>NC_058095.1:159642500-164442500 GCF_020171115.1 Neogale vison | reverse complement strand
AGGACACACAACGGTCATCGTGGCCCGTGGGGACTGCCGTACGCAGCTGGTCATATACTGTGGATGAAAACCTTCTGGGAAGCAAACTCACAAGAGTTTAAGGTCTCTAAAATTGTGCACCCTGATGTCTTCTATTCCATTTGGAAGAGTTAATATTTCCCAACTCTAAATGGATAATACCACGGATAGTATTCTGTTCTGTTTTGAATAATAGAAAGTCAAGTAAAGCAGTGGCTCTCTTCACATAGAAGCTTATTTTTGTCATTTAGCTTGAAATTTGGAGGCAAGGAGCCTGCACTAAACTGGTGGCCCCATAACGCCATCGAAATCCAGTTTTATTCCTGTTTCCCATCACTCCCTCTTAACCGGGTCCCGTTTCATGGTCCCAAAATGGCTGCCCATCTCCACTCATTGCATCTGCTTTCTAGGCAAGAAAATGGGAGCAAAGTGAAAGCACAAAACCATGCAAATGATGGGAGCCACGTGTGATCCCCATCGAAGGGCTGCTCCAGAAGTACCACTTAGCCTCTTCCATTCACACGGCGTGGACCACACTTTGTCATATGGGAGATGAAATAATTAGCCAGGGATATTCCAAATGGAACAAAATCAAAACCATATTAGCAAGGAAGAAGAGAAAATAGATGTTGAGTAGGCAGGCTAGTATCTTCAACAATAAAGATTACACATGTGCTTTACATGTTCAGTATATATAATGTACATAATATTTATGAGACCGGTAGACAGATAAATTATGTGTAGATGACGGATAGATAGATAGATGGTAGACAGACAGATAAAGAGACCCGGGAAACACCCGAAAGGCTCCAGAATTAAGAGTGTGGCTCAGAGAAGCAGTGATGACCCATCCAATGCAGTACTATGCAATCAAGCAGCATCAGGCTGGAGAGGGTTAGTCCAAACTTGTCCAAACTTCACCAAGTATGGGCCGCCTGGGGGGCTCAGTGTGCTAAGCCTCTGCCTTCGGCTCAGGTCATGATCTCAGGGTCCTGGGATCGAGTCCCACATCGGACTCTCTGCTCAGCCGGGAGCCTGCTTCCCCCCACCCCCGCCTGCCTCTCTGCCTGCTTGTGATCTCTGTCTGTCAAATAAATAAATAAAATCTTTAAAACAAAACAAGCCCCAAAAACTTCACCAAGTATTGCTAAGGGAAAACTAGGCCTCTTACAGTGTGTATGGAAAGACACCATTAGGGATGGAAAATCTGATATGGGCACGTGAGCCCAGAGAAATAACCAGAGAGATGTACCGGTGTTAATGGTGATTATAGTAGTGGGGCATGGAATACCATGAGTATCAGATGATTATAAAAATATCTTCATGTTTTCATGAGTTTTCTAAGCTTTTAGCTGAACAGACACTACTTTTGTCGCCTAAAAGTTAAAAAAAAAAAAAAAAAGGGACTGAGTTTAACTTTTCCTGATGGAGACCCAAGGAAATGAGTTGTTTCATGGAATTGGGCCAAAGTAACACAAAGCTGGTCTCTGGACTTGGACGGTTTATTTTCAAGACGTTTGGGACTTATTTGTGGAAAGCAATCGCATGGCTTCCTTCCAGATGTTCTCAACCGCCCACACTTGCTCTCAGGACAAGTCCGCAGATGGAAAGGACTGTGCTCAAGATTGTTCCTCATTTTGTTGGACTTTCATATCTCATTGAAGGCTTAATTTTATTAATTTAAGAACCCCTTGGTTTCGCTTACTTGTGGAGCATAAGGGATAACACGGAGGACACGGGGAGATGGAGAGGAGAAGGGAGTTGGGGGAAATCGGAGGGGGAGGTGAACCATGAGAGACTGTGGACTCTGAGAAACAAACTGAGGGGTTTGGAGGGGAGGTGGGTGGAGGTTGGTGAGTCTGGTGGTGGGTATTCTGGAGGGCACAGACTGCACGGAGCACTGGGTGTGGAGCATAAACAATGAATTCTGGAACTCTGAAAATAAATAAATTAAAAAGAGAAGTAGAAAAAGACCAAAAACCCCTTGGTTAAAATAAAAAGAAACATAGAATGCTGCCATGCTTTATTATTAAATTATATTTTTTGTGATGAAACGAAGAATTATTTTTTAAAAACTTTTCATTTGAGATCTTTTCCTTTGAAACTTGAAAACTTGAAAAGTTGAAACTTCAGAAAAGGTCTGTTTTCTGGGGGTGCGGGGGGAGGGTGTGCAGAGAGCATGGCACAGAGTGCGTCGTCCGGGGATCTATGTTCATGGGATGCTCACGTCTGTATTTGTAGAACGCATCTCCTAATAAGGACATCCTACAGCTCCATGACCAGCAGGAGCTCTTCTGCCGGGATTGTTCAAAGTGCTGCTAACGTCGTGTTGAAAGGGACCACTTCACACAGGGTCTAACAGGTGCTGCCGAGTCCCTGTGCTTTCCCTGATGAATGCGGCCATCCCAGTGAGCAGAGGGACCGGAGACCAAAACAACAGGTCCCTACTCTGTCCCGACTGCCTGGGCCGCTTACCCAGTACACAGAACAGCAGAATAAAAACCTCACGCTAGGGACCCAAGTTCCCTGCCCTGTGTTTTCAGTGGGTTAGGAAGCAAAGTAAAAAACGTGAAATGTTTCTACTAAAATATCTGTAAACTATGTTTGGCTGATTTTCACATTCGCTTCATTTTCAATTACACCACGTCCCTCCCCATCTTGTTCCCCGTCGCACTCGTGGGACACAAGAGGGAAAGTGACCGTATGACATACAGAAAGATGAAAGGTTTGATTGAAGCCCAAAATGGACAACCTTTGTATCCAGGCTGCCTTTTATTAGCTGAGAGAGGCATGAAACAGAGGCAGAAAAATCTCATTTTGGGAGAGAAACGGCATAGAAGGCAGGCTTTAGAGTTCAAGATTCATTCCTCCAGTGGGTACCTGTGAGCCCTTCCAGAATCTGGGGATACAACGGAGATAGAGCCCTCCTCCCCCAGCTTGTGGAACGGAGGTGTGGCGGGAGAAGCAGAAAGAAATTCCAGCCAGAGTGGCGGTGCAGGGAAGGTGCCAGGGCGGACCCCGGAGTGCAGGGCGTGAGCCCGGCTCTGGCACTGTGGGGCGGATGCGACATTTAGGCAGAGAAGTTGACCACAGGATGTGGCAGGCGTGGAAGGATCTGGGGAGGAGCTCCCCGGGGCTGAGGGGAGAGGAAGGCAAAGGGTCTGTGTGTTGTGTCCAACGCTCTGGAAGGACTGAGAGACGATGAGATGATCGGGGGGTCCTTTTGGCAGCAAGAGCAGATGAGATTCAGAGAAACTAATACAAGGGCCCCAAGGTGTTGGCGTAGAGAGAAGGATAGGACGGAAGATGGCGAATATTCTTATCACAGTCCTGCTGAGGGAAGATCCCATCCAGTGTGTTCTAGGTAGTGTCCCGAAGGCAGGACCCCTGAAGGACGTATGGTTCTCAGGCTAGTTATTAAAACAGCTTGCACAGAACTTCTGTCATATTATCTTCCTAAATTAATTCAAAGCCTCCATCACTCATTCATCCAGGAATCCACAAAATATTATTTGACTCTGCATCAGAGCTGCTGGGATCATGGAATGAGATCCCCTTCCAGACACTCGCCTGACCACCCCCCAGAGCGGCTTCTCCCCGCCGTGGCTGCCCACGGGTGCGTGGCTCCACTGCAGGGCTTCCCAGTCTTCCAGGCATATCCTGCTGATGGCGGATGACCTTGGGCTGTTTTCCTCAGGCCTCCTACATTTATCTCTAGGTTTGTTGTGAGATAAATGACGTCATAGGTGGGCTTTATTTTTATCCCCGTTAATCTGCCATGAGATGAGAGCCCGAGTGAGTGAAAACAACGTCCCATTTCCAAAAAGTTCCATATCGTTTCTGGAGGATGGAGATAGTCACTGTCCCGACTGGCCACGACGCCTGCAAACGACGCCGACCTGACTCGTTCCTCCCAGCATCTCTCGAGCAGCGAACACTGCTAAATGCGGGCGTCCGATGGGCCCCGCGATGGTGTCCTTTGCAGGCCACACACAGCTGGCTGTGGCTCTATCAGAAACCAAGAAGCGCAACACTCCTTCAGGCGTCATTTGTGTAAATGTGATCCTCTCTGTCCAGCGCTCCTACACATCAAAGCAGGAAAGAAGCAATCCTGCTACTTGACTACAAGAAGGAAAATGAGGCTCAGGTTTTATTTGAATCCTTTTAGAAAGGAGGGTGCAGGTACTCTCAGTGCCGAGCCCTACAGAGAGTGATTTAGGGGACAGAAAGACCTCAAGAAGACAGCTGGGGAGAAAATGAGACCCGCTCTGTCAGGGAAAGGAGAGTTGTGAGGAGACCGGCTTTCTTCCCCTTCCAAATCCCCTACTTTACACAGATGGAACGCTTTATGTTGCAAATAAAGTTACATTTAATCCCTTAAAAATGTGTCCCTGAGCCGTTATTATGGGGTCATATTTGTCACGGATTCTACTGAGATGTGTTCATTTTGCACCAAAAATATGAAACAGAGGATTTCATGGCCTTCAAATATTGGAATTCATTATCTGCATTAGGAAAGAAGACTGAGCCAAAGGTTTCAGGTCATGACTGAAACTCCGGAGGAAGGAAAGAGCACATGGGATACCTTGTTCCTGACTTGCCCCACCACTTAGGGGTCTCTAAGATTTCTTGCGCTGCTGTCATTGGGGGCCACTTGTTCTTTTTTACCAATTCCTCCTTACCTCTTTTTTTTTTTTTTTAATTTTATGTATTTATTTGACAGGCAGGTCACAAGTAGGCAGAGAAGCAGACATAGAGAGGAGGAAGCAGGCTCCCCGCTGAGCAGAGAGCCCCATGTGGGGCTCGATCCCAGGACCCTGAGACCATGACCTGAGCCAAAAGCAGAGGCTTAACCCACTGAGCCCCCCAGGCGCCCCTCCTCCTTACTTCTTATGGGCCACAGGAAACCCGAAGCTTGGGGCAGACCCACTACAGAGTGAGAGCTGCTGGTGTTACGGCAGTGAATTCATCCACAGTGACGGTCAGAGCCTCTGCATGTGCTTGCTAAGGAGGCCTGAGAAACACATTTTCTGTCAGTGGAGCTACGTGCCCAGAGGGCAAGAGGCGATGGTTTAGCTGGCAGTTTCCTAGAGAAGTCCAGTCCCAGCCCATTTCTAAGGATGAAAGTGTTTTAACCCCACTGGCTGTTGGAAGACACATCTTTTCTACCATCTCCATAAACCTGTTGTTTACACTAAAATTCAGTGCTCCCGTGACATTGTGATGCATTTTGATTCTTCTCATGCCTTTTTTTGGTGCAAACTACCTCTTTATGGTCAGTGTAATGGGAATGTCATGGCCACATCGTGTTCCTGAGTGTCCTGTTTTACTTCTTGAAGAGTGACCCAAACCACCTTTACCAGAGGCAAATACCCTCCCTCCAAACCACTTCTAACCCTTATAGTTTTTAAACAGGCATTGTAACATGTTTAAATGGTTTCATTCCTATTATGACGTTTTGTGACAATACTGGTGTCTTGTCTTTAAATCCGCGAAACATGACCAGACATCTCATGAAGATCACCCTCCAAATTACAGCCTTAAGAGTGGAAGATTTTCCAGCCACAGTTCATTTCACTACCTCTTTCCGTGTATTGATACTTTACTACTTTGGGAAAAAAAATCCACTCCTTCAGATGACTTGTTTCCTGAACCCGAGGAGTAAAATCTGGACAGTCTGTCCTCCCGATGTTTTTTGGACCAAAGCAAAGAGATGAAGACAAGATTTGAAGAGAACAGAGCGGTTCAGTTAACCTCATCGCCGTCGATGGAAGCGAGGGTACCGGTGAGGAGGAGGAGGAGGACAGCGGTTTACAGCTTGGAACCGTTTGCGCACAGATCGGCACCAAGTGTGTAAGGCGGCCTCCGCCGTGAGTGGAGAGAGAGGAAGCACCTCGTTCATTTTCTCAGAAGCTTGGACCAGACTCTCCTCTTTGATGGTCCTGTTTGGGTTCCCGGTGAGTCGGTTTCACAACACCTCCTGCCTGCTGCCTGCTGCCTTGTTGAGCAGTTTGGTTGTTGCTGTTGTTGAAAATGTTCTTGGGTTATTTGAAAGGCACAGGCCTTCCGTTTGTTTGGGAGCTGAGCATGCTTCCTTTCACTTATCGGCAAGCTACTCCGACCCTCCTAAAAACACTCTGTGAGGACTGTGGGGTGTGCAGTGGCACCTTTAAGCCATGCCTCGTAGACAGGTGCTCCCCATGTCCGGGGTGCAGCTCGAGCCCCCATCTTTGTGACGTGACGTCTTTGGCCTCCGAGCAAAAGCTGGAGGAGTTGCTATTCTTCTGATGGATGAACACAATAAATCAAGGTAGTTTCAGCATTCCGAAGGGACAGCAGCAAAAGGGTTAGGAAAAAATTGAAATAAATGGGTGCTTTTCAAAGCAGGAGATTAATAGCCCTGAAAATCCCAGAAATCATGTCAGGAAAAATTTTCTGAATCCACCCACGGACCTGGCCCTCTTGTAATGGGCGCATCTTACAGCAGGCCGGTGCCGGTCCTTTGGTGGCAGCTTCTGCCTTTCATTCCCACAACTCAAGTGGGCAGGAGTCCCTTGCAGCGCATGGAGATGAACAGAACTGAATTCCTGTAAGCATCATGGAATTGACTACTTGACGGACTTCCCCCTGTTTCCTCAATGGTGAGGACCAGTGACTGTCACCAGGGAGGTTCTGCCCACCAAGAGTAGAACACGGTGGTTTGGGACTCCATGATGTCGATCTCTGAGGGCTGAAAACCTCTTTCCGATATTCCTGCTTCCTAACAAAGATCGCCCTGTGGACCTCTCTTCATCATATGACTTTCATGGCTCAACCTCTGTTGTATTCCGTATTATAAAACCTACCAAATTTAGCTTTAAAATGTCCCATGTTTGTAAGACAATGTAGCTTCAAGTTTTTAAAATCAAAAAAGAACTGGCCCACCTCCTCTTTGATTCATGAGCTGATTCTCACAGCTCTGACTCTGGACTGAATGCTAAAGCGATACCACCTTTGAACCTACATCATCCACATTAGAAATGTCTTTATTCTTTTCTTTCTTCATGAGAGTGATATGTCCATAGAATAATGGCCTATTCACACAGTCACCAGGATGTTGGGGGAGTCAAGGCCTCTAATTGGAACCAAGGCATGTCCTCTTGAACTTAGGACCGTCATAGCCACATAGAGTTGACGCTGGTGGCGGAAGTGGAGGGTGACTGATAGGCAGAGGCGTCCAAATTACGAAGGTCGAGCTTCCCTTCGTCTCAAGCCTGATCACTCTGAGCAACATTCCAATTCCAGACGTCCTCAGAGGCCACTCCGGGACAGGGCTGACGTATAACTAATACAGCGGAGATAAAGCACGGTAACCTAACAATGGAAATGACTGGCAAGTAGCTGTTTGATCTATGGCTCCAGAGAAGAGACTGAAACACAGACTCTCATGGCGCCGTGGAGAAATTCCCAATTAGACCGTGTTGATGGATGGGTTGTGTCTGGTAGCATGTACACCTTCTTGGGATGTCTAGAGCTTTGTTTCCTTATCTGAGGGCCAGGACTGGCGACTTCTTCCTTTATCAGCGATTATACAGGACTAAATCCAGCCCCGGATTTTCTACCAACTAAGATTTCTATCAGTTGTTTATGAAGTTGAACATAGACAACCGTGAGTGATAATGGGGTTTTATTATGAATCATTAACTGAGTGTGCCAGAGACCCCGATACAATGCCTCCTCTCAGAATGGAGGAATGAAACGTATTTTAAACATTCAAAATATTACCTGTGTTTCAGGCGTAAAGAAAAGCTACAAATCAGTCCGAAATTCCATGAGCAGTGAGCCCTGGACTAGAAATATGCTTTGAAAACAGACGGCTTAGAACAAAATGTTACAGTATAATACAACCCTGGTAATGTGTCATTGAAACTTTCCACCCACTGCTTCTGAAAGGAAAAAGTGCGCTTGCGTCCTGTGTCACCTGTGACGCATTTACTCTTCCCAGAACCGTATTAGCTGTGGAGCAGCCTGTTCTGGGGGTTCTCACGAGGCCTTTGTCATTCCGTTTTTACCCTCCGAACTGGCTGAATTCCTTGTTAGTTGTGAAGTGGAACAGGCAGGTATTGTAACTCACCGTTCTTGCTCATAGGAAATAGAAATAACAAGAAATTAAACTGTTCTTTTTGTGTAACTGAAAAGGCATTTTTTAAAAAGATTTTATTTATTTATTTGACAGACAGAGATCACAAGTAAGCAGAGAGAGAGAGAGAGAGAGGAGGAAGCAAGCTCCCCGCAGAGCAGAGAGTTTGATGAGGGGCTCGATCCCAGGACCCTGGGATCATGACCTGAGCCGAAGGCAGAGGCTTTAACCCACTGAGCCACCCAGGCGCCCCTGAAAAGGCATTTTAATGATCAGCTAAAATCATTCAATTCTCAATTCCTCTACCACATCTAACTGGGATGATTTCTTAACTAATTGTTAGCATAATCAAATGATTAAAATTAATGTGATACAAGTTGATGCCATCCGTTTTGAGTTCTCGGACTTTTTGTCAGAAGTTCAGGGCATGTCACTGAAACGATTCTTAGCAACCAGGCCGTGTTCACCTTATTTGGTCTCCTGTTCGGAAAGACCCACATTCCTGTGCTTCTGACTTCTTATAATGCTTGTTGGGTAAAAAAGGAAGATACTGGGAACCACACAAGATGTGACTTCCTGACAACCAACAGGGAGTCCCCAGGGTGTCTCCAGGCACTGTCTCTGTGGCCCTGGCTCTCTAGGACAGTAAGCTTGTCACGTGTGTCTCTTAAAGTTGACTGGCTCCTGCGGGTCCTCCTCCCTTGTCCTACCACTCGTTCTCATCTGACTAACAGGAGGAAAAAAAGAACCACAGAAAAAGGAGCTGTGAATTTGCTCTAGTTTTTATAGGGTCAAAATTCACGATAGGATATTTGAGGGCACCTGGGCGGTTCTGTCGGGCAAGTGTCAGACTCTTGTTTTCAGCTCAGGTGATGATCTTAGGGTCCTGGGATCGAGCCCTGCATCAGGCTCCATGCTCAGTGGGGAGTCTGCTTGAGATTCTCCCCCTCTCCCTCTGTCCTCCCCCTGTCAAATAAAAAAAGAATATTTGAATGATTTACATATTTATACTACTATTACTAATTTACTCTTTTTCTCTGAGGACCACAGGCAGGCTTACTGGCAGTGTCCATAAGCAGAACAATCCCATGGAATGCAATCCTGAGAAATATCAGATCAGCTCTTACTTACCCAAACACGCAGTTATTTTTAGAGCAAAACACAGCGGAATTATCTTCACGTGAAGGCTCTGCCTCTTAGTGACTGGGACAGAGCAAGCTACTTTGCTTACTTGAACCTTAGTTAATTCATCTAAGACAGACACAACATCTACTTTGTAAGGTTAAGGTTAAGCCCTGGCGTACCAGGAACGCAGCAGGTGCTCAATGAAGTGGGCTTGATACAACGCAGGTCGAAGCAAATAGACCAAATACCCACGGACATGTTCCTCCAACAAAAATGTTTTTAAAGATGTATTTATTTGAGAGAGAAGAGGGAGAGAGAGAGAGAGTGGGTGCAGGGGAGGGGTGGAGAGAATCCACAAGCAGACTCCACGAGAGTAGAGCCTGACGCGGGACTCAGTCTCCCGACCATGAACTCATGACCTGAGCTGAAACGAGGGGTTGGGCGCTCAGCCGACCGAGCCACCCAGGCGGCCCCCTCCTCCCAAAACGTTACTGCCATCTACCTTCCACATTTCTATGCTTATTTCTAGGTCTGCTGATGTACTGCCTTTCTCGTCACTGTTATATTCAAGAGTAAATTTTAGAAAAAGTACAAGTAAAATGAATAGTTCTTGCCAAAGTCATCGTAACCATGGACATAGTCAAAGGCCTTATTCCCACTGCACTTATTTCTTCTCCCAAAACTTTTGTCTAAACCTTGGGACACTAGTCCACGAGGAAGCCAGTGACTCTAATTTTCAAATAGTTCTCGTTTTATAAATTTAACGTGGCGGCAATCTCGCGGGCACCGTTCTCTTTATTATTCAACCTCGTTGTGCCAGGTGCAGTTCAGGGTCATCAGAGCCTTTATGGGTTTAATAATGATTATTTGGTCCACGTGTGTTAAATTTTAAAATTCAAGAGGCATACAAGCTGTTTGTGACTCAAAAGGAAGACGCAGCTTGAGTAAGAAGACGTTGACGTTTGCTTGGAGCACCAGGCACTAAGCCCCCTTTGGAGTGGGCGCCGTGGACTTCTGTCTCCATCTGTGGTTCCGCAGTCCACGGCTCTCAGGGACTCACTGGTCAAAGTGAGACTGGCGGCTGGGAGTCTTCAGTGCGTTGAGAAGAGGTCGGATGGGGGTATCGGCTCCATCTTGGGAGGTCTTGGGGGGAGGGAGGTGGAATCCAGAGGCAGAATGCTCAGGGCTCGGCGTGATGCGCAGGCTCTGGAGAGGGCTGGCGGCTGAGCTCCCCGGACCGTGTCAGAGACACAAAGAAATCGATTTGCTCAAAAACGAGGAAAGGCCTGTCCTGGCCTTGGCTGGACCGGACCTAATACTTCCTACGCAGCCTTTCTGGCAGGGAGAACGCCTCCTTCAGGGGCTGCCGGCGGGGAGCTGGTGAGTCACTACGTGTGGCGGAGCGCGTCCAGGATGACTCCGGGAGACCCCATTCTGGCCCGGACGGGCGGCGCGATGCTCATTTGAGGATCTCTTGGTTATTCCGCTGTACGACCTCATTTACCTCCGACGCTTCGACTCTCTTTCAACTGCAGCTGGGTGAAATTTTCCTGGTGGTAAAACCTTCTTTGTGCTTTGAAACTGCACAAGTGGAGTGGGGAAAATGTCGAGCCCGGCGGAGAGGGCCCCCCGCTTCAACCCCAAATTTCTTCCCGGCATTTAACTGGTGACGGCTGAAAGTCATGTCTCCTGTGCGTGCTAGGTGACAGTGTGTCGTGCACTCATCCCTGGGTTTTAGGGTGTTTTCTCCACGTGCGTGTGCAGTGTGTAAGATTTACGGGGTCAGCAAGTAGCCCAGTGGGCCAGCGCGTAGCACCCAAGTGCGAGTTTCGCAGGACATCCCCACGCGCTGGCTAAGACGCGGCGCTGTGCCGGACCCGTAGACCAGCTCGCAGGCCGAGTTGACGCGTAGCCGCTGTGGCACGAAGCTGACCGGCGGCTGATTTACTAGGGGGTGCGGGGAGCCACGCAAACGATTCAGCCAAAAATTCTGCTCTGAGGTATGGCTGGATGGTGATCCCGGGGAAGTGGTCCGAACCCTTGGACCAGACCCAGGTCCCGCGTCTCCGCCCCCTACCCCCCGCCCCCACCCCATTTGTTCTGTCTACAGAGTGGTCTTCCCGTAAGTGCCTCCGCCAAGCCACCGGCCGCAGCCTCCCTGCAGCCCGGCTCTGTGCGGGAGCCATCGCTCACTCTCCGGTGCGGACCCCGCAGCGGCCCGTCCCGGAGGCCGCCCCCGCCTCTCGCCAGCCCCAGCCCCGCTCAGATCCCTCCTGTGGCCCTGAGACCCCGCCGAGAGATGGGCCGAGTGTCTGCCGGTGACCGCGTGCCACATGGGTCAGGACCAGGATCGTAATGTGTCCCCGGCACAACCCCAAGCGCCCTCTTTCCCCGGAACCTCCGTCGTCTCACCCGCCCTCCGCCCAGGAGCCAGGTGAGGTGGCCATTCCTATCCTCGGTTCTCAGATGAAGCTCCCAGGGGTTCGGAGGGTCGCTCCGAGTCCCACAGCTGACGGCAGGGCAGCGGCCGTCCGCCCGACGCGAGTGCAGCCTCCTCTGTGCCCGGTTCGGGCAGCTGGCTCTGCGACACGGCGTCTCCTGCTTCTCCCTCAGCACACTCATTCCTGGGACCGGCTCCCGCCTTCCTTCCGCACGGCCGGTGTCTGTGAGCTCCCGACAAGCGGCCCCGTCGTGCACACCTGCGTGGGTCTCTAATGTCACCTCCTCCTGGTCTGGGGGTGGAGAACGGGGCCCCCGGGCTTCTGGTTTCAGCATTTATTGCTTGTGACTCGGGGCCATTGCCTCACTGGTCTGTGCCGTGCTTTCCCCGTGTGCAGAGGGGCGCTCCTAAGAAATACGGGGGGCTGTGGGGAAGACGCCAGGGCTGAGTAAGGCCGCGGAAGCAGCCCGGCTGGCGGGCAGCCCTCAGCCAGGTCAGCGAGCATCACGGGGCCTCCCGACGTCCGCGCCGGCCGTCCTCTTAGGAAACCCCGCGTACGCTTCCGCGGTGGGAGCTGGGGGGACCCGTGGCCGCAGGCCAGCCCTGGGGAAGGTGCTTCTCTGAGCCGCTAGAGACGAGCTTGGATCCTGGCCCTCCCAGCGCCGGTCGCCTGCAGCTGAGCTGGCCCGCCTCGACTCGGGGGCCAGGCTCCCTCGACGAGAGGTTGGCTGACGGCCGGGACAGGACAGTGCTGTGAGGGTAGGGGCCCAGACCAAGCCCTCCTGCAGGACGAGCCGGTCCCATTCCTATAGCGCGCGAGCCACAGCGGCCGGCACCGCCAACGCCCTCCGGGGGATCCACCCCCGAGGGTGAGAGGCGCGGCTGCCGGGGCTGAGGGAGTGAGAAGCCACAGGTTTTTGGCAACTACATGGAGAGAGAGGGAGAGGGAGACAGAGACTGAGAGATTTTGAGTCCCTGACTCACGGGATTGTGGGGGCCGGGGAGTGTGAGATCTTCAGGGTTAGCTTCCAACCTGCAAAGTCAAGGAGGCTATTTGAGGCCAAAAGTCCCTCTTCATCCTCATGAAAGCACCGTCTTTTTTTTTTTTTTTAATGCTTTCAACTGATTAGGCAAGGCCCACCCACATCGTGAAGGAAAATCTATTCTCCTTGAAGTGATTCACGTGCTAATTTCATGTAAAAAATACATTCACATCCATCTTTGGCCAAATATCTGGGCACCATGGCCCAGCTACGTTGATCTGTCGAATGCCTACGGCATGGACTGGAGTCATACACTACTCCTTCGTTCTTCACCTGGGACCTCTGTGCCCCCACGTTCCTGAGATGAGTTGTCTCAGGCCACAATCACTTTGTCTAGTCTTAAGTTGTCACGGCAATTAGGAAAGCATCCCCTCTGGGATGACCTTGGGACTTCTCAAGTAGACAGAAGTGCTCATGAAAATGGTAGACTTATCTTTGTAGAATGTTCTCCAGACACGGGATGGGTTCTTCTGGGACTCCTACTGACAGGAGAATCACACACACACACACACACACACACACACGCTGCCTGTGTGTTCGAGCACACAGAAAGTTCTCTCTGTTCTGGGTGGGAAATGAGTGAAATTCTTGAGTTACGTCCCCGGACCCCCACTCTCTGTGGCACGTACATAAAGAAAGGGCCCTTTCTGGTTATTGATTCTCTGACTGATGAAACTCCGAAGACCGTGTTCTGTAGGGCAACGACATTCTTTGTTTTGCTGCTAATAACCTAATGAATTACTCTGATAGCAGAGAACACTTGGGTGGTTATGATACGCTTCTGAGATTTTATGGCTGCTGGAGGAACAAGGATCTGGTGCTTTAACACTCCAGCTGGTACATGCAGGTACACACTGTGATTGTTTGGGAAACTGCTCGGCCGCACTTTCACAGGAATGATGTACATGGACAAACATTATTTTTTATGTGAACTAGGTAGTAAAGGGGCCCAGCGGGGCGTGCAGGGAACTGGACATCCCGGGCCTCCCCGTTGTCACTTCTGAGCACATAGTTCTTGCCCACGTGGGACCTTTAGCTGTTTTGAAAGCGTGGACGTGGGAGTCGGCGCTTACTGCGAATGCAGACTTCAGCTCTGAAATCCAATGTTCTGTCATGCCTGGGAGAAAGGATATAAGTGGGTTTAGACTTTGCGGGATGGGACCTGTGACACGGGCAGGGAAAGGGGTTGTTCTCCCGTGAATCCCGTTTTCCTCCCAGCTGTGCGGCCCTCCGGCCCAGTACCTCTCCCTGGTGTGCACACACACCTCCCCACGGAGGTGGACCTTAGTCTTTGGACTCCACGCGGGGCCTTGTGTCTTTAGTTCACGGGTTCCCTGGCTCTTTGCTTGTAAGACCGAAATGAAGCCCTCGTTCTTTTATCCTTCTGGACCACCTTCTCTACTGCTCTAGAATTCACATGGCTTCGCTTCCTCAGTGATGCCCTCTTCTTTTTCGGTGAGCCCTGGGAACTTGACGGTGCCCAACCCTGACTCTTGGTCCCAGACCTGACCGACCTAAGAGGCTGCAGGTCCCTCCCACCAACGGCAGCTGGGAGCACATTCTCCACTCTCTACATGTCCAACAGCAGCCGCTGAGCCCGGGTCCAAGACCCCTCGAGGGCTTATCTGATTTAATTTCCATGGAATATTCTGCAAAAGGACATCAATGCACGTTTTCCTTGTAGTGGTTTATGCTACACACGGATGGCGACTCCTGGAAATAGACGATTTTGTTTTATTTATTTTAGTTTAGTTTGTTTTGTTTTATTTTATTTTTTCAATGTTCCAAGATTCACTGTTTCTGCACCACACCCAGTGCTCCATGTAGTCCGTGCCCTCCTTAGTACCCACCACCAGGCTCACCCATTCCCCACCCCCCCTCCAAAACCCTCAGTTTGTTCTTCAGAGCCTACAGTCTCTCATGGTTCACCTCCCCCTCTGATTTCCCCCAACTCCCTTCTCCTCTCCATCTCCCCTTGTCCTCCATGCTATTTGTCATGCTCCACAAATAAGTGAAACCATATGATAACTGACTCTCTCTGCTTGACTTATTTCACTCAGCATAATCTCTTCCAGTCCCGTCCATGTTGATACAAAAGTTGGGTATTCATCCTTTCTGATGGAGGCATAATACTCCACAGTGTATATGGACCACATCTTCCTTATCCATTCGTCCGTTGAAGGGCATGTTGGCTCTTTCCACAGTTTGGTGACTGTGGCCATTGCGGCTATGAACATTGGGGTACAGATGGCCCTTCTTTTCACGACATCTGTATCTTTGGGGTAAATACTCAGGAGTGCAGTTGCAGCGTCGTAGAGAAGCTCTATGTTCACTTATTTGAGGAACCTCCACACTGTTTTCCCGGGTGGCTGCCCCAGCTCGCATCCCCAGCAGCAGCGAGAGAGGGAGGAAGTGGACTCTTTTATACGAACACTGAAACCGAAGTCACTTTCAGCCTCCGCTGCGACGGTCGTCTCTCTGCCGTTTGGGTCATGTCAGCAGCTGCGGAGGGTAGGTCAGCATCCCCTCTGTAGGGGAAACAGACACTTCTGGGATGTGGGGTGTGGGAGACCCCGCCAGTGACTCCCGGGAGCTAGGTGTGGACGCCTCCGCTGCCCCAGCCCAGGACAGGGTGTCCCATCCCTCCACCTCCTGGAGCTCCCTCCATGGCGAGGTGCTCACACCGCCGTTCAGGGTGGGGACCCTGGGCCGGTCACGGACTGTGAGCTGGTCCAGTCGCCCGTGCGGTACCCAGTCTCTGCCTCCAAAGGGCGCTCAGGCTGGAGCCAAACGGTCCCGCAACAGCCATGTGCTGGGCCCGGCTGAGAACAGGTTTACAGGGACCGCCCTGCCGGGTGCCTCCCGCACACCCCCGCCTGCAGTCGCGCCGGCTGAAACCAGCCGCGAGGTTGCGAGAAGGCCCGCGTTTCTGGGGCAAACAGCAGAGTTGGTTTGGGGCCGCTGTTCCCAACAGTGCAAAATTCCTTCTGCCTTTCTGATGACAACAAATGCACTTTTTTCACCTGGTGGGGGTGCCCCACCCTGGCTTTCCTGTGTCCAGACTCCACACCCCCCCGGGACCCCCTGCAACCGCGGGGCCCCTCCCTGCCACCTGCTGCCAGCCCTGTGGGGGGGGGGACCCCGGGGGCCGGGGTGCCTGAAATGCGGCCGAGCGGCTGCGCGCTGCCCGCAGCCCCGGTGCACTGGGGTGCCCCGACCTCCCTCGGGTGGACTGCTAGCCTGGTGCCCGGCGGGGTCCCGGCTCCTCGCGCTGGGGGGGGGTTCTGTCCTGTTCTAGAGCCGTGGGGCGTCTCATGGGCACAGCCTCTTCTAAAACAGCCTTTTCTTCACAGGCCTTTCCGCCCGGCCCCTCCAGCTCCGTTGCTCCTCCTCCGGCGGCATTTAGAGTCTGTGCCAAGGTGTGTGTGTGTCCCTGCTTCACAGCATTTCCAGACGCAGCGCGGCCCAGAGCTTTGCGATTCGGGCCAACAGCTTCATGGCAAATGACTCAACCCCATTTCTTCCTAACTGGCTGGCGTGATCCAGGCCAGCGCGCCCCGCTTTCCAATAGCACAGTAGCCGGGCGCTTGGGCGGGGCTCCCGGCCTTCCCCTCGCTCCCCCTGCACCCACAGAGAGCTCTGAGGACCCCAGCTCTGCCCTGCGGCCTTCCCTGACCCTGGTTCCCCGACCAGAGCTGCCCCGAGGCCCCCGACGGCCAGTGCAGGGCGTCCTGGGACGCGCCACTGTGCCCGGGTGCCCGCGCGTCCTCGGACACACGCCCAGTGATTCATCCGGTGGCTTCCGGAGCTTGCGGGCAGGGACTCTCTCCGCCTGGCTGGCCGGGGCCAGAGCAGCCCCAGGAGCTGTGGGAAGTGACAGCCCCGACCAGCGCTGGCGCTTCTGACATCCTTTCACAAAGTGGTGTTGATTCCCTCCTTCCAGAGTCACCGGGAATTAGTATAATTGCCCTCAAATATTTGCCGACTTTGCATCTGTTTTTCCTAGCAGGTTGGGTGAAGCCAAATGCTCATGTTAAAATCTACTGGGGGGAGAGGAGGAGAATAAATGCCATGACAATGTGGGCTGACCCGAAGACGTTCAGGACAGTCCTTGGGTTTTTTTTTTTTTTCCCAATTTATTTATTTTCAGAAAAACAGTATTCATTATTTTGTCACCACACCCAGTGCTCCATGCAAGCTGTGCCCTCTATAATACCCACCACCTGGTACCCCAACCTCCCACCCCCCGCCACTTCAAACCCCAGTCCTTGGGTTTTGACCCAAAAATGCCTTGAGTTCATGTGGACGCTACTGCAGGGGGCAGAGGTCAGCATCCCTGCTGTTTTAAGAAAGGGGGTGAGGGTTATTGTTTCTGCAGAAAGAGGAGCCCGGGAGCAGGCATACTCACTCCCTGCTGACAGTGTGGTTTCCCGGACGGCTGGACGGAGCTCTCTCATCCTCAATGAGCCGGAAGCCATTTTAGGGACCAGGGTGGAGAAGGAGGCTCCTGCGGGAGACGGGGGTTGGAGTTACTCATCGCACGCGTCTTCCTGCAGGCAGGATGGTTGATAAGAGAAGATGGGGTGGAAGGGAGGTGGGCTGGAGGTGATCTGATGGGGGACTGGTCAGAGAGAAGCCTTAGTGGGCCAGCGTACAGGAAATCAACCGTGCACAAGTGGAAGGACCCCTGGGGTGCGGGATGGGGGACCCCAGGGTGCGGGATGGGGGACCCCAGGGTGTGGGATGGGGGACCCCTGGAATGTGGGATGTAGCTGATCGTATTCATCATTGAGGCTGATGCCTTCCACACGTATCTTGGAGTGAGTCAAGCAGTGGGGGATGAGATTTGTTGGCGGACCCCCGGGGCTGTGATCCCAAGTGGACTTTTCTCTAAGTGGTTAAGTAAACCCAGCGCGGTCCCCTGAGGGGGTTCAGGCACCAGACAGAAGCTGAGACTTCAGGCTCCAGGACCAGGCGGGAAGAGCAAAGCCCCAGCTTTGGTTTTTATGGAGACGAAGTGCAGATTTCCATCTCGTCTCCTCACCTGGAAGGTCCTTGGAGACCAGGACATCCCCACGCTCTGTACACTTGCTCGATATTGTGTCTTAGACAATACGTGCATTTTGTTTTGGGCGTGACGGACAGGAGCCTTTGTGTGAAGAGGAAGCTCGTCGGTGTTCAAATCTGGTGTGAAGAGGGGACACGGCTTCCAGCATTTTATCGTACAGGTTCTCAGGCACACGGCCACGTGGAGTTTCCGTCAACCCTCGTCCTGAATTCTACCACGGACAGTAGACGCTGGGTGACGGGTCACCCGTCTGCCTCCTCTGTTCCTCCCCCCTCCTCCCCCTCCCCCCACCCCACTCTCTCCCTTCCTCCCTCCCTCATACCATCCACCTATTACTTATCATCTCCATCCATTAATTCCACGTTTCTTGTACTGCCCCAAATACTCCAACGTGGGTATCATGAACTAGGGTTACATCTATGTTACCAATCACAGAAGAGTACCACTATTATTCCAGAAAGTTCCCTCACGCTTCTTTTAGGCTAATCCCAGTTTCTCTCACCCCTAGACACAAGAACTACTCTCATTTTCTTTTCAAGTGCCGGTATTTGGTGGACACCTCTCTCTCTCTCTCTCTCTCTCTCTCTGGGTAAGACCAGATGTCAAAGCGCATGCTCAGTATATCCTAAAATGCTGTTCAGGAACTGCCATATTTATTGTCTATGTTTTAGGAAACAAGAGAAAAATAAGCTTTGCCAAAGGATAGCAAGAGGCTCTGCCCATAGTAACCCCAGGGATGGGCCCTGGGCCCTGGGCCCACGCTGAGCTCTGTGGGGACAAACATCCTGACGTGCTCCCTGGGGGGTCCTCATGCAGCAGAGTCCAAGTGTGCAGTGAGCTTTAAGATATGCATTTTTAACTGACATAACACCATAAAAAATAAAAAAAAATAAAATACACATTTTTTTAAAAATAAACATACATTTAAAAATTTTTAGTTTCCTGTTTGAATCATCCACACAGACATTCACACGTCCCACAACCACCTGGTATTTCCAATTAAAGCCACTTTCTCCCCAAGGACAAGGTTTGAGGACAGGGGCTGGGAAGGAGAAAGCGTCCCATGGGTCTCGCAAACAGCAGGCAGCCCATCGTCTTGTTTTCCAAACTGCCTGAAAACAGTCTGTTTGACCAGCTCACAAGTCAGTTAATAGAGTTCCTCTTAACACGAATCAAAGCAGCCTGAACTCAATGGCAGGAGCCCAGGACGGGAAGAGGGAAGCGGGGACCTGCCGCGCTCGGGCGGCAGGTCAGGGAGGCGTGCGGTTGGCTCGCTGGCTGGGTTTACCCCGGATTTGGTCCCCTGCTCTCAGCGACGGAGAGACGCCGCCGCAGCATCTGAGTCTGGAGCATAAAAGAGAGAATTTGAACTCACGCAGTGTCCTAAGGTCTCCGTTGAACATTAGAGGCCCAGGAGAGGTCCCTTCTGAGCTTCTACCTCCGCCCCAGGAACAATTCCAAGGCTGTGGCACGGGGATGGTGAGGACGGGCTCTCCTGCCTCTCGCCAAGCACCGCCACATGCCGGGTTTGCGATCTCTATGGGAAACGCACCCACTGGCCTTTGGTCTTCTGGCAGGGGAATGACGTCCTGTGTTCAAAGCAAGTTAATCTGTTTTTACTCTGTTTTGTAGACAAAGGAATCAACAAGGAATCTATTGTAAAGAATTTCCAATGGGATTTTTCCAGATCTGGACAGAGCCCTTCCCTGGTTCCTGTCAAGGGAGTCCCCTTCTTTGTGGGCCCGGAATCCCTGCACGGTTTTGAGGGTCCGGGTACCCCTGGCCCCTCCTTCAGGACCTTCCCGCGGGGCTGTATTGCTGGCGCCAGAAGCCCAAGCAGGGCAGTCACACGCTCTCACCCCCGGGGCGCGCCCTGGACTCGGCCAGCACCCCCCTTGCAGGACGGCCTCCCGCAGCTCCGCGTGTCTGCTGCCCCGGCCTGGGCTTGTTTTCACTCCCAGATACGCCCACCTGCCCTGGCCTGGAGCAGCGCCTTCTCTCCGCAGAGCGCCGGGAATCTGAAGCAGACGGGAGGGTCTCCCGCCCGAGACTTCTCCGGGGAAACCACCTGTGAAGCAAGGAAGTCGCTCCCTCCGGACACAGATGGCGCATCTCATCCTGTGATAGGGGAAATCTCCTTTATGTCTACGGTGTCCGTGACTCATCTTCACCCTGGGTCCCATTTTGGCCTCTGGAAGAAGGAAAGTATTTAACTCTATGGGCTGGAAGAGCTGTCAAGGGTAAGAACGCCGAGGAAAATTGCGTTCAGTTGCTCTCACGTGTAGGTGGTTGCGTTCCCGCGCTACTGGGTAGGTCTGCGTTTGCTGAGACAGGCGAGAATAAGTGAGCAACTGCGCCAGCATCTAATTAATTAATTAATCTATCCAACAAATATCTATTGACTGTCGTATGTGCCGGGCTCTAATGCACGCTGAACATGAACAGGAAATCATTCCCGCCTCTTGCAGGAGGGAACGGTAAGTAAAGAACGTTCCTTACGGGGCACCTGGGTGGCTCAGTGGGTTAAAGCCTCTGCCTTCGGCTCAGGTCATGATCTCAGGGTCCTGGGATCGAGCCCCAAATCGGGCTCTCTGCTCTGCAGGGAGTCTCCTTCCTCCCCTGTCTCTCTCTGCCTGCCTCTCTGCCTACTTGTGATCTCTCTCTCTCTGTCAAATTCATAAAATCTTAAAAAAAAAAAAAAAAAAAAAAGAACGTTCCTTACAAAGTGGCCAAAGTGAGTGACAAAACAGACTGAAAGTCCATATGCCCTGGAGTCACGAGGGAGGAGCTCCCCTTTCGTCAGGGGCGACCTGGGGAGATGGCACACAGGTGTTCGGGGCCACTGGAGCCAGACCTGGCAGAACGGGTGGGGGGTGCTGAGGTGTGAAGGTCGTTGGAGGACATTCCCGGAGAAGGAAGCAGCCAACCGTGGACATTCCCCGTTAGCCTGATGGGAGTGGGGACTGGAAACTCAGCAGCGGAGATGCTTGCGTGTTCTTAATTTATTCAGGAGTTTCCCAGTGTTCTCTGTGTTAGCTAGTTGTCCCCGTCTGGGACACAGAAGATGACCAAGGCAGGAGGACCCCGAGGGCAGGGAGGGCATTGGGGCGGCTCTTGGAATCGTCCATACAAGCAAAGCCCTAAATCCTAAATTTAAAAATATTTTTGTAAAAGTGATACAAATGTAGTGTAGACATTTGACCATTAGAAAAGGGGGAAACCAGCCACAGTCCTGCCACTGACAGGCAGACATGTGCGTCTGTACGGCGCTGTATTTTGTTGGAGTCTTTTTGTCCGTGTCTGTTTGTTCAACATTATTCTGCTCGTACTAAATCCTGCTTACAGAGGGCCCTAAAGTTATCTCATGCGCATATTTCTACATTAATACACGTTCCTCTTCATCCTCATGTTAAAAGAGTCAATGGTTATTGTAAATCTGTAATGAACCTTTTCGTGCTTCAAACGCTTTCCTGTATTTCACAGCCGTTCTGGAGAATGAATTCCAAGAGGTGAGATTAACTGATCAAATTATATTTATATTTGAGAAGTTTTGGGTAAATTTGTTTGCTGACTGTCAATATAAGGGAAGATCATATATTGATAGATAACAAGTAAACAATTATTACTATTTAAAAATGTTTGTTATTTTTTAAGAAAGATCTTATTTATTTTAAAGAGAGAGAGTGAGCAGGGGGAGGGGCAGAGAGAGAAGCAGATTCTGCTGAGCTGGGAGCCGCATGTGGGGCTCAATCCCAGGACCCTGAGATCATGACCCAATCCCAAGGCAGACGCTTAGTTGACTGAGCCACCCAGGCGCCCCATACTTTTTAAATTTGCATTTCTTTAGAAACATTTTCTTAAACCCTCTTACATATTTCTGTTTGTATTATTTGCGTAATACTAAATATTGCTGACTTATCTAAGAGCACGTTGCCCAGACAGAGTACTGGGAACTTCCATTTTCTACGTTGAGCCTCTAACCTACCGTCCACTCATTCTCATTTCTTCTCCTTCATTCATTTCGCAGATTAAAGGGCTACCATAACGCCATCAGCCCTGAGTCCTACTCGAGCTCACTATGGCCTCTGCTGGGCAAAGACAATTACTTTCTGGGAAGCTTTAGTGTAAAGGTCACTATGTGAGCACACGTGAGTGTGCCTAGTCCAAATCGATTTTGCAGTTTTCACTCCTGTGTTTTTTTTAAAAAAGCCTCCCTTCTAAGTTATAGAGTGGAAGAATGCAGATTTATTTGAAAATGTTGACTTCCAAAGCTCTGATCTATAGAGATTGGAGAAAAGAAGCACCTATTAATGACTTTGCGTTAAAAACTGGCAAACCTGGAAATGAGTCGCCATGACACATGGGCAGTGGCATCTTGGGGAGGGTGATCCCCTGTTCCCTCGCCCCCAACGCGACGTTACTTTCGGTGAGTCAGTCCACACTGTTCTCTCTCCCTTACCTCCCTAAGCGTGGATCCAGCCTCCGAGGCAGGGAGGTGGTGGGGGAGGGGGTGCCACCGGGAATCCCACAGCGGGGGAGGCAGGTGAGGCTGCAGGTGGGGCGTCCGGTGTCAATGTGGGTGAAGCTCGGGGCGGGGGGCGGTGAGGGGGCTGGTGGGCGAACGGAGGCTCCTCTAGTTAGGAAGGACGAAGCACGGGCTGCTCGCTTGTGGGTAGGTCTCCTGACCCTACCATTTCTCGGGTCTTTACGGCAACACACAATACCTCTGGAGCTCAGGGAAGGCTAATGTCCCCAGGGCAAACAATGATCCAAATTAACTTATTTTCTTTTTGTATAAACACCCATGCCCAAAGCTAACTGCTCATTTAATTAAAGCCTTCAGCCTTAGTCAGGATTGCCTTGTAAGTAACCCACGCATATTCACGATGTATCAACGGCTTTCGTTGTCCCCTGCCTGAAACCGACCCAGAACTCTACACTGAGCAACAGCTCGAGAGACACAACTGCAAACGGCAGCCCCCGACGCGTCACCTGTCAGTAGCGTTCTCCCCAGAGTTGCATTGAGTCTGGAATGTTCTCTACGGGGAGATGTCTTCAGGGCTTTTCAGTTGTTACCATTCTGTCTCCTGTTTTATTCTTAAGATGCCACTTTCTGGTTTCTGTTTTTTTCCAAACAAGCATTTTTGGGGACTTTGATCTTAAGGTGATCATATGTTCTTTCAGAACTAACCATGAATTACGGTGCACTGAGGCTTAGTAAAGGTACAGATTCCGAGGGTCAGTAGACTCTCATGGGGAGTTTTGTGTAGGGACTCTCCAGCAGGACCAGGTTCGGGTGGCTGGGAGTGGGATGGGCTGGGTTGGCTGTGGTGTCCCTGGGCCATTATCCGGGGGTCTCTGTTTGAGGAGCACGACTGTCTTTGGTGATTGCTTTACTTCCTTCCAAAATATCTGTATCAAAATTGGCAAGTCTGTAAACACAAAGTGATCTACATTAAGAAAAGGGAGATGACTGTGTCCCACACAGCAAGAGTTGATGCGTAAAGCTAACTTCAGACCTGGCTGGATTAGGGCCCTGAATCATGGCGCTGAGATGCAGGTTCTCACCTTCCTTGGCTCGGCTCTCCCCAGGTCAGCTTCACTTTCAGACTTCAGGAGGTGGCAGGCAAGTGACTGCCACCAGCTCCACCAACAGTCAACTCCACAGAGGAAAGAGGGTGTCCCTCTCTCCACAGCGTCAGGAAGATCTCAGTTGCCCTACAAGGGTCATGGCCATCTATGAACTCATTGCTATCACCAAGGGGAAGGCAATGATCCCATCAGGCAGGAATGAGTTACAAGCTCCTTTACCCCAGCGGTCTGGGGTTGAGTTCAACTCTACTGGGAATTCCATAGGTTGACATAAAAAAAGGGGGGTTATTATTTGGAAAAAGGTTAAAATATTATCAGAAGAAACTTGAGGGGTTAAAGAATAGCCAAAATAATAGATACTTGCAGATGGGGGCGAGGAGGAGACTATGGGCAAATATTGTCCTAAGGCAGTCACTTCAAACTCTCTGTCTCTCTCTTTTTTTCCCCCCAACAGGCTCCATGTCCAGCATGGAGCCCAATGTGGGGCTTGAACTGATGACCCTCAGATCAAAACCAGAGCTGAGATCAAGAGTCAGACGCCTAAATGACCAAGCCACCCAGGAGCCCCTCAGACTCTTTTAGATAGTCTCTCCTGCATTCTCCTTGTGCTTAAGGTGGCAGTAGGTGTTGGAGGCATGTCTTAGAGAGCCGGACCTTCACCTCCTCTTCCCCATATCTCTGCTGTGTCTGGCACAACTACGTGAGTTCTCTCTCTTACTGGTCAGAAGACTAAGCAGCTCAGAGACTCAGTCTCCAAAATGCAAAATAAGGACATTGTGGCCATGATAGCAGCCTCACAGGGACTGGTTGAGGACCAGACAAGAAAGGACATTGCTTTACTAGTGGAGGAACGTATATTATGATCCAACCAAATAGAACCGAAGACCTTCAACCACAATGTTCTAGACTCTTGACAGTCTGTTCTCAAGTATTTGCTATAACATGACTTCTTTCTGTCCATATTCACCAAAGCTTAGTCTTCTGGTAAATGTCACAGAAGCAACACCAGTCAGTGTCATGGGATTTAGATCTCATGGGCAGTACCAGAACTGAATGAGAACATTGCTGACATTAGAGAACTCTGGGTCTGTCCCGAGGATACAGTTTGGAGGGCCTTTAAAATAGAATCCCAGGAATCGTTTAAGTTCTTCTTTGATTTCCTGGTTGATCCAAGCATTCTTAAGCAAGGTGGTCTTTAGCTTGCACGTGTTTGAATTCCTTTCTTGTGGTTGAGTTCCAGTTTCAAAGCATTGTGGTATGAGAATATGCAGGGAATAATCTCAATCTTTTGGTATCGGTTGAGCCTGACCTGTTCTTGAGAAAATGTGGTCTGTTCTTGAGAAAATTCCATGTGCACTCGAGAAAATGAGTATTCTGATGTTTTAAGGTGGAATGTTCTGTATATATCTATGAGGTCCAGTTGGTCCAATGTGTCATTCAATACTCTTGTTTCTTTATTGATTTTCTGTTTGGATGATCAGTCTATGACTAGGAGTGGTGTGTTAAGATCCCCTACTATTAATGTATTCATATCAATATAACTCTTTATCTTGAATAACAGTTGGCATATGTAGTTGTCTACTCCCATATTAGGGGCATAAATATTCAGTTGTTAGATCTTCTTGGTGGATAGACCCTTTAAGAATGATGTAGTGTCCTTCCGTATCTCTGACTACAGTCTTTAGTTTAAAATCCAATTTATCTGATATGAGAATCACTACCCCAGCTTTATTTTGAGGCCCATTGGCATGAAAGACGATTCTCCATGCTATCACTTTCAGTCTGGATGTATCCTTAGATTCAAAATGGGTCTCTTGTAGACAGCATATGGATGGGTCCTGTTTTTTTTTTTTTTTCCAGTATGTAACCCTATGCCATTTTATGGGAGCATTTAGGCCATTCATGTTGAGAGTGATTATTAAAAGATACGTTTTTATTGACATCATGTTGCCTGTGAAGTCCTTGTTTCTATAGATTGTCTCTGTAAATTTCTGTTCTATGACACTTTCAGGTTCTTTTTTCTTTTATAGAACCCCCCTTAATATTTCTTGTAGTGCTGGCTTCGTGGTCATGTACTTAGGTCACATAAACCTTGCCGGTGTTGGAAGCTCTTTATCTCTCCATCCATTTTGAATGTCAGCCTTGCTGGGCAAAGTATTCTTGGCTGCATGTTCTTCTCATTTAATGCCTGGAATATGTCTTGCCAGCCCTTTCTGGCTTGCCAGGTTTCTGTGGACAGGTCTGACATTATTCTGATGGACCTTTCTCTGTACATAAGGAATCTCTTCCCCCTTGCTGCTCTCAAGAGTGCCTGTCTACAATTATGATTTGTCAGTTTCACAATCAAGTGATTGTTGATCTTGGTGATCTTTCTGCTTCTAGGACATGAACGCTGGTTCCATTCCCCAGACTGGGAAAATTTTCCTGGAGAATTTGTTCAATTTTATCCTCTAGTCTTCTTTCTTTCTCCTTCCCCTCAGGGATCCCAGTAATTCTGATGTTGGAATGTTTCATGGTGTCATTTATTTCCCTAATTCTGTTTTCATGGCTTCTAAGCTGTATGTTCCAGGCCTCCTCCTGATCATTTTTCTCTATCAATTTGTCCTCTAGATCAGTAATTCTGTCTTCTGCCTCAGTTACCCTAGGTGTTAGAGAATTTAGATTAGATCGGAACTCACTGATAGCATTTTTAACTTCTTCCTGGGCAGCTTTCACTTCTGCCCTAATCGATTTCATGTTGTCATCAGTGGTTTTCTCCAATCTATCCATTGCCTGGATAATTGTTAGCCTGAATTCCCTTTCTGACATACTGTTTGTGTCCATACCCAATAGCTCTGATGGAGAGGGCACAGTCTCTTAAACAATTCACGGAAACCAATGAGAATGAAGACACTTTGTTGCAAAACCTATGGGATGCAGCAAAGGTGGTCCTACAGGAGAAATACATAGCCATCCAAGCCTCCCTCAAAAAAACTGAAAAATCCAGAATATACCAGTTTTCTTTACACCTTAAAAAAGTGGAGAATCAATAACAAATTAAGTCGACCCCCCCACACAAGAAGGGAAATAATCAAGATTAGAGCAGAGATCAATGAGATAGAAACTATAGATACAGTAGAACTCATCAACAAAACTACAAGCTGGTTTTTTGGAAGAATAAATAAGATTGATAAACCATTGGCCAAACTAATCCAAAAGAAAAGAGAGAGGACCCAAATTAATAAAATTATGAATAAAAAGGGAAAGATCATGACCAACACTGAGGAAATAGAAACAACATCAGAAATTATTATCAACAGTTATATGCCAATAAGTTAAGCAACGTAGACAAAATGGATGCATTCTTAGAAACCTATAAGCTTCCAAAACTGAATCAGGAAGAAATTGACAACCTGAATAGACCAATATCTAGTAATGAGATTGAAGCAGTGATCAAAAACCTCCCAAAAAACAAGAGCCAAGAACCTGACAGACTCCCTTGAGAATTCTACCAAACATTCAAAGAAGAAATAATACCTATTCTCCTGAAGCTCTTAAAAAAAAAAAAAACAGAAACAGAAGGAAAACTTCCAGACTCTTTTTATGAAGTCATCATTATGCTGATCCCCAAACCAGTAAAGACCCCACCAAAAAGGAGAATTTCAGACCAATATCCCTGATGAATATGGATGCCAAGATTCTCAACAAAATCCTAGCTAATAGGATCCAACAGTACATTAAAAAGATTATCCACCAGAACCAGGTGGGATTTATCCATGGGATGCAAGTGTGGTCAGACATTCCCACATCAATCAATGGGATAGAACAAATCAATAAGAGAAGAGAGAAGAATCACATGGTCCTCTCAATTGATGCAGAAAAAGCATTTGACAAGATACAGCATCTGTTCCTGATTAGACCTCTTCAAAGTATAGGGATAGAGGGAACATTCCTCAACTTCATAAAATCTATCTATGAAAAACTCACAGCAAATACCACCCTCAATGCTGACAGCCTTCCCGTTGAGATCAGGAACACGACAAGGATGCCCACTGTCACCACTCTTGTTCAACATAGTACTAGAAGTCCTAGCAACAGCAATCAGACAACAAAAAGAAATAAAAGGTATTCAAATTGGCAATGAAGAAGTCAAACTCTCTCTCTCCACATATGACATGATACTTTACATGGAAAACCCAAATGACTCCACCCCTAAACTACTAGAACTCATTCAGCAATTCAGTAATGTGGCAGGATACAAAATCAATGTACAGAAATTAGTTGCTTTCTTATACATTAATAATGAAAAAATAAAAAGGGAAATGAGAGAATCTATTCCATTTACTACAGCATCAAGAACCATAAGATACCTGGGAATAAACCTAAAGAGGTAAAGGATCTGTACTCGAGGAACTACATTTTTTCATGTGTCTGATAGCCATTTGTATGTCTTTATTGGAGAAGTGTCTGTCCGTATATTCTGCCCATTTTTTGATATGATTGTCTGTTTTGTGTGTGTTGAGCTTGAGGAGTTCATTATAGATCCTGGATATCAACCTTTTGTCTGTACTGTCATTGGCAAATATCTTCTCCCATTCCGTGGGTTGCCTCTTTGTTTTCTTGACTGTTTCCTTTGCTGTGCAGAAGCTTTTGATCTCGATGAAGTCCCAAAAGTTCATCTTCACTTGAACTACAGAACACTCATGAAAGAAATTGAAGAAGACACAAAAAGATAGAAGAGCATTCCATGCTCATGGATCAGAAGAATAAACGTTGTTAAAATGTGTATATTGCCTAGAGCAATCTCTACTTTCAATGCCATCCTGATCAAAATTCCACTAGCATTTTTCAAAGACCTGGAACAAATAATCCTAAAATTTGTATGGAACCAGAAGAAGCTCCAAATTACTAAGGAAATGTTGAAAAAGAAAAACAAAACTGGGGGCATCACATTGCCTGATTTCAAGCTTTACTACAAAGCTGTGATCACCAAGCCAGCATGGTACTGGAACAAAAACAGGCACACAGACCAGCAGAACAGAATAGAGAGCCTAGATATGGACCCTCAGCAATGTGGTCAAATAATCTTCAACAAAGCAGGAAAAAATATACAGTGGAAAAAAGACAGTCTCTTCAATAAATGGTGCTGGGAAAATTGGACAGCTATGTGTAGAAGAATGAAACTCAACCATTCTCTTCTACCATACACAAAGATAAACTAAAAATGGATAAAAACCTCAATGTGAGACAGGAATCTATCAAAATCCTAGTGTGCCCTCTTTGACATTACCTCTTACCATTACGTCTTTGACACTGGTCACAGCACTTCTTTCAAGATATGTCTCCAAAGGCAAAGGAAAAAAAAATGAACTTCTGGGACTTCATCAAGATCAAAAGCTTCTACACAGCAAAGGAAACAGTCAACAAAACAAAGAGGCAACCCACGGAATGGGAGAAGATATTTGCAAATGACAGTACAGACAAAGGGCAGATATTCAAGATCTATAAAGAACTCCTCAAACTCAACACACACAAAACAGATAATCAGTCAAATAATGGGCAGAAGCACTTCTCCAAAGAAGACATACAAATGGCTATCAGACACATGAAAAAATGTTCATCATCATTAGCTGTCAAGGAGATTCAAATCACATTGAGATACCACCTTCCACCATTTAGAATGACCAAAATTAATAAGAGAGTAAACAGCATGTGTTGGAGAGGATGTGGAGAAAGGGGAACCCTCTTACAGTGTTGGTGGGAATGCAACTTCGTGCAGCCACTTTGGAGAACAGTGTGGAGATTCCTGAAGAAATTAAAAACAGAGCTTCCCCATGACCCTGCAATTGCACTTCTGGGTATTTACCCCAAAAATACAGATGTAGTGAAAAGAAGGGCCATCTGTACCCCAATGTTCATAGCAGCAATGGCCACGGTCGCCAAATTGTGGTAAGAACCAAGATGCCCTTCAACGGACGAATGGATAAGGAAGATGTGGTCCATATACACTATGGAGTATTATGCCTCCATCAGAAAGGACGAATATCCAACTTTTGTAGCCACATGGACGGGACTGGAAGAGATTATGCTGAGTGAAATAAGTCAAGCAGAGAGAGTCAATTATCATATGGTTTCACTTATTTGTGGAGCATAACAAATAGCATGGAGGACAAGGGGAGATGGAGAGAAGGGAGTTGAGGGAAATTGGAAGGGGAGGTGAACCATGAGAGACTATGGACTCTGAAAAACCATCTGAGGGTTTTCGAAGGGAGGGGGGTGGAAAGTTGGAGGAGCCTGGTGGTGGGTATTGTGGAGGGCACGTATTACGTGGAGCACTGGGTATGGTGCATAAACAGTGAATTCTGGAACATTGAAAAGAAATAAAATAAAATAGAATGAAAAAAAAAAACCCATAGAATCCTGTCCTCATACATGGGATTTCCAGGGAGGCCCATCAAAGAAACCCTCTTGCCAGAGATAAATTTGATAGCTGGTTGGAAAAGAGAATGATAGGCCAGTGAAACTAGATTATAAATTATAGATTATAGATTATGGAGGATCTTGGAAGTTGGGCTTTTCCACAAGAGTGGGAACTCATGAATATCCCTTGACGAGCACCACTATCTGATGAGTGTGGTTCCAGGGAGAAGGTTCTGATCCATATTTTGTGTGTGTGGATCATGGGCAGAGGCCCGTCTAGCCAGCCTTGGAGCTGTGACGAGTTGCTGCTCACCAGATCTAGGAGGACAAGCTATTGGGAAGCTGGAGAAGCGGCAGTGTGTTCAGAAGAGATGGAGAAAAGAACTTGTCTGATGAGTCCTCTCCCCCTTGCTGTTCTTTGCCCATGTTTTCTTGGTAAAAATGGGCTTTCCTTTTCTGCCATTGTGGGTGAGGTGTTGTTGGGCAGGTTGGGGACTGCTCAAGTCTCCTCATCTCACGTGGCTTCGGGGCTTCAGCCGGTCCCCGGGCACCATTTCGTCGAGCTGCCTCTTCATCTCCTTAGGTGGGACCAGCTACGACCCCTACAAGCACCCATGGCTGGACTGTCCACACCTTCAAATACATCTTGTCACCAAGGAATAAAGTAACAGACACCTGTGACCTTGTGTTTCCCAAATGGATCCACAGCACAACTGACGGCCTCGGGTGTTTCCAAAATCCAGTGTTGGAAGGTCGGGAAAATCCAGGATTTCTACCTCCATGGGAAAACTAAACAGCAGAGATGAGAGACACCAGCAAGTGGAATTCTTACACCTTTGAATCTGAATTTGGACTGACTGACGGCCTTTAACATGGAGCTGAATTTTACCTATGATATTGTCTATTGAAGGAATTACACGGAAACAGGCAGAACGTGTCCTATACTGACCATCCATTTTCTAGTCATCCCTGAATATAAAATAGGAGCAATACCTACCTTAATCACTTAAAATGATCTGCCACAGTCAAGTCATTATTAAATTCCATACTCACACGCCTGAAGAAAAGCAACACCCGAAGACGTGTGGCCCCGCATTGCCGGCCAAGGATAAATCCCAATCGGTATTGCTCGGATGAGTGAAGAACAAACTTGAGATCACCAATCGCTATTTCTAGGAAAGACGTGAAACTTCTTTTCAGTGTGCTGACAGCTTGCTAGAAAGGAGGTGAACTGGGGCCACATTCCTCAGCTTGTCGTGTATGAACACAAGTGTGTGCTGTCCACGGTGGGAACGCCAACAGTGGAGACGAGCGACACCACGGGAACAAGCCGAGGGACCCCGAGATTATCTCGCAAACCCTGCCACTCGTCCCTCTGCCCACCTTCCCATGGCACACAGACATGAGAACTACCGGCCTGCCTGCGGCAGCTCAGGGAGACCCCGGGGGAGGACGTGGGCTTCTGGCCCAACACCCAGCCCTGGCTCCCGGGGCAGCTCGATTGCTTTTGGCTGTTTGGCTTCTAGGGCCTCGGTCCCTCATGTGAGAAGCAGTGGTGTGGGGTTAAGTGCGAGAAGGACAGAAAACGCATCCAGCATTTGGGGGAATAAATATAAATTCCCTCCCACTGCACTTTCAAAACCGCAGCTAGATTTCAACAGCAGCGGTGAGGAGAGCCCGGACGTGCGGGCTCTTTGTTTTCTGCGTTTACTTTCCTTGCCTTTCTTATGGCCGCTTCCCATCCTCTGTTCTTTCTGTTCGTTCTTGGCCATCCGCCTCTGTCTAGGGTGCTCCTGACTCCTCTGATTTTGCTTTGCTGGAGAGTTGATGGTTGGTGCTTCCGGTGGACGTGGCTGGGAAGTCCTTACTGCTAAGGGATGCCCATCTTTCGGGGACCCTGTCAGACACCTGTGCATCTCGGGTAGCCGAGAAACCACCAGAAGGGGCTCGCTGGGATAGATCTCCTCAGCGGGAAGGGGAAATTCACTGAATTCACTTAGCAAGCCATCTGCCTTCTGGTTGGTTCTTTACCCTCGCAGAGTTTTTAGCAAAGTTACAGGCTAGGTGAGGGACAGAAGGGCAGAAGGGAGGAGGAAGCAGGTGCATGAACAAGTTCATGTTCAGTGTTCCTGTCCTGGGGGTTTAGGAGCCTCAGCTGGTCCAGGCTTTGAGCCTCCAACACCACTGCCTCGGGATTGGCGAACCATCCGCAGAAACTGCAGAGTCGGGCCTGGGAGAAGCTACTGCTTAGTAGCTTCACCTTGTAGAGCCTTCACCTTGGGAGCCATGGGCATGGAGGCCAAGCCAGGACGAGGGCTGCGGCGCAGTTCCCTCCCCTTCCGCAAACCCCCGCAGCCCTCAGAACGCGGTCTATATGGACTTCATGGGGTTCCAAGTTCAGTCCTTCAAACTCAGGTGGGGGGTCAGGGCCTGTGCTGGGATTTGACGGTGTCCGGGGGCCTGTGATTTCTGTTGGACGGAGCACGGAGGCCGCTGCATGAGGACATGCGCACATTTCAGAGAAAATGATGAAGGAGATGTACAAGGTCAGAGGAATAGGGCAAATCAACAGTTCGTGCAACGGATGTTTCTGGGTTGTTGTTTTTTGTTGTTTCATTTTGTTCTTATTTTTTAAGCTAATTACTTGTTTGCAAGTGAAACTGCCCCACCCCAAGCAATGCATGCGCACTGTCTGAAGATTCAGAAATCTGGGTCGGCAGAAATGCCCGCCTTGTTTCCATCCCAACCCCCGAAGGCCCACGGCCATCACGCCTCTTCTTGCTCTCCCCTCGACCCCTCCGTCGGGAGGAATTTAAGACACCGTCATCGACGCCATTAGCTGCTTTTGCACAAACAGGATGCCTTGCGCGCGTTCTCACGGCTTCCCGCGCGCTGCTCCGTGGAGGGTTTCACTGCTGCGGGGCCGGTGGCGGTGCAGGGTCCGTAACCGCAGCCGCACCACAGCCCGCGTTCTCCGCTGCACACCTCAGCCTGCGAGTTAGAACCCGGTAAGTGTGAGACTCTGCTCAGTCCTCAAGGCGAGCCTGGAGGGAAGGGCTTGCGCACTGCGGGAAGGTTTTAACCACGTCCGGTTGGAACGTCAGGTTTCATTTATTTCTGAAATAATATCTTCTTTCTGAACAAAAATTTTCAGTGAATTTTCAATCGGAAAATTGCGTTAGAAACTTTCACGTCTGCAGAACCAGATGGTCCTGCAGCCGGCGGCAGGGAGGATGCCCCGACGTGAGAGGCGGAAAGAGAAGGGAAAGGACCCACAAGTCCGCGCTGAACTAGGAAGGAGGAGCTTACGGGGGGCGGGGGGAGGGCGGCCCGCACAGACGGGCCCGCGGGCTGCGGGGAGGGGGGACACAGACGGGGTCCACGGGCTGCGGGGAGGGGGACACAGACGGGGCCCGCGGGCCACAGCGGGGCTGTCTAGACGGTGGTCCGAGTGCCATGGGGGTGTCCATATGGACGGTGTCCGAGGGCAGCCAGGAAGAGGGGTGTCCACGCAGACGGGGATGGATCTGAGGGCCAGGGCCGCAGGGTGGTTCAGACAGATGCGGGTCAGAGGGCTGCAGAGGGGTGGTCCGTATAGACTGCGTTCTGAGCGCCATGCGGGATCCGTGTAGACGCGGGTCCGAGGGCCCTGGAGGGTCGGTATAGACAGCAGCCCGAGGGTCACGGGGTGGGGGCGTCCACATACACAGGAGTGTGAAGGACACTGGCGGGAGGACGGGGTCCGTGTAGACCGGGTAAGCGCGCCGTGTTTGGTGTGCCAGACCCGCCCTCTCCCCAAAACTGGGTTTTCCCCGCTGGAGCTCGCAGGACCCCACGTTCCTGTAGGTCGTTACTTGGGGGCACGTGGCGGTGTCGCACCGTTCCCAGGCGAGCACAAGAGCCGGGCTGACGCAGCACCGCCCTCGCTCCTTTCTTGCTCGCACGCGCGGCGAACGCTCACATCTGGGAGGCAGGTCGCGTGGGGGGGGTGAGTAGGGGGGTCGGGGGGAGGGCACGGAACCCCTCCCGGCTCCGACTCAGCCCCTCCGCGGGCGCCAGCGCTGCACCTGCCGGAGACGCATGCGCACACGGTGGCCTCGCGCCTTCGGGCCGGAGCGCTCGCGGGCAGGTGCACGGTCTCTGGCGGAGCATCGCGGGCAGGTGCACGGTCTCTGGCGGAGCGCTCGCGGGCAGGTGCACGGTCTCTGGCGGAGCATCACGGGCAGGTGCACGGTCTCTGGCGGAGCATCGCGGGTGCTACCCCGCGGAGGGAGACCCGAGCCTTTTTGTGCAGAATCTCTGTTACTCTCGTTTCATCCGAAGTGTTGAGACAGCGAGAACAGATACCCTTTCCTCAGATGAGTTGTGGGTTAATTTGTCATTTGGCTGTATTTAGAGACGCTCTTTTCTTTCTGGAGTCTATTTAGGGTATCTGGAGAACTGTGACAAATATTTCTTCCCATTTGTCCTGCCTGGTTGTCGATGTGCAAATATAAAGTTTGTTTCTTTCTAATGGTTATAAATACTTGAGAGAGGGGTATGCGGAAAGAATAAACAGTCTAGGCTCGTGCTTGCTTCCCTAAATTAGAACGTGTGCCTCTGTGAACTGAGTGACACAGACGATAAAACTCTGGGGGAAGCATCAGTATTTCTTAAATAACATATTATGGGTGGGCTCGTGTAAGAATGTTATCTATGATAATTTGCTATGAAAAAATATGGTAGTCTGTGCTAGATGAAGTTGGTTTTAGACAATCGAATGCATAAAATATATTTTAAATCAGGTCTGTTGTAGACACAGCCCTTATTTAAGGAAATTGTCAGAATTTATTTAAAAAATTGTGTGCTTAGATGATTTTTGTGATTTTTTAAAACCATGTTGAAGTTTTGACAAGCTTTTGGCCTATTCCCACGATTCTCCATCTGGGCACTCGAATGATTTCTTACCTCATTTAGCATTTGCTCTCAGACATCATTCCCTCACACAGAGCACTGTGGGTTCAGAGGGATAAAAAGCACTTTGTTTCTTGCTTTCAGAAGCTTTGTGAAAGCAGGTTCTCAGTCTCCCTAGGAGTGTAATTAAAGACTTCAGTGACCTGAAAACACTTTTCTCCACCATCTTCACATATACTGGAGTTTTCTTTATGTGTCCTGTATGGGACCAGGCTTTATTCTAGTTAATAAACCAGTCTGGTTTCTTGAACACCTTTTATTCAACACTTAAGTTCTGCCTGTCACCATGGGAAGGGCTATACTCTGTGATTTTACATACTCTCTCTGACAGTCCTCCAAAGTAGTCGCAGAAAAATTCTTATCAGCAGGGAAAACTGAGGCTCAAAACAGCCGAGTGACTAGCTCTGTGATTCTGATTAGCTTACATCGACTTCCTAAGTCACCTCTGCTGAAACCAGGGTGATGGTAACAGCTCCCGAGACGGTCGGCGTGACGTGTTGGCGAGGTCAGGGACGCGGAGCAGAGCGCACAAAGACCGACAGATGTTCAGTGAAGTGTAGATTTTCAGTGATCACGTGACTGAAGTAATTCCTGACTCTTTCTCCCTAAAGAACAGCATGCATAAATCTCAGCTCCTGCTGAACACCTTGAACCCAACAACTGGGAGGGAAGGGTCCACATTGTCTGCCAGCCCGTGAGACACGGACACAGCGACAACACCCAGACCCGCTTGTGGTCCCTGCACAGGATGTGGAGATAGCTTCTCCCGATGCCAGAAATATAAAGCCTAATAATATCTCATCCGTGGACATCTCTTAGAGGTGACTTTAGCGGAATGCGGAGTAGTATCAGATGATTTCTGGGTATAAATCTGGTATCTGGATCAAGGGCAACCTGATGGCCTTTGGATTAAGGGTTATTTTGCATCTTTGGCTCATCGGGGTGTTACATTTAGTATCCGGTGGTCTTTTTCTGTTGCGTGAAGCACATATTCCTTCTTTCCTCCTGTGGGTGGTCCTCCCACTTAGATATACTGTCAAAAACCAGCGACTTGCCAGGCACTTCCTGTTTGCACCCAAAGGTGATAAATGTGGGTTTGGAATCCCTGAGAACTTTCACTACTTTTTAGCAAGCCATGAAGTGCTTAAACAATGTTAATATCTCAGCTCTGCAATTCTGTACACTGTGCAAAAAGGGAAAAATAGAAACATTGCCTGAGCATCTTGCCAGAGCTCATTGCTCCCTCCTGTCCATCTCATTCCAAGTTTTGCAAGTGTGAAATGCTGCTAGGTCGACCTCTGAATATTAAATATAAAAACAGGGTCCTTTGGAAGTCTGAGATGATAACTAGCTCTATACTACTTCAGACCCATAGATAATGGGGAGAGAAGAATTTAATCTTGAAATTCCATTGACTGAAAGGTTCAAGGGAAGTCACGAGTTTCCGGTCTGCTACACTTTCTCTGCGCGGGAGGATGAGGGCAACACTCACTCCATCCCACCGCATCTTTGAGTTGAGACGGACCGTCCTGCACACATTCATCGTAAACTTCTTGGATTATTATTATAATTTTTAAAAAATTTTATTTATTTATTTATTTATTTATTTGACAGACGGAGATCACAAGTAGGCAGAGGCAGGCAGAGAGAGAGGAAGAGAAGCCAGCTCCCCGCTGAGCGGAGAGCCTGATGCAGGGCTTGATCCCAGGACCCCGAGATCATGACCTGAGCCGAAGGCAGAGGCTTAACCCACTGAGCCATGCAGGTGCCCCAAACTTCTTGGATTATTTAGGTGGGGATATTCTCATTTTGCCACACATATTCAGATCTCCAGTTCTTTACCTTCAGCAAAGGAAAGTAAATAAAAAATATTTTTTGAATTAAAAAAGAAAAGGAAAGGAAAGCAAACTTTAACAGGCTTGGTATAAAGAAAAATAAGCCACAGTGTCTACAATGTAATAGAAATCACCTTTCTGCATAAGAGTTCAAAAGAATTCTAATACCGTCATCCTTGTTTGCATTAATGAGGAATAGACCCCGTCAGGAAGTGAGAGAATGTGGATGATCTCAATTCGCTGTCACACAGGAGTTAATGACTCAGTCCATCCTTCCGCAAAGTGAAGTAATTTAATAATTTGGCAAATATTTATCTTGAAATTCTGTACAAAAGAATTGTATTACCCTGCATATTACATGCTCATACTATGTTATCAGGGTAGGATGACAATTTTATACGGTTTCATGTCACAAAAGATGCTTGAATTAGCCTCCGCTTTCAATGAACTATCTTCGCACTTGACTGCTTACCATTTTATCCTTTACCTGAAATGGAAGGTCTGTATTTTCAAGCTTTTGTGTAATAGCTTGTGACATTTTGCATTTACTGGGTTGAGCAAAACTTGTTTCGAAAATATAACTAGAAAAATCAGAAAGAACTTTAGAGATTCAGATGGGCCCCTTGTAAGTTTGCACGGAGTGTGTTGTTGACACAGGGGTGAGCCCCTGCGGGGCTGGAGCCTGAGGCCTGCGCACCAGCCGCGTGCTGGGCACCGCGGCCCCGGAGGCGATGGGGAGAAGACTGTCCCCCCAGAGGCAGCGGGGAGACCCCCGGCCCCCAGTCTTCTGCGGCTTCTGTTCTGAGGCCCAGCGTACTTCATGGTGATGGAGAAACTCAGACATTTTCCTGGTCGGCTTTCAGAGGCCTGATGAAGAAGGCGTGTTCCCAATGTCTGTTCTTTTGAAAGAAAAACTATTTTCTGCTTCTAATTCTCCACACATCATTTCCAGAAAAATCGTTCTTGTGAGAAAGGTCCCTAACCTAGGAACTTGTTACATGCTCCAAAGACATGAGGTCTGTTTCCTGTTCTAATGACAGTAAGACTGGACGTCTTCTGGCTTGTAAATAGTCACTTCCTTAGAGCTCAGGGTTTATGCTCATTTATTTTATAGGGTTTCTTACTGTTAGGGGTCGGAGGGTCCCCTCCAAGTTCAGATGCCAGAGCCCTAACCCCAGAGCCTCAGAAGGACTTTATTGGGAAATTGGGCAGCTGCGGATGTGACTAGTAAAGACGAGGTCACACTGGAGTAGGGTGTGCCCCGACCCAGTGACACCGGCGTCCTCGTGAGCAGGCGGCGTCGGGACGCAGACGCGCACGCGGGGAGATGCCGTGTGAAGGCGGAGGCGGCCGGTGGGGCAGTGCGTCGACAAGCTGAGGAGGGCCAGAGGCCCCGGCAAACCCCCAGAAGCCAGAGAGGAATCCCGGGGCAGATTCAGTCGCACAGCCGCAGGAGGGGCGGCCCCGCAGCAGCTCCAGCTTGAGCTTTTGGCCTCCGGACCGGAGACTGTAGGTTTCGGCTGCGTGAGCCGCTGGGTCTGTGGGTCTTGGCTACGGCGGCTCTAGCATACGGATACATTTACATGCGATCTTGGGGTTGTGGGAGGCAAATAAGGATTTTTAGCTCGTAGGTCCTTGGAGATCCCCCTGCAACGTCTCCTGCCTTGGTTACGTGTGGATTCCCATGGAGGGTGGTGGCAGGGGCCGTAGAAAACGTCAGGAAGGCCCCTCTCCCTTTCAGGAAGGACGTTGCCCCTGCTTGGGCACTTGGACCAAGCAGTTCAGTTGGTCAGGTCATCATCAAGGGTCCTGAGGTGACAACAACGCTTGTGTCCCCCTGTTACTATTGCTAATGTGAGCCTAGGGGACATGAAGGTACAAAACTGTGCGTGAATTAGGTATACTGTTGAATCACACGATCAGATGGAATATGGCCACACCCCCCATCAAAGCACCAGTTTCCTGGGCCACCGTGGCCAAGGACTGTAGACTGGAAGGGGCTTAAACAACAGGAATTTTATTTCTCATGGTTTTGGTGGAGGAAGTCTGAGGTGCAGGTGTGGGCAGGGTGGGGTCCTTCTAAGTTCCCTGTCCTGGGTTGCAGATGGCCGTCTCCTCCCTGGGCCTTCCCATGGTCATCCCTCTGGGGGTGTCTGTGTCCTAATCTCTTGTATTAGGACACAGTCGTGCTGGGCCAGGGCTCACGCAAACAACCTCAGTTTACCTTAACTGCCCCTCCTCCAAATACAGTCTGAGTCGGGTGTGCTGGGGGTAAGGACATCAGCATATGAATTCTACGGGGACACAGTTCAGCTGCCAGGAGTCTCCAGATCATTCTCACCATTGCTAGCAGGCAGCAAACATGCCTCATGGGGGTACTGACTGGCACTGGGCGCTGCACTCTTGAACGTCCCCATGTGACAAACGCACAGACCGCAGACTCACAGACACAGCCCCGGGGGCCTTGGAGATGCCGTGTTTCCGTCAGCTCAGTCCCTGCGAGGAGACGGGTGTGTGGGCAGGACTGGGGACCTGCCTAAAGCGGCAAGTTAGCCTAGCGCTGGGATGGCCTGGGGAGCCTCCCCTGTTCTGGGGTTCCCCCATGAGGGGGTGGACTGCTCAGTGACACTTTAAAGTTTTCTGATTCTCTGGAGGGTGAGGCTCCTCAGGTCTGGGATCCCGCAGCGGTTCTGCTCCTCAAGTAGGATTGGGAATCATGCTTCTTCTGAAACAGGAGTCAGCAAACTTTCCCTACAAAGGACCACATAGTACATATTTTTGGCTTTGGGAGCTGTATCTTCTCCACTGCAAATGGTCAGCGCTGCCGTGTGATTTTGAATCACAGCCCTAGTTTTCCTGCGCTGACCTCCTGTAGAGTATGAGCTACAGAAATTCAGAGGATGTGCAAGCGCCCGGAGAGTACGTGGGTGTGTGAGCCCCGGCCTCCACACACAGCAGTGGCCAGACTGGGACCCATACGCTGGACGGAGATCGCCGCAGGGCAGGCGATTTCCTGCCGAGGGCCGCAGGCAAGAATCCTGTCCGGGCCCTCTCCTTGGCTTAGAGCTGCCTGTCTCTGTGTCATCTCCCTCCGTGTATTAACCTGTGTCCACATTTCCTGTCCTCATGAGGATCCATCGTATCAGATGAGCGCCCGATGACCTCATTGTAACTTGACCACCTCTGGAAAGACTCCCCCTCCCCACCATGGTCCCTTTCTGAGGCCCTGGGGATTCGTTCACATTTCAACACCAGCATTTAAAGAGGACACAGTTCAACCCCTAACAGTCAACAGGAGTAAAAGGCTAATAAGGAGTAAAAGGGGAGCCCTTGGGCGGTGCCAGGCGCCGGCAGCTCGTCCAGGCATGCGAAGGCGGCCCCTGGAATCAGTTCTTCCACTGGGAGGGGCGGAACGCGGCTGCGACCTTGCAGATTCCTGAAACTGCTTCCAGCCTGTCAGGAGCCACCGGCGTGCCATGTGCCTCTGAACCCACAGAGCAGCCTGGGGTCCAGTGACGTGAAGGAGGCAGGTGTGGCCCCTCTCTTGGGGACAGATGCTCATTACGGCCAGACCTGGTGTCGCATGAACACTTACTGCAGCTCCCCTCTGCCTGGTGCCTGCGGGCTGTGTCCTAGGGGCTGTGGTAGAGGCTGGCCGGCTGGAAACCAACACCGGCCCTCGGCCCGTAGAGACAGAGGCTGGGGAGAGCTGCACTGAGCAGAAGAGAGAGATCATTTGCTCCACAAAGGCTCCAACTTAGGTTCTTGTGCCAGAAGAAAGAGACGTGCCAGGCAGATCAGGGCTCAGAGAGGATGGAATTCTGCTTACCCCGGAGGCCAGAGGATGGCAAGGAAGGAGAGGACCCCAAGGTGGGGACCGGATCGACAGCATCCCTGGGAATCCTGGACTCCTTCCACGCGTGCCGACCCAGGTGCATGAGCGGCTGCCCGAGTTTTCTTGGAGGTTTCTTGGAGGCTTGTTGTTTTCTTGGAGGCTCTGGAAGAAAACAGGAGGGCCTGTGTAGCAGTGGAGGACCCCCGCTTCCCAGAGGGTGTCCAGACCCAGCATGTCACGTCCCACTTGCTCGGCTCGCTCCTTACTCCGCAGGGCCAGGCTCCGTCCTGGGGGTCTCGAAGGGACAGCGGCAACCTTCGGTGTTACTGCCGGGGGCTCGCTGCGGGGCTGCTGACGTCCGGTCTACAGGTTCTTTTCTGACCCAAGGGGCTCCCACGTGGAGGAATGTGGTAGGGCAGAGAGGGTGGAAACTCCCCGTTTAAGCTGAAGCCCCGGCATCCCGGAGGAGGCGGCGCGTGCTGCTTCTATATCTGGAAACCAAAACATGTACATTCTGTTTTCATAATGCAAAAATAGAAAGCAAAGGCAATAAAATATTTGTTTTGATGTTGTGAACATTATGCAAGTAAGGTACAATTTATCATAGATCATATACATACCAGGAGTTTCCGCTTTTAAAGACGAGTACGCTTCATTCGACAGTAATGCCGATTTACCTCAACGAGAAGAGACGTTGGGGCGCACGGCCTTGGCAGAGTGGACAAAAGGGAAGCTCGGGTTTTAAAAGTTGCAAAACCACTTACAGAGAAGGAAGTTTTCGGTTTTCATTTCCCGGATTCCCTTGTGGGCCCTTGAGTGAGAAGCATTAATTCGTGACTCAGATGGAAATATTTAATGCCAAGGACAAACATGCGTAACATTTCACGGGTTGTAGGCATGTGTCCTCTACATAAAGAGAACGTATTTAATGCACGGAGAGCACAAAGCGTGGGGCCGGGAATTTGAACCAGGATCTCCAAGTTCTCGATGGGGCGAAATGTGGCCCACTGTCTAACTGGAAAAAAATCCAATTGTGATAAGTGTATGTGCTAACAAAAATCCCGACTGCATTTCAGGTATGGGGAAATCATGGCTTAACTAAAGCTTATGTAGAGCAGAACTTAGGGGTTTTAGCAGACTAAATACTAAGTATTTTAATGATGTGATGTGCTTGCCAAAAAAGCTAACGTAACTTAAGCCGCATTAATAAAGGTATTAACTCTACCAAGGGGAGGTGCTCATCTTTAATCTTGACAGGCTGCTTCTGGAGAGACAGGACCCTGCAGGTAACACGGAGTTGAAAATCGTGGGTTCCGCAGTCCATTTGCCTGCGCTCACACCCGTCTTCTCCGTCCTTGCTGTGTGAGAACCTTGAGCAGGTTACTTCACTCTCTGTCCTTCAGCTTCCTATCTGTCGCACGGAGGTTATAATGCCTCGAGATGGCTTTGCGGGCTCAAGGGGCCTGTCTTAGTCTTCTCTGGCTGCCATGACAAAAAACCACAACCTGGGTGCTTTTAACAACATAAATCAAACTTCTGGAGGCTAGAAGTCCCAGACCAAGGTGCTGGTCACTCTGGTTCTGGTAAGATCTCTTTTCCTGGCGTGTGAATGGTCACCTTCTCACTACGTCCTTCCATGGCAGAGAGGGAGCCCCGCCGTCTCTTCTGGTGAGGACACCAATCCTACTGAATCAGAGCCCCTCCCTTATGACCTCATCTAACCTTGATGACCTCCTGACGGCCCCGTCTCCAACATCTCCAGATAGAGTCGCGTGGGTGGTTATAGGGGTGCAGGGAGGGGTAGGGCTTCATCATAGGATTTCACGGGAACGCATTCAGTCCCATTTAGAACAGAACCTCACACACAGTCAGGGCTCATTAAAGGGTAGGTTTTCCTAACTAGATTTTGTTATTTGAGTCTGGACAGTACTTTGGTGGCGGCGTAAAGAAACTGGATTAGGAAGAGTTTCATATGAGGAATATTTAAAGATGTGAAGTCCTTAGACTATGAAGACAAAACTTTGGGGAGATGTGCTAGCTGTCTTCACATGTCCACAGGCTGTCAGACGGCCGGCCGTGAGATGTGTTCCGGCCGACCGCGAGTGTCAGAGCTGCCCCACGAGGGGATTCCAGAAAGATGTGCAGGCCTGACGTGGGGGACACCTCGGATTAGCGGTCTGAAGCGGAGCGTAAATGGATGCTTTGTTTCTCCAGAGGACGGTCTGGTGATCGGGACCCCAAGTCCTAGTGTGCGTACACCTTTTTCACCCACCAGTTTTATTGGAGAGCTTTTTCCAAGGGAAACAGTCCAAAGCCCAGGTACCCAGAAGTCACTGACACCATCCCTTGTGAGAGCAAAATAGTAGAGATGGCCCAGCTTTCCCCAGGCAGGGGACCGAATAAACGAGGGCACGCCAAGAGGAGAGAGCATCATGCAGGAATTTCAAATAAGTGTATGTTCCTAGATTGGTTTCGGAAAGTGGGGAATGTATTTAACATGAGTGTGTGTTTTCAAAGGTTTGCATAACGAGGTTGTAAGTGTGAAAAACCGGACCAAGCCGAGCACCTTGAGAGAAGTCTCGTTTTTAGGGAGTTAAAACAGAGAAGAGGCCACGCGAGTCTGTCAGCATCTCGGGAAGGTGACCGGAGATGCCGTCAATGTGCTGACCGAGGTGTAGACAGGGCAATGGCATGATAGGTACTTCGTCTTTTTCTTTTCTATTTATTCTGAGTTTTCTATAATAGTCCCACAATGCCCTGATCTCAGAGGAATATGGTCCTGGCTCTGCAGTGAGAAGCCACTGGGCTGTGGGCCAGGTGAGCCCACCAGGCCCTCGTGAAGGGGCCGCCTCAAGCTCCTGCCAGCTCCCATCTCTGAGGGGCCTTCCTTTAACATCGCCGCTTGGGGGCAGAGCACCTTGGCCAAGGGTCTGTCTTCCGTCGTCTCCAACAGAGTAGCTACGGGCCAAGTGAAATAAAATGAAAAACTCAGTTTCTCAGCGGCACTAGCCACATTTCCAGCCCTCGAAAGCCACACGCCCCTGGTGGCTACCACATTGGACACTGCAGAAGGATAGAACGTCTCCGTCGCGGCCGAGGCTGTGTTGCACAATCGTGCCTTCTGCGCACACCAGAGGTGGTGAGATGCTGTTCAAAGAGCATGACGTGGTCGGCAGACTGACCGACCCGCACACGAGACTGGTCGGTCCCCGAGGACAGGGACCCCGTCCTGGCTCCCTCTGGGGCTCGGCGAGAGGACGCTTTGTATCAGTCCTTGTTCATAAGCGAAAGAAAAACGTATGTGAAGATCTATCACCGAGTGTGTACTCCACTAACGTGGCCGCCGTTTGTGGGTGCGTCTGGAGGCGGAGGGAGTCCCCAGCATCCTTCTCCCACTGGCATCGGTGAGGTATCGGTCCCGCAGCCGTCCGCAGCTGGGAACTGTCCCTGGGGTACTGTTCCGCACCAGACGCGGACATCCGCGATGTTGCTGACTGCTCGCTGCCGTGAGCTCTTTGTCAGGCACCCACCCATCACGGAGCACGAGCGGTGCTCTGCTAGGGAGGTCAGGTTGTCTCACCCTTTCTGCTTTACACCAACGATCGGTTCAGCGTGCCCGGGACGGCGAGGTGGCTGTGTGTGTCTGCGAGCTGAGTGGTCGCTGCTGAAGGCTTGACGCGTCTTCAGCATCCTGCCCCGGGCGGACCCGCGTGCCGGCAGAAGGCGCACGAGATGGATGAAAATAAGGCGCCTGGATGCCCCGGGCTCTGGCGGGGAGACGTGTAGGTTTCCTGGCACCGCAGCCGCGGACTTGCATTTGGCCCATCTCCTGTTTTAGGTTTGAATGTCTCATTCGAATTCTGCTGGGGCTACTTGTTCTGTGCAGATATATCCCTGCTTCGTCGCGTGGATCTGTCGCCCCTTCCACATCCATTTTAATTGCCCCGTTGCTGCCACGCTTTCTTGGCACCGGGGTCTTTGTAACGGGGCCCGGAGAATATTCTATTTCTTCTGATTAAATCTGTTAGTTTTTTTTGTTTATTTGTTTGTTTCCCGGGTCTTATTCGGGTTCTTTTAATTTCCTCCTGTTTATTACTTTTCCTTGTCAGCGACATTACTATTCCTTGAGTTGCGATGGCGTGTGTGCATTTAATGACTTGCAAATGAACATACAGGAGGATAAAGGAGATAATTCACAAAAGCAATGCTGACTTTCCAGAAACACTGTCAGTCTTAGACCTTAGTTCCCGCCACGCTCAGACAGTATTTCCATTTGGTTGCATTTTTTTGAGCAGCTTTGGGAGATAGCGTTGGGGTTGGAGGAAGAGCTCATGAGAATGGCCAGGCGAAGGGAGCTGGCTGAGTCATTCCCTCTCTCCCCGCCTCGGTCCCGCTGCCTGGGCAGCTCCACCCGGCCATCTGGAGATGTGCTCTCCTGGCCTCGTCTCCCCCACAAAACTGAGCTGAATCCATTTCCCTGAGCCGCCACTCAGCAACAGACCGAGGCGGGGGCAACCTAATGTGTATTTTCTTCCGGGGGCACGGGTGTCTTATTGCCGTTAAATTGTTCGCTTCTGTAGATGGTGCACAGCACGGACGAATCCCAGGTAACTTAGAGTGTGTACTTCTTCGGATGCGATCTGTGGGCAGCACCTCCAGGGGAGCGGAAGGAAGGCATCCATCCTGCCCACCCACTGCGGTACCATGAATCTAAGACAATGAAAACAAGAGTGGGACATCAGGCAGAAACCAGGGTGCGGGACACCTGAGATCACCATGGTGGGGAGACCCCTCGAGGGCCACCGAAGGTCATAGTACCACAGGACCCCCATGTCTGAAGTCCGGCCAGGCCCTTCCGAGAGGGGTAGATGTTCTGTCATCAAGTCCGATACCCCGGAGTCTGGGCTTCTCTGCTAGCACCAGGTGCTCCCCATGTTCCTTTCCTGTCCCTTTACCACCTGTGACCCATTTTATAACTGATCCCTTATAAATGCCTTGACTTCTGAGACTTCCCTACCTGTCCCCCTCAGCCTCCCGGGCCCGGCACATTCTAGCCGTGGGTGACTCCCGCCATCGTGTCCTCACACTCGAGTGAGTGAACGGAGACACTGACTGCACCGGCCGCCTCTGTTTCTTTACAAGGCTTTCCCCACTGCGCCTGAAGCCTGTCGGGTATGTTCTCCTCTATGTTGAGCCCCAGCGCCTTCCTCCCCGTCCTTGCTCCGGCTGGTGACCTGAGCTGGCTGACCACGACCTCAGGAGCCATCCGCGCACAAGAGAACGCTCTTCACCCCCCAGCATCAGGCCACCTGCCCTGGCCCGCTGTCTCTCTCCCTCGGCTTCTGTCTCCACCCATGCTCTGGCCTCCCCACGCCTCACCAGTCCAGCAAGGGCTGGGGTTTGGGGTTTGGCCCCTCTGTCCTGTCCTATGTCTTCTCTGAGCGGACCTTCCCACCACGCGTCCCCCATGCTCTACGGGCTCCTGTCTTGAAGCAAACACATCCGTGACTCTGCTTCTCCCCTCTTCGGACCTGCTCACCTGCCCCGCCCGTCACCAAGCCAGAGTGTTCAGAGGACCCGTCCGCATAGGCAGTCTGCATTTTTGCCCCCACCTGAACACCCAGGGGTCACTCAGACCCGGGCCTGCTCTGGTCGGCGTCACCGAGCGTCTCCGTGATGCCAAATCCAGATTGTGCTCGTGTGTCCTCTTTGTCAGAGTCACTGACTCTCACTCCCCTCTCCGAGTCACTCAACACAAGCCGATCACACGTGCCTCGAACGGAAGCTCCGTGAGCAAGGAGCGCGTCCGTCTCGCTGACCGTCGCGTCACTGGCTACGAGAAAGTGCCCCACGCGGGAGCGGGGGATCAAACGCATTTGTTGAACCGGAGAGAGTCTGGGTGACTTGGTCCCATGAGGCTGCCCTCCTGGGGCTCCCTCTGGGTCCCCGGGCTCCCTCCTGTCTCCTGACCCAGCACCGCTTCCCGTCTGCTGCTCTCAGCGTCCCTGCCCTGCAGCGTCTGGGAGGCGAGCCTGCCCCTCCCCGCGGCTTCGCACCTGCACCGCAGGCGGGTGGGCCCAGCCCGAGTCTCCGGAGAAGCCGTGCCTCGGTGTCCGGCCTGGAGGGCTCGCTCCGGATCCCGGTCTCGTGCGCACCTGCGCTTACTCGGCATGAACGCGTCGCTCCTCTCTTCTCCTGTGTCTCTCCGTTTGCAGCGATGACCGCCCGCCTGCCACCTGGAAAGAATCCTGGGGTTCTTCTGCTTCCTGTTCTGCGTCCCTGTCTCCTGTCTCATCAGCAAGACCTTCCCAGGCCCCCCAGGCCGTGCGGCGTCTCTGAGTACCTCTGTCTCATCCCCGCCCGAGCCACACTCCTGGGTGGTCCCTGCCACCCCAGGAGCTTCCGACCGTGCCCTCCTGACTCCCCTCCACCCTCCCTTCAGACCACGAAGCCCTCTGGGCCCTCTCCCTCCCCTGCCCGGGACCCTGCGTGGCTTCCCAATCGTCCCTGGCCCCCTGTGCAGGGCTGCTTCCCACCTTCTCAGGAGCCGGCTACACACTCTCTGCCTGGGACCCGCCTTCCTGCAGCCTCGCTGGCTCCTTCCCTCCTCGGATCTCCACCTGCCAGGTGCTGTGGTTCCTCTGGATCTCCCTCCTCCCGTGCCCGGCTGGGTGCTCTCTGGGTTTCCGGGATTAATCCAGCTTCTCGGGAGGCATCCTTGTTTGTGGCTGTCCTGTTTCCTCCAAGCACATCCCACAATTTCGTGAGACTAAGATTTACTTACCTGTTGGTTGACTGTCTTGCTCACGAAACTACAAATTCCACGAAGACAAAGACCCCATTGGAAACGGGCGTACTTCCTCCTCAGGCACCTTGCGGTGGGAAAACCTGCCCTTTGATGTTTGTGCTGTAATGACCGATGTCAGGGTTCGGTGACAGCGACCTGGTGGTCACGTTCGTCAACTGATCTCTATTACGAGGTCAGATTTTTCTGTTCTCATTTTTAGTCGCTCACTCTGCTTCCCTCTGTAATTCCCAGAATATGAGTGAAAAAAGACAGAAGAGAAAGATTCTATGTCAGTGTTGGTCTAACAGTTTCCGATAGAAAGCCCGTTTTATTATTTTCGATCTCAAACATTTGTCCGACCCAGACTTGTGCCTTGCGGTTATTTTTGCTGTCATATGATTACCACCGTGTGCAGTATTTACTGATATTCATGTATACTATTAATGTTTATTCATCAGCCGTGAGGCCCCTCGAAAAGCCGGTTATGGATCTGAACAGCCAGATGCTCTGGTTTCCTTGGGGGCACCGGGCTCTCTGGGGCAGGACGCTGCCTGTTTGCCCAGACGGTATCTAATGAGACTGTCCCGTGGATGTCTTGGCAATTCAAGGAACTACCTCTAACTTTAATAGGGTTATGTTTCTTTTTCATTTCTGCTAAAAATTAGAATGAAAGGACACTTCTAACTGTCCTCTGACAGGCGCACCCTCCACGGCTGACATTGTTGGGGACACTCTAGGGAGACCAGCGTCGATGGGACCCTCTTCGTCAACTACACACGACTCCGCACGGCTTGGACCCCGGTCATTGCTTAAACATGCCTGTTGCGTGAGCCACCGAGTAAGTGGTGAAATGAGGAGGTAGAATAGGTCATCCCTGCCGGTCAGAGTAACAGCCGCCCCCCGACAAGACAGCACGATCCAGAGCTGTCCAGACAGAGACATTTTATGCCCCCGACCGCTGTCGGAACGCAGTCCACGATGGCGGACGAGGCAGAGGCACTGGGTGGTTCGTGGGACTTGAGTCTGGGGTCTGCATCCCCCATCCCCTGGACGTGTGGGAAGTTCTGTATCTCCCTTTCGTGAAGCTACTGCTCTTCACCTGGGAAGTGGGGGGTTAAAATACCACCTTCCTTCAAGGGGCGTCGGGAGGATTCAGTGACCCTGCTGGGGCAGTGTCAGATGGTCGGTCATGATTAGTGTAAACTCCCTCCAAGACAGAATCATGGTGACACTGCTCTCTCACAGACTGATTGTGCTTACAATTCTAGTTAATTAATTAATCATATTGACCCAATTTTTATTTATTAATTTATTAAAATAATTGTTTATTAATTAATTTATTTTATTTATTATTAATTTATGTATTTAGGTAATAATTTATTTATTTAATCAATTTAATTAATTTAATTAAATTTTGTTTATTTTAATTTATTTTTAGAAGATGTGCTTATTCTAGGGAGGGAGAGAGAGGGTGCGCACACGAGTGAGCAGGGGGAGGGGCAGAGGAAGCGCAAGAGACTCGGAAGCAGACGCCCCACTGAGCACGGAGCCCAGTGTGGGTCTTGATGCCAGGACCCTGAGATCGTGACCTGAACCGAAACTGAGAGTCGGGTGCTCAGCCGACCGAGCCCCCCAGGAGCCCCCGGGCGTACAGTGTCACTCCACATCCTCCCATGAAACAAGGTCTTAGAGCTGAAGCTGTTTCCTTGAGAACTGCCTCTCTGAGTCCTGCTTGAACACACCGATCTCTAAATATCCCTTCCTGTACGGCAGTGGCTCTCAACGAGGGGTGACTTCACCCCTCCCTTCCAAGGGACACTTCCTAGGGTGTCTGGACACATTTCTGTTTCGGGTTGTCACACTGGGTGGAAGGCTGCTCTGCGCCTCGTAGGCTGAGTCTGGGGAGCGGCTAAGTGTCCCGCAGTGCTCGGGGCTGACCCAAGACAACAATTTTTCTGACCCCATGTTTCGGTTCGAGTTGAAAAACCATCTCGCACGGCTTTATGTGTTCACGGAGCCTCTCCTGTTCATTCTTTCCCCTTAACGTAACTAAAAACACAAGTGATTATCTTGGAAATCTAGCTTTGTAATCTGAAAAAAAAAAAAAGGATTGCATTTTGAGTATCTACATTGCACAAGCAGATCTAGGTTTATTTATTTTGTAGTTTTAATACATATTGATTTTAAAATCGTGTACCAGGGAAAGCCATTCCTCTCGATTACTTTATTGAGGAACACAGATAGGAACTTGAAGCCCAGGCACCATGTAGGTTAGTGCTGTAGTAATATGTTCACAGTTATTTTCGATATCCGCAATTAATTTTCCAAGTATCCCAAACGATTTCAAGTCAAAGGTTATAAAAAGGGGGTCTCACACGTTGCGGAACAAGCGGGAAAAGATGTGTGTTTCAGAACAAGTCAAGCAGGAACGATCGTTTTCTGAGTTTTCTCCTCCGTGCACGTGGATTTCAAGTGCATGGCCTCTTCTGTTAGCTTTTTGGATGCCTCGTCTCTGTGTGGAAATATGGGGCTTGGCCCAGATGACCCCAGGCCCCGTCAGCACTGAGACCGGTGGTCACACACGATTCCCCGCTCTGGAGATGACACAGAACGTTTGCAGCCTTCCTGATTTCCCCCTCCCGTCACCCCCTCAAAAAAGTGTTTTCCCCACTTGACTGGCTACATCTTCCCCCTTGATCTCTGCGAGACTCTGTTGTCTTCTGCACGTCCCACGAGGCAGATGTTTTAATGTGCTTTCACTTCAAAACTGGAAGCTTTCTTCTCTGATCAAATAAAGAATGACATGCATGGGACATGCATTTCCTTCGCTGCCTGACACCATTGCTGAGTGGCTTTTAGAATTTTCTAGTCCTGGATGTGAGATGTCAGGCATGTCAGCAAGGCCGGCGCAAAACCCTCGGAGTTAGTTACGTGGTGATGGTTTCTCGAATGTCCGGGAAGCGGGTGAAATGGCTTTCCGGAGCACCGGCCTCAGCAAGGCGGTGGGCAAGAGGTACTCGGATGCTTTGCTGTCATCTGCATTAGCTCTTGCAGGGGGAGAATACCTAGAGAAGAGTGTAAGTGTTCTTAAAATGCCTTATGTCCGAAAGTCTTCCTTTCGAGGAGCGCCGTGCTCCAGATCTCCCCATGAGCTCGTGCTTTGCTCCTGCCCAGCTCTTCCCTCTGCTTCATTGCTGTGCGCCGTGAGCTGGATCCCAAATCCAGAAGAAGGAAGCGAAATCACAAGTGCAACGTGTTTCCTTATTTACATGTGCGATGTGCTTTGTGCTCCAAGGTGCAAAGCAGCAAACCCCAGCCTCCTCCACACTTTCAGAATACCCAGGAAGGCCAGTGTGACCTCGCTTCCCTCAACAACAGCACCTTGTGGCCTCTGGTCTTTAAGTCACGCAGACACAACAGCTCATGTTCTGCTTCTGCGCATTTCCTTTCCCCTCTACGGCCCTCTGTGAGGAGCCGGGTGGCCCGCGGCCACTGCTGGTCCCAGAGTCTCCCCGTAGCTCCCCGTCCAGGGACTGCCTCCTACGTGTAGCTTTCCCCGCTGGGAGCAGCTCCCGCTGAGATTGGGACATCACAATGGAGGAGAACTTCTCCCGCAGCTGTCAGGATCCCCTGCGCATCCCCAGGCCAGTGTGATGGCCCCAAGCTGTGTCATACGTCCCAGGAATAACCCACTTAGCACGCAGTGTGGACAAAGGGCACGTCAGACTGATGGGATCCGTGTGACAAAGCTGTTGCGTGTGACATCCCCGTGCCGCCGCTGCTTTCTGGTTGCAGAGGCCCAGGAGCCGCATTACAGAATCGATCTGCAGCCAGACACCTCTTCCGATTTCTGTCTGAATCCATACGGCGCGTCTCTGTTGTCCGTATTTTAAGCTGCAGTCAGCGATACCGACGTCAATATCCTTTTATGGAAGGTATTATTTAGAGCAAAGGTTGTTTGGTTTTAAGGAAAAACAACTCGAATGCGAAAATTAAAACAAACAAACGAAGTAGCCCTGGTTGGAGGTCGTGCGTCTCACAGGACGGACGTGCCACCGGGACCCAGGGAGCTTGGTCGGTGCCGAAAGATCGGCTGGCAGAGGGAGTCCCCACGGGCCCACGCGGGTGGGGCTTCGGAAGGAAGACGGCGATGGCGGAAACCAAGGAGAAAGCATTGCGATGCGCGTCAAGACGGTGAGTGCGTGCGTGTCCCACCAGAGATGATGGAGTCGGAGGAAGAGTGTGACGTCCCCAGCCCCAGACCGGCGGCACCTCCCCTCGTGCCCAGCGGCGAGGTCTGTTGTGCCCATCTGCTCTATTTTTAAGGCAGGACGAAAAACCGGCGGCTGGGGCCCTTCTTACCAGGTCTCTACCGGCTAGTGGTGGAGGGAAATATGGGTCATTTTCCTGGCACTTTCAGACACGGCCTCGCTCCTGCATGATTTGGGCAATTTGCAGCAAAGGAGGTTTTGGTTTTTCTTCTGAATGATCCAGATAAGGGCCTCTGCTCTCCTGGCCACGGGGCCGGGCCTTCCGGGACTTGAGGCAGGACATCGCTAACCAGACAGAAACCGGACCATTTCCGAAAACGTCAGTGTAAAGGTGGCTGTCAGGGTGTTTTACTCCAAAACGTGCATTTCTCTAAAGCTGGGGAGAGAAAGCCAACCTCATTTCTGTCCGTAGTTCAGGTCTCATCTCGTAATTATTGTCTTCTCTCCCCCTTAGTCCCCGAATGGGCGTGACCCCAGGGGCAGGGGGGTGCGGGCGGCCTCCGGCCCCTCAGCGCAGCGGCCTTTGGGCCAGTGGCGTGCGCGGCCCTCCAGATCTCCCTCCGTAGACGTCCTGCAGGAACTTTCGAACCATGAGCTGTGGATCGTGAATGTGAAGGACGGAGATTTCCCGTCTCTTAGGGCCAGCGTGGAGGGCGCGGAGGGTGGCGGAAGCTGGGAAGTTGGTCGGTGACCTGTCACCACTCCCGCGAGGCGCGGCTTCTGGGAAGGCATGCCCCATGGCAAGGGGGCCTGAGCCGTTTTTCACCTCGGGAAGTGTTTTATACTCTTCGCAGGCACCCGTGCTTCTCACAGCTTGACCTAAGTCCCTCGTTACCGAAACCACGTGCACAGGCGTCCTTGACTCCTAAGACAGCTGCCCCAATGAGGTCTCGTGCCGGAAGTGTCTTATTCTGAGCTTCCATCCTGGAGACCTCAGTAGGATATCAGATGTGGGATTAAAGTCAGTAATATGGGCTGTTACCATCTGCGGGATGTCGGCTTGGGGAATCTTTGGAAGCATTGGAGGCACAGATGTTAAATGACACTGAGTGTAACATATTGATACATGGTCCTTCTCTGCAGTGATCAGGGTTTGCTCACCATCTTAGACATTAAAAAAGTAGTTTGTTGCTTGTGCACGAATGTGACTCTGAGACAAGAAACAATGCATATACGCTCGGGGGTCCCCCACATCAGGCTGAGCTGGAGCCCTGCGCCCGTCCCGGGGAGCACAGTGCTCACCCTTGTCACCGCTTGCTGCGGGGAGCGGTGGATGGCGGTGCAGAGTGTGCAGAATGAGAGCTTCTTGGGCCGGGGCCGCTGGGCAGGGCAGCATCGGGACCAGGAAAGAGCTGAAGCCGTTGCTTCAGAGGCCTCTGCTCGTCTTAAGCAGGTGTCCCTTTCCCGTGCAGCGCCGCACTCTGCACTCGGAGTGGATTTGGTGAAGGGTCTGCAGGAGGGAGGCGAGCCGCCGGGGCCCCCATCGGGCCATCAGAGATGCTCTCTGCGGCATTTATTCATCCCAACAGAGAGTTTGAGTGTTCAAGTGTTGAATTAATTTTCTACCCGGAAAAGCTGGGCTGAGGACAGAGAAGAGGCAGGCAGGGGACCTGCGAGTCGGGTCTGGAAAGCTAGATGCTGCCTGTGCTCGGGGCCGTTTGCAGGCACGCGGCGGAGAGGGTGCGAGGTGTTGTGGGGTCTCAGGGCTTGTCACTGTTCACTCTGCAGGAGGAGATGCGGATTGACGTTCTTCTTGGTGCCAGGAAGCTGCAGGGACGAGGTGGGCCCCCCCGTCCCGTCCCGTCTTACAACTCCCCAGAAGGTCATCACACCGTGTGAGGCTATTTGTAGGAAAACTCTGGAAGGCCTCAGAGGGCGTGTGCTTCCATAGTTCGGTGCACGGTGGTGGGCCGCCTTCCTTCGGAATGTCTTCCTTCTCATCGCCGCCTGCGGTGTCCAAGATTAGCTGTGTCTCTCTCAGCACACTGCCAGGTCACAGTTTTAAATCTTTGCTAATCTTCTAGCAAAAAAAAAAAAAAAATGTGGTTTCTCAATGTACACTTAATTTACATTTTCCTTTTTACCCATGGGATGAGTGTATTTTCTTAATCATTTTATGAACGAGCATTCTTTTCTATAAACTCTGTTCATATCTCTCTTCAATTTCTGTTCTGTGCTCTTGATCTTATTGATTTATGGGAACTTTTTATATGTTTATGAAATTAGCCCTTTGTGATACAAATCTCGCAAACATTTATTTTGGAAGTGTCACTCGTATTTTAACAGCATATGCCATTTTTAGTGGAGGAATTATGTATGTGTTTTCCATACACACTGAAAAATTGTAGTTAATTCAATAATTACTTGTTTTCTTAAGGTTTGATTCTTGGTTAGATAAAACTCCCCACTCAAAAGTTATAGAAAAAATTCTTCTATTATTGTATTCTAGTTAACTTTTGACTGGTAATTTTTGTTTTTAAATCTTCTATCAATCTGGAAAAAAAAATCTTCTATCAATCTGGAATGTATCTTTGTTTATAGCTGTGATGCTTAACATTAGCCATTAGTTAACTTTAAGTAAAAGAGATTACACTCAAACTGTGGGTGGACCTCACCCAATCAGTTGAAGGCCTTAAAAGCAAAAACTGAGTCTTCTAGAGAAAAAGGAATTCCGCCTCAAAAGTACAGCATGAGAACCTTGCCTGAGTTTTGTTTCCAGACACACACACACACACACACCCCAGGCACGGCATAACTGGGTCTCTGCTCGGAACCTCACAAGTCACAAGGCTGAAATCAGTGTTGGCCAGGGTGCAAATCCACGAGATGCTCAGGGGTCTTTCCAAGCTCACCAGTTGTTGGCAGAATTCAGTTCCTCACAGCTACGGGCCTGAGACCCTGGGCTCCTGGAGATCACTCACATTTCTCGTCCTGGGGAGCTCCCGGCAGCTGCGAGAAGAGCCTAACAGACACAGAGGGTCACAGGAGGGAGGTCCCATCGCCTTGGCCACACCCCATGGTTAGCCTCCCGTTACCCGTTCTGCCCGCACTCAGGCGAGGGGTGTACAGAAGGCAGTGTGCGGCTGGGGTCACCTTGTACTTTGTCCGCTGCACCTCCTTAAAACCCTTCATGATCGTGTGAAGGGAGAGCCGTGTCCTTCCTGTCTCTTGCAATGAGGCTGCCCGTCGAAATCCTAAAACTGCCCCTACGCTTCTGCCCCCACAGAGTGATTAGCACAGAAATGATCATATGAGCAAAAACTTCCCATTTTGTTCGATGTTGGTGTCACCAGCATTTAGTTCTGAGCTAGTTACTGCTCTGTCCCACGTCAGTGTGAGCTTACAGCCAACGGGAAGTAGGTTTTGTTTAACTGATGGACATAGGACCCGTGGCACGGGACACGTGGGCGGTCAGTCACCCATGATCACATCGATTCATTTTTTGAGAGCGACGTACGGCAAGTTCCGGCGATCAGCCTTAACTTCCAAAATCACTGAAATTTCTTCTTCTCTATCCAGAAAACATGCCACTTTGGAATGAAACTCCATGGTTGACAGAGGAAAATGGGATTTGCATCTGCTACGTCTGCAGGAAAAGAAGGAAGGAGGACCCAGGGTAGCGAGAGAAGGGAGATAAGCGGCAGGAGGAGGGGACATAGAGAGCTGAGACGGGGGTGGGGGGGTCAGCAGTGGGCATGTGGCCTGGGCACCCTGCGCACTTCCGTGGGTACACGAAGGCCAGCGGTGCAAGGGAGCACGTGATGATCGCTGGAAGAGGGTTGGAACGAAAAGGAGCAGCGAGAATATCATCCACGTGTAAATGAGGGTAAAACCCTGTAAGGATTTGCAACTTTCCTGAAAGGCATAAGCCACAGCCAGACGCTGGGGGACGCCGCAGAGAAGGACCCCAAAAGGGGTGGGAAAAGAACAACCAAGCAGAAGTGAATGGCAGGGAGCCTGGGTTTTCAAGCAGAGGGAAAGTTCAAGGACCCAGGAGTAAAGGCAGCAAACATGAGCAGACAGATAAGAATGGAAAAACCATCCCTTGGATCGGGGAATAATGAGGTCATTGGCGGCCTTTGCAGCAGGGGTTTCGGTGACGCACACCAGATGACAGGGTTTGCAGAGCGGACGGGAAACGACCGAGTGGAAAGAGAAGGCGGACGGCGGTTTGGTGCACTTGGCTGCTAGCGGAAGGAAGGAGGCGCAGAGGGAGAGAGCAGACGCGGGGACTTTCTTTTTTGTTTTAGTCTATTTCGTGTTTTAGGATGAGAGGCCGTCCACCGACTGGGGGAAGGGAAGGGAAAAAAGGAGGAGAAATTGGTGGTGGAAGAGAGAGATGGAATGATTGATGAAGGGTGTCTCAGGACACAGGAGACTCTCCAGAAGGGTCTGAGCTGCTGAGAGTGAAAAGGAAGGAGGGGGTATAAGGTGGGAGGGAGGAAGGGGGAAGGGGAGAGGGCGGGTGCAGGAACAGGGAGAGGGGATGCCGTCAGAAGTTGTCTGCAGTGGGCAGGACTTTGTAGCAGCCGGTACCTTGCCCAAGCATCGGGATTTTTCTTCGCCAACCTAGAAGGTGACCAAGGGGCTAGAGGACAGTGGGGAGCCTGCTGCGCAGAGGGGACTGTGCAGATCCATGCGCGGCCCGCCGGGCACTGACCCATTAGGGATAACGGTTCTTAAATACAGCTGCTTAAATATGGCTTTGAGGGTCCTGCCCTTGAATATTTCTGAGTCAAGCAGTTTCCGGGCTGGCATCTCTGACGTTACAGTGTGTGTTGGACTCTGTGGCCTCCACCAGGAAGCCCTCCCTGATACTCCTGCCAGAAGAGTACCTCTCATGGCAGTGAACCTGCCCAGCACTTTGTTCTCTAGTGACGCCTTCATGCACGGCTGTGGACGGTGACAGGAATGACCCCGAGTCTCCCGCCCACCTTGCCGAACTCCCCTCCCTATCAGCGACTTGGCCTGGGACGTCAGCAAACATGACAAGTGTGACGGGGGGTGTTCCCTCAAGCTCAGATCTGCAGAACCTCATGGGACCCCGGGCTAACTAAGCATTTATTCTGTATTTCATTGAGTTCCTGATGGCCGTTCCTCACTCCACATTGCTGGTGCCAAACTGGCCGCACACGCTAGCTTAGCTCTCTCCGGCCGTGAGCGCCACACGAGGGACAAACGCTGACAGACGAAGGAGTGAGTTTAGCAAAATCCCGGTGACACGGGCACACCCAGCTCATTAGAGCCCGTGATACGGTCCGAAACCCTGATTCACCGGTGAGCTAGAGTTCGCCCGCGCTGACCGTCTAACCTGCAGACGTAGGACTTAATAAAGCAAACGAGGACCCAGAGCAGCAGGAGGGAAATTACCTGGTTAAGTCAACCTGCCCCTTTGTGGCGTGGGTTCCAGGGGTGTGACAATTCTCGGTTTGCTTAAAAGCCTATTTTCTCCTGAAGCCCAGAGAGCAAGATCCAGAAAGAAGATAGAATCTGAAAGATGGCCCGGCACGTTTCCCGTCCCAGAGGCACGTGTATTTCTGTTCGGGATGACGCAGGTGTTCTGGGGTTGGCCAGATTGCCTCCACGCCTCCCCTATTTAAAAGGCCCAAGAAAAGTGGTTTTAATAAAGTGTTCTAATGTAATAGAACAAGCCTGTTTCATTTGAAACATCCTGTTTCAAATCTCCGAGAAAAAAAAAGGGGATTTTTTTAAGAATTGTGCTCCACTGACCAGAGGAGAGAGGAGCATCAGGGCAGACCCAGGGCTCCAGGATTGTCGGGCTGTGCCCTTCAGGGGCTGATGGATGGCACCGTTCGGGGCTCTGAGTAACTCCGGAATCACACAAAAGGTCCAGAAAGCCAGAAGCCAAGAGAAGCCTTTGAACGTGGCTGTGGAGGGACGAGCGTGTGGGGTCCCCTCTGGGGATGGGAGCAGCGGCCTTGCAGGTGTAGGCAGGTGGGGGCCTGTGGCCGTGAGAGCACTGCCACGGGGGCGATGCGGTGTGTGTGCTCGGACGGGTGCAGTCCCCACACCCGAGGTCACCTGCGACTCCGGTAGCACGTCGTCCCCTCTCAGCGTGTGCGGAGCGGCGTCACCCAAGGACCTTAGCGGGACCTGCGTTCCGGCGCTCGTCCGCAGAGCGGGACGGTGGGAGTCTATTGTCACTGCCGCTTGACTTCTGCCGGTCTCCCTTTCCACCAGCCTCGGTAACTGGATCTGGGCCCTAGACCCACTTCCCCAGGAAAACACGGCATCTCAGCTGACCGGGGGTTCCTAGAAGGGAGCTAGGGTTTGAACGGGAGTCTGTCCTGCGGGCACCCGAGGGAACAACAGGAGGCTGTGTGTGCGGGACGGGGCGCGGCCTGAGCTGACCCCGCCGAGTGCGCTCGTCTCTCGCTGGCAGAGCCGGTGGCCTCTGACGGTATCAGGCACTTGTTTCGGAGCCTGAGGAATTGTGACCAAGTGGGACAGGTCCCAGGGGTACATCGCAGCAGGAGCCCCATCTTCTAGATCGGGCCTGTGTCGCTGCCTCCTCGGGCCAGAGAGGACGGTCTCCTCCAGCAGCTGCGCCCAGGCCCTCAGCGTCTCCCAGGGACCCCCGGTCTGGCCAGTGCTTCACCAGTCCCAGTGGGGCCGGTGGGGAGTAACACAAGCGCCACCCACCCAGCACACAGGCCATTCTTCCCATAGCTGTTCTGGGGTCTTCACTGTTCTCATTTTAAAGATCAGATGACGGAGGCTTGTAACTGTGGCCCCTCGGCCCTGCTACAAAGCTAGGAGGCATTCCCTCCGGGTCTGCCCGGATCCAAAGCTGCGTGACACACATGTGGTTAACAGTGGTTAGGCTCTGGCCAACCGCGGTTTAGACGTGGCTGTGAGGGTACGTCATAGATGGGGTTCACACCTAGAGTGAGTCGACTTGAGGTAAAGCAGATCACCCTCAGGGATGTGGGTGGGCCTCATGCAATCAGCTGAGGTCCCGAAGAGCAGACTCGGAGGTTTCTCTGGGAAGGAATCCTGCCCTCTCTAGCAAGGTCGGGAGGTGGATGGACAGATACGGAATATACGTCCTGATGTAGATCGATTGATTGATTGATCTGTCATCCATCAATTACCCATTTATCAATTACCCATCCATCCATTATCCATCCATCAATTATCCATCCGCGTATCATGCAACTATCTATCTAATCTATCACCCCCTCCTGTTTCCTTGGAGCAGCCAGAGCAGACACCCATCCCTGCTGACGTCCCACGTGTAGCACACATTTTCAACATTGTAACTCTAGTGTAAGAAAATGGCCGAGGACAAACCATATGAAACCACGAACTTTGCATTTCACGAAACTGAGCAGTATCTGGTGAGTCCCCTCAACCCTGGCAGAGGTGAGTAGTACCATGAGTCTTGGCCGCTGATGCACCTCTCGCATCCAAGACCTTGTCCGTAGCCCTGTGCCTACGACCCTCAACTAGTCCCGTCTCTCTAGCCTTCCACACGGCCAGAGCAGGGCCATGTTTCCACGCGGATCCCAGCATGATCGGACGTTCTCATAGTTGGTGCCTGTGTTTGCTGCTGTCATCTCTGCCAGGGTCTCCAGAGAAACAAAATCAACAGGAGACAGATGGGGACGTAGACAATACTGGTACATGGACAGACAGATGCAGATATGTCGGTCGAGGAGTACAGGTTTACAGGCAGGTACAGATATGCAGAGGCATAGGCATGCGGACAGACAGACACAGACAGATCTGGGTATGGATTTATTTCAAGGAAGGGCTCCCTTGATTGCGAGGCCTGGCGGGCTGCCGGCTCGGGCAAGGGCTGGGGCTGAAGTCTGGAGGCAGAACCTTCCTCCGGGAAACCTCCACGTTTGGTCTTAAGGCAAACACTGGGCGAGTCCACGTGGCTTGTAGATGAGGTCTGCCCACGTGACCTGCTTTCCGTCAAGTCCTTAAAGATCGTTGGTGTGAGACCCCCGCCCAGCAGGAGCTAGTTTGGTGTTTGATTCAATCACCGGGGACCAGACCTTGGCCAAGGGGACTGATGGGCCTGACCATTACGGCACGGGCTTCAGACCCCCCGAAGGTGGCCTGCTTGGGGTCCTTTGGAAACCTTTGGGGGAGTCTGCTCCTTGTCTGTGGGCACCGAGGTCCTCCTGACGTTATCTGAATCCAGCCGACAACCTCTAGGGTGATCATATGATCATGGTCCAAAGAGGGCAATGAAGGAATTAGAAGAAAGCGCTCCATCATCCCCCAGACTCGGCTTAGGACACGCGGCCATGATTCTGTACGTTCCGCGGCCAGACCCTGTCCTCCGTAGGTGCCCTTCCGGAGCGGATGTGAAGGCTCGTGGACGGCCGCCTTTCGGAGAAGAAAGTCCTCTCTCTGCTGTCCACCCTGCTCAGACTCCACACGGCGTCTCCATCCGCTCGGCAATGAATCGGATGTCTTCTACGGGATTCTTCTTCATTTAAAAAGCATTCATGGCCCACTAAATTGGGATCTTGATCCAATAATGAATTGAAAGTTACAGTTTAAAAAATGTTATTCTAGTTAACAGTTGACTGCTGACCCCCACTCTGTCGCCCCAAAGCCTGTGACTCTGAGCGTATCTTTCTTTCGAGTCTTTCCCCCTTTTACCAACAGAGAAACCTGTCTTCACTCCCAGATTCCCCCCACCCCCGCCAAGCAGGGCTCGTGCTGGGGTCTCCTCCTACGGCGCATGTTTAGGGAATCTCAAACTCATGATCTTTATTCTTTTTAGTAAGAAAGACTTGAATGTGACGTGATAATTGTAGGAAATCTGGAAAACAGAGATGTGGGATTCTTCCTCCTTTCTCTGCACCTTTCCCGTTGGAACTGGGAGTGGGCTTCCCCGCGGGGGAGGGATGCTTGCCTGCCCCCTCACACTGGGTTGCTTTGAGCAATGGGGTGTTAGAAAGTATAACACCATCAGAGCCCCAAATGGGGCTTTCATGGCCGTTCTTGGTCCCGGCATCTCTGCCGGCCCCACGAAGGAGGGTGAGTAGCGGAGCCTCAAATCCACTAGCCACAGGCAGCCGAGTGCTGGACCCGGAGAGTCCCATCATGGTCAGAGGAAACAGCTCCCCTGAACAGCCCAGGCACAGACCTTCTGCAGCCACACAAATGCTGACGACTGAAAGCCACTCAGTTTTGGGGGTAGGATTGGCACACAGCGTTATTGCGGCGACAGACGGCCCTTCAACAGCAAAGAATCTATGCCCCATTCTAAACGAGCATCCTGACTGTCCTAATGTGAGCGTTTTGTTGGCTAAAATTTGAGAAAGCCTAAATGAAGACACACATCAGAAAAGTAGCTTGCTGGTCTTGCTTGCCTAAAGGTTTCCCTTTCTTTTTTTTCTTTTCCTTTAACCCCAAAATGGATATTATGTATTTGTTTACAGATGCCTTTTCTGGGGCCATCTTCTTAGATGATCGTGTGGTTATTTCAGCTGGTAACATGACACATTATACCAAAATACCCTCGTGCCCCTTGAATAATTTTTCCTGACCATGAGCTACTGTGTCGTAACGACGGATGTGCTGGTATTTTATCTCGAGGATGAGGAAGCCCACGCAGAGCCGGTTCTGTTTCGGTGCCTTTCTGTGAGGCCCTGGGAGCAGAGCTGTGCCGGCTCCGAGCAGCGAGCTGGGAAGCTTCCCGTGACCCCTGCCCCCCCGCCGCAGCAGCGCGGCACTGATCTGTTCCTTGATGGTCGGGGAGAACGTAGCCCCCAGAAGTCTGGGCTTGGCACCTTTCTTGGGAGTGATGCTTTGATAACCCTTCAGTGTTTTTTCGTGATTGTTATGCATTTCGATGGTGCACTTCGTCTTCCATAGGTTTTGGAAAGTTACCATTCCCTAAAATAATCACCCGTTTCTGCAAGAGTTTCGTATTTGTTATCGTAAATTAACCACTTTATTACGGTAGGGGTGACGGTATTATTAATTTAATTCTCCGCCCAGCTCTCGTCTCATTCCTTACTTTGTAAGGATACATTGTCTCATTTTTCTTTAAGAGATTGCCAGATGTTTGGCATTTTAATTAGTTTTTTCCCTCAACGTATGCACTGTTGGATGTGTATATCAAATCTGGTTTTATTCTATTTCTGCCATCAATTTTCTTCTTTAAAAATTACTTCCTTCCTCTGGCTTTGTTTTCCTTATATTAACTTCCTGGACTGAATGCTTTCATTTATTTTCATTTCTCCTTGTTTAATAATAAAAGCTTTTACGGATATAAATCTCTCTTTGAACACAGCTTCATTTTATTTCACTGTAGTCAGAGCACTTGGCTCTGCACAGCTCCTGCCTCTTGAAATTCAGTGAGGTTTTATATGTGGTCTGATGCATAATCAATTTTTATAAATACTTTGAGGATCCCTAAACAGAATACACGTGTTTCTATAAGAAACAAAATTAGAAATATATTATTTCATTTACCCTTATAATGTCATCATCATTCAGGCACCCTGGAGATTTATTTTATTTTCTGATTCTTGATCTATTGAAGAGTGGAGAACTCTTTTGATAGTAAAAATGTATACTTGATTGAATAAAAATAGAGTAAAAAGTTTATATTAGGCATTTCCTTTCATGTTTTCTTTCTCTAACCCTTCAGTCCCTCACAAAGAATAAAATAAAATAATAAAATAAAATAAAGCCAAATCTACCATGGGTCGTCAGCATGCTTTAGTATATACTTCCAGGATATATTTATGTAACTCGAAGAAATACAAATACATATCTTTATTTTCACATCTTTATTGTTTCACATTTGTGCTGAAATCTTTTGTTCTTAAAAATTTTTAAAGATGGATTGACTGATTTCAGAGAGTGAAATAGAGGGAGCGCGAGCCGAGGCAGGGGCAGAGGGAGAGGGAGAGCGAGCATCTCAGGCCAACCCCCTGCTGAGTGTGTAGCCCCTCTGGGGTGGGGGGGGCGGGGGGGGTGGGGGGAGGGTGAAGGGGTGGGAGGGTGGGAGACCCTGCTTCTCGGGACTCTGAGATCACGAGTTGAGCCAAGTCAAGATCCCCAGGCATAACCAACCGAGCCACCCAGGTGCCCTGGTGCTGAGTTCTTTTAAGGTAATTTGGAGACATAATGACATTATGCCATAAAATACTTTAAAATTCCCCTAAAAATTTAGGAAATCTTCCCATTTAGTGCACAGCGTGTTCTCACTGGCAAACATCAGTAATGGGTTTAATCGTCTCCGGCACTGAGCACGCGTGCAAACTTCCCACATCGTCTCCCCAGATCCACCGTCCTGCCCCTCTGTCCACTCTGGCATGTTTCGTTTCCTCTCGTCTCTTCAGTCTTTTTTTTTTTTTTTAATACTATATATTCAAGTGTTCAGAAAAGCCAAAGGAAGCGGTGCTGTTCAGTGCAGACCCACCACAGGGAGGTGCAGGGACCTGCGGCCGCTGTTTGCAACCACCACACCCCGCGGGGACGCGTGGAGGTCCCATCTCTCTCCTCCACAATGATTTCCATTGGCGGTGTTTCAGGAATGAAAGTTTTCGTGACTGCTCCCCTGGAAATTGCTCTGCTTGGTCTTACTGGGAAATTATCTCACTTTTCTAATTTTTAAAATACGCTTGAGTACATCAACCGTCTTTTCTTATTTCAGACAAGTGTCCTCTGTTTTAAGAATGGGTTCTGTCATTTTCAACTTTGTGTTTATGTTCTCATCCCCTCTGGCCCTGCTCGGGACCAGCTCAGGGCTCACTACTGGTTCTGAAATGGCAGGGAAGTGGAACTCTCCTAGTTCATGCTTTTATCCAGCTTCCTTCCATATATTTTAACCTCCTGCTAACTCTTCGACTTGAGGCTTAATTCATGTATGTTTAGTCTTTGATGTCTATTGACACAGTTTCTGAGACTATATGTCTGACGTGGGCTGCATGCAATAGATTGTAATATATTTTTCTTAGTTTTCCTTTACAGGCAATGAAATTCATACCTCACGCGCAGGTCTAGGAGGTCTGACAGGGGAGTGGAGTCCTGCATGCTCCGCTCCCGGCAGGCCTGGACATCTCCTAGCGCCCTCCAAAATCCCTCCGAGCTGCTCCCTATGCGCTGTCTCCCGAGCCCTTCCCCAGCCATACCCACCACACAACTGGCTGTTCTCCATATCTAGAGTGGCACCTTTTCTTTTCTTCTCCATTTCCCATGCAGTGACTTACCGGAAATTTGTACCTCTCAGTCCCCTTTAGCATCCATCCCCCCCCCACCCCAGCAGCTACCAGTTTCTTCCCTGCATCTGAGAGTCTGTTTTTGTTTGCTTGTTTCTTTGTTTGCTTACATTCCACATGGGAGTGAGACCCTAAGGTATTTGACTTTCTCTGACTGACTTATTTCACTTATCGTTTTACTTCTCATAGAATGTGAGAATTCTCCTCAAGAATGTCCTATAAATGGAAACTTACGATACCTACATTTTGTGTGGGGCTTCTTTCGCGCAGCAGAATGAAGTGAAGGTTCGCTGTTCTGTTCTCCAGGCGTTCCCTCTGTCTGACGCAGACAGCTTCCTTGCACAGATGTAACACCCTCCCTTCAGCCACTTACCGTTTGAAAATAACTGGGTTGTTTCTAATTATTGTCAGTTTTAGATAAAACCGGCATAAATGTTTGTGCCCTGGATTTTGGGGAGACACAGTGTTTTTAAAAACCAGCTTTTTGAGCTATAGTTTACATACCATGAATTTCACCTGTGTAAGGTGTGCTGGCTAGGGGTTTTTAATGTACATGCAGAGTAACATTGTCCCATTTTTTAAAAAAAGATTTTATTTATTTATTTGACAGAGACACACACACACACACAGTGAGAAGGAACACAAGCAGTGGGACAGGAACTAGCAGCTTCCTGTTGAGCAGGGAGCCCAATGCGGGACTTAATCCCAGGACCCTGGGATCATGACCCGAGTTGAAGGCAGACCCTTAATGACTGAGCCACCCAGGGGCCCATGCATTGTCCCATTTACCCATTGCTGCATATGATTTGCCACTGTTTTGCTGAAGATGCTTTTGCTTATGCTCATAAGGAATATTGGTGTGTGATTTTCTTTGCTGACAGTCTTTGATTCCTTTTGGGATCAGAGTACTGATTGCCACATGGAACGGACTGAGGAGTGTTCTCCTCTGTTTCCCAAAGGGATTGTATTAGAGTTGACATTATCTCATCCCCAAGTATCTGGTAGAATTCATTGTGGAAACTGTCTTGGTCTGGGATGTTCTTCATTAGGAGGTTTTAACTCTGCAGCCAACTTCTTTAACAGACAGAGAACTAATCAGGGCATCTATTTCTTTTTGGGTAAATTTTTGAAACTTTACAAGGCATTGGTCTACTTTCTGTGATTTCAGATTCATGGACAGACTCATTTGTAGCATATTCCCCTGTGACTCATTATGCCTTTAATAGCTGTAAGGTCAGCAGTAACACAGTCTTGCCTTTCTGATATTGGTAATGTGTGTCTTCTTTCTCTTACCTGGAGCAGCCTGTCAAGAGGTTTATCGATTTACTCAGTCTTTCAGAGAACCAGTTTTGTTTTCAGTGTTTTTTTTTTTCTCTCTGTTATTTTTAATTTCAATTGTTTCTGCTTTTTAATGTTTTCCCCCTGCTAGCTTGGAGTGTAATTTGCTCTTCTTTTTCTTATTTCTTAAAGTGAAAGCATAGGTACTTGATTTAGGATATTTCTTTTCTAACACAAATGTTTTCTGTTGGGTACCTCTTCCTAAGCTATCAAATAGCTGTGTCCTACAAATTTTGCTATATTGCACTTTCCTTTAAATTTATTTCAAAATATTTTCAAATTTCCCTTGAGACTTCCTCCATAACCTTGGTTGTAAAAGTGTGATGTTAAATTTCCTAATGTTTGTGCATTTTCAAAGTATTTTTCTATTATTGATTTATGGTTATGTATGGCAGGGGAATGACTTTTCCTGATTTAAATTCTTTCAGTTTGGTTTTGTGGCCCAAAATATGGTTTATCTTGGTGAATATCTATGTATACTTGGACAATAGTATGCATTTTGCTTGTTGAATGTGGAGTCTGTAACGTCACAAGGTAAGGTTTTCAGTGTTGGTGGCAGGTCCTTGATTTCCTTGGTAATTTTCTGTCTACTTGTTTGACTGATCAGTGTAAGAGGACCCCTGACATCTCAAAGTATAGTTGTGAATTTGTCGGGTTTTCTTTAGTTTTTGTGTCATTATCCTGGAACTTTGTTGTTGGATGCATACACATTTAGGATTATTATTTATTTTTGATTAACTGACTTTTTTATAGCAATGATAGGTCTGTCTATATTCCTAATAATCTTGCTTCCTCTGGAGTCTACTTTTTTTGTTATTGCTATACCCACTTTAGGTTTTTTAATTAGTATTTGCTTGGTAAGTTGTTTTACTACCCATTTACCTTTAATTTACCCATATAATTATATTTGTTGTATATTTCTTATAAATGACATGTAATTATTTTTAATAAAGTTCAGTCTGTCGGTTTCTTTTAATTTATGCTATTTTAGGCCATTTCTATTTAATGTAATTATTGAAATTATTAGATTTAGGTTATTGTTGAAATTGTGCCAGCTTTGAGATTTGGGAATTTTTTGAAGTTGGCTATTGTGTTCTTTGACATGTCCCCACCATTTGGGGGGCCCCTCCTGACTTTTTGGTGCCACACAATGTTCCAGGCTCATCTTATATCTTCCTCACCACAGCCTTGGGACAGCTATTCCTCTGAAGAGCTCTAGCTATCACCTAAAGATGATATTTAGGGACCGAGTTATATGTGCTAACTGTGTTCATTGCTACTTTGGTGCCATTCACTTTGTCTAGGACTTCTTGGGACAGATAAAAAATATGTATATATGTAAGAAAATGCACACGTACACATCTTTACCTGCTTTAGTATCTATCCATTGGTTTGTGTGTTCATTAGTTCATGTCTTTGATTCCAGCTCAACATGGTGGAGTTCATTCTAGCATTTCCTTTTCTTCATGTGTAACTTATTACTCTGGTAATGGGAATCCTGGCTGTCATTACCTAAAAAATATTTACTTAGCTTTTCAGTCTTGGAGCACACAAAAACTAATTTCAGAACCTCTCTTCATCCCTGTGAAAAACAAATTCACTAACCAGAGTAGAATGTTTGTATACTATTCTGTTTGTCTTTATCTTAAGGTACTTAAATTTTTTATTAATATGTTTTTACTGCTTAGAGGCAACGCTGTGGCATTTATCAGTCACCCCCCTACATCCCCTGCTATGGACTTGCTTTGCTGAGCTGCGCTTTCCAGTCCCTGCAGCCCAGTCATCTTAACTGGGTGGAGAATTTATTTTTGGACAGTATGAAAAACACCTTTGCTAGAAATGATGAGCTTACAAGGTACAAGTTCCAGAAGCCATGGCTCCAGTGGTCCATCCAAACTCAGCACCTTGCTCTGCCAGCTTCATGGTCCACATGGAAAGTGCTATCCAAAAACCATTTTTGCCTAACGGGAAGCAATTGAATAAATGGAAGTGTAGCGGGAGGGAAAGGATCCAGATGATTCCAGACACCTTGGAAAAGAATCTCTGTGTGATGGGAATGTTCTTCCCTACTAAGCCTGTAAGGGTGGGGAGTGGAAGCATGATCAAGTTATTGTAATTCTATTCATTTAACTTTTGATTCTTAGAAATTACATCTCTGGTCCAGCAGAGCTGGAGATTTCTGTGGCCCATTTCTTTTTGAAATAATTTGTTTATTTGTATTTAAGAGAATTGGAAAGGAAATTTAAGAGAAGTTTCTTCGAAAAACTCTTTGGTCAGAATAGTTATGAAGCCACCATCTCACTCTGATGCTAGGAAGTTTCTGTTTCTAATGTGTGATCTTCTGGATAGTCTAGAATATGCACAACCTTGCCTTTTTAAATCTCTTTTTGGAAGAGGAACATGATTCTGCTGCTGTATTTTGGGGACTTTTAGAGCAAGAAATAAGAATGCTGCCAGTTGACAGCATTGAAGTCATTGACTGGTTCTTACTGGTTTTGTCAGATTTAAGTAATGAATTAAATATTTAAGAATGAGGGCTTCTAACATTCATGTCAGAATTTAATATCAAAATCTTTGTGGTTTTTTTTTTTTTTTTTTGCTTTACAGGTGCTTTCCATGCACCTAGATTATTTCTCTACCCTATGCACAGACGATGGGTCATTTCATCATCTCAGTATTCCCTCCCCAGACACACGTGTGTAAGTAAAAAACACAATAGTGCACCTTTTCATCTAATACTCTGTCTGAAGACAAAAACAGAACTGAATGCAGTAAAAACTTGCTGAATCACTACACTGCACCCCTGAAACTAATACAGCACTGTATGTCACCAATATTTTCATAATAAACATTTTTAAAAAGACAATAGCAGTTTGGAATGGGATTTATAGAAACATCAATGCAAATTTGATGAGTTTCATAATTATTTTTAATGATTGTTATTTGTGCCTTATTCTTTTTTAAAAATCTTATTTATTTATTTATTAAATTAATTTCTTTCCAGCGTAACAGAATTCATTGTTTATGCACCACACCCAGTGCTCCATGCAATCCGTGCCCTCTATAATACCCACCACCTGGTACCCCAACCTCCCACCCCCCGCCCCTTCTAAACCCTCAGAATGTTTTTCAGAGTCCATAGTCTCTCATGGTTCACCCCCTCCTTCCAATTTCCCCCAACTCCCTTCTCTCCATCTCCCCATGTCCTCCATGTTATTTGTTATGCTCCACAAATAAGTGAAACCTTATGATAATTGACTCTCTCTGCTTGACTTATTTCACTCAGCATAATCTCCTCCAGCCCCGTCCATGTTGCTACAGAAGTTGGGTCTTCATCGTTTCTGATGGAGGCTTAATACTCCATAGTGTATATGGACCACATCTTCCTTATCCATTCATTTGTTGGAGGGCATCTTGGTTCTTTCCACAGTTTGGTGACCATTGCTGTTATAAACATTGGGGTACAGATGGCCCTTGTTTTCACTACCTCTGTATCTTTGGGGTAAATACCCAGTAGTGCAATGGCAGGGTCATAGGGAAGTTCTATTTTTAATTTCTTGAGGAATCTCCACACTGTTCTCCAAAGTGGCTGCACCAACTTGCATTCCCACCCACAGTGTAAGAGGGTTCCTCTTTCCCCACATCCTCTCCAACACATGTTGTTTCCTGTCTTGTTAGTTTTGGCCATTCTAACTGGTGTAAGCTGATATCTCAATGTGGGTTTGACTTGAATCTCCCTGATGGCTAGTGATGATGAACACTTTTTCATGTGTCTGTTAGCCATTTGTATGTCTTTGAAGAAATGTCTGTTCTTGTCTTCTGCCCATTTTTTGACGTGATTTTCTGTTTTGTGTGTGTTGAGTTTGAGGAGTTCTTTATAGATCCTGGATATCAACCTTTAGTCTGTACTGTCATTTGCAAATATCTTCTCCCATTCCGTGGGTTGCCTCTTTGTTTTGTTGACTGTTTCCTTTGCTGTGTAGAAGCTTTTGATCTTGATGAAGTAGAAGTAAAAAACTCAAAATACCAGAAAACTTTAGCAATTCAGGAATACTGTTAATTTCAACACACCTTTACCAATGCAGGACGTTTTTCACAAATAGGATTACTGTGTCGTACATTTTTAAGTATGTTTTCATCAAAACCTGGGCGTTGCAGTCGTAAGCCGAGGTGCAGGCGAACGTGGTCGTTCACCGCACTCCTTGTCACCAAAACCGAGAAGAAGGCAGATCTTTCTCATTGGCTAATCTTCGCAAGCCCACGTCGGGTGGGTCATGGCTCCTCTCGTCCTAGGTGCAGGGAGCATCCTTGAGCATGCAGTCGGCTGCCTTCAATATTCCTTGTCTTCATTTAAAAAAAAACAAGATTTATTAATTTTAGGGAGAGAGAAGGAGGGAGAGAAAGAGTGTGGGGAGGGACAGAGGGAGAAGGAGACGGAGGATCTCAAGCAGACTTCGCGCTGAGCACAGATTCAGGAGTGGGGCTCGATTCCGTGACCCTGAGATCACGACCTGAGCTGAATCAACTCAGAGGCTCAAATGATGGAGCCATCCAGGTGCCCCTTTTGTCTCAGTTTTTGCTGGGTCCTCGTGGTAGGCTCCCATGGGCGAGCAAAAGTCAGAGAATAATTTAGGAGGTGAGAGGCTTTATGCCACCAAACCAAAGTTGTCCTTATCACATCCAGTTCTATAACAGATCAGAATTCAGAAATCTCACCAGGGACTAAAATACCCTGCTTGGAAGTTCAGGATGGGTTCTGGGCTCTCAGGTGAAATCAGAGCTATCGGACGCGGAGCGCAAAAAGTTAGCACAAGGTGCTGTTTCCCTTCTCTTGCTTCGGTTTGGTAGGAAGTAGGGTTTACGCAGCTGGGAAAGTGCACCCAGTGGGGGTCGGAAGGGGAGAGAGGAGAAACCGTCTTCTGTGAAGTGCGAGACCATGACCCGAGAGACGGAGAGAAGGGAGGGCCAGCGGCAGGTGTGAGGCTGGGGAAGAGCTCCTCCAAGAAGGCTGTCTGGGGACCGACCCACTAAACGCAGGTCGTGCCCCACACGCTTTGGAAATCACTTGGGGAAACGCCAGCATGCAGATCCCTGTTTTATTTTATTTCTTTACTTATTTACTTATTAATTTACTTATTTATTTATTTTTAAAGATTTTATTTATTTGAGAGAGAGAATGAGAGAGAGAGAGAGAGAGAGAGAGCGCATGAGCAGGGGGAGGAGCAGAGGGAAAAGCAGACTCCGTGCCGAGCAGGGAGCTCGATGCAGGACTTGACTCCAGGACTGCAGGATCATGACCTGAGCTGAAGGTAGTTAGGTAGTTGCTCCAAGAACTGAGCCACCCAGGGGCCCCCAGACCCCTGTTTTAAGGACTGGATGAGCTCTCATGAGAAAGGAAGACAAATGAGCCCTCACTGAGCAGAGGCCGTGAGCACTGCGCAGGGAGTAATTTGCAACTCTTACACGTAGTTGAAGATGGTCTATCGACAGGAGTTAAACCAGAGAATGGGCCAATCATACAAATGTTCTGGCAACCTTTAAAGGTTCAGGTTTTAAAAAAGCCCAATGCTTGTAATAAAGAATGGAAGGCCGGTCGCTCATGGCCCGTGGGGATGTGCCCGTCCTCCCCCTCCCCCTGGCTGCGGACACGGAGCGCGGCTCAGACACGGTTTACGAGTCCAGTGATCTGGGCCGGACGGAGGGTCTTGGTGCAGCTCTCCGGTGATGCCGGGTCGGTCGCCGCGGGTCACGGGCGTCTCGTCCTGGCGACTGACGCCTGCGTGAAGGTGCGGTCGTGAGGCGTCGGGTTTGCGTTCTCTACTTCTTCACCGTCCACGCAACCCAAAGGCAACCCAGAGGCCGCATTTGGGTGCTGGGCTGGGTCCTGTCATCCTCCAAGTCCTGTCATCCTCGAAGACGCACACCGGCAGCGGCCACCATCCGGGACGTGCCACGTCCCAGGCGCACACAGCGTCTCGTTCTCGGTAGACAGGGCCATTCCCGTCGAACACACACACTGGGGACAATCCTAAGCCGTGACCAGAAATGTAATCGGCTCCACGTTGCCCGCGTTCCAGCTGTCCTGGGGAGCTGCCGTGTGGAGACCCGAGTGACTACATTTGGGCTGTTGAGAGCGAGAAAATGCTACGTCCTGAAGTGAGCGGACGGAACGCACGGCCGGCGCGTCTGGGGTCCCCAGGAGAACAGCGCCCGGCGCGCCCCGACCCTCCTCGGCTGCCACACAGCGGTGGCTGCTCTTCTGGGTCCTTCCAGCACCCGCTAGCCGGCCGGTGGCCCCCGTCCCGGTGACATTCTGGGGAGCGCGCAAGGCATCGTACCCAGTTCTTGCGATCCTTCCCAATAATGTTCTAATTCCTGAGACAGTTGGGATGAAAATGAAAGCCTCGTCTGCTGACGCCGTGGCTGCATGAAAGCCCCGATGCCAGGTCCCAGGATGGAGCCTCGGTCTGCACCTTCCTTGCGTCAACCTGCAGGCAAGAGGCAGACCTGGAATTCGTTTCATTGAGTGTGTGTTTTAAGATTTTGTCATTTACTTATTTGCCCGAGGGAGTGAGCATGAGCAGGGGCAGCAGCAGGCAGAGGGAGAAGCAGACTCGAGCTGAGCAGGGACCCGACACGGGGGCGGGGGGGCGGCTCAATCCCAGGACCCTGCGATCGTGACCTGAGCCGAAGACAGATGCTTAACGACTGAGTCACCGAGGCATCCCTATTTATTTCTGTTTGTCACATTACGTCACACAAAGATTCTGGCAAAATGTGAAAATAATGTGTCTGTGATCTCAGTTCATGTGAGTGTGATGGACTCGGAGAGAGAGCTCAGCGGAACTTGGGCTTAAAAACGCAGGACGGTGTCTACTCACAGGGTGTGAGCCCGCTTCGAATACGCAGCCCACCGTGTGTCCTGCTCCTTGCAGAGGGGACGTACTCTGGCAAGTGGAGGTGAATAACTTATACAATTGGCTTCTATTTTGGACACAAGCGAGAACCCACGTTTTCGCCGGTGGAGACTTAGGAATTCATATTTGCTTTTATATGTGTTTTGAGAGAAGTTTAATAGAGTTACTTCTCCTACTTTGGGGTGTAAGGTACAAGTTTCCTCTTACGTATCTTGCAGACATAATATTAATTACAAGCCCTGACTCAGGATGTTTGGGGAAAGGATATAAGAAACTGCTTTAGTGTGACTCCCAGATTTCCCATTGGAATGTTCCAGGGGGCATGACTGATGCCCTAACTCAGCAACAGAAATACCACCCGAGGACCCATTGTCACTGTGAACTCGGTAGCGAGCGAAACCGAGGCATCTCACGTGAGAGACAAGCTTACCCCGAAAGTGTCCTTGAGTGGTTATCCGTGTGGGCCTCGTGGCCGGCGGGAACCTCCGTGGCCCCTCTCGGGGCCGTCCCCAGTGCTCCCCTGAGAAGCGGGACCTAAGCACATCGACATTTCCAGTCCACATCAGGAACGCGAGTTCTCCCCCACCCGGGTGTTGTGAAGACCACACTTGTAAATCATGAAGCCATCTGCACCAGTGCCTTCCGAATAATGGGATTGGTTCAGAATGCATTTCTGAATGACTAGAGCCCTGATTTGGGCATCGCTGCAAACGTTAGGATCCGCTATTCAAGGAGACTGGTCCCTTTGCCGGGACTCAGCCCAGCTATCTGGGCCTCACCTGCTCTAAGCTACACTGAGATGTGGGTTTCTGATGGCTTCGGCTGTAAATACGGTAATCACAAACGCCGGCTGACCACAGAGCACTTATCTCAACAAGACTGACAGGCCCAGAGGAACAAAACTCACGGCCCCCTCAACACTAGCACAATGCGCTACAATGGGGGTTGGCACGGGGTGTCCATGGGCAGCGGGGGAGACGAGGTGCTGCTGAGCCGGATGTGTGATCCGAGCCTGAGTGGAAAGCGTGCACTTGGGGAACACGCGGACTCAGACGATGGGCACCCCTGGGAAAAGCCTCTCACACCGGGTCAGCGGTGAGGCTGGGTCCGCTGCAAGACGGATGAAAAGCAGCAGCTTTGGGGATTATGAGGGGGCGACTCCCAGTGGCAACGGGGTTTCTCAGTGTCCGTGGATGTTCCGGGCAGAGCTTCCTTCTCGGTGTGCCCAGTACAGCTGCTGGATGGAGCCGAGCCTGCACACCGTGGTCCCACTGCACGAGCTGGCCTGCAGGGGCTGGACACTCCAGGGGAGGCTCTTGGCCGTTGGTTATGTCCGGTTTCTCTTCTGTGCGCACTGCTGCTGGGAACGGAGACATTTTTCCTCTGTGGCTTTTATCCTGCTTGCATCGGCCATCTGCAATAAAATACCACTCAGGTATTCAGGGCCACACAGACGCTTGGGATCCTCGCCGAACAGAAGATGTGTTAAAAGCCACAAAGACAGCTCATTGTTGTCCATGGACAGAACACGGGTTAAAACGTAGAACGTACAGTACGGTATTAGTTTACTTGTACCGTACTTTTAGATACAACTCTTTCCTCTTAAAATTGGTTTCAGAGGAGAAATAAAACCAAAAAGATCACAAGCCTTATTTTTTCCGAAGATCACAAGCCTTTAGGAGGCAGTCAGGTGTCCTGCGCCCCCAGCTCAGCTGTGTTCACGAAACACCATTGGGCGTATTATTTTGCATGTGGGGGGGCGAGTTCTGGCAGGTGCAGGAGGAGGCGGCGTCCCGGAGGCTCCTGGAGGCTGAGCGGGGACGGGGCTCTCTGGGTCACACTTGTCTGTCAGGAGCCTTCGCTGCTATCAAGGGGCCTCCCTGGGTACCCCCTTCACGGGGTGCCCGACTTGGTTCCGTAGTCGTTCTGAGTCTGTAGATGTCTGTCCGTGCTCCCCTCGCTCCCGGGGCTTCCCAGCATCTTCCCTGAGTGCTTCTCAAGGGTGCTTCTCCCTTGTCCCCTTGGAGCCCCCTCCTTCCTCAGCCTGTGGTGTCCTGTGATGGCCCCAGCCCCATTTTGCGGAATCTTCTGGCTTTAGAGCCCATGGTTCGTTGCTTTCTTCTCTTATTTCCACATCCGACTCTCGAGGGAGTTGGTCTGTGCCGGGCAGCTGCTCTGATGGCTGGTCGGCCACGGGATGGAGCCCGTGGCTGCCACACATTCCCGTGGGCGTGCTGTCAGCGGGACCGGAGACGTCCGCAGGGCAGGCACACTGGCTGGTGTGTCCAGCTGCACAGGGCTGCGAGGCAGGGCAAGAGGGAAGAGGAAGGAGCCAGCGGGGGCTTCTGGAGGAGGCCACCCCAGGGAGGGGCAAGCACAGGAGGCACTCCTGGGTGAGGTGAGAAGGGGCAACTCTGGGATGTGTTTCTCCGGAGGACACTGGTCAGTGAACAACCATCTGACCTCACCAAGGTCGAGATGCCCACACTTGAGCTGTTTCAAACAGGAGAAAACGGGGGCCCAGCGGTGAGGCTGTGCCTGGCAGAGTAGCATGCTGAGGGGCCGTGGCCCCAGCTCCGTCTCGCCGGAGGGACCAGCAGCTGTGCCTTGTGTGGGAGATGCCGGCCGGGCTTGCTGCCTCTGGCTGTGTAGACCGAACCGTAAGGATTGCAGCACCCGTCCTAGATGGAAACGAACATTTCTGTACGAGTCCTGACCCTCCCAGGATTGCACTCCACATTGCCACAGGCCAAATCGTCCAAACCCGCTTGGACGCCGGCCCCTTGCTGCGCTGGTTTGCATCTGCTGATCCAGATACCAAAACCCCCAAGCGGACGAAAGACTAGAAATGAAGTATTTTAGCAGTACCCACATTTGTTAGATTCTTGCTAAATTATTTCTATCCTCTGCAAAATATTTTGGAATGTCTCGGAATTTTACTGCAGAAAGCCCTTATGGTTTTCTCTCTAGGGTCGGGGGGAGGCAGGCACCCGGTGTTACGCATTTTGGCATCTCTCGTATTTACCGCGAGTTCGCCCGGGCACCCAGAACTGTGATGGACCTTGGACGGGAAGTGTGTGGGCTGGCTTCCCCGCTGCTCTGGGTGATGGTGTGGGAGATTGACACCCTTCCCGGGTGAAGGCACGGCTCCCCGAGCTGGGAGGCACAGGGTGTGGCTGTGGTGGAGGTTGGGGACCCAGCGGCATCTCGCCGTCATCGTTGCTGGGGTAAAGCCCCAGCTGCGGACTTGCAGATCAGTTTGGGAAGAGCCACTGCTCTTTCCGGAGCTGGTTGATTTCAGCGCGTGCTGTAGCAGCGGGACATCTGAACGTGGACTCGGGACGCCGGCGGTCACCCCGAGCAGGGAGAGGATGGGGCTCCGATGGCCAGAGAACAAGAGACTTCTGGATCTTTGGAGAAATATTCTATCAGTTCTCATGTCTCTCCCTGCTGTTATTTACACGTTCGCAAATACCGTGAAGAGTGGAGCATCAGAAGCCTGGCGTGTTTGTGGGTTTTAGGTAAGGAAGTATTAAAGGCAAGTCCTAGGGGTGGGCCTGGCAGCTAATTGGGGTTCAGGTGGTGCAGTGGGGTTGGCAGCCTGCAGACCCCCTTGTGGGTCTGCTTCCCTGCTCCCTGTCTCCTTGTGAACTTGAGGAGGGCTGACTTGACCCCAGGCTGGAGAATTAGCTGCTCCCCTGCCCAGGGACAATGACGTTTGGGCTTAACAGCCCCCAGTCAACCCATCTGGAAGCCGGTGATTTGCCCCATTTTTTAGTTTCCAGTGGGGGCGAGTCTCAGTTGCCCAGAGCAGGGGAAGGATGCGACATCGCACCTTTACTGGCTCCTTCCCCTGCCCCTGCCCGCTCCTGGCACCCCCTCCCTGCTGCCCCACGAGACCCAGAGGGCCACTCCATACCCCGTCTGCTTCTAGGGAAACCCAGCCTGGAAGTCGTCAAAGAGATAACCGGTGTCGGCTCATCAAGTGTCCGCTGAACAACGGGATACAGAGGGTGGGCCCTGCGGGCTGCCGGCAGGGCGCCAGGAACACCAGCCTGAGCCCCGCGGCCCTGCGAGGGCACAGACAGGCTTCCCCGGAGCGAGGGAGACGGGCCCATTGTGGATGAGGATTAGCTGGTGCCACATTTGCTCTTCTCTGTGTGTCAATGCATCCAAATGTCCCTGTCCTGGGAACACAGTCACGTTGGATATGCCCTAACAGCCTCATCTTGACCTCATTTCCTCTGTGAAGACTCTGTTTCCCTGTAAGGTCACTTGCTGAGTCCTGGGGCTTAGGGCTCTGACGTGTGAGCTCGGAGGGAACACAGTGCAAGCCCAGACTCTGCACTTGGAGCGCTTCCCGCTGTCACTGCTCTTTGCTTCTCCCCCTCGGTGGGCACTGTGCTCCTCAAGGGGTCAGAGCTTGGGTTTGGTCTTTGTGCCTTCAGTACAGCAGCGGGAATCTTTTAAACACTCAGAAAACATGTCGAAGTGAAGGGATCAAAGTAGTTGTTCAAGGGCTATCGTTGAATAGATGAACTGCCAGCAAATTTATACTAAGGTGCACTTGACTAATATGAGACCCCTTCTGAGAGCAGGTTTTTGCTTGAGTGAGGAGCTTATTCTTCAGGAGAGAATAAGGACAAAGGTGAGAGGCAAGCAGCCAGGATGGGGTACCAGGAGAGAGAGAGGTATCCCGGGACAATAAACACTGATTTTCAGTTTTTCCTGGGGCTGGCCATACATTTGCAACTTCAAATCTTACCTTTGTAACAAAAATAATAAAACTATCTCTTTGCCTGAAACTGTAGGTATAATTGACTTGGGAACCAGGATAGACACTCCTGATCGAGGCAAGTTGGAAGTCTCTCTTCCTTCTTCCCGACTCCTGTAAGATGTTCTCTAAACTCTAGGCTGTGAAGGGCCCGGCACAGATTTCTGGGTGATGCTGCTGTCCCCACGACTTTTTCACTTGGCTTGTCATAACTCCATCTTTTCTCACTAGACAATGCCCACCCAGGCTGTTGCCCTCCGGCGTGAGCGAGCCTGCGGAGGAAAGAGGGGAACGTTGTCACTTTCGAGTTGAGCACACCGAGGGGAAGGCCACCGTCACGCCACCCTTTGGACCTGTCCCTTTCCTGTGTCTCGGGGAGAGCAAAGCAATCACAAGTAGGTACGGCATATGCGTGACAGGACCAGTAGATAATGAGATCACACTCATTTTAAGAATGCTTATGCTTCTGGATTTCAGGCGAGTGGTCTGCCGGTTATTTCCTAGGCTTCTCAAGGGTCGCTGCGGGGAGAATCCGTGCTGCGGTCTGGGACGAGAAGGAGGCTCGTGGCCGCGTGCCCATCGGCGGGTACACTGAGAACACCCGGTGAATGTCTTAGGCAGGGAGGCGAACCCACAGACCTCCTCGTCCGCAGCCCCAGCTTCCGGGGGCCGGGAGCGCCCTCCTGCAATGCCCAGTGGGACCCATAGAGGCCCCTCGCGATCAGGTCCCTGGGAAGCTGCGTGCGTAGAAGGAGTAAGCAGGGTTCAACCTGCCGGCGTCGTCCCCCAGGCCCCCAGCTCCTCTCCGGCTTCAACAAATGAGCAAGATTCGCTGAGCACCTCTTGTAGGGACCCCAGGGCACGCACCGGCCATGGAAATACACGCCGGCCACCACCAGTCAATGTCCCGGGTAAACCAGCACCCTGTTTAACCAGTGTGCACAGAGCTCTTGTCCCCGGGGTTTTCTCTTCCTGGACCACAGCCAAGAGCAGGACTGTGAAGACATGACGAAGCCCCAGTGGGAGAAGGTGGGCTTCCTTCCACCGCTCCACCTCCGCGGTCCAGACCGCAGCATGCGATGCGCCTCCCTTCAGAAATCTGCTATTTATTTTTTTTTCCCCAATTTATTTATTTTCAGAAAAACAGTATTCATTATTTTTTCACCACACCCAGTGCTCCATGCAAGCTGTGCCCTCTATAATACCCACCACCTGGTACCCCAACCTCCCACCCCCCCCGCCACTGCAAACCCCTCAGACTGTTTTTCAGAGTCCATAGTCTCTCATGGTTCATCTCCCCTTCCAATTTACCCCAAAGCACATACCCTCGCCAATGTCCATAACCCTACCCCCCTTCTCCCAACCCCCCTCCCCTCAGCAATCCACAGTTTGTTTCGTGAGATTAAGAGTCACTTACGGTTTGTCTCCCTCCCTATCCCATCTTGTTTCATGGATTCTTCTCCTACCCACTTAAGCCCCCATGTTGCATCACCACTTCCTCATATCAGGGAGAAATCTGCTATTTAAACAGTCTTAGTAACCTTGAATCACATGTAAAGATGAAGGAGAAAGCTTTGTTATGAATCAACTCTCCCATTTCTGGGTGTATCTGCAAGTATGGTGTTTCCCCTCCCACGCTTGTTTTTCTCACTCCGAGACTTCCCGCCAGCTGACCATCGCATGAGGGCAGAGGACAGCGGACTCCAAGCAGAGGCGCCTTCGGGACGGAGCCGCCGCCCCAGGCCCTGGCTGGTCTGCAGACAGAGCCGGCCAGCCCCCACGAAGGGGACGTGTCTGATCAGGCTCACACAGCGCGGATTCCAGCCCGAGAATCCAGCTTCAGAGTCTACACCTTCAATTCCTCTTTCACGCTGCCTTGTTTTTTAGGCGCCTCCCGTGCTTTCCTAAAAACGTCCGCCGTTTGCTGGTCCAACGCAAGAGTGACTGTGCGGGTTACGTGCTGGAAGGGCTCCAAGCGAATTAGTTACCTGCCAAGCGGGGAGGAAACCTCCATCCGAGAGCGCATGGAGCGTGAGCAAATTCTGCTTATAATCTCAGCACAGGAAGGGATGGGCCAATCTGGTTATCGTCCGAGCTGTGGGCTGCCTGAGCTCTGCTCTGCCGGAGACAGGAGCGCGCACGAGCGATGGAGGGAAGGGCCGGTAATTCCCAGGGACCCGGCGAGAGATGTCGGCTGCAGCACAACAGAAAACGCCCCAGGTCTCACAGCCAGAGCCAGGGAGGAGGAAAGGAGGACGGCCCCAGGCAAACATCAAAGAAGACCCAGGCGTCCCCTCCAGCCCGTCCAGGGGAGCGGCTGCCCATCCGCGGCGCGGCGCTCGGGAGGGACCCGGAGGGGCCTGAATGCGGCCGGCGCTCTGGAGCTGGTTTGCCCAGCAGCTCCCGGAGAAGAGCGTTGGGGTCGTCAGGAAACAAGCCCAGCTTTGGTTCTCCTGGCGGCCGTGGAGGGGCCCGGGGCCCCTTCTCACTCAGAGCACGAGCGTCTTCCTCCGGCATCGGCACCTTCTCAAACCCGCCTTCACTCTCTCCCCCACCCACGCTCGGCTGCCCTCGGTCCCAAATACACACGTCATTTATGAGTCGTTCTCTAGCAGGTGAGGTAATTCCGGCAGGAGCCGATCTCTAGATGAGGACTCTGTTTCCGAGTCTACGCAAGCAGGAATGCTTACAGGAAGCACGAAGCTAGAGCACCCCAAGCCTGGTCCTAGAGGGTAAGCTGGAATTGGCTGAGACTCGGGGTCAAGCCTGGCCCGCTGCCCTGGAACGTGCGGGTGTCCCAGGGGACTGAAGGCGCAGTGAGCTCCCCGTGTGCGCGCCTCACGTCCATTCGCTGCTCCCTTGTGGGCACACGGGACGGGAGGTGCGGCTCGGCTGCGTAGGCCCAGGGGTGCCCAGGCTGGAGCAGCGGTGCGTGCCAACGTCCTGGATCGTTCTGGAGGGACTGAAGAACCCGTCCGGGCTGGTTGAGCCGGGACAGCCTGCGCTGTTTCAACGAGGGGAGCCCACTGGGGATCGGCTGAGGTGGTACCTGACGGGGTCAGAGACGTAGAAACAGAAACGGGGAGGGGGCCGTAGTTTGTGTTCGCAGTGACCAGGAGGGGGTCTGTGAGGACTTCCCGAGGCCTCCCCCAGGACTGGCTTTTACAAACTCCGGCACACATTTCTGCCGGCATCCCAGAGTCCTCAAGCTCCTTTGTGCCATGGATGCCCTCGACCCCTTTCGCATCGGCTCCTACTTTTAAATGTGTCCTTTAGGATACATGGGATTAGGCGTAACTCCTTTATATTAAAAAATGTAGTTCGAACCTCAGACACCAGAGATGCCGGGTTAAAATCCCAAAAGGGTCACAGTGAGAGGAAGGGCAGGTGTTTCTTGTGGCTCCGGGATGGTTTCATCCCAGACGAGGGAAGGGGGTCGCTCACGAACACCTCGAGACGCGGCGGGGAGGGGTTTCAGCCAGGCCTCAAAGATGGCTTTTCTGACCCCGAAAAGCTCTTTCCTGCTCCTACGTCATGTCTCCAGTGAGGGGCGAGCAGAGGCTGGAGAGGGACCCAGGGTCAGGGCGCCCTGCGGACCTGCAGGCCCAGCGCTGGGTGAGAAGTGAGGGTTCTGTGCCGCTGCTGCTGGAGGGGGTGCTCAGAGCCTCAGCCCCGCTGACGTGGGTGCAGGTGCCTCACTGGGGGGCTGCCCTGTGCGCCCAGAGACTGTTCTCTTCTCCCTCGCTGCTGGGAGACCCTGCCCCAATTATGACAACCAGGAAAGAATCCAGGATGCTTGAACCTCTGCATCCCCCAGGCCTGGAGGAGACTCCCCTCTGGCTCAGCCAGGTCAGGACCACAGGTCCAGGCCCTCCCAGGTGAACGCAGTCAGCCCCCCGGGGATCTCACAACCGCTGTGTCAGAAGGCCCCACGCCCAGGACTTTGGGGGGCTCCGGGTACGAGGGGCCACAGGGCATGTGTCGGTATCTCTGCCTGCATCCCCGAACCCCCAAACACAGTGAGGCTTCCTGCTCACCTGCGCTCAGTGGCGGCTTAATACCAAGCTGTGGTTCCCGACGATTTGCAGGCGCAGAGCCCTGTGGGCTTAGAGTTCACATCTCTCCTGCGGTCAGTGTAGAACCTGTGGGCGTGCTAAAAAGAAGGCACGGGGGCATTAAAAAAAAAAAAAAAGTCATCAACACGCTGTGCCCGCTATGCTCTGGCCACCAGATGTGCTAAGTCCGTGACTGTTGCGACTCTGCCAAGGAGCTCTGTCTTCTCCGGGTAACTCCAGCCGGGGTCTTGGCTCACTCCTCTACCATTACTTTCCTTTGGAAACAATCTTTGCGTTTTGGAAGACTTTTACATTTACGGAAAAGTTGCAAAGACGGTATGGAGCGTCGCCCCACATCCCTGACCCCGGGCCCTCCCCGCAGACCGGACTGTGAGCTCATCATTGCCTCAGCGAGCTGGTCGACCCCCAGACGGCCGTGGCGCGAGGCGTTCGCTAGGCTCAGCTTTACTGGGCTACCACGACCTCCCATCTGCCCCCGTTTCCGTTCCAGGATCTCGCCGGGGTACCCCACCACCGCACATCATGTCACGTCGGCCTGCCTGGCCTCCTCTGCTCAGGGAGGGTGTCTCGGTCTTTCCTTGTTTTTCATGACCTTGACAGGGGGAGTCCTAGCCAGGCTTCCTGTGGAATTCCCCCCATCTGCGATTGCATGATGCTTTTTATCATGATTATAGTGCTGTTGGGAAGTTCAAATGCCCTTTAGAAGATGTGCAATTCATTTCCCCTTTTCTGCCTTTGTGTGAATTTGCTGATAGTGGTTGAGGCTTCTTCCTACGTGTTCTCTGAGGTACTCACCGGGTTAGACACTTGTCTTCACCCGCCCTCTCCTTCCCGTGGCTGGAGAGCATCGGAGTCTTGACCACTCCCACACCTGCTGCCTGGGCTGGGCTGGGTCCCGGCCGGGGGCTGCTGACCGGCGCACCTGCCAGTGGCCTCCCCGGGTGCTGGCCTTCCTCTCGGCACGGCCGCCTCTTACCGGGCAGCTCCGGGGTCCAGGCATGGGCGTTGCAGTGAGTCACGCAGCAGCTCTGCTGCCCCTCAGGGTCTGGCCTTGGACGATTCAGAGATTTCCTTCCACCACGCTCCATGGGAGAGACGAAGGCTACTGGAGTCAAGGGAAGGGTCGTCAGATGATGCCTGTTGACGGGGGACTGGCACTGTCGCACTGTGGAAGGACATGGGACGGGAGGGACTGCTGGGGTCACTTTGAGAATCTGCCACAGTCCACCTCGAGTAGCTGTCCTGTCACACAAGGTTAGGACGAGGTGCTGAGAAACACCTGCCGGGGCTGTCGTGAGAGCCTGTCTGCTGGGGGCTCCCCTCCCTCCCTCCCTCCCTCCCTCCCTCTCCTCCTTCCTTCCTTCTTGCCTGTCTTCCTTCCTTCCTTCCTCTTGTTGGAGAATTCTTTTTCGTCTTTTTCTTGATTCAGTGTTTCCATAGGAAAAATTTACTTAAAAATTCATCCTATGGCCTACCAGCCTACCAGTTCAGTTTCTATTCCATAGGCCTCTAAATAAATCATGCCTGGCCCCGCTTAGATTTATAAGAAAGTTCTGGAGAATAAGAGAGAGCAAAGCAAAAGCAAAGTCCTCGAAGGCATGTAACAATGCCAGGTCGGTGCTCAAAGAAAACCACTGTAAACAGCTTTTTGTTTCAAAGAAAATTACATGAATGTTCAATGTAAAAATCAGAACAAAAAATGTTTTCATCTCGGGGAGAGAAGATACGGGGCCCGTTATCCATGAGAATGGAAACTGCAGACAAGCCTTTTCTGCCTCGCAACACGGGGCTCGGCTTCACCAGCAGTAATTCAAGTTCTGCCCGGACCTCGAAGAGCCCCGTCTCTCCCCACCATCTCATCACCACAGGAATTCTAGGTACAATCTTCCCCACAAACGAAGCAGGTTTAGGGCTCTCCCAACGTTACTTGGGACAAGTTTTCACCTTCTGCTTCTCGCTGTCTCAGTTCATAAGCGGCAAAACTCGTTCTTTCTGTCCATCTGCAGATTTTCCTTGGAGGCGGCTTCTTTGCAGAAAGTTTACCTCTTTCTAGGAGAAGGGCTGCTGTAATGGTCCCCGAAAGCTTCCCCCAGCCCCACATCTACACCTGGAAAAGTGACCTGGAGTCTCCAGGGCTTCCGATGAGAACTGCCTTCTCAGCACGTCCCTCTGCGTCGCAGTGTCCCCCTCCGAACCAGGGCAACAGAGCCAAGGAACGATGCCCACATGGTACCATGTCCGGGCTAACACTGCCAGCCCCCTCTGTCACATCCCGTGGAACATCGGGGGCGTCCGATCCTAAGGCTTATAGAAAATTCATGCTTTCCTTTTCTTAGGCCTGCCTCTCTGTGTTCTTGGATTGAACGCTAAGTGTATTTCCACTTCTTTAATGTTTAATAATGAAAATGTTTAAGGATAACATGCTTGGCCCTGGGTATGGCTTTTGCTACCACTCCTTAATTTTCCTGCGTGGCGGTTTCACTGTTTTATTTTATTTATTTATTTGAGAGAGAGAGCAAGTGGGTGCGTGCGAGGCAGGGGAGGGGCCGGGGGAGAGCGTCTCAAGCTGACCCTGCACTGAGCACAGAGCCAACGCGGGGCTCGATCCCACGTCCCCGAGATCATGACCTGAGCCAAAACCGAGAGTCAGACATTTAACCCACTGAGCCCCCCAGGTGCCCCCAGTGTTTTATTCTTAAGATAACCTGTAACTGTAGCTTTTATTTCCTCTGGGCCTAAGTGCTATTTATTAGACTTTTTATTCCCCAGTCCTGTGTTTCAATAAAACAAGAAAATCACAAAACAGAAACATAAAGTGTAGGAAGGCCGTCCCCCAGGTTCCCATCACTCAGAACAGAAGGCCGTGACCATTGCTTAATATTTTCCCAGAATCTTAAACAACTGTCCATGTGACAGGAGAAAGAAAAAGGAGATACGTCAGGCAGAGCTACGTTCTCTCCCGACGGCTACGCACCTGCGGGGTCCTGTCGCCCAGCTCCGGGGTTTCCCCTCGGGAGCTGGGCTGTGTTGTTTCGTGCACGGATATAATCTCGTGTTTCTTTCGAGGAGTCTGTCCTATTCTGCCTGGCGCGTTCTTCCCCTGTTGAGCCCCGTTTGGGCTGCTGCCCCGTTTTCCCTGTCGTGTCATTGCTGTGACGAACCTGTCACACTGTCCTGCAGTGACCGTAGGGGAGTGTTTCTGGGAATCGCGTGTGCAGAAGCAAGGAACTTGACCGTGGGGTCCGCACGTCGACTCGGGCGGCTGCCGGTGGCTCCAAGTCCCTGCTGCGAGGCACCCCCGGAGGCTGGAGTTTCAGACGGAATCTTTGGTTAATAGTATCTCGCGTGTAAACGTTCAGAACATCCACATGTGGCTACACTACATCCTTCGTGAATTTCTAGCAGATCATTAGCAGGTCCCGGTCTCATATTTTTGACGCATTAAGTTCTAGATTTTCCCTTTTCTGTCCGGATTATCCCTTTATCCACATTAACTTACCTCATTCCCATTTCATTTTTCTTGGATCTCCTCGATATTTATGTTGCTACACCAGTGCTATGCTTTCTTCGTTTGTATTTGCTTAATTTTTTGCACGATGTGTTTCCCTTACCCTCGATATCACACAGGATGTTACATGCTCTATTGTCTTCCAATGCGTCTCTCGGCAAGAGAGAAATTCAAGGGTAATTTGGTATTTGTTTCTTTTGAGATGATGTGCGTACGCCCTGCACGCTGGTGGCAATTTTCTTGACGACTGCAGTAAGAATTCGACATTTCCTGGTGTTTTCTTCCTTAAATTTTCCTTTGATTGTGTATTTCAGTCTGGATTTCCTCGTCATTTTCTTCAGTTGCGTTTCCCCTCCCTGCTCGGCATACGCTAGTATTGTTGTTTTTCTTCACGCTGTTGCCTTTTTCTCCTGCATTCTGGAGTTTCTCAAGCTTGCCCCACACTCGCGGCTTATTTTCTACAATAGCCGTCCCACTAACTAACGGCTCTTCCTGGGCCAATTTGCTGCTTCTATTGCCTTTTTTTGAATTTTTGAATTTTAAGTTTCTCATCTGCTTCCCTTTTCTTGTAAGACTTACTGATTTTTCCTTTGGCTTCGTGGAGACCTTTGTCACATCGCAGGCGCGTCATCAGACCGTGTAGGAAGCGCTCCTCGAGGCGCTGTGTGAGTCGGCACCGGAGGGCTGTTCGGCTCTGACGCCTCCGGGCCGTCGCATAGCCCGGGCCTGTCGGGTTATTCCCATGTGGCCTGTGTGAAGGCGCACACTCGTCCTGGAGAGAAGTGTGTTCGGTCCCAGTAGGGGCCGAATGCCCGTGTGGACCGAATGCTAGCCCCTCGGGGCCCAGGTGCCCGAGCGTGGAGAGACACCGTCGGCATCTCCCGTGGGAGCGGGACTGGAGCCTCTCCGGGGGTGGGGGCTGAGCTTCCGCGAGCATGGTCTGTACAGAGGCTTCTCAGCACCTCCGTGGGCCCTGGCGGGCACTCTGAGCCCCCGGGAGGCACACAGATCCCCTGGGCGTGGCCACCCTGTGTCTCTCGCCCCTCTGTGAACGTACTATCCATCAGAACTACACAGCCCAGAATTTTCTGTGTGGGTCAGAGCTCACATTCCTTCCCACATTAAGGTGTGTCTCCATTTCCCCTGTTTTTAGGCAGACACGGTCGGAATATGAAAAGTGATTGTGCTGTCGTGTTGGTTTGGGGGAGCGCTGTCCCTACAGAGCAACCCTCATTTCTGGAAGAGGATTGGGAGGCACGTTTTCCATTTCCTGAGCAGGGAGGAGGGAGAAACGTCCCCTTAGCCCTGGGTCTGTCTGGAAGCGGCTCTGTTTGGGGCAGGAAAGAGAGCAAAATGTGGACGATGCTCATTTCAGTGTCTCGGACAAGCCCCCCGTGGACACGGTTTTCTTCTCAGATGCGCGTCCTCAATGTCACTAGGCTTTGCCATCTTCAGCGTTGTCTTCAGGGCTGTTTCAGAGACTACTGGCTTAATAATGGGCATCCTAGTAGATTTTCTGGAAATCCCATGTCCCTGTTGTAAGTGCTTCTCACCACACTTCGTACGGCTGAGTGCCAGTTATCAGATGGCATCAGGTCGATGGCACGGTTAGTGACGCGTCGTGAGACAGCCCTTTGTAGAGCGAGTGCCCGGAAGTCAGGATCACTCAGCTCTGATCTGTGCCCAATAACAGGGGTGAGCTGGGGGGACTGAGCTTGTGGAAGGGTGCTGGGGATGGAGACGGAAAAAGCGGAGAGCGGGGGAGGGAAGAAGCCGCCTTGCAAAATAATTAGATTTCCAAATCTGCAAGATAATTAGAAACACGCATGAAACCCAGTAGCAGAGCGTTTCCTACCTGCAGATCGATGCAAGTAAAGGTCCTCATTTAAAAAGAAAATGCCACATTAAAATAAGCCAAGTATGTTTGGTTTTATGTGCATCTATGCTAATATTTTATGGTTCAGAACCATAGCCAGAATACAAATTTCTATCCGGACAGTTTTATTGATATTTTTGTCATAAATTTAGAAGCATAGGGCATAGGATGCCTTTTATAAACGTCACAGCTTATAAAGTCACTGGAAAGCTGGCAAAAGACCACAGCTTTTCCGTATTTCCATAATAATTCCATGCTGTTCCTCTGTGTACCCCCACCTTCTGCCTCCACAAAACAGTGCATTTATTTTGCATTAACTTCGGTTGTGCTCTGTCGTTACTTCATCCACAACCTTAAAGGTTTGTAGTTCGCCTCCCCACGTGTGTTTGCACGCTTCTGCTGCTTACCGCTTCGCTCCTTGTTCCGACAGGTGTTGGTTCCAGACAGCAGAGGGGGGGCATTGAACTAGCCTTCACCTGCGTGCTTCATAGATGTTCTCTGGGTGTTGTCTATTTGGACAGACATCCTACCCATCCAGAAGTTTCTCCGAGACGTCATTGGAAAGTCTTCCTGATACTGAAATGTCCCTATCATTTCCCCTTCGGGAACATTCTTACCCCAGGTAAATCATGACTGTGGGCCAATGAGTCAGTCGTATCCCCTGGAGTGTCCCTATCTGTGATTCAGGAGTTCCGTTTGGTTTTTATGAAAGTGGCTTCATTGGCCCCTAAGCCTGCCGTGCCCCGAGATTGTCATCAGCCTGCAATACTGCGAAGGATGACGTCTCTGCGGGACAGCCTGTGACTTTTCACAAGAAACACGCTAAAATCACAGTATTTTCTGACTGCCAAAAAAATAATTACCTTTAAAGTTACAACGTGAACATTTTTGTCAGGAAACGCACTCTCCGAGGAGCGTGAGCTGATAACTGTTGATGTCAGCCTGAGGATGTATGAGTAAGTCATGGCCCCAAGAGCGTTTGCAAGACACGGGTCTCAATACCATCCCAATTAACATCATTAGACAAAGATTAATTAGTTTACCATGAGATTCATAGGACACCTGGAACATGATCATTCATTAGAAAGGGGAAAAAAAATTCCACGACAGTTAGATGAGATATAATTCTGGAGTTTATGTAAGACCTGACAAAGCTTCAACAAGCTAATGATATTTTAACAAAGGTTTTAATAACACGGTGATGAGTAAGACCAATGGGAAAGCATTGCAATTATGGTGTGACAGGCTCTTGTTCCTGGTACTATAAATACGAGAGTCACGGACGGCCACTCACGCTGCCGTGTGCTGGAATTATTTACTGTCTGAGGTCACTAACGCTTATTCTGGATCACAGGTTAATGACCCAACGTTTTTTTTCTAGAAGGAATGAGGGGAGTGTGTGTGCCCATGTGTGCTAAGTAAGTCAGTTGCTAATTCAGTTTCTCTGTTCATTAGGTCTGAGTCTATTTTCAGCAAATGATATCAATAACGCTGATAGAAAGGGCACACGGTATTGCCTATGACCCCTGCATGAGAGCGGGCTGTTTGTGGCTTCCCATGCCAGGGACTTTGGCTTTAGCAATGAGAAACACATAATGACTTAAAGCAACATAAGGGGGACCAAATATTAAGCACCAGGAACTGAGAGAGAAGCCAGGAAAGGGATCTGTGAGAGAAGCCTTATAGGATCACCGTGCTCCGAAAAATCCAGCTGTAATAAAGAGAGAGAGAGAGAGAGAGAAGGAAAGAAAGAAGAAAGGCCCATCTGTCTCATGGAAGGCTGCCAGAGTCAGTCGGATACAGTTTAACTTCATGTTCTGTCCGAGGCTAACGACAGAAAGTACCTGTGTGTGGAGACCTGGAAAAGTGACAAAGGGGAGTTGTCAGTGCTGGACTTTCCAAGTAAAGCCTTGCCCATTCTTGAGAAATTCTAAGGCACATGGAACCTTCTAGAATGGCAGAATGGTTAGTGACATGACATTCTTCTAAACCTTCCTTCTTCCCTAATTATTTGCAAGGCAAAATGTAGCTCCTAGGGTAGGGAAATCTGAAACTGTAACACATTGACACTGACCTTGACCTTGAGTTTCTGATGTGTCACGAGTGTTACTGGCATTATTTTGTCACTGAAGCCTCCTGGCAACATACGACTGACATTATTGTCTCTATGAGACGTGCTACCTCCTGGAAAAAGTACCAGGTCCAGACAGTTTCAGCAGTAAATGCCTCCCAAACTTCAAGGATACTGCTAGTGCTATTTAAATTATTACCAGGTTTTTATTTTTATTTATTTATTTTTTAAAATTATTACCAGGTTTTTTTAAAGACTTCCTTTTTGGGGTACTTGGGTGGCTCCGTGGGTTGGGAGTCTGCCTTCAGCTCAGGTCATGATCTCAGGGTTTTGGGATTGAGCCCCATGTTGGGCTCCCTGCTCAGTGTGGCACCTGCTTCTCCTTCTCCCTCTGCTCCCTCTCCCCCACTCGCACTCTCTTTCTAAAATAAAATAAAATAAAATCTTTAAAAAGTGAGTTTCTTTTTATAAAGTCAACAGTACTACACTATCAAGATGGGATGGAGATATCACCCTGCACACGCACACGCACACACACACAGACACACATACAACCTCAGACTAATTCAAATTCAAAAATTTAGGTTGATTCATAAATATCAGCATGAAAACCCTCCTTAAAATAATAGCAAACAGCATGAAGAAGGAAGGAAAATATAATTCTCTGTGACCAAGTTTGATATGCCAGGAATACAAAGAAAGATTTCAATTAAAATATTGAATATCTATCTGTTTGTCTTCAGGTGGAGGATGGGAGGCGATGGCCAGTGTGGGACACCTGCAGTGCTCCAGCATTTAATTACTCAGCAAGGGCTCCAGAAGACGGAGCTCATATTTTGGGTTTAGCTCTTTAAATCTTTACTTTAAGAAGATATGTTTTCTGTATATTTATAATGTGTAAATATACAATACAATGGTTTCCATCTTAATATTAAGAAGATAGTCAACCACCCCCCAAAAAAACAAATTTGCAGAAACACTTTACAAAAGATGGACAGAGGACCAATAAGCACGTGAAAAGATGCTCAACGCCACTGGCCAGCCAGGAAATGCAGATTGAAACCACAGGAAGTGTTGCCTGGGCGGCGCAGTTGATTAGGTGTCTGACTCTTGGTTTCCGCTCGGGTCCTGATCTCAGGGTCATGGGATCGAGCCCTGAGCCAGGCTCCATCCTCAGCAAAGAGTTTGCTTAAGACTCTCTCTCCCCTGTCCTTCCCCACCCTCCTAAATAAATAAGTAAAATTTAAAAAAACAAATAAAACCACAAGGGACACCGAGATATGTGCCTCAGTACATCTAAAATCCCAGTTTCTTTAGGCCTTTTTGCGACCTACCCCTCCATTTACTCCAGTAATCACTGATCTTGTGTCTGTCAATAACGTAAATTCACTTACGTTTTACAAAACATTATATAAATTTACACTTCCACTCTTTGTGCCTGGTTTCTTTGGCTCAGCAAGGTGATTCCGAGGTCCACCCATGTTGTTACACAGCCAGTAGTTTTACTGGTATGTAGGGTCCCACCGTTCGGCATGTCCGTCTGTCCTGCTGATCGGCACCTGGGTCGTCCCCAGTCCAGATCGAACACAAATGAGGTTGCTCTGAGCACATGTGTGCAAGTACTTGTGAGGACACATGTGTTTTTTTCCATTGCGTAAACATCAGGGAGTGGAATCCGGGGCACAGGGTAGATGTGCTCATAGATTTACACTGTTAACCCAGTTTTCCAAGGCGTGGGGTTGGACTGAAGCCAACTGAAATGTTTTCATCAAATGACAATCCACCTGTCCTAACTAGCTAACAAGATTTCCTCTCCAACACTGGTGAAGTGGTCTTTCTGAGGACACTGAAGACCTCCATGCTGCCAGCTTCAAGGGTGGTCCTCGGGGTGCCGGGGGAACGATGCCGGGCGGGGGGGCTTGGTCAGTTAAGCATCAACTCCAGGTCTTGGTTTCTGCTCAGGTAATGATCTCAGGGTCATGAGATTGATCCCTGCATCAGGCTCTGCACTCAGCGAGCAGTCTGCTTAAGACACTTCCCCCTCTTCTTTCCCCCTGTGCTCCTCCTCCTGCCCAACCACCAAATAAACAAACAAATAAAGCCTTAAGAAAACAAAGGTGGTCCTCACACTTACCCAACTCTGCCCCTCAGCTGGCTGGGAAGCAGCGGGTCACACCCTGTACCTTGGAGAGCTTCCTTTGCTTCCTTCCAAGGCTTCCCCTTGCCGTCCTACTTTTTTCCACTGCAGCCTGTCTTGTAGGATGCCTCCTCTTCTAAAGGTCCAAGTGCACTGCACGCTGCCGTGGGAGTCAGTGCTTGGAGCTCCCGTCTCCCCACCCATGCCCCTTGTCGGGTTCTCCCGCGTGCCTGTGGTTTCAGACGCAGTAGGTTCTCTGATCTGTCTGCCCTTCCTCTGTCTCACTACCTATCCACCGTCCTTCCCTCCCCCGCGCTGTCCTCTTTTCTTCATTCCTCTTCACTTTTTATCTCTTCTGCCTGTGTCTAGCCCTGACCTCTTCTTTCAGCCCCGAGTCATGTATGCAGGTACCTACTCAAGTTTTACCCGGCGGGTCTATCTAAGAGGGGGTGTGTATTCAAGGAAGAACTCCTGATTTCACCCCCAACTCTACACCCTCAACCTATTCCAGTCCAGAGCCTCCCCTACCTTAAAAATCACACTCCATTCGCCAAGTTGCTTACATCAAAAATTCAAGTTGGTGTTGACTTATCTTTTTCTCACACGGCCCAGAGCAAAGTTGCCAGCAAAGCTTTGGCTTCAATTTCAAAAGACAGAGGGAGACGGGCCACGTCTCACAGCTTCCATGCTGCTCCCCCCGCTCAGGGCATTGTCCACGCCCAGAAGGTTCTCCCAGCCTTCTTGTGTGCTCTTGCTTCCCGGCTCTCTGTCCTCCGTGCAGCGGTGGTCAGACCGACGTCTCTACGGTACAGTCAGCTCACCCCACTCCCCATGCAGCAGCCTGCTGTGGTTTTCACAGACTGAAGATCCCTGGGGATCTCCACCATCAGAGGACGGGGTCCTGCATGGCCTGCCTCGGTTTGCTCCCTGCTGGCTCTCCTTTTCCTCCTCAAGTACGCCATGCTCGTCGGGCTGCTGGGGTCTGCACTTGGCCTTCTCCTTTCCTGGAATGCTCCTTATTCAATCTTCTCATGAACCATCTTTGTTTTTCCTTAGACATCTGATCTCTCCCATGAAGCTCTCCTTGAAGTCATCCTGTCACAAGAAGTCAACAAGAAGTCACAAGAAGCTAAGAAGTTAGCTGATCCCCTTGTCCGTCTCTCACTAGGACACAGACCTGCATGGCCACGGACTTCATCTGGGGTGTCAATCAGATGGTCTAGGCTCTGCCTACAAGTGACCTGAAAACCCTGCCTTTGATGCCGCACACGCTTGTTTCCCACTCCTGACAAGCCTGCGGTGGTCCAGATGGCTCTTGAGCACCACAGTCCCGCGTGCGGATGCGGTGGTGAGGCTGGGAGCTGCCCCACCCCTTCTCGCGCAGCCTCGGGGACCCGCAGGCAGGACACTGGAAGAAACGAACGAGGCAAGGGCCCTCACATACTCGGCTGACAACCGACCCAAGGTTCTTCTTTTCATACCTTATTCACATAACATGCCCCACGGCCACACCCAGCTCCAGCGCGTGTGGGTCTAGGGAGGGGACGGAGGCGGACAGCCTCAGACGTCTTCCCCACCCACCTCACCGTCCCCGTGGCCCCGGCACAGGACCTTGGTGACGAGTTCCCAGCTTAGGCTGGGTCCTCGACAGGTGCTTGTCCAGGAGGATTCCCTCTGTTCGGATCCTGGTTTTTCTGGCCATGGAGGTGTGGTCCTGAGAAAACCAAACGCCTGTGGCTGTGCCTTTGGTCTGCGCCCTCCCCACTTCCTGCTGCCTTTGTCAGAGGCACAGTTCTCTCTCGTGCTGCACCTGCCCTCTGATTCTGTGTTCGGTGATTCATTAACACGGTAGTGTGAATTAGTTCCATATATCATCCTGCCAAGAAGAACTGATGTCACACACCTCACTTCCAGCCTGGGAAGAGTGTGTTTTGGTAAAGGGTAGTCCCCGGGTGCTTTCCAGTTGCCAAAGAGAGGCACCTGCCTACTTCTAAAAGGATCGTTTTCTCCAACACTGTTTATCTTGTTACTTTTAATTACCTACCTACCCACTGACACTGTGCAAGTGATCTAAACCCCACACAACGGACTAAAGGTTAAAAAAAAGAAGAAGAAGAAGAAAAGAAAAAACCCAAGAACCTTGTTTTTGAAGTTGCTTAATTTTTGTGGTCATCGCGCAGGTCTTGTCCGGGTGTGGGAGATAGACCCAGTGGGCGGGAGGTCTGCAAGACTGTCGGCTCCATTCACAGGCCACAGGGACGGAACAGAGATGCCGAAGGGGTTGCGCAGAGCCACACAGCTTTTCGGGAGGGTTGTGCATGAGAACCGCAAGTCCCACTTCTTGCCGAGAGCCACATTGTACAAAAAATAAGCAAACGAAATGCATACAATTTTATGTGTGCTAATGAGTTGGTTCTGTAAAATTCTTGAAGATGATACAAAAATCTTTCTCAATTCAAATATGTCCATAGGGAAGCACTATCTTCTTATCAGGAAGAACATTATAGTTCATCTATTATAATTGAGTGTGAATTTATGAAAGACACCAAAGCCGCGAGGTCTCCGTGTAACGTCCCCCTCTAGTCCCGGAGAGATGACACAGAAACCTTCACTTCTGAGAGGGACCAAGTGGGATGTGAATTAAACTTTTCTAGCAGTTCCGAGTGTCTACATGTCAAGCTGTCAGAGTCGGCGTCATTTTTCCTGTGCAGGAGAACTGAGTTCTTGCCGGCTCTCAGGCAGGAATCACGGAGCCTATGTTTCTGGGATAATTAACTGAAGAACCGAATCACGAGAGGGAAAATCTGGTTTCTTCAACACCATTGCACTCTTGCTGTCTTATCTGCTTCAGCAGCTCTCGCGGCAGCAGCCGTGGCCGGCACAGGGCACACGCCCGCCCCGTGAACGCCCGTCCCACCGCCTCTCACCAGCCATGCAGCCCTGACAAGCTGCCCTCTGGCTGCTTCCCCTTCTGCAAAACGGGGATCCTAGAAATAATGAAACCTCCCCCAGGGTTGTTGGGGGCGACGTTGGAGCGCCGCCTGCCACCAGTCAGTGCTTGGGAAGCCTGAGTTTTGTGCTTTCCCGTGAGTCGCTCACTGTTCACCAAGCGTCACCAGCAGGACGTGCGTGGGTTCTGTGGCGGGAATGGAATGGCCGTCCCTCCCGTAGAAGGAGCTGGGGACCTCTGGAGATGCCCGTGGAGGCGTCTCAGGCTTGAATTTCACGCGTGCAATTAGCTGGCTAGTATTACCAGAGCTCCGAGGTGTTGGAGGCCACCCCCCGCCCCAAATCATGCTGAAACCCTCTTTGTGATCTGCTGCTCCATGCGTGCCCGGGCCATGCACTGCTCGCTCAGGAGAGAGGCTGTGGGGTCACCTTCAGCCTCTCCACCAACAGAGCCCAAGGCCACGGAAGTGTTCCTTCCAGACCAACGGGGCTGCGCCCCGCTCTGCATAGAAGGAAACAAAATCAGGCAGCTCCAGCCCCCCAGGTCCCCAGGTGGAGGCCCTTGGCCTCCGGCCCGGGCAGGGCTACCACACGCACCCCCTTTGCAGGGCATGGTCCTCGGTTCCGCCCGCCGGGCTCCAGCTGGATGCCCGCTCCGCTTCTGCTGCTCAGAACACCCCACTGGGGGCTGGTCCCCGGGGAAGCTGCTCCCCGCGTGGCCTCCTCAGGGGGCTCCAGCCTGGACTGAGGAAGACGCCCCGTGGATTCGCACCCGCGGAATTAGAATTTCGTGTTGCCTTTACTGCCGTTACAGTTGCTTTCGACATAATGCGGAGTAATGTCTGTCGTCAAATACGTTTGCTCTGAAAGATACGGTTTAACCGCGTCCCGACACCGCAACCTGTGTAACGCGCGTTTCCCTTGGGAAGGTAGATTTCTTAAGGCGATTACATTATTTGTATGCTTCTGGATGAGCCTGTCTGGTTACTCTGACCCTCTGTGAGGGAGAAGGATCTAGGCTGCGTGAACACTAAGCGAAGCAAGGGGGGCAGAGCTGGGGGCTCAGGGCAGCCGGGGGCCCGTGTCCTCTGGCCGCGCTGGGCTCACCTCACAGAGCTCAGAGGGCCACAGGGGGTGCAGTGGGGAGACAGCAGATCTGGGGGAGAACACGGGTTTCCAATCAACGTTGGTGTGGAGTCTGCCGTCCGCCAACCGCCGAGACCGTGCCCGCCCGTCGCTCCAGCCGCTCGCTAAGATGCGTGTGTGGTTTGTGCCGCAGAGGAGAGTTGAGGTCCGCACGGCTCGGCCCAGCTGAGTCCCTGACCAGGCGGAGCTCCTGGGCCTTGTGTCTAACGGTTTCCTTTTCTCTGTATCATCTGCTTTGTGCGGATTTTAGGTTATGTCTTTTATGAGCAAAGAAGGAAGTTTTCTACATTTCTAGATGGTCTTGCTGGTTATTTCAGTTAAACCATCGTCAGTAGAAAAGAACCCACATCAAGGGTTTATTTTTCTTTAAAAGGGTAGAACATTGGTATTTATAATTGTAAGAAGAAGCACTCGGTTTGTTTACATCATTATATTTTCCAGACACAAAACACCCTCCCTTATAGAATCAGTAGAATTCCTACAGTTGTCCTGCCCACGGTGTGGGACAGATCAGATGCTCCCTTGTCAACCTAAATTATGCGACAGGCAAAGAAGCGACCGCTACTTCGGAAATCACAGATAGGAAGTGGTGGGAAATACCGAGAAACGGAGAAGCATTCAATGATCACTTGATAAAACGTTGGTCTTGGGGGTGCCTGGGTGGCTCAGTGGGTTAAGCCTCTGCCTTTGGCTCAGGTCCCGGGGTCCTGGGATTGAGCCCCGCATCGGGCTCTCTGCTGAGCGGGGAGCCTGCTCCCCCCACCCCTCTCTGCCTATTTGCGATCTCTGTCTGTTAAATAAATTTAAAAAAAAAATTAAAAACAAAAACAAAAACAAACAAACAAAAACGTTGGTCTTGGAAAACGTATGTAAAAAAGAGGCATCATGGGACCATGAAGGGCACCGCCGAACTCTGGGTAGTGCTGCGTGGAAATGTCACCGTTCGGTGTGTCTTGTCTGAGGAGGCACAGAGCTCGGGGAGGGCAGGGCCGGGAGGAGGCCAGGCCGGGGGAGGGACTGCCAGTCATCGTGTGCGTGTGAGGATGTCCCCACTTCCCGGTTTCCGAGACCCTGATGAGTTGGAGGATGTGTAGGCTGGAATCCTTTAAAAAAAAAAAAAAATTAAATATCTGCTTGGAACAACATGAACTAGCAGGGCTGTCAGGAGGACACTGCCTATAAATAGTGTCTCTATTCTAGCTTCCCACCACTTCCTATCTGTGACATTTGGAAACCTCTTAGGGACGGAGCACTGGCCTTGGCTGCCTTCTCCTTCCCATGCCAGGCTGAGGGGGTGTCTGGGCCAGCCCAGGGGCGCCCCCATTACACAAACTCCGCAGGGTAAGGCCTCCTCTCCCTTTCTGGCCGGATCAATACGGACTGCTCTGAAGGTCTTCCCAGCATAGGCCCAAACCTCAGCCAAGTGTCCCCTGCTCCCACCATGACCCCCGTGGGCCTTCCTGGTGGCACTGAGCTTGGACACGGACATCGTCTGCTTTCCCCACGTCCCTGAGGGCAGGAACTAGGTCTCGTTTATCTCGTGTGCTGGGTCTGACCTTGGCACCCTGGACGACGAGTGTGCAATCTGCTTCTTGAACACGGGGCCCGGAATCCTTTCCAGGCCTTACGTCTCAACCTGTGGCCGGGGGACTGGGGCGTCGGCCTCCCCCGAAACTGTTAGCAGTGCAGGATCCCCAGCCCACGCAGACCCCCGGAATCGGTCCGCGTGTGAGCAGACCCCAGGGACGCGCGCCCACTGCCCTCGGAGATGGACGTCCTCAAGCCCCGCAGCCTTCACTGCATTCTACGGGGGACCCTCCGGTCGTGGCGGTCTCTGCCCCTGAGCGCTCAGTAGACAACGGGCTCCCCAGAAGGTGTGGGGACAAACAGTAAACTCGGGAAGCTCTTCCTCACGCCTCGGACGCCCCCACCATTCGCTGAGAGACGCGGAGTCCCCAGTCTGAGCAGTCATTTCTGTAACGCCTCCCAACGTTTCCAAAAAAGAACACGACCGTCGGATGCGCTGGCGTGTCCGTCCCGTTCCCAGCTGGATCTCACAGAGGTGCTGACCCGCGCGTCACGAGAAGCTGCCCGTGACCCCTCTGAAGGGAAAGAGCGAGGGCACACTTGCCGCCCTGCCGCAGCCACCAATTCCCCAGACACGGAACCCAGTTTTGTGATCCGTGACCCACTGGTCTGCGTTTCTCTCTGTCCACACCCCGTGGCACAGCATACCGCCCTTGGTGGTCTTACACGCGCACAGACACAGACGCACACACAGACACACATGTGAGGAGGTGCTCTCGCGTTTGTGTTTAAATAACATCTAGGGGCCCCTGGGTGGCTCAGTGGGTTAAAGCCTCTGCCTTCAGCTCAGGTCATGATCCCGGGGTCCTGGGGTCAAGTCCCGCATCGGGCTCTCTGCTCAGCAGAGAAGGAAGAAGAGGAAGAGGAAGCCCTGCTTCCCCCACCCCCCACCCACCTGCCTCTCTGCCTACTTGTGATCTGTGTCAAATTTTTTTTATCTTTAAAAAAAAATAAAATAGCTATTATTGGGGCGCCTGGGTGGCTCAGTTGGATAGGCATCTGCTTTTGGCTCAGGTCATGTTCCCAGGGTCCTGGGATCGAGCCCTGCATCAGGCTCCCTGCTCAGCCGGAAGCCTGCTTCTCCCTCTCCCACTCCCCTTGCTTGTGTTTCCTCTCTCGCTGTGTCTTTGTCAAATAAATAATAAATCTTAAAAAAAATAACAACCAAGGATACACTACTTCCCACCACATGTGATACTGCTTTGGAATTACTCCGTTACTTCGCTCCCGCTGCATTTACCGCTCAGCCCAAGGGCACCCGAGCTGTGGGTTTGTGTCTGTTTTCCTCCGAGACTGGGCAGGTCCCGCTGGCAGCTAGCGGGACTTCTGCACACAGTGGCCTAGCTGAAACGTGACACCTGGGGGTGCGGGGGCTGACGTGTCCTCGAAGCCAGCCCGTCCCGCAGGAGGAGGATCCCCGTGGGGGTTGACATACAGTCGTCCCCCCCCTTGTTTGTGGCTTTGCTTTCCGTGGTCTCAGTGACCCGAGATCACCTGCAGCAGATGATCCCCCAGTGGGGTCAGGAGGTCGGTAGTAGCCTAACGTAGACGCCGTTGGGAGCCCGACGGCAGGTCGGTGCGGCGAGGAAAAGCGAGCGGGTACAGCTGAGAACTGGGCCAGAAAGGACGGATCTTAAAATGCTGAAAACATGGAAGCGATGATTGTTTGAATTTTATTGAAACACACCTAAAATGGCATTCTTCACAGGCCTGGCAGCCCCTTCCTGCCACGGGAGGGAGACCCCGGGTGTGTTTAATTTGCCCGCATCCTTGGGTCGGGCCCCGGGACACCTGCTCCTCTTTCTTAGGGAGGGTATTTGGGAGAGACAAGCTCTCAGCTCATTTCACCCCAAGTCTAACTCGTCTCTTGCACGTCGGACCTGCTGAGCTCTGGGACGGCTGAAGTGGTGCAGCGCCCTACGGGGGCCTGTCCTGGGGCTCCTCACCGGTCTCCGCCGTCTGCCATCCGGGGCTGGGTCTCCCGCGTGGTGGTTCCGGGCTGTGCGTGAAGGCGCCCCTCTCCAGGACCCAAGTTCTGCGGCCCTCAGGGGAGCCGGAGGGACGTCTGGCCTGAGCCATGGGTGGGGGGCAGCGCTTTCTTCCCAGCGCCCCCAAACACTGGCCTCGGGGTGGGGAGACAGGGTTGTGAGCGTGGGGTCAGATAAAGACACACACACCTGTTTTAAAGCCCTTTAGCAAAGGGAATGGATCGCAGACCTCACTGTTTCCTGGGGTCCGTGTTTGCAATCACTTAAACACCCCATTCCCGGTGGACGGGCTTTCCCACCATCTGCACACGGGGTGGGGGACTGACCTGGATTTCTAACTGCCCCTGGGGCACCCCGATGGCCGTCCGGGGAAGTCACAGCTCCGGGAGCCCCCGGGCTGAGCTGCCTCCATGACCCCGGCACGGCATGTTCCCACCACCCCAGAGGGACAGGCGGGCGCTGTCAGTGGCTCGCCAGACCACCGGCCCGTTTCCCACGTGGACACAGTCGCTGTCCACCGGGCCTGGCAGTGGCAGCACCCTGACGCGGGTCGCGGTCGCCCCCTCTGATCCCTGCGCGGTGCGACCTCTCCACGTGAGCATCTCGGATGCTGTTGGCCCGGCTTAAGCTGGAGGAGACCGGTGGCCTGAGCTTCGCCTGGGAGCACGTCTCGGGTCCGTCCAGCGGACCCGTCCCTTCACGGGCCACTCGGCTTCTAATCGTCACGGCCAAACCGCAGCTCAGACCTTCTCGTTCTCCTCCGAGAGGGACTGAGTAGGACCGAAACTCCGGATTCCAGGCATGTGACACCGCAGTCGCCAAGACACGTGGGAGCGACAGGGACCCGAAGGGAGCCTCTCTGGGGACTGGTCGCACCCTGTGACTGGGTTTCTGTGCGGCTTTGGAGCCGGTCTCGTCGTGCCTCTAACACACAGAGGCCTCGCTGGGCAGATGAGTCGAAGGGCTCCTTACCTGGCTGCGAGGGCAGCACCGGGGCCCTGGGGAGTTTAGGGCGCTTCTGACTCACGCTGATGAGTCCTGGAAAAGGGTGTTCTCGGCGGCATCCGGGCAGGGCTCCGGCCCCGCCTCCTTACTCCGCGCTGGGGATGTGCGCGGAGGTGCCACGAACGGTGTGTCCCGTCTAGACTGCCGCCCTCTCCGAAGGGCCCTGGGCTTCCTGTGCTTTCCTGCAACGGAGTGCGGGCCTGAGGTAAAGACTTTCCCTTCTGGTTACCTTGACCTGAAGCCCCTCGCAGCCTCCTTTTCCCGTAATTCCTGGAATCTTGCGAGTAACGCCTGCTGTAGGAAACCGCCAGCTGGTACATCTGTTTTATTCCCCGTCAGAAAGCTTCCCATTTCTCTCCCGCAGTCTCCTAGAGCTCTCTGCAGGTTTTTCCAAGATGCCTCTTAAAGCTCTTCCCAACCGTCAATTTCCCCATTCGTGTTAAATTCCCACAACCATTTCTTTTCATTTTCCTTTAGAAAAGAAGTGGGGCTAAATTCATGCCATACATATGCTTTTTTGAGTGTCTGGATTTTGAAGATATTCTTGAATTATCTGCTCCAGGAATTTCATCTTTAACTTGGACGAAAAGACTATTAACCTTTATAGAAATAAATTTTGCAGACTAGGAAATGTCATAAATGCTAGTTGGTTTAATAATAGAAATATTGTCAAAAAAAAGAGAATTTCAAATTCTGATTAATTAAGAAAATTATTAAGATTATCAGGTGTCCGAAGTACCATTATATGTGTGTTAAAATCAAGAGAATAGCCAGACTTTCTTTCGTACGCTGTGTTTTCCAAAGGCTGCCACACTGCTGTGTGACCCAAGCCCTCACAGTGCCGTGGTGACGCCCTTTTCTTGAGACTTGGGCCTGGTACCTTCTCCCTGCTTGTAAGTGCTTTAAGCAGTAGAAAGTGCCAGAAGTGAAGCTGTGTGTCTTCCGAGGCTAGATGGGAACACTAAATATGGCCTCTGGCTGTTTCTTTCTCTCAATGGTTGTCCTCGGAGCCCAGCCTCTGTGCGGTAAAGAGTCTCTGCAAAACTGTTCCTTGTCCACTACCCTGCAGATCTCAGAAGGAGTCCCCGGGGGTCCCCGCTCCCGACCTTGAGGGGTTCTGGATAAGCTCCGCACGCCAGGTGGCAAAGACATGCCACATCCCACGCGTTCTTTCGGAATTCCTGGCCACAGAAAGCATGGCGGATAAATGATTATCATCACATCAAATCCCTAATTTTGGAGTAATGTAATGTAGTGATTTGTAGATAGCAATAGATAATTGCACAGGCTTTCAAAGCTCCTTCCTGTAGTATGTAAATCACAGGTAAATGTAATTTGTCCATAATTAAATGTGAAATATATACAGATCCCAAGTATTTAAATTTTACCTTCATGATCATCACAGAGATTAGGAAAATATATAGTATGCTTCTTCTGTAATTCCAGTTCTAAAATATGCATATATTTACACACAGTTAAGAAATCTCAAAATGTAAACCTAATTTTGTAGGAGGGAGCACGTGTCTTATTGATGCTTTTGCTTATAAACTAACTTTGTTCTTTATTTTGCATCTGCGCGGTGAGGCGCTACACATGTAATCGACTGAACATCCGTGCCTGACACTGACGAACGCACCCGCTGGGGACACACACTCGTGCCGTGGGGGTCGTGTGTGGCTGCTGGAAGACGCATGTCCGCGCTTAATCGGAGTTCAGTGTGGGTTTTGCGTCACCTGGACTTGATGTAAGACATACGAGTGTGTGTACATTGCGTATGATACCCGTGTGAAGTACGTTAGATGGGGTACGTGTGTACATGCATGACGTGTAAAATCGAAGTGCACGGGCCCGTATATGTGTGTGTCTGTGTGTGCCCGTGTGAGATACGCAGGTTAACCAGGTGATCGCTGAGCAAATAATGACCCAAGGTAATGCATGTATCGTCACACGGACTGACATGTCGTATGTGTCGTAAGGCTCAGCTCAGAATTCTGACGCATATGTCAGTTGAAGCCGCGGGTTCTGGTCCGACGTTGGTCGCTCACGGGGCTGCTTCAGATTAACTTTGCGAACACGGTGACCACAGGGAGGGCTGTGGGTGGGTGAGTCTGGCTCTCGGACACATTCGGAGACTCCACGGAGCTGAGGACGTGTACGTTTCTTGCAGGTGTGCTTTTTTGTTTGTTTGTTTGTTCTGTGAAATCTAACTGTCAAAATTCGACTTTACTTAGGTTTATGGCAAAGTATTTCTAGTTGTTTTAAGACAATGACGTTGATGAAAGTTTAAGCATCCAATCAGCATGAATTTTCAGATCCAAGCATGACTGAGCTACCGATCTGCTCTGTGCCATCCTCGCACGCCGGTACTCTGCCCGTGTCCCGCGGTCACTCCACTAACGCCTGAGCTCACTCCTGCACCACGGCCCACACTAGATGTGCAGACAAAGAGCATTTGTCCCAGATGCTCTCACAATTCCGTTTTGCGCCCGTTCAGCGTCTTGCTGTTTATCCTGCTTTGGAGCGCTGGTTTCCTTTATTTCTCCACCTAAAGATTGTGTCACAGCAGAGCCTGGCGTCCTGGGAGGAGACAGGAGCTGGGGACCCTGAGAAGGGGTACAGACACATGTCCCGCTAATTCACTCTGGCCCAGAGGCCCCAGCGTGGCTGCCACTATGTGCACGTGTCCCCACAGACGAGACCTCTTGTGGACGCGGGCTGGTGGGTCCCACTCCGTGGGCAGAGATGGGCTTCCCTGAGCTCCGTGGATGAGTCTCCCCGGACCTGGAGAAGGATATGCTAGGTTGTTACTCAGAAGGTGGCTCCTCCCCGAATCTCACGGGAATTCCTTTCGCATGTGTACAATAAAAACCGACAGCATGAAGTAACAAATGCCTTCCTAACCAGAGAAAGATCTGTTTGTGTTCTGCCAGTTCTTAAATGCTTGGGATGGAGAGGGGCCGCAGACTCACAGAGCCCGGCTGGGCCCTGAGTCCTGGCCTCCTGCTCTTACCATGGAGTCCCTACAACAGGTGTCCTGGCGCCCCTAATTCTGGGGAACGTGGGACAGTGTAAACACCACAGTAGATGTGCATTTGCGAAAGGCAGTGAGCTCAAAACTGACCAACGGTGAGCGCTGTGGTTGGAGACCCAGCTGTCCATTTTCTTTTTTTTTATCTTTCAGTATATTTCATGTCAATTTTTAAAATTTATTTATTTTCAGCATAACAGTATTCATTATTTTTTCACCACACCCAGTGCTCCATGCAGTCCGTGCCCTCTATAATACCCACCACCTGGTTCCCCGACCTCCCACCCCCCCCCGCCCCTTCAAACCCCTCAGATTGTTTTTCAGAGTCCATAGTCTCTCGTGGTTCACCTCCCCTTCCAATTTACCCCAGCTCCCTTCTCCTCTCTAACTCCCCGTGTCCTCCATGATATTTGTTATGCTCCGCAAATAAGTGAAACCATATGATAATTGACTTTCTCTGCTTGACTGATTTCTCTCAGCATAATCTCTTCCAGTCCCGTCCATGTTGCTACAAAAGTTGGGCATTCATCCTTTCTGATGGAGGCATAATACTCCATAGTGTATATGGACCACATCTTCCTTATCCATTCATCCGTTGAGGGGCATCTTGGTTCTTTCCACAGTTTGGCGACCGTGGCCATTGCTGCTATAAACATTGGGGTACAGATGGCCCTTCTTTTCACGACATCTGTATCTTTGGGGTAAACACCCAGGAGTGCAATTGCAGGGTCACAGGGAAGTTCTATTTTTAATTTCTTGAGGAATCTCCACACTGTTCTCCAAAGAGGCTGCACCAACTTGCATTCCCACCCACAGTGGAAGAGGGTTCCCCTTTCTCCACATCCTCTCCAACACATGTTGTTTCCTGTCTTGTTAATTTTGGCCATTCTAACTGGTGTAAGGTGATATCTCAATGTGGTTTTAATTTGAATCTCCCTGAGGGCTACCAACTGTCGATTTTCACTGGGCAAATCCTGGCACGGGTTCCAAAGTGAAGACTTGAGCGAAGGAAACTTTCTTACCGCCACGGCCTTTTTCTTCCCTTCCCTTCCCCTCCTTTCCCTTCCCTTCCCTTCCCTTCCCTTTCCTTCCCTTCCTTACTCCTCCCCTCTCTTTCTTTCTCCCTCCTTCCTTCTCTCCTTCCTTCCTTCTTTGCTCCCTCCTCCCTGCCTCCTTCCCTCCACCCTCCTCTCTGTCTCCCTCTCTCTCTGTCTTTCTGCTTTGTGTCCTTTTCTCTTTTTTATTATCTTTTCTGTCCAAGGGCTTAATGTCTCCATTAAATGCATTCCAAAAATGTGACTTTGCTGCACAGTGCGCAGTAACTCAGCTCTGGTCTCTAACTAGGGCAGACTGTCCTGTGCCACCCGCATTAAGGTTTCTGCTCAGCAGGCCCCCGCAGAAACGAAAAGGCTGTCCACAGATCATAGTCTTCATTTGCTGGTGCAGAGACAAACGGGTCTCTCTCTCTCTTTTTTTGACATCTGTCAAAACCTTGCCAGAAACCAAGGACGACCAGGCCTGCTGCGGTTTTATTTTATCCATGAATCACTATCAGAAAGTACTGGTGCCGTCGACTCTTAAGCTTCTTGGATTTTTGAGATGTTTTTCATACCAGCTAAAAAGATTATTTTATCAGTGACCTTTGTAGACTAACTCTGTAGTAAACAGGAAAATATTCAGCCGCTATGAATTATGTAATACTTTGAAATTGTCTAGACAGTGTTAGGAGGGTAACAGATGGAGCAAATTCTTGGAAATGAAAAGCAATTTAGCAACGGAGTTCTAGACCAGGATGATGTCCACCACTCCCTCTGCCCCCCCCCCCATTTGCTCCTCTAGGCTTTGGTCCCAAGACACCAGGGTCTACCTGTGGTCAGCCAGGTCCACTCTTGCCATGACTGAGGAACGGGGCGCGAAGTCAGCCGTGTGCTCATGGGTCCCATTTCTCTCCAGTCCTCTTGCTACCTGGTAAGCTTGTAACCGGGAAAGAGCCGAGGGTGTCCTGTGCAGGTGGGCCCCGCAGCCGCCCCCGTGACGTCCGAGCCTCACCCACACCACGGGGACAGAAGCGAGGACATGCAGGGACGCCTTCGGGTCACGTTGCTGTTTAAACGCAGACACCATCTTCCCCGTCGTGGTGCGTTTTCCTCTCGTTCTGGAAAGCGGCCTGTGCCCCTCAGCTTGTCTTCAAGCCAACGTCCGTGGTGGAAGTGGAATTAAAGCTAGGGGACAGACTGAGTCACCAGCCGGCACTTCCGGAGAAGTCAGATAAACGCCTGTGACCCTGTGACCTGCAGAGCCCCTTCCCTGCGAAGACAAGTTCAGACAAACCCGTGAGCTGGGGTCCGCGGAAGCCACCAAGGTATGCGCCAAGTGTCGTCCTCCCCGTGGGAGCACGTGCCCCGCAGGTGTGCCCTGCACGTGAGGAGGGGCTGAGCCCTGAGGATAGGCTCCCCGCCCCCCTGCCTGTGTCTGCACAGGGCCAGAGCGACCCAACAATGTGAAAGGTCAGGTTCCCCTGGTGCCCGTCGTCCAGGGGCGCAGGTGAGGCGGGAGCTGACGGCGGACGGAGGTCAACCCCGCACAGATGGGGAAGAGGACCCCGCCGAAAGCAAGGTGGGAAAGGGCCCTCCGTGGAAGGGGTGCGTAGGGCAGAGGGGAGCGCGTGAGGCCAGGCTGGGTCGGGCAGCTGGAGCCCAGGGCGGGGTACAGCCTGGTGCCCCGTGAGCGTGAACGGGGCTCAGGCGGCCCCACGAGGACGCCCCGGCCCCACGGTGCACTGCGAGCAGGGTAGCCCCTCTGCGGGTCTGGTCCCCCGTTCTGCGGAGGCCGGGAGGGCAGCGCCACGTGGGGCTCCCCCCCGCACACGGGGACACAGGCGCTTGTGTGCCGATAGCTGATGTGGAAATCCAGCAGCGGTGCGGAGCCCCACGGGCAGTGACCTCTCCAGGGACCCGAAGCTCGTCCCTGCACGCGGCCAGCTCCTGTCGCGGCTCCAGGGGCGCAGGGGGCTGGGGACCGGCGGTGGGGTGACCTCACAGCCGCGCTGACCTCCAGGCCCCCTCTGGGCACTGTGAAAGCTCCGGGAAGTTCGAGTCGCTGGCAGGTGCTCCCAGGGTGAGGCCGCGAAGGCAGGAGTCTGGGCACCCACAGGCGGGGAATGCCGTGGCCCCCAACATGGAATCATGTCTGCCTGTGAGCAACCGAGCAGTGGCTGTCGGCTCTCGGCAGTCCCTGCCCTCCTAAAGGAAGCAAAACAAAGCAGCAAAATCCCCGTGTCTCTAGAGCTTCCTTTCTGGAATTTTTTTTCCTAACTGAGGATCCCTGAGGTTTGCCATCTGCAGGCACCTCGGATTCTCTGAGTCCCAAGGTCATGGGCTAGAGGTTGCCCCTCCCCGGGTGGTTACCACCATCTCCGGCACCTGGGGAGTCAAGTCAGGGCAGGGGTGCAGGGAAGGGAGTGGGGTTTCCAGCGCTCCCACAAAGGCTCTGATGAGAGAAGTAGGCTCAGAACTGATCGGGGGCAGCCCTGGGAAACTGCGTCTTAGAATAACCATTTCTCGGGCGCCTGGATGGCTCAGTGGGTTAAGCCTCTGCCTTTGGCTCAGGTCATGATCTCGGGGTCCTGGGATCGAGCCCCACATCGGGCTCTCTGCTCAGCAGGGAGCCTGCTTCCTCCTCTCTCTCTCTCTCTCTCTCTCCCCCTGTCTCTCCATCTACTTGTGATCTCTCTCTGTCAAATAAATAAATAAAATTTTTGAAAAAAAAAAAAAAAGAATAACCATTTTTCAGAAACCTTTGTAAGACATGCAGGGACTTGTTCCCTCCGGGCGAGCTCTTTCTCTGCTAGGAAGAAACGAACATGGGATGGACGCTGATGTGGCAGGGAAGTGGGGGACGTTGCGAACAGAGACCTGCTCTGGCCCTTTCCGTGCCCTTCAAGCAGATGCCAGCAGCTGGACCAGCGCCGTCAGGGAGAACGCGCGGCAAACCCCCAGGGTCACATGCCTTTCCAGCTTCTCGCCTGTCCTCGACTGGAGTTAGCGTCCTCGGGGCTGGAGCCCCAGAAACACTGCCAGGGTCTTTATGCGAGTATTCAAGGGAACGGACACCACCAGCTTTTTCCAGAAGCCTTTAAAAGAATAACATCCCCTCTCAGCAGCCTGTCCCCAAACCAGGCAGCACCGTCCCTCCCGGCCGATTTCGGCTCTCTCTGTGCTGTGACTAAGCTGCCACACGGCATTTGGAGAAGACCGTCCACTCTCCAGCCCGGTGGCCGGATCTGCACTCGCCTCTGAGCCCGGCACGTGCCACAGGACTGCTGCAGAAGCGGAGGACCGGAAGACGATGAAGGTGGTGGGGTTGGCTGAGGCCTCCCTGGTCACCGCTTAGACAGAGCCGCCCTTCGGGGGATGTCGTGTTCACGGGGTGGGGTGCTAATTTGTGCGTATGACTGTCGTGGGCAAATATAGTAACAGATACACAGCAGCAGTACACACTGCTGGCCTCAGAATAAAAATGAAGGGAAAATGGGCTCGTATATTTATGCTCCCTCTGGGTGGGCAGCTTGGGATATAACTGCAAAAAATTAAATCTATAAAGTGTTTTTTTTTTTTTTTCATTTAAAATGGATGTCACAGCAGCGCCTGGGTGGCTCAGCCGGTTAAGCGTCCGACTGTTGATTTCGGCTCAGACCATGATCTCACGGTCGTGGGATCGAGCCCTGTGTCGGGCTCTACGCTCAGTGCACAATCTACTTGAGATTCTCTCTCTCCCTCTTCCTCTGCGCCCCGCCCCACCCCCAGCCAGAGGGCACGCTCCCTCTCTCTCAAATAAATAAATCTTTTAAAAAAGTAGAAAGAAATGGGTGTTGCTTACAGGATTGCTGCCTTCACCCCTCATACACTGACCAGCGGGTTGATTTTGCTCCCCCCATGCCTCCCCGCCGTGGAGAGATCATGGATCCGTCCCTTCTCCCGGACGTCTGAGACTGAGGTGGCGTGGGTCACCATGGGCTGGAGGTCCACGTGCTCAGCCCTTTTGTAAGAAGCAACCTGGAATCTGAGCTACAAAATGAACAAGAAGAGCGATCTCTCCGGAGGCCGTCAGGACCTGCCCCACGTCCCTCAGCTCGCTCGCCAGGTGCCGAGAGGTAGACCAGGTGAGCTCGGCTGGTTGTCCTGAAGGGGTCTGGGTCCCGGCTGGGGGGGGACCCCAGCCTGTGCACAGGCTCCCCCGAGCCTCCCCTGCACCCTCACACGCTCAGACCCTCCTTAACTCGGTCTCGGCGGAAGCCCTTCCTGCTGCCCCAGCGGGACTTGTGTTCTACTCTTGGCCCTCACGGTGCACACGTGTCGTACGTGCTGTCCCGGGGCGTGTCCGAACTCCTGTCCGGCCGCCCTCACCGACGGGGGCTGCGCTGCTCCCACCGGCCCAGGTGCTGACGCAGGTGCCGCTGACGCAGAAAACCCACGCGCGTTTGATGACGGAGGGGATGAACCCAGCGAGCCCCGGGCCGGAGATGTCCACGCCCAAAGCACCACAGAGTTTTGAGGATGATTTAGAGTTTTCCCCCAAAGAGCAGAGAACAGCTCCACGGGCAGAAAACCAATATATGCAGAGACGCTGGGCTGTCCCTCACTGTCCCTGGGGTCCCCAAGAGGCCCCCACTGTGTGTTGAGGGCCCCTGAGCTGGAGAAGAAGGTGGCTGCGGAGGGCAGGCAGGAGGCAGAGGGAAAGGACGTTGCAGAGTTTCCCGGCGGGGCGTTGGGGGGGACCGTCCTGCGCCTATGACGGTCCCTGCCTGAGAGACTCAGGCAGGTGACGTGACCCAGAGGTTCTGAACTCGGGGCCTGTGGAGTCACCCCGTGCCGCGTCTCCCGAGTCTCTCTACAGCTGACTTGTCCAGGTCCCAGCCCTGAGGCCGGGCAGGTGGCCTCCCTCCCGGCGAGCGAGCTCTAGCGATCGGTACCTGGGTTCGGTTTAGCCTTCGAGCACCTGCTAGGTGGTTCTCTGGGATCTGCTGTCCAGTCGGGGAGACTGGGCCCAGGGGCTATGAGGCTTTTACAAGGTCGTGGGGATGCTGACTGGCAGGGGCCACTTCCTCTCCTGTCCACGTCCTGTGTGTGCTCGTCAGAGAGATGACCCAGTGACTCCTGATGCCCTCCTCTCTCCCGGGCGGGTTTTCTTCACGTGGGTCTCTGTGCTGCACAGATAAACCGGCTCACGCCTGAGTGTTTTTCAAGTGGCTGTTCCGGGCTGTTTCCGGTAACGTGGCCTTGTTCCTTCCCATCTGAAAGAGGCTGAAAGGTCCGCCTCCAGGAGGGCACAGATGGCGAGGTCGGAAAGGAAGGACATTTTCCTCGCACCTGGGAATGAGGCTCTTGAGCTGGGGTCTGCTCCGTGTCCTGCCTGGAGCCTGCTTGGCACGTGGGGACACCCCGTGAGCAGGGACCTGTGTCTGTGCTCCTGTGAGCAAGTCTCAGCTGGGATGATGAGTATAACTGGATTTTTTTTTCTGTGTCCTTGACCGACCCTCATGTTCCATCCAACGGTTGACAGAGGTCCGCCTAGAGCCAGAAGCTTGTTCACGTGGAAATGACCTGTGGCTTCTCAGGATTCTCAATCCTTGGCTCCGGTATTATTGTTTTTAGTATTTTTTAAAAAGATTTTATCTATTTGAGAGAGAGAGAGAAAATGAGTGCTGGGAGTGTAGAGGGAGGGAGAAGCAGGCTCCCCACTGAGCAGGGAGCCCGATGCGGGGCTCGATCCCACGACCCGGAGAGCATGACCTGAGCCGAAGGCAGACGCCTCACTGACTGAGCCACCCAGGCCTTCCTTGTTTTTGGTATTTTGAGGCAATATGAGGTAAGCTTGAACTCAGATGACCTAAGGTCACATTCTTTCTTGGAATTTTCGGAGCCGCATGGTCTTGGGGAGTCTGTAAGGTCAGGGTCAGGGTCAGGAAAGCCGTCCGTGTGGAGCCCTTGCATTACAGCAGGCACAGGGCTCACGTGGGAAGGAGCCGTCAAGTCCTACCCTCAGACACAGAGGCGTGTGAGCCTCTCACCTCGTCTCCTTGGTGTAGTTCCATGTGGGGGCATTAAGCTGCCTACCGAAACCCGAAGGGCATCTGAGGACCGCAACAAACCCCCAGTGTGAAAGCACTTTGCTCCCTCCCAAGCACCTGCGGATGGGACCGACCGTGGTCCCCTCGGAGCACATCGCTGACTCCCCGTTCATGGGACAAGCTGGCAAAGAGGCTCTGCCGGGAGCAGGGCCAAGTTCGAGCCGCTCAGCCAAGCGCCTGCTCCCTCGTGGGGGTCCGTGTGGCCCCTGCGAGCATGAGCAGGGCAGCCAGCACAGGGCTCACTCACAACCCTGTGCCAGAATGACCTGCGGCCGTGAATCAGAAATTCCACCGCCCAGGACCCTTCCACAGGACCCTTCTAACAATGTTTTCTTAATTTTTAATAAAACGCTGGCATGTGTCGGTATAACTGAGTCTGGGCAGCGATGGAATCAAATTATAACTCCTACCAGTGACACCATTTTCTCCACTGAGTAATTTTTGATTAAGGACCAATAATTCTACTTAAGAATTATGTTGGGCCATTTTCAATGTTTTCCTCATACATCTAGAGCTCAATTATTAGGGCTGCATTTTTTTATTGTTCCAGGCTATGTGTTAAACACAAAATATATATATATATTCTGAACTGAGCTGTAAAAATTTGCCAGTATGTATTGGAATAAAATTGTATTTTCCAAGAACAAGTTGATCAAAAGGCAGGATTTTATTAAAGGACTGCAGCAGATACGTTATAGCCCTTCTTATGTGTGTGTCTACGTGTGTATGTGTGTAGACTTAAAGAGATAGGGTCACTGGCTGGATTCTGAATTATGTTCCCCCTAATTCATACATTGAAACCCTGAGTCCCAGAACCTCAGAATGTGACTTTACTTGGAAATATGGTCTCATAGATGTAATGAAGGCAAGATGAGATCATTAGGGTGGGCTCTAATTCAGTAGGACTGTGTCCTTATAAAAAGAGAAAATTTGGACACAGAAGCACATACACTGAGAAAACCAAGTGGAAGTGAATGAGGCAACCAGCATGATGTGTCTACAAGCCAAGAAATACCCAAGATCATCAGCAAGCTGCGAGAAGCTGGAGGAAAGGGACAAGAAACCAACCTGCCCACACCTGGTTCTCAGACTTCTGCTTCCAGAGTGTGAGAGGATAAATTTCTATTGTCCCGGCCGACCAGGCTGTGCTACTTTGTTACAGAAGCTCTAGGAAACAAATGTAAATTTATAGATGATGGAGGGAGGGAGGGATGGATGGAGGGAGGGATGGGTAGATGGAGGAAGAGAGGGATGAAGGGGTGGAGGGATGGAGGGAGGGAGGGAGGGATGGGCGGAGGGATGGGTGGAAGGAGTGAGAAATGGATGGATGATGGGACAGAGCAATGGAGGGAGAGAGGAAGGGAGGGTGGATGGATGACAGATGGTAGCTGAGTGACCGATTTTGCAACACTCTTTATATCCACAGCCCTTTTCTTATCTTTTCTTATCATATTTTTTTCTTGAAGTAGGTGTACATTCAGAGATGTGCATGTATCACAAACACACAGCTGATAAATTTCCTCAAGTGCACACACCTGCTCCTCCCACCTCACGTCCAGCCTGAGGAACAGAACGTGACCAGTCCCTCAAGAGACAAACCATGAGAGGCTGTGGACTCTGAAAAACAATCTGAGGGTTTTGGAGGGGAGGGGGTAGGGAGATGGGTGAGCCTGGTGGTGGGTATTATGGAGGGCACATATTGCATGGAACACTGGATGTGGTGCATATACAATGAATTCTGGAACTCTGAAAAGAAATAAAAATAAATAAATATTTTTTTTTTTTAAAAGAGGCCATTCTTATGCCTCTCTAGTCACTAATCCTCTGCCTTCCCCAGGGCTACTGCTAACCTGATTTCTATCAACATTAGATTAATTTACTAATTTGGAAATGTGTAAATGGAATTTGATGATGTGTACCAATTTGTGCCTGACATTTTCTCCTTGAATGCAATGCATCCATGGTGTTGAGTGTAACTACGTTTCATTTACTTTCATTGAGAGATAGTATCTCACTGTGTGAAGACATCACAATGTATTTATCATTTTGCTCTAGAAGGATATAGTGGTTGTTTGCAGTTTGGAACTATTACCAACATTGTTGCCAGAAGTATTTTCATTTAGGTCTTTGAAGGGCATTTCTACGCATTTTGGGTGAATGCCTATAAGGAGCGGAATTGCTGAATTATGGAGTATGCAATGCTAAGGATTAGAAAATACTACCTATTGTATGAGAGTGCCAAGTGTCTACATGCCCCCCAACACTGAACCTGCCACTGTATCTGTTCTCTTGCTTTCTCCCTTGCTTACTAGCTTCCCTCTGGCCTCCCACTCTCTGTCTCTTTTCCTTTCCTTCTTTTCCTTCCTTTCCTTTCCAAGTTTTCCAGTTGTTATAACTGTAGCCACTCCAGTGAGTAATATCATTATCTTACTTCATTTTATTTTCATTTCTATGCTGAGTTGAGTGTCTTCTCATGTGCCTCCTGGCTACTTGGGCATACTTTTCCATGAAGGACCATTTCAAGTCCTTTTTTTTTTTAAGTTTTTTTTTTAAAGATTTTATTTATTTATTTGACAGACAGAGACCACAGTAGGCAGAGATGCAGGCAGAGAGAGAGAGAAGAGGAGGAAGCAGACTCCCCACTGAGCAGAGAGCCTGATGTGGGACTCAATCCCAGGACCCTGAGATCATGACCTGAGCTGAAGGCAGATGCTTTAACCCACTGAGCCACCCAGGCACCCCTTTTTAAGTTTTTTTAAAAATCATTTTTCCTTACAGATATATAAGAGTTCTTCAAGAACAAGCACCTTCTTAGCTATGTGCATTTTACTTTACCCATGAGCAGAAAGAAGTTCTTAATTTTAATGAAGGACAGTTTATCTTTTCTCCTCCATTTCTGGGTAGCACACTTTGTATTCTGTTTAAGAAATATTTGCTTACTCCAAGGTCATAAAGATGCCTTACATTTTATGTTTCGGTCTACAACCCATCTAGAATTGACTTTGGTGTATGAGATGAGATGGGAGTCAAAATGTCTTTGTAAAACATGGGCACGTGGCTGGTTCTCAGCATTTACTGACAAGACCACCCTTTCTCCCTGCATACCACCTCATCACTCCGATACTTGACAAATGCGCATGAGTGGTCTATTTTGTCCATCCTGTGACAGCAGCACACTCTGCTCACAGTTGTAGTGTAGTAGGTCTTGATATCTTCTAGGAGATCTCCAATTTTTTCAACATTGCTGTACAGTGTTATTTTAGTGTCCGGTGTTCAGTATAGTGACTGGACAAATCTATTTACGACTCAGTGCTTGTCATGGTGAAGTGTAGTCACCTCTGACACCAAACAACATCATTACCATATGACCGACTGTATTTCCCATGTTGTACTTTTTTTCTCTGTGATTGATTTATTATAACTGAAAGTTTGTATCTTGATCCCCTTCCTCTGTTTCAGCCATTCCCCCCACCCCTTCCCCTTTGGAGACCACCAACTGTTCTCTGCTTGTTTGTGTTTGTTTGTTTGTCCTGTGTTTTAGATTCCACATGTAAGTGGACTCATATGGTATTTGTCTTTCTCGTTCTGCCTTATTTCATTAAAGCACTGTACCCTCCAAGTCCATTCATGTTATCACAAGTGGCAAGATCTCACTGTGATATTCCATATTCCATTCTGTATATATAAGTCACACTTTTATCCACTCATCTATTATAACAGGTTGCCTCTGTAATTTGGCTATTGTAAAAAATGCTGCAATAAACAGAGGAAAGAGTATACTAGATTAGTACTCTCATTTTCTTTGGGTAAATACCCAGCAGTGGAATTATTTGATCATATGGTATTTCTCTTTCTAATTCTTTGAGGAAATCCCATACCATTTTTCACAGTGGCTGCACCCATTTACACTCCCACCCCAGCAGTGTATGAAGGTTCCCTTTTCCCCACATCCTCACCAATACTTAATTTTTTCTTGTCTTTTTATTAAAAAAAAATACTAGCCATTCTGATGGGTACGAGGTGATATCTTACTGTGGTTTTGATTTGCATTTCCCTGATGATGTGTGATGTTGAGCATCTCTTTGTATTTCTTCTTTGGAAAAAGAAAGGGAAAAAAAGACATTTCTATGTCTTCTTTGGAAAAATGTCATTCAGGCACTCTGCCCATTTAAAATCAGATTGTTTGGGGTTTGTTTGTTTTCTGTGGGTTTTTGTTTTGTTTATTTGTTTGTTTTGGTGTTGAGTTGCATAAGCTATTTGTTTATTTTGAATTCTAACCCCTTATTGGCTATATCACCTACAAATATCTTCTGTTCACTAAATAGTCTTTTTGTTTTGTTGATGATTTCCTTGACTGTGCAAAACCTTTACATTTTGGTGTAGTCCTAATAGTTTATTTTTGCTCTTATTTCCCTTCCCAGAGGGGAAATATTCATAAATAAGTTGCTAAAGTCAATATCCAAGAGATTGCAGCCTATGTTGTCTTTTAGGAGGTTTATGGTTACAAATCTCACAATTAGGTCTTCAATCCATCTTGAGTCTAGTTTTGTGTATGGTGTAAGAACGTGGTTCAGTTTCATTGTTTTGCATGTATTTCTAGTTTTCCCAACACCATTGTTTGAAAAGATTGTCTTTTCTCTATTGTAGATTCTTGTCTCCTTTGCTATATTGTAATTGATTATACAGGTCTGGGTTTATTCCTGTTCCATAGATCTGTGTTTTTGTGCCAGTATGATACTGTTTTGATTACTATAGCTTTGTAGTATATCTTGAAACCTGAGATTGTGATACAACCTGCTTTGTTCTTTCTTTATTTTTTAAAAGATTTTATTTATTTATTTTAGAGAGAGAGGGAGAATCTCAAGCAGACTCCCCACTGAGCACATAGTCAGAACATGGCTTGATCTCACAACTGTGAGATCATGACCTGAGCCGAAATCAAGAGTCAGACTTTTAAGCTACTGAGCCACCCAGGTGCCCTGTTTTGTTCTTTCTTAAGATTTCTCTGGCCAGTTGAGGTCTTTTCTGGCTCCATACAAATTTTTAGATTATTTGTTCTAGTTTTGTGAACTATGGTATTGGTATTTTGATAAGGATTGTATTCAATCTGTAGATTGCTTTGAGTAATATGGACATTTTAACAGAATTATTTTTTCCAATCAATGAGCATGGCATACCTTTCCATTTATTTGTGTCATCTTCAATTTCTTTCACCAATGTTTTATAGTTTACAGAGTATAGGTCTTTCGTCTCCTTGGTTAAATTTATTCCTAGGTATCTTGCTCTTTTTGGTGCAGTTATAAGTGGGATTGTTTTCTTAACTTCTCTCTCTGCTCCTTTGTATTAGTGTATAGAAACTTAACAGATTTGGGTATATTAATTTTATATCCTGCACAAGTTCTCCAATTTTGTAATTCTTTTCGAGATTGTCTTCGGTATTCATATTTTTGAAATACCTAATGGTATTTTGATTGACAATGTGTGGAATCTACAGATCAAACCACAGATGACATTCAGTCCTCAATCCGTGAACATAGTATATTCCTTTAAATTTCTTAGCTATTCTTTATTTCTATAAAATTTTTAACTTATTTACTTTCTTTTACTAGAATAACTCTTAATTGATGTTTTTAATGCTATTGTATTTTATATCACATCCTGTTGCTTATTTCCAGTATATAGAAATGACAGAGTTTTATATGTGACCTTTGTTACCTGTGGATAGGCTAAACTGGTGTATTACTTTAGTAGTTTGTCTGTGGACCCTTTTGGATTTTCTATATGTGTAATCATGTTTTCTGTAAGTAAATGAAGTTTTATTTCTTCTTTTCTAAACTTTATATATTTTCTTCCTTTCCTTTTCTTAAAATAGTGACTTGGAACTCGAGCAGAATTACTCATTAGAAGTGGTGATAACAGGCATGCTTTCTCATTCCTGGTCTTGGTAGAAATAGTTCAGTATTTTGCAGTGTAAAAGGAGGCTTTCTCTAGATTTTTGCTGTAGATCACTTTTATCAGATGATGGAAGTTTTTTTTTTTTATTTCTAGTAACTTAAAAAAACATATATGTTAGATTTCATTAAGCAACTTATTTGTCTATTAAAATGATCTGATTTTTCCTATTATAGTGAATTACAATGGTCAATTTTTGAATGTTAAATCAGCTTTACATCCCATGAATAAATCTCAGCCTGGTTTGATGGATTATACACTTCATACATTGACTGATTCAGTCCTCTAATATTTTATTCAGGATTTTTGCATCTATATGAAAAAAATGGCTTATAATTATACTCTTCCCTAACGTTCTCTTCAAATCTGGTATTATGATTATGTTGGTTTCATAAAAAGTTGAGAGGTACTCCCTGTATTTCTATGACCTGGGATGGTATGTGTAAGATCGGTGTTTTTCCTTCCTTAGAAATTTAAACAGTTTTACCAGTGAAGCCACATGGCCCGGATTTGTGTGTGTGTGTGATGGGGAGGGGTGAAGAAGGTTTTTAATTAATTAATAAATTTATTTGTAAGACACAGGGCTCCTCAAATTTTCTATTCATTTCTGTCTTCATTTTTGTTGGCTGTGTTCCTTAAGGAGTTTATCATTTTTATATAGATTTTCAAATTTAAGACAAAAGAGTTCTACATAATATCTCTTACAATCTTTTCAATGCCCCTAGGGTCTACAGTGATCTTCCTTACTTTATTCCTAATTTTGGTGATATTAGGTTTCTCTTTTTTTTGTTTTCCCATTCTCTCAACCTTTTCAAAAGATTAGGGGCACCTGGGTGGCTCAGTCAGTTAAGTGTCTGACTCTTGATTTCAGCTCCGGTCATGATCTCGGGGTAGTGAGATGGAACCCTGTATTGGCCATGTGCTAAGCTTGGAGCCTGCTTAAGATTCTCTCTCTCGGGCGCCTGGGTGGCTCAGTGGGTTAAGCCACTGCCTTCGGCTCAGGTCATGATCTCGGGGTCCTGGGATCGAGTCCCACATCGGGCTCTCTGCTCAGGAGGGAGCCTGCTTCCCTCTATCTCCCTCTCTGCCTGCCTCTCCGTCTGCTTGTGATCTCTCTCTGTCAGATAAATAAATAAAATATTTTAAAAAAAAAGATTCTCTCTCTCTCTCTAAAACAAACAAAACAAAACTTAGCAATTTTATTATCCTCATTAAAAAAAACAACCTTTTGACTTACCTATCATCTTTACTGTATATTTGGATTTTATTCATTAATTCCTACTCTTATTACTATCTTTTCTTTTCTTTTTTGGGGGTTAATTGTTTTGGGGTTTCAAACTCCTTAGAGTTTACAGAAATTATCTAATATTTAGCCTTTCTTCTTATATAATACATAGATTTAAGAGTATAAGTTTCCTTCTAAGTACAGTTTCACTTCACCCCACAAGCTTTATTATGTTGTGTTTTCATCATAATTTAGCCAAGAATATTTTCCAGTTCCTTTTGAGATTGCTTCTTTAACTCATAGGTTTTCCACAAGAATATTGCTGAAGTCCCAATATATGGCAACTCTTGGTTTAATTTTTTTACTTATTTCTAACTTATTACCATTATGGCCACAAAAGATAAGTCTTATAACTTCAGTGTTTTGAAGTTTGCTGAGGCACATTTCAGGGCACAGCGCATTTTCAGTTTTGGTAAGTGTTCATATTTGGTAAGTGTTCGTATTTGGAAAGCTAAAAAAAAAATCTTTCCCTATTATTCCTCATTTGTTGGTTGGTGACTATTACTTTATTTTGGGGTACAATTAAAAACAAGCCTGTGCTTCTTGGTTCCCTCCTTTGGCTTCCTGGAGAAGAAGAAAAGAAGTTTGGCGCTCTGAAAGCAGATCTAGCCATCAGCACAAAGACATGATGCCGGTCAAGCAGAGTGGCAGCCCTGATTGTGAATGGCAGATTTTGCTGATCACAGGAGATCTCTCACATCGCTGAAGGGTATGCAGTTTGAGACAGGCTTGCTAGTCTTAGTGGAGGAGTGCAGAAAGATGCTAGGGTCTTATAAATGCATGCTTTCTTTCTTGTACCCCAAAGACCTTCCATTCATCCTTTCTCTCTTTCCCTTGTGCCTTCACATTCTCTGCTCAGACTCTCATCAGTTGTTCTCAGGAAGGACCGTGGAGCTCAACACCAAGAGACTGCTCCTTGCCTTATGGCCTCTGATCTCTCACCTCTACAAATAAGATTGTCCTTTAAATTCGGGTAGGGCCACATCACCCCCATCCTTAACCCCTTCAACTGGTTTTGTTCAATCTACTTGATAAAGTCCAAATACGTCTTCATGGCGTTTGGTGTCCCATGACCTTAGGTCCTACCTTGTCCCCTCACGCACTGTGTGGCCCAGCTCTGCCTCGCCACCAAATGCTCAATATAGATCATGCCTTCTTGCGATTTTATGTTACTACACCAGCATGGAATCCTTGCCCCTTCTCCCCAAAGCCTATTTATTCATTAGGCTTCAGCTCAATCTTCTCATCCTTTCTGAAAATGTCCCCACATCCTCCACAACCCCACATTTTGTCCCTTCTCTGAGATCCTATCCCATTTTATTTCTACTGCTCTAGTTTCTTCTCTATGCACAGTGTCTTGTATCTTTCTCTACCTTACTCCCCGGGGTGACAGTTTCTAAAATACAGGTGTAAAGCATTGTTGGTATCCCCACCAGTATTTTATGTGGGTCTTTGCAGACTCACTCAGTTAGTGAATGTGGAGTTAACCCCCTAGTGTCTCATAGCAACTTGTGAAGTGTATGCATGTCTTAGAACCTGTTTTTCATGTGAAATGAGTCCTCTGAAGGTCAGTCTGTATCAATGTGATATTTTGTAAGTAAGCCTGAAACTGGAAGCATTAAGGATTCAGCAGCTCAGAGTCGGGGATAAACAAGAATAAGTAGAAAGGGAGGTATGGATGGCCTTCGAACTCGGAAGACTAGAATTTTCACTTTCTGTGTATTAAAAATAAATCTACCACCTGAAATCAAAGGATATGGTTGGGGTGTTCCCTCTCCCCTCTCCTCGAGAAGCTTTGCTTCTTGACTGCCAGGGTCCAAGACTGTCTCTAGGGTTCTGAATTCAACTATATCAGCTGTAGCTTGAGTTGCTTGAAATGGGAGTTAGGGAATTATGAGAAATATCTCCATAATACAGAATTATTGAGAAATATTATTGCCTGGAAGAACTTTAGAAGGTTCCCCTGATTCTATGCCATGTCCTTAACTTTTTCTGGAGGGAAAGAGAGGAAACTAGTCTATTGTATGCCGTAACTCAGTGGGATCCTCATAGGCCCAAACACCCAGGTTAGAGACCTTGACTCTGGCTTCATTCTACTGGGCTCTCATTGCCTCTTTCTCTGCCAATGACTATTGTTATTTCATCTCCCAAACAGACCTCAGACTGGATATTTCCTTTCCGTCCTGTCCCTTCTAACTCCCCGCACCTGCACAGGTTTCTCCTGGTTCCCTTGCTGTCCATGTCTCTCCTCCTGAGGTCACTCTGTCCGCAGTTGTCTTCCTTACTTAGGGTTTAATCCGGTCACTGTGCTCTGAAGAGCCCACAATGGGTCCACATCACCTGTGCAAGCGTGTTCCGTTTCCTCTGTCCGACTGCCAAGTTCACCTGTAACCTGGGCCCACCTTATGTATCCAATTCTTGTCTCCTTGACGCAAAATCTGGTTCAGAGGTCGCATGACGTAATGGTTGACAGTGTGACTCTGGCTCCATCACTTCCAGGCTGGGACACCTACATGCCCTTTACCTGCCTGCTTCCTCACAGGTAAAGTGGGTGTCATCGCGTCACCTTACAAAGGCAGAGTGAATATTAGAGGAATATTAGAGTGAATATTAGAGGATTCCATCTGTGCGCACAGTGCCCAGCCCGCACTATGGATATGACGATCTAGTAGACCGATCCCAGGACCCCGAGATCACGACCTGAGCTGAAATCAAGAGTCAGATATTTAACTGACCGAGCCACCCAGGCACCCCAAGATCTCCTGACTTTGATCCACCCTGAATTTGGGTCCTATCTCTCCTCCTCTACAGAATTTCCCTCCTGTCTACTCTGCAGTCTTTGGAGACCACCCATGTGCCCGGAGGCTCAGCTCTGCTCCGCTCTTCTGCCCCGGGGTTAGTCTCAGCTCTTCAGAGATAACCACACCGCCAGGTTCATCTGACCTGTCCTGGGGGCCCAGGGAAGCATGGTTTCTGGGCGTGACCCTGACAGCGGTTCCAGATGCGATTACCATCTGGATGACGGACTCAGGAAAGCAGACAGTGCTCCTCCGTGTGGGTGGGCCTCACGGCGTCCACAGAGGCCTCAACCAAACAAGACTTTCCCTGCCTGCCTGCCTCCTCGAGCTGGGATGCTGGCCCCTCCTACGTGCAGACAGGTTTATGCCACCTGCTCCCCTGGCTCTCAAGCCTTAGGAATTGGGCTGAACTGTACACCGTTACAGCCCTGGGTCTCCGGCTTGTGGATGGCGGATCGTGGGACTTCTGAGCCTCTGCGGTCACATGAGCCAGTTTCTCGTAATGAATCTGTCTATCATCTACCTTCTAACTACCACCTGTCACCATCTGCTTCACCATCCATCCGTCCATCTACCCATCCATCCATCCGTCCGTCTGTCTTGTTATCTATCTACCTGTCAGCCACCTGTCATCATATATCTGTCATCCTGATGGTCGGTTTCTCTGGAAAGCCCTCCCCCACAAGTAGGTCACGCTGATCTCCTCCGTTAAAATTTTGCCTCCATTTTTTCACTTATCGATCTATTTTCTTCACAAATATTTTTCAAGACCACGTGCCTCCCTTTACAGCCTTCTGTTCAATAAGCACATCTGGGGTTGCCTATAATCTGCAACTTTATACTATGAAAAACGGCTACTTTGTAAAGATATTTTTGCCATCTTTAGTCTAACAAGGATTTATAGGCATTAGAGATGCAAAGATAAGACAAATTCTTGCCCTCAAAGAGCCCACAGTCTAGCAGGAAATACAAAGATACAAACATAAACTAGGCCTTTTAGTATCCTGTCCTCAGAGCTCACATTTAATTATGTCCTAGAAATGTTTTCATTTGCATTTTTTTCTTTTTTGGTAAAATAGCCTGTGTAGATATACACATATCCATTCATCTATAAACATGTATATCTATCTATCTACTATATTTTATATGTGGGGGGGCATGGAGACAATATGTGTATATTCAAGCTTCCCCCACATACTCCTGCTGGTAAAGAATGCCAACTGATTCATCACTTTCACTGGGCAAGAAGGAGGTCCCTTTCAGAGAAGGTCTGGAAACCATACAGTCTGGAAGCTCTCTTTGAGATTTACAATGAGCATCAGCAAATCAAAGCACTAAGCAAGGCGTCAGGAAGAAAAAAATGATTAACTGAATTTAGTTTGACATTTCCCACACTTGTATGACCCTAGACGTTTTTCCCCTGGGAGATGCGACGCTAAAGTAACGATGACTAAAATCTCATCTCCTAATGAGCAGCTTCCATGTGATTTTGTAGACTTAAATGTACTCACAGTAGACTGAAAAGATCAGATTTTAAATGAACGCCCATGTTACTGCGGCAATTATATTATTTGTGTAAACATTCGTGTGCATACATGAAACTTAATTATCTGATTACACTTTTTAGCTAAATTCCCAATATTCTGTTTACTCATTACCTAGCTGATAAAAGTCAAAACCACAATGGCACGTTAAGATACATTCTTAGAATATCCAAGTTTACCTTTTTTATTGTCCATCTTTTCCTGAAAGTGTTTGGAACCAATCTGATTTGGCTGTACTTCCGTCTGGCTGGTTAATAATTCCCCCAGAGGGTCCACCATTCCTGTCTTACAGCTCCAGCTTTATTTCACTTTGAGTTCTCATAGTAAGTAAAGGGCCCATCCTTGGGTTTTTAGCCAATTAAAATAGTCTATAGGCTTTTACTCTAAATTAGTACACTAAAATGGCTTTGAGGTGTGTGGAAGTTTGGAAAGACCAATTTCTTAGGAAATCACATATTTTTTGCAGTAGGCAGAACGGTAGACTGCAAAATATCTCTGTCTCCATAACACGGGGATAAGCTACATCACAGGACAAGGGGAGTCAAGGTTGCAGATGGAATTAAGGCTTCAAATCAGCTGCCCCTCGGATGGGGAGACTGTGCTGCCATATCCAGGTGCGCCCAGGGTAACCCATTGTCTCTATACCGAAGAGGGACTGGAAATCCAGAGCTCGGTGGTGCCCCCTGAGGACGACTCAGCACGGGTTCGACCAGCCAGGGAACGCAGCCCCGCCAGTTTCTTGATTTGAGCCCATTTGGGACTTGTAGCCTGCAGAACGATGAGTTAAGAAGTGGGTATTTACACCATGTTGACCACGGTTTGTTACAGCCGCAAGCGGAAAGGGTACGCCCTCCCGGGATGCCCTCAGGTGATCTGCGGGAAGCTAGCAGGAGGTCAGTGTTGCTTCCGCTGTTTAGACAGAACGTCTCCAAAGCTCTGCGCTTATTAGAGTGGGGAAATACTCTGTACGGGAGGCCAGGAAGTGCACTGAGGCGGGACCCATCCCTACGACCAGGTCCTCTTCCCAGGGTTCAGCTGGGTTCTCACGTCAGCCCTGGTGGAGCGGGGCGCGGGGGGTGGGGGGGCAGAACCACGTGATGGAAACTCGGGGATTCCCCCGGAGGCCGCCTGCTCCTGCTCAGTGAACCCTCCCAGGGGCAAAGAGGTCTCGGACTTATTTTTTTAAGATCATTTCTGCCTTTACAAGGTGACCACCGAGGCCCCCATTGTCCCTCTTGGCCAGCAAGTGGCCCTGGGCCACTCTTCCCAGTGCTCTGTGGGCGGGGGCTGAGGGGCAGCACTGCTTGGGGCTTTCACTCTCCCTCGAGCCCCCCCCCCCACCGACAAGAACACCTGAGCAGTCATCTGCCGGCATGCCTGTGGGCGCCAGCGTCATGGTGGCGCGTGGCCAGGCCGTGTGCCCAGACTTCCAGCCCGCCCAGCCACCGGGGATCACCTTAGACAATTCATTTTCCCTTGTCCACAAGCCAGCTTCAGACTTTCTCTAGGATCCAAAGGCTTCTCAGCAGTTGCCCCCGACTGTCCTCACGAAGCAGGTGTCCTCCTCCCGAGTAAATTCTTCCGCTGCCCGAGAAGCGTCACCTCCTCGCTGATCGCTATGACCCCACGTCACCCTCGGGCCCTGCAGACCCCATCGCAGCCGTGCCCCAACGTTTCCTGCCCCCGCCCTTCCGTGCCAGTCACGGCTCTGGGACTTTGCTGGGCTTCTTGATTTTTCTTTTCAAGAGGGGTATTTTTTCTGTGCATTCTTTCCTTTTTTTAGAACCATTTTTGTTGTATAAAATGTATATAACATAACATTCGCAACGCACACTGTTTGTGAACGTGTGGCTGGGCGGCCGTGAGGGCTTCACTGTGCCGGGTGGCGATGGGCCCTTGTACGGAACCCCAGGTGCTGCTCTGCACACTCCGAAGTGTCAGGAGGGAGGGATTTTAGTCGTAACTAGAAGCGATCTCTTTCTTGAAGCGATCTTGCCCCTGGGCGTTTCCAAACACTGTCCTCTTAGGACACATCTCTGTGGGTCCTACGACTCTGGGTGCTGTTTCCCACGTCTTCACCTTGTGTCCTCCTGGGCTCTGCTCTCGGCCTCCCTCCTTCGAATCTCCGTCTTCCGACATCGGCTTCCAGCCTCGTGCCCTCGTCTCCTCCGGGAGCCCGACGGGGCGCTGTGGTGCGGAGTCCCCTTCTCGCCAAGCACATGCTTGCCTCCAGGCCCTCCGTGGCTCCCTCTTGTTTTTCAAAATTATATCTAATCTTGTAATTCCCTTAACTAAAAACATGCAGGGTCTCCCTAGATCCTACCAATCAAGGTCCAAATTCCTAAAGAAGACATTCATGGTCCTTTACCGTCTATTTAAAACCTATAATTTTCCCAAGACTTGTCCCCCTTGTCTATGTTCTAGAGCAGTGATTCTCAGGGCTGGTTGTACATTTGAATCACTTGTGGAAATTTAAAACAGCAAAGCGTCTATGCCTCAGACTTGCTAAAAGTCAGAAACACAGAGTGCTGTGGCCCCAGCATCCGCAGTAGGAAAACCAGAACAGCAACAGGCAGAGTTCCTGCATTTCAAGAACATGCCGCTTCCCATAGCCTTCCGGCGGGCGACATCTTACACCCCACCTGCCAGCAAACAGCTATCTCAATTTGGGGGAAAAACAAAAGAGAGAGAGAGAAAGAGGACATTCTCTCTTTTGCAAAGGCAGCCCTTCTTGTAATATCCATAATGGATTTCACTTCGTTCCACTTTAGTGAAGATGAAAGTAAATGTAAGAAGTCCAGTAAAATATGATCTTCCAGGAATGAAGACAGGCCAGCGGATGCATTAACTTAATTGGTCTATATTAATAGAATAAAGGAGAGTAACATAGCGGTCTTCATGATGTATCATAAAACGTAGCTGGTGTCCAGATTTAAGAGAAAATCTTAAAGCCTGTGCGTGCGTGTGCTCCTGCGTGCGTGAGTGTGTCAGGATATGAGTGTGCGTGAGTGTGTACGTGAGCATTGGGTGTCGGTCTTGCGTTCTCTTTGTTAAACTTACTTTGTCTCTGATGCCTGACTTCACTCATTTTTTAACTTGGGAGTTTTCAGATCCTTAGTGCGAATAAGATTGAACTGATGGTAAGAACCATTAACAAAAATCCCAAACAAGTGAAAGTAAAAACAAACAAACAAAAAACAAGTTTTGCCTCACAATGAAGGTCATCTTTAATTTTGCAAGATGCGATATTGACTTCTCCATCATATTTTTGTATAACTTTATGGTTTGACTCTTTCAAATGGAAATATGTTATGTCTGGCATCATCATTTTGCTAGATGATCATCTACCCCAATAAAACCAGCAGTTGGCTGAAAAAATATTTCCCAGCTTCTTAGTCCAAAGGGGGGGGTGTGTGTGTGTATGCGTATACACATAATGTGTATGTGTATAATGTATATGTATACACACACACACACGTATTCTGAAACCTTTCCAAACTCTTCTTTCGGAAGATGGTAGTGAGGGAATAGTGAATTGTCTGAATTCCCACCCACTCCCCTGTGAAAACTCCCAGTACAACTAGTGATACATAATGGAAATTATACAGTGTTTGCTGCAAACTAGACAACAAGATCGGCCCATGACCCTCAAAATGCCAGAGAGGGAGGGACCGATGACAGCCCCAGACCTGAGTGGGAATCAAAGTCTCTTTGGGAGGAGATGGAGGGAGGGCGCAGGACAGCAGATGGAAAGTGAGAACGGAACGGCCCACCGAAGCCCGTGGTCCACACAGGAAGCTGGGGCACGTCTGGGAGCAGCTCTGCACGCAGGGAAGGCTCTGCAAACTCCCCGCGGTGGGCCCTTGTAAGGCGCCCCCTCCCAGACTGACCAGCCTCGGTCCCTTCCAGGACAGGGTCCCACCCAGAGGACCATCTGCTGGGGACTGAGTCCAGAACAAGCAGGACAGAGACAACCAGCGAGAAGGGGAGGTGAGGGCGGTGGTGAACACAGCCGGTGGGAGTCTCAGCGGGACCAGCCCTACCCTGGTGGCTCAGGATGACAACAGAGGGAGCTCTCGAGCCGGAACGCTGGGAAAGCTCTGGGAACCTGTCTCCCTCCCCAAACTCAGGAAAACTCATCTCGGGTAAAAATAAGCCACAGCGAAGGATGACAGTCTAATTCCGTACAGAGTTATTCTCAGGAAAAGGAGAATAAGGAACAGAATAATGTTCCTGCTTTAATGAGGCTGTACCTGAAAGATGTGTCCGGAAACCGACTGGAAGCATGTCGCACCCCACCTCGACGTGAACTAAAAGAAACCGAGTAAGTAAGAGAAGACATTAAAGATCAACACAAGTCAGAAGGCGGGAAGTTCGGGAGTGTGGTGACAGCGTTCCGGGAGGGATTGTAATTAAGAGAAACATTGGTTTAGAAATGAGATCCGAAGGAGAAGAAACACAGGACTCCACAGAAGGTGAAAAGGAGGAAACGTTGGGCATCAAAAGGAAGGGATCCAGGAAAAGGTGGGAAAAGGCAGGCCGCAGTGTCATGGAATTTTCCAAAGAAGGAAGCAACAAAAGGGTAAAAACCATAACTCTGTCCATCTTTCCTGGGCTAAAAGCGAAGAGCCAGCCGCACACAGAGACGGGGCACAGGGCACCAGCAGGACCAGTGCAAGGGGCGGGAAGAGACCATGGGACTGTCTCTGTGTCCGAGCTTATGTGTGAGGACAACGTTAGAGGTTGATGACAGCAGCATGGGGAAAAATCCAATGAAGAGAATCAAAATCACAAAACTAGACTTTGTTTTGGATCATAGAAGCATAAGGTCACTGTGGTTTCTATACTTAGGAATTCATCCAGACCCCCCCTCCAGAAAATAAGTCTCTGTAAGAAGTGGGTATCGCCCATTTAGCACATTTTCTTTCCAAAAGCCTTGTCCCAAGACCAGTTGGGAGAGGAAACGCAGCAGCGTGGTAAGATGAACCGTCTCCCACGGCAATAAATTAAGACGCTCCCAGGGCAGCCCCGGCTGAGTGGTAAGACCATTTTCCCCCCTTAATTAAAAGAAAACAAAACTGCGTGGGCTGAAGTGTTTGCTTATTACTATTGACATTTATTCTCTGTTTGGAAACGTCCTCGGATTCAGGGAATCGATAATGCTCGCACCTACCCTCCTTTCTTGTAACGGCTATTGTGATATTCCAGTAACAAATAATGCCATTTCCTGGTCGCAGCCTCACGCCCTGGGCACTCAGGAACCTTCCCTCATCCTTTCAAGTGAGAAACCAGTAGAACCACAGGATCCAACAGGATGCAGAACTGCAAATTGTCTTCCGGTGTGAAAAATAGGATATGAGGATGTTTTCGGAAAGTTCCTTTGAGGAGCAGCATCTCTAAAAACAGCTAAGTTCTCTGGTTCTGAAACTGGTCCCTCGGTGAGCTCTCTCTGTGTAGCATCAAACAATACATGTACCAGTAAGGTGAGTTTGATAGTTCTTTTAAAGGCAATCGAAAATGATAGAAAATTAAGTTTTCTACCTTTTAGATCAGAAAATAGATCAGTTCTAAGTATATGCATGTTTAAGTATAAAATTCTCTTAAAAAAGGGACTTAACAAAGGAAATAACTTTTTTATACTTAAAATAAGATTGAAGAAATAAGTTATTTACTTTGTTACTTAAGTGAGCAAACTCCAGTTTCCTGTAGGTAACTTTCCACAAAGGGCATTGTAAAGTAAGAGGATTACCAGGAGGGTAGGACAGCTAAACCCAAGGAGGAAATGTTTGGTAAAGAGGGTGTATAAAATTTCCCCTTATAATTCTACAGAACATAAACGGCTTCTGAAGAAATGATATATCGTCCTGAAGTCATGTACTAATGTTGATTAATAAATATTAAATTTAACTTTTGAAATTTGTTGGTAGTTGCTGGAATATATGCAATATCCTAATGACTTATGTTGCTTTTATGGAAACCGAAGAACAATAGGGAATAAGAAACAATTTTTCATGAATACCCAGGGAGAGGAATAGTCCAGTACCTCCTCATCTATGCCTCCTTTCCTATCTTACCACCGTCCATCTAGTTGCGGGGTATTTAACCCCTAGGACAACTCTGCTGGTCTTCTCATAGACCATATTTCCAAAGCCACACCCCTCCTTCACCAATGGCACCTGCTACTTTGTAGCTGGATGTATCTCCATCAAGAGTCTCAAAGAGTGGGTGCCTGGGTGGCTCAGTGGGTTAAGCCTCTGCCTTCAACTCAGGCTATGATCTCAGGGTCCTGGGATCAAGCCCTGCATCGGGCTCTCTGCTCAGCAGGGAGCCTGCTTCCTCCTCTCTCTCTGCCTGCCTCTCTGCCTGCTTGTGATCTCTCTCTCTGTCAAATAAATAAATAAAGTCTTTTAAAAGAGAGTCTCGAAAAGCTGTTTCTGATTCAGGTCTGTATCCTTCAGGGTGAATCAGGACATTTCAGTCTTTTTTTTTTTTTTTTTTTCCCCTAATGACATTCCTGACAGCACGGATGGACCTTGAGGGTCTGGTGCTGAGTGAGACGTCAGGCGGGTAAAGATAAACACGGCACCATCTCCCATGTGGACTCCAAAGAGCTGCACTCGTAAAAACAGAAAGTAGGAAGCCGGTTCCCAGGGCTGGAGGTGGGGGAGACGGGAAGATGGTCATCCAAGGGCCAAACATGCCACGGGCAGTTGTGTGAGTCACGGAGCCGCGGGCGAGGCGGGGAGATGAAGCCGACGGGGCTGTGCTGTGAGCCTCAGCGTCGCGAAGAGACGCGATCTTCATCGTCCTCGCCACAGAAGAGACTGTAGCAGAGGAGTTAGCGGTGATCACTGGGATGCACGAAGGTATGGAGTCAGGGCTCGGGCTTGGCACCTGAAACTTATGCAGTGCCCCCCGTCAATTACATTGCAGTAAAAACAGATAAATAAAGGCAACGAGCGACTTTTGTCCTGGAAGTTACATCCAGGTTCATGCGTCTGTTACCTCCCAAGATAAATGATGACATTTCAGTAAAAGTTGGCGGATTTTACTGAGGACGGTGGAGCCGTGTCTTTGCCTCTGGGGGGACGTACACTGAAACCGAGTGTTGGCAGCACTCTGCTCCCGGAAGAGTCCTCCGAGCCTTGTAGCCACGGAAATGTGACCGGTGTGTCGTGTGGCCGACTCGTAGCGCACCCAGCGCGCCGCGGGGCGGGGCGGGAAGTACCAGGGGTTTTCTCCCAGGAGATTTTTGCTTCCGTCACAAATAAACCCGTAACTTAAATCGGGCGTGTCCCACACCCGCTCCGACCCACCAGGAAGCAGGGCGGAACAAGAGGGAAGAACAGGTGCTCAGAAAAGTGTTCTCAGCTGGCGCGCTGGAGAGGCAATTAGATCATGAAGAATTCTTGGCATTTTAGGAAACACTTGTGCCGTTTTAGAATTTTGTTTGGTTTTCTTTTGCTGCCTGCGTTTGCCGTCCCTTAGATGGCTTTGTCCTTTCACTAAACATTCAGAAAACAGAGAAAAAGTTACAGTCCTGCCCCGTTGGTTTTTTTAAAGAGACTTGTCCTACGTGAGACCGACGGTCACAGCAGGCTTTATCACGAGGCTGTGTGGGGCATGAGAAAAGAGCGGGTTGTGGACGGACAACTCCATCGGTTTTCAGCTGTGCGGCTCTAAGCGGGTGGCTGGACCTCTCTGAGCTGCGATCTCCTTCCCTGAAGAAACACGGATGATCACAGCTGCCTGCGGACCTGGAGAGGAGAGTCCAAGAGCGCCCAGCAAGCTCTCGGGGGTCTCGGCTTCCTTACTCCCACAAGTTTTTACTCAGCGTTGCCCCCTTATTCCCGTGGATGACTGGACGTGGGCTGTGGCTTTATTTATTTTAATACTTGAACGGTCCCGCATAACTCTCTGGTCCAATGTCACCTGACTCAAAATCGTTTTGCCCAGGAATGTGCCGGGTGGCACCTGGCGTGGGGGGCTGGATGACAGGACCCTGGGCTCGCTCTCCCCCATGAGGGGAGCTGGACCCGGCAGCTCCGAGCAAGCGGGGCCCAGGAGGGAGCAGCTCTCCTTCCTGCGGCTCCTGCCCCCGCCCCCCCGGGTTCCTGGCCCCAACACCTGCTGGCCTCGGTCTCCCCTGCAGAGAGTTTCTCCCTTCCTGTCTTGGGTTTCACGCCTGTCAGCTGGCGGGGCGTGGCAGGGGTGGTGGACCTTAAGCACCCGGTGGTTTCTCCTGTGGCTCCACGCAGAACTCAAGTCCTTCCCCAACACCAGAAAGGCTGAATTCCTCCCGGAACAGCGCTGCCGGCTCACGGAGGCTCTTATTTGCACACGTTCTGCGACCGGTTTTGGTTCTTATGAACTAGCTGCGTAATACTCACGAGATGAATTGTGTTCAAGTAGCTTTTCCAAAAGGACCTGACTTTTTTTTTTTTTTTTTTTTAGCAACAGAACAAAGTACTGAGTGTTTTATAATAAAAACCTAACACACGATAGAAAGTGGCGGGGGCTGGCTGGGTAGGTGTAAGACGTTGATGCCTCCGGAGGGCTTGCCTTCTCCAGGACTCCCCCTGGACACTTTGATGTCTCAGAGTCCTTTAAGGACCCCGGGTATGCGTGCCTGATGCCAGGCCTTGCACTGTTGGGAAGATGGTGGGGGGCGGGTAAAATAGAACAAGTCCAGTGATTCATACCCTGGAGCATTTTTGCAAAATGCAATGCAGCAATGACAGGTCGTGTTCCAAACCATCCCTGTAAGGCAGCAGTTGGGACCTAGCTCACGGCGCTATTTTTAATAAATGAGGTCACAGAATATTTATATGGCCCCTTGGGGCAGGCCCCTGATTGAAACAGGAACCAACAAACTTACACTTTGGTGACCCACCACGCGTGAACTTCCAGTTTCGGTAACATCTAGAACAGTGTGTTATTTGGGGACAAGGTGGTAAAGAAGTGATGTGAAGGAAAGAAAATTAATGGACGAAGAAAGCATTTTCTTTTCACCTTCCTCCAAAAGGGTCATTCTGTCCATGTAAGAAGAGAAGACAAAGAAGCAAGCTGTGGTACCTCCAGACGACGGAATATTATTTGGTGACAAAAAGGCAGGAGCTAGCCACGCACAGAGGGACACGGAGGGACCTTCAATGCGTGTCACTTGGTGAAAGAAGCCGCACGCCGTGCGATTCCAGCGAGGGGACGTTCAGGAAAAGGCGATATGACGCACACAGGAAACAGACCAGAGGGAGGGGACGGGGTGAGCAGGTGGCTGTGGAAGATGCCGCAGGTGACCTTAATGGCAGACAGGTGTCATATTAGGCATGTGTCGCAAATTACAGACAGCACAACCCTCAGAGTGAACCTCACGTACCGGCGGGCTTCGCTTGGTGGCCAAGTACCAGTATTGACCCATCCATTGTCCTCAATCACCCGAGCAGTAGGGAGAGGAACGCGGAATGTGGGGTGGCTCAGGGGCAGGGGACGCTCCATTTCCCGGGCAAATTTTCTAGAAACTAAATCACCACACTAAAAAAAACACAGTCTGTTAATTTTTTTTTAAGTGAAGATAGCTGTTGGCAATTTGGAATATCTCACGCTGTCCTCTGGGCTCTAAAGGGAACCCCTGGGGCCGTGTGTGTCTGTCCCCACCCCGCCCCCACCTCTGCCCTTTCCCTGCCGCTGCTCTCCCCCGCCGCTCCCAACGAACCCAGAGACACTTCTGCTCTTCTGTGACCCATTGCCTGGCACGGTACCCACCAGGCTGGGGCACGAGACCACTCTGGAAGCCTCAAGCCCCTACTCCACTAGGCTTTCCTAGAAGAGCTGTCCTTTTGGGTGACGTTAGTGAAAAAGCGACATTCTCTGCTTTACAGGAACATGGGCTGTTTCTCTTTTCCAAGACAACTCGCCCAGGGATGAGCGCAAAGCCTGGGTCTTTCCTATCGAGTGTGTCCACACTGTGGTGTGCCCTGGCGGGGGGTGCGTGGGCAGCACCCCCGTGGCCAGCGCTCTGGTAAGGCAGAGCCCGCCGGACACGGACAGGGCCCAAGGCCGCAGGCGTTTCCTGGCCATCTTCTCAGTGCCGAGCCCTGTGCCGGGCCGGGGAGGGACACATGAGGGACGAGATCTACCCCTGGGAGCCTGAGGGGAAGGGGTAGGCCCAGCGACACAGGACGGGCCATGCAGACAAGGGCATCTGCAGGAAGGGGTGTGGGGGGCCAGCCCCCGGGGCGGACGGGAGGAAATCAGCCCCCAGCCGGCCCCTCAGACGCTCTCCCCAAAGCCCTCAAGGCTCCAGGCAGCTGCCTCCGGTTCCCGCTGCTCCCCAGCTCTGGCCACACGTCCCAGCAGCACTTCAGGGACAATTCACAGCAGGAGAGGACCCTGCTTCGGGTCGCCTCTAACTGCTCTGTCCCGGGATATCGAAGCTGGAGGGAGCCCCTGAAAGCCTTCAGATTCTCCACAAAAGGAGGTCCAGGGAGGTTAAGCCCGGGAAGGGATTTCCCCCACCGCAGACACATTTCTCAAAAGCAGGGCACGAAGAAGGGGGGAGTGTGGCGGAGCTGTCACCCCCTTTAGGAGCGTCAGACTTGAGCCATGGTCTCGTTCTCCTGTCAGGGGTGTGACCGTCTGCTTGGGACCGGCACGCAGGTTACCACGCACGTACACGAGCCGGGCGGTCCCTGGAGGCTGCCCGTGCTTCCTCGTGGCTGAACTCCCTGAGCAGGGGGCACAGGCAGGGGACTTGTCCTGGTCCGTGACGTTTCCCAAGAGAGTGGCTCTAGGAAGGTCCCCAGCACTGCCCCACCAGCAACGAGATACGGGGGTGCTCAGCTGAGTCCCCGGGGCCGGTCCCAGTCCTGCCCCCATTCCAGGAGCAGCGTCCACGGATGCGAGCCTTATTTTACCTTGCTTCACCTCTTGGGCATTATCTGTTGCTCGCTCTTCGTTTGATACGTTTCCGGCTCTCTTGTGCATCGCAGCCCTGGGTACACCGCGAAAGACTTTGCTGTGCGGCCGGCGCAAGAGAAAAGCGGAGAGAAAACACTGGTCATCGACACCACCGGGGCGGGGGAGGAGGGCAGGACCACCTCTTCACGCAGGAGTGTCTAAAAAGCACAAATCTGAATGGTTTTTCCAAGAAAAAGAAAAAAAAAAATCCCTGTAGTATCAAGATGTAAACTGTAGGGACACCTGGGGCTCTGTGGGCCAAGCGTCTGCCCTCGGCTCAGGTCACGTTCCCGGGCTCCCGGGGTCGAGCCCCACATCAGGCTCCCTGCTCCGCGGGGAGTCCGCTTCCCCTCTCTCTCTCTCTCTCATGAATAAATAAATAAAATCTTAAAAATATGTAATTTTGATGATTCCACACTTTTAAACTAGTTTTGTAACTATGAAAAAGGGAAGTTCTTCCTTGCTCTGTGCGCACGGTCAGTCTTGCTCTCAATCCTGTGCTATTTTGGCAGCAAACCGCATGGGTTCTGGATTTCGTCTGTGCTCGTTCTAGTGACCTCCAGAAGGAAGTCGCACGGCTGGGGCGAGACAGGACGGAGGTGCCTGCGCTGGGCCGAGCACCCCGGCCGGCGCTCGTCGGGGGCTGCCACTGTGGGGCGACGGCCGTGTGAACGCCACCGTCCGGGGACGCAGGGACTCTTCTCGCCGCGAGAACAAGGCGAGGTAATACGGGCTGCTTGTTCTCAGCCGCTCCTACTGGACGCCACAGAAGTTCACGCCAGATTTGCACGCTGGTGGGTGTGTAACCACGTTTGTCCCTCAAGCGCTCGCTGACCCCCTTCTTCAGTCTCAATGAGGCTTCCCAAGCAGGGACTGTCAACATTTTTGAGAAGCAAGTAGGGCAAGGGATGGCCAAGCTGCGGGAACGTGGTGCGGCGGTCTGGGGGACCAGGCTCAGGCTCTGCTGTGTCCCAGCCTCCGGAACTCCAGGGAGGGAGCCAGGCACAGCACGTGGGATCACCTGGGGCTTGCTGCACTGTGTCCCCAAACCAGCCACTCGCCAGCTTGCCCAGCTCTGCTGCCCGTTCCACGGGTCAGCGGGATGAGACCTGTGGGGCAACCGCTCTGTCCCTAAGACACCCTGTACGCCCTTTCCTCCGGGAGCCCAAACCTTCATACGGGATGGTGACATCACCAGTGTCCCTGACGTGTCTGTCCCCCTGACCCGAGCCCCAGAGAGCAGAGTCAGGTCCTGCACCCCTGTGTCCCCAGCGCCGCGGCAGCCTGCCGCCTCGAGGTGTCCAAGAAATGCTTTGCTTCAAGAGGTTCCTCTGAGATGAACAAGAGCCCGAGGGCCATCAGCAGGACATCCGCACTGACAACCGCACCCGGCCCCACAGGGACTCCGGGACCCCCGTGAGGTTCCAACTCCCAGACCACAGGAAGCGGACCCCACGCACGAGGGCGGCTACGTTGGCTCCACTCATAGACTAATCGTCCCTAAACATGCTTCCTGTTTCCTCTTCAATGCCTCTTGTCTTCCCCAATTAGATTTTTTAAGATGCTTCCTGTGTCTTTGTTCTATTGATATTCATGCTCTTGATTACAAAGGGAGGCTGCCTTTTAGACTCACTTACGTCTGCCTGTGCAGCGTCCGAGCTATACAGCCGATGTTCCTCGAAACTCAGCGGCAACGGAGGTTGGGCCTGCCGTACCCTCTGAGTTTCCTGTTCTACCGCAGGCCACTGGCTCGGGGGGAAATGACCCACAGTTCCCTTACTTACTCAGAACAAGTGCATGAATTTTTATTTTGCTCTCTCATGATTTCAGTAAAATGTGTTTTAGTTTAGTGTAGTCCCTGCCCGAAATGGATACGTTATGCTCCAGCCACTAAGGGGAGATACTGTAGAAAACTGCCTAGTGGCATAGAAGAAAGCTGGCCTTCTGGACCTGATGGGAAAGTGTGTGTGTTAGACTCTCTATTACATTATGGTCCCAAATGTGAAAAAAATAGTAGTTATTTCGGTTGGTAGGCTGATGACTGATTTTAACTTTCCTTATGTTTCTCTGGATTGGGGAGTTTTCTTTGAGGAGCAGAAATTTCTTTGTGTCAAGGAAGAGAAACCGTTGGCATTTTAGAAGGTGTAAACGCTCCTTTTCCTTGCCCATCCCGACTGTGGGGTCCCTGATTTGCAGAAAGACCCAAGATTCCCACCAGGGTTGTGGGAAACCTCTGGTGTCATTGGTGTTGGAAGGCTGGGAGCTTGGGTTTGGGAAAGACAAGAGCTTGAGAAGTGCTTTGAGGTTTTGACTCAGGAGGCAAGAGTGTGAGAAACGCCTTTGTGATGGCTGCCAAGCCAGCAAGGTGACAAGTGAAATTCTGTAACAGGACAAGTCACCGAGGACCCATTCCCATGGCCAACCATGAGCCCAGAACTCATTCATTCAGAGAAGTCTGGTAGCTCAGCTCTCCAGGAATAGTCCCAGATTCCAGCTGAACCATGGCCTCTTGGTTCCCCCGCCCCCGGGGGTTCCCTGCTGCCACCTCTGAGCTCACCACACAGAACAGCCCTGGGGCGTCTAGGGACGGTGACAGCCAAGGATGACGTGGCTGGTTGGTACTGTAGGTGACTGAAAGCGAAGCCAGGTGGACCTCCCCATCAGACCTGCCAGCTCGAGATACCTTTCGAGAGGCGGGCAATAATGTCTCCAAACTACTAAAAAAACTACCATCTCCATCTACAAACCAGGTGTTTTACCTATGGCATTCTGTTTAAAGCCTGTGAAAGAGAAAGCTTCTTCCCTGCAGATGCAACCGCTGGCACCAGGGAAGTGAGGCCCCGAGCTGGAGGGGGCAGCTGTAATGCACCCCTGGATCCCCAGAGTGCATCCCAATCCCATGCTTCCCCCGTCTCATGCTCTGACGGGAGGAGAGGGCTGTACTTCTCCCGCAAGCCAACGTCTCTGAGCTAACGAGGAGACGGAGGTAAGTGGAAGTTGAGGTCCTCTCGGGCCTTTTTGCATTTTATGACACTTTGATGATTTTACCCATACTAGGCTGACAGCTTCATAAAGCTTTTAATGAATGCTACGTTCTTTCTGGCGTTCACTTTACATAGTCCCACGAGCAAAGCACAACAAAGCACACATAGGTCACGTGTTCAGGTGTTGGAGGGTCCAGAGAGGTCCTAACTACAAGTGCATTCCGGACACCTCCACCTGCCCCTGCGGAACGAGACCAGCATCACCTGCCGGGTGGGAGGTCATAGCTCTCCCCGAGGTTCGCCCCCACCCATGCCCTTGCGACTTTCACACCGTGCACATAACTTGCAATACAGGCAAATTAACTTTTCGTTCTGAAATTCTAATTTGCTCAAAGTCTTTGAAACAAGGCTGCAAAAGGGCAAATGGAATCACGTGCCTCTCCAGGCTGATACGGAGTCGGATGGATATGATCGTGTCCATCCCACAAGCCCTGAGAACAAGCGTGTTCTCTGAGCTGTCAGGTCTGGGTCTGCAACACGGGCCTCCAGCCCTGCAGGATGACAGAGGGGACATTTCAGAACAACTCACTGAGCGAGTGCAGGGTTAGCTTTCGTTGTTCAAGTTCTGCATTTCTGCGGACTGGTGTTTCTGCGTGTCGTCACTACTAATGTGTGAAATGAAGCAGTCTGCACGCAGAGATGCCGGAGGGTTCTTTAACCCAATGGTAGAAATGGGCAATTTGGTTCATAACATTCTTGAGTATATGGTTATAAAGGGCATACCGATCACTTTTACTAACTGCTTAGAATTGCCAAGAAACAGAGCGTCTTTGGGCTTTCCGGGGAAAGACTGGGAGGCAGAGTGGGTAGACTTCATCTGTGGTCAAAGGTCTGCAGCAAACACCTGGTGGGCTGGAGCCTAGGGTGGTCAGAGGATCTGGGCTCCCCGGTGACCCCGGAGGTGGTGGGGAGGGGCCATCCAAGAGATCCTTTGGAATCCAGCTTTGGTGTCGGACCCATGTGGGGTTTTGCTAGTTCTCTTCCTTATTTGGAGTCTGTGACCACGGATATGGTGCACAGGCTGGAGGCTCTGCTTCCGCTTCTGTGAGGGCAGGTTACGAACTGCACTTCTCCGCGACGTGGGCATGAGGACACTGTTAGGTGATGGAGGTACCACGCCTGCCCTGCCTAGCCCAGGGCGAGCATCCGACAAATGTCAGCGATGGCAAGGATGAGAGGGAACATGGCATGAATTTCCCTGTCCTGGGGAGCAGGGTGAGAGCAGGAGCCCCGAGGCTGGAATGAAGGGGTGCGTGGGGAGAGGTATAGAGAGAGGACGGCCATGCCGGTGAGAAGGCGCAGGCGTGCGGTGCGGCCCTGGGCTCTGCTGATAGCGCGGTGCTCTGCGGCGCTCAGTCTCCGTCTCTTTCTCTCAAGCACAGGTCACTGTTGGCTCTGGCCAGTCCCTCCTTCTCAGCTCGAGAAGTCGCCCTCACTTTCATTTCTTCTTTGCGACCATTCCTGGTCTTGTGTTTGCAGGAAACCTGAGTTCATCAAAGCGTATCTCCACCTGCTACAGGCCCAAGGTGCGGTCTCTTCCTTGGTCTGCACCAGGGACACGGACAGGCTTGGAAAAGCTTGATGCACAGACTGGGGTTATGGGCCAGAAAGGCTGGGTATGTGGTTAGAGCGGCCCCGTGACTGTGAGGAAGCCCAAAACCCAAGAAGCTGCTTGACCAGGAGCCCACACAGCACAAGGCCATGGGGCAGAGCTCGGAGAACAGTGTGCTCCGACGACAAGGCAGAGGCCACGGTGAGTCCGAAGGGAACCTCTGAACAACTTACGATTTAATCTGCTTTTCCCCAAATTTGAACATGGCCCTTCCCTGATTGGATGTCTTTGATGGAACTCATGGAACTCTTATCATTTATAAATCTGAAATAACACTATATAATGCCACAGACGCTTCTCATAATTTAAGGGAGGAAAAGGATAAATATAATTTTGTAAATCCTTCTGTGGCCTCCGACTGGGTCAGAGAGCCAGGCCCATCCTCCGGAGACGGGCTTGGAAAGTAGATGGAAGGAACTTCAGTAAAATGTCTAAAGTCTTCCTATACTCATGAAAGGAGGTAAGTTTGCAAAATTCTGCTCTTATAGGTATTGACTGGTCCACAGGAGGCCATAAGACAACAACTTCCAAGTTTAGAAAGTTAATCTTTTTAGAGCATCCAAAGACATCTCCCCTTAACCTATTTTGCACTGAGGACTCGAGAAAGCACAGATGGACAATTTGTTTTTCTGACGGGTTGTACCATAATTTCACTTCCAGTGAAAGTTCACGTCAGAAGCAAAGGCTTACCCAGTAAAAATAAAGCTTTCATGTGGGTGCTTTCTTAGAATGGAGGCATTACCGATTTTCTTGGCCGTTAGTAGTTTCCCATTGATTTATTCTTTGGCTGGGGGTGTTATTTGGAATCTGAAATATCACAGAAGAGTTTTCCTAAGACCTATAATCATATGATCCATTATCCAGGGAGCATGCCAGATTTTAAATCTCATTATAACATCAGGGACATAATTTTTAATATTACGTGTGCCTGGGATTCTATGAAACATAAGACATCCAGAACAATCTGGATTAAACTGTGCTTTGGTGTTTTGTCCTCAGGGGATGTGCTTTTGATGACAATGGGGGAAAAAGTGGGGGTTTTGGAGTCAATTGCCCGAAAAGACTAGTTGAAAAATATTCTTTAAATCGTTAGGCATATGGCTTGTTTCTGTTGCGTCAGCAACAAGGCGACTGAGCCACAAGAGGGGCACATGTCGTTTCATTTTATTATTTTTTTTAAAGATTTTTATTTATTTGACAGACAGAGATCACAAGTAGGCAGAGAAGCAGGCAGAGAGAGAGGAAGAAGCAGATTCCCCGCTGAGCAGAGAGCCCGATGCGGGACTCGATCCCAGGACCCTGTGACCATGACCTGAGCTGCAGACGGAGGCTTAACCCACTGAGGCCCCCAGGCGCCCCTGATTTTTAAAAAGGAATAGAGAAGCTGATGATGATGTGTACGATGCTGGTGACTCGGGGGCACCGATGGCCACGGAGTGGGGGCTCCGTCCTGGGGAAGGAGGGAACGATTGAAAGAGCGTTCGGTCAGCAGCTCATTTGTTAATCAGTCCTACAGAAAGGCAGTTGGGTTTCCTCACCCTGACCCACAGTGACATTTCCTCATTCTGCTGCCTGCCGAAGTGGGGGATTTTTCAAAAACCCAATCTTGGACCCCTCCTGACTGTTCCTTCACGCTCTTCCCTTTTTGCCTCCATGGATTGGAACCTCAGCTACTCATCTCATCAACGGGTCATCCGCCGGCGGGGAGAGGACCGTCCCACCCGCACGCGGGAGCCCTGCACGGGGCATGGAGGATGACCAGCTGTGGTTACCGGGACAGCTTGAAAGCCTAGGACACCTCAGTGCTCGGTTGGGGGGGGGGACCCTGCCCTGCTGCTCAGTGGGTTCCCGTGCTCACAAGCGTGGTCCAGTCTACAGGTTTGCAAAATATTCCTTATCGGCAGGTGTTGTTCTCAAACAAAATTAGACAGGTCTCTAACACTGCAAAGATAAACCAAACCCAGTGAAGATACACTGGGTTTGGTTTATCTGTTGTCACCAGAGCAGGGGTTGGGTGGGGAGCCCAGAGGCGCTCGTTCTAGATGGTTCTAGGTCATAAAGCAACTGCAAGGAGATTGCTGAAGCACTGTTTTGCTATCCAGCTCATTGGAATTCAAAGTGCTCCTACATCCAGTTCCTTTAAAAAACTCACTGGGGTGATGTTCTTTTGGAAACATTGTATCAACAACGACAACAAGACATTCAGTGAAGCCTGGAGATACGGCTTAGGAGACTATGAGATCTACATTTCGATTTAGAAAATCTTCCATTAAGTGGTCAAATTAATACACCAGATATTAAAGGATTCTTTTACTTACCTTAGCCGAGTTAGTCTCAGGAGGGGAAAACTTCATTTACAGACGCCGGATAATGGGCATTTTGGTCCATACATTGATAACAATAGGATTTGCTCTTTTTTTGTTTTGTTTTGTTTTGTTTTTTTAAAGATTTTATTTATTTATTTGACAGACAGAGGTCACAAGTAGGCAGAGAGGCAGGCAGAGAGAGAGGAGGAAGCAGGCTCCCTGCTGAGCAGAGAGCCCGATGCGGGGCTCCATCCCAGGACCCCGGGATCATGACCTGAGCCAAAGGCAGAGGTTTTAACCCACTGAGCCACCCAGGGGCCCCATTGCTCTTGTTTTTTATGTTCGGATGCACACCATTCAGGACCTGGGAACCCCAAATGACAGTAAGGCCTGTATCCTGGTCTCCCCCCACCAGCCCCATTGCCGTCTCTCCTGCTCATCCCCAGGAAGCACCCCCCAGTCAGGGTGCCACGCCCAAGCCAACCCATGACCTACCCGTTTCTTTGCAGGTATTAGAAACCTGTCTGTATGATTTTTGCAACATCGTGATACTCTACAACTATGTCCAAAAAAAGAGACAAAGTTTAAGAAAAAAAAAAAGAAAAGACCCCGCAGGCCTCTCGTTGGGAGCTGCTGCTTCTCCTCACCTCTCTCAGGGGACCCCGTCTCCGCTGCCCAGGTGGGCTGGGCCAGCTCCGGGGAGAGCAGCCTGGGACATGTCGGAGCCTGGAGAAGCCGAGGGCTCCCCTCCTCCCGTAGCCCCCCCCACCCCGAGGTCTCCAGAGGCCGCTCTCGGCGCACACCGGCCCTGCGGCCAGGACACCAGTAACTTCACGGCCTCTTCCGCCATTTTGCATTCAGAACCCACGTTCAAATCTGTATGTGACACGTCTTGACACGTCTTTTGAGATTTTTTTTTTTTTTTAACAGAGATTACCTTAGAGCAGCAACTTACACTATTCCAACTTTAAAACGCATGGCTTTCCAGGGACTTTTCAGTGCGACACGCAAATCGCTCTTATGATAACAGCTAATCAGAGGATGCTCCTGGGGTTCACGGTGGGGCTACGGGCAGGAGCTGGAGCTCTTCCTCGTCTCTTCGCTTGGAGGTGGAGGAAGTCTAGGTACTTTTTCACCCTGACTAAAGTCCTGTGTAAAGTGAGTAATACCATAGGACCATGGGAAAACCCAACCAGAAATTTTCAAGTGTTTTCCTAAATATTAATGCCTTGAAAGCTATTTGTTGACGGCGGTCACGTCGACGGTCACATGCGCTGGGGCACACAGGGAGCTCCCCCCTTCTGCGGCGGCCAGAAGTCTGCACCGCTGAGGGAGGGAAGGGCATCGTCCGCAGTGCAAGCAAAACTTGGCGGGTCTGGCCTGCTGGTGTGGCCACTGTTAGGCTTTCGCCATTGCCACACGGGCTATTGAGAAAGGCTCCGTCTTAAAACAATTTTTGGAAAACAGTGTGTTAAAATTCTCAAACCCCTACTGCAGATGAAGCATGTTTAAAATTTTCTCGGGGATTTGAGTAAATTATTATTAAAGAACGGAAAGTAAAGGGAAATAACTAATTCTGGTCTTTGAAGCCCATTTGAAATTTAATTGACCGCCAGGCCACCAACTATCTCGGCGCACGACCACATAATAATGAGAAGCTCAGCCTTACATTAGGATCGAGAGCGACGTAATCCATCAAAAGCTACACACCATTTACAGTGCTTTCAGCGGAGGTTTCTTGGGGAAAGTGCAGAACACACAGTTTTAAGTAATTTATGGGCTTTTTAGCAGTGTTATAGCGATTGAGTCCTGGCAATAATGAAAGTGTTTGTCGGCTAGTACGCTTAAATTTTATTTGACTTGGGCCATAATTGTATCTTGTCTCTTGCCTTAGAAGTTCAGGCTGTAATTAATGAAGTCATGGGGGGAAATTTTTTGAAAAAATTTAGTAATACACATAAGCATAAATATCTTCCCTTTTAAAACCAGGATAAAACAATAATACTGACTTATATTCAAACAAAATCAGTTTGTTAAATTGCATTGCTATTCTGACAAATCTCATTGGCTCCCTATAGACCCCATCGTTATAATATCAATTTAACAATTAATTGTCAGACTCGAAAATTCCTCTCACATTAACCCCATGCGATATGCTTATAACAAAGAAATAAGACCAATACCACTGTTTCCAGTTTTAAGCTGAGAACGGACATAACATTGCTCACCGGTGGGCGCTCTGTGGTAAGGGCACTGAGTAGATCCCGACCAGCTCCTTTGGTCTGAGAATCCCGGCGGAATATGGCAGAATGGGGATTTTGCAGGCAGGACGCTGATCTCTCCTCTGATGAATGCCCTACGGCCTTGGCCTTGAGTCCGGCACTCAGCGTCTCTGGGTTTACGGATTCCAGTCTGTGACTCCCACATGTAATGTGGAATTGTGATTTTCAAGCTTTTTGTATTGGAGGACCATTCTTATAATATTAAAACTATATAGACCACCATACAAAAATAGGCTTACCTTTGTTCTCTATTGATGTAAGAGAAATAATATATGATAGAAATATGTCATCGGGACTTGTAGTAAGGAAGGGTATGTGTACCGTAGGAATCACAACAACATCTGAAAATTCTGAAATTACCAGCGTATAGGTACAAACAGTGGAACTGATTCAGTCTGTAAGATCACAACAGCTTAGACTCACTGAGTACTTACAGGGCAAGCATTGGGTCAATTATGCACTGGCATTATAAAGGTACACTATTAGTACGGTTATTTTACAGATGAAGGGATGGAGGCCTAGAGAGATTAATTAACTTGTTCAAGGTCACAGAGCTAGAAAGGTGTGGACACACTGGGCCCTTGCAAATCACCCCGGACTCCCACATCCCCAGACCACAGGCTGGGCAGAGACTGAAACAGCGTCCTAAGCCCTCCCTTCCATTTTAACGCTCGACTCTACGCCAGCTGTTCCTCCAGTCGCCACATCAGCCAATGAGACCACACCTGTCTCATTTATTCCGAAGCTTTTGTTTACTTGGTTGGGTGCGAGGGAGATTCTGGATGTAAGCATGATGTAAATAGTTCATTGACCATGTCGGCGAACCTGTCGTAGGCTTATAACGTGTTCCTACCTGTCTCCGTGGTGCAGGAGGCCTCGGATGAAAAATTCAGGAAGCGACGTGCTTTTGAAGGAGCTGACTTCGGGGGCAGAAGTAAATGATGACTTGAAACTTCTCCTCATGAACACCTTCTGTGCTATCTATCAAATGGTACAAGGGCTCGAATCTAAGGACCTTTCCAAGGGAAATGATGGCTGAGTCTTCCCACATGCCCTAAGATTCAACACCAGATTTCCCGTGGGGGCGCCTGGGTGGCTCAGTCCGTGAAGCATCTGATTCTTGCTTTTGGCTCGGGTCATGATCTCAGGGTTGTGAGTCGGAGCCAAGCCCCATGTCAGGCTCTGCACTCAGCAGGGAGTCTGCTTCCCCTCTCTCTCGGCCCCTCCTCTCGCTCATGGGTGCTCTCTCTCTCTCAAATAAATATAACAAAATCTTAAAAATCTTTGAAAAAGAAAAGAAAAAGAAATTCCCTGTGGATTTCAAGGTTTGGCCACATTGTCTTCCAACCATTCTGTGAGGATACTCAGTGTTAAATAACTCAGCACTTCTGATAGGATTTTACGTGTCTCTGTTGGGCAGAACCTAATTTTCCACTGTCAGCATTGGACAGATAGAAGAAGTTGCTTTTAAACTTACACCAAGCAGAAACAACTGACCTCTGATCACATCTGTGTCGTAACTGGAGCTCTAATCCCTCCATGCTCGTCAACCGCAGCAGCAGGATTGTACTTGATTAATCCTACTTGCGACTCAACAAGACTGTTTTAACTACAGGACCAAGGGTTGAGCTGCGAGTACCCCCCAACAACCACAAAGACGAGTGACCCAAACACATGTTCTCCATCTCGCTGTTACTCAAGGTCGACATTTTGTCTCTTCAGTCAATGCCTTTCTAACGTTGCACTCTGTACCTACGCATGAGTGTGGTTTTTGAGGCTGAAAACTACATCCACGCACACATGATCGTCGCTACGAATTATGTTAAATCATTTCAAATTGGAATATTTTAAAGTATTTGTATAAAACCTGTTACAAAAGTTGTTTGCATATGGAAGGTCGTTGAAAAAGAATTATCACTCCTACTAATTATTTTTGCAACCACCTTCTTTATTTATTAGATCAAATATTTACTTCAAGTGGTCCACAAGAGACAACTTTCCTGACAGGAATCCACTTACTCTGGAAATGCTTTTATGTGATATAATTCTATATAGATACCTAGGGTTTTCCTTTTTCCAAGTAATATTTCCTATTCGAAATTCGACCAACAAGTATTTATGGACACTTCATATACTTTAATGAGTTACGGAAATTTTCTCAACTATTTTCTTAATAAACAGGAATATTGTTTCTATGGTACTCAGATTGAAAAATACATACATCTTCCAGAAAGTGTCTTGAGATGCGTGAATATTTGGTGAATGCTCAGTTAAGTACCAGGAGAGTAACATGCCACACTGACCTCACTGACTGAAATTACAACAAAAACCCTCAGCTCTATGTGTTGTTTCCAGTGACCAAGAGAGAGTAAAGGTACTTTAAAAACTCTTGAATAGCTCCATATTTTACTTGCAGATTTTATTATTAAAATCTATCAACTCCTCTACTTTTGACCGACAGAACCCAGTGTGGCTTCTGGACATTTGTATTACTTGTCCTGAAGTATTTAGTTGCTATACTTAATTTGTGATTCATTGTATCGTTCCGAACAAAAACAGAAATCAGTAACTTTTTTCCAGGGGGTCCTGTCCTCCAGAATATTTGGCAGAGGCTAAGAACTGCTGGAAGGTGTTGCCCTTGCGCTGAGCGATGACACAGTTACTGGGCTTTAGACACCGTGTGAATCAGTGAACACAACCGATACGGAGTTTCTTCTCTCTCTCTTTTTTAAGATTTTATTTATTTGTTTGTCGGAGAGAGAGAGCGCGCGCACAAGCAGGGGGAGCAGCAGGCGGAGGGGAGAAGCAGACTCCCATGGGGCAGGGAGCCCGATACGGGGCTCGATCCCAGGACCCTGATATCACGACCTGAGCCGAAGGCAGCGACTTAACTAACTGAGCCTCCCCAGGTGTCCCCAGACACAGAGTTTCTATTCACAGCGGGAATGCAGTACAAGCAGTAGAGATCATCAATAAGTATATTATGTTGCAAGTTACAAAGTGACGCATGTTATGGAAAACAAAGTAGAAGATAAAAAGAACCAGTTACAGCGGCATTCCAGCGAAGCCTCGCAGGAGACAGGACACAGGAGGACGTCGGGCCAGCATTGTCAAGGTCGGGTCACGGCCCCAAGGGTGCGAAGACAGCAGCAGCAGGGAGGGGCGGAGTCAGGGGAGAGGTGGGCGGGAGTCACTGCAGGCCACGGAAGAGCCCTTGGCTTTCGTCCCCAGAATAAGGGACAGAGCCAAGTGCCGATCTGAAAATATCCTCTGCAGAAGCAGCCAAGAGGCACTAGCCTGCCTGCAGGGGGGTTAAACTGTATCCCACAAAAAGGCAGAGGAAGTCCCACCCCCCCAGACCTACAAGTAGGTCCTTATTTGGAAACAGGATCTTTGCAGATGTGATCAGGATAAGATGAAGTCATCAGAGGACCCTCATCCAGTGTGACCAGTGACCCTGCAAGAAGAGACACATGGGAAGAACGTCACGTGGGGACGGAGGCAGAGGACGGACGCGTGTTCACGCCAAGGGTAAGGCAGGAAGGATCATCCTCTGGAACCTTCAGAGGGTCCTGGCCCTGCCAGCACTGTGATTGGACATCTGGCCTCTAGACCACAAGAGAACACACTCCAAGAGAACAGGACTGTGGCATATTGTCACAGCAGCCGTGGGAAACACACGTGATCTGAGAGGGAGGGTGGCCAAGGGCTGTTGGGGGTGGGCGGAGGGGTGGGGAGAGCCTCCGGGGCCCCGGTTGGCGGGGACACTGGACAGTTAGCAGGCGTGGCCGCCCGGGTCCCTCGCTGCCTGTGTCCAGACGTTCACGGAAGGCCAGGCCGTGCAGTCTGTGTTTGCTCTGGCCCACTGTTGGCAGGAGCTGCCCAACGGGGGAGAACTGCGTGCTGGCCGCAGTGGGGTGCTCCGGGCCCAGGGTGGGGGCATGCGCAAGGTGGGGAATGCCTGCGGGGAGCTGACCCCAGCCCGACCGCTGGGGACGGAAACCGCGGCCTGAGAGAGGCCCCAGGAGAAGCGGTGAACTCTGCACCCCACTAAGTTAGTTTTCATTTTTCTAGCCCCTGACATAGGGCATCACATAGAATATTTGTCCAGTAAATCTGAAATGGTAAGTATATTAGCCCCAAAGCTGTATTTCTCACAAAATTAGAGCTCTGGGTTTACAGGCTATGGAAAAAATGTAAATTTTTAGACCCGGAAAAAGCCTTGACAAGCAACTAGCCAGACACACACCTGGGTTTAGATGGAGAGGCACGTCGGGTCAGCGTCCTGCCCGCGATTGCACGGCCGCTAGATCCTAGAAGCAGAAGCCGGGGGCTGCCCGTCGTGAGCTCTTCCCGCCACACCTGTCCCCTGCTTCACCTCAACGTCCGTCCCTCACATGTGATGGACATGTGGTCCCTTCACTGGTCGTTAGGATGGTTTGCTCTACGGAACACAGCTTAAGAACGAAATAGTATTAGAATAAAAAGGAACCATATTATTATATCTCTGTCCTATCTTAACCTGTCTGCTTTGCCTGCTAAATTATACCGTAAGAAAGCAGGAGAGCAGCCGTTATGATCCTGGCTTCTGGTAATGGTAGCAAACGCGGCGTCGTTGGGTGGGTTTGGGGGGGACAGGTGTGGCAGGAAGGACCACAGCTCGTGCGATCATTTGCACTGAAACGTGATCCCCTGCATTCCCTTGGCTGTCACACACTGACAGAAAAATAGTGGGAAAGTCTGCACCACTTGCCACAGCGAATGCACGATTCGGTGTTTTAATATGTACTTCGGAGCGGGCTGGGATTTCCAGGGTGGTTGAGCGCGTTTAATGTCAGCCTGCAGCACGCTTGTCTCTTGGGCAATTTACCTATTTTTGTAAACGTCCCTGGAGCCTCACCGCTATTAATTGCCCCCAGTCCGAATATCCGAATATCTCGGCCCTGAGCACCGTGGCCACCAGGCCGGAGAGATGGGCCCTCATTTCTGCTCCACCGAAGACGGCAGCAATGCGGGACCAAGAGCCTTCAGGGGTCGGCCTCCCCAGACGGCTCCTGTGGGGCTCGGCTTCTGCCTAATTGTGGTTCATCCACGGGGTCTCTGAACAAGGGACGTTTGCTATATTATTGGCCCCAAACGTCTCTTTCTACTGGATGGTTAACTCTGGGACCACGGGTCCCCAGCCGCTGACTGAGACTGGCAATCCTGGTGTCTCACTTACCCTCTGCGAGGACGGGGTCAAGGAGCAGAGACGACCCCCAGGCAGGGCCGGGAGAGTCCTTCTGTGACATCGGACCCACATGTGAGAAGAGAGAGGCTCCCTCTGGCTTGGGCTTGCTAGAGGCAAGGGGAGGGAGGTGGCTCAGAGCTCGTCTTCCCTGGCACTGGGAGAGAGCCTGTTCGCAGAAGGAGGCAACAGAGCCAACCGGAAAAATGAAACAGAAATAAGGAAAAAGCAGTGTGGGGTGGGGGGAGACCGGGATTGTGTGAGGCCACAAGAGCTCCAGATCCAAATGTGCACTCAGTCCCCTTGTCCTGATGCTGGACTTCCCCGCGTCTCCTACATCCTTTCCCGTCTCTGTCTCCTAATGATGCTGCACACAGGTCCCACGCCTCTTCTGGTTCCTCTTGCTGACTGGAGGACTCACATTCTCAGTCATGAAAAATCAAAATCTTCCTCTACTTTCCTGTTCAAGCATCTCGACTTCCTAGCTCAGGGACCCCTGAAATCCTGGGGTCAGCCTCTGTCCCTCCCCTCCTGGGCGACCATCTTTCCCCCCGTCAGTCTGGCTGCTTCAGAAGAGAAGGGAGGAAGCCCTACTTGAACAGGTTCATAATCTGGTTGTTTACTCTTCTGTCAGCAAATGTCTGGGTGCTGGGTGCTCCTGTCTGGATTCCGGATTCAGGACCCCACTCTCCACGGAAGACCATCTCCCTGCACGTCCTTTTCCCTGCAGACCTCTTGGGAGAAGTGTTTGAGCCGGGCCACAGCTCCGGGACCTGCCCTGGTGTCCATCTGGATAATGAGGAACCTCAGACCCTCCCCCTCCCACCACCAAGTTTAGGAAGAGCAAGGGTCTCCCTTTCCACCTGACTTTTGCTCCCACCGTCTCGGTCTGCTCTAGCCATTCTGCCTTCCCACCTCCAGGGGTAAGACTTGACAGTGTCTTTGCTCAGACCTGCCCACCGACGCCCGCAGGATTTCTGGGACGTGCACTTGTCCAGCCAGTGCCCGTCTCCAGAGATTTCCCAGAGAGGCTCCTTCTTGAAAGCATGTCTCGTTGTTCACAGATTCTCCTGGGCGTCCGTCACCTGACTGGGGAGAACAGAAGCCATAAAACCCAGACGGGACCAACATGTGCCTCAAGGAAGGCAAGCTCAAGCGTCAGCCCTTGAATTCCCTCTATTTTGCAGTGGCCAGCAGCAGGCGATGGGCACAGGGACTCCGAGAGGACATTCTCCAAGTCCTGTGGTTTTCCCATGAGCGACAATGGCAACTCTGCCCTGTCGTCCTGAGGCTTTGAGGCCCGGGGGACGTTCTGTGTAACAATCCGTCACCGTGACTTCGGGCGAGTTTGGTCGGTTGCAGGCAAAGGCGTCCTGACATGTACAACATCCCGTCTCTCATTTACTCCTGAGGCCTTGGGATCTACTGTTTACAGAAACTCGCTTCTGCCCCGGAAGGCCCCTGTAGATGCCAGGTTCATTACCGCCGTGTTTCGATTCCCTCCCATCCACTTGGCATCCCCCAGGAATTCCCCTCTGCTTACACAGAGGTCCCGAATATTCTCTTTCCCACTCCTTGGCAACAAGAGCTTGATGAGCGCATCCACGGGCAAGTCCACACAGACATCCAGGCACCGCCATCAGCCTGGGGCGCGCAGGCCGGTAATTTTCCACCTGAAGCTTCACGACCGATCTTCACTTCGTCCCGCACAGAGATGGTTTTCCCGCCCACCGAGCAGAGTGCGCGTCTGTCTCTACAAAGACCTATAGACACAGAAAGGTAAAGGCTACCACGTGGTCCACAGGACGATGAGGACGGTCCAAGAAAGGCCGGGAGTGTCCAGCCGCTGGGAAAGAAGAAGAAAGTCAGAGCATCCTTTGGGACAAGCCTCTGAAGCAGACGCCAGAGGGCAGGAAACAAACGTGGAGCTTCGCGAGCTGCTAGAAAGCCAGAACGACTGTCACAGCAGCCAGTTCAAAGCGCGGATCTGCCGCGGCCCCAGGAGCCCGGGGAACGTCCTCACCCCACCGCGGGCTCTTGTCCACGTCAGAGCCACTGCTATTTTGACTTTTACAGGAATCACTTATATTGCATTATTTTCATTGTTGCTTTCAAGCCTGATATGTCCTAAAATCTATGTGCCCCCCCCACATCCCACCCTTTTGCTTCCAGTGTGTCTGTTGAAGAATGCGGCCGTCTGTCCGGCAGCGTTTCCCAGAGACGAGGTCTTGCCGCTGCTAACTGCACGCGCGCCGACCCTGTGTCCTCCGTGGGCGCTTATTCGAAGTTCGATCGCCTTTGGGTCTGATTCCTTTGGAAAGACCACAGGCAGCAGCACGCCCTCTCATCAGGACGCCCTTCCTGTCTCATTTTCACTCCTTTTTGACAAAAACAGCTTTTAAGAGCTCCGATCCATAGAACCTTTGGGGATGGAAACTGGTTGTCTTCCCGCATCATTTTGTTTTCATTTGTCAGCGGGACTGAACCCCTGCGAAGGCCTCCCCCATCCTCTAATCTTCAGTTCGGCGGGCCTGGGGGGTCAGGTGAAGCACACGCGTACCTGGTTCTTTCCTGTCATTTACTGAGGATTACGATAACGAGCTCGCTAATTGCCCTCCGCATAGAGTGACCCGTCCGGTTGGCTGAGGCCCCATCATGATGGCGAGGAGGTCAGTCTGCGGGAGACTGGTCCGTCTCGGCCTTTTCCACCCACCGAAACTCAAACCGCACCCTTCTGGCCGGTGGGAACGTGTCCGGTGGCTTCCTTAGCTCCTTTGAAAGAAGCCCGAGTTGTCCTTTACGGCTCCTTCACTTTCTGCCTCGACAAACTGTCCCGGGCTGATCGCGTTCGTCGCCCAGGGCTTCGAGAGCAAAGGGCGGCGGACTGAGGGCGCCGAGCAACGGGCGTCCCCTGAGTTCTGGAGTCCGAAGTCTGGAGGGGAGTCGGAAGTCCGAAGACTCGAGGGGACCCGTGTGGCGGGCCGTTCTCTTAGCTTCCGACACGGCCGGAGGTCACCCCAACCTCTGCCTCGCTGTCCCGCGCTGTTCCGCCGTGTCTCTGCGGGAATGTCTGTCTCTGGGTCTGTTCTCCTCTGCGAGGCCACCGGCCACATCACGTCGGCCATCTGACGTTCTCCTACCTACGCTGTGTTATAAGAGGGAGACACACGGCTCCTGCCTCTGCTCTCAGCCTCCCCCATTTGGGAAATGCCACGTGCCCCGCGCTGTGCCAACTCCCTCCAACGTCCAGGGAGCACAGGCACGCGCGTCGGGAAGACACTTCGTGTGAAAAGCCCCAGGAGAGAGCGAGAGACGAGCCGCGTGCCTCCGAGTGCTGTCAGCCACCACCGCGCCTGGAGATGGGGCTGGGCGTCTGGGAGGTGGGAGGTTTGTGCAAACGCACGCAAAACAGGGGTCGGAGGTGGGCTCCATATGCACCCAGAAGCCCATGGTACAGAACCCGGCGGGCTGCCCTGCCCCCTTCAACACGAATCATTCACCTCCATGTCCAAAGCCTGCAGACGTCAGGGGGCGTGCACCCTTGCCCTGGAGGGGCGTGTCTGGAAAAGGACGCCTGTCCCATCGCATCAGCTGGAACTCAGGGACTCACCTGCACACTGGAACGACCTTGGGGAGCTCCGCCAGCTGGTCCCAAGCTTCTGCCAGCCACCGTGAAGGGAGGAGGAACAGAGCATGGTCATCGGTGGACAGGGGTGTCAGGACGCACGGTGGGAGCAAGGCGGGGAGGAGCCGTGGCCACAAACAGCGCTCTCGGAGGACCGCGGAGGACAGCAGGGGCGGCGGGGGACTGCCGGCAGCCAGTCCAAGGGCATGCAGGGCATCGGTGTGGATAGAGACCCTCTTCCCATTTGCTGATGGGGTTTCATCGCGGAGGAGTTGGGACTCCTCAATATTCAGGCCAATCTCCTGCCTGGATACCTCCACCAATTTTTCAAGTAAATTTGCAGCCCGTTACTTCCAGGACCCTGCTTAGCTCGGTCACACCGGTGGGCACCACCCTGAGCCCGGCGCTGGCTCCAGGGCACAGTGGATGATCGACAGAGGGTCGTTTGAGTCCGTGTTTACGATCACATTCGAGATAGAGGACAGGCTTCTCTGGCAGCTGCTCGCCGGGAACAAGCAGACTTCTGTGGGCGGGAGAGGCCGGCTAAGGTCTGGGGTCCCCGGGGTTCTGGGTGTCGCTCTGCAGGCCGGAGAGCAGGTCGGTCATTCTCTGAAACTCAGAGCCCTCCTCCAACTGAACAGGGTCCTTCAAGAATTTTAAGGTACAAGGTGGCCTCAGGATGGCCAGTGAGTGCCCCTTGCTTTGTCTCCCAGAGAGCTCTTCCCCATTCAGAGCTTCACTTCTCCGTGAAGCCTTTCTGGCCCCTTGCCAAGCACACAGGTCTCTCTTTGTGGGGGTCATCCCTGACCTTCTGTGACTCACGGTCATGCGGTTGGCTCTGTCCTGTGCGGACTCGGCATCCCCGTTTCTAACGCACCCGTTCCTAACCGCGGGTTCGTAACCACGGCCGCCAGCCGTCTCTGCACCTGCTGTATCTGAGGACCGCAGCTATCGGGTCTGCAGTGGATGGTGGTGCTCACGGGAGTCTGGCTCTGATTTCCTTCTGCACACAGAGGCTGTCCTTCCCAGACGCGCGGAGGTTGGTGGGGCTGTGGAATGAGTTCCAGCCCACGGGCAGTGAGTGGGAGGGGCGTGGGAAGCCCTTGTGTACTTGCAGGTGCCCTTCCACTGCTCTCCGCCGGCAGGGAGCAGGAGGCCAGGCCAGCCTGTGCATGGAGGGTTCTCCGGCGGAGCCCACCCCACCCCACTGCGCGCACTAGGAAACACACGCTGGCTGTGCTCCGTCATCGCGACTGACTTACGACCACAGTGTGACCTGGCCGGCCTGACGGCTACACCCGGGAGGGAACATGCATGTATGCGTGCACAGTGCACACAACACATATGTGCACACACCTACATGTGAACACACAAACACACACACACCTGCGTGCACACATGCACACACGTCTACACACATACAACACATGTACACACGCCTACACATATGCACATGGCGGCACATGGCACACACATGCATACAAATATACATGCACACACGTGCACGTGCGCATACGTCTACACACACACACCTGCACACACACATCCACACACACGTACACATGTCCACACATGGGCATGCATATACACACAAACATACATGCACACAGGGGCACACACATATGCATACAAACACACACGCATGTCTACACACGTATACACACATACATGCGCACCCACGCACACACGGCGGCACACATGGGCACACACGCACATGCATGTGCACAGTTTATAGATAAGGCAATTAAAACTGAGTAATAAGTGATTCCGACTTTCTCAAGCTGAGTGATTGATCTGGTCCCGGGACACAGATTCTCTCCACCCCCTGCCGGGGAGCTCTCCACCTCCTTTCCCCAGGGCCGCCTCCCTTGGGGGCCTCTTCACGTCCCTCCCCTCCGTGTGTGGCCCTCCTCCCGTCTGAGCTTTGCACGGTTCTCCTGCCCGGAGTGCGGGTCTCCACTCCCTCGGCTCTGACGCATCTGTCCTTCCCTTCTCTTCTCAGTGTGCACAGAACTTCTCTGGGAAGCAGCTTCCAGCCCCCTAAGTCCCGGCGAGGGGCTCCTGCTCTGTCCCCGCGGACGTCCTCAGCCCCTCCTAGCGTAGAATATCCCACAACAAGGTGCGTTTACGCACTGACTCCGCCACAGCCTCAGACTGAGCAGAGGCCACACGCCCTCCTTCGCTCGCTGGGGCATCCCGGGTCTGGACCCCGCTCCTGTCCACGGCGTCCCACGGTCGTTTGCAGAATGATGGTGTGACGGACGGCAGCTGCCGGCTAGCGAGTGCTTCCCGCCGGCTGCAGCGCCCCGTCGCATACACGTGAGGTGGAGGGTATCCCGTCGTGGTGAAGGGTCAGGAGGACTCTTCAAGTCTAGTGCGATTTAAGATCCAAGATTAAAGATTTAATGTTTCAAAACATCTTTAATCCCAGCGAGATTAAACATCTACCTGACGTCCCTCAGTCAAGAAATGGTGCAGACAGGACAAGGGTTGTGCTCTCCTGCCCCCAGCTGCCGGTGGCCGGGCTGGGAGCACACCAAGTAGGGGACACATGGCTCCGGGGGGCAGCCTGGACAGCCCGCTGCCCCACTGACCTTCCCGGAGCCTGGACGGGGATTTGAAGAAGACATAGCTCCCGTCCTACTTCTCCGTGAAGCCTTTCTGACCCCTTGCCAAGCACACAGGTGTCTCTTTGTGGGGGTCATCCCTGACCTTCCGCGACTCACGATCGTGCGGTTGGCTCTGTCCTGTGGGGACTCGGCATCCCCGTTTCTAATGCACCCGTTCCTAACCACACTCCGAGGGCGTGGCAGGCCTCCTGGGGTTCCCCGTGACTCAGGCGTCAGGACGTCCAGTGGGGGCCAGCAGCGGGCAGCCGGTTGGGGGTGCTTCACCTTTCGGGACAGCACGACCCGACACTTCAATGTCTGTGAACGAGGAACACAAGCCAGTGATTCTCTTCGCCGCCTTCAGACCCCGAGATGCGCTTTGGGATCGAGGAAGGGATCGTGGAGGAGAAAGAGCTACACCACAGAAGAGCCGGGGTGCTTGGGCCCATTGGCCGTTCAGAGAAGGGGGAGCTGGGGGCGGCCCAAGTGCTCTCCATTTAGGGGAACAGTCGGTCAGGGCGGTGGCAGAATGCCTGAGCCCGAGGCCGTCCCCGGTGCCACCCAGAGCAGGACATGCTGGTCACGCCTGGCCACCGCGGCCCCAGGACCCCTGGGAGTCACACCGAGGGCCTTGGGAGCTGCGCTCCGCCGCACGCTGTCACCCGGACGGGGCCGGCATGTTTGCCCCGCGGCTTCTGAGTGACCTCCGAGGTCGGAAACAGGATTCCAGAGATACAAACGGTCACGCGTTCTATTCAACACACGGTTGTGCAACGCTAAGCACCCAAGGCCGCCTCCCAGGGTCAGACACGTCCGCCGCCCCTCCGGCGGGCCGTCAGCTCCCGGGCCGGGATGCCGTGGAGGCGGCGGTCCCAGTAGCCCGCGGCGCGGGGGCCGCACACTTGGAGGCGGGAGGGGAGGAACGCCGCATGCCCGTGTCCGGGCCTTGGTCTGGGGCTCCACACGCGTTCTCACGGGCCCACACTGCCAGGGAGGAAATACTCCACGTTTGTGGACCACGTGGTTTGTGCCATCGCCAAGGTCAGGCAGGGGGGTTGGAGCCGGGATTCTAACTTGAGTTTATCACGTAGAGCCCCTGAGTCTTTCCAGCACCCTTTTACCCGAATGAATGGGGCTGCTTACACTGCCGTGCCGGTACAAGCTCTTCACAACTTGTGTGTCAAGAATGTGAGTTATTTAACCTCACCTCTTAGGTAGGAATGACCCTTACCACCCTTTTCAAAATGGAGAAACCGAAGCACAGAGAGGGCTAGTCACTTGCCTAAGGTCACACAGCTCTCGGCGGGGGATCTGAACCCAGGCAGGCTGCCTGCAGAGGCCGGGCTCCTAACGGCTGTGCTAAAACACAGGTGAGCCAAGACGTTGCCTAATTCAGTGTTAAGTTGCACGACAAGGACCCGAGTGGCTGCAAAGCCCATGAGGCCCGGAGTTGTCCCCCTGCATGAGGGGGCAGGTGTGGGAGTCGAGGGCCCACCGTCAGGGGCAGCAGGGGACGGCGTCAGGCTCCGAGGAACGGTGTTACTCGCTCCTTACGCAGACACCTTCTGTCTGCCCCAAACCGAAATTTATCGAGCCTTTCCAGGGCGCCTTCCCTCCCTCAGCACTTTCACTGTCCTGAAAGACAAATGAATCTGCTTTACTACGTGGATAATCAGAGACTATGAAAACGAAGCATGGCTTTAAAAACCATCCCGAGAGTTGCAGCTGCCCTCCTGAAGGGAAGACAGGCTGGGACGCCGCGGGAAGCTGGCGTGCAGCCCCGTGAGCCGCACGGTCATCTCCAGGGAGGCTTCTCGGGGGAGACCCGTCCTTGTTCAGACGGCAGAGCATACAGTTCAAGTGGCCCAGGTCGGAAAAGGAGAGTTTATTGGCCGCATACCCAAAGGTCCAGAGTCGTTCCCTCTGTCCCCCTGAGGTGACCAGGTCGCTGACGTCCCAGAGCTGGTGTGTCCTCCCCAGACGCAAAGGTCCTGGGGCTGGGGCCTCGTCCTTCGCCTCCTCACCACCCACACCCTGAACGCCCTGGAGTCTGAAGGCAGCGCGCACCAGTGCTCCGAGATTTCCCCCCTCCACCCCGAAAGACTTCAGGGGAGTCTGGGCCTGGCCTGGCATCTCGGGAGGGCCTCCCTGCCCACTGAGGGCTCACTGGGGCGGAGAGGGCCCCCCTGAGATCCCCATCACCCACCTTTTACAATGTGGTCCAAAGACCTGGACTTGGCTGCCGAGGTGGGGCAAGGGTTGGGTGCTGAGGCGTGTGTGCCCAGGGCTGCCTCGTGCAGCACGCGCGTGTGCAAGGCTGTCCAGGTGCAGGACAGAGCCCCGGTGGGAGGGGACGGGGGCAGGCTGCCGGACAGGTCCAGGGAGCCACAACTCCAGCGGGGTCGACGTGCATACCGAGGAGTCCGGGAATTTGAACCTGGACGTGCAACCCCTTACAGAGGTCTGCATGCTAGGAGCGGGGGAGGGGAGAACAGGGGTGGGATGTGATCATTTGGGGGCTTGGTGGATCTGTAGGGTGTTTGATGCTGCTTCCGCGCTCTTCCACGAGTGCAGGCAAACACTTTTTTCTTACAAAACATGGAGAAAGTCCGTGAAGGGCCGAGAGGTGTGACCTGAGTCCTGAGCAAACCAGAGACGTCGGCAGAGGAGGAATGGGGACACCAGAGAGGAAGGAGGGAAGAGGGGGATCCACGCGGAAGGGGGCTGGGGGTGGCAGAGACACGGGGAGCCTGTGCTCCCTTTGCTGCTGGGGGCAGTGGGAGACTGCTTCTAATGTTCTCGGAGGAATGCAAGAAATTTTAACAATCCGTGTCACTGTCCTTGAGTATAGGGTATACCCTATAGAGGTATAGGGTATAGCTTTCTTTGAAGGGGCTCCAGTGTTGGAGCTGTGGACTGCTGCCCGATCATACGTGTGGAAAGAAACAAAGTGCTGTTCCCAGTAAGTAGGAGAGATGCGCAGAGAAAGCACAGGCAGTGGCCCGTAGGAAGCATCGCTTCAAGAAACTTCTTTCTGCCGAGGATGTGTACATATCGACGGGGCCATGACATAGAACGGGCTGTTGTTGGGAAGTCTGGAGGTCCCTGGGCTCTCCTGTGCGACACACTCATATTTATTTGTGCTACGTGAGCACTGAGTGAAATGAGATGTGCAGAATTCTAGCAGAACGCGCGGCACGCGGGGCTCCGTCTCTTTCACGCCCTCCTCTGCGGTGCGGGAGAGCCGAGCTGCAGGTCCGTCCTCACCGCCAGGAGCGGCCGAGACCAGCCTGGAGGTCGTTTTTCTATCCTCAGTCCTCGAGTTTTTCTGAAGTTCTACACACCTTATTAGAGACGTTCGATGAGCTAAGAAGTTGTCAGTACTTTCCATGAGATTTTAAAGGCTGACCTCAACCCCTGACACACAGAACAACACAACATCACAACCTTAACTCTCAAGGATTCCATACAGGAACACTTTTCCCTTTCTGTTGAGGTAGAAAGTACAAACATTTTAAGCGTATAGCTTGAGAATCTTTGCTTTTCTAGACCGCCGGGCGCACACCCAGATCAAGGATCTCTCCCAGAAGGATCGTGGATGCCCCTTCTGGCTACTACACTTTATGACCCGAGACCAGTCTTGGTTTGTATACACGCAGATCACACGTATGAACTTTTTCCCCACTCACCATTCTGTTTATGAGGTTCATTTCTGCCGTGACCTGGTGCAGTGGTTCCTTCTATCTCGTTGTCTAGTGTTCAGCTGTATGAATATAACCTGATTTGTGACCCATGATAACCTTGACAGAAGTCTAGTTGGTTTCTAGTCTCTGCTACTATTTATCCGGTCTTCCCTATTAAAAGAGTCGCCAGGAATGTTCCTGTGCCGGCGTTTTGGTGGAATTAAGTGCCAACTTATACTGGGTGTTTACCCATGCCTATAGAAGAATTCAAATAATTACAACTTTGTAGACAACAGAGTCCATCAAAATATAATTTGTGGTAGAAAAAGAAAGAAACTACAGAAATCAACAGGGAATGGACATATCATTAAAGACGCAGTCTTGGGAACTAGTACTTCCACATGGATAAATGCCAATTTTATTTTTATTCATGCCATTTACCAAAACGAAAGCATCAAACAAATAAATAAAACCATAATGTGGTCCACAGTACAGTATAAGAAAACATAAGCAATACTTCTGTCTGGCCAAGGAAAGAATTCCTAAAAGTGAACATTTATTAAATAAACCACAATGGAGAACAGAGAAAATGTTCAGGCACAGGGCATTTTTAAACTGCTGAAGATCGAGACACATCACGAACTAAATTATAACTCACAGGTTAATTCAGAACAATATTCATAACAAGTGCACCATAAAGGGTTAATGACCTTACTGTCCATAGAGTTCATGTAAAATTTGGTGAGAAAAACATTAGCAACCCAAGAAAAGAGTTCACAAAACTGTTTTTTATAAAAAGGTAAAAGATGGGTGTTTAATGAACATGAAAACATCCTAACCTTACCAGTCATCGAAAGAGAGCAAATGAAAACAAGGACATCACTTCTCACACACCGCAGGGCACAGATATTTCGCTGTCTGAACTCTGAGACTTGGAGAGAAAGCAGAACCCTTCTGCTAAGACACCGGGGACGGCTTCTCCAGGAAGCAGCTCAGTACTGGTCACACAAAACTTTAAAACATTTAGTCCCATTGAGGGGCGCCTGGGTGGCTCAGTGGGTTAAGCCGCTGCCTTCGGCTCGGGTCATGATCTCAGAGTCCTGGGATCGAGCCCCGCGTAAGACTCTCTGCTCAGCAGGGAGCCTGCTTCCTCCTCTCTCTCTGCCTGCTTGTGATTTCCGTCTGTCAAATAAATAAAATCTTAAAAAAAAATTAAAAAAAAAAACTGTTTAAAACATTTAGTCCCGTTGAATGTATTTCTACGTTCAGGAATCCATCCCTCGGGAATAATGCAAGACAGAAACAATAATGTACGTGTAGCACCTTTGAGGCCCACGTGAGCAGCCTCCCGGGACAGGACAGACCAGGGACAGCAGGTGCTCTGCGGGGGTCCACCGTCCATCCACCGCACTCCTGAGCAGGAGCAGCTGTCCGGCCTACGCGGAGGGGGCTGCAGAGCCTTTAAGCCACAAAACTGGAGAACTGGAGAAGCACCACCGTGGACGACCCGGGGTGGTGTTCAGGGTGAGGCTGGCCTGGGAAACGGGGGGAGGGGGTCGTGCCACCTGAACTCGACATAGGGAAGCCTCTTGCTGTTCCCCAGGCGGTGAAGCCTGCTGTGGGTTCATCGAGTTGAGCCGGGTGAGCGGTGCTTGTGGGTCGCACCTGCTGGGGGGCAGGAAGAGATGGACAGAGATACGGTGAGTATCAACAGACAAATTAAAGTCCTTACAAGACACATAAGACAGTGTCAGACCACATGCACCCCAGTGTTCACAGCAGCAATGGCCACGATCGCCAAACTGTGGAAAGAACCAAGATGCCTTTCAACGGACGAATGGACAAGAAAGATGTGGTCCATATACACTATGGAGTATTATGCCTCCATCAGAAGGGATGAATACCCAACTTTCATAGCAACATGGACGGGACTGGAGGAGATGATGCTGAGTGAAATAAGTCAAGCAGAGAGAGTCAATTATCATATGGTTTCACTTATTTGTGGAGCATAACAAATAGCATGGACAAGGGGCGTTAGAGAGAAGGGAGTTGGGGGAAATTGGAAGGGAGGTGAACCATGAGAGACTGTGGACTCTGAGAAACAAACTGAGCGGTTTGGAGGGTTGGGGGTAGGGGGATGGGTGAGCCTGGGGGTGGGTATTAAGGAGGGCACAGACTGCAGGAGCACTGGGCGTTACATGTAAACAGTGAATCATGGGATACTACATCAAAAACTAATGATGTACTGCATGGTGACTAACATCACACAATAAAAAAAACTTTTTTTTAAAGCGTCAGACCAAACACAGCAAATGGCTAGACATTATTTTTCGGCTCGTGGGAGAATCAGAGAAAGCGTCGGGTAGGTTCTGTTCCCGCAATTCTCTCTTCAATCTCCTGTTGCGCTGAGCTAGGAAAATGTTCTGGGCACCCAGGAGAGAGGGAATGGGAAAAACACAGCTTCAAAGCTCGTGGTGAGATGAAAAGGAGAGCAGGAAACTGGGGCGAACCCACTTTACTGCTCGTGCCCTTAGCTTGAACCGGACTGTTGGCGTGACTTGATTTCGTCACTTGAAGTTCTTCACGGAGTTGAGGCAGAGACAAAGATCTGGCAGGCATTGTAGCAGTTCTGCGGGTTCCTCAAGGACGTGCGCTGTGGTAGGGTCACACTTTGTAGTCATGGCACGTGGGTTACGCTCTCTGTCCACTGCATGGCCCCTACCATCTGGTTCTCATTTCATCGGGAGTAACTGATGTTCGGGAAGGCCAGCCGCCACGAGACCACTGCCCCAATCCACGGACCAGTGTTCAGAAGGCACAGTGGCCCCGAGGTTTCATGTGGCCCCCACCAACCAGAAGGAACTGGTAAAAGGAGGTGTCCAAAGCAAGGTTCTTGGCCAGCTCATTCCAGGGAATTACCTCACTTAAATCTGTAAGGGAATGAAGACTTCTGTTCTACCTTTGTCTTCCTATATTACAAATTATAATTTATGTTGCAAGTATGTTTCCATTCATATACAACGTCCTCAAGAAATAACTCTTCCCTTTAGGGTTCAATATCTTTAAAATGTTAAGTAATGTTGTCCAAATGTATTTTATTTAGTATTTGTATCTATTGGAATGATACAGTAGTCATTCGAATGCCCCTGAAAAAGTATGTGTTAAAAAGAGTTGTAAGTTCTTTTAGGTATAAAAACAAAAAGATAAACTGCAAGAAAGTTCTCTAGATTGAATGAAGACATTTGAAAGCCTTCGGTTTTCCCCTTTGGGCAAACTTATGGCCTGGATACCTTGAAAATTTTCTGCTGTAAAATACTTATAAGTTATCAAATAAACACCACATCTTTAAAGTTCATCACAGCTTTGTAGGAAAGTAAGAGAAATCCTCAAGGGATAAAACAAAATGGCGCAGGAACCTAGCGGTGAGTCCGCTATGAGTAATGGCTCACTGGAGGCCTGTGTCCCCAAACCTTGTGCTTTGGTTTTAAAATCCACAAAGAAGCAGAAGAAAATAGCTAGGGCTCTTGGAAGGCTAGACTCTGGCTGGACCTCCTCCTGCAGCAGGAAACTCCAAGAGCCACACTCAGCAAGAGGATGAACATGAGAAATTATCTGTCCTTCAAAGGGGGACGTTCAGACACAGAGACCGACTGCAAACAGGCGATGACCCGGACACACACAGACATAAAGTGAGAAGCTAGGACTGTCAGACGCAGGGAGAGACCTTGTGTCCAAGTCTGTGTTCAGAGGGACCCAAAGTGAAAGAATGACAAGGTTAAATTCACTCCAGAAACAGAAATTTGGTCTAACATTTGAAAATCAATTAGTGTAGCTTGCCATATGAGTAGATTAAACCAGAAAATCCAAAGATCACGGCAATAGATGCCGAAAAATATTTGATAAATGTTCCCATCCTGTCATCTTAAAGCCATGAGCGTAGTGGGATTTAAATGGGATCCACCAAAGTCTCTGAGAAAACACGATACCCAATGGTAGAACTTAAAATGTTCCTTTTCAAAAATCATTAAGACAATGTTGTCCTGGTACCACATACTGTTTGTTCTAGAGAATTCAGTACGAGTTAAAAATAGAGGGAAATGAAAATTTGAAAGGAAAATACAAAATTCCCACAACTTGAACATTATCTATAAAGAATTTCCCTTTAACCCTCTCCAAGTTATTCAGATTGATAACAAGGTTTTTAACACAATCGCTGGATATAACAGATTAAAAATCAATTGGATTTCTATACCCAAGCAATGAAGAGAAAAACAGAATTTTTATATACAGATGCTATTTACAATAGCAACAAAATATACAAGGTGTTAGGAATGAATGTAACCAAATATGTTTAAGATGTCTACAGGAAAAATTAAAGAACTTTATTCAAAGACATTTTCAACTCCCCTGAATCGATTGGGAGAGATGCCGTGGTCATGGATGGAAGCACTCAGTGTATTAAAGATGTCCAATCTTCCCAAACTTCCCTAAATTTTAACAAGGTGGTTCATTAAGCTTGTCAAGCTGATTCTAAAATGTGTAAGGGGTAGGGTTACAAGCATTCACATGTTCCTGTACAGGAAGCAGAAGTAAATGTCTCACCAGACAGTGAGATGTGTTAAGAGAAGAGAGTACTCCAATGGCGTGACATCGACAAGGTAAACAGAACAGAGGAAGAGAGGAGAGCGCGTCTATCCATGCGAACAAGGGGATTTGGCTCATTCAAGCAGTGGGGGGAAAGCCAAATATTCAAAACATGCCTCCAAAAGGGTAAGAAAAACGGAACTGAGCCTCTATCACATGCCATACATAAGCAGGTGAATAAATGTCAACGTGAAAAAGGAAAAGAAAGAAGGAAGGAAGGCTTGTGACTTTCACGGTAGGGAATTTTTTAAAAAAGCAAAGCACAAAACCAAAAAGGAAGTTTGATAAATTTGACTCCACGAAAGTTTAGGATCTCTGCTCATTCAGAAGACAACATAAAGAAAAGGAGGAGACGGGAACAAATCAGCAAAATCCATTTTTGCAAAGATCAGTGAGTGGAGGAGGTACAGGGCTCCTACAAACCAGGGAGGAAGAACCAACAACCCTGAGGCTGAAATGAGCGCCATCTTGATCCCCAGTTCACGGAGGAGGAACGGCAAAGGCCCGCCACCCTCCCAAGAGCCGCTCTGCATCGGGGGTGACCGAGGAAACTCAAAGTCGAGTCATGAGACGCCATCTTGCATCCCTGTGTGCAGGAAAATGTAGAGTCAACGATACCTTGCTAGTGGAATTTTTTATTGCATACTTACTTGGGAAAATAATTATTAAATATGTGTTACAATTAAGAATGGGCAGAATTGGGCGCCTGGGTAGCTCAGTGGGTTAAGCCGCTGCCTTCGGCTCAGGTCATGATCTCAGGGTCCTGGGATCGAGGCCTGCATCGGACTCTCTGCTCAGTGGGGAGCCTGATTCCTCCCCCACCGCCCACCTCTCTGCCTACTTGTGATCTCTGTTTGTTGAATAAATAAAGAAAAACTTAAAAAAAAAAAAAGAAATTCCCTTCCTGTGTCCAGACCAAAGTGTGTCAGAATATGCGTGCATGTGTGAGTCATTGCTAAACAGTGCTTTAATGGTTAAGAACCACTTCGTTGTTGGACTTACATTTTTTTAAAAGCAAGTAATTCTAAAATAAAAATTTCAAAAAAATTATAAATAGTCAAAAAGGCCACTGGCAGGAATGAAACATTATTAGACATGTGTCACCATTAAAATGAATGAATCATGGCTACACCGGCCAAGTTAGACAACTCGAGGATGTCTTGTTGATGAGAGACGGAAGGGTCACTGGTCGGCTGGGCTCGGGGAAGGGGCGTTATGGGAGAGTCTTTGTGGGCACGAGGTTTCTCTTCAAGGTCATGAACATGTTCCAGGTTTAGACAGTAGTGATTGTTTCACAACCTTGTGATCATGCTAAAAACCCCTGAATTGTATGTTTTTATGCAATATGAATTACATCTCAAGATACAGAACGTTGTTTAAAAAAAAAAAAAAAAGCAAGTGACAGAAGACTGCAAATAGTGTGAGGATGTTTCTAGAATGCTTGAATAAAAGCACAATGCAGAAATTTACTATTTAGGCTTACGACATATCAAAAAGACAAATCATAATGACAGTAAAAGAATGATAAAACCCCATTTAGAATGGTGGTAAGGCCAGTGTCCGGACTTCTAAATATTGAATCTGCTCTCTTAGTTAGGGTTGGAACTGAGGACATTGATGTCCCATTACTTAAAATTGGCATATATGTTAAACGTCCTTTTGCATGTGTGTACTATGTTGCATAATGTTAAAAAAAAAAAAACCAAAACCTGTTTCTTAAGGTAAACAAAACAAATCCCATCAAAAACGTGTGAGAAAAGTTGGAAGAGGAAAGCAGGATCTACTTTGTAAGTGTGACAAGTAAGAGATAACAAGTGCCTTGCCCTGTGATTACTCGACCCGTGAGGAACTCAGAAAATCCAGACCCAGGCATGCACACGGCGGCGAGTGGTGGTGGAAAGAGGTGACATGTGTGTAGGATATTTTGCGTGCAAGTAGACGGGCCCTGGCCCTGGACGGGCTGGGAGCGAGCCCCGTGAGAACTGCTCGTACATCTCCAGCCCGAGTAACTGAAGTGCCGAGACCCACTTGCCAAGATAAGGAACAGCCCACAGTTATGTTTAGTCAGCACAGCTCAGTGCTTAACACTAAGAGGTTAGAAGCAACAAAGACAGGCGAGCATAAGACTGTAGTTGAATGAATCATGGTGCATTTGCGCAGAGGAATGGTATGCTTAAAAACTGATAGTTCAATACACTGGAGACATTTCAAATTTTACAAGAGGACTAAAGTCTGCCTGGGCACTATGGTTTCCGCTTTGCACAATAACATTTCTATTATTTGTGGAGTTCTGTATCTGTCTATAGCAAGTATATTTTTAAATCTTTTATATATCTAAAAGTATATATATATATATTTTTATATATCTAAAAGTAGAAATCTTTTATATACACTTAGTGACGGCCAAACATCCAACAGTATTAGCAATGGTGCTGCCTGGGTGGTACAATGATAACGCATTTAAATTTTCTTCTATTCACTTTTCCTGGAGTCTAAAAATGTTCTACAATAAGCGATGATGACTTCAATAATCAGAACATATATGTGGCATTTAACATCGCCGCTGGAATCGTTGCCAGTCTCTGGGCGCATCTGTTGAGACGGAGAAGGGACACGGGCTTGGGAGACGCCTGGGAAGCCGCGGGGCGGCGAGCCGACGTGGGGGAGCGGCGGGCAGGAGCAGCGTGCGTGTGTTACGAAGCGACTGTGCGGTGGGGGCTCCAAGCCCCTCCAGGCGATCGAACTCCAGCGCTCACTCCCACACTTCTAATGCACGGGCGCTACACCTTCTTTTCCAGGGGATCCCACCTGAGGCCAAGGGAACGCTCGGCCCCGCACCTGCCTGCAGGAAACCACCTGCAGGTGGTTTCTGCACATGTTTTCAGACAATCTCTTTTCACCAGTGGGATTCCAGGCACGGGCGTTTCTCTCTCCTCCACGGGTCCGCGCGTTCTTCCTTGCCTTGCCCTTCCTTCTTCGCGTTCTCCATCCTTCTCTTCTGCTCTCCTACTCTTCTGCTTTTGGAAATAGGAACATCTTTTGGAATAAATACTACACGTTGTGGCATCTACTTCAGTTTAACCATGAGGTTCCTTGAGTCCTCTCGCCGAGGTGACACGCTTCAATCGGGGCAGATTTTATGAAATAAAACTCACATCATACCAAAGAGTTTCATTAAATTAGTTCCTTTCATACTATCTCATGGTAGGTTTTGTGGAGAACATTTTGAGGCTTATTGTTTTAGAGCAGGTTCAAGGTCACAGCAATGCCGAGAGGCAGGTGTGGCGATCTGCCCACCCCGCTCCCCGACCCGGACGCCCGCATGTGGGCCCTTCCCCGACCGCTATGGTCACTTACCAGGATGGTACAATTTTTACCAAGAATGCATCTTGGAAAGTAGATTTCAAAATATGAAAGCTATGTTTGCACTGAGCTACAGAGACCCGGGGACCCGTCTACTTCAGTACAGAGAGGGCGAGTGAGCCTCTCCCTTCCGGTTCACCCCAGATCGCAGATTTCCCTCGAGCTCTACAAAGTACACACACACATTCAGTATCTGGAAAATGAATAAAAATGTACAGAAGACACACGCTTTATCCCGATAGGTTTCTGCAATTAAAAATCAGAATAAGAATAAATGAAACAAGATGGGATTGGGAGGGAGACAAACCATAGCAACTCTTAATCCCACAAAAAAAATTGAGGGTTGCTGGGGGGAGGGGGGTGGGGAGAGGGGGGTGGGGTTATGGACATTGGGGAGGGTATGTGCTTTGGTGAGTGCTGTGAAGTGTGTAAACCTGGCGGTTCACAGACCTGTACCCCTGGGGATAAAAATATATTATATGTTTATAAAAAATTAAAAATTTAAAAGAAATCAGAATAAACAAGTTCTACATTACCATACTAGCATAGGAGAAATGACTAAGATTTTATACATTAATCCACTTTCCTGCCAAAATGACATTTTTTTTTTCTCCCTAGAAACCTGTAGCTTTTTCTGATTGGCTTCACTCATTTTTGCCTCTAGCCATGGTTAGAAAACAAACCATGGCTTTTCTAGAATTAAATATAGAAATAGTTACTAAATATCTACTAGTTTATACTATGTACCCACTTCATATATATTCTTCCAGAATGCACAACTTGGCATAAAGAAGAGTCATTTTTTAGGTGTTGACCTTGTCTGACTCCCCCACAGAAGACCTCAGTTTCCCTATCTCACTCCGTCCCTTTCCCAGGAGGCGTGAAGATGGATTCTTCTAGAAACCTTGAGGGCAGTGAACTCCTATATGGCTCAGAGCTCTGTAACTCATGGTCACACTCATAGTGTTGGTTTCCCAGGTCCCCTCTTTCTTCCCCCCACCCCGTCTTTCCCTGCACCCAGCACCCACTTCTGCCCTCCCTTCCCGCTCATTTGCTGTACCCTCTGGAATTCCCACAGCTCGACCTCAAGAAACAAGGATCTGTACATCCTCGGGCGTTGGCCCCCAACTCCCTGAACAGAAGGGCCCTGAGGTCTCCATGCTTGTGGCGCACAGAAGGTATGATGCAGAACACAAAATAGTAACAACACACGTTTATTGACTATTTACAATGTGCAGGCCCTTTATCATTGAAAAGGCTTAATAGAGCGCTTTATTTGAGTTCTTCTTTGATTGTAAGAATGTCCAATTAGAGGACAAAGTATACAAGCACAATCCGGAAGGTAGAAGAACAATCCTGACAAGAATGGATCGAGCACCTGGGAGGGGGTGGGTTCCTTAAGAAAGTGGGTCAGGTCAGCAAAAGCCCTGGCGGGTTCAAGGGCCATGAAGGGAGTTCTTTCAGGATGGGCCGTGAGGAGAGCCCGCCAGCCTGCAGCACCGAAGACGGGAGGAAAGGTCGGGCATGGCTTCTGTCTGTTCCAGAATGACGTCAATGCTCATCCCGCGTGGTCAGTGGCACCTGACGGTCGTCTCATGGCACAACGTCTGGAAATTCTTGACCTGAGCTTTCACAGGGAGCTGCTGGCATAAACACGTCACCTCTACCCCAGGTACTATGTGAGCAAGTTCTAACAAGCTGTCCGCTTGAGAGTCAAGGAAAGGCATTCTGACCCGTGTTCCAAAAATGCAAAAGCAGAAGAGAGATAGCAAGACGACACTTTGGGGGAAAGTTGGGAATGGGGGGTCTACGATTTACAACAAAGCAGAACCGTGAGATGGAAAGGAACGATGGGGACCCCATGTCCGGACATGTCCGAGGGCCCGGGAAGCTCCGTGCCAGGGACTCCCCCAGAGCGATCAGGGGCACATGTAGATCTCTCCTTGTCCCTGTCCCTGTCCCACACAAGGGACGCCCTGGCTGGAGCCTCTCTGGTCACCAACTGTGGATGCCCACACAAGCAACACTGAGGGAAGGGGTCTGGAGCGCCCTGGCCTTCATGAGGGCTGGCCCCAGCTCAGTGGCCACCTTCACGGATGCTGTTAAACCCAACCTGCTGTGGACATCAGGCTCCCGCCCACAGCAAAAGCCCTCCTGCCAGACACCTGCTTCCACATGCTTGTGCTAAGCGGTCTGTGCCTTTCAACCAGCCCCGTTTTCCTTCTTTGTTTCCCGAACACTTCTAGTACATTCTTCTACGTGTCATCCCACTGTACACCTGAGTCTGTGTCCTGTGGGGACCCCAGTTCTGTCCTGAGGACGCCGCTGCCCTTTGCCCCCAGGACCGGCGTGTTCTCCAGCTCAGCTCTCTGGCTCTTGGTGTCCCTGGTGATCCCCAGGGCTTTGCCAGCACAGGGAAGGGAAGTGCCGTACCCATGGCATTTCCTCCGCAGGGACCCTGGCCAGTCTTCCATGTGCCTCTGGGCTGTGTTCCAACCTCCTCATCCCCGCCGATGCCCACAGGGGAAGTGCTCTTGCCGTGGAGGTCAAGCCCCAGTTCATGGGATGATTCCCCACAATTGTCCCTGTCCGTGCTTCATCACCGTGGCTGCCGCCACACTCCCCTCTGCTCACTGCTGGGACTCTTCCCCCGGTGGTTTCCCCCCACTTCAAAGGCTGCTCCTGCCCAGGACCCTCTGTGGGTTCTTCTCCCATCGCCTGTCAGTGCTGGTGTGGTCTGGGCAGCTGAGACCGCCTCTCGCTCACCCTCCCAGCCCGGCACCCAGTTAACTGCAGCTCTGGGCCCTGGCCCCCCAAACTGATCCCCTGTCCAAACTTGTCTATCCGAAGGTCTGCTGACCTCTTCCCTGGGGCGGCTACAGCTCTGTCCCACCCCTCATGTCTAGAATCATTCACTCCATGCTCTCTCCCCGACCTTCTCTCAGGAGAGGGCACTGCGGGTCCCAGTCACCATGCAAGACTTTCCAGAAGCCATTTCTGACTCCCCCACTTTCCGCACACCTGAACCATCCCAAGGGCAACTGAGCCATTCGTTAGAGCTAAAATTATTTTCACATCTTTGACTATTTAATAGGTTCTTGTGTTACAAAATCCAGAAAAACCCCCAAAGTCATTTGGTACAATGGGGGTCCTCACCCTACTTCCCACCCTCCCAGCCCAGGCCTGCTTGAGAGCAGGTTTCCAGAGCATCTCGGAGTGTGTGCGCACACATTTCCTTTTTATAAAAAGAGCAGCATTCCATTAAGCACACTGTTCTGCGACGTCTACCTCACCTTGCAGTGTATTCTCCAATAGGATTGTGGTCAGTGTAGATAGAGCTGTCCCGTTCCCGTCGCAGAACATTCTGGTATGCATTAAGACTACCCTTACACCTGCTAGGTTTTACGCAGATGTGCCCTGTTTATGAAATGGGCACTTGGTTCTCATCATTAAAACGTTTGCATTATGATTATATTTAAAATTATAATCCAGTCTTGATTAGGGACATCATCTGTCTATTTCCTTACGAGCTAATATCGATGGCTAGATACATAGAGGAACAGGCAACATTTGATCAGTCCCAAATTGTTGGGATTCAACTTGCTTCCAAGTTTTTGCTATCCCAGGCAAGCCTGCAACAAACACACTTGCATGCGTACATGTGATTTCACCCAGGCGTATTTCTTTCTAGTCCGGTCATTAATGCGATAAACACCCTTGTAAAGAAATCGCCTCGTGTATGCATGAGTAATTCCTAGAAGCTAAACCGTGGGTCAAGGACCGTGGGCATTTGCCATTGGGGTAGACTCGGCGAAAGGGCTGGGCGCACGCGCTTCTGTCGGTGCCCCTGCAGCCCGCTGTGGGAACCCCTCCCGACACTGGCAAACACACTGTGCTATCAAACTTCTTAGTCTGAGCCAATCTGATAGGTGAGTGATTGTACCACTTTGTGGGTTTAATTTGCATTTATCTTATTATGGGAAAGGTTAAGCCGACTTCGGTATTTTCCAGACTTTCTGGTGCTTATTTAGTTTATCGTAACGTTTGTGTTCAGACCCGTTGCCCATTTTTGGATTCTTGATTACGGTCTTACGGGACCTCTCGGGTACTGACTAAGGACAGAATTAAAGCATCACCTGTGATACTGTGATTATCTCCCCTCACAGAATTCTGGTTTAGGAAGTCAAATTCATCCAAATTTCTTTCATTTTCTCTTAAACTCTATGGTTTCGTGTTTTAATATTGAAAGCTTTGGTTCAACTGACATTTCGGGGAAAGCAGACGGCCATGCAAGCTTCACGAGTCTTCAGATGTGCGTCCCGGTATGCCAGCCCCGTTTAGGGACAACCTGTCTTCTACCCTGGTGAAGAGTAGTGCCCACTCGGGAAAGGCACCAGGTCCCCCCGGGGCGGTCGCTCTGGCTGTGGACGCAGCACGACGGGCCTCCGATTCGGCTATTTGCTACACGTCCCCTTCTTCCCCGCGGACGGTGAGCTTCCTGAGGGCACTGCCAGGGCTGGACATTTCGTTCCATCTCCTTACCGGCTCATTGGTTCGCCTGCCCGGTGACACATGCACCAGGCCAGGACTGAACTTCTTGGCTCAGAGACTCGGGGTCGCCTTTCTTCTGCTCCACCCAAGCCCCGGGGGGGGGGTGCCCTGGAGAGCCCCAGTGCACCTGCTTCTGCGTGAGGTTGTCCCCGCTGACTCTCGGGGGCTTGGAGAGCCCACCTCCTCACCGCCTTTGTAGCCTGAAATAAGCAAGTTTGCCGTTTGTCTGGGAAGGAGCCGCCGCTTTCTCTGTTCGGGTGGTTGTCTGCAAACCCGTCCCTAGAGAGGCTTAAGTGAAGGGTGGCCACCGTTTACCCCTCGTTCACGAACCCAGCCCGAGGCGTCTGAGGAAGAGTGAGCCTGGGAAGACCGTCCCTCCCAGCAGGGCCCACTGGGGCGTGGCTGCAGGTTTGCGTTGTTGGGGGTTTGCATTTTTGTCCCCAGAGGACCCCACACAGTGTCTAGCACAAACTGAATGCTTGAAATATATTGATAAATTTTCCAGAATATTTCATTGGTTATTAGGGATTTATCACCAGATAACAAGGTATCCCGTGTCATTCCACACTATGCAAATAGTTCCTCAGCCTGGAGCCTGAGGCGGGCTCAGCACACCGGGTTTTTAAAAATTAACGTAACACTGGACTAAATAGAATTAGTCATGTTTGTCTAATTAAAACTGATCTCCATGAAACAAAATTTGGAGACTGTATTTACTAGTTTCATTCCCTGGGAAGGGTTCAACCAGCCGGTTACTTGGAAGGCGGGCTCTGGGTGTAAGTGCCCTTAATCTATTTTAAATGAATGTGCCTTAGTTATAAAATGGGCACTTGGTCATTACCATTAAGATGTTTTGATGGTGCACTGTCATGTTTGCAACTGTAAGCTAGTCATGACTAGGAACACCATCCAGGAAAGAAAGCTGGAGACACAAAAAGGGCTTGTCCCCCGATGGAATTAGCTGCAGATTGCAAACACCATTCAGGAGGCAGAAAAGGGAACTGCATTAAGAATGTAAAGGGAAGGGGCGCCTGGGTGGCTCAGTGGGTTAAAGCCTCTGCCTTCGGCTCAGGTCATGATCCCAGGGTCGTGGGATCGAGCCCCACATGGGATTCTCTGCTCAGCGGGGAGCCTGCTTCTCTCTCTGTCTCTGCCTGCTCTTCTGCTTGCTTGTGGTCTCTAATAAATAAAGTGTTTAAAAAAAAATGGGACAAGTTCGCCCAAGAGTGTTTACTAAAAATAATAATAATAATAATAATAATAACAATAATTTTAAAAAGAATGTAAAAGGAAGAGAAGAACCAATGGGAACAGCAGCGAGATTCAACAGCACGTGGTTAATTTCCGTGTTAACTACTCAAGCACGACAAATCAAGACACCATCAAAGAGACTCATTTTGAAGTCACCTTGCACTCATTCTCCTGTATCTCCTGGCTTTCTTGTGCTGCAAACAAAATTCCAATCGGACAACGCTGCTACTTAGCAAGGTGGAATTCAGTTCTTCTCCTTCTTCTTCTTTTTTTTTTTCCATCCTGCCTTGTCCTACAATTTTTCTGAACATGTAATGTGATGTGGTGGGAGATGGTTTGTCAAACCTTTGTGCTCAGAGATGAAAATCACTTTCTCTGCCATATAGCATTGGCAAGAAAAGGCTAAAATAGCAATATTAGGAATGAGTATCAACTGTTAAGAAAATTAAGAACAGGGACGCCTGGGTGGCTCAGTTGGTTGGACGACTGCCTTCGGCTCAGGGCGTGATCCTGGAGTCCCGGGATCGAGTCCCACATCAGGCTCCCAGCTCCATGGGGAGTCTGCTTCGCTCTGTGACCTTCTCCTCGCTCATGCTCTCTCTCGCTGTCTCTCTCTCTCAAATAAATAAATAAAATCTTTAAAAAAAAAAAAAAGAAAGAAAATTAAGAACATGCCAGATGATGGTCATAATAACATATAATAATTTTTGTTTCCAAATTATGAGACAATATCAAATAAAAGGTAGAGGGAAAAAAAGAAACTCCTTGAACATTGATCATTTAAGGAAATAGTGCCTTATTATTTAGATAGAAAACTAAAAGGGTAAAGACTTACATTCTAGATAATTTCTAAAATACATTTGAAGCTTAACAAATACTGAACATATGTTTAGTCATTTTTATATTTTGGATTGAGGAAGATACAAATTCATCTGAGTAGTATATTCCTCCTTTCCTATTATTCTATAATTAAAAAACAGTGTGGTTTTAATCAATGGGGCCAAATGGCTACAAGCATATTGATTTCCTTTTTAATTCATACTAGAGGGGGTATGGATGCCATGTTGAAATTGTAATACACTCTCGGTGTGTAGAAATGTTAAAATCAGGTACAAGTTTACCAAAATAAAAACAGAAAAACATCAGCTCTCAAAATAGCAATATACTTCATTTTCTGTTTGCTTTTCAGTAGCAGTAATAAATACAGCTTTTTAGTTTTTCTATTTACCACGTAAAAAGGCATTCTCGCAGTATAAAATGTAATTTTAAGAGAACTTTTATATAGAATTCTCATTTTTTCATGTTTTAGCAAGACGAGAGACTGAAATCTTAATAAAGAAGCAGCAAAGGTGAAATTCTGGCCGGAATTTACACTCAAAGTGGTCACTCTTGGAACGAGCTTATCCGAACTGACCTCTCCACCCAACACTGAACAGCCAGCAGGAAACGGTCCTGACAGCATCCTTGTTATTTTCCTGCGAACCTCGCTAACTCGTATTTCCTCAGGCCGGTTCAGTCGATATTATTTGCTGTTAAGTGTTCTAGACAAGGAAAAAGTATAGTAACTACGTGAGCAGTTAATTGTTCTTACAATCGTACGTGGGCACACAGCACACGTGAGTGGGGTTGAAAGACTGAGGTTCCATTCCCACGTGCGCGGGAATCGTGTCTTTACATGGTGTCAGCATCATGGGATAATCACCTAGATTTCACTTGTCCCATAAGCCAGTAACAATCAAATATAGTAACATCCATGCGTATACTGATAAACTGCCCTTACCAGTTACAACATTGCTTTTTCCATATCAGTATTTTTTTTTTTTTTTCATCCACAGGTAATGTACCTGGAGGACACGCTTGGTGGCAAAGAAATGGAGTCTTCTGATCTCCTCAGTCTATTTAGGCAGAGAACTTACCTCTAAGTGGCATTACTCACTTGAGCATCTCTATTATTTGTGCTGCCTGAGGACGAATTAGAACAATTAAAAAGAAGATGTAATTTATACATTTAGAGTTGATAAATAAGTCAAGTGTATAAGTTCAAATTATTTCATTAAAAAATAGCCACATTGGACATTTATTAATTGCCATTTATTGTTTATAGTTTAAGTGTTTTTGCTATTCTTAGCTTTTAAGATATATTTTCTTTCCCACCCATTCTTTTTCAAATTTTGCTTTTCAAGATCCTTGAAGATGACCAGCATTTATTCTCAAAAAATTTGAGACTGGTAGGTCAATGTAGTGAAGAAATATGATTAAAAAAAAAAAAAGTTTGCTTGCAAGACAAGCAAATCTTGATTGTAAACTCACGTTTACTCCAAAATAGTCCTGAGTTTAGAACCTTGTTTTTTTTTAACTTTGTTGGCTAGGTGGCTTTCTAAGCTCTTAAGCGAACACTGATGTTCATTTTTTATCCACTGACTGTTCTTGTAAAAACATATGCAAATTGAGATATGAAATGGATTTTAAATTTGAATGTATGAGCTTGATACTTCCCCAGGCATAAAAAAATAAGTTTTTCAACTGAATGGAGCCATTCTTTGTCCCTTGATAATGCCCTGGTTTGCTCACTGCCCATATTTCTTTGTTTTTTCTCTCATTGTTTCTAGCAGCGTATTTAAAGATTAGTGCAAAGCAAATGGGTTGTAACCAACTTTCTGCCCCTACTCTGACTGCAACGTCTTGCAAAAAAGCCTGCTCTGCCTTAGGAAACAGCGTTGCCAGTTGGTGGCACCATGCACAAGACCGGGTCCCATTTCGCTGTGATCTTTAGGTTGGATTTCAAAACAACTCTAGAAAACAGACTCAAAGGCGAGCCTAGAAACAGCACGTGAACTGCAGAAAAGTAGAAGGTTTCTGACTACAATCCAGTTCCACAAAACCCCGGAGCATCTGGCAAAAAGCAGGGTGGCTCGTGTCCTACTTACCTCCGGAGCGGTTTACAAACAGGGTGAAAGCTCGCTCAAGAGCAAACAGTGGGATCAATTGAACGCAGGCTGATCTCTGCTTCCTAACATTTGCTCTGTTCAAGGACACACAGCGCTCCTCACTGCTCCTTCCCCCTCCCTCCTAGAAAATAGAGCTGTGTCATTTTAGAGACTTTTTTTTTCTTTTATGTCATCTGCTCATGATCTCAGATTGAGAAACAGACAATTCTGTTCTGCTCTGACAGAAAGCCACAATAACAACAAACAAACAACATTTTAACCCAGCAGCGAGGACACGGACAGCGCTACCCAGGGCACCAATCTGGTTGTGCAAAATGTGAGTGTATTAGGATACAGGGCACGTATTCCAAGAGGGATATTCTAAGAAGGAAACTCCCCCCCTTTTTTTCATGGTACAGTAATGTTATACAGTCATTAATGTAAAATTTTTATTTTGATCATGGAAAGTCCATAGGGAAAAAATGGTGGTTTTTTTTCAATTTAGAAATATATTCTCAAAATTCTAACACAACAAAATCCAGAGGTGAACTGATAAAAATGTTAAGTCACTAACTATAGTCACTTTGTAATTCATGGTTTATATATTTAAATTTCTTCAACATAATTATATTTAAAATGAAAATGTTTTCGGTATTGGGTGAGCTGTGCTTGTTCCTACAACTTAACTGTTTTCCTAAAGAGCAGTAATTCAGTGCATACATTTTTCAGAAGCACTCTTATTTTTAAGTCATATTAAAAGTTACAGTAGTCTGCTCCACCAAATAAGCCCATGAAAGTCATTTATTTTAGAAAATCCCTCTTTCAGAAAACCCTCCTACCTAATGAATATTTAAGAAAGACGTATGTATTCTTAATGAATGAGCAACGTAAACACCTAAGAGGGAAGCCTTTATAATTTCCAAGGAACCAATCTGATCTATTAACAAACCCTGATTCCTCAGACATTTGGAATGCCGTGCATAGATAGTAAGCTATCCAAACAGTACTTACATTCTCTCATGTCAACCATTCTGTTGCACTCAATTAGCATGTTACAAAATTCTTGTGAAATTTCAGTTGAAACATATTAGCAAATATATTGGTGGGGAAAAAAACAAAAAACAAAAAACCAACAGCTATGAAAGTCCAGGAAGTCCTCTTATGAATTCTAGATGAGGAAAAGGCTGTCTTTGCATGGCTCATTCATCAGAGAAAGAGAACTGTATTAAATGAGCTACTGAAATACATTATTTAACAAAGCAAACTGTGATAAAATGCTGTCCCTTTTTAAAAAGACTAACTAGGGGGGCGCCTGGGTGGCTCCAGTGGGTTCAAGCCTCTGCTTTCTGCTCAGGTCATGATCCCAGGGTCCTGGGATCCAGCCCCATATCGGACTCTGCTCCGCAGGGAGCCTGCTTCCTTCTCTCTCTCTCTGCCTGCCTCTCTGCCTACTTGTGATCTCTGTCTGTCAAGTAAATAAATAAAAATCTTAAAAAAAAAAAAAAAAACTAATTAGGTCCTCTGACATAAGGCTCTGAGGTTCCAATCTATACCTCTTCCTAAAGCATATTTTATGTTACGTTATTTGGTTTTTTTCCCCCAAAGCACATTTTAAATCGAAGCTATTGTAACTGGTTGCATAGTGTTCCACTTAACTATCTGCTCAGACCGTTTTTAGATACAGCTCATCCAGATAGGAAAAACTGTCAAAACTACTGGGTTAAGAATTACAAAGGGGGAAAAAAAAAAAAAAAGCCAAAAACCTCCCAAGCACTAAAATGCTATCTACTTTTGTCCTCCTAGGTGTGTCTGCCTTCCATGAACCAGTGAAGAGAAGGATGCTTACTCTTATTTGCATTATTATTTGTATTATGGATGTGATGCATTTTTAATGTCTACCTTTTTATGAAATTGACTGCTTTGTGAAAGGTCATTAAAGGATCCCAGGAAGGACATTTGTTTTAATCAAAGAATCATTGTGTAGGATTCTATGTAAACAAAAAAGAAAGGACAAACAAAAAACACTCCTGGCTAAAAGATATGGCCATTTAGTTATCGTAAAACCAAGGAGAACTTCCAACGAAGGATCTCGGACCACGAGAAAAAATTTCATCCAGGCTGCTGGCTGGCAAGAGGCCATGCGAAACAGCACCCAGCCCTGCACGGAGAGCTGGTTGACAGATGTTATTAGCTGACTTTTGCTGAAAAAGTACGGGAGAACAGTTGGAAAATCACAAGGTGTCGGACAAGCTTTAAATAAATAAATAGCTTATTTGGCAGTAGAAAGGGAGAAAGACAATGAGCTCCTTCGTTGAGGAAGAAGACAGGGGTACTTCTAATTACAGAGTTCCTTACTGTTGGTTTCATGGGCTGACTTCTTAATGAGAATGGAAATTGTGCCTCCCACACTTGTATTTAGAGGTTCTAGGACTTGAGAATGACAATTAGTTTGCAGTTTTGCTCCAGATTTGTGATCTTCCTGGTATGAGAATGCCACTGATGTAGGTGAGAGCTCGTCACCCTCCTCCCTTGGTGACGGAGGCAGCACGTGGGGAAAGTGCCAAGTGTCGACTTAGGGCTTCTAACACCTTGACTTGAATATGGCATTTAACACTAGAATAGCCCTAAGGAAAAAAACAAACACTCCACAGATGACACTTGTTAACGTCTGAGGGGCACAGCAAACAAGGATTCAGAGAATATGTGAAAATCTAATTTTGTAGGAAAGGCCCAGACAAAAGGAGAAGAATGAAACAATTGCAAGAGATACTTTCTTGGAGGAGATCATTAGCCCACGAGGCTGAGACGAGGTTATCCCAGGCTCACTCTTGGCTAGTCAGGGTTGCCGAACATATAGGCAGGCCCATTTGGATCCCTCACAAAGCGAGATGGAAATCATCACAAAGCAGACAAAACCGGGCCACATTTCTTTCAAATTCCAAGAATCCCGTCATCTCTCTTTTCTGAGTAGACATATTGCTAGGCAACATTTGTTAACACAGAAAGGACAACAAGATCTAAAAAGAATAGAAATCCACCAAATCTACAAAGGTGCACCAGACACACAATCTTACACACACACACAGGCACACGCGTGCGCGCACATACAGGCACACACACTTCACACGACCTTCCAAAAGGTATTATTTTTTTAAGCATGACTTAAAATGGAAGATCGACTTTCAATTCACGTCTTTGAGGCAACCTCTGTCCTTCCAAATTCATGGTACTCCACAAGAAACTAACTGTATTGGGGCTAAAACCCTTGTTATCTTTGTGTAAACAGGGCTCTTTTGGCACAGAAGATCAACTGGCAGAATCCTTAAGTCACATGCGGACAAATATGTGAAAATATTTATTACCCTTTCAAAAATCACAATCTTAAGTTATTATCCTTAGACTTAAGATTTCATTATGTTTAAAATAAAGACCTTTGTAAACTATAGAGGACATTCAAAGGCAAACTTCCAGGACTTAATAGAAAATAGCCAACATTATTGTTTCCAATTATTTCACGAAGACACACAAATTAGAGGAACAGAATAGACAAGGGCTGGTTTTGTTAGCCTTCTCGGGTTCCGCAGGGGCCCGGAGCCCGCGCCGCTCTCCGCTCGGGGACGCCATCCCCCCGACCCCCCCACTCCCGCTGCTCCCACCGTGACATTTAGGAGACGCGGCTGCAGGGCCGCTTATTTGTGATCGACTTCGAAAGTCACAAAAGCCACCACAAAAGCCCTGGAGCTGGAAAACACTAGAAGCGCTTCTTCAAGGGCATTTTCGAGGAGGCCGTCGCCGCCCGCGAAGGGCGCGCAGGTCTGGAGCCGCCCGCCCCGCGCCGGGACGCGCGGAGAGGGCCCCCGGCGCGGGGACCCGGGCCCGGGCTGCGCCCCTGCCGGCGCCCGCCCTCTCCCCGGCGCTATGGAAACCGCATTCTTGCGCGCCTGCTCGTCCTGCAGCTCCTCCGACCACATCCCGGGCCGGGGACGGCAACTTCCCGGGCGCCCGACAAGTGAATGGCGCCGATGACGCCCCGGAAGAGCCCGCGACCTGGGTGCGGGGGAAGGGCGTCCCCGGGCGGGGGGGGGGGGAACCCCGGGAGCCGCCCGAGGGGAACCCGGTCCGGGGTCGGGGGCGCCGCCCGCGCCCCTCCCCTCCTGCTGGGAAAGGGCCCCGCGCGGCCCCCGACCCGGCGCGCTCCGGTGACTAATGGGATGCTCGTAAACAAGGCGCGGGCCGGGCTCCCGGGAACCACCCAGGCGCACACCCGCCGCGGCGGCCGGGCGCGCGCCCACCCCGAGTTTGGGCGCCAGATCCGCGCGCCCAAGTGCGTGATGGAAGGAGGGGGGGAGGCGAGGGCAGCCGAGTTCACGGGCCCCCCCCGATCCCCGCGAGGGCGGCGGCAGCGATGCGGGGCCCGAGGAAGGGCGCTGCTGCCACCACCGCCACCCCCGTCCCCGGCGCCCAGCCCCGGCCGGCGGTCCCGGCCCTTGATCTCCGCCGGCCCCCGCCCCGCGCGGCGTCCCCTCCCCCGGCCTCCTCCCCGGCGGAAGCTGCGAGCCCAATTAATTGAGTCCGAGGCGGGAGGGAAGGGCCCTCCGCGCGGAGGCCGGCCCCCGCCCCTCCCGCGCGCCCCTTTTCCCGCCCTGGGTGGCATCTCCTCCGCCGGCATCCACAACGAGCCTCTGATTAATGAGGCTCGGGCCGGCCCCCACCCCGCCCGGGCCCCGGCCTCCGCGGGAGGGGGAGGGGACGGCGGGAAACGCAGCCCCGGGAGAAAGGGGGGCGGGGCGGGGGCGCGCGGCCCGCCCCCTCTGCGGCCCGCGCCCATTGGCTGCGCCGGCCGTCCGTCGGGGGGCGCGGCGCCAATGCGGGCGGCGGGGCGGGGCGGCCGCGCCGTGTGTGCCTGCGTAACGCCGAGTCACATGTTGTTTTGCTCTTCTTAGTTCAGTCACTCGGTGCGCGATGTGTTACTCACTGTGCGGCGGGGACCGCGACGAGCCCGGGTCGCCGTTGGCAGCAGCGGCAGCGGCAGCGGCAGCAGCAGCAGCCCCGGTGGCGGCGCGGACCCCGAGTGCCTGGGCGCACCCCGGCACCCCGGAGCGCGGCGCAGCGGCGGGACCCGTGCGGCTGCGCGCGCCTTAGGCTCGGCCCCGCGGCTCGGCGCGGGGACCCCGACTCTCGGCCCAGCCAGCGAGTCCCCAGGCGCCGCCCGAGAGATCTCGCCCGGGAGGCAGCGGCCGCGGGCAGCCGGGCCGAGGGACGGCCACCGCCCGCGCCGGGCATCCTCCGGGGCCCGGGAGCGCGGAGGGCGCTGCGCCACCGCTCGGGGCCGGCCCCCGCGGGCCTCCCCCAGCCTTCCCCACCTCTGGGCCCGAGGGACGCGGGCTCCGGCGGACGAACGCGGGGGGCAGGGAGCCGCCCCCGCCCGCGCCCCCGCCCCCCCACGCGCGCCCCCAGCTCCTCCGCGCCCGGCTGGGCGGCGCGGCCTGAAACGCCGGCGATGGCGAGCCCGCCGCTGCACGGGGCCCCCGGGCCGGCGGGCGGCGACGGCCCCAACCTCAACAACAACAACAACAACAACCACAGCGTGCGCAAGTGCGGCTACCTGCGCAAGCAGAAGCACGGCCACAAGCGCTTCTTCGTGCTGCGCGGGCCCGGCGACGAGGCGGCGGCGGCGGCGGGCGGGGGGCCGGCGCCGCAGCCGCCGCGGCTCGAGTACTACGAGAGCGAGAAGAAGTGGCGGAGCAAGGCGGGCGCCCCGAAGCGGGTCATCGCGCTCGACTGCTGCCTGAACATCAACAAGCGCGCCGACGCCAAGCACAAGTACCTGATCGCGCTCTACACCAAGGACGAGTACTTCGCGGTGGCGGCCGAGAACGAGCAGGAGCAGGAGGGCTGGTACCGCGCGCTCACCGACCTGGTCAGCGAGGGCCGCGCCGGCGACGCGCCCCCGGCCGCCGCCACCGCCGCGTCCTGCAGCGCCTCCCTGCCCGGCGCCCTGGGCGGCTCGGCCGGCGCCGCCGCGGCCGATGACAGCTACGGGCTGGTGGCGCCCGCCACGGCCGCCTACCGCGAGGTGTGGCAGGTGAACCTGAAGCCCAAGGGCCTGGGCCAGAGCAAGAACCTGACGGGCGTGTACCGCCTGTGCCTGTCGGCGCGCACCATCGGCTTCGTGAAGCTCAACTGCGAGCAGCCGTCGGTGACGCTGCAGCTCATGAACATCCGGCGCTGCGGCCACTCGGACAGCTTCTTCTTCATCGAGGTGGGCCGCTCGGCCGTCACGGGCCCGGGCGAGCTGTGGATGCAGGCGGACGACTCGGTGGTGGCGCAGAACATCCACGAGACCATCCTGGAGGCCATGAAGGCCCTCAAGGAGCTCTTCGAGTTCCGGCCGCGCAGTAAGAGCCAGTCGTCGGGCTCGTCCTCCACGCACCCCATCAGCGTCCCCGGCGCGCGCCGCCACCACCACCTGGTCAACCTGCCCCCGAGCCAGACGGGCCTGGTGCGCCGCTCGCGCACGGACAGCCTGGCCGCCACCCCGCCGGCCGCCAAGTGCAGTTCGTGCCGGGTGCGCACGGCCAGCGAGGGCGACGGCGGCGCGGCGGCGGGCGCGGGGGCGGCGGGCGCCAGGCCCGTGTCGGTGGCCGGGAGTCCCCTGAGCCCCGGGCCGGTGCGCGCGCCCCTGAACCGCTCGCACACCCTGAGCGGCGGCTGCGGGGCCCGCGCGAGCAAGGCGGCGCCGGCGCCGGCAGGGGGCGCCCTGCAGCACAGCCGGTCCATGTCCATGCCCGTGGCGCGCTCGCCCCCGGCCGCCACCAGCCCCGGCAGCCTGTCGTCCAGCAGCGGGCACGGCTCCGGCTCCTACCCGCCGCCCCCCGGCGCGCACCCGCACCTGCCGCACCCCCTGCACCAGCCCGCCGGCCAGCGGCCCTCCAGCGGCAGCGCCTCGGCCTCGGGCTCCCCCAGCGACCCCGGCTTCATGTCCCTGGATGAGTACGGCTCCAGCCCCGGCGACCTGAGAGCCTTCGGCGGCCACAGGAGCAACACGCCCGAGTCCATCGCCGAGACTCCCCCGGCCCGGGACGGCGGCGGGGGCGAGCTGTACGGGTACATGACTATGGACCGGCCCCTGAGCCACTGCGGCCGCCCCTACCGCAGAGTGTCGGGGGACGGGGCCCAGGACCTGGACCGAGGGCTGAGGAAGAGGACTTACTCCCTAACCACGCCTGCCCGGCAGCGGCCGGTGCCGCAGCCCTCCTCCGCGTCCCTGGATGAGTACACCCTGATGCGGGCCACCTTCTCTGGCAGCTCCGGCCGCCTCTGCCCGACCTGCCCCGCGTCGTCTCCCAAAGTGGCCTACCACCCCTATCCCGAGGACTACGGCGACATCGAGATCGGGTCCCACAGGAGCTCCAGCAGTAACCTGGGTGCCGACGATGGCTACATGCCCATGACCCCTGGCGTGGCCCTCCTGGGTGGGGGTAGTGGCAGCTGTAAGAGTGATGACTACATGCCCATGAGCCCCACTAGCGTGTCCGCCCCGAAGCAGATCCTGCAGCCTCGGGCCGCTGTCGCCGCAGCCCTGCCTGCCACGGGAACCACGGTGCCGGCGCCCACCCCTACGGTCAGCAGGGCTTTTCCGGCAAGCGGGGGCAGCTACAAGACGAGCTCTCCAGCCGAGAGCTCCCCCGAGGACAGTGGGTACATGCGTATGTGGTGTGGCTCCAAGCTGTCCATGGAGAACACCGACACCAAGCTGCTCCCCAACGGGGACTACCTCAATATGTCCCCCAGCGACGCGGGTACCTCGGGAACCCCTCCCGACTTCTTCTCAGCCGCCTTGCATGGCAGTGGGGAGATGCTCAGGGGAGTCCCTGGCTACTGCTATAGCTCCCTGCCCCGCTCCTACAAGGCTCCTTACACGTGCAATGCGGACAACGACCAGTACGTGCTCATGAGCTCCCCCGTGGGGCGCATCCTGGAAGAGGAGAGGCTCGAACCCCCATCCAGCCCGGGGGCTGCGCCAGCCAGCAGCGCCTTCGAGGCAGGAGGTGGCCACAGCCAGCCTCCTCACCCAGTAGTGCCTTCGCCCAGCAGGCCGAGTGGCAGCAGCGGGGGTCGCCCAGAGGGCTTCCTGAACCAGCGCGCCCGGTTAGTGCGGCCCACACGCCTGTCCCTGGAGGGGCTGCAGACCCTGCCCAGCATGCACGAGTACCCTCTGCCGCCGGAGCCCAAGAGCCCCGGCGAGTACATCAACATTGACTTTGGCGACGCCGGAGCTCGCCTGTCTCCGCCTGCGCCCCCGCTGCTGGCTTCCGCGGCCTCCTCGTCCTCACTGCTGTCCGCCAGCAGCCCGGCCTCCTCCCTGGGCTCCGGCACCCCAGGCACGAGCAGCGACAGCAGGCAGCGCTCCCCGCTCTCCGACTACATGAACCTCGACTTCAGCTCGCCCAAGTCGCCCAAGCCGGGCACCCAGAGCGGGGACCCCGTGGGCTCCCTGGATGCCCTGCTGTCCCCCGAGGCCTCGTCCCCCTACCCGCCGCTGCCCCCGCGCCCCGCTGCCCCCGCCTCCTCGCTGCAGCCGCAGCATCCCCCACCGCCCCCCCCAGGGGAGCTGTACCGCCTGCCACAGGCGTCCGCTTGCCAGGGCCCCAGCGCTGCCTCCTCCTCGTCCTCGGAGACCGGGGACAACGGTGACTACACCGAGATGGCCTTTGGCGTGGCTGCCACCCCGCCACAACCCATCGCGGCCCCCCCGAAGCCGGAAGGTGCCCGTGTTACCAGCCCAACGTCCGGCTTAAAGAGGCTGAGTCTCATGGATCAGGTGTCGGGTGTCGAGGCCTTCCTGCAGGCTAGCCAGCCCCCAGACCCTCACCGGGGAGCCAAGGTCATCCGCGCAGACCCACAGGGGGGCCGCCGGCGCCACAGTTCCGAGACCTTCTCCTCGACCACCACTGTGACCCCCGTGTCCCCGTCCTTCGCCCATAACCCTAAGCGCCACAACTCGGCCTCCGTGGAAAATGTCTCTCTCAGGAAAAGCAGTGAAGGGGGCGGCAGTGGCGTCCTGGGTGGGGGGGACGAGCACACCATGTCCCCTCGCCAGCTGCAGCCGCCGCCCCCCCAGCAGGCACGCCCATGGGTCCCGGGTCAGCCGGGTGGCTTGGTGGGCGGCCCCGGGGGCAGCAGCTCTCCCATGTGCAGGGAGACCTCTGCCGGCTTCCAGAATGGCCTCAACTACATCGCCATTGACGTGAGGGACGAGCCTGGGCTGTCACCGACCCCACAGCAGCACCCGCATCCGCAGCCCGGAGACAAGAGTGCCTGGGGCCGGACCCGCAGCCTCGGGGGTCTCATCAGCACTGTGGGGGGCAGCGGCAGCAGTGGGGTTTGCGGGGGGCCGGGCCCTGGCGCCCTCCCCTCCGCCAACACCTATGCCAGCATTGACTTCTTGTCCCATCACCTGAAGGAGGCCACCGTTGTGAAAGGTGAGGCCCTTGGATCTTGTGGCTGGCGGGTGGAAGGGTGGGGGAAGCCCGTGGGCGGGCTCTGGGTTCACTGCCATTCTCTTCTCTGGTACCTTGACCTGAGCGCCCAAATACCGGACCAGCCTTCTTGTTTTGTTTTCCTTGGGGCTCCTCCCCTGCCTTCCTTCTTCTCCAGACACCAATAGCCGTCCGGTGGTCTTTGAGTCGAAGGTGACGTTTCCCACTCAGGAGACGCGGGTTTGTTTTTCGGGTCCAGACCCCTCTTCCCATCGTTTCCCAGGACGGTGTCTTCCCAGGTCAGCTGCCCCACAGTGCCAGCTGCGGGTTCTTGACCTTAAGTTTGACAGCTGCCTCACCTTTTGCTTTGTTTTCCTGGAGCCCCGTCCCAGCTGATCTTTGTGGCGGCTCAGAGGTTATCACAACAGGCCTGCAAGGCATTCGGGAAATGAGTGTCCATTTTGGTGGTAGTTGCGGGAACAGTGAACCATTTTCTCTCCTGAGGGTCTGAAACGGGGAGGGTGCCTGCACACAGCAGGAAAGCAGCGGAGTTGAGGTCTACCTGGCCGTCGTCGTCACCTGGTCCGAGCTAAGCCCGGGTGGGGGGGTTGCAGAGGTTCGGATGGCCGAGGTCTAGGGTGTGGCCCAGAGTGCGCCTTCCTAAGAAGGCTGCGTTGATGCTGCTGGTTGGGGGGCGTCCTCTGAGTGCTCTGTCCCCCGTGAGGCTCACCTGAGGAAGTTACTCTCTGGGGCCTGGCCCAGACGCAAGCCGGTGAAGCCTCCAGCGGGCAGACCGCAGGCCCCGGCGCAGTTCAGAATTTGCCCAGGTGATGGGAACGTGCAGCGGGGTCTAGTATCAGTGCTTTAGGGAGAACAAGTGGAAGACGACCTCGTGGGCCTTTTCCGGAACACCTGGGCGGGAGGGTGCCCTGTATCCTTCACAGACTCATCAGATACCCACGAGGAGGGAGGGCTGTGCTTGCTCTGCTGGTGGTGTGTTCTGAGGATCTCAAACTTCAAATGGCTGGGGGTGGGGGGGTGGAGAACAGGGGGCAGCGAGTGTTCATTTCCTCATTTTCTTTGGTGGTGGTGGTTGGGCTGCTAGGCACGGAGAGGCTCTGGGGAAACCATAAGACAAATCCCAAAACGCAAAGTAGCGAAAAGGGTTCCGTAGCCTGAGTTCTGTGCTGGCCCGAGGTCAGCAGGCTGCCGAGGGTCCGAGGGGATGATCTCAGGGGCTTGGGGATCCGTGTGTGCCTTTTGTCTTTAAAACAAACAGAGTAGCAGAACGCCCCCTGAGTCCAGCATGGGGGTTAGAGTTTGCTGGGACGGTCGGTCCCTGGCGTTCGGAAGTACAGCGACAGGGTAAACAGGCAGTTGTCCTGTTAGGACAGGGGAAGAGCTGTTTGGCTTCGTTTAAACCATAGAGTGAAAGAGGAGAGAGTCCTAGGGAGTTACCAGGAGCATAGAGCAGTGGCATGCATCTGATTAGATCCCGTGGAACTGGTCGGGATGTATCCCATAACCGGCGACTCTCCACTGAAGGTCACTGCACTTGGAGTTAAGTGAAGCCCTTGCAGGTGCTTCTGAAAAATGGCTTGTGTGAGTCCCGGGGTGGAAGGAAGAGCCGCTGCCAGGACACAGACCGGAGAAACGGCCCCTGCCGCACTGGAACGGGGTCTGGGGAGAGATGCATCCTCACAAAAAGTTCTTTTCGTCCGCCCAGATGGGTGTATAGGGTATATGCCCTAGTGAACGTGAAAGTACATTTTGCTGAAATCTGATTCTAATCAGAAAAGCAGCCTGAGAACATAACACCTTTTAGGCCTTTTGGGGAAGGAGGCAGCAAAAACCTGGACTGGACCTCGCAACGCCGCGGGAGCGGGTTCTGGCAGCCGCAGGAGGAGTGAGCTGGGGTTTACGTGGCCAAGCCTGCAAGGGTTCCAGGCTTTTCTGATAAAGGAGACACATTTGGGAGCGTGATTCATGTATGATAGAATGACCTTTGCAGACTAGAGAAAATTTTAAACCTCAAGGGAGGAGTTTAGTTGGAGACCTGATTTCGCTTTGTTCTGTGGGTTTTCCCACCAGTATAAAATTCCTTTCAACCTATAGGATTCAGGACTCTGAAACCGAAACAGCCGTTCACACGCTGCATGCTGGCTGAACAGGGATGAGGCCGGATTTGCTTGCTGTTTTTCCGGTCTCTGTGGGCATTATGGAAGCCCCCTGGTAAGAAGGAGAGCGACTCTTTTTGAGCAAATAGAGAGCTGTGATCCGCTGTGGTGCCCAAACCAGTTTTTTAAAAGGCCTGCATGCTCGATAGATCTAGTAAACGGATGCGACACGGACCGGACCGGAGAACAGGAAGGACAGGGATGTCGTCTTTATGGACGTGAACCTGAGTTGTGGTCTGCGGAGAAAGGGACTCCGAGGGAACGTCCACTTTTATGTAACTCACGTGCGCCTGTAGAAATTGGTTTGTGGTGCTCGTAAATAAAAAGTTCACAGGAGATAAGCGTCCTTAGAGAGAATGATTTATAGCGAGGAAGACTCGGAAAGCGTTTCTTTGAAGATGAAATAGGAGAAGAACTTCCTGGGTCATCGCGTGCGCTGGCCTGGTGCTCAGAGGAGGCTTCTGTGTGCACACTGAGCTCCTCGGGCGCCCATGAGGAGACGTCATTAATTATGCTGAAGCTGAATAATTTGGGGTTGTTTGGGTAGGGTTTGGCATTTGCATAAGTGGTAACAAAGATACTGGTTTCCTGCAAGGCTAGATGGTTGTTTACAATAGAATTGGGGATGGTGGGATTTCTGTGCCTTAGCGAAGGAAACAAGTTAGTACACCTTGCGGGGGGGCTGTGCGGGCGCGCGCTCTGGGTTAATATATAATAATATATGTGATACAGTAGTTACATATATTAACCTAGAGCAAATAATAATTGAACTCTCAGTTACGCATCTTACTTGGGAGCAAGGGAAGGGTCTTACTGCGTGTTCTGCGTGTGTGTGTGTGTGTGTGTGTGTGTGTTTAGAAAAATCCAACCCATTTGTCCGAGCATTGTTGTTTCAGAAGTGGAACTAGAGTATGGATCTATTCTGTTTTAAAGCAACATTTGAAAACTAACTGTGTACATTTGTCCTATGATTGGAGGTTGCTGTATGTTGTAGAAAGTGCTACCTCAGTGTTCTGTTCCTCTGTCGTGGGATTTTATTCTAAAATTGGTTTTCGTGTATGTGTAAGGCAGGTTAGATAAGAGTTACCATTGAAAGCGTCTGTATTTAAATTCTGTTTGCTAAAAGGACTATTCATCCATGTCCTGTGGCCAGAGAGTCTGGGGATAACAGGAATGTCTCCAAAGGAACAATATAATCACGATTTACGTTTGAAAGGATTGCCTATTGGAAATCTGAAAGCTAAGACCGTGAATATTTTTAGAACTCCTATGAGATCCCTTGACAAACCACATGCCCTTTGTTTTTCTGTTGTGTGTGGTCTCCTGCTTTGGTTGGCCAGCTCCTGTGGTAATAAGAAAATAATGGACGGCGTCCTGCCCGGTTCCCAGGAACAGAGGACTCAGGTGCTAATGAAAACACACAGGCTTTCGTGAATGAAAGTCACGTGACTTGGTCTACTTCCTTTATTGGAAGAGAAACCTTTATAAAAATAGTACTTCGTAGAAGGAAGCATAGTATTGTGGAACATTAAACCAGGAATCAGGAAACCAGGTTTCTGGTTGCTGATCTTAATGAGTCATTGTGGGACAGAGGAAAACCATTTAGCCCCACTTTCTCACTTTCTCTGTCTGTAAAATGGGGTAATTATAACTCTCTCCCTTCCGTGTCTGCTGGGCGGTCCAGCAGATCATAAAAATCAAGAACAGTTAAAGTGCCCTTCTAAAGGGCCCTGCTCATAAACCCACTGATGCCCTTGATACTTACTGCCTTGAAACCATGGGTATTTACAGGAAAGTCACTTTTGCCCATGAGTGTTCTTAAAAAAAAAGGCCAAAAACCTCAATCTGAAAATGGAGCTAATACCCTTTTAAGAAACATGGGTCTTTTTTGCTTCCTTGCTAGTTCCACTCCAGTCGAGAAGAACCGTGTTTCCCCCCCTTTACTTAACTTGAGATGTTGTTCATAGATAATTATCCATTGCAGAGAAGCAGTGGTTAAATTACACAGGAAAATACCAGTTGAGGAAAACAGCATCCTAATGCTGAAATTGCATTAAGACTGCCCTTTTGATTACCTTTTATGATTTGTTTATATGTAAAAGATACTGTCAAGATGAAAATTTGAAATAGAATATGCATCTTTTTTTGTTGTTGTTGTTAACGGGTAGTGTTGGCTCTCAGCGTGGGGTATATTGAAAGGAAACCAGAACCCTTCAACTTTGAGCGGCTGAATCCAGTGTTGGGCCTGGGTTGGTTCAGTTAGGGTCGCCCCTCCTGCAGTTTGGGGTTGTGTAGTTGTCAGACACCATAGGGGAACCTCCGAAGTTTGCTGAAGTCATTTGCTCTTCCGCAGGCCCCTTCCCCCACAAAAGGAATTCTCATAGATAATTAATATTTTATTTTCTCTGGAGCTCTGTGGATGAAATGAATCTCTCTTTTTTCTGGAGAGGAGAACTTTCAGCAGTTTAACGAACAGCATGAGTATAATGGGTTTTCTGTTAAAATTCCCACTAAGGCATTTTCTGTAGAAGCATAGTTCCAGGAGCTGGTTAACTTTTGGTATCAGATTTGGCACGTGGAGAGGGTTCTTTTTGTTTTGTTTTTTTTGGGTAGCGCAGAATCAAGTGTTCCCATTTCACCTTAGAAACTTAAGGGAAAATGTAACTTTACTCTTATCTGCGTTGCCAAGTGGAGTGGGAAAAACTCCGAGGGCAATAGAGCCCCGCCCGAAGCCCATGCTTCACAGGAGTCCTCTGATAATAGGGGAATTCACTGCCGATTTTGTCTAGTACAGACGGGGGAGGATGTGTATTTCTATACAAGACAGGGACCGCATCTTAATGTTGGCTTTTTAGTAAACAAATAAAAACAGAATGTTCTGATCTTCCCGTATGATCCCTTATAAGCATGTTATTGATCAGGCCGTGGGTTTTCTGAAAACATACTCTCTGAATTTCAGTGGGGGAAGCTCTGTGTTAGTTTTACCTGCAGACAATTCAGTGGGGAGCTGGGGGAGTCCTCATCAGGACAGGGGAAATGCCGAGGCTGGACATTGCCGGTGATCATCAGATTGTTTCTCGATAGCCGCAGAGACTTGCTTGAACTGGGCGCAAACATGAAAGGCACAGAAGGTCTGAGGAATGGGAGCTGGAACACACTTTGTACGCTACTGTCTTGCTCGGTGGAAGCAAACGATACGGGGTCCTTCCGGGCGTGGTGTTCTTGCTGCTTCGTTGAATTCCTTGCACGGGAACACTGAGATAGAACTGGGTCACCGTGTAAAGGCTGCGTGTTTACAAGTGATAAAATCGGCAAGTTAGTGGTTCTGATTTCTTGGCGATTGGACTGGAATAATACTAAGTTTGCATAAAGTTGCTTTTACATGTCCAGAGATGTGGTAAAACTCTTCAGGTGAATGCGTCTTCCAGTTTGCCCTCTTCGCTTACGTCACACATGATGTAGATGCCCACAGAAGAGACTTACAAAATAGTCTTTGCCTGCTGTGCTTTTACTGAAATTTGGAATATTTGGTCAAACTTTGTGGTAGATCAACTTTAAAGGTTCAAAGCACCTTGTAAATACTGGGTTTTATTTTAGTGTTGATTTTATTTATTTATTTCTTTTTAAGGTTTTACTTACTTACTTTAGAGATGGGGGGAGGAGCAGAGGCAGAGGGACAAGCTGACTCTGTCCTGAGCACAGAGCCCCACTTGGGGCCCGATCGCATGACCCCAAGATGGGGACCGAGTCCAAATCGAGAGTCTGATGCTCAAATGACTGAACCCAGGGTCCCCTTTAGTATTGATTTTTGAGTATCAAATTTTCCAGAAAGAAATATTTTGTGTGCGTGTGTGTAATGGGGTAAGGGTCGCCATGCCTCCTCTGGTCATGCGCCAAGAGGCTTGATGTGAATTTCTTTTTAAATTGAAACTCGAATATTGAATAATGACATATTCTGTAATCATGTTAAAACTTTAAAACCGCAAGTACAATTGAAGTCTTACTGGTGCTTTACTCTAGCCCCACTATTGGTATTGGTATAAATCATTGTGTGAATTATTATGGTCTAGTATTAAATTTCAGTTTTTTAATGTGTAAGAAGGGGGATTGTGAAAGATTTCATTATATTATGTGATTTTCATAATTACCTTAAAATCCATATGTTTCTCTGAAGGATTTATGCTTTTCCGTAATCCTAATGCGTAGCCTGTCGTGTTTATGAGTGTGAGATAGTGCTCTCTCCCCGCAAATTTATCAGTAGGTATTTTCAGTCCATCTTTTGCCTCCAGTGGTGGGTAACTGACAGTCCCAGAGCTTGATGGGCAGCTGCAGCTGGAGATGGTGACATCGTAACCATTATCCTGATCAGTATTGAAGGATTATTGTGCGTCCCTATCCCCTTTAGGTCAGAGGAATTGTTTAAAATCCAGAAAGTGTTTTCCCACTTCATGGTGGAGAGACATTTTCCTACCTGTAGTATCACGTAATGCCCCAAAACCCAGTGCCGCGGGGATCTGCTGCTGAGGGAGGCCCCGGGACTTGCCAGGTTCCCCGAGCGGAGAGGAGGACTGTCGGGCGGCGTCCTGGGGCTCTGCGTCCTCGTGTCCTCGTGCGCTTTCCCTTCTGTCCCGTCGTCCCCCGGTCTCTGCTTCCGAAGCTCCCAGCCAGTAGTTACGTGCGGACCTGGCCGTGGACCTGCCCCCGGCAACTCGCCCGGGGACTGTGTTTTGTCTCACTTGGGGATGGTTACTTCATTTTCTTTTTTTTTTTTCTTCCGGGTATTTATTCATTCCCGAGGAAACGTGGGCAGGTGAGCAGGAGGTAGCACACAGGAGGACGGCTCCCCAACTCTTTTAAACCAGTGATACGCCCGGCACCGTGAAGACCCTGGAATCCGATGGGTCTTTGATGGCTGTTGTGGTGTCACTGGCGTCATTGTCTTGCTTGGTGACGGTTCTGGGGGTTTCCAGGCTGGCTTCCCGGCGTTCTGGGGGTCTGCGGCGAGGAAAGCTGCTGTTCGCGCAGCTGCTTGTACTTCAGCAGAGCTGGCTGTGCCTTCCACTCGAGAAGACACTCCCTGCCCTCCCAGCCACACGCGCTCACACTCCTTCCGCGAAGCAGGGGGAGAACCCAAAGGGAATGGAGTTCAGTGCGTCTGAAGGGCGAAGGGCTGGGAAGTGTTGCAATAGTGTAACTCATTGAAGGTTGTGAACAGGGAGGAGGAGGGAGGTCAGACGTCTTCTCCAAGGTCACCATTTAATTAGTTGGTAGAAATGTTTGTAAATAGTATCAAGAAAGAACCGAGTGTGCACAGTCTCTGTGGGTCCTTCGTGTACCGATGAGTAACTTTGTTCCGGGCTGAGTTCGCTGCAGAACAGCTCAGTGCTTGCAGAAGCGCTGTCTGCTGTCTTACCTGGGGACGCTGTGTTCCACGCATGCACTAAAAGGTCTGGTCACCAGAAGTAGGGGACACACCGAAGCGAGGCTGTGAGCTGTCAGTCCCGGAACGAGCCCGCTCACGGCCATGTGGGCAGGGTTTACTGTGAGGCAGAAGAGCGAAGGTTTGGCCCATATTCAAGATCATGTACTTACTTGTTAAAAAAAAGAAAGAAAGAAAGAAAGAAAGAAGAGAATTCCTGGCATAATTCAAATGGAAAATCCTCTTTCCTCTGGGGAGACAGACGTCCTTGATCTCTGTGATGGGTCCAACCTGCACAGTTGCCCTGGCCATGGCTTGAGGTGTCTTTATGATGTATTCCTTCTATAAGTGAAATAGCATAATCTCCTCATTATGCATAAGTCCATTAACGGTTTCCTAAGAAATGAGTCATTAACCTGTTTAATGATGAGTGTATTTGAAAACTAACCAATTTAGAATTTGCCTAAGGACCGATAAGTTAACTCATCAGTTTTTGCTAGGTGGTGATCTTCTGGACACTGGGTTCTTTCACGAGTGCCTGTCTTGTTTTCAAGACTTTTTTTTTTTTTTTAATCATGTAACTGAAGTTTTACACCAAGAAAAGTGGTTTTTCTACCTTCCTAAGGATGTAACTGCAACCCCACTTTCTGAGGCATAAGGGAAGACGTCCGCCAACCTGAGTTCAGAAGCTGTCCGTAGTTTTAAGAACCGTAGTGGGGATCCGCGGGCTTGTGCTGCTGTGGGTGACTCGGTTTTGTTTGCATGAGCTGCTGGTCCCTCGCATCCTCAGAGAGACGACTTCCATCGAGCAGATGGCAGCTTTGGGCCCACGCGCCTGCCTGGTAGACAGGGAGACCCGGTAATCTACCCAGCTGCGCGGGACCCTGGGCCGCCTGCCGCGGGGGGGCGCTCAGCAAAACAGGGGACCCTGCCCTGCCCTCCCCATCAGTGAAGCTTTTTGGGGAGCAGGGAGAGCAGAGTTCAGAGCGCCCTGTCTCTTTGCTTCTGGGTCTGGGGGTACTTATCAGGATAAATAGAAAAGCTGACCCATAAAGATCGTGGTGTGCCCCTCTGTAGGGAGTCTTCGGAGATAAGCCCAGCAGTCTTTCCCTGGGTGAGGTTTGGATCCCTTCCATAGAGCACCCCTAGAACGGGCACGGCTGCCCTGCCAAGTGTGCGGGGTGGGGGTACGGGGGATGCCAGCCAAAGTAGGGACCGCAGTGTCTCCCCCCACCCCATGAAGCCCCGGGATTCCCAGGCCTGTTGGAGAAGCCATGCCCACACCCCCTGGGGCTGGGGGGGGGCAGTTGTCTCCACTGAGGGGTCTGACCAGCACCTCCTTTCCTGTCCCCAAGCTGGGTGTCGGGCACCTGGTGGGTGGATAAGTTGGGGGAATTGTGAGGTGGGGAAGTAGTTTTGGAAATAGGCCAGGATGTTCTTACTAAGTTCGAAAACTAAGCAAATCATGCTTTAGAAACTCTGAGCAACAAGCAGGGTTAAACAAGGCAGGGATTAGTGTGGGGGGCGCAGCTTGATTTGGTTGGAAGGTGAGAAGCAGAGGCACGAGGACGTCGGGACACTGTGGAGCTCCTGGACTCCTCGGGCGGGCGAGGTTGCTGGAAAGCGGTCAGTCTTACGCGGCAGCCTGGATGCGTGTTTCAGAAGATAAATCACTCAGGTGACCGGCAGTGGGTGCTTCTGTTTTATTCTTACACGAGAGTAGCGTTTTCAGAAGTTGTTTTCTGGCATAAATGTGACCAAAATAGCGCTTTGTGTACACAGATGAAATGGAAAACAAAACCATTAGCTACTCCTACCCCTCTTCCGGTTGTATATATCGGGTAAGTTCGAAGACATTCTTCAGAGTTTCATTTGTTTGTGGAGTCGACTTCTCAATGCGCAGGCAGCTGAAAACGTTGAGGTGGGACTTAGCAAAATCTATGAGTTGCAACACTGCTGCATTTCTTCCTTTTTTAGGATATTGTAAACCTGGAGGGTACGGTTGCATTATAGTTGGCATCAGAAAACTAACTACAGCTGGTTCAGTTAAAAAAAAAAAAAAAGAAAACTTCAATAATGCATGGTGTGGAAATAGTAGAGATGAAAGCCTGACAAACTTCTAAACATTAATGAATTTAAAAACATTCTTTCGCTTTTCCTTACTTTGACAGTTTTTCAAATGAGCGCTTTCTTTTCAAGTTTGAAGTTTATGTGGCTTCCAAATATAATGCCATTTTGGTATTTGGGGTCATATCAGAATTTTAAAGAGGCAGAAGAACTGACTCACCTTAATTCCATTCTACTTCTTATCATTATTTGCAGTTTAGCTTATCAGTAGGGCTGGTTTATTAGTAGTCTCCGTTCCAAATGAAATAACCCCAGCAGTAAAATACCCCAAGTTTCTCTGGCATGGAGCATTTAATTAAGTTCCTAGAATAACTCTGGGTGATAAGCATTCATCGCCACACTCTGGAGTCTGTCCTGTTCCGCTGGAATGTTCAGAATTCTTCGGATCTTAAGCCATTTCCTAGAGTCAAAGACGGTTCAGCCGTCACTCAGTTGAGGTTCAGTGCATCCCAATGTCCAAGTCCTCGCAGGGGCGATGTGACTTCAGCCTCTGTTCTCGGAGCTCCCCACGCCCACTGTTCCGGGGGCACTGCCCACAGCGCTCCGAGAGGTGGGTGTCCACCCTTCGCAGGGGCTGGCCTCGCCGAAGGTTCTGATGGGGGAGCATCTCCAGCGCGGGGCCCGTCCCCCCACACCCTGGGGTGACCTCTCAGGATTCTGGATCGGTTTTCGGCTGGGGTCTGAGCTGCTGGGTGTAGCTCACTCCAGCCCATGCCCTGGAACTGTCCCGGGATCTTTGTGCCCAGTCTTCGTTGTCAATGGGAGTTTTCCAGAAACTTCCCGCACTAGGTTAATGGCTTCCCTTTCCTGCATCTTCTGGTTCTGCTTGGCCCACCACCCGGTCCTGTTTCGCAGAGTACGCACTCTCTTCAGTTGGGCTGGTGGGAGTTCTTTCTGTGAGCTCATCCTTTACTCTGCAACCCCCATGGGGAAAGCCCACGTTTGAAATGTTTGCGGAGGCTGCTTGCGCGCCGGGGTGCCCTTCTGTGAAAAGGGAACCTGGAGATTTTTAGCCACTGTCCTAATAATTTACAAATAGGACTGTGTTTGCTTAAGACCCAGCTATCACACACCTTTGATGGTATGCAGGTGGATCTGAAGCCCTTTATGAATGCCTAGATCCTGTCCTTTTATAGACCTCGTGACCTAGCCGGGAAGGCCCCTCCCTCTCCTGTGCAGAGGAGGGTCCCGATGGCCACCAGCATCCCGCTCTGCTCTGCTCGCGGAGCCTCCGGGACCTGCCGCTGCTGGAGCCCCATCCTCTGCCACGGTGGCCACTCTGGCTGGAGGCAGGCAGTCCATCGGCTTGGCGGCTCTGTGTTACCAGCCCATCAGGCTGATGTGGGAGGTGGTTCCAGGCAACTTTCCTGTGCTTTTACCTTTTAGTTGCTAATTGGGGGGTTGGGGACTTCACCTAGGGGCTGCTTGAGAGAAGGAAGGGCAGTGGGTGGAGGGACAGGGGCAGAAAGGTCAGGTCAGATCTGCCTTCAACTTGCAGATTCAATCCAATTGTTGAATACTTTTTCATTACAAAGATGCCAGTTGTTACTTGTTAAACACTTAAATGTTTCAGGTGCTCGAAAAATATTAAAGTGTGGGTTAAAAAGAAACTGGTTTGGTTTCCATGCTAAAAAGAAAACTGAAAGGTATTCAGTCTTCAGGTCTATATTTGAGAACTAGGAAGTAAATTTAATTTTGAAATGGGCTCAGACGGTGAAGCATTGCAGGTAGTAATAGATGCTCCAGAAAATAAAGTGGGGAGGGGAGAGGGGACAGGGGACAACTTGAAGGTGATGAGGAAGCAGGTCTTGTAGCGGTTTGGGGGAAGAATCCACATATGCAGAGGGAACAAATAGCCATGCAAAGGCCCTGGGGCAGAAGATTGCTGCCATATTCCCTAGTGAGAAACAGAAGTGGATCTGTGTGACTGATGAGGGAGAAAGAAAGGCAGAGCTTATTAGCCGATGAAAGAGGTGACAAGTGACAGTGACCTGTAGGGCCCGGTCAGCCGTTGTAAAGCTGTCAGCTCATATTTAACAGTATAAAAGCAGAGTAGAATCTTCGGAATAACACAGCATTTAAAAACCTTCCTACCGGAGTCCTCTGATCCGTCCATCTTGTGGTTTTTGCCTGGTGAGGGAGATGGCTTTGCTTCTCCAAACTTCTCCGAACTAGCAGAGAAGATGGCAGAAGCCCTTAAAGTGGGCTGAGGCCCTGCGATGCCACGGGGTGCGGGTTATCGAGATAAGCAGCCGAGCCCTCCGCGAGGCGTCACGTCCTTGGTTACACACACGCGTGGAGTCACGTCCTTGGTTACACACGCGTCTGCAAAGCACCTTCGAACTTATAAAACGTTTCTGAACGAGGTCGAGTGCTCGGGACCTCCTTGGAGGGAGGTTCTTGTTGTTCTTCGTTTTAGAGGAAAAACCTGAGGCTGGAGAGACCCCCTGGGCCTGGAAGGTGGCGTGGCCCTGGTTGGTTTGCTGCTGCCTCGTGCTGGGTCTTCCAGCCGACGCAGTGGCTTCTCTGGGGTGGGGGGAGAGGTCGTCACCCCGACAAGACAGACCGTGGCTGAGTCGGGAGCTGGGTCAGGGCCTTGTGGGGCCACTTATGACAGCCCCCCGAGCTGGGGGCCCAGCAGGCTCTGCTTGTCCCAGAGTGCCCGGCTCCGGCTGTGCAGCGGACTGGCTCCGTCCTCCAGCCGATGGAGAACCGAGTCTTCCCTGTATTCCTTGGCGAGAACCCCGACAGGACAGTGCTGGTGCTGAGTGAGCCGGGAGCTGCGGCCACGGGGCGGGGGGTGGGGGGGAGCCCGCGGCCAGGGGGAGGACCCGCCCGCCCCAGCCTGTGTGGGAGGCAAATGCACATTTTGCACATGGATTTGTGTGCAGGTACTTGTAGCTTCTGTGGTTCTCAGACTTGACGTAGCATGGAGGTCCGTCTTCAGGATTTAGATTTGTTTCACTTAATTTCGGTGAACTGTGTACAGAGTACGGTAGCAGACATAGACCGTGTTCGGCTCCTCTGTCTCAGTGGGACCGACGGCCTTCTCCCGATGGCTTGCGTCCCTGGGAGCAGGTCCTCCTCCGCTTGGGGATGCTCTTGCCTCGTCCGGGCCAGAAATGGGAAATTTCAGTTTTCGTGCTCAAGTGCGTGTGCTAGAAAGTACGTCTGTGCTTGTGGGTCTCCTTGATTTCTCTGGGGCCTAAACTCTAGAGAACTTGCTGCGGAAGGCCCCATGGTGGTGAGTCGCGGGAGGGGAGGCAGCGTGTCCCTGAGTGGCCGTCCGGGCCGTGTCCAGGGCCTTCGCAGAGATGCGTGGCTGAGGCGCCGTGGACTCCACAGCAGATGGCCGGCAGAGACTCACACCCCAGCCCCTGGGGGTCTCGCTGTCGCGGGCAGTGTCCAGAGTGAGGCCGTTTTCTTCCCATTCCTCTTGGGCTAGGCCACTTCGAAGCCTGATCGTGCTCAGTTCAGTGCAACAGGTAGAAATTGCAGAATGGCTTGTTGCTCTCTAAGGAAAATCGTGAAAATAACCATTGTTTTTCTCTTAATTCCTGTGGACTGTGTGTCATTGAATCCTTGCGCTGGTACCTGTGAGTTGGAGGAAATGATTTCCATGGGTGGCCCGTTGCGGCGGGCGGGCCGGTTCCGACGTGTGATGGAACCGCGGGGGGAGGCTCTGTCCGCTCTGTCACAGTTTTGTCGTTTTGGTCCCTAAACAGGTGGCTAGGAAGGTGTGTGTCTTTTAAATCCATTCTAAAAGTCCTAGAGAATTCTGTCCCGCTTGGAGGGACTGGGGATGTGACCAGGCCGGTCCGCGAGCCATCCAGCCTTCTTGCAGTGGAAGGAGAGATGTCTTCATACCCAGTGTCCTGTGTCCCCCTCCCCAAGCTTTGAACCGTTGGGGAAGCTGTGTCTTTCTCTGGTCGGCCGTTTTGCTTCTTCACTGGGCTTTCTTCTTGCCAGAGGAGAGGGGAGGGTGAGAGACTGTGGGCTACTGGCCCCAGTGTGCCGCGTGTGGGCGGAGCCGGGGCCCTCCATCCCCGCGGGAATCTCTCCCTTGCCAGAGCACGGCAGGGGCAGCCTGTGCTCTCCTGGCTCTGGGCATGTCAGCTGTAGCCCTGGCCTCCAGCAGGCGCCCGGGGCCAAGGTGTTCAACTTGCCTGCTCTCTTGACTCTCCCAAGAGGCCGTGAGAAATCCCAGGCTGGGCCCCTGACCAGAGCCCGTCCTGTGGGAAGTCCCTCCCAGCAAGCCAGCATGGAAGATGCCCACCGGGTCGGGCCACTGAGTTCTGCGCCGGCGGAGAGCCCTTCCTCTGTGCAGACACCTGCCGTGAGCGGGTCCAGCTCTGGCCCTCTGGCACTCCGGTGGAGAGCACACGCGGCACCCCACCCTGCCCTAGGTGCTGTATGGCTGGGAGGGGGGGTTGTGGAGGTAGACCCCCCCATGGGCTGGGGGGGAGCTGGAGGGGGCAGGAGCCACCATTGTCCTGTCCCCTTTGCCCGGGAGGGCCTGGCTGTGGGCAGCTGTTGTCTCACGTGATGTTACTTTTCAGTAAATGAACTTGACAAAGATGGTTTGCAGCTTGGCCTTGGCATTTGTCATTCCTGGAGCTTGAATAAATGGTGCTTCCTCTGGGTGTGGGTCTCTCTCGCCTGCCGTGGAGCCTCAGTGCTCATCTGTGGTTCGCTGCGCTTTTGTGGGTAAACCGGAGACACAGAGGCCCATGCGGGTGGCCCCGCTGGCCGGAGCCCAGCTAGCTGTGTGCTTCGGGGTTCGCTGTGTACCCGGAGAGGTGTGGGTGCCTGCCCTGCCTCACGCACCCGCAGGGGACCTGCCCGCCGGGGGACGCCCGTGACCCCGGCCCCATCCGTGCGTTCGGTCCCGCAGCGAGCCCAACCCGGAGCCACCCCAAGAAGCAGTTCGGCTTCTGTCCGCTTCTGTGCAGCTACCCCGAAGCTTACTCACGTGGCTCCGGGAGCCGCTTGCCCTTGTTTCTCCGCACTCATAGGTTTGTTTGCTGCCTTTGCGTCCAGTCTGTGCTGTCGTCCGTGGGCGGGGCTTTGAATGCGGAGAAGTGCCCGGACGGCCAAGAGGTCGCGGTGGGGCGCCGAGCCCCGGGAGCGCCGTGGGGGGACTCGGGCTGCTGGCCCCGGGCTGCGGGTCTTGCTAAGAAGTCTTTGTAGTTCGCAGGGACAGGTGGTGACAAGCAGGTGTTGTTTCCAGGAGCTTGGAAGAAAGCTAAGGGACCCAGCCGCAGGGCACAAGTCAGGCCAGTGGCATGGGGTCCTCTGTTGCAGAAACTCAGGTGTATCGTGGACTGTGCTGACTGCTTTCTGTGTAACCGGCCCATGTAAAGTCTCGTTTGGTAGCTTCTCCGTGGCCCAGGGAGGAACTCCGCGCAGGACCATAAGGTCCCCATTTTTAGAAGAAGGAACGGATCAGTGCCAGATCCTGGGCTCCAGGACCATGACTCCGGTGGGAGCCCGTGGCCATCCACCCCCAGGGCATACGGAGCCATTGGAATGGCATTCGCTTCTAAGGGCTGGGGATGGCTTGACCTGAGTCACTCCTAAGCTTCCAGGATGCTCTGGAGATGAGCCGTGGTGGGAGGGGCCTGGGCGCAGCGGGGCGGGTCCTGCCCCTGAGGGCCGGCTGCCCATTCCCACCAGAGCCTTTAAATGAGCTCAGTTCTGAGCCCCCGGGAGACAGCAAGGACACCCGGTGTTATGAGCATGTTAGGGACAGGGAGGGAGTCGGCGGGGAAGCCGGGGACGCTCAGGTTGTCAGGCACGTTTATGCACGTTGGTGCCCCACGGAAGCTCCTGGCTAGAAGGGAGATGGCTGGGCATGGGTGAGGCGGGCCGGGGGTGGGGGGCAGTGGATTCCAGAATCTTCTGTTGCCATTAAACGTGTCTTTCTTTTTTTCTGTAATGAAAGGCAAGTGTTTTACTGCTTATTCTCTATTTTTAATACATTTCCAAGTTACAGTATTATTGTTAAATGTGAAAACTGAAGTATATTTTAGAATCCTGAGGCCATCCCTTTTTAACTACTCTCCTAAGTCTGTTTCCTATTCAGTGATATTATAAAGGGGATCTGAGTTGTATTTGGCATAATTTCAGACTTGCAGACTTATTTCGATTTCCGTAATAAAAACAAAAACGGGGTGAAATCATAAAGCTAAAATAACCCCCATAGCAGTTCTTAAGTATTTAAGTATTTGAAGGAGAGAGACATGCATTAGAAGTGAGATATGAAAACAGGATATTTGGAGTGAATATATTTTGAATAAATTGTTAAGGCATTATAAATAAATGCCTTAATTTTGAACTAAACACAATATTTAGGTTTGAGAAGTTCAGGTAACAACAATGTAACCAACACTTTTGTAGTCTATGTAAAATACACATTCTTTATATCAGTGTCAATGCGTAACCATAATAACGTGTTAAATCCAAGGAAAGGATGACACCTTTCATTGGACACGTGCACCTTTAATGCACGTGGTGTCACTGGCCCAAACGTTCTTGCTGTTTCATAGGGTAGAAGCGTCACGCTTCTGTTCCTGTTCTTAGATGGCCCCAGAAAGAGAAGAGACCTGCACGAACATATTGTGAGCTCAGCTCTGTTGAAGGTGGGTTGTGTTTCGTGATAATCATACGCACTCAGGGCTGACGTGTTGTGTGTGGAGAACCGAGCAAGAGGAACCGCGGGTAAGGGAAGTTAATCCCCAAAGCGTGCGGGCTTCATAAATGAGTGTGTGACTTGCTTCGTCCTTTTCAGCAGGGCCTGTAACAAGATAGTGTGGTTTTCTGTCCATGGTGTTGCGTTTCTGAAGGACGGAAGCTTGCAGAGAATCTCCAGAGGGAGAATCAGTTAGTCTCCAGGTGTAACGCACAGATGGAAATACATGGTGTTATTTTGACTGCTTCAGCCTCCTTTGTCCTCAAAGTTTTCCTCCTGTCCAGGGGCAAGCAGTGCTCTAGGACCACTCCCGTCTGCTGCTGAGTGCAGAAGCAGCCCTCTGCTAATGAATGAGCCTTTGCTCGGTTCCAATAAAACTTTATTTACAGAAACAGGCAACAGGTCAGATTGGGCATTCTTTGTGGACCTCTGCCTTGGAATGCCTGTGTCTCTCTTGCTCTCTCGCTCTCTCAGTCTTGGGAACTGAAGAGGTTTTTCTTTTCTGTTGGGCCTCAGACAGTCCTAAATATTCGTTCTCCTTTAGAAGAATTTTTTTTTCCCCTTTTTTTTAGCTTTTCTGCCTGTGAGAGATGGCGTAAACCACATGGGTCTTTATTTCAAGGTAATTCATTGAAGCTTTAGGAAGGGCCACCAAGCATTATACGGGATGCTGGGGACAGGTGGGGTTTGAGGGCTCCACTCACAGGGGAGACAGGTGTGTGTGGCCGCAGCCCATGGCCAGGGCAGTGTTTCGTGTCACTGGGGAGAGTTCTGGTACGAGCCCGTGGGGCTGTGTAAAGAGTGTAAACTCCAGGGACCTCGTCATGGTTCCAGACCCTCTCCCCCTCCCCAGGGACCCCGTCATGATTGCAGACCCTCCCCCTCCCCAGGGACCCCATCACGGTTCCAGACCCCCTTCCCCTCCCCAGGGACCCCGTCACGGTTCCAGACCCTCCCCCTCCCCAGGGACCCCGTCATGGTTCCAGACCCTCCCCCTCCCCAGCCCCCCTCCTCTCTCCTTATTTGTAACAATGGACAGTGACGGCCCCAGCGGAGCAGGGAGGGGCCCCGGGGGACAGCTACAGTCCATCCTTCACTGCTGACCAGTCTCTGACGCTCCGCCATCTGGTTGGTACCTAGGAAGGTCTGACATTTCATGGTTGAAGAGCAGGATCCCCCAGGACTTCAGGGGGACCTGCCCCCCAGGCAAGCGTCCTGTTTCTCCTGCACTGTTGGACGCCACTGCCTCGCGTGCAGAGGGTGCTCGCGCGGTGGCACAGCTTGGAGGAAGTGCGCGTCGGACTTCTTACTGACCAGCACGGGAAAGAAACACACGTGCGGTGGGAGTCTGCTAGGACCCCCAGCCCGGGACCCCTGCGGGCTCTAGTGTGCGGTGATTAACACAAGGTCTCACCTGAAGGTTTAAACGGGAGCGAAAGGAGGAGAAGCCCCCTTTTCTGACCTTCCAGGGCTAGACTGTCTCGTCCCGTCTGTGCTGTGTCATTTCCATCGAGTTTCAACTTGGGGCTGGGACATTTCTTCAGCAGCAAGCCGTCAGGATGCAATGATCTTACTTGTCAGCGGAAACGGTGATCTCATAGGACAGACAGTTTGAAGTCTCTCACGAGTAGGGTTGGTGAAGTAATTTACTGCCCCCGTTTGTCCTGGGGGAACGTCTTCCCTAGTTTCCTTTTAAGTTGTGTGTTTGTCTTTTTTTTCTCCTATTTAAATGAAAAGTTCAAGTAACCGTTTTTCTTAGAATCTCTGGCTTGTTTGTTATCACATTTCACCGTACTTTTTTTTTTCCCTGCTGGTGTAGTCAAGAGAGCTTTGCCTTTAGTCAAGTGCGGAGATACTGTATTATCAGGGTTATTTTTCTAGGAATTTCTCATGTAACTGAAAAGTTTACGTCCTCCTGTAAGTCTGTGTTTAACATCAAAGGTTTAAATGGGCCAAAGGGCATGTCTGGGCTCATGGCAGGTTTCTGTCCTCCTAATCATAGTTGCCGCTGGAAATAGAGGTTTTCATTTTGAGAATATGTTGTTCTTTGTCACGTAACTCGTCCTCCGTGGCTCTCCTAAGTGCCTGCTAGGGTTAAGTCCGGTCGGGTTGGGTCCAGGTCGGGTCCCTGCCGCTGCGCTGGGAGCTCCCTGCACCATGGAGTCAGGTGTGGGGCTCTGTCTGCGTGGGGCCCCACGGGGGGGGCAGCATGGGGCCCCACGCACATCCCCACCCAGCCTGCCCCGGGGCTCCACGTGGAACGCGGGTGGGAACGAGGCTCTCTGCAGAGGGAACCAGGGCCTCCCTGGGCTGGCTCGCCACCACTCAGGGCTGGGCGCTGAATTCTGGCCCTGCACCATGGACCACGAAGCCACCCGAAACCCACAGACTCCTGAGAAATCAAAACGAAAACGTCTTGAGCCGGAATGTGTATCGAAAATGCTGCTTGAATTAATTTGCCAGTGCAGATTTCCCCGATTTATCTCTAGAACATTCTAGACCCGAAGCGCACCATAGTGGGAATCCTGGAGCCCCGCGCACCACGGACGACACACGTGGCAAAGACCCTTCCCATTTGTTTTTATGACAAGGTCTTCAGTGACTTGTTTTCTGTTTCTGCCACTTCTTTTTGTAGAGCAGAGCAGACTGAAGGCGGAGTCTTTAATGACCTGCCCTTGCTCATTTGCCTTCTGATTGCTCTTTTAAATGGAAAAGTCCCTGGACTAACCCTCCTCCCAGGAATGGGGGTGCCAGGCACGTGGAAGCTTGTCCTTCCTGCGGCCATCGTTTGTCACAAGACAGGGAGTAGCGGGCCAGGTGCCATGTCCACTGGAACAACTTAGATCTTGTTAATGCAAGGGTTTTGTTTTTTTTTTTTGAATCAACTAATTTTAGGGCCGTGCTTCTGTGAATGGGTTTCTTTCCAAAGCAGTGTCTAACCTGCAGACCAGCACTGTGTGTGATGATTTGACAAATTCAACGATTGCCAGTAAGTCTAAATTCCTTGGAGACGCCTACCCCAAGGACCTCACCGGATACCCTGGTGATCACATTCACGGGCAACGTGTGGGTCTCAATGTTTCTTTCTTGTTTTGCCGCTACACCTAATGGGCTCAAGGGGTGTCTTCTGTCCTGGTGAATATTCTGTGGAGTGACCATAAAATTCATGATTTGTACTTTGCTCCTACTAGAATTAACGTAATAAAGCCCATGAAAGTTTGCTGGTATCACCCTTAGAAAGCATACATACTTAAAAGCAAGGATGTCAGGTTGGTCATGTTAGAAGACTTATTTCCTAGTCTGGATGAAGCAGATTAATTTTCAGGAGGAGAGATCATTTAACTTCCTCTAAAAGTTAGTAAACAAAGGAAGAGGCAAATGTACTCAGTTCCCAGGCTTCAGGGAGGGGGGAGTGGAGCAGAGCAGGGTGCAGCGAGGAGGGTGAGGGGGGCAGCCTGCCGATCTGCAGCTCCATGTCTCCGAGGCTGCTGCCTCTCGACCCTCGGAGCCCTGGCTCCTTTCCGTTGGCCCCCGGCGAGCTTGTGTGGGAGCCCTGAGCTCTGGCTGCTTCCACTCCCTGCCCCGGGGGCTCCCCCTCCCCCAGCAGCACCCGCAGCCTCAGGGAGGCCCTGGTCCTGCAGAGTCACCACATGCACAAATGCAGGAATGAAAGCCCCCCCGCTTCCGCTGGGTCTCAGAATGGAGCGTCCCCTCCGCCTGTGGTGTGTACGGCCACCAGGCCCCCGAGAGTCAGCTGTGCGGGCAGGGCACATCCTCCGGGGCGGCTGATGCGGGTTTCTGGGACTGTCCTTCCACTTGGGAGATGGAGGGATGCACTTGCTTAGCGGTTCTCGAGGCGGTGGGTGTGGGGTTCGCAGGAGACAAGTCCGCCACGCTTGGCTGATCCTTGAAGTCAGCTGCGACCCCAGACCTTCGTGTTGGCGGATCCAGTGCCCCGAACACCTGCTTGGGCCCGCCGGGGACTCGCCTCCCACTCAGAGCCTCAGGACAAAACGCGAGTGGTGTCTGGGGAGAGTTGGGAGTCCGAGGTGGAGTTCGGCAGCGCCCGCGGTTGGAGGGGTCCCAGCGTTCAGGTCGGGCCGTCACATGGGCACTCGCAGGGAAGACGAAGTAGCGAGGGGCGACGCCAACAGACCACTCGGCAATTTGATTAAAAAGCCAGGAAGCGGGCGCCTGGGGGGCTCAGTGGGTTAAGCCGCTGCCTTCGGCTCAGGTCATGATCTCGGGGTCCTGGGATCGAGTCCCGCATCGGGCTCTCTGCTCTGCAGGAAGCCTGCTTCCTCCTCCTTCTCTCGCTACCTGCCTCTCTGCCTACTTGTGATCTCTGTCTGTCAAATAAATAAATAAAATCTTTAAAAAAAAAAAAAAAAAAGCCAGGAAGCTTTGGGCACCTGGGGGGCTCAGTGGGTGAAGCGTCTGCCTTCGGCTCAGGGCATGATCTCAGGGTCCTGGGATCGAGTCCCGCTTCGGGCTCCTTGCTCAGCCGGAAGCCTGCTTCCCCCTCTGCCCCGCCAACCCCTGCTCGTTCTTGTTCTTGTGCCTTCTCTCTCCCCAAAAATGAATAAAATCTAAAAAAAAAAAAAGCCAAGAAGTTTAAAAAGAAAGGCAGTTTGCTATGAAATGGTGAAGTCTCCAACTCGGTCTGTCCGTTAAAGAGCACAGGAAGTTAAAAACATGCCGAAAATGATGGAAATTAGGAACAGGTTGAAGAAGTTTGATCCTTGGGCCTGAAGGCAGGAAGCTGTTAGGGCGGGTTGGGGTCCGAAGGCTGCGTCATCAGTGGGCTCCTGGGGGTTAGTGACCTAACCTGGCCCGGGGCGGCGAGGCCCATGGGGAGGGTTTGGGACGACAAGCGTGTCCCTGCAGTAACGTGTGTGGTCCTGGCCGTTTTCGGAATGGGATACATGACCCAGGCGGATGGTTTTCCGAGGCAGGTGCAGAATCGCTGCCTGTCCCATGTGTCCACCAATCCCCGCTGGCATGATTTCCAGGACGTGCTCCTGGGCCCTGGTGTCCGTCCCCTCGTGAGCTTTCCCCCGCAGCCCCTGCTGAGAGCCGGGCCGGCAGGCTGGCCACTGGCTCCATGGCTTCTGTCCCTGAGGGCAAGGGCAGCGTGCTGTCTCTGTGTCCAGTCCAAGCCTGGCCTCCCAGAGAGCATGCATGACCCTCACAAGTCACTAGCCCTGGGCTGTGCTTCCAGGGGTGTGGAGTGTGTTTGGGGGGCGGGGGGTCACCCACCCTAGAAAACAGAGTGCGGAGATGGTTCTTCCCAGAGTGCATCATGCTTGCAAGTGACATGGGTTGGGAGGGGACTTTTTCTCACTCAGGATGGCTCTGTTCCTGTGACAGTCACCACTGACTTCTTTCCTTTCTCTTCCAGAGTGAGGACCTGTCTGGCTTGATCACTATGACGTCACACATCCAAGAATGACATCAAAGGAGGATGCTCAGCGTGGGGTTTTTTGTTGTTTTTAAATCTGAAGCTGCTTACAATTTTCTTTTGGATCTGAGCAATGACTAGGTTTGGGAACATCTGCGACTGTATTAGACTCTGAACCAACAAGATGAGGACGTCTGCCCCTCTCCTGGCTCCCGCGGTGGGGGAGGGGGGCACCCATCACTCTGCTGTTCGTGCTGTGTTTTGTTTGTTTGTTGACAAAATTCACCGAAGAAGTTACTCTCAAGAAAATTGGATGTTCCCATTGGCCTTCTAAATCACGGCCACTGTCTTAATTTCTTCTTACTTTCATTTTGGCAAAGCAAATTGCTCCCTCGGCATGCTGGGAGGTTCTACCGATGCCCACGGAGGTGGTGAGCTCTGGCACTTGCTGGCACGCACTCAGACCTACCACAGTCCTACCTCAGTTCCAGGTTTAGCCGGATTTGTGCGGCGGGGGGGCTGGCGGGACCTCTGCACGTCGCTGCTGAGCGCGACTTGAGGACGGCCCTTCAGCCTTATTAACGGGTCCCAGGACACATCTGCTCCGTGGGCTCCAGTCCAGGTCCCTGCGTGTTTACTCAGACAGAGCCCAGTGTGGGGCTGGTGTTTCTGGACGGAAAGGCAGTTTGGGATGGGACTTCGAAGATGAATTGATAAATAACGATAATGATGTGTAACTGAAGCAACCTACTTTTGAAAAAATCATCAACTATATTAGGGAGTTGGGGGGGGTTGGGGCAGGGGGTAAATATCTGTTTTTACCTTTAACAGACTTGTTGAATCTTCTCTCTGTAGATGTTTCTGTAGGTACTTCAGACTGCAAAAGCCTTTGGTCCTGTTCACAAGCTCAGATGCCTCTGCTATCCTTAACCTTGAGCTTGCATTTCTTTAACCAAAAATTCACGCAGGCAGGCTAGCGATCCCAGGGTGGTCACGGCTTTGGCAGATTTAAAAGAAAAAAAAAAGTGTGTTATCTTTACTCGATGCTGTTGTGCCAGCCAATGAGGCTGTCCTGAGCAACAGTTTAAAAAAAAAAAAAAAAAAAAAAACACACTCAAAAACTCAAAAAAAGACAAGGGAAGCAAAGAACTTGGGAGCAGAGCTGTTCTGGCCCCTGTGTTGTTAAGGGAAGAAGAAAAAGGGGGAGACAAAGAAAAACCTCACGGTACATCTGACTTGTCGAAAAGTTCCCGACAAGACTACCCTCATTATATGTTTCCAGTGTTCGATTTCCGCAGATGTCGCCCACAACTGCTGACCTTGACCAGCAGAATGTCCTGTCACCTCGCTGCCCCCTTGATGCGTGGCAGAGGGCTGCAGAGCCCCCTCCCACGGGCACGTCCGCAGTGCCTGTGTGCTGGGGATACTCCTGTAGAGGTTACACTAATTCATTGGAGATGGGAGCTTTTTTTTTTTTTTTGGGAGAAAAAATATATATAAATATATAGATATATATCACTATAGAATAATGCATTAATAAAATGAGGCTTTTTAAGAGGAAGACCAAAAAAATTCAATGTCTTAAAAAAATATTTAATGGCAATGCAAACGTCTTCCTGCTTCCATGCTGACTTCTAGAACAGAGGATTGTATTGCAAGACAAAGTTGAATGTAAAGTGATCCCCCAGAACATTTTTAAAGTTGTACTTTTCTAAAATTACACATCGCAACAGCATATGGACCGTACGATGTTAGCTCGAAGGTCAGTTTCAGTGTATGATACATATACTTCATGAAAATGGATAAAACATCCTGAAATTTGTATTCAGTTTTGGGGACTCGGGATCGGTGGGTGGTATTTGCTGTGTAGTCCCCCCCGGTCCAGTAGGACTGAGTGCGGACCCTGTCGGATACAGCGTGCGCACGTCTGGCGTGGGCGCAGGCTCTACATTTACAGTAGGTCTCGGCACCTGCCCCGTGGCTCCCGTTCATACCGCAGCTTACAACAAGCAGAATAAAAAGTTGATAATATACTAAATTTTCCTCTATCCTGTACATTTCAAAAAAAGAAAAAAAAGGCATATGCAATATTTACATTTTTAATTTAGTTTACAGAATGGAACCAAAATGTATAAATGTTATGTTTGCTAAAACTTCACAATGTATATTGGGTCTTTGTACATTTTGCCTGACTTACCTTAAATTTAAAATATTTTTTGCTATATAAACTTTAACAGTTATTAAACAGTGTTTTCTTTTTGGCTACGTATTGTTTCTGGATATCAAGATGTTAAATATATTTCTTGCTATTGTGATATGACGAAAGACTTACTTGCTCTGTCTTCCGCTGTCCACGCTGTACATAAAGCGTCGGTGAGACCCTGCTGGAGACGGCGAGAACGGGCCTAGAGTAGTGCATTGTACTTAGTCTGTATCGATCATGGATGCTCTCCTTAACAGCCGTATGCAATAAAATAAAATACATTATTTATGAGATGAGCGCCTGGAGGACGTCTTCTTCCGCGTGGATGTTGAGTTTCGCGTAAAGCCACTCCTGCTGTGGGAGAGTGAAAAAGTCAACACGAAGCTCTTCAAATACTTTGATGCCTCGTAATTTAAATGTTTTCATCCCGGGAGCCTGATAATGGTCCCCAAATGATAGAACTTATGAAAAGGAAGTGTATTAGGAAAACAAAGATGTTACTTACTTTGCAAAACACACAGACTGCTCCCGGCCTGCCGGCTGCCCGCTGTTCGGAGTTGGTCCCCACGCCAGGTCCTTTGTAGTCCCTCACCACCGCGGCGGTCGGAGCCCCAGACCCATTTTACAGATGCCGCAGCGGGAGGGCGGGGACACGGAGCCCTGAGCCCAGGAGCCGGGGTCTGGGCCGATGGGGAAGCTCATGCTCCTGGCCCTGCCGCTTCCTGGGCATGCCCGCGTGAGAGGGTGAACCGAAGCCGCCAGGCAGGGTCACCTCGGTGGCCGGCACGTACAATTTAGGAGGCAGAAAATATAAAAATGATGACTCTTGATTTTTATGGAGAACAACGTGACCTCCTTGTTGGAAATAATTTTTCTGCCCCTCCACGTTACCCTCAGGTCACAGGAATGCCACACGTGGGTGTCCCCTCTTTTGAGCACGTAGAACAAGAGCAGTTGGGAAGACGATTTTAAAAGTTGGTTTTTAAGTCCTGAGACTGACGTCCTCCCTATAGGGGTGTCTGGGGACTTGGAGGTGGGACAGAGGACGCCGTGAAGGGGCCGGGGGTGGGGGGAGGCTCCCGTTAGCCACAGGGGGAGGATGGCCTGCCAGGTCTGATGCCTCCGACATCTACGTTAATGAAAAGAGCAGGTCATGGTCGCCATTCTGGGAGAGTCCTATGAAGTAGGAATCGGCAAATGGATTTACTCGAAAGATCTCATCACAAATGAAGTGGGGAGTCACGGCCAAAATCTGCCAATGCCAGGAGGGTTCGCTTGAAAGTGATGTAGAAACTCGGAGGAGAAGGCGAAGCGTCGTGGGACGAACGCCAGGAAGCGTGGAGATCCATCCCCCTCTTTGGATTTTGGGAAGAGCGTGGCTCTGACCCGTGGAGGGTCTCCGTAGTGACCTTGGGAGACGCGTCTCGCCCCTGGTCTCCTGGCCTGGCGTCCTCCGCGGAGGTCCGGTATCTGGGCTGCCCTGTGGGACCTGGGGCCCCCGGGCAGACAGTACGGAGCAGGCTGTCCGTCCGCGGGCGCAGGGAGGTCTGAGGCGACAAGTGTGCGAGCCAGCACGACAGACTTACCGTAGCGGCGCTTTGATGCCCTGCTTGAAGGACAAAGGACGCTAATTGGTGCCTTGAAATGTGCCCCGTGTCTTCTCCATCACTGCTGCGCTGCACGGCCCAGCCGCGCTTCTTCGATGGATACAACTCGGCGGGATGTGAAGTCTCCGATTCTTGCTTTGGCAGTGATCCGGGAGACAGGGCCGTGTGGCCTCGTGCCCTCAACAGCTGGGCAACGTGACCGTCCCTCCAGGATCTGGCTGGGGTTTCTGTCCTGCAGCCTGGCTCTGTCCTGCTCCACAGCGCGTTCCCGCCTCTCCAAAGGACGCCGTTGAGCTGCCGGGCAGATTCCCGCCTGCCTGTCCTTACTGCCTCCTTGACTTCCTGCTAGAATGCCGTGCCAGCATCCGCCCAGCCCTCGAGTGACTCATGGCCTTTCCCCTGACGTGTAGAGAGTTCTGGGCTCCTCTGACCTGAGCTGTGCCTCCTGGGTTGGTTGGTTGGTTGGTTTCCCGTCTTTTTCCGAGTGCACCCCTTTCACCGAGGGCGGGAACTCTAAAAGCTCTAAATTTTCACAAAATTCTTTCCACCTCAAGAACGCTGCTGGAGCGGCCCCACCCCCTTTCTCCAGCCTGCCCATCTCAGACGTCACAGATTCCCGGGGGGCCCCCACGTAGAACAAAAACGTTAAATTGATTGCATTTCCCAGGAAAGGGGGTGTGAAGTACCGTGCAGGTATTCACGAGGCAGAGTTCACTGCAGATGACAAAAAACTCAGGGCAGTGGCTGACGTCTGCTCTCCAGCATGCGGGCGGATCAGAATCACCCCGAGTGCTTGTTAGACCCGATCTCTGGATGGTGGGTCCCCAGACTTTCTTTTCAGTCATCTGGGGGCTGGGGCTCAAGGATTTGCCTTTCCAGCAACCGTCCCAGGGGCTGCTGGGGCTGCTGGTCTGGGACCGCACTTTGAGAACCACTGAACAGTACAGGAATTTGTTATCTCCGGTCACAAGGGTCCAAGGCTGGATTATTCAGGCAGCTACCTGGCCTCGTCAGGGGCCCAGGACCTTCTCACCTTCTACTCGGCCATTCTCAGCATCTTGGTTTTTCTTTCTCAGACCTGTCCTATCGTGCTTATAAGATGGGCGTAGTGGCCCCATAGGGCGTATCCTCCCGTCAAAATGTCCAATAAAGACAGTTGCTTGTCCTTGGGTACTTTTGGAAGGGACGCAAATGGTCCCAGAGCAGCCAGACCTCACTCCCACGGACCAGAACCAGGTCCCTGACCATTGTGATGCTGTTCCCTGGGGAGGGAGATCCCCACAGCTGGTTTGCACTGAACGTAGCTCACCCCCTGAGCCTAGGAGCCTTCGGCATCCGGGGACAGGCCAGGCACCAGGTGGTGTTGGCTGCTGGTGACAAGCTTGGAGAGGGTGTGGGGTCTTGCAGGACGGGGCTGCCGCGGCTACACGGGCAGCAGAAAGTGGACCCGTGATCAGAACCCTTTCCAATGCAAGTAGACCTCAAACAGGCCCTGTACGTTCAAGGTGCACGCACCCCCAGTCTCCAGGTGGCTTCAGAAAGGGGGCTCCTAGCAACGTCCCCGTGGAATAAAGTGGTAAGTTTAGCTTGATCAAAGTCATGGTAGTGATGCCAGCCTGAGTTTGCAGACTTGTCGTGTTCCAGACCCTGGACTCACTCCACCGGTCCTGGGCGGGCTTCTCTGTTGCTCCGTCCCCCGCTGGACGCGATGCTGTGAACGCTCAGGATACAAAGACAGAAAGTTGGACCTTTGCAGCCACTCTAAAAGCAAGGACTGTTTGGGTTGGAAGAGAGAGCGCTGCCGTGATTTATCCCCATCAGTGCCGTTAGAGGCTGTGATAGGAGATTTGTCACTGACCTTGTTGGGAAGAAGATAGCACCAGAGAAAGGGACGGAAGGCCGTGGGAGAAACACGTTCATTGCCCACAAAGAATAACTCGATAATGACGAGGACTGTTGAGTGCCGACACCGACCTGAAAGGACTGTCGTTTACGTCTCGGAAGCCTGAGGAAGCAGGACGTTTCTGAAGGGAACGGAGAGTGGCAGGGCAGCCACGTGAGCTCCGGCCTTGCTCAGCTCCGGGAGCCAGAGGCGGCGGTCCCAGACGCCCCTGGAGCAGCGCGGCCGGAAGCCCACAGAGCCGCTGCTGTTTCTGGTCCTGGCATTGCCGAAGACGGGGACTCTACTCGGCCCCGGGTGTGCGCGGGAACAGGGGAATGATTATGCGCAGTTGACTTTGTCGCAAGAGTACGAAGCTTCAGAATCTGCAGGGAAGGGCGCCTGGGTGGCCCGGTCAGTTAGGTGTCGGCTTTTGGCTCGGGTCGTGTCCCAGGGTCCTGGGGTCGAGTCCTGCGTCCGGGTCCCTGCTCAGCGGACAGTCTGCTTCTCTCCCTGCTCCTCACCCCGCTTGTGCTGTTTCTTCCGCCCTGCCTCTCAAATAAATAAAAGCTAAAAAAAAAAAAAAAAAAAAAGAATCGTTAGTAAAGGTCTGAAAACCTGAGGACGGGTTGGGTTCAGGGTCTTAGATCAGTCCTGACCATCCTTGACGCTCTCAAGTCCTGCTGCTAGACGACCAGTAATGCGACGTCGAGACACGACAAAACCGGGCACAACCGAAGTGACACAAGGGCGCTCACACAATCCACGCGTGACCGCCCTTCCCTCTTGGTTCAAGATGCTCTGCCCCTCCCCCAGCCCATTTTCTTACAGGAGTCGACCTTCTAGAGCCTGGTTGACACAGCCCATGGCCTTCGACGGGCCCATCGACGGGCCCATCGCCGCTCCCCCCGCTGCCACCCCTTCCGCACGTCCGCAGGCGGGTCGTGCCGACGTCCAGGAGCCGCCCCCAGCTCACCGCGTGGAGACCCAGAGACCCCGGAGAGAACATGTGGACTTGAAATCATGTTGAAAACGTTCTTGTATTATACCTTCGGAAACCTCTTATTTTGAAATTTATTGAGTTTTGTACTTCAGGGGCAATGATTTTTGGATGGGTTTTATCTCTGATGCTTCTTCATATCCGGTCATTACCTTCTCTGTGAACGTCTTGATGCCGTTCACCGCTTCACGTCCGTATTCACTATGGCTAGGGCTTCCTCCGCCTCAGTAATTCCCTCCAACCGTGTCTACCTGCTCCTTGTGCTCCGAATGCATGTCTCATAATGACCTCTCCAGTGTGAGCGGGCGGAGGAGGAGCAAGGTCTAGCTTACGGTAGTCCCCAGAGACCAGGGTGGATGGAGGCACACAGATTTGCTCCCAGGACCATGGTGCGGTAGGAAACAATGCAAATTGTCCACCGTTTCTTAAAATGTACAGTCTGAAGTGAGGCATGTCATCACGTCCGCCCATTTGTCATGGACCCAAGCTCATGTTATGTCTACACCTTCAAAGGGGTTGGGAAGTGCCATGGACCAGAAGGAGGAGATCCAGAAGCATCGGGTGAGCAGGCTTAATGACAACCCAACCTATTTTCAACTCACCTAAGCAGAGCTGGTTACTCACCTCTCTGGGTTCACAGACCCTCAAGGGCTAAGTGTGATCCAGAGCACTGGAGCTCAGAGAGATGGTGCAGCTCGCTCAGGGTCACATAGTTCATAAACAGCGAGGTCGGCACTCAGAGCTCTCGCTCCGGGTGCCAGGTCTTTGCCGCCGTGCTTCAGTAGAGCTAACGCAACATCTGATAGGGAGTAGGCTGACCAAGTGTTTGCTGAAGGTTCTAAATGACTGCCTTTGTCTCGTACACTTCCAATGGTACCAGTCCAAGTGACCTCATCAGTTTTGAATGCTTATACTGTATGTGTGCATTATTTCTCAAAATTTACCTTGTTTATTAGCTTTATGAATGCATAATTTTACTCAGGGAATTAAAATACATCTGAATTATAATGAGTGACCGATATTTAATCCTAGTGTTCCCTCAATACCTAAAGTGTGCAGGAATTACACGTAGCTCCCTAGACTAGAAAAACCAAAACAACAATCATTCAAACAAAGGGTTTATTCTCTCAGGTAAAATGAGACCCGATGTGGACATTTCATGAAGTTTCCCAGGATCACAGCTCCTTCTATCATTAAGTTTTGCCATCCCCAGTGCACATCTTCTGTCTTCAGGTTTTCCTCATGGCCCAATGTGGCTTCTGCAGCTCCAGCCATCACACGTGCTTTTCCAACAAAAATGATGAAGGGGTCATGAAGTCAGCTGGTTTATAAGTGAACCTTCTGGTTGAGCCTCACAGGCTAGACTTTAGACACATGTAGAAGCTGCCGGAGAAGCTGTGGGACAGACTTGGAACTGGGAGCATCACACCCCCAAATGTGAGAGGGTTCTCAGTCTAAGGAAGAAGGAGAGACACATTGTGTATGTAGCTCTGACTTCAAAAACATCCGCTTCCTTTGTATCACAGGATCATGGGGTTTGACTTTTAAAATATATACCTTTTATTAGGTTTCCTTTTCTCTCAAGGTTTTTTAAACGTGGCATGACTCCTAGCTGAATGAAGGACTTAGTCCCAAGGGCATGGTGCTCGTGGACAAGCATCGAAAACATCACCCATAGCAGAGTGATGGTTTAACTCACACGTGTTTCCTGTGACCTGTGCAGTGCTGGAAAGGAAATACACATGGGACAGGTCTATTAACAACGCATGATCCTATGTTGTGGGAACACCTCTGCTTTCTCAGGGGAAACGCACGCATTTAAAATGACTAAGATGACATGTGAACCTCAATTCTGGTGGGAGACCCTTAGCTCTGCTCCCTCCCTCACTCAGCTACCCGGAGGCAATGGGGAAATTCATTCGACACTAATTCATGACAAGAATCACTAGACCAGGAAATTCACTCAGTTTTTCCCGCTCAGAAGACAGAGAGAAGCATGACTGTCCCTGTCTGACTGTGAAGGTGTTTGCCTTCAAATAATTGAGAAGCCATGTCACTATATGTGCCTGTGTATTTGAAACATGTCACTGAGAACCTTTCTTTTCTCCACCATTTGTGTCTTCAGCAATGTTTATTGTGTGTCTTCTTCTGTGCCGGGCACTCTTCTAGGCACTGGATGCAGTGTGGGAAGGAAACCTGCATCCTAGCACTCACAGAACTTCCAGTGACAAGCAAGTCACTAAACAAGAGTTGAAGACGAACGGGACAGGGTACAGTATAGAGAGGCCAGCTTGAGGGAAATGGCAGGAGCATTACCTTCTTTGGTGACCAGAAAAGCCTCTCTTAGAAGGTGACTCTTGAACAGAGCCCTGAGGGGGCGCTCTGGGTGGAGATTCAGAGGAAGAGCATCGAAGTCCAAGGGACCAGCATGTGCAAAGGCCCTGGGACTGAAACCGATTTGCCATACTGGAGAAACAAGGAGGCCAAAGTCTCAGTCCCCGCCCCAACATTTCAGGTTTTCAGTGAACTAGTCTCTTGTTTAAATGACAACCAGTTATGCAAATAATCTATCAAAGTGTATTATGGTTGTTAAGAGCTTTGATTTACTGCCTAATACAGAGAATGGGCAGAATAGGAGACCGAAGAGCATTAAGCAAAAACAGAAACTCGTCTTGGCTTTGAAGGGCTGTTCATCCGCAGTGAGTATATATTCCAGGAGAAAGGGAAGGACAGAGGCAGGCTGGACATTAGCAGAAACAGTATGTCTCCTAGCGGAGGCTACGCCTACAGAAGCACCAGAAGGGCTGGGAACGAGGGACCCCCTCGCCCACATGGTCGAGGGCAGTGCGTGGGAGCCGAGGCTGTCCGGGCTGGCGAGTGCGCTCCGTCACCTGGACCCGTGCCGATGAGCAGCTGTCTGCAGCCTGCGCGGCTGGGCTGGTCTCTGCTGCCGGACAGCACCTGCACCGGGTCATCGCTGGCCGGTCACCCGGGGGGCTTCCTGAGGTCCAGAGTGGAAACGAGGCGGGCCCCCTGCCAGCGGGGTGCTGATGGGGGGTCCATCGCCCCACATTTCAGAGTTAATTTCACGAGTCAGCACTATCCAAGCTTACCAGGCTGTGCAGTTTCTTTACCCACGGATGCGATTACTGCTCTCACACTATTGGGATCTTGTGTGTTATCACCATCCGTGAGCTCTGTTAAAAATGTCCGTGCTGTCCAAAGCAAGCACAACACACCACGGCGATCTCTCCCGTTTTCTCACCCGGACACTCGCTGCCTTGCTGAGGGGCGGAGATGGGTGTGTCCTGCCAAAAGAAGCAAAGACCAGGTTTTACGAACGTGCCCTCTCTCAGGCCATGTGGTTCTGTCGTTTTACCGGGCATCTCGCTCCACCGTCCAGCGATGCCGGAGGATGTCCAGAAACAATCACTCCCACAGCAACTTTGTAAGATTAGGGGCTTGGTTTTTAACTGGTCGAGCTGCGTCCGCGGGGGACAGGTTTCCCCTAAAAAGAAACAGAGGTGGGTTAACCTGCAATGGCGTGAGATGACACACACGGGCGTCCGTCTCTGCGGAGCTCTCTCAGGCACCTGTCGGAGTCCTTGCAGAGGAGGAGGGAAGCCTCAGGCTGAGAGTGAGCCGGGCCCTCCCTAATGAGCATGAGGAGTAAGGGAACCCAGACAAGGAGCTACTGGCCAGCCGGAGCATCCCGCGGCGTGAGCCTGGGCCGGTGGCCGCCGGGCTCTGCTCCTCCATCTTGTGGCCCCAGGTCAGGTTTACTCCAGGGCGGGGTCCACGCTGGGGGCTTCCTCCCCAGGGGGCACGGGAAGGGAAGGCATATGCACTGGCCACTACCCCCAGCCGCCTGAGCTTTCTAGGACCTGCTGGAGATGTCCGCGCTCCTCCCTGGCAGCTGGCCCAGACTTTGTTTACTGCTCTCAAAGCAAACCCGCACTCCTTCCTGCCGTCTGGTCCATTTTCTGAAAACATGAAGCTCTTGGCTTGGAGTTAACTGCTTCCTGCTTTCATGCGCTCGGGCCTGAACCAACGAGGCCCAGCTGGCTGCCCGAGCCGGTCCCGTGTGGGCAGCGCCGTTGTCCCCGCCGAGTGCACAGAGGCTGGGGGACTCAGCCTTCCGAGAGCTGTGTGCTCCCTCTTCTCACCACAATCCCTCGGAGTTACTCGGTGTCAGTGCCCTTCTGAACACTGCACGGGAAGGCAGCGTGTCTGACCCAGGCCCTGGTGACTCGCCGAATCCAGTTCAACTGATCACGTTATTCCCCACCTCGGGTTCCACCCCATCACAAGGTGGCACTCCCCCGGGGCAGGGGGCACAGGTTTCTCCGGGATCTCCTAAATCTTAGCTCTAGTAACCTTTCCAGCATCCTCTCGAAAGCTAATTGAATACAGCAGGAAGCCCTAAGGAGAGCCTTCGACTGTGTCTGCCTCCTTTCCAACAGGAAGCAAAGCTGCTCCATTCCAAAGAGGGTAATTACCTCCCTCTGCACCCACATTCCAATTATGCAGAGGTATGTTGTTTCCTTCCACCGAGAGTTTTCTCCTGATTACCTGCAGGCATTCAGGTGTGCCTGAAACTACACTCAGCCCCCCAAGTCAATGTCTACATTGAGGGGCGCGCACAGCCATGCCAGGAAGGCTGCCTGCGGCGTGGGTGCTTACATGGACCCACGGCTGTTCCCTTGGTGACTCGGGCAGGACAGCAAGGCCAGACAGACTACAGGGCGCACTTTCGTTGGACGCTTAAGAGCAGTTCCTCGGAAAGGGGCTCTCACGCCCGTCCCTGCCCGCAGGTCCGCGCTCCGCCTCACGCTCTCTCATCCACGCTCTCAAGGAAGAAAAGCAAACTTTTCACTATGTTTCCTTTGCATTCAAGATCAGGCAGCAAGATGTGACCTTGTAACCATTGATGGGCACCAAAGTGCCCATGCAGATAAATTTAAAATATCTATTGCAATAGTTTCTGTGTTGTCTCCTATCAAATAACTTCTGATCTTTATTTGTTGTTATAGCCCGGACTTGTGTGTGCCCCCAGATTAATCTGCACATGGCGGTGGGTGGCCGGCTGGCTTTGAGGGGTGCGACCCCCTTCCTGAGCAGTAGGAGGAGGGGAAGAGCTCTGGGGGCCTCTGCGGCACCCACAGCACAGCGAAGGGGCCCACAGGTGCTCTTTGAAGGGTGAGGCAAGCGCATCAGGCACTACAGGGATTGTCCACACGGGTCCCATCGGGGTGCAGTGCACGCGGGGACTATGTGGGGGAGCCTTTCACTGAAAGTTGAGGAGTCTGGTTAGCTCCTTCGAAAGCTCTTCTTTGGCAAAACCCAAGTGGATGTCATTTAATAGCGTGTGATAATGTTTTTCAGCTGATGCTGTAGGTACCATCCTTGGGGCAGCAAAGGGCCGAGGATGCAAAGCATCGCTGGTAGGACGAGGAGCTCGCTCTCCGCGGCAGCGTCTCCTACCTTCTCTGTTCTTCTGCAAACCCTCCTTGCCTAGGAATAGGGCTAGTGAACCCGAGCGGAATGACAAGGTCAACTTGTGACATGGCAATGCGGGAACTGTACCTGGTTATCCACACACGGAGGTGCCGAGCGCCATGGTACCCCTGGGCAGCCTCCAAGGCAGGGTGGCCTGGATCTTCCCGTGTGACTCACAGGACCGTCCCACCAAAGCCACCCTGCCGTGGGAATGTTCTCTGTCAAACCCCGACCCAGGGCATGGAATCTCTCGTCTGCCACCCAGTTGTCACAGAGGTCTATGCAAACATCGGCTTCTGCAGTTTCGATGAGAAGCCATGTGGCGTCAGGCACCGTGGCGGGAAGAGCCGCTGTCCTCCCTGGGGCCCCTGGGTTCCGACTGGATCACGACCCGGCTCAGCTTTCGTCCTACCTTCCTGCGAATTCTCCCCACGGTCCTTAGCAGCGATCACGAAATCAAACCCGCTCTGCTTAGTTTCTTGTTGCTTCGGGCCCAGAACCCCGTGTTTGGCGAGAGAGGACAGGGACACTAACCTGGGGGTAGAGGTAGGAGGGGTGAGGAAAGCCTCCCTCGGGGTTAGAGTCTGTGTGACACAGCTCCTTTCCTCTCCCCATCCTAGAAATATGCGATGCTCTCTGTCCCACTGCTTGATAACTCGACGCCCTTCCCCGGACGCCCTTGCGCACCCACAGTGCACGGCTAATCCATCAGCTCCCCGCACCACGGGGCACACCCACCCACCAAACACACAGGCCAGGAAGCTGGGGGCCACCTCTGTCCACACCCCACATTACATCCTTCGGCAAATCCTGGTGTTTTCACCCGCCCCAACCCCTCCCCTCCGCAACCCCCTTGTCGTTCACTTTGCCTCAGGGGGTCCTCACCGGAACCCCAGCTCTCTGCAGGGGCCCCCACCTCCGTGCTGGGCTCTCTCTCCTCTCCTCTTCCTGGCCCCACCCCTCCCCCGCCCCCTCCGCAGCCAGAGCACTGCCCCTCCGCACCTGTCGAGGGCATTTTCCTGCCCCCGTGGCCCTCAGCCTCATCCTGGCAGGGAGGGGGACACGGGAGCGGGCGGGAGCAAATCAATGACCGGATTGTGTCCCCGGGACCTCACATAAAGAACAAAGGCCCTGGAGACACCAGAGGCTGGAGCAGCTGATTCCCTGTGAGGAGTCCGGGGAGGCGGGGGAGGCGAGTGCCGGCGGCCGGTGCCCCTTGGCCAGGGCGGAGGGCGGTTTCCAGGTGGAGGAGGGCAGCCCCTGCCCGTCTGTCTGTGGCCTCTCCCACACTCTCTCCACCTCTGCATCTGGCTTTGGCCCTGACACGGCTGTGGGGGGACAGCCTCTGAGGCCCCCAGACAGTAGCTCACAACCCCGAGCAGCTCCTTCCCCAAGGAAGGGACAGTCCAGCTCGGTGGCCTCACACGGGACACCCGGCATCCCATGTCTCCCTGGAGACAGCTCCCAGCTAATTTGGGAGGGAAAGTCAGAGGGAGGCTTCTGGGCCCCAGGGCGAAGGGGTGTGGCAGGGCAGGGGCAGGGTGAGGAGGTCAAGGGGGTGGAGCAGGGGCAAAGGTGCAGGGGTGCAGGGGAGGAGCAGAGATGGGGGGGCGCCATGGTGGAGCAGGGGCAGGGGTGCAGGGTAGGGCATGGCATGGTGGGGCAGCGGTACGTTGGGGTGGGGCCAGCCCTGGTGGGGGCAGGGACAGGGTCGTGGGAGTGCGAAGGTGGCAGGGACCAGGGAGAAGGGGGCCCCCCGGGGTGAAGCGGGTACAGGGGTGTGTGGGGGTGGTGCAGGGGCAGGGGTGTGGGGGGCCAGGGTGGTGGAGCCGGGGCAGGGGTGCGTGGGGGGGGCAGAGGAAGGGGTGCTGCGGCCGGGCAGGGCAGGGGCCAGGCTTGCAGCGCAGTCTGTGTCCTCAAGCCCTGTCCACACGGAGCCCTGCCCCCTTGGCTGAGCTACCCTCATTCTTCACCCCTTGTCGCCCGGGGTCCGTGAGCTCCTTCTTCTTCCTGGAAGCCTTGCCCCTGCCCTGGCAGGTGTGTGCCACAGGCAGGAATCTGGTGCTCCCGAGGGCGTCCGGGCTTCCTCTGGTCCGGGGATGGGTTGCCGTCCTCCCTGGACACCACTTCCACCTCCCAACCATCTTCTCCAAGTCCGAGAGGCGAGAACATAGAGGGCGCGGCTGCTCCTGCAGGCCTGGGGCCGCCCCACGGCCCGTGGAGTTGGGTCTTGGAGATGGCAGGGGACCCCCCTTCCCTGCCGTTCCTGATAACACGTCACTTATTGCGCGGGCCGTCCTGTGGCCAGTCTCCGCCGCTGACCCTCTTCTGTGGATCCGCTGCTGCCAGAGCAGAGTCCCAAATCCGCTTTCTGGTGTCCCAGCCCTGAGAATCGGCGGCAGCCCGATGAGCGACAGCCGTTCCACATTGTCCCTGAGCCACAGCCACCGGCCACAGATACAACCCCATGTCTGCAGGCTCCCCCTGCTCTGCCTGGTAAAAGCTGGCTGGCCCCTCCTCCCAGGCCCTTCTCCACTGTCACCTCCTCCAGGAAGACTTCCCTGATGCCCTCGAACCCACTACTGACCCTTGACACTCCTTTGGCCCACGTTTGCCTCTGAATCGGGGCACCTCTTTTATCCTTCTACTCAGAGAGCAGGAAAGAGGGACCATCGCATCTGCCAGGAACCTCGACTCTCACGGATTGTAATTATTTAGAACATGGCCTTGAAATAATAAGTTACGATTATGAGCACAGTGGCAGCTCCGGTTTTAGAACTCAGGGATAATCCTTGCAGCAATGCGCAAACACTCCAAGAGACTAGCCTGGAGAGGTCCGCCATGTGGTTGCTAAGGAGCCCGCGGCTTTAGGGGGGCTGGAAGCTGCTGGGGCGGCGGGTTGTTGCTGTTTGTACCAACACTGCAGGATCTCTCCAAGAATGTGAGTGTTTGGGTCTTCGAAGTCATTTGTTTGTGCAATTGTGGGTTGGTATGAAAAGGCTGCACTGTAGGGAATGAAATTGGGATTTGATAAATGAGTTTTGGGGCCAGTTTGGGGGAACCTAGCTATGCTCTGTGCTGTGTGTTTCGGTGGTTCTGTTCTTCCGAAATGTGATTACGGGTAACACCGGCAAATATGTCAAAAGCGTGGGTCACATTTTTCTGGCCTCTTGGGTTTAACAAACCTATTCATCAGGGAAGCCCAGATGTGCCTTCAGAAGACCTCACCAACGGACGCATGGCGCTTTGAGAAGCCCTCTACCCGCATTCCCTCATTCACCGATACGTCTGTGAAACTCCATGCCACACGCGTGCATTATTCTGAACATGCGGAGACTTTACAAGAAATAAAATGACCGTTTAACGTGTGGGACTAGGTCCAGCCTTCCCTCCCCAAGGCCAAGGTATCTTCCGGGGAAGGAAAATCAGCCCCAAAGCCACACTGCCTCTACCATCAGCAGCAGGTGCAGATAGCCTTGTTCCAAGAAGGCTTTCGCCACCTCACATTCCCAGCCCATACGTGAGGTTCCACTTGGTGTCACAAAAGAAAGCCAGAGCGGGCAGAAGGGGGGGTGCTAGTACTTCCTTTCCTCCTCTTCCCTCTCCCCTCCCTTCTCCGATCCCTCCCCATCTTTCCTCATCTGTCCCCCTTCCCTCCATCTCTCTCCTTCTTCATTTCTCTTTGTCTTTCTCCATCTCTCTCCAACCCTTCCCATCTCTCTCCGTCTCTCCATCTCTCCCCATATCTCTTTGTCTCTCCATCTCTCCCCATCTCTCTCCGTCTCTCCATCTCTCCCCATATCTCTCCATCTCTCCCCATATCTCTTCGTCTCTCCATCTCTCCCCATATCTCTCCATCTCTCTCCGTCTCCCTCCATCTCATCTCCCTCCCAGGTGTCTGCCTCCGTTCAGCATCTTAGTCAGGGAGCTTTGACCCGGTGGCCGCTCCTGACACCACCGACCTTTCCTCCTTACACAAGTCTGCACTTGATTTCCAGAAGGCGCTCGTTAGCATCTCTGTCTCATCTCTGCCACCGTCCTTAGCCTGCTGGGCTTGCCCCTTCACCGGCAACACCTCAGAGCCTCCCTCCGCAGCCCGGGACCGCAGCTACCCTTGCCGCCTGTCCAGACCTGCGAACACGATGACGCGCCGCCTCCCGGCATGTGCACTGGACAACTGGCAAGCCCCGGAAGCTTACTGTGTTCCAGGCTGAGCGCCTCCCCCCCACCAGACAGGGCCGCTGCTGCCCCGGCCCCTGCACGGCATTTCCGACTTCCTAGGTGTTGGGGTTCAGCAGAGGTGCTGGTCCTCCTGCCTGACCTGGCAGCCAGGCTCTGCACCGGGGTGTGGTACCCCGTGGGGCCCCGGCTCACTTCCCTCCCTGGATTTTGTTGTCCTTCCTCACAGGGGTCCTGCCCTTTGTCTTAACCTTCATTCTCTATTCAGAAGCAAAGAGGTCAGATGTGTTCTAACTGTGTCCTGAAAAGCTCCCCCAATCCCCAAGGGCGGCTCCCCATGCACGGTCCTGGGGAGCCCCAGCTGGCAGCTGACCCTCCCCAGGTGCTCCATTGGCTCAGCCACCAGGGGCCCTTCCCCGCCCCCCAGGGCCCTTCCCCGCCCCTCCCCGCTGGGCTCGCCCCTTGGGCTTCAAGCTGCCTCCCCAAATCCCCCAGGTGAGCCCAAGTCCTTGTTGCAGGAACTGTGCCGGACGTGGTAAGATGCAGGCTCCTGTCCTGGCTCCTTGTCCACCTAAAAACTCCAGCCATGGCCTCAATAGTTCCTAGATGCCTTTCCTATTTTGTTTCCTTTCCACACGCGCCTCTCATTAGAGCCCAGCGGGTTTCCCGTGTTCATCTTGTGTGTTGTCCGTCTTTACTCCCAGAAAGTACGTGATTGGCCATTCCTGGGCATCCAGACCCTCGAAGAGTGCCTGGTGTGGACAGCGGGCATTCAGCACACCCTCTGTGAATCCTTTGTCCTGACCATCTGGGACAGTGCTCTGTTAGAAACAGCACTGACGTTCTGGAATCTTGACTGGAAGAGGCCCGGTGAGGATGGGTCCCATTTCCTTCTCAGCGCAGAAACATCGGTGGGCCCTGACCCCTCCAGTCCTGAAGCAGGCTCTGCCCTGGGGCTCATGGTCACAGGGGACACCCCATTCTCTCACCCAACGAGTTCAATCCAGGATTCCAGCCATCCTAGCTGCACACACACGACGCTCAGGACAGGTGTGCCGCAGACATATTTCCAAGGAGCAAGATGACAAGGATGGCATTTCTGGTGATTCAGATGACCAGTGGTGCAGGGGCCACCTTCCCTGGCACATGAAACCTTCCTTAAAATGAATCCTGACCTTCACGGATCCCTTTTAGATTTTCCAATTAAGTGCCAAGTCAAGAAATAGAGTAGCTTGATCTTATTTTCAACAGATCAGCTGGATTTACTTATTTATACCAGAATGTACTTCCACATGTAAAAACTCTGTTATGTAAGTTTTGGAATAAACTGCCCTTTTGTATATAAACTTAATTGCCCTCATTATAGATTGCCAATTGTCCCATCATTTTGCATTTTATAGTTTAAGTCACCATACACTTGAATTTATAGGAAATAAACAGGTTCTCTAAAATCCCAAGAAATACATTTATTTAGCATAATCCAAGAGCTTCGTGGATACCGTCCAAATTATAATTCAAGATTGAAAAGCAAGCATTGAACTACAGCCACCCAAGCCTACGGAAGTAACTAGAACTTAATTTTATCTTCTCGGGTCTCAGCTACCATAACCATTTGTACTTCGCTAGAAAACTAGTGTTGGCATTATTATCTTAAGTGCCACTAGCATTCTTTGGTGTTTAAAAACGATTCTCAGAGTTGCAGATCAGGACACAGGGTCAGACGGGGAACAGGCTGCCCTCGCGCTTCTGAATTCTTGACGAATTTCACAAGGCGGCAGCTGGACCTTTCCTGGTCTTCAACGTCAGGCCATCAGGATTCTCCAAAACTGAATGAATTACAGCAAACTCTTTCACAGCCTGTGAGTTGTTAGCACCTTTTCCCAGCGCTGCGGGGAGTGCAGGGTGGGGGTTGAAAAGAGAGAAGGAAACAGGCTTCTGAGGGAGGTAAGTGCAGTGCAGGAAGCAGCCCGGGGCCTCCCTGATCAGCAAGGCACAGTCGCACGGGGAAGCAGCCATGCCTTTCTAGAGGCCTCAGGGAGACCTGGGCCCTGTAGGATCGGGCGGGGGAGGGGGTGCCACCTGCTCAGGCACATCCTCACCCTCGAACCCGGTGCAACCCGGGAGGGAGGGGCTGGGAACACCGAGGCTCTGCAGCACCCAGCCAGCCTGCAGGCTTCCGGAATCCGAGGAAAACACTTTAATTAATACGTAAAACAGCAGTGGGGAGAAAAGGGAGGTTAATTTCCCAACCACATCACTGCACAGCTCTGGGTTCGGAAACGCTGGGACACTTACAGCAGCTCCTGTTTAAAGGCACAGACGGGCTTTTGTCTGGGGGCAGCTCCGAAGGTGCTCACAGGCCCTTTCATCTGCCACCGTGGCCGTCCTCTTCGGTGCTTAGACACGGGCCTCCGAAGGGCAGGCTGCGGTTTTTTTAATTTGCAATGCGTCCTCCGGTGGGAACGCACGGGGGCTCCTGCCGGTGGCTGTCGGTTAGGGGCCAGCTGAAAGCAGCTGAAAGCGGTATAGACCGGGGCCTTGCTGCCTGGCTGGCTTTCCGGTGCTTCCTTTGTTCCAGGGCAGGCCACCTCTGGAATGCGGGGACCAAGTCCTCCTGTGGCTCCGGAGGCCGCGGGGCACTGGCCTGGGGTGGGACTGGCTCATTTCCCGGGCTGAGGTCTCCAACCCTGACCTGCGCAGGCTGCATCCCGTGCTCCCTGTGCCAGGACCGGCCTCTGGCCAGGGTCCCCCAAGGGGAGGCGTGTGATGGAGCAGGACCGAGGAGGCTTCCCTCTATCGGACTCCGATGGCTTCGTTCAGTGCTCGAACCATTAACCAACATAAGCAGCATAAGGACCTGCTGACCTGGGACAGTTGTGGTGGGGGTTGGGGCAGTCCGGACTCCCGGCTTCCCCGTGCCTCTGATAATCAAGCAACGTCTGCTTCTGGTCCTCAGACACCCCATGGGGGGCCCAGAGCGTGGAGGGATGCTCTGCAGCATCATCCGATACGGTGCCCGGGCCTACCCATCAAACACCCAAGAGTCTCCAAAGTTGGACAGAGACATGTTCTTGGGTCACACGCTTCTCCCACAGGAGGAAAAGCACATTTGCCCACATGTGCAAAGTTGACAAGCATTTTCGGGGGGTTTCGCACACCCTGTCTGGCACGGTGAAAGGGTTGCCTCTAGAAACCCCCCCTCACTGCCTCTGTTTGGAACTCCATGCAGCCCTGCTCTGCCCGGATTGTCTGTGCCCCCCCTGCGTCCAGCGTGGGATGCTTCCCATCTGTCCCCACGCCGGCAGAGTTGGGCTTCCCCATTCCCCAGGGCACCCCTGTGGCCGCCAGAGCAGCCCAAACGCCAGCTTGGCATCGTGTCCCGGGGGACTTTGAGTCTTGCTCTGGGCAAGTCGAGTGCTGTGGGTGCTCCGGAGCCTGTGTCCTCCGGCTTCTGCTGGAACACCTGCCGGCCGTCCTCAGAAGGCCCAGCTCCTTGTGTCCCTCACGCTCACACCACCCTCGCTCCCTCCGGGACGCTTCTTGTTCCTGTGATGGAACCTTCCATACATCCCGGGTATCTGCCCCCCGGGCGCCCCCTGGGTTCACCTCCCCAAGCACAGCCCACGCGGTCCCTGCTGAGGCTCTCCTCCACTTGGCGTTGAGCTTCTGCCATCCCGGGATCAGTCCTTGTGGGTGAAGCTCCCAGGGCGGTGCCGGCCCCGATTTCTGCCGCGAGAACCGTGACCTGCAGAGAGGTGACGACCCAGGGAGGACATCTGCGCGGCTTGAGGGGCTGGTGGACCTAATGGTGTGGGAGTTACAGCCCCGGCCCCATCCCCACCCCCAACCACACCCCCAGGGAGCTGCCCCTCTGTCTGTGCAGAGACAGCGACAAAGCCTGGTGCCTCACGCTGTGTCGTGTTCACAGATGGACGCCTCTGGAGAGACGTGGTGAGGGACGTGGTTGGAGCCCGGGAGTCAGAGGACCGGGGTTCCGGCTCCCCTCGGCCCCGAGCCACGCGATTTCCCTCTGTCTCTGTCTCTGTCTCCGACTCTCTCACAGCCCTGTACCCATCATCTTCCCACTTCTCCGAGGGTGTTGGCTCAGAGGTTACCCCACATCGTGGCTTTGTACTTACTCCTCCCTGGGTCCTGGGACAAGCCCTGCCCCGGCTCTGCAGGACACACTTACCATCCACGTTCTACATCACAGCATACCCCTCGCCCCCTCAACCCCAGGACGGCTGCTTGCGACATCTCCGTGCTCACTCTCCGCTCAGCCGGGTGGTGGTCCCCATGCTCTGCGGAAAGCTCACCAGCCTTATTGATCCACGGATCCCAAGGACTCTCGTAAGCCACAGCCTCTGACCTGGGGCAGTGTTGGAAGCCACTGGCCACAGCCTGCTTCTCTGGGATGGCCGACCGCCTTGTGAGCCAGCAGGTCCCCTGTCCCCTGTCCCCTTCACGCTGATCTTGGGGCCCCTGACTCCCAACCTGTTTGGCCATCTGAGGAGGCACCTCATTTCCAGCCCTTCTGCGAAGACTTCAGTTTCTGTAATTTTCTCTTGGCAGGAGTATGGCCGCATTTCCAAGATGGAATGATCCCAGGGCCGGACCTGCACTGTCTGGTTCCGCCCACCTTCCTGCGGCCTGGGCGCTTTGCGGGCTGCTTTCTGGTTGGCGGGGTCAGGAACGGGTACCGCACGCTCCCCGCGCCCAGCCCTGCCCTGCCCCCACCGGCAGAGACGGGCCCCATCTGTGAGGCCTCAGATGGCCTCTTTCCTGCAAACGTCCAGGCGATGCCCTGCCTCCACTCCAAGCAAACAAAACAAAACTAGACACAACCTTAAAGGGACGCTTGTGCGGAAAAGCTTATCATTACAAAATCTTTCTGTTCTTGTGCAATTTACAAAAAGACTCTGTTCCGGGGCGCCTGGGGGGCTCAGGGGGTTAAAGCCTCTGCCTTCAGCTCAGGTTATGATCCCAGGGTCCTGGGATCAAGCCCCACATCGGGCTCTCTGCTCAGCCGGGAACCTGCTTTCTCCTCTCTGCCTTTCTGCCTACTTGTGATCTCTGTTAAATAAATAAAATCTTAAAAAAAAAAAAGAAAAAAAGACTGTTTATTTTTTCTTTTCTATCATGAAAATAACCCAAAACTATCTTGGTGTTGTTTTTCTTATTATAATCAAGGTCTCAGCAAAAAGAAAAAAAAAAGTTAGGAGTTTGTGGGCTCAGGAAACAGAGCTCCTGGGCGGATGTAGAGCAGGGGTTTCCCGAAGGGGCCTGCACTGGCCTCCCCTGGAGGGCACGGGAAGACCCGGGGCTGAGTCCTGCCTGGAGTTTCTAATTCAGTGAGTCTGCGGTGGCCAGGAATTTGCTGATCCAGCCACGTCCCAAGCGTGGCCGCCCCTCTCCACCCCGCACGCTGGGTTCCTCGCCCTCTCCAGCTCTGCGAGCAGGAACCAGACCCTCTCTGGGCTGCATGCAGGCGGAGCTTCTCCACCGAGAAGGAGGCCGGTGCGTGGGGAACTCTCAGCCCTTCAGTGCCCGTCCGGTGTCTACGCCCCTTTCACCAGAGATGCCGGGGCGTGGAGGGGCCGCGAGGGTGCATTGTTAGGGGCCTCTCACATATCCCTCCCTCCCTGAAGCTTCCCCCTGCTCTCCTCGGTGTCCAAGGACGCTGTGGGGTGAGGTAAGGCGGGCCTGGCCGCGGAGCTCCAAGCCACAGAGCTCCTCTGTGGGGCTTACGCTCGGGTCCCTGGGGCCCCCTGTTTGGACAGAGGGCTTAGTCCCCTTTCCCATGCCCTTTGCCTCTCAGTTATGGACTCCCCTCTCGCAGAAACGGCAGCTGGAGGAGGAGGATAATGGGGAGTGTTATTTACTGAGCATCTACTACGTGCTGGGGTTGAATCCGTGCAAAGCCTAGGAAGTAGATGCTCCGTTCTGGACGAGGAAGCTGAGGCTTGGTGAGAAAGCCGCCTCTTCCTTGGGGCCCGCCTGGCTAGCTGCAGTGGTGCGGCTGGAGAGCAAGGAGCTTGTTCTGGGGGCCCCGGGGGGGGGTTCATGAGTGCTGGCCTCCGGTTCCAGCTCGTTCCAGACCTGGGGCGGGTTTCTCCTGTGCAGCCCTTGGAACACGGAGTTGTTGATGTTGATGTTGTTGCTCTAAAGGGGATGACGTATAAATTCCCTCTCCCTCCAATGTTCCCGGAGCTTCTGGCAGTCGTGGAGGACTCGCTGCCTAGCTGTTGCCCTGGGTGATTTTCTCGGATCCCCGCTCTGGGCCCAGGGCCATCGCCCCGATTCACCACGCTCAAGAGATGCCTTTGTTCGCACAAAGGCGACCTCAGGTAATCCCTGTGTCGGTCCACCTCCCATGTTAAGCACCAAATTAATTTCAGAAGTTGCATAAGGCATGGCCGACCCCTCTGTTTTTCTTGGGAGGGGCGGCTCAGTGGGGTGGGGGGTTGGTCAGGTCCCTGCCCAGCCCCCCTCTGTTCTGATCGGCCTGGAGGTGCCCCGGTGTGGCTGGAGGGGGTTCCTATCCGGTGCTGTTGGCTAGCACGTAACTCAGGGAGAGCCTAAAGATTGAATACCCGTCTTTAGATCCCAAGACACCCTGCCCTGCTGTCCTGATCGCTCCGCACAGACGTGTGCTTGACACACACATCCTGCTCCAGAAAAGTTACAAAGAATCACAGTTTTGGGGGGCCCTAAGTGACTTTATGCCCTCCCTGAAATTCTGTTCTCGCTCCATGTATGGCTCTGAACCAAGTGACGGCAGGAATGAGGGCTGTGACCCTGACCAAGTCAAACACCGGAGAATAAAAGGGACGATCAGGAGGGACCAAACTTCCATCCGGGGCAGCCTGACGTCTCTGAGAATTTCGGGGACTCAGTGGAAAACGTTTGTGCCGTAGGAGGACATACAGCGCAAAGTTCTGGATCTCTGACGGCCCCCAACGGAGGCAGCCCATCTCCCCCGCCAGAATGATGGCCCCCTGTCACCTGTGGGGGTGGGCACTGGGCACGCCTTGCACTATGGCTGTTTTCTTTTTGGGAATTATCCCTCACCAGGGAGTTGACAGGGAGTTGAACTCAAGGAGGCCTGGAGGGAGGCGTGGAAACCTTGTGACTGAATTTTGCCTAATAATGAAAGTCCATATAAATCAAGGTTCACGCAGCTCTTTTATGAATGAAACATTACACCTGGAGGCAGGAGGATGGGCTGTGTTTTACTATCGTCATTAATCTGCGGGTTTGCTGTTCACAGTGGAGGCCATCCATCAACTCGAAGAGGAGACGTGTCCGTCTGGAAGGCTGTTTTCTCAGATCAGGAAAATGATCTCTTTCCTGAGAAGAATCTTTTTCCTCTGATAAACCCAGGACGTCACGTGTTTTGAGGATCTGCAAAAGGACTTCAGCGTGTTCGGGCTCAGGGGCTGGCTGAGAGCTCGCACCATATCCCGGGGCACCTGCATTTTATGAGGGTTACCGTGGACTCCGTTGTCGTTGGGTCGGACACGCTATCGTCATAAAGACCACCGTGTGGTCGCTGTGGCAACGGACGGGATGCACCAGCTCGCTGCCCAGGCTGCTTGCCCTGGTCACGGGCCAGGCTTTCTAGACAAAGGGATGGGGGTCCTGGGGGGGCTCAGTCGCTCGAGCTTCTGGCTCTTGATTTTGGCTTAGGGCATGACCTCCTTTGGTTCCTGGGATCAAGCCCTGCATCAGGCTCCGCACTCAGCTGGGAGTCTGCTCAACCCTCTCCCTCCACTCCTTTCTCCAAAATAAATAAAATCTAAAACAAACAAACAAACAACAACAAACCCCCCAACAGAAACAAACAAACAACGGATGAAGGAAACGTGTGTGCGCTGTCAGAGCCTCCCCTTAGAGGGCCTCCTCGATACGTCAAGTAACTTGGAGGGTCTGATCGAACATTGCGCGTGACCTAGTTTCACGTTATTCAGGAGATGCGATAAGGTGATTTTTCTTTTAAACTATCTTATCAACCAAGCAGATTCTTCCATGTGGCCATCTGCTCGTTTTGCAGCCGTCAGCTGTTCACGGAGCTGAAAAAAAAATCCTGCTGTAAGAAAATCAATGCACTGCTCTCATAGAGACATAGATTTCATATGTCACCGGAATAGACGCCATAGAAATACCCAAACTGGTAACGCTGATCATACCCCGGTTTGACGGAGGGATCTTCAGGAAGACGGGCCAGGGATCTACGCAGGGCCCGTGGCATTATTTAGGTTATCGTGTGAGTAATAAACACTGCGATTTTAGGAATAAGACACCGTGTTCTCGCCCTGAAAAGAGGCTGCGGAGCTCTTTCCTGCAGTCCTGTCTCATTGAGACTATTTTCCTGGTGTTTCTGAAACTGTGGTTCTGTTCATAGTTTCAAAAATAAAAGCTTTGAATTGGGCTCTGTTTGGGGTTCAGCAAATCAGGGCAGTTTGTTCTGGTTTGTATCTGAGGTTCCGTTTGGGACGTGGCCCTGCAGTTGGTGCCGTGCTTGTGGCCGCAACCGACGTTTATCCGAGTGTGTCAACAGGAAAGGCTGGATGGGAGCCCACTGCCACTCTGGGGTTCACACCCCCGACCCTGCCTCTAGAGCTGCAGAGGAGAGCAGGGCCCTCCGTCCCCATCTTCAGGGTGAGCCTAATGAGAGACGGGGTCATTGAGTGAAAAAAATGTGGGGATCGAGACGCCTGACTTCTGCTGCCCTGGCGCCCCCAGAAGGGCCTAGACACACACCTCGTCAGTGCGTGTGCCCCTTGAAGCAAGGTGGTGGATTCTCCCCAGGAAGGGGCTGATCGGCATCGCCCAAGGGCCTCTCTCCAGCCAGCGGTCACGGGCGCCCTGCTGTAGATCCGAGGCCCGCCTCAGTTCCACATTTGAGGAAACGGGATCTGAAAGTCACATGACAAGCCGGCTGGGGTTCATTCAGAGCTTTCCCGGCTTCTGCGGGGCTCTGCTCTGTCTTGAGGCCTCCAGGGACCCAGGTGGAAGGTGGCATATACATTGTCAACGTCAACATTTTTGCAGGCTAAACATCGGTAAAAAGCACAGTAGTGCAATTACAAAAACCTCCTGAGAATCAAATATTTGATAGGGTAAAATCGAATAGTAGCAACATTCAATGTAGCAACTGAAGATAGCCACATTGTTGGCCAAGGAGGGTTTCCATCAGATGGAATCGTATCAAAGAATCCTGCTACGTTTTAGAAACATTTTTCCTCGTCCTGGCTGTAAGAATGGCTTTTGCAGGATAGAACACGGACTCTGGGGCCATCCTGGTTTTGGTTCCCTGGAAGCTGACTGGTGGGAAACGGGTTCATCCACTCCAGTGAACCCCAGAGTGCAAATTGAGACTTTATTATGAGCCACGTATGAAATGAAATTTCTGTAAATCCCGACTTTTCATTTGCTCCTGATTAGTGAAATCAGGAACCGGAAGATGCTGTCAGTGCAGAAGATGAGGAACAGAAGTAAACGAGAGAAATATTCACAGTTGCAGTGACGTAGTGCTAGTTACCGCGGAAGAGTGTCTGTTTGCCGGGGGCTAGATCTTTTGCTTTTGCTTTGGGATCTTTTTTTGAGGGGGGGGGTTTCCCCATTTGTTTGTTTAACGGAATAAAATTAAATCAATTTAAAAATGTCAACGCTTTGAATGATGCTTTTATTTTCTTTCTTTTTTTTTTTTTTTCCTGCTTTGTGCTGGATTCTCCCAGGTTTTCTACCAGTTGCACCCATGATTCCAACTCACCTTCCTTCGCTGCGTCTGCACGTCCTGCTACAGTGATGCTTTCAGTGAACAAAACCGTCCCTTTGAACCGTGGAATAGGTGAATGACCTTTTGCAATAAACACGCTCCGGCTCAACGCGGCCAGAAAAACCAAACGAATTGATGGCCAAATAAAAAGTGATTGGGTCGATTGAGAAACACCTGCCGGATGGGGGCTGCGGGCTGGGAGATTCTCACCCACGCTCGGGAGTCACGTCTCTATAGAGTGTGGAGGCCGCGTGTGTCTGTGTGGAAGCGGCCACTGCTCGAATACTTACAGAGCCTCGTTCTTTCATTTTTCCTTCCTGGAGCCGAGAATCGAGAGACCAGGGTTTGCTGAAGATGAGAAACCCAACCGAACAGTGGCTTATTCTTTAAAAGTAAACAGAGCAAAGGCTCTGGGCTGCAGACATAGCCAAGATCGAGCTCTACACAAAGAGGAGATTATGGAAACAAAAATCTCTTCCACTGAAATAATCATCTTTCATCACTGAACTGCTTTTCTTGTTTTATTGGTGCAGAATTTTAAGAGTCAATGGTGCTGTCAAACGCTAATGAGAAAATGGGAACGGTGGATTTGTAGGTTTGGGGGACCCCAAACGTCAGCCCTTCTCCCCGGCCCACATGGACCTTACTTCTTCTTCAAAGCCCTGCTGAGACCCCTCGTCTTTGGGTCATGCCCCCGGCCATGCCAGTCCTTCTGACTCCCCCTCCTCTCTGTATTTCTGAACCCCATGAAGACACGATGTAGATGTGACACTATGTCCCTTGGTTGGGCTCTTCCTCCTCAGCTGCTAGCTGGAGAGTCCAAGGCTGGATCCGTCCAGGCTTCATATCTGAAAAACGAAATAACGAAAACCAGAACAACTTTGATGAGCTCTGTTCTGTTTTGTGTGTTGTCTCTGTCACACCATCTGCCCTGGAGGGAGCAGGGAACTTGATGGCGGTCTCTGTCCTCCATAGCACCCAGCGCGGAGCTGAGTCGATCGTGAATGCCTGGCGGATGGTTGTCAACATTGTGCAGGTGACGGTACTCGGGCTTGGAAAGTCTGTTCAGGTATTTGGAACAGGATCCTAGACTATCTCCCACAGGTAGTAAAACTCGATCCTTTCGCCAACTGGCCGAAGGTGAACAGCTGAAGGCTGTTGGAATCGTACCTGCTGCCAGCTTCCAGAGAATGTGAACCCCCTTCTCAGTTCCTGTGTGTTTCGGACCCCGGGGCTGATCTCTGAGGACCGGAAGCGTTGTGCAGTGAGTCCGACCCTCGTTGGAGCCCTTCTGAATCCTACCGAGTTCTGAGCTCTCCAGAACAGGATTTGTTAAATGTGGTGGACACATGGGAACTGGGGGTTTCCTGATAAGGTCGAGGGACCCTTCCGGATCCTGTGGCTGTTCCTTACCAAACGTCCTTAAATAGAGTGTGGCCAGGAGTTAATGACCCTTTGTTAACACAGGTATTGCCAATTCACCTGTTCTCTCTCAAGGCAAATTCTTGCGATGGATTCCAACAACTTTCTTACAACTATTATGCAAAGTACTAATTTTCTTCTTGTTCAAGATCAGTGGTCTCCCTCTTCCACTGCTTTTTTATCAAGTTCTGTTGAGAACTGTGATATCCTCCATTCTGCTTGTGCATGAGAGACCAGCCTCGGATTCTAAGTGTAAAGGTTGACTTTAAGGTTAATATAAGCATAGTCTTAGAGCCCTTGTGGTGAACGCCGGGATAATGTATCCCTATTGGATGGTGGCTAGGTGCGGAGGGTATCACAGAATCATGAAATGGATTTGCTATAGATACTTGTTAGTGTATGTGTCATATATATTTAGTGTATATATGTGATACAAAGTATATACAGACATGTATGATATTATGGGGGTATTTATTACACTGTTATGTATAAGTATTATTATGTGAGTGCGTGTGTGTGTGTGTATACACACATACATTTCAGTCTATTGAAATCAAACACAAATAGAGACAAGACTTGGAAAGTCTCTGAGCAGATGAAAGCAGGTCAGTCCTACAGGCAGAGCTTAATTACCTTGTTTTGTAGGATGAGTGAGGCTAGCTTGACTTGGATCACTCGTTGCTTACGGTCTGAGACTCATAAGCAAAACTTAACTTCTCAAAAAAAAAAAAAAAAAACTTAACTTCTCTGCAATCGGTGAGAGGTCACCACGAATGTTTTCTCTCATTCGAGAACATTCTAATATGGTAACCAACTGCGTGAAGAAAGCACTCACTGCTTCCATTCCAGCAGCGGGACCGTGTGACGAAATCCCTCCTGGCCCACCCTGTGTTTTGGTGTGTGTGCTCCTGGGTTTTGGGGGGATACATGTGAACACCTCTAATTCCTGCTTCAGTGATTCCTCAGTCACACTTTTTTTTTCCCTGAACTTTAAATAAGTCCTTTTGGATATATTCATTTCTTTGCAAAATGGTTTTTCACCCCTAGAAAACATTAGTCTCCCAAAAGAGCACTTGAAATATTTAGGTTGTTGAATGAAAAATAATCATCCTTGGAGGAAGTGTGATTTGGGTTTGGTTTCACAGTGGTCTTTGATTCCATTCTGGGTCTTGAAGCATCCGTTTTTAAGATATTTCATCCTTCCGCCCAGCCCATAACATCAGTTGTGAATCATGTTCCAGGAACAACTGAAGCCATTTTGCCAAATCCAGAGCAGAGTTTTCCTGCCCCGCCCGCCCGCCTTCTGTACTTCCCCTTTTTCCAAAGTTCTTCTGCTCTAGAACCTCCTACATCAAGCAGACCCCCCTATAAGTGATCTGTTTGCCTGAGTCTGCTATGGCCTGCGAGAGTTTCCAGGTATTCCTCAAAAAAATTTTAAAAAAGCAGATTTTATAGGAAATAGCTATTGGCTACGTACGATCACATTTCCAACCAGCACATTGAGTCAACTATGTTGAATTCGATTTTGTGTGTGTGTTCCACTGATTTCCTAAAAGGACATTCTTATGTGTCATCTTTGGGTTGTAGTTCAATCACAGTTGGCTGGTCGGTGTATATGAAATAATAGCAAGGTTTCCTGGGAAAGGAAGTTTGGCCTTGAAAATGAAGCAGCTTTTCTCTTGTATTAAAATCAAACAAACAGGACAAAAACAAGTCTCTAAGTGTAACCTGATGTCCGTGGAGCGCCTCCTGCCCCATGGAGCTTCTGTCCCCCACGCTATCTGCACGGTGTCGGTGTAACCTGAAGGCAAGGCTGACCGTTGCCGCTGGGTCCCCTCCGGGGACAGCTTCCTCAGGAGGTTCTGAGGTGATGGGTGTCTGCTTCGGTCCTGCCTGCTCAGACGGGGCTTCCTCCTCCTCAGTGAGGAGGGCCCTGGTGCTTTCTCCAGAACTCACGTTGAGCTGGTCCCTCGGCAGGGCTGTCAGAGGCCATCCCGAAGGGTCCAGAACTGCAGGAAGGAAAGGACCCTAATGTTTCTGTGTGAATACGGCGTGCAGGCTCTGACCACGGTGCCTTGTGTGTGTTACCCTCCAAATCCTTCCAGAAAGGTCAGCCTTGGCTGACCTTGAGCTTCCAAGAGGTTAAACTGGCACGTGGGGGAGGGGGGAAGGGAGCCCAAGTCAGCCTCTGCACCTTTCTTTCTGGTCTTAATTCCTCTGTGACAGATGTCCAAGCTTTGTCCTCTCATTCCTATGGCCTGGGGCTCCTGACAGGTTTCCTTGTTCACGTCTGTGAGTTCTCCCCCGAGAGGCCGGGAGCTCTGTCGGCCCAGGCCTGCTGGATGTGAGTCCTTAACAACACTCCTAACCTGCCCACCTGTCACTCGGTCACTTACACACATACCCCCTTCCCCTCTGCAAGTCACCTGCGACCTCCAAAGCCATCAGGCACTTCCTTGCAATGACTCAGCCCTGCTCCAAGAATAACCGCAGGAATTAAAGGTGACAGTAGCAGTCACTATTACTATCTACAGCAATAGTGTTGGGGTTGAACTGTGTTCTCTCCGACTTGATAGGTTGAAGTCCTGACCTCGGAATGTGACCGTAACTGGAGTTAGAGTCTGAACGGAGGAAATGAAGGTAAAACGAGGTTCGGAATGGGCTCTGGGCCAATATGTCGGGTGTCCTTTTGAAAAGGGGACGTTTGGACACAGAGGCACGCACAGAGGGCACACGATGTGAGGCGGCTAGGAGAAGACAGCTGTCGACACGCCGAGGGACAGGCAGGGAGCGCACGCTCGCTCTCCGCCCTCAGGATGAACAACCCGACCAGCACTTGGATTTTGGACTCTGAGCACCAGAAGGGTGAGTGGTCATATTGCTGGTGTGTAAGCCGCGGTCTGTGGTACTTCGACATGACAGTCCTAGCGATGTCGTAAAACCAGCGGTAACCCTAAAACGTTACATGTACGTAGGGATGTACACGGAGGGACACACGCATCTCTCAAGACTGTACCTTCCCCACGTGCAAAGTGTGGGACAAAAGGCTTCGAGCGCAGCATCTCGTGAGGCGCCCCCAGCCATCTCATGACCCCAGGGACTCTGAGATGCAGAGTTCTGGAAACTCACCCAAGACCACAAGGCTCGTAGGCGGGAGGTCAGTTCAAGCCCACACTTTGCATTCGAGAACGTTGCCCGTGACCAGCCTGGCGGGTCCTTCTCCTCTGTCTGGCTTCACAGTCTCTCCAGCTTGCTGGGTCAGAGCCCTGCATGTCCCCACCGTGAAACGCTCCTCTGTCTCAAATGTCAACAGTGTCGTCAAAACAACAATGATTTTTTTCAAATCACTAATGTTCAGGGGACATTAAATTAAGTAGGGGTTCTCATATTCCCGGGCTCCACAGAGCAGAAGAATCTGTTAGAATGAAGGAGGTAATCTCATTAGTAAGCCATTACCTTGGAACCGAAGGGCGAGTACGGTGGTTGTTATTCCTGGCAACAGAGGGTTTGGGTCCTGAACAAAAGCTAGCCCGGGACACGGTCGTAGAGACTGTTTATGAATAGGTCACTGTTTATAACATTCAACTCAGTGTTGCTTCAGAATCGGCCCGCCTTCCTGTCCCCTGGGCAGATCCTGGAGGGTTCACGGGGAGGGGGGGCTGGTTTGGGCTCCTTCCGCCCTCAGCCCTCGTGGAGGCAGCTGAAAAAGATCTTTTTCTTTTGGCAGACCTGCCTAGAATTTGACTTGGGGGCAGAAGGAGAGTGAGGCGTTCACATCAGACATTACAGATTCCATACCCTAAATCTTGATCATCGCGGGTTAGCAACATACCTTTCAAGGACACCCATTCAAGGCTGAACTGTGTCCTTTGTAAACGGATCTCCCTGCCTTACTTTTTCATTCAGTTCAATGTTTATTGCTTTTTGTAAGAGTTACTGATCTTACATACAAAGATTTTGCTATGGAGATTCAGGGAAATCAGAGTTGATTTATAGTATTTATATGGTTAATGAATCCTTATTTTTTTAGTTGGGGGAAGGGGTTGGGGGGGAGGCAGGGAACCTTAAGCAGGCTCCATGTCCAGTGTGGAGCCTGACACGGGGCTCGATCTCACAACCCTGAGATCACGACCTGGGCAGAAAGCAGGAGCTCGGCCCCGTCTGCCCAATGAAAGCTTTTAAGAATAAACACGGTTTCTCGTCGGGATTATTTTCAAATGATTCTAACATTCTTCGAAGAGCACTAATAGTTTGGAACCTTTCGTTGCTTGCGAAGACGGGTTCCTCCAGCTGAAAATCAGGAAGACGAGACAAAACGCACCTCTGCTCTGCGCTGCTCCGAGTGATAGGAGCGTTTCCCCGCAGCAGAAGACACGATCTGGGGAAAGCGGAGCCGGGAGGTTACTTTGCCGTCTTCTCCCTGGGTTTTCAGTGCGCCCCATTATCACAGACGAAGAGGTAATATTAGCAAAACACGTATTTCCAGTGCCCATAACTGAGCCACTTCTGAAATCGCTGAGGCCATTGGGATCGCCCCGTACGGTTACCGACCCAAAGACGTCAATTAAATGTTGAGAAGTTTGCTTAGCTCCCTTGCTCTGGGACGTGTATAAGGAAAACAGAAACAAACAAAACCCGTGACAAATTTCTGCGTGGTTTTGCTCCAAGAAAGCATTGCGGCAGGCTTCTGCCCCAAACTGCCCCGTAGGAGCGGGTGTCTGAAGGCGAGGGCCGACGCCGTCTCCAGAGCAGGGAGCACCGTGAGGAGCAGCAGCTCGGGCGCGGGGTGCGTCGTCCTGCCCCGGGCCTCGGGTTCGTGCCCCACGTGTCGGAAAGCTGCGAAGAGAGTAGGTCCTAGCAAGGCCACATCGTGAGCAGAACCGACTTTCTGTAACTACATACAAAAGGGAAAGAAAAAAAGATTCCTGAAACGGAAGAGAAGCTTGTTTTTCCTTCAGCAACGGTTTTTGTAGGGGTCTTAGCCAGGACCTGGAAGTCGGACGAGAGTCACCTCAAAATGTACTTACGGTTTTGCTGAAGGCTGACCTCACGGCGGGAACACCCCTCAGGGATGGTCTAAATGTGTTGGAAGTAGAAAGTCCATGGTTCCCAGCTGGATTAGGGTTCCTCTGGTCCCTCCCCCATCCCCAAGTTGATTCAAACTGCTTCCCACATAGGACAGGGGAGGGTATGGAAATGGCTGACGGCCCCGTCACCGCCATCGGTCTCGTCGGAGCGGCGGCGTCCAGGGTGGGCCTCGACCTTAGACCCAAACGCTCAGTAGGCGAAGGAGTCCGTCGCTCGAGCGTTGAGAGGTTAACCTGCCTCCGCAGGCCAGCCTCCTCTCCGCCGCGGCCCTTCTCCTGAGCCCGGTTCTTTCTCTCCAGGGCTGTCTGCAGCTCCCGCTGCGAGGGATGGCGGTGACTTAGGGTGCGACCACTCCCAGGAGTGTTGCATTTCAACAGAGGCCTCCAAGATAGAAAATACTTCAATGAAGGGAGCCAGAGAAGGGAGGACCCTGGTGATTTTTAACTCACTCTCAGGTGGAGTTGCAGGCTGCAGGAACCTCCTGTACCTGATTCCCTCCGAACCCAAGGGCCCACGACTCCAAGTGGCGCTTCCTCCCTTTCAAGCATCATGTGACAATCATCTCAGTCTAAAACCTCCTTCCTCGCCTGTGTCTTAGCCGCAGACTGTAGCTGAGCGGGGCTGAGCTCATCCAGAACAGGAACAGTGAACCCACTGAATTCCGAACGACACGTCAACAGAGTGTGAGCGAAGTCATTCGTATTTCCAGGACCCCACACCCGCCGCACGCTTTCATAAACACGGCGGGGCACTCTGCGCCCGGACTCTGAAATGCAGTCGCAAATGCAGGCCCCGCTTTCCCGGCTGTTTGAGGCCGCCTCCCCACGCGAGGCCGGGCTTACAGGTTCCGGCCATCGCCCGCCCACGTCCGCGCGCACAATGTGCAGACGACGTAGAACTGCGTGCGGGGATGTACCAGTATTTCCAGTTCATTCTCTCGGAAGGAGAGTTGTAATAATTGATCTCTGTGCTCAAGGGCAAACACTCCTTGAGTCCTTCTATGGCCAGGGGACGGGAGCCATCACGCACCACTGGAAACGCACCTACAGCACATTGGGTATCGTCTATCAGAAAGAGCGAAGGATCAAACCCAGACACCGAGCTCTGCTTAGGATCGCGGCAGCCGCGCTCCGCTGTGGGTTTGCTGGGCCTACACAGTCACCACGGTCCGCTCCGTGTGGGCCGGCCCGGGACCACAGCCCGCGGCACAAGAATGCACGCGCGGGGGCAGTTTTGCCTCGTACAGTTAATGCTCACAGGTGCGTCTGGACGGCAGACATTCCGGCAGAGCGCGTGGGCTCTGTGCGAACCCCAGGGAAGGCGCCCACAGGCGCTCTGGCAGCGGTTGCCGTGATCTGCGCCCGGCTGCAAGCCTGACTCGGGTGCAAAAGTGAAATCAGTTCCGGTGATCTGTAAAATGCAGCGCAGCTTCCTACGGATCTAGTTTTCAGATCATCTCTGGGAATTCTTTTAATCTTTTCTGAATCACAATACCGTTTCTTGTTTTGGGGTGAAAAAAATAAAAAGGCTTTTTTCCGGAAACAAGGCGGCTGTCTGTTTTGCAGGCAGTTGTGGAGCAGGGGTGGGGTGGGGTATCGCAGTCTTCCCCGCGCTTCTGGGCCGGGGGGGGTCAGCTGCCAGATTACCTGGGGCAGCTCCGGCCACCTGCGGCCTCCTGCGAGGAACAGTTCGGACGATGCCCCATTTACTCAGACTCCACTTTCCGTTGTCTTCTTCGGAACGCTTCTCAATAAGCTGATCTTGGACGACACATTGGTTTTTTTAAGGGGTATTATTTTTTTCACTCTCCTTCGAAAAAACATTTTTGAACGAGAAATACTTAAAGAATTTATGAACTTAGGGAGCGCATTAGGAGGGGTAGTCAAGTACGCATCGCCTACCCTCCCAGATCGTACTCACCCTGGGGCTTGCTTCCCCTGTGTCCCTCCGCCCAGGGACAGAGCCGACTAAGGGCCTGAAGAGTGGGGAATTCATAGTCCCGGAGAGCCCTGAGTGTGTGTCGGGGGAGGGGTAATTTTAGGGTTTGGGCTTCATTCCTTTTTATGTGAGTCGGTAATGTAGCTCGTGGATCCTAGCGCAAGTACGGCTTCGGGAAGTCGTAGGTCTGTATCTTAATTTTAAACGTCAGTGACTTGGTATGTGTGTATCTGCAAGTTATCCGTGTGCAAAGAGAAGACTGTAGCCAAGTTTCTGCAGTTCGTGTATGCACACAGCTGTCTCTGTGGGGTTACAACACCTGGTTGAGGGCTACGGACGAACGAAGCCAGAATGGTTCTAATGGACATCGGAGAAGCTGGGGTCTGGCCCCTGCAGGGGGACCTCAGGCAAGCCACTAACTCCGTCACTCTTTGGGCCATACCTTCCTGCTCCCTTCATTTTTAAATCAAACCAGTATTGGCGAATTACTGTCCGCCGGGCCCCATGGGGCACAAGGAGCACAGGAAGGGGCTGCGACCACAGTGGCTGGGGTGGGGTTGGGACTTCTCTGAGGACAGTTCCAAGTCTCATAGTATGCTTTTATTTATTTATTTCTTATTTGAGAGAGAGTGAGAGAGCACGTGCGCGGGCCTGGGGGACGGGGCAAGGGGCAGGACGGAGAGAGCCTCGAAGCAGACGCTGGCGGGGGGGCAGCGTGTGCAGCCCAAGCGGGGCTCGATCTCGCGACTCCGAGACGTGAGCTGGGCTGAATCAAGGGTCCCAGCCCACTGACTGCGCCACCAGGCGCCCCTCCTCGTACGCTTTTAATGATTCATTTTGTTCATGGTTTTCTTCCCAAACGTTCACCGTTCCTCATGATTTACAGGCTGCACCACGGAGTCTCATACGTGAGAATCGCCGCACTCCGACCGCAATCTGCCTGACTTCCACTTCTTTCCTCCTAAAACCGTTGTCTCCGGCTATGACGATTCCTGTTATCGCTGTCACCTGCCATTGCGTCCCCGAGGTGTCCCCTCTGCTTCTCTCCGAGCACCCGGTCCCCACCGTTCCTCTGGGCCTTCTCGGGGGTCCTCCTCGCGCGCCCCTAACCCCCGCGTTTCCCCCGCCGCACGCCCCTCCTCACTCTCTCCGGAACCAGGTCTGCGGTCGTGCCAGGAGGCCCCCGACCTGCCTGGGCTCCTTCTCACCGCCCTTCCCGCCAGGAAGCTCGCGGACAGGAAGCAGCTCGGGGACAGGAAGTTTCCCCTTTCGTCTCTGAGTCCCGAACGCGGAGCAGTCGCGATGTCTGGCCCGGGGTCGTGTTCCGTGAGTGAGCGGCGGGACAGACGGACGCCTCGGCGCGGCCTCACCGTGCTGCCTCTCCCGGGCGTGTGCGGAGGAGACCACGGTGCGCTGTTCCCTCGGCGCCCGGCTGGGGCTCACCCGGGAGACCGTCAGTGAGCTGGAGTCCCTTTTCAACATATGAAAGTCACAGTTTTCAGGGGTTTCTCAAAACGTACTAATTTTCAAAAAAATTACTTAATCCGGTGCTAAAGATTTTATGACTCATGACGTAAGTATCCCAAGATCCTGGCTAATGACCCACAGTTACAGATGTTTTGGTATCTGGGAACTCCTTAGCAAGGAGTTACAACCAAATTGTAAAATTTGTTTCATGATGTGTTCACAATCATATTGGGGAAAAATTGCTCCAAATCTTTTTTTTTAAATTATTATTATTTTTTTTTTTACTAACTGTGTCAACTAAAATAAAATCTTAAAAACAAACAAACAAACAAAAAACCCCGCCTGATGGCCATCCCTGGATTCAGAGCCCCTGAAAGGTATCTGAAGCATTTTCAAGGGTCCCGCTTTGTCTGGGCTTTGACACAAGCAGGGAGGGAGGACGCCTCCCAGGGCGGGCGTTTGTTCACATTTGGCAATGCAGAAATCGGGTCGAACACCCGTCCCCGTGGTGCTGCATGGAGAGCAGCAAAAAAAGCCGCAGCACGTTAATTGGAGCGAATCCGTGAGCCACATGACCTGAGAGCTTGGACACATCTGGACTCCGCGTCATCCGAACACAGTGAAGTGACAAGCAAAGGTGACCCCCAAGAGAAGAGAGGGTTCCAGGAGCTGGGACGGCCTCCTTGGGCTTCACAGAGCCTCGGAGAGCTGGGACCGGCTCCAGCGCCCTGCAGGCAGGTGTCCCGGCCTTGGCCCCACGAGCTGACTCCCACCCGCCGACTCCCACCCGCCGCCTAAGCCCCAGGCCTTCGCTAGCAGCGTCCCCTGTGACACGGGGCCTCCGCGCCCATGATGCTCCTCCGTTAGCGCCTGGCACACGTCCCTGGTATTGTGCTCGCTTTTATTATTCCAGCGTGAAGTTTGACAGCAAGGTCGTTACTAAAACCACCTTCATGAAGGACCTCGCTTAGTTCTTGAGTGGGACTCAGCCTGTGGGCCGGGCCATGGGCCGGGAACTGCATGTGCATGGGAGATGGAGCGGCTCCTCTCCCAGCAGGCTTGGGGGATGCTCACCAGGCTGCCCTTGCTCCGGGGAAGCTTCCCGCCACCTCCTCCAATGTCCCCCGTCCCGAGAGGGCCAGCCAGGGCCTCCGGTACGCCCCGAGCAGGGGCTCTTTCTCAGTGCCCGGCAGCCTATGCCTGCCTCACATGGACCGTTCACACAGACGGTCCAAGATGAGCACTGCCTTTTCCTAAAGATGTGTGTCGTCTTTCCTGGCTTGCAACCGTTCCCAGTCTGTGTGTGTGTGTGTGTTATTTGAGAGAGTAAGTGAGCCAGCATGGGCAGGGGGCGTGGCAGAGAGACAGGGAGCAGCAGACCCCTTGCTGAGCAGCGAGCCCGATGTGGGACTGGATCCCAGGACCTGCGCTCATGACCTGAGCCGAAGGCAGAGGCTTAAGGACCGAGCCTCCCAGGTGCCCCTCCAATCTTTCCTGTAATGACCAGATCCTGATTTTCCTTTGGAAACGGCATGTGTCCCCCTCGCTCCCCCAAGACCTCTGCCTCGCTCTGCCTCTGCTCTGCTCCCACTGCCGGGGTCTCTGGAGAATTTCCGCAGCAGCTGCAGGACTGCTCCCTCCTCTGGAAGCTTCTCCTGTGACAAGATGCCTATCTCTTTGCATCAGGTTGCATCATATGATGTCAGAAAGCCGAAGGAAAACAAAGTCTCTTCCCCAGGGAATAGGCTCTCTGACAGCACAAAGGGGACTCGGGGTGAGGGGATCTTGGGTTTCGGTAGACGAACATCTCCCGCTGCTTTAAATAGTGGTTCTGCAGACCCGCCTTCTCCACTGCGGGTCTCGTGGGCATTAAAAACACATTCTTCGTTCTCGCGTGCTTTCTGAGCCTTGAAATCCATTCTGCGTGTTTAATAGTATTCAGGGTTCGGTACACAACTTGATTTTGTGTTCATCCTGTTCCAGGGATGGGTGATTAAAATACCATCAACATAAGAGCACCTGGTGCAAAACTTCCCTCCAGAACTAACGTCTTCTTGATGACCATCCTCATTTGCTAGAAAGTCAGCGACTTTCTGGGGATCAGATGTTTTGAACAAAAAACTTACCTGCCAAGAATGTATGCTGTTATTTTGTTAACTTGTGTTTTATTTTCTATCAAGATTTTCTTATCTGCTGATGCACTTTGATTCAATTTCAGAAAAGAGCCCTGAACTCCCATTGTGACTGGCTTTTTTTCTAGCGAGACCCTGGTGCGCAAGCCAAGGCGGGGTTTGTGAAGGGCCGGGCCCTGCAGGGAACCCTCTCCCGGCAGCTCCCGGAGGCTGAGGTCTAGCCAAGCAGCCCCGCAGAGAGACACTGTGCCTGTCCCACTGCGGAGGCCGGGGCCAGTCTAGGGAAGGCTTTCGCGGGGTTAAACTTCGCAGACCATCAGAAATGCCCAAGTGTCGGCAAATAAAGCACACGCCCCTCGCAGTTCGAGGGGCAAGGAAAACTGAGATATAATGAGCCCCGTGTCCTTCCCTGACCCTCCGCTGGCCACTGGTGGAGAAGCCAGGCCCTGGTCCTGAAACCTCGGGGCGGGGGTCACTTGCACTCCTTCCCTCCCCCGCCACAAACCCACCGGCTCTGAGGACAGAAGGGCAGGGAAGGTAGGACTGGGATTCTGCGTGAGGCTCTGTTCTCCCAGGACCGCCCAGCGTTTTCCACTGGGCTTGAAGACATTTTCTCAACCGCATTTCAGACACGTGGGGGGGGGGCTGGGGGAGAATTATGGATGGGAAAGGAGAAGACCTGTGTGGGGACAATGACCTTCATTGTGCATCTGAGCGTGTCTGCGCGAGCTTAGCCACCCAGCTGGGGTGGTGCCCTGTCGGGGGGAGGGGGCGGAGGGCCTGGGAGATCTGAGTGAGCCCCAGTGAGAAGGTTCTGGCCTTCCTCCGTCTGGGGACGACCGGCGAGTCTCCCAGGGTCACGGAGCAAACGTCGCAGGGGGTGGGGCAATGCTCCGTGATCGGCCCCAGGCCTGCAGGCCCGGCTTGCACAGGGTCTGGCCTCCTGCATCTTTCCCCCCTCCGTTCCCACCTGAGCGGGCCACTGTGCCCCCGAGCTCCCGGAGCTGCCGCCGCCGCTGGGGAAAGCCGGCGGTGCCCTTCACCTCTAGTCTACTCTGTTCTCCAGCCGCGCGGAGTTTCTTCACTCGCCCGAGGACACCGTGCCCTGAGGCCTCTGCTGCTTCGCCGGTGCTGTTCGCTTTGCTGGAAACTCTTGATTTTCCCCGTGACCAGGCCCCTCCCGAGGGTCCTTCAGAACTCACCTCGAACATTCCCTCCTTAAGGAAACATTCTCCCTCTTCCTCCCAGGTTAAGCCATCCCCTGTTGTATGATGTCACAATGCCATGTACTTCTTCAACTGCTACAAAGTAGGGCACCTAGTTTTGAGATGCACCGATGGGATGCTTTGCGTTTCCTGGCATCCGGCCTCCTGCCTGCTCAGCCCGGGCAGCCACCTGCCGCCGAGGGAGGACGGTGCTGCGCAGTGATGCCGAGAACACGTTTATTCATACGCGTTAAGTGTCAGCGGCTTCCAGCGAGCGAACTAGGACATGTGAGCGCATAGAAACATGCAACATGCAGAGGAGAGAGAAAGATCTCCCAGGCTTGGCTGGATTCTCCTCTTCTGACAGATTCAAAACTAGGCAAAGTGCATTCGGTCCTGGAGTTTCGTGCAAGGAAGGCGCTGGGGAAACCGAGGAAGAGGGCAGGCCCCAACCTGCAGCCGCAGGTCCCAGTCTGTGTGCCCCGCGGCCCCCGGTCAGTGCAACGCGCACACACACAGGGGATGGACACAGATGTGGCAGACGAGCATGGGAAGGAATGGAGGTAATGCTCCAAGCTAGAACAGGGTGACTTTTTTTTCCAATGCCGCACATCCGGGTTACTACCCGGGAAGAACACCAGAAACAAAACAAAACAAAAGGTACCAGAACCATAACCGAGAAGATCTGTCCTCGCACATGCAAAGGATGCAGAATGGGTTAAACATTTACAACAGAAGATTCTTATGTTAAATTTTATGCACATGCACACGTCTTCTGAAAGAAAGTGACGTAGAAAAAAACAAATGAACTGATGAACAAAGAAATATAAGACAAAGAAAAAATGGAGAGAGCCCCAAATAGCTCAATTAATATCAAATGCAAAGGAAAAATAAACAGTAAGGGGGGAAGCGGGCTGCCTTAAACATTGGTTTTGGAAAGTACAGCTCATTATGGTAATATAATAGCCAGGAATACTTATGAGTCAAATGAAATAGCATCAAAATATATCAGATAAAAGCTGAGAAAATACAATAGGAAATTGGCAAAGCTGTCTTAGGGTACATTAATAATATGTTAAGTAGGGGCGCCTGGGTGGCTCAGTCAGTGAAGCATCTGCCTTTGGCTCCGGTCGTGATCTCAGGGTCCTGGGATGGAGCCCCATGTTGGGGGCTGTAAGTCCTAAGGATTTTTATCAAGAAGAAAGGAAGAACAGAACTGATCTACCCATTCTACTCCAGAACCAAAACAATGTCAAGCAATGAACAAATAGGTGTCGTGACCGGCTTGAGTCACAAAAGAACACTCTGTAGAAATTAATGAACAAAATCTGAAAAACTATAGAATAAATGTAGGAACTCAAAACCTGATTCTTTGAAATGAAATTTCAACACTGACAAACCTTGGGCAGGATGTGTACCAGGAGGAGGAGGGGGAGCGGGCCAGGGGCAGGCCCTGGAAAGGAGAGCTTGGCGGGGAGGTGACCACTGCCTGCCTGAGACATGGGAAGGCCACCAGACACTCTTGTGTCTTGGATCCCAGCCCTCACGGTCGGCCACCGTTCGAAAAGTCCTCAGAAGGGAATTTTTTTTTTTTTTTTTAATTTGACAGAAGTCACAAGTAGGCAGAGAGGGAAGCGGCGGGGGGGAGGGGAGCAGGCTACCCACTGAGCACAAAGCCTGATGCGGGGCTCGATCCCAGGATCCTGAGATCATGACCTGAGTGGAAAGCAGAGTCTTAACCCACTGAGCCACCTAGGTGCCCCTCAGAAGGGAATTTTTAAAAGAAAATCTTTGTGTTTGCTAAGCAAACAAAACACATGGACACCAAAAGTGAAACAATGCTGTGCATGGCCACGTGCTAACACACTTTGAAATCTAGCTGAAATGAACAAATTTCTAGGAAAATATCTTCACTAAATGTCACTTCGAAGAGGCAAGAAACATGAGTTATCAATGCTGTGTGAGACACGAAAGGCATTCCTATAGAAGTATACTTCTGCTGGTAGAAAATATGGTCTTATTCGCTCATTGGTTTAACAAATACTGATTAATAATCTACCATGTGCCTTCTGCTGCTTTCATTCTAGAGAAGGTACCCTAATTGTTTTATCTCCATTTGTAAAAAAAATTTCAAAAGTAAGCTGTACTTCCTCAAAAGAGAAGGAAGAGTATCAACCGGTAAAGACCAAAGCCAACAGCTTCGTCTCTTCCCCGCCCCACTAACCACCCCGTGTGCCTTGTGTCCTTACTCATGTTTATCAATGCGTCTGTGTGTCTGTCGTCTCTCTGTCCCATTTCTGGGTGCACAAGTGAGTTTAGTGTCCATAGAATAAAATTATCTGCCTGTTCAGCACGTTTTTCTTTCCGTTATGGACGTCCCCCCGTGTCAGCCTATGATTGCTTAATGACGCGAGTTTCATTGCCTTCAATGCAAGGTATGTGGTTGAACGTGCACCGAAGGAAGCTCCGTCCCAGGCCACTTACTCCTACGACTGCAGAACAGTGGTCCAGGGTCAAGGTCACCTAGAGGACCAGCCCGGTGTTTCAGTAATCTTTCCGTTGCCGTCCTCTGTTAGTCCCCAGGGCTGTTTTCTGGTCTGTGGTCCCTCCCACTTCCTTCTCACCACGGTAGCGGATTCTGATTTTGCCGGTGCAAACTCCTGTCCAGTCTCTCAAAATCACGTTGGCACATTCTTGTTGAGAGTCATGCCTCCCGTTTGCTCCGAGGTGAGCTGTTTCATCCGGCCATCGCCATCAGAAGCCTCCACGCCGGCCTCCTCAGTGCATCCCGGGTGGCCCCTGGCTGGGCGCGACTTTTATGAATGAAGGCCTGGGTTGGTTTCCACGGGCGCTGATTGTGGGTTTCCTCTGCAGAGTGCACATCTGTTTCCTGAGCAGGCCCCTCCCTTGAAGGCTGCCTCCAGGCCCCCGAAAGTGGGGGAGGTATCGACAGCAGGAAGAACGGGGCATCCGGGGGAACTCCTCCTTCCCACGCCCCTCCTGGGCCCTGCGCCAGACCCGGGAGGCAGTTCCTGAGAGCTGATAACCGGGGGCCGGGGTTGCCCAGCTTCTCGGTTCGTGCGTCGCTCCTTTCTTGGCTCCGTGATGCTCCGCAGCCCCTGTCCCAGCCAAGAGAGACCCGAACAGCCCCTCGTCCCAGCCCAGCCTGGCAGCCCTCTTCATAAGGAGTCGGGGCCAGCGACTATTAACTCTTCATGTCCTTCTCGAAAACGAGTCCACAGAAAGTAAGAGAGAAAACGGTATGTCTGCTTGTGCTCCAAGAGCGCCCTTGAGGAGCGGCGGCCGGCCTGTGGCTGCTGGGGGCTGTGCAAGGTCGTCTCCCACTCCGGGACCAGCTCGGGGACCTTTTCCCACCTTGTCTGCTCCGCTTGGATTTCCAGGAGCTCCTGGATTCTACCGTCCCAGCAGCAGAGGAGCCTCACGGAGAGGAGTGGAGGGCCGCCCTTGAAGCCTGGAGCATTCTGGAGCGGGTGTTTATCTTGACCCCAAGGGGTGCACCACCCCCCAGAATGGAAACAGTCCACTGAGGCCCCGTGATGATGCCTCAGTATCCAGGGCCCTGGCGTGCAATCCGGTGACAGCCCCAGAAGCTTCCCTTCCTGCCGCCCTGCTGTCTTTCTCCCTCATGCTGGAGTGAGGGCTGGGGCACTTGGCTCTGATCTGCTCTTTTTTTTTTTGCCTCAGAAACCTCCCTGGGAAATTTGTTTCCTTTAGAAAGCAGAATTTGGGCTTTACCTTTGGGAGGAAAGTGTCATCTGACTGTGGGGATATATTGACTGTCCCCCATATTTGGCTCTGGGCAAAGGGTCAGTGTTCTTGACCTTGAGTGTGCCACGGCCCCTCCGACGCCCCAGGCTCACCTGGGGACTCCAGAACGGGTCTCTGCCACGGCTCCTCCCACGTTTTCTTTTCAAGTACTATTACATTTTTATCTAAGTATTTATATCTATCTTTTTCTTAGAAAAAAAAAAAGGAGACCCAGAAATTTAAGAAATAGGAAAAATAGAGAGCAGTGACATTCTGCCTGGATTCCGATCAGAAGGGGCAGCACTTTAAAATTTCCTATAGTTGCATTTGACTCAGAGCAGTGGACTTGAATCCACCCGGTCTTCTTGGACTGCAAGAAGCTGTTTAGTTTGGGTTCTCAATTGCAACAAATTCACAACCTCTATTGTCGCTACATTTTCAAAATAAGATGTTTGTGGTTCAAAGTTAGCCAATAGCACAGTATTTAGAAGTCAGTGAGAATGGACCCAGGAAAATATTCTGGTTTAGGGATGACCAAAGCAGAGCCACGAAGAGCAGATTTCCTAAAAAATGAGCCTTGTTTCCAATGAGGAAGGGCAGCTCGCCCCCCTGCCCCGCCCCCCACTTTCCCCACTCACGACTTCTTCCGTTTAAATGCCCAAGGCTGCAGTTCTAACTATCCCTTTGCCGCATTCTGGGGGCAACGTTCTCCTTCCTTCCAAATTTGATAATCAGAATACAATTCTTAATAAATCTATAAATCAGAAAGCATTTGGCTGTTTCTCTATTTTTTCCATTTGCTGAGACTGACCTAGAAAGAACTGAGTCATCTGTAAGTCTGAGGCTTTAAGGCCCAGCAATTTAACCCTCTGGAAACAATTACTTCAGTTGCATACCAGATTCGTGGTACATTTTAAAACACGTATAGGACGTTTTATAAAGTCATGTGGTAGTTTTGGAGCGATTGGAAGGCCTGGATAAGTTACCCCCATCTGTAGGAAATCCCACAGCCTGGTGGGACAGCAAGGGCCAGCTCTTTTGGGAAAGAGAATGGAAAAGCCAAGGCTGGACCACATAAGTATGATTCACCAAAGGCAACTTCGTGCCGCAGGTAAATTCAACCCTCGCTTGTTCACGATGAGCTCAGAGCTCTTTCTGAGTCTTTAGACAAATGGATTCTGTGCCGTGTAGACATCTTTGCTTCAATGCCCTGTAAACGTCTCTGCCTGAGTATGTCCAGAGCTGAATTCATTATCCCTTGTCCTTAATTGATCTCTCTTGCGACGGAATACTAATTGTCTCCTTTCTCTTCAGGGTAAGCCTCACCCGTCCCTCTTCCCTCCTGCCCGCAGACCGATCCCACTGAAACCCGGACCTACTCGAGCTTGTCTCATGACTGAAACATCTTGTTTCCACGCTGCTTTCAAACTTCCTTCACAGCCTCCGTGCAGTTTTTCACGGTCCCGCCTTCACCTACTTCTCTGCCACTTGGACCTTTCATGGTAGGGGAGGATGACATTTTTCCTTGGGTGTGTGGTTCTCTCCGTCTTGCCATGTGTATGGACTCCCGCGGGCCCCGCCGCAGCCCGTGTAGAGGAACAGAACAGCGCCATCTCCCCCAACGCTCGGCTCCCTCCAGCTGTCCCTGGAGGACCCCCCAGCCCCCCCCCAGCCGTGGGCCACCACGAATCTCAGGTCTGTCTTCTCATTAATGCCCTACGGACCGAGCCCTACAGAACACGGCCTTTGGCTTGGAGCTCCGTTCGCTCGTCCCAGCGCCGTTAAGGTCCATCCAGTGGGTGGGAGTGTCAGATCCGTTCCTTTCCGTGGCTGCCTCGCGTTCCTCGTACCAACCGGGTCCCTGTTCCCCCACCCACCGTCGAGGGACCTTTGGTGGTCTGCAGTTTGGGGCGATGAGGAGTGGGGCTGCTGCGAACATTTTCGGGCGGCGTTTTGTGTGAACACGCGTGGCTGTTCCTTGAGGGTAAATGCCCGGGGGAGGATTGTGGAGTCATAGGATAAGGGCGTGTTTAACATCCTAAGAACCTACCAAACCATACCCCACAGCAGCTGTCTGTCGCTTTATAACGGATGTGAGGTGGATTCTGATGCGGCCGTGGTCATCCGCGCTGCTCCAGAAACGCCCCAGACTCGGTGGTCTGCAAACGACACGCGCTTCCTGCTTACACTCTGGAGGCCGGGAGGTTTCAGACAGAGATGCCCGCAGATTTGGTGTCCGGTGGGGAGGACCCCTTCCTGGCTGGTAGCCAGGCTCCTTCTCCCTGTGTCCTCCCCTCGTGGGAGGGACACGGAAGCTCTCTGGGCCTCTTTCGTGATGACACTCATCCCTTCACGGGGGCCGCCGTCTCCTGATCTAATCGTGTCCCCCGCCCCCCGCCCCAGAGGGCCCCTGTTTCCTCACACCAGCACGCGGCAGGCTCGGCTTCACATGCGGATTCGGGAGGGGCCGCAAGTCTCCGTCTGTGGCAGGTGCACCAGCTGGTTTGGGAGCCGTGCCTGTGACTATTCACGTGTCCGCGTCTCTCGTAAACTACAAGCCGCCTGAAGACGGAGACTATGTGTGTTTGCTTTCGGAACCGCTGATCCCCCAAAGCTGTCTCAGTGCCGCCCTGTGCTTGTTTATGGGCGCTAGTCCTCCACGGGGTGGTGCTCGGGACGCGGGTGGCTGCCCGCCCCAGGGGCGTCTCCAGACTATCACCCGCCGCCTTATTCCTAACCCTCCCCTCCCCCACACAACGCGAGTCATTTTAGCGAGGATCATGCCATGAGCAGGGATAACTGTATTCTTGATTTGCTCTTTGATCTTAAAACAACAAAAAAGTACCAGGGAGATAGTGTAAGTTCCTTAAAACCTCTTATGGACTGGAATGGGCAGTCACCGAACAAGCACTGCTCCACCTTGCAGTTTGCCCGTCTCCCTGTTTCAGACTTTGACCACGAGTACAAGCTCGGAACGATCACCTTGAGAGACGGGACGGAAATAACTCAGGTGCTGTTTGTCCTCCTGGTTACTGGACGGTCGCTCCCTAGGTAGAACGGGAGGTCCAACGCCAGGATCCGTACCACTACGGGGGACGCAGCGAGCCGGGGCAGGGCTGGGGGGCTCAACGCTCCTCCCTCCAAGCCAAGGCGGGGAGCCAGCGCCCAGAGCGGGGTATACGTGGAGCCTGAGCTCTGGCTTCAGCTCCTTGCGGAGGAAAACCCAAATGCATCAAGCCGGGTTTCCGTACCTGCACTCGGTTCCTGGGGCTGCGGTGCCCGAGAAGCCAGACGGGGAGGCTGAGACAACACGATTGGACTCTCTCCCCACTCCGGGCGCCAGAAGGCTGAGATCGGGGTTCCGTGGGCAGCGGGGCCGAGCATCTGCTCCAGGCCTGGTTCTCGGCTGTGGTGCCCGCAGTCCCCGGTGGTTCCGGGCTGGTCGGCGCGTGGCTCCAACATCCACCTCCGTCCCCAGGCGGCTTCTCCCTGTGTGTCTGCTTCTCTTCTGTTCTCAGAAGGACACCGGCCGTATTGGGTGAGGGGCCCTCCGTGCTTCCAGAAGACCTCAGCCCGGCCTGACTGCATCTGCAGACACACTCGTGCTGGGTAAGGTCGCATTCGCAGGCGGCAGTGGTTATAGGACCTGGGTGCAAGTTTTGGGGGACACAGTTCCACACACGCGCCCGCACAGTGCTACGGCAGAGTGGAGGCTGCTCAGAGCGGAGACCAGCGGATGCTTTTATGTGCGTGGGGTCTGATCACTGTGTTTGCAGTGATTAGCTTAGGGTAACAAAGCCGACCAGTCTCAGTGGGTTTCGTGACTGTTTTTTTAAATTCCTCACCCACGGGATTTGCTGCCCACATCCCCGCCACACCCCTAGCCCAGCCCTTGGCAGCCGCCGACTCAAAGGTCCTCAGGACACTTGTCCTAGTGCTTGGAACGCCCGGGAATGCTTTTCAGACAGAGGGAGAGCCCCGAGAAGGACAATAATGGCCTAATGTTATGGGGTCCTTGACCTTGGGAATAAGCATCGCTTTCCCCGAACCAGGCATTTTACTGGACGGCAACTGTAACATAACATAAATAGAGCGTAAGTCAGGGTGTGAATTTTGCATATGCTTTGAGAAATTAAATAGGAAACAACCAAACAGGCCACAGTCCCGGGAGCCTGAAGTCACTTGCCTGTGTCACCGCGTTACAGTAAGACGCGGGGGGAGTGTCCACCGCGCACCAGCAGATCCGCAGCGTCTCTGAGCACGACGTGGTCAGGTGTTCGCTCACTCAGAACAGGCAGCGGAAACGATTCCACCCTCGTCTTCTCCGTCAACAGTGTGTGAGCACACGGCATCCCACGGGCCAGGGCCCTCCGAGACCTCGAGGCCCGTCCTCTCCCCAGGGCTGGGAGCCAGCTCCGAGCAGCGTGGGCGAGCTCCTCCCCCTCGGAAGGGGCGAGTAAACAGCTTCGGCTCTGTGGGTCCGACCTCTCTGCCCCACGGCTGGGCTCGGCAGCGGCGGCTGGAAACGTCCGCGGACGACACGCAGGCTGAGGAGCGAAGTTGCGATCCAGCGGGCCGGTCCGATGCTGGCAGGGGCCAGACCCGGTCCCTGGGCCGCGGGTGATGCCGGCCTGTGACTGGAGGAGAGATGACCGGGAGAGCAGAGGCGCGGCAGGGGCGTGCGGAGGGCAGCGGAGTGGGTCGCGCGTCTGTCTTCTGCCTTTAAGGAAATGGGGTTTCTTTCACTTGCACAGAACGGGGTTCTACACAGGAGGCACGGATCTCAGCGGCTCCGCTGCTTCAAGCGTTGGCTGCCCCTCCTCAGAGATGCCGGGACATTCCTGGCCATGGGGACAGGGCTCAATGGAGGGTTGTCCTCGCCGTGCCTCACCCCTGCGCTGACCCAGATTTGCCGTTTCTCAGGCTGTGGGTCCTGACTGTCTGCAGGTCATTAGATGCATCGAGAGGCCCTAAGCCACATGGTAAAAACAGAGCAGGTTTGACAACACAAGGCCGGCGCGGGCAGTAACCAGGCGCCTCCCTTAGCTAAGTCCAAGGTGTCTGGTGGCCATGCCGGTCACCCGCACACAGGTGTGCCGGGCTCGCATGTCACCCCATGGAACTCTCGGGGGGGAGGCAAAGCCGTTCCTGAGCGTAGTCAAGTCACCCACGTGCTCCTGTCTGTTCTGGATCCGTGTGGCAGTTGTGAAAATCAGGAAGCGAACGTAGAAAGATCTTGGATGTGGATGGCTTCTAGGGCTTCTTCAGTTCTTTAAAGAAGTCCTGGCCAGAACTGGGGGGTAGGCACAAACGCAGTGTTGGGTTCTTCTTCTGACAGTGCTCAGCTCCAATCGGCAGATCCGTCTTTGGGAAATGCGCTGTCTCTGAGCTGGCGCTGGCGCGGATGCGGGTCGTGCGTGCCCAGGTGACCGGATGTGACTGCCTGTTCGCTCCCCGTGGGCTGCAGGTCCCAGCTCCTACCTGTGTAGACACCTCCCGGTTGGCAGGGGCTCTCTCCTCCTACCTGGGGGCTTAATGAGGAGGAGAATGAAGGACGACCGACTTTGGTCTCATGTTTCCGCTGCTGCCTGGTGCAGGGCTGGGACAGGCCACTGGAGAGACAAGCGCCCCCCCAGGCTCTCCTTGGGCAGCGGAGGCCTCCGGCACCCGTTCTGCACGGAGGGGCACCCCTGTGCTCAGCAGCCCTCTGCTCACCTGACCTGTTGGGAGCTGGGACTCCACCAACCTTGCACGGCCTCCCTGTTCCAACAGGGCTCGGGAGAGGCCAGCAGCAGGTGTCCACTGTGGTTACGCTGAAGGCAGGGACAGATTGACGTTCACAAGTGCATATCCCACTCCCAAGACAGGCGAACGTTTGTAAAGAGTGCATGGAAGACGGTAGGAACAGCAAAGCAAAAAACGCTGGGCACGCCTGAGGCCTGCACAGGTGCCCGTAACCTGGGCCAGGTGCCGACCTGCTCGTGGCCATGGGGCCAGGGCGGGGGGCCGGGCGCCCCGCAGGCATGTGTCCCTACAACTAGTGAATCCTAGCGCCAGGGAAGAGCCGTCTGCGCCCAGGCAGGGTCGCGGGAGGGCGTGTCGTTTCGGGAGGTTTAATTACCTGCTCCTCTAACATCAGCCATTAATGGCAAATAAACCCAGGGACGCAAAGTCATAGAACTGCAGATCAACGTCCCGCCCGCATCAGCCTTGGGTTTGGTTTTGTGGCGCAGAAGACGGGTCTGCTGCCGCAGGGACACCCCCGTCCCCGACAGCAGGGTCTACCCCCGGGCATGGGGGGAGCGGCTCTACAGGCGGGTGGGAGTCTGTACCTACCTTCGCACGCAGGTGCGCCTCTATCTCAGCAGCACAAGGAATTATGGTCATATTTCCTGCATTTCCGTGAAAAGGTAACGTTCTGGGAACGGCCGTGAACGAGTTCTGCGTGTGCGGGCATGACGTTTTCCACCGTGACGCGGGGGTCCGTGCCCTGTCGTTTGTCGCAGGGCTCCCGGGGGCGAGCCAGCCCCGATGGGCTGAGGCCTGGCCTGGAACCCAGTGAGGTTCCTCGCGCCTTTCCAGGGAGAGACGACGGGCCCCCTGGACACGTTATTCTGGAAAGGGATCAGGTGGAACCAGTCTGCCCAAAGCAGAGGGTCCATCTTTTGGAAACGGACTTTGGCAGCACACGGGCTTCTCTGCGGCTGGTCCCCCTGGGAAGGCGTGTGGGGGGTTGCCCCGGCGCCGCGGACTCCTGGCCTTCTGTGGAGACCCCCGTGGCCCGGTGCCTGAGCAGGGCTGCTGGCCACAAGCCCCATGCCCGGGGAGCCACGACCCGGCTCCGGTTCACACACTTGCTTCTGTTGGAAAAATGGGTCCCGTGAGGGAGCCCTGGTCAGTGAGCTCCAGGGATGAGCCCCAGCGGGAGTGGGGTGAACTTCTCGAAGCAGATGAGCCGCCCGCCAGCTCGGCGAACTTTCTGCCCGCGTGCGGTGAAGGCCAGTGAGTAGAAACATCCCAGGGATGCTTGGCACCTGCGTCCGGACTTGAGGTGTGCCTGCTGGTGGGAGCACGGAGATGCTGGAAAGGCCGAGGGTTCAAGCCTAAGGACGTCGGCTTTATACTCCTTTCGGAAAAGAGGTCGTTCGGAGGCGGTTTACATGTCTAAAGCTACAACGGCATGCGGACGCGTCCTTCCAGGGGGTTAAGGGCAGGGGCTGCCCTGGGTGCGACACCTGCCGGCCCTTCCCAGAGTGCTCGCGTCCTGGCCACACGGGCCTTGCCCTCAGTTTTTCCTTCAGTGTCTGTTTAAATGTCGCCTTATCTCCAGGCCTTCCCGGAACGCCCGTGTAAACCTCCTTCTCCATGCCTGCTCTCCTGCTGGTCTTCCCCCAGGGCCCTTGCTGCCACCTGGCCCGCTGGCCGAGAGCGCCACGGAACCGCCTTCTGTTTACGCCTCCCGAATGCCAGGGCCACGGGAACAGGTCCTCGGCACCGGCCTGGAGCGGCCTCGAGTGCCCACGGAGGAAGTTCCCGTGAACTGTTGGCTGAAAACCAAAGGTTGGGTCAGGGTCCGGGCTGAGATTTTAGACTCTAGATTCCTGGACCCCAAAGTCTGTTTTTTGGGGGGGGGGTGTGGGGCGTGTGCTCCTGTTTGCATTTTCTCTAAGTAACTTGTTTATACCTTTTCCAAAAGGACATCTCGTGAAATGTATCGGGAAGACAGAAAGAGGTGATTCATGAGATCAGAGCCCCCGGGAGACCTCAGGACGGCCTCCGTCCTGCGGGCAGAGAGCGCAGACTCCGGGGTCTGAAAAGTATATTGTGACGTAGCTAAAGACAGAATCGGGGACGGTCGACGGCGGGGACGGCGGGCCTCCGGCCGAGCTCCCCGGGTCAGCGCACATTCCACCAGCTCAGCCGCGGCTCTGCCGCTGTTGATCGCAAGCAAGGACATTCCCACCGCACACAGAGTGGAGAGAATGGGTACAACGTTCTCAGTTTCAAAAACTCCCCAACAACTGTTTCTTAAATCTTTGGCACATCCTAGCACCGACTGGCCAGAAGACACTTAATCGGTAAGGGAAGAGGGAGCGGTAACGAGCCGCTAGAATACCGAGGACAGAGCGGACGGGCTCGCGGGCTGCTGCGTTTTCAAGGACCCTTTGCCGTGTCCCGTAGCCAGCGCTGACTCTCCCTCCCGAGCTTTTGGTCTTCGCCTACTTTTAAGCGCTACCAGCAAGACCCTGCTTTGGAAGACAGGGTGAAAGAGCGGCATTCTCTGCGGTTCGTAACCTTGCGACGTTTCGCTCGTGATTTTGAGGACCCCTGTTTAGAGATCACATCTCAGTGCGGTCGCCACCCATATGCGTTGAGGCAAGTTTCCCAAACCATGTGTGAGTGACTGAAAATGAGGAGGGATCCATTTTACTTGATTTTGTTTTTTTTTTTTTTTCCACCTGTGTGTTGAGGATTTGCTCTTTCCATTGATCAAAGGCCCCAGAGGATTGCTCAATACCTCCACCGGGGCTGGCCCCACTGTCCCAGGGTCGAATGTCAGCTGCGACATTACCCTTCCAATGCGGAAAGTCAGGACTTGCCCCAGGGCCTTCAGGCCCATGTCCTCTATGTTTGGCCTCACAAGGCTCCGTTTGCTCCAAGAGACTCATCTACACCTGGCAGCAATTACTCAGCGAGCTCTGCGGAGATCAGCGGTGCAGAGGACAGGTGCTAGGGAAGCCTGGATTTATCCCTACAGCCCCCCCCCCCCGCCTCCCCCCTCCCCGTCTCCCTCATCCCCCCATGCTCCCCCCTCCTCCTCCTCACCTTCCCTCCCCTCCTTCCCTTGCCCTCTCCCCTCCTCCCAAGGTCAGGAGGCCCTGCCCTCCTAGTCCTTCTCTGCACATTCCTGCCTGTTTAACCAACCTAGAGGGTGGACGCCCCGGAGTGGGACCCCTTCTCGGGAGGGACTTTGGGGCCGGCTCGCTCAGCCTATTTTCTCAACCCTTCCCTTCATTTACTCCTGTCGACACAGGCTTCGTGGGCTCCAGATTCTAATCTCTTTCTTCAGACGCTTGCTTAACTCTCCCCTTTGGCCTGAAGGTAGCAGGGCGGGCCGGGCCTGGCGAGGCAGGGGCTCGGAGGGACTCGCTGCTCTGCCCGCTCCGGAGCCGCAGAAGATCCACGCACCCCAGCGCCCTGCAGTAAACATCACCTTTCCCCCAGCCGACCTGCTGGCGCGCCGAACGCACACCCGCCCCTTCCTGCTCCGGTTACAAACTCAGACTTGACCGCAGGCCAAGTTCCTTCTCACACAGGAGCAACGTCTCCGCCTGCACTGGGGCCGCAGCCACTGGCCTGAGCCCCACAGAGACTGCACCTGAGCCCTCCGTCCTCAGGGCTCCAAGAGCCCTGCAGCTGGTGTTTGGGACTTGGTGGAGCCCGAGGCGTGGAGAACAAGGGGAAGGTCCATTCTTAAGCGTCCGGTTTCCAGCGAGGGCCTCGCTGTCTCTCGGCTACATGTCTGTCTGCGGAGCAGATCGTCTGAGATCTGCCCTTGCTCTGGGATGCCGTATGTTCCAGGAGGGCTTGACATCTTGGGGCAACTGTAGGTTTGTCCTGGAGTTTCCCTCATCACGGAGCTGGATTAGCCCCCAGGGGGGCTGGAAACGCGACAAGAGCCCAACACTGGCAGGTTCCTTAAGCGGTGAGATGCAGCAGGATGTCCTTGGACATTCAGTAAGAACACATCGGAGAAGAAGGTGGCCGAGTTAGGCTCCAGGGTCCTGGGAACAGGGTCGCGTTATCCTACATATGCGCTGGGTTTTGTACAGCCAAAACTAACGAATCTTCTTTGTTTTATGAAGCAAAACAGTCAAACGGCATTCCGTAGGCACTGGGCGCTGACAGCACCTACCGTCCGTCGTGAGACACCCCGGCGGCCTGCAGGGCTCGGCACGTGCTCAGGACAGAAGCGCCTGCTGGGGTCTGGGCGTCCCTCCTCTGCCCCGAGCGTCTCCCCCAGTTCTCTGGCCGTCCCCTCCCACCTGAGCACGCACGGTCTTCCCTGAGATCAGGCTGTTACCTGAAGGGACCTGGCTGTGACTAATGGAGTCCAGGCTTCAGGGCGCTGGTGCTGCCATGGGCCAGGTCCTCTGTGTGACTCTGCAAGGGTCATTTCTTCTCTGGGGTCATTGGAAACCTGCGATGGAAACCACCAGGACAGAATCCCCCGTGTGGGTCACTGTCCCCCAGACCCAGCGCTACTGGTTCCCGCCTCTCCTAAGCTCCTGGGGGAGGAGAAGGCTGGTGCTCTGTGAGGGACTGAGTGTCTTGTCCCCCAGATGGCCCCCCACATCATAGCATTGGGAGGGGGGCCTAACGAGGGTCACATTAGGTCATGAGGAGGGGACGCAGGGGGCTGTGAGTGTCTTCATAAGAGAAGGAAGTGGCGTCCAGTCCACCAGGCAGGACGCAGCAAGGAGCCAGGAAGGTTCCTCCCAGAGCCGCCCTGGGCCCCCTGGTCCCAGCTTCCAGCCCCGGGACTGGGAGAGAAGCCACTGGCCGGTGGGGTTGTCCCAGCAGCCCGCGCTGACTCAGACAGAAGGGAACCTTCACGGAGCTTCTCACCTCCCTCCTCTGTCGCTCTCGTGTCTTCACTCCTGCGGGAGACACGCGAGAACCAGCCTGAACTGGCCTCCCGTGCACCGTCGATGCTGCGCTGTCCCCCCTCCTCCCACCCCTGCCCTTCGCTGCTCGCTCTCCACACGTGTTTCTACTCGACCTCGGTCTGGCGACCCATTCCCCAGGGGATGCACGTTTATGTCAAAACCCAGGCTGGATCTGGGAGAAGAAAGTGAAAAACCACAGCCGTGGCCCTCTGTGGCCCACCGTTGTCCACGACGACGCTGCTGGTTACAGGATGGCTGGAAGCTGTGCCCCACGCCCCTGCTGCGTGCCTGGGGGGCCTGTGCGTGTCCACAACGCGTGGGTGTGGTTCTCCCGGGAGGGGACGGAGCAGGACCCGGAGGACCAGACCGCAGCAGCCCCGGGGCTGTGATGCGTCCTGATGAATATCCCGGGTGTGCCGGGCCCGAAAGCCCTCCCCATTCTGGCTGGTGGGGACGCGTTCCTCGGGTCGTGTCCGTGGGTGACAAGGGACGGGCCAAACATAGGAGAAGAGAGACAGGGCGGGAACGTTCTGGGCAGAGGGAGAAGAGAACTGGGCGAGCAGGGACTGAGAACCCGTTCAGGGTGAGAGGTGTGGGGAGAGACCCCGGCAGGAGACTTGCAGAGCTGGGCCGGAGGAGGGGTGGCCCCGAGGGCGAGGCTGCCCGGGGGAGCTCAGGCTGTGTAGCTTTTGACCGTGGGAGTCTCTGAGAAGGAGGTTCCAGTGGGGATTTGTCAAGAGCCCGGATTCCCGTCTGGTTTATTGGGTTTGGGGGGGGCAAGAGCAGAGCGGGGAGGCCTTTCCAGAGACCCGGGTGAGGGCAGTCAGCGGGCAGCGATAGTGGGGTGTTCGCCGTTGGGGCGGGGAGACCTTTGTGGAGTTCGCCTTGGTTTTAGAACTCGTTTTGCTTTACAAACAACGGATTCTGTGCTATTTATCATCTACTTTCCTCCAACCGAGCTGCCGTGCTCTGGGGGCCTAGGGACCAAGTCTCTCCACAACGAGGAGCTCGTGCGAGGGGACAGAGCCGCAGGTGGGGGACCGGGCCTCCCCCTGCTCTGGGCTACTGCGGTTCGGGTTCCCAGGCCTTGGCCCGCGCCGGCTCTGGGCTGCGGCTCCGCGTGCGATTGTCCTTCTCAGCTGGTTCCTCTCCCGGATCCTGGCAGCGGGCTGGCGGGCCGTCCTGCTTTTCCGTGCTGTGTTTTATCTTTTTCTGTGTTTTCATAGGTATTCTAGGAGGAATCTGGAAGTGTATGAGTCAGGCTGCGTTCTAAAGAGAGCCTCTTAGTCCTGAAGAACCCTGTGCTCGAAATGACTGTTTTGGGGAGAAAAAGTAACTTTTTGGAAGGAATAAAAGAAGACTGAGAATGAACTACTTGGGATCCAGAATGTTGCAGGCAGTGCGTGTGTGCGTGTGTGTGCGTGTGCAAATGTGACCGTGGGCGCACGCACTAGACTTGTTCTGGAAGGTGCTCACAGGTCGGAACCCTACAGTCTTGCTCTTGTCAGCTGCGGACCTTAGACATGCTCTCATGGCCAAGGACTTCATTTTCGTCGGCTGGAAAAGAAGATTAATAAGCCTGGATTTCTAGGAAGAAGAACCGAGATCACTGGTTTATGGAAGGCACCGAGTTCAGCCAATGGCAGTCATGACGGATGATAACAGGAAAAGTTCTTCCCCAAGAAAACCCTAAGCAAAAATGTGCTGTCACCATATAAACCTGCCTGGTAGTTTCTAGTCTCAAAGGCGTGGGGAAACCCTTCCTCCAGGGACCACCCAGCCAACTAGGAGCTGGCCGCTGCCGGACAAGAGAAAGAAACCAAAGCTATGTCATTCTGCCCCAAAGGGAGGACCCCCCCCCCCCCAGCCTGGACTGGGACTTCAGCCCCTGGAAGGGGACACTGTGCGGGAGAACATCCTTCCCCTTCGCCCCTCCAGGGGGACATTTTGCAAATCTACATGCACAACCGGGCTGTCGGCGTTGACACAATGCACTGACTGTGTTCAGATACCCCCAATTTTGCCTGTACCCCCCACAACGTGCGAGTGTACTAGTCACCAGCATCTCTCCACAGTGTCATGACCGCTCGACTCGGAACCCCATTTGCTCAGTTTTGCTGATTAGTGGTAGCTTCTTGTTATATACCCTCGCAGAGATTTTTCCTTCAAACCGAAACCCGCCTCCTTCCCGTCTCACACACACTTTCTCTCACATTAATCCCCCACACTAACATCCACACCAACCCCCACCCCCCTGCATTTCTAACAGGTTCCCAGGTCCTGCTGATGCTGTTGGTCTGGGGACCATACCTTTAGGACCACGGCAGTTGGGAACCACAGACCCGTGGACTGTCTCTTACCATTGCCTGGCCCTGCTCCCCGAGTAACGGCACCACGCTCTCGAGTGTGGCTCCGGGCCGCGCGGATGCCTGAGCCGACGTCCTCTCCTTAGCCCTACTGTCCTCCTTCAGGGGCGCAGCGTCTGACCCGGGGACAGCTCTGCCCTTCCAGAAAGCCCCTGACCATCGGCTCCTGCGACCCTGAGCTCCCTGGGTTTTTCGTGCTCCTTGCTTCCAGTGGCTTTCCCGTCCCTTCCTCCCAGCCTCTGTCCTCCTGGGCTTGTCTGTCTGTCTTTCTTTCCCAGACATCACACCCGTGCCTGTGCTCTCGCTCTTCATTTCCAGGCAGACGGCTTCCAAATCTCTGGTGTGGCGTCTCCATGTTACGGCGAACACCATGAAGGCAGAGGCGCCAGGGACTTGGCCAAGGCTGCCCAGGTCATCAACGGCAGTGCTGAGGTGACGTGAGCCCACGCTGGTGCCCACCTCAGGGACGTAGGTTAGCCTCCGTGTTCGCTCTGTTTAATGCATTAAAGCCTCAATGTATTTAAGTGTGTAAGAAAAGAAACTCCCCCACATTGCCATGTATGACAGCTGTCCTGGGATTCTGGGGACAGTGGCTCACTTGAGCGGTGCTTGAACCAGAATGCCTGAGGTCAGTGCCGGTCCCGGACCTCGCCGGCTCTGGTAACAGGTGTCTCAGCGAGGGGTAGCGGCGAGGTGATGCCCGAGGATGGGTTTGCCCATACTTGGCTCCCGGGGATCGTCCTCGCATGGTCTCAACCACACAGACTCAGTCACTTTGTAAAGTACAAACGAAATAAAAGGAAACTCAGACATTTTGCTTTTAATGTTACAAAAGTAGTTAAGGTTATTGTTCCCACTGTGAAGTTTTTTTAAAATATCACAAAGCATTCCCTTCTTCACTTTTTAGAAAAGATTTTATTTATTTATTTGACAGAGAGAGACACAGGCTTCCCACTGAGCAGGGAGCCGGATGTGGGGCTCGATCCCAGGATCCTGGGATCGCGACCTGAGCCAATGGCAGATGCTTAAGGACTGAGCCCCCCAGGCGCCCCTCCCTGCTTCACTTGTAGTTTTGTAATGGGGACCCATGGCTAATCGTCTTTACCGTATCCCTGTGAGCTCTCAGGAAATCATCTGGAGGATTATTCCTCCTTCTGGGAGGCTCCGGTACGGAACTGTAGCTCGATCACACGCTCTGGGGCTGCTGTGAATTCTGTTCATGCTGCAATGGCTTCGCCTTTTCCGTGGCACATGACCCTGAAACACTGACCACAGAAAATGTTGTCCGAGCCTGAGATGTCTGACGCGGAGGGAGTGGACTTGGACTCCGTCCTTCGCAGATGGTCCTGGAAGCTCAGCTCACTGGAGAGCCCGCGGCTGGCGGGCGGCTCTGTGCTCCAGGGGGAGTCGGTCAGAGCTCAGCTTGCCACGAGGCCTGTGCGTGGAGCCTAACCTTTGGGAAGAGCTCACCCCACCATCCCCTCGTTTGCTTTCCAACTTGGCACACTCCCGCTGCATCCCTTGGTTGCCCTGCCCTGCTGGTCTGACCCTGCCCCTTACAGACCCAGAGCTCAGCCTTCCCTGCTGGGGCGAGCGACCATGCCGGGCAGCGGGGCCGCGAACCCAGATGGCCCGGCTCCCTGTGATGAGCACACGCCATCGTGGCGGGATCCCCGGCATCAGGGATCACAGTCCTCGGCCTTTAACCAACTCTGGGGCCTGCAGTTTGATTTTCTCTAAATCTCAGATTCAAGCTACACAACACCGCTAAACTCCATCCATTCCTCTGGCCCACACGCGTGACGCTTCGCCCGTGTGGCAGGCGGGGTCTCTGGGCCCTCGAACCTCAGCGAAGCCGGAAGGGACCCTCAGAGACGGCTGAGACCCCGGCAACCGGCCCACGGCCCACCACCAACCAGCCAGCCGCCAGCCAGGCAGGACGCGGGAGGAATTCCTCGGTTTGTTTCTGTGGGGGGCCTGAGCTCTTGGGACCTGCCTCCTCAGGAGGTGCGCTGGGGGTGAACCATGAGTAGCAGCAGGTGTGAGGGAGACACAGATGGGCGTGCCCCCGGGATCGTCCGGGCGAAGTCGGCGGAGGGTTGGGTGAATAGCGTGGAACCGGGGATCCGGGTGAGTTCTAACAGGGCGCAGTGGCCCTGGCAACTGTGGTTTGTTTCTCCACCTGCCGCTGTCGAGGGAATCCCATGGACCCACTGAAGTGCCTACGGCCCTGGGGGAATCAGGGTCCCTGTGGTCTCTACCTCTGCTTATCTCCTTTGGGTCCACTTCCAGATCTGTGGCTGTAGGAACACTGTGCCATTTCCCCTGTATGTCTGTCCTTGGAGTCTAAGCACTTAAGAAATAGGATTTCTTACTCAACATCGGCTGATGTGGAAACTGGGGATCCGAGCCAGGGGGCTCTGCTGCCCTCAGGCCGTGGGGAGTGTGCATAAGGGAACAGGGAGTCAGCACACCTGGGTTGAGAAATCAGCTTGCCCACAAACCCAGCTACGGATCAAGGAGGGCCGCTCTGTAGAGAGCAGTCCCCTGACCCCAGTTAGCTGAAAACACACTTCATTGAGCTCAGGGTGTGTGATGAGGCGGACGGACGTGCGTGGCTTCTGGGCCCAAGTTACTCCGACCACTAAGTTTTTGCCCAAGTCGGCGGTTCCTTCCAGATGCCTCTTCACGGCAGGTTCATTACAACTGAAACTCAGAAAGCTCTTGTGAGTTGGCCGGGGCGCGGGGCAAACTGGGTCATCTAGGAAGTTCCTGGGACACTAGGCACCGGTCCGGATCAGTGTGCTTTGCTCTGGAAGGGATTCTTGCATCAAAGTGCTGCAGCGTGAAAAGTCCGTGTGCGGGTGTAACGGACGAGGGGAGGCCTTCCTCTTTCCACCTGCCATTGGCCCTTTTTAAAAATTTTATTTCTTTTGATAGATCATTCAGATATTATAATATCCACGCTTTTACACTGGAGGAGTCAGCAGTTTTCAGCGTGGTGGCAGAGTTGCACGCCCATCAATGCCTAATCCCAGGACGTCTACATCATCCGGAAAAGGAGCCCCGTACCCATTTGACCCACTCCCCACTCCTCTGTGCCCTCAGCCCCTGGCACTGAACGACTTTCTGTCTCTACTGATGTGGGCGTTCTGGGGCATTTCAGATAAACACGATCATGCACCAGGGGGCCTTTCGACGTGGCTTCCTTCCCACGGGCTCGACCCTGTCGTCCGTATCGAGACGCCATCTCCCCTCTCCTTTTTTTTAATGGTTGGGTAATATTCCATCGTACAGTAAACTGCGTTTTGTTCCTTCATTTTTATGACAAAAAGATCTTTTTAAAATATACCAACACTATGCAGTGTTTTCCGATGCACTAGGTCGGCAACACCGGGCACTCGCCCATCACGCGCCCGTGTTTCTTTGGTGATTCATTCACTCCCTCCGTGCCACACTGCCGCGTCTCCAACTGCCCAGGTCTGTCTGTCCTGTTGGTTTGGAAATGGCTTTGACCGTGCGCTCTTGGTAGGTGACCGCGGCTGGACGCTCGTGGCTATTTCCGGGCTTTGCCTGAGATGCGCTCTCTGGGCTGTGGAAACGGGATTTTCTGAGCTCGCATTTGCTCACTCCTGGACTCGGGCAGCACACAGTCTCCGAGTCGAGGACCAGCTGCCTGTGTGTGCAAAGGGCTGGGGGATGGGCAGGTGAAAAGAATCCATCTGTCCTTTCTGATAGTCTTTCAAGACATGGGGTCCTCGGTGGTCCTGAAGCTCCCATTTGCTCCTGTCTGTGCTCCTGCCCCCCGGTTTCACAGTCGCGTGCCGTTCTGAGGCTGAGGACCTGGTGGGCTCTGTGCCCTCGTGACCCGTGTAAGGGTGAGGGCTTCTCCCCGGGTTGTGACTAGTGACTCCAGGGGACCCGCTTGGTGCACCATCACAGGGCTGTTGGGTAAGAAGAGGCAGGCGGGTCAAAGCCGCTGCGCGTGCCCCAGCTGGGATGTCGCAGCCCACGTCAGCGGGAGGACGCGTCATCACGGGCGGCAAGGCCAGGAGCCTCTGTGGGTTTATAGAGGAGCAAAGGTCTCCACTTTCCATCCCCAGAGCGATGCCACAGCTGGTTACGCAGCTTTCGTGACGCAGCCCGAAACAAGACACTGGGCAGAAGAGCAGAGGTTGGCAAAAGGGGCAGGAACCTATCAGAACCACACGGGAAGGAAAAGCTGTCTCTTTAGGGACTGTGGGTGTGGGCTGCGTAGAGACGCACCTCCCCGATCAGTGAAGAAACTGCCAGCCAATGTTTGGCCACAGGCAGCCTTGCGGAGACTTTCTCTGGCACGGCTGAGGACATGAACTTCCCCCTCCATTTCTGGGTTCGCCGCGACAGCTGGCTCGGAGAAGGTCCCAGGAAGCTGAGTCTGGCCCGGAGACTCTGGCAGAGGCCAGATACAGCTGGGTTTCTAGACCCCCGACCCCCCAGCAGGGCCCTGAGCCGAGGTTGTCCCACCTGCTCTGTGGCCCTTTACCCGAGCTCAGGGGAAGGACGCCCCGAGCCCAGAACATCTGTTTCAGATCTGTCCTTCGGAGGGAGTTCTTGACAACTTTTCAATAAGGGCAGCACGGCTTGGACAAGCAGACCCAGTGGAGAAGCGCTAACTTTCCCTGGGATGTGAGGAATGGCATCTCAGCCCCTGGCAGGCTTTCCATACCCCAGAAGTCCGGACCTCTCAGGCTGGGGGGCTGTGACTGCTCCCCGCCAGGCTTATGGGCACCAGCAGGGGCTGCCCTAGGGAACAGTGGGCAACAAGCCGAGGTGGGGGGAGTCACCCCCTCAGTGAGAGTCAGTTGGGCTCTTTCTACATGAGGACACGTTGATCACCATGCCTTTTTCCTATGTACAGTGTTGCACTCTCCCAAAGAGATTAGGAAAGCACATTCCCAGCAAGGTTCTCTTCTTCTGGGAAAGGGTGGGGAGAAGGGCCCCGTTCCCTTGTTCCTGAACCCCTGCCCGTCCTGCTGGGGCGCCGACTGGGGAAGCCCTCGGAGTCACAGAGGAGGAGGGGGTCTCCCAGAACTCGCTGCAGATCTTGGGTGTAATTAAAATTTGAATTACAACCTTTCATGCAAAAGCCCTAGAAAACCGGATCCAAACACTCTGTCTCCTACTAGCGGGGCCTGATTTTACCCGACAGCTTTAAGCCATTTGAAAAAAATAGCGAAAGGAAAAGGGGAGGGTTACGTTTCTAATGTGGGAAAGGCTCAGGTAAGGCAGACTGGTTCTCTCTTGAACGGATAAATGTCCTTATAAGGACTGCATCCCACCTTTCTGCTACCATAGGGTAACTGTGTTTTCAAGGAAGCATGCGCTGCTTTTCTTAATTGTTAAAAGCTTCTCTTATATTCCCAAATGTAGAATTCCAGCTCTCAAGTAAGTACAGATCTAGCCCATCAACACCACATAAGGCAGGACAAACCGAACAAAACACAAACCCTTGCAAAGCCCAAGATGGTCCTGGCTTCTAATCAGGTGTCACAACCTCTGGGTAGGAGCAGGCATTACTAACCTATCCTGGCAGCCCTGCCCTCCAGGCGTCTGGACGGCAGCCTTTTGAATTTGCTTAAAACTATTAAGAAGTAATTAAGCAGTTAAAGGGGCTCCTGCTGCCGGGCAGTTCGGGAGGTCAGCGAAGGAAAGCAAACAGCAGGTCGCCTGCCTGCTCTTCCTTTCGGCTGACCTTGCACACTAATAAATTCATCCTGTATTTTTCGGCTACTGCCAATTTATGGCCTACAGGAAACTAATCTTGTACAATAACTACCTTCCTGTACTTAGTTCCTAAATGGAGCCAAATGGATTTGGTGGCGGAACAGCTCGTCCGCGGTTCCTGTGGAGCAAGAGAGCGGCCCTGAGCCCAGAGCTGCGCGAGGCCCTGGGGGGCGGGCTCCCCCCCACCCCGTGACCTTGGGCTCCCGTGGGGCAGGGACAGCGCGAACCCAAGATCAGAAAATAAACAGCAGTCCTCCACGAAAGCCGCCCACAGTGATCAGGCAGGCAAATGGGATGGGAGGGGGGAGGGGAGATGAGCATTTGAAACAGCCAGACGGACCAGGTTACAGCGAAATTTAGGGACCAGGACCCACGCACACCATCAACAGGGCACGGAGGTCTTCCATAAGGAATGCGGATGTGCTTGGCAGCTTTTAAAAAAAGAATCACAAAGGAGTGAATTTCATAATGAGCTGATCAAAGAATTTGTTTCTCATTTCCAAGTCAAAGCTGTTAACTTAGGAGTAGGGAGGGAGGGGGAGGAAGGGAGATGGGGGGAGGGGTCTGGAGGGATGAGGGAGCGAGGGAGGGAGGGATGGAGAGGGGAGGGAGTGGGAGAGAGGTGATGGGGGGGGAGGGGAATGGGAAAGCGGGAGGCCCAGGAGCACTGAACACAAGCTTAGCTGTGTCTCTCTGGTTGTGGTCTACAGCCAAGATGGACAGACACTGACTAAAAGGAGAGAATGTTGCCCAAAGTCAGGGTAACCTGTGGGATATCTTCTCAGAGCTGCTAATAACGGAGCTGGGAAAACTCAGAGACCCCAAGGCCTTCATGGTGGAGAAGCCCGGAGCTTCTCGGGGCGGCTGCTTCTCTTCCAGCCTCTCTGCACACTGCTCTGATGACCGCGTGTCCACATCGTGTCCACATCGGTCCGCGCCGTGTGCAGAGCCCACCTCCTGGGCTAATGCAGGATCTTGTTCCAGAACTGCAGGGAAGCCACTAATGTGAAGGGAAACAGAGCCTTCCCTAAAGATGTGAAAATATCACCGACCCAGGTGGAGGGAGGGCCGGGGCAGGGGGACCTGGCTGAGGAGCTTTGGGCCCCAGAGGGGAGTCGAAGTACCTAGGAGGACAGGATTGGATCCCCTGGGGCCTGCCTCAAGTCTGTATTTCCTGAAAGTTCCTAGTGGGTCTGCCTGGGTCAGCACCAGGGGTTTTAAAGGACCACCCACTGCTGCTGGTCAGTAAAGAGCTCAGATGCAGGAAGTGACCCGTGGCTTCCGCTAAGGACAGTAAGACTCTTGCAAGGGTTCGGGGCTGGGAATGGCAGGTGGTGGAAGTACCTGTTATGTACCGGGTCATCTCACGGTGTTGCACGAGTCTTCACTGGGGTCACCAGCCGGCGTCGTCACTGTCATCGTGATGGCATCAGCGGAGGCCTGTATGGTTCCCTGCGTGGGAACCTCTGTAGAGGGGCTGGCGAGGTTGGCAGAATGGAAGTTTCCAGAAGGGGCTGAAAGGACCAGCACAGGGTTACTGGGAGCTGCTAGTAGGGAGATGAAAGAAGAGACTTTGTTGCTGATTATGTATTCCACCTCGTGCTCCTGGAAGTAACTAGGAGAGGGACATCCGTGCCTTGGGTTTTACAGTACTGTGTGGCCTCTTGGGTGTTCCTTGTCTACTTGAACGCTGGAGCGTAAACACAAAGCAGAAAAGAAGTGAATGTGGAAGGACACTGTCCCCTGTCCCCTGTGGTTCTACAGGGCCACCCAGAAAGAGACAAGCATCGATGGGTGGCTTTCCTCCCTCGAGACGGCCTTCCTGAAGGCAGGGTTGGCAAGGATGGGACGGATCGGGCGCCAGGCTCACAGGTACTCTTCTGGCTCCCCGCCAGGTGCTGAGGCCGAGGACCCGGAAGGCCCTTCCCGTTCCAGTCTTTTGGTTCTTGTCCTGGGATGTGCGCTGGAATAGTGCCCTGAAGGTAGGGAAGGCAGCCCCTTGCAGAGGCCCCCCACCCCAGCCCCCTGCCTCCTTCCCTGTGCCCCATATGTGGGGGATGGAGGGACACGATGGGGCTGTCCCTGGGGCCTCAGTCCTCCCCAGGCCCATGCGTGTGGCATCGCGCACAACCAGACAGGGAGGTCCAAGGCAAGCCCCGGCCAGGAGCCTCTGGTCCGCGATTCCGCTGCAGGAGCAGATGTGACCCTGCCTGCTTGCCTGGGCCATTCCAGAGTCAGGAGAGCCGAGGAAGGGTGGTCGGAGTGGGAGACAGGAGGGAGGCGGTCCCCTTCCAGGAGGAGTAGAGCAGGCCTGCCAGTCCCACCCCGAGCAAGCCTGGAGCTGGTCCCACCGCCTCCAGCCACGAACACTGTTCGGTGGCAAGGTGTGCTCAGGGGACACGGCTGCAGGCTCACGGAGGAGCATGTCCCTGACTGCAGGCCCTCAAGGACGGCCGGCGTCGAGGCTCGGGTGGGTGGGTCTGGGAGCCTGGCGGTCTCCACCTCCTCGCGGCCGCCGGAGAGCTGTCCCCGGCTGGGACCGCGGTCACCTTCTCCACCTTGTGCATCCGTTCCTTCTCTTATTTCTATTTTAATGCTTTTGTTGGGGTGGAATGGACACAGAACGTTCCAGGCCTGTGGCACAGAGATCTGCTATTTGTGGACGCTTGGGCCAAGTGACCACACAGGTCATGTCGGTTCCGCCGGCCCGAGGGGGTGCCTGGTCCCCTCGCTGCTGGGCCGCCGCGGTGGCTGCGGGAGGCAGTACGAGCAGAGGCTTTGGCACCCGGGTCCACGCAGCTCCTGTTATTTTTAGCGTCCTCATTGTCCCCGGTCCTCAGATCCCCTGAGAGCTTCCCACGGGGCATTCGCAGGACTGGGTTCCAAGGACACGCATTTCCTGGCTCTCTCTGCGGGAGCCGCTCAGCCTTCCCTGTCCCCGGGGTTGGCAGCCGTCCGGTGTCATCTGTCTGTCTCGCTGTCCTTTACTGGGGACGCTGGCACGCCGGCTGGCCTTCCAGAGCCTGCCTGTGTCACTGGGGCTGCCAGGCCTGCGACCCGGGCACCCCTCCAGGCTGCTGTTGGAGCGAGCGGGCCGGGAGGTCTGGGGTGGGGGTGGGGTGCCGGACTGCGGCCCCACAGAAGTCCGCTCCCAGCCCGTCCCCCGCAGAGGGGCATCCCCCGGACGTCTGCAGTTCTCCAACAAGTATGAACCAGTTACGGGGAAGTGGCGAGCCCAGCACAGGTACATGCTTTCCTGGGCCTTCGAGAACAAGTTGCTTCAACGCTGTCCCGTCACCCCTGAATGCTCCCGCGTGGGCTGTCGAAGCCCACGGATATCCTCCCGGCGGCCACCGCGGAGCCAGCAGAAGCAGAGAATCAGCGCCGGTGCCTCACTCCCCTACTCCTCCGCCTGCCACCCCATCGCCCTACAAACGCCCTCTGGATCCTCCTCTTTGGAGCCACAGGCTGGGCGCAGCTGTTCTGGAAACGGGCTCTGTCTTTCCACACTGTCGCTGTGAGAATTCAGGTGCGACGGCCGCCCAGGACTGGGTCCGGGCCGCGTATTTGGCAGGAAGGGTGCGGAAGCAGACCGTCCCTTCACTGAGGATGCTCTCGGCCACCGGATGGGGCGGCGTCTGCCGGCTTCTCCCTCCCTTCCCCGGGGAATCAGCATTTTGTGGGCACTCCCCTGCAAGTCCTGGTCCAACACTTACTCTCTGCACTTCCGTATGTGTCTCTGTCTATAGGGCCCCTGGGCCCCTGTTACTATCCTCACTTCTGCTGAGGCTCAAAGGTTCTCAAATGTTCTCTGATTTGGAGCCCCTCAGGCTGCCCTGTGTGTCCCCTTCCTCGCCTGTGGGCTCGCAGCAGGCTCCAGGATCCCTTCCTCCGGGCTCCCCTCTGCCAGACTCCCGGGAGCACTGTCTTCGCAGGGAGAACGGGATTTAGAGAGCAGGGTCTGGGGCCAGGCACCCTATCTCAGGGGAGTGAGACACACCCAGTCACATCCATGCCCGCATCTAGACATGTCTATTTAGGTCGAAAACCACGAGTTCCTGTCTGGGTTCAGTTCAAATCCTGGACCACAGGGTCCTCGCTTTGACCCCGTCTGCGTCTGTGACTTCTGTGCTGGGCAGCGAGCCTCCCTAGCTGCTTTCTATGGCTTGTGTGGAGACCCCAGACGCTGCTGGCCGCCCCCCACACTGCGGCCTCTGGCGGGCTTCCTCCCCCCTGTCAGTGACGCCCCCCTCCCCGTCTTGACTTCCCCCACCTGGAAGCCCTCCTGGCACTGCCCACAGCTCCCACATGGACACAGGTTCCGGCTGCTGGTCCCTCCTCACTCTGTCTAGAGACTCCTTCTTCCCCGCAGAGCCACCTCCTCGCTCTGGTCAGGCTCCCAGGACCAAAGATCCCCCCCACCCCACCCCAGCTCAGTCCCCATCCACGGTACCACGCTCCCCTGGATGCCCCTCTCTCCTCCGTCCCATCCTACTGGGCTCCAGCGGCACCGCACCCGTCAGACACCCCTGTGCCCACCTGGACTCCAGGACACCCCTCGGATGTCTGCCTCACCTACAGGCTCTCCTGTGCCTCCTTTCTCCCGGGGTGGACTTCCACCTCGCTCCGACCCACGCAGTGGCTTTAGGATGGAATTTTCTGGGGGAGGAAAGGGTCACATAGAGAAGAGAAGTCCTGAACACAGGCTCGAAGAGCTGATCTCTAGAATAGTGTGAATAAACACGCAACCTGTTATGCCCTGAGGATTAGTAGGCGTGAAGATTGGTGAGAATAAGAGACCTTCTCACCCAGATCTGGATATCCATGACTGGTCAGCAGCACCTCTGGTGATGCAAGTGCGGACGGAGGGTGGGGGGTGGTTACCGCTTGTCCCAGCTCCAGTGGCCGGGACCTACCGGGAGCCTCCAGGTGGGGTCTGCGGCTGGATGTACTCTGCGGCTGTGCGCTCTCCAGCGGTCCCCGGGCTCCTGTCCTGACTTTCTTGCCGGCCCATCAGGTCATTCTGGAAGTTCACCTGGGCAGGTGAAGGCGTTCTGTCAGCTGTTGCCCGAGTGTGGTTAGGGCCCACGTGGTCTCTCAGGGCTCTTGCCGTGGCCTTCCGGAATGAGGCATTATCTAGAGATTGAGCCCCTACCCCGTGCTGGCCGTGTTCATTCTGGCCCAGGGTGTGCATCTGCTGAGCACTCGGGTCTGTGGTGACTCGCTCAGGGAGCTGCGTGGCATCGACGTTCACGCAGGAAACGCCGGGGGCCGGCGGAAGGAGGCCTGGGCCCCCGCCCGACCTACTAGCAAAGGGGCAGCAGAGAGCTGGGGAGAGGCCGCTACCAGGGGAGAGCCTGGTTCCCTGAGAAATTCGTTCTGGCACCATGGCTGGGTTCTCTTTCAAGTCTGTAAGTTCTCCACGTTCCCCACCTTCTTTATGGGTCTTGACAGTCAGTTAAGGGTGTTTTCAGAAGGACAGCCTGAGATAAAGAACTGATTAACTGAGTGATCAAGTGTGCATGTTATTTTATTATTTATTTTTGGTAAATTCTCGACCTTTGTATTTGGGTCTGTGTGTATATAGAGAGAGAGAGAGAAAGAGAGAGAGAGATGCATTAGGTTGCATTTTAAAAAATTATAGGTTAGTCCTGTTAGGAGGTCTAGCCCTATAAAGGTGGCAGGTTGTGGGTGTGTAGACAACGTGCATTGCACAAACACTAGATAATCTTCGTGTATTTGTATCAAACAGTTTCCTTACGGACTTGAATGGGATGAATCCCAGGGCGACTGCTCCTTCTGGTCCCACGATGTACTGTACCCGCTGCAGCTCCTCCCCCCCAGCAGGCTCAAAACTGCAATGTCCATTTTGCAATAAACAAGGTGATATTTGATATCTAAAATGGACTGATTGCCCTGGAAAAAAAATCTCTGTATACTTATTAGAGTCTCTCCATTTTGTCTGGAATTTGACTCTTTTTAACATACCCTTTCCTGAAAAGGTTAAACACCGAAGTGTGCTTTGGAGATCCGTCTCCTGAGACGAGTCAGGGGGCCTCCGCGCGGTGGCCCTCATGGTTTCAAAGCAGTGATGAGAAGTTTCACGAGCTCGTCATGGGAAGCGGATATGTTTATCTGCACCAGCATTCATCAGGGACAAATACCAGATCCACTTGTAATTTTTTCCTTACTGCTGGCAAGCCATTACCAAAATCAAAATTGAGCTGGAGTGAACTTAGAGATTTTTATATATATGTATATGTACACACACACACATACACATATACATGTGTGCGTGTATATATATGTATATATTTGTTTTAAAATGGTGTTCTAAAACCGTAGCTGAGCTGTGCGGGCACTGGTCCCAGAGCATCCATGACAGCCCTGCCAGAGAGAAAATGTGTTTGCTCGGGTAAGATTTGCTTTTAGGGTTTCTGATTCTGTAGCTTGCGAGAGCCCATCCAGAAAGATGAACAGTTTAATCCAGTCTACCCCAGGAAGCAGATATATACCGTTACGTGTGGGGTGTGTTGATATCACCAACTTAGGTAGGTGCACCTAAATATAAAAGGAAAAGCTTTTGTTTACAGTCTGTGATCCAAGGCTTGAGATAAGAGAGAATGAAGGAAATGGGCCAAGTTCTGCCTGCTTCCCTCTGACTCTCCCGAGACTCGTTCCTTTGTCAAATGAAATAATTTCGTCTTTAATATGAATGCTTTCGGACGGCTCCGTTCTTTGAAAAATACACACCAAAGCTTAGCCTTGCAAACCGGAGACTCGGGACCCTGTGAAAACGCAGGGTTTGGATTCTGACTGCGAGGCAGCCCGAGGCGTGGGCCACGCGGTCTGGAGGCTCCTTCACCCCCTGGGTGTTTGACCCCATGGCCACCGGCGGACGCGCGGGACCACCGGGGCTTTGCTTGTTCCCTCCCCTGGTCACCAGCCGACGGACTGCTCCTCCTCCTGTGTGCGGGTCGCACAGAGACGGGATCGTGGGAAGGAGGGAGACGACGGGTGTCGCGGAGGAACGGGCAGGCCTGGTGGGACCCCGGCCAGGTGAGGCGGTGACATCGAAGGGAGGGCTTTAAAAGACAAGAGGCGGCCGAGCTTGCCGAGGACACGGTCCGCGTCGTCGTGAGCCGCCTCCTTGTTGCCGAAGACGGGATCATCAGATCCGAACGAGACAAGACGGGGCCCGACGGCAAAGGGAATTTTCCAGCAGACCCACTTGTTCCCGTTGTCAGGATGAGCAGAAGCCTCCCCACGGTCTCAGAGAAAATACCGGAGAGAAACTGTGAGCGAGAATTTGCTTCTCTCTGGAGTTGGGAGAGTCCAGTGAGCTCGGGGCGTCCATGGTGACCTGCCACCTCCCGCCCTTTTCCACAGAGGACAGGCCTTCCCTGCCCTCCGGCTGCCTCTCTTCTTTCCCTCAGGGACGTGCAAGCCCCTCCGGCCAACAGGACGTCCGGGGCCCCCGTGCCCTCTGAGCCTTTGGACGGAACGCAAGGTGACGTGAAGACACTTGTCTGTACGCGCGCCTGGCTCTTCCCTAAGCTTTTCCATTGAACGTCTTAGGTTTTCCTCATGACAGCTGCTATGTTTCTCTCCCTTTGATAGGTGAGGCAAGCCTGGAAGATTCCAGATTTCCGTAGCTCTTTACAGGGGAGCAGCCAGGACTCCAAGAGCAGAGCTCAGTGTGAGCCCGGGAGCGTCCTGAGCGCGCATGAGCAGCTCTCCAGACCCCGCGAGAGGAGCTGCCCCGCACCAAGCCTGGCGCCCCGGGACACCTGCCCCAGAACCCCAACTGCCTCCCCGGGGCCTGCCCGGCGCCCAGGCTAGCTGTCTCTGGGCTATGGGGTGACCTGGGGTCAGGGGGCTCCCCGCCTGCAGCCAGGGAGGAATCGCGAGCGGCCCCTCGATGAGGGGGCTGGGAAGGCCCACGTCGCTGAGCCGGGGCGCCCCGATGACCGCCCGGGAGCCGCTGCAGGGTCGCTCTGGGACCCCCTCCCACCCTCCCTCCTCCTGCTGCTGGCTGTCCCGGCTTTGGGAGACGCCACGGAGAAGTCCCTGCTTGTTGTTCTCTTGCAAGTTATTTCTAAAGTCGGGAGAAAGAGGAGGAGAAAGAGAAATGAGGACATGCTTGCTCTAGAATTTAACTCTTGCCCTGAAACTGGAAACAAGCCTGTCCCCGATGCTGGAACTGCGGCCTTGCTCAGCTCACAGAGCACCATCTATCAGAATTCCCTGCTCGCGGGGGCACGGGGCCAGACTCAATTACAGAGTTAATTCTACCCTAACTGGAAACAGAGGTTTTGGTTCATTTCCTCTAAAACCTCTGGGGATGCCTTTCATGCAATTGCAGTGTGTCCAAGTTCAAGCCAGCTCACTTCAGATCAATGGGCACTTTCTGGCTCATCGTGTAAATGCAGAAACACGTGCACACACGCACCGCCCACCCGGGGCTCACGCCCAGGCGCACATGTGCGCGCACACGCGCACACACACACACACACACACACACACAGAATCCCTGGCTCCTCCGCACGCTTGGCCAGAGTGTCTTTCAGAAGGAACGTTCTTGGGGCACCTGGGTGGCTCAGTGGGTTAAGCCTCTGCCTTCGGCTCAGGTCATGATCTCAGGGTCCTGGGATCGAGCCCCGCATCGGGCTCTCTGCTCAGTGGGGAGCCTGCTTCCTCCTCTCTCTCTCTCTCTGCCTGCCTCTCTGCCTACTTGTGATCTCTGTCTGTCAAATAAATAAATAAAATCTTTAAATAAATAAATAAATAAATCTTTAAAAAAAAAAAAAAGAAGGAAGTTTCTTAGTGTCCATCGGCACGCGCGAGCCCGTGTGTTCTTCGCGTGCTCTCTCAGGACTGTTTTCTTCGATCGCTACCTCCATCTCGTTCTCGTTGCGAAAGTTACATTTAGATGAACAGGAAGCGACAAGAACAGAACGCCGTGTCTTAAAAGATCTCACCACGGACTGTATTACAACACGGCCATCATCAGACCACTTCCTTCGACCGGGAGAACTCCAGTCCTGATACACAACCGAATTGTGGTTTTCAGTCCTCACGCTCAGAACGTTGTGGGCGGTCCCTCGCTAGGTATCTACTCAGAAAAATACGGCTGCGTAAATGCGTAAAATGCGACGCTGATACATCCACTCTTCTCCCTCACTAGCTTCACGATAATATTTGCAAGGTTTTCTGGTTTTTGCAAACCAGATTAATTAGGTGAAATTGTATAAAATCACCATTTTATACACATACATTTATATGTTTTTCAACATACGCTGACACGATTGGAAATTTCTGATAGAAGCAGCATCTGATTCGACATTCTTGGGAGACTGTGACTACTAGCTTAAGACAAAGCATACAACTTCAGAATGTAATGTATGAGCGCTTGCTTCAGCGGCACCTACGGCAAAATTAGATAACAGAGAAGGTTAGCCCAGAAGATGGCCCCTGGGCGAGGATGACATGCAAATTTGTAAAGCATCCCATAAAAAAATTAAAAACTATTAATTAATGAATTAAACTATGGAAGTTTCAAAGACAAGAATGTATAAATGCCCAAACTTTCTAAACAAATGCATATGTCTAACTACAAACCATTGGCCGTGGGACAGGTAAGCATGGAGCTGAGCAGGAAAGTACAGGGTATAATTTGAGGAGAGATGGCAGTATAGTGCATTTTATTAGGTTCTTAAGACATTCATAAAAAAACCACGATGTGGTCGTAGAAGGCAAGAGATACTCTTGCACAGGAAATACACTTTGTAAATTCTGCATAGTATGACCATCCCAGACCCAGAAGAGCAGAGATTGAGAACCACAGAAACAGCAGATGCCCGTATCTGTAACTTAATAGAAACCGTGTTTAGTTTTGTGTTTCTAACGTGAGGAGGAAACGTTTTGCTTTTAGCCGTAGCTCCATCACCAAGTCTCAGGACAGTTTCCCTGGCACTGGGAAGTTACAAGCCCTTTCCAGCTCTCATTCTCCAATGGCCGGCTGCTCGTGGGGGCGTCATCTGCGGTCACCTGGTTGACCTGGGTCTGTTGGCTGATAATGGGCCCCCTCGAGGGATGCCGTCGGTCAGAGGAAGCCCAGAGCTCAGCGTTGAACGATGGCACTGAATGAACCCCACATCCGTCTCAGTCCAAATTTCTGGGGAACGCGTGTGACTCTGGACTCGTGTTGGTGTTGGGACTTCGGACTCCAGGTCTCAGGCCTTTGTCTCTGGCTTGGGAGAGGAAACCATGACTCTCACTGAGTGACGGCAAAGACAGCCCAGAGAACACTGTTTCCCCCCTAAACTCACCTGTCCTTCTTGAGGCCAGGCCTGTCCTGAATGCAGGGACAATCAGACCAGTGGCTTCCAGAGGCCAGACTTGGAGCAGCGCCCCCGGCATTTCAGGACAGAGAATCCCAGAATCCTCTTGCCTAGTGCCTGAGCGGGACCCTCTGGAGGAGGAGAAGTGCCTAGCGGGGTCTGAGGGGGGTACCTGCATGCCAGAAGTCATCTGACCCCCCCGTGCTACCCGAAATCTCAGAGTCGAGAGTGCTCAGTGTTGTTATTCCAACCCCCCTTTATCTGTGGGGGGCTGAAGCCGAGATCGAGGGAGGGGCAGACGTGAGTGGTCAGAGCAGAGGTTACTGCATGGCCTCGGGCTCTGGGAAGGGGGGCTTGGGGCAAGCTCCTCCCAGCGGGGGACCCTTAGAATGCACACACCCCTGTTGGGTCGGCCGTGCACCTGCTCCGGCCTGACATGCTCAAGCCAGGAGCCTGGGCATTTCCTTAGTGAGAAAAGGGGAGGAAGATCATCCTTCTTCGTGCAATTGATAAACTAAAAATAAAACCTCAGGGCTTTGCAGGATCTCCAAAGGCAAGCGCTCGAAGCTCAGTTCGGGGGCCATGACCTCTGTCTGACCGGCTGGAGGCTGGACGGCCGGTGGGAGCCTCTGTTCAGTCGGCCCCTGGTGCATAGTTTCATTCCCACTCTTGCCTTTTGAAGTGTCTGGCTTCCAGTCATCCAGAACAGCGTCTGAACGCAGCGTGATCTTTCTGTCCGGGGTATAAACAAGTTCTCTCTGATCTGCTGTCACGAGGCAGCCTAAACTCAGACTGGTCCCCGAGCCTCCGTAATTTGGATTGACTCTAGGTTAATGCCTTCCTGGTGCTGGGGTCTGGACGGCGTCCAAGGGAGGAACCCTACAGCCCGTGCAAAGGGAGCAGATGTGCAGAGATGTTTTGTAACTTCTCCTCTCATGAATGCTTTCAGGAAGTATTCACTGCATACTTCTTCTTCTTCTTTTTTTCAACCTTCCTCTGGGAAGGCTCAGAATGAAAGGCTTCACTTGCTCAGCCTCCGAGTTGCCTGCGAGTCCGGGAGCTCCACTTCCCTGTCTGGGATGCCCTGGGAAGAACCTTCCGTCCCTTCTTCCTTGACTTTTTATATCATTACCTGGGCCAGAAACATTTTTGCAGGTTCCAACATTCGGCTTGGATAAAATTACCCAGATTAGAAAAGCACAGTGTGTTTATGTATATTTACGTAAAAGAGGTTTTTGGTTTCTGCCGCAGGCTCTTAAATGTGGACTGAATAAGTGAATGGACGACTCAGCCACGTCACTACTGGGATTGGAGACAGACTTAATTTTAAGCTCTGAATGCTTACTTCAAATACCTATCGGCTGAGAGATTTTCTTTAAATAAGCTTTTTTTTTTTTTTTTTTTAAATCCTGGAGTACTTTTGGAATTTTGGAACATTTGCATGGCTTGTACAGAGGAACCCCCCATGTTAGCATCTTAAGGAACCATGACCTTGCAATCAACACGGTTCTGTTACGTTTAGCCCAGAGACGCAGACTTCATTCAGCTTTTACTTGGTTTTCAGTTAATGTTCCTTTTCTGTCTGGGGTCCAATTAACGATACCACACCACATTTAGAACATGTTGTATGATTTTTCTCGTAAAATTATAAGAGCACAGATTGCCCTGTTTGAGAAAAAAAAAAAAAAGCGAACAATGAATTGGCGGGATTCTCCTACATGGGGTCAGACGGTAGATCTTACAGGATTGTGTGCAGATGGGGCACGTCGTGGTTGTCTCTGTAACGCAAAAGCAGCCACAGACTACAAGCAAACAAATGGGCAATAGGACTGTTTCAATAATACTTTATTTGCAGAAGCACGTGGTGGGCCATATTGGAGCTTGGGCCACAGTTTCCCAACCTCTGATTTTAGGGAGCTGTGACCCAACATCAAACCAGTGTAATGATCATTAAAGCCTGCCTTCTCTCACTGTTACCAAAGAGTTTAGGGCCTTTGTGTGCCCTGGAGCGAGGGGATTCTGGGCTGAGGTTCGGGTCTCTCTATAGTTCCCTCCCGTTGTCCACACTGGAGGTGGCAGAATGGTCTTGACTGAGGGTTTCTCTGTCTACTTGATCTATACCCAGATATCCCCATCCATGGTGCTAATAGAATAATCACCATAGACATTTCAATGACCAATTTAGGATTATTATCGTGGGATAAGGGTACAAGTTAATATCTGTTCTGTGGCCCCCTTTTGAACAATTGTCTGTTAAATCTGGCTAATCAATTCTGTTCAAAGATTTTATTTATTTATTTATTTATTTATCTGAGAGAGAGACAGTGTGAGAGAGCATGAGCGAGGAGAAGGTCAGAGGGAGAGGCAGACTCCCCATGGAGCTGGGACCCCGATGCGGGACTCGATCCCGGGACTCCGGGATCATGACCTGAGCCGAAGGCAGTCGTCCAACCCACTGAGCCACCCAGGCGTCCCTCCGTTCTGTTTAAATGAAATTTGTTTTCGTAAGATTCATTCCCCTTTCGTACAGTTACAGCCGCAGGTTACTCTTTTGAAAAGTGTGCTGGTCGTTCTGAGTTGTTCATCTCTTTTTAAAATACAAATGTTTTTTAGAGCAGTTTTAGGTGAACAGAAAAACGAGCAGAAGGCACAAGGCGTTTTGGCATATATCCCCCCTCATGGACGCACAGATTACCTCCATGTGACGGCTGATTTTCTGTATCAACTTGACTGGGCCACAGAGTGTCCAGATATGTGGCCAAACGTTATTTTGGGTATTTCTGTGGGGGTGAATGAGGATGAGATGAACAATCAGTACACCAAGTAAAATAGATTGCCCTCCATAATGGGTGGGCCTCATCCAATCAGTTGAAGGCTTAACTAGAACCAAGACTGACCCTCCCCCAGGGAGGAAGCCATTCCTTCTGCCTGCTTGTTTTTGAACGGGGAGATTGGTTTTTCCTGGGTGTCAAGTGTGCAGCCCTTGGGACTGGAATTTATGCTGTTTGCTCTCCTGGGTCTCTAGCTTGTAGACTGTGGGTGCTGGCTTTCTCAACTTCCATAATCACCTGACCAGCTTCTTCATAATAAATCTTTATATACGGACACATACTCACACACGCACACACTCGACTGGCCTCCATTGGTCTTGTTTCAAGATCCTCCAGCAGGGTGATCTATTTGTTATATCTGATGGACCTGCCCTGATGTCGTCATTACTCAAAGTCCATACTTTACATGAGTGGTCCCTCTTGGTGCTGTACGTTTTAGGGGTTTGGACAAACGTATAATGACATGTCTCCATTATTAAACCATCAGACAGAATAGTTTCAGGGCCCTACAGTTCCTCTGAGCTCCACCTGCCCCTCCCTCTGCCCACTCCCCAACCCCTGGCAACCACAGATCTGTTCTTCCAGAATGTCACGGTGGGAACCGTACACGGTGTAGCCTTCTCAGATTGGCTTCTTTCACTAAGTAAGGAGCATTTAAGTTTCCTCCATGTCTTTTAGACACAGAGCACATTTTTTTTTTCTTTTTAAAGAACCAAATAATAGTCCATTGTCTGGATGCACCAGTTTACCCATGCACCTACTAAAGGACATCTTGGTAGCTTCCAAGTTTGGGCAATTATGAACAAAGCTGTTGCAAACCTCTGTGTGTGGGTTCTCGTGTGGACATAAGGTTTCATCTCATTTGAGTAAATACCAAGGAGTGTGATTGCTGGGTCATGAGGCATGGAGCTTGTTTAGTCTGTGAGACACTACTAACCTGTCTTCCAAAGTGACTGTGCCATTTTGTATCCCCACCAGCCAGGAAGGCGACTGCCTATTGTTCCACATCCTCGCCAGCACGGAGTGTTGGCAGTGTTCTGGGTTTGGGCCATTCTGATAGGTGTGCAGTGCTTTCTCTTAGGGTTAGGGTTAGGGTTAGGGTTAGGGTTAGGGTTAGGGTAGGGTGCCCTAACGATGTATGATGATGAATATCTCATCATGCGTTTATTTGCCAGCTGTGTGTGTGTGTCTCTTCTTTGGTGAGGAGTCTGTTCAGATCTTCTCTCTAGTTATTATTATTATTATTTTTTTAGTTGGGTTGTTCATCTTTCTCATTGACTTTTAAGACTTCTTTATATATTTTGAATAACAGTCCTTGGGCTGATGTGTCATTTGCTAATATTTTCTCACAATCCGCTGTGGCTTGTCTTATCCTCTCGACAGCATCTTTTGTAGAGCAGGAAAGTTCAAATTTAATAAAGTCTAGCTTGTCCATTATTTCTTTCACAAATTATGCTTGTCCTATAAACAGCCATCACTAAATCCAAGTCATGTGGAGTTGTTCCTATGTCATCTTCTGGGAAGGTTGTAGTGTTCCCTTTTGTACTGAGTTCTGTGATCTTTGGTGAGTTAATTTTTGTGAAGGGTATAAAGTCAGGGTCTAGATTCATTTTTTTTTCCATATGAGGACGTCCAGTTATTTTAGTACTATTTGTTGAAAAAATGACCCCTATTTTCAGATTTGCCTTGTTCTTTGTCAAAGATCATCTGGCTTTCTGTGTGTGGGTCTCTTCCTGGGCTCTCCATTCTGTTCTGTCCATCTGTCTGTTCTCTCCCCAAGACCACACTGGCTTGATTCCTGCAGCTTGATGGTGAGTCTTGAAGTTAGTATCAGTCCTTCAACTTTTCTTCCTAACATCGTGTGGGTTCTTCTGAATTTGTTAGTCTTTTTAAAAATTTACAAGATTGTGAGATATGGATTCCTCAACTCTATCTTCGTGTTTGTGACAAGTCAAAATACGTACAACTTTTAATTAAGATTTTATATATAAATTCCTTGAAAATCTTTGCTTGTAGGCCTGAAGCCTTCCACCCATTCTGAGGCTCCTTGACATTCAACTAGCCCTTGATTTTGTTTTATTTTTCCCACGGGGCATAATCATAGGCACAAAGTTGGTTTTTTGTTTTTGCAAAATTGGTTCTGTAGGATTTTAACGCCCCAGTTATCATCTATAGAAGCCGCATTTGGGGATTAGAGAGTTGTCTACGTGGCTGAGGAAAATGAATTTCCCAGAGTTACAAGGTGTGGTTTTTGGCATGTTCAGTATGAAACAAATAGTAAAAAGGAATTTCTAAGAACATTCCCCTACCTATGAGTAATCTGGTCTCACTTCCTGCTTGACCTGTCTGAAGGGAACTGATCCTCCTGGGACTACCCACCGGTTTCATGAGCCCCTGAGGGAATTGCGGTTTTGGGGCAGAGCTGAAAAGAGCTGGTGTTACGGAAGGAGGAACTGGCAGCTTTGCTTTGGGACGAAAGACTGCTGGCTTTCCCCTTCCCCTGACTCGTCCGAGGAGTTTTTTAGGTCCAGGAATGTGATTCGGGAAAGACTCGAAAATGGCGTCCCTCATGGTCCACCATGCGCGCGCCCGGATGAGTGTTCGACCGAGGGACTGACGCCATCGTCAACAGAAAGGAAGCGGGAAATTGTCCATTTTAAGATTGATGTTTCCTTTAAAAGGAAAACCCATGGTTTTTAACCTTCATTATTATTATTTTCTGGAACACTTTGGGGATGTCCTGGCAGCTACAGATTGGGTCTCTAGAAAAGTAGTCACACAAAATTTTGCTTATACTTTTTTTTTTTTTTAAAGATTTTATTTATTTGACAGAGAGAGCCACAGCGAGAGAGGGAACACAAGCAGGGGGAGAAGCAGGCTTCTTGCCGAGCAGGGAGCCCGATGCGGGGCTCGATCCCTCCTGATCCCAATCATGACCTGAGCCAAAGGCAGACGCTTAATGACGGAGCCACCCAGGCGCCTTGCTTATACTTTTGAAGGGATTCAAAGACTCTGTCCACCTTGGGATGAAAACCAGTGGTTTCATAGTCTACTGTGGAACTTACACTTTAAAAGGCCTACGTCATACAACTTTTTCTGCGTCGTATGTCCTGCGCGAACCCTCTGTGGGCCAGGACGGTTTTGCTTCAAAGCTATAAACCAAGAGGGAGCAGCCTGCTGTCTGTGGGCCTAACACGGCCAGTCCCCTGTTTTTATAAATAAAACTTTATTAGAACACGGCCACGGCCGTTTGTTTATACATGAGTTACAGTGACTTTCACGTGACGAAAGCAGAGTGGATAATGGAGAGAGGCTGTGTGGCCTGCGAAACTGGAAATATTTACTATTAGAACCTGTTTTAAAAAGTGGGCTCACTCTGGCTATGGGAATGGCTTTTCGGAAAATGGAATTTACGGCCTTTGTTAATACATGTCAGTGAGTAACTCTATTCGAGACATTCTCCAAATCACACGATGCAACACTCTTGTAGAAGGGCGCTCCGGGAGCCTTCCCTGTCCCCCAGAAGGCGCCCCCAAGGCTGTAAGCTGAAGATGCTTCTCAGTCGCCGGGTGGAAACAAGGCCCTGACCCGCCTCTCCGACCTCGTCCCTGCCCTGGCCCAGACCTTGGTGCTCAGAGAGATCTTGCCTGGCTGGTCCAGTCCTTCACTGCCCATTCTTGAGCACACGGTTGAGTAAACGCAGGTGTAGAACCCCAAAGGTCACCGTTGATTTCATTCTAATGAGGGGTAGCGTGTGCTTTCCTTCCTCACGCAGAGGCTGGGACAAGCAGTTTGGATCTTCATTCCTCGGCCCTTGGGCTTAGCCCCTGCCCCCCGCTCCCACCTATGATTCTTGCCAAGACAAAGTTAGAAGTGTCAGGCCTGGAGCTCACTGGGGACGATGCTGGTGGCTTTGGGACCTCCTTCCTTCATTCCGTGGCCCAGCAGGGCCCCTGAGCACCTTCCCTGTGGGCAACTCCCAACACCAGGCTGGAAACAGAGACACAGACTGAAGGCAGGTCCCTGGCGGTGGAGCGAGGCTTCCCATCGCTGCCCAGGCCCCGCCAGGCGAGGGTTCGTTGTCTCCAGTCTTCTGACCCGGCCCCGGGATGGGGCTGCCCCACGGACTGGGTCTGCGCCCGTCCGCGCAGGGAGGAAAGCCCACTCATATGAAGGGTGCGGGCTGCCGGATCTGCTCCTCTTTGTCTAGAATAAATACACCCAGATGAGTGGGGCTCCGAGTGAGAAGCCGGCTGTGGCTGGTGGACAGGACGAGAGCTGGGACCGCCCAGTGAAGGACGTGCCCCTTCACGTCCCAAGGGAGTGGGGCGCAGCCACCCGCCGGGAGAGGCCCGCCACTGCTGCGGCTGCGGCTGCGGGCTGGGGAGAGCCCCAGGGGGTCCACCCCCCGGGGAGCGCAGGGGTGCGGGAGCCCGACTGCGCCTGTGCGGGGAGTGTGATGGGAAGGGCCGTTCAACTGGGGGCCACGGGGGATGCACAGGCCGAGCCTTCCCCTAGCCCCACCGGGCGCGATCGCGTCTCGCAGGGTGAGCTCCGAGGGCCGCGTCTGCCCCTCTGATTAATGGTCCGAGGCAGAGCCTGTACCTGTCCCTGGACACATGCTTGTTGTCATGGCCATCTGCTGGGCTGGTGTCCAGCCCGCTCCCACCCGCGGGTGCCAGCCGTGGACTCGAGACGCATGGACCGGAGTCAGGTGGGCTGCGCCTGGCCGGCTGGCATCCCCCAAGGGAAGGAGCCAAGTGGGGCCCGCTTCCTCTCCCGGAACCCCTCCTCCGAGGGACGGCTGTTGGGATGCGCCCCACCTTCGGCTGGTGATGAGAAATAGCATGTTTTTCGTTTACTCCTCATTGGCCCCGAGATAGTTAAGTCACCCTCTCCCAGTGTGTGTGTGATGCGGACGCCTGTGGGCGCTTGTCACCGGGTCCCTGGTCCACATGACATTGGCCGCCCTGTCGCCTGCCTGGCTGGGTCCCCGACAACGACAGTGTGGCCGGCAGCACATTCCCGCAGCCCCCAGTCCTCCGTGGGAAGGGCTGACACTTCCAGCCGCAGGAGGACGCTCGCCCCGTGGGCAGGTCAGGCCGCCCGTGTTAGGAAACAGCCCGCGGGATTTCAAAAGCGGAAGCCGCCCTCCGCGTACCTCATTTTGAAAAGAGAGAGGGGACGCCACAGACTCTGCAGAAATGCATTCTCAGGCCCTAGACAGCCTCTTCAGGAGGCCAACAGGGGTCCCCCGCGGACCCCAAGCCGCAGGGTAGGATGGCCGTCTGCCGGCCTTCAAACGGCCGTGGGACACACGCGTACACAGACTGTGACAGTAACAGTTTATGGGAAGGGATTAAGAAAGAAATGTCTGGAAAGGCTCCGGAAGGGCCGGTAATGAAGCAAGTTTGAGGGTCCCTAATGTGGGGTGGGGGGTGGCCCATGGGGGTGGAGCCAGGCATGGCTGCGGGGGACACTGCGGCTTCCCTCTCTTCCTTCAGGAATGGACAGAGCGGGACACAGGGACGTTACGTGTCACCCCAGCACCCGGGAGCGCCTCCTCTCTGGCCCTGAGCCCCAGTGGCTGAGGAGACAGACCCGAGTGACCCTCCAAGGAGCTTACAACCCAGCTGGAAAAAGGACAGGAGACAAGAAGTGAAATATCGAAGGAAAAACAGAAGGGCCCGCGTAGGCGACTGATAGGCCTCTCTGAAGACGGGCCTTTCAGTCAGGAGGGGTGAGGCCGGGGGAGGGAGGGACAGTCATGCTCTGGGCTTCGGTTTCAGCCGCCCGCGACGTCTGAGCAGAGTCTCCCTTCCTACCTGCTCTTCTCTCCCTTTCCAATCTCGCTTTTTTCTTTTTTTTTTTTTCCTAGAGAAAGTAGCTTTCTCTTCGGTCCAACATTCTCCTCTAACATGTTATACTTGCTTTTACGGCCGGGGGACATCTTCCTGACGTTATCAGCCCTGGGGAAGACACACCTGCGCGTGTTTGAGAGACAGATGCTGGGCTCTGAGCTTCCAGCTCCGGGAGAAGCGGGGTCTCTCCGCCCCAAAGACCCCCTGGAGTAAGTCAGTCGCATGTCAGGTGGTGGGACGGCCCCGCTGCGGAAGGCAGGGCCAGCCTCCGGCGCCCGGTCCAGCCCCTCTGGGGCACTCCGGGGCCATGGACAGGCAGCCTCCCTCCCGTGCTGGGGCCGGGCCCCATGGCTCATCCAGGCCTCTGCCCCCACCCCAACCCCCGTGCTCCTTGTCACTTCTGCGGACCCCCGGTCCCCTGCTCCAGCGGCGTCCCAGACGGGTCCGGGTCGCGTCCCACCGGCACCTTGACTCGGGGCCCCTTTCTGAGTGGGATCTGTTCCTTTCCTTGCTGCCTTTTTAGTGTGATGCACAGTTAATTTCTTAGCTTTTCATAGTTCTGTGTCTCAAGGAACTTGGACACATCTACCGGACACTTGTTTGGAGGGATTGTGGAAGGGACTCACTGGCTGCATTCCAACACCTTCGTCCCTGAGATGTCAGCCCCGTCCCAGAACACGTCCTCACCCGAGGGACCGCCTGTGCTCCGGGCCGCCAGGGTGCAAATAAGTGAGCCACTTGTGCTGTGGGAACCTTGACCTCAGCCTGGGGGTGGACTGAGCACCCGGGACGGGCTCGCCAGTTCACGATCGTGCCGTGGGGTCCGGCCGTCGGGCTTCTGTGGCCGCTAGTCACGTGCAGAGTTCAGGGGAGGAGATAACTGCCAGGAGGGCCCTTCCAGGACCTTCGTGATGCCGACAAATATGTTTCAACTCTCTTGTCACAATCGCTATCTCTCCATGGAAAGGAAATAAAGGGAATTTATGATTCCTAATACATGGATTTTTCTCCAGAAATTTATTGATCACATAAAATTAAGTCAAGCAAAAGAAGCCACATTTTACAACTATTGTTTAAAAATATCTTTGTGAAATCTTCCTCTTGAAAAAAATGGGAACGTTTTCAGGCTAAGGAGTTCTCCAAGTTGCCGGGTATCAATTCCCATTTCGGTGCGACACAGTGCAGAAGTTTTAACGGGACAAGGGTCCTCTTGGAGCAGTCATTTTCCACGGAAAGCAAAAAGCCTGGGATGTCCCCAAATTAAGGGTCTTCTCATTGTCTAACTGAGAAGGGCTGATCCAGGTTCATTCACACGGACTTGGATTAGCTGCCGTGTAAACAGTGTTCCGAAGGGTTGAGCCTGGTGGCTGAGGGTGTAGTCGAAACCACTGGAACCCAAGGAACACAGACAAAACATTTGTGATTGTCGGAACCTGTTGCATGATTCCAATTCATTGCATTGGCCATATAATTGGTCAAGGAGGCCCCCGGACGTAAGGATGCCTGGGTGGGTGGCGGGCGAGGGCACGGCCACAGCCAGGCTCTTGTTTTGCACGGCCTCCCTGAGCTCATCTCTCCCAAAGAGTGGTTCGTTTGGGCACGCGATGTCTCCCCTGAGCCAAACCCGAATTTGCAAACGCGCTGAAACGAACGAAAAAATGAGCAGTCCTCCGGAGGAGAAAGGAAGTCGAAGTCAATCCCACAGAGTCAAGAGGTGAGAAGAAAGAATGTTTGTCAACGTGAAAAATACAGAAATGGGAGAAAACTGTCGGACCGCAGCCTCCTCTCCAGCCCCGGTCCAAGCGTGTGTCCTTTCTGAAGGCGACGTGTGCCCTGGAAATCCGGGGATGAAACGCGGCACGCTGTCTCCCGTGCTGCCTCTGCCTCTGAACAGCACAGACGTTTTGTTTATGATGGAAATCAGTATGTGAAAAGAAATCAATCTGTCAATATGTTCTTGTTTTTCTCCACCAGCAAGGAGCGCAGCTGATTTTGAAAAGCCAAAAGGAACATGGGGCTGCCTCTTATAATGGAGTCCCCCCAGGAAGCTTAGCCTTGGGAAGTCACACTTTCTGGAGGGACAATCAGAGGGACTTGGCTTGTCTGACCTTGCAGGGGCATGAGGAGATGGGCTTCCTGCGGTGCCTCGGGAGCCTGGCCACCAGCCGCAGGGAGCCTGTCGGGCAGCGGGGTCGGCAGGGGGCTCCTGCCGTCGGGAGGAAGAGAAAAACAGAAATCTCTGCACGATATGGGAGACCGTCCGCAGGCAGAGGCCGCGGGCCAGCAGCGATCGGGACACCTTCTTAAACTCGTTCAAGGAACATCGTGACGGATCCCTTGCTTACCGGCCAAGTGCCCTGTTCAACAATTACCGTTTCCCCGGAGAGTCTGGGGAACAGAGACACGGCAGGGCCCCACAACGCCCACATTGTGGTTTATTAAGAGAAAAACATAACCTTCGTCTCTCTTCTGCCTACAACTCCCTCTCCTCCTGAGCTCCATCCTGCCCTGTCCTTCTCATCTTGAAGGAAGGAAAAATAAATTTATATCAACCTGAGGATATTCTAGCCAGACCTCCCTGGTTCAGTTGTTCACAGCTCTTGGATTTGTGTAAAGAAAAACATAAAAAGCAAAGCCCAAACCTCAAGCGATTTGAAATCTCCAGTTAAATGTGTGACCATATTTATCTTTCGGAAAGGACCTTTAAAGAAAGACTCAGAGGAAAAACAAAAGAAAAATAATCGTTTGGGGTATTTCCTCCACATATTGGCTTTTTAACTGCCAGTGTCCACGTTCCCGCTTCCACCAGGAAATCCGCGTCGGCGCTTATTATTACTAGAGACCGAGCATCCCCGGGAAATTCCGTTACTATGGTAAACGCTTTATCGCAAGGTGCTGGGAATGAGAGAAACTCACAAAACGTACCGCTGAAAATGGGAAGACAGGAAAATGTGCTTCCATCTTGCGCTTCAGCGTTTTACAAGGAAATGGTGACAATTTAATCAAATATTTAGCAATTACTGGGCAGGTAAACAGCCCTACTTTGAGAGCCGTGGGAGACACAGAGGCTCACGTTAGGTGGGTCTCCTGGTGTCAGGGTCCTTTCTTTCTCATCGGGGGCTGCAGGCGTCATCTCGGGAGAAGTTAGAGATAAGCTCAGACCAACAGGCCGATGATTACCGTATTGTGATACCTGCATGTTTAATGGAGAAGTAAATTACACGGGGTCTGCAAAGGGAGTCCCGGTGAGGAGACACGATGGGCCACGTTTGCTCCAGGAAGGCCTCACTGGGGAAGGGGAGTAGGGATTGATTTTAACGGCAGATGGCGTCGGGTTAGGCCAGAGAGAGTGAGGACCATGGGAAAGGTAAGCTGTGCATAAGTCAGCTCTGGGGACTGACTAAGATAAGGGCATCTGTGAAGGCAGAGGTTGGGATCCTAGATTAAAAAGGGAAGTGAGTCTACACTCTGGGCAGGGGCGGTTCCCTCTGGCACATGAAGGGACTTGGATATTATCCAATAGAAAAGGAGGCTGAAGATTTCCGAAGGGGTTTGGTTTCCCCCAGATGGTAGCTGTCCCGTGGCGGCCGTCGGTGCCGGTGGGGGAGTGGCGGAAGCTGACTTTAATAGGTGACCGGCTCGCCGTCCGGTCTTGCTCTAGTTCCTGCTCTGAGGTTGGCAAACACGTCTCTGCCGTGTGTCATCCCGTGTGACTCCAGCCCACCCCAGCGGAGCGCAGCCTCTGCAGAGTTCGGGCTCTCTGCCAGCAAGCCCCCATCTGTCCATGAATCAACGCCCAACGTCTGCCGGCGGCGTCTCCCCAAAGCTCACTGCCCACCTGCCCGAACCTGCTGGTCTGCCCCCCGCTCGCCCCAGGCTGACTGTTGCGGGCAGCTCCGAACTTGTGTGTGAACGGCAGGCGCACTCCGCACATCCTTGACCCCCTTTCAGACCGTCTTCTGGTTGCCACTCAGCTCTCCAGACGCACATTTCCAAGTGCTTATTGCTAGGAAACTCGTATCTTGATGCTTCCATAGCTAGGTGGGTAGACCCAATGCGTTCTCTGTCTCCGAATCGTGGCTCAGCCCTCGCCCACCCAGGGCCTCCCAGAGCGCAGCGGGCGAGGCCAGCCAAGGCAGACGAGGTTTAAAGCAGGGCGTTAGGAGCCGTACATTTGCTCTTGTGTAAAATATATCGGAAGGTGAAAGGTGATAGCCAGGAAGCTCGTTAGGACGGGAGAGATGTGCCATGAGATCAAAAGGCCTGGGCTCTGGAGGGGCGGTCGGGGAGTAAGGAGGAAGGGAGATACGCGGTACAAGAAAGAAAACAAAGATGGTGGGAGCCTTGGTGGCTTCTTGGCCTAAGGGACAGGGAGGAAGGGGGCCAAAGAGGGCTGCGGACCTTCTGCCGTGGGTGCCACCTGCAGAAGTGGGGAGCAGAAGGGACATTTCACAGGGATGGGCACATTGAATTTAACTCCCCAATAAAGTAAAAGTGGGAATTTTTCTCCATGTTTTACAATGAGAGGTGTTGCTAGTGCGTGGTTTTGTCGGTGAAGAAAACAGAGGAACAATCAAAGAAGTTGTTTAGGGAGATGTTAACATGTAAGAAAAAGAAGAGGGAGAGAGAGGAACAGCCGATAAAATGCGAAGAAAAAGCCAAAGAGGTTGCAATGGAACCAGGTGATTTCAGGGTCGCAGAAGTCAAATTTAGAAAGAAGCACACCGGTCCCGTCAAGTGTTCTCAAGAGGTCACTGTGACGACGAAGACACGTGGTGCGGGAGCGAGGACCTCGCTGGCACTCGCTGGCGCAGCCCCGCCCTGGGGATGGGGACCACGGGCAGACTACGCCCGCCGGGAGGCCAGCAGTTACCAGCAGGGCCGGAGGTTGGCACCTAGGTTTGGGGTTGAGTAAGTCGTTGTCGCGGAGAGACTGGGCGGGGGGAAGCGTGAGGACGTCGGCTCTGGGCGTGGAGGCAGAGAAACCGGTTGTAGAGGGGGTTGTAGAGGGAGAGGACGTGTGGTAGACGTTTCGGAAGGGAGACGAAGATGCCTCTTGACCTGTTTTGTAAATCGGGGTGGGAGGATTTCTCTCGAAGGGATATGGAGGGTTGGGTGCTTGGAGAGAGGAGAAGTGGTAGGGAGGGCCATTGTAGATTAGGGTCGCGGGGAAACACCAAGGTCAGACGCCGTCTGGAAATGATCGTGCTGCAGCAGTGAGGGCAGGAGTTAGAAGGAGAGAACGTACACTTACGGGGAGGCCGGGCAGCTTGCGAGAACGTGGCCGAGGAGCCCACCAGTCGCGGAGAAGGAGAACAATGAGGAGGGTCCGAAGCAGACCCGGCTGAGGTTCGGAGGCAAAAGCAGTCTTGTCGGCCACAGCTGAACTAGTTGATCGTTGAGTCTAACTGGGACCAATTTTGAAGTCCAGGATCATCAACGGGGGGCAGAGAGAGACAGGAGGCGCGGGGCACAGATTGGCTCTGGGGCAGGAGGTAAGGGGCAGGGCACAGGTGGAGGAGGGGCGGGTTCGGGTGGGGAGCGAGGGAGTGGGTGGGGGGCTCGAGGGGGTGGGTCGGGGGGTGTGAGGGGTGCGCTGTTTCTTGTGGGGTATTCAGAAGGGTGTACAGAATCCTGAAGCAAAGGAACACGCAGGCTGAGGCCCTAAATGACCTCCTTTAAATCTAGGAGGAGGACAGTCGGGGCTAGGAGGTTCTCCGCGTTGGGGCTTGTCCTGCGCTCCGTGGGGTGCTTGGCAGCTTCCCCGGTCTCTGCCCGCCAGACGCAGCAGTGTCACCCTCCCTCGCGACGACGAGAAAGCCTGCAGACGTCGCCAGCGGTCCCTGTGGGGAAGGGGGTGTGCTCCGTGGCTGAGGACCTCTGGGAGAGGTAACAGGGACGAGGAACAACAGCCTGCAGAGAAGTCATCTACATAAGAGAAGGGGGTTAGGAAACACCAGTGATTTGCTGAATGGGTGAATGGAATATGGGGTGTGTGTGTGCGCGCGTGTGTGTGTGCGTGTGTGTGTGCATGTGTGTGCGCGTGCGCAGACACAACACAATGGAATATTTTTCAACTTTAAAAAAAAGGATGTTGTGATACACGTTACGACATGGATGAACCTTGAAGGCTTTCCGCTAAATGAAATACCACGTAATCCCGTCCGTACGAGGTCCTTGGCGTCGTCCAGTCCCTGGACAGAGCAGGTGGAACCGAGGTCGCCGGGAGCAGGGGGAGGGCGGCGCGAGGCGTTAGGGCTGAGTAGGGACAGAGCCGGAGGTCGATGGACGGGACAGGCGGGCCATGTCGGCACACTCCACGCCGCTGACCCGAACACTCGGAAATGGTTGACGGGGTCCGTGCTATGTTGCGTACATTTCATGAGGGTCAGAAACGGGATTTGCACATAGCGGTCGGGCCGGGTACACGCCGGCTGCGGCCTCTGTCCTCCAGCGACTGCGGAAAGGCATTTAACAACCGCAGGGGCGATTTCAAGAGAGGAGAGCCGGACGGTGCCGCGCTGGCCCGAGGGGTGAGGGGCAAGCTGGTGTCGTGTTCATCACAGGACACTCTGGACAGGGGGCCCTGAACAGGAGAAATCCACGTCCTCCGAGTGCCGTAGCTGCAGTCTGAGGTCAGGTGCCTGGGGGCACGTCGGCTGAGGGCCTCTTGCTGGTCCTCACGTGGCCGTGGCTCCGTGCACGCAGACTCCGTGTCTCTCGTCTCTAGAATCCAGTCGCATCAGATCAGAGCCCCGCACGTGTTGCCTCGTTTATGCGCGGTCACCTCCTGGAAGGCACTGTCTCCAGATGCAGCCCAATGCGCCGTTAGGGCTTCAGCCGTGAACTTCGAGGGGGCACTGTTGGGTCCATCTGGGCTCCCTTCTCCTCTCCCATTTAGACGGGGCAGGGGTGAGGCCCGCATGGGCAGACGGTGGCTTCTGTGTTCCTGACCGAGGCCCAGGGCGTCCTCCGGCGAAGCAGACGGTGGGGAGCAGGGACAGAGGGCGCACCCAGCAAGGATGCAGAAACCCCAGGTGGACGGGAGCGGGGATGAACACCCATCCCCCGAGTCCAAGACGTGCGTGTGTGACCCCGGGATAGACGAGAGCCAACACGTTTGTTTAGACAGCGGAGAACAGCTTAAAACTGGCTCTTTACGACACTCTCGATGTGTAATTCCGTCGAGGAAACAACACGTTATTTCTCACTGCTATGAAGTATTAACAAGGAGGAGATGGCCTCCTTTTTAAAAGCACTCACGGGTTTCCCACAGAGCCAGTGACAGACGTGGGTAACTCTGACGAGTGAGACCACCAGCGTTTAGAGTAACAGCCTTTCCTGGACCAGTGCTTTCCCCCCACTTGTGCCAAAGGCCCAGTCTTCGCCTGCATATGTCCCCACATGGCTGCGGTGAAGTCAGTGGCGTTCGGCTGTTCAAGAAGATGAAAGGCTGAATACGGCTGATGCCAGACCTAACTGCTGCCACAGACAGTACGGAGACCCTGTGCCCGCTCGGGCAGCTGGACGGCAGCTGGCCCTCCATCCTGGGCCCGTCCTTTGATGGAGGCCGCTGGCTGCCCAGTGGATCTGCCAGATGGATTGCAAGGAGTGAGCTGGTGGGCAGCACCTAGGTCCAGTCTAAATGTTCGATGTCGATACAGCCACAATCTAAATGCACGGTTTAAAAATACAAATTAAGAGAGAGAGAGAGAGAGAGAGAGAGAGAGAACAGGAGAGAGAGCATGGTGTAGAGACATCTAAGCGAATCAAATGGGCTCTGTAGCCTAACCCTGGAGCGTGTGGGCCCAGGGTATTAGTGCGGGCCCAATTATTAGAAAGATGATATTTTGCAAGTGTGGTCATATGACTGAGAGATCAGCCAATGCAATGTAAGCACATGTATTGGCCGACAGTGTCTAGGAAACCTACTTAACAGAAAACTTGTCTATACCCTTTGTTATTTCTCTGTTGTCCTTCACCCCTCCACTTCATTGGAATGTACTTATGATTGCTGGAGCTCCAGCAATTTTTTTGGAACATGAGGCTAAGGGATGCACTCTAGAGATTATGAAGTGCTGAGCTAGAAGCTCAGGTTGAGTCCTTAAGGTTTTTGGTGGCAGACCCAGCACATCAGCTCTGGGCAGAGAGGGAATTTCTATTTTAGTAAGCCAAGGTCGTTTGCAGTGGAACCTACTCCTAACTGATACGTAACATATTTAAATTATTTCCTCTCATGCTTGCTTTCTCACCAGACTATGAATTCCTCAAAGGCAGGGGTTGTGTTTTCAAATCTTTGGTCCTTCACGTATTCGGTAGCGAGCATCGGGCCTGGCAAATGCTCAGTGATCTTTGTGAAGTATTTTGTCATTGTTTCGAAGACCGTGATTCAAGAATAGCTTCTGTGAACGGAAGACGGTGTTGTCATCATACCATCGAAGTTACAGACAAACAGACTCAGAGGATACCGACAAATGAACAGGAAAAGAGACGAAAAGGCGATTCATAGACTTTTTTTTTTTTTTCCACAAGAAACACTACCGATACCTATCGAAGCCTGACAATATGTATTTTGACTTTGCTAAGAAACGCTCAACCCGAGGCTCTTCGCTCACTGTGGAGAGATGGAGGCCGGTGAGCACAACGGAGGGGAGAGGCCACTAGGCGCCTGCGGAGAAGGAGGAAGAGGAGTGAGGACCGGCAGTCTGTGACCTTCTCGCGATCACTGACTTCAGTGGGTTTCAGCGTGAGTAGAAGCTGCAGACCTCGCTTGGTGGGGCGTGGGGTGCTGCGGGGAGGGGTCTGAAGTTAGAGCGCGTCACCAACCAGCCCGCCCCAAACTGAAAAGGCTAGAAACTCTAAACATTTCCTCCGTATATTATGGCTTTCTGCTTAAGTGCCAGGAACAATATAAACCGTGCAAACAGCAGGCTATGGGATTGTCACAAATCGGAAATCAAGTGCCCAGCTTGCCCGTAACCGCCCGCGATCGCATGTCGTAAGCTGCTCTCATCCAGTCACCGGCTGCCACCTTCATGATTAGCCAATTTTCACTCGATGTGAAAAAGTTTATTAGTACAAGTAAAACTCTCAAAATAATCGATCTATAAATCCAAACAAACCATTAGGACGAAGGAGCCCTGATAGACGTTAGGGTCAATGTCTGAATCAATAACGTGTACCATCCCGGTGATGACTCAGAGGTACAAGGGGTCAGTCTTGCTGCTGCGAATGAATCACCAGCAATCAAATATAATTTTGCCTCATAATAGACATGTGGCAAGTGTAATAGATCTAATTCCCGCCCTCTGATCAAGGGAGAGGCAGGAGTTCAATTATGGCTCTGGTCTCCAGAAAACAACGTGCTCAGGAAACGATGCTTTCACCGTGTCAGAGACAGAAAGCCAGAGGGGACCAAGGCAGCCTCCGGGATACAGGGATGGGTGAGACAGGAGGGTCTGGGACTGGGATACGGTCCCTCGTTCTCCCCCACTGGCTGAGCCAGGGCAAGCCTTCGGCTTTGTGGGAGCGGGGTTCTGGTCTTCCTGTTTAAATCAGAGGAATGGTCTCGGAGGGGAGAGTGCAGTGAGCTGTCAAATGCTTCAGGAAGCAGGACAACTTCACTCGGCCAATTCAGAACCCTGGAGAGAGGAGAAAGGCAGAGCAGGGAGGGCCCAGAGCACACGCGGTCGGTGGAAAGAGGCACCTGCTCTTGGAGAACAGGAACTGAACCAAACTGGCTGAGGACGGGGTTGGACCCAGGAACTGGAGCCCTTGGGCGCTGTGGCCATTTCTCTCCAGCAGCCACCTGCTCTGCTCCATCTTCGGGCGGCTTCGAGAATCTGCAGCCACCAGGTCCCGGCCCCGGTGTGCAGCTCGCCGTGTCCGTGAGTGTCCCAGGGCGTCTGCAACGGAGGAGCACAAACTGGGGCGGGAAGGTCGGAAATCTCTGCCGCTGTCCCCTGTGCTACGGTGTGGGGGCAGCCGGGGCCCGGGCTCTGGAGATCTCGCCGCGGGGTCTGCCCCCGTCTTCACGTGGTGTCCCCTCTGGGGGTCTGTGTCCTCTCCTCTTCTCATAAGGATGCTCGGGTGGCGGCCCCCCTCCCCAGTGCAAACCCATCTGTATCTTCCCTCCTTCCATTGCCAGAGGCACTATTTCCAAATCAGGTCAAATTCTGCGGTTGTGGCGGGCCGTGAATTTGGCGGGGATTTCGACCCCCCAGGACCATCACATGCTTCTCATTTCTGGCCGGGGGCTTCTCGGACATGCAGGGGGTACCCCTGGGAACCCGGTGGTCACGTGTGTGGGCGGCAGGTGGCCTGCTGGACCTTGAACCTTTGGAGCCGCAGATCCCTGCCAGCTCGCTTGGCCCCTGTGAGGCCACAGGTCGCAGAGACCACCAGGGTGAAGCCCTGCGTGGGGCTGAGCTTCCTGCTGGAGCCCGAGGTTCTCAGGTCTTGGCTGCCTTGGGTTCACGAATGACCACCAGCTGCCTCCTTTCTGGCTCTCTGTTCAGCGTCGGTAGCTCTTCCAGGAAGGGTTGTCTTCACACGTGCTCCTGGTCGGAGCTGCGAGCTGGAGCCTGCTGCCCTCCCCACTGTCCCAACGCCCCTGCCCGTCACCTGCCTCACTCCTGGTAGGAGATAAGGCAAGTCGAAATCAGACTGACGTCTACGCAGTCTCTCCGCTGCCATCATCTCAGCACCGCTTACTTCTAACCTCCTAAATCTGGTCATTTCTAAAAAGCCTTTTCACATATGCGAGCCTCACCACCAGGTCTGGGAAGTCATCTGTGCAGATGTGACGTCCCCCTTCCAAATAGGGGTTCACGACAGCAACACGGAGAGTTGAATTATCGCCCCAGGGCGAGTGTCTAGTGAATGATCAGAAGAACAAACCCCACGTCATGCTTCCCAACCCCAAACACAGTCACGTAGGGGGCAATTGTGACATTGTCACATGCCCGCCGAGGGCTAGACCCTCTAGACACATCCTAACGCAGGCTGCCCGTGCACTGAGCTGATCACGCTCTTGTCCTGCGGCCATCTAGGCCTGCGTGTTTCTGTTTTGTTCAGGAAGCATGGGGCTGATTAAATAACGTTCAGCCTTTGAATAACCTTTGGAGACGGGCTTCCACTGCATATAATGATTTATTCCTCTCAATAATTACGTATGTTTTTGTACTCATTTTTGGTCTAGGTGACCCAGTGTCTGCGGGGCTTGTGGGTCCAGCGTGAGCCTACAGCTCATGTGACGTTTGCGGACATTATGTCAGCCCACTGCAAGCCAGCCCTTCAGCGTCTCTGCCTCAGTTACTCAATAATCAGGTCTTTATTGGAAGAGTGAAGGAAAGGAGAGTGGGAGGCAGGGAGGAAGAGAAGAGGAAAGGAGGTAGACTGAATATTTCACAGTTGGATTGTTTAAGTTAGTATCAGTTTACTTTCACCGAAAGTACGCACAGTTTTGCGCTGTACTTCTCTTTTAAATTTTATTTTTGCTGTTTGTCTTGCTGTAGTAGAGAGCCAAAGAAACGTGCTGGTTTTTTAATTTTTTTCATATTTTTTCCCCTTAAGAGTGCTGTTTCTTCACTAATATACAATGAGCCAGACTTACCACCTGTTTTATCGATTTTGTATATTGAATTATGGAATGTGCCGGTAACTGGGATATAAAATAAATGAAAAACATAAAATATATAAAAACGATGGAAAAGTTTATGATTTTGATATGCATAAGCTGGTTTTGGATTGATGTGCAAATAGTCAGCAGGAAAAATGACAAATTATTACTGAATTCAATACCCAGTCCTGTGAGGGGACTTCAAGACTATAGAGACTGGGACAAAAATAAAGAAATCCACGTTGTATTTGGCGGAGCAGTCCTACTGCAGGGAACAGGATGAGGCTGGTATTTAGCTATCTATATATTAATTTATGTGCAAGTTTCATTTATTTAAGTAATTTCCACACCTCTCCCCACCCGCCGCCATGGAGCTTGAACTCACGACCCTGAGATCCAGATGTGTTGCTCTTCTGACTAAGTTGGCCGGGCACCCTGGATGAAGCTCGATTTAAACAAAAGCATTCAATTTGGTAGATGCTGTGAGCAAGGAGATTGAGCAATAAAGTGGCTCAGAGAAAGCACATGATGTCTGGTGTGGAGGGACTTCTTTTAGAGGTCCTTTTTTGGAAAAGTGTCAGAAGATTCCTACAACCTGAGGTTGGTCCCTGTGGCCAGAGGGAGGGACTAGATCTGCCTGGTTAACAACAGACTCTGAAACTTTACCATGCAGGTATTTTCTGACAGGTATCACCTACCTTATTGCGGAGAATTTGGAAAGCTGAAGAAAATATTATGGAGAAAACAAGTTATTGGTAGTGGGAGGAGGCACTGTAAGCCTTTCTGTGTGGTTTATCTTGGCCTCTTATGGGGCTTCAACGAGATACATTTACTTTTTGCATAAAAGTGGGGTTATTCTCAAGAGACTGCTAATATCCTGATTTTTTTTAATATCCTGATTTTTAAAATTAATGTTATCTTAGAGGTATTTTCAGGTTGTCATTCTTTGAAATGTGTTCAGTACTACCGATATTTACCTTAAGATTAAGCAATTCTTTTATTCTTGGAATAAATTTTACTTGATGGTAATGTATTATGATGGAATATGCTACTGGATTCCATTTGCTAATTTTTTTTCTTTTTCCAATTTATTTATTTTCAGAAAAACAGTATTCATTATTTTTTCACCACACCCAGTGCTCCATGCAAACCGTGCCCTCTATAATACCCACCACCTGGTACCCCAACCTCCCACCCCCCCGCCACTTCAAACCCCTCAGATTGTTTTTCAGAGTCCATAGTCTCTCATGGTTCACCACCCCTTCCCATTTGCTAATTTTTAAAAATATCTCTATTCATAAGGAAAATTGGCCAGTAACTCCTCCTGTTTTGTGAGTACAATTTTTTAAAAATACATCAGGCTTATAGAAGTGTCACTGAATTAATTGGGAAGCTTCTCATATTTTGCCAGGCTCTTGAAAAATTTAAATACAAGCTAGACAGACATAGCCAGTACTAGGACTCCTGGTTCCAGCAGCTTGTTTGGCAAATGTGGCATAGAATCCTCCTATTACAAATACCAGATATGCTAAGTAAAAAGGAGAAAAAAAATTAAATAGAAGATTCTAGAATAAGAGCTTATATTGAAAAGCTTGAGTGTTGAGTAAGTTGTTAACAGAGACGAGGGGTCTAGATAGTAGTTGAAGCTGGTCTTCATGTAGATACTGGGATCTGAGAGTATTTATCTATCTATTTATTTATTTGCAAGTTTTATTTGTTTAAGTAATCTCTACACCCCCCTCCCCCAGCATGGAGCTTGAACTCACGACCCTGAGATCAAGATTTGGTGCTCTTCTGACTGAGTTAGCTGGGCACCCCTGGAATGAAGCTTGTATTTAAACAAAAGCATTTGATTTAGTAGATGCTGTGAGAAAAGAATTTGAGCAACAAAATGGCTCAGAGACCCATGAAGGGTTCCCAGGGTCAGGGTTGAAATAATTTGCCTCCCATGATGCCAGGACGAAGCAGTAACAACAGCGCCTTCACCAAAAGGGCAGTATAAAAACATTGCTTAACCTTGGACTTCAGGTTCAAAATCTATAACCAGTGGAATGACAGAATTTTCTGTTATATCAACAGTAATAATGGAAGGAAGATAATGGAATATCTTCAGTGTTTTTGGGGAGAAATACTGCCAGCCTGTAATTCTGATCCAACAAAATATCTTAAAATAATAAAGACAAAATAAATATAATTTTAGAAAAACAAATGCTGAAAGATTTGACTCCAAAACACTCTAATTAAGGGAAATTCCAACAGATACACTTTAAGCAGAGGAAAAGGTATTCCAGATGGTTGGAGATTAAAGAAGATATAAAGAGCAGAAAGTGGTAAAAGTGTGGATTAATCTAGATGAAGAGGGCTCAGATAAAATAATAATTATGGGGTTAAAGACATGAAGAGAAGTTGCTTAACCAAAAATTAACAGTTCTCATTAGGATGGAGGGTAACCAACTCACTGTTTTAGAGTCTATATATGATCTCAAATGGTGAATATTTTGGTTAACTTTGAACTTGAGTAAATAAGCCATGTCTAGTATAATTTCTAGAGTATCCCTAAGAGAATAGATAGAGTACATAATTCCAGACAAATGGAGAAAAAGATGGAATGAACAAGTAATTTTAAAAAGAAGAAATACACAAACCTGGGACAAGTAGTAAACATAAACTTAAATAATAAATAGAAATCAAAACATATCAGTCATCCCACTAACTATAAAGGGATGAAATGCCTGGTTAAACCAAGATGATTTCAAACTGAATGAAAAAAAAATTCAACAGATAGAGGCATTCCAAAAGATTTAATGTTAAAAGTTAGAAAATGTTAATTTGTGAAATTTAAGCAAAGAAAAATGATGTAGCAATATTAATAGGAGAAGAGATAAATTTTAAAACAAAAAACATTAACACAGAGGTTATGTGTAGTCATAAGAGGTTAAAAACACCTGTTCTCCAACCCCCCCCCCAAAAAAAATACCTACCTAGGATCTGCATGGGCCTAATAATTCATATGAACTAAAACCTATGAAGCAAAAAATTGACAGAGAAACAGATAATCACAGTGGGTGACTTTTAACACATGTGTCTCAACAACTGTGTTGGAACAAGCAGACGAACACAGAAGGATAGAGAAGTTCTGGACAACGTGATGAAGGAAGCAGGCTCCGGAGTCCATCCTTTAGCCAGAGAACATGGATGAGAGATCGATGAAATGAATCAGATGGCAGGCGGCCAGCAAGGCCAATCTCAGTACATTACAGAGGACTGAAATCACACAGGGTCTCTTCCCTGAACAGAATGCAATTAAGCTCAAAACGAGTAACTGAACGATCACCCGAAAACTCAGGCACATTTGGAAGTTATGGGACACATTACCAAAGAGTTCAGGAGTCAAATAAAATCTGAGCTGGATCATAGGAAACACAATACTCTGAACTTAATGGTAATGAAACTACCGCACAGCGAAACTTGCAGGCTACAAGGTGTAGCTTTGTAAGTTTTGTAAGCGTAGCTCCCCTCTGTCAGCATGCAAAGTTGTTACAACGTTATTGAACATAATTCCTACACTGCACATTACATCCCCATGACTTACTTATTGCTGTAAGGCTTATTTGTAGGGCTTAATCTCCTTCAGCTGTTTCTTCCATCCCTCTCCCCTTTCCCTCCCAATGATCACTAGTTCATTCCTTGTATTTATGAATCTGTTCCCATTTTTTGTTTGCTTATTTGTTCAGTTTTTTGGATTTCACATGTAAGTGAGATGATATTGTATTTGTCTTTCTTTGTCTGACTCATTTCACTTAGCATAAGCCCTCTAGGTCCAATCTTGGGAAAGACAGGATTTCATTCTTTTCTTATGGCTGAGTAATATTCCACCATTTGTATGTATGTATACACACACACACACACACATACACACACATACACACTCACACTGGGGTGGACTGTAATCTCATATGGCTTGTGTCCTTGCAAAAAGAGGAACAGACACCCAGGAATGCACAGAAAAAAAGACCACATGAGGAACACACTCGAGGTGACCATCTGCAGCTCCAGGAGAAACCAAACCTTCCAGAGGAAACAGATAATCACAGTGGGTGACTTTTAAGACGTGTGTCTCAGCAACTGTGTTGGAACAAGCAGACAAACACAGAAGGATAGAGAAGTTCTGGACAACATGATGAAGGAGTCCATTCACCTACAAATTCCGGTCCCCAGAACTCTGGGTTGGGGAGGCGCTCTGTTGGTTAAGCCTTGCATCTGTGGTATAGCAACTTGACTGCACTAATACAGAATATCCCCTTTAACTAAAGGATTCCATTTATGTAAGTAGTCAAGGGCAGGTAGAATGAAATTATATTGCTGAGGAATATACATGAAGATGTTAAGACTGTAAAGAAAAGCAAGAAAATGATTTTCATGAGAAGCCTAGACAGTGGTTGTCAGTAGAAGGAGGGAGTCAGATACCACAAAGGAAGGTTCTAGCACCTTCTGGGGCTCAACTCTGATCACCTTCCTGCCCCGGACAGTGGCTATACAGGTTTCTCTGTGTAATTTCTTTTTTTTTTTTCCAATTTATTTATTTTCAGAAAAACAGTATTCATTATTTTTTCACCACACCCAGTGCTCCATGCAAGCCGTGTCCTCTATAATACCCACCACCTGGTACCCCAATCTCCCACCCCCCCGCCACTTCAAACCCCTCAGATTGTTTTTCAGAGTCCATAGTCTCTCATGGTTCACCTTCTCTGTGTAATTTCTTATACCGTGTTTTAGGTAGCAGACCATGGGAAAGATAAATCATATAGTTAAAAGTAACTGAGCAGACCGCTTAGGTGGTGTGTGTGCTGGGGGAGTGTGTGGGGAGATGGGGAAGGTGGCTGGGGCCCCCGGGGTGTGGGGAGTGTTCTCGTTCTTACCCTGGTTGCCGGGGGGCACCAGAGCACTCATTCCAGCCCTATTCTTTGTAACCTGTGTATAGTTTAGAGTCATCTTGTATCTACTCGATACCTTAGAAAAGCAATTGTTTTTTTTAAAAGGTAAAAAAACACCCAAACCAAAAAACGGTATCTAGCAGCTTCAGAAATTCAGCTTGCAAAGGTGCCTTACTAACAGGGCTATTAGAAAAAATATAGGCTACCCAGTTAAATTTGGAATTCTGATCAACAATGAAACATTTTTAGCGTAGATTGCCCTAAATATTGCACAGGATAAGCTCATACTAAAATACTGTTCACTGTGGGCAAATTCAGGTTTAATGAGGTATCCTCTCTTTTTTTTTTTTTTCCAATTTATTTATTTTCAGAAAAACAGTATTCATTATTTTTTCACCACACCCAGTGCTCCATGCAAGCTGTGCCCTCTATAATACCCACCACCTGGTACCCCAACCTCCCACCCCCCCACCACTTCAAACCCCTCAGATTGTTTTTCAGAGTCCATAGTCTCTCATGGTTCATCTCCCCTTCCAATTTACCCCAAAGCACATACCCTCCCCAATGTCCATAACCCTACCCCCCTTCTCCCAACCCCCCTCCCCCCAGCAACCCACAGTTTGTTTCGTGAGATTAAGAGTCACTTATGGTTTGTCTCCCTCCCTATCCCATCTTGTTTCATGGATTCTTCTCCTACCCACTTAAGCCCCCATGTTGCATCACCACTCCCTCATATTAGGGAGATCATATGATAGTTGTCTTTCTCCGCTTGACTTATTTCGCTAAGCATGATACGCTCTAGTTCCATCCATGTTGTCGCAAATGGCAAGATTTCGTTTCTTTTGATGGCTGCATAGTATTCCATTGTGTATATATACCACATCTTCTTGATCCATTCATCTGTTGATGGACATCTAGGCTCTTTCCATAGTTTGGCTATTGTGGACATTGCTGTTATAAACATTCGGGTGCACGTACCCCTTTGGATCACTACGTTTGTATCTTTAGGGTAAATTCCCAGTAGTGCAATTGCTGGGTCATATCCTCTCTTTTTATTCATAGGATCTGGCAGCCCTATTAACATCAGAGTCTGACGATTTCCCAGGAACACCCTTCCTACAACTTCATTTCAATGGAAAGCCTCAGTAGCCAGCCCAAGATTTATACCCGTATTTCATGTCATTGATTCTTCTTTCTCTTAGCAAAGGGCTGTAACACAATTTCTTCATTCCTTGGGCATCTCCACCTGAATGTGGCCAAGAACAAGCTAATTATCTTGTCTCTTCAACAAGATAACGATTCACCCCTGAACTTTCCTATTTATGTTAAGGATGCTGTCTTAGATTCTTTGTTGCAAGTGGCAGAAACTCAATGGGGCCAGACGTAGTCCAGTGACAGTTGACGGCCTCATGGGGTTGACCCCCTTGAAGGGCAAGGAGGCTGGGGGGCCGCAGGCCGAGGAGACCCAGGGCTGGGACCACCTCGGTGCACCTTCTCACCCCTGCTGTCTCTACAGGTGACCTCATTCCCACTCGGCTCTCAGGCTCCTCCCTGGACAGCCCAGGTTTAATTCGGGCTGTGTCACTTTGGACCTGGTGGAGTTAGTGACCTTGCCCTTCTGCCATGTCCTTCTCTGCAAACTCCGCTCTGAGCAGGATTCTGAGATGCAGAGCCCGGGACGGGGTTTGGATGCATGTGGTTCACGGAGGGGATACCATCAGGAGAAGGGAAGGGAGGGAAGCCAAAAGAGGCTCTGGGGCAAGCTGTATTCTCGGCAGGTGCAATGACCGTGTGATCCCACGGGGAGCTCTGGAAAGTGGTCCGCAGTGGAGCATTGGTCACGACTGGCCTTCCTCCTCCTGCGCCAGTCAGCAGTCCCCTCATGCTGGGAGGTAGAGGCAGGTGGGCACAGCCTGTGGCTCCTGTCGGGTGGAGACCTGTTGAGGAGAAGGGCCCGGCCCTGGGTCGTTCTCAGTTGTGGTCCCCAGACAGTGGGAAAGGAAGCTTCACTACACAAAAGACAGCATCTTGCTGTCAGTGGGAGCAAACTCACGTCTGTGTCCTGCCTCCGTGACGGTCGCGTGGGCCGTGCCCACATCATTATCCGGCAGCCCTAGGCATGCTGCGGACGTCACAGGAGTATAATTGTTTTCATTTTTACTAGTGGCTCTTGAGAGGTATTAGTTTTAGGGGGAAAAATAGAAACATAGCTCCCCAGATTCCAGGATTTTCCTAGGAGTCCAGAATCCAAACTCTGAAGACGACATTGTTTCTATCTTCTCTGTCCATCAGTTCCTAGTCCAGATCCTTCTGGATCTGGAGTTTTCAGCCTCGGAGCCCCGCGATGTGTCTCGGCCATCACGACTGAAACCATCTGCAGCATTTTCTTTCAGCAATATATCCTCGGCCACGGGATGTTTTCATCCTTTCTCTCTGGCTGTCTGTCTCTCCTTCCTCTTTCTCTTTCTGTCTCTGTCTCTCTGTTCTTTTCTATCATAGGTAGGCCTTGATGTCTGCTCTAAATGTTTGTTGTTACTCAAATAATTATGCGCCTATTTAAGCAAAATCCAATAGGAGGAAACATGTAGGCACCCCCAGGCTGCTGTCTTCCTCAGCCCTCCCTCCCAGCGCGCCAGTCCCGTCCCCGGAGCGGAATGCTTCCAGTCCTATAGATGTTGCTCTGCTGTTTTGGTTTTCTTTATCTCCTCCATATGTTTGTAACCATGGTCATCATTTATTAATTTTAAGCCCAATCATTGTCTTTCTGGTGTGATGAATGAGCTCCTACAAGCAGCCCCTCCCCTATATTTATCATATCCCCACACTGACCGCAGATCCCTGTGCCTGGCTCATTCCCACGCCGACACCGTGTCCCCGTACCTGGGTAGGTACGAAGCCCTGTTTACATCTGTGCATTCGCTGCTTTTGCAGACCCGCATACTGTGTTTTCATTCCATTTCCTGCTTTATTAATCCTTTTAACCGGAGATGCGAGCTTCATTTTTTCCCTCACATGCGTTGAATTCTATCCCCAGGTCTTTACACGCCATGAAAGGTCGTTATTCTTCCCGATGCTACCGTCCTACATCGGAAATGTGGCCGCCTGCCCTCCAGCACCCCTGCACTGCAGGGGGGAAGCCTGCGCTGTCTGATTTCTGTTCTGGGTCGTGTGTCCCGTGTTTCACCTCGTGCTAGACTTCGCGGGCACAGGCGTGCTAGGGAGTGCGGCGGGCGCTTGGTCACTGAAGACGCCCTTCCCCTGTTGGACACACACCGCGATGGGGACCCCTTGTAAGCCACTCACACGGGGGTTTCTCTCTGACACTCCTCTGTGCCCTGAAATTCTTGGCTGTTTCTTCCCGCGCCCTCCAAGCAGATGTTGTATGTCACTGTGAGTCCCTTTGTAGCGAACGCCTCTACCACGTCAGGTAGGCTGTCCTCAGTGAGGGCTCCAAGGGCACACGCTAGGCTTCCTTAAATCACCGGACTCTTGGTTTTTGCTCAAGAAACTGTGGTTGATGATCCAAAGTCCTATCAATTTTTGGTACGATTTCTGACCTTCCAGATATCCAACAAGGTCATTATGTATGGCAACCTTTTGACTGTTGATTTTTAAACAGATTTTCAACTCAGAAGCAAGGGTCATTTTTGTTGTTGTTTTTGTAAGTTAGGGTTTAAAGCATGGACGAGAAGACGGTACTGTCTGTTCCCACTCTCTGGCTGGCGGTCTCTTCTAGCGACAGTCTCCACATACACAAATGGATTTTGCAAGTGGGATTTTGTGCAATACTGTATCAAATGTATTTTAATTGTCATTCTAGACGTATTACATCAAGTATGTTGCTTTCATCTGCAAATCTTGTAATTCCATCAAAAAAGCAATCAAGTTGTCTGTGGAATGATTTGTTCCTCAAAAACACCTGCTTGATTATGGCTCCTGGCTCCATTATCCCAGGGATGTTTTCAGATCACCACCTCTCCTCCCTCTATTATTTACTGGAGATTCAAGATGTGTGCAGATAATTCAAATTTACCGTGTTTCGCTGATTATTTTATAATGCCATTAAGCAGAGCGACGGAACTGTATTTCACAAATGAAGAAGTTAAAACAAAGGAATGCATGGATTGAAGTGCAACGATCCACCATGATTTTCCCTGGAAGTGGAAATTGGCTTTTGTCAGAGACAGCTTTGCCTGTCATTTCCTTTGAGGCTCGACCCCCACCCCCCAAGCCCTTCTGACACTGTCCAGTTGTAAGTGACCACCTCATCTGTGCACACAAAACCAATCCTTCTAAGTTTCTCTCGATACACTCATTTCATTTGCTGCTGCTTTTCTTTTGACACTTTCTCCACCTGGCGCTATTTGGGGACACATCCAGATACTGTAACTGACATGATCCCTGAGCCGAAATATATCCCTGAGCATGGGATATGTGTAGCCCTCAATCCCAGCCGTAAAGAGCATCAAGGCGCTGTGCAAAGATAATGTTCCACGGGGCCAGCTTGGTGGCCCTCGCCCTGGGGCAGAGCCCTCCAAGCCACGTACATCCACTCATTCCCTGACCGATGATGAGGGAGCTGCTCCGAGCTAAGAAAAGAAAACTAGAGGAGACGAATGGGGGAAAGAGGTGGCCGTAAGGGTTTTGGCTTGAGAGGGAAACGGTAAGTAAGACGTGCATGTAGCCTTGCCGTCAAGTGTGTGGACAGTGAGAAACAAAGGGTTGAGTTGCTCCGGTAAATGATGTTTGAGGTACCAGGTTTAGAGGCTAAAGATAAAATTTTAGAGCCATTCTTGAAAACTATCGGCACACTTGCTGTATGATGTTGTATTTTGTTGGAAGATCCAGGAGAGTGAGGTGGTCCCTGGGGACTCTGCAGGGATTCCTAAGAAACCTGGGGCTGGGGGGACGTTGCCTTCATCCACCGGCAAGACAGCTTCTTGTCCTTGGGCACCAGAACCAGCGAGAGGGAAGGACAACAGCTTTGCTCTGGGCTCAGGTCTCCCACAGCATCAACTTCTGAAGACAGGGCAGAGCGTATTTGGGACCCGGTGTCCGCTGACAAGCCAAAGTGAGTCAGGGTCCTTGGTCACTTTGTTTTTACATTTGGGGACCATGTTTGCAAGTCAGACATTGCAGGAAATCCCCGAGGAGGTTGGTAGCTAGAGTTTACACGTATATATTTGGTCTCATTAGCTTTCTGTCTTGTAGAAGGATGAACTTCACGGACCTCATCTCCACATGGGTCACTGAGCGCACGTGCAGCTCATGAGTTAAGGCAGAGAACAAGTTGCTGAAGCACTAGGTGGGTGAGATACCATGAAGAAATACCTTCTGCATGGGTGCCAGTGAGGTTGTGTCCAAAACTCTGCCGTTGGGTTTTCGTGGCGCACTAACGGCAACCAGAGGGCCACGTAAACACTTCATATATTTGTGATACAAACGCTGTGGACCAGACATGTTCCATTTACTGTGGGGCCAACTCTGTCCAGCCGCACGCAGCCCACAGCCTGGGCTTTACAGCAATCTACGCCGTGTGCTTTCTAGTGTGTATAAAGTGTAACATATTTATTCTCAGAAACAAGTAAGACTTGCTCCTCTAACCACAGCGGAGCCAACGACAAGTTAAAGATTGTGAAACTGGGTGTTCCAGATTCACCCTTTCCCATCCACAGGGATGCTAGCCCCGCGGGCATGGAGGCTGTCTTCCGGGGGGAGCAGGACAGCGGGCCGAGCTCGGAGGCTTCTCATTGTGCGGAGGCTGCTCTCAGCTTGTAAATGGGGTCTCCCGCTCTTAGGACGAAACAGAGTTTGTCACAGGCCAGAACTCCTGGTGACTAATGCCCCTGAGAATGGGTCGGCCAGTTTGTTTTGTTCTATGTCTGCCCTCCGGGCATCACAGATTGTACTGGATTGAGAAACCCTTGCGGAGGGGTAGGAAATGCGGCCTTGTTGTTGCCCTACCTCCCGTCTCTGGAGCCCTTCTCCCCGTCCTTCCTCACCCCACTCCTTCACGAGTAAGACGATAAAGTGAAGGCAGCATGACTCGGAAGTGAAGTAGATCTGAGCTTTCCTCCTAGTCTTGCCTCTGCGTGATGCCGGGCTCCGCTCCATCCGTGTGAGTCCTCCGCTTCCTGCCCCGGAAAACGTTGGCCGTGAGAAGGGCCTTGTAGGACCATTAATCACCCTATCCCAGACGCATAGCAAGCAGTTGGCAAAGAGTGATCATTCCAGACGCTGTAGTAAGCCTTACTTTCTTTATCATAGCAGGTAAATAAATGAGAAAGATGTCGGATTTCTGGATCTTTTCTGCTTTGCTTTGATCTTTAGCACTAGGTACAAATTACCCTGAACAGCAAAGAAATGGAAATAGAAATAGAAATGCAAAGCTGAACAAGCTTGTTCTTCTTGTAAGATCATCTCATCAAGAGGCTGTAGATTCGCTCTGATGACAAGCAACCTCTGATTTCCAGATCAATATGCTCTGCCTCATCTTTCTATCAGGATTTCAGCTTTTTGGCCAAGGTCAAGCATGAAAGGGGGAAAATATTACTTTAGTAGAAGCTGATGGGATATGTGTAGCCCTTAAGTAACTACGTTTTGATTTTTTTAAAGAAAAGTAGAAGTTGTTCCAAAGAAATACAGGGTGACTGCGAACTGCAGAGCACAGGCCTACTGTGGATGTTAGGCTCTTTGAGGTCACGGATCAGGGTCTAACACTTCACCTGATAAATTTCTCTTCCATTTCGTTAGTGCCAAGGATGAGAATAACTCAATTTGAAGATCTTATTATGAGATTTTACGGGTCACACTGGGTAGTTTCCATCTATACAGATGCATCTGTAAGAAACAGAAAGGCATCCATGCTTTCTTGAGCTCATGCACTTTTACTGTTGGGTGTGGGGGATCTCAAGCAACCGCCTGAAGGCCGCCCAGCTCGATTGCGTGGGATGCAAGACTGAGAAGCAGGAAGTTTCCTGTCCACGCAGACCTCTCCTCCACGAGCAGCTGCTTCCCCGCACCGCATGCGCCCCTCACCCCCCATGTCCTTGCTTTGACCCAGCCTGGCCAGGAACTGATGATCTTGGTGTCGGCTCATCATCGGTTCATGTGATTCTTAGTAGTCATGTCCTATGAAGTTGCCACAAACATGGAACTGGCCCACATGGACGTTTCTTTGCTCTAGGGAAGGACAGGGTTGGGTTCCTGGGAGCCCTCACTTGTCACATTTTCATCAGCTGATCACAAACTCATTTCATGTGTGTTTCTGCTTAAAGACACCTTATTTGGTGTGTATGGTTGACTCACTAACCTCGGGTGCCTGGCCCTCAGCTCTACAATGCGTGCCTGGAAAGAAGCTGATCTGACATGGGTTTTCTTCGGAAGGTGCGTCCCAGACTCTTTGGGCTTAGAAACACCAGGCATCATTTCAGCACGATGTGTGGGAGACATTTTAAACAGTGGGGTCACTAACAAAACGCACAAGAAGGCATAACACACGGCACTTAATAGACCGCAAAAGGCACTTACTTGCAGGAAGACAGATGAAACAAGAAGGCGAGGGTGGCTGTGTTGGAACTCGTGTAGGTCAGGACACTCAGGGGTCTGCCCTGGCATGTCTGTGCATGACTGTGAAAGCATCCCGGTGACTGATTTGGGGGTTATATGCAAATTTCAGCAAGTAGGCCGCTGTACGTACAGAATCGTGAGTAACCAGGATCAACTGTCCATGACATTGTGGGTTTAGCCGCCCTTGGCCTCTGTGATTTGACCCCAGGCTGGGGGTAGAAAGAGTCTGGTTTCCTCCGTTGGCATCAGGCAGGGCCCTGTTCCAGTGCCCCGGCCGGTCACACATCTGGACGGGGACTTTCCTTCTTTCTCCCAGAGCAGCTGTGTCAGCGCTGTTCAGCAGGGAGCGTGCTAGGAGGGGAGGAATGGCGCTCCTGGAAATGGGTGCCTATTGTATCATTATCAGAAGGCACTACTCATCCCTAAATTCAGTGAGTGCTGCAGGCCAGAAGCGCAAGGCCGTATTTCTGTAACTGACCGTACTTTCTCACTCCCTGTCTCATCTGTTGTCATGGGATCCCACAGAAAGGAGGGACCGGCCCTACGTCATGGGGGTGCAGAGGCTTCCTTAGCTTTCCCCCAGATGGGTTGCTCAACCTCTTTGCTCCACATCCCAAGTTCCTAAGACAATGATGCTGGTGCCTCCCAGGATTCCTGAGAGGATCAACCCAGAGCCCTGCGCCCTCCAAGCTCTACCAAAATAAGACACAGCCGTTGGGATGTGGCCACATCGCAGAGCTCAGGTCTGCCTGTAACCGTGGCCGCATGAACAAGGTACTGAGGACGCTTCCTCCTGGAGACCCTAGGAGGCTACTTTCATGGACAGGAGGATATCCAGGCCGTACCGTGTCTGACCCTGTCCTCCTTCCCTGGAGTGTGACTGATGTCCTCCAGGGTACACCCTGAACCCAGGGGGTGGGGTGATGCACGAGTCACCTCTTAATCACAAACACAAGCAGAGAGCAAGAGGGTGAAGGGTAAGGAGCTACCCCATCGTTCATGGACGCCTTTTTCTTCCTCCAGGAATAAAGAGCCTTTCGAATTCTCTTTCTTTGCAGACTGTGAAGGTAGCAGGGGCATGAAGGGTCTTTTCAGGGACTCCTACCCCCCACCAAGTCCTCTCTTCTGACTTACGCACACGGGCGCAGACATAAACACACACAGATGACGGAAGCCCACGGCCGTGGCAGTCTGCCAGCCCATGGGCGGTCTGAGGCAGGGGCCCCGGTGGGTCCCACCTGCTCACTGAGGGCTGACGTGGTGGCAGCTGGCAGGAGAATTCATCCCCGCGCTGAGCGCCCCCCAGATGGAGTCATAAGTGGGAGGCGCAACACGTTGGACCACACATAATTCAGCGCGATTCGGTCAATGTTATTTATTCGAGTCGAATACTGGTCTCCCCAGCATCTCAGCTCGGGTGATGAAGGGAATCAGACATCAGTTTGAATAGTTGTCCTAAGTCTGGAAAGTGGCACAAACTGTCACTCCACCGTGATGATCGGGCAGTCTTCTAACTCATGGGAGACGTCATGTGCTCAAATTATGTTTGGTGGATGTTTGTCCAAATACCGAATAGACCAACATATCATGAATGGCAGGGAGGGCCCGTTTTCACCGAGGTAGAGCTGTGAGTTTCCTACTTCCAGGCCTAGGCAGCCCCATCACCGCACTGCAGGGGACAGGGGTTTCCTTGTCTCCCCACAGATGGCCCCCCTCTTTGCCTCTTTTGAGAAACCAATCAGGCACCAGCATTTTCCAGAGACTCCTGCTTCTCCCTCAGCTCCTGCTAATCTTGGAACAAAATGGCTTAGCCTCTACATTTTAAATTTTCCTTCCTAAATCACTATGTACCTGAATTAAGAGGGAAAAATTTTTTTCTTCTAAAATGCAAAGTTCATATTGGGCTCCAAAAATCCCAACTGGGCAACTGTCCAGGCTGGTAGCCCATGGCCCGCAGCACATTCCGGGAATGAAGATGGTCTGTGCAGCTGGGTATGGAAGCCCCCTGTGGCTCTCTAAGCACTGTCCCGTCCCCCTTGTTTAGGAGGTCCAGTCGGCAAGCAAGTTCCAGTCCCCTGGGGTGGAGACAAACGTGGGTGTGATTGCCATCATCCCCTCACTGGCTCTGCCGCGGAGTGGTGACACGTTTGGGTCATCCTGTGACTGACATACGTATGGGGCCCAACCCTGGGTAGGGTCAGAGAAGAGGCTGAACGAGAGGACAGCAGGTGCTGTGAGAGCGGATGACAGAGTTCCTCCCCTTGAGACCCAGCACGGTCCCCAAGCATCCTGAGTCCTTCGCTTGCCTGTCCTCGTGTTCTCTCCTCTTCTCTGGAGTCCCCGGAAAACCACGGTCCGGTGAGTAAGGGGTTAATGGGGATTTGGGGGAGGCCTGCCTTCTTCTCACTGGTCTCTGAGGGCAGTAGAGAGAGTCGTCCTACGTTAAATGAAGATAAGGCTGGAAAGATAGAATCGGGGACACTGATCAGGGGATACTCAGGACATGGGAATGTGGCATTGCCTCATTGAAATGCCACCTCGCGCCCCGCCCCCCGCCTTTCCCCTGCTCTGGGGGCTGTCCAGGGGTCAGACGAAGGGGAAACAGCCTTGAGGCCCCTGGCGCTTGGCAAGGAAGGGAGGCACGGAGAGCAACAGGAAGGACTGAGAGCAGAGAGCCATCTTGCCGTCAGTTTTATAGCGGAGTTGCCCGGCTCTCACGGACAGACCTGTGCCAGCTCCCGGCATTCCCCGGCCTCGCCGACAGACCTGTGCCAGCTCCCGGCATTCGTTCCTTGCACTTTTGTAGCAGAGGAAAGAGAGAGACTAATTGTGTGGTGAAACTCTTCAACAGTTTGCTGAAGCTTTGCATTCCTGACATTAATCTTTCCCCAAGTGCCCTATCATTAACTTGAAAAAGCAACCGGGCAAAACCTTAGAGAAGGTTCATGCAAATGGAAACACATAAATAGTGTGCGGGATGAGATGGGGCAGGGCTGTCTGGCTGCCTGAGGATCCAGCAGACGATACATCCAGCTTTTCTCCAGAACGCTCCATCCGTGGAACCTGTCATTTATCCATCACCTGGACTGTTGCGTCGGAATCGTTTATTTTGGGCCTGGGCCTGGTAAGAGCATGAAAAGCATTTCCAATGTCAAGTGTTTTTTTTCCCCCCTCAAATTATGCAAATAAAAAAATCACTTTTCTCCCTTGGTCTCCAAAAGAAAATCTCATTTCCCCTCTCCATTTGTGGAGCCAACCAGCTGCCTTTACCTAAATTGTCTTCGATGTGAAAAGAGAATAAGTAAAATGTGTTTGCTTGGAGATTTTCCCCTCTGATAAATGCTCCGCGATGCCACATTTGATTAGTCTATCGTATGTAGAATTGGCTAGAGCCCTCTATTGATGTATTAATTTTGGAAGTTTTGGATCTGCCTTTCCCGATAAGACTCTTCCACACATGGATTTGCTCTTATGTAAATAGAGCTCTCTGTGCTTGCAAAGTCGGGGTAACGAGCCAAATGGAAGAAGAGACGTTCCTACCGAGGAGAAAACCGTCCTCAAGTGGGGGTCGGTGGGTATGGATTTCACCCCTGCAGAGGACCCCGGGGGCTCTGTACGGCCCACTTGTCCTGTATGTTCATGATTTCTGTCTTTTGTTGCAGAATTTGACATTAAATGGCTGGTAGTTTGAAGACGAGAAGTTAAGAATGCACCAAGGTCTCGCCAACTTTTTTTTTTTTCCAATTTATTTATTTTCAGAAAAACAGTATTCATTATTTTTTCACCACACCCAGTGCTCCATGCAAGCCGTGCCCTCTATAATACCCACCACCTGGTACCCCAACCTCCCACCCCCGCCCCTTCAAACCCCTCAGATTGTTTTTCAGAGTCCATAGTCTGTCGTGGTTCACCTCCCCTTCCAATTTACCCAACTCCCTTCTCCTCTCTAACACCCCTTGTCCTCCCTGCTATTGGTTACCACGGACTTTTGAGCTCTGTTTCTGGTATTTGTGCGGAGCTGAATCCCCAGCACGGAGCCCTCTCACTGACCTGCCACCTGGTGTGGGCAAAGCCGAGAAGACATAATTGGAATAAAACCAGGCTAAACGAACAGATACAATTAAAGATTTTTGAAAAGAGACATTTAGGGATATATGCTCGGTCCGTTTTAGCTAAATACGTAAGTCACATCAAACCTGTAATGTTTGTGGTTGGAAACCAAAGCCAAAGCTAAGAACTGTAAGATGAAAAGTGACCCAGCAGTGACTGCATTTTGTCCTTGGTAAATGGGAAGTAATTCCATGATCCCAGAAGTTCAAACTTAGCAGAGGCTTGGATTTAAGGAGAAAGATACACAAGTTTATTTTCAATTACCCGTTCGATTAATGAGAGCCTTTAGGCTACACATCTCACTATTGAATGAGGCACATGGTCAAGAAGCTTATAATTTCGACAGCCCAAGACAAATACTTGGATCATAGATAAAGTAATTACATGTAACCAGGTCACGGGCAGACTCTGCAGAGCAGACCTTCTTCTCCCTGGTCTGCTAATGTCTTTAGCTGGGAAGAACGAAAGAAAAATTAGACAGCATCATTCTGGATTTGTTTGGACTTTGATTACCGACTAAATTAATAATGTATTTTTATAGACTAGATGTTCAGATTAAGTTCAAGTCTTTTGAGCTTGTGTGTAAGGTAAACATGTTTGAATTTTTACATTTTTAAAAAAATAACATCAAGGAGTCAGATTGGCCTAAAATTTGGTGGAAATTAACCCACACAGATCATTTCCTTAAACTTAGAGTAATGATACTTACGAATCACTTATTAAATGCTAGGCACTGGGGAAGCTGAGTGGTTCAGTTGGTAAAGCGTTGGCCTTTGGCTCAGGTCATGATCTTGGGGTCCTGGAATCGAGTCCTGCATTGGGCTCCTTGCTCAGCGGGGAGCCTGCTTCTCCCTCTGCCTCTGCTCTTTCCCCAACTCACCCTCTCCTCTCTCTCTCTCTCTCTGTCTGTCTTTCAAATAAATGAATAAAAGATTAAAAAAAATTAATGCCAGTCACTGTTCTAAGACACACAGACACACAGACACACAGACACACAGACACACAGACACACACACTTCTTTTATTTCTCTAAAGCAAGGTATGAAGGACAAACAGACATCATCTGCATAAACAAACGAAGGCTAGCAGAACCTGTCACCTGAAAAGATGCAGCTTTGGAGTAATGATTCTTCTGAGCTGAAACATTTGAAAAACAGCAGGTGTGGGAAGGATGCTTGTCCCTCCCCTTTATTCCAAAAAGCAAGAGGTAACCACTGTCTGTGAAAGTTCCCTCCCTGAATGGGGAGGGAAAAAACCCTTCTCTTCACCAGGGACAGGAGAGAAGGGAGGAAAATCAGTACAAACAGACCTTGTTAAAATAACTTTTATCTTCTGATGTTTCCCTTATTGTCTAGTTACTTTCCCTCAACTGCCTTTGTTCAACCCAATAGGTGGCTTTGCCGCTTCTTTGGGTTGTCATTTTTCTCTAGGGCCCCCACGGACATTACACATCTGTGTTCGCTTCCCCTCTTCACCTGTCTCAGGTCAACGAAATGCTCAGGTGTAGACAGCGCCCTGCAATGGCAGAGAGAAGTCCTGCCTCCCCGATAGCAGCGAATGGGATGGTGCAGCCCCGTGGACGTGATAATGGAATGCTTCTTTAGGCAAAGGACTTGAGATGACGGCGGCCCACCCCACGGGGGGTGCCATGTTTACCAAATGCCACAGATCCTGGGGACACAAAAATGGTCAAGACCCCCCATTGCCCCACCGTGTGCCTTCTAGAGGGAGATGGGTCCCACCCAGACACAGACAGGCGCAGAGCAGCGGAGGCGCCCAGGTGGGTGGACGGAGCAGATCGTTCTGTCTGGGGTCTTCCCAGAACATTCGACACATGAGACTCTTGAGTTGCCTGTTCCTGCAAAGTGCCCTGGGCAGGTTGAAGTCATGCCTGAAGGTGGCCCAAATTCTGAATGGACTGGAGGCAGTACCGTGGTTCCAGCTGTGTTCTGTTTCCAAGCAGAACAAAAATCTTGATTACAGTTTCCGTAGCAAATAAGACAGCCTGTTGATGTCTTTACCTCTACTGCGAAGATCTTAGTACCAGAAGGAAGGGATGGAGATGGTGGCTTCGGCTAAAAGCAGAAGACATTCGGGTCTCGGGGACGGACTGAAAGTTCCTCCACTTGCTTGTATTCTGGTCGTGAGAAAATCTGTCAGCAGCCACCCCTGACATGGGCTCAGTTTCCAGAGTAAGAGGAGTATGATGGGTAAAAGGAAGAGGAACACTTTTGAGAACTGGACAAGCGAGTGGTTTTAGCAGCTGCTTTAAATAATTCTGCACATTTTTCAGGGGCGGGGCTTGCGAAGAACTTCACGACAGCAGTGTTGGGTAGTAAGATCTCACAGACAGTGTTGTCCAATAGTCCATGTGTGCGTGTGCGGACACGCCTGTGTATGCTTGCGTGTGCCTGTGTGTGACTTAACAGTCTCAAATAACAACACGTCATGTCGACATCCCGACAGAATTCACCCAAGACCCTCCACCTCCCTGGGTAAGATCAAGTTCACTTTCACATACACGCTTGTGTCTAAGGTCATGCACATTCCTCAGCTGCTAACTTACGCTGGCCCCATGAAAGGGAAGGTCGGACTCTTCCTAAAGCACACTCTACAGTTTCACATGATAGCATTTTAATAGAATTTCAAGTATTTGTAGGTCACTGGCAATCTGTTCTAACTTTTAAAAGGTGAGTCCTTTGAACGTGTTATTCAAGTCATGAATTCCTGAAGACTCGCCGAAAGGGCTGCTCCTGGCTGTCATCTCGGGCCACGCCATGCATCTTAATTTTGCCTAAAGAATGTGCCTAAGGGAAACATTTAGCCGTTGACAGCATGAAACCTTTATCAGATGACTGAGCACAGGCTTCATAAAAGATACATAGTAATCATTAGAAAGGTCAAAAGTTCCAACTGGAATATAGAGATAATCTCCGTGGCATGAGAGACGAACCATGAGCTCTTCAAGCTCACAGCCCGGGAAGGCCTGAGTCCCTGCATGGCTCTTAGCCCGCACACTGTTCTCTGTCTGCCCTGGGGACATCTGCCAAAAGCCCCAGTGTGATGCATCCTCCCTCCTACCCCGGGACAAGAGTAAGAGAGAGTGGCTGAGTCACTCAGCACCCAGTGGCTGCAAGGGGTCCTCTTCCCAGAATCCTAGAGTCTTGGCACAGAGAGGGACACAGCGACTGGGGAACTGATCAGCATGCACGAAGGACACCGTTTCTCGCCTCCTCTAAAGAAGATCGTTGTGGTGTGCTTCCATCATACTCTTTGAAAGGAGATCTGAGGCTTGAAGACACCGGACCCACACGCAAGTACAAAAACCTTTCTGGAGCAAGAGTTGGTGAGGACATGGAGAAATTGGAACTCTCCTCCATCGTTGGTGGGAGTGCAAAATGCTGCAATCATTTTAGAAAACACTTTGACCCTTTCTCCCATTAGGAGTGAGTTGGATGGTTAGGTAGGCAGGCAGGGTCCCCAAGAAGAAACTATGGAGTCAGGGCATCTAGGATCAAACAACACTGACACCCTGTTTTGCAGCTTGACCAGGACCACATGGACGTTCTGAACAACTTCTGCAAAACGTCCTAAATAAGACAATGAGCCACCAAAGTGTGTGTCAACATCACGGGCAAAGGCCGGTTAAGACCTAAGCCCCCAGATGTCAGCAAAGAGAGACCATCAGCACGTGGATATTAACCCAACAGGTACACAGACACGTGACCCAAGCCCCGATCGGCATCCCTCAGCACTCCCTGATTGCCTAAGAAAGTTCCCCCGAAGAGCTCATAAAACCCCCTAAACTTAGAAACTCTGGGGGCAACCCCCTGGGCTCCCCCTGCCTCTCTGGGGGCTTTGTCCTCCTGCTCAGTCAGCTGTGCTCACCGCACACGGCTCTTGCTCTCGTCCAGCTCTGCCTTCTTCGAAGCCGCGCGACCTGGAACCAGGGCACTACAAGGCCACCAATCCTGTGACACTCGGAATCTTAAACATTGATTTACCAAATGACCTCTCCTCTAGCACGAGGAGTCCATCCAAAAGAACTGAGACCCTACATCTACAGGGAAACTTGTCCACAAATGTTCTTATCTGCATTTTTCATAATCTACAAATTGGAAATAACCCAAATGTTCATGAACAGATGGATGGATAAACAAAATGTGGAATATTTGCACTGCGGAATACTTGATATTTTATGGAGAAGAACCAAAGGCTTATACACTACAGCACGGATGACCCTGGCGGACACTGCACTACGTAAAGGAAGGGATAAGAAAAGGCCACGCGCCTGGGTGGCTCAGTGGGTTAAGCTGCTGCCTTCGGCTCAGGTCATGATCTCAGGGTCCTGGGATCGAGTCCCGCATCGGGCTCTCTGCTCAGCAGGGAGCCTGCTTCCTCCTCTCTCTCTGCCTGCCTCTCTGCCTACATGTGATCTTTCTCTGTCAAATAAATAAATAAAATCTTTTTTTTTTTAAAGATTTATTTGTTTATTTATTTGACACAGAGAGAGAGAGAGAGATATCACAAGTAGGCAGAGAGGAAGGCAGAGAGAGAGAGAGGAGGAAGCAGGCTCCCTGCTGAGCAGAGAGCCCGATGCGGGACTCGATCCCAGGACCCTGAGATCATGACCTGAGCCGAAGGCAGCAGCTTAACCCACTGAGCCACCCAGGCGCCCCAAATAAATAAAATCTTAAAAAAAAAAAAAAAAAGAAAGAAAGAAAAGGCCATGGACTGTAGGATGTCTTTATGCGAAATGTCCACGGTAGGCGAATCCAGAACCACAGAGAGGAGAGGAGTGGCAGCTGAAGCTTTGGGGGTGGGTGAGAGAAAGAGGGGAGGCTTCAAAGGGAAAAACTAATTCACCTGGACGTGCTTTTCTGGGTGGCACCAAAGACACAGCGGCCACACTTTCATGACTGCGAAGAGACGAGAAACCTCCGAAGTGTACACTTTAAAAGAGTGAATTTTGTGGTTTGTGGATTATATTTCAATAAAGCTATTACAAAAAATCTTTTTTTAGCCACTGTAGATAGTCCGAGGCCAAGTCCCTGGAATTCCTGTAGATGGTCAGGATTTGGCTTGTTACTTCAAGACATCGTATAGCCCAAAGATGAAATAAACCATTTTTTAAAGATAAACATAGACAACAAAGCAATAAGAAGTTATTTTTCTCACATGTGTTTGATTTTCATGTTTTCAAACATCTGAAGGGAATCATCCGTAAAATGAATCAGAATGATAATAGATATGTTTTTGCAATGCTTTTCACAGATGGTCTTACTCAAACACATCCCGGGTGATGATAAATACAGAAGCTTCTAGCATTCCGTACTTTGAGACCGGGTGGGAGATTAGACCACGGAGAGAGTTCTTGGAGGGAGCATTTCTCACTTGTCTTTGTGTTTTCCAGCGTGTGGAGTGTGTGTTAGTTGAGGGAAGGATGGAATGGTTTATTATTTTATAGTTATTCCCCTGGGAGGGAACACCTTCAGCCCGCGATAAAATAAATATCCTTCTATCTCAGAGATAATACAGTTTCAAAGAAGAGCTCAGCCTGGAATGCAGTCGGCGCTGGATAAATGTTTTGTGAAAGAATGTAGGAAGCCATAAGTGCACAAATGGGTAAATACGGAATATGGACTGCTGGGTATCCTCGTGGAGACCCCGTCACATTTCCAAAGCTAGCTTCTTCCTCTGCCTCCAATAAAAACTTTGAAATTTTAAAGTCTTTTCAAGAAATGAAATAATCTTAAAATATTTGTGGCCTGATCTATGTGCAGAGTGTGTCCCAGAGGGTTCTCCTGTTTCCTAACTATACAATCAGCCGTGTTAAGGACTTTGAACGTAATGATGTGACAACATACTATATAGCCCTCCAAACCCAATGAGAAGAACAACGTTTCCTGAAAAGTATCCCGAGAAGTAATTATTTTGGAGTGAAACTTCGTTGTCAGTTACATCACGTAACCACAAAATACTTTGAAAATTATTAAAGTAATGTTAAGACAACACCAGACTTTTCATCTTTGCCTTCGCGTTCCCCCTCCTGAGCCCAGGAAAACCAAGACTGCCTGCAATGTACGCAATTCAGTGTCCAGTAGAAAACAGTTTAGGAACATACTGTTTGGAAAGGGTGAAGGGAACTGAGGGCAATATTATTTCTGAATACCATCGCACGCTTTGTTGAGATTCCTTTGACACTTTGGGTCACCTGCCATTTTTGAAAATTTTAATTTTTTTTTTTAATTTTTAGCAAAATTCAGCAGTCTTCCTTCATGCGATTGAATTGGCATAGTTTCTAGTTACTGGAATCTGATAATTTGTTGATTGCAAAAACAGCAAGTTCTTCACTGGACTTTCTCCAGAACACCATGGCTTCCATCAACATCCATTTAGGAGGTCAGAGCTCACAACCCAGGAGGACAGAAACGGCAAGTCAAATCAATTGATTTTTTACACATTTTGAGAATTCCTTACTGATTTGTTTCCATGCACTGGCACGCTCTGGAGATCAGGTAAGAGGTAAGTCCATCAGAATTCTCACGGGGACGTGCGTGCTCCCGTTAAAGACCACGCTATGAGAGCTCCGGGGCGGCTCGGTCAGTGAGCGTCTGACTCTTGATTTCCGCTCGGATCGTGATCTCAGGGTCGTAGGATCGAGCCCCGCGCCGGGCTCCCCGCTCAGCAGGGAGTCTGCTTGTCCCTCTCATTCTGCTCCTCCTCCTCCTCCTCCTCCTCCTCTCTCTTTCTCTCTGATAAATAAAAAAATAAATAAAATCTTGAAAAAAAGGAGAAGAAAGAGCTATGAAAGTATTAGTCACGATCACCATGACTTGGCCTGGAAAAATGCGACGCAGTCGGCCAACTCTCTTCCTTGTCGAGGTTGAACACTTCCTCTCGTTTCTGCCAGACCGTGGGGCACCTTCTTCCCGTCCTTTGGCTGCTCTCATAACTCCTACAGAATGAAAGGCCTCCATGACCTTGATTGGTGCCCACATCGCCCACGGACCCTGTTCAGGGACGCCCCGTCTGGCCAGACCTTCTGGATGAATTCTTGACCCCTGGACTTTACTGCCGCTACTTCCTCCCCCCACATTTTCCTCTCATCAAAATCTGACTAGCCTTCCCTTCACCCCAGATGTATTTACTCCGTCAAATGATCTACGAATAAAAGATGGAAGTTTGCAAGTACACAACCCTGCTCCCAATGCTTATCAACTGCGATCCGTATCAGACACGTGGTACGCACATTTACGACTTTGTTTTGCAGTGAATTTGGGTACAGTAGGACCTGCGCAGATTATGCATTCTTGGAATCCAGGGACCACCCTGGCTGATTTTTGCAAGGTGCTTCACACCGCAGCCTTGTGAGAAATGGTCGTTGACCGCGTGAGTGAGGGAGGGGGGCTGACAACATTGGCAGTCTCTCATCTAAGAGACACCTAATTGGTGAATGATTACACCATCGCAAGAACACCTAGCGTTGTTCCTCTGATCTGTGCTCCTGTTTTGGAGTGTAGGGTCCTCTGGTCATGAAGTCATCAGACCTAAGGATTTCCTGCCTTGAGTTGTATTTGCAAAGGACTTTGATCATCACACTCAAAGCAAAGTCGAGGACAGATCTGGTGCTCCCGTGTTTTGCAAAGAGACATGCTGCACAGGCACCCTTGGGTCACAACATGGCCATCCGTTGAGCAAAACTGTGTTTAAAATATTACTTCGGGATGCTTATGAGTAACCCGAGGTGAGTGCGTTCACCTTGGAGTGACAATAAATTTGATTTTGTAAGTGACGTCGTGCTTTGGGGCTCTCTTACAGAGCAGTGTGTTAGAGTAGCGGAGCCATGGGATTTCAGGAAGAGCCATAAACATAGGCAGCCGGGCAGCCCGTTCTCAAACGGCTCCAACACAGACCACTGGGTACAAAGGGTCACACACAGTCCAAACAAATGCTTGACAGTAATAGGTACAAAGGGCCTCGTGTCCTTGGTGAATGATTAATCATAAGCTATCATAAACAAAAGTGTTCCATACATTTGATAAACAGGTTTCTGGAAGACTGCGGAAGAAAAGTCACTTCTTTCAAAACTCAATGCTAGCCATCAGGTGTCTCCATTCCCTTTGGGGGCTTGCGTGTTTTTGAGGGTTTTCACGAATGCTTTGAGTCGGGCTAGTGTGACTGCGTCTGCACCCTCAAGTTGGTGAGTAGCAAAGATGTGTCCATAATTAAAATGTCCTCTCAGCGTTTTTACATATTTCTTTCATCCTGTTGTCCACTCTGCAGGTGTTTTTATGCACATCCATTCTCCGAAGGTGCTAGAAGGGGATGTCATCTTTTTTTCAGCAATATTTTTCCTGCGTTCCTGGGGATGAGGGAGCTACCAACCACAGCACCACTAAGACGGAAAGTCTGTAAGCCCAGTCCACAAAAAGAAAAAGGAAACACCACCACGTACTCCGAGTAGCTGAAGGATGAAAGAAGGACCATATACCCATTTATATGTAAAAGATGAACAATTGTTTTTTCAAAGATGTGCTGGGACATGTAGAGCCAAACACTGGTGGGCCTCCCGAGTGGCCTGCTTGGAAGACCACACAGACATTTTCCAGTTTCCCAGAAGTCTGCCGTAGCTCAGAACACGGCCAGGGATTAACTTTCAGAAGTTATATCGAGACTCACTTTGTAAGTCACGTAAGCTAACGCTGTCAGCCGTGGGACGGGCAGGGATATGAGCACTTTTCTTGGCCCAAAAGAGAGGGAACAAAGCCCATGATGCTGGCAAGGAAAGGACTGCGGAAGAAATGGTGAGCCAATCAGCAGGTGGGCAGGTCTCAGGGACTTACGGGAATCATCACGAAAATGCAAAAGAAATGGGCTCTGGTGACAATCCTGCTTTCGAGCGTGTGGCCGTGAGCGTCAGAGGAAATGCTCCGGAAATGGTTTCCGAGTCTTCTTGGCCGCTGGGGGAGGAGAGGGGAGGCACTCCTCCATCTCCCTTCTCTGTCAGCCCTTCCCTCTTCCCCAAGACCTTGGCCCACACCTCACGTTTCTGTGGACAGTGAAACCAAACAACGCAGACCACAAAACACATGAATTCCAGAACCTTTTGGTCATGAAGGGCAAAGTGTCTGGTTAAAGCGTGGAAAGGAAAGGGGAGGCAGAACATTGAACTCAGGGGTCTTTTAAAGGCACCTTTATGTGTCCCAATAACTCTGTCTTTTTAAATTCTAGAACCTTTATTCTCTTCCTTCTCTCAAGAAGACAGGTCGGAAGGATCCATGACTGGGTTTCTCACAGATTTATGTTTTCTCTACTTTATATCACGACCCCTCCTACAGGAAAGAGCCCTGAGTGGGGGTGTCCCCCCAGGCACATCCCGGGAGGCCCCCCCTTCTGCATTGGCCTCCCCACATGTCCCCAGTCTCTGGGATCCCTACTGGTGAGGCCTCTTCGTTTCCTTCTGCCCTCTAGGGCTGTGTCCTGGAGACCAAAGCCCATGGGTTCTGGAGGTCTATTACACATCCTGTGACTTTATTACCATTTCTCGCCAAATTCTCTTTACAATATTCCTTCAAGAGGCCCTCCAGTCCTGCTGGAGAGGAAGCTCCACCCCCAAATGGATGAAAACAGGAAGGAGGTCATCCATGGAGCTTGTCCAGTGCAGGCCTGGCCACAGCAGGACTCCGGGATGGTTCCTCCTTCCGCAAGCACGGGGAGCACTGAGGGCTGGGCCTCGCCGATCGGAAGCTCGCCCCCTATAACTCCCACCTGTTGACTCCGGGGCTGTGGCTGCAAGACTACAAGCCCAGCATGACCCTTGAACCCTGCGCTATGCCCACCTTTCCCGCAGTGCGACAGCCTTATTTTCAGTGGTCCTTCGTGAGATGTGATCTGTCGCGTCCTAGTTCTTCTCACCTGCCAGCCAGGTACTTCCAAGTGACCGTCTCGATGGCTACGCTAGTGTGTGGGCACGTCGGATCATCAAATTGTAAACCTTCAGTATGTACAGTTATCAAATTGTCCACAATACCTCAATAAGGCTGGGAAATAGTGACACGTCTCGTACTGTGATATTGTTTTATCGTTGATTATTATATTTTTTGATCACTTCATGCTTCCCTTTCTTAAAGGTCCTGGAACCAGACTAGAAATTGCTCTTGTGGGTGTTGGTGATGGGAGCAAATCTGTAACAAGTGACAGACCACACAGAGTAGCCAGCACATTCCCCGCGTCTGTCCTCTGAGCGAGCTCGTGTTCCATCAGCAGTTTCCCAGTGCAACACGCCATCAAGTCCCTCGCATACAGGTTTAACACCCGTCCCAACTCACCTCACCTTACAGGGGAGGATAAAGCCAGATTCAAAGCCAGACCGGCCAGAGCCCACACTCCCTCTGCATCCCATTCTGCCCTTCTGGCTCTTCTCTGCATCCTGAGTACGGCCACAAGGCCCTTTGCATGGTCTCTTCACACTTTGTGTGTCCCCCTTCTGGAACATCAGCCTCGTGACAGTATTTCCAGAGCTCCTCCTTTCTCCTCTACCGTTACCTTTGTTTATATGCCCATCTCTTACCACTATGTCCATGAACAGCAAAGCGCCTGCCTGGGCCTGCAGATTGTCTCTGGGACTGACCGCACCAGTGAACCTCATGTTGTCAAGCACATTCCCTTTCCTTCCTGTCAGTCGGCCTTTCCAGGGGTCTCCTTACCTTTCCTCTGAAAGTTTCGAATTGCCTTGCTGGTGCCATGGTTGTATGCGTGACTTCAGAAATCTTTTGCTTCTTGTCGCTGTCCCCCAGGGTACCTCTTCCTGCCTCTTTTCCCGTGGGTCGTCAGCGGCAAGGATTGTCCAATTCAGGCTCGCAGGTCCTACGGTCTCTGTCACAGCTGCTCACATCTGGGCTGTCCTGCAAAGCAGCCAGAACCAACGTGTAAATGAACGGGCAAGCCGTGTTCTGATAAAACTTTATTCATAAAAGTGTGCGGTGTGCAGGATTTGCCTGGAGGCTCTCGTCTGCCTTCCGCGGCCTTAGACTATAATAAAATCTCCTTTGGAAAACTGAAAAGCTTTTATCTAATATGAAATCGTCGTGGATTTATGATTAAGTTAACACAGTAAAAACCAAACTCCTTTTCCACTAAAATTAGCTCCTTCCCCAGATCGCCCTATTTCTGGCAATGACAGAGGCACTTTCCAACTCGTACACGTTTCACCACGTAGGGTTGAACACTCGATCCCTCCTCTCTGCCCACGGCCTTCCGTCCCACGTCTGGGGGTTTCCATTCCCCGAGCGGCGGGGGTTTATCGCCCCACACCCGTGTTGATATTCTTGGCTTTGAACTCACGCATTTGCCTTCAGTTTTCCTCCAAACTCATCCATAGCATGGCTTTCGGGTTCATTATTCCTAAAGTATCACTTTTGGACATTCTTTCCTCTCTGATCTTGACAGTCTCCTAAACTCCGACCTCCTTCGGCCTTTCTCCTCACTCTGTGTGCCGGCACGCTGATGCCGCTTCCTGGCTTCCTGTGTTAACACTGTTCAGGTTTGACTGACATGTGAAAAGCTGTCCGTCTGTAAGTTCTCCAACTCTGGGGGCTTGGGGGTGAATATAGGCTCGTGAAGCCATTATCACCATCCAGGCCATAGGGATACATCACTCCCAAATGTCCCTTCTGTCCCCTTTATTCTTATTATTACTAGTGTGTGTGTGTGTGTGTGTGTGTGTGTATGGTAAGAACACTTGATATAGGACGTACCCTTGACATACCCTTGACTTGATATAAGACGTACCCTCTCGGCACATTTTAGGCCCAGAATACAGCATCGTCTTCCACAGGCAGTGTGCTGTGCACCAGATCTCCATGACTTACTTATCTCAAAGAACTGGAACTTTGTACTTTCCTCCCCGTTCCCCCTGCCCCTGGCAGCCACCATTCTGCTCTCTGTTCTTTGAGTTTGACCATTTTAGATTCTACCCAATAGGGAGATCATAAAGTCTCTCTGTCTGTGTCTGGCTGATTTCTCTTAGCCTACAGGTCCGTCTATGTCAAAGCCATATTGCCAAGGGTAGGATTTCCTTTCTCGCTAACAAACTCATGAACAGAATGCTGTCCTACGTGTATGCCACATTTTTAAATCCATTCCTCCGTTGACAGGCGTTTGGGATGTCTCCACATCGTGGCCGTGGGGATAAGACTCCAAGGAACAGGAGTGTGCAGATGGGTCCCCAGGATCCAGGTTTCAAAATAAAAGTAAAAGGTAACGTACAGAATCAGGGAAAAGATTTGCAAACCACACATCTGATGACGGCTGATATACACATTATAAAAGGACTCATGTGACTCGGTAACAAAAGAACAAACACTGTTTTCCTCTGACTCAGGAGGAGTTTTCCTCTGACTCTGCCTTGTGGGGTTCTCCTGCCCTGTCTATGGACCACACTGTCTCCTCTGTCCCAAATACCATCCCATCTGCAAAACACCCACCCACATGGTCTCCATTTTCAAGAGCAAAGCTCCATTCTTCCCTTTTCCGTGACGCCTTCTCTGTCTGCTCTGTCCCATCATGATGCCTCCTGCCTCTGGTTTCTTGAAGAGGCTCTTTGCCGCCTAATCATACACCATTTTGCACCATTTTCTCCTGCTTCCAAAGCCTTTACCTTATTTCCCCGATTAGAGCAACTTTGTCAAGGCCCGCAGACTATCGGACCCTGCCAGGTGTGTTGCCACAGGAGTCACCCAACGTGTTCGTTGGACATATCAGTGGATGGACGAACGGAAGGTTGGGGGGACGGATGGACACCGACACTCTCTCTTGCCCCTAATCTCCCACTTTATCTCTTGATCGTTGGTTGGATTTCAATGGGACACAGCTTGGAAAAAAAAAACAAAAAAAAACAGTTAAATGAATTAGTCCTTACAGGCAATGCCCAGTGTTTTAGATGTTGGTCAACGGAATGCTAAAATTCAAAGTACTTTATCATAGAGACACTGTAAAAACTGGGGGTTATAACAGGATCCCAGATTGCTGGATCCAGATTCCTGCTGTTCTGTAATTGGTTTGAAGTCTAGGAGAATGAAATGGTCACGTAACAAAACAGTGCTATGCCCGGCCCAGGATTAGAACAGAAACGAATTTGAGAGTTTTCCTCTCTGTTGGGAGGCTGGAGGAGGGTGAGGAGGGAGTCACAGTGCTTAGGATAAAACAGATTTTATTATAGGAAAATAAAATTGTAGGCAGTTCTATGGATTTATAAAGGGAACTTTTGTGTAGCTGGAAAGATACTAGATGCTAATAAAAAAGTGGGTTTTCTTCCCTCAAAATATACAATTTCCCTCAAAATTAATGGCTCTCATTTTCTTTCAGCCAGAGGGATACCACTGCCGGTGCTTTTCTGTGTATCAGCTTTATCCGACGTCTTTTTTGCTCTGGGTCGGATGTGGAAAGACGTTCCTGAGACACAAAACACATACCCGAACCCTTGTCTGTTCCTCACCGCCTGCGGATGGAGAATCATTTTTACATTTTTAATGTAAAATATTTTGAAAAAAAATTAGAGTAACATTTCATGTCATGGGAAAAGGTACGGAATTGGAATTTCAGTGCCCATCAACACAGCTTTGTTAGAACACAGCCAGGATCATGTGTCCACACTGCGGGGTCGGAGCGAAGGGGCCCGGGTCACAGAGGACCCTTTACAGAAGGGTTTGTGGACACCCCTGCCTCCACCACTGTGTAGCCGTTAGGACCGGCCGTGAGGGAGACGTCCGTCATTACAGTGTGGACGGAAAGAAGCTGCGATGCGCATCACGTATCTATAAGGTCAGACGGAGAATTGAGACTAAAGGGAGCTGAGCATCGTGCAGAGGGGCAGGTGGGAGCCCAGGGGCTGCCCCAGAGGCTGGCGGGATTTTGCAGGCTGGGTCAGCCCCTCTCCTGCCCCTCTGGTCCCCTCTGGTCATCATGGTCACCCTGGCGGCATCTCTGTTTGATCTCTGACGGGGAAGGACATTGAAACCGAGAAAGATGCAGCGGCCCCCGGGGCTTCCAATATGTGTGGAGAGCACTTCCTTTAATCCAGGAGGAAATTGCTGTTTGCACCCCCTTTCCAAAGAGAAGGAATGACCGGCATGGAAGAAGCTGCCACAGCTCCCCCCACGGCTGCCGGGGACTGCTGGACACCCGCACTGGTTTTTTCCCACTGTGCGGCGGGGAGGCGGGAAGGGTCCCGGGGGAGACGGGACAAGAGCATTGGGGGACAGGGACCCCGTCTGCCTCTGCATGTTCCCGTCCCCACGGGGTGCTTGACAATGTGTGATATCTCGTTTCTCCCACACTTGGAGCAGAGGCTTTCCAGTCCCCACACGGAATATCCATGTGGAAGCCGTGCAGACACTTTAATGCCTAGAACCCGAAGATCAGCTTTCAGCAAAATGAAATACATCCCTGAAACCAGCGGCTTGCACATGCTCAAAATTACTCTCGACCATACGACGGCAAAGCCAGGAAGGGTTTTCCCCCCTGGAGTGGAATAAGGTGTCCAGGATTCCTTGTCAGCCTCACGTCTGTGTGGGCCTGGATTTACGCGGCCCAGTGAGTTAGCGGGTGAGACGTGAGTCTGCAGGAGATGCGGGTTCGGCTCGTAGGAAAATGCGGGCGCTCGCACTGGATTCAGCGTAATAAAGACGAGACGGACAAATGAACATCAGACGGCGCGGCGGCAGTTTGGGGGTGAGTCCGAAGGGAACGTTTGTGTTTATTTCTGGTTCTTTACACGTGTGTGGTCCCATTCTGGCGTGGTGCTTGGGATTACGTCTGGTGCAACCGATCGTGGGACCCTGCGCATGAAGAGGGTCGGCTCAGGGACACGGTCGGAAGGCCGCTGGGACTCCCAAGGTCTCGCACGTGCCTCCCCGACGCAGCAACGGTCACGGGCACCCGTCTGTTTCCAGCCCAGCGGGGACCTCCTCAGAGGGTGGCTTCTAGTTCCTTCACTTAATTACAAAAAAAAATGACAGAACTATTTCCCCTCCACAAATTAGTATCTCCAGCTCTGGGGTGTTGTCTGCGGACTTGCTCCAGGCGTCATGGTGTTTTCTTTGCCGCGTGCTTTCCTTGTGGCCTTACTCCCTCCTTACACAAGAACCGCCTTTCACAAATAAGAGGAAAAGCTTCACTCAGAAACTGGCAAAGCTCCTTGGGGGCTTGTGAGGTTCCCTGCCAGGGTCCCATCAGACAGGGACCGTCAGAGGGATGTTCTGACAAAGGATGGGGGCCTGCAAACCTGGGGGGTTCTGATGGTCTGCCCTGCCGGGGGGCTGGGTGCTGGGCAACACCTCAGAAGGGTATGGAAACACCGAGAGAGGAGATTGCCCACCGGACCGTTGCTAGACGCGCGCACACACGGTCTTTCCCCACATAACTTTGCTCTGTCACGGAGATCAGAACACGACGAGTCCAAGTAAAATCCCTTTTCTCTGGCGTCTCTCTGACATTCCTCACGACCCCCCCCCCAAAAGGACAATGTCCTTTTCCTCCTTGTCCCTTGATCCCTTCGTGCCTCTGGTGGGCAGTGGGACTGCCCTGAACGAGGGGAGGCTCTCTGTACTCGCTCTCCTGGATCCAAACACCCCCAAACACCATCACAGATACCCCCAAATCATGTTTGGCCAAGTGTCTGGGCACTCTGTGGCTCAGGCAAGTTGACCGATAAAATTTACCATCACGCCTCAACCCCAATTCCTAGCTCCTGTGGAGATATTTTAATGGATAAAGTAGAGGGTCCCCCCCATGGGTTATGACCCTGAGTTGTGTGAGGGGATGGGCGACAGCCGCCGGCAGTCTAGGAGTGTGAGGTGTGGGTCGTGGTGTGTGCGATAATGAAATACGTAATATCAACAAACAGGTTGACCACAGGCTCTTGCAGTGTTTTCCACACTTATGCACGCAAGCACATCAAATGTAATTCGCCTTTCCAGATAAGCCGACACACAGGTCTCCGCGCCACCTGAACGCACAGATTTCTCCCTGAAACAGCCTTGGGCTCATTCTAACATCTCAGTTAGCCAAGGGGTGACGGGATTGTTCTTCAGACCAGTCTTCCTGGCTGGGGGTGACTGTCAGAGGGGAAGACAATTTACGTTCCGCTCAAATGTCTGTCCAGCGTCGCAAGATAGACCCTAGACGTTCCCAAAGAAGGACGGGTCTAGTTCAGGAGGGCGCAGGATTCAACCCTCCCGCTGGCGAAAGTCAGAGCCTGCGTTTAAGAGAGATTTTTCATGGAGAAAAACACCTCACGCACACGCGTACACGTACACGGGCACACCCATGCCCACACGCGCGTGTGCGCGCGCGCACACACACACACACACACACACACAGAGGCATACCGAGCAACTAAGCAATGAGAAGCGAAGGAAAAGGTATGAGTTGAAGAGTGGGTCCCCTGGGACTTCTTTTCTCAGGCAATTTTCATGTCAATGGGAAAATAGAAAATGTGAATAAAAGCTTGTTTTTGAAACCTGAGGGGAGATTCTATCTTTACCCCCAAATTCCAGTGCATCCGTGAGAGCTGTCAGTTTCTGCAGGCTTTTTAAGTGAAGCCCCCAGCTCAGCTTTCCTTCGGGGTGGGGGGCTGGCTTGCTGTCACGGAGTAGAATCCTCGCCCCCCGACCCATCGTGAAAGTTCTAGAAATCTATAGCTTTACTATTTTATGTTAGAATTGCTACCAAAAACTCAAGCCTTTTTCTTTAGATAAAATAAGTCCTCAGTCCCATTTTGACAATTTCTTTTCTCATCACCGTAGCGGATTGGAAGTACCCCTGGGATTGTGCTAATTTAAATTAATTCTTTTGTGCAGAGATGATATTGGCTAAGCGCTTTCTTCTCATCATTTCAGGGGATTCTAAATTTTGCCTCTCCCTGAGCCTCTCTTGGCCACCAGCCGGCTTGGAGGCAGTGACTCATCCCCCATGTCCAGGCCACGAGACTGGCCACCTCCAGCCCTCACTCACCGCTGGCTCTCGGGATGCCCCGCACAGACTATTCTCATGCAATGGAAGTTTGTCTTTTGTTTTATGGCCTGGGATCATCTCTGCACTCTTACGGGGCTCTGTTTGCATGGGTGCCTTTCTACTTATTCCCAAGGGCTGCATCTCAGAAGGGAGGCTCCAAGGGTTGGTGTGGATGATTCCTTTTAACTAACGGCTCTCAGGGTACCCTCTGATATTCCAAACAGATGCTGCCAATGATAATAAAAGGGAAATCTGAAAGAAAGCTCGACTTTACATCAGCCAGACTCACAAACGGACATTTTAGTATCATATTCAAGTGCGAAGTCGTTCATTACTTGAAGTAATTGTTATGATGTATTGGTATGATTTTCCTTAACACCAGGGCAATAGTCCTCCATGAGACACTGTCCCACTCGGGGTCCAAAGGTGTGGAAAGAGGAGGGCTGCTCTGGGCCCCGTTTCTTCCTCATTCAGCTCTGAGCACCCTCAGGATTCCTCCCCTGGGTGGGTGTAAGCAATTGCTTTGCTTAGTTAGAGCGTGTCCCCTTCATTCCTCCGCAACTCAATACAGATTCTCCGCGTGTTGTGAACTTGGCGGTGGGGGCATGGGGGAGATGCCGTTTCATGGTGAACTGGTCTCAGAAGGATCACCTTTGCCGTCAAATGAAACGCAAGACGGCCACGGAGTGATAGGGCTGCGTGTCTGGCCTGCCGGCAGAGTTACTTCGGGAAGCTCCACCGTCCTCCCGGGGATGCTGCTATCACGAAGGAAGGTCTCTATTCAGAGACATCTTCCAGCCGTTTCCAAAGGAAACCCCTTTATATGCAGTTCTACTCCTTTTACTGTTGTAAGCAGCATTGTCCAACTTCAGAACGGATCCCGCCTACTGAAGAGGTAGCAGAATATTTATTGTTTCCCAGGAGCAAGCCTCCCTCAGAGTTTAGGGTCTCCCTCACTCAGGCTACTCGGGAGCGCAGCACCCTCTTAAGAGACATTTTACAAGATGAGACCCTAGAATGGTTTGAACGAAAGAAGAATGAAAAGGAGTTACAAGCACGGTCTCCCAGCTCGTCTCGGGGCCGTTGGCCAACGAGGCGGAAAGCGTCCGAGCTCCTGGGTTTGGGTTTGGCAGACAGATATTCCACTGGACGGCCGGGTCCGAGGGACGTGGGAAGCGAGCTGCCGACCAGCACCTAGAGATGTGCGCGTCCCCTGCCATCTCTAGGATCTTGGTGAGTCAGTCGTGGCTGGACCCATGCGACCTTCTCCAACCTGCGCTGCCATGAGCCACCACAGACAGAGTCCGAGTTCGGGTCTGAAAGCCTAGATCGTCCCCCGTGTCCATCAACAAAAGGAAACGCAGATCCGTGGCCTCTGGCACTGCCTGCCCGTGGCTGTCGCCGGGACACCCAGCACGCGCTTTCGCAAGGCTATGAATGAAGTCAGCCCGGCTTAAGCAGGAACAAAGGCAGTGAACCTTGAGAAATGCTATATCCTCTTCCTCTTTTGTTTTTCCTTTTGGCAGGTTTTCATGGGAATCCGTGTTTATTTGTTAAGGGCAGATCTTTGTGTTCGGAGTTAATTGAAAAGGATAAGGAGGAAGAGGCCGGTAAATGGGGCAGCAAAGGTTTCATTCACAGGCGTGGGTGTGTCTCAAACAAAGTTTGATTTTCTTTTTTATGTGTGGACTTGAAGACCTTTCAAAAATAATTCTTCAGGGGCGCCTGGGTGGCTCAGTGGGTTAAGCGGCTGCCTTCGGCTCAGGTCATGATCCCAGCGTCCTGGGATCGAGTCCCACATCGGGCTCGTTGCTGGGTAGGGAGCCTGCTTCTCCCTCTGCCTCTAGGCTGCCACTCTGTCTGCCTGTGCTTGCACTCTGTATCTCTCTCTCTCTCTCTCTCCCTCTCTAACAAATAAATAAAAATCTTTAATTTAAAAAAAAATAAATAAATAATTCCTCATCTCATGAGGCTTTAAAGGAACCTGGTAGCAGCAATCCGGGGGTGACGGTGTTTGCAATCGCGGTGCCGGGTCTCAGGGCAGTTGCTTTAGAAGCGGGTGGGCTGCTGACCGACGCCTCTGCATCGCTTCCCGTGGCTTCTCCGACTTCGTACACTTGGGGGACGGTGCCGCATTTTAGACCCAGAGCAGTTCCAAGGACAAGGTCGGGGACCTCATCGCGAGTCCTTGACCGAAGAATGCAACCGAGACTCAAAATGTCAAGGGCTTGACCAGGCTCTCGGGGCCGGGGGTGGGGGTGGGGGCTGCGGGAGGCACGGGGCCACCTCACTTGGAAGCCACGTGCCTGTGTTCCTGGGACACAGGTCATCCAGCAGGCTGTGTCAAGTGGAATTTCTTAAGTGACTGGTTCGCACAGAGCTGCACTCTGTCAAGTCAATGACGTGTCTTTCTTTTAAAACAAAACAATGTCCCTCACAGTTGTCCCCTTGTGCGTAGATGGTGGCAAATTATTGTTTGCCAAGCCTTCTATCTCCTCCCTTTCTGTGTTCCATTGAGATCATGGAAATGCAAAGTAAATAACCATGGAGTAAAATGCCTCGGGGAGTATTTATTTAAGAGTATTGTTCCAGGATGTGCGCAAAGATAAAGACTCTGTGTAACGAATGAGTGACTCTGGAGGCCAAATACCGAGAAGTTATATTCTGTACCCGGTGTGTCCTGGCCAGGGCAGGGTCACTACGAGCGGCCTCAGGACGTGCCCTTAAACAGGGGTCACCTTGCCCAGAAAAACCGGATCCATGGGGCGGGTAGAATCTCAGGAAAAAGAACGTAGGGAAAATTCCGGGCTATTGCCTGTGTGTCAAAATGTCAAGGTGGGAGAAGGCACGCCGAGGTCCGTTCAAGACGGAGGAATGGGCAGCCGGCAGCAGGACGTGCGACCCCCCAGAGGCCGTCCTGCACCCCGCAGGCTGGCACTTCATTAGGTGCTCAAGGAAAGAGAAGTTTCTGCTTTGGTGTCATGTCACCTCCACGGGGAAGGCGTGGAAACCACCCATCCGTGTTTGGGAACCCAGAGTAATTGATTTCAACACCAGCCTATTCCCTATAGAACAGCAGACACCCCCACGGACAAAACACGGAGAGCCTAATTTGGAATAAAATACAAAGCAGGGAGCACACGAATGTCTTTGCATATTTAATGATTACTGACTTCTTCAATCAGTTTTAAAGTAACAGCTTTCTAGATGAAAAGCAGATTTGGAAGGATGACTAGAAAGTGTGGCCTGAGCACCCACCAGTTTTAGACTAATTTCTTGCCTTTATGCATGAAGTTCTACCATTTTCCTGATTTTCTGGAAGCATCCATGGGCCATGTGAATTGTTTTACCGGTGAAAATGCTGTAGAGGCAGCCTAGTGGTGTGGTGAACAGACCTTCTCCTCAACAGACCTGTTCGTTCACCAAGCGCGTCTGAAGTCAGCTGTGAGACGCTCCTGAAAAAACCCAAACCAGCATCGGACGAGCCCTGTCTTCTCCAGGAAGCACGGCGTATTGCCTACACAATAGGAACAGGCAGAAGCGAGTTTTATTGGTATGGGAACACACTTTATTGCTTTCTCTGATGTAGTGGTTGGAGTCCCCATTTCATTAAAGTGAGATTACTGGTCCTGTTTCATTATCACTGTTCTGATTCTCGGAGAAAGTAATCTTCCACATCGGTTTTTGTCCCTAAATGACAATAGTGGGTAACGATTATAAAATTTACATGGAACCTTCTTTGTAAAAATACACAGAAAGTGAGGGCTTTACATGAGTTGTGTGGAGAAAGCCCACTTTTTTGTCTTTTTCCTCCTCTTCTTTTTTTTTTTTTTTTTGTTAGTTAGATAGCACTAGTGGGAGAAATCCTTGGGAGCTCACACGCCCTTTAAGGGATTTTTCACTGGACGTACGTGCTGTGATCGCTCCTATCAAAAGGAGTGTCAGGTCAGATGGATACCAAAGGAATTCCCATTTCATAGATGGAAAGACTGAGAGCATCAACACCAGTAACCCTTCGCCCCCTACGCCCCAGCCCCCTGGGGAGAGAACAGGTGAGAATTCAAAGACCAAGAGGAGAATTTGAGATGTCCCGGCACCAAGTCCTCAATCCAAGATACAAAAAGTGGCAACAGGTTTCGAGCAAAGTTTTTGCTAATCGATGTCGAATACAATCTTTTCAGTTTCTCCTATCTTGTCAGAGGCCGGAGGAAACCCTTTGTTTGTCTCTCTCCTGAACATTCTGTTCCACTTGGATGTTTGTCTGCTTCCAACAGATGATGGCTTGCCTGCGGCCAGCGAACGCCCGTGGTCCGGACCGTCCCCAGGTCCCCAGGCACTGCTACCAGGGAACCAGAGGCCGTGCCTTCCTTGGACACACTGCCCCCTTTTCAGTCTACACTGGGAAAGGGAACACTTACCAGCAGCTGGTGACTATGGGCGATGCCTACAAAAGCACGGAATCGGCCTTGTGGGGTGCCGAGGGTGGACAAAGGTGCCGCGGGCTGCGGGCTAGCACCGTCCTGCCCACCAGAGAGGACACACTGTGTGCCCGTTGTCAGCTCCCTTGCTAGGAGTAGAGCACCGGCAGCGGCATTGGTATCTCACTTAATCTCCAGTGTACAAGTCCTCAAGCATGAGGGCAGCTTGGCAAACCCTGCAGCCCGAGTCTGGCCCCCCACATTCTGATTCGGGTCAGCGGTGGGGCCTGACCCCATTAAAACCTCCCCGGTGGTCGGGATATGCTGCCCAGGTCAAGAACCACGGCTCTAATCCCCGTGGTGGGAATGAGTGTCCCCTAATTTCCAGAGGCGAATACAGAAGCCCAGAGGGGTTTAGTCATGTGTTCAGTGTCACACAGTGGGGTGTGGGAGTTGTGACTATAACCCTAAGTTTTCTGAGCCCAAAGCTAATAAGCGTCGGACAATCGCTCCGGACATCGGCTGAGTCTGGGGACCATGAGGAAGAGTTTATGAGGACGGATGCCCGGACCCCCTCCAGCAACCAGGATCCTTATTTTCCAAGCCCCCGGAAGGAATCTAACATGAGTCATGGATCCGGGGACAATCACACTAACCTGAAAACAGGACACCTGTGAACACATTCCCAGGGGTGCGCGCCAGCAGGAGTTGGCTCCTGGACGCCAGCCCCCGTCCCCAGATCAGAATACGTGGGGTGGGAGCAGAAGATGTGGATTTAAAATCGACAGAAGCTCTCCTTGGCCATGTGGTTTACAAGTGGAATTCTGGGAACTACTTGCATTCTGCACCTACTGTTTACCTTTAGGTGGAGTTTCCTGTTTCTCTCCCCATCCTTCCCACTCTTCTCTCCCTGTCTCTCGTGTTTCTCCTCCCCACCACCTTCTCCTTCAGTTCTTACAGTAATAACGTGAAAAATAATTTCTAAATTATGTCTGTTCTATCATTTTGGCCTGCAAGTATTTTCTTAGCCAATAGTCGTATATGGAGAACTATTTTCACAAACACACACACATCTTTGTAGTTGGTGTATTAACAACAATTGAATCTTCTTAGGGTAAACGTATTTTTGACTGGTAGCTTTCACTTGAAAGTCGTACACGATTCTCTCATGTATTAGCCAAGTTATCGCAGAAATACGGTCTTGGCCGCCCTTCTCCAACAAGCAGAATTATGCAGAGGTTGGACCATTTCTAATTTCGAGTTGTGTGGCTCCAGGACCCCTTCTCTTGCCAGAAAGGGTAAGTCAGTATGGGAGGCTTCTGTTGACTTTTTCTGAATTCGCTGGTACAGAGAACTGAGGAACAGAAACGTGAAATGGGAACGGAGGAAGGAAAGCCAGTCAACGGAGAAACTGAGGTCAGCAAAGTCATTACTTTGAGGATGGCGCAGAGTCTGGGAGAAGCAGCTGGAAGAGGATGGGGGCTGGAGAAAGATCTAGAAGAAATGGACTCGCAAAGGGTGGCAGAGCCATGGGCAATTCTTGCGGAGTTTCACCAAGTGCTTTTTCATCAGCCCGTCAAGGGTGGGAAGCAGAGGTTTCCTCCCCAAAGAGGACTCTGAGGTTCCAAGTGGTCAGGGCGAGGGGGCGGGAAGCCAGACAGGGTCTTCTGATCGCTCCTCTGGCTTTGCCCACGGGGACACCCCCAACCCCCTGCAGGTGAGTCCCGAAGGCCACGCAGCAGCTCAGGCCCTCGGCCATGCTGGTGGCTCAGGCTCCCTGTTCTGCACACGTGTGGTCCTGAGAGGGACCTCAGGACTCAGCACAAGTCAGACACCCTGATGGTTTCTTTGTTTTCCTTCTCTAGCCTCACTAGGGCCAATGCTACCCTTCCAGTCAGACCCTGGGCCTAGAATTTCCTTCCCAGGGAGCTGGCTGATCCCAGGGGACGAAAGCCTGTGGGTGCCGTCCCTACATGAGGACAGCAGCCAAACCCACAGTGGCGGCTGGTCCCCATGACGTCAGTACACCTCGAGGCTGCGGGCAGTCGAATGTCACCGTAGGACCTTGGTGGCTGTGATTATCACTCACCAGCAATACCTGATTTTTCTTTTTTATGCCTAAAGGGAGAAGTGTTTAAACCTCCCCTGTCCTTTTCTCTGCTCCCTGCTTAGAAATGCAAGACGGCGCCTTCTACCTCCGGCTGATCGGCATGGCACGCCCTCCGCAGGGGTGGTTTTCCTCCAAGTAGAAATGAAGGGAGCAGTTTCTTGTAATTGAACTTGAAGACCTAAACACCTGCCTTTCAGCCTCAGAGTGGGTGGCAGGCTGGGAGATCCAGGGAGATCTGGGGACAGTGATTTTAACCAGGGGCAACGGAGACTCCTAGCAGGGAGCCAGCAAGGACTTGAGGCAGAGCAGGGAGTGGCCTGGAAGAAAATAGAAAAAGGATACAAGCAGCTTGGATAAATGTATTCAAAATGTAACACGCCGGCAGGTCCAGGCATGCCAGACTCACTCACAGGAGAGAGACCCTTCTCAGCACCTCCTCATCACCCCGCAGGCTGGGGGATTTTAAGCGTTTCGGTGCCTTGTTGTGGGTCATTTTACAAGCCAGTCCTTTCCCTCGGCTACGGATGGTGCATCACCGGGGGAAAGGACCTCCCAAGATTATCGTGTTTTTTTCCACTTATCTCTCGTGCATGTTTCATGAGCCAAAAGTCGTGTCATCCGAGCAACAGAAGACTGAAAACAGGGGCACAGAGATGCTGCTGAGTGTGCAAGTCTTGGAAATCTGTTTTCCCGGACAAACAAGTCCGTTGAAAGAACAAAGTCTGAAAGTGAATCATAAACTCTTGCTTTGTTAGAGCAGAAACTGTTTTTGAAAACATCTGTGTTGGATGTGGGGGCACAGACCGGCCATGCAGGGGCCAGAAATACACTGGAATCATCTGAGAGCGAGCGGACCGGCTGGAAAGTCTGTTCCTTTTTTTTTTTTTTTTTCTTTAATAATCCAAAGACAAAGATAACACACATTTTTCAACACACTGAAAACATTATAGCCTCTTTAAGTCTTCAAGTAAACAGCTTTTGTTAAGGCTCACATAAGTGAATTTAATAAATGAAAAAAAAATCTTAATATAAAAGCTTTGACAGAGGCCCAAAATGAATTTTGAATGTGGCTTTACAGAAATTAATGTAAGAGATCTGGTGATGACTTGCTTCTTTTAAAATAAATCCTAAGGCATTATGAATTATTGAAAATTATGTAGTTGAAAGAAATCCTCTGAATTGTATTCCTTTCTTTACTGGAAGATGGTCATGTTCTTGTGAATGGGAAAGCAAAGTATATTAAATTTAAAAATCCAGATACTTTAAGGCAATACAGCAAAATTCTTTCTTTTCAGGACATTAACAGATGTATTGGGAAAGCTTGGGGCATCTGCATAAAATGTATACGCCCACTCGGGATGGAGACATGTCTGTTCAGACTTCCTAAAAACTACTTAAAATTTATCTTTAACGTTAGGATCCGGGGAGTAAGCCTAAAGAGCGCAGTTACTGTTTATACCCACGCGGTGCTTGGGAGATCTTTGTCTGTTGGTAAAAGCCGGCTGAGTTTGAGAACGTTCAAGCAAAAATAAATTATCAGCATAGGCATTAGGCAAATTATTCCACAAGCAAAACCGAGAAGATTTTCCCAAGTTTTAAAATGAGCAGATTAATAAAAGTTTCCCACTTTTGGATAATACATTAAAAATCATAGCACTTCTATTGTTTTGGAAATCCCTGAGTCAGGCTCTCTGTTCCTTTCCTCTGGCAGAGGAACTGACAGACATTTGACTAGGGCCGAATGAATAGAGTATACAAAAGAATGAATTCTCTGCTTTGACGATCTGTAATTTTATTTCTTTCTTTTCTTCTTCTTCTTTTTTTTTTTTTTTTTGGTACTGATTTACAAAATAGTCGATCAGTGTTGCTTCCCATTCTCATACATGGCTGTGATTCAAGGTCAAGGTCATGAAAATGCCATCTTAGTTCTGTACATGCCGTTTTCAAAGTTGTTTTTACTAGTTTTTGTCTTGATCTGCCAGCATAGGCACAGGGAAATTCTGACGTTTGCTTCATACCCTTGAGAGCCTAGAATGTTCTAGAGAACCGCGGCCAGGGTTCTAGCAAACACTTGCAGAATGCGTGTGCCCTGCCCCGGCTGGGGCTGGCTGGCAGGCACCAGTCCTTTTGAACACACCGTGTAGGTGCGGTGCGGATGCGATTTTGTTTACAGGGCAATGGTCCTCTTGGTTAGGCTCCGCCAGGAATTCAGGCGTATTTCCCAGAAATAATGCTCTTCCAAAGGGTAGATAAATATCCCCTCCCATTATATGGAGAGTTAATGAGATAACCCGGGAACGACAGGCACACACCCAAGGGCAAGCTGAGGGTTCACAGCGGAGGCACGAACCCGTCCCGAGGAGGCCCGAGGGCAGGCAGGGCAGCAGACGGGTGCGCAGACGGGTGGCGCGCACAGCTGGGCGCCAGCCACCGGCCGGCTGCTGGGTTCCCCCGGGCAGAGTGTTGACAGGAAAGCCGGGACTGAGGACAGGGTCTGTAAGGAGGGCCGGGCAGGGCAGGACGCCCTCACACCTGCCCGTGCCGGTTTACCTGCCTGTGTGAGTGAGAGTGGAGAAAGAGCCGTTACCGCAACAGGCTGTTCCCCGGTCCGCAGCTGGAAGAAGGAGCCAGACGGGCAGTCGGCGCCTCGGCACAGGCACGGACGGAGAGCGGGGCAGCTGGAAGGGCCGGGCCGGGTGGGCCCCTGGACTGCAGGAAACGTCTGCAGAGGCGAACAAGTTGAGTTCTGTCGTACTGGAGGAGAAGGGATTTTCTGGTGTAAATCCGATAGTTAAGCGTATCCTTGGCACAGATCAATGAAAGGAAAACACACGCCTGACGCGTAATGAGAATTTCAGGGGGATCCGGAGCAAAGGGGTTCTGTGGGAAAGGGGGGAGGAGGGAGGAGAAACATGAGAGACGACGCCCCCGGGGGAGCTTGGGGAAGACCGTGGAGGACAGAATGAACGCGGACCACTGTGGGAGTGTGTGTGCGCAGGTGCAGACACATGTGCCTGGACTGGTCGTATCCACCACGCTCGCTTTCATGACCCGAGAGTAAGCGTGGATGCTGCGCAGTGGGGTCCACGGGAAAGTCAGTTCGGGGCGTCTTCCGTGGACGGTGCTCGGGACCCGCGCGCAGAGATGGCAGAATGCAGCAGAGCCACAAGTGGAAGGACGTCTTCAACAAGATGAACGCAGAGCCCTCGGGGTTGGCGCGGGCAGGAAGGCATCCACGCGGGGTGGGCAGCCGGAGCCCAGGACTTCGTCACCTTAGTCCCTTCAAGGAGAAGCACAAACCCCACTCCCCCCTGTGACACACTGAGCCCACACTGACATTTCCCACTTCCCACATCACTGCATAGCACCGCTAAGAAGAGTTTCCACCGTCCAAACAGACAGTAACCCAAGGTGAAAGAAAGACTTGCCAGAGCATATTCCTGGAAGATTTCCATCAAAAGTAATCAGTTTGACAAACCTGGAATAACGTCCACGCGTCATCCGTTCCATGCACGCAGTGATCACTGATCACGGGGACTGGGGTTTGTGCTTCTCCCTCAAGGGACTAAGGTGTCGAAGTCCTGGGCTCCGGCCACCCTCCCCGTGAGGATGTCTTCCTGCCCGCTTGGTGTTCTACATTACAGCATCTCAGGGGTTCCTGGGCACCTGCCCGGCCCTGACAGCCAGGCTGCCCTTGCCCGAATCACACATGGTTAAGTTGCTCTTCCTGCAGCATGATGGGGCGGTGAAAACCCTCGATAGTTCCATCAACCAAACACTTGAAGGGTAAGAAAGCTCACGTGATCATGATGAGCAAAATGACTCACCAAGAGAAAACAACAATCCTGGAGGTTTATGAACCCAAGAGAAAGTATGAATACGTGAAACAAGAACTCACGGACGTGCAAGAAGAGTGGAAAATCCTCAGCAGAGATGTTCATACCTATCTTTCAATAATTGATACAAAAAGATGGAAAATTGGCAAGGACAGAGAAGGTTTGTACAACACTGTCAACCAACTTGACCTTGCCAGGCGATTAAGGACCGAACAGAATACACAGCCTTTTCAAGTGCGCACAGAATATTCGCCAAGAGACACTGTATGTTTGGTCATAAAACGGAAGAAATAAAAGCATATTTTCACGTAAGAATGTACAGGACTATTTACAGCAGGTGACTTTGTAATATCCAAACAGTGGAAACAACACGAAGCCCCCAACCAGGGTGAGCGGAAGGACACACTGGCCTGTTTGCTGGATGGCCCAGCGCTCAGCAGTGAGCAAGTGAACAGGTGACACACACATTGGTGCGGACGCCAGGCCTTACCGCAGCGAAGCCACGAGGAGGGAGTCAGATAGAAAGAGGGACCGGTACAATTCCAGATAAGGGGGTTCTGGCAAGCTGATCTGTAGAGACAGGAACCAGATCAGCCTTTCCCTGGGGATGCGTGGAAGGGAACGATGCCAGGGCGATCACGAAGGGGCCGGAGACATCTGGGGGTGGTGGGTGAGTTCGCTTCTCGAAAGAGGTGATGGTTTCGCCGATAAACCCGTATGTGACAGGTGACACCGTATACTTTTAAGATAGGCAATTTATTGCGTGTCAGTTATGCCTTCCTAAGATCCTGAAAACCTCAACAAGTAGAAATCATAAGTTTGAAATGAAGAAAGCCTTGTGTCACTTCTAATGGGCACAGTTTTTCTTCCCATCCTAGTGGAACATGGAACACCGGAGCATCCTACAGGAACATACGAGACTCTGTGTTACAGGTATATGTCCCTCTCATAGAGCCTCCCTATCCGGTGCCTGAGGAGACAAGGGGCTTTGCAACCTGCAGCCTATTTGCCCGCGGAATGGAGTTTTCGAGTAACAGGTGGAAACTGTGGGCTAGAGCCATCGCAAAGGATCTACAAGAGAAAGGAGTCGAGACAATCCAACTACAGCACAGAGCTTTCTAGTCAAGACACACCGGCATCACCCCACCTTCTGCTCGCTCACCTTCCTCGAGGACAGCTGACACTCCAGATGTAACCTCACGCTCGTGACTTGTCTAATATTGACCCAAGACTTTTGCTGCAGCAGCAGAGTGTTGCTGGGTTCCAGCACATTCTGGAACTTGAACACGTTCTGCAGCTGGACATTCGGGTGGGGAGTTGTGAGCTCGGAGGCAGGTGAAAGCCAAGGAGCGGCGAGGTGGGAAGAGATTGGAAGGGGGCAGCTCAGAACTCCGTGAAGGATAAACACGGGATTCCTGCAGAAGGAGCCTTCCAGGTCCCCTGTGACAAGCAGGAGCGGGGGGAAGATGGGTAGAAACAGGACAAGTCCGGCAGTGGGGGTCTGGCCTTGCTGGGCCACCCCTGCGTGCTGCGAGGTCCACGACCGAGGCTTGCTCCTGCTTACCAGGAGGACAGTTCCCTGTCTGGTGTGTCGTGTTGATATCTGGTCATAAGACGATGCGGCTTGATCTTGCACTTTACCACCATAAAACTTGGACTTTCCAGGAATGCCTACATTTCCTCTTTCTGGAGCAAAAGCACCTTGCAAACGAAAGGGAAGAAAACAAGCAAACAAGCACCATAGAGAAGCCCCGGTGCATGGGAACCCAGCAGGGGACGCATCGGAGCGCCTAAAGTAGACCCAGATTTTGAGCTTTGTGGCAGCCCTGGGGGAGATCAGGAAGCCCACGCGGCAGGGCCTGTCCCTCGGGAGGTGGGAGCATCCCGCCACTCTGAAGAGGGAGGACCGCTGTCCTGATGCCCGCTCCTGCCCGGGGAGATTCGCACCTCACTGGACAGCCGGATCACCGCGATTCCAGGACAACCGCACAAACAGCTTCCATTCACAGAGAGCTTGAGGCAACTTTTCATCAGCATCAGAGGTAATACTGAGGTCTGACTTCACTAAAGTGTTAATTGTATCTAGTCGTTGTGTCTGGAGCTTGGGCTGTCTGTGCCAGAGCTTCCCTTCGATGATCCCACTCGATAGGACCGCGTGGAGAGCGGGCTCTGGCCCGCAGCGGGGCGGCAGGAGAGAACGATGACGATCGTGACCTGGGAAGCAGGTGGCCGTAATGACTGGTTGAGGACTGGCTCACAAACCTCAGTGGGCAGATACACAGGGGTTGAGTTAATTCTTCCCTTAAAATGCTAGAGGACCCGACGGGAAGGCTAGCCCACTAGGCACAGAGGGGGGCTGTCGGGCAACTGAACGAGAAGCCTCACATGGTCTTTCTCAGAAATCAGGCTGGAGTCTGTCCCAGAGTGCGGACCTCAGTGCCATTGGGAGTTCCGTTTCCCGTCACAGAGCGACAATTCCGTCCTGTCTGTCCCCGGGCCACCCCCATCACTGGCACCTATGTCCTGTGAGGAGTGCAGGCTCCTCGACCCCACTCTGGACCGGCCAGTTAGGAATATTGGCAGCAGGCGACCTGAAGACTCAGGCCCGTGGGGTCGACATGCTCCCCGCTAGGCACAGATGTTCTGAAATTCTCTGACTATGCCCGCAAAGGTCAGACCTTGAAAATGGCATGAGAGCTGGTTCTGCCACTTACAGGGGGCAGGGAGCAGCCCCCTCCATGCGTGCCTGACTCCCACTCCTCTGCTTTCCTCCATGGTTCCATTGCTTTCTTCCCCGTGCACTTATTGAGCAACTACTGTATTTGAGCCCTGCCTAAGGGGCTTAGGCTCAGAGATGGATGGAAGATCTAACAGCACTCGAAGCCCCAGAATGTACCGAAATACCCTGGTCTTGGGGGTTTGGGGACCTTATTACTTAACATGGGAGAACGCCCAGCACGGACGCCGTTGCTCTGACGCGCTGAATGTTCCGCCCGTCTTTCTGAAATCAGTACAAAGTAGACCGTTTGTCTTTTGTAACCATTCCTGGTCCATGACAATAAAACTCTGGGCTGTTTCTGTTTTAAGGTCTGGTTTAAAGACCTTAACATAATATAGGCTGTATCCAAAAAACAAAACAAAACAAATTCCCAAACCGGGAGCCCAAACCCAACCTATGTCACAGAACTGGTGTCTTGGGAGAGGTGAACTTCACTAAATGAATCTTCCCGAAATTCTGCCTGTTTGGTACAAGAAGAGGAGGACACGAGGGAGCACAGGGAAGCCCCGGGACAGGGTGGGTGTCATGAGAGCTGCTGCGGAGTTTGTGGCAGGGGCAGCTCCCGACTGCAGGGACGCCACGGACCGCCGACAGCTCCGCCACACCTGCTGCTTCCCAGCCCAGGACAAAGCTCTGAGAATTCCAAGATGCACGACCTCAGTCGAGGAGCTGAGGACCGGGCAGCAGAGGCGGGTGAGCTCATGCCAGCATACACAGCTTCTCTGGGATCCACTGGTTGGCACCGGAGACTCGTGTTGGTTTTCTGCTTATGGATCCAGGCTGGCTCCTTGACCTTATTTTGCCTTCTCTCCTCGGCCCTCGTGTGTCCCGCCTCCAGAGGCAGGGGGCTGCACGGAGCCCCGAGCTGCTTTGGAACCTGGGACAGTGCCAGGTGGGAGGCAACGGGGGCGAGCAGGACTGACGAGACTCCTGCACGGGCGTCCGGGTTTCCGCGGGGCGTGCGAGTCCTGGAGGCACAGCCTCATTTTCCAGCTGGATTCTGGTATTTCTCTGAGTTTGCAGGGGCAGCACTGCGATTTCGGCATCGAGGCAAAGCCTCAAACTGTTAGCCACGTGTTTAAAGGTTGGTCATCGTTGGGACGGGTCAGTTCTCACGATGCAACAGGGGCTGGGGAGCCCCGACCGGCTGAGGATACCACCGCTTCCCCCTGCAGGCAAGTGTGACGGTCAGGGGCAGGGCGGGGAGCGCACCTTCTCTGGAAGGTTGATGCCTCCCTCTCTCCAGTTCTGCCCACGGCCAGTGCGCTTCCCCAGATTCTCACAAAATGGTGGGTCCCCCTGTTTGCCCCTGTGGTGAATATGGCTTTCTCTTCCTTTCTTCTGCCTTCCTCATTCTTTCGTCTAGGGGCCAGGCAGGCGCGGTCATCTGCAGACACGGAATGGCAAGGCCAGCCAGTTGGTCCATGAGCCCTCACCTTAGTCTGCAGGGTTCCCAGCTCCTGTCCCGCTACGGGGCTGTCAGTGTGGCCTTGGGGTGACCCAGAACCCCCCAGAGCTCATCATGTAGCACGAAGCAATCGGCAGGAATGCCTCCTCCACACCACCACTCCGTCCTGGACCCAAGCCACAGCTAAAAGCACGGGGGTTAGTGTTGAGTCAGCGGTGCACAAGGTGGAGAGGCTGCGTCTCAGCACAGAGGGGCTTCGAGGCAGAAAGACTGAGGTAAAAGAAAAGACAAATTAATTAGCTTGTCAAATCCTTCTCAGCACAGATGCAACAGACTCTTGCATAATGAAGGGCCATGAACGCAGAGCTTCCAGACCTTGCTTCTCATCAGACACCGATTTTGTTTCCAAGGTATTTGCGAATCAGTACAGATGTCGCAATGACTGGATACAATGTATAGAGGAACACTTGGCAACATTGAGTAAGTCGTTAGTCTTCAGTTTGTATATATGTAGGTCTAGATGTTACAAGATCAGAACAGGATGCTCATTTTTCACGTGGGAACTCAATGGATGTTGAATGCCAAGTTGCACATTATTTTAATAAAAGGAGTTTATACAGGTTTTACGATATTTCCAAAAGCACAGTTCAACTTGCTTGAAAATTCAGATGCTTTCTCTTGCCACTCATTAATTTGTGGTTTGTATTTTGCACAAGTATCGTGAGGAAAATTCTTGGGTACATAATCCTGAAATGAATTTCTAAGGAGACTGTCCTGACCATAAATGCCATTTTTCTATTTTCGATTTTATTAAAACTTTCTCCCCAGTGAAAAATTGGAAAGGACTAAAGAAATACTTTAGTAGATGCACTACAAGTGAAAATTCAAGTGAAAATTGCGATGTAAATAATAGTCATTTATAGGATAAAATTAAAATATTTTGCTATTTTCTGCAATAATAATGACTCACCCCATACAACCACATTATATTGTTCAAATGTGATTTGTAGAACACACGGTTTTTTCCGAAATCTATGCATTACCTTAAGAATTTTATTTATAATTTCAGTTTCCATTGCTTCAGCCATGTGGAATCTTTCCAAATTAAAATAACAAACACTGTCTACAAAAATCTTAAAACTACGATGGCCCAAGAAACATTGTTTAACATGCTATTATCATCAGTAGAACACCAACAATGTGAAAAACCTCTCCGTTACAGCACCACAACTAGTGATTTTTTCTCAAATAAAGGCAGGGAAGATTGCATGAAATACATATAAAATAATGTATTAATTTTGTGTGTGACTATTTATTACCACCCTAAACATGTCTACCCCATCAACAGAACAGCTAGACCTATGCTCGCTTAATGTACTCTGTAATGATAAAGATCTCTTTGTCAGGGTAGAGGATAGATTGCCTTTTATTTAGCAGTTTGTTAGTGTCTGGGTCCGTTTGCGCTGCTGTGACCACATACCACGGGCAGGGCGGCTTATCAACAGCAGAAATTGTTTGCCATTCTGGGAACTGGAAATCGGAGATTGGGTTGACAAGTGAGCGGTCGCTTCTGGCCGCAGACTTCTCACTGTGTCCTCACATGGTGGAAGGGATGAGGAGCTCTGTGGGGTCTCTTTTATAAAGATACTAATCCCAAGTAAGAGGGCTCTGCCCTGATGACCTGATCACCTCCCCAATGTCTCACCTCTTAATACTGTCATCTTTGGGGTTCAGATTCCAACATGTGAATTTGGGGGCACATGCTCAGAGCTGTGTCCAACGTCAGGGGTGAGTGGGTGAATGCACAGCCTTCCCCCAGCACTGATACTGGTGTCAGTCTTTGGCCTGTTTCTGAGGGAATTATCAGGAAAGGTGTTTGAAGGACCCACAAGTCTGTTGACACTTGCAGTGGAGGATTTCATTCCGTTGCCGATAGCACTGCTGGGTCCTCTAGTCTTCACGGTCGCTTCTTGGTGCTGCAGTCAGTTCTCTCTTGGTAAGTTTGCAGGTGTTTCTGTACGCAGGAAAACCTGGCCAACATTCACCTAGACAATTATTACCCTCAGAAATGGAGTAAAAATACTGAACACTCCGTTTCACTTCCTTGTTTTCATAGAAAGAAATTTCCCCGGGCTTCAGAGAGGAGGCCTCTCAAATCCCGAGCAGGGTCGGTGTCTGCGCTCACAGGAACTCTGGTCCAGTGAACGAAGAAAGGAACGGCATGTGCGTAGCCTCACTCGATGACTCCAATAACTAAATCCCGAAGAGAGCTTGAAATTCACGTGATGTTAAAGATGAAGCAAGAAGCCACATACTTGGGCCAGTTTGGCATCTCTCAAAAGAACTATGTGACAAGGGTTTCATCCGGACCAACGCTGAGGAATCCAACCTTCTCCTCCCAACAGGTGTTGGTCCTGGATGAGCACCACACTCGCAAAACACAGGAGGACGTAAGCAAAGCACCAAAAAAATTCTTTCTTCCTTTTTTCTGTACCTTCTTCGAGTCTTTGGTCGTCTCCCCTACCCATGCGGCCACATTTAAATCCTGCCTCGATTCTGTAAGTAGCATCTTCTGGAATTCAAAGGCAAAAAGAGAGGGCTCCCCCATGCTCTGTTTGACCCTCTTCAGTTTACAGCAATGGATGCAGAGGAAAATCTGCCCCGAATTTCCAGTGACTAAGCATTTCTGGGTCTGAGGAAGGCGCTTTGGATAGCCTCCTCTGCAGGTTTGCGATCATGAGGATCCTACCTAGCATTCTGGCTTGTAAGTCACAAACAAGGTCATCTACAGATGTGCTTTGCTAACTTACAAATCTCCGGTGGGCGGGGAACGAGGAGAATTCAAAGTTTATTTTTCAAAAACCTCGAAATGGGCCCACTTGGGTGACCAGCGCTCGTTCGTGTGGATAAAGGCTAACTCGTTAAACGCTAGAAAGGCAAAGCTCAGTCGTGCACAGGGACTGTCTGCAGAGTCACAACCCGGCACTGGAGAATCAACCTGGCATCTGGAGAATCAACCCAGCATCTGGAGAATCAAAGCCTCGCTGCCGTTCCCGAAGCCCCTGCACCAGCCGCTCTGGGCTTTGTCATGTGCAGGAGGGCACTTGGCTGCCCTGAAGTCTTTTTCCTTCAACGGGTTCCTTTGCCCGGCATTTTCATTGCCTCCCTAGAAAGTTCTAGAACAATTCTGACAGCTCCCTCTACCTAAGAAAGGAGCCGTCGTGTGGCATTTCCATGTTATATGAAAAGAGACGCCAGAGGAGGGAATTGAGGAGTAAAAAGGGTAGGACTCTGGGAAGCCTCCTGCCGGTACCAGGGCCAGACTCCGGGTGCCTTTGTGAGCTCCAGCCCTCTCTCTCGCATCTCATTTCCCGGGCCGCTGGCTCAGTGGCTGATGAATCTTTCCTACGTCTTTAAAACAAAACTATTATACGGGGTCTGAAGCCATGATGAACATTTACTAATGAGTCTATATCCCCACAAGCAGATTTAAAATTTTAATCCTGACTGACTTTTAAATGTAACCTAAGCCCAAGAAGGGTCTCTATTTTAAACAAACACAATCTGAAGCATTACGAGGCCCCGGTACAGTGGGGGAAAGTGCAGATTTCCTACGCTATTATGAGCTCCCATTCCCCCCTCTCCCGGAGAATTAACATATTATGCAAATTATTTTACAAATATGGTGCAGATGTCATTAATAAAACATGAAAGCGGGATCTGAGTCCCCTATTAGCATTTCCATTGTGTTTCCAGTCCAGTCTATGCCTCCAGCTTTCTCCACCTCCTGAAAAGCTTTGTTGCCACCATCAGAAGCCCTTGCGCGGTAAAGCAGCAGAAGTCTGGTACCGAGGAGCTGGTGGGGTCCAGGATGGGGAAGGGAAGAGGGGGAGGGGAGGCTGGGGTGGAGTCCGAGCCACCCACACTGTCCCAGGACCACACTCCTCACAAAGCCAGGCTCCCTTCTCCCTGCTCCCTAGGGAGCCACACTCCAGGCTTGTTTACAGAGGCTCCGAATAATCAGAAGGTCGAACTGAGCTGTTGGTCAAGTTCGCTCTCTTCCAGTAGGTGGAAAATAGTGTTTGGGGCTGGATTTAGAACCATCAGCACAGCGTGGTTTGACCTTCACAGATTTGTTCTCTGGTGTTTGTTCTGAACAGGAAATGCGAGTCTTCTGGTTGGGCCTGAGGTTTCTGGTTGACCTTATAAACTGAGGGTTTTTTGGAGGGGAGGTGGGTGGCTGGGGGGTTGGGCGAGCCTGGTGGTGGGTATTAAGGAGCGCACGGATTGCATGGAGCACTGGGAGTGGTGCATAAAGAATGAATTTTGGAACACTGAAGAAGTAAAATAAAATAAAATTAAAAAAATAGAGTAAACATTTGTTTCTGTTATTCCGGGCATTGAAAACCAAGGACACTTACTTTAAAGCACCCCGGTCCGCTCTCAGTCACTATGCACGTACTATCTGTAAGGCACAGACATTTTTTAAACATTGATAGCGTAGTAAGTGTCGTCAGTCTTAACAAGGCATCCCAGAAACACAGCCATGCTGATAGCACGTATGGAAATCACCGGAGAAAAATTACTCTAGAAGTTATGTCCCAAGCACTCATTCTAAGATTAATTTCTCAGCCTACTGGAAACTAATACTGCTAATAATTAAAAGGTGTGTGTTATCAGGGGGCCAGAGAGGAAAGGAATTTGCATCTCTGAGCTCAGATCAACTCCGGTGAAATCCTGTCGATTATTCAGCAGGAAAGGGACGCTGCCGTTGCCTCCATGAGCGGGCTGGGGAGGTGGTGACCACCAAGTCATAAGGGCGAGGGAACGAGAGTTGGGAGGGGTACTCATAGCCGGCCAGGCTGCAGAGCCACCGTGGACCACGGTCAAGGCATCACCGCTTGCCCTCTCACTGCTGAGCTGGGAGGGCCCAGCTGCTGATAACAGGTGCTTGTCCACCCATGTTCTGGAATCTCGTTTCTGCGGTAGATCACAGGTAACCCTCTGGGACGCTGGCTGCAGCTCTGAGGCAAAGGTGCTCGGGTGGGGACCTGTCCCGCCCCACGGGTAAGAGCCAAGCAAGGAAAACACCGACCCACAGCCACCAACAGCTGCAGTCGCCATGCCTTAAGGAAGGCGACCAGGGGCAGGCGTGCCCAAGTGCCCACCGTGTACCTTCTCAAAGGTACCTGGGCTGCACCAGGTTTTCAAATATTTAACTTTCACCTGTTTAATATTTAGTAAGGCTAAAGAAATAAAAGATGAATTATTGAAGAGATGAATGTTTTTAAAACCAAAAAAAAAAAAAAAAGTCACAGCTACACAGCTTTGTATCAAAAACTCATTTCATAGGCATTAATTTTTTTAATAAAATGCTGATTGTGTGATGAAGTAGTGTTTCTAACCAGCCCGGGACTCGTCGGGAAGGGTGTCCTGATCTTCCTGGGCGACACACAACCTGAGTCGAATTCTTTCTTAACGTGAGTTCTAGAAACCGTTGGAAGAAAATCGGAAAGGGCAGACTCTGAATTTTTCCTCCCGGTTTGTAACCTGAGTGAACCTTTGAAACCCCATGACATTGGAAACCCAGCCCAGGAAAGGGGTGGACATGGCTTTTCAGACCCTAACTCCACAGACAAAGGGATCGCCATTAGGAGTTGTGTCTTCTGGGGGCACTAGGAGAAGGAGGGGAGTCAGGGTAGTGACTTCAAGGAGAATCAATAGGTAGGGCTTCGTTCCTAGAGAAATCTAGGGTAAGAGCCAGCACAGATGGCAGCATGGGGGAGGGGCGGGCCTCTGGGAGGGGACTGGGCAAGGACACTGGCTCATTTCTCCCCTTAACTTTTTTTGCTGGTGGTGGTCATGGATGTCATTTGCAACACGTGCGTGTCACTCTCTTCTCTGCCGTTGAGAAACGGCATGCTCCCTCGCCTGGCCATTCGGAAGGCTTTGCAGGGCGCAGGTATTTTCAGCAGTCCCTGGAAGTCGCGCGGGGAGCCTGCGTTGTGTAGGACGTGAGACTGGATGTTGTAGACAGAGGCATAAACGCGACGCCAGTGACCAGGCTGTGATTCGGGGCACACTGACAGGTCGTAGGCTACAAAAGCATTGTCGCTGGGAGAGATGTTCGAGGTCACAAAATCAAATGGGAAAGGGGGAGAGGGAATCTTGGACTCAGAACGCAGGTTAAATTGTTTTCACTGGAAAAGGAGAAGCGAGTCAGTCTTCGTGGCAAACACTGCACCATGTACTTTCTGCATCGCGATAGTTTAGAGGGATTTATGCTTTTCCCGCTGCGGATGCGTTTGTAAATGCATATTTATGAGCCCCCGGAAGCTTCGAGGCCAGGCAGTGTGACAGGGAGGCTCCGATCAGGAAGTGACTGATTCCTGTACCCCCGGGTCGAGGGAGGCCCCAATTATCAGAGACGATGACCCCTCTGTTCTCCCGGGGGAAGCCACATCGGGCACTCTGCTCTTACAAATCCCTCAGAAGCTCTGGGAGCTCCGTGCATTATTCCAAAGGCAGCCAGAGCACAGCGTTGATCGCCACCTCGGTGGGGGAGAAGGGAAAGGAGTGGGGGGGGGGAGCTCTGAACCAGACGGGAGGCCACCTTCAAGGGATTCTGTTTCAACAGGCAGGATGCGTTCCCTTTGTGTCTGGTTCTTTGTAAGGAATGGAAATTCGCTTGGAGGTGAAGGGCAGTCTCGCTGTGGATAGAAACCTGCACTCCATCCTTCCCTTTTTGCTGGAGAAAATGCAAGACAGAGCATACTCCCTTTTAGAAACATCAATATCTTCTATTTATAGAGCTTGTAAAAATGGTTGGAGTCAAAAGCAGGGAGAGCCGATGTGTTCAAATTCCACACATGCAAAATAAATGGACGGAGATCCTTGAGAACCATCCGGTCAAGGGTCCAGAAATGGACACCCGAGTCGACCGTCTTGATTTTGTTGTGAACACATGGAGGTCGGTGTTTGAAATAATTCCAGAAAGGGGTTTTTACAGCAATCCAGTCTGACCTAAACTGCATGTTGGCTTGAGATGGATTTTTAGACATTCGTCTGATGATTCAGAAACGGTAGTTTGTAGGTTTTATTTTTCCTGAGGTACAGCTCATGTATTTCAGAGAAAGGAAAGCCTCCCAGGACGGGGATTATGGTTATGAGAAATCGTTCATTGCAAGGGTTTGTGACTGACTCGACGTAGATTTGCATAAAGGTCTCCAAGCAGCGTCGCTGTCTTTGGAGATCCCCAACCCTTTCAGTCAAATAAAAACTTTTCCCATTTTTTTGGGGGGGGAGGGGAGCAGACTGGGGAGATTGTTCCTACAAAGCCCTTGTTACACCACACACACACACACACACACACACACACACCCTTGTTTTTATAAAACAGTTTATTTAAAAAAAAAAATCTTTGGGGAGGCTTCAAGTGTCTTCCCTGGACGTGGCCACGGGAACGTGCGCATCAGGAGCAGAGGCTGAGGGACACGGAGACCACGGCAAGCCTCCCCTCCCTCAGGCTTGCCACCTGAACCCTGAGTGCTCTCCACAGACGGCTTGTGCCCTCGGGATTAGGAGACGAACATACCAGGGGACTCACTAGTCTCTGTTCTGCCCCATTGGTTTTCGTCTTCCTCACTCGTGCCCTCTCGCCGGTGCCTTCTTGTGCTGCTGGCTGGGCGCATACCTCCCCGGTGGCGTCTCCGACCCACGGCCCACGTGTTCCTGCCCGTCCCCTGCGGGCCTGTGGGCCTCAGTTTCACCGCCGCCTCTAGTCCTCAGCCACGGTCAAGGTGACCCCCAGCCCTGCTCGTGATCTTGGATGCGCGTGAAATCCTCCAGCACGGTTTCCCTCTGTCCTTCCTCTGCCCTGGCTTCCCTTCCTGTCCCTGTGGCCCCAGCACGCCCGCCCCATGCAGACAGATAGGCGCCCCCGGCCCAGGACCCGGCAGGGAGCATGACCCACTGTGGCTCTGGGTGGACCCCACATCTGCCCACAGCTGTCCCTCGATGCTCACATCCACCCGGCTGGTCCTCCCTGGGCCGCCACCGTGAGTGCTCCCAGCTCCCAGCCTCGCTTCTCAAGCTGCAGTCTCTCGGCCGGCCGTCGGAGGGGAGCCGTCTTTGGGACACCTGATGCTGACCCGGCTCGAGGGGAGCAAAGCTGCACGGTCAGTGTGATCACCGCGTGCAGAGAGAGAGAGCAGGACTGCAGCGAGGGGGACAGGGCATCCGTGAACGCAAAACAGGCAGAAGAAGGGACCAGGAGACAGAGCATGTCCTCTGGGGTGGGCAGGCAGCTCTGTGCAGCTGGAGCAGGTGCACAGGGGGCTTGTGCAAGGCAGGAACAGGTGCTCCCAGGATGGGGAAGGGGGTACCACTTGCAAACCTTGGGGATCTGGTACTTTAGTGGAAAATCGTTGGCTGGCCCTCAGTCCAGAGGCGGGAGTGAGGGCTCCTTGGAAGGGACAGCCTGTCCTGTGACCACTGCTCCGGGGGGCAGCATCAGGGGTGCCTCTATCACCCAGAAATCCCCACAAGATGAGTTTTTCCATTAGCCAAAGAAGGGGGGGAAATGGAGGGCCTCTAAAGCATAGTGTGGCGCCGCATACTTCTCCAACTGAGAGCGCCTCTCCTGGGTTTCTGGACGGCCGCCTGAGGTGCAAAATGCAAACACAGAAATCTGTCAGAAAAAGAATTCACCATCTGCTCAGTGAGAACCTGAACACAGAGCTTTTCCCACAAAATTCCTGCTGCAGGTATAAATAATTGAGCGTATGCACACCACAAAGTCTGATGACGTGTGCACGGCTGTATCTTTGAATTGAAATCGTCGGATATTGTCTGTGTTCGGAGCAGAACTTCTCTAACTTCTGAGATCCTCCTAGAAACAAAGGCCCCTTTCTCCCCCATTGCTTCCGCCTCTGGAGGAAAGCGCTACCGTCTTCGGCCCTTCATTTCACGTTTGGTGATTTGCTTCATCAGTTCCCAAACTTGCATGCAGTGTAGCCGCAGAGAGAGTGAGTGGGCCGAGGGGGAGAGACCTTCATGAACAACAGTGTCCACTGGGGCGCACTCACCTGGGCGGTGGCCACCTCCCTCCCCGGCACCGTCCGAGCCCCGGTCGGTCGCAGGCCCACTGAGGCTGCAGAGACAGGGACTGGTCAGAGCTCATCCATGAACGCATGTCGGGGGGACAAATCTCTCATTGTTTCGTGTATTTATTTGTTTGAGAGAGAGCTCGTGTGAGGGGGAGCGGGGCAGGGGCAGAGGGAGGGCGAGAATCCCGGGCAGACTCTCTGCCGAGCTTGGATCCCGACCCAGCACTTGGGCCCCGACGCTGAGATCACGACCCGAGGGGAATCAGGAGTTAGATGCTTCCCCGGCTGAGCCGCCAGCCTCCCCAAATCTCTCCATTCTCGACGACGGTGCCTTATAGCCAGTGCTTGGACAGACGACCGAGAGGGAAGAAAAGTCCGTGGAAACGTCTCCAAGTCCCCATCCAGAAACCTGCTGCTTGGACACATCACTTGTGACGCGGGGAGAAGAGTGGAAGGACTTAGAAAAAACTGTAACAATGTGTCGCACGATGAACAGATTATTCTAAATTAAATTGTTTGATCTAGTTGGTGCGTGTGCTAGGGAGGGCGGCTTCGGTGGCCGTCCTTGGTCCTTTCATTCACGTCGCCGTGTTTCTGCACTGGGACCGATGTCGGGCTTTACGGGAGGGCGTCCGTCACGAGTCCTGCTTTCTGAGAGCTCACAGCTGAGCGAGAGAGACCCCAGCTACAGCCCGGGGTGACATGGGTCACAGAAGTCGTGAGACAATGGGACGGGTGTGCTAACAGACAAACGCAGAAGCGTCCTGGCCCTGAAGGGGAGAGCACCCGCTTGGCTCACACCCGCAGAGAGGGTCCCTTTAGTGACATTTGACCTGGAAGAATGGGTTCGTGTTTATCAGACCTGCCGTGGGGGACGCGCAGGCCGACAGCAGAAGACAGAGGAGCCCACCGTGTCAGGATATGACGATGGCGCATCTTCAGACACAGGTGCCTCCAGACCTCTCAGCCGCGCGTGTGCTGGTTTCCCATCTTGGTCATTTTAAAACGGATCTTCGATCCAACCGTACTCACCACGCGGAAGATTCTGGCAGTTTTGGCGGTGCCTCAGAGGCAGGTTTCTTTCTTGTCTTCTTCCCCAGGAAGGTCTCTGCTGGGGTTGTCACACTCCCAAATGTCTACACCTGGACACGGAACAAACACCCCTTTACCCACCGCGGGCGTGGCCGTGGTTCTCTCCGGTGTCTTTCTGGGGCCTGCAAAATTGGACAGTTTGGGTTAGTGATTAAGCAAAGTTCCGGGACCTAAGCAATGCCTTTTGCTCCCCACTCCTTCCCCTGTGATGGCAGGCTCTGCCTAGCCATCGCCACCTCGGGCATCACGGCAAGCTGGGGTAGAGAGGTCAGGCTCTGTCTGCTTAGGGAGGGCCTGCCTGTCCCTAACCGCCACGCCATCAGGCCACCTGCTGACCAGACTTTACAGAAGAGAAGGAGCAGAGGGTGGGGGGCAGGCTGGGTCCTGCTACTTAGGAACTGTAGCCCCACCCACTAGCAGACCCAGTACCCCCCGCCCCCCGCTCCGACCCAGGGTCAAACCCACAGGGTAGAGTTTCCTCCAACAGTGGCAGGTGGTAGGGTGGCTCGGAGGGGTGTGTGTGTGTGTGTGTGTGCGTGTGCGTGCATGGGTGCCGTAGGGAGAGCAGATTTGAGCCAAGGTTCCTCCCTCCTTTGGGCAGGCCCCGAGCAAGAGCCCTTACCTCGAATCACACCGTGGCCAAGGGTGAAGGCATGAAGATAAACGGGAGAGCAGATTTCTCTAGACGCGTTGTCTTGCTGTCAGGGAGCCTGAAGTCGGGCCGGGAGCAGGGCTTCTCAAGCAAAGCTGACGGCGAATAACACACGTTTCCCCTGGACGGTGGGAGAGGACAGCAACGCAGAGCAGGTGTCTCGGGGACCGTCTGGTTCTGGAGGCCAGATTTTCACTAAAATCTGCTGGATGGATTCAGTTTCAACAGACAAAGGGAGGGTGACGTTTTAGACGGGGGCGTCCAAACCCATAGGAAATGCTCAGCTTCTGAACTAGTCACTCAAGAAACCCTTTGACTCTGGCGTCACGACGTCCTGACTATCACCAGGTGGCCTGATCCTCTCACAGGAGACACTTCTTCCTGGCTTCCAGGCAAAAACTCAGCTTTTACAGAAGCAAGTGGGGAACAGGCCCGCCCCAAACGCCCTCCACCCCCATGTCACGCTCTGTCCCCAAGAAGCCGTGCCGTCAGGTCACCCACAAGTAATGACCACCTCCCTTGTCTTCAATCCCCTTTCTTCCTGAAGGTGCAGCTAGAAACGGAAAAGCCAAAACAAAAGCCCAAGCCCTGGAAGGCTCAGACTTGAAGGGGGATGTGCCTGCCCTTCAGAGGCGGGGCTCCTCGTCCTACTCCAGGCACGGCAGCCGCTGACGCCCTGGAGCCGGCGCAGACCTCGTCCTGTCCTACGACAGCGCGGGGCCATCCCGCACCCACGATCCCCGTCCATTGCCAAGACCCAGGCACGGCCCTGGGACTGTCCTAGCTTCACGGCAACGTACGTGGCCTGAAGGGACCTGGCGCTCCTCGGCACCCACCGCCGTGGGGAGCATCCGCACTGTCGTCTCACAGCCCAGAGAAACCCGGGCTTCCTAGAAGTCCACCTGGTGAGCCGCCACGGTGCTCTCGTCTTGCCGCCTCCAAGTCCTGCTCCAGGGACGAAGGACAGCAGATCCCGGAAGCAGCACCCGTCCCGTCGCTGTCGTCCTCCACGCCTCCCTGACTCAGGTTCCTCCGGGTCAGCGGGGAGACTCCCATCTCTTCGGTGCCCTGGAGAAAACGCTTTCCCAGAACACAGTTCCTTCACCTTCCAGCAGCCGCAGGCCCCGCTCAGCCTGCTCTCCGTCAGGACACCCCGGGAATGGTCCCATGTGTCCTGCGTAGGGAGCGTTTTGAGGACGTTCAGGTGGATCGTGAAACCCACATTTTAAAGTGCGTTTGTGGACCAAACCGTGTACAGGGAGCCGGCAGGGGCCAGGAAAAGGTGAGCCGAGGTGGGACAGTGAGCAGGACACGTCTTCTCTCCCTCCCACGGAGGGCAGCGGGACAGGCGCGGCGCAGACCAGCCACGGACCCAGACCCAGAGACAGGCGTGCTGGGAATGGGGGCGCGCGCAGGGCGGTGAGCTCGAGCGTCTCGTTACGTTGGCACCACGGGGATCCCTGTTTTTGGGAGAGTTACCGCGAGGCTAACATCCAGAGGGTGGTTTGGATGCTTCCAAGCAGAGGGAGGGAGGAGGCCGGCGCTCCAGACAGACGGGAACCGCCCGGGGCAGGCGGATGCACCGACAGGGCTGCGCACGGAGACTCCACGGCCACCCGGGGAACGTGGCTTTTATTTTAAAAGCAAAGGGCAGCCCCTGGATGACCCTGTGTTGGCAGAGCCGGTCTCTCCCACTGGACTGTCCACTCCGCAAGGCTGGGAACCGTCCCGACCTGCCGCTCCTCTCCCACAGCAGTAGACGCTGGGATTTGATCCCTGAATATTTGGGGACTGGGAAGTCCTGAGTTACAGAGAGGGCACGGGCGCTGGACGGGGTCTTTCTGTCCGGCTCTGCTGCAGCTTGGAAGGTCTTCGAGCTGCACGAAGACAAGAACGCCGATCTCCAAGGTCAAACCCGTTTGCGACCGTGGGCTCCCTCCGGGCAGGAGGCGTCTGCTGGGTTTTGAGCTTCAACAGAACATTCTCCTGGGACAGCCGTGCTGCTTCTGGGTCCGTCGAAGGTGGGTTGGCGAGCACAGGTCCGCACGGGGCCGCAGTGTGTGTGTGCCCCCTGCGTGACATCGGGGGGGCTGCCCCCCCCCCCCCGCGTCTCTTGCCTCGGCTTCCTGGGCGTGTCCTCCGGTGGCCACAGGCCCAGAAGGGTTTTCCCTCCCCGCCCAGGGCCCGTCCGGTCAGGGATGTGTGTGTGACCCTCTGGTACAGCAGCAGACGAGGTGGGCAAACGTGAGCGGGTGATTATGGTCGGGGGGCCGGGGGTGCCCTTTCCAGTCGAAGGAAGGAGACTCCGTGCAGCACAAGGATTTGAAAACGGCTCCAGCGTGGGCGCTCCTGCCCGGACTCCCCACCGTCTCCCGCACCCAGTGCGCGCCTCGCCGAGGCCGCCGACCCACCACGGCTCGGAGGGAGACAGCAAGGAGGCATCTTCAGGAAAGGCAAGATTCGGCAAATGCACTGGGCAGGGGGAGCCCGGAAACATAGCAGGGGATGCGTCTGACGGCGGCTTCCCTCCAAGGCTCCTCCTCTCTTGGGCTTTCCGTCCCATCCCCCCTTCTTCCCTGGGGCGTCTCTCCAGCAGCTTCCCACTGTCTCCATCGTCTTCCTCCTCTCTGCACGGATCCCATCGCCATGGAAACGGGCCGTCATCTCTCCCTTCGAGGGCCGACCTGCTCCTGACTCCATTTCCCCTCAGCTTCTGTCTGCAGAAGAGCGGCCTCCGCCCTCCGTCTAAATTCTCTCCCGCCCGTCCTCTCCCCTGCGCCCTGGGGTCAGACTTTCATGCCCTTCGGCTGGGAGCTGCTCTCCCCAAGACCCCCAGCACCTGCCCCTTCTCAGCCCTCCGCTCCCCTGACCCGGGGATGCTGTTCCGTCCGCCTCGGGGGTCCCAGGATGCCACACCCTCTCGTCTCTCTTCGAGGGACTCTGCTTGTCCCTGTCCCCTCTCTCTGGTGGCCGTTTCTCTTCTCCTGGACATTCTCGTGTCCGAGTGTCCAAGGACAGATGTCTCGACCTTCTGCTCTCCCGGACCACTGTGCGTTCTCCTGCCGACTCCCCTCCAGTCTCGAGTCTCGGTTGATTCATTCATCGTGTTTATTTATTTAAGCACATAAACCGATGAGCATGCAGTGTCATATTAGCTTCCGAGGTAGAGGTCAGTGCTTCATCAGTCTTTGTAACCCCCCGTGCTCACCCCATCACATGCCCTCCCGAACGCCCATCCCCCAGCTGCCCCAGCCCCCAGCCCCCTCCCCCATCTCGAGGCTTCAAATCTGTACCGTCAGCCTGCGTGAGACTCGCACGTGAGACTCCGGCTCCGGCCTCGTTCCGGGCCCCCCCGTTGCCCGACCACCTGATCTCCCAGCATCTCCAAGTGCCGCTCGAAGCCCCTCGAGCTCAGCATGGCCCGCACTGTCCTCTGACCCATCCTGCGTAAGCTGCCCCACAGGTTCCCCGCCTCTAGTTGGTGGCAGCAACATTCCTCCTGTGGCTCAGGCCACAAAACCATCTGTCGGAAAATGCTTTGGGTTTGGGCCTCAGAGTCCTTTGTATCTGATGTCCAGCCACTTCTCCCGGTCCACTGCTGTCCCCGGCTCTGAGCCCTCATACACTCTTGCCCGATGACTGTAACAGCCTCCTAAGTGCTCTGCCTTCGTTTCCCCTTGTTCTCTTTATTCTCAACCTGCTACCTAGAACAGCCTTCTGAAAACACAAGACAGGTTAAGCCCTTCGATTGCTCAAAACCCACAGAGACTTGCTGTTTTAATCAGGACAGAAACCAGAGTTCTTATAATGCCCACAAGACCCTAAATCTGGCTTCATTTTCAACCTCTCCCTTCTGCACACACTGTTCCATCTGCACTGGCTTCCTCCCTGTTCTTTAAACATACCCAGAACTACGTGCCTCAGGGCCTTTGCACTGCCTGGCTCTTCTGCCCAGATACTCCTCCCCCTGGATTTCCTTAAAATTTCCTCCAATCCTGGATACTCCAATACTCCTCCCCCTGGATTTCCTTTGTCCGAACCTTACCTGCTCGAGGTAAGGCTCAGAAAAGTTATGTAAGATTATGCTTTGCTGTTACTTCGGGTCTCTTTTATCCTGCTCTCTGGTTTTGTTTTTGTTTTTGTTTTTGTTTTGTTTTGTTTTTTTCCCACTATATTTCTTAATACTTTATAACAAGCTCTATCATTTAATTATCCATTGTGTTTGGTACTTACTGTTTGCCTTTGGACAGAAGGTCAGCTCTGTGAGGGCAAGGAGTTCAGTGGTATTTATCTCAAGGATCTAGGACAGTGCCCAGAGCATAACAGGTCAAAAAGGGCTTTCGTCAGCATCAGAATGAGTGCCAAGGTAGGGAATACAACAGGGAAACGTGGATTTAGCTGTCGAAACAGGAGTTGTGTGTGCGTCCTCGTTAGATGGATAAAAGGATCCAGTGATGAACCGTTGAGCGGAGCTGTTCTCTGCTGGAGGAGGGCAAGGAAGGCCTTGGAAGGAGTTCCGGGAGCTCCTCAGTATCAGTTAAATCAAGAAGTGACTGGGGAGTTAGGGATTGTCACGTAGCCCGGGGCAGGGTGAAAACCCCATCCTTCTCCTCTGAGAGGAGGGGCCGAGAGAGTCCCAGGCACAGGCACAGGCTCTCTAAAGACCAGAGCATGTTCTGGAAACCAAGAGCGGGAAACAAACACAGCTCGGTGTCAGTGGCTTTGCCTTTCTCTACCCCCGGTTCACCGGCAGTGAAGGGGGAAGGCTAATGCTTCTGGGGTCCAGTGAGTCGGAAGGAGAGTGACAGTGAGTGGTCTGGTGTCCTTCCCCGGGTGAGGAGACTTAGAAATAGAGGCTTTGTTCTGAGGGTTCAGTGGGCCTGTGGGAGGCCAGCTGGCCGCACCTGCCCAACAGGCCTGCTTTCGCTCTGACCGCTCACAAAGCCTGACCATCAGCAAAACCTCCTCTACTGCTCCGTCTGCTCACGCGCATCTTACAGAAAGCACTCCCTTCTTATGACACACGGCCCAGCGATTAGGAAAAATTCCATTTTCATATGGAAAAATCCCTGATGTGGTCCAAGCCTGGCTTCCGTTCAGAAAGTTCTTGAGGATTGTACATTCCAGAAAAATCTTGGGGGTGAACCTGAAGAAAGTGTTTTTCTTCCTACAAGGAAAAAGAGGGCAGAACTTTTCTCAGCTTCTTAGCATGGATGCCTCATGAATTATTTTAAGTTATGTAAAACACTACCCTATTAGGAAGATTTGCATATTGCAAATATTTAAATACCATTTCTTTTCAATTTTTGAACAAGTTTTGCTATGATCCGATTGTCAATAGACATCTGCTGAATTTCTACTCTTTGCCCTCCAAATGGAGATGAAAATGCCAGGAGAAAGTTCCTTTCCGCACCAGGGTTTAGTATTACTAGAGACTCATGGAATTTTCCCTTAGTATTTGCTTCTTGTATTAATTCAGCAGTTTGCTGTTGTGGGAAACCTACTGTGTACAAGATGTTTTCTCTGTGCTCTGGGCACATTGTGTCGGCCTAAGGGGATTATAAAGAAATTGCCTAAACAACATTGAGAAGAAATTGGATGACAGAACATAGGCTACTGGACAAATCAAAGAAGGCTTCCTGGAGGAAGGGAGATGGTCACTGAATCACGCATCTGAAAGGCACCAAGGGGAAGACAGAAATAGAGAGAAGCTAATGGATTTACTCAAAATGAAGTAAATAGGATTGGCCTGTGGAAGGTTTTCAGTGCACTTCTATTATTTTTTAATGATACTGGAAATTCTAGGTGGAGAACAATGTTAAGAACAAGAAGAGAGGCTTGGGTCATGTTTGCAAACGCCCAAATGAGGGGGCAGAAGGCCACCTGGGCAGGTGGGCCAGGCACAATTTCCCTCTCTGGTCTGAAGCAATTGTGGTTTTTTGGTATTTTTTTTCACCGACCATTTCCCTACCTAGATACCTTTTTCTCTTCCCATCCATTTTTGTCAAAATTGTACCAACCTTTCAACAGGCCTCCTCCTGAGAAGGGATGGTTCCCGGGCTTCTCCAGGAGGCCCCCCCCCATCCTGCTCGCAGGGAGAAGGAGACCACTGTGGGGAATTCGGGTCCGTCTGTGTCGTCTTGTCGTGCACTTGGGGGGCTGTGTTGAGGGGTAGTTTTCTTTAATATTGCAAAGAGTCAGAAGCTTTTTTCTGGAACTGATTTACAAAATGGAAGCGTTTATTGTTTTAAGATGCATTTCAAGATAGGAAAGAAATACTTTTTAAATGATCTTTTAAAACCTTCCTTTCTTAGTGGTGCCTGCGTGGCTCAGTCGGTTGATTTCAGCTCAGGTCTTGATCTTGGGGTCTGGAGGGTGCCCCGTGGGGCTCCATCCTGGGTCTGGAGCCCACGCACAAAACAAACAAACAAACAACAACAACACCTTTCTTTTTAAAACCTGCATCAAGAGTTTAAATTACGGGCCGGAGAAAAGGCACGGAAAGAGCTCGTGATAACTCATGTTAACACCCCCTTGTTTCGCCACTGCTGCTTGAAAGCAGATCCCGGTAACGAGCCTTGCTTTTCCCGCTCAGGAGCAAATAACCCTCCTCCAAAACATACTAAAAAGACACCAAATGTTCAATCACGGGATATCACCTTTTCCATGAAAAAAATAAAACACAAGCTTGAGGGTGAATTTATTCGTCACCTCAAGAACTAGAAATCCAGCTTCAAACACACACAGTAGTTTCAAGCTCGGCTGAGTCAGAGTTACCCCATTCATTACGGATGACATTATGTTTTAAACAAATACAAATTGTTTTGCTCTCACCTTTAGAACCTCCTGAAGCAAATGTTTTATCCCCAGTGAGAGTCACGCTGCACAGCTCAGGGCCTTGCATTATTGGGGAAGCTGTAGCAATATTGCGCCTTCCGAGAGCCTACCGCCGTCTTCCTGATGGCGACTTCCATGGCACCGTGTCATTTAGCGGGAGGGAGAAGGGGCCAGGAGGACGTGGCTCTCTCCCCTGTTCCCGGCGACGATCGCTCACTCACCAGGCAGGAGAATGGGGAAACTTCACCCCAGGCCAGGACTGCACGCGTTCTGGCATTGTCCCCCATCCCGGGCTCGTGGCAGACGTCACTGACGGGTGGTGGTTTTCCCCTCGGCCCACATGCGACGGAAGGATTTGTTTGGGCCACGGATTCCACTGAACCGTTGCTGGGAGAGGCCGACCCGGTCCCTCAGTGAGAGATTCGCCAAGTGAGTCTTTCTTCTGGGCCGCTCTGGACCTCGTGGTCTTCGTCACACACTCTTTTCTCCCATGAAGGCTCACGGCAGTGCTTCGAAAGTTTTCTAGACCTGCCCTGCCTGGCTGGTGGGTGGTATGAGACAGCAAGTCTCTGAGGGTCACAGCCCAGTGTCCTTCTCTAGATGCCAGCTGCCCAGTTTGGGTCTGAAATACCGGTCTTCCGATTGGGTGTTGGCTCCCAGGAAGGCAGGCGCTTACGCGCTGGGCCAGCCAGCTGTTTGCATGAGAAGTCCCTGGATCAGAGGTTCCGTCGGCGGATGCAGAATGGGGTCTCCTGACTTGCCTCCTGTTTCATGTCTCGTCACTCACCTTTGGGTCTCCCCCACTCAGCTCACAAAGCTCTCTTGACCATCTCTAGACTGAGAACGTGCTTTCATGGAAAGGGATATCCTGGGTCGGGAAGCTGAAGCCCCAGATTCAAATTCAGTGTTTTATTTATGTTTTTAAATAAACACCCACCTCTCGGTGGTGTTTCAGGCCCTGAATGCCAGCTTTATGCACCAACAAACTCCTTCGGCTTCACACCTGTAATGCCAGGTCAGCTGTGATCTGTCCTTACCGCCACCGTGACGGGGGAGACGGGGCAGAGAGGCCCATTGGAATCCCACTCTCACAGGCTCTGGGGTGAGGGTCTCAAGCCCATCGCCTGCCTTTGGACAAATAAAGCATCTCGGAGTTTCCTGAGTCTTCCCTTCCTCGTGTGAGAAAGCTAGCGTAAAAACAGCAACCGCGTGGCTTCACCGTGTTTGCCAAGGGTGCTCTGGAAGCTCTTGTCTACACTAACGGTCCGCACAAAGTCAGGTGCAATCGCTGTAAGGGAGAAAGGAGAACACAGTTTGCAGGTGGGAACTGGTGAGGAATAACGAGCAGAGGTTTCACAGTGCCTGTCCTGACAGCGTCTCTACTTCTGCCGTGGAAGTGGCAGCAAGACCCCACATTTTTCTCTGCCTCTCTGGACTTTGTGCGCATGTGGCCTCCTGGTCCAGCCACAGTGACGGGGCACAGCTCTGAGTATGTCACACTGATGTTAGAACGGAGAAAGTTGTGTCATACACAGGTGACCCCGTAAACAAGGAAGGAAGAGAGGAAGTCTTTAGTCCCACTAAGTAACAGATTATAATCATGATGGTAATGGAGGGTGTGAATATGGAAACTTTAGAGGAAAGTTCAATCAGTTCTTTGTGGATCATAGTGATGGGGAAGGCATGTAGAGTGAGAATCTAGGCATCAAAAGTTCATCTATTTTTAAAAAATTTTAGTTATTTATCCATTTATTTATTTTAAAGATTTTATTTCTTTATTTGAGAGAGAACACGAGTGGGGCAGAGGGAGAGGGAGAAGCAGACTCCCCGCTGAGCCCGACGTGGGACTCGATCTCAGGACCCTGAGCCGAAGGCAGATACTTAACCGACTGAGCCACCCAGGTGCCCTGGTCTATCTTTCAAAAAGGTTTAGATAAATACTTACAACACAAATTGGATAAAATCGACTCTTACAGTGAGGAGGGCAAAGGGAGACACTAGAGCAGGGAAGAGGAGCACACAGACTCGCACACATTCTGTGACGTGCAGGGAGGTGGCTGGGCCTTGTGCTCTGAGCCTCACAGAAGCCAGAGCAAAGGTGCACGAACGGCACCTGGTGTGATGAGATGAAACCCAGCAAACAGCCCGCGGGAACGCGTCTTCTTCCGCAGTTTACGCACCAGTGGGATGCTTCTGGGTCCTCAGCGATGGCGTGTGGAAAATGACAGAAATTCACACATTAAGTGGCTCAAGTTTGAGGGGTGGGTCTTCAGCTCCATCCGTGCAGTTCCGCTAAGAAATCAAAGCCACGTGGTCCGTGTCCAGAGCCCTCCTGCGGTGCCTGGATCCAAGCTGAGACCTCGAAAGCCATAGATTTCCCAGCATGTCAGGGCGGAGGCAATAGGTCATCTCCCGTCCCTCTTCGCCTGGTGGTTATGAGTTTGGGTCTGTGAGCCGTGGGGCCCGAGCACATAGGGCTCGGAGGCCCTGACTCGCTCAGAGCCCGCCCCACAGCTACAGAGGTGCTCTACCCTGAAGTTGTGTCTCTCCGCGGGGCTGTGCTCCACAGGGGCTGCTCAGAGATGGGCTTGGAGACTGACCACAAGCTGACTGCAGGCACGAGATGGGGCAGGCTCAGCAAGGATGAAGCTCCTGCAGCGGAGAGGCCAGCGCTCCCCTCCCCAGTCTCCCAGAACGCACTGACTAGCTCTGCACTCAGGCTTCCACAGTGATGTATGAGTCCACTTTGTCCCGGGGCCACACCGGGTGCTTGGGTACAAAATCACCCCTAACCTCGTGGAGCCCATTGGGTCATGAAGAAACCCAACCTGCCGTATGACCCCATGTGGCCCAGAAGCACGGGATGCCAGGGCCCCGAGGGTTAGGGAAGGTCTCCCGGAGCCAAACCACTGGAGGTGAGCCTCAAAAACGGATGCGAGCTCCGACCATAGCAGGGATGGGGGACGAGGGAGGGAAGGGGCCGGGGGCAGGAGGGAGGCAGCGCCTTCGTGCAGGGAACAGAATCGTGCAGGCGGGAAGAGGCGGGGCAGGAGGGGCGGTGGGATTCAGGAACGGAAACGCGGAGGAACGCAGGGAGGGACACGGAGACAGGATAGTGGGCAGGGCAGGTAGTCCGCTAACAGGACTGGTTTAAAATACCTTATTACAAGATAAACCGTCTCGGATTTTACATATACAGAAAAGCAAAGTCCGACCATATGTCACCGAGTCTAAAAATAGATCAATGGAAACCACATACCTGGGAAAACGGGCAGAAGAAGGCAGAGGGCGGAAGGGAGAAGGAAAGGAATGGCATCCGCGTGTTCAGCCAGGGTGGAATTCAAGGTGCACGTGAGAAAGAAAACAGACTTGAGACGTGGGACTGTAACAGGGAGATGAGACGTCGCAGACATCCCGAATGCCGGAAGCCCTGGCTCGCTGCCCCCGGGGCTGCCCGATGGCAGTGACCTACTGCACAGTTCATGGAAACCAGCCCCCACGCCGTCAGACGTCAGGCGCGATGCTTCCGGCTTTGGCTGTGTTGCTCGCGGGACTGTCTCTCGTGGTGGCCACCAGCTTGGCAGATCTCCGTGCAGCGCCCGCCCGTGGTCCCTGGAGGGTCACCCAGGGCCAGGACGAGCCAAGATGCTTGTATGAAAAAATAGAATGGAACCAAAGTCTTCATTAGGCGTTTGAGACCACCGGACTTAGGAATGTTCTGGAACGGCGCCTGGGTGGCTCATTCGGCTGAACGTCCCACCCTTGATTTTGGCTCAAGTCACGATCTCGGGGTCATGGGATCGAGCTCTGTGTTGGGCTCTGTGCTTAGCTCGGGGTCTGCTTGAGATTCTCCCCCTCTCCCCTTGCCCCTCCCGTCCATGTGCTGTCTCTCTAAATAAATAAATATAATTAAACGAGAGAGAGAGAACTGCTCTGGAGACTCCAGTGGGGACCGGTGCTGGTTGCTCTGAGAGACCAAGTAACCTTCCGTACCAGCTTTTCTGGGGACCCTTTGATCACTGAGGATGTATCCCACCGACTGGCAGACGGTGTGTCTACACAGGGGTCCCGTGGGCCCAGGGACACAGTTTCCATCAGGAAGACGGAGGGTGAAGCAGGTCGAGATGGTTCACACGGGGAGAGCAGAGCGACCCCAGTGAGGGGGAGCGTGGCAGTGACTCAGTCAGAACAGGTGAGAACGCAGGCACGTGTGGTGGGATCCGTTTGCGACCCCCCCAGCTCCCGGCGCTCCAGCTGGGCACTTGCACACACACCGCTCTGAAGGGAGCAGAGCTCGGGGTGCTGTGTCGGTTTTCCCTGCAGGAAGACGGGGTCCTGTGGGACAGAGGGGACCAAGCAGGCCAGGCTGTTCCATGACGGCAGAGGAGTGTCACCGCACTGCGTCAGGCCCCTGGGGAGCAACATGGTGGCAGGAAGAAACAGCAGCCAAGACGCCCGGCAGGACAGCCCCGGCGTGGGTTTCCTCGCGTGTCTGTGGGGTGGAGGGTGATCTGGCTCAAGTCTGCGCTGTCTTGCTGTCCGAAGTGCAGAGCAGGGGGCGACTCTCATCTTTGCAGGCGACGAGGGGGATTCCGCTGATTCTTTCTGGTGCCGGTTACACACCACGTACGGACTTCTGGCCCGGAGATCCGAGGAGGACAAGGCCCGATGGGAGTGCTCTTACACAGGGCTGGGGACCAGGACAGACAAGGGTCCCAGCGCTGCACGGAGACATGGGTCAGCTCTCCCCACCCAGGAGGTGGCTCCAACGGGATCCAGAAAGCTGTCTCATTTTATGCTCTGATGGAAAGCTCTTCCATGGTGTCCCAACGACCCTAAAATGAATGAGGTAAACAAGAAGGTTTCACAGATTCAACGGGAGGACCAGCGCGATGAACGGAGGGGACCCTGGGTCTCTGCACTCCGCCGAGCATCTGGCTGGCTTGGAGGCCTGGAGACCATGGCTGACCCTCCTGTCTTTCCTAATCCTTCTGTCATCTTAACCCCTCCTCTGGCCTAAGTCTTGGTCCTTGGCTGTTGACGGTCCTTCTCACCTCAGACTTGGCACCTCTAATCCCTCCCGTTGGGATGATCTTGGCATCTCCTGTACCCCCAGTTGTTGTGAGCCATAGTCACCTTTAAAGACAGCTCATCTGTCTGCCCCCGGGAGGCCGTCCCTGACCGGTCTTCCTGGACTGAGATCCAACCGGCTGACACGTGCTCCGTCCATTGTGACAACCTAGTTATACGCAAACATGGGTGGTTATGTGTTTGTCTTTCTGGCTCTGCTGAAACCACCATGAGGCAGGTATTGATTTTACTCCCCGCTGAGTTCCCCATATCTAGCCTAGGATTGTGTATACTAGGCATTCAAATATGTGCAAATAAATATATAAGTGTGATGCAGCCATCACTGCCCTTTGAGGACTTCTAGCCTTCTATGACGGGCTGAATGATGTTCCCTGGAAAGACTTTTGAAATTCTAATGCCTAGCACCTGTGGACGTGACCTTATTTGACGGAGGGTTGTTGCAGATATAATCGAGTGAAGAGGAGGTCCTTTGGGGGGCCTGGTCCAACGTGACTGGTGTCATTATGGGAGGAGAGAGCACCATGTGAAGACAGACCCACGGGAGACGATCCCGAGGGGACAGACGCAGACAATGGAGGGACGCAGTTATAATGGGGGAATGGGGAGGGTGGTGAGGACCACCGCCAGCCCAGGAGGCAAGGGAGGATTCTACTCGGGGGCTCAGAGAGAGGGTTCCTCGCTGACGCGTGCCCCCACAGCCGGGAGAGGCCAGATTTCTGCGTTTTCCAGCCACTGGGTTTGTGGTGTGTTGTTGTGGGAGCCCCAGGGAGTTGGTACACCTCCCCGGGTGTGCCAGGAGAACCTCGCGACCTGGAGTCCTGGGACACGTCCGCCGAACCAGACGTAATCGCTGGAACCACAAATGCAAACGTGACACTGATTTTCTCATCACGTTTGAAAACGCTTACAGAGACGGAATCTGTAAAGCACGCCAAGACGTCCGGAGTGCAAATATTTTAGCTCCTTCCAAGTGTTCCTGTTGGTGAGGAGAGAAAAGACATTATTCCGCTTCAGGTTTTCCAGAAAGTTTCCACTTCTAACTGCCATCTGCATTTTTCCCTGTCGTGCTAAGGAAGAGGACATTTAAGTGTTGATGTATGTTCTGAAATCGGTCACTTATTAACAAGAATGCCCTTGGAAAAGGGATTTATCACGGCTGTGCTCCCATTTTATCTCATGTAAGCGGAAATAATCAAGCCTATTTATAGTTTATTAGCATCCAATGAGATAATAAGGGAACAATTCTTAGAAGGGTGTCCCACATATATTAAATACACTCTTATTTTATTGTTAATTATGTGGCTAAGTGCCTTACTCCTGAATCTAGTTTGAAATTCCTCTTCCCCCCTCCTGTTTGCGTTTTGATGTTTTCATCCTATAATTGGGTTCTCCCAGGAGAGTCTCTGCTGCAGTGCCGAGTGACCGTTCGCTCGTGCTATGTGCTGGTGCCCCTTTGGTACTCTGTTTAATCAGTAACTTCCAGGGGCCATACACTTCCTCCGAAGAAAGGCAATTTATTTATTTAAAGATTTTATGTATTTGTTTGAGAGAGAGAGCACGCATGAGCAGGGGGAGTGGCAGAGGGAGAAGCAGACTCCTGGCTGAGCCAGGAGCCCAACGTGGGGCTCAATTCCAAGACCCCAAGATCATGACCTGAGCCAAAGGCAGACGCTTCACCCACTGAGCCACCCAGGAGCCCTGAAGAAAGGCAATTTATATAAATATATAAAATGTATAACTAGAAAAAATTTATCCTGGCTCTTTCCAGACCATGAGGGAAAATAGTAGAAAGGATCCAGTGGTACCAGCGGGATGGGGTATCAGGATTCCATGATGAGACCAGAGTTCAGAGGACCCTGCTCCCCTACACCCCACCTCGATGGGTCCGGAGAGCCGCACAGATGGCCGGTCCCCAGGGGGGTCCATCCGGCACAAGCTGTGCAAGTCTGTGCCCTCCCGGGCCCCTGCACGCCCATCCCTCCCTCGCTCTGGCCCAGGCGCTCTGGGAATCCACGTTCCTCCTCCCTCTCCTTCGCCCCCCGGGCTCTCCCAGATGTATGGGCCTCGGGGGACCGGTTTCCCACACGTTGAGTGCGGGCTGAAACGCAGCAGAAGAGGGAAAAGCCAGGCAGTTTTGAGCCGGACCGGGGCGGAAAGCACTTGGCAGTGTAAAACACTGATTTTTTTCAGTTCCTTCTTGAGTATAATAACCCCCTGAATATTCATATGTAACCTTTTCTAGCGCTGTGTTCCACGCTTATTCATGCACCGGGAGTGGGTGCTGGTGACTCACGGGGCCTGTTCCGGGCTCTGGATGCTCCCCGCCGACCCCCCCCCCACGCTTATCCTGCCATCAGTTCCCTACGGAAGGCTTTGTTTGTGGTGCTGGTGATGTCGTCGCTATGTTATTTCCCCAGGACTTGGAAAAGACATGTGCCCCCCCCCTTTCCCCAGCCCTGGACCAGCTCAGCAGAGCTTCTGTGCCTGCCTTTGCCCTGCTTGCCGGACTCTGCTAACCTCGTCTCCGAGCAGAAGCAGGTGGACCATGTTCTCACCGCTGGCTGTTTCTGCCCTCCCTGGTGGTGGACGGAATGATGTCCTCTCTCCACCCCGTGAAAACCCACGTCCCAATCCCCAGAACCTGTGAATGGGTGACCCGATGCGGCAAAGCCATGTGCACATCCTGGATCTTCAGGCAGACAGATGACTTTGGGTTATCCGAATGGGCTCGCTCTTATCACAGGGGTCCTTAGGAGCAGAAGAGGGACGCAGGGGGTCCAATGTGCGAAACCCCCACTATAGACTGCTGACTTTCAAGGAGGGGGAGGGGGCCGTGAGCTGAGGAACACAGCAGCCTCTAGAAGCTGGAAAGACAAGGGAAAGGATTTTCCTTGGAGCCTCCAGAAGGAACCAGCGCTGCCCGTGTCTTGACTCTAGCCCGGTGAGACCCGTTTGGGGCTTTCGACCTCTGCAGGCGTGTCTGCTGAGCTGCTCTTGTCTAAACTGCAGCGTCCAGGCCGCTCGCTGGGGCAGCTGCAGGACCCAGACAGCACCGTCTTGAAAGGCTGCACTTTCAGGGGGTTCTTCCTTATGGCTTGGGAAGTCGCCGCTGGCGTGGGGATCAAGTTTGTCGTGCAAAGCAGGACAGTGTCCGGGAAGCGAAAGAGAGTGGCATTGATCATTACAGGGAAAGAACAAGCAAGACTGAGAATATGCAGCCCCAGCGGGGAGGTGCCGATGCACTCGGAGTCTGTGAGAGGGACATCGACTCCGTCACGCACTCTGGCTCACTTTGCCGTCCCGCGGGGAGGGCGCCTCTCTTCCCGCAAAGCCATCTCTCGGCGCAGGACGCGGGGCGCTGCTGTTTCTAAGAGCGGTGTTCATCTTCCCTTCCTGTCTTCTCCTCACCCTGGTCCCCTTTTCCTGTGGCCTTCCTGCAAGTCCTCACAGAGAGGACGTTCGCCTCGGGGCAAAGGTGGGCAGAGGAAGCTGAGAAGCTGGAGACCTGGAGGAGGATGAAGCCGGCGACGGTTCCCAGCGTTCCAGATCTGCGCCGTTTCATCCCTCGTCACCTCCCCGTCCATGACTCCAGAATCCCACATTCTCTCTTTCCTCTTTATACTCAGATCAATAGTTTAAACAGGACAATAAAGATCAATAGGTGCCTTAGAAGAAAAGAAGAGTAACTGACTAGAGACACAGTTTCCGAGTCCACCCTGGGCCATAGCAGGAAAGTAAGAGACTTGATGGAAATGGGAACTCAGGAGCCCAGCAAGCCCCGGCGGTTCCGAAGCTGATCGTGTGCCCGTCGGACGCGTGTTCACAGAAGAAAGTCACGAGGTGTCTGACCACCGGCACGCAGTGGGGGAAAGAGCAGGGACTGACTGACTTTTTGCAGGGAGAGTAGAATTCGAGGACGATACAGAGGTTAATTTAAAATAAGAATAATTGCAAAGATGCAGAGAACGGGGAGCTCTCCTGCACCGTTGGCGGGAACGTGGACAGGTGTAGTCACGCTGAGAACCAGTATGGAGGGTCCTCAGAAAGTGAGAAATCGAGCTACCCGATGACCCAGCAGTTGCATTACTGGGTACTTACAAAGAATGCAAGAACCCTAATTCAGGGGCGCCTGGGTGGCTGAGCTGGTTAAGCATCTGCTTTTGGCTCAGGTCATGATCTCAGGGTCCTGGGATGGAGTCCTACGTGGGGTTCCCTACTCGTCAGGGCGTCTGCCTCTCCCTCTGCCTCTGCCTCTTCCCACCACTCATGCTTTCCCTCTCTCTCTCTCTCAAATGAATAAATAAAATCTTTTTACAAAAAACACTAATTCAAAGGGATACACGCATTCCAACATTCATGCCAACAATATTTACAATAGCCAAATTATGGAAGCAGCCAAGAGAGGCAGTGTGTACGTACGGCAGAACACTACTCATCCGTAGGAAGACTGAGGTCTGGCCATTTGCGATGATCTGGACGGAGCTAGCGTGTATCATGTGAGTGGAATAAGACGGTCAGAGAAAGACAAACACGTAGGATCTCACTCCTATGTGGAATTTAAGAAACAAAACAAAGAAGCCAAGATATTTTTTAAAAAAAGGGAGACAAATCAGGAAACAGACTCTTAGTGACAGAGAATTCGCTGACAGTCACCCAAGGGGAAGGAGGGAGGGGGACGGGTCAAACAAGGGATGGGGAGGAAATGGAGAGGAAGCAGGGCACCTGTCGGGTTGAGCGATGTACAGACGCGTCGGTCACTATACTGAACACCAGAAACTAAGTCAGCACAGTTTGTTAGCTGTCCTGGAATTAGCATAACAACCTAAAATAACAATTGCTCATGTTTATCGAGCAGCTAAGCATGTCAAGAGCTGTTCTAAGCAGCTTTCTCACTCTTTTTTTTTTTTTTTAAGATTTTTATTTATTTATTTGACAGACAGAGATCACAAGTAGGCAGAGAGGCAGGCAGAGAGAGAGAGAGGAGGAAGCAGGCTCTCCGCGGAGCAGACAGCCCGATGTGGGGCTCGATCCCAGGACCCTGGAATCATGACCCGAACCGAAGGCAGAGGCTTTAACCCACTGAGCCACCCAGGCGCCCCTTTCTCACTCTTTTTATCTCATTTACTCTCCCCAGTAGCTCCATGAGGTCAGGGCATATCTCCATCTTAAAGCCAAGACCAGAACAGTTTAGCGTCTTGCTAAAAATCACACAGCACAGGAGGCAGCGCTCAATTCAGACCCGCAAGTCCAGGTCTAGGGCCCGTCGACTAATCTGGGGATGAGGAGCCATACTGGAAGCCTGAGGTGGGAACAAGCCATCACCATGGAAAGCAAACAGAAACATTCTGTACGGAAAATAAAATAATTATTTTTTAGAAAGATTTTGCTTATTTGACAGACAGAAATCACAAGTAGACAAAAAGGTAGGCAGGGGGGTGGGGAGGAAGCAGGCTCCCCGCTCAGCAGAAAGCCTCATGCAAGATCTATCCGAGGACCCTGGGATCATGACCTGAGCCAAAGGCAGAGGCTCGACCCACTGAGCCATCCGGCGCCCCGGAAAATGAAATAATTAAAACAATGACGTTTAGAGAAATGGAGGAAAAAAGCTGATGTAGCAAGACCCTCACGTAGATGCAGAAGTAGGAAAAAATTAGTGAACGGAGAAGATGACATCCGTTATTAGACAGTGACGGAAACCTCACGATATTAAAGAAAGACCGAAGGGCCAAGGTGGAAAGGACGCGCAGGGCACCAAGTCGGGAAGATGAGAGAAAACCCACACGTGCATATGTTCGAAGGCATCGGAGGACATGAAGAACCGAGAACGGCGTCGGAGAGAACACGCACGGCACCTGCTGAGAGAAGAGTATGAGACTCGCCCAGAAAACGGATCACAGGGAGCCCACAGAGTCCGATTTCCGGGCGTCGGAGCTGGGGAGGGGGGGCTCGGGGTCAGGCTGGGTCCAGACAAGTACGACTTCACCTAACCGCGAGCTGAATGGAGACTCCCCAGCATAAAGGGCCGCCGGGTGTTTGGCCGCTAATTCCTCCTTGAAAACATACTTGGGGGCTATGAACGTCTAAGGAGAGAAGGGAAATCGTGCACACGTGATGTGCAAGCAGCAAGGGTACGTAAATACAGTAGTACATTCTCTTGTGTTCTCAGGAAGCTGGGACCAAACCCAAGACAACATCAGTAACAACAGCAGGAGGGAGAAGCTCGCGGGCAGAAACCTAAGCCCCAGCTCAGGGTGACGGCGGCTCGGCTCGCGGCCTGTCGAAGGCCCAGACAGCTGGAGGGACAGCTAAGGGACGGCTGGAGGAAGGGCCATGCTCGGCAGGGAAACATCTTGTTCCAGGGAGAGGTGTAGAAATTGATTTACGGAAGAAATCGGTAAGACAAGCAAAATTATAGATCATCATCAAATCAGGAGAAACGTAAGTTTAACGGTAGATAAAGTAGGTTCCAAGCCACCAGAGAAACCCTACCAAGTTAGAAATAACAAGGAGGAAAAAGAAATAAAAATAAAATTCAACAAAGAAAACAAAACAGCAGGTATCAGTAATGTCCGTAAGGGTAAAGTGCGCCCAGAGACAACCTTCGTAGATTCGCTCGGTGAAGGAAAAGCAAACAAACGAACAGATCCAGGAATTAGTTCTTACGAAGAGACACTGAAAACAAATATATGCCACATTTTTGAAAAAGAAGGAATAGGAGAGCGATAAACTATCAAACAGAAACCAAGAAGAAACTTCAGATACCGATTTTGTCAGTAAGGAAAGCGGAATTTAAGGCAAACTCGTTACAAAGGACCCACAGCGGACACTTGATTTGACAATGTAGGTAACGGCGACACTGGGCACACACAGGGTCGGACGGACAGAACACACACTTCGGAGGACACAGGGGTGGGAGGCGTGGGGAGAGCATCGTGGGGACCCACCCTGACTTCCACTACAAATACCACCTCAGTGAATCCTGAACTTCCTCTGGATGTAGTTCTCTGTCCACAACTCATTAAAATTGTAACCCGTAAAAAAAAAAAAAGAAGAGTTTCAAAATTTCATATATGAAGAAACAAACAAAAATATATTACATAAGCCTGGTGTTAAAACAAACATGGAATGAATCTGGGGAATGGTTACATGTAACAGTGGCCCACAGCACGCCAGTTTTTGTGGGAAATTGCTAATGTGCGTGAGGAGGCTTATAACTGATCACGTTTATTAGACCAAAAAAAAAAAAAAAGATAACAACAACAACAAAAAACCTAGAGAGATCAGTCTGCAAATCAAAAAGTCAGAAAAAAATAAAAGCAAGCACAAAGAAGTAGGAAGAGGATAAAAATGTGCAAAATCAATAAAACTCAGAAACAGTCAATAACGTAAATACGAACAAAATGTGTTCCTCTGAAGCGTTAGTTAAAAAAATAAGCTCTGGCAAAAGGACATTTAAAAATAATATTGAAAGAAAAAAGAAATAATAGCGATACAACTGATGTAAAAAGAGAAAGAATACAACCTGTTGAAATAAATTTCTGGAAAAAATCACTAATGTCAAAATGGTCTGAAGTAATAGAAAAATGGAGTACACGGGTAGCTGTTGAAGAAATTAAAATGATAATCAAAGCCTTCCCCCGGTGAAAAATTTATTATTTGAATAAATTGAGTTTTACTCAACTCTCAAAACAGCTCTTGTCCTCCCAAGGGGACCCCAGTGTTCAGAAGGTCAGGAGAGCTGAGAACAAGGGCTCCTGCCCACCCCGAAAGGAGTCGAGGTGTCTTACATACCCACGACTGATCTCGTGCCCCTCTTGCCATAGACTTTGACTTGAGGGTCAAAGTTTGTCATTGCCAATAAAAGCCATTCCACCTTCATCTCAAGTCTGTGCCTGCTACACCCTGACCCCCATCTCCCCTCTTTCCAGGCCCCTCCCCTCGGTTCCCTGACCGCCAAGTGGTCCTCAGGCTCCACTCTCCAGCGCCCTCATTTTCATCATCCCTTGTCCACGGAGGCCCCCTGTGTCCTCATTATCCTGTGCAAGTTCCATGGCTGACCATAACCACCGTGCCCGCCAGTGCATTTCAGCCCCTGGCCCCTTTCTTGCTTCAGGATACTCGTCAAAATCACAGATAAACTAGAACCTCCTGCCTAATCCTTGCTCACTTCAGTTCAGCCTAAATTTTGGTGGAGAAAAGCCAACCATCCTTCTGGTCTCCTGTTAAAGGTCACGGATCTCAAGGCGGCCCTTGGTACTTCTTGCATTTATACTATATTTCTGTGGTTCACCTGAGGGCTCAGTCACCGCGATGACTGCCTGTCGTTTACCTTCACTCCTGAAATCCAACAGGTGTCCCCTTCTCACGCTCAGTCTTGCGGGGATCAGGGATCAAGCGAGTCTGTTACCGTACTTCCACTCATTGCGTCTCTCCCTACGCAAACATTTGCATGCAATGCTCCGCCCTCCTACCTGTCGCCCTCCTACCTCCTGCGTGCCCCCACCTAAGGCCACCCTCCCCGCAGTGCCCTCCGTCTCCCGGATACCATCGCACACATTCCTCCTCCTTCCCCTGCCCCTGAGCGGTCGGTTCCCCGGGACTGGATCCCAAACCACGTCCATGTTACAAGTGTTCCTACTTCGGAAATAATACAGAATGCTGAGGTCTCTCTATCTATAAGCCCGTAGACCTGGCTTTAAAAGTAAAGATCCTTGACAACGTGGCCAAGGTTCACTCCCATTTTCACTCGAACCCAGTCCTACCGTCTTGGCACCCCTATGCCTCCCCTCCCCGAGCCACCGGCGGCCTCTTTCTTGCTGTTGCGGTCATCGGCGGTCTTCATTCTCTCGCGTGGCCTTCCAGATGTATCCGACAAGCCGCAGTCAGCAGTCGCCCAGCCTGCGCTGACATATGTTCTTCTTTTGTCTCCTGGGGTGGCCGACTCCATCCGCTCTCCTTCCGTCTCGCTCAGCTCCTCGGCTACTTCCTTCGGCGCCCCCGGTCTCACCTTCTTCCCCACACCTACTGCTCACGCAGCTTTCCCAGCTCCAACTCCAGGGACTCTGTTTCATTTCCTTGGAGTTTCCCTGCCCCCCTTTTCTCTCATACCCCAAATTGGTTCCACCAGAAAATCTTCAGCGGTCCACTCTCCAAACACAGCCATACTCTTGTTTCTTAGCATTTCACTGCTGGTGCTGGGTCCAGTCCTGAGCCCTATTCCTTCCAGGAACTGCAGAGTATCAAGCGGGCCCCCTGACTGGTTATTGGGAGAGGAGTCAGCTTCGCTATCCTGGAGAGCCTTCTGCAGTTGTCGTCAGAGGCAAGCACCCCCGAATCAGGAATCGGAGAAGTGCGCTGCGTTGTGTGTGGGAAGAGCATTTGGAAGAAACCCAGGTGCCCATCCCTTGGGGAACAGGTAAGTACAATGAAAGCCCATGGCTGCATCTGAGGCCAGAGCGTGAAGCAAGTGAGATCTTGAATGCGTAGCATTGGGTGGAAAAGCAACACGGGATCTGTACTACAGAACTATTTGTATGGTTTAAAATCACATTGACACTGTGCGTCTTTCAAGGATACATTTGTATCCAGGGACATTTAATACACATACTGGAGTTAGGGTCTGGGTATGGAAATGATTGGGTCCGTGTGAACAAGGAAATAGAAGGAAGCGGAAGGTCCTCAGCCAGAGTGGGAATTACAGGTCGCGCTCTCACCCGAATCTCTTCCCTGGTGGGAGAGAGAGGAAATCAGGGGAAGACTTTTCTCAATTAGCTTAACCCCGTCTCTGCTTTAAACACACACAGGCCATCGTATCTAGTCCTAACCGGGCCTCAGGCTTTCTGCGGAAACTAGAAACTTAGGGGAATCCAACTGTCAAAACCCCTCTTTTATAGAAGAGCAGGTTTTCTAGAATGTCCTCGTCCTGAATAAGTTATGAAAAAATACCTGCTGCTCACTGCACACATGCCCTCATGCCTTCATGCACACACACACACATGCACACGCAATCACACGCACACACACATGCACACGCACACACACACACCCAGAACTCTTTAAGGGCTAGAAAAAAATCTGAGTAAAAAGAGACCAGAGATGAGAAAGGATAAGCATAGAAGTCAATGTGACAAAGTTTGGGGACAAATGCTAGTACTGGCACCCTAAGAGACTGGGCTTTGAGTGTGTTTACAAAGCAGCCTCATTGAATTCAAGCCGCTACACAGAGCTAGGATAGAAGCAACTGGAGGTTCAGAGAAATGGTGGGTGAGAAATTCCTGATTGCCTGCTTGCAAGAAAACCCTGAAAAAACACGTCTAACTCCATTCTTTTCCAAAGGGAACAGTGTCCTCTCAGAATATGGGGTCATGAGCTCGGTGTCCTGTAGGTCTGGGGTTTAACGGTAATGACCCTCTGTTCAGGGAACCTTCAGGCTGAGGCATCCTATGAACCATCTCCAGGAAGGTGACATCCAGTATATTGTAGGACAAATCCCCTCGGAAGCAAATAATCCTCAATTCTCTTCCCTACAGATTTCTGTACATTACACTTGGCCAAGCCCTAGCTCACGATAAAAAAGAAACCACCACACAGTAAGGAAACAAGTCTCTACAAAGCCCCAAGCGACTTATTTCCATTCTGTAAGTCTTCACATACTGTAAGGATCAGATTTGAAATGTAAAATGACCAAGAAAATGGAATATGAGGGAGAGAATCAAGAAAAGCTGATAACTGAGAATTTTTCAGAAGTGATTAAAATTTATGAAATCAGAAGAAAGTAGAACTATGTCCTTAAAAGAATGAGAAAAACGAATGTCAGTCTAGATTCCTATACATGATAAAATTATCTCAAGATCAAGAGTGAAATAAGGAGGTTTTTTAGGAAACAAAAAACGGAAAGATTTTTAGCCCCAGATACTTCCTAGAGGAGCCTTGGCAAGAAGAGCTTTAGAGAGAATCAAAATCACCTCCAAAATAGTGTGAGAGCAAGTGGCCTGGGAGCAGGTGGGAAAGGTTAGCCAACACTGGCTTACAGGACGGGAACTGAGATGTCTAATTCATCGTGATAAAATTAATACTAAGATCCTATGGCCAACAGTAGCAGGAGCACCCCATGGAGGGTGATGGGAGGGATCCCCAGGTCTTTGTCTCACTTGTGAGGAGAGTAGATTTACTGAGTTAACATTGGGCGTGCTATTTTAAATGGAAATATATAATATGTATAAATAATATATATGATAAACAAAATATTCTGTCATATACATGAAACATAAGTGAGGGGCGCCTGGGTGGCTCAGCGGGTTAAAGCCTCTGCCTTTGCCTCAGGTCATGATCCCAAGGTCCTGGGATCGAGCCCTGCATCGGGCCCCCTGCTCTGCAAGGAGCCTGCTTCCTCCTCTCTCTCTCTCTGCCTGCTCGTGATCTCTCTCTGTCAAATAAATAAATAAAATCTTAAAAAAAACAAAAACATAAGTGAAGGGAGAAGAATAAAATGATACAGAAAGCAGAAGACCAAATAGAAATCATACAGCACAGTGGAGGAAATAAATCCCAGGATATTAGTAATCGCAAAGAATACATTTGGGAAGTAAAAGATGGAAATTTCCAGATGGGATTTTAAGAATCAAACTATATGCCCTTTGCAAGAGATAAGCCTAAAGCACAAGAATATCGGAATTTCTCAGGTTATTACCCGGAAACCAGGCGCCAGGCAAATAACCACCAAAAGAAATCCGATAGAGTCATATTAATACCAGAAAAAAAGGCTAAAAGGCAAAAACCATTATTAAAGACGAAGAGGGTCGTTATATCTTAATTTCAGTTTGAACTGCCCAGGAGGGCGTACCCATCTGAAGTGTTTATGGATGTGGTAGGAGCGCGGCTCATAGGGACCCAGACAACGGTCAGGGTTCGGGGAGACCAGAAGAGCACCGTTGGCCAACGGGGAGGCGCCCGCGGGACCGGGTGGGCGCCCGCTGGGTCGGGGGGAAACGCGCAGCTCAGGGACCTCCAGCAACACGTCGGACGCGACTGACGCGCTGGAGGCAAGGGCCGGGCAATGAGAACTGCTGGGCAGTCTGAGGGCACCGTTGTCTTGGCTCCAAGAACGCATGCACGACCCTCGGGCACCGCGCGCGGCAGAGCCTCCCTCCGTTCCAGCGTCGGAGCGAGCCGGCCCGTTCCTGGATTACGGTGCCTCCGGCTCCTGAATCACAGAGGCGGGGAGGAAACGGATTGTGCTCTTAAAACGTGTAATTCACAGGTCCAGCGTCCGTGGAAGAGAAGCCAGAATGCAAACGGAGGACGCGAGTGAGCGAGGCGGAGACCCGAGACCCGCAGGCGTCACGCAGGCCGGGCGTGGGGCAGCGCGGGGGGCGCGGGGGTCGCGGGGGAGTCCGGGACGCTGTCAGAGCCGAGGACGAGTGACCGGGCAGTGAGCTCCGCTCGCCGCGCACGAATTTAGGAAAAGCAAAGCAACGGGAGTCTACAAAGTAGAAGGGAGGACAAGGTAAAGGTGAGAAGAAGGACAGGGAGTAGGCAGGGTCCACAAGGTCAAAAACACAGAATAGGCAGAGTCCACAAGATCAAAAACTGGTTCTCAGAAACATGGGCAAGTAAACCTCCCACGAGATTGATCAAGATCAAGGGGGGCGGGCGGGGGAGGGGAAGGAATGGCCAACAACAGGGCCGCAGAGAAGAGCCCAAGGAGAGATTTAAAAAATTTTTTAATTGTAAAAATCTAAACGAAATGGACAAATTCCTAGAAATACACTGAAATTGGTGTTTGAAAAATCTGAGATTATCTCTATTCGCATTAGAAGGCTGGAACCATCTCGTAAGCATCCAATGATTTGAAGTCTGTCTTTAAAAATCTTTCCTCAGAGAAAACAACAGCCCTATGCAATTTTACAGGTAAATTCTCCCAGATTTCTGAAGAAAATGCAGTTATAAACATTTACAAACTCTTCTTGAAAATAAAAAGCGAAAGAAATTTCTTCTGCTCATTCTTGATATCAGAATGAAACAGGCAAAGAATGAAAAACTAAAACTTAAGGATAAATCTCTTTCAGGAACAGAGGTGACTTCCGGACATGACGGTTGGCAGTGATGGCAGTCATGGTGGATCGGTCCCCACTGTCCTCCTCCTCGTGGGCAGCCCACTTCACGCCTGCGCCCCGGGCTTCCTCGCCATCACCCCTCTGCTCACGTTTTGCGGTGAGGGGAGGAGATCCTGGCAGAGATAAGCCTAAAGCACAAGAACATCAGAATTTCTCAGGTTATTACCTGAAAACCAGAGCAACCCTGGGGAGCTTGAAGAAGGAAGACAGACGGGGCCAGATCCTGGGGAGCATGAAGATTGACGCAGTGCTGTGGGCTCCAGCCCTTGCCCTGCGTTCCCCTGAAGCTTCGCTGAGAACCAACGGGAGGCGGGTTCATTTGCCTTGAACCTAAAGAGGTGTAAACAGCCTTGGTCCCTGTCTTCATGGAGCTGCTGGTCTCCTGGGAAAGACCGACGTAAGTCATATCTCCACAAAATAAACACGAATGTGCCAACTCTGGGAAGAAGGAAAAAAACGCAGTCATGGGGTGCTGGGAAGCTATACAATGGGGAGTCTGGCTTTGTGTTGTGGCTAATGAAGGCCACGCCCAGGCAGTGATGCTTGATTGGAGACTTAAAGGCGTGTGAAGGGTCGGCCAGTCAGAGAGAGGAAGAGGATGGACGTGGGCGGAGGAAACAGTCTGTCTTCCAGCGGCACATGGGAGGGAACAGGTGACCTGAAGATCTGGAATCTGGTGAGGAAGAGGGAGGAGCAGGGCTCAGTCAACCAGGTCTGGTGGCCCCCAAGCAAGAGTGGGCTTGAACTCAAGACTTCCATTCTCTAAGGGAAGGAGGACACAGCCTCGTTAGTCTTTTTCTAAAGCCGTTTCTGACTATGGTGTGAAGACAAGGAGCGTGGAGAAGTAATTAGGAGACCGTTGCAGTAATCCAGATGAGAGATGCCTGCAGCCTGGACCAGGAAGGTGGGGTTGGAGATGGGCAGAGCGAGATGGGGGGAGGGTGCTGAGATTTGGAAGGTAACCACTGAGCTTGAAGGGTAGGTGTGGGAAGTGAGGAAAACAAAGGCCTGGGGGCCGGGTGGATGGAAGGTGGAAGGACCATTCACCAGTAAGAAGCAGCAGAGAAGGACTAAGATGGGGGAGAGGTGTAGGGAGGGTAAGACACTGTTCAGCCACGTAAGGACCTCAAGTGCGAAACACAGGTCTGCAACCCAGAGCTGAGCTCTGGGTAAAGACTGGAAGTTCCAAGGCATCTGTGTGCAGATGGGAGTTCAGACCCCATGGGCTGTCGCTGGCAGCCTTGAAAGCATACAGGGGGCAGAGCCAGAGCTCCCACACTTGGGCTGTGGACCGCAGAGGAAGAAGGAGACCCAGAGAAGCAAAAGGAAAGGCGGGGAGACGCAGCGTCGTGGAGAGCCCCGAGAAGCCTGGTCCAGGAAGGAGGTGGGGTTACAGGCTGCTCTTGGATAGTAAGTAGCGAGCTGAAGGACTTGAGCCGGACCAGGCATGCACGTGCCCTGGACTGTCGGTGGGGCTGTTCTCAGCCCAGTTCAAGCGGTGCAGGTAAAGGTGGGTCATGAGACATCGGAGGAGGCTGCTGCCAACCCCGCCGTTCTCCTTCCAAGTTGGGACTTTCGATGCCCTGACGCCTGCGCTTCCTCCCTGTGCCGTTCTTTCCCATTTTTTTTCCCATACAGCTCTTTGGGTTCCCAGGTGAGAAGAGAATTGTCCATCAGAGAGAAAACATATGATCCCCATACGATCAGAGGGACACCATGCTACGGAGAACCGCTAACGTGCCAGTCAGCACGCTGGGGTCTTTGGCACCTTGCTTGTTACAGCAGAAAAGCATTCCACCATCACTGCCCTGCTTGTCCTGATGATCAGGAGCGGGTGCGAAGTCACAGAACCCGTGTCCCACACCACGATTGCTGCGGCTGTGGTGTCGACCCCTGCTCCTTGCACCGCGGTGTCCTTGCTCTGTACTTTCCTTGTGCTCCAGGAGTGTAAGCTCACGCTGCTGTGTGACGTGGAGCCATTGTCCAGTGACTTCAGAATGAGGAGGATTTGTTAAAACACAGCTTTCATCCCCATGGATTCTGAACTATCTCTGAACTCTGAACTATCTTTCCAGGCTGTGCTGATGGAGTTGGCTCAGAGATCCCTCTTAGAGCGAGCCTGGCCTGGGTGTGATACCGTCATGTGTGGGTTCAGAATGACTGTGCTCCCTGTGCGATTATTCGTCATCAAACAGAGGCCCGAGGACACTGCGTTCTTGCTCACTCAGACAGGGCATGCTCATCGAGGACTGAAGACAGAAACAAGGTCTTGCTCAGTGTGAATGCACCAGTAAAGACGCTTGTCTCCTCTTTCCCGGAGAGCTCCATATGCCACCGATGGTAGACCCACGGGGACTGGTGGCATCCCTTGGGCAGCAGGGCGTCCCTGCTCCTTCCTTCTGCAGAGGCCGGCAAAGGCTGCCCTTGGCCATGGGTACTACGGCAGAGGCAGGGTGGCCCAGAACAGAGTCTATATTCTACAGGGACAAAGAAGAGATAAAATTCTAAGATCTAAACTGTTTTGTAATTTAGATTTTGTTTCCCTTTCCTCAAATCTTTGAGGCTTCAGGCCAAACGATAGCTGAGAAAAATGAAAAGGAAAAAAATATGGGCATGTATGTTCAAAATCCTATTTTTAAATTTTTCATAATTTGATTATTTTTGCTGGTTCTATTAATCTTCAGAAGAGTGGCTGAATGCAAATGTAAGCACATTAAGGCATTAAAAATCATGCAGAAAAAAATCTGAGTAAAGTTCCAAGAATATACGAATGTATATGCAACATATAAATTATAATTTAAGGGCCTTTCCAAGAACATTTGCTTAATAAATAGGACCGAGAAAAGGAATTTTTGCAATGCTAATTATTATACTACTTTCTCTTTCCAGATCTCACAAGATGCTAGGACATATGCTACAGGTATTCATTTGGATGGAAAAGTAATCTTTAGTGTCTATTTCTTGAGAATGGAAGGTTCTAGAAAGTCAAAGCGTGTGGCTCAGAAAGGGTGTCCCAGAATGTTGTGAATACTAAACGGTGTTTGCGTAGTCACGGAAAGAAGTCATATTTACTCAAAGGTAACAAAGATCATGAGAGACCCAGTCCAGGAAATGGGCTGGAGTAGGCCCACCTATCCTTTCAAAAATAGAATATGGAGAGGCCTGGCTCTGACCAAGATTGCTTGAACAGGTCTTTCGTTAGAAAAGAGGGTATTATAACGGGGCCACAAGCTTCCTCGGTTACTTCTGAAGTATTTGCACTAATAGAGCAATGAAGTTCTCAGGTGATCTTCTGGCACCAGGCGGCCCCAGGTCGGGTCTGTGGAATGTGGAGGTCACGTGGTGGGGATCCGGGGCCGTGAGTGACCGAGAGTTTTCCCCATCTCTGGCATTCGGCCCCTCTGGCGGCTCTCCTCCTGTTACCATCCAGAACCCTCTCCCTTCTCCAGAGACAGGCACATTTCAGCCAGTCCCACAGAAATCAGTTCAGAAACCTAGGGCACAATCGCAGAAGGTTCCGGAAGGTAATAGAAAACAACCTGGTGAGCGAGGCTGGGCATTGCTCCCTGCTCAGAACACATATCCTAGATCTGCGTCTGTTTGCTGCTGTGGTTCTTTGGTGCCGGACTCAGATTTTCCCAACACTGAACACGGGGATGTGCCTGGTATGTCCCGACTCTTTGGAACAGGAGCTGTGATAACCCTCAGGCATGGGCATAACATTGCCTTTCAGCCACCACGCCCGCTGCCCCTCACGTGCTAGGTAGGTCGATGGTAGAAAACACCAGCTTCTCCGCTCGGGTTATTGGGAAATGACGTGCCTGGCGACCCCTGACTCACGTGAGTCCACAGAGAGCGTCAGTCACCCTGGAGAAGGCGGCCCTGGGGCTCTGGCCCCGTGGTAGAGGGAGCCTGCGGCACCCAGCTCATGCAAGGGTCAACGCTGGGGAGCAAAGGGATTGAGGACACAAACCCATCATAAGAATGGAAGGTTCTAGAAAATCTCATTTTCCATTTCAAGGTGGGAGCCAATGTCACGCTTTGTTAAAAATGGGAACTGAAATCACAAGGGGTCATATAAGCCCACAACCCGAGGGCCGAAGAGCCAGCACGGGAGGTCAAGCGGGACGCACCCCCAGCCCCCGTGTCCAGCCATCAGACACCTTAGAGCCTCGCAGGTGTGTTTCCCGCGAGCAGGTGTCGGCGGAGCCTCAGCCGAGTCTCTGGGAGAATCTCCCGCTCTCTTGAAAGTGTTTGCAGCTCTGGGATGTGGACGGAACCCTACATGTGTGATGACGAGTGTCCCTTCATGCGATTAAGTGCTTTAGGTTGATAGTGAGTCCAAAAATACCCAATTATATAGGACTTTGTTCATTTTTCTTTCTCACATGTTGTTTTTCCTCCCCTCCTGCCCTCTCTCCCTCCACCTTGCTCTCCCTTTCCCGGTGCTCCTCGTGTCCCCAGCCCGGCCACACACACGTTCCCATTGGTCCCCACCGCGGTCACTCTAGAACGCTGAAGGGCAAGGACAGGACCCTCGTCCCTCGAGCGCGCTCCTGAGCCAGGGCAAGTGCCTTCTGGCTGCCCCGCGCCTCTGCTCCTCCTCTGTGCGGTGCGATGGGAGAGAATGGGCGTCACCCCCAGACGGCAGCTCAGGAGACAGGAGTCGCGAATTTTACTCAGAAGATGAGGTTCTAGGGTTCCAGGCAACAAACAGACTTCTTGGATTTTTATATTTGTTTTTCTTTTATGTGATGTCAATTTTGATTTTTCAAGAAAACAACATAATTACTGATTTGCTTTACTGGACATTGGGTCACAATTCTTGTCCACAAAGTAATAGTAGCATCGTTATTAACCAGAGGATTTTGAGAAGAGCTTCATGTTTTCATGTTTTGTTTTTAGTGATTCGTTCTTTCTGTCCTTGCATTTCTGCACTGAGAAGCCCCAGTGAAATTATTGCTTTAGAAGTCCTTGAAATAACTCTTTTCTGTGTGGTTATGTCTGTCACCTCCCCAATACACATGCTCATCTACCCCGCTGTGTTTTAGGGTTCAGGTACTGCTTTGCAAAATCATGTAAAATTATGTAAAACATTTACATAGTTCCCAATCAAATCTACAAAATACAGTGCAGACAGAGACGTTCCACTCCTGTCTCCTTGACCTAGTTCTATTTTCTCTCTGTACATACAGACATAAGTGTCTCAGACACACATGTGTTTAAAGTGTTCCATTTGGTTATTTATTGGTTAAATTTGGTTTGGTTAATCATATTTATTTTGTTAATAATCCAGAATTACTGATTATTCCTGTCCAAAGACTGAGTGAGTTGAAAGTCATGGCAATCATGTGAACACCTCAGTTTCTGTGGGTCAGAAATTCTGTGGGTCAGCCGGGGAGGGCGCAGCGGGACAGCTGGGCTGAGAGCCCCTGGTGGTTGCGGTCCGGTGCTGCCGTAGCGGGGGGGGGGTCACCAGGGACAGCGGGGCAGCTATCAAAGATCACTGTTGATGCAGGAAGCTATAGGGGTCCACCCGAAATCATCCCCATTGGCCAATGGACAAGATGAACGTCAGTAATGGTAACGGCATTGATGCGTCACGTGTTCTAGTCTCCTGGTTCACATGATGTTTAAAAAGCCTCACTGGCCTTCTTGCTTATTTCAAAGATGCCAGAGAAGCAGCTAATAGGGAAAGTGATGAGTAAAGGGGGAAACACCAGCATTTATTCTGCTTTTCCTAAGTGAACACAGTGATCAGAGAATTGATAAGGGAAGTTTCATTTTATGGAGGTATTCTGGTTTTGGCTGAGAGAATTGATGACAGCTCCAGAATGTCAACATTTACCACTCCCAGTGGAAGAAAGGGTTAACATTATTAGTTGACATCACAACTAATGGTACCATCAGTTTCTAACAAGTACGGGCGTCAGGAAAACACGTTACAGAATATCGAGGATTGTAATCCGCAGGATTTTTAATAAATAAATTGCAACAAACAAACAAAAGGGATAAATAACCTAAAAGTTAAGCATCTTAAAAGACATAATCATTGAGGTGTGTGTTTTGTCTTGGATTCTGATTTAGGAAGACAGATAATTGGGGACATTAAAATATTGACACTTAGTATAAGTAAGTTACTATTTCTATTTTTACATAATAGTCATATCGCTATTATTTGACTTTTAAAGTCATTCTTTCTCAGCCATTTATAGTAAAATATCTACAAACCACGTGGTCTGATGACTGAAATAACCCGCTGGTGTCCGTAGGGTTGGGGACTAGAACTGGGGACTTAAATAAACGAACAGGCCTGGCTTAGCTGAGGGTCAGTGAAGCCCAGTGAAGGGGCGCAGTGGGAAGTGTCCTATTAGTCTCTCCACTCGGTGTATCGTAAGGATTTCCCCTAATAAAACTTTTTGATCATTTTATGGATTTTTTTCTTTTTCTATCCACACATATTCACATACGGGTATGTGTTCTTTCTATAATAAGAACTATACTGTTTTGTTATTTAATTTATTCTCCTAAAACAGTCCCCTTTTTTTAAGTTACTAAATGCAACATGACTTTTAACGGCAACAAATGGATACACCACCCCTCTTGGACGGCGTGTCCAGTTTCTTCATGTTCCGCGCTGCTTACCACCAGAGCTAAGTCTTTGTGAATGCTCTTGTTCGTTTTCTGAAGCCTACGTGCTGGGTAGGAGATCCACCATTTTTAGTGTTTTTGCTACTGGTTGGTAATCTGCCCTCCCACGAAGTCTCAGGTTGCTAATACCTGGCTCACGGTCTACTCTTGTCAAAAGGTTGCTTAGCTTTTTATCCTTTTTGTAATTTTGATAGGCGAAAGTCTGTACCCCTGTTTTCCTTGCATCTACCAGGACTTATGGTCAGAGGCCTGGATGGAAAAAGGGCAGGACTGTACACTTGGAGTCTTCCTATACAAATTAGGACTGAATGCGTATTTTAAAAGAAAAGGTCTATGTTTGACATTGAGCATCACTAAAAAGTCATGGCCTGAGGAGTCATGTCACTTCCACATCTATAAGACTCTTACTTTCTTTCTTTTTTTTTTTTTTTAAATATTTTACGTATTTATTTCTCAGACAGAGATCACAAGCAGGCAGAGAGGCAGGCAGAGAGAGAGGAAGGGAAGCAGGCTCCCTGCTAAACAGAAAGCCCGACGCGGGCTCGATCCCAGGACCTGGGATCATGACCTGAGCCAAAGGCAGAGGCTTTAACCCCCGGAGCCATCCAGGTGCCCCTAAGACTATTTCTTTCAAGATTATTTACCTCCTGTGCCACTTGTATCCAAATAAAACAATTAACCTAATTTATGAAATCATTTTGAAAAAGGCAACAGAGGTAAAATAGAAACAAGTGAAAATTAAACGTCATTCATTAATTTTTTCTTGTTGACTCCTCTGTATAGTGATATTTAAAAATCACGGCGGGACGCTGCCCCTCTCCTGTGACATGTGTGGCTTCCATGGGGCAGCTCTCCGCAATTCTGACCCATGACCCGGACACAGCCCTGCGGCCTGCCACTCCCATTCAGGAGCTTCTCGTCCCACCCGTGGCCCATCGCACGCTCTGCAAGAAACAGCTGCCTTCTCCCGTGTATCCGTAGGACCCCTCAGAAAAGGAGAGCACTTGCCCAGCCTCAGGAAGACACCTTGCCATTTCTCTTACTTTGGTGATGGACTGACCTCACTTTGAGTCCGGAAACTCCGAGGCATTCTCTTGGAAGACAAAGCTAAGGCTGCTGGCGTGGTTCTCGTCTGATCCTTGCAGGGCTGGGAAGTTGTCGCCTCTTAAGCAGGCTGCTCTGGTGAGATCCGCCGAGCACAGCCACAAGTCCGCTTTCTCTTCCACCCAGAAAGAAATGCCGATGGATTTTTTTCTCATGAGACAATCAATGGAATATTTCCAATCAATGGAATATTCATTATCTTCAGTCTTTTGGAGAGCACACCCCCAGTCTTCCAACTGCCACTTACATTGTGTGGTTTGAGTCCTTTATCCACACGCCACGGTGGTTTTCCTGCAGGAACAAGCAGAACTCTGCTCTCCGTGTCTTCCAGTCTGCACCAGACTTCCCTCTAGGCCACAGCCCCTGTGAGCAGGCCTCAGCTTACCGCACGGGAAAGCGCTGGGCTGTTTTGATGCCAACTGCTGCTAAGCTGGGCCGTTCTCTCTTGGATACAAACAATTAGGCTTTTAAAGACCCAAGGGAAGGGTTAAATTTCACTGTCTTAGAGTCGGCTACTGCACCAGCCCTGTCAAACCTTCTTTCCATCTTGGTCTGGCATCCACTAAAATTAGGGGAATCCTGCAGAAATGGTGTGTCTTCGCTGTTCCAGTTTACCTCCTTTCCCAGTGGCCTGAGGGTCACTGACCCCTGGGAACTCAGACTCTGATTCTGTGCAGCCACAGGCCTTCCTGACTGCCCATTTTTATAAATGAAAACAAGCTTTCCAACTGCATTATGGCCATTCCCAGACTTTCATGACCTTCGTCCGTTGGAGAACATGGCTGGGGAGTCACGGACAGTAAGTCCCCCTCGTTCACAGACTCTGTATTTGCAAATTAGCCTATGCACTAGGTTTTTTGGTGACCCCCCCCCCCCAGCCACAGAGCTCTTGTGGTCATTAGCAGACATGTGTTGAGCAGCCGGACGTTTGAGTTGTTCATGGTGCACGTTCCGAACGGAGGCCAAGCAGAGGGCCCTTTGCTTCCTGTTTCAGCTCTCATAGCGTAACGAGCCTACCTTTTGCAGTCTACTTACTGCCATGTTTTTCACATTTCTGCGTGTGATTTCACTGCTGTGCAGTGGGCCGGCCGTTATGCTGAAGAGCTCTACTGGGGAAAACACAGGAGGTAGTTGAGTTTCTGCGGGCAAGAGCTGCAGGGCTCTTGGCCCTGAATTTAGTGTTAATGGATAATACTATTACTACATAAGGCACCTTTAAGGGGAAAAACACATAGGTCAAAGCTATGCATTGCTCCACTGATGAGAAAGCAGTGGCTGGAGCCTCGCAGGAACCTAAGCCTGAGTTTCCCTTAAGAGCAGCACAACTCAAGCTTGTCTAGACCATCATGAAGAGTCAACTGTCCTTTGTCCTTTGTCCCTACACCAGGATTTGTCCCCCTGATCCTCCCGTCCCTCACGTGGCTTTTTCAGGGGTGTAATTGTGTCCCTAGATAAAAATAACCTGAAGTGGGGCAACAAGGATAAATTCACGGCCACCAGCGTCCAACCAGGGAGGGCAGGAAGCTGTGCCTGATGCCAGAGAAGCAGAGACCCAAGATAATCCGTAACTGCCTGAGCAGGCGCTGCACCCGGCCCCGCGGGGAGACCACGGGTGCTCTGTCTCCTCACGGGCCCACATAACCGCCCTGTCAGGTGGGAACCGCTGCTCTCACGGATCACGTCTGATGACGCTGACATTTGGGCGGGTTAGGTAGGTGGTCAGGGTGACACAGAGGGGACCTCAGGACGAGATTCTAAATCTCATCTAGTTCCACAGCATACACCGTAAACCACCCACCTCCTCTGCAACGTTGGAAGAAGTACAGTAGCTTTCTTCCCGGTGATGACGCCTCCCCTGGGTAGTACCCCCATGTCACCAGCCTCCCATGTGAGAAACTGAAAATACTGTCCTGCAGTCGTTACTTGAACATTTCAGCCTGCTGGACGGCCTGAAGTCTGTGAAGTTGTGTGTGTGCGCGTCTGTGTGTGAGTGTGCATGTCCGTGTGTGAGTGTGCACGTGTGTGTGTGTGGAACAGAAACTCAGAGGCAGCGTTAGTGGGACGAACGATCACCGCGAGCAAACACGCGTCTGGCAGAACAGACACATCGAGGAGGGGCCCGTTTAACGTGGACACTGGGAGGGAAAATGGGGTCGGTCTTGCCCCCCGACTTGCTGTTGAAATGCCATCATTTCATCAGTTTCAGCCTTTTACGGCCTGGCCGTGAAGTAACCCCCATAATAATTTGGTCCTATATATCTTAAAAGTGTGAAAAACGTTTCCTGGGTCTGGAAACGTACCTGCAGAGACCTCCGTTCCCTCTTGGTAACGGCGGGTGGAAGGAATTCCAGAAAACTGTTGGATAATGTTGCACCAATTCTCCTGTGATAAATTCAGACCCACATTTAGGTATGACTTCTATAAAAAAGAATAATATCCTCTTCTTTCTTAGCATCAGATAATAACCTCATGAAGAAATAGGAGGAAAAACCATTTAACTCTATAGAGTCATCTGAAACCATTTAACTCTATAGAGCATCTGTACAATAGGTGATCAGCATACTGAGTGAGAAAGGGGGGCGCCCTTAGAAGGAATAACATTCTTCTGCCCATGGTGTGCTTTGTCATTGCCCGACGAGATACTCTTTTAAAATAAATCGTACATCACGTCATCACAGAAGGGCCTGTCATTAAAAGGAGGAGCATTTATGACACTCAAACAAAGGTAATACTCTTCTTCTTCGTAACGTATCTGCGATGCTGCCCTCTTCTCCTGTAGGGCATGAGTCAGGAGACGCGGAAGGACTGGGGTCAAATGACCAGTACTTTATCCTTCACCCAGTCCTAGACGAGTCCCAGATCTTACCATAAACGTGTAAGACTTCGTGGGCTTGTATTTCACAAGGTGAGTAGACATCACTAATGTGGTAACATCCCCTTGGCAGTGCGTTAGATCTACACTTGCTTTTAATGTTTGTGGCTAAAATCAAGTTATATTTCTGCACAAACACACTATGTCATCAGCTTTATATGGTAACTGACGTCAGTCTGCAGCTAATTAATAGCCAGTGATTAAAAATAAATTGTTGAATGACATGCCGTTAAAATAACACCTAAAATATCCCCAGAAATCATCAACAGGGTCAGCCAGTACCAATATCGGTCTGTGTTGCAACAAGGCATCCCTTCGTCACCCTTCCCGATCCCTCAAGCCTTCTAGAAAACACGATTTCTGTGAAATCTAGACTGTCAGCGTGAAGAGAAAGTTGGCAGAACACCGGGTCCTGTTGCTAAGCGATCCCTGGCGAACGGATACGTGTGCATCACGGCACTGGGTGACATCTTCGGGAGAGGGGAGACTCCGGCGCCACGGAACGCCTCGTTTCCTGGACAGGGGCAAACGCTGCAGGAGCCGGGGCTGGGGTCCGTCCTGCTGCCCAGGACCCGAAGCCGCCTCCGTCGGGAAATAAAATTAAGTTCTACGGAATTTTAAGGGTCTAAGTATTTCCTGTCGGTGTCTACCCTGCTTCACCTTTGAAAGGGAGAGAGTGAGGATTGTGTTGTGGCGGGGGGACCTGTGTACACACTTCTTGAGCGCCAAAGAGAAGGGAACAACATCTCTAACACTGCTACACTACACGTACCAAAGGGAATTCAGCTGGTGAAATCCCAGGGGCCTGGGGATTTTTAGTGCCAAGCTCTTTCCAAACGGATGGGAAAAGGATCAGCGATCAGCAGGTACAAGCCCCCATGTTACCTCCAGAGACCAGAGTGTGGAGACAGTAGAGGGAGAGAGCCCACCATCCCATGGCTACGCCACGACCCGCTAGGACCCGCATCTGACCTTCACACCCCCGAGGGCCACCCCTCAATATACAGCAAAATCTCTGTGGATTAAACCAAAGACACTGATCTCTGAGAATCATAGAACTTTAATTTATTATCTCTTTAATTGTGGTTGAAGTTACCCTTGAAGATCCCTCAAAGACAGTTTCCACATTACAGAAGCGTAAAGCAGGGGTGTGACTCGAGCGCCGCCCGCTTCCTCCCGCCACTCGTCCCCTCGGCTCCGGCTCCCGCTCCGGGTGCACCTGTAGTCCGAGTTCCGGGGCCGCCCCGGCCGGGCCGTCCTCGCCTGCCCTGGGACGTCCGCCGGCCCCGTCCGCACCCCCAGACTCGATGAGGGTCATCGAAATATGCACCCCTGACGGCGGAAGACACTTCGGACAAGGAAATTGAGTCATTCTCTAGGAGACCAACACGGGCCTGACCCTTAGAAATGGCTGTGACGAGGCGCACGTTCCCAGCCCGCTGCGTTTCCGTGGGCGCTGCTTCACCCAAGGCGGGCACCAGCTTGAATCAAGCTTCCTGTGCTTCTTGACCCTCCACCGGCGACCCCTGTGAGACCGGCTTGCTCGCAGCGGGCGGACCCCAGGGCAGAGATGGTCATCGGAGCTGACGTCCGGGGCTGGAGGCTTGCAGGCCCCTCGTCTGCGGCCGCGCCCTGCGCGGGAAGACTGGCTGTACCCGCCTGGCACCAAACTGGACGAGTGACCGTCTCCAGATTGCGTCCTCATCTGTAAAATGGGGAAAATAGGACGCGTGGTCTGCCAGGGTTGTTAGAAGAAGTAAATGAGTTTGTGCGTTTGAAGAGCTTAGCGCCAAACATACTTGCTTCCTTCCTCGGCTGTGGAATGGGGACAAGAGCAAGGCCCCTCGCAGGGCGCGTTGTGGGAACCACACGGAATGTGCAGGGAGAGGGCGAGATTAGGCCCAGGGACCCTTAGCTGGGAGAGCGAGCGCAACAGGCCTCCCTTTTCGCGACCCGAAGAGAAGACGGCGTCCGTGCCGCGTCACGTCGGGCCCCGTCAGCCCCGCCCGGCTGACCTAGATCACGGCTTACCCGACGTTTCTAGAAGGAGATGCGCCTCGCTCGAGATGAATATCCCACAGAATCCACGTTGTGGCTCTCCTGGGCCCGCCGGAGGCTCTAGGATCCGTCCGCACAACACGGCCGCATGCCCAGATCCGTGTGACGTGTTGCGTGCGTGTCCGTCTCATGTCCACCCGAAGTGTGTCTTCGGAGCATGTTGGGTCGGCCACGGGCCGGTCGACAGGACTACAGTGTGACGCAGTGTCCACGTCCAACCGTTGATCTTAGTGCAGAAAACCGTCATTGGAATTCATTCTTTCACCACCATTTTCAATTCGCAGGTGCTATGCGTTATCGAAAGATGGAAAGATAACTTAGCCGGATTCGCAGTCATCAAATGAGCAAAAGCAGCCTCGGTTATCACAAAGATCGCCGGTTTGGTGTTTTTGCACTCAGGGCCCACTTAGTGCTGCTAATTTAACATTTCACAACCAAACTCTGTAAATCCATCAGATTTGATACCTAGTAAATAATTATCTTTTTTTTTTTTTAACTTTTGTACAAATGTTTCAAACAAGAGGTTACTCTGTTTTAAAGCACTACGGTCTGCAATGGACAATTATTTAAGTGTTTATTTTGGAAAGGGGAAGAGATAAGTCAGGAAAGGGGGCATGAGGGCCTAGGACAGGTGCTCCCACTTGTCACAAACTGTCCAGAGCTGGTGGGGGCAGGTTTGTATTTTTGCCCTGGTCACAAAGAAACTAAACCACAAATTCTTTTAAAGGTAGAAAACAGTGAAACACTCTTCTCTATAATTACCAGTATTTATGTCCCCTGCAAAAAACTAAATTCTAGGATTAAAAAAAAAAAAAAAAAAACCTAACCATTTACTGCATAGGAAATAATGATAATAAAATGAAATCTAGGAAAATCTGTGCCACACAGCTGAAACAATATTCAAAGGACAGTTGACAGGCGTAAGCATTTATTTGTATTAACAAAGAGGGTGTGTAAGTCATATAAATCAGCATGAAATTCTACAAATAAGAAAAGAACACTGTAGCTCACCTAAGGTAACATATGGAGAGCACCAAAAAAATACAAATAGAAAGGTATGAGTCGGCAGAGAAAAACTAGTTGAAGCAATTGTTCAAAAACAAGGATCTTTAAAAAAAATTAAAACTGGATTCACTCATAACTAACTTATTCATGGAGACCAATGGGCTAAAACACAAATGCATGTGTTTTTCGAGGATTCCTAAAGGGAAGACGGACTTACAAAAAAGATCACATCAATTATAAAAGAGACTATTTTGATCCCAACTATGCACACAAATTCAAGAATCAGGATAAATGGCTGATTTGGAAACACTAACAGAACTGACCCCAGAGCAGATTATCAAAGGAGAAAAAAACCAACAGTTGACAAATCATATGTCTTAAAACGTAGCAGAGGGATTCCTTGGGGATTTCTGGCAATCTTTCAACATTCGGGTAACCTCTGTACCCTTTAAACTGCTTCAGAGCACAGACAATAATTCTGCATTCTTCTTTTAATGCCAACATGGATAGCAAAAAGGGAAAGAAAGAGAAGTCACAGGTCTGTCTCACTGAGGAATAAAGAAGCGGAAATACTAAATAAAATATTAGCTTACAGAATCCAGATTTATATAAAAAAAACATGCTATGAAGAAGTACGGGGGGTCTATTTTAAGAAAAATGATTCAATATTAGAAAACCTATCAATGCAAGTTCTATACAAAAGTAGTAAAAGAAAACAATCACAGGACAACTGGGTCGCTCAGTGGCTCAGACCTGAACCACTGGTCTTCTCTCTGTGATCTCTCTCTGAGCCACTTGTGATTTCTCTCTGTCAAATAAATAAATGAAATCTTAAAAAAAAAAAGAAAAAAGAAAACAATCACGAGCTTACCTCCATTGAAGTTGAAAAGGCACTTATTAAAATTAAAATTAATTTTTTAATTTTAAAATTTTAAAATTAAATGAAATTAAAATTAAATTAAAATTTAACCTCTATTATTAATTGAACAAAATATATTCTCAAAATAGGAATAAACAGAAAATAAATAGATACAAATATTTCTATATATCAATCCAAAAGCCAGGATGGTATCATGCTTAAAAGGCAAACCTGAGGAGCCCTACCATTAACCTCAGCCACCAGCGGCAACGTTGGCTGTGCCCACCCTGTGTACCCCTGGTTTGGAGAAACCAGCCGCATTGTCAGGTGAGAGCAAGGAATGACAGGTGCAAATTTAGGATGGAAGGGGCAAAAGTTAATTCATAAAGAGATTCAATATACACTATACCTATGAATTTAATAACTAATAAGGATGGTATTTGTTGTCTTGGGAAAAAACAATTTGATTATTATTTAACAAATGGTGTTGGAACAATTGAATCTCTATCTTCAGGAAAAAAACAATGAACTGAGATTCCCTTCCTCATTGCCAACATCAAGATAACTTTCAGCTGGAGTCAATGTTTGTTAAAATCAATAACAAAGGGGTGCCTGGGTGGCTCAGTGGGTTAAAGCCTCTGCCTTTGGCTCAGTTCATGATCCTAGAGTCCTGGGATCCAGCCCCGCATCAGGCTCTCTGCTCAGCAGGGAGCCTGCTTCCTCCTCTCTCTTGCCTGCCTCTCTGCCTACTTGTGCTGTCAAATAAATAAATAAAATCTTTAAAAAAAAATCAATAACAAAAATAAACCCTGATAAACACACAGATAACACAGGTTCCCATGAAGACTTCTATCATAATTATTCAGGAAGGAGGAAGTTTTTCTAAGTACATGGAAAACTCAGAAAACTGAAAGAATGGATGGATAAACTTGTTACATTATACTTTTTAGAACCCTTCATTAATAAAAACACCAAAAAATAGACTAATAACATATTTCAGGAAAAAAACAAAAAAGAAGGCAAATTCCAGTGCTGTAAATTTAAAATATCAGACTAGCTGGCCTCTCAGTTTGGTCCCTCTTTAAATTTCTACTCACTTGATGCATTTCATGTAATTCACAGGTATGAACCACACACACAGGCTTACTCCAGCACACGGAACCAAAGACTTGTGTTGAGGTCCTTCCCCCTAAAAGAATCAAGAATGTCGTTGAAGCAGAAAGATAACCACATGAGACAATTAAAAGACTTTGAAAGAATGATCCCCAGTCATGGCGTCGATGGTCCCAACATAGTTCTGAAACTCCCCAAATGCTCAGATAAAAGAAGCGGTTAAATGGTCAAAGAAGAACATTCACTGGCAATGTCTAACAAGGGGCCACCACCAAGCCTGGACACAAGTCACTGGAACGAGCGGTCCACACCCTCCAGCACCCACGTGGGAAGTCATGGAAGCACTAAGGACTGTGGCCAGAAGAAGCCCTCGACAGGCCAATAGAGGGGCTGAGCAGTGTTGATCAGGGGCGTTTGTCCTGAAGAGGTGCGAAGGGTCTGCAGTCTTTGAGAGGGACAGCTCCAGTGGGAGGGCTGCTCTGGAGTGTGACAACGGTCCGTTCTGTTTATTAATGGCAGTAGGTGCCTTATAAATAGTTCACTAAGCTATATCTTTGTTCTGGGTATTTTTCTGTATATAGGCTTTATTTTATAGTTAAACTTCTTTTTAAAGATTTTGTTTATTCGAGAGAGAGCAAGAGCACTCAAGAGTGCACAAGGTAGGGGGAGGGGCAGAGGGAGAGGGAGAAGCAGGCTCCCCGCTGAGCAGGGAGCCCAATGTGGGGTCCGATCCCAGGACCCCGGGATCATGACCCGAGCCAAAGGCAGATGCCTCACTGACTGAGCCCCCCAGGTGCCTCTACAACAAAATAATAAAATAAAAAAATCTACAATGCAAAACTAAAAGAAAATTTACTAGGAAATGTAGCTTGTGTTCATCCCTGGATCTATTCAGCAAATCCATGAAGAGCGCTTTGAATCTTCTGGCCCCCGGCTCCACACTGAATTTTGTCCAAAGGGAGCCAAGGAGGACAGAGAGATGAAAGCCTGGGAAATTTCAGAAACCCGCGATCACACAGTGAAATGGTTTTCTGAATCTTGCTCAGAATTCCAACCGATGTCAAAGTAGAGGTAAAACACTCAAAGATGTGCATGCCTGGAACAAAAAACCAAAAGAAAGGATCTTCATTAGCAGGCTAATGAAACCAGCTCCAAACCCATCCTCCCACGAGGCTGGGCCCACAAAGCGGCGCTGCTCCAAGCGGGTGTCCCACTGGGCTTTGACTGGTCAAATCTTAAATTAAAATGTAGCAGAAGGTGTCAAACAGCCACAAGTGTGGCCAGAACATCTCCTAAGAGCACTGGCAGAAAGGAAACTTTGTAGAAGAGCCCCGAATCAAATCAAGAGGCCTTACTCACTTGTGTTAGGGATTGGAAAGCAGAGCACTTTGGGGCGCTTTTAAGACAAACTGCAAAACTAAAATCTGTGCACAGTTCTGGCTTGTAGCCATGACAGAAGACAAAAGACTGTCTTTGCAAACAGATCTTAAAGGATGTGTTACCTTGGGCGAGGGATTTGGTCATTGGGAAGACATCTTTATTTAGCAACACTCCATTCCTTTGTTGGAAGCTGTTTTATGTTGCACTTGTGTGTGAAAAAGGAAAGTTTCTAAGCAACCGTGTTGTATGCTGACTGTCTAATCCCAGCGAAATCAGAGTGGTTTTTTTTTTTCTCTAGAGAAAGGTTATGTATCTATTTCTTATAAATTGAATCCTTCAAGTCTGTGTTGCTTGGTTATCAGAACTGTCTGGAAATTGATAATATTTTTGACATCAAAGTTTCCAGGTGAGAGAAGAGATAAAGCCAAGAGGGTAACAGACAGAGCCTAGATTGTTTTCCTCTGCCCTCGATTAAGACACCGAGAGCTTATTCCCACTTAATCCCTTATCCTAGCCAATAAATAGAAAAACCAAATGAGTTTTCTTTTCCACCCAGCAAACCCACTGGCGGCGTGCCTTCCGGCGGGAAGAACGCTTTCAGAGTCCGCCTCCTCGTTCCACCAGGAGAGAGGTTTCCTCAAAACAGAGCAGCCGGGCCCGTCTCGGTCTACGTTTGTTAACGAGCGAAGCTTTCTTTCTCTCCTAAGCCTTCAGGGACGCTGGTTTTAACCCTGAGCTCGGGGACTTTATTTAGATGATCGTCTCTGTTCTTCCTTCCTGGTAGATCGCATCGGGGTGTTCCGACCCTACAGCGCTCAGCCCATGACATCGTGCTGACAGAGCGACCTTGGAGGACAACGGTCACCAACCATCCCTGGCATTTTCTCAGCTCCTCAGAGCGGGGGTCCAATGCCGACAGGCTCTATTTCTGTAGCGAGACACACAGACCGGCGAGGGGACCCGGGCTTGGATCTCGGATCCACCCCTCGCCGCGCGCTTGCAGACAGGTTCGGTGGCCTCGGAGAGTCTCAGTTTCCTCGTGATGCAGCGGAGCCAATAACATTCCTCTCAGACTGGGACGGAGAAACTGGGTGGAAGTCAACCTATCACGAGAGATTCCATGTGCGGTGTCATGAGTTCACCCCAAAATGGATATTTACGCAGCACCGATAGCGGGTTGAGGGTTTTACTTTCTAGAACTTACTTACATATATAGAAGCAACAGCATATTTGAGCCTAACGTCTTTTTTTTTTTTAATTTAATTTTATTTTTTCATTGTTCCAAGATGTGTCTAACTTCTATTTGAGAATCGGTCTGTGATCGTACTGAAGTGTTCTGTGAACCACCCAGTTTGAGAAGCGTTGGGGAAGCGATGAATCCCGGGCTCTCCGTCTGACAGAGACAGTGTGGCTGGCCTGCCGAGCTCTTGTATTTGGGGTGAACAAAACAGCTTTACTCGTGTTTGCACACCTTGAGGGAGAACGGCTGTGTTCTGGCAAGGTCGTGCTGGGCGGTGTCTGCTTGTGGTCACCCTTCCCACGGTGCCCCTGTCTCCCTGGGGCTTCTCTTTCCCCGGAAACTTCTCCACCAAGAGCCGAGTGACCATGGAGAACACAAGGATGGGATACTAGGAACACGGCCTGAGGATCCAGCCTGGTTCGCTGCCAGGTCAGCTGGACACAGGAGAGGAAGAAAGAAGCCCAGAGAATAACGAAGCTGGAAAGTGTGGAGCTTGGAACACAGGCGGTGCCGAGTGGACGCGTGCCAGCGAGCGTGTGAGCGTGCGTGCGTGTGTCCCTGGGAAGGCGGAGGAGAGTGATCTCACCGCCCGGGGTCCCCTGCCGAGTCCTCGGACTGTGACGGATTTGCCAGTTTGCTATATTTAGCTCCGGGCACATTCATTTTTTAAGCTTGGGTCAAGCAGGATGTAGCCTCCGTGAGATGAAGAAATGCCCCCTCCCCTTGCGCACCCAGTGGTCACCCCCTCAGTGCAGTGTGGACGTGGCCTCCTCCCAGGGGACAGCAGGACTTGGCCAAGGGGCCGAGCGCGCCGGGAGCAGGCAGCCTCCACGCCCAGAAGAGCAGCGGACGGAGAAGCTCCTCACGGTCAACACCGCGCGTGTTTCCTCTGCCTCTGGGTCGGGTCTGGGGAGGAGCACGGGCTTTTCCAACCTCCGCCCGTGGCACCCGGGAGAGGTACAGGGTCACAGATCGGGGCGTGCTCCCAAGGCAGAGTGAAGGTATCACGGGGCAGGGGAGGATTGGGAAGGGGGCCTCACTTCTCCCCCATTTCCGCAGCCTCCTGGGGTCCCTGGGCCCCAACCCTCCTCAGCTGCCCCCTTGGCTACAATCACTCCATCCTTGAGGAATCACTGATGCACGGAGGCTCCAGTTAATGCCGGAGAATGAAGCGGAGGGCTCGGGAGGGAGAGAAGCTCGGGGTGGAGATCCCCGTCTCCCCCATCCCTTGGCCGCTGCACTGGGGCCGCAGCACGGGCACCGGCTCCTTCCCGGGCCTCCAACTGCTCCTCTCCTGGCTTTGCCTCACGCCCCCCCTTGAGAGCTGCAGTTCCTGCACCGGAGAGCTCACCGCCCAGCCTCCCGGTGCCGCCAGGCCTCCCGCTCCCGGAGGACACGCTCCTGGCCCAGCTCTGGTCAAAAGCCCCCCGAGGGTGGTTTCCACGGGCTGCTGGCCTCTACCCTTCACGAGGGCACCCGCGTCTGCCGCTGCTCAAACACCAGTCCGCCCGTCAGGGACTGTGGAGTCATTTTAGTTGGTCATGATCCTTAAGGATTCAGTGGAATAGAATAAAGAGCCAGTGTTTGACACACCCGGTGAAGACAGATGCTACTTAGACTTCCCTCTCAAGGTGTGTGTGTGTGTGCGTGTGCATGTGTGTGTGCATGCATGTGTGTGTGTGTGTGTTGAGGGCACTGGGTGCTCACATGCATGTGGCTCTGCGGTGGGAGACGCTCTCCTAGGGTGGGTCATGGTGCAGGAAACCCCGGGGGCAACCCTGGCCCCGCTCCTTGGGGATCTGTGCACACTGGTGGGGACAGACAGGGCCAGGCCTGTCCATAAGCTGCCAGTGAACTGGGGCCCTCACTCTGCTCAGATCACTCCCGGAAGGTGCCTGAAGGCTTCCGACGTGGCTTCAATCCTCTTTCCTTTGACGCTCGGCAAACTGCTCCTTCCCGACCAGACTCTGGTTTTCCTGGTTGGTGTTTCCACATTTCCTTTGCTCTCGTCCTCTGCCCCACCGTGATCTCAGGTCTGGGATTGATGGGGTCCAGCACGCCTCCGTGGGCTCGGCTGTTGGAAGCGCCCCATGTCGATAATGCTGTCCGTCTTCTCCTTCGCACGGCTCTCTGCTTGTGAACGTCACACCGTGGACAGACATAGTGCACGCACGTGACTGTGAGTTTGTGTAGTTACGGAATTCATAATTGTGACACTGATGACCTATACATGTTGACACGTAATGTGAGACGGAAGGAGAGAGAATTGCTGATACTTGCCTGTCGGTATAACACACGAGATGGGGAGCCCGCTTTGCACGCAGACGTGGCCTGCCAGCGCTCGATATGGGGTGAGGCCCAGGGACGCCGCTGCTGGTACAGCACAGAAGCCTCATCAGGGAAGGCTTTCCGGGAAGTGACCGTTTCCAGAGCTGATGGCCAGGCAGCCCGAGGCTATGCCTGATAACCCCCTGTGCTGGGAGCTTCTCGGGTTCCAGCCTGAGGTCTGCAGGGTTCACGCAGGACAGTCACAATGTATTTCCACGCTTTGTGTCCAGCTTTCAAAATTCCTCACGCCATCCAGAGATCTTCTCCAAACCAGCCTGTTCCTGCAGGCTCCGCCGTGCATTTTTCCATGCTGCTTGTGGCTCCTAATTCTATAGCTAAATTGATCTTCCGCACCACGTTTGGAAGAGGGAAATGAAGCTTTTAAAGCTTGCTACGGATTCAGAGAGCTCCTCTCCTGGGTGTTGTCTATGGCCTCTGCAATTATATTTTTTTATCTATGGCACTTTTATGTGAATAAAATAATCTCAGTTTCTTAAATGAGACAATTAAACTCCATTTTACCTTGTTTCCCTAGGGCGGTGAGGGCCTTACACAGAGAGAACATCTTTGTTCAAGCTCCTGATAGACTTTTCTCCTCTTTATTGACTGACATCTGTGTTCTGAATTTTTCATGCCTGCGTTACACAGACCAGACAGGGCAAGGGTTGAACTCTGCCCCGCGGGGTCCAGTCTGAATAGTTGAGACCCACGTGATAATTGCCAGAGCGGGAGGGTCCCACACGCTGTGGGTTACTCATCTTTCTCGCCAGTCCGCACCCTGATGGGAGCAACGGCTTTGTGTCTCAGCACCAATTCTTGTGTTTCTGTGTTCCAGAGGGTTCCGCGGCTGTGTTCGGGTCCCTACAATTTGCAGCTCTGCTATCACTGGGAAAAGGCAAGGCTGAGTCCTTGAAGTCAACAGAGAAAGCCCGTCCTCTTTGGGGTAGAACTTGTCATTCAAAATATTCCTTTTCCTTCCCTGGGGACATGCTATTTCTCTGCCCATAGGTCTCAGGCTTGGCCGTGGAACTGCACGCGTCCTTCAGGGAGAAGGTTTGGGGGGACTGTGGGAGCCCAGACCCACCTTGCTGAGGGCATGTCACTTGTGCAACTGAGGAAAGTGAGAGGAAAGGACATACATCACCTTTAGAAGCTCTCGGTCCCTCCTCACTCCCTTCCCCTTCCACATCAAGACTGACAGTGTCCCAGAGCGACTCCAGAGGCCACAAACACTTTGTCCCTCTGCATTCTACCCAGGTTTACAGTCCAGCCACTTCTGTGGCCTCTGAATTCACATCAAAGCTGGAAAGATAAGTAGGAGGATCTGGGTGGCCCAGCTGGTGAAGCGTTCAGCTCAGGTCACGATCTCGAGTTCACGAGATCGAGCCCCGTGTCAGGCTCCCTGCTCCGCATGGTCTGCTTGAGTTTCTCTCTCCGGCTGTCCCTCTCCCCACCCCCGGCTGTCTCTTTCTCTCTCTAAGATCAGTCAATCAATCTGTTCTTAAAAAGCTGAGAAGACAGGGGGTGGGGAGTGAAATGCACCGACAGCATTGCACGGGCATCCTGTGACCTCCGCACGTCAGGTTCAAGGTGCCGGACATGGACTGAAGACAATGGTGAGCATCAACCAGTTAAAAAACAGATTCGTAACCGAGCTGCTCTATGTGATTCCTGGACATACGACGCGGGTATGTGTGAGGGTCGTGAAGTCCAGGATTTCGACAGGTGCACCGACCGCAAACATGGGTGAAGTGCATGGATCAGGGGAGTGTCTCATTTTGCTGTCCACAGTGTTAGGATGGCAGAGCCACGGCGGAAGGCTCCGGATGGTGGTCTCAGAGGGGTCGGGGATGTGCACCTGCAGGTCAGGAACGCAGGGTTTCATGATGATGCGCAGCCCTGTTTCCCGACTGCACCAGCCTTGAGAAAAGAAAACAGACGTGACTGACAGGTTATGGTGGTAGGGGTCTCTAACAAAGCCGTGCAGAGACCGTCTTCTCTTTCATCCTTAAGGTCCTGGGTTCTTTCTAGTTCTGAGTAGTTTTGAGTTTTTCTGCACGATTAGAGTCCAAGCGAAGCCCAGAGTGATTTACTTCCTATCTCTGTATTAGTTGTCAAGTCCCTAAAATGGGAGTTTTGAAAATGCCTTCCCGAAAAGATTATTTTGGGTAATAAATGAGATAATTCCTATCAGTATTAGAATGGAAAGTGGCTGTCAGAAAGCTGTTAATTAATTAATGACACATTATTAGATAAATAACCAATGGATTGATACTGGATAAGGAAGAAATCATTGTAAATAATCGTAGACAAATTATTCTCTCTGGGTTAGTGTATTTAATTCTGCCGTTATTTGACACAGTCTTGGATGACTCAGCTCCATCCGTCTCCTCCATGCACTGGCCTTTTATAGCTTCAGAAGAATAGATCTTGTTTGTTTTTGATTCTGCTTCCAACCAAGATGAAGTTACGGGGACTGGACGTCTGTCCTACCTGCGACGACAGAAGAAAGAGTAAAACCTACGAGGCACGGGTTTTCTGACATCAGCAGCACAGCACAGAGAGGCCGACAGAAACCCAACAGGTGAGTCGGTGACTGCATCACTCATGCCTGGGTGGGAAGACTGCGCCCCAGGAGGAGACTAGCTCTTTCCCTGCGCAGAGGAGATGGAGCTCAGGGTCCACACAGGCCAGAGGAGCTACTGTTGCCCCAGGAAAGGACAGCTGCAGAGAGAGAGAGAGAGAGAGAGAGAGAGAGAGAACGCTCTCCAGATTAGCAGAGGGGTCCCCTTAGGACTTTGGCGGAGGGTCACTGTGTGCTCACAAGGGACCTGCCCCTGGCCGGGACAAGGATGGCCCAGAACGGTCAAGGGAACAGTCTAGGGAGTTTACAGAAGGCCAGCAACAGAGTGTAGGACCACCAGCAGGGGAGGAAGGCACCTCTAATTCACGGTGTTTCCTCAGGGGAACGAGAAGGGTCTTGTCTGAGCAGGGGGCATGCTGAGCCCCGGACCAAAGGTGGCATGGGTCCCACTGAACGCAGGACCTTGAGATCAAGATCAAACTGTCCCAGAGTCACCTAACTCTGTCCTAGAACACGGCCCAAGGCTATCTGTGGGGATGTAAAAACATCCGTCACGCAGAGAATGCAGAATGTCTGCCATTCAATAAAAAGATCACCAGTATGAAAAGAAGCAGACAGATAGAAACAGACCCAAAATAAGATCTGAAAATGACACGGAAGGAGCCTAGACACTCCGGCGGTGGCGGGAACGGCTTTCAAGACTCTGCAGGACACGTGGAGTGTGGGGGAGGCAGGCTCGCGAGACGGAGGAAGAGTCAAAGCGAACGTCTAGCGGTGGAAAGCACAGCCGAGGAGGAAAACGTAACCGGTCGGGGCGGATCCCGCAAACGGCAAGGTCAGCGAGCCTGAACCCACCGCGGGAGAAATTTATGCCATGTGAGTGAGACCCAGAGCGGAGACGTGTTGGGCAAGGAAGGAGCAGAGCCCTCGCCATCGGCCCGGCAGCCTCGTCTGAGGGAGAGAGGAGGAGCAGCAGACTCTGAAAAAATAATGTGCGAAAATTTCCCCAATTTGGCGAAAACTGTAAAATCGCCGTTCCAGGGAGCTCGAGCACCCAGAGCACAAAAATGCAGAAAGAAAATGACATCGAGGCCCGTCCTAAGGAAGTGGCCCCGGAGCTGCGAACACACCGCACGAGGGCAAAGAGGGTTCGAAGTCAGCCCCGGAGGGGGCTGGGTGTCTGTCTGCGGGGCGCATCGCAAGGGGCCGTGGCCGGTCCCTCCACGGGGCCTGCAGCGTCGGTCACTGTCTCCAGTGCCCGTGGGCTGAACTCGGTGCCCGCAGACATGTCCTGGGTCTCTCCAGGGTCTCGGGGCTGCGCTGGGACGGCTGGGGCAGCCCATGGCATCCGTCTTTCTCTTCTTGGCCTTCCTCTTCTGCCTGGGGCACCTCAGACCTGCTCTGTTTACCTCCTGCGCACAGAATTCCGAAACTCTGCACCCCAAGGCGGGCCCTCGCTTCTGCCAGATGCCAGGTCGCGGTGCCTTTCTCCCCGGGGCTCCCGGCTGACTCGCTGCTGCTCCCGGCTGCCGGTAGACCTTGAGAGCTCCAGACTCTCCTTCGCTACACTTAGCCTCGGGTTCCTGAGAGATCGTGTTTCCGTCCCTTGGACAGGACAGGTGCGATTGCATAAGGGGCCTTGGCATCTGCTGTTCCCACACCCGGAAACAGTCCTCTGTGCCCTTCTCAGGCCCGTGGGCTGCCCGTTTGTCCGGCTTCGGCTAAACCAGCCCCCCGACAGCCCTTGGGGTCCACTGGCAATGTCCACCGCAGCGCCGTTTCTCTCGTGACTCCTGCATCCCCTCTGCTGGGGGCACCAGCCTGGATGGAAGGTCTCTTTCGCGCCCCTCTGGTCTCTGAGAAGCAGAGGAGGGACTGGGAAGGTCAGGGAGAAGGCGGCCTCCCAGTGCGACCTCGGTGCCCGCAGCCTGCGCGGGACAGCCCATAGCACCACCCTCCGTGCCCCCCAGAAGCTGGGCTGGAAAATGCTTGGGGTCAGGGCAGCCCCAGACCTGGTTGGGGGTAACCTTGGGAGACCGCTCAGCCCGTGGGGGGATCAGGACCCGCGGGGGCTGCCCTGCCGCCTGTGTCTGGAAGGGTTTTATAAGTAAATACGGTTGTTTTAAAAATGAAAAGGCAGGGATAGGACTTGTTTTTCCTGGAATTATTCCCAGGACACACTATATAACAGAATGAATGTGTTTATGAGTTAAATGGAAGAGCCATGAAATTCTTGGATAAAAAAGGAGCGTGTTTGGGTCTAAAAAAAGGGCAAAATACCCTTTTCATGGTGCCATGAAGGAATCAAGTTTTTGTGTAAAAATAAATGTTGGTCTTTTGGACATACAGAAAAATATGTGCTATTAGTAAACTTGGGAAAATACCATCAGTGAGAGAAATGTTTGTTCACATGCTTGTGACTTAAAAATGCAATAAAGAGGGATTCTCTTCTAAGGTGCAGGTAATCTGGTAATGACAGAATGTGCTGGGTGGGTGATTTATTTTATACTAATTAGAAGTTAGGGATTATAAAAAGACATTATTATAAACAAAGTACTACTTTAAAAATAACTCAGTCGTGTAGCTCATTACTGAACGATATGGTTTAGGAATATTCTCATGGCACCGCTGTGCTCCTGGACAGAGGCTGTAGATAACTCCTCGTTGGCCTCATAAATTTTACGAGAATATTTTATTCACCAGTTCTGTTCTATTAGCTTCAACATATAGAAACACATGGAGCAAACTTTACAGGCTCAGCCAGTGTGCTGTTCTGCTGAGCCGCTCATTTTCTGGGAGGACCTTGGAAACGTGCTTGCCCTCCTTCCTGCCGTGCCTCCCTCCCTCCTTCCCACCCTCCTTCCTTCCTTCTCCTTTCCTCCTTTCTTTCCTTCATTCCTCCTTCCCTCTCTTGCCTCCTTCCTTCTCTCCCTCCCTTCGTACCTCCTTCCCCCTTCCTTCCTTCCTTCCCTCTCTCTCTCTCTCAAATTTGCCTCCTTTGTACTGAAATGATGTAAAACATTTAGATAACTTCAAAAGCACAAAAACAATTCATTTTGGAAGCAGACATGTGAATTCACAGCCCTCCCCGTGCTGAGGAATTCTTTGGGGCAAAAAGGAAAACCCCACGTGAAAAAGGGTCCGTTTAATTATAAATTTAATCAGGAATAAAGATCCACAGTGGTGAATGTAACAGGAAAAATCGCTTATTACTTACAATTTATAAAACTGCCACCAATGAAGCACATTCATGACTCCCAGCAAAATAAGACAGAAAGACCATGAAAGAGATTTCCAGATCCTCTGAAATCCCTAATTGGATAATCCCTGGGAGTTTGGGGCTGTTTTCCCAAGTCCTACAGATGTAGAAATTGAGGGATTCTGCGGCTGAAGGCCATGAAACAAGCAAATAAAAGGGTAAAGCTTGTAATCAACCCCTCTGCGCAGAGACCACAGGCAGGGACAGCCTCTCCAGCTCACAGAGGACAAGCGAGCAAACCCCGGCTGTCCGTGCAGCGGGGGCTCAGCTGACCGCGCGTTGGCAGCCGGAGGACCCGCCGTCCGAGTCCTCCCCCCACAGCTCGGGGCTTGGCACAACAGGCGTCTGCTGAGGCAGCGCATGAAGAGGGGAGACCAGCAGCTGGAGACGACACCCGTGTGTGTTGTGCGAAGTCGGTTACCAAACGTTCCTGCGCGCGGCTCCCAGGGAGGACCCGATCTCGCAGGTGAAGTCGGAATCAGCAGGAGGCGGGTGCCCCCCCCCACCCCGTGAGCACCGTGGCTCCTTGTTCCAACGATCCCTTCTGACACAAAGCCGACGTAGCTGGTGGCTAGTCAGGAAGACGGGATGCCCGTGAACACAGCCCTGAACTGCACAAAGTCATTTTATTCTGCATTTGTGCACAAAGCAGTACTGCTGCTTCATGGCAAACATTTCCTGTTTGTTTTTTTATTTTCAACCTCTTGAAATGACGCGGGCTGCCACGAGCTCAGGACTGTCCTTCACTTCTATCTCTGGGTTTTTGTGGCCGAGGTTGGGAACGGGAAGTTTACGTAAACAGCCAAGATCTGGTCATGGACTGCGCCGCGCCCTTGCTCCCTTCGCCCGACCTTCCTGTCTTCTGCTTGAGCCAAGCAAGCCGAAGGTGGCCGTTTCCCACATCATTCCGTCTGCGGAGCGACGGAGGCACGGGAGCCAGCACCCCGGCCCCAGATGTCTCTGTCTCCAAACGCCGCGCTGACCTGGTCATCTGTGTCCTGCGGTGTGTGGCTCTCCGGGGAGGACCAGCTGCTGGCCTGGGACGGAGGCATGCGGGAGGGATGGGGAACAGGTGCACACTTTCCGGGTGCTGGCACCTCGCTTAGGCTTGAGAGGGTGAGACAGAGGAAACGCCCGAAGGGCATCCTTCCTCAGCATCTCTGCGGGGAGAACTTGCAACAAGACCCTGTCGGTCGGGGACAATGTCGATGATACACGTGGGGCCAGAAGCACCATCCCAGATCCCACAAGAGTGGGGATCGTCCCGAGGTCTCCTGCTGCCTTCAACACGTATGAGAGTCTCGTTAGCCACGGAGACTGGGAAGAATCCCCCGGCTCCAGGCTGCTCTGGCTTCTGGAAAGATAGGCAAAGAGAAAAAAAAAACAAAAAACTTGAGCAAGATAGTGCTTTTCTGGGCTGAAAACACACATTGCTGTAAGGGTTTCACGCTATTTAAGAGGTTTTCCGGGTGCGGGTAGGAAAGAGGCGGCCCGGCGGCTCCCACGCTTCTACGGACGGACGGCGGCGTTAAGTTGGTACCTTAGTGATTTCCCTTCTTGTTTTGCCATAACACAGCACACGACTAATTATATTTATTGTAAATAGCTCAGTCTAAGATAACTAAAATCTTCACGTACTTTAATGTTTTAAAATCCACTCAGTCGCGGTAGAAGAGGTTTCTGCAAGGGAGAGGGTGTGGCGAACATAAGCGGCGAAGGAGAACAGCGTCCTAAGGGTTCACGGATCGCAGTCCTGGACCTTCCCCCGAACTTTCCACCAGCGGGCCTTCCCTTCATCCCCGAGGCCCCCGCCTCAGAAATACACCGACCTCCCTGACAAGAACAGCTTAAGAAAAACTGTCCCAAGCTCCGGCTTCCCTCCCTGCTGTTTCTGTCATTCTCCCTGTGATTCTACACCCAAGCACCCTCGTCCTGGGAGCTCCTTGGGTGAACGGGCCATTTCCAGCCCAGACACGGTGGATACACGAGGACCCCACTCACAGCCGCCCTCACTCCGTTTTGGCTAGATGGGCTCTGGGCATCGTACGTCCTGTCTCCTGGAGGGAGTCCCGCTTCTGTAGATCGGAGCTCCAGGCTCTGGGCATCGTACGTCCTGTCTCCTGGAGGGAGTCCCGCTTCTGTAGATCGGAGCTCCACGCTGACTGTCCTTTCCTGGCTTCGGCTGACTTCACCAACTGCCAACAATTACCAAATACACTGAAAACTTCTCTCTTTAGGTTCAGAACCAATGGCTGGGTATTCGTTTTTGCCCCACTGAAACCGCACTGAAAATGGGGTTTGAAAATGATCTTTAGCGGTGTCAGGTCTGGGGTCAGAAGTGCCACGCAGAGCCCGTGAGAAAGTCTTTCACTTATTCAGGAACAACGTGTCCAAGGCTTTTTGTCTTTCTGGTTCTTTGGAGCCCGGAGGGACTGTCCTTGCCCTCATTGTCTTATTTATTTATTTATTTACTTCTGAATACAACTTACTGAATCTCTCAAAAATTTAAATGCTGCCATGGCAACATTTGACTTGTTGTAGATATCAAATTATCAAAGATGATTAAAAAAAAAAAAAAGATGTTTGCTTGAGACCAAAGTGTGACTTGGAGGTCCAAAAGCAACATGTTTCCTCCCTTTTATGGAAATATGAAGGGCGCCATGGGGCCATGAGCCTCAGCTATGGTACCAGTGGTTACCGGCTTAGTTGGATTTTAAACACTGTAACATTTTTGGGGAAACAGCCTTGGTCTCAAAATCTCTTTTTACCCTGTTTCAATTTTATGCACCATTAAAGTTCTCCCCAACAAGGCTGAGCGGAAGGAAAATAAGGTCCCAGAATACTCCAGGCTACGAAAACAGAACATCGAATGGCTGTATGTGGCGGATCCCATCTGCTGAGTATCCAGAACTCAGACAAAGGGTCAGGGATTTCTGTCGGTTTTGTTTAGTGCTGCGATGCCAAAACCTATTATGGTGACTGGCGTAATCAATAAAGATTTGTTGAATGGATGATATGCATTTTACAAGAGGGCAAGCAAGCCTTGGGAGACATTTTTTTTTTTTTTTAAAGCAGGATTCAGTATTGCCTTAGTCTAACCTTCAGGTTAATAATGCATTAATTAGTGAAGATATTCTCCTTAAATGTGTGTGTGTGTGTGTGTGTGTTTAAGGAAACAAAAACTGATGCTTTTACAACCTCTATTTTCATGTTCAAGTTTGGCATTTTGGAATACCACCTGAATGGAGTTATCGTCACATGTAACGGGCGAGGTCAGATGAATGGAGAAAACAACATGACAATGATCGTAAAAAGGAAATAGCGATAATCATAGCCATAAAAGCAAATTTTAATCCAATTAACTAAAAAGAGAGAAATACAATGGCTATATTGTGGCTAATGGAGATTTCCTATCTTCATTCTTTGCTGAAAAAAGGCTTGGGTGCATTCATTTTTTTTCTTTCAAAAATGAAAGCCATAAAACAAATGAGAGTCCTAATCTTTATTTCAAATGAATGAAAAGAAATGGTCTGAAATCTACTTAGTTCTCTGAAAAAAAAGTAAGAATGTAAATGCGGTTTATTATGAGGCTTTCGGAAGCTAATGACGGAAAGTTAGCAGTGGGAACGCGCTCTGATGGCGCAGGATCCGTCAGTGGCATTAGCGGGATCTCAGTCTCTTGCTATGTTTCAGCTTGGTCTGAAACGATGCGCTTCCGCTGCAAAGATGCGAACGTGCTGCACACCCAGGGAGAATGTGTGTAGTTCAGCCGTGCGTGGCTTTGCCCGTCCCCACTGCATCTGTTTTCCCTGGACGTCTCTGAGCTGCCATTTTGGCTCAGCTGCCTGGGCTGCTGTGAAGACAGGGAGACGTTCCTCGGGACTCTAAGCACCGGCTGCGCCCTGATCCCAGCCACCGTCCTCCAAAGGCCTGTATGTCCTCGCAAGGCTGAGTATGCAGGTCCAGGACGGTAGCGATCAGCAAATATCCAGAAGATCACGAATGAAAAGGCTTGACTTAAATGAACATCAAACTATTATTTTCATCTTCAACTTCCTTCTGAAGCCTAAGAGGAAAGCAAGCCTCCATTTTAGCAGGTCCATTTTCCTCTCACACATGCCTCCCCTATGCCTTCACCAGACTGAGCCTTTCTTCGTCAATGACTATGGACAAATCATGTCCTTCGGGGTCACGCTCCTCATTACGCACCATTTAGTAGGTTGACTATCGTGTGTCCAGGGAAAAGCTGCCCCAACTCCGAGTATCATTCACAGAAATCCCATTCTGTACTTCCTTGCTATCCTAAGGAACACTTTGATTTAGAGGACTTTATGCAGCCTCACATGAAAAGGGACCACTGAGGTCCATAAATGTTCATGCACGCACCATAATTCATGAGATGGGCATGTGCCCAGCTTCCTAGATCGCCAGACATCCCTCCCTAGGAACTGACCTCATGATACTGTTTGCATACCAAATAGCACCTCAGTATCCATGTGCGCTACAACAGTCATGAATTAGAAGGAGCTGGACTGAGGTTTATCTGTAACTGGCTATTTATAAAGTTATTATGCAAGCAAAGATTACAGAGAAAAAATTATATCCACACCATAGATCATATATATCAAAAGAAAATTTGGCCAAGAGCTAAAAAATCAACCAAGAAGTTCTAAAAAACCAGGAAAGATATGAAAAATACCCTTACTCCAATTTTGAAAAAAGTATGCCAGATGTGAAATGAAACTATGAAAAAATGGTTGACAGATTTTACCATAAAAATGTTAATCATATAAAAGATAAAAAGCAGTCGAAATGAAAGAATTATGAAAACAATAATGAGGAAGATTTTTTCCTCAAATAAACCATTTAAGAGAATTAATACCTATAATAAATAAAATTGTTCACAGATACAATAACACTGCAAGGACTGTAATAAATGAAAAAGCCTAGGAAATGAATGGAAGATTTACAATGGAATATAAATAGTAGGGATAAAATGTCTATCTTCCTCATTATCAAAGACATGCAAATTAAAGCAAGACTTGCAACCATTGTATCCCTGCTCATATTTTTTAAAGGCTACCATTCTACAGTCTTCTGCCTGTGGGAATACTTTCACAAATAGCAGGTGGCAGTATAAATAAACTGATAGGGTTTTTTCTTGGTGAGAGTGGTTTGATGATGTTCTAATGCTATGAGTTTCTGCATCACTCTCATTCATTCAAGAAATATTTGTTGAGCATCTACTATGTGCCAGTGATTCTACCATATGTTGGGAATTCAGTCATGGTCATGATAGACATATTACTGTGCTCATAGTCTTACAGTTGCTCTAAGGAGACAGGTATTGAAAAATAAAACAACACCTATTTTCAGTAGTTGGGGTACTTCCGATGAGGCACAAGTAGCTATCATGGAGAACATTATAGGTTGGGGGGCAGATGAAATCGGTGCACGAGAGGGCGCAATAACTTGGACTGTCCAGGTGAGTCAGGACACGTGGTCAACTTTGTTGCAGAGCATTGAACCTCTCTGGGGTCGGGATGGTTTTCCCAAGAAAGCAACATTTAGCGGAAAATGGGAACAAAACACAGCAGGTAAAAAGGGAAAGAGGAAAGAACATTCTGAAAGGCAGGTGGTGAGAGAGATACCGAGTTAGAAGGGAGGGAGCTACAGGTCCTGTACGCTCCTCCGTGGTACATGCAGGGGAGACTGCAGAGTCCAGAGCAAGTGGGTCCTGCGAGGCCAGGAAGGGGTGCTGAGAATTTGCTTCTTTATCCCAAGAACAATGGGAATCCAGCTGGAGAGGATTAGCAGAGAAGAGGCATGACTTCAGTTAATAAAATGCCCCTCGGGCTGCAAAGAGCATAATACTGGGGGCAAGGAGGCAGGGAGAAAAGTGTCTACCAGGACCGCAGGAGGGCCATGCTGCCATCCAGTGAGACATGACGGTGACAGGTGCTCTTAATATTGAAGTACAAATACTCTGGGAGGCACACAAAGTGTCTGAGTGTCATTTGGAGGCAAATGGGAAGTTTTTAAAAACCTCATTTTCAAGATCCCCGCATTCCTTATGTCATCTCTGCTGAAGCTGCCCAGCCTGGAAACAGGTCTACAGCTTGTAAGGGACCTCGTTCTCCCCTCTCACTGCCCCTCAGCCAAGACCGTTTCCCAGGGAGGAACTTGGCCAGGGCCACTGCTGGCAGCTGGGGAAAGGAGCTCCCTGCCCTGGGGGAGGAAGGCTGGGAGGCACGCGGCGTCCCCCACTGAGCCCGCCCCTGCACGCCCCATCTGTGCTCCTTGCCTCTCCTGTTGCCCCGCTGGGAATGGCCTCTCCAAGTTCTGGGAATCTATCAACAGTCAGGCCATTGTTACGAAATACAGATCATTCACTATAGCTGGTCATAGGGCTTCAAGGGGTTCAAATCGCTCCATTCCTTACACAACTCACTTTAGATCCCCTCCTATCTGGCCAGCCTCTCTGCTGGCCCATGCAGGTTACCTGTGGACCCATCATGCTCCCTAAGGAACCCCAGCCCCTGGTCCCCATTCCCTTCTCAGTGCCTGCTGTGTGTGTTAAATACCATCCAAACTGGATATGGGGCCTATAAAGAGATGCCCCAGGGGGTCACCTGGGTACCAACTCTACTGTTTCCCTGACTCTATTCATGACAGGGACCCTAGTTCCTCCTGGTGATTAAGGTCCGTTGTATTTGTGAAGATGCAGCTCTTTTCCTTCTGGGCTGGTCTCTTGGCACAGGAGCTTGAAGCCACCGGGCAGGAGGTACAGCTGGAAGTTTAATGGGGTACTTTTGTGTATCATGATGGAAATATTTCACCTCTAAACCCACAGAGCCTAGATTTTGGGGACAAGAGGAGCAAATTCCCTAAGCAAGTCACTGGAGTGTAAGAGAAAACGGGGCCGCTCTAATTTCCACACCTTTGTTCTTGAACCTACATATTCTACGCATTAGAGACATGATAATTTATAGTAGGGCACTTACAGATCCGTATTTCGTAACACTGGTCTGACTATTGATTTGGGGCATGTGATACGTGATAGAGAGCACCGCCCCCTGACCATCTGCCATCACCTCCAAGCATGTACCTTAGCTCTGCCCCATTGCCCTGTTGAGTCAATCACCTTGTGAGTGGTGTGGGTTGTGGTAAGATTGCTGGACCCCATGGTATGTGCTTACTCCTCAGCAGCTTTGTGTGACAGGGGACCCGGGACTGAACTTTTGGACAGTGGTGTTGGCTGAGGTCCTGCAAGGGAGGAAGGGCAAACCCATGGGTGGAAATACGTGTCCAGGCCAGGCCAGGCCAGATGAGGTGCCGTCTATTCCAGAGGAGTCAGCTTGCTGCCGAGAGGCTCGATGGCCCCCTCCAGGGCCAGCACCATTCCCGTGGCGCACAACACCGGTCTTCGCTGCTTTCAGGTTGGGTACTCTGCCGCAGCAGTAGTAAATTCGCCACAGAGAAGGGGGAGTTTGGCTGTGGAGCCCAGCACCATGGTGCTGCACACAGGAGCTCATGGTACAGAGCCAGGTAACGAGGACGATGCCAGCTGACATTACCTGTCTTAGCCTTTCCATTTCCATGGCTACTCAGTGCTTCCTCCACGGTGGATGGCCTCTGGTGGATGCTAGTCCATGGTGGATGGTCTCTGGTGGACACTAATGTGTGAGAGGAAGGTTTGCTCACCTGTGACTGTCCCAGCGGCATATCTTCTTTCAGGGTCCCTGGATCTCCTTGTACACAACTTTCCAGCCTTTGAATTGTTGGCCTATGACCAAGTAGCCAAACCATTTGCCACTGCCCATGAGTCCTCGTAAGCCTTTGCCTTGCTCACTTCTCTTTCTGTGCAATATGGGTAACCAGGTAGAACCCCCGAACCTCTGCCCATTGGGAGGATTTCCCCTCGCCATAGACTCCTGGTGCCCATCTGATGGGACCACAGTCTTGGAGCCGTTCATTGTCAATGTGCACGCATGGACTGAGCTGTCCCATTTTCAGCCAAAACAAGTTATAGGACATTTACATGCTTTTCATGTTTACTTAGAAAGGTGCTTTGTTGGCCAATTCTTTGTTAACCTCATTGTTGTGCATTTCTTGGGCTATGATAAAATTTTACTCCTCGAAAATTCTGTGATTCGTACGTGGAACATATCTTAGTGTTTGTTATTCAACAGAGGCCTCACGCTCTGTTCAAGTGTGGCGCCTTCTCGTGAACCTAGAGGAAGACAACTGAGTTCATCCAGATCTGCCCAGAGGCAGACACCGAGATAGGCCTGTGCAGGCATGGGATCGACCCCACAGGGTACTGGTACGATGCGGGGGCCTGTGCACCATGTGTGGGTCTGACACCCAGGGAAGGGGGACAGGAAGGAGGAAGAGAGGGGGGCCTGGGTTGGAGGGGTCTCAGACCACAGGGCAGACCCTTCCAAGAGAGGATGGGCCAGGGCAGTGCGAAATCTTGAACTAGTCTAGCCGGTGGCTGAGTGTCCTGTGTCATGGGAAGAGGCTGCCAGGCTTAGCGGTGGTTTGTGCATAGCCTGTGGGAGGGGGCTGTGGTCGTGGACGCAGAAGGCAGCGTCTGTGGTCGTGGACGCAGAAGGCAGCGGCTGTGGCCATGGATGCAGAAGGCAGCGGCTGTGGCCGTGGACATAGAAGGCAGCCGCTGGAGCCCCAGCCATTTACGGTCCTGCAGCAGGATCTCTGAGTGGTGCGTTTCCATAGCAACCACATCAGTGCCGTGTGGTAGGACCCCTTTTCGCTGGCTTGCGCCTGGATGGAGACCGGAAGGAACAGCCATGCTGCCCGTCAGCTGTCAAACACAGACCGACCAAGGCCTTGCAGATTACAGAAATGCCTTCTTATTCTGGCCCGAGAAATCAAGCAGGGGCCACAAGATTTCATTTCTGCGAATGGAAGATTTCAGGAAAGACTTTCTCAGAATCACGGTTGTATCACCTAGTACCATCCTTTCCCCGGTGGTGATAGACAATAGTAGCACAAAATATTCATTTAATTTCTGAAAGATTCCTAGCCTTCCCTGAATTCCTTGCATAAACCCCCATCTGCTCTGCATGAATATAAGAAATATACTACGTCCTGCCCGAGATGCTCTTCCTGAGAACTGATCCAAGCATCCTGTGCCTGGGAAGGTTGATGCCCCGGGTTTTGCAGACTTCAGAAGGGTGAGCCTGGGCTCTAATCACTGTGCCATCTGTTAAAGATTCATTACAAGTAAACACATGAATGTACCTGGGCATGGAAGTTGCTATTTTTAGCCTAAACGGCAGGGGAGGTTTCTGCATTTTGTTCTGCTTGGTTTTTTGTTTTTTTGTTCTTTTTGGTAACTTTTCACTCAGCTACATACATTTTCATCATGGAAAAATTACTTTTGTGATTGATTATTCAGAAAAAAAAAAAGCAGGTTTCCACATGCAATTTTTTTGGGGGGGAGGCGGGGGTTGTGGCGTCTTCCGTTTTGCTTTAGGGCATCCGTTTCATGCTTATAAAGTGTCCTATGGCTCCGCTTAGAATCTTCCAGTTGATGGTAATGGAAAGTCTTCCTACGTTTTAAGTGGAGACTAAGTGCTTCTTCTGAATAGGTAATCACAGTGTAGATCGGAAAGAAGAATTATGCCCACAGTAAAACACTAATAAGCCTCAGAAACTATTTGCGTTTGCTTTTTCAAGTCGCAATTGCCTTTTTGCCTCAAAGAGCTAATGGCAGGAGTACACTGCTCACCCTTCGAATAAAAATGATAAAGAACTACAGAGTTTAATAAACATGTTTAGAAAAGTCGGCATAAATTCGAACGTAAATCTAAAAACAAGCCGAACAGAAAAATAAATAGGTAAACTAGTGCAAAACTGAGATTTCTTTATTTGAAGTTCTGGCTTGTAGCTGACCTGGTCCATTTGGTGCGTGCTGAATGAGTTAGCTGTGGGAAGGAGGTCCTGGCGCTTTTCTAACACTGTTTCTTATGAATTGTAGCTTACACTTGGAATAGTACTAAATTCTGTCGGATGTTGTGCAAAGCAAATACGAAAGAGACGGTTTTTAAATCATGCAAAGAGAAACAGCAATGTGATGAAGGACCTGCTCACGTCATCCCCGAAGCTCTTAGAAAGGGTCATGGTTCCTTGACTCCTTCCTGCCCGATACCTCCTGAGTCCCTTGTGGCCGAAGCTGTGGGTCGTCTGCCTCTTTGCTGAATCCCGCTCTCCTTCTCAAGAGGGCACAGACTCTCTGTAACGTGGCCACGTTTTAGGGCAACGTGGGCACACCTACCATCTCCTGGGGGTGGCTCTTGCTTCCCTAGAGCCACCCCGAGGGCCCGGGTCCTCTCTCTAGAACTGAGTGCAGGAAAGGTGCCACCGCAGCCAATGAGTGATGTCCAAGAGCAGGCTTGCTGGGTATTTGGCAACCACTGGTTTGCTTTTTACAAAACCCCTCAAGGAAGTCGAGGACAATGGTCGTCCTGCCGCAATGCTAGGACTTGTGACAGCCCCCTGCAACCATGGGCACTTTAGGATGAGGAGCAAAATAAAGGATGGGAAAAGCCCAAGAAGGAGATGCAAGAATAGGGAAAACAACTGTGTCCTTTTGACCTTGAAGAACTTACAGGACTGTTGAGCTATGGTTTTCATATCAAAAGTGAGAGTCAACGGTGCAGGTCAATGAACCACACTTTGCTGGGCCCCACTTCAAGAGTGGGGAGGCACCACTGAGCCCTGACGACAAAACATCCCGGGGGGCCTCGAGATCCTGAGAGGGGTTCTGAGAGTACAAGGTCACCGTCACAACACTAACACTTTATTTGCCTTCTGCTCTCTTTGTCTCATAAAGGTATATATAGAAAGTGTTTTCCGAAGTTTCCATGACTTTGCTGTCACAACAGACTACATGCAGGAGCAGATGTGAGCATCGGGTGCTTTTTCTTCAGCCAGGCACTGAAAACATTTTCAAGAATGTCCAAGAAATGTTGTGTTCTGAGTTAATTTTTATAGGTATATATTATTTATGTTATCATGTAATAGATTTCTCATTAATTGTAAATAAGTTAATAAATATTTAAAACCTTTTCTAAGCCCTAATTTCTAACACAACAAATACCAGCAGATAAAGTAGACATAAAGGAGAGCTTTTTGGAATTCTCAATTATTTTTTAAGGGTGTAAAGTTGCCTTGAGACCAAAATATTTGAATATTGCACACCAGGCATATGCTTTTTAAATGAAAAAAAAAAATCTTAGAGGTTGTTTATAGTAGCTTGAGATCCTCATTTAACACAAAAACATTAACACCAAGATTAAGACATTTGTCCAAGTTTTCATGGCTACCTACTGCTGTCTAGGACCCAGAGTGTGCTGATCTGGCTTCCAAGTCTACATTCTCCAGGTACCACTGTTACTAGTGGTAAAGATGCTGGCGTTAGAGCCTGCTGTAGTTGGGGGGGGGGGTTGGCTGGATGTTATCCTATCTCCATGTCGTTCATAGAACCTAGTGTGTCATTATTCCAACACGGAAGAGTCAACTCTGTGTGCGTGTGTGTGTTTTTTAAAGATTTTATTTATTTATTTGACAGACAGAGATCACAAGTAGGCAGAGAGGCAGGCAGAGAAAGGGGGGAGCAGGTTCCCCGCTGAGCAGAGAGCCCGATGGGGGGCTCGATCCCAGGACCCCGAGATCATGATCTGAGCTGAAGGCAGAGGCTTTAACCCACTGAGCCACCCAGGCGCCCCTGAAGACAGTGTTTGATAAGTATGTATCAAAACAAAACCAGAACAACTGGCAAATGTATAGGATCCACGACACGTAAAAGGAGAGAGGGGAATTTTAATACAGGAGGTTCCAGGGGTTAAGTTCTGGAACATTTTTTTCAGTGTACAAGATGAACGTTCCGGATTTAAGATTCCGAAGGGAGAAAATGTCCCAATTAGGAGACACTGCAGTCAAGCTAAAGAACGAATTTCCATGAAACATCTCCTGGAATAGTGTTGGGAAAAGACACAGTAGCAGACAGGGCATAAAAATTACTTCATTTCCATCACTTTTGTATCTTCTTCGAACTTGTGTTTCTATAGCACATGAGAAAGTGGCTTGAAGCCATCGAGTGGGTTTTCTTATTTTAAATTTTTAAAAAAGATTTTAGTGATTTATTTTTGAGAGAGAGAGAGAGAGAAAGAGAGAGTATAGGAGCACAAGCAGGGGAAGGGGTAGAGGGAGAAGCAGGTTCCCCACTGACCCCAGGATCAGGACCTGAGCCGAAGGCAGATGCTTAACCGACTGAGCCACCCAATCGCCCCAGTGGAGTGACTTTTCTCTTGTGCTGTGTTCCTCAGGAAGCCTCACTGACTTTCCTAGTTCACAGCTCTTCCCACCAGGTGAGCGTTGGCCTTTAAGAGCTCTGCATAAGAAATAGTGGGTTTCAGTCACAAAAGTATTTTGCAAAGTAGAAGACATATCAGTTCTCCCAGTGTTGTGTCTGGTGAGAAAACTGAGGGGCACGACGTCTTTTTGAATGCAGGACAACTTTTAAAAGCCTAATTCTGATAGTAACTTCATTTAACCCTGAAATCTATGTGATTGCAAATGCTTTTCTTAAACCCCTAAGAATAGTATGTTACTAAAAACCTTCCATTTCTTCTAATAGTCATATAGATGTACTGCTGTATAACTAGATTTGGAGAAATAGTACAATTCTTTCTTTCTGGAGGGAAAAAAGGTATGTTCCTTTATTATCTTTTGATTTCTAAAAATAAGCTGGAATGAAATGTCATGTACCTTTGGAATTCATTTTATAAATACACTTGGTAACTAGGAAACTCACATTGTCATTATTTATAATCTAGGAATTCTTTCCATGGTAACTGTTATAAGGTCACAATTATGAAACCACAATGGAGGCTAAGAGGCTATTTAAGAATTTACCCAAAAAAAGCCTATCCCCAGGAGGCGGTGAGGTCTGATGTCCAGATCACTGGTGAATGAGGTGGGGGCTCCTGGGGTTAGGCACGTGGTTCCACCTGCCGTCCCATTCCGTCTACTCTACTGCGGACCTTCCTTTGGTCAACAGATCTTGACAACCCTACCAGCTCTCATTCTGCAGGCTTGGAGATGCTGCCTGACATTGATAACGTTTTGTCCTGCCTGGGAAACCATGGGTGGGTGAACTATGTTGGTGCATAATGGAGCTGCTGAAGCCCAGAGACATAGGAGGCAGCCTCTGTCTGAGGTTTGACCTCCACAAGTTCAAGTATGGTCCTCACCCCGTCCCAGAGCCTTGCTAGGCAGCTCCTGAGGAAGCCCACGGTCAGGCCCCAAGAAACAAGTGCCTCAGGTCAGCTTTGCTCCAGTCCCACAAGAGATGGAACTGAGCTCCTAACAAGACACACAAATGTCATTTGCTCCAAGATACTTCACAATTGGTCCATCCTAATGGGGCACCCAACCTCCTTTGCAGTGCCAACAGCCACCTGACCCCTCCCAGGCATAGAGAGGAGGCTGCCCTAGGCCAGTAGGATGACAGCGGTGCTCAAGAAAGATCCAGGGGTCTACATCTGATGGAAAGTTTTGTTTTTCTTAAAACAACTTTTTTTTTTTAAAGATTTTATTTTATTTATTTGAGAGAGAGAGACAGTGAGAGAGAGAATGAGCGAGGAGAAGGTCAGAGAGCGAAGCAGACTCCCCATGGAGCTGGGAGCCTGATGTGGGACTCGATCCCGGGACTCCAGGATCACGCCCTGAGCCGGAGGCAGTCGTCCAACCAACTGTGCCACCCAGGCGTCCCAAGTTTTGTTTTTCTTAAAACAAATCTTTACGAGATTTGTCAAGGAGAACTTGACCCCCATTTTGTACATAATGGTAAGGGAAAACATGGGTGTTATCAAATAGTACAAAGAAAAGTGATGTGGATTAAGAATTTAGCTTATGAAATTCATTAAAATAAAACTGTCATAAATGGCAGTGGGTCATACAATTTTTGAAACGTCTTCCTGGGGGTAAATCCCAGGGTTCATGAGATTCGTTCATACAATTCCGTAAAATGAGCAGTAGCTACCTGACCCTGCTTGACCCCGCTGGAGTTTATTATTCAAAGGACATCAAAAAGCAGTTTAAATAAATTAACAATATGAAGAAAGGGAAGTAAGCAACACCTGACTTATAATGAAGTAACGACGTGTAGAAATGGGATGCTATTTTGTTTTAGTCTTTCAGACTGGCAGGGACTGAAGAGTCAATATTTCACAATGTATACAGATGTTGGACAATGGATGTCTTATCTGCTCTTGGTAGGAGTGAAAATGGGCAGAGGCTCTCTGGAGAGCATCTTGGGAATATCCCACAAAACAAAGGATGTGTTTACTTGGACAAGCCAGTTTCACCTTGGGACCTTGTTTATTCTCACGTCTGTGTGAAAGGTATACTTTGTAGCATTGTTTGAAATGCTAACTGTGCAAACTATAAATGTCCATCAATAGGGAATTGATTAGTTAAATTATGGTACATCTAGAAAGCAGAGCTATTTTTAAAAAATAAGATAGCTAAATCAATGCAAATATGGAAATTTATTCAAGATATGTTTTAATTTGTTAAAAGACGCACAACAAGGCAAGGAATACATTCTCATCTCTACCATAAGACAAAGAAAAGAAAATATATTTATAAGTGTTCACAACCTGGAAACTTCTGAAAGATACATAAGAAACCAGTGCTGGTTTCTTCCAAAGATAATGAATGGAAAAAAAAAAAAAAAAGGTTGATTTATCGTTGTAGTTCTACTTGACTCAGGGGAGAAGTACACAATATACATGTGTTTCTGTTAATTGTAAAACTAATTAAAGTTGCCCATTTACTGATGAAGTGTGCCAGGGTGTAGGAGACAAATCTCAAAAACTATATATATCACTTAGTGTTACTACTTAGTAAGTAGCCAAATGAAACTATTCAGGGTATCTGTATATAGAAAACTATACACATGCCCACTGAAGATTTATTTGTAATAGCACAACAATTTTATAAATGAAATAAGACAATTAATTTTGGCCACAATAAAGTAATTGGGACTAGCATAACCCTACAGGACTGGAGAGGACCGAAGAAGCAACTATTTTCAGCTGTGTAGGACTGGGTTCCCCGAGAAGAGAGACGTGGTACTCCTGGGCCAGCCCAGCTTTCGTGGACCAAAGGCGGGGACGTGGAGCCCAAGGGAAGCAGGGTCGGGGGCTGCCCACGGGCTGGGATTTGCGGACGGGATGCAGGAGAGCAGGGATGTGTGCCGCGTGGGAGCACCGGTGAGTGCACGTGTCCTTGCAGAGCTGTGGGCACATACGACGCCAGGCCCCGGCAGCTGGGACCCTGCGGCCCAGGAAACGGCCGTTCTGGGAAGCTGTGAGCCACAGGAGAGAAGGCGCCCCTTGGGAGATCAGGGCAATTGGTCACCACCCAGGAAAGGCCACGTCTTGAAGACGGCTGCTCTCGTCCTGCCCCAGCAGATTGTAAAGCGAACCTTGGAAGGACCCATCCGAGTGGGCCGTCGACGCGATGTGCTACACGGCGTCTTGAAATGGTGCTGCTGGAGAAGACTATTGAGTCAAAGATGCCGTCTCCGTTGGCTTGGGCCTCCCCAAGAAAGTCCCACGGGTTGGGTGGGTTAAACAGCAAACATCTCCTTCTCCGGGTTCTGGACGCCGGAAGTCTGAGGTCAGGGTGCCAGCCCGGCCAGGTTCTGTCCTCATGTGGCCCTTCCTCGGTGCGTGCAAGCGGAGGAAGGGTCTCCCGTCTCTTCCTCTGTTGACAAGGCCTGACTCTCCTCCCTGCGCGCTGCCCCAGGACCGCCTCGAACCCCAGTCGCCCACACGGGCCTCGCTCCCACACCGTCACCCTGGGACGCAGGGCTCCTGCGCATTAACTTCGAGAGGACGTACTTGACCATAGATAGTCACCGTATTAAGTAAATAAAGGGTGTGTGTGTGTGTGTGTGTGTGTGTACGCGTGCGCACATGCGTGCATGACAGGGAGCTCTGGAAATATGTAGCTTGAAATGCCAATAATGTTTATGTCTGTAGGTTCTCTAAGGTCATGCTCAGGAATGTTCCAGAAAGCATCTCTTGTCTCCTTTGGGGTCTTCTGCCCGGACGACTGTGTCCTCATTGTCATTCGACAATGATATTAAAACCACAGTGAGATACCATCTCACAACTAGTAGCAAAGCTCATTTAAAACTCTGTCAAGTAATCGTGAGGATTTGACTCCTGAAAATTCATATGTTGCTGGTGGGAGCATAGAATGGGACCCCGGTGGAAAAATGACATGGTGGTTTCTTAAAAGCTGAACATACGGGCGCCTGGGTGGGTTAAGCCGCTGCCTTCGGCTCAGGTCATGATCTCAGGGTCCTGGGATCGAGGCCCGCATCGGGCTCACTGCTCAGCAGGGAGCCTGCTTCCTCCTCTCTCTCTCTCTGCCTGCCTCTCTGTCTACTTGTGATCTGTCAAATAAATAAAATCTTAAAAAAAAAAAAAAAAGCTGAACATACATCTAGGGATAAACCAACCAGTCTAGTCCCCAGAGAAAGGAAGCCGATGACCACAGTAAGATGTATACAAAAATATTTATGAAAGAGGCATCCATAACCACCCGAACCTGGAAACGGTGGGAATCTCCTTCAGCGCCCAGGATCCCATCAGCCTGCAGGGAGGGGGACTAGGGGACCTGGAGGGCTGGGGGTTCTCGGGTTTGTTATTATCTGGCTTCCTGCACTACTAAGGTTGTTTACCATGTACACATACCCAATTTGAAAGTGTTCAACTAGATACGAGTTGCCCATAGCAGGATGGCGCATGCCAGGGTTTAAATAAGGAAAATCTTTCAATATCATACCATGTCTGCCAGCCAATTTTGGATTCTCTTCGAATCAGCAAATTCATGTTTAGAAAAGTATCTGAGGGATAATGAGACTGTCCTGTAGGGAACTATTTATAAGAGCAACAACTCAGAGGCAGTTTAAATATCCAGCCACTGGGGTGTGGTTGTATCAATCATGGTCTATCCCTTTACGCAGGCTCTTGTGACCGCTCAGCTCATGCTGGAGGAGAACATCCAGCTGCCCATCACCAAGTTCTCCGAGCGGCGTTACAGGGAACAGGTGCATTCTCCTGTGACGTCTGGGAGGCTGTGCCGAACATTGCTAATGCTGCCTGTGCCCTCATTTCCTAGAAGGACCCTTCTGAATTCTCCGAAAGGCTCCTCTCCTGCCTTAGTTCTTGAGAAACAGTGGCCTGACAGTGTGGGCTCGTGGGACTGGCTCCTCTGCAGCCTTCCAACGCCCAGCCTCGGTGATCTGTAGCCGCAGCCCTACCGGGCCGGCCCCCAGCCCTGCCTGTCCCCAGAGCTGTTCTCCGCCCTGCTCGGCGCCTTGAACCCCCACAACGCTGCTCGCTGTTGCTCACCCTGCGGTGATGTGTTCAGTGTCTGAGTCCCTCCCCACCCGCGTCAGTCTGAGGCTGGGGGTCTATCTTGACCACCACTGTGTGCCCTTGGGCCGCACCGCACAGCCGGCAGGTTATAAGCACACGGCACACGGTTTTCCAGCGAGTGATGGAGGACAGAAGAGAGCAAAGCTGGTACCGGGGGGCGGGGGGGTGGCCCCGTGAGGGCTGAACCCACAGCTGCACTCAGTGCGGCAGCGTCCGGAACTCTAGCCCACTGGCCTTCCTCACCAGCTCTTCTGACCCCTTCTGGATAAGGGTTGATGGATGTCCTCCAATTTGTTGTACTCGGTAGGATTTGGCCGGCCTTTTTGGGCCACCCCGTGTTCCTAGAACAGTGTCTGGCACATTTTTGGTGTTCAGTAATCATTCTTTGAGAAACTGAAATTAGCCTGTTTTGAGCACTGACTGAGCCTCCAGATTCGGTCCCCTCCTCTGTGTGGACGCTGGGTGCTTGCTGACTTGTGCTCGGTCAGGAAGGTGCCGGTCTGCACACGGTCTCCTGTCCCTCTGGCTTCTGCAGGGACGTCACTTGTGCCCCACGTGACCTCTACCTGTACCAAAGCCTGTGGCTGGCCAACTCCTGCTTTATCCTTTCACAGCTGTGGGTCCAGGCGAATGAGCCATCTTGACCCTTGTTGGTCCTACAGAATCCTTGGGGACCCACGGTGCTATGCATGGAGGTCTGGGGGTAGCTTTTGGCTCAAGGCTTCTCTCATCTCATGGCAGGCCCCTCAGGCCAAATCAATGTTTTCCAACATCACCTGGCAGTATGTGGGAACTTCTGGGCCTGGAGTCTGTCTGATTGATCATGTTGAACCCCCACTGGGGTATGTGATTCCAGTGCCTGGGACTCGGTGTGAGACAGCTTCAAGAATGTAGTCCTTACGATGGTCCAGATCCAAGCTAGAAGAAGGAACAGGTGTGTTGAAGGTAGAAAAACAGGTGTTAGAACCTATACTTCTTTTGTCCTTAAGTTACGTGTTAAGTTAAGACGAGGAATTATTTGTTCCCACAAATTCCGACGGCGTGAACGCTGTGATGAGGTGGAGGTTGTCGTCTCCCTTACGGCTCACTTGTAGTAATCGTGTTTAGATAGAGTGGACGGAAGAGAGAGGGACGGACGTCGCCATCTTCCCGTGTGAGTGTGAGAGCGCAGGCGCGGTTGTGCATGCGTGAGTGTGTGTGTGTGTGTGCACCCGGGTGTGTGCATGCGAGGACAGAAGTGCGGTCGAGACCACCCCACAGGTACAGAACCAGAGGAGAGGACATTTTGAGATGCTGAATTTTTATTTTTTTTTAAAGATTTTTATTTATTTATTTATTTATTTATTTGACAGACAGAGATCACCAGTAGGCAGAGAGGCAGGCAGAGAGAGAAAAGGAAGCAGGTTCCCTGCTAAGCAGAGAGCCCGATGCGGGACTCAATCCCAGACCCTGAGATCATGACCTGAACCAAAGAGGCTTTAACCCACTGGGCCACCCAGGCGCCCCGATGCTCACTTTTTAAAGCATTCCTCCATGAAGGCCAAAAAACCAGCACAACACAAACTACCAAGAAAATTAAAGGAATCTAACAGGGAAGACACTAGCGTCCCCCCCAACGACAATAAAAAAGGTCAGAAAAGGCCAGTTGGTATGCATCTCGCCAATAAACCCTATTACTCTCTGTAGTCACAGATTTAACTTAAAGCAGGTAAAGTGACGTGAGAAATTAAGGCTGATGTGGCGCTGATCGGAGGGGCCCAGCGGCTGTACCCCGTCAGCTTCTCCGATGAAACTGAAGAACTGGGGGAGTACGGAGGTCACAGATACGCTGGTGGTCAGCAAGCAAGGACACCTTCCCGTGTGCCCTTGGGCGTGAAGCCCAGTTCCCGCCGACTCAGCTGCTCCGGCTGCGTGCCCTGTGCACGCAGAGGATGAGGGTCCCAGCCCAGAACAGAAATAAAGGATGACTGTGTTGCTCCTGTTGTCTCTTCTGGACTTTCACTGGTAATCTCTCTCTCTCTGGACCCACACGCACATACATGTGTCCATGTGTTATGCATCTATAACGTATATGCCTTTTATAGAGCTGCGTATATAATGTGCTTTACAATTCCCAAATATTCTCACATATACTGCTTATTTTTTATTGTTTTCTAAATGCTTAATTTGGAAGATAGAGCAGGTGCCAATTTATTTGTTACTTATAACTCACCAAGTAGTAAGAGCAACATCGCTAGGAACGTATTACACAGCATTAAAAAGTAACAATCAGGCGGAGAAGAATAACACAGAATGAAAGGAAAATTAGAAATCTTTTCAGATAAATAAGACTGAGGATGTCAGAAGCTTTGACCAAAAAAGGCAATACCTAAGAATTCAAAGGTTTTAAAATTCTTACCGCCTACTGAGAGGAAACCATAGGAAACACGGGTTTTGTTTTCCCGGCAGAACACTGAGACATGGGGCAACTGAGAGCTATTTTAAGGAGACAGGACCAGCAGGCACCTGACTCCCAGTTCAAACCCGGGTCTCAGGATTGGGGCATTCGCACTCTTCCAGCAGATCCTGGAGTGGGACTCGATGCTCAAGAACTGGTCACTGGTTTAGGCGAACCTGCTCCTTAAAGAGGGCACCCAGTTGAGTCTCAAGAACCTAGTGCGTCATTGCAATGGTGTAAAATGTCTTCCAGCTCCAAGAAAATCTACAAGACTCCGTTGCATGCAGCTGAGTTAGGGTTAGGGTGATGGGTATTGCTTGCAACAATGGCCCAAGCGATTGGGTTGGGACCTCTACGTTCTAATTTGTGGCAGATAAATAGACAATGCCCTGAGAAAAATGTAAATGTTCCAATGGCAAGAAATGCTTATCTTGTCTCGGCCTCACTGACGTCCGAGGCATGGAAGCATTCACAAGCAGGACGTAGGCAGACTGCAGACGTCTGCAGGACAGACAGAGGATTTGTCCACCTATGACACTGGGACACATGGTCTTAGGGAGGATGACTGTGCCATCCCACACCTGACAGGGGAGTGTCTCCAGTGGAGCACGTCACTGTGCAGACACTGGGATGGGTGATTGGAAGCTGTGGGGTGTCCTCTAACAGGATGTGCAGACACAGAAAACTTAACACACTTGCCCAAAGGCTTGCCGCTCCCAGACTGGGAAGAATTCACGACACAAAGGCAGGTTTATGGCTCATTCTCTGCTCCAGGCGCTCCACAAGCCACACACTCTCAGCTGCTGACCTGGCGACAGGTGTCCGTCCGGAATAATGGACGCTCACGCTCTCCCATTGTGGAAGTGCCTCCCCGAGCCCTCCCACCGGCAGTCCTAACTCGGCCATCATTCCAGGTCTTTCCAGATCTGCCAGTTAACTCCAGCCCGACTCCTCCCGGGGCAGCAGACTTAAATGGATGCATGCTGGGGCCATTCTTTCTCTGAAAACACATTTTTATGCCCAGCTCGCCGGAAGTCGATTCTTACTTGATTTGTTATTTTGTTCAACACAGTTTAGAAGGAGCCCTTGGTCGCATGACAGTGATCTCCACTGGACAGGGTGCTCCTTCAAGAGGCAGTCTCCATGAAGAGCTCCAGCAGCCAGCACCATCCCCTCGGAGAGGAGTGCCCATTGCTTGCAAGCTCCCTCTTTCCATCTTTTAAGAATTCCATCATTTTCATCATCGAGAGAAATGCATTGGCTCATCCATTGTGCTTTTCTCTTCACATCACTCATAGTGCTGGAAATCAAATTCTGTTCCTCTTCTGTTTTACAAATACTTTAAATTTATTTTTGTAGTAGGTATCGAAGTCCTTTAAAATGTCTATTTTAATGTAGCAGGAATCTAGTTCACGACATGACTTGACAGGACTTCAAGACCTAATAGCTTTATGATAATCCAGTGTTCATTCTCTAAAGAAAATAAGACAGTCTATTGACGAAATATTTATACCAATTTGCCCAGTGCACTCCAGGGTGATATAATGGTCCATTACAGCAGGACACTTGAAAAAAGCGATAAAATGGGGTCACAGCTCTGAAAATAAAACCAGAGAACAAAATCCAGCAGGAAATATGCAGCACCGGAGCTTCTGTTGTGTCACATGGTGAGGGTAGTACCTGAACGGTTTGCTTTTTCACTTCTAGTTTTTCAGGATTCTCTCTCTCTGCCCCCCCCACTTCCCCTCGCTCCCTCTCCACTAAATAAATAAATAAAATCTTTTAAAAAATGATGCTTCGTTTATCACCAGTGAGAGTCTGTCCGTAGCCGCAGGAGAGTGAAAAACTGACAGTGTGGTTCTGGAAGACCCGTTCACCAACCCCGTCGCAACTCTTCAGCCCACTTTGCAATACGGATCATGCGTCCACACCTCTGTGTTCTTAGAACTCAAAGCCTCTGGCCCGGGAGTCAAGGACGCCCCTGCTCCCCAGGACTTCTCTCTCGCACTCCCCGGTCACCCCTGCTGCACCCCCACCCAGGCAGGGACAGGAGCTTCAGACAGCCTGGCCCCGGGGGCTTCTTCCTACCCCGAACTCCCATCTCCCTCCCGGTGCCCATTTTGTGCCCATGTGGCCGTGCTCAACCTGCTTCCACTTCAGAGGGCTCATGTGGCTAACACAACTCTCAAAACATTTGGAATTTCATTTTTCCTGATTCCTTCCTCTCCGTCCATGGAAGGACTAAAAATTCCCCTGAGACAGGTTAGTCTGAAATCTGAACATGCCTCCATAGAAGGTTCCGGGCAGGAGACCCCCCCTCTCTACTTCCACTGTAGGTGGGCAAAGGCGTGCATGTGATTTTGTCTCTGCCAACTGGCTGTGGCTGCCTAGGGTCAGACCTGGGAGCAGAGAAGGAAGGCGCTCTCTGTGTGTCCCTGACCCTGCCTCAGTGTCTCCCTTCCTCTCTCTGTCTCTGTCTCTGCCTCTCTCTGGAGAGGCAACACCGAGTTTGCAACAAAGAGGAACTCCGCTGGAGCTGCTCTCCTGGACCACAGTGGAAGGCATATTTTGAGAAGTTGTTCCTGGGAGCTTCATGCCAAGCCTGGGATGAAACTACTTCACTGGTTCTGCAAATTCGCAAATTCTGCAATATGCGATCAGTAAATTCATTCACTTTATGGACATCAACAGGAAACTAGTTTTTAGTATTTACAAGGAAGGACTCCAACCAGTAATTCTCTCTAGGGAAGAGCTTCTCAAACTCTCTGTTCATGGCCTCCTAAATTCCTCAGTGTTTTTCATCACATGCTGAGACCAAAAGAAATATCTGACAGTATATGTTTACTAAATGCATATGTGTACTTAAAATTTATCAAGCAGGTTCAAACAGGTGAGTATTTATATCCTAACAATTTAGTTGTCATTTGAAAAAATGATCGAGATCTAGTGAAAGCAAAACTATGGCTTTCACTCTTAAATAGGCACAGTCACTTTGCGAGGGACGTGCACACCTATTGGCCTCCGTGCCACATGTTTCATCTGGGACTGGATGGAACACAACACCCTTCTTTCCTGTTCACATTGGTGTACCCACGTAACTTGCTTTTTAACATCGCAATAGCCGATATTCTGACTCTACTGAGATATGATGTCATCAAATGAAGAGTAACATAAGGTGATACAGCAATTGAATCACTTGGAGCTGATGGTTCATGAGATGGCCAACAGATGTGGATCGTGGCCCTATGTCCCTCAAATGTGTAAACTATCCTGTGTCCCCTGTGTTTCCTATGGCTCCCCCAGGGCCATCTTGGCATTTAAGAACAATGGCTCTAGGATAATATAAGTAGTCATCAAAATACGTGATAGAAGATAATGTATAAAGTAGGGTCCCTTCACTTGTTCAACAAGCACGTGCAGAGCACGGGTGTGCCCGAGGCTATCCTAGCAGCCAGGATGTAAAGATACATAGTTCCTCATTGCAGAACCTTGGAGATCACTGAGAAAACAACCATCTGCATAATCAAAAATACAGTGGAATTTTTATGTTTATGGAGGTATGTGAAAAATGCATTGGGAACACAGGAAAAAAAGAACCACACTCTGCATGAGAATCAAGAAGAGATTTATCAAAAAAACGACACTTGGGAAGAGACATAAAGAATAGGCAGGACATCTGCCTGTTGGAAAGATGGAAGGAGGGCATTCGGGGTGGGGAGGAAAGATGCTGGAAGTCCGAAGTCATAAGGAAGGGGAGTGATGTGTTCTGGGATCACAGCTTGAGTCAAGAGAGGGAGAGGCAGCAGCCGAGGCTGAAAGTGTCAACAGGGCTGAGCCGGCAGGGGAGCTGAGCTGCCGGGTTCCAGAGGATCAGCTGGGGATGCTGAGTGTGGTGGGAACACGGTGAGCAGGACGGTGCCCTCTCGTCTTCATGGTGGAGCGACGGCTGGGGACGGCTCGGCATCTGGGAGCTGGATGGGGAGAAAGGGAGACGGGAGGCCATACAAAAGCCATGAGATTATTAAGGAAGCGTGATATGGATAAATCACCAAAAGCAGAGAAACCAATGGGGCTTACTTTTTTTTTTTTTTTTTTTTTACTTGAGAGGACAGACAGATGCTGAACAAGCAGGAGAGGTCAGTGCTAAGGAGGAAAACAAGGGAGACACGGGGGCTGGAGAAGCTTGTGGGGGTCCAGAATGAGCGCAGGTGGTGAGGCCGCAGTCAGATGGCGAGGCACGGCGTCCCCAACCCTGTGACACTTCACAGAGCACCCCAGGGAGGCAGGGGAACGGAGCACACGTGCACCTTGGGAGGAGCACCACCGTGATTCTTACTTGGGCCTGATTTTCTCCCCAAGGGGACTTTTGACTATGTCTGCTGACATTTTTGTTCATTGTAAAAGAGAATGGGGGCTTAGAACGAGGGGATAGACCCCGAGGAGGCCAATAACCATCCCGGCATGCACAGAACACCCCTGTCAACGAGGGCTTATGGAGCCCCAACTGTGAGTAGTGTTGAGGGGGAGAACCCTGGACAGAGAGAGACTAGTGTCACTTGTGAGTCCTGAGCAGTGGACTGACGGCGTGTCTGAAATGATGATATGTCCGTAGAGACTAAAAAGCAATGGCTGTATTTACAAAAGTGTGTATTTGCAAAAGCAGTAGAATCCACAGAGTTAGGATTCCGGGCAAGCTCTAGGGAGAAGGCTGCTTTTAGGACAATGCTCAGGTCTCTTTGAAGAGCTGTTGGGCATAGGGTGGGGGCCCTTCTGCACAGCAGGGAGCCCCCAGGGCAGCCTGGGACCAGGTGAAAAGGAAGCTCATCCTCTTGGAATTCCTTGTGCCCAGCAGGAGCTCGATGCCTGCTGAATGACTGAAAATTGACTTTGAAGGTGTTTGAAGGTCCTGGGGAGAGAGATGCATCTATCACGTCTCTCTTCCGCATGTCCCTGATTAAAGGAAAAGTTGTATTGATACACGGGTGTACTCTTCTATCTTCAGCCTCTTCCCTCTAGAATGGGGGGCTCCACCGCTGTGGGGAGCTTGTCGACCTTCTCGGTTGCCTACCACCGAGCCGGTGCTCCACGCATCGCCGCAGGATGAGCGAAGGCGGGCATCCATGCACGTGGGCACACGTGCCCAGACACAGAAGAAACTGTGGATGGAGCTCGGCCAAGTTTCAAGACAGAAAAAGAAATGCTTGAGCAGGTGTCGCATATGTGCTGGGCACAGTCTCTTGGGAAAATATGAGCTGGGAGAGCAGAGCGCCGGGTCCTGGAAACTCAACCGAGCTCGAGAAATACCCAGGAGGAAACATTCAAAGTCAGAGGAAAGGAAAGGCTGGGAAGGAGTTAAAGAAGGAGACGTCAGAGGTAAGGATAGAAAGAAAAAGCAACAGCAACGGGCTGGAGAGTGAGGGAGGCCAGCCGGGAAGGAGTGAGTGCGCAGAGGAGAGAGCTCCCCCAGGAAGCCGCCACACATCTCAGCACCAGCAAGGGGAGGCGCTGTTCAACCTGCCAGGGGGAGACCCTCGGCCACAGGCAGAAAGGTTGTTCTAAGCTCCAGACCTCTCGTCCATCAGGACTGTCACCTGACTGCTTGGACCCTCCAGGGCCCGCCTGACTCCTTCCCCCACCGGCAGCCCCTCCTTGCTCTCCCCACCGAGACTTGGGCTCCTGCCCTCCTGTCTTGATCCAGCCTGTCTCTGCAGAGTCCTTCCTCTTGCTGGGGGGCCCCCCCTCTGCCCGGTGGGCCCCGGGGCACCTGCGCTCATCCCTTCCCAGGGCTCCCTGGCCGGGTCCCGTAGGGCTGGCACGCGGAGGCACGTGAGTGTTCTGGAAAAGTCCGGGACTTCGCAGTGTAAGAGAACCCACACCAGCGTGGATGAGGAAGGGAAGGCTGGAAAGAGGGAATTAGAGACATGAAAACCACTTTCTGGGAGTATGATTCTTTCAGAAAGCAAAAGTGCCAAGATAGGATTTCTCCCAAATAGGTTATCCTGCGGTCCACTGTCCTCCATCCTGGGCTCAGAGAAGCATCGAGAACCCTGCGCCCGTGCCTGACCCGACCCCGACACTATTTCAAGAGCCGGGGTGAAGCGCACGCCCGATGGCTGCCCACGGGCCACGCTCGGGGTGATGAGCCCCCGGCAGAGGGTCAGCGAGATCCCCCGGCGGCCCGGCTCGGAGGGGAGCGCCTGTGGGCGGTGCGCACAGCTCCTTACCCCGGGGAGGCCCGGCCCCCAGCAGGTGCTTACGGAGCATTTGTCCAAAGGATAAATGACGGACTTTGCGAATGAAAGGACCGGCTGTAGAGAGGTACGGTCACTTGCCAGAGGTCTCCCAGCCACTCCGTAAAGAGTGGGGGTCTGTCCCCAGCTCCGAGTTCTGCTCGGGTTTGCCGGCCCCCGCTGGCTGCTGGCCGTCCAGGCACGGCAGCTTCCTGTCCGCAGGCTCACTACCTGCCCTGTGCAGAACAGGGTTTAAGGTTTCACCCAGAATCTCCTCCCCACCCTCCAACTCTGGTGATTATGGGAGATGCGTGTGCTCTCCAGAGGGTCCTTGGAAACCTGACGGGTCAGGTGCTGGGTCTTCAGGAGGAGACACTGGACCCTCCCTCTCCCCAGGCTGCCTCTTCTGTTCTTTCTTACGAATCCCGGGATCAATAAATAGCCATCTCCCATCCGGCACCGGTTTTCGCCTTCTCACAGATAAGAGATGATTTCCTGGGTATATTGATTTTGGGATTCTTGAGAACAGAGCGAGTGTCCCCGTGTGTGTGGGAGTGTGAAGTGACTGTGTGTACGAGAGTGGCAAGTGTATTTGGAAGTCAGGCAGCTGAGCACCCTGTTTTTCATACACGCCTCGCAAGCATCAACTCCATATTACAATTTCAGTGCTCAAACTGCTCCGATCAAAGATTCCTTGTTATTTAAGCACAGTGAAGCCCCTGTGCATGCGGTTAGAGAAAGCCCGTCATCCTATGAGCTTCATAAAAATGATATAAATGAAGTATAGAAAATGTTCTGCAGGGAACAGTCTCAGGCTGGTCCCTTTGGGGATGATTGAGATGAACGAATAGGTCTCTTTCATGTCTCATTTATAGGATTCTAATTATAGGGCTGCTCCATTCCCGGGGTTCGCCTCATCTGCCGACATCGCGGGCCGAGCCTGCGACCCTGGCGTCCGGCCATCCTGCCTCCACCCTCTGAATCCCTTTTAGGAGACGTTTGGTAAATCGCAGACTTCTCCCCAGCACGGCTCTACATTTCACAGAGAAGGAAGGAATCCGAGAGAGGACCTTTTTCTGTGATGAGCATAGAAACGAAACAAAACAGAACTTAGCGTGGGCAAATGGAGGGCGATGATGACGGTTTCTTGGGGGACTCTCCGACCCCGTTCATTGGTTGTGAGTGGCTGTGACGTATCACATTCCCAGTAACTACTGAGGCAAACACCTCGTGTCATTGCAGAGGACAGAGTGCCTATCATCTAAGATGGTTGGTAGCCTTTGCCCCTACTGAACTCACCAGATTTCAGAACAATCGAGAAGGAGCCTTGCAAATCACAGGGTTCTCTGGCTTGCCCCTAGGGGTAGGCAAGCACATGGGGAATGCACAGGCAAATTCAGGATGTCCTAGGGCAGATACGGCACAGTCTGGAAGAACTTCTGAAGCCTGGAGAGTTTGCTCTTTGCATCTGTCCAACCAGACAGCACAGGAGACAACCTGGCAGACAGCTTGGAGCAGGAGGCAGACCTCCTAGATGTCTTATTCCAGATGCTGGATCCCTAGGAATGTGCTGCTCCAGGTTCCACAGAGTTCCTCTGCAGAGCCGTGTGTGTGTGTGTGTGTGTGTGTGTGTGTGTACGGGCAGGGGGCGTGGTGGTGCGAGGGGAGAGTGGGGTGGCTGGACAGGGTGTGGGGGGGGCTTTCTGCACCGGGGTTACTCTGTCTGTGTCCCGCTTTCACTTAGTGGTGTTTGAGACCGGTGGCCGGGTGACCGCATGTGTCTTTCACCTGCATGATCTTTGTTTCCATACTAGCTCTCACCCGGTTTGATTTCCTCAAATACGGGAGCGCTGGGGCGGGGGAGGGGGGCTGGCAGACATAAATATTCAGCCTGGAAACTGCGCACTAATGAAACGATTTCCCGATGTCGTTTGCATATTTGGGTAAGGAGCCGATGAAATTAACTCACCAGGCAATGTTCGCTTGTGCGCTTCTCCTCACTCGAGAATTTTTAAATAGCGTGCTGAATGAAATACGTTTTATTACACAAAGACAGTACATTCAGGGGGGTATCTCTGTCTAACGTGTACCCAGACCTACCGACCAAGGAGAGAAAACAAACACTCCCGCAGAGTAGTTTTGAGTGTGTTTGAAGCTCGGCGTGGCTGCCCCGGCCCGCACCAGCAGACTGTCGCAGCGACGGAAGATGGAATCCGCAGAACAGGGTCGGAATTATGCATGTCATTCATAACGAACCTCATTATACAAGGGGTCTCATCCTATCCGGCAGCCCTGCCGTTTACAGTCTTATCGCTATTCAGCTCTGAACAACGACAAAGAAAAAAAATCCCCTACCCTGTGTCAGAGCTAATCTTTTCTAATGCTCACTGTTTTGTATTGTTTGTATATTTTCCACAAAGAGAATTTCTCTGCCTCGTTCTTCCTGCCCAGCAGCCTGGATCTCTCACCTTTTCCGTGGTTCACGTGTCTTTTCCTTCTCTTAAGAAAAGCTACCGAATTCCGCATTCCATTTCGCTTCTGAGAAGTAATAGCTCCACGGCCACCTCTGCCGTCTAACCTGACGTTACATTTACAAACAATAAGGCCCAGTTACCATTGCAGATAAGCCTCTAAGCCCGTGCAGGCTCTTTACGTGCCCTCCTGGACAGAACTACAGCTGGGTGCTCGTTTTGTGGCCCAGTACTGTACTGTAGCGGTTTGCATGCCTCGTAGGTTTTAATAAGACTGTTTCACCATCAAACCCTTTTCTGCCCACTTTTATTACCCACAATAAATACAGAGGGAGATTCTGTTTGGTGCACACAGATTTTGAGGCATTTTGGAGCCATTACCTTTAAGCACCAACCCGTAAATTCCAGAATATTGTTTTAAATGCCTGAGCATTTCACCCCCGTGTGGCTTTCATTTCTACTAGGGCACCCCGGAGCCTCCACGTGTGTATTTGGAGCTTTTCCTTGGGGTGTTTGTCAACATTGTGTATTTACCTGCACGGAGGAGAGGGTCATGTTGGGGCTTGTGAAGAGATTGGGAAAAAAAAGAAAAAGAAAAAGAAAAAAATCCCCTTTGTTCTAGAAGAGGTATTTGTCTGTACAGAGGCTGAGGGACTGCACGTCCCCGTCACGCAAGAATGTGGAAAACACCCCGCACAGTGAACCGATGACGAGCACAGCCATGAGTGGGTCTAGATCTTTCCTTCTGCTCTGTCTCCTGCCCTGAGTTCCTCCCCCCCCCCCGCCCCCCGCACTCCTCAGGCCGAGTCTGTGACAGGTGTGTCTGGATTCCGGCTCTGCTCGGTACTCGCTGACTTTGGGCAAATGGCTAAGCCTCATTGTCCTCGGCGTGGGGTAAAGATAGTAGCAGGTCCCGCTTCCTACCAAGGCTGTTAAATTTCATCCACGTGGGGTGTGACCGGAAGTCACGTGTGCCATAAACACTCACTGAGTGTCTAGTGCTACTTCCCGCTTTTTTGTTCAATGTAGACCATTTGAATGAACAAGTGAGAGCACTGAATTGGGAATTGTTTTAGGAGTAGGCAAGGCGAGACGGCACGCTAGGCGCTCTCAGGGTCTGATGATCTGCATGATTACTGCGACGGCGACCAGAGGGCCGTGGGGAGGCCAGTCAGCACTCATGGTCCATGACACCCTCCTCAAGCTCCCCAACCTCCCCTGCATTTGGAGGCGCCTGGGTGGTTCCGTCAGTGAAACGTCTGCCTTTGGCTCAGGTCATGATCCTGGGGTCCTGGGATCGAGTTCCGCATCTGGCTCTCTGCTCAGTGGGAGTCAGCTTCCCCTCTGACCGCCCCCTGTCTTGTGGTCTGTCTCTCTCACTCTCTCTCACTCTCTCAAATGCAGCAAGAAGCTAGGTCACAAGAGGGAAAGGGGTACTAATACACATCACTGCCTAGAGGAGCCCTGAAAACGTGATGCTGAGTGGAACACTCCGGTCACGGGAGGCCACATATTACAGAAGCCGTTTGTACGAGAGGTCCCGAGTCTGCGAATGCATGCACAAACGTATACCGGCAGTGGCCAGGAGCTGAAGAGAGGGGGCACAGAGTGGATGGGGATGGCCCTGGATGTCCTTCCTCAGTGATGACCAGGAGCAGCTGTTTGTGCCGCACAAGCTTGTGACTTTACTAAGAACCACAAATGGTACAGGTCAGAGAGTGGCATTCAGAGTATGGGAGTCAGACCTCAATAAACGTTGTCCAGGAAGTGGATATCAGAGCAGGGCCGCGTTCGGAATTCTGAGCTTCTTGGTGGGGATCCTTTCATAGTCTGATAATTAACAAACCATTTGGCTTTTTCATGGGTGTTGGGGGGGGTTATTCAACAGAAATAAATCCAAATAGCGTCAAACGTGGGCACACAAGAGATGTGAGGCTGTAATAGCTCTAAAATTATGGAAAGTGTCTGCTAACCGTCCCCGCTGTAGAAACGTGAACGAAATCTGAGATTGGAGATGCTCAGTGCCCGTCCTTCTCTCAGAAGTGACCCTTTACTCTTATTTGCCATCTAAAAGCTCCCAGTAAAGCAAGACATCTAAATGAGGAATAATAATGAATCATGTCACCAAAAGTGGGGATAAAGGAAATGAAAATATTTAGAATGAACTACCAGAATTTTTAGCATTATTTAAATTAGAACTTACTGAATATTTTGGATGCTAAATGTTAAATAAAACTTAACAAAAAATTAATTTCAACGCTAGTATCTCATTGTAAATTACAATTATGAGGCCTGTCACCACAGCACTTTTTCCTATTCAAATAAAACAAGACATTTTTGGAAAAACATCAGTATCAAGGTAGTAAGATTTCAGTTATTATTGATAAAAAAGGTTTCGTGCAAAACTGTTTTAATAACTTCTTGTGAAGTTCAATAATTTTGAACTTAGTGATGTTTCCTGGTGATCCTAGGAAGCTGTGAGGAATGTCACCTGAAAGAAAAAAAAATAGTCAAACCTCATTCTTGGTTCATGGGACAATATTTTCGGCAGAAATATTTACAATGAAATCTTACTGGAGTTTGTACAGATGCTATCAGGATTAACCTATGGAGAAAAATCTGAAGTTGTAGCCAAAATTTAGAAACATTTATACAATTTCAAATCTGCAACATCAAAGCCAAGATAATATAACTACTAATGTAACTACTTCCCCTGTGTTATAAAAGATACAAATTAAGTAAGCACTTCACTGCTAACTCAGGTAATCTCAAGTCCTTCCTGGGCACCAAATAAACACCAGAGAAATTATACAATGTATCTGAGAGGATAGGGATTCACTTAAAGAAAATTGGAAGACTGCTGTAGCTTGCAGCACGCAGTGTTGGAGCTACAGAAACGGTTTGAAAAGCACATCAAAATTTGCACATGGACTTTAACAGGAATTGAACGTGGAAACAGGTAAACATTAGAAAATGAGTCCTTTTGAATCTGACGTCAATGAAACTCTGAAAACGTTGTTACTCTCTTTGGCTCGACAATAGAACAAGTCTTCCCTTAGTGAGGTTGCCGATCTGTTCTCTGAGAATCTCCTCCAGTTGAAAGTGACCTAACTGATAAAGTTAAGTCAACAAATAAATAGGGCAGGCCAATGAATAGTTCGTGACCTGGACAACAGGGAAACTATAGAGCTAGAAACTATTTGGAGTTTAACTGCTGTTGGCACAGAAGAGTTTATTCAAGAACAGGCGGAAAATGTAGGTGCAGGTGGGGTTCCTGGGGGGGGGGCTCAGTCATTAGGTGTCTGCCTTCAGCTCAGGTCATGATTCCAGGGTCCTGGGACTGAGTCCTGTGTCCAGCTCCCTGCTCTGTAGGGAACCTGCTTCTCCATCTCCCTCTACTGCTTTCCCTCTACTCATTCTCTCTATCAAAAATATGAATAATAATGATGATGATGATGATAAAACCAGTGGCTGACGATATAAATTGTCTACTTGGTAGGACTGCAAGTTATCTAGTGACACTCAGTGGGGTCACCCTTGGAAGACTGTGAGGCAGCTGCCTGTGGCCATCCCGTGTCGATGATGACAGAATGCCAAAAGTATCACAGAAAGTTTCTAAACAATCCACAAATAATTTGCAAGTTCCTACGATAATTTTAGAGAAAGCTATACTGCATGTATCACATGGTAAACATTTAAAAATACATGTAGTTTAATTCAATTGGTTAAAGCACAAAGAAGGAGGTTATTTTACTGTTTGGCCCACAGATTGAGTCATACATACTTACATTTTCATAATAGTTGTTAAACTTTTTAGTATCATAAAATTACCATTTTCCCCAAATGCTTCATAAAAATAAATAAATAAGAGCTAAAAATTCAGGAAACTGAATAAAAATCTTTTTTTCCCCCCATCTCAAAATTAGCTTAGATTGTACATTCTCTGCAATTCCAATCAAAATCCCCATAAGAAATTTTTGGAGGTGGAGAGTTAGGCCCAGTCATTCTGAAGATTTCCAGGTATGTCACTTAGAAGAAATTGAAGAGTGGAACTTTGATAAATAAAAGTAATGATAGGCCTTTTCTTTAATGGACATAAAGACTTGATACACAAATCATTCCGGTCTTGGGGAACAGATCGATGGGTTAAGTAGACAAATTAGAAACACACTGACATATTGCAAAAACAGTAAATAATACTAAGAGCATCACGAAGTTATGAAAAACAGAAGGACTCTGTATTACATTTTTATGAGGCAACGTATTATTCTTTGAGAAAAAAAAAACAACAAAAACACATCAGAGTCTATCATCACATATGGTAGAAAATGCAAGAGAATATTTTTCTGTTTTCAAGATGGTGACGATTTCATAACCACAAGGTGATGGAGGAGAGGGTGATGGGAGCAATCGATGCGTCAACTGCACAGAACGCTTCGCTGTTTCACAAATCAGCATAAATAATATTAAAAGGCGAATGACAACAGAGGAAGAATGGCACCAAATAGAGCAGACAATAGATTAATGTCCTTCACGCATAAAAACGGCACCAATCAATAGACAAGACAGTGTTGCAACGGAGAGAGAAGTCGGCAGAGAATGAGAGCTGTTAGCTGAAGAAAAAGCCTAGAGCTAGCAGCCATCACAACAGAGTGTCTTTCCTTTCAAATTAAACAACCGTCTAATATCGTATTAATGACATTTTTTTCCTTGAGAATGCTTATGAAATTTTGTTGTGGTTGGCTAGATTTTTCCATCATGAAGTTACTATTTTCCTCTTTGTAATTAATGAGTATCACATAGAGAGAGCGCGCAAGATTATGTAAAAACCTTGTTTCTCATCATATTTTGGACACTACTTTTAGCATCCAGTGATGATTTTTGCCTGAAACAATGTTTACAAAGGTGTTTGCCAAATGGGGATTTTCTATGTTCATCATTCTTTCTATATTTATTAATTGGAATGCTACTGAAGGTCAGGTTCCTCCATTGGTGGAGAGACCTGGCAGACACCACCACCTATGGTGTCTACCAAATGGTGATTTTCTATTTCTATCTTTCCTTCAACACATATTAATTGGGATTCTACTGTGAAGACAGATTTTTCCATCAGTGGAGAAACCAGGCAGAAGCCACACTAACCACATGATCCAAGTTGATGTCATAAGCAATGCCGCAAATCGCCTTGTGTTTCTAGGTATGATAACACCAAGAACCTAACATCTCTCCTGTCAAGAACGGGAAACTGGAATTTAGTTGTGAGGAAATACCAGACAACTCAAAATGGAAGGACGTTATATAAAGTAACCGGCCAGTAGTTCTCCCGAGTGTAAGGCTCTTACGGCACAGAGTGACGGTAATCCAGATTAAAGGAAATTAACAAAACATGGCAGCAAATGCAACCAACAACCATGGTGTGATCTCCAGTGACACCCTAGACCAGAAAATGGAAGTCATTAGGACAATCGGTGAGATCTGAGTGAGATTCACAAGTTAGATAACAGTACTATGCCAGTGTTATCTCTTCCCTAAGTTTCATATCTGTGCTATGGCTACTCAAGATGTGACCATCGGGGAGGTTGGGGTGAAGGATATGCAGGAATTCTTCATAGCATTTTTGCGACTTTTAAAGTCAATAATCTTTTTTCTAAATGAAAAGTCAGAAACAAACAAAAAGTAAAGGGGAAAAGGATGTGTATTGTTGGTGGGGTTCTGCAATCCTGTGGCTTTTTTGAAAACCATTTATTGATACACTTCAAGGCACCATGTCACCATTCCCCCACTTTATAGGATAACAATCCCAAAGAAATAATCAGAGATGCAGGTTAAAAAAAGTAAATGCAAAATTTTTCATAACATTTTAAATTTTATATTTATGTCATATATTTATATAAAGAGTGCTGTTGAAGCAACAAAACATCTGTCTAGATATGGTATTTGAAAGCTTGGTGGAGGTTTTCTAGCTCAGGAAATGCCAAACCTCACCAAAATCCCCCAAAGAACACCCATCCAAAGGTAAGAATTAGTTGAAAGGATTCTGATATAGTTCATTATTAAACAGATCTGCTTTGAAGTTGATGTGTTCAGGTGAGTCTTGTTACTTTCAAAAATATTACATACCCGGAAGAGAGGAGGAGAAATTACATAGACATCATGGTGACTATCTGGGTCTTTCAGAGCTTCAAGAACTTCCCCAAAGATTCTAAAGACAGATGTAACATGCATACACACACACACCTAAAAGCTCTGTAAAAATATCCTCTTACCAAAGTACATTCCAGTCCATGACTATGTGGTCCAAGCAATTGAACCACTTGGAGAAGTTACATGTTCCCAGTACACGTTGCCTTATACAATGTATTTACAAATTTTGCATGAATGTACAAAGAGGAGGATAGAAAGATGACAGAGAAATTGACTGATACATAGAGACAGCAGGGATGGGAGATCCAGGAAAGCTTGGGAGTAAAAACTAATTCTTATGGTGGTATGAGTCCAATTCTTTGACTCTTTGACTAGATTATGTTCACCATGGGTTTTCTGCACACAGGTCTCTTCTAAGAGGTTCGTTCAAGAAGGTAGGTAGGGTCTGTCTACCTTTGATGTCCCCCATGTTCCTACTACATTGGCCCCTCTGAAGAATTCACATTTTGTGTGGGGAATTGGGACCCAAATATCTATTCTGTGTAGGTCAATATCTCCCTCAAGAAACAAATGGCTTGCTCAAATGTCACTACGCTGAGCAGAGTTTAATAGAGTGAGTTTTTCCAAACATGAGGCATGAAGCAAATTGATTTGGAGAACTAGCCCAAGGGTAGACAAGCCATTCTGGGGCTGGCAACAGCAGAGAACATTTGCAGTTGCTAGGCTGATGGGCTGAGAGAAGGGAGTGTGCCCAGCATCTGAGAAGGTTACTCTAAGAAGACCTTGGGAGCAGCGGTGCCCAGCAGGGATGCCCCAGCTCTCAGAGATCAGTAGACAGGTCGGGTGCCTCTTGTCCCCACTCTCCTTTCCTGCTGCCCCGGGGGGCAGGGCGGGGAAGGTGGGGGAAAGGTGGGGAGCAAGTGTCCGGCTGAAGCCTCCACTTCTTCCTTAATCTTTGGATTCTTCATGCTCCCCACCCCACCAGAAAAGACAGCCCCCACCGATTCTTTCCTGGTGATCCCAAGCTCCATCCAGGGTCCAGGACGTGTTAAAGGAGGAAAGGGTAGAACTTAGAAAACCCTTTCTCAGGGCAGAACAACACGAGAATGTCCCATAAATCTGGAAGTGTGAGCCATGGACCCCTCCGAGCCTGAGATGAAAACAGACAAAATCCTTGTGTCTCGCAGCCACGGCTTAGAGCGGAAAACTCCCGCTTTGAATGTGAGAGGCTGGATCTTCTCCGGGCGTTTCTGGTGGGAAATACTACTCCGCAGTATTTGGACTACGCAGGCACCATCTCCGAAATAAAAAATGAAAGATCCCCGACACATTTGTATTCGTATTTTTTCAAACGAGTCCTCCTATTTCCTTTACATAAGGAGAAAACAAACTAGAAGACAATATGACAAATTAATATTGGTTCTGCCCAGGAAATACCATGGGGAGAAATTCTTTCTTCTTCACAACTTCTATTTTTTTTTTCAAAAATTTCACAAGGAATATTATTTGCTTTCATAATTGGGGGGCGGGGAATAATCGCCCTTTTCCGAAGCGATGAGCGTCGTATGGATGACGGAACGCGGAGTTAACGGGGTTATGTCTGGGGACCGTGGAACAGGTAGGAGCCGGAGGCCAGGGGCGGTCCACGCTTCACTTCTGGAGGTGCTCACAAGTCTCTGATAAATTTTGATCTTTAAAGCCACACATAATTATGTCGTATTAGCTTTTTGCAGAATTGCTTTTCCAAATTCTGTTTTAACCTCCCCTTTTACCCAATGTTGCTATTCTTTGACAATTTATGATACTTCACGTGCGTATGTTGAAAGATACCTCGTAAAATAAAATTGCCCCTTTCCTTGGAACATCTGTCTTCCTTATGTGGCAGTTACAGGGCAATTCCCTGGGAAATTTATGATTAAAACCAGAGAAAGAATAGAAATGTCAGGATAAACTATGAAAATTATGGTGGTAAGAGTGTGATTAAGAGATCAGATGCCCTCCAACCCAGGAATTCTGGGAAGGTGATTTCTTCTTTTAAGTTTTCTTGCTTGCCTCCGAAGAAGTTGAGCTCCCTTTTTGCCTCAGTTTCTCAGGATGTAAGAGTAGCGGAGTACCTGTTCTAAACAGCCAAGTATGAGCCAATATTTGGAAATCTTGAAATATTACGATATCCACTTTCTTTCAAAAACTGTCAGTTAAATTGATAATTTCTTTAAAGGTACCATAACAGGTGCCAAATTAAAAGGCTGTTTCTGTAAGAAACTTCTCTGTAGATCCTTGAGTTTTCATTTTAACAGACAGAAATTATAGCAACCACCCATGAATTTACTACTCGGAAGAACTGAGTGTCCTGCTCAACAACTGTTAAATATTCTTCCTTCCTGCCTTCCTTCCTCCCTCTCTCTCTTCTCCCCCCCCTTCTTTTCAGCTGTCTCTCTCTCTCTCTTTCATACACACACACACACACACACACACACACACACAATTTAAGGCCAGTGAAGGGCAAGGTACTGTTCAGGGTAAGAATGATACTACTTAATACATCTGTCATTCAGATTTGATAAAAACTGGGATGTGTAAGTTCAGGGTCTGAACAAAACACTTAAATATTTTCTCAGTATTCCTGACAGGCCTGATCTCCAGTCCTAGCCATGTATCTCTCTGCAATATTATTATTAACATCAGACAGATAAAAGCCAAATGTCACATGAGTTCGCTTTAGCATCTGCAGGGATCAAATATTTAATAGATGTGGACTCTTCGGTCAAACCTAGGGTGACAGACGTCCTGAGTCTAGGGGAAAGTGACAGATGAGAACCTTGGAGGGTCAGCGTCAGAGCGGGTGCATGTCCCACCACGGGGGCTGGGTAAAGAGATGAAAATGTATCCATGGGAACCCTTAGCAAAGCCAGTCTGATTTTCCCAAATTAATTTGGCAAATGTAGATAAGAAATTAGATATACTAAGGTCACATTGGGCTGTGCTTTTTATACTCTGTTCACATAGAGGAATATAGTTGGCTCTTTTCTCAAAGAAAAAAAATAACTTTTTAAAATTTATCTTCCGAGAAAATACACGAGTTCTATGTACAGTACTAGGGTTTTATTTTTAGTTCTCTACGAGCTACCATAAGACTTCTTATGCAAAACATGTCTTCAAAAAGTACCTTTCTGGGAATATTAGTTAGTTCTTTGAAATGGGAATTTATGATTAGTTCAAAGTGAGCAGGCTATAGTTTCTTTTTCCTGAGAGAGGCTTTAAAAAGCCTGAGCAACGGAATTCTGGATTTTTGTCCAAGTGCAATGAAAAACAAAATAAAACTTCTTTCACTAGGTATAATCAAAAAATGCAAGTTATTTGTCCCACGGTGTCTGATCTGGAAAGTCTGTTAGCCACAGGGCACTTGGGTTCTTTGAAGATTTCATTATAGCCAGTAGAATAACACGCAACAGCGCGAATGCGCACAAATGCGGAGAGCCACGCAGCACATAAACTTTTACTGAGCTAATTCCCTTCGTTACACAGGAGAAGCCACTTTGAAATGCCGGTTAACACCTGCGCCGTGACGGCTTCACGTGGATCATAATATTCCTATTTGATGTTTCATGTTTCTTGGAATCGCTGTGCACGTCCAAGATGCTGACTTTTGAGGTTAAAGCTGGTGCATTTATAGCGAGGCCCTAATTGGGGGCTGTGCGAGGAGCCGCAGCCTTTGAAACCGGCCGTCTTCCCAGCCGGGCGGCTTCCCTCTCCGTCCCAGCCAGGGAAGCGGGGCTCATCATCTGCAGGCAAACTGCTCTCGCTCACAGATAACCGCTGCGCTGGAAGAGCCTCGCCCGCCGCCCGCAGCTCGCCCCGGGAGAGGGTAACCCGCTCTCCGCGCTCAGGGGCGGACGGGATGCCCCGAATCAGAGCGTGACTTGCCAGCACTTTCAGGAAAAGTGCTTTCAGAATTCAAATGTTTTTAAAGGCAGCCCCAGCGCAGAGTTGTTTGGGGTGGCTTTGGTGTTGAGAATATCAACCTGGACATACGGTCTCTCCCCGTCTGGGTGGAATGGTACTGCCCCAGACAGAAAGGTCTCCGCAGGCCAGACAGTCCAGGCCCCACCGCGGGGCTGAGCGCACCCGGCTGCCCCAGGGCGAGCGAGCAGAACAGGAAACCAGCCGCGGGGTCTGCTGCGTAATCAGCAGGACCCGGCTCACAGCGGCTTGTGCCGTGTGTGTGTGTGTGCATGTGTGTGCGCGTATGTGTATCTCTGTGGGAAGCTTGTGTTATTATACACAAATTTAGACACCAGCCGGATGCAGAAGCAAGCCGCGTGGATTTTTTAACGATGTAACTGCAGAGAGTACATTATTTGGAGCCTGAGATTGCTTGTAAAGGAAAACAAAATTTTGTTTTTGGTATTTTTATTTTAAAATCGGTTTTCAAACCCGGAATTTAAAAAAAAAAAAAATAAATCTCAGGATTCAAACAATTCTGCAGGCGACGGCTAGGTTTCCTTGGATTTTGTATTTTGTGCTGAAAAGAAAAATGACTCAGGGAAATGGTATGGGGGGAGGTATGTATTTTTAAACCTTGATGAGTTTCTAACTTTGAAGAACCACTTCTCTTCAGTTTTACACCTTGGTTCCCAGCTGGAAGGGATGGTCATCACCTGCTACCCCCCCCAGTGGGCGTGCCCTGTCTCTCATGTGACATGGGTACCCATATGTCATTCCAAGTGGCTCTTGGAGGTCAGGAGATCCAAGACAAAAGTCTGGGTGAATCTGGGGTACGTTTCAATCTCGAGGGTCTTACTTTGCCCTTAGACACATCCCTCATTGACTACGACAGAGAAGAGCGATTTACTCCCTCTTCTAATATTTTGTGTTCTAAGGAACACAGCAAAATGTACTTGGCTTTGAGCAACGAGTACCCTGTGCTGATCTGGACGTGCGGGAAGGAAGGCACCGTGAATTTCAGGCTGTGTTCCGATCCCACCTACTAAACGATGACAATCCCTTCCTCCGCTCACATACCAGTGCAACGAAATCGCCTTTGTGTAGAGATGACACAGATCTGAGACACACCACGTCAGACGAAGCGATGGCCAGAGTCTCAAAGACGTTCCCGGCATGGCTCGCAACATCGCAGAATTTCCAAACGGATGGACGGGTGTGTTCCTGCCACGTGTAATTCAAGGTTTTTTATTTTTAAATTAAATTTTTAAACTCCCTGGGGAAGGTGAATCTTCTGAAAGAGACCTCAGAGGAAATCCTTCAGGACTCGTCCTTGCTTAAAGGAGTTGTTCTGCTGGCTGTGGGGCTACTCCGGGCTGTGTGCGCAGGGACGGGAGCTGGGAAGGTTGTCCCCTGCCGCAGTCCCCCTGCCGCAGTCCTGGAGTCACCTCCAGGTGAGCCTGGGCTGTGCAGCGCACACGCGAAGAAACTGGGCACTGACGCTGGAGAGCCGAGGGGGTTGCTCTAGGTTCTGGGGGAGGTGAGCAGAGTCCGCCCCACGTTCCCACGGAGCTGCCTTGGCTTTTCCTTAGTCCCAAGGACAGTCACCCTCCCCCGCCCCGTCTTTGCTGCTCCTCCACTCCTGCCTGCATAGCAATCAGTGGTTTCCTGGGTATCACGGCTGCTCGCCTGCCCATCGGGTCCGTGGTGTCCTCTCTTCGGTGTTTGGCCAAAGAGGAGCCGAGAACTGGCTCGCTCGCAGACAGACACGTGGACGGCCCCCCGGCTGCAGGGGGACGGAGGGCTCGGGTCCCTGTTCGTCTGCTCTGTAGACTCGGGGTGCGTGGGCCCACGCTTCATTGTATGCCTAATGTATGCTCCAAAATTATTCCTGAGAAAATGTCTAAGGATAGGTCACCAGAAAAACACTCACAAACAAAGTGACAAAAGCTAGGGAACGTCCCCGTCGGAGCGGCATTCCACACACCCCGTGCAGAAGCGATCGCGCTGAAATCCATCCTCCAAATACAGGTTGGAAAGGTACAGAAAGGTTTTTACCTGGTGTAGAAAACCTGAAATTTGGTTTCTTTGAATTTCGGTCTACAAAATTTTAAACTGTATTTTTTGGGTCTATATATTTAAGAAGGTGATTTTAAAATCTTTTGCTCACTGTAAGAATAATTTTCTACAGGTAGGAAACAACTCATCTCTATGGAGGTCTGTGGAGATGTTGATCTGTTTTCTATATTTGATGTTAAAATAATAAATGCATTTGCCTCCAAATAAGAGTGTAGTTCATGCAATATGAAGGTAGAGAAGTCAACTGCAAAATCCAAAAAGCAAATTCTTTCTTCACTTGGACCTCTTTATGTGTTTTTCTAAAGGGGCATTCACTTAGTGACATATTAAATTGAGACGTGGGGAAAAGGGGGAACGTGATTATCTGGAGGGATGGGATTATAGGGAAATCATATTTTCGCATCTATGAGCTTTTATAGTTTCCAAGTTTTAAACAACAAACTGTGATAATTTAAAAATAATCAGAGAACTTGGGTGAAGGAAACAAACAGACGTGGCAGCCCTCCCTCCCCGCAGCTCCTTTTCAGATCCCTTCTCTGCAGCCCAATGGGTCCCATTCTTTGGGTCTGCCCTTTGGCTTCTTTCCGTTCTGCCCTGCATCTGAGCACGCGGCTCTCTCTTCCCCTGACTTCCCAGCTATGCTCCAATTGCTTCCACAGCTGAAAGCCAGCCCCAGATTCCAGTCACCTCCTCCGGGCAGTTCCCCAGCATGCCATGTAAACACCCTCACCCCAGCCTCTGAAGCTGGATCCCTGGACTCTGCCTACCTCCTCATCTGCATCCCCATCTGCTCTGTGGGGACCCAGCCAGTGGGGATGGCATCCTAAGGCTTTCTTGGTCTTCCTTCTGCCTCGGCCCCATGCAATGGCCTCAGTTCTGACAGGCCGGGTGTGTGTCCAGCACTGGCCCTCCTCACCCACGCCACCACCAAGAGCCTCTGCATTGGTTTTTGGACCTCACCGTCATCCCGACCATCTCTTCTCATGGCTGCCAGAGTGACTTTGTTTTTTCAACCAAGTCTGTTCACCTCATTCCTCTGCTCTGGATCCTTCAAAGGCTCCAGATGGCCCGGAGGTCGGTCCAGACGTGACGGCCCCCGCCGCAGGTCCACAGTCTGCTGACTCATCTCCTAACCCACACATACTGGCTATTTCTTTCAGGAGCCCCATTTTTTCCAGGGTCCCCCGACAATGAACATGTGGCCGTTATTTCCCAGAAGGCCCTGCTCCCATGACCTGCCCGACGAAAGTCCCGCTTCTTATTTCAAAATTCAGATCTCTGGTCACCTCCTCCAGGAAGACTCCCCGGGGGCACTGCAAACCTATCCTGACTTGATCACTTTGTGACTGTCTGCCTCAGGCACTGTTCTCCGATCTGTGCTCTGAGCTCCCTCTGAGGCAGGCGCGGTGTCCCCTGTGTCCTGTACTGTGCCCGGCACGTGGTGGGTCTCGTGGTGGGTCTCATGTTTGTGGGGGAAGGGCCAGGTGGAGGCCCTCTCAGCGAGCGTTGAGGACTATACATAAGTACTTGTTGGAGACACGAAGGTGTCCGATAGGATTCTTCGCGGTGAAGTACAGGATATGTGTCTCTGGGCTGACATTTTGTCTTCCAAGCGCTCATCCTGTCCTTGAGCATCACAGGTGTGAGCTAACGGGGACGAGGAGATGCACTTGGATCTCAGCTGCTGGACGGGAAGGTTGCCCAACGCCACTGAAGGCAGCAGAGCCTGGGCTCATGTGCCAGCCGGCCTGAGCAGGGGACTCAAGTCTCATGGCCCAAACTCTCCGTGGGGCTTGTCTGGAAAGTTTATGTGCCTCTCTGGGGCGAGGGTGAGGAACGTGCTAAAGAAATCCACGTCCGATGGTAACAACTCTCAGCCCAAGGCTGTCTTGTTCTCAACAAACTGCATCAGTTCTCAGCCTCTGCTTCAGGTTCTGCTTCGCGGAGGATGCCGGATGCTGGTCTCCAGACAGCTAAACATCTTTGTGTTTCTCTTGCCTTTTCCTGAAACCTGGCACAGTTTTAGGCTTTTCTTAAAGCAGCTTAAACGCCATGCTAGTGATCTGCGATTCCTAGGTATACAGTTTGAAACTAAATCAATGTTTAGAAACAGTAACCAATAATAGCGAAACAGTAACCAATAATAGTGAACCAGTGTGTATCTCTTAAAATGTTAATATTCACTGAAATGGTCACAAACAAATCTGAAATACCCCAATCTAACAATTTACATTTCTTTTCCTCTGAGACTGATCTACTGCACGCTTAATTGCCAATAATTGCCTACCAGGTATAATATTATAAGAAGTGAATATCAATAATTAGTAATGGCATAAGACGGTTTAATCTTTTTCTTTGGAGAGATTTATTTTTAACTGTGTCTCAAGTGGGTGGCAGTTGAAATATTAGATAATGGATTTTTATTGATTTTCAGCTGAACATTGAAGATGTACAAAATACATTTCCATAACTCGGACGGTCCTGAGTTTCAGAGTGCATTGATTAGATTGATGTAATACGTCCGTTTGTTTAGAATATTAATGTCGTGAGAAGAGAAAACGCATCCCATCGGGTGGATGTGACATGTTGCATTGAAGGGGTGGGGGCGAGAGAAAAGGGGGAGGGCTGCAAGGAGGGGGGCAGGGGGCAGGGGGGCAGGGGGCAGGGAGGAGAGCAGGAGAGCGGGGGAGGAGCGGGAACAGGGAGGAAGAGAGGAGGGAGAGGGAGGCGTCCCAACGCTAGGCAACGGCCAGATCGACCACGTGTCTCCAAGAGCCACTCATCTCAGCGTGGCTGCCCGTGTCCAGGTGACAGGATGTCCTCACGCAAAGGCTGAATAGCTCTAGCCTGCCTGCCTTCCTCTCAGATGATGGAGTCCATGAAGCAGCAATTGCCTCATAATGTGTTTGTGGAAAGAGGGGTTAGGAAACCACAAGATAAAGCTCTGATTTTCACAACAATTAGGCAAGCTATGCTTTTCACCAGGGTCACTTCCAAATAAATGACTCCTGGAAGTGAGTTGCTGAAGCTGTCCCAGAGGCTGAGCAACTTCTAGGATCATCTTTTCTTCCCAGGAGAGGTCTGAGAAGTTCATTCAGATGCAAATGGTGTTAGTGACAAGTGCAGTGCTAATTTCTTTATCCCAGTGGGCGCCCTGATTCCATCCTAGGGAGTATCTTTCCCTCTGAAATAACTGGACCACAGCAGAAACCATCCAGCGACCAAGCCATGTTAGAGAATAAATCAAATTGAATATAGTCAGTCCAGTCAGTGGCAGCCTAGTGATCTGGAGGGTTGGAAGCCCAGAGCTCATTCATGGAGTGCGACCCACAGAAGCGCATCTCATCCTCTTGGTGGAGGCGGGCTGCACGCTGGAATCCTGGGGAATAATCTCAGGTATGGCTCTTATGTTGTGCACCAGGAGGGTTTTGAGCAGATAAAATGTGAATTTGAGTCCAGCCCGCTGAGTTGATTCGACATGTGACTGTGGGCACATTGGCTTATTTCTCTTCTTACCACCGTCTGTGGAGGGGGAATAAACACACTAAGCTTGCAGAGTTGCTGTGAGTAACAAGTGTGCATCGTGTATATGATCCCCGCATGACCCTGATGGCCGCTGTGCCTCTTCCCTAAGTGAGGGCACAGTCCAGCTTCCTGTTGTTTTCTCAGAAAGAATCATCGTCTTTGGGAAGAGGGGTGGAAGTATGGAATTTTGAAATTATTTTTTGGTAAATTTTCAGGGATCTTAAAAAGTAGCCAAGCAAATCTTGACCTGTATCCCTCGTTATACATAAAAATCAATTCCTGTTACATAACACATTGAAACGTGAAAGGTAAAATAATCCACCTTTTAGAAAAAAAGTGAGAGAATATCCTGATGACTTTAAACACAAAAACACATCTTAAATAGAACCCCCCAAACACTAATTGTTAAAAAAAAAGATAAATTGTACCACATTAAAATTAATAAATTCAGTTTCACTAAAGAGACCATTAAGGGAGTGAACTCATAAGCTGCAAAGTAGAGAAAGATATTTGCAGGTCCGTCCAGTACACGAAAGACTTGTATCTGGGAGGGGAGAACGAGTCCCATAAATCAATAAGACACAGACAAATAAGGCAAGTGGAAGGTGGTTTAAAAAAGCTGGAAAAGTCACCTCACCAAAGAGGATCTCCAGCTGGCTAGGAGAAGACCTGAGAAGGCGCACACCTTCATGATTCATGGGGGAAACAGGCCGGTACAATCCTGGCACACTCCCCCCAAAATGACTGAGCGTCGGTGAGGACACGGTGCCTTCAGGTGGGGAGAGGGCAGGAGGCGCGATCACCTGGAAAGACTCCGGAAGACACAGTGAAGTAGAGCACGTGCATGGCCCAGCAAGTCCGTTTCCAAAGATGGACCCAGAGAAACGTGCACACCTGTTTACCAAAGATCTGTATAGGGTGTTCCGAGCAGCACAACCCCTCGCTGCTCCAGCGTGGAAACACGCTCAGGCAGCATGTCCACACGCCGAACCTGGCGTGGCAATGAGGCTGGAAACCATGGCCATGCACAAGAGCATGGCCGGGGTCTCACCAGCACAGTGTTGATCTTAATAAGCAAATATAGTCCACTCTGTGTATATAAAATTGGAAAAGCAACATCTGTTTTGTGGTGTTAGAATTTATGTTTGAAAGGAGGTTATGATCGGAGGGGCCTGGGAGAACCTTCTGGAGAAACTGCTAATGGCCTCTTTTTTGATCAGAGTGCTGGTTACCTAGAGGTGTCTATGCAGGAACTCAAGGAGCTTACCTTTATGATTTCTGCACTTTTATTGGTCTAGACTTCAATTAAAAAAAGTCATTTCCATCTTGTGATGACTTCTTGTGATAATGTCTTAAAGAAAATAATGTTTTTTTTTTTTTTAAGGAAAATCGATCCCCAATGTGGGATTTGCAGTCAAATGCTCTACCACTGAGCTATACCCCCTCACCATGGGATTTGACCTCATGATCCTGTGATCAAGAGTCTCACACTCTCCAGACTGAGCCAGCCAGGCGCCCCAGAAACAGTTCTTAGTGTAAAATGCAGTACATGTTCATTATTGAGAACTTGGAAATAGAAATTGAAGTTTTCTCTCCATTGGCTACTCTGTCTCTGCTGTGTTTTGGCGTATTCTCTTCCAGTGTTTTCCCTTTGAGTCTTACAGTGTGTGTGAGGGTGTGTGTGTGTGCACGCGTGTGTAGAACATAATAACCAACATAAAGCATATCAGATTTTCAGCCTGCTCTCTTCACGCAACAGTGTATCCAGAGCACCGCCTTCTGCCATTAAATACTCTTCAGGACACGTGCAAAGCCTCCCCTGTGCAGACAAAGCCCGTGGCTGTGGTTTGCCCGTGGCCTTGACCAGATGCACTTTCATCTCCGCATCTGCTGGAGCCTGCAGCTGACGCCCAATCATTAAAAACAGATCAGTTTAGACCTAACAGGATCTTACCGACAGTCGCTGGCCGTGGGTGGCCTTGAACCCAGCGTCTCTTAATACTGTCATTGTCGACCTGGCTTGGGAGGCCCCGGAGTGTCGCCTCCGGCAAGGAGCAGCTCCGGTCACAGGCGGGTTCTGCCCACACCGGGTCCAGCCGTGGGGTCCGAGCTGGACAGTCGCTTGTGCAAGGGGAAGATTCTGGGCACAGGGAGACCTCGGTCGGGGTGCCAGCCTCGTGGAGACTCTGGGCAAGGGCCACGAGGGTGGCAGGAAAAGGAGGGAAATCGCCCCCACCTTGCAACACGAGTGAGGGGCACGCGCAGGGGCCCGGAGTGAGCGACGCAGACACTGAGGGAGGTCTTCATGCCCGAGCTCAGCCTCCTCTCCGCGCGGGAACTCTGCTTCTCAAGGTGCCTTCCTGACTACAGAACGCCTTGCACATTTTTCTCTACCTGGAAGTCACGCCCGCCTCAGGTCCCACCCCTCCAACCGATGCTCCCGTTGCCTTCCTAACTTCTACTCCCCCACGTTTCCATCCAGATTTGCTGTCGTCACAGAAATGCTCCCTGATGCTCACCTGCCCTGTGGCCCTGCTGGAGGCCCCTCCCGTGGACGCCCTTGGCCGTGGACTAAGGACATCACAGGAACTATCACAGCGTCCTGCCAGACTGCGGTGGCCCACCCACCCTGTCAGTCGGCTTCCAACCCCGAGCTCCCTGCGGGTAATGCACGTGGTTGGTGTGTCCCTGTGTCCCCAGGCCTGGCATAGACCTGTTGGGCACCAAGTGCTTGCTAATCGGTGACGAAATCCTGTATCTGACTTTCAATGAGAAATAACTTCTGAAGGTCCAGGAGGGGAACAGCCACGTTTTTCTCTCCCCGGGACCCACATGGAAAATCAAATCAGCTGAGAAGCCTGGAAGACACAGACAAGTTAGAAAAACTTTATATTTAGAGGCCCATGCTGAGGGGTGACATCTGATGACACGGTTGGGATGGTTTGGTTTGTTTTCTGGTATTTCTGTGTTAGAATACAGAAATGCAACCGATCTGTGCCCGTGGTTTCGTATTCTGCTCCTTTATGAGCTCATTCACTAGTACCAACAGACTTCTGGTGGAGTCTCTAGGATCTTCTATATAAAAGATCGTATCATCTGCAAATAATGATGATTGTACTTCTTTCTTCCCGATCTGGTCATTTTGTTTCTTTGTCTTCCCTGACAGCTCTGGCTGGGATGTCCCAGATTATGTTGAATCAGAGAGGTGACAATGGGCACCCTTGTCTCGCTCCTGGTCTTGGAGGAAAAGCTTCCAACCTCTCACCACCAAGTATGATGCCAGCCGTGGGCTTGCCACATATGGCCTTTGTTATGATGGGGTATGTCCGCTCTCTACCCAAATTTCTAAAGGATTTTATTAGGAAAGGACATTGCACTTTGTCAAATGTCTTTTCTCTATCTGTTGAGAGGATCTTTTTGAATCTTTTATTCTATTAATGAGATGTACCACAAGGACAGATTTGTGCCTGCCAAGCTATCTTTGCGTCCTAGGGGTGAATCCCACTGGGTCATGGTGTCGATCCTTTTCATGGGTTTTTGAATTTGGTTTCCCAGTACTTTGATGAGAACTTTGCATCTCTGTTCATCAGGGATATGAGTCTATAGTTTTCCTTTTACGTAGTGTCCTTATCTGTCTTTGGTATCAGGGTGATGCAGGCCTCCTAAGATGGATTTGGATGTATTCCTTCCTCTTCAGTTTTTTGGAGGAGTTTGAGAAGGATTGGCATTAATTCTTTAAATGAGATGGTTTTGCTCGTGGGGGAAAAAGAACACTTTGAAATATTTGAATAAGCCTTTGATTCTGTAAACACTGGATAAGCAATGTCTACCTTCCTGTCAGTTGCTATAATTTTATTAGTGTGTTCATGGCCCTGCCCCTCCCCTGGTAACCCCCGATGATGGGTTTCTTCAGCCATGAAAATTTCTTCTACTATGCTGAAGTTAAGTTTCATAGACATGAGCGTCGGTCTGTTTCTCTAAGTTGATTTTCTATCCCTGCTCTGTGTTTATTTCATAGCTGGACTCGCCAAAATAAATCTCAACTTGTAATGTCCCAGTTCTGACAGGCAGTTTCCTGAGAGGCACTCGTTACAGACTACAGCTTACCGCTGATCGGATAATACACATATTCTGTGATACGGTTGTGATGTAAGACAGAGTTCCCAATCTGAAGAACTTGCAGTCAATGAGGGTCTAAACACAGGAATTTAAAAAAATAGTAGTAATTTATAACTTATTAGTAATTTATAACTAATCTTGAAGCAAAGAGTTATTATAAAGATATTTGTTGCAGTATTAGGGATTTGAGTAAAAATATAGAAATAAGGAGTACTTGAATTTTTTAATTATAATGAATTATATTGCTGCTACTGAAATTATACTTTCAAAGGTTCTTAATAATGTTTCCAAGGATAACTCATTTAGAGAAGAAAAGTAAAGAGAACAAATTCAAAATAGCTCATTATCTGCTATTTGTGTGGAAGAAAACTGATGTGGATATTGGAAAAGAAGGTATGCTCAAGCCCACAAAATTATGTTTAAATATATTAATTACAGACCTCCCTATTTTATTTATTACCCCCTCTCAAGGTTCATCTTATTTCTTTAATACTGGTGAGAATTTTCCTCGCCTGTTCTGTGTAATTGTGGAATCTCTGGCAACATGAAGAATTTGGAATCAGTTTAGGGAAGGGTCAGCGTGACGGGTGAAAAAGCAGGTTGTATATTCCCATTTTCTACAGGTCTCAAAAATATGACTATATATTTATTCTACTTACGTCATGGCCTTAGGTTTGATCTCGTCTCAGTATATGAAGATATCAGGCTCGTGCATTGTCCATTTGTGAATCTTTTCTTGAAAAAAGTACTTTCTAGGCAATTGCCAGAAGCACTAAGCAATGGTGGGTTTTCATTTTGCAAAGGACCTTGAAGGTCTAGTGCATCCCCTCTCTTTATGAGTAGGGAAAGCGGGGTGCAGAGTCTGGGGCATTTGCTTGGTAGTCAGTGACTGAAGTCTTTGTCCACAGTGCAATTTCCTGCTTGCTTCTGCTCCAGGGGTTCCCTAAGAATTAGCAGGTGACTGCAAGGCTGCTTGGGGTGAAGCGAGGCCATTCTCTGCCTCTTTGCTGAGTAAGGCTGGAAGGCCTAGCAGAGTCGAGCGAGATGGGGCTTCCCAGAGCATGGCGCTGTGCAGCAATTTAGGAAACAGCAGAAAAACCATGGAAAGGGTCTGTTACCCCTAATGCCTCATGGTGAGCCATGATTTGTTCATGTTTTGATGACATTCACTTTCTCAGAATTATGTTTATTAGTTTGAAAGCCTTTAGGAAATAACACCATAAGGATGAAAATAATCAAATCCATTTAGAAACATGAAGTAGCCCAATAGTCTCATGTTTCCATTATTTCAGAGGAATATTTCCAAGAAGTTTAGTTCAGGCTTAAATTTGGGAAGTAAAATAGTAACCCTGATATTGCTGGTTGACCAGGGTGTGCAATACGATTAAGACAATTCTGCTCAAAAGAGATTATCTCTGCTTTGCCTTGCCTCAAATACCTTCCATTTGACATTTTTCCTTCAGCTCCTCTAAGTCACGGTGCACATCCTGGAGCAGGCATAATAGCATTCTCCCGCATTCCTGATGGTTCTTTTGTCACCATTAATAAAATAAAACACACAGCCACTTCTTTGACCTTCAAAGGCCAGGTGTGGGTATTGGGTGAAATTGAATGTCATGTTATTTGTGGGAGAAAATTGCCATTTTCCTGAAGAACACTTGGGAAGGGCCCTGTCCAGTGCTGACCTGAGCCAGCCAAGGGCTCCAGGAGGGAGGTTTGCTGGGCTCCCGCTGCAGTGTGCGGCCCCAGGGCGGCAGACATTTAGGAAACAGCATACAGAGAAGGCCCTTCTCAGCTGCACCCTCCCCGAGCTTTCTCTGGAAATCCCATCTCAGAGGAGGTCAAAGGAGCGCGGTTTTCCAGAGCACAAAGGAAGCGTCGCAGGCATAACTTCCCTTTGTGATCCCGCAAAAGGGCCACGTGTTCACGGGTGTATCAAGAAGAATGTGTCCTGATGGGTTTCACTCAAACCAAAGATGAGAAGGAAAATCTGTCGGAGTCCTTCCCTTGGCCTTTCTTCAGTTCTCATGTTGAAGGAGGAGGAGAATCAATAGAGCGGAGGACGGCAGGACGGAATTAGAACTCATCCACCCCCCTTAGCTGTATGCAGGCTGCCGTACGGCCTCTACATTTGTTTTGCAATTGCCTATCATCAATCATCCATCCCTTGTGCGTGAGACTTCCCCTCCCGTCGGCTGTGACCCATGTCTTGGTAAGCGGTCTGTTTTGTTCTACCTGAGTGGACGTAAGTGAATCACCAGAAAACAAATTGTTGCTGAATATCGTCTCAAGATGAACTGAGGATTAACGTCTGGAAAGAATTTCCCACGGTGAGGCTGTGCATCTCACACCCTACGCTGTCGTTCACCCGTGTGCGAGCCCCTCACGCTGAGAGCCACGCTCCGGTTCGTTGGGCGAATTCCTCGGCACCCGTTCCGGTTTCTGTGAGAACCCATGCAACTGGCTGTTTGTTCCTCTGTCCTGGGTTTACAGCACCGTCTCTTTGCAAAGATGGTTACGGTTCTCAATGCTGGGGCCTTCTTGGTTTCACGTATGTTTTTAGAGCATCTTTGTTTCATGTGTTTTAGTCCGCGACACGCTCATGTTTGTCCACGAGCTCCTGCACCGTGACGTTGTTTCAAGATGTTTCCCTGCCTCCTCCTCTTTCTTTTCTTTACTCACACCATTTTCAGTCTCCCTGCCCGAACCTTCCGTGGTGCCCAGCGTGGTCCCGGTTCCCTACCTGCGGTGCGGTGGTCATTATCAGTAGTCCCTCCTCTCACGCCAGACAGCAAAAGCGTCCAAATGAAAATTACTCGTCTCTTGACTCGTAGAGTCATTACTTCGCTCAGACATTACATCCGTCTTCTAGGTATCTCTGTCCCAGGGGGCATTTAATTTAGACCCCCATTTTCTTGCCATGAATAAAATCCCAGAAGAGTGCCAGGGAGCCACTGGTAGACAGATTGTTCGAAGCTGTTGGGCAGAATGGGATAATCTGGAACGAACAGGACGGTGAAGGAGTCCCACCCACACTGAGCACTTCGAGTTCCAGCTAAGGGGCCTGTGATGTGGGGCAAACATGGGCTGGGTCCTGGAAGCCACGAGAAGACGTGTTTCAAGAGATGAAGCATAGTTCCGTGTGCTCAGAAGCCTGGAGCGTCAGGAGGGCGGAGAACTCAGGGCTGGCAGCGTGGCCACCAACAGTCCTCCAAGAAAGGACTGCCTCTGGGAAGCAGCCAGAAGCCCAGAAGGAGGGAAGAGAGTGTGGGTGGGTGAGAGCCCAAGAAGTAAGGACAAGGGCTCGCGTCCTTTTAGGAAGCTTCGTCGAATAAGGGAGCAAAGACCTGGGATTTTATTGGGTGGAAATCAATCTTTCAATAAAAGCAATCTTTTAGTAAGAGAAGTCAGAACACATGTGTATGCAGATAGCAATGAGCCAGTGTGGAGCAAGTGACTGTGCGGCCGGGGGAGGGTGGGAAGGGGAAGAGATGGTCGGTCAGCAGGGAAAAGGACGCCTCATCACGTGAAAGTGAGGAAGAAGCAGAGGGATGGGAACGCTGTGCTGAGCGGCTGTCAGACCAGGCGTCGGTAAGTGCCTCTCCTGTCCCTCTGTCTTCTTAATGAAGTGTGAAGCAAGATCAGCAGTGAGGGGCTTACGAGGATGCCACATGGCGGAGGTCCAAGAGGGATGGTTTTGATCTGTGACCTGTACGCTCTAAGATGACTTTATGCCTGTCTTTTATCCTAGTTCAAATCATACCTTCAAGATGACGATTCCCAACCATCCCACTTTCTCCCCTCCAACCTGAAAGGTGTGAGTTCTATCTCTGGACAACCGTAGAATTTCATCCATCCGTTCATCCAACCATCAATCCAATCCTTCCAACCACCCCTCCACCCTCCTTTCTCTCCAACCACCCCTCCACCCAGCCGCCCATTCAACAGTATTTACGGGTCATCTACAATGTACTGACAGTATGTCAGGTAGGCTCCAGGAACACAGCAGGGAGTAAACTGATCTGATCTTGTCTTCATGGAGTTTACAATCTAGGAAATGGGCCATGACCAGGAAGATAATATCAGCAGCCTTATCCCTTTCATACCCTTATTATTAACAGGGCAATGACTGAATTTTTAGGCTTCCTTGCAGCTAGGTGTGGCGTACGGATAAGTCCTAGGCAGCAGTTGGTAAATTGAAGTACAGTTTATGGGATGTACTCTTGAAGTAAGGGGGCATGGCTCTTCCTTTCCTATTTCCTCATTATACTGCTTGGAACACAGTTTTGATTCGGAACCTTGACTGGCCGACATGGGCAATATGGCAGAAACGAGATGTTGTGCTTGATTAGGGTTAGGGCCTAGAAGGACCCTGGGCCCCTGAGACATTCAGAGCTTCATTTGGTTCTATTCAGCGCCATACTTGTCAAGTAAGAAGTTTTAAGTCATTGGTGTTTCCTCTCTTCTGTCACACACAATTGTGTCTAATTAAAATAAGGGCTAATAACCAAAGAATGCAGGATGCCCTATGAACATACGATATAATCCAGCCTAGTGTTTTAGAGGAAGGGGCGCTAGACTTGGAGTTGAGGTCAGCAGGAAGATTTGGGGCTTAGCACACCATGGAAGACAGGATCCCAGGTGGGGGCCCAGTGTTAACAAAGATTCTAGAACAGGGGATGAGGCAACACATTCACAGTGCCAAAGACTGGGCCTGTAGCAGAGCACAAGAGGAACTGTGACTCAGCACGAGCCTGGACAGGTGGACGGGCCAGCTGTCCATGTTAACACCCATGACTGTGTGGGCCATGGTGAAAATTTTAGCCTTTATGCTAAAATGAAACAGGAAGCTATTTAAGGTTTTGTGCAGATATTTTAATGATGAGATCGGGGCTTATTGCAGGAGGAACAATTTTGAAGAGGGGAAAAGGGTCGGTCCCGAGTGGCCACGTAGGAGGTTGGCCTGGTGCCATTCGCTCCTTAGAGGAGGAGGGCAAGGGGCAAACGTCAGGCATGGGACAGAATATGGAGGGTCAGGGAGAAGATGGGGTTTCTGGTTTTGCCTGGGTTTCCCTGAGATGGGAATTTTATGTTTTAGCTCTCTGTGCATGTAATTTACCTGCTCTACTGCACTCCTGGCTGTGTTTTATTGATGCCTCCCTGTATCTTCTCCCCGACCCAGCACAGTTCCTTAAAAGATCCCTGCTCACAGTAGGTTTGCAATAGGTATTTACTGATCTAGTTAACAGATGAGTGAATAAACAATGGTTGTATAACCTTTCCCAAAGGAATCCAGTGATGCTAGCAGAACTTGCTAGAAATCTCCTTTGAGACTTGTTTATTTGCTGACTTTGTTGATATTTGTAACTAAGGCAGCATAATCTGGGAGACTAGGTCTGATTTTGCAAATTCATTTGCCTATGAAAACAGCCCATATTATGGAATTATCAGCGTGAGCACCAGGGATGGTGCAACCTGTGTCCCCTGGCAAATAGAGTTTCCGGAGAAAACTAAAACACAACTTAAACACACCGCTCTTTTGCAATCATGGAGCAATAACCGTAGGAGGCCAGTGGCTTTTTCTCCTTCGTCATATCGTAGGTTTGAGTAACAGATGATCTCACGATGTCTGGTTACTTATTACGGGTGATTTATCAATTGTTTTGATGCTCTTTGTAAGTATCAGGAAGTGAGTCCAGAAACAGAAAAGCAACGCCACGTGCATTCTGGGAATCGGTTCCAGGCAGAGCAGCAAATGTTCTGTGCTTAGCAACGCCGTTCCCCAGCCGTGCCCTCATTTCAGCGGGAAGCATTCCACAGCCGCTCAGAAGCCCGGGGCGAGACAGGGCCATGCTCAGAAGGCCACAGAGGCTCCCACGTCAGCAGGGACTGTGTGACAAGTGAAAACAGGAATGCACCCAGGTCACAGTTACGGGGGCTGTTGAAAACAATGGTGCTTCAAAGACTGCAGGTTATTCCTGATTATAAGAGCTTGTCAGGCCATTTGAACGGTGCTGTTCTCACTGATTCCTTCGTCCAGGGGTGGGAAGAGCCGGTGAGCCCACGGCAGGGGCACGGCAGGCCGAGGACGTGCACGGGCTGTCCAGCTTCACGCGGAGAGCGCGGGCGTGGGAGGGCTGAACATCACAGCAGCCGGTCTCTGCAGAGGTGGGGGGACTGTGTCTTCCCCGCAGGGCCCTTGAGTTGCCACTTAAATGGGACTGTTGACAGACCGTCACCAATCCGTTTGTCGTAAATTCCTAGATGAGGCAACATACATGATTTGAAAAGAAAATGTACAGGTGTGCCTCTGCTCGTCCACTTTCTCTCTCTCTCCCTCTCTCTCATACACACACACACACACACACACACGCTCTCAAAAAATACATTTTGGAAAGACTAAGCTCCTTAACCATTGAACTCCCAGTTGTGGATCAGCAGGTGGAAATCACTCAAGAATTACCAAAGTGATTAAGCCATTCCATAAAACCAGTAACAGCTACTCCTGAGAGAAAAGGTCAATTTGGAGGTTAAACTACAGGTTTTATTTTTACCACTCACTGGCTTCAGTCCTCCGTCTAATTTTGTGAATATCGGAATTCAATCTGCTGATTTTTACAAGAGGTATGACTGTGGGGTTGCGGTTTCCCTCCTTTCTATAAATAATTCTGTTCTAAGTAGGTCAGAAAGTCACTGCATGCAATTTAGAGGATGCATAGGGACGTAAAGAGTGCTCTTCCCCGGAACCTGATTCCTGAGGCTGAACGCCGCATCCTGGCTCTTTGTCCCCTGTCCGGGTGTGTGTTTGCTGAGGCAACGCCGAGCCCTGTCGTACACCGACCGTGGGTGCCGTCATGTGTAGGGAACTGCTGTCGACGGATTCATTCTTCTCATTCTGCACAAATTGTGCTAATTTTTATCATAGCTTTTTAAATATTCTACTGTAGATTCTTTCCCTTAGCACTAAAGATTCTTAATAAGTGTGTTTTTAACATCTGCACATTTTATAAGATGGATGTATCAATAAACAGGTTTATAGAGCTCAAAAATTGGGTCTTTCCAATTTTCATTAATGTAAATTATGCCAATATTTCCACTTAGCATGATTTATTGCAGATATTATGACAATAGAATTATAACAGTCACACCTTTGATAGAAATCCTCAGATGTGTTTCTGAGCGCGGCATGAGGACTGGCTCCCAGGAGTGAAACGCTGGGTCAAAGACTTGGAACATTTTCTAGACATAGCATTTTTAAAAAGGGAATTTTTACAGCAGGAGATATTCTACTTTGACCAGATTTGCCTTTTGAAGGACTGAAAATCAGTTAGTTATTTGGACTTCTCCTTAAATAAGCAAGCTGGGGGATTGGAGTGCTTACTCAATTGGATATTTGCTTCTACTCCTGTTCTGGTTAATTCCAATTCCCCATGGAAAGTAGGAAAGATCAGAGAGTGTCCACTGTCCTGACTACCCACTTTCGGTCAGTGTCCAAGGTGCCCGTCTGACGTACTCACACTTTGAAACATCATGAGCACCTTCTGTGCAGAGAACCAGTCTGGGGCCACACGTAGAGCCCCTGGCTTAGTACATTGCAGACAACATCGTCTTTCTCTTCCTCTCTTCCTTGAAAGTAAGGACTACTGGGCTTAATATAGGAATGGCTAAACTTGGTGCAGTCACAGTGTCTCAAAATAAGCCTCCATGTGGGAAGTCAAACAGCAGAAAATTAGATAGCTCTTGATAAGGAAAACTAAAATAAAAACAAAAACATTTGGATCATTTTATTCCATTTTATTCTTATAAAAAAGCACCTAAGTTAGTGAAGCAAAACTGAGAATATATTCCTGAACCCTGAATCAAGCTTGTGTCGGGACGAGGAAGGGATTAAATGATTTATAAAGTCTGACAGGGTATAAGGCTAAGTATTGGGAAATTTACTGCAATCTGGTAATGAAGTGATGGGAGAACGCTGGCAAGATTTTGGATTTGGGAAAATGTTTTGCATATTTGGTGAAGTATTCACACAGTGCATATCAAAACTCAACTCATTCTAGGAGAAGAAAATTGATAGATTTCATTTTAGCAGCTTTACTGAGGGATGATTAGCAATAAGAAAATGCTCATATATAAAAGGTACAATTTCCAAGTCTGGCATGGGTGCACACCCACAACCCACCAGGGCAAAGGGGATGCATGCACCTGTCCCCCCAAAGCGTCCTGGTGCTCCTCTGCCATGCCCTCTCATGCTGCCCATAGACCCCGCTGCCGGCAAATACAACTCAGCATTATGGGTCTCTTTGTTTGCTGGAACATTTGGTAAAGACAAACATTCACCCACTGAGTGTACCGTGAGTCCTCTCATAGGCAGCATTGCTCTCCATAGTACAGAACAGCGATGCCAGAGGAGCCCTCGTCTCCGTGAAGGGGCTTGGCTATGTGGCTCCCACTTCCTCGTTTTCATCTTCCTGTCTGGCTTTCCCGTCTCCCTCGGCCAGGGAGGAACGTGGAACAGAGCACAGGTGAGCTGTCCCCCGACATAACCGCATTCTAGAGGTGCACGTTCCTCCGGCCACGGGAGCAGCACCCACAGGGACAGCCACTTCAAGGATGGAGCCACACCAGTGGCAGGAGGTGGTGGGGAGCTAAGAGCTGGTCTTTACAAAATGCTCTGGGTCTGCCCAGAGCCATAGAGTGGATGTGCAGGGGCGTGCTTTTTGTCACAGGATTTCCCCACAAACTATACTATGCCTCTTTGGTTTCACACTGTTGCTCTTTCCCTTATCAAGGCGGCATCTGGTGGTGTTCACAGACTCTTAGGAAGGACCTAGAAAACTGTATTAGAGACACAACACTTCCAGCTGTGAACTAGAAAATGGGAGACTGATAGAAGTTTCAGTTTTATGAAATCCCCTGGAACACACTTCTGGGTCCAATTACAGTGAAAATAGAGGAACAGTTTTGGAGAAATCTGGCTCAGAGACTATAGTTCGGGAGAGGAGAAGGGGCTACACAAAGCATTTGATCCCTCCTGTGTTATGTCATCAGACACTCTCAGATGCAGACCAATGTCATTAATTTGGAGGATCTCTCTAATGTGGGAGGTTTAGGACTTAGAGGGTCTTTGCAAAGTTGATTTTGTGAGGACAGAAACAAAAATATGACCTTTCAGTCTGCCTTTGAGAACACACATGATGTTAGTGCCATGATCAGGGATGGTTGCACGGCGTCCCCGAAGACGGTGCATGGCAGAAACAGACCAGGAGCTGACCTGGGGACCTAGGAGGCCCTGGTTAGGGAGTGCTTGGAAAACTCCCGGGTCCGCTCTGTGCAAGGACTGGCCTCAAGGAAGCAACACTGGAAACAACATCCAAGGCTCAGATCGCGGCCATCAGTTCCTTGCTAATGATCCAAACTTCTTATCTTAACCACTGAGTCCTGAATTTCCGTATTTGGAGAGCTGAGGAGGCCCAGAGGTTCTCCCTGTAGTTGTGCTGATTTGATTTATTTTGTTTTATCTCTATGCCTGGAGCTCCCACCCATCTAAGTTAGACATCGGAGCTGCATGATGTGTGCCTAGTCTAACTTCCATCTTCCTATTAGCCTTCTGAGTGTGCCTGTCACTTCCCATCCCAGGCCCAGTCCTCCGTCCGCCTCTTACTGTTTTCAGATGGCCAAATCCTGCGCCCCAGTGGGGCCCCAGCAGCAGGGGTTGGCACACCCTGTCCGGTTAGAGATGGAGCCGAGCAGTGCAGAACCACAGGCTAAAGAGCCAGGAGAGGTGATGGCGCCTGTCCCCAACTGGTAGGTGCCAGGCACGCTCCCAGGCCTTCCTGCTCAAGACTGGGCATCACACCCACTTCCACTAAACTGCAGCTTTTAGCCTGCGGAACATTTAGAAGTTTGTTTGGATTCTGACCCTGCCATCCTTTGTCACTGCCATTGCTTTGGGACTTGCGGATTCGATGAAATGTCTTCCATCTTGCACTAAGTCATTGATACAAATGCAGGAAGACCACACACGTCCCTCCATACTGACACCAGTTTATTCATCAGGGATCTCCGGCTGTGGCCATTGAACCTGTCCCTGATCTCTTCTCTGAGCTGGAGCCTCGTTCCCATCAGGAGGAGCCATGTTTTCCCATCTTTGCATCCCTCACACTAAGCGGAGTGTCAGGCACAAGGTAGCGGTTTACAAATAATATTTGTTGGGTAAGATGTTTGTCAAAATGATTTATTTTAGGGGTGCCTGGGTGAGTGGCTCAATCAGTTGAACATCTGACTCTTGATTTCTGCTCCAATCATGATGTCGGGGTCCTGGGATGGAGCCCCTCCTTGGGCTCCATGCAGAGTGGGAAGTCTGATTTTTATTCTCTCTCTTTCCCTGTCCCTCTGTCCCTTTCCCCTAAAATAAATAAATAAATCTTTTTAAAAAGGTTTTACTTGAAAATTTGACCTATTCTGTAAGGATCTTACAAAATACCCCATTATAGGTGACTGGAGTCCCAATAGTTGTGCCTTAAAACACTTCCATGAACTCTGAGTCCACAGTAGCCATGGGAAGCAGAGTCCAGGCCACACACCAAAATCTCTTTCAGCTCTCCTGTTCCGTGCGGTCCTCTCTTGGATTTCCCTTTTCTCATGCATGTGTTAATCAGATTTCCACTCATGGCAGCTTTTGCTGGACACTTGTTGTCTCTTTCTTTGCCCACAGAAGCACTAAGCGATTTCCATTGTCACAGCTCTGCCCTGAAGGCCACGGCGACGCCCCAGCATTTCGCAGCATCCGGAAGGCATTCAGCCCAACCCAGCCCATCTGCCTTGCATTGTCCTGAGCAGGAAAATGCAAGCCTGTGTTTGGCTCAAAGTGGAGAAAGGGCCTGCAGGGGGCTGGGGTTGCAATCAGGTGCTGGGGGCATTTGGGTGCAAAAGACAGGCCAGTGTGTGGCCAGCCCGGCTCCTCTTCCAGGGACCGGACAGGTTTCAGTTTACAGAGGGAAGCCGTAACAAAGGCCACATTCTTCTGCTCGCATGGGCGTCCTTGAAAACCCACACGTATCTCTTACCACAGCCACCCAAGCAATCTGGGATCCCGCACAAACGTGCAGTGCCTTCTGGAGAGGAAGTCTTTATGAATATTTTAGAAACAACAACAACAAAAACAAGAACAAAAACAAAACCGGCTGCCAGAGCCTCGATCTGAAGCATCTCAAACCTCGTGCGCGTTTTCAGACCGTCCAGGCAGCACGGACGTTCTCCCTGGTGAGTCAGGAAGGAAACTCAGCACTCCATTTCTCTCTACTTGGGGACCTGAGATAACAAAGCCTCTGCTCGTGAGTTCTCTAACCAGATGAACTCTAAAAAGTGTGCGACCGGAGTTGGCGTTGGGTGGACCTGACCAGGACGGAGGAGCACACGGGCGTCTCCACGCAGGGAGAGCTGACAGGTTTTCCTTCATATGCCGAAGAATTGTTAAAACCAGCAGTTAAGAACATTAAACACCAATACTCTGCCTTGAGGAAAAATGGGGGTTCAAGCTAAAATAAGACATTTGAAATCTGTAATTAGATGCAGGCTTGGTCTTAAAAGTCCATAATACTCTTTTTGTCATTGACTTTTGCAGTAACTCCTTTCTGAATTGCTCTGCCTCTCTTCACCCGTCTAGCTTTCCTAAGTAAAGACCTCCAGAAACAAACGACTTGATCGAGTGCTTTTGGACTGCTTTTCCAGTGTTTGTTTGTTTGTTTTTTAAACATTTATTTATTTATTTGACAGAGATCGCAAGCAGGCAGACAGGCAGGCAGAGAGAGGGGCACGCAGGCTTCCCGCTGAGCAGAGAGCCCGATGCGGGGCTCCATCCCAGGACCCTGGGATCATGACCTGAGCTGAAGGCAGAGGCTTGAACCCACTGAGCGCCCCAGGCGCCCCTCCAGTTTTCTTCATTGGAATATGTGAACACATGACTTGACTTTAACCTATTTTTCCTGGTGCTCAAAAGCATATAACATTATTTACATATTGTGCTCTTGTTTATTTTCAATCCTGGTTCATTAATGTGCAGGTTAAGCAAAATGGGAAAAGATTATTAGCATCCTTTACTGAATCTAAAGTCAATGGTACAACAAAATAGACACGGGGTAATGATATTTTGGGTAGTGTTCTCTTTCCTGACTGGTTGATTACAGTCATCTTTTGGGCAAAGGCAGTTCACTCAAAATATTGTGCTGAAAACGTGTCACAGCACAGGGACACTGGTCACTAGTAGGGATTATATTCCCTCAAGGCACTGTGAGTGCAGAATATGCAAATGTTGAGCCATTGTTCCTAGGGGAGAGACAGGGTCCGGTACCTCCAAGCTCTGGTTACATTTTCCCCAAGCCATCAATCCGAACTTCCGTCCCACGCGTGTCTCTGGCAGGAACAAAGCTCATCTCCCCGAGGCTCATCCCACCTTCCTGCTCTTAGGAACAGCTCCATGCTCTGTAGCGCGGCATGTAGGGCTGTTCTCAACAGTGAAATTACCAAGGCACGGATCAAAATACCACAGAGCTGACCCTTGTCACCCTCTGAGCGCTGAGACAGGGAGCGGGAGCACGCATGGGGGCAATGAAAATTGGGGGCCACCCGGGGCGTCCCCATGCTTGACAGAGAAAGCACGGTGGGTATTGATTTGGAGGGTTACAGATACATTTTGATGAGTAGATGAATTTGCAGACATGGGATCTGTAAATAACGCGGATTGGCCGCACTTCTGGAAGAATCGCCGGAAATATCTGTATTTTGTAACAGATCCTTTTGCCGATACTGATTCCATCACCTCTGAACATTCCCAGCGCTCGCTGCTTAGCTTTCTCTTCTCAGAAAATCTTTTGGAATGACACAAATTCACACCCTCCCCCCGCCCCCGCCCCCGGTTATTACCGTCCACACCACCCTCTAACTCACTAAGGATCGTGCTTGCTGCCTGCGTGGCGTTAGCATGTAGAGTCGCTGATGGGAAGGGAAGCACCTCCAGCCTCGTGCCCTCGGTCCCCAAGCTCTCCCTGCCGCCGTGCACCAGGCCTCCCGGTCTGTCTGCCTGAGAACATCGTATGTGGAGGAATATGCTAGAACAGAGGACAGACGGCAGGTGAGGCGGAGCGCCCGGGGCCCCCGCAGCGGGGGGATTCCCAGCAGGACTGCGCCCTGTGGCCCGCAGCACTCCCCTGCCCTGCCCTCCGTCCTACCTTTCCCGTCTCTCTCTACCCCTTCCCCTATAAACCACCCTTCTGTGCACCCTCGGTTCAGGTTCTGTTTCGCTGGTACCTCACACTGAGGAAGAAACAAGGTTCTCTGGGAACCTCGATAAGACCGTGTGCGTTTCTGCAGAACCGTCCGAGCTCCGAGCACGGCCTCCTGGAGCGGGGTCCTGAGGACACGGCCCCGCTCTGCCACTCTCGGATCCCTCGGCGCTGGTTTCCTAGGGCTGCTGTGACAGAGGACTGCAAACCGGGTCACTTCAAGCAGCAGAAGTGACTGAAGTGTGTCCTGGAGGCCCGGAGTCTGAAATCCGGGTGTCAGCAGAGCCACGTCCCCGAAGGCTCTAAGGGACAGTCGGTGGTGGGTCTTTCTCGCAGTCCCCGGTGTGGCTGGCAGCCCCTGGCACGGCGTCTGTTTCTGTCTCCTTACACGGACACGGATCACTGGCCTAGGGCACACTCTGGGATCCCATCTTAACTGCAATCCACCTGCAAAGACCTTATCCACATAAGGTTACACACGCGGGGGTTGGGACGCAGACGTACCACGCTGGGGACACAACTCAGCCCACAACCGTGACAGTTACTGTCCTCGTCACTGTTCTTTCTCTCTTTAGTCTCTAACCTCCCGTCACTGCCACAGTAGAAACCCGGCAATGGTTCCTCTCAAGAGAAATACACTTACCCATGCGCACTGAAATACAGAGAAAGTAAAGCATAAATCAAATTGATGTCTCCTAAAATAATTACATTCTCAAGCTCAAGTATTTAACGTCTAACATTCTAACTCAACCTAAGATCCTCATTTAACACTTGTGAAATGTCTTGGAAGCACGGGTACAGGTCAGAGTTGACAGCGGCCTGGGTTTTTTCAAGGACCAAGGGCCACACTTTCTAGACTTCGGCTGTTCAGGTACAATCGAGCAACAACTACAACAACACGGATGTCAGGATTCTGTCAGCCCAGGACCAGACGTGGGTTTGCCAACATCAGGGTCCCTGCTGCACAGTCCGATCGCTCCTACTGGGGCATGACATTAGCAGAGCTGGCGGTGTTTCATATCTCTTCAAGCTCTGATGCATTCTGCACAACCCCGGACTGTCGCTGCAAATGAAAACAACCGATGTAAGTCATATCATTTAGCTTGAGGAGCAAAGCTTTAAAAGGACCGCGCTCCTCAAAGGTTGTTTTGTTCCTGATGGCTTATTTTGTAAGATTTCTCTCTCTCTCTCTCTTTCTTCCTTCCTTCCTTCCTTTCTTTTTTCTTTGAATGTTCTGTTTCTGTTCCAGTCCCCAATGGAAACGAAAGCAAACCTCCCCTGGAGGGAGCCTCCTGGGGTGTTCAACGTGCCGGCCGCCCCTGAGAGGCAGCAGGTGCCGAGGGGAGCAGAGCTGGGCCCGTGGGCCGGACCCCGGCGAAGTCTGTGGGGCTTGAGTGACGAGAAGTCGCATGTGGTGTCGTTTTCACCTGTAGAGAGAGACAGATATAGCCGGACCAGCCTAACCATCTCGTACCAAAGACACATTGTCATCCGAGCCGGGTTTTCACCCGCGGGACCAACACAGCTCTGTCACGGCCTCGGAGCCGGCAGGAACCTCCGGGTCTTCTCTCTTCCCGGTCAGCGGGTGCGCAATGCTGCTCAGCAGGCGGTCCAGGTCTCTCTGGAGGGCGACCTCCTTCGGCTAAGCGACATTAACATCAGGGTGGCCTGATTAAGTTGCTGGTTATTTTGAGTGCTGTCTGCGGTTGAGCTGATGGCAAGAATCCCCCTCCGGACCTTTCCCGACTTTAGAGAAGATGGACGAGCCTCGTGTTGCCCGTGCTGGTCAGCGTGTGGGCACCCCTGGGCCATCGCGCACGGCACACTCCGAAAGCGTGTGGGAGCAGTTTCTGCAGGTGCACAAGGGAATGGGAACCCTCTGAGGTCCAGGAGGAGGGCTGGAGGCTGGGGCTCAGCTTGAGGAGTCGCCTGGGCACCCACAGAAGAGCCAGCTGCTCTATGTCGCAAGCATAAGAAAGATGGGTTTTGTTTTTCTCTTTACCTTCACAGGGTACTCGGTGCCATGTTCCCCCGGTGCTGGGGGTGAGCACGGCCAGAGGCTCCGACAGGAAGTGCTTATGCAGCTTCCCCGTGTGCACCTGGCAGCCACCAGCAGGAGCAGGAGCAGGAACAGGACCGCACGGGACTATCTTGGTCCCTCCTGGTGTTTCTGCAGGTGCTGGGAAGAGCTCTTAGCGCCACGTGCCTGGGAAGCGGGAAGTAGCAAGTCCTTTTACATATACACGTGCATTTTAAGACCTGGAGTGTACATGATCCCTGAGCTCATCCCAGGACAGGAACAGTGGAGAACGTGGCTGTGTCCCCAGGGGCGCCACTGGCTCTCCGGGACACACAACTCAGCAAAAAGCTGAGGTCACAACGCAACTAGATTCAGAGAGGGGACAGCTGGCTCCCGGAGTGGCCCAGCCCCAGAAGCCAAAATACACAGGCTTTCCTGGTGCCACCGAACCCTTCCATCACTCCCATTATGTCACTAATAGGTGTCTTCTCGTTACCTATGGACACTGCTGACTTGTTTGGGTGGGAACCCGCGCAGAAGGGGGAAACCGTCAGAAAGCATTGCGAGCCCCATCAGTACTCCGTGTGCTGTGATAATGGCCTGGAGTGCCTCTCTCCCAGGCTCATCAGCGGACCGCGAGTGCTCACTGTCACCGTGTGTCCATTTTCCTGTAAGACGACTTTGGGACCAGAAAACAGGCCAACCGTTTATTTAATAAGTAATAAAAACACATTTTTAAGGACTGACTTTGAATAGTGGATGCTTTCTGACCTGAACTGGAAAATGGGCTTCTATCCAGCACCTGCTAATAACGTCCCAAAAGCCTAAGGTCCCAGTGAGCAGACACGGCCAGGACAGAAATTTCGGTGCCCATTAAAATACCTTAAATTCCCCAAATCTGGAGTTTAATCATTTACACATTCTCATATCCCATCGTCTGCCCAGTGATTTCTTCTTCTGAGAGCCGTTAAATGTTAATTAATTAGATAATGTGTTCTGTTGTACTTTAAGTCCGACTCACAATTGCATCTGGCATATGGTGCCGGAGGAGTCTGTCCCAAGACGCCGCTGAAGAGCGCAGAGCGGCTGGAGGAGACCTGCCCGCGGGGCCGCGGTCCCTGCAGGAAGCAGCGGGAGCACAGAGGGAGCGCCGTCTCGAAAGGAAGGACGCCAAGTGCGCCTGTGAGCTCGGGAGAGACTTTACAAAAGGAGAAAACATGTTTTTCATCTTTCATAATTAGCCTTGGTAAATATGGAAGGGTTGTTTTAGTTTGCTTGGGGAAGAACAAAACAAACAAACAAACAAAAAACCAAAAGCAACCCTGCTGTTAATTGGTTCATTGGCTCGTCCATGAAACAAACGTAAATAGATTGGACGGTCCAGTTCCCTGCTGGTAGCGGGGAGCAGGAGGTGAGGGAGGGAGGCGCCTGCCGCGGCCATAACCTAGTGAGAAAGACGGCTGGGGAGCATCTGAAGAGGGTGTTTTGTTGGAACAGACCCGATATCAGGAGACGTCTGGGTCCTGGAGGCCACAGGGAGTCTCGACCCTTGACCTCAGAAGGAGTGTTTCTGCTCCAGGATGGTCCCACTCAGTTTTCATCTGTCCAGCTTCATCCGTGCCAAGATGCCAGGGCAAGGGGGTCACTGTGCTTGCGGGGGCAATGTCCCTGGTGTTCAGCGACGCGGCCCCAGAGCAGACTCAGGTATGTGGGAGACCAGAGGCGGGTGGGTGCTCCTTGGCCCTGGGGCTCAGCCGTCCCGCAGGGGCTGGCACGGGTGAGGCGGTGATGGCGGGGAAGTCATCCAGTCATGACTAAATGAGCGCTTTTCACCGATTTTTAACAAATATTTCGATTCCTACCCTGGGTAGGAATGGAGACACAGATGAGGCATAAAGTGAAAATTCTACAGGTGGGCAAACATCTCAGAGGATATTCAGGCCCATGTGGTGAATAAATGAAAACAAAACCACAGTAATTTTTTTCATATATCAAATGGCCAAAATTTTTTGAATGCTAATGATACAGATGATAGTTTTGGGAAATAGATTTCTCACCCATTTCTCACAATTTTCTAGATAGTGATTAAGTCACGATGTCTTTTGGCCCAAAAATTACTTTTCTGGGAATGTATCCTTAGGAAAAAGAAGCTTGATGAAGAACTGTGCTTAATGGATCAATCTAGACAACGAAAAGGGGAAAAAAGTGGGGGAACAGTTATAAACACAACTCTTCAGCCGAATACCGTGCTGTCTGTTTAACGACTATGGAAACCTCACAATAATGCATAACTACAGGTAGAATAATATTGAAATAATATGGTAAATGCTTGAAGTGCAATACCAGATGTGAATGGTAATACCACCCAGAAACAGTGGTTAAATATATACAAAATACTTGCTAAAAAATGGGAAACTTGAATCAAAGTAGACACTTTCTGTTATGCTCGAATGTTGGGATGGTTTTATGTGAACAGTGCTTCGATATGTCTTACACACAACTGACTCAATAAAACACTGTTTCTAAAATAGTTTCTGTAATAAACTCAGAGTGTAAATTAGCGAGTCCACTACCACTAGTCACATATATGGCTTCTACAGTCAGACGCCCTGCCTTCCCCTGACATCCAGCCCAAGGGTTGGGGGCATCTGATTCTAGTTCCACCTGCCCAGGGGAGGGAGTAGATGAGCCCAGGGGCTCTGGGAAGGATCACAGAGAGGGGTTCAGGCTGAGCCCCACCAAGGGGATAGCCCTGCATTTATTTGCTGCACAAAGGAATTCCACAGATGGAGTGATTTGACCCCTACTCCTAGAGGACTTTTCAAGCCAGATAGATCAGCCTCTTCTGGACGTGGGGCTTGGGTAACTAACTTCCTGTAAAAGGGGGTGTGTGACGGACTCAGCACAGGGCAGAGGACAGCCTTCCCAGGTGGCGCTTTTCGTCTCTTCTACCCCCACCTTTGCGGCCAAGTTCCTGCTTTCCTGGACGGGCGCTTGGGCTCTGGCGTACAGAGGCTGGGGCGGACGCTGGGAAGCTGCTGCTCTGTGTCCCCCGGGGTGCCGTGACCCCTGAGAGCAGGAGCAGAAAGACGACATGGAGAGGATCAGGAAGCAGCGGCGTGGAGACCCCACCGCCCGCTGTCTTGGGGAAAGAAGGAAAAGCAGCTGCAGAGACTGCTGCACGGACTACTCTCCGGCGCCCTCGAGGGACACGGCAGGGCCGGGGGGACGCGGTCTGGGCGAGGGCTGGGACATGACGCGGCTGGCGCGTGGCAGGCACCTGGCACCTGGCACGGACCCCGCGCAAGTGCACTGCGTCGTCCATTCTCCACGGACGTGCGGAGGACACGGGGAGTGCGGCGGTCTCTGGTGAACTGGGAGACTGAGTGTGGTGGGGGCGGGAGGGCGGCCGCTCTCCGTCTGGGCCTCCCAGTGTGTCGGCGGTAATTATCAGGACGCAGTGGGGTGAGGGCGCTGGCTTCTAAGCGCAGCCGCAGGAGCTGGGAGAGGCCGCTGCCCACGGCTGAGGCAAGGCGGACGGGCCGGACGGCCATGAGCTGGGTACCAAGTACGTGAGGGGTCGCCATCCTTCCCTTGGGGCGTCCATGGGACCGCGAAGTCTGTGCCCTGCACGGGTGGCTGCTGTTCCCTCCTGTCCAGGTGGTCCCTCCTTTAAGAGAGGACAGAGGCGTCCTGAGGCAGCCTCCGACTTACAGGCTCCGGTGTCATTTCAGCAGAGCCGACTGGGCAGGACCAAGTGCTGTTCGTGTGCAGGACGTCGAGTGTGGCAGGAGGAGCAAGGAAAAGGGTGAGCCTTTCCCTCGGGGCCTGGAGAGGAGCAGGGAGCCCCGGGAAGCCCTTCTCCGGGCTGGCACGTCCTGTGCATCCGGGGCTCCCGTGTGGGGTTCGGGCGTCTGGAACAGACGGGACCCCCTCCCAGAGGAGGAGGCCTGGGAAGGCCAGCTCAGGGCCCCGGGATCGAAGCGGAGGCGCCGTGAGGAGGAGGCCACAGCGCTCTGCCTGCGTCTCTCCCCGGAGCCGGCTCCAGCTGGGGACGCTGAGCCTCGGGACCCACATGCTTTGGGTGGATTTTTCTATTTTGGCTTCTGCCGCCGCTGGCAGATTCTAGCATTTTCTGTACCTTTTTACATCGCCTGCTGCCTGGGTGGAGAGGAGCACAGAGCACGCCAGGCCGAGGCTGCTCACACTCAGGCGGCGGTGGGGCCCGAACCAAGGAGGGAGCACCCGCGTCTGCGGTGTGTGCGTTTCCCCGCCCGCCGGGCGCTCGGTGACGTCATGGGGTGGGCGGGAAACGTCGGTGACGTCATGCGGTGGGCGGGGGAGGATTTACTACACGTTAGGGTTCTGGCGACTTCGTACTATTTTAGTGATCTTTGAAAACTTAGCCTGCCTCTTGCCGCGCGACTTCGGCTCTAGAGCTTTTGCACACAGGGTGGGTGTGCGAGGACACACACACACTCACACACTCACACTCACACACACACACAGTCACGGGGGCTTGTCCCCTGGAGCGGTGACTTCTAACATGCACTGGGATAGAGGTGGGATGCAAACACTGCACAGCAAGACTTAGAACAGGCCGAGCGGGTGGAAAACGGAGACATTATCAGGAGAATTTCACCGAGTGGGCAGGAGCCAAGGTCCTCGTTCCGCAGGACGCGCCCTCGCCGCGGGCTCAGCCCAGCAGCGCCCCGGGAAGGCTCTCTTCCTCAGCCGAGGCAGGAGGCCTCCCCGGTCCGAGCAGTCCGGCCGGACGGAGGGGATCCCAGCCCCTGTCCCGGCCCAGGCGAGCTGCGCTGCGTCCGAAGCCGCTGGGAATCACGACGGAGGACACGACGCCGATCGGAAGTACTCGACGGAGAATCTGTCTTTTTCTCCTGGCCTGGAAACCGAGCACGGTGCCTGCCCAGAAACAGGTGGCGAGAACGTGCTCCTCGGGGGCATGGCTAAAGAAGCACGTACATGTCGTTGCATTTTCTTGTCTTCCTTCCTTTTTCAGTCCAGCTGGTCTCTTGTGACATAAGTGCGACATTCTAGAGGTTTTCCTCTTTCCCTGGATCCTTATGTTACCTCGGGCACGGCCGGTGAACACCTACTGTTGCTGTACATCTCTTCTCTCGAGCCCTTCTCATTTTATTTAATATGTTCAGAGTCTAAGTAAGAAGCTGGAGGTAAACTTATGCAGCCGGCAGCTGGTGAAAAGGGCCCATCTGGAGGCCAAATCCTGGGAGAGCTGCTCTCTTTAATTCCGGGAGCGAAACAGCACGCGGAGAGGGCAGTTCACACCGGGGGTCTGCAATCGGGGTCTGGGCGGCTTCCGACACCAAGAGGGAGTCAGAGGGGAAAGGCTTTGATCAAAAAATGAGTCTGGCCCTCGATTCTAGAGACTCGGGCTTTGACTGGTCAGCAGAGGCGCCACGTCCCTGGTCTGGGGACCACGGACCAGACAACAGACCCGACACAGTGGAAGTTTGTTCTCTTCCAGGTCTGGGAGATGGACGTCTGCGGCCGGGGAGGGCAGGGGCGGTTCTTCCCAAGACTGTGAGGAGAACCCGGCCCTCCTTATGCCACCTTCCTGCCTCTGGGGTCTGGCCGGCGGTCTCTGTGGTGCGCTCCTGCGTGGACATCTGGGTGCACACGTCCTCCTTTCGAATGTCAGTCCTGTTGGATTAGGACGCACCCCGTGACCTCATCTAAACTCCACTACTTTCCACTAAGATTACTTTCTGAGTTTTGGGAGTTAGAGGACTTCATCGCTTCTCTTTTGTGGGGGACGCAATTCAACGCGTAACAGGTGCCAACAAAAACTCAGCCAACGCACCCTTGGCCTTAGTGTCCTGCTTTGTGCCACTTACTTATTGTCAAGGAGCATCTAATGTCCCTGGATAGAGTTTCCTGTATGATCGGGAAAACCTTCCCAACAGCATTAAAATTAAATATTTATTCTGATCTTTCATAACCCTCCTTAGATGAGGGGCAGTAATTGTCATGCTAATTGGTCTCACCAGCCTGTAGTTCTTGGCAATCAAAGACCCCGCACACAATTAGTTTGCATGAAAAAACAACCCTAGTGGATATTAAATATTTAGTAACAAATATTTAATAACTTAAAATAACTACGTCTCATAGTGGCCCATAGAATGTGCAATTCTGGGTTCACGGAGCGTCAGTGATACAGAGGCTTCCGGAAGCAGACGTGCCGGTCACTTTCATCTCACCTGGAGAGACGGACGTCTACCCTTGGAGGCTCAGCACAGAGTCCCTGGCCTTCCTGAGAGCTGCCGTCGAGCGCGCTATCATGGCCCACTGGCGAGGAGCAAGAAGGACGGGCCTAGTGCCTCCTCAACCCCTTGTCAGCGCTGCACGTCCGAGCCTTCTCACAATTGTCCCCTTTATCCCGGGCTTTTGTGATTGACCCGCTACGTTCTGCCAAAAGTCTGATTTCTGAGAAATGATCTTTCAGAAAGTTCTCTGTGCACTTCAAACAGAGCCATGGGGGAAACAGTGATGTTATCCTCATTAGGGTCATCCCTGGGATCACCTTGTCCAGCCCTATAAGCCTTACCTGCTCTTGTCCCCGGCCGGAGGGCAGACAGATGTGTGCAGCTCTCGCTCATGGGCCCCGGTAGCCCCGCCCTTAGATTCCAGCCTTCTGTAGTCCCCTGACCCTGGCTGGACTTGGTCTATTTCCTAATGAGCAGAGCAGGTGCAGTAGGGGGGCGGCAGGCCACCCCTGAGATCGGGTTGCAGGGCAGTGACACTGTGTGCTGCCCATCTCTCCTCTCCCCCCCTCAAGTTCATGCTCTGATAAAGCCAGAAGGGTCCAGAGGACAGGGCCTTAGGGCACCCCAACCCTGCCTGCAGGGAACCGAGGCCCCCGATCCCTCTCCCTGCGAGTGAGCTCAGCCGAGAGCTTCTCAGTGGAGCTCGGGATGACTGCTTCCCTGGACGATGACACCTTGGTCACAGCCTCTGAGAGTCTGAGCCAGAGGACCGGCCCGGCAGGCCCCGGTTCCTGAGGCGCAGAAACTGAGAGTAATAAATGCTGTTAAAGTATGTTTAAGACTGAGTATATCTCCCCCTCCACCCCAAACTATTAACACCAAGTTCATAGTTTGAGGCCCTGACCCTGATGCGACTGTAGTTGGAGGTGGTTCCTTTTAGGAGGTGATCAAGGAGAAGCGAGGCCATGAGGCAGAGGCCTGGTCCCAGAGGACTGGCATCCCTGTGAGAAGAGGGACACCAGAGCTACAGTTGTGCAGGGGAAGGCCATGCAAGGACGCAGGAAGCAGGCGGCCACCTATAAGCCAAGGAGAGAGACCTCCAGTGTGAGCCCTCCAGCCCACACCTTGATCTGGGATTTCTGGCCTCTGGAGCTGGAAGACGTAGCCGCCCAGTCTTCGGGACTTTGTTATGGAAGCTTGAGCTGACTGATACCTGCTGCTAAATGTGGGGGTCATTAGTTCTTCAGCAGCAGAGAAATAATACAATTCTGGACACATGTGGGATTCCTTTTATTTTTTTTAAAGATTTTTATTTATTCATTTGACAGACAGAGATGACAAGCAGGCAGAGAGGCAGGCAGAGAGAGAGAGGAGGAAGCAGGCTCCCCGCTGAGCAGAGAGCCCGATGTGGGGCTTGATCCCAGGACCCTGACATCATGACCTGAGCCGAAGGCAGAGGCTTAACCCACTGAGCCACCCAGGTGTCCCCACCTGTGGGATTCCTATCATTCTGGGCTGTGAGCAAGATAGGAGAAGATCAAATCTTTGGGCCTTAAGAATCTCACAGTCTATGAAGGGAGACCAGCAAGGAGAATGAAGCAAAGAGCTCAGCAACAAGAAGTGGCCACATTACGGGAAAGAGGGGCAGAGGGGACGTGGAGATTTGGGTGGGGGCACTTCCTTCTACCGTGGAGGAGCAAGAGGGGAAATGGCACCCCACCACTCTGAGGAACAGTGGCTGAGGGGACACGTGAAGGAAGAGAAGTCCCACAAGCTGATGAGGGTGGGGAGGGAAGAGAGTTATGAAGGACAGTGTGGATACCAGAGGGAACATCACGCATCTTCCCTGATCGCCCCATGCTCCATGGACTTTGCCTCTTTGACCCGCATGGCAGCCCTTGACCCACGTGGAGGCCCGCTGAGGTTGGTTCTGACATCATCTCCACGTTGTAATGGGATACATGTTGGCTGAGAGAGGTTAAGTCAGTTGCCCACGGCTGCACAGTTCACCCCGCAGTGACCAAGTCTCACACCGCCGTCTGCAAGGTGAGAAGAGAAGAGGTCCTTGGAGTACACCAAAGTCTAAGAGGGCAGAGAAAGGAAAAATCAGGAGAGAAATTGAGAAAGAGCCGTGTAAGTGACAGGAGGAAAATTAATATTGTCCCTAATCAAAGAGTTTTTAGAGGTTGGAACAGTGTTTACTGCCAGAGACAGAACTATCATGTCAATGATGGGTTTTGAGGAAGGGACAAGTGTCAATGGTTTAATGAGAACAGAAATGAGGTTCCTGTCCAGTGTGGGGGGAGGTGAGGAAGTGCAGGCCATGATCCCTTCCTCGAGACGTCTGATGTGAAGTGAAGGGGAAAAGTAGGGCAATGGTGAGCTCATCCTGTGGTAAAGTCCCATGTCCGGACCCTTTCTTACTCCACTCCTTCCTCATCTAATGCTAGAAATTTCTTCGAGTTAGTTGGGTTTTCAATGACCAGACAACTGCATACTGCTCTCTTTGAACATTATCTTCCTTCTTAATTGATCTAGAATATCTCTGTTAAGGATGCCATCAGATGTTGACTGCTAACGAGCCCACAGTGGAGAAAGTACTGGGGTTCCACAGGGAGCATGAAGATTGGATTTGCACATAGAAAAGAGACCTCGGAGGGCAGACTCTCTTCAGCAAGTCCCCCCAAGCCTCACCAGACCCCTGAGTGTGGGATCATCGAACTCATATGCCAGAGAGGAGGTTGCATCGGAAAAGACAGACTTAAGAATTTCTTAGAATTTTGATTTTTATAAAATCCTGGGGAGCCTGTCTCTCTGAGCCAGTCTGGGCCCGGGATATTACTTAATTCCCATATCATGGAGAATACCTATGAAGGCAATAATGTTTCCTAGATTCTTCAAGCTGACAGGATCCTTGTTTTTAATTTTTCTTGCCCGGCTAACCCAGGGGGACATGCTTATCAGGGGCAATGATTTCGCATATGCGCATGCATGGCAAACTTAATTTGCTGGATAGCGAGACATTGGATTTGTGTGGGGGGACCACCAGCAAAGCAAGATCTTGGAAGAGGTGAAGAAGGCTGAGGCGTAGAGCAGGAGGCATGACCAGCCTTGAATGCAGGAAGCAGGAGACCAGAGACATCATGAACAGAGGCATGGTGGGTGAACAACAGGTCAGAGCTGGGGTCCTGCTTCATCTCCTTTCCATGAAAAACACAGATTTAGGTGATGTTTTGTTCGGTTGTTAATTTTCCAAACATATAATCCAGCAATGGTCCTGGAGCAGATTCACAGTTTCTGTAGTGGAATGTGGCACGGTGGGATTGGACCGTAGCCCAAAGGCTGCACAAACTTGGGGGGGTATCGTTGGCGCAGAGAGGGTTCTCGACACGGAGCACACCATAGTGTGAGCCTGAGGTCATGGTGGGGCTTCTGTAACTGAGTGGTCATGAGACCTTCTACCTCTAAACTGTGACCATGTAAGCCCTCTGCTGAAGGGACCTCCGTGAGCCCATCCACGTTCTCTGTGCCCGGACTCCCAGCTTGAGGAGCTGGGAGATGTGCCGCGTTCAGGGACGCTGTTACTTCTCTACATAGTACTTATCATGGACCAACACGTCTCTATTAATCTGTATTTCTTTCTCTTTTCTGATGGGTTAACTGCCTGTTTTGTTGGTGACCGTGGCCAGGAAAATGTCATCTATGGATATCGGAGCTACTGTCACTCGAGTTGGCTTACGTTGTCGCCCCCTCACCTGAACAATGTCTGAGCTGCTTGCACGGGTCTGTGGTTAGTGGGGGCTGTACAATGTGTGGATATACCCGCTGTCCTTCTCCCACGTTCCCAGTCCCCGAGACCTTTTCTGGGGAAAGGGTGTAGGAAGAATAAGGTGGGAGATCCCACTTTTGATCCCAACAGGCCATGAATTGCTTGGTGACTCTAGAGGAAGTGCTGTGGGTTGAATTCTGTTTCCCCCCAAAAGACAGGCTGAAGGGCGAACCCTCCTCACTTCCGAGGGTGACTGTAGCTGGACACGAGGTTGTTGTAGATATAATTAGTCAAGGGAAGACGAGGTCACCCTGGAGTAGGGTGACCTCCAACCCAGCATGACTGACGAGAAGTTATCTGACAGTGGCTGTGCAGAGACAGACACAGAAGCCACGTGAAGACAAAGGCAGGTCCGGGGAGAGGCAGCCGCAGACCAGGGAGTGCCGGGGGCTCCGAGAACAGCAGGAGGCAAAGGGTCCCCTCACTCCTGGTGGCAGTGGGAGCCTGACCCTGCTGAAACCTTGACTGGGGACTTCCAGCCTCCAGACCCGACAGAGAAGAAATTTCTGCTATTCTAAGCCACACCCAGACAGCAAGTCTCCTGACTTCCCTAAGCCTCAAGCTCCACCTCTCAGAAATGGGCTTGACATCTGGGACACTTATGGAGAAAAATCACAAAGATTTTTACAAGACCTTCATTAAGTTAACGTACAGACGACGCTGTGTTTCATTGTTAAAGCCCAGGAACTTTGTCTCTTAAACGGGGACAGGGCGACCCTGGCGACTGTTGGGCCCCGGGGCCGCGCTCAGTTCTCTCCTCTTTAAAACTGGCGCAGGGACACCAGTGCCCTGGTCTTCACTAGCCACACAAAGATGCGATGGCTCCTCCGTATGTCACTGGGTTCTGACTGATGTCCCGTCTACTTCCAGCAGGCACGGGAGGCAGCTTACCGTCGGCACACCGACACAAGTTTGATGCGTTCCGCACAGGGTGCCCCGGCGCAGACACGGCCCGAAACTAGAGGTAACATACAGTGATGGGGCAACTCCGTGCTGTGAGGGCGATAGATTCTCGGGACTCACGGATGACGATGTATCTTTCTAATACCGTGGGACTCGGGTCATTTCATTTATTTATTTCATCAATTTTGTCCTTTTGTTTTCCCAGCGATTTCTGGGAGTGACACACTGATCGTGGCTTAATACAAACGGCGAATCTCGCAGCCCTTGTGTGTGACTTACGGGGTAACGGATGGCGGGGCGGGTGCGTTTTGAAGACACTCTCGGTTTTCTCTGTGTGCAGGCCGCATTCGGTTGCATCGATTGGCTGCCGGTCACACTCCATTTCTGTCTGGGGACGCAGGCGGCAGGCAGAGATCGGCGTCTGTGGGTCCGCGCTCCGGCGCCGCTCTGTTAAGCAACACCAGGGAAGGCTCATCACTGAGAATTCTGGCTCCAGGACTGTTCCTACTAATTCCTTCAAATTCAAGTTCAAGTCAGTGGTCACTCTTTCATTTATGCTTTACTTCAGTACTCAACTAATTAACCAAATGTTACTTTATATTGGTATGATATCATATAGTTTAAAATATGCCTTCATTTTAAAATAATTGTCTTATCTCCACTTTTTCTTTTTTTCTTTTCCTTCCTTCCTCCCTCCTTCCCTCCCATCTTTTCTTCTTTTTCTTCTTTCCCTTCTTTCCCATCTTTCTCTCTTTTTCTTTCTTTCTTTCTTTCATTCATGTGTGGTTGGTCATTTCAATAACAAGACCTCCTGACCCACCTGGCTTCTCGCAGGTGTGCCTTTCAGGAACCGGAGAGGCCGACCCAAATGACCCATCCCGGACTCCATCTGCTCCTTCCACAACGCCACGAGCTGCAGGTCGATGTCTCTGGATTGTCTTTAGGACCTACCGTCCTGTGCCACACAGCGGACAGCTCACATTTGCCAATCAGGGTGGGGACTGGTCTGGCAGCAAATGTGCCAAGCAGGGATCTCTCGTGTCCTCCTTGCCTGAGAGACAACCGCGTTGAATGTCCAGGAAGTTGAAAATTCACCTCAATGAACCATCTCTTCATCAACACAACTTGTACGTAGCAAGGCAAGCCGGCACAGAGGACCCCAGGAAGCCATATGTGTGTCTGTTACAGGAAAGATGCACTTGCTCTTGGGTGGGAGGGGGCTGTGGAAACCTTCCCCCGAGGACAGGAGGAGCGAGACAGGGCAGGAAGTGGCCGACGCTCTGCCCTTGGAGGAAGGTTGCAAAGTTGTAAGTTGATTATTCCCTCTGTTTTCTCCAACATCGACAGAATTTATAACTTGTTTACTCTTATTTGGGCCTTCTCAGTGGGATACACAGATCAAGATAGGAAAAGCGTGGGGAGACCATGATCTCCCTTCATGCCGAGTCATCTTTGATTTCTGCTTTTCTGTGCTGAACCTCTTTGGCGCCCATTGTTCCCCTTACTGGATTGTCTCCTGCACACCTGTCTTTAGTCTCCTGCTGGAAGCACCAGACGTGATCTCCCATTTTAGGCTGTGAGGGGATTGATTTAATCTTGCAAGCACAGGCCTTGTGTCCAGTGTGCTTGGCAGATTGTGGATGCCAGACTGTCCTTGTCATATCGGTCTTGTCCTTAGACCACTTTGTGTGAAATACTGACTTCATGGGTCCCGGCAGAAACAGGAGACCCGGGCCAGGTGTGTTAACAACTCAAACAGGGATGAGGGACAAGGCCACGGGAGAATCTCACTTAGTAAGTATCTGACATGATGAGGGATATTTCGGAACTAATGCTAAGCTTCAGTTTCATCCGTCATACAGGATGTCAAAGCCGCTCTTTCTTCTGCGACTGCGTCTGTCATGCAGCCTGGAGGGAACATGTCTCTACGTCAACACATCCCAAATGATTGGGAGGACAGAGGATCCCCTCTCCTGTTTCCTCCTCACCTGTGCGTCAATAGTCCATTCCCAGTGGGCGTGTGGGTGTGAATGCCTTGGCGTCCGTGCCTTTAGCAGCATTGCCTACTGGGCATGGCTACAGTAGTTTCTTATGGTAAAACAGATTAGATCTACAAATACAGAGGAAAGGTCGGGCAGGTATGGGATGCATTAATTACGGAGACAGCAAGATCCAAAGCTCCTAACTGAAAGTATATTAGAATGTTGTGACCAGGTAAGCAGTTTGGATTGGAGTATGTGACAAGACAGTCTATAATGAAAAGTGAATTAAAGAACCAGGGGCCTCTTGTAATGATGAGGAATTATGTAAAGTAGAAATGTAAGAAGGATTATGGAAGTAATTGAATTTTTCTTTCTAGTTTTCTTGACACCTCTGTGTTATACGGCCGTGGCGCTGTTCCTCATTTATCCACCTCTGAGTGGACGGGGGAATGTGGACATCCTAAACACAGAAACGAGACAGACGTGTTAACAACCTCTCTGCTGCCAGCTGGTGAGACAGCCGTATTTCACAGCTCTTGTGTCATCAGGGGCTACGAAATTTAATCAAGGGATCCAATATTTCATGCTTGCGAGGCCATTACTTTGAAATATTGTGTTTTTTTTTTTTTAAAAGGACAAGAAAAGACCCATACTTACATTGGGCTTTAAACCAATACTATTGAAATATTTAAAAGAACTTAGATGCCGCTTAGAATATTGAGCTCAGCCACAGCAACTTCTTTCAAGATACTTCTCCAAAGGCAAAGGAAACAAAAGAGAAAATAAACTTTGGGGACTTCATCAAAATCAAAAGCTTCTGCACAGCAAAGGAAACAGTCAAAAAAACAAAGAGGCAACCCACGGAATGGGAGAAGATATTTGCAAATGACAGTACAGATAAAAGGTTGATATCCAGGATCTATAATGAACTCCTCAAACTCAACCCACACGAAACAGGCAAACACATCAAAAAATGGGCAGAAGATATGAACAGACACTTCTCCAGTCAAGACATACATATGGCTATCAGACACATGAAAAAATGCTCATCATCATTAGCCCTCAGGGAGATTCAAATTAAAACCACATTGAGATATCACCTTACACCAGTTAGAATGGCCAAAATTAACAAAACAGGAAACAACATGTGTTGGAGAGGATGTGGAGAAAGGGGAACCCTCTTACACTGTTGGTGGGAATGCAAGTTGGTGCAGCCTCTTTGGAGAACTGTGTGGAGATTCCTCAAGAAATTAAAAATAGAGCTTCCCTATGACCCTGCAATTGCACTCCTGGGTATTTACCCCAAAGATACAGATGTCGTGAAAAGAAGGGCCATCTGTACCCCAATGTTTATAGCAGCAATGGCCACAGTCGCCAAACTATGGAAAGAACCAAGATGCCCTTCAACGGACGAATGGACAAGGAAGATGTGGTCCATATACACTATGGAGTATTATGCCTTCATCAGAAAGGATGAATACCCAACTTTTGTAGCAACATGGACGGGACTGGAGGAGATTATGCTGAGTGAAATAAGTCAAGCAGAGAAAGCCAATTATCATATGGTTTCACTTATTTGTGGAGCATAACAAATAGCATGGAGGACAAGGGGTGTTAGAGAGGAGAAGGGAGTTGGGGTAAATTGGATAGGGAGGTGAACCACGGAAGACTATGGACTCTGAAAAACAATCTGAGGGGTTTGAAGTGGCGGGGGGGGGGGGTGGGAGGTTGGGGTACCAGGTGGTGGGTATTATAGAGGGCACGGATTGCATGGAGCACTGGGTGTGGTGAAAAAATAATGAATACTGTTTTTCTAAAAATAAATAAATTGAAAACACACACACACACACACACACACACAAAAAGAATATTGAGCTCATGTGACTGGAAATCTTCAGCTTAAATGTGAAGAAGTTTTCCAAATGGTGGATGAAGGGCAGAGGGGTCCATCGCTTACTTCCTGACTTCCTTCTTCTACATCTTTGAACTGATGCCTCCTGGTGGCACTGGCCAAGAGAAAGAGAAAAATGTTGGTTACAACGATTGCCTTAATATCACCTTTGTTTCTGAATTGTTTCAAAGCCAAAATATCAGAGTGAGGCTAGATTGAGTGGAAGGCCCTGAGGCATCCTAGACATGCCCAGCGCCCTGTGCCATGCTCACTGCGTGGTGGCTTTCCAGGTTAGGGCCTGTAGTCGTGGTCTCGGTGAGAGAGAACACGCAATCAGGTGACAGGGAAACACGACAACCCGTGTCTCCACTGCCTTTCCAAAAGTCACTAGATCCAGACTCGCCAGTCAGATACAGTCATCCCTGTAACAAAGAGATATTAAAGATGGAATCGCTGGAATCAGGCCACCAAATCGTCACCTGAAAAGGCCAAAGACATCTAGAGGCATCTTTTCATCCTGGACCCAGAAATGGTACACAGATTATGGGACCCGATTGTAAAAGGAAACGAAATATCCTGTGAATTTCCAGCAAATGATATACTATTACCATCTGAACTACAAGTATGTGTACATATTGAAATAATGTCATCACCATAGCCAGAGTGAAGACCTAAAGTTGATGTTATTGATGAATTTACTTGTTCATTTGTTTATTTTTAAGAGTATTTAAGCAACCTCTGGACCCAACATGGGGCTCACATTCACAACCCCAAGATCAGGAGCCCGTGCTCTACTGACCGCTCCAGCCAGGAGCCCCCAAGATTTGTTTTTTAAAACAACTTTGCTTGTAATAGAATTCAGAATTTCTGAGTATGGCGTCCCCATGGTGCATGATTTGGGAGTCTTCAAAACGGTGTTCATTTCCCCGTTGCCATATTCCTTCAGATGAGCGAGCCGTGCGTCCGGTCTCAGGACAGACGGCCGCACGGTGGGTTTCTCTCGCCTCAGCTCCCTGCGATTCGAGGCCAGAGGCTAGGCCATTTACAAACTTGATTCTTTACAGCTGCCCTGGTAGAGAGTCTCTTGTCTCCCACCACAGAGATTCCACAACGTCTGATTGTCTGGGAGCACCGAGTCAGCCTCACCAGGGAAGCTGCTGGGAGTTCAACTTCTCAGGCCCGTCCCAACCTCGTGAGCCAGAAAGTCTGGGATGAACCCAGTGCTCTGAGGTTAGCAGGATCTCTGGTGGACGCTGCTACGTGATCAGCGTGAGCACGGACGGTCCAACCGTCCCAGGAGGGATGGACGGGAGATTTGAATTCGGATCCCTCGGGCCCAACATCCCATGTTCCACCTGACGGACTGTGTGCACACAGACCCACTCACACACAGCCACACATGCCCCCATAAACACCCGCGACCACACGCACACACACACATCTGAACACACAATTCTCTAAAGAGAGAGAGAACGAGAGAAGGAAAGGAAGCTCTTGGAAACAGAGAAGAAGGGACAGCTTTGGAGGACTGTTATGCTTCCGTCCCAAACAGCAGAAGACCGAGGAGACCGCCGCTGGTTTCTGTTCTCTGCCAGGGGTCAGGCTTTCCTTTATTGCTTCACGAGTTTGCGATGACGACAGTATTTCTGCTCCTGTATATGTCAGCACCAAAGGCCAAACGACAGAAGGCCACAAACCTCTCCACCTGCAAGAAGAAACAATAACTCATCTAAGACAATGACTTTTCCTGCCTTTGGTCTCTTCAAGGACCACCCCCCCCCACTTTTTTTTTTAATTAACATACTGACTTGATTTTGCCTAATACATACTTTCTTCCAGAACAGTTTCACCAACTTCATGCAAAATAGTTAATGATCCTGACTCCCACCTGCGACGTTTAAAACATTTGCAAGACGAAGGGGTCCCATTGTCTGAAGACTCAGCCCCAAGGCAAAGCGGCCCCTGTCAGGGGCCGCCCTGGGGAGAGAATTGTAGGGGAGAGTGTAGTCTGGGACTCCAAGCTCTTTTTCCTCCTGGGGTGGGCATTAGCTAAGGGTCTTCAGCGAATACATTAGGCTTCAGTACGAGGTAATATTGGAAATACAATTGCATCAGCAAAGCGATTCTCTCTCCTGCAGTGGGGCTGAGTCTACTGGTTGGAAGCTTTCCTACCGCAGCGGGGAGGGAGCGCCCGGGGACCAGCCAGCCCCTGCTTTACTGGGTTTGCAGCTCACCTCTGCTTATATGTGTCTGTAGTTCAAAAGAATGCTTTTCAGTACCCCTTGACTGGATGCCTTCTAGGGTTTCTTCCAGCCTTAATGCTTTATATTTCTGTTCCACTAATCAGGGGGCTTTGAAGACCCAGAGTCCTGTTTTTCTAGCTTTTGGCTTTGCCAACACCTTCCCTAGCCAGCCTCCATCTAAGAGCATTTAGTAGGCGGGAAGTAGGCGGAAGTATTACAAGAAAGACATGTTTTTGTAGATCCTGCCTTTGACAATACATTGACCCAAAGCATCAAAACCCGTTTGACTCTGAAGCTGAATGAAACCGGCAACCTCCTTGCCTCCCGCCTCGGGACTACCTTCGCAGAGTTCCACACGCTTTCCAGGAGTGGGTCCCTGGGAGCAGAGCCTACTACTGTCTTTAAATAGCTCCTGATCTTTGTATCATTAATTTCCTGCTCTGAAAACTGAAGGGCCTTGTAATTATCCAGCTGTAGGAACACAGAAGACGGCACTAAATTTTGCTTAAGTACAGTCTATTGCAAAAACGGAAGCCAAAATATATAATTAGGTTGGCATCACATTTGATAGCTGTGCTGCTCGGTGCCACAAGGGCCGGGACGCGTATGAAGGGCAGGCTGCCGGGGTAATGTGGCAGAAACACTCACCTAATGGCTTGGCCTCCGCTCGCCCCCCTCCCCGTCCCCGCACAGTCTGGGAGTCCTGTTACCACCCCGCGCAGACAGGAGGGGTGCACGTTGCAGCTCCCGCCACGAGAAAGGAGCAGCCCTCCCTATCTGCACGTGTCGGTGAGACGCAGAGTAATTAGGTTACACTCTTTCAGGCCGATCTCAGTGCAAGAGCAAGTCCCTCTGGCCACTGACATCGAGACACACCCCGCTATTCCCACACGAGGTCCCCAGGGCGAGGGTCATGATTTTCCATAATGAATTCCAAGAGAACTCTTTAGACTAGGGAAGCAAAGTGGTTGCTTTGACCTATTGCCTGCCTATAATTGTGATTAAGTCGTTGGTGATTTTGTGACAAGCCTGTGACACACAGGCAAGAACATGAACATTTCCTGTTTCGAAGGCAATTGAAGTCTCTGACATATTCTTAAGGAACCAAATGATGTCGTCTGTTGTTAGGGGGGCTGGCCAGTATTTAAGCTCTTTTGACCCATAAACGCAAGGGTATCAGCCGTGGAAGCTGGGAGGAAAAAAAAAAAAAACCTAATTACTATTAATGAGATTCATTATAATATGGAGTCTCCCAGCAATGAATTTTAAATGTCCCTTGTCAGTTTTTCTATCAACATGGCACAGAAGAGAACACCTGCCCCAGAGTGCCATGTCCCTGCATTCTTATTAGCTGATACGGATAATCTGTTTATTTTTGGACTTGTCATGTCGGCGGGGGAGGGATCAATCCTTCCCTCAAATCAATTTTTCCACCAAAAGTGAAAAGCTGAGGCGTTTGTGTGACATGTTTTTAAAATCCCATATTAAAAATAATTGAGAAGAATTAAACTCTAATTGTGTTTTTCTCCTTTTTTCTGTTTTTGATTTTTTTTCTCTCTGTTTGGGATACTACAAATTACTCTGTTGTTTCTTGTTATCGGATGGCGGGAACTCCTGTGCTAACATATGTCAGAAAAACCAAGGTTTTTTTTGTTTTGTTTTGTTTTGTTTTTTGTTTTTTGTTTTTGTGTGTGTGTGTGTGTGTGTAAAAAACGTGGTTCCAACTCTTTATTGGAGGCTAAGTACTATCTTCCTAGAAGTGACCGTCTTGAAAACGATGCCCAATAGAAATAAAATGTGAGCCACATAGGCGATTTTGAATGGTCTAGTAGCCACATGTTAAAAAATAAAAAGAAATGTGTGAAATTAGTTTCAATGCTTAATTTAAGGCAATAGACCCAAAATATTATTGCCAGCACATAATCAACATAAAAATTGTAAATAACCAGTTTTTCTGTCTCTTTTCATATTCCGTACCCATGGTGTGTCACTACCCGCATTTCAAGACCCAACAGACTGATGCGGCTGGTGTCGTCCACACAGGGCAATATTATTCCTCCTGAGAAAATAGTTTTCTCTGATTCTTACTTGAGAAACTGAAGGATGGTTTAAAAAGCTGTTTGTAATTTAACTTTAACTTCTTTAGAGAAAATATTATTTGCAACTGTGTTTCTCTAGGTTATATACCTTACAGCTGTTAAATCTTACTTTGCTAAAAGGTAAATGTGTTGCATCGTTCAGATGCAAACTTTTGTGATTTAAAGGTAATGTGGGAGGGAGGAACTTCACTAGTCAAAACGGCATCGGTTCATTAGAAATATTGCATGGGCCAAAGGCTGGAGCGGGTGGAAAACAAAAGAAAATTTCCGCATGTGGAGACAAATCATTTCTCACTGTTTATTTAAATTGCATGTGGAAATTAAACTATTTAAAACAGGAAAATGAAGTTTTTTTAGTATTTTTATTTGTATTGTATTTCAAAACCTGTAGCGGTCCTCTTTTTTTAAAGATTTTATTTATTTATTTGACAGAAAGAGAGAGACAGAGAGAAAGCACAAGTGGGGGGAGCAGCAGCGGGAGAGGGAGAAGCAGACTCCCTGTTGAGCCGGGAGCCCAATGCAGGACTCGATCCCAGGACCCCAGGGATCATGACCAGAACTGAAGGCAGAAGCTCAATGGACTGAGCTATCCAGGTGCCTCTTTATAGTACTTTTAATTAGTCAACTTTCTGAAAATATGTTCATAAAAAGTATAAAAAAGTTTACCAATTTAATTTCCATCTAAATCCAACATAGTTTTTTGTTTTTTTGTGACTCTTTTTCTCATCTGTAAAGTAGGGATGATCATAGTACCTACCTCAGGGCTTTTTCAAATAGACTTTATATATAATTTTTTTTTTTTTTGAGGGAAGGTTCAAGTTCACAACAACAGTAAACAGAAAGTTCTCATATGCCCCTGACCACATCCTGACATGCCACCCCTCCCCCCCCACCCCCCCCAACCCTTGCCGCTCTGAAAACGTGTAACATTCATTGTAATCAATGACTCCACACATCCCAGCTCTGGATCCTGGGCCACTCTTCTTGAATTCAACACAGATGTCCCGGGTCCTATAGTCCAAGGACTGTGCCTACTCTCCCACTGCTAGGGCTGAGCCTACTACATTGTTGCCTACTGTTTTTCCAAATGAAGTATCTTGTAGAAATGTATTAAAATTTCTCCTCTCAGCTCTCATAGGCTTGAATTATGGAGGTCCCAGGGACAATCAGCTGTTTCTTGGTATTTTTCAGGCATGTTGGACATGATTCAAAGTCCCTAGTTGTACCTGGCGATGGCAAGGTTTCATTCAGCCACCTTGATTTGGGGACATTGAGAACCAGAGCTGGTCCCTTAATGGTTACTCCCTAGAAGACAACCAGCCAAGATTTATTCCCACATCTTGTAGCTTTTGGTCACAAGCCTTTCTAGGCCAGCAGATTCTCCAGCCATGATCCAACAGTAACTGAATGAAGATTGGTGTTGACGGCTCGTCATGGGCGTGTGTTTTAAACTTTGTCCTGACTCTTCCCATGCTGGCTGTTCAACGTCCCAAGTGTGATGTCGAGTACGCCTCATCATTAGAAGTTGCAGGACCATCCAGATTTGCCAATATTTGGGGAGTTACTCCTGTCTGCAAAGGTCTTTAGAAAAGCGATAATTATGTGCTTAACGCTTAAACAACATTTCCAAGTTTACCATCATTACTCTTTGTTTCTGCAGAGAATTCCATGATCTACAGAAAATAGGAGAACGATGAATACGAGATACGAAAACATGAGAAGTATGGCTTTTGTCTGGTCGGGTGCAGGTCTCGGTGGCAGAGACAGAATTCAGGTCACAGCCCAGGAGAAGAGAGAGAGAGACCACAATTTTTTTGTGCTCTCGAACCTTTTTTTTTTTTTTTTTTTCTGCACAATCCTTTCCCATTCTGGATGCACTATTTACCCATTCAGGGTTTAGTGTGTATTTGTACATACTAATATGTATTTACTGGCTGAAGGTGATTTTTTAACCTTAGAATTTCTGCCCCTTTTTGAGGAGAGCCCTAATGTGTCCCATAGGCTTGACTGAAATAACCTTCCCTGCCAAACGTGATGCATTCTTATTTTTCCTGAGGGGCAGCTAGCTTTGATCCTCCCTTCTAGTCGCCGCCATCCATCACCTCCAAACGGCTACAGCTTGCTGGGCAGCCTGTACTCTCGCTGCTTCTGGCCTTTGCACCTGCTCTTCTTGGTGTCCGAGACCCTGTCCAGACCCTTTGTGCTTGTAGAATGTTCTCCGTGCATCCCATAGAACTACCAGTTCCTGCCCTGATCTGACCTTCATGAAGCTGCTGGTTCCTCCTCCTCCTCTTCATCTCTCTTCTACTACCTTTCTACATCCCTCCAGACGGAGCTCAGCACTTTCCCTATCCCCTTTCTCTGGAAGCCCTGCCCCTCTTCCCATGGCTGTTACCTGCCTTCTTTTGTGCTACACCAACATAGGGGATCTTTCTGTTGTCGGGTTTTTATTTTTTTTTCCTTTGTATAACGTTCCTTGAGTTCTGTGTCCGTTTCTTAGCCTTTCTCACTGAGGCGGAAGCTTTGTTTAAAAAGTCATCAAGATACACACAAACCCACGTGGCAAATGAGGGACCACGGAACACATTGGCCCAGGAGTCAGGGGCACACACCTACCATTTCCTGGGTAAATTCCAGAGTCACTTTTGTCACATGCATTTCTATAGTTGGACATTTTCATGTCGTTTCTGGGTATTTCTCTTTTCTTCCTTGACTTTTTCTTGGTTTGTTTTCACATCAGAAGTTTAATTTTTAAGAGTTCTGAGAGCAATGTGTACAGCAGGGGTGCTGTCAGGGAAAGCGTGAGATCAGCTTCTAACAGTTCTGGAAAACATTAATTCTAGGAGACACTTGGCTTCTTCCATCCACAGAAATTATTACTTTAGCCAGAATTCATCTGAGGATCTATTGTCCACTAAGCACGGTGTCTCTGTACTTAGTAGAACATTAAAATCTTGTTCCAAGTGAATGAAAATACAACAGCAATGACAAGGTAACAGCATTGAGAACGGTGTCTCTCAAATGTGCTATATATAAATAAAATCTTTGGAAGTTAGAATATGATTCACTAGCTTTGTCATGCATTTCTATTGTTACTTGGAGATAACATATTTTATCTGTATATCTATGTATCTACCAGTATCTACATCTCTGTGGAACTCCCACCCATTTCCTTGGAACAAAAAACCAGTTGTGATCCTTTGAATTATTCAGAGCGTTCACTATGTCACAAGTGGTAATTTTTCTCAACTTTAACAAACTTCTTTGGAAAAAGATGCATCTTTTTTTTTTTTTTTTTTTCATGTAGCCGATTTGATTCCAATGAAAGTAAATGCTCTTAAAGACTTTGTTGGGGACATCTGGGTGCCTTCGCCTCTGGTGGTGATCCTAGGGTCCTGGGATCCAGCCCTGCATCAGGCTCCCTGCTCGGCAGAAGCCTGCTTCTCCCTCTCCCACTCCCCTTGCTTGCCTTCGCTCTCTCGCTGTGTCTCTCTCTGTCAGATAGATAAATGCAATCTTAAACAAACAAACAAAAAAACTTTGTTGGTAGAATGAGTAAATGCCAATACCTGATAGTTCTATTCAGCATTTTTCTTCTCCGGCATATTTCGTTGCCCGTGTGAGGTACTGTCTTTGCTGCTCCCAAGGGTGAATCAGCATAGCTCCGTTAGACATTTTCAAGGTTTGGCATCAGGAGGTAATCCCATCTGCAGATGGTCACATAGATCAACACTCAGAGATTAAGGCGACTCCACGAAACGTTAAGAGGCAACAAATCTTTTCCCTTTCTGCAGGTTTGTAATAATTAGTGATTAGGCTCATTATCCTCCACAGCTCTTAAATTAATTGAGAACAAATAGGTAAAGCTTTTGGAGGAATGGTCTTGCCAAATTTTTCGTTTTTGTGTATTTAGTACTGACATGTGAGACAAATCTGAATGCAATATGCATCAACACAATCTTTGCTGGTTTTTTTTTTATTGGTGTTCTTGTCTCTTGATCATTGATTTGGAAGAGGTTTCAGTATGTTAAAACAACAAGGCTTTAGCAAGCTGATGTCATTATTAAATTAATGTCTTAGAAATATCCATCTGGTGGCAGAGGGCAGATCTAACATCAGGGGAACTGTCAGAAAACATGTTGAACTTGTTATAAGGAGAAATGCCAAGAAATAGTGAAAGGTAGTAGAAGAGAGATGAAGAGAAGGAGGAGGAACCAGCAGCTTCATGAAGGTCAGATCAGGGCAGGAACTGGTAGTTCTATGTGATGCACAGAGAAAAGGAACCACGTTGTCAGAGACTCTAAAAGAAGTGACCAGGGCGCCTGGGTGGCTCGGTGGGTTGAGCCGCTGCCTTCGGCTCGGGTCATGATCTCGGGGTCCTGGGATCGAGTCCCGCATCGGGCTCTCTGCTCAGCGGGGAGCCTGCTTCCTCCTCTCTCTCTCTCTGCTGCCTCTCCATCTGCTTATGATATCTCTCTGTCAAATAAATAAATAAAATCTTTAATAAATAAATAAATAAATAAATAAGTAAAAGAAGTGACCATTTGAGACAAATAACGTAAAAAATCCGATGCCGTGCCGCAGACTGTCACGGTTCTCGGCACGCAAAATGGATAATCCCTGTCCTGCACGAGGACTCTCAGGCAGCGCTGTGGTTGTTCCCATTTTAGAAGGAAAAATGATTCGCCAAAGGACCAACAGCCAGAGGAACTTTGTGAGAAAGCTCAGAACAAGAAGTGCTCTCGGGCCCTGTGTGAGCTCCCAGTCTCAGTTCGAGGTTAATAGGAGACAGAAGGCGGAACTTCTCCCTGGCTGCTTTCCTCCAGCCTGCTCCGCTCACAGCATCAGTCGTCCTGACGAAGCCCGCAGAGCCCACCGGAGCTGTGGGACGTGCAGTCCCGCACAGCAGAGCCTAGAAGAGGGTGGCAGCTCCTTGACTGACTGAGTGCCCGCGTCCCCCTGCATTTCATCCCAAGGCGTGTGGAGCATAAATGTGTGATGGCAAAACCAATTCCAGCTCTTGGGAGAATCACAAAGAAAGTGAGAAGGCAAAGCCACACATGCCAGAAACTTGGGATGCTCTTACTCGATGACATGGCAGTTCCCGGTACGGCTGGGGAGCGGATGGCAGAGCGATTAGGCAATAGATTTACAAGCCCTTTAGAAAAAGAAGTAATAATTTTGAGGAGCCAGCAGGGTTCACTGCCAGCAAGTCATACTTCGTCGGCTCTCTGATGCTGTTCTAAGACTGGCAGACGGGATGGCGGGGCGTGTGGATCTGGGTCTCATCAACGCTCGTGACAAAACCTTTCTAAAGTGCTCGTGGAAACAACAGGATGACATGAGCTGACTGATGGTAAAATTGAATGCAATGCAAAGTAGCAAATAACCGTAAAAAAAAAAAATAAAAGTGGCGATTAATGTACTGATATCAACCGGAAAGGAAGTTATTAGCAGCAAGCCAAAAGGTTCTGATATGATTAAATCCAGTCAAATGCTTTTACCATTCACTTACTTGAAGACCGATAAAACATGCTTCTCAAATTAGCGAAAATCTAACGATGGGGACGGGGGATAAATCTACTACAGCAGGTGAGTACATGAAGATTCAGATAATCCAGACATGCCCCTGTGAAGCTAAAACAAAATGTCAGAAAGATCTTCACAGAAAGCCTTCAAAATGAGGTAGACAGCCATCAGCTCAAAGTGGGTAAGGATTTCCGCTCTGACCGTGGTGAAGTAAGGCTGACATTCCTCTACTAAAGATTACTCCAAAGTAAACAAAATGGAAAAAAATAGATCTCAGCTCTGATGAAACAAACAAGAGAGAAGACAGAGGAAGGGAGAGAGGGCGGGAAGAAGGAAAGAAGGAAGAAAGGAATGAAGAAAGGGAAGGAAGGAAGGAAGGAAGGGGGGAAGGGAGTGAGGAAGGGGGGAAGGGAGGAAGGAAGGAGGACAGAAAGGAGGAAAAGAGGAGGGAGGGAAGGAGGGAAGAATGAAGGAAGGAAAAAGAATAGGAGAAGAGTCTGTTAAAAGCATTGATAGTCAAACATGGAAGATGGGGAATACAGATGCCTGAGGTCTTAGATCCTAGAAAAGGTCAACAGAGTCCAGTTTTTGAAAGTCAATGGCAACCCAGAGGACCAGATCTAACCTCACAGTCTCAAGATGGGAATGAAGTGCTTTCCCAAAGGACATCCCTGAGAGAAGGACCACAAAAGACACATTATTAGAACGAATGGATAAATAGCAAACACATTAAAACCATCAAAATATTCTGTTTTGGGCAAAGTTCAATACATTTTGTAATGCACTATCCAGCAAGAGTGTCCTGAAATAGTTGCTTTCATACCTGACTGGGGGGAGTAGAAATGAGAACAACATATAAATATGGAGGGCAATTTGGCCATTTATCAAAATTTGAATGTACATAAGCTTTGATCTAGCATTTCCACTTCTAGATATATATTCTAATATATCTACATGTTGACAAGAGGATGTGAAAACCATAATGTAGAAGTATTATTATATAAATATCTATTACAAAAATACCCATTAGTCCAAATGGATATAAATAAAATGATTAAATAAATAAATAAGGGAAAACAGACAAACCTTCCATGCAGAAGAATTCCAAATAAGTGATGAGGATTCTTCAACTTGGAGGAACATTGCTCCCCACCTTCCAGTGGAGGGACCCAACACAACCGGAACCCGACGACCAAGGTCAGCATGGACAGTATTAAGTCCTGTGGATAATAAGTACCCCTGATACAGGCTGATGAAAATGGCATTTTATCTCTGGAGTGGTCCTCCTAAAAACCCATAACTCAGGTCATTCATGAGAAAAACATCAGACAAATTCCGTGCTGAGGCTTTCTGCAGAATACCTGACCAGTCCTCATAATTGTCAAATGCAAGGAAAGTCCTAGAAATGGACACAACCACGAGGAGCCTAAGGAGACATGGCAGGGAAATGTGATGTGGGATCCTGAGTGGGATTCCCGAATGGAAAAAGGCATTCAGTGAAACTAAGGAGATCTGAATAAGCAATGGGCTTAGTCTAATGAGAAAGAATCCACATGGTCCATCAGCTATAATTAGTTAAGTCCGCTCTCTTCACAGGTGTTGTATCAAGGGAAGCTGGGCATGCCGCTCTGTGGGAGCTCTTTCCAGTATCTTCTCAATTCTGTGTTTCTAAAGCTGTTACATATATAACATTGATTAAAATTAGGGGGATGGGGAAAAATGGAAATCATGACCTGCAGAGCCTATGAGATGCAGCTAAAATAATGCTTAGAGGGTATTTTTAAAAGGCTACATAAGAGGGGAAGAAAGTTTCAGAATCACTGATTAAAACTTCCACATTATGACCACAGAAAGAAGATCAAATAAAAAAACAAAATAGAAGAAGGGAAAAGAAAGAATGCAAGTCAATAAGACACAAAAAGAACAAGAGATTTTAAAAAATGGTCATTGCAATAAAAGCTGGCTTTTTGTAAAGATAAAGATCTTTGGCGGTCTTCCACCTAGATTAACACAGAGAGAGAGAGAAGTCTGTACCTTCTTTATATTTATCTGTGATATTTTTCCTTTTGTCTCTCAGTTTTAAGATATGTTTATATGTGAGGGGTATCAGCTCTTTGAGTTATTTTATATATTTCTCCCAGTTTCAGCACGATTTGCTTCTGACTTTTTGACAGACAGTTTTTATATACTTCGTGTTCTCCAGTTTGTCAGTCCTTTCTTTTATTGCATCTGAATTTTGAGCCATAGTTAAAAAGCTTTCCTCTGTCCCAGGTTTAAAGAGAATTTGACCATTTTTCATCTAGTAGTTGTAGGATTTCATTACGTTTAGTTTCCTAATCAAGGTGGAGTGTATTATTAAGTGTAGAATGAGATAAGAATCTAAGTTTATCTTTTTCCAAATGGTCACTCATCTGTTCCAGCGCTATTTATTAAGAATGCCATTTTTTTCCTCCAGGGGCTCAAGAAACTGTCATTGTAAATGTGTGACTTTCCATATGTAGCTAGACCTATTTCTTTCTATACCTCCTGTATTTTTCCCCACCGGTCCATTTGTCTATGCCTATGTCAGTCCCACAGTTTGCATTCTAGAAGTTGTACTGTGTGTCTTCATACCTGGTACAGTGAGTTCCCGCTTTAGTTTTTGTCTTCCAGACTTCTCCTGAGTACATTTCCACGTTACTTTTTCCTATGAATTTCATCAAGCTTTCTAACACTACAGCATGGTTTATTGGTGTATTTATTGAGACAACATTGATTTTGTAGATCAACCTAGAATGAACACACATCTCTGTGATGCTGTGTCTTCATATACAAAAAACAGAACTGATTTTCATTTAGTCAAAGTGACTTTTACAACTTGCACTAACTTTCAAATTTTCCTCTTACGGTTTTTCTGCAGTTCTTGCGATGTGTATGTCTAAGGATTAAATTCTTATTGCTGAACAAGTGGAGCTTTCTCTGTTTGTCTTCTGTGCATATGAAAGTTACTGATGTTTGTGTTAATTTTATATTCTATGGCATCACAAAATTCTTTTATTGTTGAGGTTTTACAATAGATTATCTTGCCATCTGTAAATAGAGAAAATCCTATTTTTATACTCATGCCTAATTGATTTACCTTACATGATTGAAACGGCTAATGCCTCTACTAAATGTTGAGCAGCCGCATACACAGTTGGTACCCTTGCTTTGCTCCTGATCCTCGGGGATATGTCTCTAGTAGCTCTAGAATTTCCCCCATTAACTAACATGGTGGGCGATTATGAAGACCACTTGTCATGATGAGCACTGGCTAATGTACGGAACTGTTGAGTCACTGTACTATATACCTGAAGCTAATATAACACTGTGTGTCAACTACACTGGAATCAAATAAAACAAAATAAAATAAATTATGGTGGATTGGAGACTATATCCATCTATCTATTTATCTGAGTCTGGATTGAGGGTGCATATGGTATGTATACTCTTATTAAGAAAACATTCTATTTTCTTGAGTATTTTTTATCATGAGCAGGTGTTGAATTTTGTTAAAGGCTTTTCCATATCTATAAAGATTGAGAAGAAATATGACTTAAGATAATTTTTAAAAAATATTTTATCTATATATTTGACAGAGAGAGACACAGAGAGGGAGGAAACACAAGCAGGGGAAGTGGGAGAGGGAGAAGCAGGCTTCCCGCCAAGCAGGGAGCCCGATGTGGGACTCGAGCCCAGAACCCTGGCATCATGACCTGAACTGGAGGCAGACACTTAATCACTGAACCACCCAGGTACCCCAGACTTAAACTAATTTTTAACTGAAAACATCTCAAATCTTTTCATTGGGATAGAGTCTGAAAATCAATAAGAAAATACAATAAATAGCATTTCCTAATTTAAGAAATGTGAAACCTTTTTTCTAAAAGCAGGCTTCTAGAACTTGTGTGCCCATGGGCACACTTTGGAGAGCAATGACCTTGTTGGTCCCCATCTTCCCTCCTCCATTATGCATAAAGATAAAAGTGATCCCACAGAGGTTAGCACAGATAGTAAGCAGACAGCGTTCAAGTCAGAACGGAAGCTGGTATCCCAAGACACTTCTGCTGGTGGTGGGCCACCTCTCACAGCCGTTTTCAAGACCTTTATTATGGGATCGTCTCAACAGACCTCCTACCCAACAAGCCTAGCCAATTGGCATGCCTCTCTTCAGAATCCAATGATCTGAGAAGGCAGCATGTCACTATGGAGATGCTGAGTGTGAGGGTTCACATGAAAGGAAGACTTTTGGCAATAAAGTCTCCTGACACCTTGGCAAATTATTTTGTATGTGTTTTCTTTACTGCTCGTGAATTCCCAGGGCTTACACAGGTAGGAAAGATGAGAGCCTGAATAGTTTAGCTTCTTTATTTTTCCTCTTTCCAGTGATAAACAAAATGGAGGATAAAAATCCCGTGATCAAGAGTGTAACGTTTTATGAATATGAATTCTAAGAACAGACGCACGGCGACTGGAGTTGGAAAGGAGGAGAGACAGACCAAGAAGGCACGCGTGTGAACCTAATGGCTCGAATGTGGTCTGGGCTTCCAGCCCGTATGCTGGCTCACCTTCAAGGCCAACTTTGCATGCCTTAAATTCAACAGGTGTGTTCAAGCAACAAGCGCCATGATTTGCTTTTTCCTGGGGAGGATTTGATTACGTCCTTCTTCACTCTCCAGGTCGCCATAGACATTTTTACATTCAAAACTGAAAACCCGGTTTTCCTTCTCACTCGGTAATATCCCCCACCTTTGATCGGTTGCCTTAGGGACGGCCACTAGAAAGTGCCAGACAAGGTGTGCCGTCGTGACCAGCCTCGGGTGAAGGCAAAGCCACTCGAGACAGGACAGGTAGCTCTTTGCCCTGGGTCGCTGACCCTGCATTTTCTTGTTCACAGAAATAAATGAAAGCTAGCCTTGAGCCTCCTCTATCTGCAAAGGGCTCCTGGACTTGAGCGCTGACTCCGAGCCACCACACACAAAGGGCATATTTCACAGAGGTTTAAAGATACTGTATTTATCTTGTGATGGCACATAAATTACCACGCTATAGTGTGGGCTCTTTACCTTTTTATTGCAGCAAAAGGAAGCATTTCTTTTTTTTTTTTTTAAAGCTCTGCTGTTGGTCTCTATGGTTTGCTTAACTCTCCTTCTCTTTGTGGAGACTGGTCTGCAGTCAGAGTACCTTTGCTGTTGATTCAAGGCCTCAGAGTGTCCCCTGAAGCCTCAGACCTCGGGCTCCAAGGAATTCTTGTGGTCCTGGCCTGATCGTCTCTCAGATCCCTTCGGCCTTTTCCACGGCTGACAGGTTTTCCCCGAACCTTTAGGCTTAAGTGCATTTTCTCAGGAAAAGTCAGCCAGGATGTTGCATTAGAAAAGCTTATTCACCTGGGTTAGGTGGGTTTCTTTTCTCCCACTGATGCACATGTTGAGTTCCCACTAATGATGCATTATGTGACATATGGACAGGAGAACAGGTCCCCTGGGCTCTAGGTGCAGAACACCTTTGTTAAACAAATATCCCACACCTCAAAAAAGATGAAAATTACCTTAGAAAGAAAGAGGAAAATCTTTTGCTGACTTGGGAAGGGCTTGGTTTGAGAGGATGGCATGTTCGAACTCCTAAACATTCCAGAATGCTTTTCCCCATTTGGGAAATCTAAGAAGAACCGCACGAGTGTTCGTTCCACCCTCCTTCTTTTCCCCCCATTCCTTCTTGCCATAATCTCCTTGGGTGAAAGTCACTCTTTTAATAGCTGCGCTTCCTGTGATGGACAAAGGGGGTCCCCTTCATTGGCCGCAGGACATCCCTTTGCGCACACGAAGGGCACTCGCTGTGAACGCACCCCTCCAGCGCCTCCACTCAGAAGCTTTCTCTTGTGGCCTTCCACTGGCTGCAGCGACCGTCCCAAGGATCATGGCTAATTTAGGATACTTGTCCCTGGCGCTTCCTACGATGTGTTACTTTTCAGCAAATGCCCGAGCCTCGGGACTTCCTCTGAGCAGCTCGTCCGCCTGTCGGTTCCGTCCCGGGTGTGGCAGGCCCGTTGGACGCGCTGCACTTTAGTTCCTGGGGCTACAACACGGGAGTCATTTCCATCGCAGTGAATGAGCGCCGAGGAGGAGGCCGGTCTGCTGGGATAGCGCGCCCCGTCTCCCTGAGGCTCCCCGAGATCGGACGACCTGAGCCAGTGTGATAACCTGCACAGATGGTGTCGGCAGCTGCGGGAACCAGGTGCAGATTTGGACCTGCTTCGGGAGCTCGGCCGTATTGTTAGGACACGTGCACATTCTCCGGAGAGGGGCACAGAAGAAAAGGGGTGCGGGCGGGAGTGCCAGCTGGCCCTCGGGTCTGCCTGCCTTGGCACACCCCTGAAGTGACCTTCATGTCACCTACATAAAAGCCTGGCTCTGCCACCATTTCCCCCAGCCACGAGATGTCACAGGAGCCACCATGGGATAGAGACCAAAAGTTAAACACTCATCAGAAGCACGGGGGATGGTAGACAAATGCTCTCCTCTCCTCCTCCCTCCCCTGGTACAATTAGGTATGTAAATATATTCAAATGCTCTGCCTCATAGGCCCTAGGGTGGTGCTGGGAATTTGCTGCCCTAGGCAAGATGGGGAAAAAGAACCACAGAGGCACCCACCCCCTGACAGCTTACAGACCCTCCCATCCTAGACTTGAGGAAATATTGCGCTGCCCTAGGCAACCACCTGCTCTTCCTGTAAAATCCACCCCGGCACACCACGCCTTAATTCATCTCTGCCGGGAGGATCTGTATCACACATAGACAATCTAAGGTCAGGGAGGGAAAACAGTTCAAATGCACTGTAATATGAAAGAAGACAGCTACCCCCACACTAGCCTGTCTTCCTGTTCTTGTTGAATGGTGGATATTTAGTTCTGGGTTTTGTTCTTCTATTTTCTCCAGGATTACAAATTCTAGAAAAGCTGGTTAGAGAGAGGGGGAGAAGGAAACGGAATCAGGTTTTTATCAGAACCGAATTTTCACTCTTTCCCCCTCTTTTCTGACCCATTTCCCAGCGTTATTGTTGTGTGTTTAACAGAGCCATCCCAGCGTAGCCGGACCAATTGCTGCACCGTTTTTTAAAAAACCTTAGGAAAAAAAAGCCATAAAGCAGCTGCTGCAGAGAACTGTGTCTCGGTGTTAACGTACAGGCTGTGGGTCTGTGATGCATTCCCCGTGCATGTGGGGTCTGCCACGGACATCCCTGGGATCCCACTCAACACGCAAGTGGAGACGTCACACCGTTTGTGTAAATATTAAGAAGTCACAGACTGAGCCAGCGAGCAGTGAATTAAGACGTAGTCTGTCTGCCTACTTGGACACACACATTAAGCTACTGTCTGGAAAGCCCAGGTTTGCGCTGGGAATTCTGACCCCCCTTTCAGCACCAGAGCCAGGAGGACAGGGACCAGGCCAAGCCGCTCACCTCCTTGGAGGGTGCTGGGGGGGGGGTCCAGCCCGCATGTCCAGTTTCCACCCACTCCCCAGCCACCTGTCGGCTACCGGGGCTGTGGAACCCTCCAGGAGGACGGACGGGAGTGTGCTCACAGTCCTTGGAAGCGAACTCAAGACGGACAGCTTCCTTAGGCTATCCCATCTCCTGGGACTAGCCAAGGAAGCATGGCTCCAGGGGGCCAAGTCCCCTTGGCCATGAAGTATCTTGTTCCTTTAGGAGGGCAAGTCTAGGGGGGCAACCAGGAGGGAGCATGCCACACAACGGGCCCATGACGGGGACCTCCCTTGCCCAGGCCTAAAAGAGAAAACCAAGTGGCCAGTCATCCTGGTTGGGCTTTAATGAGTTTGACTGTAGGAACAGCTCTGCCCCAAGTCCCTATCTGACTTAATCCTTACAAGTCTGGCAAGGTGGGTGTCGTTCCAGCCAAGGAAAGGGACCCTGGGGAACTAGCTCAGATGCCAGTCTGTGCAGAGCAAGGCCTCGGCCCCGCCGCACCCGGGAGGGGCCCCTCTCCCCACTGCTCCCCCTCCCCCAGTGCCCCAGGGATTTGGTAAGCACCACATAAAGATGGACCGTGTACACTTAAAAGGCCACTGTCGAAGATTCTGGTAAGCGTCTCAGAAGGAAGGTAACAGATGGAGGAGACAATGAAGACAGAAGATTGACAGATTGGGGGCAGACATTCCCAGAAGAACAGTGAGGCTTTGGGGCCAGAGTGGAGAGGTGAGCGGGCCTGTCGCCCTGCTAGCTGTCCTGGGGGCCTGGCCCGGCGCAGGACTGCAGGACCGCTGGACCACTCGACTGCCCCGTCCTGGGCAGTGCCTCGTGACCTCCTCCAGCCTGTGCTTCCAAGAGGCTGGGAAAGCTGAAGCCAGATACCCATCCTACAGATTTTAACGGCTATAGAAATAGGCCAGTGCGCCCTCTGACCAGAGCTGATGGACACCGCGGCCTCCAAGCAGCATCTGGAAACCTCACACCGAGCTCCACGCCCTTCTGAAATGCCGAGCCTTGTGTTCTGATACCTGGGTTTAGAGTCCTGTTCCAAACCCTGAAAGTCGGCGCGGAAATGACAGCGGTTCCCAAGCCCACAAGCCTCCTTTGGCGGGGGTTTGGGGAGTGTTGCTATGGCAACCTCCAGTCGGCTTTCTGACAGGCTGCGGGTTCTCAGAGAATGACAATGGAGAAGGGGTCAGGTGGCAAGGCCAGCCGCCACTGTCCAATTTCCCATCTCCCAGAAGGAACGCCCGATTCCCCAGCACCGAGGGGCCGTGGGGAGAAGCGTAGCACAGCATGGCCCGGGTTTGCAAACATCAGCTGCCGACGTCATCAGACAACCCTGCTCCAGATACGCTCTGTGTCCCTGAGGCTCCGAGTCATTTCTGTATTCTTCACAGCTAGTACTCGACCCTGTGAACGTCGGGAAGAAGAAAGAGTCTGGGAAATCCTTCTTTTGTGTTTAGGTGGGGAAATCAGCAGTGCCTGGAAAACACAGCCTTCGCTTCCCATCGGCCTTCTGTATGGCCCTGTCCTGCGTGTGCAGGGAAACAGCCACACCGGCAGCAGCTGGTCCAGCAGCTGGGACCGGGGTCTTGGCTGGGAATCCTGGGGAGCGGGCAGGAAAGGGGACAGGTGTGGGCACTAGGGGTGTCCTGGTCCCCAGCGAGCATGTCACTACCACCACCGATGTGGGGATCAGAGGAAAAGGGATACAGTACTTCTTGCAAAATCAGATTGACTCAGAAAATGTAGGAACATCACACTTGACGGTTGAATCATCTGGTTCTGAAATAGATCCATTCTTTGATTTACAAAGGCTGCGAACACTGTCCTTGAAATATAATATTGACGCCGTGACTGCCGACGTGTGCATCACAGCCAGGAAAGGACCTTGATTCAATTGAATGTGCAAATGGTGATCTCTTTGTCTGCTGCTGACATCATCATTACATCAACAGCTTGTCATCTTCCAAGACGAACAATTTTGGATCTTAAAGGAGATGTGGGTTGGTTGTGAAAGCAAAGGGTTATTAACTACGGGTTGGAGCAATAACAGAGATGCGGGCTTAGGACTCATCTGGGCCAAAAACAGATTATGAATCGTGAAACTACGCACTGACGATAACACGGCCCACGTTGTCCTCCACGCCGTGGGGCTCTCCGTGCCTGCGTGGGGCTGACGGGTGGGGCGGGGACCCTCAGCCTCTCCTGCCACCTCCAGCGCATCCGGAGAAGGAGGGGGCGGGCATCAGTGACTTTCGGCCCCCAAGGCACACCACGAGCTGCGGGAGAGCATCGTTAAGAACACGATGCTGCCGTCCTGCCCAGGCCCCCTACTGGAGTCTCCCAGAGTCTTCCGGAGTGGGACAAGAGCACATGCGTTTCTTTAAAAAGGTCTCCAGATATTTCTAATTTCACCCAGGATTTAGAACTATACGAGATAAAGTCTTGAACACTCTGTGAATCCTGAAATAACGTGTTCTGGGGCAATCGTTCTCCCGCGGTGTGTGTGATCAGAATCAAGCACAGCCCAGACCGGGCGTGCTCGGCCGCCCCCTCGGCATTTTGGCTCGGCAGGCTGGGGTGTGGGCCTGGCAATCTGCCCTCTGCCAAGGGTCTGAGCAGCTCGGTTGCTGCTGCCTGGGGACCAGACTCTCAGGATCCCTGCACGAAATTACACATCTTAACGTATGACACATAAACGGTTTTGAGTGATTCGCATACCACGGCGATTTCCATGCTCTGAGTGTGTTAGGGCGTTGGTCCGGGCCCAGTGTGTCTGTGATGGGTCCAAGGCCCCAGGGTCACTTTGGTCTCCCCTTTGCCGCTTGGCGAGGATGGCCTCCAGCAAGGAGACATCCCCCAGCCACAACTGTAGAACCTGCAGGTCTTTCCTGTGACGCTCGGACCTGTCCGTGCACGGGGACTTTGCTTCATGATTTCTCAAGTCTCAACCAAAAGCTGGTGGAGACACTTGGTGTTCCTGCCAAGGTCCCTGCCCGCGCCCCGGTCCCGCCCTGTTCAGCCACCTGCTCGCCGTGCTGGCATCCAGGCCCACATGAACGTGCTCCGGTGAGGGGCTGGAAAATGTTTGAGCTGTTTACCCAATCTCCCCAGTCCCCCACCTCTGGGCACCTGGAAGGATCCCTGAGGTGCAGTGAGAGCCACATGGCGGCTGTGGGCAGTGACTTATGAGCGATGGGTCCATGTCCTCATCAGGCCAAGCATCCGGTAGTTATGAAACACCCAGAGGGAGCTCGCTTCCCTCGGTCACAAACGCCAGCGTCCGTCAGCTCTCAGCCTCAGCTGCAGACGGGACTGGCAGGGGCAGAGACGCCCCCACCCCCACCCCCACCCCGCCCAGCCCGTGATGGACAAACAGAGGCAGAAACCAGCCTCACAACCCCGAGCTGCTGCTTGCCACAGAGCCAAGAGTGCCCGGCGACGCCGTGTCCCAGGAAAGTCTCCCACATGGTCAATACCTCTGCCCTCATCTCCTCTCTCGGCATGAATTTCTGCCTTCTTGGCAGGACCTTGGATATCTGCTCCTCTGGAAAGCTGATTACAAGCCGGAGCTTTTCTGTTTTAAAACTATTTAATGTCTACAAGAGAGCATACAGCTCAAGTTCTGGTTTCTTCGTTTTCACAGTGAATTTTTCGTCAAGACCATGTCACATGAGAAGCACACATGAGACCTTAGGACGACGGTTGACCTCGATTTCAAAGGTCTGTAAGAGTTCCGCTGGAATGTTGGATTCCAAATTGGCCTGGGCCCCGACCTAGCGCTTTTCATGTTTTTCGGTATGTGCTAAAAAATCCTTCTCGTGCTGGCGACGGTTCCCCTGCAGCTCCTTTGTGTAAGGCGGCTTCCCTTCCTGCCGCTGGTTGTCTGATGAACTTATTTGGAAGGAAGAATTCAGGGCTTTTCTTTCTACGCGTCAAGGATAAAACTTAGACATTTTCTGTGCGGTTCCTCCGAGTGTCCAGATGGATGGAGGCATTCCCTGAGTGGCTCCTATGGACTTGGCATCAAATTAAGAGCTTCACGGGGTCACTGAACCCTCACAACGTGCTGAGACAGGAGCATTATTCCTTATTTTACAGGCCAGGCAACCGCCGAGCCTCAGAAAGTGCTAGCATCTGCCTGAGGTGGCACAGCAGGAGGTCTGGGACCTGGCCCCCTGGAATACACGGTGGCTTTCCTAGGACCTGTACAGTGATCTGACCCTTCATGGGCATGAGAAAACCACCCCCCTTGCAGACCTCACCTTTCGGAAGGTTTCTGTGGGTGTCCAGCCGTGATATTGCCCGCCAGGACCAGGTACTTTCCTTCGGAGACAGTAATGGGGGGGAGGGCGTAACTGGGTGGGGAGAAGACACGCTTCTCTGATTCCTTTTGCAAACAAATGGTTTATCAGAGCTGATGGGGAGAGGGACAGACCCAAACCCTCTGCTGTGAGCCAGACAGAGAAGCTCCCTTTAAACACACAGATACTGAACCAAAACCCACACCATCTTACTCTGTACCTGAATTTGCAGGTGCACACAGAAAGCTAATATTCTCAAGCCACATTCTTACCATATTTTCTTTCCCCGGGGGTGCTGGGCACTTCTCATCAACTCACAAATAAATGGAGCATTCTTAATAAATGGTACAAGCTGACTGCTGCCAGAGTTCCAAAGTGCAAAATACAGGCCTGGTGCGGGAAGTTAATGCCCTTTCCAAAGACTGGAATGACGGAGACTCACCCCAAGCAGTTCTCAAAAATAATAGCCTGTGCGACTCTTCTTGTTAGTGACCATCAGTGCCATATTATTTTCTCCAAAGTCATTGCGTCTAACTCACTTTAGCTCTCCGTAATGGGCACTTTCAAACATTTCCAATGGAAATGATGGTCGGCTCTACCACACCATAGTGGGAACCACTCAGACCTGCCGGGGGAAAGTACTATTATCTTAATGCACTCTGGATCCTGGCCCCATATGCGGGGACATGAGTCTATTTCATTTTCTCCTGAAATAATCCCGTAAGACAAAGCCTGTACACCGGAAGAAGGTTCCAGAGGGGAGTGTGGGGAGCCCGGCACTGAGGAGTCACACATGGGGGCAGGTTCTGTGGGACTCTGAGGGCCTCTGTTATCCTAAACCCCCAAATCCCACAAAGGATGCCATGAAGCCCAAGTACCCTTTAGTCGTTCCCACTCAAAGGGGAGACATCCGATTAATGATCAGTTCTGATTTGACCAACTCACTAGAGAAACAAAATGAATTCTTCTGAAATTTGAGAGGCAGGTTTGTTACGCACGGAGAGGGCTTGCTGGTCAGCACTTAATGCCTACGAAACGCAAATAAAGACAGAGTAACTGAAGACCTTCAAAAAAACCCCAAACAATGATTGGTTGTGGAGGTTTGGGGAAAGAATAAGAAATCAAATTCTTTGCACAGACCCAAAGTGGATAATAAAAATTGTTTTGAATTTTGCTCTCTGAATAGTTGAATTTTATGTGATAGTTTCAGTGTATTGGGGGAAGGGACTCACTCCTCAAGTTTCTGCTACATTTTGCAAGCGAAGACACAACCGTCAGAGAGAGCGCGACTTTCCTTTGTGCGCACGTCGGCAACTGGCCACCCAGGCCCTCTTGCCGGAGTCTCCAGGGGGCTAGCTGGAGGTGAGGTGGAGAGGACACGTCCTTTTCTCACTCAAATATGTTAGGATTTAAAATCACGTTTAGGGATGCGAAGCGCAACCCCAGGGAGGGCGAGCCGGGCAGCTGCTGGGAGGAAACATGACGGCCCGGGTCTCCAGAGGCCGCTGTGCAGGCGGCCGTCTGCTGAATGCTGGACGCCTCTTGAAGTGCGACTTCTCTGTGCAAGCACGCGGGCAGCCACAGAGCGCGGCTCGCCCCGGGCTCAGCGGCGGGGGTGGGGAGGGGTTGTCGTCTCGGGGCTGATGACTGAAGTCACCTCAGCTATCTCTACAGCCTGGAACCTACCTGAGAACCACTTTTTGCTCTATTATTTAAATTATTATTTAAAGAGATAATGGTTTTCAAATGTATGGAAACTGGACTTCTCTGCCTTTTACTAACAGCATATGCAGCACAGCTGATCCCCAATTTTAACCTCTCCCTTCCTCCTTCTCTGTCTGTGTCACACTGTATACACACTGTACACATACACACACTGTATACACACACACACACAAACTGACAAATCATAGGTGGCTGAGTACATCACAATTTCCTTTCGTTTTTAAATTTTTCCAGTTTAGTTATTTTTTTTTCTTCTCCCACCCCCAAGTTTTTGTTCAAATTCTGGTTAGTTACCATGTAGGTTGATGATGGTTTTCTGGAGTAGAAGTGAGCGATTCATCACTTACATACGTCACCCAGTGCTCCTCACAACAAGGGCCCTCCTTAATGCCCACCCCACATCTAGCCCCACCCCCACCCACCTCCCCTCCAGCCACCCTCACTTTGTCCTCTATAGAATTTTCTTTTCTATTTGAAGATGACCCAAGGATGAGACATCATTAACAGCTCCTTGCCTTGCCTCCCCCTCGAACTCACATGCAACTACTTCCAGTGGTAATACCAGTCTGGGAGGGGTGTCGGGGTAGTTCATCTGTTAAGCAGTTCTGCTATTCCTCCCTCCTCAGCTGTAGCTGGCACCTTGTTTGATAAGAATGTTCTTGGTGAGGAGCCCCCAGTACCCTGAAATAGAACCCGATGAATGGATGGACACTTCCCCACCCCCTGACCCCAAACAAATGTCTTCTTTTGGGTCAGGAATGAAGGGCTTCTGGGTACATGACAGTCCACTAGAATAAATCTCCACCACAGCAAATGAATTTTCCCCAAATCTCTCCAGACAAACCATAGTGCTCTGACACGGAATGACTTGTACCTTGATTTTCCATCTTGCTCTCAGAACATTGGCATCTACCAGATAGAGGAGGTTTCGTGTTTTCTTCCCTTTTATTAGCCATTAGTGGAATAGTCCCAGGATAGCTTATTTTAACCATCTTTGTTGCTCTGTCTCTTCATGTGAAAGTTGTCCTCAGGGGTGGGTATGAAGAACAGCCAAGGACGCTGGTTGTGTCTACACCAGGTAGGAGAAAGAAGCACCAAATGAAAAATTTCTTTATCTGGATAACCTCTTAATTCTACATGACTCCAAATCGTTGATCTGATCCACTATTTTCTCAATTTTACTGAATTTTGTCCTGAATTAGTCAAAAGTTTTCACATTCTACAGAGACCACCTGTTCACCATAACTACCAAGAATTAATATTTATCACTCTTTTCCCTTGCTACTCAAAAAGAATCTCAACTGTTATTATTCATTATGAACTTTAAGAACAACGAAATAGCCACTTGACGTACTGAGAGAGAAAGTTCTTATTCATGCGGGAGGGATTTATTTGAAGGGATTGGCTCATATGATTGTGAAAGTTCAAGTTCAGAATCCACAGGGTAGGCTGGCAGGCTGAAGACCCAGGGAAGAAATGCCTATGTGGTTATTTCTGATTCCAGATACGTCAGTCTTGTCATCTCCTGAAAGGAGGATCATCCCAATACATCTTCCATGACACCTCAGGCAGATTCTGAATAGATGCTGAGTTTCCCCTGGGGGTCACACATCCTGCATCCCACCACCACATAGGGAGGGGCTGCACAAGAGGAACTCTCATGTCCCCAGGACCCAGCTGTGCTAGGATCCAAAGCCTGACACCCAGTGTCTAGTTCTCAGCAAGAACCTCAGCTTATCATCTCCTGGTAAGAAGTACTGGACACACTTTCCTGAAGGGTCCAGGACACTAGAAGTCCCACATGAAGTAGACGTGAAGTTTTTCATTGATTTTCACCACAGGTCATGAGAGAAGTCAGAAGTATCTCAGATATGCTCTTCCTTGTACCCCCACCTTGGTAAATACAACCCAATTCCCCTTAATCATCAAGAATTATCACTCTAGCCAGTCCGGTAACCCCCTCCTTTGACTATTAGTTCACTGGCATGAGAAGTGAAAGCATCCAGCAGTAGACTCACCATCTGTTTATGGAACCACTGGTCCCCAGTGAAGGCATTTCTCTTTGGAAACTAAGACCTATAAACCATCAGAATCCAAACTTACCAAGACAAAAAGGTAAAATTTTATCAGTTAGGTATTAGTGAGAGAAAGAAAATCAGGGGATCAACTCCACCTTGATTCCCAGACCAGAATCCTGGCTAAAGAGAAATACCATGATGTCTTATTTGCTAACTCCAAGATCATAGGCCACATTCTGAGAGACATGAGCCCAGCCTCACCCTGAATGGCCACCTAGTTGCACCAAAAGCTATTCATCTGTCTTATCAGGTCAACTATTTCAAGAAGATGAGGTACATGATAAGACAAATGAATTCCATAAACACAAGAGAAAACCCCTGCACTTTGTGATAATTTGAACTTCTTAATCAGAAGCAATGTTGAGTGACACCCCATGAGAATGGAGAATGCATTTTGTAAGACCACAGACAATATTTTTGGCAGAGCATTACAGGCCATGATGACAAAGTAGCTTCCCTTCCATGAAGGAAGAGTCCTATTTTAATCAACTTTCCAGAAAATGCATGTCTGATTCCTTAGGAAATGGTTCCGCCAGGAACTAGGGACTCAGAATGGGTCTGTTGGTAGACTGGGCACTCAGCAGTGGCTAAAGTCAGATTAATCCCACTGAATGAAAGTCATAGATGAGCCCATGTATAATCTTCATCCCTGCTGTCGTGGTCACTTTGTTCATGAGTCTATTGAGTAAGAGAGAGGGTAGCTAGGGAGAGAGATTGACTGATATACTTGGATGGTTCACATTGTCTCTCCACCTGCTTACTAAAGACCTCTTCTTCTTCTAAAATTGCTCTTTGTTCAGCATTCACATGGATACAAATATCTTCACACTCTATGATCATTTGGAGAGCCGTTTTCTGAGCCCTACTAAAAGTTGGTTGCATTTTGGATGATTAATAGATGGGTTAGAGAATCATGTGCAAATGAGTTACGTGTTGCCTCAAAAATCCAAAGAGGATCAGTAGGCATTTTCTTGCTGTCTTAGGTGGAAAGGGATCAGATGCAGTAACCTGTCCTTCACTGTGAAAGGGACACTTAAACGTTCCCCAGACCACTGGTGCCCTAGAAATTCCATGATGTCAGGCTTCTGAATTTTATGAGATGTGTCTTCCTAAGGGGTTTGGGGGAGTTAGCTATTCCTGCTGACCGAACCAATAAGACAGTACCATCAGTACCCAGCATGATTTCCTATAGGGTACAAACGTGGCCAAGGGCTCTGACCAGAATATGAATGTAGTTTTCAACTATGAAAGAGAAGGCAGATTGCCACCCTACTGCCTAGGAGTAAACCTTCAGTGATCTTTTACCTACAGGTTTACAGAGGAGAAAATGCATCAGTGTTATCAATAGCTACACACTAAGTACCCTGGATGTGGTGATTTGACCCAACAATGAAACCACACCGGGAGTAGCAGTTGTGGTGCAGTCACATTTGACTTTGATTGTGATATTCTGCTGTCATTTTCCAAGATAAGCATCAGCCCAAGAAGTGAGTTGAATAAAGATCTGGAAAGAATTACCACTCCTACCACTTTCAAATCCTTGATCATGGAACTAACCTCTGCAACAGTGCCAGAAATGCAAGACAGCATTGTTTTCCCGTTTTAAGTAGTAAAGAAAGAGACCCTAATTGACATATCGAAATTAGTCTTCAAGCGCTTAAATTATGACCATTTGGATATGTGCATTTCTAAAATTTTTCTTCATAAAATGTATTTTTCTTGGCACTTTTTAGCTTTTAAATATGAAGATTTATTTTTCTTCAAGGCTGGAATACTGTTTTATTGTACTTTATGCTGGAATTTTTAATATACCCTCCACAATTTCAGCATTTTTTGTTGTTCTGTGTTCTGGGTTTTTTTTTTCCAGTTCTACTATCCATTTTACCAATTCTCTTTTCACCAGTGTCTACTCCTACTACTCCTCTCCTCTACTGGACTTTTATATGATGACTGTATTTCCCTTCAGTTATTTATTATTATTATTTTTATTATGTTATGTTAGTCACCATACAGTACATCATTAGTTTTTGATGTAGGGTTCCAAGATTCATTGTTTACGTATAACACCCAGGGCTCCATGCAATACGTGCCCTTCTTAATACCACCAGGCTCACTCATCCCCCTACCCCCTCCCTTCCAAAACCCTCAGTTTGTTTCTCAGAGTCCACCGTCTCTCATGGTTCTTCTCCTCCTCTGATTCCCTGCCCCTTGATTCATTTTTCCCTTCCTTCTCCTAACGTCCTCCATGCTATTCCTTATGCTCCACAAGTAAGTGAAACCATATGATAATTGAGTTTTTCTGCTTGACTTATTTCACTCAGCATAATCTCCTCCAGTCCCATCTGTGTTGATGCAAAAGTTGGGTATTCATCATTTCTGATGGCTGAGTAATATTCCATTGTATATATGGACCACATCGTCTTTATTATTTTTTTTAAGATTTTATTCATTTATTTGACAGAGATCACAAGCAGGCAGAGAAGCAGGCAGAGAGAGAGGAGGAAGCAGGCTCCCCACTGAGCAGAGAGCCCGACGTGGGGCTCGATCCCAGGACCCTGGGTTCATGACCTGAGCCGAAGGCAGCGGCTTAACCCACTGAGCCACCCAGGTGCCCCTTCTTTATTATTTTTAATGTACCTATTTTTATTTAACAACTTCTGGTTCTTGTTCTAAAAATATTATTCCCTCCCCTATCTTTTATAGCATTTTATACACTGATTTAGAATTACTTAAATTGATCCATTATTCTGTTTTCTTTGGGGTGAACTCTCCCATTTATCAAGTCTGATGATGACTTTCATGACAATGGATTTCTTTGTGCTCTTTGCAAATTTTGTTTGAGATCTTTTGCACAGCAGATTTTTCCTGTTCATGTCCTTTTCTCCTCCTCATGTACCTCCTTATTGTACAAAATCATTTCTTCTTTTAGGGATTCTCAGCCAATTGTGCATTTCCACACCCATGTGTAAGGCTACTTAGTTCCCTTTCTTGTGCAGTTGTCTCATTTTTTTCATGAGACATAGGCAATATCAAGTTTCTATCTATAATATCAGACAGACAGGCAGAGCTGTTTTATCCCAATTCACTCTGATTGAACTTATTTCACACCCTCTGACTTCACCCAAGGGGCATGTTTCTGCTCTTGAGCAATGCTTGTCATCGATTCTTGCATGCAATTGAAACTCCAGCCCACAAGGTTCAGTTCTAGGCCTTGCTTCTATGGGCAGCATAGCCTTGGTTTCCTCCTTACCACTGTGTATTTCTTTCTTTCTTTTTTTTACATATTTGTTTATTTATTTGAGAGAGAGAGAGAAAGTGCGTGCAAGTGGAGGGACAGGAGGGGCAGAGGGAGAGGATCTTCAGACTCTCTGCTGAGCGGGGACCCTGACGTGGGGCTCGACCCCAGGTCCCAGAGATCATTACCTGAGCTGAAGCCAAGAGTCAGACACTTACCTGACCGGGCCACCCGGGCACCCCTGCTGTCTGTTTCTGACCTGTGGGTGTTTACTGTTGTTTTGGAGTAGAGATTTGTATGATTGTGTACTTCATGTATTATTTTTTGGAGAGGCACTGGGGAAATGGTCTCCCAAGTGTCACTTCCCACCCAGTTTTCATTTATTTTGAATCAAGGAAATACTGAACCAACTAAAGTGAGTTCTATAGGTGGCTGACTCTAAGGGGCAAATTGAAGTCAATCAACTGATTAAAGGGCATATTTTTCAGCACCCATAATGTGCCAGACACTTATTTCTTGGGTAAGAAAAACTAAACAAATTTAAACAATTAGTACAACTCAAACTGGCTCAAGCAAAAGAAGTATTCTGTTTCTCTCATTGTAAATTCTTCAGGAATGGCTGGATCAAGAAGCTTGATCAAGGTCACTGGGCCTCCCTTTTGTATGTTGGCTTTACTCTTCCATGTTTGATTTTTCTCAGCATAGCAAGGGAAATGTCCTAGGACTTCCAGAATTATATAGATTTATTGCACACAGAGACATGTCCTATCCCCTAGTAATCACCATGGTCAGGAGTGTGCAATACTCAGTTGTCTTGCTTAGAGAAAATGCTGAGGGGAAAACCAGCCCTCCCACAAGAAATAGAACTTGGTGACATGCTAACAGGTAGTAATGAGAAAGCCTCTTTATTTTACTCCCTCAGTCACATATTCCTCTTTGTTTTTCTAAGCAAATATGCTTTCTTTGTAAATGCACTTTTATTTCTCCTTTCAGACATAGCTGTCACCTGGTTTATCATGCTAAGCTAATTTCCCAAAATGTATATCTGAACTTCTTTTCAAATATATATTTTATTTTGTTTGTAGTTTTTTCTCCATGTTTCAAAATGTATAGTCCAATCATTTATTAAATGAATATTATCCATCTTTGCCTACTTGTGTGTGGGAGGGTCTTCCTCCCCTGTAATCCTATGGTCATTCCTGGAAAGATAAGGGTAGGTTGAGGTCTTGGGTCCTACCCAAGTTATCAAGAGACCTGGCAAACCCAGTGTGCTCAGACTTGAGGAGCCGAGGTGTGAGAACCCACTCCATGTGGCTTGGGTCAGCAACTTTCTTCCTGCCACATAAGCAAACAACAAAAGTCACGATTCCAAATTTTTGACCCTATGGTCTGATTCTCACAATAATGGGCTGGGTGGCATATGGATCTATTAGATGTACACAGAGCAATTCCTGACAGTCTCTAGGTAGACTTAAGATGTAGTATCTGGCCCCAAAAAGGTACAGTCACTTGTTGCCTGGAGTTTCAATTACAAAATTACAAATTGTCTCGGCACAGGAGGGAGGTAACGTGACAGACACGTTCTGGGGCAGGGAGGTGTGAAGGGTTGGAGACAGAGGAGCCGGAAGGGACAACCTACTTCCATTCTGCAATGGGGGGAGGGCACTTCTTGGAGGAGCAGCCCCTCCTGGTGGGTGATGGTTGTGAGACACAAGGGAAATGTAAGACGTTCATAAACCACAGCCCTGGCACAGCCCACGTCTTCAATTAATGGTTGCAGCCACTAATTAAATATTCTTCAAAATACTGGGAAGAGACGCAGTGCTAACATAAGCGAATCTCCCATATTTCATTCTAAAGATGGTCCAGAGCTTTCTCTCTCCTATCGTCTCTGGGCTCATTCCTACTTATTTTGTTCTCAACAGGCCCGTGCTGCAGGGAAAGGGAGGTTTGCTTAATTAGAGAGATGTGTGCAATTTTGGCTAGTGGTTAAACATGCCCAACAGTGGGGCTCATCCAAAGTTAACAATTATCTCAACACAATATTTACCTTATCAGGGGGAGTTGTGCTGTTTGCCTGTTCCTTCAGCGAGATCTCCTACTGAGCCAAACTCAAAACAGGCAAGATAAATGTTAGCTCTTCCGAGAGCAGGTCGAGCACACGAGGAGATGTGGGGATCCACGTCTTCTTGCATGGTATGTGGAGGTTTATGGGGACATCGTCTCGCTGCCTCATGGGTCTGCATGATTGTTTCCAGAGTGCTATGCCACCCCTATGCGCTTTTCTCCCAATTGTGCCCGGCACTGTGCTAAAGCCTTGATTATTTTCTTCTGCTAAAAACAAGTGAAATTTCCTGAAAATTCTACCTACACATGACGGCATTGACTATTTTTATTGATTATATGATCCAAGTGTTTACCCAACCTTCACTTACCTCAGTGCCACGTAAACACGGTCCCAGAGTGCGGGGCACACAGCCGATCATAATCCAGGTCAGTGTGAAGCTTCCGGAGAGCATGCTTGACGACCACGGCGACAGCTCTGTCTTTACTGTCGATGACCCTACAAACAGGGTTTTCTATGCATTACAGAAAAACCACCAAGACCTCCAGGTTTTCACCTAACCTCTGAATTATTGTCAGGCAGAGAAGCCCAACTATCAAATTGCTGCCCTCTTTTTCTAAAATGCTGAGATACCTTATTGGCTGTGATACCCTGAATTAGAGACTTAGATGGGGACTGTGAAATCTCACAGGGATCTGCCCTGTTAGCCCGTTCCCTGAGCCCCCAGAAGAACAAGACTCTCCCTCTGTCAGTGGGGGACAAGCTACGGAGGCTACAAGAAAGTAAGGCCACCTTGTACTTCTCTGGAAGGACCTTAAGCCTAGATGAGAAGATTTATGGGCAAGTTGTAATTAGAGAATAATACAATTTAGCAGATACTCATGCAGTTAACCGGCTATGAAGACAACCAGATTTATGAGAAGAGATGTTGTAACGAGAACTGAATAAGAGAATAGCCTTTGTAAAAGGAGGCAAAGCTGATTTGGATTTGAAATGCTTCTATTCCATATATATATTAATTTTTGGCAAAGTGACATTTATCTTTAACATCTAACATATATGTGCCTGTCGCTTGTCCCAGAGTTACTTATAAAGAAAATGCAACAGAATGTAACACATATAACTGTGCCAGGGGGCTGCATTGTTGTTACACACACACACCAGCCTGGTGTGCTCCAACAACACTAAACTGTGCATCCTCAAAAAAAACCCTGGCAGGTTGCTTTGAAGTTTTATTGTACTGATCCATAATCTTGACCACCCGATAAATCACCAAGGAGCTGAACAATTACCGGTTTCTAAAATAATCAAACCCCAGATTTGGGTGGTGGGGTCCCAGACTTGCATCTTCTCAGGGCTTCTGGTTGGTTCTAATGGGCAGCCACAGTTGGACCACATTGTTCAGACAAGCTGTGCTCTTTGTGTCAAATTCCCTCTATCACAGTTTTGTCTTGGAGGTGAACTCCTACTGACCCTTAAAAGCCCTTCACTAGGTTCATCTTTGTAGTAAAGTCTATGCTCTTTCCATCATCTAAACTGTTAATGAAAAGTCACTCTTGAGACGCCTGGGTGGCTCAGTTGGTTCAGTGTCTGCCTTTGGCTCAGGTCATGATCTCAAGGTCCTGGGATCGAGCCCTGCGTTGGGTTCCCTGCTCAGCGGGGAGCCTGCTTCTCTTTCTTCCCCTCACCCTGCTTTTGTGCTCTCTTTCTCAAATAAATAAATAAATAAATAAATAAATAAATAAAATCTCTCTCTTTTTTTTTAAAGAGTTGCCCTTTCCTCTGAATCTTGAACTCAAAGAGGCAACAGATGCATAAATCACCACCACCAAAGCAAAAAGCTCCCCCTGCCCCGCTACAGAGCACTGGTTTCTGGGAGCCATAACAACATGGGGCAGTGTCTTGTACTCCAGACTCCCTCCTGGGACCTGGCTCAACAGCCCAGTGTGGGCCTTTCTATGCTCACAGCCCTGCTTACTCTTTCTCCAGCCCTGTCCGGCTCTCATGGGAGTATGCCCTTCATAAATTTCGTGCGTCCAAATCCTGGACTCAGGGTTGATTCTGCAAGAACTTAACCTAAGACCTATACTGGTAAGAAGTATTCCTTGCTCCAGGGGTGTGCTGGAGCTGGCCTTTCTGAGCTTGTAAGAGCTACTATGCACCCACTGTCTCAACTCTTCGTCTAAGGAAGTCATGCTGGTAGTCTGAGACCAGCTGTGGTGGGAATCGTTACACCAAAGAATTCAACCACTACTAAAATCAGGGCTTCTTGCTTTCTCTGGAGAACCATTTGCTAAACACGTATTTGTACAACACTGGTTATTGTTATGGCTGCTTAGCCACGAATAAACAAGGAAGGCACATCTGACCTGGGTTTCCCCCAATTTTCCTAACATACCTTTTCCTCTTTTCAATAAAGATCATGGTCGACACCAAATTCCTAAACTCTTCCAGTCTTCCAAGCTTATCTCATTTCCTTCACAGATTCTGCCTGGTTCCCTCCCTCTTCTGCATGTCCATTCACTTCCCTGGGCTCCAGCTTCTAACCTTTGTCCATCCACACTGGTCCTCAGGAATATCAAATAATACTAATTTAGCGTCCAGGAAGTCTAGAACTTGGCTGTGCTCTGGGAACCTCCAGAAGAACGCAGGTATTTCCCAACCTCGAGCCATGCTTCAGACCCTTGCCATAGGACCGTGTAGAGCTGGACACAGACAAAGAAAGTCTCATTAAGGCACTTCTTGCCTGCCTCCTACTGTACGATTTCAACCAGCACTACCTTGACCCCAGCCTGAGGAGGCCCAAGCTAGCTCCTTCTCAGATTGGCCATACATCTAAGTGCTGGAGCCCCAGGAGAGGTTCCTGTACCTTTATTGAGTATAAGGGCATGGTTGGTTGATCATAACAGAGAGTGGAAGAAACTATGTCTGAATTTGCCTGGAAAGTCAGGCGTATTCAGAAAATCAAAGGGTTAGCAACCTCAGCCTTTGGCAAGATGGTCCAGGAGCGATGATATGCATGTATCTCCACAAAAGCCATATGCCACGTTCTCCTGGTGAAACTTCCCAACACCTGCAGCTCCCTCCCCTGCACCCTATGCTACAGAGCTTCCAGAAAGTTCTTCATGATGATGGGTTGTGAATGGCCCAGAGAGAGGGAAGGGTCAAGAGAAAAAATGTGAGTAGAAGCCATGAGAGCAGATGTTGGGTAATGAGAGCATATGAATTAATTTTAGATAATCCAGAATCAGAGCAGTTTGGGGTTTGGTCATATTTTTGGCAGTGATGACATAGTGCAGAAATGCAATTCGGAAATCTAGAAAATAAAACGGAGCTTCCACGTCAGAGCTTGTGGGTTCAGCACAGAAGGTCAGGGCCAGAGCTGGAAAGATGCTAGTATCACGGGGCGGGGACCTTGGAACTTTTCAAGAGGGGGCCTGCTCCCTCGGACCTTCCCATTATTCACTGGAAGCTTGTGTTCCTACATCATTTCATGTTCTCCACGGGGTCAGCTTCACTACCCACCAGACACGCAAGTCTTCTCTCCAGCCTCCGGGCTCCTTCTTCTTCCTGCACGTTCTATGCTGTCTGTCCCATGGCCCCTTGGTTCTCCCTTAAGCCCTGTGCAGTGGGGCTCTTGCCCACCACCCACCCATGGCTTTCCTGCTGCTGCTCACCACCAACTCCGTGGTCCCGTTTTCAGCCATGCCTGACACACGTTGTGACACCACACTGGAGGAAGACCTTCCGGCTTCTCTCCTACTTCTCATTCTTCTTTTCTGGGTTTCACATAGCCAGTGTGGGAGTTGGCTTTGGCAGGTAGGACCACATCTGGAGGGAGGAGCTTTGGTTTCTGTGATATTCCCTGTTTGTGCAGCTGGAAGAGGAGGGGACTTGAGTTCCTGGTCGCTTGGTCTCTTAATTACCACTTGGAACTTTGAAAGTTGAAATGCTTGATGTCCTTTATAAATGATTTGGTTGCAAAGAGTCATCCGGGCCAGGTTTCTCAACCTTGGCATCATAGACACGTTGGGCTGGGTCATTCTCTAGCGGGTATTGTCGTGTGTTGTGGAACCTACCTTCAGCATCTCCGTCTTCTACCCACAGGGGCCGGCAGCCCCCCAGCCACATGTATGAGAACCAGCACATCTCTAGGCAGTCACAAGTCCCTGTAGGGCAAGAGAGCCACTGATTCAGAGGCAGGGGACGCCTTCTTCTGTGTATTTCCATGTCACGTTAGGAATCCAGAGAAAGAACCATGGATTTTATTCCTTGGATATGAAATTCAGAAAGAATAGTTTCAGTCTAATACCTTCCTTGTTGCTATATTAAAAGATAAGATGAGGGCACCTAGGTGGCTCAGTGGGTTAAGCCGCTGCCTTCGGCTCAGGTCATGATCTCAGGGTCCTAGGATCGAGGCCCGCATCGGGCTCTCTGCTCAGCAGGGAGCCTGCTTCCTCCTCTCTCTCTGCCTGCCTCTCTGCCTGCTTGTGATCTCTCTCTGTCAAATAAATAAATAAAATCTTTATAAAAAAATAAAAAAATAAGATGAAACACTTGTTGCAAATCATAAATATTCTAAATTGTTTTATTGCTTAAATATTTGTATGATTATGTCACCTCTCTGCTACAAGGAATGCCATAATTCAATATTATGTACCATTTCTTGAAGAGGCAGTAGGCTGTCTAAAGCCAAAACTGGGTGTGGTAGATTGGGAAAAGGATACAATTGGGGATAACTGGTTATATTTTATGATTTCCTCCCTTAAAGCAAACTTTGTTTTCTGTCCACCTGTTCTGACTTAGGCCATATATTCTATTATTTTCACATTCATGCTGGGCTTTGTAATATCGATCATTCCATCATTCCGTAGTTTACATGGTACTAGAAATTTTATTAAAGTCATTTACTTGTAATAATAAGATAGGTGAGATATTTATAGCTGTTTCATTTAAAAAATACTATAAACACATATTACAAATCTAATAGACCATGACCAGAATTTTGACTTGTGGAAAATCTGTTCTTAACACAACAGATTAGTGATTTTCCAGCACAGCTGCTGAGATAAGCTACGGCCACCAGCAATTTCTAAAGGTAAAAAAAATAAGAAAACTATTGTTAATATTATAAATAATTGATTATCATTTATTACAAAATAATTACCTTTGAGCAATTATCACAGTTAACAAGTGATTGCTTTGGGATTACTGCTTAATTACTATTAAGCAGCAAAGTACATATGGCATATGAAATTCATTTCATTGTTTATTATTATTTTTACAAGCACAGATGGCTTAGTACAATCAGGAAGACTAATGGAGAGTAATCTTTTTTTAATGTAATTACCACATGAATATGTCAAATCATTTTTCCTTTTTGCTAACATTATAATGTTATTTTAATTAAGATGCTAAGGACAGTTATTTTCCCCACCTAACTAGACCAAAAAGAAGAGGAAGACATAGTAAAGATATATTTAAAAGTTTATTATAAAAAAATTATATCTCATAAATATTCATCACCTTAGTGCATCTAACCTTGCTTTTTTATCTTAGCTGAAAAAATTGCATTTAAAAAATTTTAGGACTCAGCAACAGTTTAATATATCATGAGATTTCATCGGTCTGTATGAAAATAATAAAATGCATATTTGGTTATATGTATGCTTTTGGAAAGAACTGTGATGGAAAGAAAAAGGGCAAAGTGCAGAAGATAATCTGAATTTCTCTTGGTCTTCATCGGCCAAAGATGCTGCTCCTACAAAGAACGTATGGGTCTCCATTATTTTTGTAAATTGAGACGTGCTAATGTAGAAATACAGCTGTCGGATATGTAGATGTCTTTCTACAGTGGAATTTCTGTACCACCAATATCTCTTTCCTAGGGACTCCAACTCACCTTACATCCCCCATGACAAAGTCCAATGGGAGTGTTGTCAGATTCAAGCCAAAGCAGACATGCACAGAAAATACACCTGTGCAGGTATGGAGGCCTGGGACTCTCAGGAGGACCCAAGTTTCAGGCACATCTCTTCCTGGGGCTTGGGGAGCCACGTACTTGGCTAAAGTCTCAGAACACACCTATGCCATCTTTGGCTCAAAGTGGCCATGTGAAGAACATAGATGGTCAATTAACTTCCTGTTGGTGGTCTGGAGGATTCATTGGTTCAAAACTGAAGTGCTCACTGCAAGTCTGGATCTCATGTCTGGTTGGGATTATCTTTTTCAGCCCCAGATGGCTGCAAGATGGCGGCCCACATGGTCATTTCCGACTCAAGTGTCTGATGATTCTGTCATATCCAGATACAAGGCTCAGATCACAAACATGCCCTTCTTGACTCCCCAAGCAAAATGTGGACAGCTGTAAGGTGCCCCCTTGGGGAGCACACACCATCCGTTCCCCCCCAAGCAGGGAGGGGCCTCTCAGGATAAGCTCTCCAGTCCCAGGACCCAGATGTGCTGGAATCCAAAGCCTGGTTTCCAGGGTCCTGTCTCTATCTTGTTTGGATTTGTGGGTGCTTTTGTGTGTCTTCTGGGTAGACACACACACTTCCTTCTACAAAGGCAAGGCCTAGGCACCAAAAATGGGTGTTCTGTGAAGGAACTTCTCCTTCCCACTTAAGGGCAAGCACAGATGCTGTTTTCAGAAAACAGGGGAGCTCAGAGCTGTGTGGTCACCCCCAGCAACTCACCTACTGGTCCCTCAAGCTAGCCCTTCCCACATGAGGAAGGAAGCCAGCACTCACCAGCACTCATCAGCACTCACTCTGTTCTCACCTGGGCTAAGCCCACCAAGTTCCAGCTCCTGGGACAGGCTGCAGCTCCCGTCTTGCCCCATGGACCACATGCTCTGTCCAGGATTGCTGCAGTCTCTGGTGAATATGCTTCCTGTTCCTTCGACAAGTGCAGGCAGGTCAGAGGAACCCACCTGCTCTGCTCTTTCCTCCATACTCCCAAGAGAATAAACATTCAACAGTGCATCTGAGAGGCGACCTGATCCCCCACAATTCTCTGGCCCATCCCTGGGCTACTCAATGGCAATTCCCAGCCCTGGCTTCAACCTACGTCCTCTGATGAACCTCTACAAAGTAGGGCCCTGGTCACACATGCATTCTTGCATATGTAAAGACAGGACAGCTTTCCTTCTGTCCAGCATGGAGCCCCAGGATCTATTCAGAAAGGCCCACTAAATAAATACAACTTTTTAAAAAATCTGTAATTGTCCACCAGAGAAATGATGAAGTGGGCAAAATGAACAAGTTTCTTTTTTTGATTCAAGAAATTTAAAAAAAGATAAGAAAAAAGAAGAAAGGAAGAAAGAGAAAGAAAAAGAAAGAGGGAGAGGTGAACTGAGATGGATGGAGAAACAGAGACAGACAGAGACAGACAGCAGAGGCAGACAGACAGAGACAGAGACAGAGCTACTAATGATGGTTGAGTCATTTAAAGCTGTTCTGCCAAGGGTGATCCATTTCAACTGAGTAACTTTTATTATATTGTAAAGAGAATTATGAATTGTTAACTTTAGTAGTATAAAAAGGCCTTCAAATGGACTGTTTTTGCTGGAAAACAGTAAATGACAACTTACATATGCCAGACCTCACCAGGCTTTGGCTATAAAATCACAGACTTTCATATCCCAGTGTTTGTAGCATACACCGTGACCTACCCACTTGGTAGACGTTAGCTTACTTCAAAGCGCTTCCCAGCTATCTTTGCAAGGTTTTGAGACTTGCTGTCCAGAAGCAGTGCCCTGGTCTTCCCCTCCAGCTTCGTCTCTGTCACCTGTGGGGATCGATGACTTAGAGACTGCTGTTCTGCTATGTGTAGCCACAGGGCCAGGAGCTGCTGTGTCCCACTGTGGTAGGGGACCAACACTTGTCCTTATTACCAGGTTGATCACATGAATTCATTCCCAGCTCAGGTGAGCCAAACCAAGACCCAGCATCTCCACCTCTGTTGTCCTGGATCCCATGTCTTTGATGATGCCCAGCTCACGCAGCTGCCTTTAGAGGGGCCAGCTAGTGTCCAAAGCAGCTGCGTGAGCTGGGGGGAGCCCTCACCCCCGGTCTTCAGTGCACAGGTCAGCCTCAGTAACCCTCAGCAGGATCCACTCCAGACCACTCCGGGTGGTACGGTCCAGCCCAAAGTCTCAGGTCTCACGGAGATGATGGATTTCCATCCTCTCTAATCCAACAGCTGTCCTCATTCCCTCCTGAGAAACTGTCCAATATATAGACCCATTGAGTATGATGCTTTGGCACCAAGTACAGGATATTCTTAAATTGTATGTTTCCCAAAGTACAATCAACATCACCCAGTAGAAGTTTCGGTGATAAGGGGTTATCCTGAGTCTGCATCATTTGGCCTGGCGACGACTGGCCACAGGTGGATGTTGACTGCCTCAAACATGGCGAGATGGCCAAGGAACCATTTATATTTAACTTAATTTTAATTTATTTAAATTTAAATATCCTCTCGTGGCTAGTGGCTACTACGCTAATAGCTCAGGTTGCATTATTCAGTGGGCGCCATTTTATAGGTGTGTCATTTGTCTTTTATAAAATGAGGACCATCCAGTCAAACTCACCATCCACGCATGTGCTAGAACTCTCTCTCTAAACCCTGGGTCTGGTTATCATCAGACCGTCATTTGAGTTTCCCTCAGATCCCACACCAAGCCCTCATCTGGGACGTCCAAGCGTCTTGGTAGACCCATTGCCGTCTCCATGGGCAGCCTCGGCCCCGCCATGCCCACCTCACATCCCAAGATTCGTCTACACGACACCGCTGGCTAGGTGTCAACAGGACCGCAAATTAAACTTGTTGTTGAGAGCGTTGACCCTGAGATGGTAAAAATAATGTTTCACCCGCCTGTTCGCTGACAGTAAGGTCATAATGCTGAGCATTTACTGAGCTCTTGGTGTCGGGTACGGGGATAAGTGCTTCGCTCTCGTCTCTCCTGTAATCTCCATAGTAACTCTCCACGTTACAGACCCCTGACTCTCTCTTGCTGCTCAGAAAACTGACCCGCCTCAGAAAAACAACGTCCCTTGAGTTTCCGCTTTTAATCGATGGGCCCAGTAGGATCTTAGATCCTAGAGAGAGGAGACCCTGCCTTGTCCACTCTCTCATCCTCACGCAGAGCCTGACAGAGTGAATACCCCTCTGATGTTCGTTGAATGAATGCACAACTCAGGTTTTAAATCTGGGTTCCTCTACCTCTGACATATACATGTGTTCCTGACTACAGCTACGCTGCCCGACAATCAATTATTTCAAATCTTTGGGATTTTGAGGCTCAGAGAGCAGGGGTCAGGAAAACGTGTCTGGAAAGGGCCAGACACTGTTGCCTTTGCAGTGGACATGGTCTTGGCCACAGCCGAGGCATCGCCATGGGACTTCACTCACAAAAGCCTGCGGTGGCAGGATCAGACCCACAGACGGAAGGCTGCGGACTTTCACGGACTATCAGCACCTGGTGCATTTCCGTTGTTGAACACAGAGCTGATCACACGCTCTGCAAAGTCACAACTGATATCTCTCACGGCGGCTTCAGCTGAATTTCTCACCCATTTATCATCCCCTGGTCAGTAAAGTACCCTGCATTGTTTCTTCTTTATCCTGAGGACCAGAATAAGGATCCGTTCTTCTCCCTCCCAACCCCCTCGCAATCCTGCTCACGACCAATACCGCAGAGGCTGGGCTGAAAGTCCCATCCGCGAATGCGGGTCATCATGTCTAACAGAAGCTCTGATTCACTCTCCACACACCAGCGCACAAACAGAACTCCTGCCTCCTCCAGAGGACATGCCCTCAAGACACATGCCCTCAAGAGTGGGAACACATTTCTCCAGTGAGAAGAATAAATGATATCCAGCCTTTACAAATAGAGAACCCGAGGATGGCTTTACGGTTAATTGGAAAATGAATAAAATGCAATGTCTGCACCAGATATGGGAGACGCCCAGGGGCTTGTTTCTAAGGGTGGTTCGATGCCAAGACCGTAGCAGCTAGGTCTCCCCGCAATACCCCAGAGCGAGCAGTCCGTTCTGAGTTATTTTATTCGTGTTGTTGGAGTCAACCCTGTGCTTGATGGGACCTGAGTTCAGGTTTCGAAAATACATTCAGTCATCGGTGTGCTTGTGGTTCAGCCTGATGAACTCTGCCGGGAGCCGTCCACATGTCCGAGAACCTACACACGCGCTGCCTACCTCCAGCTGGATGACTCCAGGCTCCGAGGCCAGGAGGCCCAGGAGCCACGCTCACACCAGCTCGCTCCTTGTCTGCCGTCTGCGTGGACCAATGTGAGTGTCCTGCACAGACAGAGGTGACTAACCCCGCTTCAAAGAACAATGGAAAAAGAAAGGCCGTGGACGGCAGCTGCCTCGGGCTCCGGGAGAAAGGAGCAGTGAGGTCCTTGAGGAACGGCAGACTCAGTGGCTGACAGAGGCTTCTGGAATGCGGCCCCTGTCCATGGTGACGGGAAGAAATGCAGGCCCTGGCATTTTAGATCTCATTTGGGGGAACTAGTGTGCAAATGCCTAATTTGGAAAGATCAGTGCCTTCTTGGTTTTCTCTCCACGAGGAAAGGGCCGGGCTTCCCCTGTGGGCCAGCTGCGTTTGGTCAGATGGTCGTCTACTTAGGACGTCTGCTGCACTCTGAAGGACCTTCCCTCGCTAACAAAGAGAATAATCTTGACGGGTAATAAGGTCGTCATCAACAGCTGTCTTCATGTAAGAGCAAGCTGAGAGCTTCCGGCGGCCCATCCTGGAGGCTGTGGGGTGGGGGGGGGATGGCCTCATTCATAAACACCACCATCCGCATAGACGGGCCTTGCTGGTCCAGGGCAAACTTGCCAGCGGGACCCATGTTTCCTGCGTCTCAATATCGTCAAGTCACGCGCCAGAATTCCATCTGATTAAAAAATGTCCCATCCCTGCTACCCTCCCAAAGGTACCTGTGTAATGACGAAATAGACGGCCCGTGCAAATTTGGGGTTTAAATACAGGACATCCGTATGTTACGAAAGAGGAAGTAGCTAACATTGGGCCTGGGGTGTTCTCTTCACGGACAGCAATATTCAGGCGAGTTACACACACAACACGTGACGTAACAATTGAGTGGGAACTAAGCCTTTCACGTCGCACACTAGTCGTCTGCACCTGTGGAGACGTGCCGAGCTGCCTGGCAAGGATTTCAGACCCTCCAAGTGCACAGGGAAGGGGCAAGAGAACGGGGTGGGGGGCCTGCCGTCTGGGCAAAGGGCAGAGGGCCACGCCCAGGCGATCCCATCCTTGCTCCAAGAGAGGGCCAGGTGGGTGCTAGCTTGTCGCTTCTCTTCCCTAGGGGCCACGTCAACTGTCCTGCCACTCCGCGGAGCCTGTCACTTGTACCACAATGGCTCAACCCCAGATCTTTGCATTCGGATGGAGTAGCTTCTTGTTTTAAAGACGTCGGGGAAAGAGCTGTGGTGACATGTTGCTTTGGTCTACGGACCTTCGTCCCGAGAACGATGCTTAAGGTCATGGAAAGTGTACCCCCGCACAGGGTGTGGGGTCTCGCGGGACCGAGGGACCATGTGCTCTTAAATAGTTTCCTTTCGTGCACTTGTGCACGTGCACGTGTGTGTGTGTGTGTGTGTGCGTGTGCACATGTGTGTGTGTGGGGGAAGGGATCCGTGAGATGCCCGAGGTGTGGGGCCCGAGGCAGAACTGCAGCTGCCTGACCCCGGCGGAGGTGCTGCTCCCTCGCGGGGATTCTCAGGTACTTCCTGACTCAGCACGCTCATCCCAGGAGTGGTAAGAAGCCTGAGCCCACCATCCTGCCTCTCGTCCTGGCGTATCGTTGTAGGCTGCCCTCACGTAAACTCTAGGAAGCAGAGGACAGTTGCTTTACTACACGTGTGACCTGACCAGTAGGATTTGGACAGTGGCCGGGGCCCACGAATCAAATTTCTGAAAAGACTGAAGGGAGGAAAAACCAAGTCAGGGAAGTAAACGCAAGCGTCTTCACAAAGACTTCCACTCAGTGCTGTACCGGGTGATCGGACCCGTGGGCAGGTTAAGTCACACGACGGAAAGGAGTTCTGAGCTTCTAGGAGGGAAAGCGAGTCCTGGGCAGCTGGGGGAGGCGAGGCGTGGTACCGAGCGTCTTCTCGGTGCTGAGGCTTGTTTCCCAGAGCGACGTTCTTTCTCCTACGGAGACATCTTTGCCAATGGGAATCTCCTTTACGAAAGGGGAAACTTATTCTCTATTTTCAGGCAGTCAGCAGGACATAAAGAGCTTTTCGTGCCTCTGTCTTTAGCTTAAAGTTGTCCGTAAGCCCAGGAGGCACGTTTCGGGTGGCCCGTCCTGGTGCCCTTCTCCACGGTGGTCAACGCAGGTTGCTTTAGGAGTGGAATGCTGTCCTAACAAAGGGCCGTGCTGGCACGACAATGTCCTCCGTCACGTCGTTAGCACTGGCCCGCTGGAGTGAGTTTTCCCACAGAATTCCAAATACAGCAGCCGGTGGTCTCACACAGAATAGTTTAATGCGGTGTGTAATGCGTTGTCTCCTACGTGCTACGCTCGAAAAGGAAAAGACGAGCATGAACAGGAGACGTGGCGGGTGTGGTATGCGGTTGGGGTGTCCCCGGGTGGGCGCCCTTGCCCCCACGGCAGTGTCGCAGTGAGACGTTCCCCTCTGGGGGTTCCTGCCCGCCGAGGACACCTGCTGTTTTCAGAGAGCGGAAGGCCACGCGCCGTGGGGAGGCGGCCCTTGTTGGTTGGAAGATGTGCAAAGAGAAAATGGCTCGCTTTTCCGATTTTGGCACTTTGTGAGTTAATTACCTGTTTTACAAATAACTAATGGGATGACTACGTGAGTCAAGGAAAGCGGGCCCAGCAAAGAGACTGGCGTGCGGCACGAAATCTAGCTAATGCTTCAGCAGGAGAAACAGTGCGAGGACCAGGAGCCGGCCACGGTCGGGACCCCCGATGTGTGTCCCTACAAGGCCAGGAGACGGGACACACCTCCTGAGCCACGTCCCCTCACACATCCTCCTCCCTCTCAGACACACTGCCGGGTGTCAGCTGGGGTCGCCGGGGTGCTGGCGGTCCGCCTTGCAGTGGCCGCCGGAGTGCTCCTGTGTGTCCCGGCCAGGAATCAGGTGTTTCCGCCAGCGCCCTGCGTCCGTGTGCTTTCAGGGGAACCTCGTACCGTCACGGACTCTTGCGAGATCCAACCCAGTGGAACAGGAGTGCCCATAGTTCATAATTTCTATGAAAACCAAAGCCAACTTACCGGGAAGAATGTGATAAAAGCAACCTGTTTCATCTTGTTTTCGATCACTTTCCCACATTGCCGTAGATGAGGCGCAGCCGGTGCGGAGGAGAAGTCTCTAGAACCAAGTTTTCCGGATGAACTTGCTGCATGGGGGCCCGTAAGTTCTCGCTCTGCCACCAGGAAGCAGAAGCAGGAATCCGCGACGATCGTTAGTTATTATCTGTGCATGTTCATGCAAGGAACGCCACGGTGAGCCAGTTAGTGGAGCTATCGGCAGAGACGTCACCATGAAGGAAGGAGCATTGACATGTTTTAAGACCTTCCAGGAAACATTTAAGGGGTGCAGGAGTCACGTGTATAATTCTGTGCCTTAATCTTCTTTTTTCTGTTAAGCAGCCACTGGTCCCAATCACAGAGGACAGTAGGATTTCGTTTGAGTATCTTAGCCTGTCCTGGTGAGCCCATAATTAGAAAAAGAACCCTTCACTTCTTTTTCTTCTTCTTTTTCTTTACAAAAAAGGAAGTCTTTTAGTTCCTTTTTTTGGGAGTGGGGAGAGGAGCCAAAGGAGAGGGAGAAGGAGAATCCCAAGCAGACTCCGCACTGAGCGTGAAGCCCAGCACGGGGCTCAGTGTCACAACACTGAGCTCATGACCTGAACTGAAATCGAGCTGCGCACTCGACCAACAGAGCCACCCGGCCCCCCCGGATAATCTAAGTCTTTCCATGAAGTCAGTGGAGTGTAAAGTTAACTTTGAGCCCCTCCATGTTCTTAGAGTACCCCACAGTCATTGGCCGGAGCCATCCGGTCGGGTGATAGCGCCGCCTTCACGGACAATCTCAGCCTCATTCACTGGTTTTACCTCTCGGAGACAAGGTAAGCATCTCGGGATGCTTTACCTCCAAGAGAGCTTTCACGTGTCCTGTGGGCGTCAGTCTGTACACGCGGTGACAGGCAAGTGTCGGGGACTTGATGTAGAGATGTCCTTCATGTCGCTCTTCCCAGCTCTCTTTTCCTAGCCCACGTTTTGAGTTAATATCCCAATTATCTTAAACTTGGAAACCATCAGTATGGGACAGGTCATCCCTTATGACTACAGAATCTAAGGTGATGGTTGGACCTGGTTTAAAAACTGTATAGGAAGGAGAGAACGCAGGCTTACAGCAACGGACCGATTTTCTACTGTCGTCGCCAGGTGCGGGTGTTTGGTGTTACGAAGCCTTCTCAGATGGGGAAGTGCTTCCATGCTGCGGTGGGTGGCATGTGGGGGGGCCAGAGCCCAGCGGCAAAGCCACACTCCCTTCCTTCGGTGACATTCGGAGCCTGCATGGGTTCTCTGGTCTCTGAAGCAGAAGCATTGTGGGCCTTCCTGGAAACTAGGAAAGAGGAATAGCATTTTCATGTAGAATTATTGTGCTGGAATGCATGCAAAGTTTTGAGTGAGTGCACGACTGGACCCTTAGTAAACCGTCACTAAACGTTCACCAGCGTTGCCGCTGGCACTACTGTCTCACCACCGCTGGTACGACTCTCTGTGTGTTCTTGGGCATATGTTTGAACCTGTGACACTGGAATTTCACCCCATCATGTGTTCCTAGTAAACAGCGATGGTCAGCCCCACACCCACAATCCATTTTTTGTTCCAGAAACCAGCTAACCACCCGTTCTTACCATTCCAGGATAGGATTCCCCTTCACACTTCCTCAGGAACCCAATAAGACCTTCTCCTGCTCCCATAGACCCACGGGCAACCCTGTGGTCCACTTGTCCTTGTCCCCCTGCTTCTATGAAACCCCAAGCCCCTCCCTTTTCTCTGAGGTGTCACTGATCAGCGGCGGTCCTCCCTATCACCACAGCCTGGACGAGCTTGACTCCTTCATTGTCTGGTGCACGCTGTCTCCCACGTCTGTGTAGCTTCCCGGTGGACAGATGGCCATAGCACCGCTCCTACTGCCAGCTTCCCTGTGGGATTGTTCTGAGTTTTAACTGCTGTGGCAGTGCGGTGCTCAGCAAGACACACACACCATCGGGGCTAACTAACCAGCAGGTGTTTTTACCACTAGCGATACAACGCGTGGAAATTCACGCTTTACAAAATCATGTCCACGACCGCCTTTACTCGATCTTGGCAATAAGTACTGTCAAGACAGACATTATTTATCCCCATTCTACAGATTAGAAAACTGAGAAACGTCCCTTGGCTCACCCAAATCAGCCACCTAAGGGCCAAAGCTGGGGCCCAAACCTGTAGTGCTTTCAATCATAAACAGCCCAGGGATCGAACGGAATGGTCGAGTCTAGCGTTGAGGAAAGGGTAGGCTCTCACACTGGTTTCCTGTCTTCTTTTCTCCACAGCATTGCAACATGTGCCTGTCATCCTGAGCGGGTGTGCCGTGAACAGGCCACTGCCTCTCTGACCACATGCTCATCTTCATATCGCAAGACGATGGAGTGGTGGGATCATCTCGGCTAAGCCCCTGGAGCTAGCCCTGCAAATGGCCCCAGAACTGACCTGCCTCACGACACATTACGGCTGCCCACCTCTTGCAAGGAGCTGATTGTCCTGGGAGCCACCAGTCCCTTGCTTCCATCTCCTAAATGTGCCTGGAGTTTAGAATTTTTAGTCACAAAAATAATTAGCTACCAGAATGGCTAGGAAAATGCCCTTTTTATAAAACCCATTCATTTAAAGTACTTACTTATGAGCATGGTTACACTAACCTCCTTTTTTTTTTTTTTTTTTTTTTTTGCTATAGTATCAAATCTAATCTCCTGCTAATCCAGTAAGCGCTGAAGACCACACCCCACTCAACAGATGTTTACTGACGGCATCGCTCGCTGCCGGGCAGGCCTGGCGCAGCAGCGGTGGGCACGGTCGTGCGGACAGTCCTTCGCCTGGCCGCCAGTCAGGGGTGGGAGGTGCGGGCAGTATCATTGGACAAGGATGCACATTCCTCCCTCCCGCTCCCCTGCCTCCGTCTCTCCTACTTTTCTCTTCTCTGTCTTCCTTCCTTCAGCTCTTGGTTTAGAGTCTGCGGGGCAGCAAACCCAGGGTATACAGGGGTGGGTACATTAGACATACGCCTGTGCTTCACGGCTTCCCACAGGAGAAAAGAGACAAATCGTAAACAAGGTAAACAACGCTCTGAAACCCCCATTCAGGGCCTGGCACACAAGAGGCAACAGAGGCCGCAATGGCGCTGTGTTCTGTGGGGCAGATGCGGGTGGCACTCGGGCTCAAAGCCATGTCGCGTCCCCTCCACCTTTGTTAGTGGCCTCAGATCCCTCTTATGCTCAAGCAGGACCTCACAATGGCTCATTGGTGTGGCTCGGTTGGCGCTTCCTCTTACACATTCTGTTGCTTCGCACAGAAACTCTACTATCTTTCTCGGCCCCTTCGGAGGCAGTGTTTTTGTCATCCGAGCCTCCAAAGCCTTCTGTTCTGTGCAGATGCTGGTGACAGAGGGTGGTAGAGAGTCCCCTGGCAAAATGACGAGTCGGTCCTTCTAACAAAGACAAACAGCCGGCCAGATGTGTCCGAGAGGCAGGCTTGCAAATAGCTCGAGATACTAGGCTTTCTGGCTTGTGCTGGACACACAGCCGTCCCTCTCAGAGTGGGGTCGCCACTGTCACCAGCTGGAATGCAGGGAGGAAGCGTGTCCTTCTGTTCCCACCGTCACAGCTCTGGGGGCAGAGCAACTTTCCTCTGGGACACGGGGGGCCCCCGGCCTCCCATCAGCAGCAGGAGATGGAAACAGGCAGAATCGGAGAAAGGATCCTTTTTCTCTGAGCCTTTGCCCCGGAAACCAGGCACATCCAGAACCTGATCCAGAATAGATTTTGCAAAGAGTGTTAGAAAGCCAGCCAGAAATCAATCGCCCCTTGCACTCATGTCGGAAAGAACTGGGCACACACTGGGGCCTGTGGAGGCTGCACTGTTGACCGTGACCCCAAATGGCATTTTGGGTGGAGCGCGGCGGGAGCCCCGGGCTTCACCCCGCAACACGCGGGCTGCCGGGGCCGCGCGGCTGGAACCGGACAGACGCTCCCCGGCCGCCGCCTCGCCCGCCGCAGCCGGAGCAGCCGCGGGTGACCGCAAAGAAACCCACGCTCAGGCGGGGGCAGACGGGACAGACGTCTCCTGCCGGGGCTCAGCATCCGCCTAAAACCAACAGACTGAATGCAAGACACCGAGAAGACAGAGAAACAGTGTTGTCAGGGATGGGGCCTCGTGCTTCAGAAGAGACGTGATCCAGAGAGGAGACAGCTGACAAGTGGGGGCGCCGGTGGGGGAGATGCCACGGGGGAGGGGGTTCTGGGACCGGGATGCGAGTGGTGGAGATGCCAGGGGGGTTCTGGGAGAAGTCTTTGGAGAGGAAGGTAGGGTCAGTGGAACAAGGTCGCAATTTTAGTCCTCCCCTGGTGTAAAGGAAAGGTGTTCATACCCTCGGGGATGACAGGAGCAGATTTGTGCTTCAGAAGAAGGGTCGTTTCCACAAAGTGGTACAAGAAGCACTTTGGGGGCTGGAGTGGACATGGGAGGGCAGCAAAGTCCTCACGTCCCCCTTGCACTGTGACGACGAAGCATCAGCCAGGCGTGGCTCAGTGACCCCGTGCTCGGGATCAGGGAGGGCACAAATGGTGGGCGCAGGTAGGATCAACTCAGAAGAGTGAAGGCAAGTAGGGAGGACATTGAGATCCCAGCTGAGGCGTACAGACATTGGTCACTCTCTGCAGTGGCAAGAGTCATTTGACACGGGGAAGGGAAGGCCAAGGACACTGGAGACCTCTCGGCCGCGGTCCCTCTAAGCCTCCACGCCAGGGTCCATAACTACCCGTCTCCCACCTTTTCCCTTTCTGGGGCAGCTGATGACTTGTGGTGTTGTTGCTCGAAGCCTGGGGTCGGCCTTGCAGGAGCAGAGGGGAGCCAGCGCCCTCCCTGGGTGCCAGAACACCGGAAAGGCGACCACAGGGTCAGGCGGTGGAGGACAAGCCTGCGGAAGAGACGGAGAAGGAACAGGACTGGAAGAAATCGCAGCAGCGTGTGCTGTCCCGGAAGCCACCAGAAGGTCATTCAAGAAGAGAGAAGGCTTCCGAGAAGCCCCGTTAGATGGCACCTGAAGTGCTGGGAGAGCAGAGATCGTGGTAAGAGCAGAAATACGCTGTCTAGGGTCATCTTCTGGTTCCTTCCTAAGAGAACCCACTTCCATCCGGGTGGGCCTCATGTCGCCCGACTGCAGCGGCCACCATGCCGTGAGGCCTGGTTGAAGGGGCTCCCTGGCCTCCAGACTCTTCTGGGGATTTGAAAGATCACACTTGGCCTTTGTCCCTTTTGTGCTGTCAGAAGACTGTCTGACCGACGAACAAGCATCGTGCGACCGTCCGAAGATAAAGCGACCTGCTAAGGAGGGCGTCGCAGCAAGATGGAACCGCGGGGGCCATCTCAGCGTCTCATAGCCACCAAGTCAACCTTGGGCTTCCCGTGACATCAGACCAATTCCAAATAAACTGTAACTCGCTTCCCTGGGTTTTCTGCTCCTCCCAGCCCAGCTCCACCACCACCACCGGTGATGCCGTCTCCCGAGTGAGCTCTGCCTGGCAGCGGTCCAGGGGTCTGCCTGGAAAGCAGGTCCTTGAAGAGTACATGTGCGGGGCACAATGGTCACCGGGGAATAGTGGGGGACGGGTTCTAAGTTGGTGGGACAAGATGGCGCCAAAGCACGGGGAGGGAGGCGGCTGTAACTTCAGTAGAAAGGCTCTTCTGGAAACAGGGAAGGAGGGAGTGGGGGCAGGGCATACAGCCGTGGGTAAATGACGAGTGCCCCCACGGGAAGGGATGCGTGAGGCTGCCCGCAGCCCTCTGCAGAGGGGAGGTTGGCGGGGCAGCAGGCAGCAGGTGACAAGAGCCTCGGTCGGCAGGATCCCACTGCAGCCAGAGAGGAAGTATGGGATTTTAAGAAGTTTTAGCTTTAAGACTTCCTTCTTCTGATCTCATCATCACCCCCTAAACATCTGCCGGAAGGGACCCTTCACTGCTGTCCCCTGCCCCGTCCCCTCTCAGTCCCAGCCCTGTCCCCCTTTCTGTGCTGTCGGAGGGGCTGGGGTTCAGCTCCCAGTCTGCCGGCTTCTCTGTCTCGGCAGCACGGAGGTGAGCGTGTCCTGCTCCGAGATGCCTCAACACACGCAGTGAGGGTCTCAGACGCCCTCTCTCTCTCGTGTCCCTGTCATCTCTTACCCTGACCTGTCACAGTCCGTGTCCTGGCTGCACCCTCCATGAGATGAGAAAACCATGACCTCTGGACCATCATGCTCTTCCCATCACTGTGATGAGGGAGCACGGGGCTGGCTGAAGACAAAGCAGAAGCTGGCGCCTTGCACCCCCCTCTCCATCCGCTCCCCCTGTCATACGTGCAGCATCCCTCAGGCAGCCCTGACTGCCATGAACAATAAGCAAAGAGTTAACTTGCAGAGCTCACAATCCTGCTAGACAGGAGTCTCCCTTGGCTTACAAATGTCCTAAATCTCACTAACAAAGATGATTGATAGCAGGATTGTGACATCCCACCAAAAAGTCTCCCAACTATCTTAATGTTAATGGCTGGTCTAAAGACAACATTGATCCAGCCGCAAGGGCAAGGCCTCCGGTAGGCCTGGGACATCCTGGCACCTTGCAGGCGCTCTTTAGCATATGAAAACTCCACTGAAACCTCCCTTCCCCTCACCTTCCCCCAACCGCAGGTACATAACCTGCCACCCCTCACAACCTGGGGCAGCAGCTCTGCCTGCCCACGGGTCCTGTCCCCGTGCTTTAATAAACCACCATTTTGCACCAAAGATGTCTCAAGAATTCTTTCTTGGTCATCGGCTCCAGACCTCAGCCCACCGAACCTCACCTAGGTTCTAGAACTTCATCAACTGTGCGGTCCTGCAGGGGGACCGCCATTTCCCGTTGCACACGTGCCTTCCAGAGGACACGCCGAGAGCCCGGTTTGGAGGCAAGCGGAGAAGGAGAGAGGGGACCAAAGCCGATGGTGAGGGTCTGAGACCGGGAGAGCAGAAGGCGAATGGTCATCACTGACGAGGCGGGTTTCCGGAGGAAGGTGATGGATTGCTGTTTGGCCTGTGTGAGTCTGGGAAGACTTTGACGCTAAGCGGGGGACCAGGTTTCTGACCCCCCCACCTCTGCCAGGCTGCTCTTCCTCCTCCTTCCCCCAGATGGGACGAAGGAAAGGGAAGCTTTAGCTCACAGGCAGTGATGGGAGGGAAATGCGATGAGTTCTGTGAGGACACTCTTTTTAAAGCATCCTAGGACATTTTGTTTTGTATGTCAGTTGTCGTTTTGAAATGTCCCCAAACAATGCTTTCCCGTGGGAAATAGAGTGAGCTCTGGGGCCAGATGCCATGTGGGGGCCTACATCGTGGGGTTCTCGTGAGGATTAAAGAAGTTGGTGTGTGCCGGTTTCTCCAGCAGCGTCCGGCCCACGGTGAACAGTGGAGAAATAAGAATAAAACGCTTCCTGCCAGGTTCACTGTTATTTGCGTGTGTGCCTGGAAAGACAGTGAGAACCCAGGGGGAGGGTCATTTGTCTAAAGCCTTTTAGAGGCCTTTCTGGTCGCATAAGACAAGAAAGGAGATGGTCCGGGACATTTCCTCACATGGGTTATTTGGGATGGAGCACGCGTCCTCCACTGGGAAGGTTTCTTAGAGCCAGCGCTGCCTGGATTCAAACACTCCCGGTTCCCACCCGCGGCTCTGGGAAATAAGGCCCCATTGTCTCCCTCTGGAAGCTAAGGACAAAGTTTTTCTCAGTCTACAAAGAAGGTGGAAAAAAACAAAGCCTGGGGCAGAGCAGATGCTCTCCGTGCTAACTGTTCAAACTTCCCCTTTCTCGCTGAGGATTTTTTAGAGGAAACAGCCTTGCTTTGGGGTTTTCACTGTCTTCTCCTGAATGGATTTACTGTGCGATAGGCCGGTTCCAGGGACAGCTCGTGGGGGCTGCGAGCTACGTGGGCACAGGAGAGGAGCAGAAGTGAGTGCGGGGACTTCATGGTCCGCCCTGCCCCCCACAAGCCAGCCCCTCTGTTAAATGTGCAGGAGGCTTCCCCTCTGCACACAGAGGGTTTCCCAGGGCTCCAGATCGTCAACATCTAATACTTCGGTACCTCCAGCATGACATCTTTTGTCGTGAACAGTCCCCAGAGGTCCACCTGGACCGAGCTGTCACCTTCGCACAGGGACATGGCTGAGCTCAACTTAGCCTTCGAATGGGAGGCCCGAAGTGCCTCCGCGGCCAAACGAGTTGGCTACAGGAACTTGTTTTGTCTGTAAATCCAGAGACTTCAGATTTCAGCTGGCTCCAGAAAGCTCTGCCCTTTCAAACAAAGAAGAAGAAGGAAAAAGCAAAGCAAAACAAAACATCTCTAGGTGACCAATTCTTTAAAAAAACAGATTTCCTCATCCACGAGGCATATGCCCGGAGCACTTCTGATAGCTGCACCGTATGCTTGCTGTTTTTCTTTATGACTCAACATGTCTGGGATTAGATTCCCATGAATGTGCTGCAAATCACTGCGAAGTCATTAGATTTCCAAACACGGGGCTCGGGGAGATGTCTTTCCTAATGTGATAATTAATTCCATGTGTCAAGTTAGCTGTGCTACAGTGCCCAGACCTCTGGTCCGGCATTATTCTAGATGTCTCTGTGAATGTATTTTTAAGATGAGATTAGCATTTAAATCAGTAGATGTTGAATAAAACAGCTTATCTTCCTCCATGTGGGTGGGCCTCATCTAATCAGTTGAATGTTCTGAGATTAAAAAACCAGGAGGCGGGAATTCTGCCGGCAGCCAGCATTTGGACTCAAACAGCAACATCAGCAGTTCGGTGGGTCTCCAGCCCCCTAGACAACAGCAGACATCGGACATGAGAGCCCCACAGTCTCACAGTCTCTCAGGGTTAATGATTCTCTGGAGAAACGGAACTGATTGGATGGGGTAGGTACACAACATGTAACCCTTGGACGTACTTAACTGAACTCCGGCTGGCTGTGCATCCGACACTCACGCTTACCCAGCTGCCTGCGTTTTATCCAGCAGCACTGATAGGAGGGGCCAGCCCTTTCCCCCCATGGGTTATCTAAGCCCTGCTCTCTCCTCCACTGGCGGGGCCCTGGCTCTCAGCTGCATCCCCGCCTGTGAAGCCACCCATCCCTTGTCATCCCTCAATGCCCATCCCCTCCACTCTGGTCATGGCAACAGAGCAAAGCTCAGACCCTTCGTAAATTCCTTTGAGAGATCAGGACCTCATTCTGTCTGATGTGGCTGAGGACAGGCTGTCCCTGTATTACCATCTGGGGGACACAGCCATCTTCTGGGTCACTGTGCCTTCTCTACCTGACCTCCTGCCTCTGTCCCACCTCGCCAGGCTGACAGCTCCATGTCAAAATACTAACATAAGAGGAAAAGGGACTAAGATCCAGTACTACAGTCGCCCGTGTTTGCAGAATGAAAATCTGATGCTATTCTTCCTGCCGGAGGTAAAAATAATCCCAAGATGTCAGAGATCAAAGTCCTAGGACATCGTCCATGACTGCTTGTCTGACGTTCTGCCCTTGCACTCCCCTGTTACTGGGTGGGGGTGAAGGGCGGTAGTTCGGGTCTGTGGGTACTTCCTGCTTTTGTAGGCACTGCAGCCGTAAGAAGGAGGTGCTCATACCCCGCAGGCTTACAGGTGAGCACACTCACCTGCACAGGACTCAGAGCTTCCTGGGTCCATAGCGAGTCTTGGGCACTGGGCCCAGCCATCGGGCCTCCAAGTCACCTGCCTGAACTTCTGGAGGTGAGAAAATTTTATGAGAGGGCTACGGTGTTGTTTTGAATATTCCTCCAGAAAATTGGCTCTCAGTCCTTCCTTGACTTACAGAGCGGCGCGGGAAGAGCGGGCGAAGGAAGTGGGGGAGGGGGAGGGTCCTCCAGCATGCCGTCCAGAGTCCGGCAGCCATGGGTTCCGAGTCTGCTCCCAGGTCCCACTGAGGCTGACTTAGACACGGTGAGCCTCCCAGGACTGTCTCTTGAGGGCAGGCAGCACCCGGAAGGCCAGGGCCTGCGGAGCCCTGAGCTTCCCATGTTGAGGGGCAGAAGGAGCCCGGGAGGTCGGAGAGGGAGCCGCTAGCACCCATGGCAGGGGCAGGACAGGGAAATGTCTTCCCCCCACTCTCGGGGGCCCTGGATGACAGAGACAAGCTCACAGGGAAAAGCACACACATTCATTGAATATGAGTGATACAGTTCTATATTACCTAAGTAATAAGTGATGAGCTGTATATTATGTAAGCGGGAGAAGGGAGGCGGTGAGCGCTGACCATGGCTGGACGAGGTGTGGGGCAGTGGTGGACAAACAGGACAGGTCCAGGGTGAGAGGGGCATGACCAGACTTAGCTAGTTCCCATTCTCTGGGGCCCCCGTGTCTTCTGAGTTAAGGACAGTAAGGATGTGTGGTTCCTCAGGAAGGGGGAGGGTCTGCACCTGCTTTGGGCTGGGTGGGGGCGGTTGACGGGCCTGCCTGCTTCTGCCCTTTTCTCAGCGTCCTTCAGTACCCCTTGGGGCTGTATTTGGGCTTGGATGTAGGAGGATTCTGCTCCCCTTTCCCATGGCTGCTGATCCAAGGGCCAAGGACAAAACAGAAGAGATATATGGTAAGCAAGCCAGGACGGGCGGGGGCAGGGATGGGATCTTGAGACCCTGGGAGGGCCTAACCACTTTCTCAAGTTAGACAACTTCCCTGTTTACGTTTGCACAAGTCATGCTGTCCCACTGGGTACCCCTTCCTCTAGAGATCTGTTTTCTCTAAGTCTTTAAATTTGCATTCTCTGGTCTTGCTGAGCTGGAAGGAGGGAGGGATCCCTGATGTGTGGCTTCCCGTGATCCTCTCTGGGAAAGTCAGCCTCCCCTAAGGATCTCTGCCCCGCCCTTCCCGTCCTGAGACACGGAGGCTGGTCCAGCAATACCTCATTTACTCTAAACAGGCAGGTGCACCCCCTCTACACCCCAACACCTGACCGGTCTGGCTGTTCCGGACTCAGAAATTCCAAGACCAGAGAGAGTGAGCAACACCCCCAGCTCTCTGTTCCTCTGCCGGCGCAGTAATTCTGAAAACAGTCTTTTCCTCTCTGGAGAGCTGAGCTCTCCGGTACAGAGAGAAAACGTCCTCTGGGTGAAAGCGGCCTCGGGACCCGAGCTGTCTGCGTGATTAGTCGGGGTGCGTCTTCCTTGTGAGGATGCTGGTGCTGCCTTCCGGGACCAGAGAAGCCAGAGGAACGATGGAGAAGGACACGCTTTTGCTTCTCCTGGAACGGGCTTCTCCCCATAAATGTCCATATATGTCCGTCCTGCTTCCGAGTCAGTTGTCCTTGCCGCTCTCGGATGCCTCTTCCTGGCTCCTGGGAGGGGGCAAGCCGAGTGCAGGGCTCTGAAGGGTCCGGGAACATGGTTTTCACACTGGCTGTCTGTACTGAGCGCCACTCAGACAGGCTCCTAGGTAGGAGCTCGTTGGAGGAGTCTGATGTGTGAGTGCATCTGACCCGCCCTGGGCTCTGGGCTCCCCTGGGCTCCCCTGGGGGTGGGTGGGAGCCAGCCCAGGAATGCTGTCCTCCGGGTCTTTATCAGTACCCCTCCCTCCCCCAGGAATCCTCCCGAAATGGGCCCGCAAAGATACCTGCCTTCAACAAAAAGGCAAACATCAAAGTCCGTAACTTTCCCAACTGGTTTGGATTCCTCCAGGCTTCACTTGCAAAGCTGACCGTGCTCCACAAATTCCAGATGTTTCCTTCTTCCGGCTGCGTCCTTCACCCTCCACAGTGGTCCCCCCCACCCCCTGCCCCGGGCTGGCTGAGGACTTCTTGGGGCTCCTCCCACTGTGTTCCTCTGGTTTCTGGCTAGAGTCCTTATTTGAGTGTGTGTGAATGAGTGCATGTGTGTGAACGTGTGAGCGTGTCTGTGCGTGTGAGCGTATCCGTGTGAGTTTGTGTGAGCGTGTGTGAGCGTGAGTGTAAACAGGTGTGTGAGCGGGGGCATGTGCGTGTGAGTCGTGACCGTGGGCGTGGGAGCACGTGCACATGTAAGTGTAGAAGTGTGCGTGTGTGTGAGTTGGCATGTGTGAGTACGAGTATGAGTGTGCAAGTGTGTCACCGTTCGTAAGTGTGAGCGAGCGTGTGCACGTGTGACTGTGCCCTTGCGAGCCCGTGCATGCGTGTGAGCTCGGGCGTGTACGTGTGAGTGTGTGAGCTTGCGTGTGCATGCGTGTGAGCAGGGGCATGTGCGTGTGCACATGGTCGTGCAAGCTTGCGTGTGTGCGTGTGAGCGAGGCTCACACTGTGCCGCAGCGAGTGAAGAGGGAAGGTGTCGGGGACGGGTGCGGGAGGAACACTCCCTCGCTCCTGCTCTTCCTTCCTATTTGTTTGGAGAAGAGTTTCTCCTTCCCACAGCGAGAACTGGGTTTCACCTTTCATTGAAAAACCGTTCAAGCTCCCAAGGGCTTCCTTGGGGTTCCTGGAAGGTGCTGGTTAGCTGGAAGCTGGAGGGCCCGGCCCTCTTTCAGAACAAAGGAGCCCTCGATTTACACCTCTATGGGGCGATTTGAGCAAGTTCAAGCTTTCCATTAACCCCTCCTGGCCAGAATGACTTCCTCACCCCAGTTAATGAACAAATACGGGTGTGCCACCAAATGGATTCCTGCGAGTGGCTTTGGTGTGGTCCCTGGCTGCTAGCAGGAGTGTGAGCCCCTTTGTTCTCCAGTCACTTCTCCTGTGGGCTCCCAGCACTTTGAATCTCAAATGAGCCGCCTAATTAATCCCCAGGACTCTCCTGGGGATGGGGAGGGCCTGTCCATTATCTTCCCTCTGCAGATAGTAACAACTCAGAGGGCTTGGCTGAGGTCACGGGAGAATTAGCATCGGAGCAAGAATAAAATTCCCACTTCCCAAACCCCTCTACTCCTATCCCGTTCCCTAGACAACACGGTTTCATCCTCTTGCTAGAAAATGAGTCGACACAGCCAAGCCTCCGTGCGTCAGAATGAATGACTATCCCAGACACACGGGCTGGTGGCCGTCACACAGTTGGGAAAGGGACCAACTCGTGGTTCATTTGGCGGAGATGCCTTACGGGGGGCTTTCAGACCCCATTTTCAAATAAGTCTCCAAGAAAGAAGAGTCACTCACAGGAGCCAATGGTTCCCGGCGAACAGGTGTCTGGGGCCCAGGACGGGTGCGTGGCCTGCTTGCTCTGATCGCTGTCTCCCAGTGGTCACGGTTGTGCTCTGCTTCAGGAGGAAACACACAGAAGGGCTGAAGTACAGGTCTGTGATTTCTGGAACGAGATGTTGTCACCGGAAAGGATGTCCACCCAAGCCGTGTTCTTTCAACGGCACCAGGCTTCATGAGGCACTGGGGCAGGACGGGCCGGTTCCACGAGCCGTGAATGGGATCACAGGCAGGCACATTTCCCAAAGTGACTTGGTGACCTTTCCCATGGGCTCATTTGGAAAATCAGAAAGGCCTTGCTGATCTCTTGATTCCCTGCAGCTCAAGTGACCGGGGACAGTGTGATCACGCCGGACGTGTTTATCTTAGTTTTGATGGTCGATTGTCAGAGACTCCTAAGTGGGCACCTCACACTCTTGGTAACATAAACAAGTTCTCAAACGGATTGTGGGAACTGAGTAATGAGTCACGAGAGATGCCTTCAGTCAAGTCACTAGAATGGAATCCCAGCGTGGACCTCGTGGTAAAGCCAGAGTTCTTGGATAATGCAAACACATTCTTTGGATTCCAGGTTCCCGCTGGGTTTCAGGATGGCAGAGAGGACAGCTTGCTGACCCCAGGAGCTGTTACCCACCGGGAGTGTCCGGGGAGGGTGGCAGGAAACACGGAAGTGATTCTGGGTTTTGTGATGTCTGCTTTGAGAATGAAGAAAAAGAGATTAATACAGATCTCATACTATTCTAGATGCACAGTTATTACCAACTTGCTGCCCCAAAATGCTTACACTTATTATTAATGGGTTTGAGGTGATTATCAAAGAAATGGGCATTCTTTACATTTCAGAAATTGCAAGCCCTAAGAGGCATTCCATTTATCAAGCACTTAACTTCCGAGACAGAATGAATCATTCTCCAGATAATTATCAAAGCTGAGTGTTTGCGGAAGAAACACCCTCTCCATAAATCTTAAAAATTGCATATCCTTATAAGTGAAATCGCACCTCAAAATTTGGAAGTCACTGCAAACACGTATCAACTATTTAAAGCTGACAAATGGTAAACAGAAATGTCATTGATTTCACTAGTCCTGAAAAAGCACCTTCATCCCCCCACCCCACCCCACCCCACCCCACCCCAAGTCCTATGTAGCCTTTGATGAATTGGTCGATTATTTCAAACACCATCGTTGCCCGAAGAGGCGCTAACATGAGTGATGGCGGCGTGTCGCTTCTCCCGAATTGCGTTCAGGAGATCGGCCTGTGCCCGCTCCCACGCGGCCCTGATTTTATGCAGCGGGATCCCCGCGTCATCACCCTGGCCTCATCACCCGGGGCTCCCCGGTGCCTGAACGACGGCCCTGCGTCCCGACGGGCAGACCTCCTCTCGCATAAATAACCTGTATTCCCGAGAGGCCGGAAAGGTGATTCATCAGCGGGAAACCGTTCCTTTGTTTAGTGTGTCAAACCCAAGAATGAGTCTCCAGGTTTAAGTTTTCCAATTTTTTTGAGATTTAAGAGGAAAACAGGAAAGTAGGAAGAGAGGGAGAAAAAAAGGTCCGTGACATTTTCAGTGAAGAGATGCGGAGATGGAGAATTCTGAGAAGGTCAGGAAGTTCAAGGACGACCCACTCTTGCGCACTAGCAAAGCCAAGCCCAGGGGTGGCAGGACGTGACAAGCTGAAGAAGCGACAGGGGTCCCGGACAGGACTTCAGTCGTGCGCCTGGGTGCTGGGGATGCTCAGGGGGGAGGTGGTCCCCCGCTGCATCAGAGGGGTCTGGATTCTGTTAGAATATGACAGCATTGAAGCTAGGAAATGAGACTATGGCCCTATCCTGGGAAATGTTGTAAGACGTCCGCTGCCCATCCACTGTGTCCATGTACCTTGTCCCATGGGGATGTGGCCGGGGCAGCTGTCTGCCCTCACCCCGGGGGCCTCAGCCCTGCACCTGCTCCCAGCTCAAGGCTGTCAGGCTGGAGCTTCCCACCTCTCAGGCGGCACGCCAAGGACCAGTGGCCTGACCTTGCTGATTGTGGCTGCGCGGCGGTGAGGATCCTGTGACGTTCAGCGGATTATCCACTCTGCCACATGGGATTTCTTGCTTATGCCGCCCGAGACATCTCACCAGAGCTCTAAGTAAAAATGCCTTAAAACTGACATTACCTCAGAGTAATTTTGGGTGACCAAGATTTACAACTTTCATCTTTTTAAAACTCTGTACAAATACTGGAAAAGTTTGTGTATCGGCTCTGGTTTTTCCTTCCTTCTTCCTTCCTTCCTTCTCCTTCCCTCCCTCCCTTCTCCTCCTTCCCTCCGTTCCTTCCCTCCTTCCTTCTGTCCCTCCTTCCCTCTGGAATTTAAAGAATATTAACTTTAGACTCTTTTTTTATTATCACGAGATCTATTATATTTCTACAGATTTCAAAACTTCTTTTATTTTAACTAATACCCACAGCATGGCACTTTCAAAGACATTACATTTGGTATTGTGGAAATTTCCAACCTATAAGAATTAGAGGAAGAGGATGACGTAAGTTTAAGTTCATGTACTGATGGCCCAGCTTCAAAAGTTCACCCGAAGACAGTCTTGCTCCATCTGTACTCCTGCCTTGCGCGGCCCTCCCTGGTAGCATTGAAGCAAACCCCATCCGTCACACTGGAACCCTTTAAAAGCAGGAAGTTGAACGAGAATCAAAATGGCAGCACAAATGCCTCCATGAAGCTGCATTTTAAAGTAACCCTCTTCCTCTCTTGTACAAACCCCTCTTCCTCCCTTCTTGGCCTTTTCTCTCAGGAACTCGGTTCAGCCCTGGAAAGGTGATGAACCTGGCTGGCAGCACGGACGCAATTCCTGCCAAAACCAGTGAGATCCTATATTTCCCTGTAAAACCCCACAGCCCCTTCCTCTGCATGGGCTTCTGGTTTCTGAAGACCACAGCCTGCCCGGGAAGGCAATAAAACCAAGTGTTCCTCTTTGTCCGAGGCTCTGTCTTCCTGGTACATTTTGGCTCTGAAGCACAGAGTGTGGTCTGCCACAATTTCATTTCTTCCATAAATATTTCATGCATCTCTGAAAGGTAAGGATTCTTTGGAAAGGTAACCTCAACACTGTTATCACACTCAAACAAATTATCAATAATTTTTTCTGTTACTAAATATCCATCCAGTGTTACATTTTTCTAATCTTTTCCTATCCTATGGTTTGCTTAATTCAGGAATTTCATAAAGGTCCATATACTGTAATTCATTGACTTGTCTCTTAAATCACTCTTAAATCTTATATTTTAAAGTAATCTCTGTACCCAATGTGGGGCTCAAAGTCATAATCCTGAGATCAAGATCAAGATCACTCTACCCACTGAGCCCACCAGATACCCCATTGTAGTTTCTTTGTTGAAGGAAATTTGTTGATTTTTTTCCATGTTTTGCTATGTACCTGTTGTGTAATTCCTTTGCATCCTGTGTTTTCTGCAAATTGGAAGTTAGACCTGGAGATTTGAGTTATAATTTTATTTTCCTTTTTATGCAAAAATTCCTTACAGACAGTAGAAGGATTTTGATGTCTGGCCATCCTTTTTATAAAGGTAACTTCCATTAATAATCTGCCTGGAGTAGATTAAAAATAATTTAGGGGTTGTAAAATGGTGATATATTAATGTGATCATTTCTTTTAAATTTACTGTCTAAAATGTGTCTTAAAGGATATTTTCCCCTCACATATGATTCAGTTATCCTGAGGTAGAATTCCACCAGAAAACTTACAGGAAATATTATATTTGCTTGATTATGTCTTTTTATTTACTAATTTTCCAAATAACGAGTTGTATTCCTAGTACATTCCATGTATGTCTTATGTGGTTTGAGTATTATTATAAACACATGAATTAACATCTTTGATGTACTTCAATTTATTAATCGCAAAGTTATCCATTGACTTGTGAAAGTCTCTTGAAAGACTTTGACCATGACGCTAGTGGTATTTGCTAGCTTCTTGCTTTCTGGAATGACTAAATATTAAGACTTATCTTGAAAATTTTCTTCCTCAAACTGGAAGCGTCATATCAGCAAGGAGTCCTGGTCTGCTTTAGTGGGAAACAGTATTTAAAGACCACAGTCTTGGTTCTAGGGGTGCTAATTTCTACTGGTTTAGTCACTGTTTCTAGATGTTTTCAGAGGACAGAGCTAAACACACAAAGACACACACAAATCCCTGAGAAGATAAGATACAATGAGTTCAGTATCAATAAGATACAAAGATACAGTGAGTTCATAGTGACTGATAATTGCAAATTAAATTCAGTACTACAGATTATTATTCATCTCTACCACCTCACATCTGTATCTTTCCCATGTGGAACATTCCTGTTTTCAATGACACCATAATCACTCGTTTGATTTATCTCACAGCAATTGGTCACTACGCACAGAGGGTCGTCGTATTGTCTCAGGATCGCTATCTCAATACTGTCACTAACAATATGATTATTGGAAAGAGCATAATATTGTTCTTCAGTTTTGTTTTAGCGTGAAGCCACTAGGAAAGTATAGCTCATTAATATTTCTTAAAGTTACATGGAAGTTTTCCTCTCCATGTAGATATGCCACTAACATATTAAACAGTTAGATTCATTATTTCTATTTCGCTTTTGCTTTTTAAAAAAATCTAATGTTAGTTTAGTTTAAGATTATATTAGCTATTTGCTATTTACATGGGCTTTTTGTCAAATTTACAAAATAAGCATTTTAAGGGAAGACTATCTTCTATGGTTGTCTCTCCTACATATTACTTCTATGCCTCTACAGGTACTGTTTTTGAAGGTCATTGTGTGGAAAACACTACTTTTTTTTTTTTTTTCCCCTCTCTTCTCCCCTGCTCATCGTGAACACATCTGTGACCAGATGTGAATAAGCTTTTCCCCATACAGGTCAGTTCTCCAACTCGGCAGCAGACATTGACCGGGTGTCTTTCTGATATATGCTCAATTCTGACACTACCAAGAGAAAGACTCTGATCCCACAGGAAAGGGGTTCAGTCCTACAAGGTTTACTAATGCCTCATTTATCCAGGCACAGTTATGGGCCCATGTTGTGGATATTTTGTTAATGGGTAGAGAGACTGAGTTAAAAAAGTAAACACAGTTCCTACCCACATAGGGCTTATGATCTGAGGGGAAAGAAGTTCATTACAGAGAAAATACACAGTGTCTTTTTTTTACAATTGTGATAAGTGGTGCTGACCTTGAATCTTCTAGGGCTCTATACTCAGAAACTTATACTAGCAGATGAGTCCGGCACTCTTTAAAGGACTTACAAATATTAACTCTTAGAAATACTGTCCAAATTAAATTATAGGTAACTGAGCAGTAGTAAGGAAGATAAATATGTCTTCTCAGGTCATGATTCCATTTTCTTCTTCTTTGCTAGTCTCTTATATGTACTGACTCATTTCTTTCTTTCATTTATGCCCCAATCCTCTGAAAACTCAGTTCTGCTTCCTCTGCTAGTACTGAACGTCCTTTTTCTAGAAGCCCTCATGGGCCTTCTGACTCAGCCCAAAATGTAGTAGCTGGTACTATACTAGCCCTCAAGCCATAAACAGCTAGAAAAATGGTACAAAATGTGTGTTTTGTGGATATCAGGCAAAGAAAGTATGGGAACATAATCCATGACAGGAAAGCCATGAATGAGGTGATCGCTTGATGTCTTGGCTTTCTGCCTGGATGATTCTTCTGCATTATGGCCCAGGAAGGGGGAGCCCAAGCAGAGCATGTGACCTCCCTGAGAGGAGGTGATAGAGATCAGAATTCAGGGAGGCTGAGATTTCTGGTTCAAAGGTAAATTCACAGGGAATGCATATCTGGAATTTGTGGGGCAGAGTACTGGAGAACAAGGGGCCACACAGAGAAAGAAGTCCAGAGTCTACTGTGAGTTTCCCTTGGGTCTCTGTTAGAACATTCTTCTGAACTAATAGTAGGATAAAGAACAACTAGTAAGGGAAGATAACTATCAGGGGAGTACAAGCTAAAAAAAAAAAAAAAAAAACCAAACCAAAACAAAACAAAACTACTGAGCTTCCCATAGAGCTGGGAGATATTTGCCCTCCATTTAGCTTGTGTGGAGAGACCTTGTTGAATAACCAGGGCATTCAGTAGAGCCTCTAGAAAGGCCATACCACAGGAGTAAGGCTAAACTAGCCTTTCCGTAAATCCATTCTAATGAAGCATAAAAACACCCCACCAAAGAATTATAAGGGTCAAGCTGATGCTCACGTAAACTCACAACCTTCCAGAAGAAAGCCCTGGGCAGGAATCCAGGAATCCAGAAAGGCAGGAATCCAGACACTGACCAACATGGTTGATGTCAAGTGTCCAGTTAAAATCACTCCATAGGTGGTCCTTGATCAGGAGAAAACTCCCTTCATAGAAACAAGGCTGTGCCTTCCCGATGATCAAACCTAAAGATTTCAATGCAACGATGATCTTCCTACTCGCCCTCGGGTTGTGTGATGCCTGTGACCACCTCTCTGGGTCTGTTTCTTCTATAAATGAGATGTGTCTGTTAGCACCACTTTCAGTAACCCTACTTGCTCTCCTCCTGCTCGTGGACAGGCCTTCTTCCTCAGTATTCTTCCTCAGTATCTGTCTTCCTCTTGGCTTTTATTCCCTTTGCCTCTTTCTGACTGGCCCTGTGAGTTTTCTCGGACAGTTTCATTTACTCCAATATCTTCAACTAAAACTTTACTCAGTAAATTTCAGAAGCTTCTGCTTATATGATACTAAAATCTTATGGTAATCATTATAGTGTCCCTATAAGGTAGACTTCATCAAACCTTACAGTCACTATTGTCTTGTGACTGTCACACAACTCCAGCGTGATGAGAGGCTTGGGCAGTCCTTAACAAAGAAGGAAATGAAAGCTCAGTGAGATTAAGGCAGTTGCTCAAGGTCACCTGTCTGGGAAGTGATTTGGCACAGTCTAAGATCTAGGATTCCTGCTCTTTGGCCATGCTCTTTACAAATCTGAGTTTCCTAGAGTCTAAATTTCAGATCCCACGAAGGCTAAACACATGGTAGATGAGCTCATATTCAGTAGTCAGGACACCTGCTGCTGAGAAATTAGCTGAGGATTTCATTTAACTTTGAAAGAGAAAAGTCTCCTTTTTGGGCAGTGATGTGTAGACAGATTTCCTTTGAATAATGTCTTTAAATGGACTGAGGCAAAGCCTCTCAGGTGATTCACGCATCACACTGACATTCCAAAGAGTCAGATTGCACAATGCACTTTTGACTTTCTCCCTCTGAGCAATCTCAACGATTTGTGCTCGCATGTCCTGTCATGGAGTTATGTGCCAGTGGAGGTGTCGGTTTCATTAGAGACGAGGATTCTTATCTGTGTGGAAACAGGCAGGAAAGACCAGAGGAACTGCTGTCCTAGGTCTTGCTTGGGTCGCTTCCATTTTTATTTAAATCGGCAGTCAGTTTCTTTATAGGGAGTCTGGTTACTTACACAACAAGCATCTGTCAATGGTGATGATAGCTTCCTTCTGTAGTTCAAGCCCCATCGTGGCTTTCAGGAATGCCACACGCATTTCTTCCGTAACCCAGGCATCTCTACTATGCTCTTTGATGGAATCCCGTAGTATCTGGTTCGATAGCTGACCTGGAAAGTCAAGTGGTTGGACACATTTGTACTTTTCTCAGTTTGCCTTAGCACAGCCAAGTAGGGGTCAAACTCAGTGGTCCTCAGGAAATAAGCATCCCGTCCGTCACCTCCCACGCACGCACACACACACACTCACACACACACACACACTCAGCAACAAAAACTGAAACACAAGCACACAAATTTAAAAAAAAAGAAAAAGACATTCTGAGAAAACTAAATTTCCACTGAAGCTCTTTTCAGTCCGCAACTGTTTTACCATTCAAAATGTGGAAGTATGAAAGCAAAACGTATTCTAGAGTGATCCCAGAGCAGTATCTTAAACCAGTGCCTCCGTTGCCCGTCAGACTCTAACATTTGTCTTTTATAGCTAACGCGTTACGCCTATGATCGCCTACCTAAACTCTGCATCATAACGAAGTCCAACTTGTGTTGTTTTCAAAGAGGAAACAGATATCCTATTTATAGGTATTAGCATCTTAAAATGCTACACAGTTTATGCATTAGTGCTGGGGGCATATGGTGCTTATTTGAGTGGGGGAAATAAAAGAGTATTTTGTAACTTTGTATCTTTCTTTCTATATGAAAAATACATGCTTGCAACTAGAAAGTGAAAGTGAGCATTAAGGAAGGGTTGGAGAGAGAGAGAGAGTTTCAGGTGTCTTTTCGGAAGCTCTTTGACCCATGGGCCACATCCTACGGACGCCTCACTGCACTGGAACTGTGGGTTTCTCCTGGTTTTCAAGTTCTATGTCACATTTGCCTCCTCCTTCGCCGTGCCAGGGCTATGCTTAATGCTACACAATTTTAAGTGTTTCTGTTTTCCCAATGTGCAACCACTTACCACATCAATAGAATGTGCTCGGTGACAGGCTGTATTTCCTCTCTCAAACAGCCTAAACAAATAAAGTTCTATACGTTTCTTGCCACCTTGAGGCAATTAGGTTTAAAATGGAATCATCGAGCTAGCTGTGGCAATTAAATTGGCATGAAAGCAAGATAGGGTTTAGTTGACTTGTGTTTCTAGAAAACATACAGTGTCGATTTCACTGGAAAATGTCTTCCCATCAGTGGTTTAATAAGTAGAGTATTGTGGGACTGTTTGCCAGGATGCACAAAATTTGAAGTTGAAGCCGTAATAAAATAGCACTATGTGAGCCCCCAGATCTTAAATGAAGGCTTTGCAAGACCTCCAGCAGCACCAGCATCACGGAAACTTGGTTCTGCCGCACAGTAAGCCTGCTCAGAGCTAAGGACCTGTAGCCACCCCAGGAACTCAGTAAGACTTTGTAAGGAAACTGAGGTTCATAGAATGTCAGTAACTTATCTAAAGTCAGAAAGGGAGAAAGCTGAAGCCGAGGAGATGAGATTTGAACAAAACCTTCAAAATCCATTCTATATTTTAATAACCTGCCTCTTATTAGGTTATTCTACATTTTAAAAAAAGATGGTTCCCCATGTTCATTAGTGACAAGAGTGCTTATTCTAAGTCCCATACATATTTAAATCAGATTGGTAATAAGTCGGTTTCTTAGAATATGCAAATTGTATTAAGATGATGTTCTATTCAAAGGCAGACAAAAGGGGCTCTGGGCCAGGAGTCAGAAAATTGGGTCTAGAGCTGTCGTGGGCACAGCTGCCTGTGTTCTGGGCTTGTGTAAGCCTCTTGGGGGTTCTGTGGCTCCGCTCCTTCTTCGGTGCGATAAAGGACTTAGCTAACTGACAATCTTCATGCTCTCTCACCGCTCCATTTCTGTGATTTTATACTGTATCATTTGGCTAAAATGCATGTTGTCTTTCCATCACTATGGCTTGTCTACTTCATAATCGAGAAGAGAGAATAAAAACAGATTTTGATTAAATGATATAGAAAGGTTTACGGGGGTTGGTCCCTGGCAGGGCTGACTTCTACCTGTGGCCCCAAAGAGACCACCACCTGTCCCAGAGAACCCATTTGGAGATGACAGACGGCCCCGGGTCCCACAGGTGTTGCCCGTCGCCTCTGCGACTCCACCAGCATGGATTAAATAAATTCTCTCGGATTTGGGGAAGAACTTGTGTAACAGAAACTTGGTTTTAGCTATCTGCGTCAGAGTAATAATAGATTATTGGGCTGAAAACTCCTCTCAATGCTGAAAAATAATTGCTTTCAAATCAAACAATTAGCTATGCTGTTTTCTTCTATGCTGATTTGGTATCCCCCGAAGGAGTGGTGGCCCCTATTCTCTGTAGCCATTTTTTTTTTCTTTCAATCTGTTGATGGCTAATGCACATGTAGATTTTAAAGTAAATACGATTGGAAATGTTTAAGTATTTTACTGTTTTCTTTAAAAAAAATATGTAGCCCTGGGCACCTGAGTGGTTCAGTGGGTTAAGCCTCTGCCTTCAGCTCAGGTCATGATCTCAGGGTCCTGGGACTGAGTCCCGCATCGGGCTCTCTGCTCAGCGGGGAGCCTGCTTCCCCCTCTCTCTCTGCCTGCTTGTGATTTCTCTCTCTGTGTGTCAAGTAAATAAATAAAATCTTTAAATAAAAATATGTAGCCCTATAGCCTATATCTACTGTTCAATTTCAAAATCTGCTCCATTTAATTTATTTGGTAAATACATGAATCAATAAGTAAATTTATTATGAATGTGGGAGTCTTACTTCAACAGGGCTTCCATAACTTTCTCATCTAGACGGCAAACTGCGCACAGGCACGTCTGAGACACATTGCAGGGTTCATAGCAGATAGCGGCAGGGAAGTGAATATCACAATAAAGCAGGTCAAATTCTTTATTTGGTTTCCTGTGCACAGAAAAGTTACGTTTCCCCTAAACTGTAGTCTAGTAAGCACGCGCCAGCATTATGTCTACAAAAGCAATGTACATTCCTTAACTAGAACATCCTTGACTGCTAAAAATCCTTACCATACCGTGAGGTTTCAGAGGGTCATAATCACTGATCAGAGAGCACCATAGCGAACATCATCACAATGAAGAACTTTTAAATATTGTGAGAATTACCACAATGGGACACTGTTGGAAAAATGGCATTGGAATACTTGCTCAGCTCAGAGTTGCCACAAACCTTCCATTTGTAAAAAAACAAAAACAAAACAAAACAAAAAACCCACATAGTATCTGCGAACACAATCAAGTGACATACAATAAAGCAAGGTACACCTGCATTTACGTTTGGGTCCCCAGATTCTGTTAGGACAGATGAAGCTAGACTATGCTGCAGTGAGAAACCCCTTAAATCTCAGTTGCTGGGACACTTCTGTCCCCGCCGGATGTGGGTCAGGCAACCGTCTTCCAGGTGTGTGTGAGGGACCCATGATTCTGCCATTTTATTATTTTTTTAAATTTATCTTTAAATTTTTCCTTTTCCAATATTTTGTTTATTTATTAGAGAGAGAGAGAGAAAGAGAACACATGAGCAGAGGGAGAGACAGGCTCCCAGCTGAGCAGGGAGCCCCACCCGGGGCTCGATCCCAGGACCCTGAGATATGACTTGAGCCAAAAGCACACACTTAGCCAACCGAGCCCCCCAGATGTCTCAGGATTCTGCCATTTTAAATATGTGGTAAAGAGAGCACAGAAAAATGTGCACAAGTGTTTATAGTCATGAGATGGGCTTCGGTGAAGATATGACCTTGCGTCTGCCAAAATTCCTTATTTGATTTTGGAATGATACTTCCTTCTCTTGAGAAAACAGATGAACACATCTTCTCCTCACACCTCAAAACCAGAGGAAAGCAAAAGATTGAAATTGTCTAATAGGATGACAAGAATATTCCAAAAAATTTTTTTCCATGACAAAGAAAATTGTTCCTAGATATTTACTGTGTGTGAACTCAAATAAAGAGTTCTGAATCCTGTAATTCAACAGAGGACACTGAGGTCGAGTTTTCTTTGGGTGGGCTGCTCCAGAAAAAGGTGATGTTTCAGACTAGAGAAGACTTCAGAAACGCATGACACAGATGGAGGGGAAGTGAAACATAAAATACTTAAGCAATGTATCAGCCGTTGCTGTTGTGACCCTTATTTGGATTGTGATTCAAACAGACTATTAAAAACGGGACATTAATGAGATATTTAGTAGTTTGTATACTAACTATGTATTTGAACCCATTAGAAATTATTCATTTCTAGGTGTTACAATGATACGGTGATTCTTTCATTTAAATATGGTTTCATATATTTTAGAGATACATACTGAAATATTTAAAACTTAAATGATGTGATGCCTCGGGCTTTTCTCAAAATAATAAGACAGGAGAGTGAAGGGGGTAGGGATAAAACCAAACTAACCTTGGGCTGGTGATTTCTGAAGCTCGGTTCTGGGTACCTGAGGATTTGTTTTCTCATTCTGTCTACTTAGTTTATGTATATCATTTCTCACAATAAGAATTATGAAACAACGTCCCATTACCTAATATTTTATCTAAGGGATTGATTTTTCACTTTTGATTCATTGTTTCTTTTCTTATATCTAGATTTCCCTTCCTGCTTACTCTTCTGGTTTAAAAAAACATGTTCACTCACTTCACATCGACTGTAATCCCCTCAGAGTCCTCGTTCGTAATCTGGGTAGAGAACGAGATGTGGAGGGCACCGCAGAGTGGCCGGGCTGGGGTGGGAGCCGTCCGGGTGCCTCGGAGCGCGAAGGTCTGTGTGAGTCGATGCCCTGATGCCGTCAGACAGCGGCTGCTGAAAGAGCCCTGAACGTCCCCCTTGAATGGTCACGATGGCCTGAGAAAGATTAAGTCCCTTAAGAATGAAGGGTCCTTTTCCGGAAAGAGTACTCAATATTTCAGCTCAGCCAATTTGACAGAATCTCTGTACCAAACATTAAGCAAACAAAACCCCGTTTATTCCAGACCTAACAAACTGTGCCAACTCGGTCATGAAAAGAGATAGTCTTCCCCAGGTATTTTGGATCTTGCTTCTAGTCCCGAAGCCCTTGAGACTTGGCTACAACATTCTTAGTACAGGATTCAAGGACCTCGAGAGTAAGCTCTGTGGTCGCAGTTAAGACCAACTATCAACTTTCTAGAGAAACAACATTGCCTGCCTTTCCTTCCTTCCTTCCTTTCCTTCTTCCTTCCTTCCTTCTTCCTCCCTCCCTCCCCCTTCCTTCCTTCCTTCCTTCCTTTCTTTTCTTTCTCTCTTTCATCTTCAGCATTCTTTATCAAATAAATAAAGCTTCTTTGTAGCACTCGTAGTGAATGCGGGATAAGATTTATAAAGTAACAGTGGATAGTTTAAATCAGACCAAACGCCACGGTTTTCCTTTCCAAGCTGAAGAACTGGATTCCTCTTAAATCTGGTTAGGGTCCTGCTAAAGAGCACCTGACCATGTATCCTATCTTGGGCCCTTGAACTGAAATGCAAATTATGCTTTTAATTTGATGAGAACTATTGTGACGACACTTCAGAATAGAGAATATGTCTCTCGGTCTTCAGTACTTTCCAGCTGGCTTTCCACTGTATCTTCAATAGGACTTTTTTTGTAAACCTGTTGTCAGAGTAGAAAATCCTCCATGACCCAGTCATTCGAAGGTCCTGGCTTTTCGTGTCAGAACCTTATATCTAAATGACCTTGATGTGGTGTATTTATTCGATGTTGTGTAATGAGCTCATAAAATGCCCTTGTGAACTGTTATGGTTGGAGTTTCACTTGGAAAATGTCAGTATGGATTCAAGGAACTTGGAAGAAACCAATTAGCTTCCTCAGCTCGACAATTCAGACTCACAGGTGGTGTCCAGGGAATTCTTGATAATGAACACTTAGCAATATTGATCTAGAAAACTCCCCATATTACTTTAAATAAATCCCATCGGTTCCATAGATGCGGAAGTCAAACTAAATTTGGCAATTGCTCCAATGACAATAGGAGAGAAGATTGGTGTGTAAACCCAACTAGAATTTTCAGAGCCTTTAGCCAATCAGTCACACGGAAAGTGTCTACTGAGTTTTCACCTTCTAAATAAATACTGGAAGTAAAACACGTAGTTCTAGCCCCACAGGACCATAAACATTACTACATAGCATATAAAAAAATACAAAATCATTATACTGTACTTGGCTCCTTGTACGCTCAGGGAGCATTAGAGTCAGCCTTTGGAAGAGTCGAGAAAAATCAGTGATGAGAAAAGGAGTGTAAGATACATGCGACAGACCTCTTGACTGCTGGGGGCATTTTTTTTTTTTTTTTTTAATATATAACTTTGCAAGTGAAACCAAGGTGAATGTGTGATTAAGACGATCTCTACCACTTATTTATGTATTTATTCATTTGAAAGAGAGCGCGTGAGTGGGCGGGGTGGAGGGAGAGGGAGAGAACCTCAGGCAGACTCCACACCTAGTGCAGAGCCAGATGTGAGGGTCAAGCTCATGGCCCTGAGATCCCACCAAGAGTCAGATACGGAACCACCTCAGCCACCCAGGTGCTGCATTTTTTTTTACATGACAAAGGGATGAATTTGTCCTGAAGGACATCTCCGCCATTAAAGGTGGAGAACTGGGGGCCGCGAGAAAGGGAAAGTTTCTAGTCTGTCCTTGTGGGGCCTCCCATCCCCCGGTGGTTCAGGAGGTCCTGTTGTCCCACTTCATGTCCTTTCCCGTCTGCTCTGCTGACTTCAAGCTGCCCCAGGATGCAGGGAAATGGCTTCCGCTGGGTGTTTTCCCAGCGCCGACAGTTGCCTGAGGTGTAACATCTAAAATAAATCCTCTGTTATATATGATGGTTTATTATGTCCCAGTGAACCAGCCAGACACCCCAAGAATTGTCATATACTCTTAATGAATTGAGTCTTTCACAAAATGACTTTACCTTTGGTATTCTTTGCTCTGAAATCTATTTTGTGTGGTATTTTTTTTTTAAGATTTTATTTATTTATTTGACAGAGAAAGATTACAAGTAGGCAGAGAGGCAGGCAGAGAGAGAGAGGAGGAAGCAGGCTCCCTGCCGAGCAGAGAGACCGATGTGGGACTCGATCCCAGGACCCTGAGATCATGACCTGAGCCAAAGGCAGCGGCTTAACCCACTGAGCCACCCAGGCGCCCCTATTTTGTGTGGTATTAATGTGGTTACTTTAGTTTTACTTCTGTGAGTTTTAGCATGATATACTTCCATAGTGTTACTTTTAACTTTTCTATGTGTCTTTTTTTTTTTTTTAAGTAGGCTCCCCGCCGAGTGCAGAGCTCAGTGTGGGGCCTGACTTCCCAGCCCGGCGGTCAAGACCTGGGCTAGGCTCGGGAGTTGGTGCTCAGCCGACCAGCCCAGCACCCCTTGTGTCTGTTTTTAAAGTGGATTTGGAAAATGTAGTATGGGGCTGGATCTCAGCTTATTTATTGTCCAACCTGACAATCTCTATCTTTTAATTGACATGGTTAGAGCATTTCCATGAGCTGTGATTATTGATATGATAAGGTTTAAGTTAACCATCTCTCAATGAGTTTTCCGTTTGTCTCATCTGTTCTTTTTTTTTCATTTTTCCTTTTTGCCTGCCTTCTTGTGATCTGAGTATTTTTTTTGTAATTCCATCTCATCTCTTATGGTGGCTTATTGGCTGTAACATGTATGACTAATTAGTTATTTTACTGGTTTCTTTAGGGTGTAAGGCATACATTTTAACCTTCGAGCAAAATGTCCGTGGTGTAAGGCCACCTCACGCATGCTACAAGATCTCACAGCAGCACACCTGCCAGTGAACGGTCATGTATGGCCTGGCATCTTTGTCAGGCAAAAAGGAAGGGCAGAGGAGACATTTTACTTTAATTCAATATGAATTAATTCAATTAATTAATAATTAATTATTTTATAAATTATTTTATTCTTACACATTATATATGATACATTAATTACACTGGTAAACCTATGAACATCTCATTGTAGTATATGTTATTACTTTTCATTTAATTCATTCATTTCATTCAAATTCTTGAAATTAGAAAGTTTATTATTTTTTAAGGTTTTATTTATTTATTTGAGAGAGAGAGAGAGAGAGAGAGAGGGAAAGCAGGGGGAGGGGCGAAGGGAGAGGGAAAGAATCCCAAGCAGACTCCGTGCTGAGTGCAGAGCCCCAGTGTGGGGATCGACATGGGGTTCGATGTGGAGCTTGATCCCTCAACCCTGAGATCATGACCTGAGCTGAAACCAGCTGAGCCATCCAGGGGCCGCAGGAAGTTCATTTTGAATGAGTGTTACGCAGTAGGTGACGACACTTAACTCTTACCTCCTGCCGTCTGAAGGAGGAGGAGAAGGAGCAGGACGAGGCGGAAACTCCGCAGCCAGCCTAGGACACACTCATGAACCTCCTTCTTTTTTTTTTTTTTTTTTTTTAAGATTTTATTTATTTATTTGACAGAGAGAAATCACAAGTAGATGGAGAGGCAGGCAGAGAGAGAGAGGGAAGCAGGCTCCCTGCTGAGCAGAGAGCCCGATGCGGGACTCGATCCCAGGACCCTGAGATCATGACCTGAGCCAAAGGCAGCGGCTTAACCACTGAGCCACCCAGGCGCCCCATGAACCTCCTTCTTAAACATAAGAACTATTTTCGGTCAGAACTAGCTTTCCTACAATTCTTCTCCAAGTTGTGAAAAGTTGTGAAAAGACACCAACTTCGCCTCCCTTAGCCTTACTTGTCTGCTTACCTGGGCTTCTCCCCAAGTGCCACCTGTCAGGGGCTGCCGACGGGGGTGTCGTTTCTGCTCCCCATCACGCTGTGCCTCTCAAACCCTCTGCACCTCTTCCCTGGGCTCAGAATCAGACCGTCTGAAACAAGGTCCCATGACTGCCCACCTCCCTCTCCTTCCTCACTTGGCTGGAGCTCTCCCATAGACAGAATGTACTCTCTTTTTTCCTCTCGACAGAGGAATTCTTCTTGTTTTTCTGCTGCTGGTTTATGTGAAGCGTGCCGTGGGCTCGCTCCTTTTATAGAAGCAGGGACAGGAGGGAGCGGGAGGAAGAGTGTGGGAAAGGAGCCCCTAAGAGCACGTGACCACCGGACCCCTCTCCCTGCCATCCTACCCCCATGCTCTGGGCCGCCTGGTGTCAACGGTCCAGAGGAAAATGCAAACCCAGGCTTCCTCACTTCAAAAAACAAACAAACAAACAAACAAACAAAAACCTCTCGGGGGGGTCACAGTGCAATCGTGGGTCTTATTATTCCTTGACGTTAAGAAGGCCCACAGTGATCGATGCTGAATATAGAGGAGGTTGGTGTGTACCTGCTTTTTGAAAAGCTGAAACTCAAATGATAGGTTAGAGCAGGGAAATTGTACAGACGGACCTAGGATGGAGGAAAATTGCAGGGAAGGGGAGAGACAGATGGCCAGCTCCATGCTTCCTTCTGTTCTCCCTCGGGGATGGTTCTTCTGAGGAAAGACCACAGGATGTTCTAGAAGAGATCTCTCTCTCTCTCTCTCTCTCTCTTTTGTTCCATTAGCTTGTTTGTATTTAATCAAAGTCTGCTGTAAGCAGTAGAGCCAAGCTTCTCTTAATCATGCTTGCCATTAGGGGGTTTAAATACAAAACTCCTACTTAACATTACAGCTACACTTTGATGAAAAACCTTCCCAACCCACCCCATCTCACATTTTCCCCATTGGTTTTTCTAAAATAGGACTGGAAAGTGCCAATAGAGTGTTTTGGGACTCAGAGTCCTTTGTGGTTTTCTAAGTCGCTTAAAAAAAATTTGGTCCCACTGACTGCCTTATCACCACTAATCGGAGCTTCTGTGTGACTGGAAAATTAGAGCCTTCGCACGTGGCAGGCAGGAGACACGGAGGCATGGTCTCAGGAAGAAAACCTCCAAACAGTGATGTGATTGCTGAGGACGGAATATTCCCTTGTACCCGTGGTTCTGGAAGTCATCCAAGTTATTAATAGCCATGGTGACAGGAATGTACATTATATTGTTTCCTCATCGACGAGAACGGAATGTCAGGCTGTGGGGATTGTGACATGGAAACTATGCAGGCTGGCTCTGGTGTGTTTTATTTTCTCCTTTTGAGGGCTTTCTGTCCTTGGTGCTTTGACCACGGCTTGTGGGCAGACATCTTCGTGGATGATGAAGAGAAATGACCTCATGGAAACAGGCTGGTGGGGACCCAGAGCTGATTCAAAGTAAGGTGTACCCCCGGGGACCACCGTCTGGGGCCGGCGGCGAGGTGCGGGGTGACCCGGCGCCCCTCGTGCTGGGCTGGTCCACCGCGCCTGCAATGCCTCCTCATTCTCCGCTGGCCTCGGACTCCCATCTGGTCAGAAAGAGCGTTTTTGTGGCTATCTGGGAACCCAGAGAAGCCCAGTTGGTGCCCTGGTCGGGTAAAATGAAGGAGGGAAGGGCACAACCGCAGGTCACAGTAAAACACAAAAAACCCCCGAGATGACATCAAATCCTTGGCTCCTTTGTTCCATGTTGGTGCATTTCCCCAGTTGCTGACGCCCAGGGACAGTATTTTGCATCTGCCGCACAAAATCTAAGAGTATTTGCGGGCCTCCTGCGAGGTTTTCTACACTGACCCGTCTCATCAGCTCCCACTGATTCCTGCTCTTTCCCCGTTTTGACGGTGTAAGGCCAAGGGGGGAGACACCCTCCTCTCCCCCCATGTTTTATAATTAATTCTCCATCCTCTCCACTCCTGTTCTCAGAACGGTTGGGTTTTCACACTTTCGGCATGATTGCTGCTGTTTCTTTTATTCCATGGTCCGGATTCTTAGACACTCGAGACCTGGGGCTCTGGACTTCTCGTATCGCTTCTGTAAACCTGGGACCACTGTAAGCGTACCACTTAGCAAGTGCTCGAAAGTATTGATTGCTTGTTTCAATGAGCTCATGTATTCCCTTTGGAAATCTTACTTAGGAACTCCTTCACTCTGGTTTTCTACCCCCTCAGGATAATCAGGGGGAAGATTACTATAGACGAAACAAACATATCATAAATTACTTAAAAACAAACAAACAAGTGTACTGTCTGATTTGGTATCAGTTTTAATAATATTCTCTGTATTTGACAGGTGCAATGGGATGGCAGCTCTGGGACTGCTTCAAGCTCAGGATCCTCCTAGACTGTATGCACACTCACACTCTAATTCTTTACATACCCACTTTATAGTTCTTGCCACGATTTTAGATTTCCAAGGGCCTGCTGGCACCCTCACAGACGTGAAAGCAGGGCACGCTTTGGAGCTCCCCCTTTTTTCTGAATTCCCCGCTTGGTCAGGTTAGATGTTCTTTCCCATTAAATCATCTTTTCAACCTTCCTTGCCATTTTAAAAAGATACCGCTTTGACTTTGATAAGCTTTGACACTCTGAATTCCTTGTGTTTCTTTGTCTTTTTTCCTTGGGCTCACCCGAGGCAAGGTCTAACACTGTCGCATCAGTAAGGAGGGGCTTGATTACCAATTCCAAATGATTTTTGTATTCATCACTCAAAAGGAAACGCCACGTCTGGGGGATAAGTGTCCATGACCACTCTGAAGATGGTGGGTTCACGTTTCTAGCACAGTTCATCCTTGAAGACACGTTCTTGTTTGTTTGTTTGTTTGTTTGTTTTTAACTTAGGTATATGTTCTTAACATTGCTTTTGTTGCCTCGAATGAGGTTCATTCTTCTGTCCGACACATCGCCTCCTTTGGGGTCTACCATCACTTTTATACTTCCTGCTCTGGACAAAACAATTTTAGCTCTTGCATCTCTCTCTCTCTCTCTCTCTCTCTTTAAAAATGTCAATTACCTTATGATAAGACTCATAGCATTTTAAAATAATCACTTAGGAATTTACTAGACATGCTCTCCTCTCCCTTCTCTGTCCCCAACACATACACACACACACACACACACACACACACACACACACACAGGTGTGTGCACATGCTCAAACTAGAAAGAATTAGAGAGAAAAGGCAGGCTAACCCACTCAGCCAACACAGAGCCTGGACCCCTCTAGCCCCATCTAGGGCCCTGTGTGAATGAGTAGATACCAGACTCCTACTCTCTGCACATCAGAGGGACTGGCCATGAGTTCTGTCTTTCCTGAGGTAATATAGAGTAATAAACAGGACATGTATTTCTTCTTTTTCCTCCTTTACCTCAGGACTGTCTGAGATCATCTAAGAAAAGCAGAAGTATTCTTTTGTTCTTTAAAGATCCATGGAAGGTTAAGTAACAAAATAATAACTCCAGATAGCCAAGGTCTGCACAGTTTGCACACTACGTCCATATGTACCATTGCATTTGATACTGACTGTATGTGGTAGAGGAAAACATCCCTCATCCTTTATTGTGGAGCGTACTGAGCTCATGAAAGGTGACGGCAATGTTCCCGTCCCAGGACTTACCCACAGGGAGCAACATATTCTGACACCACACCCTATCTCACCCACTTGAGGTTGTGGTTTCCTTCTCAAATTCCATTCTACGTTTTAAGAATTTCTCCCATTTTCCAGTTCATCAAAAGCCCTATATCATAATTTAAGTATTAAAATGCCTTTATATTATTTTTAGGGATTTGGGAAGGAGCAGAAGGGTATCAGGGTCTATAGTCTTCTACCGTGAAAACAGTTTCACTGGTGTTCATTCATTTATGTATCATTTCATTTATTCATCCATCAGACGTGGGTTGCTTCATCTGCTGTACCAAAGACTGCAATCTGAGGAATACCAGGGTCTTTTAAATCCAGGTGATTGAGTGGGAAGATTGGAGATTATGATACCAACCGGCAGGTGCCGTAGTGGAGGGAGAGGCGGAGGACTGTGAGCACTTGGACGGGAAGGGTCATCTCACAGAATGCCTACATCTGCTTTCTCTCCTGCTCCCGAGGTTTTCTACTTTCTGCATGGCCTCTAAGTGACAGACTCTTCTTCTCATCCCATAGCTGCCCATTCATGTTCCAATATAAATACCATTTCAGGAAATACTTCCATCACTCCTTTAGGTAATTTGGATTTTCCTTTACCATTCTGCAGTACCCTGCACTTGGCCTTACCAACACTTGATGACACTGATTTTAAATAGTTATACATGGAATTATTTGTCTAAGGGATTTTCTCCCCAACTGTAATCTCCTAGGAGCAGGAACCATATCTGTGTGAACAGGATCACACACTCAGGGCCAAATATGCAGAGGAGGAGCTTCAGAAAAATGTTTAATTTTCAGTAAATGAACTTGCTTCAGGGAAACCATACATAAAATCAAAGCATCTTCATCTCAATGGGCTTCTCTATGAGTTTGGTACCAAAATATAAGTTCTGCTTCGCAGTTGAAAATGTCGGTGGAGCACATTAACTACTCCGTGTCATTCTCATGCTCACAACTAACCCAGGACAAGAGTGTGATGACACTCCCTTGCCACAGCTCGCTGCCCCCCAGCTCACTTGGTGAGCCTCGACTATTGTCCAGCTGCACAGTGTCAAGCGGATCCCAGGCAGGTCTGACACAGCCCCATGGCAGGGGATGGGGACACCATTGCCACCCATCACTCCCACTGTTGTCAAATGAATTAACCAGTCCTCAGTCTGGACATGTGACTTGTACTCTCATAAAGACAGGAAAGTGGAGAGACTACAAAGAGGTCATAGAAGGAGGTAAAGAAGGACAACCTAGGCTATGAGAAAGCATTCAAGAAGTGCAATTTGGAAGGGTCTGCTCTTTAGAAGGGCACTTGTAAAATTTTGGAGCATTTCTTACACTGACTTGTTTTCCAGTGGTGTGCTTCTCAGGTAAAAGATCCCATTATGTCTTCCTCCTAAGAGATGATACTGAAAAGCACAGACCACACGTCAATTCATCAAGAACAATTGGTTTTCTCTTCATTTCACCTGGCATTAATGGCGTGGCAGGAGCCATGGCAAGGCTCATCCTTGATTTAAGAGACGGAAATCCAAGTACGCCTGGGTGGTTAAATTGGTTAAGCTTCTGCCTTTGGCTCAGGTCTTGATCCCAGAGTCTTGGGATCAAGTCCCACATCAGGTTCCCCACTCAGTGAGGAATCTGCTTCTCCCTCTACCCCTCCCATCTGCTGGTGAACTCTCTCTCTCATTCTCTCTCAAAAAAATAAATAAAATCTTAAAAAAAAAAAAAAAAGATGGAAATCCAAACCGTTCAGTGTTAAGTATAATGTAAAATTCTGTAAACAAATGGAAGATTGAAATTTTGAACCGGGAATAGTCATAAATGAAAATATTAGTGTGACTTAAAGCATAAGGCAAACTATAGTTGTCCCTTGAACAACACAGGTCGCCTTGTGTGTGGATGTTTTCTTGCTTGTTTGTTTAAGTACGATCCACACCCAACACAGAGCCAAATGCCGGGCTTGAACTCATGACCCTGCGATCAAGACCAGAGTTGGACACTTAACCAACTGAGCCACCCAGGCGCCCCCAGATATATATATATATATTTTAAAGATTTTATTTATTTATTTGACAGAGAGAAATCACAAGTAGATGGAGAGGCAGGCAGAGAGAGAGAGAGGGAAGCAGGCTCCCTGCTGAGCAGAGAGCCCGATACGGGACTCGATCCCAGGACCCTGAGATCATGACCTGAGCCGAAGGCAGCGGCTTAACCCACTGAGCCACCCAGGCGCCCGCCCCCAGATATTTTTTGATAAAGAGTATGCAGTACTACAAATACATCTTCTCTTACGATTTCCTTAATATTTTCTTTACTTACTCTATTGTAAGAATATAGTATACGATACATATACCATACCGAATATGTTAATTGACTCTTATCAGTAAAGCTTTTAGTCAGCAGTAAGTCATTAGTGGGTAAGTTTTTGGGGAAGTCAAAAATATATGTGGGTATTCAGCTATGTACAGCGATGGGCACCCTTAACCCCCATCTGTGCTCTTTAGATACTGAGGTTGTGCTGAAACCAAAAACTAGTGACATACTTAAAAGTCACCTGTGAAGGTATCATGGCACCCCAGATCAGAGCAGAAGTGTGAGCATAAGAGACAGAAGACAAGGACTGTTTGAAATGCTCCTGCAACAAACAAGCTATTTGGAACCTGTCTTCCCGTTGTTGACCCTCTCCAAAGCCAGACTGAGTGAGAACGTTTGTAGAGAGTGTTGGTGGGTACTTGCACCTCTGAAGGCATCTGGAGTTAAGAACGGAGGGCTTCCTAGGACAGCAGAGGGAGTGAGTGGCCAGGTTCCTGGTCTAGGACAAACTACAACTCTCAGCACCTGGTTTTACCTGGAGGAAACCTTTGGTGACATCATTCTGCCAATGAGTATAGAAGATGGTTTGACAAGCATGAGTCATGATTTCCTTAGCTTCAGAATGAGAGAGATGGAGATGGTCCCACCAGGGAGCCAGCACGAACGAGTCCATGGCGTGTTGCTGAGTCTTTCCCAAGCACTCAAATCACCTGCGGGTCTCGTTAAGATGCAGACTCTGATTCAGCAGGTTTGGGGGTGCGGCTCCCAGTGATGTCATTTCTGCTGGTCCTTTGACGAACACTTGGAGAGGCCAAGTGCACCACCCGATGGAGTCTCCTATGGAGATTAGGGACACCTCAGGGAGGAGAGGCATTTCTCCGATGCCCAAGGGCTCAGGAGGTATTGCTGGCAGCAGTGGACACAGAATGTCATCTATGTGCCCAGATGTGAGCGAAAGACCTGCAGGGAACCTCCCACAAGAGGAAGGCAGCTGTTCTACCACCAGACCGAGAGCAGGAGCCAGCAGGCGAGTGAGAGTGCTCCCATGTCTCCTTTCATCTCCTACCCATCCTCACTGCATGAGCTCCCAGGCTGGCCAAGGACAGTTTACTGGGGGGACATGGGGAAAGGTGGGTGGCTGGCGGCTGGGTGGAGGGAGGTCCTGTGCTCATGGTTGGTGGAAGGTAAATTGCCCTAGGCGACGTCTGAACACACAAGGAAATAGAAAATAGATTTTAGGTATCTGTGCTAGGAGCTCCCTACCTCACATAGCATGACAGATCCTAGCTAACTGAACAAATGGTTTTCTCTTCCTCTGGGTTAGAAAGCAGGACCATTTCCCATCTCGCCTTCCAGTTGAGTCATCTCACAACTGAGTTGTGGTCAATGGAATATGAGCAGAAGTGACCCGAGCCTCTCTTGGGCAGGATGCGACTCCCCCATGTCCAGCCCTCTGTGTTCCCCTCCGCCCACTGGCTGACTGAAGAGCCCTCCCCAGGCCATGAGGAGGTTGGAGACCTGAGAGGGAATAAGGACCTTTGGTCTCGGGATGACTTCTTGGGGTCCACATGTGTCAGACTGTGAAGTAACGGAGAAATCTAGAATAGTCTACTGTGTGGAACCACCAGCTTCTGTGGTGATTGGTTGAAACAGCCTACCTGAGAGCAAACATAGGTAGGGTTGGAGACTCACCAGGGCCAAACGCCAACTACCGGGAGTAGAACAGGGAGACGTAGCAACTTGTACCTTTAATGAGTTTTCCTTTGAGTCACTGTGGATAAACTTTTGGCTTGTGAATGCTCTTGGCACTAAGTCTTCTGTCTTTGTAGGGTTTGTTTTCATATGGGGCTGAAAGGCAAATGTTCCTGGAGATCAGTAATGAGACAGCGTCACCTCAAATTCCCTCCTTCCCGACCCTTGACAGCCTTCAGGCACTGAAGCAATTTCTACGTGGATTTCCCGTGGCATCTCTTCTCTTCTGCCAGGGAATTTTTCTTGCTTTTTAAAATATAGAATGTTATCTTTTTATAACAGCTTCTACACCCAAGGGAACGACAGCAGTTCACCAATTGCAAAGTTTTCTGGAGAACTATTTCCCCCACAACCCACACACATGTACAACCGACTTACATAAAAAGGTATCAGAAAGTTCCTTTTGTGATATGAAGATTGGTGATTTTATTCAACGGTAATGTTGATGAACCATAATAGGGACTCTGTTGGGTAGCACTGTTTCTCTTGTTACCACTCAAGACCCAGTTTGATTAAATTCAGTTGAACAGATTCCCAAAAATAGGTCTGGTAAAGAAAACCTTTCTTCAGAATGTGGCAGAATTCATACACTTTTCAGTCAATTGTTTGAGATCATGGACCTCAAGCCCCTTTGTTTGCTGAAATCTTAAAAGATCAAAACCTCAAATTGAATTTGGTTTTGTTTCCTTTTTCTGTAGAGCTTTGATCTCTCCCTTGGGATTTATCCATGGTTTCATTCTCTTTCATTCCCTTTAGACTTTAGAAGCTAAGTGGTGACATCAGGAAGGTGTCACGCACCTTGCTTTGAAGCCGCACGTGTTCCCCGGGGCTGTCGGGCAAGGCAAGCCAGTGGATACGCCGGCTATCTGCCCATGACTAATTCAAAGCGAAGCAAAGACACATTCGATGCATTCCTTTTGTGGAGCAACAATGGAAATGAATGCATAGATTTATTCACCTTTAATATTTTCTATGAGAAGACATCAAGGTCTTCTGCCATTGTAACAATCGGGTAAACTACGTACATCCAGATTACATTGTGCTGCTGTCAAAGCATACAAAATAGTTTAGGTATAAAGAGGTTTTTTTTTTTAAATCTGAAAAGTGACGGGAAGAATTAGAACAGGTAATAGGTATGTATGATAGGCAGCTAATAAGACTTAGCCTTTGAAAAACTCATCTTTAAAGTTTTACAAAGCATGCTGGATTTTAGAAAAACTTACTGGAAACACAATAATGGAGCTGCCCAGGGGTCTCCGGTACTTAGGGAAAGTGAAGGGACTACAAAGGTAATTCTTTGCCATCTGTAACTCAGCATGCTACAACCCCATGCTATATGCGTATCTTTGTAACTCACATGGCTAGAACATGGTAGTAGAATCTATTTGATAAAGTCATTGCTTATGAATAAGATGTAAAGGAAGTGGAATGGGGGGGAGAGAATATATTTTTAGTTTTTTGAAAGCAATGCTACTGTTTTGGGAAACCATGAGCATTGCAGAGAATTTACCATTGCACCATAAATAGAAATATAATTGCTTTCATCTGCATTACATGGCTTTTTTATGTGCAGCTAAAAACAATTTGAAAAATGTAATGAAATTACACTGAACTTTTACTCGGAACACAGTTGTTGTTTTTTTCCAGCTAATTTAATGTTTTTTTTTTTTAATTTCCTGATAAGAATAAGCATAAAAATAAACCCTATTAACTTCTAGCTAAAGATATACATTTAAAAGTTTGAAAAAACATTGGCAGTGCAGAGTGATAGCCAGGAGTGAAATGTGTCCCACTGTAGAATGTTATTATATAATAACCTTATGCCCTTTATCGTGACAGGAGCTGGGTTTGATGTCTCGCTGGAAATTGACAGCAATAGAATTTTGATAGAAATTTATCTGTCCTCCTAGACTGTGGAATTCATAACATACTTTTTGTCCAACTTATGTAATGTTTATATGGGATGTTCATTTACAAATCTAAGATTTTAATTGGTTGTTGCTTTTATGGGGTAGATTTATGTAAGCATAATTCTACTAAATTAGGTACCACAATTTAAGAATAGTAATATATTTTTCCACTCTAGAAAATACACTTTAAATCATTTTAACCCACTATAAACATTTTGATAGTAGTTTTTAGAGACCACTCATAAAGCATTTTTTAAAAAAGCAATAAGGTTGGGCAGTGTTTGAACACGGGGTAATAATTCATACCAATTATATTGCTAAACATAAGGTCTCAGGCCCAATAATATATCATAATTCATACCTTATGGTCTGATAGCAATTAAAATACCATCATTAAGTATATTGCAAACATACATAACTGTTGAAATCTTGCTTACATGGAATAACATTCCGTGCTTTATTAAGCAGAATAGTACCTCTGTTCATTTTGTTGACAGTGTCATAATCATTAGAGAACCATGCCGGGAGTACCTTTAATACATACACACAGAATCGGACTTTATCTCTTATTATTATGACTCTTAATAGTGTTTCTATTGTCATGGCTATTCATGCTTTCCAGTCGGCTGCCTGTCCCATCACATCGGAACAGGCACGACAACATGGTTCTAGTTAACACACGCCTGAATGTGGGCTAGAATACCCTCAAAGGGTTTGTTATCTGCCTCTGCAAGGTCAACAAACATTAGATGAGACAAAGGGATTCCTAGACTCAGCCCATATAAATTCTCCCAGATGCCCTTGATACCTCTAGCAGGTGACAGACAGGTCAGCCTACACCTACACACGCCCAAAACTGTGACCAGGTTAACAGAACAGGGGATGGTGTCATTTGGACCAACACGTGTTGGGGACAGCCCACTCCGCGTAAGCTCTCCAGGTAAGTCTTACCTCCCATTTTCACGCAACACTGTATCCCGCAAGAGTCATTTAGTTTGAAGATTTTTAAAGATATATTTTGATATAATGAACAGAACATTTCTGCATATCAAGTTAATGTGACATGGGCTTTGGAACCATAAAGATGAGGGCTTATGATCTGATAGCCTACTTAAGGCTTTAATTCCAGGACGAGTATGTAGATGGTCATTCCCAGGGAGGTCCGTGTTAGGAATAATGTGTGCAAAGTGCCTGCACGGTCATAGCCAGTGTTCAGTGTGCAATGGAAACAAAAGGTACAATGCTGGAACAGTTTGCTTTTCACCCTGGTCCAAATAAATACACTGTGTATGTTGGAGGCGGGTGGAGATCAGTTCAGACTTATGGTCCACGATCATTAGGCAGCTACAGTGTGCAAGGCCAGCCATGTAGGAAGCCATGTAGGTCAAGGAAAGCCGTCTTTTTCCATTGCTGGTGGCTGAGGTGCGGAAGTCAGGTGTTGGGGAGAGGGCGGAGAGCGGCAGTGTGTGGCGTGAAGCAGGAGGTGACCCGGAAGGCCTCCCTGTTAGATGGCATCAGTAATGTTGTTGTTGACCCTGTATTTACTGTGCCTTTCCATTTTCTCTGTTATCATGCTTTAACAGCCCTCCCCATCTCCTACATATAATAAATATTGCCAACCACTCTGGAGTCCACACTCAAGCACCCCCTTCATGGGTGGGTCCCTCTTTAGCCAGTGACCCTGCCCCCATCCCACGGCCCAGGGCCAAATACCAGACAACCAGGGACAGCCTCCCACCTGGAGCCCTTGAAATTATTCAAACTCACCAATTCTAGGCCTGCAAACCTGCCTCCCCATCCTTTTCAAGCACATGGCAATCTAGGCTTGGGCCCCTGGGCTCCCTGGGTTCCCTGGCCCGTTGCCCCCTGGCTGACCCAGACCTTCTTCCCTGGCACCTTAAGAAACTACCTTTTTAAGGGAAATCGTCTGTGGACCTGGCAGCCTTTAATTTCTAAATAAAAAACACATTATTCTCAACACTGACATTTGCCTGCATGGCCGTTATACCTGAATATTCATAAAACCTTTATTTTAAAATAGACCCTTAGAGCCCAAAGCCTGCAGGGGGCTGCGAGCGCAGAGGAAGGCAGACCGTGGGGACAGGACGGCGTCACTGCCCCTGCTCTTCGGCCAGGGACACAGCAACAACCCCAAATAAACACCACCGCCGAAGACTGTAGCTGCACCTTTTATTGGGACGGTGGTACCAACACGGCGTTCCAAGCAGCGAGAACCGCGGTCGGCGGGCGCCGCTGAAGGCATCCCGACCGCCGCAGAAGCACACGGATAAACGGGCGGTTCTGTTACGGGAGGGCTGGGGACTGGAGCAGGGGAGCCAGCGGCACAGCTCCAAGGGGATGGCGACCCTGGGAGGCGGCGTCACCGCCCAGTGCAGCGGGTCCCCGCGGGCTCCTTCGGACTGGGCAGACCTGCGGGGTGACGCTGTCATGCGGCCAGCGGCGACCCGGGAGTCCCCCGTGCTCCACTGAGCTCCCGCGGCCGAGGGTGACGCGGGGACAGGAGATGTCCGGCAGGAGCTGGCCGTGCGCGTCCGCAGAGTCGCGGCCCCGGGGGGACGGGCCTCCCCAGGCGGCCCCACGGAACCCCGGGACCCAGTCCGCGCGCACAGGCTTGACGCGGGCTAAAGCAACGACACGGTCTCGAGGGGGTTAGGTCCTTCAGGTTTAAAAAAGGTGCGGGACGAGAGAAAATTGTAGACACGAGTTTTCACACTTGTGTTTGAAGGGAGCACCAACTGCGGAGAGTTAGAAAACGGGTCAGAAACCGGTCCATCACCATCAGGTTCGTAATGGCCAAACAACACAACCGACGAAGACACCCGGCGTCCGTCGCGGAGGGTATGCTGGGGGCGAGCGGCTGAGGAGCCGGGAGCATCGGCGACCCCGACCCCAGAGCCGGAGCGCGACCCTCGACGGCCCCGCCCGGTCCCGCTGGCGCTGCCCCGCGCTTGTCCAGCGCCTGCTCCACCCGGGGGGCTGCGGGCCGAGAAGCGGAGCGCGTGCCCCGCACGGGCGAGAAGGAACACGCACTCGCGCACACGCACACACACGCACACGCACAGGCACACGCACACGCGCCAGGTCCCGCGGCCTCCGTCCGGAGTCCCGGCCACTCCGTGTAGACGCGCGCCAGGGGCCCCGGCCAGGACGCGGCGGGCCCTTGAGCGCGCGGCCGCTCACAGCCCGTTGTCCCACAGCTCGGAGGGCAGCCGGCCGCAGGACGCGCCCTCGGGCTTCTTCACCAGCGTGGGCTTCTTGCAGGGAGGAGGGGGAGGCGCCCTGGGCTCCGGGGGCTGCAGGAGGCGCTGCCAGTCTTCCCGCCCCTCGCACAGCTTCCGCCTCCAGTCCAGGAGCTCCTGCAGCGCCGCGCTTTCGTTCTCGGAGAGCCGCAGCTGCTGGATGACCTGCGGGGGGAAGAGGGGAGACTTGGAGCAGCAGGTGCTGTGATGGCCAGAGGCAGCGGGAGGGCCCCCCCGGGGCTGCTCTCGCTGGCTTCCAAGCCTTCAGGCGCTGCTGCCTCGGGATACCGCCCCCACCCCGGGGCTGGAAACTGCCAGGTGCAGGCGGCCCACAGAACCGAGCAGGGAGGACAGGAACACTGGCTGAGGAGAGAAACATCCAGGGAATTTCAGGAGCGGGCCCTTCGCCCTCTATTACAGTACACCTTCTTAGAACATCCCATTCCTCCCCCTCATTTATCACAACTGACAGGCTGTGTGTCATCGAACACATTTGGGTTTCTCGAAGTTCCCCCGATTTTAGGGCCCCCCCCATCTAGTCAGTACTAGTCCACATCTGTTCAGGGAGCATGAGTCTACTCCTGACTACGAGGCATCAGCCCAGGGATGGGGCTGCTCGGGAGAGCCCATCCACGGTCAGTGTTAACAGGGAACTGCGCGGATACAGACCCGGTCTCCAGTACCAAAGTGAGGTCAAGGACAGCCCACCCTGCAACAGGGAACGAGTTACAGGTCCTTGAAAACACTTGCGACCTCACCGGGGCCTCAGCACACGCTCTAGGTTGCAGCGGCAAATCAGAGCAGTGATCTGAACCAGCAGCGGGTGCTCGCTGTCCTTGGGTGCAGACAGACAGAACTTGATGGACCTTTGCAGGACAGCATCACAATGTGATTGCATGGGCTTCTTCCTGTCGCTTCCCTAGGACACCATTGCTCTGGGCATCCTCAAGTGAGTGTTCAGACATCACAGCGGGGATCCCGGGGAGAATTCAGAAGAAACTAGACGTCCCAGCCCACTTCCAAAGGCCCTCCTGCTTTGTGGTCATGCAGCTCCCAGCCTCCCCAGCAAAACGAACGAGAGTGAATGAAAGCGGGCTAGAGCTGAAGACCAGCGTCCCTTTGCTATGCTCCCTTTCTCCTCTCCCTACGTGGGATTGGGTGGAATCCGTGTGCCTCCTTTGCGATTGTGTTTTAGCGCCTCTACTGCCTCTACTGTACACCTGGCGATTACTATCAGCTGCCATCTCGTTCACTCTGTGGATACTGAGCTCTTGTAGATCCACAGTCCTTGGCCCACGTTCAGCAGATAGAGCAATCTGCGGATAAGACTCTCACGGGATTTATTATGAGAGTATATAATTGATGGAAGAATATTTTTACCATCTGAACTGATTTTCCCCCCAGCTTCCTTGAGGTATTGTTTTTGTTAAGTAACCTAACTTTACGCTGATCTAATTAGAAACAAAACAGGAAAACTTCCCACCTGCAGAGGGTTTTTAAGGTCATGTCAGGTTACTGCTCCCATTGTAAAGATGAAAAAAAAAAGAGACAAATTACCAAAATCATATATTTAGAGCATCAGATAGCTCTGGCAAACTGAGAACCAGAGAAACTGAAATTCTGAATCTTTCTGAACAGATAATGACCAGCTGTTTTCTTTTTTTTCCCCTCTCCTGGGACATTTGCCAATTCTGAGCTCTTCTGTAGGTCTAGAGAGCCCTTTTTTCGAAGACAGAGAAACTGTACAGTATGTTGCAGTTGTAAGAGACGAGAGACACAGATTGGGAATTTGCAGACCCTCAGATGATACCATTTTCCCCAAGAGATATTTGTTAAGTTCTCCAGCTGTATGCGTGAGTGGTGCTTTAGGCCAAAAGCTTACAAAAAACCAGAGTGAAATCCCCTGGGGTGTTTGAGGTGCTTCAGAAGAGGGTGGGATAGGGGGAGAGAATAGCTTCAAGCGCCTGACTAGTCTCGTCTTGGAGACTTGCAGATTTTTGCACAGCCTGGAGAGGGGGGCAAGACCTCTGAAATGCACAGCTGGAACGAATCTGGGCTCTTCCAGAGCTAAGGAACAAAAACACCCACAGGCCAAAGCTCAGGCGGGTGCTGCCTGCAGGCGAGAGGCAGAGCAGAGGCTGCTTCTGCACCGCGGCTCAATCCGGGATTGGACTGAGGCCTCCCGCCCGTGCCTTTGCCCCCTAATGGGATGGTGGCATCTCTCCCTTGTAGTGCGCAGCCTCGGCAGCATCTACAGTTTGTTGACCCACGACGCTTACTGCGTGATCAGAAATGACATGCGGAGAGATAAGGAAATTCACTAAAAATCAGAGCGTGAAACAGATTCACAGATGATCCTGATTTAGGGCTCGTCGATAGAGACTTTAAAATACCTGTGATGATGACATGCTTAGGAGAGAGGAAATGATGGACAAACCGAAGACGTGAAGACGCGGAACAGACACACATAAAAGGAATTCCAGAGGGAAGAGATAGGCAAAGAATGTGACAGGGCAGTCCTCAAAGAGATAAGTTTCCCAAACTTCCAAAGGGCATCAATCCACACACCCAAGAGGCTCAGTGAAACCACACAAAAGGCAAACACACACAGGCCCCCACCAGCAGTGAGAAAGCACAGGGTAGATCCTCTTAAAACAAAGACAAAGGAAAAAGCTTTAAAATCTACAGGAAAGAGACACATTCCCTTCAGAGGAACAACAATGAGAGGGAAAGCTAACTTCTAAGCAGAAGACAGAAAATAATGAGTTAAAGTACTGGAAGAAACTCATTCAGCCTAAAACTCTACTCTCAATAAAAATAACCCTCAAAAGGTAAGATAGAGATACCTTTAGACAACAAAAGGGGAAAATTTGCCATCAGAAGTCTCTCATTTTTTTTAAGGAGAAGGAAAATGACCCCAGGTGGAAAAAATTGAAACTTAAGAGAGAATCAAGTTTTTAAATTTCTTAATTCTTAATTAAGTTTCTTAATTCATGGACACCAGAATTAAATCCAAGGGTAAATAGAAGTTAGCTGTTGGGATACCTTATGGACCATAAATTATCTGTAGAACCGGAATGCACACCAAGGACGACCGGTGAAAGCCAGGAGGGGTTGCGGGGAGTTTCGAGGCGGTAGGCTTCTAGCAGCATTAGGAAAATGGTCAGGGTAACAAAAGTCCCTTAAGAGGCAGTAAGTAGAAAATGCATGCTTTCTTCTCTAGTCAAACTGTAGAACACGCGGGGAGAGAACATGTAATTACACGTGAAATTACATACAGGAAATGTGAAACAATAAATATTCCATTAATCTAAAAGAGAACAAGAAGGATACCAAAGTCCCATGAAAATGGAGGCAGGTCTGGGGCACCTGGGTGGCTCAGTGGGTTAAACCGCTGCCTTCGTCTCATGTCATGATCTCAGGGTCCTGGGATCGAGGCCCACATCGGGCTCTCTGCTCAGCAGGGAGCCTGCTTCCTCCTCTCTCTCTCTGCCTGCCTCTCTGCCTACTTGTAATCTCTCTCTGTCAAATAAATAAATAAAAATCTTAAAACAAAACAAAACAAAACAAAACAAAAAAACGGAGGCAGGTCTAACAAGACAGAGTAAAGCATAAAAGCCGGACCAGCAGAATGCACATCTCCGCCCAGCAGCCGGCCTTGCTTTTCCATGGCCGGATGCACAGACCGTGGATGCCGGGGCACCGGAGAGCCACGCAGCTCTGTCCCCACGCCAGCTCCAGAGCACATCCGTTCTGGGTCTCTTCTCAATCCCAGACTCTCTTCCGCAGCCCTTCATAATGACCAAAACCGTGCATGAGGTGGGCCTCCGCCAAGCCGTTCCTAACCGGAACGCACTTCCAGATAGAGCCACTCTGCGGCTGCTGATCTGACAGGGGTGGAGGGGAAGCTTTTGATGGAAAATGTCCCAAATCCCCTGAGCTACTGCCTCAATGTTTGGGGGGAAAAAAAAAACAAATGCTCTCTATCCTTTCAAAGCTTCTCAGTGTTTACTAAAAATATCTGAATTCCCAAGTACACTGTAAAAGGTGAGACTTATATACCCAATCCACTAGAAAGCATTTTCTTAATGAGGCTATTGATGTCTTGAATAATGTAGTAAGTAAAGAAGAACCCCATCTTCCAATCAACAACCAGGCGCTTTCCATGCTTCCTTGATAAGCAGAAACGTGACTGATGTTTGCAATAATCAACGAATGCTCAGAATAAACCCTTCATTGAGAGATCCCATGGAACTTTATTGTCTATTACAGAGATTAATAGGTGTTGAGTAAAATCTAATAGGTACCTAAGGGTAGTTGCCAGAATGGTCTAAATGAGATGGTAACATACTAACTATTGATTTTCCTTTGAAGAAAGAAAAATAAAGAATTTTCACAAGTTATTCCTTAAATGAGAGTTAAAATTCTATGTAAGGATACATCATAGGTCACTATTTGCAACATAAAGAAGTTCAGAGGGGATTTTAAAATTATAATCCGTGAGACGATGATTAGATCAGAAGATAGGAACGGTGTGCCCCGAACGATGTTTAATCTGCTCTATTTAGATTTATTGAATTTATTAGATCGTGAGGCACAAAAATCACATCTGTCAAAAGCCGTAAAAGGGCTTTAATATTTTAGAATAGCAAACAATGGCAACTATGGATATTATTTAAACGATGGTCAAGTAATATACAAGCACTACAAAGTGTTCACAATGTTACCCAGCACTCCGCAAACATCACAATCAGTGTTTCTGCATTCTGCAAGTTTCGTGTCCTGTCGGTAATAACAAAAACCCGCACAGCTTCCTCTACCACTATTTCATGCTTCATGATAAATTACGTATGATCATTAAGAAGGCAAGAATGACTTTGAAACAAAAATTTTGGTTTGGAAAATAGACTCGTGACTACAGACAACACACGTCTGGTCACCAGATCAGAGGTGGGTGGGGGATGGGGGAAATAGGGGACGGGGACTTAACAGGATGAAAAAAAAATTTTTTTTTTAATTAAGTTTTGGTATTGAAAGGGAACCATTTCTTTTCAGCAAGAGAGGGAGTGATGCTGGGGACCAAGGGTACCGCTGGAAATGGGCGCCTTCTTCCCCCTCACCCCCCGCCCATGTATCCTTATTTCTTCATTGGCTACAGGTGTCCTACTGGGATCTTGTAACTTGAAGCTTGTTTACCTTGCTTCAAAGATCTATCTCCACCCCGTGTCCCTGCAGACAGCTCGCCACTTTCTTATTTTCTTTTTGGGCGTGTTTTATACTACAGTGTTTGGACACAAAATCATCTTTCAGAACCAAAAAGCAAGTGTTAATGACTGGAGATGTAAAAATTGTCCCCTACCTATGATCCCTTGGCTGTCCACGCTGTCCCATCTTTGTGCTCCACGAATGTGACAAATATCTTGCCTTTAAAGGAACTCCGAAGCATGCAAAACACACAACTGTCTTCACTTGTTGCACACAGCATAGCGATGCGGAAGATGTCTTTTAAAAATCTCCCCTCTCCCGATCTACGTGGGAAACGGGGCTTACAGAGGAGGGTCTGGAGAAACTCCACAGAGGATGTATGCTCTGAATGTTAAAAAAGGAGGCTGCCACCATTGGAAAAGGGGAAAGAAGAGGTGAGAAGAAGCGTTTCGTAGGACTCGATGTAGACAAGTCAAGAGGGACACCAGACTTCATCCTCTCCCAAAGCATCACTGGCCCACGAGCGCCCCAGGGCTCGCTCGAGGAGACGCAGCATGGTCTAAAACCCAGTCCCTGGCAACTGGGGTGCGGGTCAGAATCCTGCATTTGCCAACAAGCCCGTCAGCTTCCTCATCTGTGAGGTGGGCTGGCAGGAACAGTCCACCTCAACAAAACGCGGCATGGTTTACAGGAGTAACGTGCGCGGGCCACTTGACAGCGCGCCTTCAAGAAGCAGCCAGTGCCCTATAAATGCAGGGTCTTATGGTTTTGTCATTGTTTGCTCTTGGACTTGAGAAAAACCCTAAACATTGCTGAATTATGATTATCCTGAAGAGTCGAACAGATAACATTACATGAGAACACTTCTCACAATTACATGAGAACACTTCTATAACATAACATAGTCTCTTCCTTATCAACAAGGAAATCTCACATACTGAGCAACCCACTGGATTCATTCTATACACATAAATATATGCACACACATAAATACATTATTTATATATTATTAAATATATATTTAATAAAATAATATATATTTTATTAATCATAAAATAAAATACATTTATATGTCATTAAATATAAATATATCATTTTATATTATATATTATAATAGTATAATAATATATTATTTTATATTATATATATAAATTTATATATATATAAATTTAAAACTAAAGAAAGTTATACGGGAAGAAATGAAAGGTCCAGAGTTTCTCTGAATTTCAGGAGTAAGATAAACAGATTTTAGTGAATAGTAAATAGCTATTTGTATATGTTATTTTTGGGGTCCTCGCATTCTTGGATAACTTAGTATTTAGTGCGTTTTTCTTTACAAAATAGTTTTTCAAAAGCACTATAATCATTAAGCTAGTGCTCAGCAAGACTTTAATCTCTGACTTTGTGTTTTATTTACAAGCGGACGACACAGGGAATATTACTGATATCGCTGCAGATTAATGAGGAAACAGTGGATGGGTTTAGTATGCAAGTGAGGCATCCTCCTCTGAGAAGGAGCTAAGCCAGACCGCAGCCTGGGCGAGGTGGGCCGTTGCCCCGCAGTTCAAGCCGAGAGAAGCGGCGGAACCTTGAGGTCCCCAAGGACCCAGGGTCGTAGACACGGACCCACGTTCATGGCATCTGAGTCCGACCACCTTCACTTTGTTATCAGTCATTTCATTTCAGCTGAACAAAATTGCACCTAGCACGAATGTTGTAAACGTCAATTTTTTGCTTCTGTAGGTTTGTGTCGTGTGAATTTGTAAGTTTGCTTTGGTTTTACAGCTGTAATGGAAGGTGATAGTCTACAGAGATCTAACGGAACAGCGTGTGTCCTACTAGTATAATAAATTGACCTAAGAAACGTTCAGGGTTAGGGGAATCTTGCTTCTGTTTAAAAAGGGTCACATGGGGCGCCTGGGTGGCTCAGTCAGTGAAGCGTCTGCCTTCTGCTAATTCATGACCCAGGACCCTGGGAATGACCCCCATGTTGGGGCTCCCTGCTCAGTGGGGAGGCTGCTTCTCTCTTACCCTCTGCTCTCTCACTCAACTAAATAAATAGCATCTTTAAAATAAAATTTAAAAGAGGTCACATAAGATACTTAAGTAGGAAAATGTGGATCCATGTGGGTAGAAGTCTCTGGAGGTAGAATGTGTTCTTGCTCAGACCGGGGGTGTCCTTTCGAGTCCAAAGCGAGTAAATTAATCTCTACCCGGGTGCCCAGGGCCCTTGGAGAGCTGAAACAGAGGTCATGTACGAATGCCCAGCGACATGCTTGAGAGAAGGGAGAAAGTTTATCACAGTCGTCAGTGAGAAAGAACGGGCTGAAAACTTAAGCAAACAGGCATTGATTTGGGCCGCCGGAATTGCAGCTTGGAAGAAGGATTCAGGCAGAAACCTGACTCCCATGCTCCGAGGAGACAGGACAGAGTAATAACGGTGAAGGTCATGAGTACCGTTCTCAGTCAGGTCCTCCATTTACAACAGGGATTAAGACCGGCTTAACCGGGGTTGGTTGGATTCATTTACACGTTAGGGTTAGAGAAACTTTTGGAAGCTGGTTTCTCTTGAAGTGAAGAAAGCAAAGGACCTGTCCTCGGGTCCTGATGAGAAGGACTCAGGTGCAGGCAGAGGGTTTGCAGCAGGCGACAAGTCTGGGCTCCTTCCAGGAGGATGTGCATAAATTCCTCCTCCCTTATGGCCTCCCGAGGCTATTTTAAAAAAGACTCTCTTAACTGGGTTTGCTTGCTGTGTATTGAAATCTCCTCTTACACAGTATATTAGATTTCTGGTTTCATTTTTCAAAAAGTAAATTTAGGGGCCCTGGGCACCTCACCGCCATCCAGGACAGGGAAGGAAAGGGAGAGAGATCCTTCAAGAAATGGCCAGACGGACCCTGAGCACGTTCTTACACTTGAGAGGCAGGTTCTCCTGTCACGGATTCAGATACGGTCCTTGCAAACACCATAAAACCCTGGGAACTCACTCAAAATGTTCTGTTGCCCTGAAATCACATCAGGCGTGGGTGGTCCCAGACCCATTAGTTACTCTGAGTTCACACATGTCTAGATGGCTTTGATTGGCTAGTGAGCGGGCCCCCGGAAAGACAGCGGGACCGTCACCCCAGCCTTCTGGGTGACCGACGCATGCGATGCGTCTGACACTCAAGTTTATCCCATGCAGTGGCCCGAATGTCTGTGTCCCCCCAAATTTGCATGTCAGAATCCTCACCCCCGGTGTGGTGTTGTTTGTGGTTGGGGCCTGAGGGAGGCAATTAAGTCACGAGGATGGACCCCATGAATGGGGTCAGTGGTTTTATTAAAGCTCTCGCAAAGCTGCCTCACCCTTTCCACCCGGTAGGACGCGGAGAGACATCTGTAACCCCGAAGGGCCCCTCCCCGACCATGCCGGCAACCCCGATCTTGGACTTGTAGCCTCCAGAACCCCGAGAAAGACATATCTGTCGTTGATAAGCCACGCCGTCTGCGGCATTTCTTACAGAAGCCTGAAGGACTAAGACGTCCCATGCCCAGAATTATTATTTTTGGATGGCCTGGGGGAAAAATGATACTATTGTGTAACAGGTACAAACCCCAGGCTTCTAGAAAAGGGTGCAGACCATCTGTCACACTCAATGCCTTTGAAACCAATATCAGTGGAGAATCTAATAATATACCTGGAAATTATTCTGTGATTTTTATTTTTAAATTTGACATTCGAAACAAGTATGAAAGCTTCAAAGCTTAGGTGATTAGCTTCAATCACCACTTGGTGATTTGGTATGGGAGAGCAGAAAGTCACAGTCCCCTGGGAGCTGGGACAACCAGACCCCTCAAAGGAACTGACGGGTAGGAAGCCCTGCTCAGCCCCTCGAGGCAGGCAGCATCCCCGGAGTCCCCGCTACGTCTATAGCCTCCTGTCAGCTCAGACCCTCCAAGCCACAGCCTCGTGTCCTCCCTTCTGCTCTGAAGCAAAGATCACAGAAGGGGAAGCCACGCCATCCACACTTAACAAACAGGTGCCTCCGAACACCCTGATTCAAGCTCCCAGCAGGTGTGAGCAGGCATGTCAATGACCACGGTCCAGACATGTCCCCGTGGGCTGGAGCACCCATCCCCCAACAATATCCCCTCCTTTCAGGGGGGCCTTAACAAGAAGACTTCAGCGATCCGGTAATCTCGAGAAAACAGGGCCACTTACAAACACTGGCTATTACCACCTCGACAACTCACTGTGGGTTTTCTTTCTTTCTTTCTTTCTTTCTTTTTTTTTTTTTTTTTTAAGGGTTTTGTTTGAGAAAATCTTGCTGTTTTGATACTTAGAAGTTCAAGACATGAATCTTAGTGTCCATTTCCCCACCCGGACTTGGAAAGTTATTTTGTGCCTTCTAATGTCCAGAGGTATAGGCGGACATGAAGACAAGAATCTGATAAAGGAACGTAAAAACTGAGCTCCTGAAAGTTCTACATCTCAAGGGGGACACTTCTCATTAGTTTGCTCACTTTCCGGGTCAAAATCCACGGAAACTCTCACAACCCAGAGGGAAACCCAATGTGATGTGAAGGCTTCATGAGGTTATTATATGTCTTCTTATTAATTTTCAATAGTTTTCTATGCTGTCATTAATAGAGTTCTATGAGATGAACTAATTAAAAAATGAGATATAAATTTCTTTACTTCCTGTGGATATGCATTTCTGTGAATAATATTAATACATGTAAATTAATAATTTGCTGCTGATTTTTTACCCTAAGTCTTTCCCTTCCAGGATAAAAATAGACTTTGTTAAATAATTCATATGTAAAATCATGTTGCTGTTCATTTGTCACAGAGTTGATTTTTCTATTGACTAATCACCCAAAGGTGAAAAGAGGCATTTACTGACATTTATGGAAATTAAAAGAAGGAATCTTCGTGGCTGACTGAATGGTGAACATTAGTGTTTCAAATGCAAATCCCTTTTCTACTTGATGCTAACAAGATGTTGGAGGAAAAAAAAAAAACGCTAAAAAGTGAAATTCGAAAATCACAGTTTGTAAAGCCAAAGTCTGTCTCAATAGATCCAAGAGAAGTGGCATCGAGTAACATGTGATTCAAAAAAGTCTTTGATTAAAGTGTTGTATATTTTCATACTTCTACAAAATCTTAAGAAAATGATCTGAATGTGAAAGCAGAATTTCTGGTTTAGGCAAAGAGAGCTGATCTTTTTAAATTTGGAAATAGCTATTTATACAGAGACTCAATTAAGTTCATCTTATTATTTTGTTTCTCTTGTTGCCATTTTGTTTCCTTCATTACCAAAGGGTTCGATAAAGGGAAAAATATCGCTTCAAAGGCACTTTACAAATCCTCTTGTAAGCAAGAGTAGCTACCTCTGAATATCAGGCAGTGAAGAGGGGAAGAAAGGATTTTAGCTTTTCACCTTGTCTGTACACTTTGATTTCTTAAAAAAGATAGTAACCGTTCTTAACTTTCATAAGTAATATTATATTGGAATACATTTAATATCATTTAAAAGGACATTTATTTGCATTTTGTGGCTGATTTTAGGCTAATAGCTTTGAATAAAAATGGACTCTGATGAGTGAATGTATATTTCTTCCTATTAATGGAAAGTTATAAAATAGAAATTTATGATTGTATTATACATCATGCAATGTAATTAATTTGTGGCACTCTGGGTTATGGATTTTGTATGAGTTCTGGTCTTTTACCTCAATTCACTTAAGAAAACATGACAGTATCAGTAAAAGTGACTAGAGTATAACAAAATTGATAACATATATTTAGGGTATGTTTATAATAATGACGTATTATAGTAATGGGGGTCAAATCCATGGATTATATAGAAAAACATAAATCTACTATATTGGAAATACAGAAAGTAATAGCATTATGATTTCTTCTAAAACATTTTTCTCGGGATTTTATAGGGGACTCAGTGCAAACAGCAGGAGGGTATTATTGAGGACAATTAATCTACTAGATTTTCTGTCTCCAAAGAAAAGATCTATTCGCATAATCTGTATGTTTGAAAATCTTCAATGTGACCCCTTTGCCTGGTCTAAGCAAGCAAGTCTACACACTTCAGGAGGTTACAGAAATTCCCGTATTTTCTGGCCACGCTGATTAGTCCAATGTCCTTACCGTACGTGCTCACAGTCTCTCGGTCTGTCCCACCACACAGAGCCACACCTAGAATTCTAGAATTCGCTTTCTTTCTACAGCAGTCCTGGTTCGTATGCTCACACGCAGAGTGCTCTGAGGTCTCTGAGGGCCTATTTCCAACCTCATCTTCATGATACTGTTTTATATTCTTCAAGCATTTTCACACGTTACTATTCTAGTACTTTCTCATAATCATGTGAAGTAATAAGCAGGCTTTGTAGTATTAGCCTCATTTCACAGGAGCTGAAATTCATCTTTAAAGCCCAAGCTCACTTGGCTAGTAAGTGGTGTAGTCAGAACACAAATTCGAGTACACCAAGTTCAGTCAACCTTCCGGGGCACTAGTCAATGACTTTGGCCTCCAAGAAGCCTTCCTGGTGCGCCGATCAGGGAACGCGTGTTCCTTCCGTGACTGTACAGTGGAAGGCCCGCCCTGTGACGCTTTCTACGGGACTGCGAGCCACAGTACGACCCGCTTCCTCAAAGGGGCTGCCATGCAAACCGAGCAGCAAAACATAAAAGCAGAAAGAGATGAATAGAGACGCTTAAACGTCACAGAACCACAAGCATGTCATGAGGGAACGCGGCATTAACCGACTAACAGTGTCTGCATAATTATTGTCATTGGAGTACAGAGGAGACACGACTCATTTCAAAGTGATCTATTGGCCAAGAAATTCGTACTGGGATGGGGCATTTGATTTGGAGTGAAATGGTGCGTGGGATACAAAAAGAGGGAAGGACATTTGGGTTGAGTTCTAAAGGGAATGGTGTTCATGGTAGTAAAGTATCCCACAGCTTTGGAGGACGGAGAGGTGGCAGAGCAGCCCTTTCCCCACTCGTTCAACTGGCCGGGACCCGCACGGCTGTGAAGGACACAGTTTATCTGTTAATTTATTAATGTCTCATCATATTTTTTTTTTTCTGGAAACAACCACAATCTGTATGTTGTGGCATTAGATATAATGAAATAAGAAAGAGAAAAAAAAAACCACCTTAAGAAACTAGATGTTAATAAAATAATCTAATCCAAGGAGATTTTTAAAAAACAGCTCTAATTAGGAGAGGGACACAGTTTAGCAATTCCCTTGGCTGTGGAAGTTACAGCACTGGGGAGGGAATATTCTCTGTCCTCAACCTTGACTTTTCCCTCCAAACTTTAGTTACCAGTTGCCCGCATCCAAGTGAGAACTGGAGGCCAGAAAGGCACTCCTTTACAATCATTAATGCAGCCAGAAGTTCCTAAAAGTGTGAAAACATTTCTCAGGGTGTCCAACTCATTATAGGGGATTAATTTTGTCCTTGAGGAAAATTAAGTCTGTTTTGAGGAATTTCTGATAGACCACTTGTTAAGACTTATAAGCTTTGGTTCTATATATATTTAATTTCCCTTGTGCTGAAATTGTGAACAGTTAATTATAGTGAAAAGATTTATTTTATACAAAATAAAAGAAGGATTTACTTTCTAACCTAGTAGACCTCAAAGATAGGATTCTTTTCTGATGAATCAAATACTATTGTATTTATATTATTCATAATTATTTATAATTAATACATTCATAATGTATCTATATATAGATATTTATATTATATATGATATTATATAAAGGTATATAAATTTATAAATTATTAATGATTATTATAATTATTAATAATTTAAATATATTTATATATTTATATAAATATATGTAATTGTATATTTAATTTTTAAAAATTTTTTTTAATTTTTTAAATTTTTAAAAATTTTTTTAAAGAACTTTTTTTTTTAAAGATTTTTATTTATTTGAGAGAGAGAGAGAGAGAGAAAGCAAGCACAGGCAGACAGAGAGGCAGGCAGAGTCAGAAGGAGAAGCAGGCTCCCTGCTGAGCAAGGAGCCCAATGTGGGACTTGATCCCAGGACGCTGGGATCATGACCTGAGCCGAAGGCAGCTGCTTAACCAACTGAGCCACCCAGGCGTCCCATGTAATTGTATATTTATATTGTATATACAATTATATATAAATATACAATTTATAAATATACATATTATACAATTACATATGCAATTACATATAAATACACAATTATATATATTTATATATATAGATACACACCACTGATCACTACTTTGTATTACAATGTCTAATAAGTGATATTCTAATATTCTAATGATGGTATCATTAGCAGGTACGAGTTTTGATCTCTTAAATAATTTTTACTACAAAACGGAAGTTAAACTTAGATAACGAAGTACTGAGAGCGGTCATGCTTCGCCGCACACGTACACGTGCGACATTAAACTAAGTAAATGAGGAGGCTATTAGTTAGCTCCACAATGGGCAAACCATAAACAGCACTGGCTCGTGAGGAAAGAAGTACGTCGTTGGGATGAAGGATGAAACGGGTGTTTCTGGTCAGTGGTGGCCTTCCGTGTTGTCGTGAGTGTGCTTTGCTCCTTCTGGGATCTTGTACCGAGCTTTTAGATGGGGAAGGACATGGAGCACTAGGCAAAGGGGGGTTTGTATGGGCCAAGCTTGGAAGTGGATCAGCTCACTATGGTTCCCGCTCCCCTGAGTTGGTGTCCATGACAGGTCTGCTCTGGACCATGAGGGAATCTGGGAAACTCGGGCAGCTCTGTGTCTCAGGAGAAATGGGTCTGATGGGCACAGTGGCAGTCACTATGACTCTGAGGTCCATTACAGTGTCTTTGAGACATAGTCATGGCAAATCCCGCAGGTACAAATGCTAGACAACATAGGCAAAGGGAAAGCATAGCAGGAAGGGTTGGGAAGGAGAAGAGACAAGGTTTTGCCAAAGTAGGCAACACATGAGAGCAAATCTTTTTAATCAAGAGTTCTTTCCAAAAATAGATAATAAAAGTCACCTGGACGTGCATAAAGTTAATTTAAATCCACTTGGGATTCAGAAATCCAGGCTTTGATGTCATTGAGCTCATGAAATGTCTTCCCGATACCACAGCTCAGCTGTTCTAGAGCCCATTTCTGACAGAGTCAGGAATACAAAATGACAGTTTCAAATAATAATGTAATCAGAGAGATCAGAAAAGAATCCTGTCTTCGAGGTCGACTAAAGTCAGAAAATAAACCCTTCTTTTATTTTGTATAAAATAAATCTTTTCACCCTAATTAACTGCTCACAATTTCAGCACAAGGCAAAAGGATCCATTCCTTCCAGAATTGTGCACTCACAAATGTCGCATCAGTGTCTGGAGCTCCACAGCTAACTGGGCAGGGAATATGCAGCCTGGCTTCCCGGGGGCCTCGCTCCCAGTTCCCTTATCTGGAGCAAAAATAGAGCTCTGTTCATCTGTATTTTCCACTCACAGAAAAGGCAAACAATTACCTTCACTTATATTCTGAGCAGACCAGAATTTCCAAACCTGGTAAATGGTTTCTTAAAAAGTCAGAACTGTACATTCATAATTCGTATTTTATATTTAGCCTCCAGCTATCATTTATAATGTAAAAGCCTCCCTTTTCTAGGATTAACACTTAGAATGAATGTTAACGACAACTTCTCTTCATCTAAACATCTAGTAATTCATGGAGTTGGTGCTCCCTTGGCCACACTGGCCACCTTGCAACGCAGGTGTGCAGCTGTCTCAGGGTCTTCACTGTTCCCCCAACTGGGGCATTCTCCCTGACATCAGCATGGCTCACTCCCTGACTTCCTTCCTCTGTCTTTGCTCAATGAAGCTTCTGCTGACCCTCTTTCTGAAAGTCGCTACAGAACCCGATCTCCCTCTACACCCACTCTGGTCACTCCCATGTCTGCTTATTTTGATTTCTTTTCTTAATGTATTTTATTTCCTTTTAGTATATTATGAACTATTTAAATATTTTTTATTGTTTGCTTTTCAAAGTTAGAATTTAAGTCCCATGAGGGCAAGGATGTTGGTTTTGTAGACCAAGGTGCCTAGATCTGTGCCTGGCACAAGTTGGTCCACACGGAATATTTGTTGAAGGAATGAATGAATGAATGAATGAACCTCTGAAAATTCAATTCTGTGCAATTCAGTTTCTTAGAATTCAAAATATTATGCTATTAATGCTTTAAGTTGTTTTATATAATTGTATGAGTTATAGACATTAAAAGCATACTGTTTTGTATATAAAACATGTAAAAGCCCACTGTTGTTTTTTTTTTTTTTTACAGGCAATATAAGGGATGTTCAGAGTCTCTCTTGTTGTATGTGACTTTCACAAATCATGCCAACTTTAGAACATAATAACCAAATAAAATGTGACTTTAATATCCTCCAACCAGTAATGCAACTGCCTATGATTTTATTTACCAAGTTTATTGGTACATTTTTAACATGAGACGGAGTTTAAATATTTGAACAAATTTAGGAAATATCCTATCAGTTTGCTTCTCTTAATTCATCTGAAGCCACTACCAGATGACAATTACACAGAGTTGGCAATTTATTGAGTGCTTGTGTTTGGAATGCAAAACTGATTATGATGCATTCAATGCATTCTCTGTATGCTCAAAAGTCTGCAGGGTATACACACATGCACATAATTATAATACAGAAAAACGGTTATATAAAAGGATATGTGAATTCTAGAATTACAGAAACCAATTTATAGAGGCAAATAACTACTTTGATGAGAAAGGATGCTCAAGGAAGGCCAATAAGAAGAAAGTAACATTAAAGAAAAACCTAGAAGGTTACAGATAAATGCAGAGAATAGTCCATTTCAGGCAATGTTCTCAGCATTGGAAGGAAGTTGGAAGTATGGTCCTATGTTATAAAAGGCATGGGGCAATTGTTATTGGAGCAGACAAATGTCAAACTGTATTGTAAATTTCCACTATTCTCACAAATAAAGTACAGCTAGCATGAACTCCTAAATGTAAAAATCAAAAACAAAACAAACCCTCAACAAACAAAAAACCCCAAACCCTAAACTTTGAAATATAGAGAGATAGATTTTTATGACAGCAAGGTAAGAGAGATTTTTTTCTTTGACTTTTTGAAAAGAAAGGTGTTTTTTTTTTTTAAACAGTACAAAAAAGCATAACCTATAAAGATGAGGGTTAATTTGACTACATTAACATTATAGATTTCTGTGGGATAAATACATCAGCTGGGCCACAGTGAAGTTAACTCCACAGCAGCCCATCTCTCTCAGTAATTATAACTAAACTTTGGACAAAATGCACATCTATCTGAGGACCAGAAAGGTAAACAAAAGCATGTGAATTGTTGGGGGAATCAGAACTTGGAGAATAAAGGCAGAAGAAAAACACACTCCTATTAAGGAAAACTAGGAGCATTCTTCTATCAGCTGTGAATGACCTGCTCAAGGAAACAGTAGAAGGAAACTCAGAACTTTAGGAGTGAAGGAGAGCTGCAGAAATGGTAAGTACTGGGATAATAAAAAGGAGATTTTTCTCTCCTGAAGTTGTCTCATGCATGCATAACATTTCAAGGCAAAAGTGACAGCATTGCCTGGGAGGAGATATTCAATGTATGTGGGTGTACTGTATGGGACAACTATAAAATAGATGTAACATATGGCACAACTATAAAGAATGTAGATGCAACACATTTGCAACTGTAGATGCAATGTGTGTGGTGACTATAAAGTAAAGGAGGTTAAAAGGAACAATATATGGTTGACTGCAAATAGACTGAAAGTTAGGTGTGTATACATTACAACTGCTAATCAGCTATGAAAAAAATACATACGAAGAAACACAGTTGAACTACTGAAAGAGAAATTAAAACAGAGTCCTAAAAAAATACTCAAATAATCCCAAAGAAAGCACCATTGGGAAATAGATGAACAAAAATGGTGGAGGGAAAGAGCATAAGAGAAAACGGACAGACCTAAAGCCAATCCCATTAATAACTACACTAAATGTAAATGGTCAGAACACACCAACTAAAGTACAAAGACCATCAGACTGGATAAAAATAAACATGATTCATCCATTTTTTTTTCTATAAAAATCATGAGTTAAACATGGAGACATAATTAGGTTAAAAGTAAAGAGACAGATTTTCTTTGGGATGAGGAGGGAATGAAAACACTCTAAAATAAGATTGTGGTAAGAGCTGCACAACCCTGAGGACATACTAAGGAATCCTGAATTGTATTATTTTAAAGGTGTGGATTGTATGATATGTGAATTATATCTTAATAAAGTTGTCTAAAAAAATTAAAGGGATGGAAAAAACACACCAACAGAATGATGAAGTGGCTATATTAACTTCAGACAAAGTAGACCTCCGAAGAAGGAATATCAGCAGAAAGAAAAAAGAAAAAAAGGCATAATGGTAAATAAATATAGTCATCAAGAAGATGTAGTAATCTTAATGGATCACACATCTAACAACAGAACTTACAAAGATGTGAGGTAAAAACTGTGAAACTGGAAGGAAGAGGAGACAAAATCTCAATTATAGCTGGAGACTTGGATGCTGTTCTTTCAGAATTCAATAAAAGAAGTGGACAGAAAATCAGCCAAGATAGAGAAGCACTCAATAACACTGTCAGGCAACCTGACCCAATAGACATTTCCAGATCACTATCTGACAATAGCAGACTACACCTTCTTCTCAAGTGCACATGGAAATCCCACAAAGATATCCTGAGCCATAAAGTAATTCCTGATAAATTGGAGAGAACTGAAATTATACAAAGCATATTATCAGATCATAATGCAATTAAACCAGAAATAAAAAGCAAAAAGATATCTGGAATGCCCCCTAAATATTTGGAAGGTAAAAACAGTAGTCAAAGAGGAAGTCCTACAGGAAAGCAGAAAACGTTTTGAATTGATAGAAAATAAAAGCAAAACATATCAGAATATTCCAAATGCAGGTAATACAGCGAGAGGTGGAAATTTATTGCATTAAATACTATTAGGCAAAAAGGAAGGCATCAAATCAATGATCTAAGCTTGCTATTTAAGAAACTTAGAAATAGAACAAATAAACCCAGAGCAAGCAGCAAGCAAAAGGAAGAAAATACTAAAGAGCACAGAAACCAATGAAACAGAAAAATAATAAGAGCATATCAATACAATCAAAAGTTATTTTTAAAAGATCAATAGAGTTGACAAACTTGTGGTTGGACTAAGAAGAAAACACTATAAGCCAAGTGTTAGCCATACCTGCAACTGACAAGGAATGTCATCCAGTATATGTGAAGAGTTCCTGCAAATCATCAAGAAACTCATGCAAACCAGTTCAGAAATAAGAAAAGGATGTCTTCAGACTACCAGGTCTCACCTGGTACGGTCAGAACATATGAAAACGCTGCACAGCAACCAGGGAAATGCAAAACAAAACCATAATAAGATCTGTTTTACAGTTAATCACATTGGTTAAAAAAAAATGATTCATTAAACCAAGAGATTACCAAAACAGAAATGTGAAATATTCCCTTTTAGAGCTGTATAACTCAATACAACAGTTTTGGAGAATAATTAGCAGAAACTTCTATGTCGAAAATGTGTATCTCCTGAAATGCAGCAGAAAACTTTGGATATTTGTCCCTACTGACGAGTTAGAGGCATATTCCATGATTTTCACTGTAGCATTGTTTCTAACAGTCATCATTTGGAAACTTGGCTTTGATCAAGTTCCCACTCCCCTTTGTCAAACTGCAGATCTGTTTTTCTTAAGAAATGTCATGAATATATATATGTGAAACCTGATTCTGAGAAAAGTTGAGAGTGGAGGAGGCATGTTTACACCTAAAAAGTGAGTAATACAACTTTTGTTTGAAGGTGTTGCAAGAGAGCTTCTGGAGGCACCAGTGAGAATCCGTGCTAATGCCCTGATTAGATTCCTGTGGTAAATGTCTGGGTGGGAAAGTCCGTGCTGCCATATTGTCCCTGGGTACTCAGCACCATTTCCCAGCATCTCCCAAGGAGTCCGCTGGACTGGGTTTCTCAGGATCCTGAGAGATACCTCTGACCACCTTGTGAAAATCTGGAGGAAGATGATGGGGCTGCAAGGGACACAGTTATTCCCTGGGGCCTGGGGTGGTAGCAGGGTGAGGCCTGCCCTGCCCTGCCCTTCCCCAGGCGGTGGTGCGTTCCTTTGACCTCTTCTCTTGCAGTAGACTTGCTCCCTGCTGAGTCCGCTGAGGGAACCTGAAGGCAAGGAGAGTGTGTCCACTGTCACCTCCCTTCCTATTGCCTCCCCGGGACACCCCACCTTCAGGCCCTTCCATTTAACCCGGAGCTAATCCAGAATAAAACAGCAAAGGAAAGCAACTTGTGTCAAAGTGGGGGACAAACACCTCGACAAGTAGAACAGCAAGACAATCTGTGGGGTGATCTGCTCAGAGGGATACACCATTTTAAAAGCAGGCCAAGCAACCATTCTGATCTACGGGCACGATGTAATTTACGGCGACATCCCTATCAGTAAAGGTGCAAACAGGCTTGGAGGGCTGTTCACTAACTTCAGGACGGGTGGGGGATTAGGAACTGGGTCATAGAGTTCCTGAAAACTCATGGTCCTCAAAATATCTGATGCCAGAGCAAATATGGGGAAATATTCAGATTTACTGAAGTTGGGTGTTTTACTCTCACTGTGCTTCTTTCCCCAGAGTTTATGGTATTCAGCCACAAAATATTCTGAAAATCACATACTTGCCCCATTTTGACCAAATCCTAGATAAGTGTGGGGTGGGGGAGGGGCTGCCCGTCTCATCTCCCACATATTTTAGATAGCATCTACTATGTTAGAATAAGAACTGAGGTTCAGAATACTGACTCAGTGGGGGGAGGGAGGAGAATACCAAGATAAAATGGCAAACATGGTTTTTAAGCATTTGTTATACTGTAGGGCAGGCTTGTCAGGTTATATAGATTTTCTTGACTCAATCTGAAAACTACTCGCTACTTTCTCTACCCCCAAGTTCAATAACAGTTACGGGGCTCATACTCTGTGCTTGGTTTTTCTTTTCCTTTCTTTAATTTTCAAAATTAAACTTACTTAATGAAATGAACACAGAAATTCTTGAGTTAAACTGAGTTTGCCCTGAACCACGTCCTCTCCGTTCCTTCACTGTCTCCCGGGTGCACCTCGTGGCAGCTTCCCCACCCGGAAGGGGAGCGAGCCGACGTATCACAAGAACTTTCCATTTCTCATTCTTCTAATATTTCTTAAAATTGAATGATCTCTTCATTGGCGATAGTCAACATGTTCCTTAGAAAAACACTGTGCATTTGAATACATTTTAGATCTATGTATGATGCAATCTTATGAGGGAAAAATACAAAATAGAAGACCTGGTTTTGTTTTTTTATTTTCCAAGTTTCTGTGCATCTAGCTAGGATTGCTCTCTTCTCTGTTGAAAATGCTGCCATTCAACTCATACCATCAAATTAATTTACTGCCTTCATTTCTCGCACGTAATATGGAAGTCACGAGGGGTGCATACTGATTCCCCCAAAACCTCTGCTGCCTGGAAGGGCTTTCTGTCCATGCTAGATCGGCTTCTGTTCGTAGCTTACAATGAAATACATACATGTTCCCTTTTGAAGTGCTTATCTAATTTCTAATTCCTACCATGTGCTTTAGAATGATCCCTTAATGACTGAACTAAATGTGTCTCCGTTTGGTTATTGTTCCTAGCACACTTTCTTTTCCCTGCCAGGACACATGTCAGGCAGTCCACGTGACAGATACAATGGATGCGCCAGCCAGGAAGGCGCTGCCTTGATTTAGAGCCCCGCAACATTTCATTTTGCTGATATGTGACGTTACCGAAGGGTTTCTTGGATAGTTCTGTAAAACAAAACGCATCACAATTTGTCTCTTGATTGTGGATCAATTGTGCATTGATTACGGTACGGCTTTCTTCGGTGGCTGTGTCGGGAGGGGGCTGCCTCTTTGTTAAGCTCTTGGGGGCTAGACTGCCGCTGCTTTACCAGAGAGCCTCTGGGGTTTCTGACAAGGAGTATTTGGATATGACAGATATTAATAATAAGTTTTTATGCTCTTTAAAAAATCATAACACAAAGTTCGGTAAGGAATACCGTAAATGCCCCCAATGAAAATCAAAGACCCTAAACCACGCAGTGTCGCTGCAGAGAACAAACACCCAAGAGGAGTAAAACGACGCGAAGTACCAGTTGGAAAAGCAAAAAGGCGGACGTAAAAACGAATAATGGGTACGTGCTGGTGAACGGATAACGGGTGCGCGGTGAATCGTGTAAGTCTGATGAATCACACCCTGTGCCCCGGAAACAAATAATACACTGCACGTTAGTAATAATGAAAAGAGAATCTATGGGCTAAAATCCATAGACTCTCAGCAACCACAAGATATTCCATAGAAACGAATAAACAAACAAAACCCAATAAGGTATGTTCAGACGACAGGAGGACAGGGCTCGTGCATGTGCAGCCCAGAGCCCTGAGCAGAGGCAGATCCGCAACTTCAGGCTGAGGGCAAGAACCAGCATTTTATTTTCTCCATCCCCTCCTTGGACCCTCCTGCCAATGGCCCCCCGCCCGCCGCATGCTTCACACGTTTGCTCTATTTATAATCCGTGGGGATCCTGTGTCAGGTTTCCCGGCTGCCTGCGGATGGCAAGCACAGCAAAAAATGCCGAGTCACCCCGGGTTGGAAGGTGTTCTCAGCGTTTCACTCCCTGCTGGGCTACTGCGGAGGGGGTCTCATGGTGCTAAGTGGCACGCACTTTTTGTAAAAAGCTGATTACATCTCCCGAAACAGCAAGTGGATAAATGGCATATGATTTTTACAAATACTGTCTAATTTCAAACCCAACCTGAAGTGACTTTTACAGCCTATGAAATTGCAGAGCTGAGTGGTGGAAAGGTCCGCCAAGTCCCCCGTGCCCCGCCCCCATGGCAGGGCCTGCACATCGGACCGCCTGGTGTCGCTCACTCACTGCTGGGTGTCCCTGCACCGAGGGCCCTGCAAGGTCATCACTGCTGTTCTGCTCACAGCAAGGACCTGGCAAGCCTTCCCTAGGAGGAGCGCGCAGGAACTCAGCCACGTTCAAGACGGGCGCACGTCCCAGCTTTCGCGCTTTTCAAATATTTCAAGTGAATTTTATTTTTACTACTTTTTTAAAGAAATATTTTATTTATTTATTTATTTATTTTTTGGTCAGAAAAGGCGAAAGAGCACAAGCAGGGGAGCAACAGGCAGAGGGAGAAGCAGACTCCCTGCAGGGCGCCTGATGCAGGACTCGGTCCCAGCACCCTGGGATCATTGAGCCAAAGGCAGATGCTTAACCCACTGAACCACCCAGGCACCCCTATTTTTACTACTTTTATGTGAGGTCGTTCTGTGTTACAGATTGTAAAACCTGTATAACAGAATAGGACATTAACTGCATTGTCTCTACACCACACCTCGAGGAAAGCAACCACTAATATTTATTAAGGAGCGACCTTCATCAGAAGGTCTCTATCAGTGATATCACTGATATCTCTATCAGTGTCGGTCAAAATTTTTATTTGCAAGCAACAAAAACTCCGGACACCTGAACAGGTGGAGTACTGGAAGGTGACCGAAAGGCAGGGATCGAGAAGGAATGATGTGGCAAAGAGGGGGCAGGACCGAGGCGGGTTCAGGCGCTGGCTGTGGTCCTGTGCCATCTAACACCTGTCACAGAAGGGAGCCACCTCGGCCACATGTCACCCCCTCGCGACATCTACTCTTCTCGTGCGTCCGTCATATGCCTGTCACTCCATAATCCAACAGACCGACCGGGCCCACCTCACCGGTTTTTGTCTTACTCTCAAGAGATGGAAGGAGGGGGAGTCTCTCCCCTTATATTTTCATTGTGAGAAAACTTAACATGTGACTGACGGCTAAAACGCCAAGTCACAGATGTCTGTCACAGTGACTTCGATTTTTGTCTTGACCAACAATTCAAATTTTATGAAAAAGTTGGTGAGTCTTCCATTCTTGTTAATGGGTTTTGGTAAGTTCATTCTCAGAAATAGGACATAGGATCTTGGCGTCCACTCCAAGCATACACTGAATTTTCGCCATGATCTTTGGCAAGTTACCAAATCGATTTTCTGTTTTCTCTATGTATGATAACACCTGTGCATTTTGTGTTTCTTAAAGAGATTTCACTACAATCACGGATGATGCTAATTAGACTATAGACGTCTGCAACGAGTAATTCCATTTGTAGTCAACATTTAATTTTACCACTATCTACCCACTCAGTCCGGGACTGACTTTATAGAATTCTTACCTAGTTGCATCAGTAGAAAATCTAAATGGTGATAAGTCTATAGGTGTCCACGTTTCTTGTAGAAATGCCACATGAGACATAAGTCCTAGCGCTTCTCTGCAAATGTGTCGTCCCATGAGGACGCAGGCACTTTTGCAGGGAAGGCAATGAGCCTGGTTTCCTGCTTCCTTGAAAAAAGGCACCACAAGGTAGCTGAAGGCAGAGAGTTTGCACCTGAGCAAAATGCCCCCACTAACCACGAGGAATGGCAACTTATTCCCGAGGCTCTTTCTCATCTCTCTTTGCTTCTTAGCCAAATCCACAAAAGAGATGCCCACCTTATGCACTTTCTTGCAAAATCACCCTTTTCTCTACAAACCCCATGGCAGCGGGAGCCCTGGATAGGGCCGACCGCTGTGCTCCAAGGCACAGGAATCAGTCTTACGATAATAAAAACCAAAGCCCCGTTCATTACAAGTAGGTGCCCTCTGGGAGCGGCCCGAGATAAAGCATCTGTGAGGCTTGCAGAGGAAAGCAAATGCATCTCGAGGAACAGAGGGGAGATGAGGAGGCTCTGTTACCGCGCCCAACCCACGTTTTCTTCCTTTTCCAGCACCTGTATGTCACGGTCAATGATTTCAGCAGACTGCCTACCGCAAGATTTAGTTTCAAGATTGAAGTTATTGATTTTTCTTGCTCCCTCATCAGTGTTATTTAGAAAAAATCTCAGCGGATAACAAGGGACCTGTCTGTAGAAGGCCAAATATTCAGATGAAAATGTGGCACTGGCCGGATTACTGATTTTATGACAACAGCCAGATAGGCGGCTGACTCTATATTCTAAGATTTTTTTAAAAAAAGTTCTTACTTATTTATTTGAGAGACAGAGCGAGAGAGCGCACACACAAGCAGGGGGGAGGGGCAGAAGCAGAGGGAGCAGCAGACTCCCCGCTGAGCAGGGAGCCAGACCTGGGGCTCGATCCCAAGACCTGGGGACCATGATCTGAGCCGAAGGCAGATGCTTAACTGATGAGCCACCCAGGCGCTCCTTTTTCAGGATTTCTTTGTAGATATTTGACATCACGAAAGCTGTACCATAGCTTCATGCAAGGTAAGAACACTGTCGCTAAAGCAATCATCCTGAATATGCCGATAACAAGCTTTTGGATACATCGTTGGTTGTGTCACCTTGACTGCAAACTCATCTTTTTGAAGATGATGATTAAAAGCATATTTAAAAATTCAACATAAAAAGAACACTAGAGTATATGATAGAAATCCTTTCTCTTTCTAAAAACCCTAGTGTTTTGTTTCCTCAAAGTGATAATCTTTATTTGGTGAACTTCTTAAGGCCAGGCACGTTAAGCCTGTACACAAGAACTGCTGAAACCCACCAAAAACAGTTTTGTGAGCTGTGATCTCATTCTGATTTTATAGTGTTCTGATCATTTGCTATATTTTCTTTTCTTTTCTTTACCTACTTTTTTTAGGTAAGCACTGTGCCCAGCAGCGGGGGGCTTGAACTCCCCACCCCAGGATCAAGAGCCATGTGCTCTCCTGGGTGCCCCATATTCTATATTATAAATCAGTCGGGGTTACGTGGAATTCAGAGCTGGTCACTGAGATTTGGTGGCATAAAGCCACAGGTGCCTCAAGCATTGTAACCCCTGCCGCCGGCACCCAGAGTCCTGGGTCAAGTGCAGAGAACGCATTAGCATCACTCCCGGGATGTGATGTGGTCTTCCCGTGACGGTGACTTTAAAATGCCACAAAGTAAATTATGTCTACAATATCCCACTTAGAAGTATTTATTAATTTTGTTTGTCTTGGACGTTCTTCTCCTTCTCTTTCTAACCAGCAGGAAGCTGGCATCTCTGAGACCGAGGAGGAGAAAGAAGGATGTGGAGGTGAAGACACCTGGGGCCAGAGTGAGGACAAGCGTGTCCTCCAGTCCGGGGGGACACAGGCCCTTGGTGCCACCTTCACCAGTGCCTGCTCCCGGCTCCGTTCCCGCCGCTGTTGTAACCGAGCCGACGCAGGGGTCGTTACCTGAGTGGTGTGGCTCTCTCTCGGTCTCTGCAATGAGGAGGTCGTGGAGCTGCTCACAGACAACCTGCAGAGTCCATCTTCTTCAGGTAAACCTGCGGAGGTCAACACCGAGAAGCAGGTGAGTGTGCCCCGCCCCCGACGAGACAAGCGGGGTACAGGCCGCGGCAAGTGACAGTCGTCACAGTTCGTGGACTGACAGGGTGGTCAGTAAGTGCCCCTCGGGAGTAAATCTCCCAAGGGGGCAGGAAACACAAACTACTGCTGCAATTCCGTGTCATAAAAGAGGAAACGTGCTGGAAAAAGCAATGAAGGGGGAACGAGGAGCTGTTCCGAGCGGGCACGCGGCCGGGGGGCGGTGGGGACTTCGAGAGACTGAGCATGGTTCGGGGAAGCAGCGACGGTGGAGGGGGAGGCACGTGGGCAACAGAGTGGACGGGGTCCCTGAATGGCCATGGAGGGAACCTGGCGCCTCCTCTGTGGGGTCTCGGGGAGACAGGGCGGGGATTCAGGATGCGTAGACGCTGCATGAGCCCGTCCACGCGCGCTCACTGCACACACCGAGGGAGGGACGGACGGGGTGGAGGTCCACGCGGGAGAGGTCCTGCGGCCGCGCATTCCCAGCACACCAGCTGGGACCTAACCGAGCCCGGGGAGAAACATCCAGCGTGGGGACATTTATGTCCCCCAACACAGAAACACCTCCGAGGCGCCAAAGGCTTTTACTAACGATCGCTCAAGAGGGAAGCCGGGTTTCCCGACCTCCGCACGCCGGACACTCAGGGCCGCCTCCCTGTCGGCCGTGGGGCTGCCCTGGGTAGGGTCCCTGCTCTCTATCCCAGCTGCTAGTGGCCCCCCAGCTGCTGTGACAGCCCTGGAGGCAAGGTCAGCCCTGACTGCGGCCCAGGGCAGAGAGGGGCCAAACGGCGTTACAAGTGATTTGCTAATAAGAACGAACACTTGAAGGGAGGAGAGTCCCCGGACGGCCCGAGCTCAAGCCAGAGACCTGAAGTCCCGAAGCGGCCGCTGCTTTTACCTAAAACCTAAGTGACCAGCACGGTGTGAGCAACGGACCGTCCGCAGGCGTCCTGCACGGACGACCGTTGGCGAGTCACCGCACGCTTCTGCAGGAGCGGCGTGACTGAGCTCGGGGGGTCCGCACGACCCCTCGTCGCACAAGGCCAGATGCGTCTTCCTGTTGCATATGCAAATGCCTTGGCAGGGAAGTGGTTCGCTCCGTCCAGACTGGGCAGACGGGGGGGCCGCCACCCGGGACCCGACAGGCCGGCAGCGCGGGTCACGGGGAAGACGGGCCGTGGCCGGAAGCAGCAGTCAAGTCCGACGGGCCGGGGCGCGACCTGGGGGAGACTGGGGTAACAGGGCCAGGGCGGGGGCCAGTCCCGCAGGAGCAGAGAGGTCTGGGATCTAAACCCGGTGGAAGGGAACATGGGACTCTGAGCTGGTCACAAGCTGGAGTTCCAGGCCGGCCGGTCAGCAGAGGGTCGGCTGTAGAAGCGGTGTCCACGCTGCAGACGCCGCGGACAGACCGGGGCCCGCGTGGAGAGGGCTGTGGAAATGTGGGTGCTCGTGGGGGGAGCAGAGTGCCGGCCGGCAAGCACGACAAACCCCATGGCTAGACGGACGTCTCACAAAGACCAGAATCGGACAAAAAGGGAAGAACGTGGGGGTCCGTTTCTAAAAACTGGATTATAAGTCAGAAGGTTACTCCCTGAGTTAAAACAGAAATTTGGCTCACGGAGGAGACAAACTCAGAGCCGAGTCGGTAGCACAGATGTGCTGTAGACGGTGGCCTTTACATGAAGCTAAGAGCCCCTCCCGGTCCCCCTCTGAACAGGGCACTGGGAACGCCATGAAGACCAGACCAGCACCCTCAGCCAGGACTCGGAATGAATGAGTCGCGTCACGGGTCAGGCAGGCGGCGGGTGACCTTGAGCGGGATCCTGGAGAGAGCAGGGATGCGTTCTGAGGGAGGGACTGGAGGGCTGCGCTGGTGGAGACGCCACAGGATCTGAGCCTTCGGGGAGGAGAAGCTCTGAACGGTGAAGCAGGTGCGGGGGGGGGGCGGGGGGCGGTGCGTGGAGACCCCCAGGGGAGACGATGACCTTCCAGAAGCTCCACGCCCAGCAGAAGGGCCTCTGAGAGGGTGCGGCGGGCGGGGACCCTGCGGGATGTGCTGGAAGACAGAGGAGGCCGAGGGAAAGCCCCTGACAGGACGCCCCACAGACGGCAGACAGCATTTCGCAGGCACCGGACAGCACCGCCGGTCTCTGAGAGGGACTGGGATGACACGTCATTTTACCCGAGCGCTGCGTTACGAGGCCTTTCTTCCCTGTTGGCCAAAGAAGTCACAGATCCCAGAACCTGCCGCAGGGTCGGCAGGTGGGGCAGATGGTGCCCGTGTGGGCACAGAGAGGGACGGCGAGGGAGAAGGAAGGGGCGCTCACGGCAGCCTTGGCCTGCGAGCCACCTCCTCCCCATCACGAAGCAGCAGGTGGGGAGAGCCACGGAGACACCGGCCTGGGGTGCAGAACCCGCTCACTCAGGCCGGCGAGCCGAGGGCGTGGGAGCCAGGGGATGGGGGACACCGGGAACGTCAGAAGGCACGGTTCTGTTTTGTTCTGTTTTGGACCAATAAAATATTTTATCTTGTTGCCATTTCAGAAGCCGCGCATTTTAAAGGCAAATGATCTAAACAGGACACCAGAAGAAAAAGAGAATGCCCAAGAAGGAAAAGATGGACGAGTCCCTCTAACCTGAACATTTAAAAATCAATATAAATGAAAACATCATAAAGATAAAATGCAAACTAAGAAACGACAATACAGAACATTTAAATGCACTGAATAAAAGGCTCTATTATTCTTAAAACAGCTGACACAGTAAAATAAAGGATCGGCTGTCAGATTTTAAAACACGGGCAAAGACTATGTCCAGAGAGGGGAGAGAGGAAATAAGCACCAGGTAATGAACCTAAAAATAAGCAATCAGTCGATAAATATTCAAAGAAAGGCACACAGACGTACAACAACTTGCTCATGTTATTTACCTAGACAACCAGCACGACAAAACGTTCCATTATAGAAATCTCACACACATGAAAGAAAAGAGAAAATGAAATGAAACTCCGTGTGCCCATCACCAAGCCGGATGCGCATTATTTCAATCTTGTTTCATTTACTTCTCATGATCTCAAAAAAAAAAAAAAAAAAAAAAAAAAAGACCTGGAAACCGCGTCATCTCACCTGTCAGTTCTTTTTTTTTTTTTTTTTAAGATTTTATTTATTCATCAGAGAGAGAGAGAGAGGGAGAGAGAGCAAGCACAGGCGGACAGAGAGGCAGGCAGAGTCAGAGGGAGGAGCAAGCTCCCTGCCGAGCAAGGAGCCCGATGTGGGACTCGATCCCAGGACGCTGGGATCATGACCTGAGCCGAAGGCAGCCGCTTAACCAATGGAGCCACCCAGGCGTCCCATACCTGTCAGTTCCTGAGCACGGGTCCCTCCTGAGGTCAGGGCCTCCCTTGTACAGTGACAGTGGGCTGTGCAAAGGCCCCCCAGAAAGCCCCCAAGTCTTGGGGTAGAGAATTCCACCGTGTTCCTACCGAGTGGAAGGTTCCGGACCCGTGGCGGGGAGAACATGTGAGGTGAACCAGAACGTTTCTCTGTTGACGTCCATGGAAGGCGTTGATCCCAGGGGACGGATTATACATTTTCATGACGGATTATACATTTTCTTCTTGCTGCCACAGCCTCCTCCCCAGACCGTGTTCTGAGGTGATTGTTCCCCCACCGGCTGCAGTTCCGTGTCCTCCACACGTGTGTCCGTGGCAGCAACTGTGGGTCCGACGGAAGCATGTCCCCTTGCTGAGACCATCGTTCTCAGGAGCCAGGCTTGTCGGGATGACGGCAGGTCAAGCTTGCCCAGATGCTAAGGTCTTCTGGAACGGTCCCCATCCTGCCCCCCTGCCCCCGAGACTGCATTCTTCTGTTCAAAGAAAGCCGGCAGGCTTGGGGAAGGCATTCTACGTAGTAGAGAGTGGCGTTCTAGGAGACAGGCTGCTCTGCACTGGGGCTGGGCAGTGGGAGAGTCGGGGACTCATCGGCCTTGATGGAGGGCGCGGGTAGGGGGAGGTGGGAGAGTCGGGGACTCATCGGCCTTGATGGAGGGCGCGGGTAGGGGGAGGTGGGAGAGTCGGGGACTCATCGGCCTTGATGGAGGGCGCGGGTAGGGGGAGGAGGCGCTGGGCTCCCTCTCTCCTTGGGTAGTGGGTGCTTGGTCATGAATCCTTCCCCAGGATGCGGGGGTGGGGGTTGTGTAGCATTTAGGACATTCTCCCCATCACATGTGTGTGGACCCAGACCTTGGACTTCCTTGAGATTTGTAAGGAGATGTTGAAAAGGGAGAGCCTCTGTTGGTGAAGTCTGCACATCAGACGAAGGGTTTATGTAAAGTCTTCTAAGGAAAGAAGCATGACGCAGGCTGTAGACAGTGGTGTCCCTCTGCAAATCATGTAACGAACCAGTCGGCCTCTGCTGGTCATAATCCCCAGAATTCTGCCCAAACCCAAGTTTGTTTAGTCAACAGCAATGGGGTTTGGTTCTCCTTTCATGTCCTGCCAGCTTACCAAGCACCCCTACTCTTTACATGATGCCTCTCCTGGCGTTTTGGAATTGGACATCAGTGTTCCTCTGTCTGACCGTTTATTCTGCATCTGTACGTCTGCCCTTCTCAAGCGATAGTTCTTGAAGCTTGGCACTCTACATGGTTTTGCCGTCAGACTTTCCCCTCATTTCCCTTTAAATCTTTTCCTCTGATGCCATAAAGGATTCCCACTTCTCCAGCTTCCTTGAAAACCCTACCTCTTCTATCCTCCCATCCTTGAGCTACCCTTAAACTCCCAAACTATAAGCATTGTTTATGGAACAACTGTCTACAGCATTGTTTAGGGAACAACTGTCTACAGCCAGAAGTCCCTCTTAGCACTTGAAGTTGAAGTCCAAGCCCCAGAATAAACCTCCTCTTCAAACTTCATTTCTAACTTCCGGTAAAGGGTGCCTTGTTCTCTTGCCCAGAACTTCAACCTCTCGGATCACCCTCGTTCCCCTCTTCTCGCCGTCTCTGCCAGCCCATTCTCGGTCACTCTCATTGGGGCGCACAGCCCACGAAGGCTCGGGTGGGGGAATTCAAAACCGCTACTCCCAGCGCAAGTTTCCGTTCCACGACTCACTCTGAATAACCCAATCGGGGAGGTTTCTCCACAAGAGCAGGTTGCACCTCACCCCTCCAAGCCAAGACTACTCTCCCAGAGACACTCTTTGAATTGGCATCTGATGCCTGGAGCACTCTTGCCACTTTCTGTCCCTTAGTTACTGATCTCCTCCATCAAAGTACCCCATTCTCATCCCTGCCACACAGATTGTGGGCAATAAATTTTCTTCCCTGGAAGGTGTGCCCTTCTAGTCTGAGTCTGATTCGTTTTGAAAATCCCAGTCCTCACCAGGAGCATCCCGAACAATCCCAGCCCACAAGGAATCTCCTTTTCCAGGTGGAGGCAACAGGACACTCGTTCTTCATGTGACGGATCGGACACTTGTCACTGGCCACCCTGCTTCGTGATCTCTCCTGAACTGTATCGTGGACGTTCTGTGTGCGCTCTCTTCTCACACAGAGCAGGTCTGACTTGCTTAGATTTCCTATGGCTCCGCACGCGTTGCAGAAGGTCTGCATGCAACGGGTGCTTTATAAATGCTTTGAGGTACCGATGTGTACCTGCCCTTCCCTAGGCTTCTTCCTGTCAGTCTGCCCTGTTTATTATTTTGAAACCTCTAACCCCCCGAGGGGTAAAGCAGAGCTTCCCCAGAAATCCACTTGTCGATCCCAGTTTCCCTTCATCCCGCATGCTCCCGACGATGACGTCTGTCAGCACCCTGAACGCCAGCGCAGCCACCAAATGACACGCATGTTTGACCATACACGCGTGTGGACTGGGGTCTCAGGCATTGATTTTAGCATTATAGTCTGTATGGTCTGGGATGAATTAATTCAGTGCCTCATACTTCATCTACAGCATGCATTTTTGCTTTTAATGGACACATTTTCAGCGATCTTCTAGCCCCTAAATATCTAAGCTTTTATGGTATCTGGGGGTAGGTAATGTTTATTGAGCACTGACTTGTGTAAGCCCTACGGCAAAACCCTCATAACAATCCCGTAAGGCAGGTCCTTTAACTGTCCCCATTTTTAAGATGAGAAAACTGAGACCTGGACAGGTTAAGTAATTTGCTCCCAGGCATGGAGTTCATAAGCATCAAAACCGGGGTCTGAACACGGACACCCGGGAATAATGCGACAGATCCGGGGAAAAACAGAGTCAGCATTTCAGCCCAGCCATCTTGAATCCTGATTTTTCAACCACAGCGGAGGAAATTCAATTAAATGAAGTCCAAATTAGCAATTATTTAAGATGACTTGAAAATATTTTTAGCCAGAAGGAGCAGGACAGGGCTTTCTAAAGGCCCGGGGAGCTGGCTTCCTTTGCAAAGCTACCTTCTGCTGCTGAAAATAGATAATTGCACAATATTCCAGATTTTCAAGTGAAGGCTTGCTTCCTCTGGCAGTTAGTATGAGTTCCAAAGAATCTATACAATCCCCAAACAAAGTGATGTTGTAAAACGTATACTGAATGTTTTTCACGGCCTCAAATGAGAGGATCCTCTGCCAGCATTCTGGATCTCTCTCGAGCAGGGCTGACGAAAGCCATTTGTAGATGTTTCCAGAACCACTGTGGTTTGCAGCTCCGATGGGGTGGCTTCAGTATGGTACTGGAGGCCGTGTAAAGAACGCAGAGTTCCTCTGGTCCTCCAGATGGTCTCACCTAGTCCTTCCCTGCGTAAAGCCCTTTACACCGCAGATAACCCTCACTGCGCACCGAGGATAAACATAACAGACGAGAAAGGGACACCATCTTCACGGAATAGTAAACGTCAGACCAAATGTAATGACTGCGTTCTCTAACTGCCACTTGTTTCCTTTTGCCCAGCAAGATCCTGTATATTCACTGAGCAGCAAGGAAGAAAATCATACTGGACATAAAAGGGCCTAGCTGGAATTTTTTATATCTTTATTTCCCCACAAAATGAACATCTTTATACACACAATATTTTGTGTGATGCGACTAAAACGTCCTAACACGAAAAACTGTTCTTTAATCTAATGATAAATAACCACAAGTCTGGGGAATAATTAAGTATACCAAAAAAGATCTAAGTCTGTGTTCACATAAGTAAAAAGCCTGGCAATTAAAGTAAGTGATAGCTATAATTATCCACACATAACTATATTTCAGCAAATGAACAAACAGATAATTATTTCTGGGAAGCAGAGGTAGCGTGCAGATACTGGCATTCAAGAGAAATCATTTCCTAGAAAATAACACTATTTCTGATTCAATTAGAATTTCAAGTTATTCTAAACATTTATTTCCATTTTGTGCCTTTATTTAGAAAGCACGTTGGCTATACGTTGTGAATTAGGAATGAGGACTAGTAACTGCTTTCAGAATTACAATGATCACCTATATATTACATTCTGCACGTAGGTGATATTAGTTCAGTTTGTATCATACCGACAAGGAGAAATTTTCTAACTCTTCACCCTGCACAAAACTCACTGGTTCTTAGGTAACGTGCAACATTGTTCCAATCGCTAAGTGCTTACCCGGGGGATGTACCCAGGGCCTTGTGCCCTATATGCTAGTAATCTGGGGAGGTTGCAAGAACCCAGACTTTCACCGCGCTCACCAAAGCAGACCAACATCAACATGCTGAGTAGCTTTGAAAGACTGAAACCCCAGTTGAAATAATTTTCCTTTTGTGCCTGTAACTCCTGAGATTTCTGAGTGATTGTCAATTAATGACAACACAGAACTTGCTTTATTTTAAACTCTGGTCCCTACAAGATTTAAGGGGCAATGTACATATACCTGTCTTCCAGGGCTCAAACATTGGTTACATTCTGAAGTTTAGAAGTCTGAGAGTCCTAAATATTTAATTTGATATTATTAATTTCAGGCAATGTAGTCCACAAAAATTTCCATTTTGGTTTAGAGGATTTTTTTTTTCCTTTGTTCCATTGGTTTTTGGTTTTAAGTTTGATTTTTAGAATAAAACTCACAGGTGTTTGTTTGTTTGTTTGTTTTAACGAGGCTTTTCCACAACCGCTGTCCAGCCCATAGCTTTTGGTTTTTGAGTCAAGACACAGGGGCACCTGGGTGGCTCAGTGGGTTAAGCCTCTGCCTTTGGCTCAGGTCATGATCTCAGCGTCCTGGGATCGAGCCCCGCATCAGGCTCTCTGCTCAGCAGGGAGCCTGCTTCTCCCTCTCTCTCTCTGCCTGCCCCTCTGTCTGCTTGTGATCTTTCTCTCTGTCAAATAAATAAAATCTTAAAAAAAAAAAAAAAGACACAAATTAAGTAATTTGGCTACAGGAAGTTTCTCTTTTCTTTTTCTTTGTGGTAAGGTTAAATGTCATCCAAGGCGAGCTAGGGAGAAGCATGGGTTGAAATTTCAGCAAAAGTGAATGAGTATATGGTCATCTTTCTTAAATATTTGTGTATTCAGTATTTATCATTTGAACATATTTAAAATTCCTTTTTTTTGTGTGGCCATCTTTGAATACTCCAAAATTGCAAGTAGAACAGGAATCCGTTACTTGCTTCCTAGCGTTTGTGAAACATCTTCTATCACATACCTGCCAGCTACAGCTGTCACTTAAATTCCATTTTTTATTATTTTAGGAATACCTAATTTCAACATAAAGGTATACGGTGCTTTCATGACCTTTACCTCCTCCCAAAAGGTTAGCATCGGAGCTTTCAGAAAGTAACCATGTTAAGAGAAAGCCTGACTCTCTCTATTTCTAGCTAAACAGAGTCACATAAGACTGAACATCAAACATTAACGTGGAGAGTTTTACAAAATGCCTATTTAAATCGAGTTGGAGTAACACATGACAGTGTTGTTTTCAGGGTGGGAAATCGAGCGGTAATTTTGCTCTCCAACACACAGGGCTCGGTCATCGCCCAATAAGACGAGGCGCCCTTCTCTGAGCGTGCTTAGTCGCCAGCTCTAAGCCAAGCAGATCTGAACTTGCCGACGCGGAGACACGCCACACAATATTCCTAAGGTGGGGACAGCAGCAGACTTGTCAAACTCAAACTTTATAAAAATAAGCCAAACATGACATAACCACGCACGTAACAACTGTATGAAAATGTACAGTTTGACCCAGTGGGATATGAGATGTATTTTGAGTATTTCTAGGTAACAGAACTGATAGTTTTTATTCTTTTCTTTACTCTTCTCTCTGCTTTCTGAAACACGATTAATTTTTTGAATGCATAAAATTATAAATCTCATCTGATTAAGACATTGTTTTTAGAGGCTGCAAAATTCAGTCAGGAGAAAATGTTAAGAAAAGCTGATGTTTTGGGGTCCGGGGAGCCTGTATCATTTTTGGCCGAACTTCTGTCTGCTCGCAGCAGTAACGGAATTTGGTAAGGGCAGTTTCTTTTTCTAGAAGTCTTTGCTGCTGGCAAAAAAATCCTTCTGTCTCTAACTGATGTCACTCCCCCCTTCCACCATTGCACCAAAAAGCCTCTGTTTTGTGACTTGCATCCTTCTTTTTTTTTTTTTTTTTTAAAGATTGATTTATCTGGAGAAGAGAGTATGTGTGCACGTGTGGGGGGAGGGGCAGAGGTAGAGGGGAGTTCAGAACCCCAAGCAGACTCCCCACTGAGTGTGCAGCCTGACCTGGGGCTCAATCTCAGGACCCTGAGGTCACGACCTGAACAGAAATCAAGAGTCAGAGGCTTGACCGACGGAGCCAACCAGGCCCCTCTGTGACGATCCTTCTGATCATTATTTGTAACCCTTCCTCAGTATGGGGGGGTGAGATCCGTAAACACATCCGAGATTTTCCCCCGTGTGTGCGATTCAAACAACCTTTTCCCTGAGTGCCGACAGAGAATTCCCTTCTGCTCCGGAGACCTTCCTGCTAAGCTTGAACAAACGCTGCCCGGACCAGCTACCTGCCCCCTCCCTCTCCCCCCAACCCCGGCCCCCGTATGGTTTTCGTTCTATCCTCCTTCTCCTCTGTGACCACGTGTGGGTGAGGATCATACTGAGCTGAGAAGCCTCCCCGGGGTCCCTCGGATCTTGAAGGAAGCCTGAGACAGGGTGGGGACCGGCCACCATCCTGATGCCCGACAAGGGCTCTCCACGCCCCCTCCATTCCCCGCCTCTTCTCTCTCCCTCCTGCCTTTTCTCTTTCTCTTTTTAAATGGTGGAATTGCAGCTAGGACAGGTCTGCGTCAGCTACCCAGGAGCCGCCGTCATCCTCTCTCCCGATCCCCATGGGTTTCTCCTCCCCCAGGGAGATCCTGTCCTGCCCTGGGCAGCCGTCCCCTCCCAGCGCCCTCTTCGCCCGAGCCCCTCCTCGCTGGTCCGTGCTGCCATCCTGCAGGTGTGCGAAAAGTCGTATTTCCTGTGTCCTTCCCGTGTTTTTCTCTAACTCCCAGTGAAGGTGGCTCTGAAAAAGCTTACGTGCTTATTCATGTCCCTGTCCAAATTCCTATTCAATAGCCTTTTGTTTTGTTTTTAAGCAAACTCCAAAGATGACCCTTTGTTGGTCAAATGTGTTGAAAATACTTCCTCTATGTGTACACTTATATGTACAATTGTTTTCCTTTATGGTTAACACTCTTGTGTGGCTTAAGACATCCTCCGTTCTTTTCCTATCTCTGAGGTTAAAAAAATCCTGTGCTTTCTTCAACACATTTGATTATTGTACATTTGACACTTAGATCTATAATCTACCAGAAGTCTCTTGTGTGTGCGGCACGAAGGAAGGGTCAAGTCCATTTTTTTTCCTCTCACGGATAGTAATCGATCACCCTTCCCCCAGTGCCCTGCAATGCCAAGTTTGTCATAAATTAAGTGGTTATTTATGCAAGCTGCGGAGGTTTTTTTCTTTCCCCTTCTGTATTCCTAGTCTCTGGAAGAGCTTATGTAACACTCGCATTCTTCATCCTGAAAATTTTGAGACAACTTGCTGGGAAAGTCATTTGGGTTCTCCTCAGAGAAAAGTATTCAATTTCAACTCTAATTGATTTAATATTTATGTTACTATTTAGCTTTCCTATTTGGGGGGTCCATTTTGGTTAGTTGTAGTTTTTTGTTTGTTTTAATTTTTTTAAAAGATTTTATGTATTTATTTGACAGACAGAGATCACAAGTAGGCAGAGAGGCAGGCAGAGAGAGAGAGAGAGGAGGAAGCAGGCTCCCTGCAGAGCAGAGAACCTGATCGATGCAGGGCTCGATCCCAGGACCCTATGATCATGACCCGAGCGGAAGGCAGAGGCTTCAACCCACTGAGCCACCCAGGAGCCTCTGTTTGTTTTAATTTTTAATTTAATTTTATTTTTTCAGTGTTCCAAGATTCATTGTTTATGCGGCACACCCAGGGTTCCATGCAATCCGTGCCCTCCTTCATAGCCACCGCCAGGATTTTATTTTATTTTTTTTCCTTTCTTCTTTTGGAGAAGTGTGTCTGTCCATCTAAATTCACAAACTTATATTGGCATAAACTGTTCATCATATACAGATTACTATTTTCCAAGCTCTAGAAAGTCTGGGGTGGGTCCCCTCTGCATCCTGGAGTTCGTCACCTCTGCCACCTTCTTTATTTCTCTACTATCCTTGCAAGAGAGTTTTCCATTTTATTCATGTTTCAAAGATTTTTTTTTTTCAAAGAACCGACTTCCAGTTTTGCTATTTGTTATACATTTCAATAACTTATTTCTTACCTTTACTGTATCTTTTCTTCCACTTCCTGTTGCTCTGTCTCTAACTTGTTGACATTTAAAAACCCGATTTTTGGCCTTCCTTCTTTTGCAAAACAGATAGACATAAATTTCCCCTGATGAAGACATTAGCAGCGTCCCACAAGTTCTGTCATATTTTCATTGTCATTTGTGACAAAGTTCTGCTTTTCTGTGATTTCTTCCCGAATCTACTGATCCCTCAGAGATGTAATTTAGAACTCCCGGAAAGATGAGAAAGTTGTTTTTAATATTTGCATGGCACACCTTTCCTGGTTCCGTTCCTTCACATTTAAATTTTTAGCATCCTCATGTTTTACATGGTTTTCAGAAATCTTCGGCTTTAAAATATTTTATTAATGGATTTGTCTCTAATGTGAATTCACACTAAACGAGTCTCTTAAACCTTCATGGCTTGAAACATAAACTTAAACTGAGTTCAAGCTTAGTTATTTTCAGAGGTGATTTTATGCCTACATCTACGACCTTCCTATTGGCCTTGTGTGTGTGTGTTTTTTTTAGACTTTATTTATTTATTTGACAGAGAGAGAGAAACCACAAGCAGGGGGAGAAGCTGGCAGAGGGAGTAACAGTCTTTCCCACTGTGCAGGGAGCCCAATGCGGGACTCGATCCCGGGACTCCGGGATCATGATCTGAGCTGAGGCAGATGCTCAACCACTGCCACCGGGGTGCCTGGTCTTGTTTTCCAGGTCACTCCAGTTCACCTCTTTTTTGTCAGCTTTGGGATAGACTGACTTTTATTATACTGTTTTACTCTCTCTATTGGTTTGGAAATTACATACTCACGACTACTCCTTCAATGGTTGCCTTTGAAATTACAGCCCGTGAGTCTGAGTTACTGGCCTGCGACAGTAAACCCTGCTTCATGCTCTCCTGATTTCACTGGTGTTATTGACTGTTCGTTTTTCCTGCTTGTATCTCTGAGCATTTTGGGTCTGTCCTGCATTGAATTCTTCTAGTTTTTATTTTTTTTCTAAAACTGCCTTAACTCCTTTGCATCTTTTAAGAAGTTTTTTTTTTTTTTTACTATTTATGAAAACCTAGACTGACAGCTCTTTGAGCGTGTTAAATATGTTATTTCATTGTTTTTGAATTGTCTTTGCATTGCCATTCCTTAGAATTTGTCTTTTTTTTTTTTTTTTTTTTTTTTTTTTTTTTACTTCTGGCTGCTTTTAATATTTGCTCTTAGTTATCAGCGTTTCACTATGAGATGCCTAAGGGCAATTTTCTTTTTATTTATGCTAAGCAGGCTTTGGTTTGGTTTGGTTTGAACAAAAGTCACATCTACAGACAGAAAGCCGTACACATGTATACATTTCCAGAACACACACATACCTGCTTGTGGGTAGTGATGCGGGCCCCTCTGTTTGTGTCCCCCCCATTCCTAACCCCCAAGGTGGTGGTTGTAGGAGCTGGGGCCTCTGGGAGGATATCGGGTCCCGAGGGTGGAACCATCAGGATTGGGGTTAGTGCCCTTCCAAGGGGCACCCCGGAGATCTGGCTCCGTCCTCCCAACTTGGGAGGACACAGCGGGAGTCAGGCAGGCTGCGCCGGGAGGCGGGCGGCCAGGGAGCTGAGCTCGCGGGCGCGCTGCTCGGACATCCAGAACCCGCACAGCGTGTTTGCGCCCGTCCGAAGCCACCCAGTCTGGTGCTTTGTTACAGCGGCCCCCGTTGGGGGGACTGAGCAGGCGCGCAGTCCGGCCTGGACCACAAGCCTAGCCTCGGGCAACCACGCGTGGTTTTCTGTGCATCTCGTTTTGCTTTCTCCGGAACATCACGTGCACAGATCGTACTTGTCGGCTTTGAGTCTTCCCTCACTTAGCGCGACATGCTCGACAGTCACCGTTTGGTGGCACAGAAGGGTCGTGCCCCACGCTTTGTAGTTTGCACCATTTATCCACGTGCCAGTCAGCCTGTAAAATGGCCCCGGGGAGCCCGCCACGGGGCACTCACACCTTCAAGAGGCCTAGAATCTTGGCCAAGAGTTGAGTTGCCTCATGAGAGACCCTGAAACCAGGGCACTCAGACCAGCCTCAGCCAGACTCCTGACCCACGGAACATATGAAATCACCATCTTCTGTTGAATTAAGCCTCTAAGTTCCGGGGGCGGTGGGTGGGTGCTTTACAGAGCAGGAGACACCCAAGTGATCCAGTCCCCGGCCCAAGGGCGTCCATTTTTGATGATGGTCAACGACGGCCCAATAAACCCTCGCACACGGGTGTCCTCATGGGCACAGTCTTCCTGCAGTCCGTGGAGCCTGTCTACTTTCTCCAGCCACGTTCTCACCCGACCCTGCCTGCCTCCAAACCGTGTTCTGGATCCCCCGATCTTCTCCTGCTCCTTTGTGTCTCCTTCCCTAATGTTCTCATGGATTGTCCAGCTCCTCAGGCTTTTTTTTTTTTTTTTTAATGACTGTGTCTAATTAGCTCGAAACTCATCCTCTATTGTACTTAATTTTATGACTATTTCTCAATTTCAGAATTTCCATTCAACACATTTTTATAGTTCCCCGTTTCTGCGGATTCTCATTCTTTCATCTCCTTGGGCACAGTAAACACACTTAGCTTAAAGCAAGTGCTTCTGAACTCCCGTCTTCTGGGCTTCCAGGGATGGGCCGCAATGGATGGCTATTTCCGCTTGTTAATTTGTGATCTTGTCTTGTGTCATCATGTGTCTGGTTTTTTGACTGTGTGTTTGAAACATGGTTTGTTACATCATTTTGAAGCCTCGGATGCTGTCGATGTCCTTTGAGACACAGACATCCACATACATTTCTTCCCAGGTACGTGTGGGCCCTGTCAGTCCTGAAGGACGTCTATCAAACAGCCGGCATTGAGATGATTCAGAGCTGAACTGTGGTTTCTAGATTGGGAACACCCAGCCCTTAGGAGGGACACCTTGAGGCTCTAACCCATGGCCTTAGGAGGCCCTGGACTTAGTCTTTCCCCACAGTCCAGGAGGCTGTCAGAAATCCATTCCAGCTTCTGAGCTGGTGTCTATGGACTGGGAGAGTGCATGGATGTCTCTTGGAGAAGAGCCTAGAATGTAGGCTTCCTTGCTTGGTCCTCCCTGTGTTCTAAACTCCCTCCCTCCATCTCTTCCCTGGATCTCAAGGTCATAATGGTTTTCTAGTGCCTTTAATCAGATTAAACAACAATGGTAATTTTGGCCAGCTTTTCCATATGTCCTCAGGAAAATCATCCCAACAGCCATGGGCTGCTTTTATGTGTGAGAGAAATAAGTTATTTGTTTAAGCCACTATCAGAATGATTTTTGCATAAACACAGTCTAGCCAATTTCTAGATGATACATTCCTTTATATACACTAGTTAAATACTTAAGGCCAGTTTGGTGTTTACCATAACTTCAGTATTATTTTCCCTCACACTACCCAGGTGTGAGAAGAAAAAGGTATTTTTTTTTTAATTAAAAGTACCATTAGAACAATCCCATCTCCTCCTTCTGTTCTGTATAATCTCATTTTATATTGGTTCCCACATAGCGAATACTCCACAACAATCTTTGAAAAGTCAGCTAACACTGAACACAACGATCAATCTTTAACCCAACCCATAAAAGGCTACAATATACCCTCCAGCGAAGTTTATGAGCTATGTCCCAGCTTTTAAACCTACTTCATTTTTACGTTTCAAATCCATTCTCCCTAGAAAGTTGACAGAACTTAATACTTTCATCTATTTACTTCCGAGTTTAAAAAGCACTTACCATTTGAGACGGAATTCCCATTTTCAGCAGTGATAGCACTTGAGAGTGAATTAGATAATTGAATTCCATGGTTATTTGCATTTCTATCTTGAGTCTCAGATGCAATTTCTGATCTACCAGCGTCCTCTCGGGCAGTGAGGTTCATGTTAGTCTCAAAACCTAAAATAAATTTTAGAAAGGGTTACTCTTTTTGGATAAAATGCACCCACTAATTTAATAAAATAGTAGAAGAAAATAATAGAACTCATCAAATGAAACACTAATTGTATTTGAAATAGTAAATCAATAATCATCCTTCATTAAATTTATGGCCTACAAAATGTCCACCAAATTTTGCCACAGCACTCTCAAACGTAATGGGGAATATTTAGTGGTGTTAATGAATTACATAATTTACTATTTTCAAACGTATCTGTACAGAATTTTTGGTGTCAGAGTCTAATAACTTGTCACTAGAGTGCCGTCTGTCTTGAGAACGCTATCTCCTAAAAGGAGCGTGGAAATAAATTCATGTTTCACAAGTTTTCTCAATTACTAAATTAAGCAGAGCTGAGACAATCCCTACAGGTTTGAAAAAAGTAAGAAATACAGTTACAGCATCTTACCAACTTTATTTTTATCCGCTGAGGACGACTCAACCTCAAAACCCTACCTTTGCGTTCTGAACACGAACATTACCTAATTGTTCACTGCGCCTCCCTTGTTGAGTGCTCAGGGATCCATGAATACAAGAAGCCATCCCCCAAGTTAGGCTGAAGAGCCAAATGAATTTTTTTTTTTAACTATGTAGAAATAACAAAGTAAAATGTAACAAGTGCTAGGGTTTGGAGCAGTCTATTGCATTATCCTGAGGCAGGGTCTACGAATGACCAGAGGGAGCAAGGGAAGCACAACTGTCCACAGGGCGTCAGCTGTGGCCCCTGCCACCCCCCCCCCTTGGAGTCATGGGCCCTCTCTGGGGCTGGTCAGGGGAGCCTGGGACTGGCTCTTGCTTCCCAAGGGAGGTTCTGGAGGATCCTCGTTCAATATAGAGGTCGTGGATGTTGCTTCTGGTCTTTGGTGGTACAGAGTGGATTCTGACTGCCTTTCGGTTAGGGCTTTCTGAAGTTTAAGGCTAACAGATTATTCAAAAGGGATAAAAAGCCTAATTTGCTTTATTATACTTCACACTCGGCAGAATGGTTTATCTCCAGTGATCCGGAAGGAGGGAGGGAGGAGGAGGGAGGAAGTAGGGGAAAGGATGGAGGGAAGGAGGAAGAAAGGATGGAGGGAGGGAGAAGGAAGGAATGACGGAGAGAGGGGAGAGGAGGGAGGAAGAATACAGGGAGAGAGGGAAGGAAAATGGAGAAGCCTGGCTCTCCAGAGCTTGTCTCTCCAGGTTGGCCTTGACCGGATCCTTTCTACCTCTTGCCTCTATGCTGATCTCCCCTTGCCCTCGAGCCTTACACTCCAACAGCACGACAGGCAACGGTCACGTATCCAGACGCTCCACGCTGACCCACGTTCCCTGCTTTGCCATAGGCACTCCCACCAGCTGGGGTGGCTCCTGTCCTCACCAGTGGGGCTCGGGGTCGGACGAGCCCCAGGGACCCGTCACTTAGAAGTGGAGGGCGCAGCAGGTCTGCCCCGCCGGAAAGCGTGTGCTGTCTAGAGCCGGAGACGCTGGAGGGCTAGAATGGAGGCAAAACGGACAGGTCTTTGAAAGCCACGACAGCTCCTGGATCCCTGCACTTGAAAACAAGCAGAACAGCTTTGGCTCAGCCAGCGTGCGGAAGAACAGGGATGGGCTGGAGAGCATCCGATCGGAGGGGCCGTCGGAGCTCTCGGGCTGACACTGCCAGACCACCTATTCCTTTCCGGAGACTCTCGCTTGCCTTTCAGAGAAATCTGCAAGTTAGCAACACGGTTTGGCTGTCAAGTTGTCTCGAGACACAGATGCGGTCAGCCTCTCTTGGAGCTCCTTTTCTCGCTCTTTGATTCGGTTTATTGAATTCCTACGATGTGTTCGCACCCTTCGTCAACTCCACGTGCCGTAACGACCATGACAAAGGGACGGCCATCGTGCAAGGAGCTGAGGTTCTGCGCCGGTGCGAAGGGAGCTTACCCGAGGCTGGGAACCAGGGTGTCCATCCCTGCGTGAACAGGGACGGTCCTCTTACCTCCGGCGGGACAGAACTCAGTACTCGGATGCGCTGCGTGGACTCTTGCTACAGACCAGATGCTAGCGTCCCTCTTCACCAACTTCTGGCTCCTCAACAATTCACGTTTATATAGTCAAAACCTCCAATTTTAAATATTTTAAAAATATTTCTCATCAGCAGCTTACACTGTAGCCAAGGACTGGTTTTCAGCGTGCCGTACGAGTTAGGCGGTGATTCTTACATTACCTCTAAAATTCTCTTTGTATTTCTATCTTAAAAGCGTAGGTCTATTCGGGAATGGCTCTGGGTTGGAGTAAGGAAAGAAGTCCTTCTTCGAGTAAAACATAAGAATCGATGGCCAGTCTAACGATAATTATTCACCTTGTTCTGATGATAATCACCAGCTCCTGAGGGTTTAGGATGCGCCAAACCTGCACCAGACGCGACATCTGATTTTGCCCTGGTTTTCCTGCTTCTGAAGAGCTGTCCCTTTCACACCCATTTTTGAGATGAGGTCCCAGAGGCTCGGGGAGGTTAACCTCTGTCCAGACATTTCAGAATCAGCCGGGTTCAGACGGAAGCACTCGGGCTCCGCCATCCACCCACACTCATTCCTGCGCTTGGCCCTTGTGTCAAGACTCCCGTCCTGGCATCTGCTGATCTAAAGGGGAAGGCGGCTGCTTCTCCGTGGCTTCCCTGGATCCCCGTGCCTCGGTGGTAATGAACCGGGAACTGCAGGCTCAACACTGTCCTCCAGCCACCGAACTGGACTTGCAACATCTAGACCAACGTCTCCCCTCTAGGGTTATCCTTCCTCATGAATATTAATTGTGGGGGTGGTTCTTGGCTTCCTAAATTCTGTGTCAGCCTCTGCTCATAAACACCCTGGCTCGGAGGGAAATCCAGACACGTCCGAGCGCCTGTGCCCCAACTTGCTAATGCCTAGTTTCAGCCACAACGAAGAGCAAAGGCAGAAACCCTCTGCGCTTTGATTTTGCTCCAAAGGGTCTGTTGAGTGAGCAGCTACCACGTTCCTCATCAAGAAGGTGCCCGTGAGCCTGGACTCGGGCACGCGAGGAACCCAAGGACCCTGGGACTGAGTCAGAGCAGTTGCCAGTTACAAGGGCACGGACACAAGGTCCGTACTTCAGGGAGGGCCCTGCAAGGAATGATCCAGAGCCAACAAAGTCGTGAGGCCTCATCATTCCTCCAAGCAGCGGCCACTGGGATTTTCAGGGTGAAGAAAAGTCAGTCACAGTCACACCAAAGAAAATACTTGAGGCTCTGAGTGGGTCTAAGTCAACAGGGAGGGAGCGTGTGGGTGAAATCCCACAGAGAGACTGAAGGCAGGTCTGAGTGGCTGTGTGTCCCCGCGTCTTGTGTGCTCAGAGGTCTGGGGAGCTCGGCGGCACCCACGACGCCGCTCCGTCTGCACACCTGGGCTGTTCCTCTGAGCCTGTAAACAGGACTTCTCTGTGACCCCCGCCCGGGGCTGTTTGCACAGGTAGGAGAGAAGTGAATCACTGGGGGATCTGACTCAAAGATGAGACATCGGCTTTTACCCCAGGATAGGATGGTTAAATACGAGCAGGCAGTGTGGACAGGGTTAGCTCGAATCTTAATCCAGTGGGAGAGTTCTAGTGAGTCTGCAAGTGTGGATGCAGGAAAAATTTCAGCTGTGCTGTGTGTTTGTTTTTTGTTTGTTGTTGTTGTGGGCTTTTTTTTTTTTTTTTTTTTTTAAATATCTATATATCACTAAACTATCCCTCTGGGTGGGTGTTTTCCTTTGAAAACTGGTTTTCCATAGAAGGTAACATTGTCCCCCAGAATATCTGGGCATGACTGGAGACCTTGCTAGTCCCCACCCCAGAGAGGGGACAGTTGCTGGCGCCCAGTGAGCGGAGGTCAGGGGTGCCGTGAGGCCCCAGGCGAGGGCAGGCAGCCCCTGGGAAGAGTGGCTCCCGCCCAGGAGGCGGCTGGCCTGAGGCTGAGCACCGCGTTCTGCACCCTAAGTCAGATCACGCCCTGTGCCCACTCAGGTCTCTCCACTGGTTTCTGTTTCACTTTGGGAAAACCGAAAAAATAATAAATGAATGATCACCACCAAACTGCTGGAGAAATGTTTGTTTTCTAGAAGGAAACTCCATGTTTTGCAATGAAAACAGTGGACCAATTTACTCACGACGGAATCGGTGGGAATGATTATGGGAAGACCTTGGTAACTGTTTGTCCTCATTCACACGAGATTACTGACCCCATGAAAGGACTTTCACTGTGAACATCCCTTTGAGCTTCTAATCTCTGCTTATTTAAAATGAGGAGGTAAGGAAAACTCCTCATTGAGCAAGGTGAAAATCTCCGATGTATTCAAAGGGCCAGGGCCCTTTGCTTTCCACCTGAGCGTTAACATAAGGGGAAGGACGGACTCTGGGACATCTGAAATCTGTTCCCCACCGCAGTGTGCATTGAGGGTTTCACCAGCAGTTATCACTGATGAGTATGTCCTGCTTGTCCCACCGATACGGAAGGTTCATGCCTGCTCAGGGTTTAAAAATCTTAACTGCACACAGCTTTGCGACCTGTAATCTCAGAAACCTGCCATCAGTTTGATAAGTCTTGGCTCTGGCGTCTTGGTGCCTAGAGACAGGAGACAGGGGTCTACAGAGTGATGGTCGTGGACCCCTCACCTGCCGAGGCCACGTCCAAGGCCCAAGCACCAGTCAGTCGGTCAACGCGTGCCCAGTTAATGGTGGCAGAGACGGCTTTGACCAGTGTGGGCTTTGCTTATTTTCCCGTTTTAAACAAATGCTCCATTCACTCCCTAAATTTTGTCATCGTAATTATCTTTCTTAAAGACACCCCACACCTGCTCCGTGGTTTGGGAAACACAATGGTCTGGAAAGCCTTTTTGCTCAGAGGAGAAAAGGGAGGAAAGGACAGAGAGGAAAGGAGGGGAAGGAAGGGAAGGGGGGAGGGGAGAGAGGAGGGGAGGGGAGGGGAGGGGAGAGAGGAGTCCGGTTCCGCACAGCCTGTGGGCACACTTGTCACGCATGCGCCATCACCAGAGCAGGGCGCAGCCAGTACTTAGGTAAGGGCATAACAGAAACTGCATTTTGAAATGTTACTACTCCGGCAAAAATGTGTCCAGCTGGATGGGGCTGGAGGACAGATCAGGGACAGGGGCCGGGAGCATTTAGACTAGGGAAGAGGCAGGGCCGGGTGGTCAGGACGGTCCGCCTTACAGGTCTCTCAGAGCTTAGGGACCAGAGTAAGTCAGCGCCAGCGAAGTACCTAGACGCAGGACGGACGGGGCCGTGCTGGTCGACCTTCAAGCGACAGGCGGGGTGGCAATTATTTGAGTCACAGCATTCATTAGGACTGAAAACAAAACGTGCAGGAAAGACTCAAGCATCTCTTAGTAGGGAGATCTCTTGCAGAGATCGTGTAGAGAAGGGCGGCGGAAGGCGAGGCAGGCTGAGAGTGGACGCGAGCAGGCAGGTGCGGGCTCGGCGGCGGGGGCGGGGGACGGTGCAGGGCAGAGAGAGGCTGACAGCAATGCGCGCCACAGAAGGGTCGCGGAGAATGAGTCAGGAGTGAGCAACCGAGGGTTTCTTTCGGAAGAATGCTGAAACACATCATTTCTCTCTTGGTTACCTTAACTTGAGATAATTTTAGAGTATATTTTGGAAACATAGGAGACAGGATCCAGGTTTCAGTAACACAGGAGAAAAACAAACTATTGCTGTTTGACGGATTTAATTCCGAGAGTGCTAAGCAAGGCAGAAAAAATGTGCAAATACATTTTAAACTCATTACTCACACTGGCTCTAATTCATTCCACAACTCTATAGGAAAATTCCTCTCCAAAAAGGCTACTGCACGGACGGAATGCGCTTGTTTTTTCCTCTTTGGCATTAAGGAAAGGTACAAGCACTGAGAGGCGCGGCTGGCGTGGTCCTTCTACTTCTCAAGTTCTCGTTCCTAAAACCTGGCCGTTCCAGCTCAACTGTGCTCACGGACACACATAGCGCGTAACTAACTCAGTTTGGATGGGATCACGTAGACCCCAGATTGGCATCCAGTGTGTGAGTTACAAGGAATAATGTCTCTTACGCCTCTGATTTTTGTAAAATCATCTATTACCACAGGTAAGAACTATAAATAAGGACTGAGACCCCTACATTGCCCGGCATTCTGCTATAACACGCTTCTAGGAAGCAAATTAAACTTTTTAAAAAATACATGCTAACATAACGCAAGCACAGGGCCTGCTGCCTCAGAGGAGGACAAACGTCCAATGTAAGGACACATTTAGACAGTGTCGGATCCAAGCGTCCAATATGCAGACAGACCCCCACCCCACCCCCTGTGTGGGCTTGTGCGACGAGACACGAGCTGTGAGCGGAGCCGGTCTTCCCGTGGTGTGCGCTCTGGCACAGAGGGCGCGGGCCGCGTCTCCGTATGCTTCGTACAGCCCCTAACTGACCCCAAGCCATGTGAATCGGACCTCGTCGTCCCTTTGCTGATAGTTGCAGAAATGTGTCAAGAGCAGGCTTCAAACTCTAACAGTAAGGGGGGAGCCTGGGGGCCGAACACGGGGCTTCCGTGCGATCACCTTTAAGACACAGCCATGTGCCGTAACTCACTTGCATTCCTGTAGGAGCCCATTACCTTACGAGACAGAAAAAATAGGGTACCCTAGCAATTGCAAAGGATGGACAGGTTGAGAAAACACAACTGTCCAAGGCTACTGACCTTCAAAGGCTAGCGCCAGCCCCCAGCACACCTTCCCACTTTTTAATGACTCTTCAGAAATCGCTACTCTTGAGTAGATCAAAATTCCCCTGGAGCCGCGTTTTAGGCATTTCTTCCGCGGCAAACAGGGCCACCAACACTCATCCTCCGGGTTAAGCGGGGTAGAATGGAAACGCTTCCTTGTCCCCTACTCCTAACTCCTGCCACCCACTCCCCTGCCAAGTGCAAGGAGAGGGTTTGTGCTGGAAACGCCAACTGAATCAGGAAATAGAGTGGTATCTTCAACAACATATGTGCTGAGCAGGGGAAGAATATATTGATAGTAAAGCTAAAAAGTGACTGTCAGTATAAATAAGGTTTTTAGAACCCAAAAATGCACAGAAAATTATGTTGTGCCAATTTTCTTTTAAATTTAACTAACTGGATCCTTTCGTGCCCATCTCTTCTGTCCCTGCCGGAATGGGAAACAAATCACGCCAATCCCTTCCCTCTCCGCGTACTCGGGTAGCTCGCCTGTCCTATAATTAGCTGAACATGAACATCTAAACACCACGCTAGCCCGGCTCGGAGACCCATTCCTCACGTATAATTTCATAGGTCATGCGGTTATTTATACGGCTGTTATTTTTACATCTCCCGAGTGCCAGGTGGTAATGTACATCCAGGATCGGGGAACGCGGCGCCGGCAAAGACAGCTCCATCGGCCTGGGCAGCCCGAGTTAGGGTGAAGGGGTCGTCCTCGCTTTCTCCAGAAAGCCAAGGGGAAAAGGAGGATCTTCCGCTCTTTGGTCGGGAAGGTGTGGGGCCTGGGACACCTGCGTGGCATCACAGCCCCATGACTAGTGGTGCCGGCATCTCCAGGGAACACAGAGGAGCCCTGTGCACCTCCACCGGCGGCCGTATCCTTCCTTAGGCGGACAGCCGCTGCCCACTCCCCAGATCTACAGAACCTCAACGAGCATTTATTTATTTTTTTTAATGAGAATCATGTGGAGTCCGTTTTGTCCCCGGGCCCTGGTCACTTCCCTGCAGAGCTAGTCAGTGAGTCCCTCCTGCATTTTTAACAGATGATCTGCTTCCAGAATAACTACTTTGGTCCTTGAGAAAAACTGAATCTCTGTTGCCCCATTTCAGGGATATTAGCTCGCGTTCCGCCTTAACCACAACGTTCTAGTCCCTGCCGGCCAGCCCCGATCTCCTCCGCATACACACCTTCGCACAACCGGAGGCTTGCGGATTCACGGACGGGTGCCACAGGACAGGAAAGCTCTAGCTGTGAACACTGATTTCACAGGTGTGGTCACAGCAGGTGAGAGAGAACCAGGGAAGTCGTCAACAGTTAAAAAAAAAAAATGCAGTGATGTATGCGGGGTCTTCTCAGTCGTTTTTCAGGAGGAATCACAATTTACCCAACTAAATGCCAATAACCACAAGGGCACAGTCCGGGGCCAATGGAAGAGGCCCAACCATGTATCTTAAGCATTTCGTGCCAATATCTAACCGGGGAGAAACTGGACAGGCCTGGGGCCAGGACCCCCAGGTGTGGGGGGGTGCTGTGCTCGGGAACCCAGCCCGGCCGGCCGTCATGTCCAGTGGCTACAGAGACATTTCAGTATTTTAACAACAATAGGACGGTCCCGTTCATCTCTCACGGAGATGGCGGTGAGCCCACAGCTCTGAGGCCTTCAGGAACGAATTAAAAGTATCGATACAGGGGCGCCTGGATGACTTTCCGTTTCAGCTCTGGTCACAATCTCAGGGGCATGGGATCGAGCCGCATCAGGGTCCCTGCTCTGCGCTGGGTCTGGTTGTCTCTCTCCCCCTAGTCATGCTCCCTCTCTCTCTAAAAAATAAAGAAAAACACCTTTTAAAAGAATAAAATAAGAAATAAAAGTATCTATAGAGATTAAAATTCTTGTCAAAATACTCGATGAGCCGTGCTTTAGGTGGCTCCTGGGATTGGGTCCTTTACCCAAGGCGGGCGGGTTGGCGCTCCGGGTTCCGTATGCCTCCAAGTCCTAAGTGCCTGGGAGCGCATGTCCCCTGAGCCGCTGCTGTGACGTATCGCAGAGCTGATGGAGGACATATCACAGACACGCAGGAGGGAGGAGCCCCGGGACCCTGGGGGGTGCGGCTGAACCTGCGTCTCACAGTCTCATTTCATCCACTACAGAAACCACCGAAGGGCCAGTCGGAAGCTGGGATATCCCCTTCCCACTTGCCCTGCAACTAAGCATCTCTCACCCATTGTTAAAGTGTATGTTTCCATTTAAATGAAGGTAGAAAAAATCAGAGACAGACATTGGTCCTTTCCACATACCCAAATGGAGTTGCTCCAAAAACACTAGGTCCCCATTCCTTGTGCAAAACCCTATAATCACAGCATAGGACTGGAACACAAACTGGCCCCTAGCTGGGGGGCGGGGGGCCCTCCTGCCCCGGGTCTTTCTGTCCTCGAGTTTGGTCTCAAATCCCTCCCATCCCTCCATATACATCGCACCTTCTAGACCAGTGTTCCGAAGGACATCTTTACAGGCTGAGAAATTAGCTTAGTGGGTCATGATAAGCATTTAAAGATGAAGGAGAATAGAACCAAATGAATAAAAATGCAGCATTTCACAAACTTTGAGGGTAAGTAGTGTTTCGTGACACCCAAATCGTATCTTCACGCAAATGGTCTCGCACCGCCCAGATACGCTGTAGTTTTCATGTCTCCCCGCTGTGAGCTGCTTCTGAACAGACCCCACATTTTATGGGGAAAAAAAATCCATACCACTTAGTATAATGCCTGGCACAAAATAGAGTCCTTGGTGTGTTTTTCGAATAAACAAACAAACAAACAAAATGAGTGAAGCTTGCCCTTCTTACTGGGGGATTTCCCAAAGCTCTTTGAAAACATCAGGCAAACAGCAGGACAAAATACGATTACCAGTTCCACTGTCTTGCCTGGAGTTAACCTCTACTTTTTCTTAAGTCCTGAGAAGAACTGCACATTTTGGGGCCATTCATAGAATGATTTTATTGTCCGGGAGGAAAAAAAAAAAAGAGCATTTTTCCTGAAGTCATTGCAGACGGTTCCTGGGACAGATTCAATCCTCACAGCAGTGAAAATGTCTCTGATTGACAGCTGAACCACGTTGCTGGGCTTTCAATGATTTTTTTTTTTTAATGTTTTTATGATCTCTCATCACCAGACGTGAGCTCGGTGCCTCTGTCCTGGGCTGCTCCTCAGCCTCTGGAAATTAGACACGACTCCAAGTCTCCGTAAGTGAACCAAGAAGACCCCCTCCTTGCACACCACAGCTACACCCATGAATTAATGTTAGCAATTCGAGTTTTACTGTCTTGGATTGACACATAAGCAATTCAATAAACCTCTAGTTCTGCTTGGTGTATGCAGAGGAGATCAGGGGTGGCCAGGACACAGCAGAAAAACACGGGAAGCGTGGAATGCAGGCTAGCATCCCCGAAATGGAGCAATGAAGGTTATATGTTTCAGGAATTATTTTTAAAGCAGTTTATCTATTAAAAATCCCAGGAGGACTCTCTTACTAACTATATAGAAAGATAGTCAAATACCAAGAAATGAAATCGAGTCCATCCAATTCTCATGAAAATAAAATAGATACATAAAGAGGCCTTTTGCTCTAGAGGTTCTGGGGCTGGGCACTGGATGTATCCCTAAGAAAGGGTGTGAGAGCATCCCGGGGGAGGGCTCCCCAGCTGTAAGTCAGGTGTTTGTACTTTGATGTGTCCCCTCCATTCTGCTCTGAAGACCAGTCTGGCCCCTTCGGCTGGTGATCTCATCTGAAAGCAGGTTAAGCAAATGCAGCTCCGGCGAACAGAGGTGATGTCAGAAGGAAATTTACTAGCTGGGAGCTTTGATTCCCATTTCAGTTACGTGGAAATGCCTTGGTAGGGTCACAGCTTCCCCCACCGCTTTGCCCACGTCTTCTCTCTCAACTTACTTCTTCATGGATTGGCCATCTTTTCACATCAAAGAATAATTAAGCCCAAATCCCAAACGTGCACATTTGCCTAGGAAATAACCCCAGGTACCTAGTGTGTATGTGTCACTTCTTTCATTCTTTAAAAGGACATTTTTCTTTGAAAAATTATGTTTGATGATGAGCCAGATTTGGGGGCGTGAAGAAGCTCTCTTGCAATTCTGGGAAACACACAAATTCTCAGGCATCACGGGACAGTGAGTGTTCTGATGTCAACCTGTGTAAGGTCAGATCTAGCCCATGTCTGGACCCTGCACTTTTTAGGCCCTAGTCACCGGAGCAGGGAGCACAAGGAACAAGGCCGCTGTTTACTGTGGGATTGCAAGGGGCCGGTCATGGCAAATGCTCCGCGTGTGGGTAAGAACGCTGCAGAGTTCAAGGAGAAACGAGAAAAAGACAGAAGTAAAAGCCAGAGCGGAAAAAAGGCTGTGAAGCTTCGCACACACACGGAGGCTGGGCGACCACGGGGGGCTCGGGGAATGGAGCGCTGGATACAGTGGTAACTCTCAGGTAGTGTGGGCTTTTCTAGGCTAATCTGAGGATTAATCATAAAAATGATTCAAGTCAGCATAAAGGACCTGAACGCCAGTAGGTAATTAAGAAATCCGTTTTCCTCCACCAGACTCTTAAGGAGAGCGAGAACATGGCATCGATCCAGCCCATCTTTAGGAAAACTTTCCACGCACCATGTCGCATTTACGCATTTCTTTACAAAAGGAAGAGAACCCCAGGATGTTGTATTATGTGGCAATAATGAGATGCAGGTTGTCAGGAAGGTCTTTATGAACTTGCTTGAGGAAGCTGCTGATGCCTCACGAGACGAGCCCTGGGCTTCTCTCTGGAGGCCCTGTGGGACTTTCATTCACGATCCCGTATAGAGACCCACACTACACAACAGCTGCTTGCCTGAACGGGTTGATTGCATGAGAAATATCTACTGGTTATGAAAGATAATCCACCTCTGAAAAGACTGCCTTTTTTTCTTCTTCTTCCCAATCCCAGGTACAATAGCTGCTTCTCCCACTGACGGTGCATCCTAGAACAACCCGGTTGTGACGGCCCCTCGGCTGTGCCGGGCTCAGTGCAGAAGGGATGAGCCGTTTGTGCAAGACGTGTGTCTCCGGAAAGACTGGCATGTGGTGGCTACAGAGGCACAGCCAAGACGTTCAGGTCATTTCCCAAGTGACTCAAAGGTTACTTCTTGATCAGGTTGATCGACATAGTTAATTGTCAGAGTCCTCTGCTTGGTTTTGCTCCTGGGTTTCAGAGGATCATGGAGCAGCATGGTCCAGTGGATGTCCATGGTCATGAGACCTGTGGGCTGAATATCTACCCAACAAGTCCTGATTGAGGGGCAGGGACTGGAGGCCCCATGAGTCTTCTGTCCAGACACATTTCTACCTTCGCCATTACCTGCGTCTCCAGACACATTTCTACCTTCGCCATTACCTGTGTCTCTGCTTCCAGATTGACATGATTCAGAAACTAACAAATTGTTATTGTTTGCTTTTCATCTAGAACGTCACCAAGAGGCGAATGATGGAAGCTTTTTCGAATGTCTGTCTCCTATCCCAATCAGGGGGGCTGTTGAAAATCACTGAAAAGAAAAAAAACAAAAAAACAAACAAACATGTCCTCTTCCCACATTTTTTCCTGGTCATGAGATTACATTTAACTTCAAAAAGGGATGATTCTCTCAGACATTGACTTTGTACCAGTTAAAATTTTTAATTGTTTGTGGAGACTGGGACTGGCCTCACAGAACAGAAATAGACATTTCTTCCGAGTTTCAGAGAAAGGAACCGTGTGTCTCATTCCTGACGCTGGGACCAGTTCATTCCCGTCATTATGCGAGAGTCACTTAATCCCTTAAACTCTCAGATCGCTCATTAGCAAATGGGGAGGCCAACACCTGCTTCACTCACCTCACACAGGGCCAAGGAGGTGGGGACCCAAGAGACATCTGCCTGCTTGGCCAACAGGAAAGAACCATTCACAGACGTCGGCTATTAATATTATTAACAGAACACCATTAACAAATGTTCCATCGCGTTTCCGAGTATTTTCCATTACAGGAGGTCACATGTGCATACCCAGAATTGCCACTAGCCCTCTGGGTCATCCCCCTCCTCGGGCTCTTTGCAGTCTTTGTGGGGAAGATCCGAAGATCCTGCTGACTTCCCACGTGACGAGGACACACAATGGAGGGCATTCAGAACCCTGTCCTGCAGCTTCCAGGTAGAAAGCTCATCCTGCTCTGATCCCATGCAAGGCAAGTAGAGCCCTCTGTTCTCTCTCTGCCTTTTCTGCAGCCTTCACACCTGTGCTCTAACAGGACTGTGTACCCTGAGCCCACAGGTCCCCATGCACGTGGTTTCTTCTGGCCGCCGCGCCGCACGCGGTTTCTTCTGGCTGCCGTGCCTGTCGTCCTGCTTGGCACCTGGGGAACTCTATCCTCTCCACACTGGTGGCCACTCGCCCTGCTCACTGGGCATCCCGGGCATGAGGCTCTCCCCCACTCCTCCAGCGGCCCCGCACTAAGCACACCGTGATCAGCACCCTCCCCACCGTGGCCCTGTGCTTCTCCCTGGCCATAGACACTTTGTGACAATCCGATGGAGTCTGGGATGCCTCCCCGCCAGATCAGGAACAAGCCTAGCACTGGGACTCCAGGGCCACTTGGAGCTCAGTTAGGAACCCTCAAGTAGTTTATGACCCGCGGGCTAAAAAGCCTCCCTGCTCCACTAGGATTTCACTCATTGAAACTGGACGGACCCGTCTGCCTCCTACAGTCTGTGAGAGGGCAGGGACAACATGGATTTCTCCATTTCTGGATTCCCAGTAGCAAGCCCTGGGCTTCCACTCAGTAAACGTTAGGGGATGAGCTCCGCAAGTGCATGCAAGTCCCTTATGCACCCCCGGTTGCCCAATGGCCCCGTGGGAATTCTTGGGCATTTCCAAAGAGAAGGTGCTAGAAGTTGGGAAAACAATGTCACAAACACTCACAACAAATATTAGACATTTAAAAACAACTGTCTGATTCATATCAAAGACAAAGGGCTTTGTGCTCTTAACATAGGTTAGTTGGGCTACGGATCGGTTAATTAGAATTGAAAGCTTATTTCTAAGCGGAGATGGGCTAAGTATGATTTGGGAAATCAGAAATACTGAAAACACATCCCAAACACAGAGGCTCCTGGTTCCTGCAGAGGGGCCCAGAGTTTGGCAAACAAAAGGCTTTTCTCACAGAGAGGCATCGTCTCCTTCTCAGGCTCCCCGGCCTAGGGAAACCCTAATGGCCCAGCCTTACCTCCTAGCCACTTGGTGAGAAATAGAGAACCTGCCTGTCTGGGATGTTAAGCTTGTCTTTACTCATTTGGAAAATAAGGGGCCTTGAGTGTTGACTCCAGATGGTTCCAGAATGTGGAGGAATGCCTTGCTTTCCTGCGAGGCAGGCTCTCAGGTGAGGCGGGAAGGCGGGCAGGACACATCAGGGAACTCTGGGTCTGTCTGTCTACGCCCTTCATGATTTTCAAGATGCCTCGGGCCACCCCTCCACCTCTTGCCCTCCACCCCCCGCAATAAATCATGATGGAGAGAAACGGTGCAGGGAGGGAGGAAGACACGGGACGAAGTGCTAGGAGAACCCGAGGAGAGGCAGGAAGCTGTGGGGATGCCAGCCTCTGCGTCCTGTTCTGGGAGGCCGAGATTTGCAGGAGGCACAGCAGTTTCTTCTGCTGTGATCTCATTAGAATGCGTCAGACGCTGAACAGAGACGGTGTCCAAACTTGGGCTTCCAACGCAGGCAGAGAATGGCAGCTTCCAGACATCGCCCTCCAGCAAGTCAGACTTCTGCCAGTGATTTCATGACATTTCAGTGATTTTAAAGCACTCTTCTTGTTACTAAACAATGAATAAGTAACTACTTAATTTGGCATGGAGGCATCTAACCCTTATAAAATATTGATTCCAGAAGTGACTGTATGTTTTTTGAACGGTGGTCTTTTATTCTCGGTTCTGTTTGGGTGTAATACTTAGAGACTCACCCTTTCTAATTCTGTTTTATCTTTCATGGTGGTACAAGGGGCTGCCGGCACCCACCGCCCACCTCCCTGGCTTCAGTGTTCTTTCGGGAGAAAGCTCACTCGAGAATCATCTAGTCTCTGTTAAGAAAAATGATATCCCGGTTTCCAGAAGCAGGTTTCTCCCACGCCAGGGAAGGCTGAAATGGATCCACTGGTCTGGACAGATTGAAGTGATGTCAGAGTAAATCTTCTATTATTTTCTAAAGGACTTTTTAAATAATTTGTAAATATTTTTTAATAAATGATTGGACACTGGAATGCACTTCAAATCAATCCAGTGGGGAAGGAGAGGGCTGGACAAGCCTGGGGCTGAAGCAGGGTGGACCACGGAGACAGTCCATTCATCCAGTCCCTCAACTTCTGAGAATGTCTGATATTTTCCATAAGGGCCAACTTTCAAAAAAGAACTCCCTTTTAAACAAATGTCCCAATGGGATAAAATACTGAACTGTGAAAATTCAGTGATAGAACACTGATTTAAAACTCAAAATATTCTTACTCAGAATGTTTATGCAATAAAATAAATGCAAATGCAAATATAAATGCAGTGATTTCCATCTGGGTTAAGTGAGTCTCTTTAAGTAAAAATGACTCGAGGACTAGGTCCAGTAAATACGGTCATATGGCAAATTGCTTTTTTTTTTTTTTTAGGTAGTTTTTCGTCATCTAGGTATTTAATAAACACCTACTCTATGCAAAGAAATGCTATGCATTTTCTGTTGTCATTTACATCATTTTTAACCACTTACTTTTATCTTCTAATCTATGGATGCACAATATCAAAAGTCATGACAATTTTGGCAAAAATCTTCTGTACACCAGACTTTTCCTTAATTCAGTGGGGCTCTCCTCCTTCCTTCTCCAGATCTCAGGGTGTGCCACATTTTTGTCAAAGTCCTATCATCCTGGTCTCTGCTCGTTTTGTTTCTGTTCTGGATAAACACGGCCGGACTGTGGGACGCCATCTGGAGCAGTGGAGCACCCTAGTGGTCTACACAAGCCGACGGATCTCTCCTTCCCTCCGCATTCAGTCTCGTGATTTTTGAAACTAAGCAGCCAGAAATCTTTGGCATAATAATATTAGTCATGTTATAATATCAGATGAAGCACATTTTGTGAAAGAATGGGATAACGCTGCATAGATCATTAAACGTTTAGTCACTCTAGATGCTGAGGGCCAAGCGGCCCACGTACAATGTTCCAAACCGGATACGCACTCCGGAGCTGTCACGTACATGTTTGGCATTTTTAAATTTGTAAAACCCTTTTCTCCACCCCAACTCTAGGACTCCAATGAGAACGACTCAACCCTTGTCCTCTGTCCTCTGCTGCCCGAGACCCCCCGTGCAGGGAGATAAGTCATGGCGCTTGACGTCTCGCACGCTAGGATGGCACGGAGGGCGCGTGGGTCCTCTCTGGGCCTCGCTGTTCTCATCTGTGAGAGGGGGATAATAGTAGCAGACCACTTCTCATCCTGAGAGAACTAGATGGGTAATGAAAACAGTAACTGTAAGCACTATGACCATTGCCTGCCACCACTGTTCCTCTGGGGCTGCGGGCCGGTCGCCATCCACAGCCTTCTGTCTGCAAGCTTCGTATCCTGAACTCTTAGAATCTGAGGGACTCCATGTGCCTCAGGCCGCATGCCCTCAAGTCATCAGCAAATCAACTGTTTGGGGGAAGATAATATTTGTGAAATCCTCCAAGTCTGCGGGAAGTGAGGGAGCAGAGTTACATACCCAAGGGCTTCATTGCTAAACACGACTCATTGTCCTTTCTACTTAACTGGAAATGCCCACAGCGGGGTAATAGTGAGCAGTGTCATCTCCTCAAGGTCACTTTCCAAAGAAGCAAGGGGGATATTCTGAACACTTCTGCAAAATGTGCAGAACAATTTCCCCAGACCACAACTGTACGAAATGAGCTGTAATTAATTCAGGTGCCCGGAGGGTAAGTTTGCCACCCACTGGATTACTTGGTAAGAAAGCCATTTCAGGTGAAAATAAGAATATCTTTAAATATAAAGAGGGTAAAGTAGACGATTTAAAACCTTAAAGGGAAAAAATCCCAAGACTACAGTAAATCGTTAATAAGGGCCATTCAATTCATTCAGAAGAAAATGGATTACTGACTTTGGGATCCAACTGTGTAAACCTTAATCATCAGAGAGCAGCTCTGGTGATTAGCTTCAGCGTGAAGCCCGCTCCTCCCCCACACCTTATCTTTAGCCCCTTTTATTCTAAAGGAATGACCTGTAAGATCCCACGAGAACATGACATGCGAACACACAAACCTATTTCCCACATTGTGGACCATCGAGAATCACCCAGCTCTCAAACGTGGAGTTGGAACTCCTGTTATCTGGTATGCGGGGATGACCCAGTCTCCTACTGTTACATTTGCAGATATGACAGCTACTGTGCTGGGGCAGAAGTTGCTAATTCATGTATTTATGAGAAAGTCATATGTGGTTCAAGCCAATTTTTTCAAATGAAGAGTGTTTGGTAAAAGCCCACAGTAGAAAAATAGTTTATAATCGTAGATTATGAACTAACATAGTTCATAGTTCATTGTAGATGTGAATTAACAGTGTTGTACTCGAGGTTTCGATATGTGTTCTCAAATACTGGCTAATATCACCACAGGGAACTATAATTAGCAAATTCACACACCACGCCTGGAGGCCCCGCAATATTCCTCACTACACTGAGTCCTCAGATAAGGGATTTCCAGATGACGAGGTGCGCCCAGAAATCCGTTCACTTCACTTTCCTGAGCAGAGTCAAGAAGAATTCACCCAGTTCCTAACCACAGTAAAATGAGCTTTATGAGGTTTTAATTAACTTTTTGTTCTAAAAGCAAATATTAATTTGTTCATTTTATACTATCTTGTAGGTTCCATTTTGTTCCTTCAAATATAACATATCGGGGCACCTGGGTTGCTCAGTGGGTTAAGCCGCTGCCTTTGGCTCAGGTCATGATCCCAGGGTCCTGGGATCGAGTCCCGCATCGGGCTGTCTGCTCAGTGGGGAGCCTGCTTCCTCCTCTCTCTCTGCCTGACTCTCTGCCTACTTGTGATCTCTGTCTGTCAAGTAAATAAATAAAATCTTAAAAAAAATACAAGATATGACTTGTGAAATTGAAACATTCTTCTACTTACAAAGACAACTTCATATATTAATGGATCTATACTTAAGAAATCATTAGCAAAATAAACAATTAGTGTATTTGTCTGAAGAATAGAGAGTAGTTTATTTATTCATTTGCTAAGAGTTCTTACCTTGATCTACTTTTCACTTATTCAGATGGCTTTCTAGATTTTCTAGAGTTTCTGTAATTTTCCTGAATGGAAAAGTTATTTTCCTCATCAGATGATGAAAGCAAACATGTTTATGTATTTTGTTTTGGAGAGACAGCAGGTTAATGTGTATATAAAAAGTTACATCATTAGGCAACATTTTACTTCCAATCCTACCACCTGACCTCGAGAAGGCCTTTAGCCTCTTCACCTGGAATTTTCCCATCCCAGTCTATAAAGAGAGGTTGTTAATAGTTACTATTTACCTGGAGGGGTGGGTATTAATGGATCACAACTGAAGAGACCTGTCAGAACTTCCTTAAGGTGTTAAAATGCTCCTTGGGTGGTACACAAGCAGAAGGACAATCATTCATCCAAAGCGATGTAAAGGTGAACTGTGTTAAGTACAAGGTCGTGATGGACAGGTCTTCACCCCGGACACCCGGTCCGGAAAGAGTATGGACAGCCAGACAGAAGGACACTCAGGCACTCACGGTGAGGCCCGAATCAAATGGGAATTGGCCAGATAACGCCACAAAAATACCACTTCCGTGTCGGAAGGGAGCATTATCGGAGACACGAGAACGGGAGGTCAAATTTAATCTTGCTCTAATACTCACACGTCCTGAAAACGTACTGAACCCAGCTTAGGCACTACGTGTTTTTAGATCAGGTGCGAAATGGACACAGGCATTCTCACCTGCGGGACCACATGGGCGGCCTTCGACGTTTTAAGCCGCCGTCTGTCTGCTCGGAACCGCCACCCCGACCCCCAGCAGCGTGTGCCCGCGGTGCGTGGGCGCGCGGGGCGGAGACGGGCGTCCATCTGAGGGCGCAGAGCGCGGCGCTGGTTCCCCTACCTTCGGGCTCCCTGATCCTCCTCCCCGCGGCGGACCTCCGAAGCACGCTCCTTCCAGAGCTGAAGAGGCTGGTCAGCTCGTCCAGGGGGCTGCCGAGAGCCCTGCAGTTCGGGGGGCTGTAGGGCACCGGGGAGGAGGGGCTGGCGCTGGCCTTCCTGTGCTCGGCCCTGGCTGCCCTCCCGGGGGAGTAGGGGGCCTTGGAGAAGGAGCTGCACGGGCCCCCAGCGGGTGCGGAGTTGGGCGGCTGGGGCGCTTTGGGCACTTCGGGGCTGGGGCCCGCCGCCCGGCCTGCGTTCCCCAGGGGGTCCGCGGGAAAGGCGAAGTGCGTGGGCGGCCGGGGGGCCGGGGGCGCGGGCGGGGGAGGGGGCGTAGGGGGGGACCCGCTCGCTGGGCAGGGGGACGCGGGCCTGTCCCCGTCGCCTTTTTGGTTCTTGGCGTGCTGTGGAGACAGGGGGCTCGAGCCTTCGGCCTGCACCGGGTACTTGAGGTTGGTCTCCAGCACCGGCAGCTTCTTCACCTCCAGCGGCGTCAAGGGCGACTCGTCTGACGCCGGGGAGCAGGTGACCGGGGTCGGGGGGAACACCAGGAGCGGGGGACGGTGAGGGAGCAGGTTGGGGAAGGGGGCCGGGATGTCGCAGGCGTCTTTGCAGGGCCCGGCGGCGGCGGCCTGGCCGCCCCCCTCGCCATCCTCGCAGCTGACGGGGTTCCGAGTGTCACTCAGCAGAGGGGGCGACGCGGACGCCTCGGGGGGCGCGAAGTACTTCATCTCCTCGTACACAGCCTCCGCCTGCTCGGGGCTGCCGGCGCGGCCCACCATCTCGATGTAGACGGGCTCGGGCTCCGGCGCCGGTGGGGCGCGCATGGGGGGCGCGGGGGGCGCGGGGACCCCCGGCGCGCGCTGCGGGCCCCCTCTGCGCCGCGCGCCCGTGATCTCCTCGGAGGAGCCGCTGAGCTTGGTGTTGGGGCTGCGCTTGGGTTTGCGAGGAGGGATTTTCTTCATGGTGCTGTAGTCGTCGCTGTGAGGTCGGGGTCTGGTGAGCCCTGCGCGGGGAACAGGAGAGGTGCCAGGGGTTAACCAGGCCCCCGGATCCCCACAGCCAGCCCCTACCTGCCTCCCTCCCTCCACCTTCCAGAGCCTCAGGCTGCCCACGGGAAAACCTGTCCGGATCTTGGAGCTGGGGACCAGAGCTAGCCCTTGGGGACGGCGTCCTGTGCGCCCGCGAGAGGGCCTGGCATTGCCAGCCACCTGGGAAGAGGAAGGCCTGGGGAAGCCCCGGGACCTGCCTCCGGCTCTGCTGCGGGAACCCAGCACATCTGTGCGCTCGGGGCCTGAGGCCGCTGTGAACAAAGTGTTGGCTGAACCGATCCTCACGACTTTGGAGGCCAGAAAATAAAGACTGGGGCTAGCAAGCCCATGAGCTAGTTAATGGCATATAGATGCTTCCAGACGGAAATGCCTAGGCTCTCTGTATGAGGCACACAGTGAACAAAGCACCAACAGAAACACCAACGTGCATGAAGAGATTTTCTTAGAAAAGAACTTGATGAAACATGACGCTCACCGTGAGTTTTATGACATATTTGAATCCTTAAGAGAAACACATATTTAACAGGGAACTCAAGAGGGCAATGATTCATGGAGAACTTCTAAGGGGAGGGGCGCCCTGCTGGCTCAGGGGGTAGGACGTGGGACTCTTGATCTCAGGGTGAATTTGAGCCCCACCTTGGGCGCAGAGATTATTTAAAATAAAACAAAACAACAAAAAACTTCAAAGACAGAAACTTGTTAGTCGGAAACAGGGGAGATACTCAGAAAAACAATGAAAGAGGAAGAACCACTTAAGTACAATTCTAAAACACTTATTAAAGGTTACGTTAAAAAAATACCCCCCTAAATTCCAAGAGACTTCTTCTTTCTAATACATTTTTACCATCAATTGTCATAGTATTCTTATTAACTCTAAGTTCTCTGGAAACTGAGATGTTCGTGTCAGAAAACTGCACAAATTTTGCTGAAGCAGCAAAACTTCTAGAAAATCTTGAACTGTTTTATTAATTTGGTATTTTACTAATCTGAAGGAAGGTATATAAGCGCAGCTAATTTTGCTGAGTTCATGAGTTGTTTCAGGCAGCCGGGTTTTTCGGTCACTGTGCATGTCCGACAGCGATCTCTGTCTCTCGCTGAGGGGTGCCTATGGAGTCTCGTGGCTAGAGTAAGGACTTTGGAGTCAGCTCTGGATTCAGATCCCAGAGTGATCATTCACTCGTGCCATCATTCACTTAGGCGTGCATTCAAGCTGCATTTAACTGAGACACATTCGTGAACAGACAGAATGTTCCCTTCCTTCTTCTGCCCTAGTGGGAGGTGTCAGACAATAACAGCAAGTAAATAAAGCAGATGAGTAAATTCTCTCGCGTGTTGGAATGTGATACACACCAGGAGGACCAGGAACAGCAGGCCACAGGAAGGGGGCCCCAGGGTGGTGAAGAAAAGAGGTCTTGGGAAAATCTCTCTAAGTTCCAGTATTGTCACACACAAAATGGCGATATCGGTCATTATCTCAGAGGAATAAAAGGGAGAGAAATGCTCAGCTCCTACTCTGGTACATTGTAAACATGAGTCAAATGGGAGATATCCAAGAGAGAAAGAAAAAGAACAAAGCTAATTTTCTAGCCCACTGGACATCTTTGTAAGCCAGTGTCCTACAGGGTTTGCCAAAGCAGCCAACTTCTAAGAATGGAAAATACCAAAAAATGCAGAATTCTGTAACTCATAAGCATTATTCCAAAGGCTTTCAGTGTGCTAAGACACAGCCGCTCATAAGCTTCTGGAAACTTAATGAACCACACTAATTTTCAGCATTAGTATTACCAAATTGTTCTGAAGATTTGAATAATTTAAAGGATTTGTGGCAGACTGTATTTTCCGAAACTGACTTCAACAATATTTTCCAATCCCACATTCTCTTCCAGAACCTTGAAACTGGCAGGGCCTCCGTGACTGAGCCCTGATGAATCAACTGTGACAAAGGAGAAGCCAATCGCCTTCAGAGGCTGGTGGTGGGCAGCATGGCTTTAGTCTGGCTCCTGCTCCCCTGAGACGCTCCCGGGGGCTCTGATCTCTACGCACAAAGTCTGTCTACCCTGGAGCAGCCCCGCTGTGGAGAATATGTGGAAAGGCCACGGAAGTGAGAGATGCCAGGCGACCTCATCTGCTCCAGGCCTCACCTGTCTGGGTGTCTCCAGCCCAGACACCAGAAATACATAGTGAACCAAGTTTGACGGTTCTGGCACTAGCCACTGTCTGACCATAGCTGTGGCTCAGCCCAGCCAGCTGCTGGCACCGTGAGAGAGAGAGGATCATCACCACTGTTCTTTTCAGACGAGTTTGGAGAGGTCTGCTCCACAGCGACAGAGGGCCGATGCCGATGTCGGAACTAGCCGGGTGCTGCTGCAGAGTGACTTGAAAACGAAGGCAGCGGCTTTGTAAGATCGGAGGAGCCTTGATGACAGTGTGAGCGGAAGCGTGGTGATGCGCAAGAAGAATCTTGGGGAGGCTTCAAGGCAAGTGAGGGAGATGCTGGAAGCTGGAGAAAACGCAACCCTTTGTATGCCACGGCAGAAGCGTTCGCGAGAGTGTCCCCTACAGGGATGCCCATGGAGCTGGACGATCTAGTGAAGGAGGACTGCAGGCGGAGTGGGAACGCCACCTTCCGGATTATTCTAGCTGCCGCTAGTGAAAGGTGAGAGTAAAGACATAAGCTAAACAAGGAGCTAGTGACTATGAAGGAGCTAGAACTCCTTTATAACTATAAACCATAAAGGAATTTCTCTCTCTCCCCCTTTTGAAAATAACACAGCTCCTCACTGCCAGGCTGTCCAGACAGCAGATGATTCTGGAGTGAAGATGTGATTTCCAGGCAGAGGTGAAGTCTGGGGCATTTCCCTGAAAACCTAGCTAAAGATGAAGCCAAGGTCATGACTTCGAAACCCTTTCTCAAGACCTCAAAAAGATGTGAAGCAGTGTCTCATGCACACATCCCAAGCAGCAACACCGTAGAACTCCTAAGAATATCAAGATTATCCTTCCAGAGAACTCCTGTAGAGAGCCCAGAGTAGAGATGACATTGTCTCAAGTTAGTGTCTGTGGTTTTTCACTACTGGAGTGGCTACAGAGTGACTCACAAGAAACTCACTAAGCTTTTAAAGGAATTGTATCAGTGTTTACCAAAAAGGGCAGAGTCATTACCAAATGGCAAGTTTTGGTGCCTCAGGATGTTATGAGCAGAAAGCAGGCTGAGAGATATCAGCCCCAAACAAGTTGCCTCTTGCGCATTAGGAATTATAACTCAAAGGTGAGCCAAGATTGCAGACCATGGGCCTGAAAGCCACAGAAAACCATTTCCAGGCACCAGGACTCAATCCTACTCAAGGACTGGGCAACCTGTGCCCAGGTGTCCTTCAGAACTGCTATGTGCCTTCCAAGAGAAGACCCCTGCAGGGTCTTCTCACTGCAAGGAGTAGAGCCTGTCCTTGGACCGAATGGGGCATCCTGGAAGCGCTCTGCTCCTGAGCTGCCAGGAAGCCTGGGTCTGACCAACGCAACGAGATGGGGACTTTGGGTCTGGGCGTGGTAGACTGAGGAGAGATGGATTTGGGGGTTTGGAAGGGGAGTGACTGTATTTCATCTGTGGGAAGGGTGTGAGTTGTTTTTGTCCAATGGGTGGGTTGGAATTGTATTCTCCTAGAATCAGCCACAATAGTGTTTCCGATGCTGTTAAGAGGTCGAGTCTGTTTCTCCTTCGTAAGCCTGGGTGCACCCTTGGGACCGCCTGACCGGTGGGAGGGATGTGGTGATGGTGAGGCTGCCTGGCGTCCCCTCTCTCAGAGCACGTGCCTCTGATACGCTGCTTCTCTGTGTATGAAGTCCAGGTCCCCACCAAAGCTGTCACCCTGCATGAACCACATGGAGGAAACATCTGGAGATAAAGACGCCACATCGTCCCGGTCCTCATATGGCCGATGAGCCAGCATGCCGAGGCCAACCTTCAGATGATTCCAACTGCAGCCTCTTGAAGACCTTGACTGAGGACCACCCGGAGGGGCCCATAACGACTGAATTTGAATCTTTGGGCGTGAGAACTAGAAGCTTCAGTCTTCATAAAATACAATTACAAAACCACAGAATATTAAAGTCTCATTGCTTTTATGGGTGTTTCTCTGTCTGTGTTCACACAAATACTAATAATTCATTTGAACATGGATGGAAGGGCTACGAACAATGAACTTTTATTAAGGATTTTCTTTAAAAAAATAAGGAATTTTCTTAACAATGTTTTGAGTCCTAATACTGATGGGTAAAACACCTGTGACTCCATCAGGATGGGGTCAGGCATTCATTTTCACAGTCACAGGACACCTTCAGGGCAAGGCCTGGTGTTGTAACAGTAGCTTAAGTGTTAAACCGAACATTCTCAACCTCGTCTCTTATCTGAGCTACCGCGCAACGATCTAGGGAATTAACGTCACTCTGAGGTTCTGTTAGGAGATAAAATGTTCTTATACAGAATACATGCCCTTTGAAGGTTCCCTGAGGCATGTCAGGTGGCTTTTAAGGCACCGTTTTGAGTAGGACACAAGTTATTTGGCCCTATTCTCCCTGAAAAACAGGTACCTACATAGTTAATCTACAAGAAAGAGAAAATGAATGAGAAGCTTATTCATCAAGAAAATAGTTCTGTCTGTGCATGTACATATCCACCATATTCCAATCCCTTCAGAGTGATTCTGCCTAGTTTCAGAGGAAACCTAAGGCTTAGCATAGGGCCCTGGACAGAGGATGCTCAGCTAGACGCCAGCTGGCTGGACGCTGGACCAGCCCCATACACGAGTGAACATAGTACCAACCTATAACCAGCTACAAAAGGGGGAAAAAGGGCTTCCACCGAGTTGTGACATATTGCGACCTGATAACTTTTTTTTTTTTTTTTTTTTTTTTTTGGTGGGAAGAGTCCATAACGTTTGCTGGTACCCCATCTACCCCCACTGGACTTCACCTCGTATGGGTAACGCCACTGCAATTTCCTTCCCAGCCCCTTCCCAGGTTCCAACAAGGGTAGGCACCCTTGCCCTTGCCCTGTGTTCCACACCACCTCCTCTCCTGGCCATTAGTCTGCCTATCTTATAATTCATTTGCCCATTTACCTCCCCTCGGTGTCTGTGGCCCTCTGAGGGGAGGCGGCCTCATGGAGTAGCGTTAATTACTGTGTGTCGAATGGACTCGTGTCTACGTTGTGAAACACGCACTCTTACTCTTCTTTATTCAGTAACATACTCTCAGGATGGTGTTCATCAAATATCTAATTTCTGTCATATTTTAGCTAATAGGAAAATATAGTTAAGGGGCGTCTGTGAAAAATGCACTAACAGGCCAAATCCAGCAAATCTCAAGGCCAAATTGTGGTCATTCTGATTTACTGATAAGAATCGACTTCTGTGTGAATGGAAGTAATACAAAGAAATGCATTCCTGTAACATCCATATGTTCCATAAATATTTCCCGAGCACCTGCTGTGTACCAAGGGGTAGTCTTGAGTAAAGATAAACACAGACCATGAAAAGAGATGGAACGTTATTTCCAAATTAAGCTACACAGGTGAACTATTCTTGTATAAATATAAACTTATGAATTTATATTTGTATCATTTATAAATATATAAATGGTCTTGTTGGGAATGGAGTTATACAGCAATTTAGTTTTAAAAATTATGGATTCTGCAAGGTATTATTTCTAAGGAATGGGCTGCTGCCGTCTGAAGTGCTGGAGGGTGTGGAGATCACGTGACAGGCGAGTGAACAGTGAAGGCTGGAGCTACTCCAGCAAAACGTCTTGCAATCCCCCCATCCAGCAACCCCAAGCCTGGGAACAAGTCTGCACCTTGGGCTCAGAGAATCAAGTCTCCAGAAGGGTGCACGAGCTGGGAGCTGGGAACCCCCTAGACAGGAGAAGAAGCAGCCCTGTTCTTCCTGCCCTAGTCACTTTGGCAAAGAGCAGCCCTAGACTTTCAAAAAATAGCACAGTTGCCCCTTGAACAGCACAGGGGCTGGGGTGCCCACTGCTCCTGCCATTGAAAATCTGCCTGTAACTTTTGACTCTCCCCAAATTCTCCTACTAATATAGCATGCTGATGCAGAAGCAACAGTCCATGTATGTGCATTTACATATGTATTATATACTATATCTTTACAACAAAGTAAGTGAGGGAAAAGAAAATGTTACCCAGAAAATCAGAGAAAATATGTTTACGGGGTCGTACACTATCGAGAAACAACCCACGTATAACCGGCCCCAGCCTGTGCTGTTCCAGGGTCAGCTCTACTCACAAGCAGTTGGCCCTAACTTGCTAATAGTCTGCACACAAGTGTCAGAATTTACTGGCTCAGGAAATTGCTTCATGCTTCTCAGGCACAAAGACGGTGAGAAAAAAATAAAAGAGCTCTCTCCATTGCCTGACTTTATTATGACCGCGTTTACTCAGTGAAAACCTATGGGAAAGGCTTAATGTGACCTAATCTTTGGTTTCTCTTAGCTTCTTGGCTCTCCTTGTCTCATCAGACCTCCCTTCACTACGTAACCTTCGGAGATGACTCAGCAGCTTTCCCTGCAAAAGAAGAGTGTCTGAAGTCGGTCTTTTCAGTAGCCAAAAGGAATGGATCAAGTAAGAAACTGACTGGGTTACGGTCCTTGTTCTTAGGAAGTCAAGGCTGACACAGCATTTTAAATAGCAATCCGAGTTTCTTCCTGTCTTCTCCAGAAGGACAGTTTTGGGACATATACAAAAAGCCCAGCACTGACCTCAGGATACAAGTGTGGAGAATCAGTGGTGTCAGAGGGGATTTTCTGCCATGTTTGAAGGTTCCACACCCCACAGTGTCACTAATGACAGAGGAATTGAGTTCTAAATTTCACTTAATTTGAAGTTAAATGTCAATAGCCAGACATGGCTAGTGGCCTCTGTCCTGGACACCTCCACTCCTGTCACAAAATCATAAATGGGGCCAGAGCCCCTGTGCATGGTGGGTTTCTCTCAGAAGGGTGTATGGATTGGAAACCCAGGCGACCAGACCCCCACTGGGCCTGACTCCTGATGGTAGGGAAACCAGCGGGCACACCGACTGAGATTAGCAGGTTTGAGGGAAGAGTCGTCTCCAGCGGCAGGAGAGGCAGTGATGGACACAGAGTCACGTGAGGAGTATTGTAAGGAAGACACACAATATAGACAGACAGCATCAACACACCACCTCCAGGGCTGGCCTCCAAATTCCGAGTTCACAGGGTTTGACCTGCGCAGGAGACCCCGACAGGTGATCTCAGTCACGAGCCGGCTGAAATTAGGTTCCAAGAACTTAACTTTCTCCTGAAAGTCTTGCAACCCTCATGGCATCCCATCATGTATTTTGAACCACCAGACTCCCTGGTGTGTCCTCACAAGAGTGGCAACGTCCTGTCCCCTGCTTTTATATGTATTTTTTCTCTCCTATGGTTCTCAGGTCACTTTTTCTTAATGGATGTGTTTTGATATCATCCCCAATACTTTCTCTCCCTTACCGATGACGTGACTAGTTGGTGCCAGCTGAATACTGCAGAATCTCAAGTCCAGGGCAGATGGCTTTGGAAGGGGCACACATGGGAGTTTTCAGATGGGACAGACTATTTTGGGGCCGACCTCCTCAACTCGGTAGCGCCCGTGTGTGGCGTTGGAGTTAGGGCAGGGAGCCGCCTTGGGCGGGCTGTGATGGTCAGTCTCGTTTCGTGTTTTCCAGCTTCTGGCGCTATCCTGGGTCTAGTCCACATTTCTTCAGTTCATCAGTGTTCGTCTGAAGGAGGCCGTTCTTCCTCTTCCAATAAACCCAAGGGAGCTTCCTTGGGTGCAAATTTTTCAGCTCTATACCACAAATCCTGGGCAGAGGTTTGAAAGTAGGGCTGGAAATGGGATGCACCCCCTTGCCCCGGGAGCGGGTTTATGGTCTGTTTAGACGACAGCCTCTTATGGTTTGTGGGGGCATTGGAGGAGGTCCTGCATCTCCATTGATCCGGCACTAACGCTGGGTCTGTGCTCACCCTGATGTCCCCCCGAGCCTGTCCTCCCGAGATTTCCCTGAAGCCGCTTTCAACTTTCATAGCTGTTTTTGGTGCCGTGACCTCGGAAACACACTTGCACTCCTCTCCCCAAACTGAGGAATTTCTCCTACATCTCCTACATCCCTGTATTATCATGACATGACTCTACATTACTGTACTGATGGCCTTTTTTTAAAAAATTAAATATTCTCTTAAAAATCCATTCTTTCGGGGCACCTGCCTTCAGCTCAGGTCATGGTCTCAGGGTCTTGGGATTGAGCCCTGCATCGGGCTCCCTCTCCCTCTGCCTGCCTCTCTGCCTACTTGTGATCTCTGTCTGTCAGATAAATGAATAAAATCTTTAAAAAAAATTCAAGAAAAAAAAAAGCTTGAAAAAATCCATTCTTTCTGAAAGTGATGATGAAGCATCTTTCCTGCTTGCTGGGGCTTTCACCACTCATGGCGTTGAAGCCACAGTCTTTCCCCTGTCCCCTGCTGTCACCCATCTCCTCCCCCAGATGGGTGCGTGGCTTCACCATGACTTCGTATTCTTGGCTCCTCTGCTGATGGAAGGAATTGTGATCCATCTTGTGTCCGGGTGGAAGTTTCTCTAGCTTGGAACCTGCACACCATTCCTTGTCGAGTTTCACCCCCCGCCCCGCACCTCCTCCCCTACCTGGTGTACGTTTCTCTGAAGCCGTGATACGCTGAAATATTTTATGTATTGACTTGTTCTCTGTGTCGAGCATCTGTCTCCCCACACGAGAACGCAAACCCCGTGAGGAAAGACGATCCCGTTTGTTTCAGATGGGATGAAACAATGGTGGTGGACTGCGCTTACCGTCCGGTATGCTGGGCTGATGACAGGGCCTACCTGTGGGCAGAGGGTACAGAGCTCTGCGGTCAGTACCTGCTCTGCCCACACGTCCTGCCTCTGTTTTCACTCTGAAAAATGAGTAATTAGGCGGTGACGGTCACATGAACTAGCCATGGTGAGATTTCAGGCTTGTAATCGGTGAACATGTTCCCGGACAAGGACAGACACCCTGGCGTGCTCTGGTCCGAGGCCCCTGGCCCGCACTGCCGATGCTGATGGGGGAGGGTAGCGAGGGAACCATACACAAGCAGCTTTGCCCTGACACCCCGGGAGCGGAACACCTATGTTTTCATCATACTGAATGATGAAAGAGCTGCCGGCAAGCTGGCAGCAGGACTTACTTCTGTCAAAAATAGATTAGGGCAGCGATGCTGCCGGCGCATTCAGACACCGGAAGGCAGAGCCCAGGGCCCCGACCAGGCGCCCCCCTCCTTCACCCTGCTGACCTTCCCCTGCTGACTCCCGGGCCGCCGCCCACAGGCAGGCGCTCACGGCCTCATAGGAGGCGCTCAGCCGCGTGGTGGGGTCCCTCTTGGGCTTGGGCGGAGGCTGCTTCCGTGGGGAGGGCAGGCCGCTGCCGTCATCCAGGCTGGACACCGAGTGCAGAGAAGGAGACCGGGCGGACGGGCCAGCCAGGGCCTGGATCAGGCCGTCCGCCGCCAGGGGGACCGGGACGGAGCTGTAGTGGCGCTGCCTCGGTCCAGCCCTATCTTCGGCTCTGGGGGGACAGAACACAAAGAGCGCCCCGGCGGGGCCCCAGATGCGTCATTGAGACGGTCACAATGAACCCGCTCACGCAGACATAATCTGGCTTTTTGGTGAACGGCCTTCCCCTGGGGTCCGAGCATGCGGGTCTCGTGCTCTGGGACCGGCCGCACCCGGGGACGCTGCCCACCCTCCCCGCCGCATGAGCACCGCGCGGACCGTCCGGCGACTGAGAACCTCGGCCCGCGCCGCTGCTCCCAGACGGCCACGCTTTCTCCCAGGCGCTCGCTGAGTGAAGTTTTCACACTCTGATTATTAAGCAAATCAAAAAACCAGGATTTCAATCTGAATGATAATTTCTGGGAAATCCGTCTTAATAGAGAGTTACTGATGCATCACATGCGGGGAGTTCATCACCGTCGCGCATTTACGCTCTTGACTTAACACCAGCAGTGGTTTACGCTTCTCTCTCCCGCGCGCTCCCCTTTTCTCCTTGCCAGTGAAACTCCACGAGCAATTATTTAACGATGGGCAGAATGATTATCTTTGTTCCGTTCCCCCATCGGTGTGTACAATGCCAAGCGAACCGCTGGTAGTCAATAAATAAATAGGAAAAGACTTCTTCACTTAATTTTATATCAGGCAAAATGAATACATAATCAAATGGGGAAATTGCGGTGGCTGTTGAGTTCCAGCAGCGAAAATAACAAATATTATTCGGGAAGTCAGATAAAATTAATAGTTATCTGGTTTAAAAAAAAATAAAAAGTCCCTTCTGGCTTCACACGTCAATGTAATCGTGTACCAGGGAGATGCCATGCGTTCATCGCACGAGGAGTCTCTGAGCATTTGTGTTTGTAATTATATCTTTGTGCGACAGCACACCAGCCGGGGTGGGGGAGACACCACGGGGCAGAGCCAGACACCCGTGTAGAAGGCGAACTAGCCTCAGATGAAAGCAGGGCACTCAGTGAATAATTTGTTTTCCCTGTAATGTTTAATTACAGTTTTCCGTACAAAGGGAAGTTTTTCAGTATTTAATCACGGAGATATTTGAAGCTAATTAGCGAGAGACACATCGCCATTTCATGTTTAATAAAAAATCATTTGACATAGGCAGCCGAGGCGAAGGGGAGTCATTTTCCGTGAGAAACAACCAGTGAATGCCAAGTTTCTACGGAAAAACAAACACCTGCCTGACACCGAGGGAGGACCCAGGTCCCCGAGAGGGGGCCCGAGAATCAGGGGTGTCCCCGTCTTTCAGGGAGAGGCAAGACCAGTAAGTCGGAGAAGCAGCAGGTCGCCTCCACACCTCTATCCCAAGCTCAGCGTCCAAAGCGAACTTGACGACGAGAAGTGTTTCCCCCAAATTGTCCCGTTGGCAACGAAACTGACAAATTACTAAGGGAAATCTAAGACCGACAGAGCACCGATTCCACTTCTCTGTGTTCGGAGTGGCTTCTCCGTTGTTTGGCTCAGATTTCCAGAAGTTTCTATGAGTCACCTTGTATATATAAAATTCTTGTATAAAGATGTCAAGAACCGAGCTGTATATTTTTGCTAAGACAGAAATATGAGCTCCCTTAAAACCGTGGCCTTGAGACAGTGAGCGATGCAGCATCGTAGGGGAAGTGATAACCGTTTCATACGGAGAAACTAGCAGAGGGCATCCATTGCGTGAAAAGAAAGCATGAGAAGGGACCCTTTTAGATTGCTCGGAGGTTTCGAAGAGCAAGTCACACACACGCACGCCCATGCTCGTTCCCGTACCCACCGTCATATTCGACGGAACCCTGCATTAAGAACTACTGGGATTTTCTTGACTCCACTGGATCAATGATAAAGATAATTAAAGTTGCATATGATCTGCCTTTACCTTTTGGTTCCTTCCTCTGGCTTGTGCCTGGCCTCCACCTTCGCTTGATGGTAAGTAGCATTCATTTCGTTGCGTAGCCGGTCATTTTCACGTGCAATGTCAGAAGCGTTCTGAATGACCAGGGCATCGTAGGTCTTCAGCCCCATGTCTTCCGTAATCTGCAGGAAGCTGTTGATGGACGTGACCTCTTGCTGTCTGATGCTCCTTTTCCGAAGCAAGTGCTGGCGTGCTAGAAACCCTCTTACAACTTCCATAAAAGAACACAATCATGGGTCAGTAAGAGGAGCAGAAGCGAAACCCAGACACACACACAGTCCCAACACACGGATGCCTCGGCAGATGCATCTCACCCAGAACTGGGATTTACAAAACCTTCTCATCTCATGTCTGGAAAGGGATCTGCATTCAGCAACAATAACAACTAAGAGGCGAAATCTGTAACCTAAGGAATGAGACATCCACACTTGTTTTTGAAACACAGGCTAGACATGATGGTCCGGATGAAAGAAAGAAGGTCAGTGGGAAGGAACCTGGTCTAAACCAGAGAGAATTCTGCAGTGTGGCAGCAACTGGGTCACTTCAGGGGGCACTGCTCATCTCTCGTGATATCCGAGTAGAACAGAAACGGCTGAGGCTTCTGGAAGTCGTCTTCAAAAACACGCACGTATTATTAATAAGACAATGATTGAACTCCTAAAAAACAAAACAAAACAAAACAAAAAAAAAAACGAGCAGTGCATTTAAGACTCTGGAAAGAGATTATGTGTGAATTGAGGACATCCTTCCTGCTCTCCAGGGAAGGGGTGCTAGCAAGAAAAATGTGTAAGAATTAGGAGAAACAAATGAGTGAACACACTTTGACATTGCTAATATGTCAGTAACAAATGCTACGACTTGAGAACAGAAGTAGCGATGCCACCATTTAAAGGCATTTCCATGTGTCGGGCTCTCTCTCATTTCATTCCCACTTCATATGAAGGATGATTCATAAAGCATTGTCTCCATTGTGCACCCAGAGAAAGAGAAGCTTAGTGAAGCTACGAAGCTTCCTCCATGGAAGCACAACCAATGGAGGGTAGAGCCAGGTTTCAAGTCTCTGTGCTTATGCACCCAAATTCATTCCCTTTCCTCGGACCACCCAGATGCTGCTTGGGCTCCCCGGAGAGCAGGTCACCAACGGGGATGACCCCGGGAAGCATACTGTTGTCAACACGAAGAAGAACTTTCTAACGATGAGTGGTGTGTGCACAGGTCGGGCCAGCTCCTGCAACAGGGAGTCAGCGTGCCCGAGAGGGTCAACAATCCCTTTTCCTGGGTGCCGTGAACAGGTGCAAATATCCAGCCGCGCCTTTTGACCTTAGGACGCCGCCCCTTCCAATTCCAAGTTTCTAAGGTCAGAAGGAGTTGCTAGAACTCTAAGAAGAACTAAAATCTCAGGGGAAGAAACCGATGTGTGTAGCAAAGGCACTTTGTTTTGTTTATAGTGTCGGGGGGGGTGGGGGTGGAAGTCCTGTAAAACATTAAGTGCTTTAAACTATTCTCTGCTAATAGAAGAAAAAATGTGCGGCTTATCTAGAATATTCATTTTGATGCCTTTATTCGATTAGAAGGTGGAAAGCCGAACACAACTTTCCATAATTATGGCTCCAGAGGCAAATAATATGCAGACATCTAAAATGCTTAAGGCTCCCCCGACCCAATGGCGATACTAAATGTTCAGTTAACTTTGGAAGGCAGCTGTATTAAGTTCACTGTGAAACAGTCATGCTGAACGCATCTAAAGGGGGAAAAGAATTCGCAGTGAAAGGTATGATCAGACTTCCAGGAATGAAAAACGCAGCGTAAAAGGCAGAAGCGTCAACCATGCGGTGGGCCCGAGAGATAAGAGAAGAGCCCAAATGGGTCCGTTTGCTCGCTCGTTCCTGTTACGGTAAAAACAATGGAGACATTGACTTCTGCAAGGGTGAAGGTGAGGGTATATCCCAGATGTTTAATCTTTCAGAATAAAGGGAAGATTAATGTGGCCACGGCGGACGTTTTGTGACGCCGTGAGAGAAGAGCTATTCACCGCACGGACATTCACTGGGGGCCCTTGTCCCACATCCGGGGACTCTGTCTTCTCACACTTGCTACTACAGCCTTTAAAGAGTCTTTAACATGATAAACCAACTGCTGAAACTTGCTTTCCTCAGTAAGAGGCAACTCGTAAAAATAAATTTGTTACAATCGATCACCAATACTTCTTCTCTTTCACACAAGTTAAAAGTTGGCTCTCCTGACGCTTCCAGCCAGGACCCAGGGAACATGTAGGGTCAGGAAGAAACTTCCATTAGGAGTCACTGAATATTAAAATGCTGAAAGTTTAGGCTTTCTCCCCAACCTCACCATGTACAAAGGAAAAACGACAACACTTGAAAAACAAAAAATAACTCCAGATTGTATAAATGTTGAGTAAATTTCACACTAGTGAAAAGTACTGAAGGGATTGTTCCAAGAGATATAAAAATAAAAATCAATAATTAATGCTTTGCATTTAAGAGCCTGTAGTTCTAAAGATACTTTTACCTCCATTATTTCATTTATGCAATCTGAAATTATGGTTTTTATTATGAAGTCACATTTTTAAGACCTGTCTCAGTTTTTATCTTCCATCGTGAAGGAATACCTAGAGTTCTTCTTCACTTTCAGGTGAGTAGGGTCACCTGACTGCTTGCCATTAAATCGGGGAGATGTTCCTAGTGAGCACCCTTGAGCGAAGAAGGGGTCCACGTTCTTCTCCTTGTATGGAAGGGAACATTTCCAGGAGAACTCGGGATCCCGTTCTATGTGTGGATACCATGACAGTAAATGGGACTCTCTATTGGCCCCAGAGCTCAGGGCTGAGGGCACTGGTCTGGGCGACGAGACCCCCATCCCAGCTCCAGCTGAGGATGTAAGGACAGATGCTGAATGTGGAGGGGGGGCCCGAGACTCTGCATTTCTGACTGGCCCCCAGGTAGTGCTCACAGGGCACAGCAGAGGAGTGGCTGAGCCCATGCAGAGAACTGCAATGGTGGCAGTGCAGACTGACCTGGGACCCCAGCCTCTCCTTCCGTGGATGAAGGACAAAGGGGCCAGATGCTCATAAGCCAGAGAGAAACAGGGGTTGCCTAGAGTTGGGGTGGACTGCCTCCATCCCCAAGGCTCCCTGCACCACTGCTGACCTCCAGGCTGCTGCAAGGGACTTCGGCAGCCCAGGCGGAGAACCAGCCATGCGACCTTGGAGTCTGGAGGACACGGTGGACCGTGCCGGGGTCCTCTACTGTGTTTCTCGGGCACTAGATGTCCATGTTATGAAAGAGATGACTGCTTGGAGTCATTGAAAGGGGCTTACTTGAGAGCACTGGAGGCAGAGGGCCAGAGGCTGGGGGTGGGGGAGAAGTCCAGGTGACTGTCTACAGGAGAGGTCAGGCCACCTCTCAGGTGAGCAGCACCCAGGCTCCCACAGGTGTGCTCCCGCAGAGCCAAGAGCCACCCTTGAACACCTGTAGCCACGTTAGAAAACCCCCAAGGCCAGCCCACATGGGCCCAGTCAGACAGAAGGGCTGTCCCCTCCCTGTTGCCAGTCCCAGGGGTGTGTAGACAGGGAGAGACCCACGCCCAGACCCCCCACCGCCACCCCCACAGGGCCTGCGGCGGCTAAGAGGGATGGTTTAACTTGGAAGGTAGTTCTGACTTCTGAGCATTTCTCGGGCTGGGCCTGTACAATTCTGCGGAGACAGTTTGAAGCACCAGCATCTAGCAGGGTTTTTTAACGATCAGAAAACGATGGGACCCCCCCTTGGAGATTTCACGCAGGGGCTCCATGGACAGAGGCTTGAACAGAATCAAACCGATTTCTGCATCCACGAGCTGTGCTTGTGTTTAACATTTCTGGAGGGATCAGAGAGCTAAGCTCATTATAACAGGTTCTGCCAAAACTAGCCTGTGTATCTCCTTCTTTTACCTTTCTTTAGATATCATTTATGATATCTAATATAATCAAATCATGTAAGTATATATACATTTTATGGGTGGCATAGTTAAGACTTTTTTTTTTTTTTTTTTGATGTGCCCGTTTGCAATGGTCACTTGGGTTTTTGCAGGGGAAAAAATTCTGCACGGGATCTCTCCCAACACGAAAATGCTGTTGCTGTCTGCTATCAAAGATAATAGTCTGATATTATTGTCTCTATAAAGGAAAGGGAAGAGTCAAGGATTTTCCCAAGGCACGTGGAGGGTTCCATAAAATCCCAGCGTACCACTGATGCTGATGGAAATGGCCTATATATGGCCTTATATAGGTTCTCGTTGTGGTGGCGGGGGGCGGCGGTTCCCAGTGAAGATTCAAAGCTACGTCTTCCTGCCCTGTGCTTTCTGCCCAGATCAACAAGTGTAAATATTTGCAAGGTGGTGGCTGTGTACATTATAAAAGACGAATAGTCCCTCTTCCGAACTCTGAGGGAGGTGAAACTTTGATATGAAATTTCAGGTGGAATGGCTACCAGATACAGCGGGGGCCAAGCAGGCATGCGCTGATTTACGGGAAGGGCTGTCTCAGCTCCCGGGCCCTACCTGCACGTGGTGTCATCGCGAGGACGGAGGGGCCCACCGCGGAGAAGGTCCCACCGACATTTCAACTCGGGGATGCCCTACGAGACTCTGTATTTCACAACTCAGACAGGTTCAGAAAGGCGAGGGCGTGATTGTTACCTTTTTGGCAGATGATAATTTTTCTCTGGAGCCGCAGGCACAGATCATTGAGCTGGTCAGCATGCCAGTATTTTAGAAACACTTTCCGGACTCCCATCTAAAACACAAACAGCAGGAGACATGACTGCACGGAGATACCAACCATGGTGATGGGGGAACAGTCAGGCAAGAGATTTCTCCAGAAGAGGATTAGAAGAAACGCAGCTAACAATATTAATTCCGGTACATTTTCCTTAATTTCTTTTCCAAACACTACTACATCTACTTGCAATCCCAAAGGTTTTATTCGAGGAGGTGTGCTTGCCGTGTGCTCACATGGCATTAATGCTTGCAAAGGCCCACACAGAGAGTTGTGGTGACCGTGCCACGTCTGGCCAAGGAGGGACACAGGCCTTGATCCCACCGGGAGCTGAGACCATCCCCTTCTCCTACCTCTGTGATTCTTTCCTTTCCTCAACTCTATGCAGAGTTGAGTTTATGAGAAAGAAAATGATAAAACAAAAAGACCAACAGACCCCATAAAGCGGACACACAAATGTGTCATTTCCATAATTTTTTCCCACTACATGTTATTGTATGTTATCACACACCGACTGTTCAGAAGCCCACAGTTACAAAGCTGCAGCCCCAAAGTAGAAAGTCATTGACAAAGTCATCTGTGCACCATAACCATCTAGTTGATTCTGTAAATGACAGTACAATAAGCATTTCTCTGAAGGATTTTAATTATTTTATTTTATCTTCTTTTATTTATTCATTTTTTCTGCAGCATTTTTAAGAAGCGTGTTACCGAAGCAGCGTCCGCAAAAGCTACGGTGGTGTGCAAGCTAGCCCGGGCGCACGGCTGCGGAGGAAGACAGCGGCCAAAGGGAAGTCTTCAAGCCACAGAATGAGAAACCTCACCCATGCGTCGTCAAAATAATTTTCTTGGGTGTCGTGCGTATTGTCTAAGAATTCCCAGAGCTGGGGGTAGATGTGAGGAATGCCCTTCGCTGTGTAAATTCTCGCAGGCTTTGGGGGGAAACAGGCGTAAATAATTCTGAGGAGCCTGGTAAATACTGACAGGAGGTGCTGGGGGAGCTCGGAGGTGAGGTTCTGCTAGATTGGGAAAAAGTACTGCTCTGGCACCCCTCGTGACACGTCCAGGGTCATCTTCTTAGGACTTGAGACAAATGCCACCATGACGAAAAGACTCACGCGTGTGCTCCCGAGCATGCGCCGGGTCGCTGAGTTGCGAGCACCCCTCCGCTCCAGCCCACATCACAATGACACCCACAGTTTACGCAGGTCACACTGTGTACAACACTGTCAGGCACTGGAAGGGTTTATAGGTCAGACGTGTCTCCAGAATGCCTGGCCAGAGGCAGTTTATGAAGCCTTTTATTTGGAAACTGAGTTTATTCCAGACCTATGTTGTCACGCCCCATCCAGCTGTCACATCCCCCTAGCTGGCCCCTTCGCCACCATCAGCCGTCTTAATGAAACACACGGTTGTGCAAGAGACTGGGGCCTGAGTCCTCCGTGGTGGCGGTCAGGCCACTGAGTCAGATCAACGGGGCAAGTTCTCAACGACTGTCCTGTCTCAGAGGCTCCTGCTTGACTGGAGGCTGTTCTTTGCTTAGTTTTCTTGTAGTTTGCTGAGATCTGAGACACTCACCTGGGTGGGGGGCTACAGAGGGTTGTTACTTTTTCTCACTGTATTGCCATTCTCTCTCCCGAGTTATTTTCCATAATTCATAGTCTTTTTCTCCCCCCCTTCCCAACTGCTGACTTATTTTGGCAGCCAACAGGAAGAACAGTTGGTACTGTCTGTGAGCGCCGCGGAACAAATCTGTGAGACAGGCACCGGGAAGGAGGGAGCATGGCGTCTTTCTGTTCATCGCTGTCGTATGCAACTCATTGTGGGAAACCGAATCGCAAAGGCAAAATGCATGCAAACTTGTGTCCCAAAATGCAAGTCCAGAAGAGTGACAGCCAGCAATATGACCCAATGGGTGGAGTCGGTGATGATCGCTAGGGGAACTCGTCAGGTGTGTGGGGAGGGGAGGCGCTCAACAGGGGGGAAAGACCTATGGAATGGAATTAAGACAATTAGGTTCCAGTTCCACTCTCTTAATTAAATGGGGACCCTGCCTGGACGAGAAGGGAGTTGGACAGGACAACAACGAGCTCCCAGAGTGACATTTCTAACAGCCATTCGAAACACAGAAGTAGGTAGATCTTGAGGTGCTGGGGATGTGAGGGAAGATAGAGTCCTTAAAGACAAGCTTCCTAGGGAAGATCAGCAGTGAGCAAAAATGACGAGTTACATCTAAGGACGGGGAATCGAGATGGGGTGAGGTAGGATTCACGAAGAAGCAAGTTATCTCAGCCATGTGGTCTCGAAGGATGGGCAGGAATTCTCCAGGGTGTCTAGGGATAGAGGGAGAAGATGAATGTGGAGCAGAAAAAGCAGCCTGTGAACAGCTAGGGGCAGAAAACCATGCTGGGGGCTAGCTGCACCAACAGTGACAAGGGAAGGGTCCACACATGTAACCAGTGGCCGCATCGTGAAGAATACTCCAGGAAAACCTGGACATTCTTCTCTGAGCAAAGTGGATCCCCTGGAAGATTGAAAGAGGATCCCAGCTAAATTTCCTAAAAATGACTCCTGAAATTGTATTTGAAATTTATCAAGTTCCTTCCTAAAACTGTCTGAAGAATGGGTTGTTGGACTTGGCTCTGGGAGGTACTTGGTGAAGTGAGACAATATCATGTCATCAACGATTTGGATCGGGAAGAACCTACCACAGCTGCCTGTGTTTTGGCCAACTTTTATTCATCCTTCATTACCGAGCTCAAGCCCCACTCCCATTGTTAGATTTTTGAGAGCCATTAATCCACTTCTAGTAGGCTTTGATGACTTTCACTTGTGTTTCCAGAACATCCTATGAATGATTCCTCATTTATTATATTGCATTGCATGCTTGCCATTATGCATATACATTTACATCTCTCCTGGAGAATATGAAGATATATTCTTGAGCTTCACAAGTGGTGGGGATGTGGGGAGGGCGGATTCAGATTAGAAACAGAACATAAGGAATTGTGAAGTCCTCGTATAAGAAGATGAGTCATCGCGATGGATGATAATGTCTTCAAGGATGAAAATAAGTTATGACGGTCATTGAAAACATGAGCCGGACCCTAAGTCATTCAGCAAACCGGAGAGAAGTCATGGCAGCCAGTAGGTGATAGGACAAATAATGGGGGCGAGGAAAGAAAAGTAAGGTGAAGATAGTCTACAAGTGGTGTAGATGTAAGACAGAAGGCTGGGGAGCAATGAGTCAGCTAGCCCCACTCCCCCACTGAGACAAAGGAAGTGAGAAAAAGTGAAACCTCCTGACAGTATTTTCAGGAACGTCCACTTTCCAGTTCGCATATGGAGGCTAAATTAGAAGGGGCGTAAATATGGAGGCAGTAGGGTTTTTTCACAGCGTCTTAGAGATTTCACAGGACCCAAAGGCGGGTCTGAGTGCTTCACACAGCAGATCTGCTTGTCTTGCAGGCGGGATAAAAGGAGTCCTTCCTGAGATCCATGGATTGGGACAATGGCAAGGGAAGAGCTGGGTGGGAACGTGAGACATGGGACATTGGCGGGGGAGGGTGCGGTGCTAGACAGGCAGATGCTCCTCTGGGAGCCAGAGGGCTAGACCTGCTCCCCAGGCTCCTTCTGAGGCTCTGGTATGGTTGGGCCCAGGAAAATTCTCCAGAGGTAAAACCAAAGGTTCTGTAATGAGGGAGGCTTCTGGGCTCCCATTTCAGTGTGAGGAGAGGGGACAGAAGCCCAAATCTACACAGGTGTCCCGCTAAGGCACAGCCTTAGACTCTGTGGGCATGGCTGGGTATCATGCCACCATCCCCTTCAGATGGCCAAAAAATTCTTCATTTGGCTACTTGGGCGTACTTTGTGCTTACCTTATGGGCCTACCCATTCATTCCTTCATTCACTCTTTACACATACATACATTTTACCGTGTAATTTATTTGTGGATTGGCAATATTTGGAGATATCCATTGGAAATGTTAACATTTGTTTGACTTTGCTGGTCTTTTAGAGATGTCAGGTTTAGAGTAAATGCTTCTTCTTTCCTTGAAGAATGAAATTCATCATTTAGTAGTATTTTGAATTTCTTTGTCAGAAACTATTTTGAATAACACACTGTATTCTTAAGTCCTCTGTTATCCTTCAGGCTAAGGATTACGGGGACATAAATCTAGGAATCTTATTTAACCAGGAAATCCAGACAAGATCAAAAGGATTCTATATTTTTATTGTCTATTAATGATTTTGACCAGGAGAAAAACGTTGGCCATTTTAATTTTTTCTATGGAATGAATTCCCGTCAAGTTACTGCCATCATCTCTGCCTTGGTGTGCTATACCAAATCCAATAAATTAGGATTCACTTGGATGCAATGAAATGTTCCAATCACCCATATTTTTTATTTTGGTTGCGTTCTCTTATAAAATGATGTTTCTCACGACCAGAGAGAAGGAGAAGGAGGGGTTAAAATGTTCGCCTCCTGAGCCCTCTCTCTGTGCCCTCCCTAGAGGCAGAGTGTTCTGATCTGAGATTAAAATGTTAATGTCATTCCGACTCCTGTAAAAGTAAACCATCTGTGAATTATAGTCATTGCTATTTTTATTAGAAAACCATTAGGTTTTTTTTTTTTTTTGAAGTGACAGATTTTAAAGGATTAAATAAAATTGTCATTGATGACTTCGAAAGCTTCAATTCCTGCTACAGTCTTGGGGGTCTCTCTGGGGGGTTGCTGAGGGAGCGCAGACAGCTACTGGAGGGCCATGGATGGCACGTAGGTAAACCTGAGGCAGCCCTAGGTAGAGATCAACGGGACCCCTGAAGACTCTCTTCTCTCTTCTCTCCTTTTCCTCCTCACCATCACTGAAGCCTGCCTCCGATCACAGAGGTGTAGACAAAGCACAGGGGAGGCAAGCTTGCTGGCAGAGGTGGCCCTCCTGTGGAAGGGTAGAGGGACAGACACTCCAGGTTTCCATGGGTTTCCATGGCAACCCAAGGATTCCCACAGGAGGAGCCTACTACTGGCCTCGCCCTTTTAGGTACGTCCCCCATTCACGGACTGGGAGACATGGGCAAAACTATCTTCAGAGTGATCTTTCTAAACATCAAACTCATGTTACTTTCCTGCCCAACATGATTTAATAGCGGGCAATTTTCAGGATAACGTTCAAGCTCTTTGGAAATGTTTATTAGACTTTTTATACTATGGCTTTATTCAGTGCATTCAGACATATCTATTCTCGAACTAGATCACGTTGTTTGCTCTTCCAGAAGGGAAGCTTGCTTTTCTTCTCTGGCTGAACACGTAGTATATACCTTTCTCCTAATCACCTCCTGGAGATGCTCCTGTCCACCCTTGAAAACACAGATGGCTTGGTGAACTCTGAGTCTAGCGTGTACCTCAAAATAATGAATTCATTTTAACAGCATGCCCCCGTCGCTAACACACTTTGTATATACCTCCCCAACAGCGCTAGTTCCTGTTTGTTGTCATTATTTGTATACCCGTCTGAATATTCAACTTGACTGTGAGATACAGTGTGCTGGGATGAGGTCGGGCAAGTACGAAGATCTTCAGTTACATCCATCAAGGTGGAGAAGAGGAAGGTAGACGGGACACCAAAATGAAGAAAGCAGAATTTCAAGAATGATTTTTCTGGACACGAGCTATAATATGAACCCAGATACTAAAAAAATACTTCACTTTACATACATTTTAAAAACGAAATATAACAAACTCTTTGAACTTGGTCATTTTGCAAAAACGCATCTAATGAAAAGAGTAAGAAACAAAAATGTTAACCTTGCATATTTCTGGGGCCACCAAATTTCCCAGGTTTCCCAAATTTCATCCTCCAATTTTTTACCTGCCTCGGACTTGCACATTGCCTCCAGTTTATTAATCTTCCAGAAGCCTTCATGATTCCATGAAGCCTAGCAGTTTAAATGTATAACTTTGGACTCGGCATTCAAAGTCCTCCACAATATGATTTTTATTCATCTCTAAAGAGCTCACATTTTTGACTCTTCTAAAATAGGTGTTTTTTACTGTTACTTCAACATCCCACGCACTCTATGTGAGCGGAAAACTGATGCAAGTGTTCTGTAGACATGATCGAGGGACGGCAGCATTCTTATGCATGGAATTTGTATTAAACAATGTTGTAGTTGCTGTCAGTGTTATGTTAGATACTGCCCTTCTCTATACCTATTATTATTGAAATATATTTTTTAATGATCACCATACACTTAATAATACCTTGTGGTGAACGCTTGTTTTATTTTTTTGCTGCAAAAGTGCTCTATTTTCCTTATTATTGATGAATTAATCCTTGAAAATGTTAATATCCCTTACTTTAAAAACACTAGCTTTATTCTAAGAAATACTTCTCATTTAAAGACCAGGTATCTCATGTTGCAGCTGCATCAAAAGTTGCAGACATAGTTGTGTCATTCACTGTAATACAAGCACTCCAAAAATATGCCCACTATCTCTTCAAGTGCCCTACCAAAGTAGGTCTGTTCCCAATTTTAAATCAGCTTTCTTGACAAGATTCTGAACAATACAGTCCTTCTTTTATGTGTTTTGATGTCTGCATCCCTCTCCCATCAGCCTTGTTTTCCTTCCTGCTGATCTGGGAATGTCATTGTGTTCCTTTAAAACACGGTTCTTTCTACTTTTACCATGCGAAGCACTTTCTGTGCCTACGAGGTAACCTTTTCCAAACAGAAACAGCTCCAAACCCCAACACATCCATATGCCCACCACGAACAGTCCTGCACTGATTCCTGGTTCTGTGTCATTTTCACATACTCTCGGGCGCATTGCATCTAATAGCTTTCCTGACTTTCCTGTCTCATACTTCTTCACCCATTTGTCCTCTCAGTGGTCTGTCCTCTCCAACTCCTCAATCGTTCATCATCCCTCCATCCACCCACCCACCTCCAACTATCCCTCCCTCTCTCCAATCACTCCCCCATCCATCTCTCGATGCATCCCCACATCCACGAATATGTCCATCCACCCATTTATCCAACCAACTATACAACAGTCCGTCCATCCGTCTGTCCATCCATCCATCCATCCATCCATCCCAACATTTGCCAGGGGCTGATACCCAGCACCTTGCCAGGTTCTAGGACCCCAAGGATGAATAGAATATGGCCTATCCTGTCAAGAAGCTCAGAGAAATAACCATTTAACTAAAATTTATCTTCCTCAAGCTGAATTAACATATTTCCCTATTTGCTTCTTGGATTCACTGCGTTTCCAAGGATGGACATTGTTTTATGTGTGTACATTTCATTGTTATTATTTCAATACTTCACATTTTCATGGTAGCTTTGAAAAACTACCAAATGGAAATATTCTAATGTTCAGTCTGGCTCTAAATGTATTTTTAAACATCCTCAGAGGATACATTTATACTAAAATACAAGTTCTCTTTGTTATAAATAGACTATTCTTGAAGTTTAACTTCAACACAGAGAAGATAATTACAGCCACACACATCGAACAGAGTACCACGTCTTCAGGTATTTGAGGAAGGTGGTTCTGCTCGAATTACATATAATTACAGGTTTAGAAAATGAATTACTCTCACCTAGAACAGTATGACCTGTACAGCAAACAGAGATGAACAAAAACTCTTATTCTGAGCTGACTGGTGAGTAACTCCCTATGTGACCCCACACATGGCTTCATTCCAGAAATCATATCTATGTGGTCAAGAGCTTGACGAAAGCAAACCTCTTCTGCTCAAAGTTACCCATCAGTAAAAGCAAACCAAAGCCAGAGCCTCACAAAGCCGATCGCCTTCAGAATCAGAGAGGAGGACATCGGAGAGGTGGATGCATTCGTTGAAGGAACAACATCGGTCTCGGTTTTTAACAAAACGGCCTCGATACTACGAAAAATTACCTGCCTCGTGGAATGTGTATGCTATAAATGATTAGCTGCAGTGAACACACAGTCACAGCCCGCTGTCCTGCCCGAGGCCTGCGCACACACACGTGCACACACACACGTCCGTGCAGGGGGCCCTCCCCCACCAGAGTCCGCCAAGTCTCTGCCTCGCGTGTCTTCTGAGGTTTGCTTTGCTTCTAAAACTGGGACGACTCATGCCGCCCCGGCTCTTCTATCGTTCGTCCTGAAGAGCATTTTTAGATATTAAAAAAAGATACTTACATTGATTTCCTAATTTTCCAAATATCTGTAGCGTGGTGTGTTCACATCTTCTCTGAGACTCATCGGCATGTATGTTTGCGAACCGTCTTCTGCGTTCGACTCCCAGAGAGTCAGGCCTTCGCGTCATCTCGAGAACCGCCCTATTTCGTGTGGCCGACTCACACTTGTTAATAAGGTCGGTTTTAAAGGACATTTCACTCTTCAAGGGATTTAATAGCCCCATCTACCAAAGGCCGCTGTCCCTTCCCCGCAGCGGCTGCCCCATCCCTCCTACCTCTGCTGCTGCAGGCCGAGTATACTGGCTTCCCAGCCCTGCTCTTGCGTCCAGCAACACACTGGTTCATGCTTAAAGCATAAATCAGGTCACCTCATTATCCTCTTTAAAGCTTATGGATGGCTTCACGGTGAACTTGAAGCAGAACGTGGTGTTTTGATGCAACCAAGGTCTCACGGGCTTGGTCCCTGCTCACCGCTAAGTCTCATTCTCAAGGTGGTGACTTGGTGTCCCCAAAGGGTGAAGCCAGTTCCTGATCAGCAAAAAAAATCCTTGGCTATTACAAGGTTTGAGGCAGCCAATAGGTGCTTAATAAAGGCTTGCTGCAGGACTAAATAGCGCCAGGTCGATACACTCGAGACGGAGCCCTGGGTAAAGAAAGCATGGACAGAACCGCCACTTTTTAGTAACTGTCAGGCGATTGTTAATGGCCGCCGGGGAGGAATGAGCTCTGGAGGACCACAAGTCACTGTCAGAGTGAAGGATTTTTTTTACTCTTCCCAGTAATCAATTTGTTAGTAATTTCTCTCATTAATTTTCCTCCCTAGTGCAGTGATAATGAAAGCATAAGGTTGAGAAACACTGCCCCGCGGCATCGCTCTCTCCCCTGCCCCCCAGTTCCTGCTTCTCCAGCCAGCCTGTCCCCCCTCCAGCCCTCAGCTGAACTTATCTCGGGGGGCGGCACCTTCGGCTCCCGCCCTGGACCCTGCCTCCTGCTCCTCAACCTTCACATCTCAGCCCACACGTGTTCATCGTAGAGATGCTCTTCATGACACCTGCCTCTCTGAACCAGCGTCCTGTGGGTTCCTTCCCAGCATGGATTCCTGTCCTTCTCCATTAGTTGACTGTGGTTCCCCCTCCCCCTCTCGGCCCTGCTAGCCGGCAAGCCCGCGGAAGAAGGCCACGGCGTTCCGCCTTTACCATGCACCGTATCTCCTCGTGGAGCTTCAGGGACATCAGGGGTGCTCAAAAGATGCTTGTTGACTCAATCGGCCAATAATCCTGGAGCTGGAGGAAGTGAACTGGATTTGTAGGCGATGAGAGCTGGATTAGGAATAGGCACGGCTACGTTTCCCTGACCAGTTATTAAGTGCAGGTACTACACGGAGGCCTTTGTGCAAGGAAGCTTAGAGGAACACTATGAAGAAGCCACCATGTCGGGAAGGCTTGATGGTGGACACCTTCACTTCCCAAGAAAAAATGTGGTAGGCAGTACATTTATTCATTCCTTCAGCAAATACATGTTCGGGATCTACTGTGTGCCCGACGCCGTTGGGAAAGTAATAGTGAAACACACACACACATACACACACACACACACATGCACGACAATACTTATTGCATGTATCTAGAGAGATATATCTGGAGACGACGTGGGAGTTTTCCTCAGTGGAGTTCAGAGTGAAAGAGGAGACAGACACACTGCCCAGGAATCAGACTTTGTAATATTATTTTTTAAAGCTGACTCAGCAAATTCACACCCAACCTTTGGAGTATATAACTCTGGGTAGTTCAATGATGGGTGATCTGCATTTTTTCTTTAATTTTCACTATTTTTCAAATTCCTTATCAAGAATAAACACTACTTTCATAACACAAACGTGTTCATATGTGTGTGTGTGTGTGTAGCACAAGAGAAAAAAGGAAGTCAATATTGTGCATGGATATAGTAATTCTCAGTTTATAATGCACATAGTACCAAGAGATACTCTAAGATCCCTAATGTTTATTATTTTTAGCATTAATAATTCTAGAGAAAGGGAAGGGATGTGGGAGAAAGAATAATTTTATAGGCTATTTTCTAGCCTGTACTTACAGCTGATTTATGAAGTGCTCCTTGAGTAATAAAACAAAGGTTATAAACCATTAATTTATTGTGCTAATAAGAGCCAAGGGCTCTAATACCATTGTCTTGTCTTAGAAGATATAAAAAAAAAGTAGAAGGTGCTTAAAACTTCAACAGTTTCTTGCTCTTACTTTTATTATCTTTTCTCTACTCTACTATTTTAGATTAATGAAATAATAAATCCTTCATCCAACTGATTTTATTTAATGTTATGGTAAAATGTTAATCTTGCAATGCTCAGCACTGTAAGAGGGGCTCCCTCAAAGATCATATATTTTATGGAGACGCGCCATGAAATCTAGGCCACCCTGTGAAAATCACACTAGAAGATGACGGTAAGGAAAACAATTCTTGCAATTTTTTTGTTAGTGAACCAGCACAAATAGGAAAAGTGTATTTCACTAGGATTTGGGGTTTGTCTTTTGTGAGAGCCCCTGGCTGGTCCTTTCCGGATCTCTGTCCCTCTGCCCTTCTCTGTCTGTCTGTCTGTCACACTCACACGCCCACAGGCGCGAGAGTAGCCATCATACGGCGGGCTAGCTGGGAGGGAGCTGAAGCTCCCATTCTGTTCCTCACTCCCTGCCTGTCCGATCGAGACTAAGTCACCGAAGTCTTCCTGGGTCTGCCTTCTCCTCCTGACGCCACGCCGCCTTCTCTCAACTCCCCTTCTGGGGTTCCCAGCAACAGTTCTAGGCGCCCCTGTCTCGAGGAGCCTCCCCTCACCCGACTCCCCTCCCTGCCCGCCCACAGAACTTCCCAAAGCCCTCGGAGCATGACCGAAGGGACAGTGAAACTTCACCGCGAAAGCCTTCCCCGGCGCGGGCCAGCCATCCCCCCGCACCGACTGGCCCGGCGCTCCGAGCCTCTGTGCTGGGAAGTGGCGCCCCTAGCCGCGCTCGGACGGACTCCAACAGATTTGTTTCTCCCTTCGCCACCCCGCCAGACGGCTTTAAAGTGAATATAGCATTCAAATAACTACACAGAAAAAATCATCCTATAACCAGTTGATTCATATAAAATGTGTGAAAATCAGATTATACCAGTTATTTTTCCACTTAGAATTAGTAGTTTCAAAAGTTTTCACTTTACATAAATGACATAACACAGCAAAACAGGCATGTTCCACATGGGCCGAAGGGCCTGCCACTCACTGTGCCGTGGCGTGCGGAGACCAGGGCAGAAAGCGGTTGATTCCATGTGCCTCGCTTCGGAGGGATTATTTTCAAAGGCGCCTGAAAGTCGAACTGAACTAAAAAATGGCCGTATTTAGATAGAGCATGTATCAGAATAATTGTTAAAAACAAACCACGGACAGTTAATAGCTTGCGGATCCACACAACTTGCTTTCACTCTGTGACTTAATTCAAGCTCTCTGTATTTTTTCCACAAATGAAGTCACCTGAAGACTCTGTTTCATCAAGAAAACTAAGATCCTACAAGAAATAACACGGGGCTCTCACAAAAGTACTGCAAGTCAGTCATATTGTGTCTACTCAGCTTACTTCCAGAACCTTCCGCTCCTCCTCAAATAACTGGTGTAAATCCACATCAAATAAGGCCGAGGCGCTGAGGAGGTCGCCGTATTTGAAAGAACAAGTCATTTCAGCGTCTGCATGAACAAGAAACCACCAGAAAGAAGGACTCCTTGGCAGCCACCACTACATCCTGGTTATTTTTCACTTTTGTTCAAAACAAAAGCATCTGATGTGAAAGCCACGATGTTGAGAACGTAAAGAGAAGAGCATCACGAGCGGGTTTGCCAACACTTGTGGTGAGTGGTTGGAATCCTGGGACAGGAGGTGGGAGGGTCCTTCAGGAAGCGAGGGCGGTGGGGCGCCTGGGTGGCTCAGTGGGTTAAAACCTCTGCCTTCGGCTCAGGTCATGATCCCAGGGTCTTGGGATCGAGCCCCACTTCAGGCTCTCTGCTCAGCAGGGGTCTCTTTCCCTTCCTCTCTCTCTGCCTGCCTCTCTGCCTACTTGTGATCTCTGTCTGTCAAATAAATAAATAAAATCTTAAAAAAAAAAAAAGAAGTGAGGCGGAAAATACAACAGGTTAACTTAGCACTTGAAGGCAAAAGCGCTTTGGAGCAAAACAGAGTCAATGTGACTAACATGTCTTTTTCATAAATGCTCAAGATAATTAATTTGACCCTATATAATATTCTATTTAAATTGTATTTATGGGGTGGTAACAAATTTTAAAAATAATTCTCAATTACAGAAAGTAATTTATGAACACATTTATCTTCGAATCATAGAGATAGGCTGCACTTCTGAGTGTCGTCTCCAAACCATGCCCTAGATATTACCACTCTCAGGTTTTTGTGGTAAATTATTCCAGATCGTAAACAGTCTTAAACACCTGTGTATCCGTGTAAAATGTATATAATGATTTGGCCGCTTCTTAGGGACCAAGACTTATCCGCTACCATCTACCGCGCCTCCTTCCCCTTTGCCCCCTGTCCTGGGGACGCAGGAGCAAACTCGACACGCACCGATCCCAGGGGAGGACAGGCCGTCCGCGACCTTAGAGAAGGTGTGTGACCTGACACGCACCGATCCCAGGGGACGGACAGGCCGTCCGTGACCTTAGGGAAGGTGTGCGACCTGAGGCCTGGCAGCCTCAGGCTGGGGATTTACCGAAACGGCTTACAGCCAGTGTCACCTTGACTCCGTCTCCAGGACTGCCTCCCAGAACTGCTTCCCGCCCCGGGGCTGCCCAGACGGCGGGAGCGGGGCTGGGTCTGCTACGGATCGGAGTGAAACCGCCCCCAGAGGCCTTGCTTGGTTCCAGCTCGCTCTCCCTGTCCACCTGCTCTTGCTCCTCTCGCTCTCCCTTCTCCCCTTCTCCTCCTTTTCCCCCCAAGAAGCAGTGAGGAAGGGGAGTCCCAAAGCACTGTGCCGCGTGGGGGTCACTGGCTGACGGTCTGGGTAAGAGCGACTGGGATCAGAACCGACCTGCCACGGCCGCGGTCCCTGTGACTCTCCCGCACCTGCCAGGTGAACGACCGGCGTGGGAGACAAGGACCGCGATCTGCTCAGAGTCGGAACGAGGTCCGCACCGGCCTCTGATCAAAGCTCACGCCGCGACGCAGAACCTTTGCCTTTCCAGTTGCGTCATCTGCATAGAAGCGCTTCTGACGGTTGCGTTAAAAGACACAGATCCCGTGAAATGCCGTGGGAAGACCGCAGCCTAGCGAGGCACAGGTGCGGGTCTCGGCAGAGCGGCCCTTCCGCGGAAACCCAGCATGAACCGCGCCTGGTCCCTTGATGAGCACGGCCATCTGCAAGGCTGCGTCGCCTCCTATCCCAACGAGGTCATCACCATTCACCCAGCCGACTTTCCTTTCTCCGCGTACCCTTGCTATCAGGTTTAAATCAAAGAAGGCCAAAGCTCGGGACAGTTATAACGTGTTCTACAGATGAGAGGAATCACCGTGCATAAAATATTAGCATTTCCAGGGCCTCCCACACTGACTCCAGACCCACAACTCCGCGGAGAATCAATCAGTAAACAAACCCAGCGGCACTGAACGGGGCAGGCCTCCCTCCGCCTCTGAAACAGAAGCGGACGCGTTGCTACAACGTACGAAAGTGGGAGAAGAGGGGGCGCGGACCCCCTGCTGACGCCTCCACGGCTTCCCTGCGCAGAGTCTGATCCATGCAAAGGAGAGCGGAAGCGCCCACGACCAACACCTCCAAGACCCATCAGAGCGGCGGTAAGAGGCTCATCGTATTTTTAGCAAAGAGAACTGAATTTCTAGCTCATGCTCTGCGCAGTTTCCCACAGTAAAGATGGGTCCGATCCCTGCTGGCTCCTTGCGCTGCTTTTAAAAATATGGGCACGGGGGACTATTAATTCCCGCTAACCATTCAGACCCAGGGATGAACACTGACTGCTTAATAGAAACACACATCGTGGCTCTCGGTGATTTGGGACTCGTGCTCCCAAGCGACAGCCCTCCGTTAGGACCTCACTGCGGCTTCCACGGCTCCGCGGTGGACTCGTCCTGGCTCACCGCCGGGAGGGGAGTCACAGCCACCCCTCCAGCAGCGAAGGACACGTTTCCGACGCACGCTTTGCTTTGGAAACTGGCGGGTCTGACTTTCCAGGTCAGGAATAAATGATGTTTTTAAAAAAATTCTTCTGCTGGGTCACCTGGGTGGCTCAGTGGGTTAAACACGTGGCTCTGGATTTCGGCTCAGGTCATGAGATGGAGCCCGGCCGGGGGCTCTGCACGGGACATGGAGTCTGTGGAGGATTCTCTGTCCCTCTCCTCTGCCCTTCTCGCTCGCTCTCTCTTTCTAATTAAATAAATTATTTAATTGCAAATTCTTTGGCTCTCTGTCTAGCATAAAAGTGTAACATGAACAAGCTTTATTTCTAGGAAGCCAGGGATTTGTCTTACCGTAGAAAGTACACGAGACGTTACGTTGTGGAGAAGCTGAAGAAAGCCGTCTTTCCTACCAGCTCGCCACGGAGCACACAGCCCGACATGCGGAGAGTAAAAGGGTTCATGTATTTCTTTCCTCCCGTATTTTTAGTCTCCTTTTGGGGAGTGAAGGAGTGGGGAAAACAGAGCAGTGCAGTGCAAGGGGAACCCGTCCCCGTTTTTTATTTTGATGCACTTCTTCAAAGTTCCAACGCGTGTTGCGATATAATACCTCCCCAGCTGCGATTTCGAGTGTCCCAGCCCACGCAGCGGTGCAGAAGGAGTGGCTGTCAGAAGGCACCTGTGTGGGACCCCGATCAGAGGACGGATGTGTGTCGCACACCGGGCTTACCACCCGCTGGGGGAGCAACTCTTCCAGATGCCCTCGCCTTTCCTCCACAACCCATGCCGCCTTTCAGGATTAATAAAGCATATTATCCTTATCTGTGCGTCTTTCTTCTTCTTCTTCTTCTTCTTCTTCTTCTTTTTTCCCCTGAGAGAGAGAGAATGGGAAGAGGACGAGCAGGAGGGGCGGAGGGAGAGAGAATCTCAAGCAGAGGCCGCGGGGCTCCATCTCAGGACCCTGACTTCACAACCTGAGCCGAAACCAAGAGTCAGACCCTTGACCGACCGTGCCACCCAGGCGTCCCTCGGAATATACTTTAAAGGGAAAAAACTACAAGAAAATCTCGGAGTTCCGTGTTCAGGAACCACGACTGCCCAAAGACTTCAAAATCCCAGCAGTGATTCAGTCACGATGATGTCCGCTTCCTGGAGCCCGCGTCCCCGTCCTGTATGTGAACCCGCCTCTCTGCCCCCGGCTGCAGAGCGGTGAGCGGATGCCGTCCCATGTGAGCGAACCCCCCTCACTCCCTTTCCAATCCCACCTCTGAGTACACGGCTCCTACCGACCGCATGCGCCTCCGCCTTCAGACTACTTAAAGCTCGTCCCATTATTAGTTGAAAACAAAGGAAAAGGAGAGAAAATAATAGACTGGGCGGCACAGACAATGGAGTCATCAGTCATCGGTCTGACATTCCAGGTTCCATGTCCTTTTCCGCAGACGCAGGAAGGGCCGATGCCAGCCCCACGGACCCCCCACCCCCACCCCGTGTACGCAGCCACATACATACAACCGTGATTCCGAACCATCAGAAGGGAAGCACGCATCTCTGGCCTCGTCTGTTATCTTACATTGTCTCTTAGAGATGCCCAGGCTTTTCAACATGACATTTATGGCTGCTTTTGGTAATTGTTAGTTTTGCCAAAGCGACTGGCAGCCATGCTCTTTGCGACGTGGGCACGTTCTGCTGTTCTACGGCCGGAAACATCCCCGGCCTTCTGACGTCTGCGTCTTTCTTCTGTTTCCCATTCCTGAAATGCTAGGATGTTCCCAAATGCTTTCAGAAGTTTCAAACCTCCTGTTCTCCACACTCATCACAGACAGCATTCTGATGTTATTTCAGGTGCTGAACAAAATCAGAACTGTACCCCGCTGTTTCTGGGGAGCCCCCCCCCCAGGCTCTTCTGTGTCATGTTAGTTCTTCCTTCTGGAAGGAAGAGCTTTTGCTCCCACGGGCCCCTGGACTCTGCCAACCAAGGGGTCACACAAAAGACTGAATATTTCCAAACACAAACCTTTTGCCATGGAGTGAGGTAGAAGGGACAGTGACCTCTCCCGTGTGTGGCAGCTGAGAAGCAGCAAACAGCCCCCCCCACCCCAGCCCTGGACGAGCCAGGGAGCGGGTCTGAAGAAGGCAGGATCCAGGCGAGGGGCCAAGAAACCAACGCCCTCCTCTCTCCGCTCACTCCCTTAGGAAGCCCGAGTGACAAGGGGACTGACACACGGGCCAACAACACGTGGCACGAACTTCTCGTCTGTGCTGTGGAGGGAGCCCGCGGGCCCCCTCGCATGTCCCACACCACATGCGACAACGGGAACATCCGAAAGACCCATGTGCTCCCAGGGACCACGCCAGTGGCTCGTCGCAAACACATTCCCGTTTTTGCCACGGAGGCTGCTGGCAGCCACGGGGACCCGGCTGGTGCGTTCCAATCCCGAGCTGCGACGCCAGGTCGCCCGCGGGTCACTCACCTGCCAGCCCTGCAGTTTGCACCGCTGGAGAATGAGGCGGCACTTCTCCTCGGCAGACAGCGGCTGCTTCTCGCCCGGGAGCGCATGGGCCAGCGGCTTGTACCTGCGGAAAGCAGCAGGGACACGGAAGCCGTGACTGAGCGTGTCAAACAAATGCATCTCCTGTCCGGCAGGGTCATCTCGGTCACACTGTTCCTTAAAACGTCCCCAAACCCCACCTGATTCCCCCAAGCCCCCAAGTCTCCATCCACCGTGCGCTGAACCTTGTCCAACCGCGACGTAACCTTCTTCAGCCACGTGAGGATGAGTTTTTACAATGAGCCAAATACGTGTTTCAATCCTTGAACGCAGGTTTAACACTGTTATCGCGGACTGATGGAACCATTGAACAGAAGAAACTGAAGGAAAGAAAACTCCTGTTTTCATGTAAATATTTAGAATGCTCTCAAAAATGTGCCTTTTAAGAAATCTTAGAATTCCTTATGACCATTTGAAATGAACCTAGAGGTAGTAAGAATCTATAATGTGGATATCAGAACATCTGGAAGTTTTATTCAAGTGGGATCTAGAGCGGCTCTGCCCAGTATGTTACCTGTAGGGTTTTATCAATCCTATAGAAGGACATTTGTTTGTTTGTTTATTTATTTGAAAGTTCCTCTGAATAACTGACATTCCTGAGCTGAAATCCATGGCAATATAATGGTTTTTTATGGATTTTTAAAATGCCCTTCAAAATTCTACCAGCCACTTAAAAAATCGATGTAAAATTTCCCTTGCATGCACGTTATTTAACCTGGCGTGGAGGTAAACTGTGTTAGAAGATGGAGGAAGAAGAGGATGGGGAAGAAGAGGAGGGGGAGGAAGGGGAGGGGGAGGAAGGGGAGGGGGAGGGGAGGGACAGAGAAGAAGAAACAGTCAAGGATTCCTGTAATTGCATTTAGTTGGACTGTGTTTACGATTCCCACGTTGGGCTGCTTTGGGAATTTAATGCCCAAAGGTAAATCACTTAAGTTCTCTGTGACTTTCTGTAAAATGTCTTTGATTTCCATCTGAAGTTTGTTGCAGCAAATTTGGCAATTTCTAAAACGAGTTATTTGCTTCCTTAGAGCAAGGAAGGAAGGAAGTGCATCGCTTCCCCATTTGTATCCAGGATCCACCGGGCTCCCTCTTAGCAGCCAGGACAGCACTGGATGTGTGCCCCCCGACCGCCACCCCAGAGTGGTCCCCCTGTAGGGTTCTGTCAGTGTCCCCTCACAGGGAGTGCCCAGCACGGGGTGGGGGGGAGCACCACGTGGTCACCGTGGGTCTGGCGTACAGAGTGCTCCGAGAAAACACACCTATTGTGACTTTGTCAGTAGCAGACATTTATTTCCTTTCTCCATCCTTGGCGTCACCGCGGAGCCCTGTCTGTTAGTCGACCTGGGCTGACAATGATCCTCATCTCGGGAGCCACACGTCAGATGAAATGCATCAACGTCAGCCACAACCCTTCCTCCTCACACGGAATTTTGCTCCTGTATCGGACTCAGGGCACAGGAGGGTGTGAAAAGAGCAGGGAGCAGAGCCTGGACGCGAACAGGAGCGCGCCACAGCAAGGACAGGAACAGGAGCGAGCCAGAGCAAGGACAGGAACAGGAGCGAGCCAGAGCAAGGACAGGAAAAACCTCGCTCACCTTCGGATCACACCAAATGGACTGAACTGATCTGTGGAATGCGGAAGTATTCAGTGATTTTTTTTTCTTTTTCTTTTTCTTCTTCTTTTTTTTAATAAGAGGCAAGAATGGGATTTCCTATGCAGTAGGCACTGGAGTTGGTGTCTGTCTTGTCTACTGGTCTTAGTGTGTAGTCGTTGCAGGAGAGATAAGGGTGTCTCCAGGGTAGAAGAGAACAGACACAATGTGTGGAATGGGGCATGCGTGTGTGCGTGTGTGTGTGTGTGTGTGTGTGTGTGAAGGGCCAGGACTGGGAGTTTTGTGTGCAGAAGGCAGTGGGGTGGGCCCTCCAGAATTGTGGGCGTGTGACATGCACACATCAGTGAGCAGATGCAGATTGGGTGTATAACGGGCCATCTCGGTCTCTTGGCCATCACTGACGCGGTTTAGGCAGGAACCAACAAGCCCCCGGCCCCAGATGGTTCTAGAGCGGAAAGGAAAGGGCTGGGGCATGAGAGACAGAAGAGGTTAGCACTCGGCATCAGCAGCACACCAGACCTGCAGAGAAAAGAATTCCAGGTCCTCCGACCTTCGGGTGACTGGGCCTCTGACAGAAAACTCAGCTCAGAATGAAATACAGACTCATTCAAGCGCTCAGGAAAGCCAGCACGTTCCTACCATTTAGCCAGAGTCACACAATGAAATGAAATCACTCAAATTATCTTTTTATTCTCTTACAATTGTCTCATTCTGGAGCTCTGCTCATTATCACGGAGAACTCAACTGACGTAATTCGAGTATCTGAAGACAGTACGAACAAGTCAGAACCAAGATCTTACACCGGGGGCTTTTTTCCTCACTTTATATTGTTCTTGTGACATCTAAAATGGTATAATTCTGACATTTCAACTGAAAAGACAAACACATCATCCCAAGTGAGGGCCTCTATTTTAGTGTAATTAAAAACATCTTGCTCTTTGGAACGGGCGTGTCATCTCTAGGTGGCGTCCCGGGTCGATCCTGAGCTACAACAGGACCTCGCAGAAACTCCAACCCAAGACCAAGGGGTTAGGGATGAGCCTGGGACAGTGTGTGGGTGCTGAGTGCAGGTGTGACCGGACGTAGGACTCCGCAGCTTCCCTTCCCTACACCTCTCGGCCTCTGTCACCCGCGACCCCCCGAAGAGTTGTGTTCAGGCTGGTGCCTGCCGGTGTCGGAGACAGATCAGCCGACTCGGATGTCAGTGTCAAGTCTCCTGAACAGCTCACTGTTGCCTCATCCTGGTTTGGGTTGGAGGGGATCACTGGGATCTCATTCCATGCCCAGAGCCCAAGTCCCGGGCTCATTCTTTTGGGCTCATTCAGTCAATTAGCCAACAAGCACAGCAGTACTGGCTGAGCACAAGATGCGCACCCGGAAGGCGTCCGATGAAGATCCTTACATCCTCTGATGGAGACGGGAAGACCAGAAACACAGATGAGGAGCCACGTCAGATACGACGAGAGAGACGGAGAAAAATGGGGCCAGAGAGTTTTCACGGAGAGCAGGTATCTGCCGGCAGGGAAGGGAGCTGTGGGGCCCTCCGGGGAACAGGAACCCCAGCTGAGGGAACAGCAAACCCACAAGCCCTGAGCGGGGTCATGTGCGCCCGTGTGAGCAATCCCAGGGCAGCGGCCGCAGCTAGAGCAGAGAAGGCCGAGGAAAGGTCCAGGGGCAGAGTCACAGGAAGGAGGTGACCTTGCAGGTGACTGTAAGCCCTCAGCTCTGACCCTGAGAGCCCCAGGACACAGTGATTTGAGCAGAAGGGTCCTATCCTGGGACTCCAGAAGGGTCCCCAGGAGCTGGCAGCCCCCGGCGTGGGCATGTACAGCGGACAGCCCCGGGGGTCTCTCCAGAGGCCCTTCCCGCAGCCCAGGAGGGAGGCAGCGTTCGCGGGAGGAGCCGGGTGGGTGCAGACCAGGCCGGCGGCGCACACTGGGGTTTCCTGATGGACGGAGGTGGATGCGGAGGGAGGGGAGCGGCGCCTGCGAAGCTGGAGGGCAGAAGGGACCTTCGTGGGGACGGAGCGCCCCGGGGACAGCGGCTGCTTCAGAGCAGAGAAGGTGGCGGTCGACGCCAAGGAGGAGGGCGCAGGAAGAATTCCACGGGAGCCCCAAGGACGGGGTCACTGAAGTCAGCCGACGCCCCGAGATAGTCTCTGCTGCCTGTTGCCAGTCGCTCCGTTGGGGCCCCTTGCGCCTGTCACCAGCCACGGCCTCCCGGCCAGGACGGCGGCCACCGTCCAGACAACGTCTCCTCGTGCTGAGTCCTCGTGGGTCCGCGAGGCCGAAACCGAACGCTGTGTCTGGCTCCCCTTGTGAAGGTGTCCGCCGACTTTCAACCTCCTTCCCCCAGACCGCCCACGGCCCCGATGGCCGATACTGGGTGAGGCCTGGGGCCGGGGGGCGAGTTCTAGCACAGTTCACAGTTCCGGAAAGCTCTCTCACCTGCAGGCCCGTCACTAAGTACCCTCTGGACACCAAGGGTCCAAGTACGAAAACTCTCCCCAACCCACACGCACCACCGGGCACAGGGTGACTCGGCAACAGGGTAACAGACATCCCGGTCGTCGGCAGAAATCATGGGTGGAGGGACCCCATCGTCCGCGCTGTGGGCTCGGGGTCTCTGCGGTCTGAGCGGGGCAGGCAGAAGCACAGGAGGGCGGGCAGAGCACACGGCCCAGACCCGCGCAGGAGAACCTAAGGGACGTGGTAAGTATTTGTCTTTTCCAAAGCGATCGTTCCTTCTAGCTTCAAGGAGAACTCGGACGTGCTATTTCTCGTGAGCTTAGAGACAAAACAGAGCTCACGGGGTGACCACAGAGGCAGGCTGGACAAAGTGGACGCTCAGCTGGCTCCTGTAAGAAGCCACCACGGAACCGTAGAGTCACTTCCTTAGAAAAATACAAGGTATGTGTATCGAGCTGATGTTTACCAACAAAACACAACAAAACCACTATAAACAACAACAAACCCCACCTCAGATGCAATTTCTCTGACATGGTTTGTGTGCTGAATCTTGGCTTCGTCTCTTCACACTCGAGCACAATTTTGTTGTGAAAGTTTTGGTCCCTAAGCCCCTTAAAATTTAATTCTGGTCGGCAAATATTTATTAAGCACCAATTATGAGCAAGGTGTCCTGCCAACACAGACATAGCTTACCAGGATGGGCAAAGCGACCCTCTCATCTGACTGCCTATGCTCATGGATGACCTTTTTGCCCAAAATTATATCTCAGAAAAGATGTGGCTTTCTTAATTCAACATCTCATGAAATTTTCTTATAACGGTCCTATTTGATTTAGTCAGGAACAACACAATGAGGTTTAGGGAGCACTGTTAACCTCATCCCTCAGGAACGGGACGGAAAGAGAGAGGGGGTGTCGCTAGAGCCTTAGAGGGGAGGTTGGGAGGGGGAGGCAGCCAGGAAGGGCAGAGGGAGGGAGGGGAAGGGCAGGGGAGGGCACCGAGACAGCAGCACAGGGTGAGGGCACAAGCTCGGGGCTCTGGTGACTCGGATGAAGGAAAAGGTCAAGGGCCCGAGGGGCAGGTACAACCCAGCGAAGTGTTTGGGGCGTTTTCTTCTTCAGGGTCGGGGAAGAACCAGAGTGCCTGTAGGCAACATTTATAGAAATACACAAAGCCTACGTTCTACTCATGCTTATTTGGCAGGACTGCTGTGTTTCTCCAGATTATTGGGTTCATTCCTGTTTAGCTCTGATAGGACAACGATGGGGTTTCTTCTAGAACCCTTTCCTTGAGACTTCCTCACAGGGCACCGTGGAGCTTTCCACCTTGCCAGAAGCGAGGCTGTGTCCGCACTGGATCGGGGACGCGTCTCCCTCGTGCGGACTTCGGGGACCGCTCGTTTTGCTGCTCCTATGCTAGTTCCCACAGCACACACAGTGCAGGTGCGGAGGGGTGATTTTCTGCTATTTGGGGCTAATTTCCAGCATTCAGAATGCTGAGTGGTGGGTTGAGTGGAACAGCTGCCTAGCAACGGGACTGACATGCATCATGAAAATAGTGAGAAGTAGGAAGGAAAAGGAGCACAGAGGGCTTGGGGGAGAAATAAAATCTATTTTGACGTGGGGGGAGCGGAGAAGCAGAGAAACGAGGCAGAGAGAGACAGGCTTTGCAGAAGGGCCTTTCAACTAAAGAGGAGCACTTTTTCTTCCTTTTAAAGACGACGCGAAAGCAAAGAGAAAAAGTTGCTAAAAATCATCATTCACACAAAAATGCATCGTGTTCCCTAAGTGTGCACATTCTTTCTCTTCTTCCCATGACTCGGGGTTAAAGACCTCACCTCCCGTGGCAGCTGTCCATCATTCGTCCCCTGAGCTCTCCGTCCTGCGGAGGGCCGGGCCTGCTCCCCGCGACCGCCCGGCAGTTACGCTGCTCAGTGTCCCATGCAGAGCCTTTGCCTCGCGCACCCGCCCGTCGCCCGGCCCGGTCTTCTCCCGGCTTCCCACAGCTCCACGTCTGGCCTTCCCACATTTCTTTGCACCTGCTGTGCCCTCTGCCTGGGGCTCAACAGCCTGACCCATGCCCTGGTGCATCTCCTGTGTCCGCCTACCCATGACTCCTTGTGGATATTTACTGGAAGGACAGGAAGGGGACACGGCCGTCGGCTGCTACAGCTTTGGGGCCTCCTGGATGGTGCAGGCCTGGGATCTGGACGTGAGTTTATTTTCACATCTCCTGGGATCCACATTAAGCCTCTCCATGCTCACCAGGAACTGCGTATGACTTGGTTAAAGGAAGATGGCGCTAGGACAGTCCCAGGCCCCCTGCTGAGGCCACTGGTCAAGACTGACTTCCCAGCTCTTCCCAAATTATGACAGATAGGCTGCTGTCATCTTTAGAACACGGATGCCCCATTCAAAGACACGGTGGCATTTCAAGAGCCCCAGGAGGACAGTGCTCGGGACGAGTGGGGAGGTGCTGGGAAGAGCCGCCCCCCTGCCCCGCCGTGTCACCCCACAGCCCACACTGGGCCACTTGCTGGCGGGGTGAGGGGCCTCCCACCCGGCCGTGGGAGGATCTCCAGGGTTGGAAATGAAGCAGGGAAGCAGGAGAGATGGAGGGAGGGAGAGTAACAAAATGCCTACAAATTCCAGGTGTGATGCCAGGTTCCCGCACATCGACACGGGATTCTCAAAACCCCAGGACATTAGTCAAAGCTGTGCGACACCTTCAGCTAGTTTATAGCGGGGCTGGGGGCTAATCTGGCTTTACTAAGGAATGTGGGAGATGAGGTAAAGTGAGACCTTTGCCCCTTCTGCTCTGGGGCTTGAGAGGACAAAGGGGACTATCGAGAAGAATAATGTATAAATGAGGAATATCGCTAAGACACAGCCTGGAAAGCCTGACTCCACGGTCGTCCCTCACGGTCCACGTCCCTTTCTCTCTTCCTCCCTCCCTCTCTCTCCCTTTTTCTCTCCTGCTTCCTCTCTCTCTTTCCCTCCCTTCTCTCTCTCCTCCTTTCTCCCCACCTTCCGTCCCTCCCTCCTACTCTCTCCCTCCCTCTGTTTCTCCCTCTCTCTCTCTCAGCCTCATCCTGGCAGGGTGAGAGCTGCTTCTGCTGCTGTTACGCTGATAACCTCACGGTCTGACTTCAGTGTCATCACAGCCATCATTGTTAGACTTATCAGTTAAGACTACAACACAGCATCCAACATTCACACTCAAAGTCTGGCTCGCTCACCACCGTGGAGAGCATCCCACGAGGAGGAAGGAGGTGGCACAGAGGGGTGAGGGCACCCTGCAGTTCCCGAGAGGCTTAGCCGAGCCCTTCCCGGTCACCGGGACGTGCTGCTGGCCCTCTGTGAGCTCTGGGGAAGGTGTGGGGTTTGCTTGTGCTTCAGCTGCGGCTGTGTCGGCTGGTGGGACCCATGCCTGGCCCGTGGGGCGAAGGCAGTGGGTGTGAAGGCAGCCGGGATTCCAGATGCACCCATTTCCTCAATAGCCTCCCTCCTGGGAAGCAACTGGGGCCTGAGCCTGTGACCAAGCAGCCAGCCCCCCTGGAGATGCAGCCTTATCCCAGGGGACTCACTCTGTGCCATCAAGCCAGGGGTTCCCACCCCAGACAACGCAGGAGGTGAATTAAAAAAAAAAAAGGAATGCTAGACTAGACCTCGACTCCTGGGATCAGCCAGTACCACCATGGGGATAAAAAAACGAATTCAGAACTTCTGCTAAGAATTTACATGACAAGGCTCTCAAGTTCTCTACTTCAAGTCTGGTCCCTCCCTTTCATTTGAATTTCGCGAAGTCACATGGTGTTCAATGTATTCAAAAAAGGGATGAAAGGGAAACACCAAATGAGAAAGTTCCCTCGGGGAATGTACACTGAGCTCCATTTCCTAAGCAGCCTTTGCAGGCCTCCCACTGGCCTCATCCAGGTTTGGGTTCACTCCGGATAGAGCCCTTGAGTGTTTTCCTACACAGAAACCCCACTGGGCACCCCCCGGCACGCCAGAGCCATCTCCCATGGGGGGCACTGAAGACCGTGCCCTTTCGGGGCGCAGAAGTTGTGATGGGGCTGAGATAACGGTGACGGCCTGACACCCCACTGCTGTAGCTCCTGGGCTCATGACCCGCGCCCGGGAGGTCCCTGAGCACGGTCGGCCTGCGCTGACCAGACGGGCTGGTGTCCTGCCTCCTCTGTGCTTTGCAGAATTACCGGCGCGGCACAGCCTGTATTCATCAGGTGCAAAAACAGCTCTTTGAGTGAAACTGAAAGAAAGATGTTCATTGGTTGTTCAAGCCTTTAAATGAGAGACCTCTTTAAGCTATGCAGTTTGGGTAAAATTATCCTATTTGTAAAGCAATTTCCTCCTTTGAAAGACCTACCAGGGTCAGTGTGACCATCTATTTTTGAGTAGGGACAGGAAACCAAAGCAGGTCAATTTGCTGGCTAGAAAGTTTTGTTATTCCATTGTTTTCTCTCCCTATCAAACAGAGGGCAATCCTTTTCCGTGGACATGGCTAGAACATTTTATGGAGACTGGTAGCTAACACCAGTTTTATTATTCCAAGAAGTTTATGCCTATTTCAGACATCGAGTGAGTTACTTACTGCCATGTGAACCTGCTGTTCAGAATGTCACTGTCATTATGACTCGTTAGCAGATCACAAAGGAGAATGGCTCTGCTCCTCCCCAGAACGGTCTGGACCTGCACCGAGATCACACTGCCTCAGTAACAAGGAAACTGTCTCTTGAACATCCACTCTGAGAGGCCGTGACAGGCTTGAACGATGACTTGGAGATCACTGTCTGCACCTAATTATGACGGTTAGTTTCAGAGAGGATCACAATGATCTCTGAACAACACGGGTTTGAACTTCGTGGGTCCGCTGACACACAGATTTTTTTTTATAGTGTGCCAATATGTGTTTTCTCTGCCTTCTGATTTTCTTTTCTTTTCTTTTTTTTTAAAAGAAGCTTTATTTTTATTTTTTTTTAAGATTTTATTTACTTAACAGAGAGAGTGAGATGACAAGTAGGCAGAAAGGCAGGCAGAGGGGGAAGCAGGCTTCCCGCTGAGCAGAGAGCCTGATATGGGGCTAGATCCCAGGACCCTGATCATGACCTAAGCCAAAGGCAGAAGCTTAACTCGCTGAGCCACCCAGGTGCCCTGCCTTCTGATTTTCTGATGTTTCTTAACAACATTTTCTTTTCTCTAGCTTGCTTCCTTCTAAGAATACATTATATAATACGTACAGAAAACACGTGCGAATCGACCCGCCATGGCATTGGTAAGGCTTGTAGTCTACAGTAAGCTGTTGGTAGTTTGGGGGAGTTGAAAGTTAGACTCAGACTTTTGCCTGCATGGAGTTCAGCGCCCCTAACTCCCACACTGAACATGTTCAAGGGTCAACCGTAGTTATGTGTTTTAGAACCACTTTGCTGAGGTATGGCTGACAAAAGCGGTACATTTTTACTGTATGTAACTGTTCAGTTTGGAGTCAGGATAAATCCGTGGAGTCATCACCACCGCCTATGCCATAAACATGCCCATCCGCTATACCCACCCGCTCTGAACGTTCCTCCCACCCTCTTTGGTTCTGTTTGTGTATTTATTTGTGAATGGAATGTGCAATATAAGATCTACCCTCTTAGAAAAAAATTTAGGTATATAATACAGTATTGTCAGCTGTAGACATGATGATGTACAGATCTCTAGCACGTACTCACTTTGCAGAACGGAAACTGTGTGCCCTTTGTCTTCTCCCCACTCCCTCTGCCCCCAGCAGCCCACTCTCTGCCTTGACAAGCTGGACTATTTTGGATTCCACGTGGAAGTGAGCTCAGAGAGTACTTGCCTTTCTGCATTTGTCTTTTTTGTGTGTGTGTTTCTGTGAAACTCCAGGTTCATCTGTGTTGTTATAAATGGTACAATTCCTTCCCTTTTAAGGCTGAATAATATCCCATCATAGGTACATACTGCACAGAAATTTTAATTTAATTTACCTGTCACCAATAGGTACTGATATATTTAATTAAAGTTTTAATTTAAGAAAAGACGTGAATGGGGTGCCTGGGTCACTCAGTCGGTTAAGGGTCCAACTCTTGATCTCAGCTCAGGTCATGATCTCAGGGTCGTGAGATCCATGATTGAGCCCCACGTTTGGCTCTGCGCTGGGTGTGGAGCCTGTTTTAGATTCTCCCTGGCCCTCTCCGCCCCCCCCACTCCCACATTTGTGTGTGTGTATATACGTGCACTCTCATTCTCTCTCTCAAATAAATAAAATCTTCAAAAAAAGGAGACATGATTAAAATAGGCATTAACAAATGAGCAGTCTCTTCACGTCCACTAACACACCACACAGCTCTGACGTACACACCCTTATAAAGCTGGTTTGCCTGGGGTTCAGCTCTTACATTACTTCCTTTGAGGATTATAAATTAAAATTAACACAATTGTGCAACAGTTCGGTACCGGAAGCAATGGCTAACAAGAACCATCTTGTTCTTGGGAGTCCTCTCCGTTGAGTGCTGGGCACTGTCGAGGGGACCCCTGGAGATTACTTCGATTCACAGAGCTGTGATGAGTCATTGCTTTCGACTAAGCTATGCTACAGCTCTGGAGGGCTAGAGCATAAGCCGTGGGAACCTGAGAACACTGACAATTCCTGTCCAAAGCCACACAGATGACATTTGTCTTGACAATGCAAAGAAATTTTGTCAGAGGAGATAAATCTGCGTAAATCAGATTTTCACTTGAACTGACTTTAACACCTGATTACTTCCGTCTTTTTCTAAGGAGCTGAATAAAATCTTTGCGATGCCTTATCTTGGTACGAGAGTCTCGATTTTACCTTTTTGAAAAATGACACTTAAGTGCGGAATTCTCCGCAATCCGGTGTGGGGGTTGCGGATTTCAGCAGTGGCGGGTTTGCATTCCAGCCACAGTCAAAGCCGAATCACTTCTCTGTCCCGGGATGGTCTCCGAGCTCGGCACTTGGGCTCTGTTTCCAGATGCACCACTTTGTCGAGACCCCACGTGTCAAGATAGCGACCATTTTATACGTCCGATCCTGTAACTGTATTTCAGGGTTTTCTCCTCCCGCTGCATTTCTCTGTTTCCGTATAACCTGATCACTGTGCAGCACCCAATACCACCCATGTCTCCCTCCTTGACACGGCTTCCCCCGGGGTCCTGCCATCCCGAGGCTTCCCTCCCACGGGACCACCGCATCCAGGTCTCCCTTCCCGGCCAGCCCCTCGGTCCTGCGACCACGCACGTGTGCTTTCTTGCACTTGCTTCCGGCTGTCCTGGGACATCTTCCCCGCGTGACCTCAGGCGCACTAAGGCTGCCGCTAGCATTTGTGAACTAACGATGGGAAGTTAGTTCATGTACCTCTGAAATTCCATCAGCACCTGCCTGCACTGCACACCAGGACGGTGAGTGGCCTGCTAGATGGCACAGGGGGGGTCTCCCAACCATGCCAGAAGCCCAGGGGGTCCCACGCCCCACTCCTGCCACACATTCCCCGTTAATCCTGCTCCACGGCCCTGCCACGCGTCCACCTCCCCACGTGCCACCTGGAGTCCGCATAGACCTGCTCCTCCACGTCTGGCTCTGACACGGTTGACCTCTCCTTCATCTCGCTTAAATTCTCTCCATAAAGCCTACCCGGCTTCAGCTCCGTCATCAACCAGGACCTGAATATTCCTGCCTTACCCTGTCCACTCAGTTTTGCCCACTGTTTCGTCAACACCCTGCAGGGACTCTATCCTCGGCACACACGCTGTGTGTGGGTTCCTTTGTGGTGTCGTCCCTGCCTTGCCTTTTCCTGGTTAAACACCTTCCAGCCGTGAGGGTCCCCCACTTCCGCCACACTCAAATGTATTAAACCCACCATTCTCTCCATTGTTGTGCTCCCCGACACGCTTGCACAGACGACTGCAAACCTTTTTCAAGCCTCAGCTCGATGTCAACGACTCCAAGAAATCTTGGGGGTCCCCTCCCTGGATTCCTCCACTGCCTGGTGCAGATCTGTCTGCACTACACTGCCCCACCTGGTCTTTGTCATGCCCCTGGCTTCTGAGATGGAATGTTCTAGACGTTCCATATTTTCACCCCTAAAGTAGCTCACAATATCTGACATGTTGAAAACATCCAGCAAACTACTGTTAAGTGAGCAGGCAAAGGAAGGAGGAGAAGAAAAGAGAAATGAGGATAAAATTTTAATGATTATTTAACCATTATTTTAATGTAATGAAATCTATCATAGTCTTGTATAAGTAAGCATCTTTATTTACAAGCCAAATATCATTAAATATTTTTTTTTAATATTTAGTATTATTTTAATGATAACGAAAGGATATTGCCTTTCTGGTGACCACCCCCTCCTACCAGTGTATAAAAACCGGTGACTGTGCTATTCCGTAGCGTGTTTTAATAGCCACCAAGGTGAAGTGCAGATTTCCAGAGCCAGTCATCTCCCTATTTTTATTTCTAACATGTTTAAGAGGTTTGGCTGCTTTTGTCTACTGGTTGCCCTCTCCAGCTGGGGGTGACTGGTGGATTTCTCGCTGACCCTGAAAAGGCAGGGAGGAGGCAGGGCTGGGTTGGCGGTGGCCGCTGGGAGCGAAGGAGCAGGTGTGGTCGCGGGGAGGGGTCTGCTCTGCAGGGGTCCTTCCCCAGGCTGCGGTCCCTGCTGGATGTGCCCTCCCAGGGCTCTCATCCTCTTCTTCCCTGCTGTACGTGTCTCAAGTACCCCTTTCCCTCAGATGCTGCTGCTGCTTCTACACGTTCAGACTGACTGGTATTAAAAGAAGGAAGTCTGTGGTGAATTTATTTAAAACCACTTTAAACTGTCTAAAAACAGGACTGCCGAGTAGATGAACTTCAGTGAAAGTGACAGAACAGACCAACTCGAAGCCTACGTCTCTATGTAATGCCTGAGATGCTCGGAACGGCGCATCCCACGTGTGAGCACGCATCTCCGTTACGGAAGGAAAAGACGCAGGCTACAGCCTCATGAATTCAATCCCAGACCCCCTACCTCTCCCACAGATTGATGCAAGGATTTGCTGCAAGGCCGGTGGTCTTGGAAACCCTCTCCAGCTGCCATAATCACCACCTACCAAGTGCGATGTCCATACATGGGCAAGGTTCCTAGGAAACCCGCCCTTGTGAAACATTTGAGCTAAGCGTCTTGCTCGCCTGCACTGTTCTTAAACACGGCTGTGTCCAGCTTTAAGTGGTGACTCTCTTTACAGCGTTCCCTTGATGGCATGGGATGCCTAACTGCAATCTCTTCTCTCTCCTTTTCCCTCATCTCATTCTATCTTTCAAAAGTTCTTCACTATCATGCACGCCTTGATCCACACGGTGTTGCTTCTTCCTGGTACCCTCAGTGAGTCATTCCCCAATTTAAAGATGTGGTGGACAATCTGTACTCCATATGTCTGGTTCTCTCCACCACACAAACCCTTCTGGTCACAGTTTCCAGAGGCTTCGTATCCCTGTCACTTTTCAGACATGGTGCTCTTTGGTTTTCGTCTACACTAGCTATCATCTACTGACTTCAAATATACATATTCAGTAGCCATTAGCCATCATTACCCCAACCCACTGCATCCAAATCGGCCTCCTTCTCAACCCTCTACACCGGCTTCCTCTCTGCTGTTACTCTTCTCTGTTATAGGCACCATGACCAGGCTGTAATGCAAGCTAGACCTCAGAAAGTCACCCTCATTCCTCACCTGTCTGAAGCCCCATGTTCATAGTCACTAAGTGATACTGCTTTCATTTTCAAGATACTTTGGTTTTCATTGGCATCTTTTAGGTCTGTTCAGTTTTCCAGTGTTTTAACTTTAGCTCTGGTCATGTTTACTTAAAACCAAACTCCACTTAGCTGCTAGAAGTAGTTCTTAACCAGAGGTGAGCCTTCCCTCCTGGGGAAACTTTGGAGGGTCTGGGGACATTTCTCGATGTCATGATGGGGGTGGGGTTGGGGAGAGGGCTCCTGAACTCTGGTGGGTATAGTCTGGATATGCTCCCACATTCTATAATGCATAGGCCAACTCACTACAACAATATATGGCCCAAAATGTCAAGGGGCAAGGTTGAAAAACTCTCTGCCAGGGAGATCCAGCTCAGGGGTTAGCAACCTTTCTCTATAAAGAGCAGGTAGTAAATGCTTAGGGTTTGTGGGCCATATTCTGCATCACAACTACTCTGCTCTGCCTTGGTAACACCAAAGTGACCAAGGACAATGCAGAAACAAATAGATGTGCTCAGTGCCAGAGAAACTGTATTTAATCAACAGGCTGCTAACAGAGTTTGGTCTGTGAGCCACAGTACGCTGTCCCCTTATCTTACTTAAAGGAAAAGAAAACTACATTATTTTCCCGTTTCTAAACACTTAATGCTTATTGCAACAGGATAAATTCCCTATATGCTAAAATTCATAGGCCTTGCCTTTCTCCCTGCTATCATTTTCTTTGCTTCCTTTTTTTCCTTCTATGCTCATTCTTAGGTTACTGCAGTAATAATGTCTTTCCCTGTACCTTATGATGCTCCTCACCTCTTCCCTTTAATGATATTAATCTTACCCAGCTTGAGTATCATTCTAAGTCTGAGGTTTCTGTTATCATCTCCTTCAATAACTTTATTTCTCATCACTACTCAAGACTCCTCTAGGAATTCCTTATGATTGCTTCCATCTGGCGAGGTAACAGGCTTTACTCCCAGGATCTGATGATGAACTACAATCCTCTGGTGAGTCTATGTCACCAAGTCAACTGGGAGGTACTCTAGACCTGAGCAAGACTTTCCCATCTTTGTGTCCCCAACACTCAGAATGACCACAGGGAGTCTGCAGGAACTCAGTATCAAATCGAATTAATAAATTTTATAGCAACATCTTTGAGCTTTCAAGCTTCTGGGTCTTTGGAGAGCACTTGGCTAAGATTTAGGGCAAGAAATTAAAAAAGAACATTTTGAAGGAAATAAAGTACCTGTGTTATATGACATTTTACTTTGTTAGATCTTATTTATTGTTTTCTTAATTTTAAATACTTCAATAAATAAAGTAAGAGAATTCTGAGAGAATGCATAAAAATCATACTTATAGTTCATATCTTTCAACGTGTGTCTTCATCAGGACATTTGTTTCTTGAAACAGATAAATTATTGAAACATAGCCCTGTATCTACATCTATATCTATATCTATAATTTCCCTGACCATCTATATATATATATTCCCTGTAAAGGAATGACAGTGAAATATAGTAAAGGCCAGAGGTATGTCCTTAAATCTTAATTTTCTGAGCCTTCTTCCTATCCAGGTCTGATCAATGGTTACAGCAGTATTTGCAGGGTAATGGTTGCTGTAAAGATTTCTGAGATAAAGATACTTTTAAAAAAGGCATATCCTCCTAATCTCATTACTTATTAATTTTTGGAATGTCTTAGGAATTTATTGATGTCTCAGGGTTTACCTGCATAAAGTACTGGTCAATAATCAAGAAGAGAATAGGAGATTTCCTGCTAAGTCTTGAAATTCTACTGTTGACCTAGCAGGTGGAACTTTTTTTTCTTGAGCCAAAACATTTTTTGGCATAGGATGAGGGGCAGAATGCTCATAAACCTGTTTAGGATCCTGTACAAAAATATGCATTTCTGACCATTTTGGTCCTAGGGACGGCCAACCCATGAATTCCCTAAGAATAAGAATGAAAGTCATCAGCTTCCTGGACAATTTCTAACGTGCTTAATTTTAGCTTAATTAAAATCCCATGCACATTCAAACAAATATAGTATTCGCCTCCACTTCCTATCCAAAACTCTTGTCTAGCATCATCATTTCATAAAATACCAGCTGCTCTATGTTAATTTTTATACAGAAATACAAGTCTGTTTAGGAAAAATTAGTATACATAATCTGAATAATCAAAGGAGAAAAGTGTACCATTATTTGAACTATCAAAATTATCTTAAATACACTTTTTCAAATAATACTTTCAGAAGTTCTCTGTTTTAAGGACAGATTATAGGTGCCCACAAGATAGCCCAGGAACAATGTAATAGATAAAGTACCCATCTAGTAGGAAACAATATTAAAAATAAATTCACAGTCTTCTGTTTTCAAGTCAAGATGGGGCAAGAGTGACTGGTATTACCCTCCATCCTCAAACAACTTAAAACTAGACAGCGTATGTGAAGCAATGGTTCTCAGGGTACGCACTGAACACCAGTCAGGGAAGGTAGTGATCCTTGAGAAAGCACAAATAAGGTAAGTCGTAAGACCTCCTACTTTACTTCATGAGGGAAGATTCTAGACTGTGGCCCAAAGAGGGATCCCAAGTGAAGCCCAGGGCTTTCCCTGAGTTGAAGGTATGGCCCTGGGAGATGAAGGATGCCAAGGTAGCTTCAGTTCACAGAGAAGGTAGTCTGAGAAAAGACAGCGCACCAAGAGAAGGTTCCAGAGACCTTCAGAGCCTCACTCAAGTCTGTAGTAGAATATTGTTCCCACATGTGGATAAACTACCTAAGTCCCAGAGAAGATCTACCCAAATGGAGGAAAGAATACCATCCCAAGGCAAAAATGAGACACAAGGAAGGCGGTTCCCATCAGCCAGAATGAAAAAATCCACAATTTATGAGTTATCCAATAACTGGATAGAGAAGTTAATTATTTTGCATAATTAGCATGGCATAATGAACCCCAGACTACATACTGCTCTAGTTCTACCTAGCAAAGCACAAGAGCAAAACCTCAAAACAAGAAACTGTTTCCAAGCGGCTTAATTGTTTTCTGGACCAAACTCAAAAATATTTATAGAAATACAAAAATATGTGAAACTCATGTAATGTCTAGTATTGAATCAAAACTTACCAGGCATGCAAAGAAGCAGAACACTCTTATCTATAAGAAAGAGAAAAATTAATCAACCAACATTGACCCAGAAATGGAAGACAGTGGAATTAGTAGACAGATACTAAAAGATATAATGTGAAAGACACGAAGGGTTTTTGAAAAATCCAAAGTGAACTAAATATGAAAATTACAGTATCTGAACCAAAAGATGCACTGGGTTGGATTAAGCGTGGATTAGACATCTCAGAAGAAAAGATTAGTGGACCTGAAGATATAATAACAAACTATCCAAAATGAAACAGAATCAAGGCTAAAAACTGAAAACATCTGTGATTTGCACTAATCCGTGATGAGAGTCCGTGGGACAAATCCACAGATCTGATACACATGGAATTGTACCATCTAACTTAGAGGAGATAAAAGGGTAGATAGAAAAAATATTTGATGAAATTATGGACAAAAATTTTCCAGATTTTATGAAACCTGTAAACTCACAGGTCCTAGAAACCCACAGATCAAAGCAGTTTGATGAACCCAAAGCACAAGCAACAAGGAAAAAATCACACCAAATTGCATCATTCTCAAATTACTCAAAAGCAGTAAAAAAGAGAAAATTGTAAAAGCACACAGGAAGGAAAAAGACAAATCTTACACAGAAGAGCAAAGAATGACAGCCAACTTCTTCTTGGAAAGAGTACAACCCAGAGAAGTAGTACCTTTAAAATACCAGCAGAAAAAAACATGTCAACCTACAATATTTCACCTTATCTAAATGTCTTTCATAAATGAAGGCAAGAATGTGCACCAGGAAGGAACTGTATTGTAAAGCACGGACAGTGTGGGGTGATGAAGGTCAGTGCAGGTTCACCGACGGGACAAGAAACATGGAAACAACTTATCTTCACACTCGTAAAAACATCCAGAGAGATTTAACAAAATTCTGCTGAGGGGTATTGATGTGGGGGAGGCTGTGCATTTGTGGGGGCAGGGCTGTGGGGGGCGATCTCTCTATCTTCCAGTCAGTTTTGCTCTGAAATTAAAAGTGCTCTAAAATATGACGTCTAAAAGAATTTAAAAAATTGAACTGAAAGAAAAGGAAGATGACATTTGTATATGATCTATGTACATAGCTTGGAGGTGAGCCACGGGTTCATGAAAAGCTTTTTTGTGTCACTTTCCAGAGCTCCTCCTCCTGTCCAGGCTCCTGAGCACTTTCCCGTTGCCTGGATATCCCCTTTCCTGTCCTCTAGCCTGATGTCTCTGGCTGTATGTACCCCTCTTCTCTGTGTACTGAGTGCATCTGCATCTGGGGCTGAAATCTGGGCTGCCAAGAAAGATCGGGGTTCACACCACACTTTTGGGACCGCTCTTCTTCTGACTGGGGAGGAAGGCTCCCCTTCCTCGGAGGAGAAGTGCCTGTGAGCTGCTGGCACGTGAGAGAAGGGAGGAAATAAAAAAACAGTGTATTTCCACACACTTGGAGCTTTATGAGTTTCATATCCTGTCCCTTGAGGCTGAAGTAGGGGGCTTCTTCTGGAGCTGTTTGTTTGCACCAGTACTGACTTCTGGGTTTAGAGATGCCTGGATTCCAGGCCGGAGGGTCCTGGGGAACAATGGTAAACTCACGATCAACTCAAAGGTACTGTTTAACTAAAGAAAGGTGAGTTCTATTAATTGCCTTTATTAAAACAGAAATAAAGACTTCCTGGAGTGCCTGGGTAGCTCAGTGGATTAAGCCTCTGCCTTTAGCTCAGGTCATGATCCCAGGGTCCTGGAATCAAGCCTCACATCAGGGTCCCTGCTCAGAGGGGAGTCTGCTTCCCCCTTTCCATCTGCCCCTCCCCCTACGCCTGCTCTCTTGCTTGCTCTGTCAAATAAATAAATAAATAATCTTAAAAAAGAAAAGAAGAAATAAAGCCTTCTTATTGTTAATCCAAACCACATAAGGTTGGAAAAAGAAGAACGAAATAAATCTAAAGCAAACAGAAAGAAAGACATAATAAAAATTAGAATGGAAATCAATGAAATTATTTGAACATAAAACAATAAGGATAATCGAAATCAAACACTCATTCTTTGCATAAATAAATAGAATTGATAAAACTGTAGCAAAATTGATAAAACCCTTGACTGGTAAAAAAGGAAACAGAAGACACAATTATCAGTAGCAGAAGCAAAGAAAAGATGTTGTCACTAATCCTGTAGATATTAAAAGGATAATAAGGGAAGGGTATAAACAACCCCATATAAATAAATGTGCCAATTTGGATGAAACAGAGCATTTTTCAAAAAACACAAATAACTAAAATGTAACCAAGATAAAATACATACCATGAATATCTCTAGAACTATTTAAAAAAATTGGATTTATACTTAACGTCCCTCCAAATAAGAATGCTGTCACCTAAGCAAATCTACCAAATATTGAAAGAAAAATTAACATCAATTCTATACAATCTTTTCCACAGCATAGAGGACAAGCCACCGTCTTGGGGAAAATGTTTGCCAATTAAATATTTAACTCAATATTTAACTCAATAACTCATATGTGTCTCCAGAATCTACAAAGAACTCTAAAAAATAATAGACCTGATGAAAAGTTAGGCAACCAACAGGAAATTCACCAAAACAAGACATACAGAAGAGTCCATGGAGGGACGGTGAACGTCCTTAGTCATTAGAAAAAAGCAAAGTGAAGTCACAGTGAGATACCAGCACACATCCTATTAGAATGGCAGAAACAAGATGGCTGGTCAAACCAAGCATTGAAGATGGTGTGAACAGAGGAGCTCTCATACCCTCCTGGTAGGAATACAGAACAGTATGCGCACTTTGGAAAGCAGTTTGGGAGTTTTTTAAAAAAGTTAAATATGTACCGACTATATGTCTCAACCCCTCCACGCCTCTATTTTTACCCTTAACTCCACCCCCAAGATGAAACCACGTCCACCGAAGCCTTGCACATGAATGGTCATACTGGATCTACTTGTCATCGCCAAACGCTGGGGACAGATAATGATCTGTAACATGTGAGTAACATGGACAAGGAGTACGACTCAGTGAGCTCCTGAAACACACGACTGTATGTGTGAATGTCAACATTACTGGGCTGAGTGAACAAAAGCCAGGCAAAACAAGTACACACTTGATGATTTCATTTGTACGGTATTTCAGGAAATGAAACTAATCTACCGTCAGCAAAAGCGTACTGATGCTTGGTTGGAGAGGGAGAAGCAGGGGTAAGTGAGAGGGCAGGAGTACCAAGGGGTGTCGGGAATCTTAGGCGGGATGATGGGTAGGTGTACCACCATGATTTGTGGAATGGTTTCTAGGATGTAGGTTTCTATCAAAACTTGTCATTTATTAAAACCTAAAAACAGATGCAGTTTATTGCATGTCAATTCTATTTTATTAAAACTGTTAATTTTTTTAGAAATAAATTAACATTCATAAAAAGAATTCAGAGAAACTTAGCAAAAAAATCTGTTCTGGATGCCTACGATGGCAACCAAAGTGCGCGCTTCTTCTGAGGCTAGTTTGCATGTAAGTAAACACAGAGGAATGTTTGCACCAGGACGGAGAACAGCAAGGAAAATGGGTTCCCAGGAAGTGACTAGTCTAGCATGTCGGTGAAAAGCACGTGTAGCTCGCTGAACTGCTGGGAGAGATGAGGACACAACACGTGTTCTGATGTGTCTGGTCAACAGCAAAACTGTCAAATACCAGTTGCCCGTATTTGGTTGCATTTTTGATGCCTGAGTGTATTTAATGGGTCAGGATTATTCTCAATAGGATATACTGAAGAGTAGAAAAAATATGTTATTTTTTTTTCATATGTGTAGCTTTATCAGTGTAATTTGGTTATAATGCAGTTTAGTCAGCTACTGAGAATCTTAATGACCTTTTCCCATCCTCAATGGCCACACTTCCGTATATGTGTTGAAAATATATGGAAATATGCGTCTGTATAAGGAAATAATAGATCTCTATATTTTTCTTTGGGGTAAAGTGGATGACCCTGTATCTTGGAATGATAGGACACAGGCTGAAATGTATGCTGAGTTAAATAATTTAATTTTTCCTAGTATTTTTGAATAAGTCGAGTAGAGATCACCAAATTTAGACACCATAGTATGATATAAAGATGTCACATTCTTTTACCCAATATTCTTACTCAATATTTAGCAATTATTAATGGTAAAACAAATAGAAAATGGAGGCGTATCTTATACAAATAATGGATTTGAATAGCCTAGTCTACAAGAATTGCAAAAGTCCTCAACGAGCTCATGCAGCTAAGAATCCCTTATACATAGGAGACGATCTGGAACTTTCTAGAAGGAAAGAGTGTCAGAGCATAGAGAGAAGGAAAGGGGAGGTAAGGGAGAGGGCAGCATTTAAAACTGTGACCCCAGCAATGCCATGGTGTCCTTCAGAGGTCATAATTTTTGTCTATTTTCAACATTTGTTGTTTATCTGAAATTACAATTTAACTGGGCATCCTGTATCATACCTGGTAACCTTCCCTGTGCCCAGGCCCCAACCCATCTAACCATCTAAATATTTTTTAACTTAGTGAGTTTACTTAGCCAGTATGGTTGAGGGGCACTGATTTAAAGAATTTGATCCTAAGAATGCTTGGGGTGTGCGTGTGTATGAGTGTGTGTTTCATAACAGGTTTTTTTTTTCAATTTATTTATTTTCAGAAAAACATTATTCATTATTTTTTCACCACACCCAGTGCTCCATGCAAGCTGTGCCCTCTATAATACCCACCACCTGGTACCCCAACCTCCCACCCCCCCGCCACTTCAAACCCCTCAGATTGTTTTTCAGAGTCCATAGTGTCTCATGGTTCACCTCCCCTTCCAATTTACCCAAATTCCCTTCTCCTCTCTAACGCCCATAACAGGTTTTACAAACAGTAACAGAGATGCAAGGACCATGAGCATTCCCTGGAAAATTCCCAATGACAGCCTGAATATTTGGTTAATTACTTCAAGAAAGGCAACGCGGTTATTAGCCACCAACCTTGTATCGGGCCCTGCGTCAGGTGATGGGGACACGATCTAAAATAAGAGACCAGCGTGGAACATTAAGGCTGTGTCTAAATAAGATGCGAGGTGGTATTTTGGTATAACGGGAAGAGGAAACTTTCTTTATTCCAGATCTTCCTCTTCCAATAATAAAGAGCTGGAATGGGAAAATTACCATTAACACCCCGTTTCTAACATGCGTTACAGGATGGCACGTTGAAATTAACAGTCCTCGGTGGACTTGCATCAAGACAGTATGCACTAAGAGCCTCCACCCTATACCGGGAGGCTAGAGTGACCGGGACCCAGGAAACCTGACTGGAACACAGATCTTCAATCAACCATCGCATAAGGGCACTGGACTGATGCTGGGGACGATACGTGTCCTGTATCAGTACGTGGACATGCTTCCTCTCCAGCAATGGTCAAAGCGTAATAAAGAATTAGAAATCAACGTATAAAAGTGTCTAGTTAAGCAGGGTTGAACTGCTTAACCCTGGCGTGAGAAGATGGTTATGGCATTGATGTTGGTCTTGACATGGGAGTATCCTGGACATAGAAAACAGATCACCCCGTATCTGCACTTTCTCCAAATATACTCTTTGCTGGGACAGGGCCTGTCGATTTTTTAATAGCCCATGGTATTAATGATACCTTTTAAAGTTTTTTCCTGGGTGCCTGGGGGACTTAGTCGGGTAAGCATCTGACTCTTGGTTTCAGCTCTGGTCATGATCCCTGGTACTCTTTCCTTGTAGAAAGTCCCAGTTCTCAGGGTCATCAGGGTCATCAGACTGGGCCTTGCACCAGGCTCTCTGTCTCTCTCTCTCCCCCTTCCCCACTGGCTCATGCATGCTCTTCTCCAAACAAATCAATCAATAAAAAGGTTTTCCCTGATAATTCTGTAAAAGTCAATTTTGAAATGATGTGTGCATCTCTAATGCAAAATGTGTGGATACAACTTGCTTGTTTTCCTGTCTTGTTAAATAATTATTGCCTTAGTGAATTGAATGTATAAATGATGCCTTCTATTTCTTAGCTATGAAAGAATTTTCTTCAAAAAAGGCAGCACATGAATATGATGAAGGCCACACTTGGTATTCGACTTCCTGAATGGGACTGTGACTGTTCTGTGTCATGATGATCGGAGCTGGAAAAAAGTCACACTGCCCCTATCTCTAACCATCTGTCAGTTGATATAGTTCATATTATTCCTATTAAAGTACTTTCCTCTGAAGTCCCTCACTATGTGTATTGACAATTTTCGGGTCACTCTGTAGGATTCATTTTTCTGCAGATTTCATTGTTTTGAATATTTTATAAGTTCCTGCCTAATATCAGATATCCCACTTCTCCAGCTCTACAGAAAGTAGCTGAGGCCCTACACAGAAATATGTTGGGAGAGATTTGAAAGAATATTAAAGCTTAAAACTATGTTATCATCACCATATTTTTAAAACTACGATTTTCTAAAAACGATGGGCTTCCTAACAATAAGACAAATTGCCTTTATTCTGAAGTTGAATACATTCTGCTCAATGTAGAAGTCTTTATTTCATATAATATAAATATTTACTTATTAAACTGCCATGAAAGTAAGTTTTCAAGCTTTGTAATAGGGTTTTACAACAATATAGTTAGAGTAGAGGGTTCAAGTGAGCACATTGTAGGAAGAGCACAAAGTGGGTCAGCTCTAACTGTAAATTACTCAGTTAAAAATAGCATCTCCCTAAACATAGATCATCAGTAGAGTCTACTGTGATTTGAGGTTTTTATTCCTAAATACATTTCTACTGCATAAATTGGTCCTCCATCACTGTGGTACCACAGAAACTGCCTTTCGTTAACAGAGCATTTCAAAGAACAGAGGAGAAAGTCATAAAATGAAGCTATTTCTTAAACCAACATGGGGGTACACATCCAGGACTGTTAGATAGCTATCATATGACTAGAAATTTTAGGGAATGACTCACGATATTTTGGAGGAGCGTGAGAGTATTATTAAACTATGGCAAAGGCAAACCTGGGACCATTGTCTCATGCTCAAGTCTACAGGGATGTCCAGAAATGAAAATATCTCGGCATAATTCGAGCAAACATTTTAAGCTGGTTAGATATGGACAATACTTTGGCCACTAATGAATCTTAAAGAGGATATCAATGAATACTCCATTTTGGAACCGAATTTAGAGCTCAGCTATAAAACGGTACTGAAAATAAAACATTCCTAATTCATGCCTTAGTTCATCCAACAGATACTGGCTAGCCACCTATTACGTGCACACAGGAGAAGGTTTCCTTGAGACAGTTGTGTCTACCAGGGATGCAGATTAAAGATTCTTGGCAATGTGCCAAGACTCATGAGCAGGTGGGGGCAGGGTGGGTAGGGTGGCCAATGTCCTGGTTTGCCAGGGGTGGTCCCAGTTGATACCTGCATTCCTGTCAACATTAATTAAGGATTTGCCATTTCGCTGTAAAACGTGTCCTGGTTTGGTCGATAAACTACAGAGTCACCCTGGTCACTGGCGACAAACGGTGTTAGATTCTAGAACATTCTGCCTGTGGTATCCTGCTCTCTCTCGAGAGAAATCTACTAGGGACAGGTTCCTACATTTGGTGTGTATGACGAAGTTAGTGTGTATGAATAAGCTCCCTTCCACTATTTAGTCCTGGGTGTCTCAACATGGAGGTGATCAGGGACCGGGCACTGAGTCAACACAACATGCAATGTCGAATTAGTCTCATCGGGAAGGACGACTACGATGGACTGAGTGTTTGTTGTCCCATCCCCCCTCCCCGAATTCATATTTTGAAGCCCCGACCCAGTATTTGGAGACCGGATCTGTCGATAGGGTCTTCTTGTAGGAGAAAATTTAGGTTACGGGAGGTCCTGAGGATGCAGTCCTGATTCAGTAGGATTTTGTGTGCATTCTTGCTCTGTCTCTCTGTCGCTTCTCGGTCTCTGATCCTCACTCTCTCGTTCCCTTGGTGTCCACGCTTCCTGGAAAGGCAGTGGGGCTCATGGCAGGAAAGCAGCTGTCTACAGTCTAAGGGGAGAGCTCTCACCAGACACCAGCCCTGCTGGCTTCCTGATCTTGGACTTCCAGTCTCCAGGACTGGGAGAAAATAACTATCTGTTGTTGAAGCCATGAGTCTGTAGTGTTTTGTGACCAACACAGCGACTGATGGCTCGCTCGGGTCATGCTAGGGTCCCCAGCTCAGCCAGGATACCTGGAAGTTCTCTAGCTCATTGGAGCCGAGGGAGAAGCCAGGAAGAGTGATTCAGAAATAGAAATTTAACTTATGTGCATGGAATTCTGGACATTTAACTCAACAAGGCAAGATAATCAGATTTGGGACTTTAATTCCTTTGGAACTAAACATTTCTGGACTTTCATTTACAAGACATATTAATCTTTGAACTTTCATTTCTCACGGGGATCTTAATAGTGGAAGAAGATGTATAGTCAAATTTGGGGAATATCTAGGCTACTGGGATTTTATTATCTGAGTTGCTCTTTTGTTTTATTTGAATATTTCCATTTATTCGGGATTGCAGAATCTCTGACAGTCTCAGCTGGACACTGTCTAGACAGGGTTTGTAACTGGAAATAAAACGCACTTAGCCATGAATACAGAGTGCCCTTGAAACCCATTAAAGTAATGCACTGTTGGGCCACTTCAGAGTCTTTGGGTACAAAATCTATGTTGCTTGTCAGTGGCCCCAGAAGGTATGCAAAGATGAAGTGGGGTGTTCATGAAGGATGGCATGTCCCCCCAGGGGACTGGCCTCACCCCAAGGTTGTTGACAGGTTTCCTGGAGGAGTCCAACACCCTAGAACACAAAACACCGCAGAGATTCACCAAGGACCTTCCTCTTCTTTTCAGCTGGTTCCTTAGAGATGCAGCAGACGACGCTCTCCTCTAATCTTGCCCACTTCGTAAGGGAGGGTGTGGCAGTGGACTAATATGACTGGCAGTTTTGGTGAGAAAAATACAGAGCCTTCTCAGCTACTAATAATAGACAACTGCTCCTGGTTCACCGTGGTCTTCCTCAGTTTCTCCAGGCTCCAAGCCTTCCCCAAACAGCCCCCCTCGTGGGGAAGTATGGCTGAGTCCGCGCTGTCTGTAACTGAGAGTCAGTCTGGCCAGTCTTAGGGTTGGTTCTGTTAGCAGGAACTGTTGGCTCTTATGCCAAGTGCTATCTTTAAATGTGACATTTTGATCATTTTGTCTTCCCACTTTGGTCAAGAATTGAATAAGTATAAAGATACGATTGATTAGGTCTCTTCAAAGATCCCAATGACAACCTGAGGTTCTTTGTAGACTCCTGAATCACTGAGATCATTCAGATAGAATCAATGAAAACTACCCACTAAGGGTCACATTAAAAACCACTGTTGTCCTATAAACAGAATTAAATAATTTGTAAGTATGAAACAAGTAACTTATGGGTAAGTATTTAAAGCTGGTTTGGCCCTAAAAGCAACACCATTTTGTGATTATGTTTTGCCAAACATAACTTATAATTAAAAACATGGTGATAGATCAGTGGAGGGGGCATGGGGAAGCGCATATAAATCAAGTAATGAATAATAAGATTCGGAATTCTGGGACTGAATTTTTAATGTTCTTATAAAACTGTTTTAGAAATACAATAGAATTAATTGTTAAAATAATGAATTCCTGTAGCTTCCTGTCTATTTTCCTAGAACAGCACAATCATCCTGATTTCATTCGTTTCATATTGGATGCTTCCTGGAGTGGAATTACTTAGTAAATTATTGTAGACTGGTCAGTGTGGCGTATGTTTCCAAGGAACTGTTAGAAAGTTCTCAAGCAGAGAAAGTCAATTATCAGATAGTTTCACTTATTTGCAGAACATAAGGAATAGCACGAGGACATTAGGAGAAGGAAGGGAAAAACAAAGGGGGGGAAACCAGAGAGGGAGACGAACCATGAGAGGCTGTGGACTCCGAGAAACAAACCGAGGGTTTTGGAGGGGAGGGGGGTGGGGGCGGGGAGAGCCTGGTGGTGGGTATTGTGGAGGCACATATTGCATGGAGCACTGGCTGTGGTGCATAAGCCATGAATTTTGGAACCCGACATCAAAAACTAGTGATGTACTACTATATGGTGACTAACATAATAAAAAAATAGTAAAAAAAGAAAATTGTAAAACATTTTTTGTGTTCACTTTTTTCTTATTTTACATGAAATCGTGCAGTTCTCCATCTGCAAGGATCACTTTTCTCACTCACTTGGCGCTCACGTCCAGAAGTCACGATTCATCAGCCCATTCTCCATCAGCCAGCTGCCCCGTTGCCGCTGCATGCCCATGCAAGGTCACTGGTGAGGAAGGGACGCTGGTGGCCGTGAACCCCGTGAAGCTAACTGGGTTGTTTTTCAGCAAGCAGAGCAAAAGAAATGCAGAATGAAGGGCCCAGGTCTGCATCCGGAGACATCTCCAGGGATTTCTTTTCCCCATGGAGGTCAGGGTGCTGCTGGGGGGTTCCTGCTCTTCCAGCGGGAAGAGGGCATGAGGAACGTGAGCACGTGGGAACAGGGCCAACGTCCACGCCACACCAGCACCGCGGATGGGTTAGACACCCTCAGGGGTGCGAGGTGTGAGCCGGTGTGAGCCGGTGTGAGCCGGTGTGAGCCGGTACCCAAGTCCCTGAGGACCGGAGTTTGCTCCGAGGGCAAACAAATGCTGCAGAAACGGCAGCCCGGGGGGGAGTGAGGGTGAAATGAGTGACCCTTGGGGACAGGGCAGCACAGTGCCCGGCCTCCGCCATGCGGATGAATGCGCTTGAGGCGTGTCTCAGTCAAAGCTGGTGACTCGTAAGGACATAACTAACTCGTATCTGGGTAATAAGAGTAGTTGTGTGGAAAGTTATTCTGAGGACCAGAGTAACGAGCCTGCACCGGCGATCTGGGGTGTAACCCACAGCGGGCCTCCGCGCACACGGGGAGGACCGCCCACCCGAGTGACATCCGAGTCAGCAGGACGCTCCACGAGGACATGAGGGACGAGCATGGGAGGCAGAAACAGACAAGGGATACGGACCCCGGAACAGACCCCCCGAGCCAAGTCACGGAAGCGCAGAAGCAAACATCAGTCACCTTTCCCTCTCTGCCCCCTTTCTATAGACACGGTTCCCCAGCTCCACTGGAAAGGGGGGATGGGCCTAGATACGGGGTCAGCTGCCCGGGGCCCAAACCACCGGCACTCTCTTCCTGTGGGTCCTTCCCCCACATGCTGTTGGCAGCTGCGCGGGGCCCCACGCGGAGCTGGGTACAGGCAGGAGTGACCTCGTGGCCTGCAGCTGACAACCCTGACCATGTGGCCTCTTCTAGAAAAAGTTCACACATGCCCTGAGTAGATTGTGGGGGAAATGATGATTCACGACCCACTGAGCCCCCAAACAGGTTCCCAATAAAGATAGAATGATGCTTCAACTGAAATGGCTTCTAGAACCCATGCTGACCCTTCTCTTCCCACTTTCCCATTTCACTGAAGAGTCACCAGCCCTCCCCTCCCGGACTTCATGAAGCCCTGAGACAAGTTGGAGCAGGAAGAACACGGTCAGCCTTGGCACGGCCACCCCGAAGGAAACAGATCTTTTTGCCAATTAAAGCTTTTAGGACATTTAACGGCTCCTGAACTTATTAATTCACGTTTCTATTGAAGGTGCATGGGCAGCACCTGGCAGCCTGTCCATGTCACAAGGAGACCTTCTAGAAGATTCCAGCTCAGACCTACGACTCTGGCAATGCTGGTTCACTGGACAGCTGCCTTCCCCGCGGGCTGAGTCCAAGAAACCGAAGTGTGGCTTCCTTCATCTGTCTCCCGGCACCCAATTTCCCATCAGGGCTGTGAGCTTCCACAGCCTGACCTTTCAGCAACAACTGTGTCATTGAAACAAGCTCAACATTCAGACTATTTCTAGGAGGGATCTCATCCAGTGACAGTCTCAGAGGACAGGTCCTTCTCCCTCACCACGCCAAGCATAATACCATTACCCGGGGCGCTTCTCAAGGGCACGTCTTTCTGTCTTTTCCAAATAAGGTCGCAGCCCCAAAGGGTGAAGCCTGGTGTGATGTCCTGCTCTCCCCTGGCAACCATAAGTCAGTCCATAGATGAACGGCAGGAATGAGCCCCAGGCTTGTCCCCCCGCATCCAGAGGTAGATTCCAAAAGATTTCCCTGTCCTTTCTGGAAGAAGATAAAGCGTGAGAGGCTCGTGCTCTGAGCAAAGCAGAGACTTACAGGAGTGAGAGCCACCATGGGCCGGCTTCCCACTGGGAAGAGGCGTTCTTTACGATGTCACAATCCCAGAACTCAAAGAAAGTTCTGGAAAATGATGGTACCACACCTTACAAGGTAAAATGCAGGGTACCATTCCTTGAAGGACTTCTCAAAATAATTTCCCTAGGGGTGCCTGGGTGGCTCAGTCAGTCCTGGCTCAGGTCAGGGTCTCAGGGTCCTGGGGTTGAGCCCCGCATCGGGCTCCCTGCTCAACAGGGGGTCTGCTTCTCCCTCTCCCTTTGCTGCTTCCCCTGCTCATGCTCTCTCTGCGTCAAATAAATAAAACCTTAAAAAATTTTTCCTTAGCATTGCCTCATATTATACTTCCCTCAATTCTAGAATTGGAAAAAACAAAAACAAAACCATGATGGTGCAATATTATTCAACACATTGAAGTCACATATACTTATTGGGAAGAGATGAAATAATAGGAATTCTTACACATCGGGACAGCTGTGGAAGATCTTTCTTATTGTTCCCAATTATTTGCATGTTCTCCCTTCAAGGGGATATGGTAGCTGGTTCTGACATTGGCCACAATCCATTGCTTCTTCCAGGGGGTAGACCTGGGTTGGTCTGCAACTGTTTGACCAAGAAAACACAAGGGCAGCGATGATGGCCCAGTTCCAGGCCCAGCTTCTAGGACTGCAAGTTTCCCCTCTTGTCCCAAGAGCTGGGAGCTGCCAGGTAAGTGTTCCAGACTGTGCTGCTGGAGGAACAAGGCACATGAGCGAAGAGGCCATCGTACACATCCAGCCCAGCTAACAGGAGTGTCTTTTGCTATCTGGCTGTAACTTTTGGAAGACCCCAACAAGAAGTGCTCACCTGAGCCCAGTGAACCCACAGAACCAGGAGAAATAACACACTGTTTCACATCATGAAGTTTTGTGATGTTTGCTACATAGTGACAGATGAACGGAGCCAGAAGTCCTATAGTTTCTCCAAGGAGTAAAACATTTTCCCACCCTATTCGTGTTGGCCTTGGCCAACAGATTGCCTTTAGGCAATGGAATATAAGCAAGTGACAAGTGCCACAGCTCGGCAGATGTTGTAACAGGCATTCTGGCCATTTCTCCTCTCCCGCTGACATAGAAAGGGCAAGTCCCACCTCGCAGCGCTTCCTGGGACAATCAGGGAAAAGACTCTCGTATCAGAGCTGGGCTGAGCTTTGCTGTACTACTTCCAAATCACAGAAATCCGTACAAGAGAGAAGTTTTGCTATTACCGGCCATGGACGTGGGATTTTATCTTCCGCAGGATCACTGCTGAGAGTTGTCCTTTACAAAGTCATCTGAAAAATTTCATGAGCCAGACCGACATTAGGGAAAGTCATTGACACGGAAGAGCGTATGAGAGCCGTTCTGCTCAGTGTCACGGAGCGGGCTCGAGAAGCAAGAGGCGGGCAGGCGTTCTGCTAGAGTCCAGGCATGCAGTAGGACCTGTCCCTCATGCAAGCAGCCTATGGTCTCCTGTGGGGCAGCAAATATGTTCTGGAAGGGGCAAGAGACTCAACGTTTCAGCCTTTTGCTTGCCAGGAGACAACACCATTATAAAGTCTGTCACTAACTATTTAAAATATAACAATTTAAAGATGCCTGAGACATTTTTCGCTCTCAGGCTGTATGAAAGTAGGTGACAGTCCAGATCTCGCCCAAGGGCTGTGGTCTGCTCACTCTGGTCCAGTCGTTGAGGTTGGCCATAAAGGGCTATTTCCAGGGAGTGTACAACAACTGTCTTGCTCAAGCATTTTCTGAAGCATCAAGGAGAGACACCAAGCAATTTAGGAATCTATGAAAGATTTTCCAAAGGAGGGAATGCCCGAGTGAATCTTGAATATCAAGTAAATACTGTGAGTAAATGGACACAAAGGCAAGAAGGATGAGAGAGTTTTTGGAACCACAGGATATGTGCACCTAAACTCTGTTTGCTTCCACTAACGCAAGAGCATTTCATAGCAAAAACAAGCACCAACAATTTCCCAACATAATTCGTCAAGCTTGGCGACCACGGACGCCACGGAAACACATCCTACAAGAGCAGGTATCCTTGCCAGCCTCCTCTGCCATCACAAAATACCACCGACTAGGCAACTTAACAACAGGAATTTATTTTTTCAGTTCTGGAGTCTGGGAAGTCCAAGGTCAAGGTGCCAGCAAATTTAGTTTCCATGGAGGTCTCCTCCTGCCTCCTGCCTTACCGTCTCGCTGTGTCCTCACATAGCACACACAGAGAGAGCACGCACCTGCTCTCTGATGACTCCTGTCACAGGACACTAATGCTGTCGGATCAGGGCTCCAGCCCCTGGGCTCACTCCACGCGGATTCCCTCCCACAAGCCCCATCTCCACGTGCACTTACAGTGGGGGTGAGAGCTTCAGCCTATGAATTTTGCGCGATGTACGATTTAGCTCAGAGCAACAGGACACCGGTTGTGGATCATGATGCTCCTTTCCTTTTTCTTGTATGTCCAAACTTGCAGAGTCTTTTGTTGTGGAAGGCAGGACCTTACATCTTTATCATCCCCCTGGGAAGCTACTGATGCTATTAGGCAAACGCTCAGCAGGCATACCTCTACATTTAATCAAAACTGGATCCGCTAGACTAATGCGATTCTCCAGCCTCAGTTAGGAAGTCTCAGAATGATCGACAGTTATTAAAGCCGAAATACCACAAAGCAAATTTGCAATATCATCACATCCACCTACAGATTCCACAGGAATGTCATTATCCCCATTTAGTGTCGTGTTGGATTTCAGGAAAAATAAACGCCATTCAGATAAGTAGGTGCTTGCTTCACCACGGGACATCTTTTGCTTCTCAGTCTGATACATTTGTGGCGATCATATTCCTTTCCGTGTACTAAACAAAGTAATTGGTTTTCAAAGGGTTTTATTCTCTAACAAGACAAGGTGATAGGAAGAGAAAATAAGTATTTTACATAGGAACAATACATCTGTTATCAGTTATCAATTTAATAGGAAGTTTTAAAACTTCCTATTAAATTGTACCTTTAATCTTTGTTTATATAATGATGCTTGATTGCCTGGGGCAATGTCAAAGTTCTGATGAGCTTTCTAAATAAATATTAAATTATAGTGGAACCACTACGCTATACACCTGAAACTTAGGTAACACTGCATGTCAACTACACTCAGATACAAAAATTATGTTATTTCCTGACATGAGAGTATGTGAATTATATTTTATTCCAGTTCTGTAGAAATGGATCATCTCTGTACGGACCAGTGTGTTTTGTGACAATAGCCCACACTGGCATCCTTCATTTAAGGAAGATGGTGGCAAGATGCCTGCGTGGCTCAGTCGGTTAAGCCTCCAACTCTTGATTTTAGCTCAGGTCTTAATCTCAGGGTGGGGAGTTCAAGCCCCACATTGGGCTCCATGCTGGGCATGGAGCCTACTTAAAAAAAAACATGGTGGCAAATTTCCACTGATGTAAATGAATAATTCCATCTCTATTGATATGCCACTGAAAATACGGATAAGTAGAAATCATATCTTCTTTTAAATAAGGGGCTGGTGAAAGCAATGCAAAGATTTACCAAAAAATATTATTTCTCATCCCTGCTACTCTTAAACAAACCGTGGCTATAGTCTCTATTATATAGAAATATTTCTTTAAGTTGAATAAAGAATAATCTGCAAGGCCAGGTTCATTCTGAAAGCACTGGTTAAACACAATGCACAGTAATTGTTATTGTGTAAGACGTGGTCCCTGCCTAGAGGTCATGGTAGACAAGAGATGCGTATATGTGAAATGCTATACTTAGTTTTAAAAGACATTATCTCATACACTCTTTCCCTAGAGGTCCCGGTTGAGTATATACATCAAAGTAGACTTAGGGGAGAAAAAAAAAAGGAAAAGAAACAACAAGGCAGAAAGCATTTCCTAATCATTGTGATATGTAATATAGATACACGCATGGGGACACACAGTCACGTTCACCGTCTTCTGCTGGGGGAATAGGGCAATTCACATAACTTGTTTCCAGTTAGCAGCTTCCTCATGCTAGTGGCTCAAGTGGAACTTCTGGTCAACCAAGTATTAAATCTTCTTTTCTTTTCTTTTTTTTTTAAAGATTTTATTTATTTATTTGAGCGATAGAGATCACAAGTGGGCAGAGAGGCAGGCGGAGAGAGAGGAAGAAGCAGGCTCTCTGCCGAGCAGAGAGTGCCATGCGGGGCTCGATCCCAGGACCCTGAGATCATGACCTGAGCCGAAGGCAGAGGCTTAACCCACTGAGCCACCCAGGTGCCCCCAAATCTCTTTTCTTAAATAAATGGTTTGTCAAATAGGTTTTCCATACTAGTTGTACAGTTAGTTTGAACCATAAATGCTACATTTTATTCTTGTAATATTGATAATATTTTATATCCATATTATTTTAAAACTTCACCTTCTTTTATACAGGATTACTAAATACTTTTTTCTTTTCTTTCTTTCTTTAGTTCTTTTTTTTTTTTTTGCTTACTTCCCTATTATTTTGTAATTGTCTAAGAACAAACTTTGTCATTATTTTCACCAGTGCCTGTGCTGCAATAAAACTTTATTTATAAAAATAGGGGTGGGGGCTAGATTTGGCCAATGAGAGTAGTTTCTCTGATCTAGAAAAATATTTTTTTCATGGACATAAGGGAGAAAATAATCACATATATATGTTCTTTTATTTTTATTTTTGAGGGGGGCAGAGGGAGAGAATCTCCTTTTGGGGGAGGGCAGGGAGGGAGACACAGGGACGGACCCTTCACAGGCTCCATGCCTAGTGCAGAGCCTGACGTGATGCTGGATCCCACAACCCTGAGATCATGACCTGAGCTGAAATCAGGAGTCAGACGTCCTACTGACTGAGGCAGCTGGGGGCCCCTATATTCTTTTAAACAAAAAATTTTAAGTAAACATGACATGCAACAATCTTAGAAATCTTTAAATCCAAGAAAATCTACTCACATAAAGTAACATGAAAACGGTTTCCAAGGTGTCGGGAGCCACGCTGGCAGAATAAGAACAAAATGGCGCATGCACTTTTGAGGAACTAGATGTGATTGGCTGACAGCTTATGTAAGAGGTGCATGAACACTGCGGGACCCTTAGGTGGTGGAAGGGAATGATCATGCGCATGCTGCATGTAAGGGCTGCTCATTGGCTGTTACAAACCGTATATATATGTGTGAACTTCCGTGTAGGGGAGGAGCGTGGCCGCGGGAGCGGTGGACCAGCACGGGTTCCCGGCGCTGTGGCGCGGTGCGCGCGGCGGAGACCCCCGGGGCCCCGGACGGGGCTGCTTCAAGCGGGGCGTCCCAGGGACAGGGCTGCCCCCAGATCGCGGCGCAGGAGAGCGCAATAAAGAAGCTTGCCACCCTGTGTGCCCCCGGTTCGTTCTTGATGGTGAGAGCGACACGTGGTGCCGAAACCCGGGAGCACTTACATGGCGGGAGGACACACGGGAGCTAGGCAACGATAAGGTAAGAGTGCACCCATTTCTGTCTTGTGACAGGGAAGTTCCTTAGGGACGAGAAGAGTAAAGGTTTCCGGAATGGGAAACGAGATGGCTAGGTATAGAATGGAGGGGCCGTTAAGGGACCTTCTTAAGGCAAATGGCACACCCTTGAAAGCGAAAACGGCCCACTCATTTTTAAGAGAGGTGGGGGAGGTCGCTCCCTGGTTCCTAGAGGAGGAGGCGCCCGTCAGCGCAGAGGCTCAGGCAGAGAAGCTGGCCCAGGAGCTGGCGTGGTGCGTGGACCAGCTGGAGTTGGGCCTCAAGATGCAGAGACCGAGCCCGAGAGGAGCAGGCCACTGGGGTAATCCGGACCCTGCGCAGCGAAAGAACCCCCCGTTCTCCGTTTCTAACAGTGCACTGAGGTAAGTGACGAATTTATTTAGAAGAAAATTCTGGCCAGAGAAGTTTTAGGAAAGTGCACCGATTATAGTGACGATTGCAACGTAAGCTCACTGGTGTTAGTGACGATCTTGAGAAGGTTCACTGTTTTAGTGACGATAGCAGTCTAGTCTTTTCTTTGCTTCTTGACTAACGTTACAGCCAATTGTAGCACAGCAAAATCACGGTCTTTTCCACCCACCCCCGCCTGTGTTAAAATGCTTCCATGCTGGAACACCTCGAGGGGCGACTCTGCAATACTCACCAGAATCCCTACGTATATCCCCATGCCAGTACAAGTGGACTCGAACAATTTGCCGGTGTTGCTTCGCCACAAACGAGACTTTGGGATCACCGCAGCCATAATTGCAGCCATTGCAGCGTCTACGGCCACCGCAGCAATGGCGCTAACAACATCAGTACAAACTGCTGCAACTCTCAACAACGTCACAGGACTGGTGGCCGAGGCTTTCGCAACACAAGACCAAATCAATGGACATTTACATGCAGGGATTCTCATTGTAAATCAGAGAGTAGATCTAGTACAAGAACACGTTGATATCCTGGGGTCATTATTGGCTGTTGGATGCATAAGCAACATGCCAGGACTCTGTGTTACCCCAGTAACTTATAGTAATTTAACTATTGCGGCAAATCTCTCCAAACAGCTGGGACATATGCTCAATGGTACCTGGAATCTCAAGTTCCAGAATTTAACCCGACAGTTGAGAGCCCAAATTGTCACCCTAAATGCCACTAAGGTGCCCATTGCCTCAGTCCAAGATTGGCTTAACATGCTGCAGAAATCAGTCTCGTTCCTCAAACAATGGGCCGGCCTGGGAGCTTTGGCCATCCTGCTAGTGATAGCCAATGTATTTATGATACGCTGGTTTTGTAGCCTCGGTCGTCGACAGCGTCGACAGCAACAACTCATGGCCCAGGCCATGATGGCTCTCGAGGCTGGTACCTCCCCCCAAGTATGGCTAGGCATGCTAGACCGGTAGTCAAAGACGGGTAAGACTGATCCCACACCATAGCAACCTAAGACAGGGGCCCCTCGACCAGGAGGAGTACCCAATGACGGGTAAGCATGGGTAGTGAGGATCGGCAACCTAAGACAGGCACGGTCTCAGCCATCACATATAAATAAAATAAAAAAGGGGGAGCTGTCGGGAGCCACGCTGGCAGAATAAGAACAAAATGGCGCATGCGCTTTTGAGGAACTAGATGTGATTGGCTGACAGCTTATGTAAGAGGTGAATGAACACTGCGGGACCCTTAGGTGGTGGAAGGGAATGACCATGCGCGCGCTGCATGTAAGGGCTGCTCATTGGCTGTTACAAACTGTATATATATGTGTGAACTTCCGTGTAGGGGAGGAGCGCGGCCGCGGAGCGGTGGACCAGCACGGGTTCCCGGCGCTGCGGCGCGGTGCGCGCGGCGGAGACCCCTGGGGCCCCGGACGGGGCTGCTTTGAGCGGGGCGTCCCAGGGACAGGGCTGCCCCCAGATCGCGGCGCAGGAGAGCGCAATAAAGAAGCTTGCCACCCTGTGTGCCCCCGGGTCGTTCTTGATGGTGAGAGCGACACAAGGTATCAAAGTTCTGTAACTTTTTACAAAAAGCTTGCTCAGTGCGTTTCATTGTTTCCCAGAGTATTTTGTTTACTGGGCTTAGAAGAATGTACTTGAATCTTGAACAAGACAGGTTTGAACTGTACGGGCCCACTTATACAGAGATTGTTGTATATAAATATAGTACAGCACCGTAGATGTATTTTCTCTCTCTTAGGATTTTCAGAATAACATCTTCTTTTCTCTGGCTTATTTTATTGTAAGAATATGGTATATAATACGTATAACACACAAAATGTATGTTAATCCACTGTTTGTGTGATCAGTAGGGCTTCTGGTCAATGGTAGGGCTTCTGGTCAACAGTTAGTAGTTAAGCTGTGTAGGGATCGGAAGTTACACACTGATTTCCCACTGTGCGTGTGGGGGCAGGCGCCCCAACCTCCCCCCAGTTCAAAGAGTCAACGGTATACATAATAAAACCAAGGCCTGAAACAAAGAACAAAACAGGAGACCCTTGCTAGCACATCAGCAGGATGTCACACCGAGCACATACATAATGTTTCAAGAACAGAATTTACCTTGACAGGAAATCCGAGAAGGAAAGGCGAACAGGGTAACCATATCGGATGGTCTTCACCATGTCCAGGACCCCAATATACTGTAGCTGAGCAGACACATAAAAATTATCAAAAGTATCTGGCAGCCTTGAGTTATTGGGCTTGATGCAATGAATAAAGTGTGGAGTCCGCTTCTGAAGTTTTCCGATAATATCTGTTAGAGATTTCTAAGGAGAGAAGCAAAACACAGCTTATTCTCCAAAGACGACACTGATGGCAAATATAAAGAGCTTTTCAATAAAAATGTTTATCTTTGATCCATAACTCTTTTATTATGAAGTCTCTATGGCGTGAGTCTGTGTGTGTGTGTGTGTGTGTGCACGTGCACACACGTTGAGTGCTTACTTTTATTTTTCCCCAAAAATGGGGAAAAATACACATACACCCTCTACAGTTGATAAAATCAAAATCTCACTTTTGGAAAACCACAAAACCCACTAACCCTGAGTTGCGATGCAATGGTGACAGGACCTCCCCGTTCTAGTCGCTGAAGAAATGAAGAGGCTCCTTTCTTCTTTAATAACTGTCATGAAAATAAAAGGAAATAAAGCAAGAGCAATTTATTTATTGAAGTATGTAGTCCTTTATTTTTAATTGAAGTATCATTGACACTTGTTTCAAGCATACAGCACAGTGATTTTCATAGTATTTTCCTAAAGTCCACAGAGAAGAAAAAAAGCCAGCCTCCCACCCATGTGAATTCACTCACAGGACGGCACAGATCTACAGCAGACTGTAACATTCAGTACTAAAGGGTTCCCGGTGATGGTACTCTAACTGGGGACATGGGCAGCTACTTGTTAAATAATACCACGGCTGCCAGCCTCTCAAGTACACCGAAGCTGCATCCTGGCCCATCTGAGCCCTGAGGCCAAGAGCTGACTCTTGTTCAGCGGGCAACAAGCGCACGCCAGTGCCTTGCGTTGCCATCGCACGTGTTTGTCCGGAAGTGGTAGCTTCCTGCCCGGCAAACAGATAGTCGTGTGTGTTACAAAACCTGACATTCTAGCAATCACTGGTTTGTTCCCTTAAGTTAACCACAATCAATTTATTCCCATTCTATTTTTCTTGACCTTCCTCTTTTTTTTTTTTTTAACTGCTCAAAGGAGTACCTATCTGACAAATGGCAAGACTCTGTATTTTCTTCCATAAGTCATTGCATACAGCTCTTAAGAGAAAAAAAAATCATACATAGGAGAGATTAAAGGATAGTGGAAATAAAAGAAGTCAGTTGGAAATGAGGCCAATGGGGAAAGAAAGGGCAGAAGGTAATTAATTAAATCCCACCAGGGGTTAAAAGGAGCCCCAGCCACAGACATACTGTATTGCCTTTCACAAAATCACACAGACTCAGACCAACATATCTATTGACCCCAAATCATTTACATTACAATAAAGAGGTCCTGATAGGAGAAAAACATCGGATGAAACCTTCTTGTCAATATGGTATTGTTGCTGGCATGGAAGCAGCTCATTTCCTTCCACTGACATGAACCGTCAAGTTGGAATGATCAGTCCTGACAAGGGAACGTGAAAGGGGCGACTGGCCCGAGATCAACGGGTTTTCTACAGATGCCAGCCAAGTGCGATGCTCGGTCAGAGTGGGGAGACCCGCCCATCCTGCCGGTCACGGGCGTGGGTGTGCAGGGATGAAGGCAGCGTGCACAGAAGGGAGGGATGAAACACTTACGGAATAATCGTAATAAATAAATCTCCATCCCTGGAAATGGAACACTCAATTTCCCTTTCTGGGCGGAGGAACCACTGTGAATTATCTTCCTTGTGCAGTCCTTTAGGGAAAAGACTAATGGCCTCTATGCCTGGTAATGTTTAATAATTAAGGTTAAAAATTACAGTTTAGAGGTGTGTGGTGATTCTGTGCTCTTGATTTCCAGAATGACCGAGAAAGGAAGGGCTAGGAGGTTCAGTGAAATCCTCAGGAGTAGAGATTTTCCTTATGAAGGGTAACTCTTTATTTTTTTTTTATATAAAAAAAATGCCACTTTGTATTCAGTGAAATTGAATTCCTGTGTTCAGACAGTCCAGGAATGACTCCATCAAAGGATCCCTAATTGTAGGGTCCATTGGCTACACACAGACAGACAGACACACACACACACACACACACACACACACAAACGAGAGCACATACTCACTCATCTCTAATATGTTATCTACATCTTGCCACTCTTCCAAAATAGAGCTGATTTTAATTATGCTTTTATTTTAATTGGTAAGCTCAAATGCATTCCAACAAGCTACAACAACTGAATTTCTAAAATTGATTGTCCTGGACACCTTCCCAAACATATTTCTCATCTCCGTAGTTTTGGTGGCAGGCAGAGCAAACCAGGCTACCATCAGGCACTGAATCCTTAACGTTAACACATTTCCTACCTATTTCCTATTGGTTTGAGACAACTCCGCTGAATCTGTAGTTCTGTTTTATAAATAGAACCTTTATGTTTTAAGGATAACCACACTTGTGTCGGACAAGTACACATTAAAACTAGTATCATACAAAAGTAAGCTTAGAATCCACATGCTATCCAGAAAAAATACTTCCAGCCCCAGAAACATACACACTGTCTATAAGAGAAACTACAATTTATTGTTTAGAGACCTAAAACCTCTGAAGTGATTAATGTCGACAGAATAAGGTAGCGAAGTTTATTCCCTGGAAAGCTACTGTCTGTGCAGTTTACTTCCCATTCATCAAAAGGACAGTCACCGAGACAAGGCACAAATAGGATGTTGCAGAGACAACCAATAAAATCACTAATGTCCTATTTGCTATTGAATTTTCACTCTACTGCACTCTCCTCCACCGTCCCCTCTCTCTTAAGGTTATACTTCTGCCAGGATCCTTTTCATTACTTTTTGAAATTAAAATATCAATTTGTTTCCATCGGTTTTCAGAATTGCATTTAAAAAGAGAGAGAGAGAGAAAAAAGTAAAGGTACTAAGCGGACTTAAGAACAACCAAACAAGAATCAGAGGAACTCCTACCTTACTGAGTTCTAGATAATTCCTGTTTTCTCCAATAATTGAAGAAGCTGCCGTTTTCTTACTGAGCAGGGTGGATTTCTGTCCTTTGAACTTAAAAGAAGGATAGGAGGACACGAGGGATCCTGTCTGCGACAGTTTCGACTGGAACAAATGATGTATCACGACATTTTCACTAGCTAGGAAAGAAAGAAAGTGATATTGTGAGTGGCATTCAAATCGTTATGTCCCCGAGCTTTAAACACACTCCTCATTCCAGGGCTGTAAGCACTAGACATTCTCAGTGCAAGACGGAAGTGAGAGGTCATCTTTCCTTTTGCCCCTATTGTGTTTTCCCCACCATTAATCCTACCACTTGATGAATTCTGACCTTCTCTGTCCTGACCAGGAGTCCTAATCTGTGTCCCTGTGCTCTACCTCAGCACTGGCCCTTGGCCTTCTGAGTAGCCCTTGTGACTCTCCTAGCCTTGGGAACCCAGTCTTGCCTGCTTGGGTCTACAGGGTTTCAATTCTCTTGGCCAAGTCATGAAGACCTGTGGTTTCTGCCAGCAGCTTCCCACCCCAGAAACACAAGTCCCAGGGTCTAACCCAGCTCCCGGTATATGTGAACATTTGTAGGGACCCTGTTCCATTTGCTAGTACCAGTTGTTAGGGAAAACAGTTCAGCTACAAAGATAAAAAGCCAATGTCTTTTACATGTGAGGTTATACAAATTCTATTAAATTTGGAATCGTATAGTGAAAACCACATACAGCAGTGAGAGCTCTGTAAGACACCTTTCTCATGTTACCTACATTTGTATTTACACAATCCTCACAGTTGAGTTTCCTTTCCTACAAAATGACCATGACATACCTAGTTTGAGGGCGATACAGGGATAGAATGTAAAGTCGTGTGCACATTGTTTAGGATCTTGTGGACCCATCAGCTAGTTAGCTCTGTTGAGAAGCAAAGCCATTTTTCTACCTTTCCCACACCCAGATTACTTTGCTTGTGCAGACTAACATATTTAGTGACAAGGCATGTAAAGGAAAGTCACTACATGATAAACTAGGCAGAAGTGTCAGAAAAGGGAAGAACAATTGAGGAAGGCAGGAAGGCAAAACGGAGCCCCGTGGTGTTGGATACAACTTAGGGCTAGCAGGATAAATTCATGATTTTTCATATAGAGCTGCACACCCATATTTTATCTACATATCTTCAGTTGTCTCATTCTGAAGGGGCCTCAGAGCAAAGACAACCCAGTTAGAAATGAGCGCATCAAGCCCTCAGACCTCAGTGTTTCTTAATACCATTCTTCTCTAAAATAAATCTAGACTTCTTGGGCACAGGGCTGATTTGGAGGCAGAGCCGATAATCATAGAACATTCTGGAAGGCTAGAATATCAGGAGGTGCTAAACAAGATCACGAGAACCTGAAGAAGAACCTCGGAGCTGGCTTGAAGGGCTGCTCACTGGCCATATCTCGAACAATGTTAGTATCAAAATAACGATAAGTAATGGATTGTGAGTCATTTAATAAAGTAAGAATCTATGAGCCCATACTACTAATAATTTAATTAGTTAATTAATGAGAAAGGGGAGTTCTTGCATTTGAATGTCACAATTGATGGGAAAATGGGGCATAGAAAATCGTGATTTTGCAACCATCAGAGAAATTGCTGATTTGGGCAAGAATCTATCATGTATGTGAGCCAGCAGGTGAATGTCTATGTGGAAGAGAACGTTGATTGCCTCACCTTCCTTATGAAGTGACAGAGAAAAACAGCAGCTTTCAATTACAGAAACCTAAACTGTGTCACCTTAACATGGCTATGTCACCAGTGGTGTTTCAAATAGTCAGTGTGTCCTATGACTGGGTTTCGTGAGGACCATTGAACTCCTCTGTGGGGTTTCTGCCCAGAAGGGGTGTGCAGACGCCAATGGGAGCCAACAGCAAAGAAGCCCAGATTGAGGGACAGTCTTCAAAATAACTGGCCTTTAGGTTTTAAAATGACAGTCATGAAAGAAAGTGAAATAAGTCAGTCAGAGAAAAACAAATACCATATGATTTCACTCATATGTGGAATTTAAGAAACAAATGAGCATAAACAATGAATCTTGGGACACTGAAAAAATAAAATTAAATTAAAAAAAAAAGAAAGTAACAAATGAGCAAAGGGGAAAAAGAAAAACCAACAAACGGGCTCTTCATTATAGAGAACAAACCGATGGTTACCATAGTGGAGGGAGATGGTGGTTGGGTTAAATAAATTAAATAGGTTATGTAGGGATTAGGGGGTGCACTTGTTGAGCACTGGGTGATATATGGAATTGTCGAATCACTACATTGTAAACTAATAACACTGTATGTGAACAAACTGGAATTATAATAAAAATAAACAAATGGGCAGAGGACCTAAGAAGACATTTTTCCAAAAGAGGACATATTAATGGCCAAGAGACACATGAAAAGATTTTCAGCACCTCTAATCATCAGGGACATGGAAATCAAAACCACCATGAGGTAGTATCTCACAGCAATCAGATGCCTAGTACCAAAAATACAAGAAATAGTAAGTGTTGGTGAGGATATGAAGAAAAGGAAATCTGTACTCTTCTAATGAGAGTGTAAATTTGTGAAGCCACTTTGGAAAACAGTATGGACGATCCTTCAAATGTTAAAAGAGAAGTATCAGGATTCCACTGCTGTGTATTTACCCAAAGAAAATTAAAACATTAATGATGTGAAGATGTATATGCCTCTATGTTTATTACAACATTATCTATAATAGCCAAGATATGGAAGCAACATAAGTGTCCCTCAAGAGACGAATGGATAAAGAAGATGTGGAATATTATTCAGCCACAACAAAGCTTGAAACCTTGCCATTCAGGACAACATGGATAGACCTTCAGGGTATTTTGCTAAGTGAAATAGGCAGGCAAAGAATACCAAATAAATACCAAACAAAAATATAAAAATAATTCTTAAATAAAGAGAAAAAACTGGTAATTGCCAGAGAGGAGGTGAGTTGGAGGAATGAAACAGGGGAAGGAAATTAAGAGGTACAAACTTCCAGCTATAAAATAATTTACACAGATGAAAAATACAAACATAAGGAATATAGTCCACAATACTGAAATAATCCTCTATGATGACAGATGGTAACTATGCTTAACATGGTACTGAATAATGTACATAATTGTTAAATCAATGTATACACCTGAACATAATGTAACCTTTTATATTAACTATAATTCAATAAAAAAATAAATACATAAGTAAGTATCATTAAAAAAAAGAAAAAGATAAGCAGAGAGAATGTCCCAAATTAAAGAAGACTGAAGAGAAATGATAGCTAAATGTAGCGACTGCTCTGAATCGGGGGAAATCATCATGGGAGCCATTGCTGGAGTGAGCAGCAAAGGGACAGGACTTGGGTCTAGATGTTAGCACTGTGTCAGTGTTCAATACTCAGACCGTTGTTTTGTAAGATGATGTCCTTTAGCTCAAGATGTATACCAAAGAGGCCTTTTCAAGGTCTCAAATGATTCAGAACACACACGTCGTGCACGTGCGCATGCACACACACACACACGCATACACGTGCACACATGTATGTCCGTACGCACATGCATGCACACACTTGCACACACAGAGAGATGGTGGGGAGTGGAAGGCGGGGTGAATGGGACGGAGAAGACAATAAAAGAAGGGAAATGAGGAAAAGGAATTGGGAAAAGGGTTTATGGGAGTTCTTAGTATGAATTTTCTAACTTCAACTTGAAATCATTTCAACATCAATCGATCATGTTGATGTTGAAATGGGAAGTGTCCCCGGAAGGAGGTCTGTAAACATTGTATCCAGTGTTTTCTTGCCAGTCCACCAGGATACGCGAACTTAGATGAATAGTTTATGAGCAAGTGTGCAGAGGCACTCAGAGACAGTAGACTTGAGACTTTATTTCACATCTCAGGCACAGGTGAGAGCACTCACTGCATTTCTGCCCGAGCTGTGTCTCCAAGCTACCTGCCTCCCTTTGGCCAGCTGGCTCACGATCCCATAACAGACCTTACAACCTTTCTCAGCTGGGAGCTTTTTGATAATAGGAAGATTTAATTAGATACTATAAACAAAGTATCTAGCAAGGTACTCAAAAATTTTTTAAATATCTATAAATTATACTCGCTTTTAACAACTATTTACCGCATCAACAATTTCACAAATTCATAAAATACTATCACAACCATACATCTTTTTCTTATATGATAGAATGGGTGAGGAACTATGGCCTGTGTGCCAAATCTGGCCCACTGCCCATTTCTGTAAATAAAGTTTTATTGGAACACAGGCATGTCCATTTGTATTGTCTACACCTGCTCTGTCATTGTAACAGTAGAGTTAAAAAGTTGCAACAGAGACATTATGGCTTGCAAAGCCTGAAGTGTTTATTTCTCTGGACCTTTATAGAAAACACCTGCCATTTCCTGTATAAACATGTAAGAATCTATTGTAAATTTTGTCTGCTTGCTCAGATGCCAAAAGAATTTAGAACTTGAAAACAAGACTCACTTGTGTTCTCTTGGAACTTAATATACACAAAAGAATGACTTTAAAGGGACTCTGTGAAGGTAAGGAGAATGACAATATCACGAACCATCACATTCTTTCTCTAAATACATATTCTATCACCTGAAATGCAAAAATAAAGAAAAAGGCATTGTGCCAACTTCAAAACCACACTATATATTAGATCTTCATACAAGATATGACTTAGATGGTAGTACACTATCAATGGAAACTCAAATAATTGGAAACTAGAAGGAAAATATTTCCAGTGATAATCAGCAGGTCAGTTATTTCCATTCCTTTCTTCTACATGCTGTCATGCCAATCCCGCGCTCCTTCGGCTAGTCTCAGCTTTAAGAGAACTCAATCGCTTTAATTTCTGAGAGACGAGCTCAGTAAGTCCCCCTGAAAAACGATCTATGGCATCCGTACCACATGATTTAAGGTAAATACGGTCCTCAAGCCAGCGGTGATTCTTTCCAGCTCAAAGCCCTCAATTTGTCTCATGAAGGGTGATCACAGGCTTCTTTTTTTCAGGAAAGATAAATGACTCAGCTCATGGCTAGCAACTTAAAGCATCAAAGATGATACATTTTAATTCACTGAAAAGGTTGTTAGGGAAAAGAGAACTAAGGGCTACAGAAACGCTATGGAGAAAGAATGACTCCAGTCGGCAAAAGTATACATACTGATACATACAAGGGCACAGCACTTAGTCCCCTGTTTTATAGAAATAGATACAAGTACATAAAGCCTGAGATTCACTAACTAGATAGAGGCTGTCAGTTGATATATACAGATAAGCATGTGTGTGTGCACATATGAATTTGTGCCCTCCCTCTACTTCGTGGGTATTAATTCTTTATAACAGAAAGTACGAGAATAAAATACCACCCTTAGGTATGCTCCAGACATCAACTTCAGTAATGAAATTCACCCTGCTGTGGCCTAAATAATTTTGGAAGCTGTATTAATCTTCATTAGTCTTCACAAAAGAGCTTCTTTATATTCATACCACTAGAGTGGTAAAGGTATTTTATATTTCTATCTGCTAAAAGCTTAGTTAAATTATGGTTTCTACTAGACTCCAAATTAGATTGTAGCCAATGTACATTGTGGCAAGATCCATTCTTTATTATTCTGGGCTTTAGAATATAAAAGATATTTCAATTCCCCTGTCGCTGGTGGCATATTGCAGAGGACAGTGTTCAGAGATGGGGAAAGAAAGAGTGTGTGGCATTTTAACCATAGGGGGAAAAACTTACTTTTCATTACAAATAGAAGATTCTGTGAGAGGGTGTCTTTATTTTTTTCAATTGCTCCAACAATTTCATATATTACCTGTAATAAAAGAAAACGGTGTGATTACTAATGTTTAAATATGGCCCCAAAAATAATCTCCTTTGCAGAATTATCTGACTCAGAGGAAGTTTCCAATTATTCACCAGAGAGGTGTTTCCGGTCTTCAAAGTTCATCTTACACCCCAGGTTGAAGCTCCTTTCTGCACATCAAACAAGGGACACCTCTCCTGTGATGATTTTCCAAGTCCCCCACTGACTGTGAGTTTAAGAGGAAATGGTGGTGACTCGTGTTTGTGCGGTCTCCCTCCATTCTCGAGGACCCTCGTCTGCCCAGAAAACTCACTAAACCGGGCCGGGGGTTGCTGCCACGCCTGGGGAAGAGGGCGTGATTCCAGTTGGAGAAATTCAGTGGTCTCTTTATTCAAAGATTCCTTTTGGATCATTTAAACAGTTAATGTTTAAAAGGAAGAAAACATGATGGGGAGCCTGGCTCAGTCGGTAGAGCATGAGACTCCTGACCTCGCAGTTACGAGTTTGAGCCCCATGTTGGCTACAGACAGTACCTGAAAATAAGATCTTGAAAAAAAAAAAGAAGAAAAGATGATACTGAATTAAACACATAGATGCAGGGCGCCTGGGTGGCTCAGTGGGTTAAGCCGCTGCCTTCGGCTCAGGTCATGATCTCAGGGTCTTGGGATCGAGTCCCGCATCGGGCTCTCTGCTCAGCAGGGAGCCTGCTTCCCTTCCTCTATCTCTCTGCCTGCCTCTCTGCCTACTTGTGATCTCTCTCTGTCAAATAAATAAATAAATAAATCTTTAAAAAAACACACACATAGATGCAGAGCACAGACAGACACACACACAGATTGGACTACCTGATTTTCTCTAAAAACATTTCTTATCTTTGCTCTTGTTATGGTCTCGTTTTGTATGGCCATTCCTACCCAATCCCACAGTAAAATTCCTGACGTACCTTGAGCACAGTGACTACAAATTGTCCAACTCCATCTCTCTGCAGCAACCAACAGAACGCCTGTCCATTGGCCACATTCAATCAATATCTGCTAAAATGAACTTAAATGTTTTGGAATATTATGACCAAATACAGCAAAACACTGTGCTGTCCATTTCATTAAAGATTGTGCTGATGAGTCTTGCATTATCACAAGATCATGCTTTGGAGCTTGTGCTTTTTGGATCGTGCGTTGGAACGTTCTCATGAATGGTACCTGTACCAGGCAATGTGGAGAAAAAGCTGAAGTTCTCCCACTGAAACTCAAGTCCAGACCTTCCCAGTGGGAGACTCCAGTCACATACCTAGGAAACCGCATCTCCACACATGTCCAAGGGCAAACACTCAACCAGGGCAGTTGGATGCTTGCAGGAAGCATGGAGCTCAGCACATGTTTCTACTTTGTATCAAATGAACAAATCTTGAAGCATGCGAGCATAATTGTTTTTGTGATAATGGGCAAACTATGATACTCTCTTTCATGTGTTAACTAATAGTCTCAAGGGCGCTCCAAGCCTGAGAGCTTCTGACCTTACTCATAAGATATGGATGGCACCATTATTGACAGGATTTGAGTTCACAGCTCAATGCAGGTTTTAGACACTGCCCATAACAGGTGGTTATTGTATCATCACAATATAATAATGCAAATGACTGAGAACGTGTTACATAAAATTGGCATTAGTGGAATGTTAACACAGGGTTCCAAAGAATTTTTTTTTTCCTGGCCCTGAACCTGGAATGAAGTCTTTCCTCAAGAAGTCCTTGCATACTTGAGGGGAAAATCAAAATGAAAGACCAACCGCCACCCCCAGACCCTAAAATGTGTACATTGTTGGTGGACTAGTCAATATTTACAGATTTCAGTGAATAGAGCCAAGAAATATACAACATATACCAAACTCCTATGTGAGGGTTTTTTTTTTTTTAATTTTAAAAATAAAATACAATCTGATTCCAAATTTGGTCTTTCAACCATGACAATTTCTTCAAGTCAATGAAGTTTAATATTGGCCTTGTCCAAGGCGATTTGAAAATTTAAATAAATGATATCCACTCATGTCTGTTTATTATGTCTGTATATAATCTGCTACCATTGCCTTAAAATATTTCTCAATGAAGCTTTTGATTTTAAGATCATTGCAGGTTCATGGGCAATTATAAGGGACACTACAGACAGATCCCATGGGCCCATTACCCAGTTCCCTTCAACGGTAACATCCTGCAGAATGACCACAGCCATCAACCCTGTTGGTAAGAGTCTGCTTCTGGGCTCTTTGCTCTGTTCCATGGTCTACGTATCTATCCCCTCACCTCTGTCTTGATTACTGAAGCTTTATAATAAGACATTAAGTTAAATGGATGAATTCTTCCCACATTATTCTTCTTTATAAACATTGTTTTGGATGCCTGGGTGCCTCAGTCATTTAAGTATCCGACTCTTGGTTTTGGCTCAGGTCGTACCCTCAGGGTCGTGAGATGGAGCCGGGTGTGGGGCTCTGAGCTCAGCAGGGAGTCTGCTTGAGATTCTCTGTTTCCCTCTGCCCTCCCCTCTCTAAAATAAATAAGTAACTCTTTTAAAAATTTGTTTTAACTCTTCTAATTTATTCACTATTCCAAATAAATTTTAGAGCAATGTTGTCTATCGATAGCTCTGTATCTAAACAAATTTTTGCTATGATTTTGATAGGAATTGCATTACACCTGCATAGCCATTTGGGAAGAAGTATGGCGATACTGCTTGTCAAGGAGAGTACTGACCATGCCGTGTTCTTACCCACAGATGTGATGTGTCTCCCAGGCAGCTCTCTGCATGCTTTCCTCATGGTTTTGCGGGTTTCAGCATACAGATTCTCCCCATTTCTGTTAGACTTTTACCTATCAGCATTTTTTATGAGCAGTTGTAAATGTTATAGTATTTTTAATTTTGGTGCACTTTACTAGTATATAGAAATGCAGTTGATTGTTTTTACATTTATGTTGTATCCTGTGACCCTGATGAACTCATTTATTAGTTCTACAAGACTTTTTTCCTCCCCCTCTTTTTTTTAGTAGATTCCTTGGGATTTTACACATAGTCAATCGCATCATCTACAAAAGGATCAATTTTGTTTCTTCCTTTCCAGTATATCTGGCTTTAATTTCATTTCTCTTCTTAGCGCACTTGCTAGAACTTCCAGCATTCTGTTTAATAAGAATGGTGAGAACAGACATCCTTGCCTTCTTTCTGACCTCGTGAGCAAACACTCATTTTTTTCACCATTAAATATTATGTTAACTGTAGGATATTTTTGTCGATGCTCTTTACCAAATTGAGGATGTCTCCTTTAACAATATTTTTCTGGGTGTTTTCATTGTGATGAATGTTGAATTATCAAATGCTTTTTCTGCATCAGTTGGTACGATCATGTGATTTTTTTTTCTTCTTTAGCCTGTTAACATGGTGGATTAATCTTGACTGATTTTCAAATTATCATACCAGCTTTGTATCTCCAGAAAAAAGCAAAAGACAACAAATTATTCATGGTACATAATTCTTTCTACATACTGTGTAATTAAAATTGTTAATATTAAAAGTCTTTTTGCGTTTTCATTCATGAGGGGTACTAATCTTCAGTTCCGTGTATGTGTGAGTATGAGTGTGTGTGTGTGTGTGTGTGTGTGTTCTGTGTCTGGTTTTCACACTGGGTAATACTAGCTTCATAAAATGAAGTGGGAAGTGTTCTCACCTCTATTTTCTAGGTAAGAGTTTGTAAGTTTAGTGTTAATTTTCTTTTAAACATTTGATAGAATTCTCCAGTGAAACCACTGGGAATGGGAACTCTCTTTTTGGGGAGATTTAAATTCTAAGTTCATTTCCTTGATTCAGTTACATATTTCATTGGGTAAATTGAGGCAGTTTGTGCTTTTTGAGGAATTGGTCCATTTCACCTAAGCTGGTGTTTGTGACAGTTATAGTTTTTCTCTCGATCTTTCTGGTGTCTGCACGGTCTCTGGTGAAATCCCGTTTTACTCCTGATAGACAGCGGTTGGTGTCTGTTCTCTTTTTTGTCCTTCTTTCTACAGATGTGTCATTTCAGGTTATCGGCAACCAGCCAGCCCTCTGTTTCATGGATTTCCTTTACTTTTTTCAACTTCGCTGATTTCTGTTTGCTTGCTTTGGTTTTATTTTGCTCACTTTTTTCCCGGTTCTTGAGGTAGGAACATAGACCATCAACTGAGACCTTCCTCTCTTCTAACATACGTATTCAAGCGATAGACATTTTCCTGTCTGCACTGTTTTCGCTGTATCTCACAAATTCAGTATGCACTATTTCCATTTTCATGTAGTTCAACACATCTTTCTAATTACTTAAAGACTTCCTTTTTGATCCATGGAATATATAGAAGGGCACCGTTTAGTTTCCAACTATTTGGAAATCTGCCGGAAATCAATCTTTCCGGTATTGATTTTTGGTTTGGTTGCTTTGTGGGAGGTAAGCCCACTCCATAGAATTCTAATCTTTCTGAAATTCTTTAGCTTCGATTTTCCCCCAGCCGGTGGTCTTTCTTGATACATATTGTGCTGGGACTCAAGAAGCATGCGTAGTCTGTTTTCACTCGTTGGAGCGCCCCATAAGTGAGTCGGTCCTGTTGGTTAGCGGAGTAGAGTTTTACTGTATCCTTGTGGAGATGCTTACAGATGTCCTGTCATGTGTCCAGAGCAGGGTGTCAATGTCTCCAGCATAAACTTCTGCTTCAGCTGGCTTCCTCTGATGCCACTCAGCAGGACGAGAGAGGCTCAGCCTTATCACTGTCACTTGGGAGAAGCCGGCTCCCCACTCAACCACCACTGATATAAAAGAGGGCTCTCTCATCTCTGCTGGGCAGAGAGGCATTCTGGTCTCCCACCCCACCCCCAACATATGCCCCTGGCTGTGGGGTGAGCAGGTGGAAGGGGCTGGCATGTGTCTTCATGGCTTCCTACAAAGCCACCACTGAGGGGGTATGAGGAGAGGGGAGCTGTGGCTGTGTTATCTCTGGGGTGTGCCCAATGTCCCAGCCCCCCACTAGGTCTCCTCTAACATTCTCTGCTGCAGTGGGGAAGTGGGGGTACAATACAAATTCAGAAACTTAGCACAAAAATCTAAAATAGGCCTATCCAATTCAAAATTGCATGCCCTAAGAGGAAAACTATATTTTAATGAGTGTGCCTTAAGGGTTTTGTTTGGTTTTGCTTTAAAAATAAGGATAGAAAACAAAATGGCCACAGCTTAATATAATATTAATCTAATTATTAATCTATATTAATAATTATTAATATTTACATGGTTATATAATATATAATTATATTATAATTAATAATTATTAATATAATTACTATAATCTAGACTAAATAACGTACTTTACTTTTTTATCCAAAAGGAATGCAAGATCTTAAAGTTAATTTCGAGGAAAGGATGGAATGGAAGAGCATTCAGTCAAGGAGCACCCCCGTCAGATCCCCAGTAAGTCTCCACCTACAGAACAATGTCCACAGGATCCTTCCACACCGGCACGTTTGCACACTACCTTCCTCCTCATTCTTGCCACTCAGCTGCCCAATCTGTCCCTTGACGGCCACCCTGCCTTGGCTTTTAGCCCCAGCTCCTCTAGCCGCCAGGGCCAAGTCTGCTCTGCAGACCCCGTGCTCCGGGGGGTCCAAAGCTGCAGGGGAGAAGCAGCAGCTGGGCAGGGGTGCGGGGTGGAGGAGACACCTTCTGGGCTCCAGCTTCGACCAGTCACGGAGCCTGGTGGTAAACATGTCACGATACTGTGCCTTCTCGTCTCCAGGACAGGGGAGGACACGTCAGCCTCTGTCTGTCCGCCCTGTCTGTCCGCCTGCCGGCCTCTGTCCAGCGGATTTTGAACATCAAGGAACAAGGCTGTTAGCCGTCCGCTCCGCTCAGTACCTGGTTTTCTAGGCAACGCCCCACACCTGCTTCTAGCGCTTGCCTCTGCCATCTTCTCTGACCTGTTCCAGAACGTTTTACAGCGCTGACCTGAGAAGGACACACGACGTTCTCTAGGTCTTCTGTGCTGAGGCCGCCAGGAAGGCTGGCCCTCTTGCGGCGTGACTACGGCGGTCAGAATCCTGTGTCACTCTCCGAAGGACCTGCCTCCGAACAGAGCGGGTCCCCCGGGAGGCGTACGGCCGCCGGACGCCCGCTGCCCTCTCCCCCTTGGCACCGTCAGGACCTCGCCGACAGCAGCGGCCTCTAGGAGGCAGAGGAGCCAACGACCGCATAGAGAAGAAACCACAGAAGCCACAAAACTCCGTGGGACGAACGTCCCTGGTTCCCGGGTGTCCCAAGGGAGGTGAGACGCTGTCCTTTCCCTAGGGGAAACGACAGAGAACCTTCTACGGGAGGGAGACAACCAAGAAGAGGCTCCGTGCACCCCAGAAATGGCGCCCGGCTTCGTGGGTCTGTGCGGCCAGGAGAACAGGGCCGGCCTGTCCTGTCAGCCGTGCCCCCAGGAGGAGGGACGGGCAGACTGCGCGGAGGGAGCAGCAGGAAGCCGGGGTGGCCGAGGCCTTTCTCGGTCGCTCGGGTCAGCTGTCTCGCTGCTCCGCCTGGCTTGTCCTTGCTGGTTTGTTATTCGGGGATGAAAGGAGAAAAACACAAACGTAGCGAATGACAGAGGCCCCGTCTCTGCTTGCGATTACCTTTTCCTCTTTTCCCTCTGCCTTCGCATAACTGCACTTCAGACTTCAGTTGTTTTTCCCTCTGAAGGACTGGAAGGTAGGGCTCGCGTGCCAACTGGCAGGGTCCCTCGGGCATGTGATGAGACGTTTACGTGCATGGGGCCCGACGCCAGTGCTCCAGGAGGCTGTCTCCACAGCCGGCGTCCTCTGGAACGAGTCTGTCCAACGAAAAGACTCCGAAGAAAACTCAGCGTTTTGCTTGTGTTTCAGCAGTTAGTAGGACTCACACCAGTGCTTCGGCCTCGGGGTCCGTGGAGGAGTGTGGGTGACCCAGGGAGTGGGGGGTGCTATTCTCCCGAAGTCCTCCCTCTGACACCCGGGGCCGCAGGACACACAACCACACGATAGATCAGCTCAGCTGTCTATGTAAGAGGGAGACTTGAGCTTTCCCTGTGGGTATGAATCACACTTTACCAAGCTGCCTCGTTTCCTGGGTCCACAAAGAAAAGTTACCCAAGGCCAGACACACGCGTTCTCCTCCTCACTGGGGGCTGTCAGGCTCCGGCTGGGTTGATCACCAGGGAAATGGAAGCCAGAGGGGAGAGAGCTTCCTCTGCAGTCAGGGCTTTCCTCTGTGCTGAGAGCAAGGGCAGGTGTGTTATCGCCCTTTGATAAGGAAGGTGCCCGGTGGCAGAGCCAGGCTCCTGGACCCTTTACCCCTCAGTGTGGCCCCCCTATGGGGGCCTGGCCTTGCGACGTGCTAGAAGGTATGCTCACCTGAGCACCTACTGTGTGCAAATACCTCCAGCATTCCTAAAAACAGGCTCCACAGTTTACCTGCAGGAGTGCATCCTCTGGGGCTCGGCACACACGCGCACAGCTTAGCCGTCCCCTGGCCCTCTTTAATCCTCATTGCCAGGAGTGCAACGAAGGACTCTGCATTTCTAACTGGCTCCGCAGCTGATCCTGGTGCACACCCAAGGATGAGAATGGCGGCTCCAGGTACCAGCAGTGTAAGCTGCCCCAGGAACTCCCTTCTCCCCCGGGGATGCTGGCAGGGAGCAAGAGAGTCCAGGCCTGGGGTTTGCAGAGAAATGTCTCCTGGGCATTCGAGATACAGTACAATGATGAGAGGCGACAGCGGCTTAGTTAAAAATCGCTGGTAAGTTTAAGATGAGGCAACATTATAATTATACTCACTACCAACCTTTTTCCTTTGGAGGGTTGGCATTTCTAAAAAGCTGTCCAGAAAGCATTTTCAAATATTTTTATCTGAGACGGCAGCAAGAGAACCCCGTATTTTTCAAACAGCCATGATTGCTGGGGTCCCCTGTGTAAGCCATGAACCGTGCTGGCAGTGGGGAGACAGAAAATGAATAAACGTGGGCTGTGGTAGGAGGGAAATGCACCCAGAGCTGTAAAGAAGCCTTCCTTTTGGGGCGCCTGGTTGGCTCAGTGGGTTAAGCCTCTGCCTTCAGCTCGGGTCATGATCTCAGGGTCCTGGGATCCAGCCCCACATCAGGCTCTCTGCTCAGCTGGAAGCCTGCTTCCTCCTCTCTCTCTCTGCCTGCCTCTCTGCCTACGTGTGATCTCTGGCTGTCAAATAAATAAATAAATAAATCTTTAAAAAAAAAAAAAAAAAAAAGAAGCCTTCCTCTTGTAGTTTCCACCCACCAACTGGAAACACACTTATGGGACGCGGACGGTGACCATTAGCTGAGGGCACGACAGCAGCATGACTCTGGAAGTCAGTTTCTTGTTTTTACAAGGTAAAGTTCACCGAGGTCAGTTCCCACTAAAGTCTGGTGACATTGCCAGCACAGCCCACAAGACACAAGGTTATTTCAAGGGAAGGGGAACACGCTACCTATGAACTCGGGAAATGGGCATGGGTGGGTGTCATCTGCTTAGACCTTCGAGCTGCCTCTGGTGTGGCTCATAGCCAAGGTCACTAAATATCATCTGCATCAGACTGAGGGTGTCATAGGGGTTCAAAGACTATATCCAGAAAAAAAAAAATCATACAGCAATTCAGCAACGTGGCAGGATACAAAGTCAATGTACAGAAATCAGTGGCTTTCTTATACACTAACAATGAAAATATAGAAAGGGAAATTAGAGAATCGATTCCATTTACTATAGCACCAAGAACCATAAGATACCTGGGAAAAAACCTAACCAAAGTGGTAAAGGAACTGTACTTGAGGAACTACAGAACACTCATGAAAGAAATTGAAGGAGACACAAATAGGTGGAAGACCATTCCATGCTCTTGGATCGGAAGAATAAACATTGTTAAAATGTCTATACTGCCTAGAGCAATCTATACTTTTAATGCCATTCTGATCAAAATTCCACCGGTATTTTTCAAATTGCTGGAGCAAATAATCCAAAAATTTGTATGGAATCAGAAGAGACCCCGAATCGCTAAGGAAATGTTGAAAAACAAAAATAAAACTGGGGCATCACATTACCTGATTTCAAGCTTTACTACAAAGCTGTGATACCAAGATAGCATGGTACTGGCATAAAAACAGACACATAGACCAGTGGAACAGAGTAGAGAGCCCACATATGGACTCAACTCTATGATCAAAGTATCTTCAACAAAGCAGGAAAAAATACACAGTGGAAAAAAGACAGTCTCTTCAATAAATGGTGCTGGGAAAACTGGGCAGCTATTTGTAGAAGAATGAAACTCGACCATTCTCTTACATCATACACAAAGATAAACTCAAAATGGATAAAAGACCTCAATGTGAGATAGGAGTTCATCAGAATCCTACAGGAGAACATAGGCAGTAATCTCTTCGATATCAGCCACAGCAACTTCTTTCAAGACATGTCTCCAAAGGCAAAGGAAACAAAAGCGAAGATGAACTTCTGGGACTTCATCAAGATCAAAAGCTTCTGCACAGCAAAGGAAACAGTCAACAAAACAAAGAGGCAACCCACGGAATGGGAGAAGATATTTGCAAATGACAGTACAGACAAAAGGTTGATATCCAGGATCTATAAAGAACTCCTCAAACTCCACACACACAAAGCAGATAATCATATCAAAAAATGGGCAGAAGATATGAACAGACACTTCTCCAGTGAAGACATACAAATGGCTATCAGACACATGAAAAAATGTTCATCATCACTAGCCATCAGGGAGATTCAAATTAAAACCACATTGAGATATCTCCTTACACCAGTTAGAATGACCAAAATTAGCAAGACAGGAAACAACATGTGTTGGAGAGGATGTGGAGAAAGGGGAACCCTCTTACACTGTGGGTGGGAATGCAAGTTGGTGCAGCCACTTTGGAAAACAGTGTGGAGATTCCTGATGAAATTAAAAATAGAGCTTCCCTATGACCCTGCTATTGCACTCCTGGGTATTTACCCCAAAGATACAGATGTAGTGAAAACAAGGGCCATCTGTACCACAATGTTTATAGCAGCAATGGCCACGGTCGCCAAACTGTGGAAAGAACCAAGATGCCCTTCAACGGACGAATGGACAAGGAAGATGTGGTCCATATACACTGTGGAGTATTATGCCTCCATCAGAAAGGATGAATACCCAACTTTTGTAGCAACATGGATGGGACTGGAAGAGATTATGTTGAGTGAGATAAGTCAAGCAGAGAGAGTCAATTATCATATGGTTTCACTTACTTGTGGAGCATAACAAATAGCATGGAGGACAAGGGGAAATGGAGAGGAGAAAGGAATTGCGGGAAATAAGAAGGGGAGCTGAACCATGAGAGACTATGGACTCTGAAAAACAATCTGAGGGTTTTGAAGGGGTGGGGGGGGAGGTTGGGGGAGCCAGGTGGTGGGTATTATAGAGGGCACGGATTGCATGGAGCACTGGGTGTGGTGCAAAAATAATGAATACTGAAAATAAATAAGTTAATTAATTTTTTTTAAAAAAAGGATTCCCCCCCCAATGACAATTCAGGCATTTTAGGATCTCCCAGATGGTAACGTGGAGCCTCTGGCAGCATGGTGAGTGTGTGTGTTTACTTTATCTATCTACTGAACTGATTTCTCTGTCAATGTCCACCTCTATAGGTCTACTGCTCCCATGCCTAGTTCTGGCACACGATATGCAAATGTGGCCATGAATGCTTTTCCACAGCCTCTCTCCCCCACCCCCTAAGCCAGTGGGAAGGGGGCTTCATGGGACCCCTCTCGTACACTGACATTGCCTCACCACTCAGGGAGACACGGCAAGCTGGTATTTAACTCCACCAAGAAGCACAAACTCAGATGCGGGCAGGCCACAGGGGGACTGGGGACAGGCACAGCCTGTGCTGACACCCCTGTCAGCTCCTGAGCAGAGCACAGAACAGCTTAGGTGTCCCATGATGTACAAAGGCCATGGGAAGTTTCCCTTATGTGGTCCCTAAGTCCGAGTTTTGTGACATCCTGGCCAACAAGGTGGGAACCGGGGCTGGCAGGGAAGGAGCCCAGTGCAGAGAGTCTGTGGGAATGAACCTGGCCACCAGGGCCATGGGGGAAGCCAGCCCAAAGGGTCAGCATCACGCAGGCAGGGGTGGGGTGTGCCAGCGACACACGAGAGCCCTTAGAGCAAGCCCTGGACACTAAAAGGCATCGTATGTGGGAAACCACTGAGACACAGTGAGACCACGCAGCTCAAGAAAAGAGAGAAAACAGGACCCCCGAGGTCGCTGTACGGAGAGCATCCTCTGTGGCGAAGGCAGGAGGGGCCTCACCTTCCAGGTACGTTGCAATGACGATAATTAACAAGGGCTAGAAGTTCCCTGTTACGGAATTGAGTCTGTGAGCGCCAGTGAAAGCCAATGAAGGACGCCCTCTTACTGGACAGAGACCAGAAATATCACTGGAGATGCCTGGGTTTTCAGCTGGTTCCAAGGAAAGGACTGTCTCTGCTGAACGCATTTTAAAAAGCAGCGTGAGCCAAAAATAAAATCGAATCTGATTACCTCCCCCGAGTGGCTTGTTCAACTCTCAGGTACACGAAGAACGAGAGTGCGGGGACGGTCCGGAAGATCCGGTCTTCAGAAGGGAGAGGGAATTTCATTCTTCTACTGGGGAGACAGAGGTCGGCGGCGAAATTGCTTAACAGAGTGTTGATGAGCCGCTGACAGCAGCCTGGATGGCCTAGAGCGTGTCTGTGATTAACAAGCGGGATGGGATCATCACCTTTAACTTTGAACAGTGTCGCTGGAGAAACAGAAAGACCAATGGAGCAGAGGCAGTTCCTACACTTTTAAGTAAAACTGTTCATTCATTCCTTAACAGGTAACTAGAACCAGTCGGCATCAAGAGCCGTGAGCGAGGGGCCAGGAATTAGGGTCCCCGGGGCAGGAAGGGAGCATTCGGACTCAGGAGTAAGGAGGGGAGAGGGGCTGGGTTTCCGATTTTACCCTGAGTTGAAAAGTGGGACAAATACGGGAAATCAGTTTCGCTGCTTTACTTTTTTGAAGGGAGTTGAGTGGGAGAGAGAGAGAGAGCGTGGGAGGTGGTTTGGGAACTGAAGGCGGTTCGCTTCTGGATCTGCCGAGAGCCAGAGACGCTGGCCAAGGAGAGGTCTTAACAAGCACATGTGCAGGCGTGGAGCCCACAGACAGAGAGAGGCGTTTGGGGGCTCATGTCATGCAGGAGAGGGAATCTTGAGGGCATACAAAGTCCCAGCAGGAGACATAAAATACTCTCTTGGGAAACATCGGTATTTGTGGAATGCAAGTGAATTCACTTATCAGACAAATTTATTATCCCTTTCATGTGGGGCAACATATGATCTCTAGAAAAGAGGTGGTTGGGATCACCAGGTGATACAAACTCTAAGCTTTGGAATCTCCTCTTGACTACAACACATCACATCGGAATGTATTAAGATTGGATTTTAGGAAAAGAAATGAAAGATCGTTTTCAAGCAAGTACAAATGAGTCTGCTAATTTTTCATGCGTGGTTTCAGCTTTCTGTCTGAGGTTTGCTAAAAAGAGTCTCAGTTTCAAGAGTAGTCGTAAATTGATCCCTCTGTAGCCATCAATATTTATAGGTAGAAGCTCCTACTTTTTACTTTTCTATTAAGCGATGGTATCTAACGGTATTGCTTGCTTTCATTCTCATTCACTTTGCGTTACAAATACTGATAAACAAAGAAAGTTAGGAGCACACACAGCATTATTGTAAGTGTCCTTACCTAGCATCTGAATATAGACATTTCCTTGAAATTGCCATATATGAAATTTATGAATATGTCTCATTGGCTCCTTTTAAAAAGGGGGGAAAAACCCAATCAACAACAAGATATCAATATTCTAGGAAACCCAAAGTTCCTTATTTACAAATTTCTGTCAGTCTACGAAGATAACAGAACCTATTAAATCCCTAAAGAAACAGTGAGATTCCCTGAAGGAGAGCCTGCATTTTCTCTTCCAAGCACAACCCCAAATGAGGAAACATTTATCAGGTCTCCCACAGAAATTTACGCCAGAGGCAAAATTGATAGAACAACAGACCACCAGGGGCCTGGTGGAGTTAATTTTTATTTTTCCGGGAGTCTGCCCAAGAAGTCAGCAAATACGGATGTAAATTAAACTCATTCTGTGTGGGTCAAGATATCTTTGTCAAATGACCTTTAATGGTATCCATTTGGCTTAGACCAGACAGATTTCATTGTTATGTCTGGGGATTCTGCCTGGAGAAAAGAAAGAAATAAATGAAAGGCTCCTTATTGATTAGTTCGTCTCCTTTTTCTTTTGATTTAAAGGTTCACTTTCCAAGTCTTCTTGGGCACATCCTGTCTCCCACAGGTCTCCGGGGTGAGGCCAGTCGGCAAGCTACAGAAGGTGTTTCTGGGGCAGGTAGAATTGGGAAATTAAACAGGCCACCATCTCTCCTGCACACGCGTGATGTAAATACGTCTGAGGGGCAAAGAGGTTTGCTGTCATCAAGGCATCACCCAGAATCCATGGCAACGTCCCTGCTTCTCAGATCTGAGTAATAGCACCAATCTCAACCGATATATTTCCAACTTAGTTCCTCCAGCTGACAGGGGTAGATCTTATTCAAGGAGGAGGGGGGAGAATCAGATGTTTTTATAGACTGGCCAGAAATCAGTAACATCATTCTTCCCCCACATGGCTTCTATCAGCGATGGTTTAGTAATATGGTCCTCATAAATGTGTGAGGACATCAGGGACAGGGACACTAATGACCAAGGCCTACATGTCTAGGATTACAGAGTGCTCCGTGGGGATGTGGTTTAGGGGATGGAGAAAGGAATCCTGGTGAAAACGATCAAAATCCACCCACAGAAAGACATATCTAAAGCACATTATATAAAGGGGCTCTACATTTTCAAACTGTCATAAAATTACATTTCAGAATATGTAGTATGGAAATTGCCGAGAATGCTTTCATTTCCTTGAGGCAAATCGTAATGGAAAGGATCTTCTAAATTCTGCAGTAAAATTCCACACACCTCTTTGCACCATTAAAAGAGTAGTCATAAAACTAAATGGCAAAGAACATAATTTTTCACAAAAATTCTCTTAGATCAAGGTAGAGCTACTTAACATGAAAACAACCTGTATATTCAGTGATAAACATTAACATAAGTTAAAACATTATGTAAATGTTTTTTCTTCTATTATTACAATTTTCACAGATAGAAAAATATCTCTATTTCTGCACCTTCCACTCAAGTTTTCCAAGCATGATAGCAAGAAAATACTATAATATTACTTCGGTGGTTACATTTCCCCTATCACCTACTGAAGTGACATTAATTATGAGAAATAAAAATAAACATTCTAATGTGACTTACAAAGCTTTGCTTCAGGCACTGGGCACATTAATAAGATACAAAGATTAACAAACCTATTTTTTAACTAATGAAGGGCATTTTATCACTAACAATTTGAGCAAGTCAATTGGGCCCTTAATATGCTGACCTAAAAATATGGCCAGTTGGTAGATGATCCCTGAAATATTTTCCAGTCGTCAATATTTGTTATCAGTGAGTTCAAAATCCTGCCAAGGAGAGTGGTACTTCTGCATAGACAGACCTTCAGCTATTGTTGGGGGAAAGATGACTCATGTTTGATGGAACATCTCAAGAGAGTCAGACGTGACGTGATTTCTTGCCCAACATGTGACCTTCAGAACAAGTTCATGAGGTTCACAATATATTCCCCTGAATTGCAAACATTATGCATGTGGCCACTGAAAGTCAGTGTCCCCCTCAACAATATGGTGAGGGAGTCCCCTGTAGAGCTTCCCTGCCGTACCACGAGGAGTCTAGGACTGTAGACAACAAACACTTGAAGAATTTCACGCACAACACAGTGGAGATGGGGAGATAGGTGGTCCTTGGAAGGGAAAGTGAAATATGGTATTGTGACCTATTACCCTGTGGTGGGTTCAGTAGTGTACCCTCAAATTCCATGTCCACCCAGAACCACAGAATGTGACCTAATTTGGAAATAAGATCTTTCCAAGATGTCACAATAGGAGTACGATGAGGTCGTAGGGGCGAGGGAGGGTCCGAAATTCAACTGGATGTCTTCCAAGAAGAGGAGGGGTCAGAGAGCTGTGACGACAGAAGCAGAGTTTGGGAGCCGAGTCTACAAGCCCAGCGACGTGGACGGCTGGCAACCACCGGAAGCCGGGGGAGAAGCTTGGGACAGAGTTTTCTCAGACTCCGCTCAACGAGCCAACCCTGCTGACCCCTGATTTTGGATTCTGGCCTCTAGAAATGTGGGGATAAGTTTCTGCTGTTTCCAGCCGTGCGGCATTTGGAACCTCGTTAAGTCACCCCCCGGAGACTCGTGCTAGCTGTGCCGTCTTTGACGAACCACTGAACTTCCCGAAGCCTGACTTGACTGGAGCACTGACACTGCAGCATTCATCCGCGAGGCCTCAGAAAGCACGCCGTGAACCGGAAAAGGCCACACCAGTGTCAGACACCCCTACTGATGAGGGAAGGGAGAGATCAGTGAGGTGTGGATTAAGCCAAGAAGCTACTCCTAAGATGGCCAAGGTCTGGAAAGCCAGGAAAATGGTGTTTCAGGTGAAGAAAACCAATAGAGGTGGAGAAATGTCGGGGTCCCTTTCAAACAAATCAAAAGTGGTAAAGAAATTCCATAATGTTATGAGTCAAAATCATTCCCATCTTTTCTGATCTGTGAATCCTGACCCAATGGACACGTGTATTACTTCCGGAGGGTTGTGACTGCAAACGGCTGGCCCAGAACAAGAGAAATTGGTTCTTTCACAGTTCTGGAGGCCAGAACTTGGACTTTGGGCATATCTTTATGTACCCGGAGGCTCTAGGGGACATGCCTTCCTGCCTTTTCTAGCTCCTGGGGGCCCTGGAGACCTTGCCCCGTGGCTGCATCTCTCCTGTCCCTGCCTCCTTGCTTGTGTGGTCTCCCTTCCTCTCGTGAATCTCCCTCTGCTTCCTTCTCAGAAGGGTACTTGCCCTTGCATTTAGAGTACCCCCTGATCATCCAGGGTGATCTCCTCACCTCGAGATCCTGGACTTCATTACGTAAGCAAAGACCCCTTTCCACAGAAGGTTCCATTCTGAGGGCCTAGGGGTGAGCACATGGCCACACCTTTTTGGGGGGCCACCATTCAGTCCACTGCAACATTTAAGGGTTTGGGGAGAGAACGAGGCTGAAACATAGACACATGATCCCAGGCAAGAACAGTATCACCAACTTGATTTGTGTAAACCAGGCCAGTCTTACAGGACACTCATCAGATCCAAAGAGCATTACTTTGTGTCAAATCAAACGGTCGCAATAAACAATTTTCAAACACAGACCTTATGAGCAGACAATGAGGTCAGATAGGCAAGCATCATATATTTTGTAACCATTACTGTGACCTGTATTTTCATTAATTTCATTTTTATTACTTCTGATCACTTTCGTGTCTCCTAATCTATTCACTTTGCTCACATTAAAATTTAGGACCTTCAAAGTACTGTTTCCCATTAGAGTCAGCTCAGAACCACCTTGATGGAAATTCAGATTTCCTGGGAGCCAATGTCTTTTTCCAAATCATAATTCTTCTTTCTTTCAAGATTCTTAATTTTAAAAGCCAATAAAATTAGACACATTTCTGGATTTAATGCATATCTATCACTTAAATCACCACCGGAAGTTTAAGAGCAATTCCTAAAACAGCTAATCCATATATGATTTAAAATTTGCCAAAACAAATAACAACAACCAAAACCCCCTCAGCCTTCTTTAATTCATATCCGTGCTCATTAATGAGACCCTGTTAATATTTCATGCACAGCCTCTCCCCATTTACTTTAAAATATTTCTGTAATGGAGATTGGAAAATACACCAGGCTCCTAGGAGTAATGAAAAATTCAAATGTGTTTAGGAAAGATCTTCAGCTATAATTCAAATAATGTTGCTTAAACATTTCTAAAAGGACCTAGGAGCCTCTGCTCCAAACCAGATTCAGAAGCACGGCGGGGTCTCGTAGTCAGAGCAGAACGGTCCCTCCTGGGGGTGCTGGAGGTCAGTATCATCACCCGCCACCGTGGTCAGCCTTCCCAGGAGAGGGGAGTTTTGTCTCACAAAACGAGGTAACCCCATCACAGAAGAGCCGAGGTGATCTGAGCGACACTCTGGCCCATCCGTCTGGCCAAAGAAGAGGACGCCAAGCAACCCAGGAACCCGAGAGACACTGAGCTTCTTCCCTGGGACCAGCTTTATCACCAAAGAGCCCTGCAGGAATGCTCATACGACGGTCCGGGAGATCGTGCTGTTGCTAAACCAACTGGCTCTCTGCTATGTGTCTTGGTTTATAAAACGCAGAATACGCTGCCTTCCTTGAAAATCCAGTAGCTTAAGATTAAATATACGTAGCTACAGCTCATGATTAGAAAGGCATATGGCTTGACATATTGCCACAAATTACATATAATCTATACTGTAACATGTGAATGAGTCCTTCGGGAGTCCTTGGGCTAAGACTCATTAGCAGATCTCAGGAAAATGAAAGATTTTTCTAAAACCACAAAATTGACTCCAATTATGGAAAATCCTGCTTAAAACATAAAGGCACTTTTAGAGAAAAATTCATAATTCCATGGGACTTGGCTCTGTGGCAGCTAATCAATGGACGGGCTCTACTCTGCTTTCCTGCTATCAGAGCTGCAGGAAATAATTGTATTTATTCACACTGTTCACTGTTCTTCCCTAAATCAAACAACAACAGAAAAACAACAAAAACTGAAATGGAAATTCTATAAAGTGGCTGTGGAATAATTTTTAGAAGCAAACAGAAAATAATTAACAAACAAAACATTATTCCAAAGCTTGGTCCCATTCTGTTTAATGCAATTAGCATTTATTGAACGACCTGACATGTCTTCAAGATTCGATACAAACAGACTTGTGAGGCGGGTCAGGTAGAGATGATCTGAAGACAGCTTCCACGAAACTTAAAGGAAAATAGGGAAGTAGTTTTCTAAAATCATTACTTCTGTCTTACTGTAATATTTCAACTAAACCCCATGAATTCATAACTGCTCAATATAAGGAAAATATAGATTAGAATGTGAATACAGGACTAGAAGGTTGGCTACATTATAAAAAATTTTAAAGGCAAAATCTCTCCTATATAAAAGGTAGTGAATAAGTTAATAGAAGGTGAGGAGTGTGTGTGTGTGTGTGTGTGTGTGTGTGTGTGTGTAAAATCCCACACTGAGGCTCTCTCCACAGCGATTCACGGCTCAGCCCATCCCACAGCGCCATGATTCCACAGCATCTCCCCAGGACGCTCCTGGCCCACCTGTTCCCTTCAGGTGTATCTCCTGCGGACCCCTTCCTCCTTCTTTTCTCTTGGTTTTCATGATTCTCTCTCCTACTCCTTTTCTCCATCTTCTCCATGCTCTTCGTGAGGGAAATGATCAAGACACACATTTCCACAAATATGCCTATGTTTCTAAAAACAACCAACCCCTTTTATTTGTCATATGCGATTGAAGTTTCTATTAAAAATCTCAAAATCAAAACATCTACACTGAGTATCTTTCCTTCCAGACTGCCTCTTCTCCAGGATTCCTCTCGTGGTTGGCGCTGGCACCATCCATCCATGGTGGGGAGAGAGACTCCTGTCATTTCAAGCTGCGGCTCCTTCTCTCCTCGGGACATGCCCTCTGTCAGCACGGCAGCCTCGTCTCGAGAGCACCACCTCTGCGATCTTCCGCTGTGGTCCAAAGGGTTCTCTTTTGCGTGTTCCCAGCGCCCCCTTCCACTCTCCCCCAATCCATCCTCTACTGTGTCCTCTGGTTTCCTTACCTCATCCCCCACACTGCCTGAAAATACGTGGGGAGTTCACTCCGTCAAGAGGACAAAGTCCTGACTAGTCCATGTATATTTATTCATGCTTTGGTCCAAAAAGCTTTTTTTAAGACTTATCTCCAGCCAATCTCTAGAGACTTAACTGTACTTGTACCATTTCCCAAATACAGGGTGGGTGGCCGTGGCAGAAGTGCCCACGGCGCTCTCAGGAACAGCCGCCTTCTCACACCGCACACATCAGAAGGTGGGAACGTGCCCAGGCCTCCTTGCAGCCCGCGTCTGAGGGCTCTTCAGCTTCCCCCCGTCTGGCACTCCTGCTCAGGATCCTGAAGGTAGGCGTGGGGGAGCTTCTGCCGCGTCTCCTGCGTGTCTCATAAGCATGGCATGAAGACGCCTTGACTTCTCGGGCGATGGAGACCTCCCGGCCTGGTCACTGGCTCACTGACCTCTCCATGCTGACGACCGGGGAGGGGCACGTTCTGGTGTCAGCGGTGCGTGGCAGGAACTGGGAGTCACTGCCTGGAGCAGCAGCTTCTCCATCTGACTGGAAGCTTCCAGATCAAAGACAAGGCCACGTGTATGCTGGAAGCCCCACCATGGGGTGTGCTTTTGAGTCATTCCTGAATGTTCAACATAGGGTCTCCCGGTAAGTATTTCCCTATACCAAGTTATCTTCCACCTTAAAAACTAAAGTGGATTCTGTCCCAAGCAATGGAGTCCTGGGGGTTGGCGATGCCATTCAGACGTCCACGTCTCCACCAGAATGTGCCTTCATTTCATCCTTCCTGAGCTCTAGCCCATCCCCAGAGGCCTCGGCCACACCTGACCTCCTCCAGAAAACATTTCTACACTTTCTTTGGGAGCCAAATGATTACTTCGTTCTCCAGGTAATGCAGAACTTTGTTAATATTGCCTATGTTACTATAAGCAAATTATATCATAATTATTTGTTAACTTGCCTTTTCCTTATCTGTCGAGAGTGAGGTACTTGAGGACAAGGAATATGGCTTCTTCATCTTTGCTTCTCTAATGCTCGGACTTTGACATCTAGTAGAGTCTCAGTGAACATGGACTGAAATGACCTGGAATACGTTGGCTGGAGCTTTGTCCTCTGATAGGTAACTGCTGCTAAGGGCTGAGGGGGGAAACCCAGGGGCCACAAATTCAAAGGTGGAAGGTGGTAACCACAGATGGGCCTGGATGGAAGGTAAGTGGAATGTGGATTCCAGCATCAAAAGATGAGGACAGTGGGACCTTGTGAAGAACAGGAGGGTATTTCAAGCTTGATTAGGAGGAGTGGAAGCCCAGAGGGTGTGGGTTTTGCCCCGGGGGTGGGGTTGTGACACAGAAGTCAAGGCTAAAACAACTGGCATCAGCTCGGAGAACCTGGGATATTAGCCGGGCCTAAAGGGTGTAAGGCTTTTTTTTTTTTTTTTTTTAAAGATTTTATTTATTTATTTGACAGAGAGAGATCACAAGTAGGCAGAGAGGCAGGCAGAGAGAGAGAGAGAGAGAGAGAGAGGAAAGCAGGCTCTCCGCTCAGCGGAGAGCCCGATGTGGGACTCGATCCCAGGACCCTGGGATCATGACCTGAGCTGAAGGCAGCGGCTTTAACCCACTGAGCCACCCAGGCGCCCCAAGGGTGTAAGGCTTTTATAGACAGTTAAGAGGAGGTCCTTGAAGGTGTTTAAGGAAGAAGCACATTTTACTAAGCTGTTTAGGGAACTGAGGGTGGAGAGGTAGCTCTCTTTACTCAGGTTGCCATGCTCTAAGAAAAATAATTTAATACTAAAAACTACACTGAAGGCAAGTCAAGTCAGAAGACCAATACCTCTTTGGCTAATGAAGGGATCCCAAAGCTCAGAGCAGAGCTGTCTGTTAAAGCCAAGGCCCTCTTGCTCACATGATGTTATAATGTGGGGAACGTTATAGAAGGATCTGACCACCTGCTTCATCACCCACATTCTGAAGATGCAAAGTCCTTCTCAGGTTGAAATAAAAGAGCTTAGGAAAGTAAAATGGTGTGGGTTCTTCTCCCAACTTCCATTCATTGAAATAATCAACTCTAAAATATCTAAAACTTGAAAGCTTGTCCCGAAGAGGTTTGGTCCCTCAGCGTACATGCTATACCATGGCTATACCATGTTCCTCATTCAACTTACCCTTCCTGCGTAGTGCATGGTGGTGAAGGCTGTGCCCTGGTCTTTGAGCGCCATGTTCCCATTCCCATCCTTCATGGGTGAATAGACTGCATTTGTGTTTGACGATTCAAGGAGACTTTGTACCTTTTTGGGAAGATTTGGTTCCATTGACCAAATCATCTGACTTTCTTCATCCAATAAAGAGAGAAATCCAGATGGTTTCTGAAAATTAAGAAGAGATAGAATTTTTTCTTCCATTACTCAGTTTGATGGTTTTGTTATTATTGTACATATATGTTCATTTGTATTTTCACTATCTTCATATAAGCACTCAAAAAATGAATTAGTCTACTTTTAATACACATCTATGTTTGCTCACTACTATATCCCCAACACCTAACAAAACTCTGATGTAATGTAGGCCCAAAAAGTATCAGTTGATTAATAATTGATAATGAGTAAATAAGTTAAAGAGTGTGTTTTAATGTCATTCAAACGCTGGAGTTATTAAAAAGTATATTCTCATCTCAAAAAGAAAAATGGAATTTCCAACTAAAGGAGAAGCACAATTTTTCTTGACCTCTAACCCACATCAAACTCTTTATAAAAACAAAACAAAATTTGGGTAAATTGGAAGGGGAGGTGAACCATGAGAGACTATGGACTCTGAAAAACAGTCTGAGGGGTTTGAAGTGGCGGGGGGGTGGGAGGTTGGGGAACCAGGTGGTGGGTATTATAGAGGGCACAGCGTGCATGGAGCACTGGGTGTGGTGAAAAAATAATGAATACTGTTTTTCTGAAAATAAATAAATTGGAAAAAAACAAAACAAAACAAAACAAAAAAAAAAACTCTTTATAGTTATGATGGGTCAAGTAACTTCTCCGAAAACAGAACTTACAATCATGTTGAGTCATAAAAATTGCAGAAAGAGCCTACTGAGCAGGAAGTAGAAGTGACTATAATATTCCAATATTAGGAACTAGAAGAAATACAGTTGGAAGCTATCACTTATAAAATCCAAATTGGAAGTCGGATAGTTTATAGCCGTCAAACACAGAAGCTAAAGTCATATATAAGCAACCACTTAAAATTAATCTCACGTGAAGGAAAACACGGCTTGAAAGAACTTCTCAGATTGCCCTGACAGTTTGCTCCCCACACATAGAACAGCATGGCGCCCACTCGGTTTACGCGCCAGGTGAATAACATTGACCCACTGCTGTTTATCTTTTCTTCCCTAGAAAAGTTCTTCTGTGGACATGTCAAATCCACCTTTAAAAAGCAGCTAATTTATTTTATTTATTTACCTCATTCTGTCATATAGCTGAATTCTTTGCATCAACCCAGTGTGCTTTTGGAAGTGTGAATACCATGAAATAATTCTTCTCAGGGAGTGAAGAGACATATTAACCCCTCTATCGACTCAGTTTGCATTTTGACCCGAGGTCACCAAACCCACCCCCACAGGCCTTTCATCTTATTCATTTGGCCAGTAGAAAGTTGTCTCTTTGTGGCTAAAATACTTCAGTTGTTTTAGGCCTTTCAGGGTTTCCTGCTCATGGTAAAGAAAATGCAAAGACTAGATACAGTTGTCTCAGGGCTGTAAATGTTGAGTTCCTTCCAATGCCACCCATAGAGAAGAAAGGTTGAAAATGGCGGCCAGGGGAAGGACTTATGCCTGGTGGGGGCTCACGTACCAGGGGGAGCCCTTTGGGAGACATTTGGCATCTGAAAAAGTATCTCTGGAATGAGCAGACAGCCTCCCTGGGAAGGAAGAAGAAGATGGGTGGATAAAGGGAGAAGGAGCATGAGGAAGGAACTGGGTAGACCTGTAAGAATCAAATTCACTCAGTAGAAGCAAGTTGACCCACCTCAGCAAATGACCTCAGTCCCTAACACCTCCAGAGACTTGTGTTACCATCACAGAAATGTTTCTGATAGGGGAATGTGGAGAAGGAAGTCCACTGGATGGTACATTCTCAGATAACAAAGGGCCCTATAAAGAGCCAGATGTAAAAAACCAAAGCGTAGGTACCCATAATGGATGGAGAGAGGCCCTAAAAGAAAATTCAGTGAGGAGCTGGAAGAGGGCTGGTCTTGCCTGGGAAGTGTTGAAAGAACAGATTCTTCATTTCAGTGTGTAGCAACCTATTTGCTGAAGAGTAAGCTGTTGATACATAAGATCAGCAGTTGCTCCTTTACCCGTGCCTTTGAGCATCAGGCCATGGCACTCCTCCAGATACTGTTACACTAACTCCCCTCCTCACACACACACACACACACACACACACACACACGGGCACACACAGCATGTGGTGGAAGGGTGAATGGGCTGGTTAAGGACATTGCAAATGCATCCATGTTTTGGGGGCTGACAGACCTCTGTAGGGGCTCAGATTTAGAGCTTTAATGGGTGTTTCAGTAACTCAAAGTCAAGGCCCTAAGTAGTATAAAGGAACGGATCACTTCCAAAATAGCCAACCTGTTCTACTCCAAAAGCAAGATGATGTTTTCCAAGGATAAGGTGGTCAGAAACCAACAAGGTATTTTTTTAAAAACACTGTAATTTGTATTGTCTCCAAAAGTTTTTAAATTTGTATGTATTAGGTTTTCTGGATGTTTGATATAAAAACACAGAAGAATGGTAGTAATGAAACTTAAAGACTTGGAAACTTGCTGACATGTCTGAAGAAGAAAATAGAACATGGAGAAGTCATAAAAAATGGCGTACAATTCCTTCAGAAGTGAGGGTTTAGGAGAGACTGTTCTACAAAATGTATGTCACCTTGACAGCAGAAAGCAGTGAGGACCAACAGGGTAAAAAAGTGCACTAGACACATGGAGAGTCAGGTAAGAATCTAGATCCACACCCTCCCTTCATGGACATAAGACTAATACATATTTGTTGAAATATGAATTAATGGCTTAAGCAAAAATCACAGATGTTTGTGAGCAGTAGGGGATTATGGGTACTAGGAAGGAAACGGTATGCTTCCTTTGTATTATAGGGTATGCCTGTCTGATATACAGACTTGCAGATTTGTAGGTAAATACTCAAGCTGCACCCTATACTTGGTACATCTTTTCATTTTTATAGGTATCAAAGAGAAGCAGCAGTGAGAAACACCCACTCTCATTTCCAAATCATTCTGATGAGCGTCCTCCTATTGAGATAATCATGGGTGAAATCTCAAGGATGGCCATGGAAGAGAGAGAAAGAACATCATGGCCATCGAAGAGATAGAAAGAATGTCATGGCCATCAAAAACAGAGAAAGAACTTCATGGCCATCAAAGACGTAGAACATCAAGACCATCAAAGACATAGAAAGATCATCATGGCCATTGAATACATAGAGCATCACAGCCATCGAAGACATAAAAAGAACATCATTTGGCTGGCCAGTGGTTAGCAGTCAAGAATACAGCAGCCAGCGAGAATGAGGGCAGCAGATTTCTGAGGTTTCCCATACACAGTTCACTACACACTGCTATTGGTTTGAAGACATTTTCAAACCTTGTATAAAGAAGTTATATACCCTGTGTGTCATGATGAGGGATGGCTTTCTAGAGGAAGATGGTTTCTTCTGTCATTAAAATAAAGAAGGTTGACAAGTTTGTAAGAAGAACAAGAATATTTCACATACTTGGTAAAGGTATAAAGTAAATTTACAAATCTACATTTATAGAAATAAAGGGTGGAAAATTACAGCCTATGTTCTCCAGTGGCTAAAAGGCATCAGTTTTAAACAATGTTCAAGTGTTTTAGAGATAGTATCAATATATGTATATGTCTTCCTACATTAGTACAGAGGGATTGCTATTTGTGTGGCAGATTTTTGTTTTTTATGATAGAGATATGAGGCAAAGTTTTTTGCATTTTAAGGTAGAAATTTAAAAAAAGGTAAGGATTGACACTGGCAGAGGTCCTAAGATTGTACATACACAAACATATTTTTCTGCCAATGTTTTTCCATATTTCAATTTACAAGCTTCAGAGATAAATTAAAAAGATCTTGTTGAATTTGTTCTATGAGCTTGTTAGTCTTAGTATTGTTTTATAAAATATTAATTTTGTACACTGAGCATTTGTAACTGTGCTGAAGGGGGAGTTTTATTGACATAACCAATGTTGAATATTTTTATAACAAAATGATCTGATATTTCTAGTCCCTTCCAACGAATTGATGATTCTTCAAATGCCCCTGCAGGAAAAGGGTAATTTGTGCTCCCAAATTGATTCTGAAAAAAAATAAATTTCTGAAAAAATTAATACAGTGAAGTCTCAGATATAAAGCCATCTCACAATGAAGGGCCCTTGAAAGAAAATTCTTTGTCTCCAGTATATTTAAATCCTGTAAAGTATCTAATTATATTATATGAATACCTGGAAAAAAAAATCCAAAACTCCAGTCTGGTTCCCAGGAGAATAAGCTGTTTCCATGGTAACTCCCTCTTGTACACATTCTGTTTGCTCGTGTAGAAAAAGCACTTCATTGATGTAGTGGTGCATCTTCTCATTGGTCATGTTGACACAAAGCTATGCGGGGGAGAAAGAAAAACAATTCACAAGGTAATTATGGCCATGCAGATCCACTCGTTCTATGACCATTTCAGATGGGCGACATATTGACTCAAGAATGTTCCACACCAATTAGTCTATTGAGATAAAGCACTACAGTATTGCTTGAGAAGTCAAAGAGAAGAGTTTCACTTGATATTGTTGACTTCTTTTGGTCTGATTATTCAACTTAAAGTGAGTATGTTAAAAACAAGAAGTATAATTACAACATTAACTCACAAAGTTGGTGTTTAAAATAAAGTTGAGTAAAAAACATTTCCAAAAGGAAATTATATCTAGGCTTTGTCAACAACTAAGGATAAAGGGTGGGTTTACCATGAAAGCCCAGGGACAAAAGAAACATGTACTGCCACCTCACTTGTGTTATATATCCATGATGACAAGAAAATGTGGGTTTCTTTCAGAAAGAATAACTGATTTACTCATTCTGTTGTAGAAATTTTTTTATCAGAAAATTTTTTATAATCCTCCAACTGTCGACTTTTTCCTTCCCATCCAGAAACAAATATGTTATTTCTTAATCTTAAAAATTATCTTTAAATACTAAAAATCAATAAAACACCCCAAATTTAACAAAAATGAAGTCTTACTTCCCCTGTAGGCTACCCTCTTGCTTTGTTGCTCTTTTTTCCAACAAGAAAACCTCAAAGGAGTTGTCTTTCCCTATCATCTCAAATTATTCTCCTCTCCACTGTTGAAGCCACTCCAATAAACTTTTGCCCCCTCCCCAGTGTCCCCACAAGAATCACTTTGGTGGGAGTCACCAATGACATATGCATTCCTAAACCTAGTGTTCACCTCTTGGTGTTCATGTTCCTTGACCTCCCTGCACAATCTCATGGTGATTCCTCCGGTTTCCTGGAAAGCTGCCTCCACTGTCTTCCAGGACACCATGTGCTTGTGGCCTCCTGCCTCACAGGCCTCTCCACCTACACCCACGTCCTTCATGAGCTCATTTTGTCTCCCAGACCATGTGTAAGCGAGCCACTATATTACACCAAGTAAAATCCATGGTGAAACCTCCAAAGGTGAAAACCGACAAATCGCTTAGAACTATTTAGAATTCAGTAACTTACTGAAAATAAAGATGAATCATTTATATAAATCAAAATAATGGATAAAAAGCTTTTCAAAGAAAACCATATCACACCTGCAATGGAAACAATATCTAGGATTATGTGTAATATGAAAGTGTTATAGTTAGACAATGAAAATGCCAAAGATTTTGTAAATCACGTGGACTGAAATAGTCACTGGAGAAAAGAGGGACCACCCTAGGTTTCTCTTCTGCACATATCCAAATTCTTCTCCATGTCTGGTGTCCTTAAAACACCTGTTAAGGGGTGCCTGGGTGGCTCAGTGGGTTAAGCCGCTGCCTTCGGCTCAGGTCATGATCTCAGGGTCCTGGGATCGAGTCCTGCATCGGGCTCTTTGCTCAGCGGGAGCCTGCTTCCCTTCCTCCCTCTCTACCTGCCTCTCTGCTTACTTGTGATCTCTCTCTGTCAAATGAATAAATAAAATCTTAAAAAAAAACCAAAACACCTGTTAAGTGGGAGCTCTTCCTAGATATTCCTGTCCTTCTACTGGGAGCTCGTGGTTTCTCTCTTGAACATATAAGAGCACCCCTTATGTTCCAGCTTCCAATCAGCAGGCCAAGCCACTTTTGTAAATGACCAACACCAAGAATGCCTCAGTTCTCCTTAGAGATGCCGCTGCCGGCACATTAAGGGTGGGGCTGTTCATGATTGAAGAACAACGTGTACAATGAAAGAAAGAGCCATTTTCTCATAGATTCAGCTATGTGGGGGGATGGGAGTTGATGGGATTCTACAGAAATGAAGTCTCAGAGGGAAAGGTTTCAGGGAAGAAAGATACTTATCAGTGCAGGGCACTGGCCAGCACACAGAGGTTGTCCTGAGACCGATGGTGTAATGTCAGGTTCCATTCTTTACTTCTCACCAGGACCAGAGTTGTGTGAGTAGACACATCCCAAATGTCTTCAGAAAAGATGACATAGTGACAGGACTGTGGGCATGTGGCTACCTTGATCAAAGCAAGACTGAAGAGCTGAAAAGGTGGAGGCTCAGATGACCCGATCTAGTCAAGTTATTTCAAGGATGAATGTACATAGATATTTTGTTATTAATGTAATAGATGGAGAATAATTGATAGAGAAGTATGCCAAATGACATGCTTAAATAATAACTATATTCAAAATAAGATCTGAATACCCTATCTGGACAAAGAAATACAAAAGCAATTCTTATTAGCTCCAGATCAGAAAATGATGGTCTGGGACTCCTGCCCTATCTCCCATAGTTGGTTTTGTATTTCTGACTTCACAGTTAAAAAAAAAAAAAATTTTGTAAATCTGGTGATAAAACAAATGTCTTAAGACTGAAAAAGCCTTCCTATTGCATTCTATTGCAAAATAAGATCTAAGTTAACACTAAAATAAGAACTCTGCCACATTGCTGCTGCCTTGGAAATTAACTTTAAAACCTAAAGAATTAGAGACAATTCATTTAAACTTAGAATCATTTCTTCACCTCATCTCCTTCCTCCTGCTACACCAGCCACAGTCGCTGGGATTTCTTGAGTTTTCTTTCTTCTATCCAATTCGGCCAGCAGTTGTTAGAACGTCTCCTCTTTGCCTCTTGACAACCAGAATTCACGAGATAGAGGCAAAGTTGGAAGTTCTGTATATTTAAACTAAAAGTTTCTTAGACAATCCCTCACTTTCACTCATGTATTCTCTGAATATAAAAATATTACGACCTCCGTCACTTCAGGTCACTGTCACTTCAGGTGACAATACATTTGTAGGACATTTAACTTGCTTTTAAATGTAGGACATTTAACTTGCCTGCTGGTTGTTATGGCAAAAACAACCTGAATATGGACACAGACTGGTTAGGTCGGCACATGACAGCCGGCAAACAAAGAGATGGAACTCACTATTTAAATATCATACAAAAAGCTATTTCCTTTCTCACAACTGTTACAGCCTAGCTTCACATTCATCCGCTTGCTTTGTTCTGTCAAAACTAAGTGAGACTGGCTGACCAAGATCCCTGCTTTTCTTACTCTCCAGGGTATAAATTTCTGGAAGTGATTCTGGAAAGACAAACCCTTTCCCCAAAACAGTGTCGACTCTGTTCATAGGAGCAGCCCCACCAGGAAGGTAACGCATTTACTTGTTGCTCTCATTTCATCATAAACAACAAACAGAAATGTCTGAAAATTGTTGTTGGGGAAGAAAAATGGAAATATTAAAAGTTATTTCACTTTGTTTTAAAAAATCATATTTTGAGATGGTCCCCCAAGCTACCCAGTTGTTACACCCCTTTAATCCCTAAGTAATTTTGTTACCAAAGATGAATTAATGTTACAAAAGACTGTTAAAATTTGGAGTGAAATATTTACGGTAAATGAACAGAAAATGAATGACTCCATTATGGAATGAAACTGCTGGAAAATACTCTCTTTAATTATATGATACACACAACTGTCTTTTTTCAAAAATTTTGGTGTTAAAAATACATTAAATCATTTAAGAAAACATAAATACGTTCTATACGTTAGCCGTCCGAGCTTCCATGGAAGAAGTGGTTTTAAAGTGGTTATGGAGAGTGCACCTAAATGGAATGTATTTTAGGAAATGGATTGTGCAGGAGATAAAGGTGAGAGCCATGAAAAATAAGGAGATGCCTGATACTCTGTAACGTCTGATACGTTACTGTCGGTTACTATGTTACAGTCTAATGAAGCATTCCAAAATGAGAATATCCGTGGCTGATTCTCTAGTGTACAAGAAATACCCGAATCACAGGACATAGATCTCTCCCCTCAGTTTGAGAGTCTCTCATTGAAGGTACTTAGATGTGGATGTTCCAAACGCACTGAACAGAATTGTCTCACCATTTCACATTCACGATAGATGGCAGGTCTGTTGTTGCAAAAATTACTTTCCATGACAACCTGCCCGCTTCCTCTTGCCCTTGAGCATCTCATAGCTGAGAATCTCCCTATCCCCGTGGTTGGTCTGACCAACTTGGGCTTTTTTATAATACAGACAGACAATTCAATTGTTACTGTTTAATATTTTATTGAACTGAGCCTTGGCTTCGCTGAACGGATCCACTGTTTCAGGGGAAATGGAGGCACCAAGTGGGAATGTGGTCAAAGCCACAGCAAAATTAGAAAGAGCTGGAGGGGGTCAGAGTACATCCCCCCCCCCCTTTTTCCTCTAGGAAGGCCTAAAGTAATCTGCCAAACTTTGGCTAACAGGAAATGGATCTGGCCTGTGCTTCTGGATACAATTCGATTTCTTACTCTCCTGGTCAAGATGATTTGTAAAACATCCGGCTTCTCTACTAAGCCTTGACATTTTATGCTGCAACACTGGATGGCATTTTGTGACATCGGGTGATCAGAACCTTGTGTTGTACATCATGTTCTTTGTATTTGGAGGGGGAAAAAAAAGAAGTCATTTATTAAAATCCCATAGGGAAAATTCCAGCTTGATGGGTAAAACTGAGTAGGCTGGGAGTAGTTTTTGACTTGCAGCCTTTGTTACACTGGTGCTGTCTGAGACCGAAATGTGTTTGTGTTTCTAACAGAGAAGACCAATGCTGGGTGGGAAAGGAAATCACTGGGAGCATATACAGTTCAAAGTAGAACGGTTTCCAAATTCATGTTGAAGTAACGTGTACATTACAATTTTCTATGAAAACAGTTTGCCTTTCCCTATTCTATATTGTTTACAGCACCCACTGTTTGACCAAAAGTCAAATCTACAAAGGGCACTGCAGCATGAACTTTGAAACTGCCAGTAAATGTGGCTAATACGAAAACATCAGGGTATGTCAGATGTCTAGCTGAAAATGGGGGGAAAAAAATGGATCCCATCAACAAAACGATGGCCCCATTCATGGCCAGAACCTACTTATTCCTGATACGGCTTCACTGGTGTGTTGCAGATGCATATGTGAGTGTATATTAAATGCAATGAGAAAAAGATACAGGGAGACATGTTTCCAGGCAAATTAGTTTACATATCTAGAAGCATCGATCTGCGTTGAAAACTGAGAATATGATTGTCTTCACTGCAAAGCAACCATTTTTACATTTTGACATTGTCCATCAGAATCCTAACCGGGTGGCACTGAATCTCTGGGGATTCCTCCGAGCGGCCTGGATGCAAGAGAAGGTGAGGATTCACAGATGAAAATGAGACAGTACTAAGTATTGCTTAATTAGCACGCACCCTTCTCTGATGCAAATACATGCTTCGTACATTAAGTGCTGTTGCTAACTGGTTTAATAATAAAAATGATGCACCCCTTGGAAACCCTCTTTAGTAACAGAACGTTATTGCTTATCCAGATGGTCTATCATTTGTATTAATGACAAACTTAATTTCTTGAGTAAATTTTCACCAACTGTTCTCCCTTTATTTTTATTACTCAGTGAAATATCTCTGAAACAAAAATATAATAGAGCATGACATTTACATCACAGAATTAAAGTAGGAGGTTAATGAAAGCTGGCTCCAGGTGAAGACAGAACCCCAGGCGTTAGACGGCGATTGCCTCAGAGCTCTTACAGGATGCTGATGTCTCAGCCTGACCCCAAACCAATCAAGCCAGAGTGAGGCCCAGACACTGATACAGTTTAAAAGCTTTCCAAGTGATTTTAATATGTAGACATGGTGAGCACACCAAAGCATAGCACAGAGCATACACAATCCATTAAGTGATTTGTTTCCCAATGAATACCGATACGTATATATAATGCACTAATGGAATATTGTTAGATTGTGCAGGAATGATGTCAGATTTCAGACAGTCTGTATTTTCTGCGTGTGTTTAGCAGAACACTAATTCAATGAGATCTCAGTTGATACTGCCTAAAAAAAATGAATAAACAAACAAACAAACAAAAAACCCACACTGAATCAGAAACCCACTGGAGAAACACTGAAGTGAACTAAGTTAATGGGCTTCTCTGCAGGACTTCTCAGGGTCTTTCCTGTGCTGAGAATCCTGTGAATCTCCACCTTACTTTTTCAAAGCCTGCCTCGGGGCTCGCCAGATTGCTCTATGTTCTTTCCCCAACAAATCAATCATTCCCAATTTTGACACATTATCTATAAAACAGCAGGTGCAGGGGCTGGTGAGGGAATGGCACCTCTCTGATTTGTTTCAGCTTTTAAATCCTCTAATTTATTTTGCCTTCTTTGAATGTCCTGTTATGGCAGAGGCCTTTCTTCTCCCTGTCCTTGTTTGGGGAGGCCTATTTACTTTCTCTCGGCACCATCTGTCTCGACCTGATAGAGGGGCTATAGTTCCTCTGCCGACACTCCGATGTCATGTACAAGTAGAGGCTTAGGGCACCACGTAGACCCTGCGCCGGGCCTCTTCCCCGCCCCGGGAGCCTCAGTCAGCAGGAAGCCACCGAGCGCCCACCCACGTCAGCCCCCCTGCTGCTGCTTTGGTGTTTTCTCCGGATTCGTTTGGTTTTCACCCTTTCTCGTCTCCCTGCCCTTCCCCTTCTCTTTGGTGGATTTTTTTCCTAAACAAACCGCACGTCCTTGCAAACTTCTTCCAAACATCCTCTGGGTTCCCTTCGAAATTTCCAAATCAAACCCGCAGAACAGGTTTTAAGCAAATATAGTTCTATCACAGGCATAACAACATTGTTTCTATTCAGGGGCACCTGGGTGGGTCCTTCAGCGAAGCAGCGGGCTCTAGGTTTCAGGTCAGGAGCTCAGGGGTGTGGGATCGTCCCCCAGTTGGGCCCCGCAAGGAGTCTCAGATTGTTTCCCTCCCTCTGCTCATCCCCCTGCTAACACCTGCAATAAATAAATCAATCTTTAAAAAAGAATTGTTTTTATTCAGGCAAAAAACACTTTCTCAACATTTCCTTACTGACTGTCTTATTTAGAGCAACACAGGCTCATTAAATAAATCCAACATTCCAATGGGTCTGATTCATGCTTGCGTTCTCCTCTAATAAGGAGTAATCACTACTCTGGGATTTAAGAGATTGACTGAAGGGATCAGCCAACAAGAAACCCCACTGGCTAAGTTGATTGCCATATTCTGTATAATAAGCTACTAATATCACAAATGAAAAGGAAAGTATTTTTAGCTATTTTGCATGATACATTGTCCATAACATGTCCTCCCATTTATAGAGAAGCCATGCCCAGGTGCTGGAAACATAACTTCTGGTCAAAATTCTTGTATTTTAAAGCTTCGGAAACTGTACTTTTCAACAGAAAATAAGTGTGTGTGTGTGTGTGTGTGTGTGTGTGGTCAGCTTAATCAATATGCCTTCTCTTCTCACATTCACTTGTTAATGTAGGCCTAAAACCAATAATTAATATATAATTTCTACTGAAATATCTGTTCTTTGTAAAATAGTTGTCATTACCCGGGATTAGATGCGAAGCTAAGAGGACTGAATAGCTAGGCTCTTCAGGATGATGCTCTCGAGGTGGCCAAGAGAGGGACAAAGCAAGCATGCGGAGGGCTGGCCTTGGGGCCCGGCAGACGTGCATCCATGTTCCCTGGTTGGCCGGCCGAGCCTTCCCCAGAGGGTTGCCGTGGGAGTCAGAGATCGTCCAGAAAACGCATCTGGGCCATAGTGGGGGCTCGAGCGCTTATAACCATTATTGATTATTAGCAGAAAACTACATGAATTCTATTTCTGGCCAGCACATTTGAGCTTTCGACCTGTGCAGTCACTAATGTAAGTGGAGGCTTTTCCTAAGTTAGTCATCACTAGAAGAATTCAATGCATTCCTGTCAGAAGTGACCCGAAGTATATTTTGGGATCCATTCTTTCTTCTTTTGATGTCCTGTAACATTTCCTTTTAATCATTCAGCTGTTCTGTAATAAAGGTAAACCTGCTTTCTCTAATTTTATTTATACTTAGTAAAAAGATTTGCTGAAAAACTCCACAATGGGGAAAAAATGATGTCAAATAAAATTTATTAAGTTATTTATTTCTACATTTAATAGAATAAATAATGTTGTGTCCTGAGAGAAATACAAACAAATACCACCATGGGCAGACAGCAGTTTGGAAAATGTATAGTAACAATCCACATTTACGTCTAGTTTCAAAGCACCTGCAGAACTGGAGAGAGGCCACGTATCATCCTGAATTCAGAACCTCGTGCTAGGTCCTCCTGTGCCTTACTTAACTTATCTGGGCCTTGCTTTCCTTAACACCAAAATGGTGACTTTTTTTTTTAAAATTATACAGTTTGGAGGGGAAAATGTCATTAAATGTACAGTTAAAATTGCTTTACCCTGCCTCATTTTAAAAAATTTCCTCAAAATTAGCTTTTCAAAAACTGTTACCCAAAGACTTTTTTTTTACTTTTATCTTATATTTATGTATATATATGTATGTATGTATTTTTTAATAGGATCTACAGCCAATGGGAGGCTTGAACTCATGACCTTGAGATCAAGTTCCACGCTGTACTAACTGAGCCTGCCGGGCACCGTACCCGAGAAGACTTCCAGGCATACTGTATTGTGGAATTAGAACCCAATATTATTGCAAGTACATTAAAATAGCAGCTCATTATTTAATTACTGCTTCTCTATAGCACATGAGTACCCCACTGATTGGGTGGTAAACAGATCCATACTGAAACCTATTTTTTTTTTTTTTTTAAGTAGGCTCCAAGCCTGGTGTGGAGCCCAATGAGGGGCTTGAACTCATGACCTGAGGGCAACAGTTGGACGCTTAACCCACAGAGCCACCCAGGTGCCCCGGATAAATACTGAAACCCAATAGTCGTCAGAACATTAATTATGATGAAAACAGCAGGGGTCATGCCAGCCTTGGAGCTAAAATGGCAACATTTTCCTCTTGAAGGCTTCCCCACCCTTCTCCCAAGGTGTCTGCTAGAATTGGTCCTCCTTCCATTTGCATCCTACAGACCACACCCCAAGGCCTATGCATTTCTTAGTGTCTGGAATGGGGGCCTGGAACTTTATACATATGCAAATTATGTTTGTTGAATGAATGCACCATAGACTGACCTGATGCAAATGAGCCAGAAAAGCACGTCCTTCCAGTACTGCTAATAAGACTCTGTCCCAGAGCAGAGACTGTAGCCCTCCATTTTCCCGTCTGTAAAATGGGCTATTCTACATGAAGGGTGATGATTGATCTGTGTATCGTTTCCAGGATAGCAATTCCACAACTAAGAGTTTTATGTTTTTTTGTTTTGAGGTTGAGGTTGCCAAAATCTATGACCTCATTTCATAAAATTTGAGACGTCAAGGTATCTGGCTTTTTCAGTGTTCAAACACTTAGCTCAAGCCTCACTGAATTACTGTTCATCTCCACTTCCCAGTAAATCTCACTTTTTAGAAAAGAGTTTGTAAGCAGGGAGACGTCTCAAATCCTTGACAGCCCTGCCAAAATCAGCTTAGGATGAAGCGTAGTTTGAAGATAGATCATATATCACAAGTTTATCTTCTGCAACAGAAGCTTTAAGTTTGAACAAATGTAGTCTCTCTATTCTTACAGAAGGTTGTTGATATGCAGTTTTACTAAACTCTGAGCTCCAAGCATTTCATTATACATAGCTGCATTTTATGTGTGCGGTGGGAAATTTAGGAAAATTACTGAATGTTAAATCATTAGTTTCCATGACTTTATCCTTTGTGTTTTTGGTCAAGATGTATAGTATGTAGGGCTTTGCAACCCATTGGTTAGGTGTGGAAGTATTCCAGCATTTATTCAGATAGTATTTATGTAATCTCAAAATATTCTCCATTTACTTAAAATTGTATATTAAGGGCAGTTTTAAGCATATTCCACAGTGAACAATGTAATGAGCCCTCACCTGCCGTCAACAAACCTCAAGAATTATCAGCTCATGGCCAATTCTGCTTTACTCACCTTCCTGTTGCCCTCAACACTGGACTCAGCTGAAGTAATTCTCAGGTGCGCATTGAAATATTGGCAAGTGTTTTAACACAGTTCTCTAAGATATGAGGATACTTAGATATGAAGGGTACTTAGATATGAGGATACTTAGATACTAAGATATGAAGATACTTAGAAAACACATCCACAGTACCTTTGACTCCATAATTTCTATCAACAATAATTCCTTCACTTCATCAAATATCTAGATTTTTACCTTACATTGGTTCACTCGTAGATTTTGTACTTCAACAATTAAGGATCTACACAAAGTCCATATATTTAACTGACTTCTCGATCTCTTAGAGTCTTTGAATCTATAGGCTACCCACCTTCTTGTACGTTTCTGCCCTTGCGTTTGCAGAGATAGGTCATTTGTCCTGAATGGTTTCCCATGCGCTGGGATTTGCAGAGAGCATCCTCATGGTTTCTTGCATCGTGTTCCTCTGTCCTCTGTCCTCAGTCCCTATTATGTAGTAGTTAGCTCAAGAAACTTCACTATATTCAGGTTTTCTCTCTTCCTTCCCTCCCTCTCTACCCTTCTTTCTTCCTTGGCAAGAACACTTCACAAGCATCCTGTGAATGTCTCTGTTAGCCACGTTAGCAGTCACTGATACTCCCGCCTGGACTCTGTCCTTATCAAGAGCAGCAGGATGGAGCAGCCCTAAGTCTGCCCTCCATTCTTCAGTTGTTTGTTGAGGGACCATCCCAAGCGACCCATGTGGTGGCTTAGGGAAGACGGGCAACTGCGCACACTGAGCCCTTCTGTCTAAGCGTGTGACTTGTGGGAGCCCTCTGCACAGTCCCTCACCGAGGCTATCTACTTCGTTTTGACCAAGTCAGTCTGTCTTCACTCCCGTCATGCCTCTGACATGCTATTTTTAAACACTAGAGGAGTTACTGGTTTTGTGCGCTCAGGCCACATCCAGCTTCCCTCTCAAGTCCCCTTGTTATCCGATGTCTCATTCACTCTTCTCGCTTTTCCAAATACACCATCGCATCTGGAGCGAGACATATGTTTACCCCTCTCTCCCATTTCCTGGTGCCTCAGATCGCTCTCTCCTTTGAGGCATCATTGGTGCTGGGATGTGTAAGGGATACCCTGTCTCGTTCACTATCTTTCCGCTTCCTGAGCAGTACAAACTTGGAATTCGCCACCTGCTTGATGCCTGAGGCTCAGCTGGAGAGCTTCTCCCTGGATGCATTAGGAGATATTTTTACAGAGCTAGAGACAAACTCTACGTGGTGAAGGAAACAGGGTTCATACAATGCAGGTACTACGTAACAGAGAGTGAGCTGGTAATAATGTAAGTATTTAAGTAATGAGGGTGGTAGAGTCACAGCCTTCCATATTGCACTTTGGGACTCCAGTGACTTAGGATGACCACCCCCCACCCCGAACCATTCAACTATATATATAGTTTAGTAAAACTATATATATATTTATGTAGTTATATATTATATATTTTACTCTAAATATGGTCTTTATTATAATATGTAAAATAGAGAAATTTTTAAATTTCTCTATTTATTAAATTATAATATGTAAAACAGAGAAACAAATCATTAGAAGTCAATGAAAACAGGATTAGCATTTCTCTTAGCTGAAATTAATTCTCCTCTAAAGATCCACAGAGTCCCATCTAATCTTTTTTTTTTTAAAGATTTTATTTATTTATTTGACAGAGAGAAATCACAAGTAGATGGAGAGGCCGGCAGAGAGAGAGAGAGGGAAGCAGGATCCCTGCCAAGCAGAGGACCCTGAGATCATGACCTGAGCCGAAGGCAACAGCTTAACCCACTGAGCCACCCAGGCGCCCCCATCTAATCTTTTTAGAGCTACCTGCAGACACTGAGGTTGAAGAAGCTGAGGTTTTGAAGTCCTTCTTCATATCTCTTCCCACTGTCCCTGTTCTAAACATTTGTCAGGCTTCCCATGCAAGAACAATTGAAATACATATGTTTATTCCTGAGCAAGGAAATCACTAGGAGATTCCCTATGAAGACGTTTTCTTACGAACTCATTCTCATGCTTTCAATTGAAACTGTATTTGTTAAGCTTTTATTGTATACAAAATGCTATACCAGACACAACCGAACACTGCAGGAGTTACTGTTCAGCAAAGAGCTGCAGATGGGTCAAAAAGCTCAAAACAGAATAAAATAAATACTTATGAAGGCACGGATATTCTCCAGGGTTTGACCCAGAACACAGGATTGATTTGTTAAACATTTTGCTGAAAGTTTGCAGTGGAATATAAAATGAAGACGTTCACATCCTATGAGCAAGTCAAGAATCTAGGATGCCACATTCATACCAAACCTCTGTGTAAGTTCACATGCAAATCTAGAAATTTGCTAAACCCACTGTAAGCTCAGATTGGGACTCATCACAGAGAAAATAATTTCATTCTTCTAAATGGCTCCTAGTTACCATTGTATACAACAGCCAAACCAACCTAAGAAAAAGGTACAGGTTTTTTTTTTTTTTACAATATCTTTTTTTTTATCATTTAAACCTAAGAATTGATCTTGAGATTTTACTCAGAAGCATCTAAAACTACCTTTTGGTATTTAATAGAGACTCATTCTTTAGATCTGAAAACATTCCTTGTTCTGTGAAATTCTCAGCCTGGGAGAGTATATATTATATATAATACATATTATATATAACTATATACATTATGTATGTGTATTACATGCTATATTATGTATAGTATATATTATTTGTGAGAGTATATAAATATATATTCTAAAATACATAATTCAAATATTTAGCCAAAAGAAAGAAGGAAGGCTATAGGTGATTATAGTAAAAGAAGTAGGTTTTAATAAGGAAATAACAGACAGGTTTTGTCCATCCCAATCATCAGCTCAGGCTGTACAGATCAGGGAGTGGGGTGTGGAGCAGGTGTTGGGAGCCTGGCTTTGGAGAGGCTGAGCCAGGCCCCCACCGCACCGGCGGTTTCTACACGTCGCTTGCCAGGAGATGGACAAACCATGGAGTCTCATTAGGGACAGGAGAGCCTGTATGTTTCTATGCAAACATGTCAGAGATCAATACTGCTGGCCAGACGACCTTCAAGTTCTCGTGGGAGAGCTGCATCTCGGTCAAGGCTGGCAGACCCACATCTCTTGGTACCATTTCACCAGTCGGGCCTCCAACCACCCTCTGCCTCTGTTCCCCACCAGTTTCCTCAGAGTAGGTGATGAATAAATAAAGCGCCTGCTCCCACGCACCCACGGATACAGAAATCTGAAAGGAGCAGAACTCTGTGGTCCTCCTCGTCTGATTTCATAGCAGACTTCTCAAAAGTTCTGTAAAGAACATGATTCATGATGACTCACCCTGGATTAGGTGAGTCAACATGATTTAGGATTTACTCACAAGATGCTGCACCACTTTTAAGTAAAAAAAAAAAAAAAAAGCTGAGTTTTAGAAGGTTTTCAAGTGTCCTCATTTATAACAGCAGCAGTGGTTCACCACTATTTCTCACACGTGGATGGGAGCTAAGTGACACCGGAACCCTTAGGACAGACATCTGGTTAAATCCCACAGCGCTGCAGCCCTCTCAGGATCCCAAACTTTACAGACTAGGAAGCCCAGGATCGTTCGGGATGTTTGTTCTGGACCGAGACAGCCCTGCTCGTGAAAGTCACAGGACTGAGGTCTCCAGCTCGCATCTGCTGTCATTCACCACCACGCTATCTCCCTTAAAAAACCAAAGCCGAACAAGTGATATTATATTATAAAGAGTGCTCCCTAACCAGGGCACAGTTGGGGCTGTTCCCATGCTGTAACACAGCCTGGTTTTCTCTCCCCCCACCCCACCTCTGCACAGGCTCGCCTCTCCTTCTCTGCCGGCTGGGGCAAGTTCTATTTCTACTCTGTTCTTCAACACTTAATTTTTAGATATACTTACTTCGATTAAATGATTCATACATTACTATGGAGATCCTTAAAAAAAGAACTAGCATTTTTCAGAGTGCCCTAAACTGTAAATGGATTAAAAATAATCAGTGCCTCTTGAATCTATTTTTACAAGTTTCCGATAATCACATGTAGGGATGCCACATAGAAACGATCCCACAGATAACGGTCTTTAGCATAATGCAGTGTTTCCATTCTGATTTTTGGCCAATGTTCCGAGGACCTTTGCCCTGATTGCACACAGTGATGCCTTCTGTCTCTCTGACCTCGTTGAAACAAGTGCTTCGGTTTTATTTTGTCTTTTTAATGATTATGCCCATTGTTTATAGATGTCATAATAAGGATGAATATATCCAGGAACCAGGGATAAATATTTTAAAACAGGATAGCAAAATACTTAATTTAATTCTGCATTTGCAAGTAATTATGCAAATAATCTTTATTGAATTAAAGAGTTGACTTATCAGTTGAAAAATAAACACATTTACGTTTATAATAAAGTTTCCAAAAAAAAAAAAAAACCAACACACTCACTTGTTCAAATTCATTCTTTTGAAATTCCTCAAAACCGAAGATGTCCAGTATTCCAATATCCAAAATCTGTGGGCTGAAAGGAAGCAAAAAATCCGTGAGTAAGTGTACTTCGACCTGCAAAAATTATGCTACGACCTTCCTAAGGAAATTCTTGCAAATACAGGAGAAAGAAGAACACGGTACTTGGCTGTCAACTTGCAAGCAAGCAACGGGAGTACCTCGTGATACTCCTGCTTTCCGCGTAAACGATCTCTCCTGCCCTGTACTGCCCTCTTGGGAGGTCTGGCCAGACGAGGACCCTCAGGGCAAGTGAGGAAAGGGGGTGGAAAACCAGCCTAGATTCTGCAGGGAATGGGGGCAGCACGCACAGGAGAGGGCATGAGGGGGCTTCTTACAAAGAAAGCCCCAGATGATTCTGGAATGCCCGTCCCCGGGAAGGCACACACCCAGCCCTCTCCCATGGTGGCTCTAGAGCCCCAGCGGGACCTGACTGCTGTCCTGATTTCTGCAGGTGGGGCTGATGGCCCGCTGTCACTGCGGATTGCTTCCGTACCACCAGTCTGGGTGACACGGACACTTCCGCGGTTTGATCCCCACTCGGTTTGGTCCGAGCTGCGCAATTGACAACAAACTCTCTCTTTTTGTACCTGTACTGGGCATTCCCTCGCAGTGCAAAACCATAATATTTTAGGGCATGTACTAAGTCACTTAAATAACTAGCTTCTTTTTTTTTTTTTTTAAAGGTAACCATTCTATGATATCCTGTTTCTAAGATTACTGCTTGTAGATGGTACACATACGGGCTTCCTTAGCAGGAAGGAGAGCATTTTAGAAGTCCTTCTTATCAATGCACACGGCAAGGAACACAAAGCAGCGGAGGCATCGAAGTAATTGATTTAATTTTCTAGACAAAAGAATAGTGAGTTTTGTCCCTCCCCCTGTGTGCCCACATGAACCCGACATGGATCCCAGAGATAAAATGTTGGCACAAGAAACTATTAAAATGTACAAGAAAACAAATGTGGTCATTTTCTCCTGGTTTCAGGTCTGAGAAGAATCAAAAGAAAATGTTGCAAAGTCTGATGATACAACACCAATTCTTTGCAGGACTAAGTTGTATAAATAAAACTAAACACTATTAAAGGTGAGTATTATTTAAAAGTGTTTTCACATTCATTTTCATAGATTTTTTTTCCCCAATCTATTGGCCCACGTGTGCCTCCTTCCTCCGTGGTGACCTCAGAAGGTGCCCAAGGTAGTGCCGTCACTCAGTGGTGAGGGGGCTGAGGTGTTTAGCGTGTGTGTGTGTGTGTGTGTGTGTGTGTATGCGCGTGCACATATTTTCCACGTAGTGAGCTGCACTATTTCCCTTGTAGGAGCTCGGTGACAAAGCTTGTCGGGTTTTGGAGCTGCACAGTCTCCAGGGTAGGAATCCCAGAGTAGGAATCCTGGTTCACACAATGCTTAGGTGGACAACTTTGGGCAAGTTACTTTCATTTTCTGTGCTGCAGTTTCCTCGTCTATAAAGCGAGACAGCAAGTGGTATTTGTCCCCTTGGCTGGCTGCTGCATTAGAAGAGATGCACACACAGGGCTAGGACAATCGCTGGTAGACAGTTGCTTCTCTTTATCCTAAGGATTTTTACTTAATTACTTATTTCAGAGAAGGGGGGGCAGGGGTAGAGAATCTCCAGCGCACTTGCCACTGAACACAGAGCCCGACGGGGGGCTTGAGCCCACAACCCTGAGATCCGGAGCTGAGCCGAAAGGAAGAGTCAGACACTTGAACAACGGAGCCCCCAGGTGCCCCTGCAAGTTGCTTGGGAAGATTATAAATGCCAACCTGATTACAGTTACTAAAGAAATAAAATTTTTAAAATGAGGATGAGAAAGATATTCCTATGCCCTTTGGTTGGGAGTTTAAACTGGAAGCGTCTGGGCGTGCCTGGCTGGCTCAGTCAGTAACGCATATGACTCTTCCTCTCTTCCTCTCGGTCATGCGTTCGAGCCCCATGCTGGGGGCGGGGGGTAGAGTTTAACTAACTAACTAACTAAATAATAAAATCGGAGTCTTAAAAAATAATTTGGTTAAGCAACATAACGCTTTGAAAAATTCCTATCATTTGAACGAGTATTTCCATATCCAGGAATCTATACTAAACGATGATGAGAAATGCCATTAAAGACTTACAAAGAAGGATGTTCATCCTTATCTTAATTCTAATAACAACAACAGGAAGAAACAGCCGATGCCCGCACCAAAGACATGGTTAATTAAATCGCATGCATCCTGTAGTGGGTTAGTTTAGTGAATCAAGTTAATAGACTGCAACACATAAGTTCTATATAAAGAATAACCCCAATTATATATTCAGAAGACTTCAAAAGGAGTATAGTCAGTCCAAGAAAAGGAAATAGAAATGCTTTTGCTTACTTCTTTTTACTGGTCTGCTTTTTCTAAGGTTTCTGTATTTTTATTACCGGTAAGTATTTAACTGATGTTGATAAAACAACTATGAAGGCATGGGAAATATTCTTGAGCAACCAAAGCCAAAAAACAAAGCTGGAAACAACATTTATGCCATTTGTATACTTATGGTTACATAGTATAATTGTACCCATGTTAAAAAATAAATTCATAGCACAGAAAAATCATAGCACATGATGGCAGGAGAGGTCTTGAATGTTAGATCTAGAGGTGATTTCTTAATTTTAAAATGTTCTATCCTGGGTATTACTCTTTACCATTAACATTTATTTAAAAATATATATACAAGGGAACACCTTCTGGGCATTTTCTGAGTTGGTGGGAAAAGGGACAGCAATGACCTCAGGCCAAAGAGAGGACAGCAAGAAGGGCAGAGAAGGGCCTCTGGTTTTCCAGGAGCTGGCAGAGCAGCAGGGACCGTGGGGGGAGAGCAGGGCTGTGGCAGGAGAGCCACATGGTGATGGGGCATATGGATGTTTCCTGTCAACTTCTACCAGAACCTCCCACTCTGACCTTGACTCCTTGCCTGATCCCGCCCTGGCCTGGGCAACACTGGCCCCATATGTTCGGCACATCACATGGCAGGAAGTTAGGAAAAAGGCCAAGAGCAAAGGGGACACGATGTCACACTACCCGGTCCTTCCCTTTCTCATGAGGATGGTGACTTTCCGAGTCACAGGCAGGCGAAGGACGCTGGACTGCCCAGACCTGTTTGGGCGAGCAGCACATGTCAAGCTTCTGGTTCAGACTGGAGCACGTTCATGATTAACGGGCAATTCAGGAGAGCATAAATGGTGGAGGGGTCACTCTTTTTTAGTGATTTTTCCCCATATTTCCCAGACGGTGGATTCCAAACTACACATGGTTACAAAATAAAAACATTATTAAAGAAGAAGGGGGGGAAGAAAGGAAAAAACCAATGTCGGGGAAAAACAAATGCATTGTAAGGATTAATTTTGCAACTATCAGCAGATAGTTTTTTTTTAAATAATTTTTTTTCAACAATCTTTCATCATCTAGGATTGAATGAAGCTCGTGTCGGTTATTAGAACATCCGGGTTGTCACGGATGGTCACACGGACTCGTAGCCAACAGAATGCCCAGTCTGTGTGTCCCTCAGCATGGCTGTCATCTCTCAGTGAGAGCCTGACTAGCACTACACAGGCATTTAACCCAACATCCAATTTCTAGCAAGGAGGAGCAGACAGAGGTCATCAGATCCACTGGGAATCAATCCCACAGGCAAAATTAACATATTAATGAGATGGTCTGTTCATGTTCTGCCTTAGAATTCCACTGAGGGCTTTCCTGATGGTTCACAAAACTGGCTCACTTGCATTTACTTATTAGTAAAATGCAACACATTATATCAGACAAAACATTAAACACCATGGCATTGTCTGGTTTTGTTTTTGCCCTCAGTGTGCATTAGAATGGGAGGAGGAAGGTCCCCGGGAGAGAGAATGTCTAGCTTGAAGCACGGATGTGCTAATTTTATGGGGGCAGAGAAGTCCTTTGGGATGTGCATGTCAGCTTTTGTCCTCCCTCATCCATACGCAAGGAGATGAACTAGGGAGCTGCCTAAATATTCAGTCAGTTTAGGAGAGAGTGTCGAATCCTGCCGGGCACCCCAGGCTTAAACTGAGCCCGACGTAAATTGGCCTCTTCGGCTGACGGTTGACCTGCCAGAGCCCAGATGGGGCAGGACTGGAAGCAGAGCGCACTAGAGCGATCCCGCCGGCCAGACACCCTGCCCTCGGGCTGAGAGGCGCCGTCTCAGAGGGAGCTGGTGTGAAGTCCCCGGAGATGTTAGCCCTGGGGTGGCCTCCACCAAGTGCAGCAGCAACATGCTGCAGAATTTACTGAACATAATCGGCAAGGTGCTGCATGGTAAGGGCTGAGTCCGCCAGCGCGCTAGCTAATCTGAATCTTGCAGGGTTTTCTCGAGTCTGAGAAGATGCAGAGAGGAGACTCCAGGATGCATGGTTTCCAGAGTTTGTCCCTTTTGGTCTTTGGCCAAAGAAAAGTACCCGAGGCTTATCATTTCTTGCAGACATGTCGGAAATCAGGGAAAGAGTTTGCGGTTGCTGACAAGCTGAGCTAGGTAGCATCACCCCACCCATCACCCAGGGACGTTATCGAAGCCACTGTCGGCTTCCTCTCATCTAGTGAGGCCACGCACACCACACACCGAGGCTCCGGAATGCCGCCCTTCTTGGCGCTCCTTCCCACTGGAAACAGAAGCTGGGAAGTAAAAAGCTGAGACGCTTGAGGTGAAAATTGCAGTTAATTAGACAGGATACACAGCAAAGTCTTGGGGTGAGGGGAAAGCTCGGGGCTGCCATCTTGGAGAGCTGTGTCCCGAGCACCATTCGAACATCTGAAATGTCTCATTTCATGCAGCCTTAACAACACCCTATGAGGTACGTGCAGTGATCTGCTCCATTTTACGGAGGGGAACACTGAGCCGGGACAGTGAAGGTTTAAGTCGCTCAAAGGTGCAGAACAGCATTAGATGGGCCCAGAACTGGAAGGCAGGTTAACATCAGCCCCGTGCCAGCAAGCCCCGTGGATCACCACCTAAACCTCCAGTGAGTGGCTGGTCCTCTAAGCAAGTCTAATTCCAGCCTGCGTACGCCAGGAAAGGAAACCTCCCCTGGTGTGATAAGAGTAGAAATAACACAACCCTCCTTCTCGGCAACAGCTACCACTTAGAGCTGAAAAGCATCAACACTTGCTACTGTTAAGGAACACAGGTCCTTCTTTATAAGCTGCACTTGTCACCGTGACACACATGATTTGTTACCAGGAGCATCATTCGAAACACAAATCAACCCCTCTATAATTTACTTAAGACCATAAGTAATATTCGGCTCCTAGGAACTTTCATACTCCTAGTCCGAAACAACCCTCGTGTCAGAACAGCAGGTGATTTACGCAAATTATGGCTTCGCTGTTCCACGGGGTCAACGGTTCTTAAAAGGAAAGATGGAAATTCGGATAGAGAGCCATCATCATGTAAGGAGCCAGAGAGAAACGATGTGTACTGACTGTGGAGAAACTAGGAGCTCAGACGCGGCTGGGCGTAGCCTACGTTTGAAACCCGGAATGCGGTTTGGCTTCACCGATCACAGCTAAACACAAGCCCCCTGAACTACCCACAATTCCCCCTGTGGGGGCCTAGCGGGGGGATGAAGGCATGTGTCCACTTAAAGACTGGCACAGGAATGGTCGTGGCTGCTTTATTCATAGAGTCAAAAACTAGAGACACCCCAAGTGTCCGCCAACCGTAGAACACGTAAGTCACGAGTGCTCTGGCCACACATAGGTTTACAGAGAAATACACCTCAGAAGGAGGAGGTACACCACGTACTCAACATTGTGCATGTCCTTCTGCTACCTGACACTGGGGAGAACATAAAACACAACAAAACAGAAGGAGAGCATGAAGGACACCTGCCGGAGTGCAGCAGAGACCCACGCACCCGTCCGGGTGGAGGTCGCGTGGACACGTCGCCTGAGTCCCATCTGCCGAGCTGTATCTAGAATATGGACACGTTGGCTGCGTTCCACTTCAAAAGGACAGGAAAGAAGTGTGGGCACGAGGATCGTGACTATGTGTGAGGACAGAGAGATTACCTGGTGAATGTCTGTAAGACGATAGTGTTCAAATGTATGTTTTCTGTGGTCTTGCCAGGGCTAATGCAAAGTTAGAACAGTGCCCCTTCTCCTGGTAGACTTTGCCTGCTCCAAGGAGGCTCAGGTCCCATTTATGAATATAGACATCAGTGGGAAGATAATTACAAAGGCTTGGGTGGCCCACAGGTTAAGGAAGAGATGGAAATACATACTCTTGAAGCCATTGAATTAGTCATATTTATCCCATTATTGCTTCCATTTATATTTGAGATTAATATCTCCCTCCCTTACCTGTTGACTCTTTGGGCAATGACCTACTGCTCTTTGAAAGCTGAGCTGCATTTCTTGGGGATGCTTTCAGACCAGTGACTTTAGCCCTTCCAACAAAAATGCCGATTATCTAAACAACTGAGTCAGAGACAATCTTGGGAAATCTCCTCACTGTTGATGCACGTTGGCATAAGGAGGGCTGATGGATTTCTTTCAATGCGCAAATTCAACAAGGGATGCACACTGTGCCCAAAAGCTTTCTGAAGAAGTAAAATGAAACAACTAAAGATGAAATCAACACAGCTGTACATTCCTTGGGTTTATGCTCTCAGAGTCAGTGAACAAGTATCATCATCTAGGTCACACAATAATGAGAAGTGTTAAAGCCATTTGACGCTAAACTGGGCTCCCGTATCATTGGATTTGGACCATCTTTTGTAAATTGGCAAGTAGCAAAATAAAACCCCCCTTGAGGATGCAGAAATTCTGTAGCTGATTTGTCTTTTCAAGGAAATGTTTCCTCCAGTCTTATAACAAGAAGATGAATACCTCTCCTTCCCTTTCAGTCTGTGTCCATTAATTGGAGATTGTGACCCAGTGGGTTTGGGAGATGCACACCATGCCCATCAGAGAGAGGACAGGCTTGGGAGAAGAGTGAGCTCTGAAGGTGTGTTTGCAGCATTCATGTTGGCTTTTGACAAGCCTGAGGTTCACAAGGGCGATGCTGAGTCTGATACACACCCAAGATCAGTCAGAGAGTACTCAGGATGAAACGCAGGGAAACCCAAGAGGCGTGTGACCCCATGAGGTAAGTCTGTTCTGGAAGGCAGAGTCAAGTCAGGATTCCCAGTAGGGGTGGGTAATCCTGGGGGGGTCGGGTGGGAGTAGTTCCAGATGCCACCAACTCCTTCATCTGCAGCATTTGTGATCTTCAAAGAAGAGGTACAATGACTAACTGTGGGAAAGGGGTCCCCCCAAGACTGTCCTCCATGAATGGATGGACAAGTGCTAGCAGGTGCACACTGCGAGTCTAGACTGTCAGTGGGGACCTAGCCCTTCTCTGGAGCTTGGACTTGTCAGACTAGAGCTACTGGAGGAGGTGAGCTCACTGAGGTCAGGAGCATGAGTCTTTACAGGTGCCAGAAATCTGCAGCTTTTGAAATTCAGATCTCGATGACGGTACTACCAATTCTAGTAAGACTCAAGGATCCACTGAATTTGACACATTTTAGCCTCATTTGTGTAGGGGAGGGCCGATTCTGAGCTCACCCATCATGGTGCCAAGCAGTGAATGTGCAAATGCAGGACAGCTTCTGTGATTAAGCATCACGTAAGACCCTGCGGAGCTGCTGACTAAGTCTTAAGGACTGGGTATTCAACTTTGTGGGTATTTACGTGAATTCCTAGAGCAACTAGCTGATCAACCCTACTTTCCTTTCTCTTGACGTTAGATCAGCACAGTAAGAATGCTGTAGACAGTTGTATCAACTCAACAATGAGAGGTAACGAAGGACTCACAACACCACTTGGCGAGTTGAAGAGAGGTCTGCAGCTAGCTCCTCATGATTTCAATCTGTAACTGGGCCGCGGAGTGACCTCTCACCATGAGCGTCAGCCTGCCAGCCATCAGGGATGGGAGACACCATGGTGTGGACTTGGGAAGCAAGGGTTTGGGAGAAGTCAGCCTCCATTTTAGGAACAGTGAGTTCTTGGCATACTAACACTTGAAGGAGACCTGAGTGTACAGAGACAGGTAGCTTTGCTTTCTTGAGCTACTTCAGTTTTTTAAATTGGTTTCTCATGAGTTTCTCAGGTGTGTCCTCTGTCCCATGATCAACTAAACCAGGATGCTCTTTGCTCTTGCCCAAAGCTCCTCAGAACACTGTGTTCGGTGCCTGTCCAAGAGAATGCACAACCTTTCCTGACCACATAAAAACCCTTTCTGGAAAACCTTTTATTTGTTTTAAAAGCTTCTTGGACTACTATTCTACAAACATTCTCTGGGAAACACCATCCTAGTGGGAATTTCCTGATTCCTTCTGTGGTTCTGACTTAAGGCTCAGGGAGAGACAGAAAATAGAGTGACAAGGGAGACGAGGGGAGAGAAGGGAGGATGGAGAACAGAGTCAACAGCATATTTTGTGTTTGTTTCCATACTTCAAACCAGGCTAAGTCATGACAATTTTGGTAATTATAATTGTTCTGATTTAGTCTTTGGCATTGAGATGTACTTATTTTTGATTTTTTAAAAATGTATCTATTACTGGCAATCTGTAGAATATCAATAGAAAAGGTTTTTTTTTTTAAAATTTGTCAAAACAAAAATCAAATAACATGTGGTCCATATATACAATGGAATATTACGCAGCCATTAGGATGATACCCAACTTTTGTATCAACATGGACACAACTGGAGGAGATTATGCTGAGTGAAATAAGTCAAGCAGAGAGAGTCAATTATCATATGGTTTCACTTATTTGTGGAGCATTAGGAATAGCATGAAGGACATTAGAAGGAAAGGAAAAGTGAATTGGGGGGAAATCGGAGGGGGAGACAAAGCATGAGAGACTGTGGACTCTGAGAAACAAACTGGAGGGTTTTGGAGGGGAGGGGAGGAGAGTTGGGTGAGCCTGGTGGTGGGCATTACGGAGGGCACGTATTGCATGGAGCACGGGGTGTGGTGCATAAACAACGAATCTTGGAATACTGAGAAAATAAAAAAAAATAAAACAAATGAACAAACAAACAAACAAAAGACCAACAAACATTAAAACATGTAACATAAAACCATTTCGACATTAGCCACCCTGAAAATCATGTCCTGGGGTCCACAACTTACCAACAGATCCAATCTGTCCAGCAAAATATATCCTAATAGCTACCAAATATTTGGGTATCACTGTTGTTTCCCCACTTACCCTGACTGGGAGTCAGAGACCCCTAGGTCCTAAAACCAGAAAGAAGCCAGAGACTCACGGAGGCCAAACCTCCATTTGCTGGCACATGAAATAGAGTCATTACAATGTTAGGGACTGATAAAATTCAGTTTCATAAGTCATGACAGTTTTCACTGAATATTTCTTCAGTGTTAAGTGTCAGGCTCAGAATAGGAATCCAAATATCTTGCTTCCTGTTGCACTTTTTAAAAAATTTTAATTAATTTTTAAAATTTCTTTTCAGTGTTCCAGAATTCATTGTTTATGCACCACACCCAGTGCTCCATGCAATATGTGCCCTCCATAATACCCACCACCAGGGTCACCCAAATTCCCACCCCGCCCCACCCCTCCAAAACCCTCAGATTGTTTCTCAGAGTCAACAGTATCTCATGGTTCATCTACCCTTCCAATTTCCCCCAAGTCCCTTCTCTTCTCCATTTCCCCATATCCTCCATGTTATTTGTTATGCTCCACAAATAAGCAAAACCATATGATAATTGACTCTCTCTGCTTGTCTTATTTCACTCAGCATAATCTCCTCCAGTCCCATCCATGTTGATACAAAAGTTGGGTATTCATCCTTTCTGATGGAGGCATAATACTCCATTGTATATATGGACACATCTTCCTTATCCATTCGTCCACTGAAGGGCATCTTGGTTCTTTCCACAGTTTGGCCAGCGCTGCTAAACATTGGGGTGCAGATGGCCCTTCTTTTCACTACGTCTGTATCTTTGGGGTAAGTACCCAGTAATGCAATTGCAGGATCATAGAGAAGCTCTATTTTTAAGTTCTTAAGGAATCTCCACACTGTTCTCCAAAGTGGCTGCACCAACTTGCATTCCCACCAACAGAAAGGTTCCCTTTTCTCCACATCCTCTCCAACACACATTGTTTCCTGTCTCGCTAATTTTGGCCATTCTGATTGGTGTACGGTGGTATCTCAATGTGGCTTTGATTTGAATCTCCCTGATGGTTAGTGATGATGAACATTTTTTCATGTGTCTATTAGCAATTTGTATGTCTTCATTGGAGAAGTGTCAGTTCATGTCTTTTGTCCATTTTTTGACATGGTTATCTGTTTTGTGTGTGTTGAGTTTGAGGAGTCCTTTATAGATCTTGGATATCAGGCTTTTGTCTGTACTGTCATTTGCAAATACCTTCTCCCATTCCGTGGGTTGCCTCTTTGTTTTGTTGACTATTTCCTTTGCTGTGCAGAAGCTTTTGATCTTTATGAAGTCCCAAAAATTCATTTTCACTTTTGTTTCCTTTGCCTGTGGAGATGTATCTTGAAAGAAGTTGCTGTGGTCGATGTCAAAGAGGTTTCTGCCTATGTTCTCCTCTAGGATTCTGATGGATTCCTGCCTCATGTGGAGGTCTTTTATCCATTTCAAGTTTATCTTTGTGTATGGTGTAAAAGAATGGTCGAGTTTCATTCTTCTACACATCGCTGTCCAATTCTCCCAGCACCATTTACTGAAGGGATGGAGAAGCATTTTTCATGCCAGTGGGCCTCAGAAGAAGGCTGGGATAGCGATTCTTATATCAGATAAATTAGATTTTAAACTAAATACTGTACTCAGAGATACTACATCATTCTTAAAGGGTCTATCCACCAAGAATATCTAACAATTGTAAATATTTATGCCCCCAATATGGGAGCAGCCCATTACATAAGAAAACTGTTAATCAAGATAAAGAGTCATAGTGATATGGATACATTAATAGTAGGGGATTTTAAAATGCCACTCTCAGTAATAGACAGATCATCCAAACAGAAAATCAATAAAGAAACAAGAGCATTGAATGACACATTGGACCAGATGGACCTCATAGATATATACAGAACATTCCACCCTAAAACAACAGAATACTCATTCTTCTCAAGTGCACGTGGAACCTTCTCCAGAATAGACCACATACTCGGTCACAAATCAGGGCTCAACCAATACCAAAAGACTGAGATTATTCCCTGTGTATTCTCAGACTACAATGCTTTGAAACTGGAGCTCAATCACAAGGAAAAGTTTGGAAGGAACTCAAACACCTGGAAGCTAAAGACCACCTTGCTTAAGAATGCTTGGATCAACCAGGAGATCAAAGAAGAACTTAAACAATTCATGGAAACCAATGAGAATGAAGACACTTCAGTCCAAAACCTATGGGATAGAGCAAAGATGGTCCTAAGGGGAAATGCATAGCCATCCAAGCCTCCCTCAAAAAAATTTAAAAATCCAGAATATACCAGCTGTCTTTACACCTTAAAGAACTGGAGAATCAGCAACAAATTAAGCCAACCCAATGCACAAGAAGGGAAATAATCAAGATTAGAAGGGAATTTGGGTAAATTGGAAGGGGAGATGAACCATGAGAGACTATGGACTCTGAAAAACAATCTGAGGGGTTTGAAGTGGCGGGGGGGGGTGGGAGGTTGGGGTACCAGGTGGTGGGTATTATAGAGGGCACGGCTTGCATGAAGCACTGGGTGTGGTGAAAAAATAATGAATAATGTTTTTCTGAAAACAAATAAATTGGAAAAAAAAAAGATTAGAGCAGCGATCAATGAGATACAAACTAGAGATACAGCAGAATGCATCAATGAAATTAGAAGCTGGTTTTTTGAAAGAATCAATAAGACTGATAAACCACTGGCCAAACTAATCCCCAAAAAAGAAAGAAGATCCAAATTAATAAAATTATGAATGAAAGGGAGAGATCACAACTAACACCAAGGAAATAGAAACAATCATCAGAAATGATTTTCAACACCTATATGCCAATAAGCTAAGCAACCTAGATGAAATGGACGCATTCCTGGAAATTACAAACTTCCAAAACCAGGAAGAAATTGACAACCTGAGTAGACCAATATCTAGTGACAAGATTGAAGCAGTGATCAAAACTTCCCAAAAAACAAACCTTCTACCAAACCTTCAAAGAAGAAATAATACCTATTACACTTTTTAAAAAGTTAAAACCCAGACAAACAATAAAATTACTATAATAACATAGCATTTCAATCCACTAGCTAGAGCCACAAGACAAAATGTTGCTCTGTTTTCTCTTTACCATGCTTTTCCATTTCCCCCCATTGCACCGAGACATAACAGACCCAGAACATGGTGGGCTCCATGGGGCCCACATGCTGATCTGACACATGTGGGCAACAGCCTCACATTCTTCTCACATGGTCCTTTTCTCCCTTCCTAGTGACATTTTGGCACCCCTACCTTCTTTCTTATGAGGCTCTGGCTACTTAGGGCTGCTAAGAGCACTTCGGGATGTTTTTGCAATGCAATAGGAAGTTCTGAGAAACGAAGTCTTCCTTACCCAAAGGTTAGGGATTTGGGGGCCAAGAAGGTGAGGGGATCGAGGGTTTGGGAACCCTGGGAAGTGGGGGGCATCTCAGCATTTCTACAGTCACCCCTGAGATGGAGAGTGGACTTTTCAACAACTACCCTCCAATGTGGGTCCTCGAAGTCTGTGGTTCAAACGAGGACTCCCAGCAACTGAATTAATTGGACGGTGATTTGTAGCAAGCAGACGTTGCTGGATAACCGAATGTCCCGAAACTACATGACTAAAACCAGCAAGTACTTATTCTGGTCACCAAGGCCTTCCATCAGATGTGGGATGAATTCCCCCAAGGGCCAGGGTTTGGCCCGCCCCTGTCTGGGGGACAGAGCGTCCCACATCGCACATGAGCCCAGACTCAGGCCCATGGCGGGGACCAGGATCTGAGAATATAGACTTGCATCAGGGCTCAGAATCGGTGTACTGTCATTTTTACTGTGTTCTCTGGGCTAGAGCAAGTCACAAGCAGAGCTCAAATTCAAAGGGAGGGTAAATGGACTTGACCCTGGTAAGAGAAGTGTTGAAAGTCAGGGACACAGACAAGAATAAAGAAGTGGGACCATCTTTGCTATCTACCAAAGCCTCTTCTCTCAAGAGTGACTTCGAACAAATTCATTTACTAGTTCATTCACTTTTCAGTGAATATATACACAACAACCCCTTTTGCAAAGCATTGTGCAGGATTCTAGAAGCCCAGATACAAAAAGGGAGTGAACAGTCTGGCTCTTGGGAAAACGTCCATACATGGCTATTTTAAACTTCCATAATTTTATTAGAAATAAAGAAATCATCTGTATTTCAAAAGGTTAATTTAAAAATTAAGTCTTAAAATTGTACTTTCTTATCACTCTTCTGACAGTCTTCAATGTGGGAGACCTTTTGGAAAAAACTCGGGTTTTGATCCGGACATACTGGAGTTCATAGATCAAGTCCATCATTTCCCGGCTGTGTGACCAAGGACACTTACTAAACCTCTCTGAATTCCAGTTTCTTTATCTAACACAGGGAGACCACCCTACCTACCTCGTGGCTAATGTCAGTATGAACTTCAACAATCCTCAGCTTAAAGCCCAGCTCATTTATAGGTAATAGCCCATAAATGATTACCTCAATAATCGTGTCTTTTTTTTTTTTTTAAATAAATGCACCTTTATCACGTATCACATTCACACAGAAGCTGGGTTTGGAAGTGTATTTTTAATGAGATGGTGTGTGAAGTGAGAAAAGTTAAAAGCAGGGAGCCGACAAAAAACTAAAAATGGCAAAATGCACATCCTCCTCAACTTGAAAATTATTACAGAAAAAGGCCAATGATATTTATATGTTGGTGCTGACATTTCCTCCCTGGTGTTTCCTGCAGGGAGAGGCCGGGTTGCTGGGAGCCAGAATGGGACATTCTGCTCTCGCTTCCGAACACTACGGCATTATTCATTCTGGCAAACCTGCCACGATGCTCTGACGGCAGGCGAGGAAGAACAGAATAAATACAGATTTGGTTAACTCTATTCAGCAGGACAGGTTACCAGAGGGTTGAAAAGAGGCCAAGTGCATCTCCCCAGTTAGAACTGAAACAAGGGAGCAGGCATGGTTAGCGACGCAATGAATTTTATTTTTTGTATAAAATATACAAGCGTTAGCCTCTGCAATCAGGGCTCGAGAAAGACCTCGAGAAGTAGAATGCTGGAACGTTTTTTTCACTAGCCTTATAAATCACTGAATTCCTTACACATTTTGGGGAATCTGTTTGGGTCTCCAATAATATTTGCAAATCATACGACAGTCATTATCAAAAAGAAAAATCCTGTTTGATACTAAAAATGTCATATTCTCGTAGTTATGACAAATCTCTTTTTTCTTCCACCTCCTGAAAACATGTACTTAAGGGAAATGTACATAGTTATTTACTGGTTCAATAGGGGCGCTGTTCTTGAAACAATTTATCACATTATCATGATTAACATTTAAATGCAACCATCATTATGTCTGTAGTATATGGGAATTTTTATAACAAGGGTGGTAAAATTTTAACCACTATTTTGTATTTATTATGTGGTAATTTATAATTACTTTCTGAGCATTGTAATATACATGATGCTTTGGTAAAACTCGAATATTTTTCATTCCTCTTGATCCTTCTATTTAAAAAAAAAAGATCTCAAAAAATAATGAAAAACAAGTGTACAATTACAGAGAAAAGGTTCGTAGCTCTTCAGGAAATCATTATACATATGGGTGTTTTGGTAAGGAAATGGAGCAGAAGGAGAATTATTTAGAAAGCAGGTTTGTCTCAGATATTTTGCTAAATTGTGTAGTTTTGGTTGTCATGGCAATAGCACCATGATTTAAATAAGTCTATACAGAAATAGAAGTCACTCATACTATATTCATAAGAATCAAAGCAATCTCATTATTTAATGGGGGGAAAAAAAAAAACAACTTCCCAGTTAGGATGAGGGAGGGAAAAACATGGTGTGTTAAATTTATTTTTCTGACAAACTGCTTGTTATTTTATCTGTGAAACAGCATAAAGACAAAATATTTAGAAATAAACAACAAAGCGAGCATTACATGGTAAGCGTCTGGAAGGTACTAGGTCCTTGGGGGATCTTTATAGACTCAGGGTCAGCAAAATCATCGAAACATAAGAGACGTACATTCCACTCAGGAAGTAAGGGAAAAAAAAAGAGCAAAATTCCAAGAAAGTTGAAATAGGGATATAAAGAGATTTCAGGACCTAGTAAAAGAAGTAACACTAACTTGAGAAATGAAAAAAAATGGATTTTTTAAGATAATTCTTACAGGCAAGCTTCAAACACGATTCATCAGTGATACTGGGGCAAAGACATCAACATGAGGAATGTCAGTATTGTCAAATTACAGCTACAGGAGAGACTGAAGGATAATAAAACAAAGTTATGATTTAGTTGGTGAATACATTTAAAATATTAAAATGGCCAATTTTCTAGAAAAGAAAAATGACTCAAAAAAGAAACAAAACAATCCAATTAGACCTAAAAACTTTAAAATAATTAGCATTCAAAAGGCAATCCAACCTCCATCTCCCCAAAAGATTTTAGAAAGACTTGCCCCGGACATTCAAGGTGTCTATCATCCTCATTTAGCACAAACCCCTGTAGAAGGGAGGAACCAGAGGAAGCTACCCAATTTACTCTTTCACATAAACCTGACAGCAAAGGACTGTGTCAGAAGGAAAAAAATAGAATCTCTTCTCACTAATGAAAGGAAATCTAAACATTCTTAATAAAGACTAGAAAGTGGATTCTAAGACATCATGACCAAACAGAGTTCAAGTTATAAATGAATTATTCAACATAAAAAAATACATATCACTTGAATTGCCGCATAAGCAAGAAATAGGAGAGAGTAATAGTAATCTTAATCTACAGAGGAAAAAGCATATAAAACTTAGCATCCTTGATTGAAAACAATCAGGAAAGATTATCTCCTGGAACCCGAAGTGAGCAGATTACCTGATGGCAAATCTTTAGAGATATTACATTAATTTGGAAATAAGAGAAGAATATCCGCTATCATCACAAATTACCAATGTTGTATGGCAGTGCTAGCCAAAGCAATAAAAGAAGAAGAAATAAGAGACATGAGAGACAAGAGGAAAAAAAAAGTAATTATGATCATTTACTTTATAAAATAGTAAGATATTCCACAGGAAAATTATTAGAACTAATAAGAAAAATCAGCAGGGTTTCTAGATAGAAGATCAACATATGAAATGCAAGATTGAGAGTCCCAATAAACAAATTAAAATGTAATAGAAAAATAACAATAAAAAGTAAAAAGTACATTAAAAAATCAAATAAAGATGTTCAAGAAATTGGTAAAAAATACAAACACTATTTTAGAAAAAAAATGAATAAAAATATAGATCATATTTATGGAAGGAAAGAATTAATAATCTAAAGAAAAAAATTCTCCTCATATTAATCAACACATGTATTTCTAGTCAAAATCCCCAAAGAACTTTTTTATGGACTGAGTCAAAGTGATTATAAAATTCATATGCAAAAATAAAGATCCAGTGATAACCCAACCACGTAAGAAAATAAAAGTTATTATGAGAACTTACTTATTAAAACAATATATTATTGATACAGTTCCCGTGAAATAGATTAAAAATCAGGAGGGGTGAAAAAACATTTCTAACTTATTGGAGATAACTGGGAGTAGGAACCACGGAATATTTGACTAAAAATATAACATTATATTAGTGCTTCCTATAAACAAGTTCCTGATGTATTGAAATCGAAGGGTTTTAGGAAAAAAATGTAAGATGACTTTGAATTAGGAGAAGGACGTCATCGATAGGGCCCTAGAGTCAGAGAACTGAGCGTCCCTGAACCAATCCCACTGCACATGTCTCCGGGTACATCACCAGCGGACGGTGCAGAACCGGCCACGGTCGGCCTCACGCGTCATCAGGGAAATGCAAATTAATGCTCTCCCCACAATCCTGCCACTAAATATGCACCGGGAGGAACATATTAAACATGAATCTCAGGAGACATGCACAAGGATACAGCACTGTATCACTGAGAGAAAAATGAAAAGATACTTCAGTGTCCCTCGGAAGAAAAGTAGATGAGAAGATGGAGGTTTTTTTCATGGAAGGGAATTAACGCAGCCCTTAAAAAGACGGCTTGCATGGAGCACTGGGTGTGGTGAAAAAATAATGAATACTGTTTTTCTGAAAATAAATAAATTGGAAAAAAAAGACAGAAAAAAAAGAATAACTTAAAAAAAAAAGACTGAATTAGCTCTTTATGTATCAATACAGATAACTCTCACAAGCCGTGTGGATTTAAAAAGGGTCCTGCAGCATAAACGTACTGCATGATAGCATTTCTTCAATTCTTAATGGCTCACGGTGTTATAGATTTGTAATAAAAAACCAACATCTAAACAAATAAAAAAAAAAATTGTGGGAAATTTACATGAACTTGATGACATTGTCGACTCTGGGGTGGAAGGGGAGGAACAGACCTGTGTTGGTAAACGTAAGGAACTTGAGCTTTTAGCTTGTTTCCTCTTTCTTCCATGTTAATAAAAATCTGGGGGCGCCTGGGGGGCTCAGTGGGTTAAGCCTCTGCCTTCAGCTCAGGTCATGATCTCAGGGTCCTGGGATCGAGCCCCGCATCGGGCTCTCTGCTCAGCAGAGAGCCTGCTTCGCCCTCTCTCTCTGCCTGCCTCTCTGCCTGCTTGTGATCTCTGCTTGTCAAATAAATAAATAAATAAATCTTTAAAACAAATCTGAAACAGAAGTGGCAAATGTTAGCAGTGTTAATTCTAGATAGTAGGTAAGTGAGGGACTTGGCCGTACCCCTCTGTACTTTTCTTGATTAGTACATCTGCCATCTCCAAAAAAAGACCATTAATGAAGAAAGATATCATATGTTAAGTAGGGGAAAAAAATAAAAACAGGGTAAGCCTATTTTCACTTTCCCACAAATGCACAGCAGGTGTTTGAGTATTTCTGTGAGACATTTGGGAATTAATAATGTAAGTTCATTTTTAAGAATTAAGTACTTTACATTATAATTGATAAAGTAATGCACAAAATATCATTGTACCAACTCTTCATTACTGATCAACTGATGGTCTAGAAATTTAGGTTATCATTCTTACAGACATCTTTTTTGATTTGTAATATCCATCAAAAACTTTAAATCTTTATAATCATTTCAATAAATTGTTAAGGGAAAAAATTGAAACTAGTAAGTAAACATTTGGTTTTGAATCAATTCATTTACACTTTCAATCCTTACTTCAGAAGCAAGTTTCACCTTGTTCCCAGTTTCGTGTCCATAAAGGAGGACAACTAATCTCCATGACCTTTTTTGAACTTTTAACAGGGATTTATAAAATACATAACAAATGAGAGAGAGAGAGAGAGAGGATGAGATTTTACTTAGGATTCTCGAGTGAGTTTTAATCCATCATTTGGTCAGATGTTTTCTTGGGGAAATTACTACTTTGTCAAAATAACAGTGAAAAAACATTGACTTTCTAGATATTTTCTTCTTATTCCACTTTTCTATCACCATGTAGATTGTTTCTTCACTTATTTCAGCCTAAAACAACAACAACAAACAAAACAAAACAAAACACCAAACCAAACCAAACCAAACCACAAGCACCACCACCACCACAACAGAGGGGCATTTCAGACTTTCCCTATGATTCTTTGAGCATTGTGGGGAAGATGCATGTGGTTCAGCAAAGAGATTTAAATTATTTTTCATATTCCTTTGCTCCGCAGTTGTCACTGAGCCGTGTCCACCCCACACTGTTGAGAATCACCACAGATCCTGTAGTCAGTGACATGGATAGTCCCAAAGAGCAGAAAACATTTAAATCTGGAAACAGGTGATAACTGAACAAGTTCTCTTCCATACTTGGGGGTGGCATAGATATTCTGAAAAATCTGTCCCTTATTTTCAATAAAATCTTTCCTACTCATTGGACTCAGGAAGGAGGAAAGCACAGCCTACTGTAAGCTTCCAGTTGGAGGGAATGATGGCCAGCCCTCCGGTAAAGCAGAGGACAGCTTTCTGTAGGTAGCATGGCGTGGTCATGATCCTGCTGGAGCCTTTGGAGATTTTCAGGTCCCTGGGATGCACAATTCTCATCACCCAGGGTGCTCCAACGGCTGTCACTCCGGAGAAGACTACTCTACCAGCTTGTAGCTCAAAGACTCACCCTCCCCAAACTGACCATGTTTCCTTGCAAAAGAGAAAACAAATTAACTTCCCTAAGAACCGTTGATAAATATTATGGCTACATCCATAGACTTTTAGAAGTCTTTTTAAAAAGTCATGGGTTGCACCTGACATTTAAAGGAAAAAAAAAAGTTCTCTGGTTAAATAATTTAAGAACAAGGTAGAATGATATTATTACACACACCCCCGATTGGAATTTAGGTTTATGCCTCACGTGGATCAGAAGGAGGAGGTGCGGAAGTCATGTCAAACGCCGCGTACGGCAGCAAACAAATGACCTGGAGATGGGACCTGGAACTGGTGATAGGGTGGTAGGGAGCGTAGATATTCGGGCAAACACGGCATGAACGGCATGAACTGCAATGCAAACAGCTGGTCTGCAGAGCAGCAGAAAGACACTCTGCCCTCAGCTACGTCCAGGCCCCCTAGCTCCTTGTAAACCGACTTTCTGACTCCCTGTCCCTGAAGGGCGAGAGACCCTTGACAAATATGTGGTTACAGTGAAACATCGACTCTATGATGTCTAACCTTCCAGAACAGTCACAAGCTTACTATCATACTAGTGTTTGAAGAATTGTTACACATCTATTAGACGGTACCTCAGGGTATTTTTTTTTTAAATCACACATTTCATCTAAAATTTTAAAAGATAATTTTTAATTTTAAAAAAAATTAAAAAAAATTTTAAAAAGGTATTAATTCAGAATTTTTTCATTTCTTTAATCAACAAATTAAGGAAGTATTCCAGCCCAGGCACATGGATTTTGTTTTGCTGGGTGTGGTCTTTCAATCACCAGAAATTACGTGAGGGACTCTGTGTGTGTGTGTGTGTGTGTGTGTGTGTTTACACCATTCCCTGGATTCTCAAATGAGACTCTGACCTACAAAAAGTCACATAACATTTCTTAAGTACATTAAGTGCTACCTGATTGGATCAGAGAGATAAATGGTAATCGCAGCAAACTTGCCTACAAATTCTATATAAACGGAAAAATATTACTTTCTACTTAAAATCCTTGGAAATCCAACAAACACGTGCATATGCACCAAAAAATTCTCAGAATTAATAGTATATGAACTGAATCTTTAGCAGAACAAAACTCAGGAGAATCCCCCCAATAAATGTAAGCCGTATATCCTGTCCACCCCGTTAATCCACCGGATTCTCATTTCAGAGCATGAAAGTAGAGATCGGCCTCCTCGGCCACTCACTGAGGGAGTCTTCAGACCCGATACAGATTATCCAAACTGCTGACATGGGTTTCTTTTTTAAACCAGCCTGCAGAACTCTCTAAAGCTATAATTATATTTTCCCTACAGGAAATATTTGTTCTCTCTAATTAAGGAAGAAGAGCACATCTCATCCGATGAAGGAGCTCGGTGTTTCTGATGATGATCGTTAACTCGCGTGTTACGATCCTACTGCAGATTTCCTAGGCTGGTTGGGACGCTCACGTCCTGGGCTGGAGCGGGATGGACTCACCGGCGATCACCAGGCATCACGAAAGCACCTCAAACTTAGGCCCCACTAGACCTGCTCCTCTCTTCTCATTTCAGAGAGCGTGTCGTCAGCGGTGACACTCGGGGGAGCCGCCCCCACAAGCGACACCGGCATCCTCTGCAGTGACCCCCGCCAGACTGCGGGGAAGCACACAGGCGTTTGGTGACCATGCTGATGGAAATCTTTCCGGACATCTAGCATGTTCTGTGCTGCCTTACAAAATGCTTTTTCCTTACTATCAAAATGTGTGAATTTAGAAGCAGGGTGAGATGCAGAAAATACCCTACTGATGGTTTTGGGAACCAAACCATCGAATTGATATGTGAATTCAAAGGAAAAGAAAAAGAGAATAATGTTAAAGAAAATTTCAACTTCTCTCTAGAATAGTCTAGCTTCTTCTCTCACTGGTGTATCTGTGCAACACCTCTGTGTGTAATTCAAACCCACACTATACATGTCCTGGGTGGGAAAGGGGACATTTAATAGTGTGAGAAGCTTTCCAACTGATTCCTTCTCAACAACCTTTTTTTCCTCTCTCCATATCAATCTAAGGATGGAAGGGCAGACTCGGCATTTCCGAGGGTGGTGAGCCCTTACCTTCCAGGGAAAGATAAGATGGCTTTCATTTTCAAAGCCGAAAGCCTTCATCGCAAGTTCACCCCATTGTCCCACCGGTCCCCCTCGCCCACCCCTTTCCCCGCTGAGAGCACCAGCTCTCTGACCACCGATGCGACGCTCCTCCAGCCAGAGCCCCTCCAGCCGCCGCACACTCACCTGTCCACAGAGCTGGCGTCCTCCATGTGAGCTTTTCCTCAAGGAACCCCTACTTCCTGGGAAATATGGTGTCTAAGCCATGGGCACCTCATTTTTGCAACCATCAAGGAGCACACACGACACTCTCAACTAGTTGTGCTCTCTGCAAGTGCGCCTCGGACGTATCCGCACAGAGGATACGGGACAGAGGATGGAGACCGACTGATGCGAATCCACGGTCACCCACTTATTGCAAAGCCGCTGAGCAAAGAGAAAACCCCTCTCAGGTCTGGAAGCGCACATGAACGGCGACGTTCCTATTTCTAAAGAACAACGTATTTCCTCTATTTGGCACTCTTCAGAACACCCAAGGTCACCGAACCAAAATTCAACGGAAGAGACTGGACCGTACCCCGGCTTCCCAACATGCTGTCTATCTGCACCTCTTCCGAACCCTCCGTCTCCACAGACAAACCACCATGAGCCAGGAAGCCTTCCATCCAGCCACACCCACCGAGGTTTGGGGGATTTTAGCCAAGCAGCCATTCCTGCTGTGTCAGGCACTGCGTGGACAACATGGTGTCCTCTGGTTATCCTCAGACGACCCTGGACTCCAACCAAAGCTCCTGGTGGAATCAGGAGGAGCAAGCTTGGATACTCAAGGACTCAGGATGAAAATGAGTCAAATGTTGGTTTGGGCATCTGAAGACATGAGGGGGGAGCTCTTCCAAAGTTTCTATAAGTCACTGAAGCCGAAAGTAACTAATCATAAAGTCTTTAAATGTTTATGTTTAGCTCAACTAAAATATTGTAAGAACGCAATACAGCATAAGCATATTTAAGAAGCTGAACGCTCAGTGCAAACCCCCAAATCTCCATATGTATGCTCAAAACTCCATTTATCTACCGCATACATTTGCATGCCAAATTGTGCTGCCCAGAAGTGTGGATTTCAGAACAAGCAGACGCAAATGAATGAATGAACGAACAAATGAAGGCATGAACAAATCAGTGAGGTGTAGATAAATAAAGTGTGCCGTCCACACCACACAGCCCGGCCTCTTCCCCTCCACCTGCCGACCTTTCACTCTCCATCTGTTTTTTCTCAGGGCGTGTTGAACGGTGAAAAGGAATACCGTGCACGGGTTCTGTTTCTCCGTCGGCCCCAGGATTCAGAAGGCGTGATGAAGCGCGTGAAATCAACGGCAGGTTTCAGCATCCGAGACATGTGGGGAACCGTCCCAAAGGTCCGCACCCCCTCCGCTGTTCAAGAACGTTGGCAAGCAGCCGAGTCCACACCGAAACTCTGGTGAAGGAACCACGTTAGGAACAAGCAGTCCCAGTAAATTTAACGTCGCCCGTTCAGTCTCAAGTGTCGCATTATGAAGCAGGTCCACGTTTAGGAGCTGCAAAAATCACTTTATCATTTTCTTTAAATCAAGGTATTTATTATTCATTCGACTTCAGCTAGAATCGCCAGCATTTAGCTCATTTCGGAATCACAAGGAAGATTCCTGTACAAAAATGAGGTGCTGTTTAGAGCCTGTGTCTTGTTTAAAAATTATAGAAAGTGAGTAATGAAAGTGTCTGCAAGTCCTTAAGGCACTGTCCTATCCTTGAGTCCATCTCTGCCTTCAACCCAGAGAAATCCTGTCCCAGAATCACACCTGGGAAGCCGTGGGGGGACAGGGCCCTGTGTGCGGAGCCCGTGTCTAAGGGACTGCCCCAAGGATGGGTGAAACGTGGGGAATGAAAGCCTGCACACCTTCCTCCCCCCGAGTTCTGTGGAAGGAGAGGTCCAGCGTGGGAATGTGTGAGGAGCCAGAAAGGGTCAGGGGTAACCATCCTCCGGCTTTCAAAAAGGCAAGATGTCCCTCACTTCCTGGCCCCTGGCCCCATCTCCCAGGCCCTGTCACGCCCCTCCTAGAAGGCAGCCCACTACCACCCTGGTCCCGCCGGCAGGAGAGAGCACTCTCGTCTTGAGACACTTTTAATTTCGGTCCCAGCTGGGTGTTTGGGAACTTAGAGGAGTCTCAGGGATATGACTTGTGAGCAACACGTCTTGGGACCTCCCGCCGTTCTTCCCAGGGCGGTGATGTATTCTCCTGACACTACACTCTTTAAGGGAAGGTGGGGCCAGAGAAGGACCTGTGCTTTCCCGACACCACAAATCGCACATTGTAACAAGGTTGTTATGCCAAGATAAGTAATAATACCACGGGGGCTGGGGACAATTTTACTTATGTTGACACAATAAAAGAAATACTTTGTAGTGGGCGAACATAACACTGTCCATACTGTGGCCTTTTCAGATGAAAGATAAACTTAATGTGTCTCCCTACTAACTTTTTCAAAAGGTTTGTGATTTTATTAAGTAAACGAGCAGGAGATACTCAAGAGCAAGCCTTTCCTTTTGGAATGTTTCACTAGACACAGCCAACCCGTATCACGAACCAGAGAAGGCTTTCTACAATGATGAGGCAAAAAAATTCATGGGGATAGGAGGTATGGAGGAACTTTATCCAGATTCCTTTCTATGTCCCACAGGTGGGGGGATGCTTGAGGTGATGTTCTGGATTACAGAGGGGGACCTGGAAAGGAACCTACGTAGAGCTACAGGAAGACACACAGACGGAAGCACGGGAGGGGACCGTCCCCAAGCGTTTGTACATCACAGCTGCTCTCACGGGGTAGCGCACTCGGGAAGCAGGAGGATCCAGAAGCTGTAGGGTACTGCCGTTTCCTGATCAGGGAAGCTAACTCCCTGGGGGGAAAGGGACGCAGGGAACCATCTCAAGGCCTCCTGAGAAGAGTAATTCGGAGGATTTGGTCTGACTGTGATTAATGAAGTGTCCGATGGAAGACTTCTCCTCCAGGAGAAGAAGGGCTGTGTCCCCAGGAAGGGAGCTCCCACCCAGCTTTGGATGGGCAGGGAAGAATGGAATCAAGGCAGCGTCCCCCGTGGGCTTCACAGTTGCCAATTTCCTACATGCGAGGTTACAAGAATGTACATATGGACCTCCGTGTGGTTCAAACATGGGATCTCTATGCCGACACTGGTCATGGGGTGTCAGTGACAATGTAGAGGGGAGTTGAGGCCAAGGACTCCCAGACCACAGGGGTCCCCTGCATGTCTAGTGACCACATCTTGCGAACGGTCAAATGGGAGGACTGCCACACCCTAAGACAGGTGGGTTCATCATATCCTTTCGAAAATAATGGACAAAAAAGACCCAAACGACGCAGCACAGGAGTCTTAGAACCCACCTACTTTCTTGCATCAGATAGGCCTTGGCTCTTTCAAACCAATTGACCTTTTTTTTTTTTTTAAGATTTTATTTATTTATTCTACAGAGAGAGAGGAGAGAGCACAAGCAGGGGGAGCAGCAGAGGGAGAGGCTGAGCAAGGAGCCTGATGCGGGGCTTGATCCTTGGATCATGACCTGAACCGAAGGCAGTTGCCCAACCAACTGAGCCCTCCAAGGCGCCCCTCAAGCCAATCAACTCTTCAATGAGCCCTCCCTTCTTGTTAAGTGGAGATCCTTACCCTGGTCCTGGGGTTTCCTTCCAGGGAGAGAAGCTCCGCGGGTTGTAACTCTCCCACCCCTGCAGGAGGTCCTTCCCCTTGGTGTGTGCAGGAGGCGGCCCCGGTGGGAGGCCGGGCGCTCTCCTGCCCGAGGCCGCCCCCCCCCCGAATGCTGACCGGGCCCACGGGCTAGCCAGCCTGCGTGACTGCAGAGGTCAGAAGTGCTTGCCCCACTCGGGGGCACCTCCCGGCTCTGCTGTCTCCCTCCCAGAACCCACAGAACCCGCGTCCTGGCTCCTCGCGCCATACTCCACCGAATTATTTTAGGAGGCAGACACGAACACGTGCCAGGACGGATAATGCCGGGGACGCCGTGGACGTGGACGTGCGAGGACTGGAAGCGGCAGCGAGCCCGTGAGCAGGGGCTGCCGGACGTGCCGGAGGAGCCACGAAGGCCCGGGCCGCGGTCGGAGCGCCCCAGGTCACGACCGGGCTGGGAGGAGGAGCGAGCTGGCATCACGGAACTCCGGATTAACCCTGTGTACCCTTCACTTCCGAGGCCGACGTGATAGTTCAGAGAAGGAAATGTCCCAGAAAGTGGTTAACAAGCCACAGCTCGTATTTGGGTAGGGATTCTCAAAAGGAGATTCATCAGGAGGGGAATAAAGAAGCAGGACATCCGCGCGCCACAATTTCCCAGAGCTCCCATTGCTCCCACGATACCTTGTGTCGTTCTTGGCTGGTTAACAGGATTTCTTCTGAAGCTAGTTTATATGCACGCACTTTTTAGTGTGAGCACTAAAGTTTTAAACAAAGGCGTCTATTACATGTATCATATACGTTATTACATGCTATGTATACAATATATTACATATACATTATATATGTACATGTATATAATTAATTTCTATTACTATATATGTACATAATTGTATATTATATATTATCATATATGTCTATAATACACATAATACATATTTATTATATATTATCTATTATCTATTATTATATTATATATTATGATCCACTGTATCATGATATTCTATATATTATATAGAACGTGTACATATCTTATAGTATAATATAGTATAGTATGCATAGGGCTATGATATATGATACAGTAATATATGTTGCATATAATACATTATATACAGTAGCGCACATGGTACAACACACTGTATATGTAACACATTGAATGTGTTGGTTCTGTTGCTATTTTCATTAATATTCCTTTTTGCCTACTTGGATCAAATCATTGTCAACTGAGCCTAATAAGTAAAGTTCTGGCGTGTTTTGATTTCTGGAGTGTCCTGACCACAAAGTGTGTCCCCTGAATGAGAGCTGCCCCAGCCTTGCTGGTCCCCAGCCTGTGGCGGCCAGTACGTGCAGCCTACACGGACATTAAGCCCATGGCAGGCCACAGGCTGGGGACATCCGCACGGCAATCTTACTAGCTCGATTCTGGCCGAGCAAATACTGCAAATGCGTTGATTCATCATAATTAACTACTCCTCACCATCTCCCACATTATACCTCAGGATTTTAACTCAGAAGCGGCCCTATTTAGGATCTAGGTAGAGAAAGTAACATCTTTCAAAATGTATAACGTTATTGATACTGTACCTATTTCACTGTAATCCAGGAAATGAGTCCAGCTTTCCAAGAAGAAACATTTCCTCTGATTCAATTTCACTTGTTTTCTTTTACTAACTTGTTAGAGTACATCTTATTTACAGTTATTCTCTCTTGCAAAATTTACCAAAAACAAACAAACAAAAAAACAAATCTAGTATGAAAAACACTCCCCATCAACATCCAGAGCGCTTGCCAACTTGAACCCTGGGGATACACATTTTTTACATCACGGTTTCGACACGATTACTCATTCCAAAAACATGGAGGATTCTTAAACAATCGAAGCCTAAGTTTATCCAAATTTCGAGACCTCTCAGACTTAAGAAATGGGTCTGTAAATCTACAAATCCTTCAGCTTTCCATGAATTTCAATGAGTTAGAAATACTACAAACATAACCTTTCTTTGCAGTATTTTAAGACTTAAATTTAGATTTCGGTGACCCCAGGAGAAACGAGAGAAAAACATGGGAATTATGACTCATCTGAGAATAGTGTGTATTCTAAGTTCAACTTCTAATGCATTAAAACACTGCTAATTTCCTGCTCATCTCTGTCCTCATTCATTTGCTTGGTAAAGAATTTTTTAAAAAGACAGCACTAACACCATCAATTTACATATTGACACAGTGACAATATTCCCACCGAGAGGGAAATACTATGCTTTCCAAGATTGTATTTGTGTATTTTTCTCTGCATGTGTAGTCAAACATCGAGGCTATGTATTACATATGGATGTAATTTAGGGTTCTGCAAAATTTAAACGCCAAATGGAGGGGTGTCTGGGGGACTCAGTCAGTTGAGCATCTGACTCTTGATTTCAACTCAGGTCATTATCTCAGGCTCATGAAGTCAGGCACACCCAGCTCTGGGCTCTGGGCTCAGCACAGAGTCTGCTTAAAATTCTCTCTCTCCCCCTGGCCCTTCCCCCTCCCCCTGCTCTCTCTTTCTCTCTCTCTCTCTCTCTGTGTGTCTTTCTCTGTGTCTCTAAAATCAGTCAATTAATCTTTAAAAAGAAATGTGTCCAATGGAAATTTTCTAGAAGTTTCTATGTGCAGCTGGATTTATAACATTAATTTTTTTCAATGTCAATTTCAGCAGCACAGCCAATAATTTTACACAAGATTAATTTGCAAGACTTAGCATATTGATATCATTCTGTGGGTGATCTTCATATTTAAAGGAAAATGACAAATTCACTGACAATGAACAGTTCTAAATCCAAGAATTCTCACCAGACCAAACTCTAAGTCACAGCTGCTAAAATATCGATCATGCCACACCCAGATCCCAAACCCTAGACTGCACTGTGACTCATCAACCTGCTGTGCAATTCCTATGTGCACATTCCAGTGAGGCCTTCACTATCCCTTTGTCCTTGATGTCTTTTGAGATGTCCACATTTCTTTAAGAACTGTCCATTAATACATGTTACTTCTAGTGTTTTCCAAGAAATTTCCAAAGGCAGCAATTTTTAAGAATTTAGTGAAGAACTCTATGTGGACACCAAAGAAATTCTCAAAAGGTTTCATTCAAAGACAAGCCTACGTGTGAAGACTTCTGGATGCACTTCTGTTTTCAGCGACCCACTCAAGGTCATCATCAGTGACGAGAATATCCACACAGTTTTCCACTGACGAGATGCCATGGAGGTCTGTAATTTTTAGATGTTCAAATAATCCTGAAAAGCTACTGCTTTAAAGGTGATGAAGGCTAGGAATCTAAATGATTACCATGGAGACCTTTCATCCAATAATCTACAAGTAAGGGAAGGAGAGAGGAAGACATCCTAACCAGAAACACATCACCCAGTTGGTCCTAAGAGAGGCATGGACTCCTCAACGAACATTACGTACTTTAGCTGTTCTTAAACAGTCTTCTTCCCAGATTTATATATATTTTTTACATTCCTTGGTGCTCAGAAGCCACACACACCTGCAGTCCAGAGAGGACGCACGTGATAGGATTTGATTAATTCATCAGCGTGTGGGGATGGGGGAAGGGGGTTAAATCCCTATGAAAAAGTCAATCAAACCTGTTTGGTAAAATCACTTGTTAAAATGAGATGTTTTCACGACAGCGTAACTGCAGGAGGGGAGCCCTGTAAGTCGGCTCCCGCAGGAGTGATGCCGAAGACCAGAGTCTGCCATTCCTACCTGCTGTGCTCATCTTGACCGTAGAGGCAACCGTTCATGGTATTCACCAAGAAGCTAAACAGACGCCCGAACAGGGACTTGGCCAAGAGATCCCGGTAAAATTCAGCCATCTCCACAGTATGTCGCCGTATGATGGTGTCCCCTGCAGCCACAGAAAGGAGAGAAGGGAGGTCACGGCTCCCGCCACGTAGAAGCAGACAAGACCACGCACAGTCATTCTATCCCTTACCCATCCCCCTACACCAGAAGATGTCACAGTGATGCGACAAGGCTGAGAAATGAGGTCTCTGCCAGTGATTCCTTAAAATGTTCCCCAAAGTGACGGCCACATACGCTGAAGTCCTACTTGCTCCCGACACTGAGCCCAGCTTTGGATCTCAAGGCAAGCTGTATAATTTCTTCTCCATTAGGGAATCAGCCAGGGGCGGGGGTGCCCTCTTATCTAGCTTTCCGGTAGCCTCTCACTGGTTTGAATAGAATTGTCCCCAAGGCCCTCAGAAACCTGGTCACCTAGAAAATTAGTCGTATTTTAAATATTTTCAGAGACATGGTCTAGCTAACCAAAACGGGAGTGTGGAGTTTGGAACAGGTTGAGACCTTCAGGTAGAAATGTTTACATCATTCTCTAAGAGATGGTGACTAAAATTGTGAGTGATAAGGTTTTTACAAAAGACGAGGGAAGAAACCAGGGGGAGTGGGAACCAAGGGTGGACGATTTGGAGCCGAGCCTGTGATTGTTCTGTTGCTAGAGACTGAGAGGAGGGGGGTCTAGCACTCATTCTGTGTCCCGGGGCCGGCCGGCAAACCTGGGCCATGCGGCCGAGCAGGGGGTTAAGGAGTTGACAATGACTGCGTGAAGTAATGGTTGCATGAGCGTCGGCCAGCGCAGGAGAGCTCCTTTTGAGATAGGCAGATTTAAAAAAAAAAATAAAATCAGCAGATAAGGAAGACTCAGAGACCTACAAGTTTAAGGCCATGGAGATCAACAGACAAGGTGACCATGAACACAGGTGTGCCATTTATGATATTATTGAATTAAGGTCTCCAGAGTCCCCATGATTGAGGGTGTCGGGTCGCCAACATGGCGCGTGAGTAAGGACCCAAGGACGGTGTAAGCAGAAAAAATGGGCATATAGGAAATTCTAGATATTATGGTGAGTTCAAGTTTTTCTTTAAAAAGTCATGAGACTGATGATTTGGGAGAAGTTCAAGAAATGAAATAATTAGATGCAAGGGCTGGTGGGAAAATGGTTCAGAATAAGGCATAAGAGTGAGGTTGGCCTGAACGTGAAGGGCGTGCAAGGTCACCCTAAAGGTGAAGCTTACTCCGAAAGAGGAGGAAGCATCTTTGAAAGGCTGTGGTCCACAGACGAAAGTCACATTTGCAGAATGTGATTCAGAAGGACTATTCCCGAAGCAGTGCAGAAGGGAGACGACATGAGATGAGGCCAGGTAAGACTCAAGAGGAGGTTGTTCCGTGATGGAGGGAAGGAAGGACGCCTGAAGACAGTGGCGGCGAAACAAAGAGAAGGCAGTGAGAACCAGAGAGAGCCCGGGAGGAGAGCCGACGTGTGTCTGGTCTGCGCGCGGAGGAGGAGGCGGCGGTGGCATCAAAATGACTTTTGCACAACCGCCTGGATGATGGGGAGACTCGTAACGTTCTGGAACATGGAGGGGGGAACCTTCTGGAGCTGGGGGCAGGAATGACCAGCCACGTCCCTAAGCGTCTGCAGGTAGGGACAGTGGTGATTTCGAGAAAACAGATCAGAGAGAGGCTGAGTTCTCAAACTCTCACTTAGAGGGAGGTTGGTAGGGCAGCGGGTTGGGTCCGTATCTCATCGAGAGACGGTTTCCGCTGCGGCGCGCGTGGGAAAACCACTCTCCATGCCCACTGCAGGGAGACGGGGGCGCGTGGTGTGTGGAGAGTCACGGCGGGAGGCGGACAGCACGAGAGTCTGGCTCCAAACACGCCCCTGCTGGTGGCCTGATGGGCAAAGTTAGTCTCTTGGAGGCTTCATCCTCTCATCTGTTAAAAAGAAAACGTGATGCCCACTTCCTAGGGATCTGTGAGAATGTTAAAATTCCAGCGTTTCTCGCACTTGGCACAGTGCCTGTCCTCTCGAGAGTGACCAAGAAACGGCAGCTCCTCGTCTGAATCACGCCCTAGAGGAGAGAGGACGCGCCTCGCTGACGGCCACAGGCACACACGAATGGTTCCAATTACTGAACTGAGTACATCCTCCCGGACTGAAGGCCTGACTGGCCTCAAATGACCGACGAGCGAGAGAAGGCGACTAGTTCATCAACACGGTCTCTCCAGACCTCTGCGCTTCCAACACAGAGTCCCAGCAAGTGACCCGACGGGCTCCTGATGCTTCTCTCGCTCGGCATTCAGCCCACAGAGGCAGTTCCACGGGGTGGGGAAAGGAAGGTTGCGTTTGCTCTCCGCATCTCGGAGAAACCACAAACTGCCCAAAGGTCAACATCAGAGCGGAGTAACACTTACCTTTCAAATACTGGATGTCGGTGGTTAGAGCCGACAGCAATTCGTCGGTTGAAACTTGCAACAATCCAGCCACTAAAGGTAAAGCAGCATTGAAGGCCCAGGTCAGTATGCATTTCTGGATGGCGAGGGCATTCCACATTATGGTCATTACTTGCAAGCTTATGGCACAGACCCATCAGGAGCTGTGCTGATTACAGGACTCCGAACGAGCACTCTGATTACCAAAGTGAGCTGGAAACACCGCTTCTGGGAGGGACAGCGCTACCGAGCTCGTGGGCTCCTGCCTGAAATCTGCACGTCTCTTCCCTCCTTGCCCTCGCAGACAGCCCTGGATGCTCTTCCCAGCCCCCCGTGGAACTACGTGCAGAGGAGGTGAAGACGGCACGCTCGTTGACAATCTGTGGCTTGACGGTATTTTGAAAAAATCTGGGAGTGACTAACAAAGCAACTTCAAAGGGGAGAGAGAGGCTCTTGGCAAGACCTTTGAAAGGAAGTAATTATATTGTTTAAACTGCTGGGCTAATAGCACAGGCCCCCAATACACGGGAGGCAGGGTGGGCCGAGGGTATCCAGCACAACATAAATACACCCAAGTACACGCCTAAGAACCGACTCGGCCAGTGTGGGAAGCACGAGAACATCACGTACGCCCTGCTGTTCATCTCCCAAACCATTTGTAAGAGAGAACAAAGTGGATACAGCTCTTTCATTATTATTATTATTTTATTAATATATTTTTTTACCCTTCTGAATTCTACTCTGCAGAAAGGGCTCCCTCCCCGGGCTTTTCTGTACTCTGTCTCCATCTACCGGCAGGTCTGCAAAGCTGCACACCCGCGAGGTTAAGGGGAGCTCTGTTCCACTGACCTTGTTCCAGAAGCTGGAGGTCAGAGACAAATGCAGAGTTGGCCTCGGTCAGAGCCGTGAATCGAATGTCTCCAATGTGTAATATTGCCGCCAGGATCACAAACAGATTCTCTACCTCCTACGCGTTTTACAAAGACAGAAAACGAGCAGAATTGCTTAGACGAAATATGAAAAGACAAATCCTTTAAAAACCTAATAGCTTAAAAGAAAATTGATGCAGGCCCTGTTGGTGGGGCTGTGATGACTTTTCAGATCTGGAGTGTCTGGTCAGAGGACGGCCCATCTCCAGCTGGAAAACAAAATCACTTGAGTGCACATTTCCTCTAATCAATGTCTCTGCTCCTTAAAAGAGGGAGGAAGTGACTCTCTGACATAAACGGACAGTTTCTAGATAAATCTCGCCCTGAGACATAAATCACTGCGCCCTGATGGGCCACACGCGTCTTCCCGGGCCTGGCACGGGGCCCCACGCCGAGGCCGCGACCCGAGAGGCCTCGGGCGCCGATGTCCATCTCCCTGTGCTGTCCCATCTGAGCTAAACTGATGGTGTGATTATAGGACTTCTCACTTCTGCCAGGAAATTCAGGAAGGCACGATACAAACATCTATGCCTAGATTAAAAAATGCTAATTGTTTTTTAAGGTATTTTAAGGAAAAGAGAAAGAAATGGGTGTTGGCAAGAGCTATCTTTGAGCAGAAGGGAGAAGGAAATAAGACACTGTCTGCTGCAGGAGGAGATCTGAGAATCTGGAACTCTGCAGAAAGAGAGAAATCAGACCTTAAATTTGGATTCTGGACAGTCATTTTGTGGCGACAGTAAAAAATCAAGAAAAAGCTGGAACCGAGAAACACTTCTCTAGAACAATCTTTTAGTGTCATGACATTAAGAGTGACACTGGTTAAGCTCCATGCCGGGCAAGTGACATAATCTTTTAAATTCTCATTTCCCTAGCCGTTAATTTTTGAAATAAAAAGCTGCTGCCTGTGACAATTTACTAGAAGCAACTCATACTTTGCTTTATAAATATATAAGTGGGGTGATGTAGCTCTGACTCCCCTCTAGAACTTCTAGTTCTCACCACAAAGTATAACTCTATTATCTTCAAAATGAGAATGCTGACAAGGACAGTCTCTAAGTAGTGTTTAGGTCTAATACTCTAGGACTGCGGCATTACTTACAAACGGTTTTGGTACCCTGCCAATGTCAGGTTATGGTTTCAAATTTTAGTCAGTTATGTTGCTTTGAATAACCGTTTCCTCCTCACGCTCCCTGACAACTGCTCTCCCCCCCTTTGTAATAGATACAGTCACTCCTCAGTAGATTTCTCCAGTGCTCCGTGACGCAGGCACTCTAGGGACAGGGTCACGAAGAAGGCTTTGTTGGGACCTCAAGGATCTGAGAGCTTAGCCATGGAGACAGAGTAAGACCACCAGCCACACTACGAATCACAGCTGAATACTGTGCCCTGTGAGACGAGGGCTGTCGCCCTGTGTCCGTGGAGAGCGAGTGACGGTCGCCGCCGTCCCACTGGACACAGGTGGAAGCTCCTTGATGAGCAAGTCTTCTTCGAGGGCCTCCCCAGCCCAGAAACACCTTGCTTCTAGTCTTCCTGGACATGAGCCGTCCCTCCTAAGTGCACTGAAATGTCCCCACAGCCATCAACCTCAAGCATCACAGCGAAAGGATTACCTTCATGTCTTTTGTTAAAATGCACGTTTTTCTTTTACAGAAGGGTTGTTCAATTCTCTTATTAGCTACCTTAGGGGGAAAGCGTATTTTGGTGGCCCTGCCTTTGAGAATCAATCATGGATTTTTAAAGCCCTGTTTCCAGGCAACGGGTACTTTGGTATAATGATTCCTTACCCGTCTCTACATCCCAGTTTCCTAGAAGGAAGCAGAAATTTTAGGCACAGAAGAAGGGGGGAAAAAAATAACAAAAAAGTACAACAGTTGCAAACGCAAGGACAGAAAAGTGCAAATGGGCGGGACTCACTCAAAGACAGAAATGTAGAGATCGTATATTAGAGAGAGTGAGAGAAAGAGAAAATAAGATAGCATGTGATTGCACGGCCCAGAACGCCCATCTCCGAATGGGGGGAGGGGAAGTGCCCAGAGCTGTTTCATTTGGGGTGAGCCCCGACCTCCCCAGCCTTTCCACCCCCTGCAGCCCCGTAAGTGGTATCTATGTGGGCTAGGGAAAAAATAAAAAATAAAAACAAAGACCCAAATCCATCCACTGACTGTAGGAAAAGGAAGATCCGTAAGTCTATGGCTACATCTGGGTTGTTAAGCTACCGGCATTCCAAAGGTACCAGGAAAGCCGCCGTGTGAGGGGAACAGAAATCTGAGGGGTGCTGAGGGGTCTCCGCGCTCAGCTCTTTTCAGATCTCTGGCCCACTAAACCTGTGCTGATTCATTAACCACTGAGCTCACGAGGCTACCTAAATTTAAATTAATTAAAACTAAAATATCCTAAACTAAAAATCCACGCCCGTATTCGCACTTGCCACATTGTAAGTGCCTGGTCTATCACGGACCGACCCAGGTCCAGAACATCCCCACGATTATAGAAACTTCTACTGCAGAGGAGTGGTTTAAACATTTTAAATTGCATTTTTCTACCTCACGATGCCTGTTGGTATTTGGTAATTCTTTAAGAGTAAAAAGCACATGTTATGTTGCACAGAAAGATACTGTAATAAGTCATCAGTTTGCTTTTCAAAGTGATTCTTGGCCGCCAACCGTTCCCTTAGATTCGCCAGTTTTCTCTGGAGTCGGTCACTGCACGGTTTTTCACCTGTTTGCTCACACGGTTCATTTGGGGAAAGGTCTCCTGGATTGCCCCCTTGAACAGAGATGCCCCCCCCCGTCACTGTTTGTCCTCGTGGGACCCACGCCCCAGGCACCATGTCTCCCATGGGAACGAAAACTCTAGGAGGCAGACCCTGTGAGGCTTATTCTCGGCCAAATCACGAGTATTCCCACCCATATCTGAAATATGATAGGGACTCGGTCAATGCCGTTGAATGAATAACTTCTGTACGTTAGTAGAAGGTTGGTTTTCTCAGTGAAATATTTACAGTGTGACTCACCAAGTGACTGAAGCCAATGACATTCAGGGCTTGTTTCAAAAGAGTGAATTTCTCCCTGTTCAGAGAAAGCTCTGCTGTTGAGACATCTTCTGGTCGGGTCTGGTTCAAATACCTGCGAGGACAGAAAGGGGACAGCTTCATGGCTTGGCTTGCGGTCAAGCTCTGGCGGTGGAAAGTAACTTCCGCCATCTTTGGTCTCCGGAATAATAGCATCACCTGGACACTGCGTACCCTGTGTTTACAAGGCTTTGATACATAATAGCATATGATGTTTCAGGAAGGAAGAAAAAGAGTTCTTGTTGTACCAGAACCTAATGACCCTGTTTCACTTGGTTCTCACCTGAGCTGTACCCTTCCTTCCTAAAGGAGAAGGTCACAAAAGTTTTAGGTAGTTCATGTAGGAATCAGCTGGGTCCTGTCCTATGCTTTGTAATTAATACTTTTATTAAAGATTTGTAGTTTAGATTAATTTATTATTTTTTCTTGTCCATATCCCTTAATTATGCGATGGTTGATTAATCTGTTGATTTATTCCTCTCATGCAAAAATCACATGGGAGGGCGCCTGGGTGGCTCAGTGGGTTAAGCCACTGCCTTCGGCTCAGGTCATGATCTCAGGGTCCTGGGATCGAGTCCCGCATCGGGCTCTCTGCTCAGCAGGGAGCCTGCTTCCTCCTCTCTCTCTCTGCCTGCCTCTCTGCCTGCTTGTGATCTCTCTCTGTCAAATAAATAAATAATAAATAAAATCTTTAAAAAAAAAAAAATCACATGGGAATCACTTCCCAAACATAGAGTACTAGCAGCTGAGGTTATAAAGACAAAGGCTCATCGCACAAATGTAGATCAGGGAAATCGGAGAGCAGAGATGGACGAGAGGGGTTTGTAGATGCTCAGGGAAGGGACCAAACCCAGAGTGGGTGATGAGAAAAACCTGTGAGACAGGACAAGGCTTCCCTTCCAAGAGTAGACACCTGAATAAGAAATTTTCCAAGCAAATCCAGGATGTAAGGGTGCCCCAGAAGACTCAGCAACATACACAAGGACGCACGACCTTGACCATGTGTGATGTACACAGGGGCACAGGTGTTTCAGCAGAACTGGAGACTACAGTGACAGAAGCCAAACTTGATGAGGCTGCAGATGTAGTCAGAGTTTCGTTTCTCTTGCAAAAGAGCTTCCGTTATGTCTTAGAAACAACAGGTAATCCCAAGGGTCTTGAAAAAAAGAAAGGGCAGGATCAGACTGGTGTGTGAAAAAGAGTATTCTGAGAAGCCAGTGAAAGATCACCTGGAACAGGCAGGGCTACTAAGGGCTGGGGGAACCAGTGAGGCCAGCAGTGGTTAAGAAAAGAAGAGGGATAGGGGTGTCATGGAGACAGACCTGGCAGGATGAAGGGACAGACTGGATGGAGACGAAGGAGAAGGAAGAGAATCGATGACGCTTTTTGAAATGACATCTGAGGGAATGGACTGCAGAGTGGGCTCATTCAACCACAATCTTTCCAGAAGGAGGGGTGTGTGGTTGAGAGAGAAATCTTCTCTTTGTATTAGCCATGTTGACTTTGAACTACTCGAGGAGTTTGAGTAGAATTCCAAAAAATAATTGGCTGGAAGGACCTGAAATTCAGAAAACCCTAGAAAACAAGATCTGGAAGTCATCAACGTGCAGATGACTAAACCCATGTGACCGAGTGAGCTCACCCCAAAACAGATGCTCAGGTTCTAGGGCTGAAGAAAGAACTGAATGTTCAGGAAGGGAGGAGGAACATCACAATGAGCCAGAGTCATCAAAACAAAAGACTAACAGTTTTTTAGGACTGTCAGATGGGGACAGAAGAGAGACAACAGAAAAATGGAAATGTGTGGTGTTGTGGGGAGGACACGGATGGGGTTGGTGTGGAGCAGGTGGGGCTGTGAGCAGGGGTCTCCTCCCTCAGTCCCAGCTCCCAAGCCAGCCCCTGGGGTGGGGACTAGGAGGGTCTTTGGAACAGTCACATGTTGAGTTGGAAGCACACGGAGCCGGGATAAAGGGCTGACAGGAAGGGAGCTGTGGCGTTTCTGAGGAGCAGAGAGTCACGAGGAGGAAAGAGGGGTACAGTGGAGGGTGTACCTTGCACTGCAGGAGGGACACGGCCTCTCGGACCTGCCGGGGAAGGTGACAAATACGGTCTGGAGGCGGCCAGCATCTCAAAGCAGGCGCTCTGAGGCTAACGTGCTTCTAGGGGCCAGAAGTTGGATTATGAGTTGGGGGATGAGCAGTGGAACCAAAGGAAAAGGTCAAGGTCAGCAATATCAATCGAACCTGGGTCATGGTGCCTAAAATTGGGTCATTCTGCCTAAAATTTACCAAATTTTAGTGACTCAAATGTCTTAAAGGTAGGAAATCACAACCTCTCTCAATTCTCCTGCTTCCCACAGGAGTCTTCCCGACTCCCGGACGCCATCTTTTCTTTCCCACTTACTTGCAGCCCATTGCCTCGGTCAGAATTCCAGCAAGAGACATCACCAAACCCCTTGCAAAGGACAAGGGGCTCCTGTGAACATCACAGAGTCACATGGGCAAAATACCAGTTTCTTTCACAATAATAAAAAAGTCCTCAATCAAGAAGCCCTTAACTGATTGGCCATTTCAAACAGTTCAGCATCCCCGTCCCCCATGTCTTGTGTCCTTATGGTAGAGAATTTCCAGCAGCTGAGACCCGTGGCACGCAGCCACGAGAACCGGCATTGTGGCTTCCGTTACATTCCGGATGGAGGAAACCATGTGGCATTAACCCTAGTGGTTGCAGGCGGAATTGTTAAGTATGCAATGGTCCAGGGAAACCCACGCACAATCGAGACTTTCAGAGACTAGTTTGCCTGATGGAGGAACGATGTTTGGAAATTGGCTGCATTTTCCTCTGTGGCCAGAAAACTTGTTGGCCTGAAAATGCAGCCCCCCCCCGACCCCCGCCAAATAGAACTCAATGTCTTCCATGTAAATGTAAACTTTCTCCCACTTTTCAATAATGTTTAAAATGATCACTAGAAGTATGGTTCTTTGTTATCTGCAAAATTTCATCCTAAAATGGAAAGGTTAGTATCAGGGAAAAAAAAGTGAAAGTTTGTTTTTTGGAGATTGAAAGTACTCACTTTCCTTTTGACATTATTTATTAATGAAACCACACACAAGGACTGGGAAATACTTGAAAAAATATGCCCAGAAAATATTACAACCAGGAATCTGGAGACTTGAAGTTAGATCTGATTTGACCCTTATTGATGACATTTTAAGCCTTTACTTTCTTATCTGTAAAATTGAGTTTAAGTAGATTAAAAAATTGACTAAAAACATTCTCCACTTCTAGTTCACAATGGTTTTATGAGAATCAAATAAGATACAGTGTGGGGTATGATTTCTACACTCCCACTGCAGGGAACATGGAGAGTAGGTTTCCTGGAAATACTGTATCTCGTACATATGGGCAGATTTTAGTCAGCGTGCTCTATCATTAATGACACTCTTAATCAAATAAGTAATTCAAATAAGGAATATTTTGAGAAATTGTAACAAATGTTATTGGCAGTACAGACAATTTTATACTATAAAATGTGTTTTTCTGTTCTTCTACAAATAAAATAGATGAAAGGAATAGATTGTGGTTCTCACTTCTTGGTGATTTTTTCATGACAAACTAAGCAGAATGCAAGGTTAATGACCACATGTGCAATATTATCATGGTATTTCCAGATGTTTCCAACACTTGGAAAGAGCTCCCAACGGCGGTAGGTTATGGGTGACCGATGCTCCCGGGGAAGCCGTACTCCACTGAACTCCGCCCATCATCTCAACACAGTGGCTGAGAACCCCCAGAGATGAATTTGTGCAAGTGTTTCATCTGACTGTTTCCTACTTATCACCTAACAATTAATGGTCCCACAATTCCCAGTACTAAAATCTCAGAACTCAATGTGTTTCACAGAGCCTCTTTTATGACTCAAAAGAATACACTGACTACTCAGATAATCTTTTTTTTTTTTTTAATCCTCTCTTTCTAACTCGTACATAACTTGGAACAGTAATGTTTGGCAACACACACATATCACAAAGTCCTGTGTCAGAAGCATCCGATATTATCATTTGTTAAACCAAGAATCTTTGCTATTTTTTTTTGATGAGCTTGGCAAATTGAGGGAATGTCCCAGATGAAACTTCTACCAGGGAGCAGAAGAGGAACATGTGGGTTAAATAATGTTAAAAACTGTAGATGGATTAATCCTGTTCCACTAATTCTACTCGAAGGGAAAGGCAGTGGGTACTAATCATTCTCGAGCCCCCCCAGGGCTCCCCGAGCTCAGTTATAAGTTTCCTGCAGGGAAGACCAGCCCTAAGCGTGCACTGTGGGCCAGACTGGAGTAGCTCCCAGCTCAGGGGAGCACCTGGGAAGTGCTGCTGGGTTCATGCTGCCTCTGTGTAGGGGTCTCTGCTCCTGTGGGGAGGCCTCCAGGGAACGGCCAGGCTGAAGCATCTTTGATGTTATAATGGAATTCAGGGGTGGTGAAAATCAAAGGGAAAGGCATTGCATTGGGTGGTGAGGTAAGGTAAGAAATTGTGACGGTCTAGGTCAGAGAGACCCAAAAATACATCTTAACCCCAAATTCACACCACACTACTAAGACAGGCTTAGCATGAGTGAGTAAAATCCCAAGGATTCAATTGCTACAAACAGTAATCTGACCAAAGGCAATATGTAAATTTAGGCTACATTAATGGTAAATCTACAGATACTGACATTGTCATCAGCCCCTCATTATAAATATTAGTTTTTAATTAAAATTTGCTACATAATAGGGTTTTTACATAAATCCAAATTTGCGATGAGAACCTAGAAGGAAGTGTGTTTCAGTGCAACGTCAGAAAGTATTTTCTAATACACAAACTTCCTAGACAGCCTTGCACTGCTTCTGAGGTCATAAGACCCCTGCTGTTAGGAGGTCAGTCGAGGCTCTGTACCCATCTCACTGGGTTTGCTGAACAAGAAATTCCAGGATCAGAGTTAGGTTGTGTTGGACAACCTTTATTACTGCTGCATGGCAATATTCATGCTCTAAGCTACGTCACTGTAGTAAGACATTGTGTCTCTTCGCACCAAGAAACGCCCAAGTGTGTGATTCAACTCTTTCTGCTGCTACTCCGGGCACGCCGTGCAGACACACACGTGCCTGGGCCTAAGCCGTATTTAACTTGACCTCATGAAACGTCATTAGTACATATTAAATCTCTGTAGTCATGACAACACATTCGCTCTCAATCAGACCGCAGGTAACGCTGTTTACAGTCCTATCAAGAAGCAAATAATCTGCACTGAAGTAAATTAAAGGAGCCAAAGTCAGAGGTTTGTTTCAATACGTATCTTGACTGAGTGTGACTGCATGCTGGTCCCTCTGGTCAACAGTGGAGGGAAGATGTGGCATGAGAGAGCCAAGGAGGAAGACGAGTACATCCTTGTGTTTATCATGAGCTTAAATCTGGATTATTTATAAATCCATTGTCTGTGAAACAGGTAAGGACAAGCTGATTTAGGAGGTCAATTCTATCCAAAGGTAGAAAATAAAGTTCTATGGCGGGAAAGTTATGTCCATCCTGATTTCTGGAAACAGTAGAAATATTCCAGGAGCAGATCCAAGTCCCCACATTATTCTGAAGACGCACTGGAGATTGTGCGGTTCTTCCTCCAAGAAGGTGAATCTTGACTAAAAAGCTCTTACGTTTCGTTAACTCAGAAGGACAAAAACACTGGAAATTAGGGAGTCCAATTTTGTAGACGTTTTGATAACGCTGCTATCAACTATATAAAGTTATATTTTTAAAGAGTGAAGATTCTCGATGGTAAGTGTTGGCTGAATTGGTCACCAAGAGGAGATTTGCGAAATATTACTCCTTAGTCGACCTTGTCTCAACCAGTTCATAATGTCCCTGTTCATTTCTTCTCTCCAAATATTGAGCATGGTCAATCCCTCGTGAGGCAAATTCTAGGAAAAGTAACAGATTTCTAGGTTCCTAAATTGATGAGTCACTCCAAAGTCCTAACTGATGTGAAATGCATCACTTAATAATGTTTCCACTAAACTGGTATTTAAAAACAGAGGCAAATCCATGGGCTTGGGATAGAAAACCAACCAACCCCAGGCTTCATCTGCACAGAGCTCAGCATCCAGACCCCAGCACCATCGCACGTTCCGTAACTCTAATGACTGACGTGTGGTTTTACTGTCCCTTGGGTAACTTTGAATTATGAAACTGTGCTATTTTCTCTCTCTCTCTCCACGGGTGATTTCAAAAAGTTTCCAGAAACCACAGTGGAAAGACAGAGAGAAAGATGGCTGACTGGAGGTCCATTTTTTCTTCTGCTCCTTCTTCTTCTTTTTGTTCCATGTTCTCCAGTTTTCCAAGAATCAATGACTATTATGTATCACCAGGAAAAAAATGTCTACACAACTATGAATTTCAGTGTGTTGTGTGTCTCAGCAACTTGTTTCATTTTATTGCTGAGCAGCGTTCCCCAGTCAGAAGGTACCACAGTTAGTCCCAGCATGTGGGCACTGGAGGAACATCTAGGTTGTTTCCACTTTGGGACTAGGATGAATAAAGCTGCCACAAGCATTCGCACGCAGGTCTGTGGGTCAACGGACGTCTCTGTTTTCCTAGGACAAATGCCGAGGAGTGCAAGAGCTCGGTCCTATGGCAGCTTTGCCTTTATATTTCTATAGAAAACGGTCGACGGCATCCCCTGACATGCGGGCTGGGAATTTGAGGTTGTGGTGAAATGATCTGACTATCAAATACACACAATGAATGTTTGCAAAAAAAGCTCCACCGTGGAATTTCAAGGGCCTGTGTCCCCTCCGGGGGCCAGCGGTGCCTGTCTCCCTGTGGTCCAGGAACATTAAAATAACAGACAGACAACTAGCAAATGGATACATTCTGGAGATTGAGGGACAGCATGGTGAATACGGTCAACATGTCTTCAAAACGTCACAGTTGCTAAGAGACTGGATGCTTGTTGTTCTCACCATTAAAAAAGAAATAATAATTATGCACCAGGAGACGACAAACCAACATGTCATACACCTTCGGCTTAGCCCAATGTTATATGTCCATTACATCCCGACATACAATTAATTAAAGAACAAACAAAAATCAGCTTCCCTGCCTGTGCTTGCTGGGCACACCATTCACCAGACTCAAACCAACCCCGTGCCCAGGACACACCGGGAACCAAGGCTCGAACACAAAGAAAAGACATTACTAATTAAAGCCTCGTGCGTAGCCCATTCACCAAGTCAGACGCTCACAGACTATAAACATGACGCATCTGGCAGGGTTCTGCCTGCCCCTTATAAATACAGAAGAACAATGTCTTCTCTATTGTGGGCAAAGCTGCCTTCTACTTGGGGATGTTTAATATGTAAACAGAAACCAGATAAGGCAAAAGCAAACAGTTGGCATCAACACAGAGAGCACTGTTTACTAGTTTACTGAGGAAGGTGGTTAACTGGCCTCCTTCTCGCCCAGCCACCCCCACCTTGCCCCTAAAAGGGAAATTCTTTTCTTCATTATTTTTAAACTCTCTGGAAAGTATTAACGCATTTTAAATCCCCCCCAACGGGATATGAATAAGGTTTTTATTATCCACAGGTTTGGATACATAAATCTCCACCAATGAAAATATTAATGTATTAGCTGCAAACTATTTTGTTTGGAAAGAGGAAAACCCTGCCAGTGGTCTTCAGGAAAAAACCAGAATCCATTTAACAAATTATGCATTCAGAAAGACTTTGGGTCTTGTGACATTCCCAGAATAGTTTGTCCATATTTTTTTCATCAGTCAGAATATTTCTTCAAAACATCTGGTGAAACACATTCTAAACTCTTACCATCCTTCAGATAGGGAGTGCTCACGGCCAGCTCACTGGTTTCCAAGAGCCGGGAGAGGAGGTCCAAGAACACAGTGGGTGGGTTGGGCCAGTGTCTGGGGAGGCCTGAACCCCAGCCTGCAACCAGGCCCCGAGCCCTGTGTCCAGCATGGGGACCCCTCTCCTCCCAGAGGAAGGGGTCCCTTCCCTTTCTTTTCACAGAGGTATGCCCAGAGAACAAACTGTATTTCCACGCAATGGGGAGGGAGAGAAGTTTTTTTTGCTCAGAACGTGTGGCTCGGTCTGGCCGTCACGCACCTGTCTAAGAAGCCACGGTCAGAGGGGCTGTATTTGCAGGGGTGAAGGAAGAGCTCACAGTAGTTCATCCCAAGCCTGGCCTCAGCTCTGTGCACAGGGAGAGATGGTACACAGATAGAGATAAATACATCAATATCCCCCGGGGCAAGGCTGAACAGGTACCGAAATCCTCCCTGGGGAAGATCGTTATGAAAAAGCGATGTGCAAGGTCATGTCCCTAGCGCTGTTGTGAAGGACTTCATCACTCCCTGAGGTTTAAATCCTGGGTAGGCACCTGCACTGGAACCCTTGTAGTAGGTAAACACAACAGAAATTGCGATGTAGACCCAGAACCATCTACCACTGTGAACATCTGGGGAGCGGGCCTCGTCCTCTTCTCTGGGACCACCCGTGGGCTCAGGAACTCACCCCAAGTGTCTCGGCAGGGCTCACTCGGTCGTCCTAAAAGGGACTTCTACTTTCGTGTCAAACGACGGATTTCTATGACGCGCATGACTTCACTCTCTCCGTCGGACGGAGGAGAACATTCCCAGTGGCCGCACTTGCTTCTCCTCCCACACCGCGTGGAGCGGCCCCAAGCCGGCTCCGTTCTTCACCCGCCGTGAACCCAAGAGGGGACCTTCCTGCAGGTTCCCCGCAGCCTCAGCGGACTCAGCATCTCAGCGGAGAACCAGGGCCTGTTCAGTCTCCCCCAGAGCACTGCAGGAGCCGGGTCCTGCCCACCTCCAAACTAGTCCCTGCGACATTCTCTTTTCGGAAGGTGGATCTGGTGAACTCACTTCCCAGGTCCTAAACCCTTTGATCCTAACTGCCCGGTGTGGTTCATCACAGCCCTGCACACCAGGGGCCAAGTGTTCTGTCCCTCTAGCCTCACCGAGTCCTCTGAGCTCATGCCGCACAGAACTTCCCTTGGTCCCCCAGACAGACCTCACTCTCGTCCACCTCCGGGCCCTCACTCACCTTGCTTTTTCCACTGGGAGCATAACCCACACATACCCAAGCCCTGCGGAACATTCTGGATAAGTTCCATTGTTCCCTACAGCCCACTTTCTCTGGGATGTCCTTTGCACGAACTCCCCCAAGCAGTGCATTTCCTCCACAACAGTGTTTTATCGACTCGATGCAAATCACCTGGCCACGATCCCCAGGAAAAGGCAAGGCCAGCCGTGACAAGTAGGTGTCATTCTGGAGTGAAGAAAATGAGCGTGTGTGTGCACAAGCCTCTATCAGATCAATCTTCCCCAGACAAACCGCCCTCGTATCCGTGCTCGACTCATAAACATTTCTCCTACATCATAAATTCTCTTCCCAACACGGGCAAGTCTCTTCCCCATCAGACCCTTCTTAGTTTGCTGTATTTTGCACACACGGTCCTCCCCTCTCCCCGCTGCACTTGGCCACCATGTGATTCAGTATGGACCTACCCTGCTCTTTGCCACTTTCTCACCAGGGTTCTCTTCCTGACCAGCCAGACCCAGGGACCAGGCCAGAAGCAGGTCCCCTGTCCAGCTTGTGGAGTGGAGATCCGAGGACTTCTCAGCCACCATAACCATGGGAGCCAATTCTGTATACGCACACGCACATTTATATCTGGGTCCGTATATCTCTATCCCTCCTGTTGGTTTTCTCTCGAGAATCCTAAACAATACACTCTCCTTCTCCACGTTATCCTTTCACACATTAAAATATTTACTGTTCTTATTCGACATATAGACATTCAATGCAACCCTTGTGATTGTTCTTGGAAAGAGAGCATGTCTTCAAGGCTCTCATGGATTCCCACAGAATCTAAGCCATTACTGAGCGTGCGGCAGGTTTTATAAACACCCAAAAAGCTTCCACATGCATCTCAAAGTTTCCTTATGTACCCGGTCAGTTCCATGGAGCGCTGGGAGGTTCTCAACAGACCTGGAAGGTTCAAGTGGGGCCGGCTGGTTTGGAAGTAGTGATCACAAGCTCTGCTCGCTCAAAGACCGGCGGAAGTAAATCAGAGATCGATGTCATAAACATCAGTCCTTCTTTGGCAAAGTAAACCATAACCCATAAATACTACAGTGAGGAATTCAGTGAGGAAATGTTGGTATGAGGGACAAACACAAGGTATAAACATGTTTATACCTCTGATAAGTCATCTTATTGCCCTCATATTCTGCCCTACGTCTTTGCAGAAGTCGTAGGAAAGAAGCAGGACAATATGGAAGGGAGACAGGAGTGAGGAACTAATAAAACATCTTTAAAAAATAAATATGGATAGTTCACTTAATTAGTTTCATGGCCTTTCCTGAGAAGATAATTAGTCGGATGGTAAACTGAACCTTTGGCAAAAACTTGGTCTGTCCACACCCTCTGCAAAGACACACACTCCGGGAACAAAAGTTCAAGGCCCAGCGTCCTGACAGCACCCAAAATGATGCAAAAATGTGTCCATCATGTGAATAAGACACATCAGCACCTTCATTTCAAGAAATGGTGATTTTTATAGAGAACTTGAGATGAGTAAAATAAAAATGTATTATATGATTTTTAAAAGATTTTCAAAATAAATTGAGGAAAATCTCCCTGCAACCCCAAGTAATGTAGATTGTCCCTCATCAAGTAATCTAGCCCAAGACCAGGTATCCGACGAGATGAAGTCAGAAATGGAGCCTAAGACCTGGTTATTTCAGGGTATGTTCATAAATTAGAGTAAATACCTCATTTCTCCTTTTGCTAAATATCAGTTCTCATTTAAAACCTGAATAAAATGATTATGTTAGCACATACAAGAATACTTCTTTGCCCATAATGGATCCGGATAAAATCAAGAAGAGAGAGATGGAACGTGTGGAACGTGTGGAACGTGTGGGCTCTACACCAAGACCTTCTCTCTACTGCACCCTTTTTTGCTCCCATTTCTTAATAATTTCTAATAAGTAGGGCCACGGACTTGCCGCTGTCGTTCTGAATACACTACCCATGTTCAATAAAATTGTCTGTCATATAGGGCTGCCTGCGAGGTTTAGTCAGTCAAGCAGCCAACTCTTGATTTTGACTGGGTCATGATCTCAGATGGGGTCAAGCCCTCCCAGCAGGCTGCACACTCAGCGGGGAGTCTGCCTGCGGGCTCTCGCTCCCTCTGCCCCTCCCCCAACTTGTGCTTGCTCACATGCTCTCCCTCTCTCTAAAATACATAGATAAATCCTTAAGAAAACTCAAAACACAGGGCTCCCGAGTTAACCTCGAACTTCTGATTTCAGCTCAGGTCATGATCTCAGGGTCGTGAGATCAATCCCTGCATCAGGCTCTGTGCTGGGAGCAGACCTGCTGGAGATCCTCTCTGGCCCTCCCTCTCTGGCCCTGCCTGCTCGCCCACCCCACCTGCCTGTGTGCACGCACTCTCTCTCTCTCTCAAAAAATTACATATCATACAAAAATATCATCCATAGGTGATAGTACAATGCAGAATTTTTAAAAATAGAACCGCAGTAATCTGAAAGAGAAGCGATGGAAGTCATTATCACTCAGAGTGAGCTCTGCTGCTTCTTGGTTTGGTTCTGAACTTTGAACTACTCCACGAATCACACCTCCACGCTGAAGTCAAGCTACTTATAGTAACAAGGAAACACTTCTCATGAAATGATGTATGCCATGCAAACAATAGGTTAATCCTACAAGCAGTCTCTGATCATATTGTATTGTTTTTAGGTCAAAACGCTTCCACATAAAAGAACATTTGCAGAAAAGACCCAAGCAAGTCGCCTAAAAGTCATGACAGCTTGACATTTTAAAAAATTAACCAAAAGTCAAAAAAATCTGAAAATGGATTAAAATCTCAATGATGTGCTTTTGCTCCAAATTCGATTCTAATCATGAGAAGTTCATATGAGAAATGCAAGTAAGTTACCCAAGGGTATTAGAAAGTAATTGCTTATCTAGGAAAGTATTAAACCGATAAAAGACTAGTTTTTCCCAAGGCGGGTTCTGAAACCTTCAAGACCGGCAGGCATCACTCTTCTGGGCTTAATACGCTGGTCAATCCTGAGAGCTAGCGCTCCGACCCAGAGACAGTGAAGGGGTATTCCGACCTGGCAGGATCAGGGCACCCTTTCACCAACATCGCTACCATCATCACAACATTATTCTGTACAGAAATATCTTCCTCGCTTTCCTAAGCCAATCACACTTACTAGAAATGTTCATGAAATAAAATTATAAGGGTAAATACAGTGAAGCTCAGAGGCATATTCACTGTCAAAAAAATAAATAATTTTATGAACTTAAGTGGATTTTTTTGGTGGGGGAGGGTGTGTGGACTTTAGGGAAATCCCTCTGGTAGCTTCTTTCACCCAAGCTGCAGCTTCTAGGGACTCTGGTATTTACATTTACAGCGTGAAACTGCAAAGAGTTAACACTGAATCTCAACTTGGGTGAAAATAAAAGCTCCTTAAATTAGAAAGATTAAAACCATTAGGTATTTCCTTCTGATTTGTTAGGGAATCCCAAACTTAGAACTAAATAATACAAACAAATGATCAAGTTAAAAACTATAGTCGTGGGACGCCTGGGTGGCTCCGTTGGTTATGCCGCAGCCTTTGGCTCAGGTCATGATCCCAGAGCCTGGAATGGAGACCTGCACGGGGCTCCTTGCTCGGCAGGGAGCCTGCTTCTCTCTCTGCCTCTGCCTGCCTCTCTGCCTGCTTGTGCGTGCTCGCTCTCTCTCTCTCCCTCTCTCTCTCTCTGATAAATAAATAAAATCTTTAAAAACAAAACACAGTCCTCATTATTAAAAAAAGTAATGCTTGCACCGTATTTCCTCTTCCTTTCTGGCTCAGGCTTATGAGGATCTCGGGAAACTGGGGTAAGTTTTATTTCGGAGGGGGTGAGGGCTGGCCCCTTGCCTATCCTCTCCTGGGCGTGGTATTTGCACTGGGAGCACTGGTGCAGGCAGGAGCTCAGTGGGGTCACGGGGGAGGGAACAGAGACCCAGAGCAGGCCTACCCCAGAGAAAGAAAGGCAGCCAGGACTACACTGGATCCTGGGCTGGGCTTTCTGTTGGATACCTGGGCTCAGAGTTCATGCTGCTGGAATCCTAACATGGGCCACTCCAAATGCCCTTTTCCATTGCCTCGGATTTCCCTTTTCACATAGAAAATCTCTTCCTGCTGAAACCGAAAATATCTACTGAATGGAATCAATCACACATCTTGGCCAAAGAAAAAAACAAGAACCATTTTATTAATTTTTCTTTTTACAAGATCCCTTCTGAAATGTCAGATAATGTAGGGCACTTAGAAGGTGCCCAATCTTACATTTAAACACCTGTACTACATCTGTATCAGGTTCTAGATCTGGAAAGTTTTTGTAGGGTTTCCTATGTTCGTTATTTCCCATTTCAGCAACTGCCCCATGTTACGATAGGAGCCTAGTAAATACCATTCTTGTTGGTAAAGCAGATACTGAAGGAAACACTGTAGCCAGGTGAGGGGGCCAAGAATATCATGTTCACGTTTGAATCACCAGGACTCACAAACATGTTTCCGTATTTTTCCTCTTTGGGGCCAGAATATTCATTTCTTTCGTTGGATGAACATTCTTATCCTCATAGCAAATAAAGCAAGTGTCCTTTGTTGATCAATTCCTTCACTGTATCTCAAAATGCTTAATTTAATGCCAACCGTGCTTCCCCACACGGGCCCCAGGCCTCAATAAAGCAGGGTACCCACACTCTCCTTACTCTTGAATAGGGAAGCTTTTAAACAAAAATAAAGACTCTGAAAATGGTTCCAAGAGACCTGACCATGTCATACTAGGTCCACACTGAGTGACTCGCAGAGCTGTGTAAAGACAGATTTGAACAAACTGTATGTTCATGATAGAAGGCATGTCACATTTGTGTTTGTTTGTTTTTTGTTTCTTTTTTTTTTTAATCAACTGCTAATATAAGATAGGGAGGTTTCACTTAGAAATACTGAGTTTCTACATGTGGCAGGACTTGTGCTCACTGAGGGTTCAAAGACGAATGAGACACAATATTTATTCTAGAGGAGACAGACGTGTTAAGACAAAATTATAGTAGTATGAGAACTCACTCTATTATATATTACATGGAATACTAATATATAGTATAACACCGAATATCTAATTATTAATTCTGAGAAAGCAAACTGATATTTTAAAAGGTCTTTTTTTTTTTTTTTTTTTTAAATACTAAAATGCCGGTGCCTGTTTCAACCCACTGGCTTCATCAGGAACCCTAGACATGCATTTCCATGACTCATAGAAAAACATGTTAACAATTCTGTAAGTGCACTCACTCTCATCAGCATATTGTCTAAGAGGCTTTGCGATCTGGGGGATTCTTAAAACATCACGCAAATCCCTGTCTAAGGGAGGTGAACTCAGAAGTAATACAGACACGTAGAGGAAATGCGTCTGTAATGATAATGACAGCAAGACAGAGAAATGATAATCAAGTAACAGAGTTACTGTTTGAAACAATAAATTAGAATTAAAAACCCAATCTCTAATCAATAAAGTGCCTTCCACAAAAGGCAGACCCGTTGGGCTCTCTGGGGTTTTGGGGAGGCACAGAACTGGGCCAAGCAGAAACTCAAAACATGGTGGATTCAGGCCAATTAAGTCATAAAATAGAGGGTCATCAGTTTGCATAATTAAAGCGACTTCTAGATCTTTCAAAATATTCATAGTTAATTAAAAAAAAATTAATTTTCTTTGCAACCAGGAGGGGAATGTGCTTGTAGAAACCAAAGTAGTAAAACGTGACAATGTCAAATCCGAATTAATTTGAACTTCCTTTGCCGCAGTGAGCTTTTCCTACTGATACCAGAAGGAAAGGACATTCCTCTCCATGAACCGATGTTGGGAGAACATTCTTTAAGAAGACAAAAGAACAAATGGTCACCGATGTCTGTCTCCTGGCCTATTCCTGCATGTTCGTAGCTCATCTTTTCAAGGTCATTCTATCACACCTGGCAGGACGCTTCTCCCCTGGACTCTTTCTGAACAGGGAGGGACAGGGAACGGGGATTCAAGTGGAGGGCGAGGTTTCAGTCCATCCCTGGGTCCGACCCCTGTGCCGACTCCCAGTGACCTCCCCTTCCTGGCTGCTTCTTACTGGAAATGGGCTTCCTGCCGCAGAGCCCACTGGAACCATTCACCGAGAACCATCAGCAGGCTTGTCCAGCCAGAGCTTCTTTTCCCAGGATGCTAAGTGCTTCCAGCCCACTGTCCCCATCCCAGAAATGTGACGGGCAGGTGGCCCAAGTTTAGCCAAACATATGACGAGGAAACTTTCTTCCGAACATCAAGTCGAAGCAGTGTACTGGGCCATCCAGGCCCAACCCCCAGGTTCATGTTACTCTTAAAGGATTCCCAGTGAAGAGAAGCTCAGTGCGCTATCAGAATCTTGTCACCTCAACCCTCCGGCCACTTGTAGCTGTCCCCTGCCGCTCACAGGGTTTAGATCTCTCTCTCTTTTTTAAGATTTTATTTCTTTATTTGACAGAGATCACAAGTAGGCAGAGAGGCAGGTAGAGAGAGAGGAAGGGAAGCAGGTTCCCTGCTGAGCAGAGAGCCCGATGTGGGGCTTGATCCCAGGACCCTGGGATCATGACCTGAGCTGAAGGCAGAGGCTTTAACCCACTGAGCCACCCAGGCGCCCCTAAGATCTCTTTTTATTATTAATTTATTTTGCAGAGACTATCAGCTGGCAGTAAAGTCATGGTGAGGGTTTATAGGTACAACGTGTGGGCTGTTCTAAGAAGCTATGCATTTGGTGTAAGAGACAACTGAGAATTAAAATCAGTCATCATTGCCTGATATTCTGTGTACCAGGAAATACTCAAACAGGTGAGATATTGCGGGTATGTCTAGGGCAAACCATTTTGTACCTGGCTATCCCTCCCCCCCCTCTCTCTCTCTCACACATACACACACATCGCACACACATTGCGCACATGCTATACTACGCATGACCCAACAGGTCATCAACAATAGCATGGTGTCACCATGTGTAATTATCACCCAGTATCTTCCATTGATGCTGGCATCCTGGGTGTATTATTCCAGATAAGCGGGTTAGATTAAGCTAATCTATCTAAAAGCTACGGCTCTAGATTAGCTCTCCAGTAATATTCCCCAAGTAAATACAGGAGTGTTTAGGACTTGTCACAATATCTAGCTGTAACCAGACTTAGCAACAACCTTGTGCCGAGTGGATGTAGAGATGCTTAATTAGGCACACATGCACACACACGTGCGTGTGCACACACTCTAACGGGATCTCATTTACAAAGACAGGCAGCTGATGTACCTCAAAATAGCCTAAGACCACTATTAACTCTGGATTTATAGTGAAGAGAAACAGAATCTCTTCGTTTCTTTAATCAGGAAATGTATCAATTGTGAAGATGACGACCTTGCTTTGTAAACCTGTGGGACCCCATGGACCACGCCTTTCAAAGGGATTGCTGAATCCCACTGTGTAAGGAACAGTCCCCAGGCCACCCAGAGTGGGGGACTGTGATCTAAGTCTCCCGGTTAATGGGAACTCTGATGTGTTCTATTAACCAAAGGGCGAAGGTCCGCCTGGGGGAAGGAGAACACTTGGGTGACCCTAGAAACTGCATAAAGCCAGACGATCACAGGGCTCTTAGCTCAGCAGGAGAAACACCATACAGTGTCAGCCTACAGACAGACAGGCCACAAGGAAATTTATCTGGGAGGATTCTGGGTGGACAAATGTCTCCCCTCAGAGAAATCATAATCATAGCCAAGCTTCCTTTGGTTTTAGAGGGTTAAATTTAGACTCCAGGGGTCCTTAGGATATTTAACTAAAGAATTAACATAAAAATGGTCCCATAAAAATGGACCAGGAGGCTGGTCAGACTCCTGGAACATTTCACCAAAGCAGAGGGAGGACAAATGTCTGCATAGGGCTAACCCTCCATTCAGGCTACTCAAGATTGTCCCCACCTCGCCACTGCAGGACACCAAATCACACCCCAAAGGACAAAGACACAGAGAAATAATCCCCTTTGGGCAGACATAATAAATGGCACTAGTAGAATCTTGAATCCTTCAGATAATGCAACGACTGGTTCTGTACCGTATAATGAGCCTGATTAAAACAACGAAAAGAACTGGAAATATGATATGAGATGAGAACAGGAATAATATTTAAGAAAAAGCAGATGTGAAAAAGAACAAAGGACTCCTAGAAATGGAAAAAAGATCATTGAAATGACAATGCAATGCATGCGTTAAACATCACATTCATCATGGCTCAAAAATGGGTTAGTAAACTCTAAGAAAGCTGTAGAAAATTGGTCCAGAATGAACCACCGATAGACCGAGATGGAAAATATAAAAGAGAAGCTGGGAGAGGAAACAGAGAAGGGACAGCAGGCATCGAAACGAGTTCCAGAAAAAAAGAAAAGGGACAAAAAAAAAAAAAAAAAAAAAAAAAGAGAAAGAGGAAACATTGGCAGGGATGATGGCCAATAATTTCTCAAACTTCAAATAGTTTTTCAAGTTTGGTAAAATAAATGCATCTGATGATTTACAAGTGAAAGTCTCAAATAGAATAAGTGAAATGAAATTCATATGCATAATCACTGTAGCAAAACTAGAAATCTAGACACACACGCGCACATGGGCTCCCACATACGCCGTGCGTATTGATTTATCCATTTTATCCCGCGACTCCTATCTGCTACCAATGGTGCCAAGGTCTAGGGCATCAAGCTGACTAGGTCATGGTCTCCAGTCCTCGGGTACTGGCTCTCTGAATGAAGACAGCCACGTACAGAAACAGCACCTGGGTCATGAGGGTCCCACAGCAGAGGTGTGCACGCAGCCCCTGCAGGTGGGAAGATGGGAAGGTCACCCCCCCGCGACCACGAAGGACAGAAGCAGACCTCAGGGAAAGCTTCAAAGGACTCTTAGAGTAATGAATGTCTGGAACGGAAAGGTCTTCTAGGTGGAGGAGAATCCATGCCAAAGGAAGGAAGTTCTTTGATTCTTCTACTCATTGAGTGCGTCTGAGCAGGTTCACGGCACATGCTCCTACTGGAGCACAGAAGACCAGGTGGGAACAGGTCGCAGGTTGGCTTGGACTGGAGAAGCCAGACATACGGATACGCCACTTCCACAGGCAGGCTGAATGCCTGAGAGCGATGGCTTTAGGCTTTAGAATTTTTTCCACCAGGAAAACCCTGAATCTTAGTAATTCCAGTCCATAAAACAGGGAAAACAGTGAGGCACTGGGAGCCAGAAATCCCTGCTCTCAATGATTGCGTTTTGCTTGCAGACGTTAGGTCCGTCCCGGGCACCGGCATTTCCTACTTGAGAGCACCGTTCAAGGACGGTAGCGTCTCCATTGGTCTGAGTGGTTATGGCTGGCATACATGTCATCTGATTTTTTCACACTTTGTTTTGTAATTCAAAACTTTACTGAAATATACTATTAAAAAATACTTCACCATTGATGGATTAGATTTTCCAGGTGGACAGTCATCTGAGGTATAAATAATGGTGATTTTGTCTAATCCTTCTTGATAATGTTTATTGTTTTCTATTTCCTTCCTTTAACAACGCTTACAAATGTCTGAATCTACTCCACAATGAAACGTGATGTCCACTTAAGATAATTTTTTGTGTGTGTATGTTCACGTGAAAGATTCCTTTCACTACTATACAAAACAGATTTTGGGGGGAGCTTGGGTGGCTCAGCGGTGGAGCAGCCGGCTCTCGGCCTCGGCACAGTTCGTGAACTTGGGGTCAGGAGATCAAGTCCTATGTTGGGCTCTGGGCTCCGTGCAGAGTCGGATTGTGCCTCTCCCTCTGCTCCTACCCTGCTTTCTCTCTTTCTCTGGCATAAGCAAAATCTTGAACAAACAAACAAACAAAAAGGCCTCACGCTCCACAGATTAATACCAACAAGGTGTATATCCCAGTAATTCGTTTCAAAACAAAAACAAAGGAGCACCTGGGTGGCTCAGTGGGTTAAGCATCTGCCTTCGGCTCAGGTCATGATCTCGGGGTCCTGGGATCGAGCCCCGTGTCCAGCTCACTGCTTGACAGAAAGTCTGCCTCTGCCTCTCCCTCTGCTCTCCCTCTCCCACAGCTCATGCTCTCTTTCAAATAAAGAAATAAAATGTTTAAAACAAAAACAAAAAAAACAGATTTGGAGTTGACTGTCATTGTCTTTTGGCACCTTCTAAAATGGCCAACTGATTTCTCTCTTTTTTTTTTTTTATTGATGTGATATATACTAATAATTAAGGTTCCTGATATGGATTACTGAGTCTCTTTTAATGGACCGTATTTGCTAATGTTTTATTTGTGCCTCTCTATCTACAAGTCAGATAACTGTCTATGCTTTTCTTGTACAGGCATATCTTTCGATGTGTTACCAACGTAGATATGCTGGATTTTTAATTTTTCCATAAATTTTTGACAACGAGAATAGTTTTAAAAGAAGAATACAGAGACAGAAAATGCATCACCCTCCAATGTGAAAAAAGCAACTTTGTGACTTATTTACTTCAGATCATTATTTTCCACCAATTTCACAGAAATTTGTAACATCCCCACGTGGACACATTATTTTATCTCCTTATCAGATGAAATAAACATGACCAATTTTTTGTCTCTCTTTTCACCCTATCTTAATTTTTTGAATTATAAACGTATACCTCTATAAAATGTATGAACTATATAATGCTATTACTTAGCATTATATAAATGTGACTTACCTTACACCATTCAGCAAATCGCTTTGTAAACTCAACTGTAGAGATATAAGATCTATTCCTACATATACTTGGGTTCCTTTTTTTGTCTCTTAATTCTTCATTGTGGGGCCATCCTGTGGAACATAGGGCCTCTCCTCAGAAGATGCCAGTAGCAATGTCCCCAAGTGTGACCATCAAAAATGTGTCCAGATACTGCCAACGGCCCCTGTGATTTGTATCAACCTATGATGATCGGCTGTGTACATGTCCACCTTTACCATCTATTACAAAACGGTTCATCAAATTGGTTTTACTGGTTTAAACTCTCATCAGGAGGGTGTGAGTGGCTAGCTCTTTGTGTTACCTGATTCTTCTTATTGTTGCCAATGTTCTCATTTTGAAATGGTATCTTTTTCTTTCTTTTTTTTTTTTTAAATTTTATTTATTTATTTGACAGAGAGAGATCACAAGTAGGCAGAGAGGCAGGCAGAGAGAGAGAGAGAGAGAGAGAGAGGAAAGCAGGCTCTCCGCTCAGCGGAGAGCCCGATGCGGGACTCGATCCCAGGACCCTGGGATCATGACCTGAGCCGAAGGCAGCGGCTTAACCCACTGAGCCACCCAGGCGCCCCTTGAAATGGTATCTAACTATGCTTTCCATTTGCATTTCCTTAATTACTTGTGAGAATGCACATCTTTCTGTAGGTTTACTGCAACTCTGGGGTTTCTCTTCTGAATATGCTGTCTTCTGAAAAAGGAACAGGGGAGTTCTTTCATTCTTTAATTTTTGCAAGGATTTAAACAATTTTCTGTGCCTTGAAGGTTTGGAGGTACATGCTTAGGAATTTCCTGCGTGTGACTCCTTCTGTGTTGTCCTGGTTTTTTTGTGGTTATTCATCTCGCTTGACTTTTCATTTCTCCGAGAATCAGTTTCATATTTGCATGAAGGATTCTTATTCATTTAGTGTCACCACCTTTGTGGCTATTCATACCCTGGTTTCTAGCACCAGGGGTCAATGTGATGTTTTCATTTGCCTTCACTTCTGGATTTAGTTTCTAATTTTATTCCATTGCATACAAAGGATATGCCCTGTACATCTTCTTAATTTGGGACCTTATTTACCTTTACTGTATGGCCTAAGAGATGATTAAAATCTTTATTTATTTATTTATTATTTATTTCATGATGGTAAGTGCACTCCTTAACCTCTGTCCCCCACCCCCACCAACTTACCTCCCCTCTGGTAAGCAGCAGTTTGCTCTCTATAGTTGAGTCTGTTTTTTGGTTCCTCTCTCTCTTTTTTTCCCTTCACTCATTGTTTCCTAAATTCCCCACATGAGAATCATACAGTATCTGACTGACTTACTTCAGTTAGCATTATACTCTCTAGCTCTATCCGTGTTGTTGCAAATGGAAAGATTTCATTCTTTTCTATGGCTGACTAATATTCCATTGTATGTGTGTGTATATGTGTGTGCGTGCGCGCGCGCGCACACACACACACACACACACTACTTTTTATCTCTTCATCTATTGAGGGACACTTGGGCTGCTTCCACAATTTGACTTTCGTAGATAACGCTGCAATGGACAGAGGTACATGTATTCCTTTGAATTAGCGTTTTTGTATTTTTAGGGTAAATACCCAGTAGTATACTTCTTGGATTGTGGGGTAGTTCAATTTTTAATTTTTTGAGGAAACTCCATACTATTTTCCACAGTGGCTGGACCAGTTCGCATTCCCAGCAACAGAGCACGAGAGTTTCTTTTTCTCCACATTCTCTCAACACTTATTTTTTCTTGGGTTTTTGATTCTAGCCATTCCGACAGATGTGACGTGTATCTCGTGTACTTTTCATCTGCATTTCCCTGATGATGAGTGATGTTGAGCATCTTTTCATGTGTCTGGTGGCCATCTCCTTTGGGGAAGGAGAAATGTCTGTTTGTGTCTTCTGCCCATTTTTAATGGAATTATTTGGTTTTTGGTGTTGAGTTGAATGAGTTCTTTATATATTTTGGATACTAACCTTTTATCGGGTATGCCATTTGCAAGTATCTTCTCCCATTCAGTAGGCTGCCTGCTGGCTTTGTGGATTGTTTCCTTCGTTTTGCAGAAACTTTTTATTTTGATGAAGTCCCAGTATCTTCTTTTTGCTTTTATGTTCCTTGCCTCAGGAGACATGTCTGGAAAAATGTTACCACAGCTGATGTGAGAGAGAAGACTGCCTCTGCACTCTTCTAGGATTTTTATGGTTTCAGGTCTCATATTTAGGTGTTTAATCCATTTTGAGTTTATTTTTAGATATGATTGATTTTTCTAGTAAGTGTCTAAAACACAGTATTGATGTGAAAAGCTATCATTTGCTTCCCTGATATATCTTTGCTTTTTATTTTACTTTCAGGCAATTTAAACTCAAAAGCAAATGCAGCTTCAGGCCCGTTCACTTTCTATGAATTTTATTTTATGGCACTGCTTTGTGCGTGGGCCCTCACATTAACTTCAATCTACAGATCTGCCCTCACACCCTCCTATTACCCAACAAACGACTCTATTCTTCCTTTCAAGCATTTATATATTCAAGACTTTCTATGTATCACAAGTTTTTCTCACACACGTTAACATCTACTCAAGGTGACCTTCCAAATACTAAACTTTCCCTACTTCTAGACGAATGCCACACGGCTGCTCAGGCATAAAAGACATGGGATTAGATATTTTAATAATATAGGGTATGAAATAATATATATAGCACTTTATGTAACATTCGTATAGAAAATGGCATGTTTTATAGTACATGGTATGATCCTATAACAACACAGTTTGCTCTCGGTAACTACGTCCCTGCCATCACCGATGCGGCATCTGAGGGAGGGTCGGCACTCGCACGGGCCCCTTTGCCCTTTGCCCTCCTCTCTTCCCTCTCCTCCAGGTTGGTCCTATGCTGTCCTCACGTTCCTCATTCCCTCTATTTCACAAGCTTCTCGTCCCTGTCTCCTTGGCAGGCCTCCCCCCAAGACTGGGGAGAGGGGCAGCCTGGAAGGCGAGCTCGCCATGCTTGTCTGGAAGAGCTGCCGCCAAACACAGCCGAGAAGAGATGGGCCAGAGGACGACAGTGGGGCTTTCTAAAACGACAGACATAGGAGGATGGAAAGTTCTGGAAATCTCGCACAGCTGTTTCAGAGACAGCCCCTCCTGGGCAAGCCCTGGCCACTGCCCCGCACGCAAGTGTGTCTGGTGGAAAGAACTTGATGGGGAAAGACGGCACAGCATCGAGAGCTCGCTGGGTTCTGAGCTGGACGGAGGTCTTGCCTTCGGACATTCCAGAACTCAGCATTCTCTGCTTTCTCTTCACGTCCTTATCAGTGAAAGTGGCAGGGAAGGTAGCCTTGTGGGGTAGCCCCAAGGACGCAGGTTGGGTTTAATTTTTGTGATGTGTCCAGCACGTTCCCACCATGGCCCTGAGAAGCGTTCCTGCCGTCCTTTGGGTTCGTTTCCACACAGCAAAGTGTTTGCCCTGCCTGACTTTACCTAGTCTCAGAGGGAAATTTGCAAACCGTCACGAATTTTGTGAAACATAAATACATTTCCAGGCCAGAAGGTCTTATCTGAGAATCAACTCAACAAGCTCAGCCTTTATTTAGGCTCTCGGGGAGCCTGGGAAGGTTGGTGCAGCACCTGACCCCGGAGACGATGGTCTCGTTTGAGCGTGTCCGAATCCCGCAGCAGTGAGTTCCAGCACCCGGGCCATACTCGGTCCCACGATCCCAGAATCTCTGGAAAGTCCCCAAGGGGTGTGAGACATTGTGAAATCAGACAGAGTTCTCCTGCCACTCTCCAAAGGAAGGCACGAGAGGGAAAGATGCTAAAATGCAAATATAACTCATCATCCCTCTGTCCTCACTTAGGAAGGCCACTGCTATTTCCGCCAAACGTCAGGCGTCCCCGTGCGGCCTGTGCTCTCCAGGGACGGGAGGGACCCGTGTGAAGTGGGCCCCCAACAGCATGCGTTTGTGGAACAGTTGCTGCTTCTCTCCAGAAAGCACATTAGAAAACACAACTCCTGTTTCTCTTCTGCATGGCTGTTGGTCTCCAGACACCTGTCCCACGGTCCCGCGTGACCCCACAAACCTTCCCCCTCAGCCGGCATGTCTGCCTCTCCGTTCCCGATGCCGTCGCCCTCCTGGGCTCCTTGCGTCCATCTGCGGGCTCACAGCTCCTGCTTCCCGCCCCCCGCAGCCGCACAGCCTCCTCACCGGCCCCTGGAGCCCTCAGTCAGATAGATGTTCTCCACACTCCTCACACTGGCCCTGAGAAGGCACCTGCCGATGGCCTGGATTTTGAGCGCTCTGAGCGGCCTCCGAGGAGTGACCGTGTCCTTCCCTGCCACCTCGCAGACGAGCACCTCCTGGGGCCCAGAGACGACGCTTCCTTTTGAACGAGTGAGGGAAAGACGGGGGGAGACCTGAGTCTCCTGGGACCGGCTGCCTGAAGCCTCTGGGTGGCGGGTCTCTTGGGCTCCCTGCTCTCTGTTCCGGAGGCCGCTGGGACGCCTCTTCCCATTTCAGCTTGGAAGAGCCCGACCGGGCGCTGCCAGAGTGCAGGCCGAGGCGACAAGGAGGACCGAGGCTTGAGCCATCTGGGTGGGCGGCTGTGTGTGTGTGGGCTTCCAGCCATGGCAGCTGCCACGGCCCACCCACGGCAGCAGGGACCCACGAGAGGCCCTGCAGGGGAGGCCAAGAGATGGAGGCCCGCTTTGCTTGCTGGGCCTTTAAGCAGGGGGGGCAGGAGGATGTGACTTCTACTTTAGAAAGAGCACCTGACCGCAGAGCCAGGTGGGGGGGGGGGCATGGTAGGGCCAGTGGGCGCGAGGAAGCCGGAAAGGAAGGCTTGAAGAGCTTCAGGTAGGCGAGGCTGGGCACCAAGACGGACTGTAGTGGGAAGATAAGGAGAGGGAGCCGGGTCTGCTGTGCGGGAAGGGGGCACGGCGGGGACTGGCCCACTGACAGGCGTGGGAGGGGGCCGAGCGAAGGTCAACCCCGCAGGTTCTGAGAGCCGCCCACAACCTGTGGCGCGCCCCCGGCTGGCAAACGGTTTACCCCTGGTGCAACTCTCCAGCCCATTCTCCCTTTGCTGCGTTGTAATTCCTGAAAACAAACACCCTGCAAGAGCTTCACGGGTTTAAAGGTGAGTCGAAGCCCTGAGAAGGTGCCCCCGAAAAGCCGTGGGAGCGCTGGCATTCCAGAATGAAGCATGGGCCCCACTCGTCCTGCGCTCCCCGTCCCTGCCCTCGGAGGACCCTGGGGCTGATGCTCGGCTAAGCCTCCAGAAGGACGACCTGTGCCCTTCATTCAGCGCGGCCTGGAGACCCCAGGACTCCAACCCCCTTGCTGGACACACATGAGCTTTCCTAGCCGCCGGGAGTCAAGGATAGAGAGGTCACGGTCAGAGCACAGACCTGAGCCGTCCCTACTTGCTAAGAGGAGGGAACAGGAACACGCAAGCCGGAACCCCGCGGGGCTGGACCCGTGCATTGGAGCAGACTCAGGCACTGACCACCGCCCAGCAACCTGCACTCAGGGCAGAAGGTGTGAAATCGGGGGCGTGGCACACGGGGGGCCGCGTCGGGATGGCCCAGCGACACGCACCCATGCCGGGTCTCGCCGGGTCTCGCCGGGGGGCGGGGGCGCCCATCCTCCCAGAGCCCCTTTGTCCCCGTAGGTGACCAGGCCTCAGGGCAGCAGTCAGAGCCCTTCTTCCCTCGGGGCAGCAGCCCACGGACGGCCCCGCGGCCCTGTCTGCTCCGGTCCCTGTGCGCGCTGACCTCCCTTCCCGTCCCCTGGCCCCTCCCTCGGCCACGGAGGCTCCCGCGGCTCCTGGAGGCTCCGCACCGCCCCATCCCCGGTTTGCTCCGGCCGCCCCCCCTTCCTTCCAGGTCGTTCTTCTTCCGACTCCACCTTGGCTAACTTCTGGAGCTTGGACAGCTCGCTGACCCCGGCCGGCTCAGCGGCCCCCCCGGAACCTCCCCCGCACCCCGGACCCCGCACTCCCTGTCCCGGTCCGCGCGGCCCGCCTGCCTCCTTCCGCAGCACCGAGCACCCGCCCGCGGCCCCCACCGCTCCTCGCGGGTCCCTCTGTGGGAACCTGGGCTCCAAGAGGCGCGGACGCCTGTCTCGGGCGCTGGTAAATTGGCACAGACTGGAAGAGCTCTCGGCACAGAGGAGGGTCTGAGTACACGCGTGTCCGCTCTGGGCTACGTATGCTTGTCCCCAGAAACACTGCTTGGGCTCCACATAAAGGCGTCCAGAGTGATGTCATGTCTCTCCCTGTTTGGGTTCATTTCCCACAACCTGGGGCTTTCCAGCGCGGCTCTCGGCTCTCGGGGTGTTTATTTTCGGAGCTGGCTGCAGTTATCTGCTCTGACACTGAGGTCTCTTTGTTCCTGAACTCTGTCAGCGAGCGCCTTCTTACGGGATCCTGGGGGAAGCGAGCCTTCCTGCCGCCTGCCACTGGTCATTTAGGGCCGTCAGGTCAGAACCTTTGATGAAACACACCCGTAACCTCTGGGTTTCTATACACAGAGCTTGGTCCAGGTAGGACGCCGGCTGCCTCCGTCTTCCCAGCTGGACCTACAGGTCACACTGCGGGTGTCGTGGGGGTCAGGCACCTCGAAACGGAGGTTGGGGGGCTGGTGGCGGGACTGCCCCGGGCAGCAGCCGTGCGGGGCCTGGGGAACAGAACCGGCCTGAGGGGTCGTCAGCATCAGGGAAGAAAGGCATCCAGGCGGCTCAGGGAGCTTCGGGCAGGGGCACGGAAGCCTGGGGTTGCCGGGGGAAGGGGGTGCAGAGGTCTTCAGGGGACTCCCCAGAAGCCCAGACCGGGTCATGCTCGGTTGGAGAGTGCGGCAGATCGCCCAGGGCTCAGGGGGCCTCGCAGATGCACCTTCCTGCAACCATTTGCTTCATGTGTTCGTCCCAGGGCACATGTTTTAAGACGCTGGTTCCCGGACGGCAACGCAGGCCTTGACCGCTGGCCGAAGAAGGTGCAGTCGCTGTGTGGGGAGGCCTCGTGCTGCCGAGAGCGCACCCAGAAGAGACACCACGGTCTGAACAAAGCTAAGAAAATGTCACTGTCACGTAACAGCTCGCAGGTCAAGGCCCACACCTCGGTCCCGAGCTGTCTCCAGCTGCAGGCCGGGAAGGACCAGCTTGGGGGTCAGTCCTGTAACATACCAGGACTCAAGGCTCTGCGCGTCCACGCATGCTGCGGTTCGCAGAAAGTCCTGCCCCGGCGGAGTCCCCAGACAAGCAGAACACAAGGCCCGATGTGCTTGGCCTGAATCCTGAAAATTCTGAATCTGCAGGAGAGCGGGACTAAGAGGGCAGAGGGGCAGGGATGTGGGTGAGCAGAAGAGGAAGCGAAAGTGGGGAGGCTCGGGAGCATGGTGGGGGGACAGCGGTGGGGTGCGGGTGCAGAGAGGGGGAGAGTGGGTGGAGGGGGGCGTGAAGCAGGCCCAGTGGGTGGGCTGTGGGGAGGGCAGGGGTGGAGGGGGAGGACACGGAGGGGAGAGGGTGGGTGGACGGGAGGAGTGGGAAGGAAAGGGGCTGGTGCGGGAGCGCGGCAAGGTCAGGGGTAGGCGGAGAGGGCGAGGGGAGGGGAGGGGTGGGGACGAGGGGAGCCTTTGGGGGCCCAGGGAGAGGGACTGGCCAGAGGTCAAGCTTCTGTCTCCTGTCGGCACCTGTCCGACCTCACCATACCCCAGTCGTACCAGGAAGAGGGACAATGGTCGTCGGTGCCCTGGGGGGCTCCGGCCGCTGCTGATGCGCCAGACGGCGTCCCTCGGGGGGCTGCAAACCGCGCGTGGCTCTTCTTCAGCTCCTGCCTGAAACTGCTCACCTGCTATTTGGAGATCAGCGTTTGAAAGGCAGAAACGTTATTTAAGGGAGGCCTGGGCAAAGCCACGGGACACGGGATGATCCCATCCGTGTTGTCTTGTGTCCGGCTGCGCCGTGGGAGGAGTGAGAAGACACGTGTCAGGTTCTCAGCACACGCGAGTGTGGGGTCAGTCGTGGTTTTAATCGTCCGTCCCATGTGCTGCTGGCTCGGTGGGGGCTTTGCAGAAGGAGCAGCACTCGCTTCAAAGAGCCCCTTCCTGTCTGCGCCCAGAATGTAGCGTCAGATTTGCACGCACACTCACACACACGCGCACGTGCTTTCACAGGGGCCCACGCAAGCATCCACATCACGGTCCCCGTTAAACCCCACCCCGCCGTAGGCCGGGCGCACACCTGCCTGGACCCTCGCGCAATCCGCTGGAGGAGACCCCGATCGCTGACCGAGCTCGCGTTCCCAAATCCTACGAGGTCATCACCTCCGGTGATTAAATAAATGCAGGCTTTTTGACTTGAAGGAATCTTTTTTTCTGACTCTAACCGATACAGAATGACAAAGCATTTGAAGCATTCAAATTGATTTTCTGCCCCAGGGAAAATGTGAGACGGAAGTTTTCCAGAGTGTTTAGGTTCTGTCTTAGGTTGTAACACGACACGCTCTGCTCTCCCTGCTGTAAGGGGGGGGGGGCAGTGGAGCGGCCCCTTCTGTCGCTGGTGGGAACGGCAGCCCCTCGGGGCCGGCCCCCTGCACCCCTCCCCTCCACACCTGCTCTCAATCACCCTCCCTTCTTCCAAAGGCTGTGCCGACTGTCAAAAGATGCACCTAAATTTCACAACTGAAACACGTCCGAGACAAGGCCAACCCACTTGCAGGTCACACACACAGACGGGGGGAGACGACTTCCCGAGGTCCCAGCCCTTCTGAGGGAGCCAAAGTTCTCATGTAAGCTCTTGCAAAGCAGTGACTCCTTCAGGTACTCACACAGGACACTGTCACGGGTCCTCCCAGCACACTGGCGAGGGCTGGCCCTGCTCTGCGGGCTCCTGCGGCAGCCCCCCCAGGCCACACGTGTGCACTGTCCCGCGGAGGCCGCCCCTTCGCAGGGGAGCAAGGGCAGGCACAGCAGCCTGCAGGATCGCCCCCACCGCCGGGGCAGGGAGGGGGCGTCTGGTAAGAGTGCTTTGTCACTGACCGTTCACCACGTGCGAAACACAGGCACCCCCTTGCGAGCGCACAACCCCCCTGAATGTCAGCAAGGGCAGGATGAGACTTCAGAGGCCACCTCGGTGTGGGATTTTGCTAACCGTTCCGCGCGCGTATTGATTTCGGCAATGTGGTTCCATCAGCCGGACAAGGAACAGCATCTTGCCTTCCACCAGGCTGTGGCTGTCCCAGGCTTCCTGCGAACTACAAAGGGCACTGGGAAGACCTCTGGGGAGAGTCCGCGTGGAAAGCACCGATAAGAGAGATTTTACACGGCGTGGTCACCGACTCAGTGAGGGGGGATGCCAGCCCAGAGCAGACGTGGCTGGAATGGGAGGGACGGCCCACCCGGGCTCACGTGTCCCACGGAGATGGTCACTCCACCTCTGACCCAGAGCAGGCTAGTACGGGACCGCCAGGTGCCAGCCGCGGACAACACGGTCAAGCAGGGATGGGAGCAATGGCGTGACACCTGCTCCCTTTGCCCGACGTACATGGTGGTTGGGAAGCAGGTCACGCCTGAGTGTGGGAGGCGGTTTGCTCGCCGCAGGGTAGGTTTGAAAAGAGGAAACAGATTCTTTCCCTCACACACACAGGACGGGGACCAAGTCCCTGTGAAATAACAGGGAGTCAGCAAGCAAACACGTGAGCGCTGTCGGTGGCCTTCTCCACACGCTTCCTCAGCCGGCCAGAGCCACACCTGCAGAGGACAGCACCCCCGCGGGCGCAGCGATGGCCTCCGGACCCACGCCCGGCCGCCGTCTTGACAGAGTTCTTCATAATTTAGAAGGCAATGAAACAATTCTTATGCGTGAGGCGGAAATAATCCTAAATGGAGAGAGACAGAGACAAGAGAGACGACGGGGGGTCGGGAGGGACGGAGGCTCTGGGCAGTGGGGGTCTGTGTCAGACACGAAGGCACGTATGGGGGTCACTTCCAGGGAGGGTTTGCCCGGCGGGCCCGGCAAACACCACGGCCGTGGTCTCACCCTGACACACGCCAGAGGACACCAGTCACAGCTCATCATCCCACACTGGTGGACATAAATAGGCTCTACTAGTCACAGTTTTTAATAAATTAATGTAATGTTTATATTCCCAATAAGGTTGGCCGTGCGCCTTCACCAGATATTCTAACTCTGGGAGGAACCGTACGGACATCCCCAGCAGGCGAGAAGTGCAGGAAGATCATAAACACACTCGCGTCAGTTCAGGCTCGGGTCCGCCTCCAACGAGCCCAGGCGGCTGGCTTTGCACCAGCGCACGAGTCACAGAGGCAGTCCTGGTTTCCAGGACGGTTGTACTCGGGAGCCATGGAGAATCGGTGAAAGGCGTCTACTACACGTTTTACATTTAATTCACTGACTAGGAAAGCAAGGGGCAGAGTATTTAACTCTCCTAATATGAAAGTGGATTTCCTTTCCTTTCTTTCTTTTTTATTTACTTATTTGAGAGAGAGAGAGAATGAGAGCGAGCAAGCGTGACAGGGGTGAGGGTCAGAGGGAGAAGCAGACTCCCCCCCCCCCACTGAGCAGGGAGCCTGATGCGGGACTCAGTCCTGGGACCCCAAGACCGTGACCTGAGCTGAAGGCAGCTGCTCGGCCAACGGAGCCCCCCCAGGCGCCTGGATTTCCTTTTTCTTAACTGAAAAATAAGCACGGTGACTAACCACCGAATGTCGACGGAGCTTATTTCTTCTTTTAGTATAAAACTCGATCTTCCCTTGACGGATGCTCGACTCCACTCTGAGACAAGAGTAGAGAGAATCTCAAAAAACAGGTTAACAATCTCTTCCTTCAAATTCCTTATGGCCTCACCAGCCCTGTTTCCTCGGATCACCGAGAAGACTTTATTTGAAAGGACAGAAAAGCAATATCTATGAAAGATGTCTGAGCTAGGAGGCTTCATAGCTAAATGGTACTTACGGAATACTCATCGGACATGAGTGTGAAGCACGAGGTTGAGAGGGCAGGGAAACAAGCCTGTGCAGACAGGATGGCGGGGAGGCCAGACCCAGCCGGGGGAGAGACAGGATATCAGAGTGCTCAGCGCATGGTATTGCATTTAGAGAACAAAGATGGGGGGCGCCCGAGTGGCTCAGTCGGTCAAGCTTCCAACTCTTGATTTCAGCTCGGGTTGTGATCTCAAGGTCAGGAGATTAAGCCCTGCATCAGGCTATGCATTGGGCATGGAGCCCACAGGGGATTCTCTCTCTCCCACCCTCACCCCTGCTTCTTCTGAGCCCCTGAGTGCACCCTTTCTCTTTCTCTCTCTCAAAAGTAAATAAATAAAATCAAATAAAGAACACAGATGTGAGAATATTAGTATCTTCTTTTTGTACTGGGAAAGTAAACACAATCCAACTGGCATTTCAAGGAACAGAAACAGGACTGTTCAAGGAACAGGACTATCACTGAAAAGAGTGATAGTCTGATTAAGCTGAGAAAAGGTAGGTTTTCATCACATTATGAGGGTGCAGACAGCGGAATTAATGTTTCTATGTCAGAACAGACCGTCCATTCCTAAGTGCTAAGGCTGGGTCTCTCTCTCCCCAAACGGACAGACAGTGGTCAGTGGTAAGCTGTTCATCACTTGGGTTCTGGAGATGGACCTATGCATCTGAGCGTCGGAAGTCCCCAATTCCTTTCCACTCAGCCCTAGGCAGTTGCACACCCTGTAGATCTCAGTGTGCTTATCGATAAATCAGGAACAATATCAGTATCTACATCATAGAACTGCTAAAAGAATTAAGTGAACTACTATAAGTAATTACTGAGCACTGTGTCCGGGACTTGCTGTCCTTGGAACATTTAATACAGTCTTACAAGTAGCTTCTTGTTGGTTTTTATGCCTATTCATAAATGTATGCATGTTTATTCATACGTGTGAGTGCACCCTTAAGATTCTGACCATGCTAAAATCTGAAAAAATCTGAAGTGTCAAAATCTGAAGTGTCAGATTCAAAATATGTCAAAAATCTGAAGAGAAAAGAACTATAAAGTTGAATTTAGCAAATGATGTTCTTGCCCTAGTAGAGGCACTACAAGTTGTCTGTGATGCAAGTTTACATATCCAATAGTTTTAAGATTTGAATATTATTTGTATATTTGACAGACAGAGATCACAAGTAGGCAGAGAGGCAGGCAGAGAGAGAGGGGAGGAAGCAGGCTCCCTGCTGAGCAGAGAGCCCGATGCAGGGCTCGATCCCAGGACCCTGGGATCATGACCTGAGCCGAAGGCAGCGGCTTAACCCACTGAGCCACCCAGGCGCCCATTAATTTCTAAGCTATTTATAAACTAATGGAGAACTGAACAGATCAGAGTTCAAATATCACCTCCGCTCCATGCTGGTTGACCAAGGAACCACAGCCCTCAGGCACCCCATCTGCGACACAGGGAAATCGGTTACGACTTTCCAGAATTATCAGGAGCAGACAAAGAGAAAGATCTGCGGGAAGTGTCCAGTCAGTGACGGCTTTTGTTAGTTTTGGAAGTATCGCAGTGGCAACCATAAGGGTACCATCAATTAAAAAAATATATATATGTCACCATGTAACACCCATCAGTGTCTTCAAGCAGAAATCTGAATTTTTGAGGTATAATCAGACATCAAAATTCCCATAGACAAGCTACTTAATAATATTACGGATTGGTGAGTCATAATGTTTGGGGTTTTTTAAAGATTTTTTTTAAAAAATTTATTTCATTTTAGAGAGCGAGCACAAGCGGGGGAGGGGTAGAGGGAGGGGGAGAGAGAGAGCCTCAAGCAGAGCCCTGAGCCCAGCACGGGCCTTGATCCCACGACCCCGAGGTCACGACCGGACTGGCAACCAAGAGTCAGATGCTCAAACAGCTGAGACATCCGGCTGCCCTTCATAGTCTTGTTTTAACTTTAAACCCCAAAACTATCGGGGGGGGGGGGACATGCATAAAGCAGAAATTATATGGCAAAGCCTCACCGTTTTCGCTTGCAGCCCCCGAGGTACGTCTGCGCTGCTCACGGTCTTGCACAGGGGCGGCTGCTGGGAACAGCTGGTTAGGAAAACTCGCAGCTCCTCCGCGGGGCAGAGCTCTGCCGCCGCCCGGGGTGCCGCCGCCCGGGGTTCCGCCGCCCGGGGTGCCGCCGCCGGGGGTGCCGCCGCCCGGGGTGCCGCCGCCCGGGGTGCCGCCGCCCGGGGTTCCTGCCGGCTGGGGCCGGACACGGGGCGGCCCCCTCCGACGGCAGCGGGAGCATCACAGAGTCAAGGGAACAGGCTTCGCGCGGCTCCTTCCCGGTGCCCGGGTCCCCCGTGGCCTCTGCCGGGAAACAGCTCCTGGCCTCTGGCCTCCACCCTTTCCCCTTGACTCCGGGCCCGGGTCGGCCTGCCAGGGTGGCCTCTCGGAGGCAGAGAAGGAGAGCTCCAGCTTCCTCTCCAGGGCTCCTGGAAGCGGGGCCGCGTGCGTGACCTTCCTCCCCATGCTGGGAAACGCGCAAACAAACCGGCGTCGGAGAGAGAGGGGGGCAGAGGCTGGGAGAGGACGTGGTCATGCCCGAGGGAACCGCTCCTTTCTTCCCCCGCGAGTCAGGCCACCCTTCCGTCTCCCTCCTCTCCCCTTGTTTCTCCCTTACACGCGGCCGTGTGGGCATGTGCCGCTCGCCAGGACTCCCAGGGAGCCGCACGTCGGAGGCCGCACATCCCCGACTCTTCGTCCACCGGGCTCACGAGCTAAACGTCTTTGACTCAGTCACATACCCGTGCTTCGGACTTATTATCAAAACCAATTTAGAATACTTTCCCACAGGGTTCTGAACACTGAACAGGAAGAGCCTGGTGCCTGGTAACCGTGTGGTTTTGGGTTTGTTTGCTTGTTTTTTGGTCTTCCCCTCTCTCTCCCCTTCTGCGTACATATCACTCAAGAATAAAAAGAAGGAGCCCCTGCCCTCGGCTCCGTGCTACTGGCTTCCCACAAGTAGAGTTTACCTGACCATTCCCAGAGGTGACCCAACCCTTTCTACACTCCCCATATTATAACCTTCTGCTAGGATAATGCAATCTCTTATGGCTTAAAATTGTCATTATGCTACCTGACAAAGAAGGAACCCCAAATTGCTTTCTAAGGTAGAGGTGACAAAGTCTACAATGTCCTAAGTTAGTTTTGCTTCACTTATTTTAAATTAAAAAAAAAAAAATGTACACAAACACTGACCTTGTGCTTTCACTTGTATTTTCCTTAACGATGTCCTTGACACAAAGTTGCAAAGGCAGCGCTTGCCAATTCATAGGCCACACTGCCCTGAACACAAGATAGGGTTAAGTCTAGAGTCAGTAGGACTTGGACTCAAATCTGGCTCCTGGCTGACCTGTGTGTCTTCATGGCGGGGTCTGTCCCATGCGGATGCGGTCCTGTACCCTCTGCTCAGCCCCAGGTGAGAATTCAAAGGCACAAGGAAGATGACACTAGGACAAGGTCTAGAACATGACTGGGGCTGCTCCTTAAGCTGTATGTACTACAGTGGTGATTACTACGAAGATAACTAATAATAGGGGTACCTGGGTGGCTCAGTCTGTTAATCGTCTGCCCTTGGTTCAGATCATAGTCCCTGGGTCCTGGAATCAAGCCCCACATCGGGCTCCCTGCTCAAGCGGAGAGTCTGCTTCTCCCTCTCCCCCTGCTCGTTATCTCTCCGTCTCTCTCTCCCACTCACACTCTCTCTCTCTCAAATAAATAAATAAAATCTTTTTTTTAAAAAGGTAACTAATAATAGAGTCCAGTAGAAATCAATTTTAGAATCCAGTAGAAATCAATTTTCCTCTTATCTTGAAACTTTGTGTTGGGAGGGCCTTCAAGATTTGCTTGCCCAAACTATGTGGCCAAATAAATCTTGTACTGTATCGCAAAACCCAGAAGAGTCATCCTCAAATAATATGTAAATTGACCCTCACCTATGTTTTAATTATGTGAGACTTTCTCAGAGGAAGTTAAATGTGCATAATAAATCCTTAGCCAAAAAAAAAAAAAAAAAAAACTGAACCCTCCCTGCGAGTTCATTGCCACAGCGTCTCCTGTGACAGGTGTATTCTCAGGCAGCAATCACAAGTTCAAATACTCGATGAGTCAGAGTTTCCTTTCACTAACACACAAGGTTAGTAACAGGTCACGCGCTCTGAGTCAACAGCTGCTTTCGGCTTATAATTCAAAATCTGACCTTTTCTGAAAATGCTACTACGCAGCATCACAGTCCCTCGCATCGCTCATCAGTAGGAGGGAAGACTAGGAATAACTGGTCTGCATTTCAGAGCCCAGCTGATCTGGGACTAAACCCATAAAAGCTGTTTCAAGGAGGCTGAAGATCAGCAATTAACGACTCTTTCTAACTTTGATTAAAGCTCCATTCTCATGAACACCGACTATATTTATTCTGTACAAAGGAATTCGAAATGGAACTTGAAAAACAAACAGCCAGGAAAAGCAGTAAATCATAGGAGGAACTATAAATTTAAAAAAAAAAAAACAAAAAAAAACCTTCTTTCTTCTTTTTTCCCCCTCCCGACCCTGTGGAGAGTGCGCCATCTAGTGGGAACTCCTGATAAACGCAATCTTCTTTCCCCCGCTTCCCATGTTAAGACTTGTTTTCCTTGTCACCATTGTTGTTGTTTTAACAATCTGTACGGGAGGATCCTTATGCAGAGTGTTCTAAATACTGTTGCCATGCAGCTCAGCTCTAGGACCTCGCGTCTGTACCATGTTCGTCCCCCAGTTAAGCAAGAGTGCTATCTGCTTGTTCTAGGTACCCTTCCAACTCCATAAGCCGCAAAGTATTTTTAGGTGCATTTTTCACTGAAATAAACCTCCATAAATTTTCATGTGAGACTTTGAAAACTTTTAGTTCCAAAAACAGAGTCAAAGTTTAAAAAAAAAACACACACACACACACTTTCGTAGCTTTAACTCTAAAGCGTCATCTCCAATGTTTCCTTCCCCTTGGAGTTCAACGAGGTGAGCGGGGAGGGTGCACCCGGAGCCTGCCGCCAGCTCCCCGTCACTGCTACGTGTGCTTTTTCTGTGTCCTGCAGATGGTGAGCGGGTCTTAACGGAGAGGACAAAAGGTGCATCTGGAGGAAGCAGGCTCGCAAGTCTTTGCAGCATCTGCCTTAAGACTCAACATACTTGATGGACATCACCGCACAAGTTGCCCTGTGGCGTGGGCATTGATAACGAAAGGCCTGTTCCGACGGTCTATTTAACAGAGATAGTGACAGCTTTTTAAAGAAAATCAGATCAGTAGATGTGACAGTAGCCACAGTCCTCTTCACAACAGAATGTGTCCAGACACTGATCTTTCCCGGATCTACTGAACGCTGATTTTAAGGAGGAAACTCGGAAGGGCCACGGATTGGTGATGAGTTAGAAAGGTAGCAACTTGAGATTCATACTGCTGACTGCAAACAAGCCAAATGATTTCAAAAATTACGGTCCTTAAGGCACATCCTTACCGAATAAAGATTAGATCCCAACCCCAACTCATGTATCAGACAAACAGGAACTCCTCGAGACTTGTCAGCACACGGTGAAGAGTGAGAAGACCCACACGGCACAACCAGCGTGATGTATGCCTTGTAACTTGCAAAACAGCTTGTTTTATTATGAAAGGACATGATGCCTTGACATTCTCATTATACAAATGTTCCAATTGATATTTTTATGAATCTGGGGTTGTGGTGTGTATTTTTTATTGAGGAATGTTGTTTTGTTCCCATTAGATATTTAGAATACATTTTAATAAAATAAACTCTTTGTTCAAGGGCCTTGAATGATTCATGATTTTCTGAGTTCTTTCCTGTTGGAGCTTCTCACAAAGCAACCCCTGACTGTTTGACTTTCTAAATAGCCCGAGTGATTCCAAACTCTCTTTAGCAAAGAGAGATGAATGCTAGAACTGGACCTTAAGAAAGAAAAGCTTGTTTTCTTCCCCATGCTCACACACTTGGAGTGACGGGTCCAAACCTCAGAACCAGAAGTTCAACTGTTTCTTTGCCTGGCAGATTAGACTCTGCTCCTTTACTCTTCAGGGGTCTATGTCGAAATACTAAGCACACGTGTGCAAATACACACAGACACACTCCCTAAACCAATTATCTGCTATCGACGTGGAGTTCTTGCTTGGAAGCAAGATTCAGAACACAGGAATCCACCAGACATTTCTCCCTTGAGCCTCCTCTTGAACCCCTGACCCAGGGGTTCCAATCTGATCTTTTCCTCCCAGGGAGAACATCTCCCACTGGAGATGCTCTGTGTAGCAGAACAAGGTCTAATTCCAGGGTTTGTAGCGCGGCTGTTAGAGGCCATATTCTCTTTGGCACAAGCTTCTTTACAGTTCTGGGTTTGATTTCCTCCTTTATGGGATGAGAGGATTTGATTTAAAAAAAAAAACAAAACAAGCAAACATTTCTGTGCCCTAGGAACTTCAAATTTCCATTTCTTTTTTGTTTGTTTGTTTTTTTAATGACTTTCATTTTTTTGTTTTCTTTTTTTTAAATGACTTTTAACTGAGCTCCCATGCTCCAGTACTGGTGTTTTTTCTTCCGAATTTCTGTTGTTTGGGAGCAGAATAGACCCCGAAGTCCTTCGTTTTAAATGAGACACAAATTTGATAAGGTCTTAACCCCTTGACTACTCTTCCCCATTCAACACGATACACTATACCTACACTCCCGGATGTTAATCCCTTCAGAGAAGTGGGATGGGAGTAGTTTAGAATGTCACGGTGAGTTAGGAAAGGGCAAATTCATCCTATTGCCTGGCCCTGTGCCGCATGGGCCGTCCCACATCACAGTAGTGGCCACCAGGGAGGCCGCGGCGCTGCCTCTCCGCCCCGTTCCAGGAGCTCAGCGCCCTTGAGATCCCATCACCCCTCCACACCCCTCACCTCTCACATTGGCATCTCCACTCTGCAGCCCCACAAACTTCTCTACCTTGACATCTTAGCCAGCAAGACCCATTCTCCACCCAGCCACGGATCTACCAGGGAGCTTGGGTCAGTGCGCCCAGCGCCCTCTTGCTCCCGTCTCCCAAATGCTTCTCTCCTGAAGGGGGCTGACTCTCCTCACTGTGTCCTTCTCCTTCTGATCCAAATCTGGACCCATCTTCTTGGGGAGATGCATTGGATAGGGCAGGCGGCAGAAACGCACAGGACGCAAGGGCATTCCACAGCTCGCCCCCTTCATGACTTCCTCTGCCCCCATCCCATCCGATGACCAAGACACCTGCATCCGAGCCAATGCTTTCTGCCTCCGGAGCAGGAAAGGAGCTCTCCAGTTTGTGCGTGTGGTGTGTCTTCATCCTTCATGCAATTTCATCGGTTACTAATGAATAACGATGGCCGAATAATACTTCCCATTATTTCAAGACTGCCAAAGGTTAGGAATGCATAACTCATGTTCTATCCAAAATACCCGAAGGAATATAGAAGTCTGTAATGCACTAATCATTTAAATCTGATTTGACAACTAGGAAAACAGAAACACAGCTTCATACACATACACAGACACATGCTCAAGCCCCAGCATTCAGTAATACACTGTTACAATCTTGTTTCACTGAAGGTTGTAACCTAACCGTGCCCAATTATTCCTCTGACTCACCACTTCTCCTCCAAAAAATAAGAAGAAAAGTTAAGACTGCTAAAATGCCCTCACAACCTGAAGACAGAATTACTACATAGAAAACACGCAGTCACTTACCGGTGGGCACGTAAATTACTCAGGTGAAGGCCGTATTTTTCCTCAGCCGATAGTCCATCCATCAACAAGTAGAAAATGAGGAAATTGCTCTGGCCAAGTGGTTGTGAAACCAGTCTGGATTTCTCGAGCATATATGTATAAATTCTGGCTGGTTAAAGCAGAAACAAAAAGTGACCCCGTTAAACGGCATTACTAGTTCCATTTCCATACATTTACACAAACTAATTAATTGCAAGAGATAATAAAACAGCCATTTTCAAACACGGGACTTTTGAAAAATATCTTTAGGCTTTATGTTTTAGAGCACTTTTTAGGTTTGCAGAAAAATTTAGCAGAGAATCCTGAGAGCTCCAACGTATCCGGTCTCTCCTCACCGATGCACAGTTTCCCCTTTAGTGACATCTTGCATGAGGGCAGTAAATTTGTGAAAACTGAGGACCCAACACTACTACTTCATTATTAACCAGTGTCTGTAAAAATATGTTGGTGTTCCCTCTTTGCGTTGCACACTCCATGGGTTTTAAGAAATCCGTAATACCACGTGTCCAACACAGACTTATTTCGTTGCCCTAGAAATCCCAGGCTCCACTACTCTCCCTTCCTGCTTCCTGAACTCCGGACACCCACTGTTCTTCCAGGTCTCCGTCGATTTACCTTTCCCAGCACGTTGTGCGTTTAGAATCATGCAGCATGTGAACCGTGCAGGTTGCCATCATTTCTGCTCCTTTCACTCAAGAATATGTATTCAAGGTCTTCTGTGTCTTTTCACGGCTTGATCGTTTACTTCCTGTAGCCCATCATAGGCACACACGACGGCTCATTTATCTACTCACCTATTAAAGGACATCCTGGTTGCTTACAGTTTCGGCTATTATGAATAAAGCTGCTATAAACATTTGTGTCCACATGATGTGCGGACATAAGTTTCCCACTCAGTTGGGTAAACACCGAGGCATGGGATTCCTGGATCGTATGGGAAGACTATGTTTAGCTTTGTAAATACCACCAAACCGTCTTCCAAAGTGGCCGCACCATTTTGCATCCCCACCAGCAATTAACCAGGGTTCCTGTTGCTGCACGTCCTCTGGCCAGTAATTAGTATCGTACGTGTTCTGAATTTCAAACATTCTAATATTTTTGCAGTGGTATTTCCTTTTTGTCCTAACTCGCATTTCCTAGATCGCCTATAATGGGGACCATCTTTTCACATGCTTATTTATGTTCTGTTTGTGTATTCTCTTTGGTGAGGTGTCTAGACATTTTGACCATTTTTTTTTTTAAAGCGGGCTGTTTGTTTTCCTGTTGCTGAGTACTAAGAGCTTATCGCAACTTTTGGCTAACAGTCTTTTATCCGTTGTGTTTTTGCCAATATTTTCTCCTTACCTGTGCTTCATCATTTCATTCTCTTCCCAGTGTCCTGCACTGAACAGTTGTTTTTAACTTTAATGAAGTGCAGCTTACCAAGTATTCCTTTCATGGGTTGTGTTTTAGTGTTATATTGAAAAGTGATTGCCAAACACAAGGTCCCCTAACAAAAATTTATCTTATATTATCTTTTAAGAAGTTTTACAGTTAGATTTATGATCCATTTCGAGTCGTCTTTTTTTTTTTTTTTTGCATGTGAATGTTGTGCTTTTCTTGCATAAACTATTGAAATGATCATTTCTCCACTGAATTATCTTTGTTCCTTTGTTAAAGACCAGTTAACTACATTATGTGGGTCTGTTTCTGGTCTCTCTGTTCTTTCCCGTTGTTCCAACGTCTGTTCCTTCACCAGCTCCGCACTGTCCTGATCCCGACAATTTTAGAGTAAGTCTGGAAGCTGGGTAGCTCCACCTCTTCAACTTTGTTCTCCTCTTTCAATTGAAGTTGTGTTGCCTATTCTGGATATTTAACTCTCCATATAAACGTTATGTTAATATCCACAAAGTAATCTGCTGGAATTTCTATTAGGATAGTGTTGAACTCATAGATCAAATGAAGGAAAAATGGATATCTTAACGATATGAAGCCTTCTTATCCATGAACTTTGAATATTTCTCCCTCTGTTTAGATCTTCTTTGATTTTTTTAAGCAGAGTTTTATAGTTTTCCTTATAAAGATCTTATAAATATTTTGTTAGATTTGTACCTAAATAGTTCATTTTTTGGTGGTGGTGGAAATAATACATTTTTAATGTCAAATTCTAGTCATTCATTGCTGATATATAGGAAAGCAATTGACTTCTGCATATTAATCATGTATCCTGAATTGCTGGCTTACTAGTTCTAGGACATTTTTGTTGTTGTGATTCTTTCCAAATTTCTACAGAGATAATCATGTCATCTGTGAACAAAGACAGTTTTATTTCTTTCTTTCTAATCTGTATATATACGTATTCTTTTCCTGTCTTACTGCATAAGCTAGGACTTCTAGTACAACGCTGAAAACAAGTGGTGAGAGGAACAGTCTTACCTTGTTCTTGACCCAACATAGAACTTTTGTGTGCAAACATAATCTGACACAGAACATGTCCTTGGGTATAACAACAAAGACACCCAAAAAAGTTTTAGAATTTTCTTCATTTCGTGTAATTTGAAAGCACAAGTCATACAGCTATGGAATATATATATATATATGTGTGTGTGTGTGTGTGTGTGTATAATTACAAAATATTCTGCTGTAGACCCCAGCAAGTATTACTATTGACCAGATCAGAAGTGTATAGGGCCACATTATAGAAAAACCACAAACACAGACAATAGTTTCTCACTGTTGCAAACACTGGAAGCAACCCACTGCAGAAAAGGCAAACATGACTTGAATCTATGCAGATGCAATTTAATATATAGAAGGTATATTAGGAAAATTTTAAGACCTATATTGAAATCATATAAAGGATCCAAGTTATGGCTTCTAGCCTGATGGTAGATAATGAAACAGATGCTTTGATAATAAGATTTGTATCTCAACTAAGGAATAAGACAGATGATGTATTTATTTAGTTTTTTAAAGATTTTATTTATTTATTTAAGAGAGAGATAATGAGAGAAAAGGAGAGCATGAGAAGGGGGAGAGGGTTAGAAGGAGAAGCAGACTCTCTGCTAAGCAGGGAGCCCAATAAAGGACTCAATCCTGGGACTCCAGAATCATGACCTGATCTGAAGGCCGTCACTTAACCAACTGAGTCCCCGAGGTGCCTGGTGACATGTTTGTAAAGTGGCACATGCCCAGGGTGAACAGTGTCTAGCCATCTTGTGATTTTTGTGAACTCACATATACTGTAGCAGAACACCTAAATTCATTATTTGAGGTTTTCATCTCTTAACATTACAAAAATACAAAAAAAATAAAAATAACCCATCATGAGAACATGTTGTTGACCTCTTATTTCATAGAAGCTGAACAATGACAAGAGGATAAAGGGTGGGAATCACAAGCCTGATTTGCTTCCGAGATAGGACTAGCAAGACAGAAATTACTGTCAATCAACACTTACAGTTAAATGTTTGACAGGCTGAAAATTCTAGTTTTTCTGGAGTATTTTTTTACTTGTAAAACAGTAAATGATTAAGCATTCCAATTTCAAATGCAACTGTGAATTACTCTGAAGTAAGGATCCATGGTCAATAAATAAATAATTTTTGATCAAAAGGTGGCAGTTCCTTGGAAGCCAAATGGACAAAATTATACCCTACATTTGAACTAGAAACGTCACCTTGTGTAATGAGTCTGCCAATAATTATTCTAGAGTCCTGCCTCCAAAAGCAAACATGTGAAGTCTCCCAGTGTTGGTTTCATATAGCAAATCTACTGGAAAAAATGGAACCACTAATATGTGATTCCCTCTGGTAAAATTCATTAAGTGCGGGCGCCTGGGTGGCTCAGTGGGTTAAGCCGCTGCCTTCGGCTCAGGTCATGATCTCAGGGTCCTGGGATCGAGTCCCGCATCGGGCTCTCTGCTCAGCAGGGAGCCTGCTTCCCTCTCTCTCTCTCTGCCTGCCTCTCTGCCTACTTGTGATCTCTCTCTGTCAAATAAATAAATAAAATCTTAAAAAAAAATTCATTAAGTGGTCCGTTCAGCCCGTCATAATGATTATCAGTGCCAAAAGAACCCAAAAAACCCAAAACCTCAAAATTAATACTATTAAGAAAAATCGTCTTACTAAAAATCTTTTAGAAAAGTTGTTGTAAGTGCATAAACAAAGTCTCTTTCAAAATAATTCCTTTAATTAGTTGCCCAAAGGTGATGCTAAAATTAGAAGGGGGTATTATAGGTTTCTTTCCTATCCCTCCTTGAGTATGAAATCAGGTGAGAATTTCAAGGAGAGGTCTTAATTACTACACTTTCTTTCCTCTCTTTTTTTTCTTTCTTAAGCAAATTATTTGCTGAAAACATTTTCCATAGCATTAATAACATAAACCCTGTTCAAGAGAATGTTTTCTAAAATCCCATTGGAAATAAACTGCAAAGGTTGTTCCTAGGCATTTTCAGCCATCAGCCACGCAAGTACTGAGAGGGAATGGAGAGCTGAACAGTTGTCTTCTGACCATCACGCTCTGTATTAGGAGAAAAGGCTGATCCCACGCCCATTTGTCCCAGCCAAAGTCCAAGCTTCCTTTAGAACTGCATTCAAAACTAATCAAATTCCACATCATAGAGTGACTTCAATACCTTTAATCTAAATTCAAAAACAGTGTAATTAGTAATCATCCCAAGCAGCTCATCTCCCGCAGTGAATAAAATTGCTGTGGGTTAGCAGGATTCTGATCAGTAGGATTTTGAAAAAAAAAAAAAAAAAAAAAAGAAAGAAAAAACTTAAAGGAGCTTTTAGCTAGAAGAAAACACAAAACAACCAAAAATTCAAATTTCTGTGAGACTCTAATATTCTTCCAAATGGAGAAAATGCCAGCTTTTCTGCTGTGTCTGAAATTACAGTGAAATAAAGGAAGGAAAATGATAGGTATGGAGTTGAGGTTTGACTCATTCATGTAAATGTCCACACAGAAGGAAATGGCTAAATGTTTTTATTGTTTTTTTTTTTTTTGACTTCTCAAGACCTCCTGTATGCTTTAAACGATGTCTTATTTCAGGAATATTCCTGACTAGAAATAGCTCTGTGATCCTCTGTCTTTCTGGAAATCTACATATGAGTGTGCTGCTCAGAAAGTTCTGGCACTGTAAAGACATACATGTTCGCAGATTATACAGGTCATAATATGCAGTAAAAGTATTTTACAGACATATTAATTTTTCTTCAATTATAAAAGAAAATGGAAGAAATAAATCTCCTCTCCTTCAAGAAAGACAAATACCTACCTTCATGGCCCTTCCCTTTGCCTTCCAGAAATTTCCAGCACTCACTGTCACTGCCCCACTCTTCTACTTAGAAATCATGACTAGTTGGGATCTCTTCCCAGAGCCCCAATCATGTCTTCAATTAGAAGTTACCCAAAAGCACACCGTTGCTTAATTAATATATCCAAATATTCTCTTTTTCACTCTTACGTATTTCGTTTGAATTCATTATCCCAGACTAACACAAGGGGTCGTATGAGGGAAGGTGCCTCAAGGAGGATCCCAAGGGTGACTCCGGGTCCTGAATCTGACATTGCCAATCTCCACCTTCCCTGAACTTTGATGTCCCCACAGTAATGTGGGGATGGAGAGACAGAAAGGCCCCAGGCTTCCTCTGGCCTCCAAGAGGAAGGGACCACCATTCAAGGCACTTGCACGTACCAGGCCCTGAGCCGGGGGCGCTCGGATGTTGGCCTCCTTTAAATTCTGTTGTCAGCCTTTTCATGTTGAAACCCAACTGGCTTATCGCCACTAAAAGATGCTGCTCCTCCAAGGAGACGAGATGAATTAAAGCACTGTGGAACTTCTAAAAAAAAATCTGATCGAGAGTACAAGACTGAGGATAACAGATGATGCTAATAATGGGGATGAAGATGATTATCCAGAAATACCCACAAGCGAAAGCCCTAATGGATTTGCCATCCCATGTGCTGTAACTCTAAGCTTAAGTTTCCTAAGTAGATAACATAGCCCTGGCATATGCATTGGGAGGCGTTTCTGGTTGTTAGTAAATTTCAGTTTCCGCTTAAACAGATGTGGCGTCCCCAGGCACAGGTGAGTCAGAAGCCCAGCACCCTCCCTTCCCACATGTGGGCTCTGCGCCTGCCTCCCTCCGCAGACCTTCTACACACGGCCACTTTACCAATCCCCACAGAACAGAGTGGCACTGAGGATGCATAATATGGTTCTATTCTTGCCATACACAGTCTTATTACGAAGAGGAATTGGCTCTAATTAAAAAAAAAAAAAAAAAAGCCCAGAGTTCAATATTGATAGCTTTCCTGATCTATTTATACTCTCAGTAATTTGTGTTCTTTGTGGACATGAGTGAGTCCCTGATGGCTTTACACAATTTCCTCCCTGACGTGAAGAATGGTGACCTCATCGTACTAACGCTTCACATGCATTCCTTAGCCTTACTGATCCTACAAATACTTAGCAAGGCCTCGTTCTACTCTGCACCGGGCAGACCAGATCCGCACCACCAACGGGCTCATACCCCAATAGGAGACACAGCAACCGACCCAACAAATCATGAAGAGGACACTTCCAGATTTTTGACAAGTGCTATAGAAGAAATAAGTAAGGAGACAGATCTGGGGATCCAGGGTCACCTTCGAATGAGTTTGGGGAAGAAAGAGAGGTTTCTCTGAAGAAGTGACCTGCACTGAACCCAGGACAGTGAGAGCTGCCTGCACATTCCAGGAGAAGAGGTAAGCCTCCTCCAGGCAGTGGAGAGCGAAAACCAAGCCTTGGCCTCATGTAAGCAAGGAACTTAAAAAGTCTGGTGAGGCTGGAGAACGTGGACCAGGTGGGGTGGGGGGACAGGGCAGGTCGGGGAGGACGCAGGCACAGGGGGCTGTGAGGGCTGCAGTGTGAAAGAACAGGGAACTGGTCCTGGGCTTGACATATTGATGAGGGCGGCGAGGGGCTCTGTGGATTGAGAGGGGGAATAGTTGAGGCATAATCATAGCCTGACAGCAGTAGCTGATTTCCATTTCCACAGAGCTACAAAGCATGCTATCTTAATTAACATTCATGAAGGTAAATGAGGCAATGACTTAGGAAAAAGAATTAGTCTGAACACCACAAAATGGGTTCGGTTTATCTCTTGGAGGGAAGGGTATTCCAAACAAGGCTAAATTCATAAAACATGGGAACACAGGACCTCAGGGGGGCCTTCAAGGCCACAGGAGCCGGAGAAGAAGGGCTTCTCCTCAGTTCACTGGACCAGAGGACATTCTCACTGGTAAGCCGGCCAAGGGCTCCAATGCAGGACAACTGGGCAGTAGCGACGGGTCCAGAGACACAGCCAGGAATCCCAAGGGGGATGTCAGAAATGGGGTGAATATTCACAATGTCCACAATCGCCAAACTGTGGAAGGAGCCGAGATGCCCTTCAACAGATGAATGGATAAAGGAGATGTGGTCCATCTGCACAATGGAGGATGCTCAGCCATCAGAAGGAAGGAATATCCAGCATTTGCATTGACGTGGATGGCCCTGGAGGGGATTATGCTGAGCGAAGCATGTTAAGAAGAGAAAGACAATTATCATCTGGTTTCTCTCATACGTGGAACATAAGGCATAGTATGGAGGACCACAGGGAAGGGAGGGAAGACTGAATGGGAAGAAATCACAAAGGGAGACAAACCATGAGAGACTCTGGACTCTGGGAACAAAACAGGGTCACAGAAGGGAGGGGGTGGGAGGAGAGGGTGACTGGGTGATGGTATTAAGGAGGACACGTGTTGGGTTGAGCACTGGGTGTTACACTCAGTTACAACAAAACTTATGATGCACTCCAAGCTGGCTAACTGAACCTTCTAAAAAAGAGAGAAAAGAAAAGAAATGGGGTGAGGCAGGAAGGGGCCGGCATATCCGACTTGTCTTCCAGTGACCACCTGAGCCCACAGGCTGCTGAGCCCTGGGAGGGCCCGGACTTAAGCCAATGTGCAAACAGTCATGTCGGTTTTGCAGGGATATAAGTGACCAACGACTGTCGGGGAAGACAGTTGGGACTATCGGCAAAATGAGAAGAAGTCAACGTTACGGGGAACTAAAATACGTCAACGTGAAACCAAACAGTACATTTTAAAGAACATATTTATACGGACCCTGCAGAAGAAAAGCATTAGAAATACATAAAAGCTTATTTCCGAAGAAATCATAATAGGAAAATAATTTGACTTCTTGCCCGTATAATAAATATTAAAGAATTAAAAAAAAAAAAAGTCGCCTCAGTCTGCAAAGACTTCAGGACAGCAGCTTCCAAGGTTTGAAGTTTTAGCTCATAGTCCTCATATCAGACAGCCCGATAACTTCCCAAACCACAGCTCATTTTGTTATTGTTATGAGCGTACAATCCCACAGTCAAGCTGTAAGGAACCTTCCATCAACGTCTCAGAAAAGGAGACAACATTATGCCCTAACAAAGTATCCAGTGGGGAGCTGGGTTTATCCTGGATCGGGGGAACGTTCTGGCTTTGAATGTCTCGTTGCCACAGGTGGTCTGCACCTCACCGCACCACCTGCAAAGGGCACCTGCCCAGCCTGCTCGCTGAGCTGAGCACAGGGGTGAGGGGCGGCGTACGCACTAGGGGTTCACAAACACCTTCGTCACAGCTCTGCCCGCCCTCCCCGCGGTGAGGGGCGCTACAGCAAGCCCTTCGCAACCTCCACGGTAAGACTTCAAAAGTAGTTTCTCCCCAATTAAGTGAAACAAGGCTGAAAGGAATATGCGAAAGCATGGTCTGGTGTCAATTTTTCTTGTTGGGAGAAGAGGGTAAGGGACGTTCGCCCAACGCCCACGCAGAGATCCAGTCTGGGAGCCCCTCTGTGCTGCGCCAAGTGTCCTTGCGGAAGGATGCTTTGTGATGGGGGACCTGGGGTTCCAAACACTGCAGAGGTCTCTACCACATAGATCTGAATATTTAGAAACAACAAAATGGTCCCCTGGGGAAAAGACTGAAAGGGTACTGCTCTATCTTACCTCAAAACATTGCACATACTCGTAGCCTTAATACATTAAAGGACCTTAAAAAGACCAGATATGATCTTGATCCCCACCACTAATTTCATAAGTGCACCTAAGCCCTGAAAACCCCTCTATACTCTTCGATGAAAAGTATAAGTCATTAGGGATTCAAATCTGCAAGTCACCTCAGAGTCCCGAGCGACAGGTACCGCTGAATGCAGCACATCACTGTTGGCAGAGGTTTCCTACTTCTTGCACACTACAAACTCACCTATGGGGTTATGGTAAGAGGTTCTAGACATCGGTCCGTCCTGAGGGTGCTGGCACGGACACTGGGGAACTCAGAACGATGACATTGTTAAATAGTAATCAGATGGGGAAGTGTTGGGCTGAAAGCCAGACGAGAATGTTCTTTATTAATTAAATTTTCTTCAAAATAAACAGTCCCCACTTCTCTATAGCCGTTATTTCATAAAACTGAGCCTAATATTTTCTATCATAATTCATGGCTACATCCCTGATTAGGGAGCTGGCATTAAGTTATAACCGTAGGAGCAACAGTGTCTATAAAGGGAACATGCCTCTCTCAACCTTAAAATTAGTAAGAGAATACTCTGTCCAAGACACCCATCGCCACTATTTTAGAAAAGTGGATAATTTAAGGGAAACTCTAGAGCACCACAAAGTAGAAAATCAACCTGTAACCTACATTCACTTGACCTAGTTTGAGGTGTAAAAATCTTACTCAAGTTTGGTTTACTATTTTAGGGAACACTTAAAATTCAGAAGCCTCTTCCAGGGGACCCATTTGGATAACTCAGCTCTTCTGAAAAATTGTGTGTAAAAGTAGTTTAAATGATTATCTCTTTTGTTTTTCCTTCACAAAAAGAGCCTGGAGATCAGCTGAGATTATCAAAGGTATCCACCGGCCTGAGCCTCCTCTATTGTCCGGTGCCTCTTTTTGGGGGGTAACGAAGAAGTTCCAAACTGAAAATTAGTTTGAGAGGTCAAGATAATGCAACAGATCCCCCTTATTCTCTGTGGCGTCCCACATTTGTGTCCCACAAATGACATGCCTAAGTGCCAACCTGAGGGCCCAGGGACGCGACCGTGACGGAGCAGGGAAGCAGCAGATGTACTCACGGTAGGATGAGGCCACGCCGTGGGGCAAGAGCTTCTAGATCGGCATAGCCCCCCCCCCCCAAATCCTACTTCACTCATTCACCCGGTCTGCCTGCTCTCTGTGGTTTCCCCTTTCCATTTTACAAATCGACCTTAGCCCACGTGGTTTGATCAAGGTCATGGGTGCATGGGTTGGGCCTTGGACCCAGGACTTCCGGAGTCTGGGCTCTGTGCAGAATCTGAGGCTCCTCTATAGTCCTGCCTATTTCTTACCCTCTGCTAGAGTGACTCCCACAGGCTCAACTGGCCCTTTACTCACTTCCTCACTTGACACCGAACGTTGACTCTGCCCGACCTTGTGCAAGACCGTCATCTGCCCTTTGGTGATGAAGAGATGCAGACAGACAAGTGGACGCAGACAGGCGAGGTCCAGCTCCCTGACTATCTGGCAAACCTTTAAGGGCAGGACCCCGTCCAATGCACGAGCCAATCCTTCACACAACAGAATGAGTGTGTAAGTGGCCGGTGAAACACAAAATGGGCTTTTTAAGAAAAGAAGTAGTCACGCTGGAGCCGGACAGGTCCGATGTGACCGGTGTCTGTCAGGAGGGAGACATGGGGACAGACCCCGTGACAAGTGAGGCTGAGACCTGAGCATTACAGCTACCAGCCAATGAGCCCCAAACTTGGCAGCACCCATTGGAGGCTGCAAGAAGCCAGCAAGGATGGTCCCGTAGGGACATCCAGGACAGCGCCGTCCTGCTGATCCAGACTTCTGCTCCAAGCCAGCGAGCTTATAGCGTTTTGTCAGAGTGGGTCTCACATGCTCCTACACTCTACAGAATTTCCATGTGGGGTCTTTCTTCTAGGGGACAATCCGTGCCATCCAGTCCCTCTGCTGGGCATAGGAACTCTGGTCACCATTACCAGGAGCTTCCTGGGCAGACCTGGGGAACTTGGGGCCTTCCCCGCTTCTCCAGAACTATGCCGCAGAAGTCCTGTGGAGGCTGTTACTGTGCAGGAGGGGTCTGCATCTTGGCCGTACTGGGGTGGCCGGGGCCTGGGGAGAGGGTGGGGGGGCTCCCCAGGAAGTCGCTGGGAAGGCCTCAAGATCAGGGAGGACAGTTTCTCTCTGGGACATCTGGGCAGAGCTCACGTATAGATCTTTGTTCTCAAGCCCTTTCCACACGGTCGCGAATAGGTGGAGGCACGTGCCATGTGTCCCTCGACACTCTGCTTTTCCGTGTCCTGCATTCCGTGTCCTTGCAGGTGCATCCAGAGCAGGCCCCCACTCCGTGCACTTTCTCTGCACACACGCTCAGCGGTCCCCTTCCCCAGGGAAAGCAGAGCCCCCTGGGACCCTTCAGCCTTCCCTGCTCCCAGCAAGGGAGTCTCAACCAGCACTGGCCAGCTTGGTAATATGGGTTTTGCTCTTCAGGTTTTTTTTTTTTTTGGGGGGGGGGGGGTTTGCGCAGAACAACCACAAAATCACTGCCATATTTTTAAAAGAATGTAGCAGGAGGACGCCAAACCAGCAAGCCTGGGCGCTAGGAAGGGAATCAAGCGCGCTAACCCAGAGAGGACGAGCCCGAGAACCCCGTGGGCGGCCCCGCCGGCTGCGACGCGCCGGGAGCAGGAGGAGCGGCTCGCCACCGTATGCTCCAGCTTTTCCGCCGATTTGCCAACTGTGACTTTCGAGACCAACATGCTAAATTCTGTCCGGGAGGAAAGTCCACAAAGTCAGTAACGGGCAAGGCCTGCAGAAGCCCGTGATCGTGTCTTCATCTTGGAAAAGGGAACATGGAATCCCCAGTGCACGAAGTCACACGAGCGGAGTCTGGACAGGGTTCTTCCCTGAGCCGTGTGTGCAAAGCATGAGGGCGGGATCTGCGTGTGCCGGCCGGTGCCCCTGCAGCCCCGGGAGTCCTGGGGAAGAGAGTCCCACTCCGCAGGGCTGCATCTCCAACAAGCTCCTCAGAGTGCGACGAGCGCTCGTCTTGGGGTCACGCACGGGAGCGGCGGCCTTGGGGCTCCTCTGGCCTTGAGGCTCGGAACGCAGCTCCCCAAAAGCGCAAAGGGAAGCTGGAGAGGTCTGCTGGAGCTGGAGAGGTCAGGCTGTGGCGCTCTGGCGGTGGCGGCGGGGGTGGGGGGGGGGGAGGTTGTGCGTGTGTGTGTGTGTGTGTGTGTGTGTGTGTGTGTCATTCCCAGGGCAGGTTAGAAAACCGAGACCCGGAAACCAGAGTCGGAGGCTCAAGACCGCTGCGCTCTGGGTCTCCCTGACAGCGCGAGTCCCCGCGCCCGCCTGCAGTCGCGATCTTGAAAACACGACTCTCCTGTTGCAGAATTCAAGCTGCTTCCCCAAGGTCGACAGTTGTCTCCTCTGACTCCTTTCCTGCGTTTTCTTACCCAGTTTCACCTCGTAATAGTGGATTTTGACAAACACTTACTGCAAAATACAGGATTTTTGTTTCTAAATCACGGTCAGAGCTAACTTCTGTTTCCGGAAGAGCACTCGAAAACCCCAACTAAGATTGATCTCTTTCTACAGTCACTGCACTGAGCGGTTGTTTGTGTGCTGACAGCTGTTACTACAGTTTCTACAACACTCGATCCGTCCCAGCGCAGGAGGCACCCACCTACAATGCTGTCCTGACGATTCATTTGTGTGGATAATCTGCTTTGATTAGAAAGATGTAAAATCCTGAGTGAATTCTAAATTATCTGAGTTTTAATTTTAAAAAAAATTAAAGACTTATTTCCTTAGTTTAGAGAGAGAAAGGGAGAAAGGGAGGGAGAGAGCATGAGCGGGGGGGGGGGGGGGGGAGGTATCTCCAGCAAACTCCCCAGAGAGCAGAGCCTGAAGCGGGGCTTGAGCTCATGATTCTTGAGATCGAGACCTGAGCCAGAATCAAGAGTCAGAGGCTCAACCAACTGAGCCGCCCAGGAACCCTTAAATTAGTTGAATTTTAAATAAGGGCTTTTCATAAAGTGCACATTAACTACTTAAACAACAACAAAAAAGTTCTGTTTGGCTTTAGTTGGGTGCTTATGTGTTGCTTTGATTTGTTCTAATTCAATCATTTTTATTTTATTTTATTTTTTTAATTCAATCATTTTAAAAACATAGATTCAGCTCTATTTAAAATAGATTGCAATGTCTGTTGCATGAAGGCACTAGGTACTCAAGTTCTCATTTAACTGAGTATGTGAGTCATTTCTTCGTTCAATAACTAGGATTCATTACAGCTATGTTTGGTTTGGTTCCATATCATATAGTTTATACAATAATCATCTTGAAAAGTTTCACCCCACATTTCTGAGTATTTTTCAATTCACAATAATTTTAGAAGCCCTGACCTGGCATCTCAGGGGTGAGCACATGCGATCTCTCTGTCTCTCTCTCTCTCTCTCTCTCTCTGTCACACACACACACACACACACACACACACAGGAGCGCAGGCCCATGGTCCCCGTTAGCTCCGTGTTTGGGGTTCTTCTGCCCTCTCCTGGTAGCTCTTGAGCTCTGCCTTTGTTCATTTTACACTTACCTCCAGTTAAGTGTTTCTTCCTCTCGCAGAACTGTAGTTCGAAATACTTGATGAAGCAACTGGACAGGTCATTAAGCGTTGTCTTGGCATGTCCAAAGGCCTCCAAGATGCACATGACCTGTAGCAAGATGGAAACATTCACTGAGCTCCTCAGTTTTAAAAACAAAACCAGGGAATAATAGCCAAGATACAGAACTATCCCCTTAGGCAGGAGGGTCTCTGTTGCTTGTATGATTCCATATTGAATTTGTACGGTCGCTCTTTCTTCAAAGGCAAACTACGAGCAGCCTCTGCCTCAAACACTGTAAGATAATGACACACAGAGGGCTTCACTTGGCTTTGCTATCTCTTTACACAAACATAAACAACTCAACACATGTTATTGACGCTTTTAAACTTAATAGGACAGAAGAAATGCTTTCGTGGTTTTGGAGGGAAGGAATTGGATTTCATAGAGGCAACAGTGAGAATTTCTTTTGAAACAAACAAATGAACTTAAACATTTGCTTCTAACCTTCTTTTGAACGGGGGACAGACACACACACTCTCAACCCCGATGTTCTCTCCCACAGAAGCAGGAATGAGAGTTCCAGATGAGGCTGTTTTACTTGCTGTGTCTCGTCACCACTGTTCTCTTCCAGAGGTGGGGAACTAGGGCTTTAAAATGTCGTTAACGAAGATCTTCATATCAACCCTGGCATCTGAAATTCTTTCCTGACATGTTTCCTTAAACGCTGACTATAGAGAAAACACCATTTCTTATCACAGTCGATCCTGTCTGTGATGATGATGATAATGACCAAGCAACTCTCGGGAAAGTATGAAAACCTGGAAGGTTCAAAGGTATTTTTCGGTCTTTTTCAAGTCACCGCAGTGAAATGCAGTTCCTGCATCCGCCACAAGGGAGAGGACACTAACCATCACCTTATTGATACAATGGGTTCTTTTTAATTTCCGGTGAGAGTAGATTTTGAGAATTTTATTCTAAGTTAAAAGAAAAAAGGAATTTGCTGCTTCTTTTTAACCTTCTGGATACTGATCTATGAAAGCATTTGGTTCACCTGGAGGTATTTTGTATCTTGAACGATGACAAAATAGTATTTCGATTCTAAGCACAATCCCAAGTCCTAAAGCTTGTGGTATTTGCAAAGTATACCAAAAGACTGGTTTTTGAACTTTTGAAATTTTGGAGGAAACATGTTGGATTTTTACAGAAATCCCAGAATTTAGATCTCTTTGTAATAACCTACTTTTAAAGGTCATAACAGTGAAGTGATAATAGTGATAGCAGAAACATATACTGAAAAATAATTTGAAATAGTATTTTTAAAGGTCTTGATTTTTGCTTCTTTTCCAATACTTCAAAATTACATAAGTATATTGTGGAATTAACAGTGTAAGTAAATCACACTTTCAACATGTATATTACATTTAGTAATCATTTAAAAATTCATAAAAAGGATTAGGATGGATTTTTTAAAATATTCTGGCTTCTAGCTATTTTGATGCTGTATCTGAAAATAAGCTGGCTTGTTATTATAGAAAAGAGACATAAAAGATAATGAATAACATGCCCAAACAGGAAATATAGGGTAATGTATACCCTATATTTAGAGTATATAGGGTCAAAACGTGTGCTGTGGAGGGAGAAGCAGCTGCCCCCACATTCCAGCTATGCTAGTAACAAATTAACAAATGTGCTAGTAACAAACCTGACACTAAGCCAGGTTCATGAGTCCCCGAACCACCTTCTCTTTTAGGTTAACACAGGAATAGCTCCTTCCTCAGTGTCAGCTGCGGGAAGCTCTCAGCCTGGTGCACGGCCCATGGTAAGCATCCAACAAATAACAAGGATTCATTGTATTTTTGATAAGAATAGTAGCAAAATGTATTTTGTGTCAAGCATTACTCTAAAGTTTTCATATATATATATATATATAAATACATAATATAAATGAAGTTGCATATTAAATTATGTATACTCTACACACATGTAGACATATGGCTAAGTACATTTATACATATATTTGTTTTATTTCTTTTGTTATATTAAGTACATATTTCTTAATTACATATTTCTTTTCTTTCTAGTGTCTCCATTCTGTAGAAAAGGAAATTGAGAGATTATGTAAGTCCCTCAAGGTTCAGAGCTTGTTAATAGTGGAGCTGGGGTTTGAACCCCGGCCATCTCTCTGCAAAATAGGGTGTGTTTCCTTACTGTGTCACGGGCGGTGACTGCTAGAACCACAATAAGGACATAGAGGGCTTCCAGCTGTAGGAAGCTAAACCCATTGAGCAAAATGCAAGAGCTCATAGGGAAGTCTTCCACTGGGCTCTGTTCCAGGGTTGAAGAATTCAAGCTTCAGGTCCGGGTTACACCTAAGTAACGTTTTTCACCTTTAATTATCTGCTCAACCAATAGGTGGCGCTAAACAAATGTGTTAAGAGAAATACGGGGCAGGGTGGGGTGGGGAGAGGAAGAAGATGCAAAACTGGTGTTGGTCCTTGACCACCTTAACTTCGAAAGAAAATAATGAGAATGTTGTACAAGAGCAAAACTTTAAACAAAAATGTAGCAAAGGGAGGTAAGTAAATATTTCTTAAGTATTCAAATTTTATTAGTAAGTTTTTTTTCTATTTGCAACTGTATGATTTTTTTCCTCTAAAATTTTCATAGCTGTGCCTCTAAAAGCTATGTACTCCTATTTTGGTGGTGGTTAACGTACGGTATTTTCTAAGAGCAAAAATCTGTGGCTTGTCCTCAATAAAAAACCGTGCCTTAACCAAGCAGAGCCTATCACTCCACTCTGTAAAAGCAGTTACTCAATAAATGTTTAGTTAAGCAATTTAAATGGATCTGAATGGTCCTGAAAGCTGAAAGTCATCTGCGCCGAATGAGTGAAAAGTCCCAGGCAGTTGTCTCTTCCCGCAACACCTGGTTTTTATGTCCCAATAAACTTATCGCCACGGAAAGTCCCCAGCTTCTCCACCTTGAAATTCAAATTTGGGGATTGAAAACAACAGCCTTCTTCACTGATCTTAGTTGTTTGGAAACTACAGAGGAGCAAAAGCCGTCTCCGGGGCGATGGAGTTCAAACGCACTCAACTTGGAAGCCCACGCAAGGGCCGAATGCAAACCTCTGTAGACTTTTAGGGCAAGACAAGAAGTACAAGATCAAGATTCAGCGACATGACAGCTGAGTGTCTCTTGATAACACGTGTGTGGCCTGCATGAAAGTACCACAGATCATATCTGGGGCTGAGCCTGGCTCCCTCTGACTGTCCAGACCCCACCCACATCAGGCTCTTCCCCCCTGCCCTCGTGGAGAGTGCTGCTTATGGTTCAGCATGGATTAGCAATGGCCAACTTTACCCCAAACCCCTCTACTTTGTTCTCGTGCTCCCCACCTCCAGGTAATAATCTTTAATTAAGTCATTGGAGGGAACCACAAGGAAAATTCTCTATACTCCTCAATGTGCATGACTGTCTGCTGATGGCCACACCACGACACCCTTCTCTCTTCTTCAGAAACTGCTGATCAGAATAACCTCCAATGACTGCTTTTCTCTTGCAGTATCCTAAGACCCAGGACAAAACTGCGTGGGCTAGACAGCCAGCATCCCCAGTGGAAATGTCCTGTGCGTGTCTATCACGCACGTGGCCCCATGGGGAAGCATCGCACACCGTGGCTGCTGGCGTGGAGTCTCAGCGATGGTGCACCATCGGGTCTGGCTGAACAGCTTTCCTGGTCAGCTCACCACTTCTCTCCTTTTGGGGGTCACCTGACAAAGCTTCCCCCGTCCCTGGGCACTAAACTTCACCACCAAGGATGCTCTTACACACTCATCTCCTTAATTAGACTTTTCTTTCGTGCAGGAAGTACAGGTGCATCTCCAGAATGTGCAGCATTTCACTAAACCTCTATGATGTTACAAAGATCTCCAGGCAATTCAGGAGTTTAGCCAACATTCGGATTTAATTCCCACACATACACTTGGACGTTGCCACAGGATAGACTGGGTAATTTTCAGGAACACTTTGTACACCAAATGATACTCATGTGGATTGTAAATGAGAGAAAAACAGATAAAAAAAAAGAAAAGAAAAGAAAAAGCATAACTGACGTGAATTGAAGCCATAGTCAACCCTGGACAATATTATTTCACAAGACCAGAAAATCACTTATTGTATGATTTATGAATAAAACAAACACATGAATTGGAAATAGTTGTACTTGAAATTTGCATGGATATCATAGTATTGATTCCCAGGTGCTAACTGATTTGGAAGAGTTATAGCTGTCTAAAGAAATGCCACTTAGTCTGTGCTCACTTAAGCTGAACTGCAAAGCCAATTTACATAAAGCCATCTAGAATGCGGCTTAGAAATTACCTAGCCTGCTCTTTCACAAAGGATGATGTTAATAAATGATTGCTTTAGTCTATAATTTACATTGGAGCCTATGGTTCCTTGCCAGTATGATTAGGCCAACAGATCCCATCATTCTACTAGTTAACCTGAGTCTATTTTATAGCCATGTTGTTCTATAAATTCCCTGATTCTTATGTGTCAGTAGTCAGTAGCTGACAATATCTGAACAAACATAATTTATGCTATTCCACCCAACTCGATGGAAAATGTTAAATTATTTTAAGCTGTGTGGTGGTAGAATCATGTGGATTCTCAGTATATAGTTTGAACTTAATAAATGGTTATGAATTAGTCATTAATGATCACATATGTCACCCGAGATATGCTGCAGAACTGATTTATGGAACATTCTTCACAAAGAGAAGAATTTCCAGAATCAGGCGTAAGTTTGGGAATCTAGAAGAGCAGATTAAAATTTTTAAGGACTTCTTTTTCAAAAGTAGAAAATATGAGGACAATACATTGATCTGTCGATTAAATAGAAGTCCCTCTCATTCCTAAATGAGGAATCACACACTAAAATGTCCGGAAGCATCCCTTGTGAACATCACCGTGGCAGAAATAACTCTGGCTTGCAGCTGCGGTCCAAAGGGCAGGGACAGAAAACCAAACACAAATAGCACAATTCTCTCAGGGTCATGGGTTTCTAGATCCTCAACATCTGAACGTTCAGGAAGCACCATTTAAGGGAAAAATCTGAGCTAACAGCAACTGTTTCTACTCCAATGTCATCAGACACTTTCAAGTATCAAGTTGGTGAATGAAATGCAGGTGTCTTTCTGCAGATGTGTGTGCAGCAAGCTTTATGTAGGAGAGATTCTAAGGGGGCAAGGCGTGCACCTGCCCAGCCTCCCAGTGACACGCACACCGAGAAAGAGGGGCCGGTGCAATACGGCCGGTGGTGTGTAACCTCACACGCACACAGCGACATTTACAGGGTCCTGGTGACCTACAAATGGTGTATCCACATTAAATTCATTTGATATTATTAAGGGAAATTGATTAATGTAACTCTGAATAATTAACGGTACCGCAGGTGTGCCAGAAATATTTACAGGTGTCTTCCTCCTGCTCTCATTCATATGCTATATGCTACATAGAAACTGAGCCCATACTGTGCGGCAGACATCTCTGAATTCAAGGGAAATGCACACAGCAGCCTCTTGGGTTGCTGGACAAATGCAGGAGAAATGTGGGAGACTGTGCATTCCACTCTGGTCATGTCTTAGGGGCACACTAGGCGATGTCCAGGAAGCCTGTTGGGCAGGTGTCTACACGGTAAGAAGCTGATCAGGACAGGGTGTCAACACACAGAAGGGACCAAGTCCTGGGACCACTGAGCACACGGGAGGGCAGACTGTAGCACCCCACAGCCCCCCAAGTAGTGGGGGACATGTAAGAGAATAATCATCACAGGTTATACTAGAGTTATTTCCTAGAAAACGATGAAATTGGAGGTTTCCCTGCAGGTGGAGACTCCCAGAGCAGCACACTTTTGAGTTCTGGTCATTTTCCTGATCGGTTATTGATCGTCCCTGTGCTGGCACCCCCTAGGGGCTCCCACTCCCGCGCTCGCACATTGCAGGAACCTTCGAGCAGCCCCCGCGCCCCACCCCCCCGCCAGTCCACTGCTAACAGAACTGACCAGAACTGCGTGAGAACAAGAGCCAAGCACATGCAGGTGTGCCCTTGGGTAAAATCTCTGAGTTTCTCTGACCTTTACCAGAGCTGCTCGGAGGCCTTTCTGGTTCCTCCTTGAATCTTGCTAATACTTTACTGGATGAAGGAGGCCGACGAGAGGTCTTCATATAAAAGCAGGCGTTACTGAATATAACTTAAAATCAGTTCTAAATGGGCTGATGGGAGTCAAAAGGCACAAAGTCCCCGTCACAAGACAGGAAAGTCCTGCAGATTTCGCGCACACGTGACGACCGTGGCGAGCAGCAGGGCTCCTGACATTTGAAAGCTGCTGAGCTAGCAAAACTTGAAAGTTCTCAACACGCACGCGCGCGCGCACACGTACACACACACACACACACACACACACACACACACACAAGAATTTAATGATGTATAGTGCTGTATGCTAATTAAACTTACTGTGGGGATCATTTTGCAATCCACACACACAGCCAATCACTGTGTTGCACGCCTAAGACTAACACAACATTGTATGTCTAAAAAATCAATATTGGGGGTGAAGGTGTATTACCTGCCCATTCGTGTCATTAACATTTCCCATTATCAATTCTTTTATATACGCTGACACTTTATTATCAGCTGTCCGTGATTTCCCCCTCCCAAAAGGTGCTTATCGGGCCACACCCCTCAGAGGTAGAAGCACACCAAAGTGGCCCTTTCCAGGCCAGCAACAACAAGCTCTAAGTCTATGACATGTTTCAATCCAACTGTTCTGAGCAAATATAAGAAGAGTATGTTCACATATTTGAAAACACGAACAAGAAAATGACCCTTGCTTGAGCAGCATTAATTTGCAGCAATCTTCCTTTTTCCTTTCTTTCTGCAAACTTGGGCCAATTTATGGCCAAATTATGGTCTTAACATGATGTTCCCATTTATTGGGAAACTGCAGATTTTTTGGCTCAACGTACTCTCCAACCCAAACAAGAAACTTACATGTTTAAATTTGGAGTCCAACATGGGCCTGCGGGAGCCTGATCTGCAGGTGAGGTGTCTCATTATTTGTTTGCTGGCTTCAGACTTCCCGGATCCTCTTTCTCCGCTAAAAGAAACCAGAGAGAGAAAACCCAAGTTTACTGTTTCGGAGAATGTAGTAAACAATCCAATGGGCAGAGAGGATCCTCAGATACAAAGATGGTGAGGGAATGCCTGGCCCTTTGATGCGGGTATGGCATCATCTAACTCTTCCCTTTGATTTGTTCATCCAAAATAGTTAGTACACTCGAGCTACATCACATGCCCTGTGGTGTTCTAGACGCTGGGACGCCATATGAATTTAACCCCAATATATTTAGATGCTGGAGCCTCATATCAGTGGGAGGCAAGTCTGCCATCCAATATCTCACAGGGTAGAACCACACGTGTAGGTGAATTACAGCAGACAGAGGTCAAGCTGAAAAGAAAGACAATGACGACTTGTCCTCAGCTTTGTAAATGAAGGTAAGTGAGGTGGCCCCAGGGGATGACCTCTACAGTGGGGATGCATGTCCTAGAGCTCCACCACATGACCTTGCTGAATCTTTCTGAGCTTTCCAGGAAAGACATTCCATCTTCCTCTGGAGACCCATGGGATCTTTCTACACTTCCCTTGTCTTCTCTCCAAAATGAACACAAAACAAGCAACTCCTGAAATTAAGTTGTTAAGATGGTCAGATGTGACCAGGCGAGTAAGGTGGATCCTTAGATGGCCAGCTGCCCCTTGAGGCTGCTGTCAGCCTGACATTCTGCGTGTCCAGAACAAACGGACCCTCGCCAAACTTGTTATTAATAAGACAATACTTTTCCTATTTCTCAGGCATGCTTCATAACTCATCAAATTCCTTTTTTAAAAGATTTTCATTTATTTATTTGAGAGAGAGAGAGAGAATGTGTGTACGTGTGCAAGCAGGGGCAGGGCAGAGGGAGAGAGAGAATCTCAAGCAGGCTCCTTGCCAAGTGTGGAGCCTGACCTGGGGATCACCTTAGGAGCTGGAGATCGTGACCTAAGCCAAAACCAAGAGTCAGATGCTTAACCCACCAAGGCCCCCAGGGCCCCATAACTCATCTAATTTCTATAAATGAACTATATTACATTTCTGACACGAGGCAATAGAAGATTAACATAAAAATTCAATACAGTAATTATTGATTTAAAATGAGTACTTACTGTTTCCAGATAGAACGCTCATGAAAACAGTCTTTATTCAGGAAAAGAGTCTTTATTCAACTGAGAACTTAAAAATTTAAAATCTATATAAAGCTCTTTACTAGTGCTGACTTCTCAAGCTTCTCCCTGCATCTTTCGTACTAATGAATTTGCTTAAAGGATGTTTTTTGGAAAATAAAAAGCTGAAATTTACTTCTTTTATTCTAGCCTCCCCTTGATAACAGATGCTTCTATTCCCCTCATCCATGCTGACCATACATAGTTGAAAGACATTTTGGAACAACCACCTCGGGGCACAGGTGCCAGAGACCTGCACAGGAGAAGGAGCTCCTTTTCTGGGTTCAAAGACATTTGCTTTTAACCTTCTCATTTCAGAGATGAAACAATTTAGCTCTTTCATGATGGAAATTTAACTTCTACATTTGTATTCACTGTTATAAATATTCTCTTACTTTGCAAAATAATTGGCTGTTTCACAAATCTTGTTGTTGTAGATATTCTGTTCACAGGGAACAGGGTTCCCACAGGTGAAGAAGGAGCAGTGTGCCCAGAAGTGGAAGAAACTAGGGAAGACTTCCGCATGAGGTGGGGGGTGGACTGATTCTCGGAGAAGGGGTAGTGTGGAAGGCAGCCATTATTCAACAAGCAATTCTCATCCGGTACTATCCAAGCATGTACTGTGCAACCCTACACAGCGAGTGAGTCTACAAGGTGGACTAGGCCAGCAGTCTGCAGACATGAAGACCGTAGACACCTGTGAGGGAATGTGGCTGAGCTGCCTCCCCTCCCCCCACCACTGGGCTTACTCTATTACAACAAGTAGGAGTAGAGAAAATGATCATCATATCTCTTAGCTGGCTAACATCCCATGGATTTTAACCAACTCACAAAATCCCCAAAATGGCCATATTCCATTTAAACTGAGTAAAATACAAGGAAATAAAAGAAAAAAATTTATATGGGATAGGATAGGGTTGACTCTATAGGTATAAATTATACTCTATAGGTATAAATTAAAACTAAAAGTCCTACACTTACGTGTTTAAGAAACATTCCTTGATCTGCAAATCCAGTCTGTGATTCCATTAGACCTGACCAGAGATTGTGGGTGGTGCCAATCAGGGGCCCATAAGAATCTTAAAGCTACTTGCATAGCCTTGTTTGCTAAATCTGCACATGATAGAGGCAGACCCTATACCGTGTATTTCACAAGTCACTTGTATGTTCAGCATATAACATTAATTTAGATTTGCTCCACACACTCTTTGGGTAATGGATTTTTGTCACATGTGCTCTGACAATTAATTAAAACCATCCATCAGGGCCTTCAGAACATTAAACATAAGATAGATGACGGTGAACAGCAAACTCTCAGTTATAACCCAGGGTCAAGATCTGAACATTATGAAAAACTATTTCTCAAGATGAAGCCAAGTGTGCTAGTTGGTACCTACAATTATCAACAAACTGAAAAATCAAACTGAATTTTTGAAAAAAGACTTAAAAAGCCTCACCTTAGTCCTAAATTATAGGATGGCTATTCCAGGAATATTTGTGTTTTGAACCCCAAATCTGAAATTATCCTTTGTAAATGCTTTTTGTAAGATGTCATAGACTCTCTTGGGCCAGCTGGGTGGCTCAGTCAGTTAAGCATCCAGCTCTCGGTTTTGGCTCAGGTTATGATCTCAGGGTGGTGAGATCGAGCCTCATGTAGGTCTCTGCGCTCCCTGAGGCGTCTGCTCAAGAAAGACTGTCTTTCCCTCTCCCCAAGTCTCTCCCTCCCACTCTCTCTCTCAAATAAATGTATCTTTTAAAGACACAATAGACTCTCAAAAATGATCTTTAAATAATGTATTTAGCTGACTTCTAAATTTACTAATTTTAATGAATTAGTATAAGAAGTGCAGAAAGACTTTATCTTAGGCAAGACAATCAAGGAGATAGAGAAGCCACATAAAAACATCAATCCTGAAAGAAGACAGAGAATGACTAAAATAGCAAGTCCTTGTGATCACAGATTGGCTCTTCATTTCTTGAAATCTGAATGAAGAAATCTTTTTTTTTTTTTTTAAGAGATGCTGGTTGATACATAGCATTATTAGCCTTTAAAAATGTCCCAAAGAAATAATGCTTCTGTAGAATATTAACAGGTCCTACTGGAAAAACAATTCCATGAGCAAATTCATGCAGAAAGCACTGGGTTAGAGATCAACAGCTTTATTTACTGAAAGCACTTGCTAGATACTGTGAAATCTCTAACAGGCAGATTCCCAAAGAATATAATTCACTGGCAACTCAGAACTTCGCTATGGACCAATGTCTTTCAAAAGAATTCAGTGGATCACTTAGAATTTAGGAAAATCCACGGATATGTGGCCCTCATTTTAGGGAAGCATGGGGTGGGCTGCTGGAAACCTTGTTGGGGTGACTGCAGGGGTCTGGCCATGCACTAGTGGGTAAGCGTCACTCAGGCCCAGAAGCCAGACGATGGGGCTCCCATCCCACATACAGCATCCACTATGCCCTACACTAATTAATCACCATTCACCAATTTACACTATTGGGCTCACATCCCAGATTCACTATTTACTAACTGGACACCCTAGACTAATGAGTTACTCCTAATACACAGTCACCTGACAGTTAAGATCATGATATTAATAATAATTCATATCTTGGTTCTGCACAGCAAAGGAAACAGTCAACAAAACAAAGAGACAACTCACGGAATGGGAGAAGATATTCGTAAATGATACTACAAAGGGCTGATATCCAGGATCTATAAAGAACTCCTTAAACTCAACTCACACAAAACAGATAATCATGTCAAAAAGTGCACAGAAGCATGAACAGATACTTCTCCAAAGAAGACATACAAATCACTAACAGACACATGAAAAAATGTTCATCATCATTAGCCATCAGGGAGATTCAAATCAAAACCACATTGAGATACCACCTTACACCAGTTACAATGGCCAAAATTAACAAGACAGTAAATAACATGTGTTGGAGAGGAATTGGAGAAAGGGGAACCCTCTTACACTGTTGGTGGGAATGCAAGTTGGTGCAGCCACTTTGGAAAACAGTGTGGAGATTCCTTAAGAAATTAAAAATAGAGCTACCCTATGACCCTGAAATTGCACTCCTGGGTATTTACCCCAAAGATACAGATGTAGTGAAAAGAAGGGCCATCTGTACCCCAGTGTTCATAGCAGCAATGGCCGCAATCGCTAAACTGTGAAAAGAACCAAGATGCCTTTCAACAGATGAATGGATAAGGAAGATGTGGTCCATATACACTATGGAGTATTATGCCTCCATCAGAAAGGATGAATACTCAACTTTTGTATCAACATGGATGGGACTGGAAGAGATCATGCTAAGTCAAATAAGTCAAGCAGAGAGAGTCAGTTATCATATGGTTTCACTTATTTGTAGAGCATAAGGAATAACACAGAGGACATTGGGAGATGGAGAGGAGAAGTGAGTTGGGGGAAATCGGATGGGGAGATGAACCACGAGAGACTGTGGACTCTGAGAAACAAACTGAGGGTTTTGGAAGGGGGCTGGGAGGATCGGGTGAGCCTGGTGGTGGGTACTAAGGAGGGCATGTATTGCATGGAGTGCTGGGTGTGGTGCATAATCAATGAATTTTGGAACACACAAACACACACACACACATACATATAATACATATCTTGGAAGACTGCTAAAGCAATGGATAAGGGAATACATGGAAAGCTCCTCGTGAAGGGTGTGGCACTTACTAAGTTCTCAATAAACATCAGTTGTTATTAATGACCACACTAGTATATATATACACACCCCAATCTCACGATTTTTAAAAATTGTTCCCCTTTTTGGTCAAAGTTAGACTAGACAATAAGATAAAGCAGATGAGAACACAGTTGCTTGATTCAAGAATGGCCGGGGCCACCATGCCCCCAGGGCCTCTCCTGTGGGGCTGGGGGCACTTCAGAACAAGGGTGAACACAACCACTTGTGTGCTATTTTGAAAACCAGAGCACGGGTGTTTGCAAGCCATCCATCTGACCCTCTCTGGAACGTCTGATCAAATTAGTAACTTAAAAGTGTATAAGTAAGTACTAACTTAAGTATTTAAATGTCTTTTGGGTTCTATCCAGATGTCCACATTTCCTCTCTCTCATCTCACTTTGATGAGTTGGGCAAAGGTTTATTGACGCATTCAGCCGCCAGCCAACACTACTGATTGTAACTTGGGCAAACCCTGAGGATTTACAGAAGCCCCCTCTGGTAGAGGCTGCTCCTAATATGAAATGTAATTCTTAATGCGTGTCTTATTTTAATACCTAAATAGTACTTTAATCCTTTATCAATACATAATCTCATGTCACTTCCACGTCCTGCGGTTCTTGTGTGTGTGTATTTTCACTTCCGTGTAAATCATCGTCCTGGGCATCTTGCAATTTAGGAGCTAATGTTTCCATGATATTTCAGTATAAAATACTTCCAGTGTATACTTGGTAAAAGATGAGCATAGGTAAATAGCGAGAAGTGGGTGAGAAAACCCACAATTGCAGGGTAATCATCTGTATTTTGGTCCACACCAATCGTGGCGGCTGATCGCGGGTGCCTTTCTTTCCCCATGATTCCTGAGGTTTAAAAGCCAAACCGCTCTGGTCCCAAGTAGTAAATCTTCAAAATGAATTGAGTTTCAGGTTAAGTGTGTTGATATTGATTCCACCACACTTGGGGCTATTTCTAAGAACAGAGATGTTTCTCCTTGGTAACGAGTCAAATTACTTATTGGAAAGACACGGGGGACCACCAGGTGCTGAGGAAGTCAATGAACGTGAACCAGAGGAAAGGAGGAGAAACTCACAGCCAAGCCCCCAGCGCATCAGTGCAACATTGGAGGGAGGGAGAGGAGCGGGCTCACCTGAGAATGAAGCACTGGGGCCGCTGCTCCTGGAAAAGCTGGTGAAAGGCTCTCTCGGCGCAGGAGAAGATGTGAGGAGGCAAGGAGGAGCAGGGCTGCCCGGTGCTGCTGAGGTAGAGCTGAGACACCTGCCGGGCAGAGTGGGAGACAGACGTCATGAGAAGGTGCGGACTTCTCCACCTCAGGACACAGCTGACTCACTCCCAAGATTCAAACTGCCAGGGAAGCTCTATATCTGAAACTTGTCTATAACTACAAAAGTTTGGGAAATTATGCCCTTTTCAGCAAGTTTTTAAGCATTCACAATGATAAAAGAGAGGCGGGTGTCTGATCTTTCATGACTTGGTTCGCAGGCTTGAAATTCTTCTGCTGTCCTTAAGCAGACCAACTCACACACATCCAGTTCGATGGGAACCTGTGAAGTAAGCTGAACCTGCGGGGAAGGAGATCACACTCAACGTGTCTCAGCAATATTTCATCTCAGTAACGTGAGCTGGAAGGGTAGAAAGCACTTGCCACTGTAACATGGAAGAACTTATAAACTTCTCAGAAAAACAAAAAATGTCAGGGACATAGTGACTTATGAAGATTGCCATGGTGCCAGTATGTTTAGTCCTTTTGAGTACCAGTAAATTATGTTATTTTAGAAGAAACACAGAATGATACAGAGGTGTCTGAGTCATGAAGAAGTATCAGACAAACTTAATTTTTCTTTTACAAAGTAACTGGCCTGTCGCTTCAAGGCTGTTGAGAGTGGGAATCTCATCAGAAGATGGAGGGAAGTGTCCAGACAAGGTCAAAGTCTGCTCACCCTGTCATGGCGGCCTGGGTCTGTGGCTCTGTGGGCATTACCGGGGCAATGGGAAAGACCTGAATGGGATGTCTTGACTGGATGATCACAGTGCCTCAGGAGGAATTTCCTGATTCCAGGGGTGGTACAGAGGTTTCACAGGGAATGAATGCCTTTGTTTGCAGGAAATGCACAACCCATGTATTCAAGGTTGATGGGACAGCATGCCAGCAAATCATTTGAAAATGGTTGGAAAAAAAGTTGTTTGTGCTATTTATCTGCAAATTGTTCATATGTTTGAAGTCATTTAAAATCATAGGGGAAATAATTTTTTAAAAATAGAATAAATGACCTACAGCTATAAAAAATGATTAGGTGAATCTCACAAACATAATATTGGGTGGCATCTGTCAGGACATGAGAGAACATTCTATAAGATTAAGTACAAAACCAGGTAAAACGAAGCTACACCGTAGAAGTCAGGTCAGTGGTATCTTGGCCAAGGTCCCAGTGATCACAGAGGGGCAAGAGCAGGGCTTCTGGAGTGCGGGAAATGCTCTGGATCTGAGGGCTCGTGAAAATCTACCCATCAGGGCACTCAGAAACCCATGTTCACTGTAGCTCAATAAAAACTCCAGAAAGCCCAAATCCACAAATTTCGTGGTTCTAGTGCAGACGCCAGAAGAAAAGATCACGTGGACAAACTAGAGAATTCAACCCACGCCCACACATGGGTGTGGATTTGGGTTTCGGAAGGGGGATGTTGCATGCATTAGGCATTAAGAATGGGCTGATTAGTAAAGGAAATGAACGCTGATCTCTATCTCATGCCAGGTGTGAAAATGAATTCCAGATGAACTTAAGTCTCAATATAAACAGCAAAGCATAAAACATTTACACAAGGTAACAGAAGAATACTCTCATGATTTTGGAATAAGGAACTAGGGTTCCCAAATGCGAATTCTAATGGGAAGGATGAAGCTATATCAAAATCGTATATTTGACAGTTGGTGTTTGACCACAAACATCATACACACAGTAATACAATAAAAACCAAAGACACAGAGGAGATTAAGCTGTGTCTTATAAACAACTCCTACAAATAAATAAGACTGGAAAGAAAATAGAAAATTAGACAAAAAATACAAACAGAAAAGGATAACCAATAAATAAGAGAAAAGAAGCAGAAACTCTCTGGTAACCAGGGAAATGCCATTTCAAACAGGAAGGTGACAGTTATAAAATACTGATAACATTATCAACGGCCTCATAATAATAGTCATGGTTTACACTGGCTGTGTGCTTGCTGCTGTTCTAAGCACTTGGTATCCATCCAATTCTCTTAGAAATCTATGACTTGGGTATGAGAATATCTTCCTTTTTAAGAGTGAGGAAATTAAAGCAAAGAAGTTAGTAATTGGTCAAAGGTCACATAGCTTATTAGTGGTGATGCTTGGTTTCAAAAGGCAGTTTTCTCCACCACTAGAAACATGCACCGCACTGTGGAGAGTTGTTCAATCGCAACAGAGATTTGGTAACACCTTCTAAACGTAAGAGGGCTTGACCAGGAATCTCCCTGAAGAAACTCTCAGACATTCACAAGAAGCACACATGAAATGGTTCTTAGCACTCTTTGCAAGAGCAGAAAACATGTCAATGTAGGGGTTAATGGATGAATATAACGGATTGTGTTTTCATACGATAAAATACTATAGGACATTTAGAATACATTTTTGAGAACTGAAACTATCAATACAAAAAAGCACAAAGGCTAATGAAGATTTATTTTGTAAAAGGACATAGTTAATAAATCTGAATGTATCAGCAATATATCCGAGTGAATTAATATGGAAATATAATAGTATTTGCACATGTACAGTTGTCCCTCCCCTGCCTTTACCCATATGGTCTATGTTCCAGGACCCTCCGGGGTTGCCCGAAACCACAGAGAGTGCCAAACCCTATATACATTGTGTTTTCCTATATATACCTAACTATGATAAAGTTTAATTTATAAGTTGGGCATAGTAAGAGATTACCAATGATAACTAGTAATGAAAAAGAACACTTACAACAATATACTGCAGTAAGTTTTACAGGTGTGGTCTGTCTTTCTCAAAATACATTATTTATTTATTTATTTATTTATTTATTTTAAAGATGTTATTTATTATATCATGACCTGAGCCGAAGGCAGGCACAAAACTGACTGAGCCACCCAGGCTCAAAATACCTCTCTGTCCTGTATACACCCTCTTCTTGGGGTGACGGAAGATGATCATGTGCAGTGAGTGACGCAGACTCGTGCCACAGCGTCAGGCTACTACTGACCTTCTGATGCTATGTCAGAAGTAGCATCAGTCCCGCAGTGGGACGACCATATGTGCCTATGTATAGTGAACGTATAAAAGGTGGACGAGTGGCCCCTGGGGGGCTCAGTCAGTTAAGCACCTGCCTTTGGCTCAGCTCATGATCTCCAGGTCCTGGGATTGAGTCCCACACTGGGCTCCCTGCTTAGCAGGGAGTCTTCTCCCCTCCCTCTGCCTCTTTCCCTGCACATGCATGCTCTCTCTCTCAAATAATTAAACAAATAAAATCTTTTTTTAAAAAAGTGACTGGACGAAAGGATAATAGTTTCGGGAGAGGGGTTGTCATTGCTTATGAAAAGGAATCTGCCTGTGTTCACAGCATACCACACAAACTAATCTAAGACACCATATAATTAAAACAAAGCTTTATTTTCTGTTCTATGCAGGAAACCAATGTTGCAATTGAAGTAGGATGTGAAGTGTTCTTAGCACATCATTATAGCTGTGTCCCAATCTCAGGAGTGTTTGCGAGCAAATAGGACTTCCTTATTTGAAATAGTTCTCAGATTTTTGTATTTTTTAATTATTCCAGAATTTAAAATGGATATCAAAAGAATGAAAATAATGATGTATACACTGTAACTCATAAACCAACCAGGAAGTTCTAGTCCAGCTCTATTTTCTTGCAGGACAAATTTCTGTTCCTTTTGAAAACTTGCATTAACACTATCTCACGTCCCAAGCCCAACATGGACTTCATCAAACTTTAACAGAATGCTTTTAAGATCCATCTGTAAAATCCTGCAGAGAATTTCATTAGATGTTACAAACAAGGAGAGGCAGAAGACAGCCAGGAGCATGTGTGACTCCTACTCCGTTTCTTCACGTCCTTGGGGTCACATCTACCTTTAAGGCCAAGTTTTACTGGACATTAGACATATAAGGGATCTTGGGTATCGATGTTTTTTCATGATAATCAAACTAACACTTCTCAGATCCCTTCTCTTAAAAGCCCTCTCCTTTCCAGAAAGTCAGATTTTCTGTTGTAGAATTCCATTGCTATAACCTGGTAATACTTGACTCGATTACCAGGTAACACCTCATAATAGTTGGTAATTCTGCTAAACGCCAATACTTAGCTTCCTAAGGGGTATAAATACAAAACAATCATTTTAATATAACAGTGCATTTAATTAAGATAATAATCTATTCTACTTAATTATTTCTATTGAAGCTTGAAGATTTTCACTTAGGCAGTTTCAGTCTTCTGACAAGCCATGTAACGTTCAGATTGGTTATCCTCACCACCGTCATTTTCATTATCAATATCATTGCACGTTCTCACGGGTCCAGCAACTACCGTCAGCAACAAGCATCCCGATCCCACACGCCTTCTCTCTCCCCTTCACCTTCTTCTCTCCCCATCTGCATCATCTGGGAATAAGATTCTGGTCACTGGTAATTTTAAGTGCTTGATTGGAACTCATGGGCGAGATGACATCACATGAGCCTCATTCATGGGTACCTCCTTTTGCCCCTGGGCTGGACTCTCTGCTTCTAATGAATAAGGATTCGTTTTCCATTGCTTTTGTTTGTTTGTTTTGTTTTTATGAATCACTCTCTCGTACTTTCATGCATGGCACCTGTCAGTAAACTGCTGGGAGGTGGCAGAATCCTACCTTGCTCTGAATTCTGAAGCCAGTCATGCTGTTCCACAATGGATGAGGGGGCTCCCCAGCCGTCCAGGTCCCCTAACCTGTGGAACCTCCCTGACATTAAGAGGTGGTTGGCTTCACGCTATGGTAAAAATACGTCCCTCTACTTGCCTGATTGGATTACCTACTCATTATCTATATAACTATCCATATAGAGGACATATTCTGGAAAAAAAAAAACTTGTGCTTTTGTTTGTTTGTTTGTTTTACAAAGAATCACGTATAATAATAAACAAAATTGCCTCTGGGCTCTATGTTTGCGATGCCAAGAGGAGCTCATCACACATTTGCTCTGAGGTTACATGATCTCACTTTAAATTCTGTCCCTCCCGCTCACGGAAGACTTTAGAAAATTTGTTAATTCTACTGAAGGCTTGGTGTTTTCACCTCCAAAGTGGAAATAATAATTCTTATACTGATTGCATTGCCTTTTGGAAGTAGATGTGATGACATACACGGAAGTCTCCGCAGCAGACCTACCGCGTGATGAGCCCTAGACAATGCCAGGTCCTCCTTGCAGCCCCACTGGTCCAGAGGTGCCACGCTCCGCTCAGCCATGCAGCTGCGTGCCACACCACACGTGCAGTGGGAATGTTAGGAGACCAAGAGCAAGCGGGGTCTGACATTTAATGAAGCCCTAAGCCTGACACCCTACACTAGATGCCATTTCACACAGTGGGAGAGCTTAATCTCACCACCAATGGAGGACATGGGTTCTGAGCATTTCTGTGTCCTTGTGTACTCATAAATACGATCTTGAGAAATTATCTCCAGGTCTTTTATCTGGGATGGCATCATTATTCTGCACATTGAGATTTCTAAGTGATACATCTTTGGTTTGCGAAATCCATAGTAAAGGGAACAGTGAGAAATATCTGAGACCAGTCTGACATGGATGTTTGAGGGCCCATGCACACCTTTGACTGATGTGTCCACTCTCATGACATTCACGTGTTCACTGGTTTCCACAATGGCACAAACACCAAGATGTTTATCTTTTCTAATTACTACCTCAACAATGCATTAGACCTGTTTTTGTTTATTTGTTTGTTTTGTTTTTTTAAGGATTTTACCTATTTGACAGAGAGAGAGAGGGTGCCCCTTTACCTGGGGAGTAGGGGGGAAGAAAGGGACCCAGAGTGTGAGGCTCCATTCCAGGATCCTAGGATTAAGACCTGTGCCAAAGTCCACTCAACCAACTGAGCCAGCCAGATGCCCTTAGACCCGGTTCTTTAATGGCAGCCATCCCCCCTGTCACTGTGGTCTCCCATCCCTCTTCCCTTCCTCTCCCCCTGCCTCTTTCCCTATCCTCTTCCTCCTCCTCCTTCATTGCTTTCTATTATTTTTCTACCTCATTCTTAAACTTGGTGTGACTCCTAGAAATCTTCTAAAATGAAATATCTATGTGAATTACTCCTAATCTTGCATCCAAGGGAGAACTTCAACGTTTCAATTTAACCTCCAAAAACTGTACATTCACCTGAACCTGGTTTTTCCTCATCAATTTTTCTTTTCTTCTCTTTTTTCTTATAGATTCTCCTAGACTCACAGAATCAAAACCTGTATCTTTAAGGGATGCCTTTTCTCTTATTTGTTCCTCAAATGAAATTCTCTGCAGGTTCTTAGTGTCTTTTCAGAAACTCACTCAACTTCTGCCCACTACCACCAGAGTCCCCATACTAGGCTTGCTCTTGAATTATTTCAGTGCCGACTAATTATTCTTCCTGCCTAAATGTCCCTTGTTCTCAAACTGATGGCAAAAGACTTATAAACACTACTTGTATTGAACTTGTTTGTTTCCAGTGAGTCTTTATTTTCTAAAATTAAAACTCAAACTCTCTAACTTAGCTTTATAGTGTAGATCTAAACCAGATTTTCAATTCTTTAACTTTTTGAACTTCTTGCTCTTATAAGATTAGTCTGTGCCTTCTTCTAATGATCCTATATTTTTGGTCCCCATAGTTTGACTCTAGACAATTCTTTAAAGTATACTTCCTCTCCCCTTACCATAATCTTATTCATTCCTTAGGATTTGCAACAATCCCATTGCTTTTCCAAGTAATGCCTTTCTCAACTTGGGAAGACCTCCTTCCCTCCAACATTCTGACTTGCCAGTTAATAGTGTACATTCTCAATACAGGTATCTTACTGTCCTCATCTACAAGGGAAATCTGATTATGCATTATCTCTAGAATATCAGTGCAGTTTTTAAGGATGAGGAGACACTTACTTAGCATCCATCCCCAAATACCTAACATAACATACTGTGTTTAATGGACTCAATAAATGTTTCTTGGTTTGCTGAAGCATTCTTCTTCCTGATCATAACACTGCTTCTTTTGCAAAGCCTATTCAGAAAGATCTGGCTACTTTTCTCTTTTCTCCTTCTCCTCTACCCCTTACATGTTTAAATTAAGCGAAGTCACTCGCCTTCAACATAAATGGGGAGCACAACAGTGAACCCCTCCCTGCTGGTTATATTTCATTTACATCTGTCTGCTTTCTGGCCCCCTGGGTGCCACTCCCCCCAGTGACTGTTCGCATCACATCAACATTGCTTTCGGCTATGAACCACCTCTGGGAGAGGGCTGCTTCCTGCCATGTGTTTGTATTAGTCTCAAAATGCAGTTCAAACGCAGAGGCTCTGCATCCATGATTAATGGCCTCTCATGAAATGAATGTTATGCAAAGCTTAACATAACACAGTTAATGGTAATAAAATTAAAGTGAGCTACAGATGATGTTCATGGATTTGTTTTTCAACATGAAACACAGAAGTCATTCTCTTGGTCTACATAATCTTTATAGATATAACCATATTCAGTGTTTCAGTTTCTTCTTTTATTTAACTAATGAGGGAAGAAACTAAACTATCTGAACAGAATTTGTTATTTAAGATAATAGCATACATTTGATTACATAATTTCTCAGCATAAAAGTAAGTGAAAATGTCTCTTGCATGTCCATAGGACAGTGAGATAACTTGATGTTTCAGTATGCGAGTAACTGACATAAAATCACAAGGTACTAAGGATGCTACAGAGGATGCTCACCCAATGTCTATAATTATATTACATGTTACTACTACTCGTAGACTAGGAAAGTGCAAACTATTTGATTCTGCAAAATGGAAGTGAATTCCAAAACACCAAACACAGTAAAATCTCATTATGACCTTTTAAAAGTGGGCAGTTTTGTTGTAAGATTTTTATCAGTGCATTATTTTACCCAAATATATTTATTTTCCTCTTACATTCTATGCCAGAATCCACTGGAATTGACAGATATAAAGGATGATACATATAAGTTATATGTCGCATTCACTATTTTAAGTTTTAATGAACCGTTCATGCAAAAATCTCATTGCATCATGTTTTATTCCTACATTAATAAAGAAATATGTCTCTTAACATCTCTCCTTTTCTCCATTAACAAGTATTCCTGAAAGACCAGCAAATACAACACGTTGCCTGAAGCCAGAAAACTACTCCACTACTGATAGCCTAAAAATGAAGAAACCAGAAAATCAGTCTTTTCCACTTGAAATAGAATATAACATGACAAGTAATATTGTAATAAAAGAATTCATTATGTTACATTTTCCTTAATTCTCAGAATTTGACCCCCAATTCTATAGAAGCATTTATATAATAGCTATATATGTATATATTTTATGCAATATCTAAAATTGGCTTTTGTCTCAACATATGATTCTTTTTGACTCTATGACCCAATGTAATACCATAGATAGAAGCCAAAAACAACACATTAATAGGCAGTTTGAAATAGCAGGGTTTCTCTCTCTTTCTATTGCTATGTCTCTTAAACTGAAAAATAATGAACTTGGAAAGCATCAAAGATGCAGAAAGCTCAGGCACCTGGGTGGCTCAGTCAGTTAAGTCTCTGCCTTCAGCTCAGGTCATGATCTCATGGTCCTGGGATGGAGTCTTGCATCAGGGTCCCTGCTCATCAAGGACCCTGCTTCTCCCTCTCCCTCTGCCTCTCCACTCTGCTCATGCTTTCTCTTGCTATCACTCTCTCTCTCAAATAAATAAATAAAATCTTTGGGAAAAAAAAGATGCAGAAAACTGTGGTTAAAGCAAAATTAAAAGTCCCCAATACTTCTTTATACAAAGCACAAAATTGGCAATATAACTATATAACTTAAATGATTATCAAAAGAAACACCAAGAACTTAGAAAGAAGGAGACAATAAAAAGAAAAAGCAGAGATCAAACACATAGAGAATAAATACATAGTAGAAAAAAATTAAGTAAGGAAATGTTTTCTTGGAAAAGATTAATACAATCAAGAAATTCCTAGCAAATTGACTCTAAAAACTCAGAGAAAGCATACATGGCCAACATTGGGAATGGAAAGAAATCACTCAAAATTCTACAAACATTAAAAAAAAAATAGGACTCATGAATAATTATATGCTCCAAACTCTGGAAGATTAAATATAATGAGCAGAATCCTTGTAAAACAAAACTATTAAGAACTGACATAAAGGGGCACCTGGGTGGCTCAGTGGGTTAAAGCCTCTGCCTTTGGCTCAGGTCGAGATCTCAGGGTCCTGGGATCGAGCCCTACATTGGGTTCTCTGCTCTGCAGGGAGCCTGCTTCCTCCTGTCTCTCTCTCTGCCTGCCTCTCTGCCTACTTGTGATCTCTGTCTGTCAAATAAATAAATAAAATCTTTAAAAAAAAAAAAGAAATAAAAAAAAAAGAACTGACATAAAAAGAAATAAAAATACAAACAGTGCACGCCTATTTCATCACCACAGGTCAGGCTGCACTCCTCTGATAGGACTCCTGAGATGACTGCCGATGACTGCTCTTGCGCTGCCCCAACAGGTGACCACATACTCAGGTGGCCCAAGACTAAGGCTGGGATTGGCCTGAGTGGAGTGAGGACACCTGGCAAAGTGCAGCAGTTTTAAAGCAACAGTTCAAGTGACTTTGGCGAGAAGGACTGTGGCTAGGACAGTGAGTGGGCACTGTCTCAGGGGAGTTTTCTTAAGAATTCTTCATTGATTCCTGGGGAGCATAAAGAAGGTGTTCTCTCTCCCTTTCCCTCCAACCTCTCTCCTGCCGCCTTTCCCTCCAACACCTAAGAGCATGTCCCTCTTCAGGAACACACGCCTGCTCCCCTTGCCTCTTTGTCATGCTCCTGCTCCCTATTAAGGATTCTGCTTTCACTGGAACCAGCTTGTGCTCAAAAAAAAAAAAAAAAAAAAAAAAAGAGCTGCACAATGATGTTCTTGATCGACTACTACTTGAAAATTATGTCATGTTTTCAGTTATCTGGAATAGTTTTCCAAAAGAAATTTCTCTCTTAATTTTGGGAGTCTCATCATTGAAAGTGGAAAGTCATTTGGAAAAAATGCATAAAATTCTATATTGTCCTTTCTCATTTTCATTGTTTTAACTTCATAAAACGATTCTGAAGGAGGTGATGATGTTGAAATAAGGACTGTAAGCCGCCTGATCTTGAATTAGTCAAGAAGGTATGGAAAGTAGAGTCATGTATTGTTTAATTTTAGAAGTTTGTCTAGTAACTACAATCGGAGTAAAATGACACATTATAAGTGCAAAGGCATTTTTGATAAGATCACATTCTTTTCCATTTTTGTCTCAGAACAAATGAAAGTCATTATTATGCAAATATCAATTTAGAATTTTCTGAGAAGTTTGACTTTACTTATTGTTTTGGGCTTTCTTCTGAACCGATCATTTGATGCAGATAGGTATGTCTGGTGAGCATCACTCCACATTTTTAAATGATATTTTAAATTTCATACTCACCATCGTGGAATAAATTGGAAGCTCTTTGAATGGGTTGACAAGCAAGAGGATATCTCCAATAAAAGTCTGTTAAAAGAAAAGGATAGAAATAGTTGGGGGACTGTATAAAGAGAACACTTAAAATTAAAAGTGATATAACTTTAAAATCACTGTACATAATATAGAAAATAAATAAGGGCCATACTTTAACATTTTGTGAGCTATTTTAAAAGTTTGTAAATAAAGAAATAGAAAAGTCAAATTGAAATAAAGTAAAACATATATGTTTGATTCATTAAACATGTAACAAGTGAAATGGCAGGATTCTAAGAATTGTTTTTCTTAAAGGGGTTTTGTGAGAATCAGACTGAATAAGAAATATAAAATTAAAACATGTGGCAAAATATACTAAAGGAAATAAATGTGATAATGAGTTCTATGCTGCTACAGAAGATGCACAATTGAAAAATGAATAAAGCACAGGAAGCAAATAAAAATACTTTCTAATTTAAAAAAGGACAAGGAATGAGATATAAAAGCACAAAAAACAGATGGAATAAATAGAAATCAAGGATTAAAATAATAGATTTAAATTCCCCCAAATCAGAAATTACATCAAATGTAAAGTTACTAAATGTTCTTAAGGATGAATATTATGAACTAAATTACTCTCTATAGATTAAGAAAATTTGCAAGTGAAAGATAAAGCAGGGTACACCTGCAAACAATAAGAACAGGAAAAATGTGGTTTAGCAACACTCAATTCACACACACACAAAATAAAAGGGATATAAATGAGCATTTCACAATGATAAAATATTAAATCAACCAGGAAGATATAGCATTTAAAATTTCTATGAGACTAAAATCAAGCACAAAATATATGAAGCAAAAACAGCTGTAAGGAGAAAGATTAATTCACAATGACAGAGGGAATTTTAAACAATTTTTTTCTTAGTAACTCATGGAATAAGCAGATACAATTTTGAAATAAATAATTACCAAGTGATTCATTGACTCATATACAACACTGTTACCAAACAATTGCAGAATATACATTCTTTGAAATTGAACACAGGTCAGTTTCATTACATGTAAAGGACATGAACCACATAAGGTAGGATCTCTGATCATGCCAGAATTATAATAATGGATATCTAGAAAATCACCAAATGTTTGGGAATTATACGATGCATCTGCAAATAACCTATGAGCCAAAAAATGAGCTGCAATGCAAATGAGAAGATATTTTGATTATAACATATCCTAATTTGTGAGATGCAACCAAAGATATACTTAGTATAGAAATTATTATCTGATATGCTATTTATAATGTTAAAAAAGAAGGAAGGCTGGTAATTATGATCTAAGTATACTTTTTGAAGAGCTCATCAAATTACATCAAAATATAGAGAAATAAAATCAGTATAACAGCAGAAATTAATGGACTAGAAACGAAAGTCAAAAGGTGGTCTTTTGAATAGTGTAATAAAATGTTGAGTACCCTAACAAGATTGAGAAAACAAGACAAAATGCACAAACTACTGGTATCCTAAATATGACATTGCTACAGACAACACAGACATGAAAACAGCTGAAGAGATACTGGGAATCCCATTTTAGCCATGATGGATATTTAGATAATGTGGATGACAACCATCATCTTACCAAACCAACACAATAAGATACAGAACATCTGACTAGTTACTTTTTTTTCTATAAAAGAAATTTGAATCTATGTCTAAAAACCTTTCCACAAAGAAAATTTAAACTCCACTGGTGAATTCTTCCCAACATTCATGAACAAAAAGCAAAATGAGCAAATATACATTGCTCCAGTAAAGAATAGTAGAGAAAACACCAAAGTAGTATATTGAAAGAAAGGAAGATTACAGGCTCTTCTCTTCCATAAAGTACATGCAAAAACCCTGACAAACTATTGGCAAATTAAATCCAGTAATACATTCAACAGATAATCTGCTTCAACCAGCGAGGATTTGTTCTAGTAACATAAGGTTGGCTTCATATTAGTAAGTCAACTCTTGTAATTTATAATACTAAAAAGTGAAGAAAAAAAGCCATATGATCATCTCAAAATAGACTCAACAGTCAAAAAACTTTTCATAGCATTCAGTGCCTACTAATTAAAAATAATAACTTTGAAAACTATAAATATAAAGAACTGCCTCAATCTAATGAAATTTAACCACACCTATGGCAGAGCTACTGCAAACAACTTGCTTAATGATAAAACATCGAAAGCTCTTCCCTGAGATCCAAAATGAGATAGGGATGCCTATCTTAGCTTATTGTTCCCTCCCATCATCTTTTTATTAAGAGGGCCATCCCGTGAAATAAAACAAGAGTAAGGAAACCGTCAAGATTTAAGAGAAAAATAAAAGTCATTACATACTATATGCTGTATATGCAGAGCATCCAAAAGAATCTCCATTTAAATTAATATTTAAATATGAACTTAGTAAATTGGGCAGAAAAAACATGAATTTCCCAATGAAATTATATCCCTATATTTGCAATACACCATAAAAAAATGAAATTTGCTTGTTATTTTCAGTAAGAAGATAACATTTCTTTTAGCGTCAGAGTTTGAAAGAGGCCCAGAAACAGATCTAATACAAACGGTCAAGACTTCTACACCGAAAATTTTTAAATATTCCAGAGAAAGGAGGGATAGTAACCTTCCATGATATATAGAGGACTTCTCTAGATCAAGATTTATTATCTGCTTTAGTGATTAAGATAGCTCAGTACTGGTTTAGGCACAAACGAATCCATACAACAGAAGTCAGACCCACTTGCCAGGGTCATCTGGTCGCCAACCACAGAGACGCCATGGCGATGCAGCAGTGGGAGTCTACACGGGGGACATTAAGACCAAGGTCTGTGGGGGGCATCTATCCACTATGAGAAAGTGTTTCACTGTATTTACTCAGGCTGGAGGTACCTGCAACGCTGGCCTTCCAAGACTCGGTTCACGCCCCAGGGAAATAGCTGTATGCTGCCTCATGGAAATACTTGTGTACCCATGTTGCCAAAAAGGGACCAAGATGGTTTATAACAGTATCACCCACATAACTCACAGAATTGTAACTGCTGAGTTCAATCACCGAACAATGGAGACAACTCCAGTGTTCTTCCACTGTAGAGTAAATAAATAAATGAGGATAGAGCCACACAGATGCTGATTTTAGAGGAGTAAAAATCAGCTATTGCTGCAAGGAATAGGATAGATGGTTATCAGAAACACAACAACGAATCAAAGCGGGCAAGGGCGGCTGGCTGGCTCAGTTGGTTAAACGACTGCCTTTGGCTCAGGTCATAATCTCAGGGTCCTGGGATCGAGCCCCACATCAGGTTCCCTGCTCAGCGGGGAGCCTGCTTCCCCCTCTCCTGCTCTCTTGCTTGTGCTCTCTCTCAAATAAATGAATAAAATCCTTAAAAAAAAGAAACAAACAAACAAAGTGGACAGACACGAAAGAGAACACACTGGGTGAGTCCTTTTATATGAAGTCCAGAAAAAAAAAAAAAAAACGAATCTGTAACTATATATGCCAAAATCTTTTGTGATGGGTAGGGTAAACTGAGGAAGGGGCTTCTTACTATTCCATTTCTTTATGAAGCTGCTAGTTACCTAGGCACGTTCACCAAATGAAAATTCATGAAACCATACACCCCTGAGTGGTGTGTGACTCTCTTTACATGTTGTGATTCAAGACAACATTGACCTCAATGGAAGGACTGGCCAGGATTCTATAGCCAAGTAAAGGAGAAAAGAAAAGGAAAATGATTGAACCAAATGGGAACCTTTGTAGTGAAGTATTTGAAAATTACCCAGAAAAATGAAGAAAAAAAGTAGACTAAGGGAGAAAGGAGAAATCTGCTAAGGAAGCAAAAATGAGGAGCTTCCAAATACGCATCCAAATATGCTTCTAAATTGCACTTTTCTATTGAGATATAATTTCTATTTTGATCTAATTACTGAAGGAATCTGAGACTGTCTTCACAAATGTATTTTGTGATGAACAATAACAAAAAATAGTCTAGAAAAGATCTGCGTGATCTTGTTAACAATGGACTCCTAACATATGAGTTTATACAGGTTTATGCCATATTCTCAAGAGGCTGCTTTGATGAAAGGTAATGCTGTAAATGTTTTGCAGAGAAAGAATTTTTTTTTTAATTTAGAAAACTACAGATTTCCTTTTCCTCATCTTTCTAAACTATTGCTGTTTTACTGTTACTAGCTCACACATGTTAAGAGCTCCCCAGGGTCTATAAGCGTGAGTGGAATGACAGGGAATGGCACCCTAGGGATTATATATGGCGGGCACATCTTCGGATTCCAGGCTAGGGGGCATGTCATCTGGGGGGAAATGCGTCTGTCCTTCTAATTTCAAATAGCCTCCTACTGAGACAAACTTCAGCTTCTGACACAAACTGGTCAACTTTAACCTCCTGAGCTGCCCCTACAAAAAAGACCTACTATACCCCAGTGGGGCCCCTGGAGGGGAATGTTCAGTTAGTAAGTGGCTCAGCCGAGCCAAGCTGCCTACCTAGCTAACCAGATGTAACAGGAGCCTGTGTTTATTTGGGGGGTTTCTTTCTTTATGAGTGTTGAGTCCTACCAGTTGTGGTTATAAAGAGAATATTACCTTCACATTTATCTGCCATCCAAAAGAAATTTGATTGTGTATTCTATTTCCGCTGTCCTATGTGACAGTGATTATCCAGAGAAAGAAATGCCTTTATTCTCTGCATTATTTAGCAAGCAAACATCTCAATTCTTACAACTCATTTTGTTTGATGGTTTGGGCTCATCCTTCTGCTATGGGCTATGTGGAACCTTTACAATCTGACATCCAAATGAAATAATATATATATACTTAGAAAAAAGGACAAGTTATGTTTGCTCCTGGGTTTTGGCAAGGAAAGAGAAAGGGAAAGGGAAAGGGAAGGGAAGGGAAGGAAAGGAAAGGAAACGAAAGGAAAGGGGAGGAAAGGAAAGGGCAACTTACAGACCTTTTAGAAAGATCATCTTATTAACTAGTCAGATTATAGCAAAAAGAGATGAAAATGCCGATTAGACATTACTTTAGCAGACAAGTGTTATGTTGGCCCTGATGGGCTGATGGCAGCAGTGGAGGGCCACTCTGTGTACATTCTGAAAGAAGGGCCGCTAAGATTTGCAGGAGAGTCCAGTGTGGGACACCAAAGAGGGATCAGTCCCGACACTCGAACCAGGCCCTTCAGCTTGAACCTAGGAGAAGAGTGAGAGGGCGGGGGAGGGCCGTGTCGGGGCAGGGGGTGCGGAGGTCCGCAGACCATCTCTGCACACAACAGCCACTGAAACCAGTGTTTTCCTATTTGTGGGAAGGAACACTTCTGTTTCCAGTGCATCATGAACTGATACTTTTGTAAAATGTGATAGAAGTGAATTCCTGTAAACACGGCATTGAAAAAGACAAAGACCTACAAAATGCAAACCTGGGTTCTTATTAGACTCAACAGACAGCAATGAAACCGTCAACTTGTCCTAAGAGGTTCTAAATGCTTACTCTTGCAGCAGAATGGTAATAAAAAGTTCATACTTCCAATGGTCCACAGGTTACACTTGTTATTATTCAATCAATAATGTTTAAGTGGCTTGTCTATCCATTAAAGGCGAGTTCAAATAACCTGGCTTAGAGCACTCATCACAAAATTGATCTGAGACGATTAAGCTCTTCCATATTTCAGATGTGGGAGAGGAAAAGCATGTCTCCTGCAGCGACAAATGTGCATTTGATGTGATATTTAGCAAAGCAGGATCCGGAAAGAAAGAGAAACCGAGTAGGCAGAAATGACCTAAGAAGATGGCCCAGTGTGGGGAGGAGTTGGAGCCGTGATTCTGATAAACAGATCGGAAGTACTTGTCCCTTGAGATTGGAAAGTGCTTGATCAGGCCTCCCAGTGAGCAAACCCAGTATGGATGGATCCCAGCATCTAGCACAGCACCGGACACCATCAAATCACCAGTGAGGGAGATCATCACGAGCCCTGAGAAGATCCACTGTGACTTCATCAGAAAGGGCTGGGGAGGTTTACTTAAAGATTGAAGAACTCCCAGTGGGAGTTTATAAAGCTAAGTGTTTATTCCATGGGGTAGAAAGAAAAGCTTAGGGGGAGGAAAAACAGCCCAAGGAAAATCCTGACACAGGCAGAAGGGCTGTCGCTGGGAGCTGAGAGCATCAGCTTGTATCTGGGGCCCAGATCGTGTATGAAGATTGTGGCCATCTTCCCGTGAGAAGTGACACGCCACAGAGATGCTCTAAAGACTGGGAGTGTCAAGATCACATTTGTTCATGATAAGAATGACTCTAGCTCCTGCTGAGATCAGACTGAAAGGGAACAAGGTCCCCTCGGCAGGGTTAGGAGGCTGTTGAGAAGAGATGGCAAAGGCCTTGATGAGGACGGTGACCACCGGGGTGAGGGTAGGTCAAGTGGATGTTGGGGAGACAGAGGCACTGGAGAAGCATGAAGGAAATAAAGAAACACAACACAATCCAAGCAATGGCCTTCTGGTAACTCGGTAAGAAGGTAGGGAGGAGGAGGAGGACGTAGAGGAGAAGGATCTGCACCATGTTGGCAAAGGTGAGAAGACGGAATAAAACTAACAGACAAATAATGGGTCATCCCAGAGAACGGAGTCATCAGCTTTCACCACTTTATGCCAAGGACTCAATCCCGTTCATTTTGATAGAAGCATTTAATTTTCAGTGTATTTACGGTGGCAGGCAATTTATCCAAGCATTAAGATGCTGCACTGAATTTTCATAGGCTAATCAGCACCTGATGATTTATTACTTATAAGCAAATCTCAGACTTAGCATTTACATGAAAATTACTTAATCAATTTCTCAGTAGACTGGGGGGAAAAGAGGGTTATCAAAAAGAATTAGCACACATGGGCATCATCAGATTTCTCTACAGACGTTCTGATTGAGTTGCTTTCAGCTGAATATCACAAAATCAAGCAGAGGGAGACAGACCGACCGACAGAGATGGGGACGGAGACGACATGGTGTCTAAATTGTTCTGCACGTCGGATGAAATAACACATAGAAACCGGGGCTAGAAGCACAGCAGACTGATTCTCTGTGTTGTTTGTCATCTGAGTCATACATTCGTATCCTGCTATCAGAGTTTGGTGTATCAATTATTTACTTGACAAACAAAGCATTTCCTGATAACTTAAGGGGACGACAGGCTCCTTTCCTGCACATAGAGACAACACCCTCCCAGCCCAGTGCCCTCTCCCTCTTCAGCTTCCTCTTCCAGATGCAGCAGGCTAAGTCAAGTACAGGAAACAAACAGCCGTTTTAGAAGTGACTTGCAGATCCTCCTGTTTCCAGCAAGGTCTTCCACAGCAACCTTGACAACAGGAAAGCCGTCAGCCTGCAGGGTATTAACTTTCACTTAACAGCTCTGAAATTTGGATCTTTGCTGAACTTGCTTTAGAACTGAATCAGAATGAAGCTGAACGCTGAGAAATCGACCTTACGCTATCAGCAAGACCAGAAACAACGGTAAGCCCTCTCCTTGTGACATTGGCAGCACGGGGAGGGGGGTGGGCATCGGCAGCAAGACAAAGCAGCACACAAGGCAGGCTCGAGGGCACTTACGTATATCTGATTGTTCCCAAAGCGCTTCTGAATCTCGTAAAGCAGGGTGCCGTCGTTCAGCTCACTGAGCGTTGCCAGGTCATCGCTGGGAGCGGGAGGCATCAGCTTGACCTGGGGAAGACAAACAAAAAGATCAATTCTAATTGCTTTCCAATCAACTCTCTTCACAGTTGGATGTTCCATTTCCAATTACATGTCAAATGCTTAAAGACCACGTGAGTTTGAAACCATTATTAAAAAACGAGATGGAGGGCTGCCTGGGTGGCTTGGTGGGTAAAGCCGCTGCCTTCAGCTCAGGTCATGATCTCAGGGTCCTGGGATCGAGTCCCGCATCGGGCTCTCTGCTGGCCAGGGAGCCTGCTTCCTCCTCCCTCTCTCTCTCTCTGCCTGCCTCTCTGCCTACTTGTGGTCTCTCTCTGTCAAATAAAAATCTTTAAAAAAAAAAAAAGAAACAAAAAATCCGAGATGTTTCACTTAGAAGAAGGAACAAAAAAATTCCAAAGCCACAGAGAGGTGTCTTCAGATGACCATCTCTGTCCTGTGCCCACGACCGCGCACGAGTTCTCGCACACACGCTCACCCCAAGCCCCCAGGGCCATCTTCCGTCCTGCAAAGGCATCAGTCGGCCAGAATCATTCCAGCACGTTGACTTTCCCAGTCCCCACTCAAAACGCAGACAGCTCTGAGCTGCTCTGCGTCCTCTACGCCCGGCAGCTGAAAAGCTCACGTGTCTGCAGTGTTTCCAAAGCTAAAGCAGAACTTCTCCTATTACTGTTGTTGGCACACTGAAGAAGCCAGTGGGCCTGGAATGCAGCTTCTGCACACATGGGGGAGGAGGCCAGATTTTGAAAGACTCTAGAATTTTGGCTCGGGATTTTTATTCTTCTTTACATGTCTCCTACAATGAAAGTAGCTGCGAGAGTCAGATAATTCTGTCATAAAGAAAAACATGATTCCCTGTGATAGAGTTAGAAAACTGCCAAATATTTCAACTAAAAAAGATGAATTTGGATGATTTAATTGGGCAAAAACCTATAATTTGCAAGTTCGGAATGGACCATGTTTAATTTTACCTATACAAGGTAGGTTGTGCAAAGCAGACCCTGGATCTGTGAGGACAGCCTTGGTTTTCTTTTGTCAAACACAGAGGAGCCAAAGACGAAGAATACTCTTATCCACGCCTCGGTGAGTTCATCGGTGTCCTTGGTGAATTTTTAGCAACAGCAAGCTTATTTTGTATCATTTACGTTCATGTCTGTATTCTGTATCAACTTTCCCCTCTTGTACTTGTATTTGTACTACATATCTTATCCTCGTATGTATCACTGTTAAAGAATTTGGGCTTAAATATTACTGTTTATCAGCTAGGTGTTTATAGCATTGACAGATACGGAACATTAAAAAAAAAAATCTAAGTGTAGGGTGATCTGTCTGCTGTGAGTGACGGATTCGCAAAACGGAATCTTTCTCAGGGGTTCATAAATTCAAGTCTGTGCTCCTAGGCTTCCTCTAATCCTAATGTGCTCACAGTGGAACCTCAGATTCTTTCCTGGGAATCTCAAGTGATCAGAAGAGTGGCTTGTCATGTCTCCCAGTTAGAAGGGTATCACCCAGTAGGCTCCGGTATGGGAAATATCACCATTTGGGTAAGTGGCAAACACCGTATTCCAAGAGAAAGTTGTTTGTGTATTAAAAATTAGTTTGTACCCGAATGTTCATAGAGCAATGGACACAGTCACCAAACTGTGGAAAGAGCCAAGATGCCCTTCCACGGACGAATGGATAAGGAAGGTGTGGTCCATATACACTATGGAGTATGATGCCTCCATCAGAAAGGATGAAGACCCAACTTTTGTAGCAACATGGACGGGGCTGGAGGAGATTATGCTGAGTGAAATAAGTCAGGCAGAGAGAGTCAGTTATCATGTGGTTTCACTTATTTGTGGAGCATAACAAATAGCATGGAGGACATGGGGAGATGAGAGGAGAAGGGAGTTGGGGGAAATTGGAAGGGAGGTGAACCATGAGAGACTGTGGACTCTGAGAAACAAACTGAGGGGTTTGGAGGGGAGGGTGGTCAGGCGTTGGGTGAGCCCGGTGGTGGGTATTACGGAGGGCTCGGACTGCACGGAGCACTGGGTGTGGTGCATAAACAATGTATCTTGGAACATTGAAAAAATAAAATAAAATTTAAATATAAAAAATAATAAAAGACTATGGCAGAAGTAAAATAAACATATAAAAAATCAACTTGTAAAGTACTGCAGACTGCATAAAGGTCGAGAAAAAGCCTCTCTTCTCCCCACGCCGTGCATACACTCAGCCAACACCCTGAGTTCATTTTCTTTGCTTTTGCACATTTTAAAGACATAGGCCTCAACATATGGTTCAGAATTAACCTGTATGGAGCATAGCAAATAGTCTCATTAACATTAGCTAACTAGGGTATTTTAATTAGCCACAGGCATAGCTGGAAGACTTCAATACTGTCAGAAATATTCACTTAACTAGTCAAGAGTAGAATCTGAAAGTTGGTACTCGGGGCTGATAAAAATGGAAGTCAGAACGTCCCGCCTCTTCTGATATTCTCCCGGCTGGTCAGAATCAGTCCCGGGATCGTGGGTATGAGTTGTTCTTTTTTCCACACTAAACACTTGGCTCTACTTAAGAGTCTCATAGGGGCGCCTGGGTGGCTCAGTGGGTTAAGCCTCTGCCTTTGACTCCAATCAGGATCTCAGGGTCCTGGGATCGAGCCCCGCATCAGGCTCTCTGCTCAGCAGGGAGCCTGCTTCCCCCTCTCTCTCTGCCTGCCTCTCCGTCTACTTGCGATTTCGATCAAATAAATAAATAAATAAAATCTTTAAAAAAAAAAAGTCTGGTAGCCCAGGATGCCTCGGGGGGAGTGACCAGCAGTCCCCTCCACCCAGGCAGCACTCTGCTGCATTTTCCATCAGTCACGCTGATCTGGGTAGAAAAACTTACACACCGAACTGAGCTTTCTCACTTAAAAAAATGCTACAGAAGCGTGTCTCAGGCACCGATTCTTTTTGTACTAATAGGGATGACTGTGTGTAAATCTCAGTGGCCTACCTCCCCGGCTGGGGGACCCTGAGCCTTTCTCTTCCCCAGCGTTACTAAGTCACTTTCCGTCATCGCTTATGATATAAAAGACGATGGTGTGTCCCTTGCGGGAGGCTGTGAGGGTGAGTTTGCATGGAAGCCTGGCAAGTGTCTGCTCCGTAGATAAGTGTGCAGTGACGGGGTGTGTCGTTACCTAGACAGACAGATGCAGAGGGTCGTGTGCACCAGAGGGAAACTTGCTGCCAACTTCCCTGAGAACTGCCTTTGGAGAAAGGAGGAGGTGGGCATCTGCCGACGACCCCAGCCAGGGTCCGCAGATCTCAGCGGACACCGTCAGCTCTCATCTGCTCTAAAACCCAGATTTCACATTCACAGATCCCTTTTTTGGGAAAGGATCTGCTCTGAAGTAGTAATTTTAAAAATTTTGAAATTCATGGATATAGTTCCAACCTCCTTAACCAGGAGATGCAGAACTTAAAGCCCAGAGAGGCTGCACAGTTTCCCTGGGTCACACAGCAGCTAGGTCAGAAGGAGAAGCTGGGACAATCCCCGTCGGGGAACAGTGGAGAAAGTCTAGCCCATGACGGATAATCCGACAACATATTCAGTCCTTCGCATGTCCCGCTTCTTGCTCACGGGCTCTTTGCCAGGCACGTGCTAGAGTGGAGACCAGAGAGGGAGCAAAGGGCTGAGGTCTTACACTCGTTTACAGTCTGCTGGGGGAGAAGTAAGGACGTAAGTAAGAAACTACAGTCATGAAAAGTGTACTGGGGGGAAACTGGAGGGTGCTCTGGAAAGTGAGAGTGCCCTCTCGCTGGGGGTCTGAGAAGTCGTCTCCCATGAGATCACAGCAAAGCTGCGCCTGGGCCTAAGGCTGCGAGGCCAGCCCGCGGGCTCTAGGAGAAGGTGCGCAGGGAGAGGGGAGAAAGCGGTAAGGGCCATGAGGTCCTGTGAGCGGCAGAGCTGGAGGAAACAGGGCCCGTGGCGGCGGCGGGGGAGAGAGGCGCGCGGGAAGACAGGCAGGGCGGCTGCCGGGGCAGCGAGGGGAGGAGCTGCCAGGCTCGCGTGGATGGGGATTACGCGCTGTTTATGACTCAGACCTCAGAGGAGGTCGAAGCTCTACTTGTACTGATGCGACTGCATCGTACCTGGGATCACAGAGGCAAGTGTGTGTCCTTAGACAGGAAAGGAATTCAGAAAATAAGTACCAACGGGAAAGGATGTATTTCTAAGAAATTAAAAATCCACTGGCTGAAGTCTTTATAGAGAGAGACATAAAAGGAAATTTTCGTTATCAATTTAAAGACGGATGTATATCTTTTTTTCCAGTGTCTCTGCAAGCATTTGCTGAACATACAAAAATGCATACACCTCCTTGCACACAGATCTGCATCCCAGAAAACAGATACAGATGTGCATATGTATATCTATGCATATTATACATACATGTTAGTACACATATATATACATGTTCATGCATGCTCATGATATGGTACAAGCCAACAGTGGATTGCAATAGCTTTGAACAATGCAAAAATAAGACAAGAGGCTTCATCAAGGTAGTATACATATTCCCCTCCCAAAGCATCACAAAAAGGAGACAAATGAAGAGCAAGATTTTTTTCTCTAGAAGAAGTGGATTACATTTCTTCGATAATAAACTTCCTTTTATAACCACAGCTCTAACCAGCTCGATGCAAATTTCTGGGGTTCTGTTTAGAAAAAGCATGGAGAGTACTAACAGAAGTCCGGCATTCGTTCCGACAAGCCCGAAAGAGTTCTTGCAGACATCTCATTGGGGTTCTTAAGGATTTCCAGCCACAGGGTCACAGCTGTTCCCTGGGTTAGGGAAACTGTGAAACTGACAGCCAACATGTGAAGACACCCTAGTCTGTGTGCACTAAGGAAACGTGACACATCATGTGACAGCCGTGTGAAAACAGAACAGACCCCAACTCGTACATAGCACCATCCGCAAAGACCATCCGCGCGTAAAGATTCAGAAGCCCGGGGACACCTGCTAGCAAGTGGAGAGGAAAAGAAAAAGACACCTCTGAGTACCTCTGTGCTCTAGTTGTAGACTCCGTAATGTCTACTGCCCACGTCCACCTAACAAAGACAACAGAAGGCAAAACAAAGATGGGGTAAATACATAAAAAGGATTAACATCCCCCCTCTAGGACTGACCACGATGATTTCTATGGAGATACATTTCTCTGTCTATCTCTGTAAGAGGAGATATCTAGAATATAAATTAGATACAGTTCAGGACAGAAAGTCGGGACAAACTTCAGAGAAACACTTAGAGAAATGTTTCGAGATCCAAAGGGAGCTTAATGTTTGGGAATATTCTGACTTCCCCAATTCCTGGTCTCCCCTTGTCCACACCGCACGGAGAGCCGTTCCCTTTACTGTTTTGTTTGTTTGGGGCTTTTCCCTCTGGGAGATGAGCAGTCTGTGCGCAGAGACCACACGTCTGGCAGATAAAAGCGGTAGTCTGACAAATGGGAGAAAAGCAAGAGTATCTTGAGGAGAGGAAAGAACCGAATATTCATGAATTAAGAGGAAAGAGGAAGTCAGGGAAAAAACTAGCTGACCTGGGTGGTCCTAGCAGAGAATAAGGTAATAATCTGACAAATAGTAAGTTTTCCAAAACTTAAGCTCATCACCATGGCTGGACAGCGATTCCCTCCTGCTCTTGTTATCCTGTTAGATGTTTCCACCACAGTAAAAACCTACCAGGTCCTTTCACTTACTAGTGCTTTGACATGCCAAGGATTTATACTTTCGTGTGCATGGAGATAGGTGTGTCTGAATTCTCACCAATCTTCAAAACCCTTGTAGCACACATACAGCTGGGAATCCCCTCTCCTGTTCATACAACCATCACACGTCCACGGGCTCTCCTGCCGTGCCCCCAACACAGAACAGGATCCAGAGTAAAAGAAACACTTGTGATTCTCAGCCATTTGCTTCAAGTTCTGAAGTTTGGTCATTTTGTAATTTATGGGGCGCCTAGGTGGCTCAGTCGGTTAGGCATCCAACTCTTGGTTTTGGCTCAGGTCATGATCTCAGGGTCATGGGACAGAGCCCTGTACAGGGGACTCTGCACTCGGTGGGGAGCTGCTCTCCCCCCTCTTCTGCCCCTCCCCTGCTTGCACACATGCCTATGCACCCTCTCTCCCAGATGAATAAACAAATCTTTAAAAAAAAAAATTTAATCTGTAAATTGAATATAAGTCAAGTGATGAAGAGGGATAATAACTTGCCCACAGTGTTATTTTGAGGATTAAGACAAGGCAGGTGAATGCATGTTTAAGCATTGCAATGTTCACATAAAGTATAATTTTGTATTATTAGTGTTTGAAGTCACCTACACTTGCATTGATGAAAATAAACTCTGTGGATGCGTTGATTGGAATTACATCAAGAGCAGATAAATTCAGCCATTCTGGCAAAAGCTACCGTACAGTCAGTCTATATCAATAACAATGAAAATATAAATACATCTTACTGCATTTTACTCTGTTCTTGGTAAATGTATGATAAGCCCTCATTTCTGTCAGCTTCCTAGCAACCTTGTGAGACCTATACCATGTACCCATTTCATAGATGAAGCTGATGAGGTCAAGGAACCTCTGAGTCATAGACTTTCAGCAGCAGACGTAACCAAAGCATCTGCCTTTCTCTGAACTCCCAGGCTAAAGTGCCTTCACTCAGTGGCATAAAAATTGGAATTTCAAGCGTGAATGAAATTTAAAGAAATATATTCACAAAGGAAGGAAGTGAAGGGAGGGGGAAAAGAAGTCAGACAATTAGAATGAAGGAAGAATGCAGGGGGAGGAGAAAAGGAGGGAAAGGAAGAGAGGAAAGGAAATCAAAGGAAGAATGTCTTGCACACTTTTAGGCAACTTGAAGAAAATTTCTGTCTTCTCAGAGATATTATGTGTTCATTTTGGTGATTATCAAAACCCAAAAAAGTTTAAATCAAGCCTTGAAATATTCACTCACACAGTAACCATTTGATAAAACCTACATTTTATAAAAATCTGGAAGGAGAGATTCTGTGGGTTTTGTTTCAATTTTTTACAAAAACTTCTCCATTATGTGCTTCTCCCTAAGATGTTCATCAGAATGTTCTTGTTTTGACGCGTCTTTTCTAAAACACTTTTAAAGTATAACTCAGTCAGTGGATAATGTTGGTCTTCCTTGGGAGAGAATCACCGACGCACCTCACGGCCAAGGAGAGAGGCCCGTGGTGCCCACAGAGGGCAACGAGAATGAATGAATGTTCCATCGATAATGTACGAACACAAAACCTGAAAAACAGCCGCTGAAACACACAAAACCTGAAAAACCAAACATGACTGCAACTACCTTTAAGGTCTAGGATGCAGCTATAAATTGTATAATTACAAAGAGCTTATATTAAAATCAGAAAGGCCATTCTATAAGGGTTAAACCTGATATCATGTTGTGAGTGTCCTTTTTTGAAGATTTTAATTAACTAACTAATTAATTAATTAATTAAAGATTTTATTTATTTGGGAGGGGGAGAGAACATGTGCTGTGATTGGGGGGGAGGGGCAGAGGGAGAGAGAGAATCTCAAGCAAACTCCCCACTGAGCACAGAGCCCCATGAAGGGCTCCATCTCAGGCCCCGGGGGTCATGACCTGAACCGAAACCAAGAGCTGAATGCTTAACCGACTGAGCCACCAGGCGCCCCTAAGATCTTGAGTTTTCAGAGCAGTTTTAGATTCACAGCAAAGCTGAGAGGGACGGAAATTTCCCACGCACCCCTGTCCCCACGTGTGCACAGCCTTCTCCAGCATCAACACCCCACCAGAATGACGACATTTGTTAGAGCTGAACCTCCACGGACAGGTCACCATCATCCCAAGTCCATAGGGTACATCGGGGCTCACTCTGGGTGTTGTACATTCTGGGGTTTTACACACATGTGGAATGACACACACCCATGTCTGTAAAATCATACAGGGCAGTTTCAATGCCCTAACACCCCCCCGGACTCCACCTCTCCACCCCCCACACACACCAGCCCAGGCAACCTGTGATCTTGTACGGTTTCCGTGGCTAGGCCTTTTCTGGAACGTCAATCACTAGAATCGTACACCCTTTTCAGACCAGCTTCTTTCACTCAGTCATATGCATTTAAGGTTATAGGAAGTTCATAGGACCCTTGAGAAAGTTAAGAAAGAACTTGGCTTTCCATCTTACTAACATTTAATTTGCCTACTACAGCAGACGAAGCTGCTTTCCTCCAAATTCGAGTGTGGAGGCTCTCAATGTGACTCTTGGGAGATGGGGTCTTACGGAGGCAGTGAAGGTTAGAGGAGGTCATAGGGGTGGGTCCCTGATCCCATCGGACTGGCACACTTCTAAGAGACACCGTACAGTTCCTTCCTCTCTCTGTTTCCTCCCCCGCTCAACCCCCATGCAAGGACACCAGGAGAAAGCAGCCAGGAAGGGGACGCTCATCAGAAACCTTACCAGCTGGCACCTTGACCTTGTACTTCAAGTCTCCAGAACTGTGAAAAATAAGTGTCTGCTGCCTAAGCTACCCAGTGTTAGTATTTGTTACAGTAGCCCAAGATGACAAATACACCTGCTGAAATTTTAAAGTATCTCAAAATTACAAAACCTGTTTATTAGTTATGTGGAAATAACAAAATTAATGAAACTAAATCTTGAAAAGATGACCTTAGAAAAATCTAGCTGAAATGTCTTTAATATATTCAAAATTAGATACCGTGAAACAAACCAGTTTCAAGGATTACTCTGACATTTATAAAATTATTCTGCCATTTATAAAACATGAAGCACTTAAAGATCATTTATTTCTCTAGGGAAATGTACTGTTTTCTATAGCCCCAAGCTCACCAGACTGATCTCCCATAACATGGGCACTGTGGCACACACATTACCCCCTCCCCAACAAACACACACAGAATACACCAAGAGATACTTCCAAAGACCATACTTTACATAATAATCAAAAGGAGGACTAAGTCAAGCAGAGAGAGTCAATTATCATATGGTTTCACTTATTTGTGGAGCATAACAAATAGCATGGAGGACAAGGGGAGATGGAGAGGAGAAGGGAATTTGGGTAAATTGGAAGGGGAGGTGAACCATGAGAGACTATGGACTCTGAAAAACAATCTGAGGGTTTTGAAGGGGCGGGGGGTGGGAGGTTGGGGGAACCAGGTGGTGGGTATTAGGGAGGGCATGGACTGCATGGAGCACTGGGTGTGGTGCAAAAACAATGAATACTCTTACGCTGAAAAGAAATAAAAAATTAAAAAAAAAAATAAAGGACTAAAGACATAATCAGAAATATTCAGGAATTAGCGCACCAGCCAAGCTTACATTCCTGATATGTAAGTCAAGATAAATATACAATTCAAATCCTTGTACAGCACAAGAGCCGCTATGTTTGTTGATGGTCAGTATAATGTAACAGCTTATACATGGGAATTTAAAAACTATTAACCTTTGCATTCATGAATCTTTCTTTGAATGGAAATTGTGGGGTGTCTGGTTTCGAAATGTTGGATTTTAAAGCATGATGTAATAAACAGGCATGGAGTAAAGGTATACTTACCGGCTCGGGTTTTGTGGGGCCATTCACGGTAGCATTTTCAGGGATGCTGTCTTGAGACTGTCGCTTGCATAGACCTTTTGTGGCATCTTTGAACATAATGTCTTTCTCCAGCATACTGTCTTGCTTGGCAATTGGCAGCACCAGGGGACTGCTACAGAAAATAATCAATACTATAATTAGTCTTCCACTGACATTGCCGTATTAATCAAGAAGGACCGCAACGGGACAGTTCGGGTATAGGAAGTTGTTTCATTCAGATAAGAAACCATTTCTCAACACAGAGGGGGAATAAACAATCAATGGGGAGTCTGTCAACTTTTCTATTTGTTCTAACTTCCATTCAATTTCAACTTTAAAAGAAAAAATATATTCACTTCAACTTGAGAAGAAAATGTTTACAAATGCATATAGGACTGTAGGAGACAAATCAATAAGCAATTTATAAGCTAAGCGTGAACGCATGACTGAACTAAGCAAGATATTTAGATGTGAAAGTGAATGCAAACAAGTGAAGGCACAAATTATACAATTAATTAAAATATTGCTCATATACAACCTAAAATATATTATGGAATCATGGGCAGTATTTAGAGTTTGTAACAAAATAATAACAGGGGCATTAGAGAGGAATGATGTGCTCAAGGATTCCAGTATTGCAAACGATGACTCATTACTTCATTCATTACAGCTCAAACTAGGCAAAAAAAAATAAAAGCTACTTCATTTTTTGTTGTCGTTCCATAGACATCATTGCCAAAAGAAAGTCATTATTATGTAACGTCCATAAAAAAATAGGCACAATCTAAAAGTTTAATTTGCATTGTAACAGTTTATGATAGTAAGATTTTAAAAAAGCATTTCCCTAAATGTTACCATATGAGCAGAAATATGTACATATTTAATCAAGCAAAATATACATAAATGTAATTATTTCATGTATTCTATAATAGCACTTGTGATTCTAATTAATGTTTAAATGTACTTTATGGTTTAAAAAAAATTCAGGCGTATTAAGGTATTATCCACTGTGTGGGGATGGCCATGCTGTACGTGTCTGTGGCAGATACACACAGAGTTACATGTGGTTAAATATGGGCGCGTGTAACCCACGTCACCAGGAATATACAGGATTTCTGTCACTCCCGACCATCTCCTCTTGCCTGCTCCGGGGAACCCACTGTCTCCGCCTGCCTCCTGCTCCTTGCAACCACTGATTATTACTTCTTTCTCTGTAGTTTTGCCTTTTCTAAACTGTCATTTAGGGGATCATAGAGCGAGCCGCTGTTAGCATCTGCCTTCGCTGACTTAATACGTGCTTTTGAGCGCATTCACGCTGCTTCATACACAACGGTTTGGTTTTCAGCGCTGGGCGGTGGTCTCCTGAGGACACACTACACTTGGGCTCTCCAGTCACCGAACGTTTGGGCTTGTCCAGTTGTCGTCAAGCATGAGTGACGCGTCTGTCCACATCTGCATGCCGGTGTTTGAGCAGACGTGTGCTTGCCTTCCTCTTGGTTAGAAACCTAGAAAGAACTCCAAGCGGCCTCCAACGTGGCGCTCCCACCAGCAGCGCGTGGGCATTCCCCTGGCTTCCCGTCCTTGCCAACACCTCTCTCTCTCTCTCTTCTTACACTGGCTCTAGCAGGGATGTTAGTGGCTTCTCACTGTGGTTTCACACTTACATTTTAAGGCGCTTATCCGGCATGAGAATCTCTTCTCTGGCAAAATGTGAGTTCAAACCTTCATTGCCAGAATATTGACTTCATATATTCTGGTTTCAAGTCCGTGGTCAGGTACGTACGTGGCAAATATCTTCATACCTTCTCCCAGTCTGTGTCTCACCTTTTTATCTTCTTTACAGTGTGTTTCAAAGACCTTTTTTTTTTTTTTTTTCTATGCCTTGGGCTTCTTGTGTCTTATCTAAAAATTCTTTTCCTAACCCAAGGTCAAAAGGGTTTGCTCCTAGGTTTTATTCCAGCAATTTTATGGTTGTGTGCTTTACATTTGGGTCTACAATGCACTGTGAGTGGTTTTTGCATATGGTGCTAGGTACAAGTCGGGGCTGTTCCATTTTCATACGGCCATCCCAATCATCCCAATGTTTCAGCACCATTTTTGAAAAGAACACCTTTCCCCAGCCCCTTATCTAGGATACCTGTGTTAAGATTCAACCGATGATATAAGCGTGGGTCTATCTAGGGGTGTTCCATTGTGTTCCGTTGATACAACGGTCTAGTCTACACCAATTTCACATTGTCTGGATTAACGTACCTGCACAGATAAGGCTTGAAACCAAGTACTTTGACGCCTCCAGCTTGGTTTTCTTTTGTTTTAGCTATTCAGGATCATTAGCATTTTCATATAGATTTTAAAATCTACTTGTCAGGGTTTATAAACATGCCTACTGGGGCTTTGATTAGCGTTCTGCTCAGCTGATAAATCAATGTGGGGAGAATTTACGTATGAACAATGTTGAATTCCATCATCCAGAAGCACAGCACCTCTCTCCATTTATTTTGATCATTAATTTCTCTCAGTATTTTGTAACTTTTGGCATTAAAGTCCTGCAAATAACTTGTTACATTTATTTTATTTATTTATTTTTTTAAGATTTTATTTATTTATTCGTCAGAGAGAGAGGGAGAGAGAGCGAGCACAGGCAGACAGAGAGGCAGGCAGAGGCAGAGGGAGAAGCAGGCTCCCTGCCAAGCAAGGAGCCCGATGTGGGACTCGATCCCAGGACGCTGAGATCATGACCTGAGCTGAAGGCAGCTGCTTAACCAACTGAGCCACCTAGCCGTCCCTGTTACATTTATTTTGATGTTTTTGTATCATGACAAATGAATTTTTTATTTCAACCTCCTGTTGCTGTCTATAGAAATGCAAATGATGAACACTGTTATGCTGAAAATAAATAAATTTAATTAAAAAAAATAAAATTAAAAAAAAAAAAGAATACAAACTCTGGGTAGACTAACATTCATAGGGGAGGAAGAGAGGAATGAAGGGCTTCTTCCAGTAACCACAAGGTCTCACTGTTTGTGGCCATCTCTGGGCCTTGTCTTCCAGCCGTACCACCGAGTCTAGAAATACGTGGATAAAATCAGAGCAGTGAATGGGCTACATGAGTGCTGGGGTTGAGGGAAAGGCCTGAGGAATAGCTAAAGAACATATTTACAGAAATGTGAAGTCTTGAGGTCTGGATGATGAAGTTTTACCCAATGGGAGAATTTGAAGTAGGTGAGAAGGCCTGCTGATGAGAGACAGAGTGCATTACAGATGAATTCTCTGAAACCAATCTGTGAGAAAGGCCTCTACTGAGGGATTTCTAGCATGAGATACACAAAGGGCTTAGCACTGTGAAGTTCAAGGATTTTGCTGTGTTTACAGACTAACAGGTTAGCTAGTCACCATTTCATGGAGAGGCGCAGAAGACAAGAGATTCCTGGATCTGAGATCAAAGAGTTCGTGACTCATGGCACACACGGTACCCAGAGGTTCTTGTTTGACAGAGTCCCATGGTGGTAGGTCAGAAGAGCCAGCTTGGGGGAAACTACATGGATGCTTGCACGTGCCGTGGTTTGTGTTGCAGGAGAGAAACCTGGCCAGGAGTCCAATGTTCTTTCGAGCAAGAAGCAAACGCTGCCCCAAGCGGCAGAGAAGCCAGTGCTCTTCCCTTGGTGTTTGCTCCGTGGTCCCTTTGAGCTGCCTGACGGCCTGTGCAACTCAGGGCACGTGCTTTGCAGCCTGACGCGCTGGGCAACAACGGAGCAGGGCCCTGGCAGACTGTCCCTCCCAATAGTGTGATTATTAATTTTAAAAAAATCACTATAAAATGAGAATGCTTTAAATGCTTGTAAAAATTTCACATCCAGATCTGCAGAAATCCCACTAGTGATAAGGTATTCATAACTTCAAAGACGCCGTGTTTCTTCCACGAACAACTGTGAAACAGCACCTGCTGTCCTAACTTGCAGTCACCATTCCTGGAGCACCCAGGGTGTGTCCTCTGCTTCGCTGACATGAGAACCCTTCGAACATCTGAAGGCCACTGCACTTTCTCTGTATTTTCCAGACTGTGAGTGGACCACCATTAACACATTGTAATAATTAGATGGAATTTAATGCATGATAATCTCCATTCTAAGGACTCAGACATATTAATTCCTATTAACAGCAGTATAAGGAATATCTACTATTCCACTTATTTTTTAGGTGAGTACACTAGGAAAGAAAGAGAAGAATGGGCTGAGGACACACAGCGCGGCAGGAGTGGAGGTGGGACTTGAGATCCAAAACTTGTATTTTTTTTTTTTTTTTTTGACAGAGAAAGAGAGACAGACACAGAGGGAACACAAGCCGAGGGTGAGGCTCGATCCTAGGACCCTGGGATCATGATCTGAGTCACCCAGGGGCCCCCAGAGTTTGTATTCTTAACCACCCCAGTCACGCTGCCCACATCCAAAATCCACCCTCACACCCACCAAATGATCTCCTTACTTATCCCCCTGAATGTCAATCACCTCTTTTTCTGCTTTGTCAGAAAGTCTTCAAAGAAAAACTAGAGAGGTTTGGCATATACCATCCCGGTGTTTTGAGTATAAAGCGATGAAGAAAGCAGTGGTTTGATCAGTCAGGTAGAAACTACATAATGTCACCAATTAAAAAGGATTTCCAAAAGGAAGACACAGTGAGTTTACAAAAATACCTAAAATGCCTCTTTCCTATCTCAAACCTAATCACAGCATTAACAGCAGGATCAATTCTATTTCTAAATGAGAGGTGCCCTTGGAAAGAAGATTGATCCAGGAATACAGGGACCTCACGCTAAGTCAGGTTTTGCTTTGCTTTGCTTTGCTTTGCTTTGTTTTGTTTTAAGAGAGGGAGAGAGAGAGGGTGAGGAAGGGCAGAGGGAGAGGCAGAGAGAATCTTGGGCAGGCTCTATGCCCAGCACGGAGCCCAACACCAGTCTTGATCTCAGGACTCTGAGATCATAATCTGAGCCAAAATCAGGAGTTAGACACTTATCCCACTGAGCCACTCACGTGCCCCTAAGTCAGTTTTTACCTCAAGTTGGAAATCACCTGACCCTATAAGCCTTCAAAATCCTTGGGGCACATTTTGGCTTTGCAAATGCGGGGGTTAGATGAGGCAGTATCTTTCTTTCTTTTTTTTTTTTTTTTTTTTTTTTTTAAAGATTTTATTTATTTATTTGACAGAGAGATCACAAGTAGGCAGAGAGGCAGGCAGAGAGAGAGAGGAGGAAGCAGGCTCCCTGCTGAGCAGAGAGCCTGATGTGGGACTCGATCCCAGGACCCTGAGATCATGACCTGAGCCAAAGGCAGCGGCTTAACCCACTGAGCCACCCAGGCGCCCCGAGGTAGTATCTTTCTTAGTGTACACCAAGCCCTACAGATCTATGCTGTTACTACCTGATAGCTCGTTATGTGTTATCTCACCCAAATATTTGAAGATCACTTACACATTCAATAATATCATATATAATATGCTAGATCTTTTACTAAAAATCATTGCGAGTAACTAGTTAAAAATACTCTCATTCATGTAAGAAAAAATGACTCTAAATAATATAATTGGATCGAACGACTACTTATTTGTCATACATGTATTTTCTGTAAGAAAATACAAAACAGGTACTTCGGCTGATGGCATGTGATACTGTTTTAAAGGTTTATGGAAAACTCTTCTTTATGTTTCTTCCCACTTTCAAAATGAAATACATTTTATCCGTAATCATTGTGATTAACAGTATTCACCCAAGATAACTTCTATGTATTTAAAATTTCACCAGTTATCCATTTGTACACTATGAACATGTATTAAAATGTCATTTTTCTAGAAAAAACAATAATTTTTAAGCAATCATTGCTATTTATTTCAACACTCATTAAACGTTTACCAACCATGACAAAATATTTGATATGAGATTTAAAAAAAAATTAAGATGTACTTCTATCACAAGAACAAGAACTCAGTAAAGAAAAAGAAACCCGGGGCGCCTGGGTGGCTCAGTGGGTTAAGCCTCTGCCTTCGGCTCGGGTCATGATCTCAGGGTCCTGGGATCGAGCCCCGCGTCGGGCTCTCTGCTCAGCGGGGAGCCTGCTTCCCTCTCTCTTTCTGCCTGCCTCTCTGCCTACTTGTGATCTCTGTCAAATAAATAAATTAAAAAAAAAATCTTAAAAAAAAAAAAAAAAGAAACCCATAAAGGATAAGAAGAAATAGACCAAATTAATAGTAGTTTCATCAAAAACATAGACTCCTGCTGTAAATGGACTTCACGGTCCCCTCATTTCAGCTAAACTCTGGACAGTCTTCTCCGCAGCTTGAGAGGGCCGCCCTTTCTCTTCTTGGAGCGCTTACTTTAGAGAACTGCGTTGTAAATTCTTCCTTTGTCCTTCTGAGATGCAAATATTCCACAGTCCCACAGTGTCTTTCTCAAGGACGCCAGAGCCTTTCTGTTGGGATATAAGCATCTGGATCGATAGCAGGAGCCCCAGTCTCCTGCTCTCTGTGGGAGGGAAGGAGCCTCACTTCCATAAACACCAACGAGCAAACTCTGGGGGGCCGCCTCGCAAGGACCCCCCTTTCTGCTAACAGCCCCGGGGCTTTAGCACAAGCTCATCCCAGCATTTGAAAGCTCTCTGAGTCAAGCTCACTCTCTCTCTTGGTATTGCAATAATCTTGAATAAAGTCTTCCTTTCACCTTTAACGACTCTGGTATAATTTTTCTTTGACAAGAATGAGTGAGTTTTTTCATGCTTCTATGTTTTTCTGCATTTTCCAAATTTTCCTCCATGAGAAAATTTTATTTTGATTACATTAAAAAAGAAGTATTAGAAATAGAAATTTATTTTTGAGAAACAGAAAAAAATAGGATTGAAAAGAGTATACTTTCTAAAAAAAGGTTTTGGTAGACAGATTCCCTAAACATAAATAAAATGAAAACCAGCCATCCAAGGACAGTTCAGATCAAACTGGGGATAGATCGTTTTAACCCGACTGTGGGCAAAACCGCACGGGACTATACCAGTAGACAATCAATTTCTGAACGCTGCTGGATTTATTTAAGACTTAACTGATTTCTATAAACATAAAAGGCATTTCATGCAGAGCAAATGTGCCTGTAGGAACTGAGATTTTATTTCTGAAAATGGAAACAGGAATATAATACAATAAAACTAACAAAAGCGACAATTATTGCCCATTAGGACTCTAGCAAATTTAGAAAACAAGCAAAATTGACTATATTGGGCTATATTAGGCCAACAAAGAAAAAACTGAAACTGAAACAATTGTGTAGAAATGGCAATATGAGACTCCGTTATTTTGGTGGTGAGTCATGCATGAACTGAGTGGAAAGTTCTCAATTTTAATCCTAAGAACACAGTTGCATAAATTACACACTATAAGGCATTTGGGTTTTTCTGCATCTACAAAATCTTAATCCAAAGCTCACTTCTGAATGAAACAGCTCTTGGAGAGCTTTGAGTTAATTGATATCTTTGCCCCCCCCCAATGACTTTAGTTTTTGTAATAAAAAAAAAATATATTAAAAAAAAAACACTTGGAAAAAATATAACTTGTGTTTAAAAAACAAAAATGTCAGGTGCCTGGGAGGCTCAGTCAATTAAGCCTATGACTCTTCATTTCGATTTAAGTCTTGATCTCAGAGTTCTGAGTTCAAAAGCCCCATGTTGGGTCCCCTGCTAGGTCTGGCTCTTTAAAAGGGGGGGGGCACCTGGGTGGCTCCGTGGGTTAAAGCCTCTGCCTTCGGCTCAGGTCATGATCTCAGGGTCCTGGGATTGAGCCCTGCATCAGGCTCTCTGCTCATCAGGAAGCCTGCTTCCCTTCCTCTCACTCTGCCTGCCTCTCTGCCTACTTGTGATCTCTCTCTCTCTGTCAAATAAATAAATAAAATCCTAAAAAAAAAAAAAGTCCATGTGTTTCTTACAGTTGAATTGGAAATGACCCTGTTTTTAAGACATTCTATACTCGTCTAGTAGTTTCAACAGGTATCTGCAAAGAAATTTTAAAATCTAAATTAAAATAAGTTGAGCGCAGCAGCTCTGTGAGTACATGAAGAGAGTTTCTGCATATGGTAGGTTATACTGTGAGCAGTGACTCTCTAGTATGCAGTTATGTTGCTGAATAGGTATTTAATAAATGATATTTTTATAAAACAACATTATCATCATTCATTTCAGTCAAGGAAATCTTTAATAATCTTCATTATTGGATTCTACCTTCTTAAGCCAACTCTAGTTCTCAACCAACTTTGGAAGACCAACTAGTTATTCAACCATGCTTGAGGGACAGTGTAAATGGTTTAAAATTAGAAACCAGATGAGATAATTCTCAGGGTTTCCTGACCGCCTTGTATCATGTGACATTTCTCTCCATCTCCCTCTGGGCCGCAGAATTCATTCCTAAATTCACATGGAACCGACAGACAGCTTTATGGTCAGTTTGTAACACAAAGCTCCTTCCAAAGACTCTGATGAATCCTGGGCTGGGAGTCTGGTCCAACTTTACCTCAGGTGAGGTCATTTTACTGTGAAATGGTCACAGAAGCTGCACTGATTTTGAAAATGGTCAAGTCCCTCAGCGTCAGGAGTAAATGCACGAAAACAATGCCTCACAGGAATAACCAGAGAGGTGGTGTTCAACCACCACGAGCCGGGAAATTAATGTCCAAGCACAACTGTGCCTCAGGCTCTACAAGTAAAAATGCACTTTCCAGGATTGCTTATCCAAGTGCCCCGGACTAAATTATTAGGAGACAATTTCTGTCAAGAAAGTCCCCAGGTGTGGCGTTGAGGCATGGGTTAAAGGCTATGTCCTTCATTTGCAACTTCATATATATATAAATATATGTATATTTATATATACGAATATATATATTCGTATATATAAATATATATATATGTTTTTTATTTTTTCATTTCATTTCATTTCATTTATTTATTTTTAGTATATGTGCTATGACAAGATTGTGCACGCTGTGAGCCTGGGGAGAGACTCGAGATAATCTTCCTGAACCTGTTGCCACCTCAGGTTGGAGAGCATTTCCAAAGAATCCAAAGACTGTGGTTCTGATCGCGGCTGCTACTTCCTATCTCCATAGGTCTGTCACACCCCTGGGTTTCTGTTTCTCTGTAAGTAAAATGTAGATCATCATATGTATCCCCTTAAGTCATGGGGTTTAAACGAAGATCGGTGGAAATGATGACTGAAACCACAGAGCTATGTGAATCATATTTCTTTTCATTGTGCAACAAAGGCCATAGAAGAAATCTTTGTGAAGCCACAGACAGCTGGCTTGCTTTTAAGTAAATGCGTGTTGGGCTTATTTCATAAAATGTGTCCCCTGGAAGGCTTTCCATAACATCGACTCCAGGCCTGCCGGGAGCCTCAGGTTTCACTGATGTCCAGAAGGACACAGTGCAAAACTCACACTCTCCCTCTTACAGATGCCCACAAGGTATTTCTCCTCATCAACGGCCACTCGGTCTATGCATCCTAGGACCCACCCCCCAAGCCCCTTATCCTCGTGTCCTCAGACCCGCTCAGATCTGCTTCTTCCCAGACTTTCCCAGTCACATCGTCTCTCCATCCCAGGTGCTGTGTGACTCAGAAGCCCTGGAGAGCAAGCCCCACGCCAGTCACTCAAAGCTGGTCATCTCTGGCATTGAATTTTTCCTATCAGCTGCTTAGAAAATATGCTTTTCTCTATATGGTCATTTTCAGTTTGAAAGCACCAAATTGGAAGCTTCATTCTCTTGTCTTAGCTTAGAGCTAGAAGTCTTTCATTCATCAGATGATTTAGGCTGACAATTCACAGACGCACGAAGAGTGTCTGCCTGCCTTTTTGTCACTTCTTGAGTGCTAATGTGGTCTCACATTGAGCCAGAGACTGCTGTGTTTCAAAAATACTAAGTCACGGAGCCATCAAGAACCACCTCATGAGACACTTCTGATCGTTGTCATCACCCGTGGTACTGTAGCTCGACTCTGACACCGACTACCTGTAGCATGGAGACTACAAGTTAAGGGCAAGGCTGCCCCCCACTTCAGACACAGTCACAAGTTTGGGAGCCTCATGCTCACCCACACTTCTGACCAATGAGCTACCTGCCCAGGGGCTCCCACAACTCCATCCAGCTTGATAACCCACTAGAACAACTTGCAGAGCTCAGGAAGGCACTATATTCACAGCTTTCTTAGGGAGGGTATGAATTGGGATCATCCATGCACAGAGACCCTCAGGGTCAAATGTGGGAATCAGGGCCTATTGCCCCCCCACACACACAGAGGTGGCTACCCACCAGGACGCTCCACTGGGCTTACACAGAGTCTTCCGGAGGTTTTGTTCCATAGATATGATGGATTCTGTCACTGATCTCAGCCTTTGGTCCTCCTCCCTTCCCGGAGGCCAGGCTGGATCACTGCTCAGTCCTTCCATCCCAGGACTAGGTTTTCTGGCATGATCAGCCCTCTACCCTGAGGTGCCTTGTTAGCCTAAATCCAAGTGCGATCCCAGGGATCCTGGACAGCAGAGGCAGACCTATGGGTTGGGAATTCCAACGGCTGAGCTTCTCCCCTCCAGGAAGCAGTGAGAAAGGCCTGGGAAAATTCTTTACTAGACGGCACCCATAGTCTACACTGGAGGTGACGTACAGCAACGACTCTGTTGAAGTCAACAGAGGCTACCAGTCAGAGCCAGGATCTGAACTGGAATGTGTGGCGTTGGGTCTCCATCCATAAGGACCACAGTACATGGCCTCACAAGTCACCTCAGGGAGTGTGTGTAGACACTCAGAGCAAGCCAGACAAGGGTGTGAAAAATAACATGGCGGCCACAGGGGAAATAACAGGTCCATGTTCTATTTGACTTGAGCTTCCGCTTAAGAGCAGATCAGTGCTTGACCGTACTGCAAGGAGCCTTTGAGCTCCTCATTTCTGCAGAAGGGAAATGTCTTCCTGATTACAGACTATCTTCTTAAGTTGTCATATGAAGAAACACTTAGCCTAAACTGACAATATTCCACGCCTGAAGCTGACTGACCATAGCAGGGAAACTCAGATCACCCATTTCCTCTTTCAAGCCAAATTAGAAGTTTTCGAATTGCAAATAAAAATGGCCTCCTCACTGAAACAACAGGGGAGTGGGTATATGTGCATGATGGGAGTTGAGTTACTCGAGTTTTGAGTCTTGGGGCAGGGGGCAGGGATGCAGAACGTGGGATAGAACAGAAAGCATTTGTGTTACCCCTGAATCTAATAATACACTGTACGCCAATTAAATTGGATATAAATTTTAAAAATTTTTAAAAAGAAGTCCTTGTGTTGTGTGTATAGATATATCAAAACTGAAAACAATTATAAGTAAAGACAAAAAACATCATATGAATAAAAGATACAGCAGAGGGGATACAGTGTGAGTACTGTAATGGCGTCTGGCGATGCCCAGTAGCTGCCCTCGTGGCGAGCACGGCAGATAGTGACATTGTGCCCCTGGAACAAATACGCCATTGTACGTCAATGATACTCAAATTAAAAACATTAACAACAACAACAACAAAAATGAAAGAGGGAGCGTACTTGTGTTGTTCTTCAGATTCAAGACAATGACTCCGGTAAACACTGCACCCATCCTGGTGTCTGGTCAGGGGATGGGAACCGTCAGCTCTTGAGGTGAATCACTGAGCACCCACAGGTGTTTGGCCAATGACTCCACCCCACCAGGTATGTGGAACTGCGGCGGCTTCCAACGCCAGGGCCCATGAAATAGAGTACTCGCAACAGACGTGACCCACATCAAACTTCCCAGGGGTGACAGACCCTGGGAGAGCATTTCCATGTTTCAACACCACAGGGCATGTGCCACCACAGCTGTCTTGTTAGCGGCGATCACCGCACCCAAGACGCTGAGATCTACATCAGGACACGAGAGAGTGTGGGGAGGAGTCCAGAAGGCAAGAACAGGGAATCACAGCAAGTATGGGAAGAAGCCTGAAAGCTTTACAGCTGGGGAAGATTGTCTCTGGGAGGGCTCTGGAGTTGTTCAACCTGCTCATTTGGAAACATGAACCAAGAAAGTGAGGCAACACATAGACTGCTTAATAATGTTCACTCAATAGAAGATACCTTAGAAACATGGAATATGAAATAGTTCAATAATGCAGGAATTTCCTTCTGATTAAATGTTTAACCAAAGGCAGGATGGCTGCTGGTTGTGGAGCATGGCAGAAGTCATGCTCTTGTTCTAACTCACGCAAGATTCAGCGCACAGGATCCTCACAGGACGATCAACGCAAATTGATCCTGGAAAGGGAATTTGACTTGTATGTTGAGGTACCAGAAGCCACTCAACTGTTCCTTAAAATTTTAACAAAATATATCCTAGGAAAATGTAAAAGGAGCGAGTTAACTGTAGAAGGGAAGGGATAGGAAGTTGGATGAAAAGTGAAAGACAGGAATGATAAATCAGATGAGGTAATGCGGGTTACGTCCTCAGAAGGAGGCCTGCTGATGACAGGTGGGGAAAGAGACTTTCTGGAGATAAGCACAGACTGCACCAGGAAGAAGAGAAGGCCGAGTAAGTTCTTCCTAATCATTCACGTCTCTTACTGATGAACATGCACTCTTCTTTCTTGGGCAAAGTAATGAGATGACGCAAGCAGCAAGCTTCACAAGAATGCCTGGCCCTGCCTGGAGCAGGGAAACTGGCCAATGAGGCTAGACCCACTTGCTCTTTCCACTTCTTCCTGGAGTTCTATTTTCTTCCAATTCCTTCAAGCAGAGGAACTTCTAGAAAGAGCTGAAGGGCAGGATTCGCATTGAAAAAATTCAGGTTATCAAACCATTCAAGAAGGCACTTGGGTTAATAGAGGGCAACTTGGATTTTCACAGAACAAGAGCATTTGTTTATTCTGACAGACGCAAAGGATAGAAATGGTTTGGGGAAAATTCAGCAACGCTGAGGTGAGGAGAGAGGCAGAAGCCCTGAACACCAGGGCTAAACCGGGCACTACAGCAAAAAGATGCTGTTTGGTAAATTACCCACAAGACATCTGTGAAAGAAATACACGCATGTTTTATGTTAATCCTGTCAAAGCTCCGATTCGTTTCACCTATGATCTCTATCGAAAGGACAATGTGTTAGGGGCGCCTGGGTGGCTCAGTCAGTTGAACGTCCAGCTCTTGGTTTCGGCTCAGGTCATGATCTCAGAGTCCCGAGATGGAGCCCCTCCTCAGGCTCCCAGCCCATCGTGGAGTCTCTGAGATTCTCTCCTACTCCCTCTCCGTCTCCCTCCTGTTTTGCTCTCTCTCTCTCTCAAATAAATAAATAAATAGATCTTTAAAAAAAGAGAAGAGTGTGTTAAAAATGTTCTTTTCAAGCTGAAATATTTTTTCCTTACATATTTCCTTCTTTTGTTGAGATAGGATCCCCATAGCACAAAATTCACACTTTTAAAGTGTATAATTCAGTGCTTTTTAAAAAAAGCATATCTACAAATTTGTATCACATTTACTTCTAGGACACTGACATCACCCCCCAAAGAAACCCCCCATCCAGTAAGAGTCATTCCCCATTGCCCCCCTCCTGGGAACCACTAACACGCGTCTGTGTCTGTGGGTTTGCCCATTCTGGACACCTCACACAACGGGGATCACACAACATGTGGCCTTTGCTGTCTGCCTTCACTCCCTCCACATAAAGTTGAGGTTCATGTTTGCTGTCATACATATCAGTACTGAGAAGATGGTTTAGGCAACCAGAAGCCATTAAGTTTTATACTTTAGAGAGAAAAAAGTGGATATTTGTATATCCTACTTTAGAAATTCAGCCATTACCATAGGGTCACAGGAAATCTTCCAAATCCAATGACATAAAAACATGGAATACAGTTAAACTATCATCTTTGGTCTCATGGTGACACACTTGATCTATAACTAAAATAATAATGTTTAAAAGAATCAGAGGAGGGGCACCTGGGTGGCTTAGTGGGTGAAAGCCTCTGCCTTTGGCTCAGGTCATGATCTCAGGGTCCTGGGATAGAGCCCTGCATAGGGCTCCCTGCTCAGTGGGAGCCCGTTTCCTCCTCTCTCTCTCTCTGCCTGCTGCTCTGCCTACTTGTGATCTCTGTCTGACAGTATAAATAAATAAAATCTTCAAAAAAAATATTCAGAGGATATTTCAGAAAATGAAGCTAAACTCATCATTGTCAACAAGTACTTGTTAGTAAAGACAGTAACATTCAGCTTCAATTCAGTTATGAACTCTGTCTTCATACTGACTATAAAATGGTTGGCAGGGATGGCAGAGAAAATAATCTCCGCGAGCAAGGGCTTTGAAGTCGGCTCTCTACAGGGACGGCACTTACAGCTTGCTCGAGAGAGCGGGGAGGTCATGGAGGATCTCTTCATAGGGCTCCTCGGAGGCCAAGGCAGGAACAGATAAACGCTCTTTTACCCTTTCTTCCCAGGCAACTTCGGCTTTCAACAGCATTTCCTCAATAAACTCAGATGCGGCGATATCTACAAGAAGCAAGAGGAACATCAGGAAAAGCGGGTGCTGAGATCACAGAAAACGGTTCCTTTTCTGTAATTCGGGCATGCTCAGAAAGTGAAAATTGATCAGAGCAAAACGAAAAACATGAAGAGTTTATGGTAGGAATGAAGCTGCAGCACCGCCATTTTAAAAAGCGGTCTTATTTTATATCGGTGGCGTATTTAGTTACAAATGAAATGCAAAAATGTAGAAATAATATTCACCGAGTGGTGATGTGTCAAATGTAAAATCACAGAGAAGCTAAGCTTGAAAGAACGTGATGTCATTTCCATTCTCCGTGCGACTCTCCTTCATCTTGATGAGTAACGATCAAAATGATGGAAGTGGTTACACATTCCCCAGGACTGGCTTAGTGGACAACTTAGAGTAGGCATTCTTTGAGCATCCGTTTGTAGACGTACCAATAAATAGCTGAATTCTGAAAACAGTGAGTCTAGACTCTGTGATCTGTTGTTTCAATCTGAAATACAGTTGTACTTCCTTATGTATGACATACCACATGTGACATCTGAACACACCTGGGCAGCAACATAGACGTGCATTACTCAAATGAACACATACGAACAACTGAAACTGGAAGTCAGAAAATCTTGAAGAAAAATTCACCTTAGTAACAACTGGGAACTTAATGGCCACAACTGCTTCTTTTCAATCCTTGTGACTGAAGTGCATGACCACTTGTGTCTACAGACTTATGTGGCTTGATGGGCTGGAGGAGTTAATTCAGCCACCACGAGAAGATGTTTATGCCAAGATTTTACCACCATCTCATCTAGGTCAAATCATATCCAGTAACAAAGAGGAAGTAGCCCGGCTTCCTCACCTTGGGTGATTATGTCTGTCCTACCTAATGACTACACCCCAAACTGCTTTTTTTATCTGTTCCCCAGATAATTTTTTCTGTATCCACTCCAAATTCAAGAAACACAAAATGGCAAGATTCGAATATAGTACTGTGATGATTTTCTTCTGCTCAGTCATAATCTGTGTGTCTACTTTCCTGTTCTCTGTGCTATTATTTTACCCGGTTCATTATTCATGCTGCTGGATTAGATGTTGGTCCCTCCCACATTTACTCGGAACCCTCGCTGCATTATAGCTCTTTGTCCCTTGTGGTGTGTGAAAGAAGCATTTTCCTTCAATCAAGAAATGATTGTTGAGAGTCTTCTACCAGCCCATCACTGTGTCTCTTTGGACCAACAATGCATGGAAAATGGACTACACTGAGGGTAGACTAGGCATGGCCAACACCGGCAACCTGTCTAAGAGAGCCATCCTATCCTGAGGTGGCCAGGGCTGAGGTCAGACCAGACATTTAGTCACGCCGTGGCCTCTAGGACTGTGGGTTGCCTTGGGTGTCCATTTCGGCACATTAAGGCCTACCACACTAGACCTAAAGGGGGAAGTGTGACACACTGGAGTCCATGTGGTCAAGGGTCAATCATATATTCTCTTCTCTTGGAAAGAAGCCAGGGATGTGACTTTGATGAATGTGACAAATGTTAAATGTGACATGTTTCACAATAGATACATTAAACAAATAGAAAAATCCACACACTTCTACTTGCTCTTTTAATATTTATCATGAGACATGCCTTTGTCATTAATACCAAGATTACTGCACTCTCGTTAACATCAGTCCACGCCCAAAGTTTGAACCTATCATAGTATCTTAGAGTTTCATTTGTTAAATCTTCAGTTTATTTTAACAGGTAAGATGAATAAACATTAAACACCCTTTAACTTCAAAAAAACAAGAAATAGAGCAAATCTCTGACCCTGTCTTAAGCTGGAGGTTTATCATGTCATCATACTCCCACAAATGTATCCAATGAGAAATCTCAGTCATAAAGTGCTCACTTAGTACCTTCAAGATTTTTATAGCAACGTATGACCTGTGCTACCCTTTTCTCTTTTACTTAAAATTCTTATTTTTAAATAAACAAAAAACTGACAAATACATTTGTTGTCATATTGTAAAAGCTAGAAAATGAATGCCGCATCCCTGTTTTAAATTAGTAAATGAACATTATGAAAAAATAGTGGTAAAAAGAACTCTAGAAATGTTCAAGAGATACTTATCAAAAATGGAAATATTCAATTACGATTCTGAGACTTTTAAATTAGCTGGAGGGTGTCAGTCTCAATTCCTTGCATTATACCTGTCTGTGTAGAAAAACTATATATATTATTTAAAATTACCCTGATGAATAGGTGTGTATTTGAAATGATAAGAAACCAGTGAAATAACAGCAACAATATATTCAACAGTAATTGCCATTGAAGGGATCACTGCGTGGGAAGTTGAAAGCCCGAGAAGCAAATTGCAGGCAACTACAAGGGCCCCGAGGATGGGAAGCAGCCTGTAAGGCCCTTTTGCGAAGGAGCTGGGCAAGGGGCTTTGGGAACAGGGCTTGGGTGGAGCATGTGCACAGAGCTTCCAGGGGGGGCGGCCTCACTTGGCAGCCACGCCTGTGATGGATGAACAAGTTCTGGTAGGACAGGAAGGAGTCAGTGACCGCTCACCGGTCCCAGGACGCTCATAACCTACCTGAGGGCTTCTCTTCATTGCAGTTCAGAAGGTTTGGGTTTGCCTGATGCATCAGAAGAAGCTTCACCAGGTTTGTCTGAAACAGTAAAGTTCACTGAAATAAGATTCCCCAGAGAGAGCTACAGAAGCGTGGTCTCTAGGAGGCTTCTTCCAGCCTGCTGGAGGGAGAAGGCATGAACACATCCCACCGTAAACGCTTCTCACTCTCTCCACTTCTAGTTTTCCCAGCTCCTTTTTAAAAAAGTGAAAGACATTCAAACCAAAAATTACTTATCAAAGGAGGGATAAATTGCTGGGGATTTGAAAATGCTCACTTAACACCTTCCTTGTTTATTTTAGGGCATCTGGTGGGAGGAATTACACCTTATATGTGTTTTGTTTTAATTGAGTGACTCGTTAACGTCTCACTGGTCCCGTCCCATCACTGGAACCCCACAGACAATATGAACTAAAGTCACGGGGGGAGTTAGGAAAACTTAAATCTTGCACTATAAGAAAGGAAGAAAGCAACCTGATGAGAGGTTAATATATTCTTTAAATCTTATTATAAAATATAAACTCAATGAGTATATATGTGTGCATGAGCCCTGAAAGAGAAGTATGAAATGATTTCCAGGGTATCCAACTTTTTTTTTTTTTTTAAGATTTATTTATTTTAGAGAGGGAGAGCATGGAGGGGAAGAGCAGAAGGAAGGGGAGAGACGGAATCCCAAGCAGACTCCCCGCTTAAGGGCAGAGACCAACATGGGGCTCAGTTTCACCACCCTGAGATCATGACCTGCGCAGAAATCAAGAGTCAGACACTCAACCGACTGAGCCACCCAGGCACCCCCAACTTTTTAAAATAGGTCATTCATGGTATCTTTCTGTGTTTCTTCCCCAAATTATCCCTCTCCGTATTTCTCAGAGTTGGCCACTGTCATGAATTTTGGGCTATCACTATGACTTCTTTATACATTTCGCCCTGATGTACAGGAGTACCTCCCAAACAACATATCACTCAGTCTGTGTGTGACATGTAGAGAAGTGGAATCCGCACGTGTATATTCATCGACGCCTTGCTTTCATGACTTAACCCTGCATTCTGAGAGTCATCAAAGGTGATGGACAGAAACAAGATTCATTCATTTTGTCAGCTACAGTATAACTGCACCGTACTAATATATAATAATTTACGTGCTTTCCTCCCTGGACTTTCAAGCCGTTTGCAGTCATTTATTTTTACAAGTAATGTTGCTACAACTGTTCTCATTTATTTTGGTGCATGTGTGCCAAGATCTCTTCATGACGCAAGCATGTGGACTGAAATTGCTGGGATAAAGGTCTGGACACCATCAACGTGGCTTAGATAGCTCTACCTGTTTTCCAAGAGCTCAAACGCCCGCCCCATCCCCAACAAGACATCCTGCACTGCTCTGCTCTCTACTTAATAATTTTGCTTCTGTGCATTTGCCTATCGCTAGATTCACTTTCTCTCCAACACTTAATATGGTCATTTTTAGAAATTTAGCTCTCATACCAGGAATGAAGTAATATTTCAGTCTGGTTTAGCTTACTTCTATGATGACAAAGGATACCAAACACCTTCCCACATGTTGGGTGGCCCTCCTTGGCTTTCTTTGGGGAAGTGTCTGTTCAAGACTTCTTTACTGGAGTGTTTTATCTTTGCTTTAGTGACCTCTGTTCTTCATATGTTCTAGATACGTTTGTCAGATACGTGTATTGCAAATATTTCTCCCAATTCTGTGGCGTCTCCATTCATATTCTTGAAAATGCTTTTTTTTTTAAAAAAAAAAAAAGAAGAGTATTTTAACTTTGTTCTGCTTTTGTGAAAGTGTAACATCTATATTGTTTTTTAAGCAGTCAACACTCTATTTTCAAAATAACTGTCCACTCAGAGGCCATGACAACATAATACTATATTTTCTCCTAAAAACTGTATAATTTTAACTTTTATATGTATGGTCCATCTCAAGTGAGTTTTTGCAAATGACAGAGAAAATCTCAAATTTATTTTGGTCCAGCACCCATTCGTTTTTCTGCACTATTTCTTGAAAATACTTTTTTTCCTCTCACTGAATTGCTTTGGTAACTGTGTGGAAAACTAATGGACAATACATGTCCCTGCCTGTTTCATTGATCTGTCTGTCTATCCTTACTGCACTTCCTGACCACTTTGATTAGTGCAGCTTGGAGTCAGTATTGAAATCTTGTAAGTGAAAGACTTATAGTAAGTCTTGAAAAAAGTCTGTAATTTTCTTATTTTTTAAGATAATTTTGTCTATTTAGGTACTTTGTAGCTCCATATAAATTTTAGAATGAGCTTTTTAATTTCTAAAAGAAAAGGCTTGGGATTTTTATTGGAATTGCTTTAAGTGAATACCATATTAATTTTATATGGCTTTTAAAAATATCACAAATTTAGTGGTTTAAATAAGAAAAATTATCTTACAATTCTGTGGGTCAGCAGTCTGACACAGGTCTCACTGGGTTAAAATTGGGGTGTTAGCAGCACTATGTTCCCTCTGGCTCTCAAGAAAAATCTGTTTCTTGCCTTTTCCTGTTTCTAGAGGCAACTCATGTTCCTTGGCTTGTAGCCCCTTCCCTCAATTTCAAGCCAACAATGTTGCAGATGTCTGCCCTTTTTTCATAAACACACTCCCTATATGCATGCAATGGCCTTCATTTACGTGACCATGCCCCAATTTGCAATATTAACACCCCCCATTTTTACCTAGCCACACCCCCCAGGGACCCTGAGCCAGGAATTGTTCTCTGCTTTTAAGGCCCCGTGTGATGAGATTGGGTCCATCTGGGTAATCCAGGAAAATCTTCCCATCTCAAAATCCGTAACTAATCAAAACTGCAAAGTTCTTTTGTCTTTTCAGGGAACAAACATCTTGACAGGTTTTGAGCTTCAAGGTGTGGACATCTCTGAGGGCCACTTTTCAGCCTTCCACAGAGATCTTAAAAATATTCACTGTCAAAGCACATGATTATGGCTTACTCCTCCATTTTGGGGGTCTTCTTTAATTCCTCACCACAGTGTTCCATAGTTTTTACTGTAGAAATCGTCTGTTAAAATATTCTGTTAAGTATATTGTTCTATATTTTATGTTTTTAATACTACTGTAAACAACTTGATCAATGCACTTAATGGGTCTAGTCTTTCCATTTTTGTGGATTCCTTTGGCATTTCATCCTCCTTTCTCCTTTCTCAACTTTGTCCTTTGTTTCTATTTCTTGCTTTATTATATCGATAAGAACGAGACTGGCTTTTCCAATCTTGGGTTTTGCTATTGTAACACGCGCTCTGGCTCTCCCCACACACAGAGCTTCGCATCCAGGCACACGAGACATCTCCCTGCCCACCGATGATTGTTCTGGTTGGTATTCTCATTCAAAAATTAATTAGATTTCAAACAGTCTGCTCCTTGTTAGCTTTCCCAAAGCCCATTCAAAAATCGGTGTTTGATTTTTGCAGAACATGGATTATATCAGTAACATTTAAATTATATTACAGTGCTTACATATAGAAGTTTGTTTTTATTTCCAAATATAGAGTTTATTAAAGGGAGACATTGTATTGAAATATGAAAGATAAAATATTAAGAGCAGTTTCCCAGGACATTGAAATAGGTACAGGAAAGAGCTTTGTTTTATATTAAAGATGAGAGTGATGTATTTGCATTTAAACTACATGAAAGGGAAGAAGGAAAAGAAAGATGGACAGGCAGAGGGAGGGAAGTACAAAAGAAGGAAAGGAATTAGAAAAGAAAAAAAAAAAAAAAAAACCAAAACCAAAAGTGAGCTAAGATTGCCTTTGGCTTTCCCAATTTGAAAGAACAGTATAAATCTAAATGCTTTTATATCTCTGCAAAAATGTCAGACACACACTTAACAATTACTTGGCGATTGTAAATGCAATTCAGTGTGTCCAGGCCTCCAAAGAGAAATGTGCCATCTCTCAGAAAACCACTTCTCTCCGCAGCCTCTCCTAGAACCCCAGAAAGCATTTCAGTAACAAAAGCAAAATGTTTCCTCCAGGAAAATCTTTAGCAATAAAAGCAACTCCATTTTATTTCAGGCCCATAAAAAGAGGCATTCATGTGTGGAAGGAGGAAGCCTCTCTCATTTGGGGAATTCCTTTCTTTTTTTAGAGCCAGTTTTTCCCATGTGCTTCTGATCAGAAATCGGGGAGGCCCGTCACAGAACTAAATTAAACAGGCCCGTGCTAATTTCAATTACTCTCCTCCGGAACATTTGCTTTACCCTCTCAAAAGACCATTAGGTAAATTGCTTCAATTGTGAATAGGTCGGGTGTGTAACCCAGTAAGAATTCGTCACCACCAGTACAAGACCGCTACAATCACCAAAGGCTCCGGAGGATAAGGCGACTGTGTGTGTGTGTGTGTGTGTGTGTGTGTGTGTGCTGGGGGTGGTGAGGGTGGAAAGGGTGGAAAGGGAGACCCTGCAGGCTGAATGAAAATGCACTTAGGCTGAAATTTAAATCCACACAACTTTCACTGGACATGGACTTGTTCATTCCTTGGAGCGTTGTCCTTCAGTGCGATGAGTTCAGCAAAATTAATTCCTCGATGGTCATTTAAATGGCCCCTTTAAAGAGTTGAACCACGACGGTGAGCATCTGGACGAAGCTGGTTTCTAGCTCAGACGCTTGAGGAGCCTGTTCCCTTCATCTAGTAACAAGAAACTGAAGCGTTAAAGGTCCCAGAACTCCCAATGTGTGCTTCCTGCCCCTGAAGGGTTTCAGATGTGAAATACAAAGCCACCTAATAAGTTACTATTATCCCTATTTGTGGCCCAACTGTGATTGCACATTAGACCCAAGAGCTCTGCCTCCATCGCTGAGAACACAGACTTTCCAATCCTCCAGTACCTGCCGGCCCTTCCGGAGCCGTCCCTCCCCTCGCCCACGTGGCAGCCTCCTCCTCCTGCATCCCTCCTGGTCAGCCTCCTTGATGACCTCTCACGCTACCCAGCAGGTGTTGCCTGTGCTGCTCACCCTTGGCTGGGGAGTCCCTCGGCCCACATGCCTTTTTTCTGGGGCACCAGGGACAGACCTGTGTACCTGGGGACCGTCCCTCCCACTGGGCAGCCTATGCCTGTGAGCTTGTGGGCTCATAGCCCACTGCACAGGAGCAGCCTCAGTCGGCTGGACCAACGGGCATCTGCAGCTCTAGGGCAGACGCAGGCTCCCTTCTTCATGAACAGAACTGTGTGTCCTGGGTGGGACCCCACGTTGATAAGAAACGGCACTGTCTGCGCACTGGGTCCTTACAGACCAGAGGGCAGTGCAGGCAAATGAAGGCAGGTGCAGCCGACGGTGATACGTGACGAGGTACGAACACACGGGGACCACATCAGATGCACAGGGGAGCATCCTCCCTAGAATTTGAGCAACTGGGAGAGGGGCCACTTAAGTGGCATCTCCCTGTGGTCCTCCACGTTAATACTGAACCACTGAACAATTTCAGGAAGAGCAAAGAACACAATAGGAGGCACATGGTGGCATCGTCCAGAAAATGGAAGTGGTTGAGTTCCTATACAGGTGCCAGTCTGATGGGGGAGGCCGGGGAAGGCAGCCGGAGAAGGAAGCAGACGCCCCGCCACAGGGCACTGGCACACTGTGTCACGGAGTGCATGTTTCCTGTCCCAGCAGTGCGAAGGATATTGTGTGGAGACACTGTGATGACACCTGAGCTGACAGAGCTTAGGTGTGCAGGAGGGGGGACCGGGCTGGCAGGGGGGTGGCTCCCCAGGGAGGGATCCTGCTGGACCAGATCGGGCCATGGTTTCACCTCACAGAGCCCCAGGCAATTCTTACTTGGAAGCTCGTAGACTCGGGGGGTCGTTGCGTACTGGAAGATGGGGGCGAGCTAGGAGGAAGGGTGATGCCCAGTGCTGTGGTGAGTTCACGACACATGGAAAGGGCAGCACCCTGGGGGTGCTGGGAAATGAGCGGACCATTCCCTTTGTCCACGAGAGCAGCTGGAAGGCAGGTGGGTAGAGATCACCCACCTGGCAGGGGTCCTCAGGGGTCTGCAACATGAGAGGGAAACAAGAGGCAGCTTTGGGGAACCATGAGCATGGGGGGGACTGGAGGCTGCAGGGTGGGGATTCCCTAAAGACTAGTAAACACTGAGAAGAGAGGGAACCCCCAGAGTGCTGAGCCCGTCAACAGCATGTGCTCAGAGGGATGACTGGAAAACCAGAGAGTGTCATGTTCTCCCAAAGAGAAGAAGAAATAAAAACAAAAAACAAAAAAAAACGAACAAACAAAACCCCTGAAGATTTCTCAATTCTTATGAACTTGGGCAAAAATGTTTTTGAGAATGAATGCAAATGACTCCTTTGAACATCAAGATATGCAGGCTGTGTGACAGAAAATGCTTTTGAAGGGGAGGGTGTTTAGGCTTCGGCATCTGTAGTTACTTTCCTATCTTCTGTTGTAGCGTGACCAATCCTATCAGAAACGCTAAAAATATGTAGAAGGCTAGAATCAAATTTTATGTACGACTCATGAAAGTACTATGAAACCAAAAGACATCAGTCACATAAATTATTCAGTCCCCAGTTTTACACAAGAACAAGCATCTCCTTTTCCTCACTGGAAAGTTAACATATTTATAAAGGGGAATGTTAAAATATATATGCCATCCCAGTATAAGTGTCAATAAGGAAAACTGCCAAAAATTATGAACTACCTTCCCCGTAAAGCTATTTGTATTTGCAAGATATTTATAAGAAAGTGAAATTGTTATGAATGTCTCCAAAAATGCCATTAGTCTTTTACAATGTTAGCATTTCCAAAACTTTTTTTCTAAACTGAGACATACTTATTTACAGTAAATTTCTTCAGAGTTATAAATCTCCCATGCATATAACTTGAAATTCACATAAAAGCTATTTCTAAATTATTTCCAAAATGAATACTAAATAGCATTTTTACAAGTGAATAATTTTTAAATATTATTCTATATATCATATGGTATTTTCCTGAAAGAATAATTGAGATACAATTGATTCAAAATCTATTAATATAAATCTGTTAGTTGTCTTCGTAGTCTGAATTGAAGAACCATAGTTTGGTTTTGGTGTCATATATTCCACCAGAAAAGCCACCGTCTGCTTCTGTATGTTAGAGCTTTGCTTCAAGCTCTTGGTTGATGGATCTGCCCCTCAGTCCCTTTGGTTACTCTGCAGGGCACCGAGCACAGACAGCAAGAAGACAAGCAAACTGTCCTCGCAGCTGGGAGCTTATATTCTGGTAACCCCGCTGAACAGGGTTGATGGAGCAGAATGGAGAAGACACACAAGATCTTCATCTCTCCTTGGTACATAAATGTATAAGAAATTAGGAAATACTGAGCTGATGGCTAGTCATTTTTGAAAGAAGCAGAAAATAAAGTGACATTGGTTTTTAAAGCTGCCTCATTTGAACACTAATCATGGTCATTGCCAGAAACCCTGCATCAGATATCTTCCGTACAAATCTCACAACTGGATCAATGACCAGGATACACACCAAGTGGTGCTCAGCACGCGTCTTCCGTATTTGCCATCATCACTCCCCAGAACCCCCGAGCTATGTAAAAATCCCCCTTTTAACAGAGGTGGACAGTTCACATTCATAGAAGACCCTGGAGCCAGACTCCCTGGAAGGAGGATTAGGGAGGCTTGTTGGGTCCGCTCAGCCCCTGTTCAGAGCCCGTGAGCAGGCGTGTTCCTCAGAACAAACCCGGCAAAATATGGGTCAGGAAGAATCAGTCACATCAAGACACGTTCAATATACAGAAGCAAAGATCCCAGTAGACATGCTACAAGAAAGTCATATAAAAGCATCTTTGTTTCTCTTCCACCACAGATGGGTTTCATGTGAAAATAATCATAAATTAACTTCCTTTCATTCCTCTCTATTAAGCTCCAGGAGGCTTTCAGAAGTCAGTAATTCTTTTGAAACAGAGCAGTTGTTTTAAAACATTCCAACCTAGACTGGTTCTTTCCTATCTTCCCTTCTAATTACAATAAACCCAAGAAGAACTCTGAAGTCTAGCCCAGACCCAGGGTTTCCCAGCCCATCTTAAGGACAGAAGATGGCCTGGTTTGAGGCATCCCTCCCACATTCCAGATGTGTCCCTCAGACAACATCAGGTGAGTCCAGCACCATGATCCGCTAACACAAAGTGCCAGGGCAAGCACTCTTTTCCCACTGAGCTGAGATCCCCTCCCTGATGAGAGTCAAGGGTAGCTGGGAGGAGGGCCCCTGTAAGAGGGAACATACCCCATTGAGCCCCTATCCCCAAAAGTTTTTTGTCCCTGCAGAGAACCCCCCACCTTATCTTAAGACACAGGGTAGTCTGGCTTGGAAAACCTCTTCTTCCACCCCTTTGGGGACCCTGGGAGAAGCAATGAGAATCCCAGGAGCACCAGATGGGCCACGTAGACCAAAAACCCCACAAAGGGTCTGAAAATAAAACTGCTACTGGAACTACAACCTCCTGAAGAAGACCAGGTCTGCATATCAAACGTAAACAGGAGAACTAAACTAGAATATTTATACAGAACTGAGAATCTCTGAACAAAGTAGCTGAAGTGTCCAAAAATACAATTAAAAATCACTTGTCATACCAAGATCAGGAAATCACAACTTGAATGAGAAAAGATGAAGAACTGACAAGATGAATCATGCCACAATCATCTGATGATGAGGGTAAAGCAGATCTCATGAGAATGCTTCAACAAGCAACTACAAATCCTCTTGAAACAAATAAAAGAAGAGGAGATTCCATCAAAGACATAGAAGGGACAATACAAACCAAATGGAAATCATAGAATCAAAACACACAATAACAAGTAAAATACACCAAGTCCTACCAAATATTTCATTTGACCTGCAACCAAATCAAACAAAAACTACACACTGGCTTCTGAAAAAAACAAAAAAATTAAATGTCTAACAATAGCTGAAGTGATGTATTTAGTCCAAGGCATGTCTGTTTTTTTTTTTTTTTAATACTTTATTTATGTATTTGACAGAGAGAGAATGAGCATAAGCAGGAGACAGGGCAGAGGGAGAGGGAGAAGCAGACTCCCTGCTGAGCAGGAGACGGATGTGGGGCTCGATCCCAGGAACAAGGATCATGACCTGAGCCAAAGGCAGAAACCTAACCTACTGAACCATCCAGGCATCCCCCAAGGAATGTCTTTAAAAAACTTGTTAAAAATAGTCCTATTCTCCCATTAGCTTATGAAAGTGGTTAAAGGTAACCAATTTGGTATTCTTTAAAATGAACCCAATCTGAACTCTAAAAGTCCAATCAGAAAAATGGGGAAAAAATGGGTAAAATGAAAGCCTTAATTAATTTAACTGTAGTAAGAAGCATTCTGTCACATTTTACCAAGCTCTCACTCACTTGCAGATGTAGCTCCTTCCAGAGGGATCTCTGACTACAAGGAACATGTTCTGATAATTCACTGGTTACCATTTCTTCTGCATGGGCCAACAGGTTGTATTCAAGGAAGCCAAACTTGCTTCTGTGTTTGCTTCTGCACTTTTTACTAAAGACAAAACCTGACACCCAGTGTCTCCCAGTGTGCTATGGTGCTAGAAATGCAGCACTGGTGTGTTCATGGTGCATGGCGATTATTGACCCCCACTACTCCCATGATCTACTGGGGGGACCTGGGACCCCTTGACCCCTAGGACAAGTGACCCCAGCTACCTTCAGTCTCCTCCCCTTGAACCATCCATTTACTTACACAAACATTCATTTGCTAAACACAGAGTTTGGGGTACTTAATAAAGAGCCTGTTGGAAATATTTATTAACAAATGATACTTTTCATAAAGGAAATGTTGCCAAAGCAAATAATGTTTTTATTATTTTGAAAGACATCCCCTAAGCAATGTGCTTTCTCTAAATTGCGTGAAATGCAAATGGTATCCATTATTTTAACAACAGCCATGCTCGGATTTTATGATGGATATTTTGCGTACCTGTTAGTACCTAAGAGACTTGACTTACTATAAACCTAAGGGGCATGACCTGTTACCCTAGACCAATGTTTGAGAATCAACAAGTTTAACCTAAATCTCCATATTTATGTAACAATGAATTCTCTTCCAAAACAGAAAGACTCAGGCTTTCTCCAACACAAAATATTGTGTATTGTATAAATAGATTTCAAAATTAAATATTATGAACACTGTAGTCACATTCACCCACATAAAATCACTTAAAAGTCATTTTGTTTCTTCCTGATGATGTCATGGTAGCTGGTGAGAAAGTAATTTGTGCAATAGTAACTCAAGTTGTATCAGCTATGACAAAAAATCTATTCACGGAAAAAAAAATGTGCTCCTCATTCTTCATTCTTTAAGATGAAATATAATTTATAGTGAAAAACTAAAACATAAAACAGAATTCTGCTTTACTTCTACAAACTATAGAGAACAAATAGAATTATTAACGATTCATGAAAATATGAACTACGTAAGGACTATGTAATGTTAAGAAAACAGTAAGCCCATCCTATGAAACATGTTTTTGATTTTGTCTTATCTCTCCAACAATTCTGATGACAATGTGCAGAATCCCGAGGACGGCATGTTTTATGCATCCTTCTGAAAGATGATGGTTTCTTTCCACCGTAAAAATAATGGCAACATGGGCTGCCATTGAAAACCCAGTTTCATCCTGACTGTGCACAATTTAAAAATTTGAATGATGTATTCATTATAGAATGATTTAAAAACAATAATTTAGGAGATCACTTTACCTGGCCATACTTTGCTGCCAAATGGAGTGGGGTCCAGTACTGATTATCTACGACATTCAGGTCCCCGCCATGCTCCAGGAGAAGGGCCACCACCTCCTTGTAGCCGCTGGCACACGCCATGTGTAACTGCGGTGAGGGAATACTTTGTTATAGAACTTCAAAAAAGAAGCAGTGACATCAAAACAGCTTATTCAGTGAGCTGTTTTGAGAGCTAACAAATTATCAAATATAAAATACCTTTAAAAAGAAGAACATACCTGGAGTTTTACTTATTTGATGTAAGTGGACAGTATCTTTCTTGGAACAAAGGCTTATGGCTTAATTATTATTTCCCCTCGGACCCAGACAACATGCGATTTTTCATGCAATTCCCATTTCCCTCTTTAGTGTCCTCTGTACCATAATCTGAGCACTTTTGCATACAAAATGCATTAACTGAACGCTTTACCCTCTTCTCACCCAAAAAGTCAAACACGTAGTGACCGGCTCTGAAATTCTAGCCCTGTAATTGTGTGACTGGAGGAGATTTGAGAACATATATGACAGCAGGAGATGTGATCATCTTGGTGCTTAGGAACAGGAAAAAGAGGCCGACACACTGGAAAGGATGAGTTAATCCCAACAGACCTTAAAATGATTACGTGGTTCTCCTCCTCCTGCTCCCAGGTTAGCTCATGAATGCAAGCTTAGCTCAGGAAGGAGGACTCAGAGGCTACAACCAGGAGGTCAGGTTTAGAGAACAATTCAGACTTTTCAGGTGAGGTAATTCCTGCTTCCAGCATAGCAGCCTTGATTTGTAGTTGAACTGTCATTAAAACTGGGTTCTTAAGTAACTACACGCTTGATTTCATGAGCATAATAATATGAAACTATATGGAAGGAAAAAGAAAAACAATATAAAAGTAGTAAAATCAACGATTTCTTCTTGGTCTTGTAGCATGGAATTTTGTACCTTTCTGTCTATTTTTATTAAAAAGATAAAATTATAATAAAGTCAAAAGGCTTATTAAATCTGTGTACATATATATTAATAAAATCCAGCAAAAACATTTGCTTTTCTGCCCTTGGAGTTCATTGTGCTCTTTCATGCGCACCGTGTACGTACATGCTTATTTCTCCTAGTTAATTGCAACAAAAGAACAAATATATTTAACCAATTTAAGGCATAAACATAAAGAGATCAAGTTTCACATCACTCTTCCCATACTTGGTTATACATAGAATTCACCTCATCAATATTTTAGCAAACAGTCCCAAGAACAGACCATCCACAAGTATCTCAGAGAAGGATGATTTTATATACTTGTTTTCCTGGAAAACCCGTCTTCCACCTGCTCCACAATTGATTCCACATCACACTAATAATCAGTTGACTCACAGGTTCCTCTGAAGTATGAGCACGAACATTGGGATCTGAGAAGGTTGTCACTGTCCATTTGTTGGTTAGCACCTGAGACTAACGAAGTCAAGTTCACTTGTCATTAAGGATGGACTCCTTAATGAGACTTGTTTTCCACGGGGCAAAAATTGGGTTCTCCCATTCCAAACTCAGCCCAGCTCCTAGTCGACCATCTCAGGCACTCTCTCAAGGAAAAGACCAGAAGGACAGTCTTGGCTCACTTGGGAGAAAAGCTATCAAAAACATGAGCTTCCAGTGACATCTCTGAAGGCAGACAGATTTAATCTGAGACCATTTCAAAATGAAGGCAAAAACTCCTGACTTTGAGTGTTTCTACTTCCTTACAAGAGACAACAGAGTTTTAAAAATTCATCATAGTAAATCAGTAAGAGCTTAGAGGCTCTACCCTGATTCTACCAGCACTCAAATTCTGAATCCATAAGCAAGCCTCCAGATCCCCCCCACCAACGGGACCATTCTCATCACTAAGTTAAATGTCTATTTTATAGACCTTGTCTATTTAATAGACACGAAAATGTCTATTTTCTGAAACGGACGTTGCCCCCCTCCCTTGTCCTGACAATGTCTGGAAGATGTCAGGGGCCAAATGTGAATGTGTCTATCCCTATAGAATACTCCTCTCCTGCTACGTTATGGGGTCTTGGAAGAAAGACAGAGACAGCTGTTGTTTCTGTAAATGATGAGCGGCACTTCTTGGAAGGACAATTGCAAAAGGACCGTCCTGGGAAATTACGGCAGGCTGGGAATCACCCGCAGTTACAACACAGGGCGAGGTTTCAGAGCCGCTTCACAAACGCTGCTCATACAAGTTATCAGTTACTCCTTCTCATCTGTAAGACCCGGGAGGCAATGACGTTTGTCCTGGTATTGCAGAGGCAAAAGCTGGGGATGAGTTCATTCAGGCGACCAGCCCCGGGGAGCACGGCCCCTGTAGGTGAAGCCACGTTCTTCCGTGTTCTGCAGCACGGGCGCTCGGAAACGGTCACCGGGCACGGGCGCCCGCGTCGGCCAGGCCACCAGGGGAACAGCCGCGATTCGCAGTGCTCCTAACAGCCACAGTGCGTCCGTGCTCCTAACATCCCTTGGGTGCGTCCCATAAGGTAGTGGTCTAAAAATGGCATTTTTCTTCTTCCCGTACACCCCCTTCCCCAACATCCTTGTCTTGTATTAAATGTTTGTCTCCGGAAGACGCCCACCGTGGACACAGTTGCCGCAGCTTTCGCCCAGGCCACCACCCGTGGAGGCACAGACGTGCGCTAAGCGTGGCGTGCAGCCTCCTCACACCCAGCAAAACCATCGCCGGGTCCTGCGCCGCGCAGCGATGGAGACACAGGACCCGAGACCCCACTTAGAAGTCCGCAGGAGTGCAGTGTCTCTGAATCCGCCTCCTCCTCGCGCAGGTGGTGTGGGGGCCGGGGGTCAAGACCGAGACAATGACCCACCAAGAGCCACCCCGGGCAGGGAGGGCGCTGCGCCTGAGGACCGTCCTGTCTCCTCAGCGCGCCGTGCTCCTCCCGACTGACTGCTGTCCAGGCGAGCTCAGCGCACAGCCCGGCATTACCATCCCCTGACCAACTCCTCACTACCCGGCTTTTACACATGGGCCATATTTTTTATTTTGTAGAAGATCGCTTTGTTGGTAATCACTGTATTTGTGTCTGATTATGTGCTTCTGACACATTCCCAGATGTAGAATTGCAACCCTAAAATAATGAAAATGTTTTCAATGTATTTGCCTACGCTGAGTTCCACAATGTTGGTGCAATCCCCATCCCCTCCAGTGGTGTGTGGAGGGGCTCTTTCTCATAGACCCTTGGCCTTTGGGGCTTCACTATTATGTATTTCTAAAATGACTATAAATAAATTCAATGTACTGCATTCCTAAAAATGGGTCTCTTTTGATACATCTGTAGGGTAGTTGTACTTTCTTTGGGGTACGGACTCTCACTGCAATTTGTTTTCCTACTGAGAGATGATCTTTTCCTTCATTTCTACGAATGCTGCATATTTTAAAACTATCAACATTTTGAAAGACCTGTCCCAAGTATTATATTCCCAGTTTATTATCTGCCTCTTAAGTTTGCTCATTATTTAATGCACAAGTGTTCATTTTAATTTTTGTCATAGTCAATGATCTCAGCATTTCCCCTTGGGCGTTCTCTCCCATTTCGATGTTAGAAGGGCTTTCACCACCCAGACATAAGTCCTTTTTACCGTGTGACACGGAAACTGGGGGTTCATTGTTAAGTTACTTACTCAGTCCTCTACTTGAGAATCTCATTTAAAAAAGAAATCTGTGTGTGAAATTTAAAATATATTCCTATTGAATGTCGTCTTATTTGAGGTCTGTGACTCTTCCCACTCTAGACCAGGCAGGCCACTAGGAGGCTAATGTCAAATTTTGATAAAAATTACCTTAGGAGTAAATGAAAATCAATCTTGAGGGATAGCTATTCAAGCAGCTGAACGAATTAGTCCAAATTTGGAATGAATAATGGCAAATTTTCTCCAGTTCTAGTTTTCTATCAGAATATTAACAGAAGGGGGAGCCTGGGTGGCTCAGTCATTAAGCATCTGTCTTCGGCTCAGGTCATGATCCCCAGGGTCCTGGGACAGAGCCCCACATTGTGCTCCCTGTTCAGTGGGAAGCCTGCTTCTCCCTCTCCCACTCCCCCTGCTTGAGTTTCCTCTCTCACTCTCTCTCTCTGTCAAATAAATAAAATCTCTAAAAAAATATTAACAGAGGATTTTTTCCTACTGTAGTTTTGACTGCGTAAGAAAATAATATGCATCACATCTCAAAATGAGACCAAATATGGACATCTGAAAATAGTTGACCAAAAACTGCCTAATTACATTTTTAATGTTTTATCTCTATACCTGCACCCAGTGTGGGGTTCGAACTCACAACCCCAAGATCAAAGCCACACACTCTACTGACTGAGACAGCCAGGTGCCCCGGCCTAGATTTCTTTTGACCTCTACCTCTAGACTGAGGGTATAGTAGGTCCAAATGAGAGAGAAATGGAGACAGGACACATGAGAAATTTTTGTGTGGTGGTGGGGCCTGGGTCCCTCCCTAAATCATGTCGGCAGAGCTTGGCCTCCGTGGCCACCGACAGAAGCCATGTGTCCTCGGGAGTCTGGCGGAGACACGGTTACTGGTTTCGATTCCTGACTAGAAAAAGTAAAGGGCAACGGACAGGCTGGCTCTCTGCTTTCGTGGGCAGTGAAGGGGAGTCACAGATATGCTGGCGTCTGCCCGCACTCATGAGAAGACAAACACAGGGAGGACAGCCATGTTTGTTTTCCGTTCTGTTTCAGGGAGATGCCTGGAGAGCGTGCGTGGCCCAGTAGACACAGGCTGGGGTACCCTGACTCCCAGAGCGGAGGCAGGTGTGAAGGACCCTCTGGAGATCCCAGTGATGGGGGTGACGTATCTGAAGAACCCCCACATCCTCACAAGGGGTCAGCTTCTTGCCCAGAGAGCAGGACACCCTATCACGAAACCTCAAGCCCAAACCTTCCAGCTCCCAGTGTATCTCCTCCTGCCCATCTGTCCCCTCCCCTCCTCTCCCTCCACGTCACTGACACGGAAGAGGAGATGGTGATGAGAGGGGAAACAGATGACCATGGCCACCCTCCCTTCCATGGACTCCCTAATCTGATGCAACACGATGCCAGCAGTGGGTTCAAGATTTCACTGAGATCAGGGTCCTCAACACCTGAGCCCACCAAACCCCACAGGATCTCAGGGAGATTCAGGGGCTTTGCAAACTTGGATGGGAAAATGGTTTGTTTTATTATTATTTTTTTTCTAACCCCAAATGAAATTTAGCAACTTCTTGAATGGTGAATCTAGGCTACACACCTATGATGCAATCATTGAAAGTGATATGTCCCTACGCATTGCTGACACAGCAGACATCTCTAAATATCCCCCATATTCAAATCTACCCTAACATCCTGGCAATGATTATCCATCACTCAGTGCCTTCATAAAGAAGCACACGTATAACATATCACAAATTTAATTTTGATAGTAGGATTATGATGTTTCCATGTAACTGGCGTTCTCTGTAATACAGGCCCCATCTTTATTACATTAAACACAATTCTGACAAGGAATCCACAGCCACACCGAGGTTTAGAGGGTAACACGGTATAAAAAAGATCAGTGAACCCTGATTTCACACAAGCTGGGACTTTTCATGGTTATATAGGACCAGACACTCTAATCTCTAAACTAAGGCTATGGTTTGTAATATAAAGTAACCACAAAAACTCTATTCCCTAAAAATGGCCAGAAAGCTGATGGCAATGGCTAAGTCTTCATCCAGAAGTAAGGGTAAACCAGAGCTACTGAAAAAACAAAGGGCGACAAAAATAAAATTGCTTGATGTTTGCATCTCATGAATAATTCTTTTCCAACAAACCCAGTGAATACGTCCCAAGGCCAGATGTTATATATCAAATTCTGTGACAAAAGAGAAAGAACCAGCATCTTCCTAATGGATCTGAAAGTCATTACAGTCAAATTTTCAAAGAGCATCTACGCACTTGAACTCAGGAATGCATTTCCATATGCTCGTAATGACTTTTTTTTTTTTTTTTTTTTTTGGAATTGTGTCCTTTTTGGAGGCTTTGTTTTCTTCCTAAAAGAATTATCTGTGTAAACTAAGAGATCTTTTTCAAAGAGCAACATTATGTTTGGTTACTTTATTGCATATTCTAACAGAGGAGAAAAAGGCAATATACTACAAGTGTAGCAGTATTGCATCTTTTCTTGATAGTTTTACCTTTTTTGCACAATGTAACTGTGGGAAATGATGCCTAATTTTAAGCCACAACAGGCATCCCTACTTGGGATACAGAAATCTGTGGACGAGTGTCTTCTCACGGTTCCCACCAACAACAGACAGGAACGCACGGTCCAGAGGCCAGCATGGGGTGGCGGTCATTAACGTGACAGACTAACCGATTCAGACATAAGAAATCAATCTCACCCTCCACTTGCTCAATGCTGCGAGCCATCTTCGAGGGACAACTTCCTAGCCTCCCAACCACCGTTACTTCCCTCATGAAAAGCTCAGAGATGATTGTTTAGTTATTACACAACAAATTGTTTGCAACATTTATGTATGCTCTCTGCTCAATTTAAAAAAGTCACAAAGAATGTCAAAATTGAAAATGACTGGACTGGATAGCAATGTATTGCTCTGTATTGATTCTTGCAACAGCTTCACTACTGAAGTAGGTGGGTCCTTCTGTTCAGTGGTATTTGAAACACGAATGCCATTTTAATTTAGCAGAGATTTTTTTTTTTTTTAAAGAAATCTAAAGCTGTAATGTCTTGTGCCAAACAGAGAAGCAAAGATCTATTGGGTTTCTGAGTTAGGCATCAGTGCATGCCATGTTTTCAAAGAACCATTATCTGCTCCAGTCTGGATCTCGAGGCTCGCACTCCAGTGAAAGTGCCCTAGCTGAGAAGACCAGTGACCTCCATGCTACTAAGTCCAATGGCCAAGTCACCATCTCCAGTCACTTGGTCTCTCGGTGGTATCTAACAGTTCACAGCTTCCTCCCCCTCCTCATCATACTTCCTTTCTTTGGCTCCTGTGATGTCTCATTCTCTTGGCTCTCCTCCTACCTTGGGAGCTCCTCCTTGCTCCCCCACCCTCCATGCCCCCTGCCCCGATTCTCATTTCTGGATCTTTCTCTTCTTCCTAAGCTCCATGGCTCAGTCCCAATTTCTCTTTCCTTCTGTATCAAATCTTTGATTTCACCCATGATCAAGGCTTTCAGTGCCATGTTTCTATGCTAGTGTTCCCCAAATTGAGTCTGCAGTCCAGACAGCTCCTGAATTCCAGACTCTAGCAACCAACCACAAACCCAACACCTCCATGAAGATGGCTCAGAGGCAGCCATAGCTCTCTGTTCCCCAAACTGTCCATGCCCTAAGCTCATTTTATCCTCCACCTTCCGTCTCATTGGATGTCAAGCCCATCACTCCAGGTGTCCGAGCTAAAAGTACTCGAAGTCACTCTGCAGTCATCCTTTCTCTTCCAACCCTGGACTATCAAGAAGTCCCAGTGGATCTTCTTCCCATGCAGATGGAAGTCAGCCACTTCCCAACCCCTCAGCTTCCTGCAGCTTGGTCTGAGCCACACCACCAACTACTGGGTTACTCTCTTACCTGAACTCTCGGCATCAGCCTTGCCCTTTGACCATCCATCCTTAACAGCAGTCTGAGCAAGTGATGCTTTTAGAACAAAAGTAGAACCATGTCTTGCTCTCCTCAGAGCCCTCCAATGTGCTCCCATCGCACTCAGAGTAATGCCAGGGTCCTCACACAGGTGCACAGACCCTGTGTGATCTGTACCAGCTGCCTCCCTCCTTCCCTTTACTCTACTTAGCCTCACAGGCCCCTGTGTTGTTTCTAAATCACAACACACACACCCCTGCCTCAGGGCCTTTGCACCTACCACTATTCAGTCTTGAATGCTCCTATGCACACCTGCGGTGTGGGCAGACCTCTGTCAGGTCATTACTCAAAATTCCTCGTCAGTGAGACCTTGCCCGTGTGCCTCCAAAATGTCAACACACACCCAGCTCCTCCCTGTCTCATTTTATTATTTTCTCCTTTGCATCTGCCATTGTTAATATGTTATGTATTTAGCTCATTTATATTGGATATTATGTATCTTACCCAATGAAATGAAGCCCACAACAAAGGACTTTTGTGGTTTTATTCATTATTATTTTGTTCACAGGAGGTGGTTAATATCCCAATAGATTAATCACAATATTTTTCCATTTGAATGTGTGATTTTTCAATAAATTCTAAACATGCTTTGTGTTCTTTGCTTGTAACTTGGTGGTTTTTTTTATAGTCTTTTGAAATTTATATTCCAAAGTGCAAGATCAGTATCAAGGAAGATTATTCTATCTAGAGGTCTCAAGGTGCTTGATCTGCATTTCATAAATCTAAAATTGTATCAGGTCTCACACCACTTTATCCATTTAGACAAATCACTTCTCTCATCACAGTATTCAACCTCACACCTTATTTTTGCCATGGCAGAAACTGAATCACTTGTTCCAGACACTTCTACACAACCCATGCTTCAAGCATCATACTTCTGCCTGTTAGCTTAATTCCTCTTAATTTTTTTCCCTGAGCCTCAATACATTTAGTTCCAACCGCGATTAACTTCAACACTAGCATGCCTAGTTCAAGTACATTTTTTGGGTCAATAACTCAGATGTTTCTTATTCTCATGATCAGACATTATGCTTATATTAGAATTAACCCACATTTAATTGTACTGTTTTCACATTACTGCAACTATGCCCAACAGCTATTAAAAAAAAAAAAAAGAAGTAATGGCATAATTTTGCTTGGATTTAGAAATTCATTCAACAGAGTGACCCATAATTTGTGTTTGTTAAGATTAAAATGAAAACATCCTCCTGTAAGTTCCAGTTCAAATATCACACTGACAAAGTAACACATACAAATCATTCTCAATTTTTAAAAATACATAGAAGGAAGGCCTGAACAAAACATGTCCACCTAGAACCCCTGGCTTTCGAGGAGCAGCGGCATATGTGATTTCTGTTCTCCTCTTTGCATACCTAGGTGTTTTCAAGATTTTTATGATAAATAGGTAGTTTTTTCACGATCAGAAAAAAAAGCCATTTTTGCAAGTTAATAGTACCTAATTCTACACAATAGAAATCAGCTGAAATTCTCTATTTAAGCAGGATTTCTGAGTCGCTTAACAAACTTACCAGAGTCACTCCTTCATCGTTCTTCTCGTCAACATTTCCGCCGCCTGATAAGAAGTGTTTGACATCTGTTAACATGGCCAGTGGTCTCTGAAGCTTTATCTGTCTCAGCGATGTCAGGTCCACTCCTGGGGGGGAAACAGCCTTTCAAACCAAAGGCAAAGATGCTTCTCAGCCTCTGGGGGTCAACTCTGAATTTAACTTCCTGTTCTTTCAACGGTTCCGCTTTGAAGCCTCTCTTCCCCCTCTGAATTCTCACCCAGAGTCTGTATAATTGTTTTGCTCCGCGCGCCTTCTATTCTCAGCTAGAAGACAGTCTTGAATAATTTTCCTCTTATTATACGCCAAAGATGGGACATGCCGCCTTATCCACGGCAGGCTCTCTGTTTCAGTATGTAAATCCCCAAGGGGCATTGCCCAGAGTATTTTAAACTGTTTGAATTGAACTGGAGTTAAAAAATACAGTTTTTTATTCTCTATCATTTCCTGGCCAAAAGAGTTGCTTCCAAAAGAGAGGCGGGTCTCCTGGAGCAGAAAACTGCCTTTGCTGGGAAAACTGGGAACAGCTACATAAATGTACGGTTTGGTGAATAGTATCGTACCCACGCTAACGCCGTAGCTGGATCAACACAGTGCGGCTGAGTGGACTGTGGATGTGGGGCCCCAGGTGAAGGGGAGATGGGGTCCCCCTTAGCTATTTCCACAACGTCCCCATCATCTCAAAAGCTTTCCAAATGGATTTCAAGAGATGCTCCAATCGAGCATGCCATGACCCTTCGTGTTGACACAGGGGAAGCTAGTAAAGCGGAGTGAAGTGTCGCCCACCAGCCTGACCGCGGGGGCGATGGGGCCACCGAGAGCTCAGGCCCGCTCACCACTGGGCCCTACCTCAGCGCAGCCTTTATTTTTAGCCTGAGATTTCAGGATCCTGAATCTCCATGGTAGCCCCTACCTTTGCGTTTACACCTCCCGTTCCCAGCCCTGGTTCCTGGATGTAACAGGTGTTTACTAAGGGGAAAGGATCCACCTTCTTCTTAGGGAAGGTAATCCCGATGGTGATGACAACTAGTCAGCCAGTGGCGGCTGTGAACCAGCCGCTCTTCTGAGCTCTCTCTCTCTCTCTCTCTCACACCTGAGTCCTCATGGCAAATGTGCAGGTGGGCAAGACACTGGAGACCAGAGTACCAATGCCACTGGAGCGGTCCCCCTGGTCATGCTTCTCTGTGGCCAACCTCTCCTGGGGCAACTCTGGGAAAAGAGTTTAACCCGCCTGACCGCCCACATCCGCAGTCCTCCAGATCATAACATATGATGTCCCAAGGGAGCAAAGCTACCGGCACTATTTCCGGGATCTGTCCACAGGGCAGAGAGCATCCAGCCTGCGGCACATCTGCCACCTTTTCCCCTCAGAGCCCAGCAGCTCCGCCTCGTGGCACAGCCCTCACCCGGAGCCTGGCCTCGGAGGTCAGGCTGCCTAGGCTTTAGTGCTGTGTCTTGTACCTACTTCTAGTGCCAATGGGAGAGGTGACTTATCCTCAGCCTCACTTTCTCCACCTGCAAAATGGGGCTGGTAATTCTGGTTTCACTGGTTATCATGAGGATGAGTTACCAACAACACAGAAAGCACCGCGCCCCATGTTTGGCTGGTGGGCAGCACTCAGTAGGCGGAAGGGGTCGTTCCTACTCAGCTTTCCCATGCAGGGATTATGGGCCATTCATTTTGTGGTGTTTTTCTTCATCATAAAGAGTCAGGCGAGGACCAAACAAAATAAAGCAAAATGCACTCTTTGAGTAATGTGGGTTGTTTCAAATCCTGCGTCCAAAGCAGAGACAGGAAGGACCACCAATGACCAGCTTAGGAATCTCCACGTGCCATGCTGGAAGCATGAACAGATTTCCCCTAAGAGCTGCTTCGAGGTTTGTTAAGAACCAACAAAAACGATCACTCTCTTCTTATTTTTAGGATGATGGAAGTGAACATGTGAGTTAATTTTGGAAAATATTATTCCTCAAATGTCAGTGTTCAATTTTGCACAGTTGGAAGCAGCAGGAGAATCTGATGGTTACATTATTCTAACTTTTATAACGTGGCCCTGTTTATGGGAGTGGTATGTATCTTTCAGAGGATTATTGAAACACAGGGTTAAAACTGAACGGTAGAAGAACAGGGTTAAAAGATAAAAGACAATTAGAAACAGAGTAGAGACCTCACTTCAGCTGACTTACGATGTGTCACGAGAAAGCCATCTATTCTAACAGTGGCTGTGAAGGAATCAGAGGGGAATATTATGACCTTGTGTCTTATTATTAAAAACTTAATTTTGCTTCAGATATGATACCAAGTAAAACGTCATTTCGTATTTTCATTATGAAACACGCAGAAGTCTATTTTCAGTAAAAAACAGAACAGAAATTCCCTCTTTTCTTGGTCAAGCAAAGTTCTCAAGCTGCTCCATGAGAAAAACAACTAAGACTTATTATGCGCACAATAAGTCTATTCTGTAATGGGCAATGAGCCAAGCCTGTCTCTTTTCCAAAGAAATCAAGTTTCACTTCCACCCTGTTTTCTGAAAAACATTAATAGAAGTCCTGATTAGGTTTTTCATTTTGACAGGAATTGTGTAAAATCTTCTCTTTCAGGAAATAAGAAAAACATCATTTTTCTGAAATTCATAACTGATTCCACGTGATACTAATTACTGTCACCCTGATCACCTCTGATACCTTCAGAAGGCGTTTGCCCAGAACTGAAATCACACGGACACCTCAAGTCAGTCCAAACCCCATGCTAACTCACCTCCCTAACTGTCCCCGCTACAATAACATTGTTTTTGTAACAATTCTACTTTTCCTTTTCTCTGTTATCCCTTCTTCCCTGGGGTACCGTGTGAGCCCACGTAACTATTGAACCAGTGCCCGGCGAATGGGGCACCGTGTGAGCCCACGTAACTATTGAACCAGTGCCTGGCAAAGGGGGCCTGGCTTCTCCCAGCTTCTAGAATTCCTAACTCTCAGCTTTATCTCCACTGTTCGCTTCTTAAGCTCATTAAATCCAAGAGTTGAAGGACGCTCTGGGCAGGCAACTAAAGGAAGCTGGTTCTGGCAAAGAGCAAGAAACACGTCCAAGGCCAAAAGGTGTTTGAACCCTGCACCTGATCCCCTTTCCTCGATCCTGACTAGAGGCACCATGTGAGGTGGTCCCGGGCCCCCTGGAGTGCACCGCCACCCCAGCGACGGTTGATTCCCAGGACAGCGGTGTGGGGACAGCATTCTGAATGAACTCTATCAGGCAGAAGAAATTACACAAGGTCGCTGTGCGCTGCTCAAGCTGGGAGTGCTCTGAAGAACCCTCACGGGGGTAAGGAGTTTCTGAGGCTGTTCCAAAATGAGAAAGCCCAGGGTTTTAACTAAGGCAGAAACAGCATAACTGGTAAGGGATGTGGACATATCAGAGGAACATCAGGGAAGCAGAATCTATTTGGTGACAATTGCATGTGAGAGATTTAGAAAAGAAAAGTGATATTCAGATGGTTGGATTCCTGGCTAAAGGGCAAAACAGAATATGGACAGGGCACACAAGGAGAGTGTAACTCCCACATTGGGCATGTGTTATTTCAAGTTGTCTGATACTCTCGTGTTACTAAACATTGTGCAGTGCCAAGCAGAAGGTCTGCAGAGATCACTGAGCTGGGGTCGGGTGGGTATTCCTGGGAGCAGGCAGGCAGTGGGCACAACACGTGGATCGGGGTCACATAAGCCCCACATAGCAGGCGGTGGGATGCGAGAAGAGACCCAGAGACAATAGCTCTGGCAGCCGTCCACATGTTGGCGTCTGCGTGTGCAAGCGACACATCCAAAAGAGACGAAGGGAAAGCTCAGGGAGGGTGAAGAGTACGAACGGTCACCGCCACCGCAGGGAGCAGTGGCGCGCAGGTCACCGACTGGCACGCGAGCACAGAGCAGAAGGGAGACCTGTCACGGAGGCAGTGGCCGTCTCTGCAGGGACACTTCCAGCAGCGGCAGAAGCTGCACTGCGCTGGCTCCGGAGAGGAGACCAGGAGCTCAGGGAACCAACGGGAGTGACCTTCTCTGAAAGGATGGATTTCCCGGGAAGGAGAGAGGGAGCTGGCTGATGAAACGGGGCGAGCAGGGTGGAAAGCAGACAGTCTTCCCTGTGTCTGGCATCCGTTGAGGGCCACCCTGTGGCCCCCCGAACCCCGCAGGGCTTTCTTCCCTTGAGGCAGCATTTTATAATTCTTTGCCTTCTGCGAAACCCAGCAGGGTTGGCCTCGCGCCGTAGAGCCTATATGCGTCGTGCCTTCAAGCAGCACGCCGCCTCTCCTTCCCCAGACCGGGGAGCTCAGGCCCTGAGCCGCGGTTAGTTGCTGTGCCCCGGAGGGGACAGTGGGGTCAGCGGCCGCTGTACAATCAGAACTTGTGACCAGTGAGTGGTCTTCCATGTCATCGGCTCGCTCCCGACCTCACCTGCCTTCAGCCACACGCATCCCGATGGGATCAAAACCGGGGGACACACACCCAAACCGGGGGTTTCAGTCTGGTTTTCCTGGGTTTCAGGTTTCAGCCTGGAAACCAGGGGACATGCACCAAACATTCAAGGACGTGCAGCCACCCCGCTATTAAGAATGCAGTGCGGAAGCACGGAGAACCGAGCAGTAAGGACCATCTCACGGTGGGTACTCGACGTGTCCAAGGCTATCGGCCCAGGCTGTCATCGCAGTAAACACTAAAAGCACCCTGACAAGGGGGCCCGGGCATAAATCGAGTGAGACAGTATTCCCGGCAAGTGTGGCAGCCGATAGAGACACGTGGGAGGGACCCCGGCAGGATCGGGGAGCAGAATGAATGACCCGAGGAAGGGCAGATGGACGGGAGGCTCAGGCCGGCACAATGGCAGGCGCGGATGGAACACGGAATTTAAAACGGAGGAGAGACTAAGTGGAATTTGTTCCAGCAAACATGCATGTTACAAACCCATTGTGATAGCCGCGTCGTGGCGGATTTTCTCCTAAACATTCGGAGTCAATGCCTCCCCCTCTTCCTGCTCCCTTAATCACATTTAAAATCAACCTCGTGGGGCACCTGGGTGGCTCCGCTGGTTGGGCATCTGGTTCTTGGTTTCAGCAGTTGTGGTGGTCTCGGGGCTATAGGATCGAGCCCCGTGTCAGGCTCTGTGCTCAGTGGGAAGTCTGCTTAAGGGTTCTCTCTCTCTCTCTCTCTCTCTCATCCTCTGCCTCTGTTCCCCCAGCCCCTGCTCGTGCTCTCTTTCTCTCTCTAAAGAAATGAAAAATAATAAAATCAACTTCCCAAAAGAATACAATTATTTTTCTTTATAGAGAATAGATAATACTGCTTTTGCAAATACTAAAATTTTTTTTAAGATTTTATTTATTTATTTGAGAGAGAGAGAGAGAGAGAGCATGAGAGGAGAGAAGGTCAGAGGGAGAAGCAGACTCCCTGTGGAGCTGGGAGCCCAATACGGGACTCGATCCCAGGACACTGGGATCATGACCTGAGCCGAAGGCAGAGGCTTTAACCCACTGAGCCACCCGGGAGCCCAGCAAATACTAAAATTTTTTATCAAACAAAATCCTTGGAGGAGCTGGAAAGGCTTATCAGTCAGGCGAGTTCTTTTGCAAAGAAAGATGCTTGATTTTAGTTTTCAAAGAGAAATGTGGGCCGCGGCAGCTATCAGAATCTCAGAAGAACAGCTGAAAGGTGGAAAGGCATCGGCCTCGCAAGTAACGCACGGCCGAGCTCTGCACGCAACGTCAGAATCGAGTACCACCAGCCCGGGGTGTGCAAAGGTCCAAAAATACACTTCACAGCCACGGGATGTGCAGGACGTCAAGCTTCCCTCCCATTAGCAGTGACGGAAGCTGTCCCCAATGAGTCACCACTGACAAAAGGATGAAAGACCTGACTGTGACCCTCGGGTAAGGAGCAGGTACAAGGAGTGAGGACAAGATCAGGGAGTGGCACCCCTCCCCCCACGCTGCCTCTGTCACCCCAGCCCAGAGACTCTGTGACCTTCAATAGGACAGCCTGGCTCACGTTGTCCCTAATGAAGATAATGGTACTCATCCCGCTTTCAGAATTAATGAGATAATTTTTTTTTTAAGAACTCGCTGGCTGCTACGTACTAATTATTATTATTATTATTCTAAGCCATTCTCGGAATAAACCTTTTGATACAAGCGATCTGGAGGAGGCAGAGAGGGCAGGGAACAAAGAGGCAGATGTGAGGGCTTTTCTTAGAAGCAAGGACAGAGTCAGAAGCGCTGTGTGGCTCTTAACATTTTTAAACTTTTTTGCTGACAAAAGATCATCCTTGAAAGGACTGGAGTTTCTTTGTTGTTATTTATACCTAAACAGAAAGGGGGGAAAAGAAAACAAAAAGTGGCAGACTTCTCCAGCTTGATGCCATATTGGGTTCAGGATTTCAGATACCTCCCACTTTGCCCTTGTTGAACGTACTCATGAAATTATACGTTTCGTCTGTGCAATTAAACATTCTTTGTCAGGGGACATGGCTGGGAGCTTGGGCTCATCTCTTCAGGCCAGCAGCGCCGCCGAGGTACCTGCTTCCACTACAGTACTCTCAAGCCACCAACAGTGGCGCTGGGAGGCTGTGCGGGCTGCCCTCCACTTAAGCCCTTGCTCACGGGCGTGTCCTTCTTGCAAGGACCACGGGCTCCTGCGACAACACACCTCAGATGACCGACCAGCCTCTCAGGAACTCAACGTTCAGTGGTGCGGGTTCACTTTCGCCCCCTCCCAGTGGAGAACAGATTATAACCACAAACCCAGTCCCCCTCAATACAGGCTTCAGACCCTCGTTAAAATGTCCCTTCACTGCTGGCCTCCAGATTTCTGCAGCCTTGCAAAACGGCACTGACTAAACCAACAACGATCACGGTGGGAACAGCGAAAGGTTCCACGGAAAGAAAGACTTCACGTCACGCCGTCTGGGGAAAGCCCGTTCATCTGCAGTCACGTAGGCACGCCTAAAGACTAAACACGCACCGGCAATGCTACCACGCGGCCCTTGATCTTCCTTCGGCTTCTCAAACCCCCGCCTACCATGTTCATCCAGATAGGTCAGCAGGATGAAGCTGGATTCCGTCCCCTCTATGGCGTAATCCAACGGGATATTTCCATTGACATCCTGGAGAAGGACGTCGGCTCCAGCCTGTGAGTGAAGAAGGACAGACAGAACGTGACGTATGCTGTTAGCAGAGGAAGCGGATCAAAACTCTCACTTCGAGGTTAGGCGGGACACAGGCGCCGGAAGTCTGTGGCAGATACGACCCTGGAGAATCGCAGGAAACCGTGATTACATTGCAAGAAAAGTACAGCAGTTACTTTGTGAGAAACTCCAATAAGGCTAAAACCGTTCAACTGACCTTTGCAAAGGCCTAAGTCCCGACTACTTCCCCTGCCTCCTCTCACTAAACCCCGATTTCCAGCCCATGACCACGAAGCCAAACCCACCTGGTCATTTGCCTTGTTTCTGACACAGCAGAAACTCCCTGTGCCGCAGAGAGTCTCCGTGGAGATCTTTTCTACGAACTTCAACCCATCCTCCCCAGACGATTGCATAAGCCCCTCGAGGCCCTTGCTCTCTGTGGAAAGTCATCTGAGAGCTTTTCTCCCCTACCATGTTTTAATAAAGGCTTGGACTAATGGCTTCTGGCTGTTTGTCTTTTTCTTTCTTTCTTTTTTTTTCCCCTCCTTCCAGAAACTATTTTCTGGAAAAAGCACCATCTGTAGGGATCAATGGATAGAGTGCATGAAATATGGCCGTGGCAGTTTGTTCAGCTCCGAAGTAGCCTTCGTCAGGCGCCTCGGAGGATGCCTGTCCCCCACCCCCACCCCCACCACCCATCCCAGCTGAGATACAATGACAGATGGACTTGCCCTTTGAAAAAAATTTGCTCACGTAAATCTTTCATGAGCACCATAAAATTTACCAGGCCTGCTTTGCATCTTTTCTTCAAGGGCATGGAGTGACCACGTCCCCACTGACCAAGGCTCCCCATTCACCTCATGAGTCACGGAACTCAGGTCAGGGAAATGAAAGTCTTCCCCTATTCCCTGGACCAAATACAATTCTGTGCTGGGATGTTACTGAAGTTCACATACTCTCCAAATTCCTAACGTTGACATGAAAAGGTGTGTGACATTCATAATCTTGTACACCGAAATGGGGGATTTTTCGCCTTCTGTTATTCGAGACCTGTATTAAAAAAAACAGCTTTTCTATATCTTACCGAGTCCACACAACGTTTGCAAAGGACTGCTCTAAGTACCCTGTGAAGACAAAGCTAAAAGTCGATTCAAGCGGCAAAACCATGTCTATCTCGCTGTCTTGCCTGCAAAGAACTATGCATTCACCTCCCCACCCAGAGTCAACCACATTCTATTTTCTCCAATCATATCAAGCTACTCCTGTATTTGAACATAGTAAGTTCTAAAATGCAGGTTTTCACTTGGCTAAGGAAGCAAGTTAAGTTTAACGTCCTTAAGACTTCAAACAATCTTCTTGGTGCATTTAATTTTTTGAAGTTATTCAGAGTTTGAAAAGTAGTCCCTTGAGGCAATACTGTGAAGCAGGCTCTGCTAATGGGTCTTCTTTAGTGTCAGTGCAGGAGAGGAAGATTTTGCATAACTACTCAAGTGTCACTTGTTAATGAACCAATTAGGAGAGAGAGAACCGCAGGGTGTCCTTGTGGACTTCAACCCTCACAAGCAGAAGTCAGTCGTTCCCTTTCTCCCCCGCGCATTGATGTTCCGGCTAGAATCTTATCTCGGCCAAACATCTGCATACGAGGCAACAGTGACTATACCTGTTGAACAGAAGAGTCATGTACCATCAGTAACACCAGAAAGAAGTAGGAGGACAGCCTGGCTGAGGAGGATGGTGCACTTGGAGAGAAGGCTTCCTGCTCTTCTCAGAAGTAGTGAGGCTCCTTCAGAGCAAGTCTGAAACAGACACCTGCGGCTCGCTCTGTCAGCCGGGCTGTTCACGGAAACTGCAGCCTATTCATCGCTCACCGGTCTGTGCTGCGCAGTCACCTGGTGTCCCCCTGTCCTGAAGGGAGCCCTCCCTGGGGTGGGAAACTTCCCTCATCAAAGACCACAGCTTAGTCCCCGGTACTGTTCCCCGCCTACTATTGTGCCTGGCCCATGTTAGACACTAAAAAAGGTTTACGGGGGCGGGGGTGGGGGGAGGCAAAAGTGAACTTAGACTAATTATTAAAAATTAAGGCAGAGAACTATAATTTTCATCATTTTGAACTAAATTTCCTGACCTTTATTTTATGGGTTCTTGGATAAAATTACAAAATCACTACCTGCATTTGTGCATTTCCTGCCTTTGCTCTTCGGGTGGATATTTGTGACCCTCCCTTCCCTCTTGCCTTCCTTCCTCTCTCCTGCTGTTTCTTCCTCCCTTCCTTCTCCCCTTCCTTCCTTCCTTCCCTCTCTCCATCTCCCTCTTCCGTCTCCCCCTCCTTCTCCCCCTCTTCTTTCTTCCACCACTGGACAGGGTGAGAGTGTCCCAAGTGCAGGGGGTCCTGGTGCTCGGCCCCCTCCCCCCCGACCATTTGGTCTTGGGAAAGGGCCGCAGACAGGCTGAGCGATGGGCAGTAAGAACAGTGGTCCCCATGGATCCCCTGAGAAGCTGTGAATCTGGAATTGTACACCTAGTAAAGAAAACAAAAATGGAAAAAACCACCATTGATAAGATTCGCGACTGGTTGTCATTCTTAGCATGACTGGCTCACGCATTAATATGCACTTTTAGTTGTTAATGGATCCCACTGGAACTGAGGGGCTGGGGGCTTGCAGAGTAAGACTTCTCCTCAAAATGTCAGAGATCTGCCTCAAGACCGCAGGATGGTCTGATTTCCAGCATACAGAAAGGAAAAGGCCCATGGGGTTGGGAATTAGTAACATTTATAACGCATTGTGCCCGTACTTGTTTGTTTAAATACTTGGAGCCACCCAGTAAGATGAATTTTTTCAGTTTTGCAAAGTAAGAGCCAATAAGTCATTTGCTAAAAATACCCCCTTCTCATTGTCCCTCCTTAATATGAAATTTGAAAAATTATAAAAGTATGTATGTTCTAAAATATCTTTCCCTTCCAGACATGATATTCTTAAATACTTCTTTAAAAAAAAAATTCTTATTACATTTCAAATTTCATTCCACGGGTGCTAAGAGTCCACTAAACGGTTTCTCAGCACCGAATCTCAAAACCAGGGAGAAGGGCTCCTGAACCGGGCCACATATTAATTACAGTGTTTCCGTGGATACGGGGCTCACTATTTTCAGTACAGAATGTGGGCGCCGACAGCAAACACGAACTTCCATTTCCCCATGCGCCGGTGTGTGCCTTTCACAGCGCACCCCACGGTTTCACGCCAGGGCAAGAGAAGGAGGACGAGGCCAGGGCTTTAGGCGAGACTTTCAAACACAGGACAAAGATGTCCAAGGTTGTACCTACTCTGTGCTACAAGAACAACTGTCTAGGCCATCACGACGTGCTTTCTGAAGCTCAAACAATATTTTAAAATAACTGGATGCTGTACTTTATCAAAACAGATGGTTTAGGAACTGGCTAAAAACTGTAAAAAGATAGCCAGAGTGAGGAGAGAGGGTAGGCACACATTCTTTCTCATCTATATCCAGGGCCCGGGGAAGCATGTGTGTGAACGCAGACATGCGATAGTGTGTGTGCACGGGGGCACACATTTGTGTGTGTGCACGCACACACGTGTGTGCAAAGCCTCTTCCTAGTTCTACTTTCCTACGCCTGATCACCAGGTGGTTCGATTTCTTATACTGACTGTCCTCACTGTCCTAAGAATGCTCACGTTAAGAAAACCTTGCATTAGTGAGAACAGCTCAGCCAGAACGTTACCCTTGTGCAGTGCAGACCGTGAGGCACGCCCTTCAGTTTGGCCTCAAGACAATCAATCACATCGTGATGGATATTCATGAGGGAAATGAAAGTATTCGATGTTCTCTATGCAAAATCCCGCTCCTCAAATACTTCCTTCAGCTGAGGACTGGACGGTTCCTACAGGAAGCCCTGGGCACATTTTCTCCAAGGAAGGCCACCCAACCTCCAGCCTGTCCTAATTTATGGTCCTTGGTATTGGAAATGGAACTCAAATATACCACCCCCCCACCTGCCAGATAGGTATCTTACTTACTGCCCATCCGATGACATATGAACCCATAAGGGCACCTTTCCTGTAAATAAACACTGCATCGGTTGCTTTATGTTACAACTTAATGTCAGTGAAAATACTCACCACATCTTTCACTCAGTAATAATTCTCTAACACATTAATACTGGAATTTTAATGAGAGGCACGTGATGGCATCTTAATAAGCAAATGCACTTGTTATAGGCTAACATTTTCTGGAAACTCTATTTTGATGCAGTTTCACATTTAATTAAAGTTGCAAGAACAGTACAAAGAGGCCCTGTGTACCTGCCAGTGTTGAATGGCATCCCTCCCGCCCCCCACCTGCAGAAACACTGACACCGTAATCCCTAGTAGCTGTGAAGGTGGACTTACTTGGAAACGGGATGGGTGCAGACGTAACTAGCTGAGTTCAGATGAGGAGCCCCAGGGACACACGCACAGAGGGAAGGTGGCCACGTGAAGACAGAGGCAGAGATGGGGACCACGCAGCCAACGGCCGAGGAACACCAGGTGGCCCCAAGAGCTGGACCAGATAAGGTAGGAGCCTCTCCTAGAAGCTACAGAGGTGGCACGGCCTTGCTGACACCTTGCTCAGACTCCTGGCCTCCAGAACTAGGAGACTGTAAATTTCTGTTGCTTTAAGCCTTTAGTTTGTGGTATTTTATTATAGCAACCTTAGGAAACTTATACTCTGCCCTTTACCCAAATTCACCAATTTATACTTTCCCCTTATTTTTGCAGTCTTTCTCTATTTTTCCTGAGTCTCTCTTTTTAAAGATCGATTTATTTACGTGAGAGAGAGAGGGAGAGGAAGCACATGCAGGCACAAGAACAGGGGGAGGGGCAGAGGGAGCCAGAAAATCCCATGTAGACTCCGAACCGAGCACGGAGCCTGATGAGGGGCTCGATCCCACAGCCTTGAGATCAAGAACCAAAACCAAGAGCCAGAAGCATAACTGCCTGAGCCACCCAGGTGCTCTCCTGAATCTCTTGAAAGTGAACCACAGGTACCACCTCCCTTTACTCCTAATATTTTAGTACGTATTTCACAAGAATAATGGTAATTCTTGTGCATAAAAGTTATTGCATCACAACATTCAGCATTACTAAACACTATTATAGAAGCCACCATGCACATCCAAATGTCATTAATTCTTCCAAGCGTATTACTGATAGCCATCTCCCCAGCTCAGGAGGTAACCCACGGTCCCCCAGTGCATGTAGTTGCCCTTTCTTTTTCATCCTCTCCAATTTGGAACAGGCCCTGTCTTTTCATTTAAAACAATATTTTATTTATTATTGAGAGAGAGAGAGAGAATGAGAGCAAGGGAGCATGAAAGGGGAGAGGTCAGAGGGAGAACCAGACTCCCTGAAGAGCAGGGAGCCTGATACAGGACTCAATCCTGGGACTCCAGGATCATGACCCGAGCTGAAGGCAGTTGCTTAACCCACTGAGCCACACGGACACCCAGCCCTTGTCTTTTCAAGGCCTTCTTCACATGGCCTTACAAGAAGGTTTTCGGCAGGCAAATCACAGAGGAGGCAGCATGTTTGTCCCATCGTACCCCATCCGATGAGTGTGTGATGTCCCTTGGTCCCATCACTGAAGACGTTAACCTTGGTCGCTGGCAGAGCTGAGGTTAGCCAGGTTTCTGCACTGCGGAACCACAGCTAGGAATGCATGAGTGCACGCTGATATCAACAAACACATGAATACCCAAACAGAGGGTAGAAGAAAAGCCTCCTCCTTACAACAGAATCCCAACTCACACATGCAGGATGCGTGACAAAGTTAGAACCTGGCATTCGCTCCAGTCATAATCGATTCAGATGAAAATCACCAAGGGAGGTTAACACTATGTTCCTGGGTGCCGGAAAGGCGGAAGTTTGAAGGAAACTTTGATGAGGAATAGAATATTTACACAGTCCTCAAATATCCTGCCACAAAATATTCCACTTAAATATAAAAATGTTGGCGTCTAACATGATAGGGAAAATAGAAAATTCTGGGAGCGGATGTTCCGTGCTTTTGAATTGCAGATGGTTTCCCTTCTTTCTGTAGAAAATTTTGCATTATGTGCTAGCAGGAAAAAACGAGGTTGTCCCAAATGAATGTATAATGCACGGGCAATTATTTTGGTTCGGAACGCATGCTGATAGCATTCTGCAAGCTTTTAGTTTAAGGATATATGGGAACTGCACTGTGGGATCAGAGGGATCACCTCCATTCTTTCCCAAGGCTTCAGGTGTCCACGTCCTCTGGACCCCAACCTGTTAAAGATTATCTCCAGATTTTTTAAATTCAATTGAGCAAAAATAGAGTGTTTGGGAAGCACAACAATATTCACTTCTGAACTCTTCATGGCATCTCGTATTAAGTAAACAATAAAAGTTGCTATCCTACAAGAAATGCACATTCAAGAGAAAGAAACATATTTTGATGAGAAAAAGAAATCTGCATGGGGCTCTGAGTTAGACATCCATGAAAGTTTGTGTGTTTCCGGTATCTTACATTCATTGAGGAGGTAAGTTAGACCAGGCTGTTCAGAGATAGAAAGTGGGACATCAGAACTCAGGGAGCTGCAAAACACAGACACGACCGTCAAGGGTGTTTGACTTAGAGCTTGCAGAAAGCAGGAAAGGGGGATGGAAGTTCTCCTGGCACAACGTAATGAGGCTTGGCATCAGAGACGCCATGCCAAGTGTCGGGTTGCTGTTTGCCGGTTTCATGACCAAGGGCAACACACCTAATTCAGCCCCTTAGTTTGCAAACTACAACCAACTATTCCTAGTTAATGGAGATGCCAGTTCTCCTCAGTCTAAGCCCAGCACAGTGCTGATGTACAGTAGGAACTCAGTGAACTACAGCTCTCCTAATAAAAGCAATCAGCAAGGAAAGAATACCTTATTAAATGTGGTCTTTGTAAAGATGAGCGTGAGCTATGCTGTATTAAATCACCCATCCTTCCCTGCACACAGGTGTTAGCTGGGTCCTGAATTCAAGTTCCAAAAAGCATGGGCAGAAGGAAACAGCAAGAGAGAGAGAAGTTCAGCCCAAGCTCCTTGAAGGCTGAGGTGGTATATTTGGTTTTGTTGCTTCCCTTCTTCCCCTCACTCTTACTGGACAATGTATTTGACAAAGCCAGCAATGAGGAAGCAAAATGATTTCAGTCAAAGGCGAAAAATACTTGTAAAATGTCATGCCCAGAATATACAGGTCCAGAGATGTTAAAAGTTTCAAGTGCAGCATCTAATGCAAACCAGAAAAAAAAATATCCGAATGCCCTCTACTCTGCTATTGACAAAAATGCACTGTGCTCTGAGACATATGAGGGAACTCTTTGTAAATCTGTTCCTTAAAAAGAACCCACATGCAACAAAATACTTTTATGAAAGATTAAATAGAAATGTACAGGTACTTCTGGAAGAGATCTCCCAAAAATCTATTCAATCCGTTTATTTCCTGGTAATTTACTACTTGGGTTTTGAATGTGTGTCTTCCAGCCAGTGACCCAGGGAAACTGTGTAGACCCTCCACTGCTGCTTACAACCAATTATTTGAGAATGAAAACAAAACTTTCTAGCAACCCTGTCGTCTTCAAGGACAAACTCCAAAGAACCACAAAAGCTTCAAATAAATCAGAACAAAGACATCAAACTCCTTTTATACAAAGACAAGCAAAATGCCTAAGACTCCCCCAAAAATGAAACCTAAAATTACTGAACAAAAAGAATAATAGGTTCTGACCCACAGGGCCACCAAATGCCATCAGGAAAGACAGAGGCTCATGTTCTGAGAACTACCTATTCTCTGTACCCTGCATCACTTTTCACTTATTGCCGTTGAATTGGGTGATTGGCAGAAATGCTATTTTACCAGTTACATCCAGAAAGCAACCTTTCTCATTCTGAAATATTCATGCCACCAAAAGGAACAGGTGAAGAAACTGTTAAACCTTAAAACCTGGAGACACTGAATTGCCACCTCTTTCCCCAAGGCTCTACTGAGACATTCCAGTTGAAAGCCTTATGGCCATCAGGAAGGGAGGGTGTCAGGTAGGGTATGCACCAGCAGATACCTGTAAGAGTGAATTAATTACTCCTGATGAGCCCCAGTGAATGGTGCTGAGAGGGAACAAACCATCTTCCTGCCAAAGGCCGTCTCTCTTGTACTTGAGTCAGAACACCCAGAGGATTCCCGAGTTCCCATCTGCCCACAATCATAGAAACTCAGGGAACAGAGGCAGAAGATCCATTCATCCCTGGTCTCAAGCTGAGACTTTCCCGTGGGTCTGCACGGTTGGAGCACAGAGGGGAAAACTAAAAGCATGCAACTTTCCTCCTGCTTCTGCACTGTTGGCAGATAATGTAGGAAGCAATACCACAAGGGAATCCTTTCATTCATTAAGAACTATGCATTAAGCCCCTTATTATAATTAAAATGTACTTTGAGATTAATGATTATGAAGTTTTCTGGTAATAAAAGTTTTAAAACCTGTAGGACCACCATTTAAATTTTATAACAGTTGAAATTACATCGGAGGAGATTTTTACAGCTCAGTCTGTAAACATCCGAGGTCAGTAATTACTACTTTGGGAGCACGTAAATATTGACTGGCGGCCCTGCTGCCATGCTAAGTAACAAACCATGGCAAGAAAACAAAATATGTCAGAAAGAAAGGATAATCGGAGAATTCCAAGTGAACGGGTGTGGATAGCACTTACAGCCATACTAAAGAAGCCCGGACGTGTTTCTACAAGGGACCAGAGTTTCATGGGTGCATAGCAGGGGGCAGATGTGACGGCGCCTGGGTTCGTGCGACCACAGACTGAATCCTCATCTTCCAGACCAAAGATGAAAAGTCAACGTGTAGGGACATAAGCATAGTTATTTAACATAAAATAGATATAAAAACCAGAGAGCCATCTAGAAGAGTCCAAAGGGATTGTATCCGGGAAGAAAAATGTGCAGGGAAGGACACAGGTAATCTGACAAGTCTTCCAACAAGTCCTGTAGAACTATCTGGCTTTCTAGATACCGGTTTGCATGACAGATACAAACCAGAAGTGAAAACAATGGCATACATGAAATAATTTATGTCATGAAACGTGTATTGCCGGGATCATGAAATGATGTAGTAACGTGTCACAAGCATAGAAAAAGTAATGAAAATTTGTGTAAAATGTCTAAAATAGGAGAACACTTAACCAAGTCCATTTGTATGGTCCAACCACATTTCACTAAAGCATGTCGTAGAAGAAACTTCTTAGACCTGGAGATGCACAGCACGTGTATATAAAAAGATGGACGCATTATTAAGCCACTGCCAAGCCGGCCAACCTTCCAAATGTAAAACGACGGTGGACACATTTTCTGTTACACTGGGGTGACCATCCAGCTTCCACCTTTTTCCTCTCTTTCAGACCGGACGATGCTGTTTAGCATGTGGCAGCTCTTCACAGGCACACGGTCAAAGCCCTAACGGACACTCAAAGTACCATTTCTCTATTAACTACTAAACTAATACAAATAACATTTCTCTATTAAATACCAAAGTAAATACGTGAAGCGGTTCTACATAATAGAACGGCACTGGAAGCCGTAAGTGTTGCACAAGGTAGAACTTTCACAATCACAAAAACAGAATGCTGGGTATGCCTTCCAGATTACCACCAAAATACTTCTGGGTTTCGTTTCGTTTCTCTTCTCTTCTCTTCTTTTCTTTTGTTTTTTTAAGACTTTATTTATTTATTTGCCAGAGAGAGAGAGGACAAGCTAGGGATCACCGGAGGTAGGACTCAATGCCCTGGCATCACGACCTGCGCCAGAGGCAGACACAACTGACTGAGCCACCCAGGCACACCACTTCTAACTGACATGAATACACAAATTGGTGCTTTTAAGAATCTCTCTTTCCTTTAGTGACGGCCTTAAACTCCTGGACAGGAGGAACACTAGCGAAGGTCAACTATCAGAGGTCTTTTGTTCTGGTATCTCTTTCTCAGCACAACACTCACCTTAGTTTATTATTTCCTGGGTCTCCCCGCCCAGCGCCACGACTCCTTCACAGCCGTAACTTCCAGCTGACCCATGATCCTTTCTAGTCCAGGAGGTTCATCCGTGTCGTCTGTGTTGGAGTCAGCTGCCTCCCCCTTTAGTAACTCCCCTACACTTTCCCCAACTAACCAGTCTGACCCATAGGTAGGGATATCTCCACGCCCCTATCCAGCAGGAAGACCTTACAGAAGATGGGACCGTCCACCTTCGACAGCCTTAAAGATTTATGGGTCACAATTGTTTAGGAGGGAAACGATGAGGGAGCAGAAGGTAAGCTGAGGACAAAGCACAAGAGGACGCCCTACAACACCCCCCTAAGACCCCCACCCCCGTGTGGAATATGTGTGACTTTCCTTATGGAAGCTCCCAATTGTCTTAATGTTAGGGCCTTAGTGAGGGGCGGGTGGGGCTAGGTAGGGAGAAAGAGGTAGGGGGCCAAGGGATCAGGGGCTTGCAAAATTCAAAAACCAGAGAAAAGGTAACAAACCAGAGCACTGGTCCTAGGTGTCAGACACCCGGGTCCTGTAATAGCTGCTTCCCACCAAGAGAACTACCTGACGCTGTGAAGGGAGTAAGCCACTGACGGTATCCTCACTAGTCCTTGCTCTATGGTGATATCAATAGAGGTGTCACACGGATTTAAGTCCCCTGGTTAGCTCTCTGTAAAAGACCACCCCTAAAAGCCATCAGTGGCAACCTTGCTGGGACCCCTCTCAGTCGTCTGGAGAGCTTTTTCTGTACCTTCATTTAATGGAAATATCCCTTTAATGAGGAACAGAAGCCAAGCTTAGGACAAAGCAGAAGCTGACATGCCACAACCCCCCCACCCCCACCATGAGATATAAGTGACGTTCCTCCTGCACTCTGAGTTGCTCTAAAGCTAAGGAAAGGGAAAATAAGTCATTAACTCATAGAGATCACAGTCCTGCCCGACAGGAGTCTCCCTCATTTATAAACGTCTTAGCAATCTATAAGAACAAAGCATTTCCACCAATAACCAACTAGCTTCCAGAAGGAAATGTAGATACAATTAAGTGCCTTTGAAAACTCCCCTCCCCCAGACAGGTACGGAATGCAATGCTCCTCCAGGAGGCTCCCAACTATCTGGTAATGCCTTGGTAGAGGGAAAACCACCTTAACTTGACAATGGCCTCAGGAATCTTGTGAGTGTTCTTTAACATAAGAAAATCCTTTGGAAACCTTCACTTTTCCTTACCTCCCCCAGCTCCCACGTGTATAATGAGCCGCCCCTCCTGACCCAAGGGCAGCAGCTCTTTCTGCCCAGGGGTCCTGTCCCCGTGCTTTAATAAACCACCATTTTGCAGCAAACACGTCCCAAGAATTCCTTCTTGGCCTTTGGCCTCAAACCCTGAAGTCTTCACTCACTCTCCTTTGTTCTTGGGACTCATTCTCCGACTCTGTGAGACAAGAACTTCGCTCTCTGACACCATTTTGGTGCCAAAACCTGGGAACACGTCCTCCAAAGGGTGAGTAAAAGGGAACTCATCTTTTCCTTCCCGGGAGATGTCCCTCTTAGATCAACTCTTCTCATAAGCAGTAAAACCAGGCACCTGTTGGCCACTTAAAGACAAAGAGCTTGGCCGCTGTCTGAAGTGACAGGCTTCTGGAGAAAGCTGTTGTCAATCCCCTTTCCTCAAAGGAAGGAAATGTTGACCTAACCCTCCCCAGTTCTCCTTTCTATTCATTGGCTTTTCTTCAATGACTTTCTCCAGCATTGTTCCTAGAGGGAAAAACAACCTGAACTTGACAATAGCAAGGCCTCCAGACCTTCTGGGTCCTCATTAGCATATGAAGGTTCTTTTGAAAGCCTACCTCCCCAGCTCTCCGGTATAATCCGACACCCCTCAGAAACCCCCTGCAGCAGCTCTTTCTTCCCAAAGGTCCTGTCCCAATGCTTTAATAAAACCACTATTTTGCACCAAAAAAAAAAAAAAAAAAAAGAAAGAAAGACAGGCTACCAATACATACACACAGTATCAGATAAATTCTGTAAAAATTCTAAAATGTGGGGAAGAGGAAAGACAGATTACAAAACACGTCAAAACATATTCACTGATTATCTCCGTGTGATCCAATTATTAGTAATTATTTTCTTCTTTTCCTTTATTTTCTTTCAATTTTCTTTCTACAATAAATATGTGATATTTATAGTGAGAAAAATATTTTTCAGAATAAACAATGAACAAAACTATGAAAGGAGGTGAAAACACAGGACCATTCTCTTGGGTTCATGGAAAGTTTTGAAGATTCTGAAGTCGAAGGTAAGGAGGGAAACGTGAGACGAGCCGGCGACTGTCTGGGGAGCGAGCCTGAGTGACTCTTGAATCAATGAACGGCTACCACATAAATAACAGTCAACCCTCCAATTAAAAGATACAATTTCGTAAGCAAGCATACTGAATAAGTGTTTCCGAGAAAAAGCTAAGACAAGAAATCATGGGTTCCATGTTAGTACAGAGCCCCTCTGTGGTTAGGGTAAATGGAACATAATTTCAAGGTATTGGGCAAGTCGCTTCCATTACACGTCCCGCTGAGCTGCACGTTTGCCTTCGTATTACGGTTTTGTGTGAACCACACAGTATTCATTCACTAAGACCTGCATGAAAGGAGCCAGCGTCTTCCTACCGCATTGATTACTCGTGTAATTTTTCTCCAATACCAGTCAGGGCACTCAGCTTTCTCAAAAAGCATAGTTTGGGGGCGCCTGAGTGGCTCACCGGGCTAAGTGTCTGACCCTTGTTTTGGCTCAGGTCACGATCTCACGGGCCCTGAGGTCCGGCTCCAGCCTAGCCGGGCTTGGTGCTCAGCAGGGTGTCTGCGTGAAGAATCTTTCCTTCTGGCCCTCCTCCCACTCCTGGACATGCTCTCTCAAATAAACAAATAAATCTTTAGAAAAAAAATCATATTTTGTTCATCTGAACACTCCATACTTTGTTCTGAGAAAATACAATCTTTTCCAGGCCTATTGGCCGCACACTGGGAATAATACACTGATATTCTCTGTCCCTGCACATCTTGCGCCAGTGTCTCCATGTGTGATTTATCTCTGATGCCTCATAGTATCAGCTCCTCTGTTTTCCCTCTTTTTTTTCTTCTTTCTTTTTTTATTCTAGAATATTCTATTACAGTTGTACTGTTCCACACCACACATAAGGAGGGGAGACCTCACAGGGTTTATGTGTCCTTGCGTCTGAGCTAGGGATGCCGTCGGCAACCTTCCTAGCCTGTCCGTTTCCACGTTGGAATGACCAGCTTCTCAGGTTAATTTCAGGTCCCCCCTCCACAAGGAAATGCTGCCGGCACGTTTCCCTGGACTTCACAACAGTACCCATTTCTGGTTTGCCTTCCAAATGTGGCTTCTCTTTTCCAGTCTTCTATGCAGATTCCTGTTTCTCTAACAGTCCTCTCATTGGCATACTTCGGACCCTCTTTTAAATGTTTCTTTTTTGGGACTTCACATTTTGACAGGCTGATCTGATTTACTCCAGGGCTTCTGTTCCCGTGGGTGCAAATAAGATTCTCTCTCTCTCTTCACTCCCAGGACCAACTGCCTCCTGGATTTCTCCATGTGCATCTTCCATGGATCCTGACCTTGACACGTTCAACCGGGAAGGCATGGCCGTCCCCCAGGAAAGTATTTCTCCACTGGTGTTTGCACCATCCCGTCCAATTTCCCGTCCAATTTCCCAAACACAGAAGTCTTGGAGTCACGTTTAAATTCTCTCTCCTTCTTTAACATTAAAAACAAAAAACAAAAACCACAAAACCCCAACTTACTGTTGATTTCACCTTCAGCATATATCATCGATATTTCCTTCCCTCTCATCACTACACCTACACCCATAGCGGCTTACCAGCATTTCTGGTGATCTGCTCTGCCTTCAGTGAGGAGCCCTTAGTCTTAGTCCACGTGTGCCCAGAGCCCTGAGGACAAAGTTCTATTTTTCCCATTACAGCCGTCACCCGAAGCTGAGATTTGACACATGGCATGCATAAAATCATTGATGTAAATATGTTAATGATTATACACTAAGAAACAAATTAGCATTTATGCTCACCTTTTACTTTCTCTCCTACACCAGAGTATCAATGGTTATGGCCAAAGAGGCTGTTTTTCTTGTTGCTCATGTACCCTCAGGAGCAAGCATAGCCCTGGGCACAGAGCAGATTCTCAATAAAAAATGTACTTGATGAACGAATGAACAGGTGAATTCACATCGTAAGTTAACCAGAGATATTTTTGAATATAGTGTTTCCATTTTCATCCTGAGTTAGAGAGGAAGAATGATAGCTTACAGCTTATTGAAGATGGCTTTCTTGTTCTAAAATAGTCATTAGCATTTACACTCATTCAGAGAATAGTTCCTGTGAGAAGCAGGTAAGTCTGACGGCTGGAGGAAAAGGTGACACGCATCTGGATTCAAGGGCCACAGAGCAGATCTGCCAACGGTGTTCTGCAAGGGAGAGAGGCGGCTTCTTCTCTGCACCGAGCCCCAGACCATTGTTACGCCTGCGATGGTTTTAAGAACCTCGCACTTTTGATGAGGGACAGGGTCCCTGTCAAACTCTGAAATCCCATAATTCTGTTCCAGCTGCTGAGGTCTCCCTTTGCTTTTTAATAACTGCTGTTCCCAGAGGAGGCCAAAGAAGTGGTAGAAGAACTCTAAGGCAAAGAATCTACCTTCAAGGTGTTTATAATTTAAGGAGTCTGGTTAAATGTACGAAATAATCCCAACAGCATCAAAGCGCAAGGAAGATGGTAGATACAGGCAGGCGGCAGAGATGGGGATGGATGTGAAATTTGGAAGCAGACCAGCCCCCGGTGAGCCCCTGCCGGGCAGGGTGACTGGCTGCAAACCCAGGCAGTGACATCACTGAGACCAAGGGTCACCTCACTTGCAGGTGAGACGGAACTGGAGATGGGCAGGAGGGGGGACGCGGGATGCGATGGGCACCGGCTGCTCCACACAACTGGTAAACCACTGACCTCTACATCTGAACCTGACGAGGTGCGAACATGCTGGCTAACTGAATTTAAAAAAAGCAGCAAATTCTCAAAATATGCCATTGGTGAGATTTTCTCATCATCCGTGACCTTCCAATGAACTCCCCCTGATCTCCAACGTTCTGCCCTCCGGTGTCTACGCTGCCAACTAAACTCCACTCAGAGGAGTCACAGAGAGGGGAGACCCTGGATCCTGGGCGGGGCCAACTCGCCAGGGGGCGGGCAGAGTATCCTTCTCTCTTCCTGCCACCCTGAAAAGCTTCCTCAGCTTTTACCTGCATTTCACAGCCCAGTCTTGTAAGAGAGATTTTCTAAGCTGTCTGGGGTCCCGGGTGACTCTCTGCTCCTCTTAGAACCCCACACTGGCTGAGAGCAGCGTGAAGCCCCCGTAAGCTAGAAGGATCCGAGTGAGATGGAGACCCCAGGATCCAAGGGCTCTGCTCTGGGCCCTGCTAAGCTAAATGATTCTGTTCCAGGCAAGGCCTGTAAAAGCCTCCTCAGGATGCCCCTGGCCTGGGGATGCCCAAACCCTTTCCTAGGGTCACCCCTGTATTTGCCACTTTCATGATTTGAGAATGGAGGCGGGCAGTAAGAGCGTCCCCATGGCTGAGGGCAGCAGGACGACAACAATGCAATTCTAGAACCCACGTTGGCCGACGCTGAGAACCAGCGAGAGAGGAAAGCAGCAGGTGCCGCTGGACCTACTTCGCCGGCCCCTAAGAGGAAGCCCAGTGCTGCACGACGCCCAGCTGTCCCAGCCGGCCTGCCTTGTCCTTCCTGCTAGAGTCCCCTTCTTCCTGTCCCAGCCGTGGCGTCTGCACATGCCACCATCAAATGCCACTCGTGCTTCTATCAAGAAATTAAACTTTCAGATTCAGTCCATTCCACTTCCTGTAGGCGAACTGAAAATACGGCATGGTAACTGATTTTCTACTGGCATCATTTTGGCTCGATCTTTTTTTTTTTTTTTTTTTTTTTTTTAAATCTACTTCCTCAAGCCAAAAAAGTCGTCTTATCTTTCACTACATACATTCTTTACTCCCATCTACGCGTCCATCTCATTTCTGGTTTTCAGAGGTTCTAACCCAAAGTTTTTACTACTGCAAGTCTTCAATTACTACGAGAAGGGTTGGCCAGGTGGTTCCCGTACCAGGTTTTCCTGTATTCGCTACATGCCCCCGGGGGGTCAGAAGGAGCTAAGCTCAAATGTATCTTACCCTGTCATGTCTTTCACAGGACACTCCCTCGACTTCCTCCCCAGGTCCCAGGGCACATGGATCACTGCGTTTCTCCTGAGTCCCAAATGGCCAGTGACTTGATCAACAGCGTGAGGTAACAGCTGCCCACCAGACAAAATGGCAAAAATACGCGAGCGGTCGTGGACACAGGGAGACAAGGTGTGTGTTCCGTGACACTGTGGTTTCTGCCCCACCTACACAAACACCACTAATGGCTATTCATACTTCAATCTTGAAATTCTGCTGTATTATCTGCAAATTATAGAATTCTTAAACTGAAAATCTTCAGAAGGCTGAGATGTTATTGATTTATTAAAACCGACTCAATCATTAAGAGAACATAGCCTACAAAACCCGTCAAAGAGTGACTTTCATTTCATTTCAAGTCCTGGCTCAAACTTTCTGAATTGAATTATAATATACACATAGAAGTATAGATCTCATAAAATCATCACTGACTATGAAAAAAATTAAAGTATAAGTTACCTAACATCACATTTTTATTAATATTAAAATACCCAGATCGGGTTGCTGTAACAGATATAATATTGAAAAAGAAATAAGGGCGTCAAGAATCAGGAAGGACAGCACAGATATTACATTAAAGCAGTGGTCAGAAATATGCACTGTTCGGGGTCTTATGAATCACCGCAAAATAAGGGAGTAGCTTGCACCATCCTGGTATAATAATGTACTTTTCTAAACATACTTTAAAGATTGTATGTTTCTTTGTATTTGACTGTGAAGGAATTTCTGATTTTGTGGAGCTTTGTTTAGTAATAAACACTGCACCCAAGTCCCCGGGAGTAAAAAATACTGTCACCCACACGGAACAGCTAGTGTGACCGGCAAGTCTGCTCTTCCAAGGGCCGAGTCCAGGAGGGAGTCCTAATGACTGGCGGCAAAAGACCAGCGTCTCTCCACCTGCGCATGCTCGTGGACGTGACTTGATCCTTTTCTCTTCCCCTTCGCTAAAAAGACTCTACACCTGCCCTTTCTCATCTCATCAAGGAGTCTGTACACAAGCCGCTCAAGGTTCTGCGATGTTCTGTCCCCCCCACCCTCTGCCTGATGGACACACTTGGCTCCCCCTTCAGATCTCGGCTTGATGACCAGCTCCTGGGGGGCGTCTTCCCAACCCCTCTGTCTAGCACATGCCCTTGTCTCCCCACATCAGGGACTGGGTTGAGCTAGACCCTGTTCTCCTGCTGTAGCCTACATTCGATAGAGACCGTCTCACAGATAACAGAGCCATTATTTCCCGCCATTCAGGATACCACCGATGTAGAGGCTAATCGCTCTTTCGCTGGGATTCCACAATAGCCACTCAGCCAGGAAAGACCTAGAACTCCATCGACAACTCACCATCCTGAACCATAAGCTTTATGCGGGCCATCGCCAAATGCAGGGGACGTGGGTCCTTCCAACAGTATCATGAATTGACTTTCTGCCTGCGCCACTAGTCCCCACTGGCTTGTCCCAGGTTCCAGTCAGAATCCTCCTGCTCTGAGCTCCACATTTGACCGACAGACTGACTCTTGCATTTAAAACAGTCAGCTCTGTCTACATGGAAACGAGGCTCCGTCCATCTCTTTCTCCCTTCTCATTACATCTTCTCACCCCGCGCCATGTTATCTCTCACGTACGTGGCCTTCACCTCCACTGACAGCCTCCAACACAGAAGTCCCTTTCCCGGTCTCTTCTTCCACAGTCCTGCACCCAGCCTGGTGCCCTCGACACAGACGGCCTGGTCCAGACTGAAAGTCAGTCATACTGTTTAAGGACTCCCCCGCTGTGATACCTACGAAGAGGCGATACTTCATCATTCCAAAGCTGTTCTTGAGCCCTAACAGTGAAGGCAAGGTCAGAGGCGGGGAAAGAAGCTCAGTCAGTAAACATGGCCAGGTGTCTCTGACCCGACAGCAGGAGCCCCGGCCACGTGTGAAGTGGCTGAGGGGCCACCATGGCCCAGCCTTTCTCAACAGGGGCTCTGGCTGTAACTGTTCCTTACTTCCAAGGTCTGCATTATTAGGAATATTCCAGAGGTATAGGCCAGTCATTTCATTTGAGAAACATCTTAGAGCAGAGCATCCCATCATAACTCCTTTCCTGCAACACGGTCGGTAGTAGCTAGAAAACCTGTCAGCTGAGCGCATCTAGTTTAGAAAGACTCAGACGTCCACACGTCCACACAGACCCTCAGAGCTGTCTGTAGTTCAGCTCATTCCACCCCACTCCCGGAGGAAATGCAAATGACAGCCACGTTCCACTATAAATAGCCGCTCTCTTAAACTACAGAACTAATGGTTGTTGCGTGTGAGAACTGGAAACAGCTTGAGTTACCCAAAAGTATCATAGCTTCTAAACTCTGGAACACTATGCAGCCGCTAAATAGATGTTCGGACGAAATATTTAGAAACACGGAATAATTCTGTGACTTTAAGAGACAATACGTGGGGCACCTGGGTGGCTCAGTGGGTTGAGGGTCTGACTCTTGATTTTGGCTCAGGTCGTAATCTCGGGGTCCAGGGATCGAGCCCCATGGTGGGCTCCACTCTTGGTGCAGAGTCTGCTTGAGATTCTGTCTCTCCCTCTCCCTCGGCTTGCTCTCTCTGCCCCCATCCCACAAAAAAACAAACAGATAAATAAAATCTTTAAAAACAAACAAACAAAAATAGACAATATGTACATACACAAATTCAAGTATTACATGTGCATTACACACACCCACACAATTAGAACCACGACATGTGTTAAATGTTAACATTGACTTTCTCTGACCAGCAGGATTGTGGGTGATTTTTATGTTCTTTTGGTTCTTCTATATTTTCCAATGTTTCTAAAATAAATGTGAATTGCTTCTTTAATTAGAAAAATAAAATGTGTTCCTAAAAGGATATTCAGAAATTAAATCTAAATGTTTTACAATATTAATGCAAATTATTAAAACTTTAATTGTCTGAAATATAGAGGAAAAATGTTGTTTGTCATGAAAAGCACTTTTGAAGAGGCAATATAATTTACTAAAAATGGGAGCTTAAATAAATGAACAGGGAAACCTAAGGAAGTTTCCCTTAGACCTTAGACGTGGAAATGTTTGCTTCTCAAACTTGTCGCACCCGGGGAAAACCTCAGGTGCTCGCGTTTCTGTCAGATTCCCATGAAAGGTGTATAATGTATTTCTCCATTCTTCAAAAAATTTTATGTCAAGTTATAGATTTATCATGAAGCACACATCAGTACTTGTTTTCTGAAATCACTCTTATGGTCTTAATCACTATGAATACTGAGTAAGAATGTTCACCATAGGTCAGGAGGAATTTTCACCATAGATTTTAGCGATGGGAAGGGTTAGGTAATGATAGGTTTACAAAAACACAACATAAGAACAACACCCAAGGTCAGACTCACAGAATCGGATAGTAGAAAGGTGGTTCCCAAGAGCTGGGGGGCGGGGGTGGAGATGGGACCTGCTGGTCAGAGCACAAGCCTCGGGTTCTAGAAGAATCGGCTCTGAGGACCGGACACACAGCACGGCAACTCGAAGTATCAACACTGCTTTGTCCACCGGAGTTTCGCCAAGACAGTGAATCGGAAGCATTCTTACCACAACAGAGCAAGAATTACTGGTCACAGCGGGAAATGCTGGTGTGGCAATAACCCACCTACCGCCGTCATTTCACAAAGCGCTTACATCAACTCATCATGCTGTACACTTAACAGACCATCTTATTTGCCAAGAATCGCCTAGTTTCATGGCCACGAACAGGGCTGAGAAGCCAACGTAGCTCCTTTCAAATTCTTACTCTGATTAACCCAAAAAATAGAACCTTGAGTAAAAAAACCTGGATGTCTGCCAGATTTCCTTCTTTGACCCACTTGCCTTTAGATCTCGTGAGACAAATGAACTAGGAGAAACAATGAAAGCCATCACAGCGATGTCAAAAGCATTCTGGGCCAGGCCATGCTGGGGTTCCCGCAGGCACAGCAGGCAGCCTGACTGCCCTGAGGCGTAGCCAGGAGGTGGTAAGTGGGTCCACAAAAGCAGGCTGCTCTTCAGGGAAGCCTTACTATGAAAATGAGAGGGATGCCATGGTGACAATGACAGGAAAGACATTTAATTGGGCTTTTCCATAGTTTTTAATTACTGGAAGATCCTGCGACATAACTATGAATCTAAAGGAGGAACCCAACAGCAAGACCGTGGAAATGGGAGATGGAAATGTGAGGCAGAAATCCTTGGACAGGTGGAGTTAGTAGAGTATAGAGAGGATGGAGGAGAATTTAGCTTCGGCAGGGAAACAGATGCATTTTCCGGATGTAACAAAAGCTGTGCATAGATGGGAAAAAACGTCAACGGTCTGTTGTTGCTTTTGTCTGCTAGGTGGAAGCTGAAGGCATTCAAGCCTGGAAACTTACTTTGTCAGTGAAACTGACAGCAAAGGACCACTAAGAGAGAGATTCAATATTGAGGGTGGGGTCATTTACGTAAAACGTTGATAATGATGCCAGGCCCTCTGCCATAGCTCTTTTTGAGAAATCAGATGTACCTTGAACCCTCTGGATTTATAGCTCATTTTCTAGGAAGGAAGATCACCTTCTTAAATAGCGGGGTACCCCATGTCCTACTATTTAACAGATTACATAGACGGGAAGGATAAATGATAACTAAACAGTATGGAAGTTGCATAGCAGTCTTTAACCACAGAACAGTCTAAGCAACGAATGAGCAACATTTGGGAATGAGTTCATTTTGATCTATTGGTTTAAGCCGCCTAACACAAAGTAAGCAGTATGTTTTTGAAATATCGTTTCCTACCTCAGTTATGACAGAATTGTTGGTTTCTCACATTTACCGGCCCCACCCATTAAAATGATCCAGTCCCACAATACCCATTAGACACGGTCCATGACACACTGTATCCAACAGGCACAAAAATGATGAACGTCAAATGTTCAAACTCAAAAGGCCAAGGACCGAGAAAACATTCAGAGCAATTTCCAGTAATCATCCCCTTGTTACTGAAGTGAGACAGTGATGAAGCTTTTGCTGAGCCTCGCTTAGTCAATGACTACCCACCTGCTAATATTTTCCCTGTGCCTTCTGATTTCAAAGAGTAAAAATACCTTGAAAGGTCTCCTAGTAGTAGGTAACAGAGTTAATTCACCGTTTTGTAAATAAAACTAATTAAAATGACATCTTAGCCTCCTGTTGTCCATTACTCATTTTTTGTAAACACGTTTAATAGATGCCCTTTGTGGAGTAAGGTTTATTAAATAACTCCAGGACATGGAATATCAAATTATATCCTCCCAAGTTTTTCAGTAGGAAAGACAAGAAGTCTGAGATGATTTATCAGTAACACAGGTATATCATTTTCTCAAGCAGAAGCAACCTACAGTCTTTTATTCAATTAAATTATTTTCCTAAAATAATTAATACCAAATTCAAGGGATATATTTCCGATGGTTCCAAACACACCAGACTGTTGAAACGTGCAGATTTGCCCCAGCTTGGGAACTGGTCATGGGGCAGAGTAATGTAGCACCTGTGGCCACTTTGCAATATCAGATGTGAAAATTCAGAACCCTGCAATAAATATGTTTCTTTTACCCAAAGTCGTATGAGAAAAGATGGAAGAACTGAGTAAGTCTCCTCAGAAACGGTTCCCAGTGCAGTCCTGAGGCACGAGAAAGCAGACAAGCCCACCGTCCCTCCCTCCACAGACACGGGATTGCGCAGATTCTTAGTGTATCGGTTCTTCAAGATACAGATGCACGGATACAACACGCCAGAAACACACGTACATAAACATGTTGAAACACATATGAAATCAAGATTTCCTAGAGAAAAAGACCTGACATGACTTGAGTTCATCGCTTATCAGCCTTTGTGATTCAGTCCTGAGGGACAGAAGAGATTCTTAAAATCTGGGACATGGCCATGTACCTTGAAAAAAATTTTTTTAAAAAACTAGAGATAATTCTGAGTTATAGAACATAGTGTTTGAATATGGAGCAAATTAGAAAATATTTTTAAAATTAGGATAATGTAGAATGAAAAATCAGAACGTATATATGTGAGATGCTCAACAATCTATAAAATAAAGTGAAGAAAAGAAAATTCTCAGTGGACAAATTGTAATTATAATGTATATTACATATAATTAAATACATGTATAATTAGATATAAATATAAAAAGTTATAGTGGTTTAAAATTTTATTTTGGGGAAGCAAAACATTTAGATTTGAGATATGTATTATTAATAGATTTCTTTATATAAAAATAAGGATTACATATTAAATGTACTGCTCACATCATAGGAATGCTCTACACTTCCAGTGACAGATCTATAAAATTTCAGGAAACTCCAAAACCCTATCCAACTACGTGCTGGAAATTGTAAAAATACTGAGACTTTTTCTGTATAAATTTTGAAAAGTCTTGCAGAAATAACCATTTTTTGATCCACCCAATTCCTAAAATATATTGGGTTTAGATGATTTTTAATTCACGCTTAAAATTCTAAGAAAGTGTGTATTGTTTTGCTTAATAAACGCAGTGGGTCCTCACTATTCATAGACTCCACACTTGCAGGTTTGCCTGTTGGCTGACTTTTCCGTAACACCACAAGGTCTCCTTGGGCTCCACACCCCCCGTCGTTCCCGCACAAGCATGGAGTGGGGACAATCCTGGTCAGCCAGTGCGCACGTTTGCAATGGGGATCCCACATGACAAGTTTAACTTACATAGTGCAAAGTCTCTGTTGTGGTCCATTTAGTGTGTCTTTCACATTTCTGTCCTTTTGTTGGCAATTTTGTCATTTAAAATGGGCCCCAAGTGGGGTGCTGAGATGTTCTCCACTGCTTCCTAGAGCAAGAAGCCTTATGGAGAAAACACGCATGTGGCTAGGCTTCCATCAGGCACGAAATATATAGCATTCCTGGCCATGAGTTCAATGTTTATGAATCGGTAGTATATATTTTAAAAGGTGTCTTTAAGGAGAAAGACAGATAAAACAAAGTTCGCACAGACCAGCTGACGACGATGTCGTAACCAGAGGCTCGCGGGAACCCAGTGCTGCACTTCCCCAAGAGCTGTGGTTCAGCATTCACTAATGCGGTGTTTGCGGTGACCTTAGAGAACATAACTACCACAAATAACAAGAATCGAGTGTATGTTTCTTATCTGTCTTCCCAAATTCTAAATATCAGTTTGAAATCAGTGTTTTTAAAGGGGAATGAATGTATGATATTACGGTGAGAATCACGGTATCATCTGTCCACTCTGGGGACTTGCCATTCTGTAGGAAGTCTGTCATTAGCAAGAGGACAGCAGACCGGGGGCTCAATTTATGACACCAAATCTGTCCCTGCCCTTACTCTGGGGCCTTCAGCACAGATCCTGGCCTCTCTGGGCCTCTGTCCCTCACCTCTAAAGGGCAGAGAAATCTAGCATCTATGCAGTAGGGTTTCAGGAGAGCTGAGTCAATTTATCACTAGAAAGCATATGTAGAAACATATCAGACACATAGGAAGGCTGTGCCAAAGTCAATTATTATTACCTCTCAGAGTTTCGTAGATCATCTGGCAAGAGTACTGACAACATTCACAGTACCTGAGCCTACTCCATGGACACGAACCTTCTGCGGTCCAATTAAAATAGCAACGTTCCAGTGCTGCGCAGTATTTGATAGCAAGACACACAACTACACACATCTCTACTCCACAAAAGCTCATAACACATAATTATCTCTCACCTCACTGAAATTGTTCTTATTATGATTTTCTAAGAGACTTGAAAGAGATGATTCCAGTGCTTTTAACACAAATGCCAAGCCTCTACTCCTCAGTCCAACAAGTGGGAGTCATCTGTGATATGTGGTCTCTCTCAAGCCCTACATCCAACCCCACACCAAATACGGACAACTTGACCTTCAAACATCTAGATGCGAGTCACCTCCCACCACCGCCACCACCAACATAGCGTCTAGCCTGGGGAGTGACAACAGATGGCTCCCCCATCCTGCCCCTCCTTGTCCGCTTTCCACAGAGCAGCCAGAGGGATCTTCTCCAACAGAAGTCCGATCGTGTCACTTCACCCAAAACTCTCCAGAGGATCCCTGATTCACCTGGGGTGAAAGGACACGGGGAAATCCAGTCACAACTCACTCACACGTCCCCTTCTCCATGAGGCCACCCCTTAATACCCTCCACTCCTCTCCTCCTGGCCTTCCCACAGTTCTCTGTAGTTGACATAACTGTGTATTTCACTCATTTGCATATTTGTTCTTTCCGGCTTCTCCCCAGGAGAATGCAAGCTCCAAGAGGCAGGGATTTGTGTTTTTTATGTTCATGGCTGACCCTCTTCGTAAAGACCAGAACACACTCAAATACTTATACAGCCTCTTACTCATCCGGAATCTTTGGAAAATGGGAAGAATATTGGACATGCAGCGCTAACACCAAGTACAGTAGCACTTACTCCTGGAAGTAAAATAAATCTCTCTTTTGAGGTTGTAAACAGGAACACATTCCTGCTACAATTTTTGTGTCAATGGGTTTCATCCATATTTATTTGAAAGTGAATTATTCCTGTGGATAGATGGCTGGGCTGCCTATTCCATGGTGGCAAGGAGACCACTCAGACTTGCTTAATCCACTAATTAAATCTCTCAATGGTGCCCTTACTTGACTTGCTCTTGTTTGTTCTTGCCATTCTCTCTAACGTAAACTGTCTTTTTGTTCACCGGGTAGCATCTAGAACATAGGGGTTATTCAATAAATATTTGAATGATGAATAAGTTGTAAGTTCCTCAAGGGTTGGAATTATGTTAAAATAGTAATCAATAAATATTAATTCAATGATCAGTAAGTGAAGGTCACTGTAGAATATAACTGTCAGAAATACAACTTTGTACCTCATGTGAGAAAAGAGTCACTGCAGAACCATGAACATGTTAATTTGGATACTATAGATTTAACTCTATGTTCACACATGAAATAAAACTAGCTTCTATTTCTCAATTCTGTCTTCCAAAGAAAAGCAACATAATCAGACACTGAGATGTGCATGTTTTCTAGAACTCCTGCATAATTTCTGAAGAATCTTTGTTAAGCTAACACCAGATTTTTTTTCACCAGAAAAAAAAAAAAAATCCCAACTCTCATTTCTGAAATAATTAAAATATATTGTGAAGATCAATGCTAGGATCTAAGCTATAATTAAAAAACAACAGCAATAAATAACTCTACTAAAGTTTTATACTTAAAGTTTTCATTTTCTTGTAAAGAAATGCTGTAGACACTGGTTTACTAGATGTGAGCAAGACAATAAGATTCGACAGATGCCATATCTCTTTACTGTATGCCTAGTTGGCTAAGAATTAAGAGAATGGATTGAAAGAAACACCACTTATGAAACCACTTTAGTTAGGATTCACTTGCAAAGTATAAAGGCATATAATTTCCCGGAAAAAAAGCTAGCAGAGTAGAGCTCCACACGACATCTACACAATCTGTTTTATGAACTCTGTCATCCACAACCTTAGTCTCTAATTATCTTGTAACTCCAGGAAAATAAAGGGTAACATACATACATATTTTTTTATCAACCCAAGTATTACATATTGTGAAATAGTAATAGTTAAATATATAGCCTTTGGTATGCTGTCAAATCTTCAAATGGTAAAAAACTAAATTGCTTTACTTACTAATACAAGCAGCAGGACAATATCAGGGTTATCACAAGCGCAGGCGATGTGCATTGGTGTCCAAAAGTCTTCATCTTGGTGGTTGACATTGACCCCTCTGTCAATCAGGATCTCTGCAATGAAGGCATTATCATACCGAGCGCACTGAAAGAAAGAAAAAAAAAGAAAGAAAGAAATGTATTTCAAACGATGATAAGGTTCATTGCAAATGTCCATAGATAAAGACTTCAATGCCAATTTAGAGGTTGAGAGATGGGACTAACGATTCTCCAGCTAACCTACAAGCTAAGGGGCATATGGGGGTTGGAGGACTCAAAGGGAAATGGCATCCACAGACAGTAGAAATAAAAATGAGAACATAGGGACAGACATTAAGAAGGAGGAAAAAATTTCAGTTTTTGTGTCCTCATCATTTGTACAAAAGATTACCAGAAAATCTCGGACTGCTTGCCAAAATTATCTTTCTGAAATACAGATCTGATCATATGAGCCTTCTGCTCTGAAATATATATATTTTGTCATTTAATTTTGTTGACGAATAAAGTTTTACCCCCTTATTGCATCCAAGACAGAGAAGACCCGTCATCGTCCTTCCAAACGCATCCCCCATCATCCAAACGCAGCCTTCAGCCTAGCTGCAAAAGATAAGTCAGTACTCCAGGGTGCCATCTTGGAACAGTTAACTTGGTAATTTCAGAATCTTCTAACATGAATTTTAATCATTGTGTTTTATAGAAATTTCATAGTCTACTAAATCAAACACTCCAGGAACTTGTTTTGCTCTTATCTTCTATTTATTATTTATAGGTAAAATTTATAAAAAAATTCAAAGTCAGGGCTGGCTCCAAGGGTACACAATCTCCATAGTTGTGCTTAGGTAGTTCCTGCATTTGGTTTAAGGATCCAAGAACTTTAAATAGTTGTCATCAAGAACTTTCAATAGTTATTGAAGAGTCCCATATATTCACTTGCCCTGCACCTTATAAATTATCCTGTCCTAGTATAAGTCTGATATTTTATATCTGTAAGCTACATCAGTTCCAATATTTAGCATATTAGCTAAATTAATATTTTAAAAAAAGATCTAAGCTAAATAAGTTAACTACAGATCAGCAAAATTTCTGGGTTGATAGATACATGTTTCCCATAGGATTTGGATTCATCCAACAGGTTCCCCTCCCACAGAGAAGTAGTAATCAAGGCCATCATTGGAAATAGCATCATGTCAATGTATCAACTATTCCTGGCCCAGACAATTAAAAACAAATCATGGGAGGGCTTTCCCTTTTGAGTAACAGGGCCCAGACTGGCATTCCTGCCCAAATTAACTGCAACAAAAGCAAAAACTCTCGGACAAAATATGACTTCCAAGAGCTGGGAAGAAACAATGCAATCCTACTGCTGCTGTTATTCCAGCTCCCTGGCTTGAAGGACTTTCCAAGCTGCAGCACAGTGAGAAGAACCCCGGTCACCCAGGGCCACTTAAGAGGAAACTGAACTGAAATTCCAGAGACTGAGCTGGCCAGGATATAGGGCAGAGTCACAGAGAGAACAGGGCTGCACAGAGAAAGGGGACTTCAAAGGTCTTCTACCCCCAGCTAGAAATACTAAACTCCAGTTCTGAAGGGCTCAAACTGCTTCCAAATAATTCAACACCCCCCCTCCCAAAGAGAACTCAAGGCTATTTATAGAAATATGAAAATATTCAGTACCCAACAAGGCAAAGTTCACTATGGCAGCATCCAGGAAAAAAATGACCAGATATACAAGACAACAAGCAAATAGGACCCACAAAGAGGAGAGAGGGGGCCAACGAGAGCCAACTTGGAAGCGATACACTTGTTAGAATGAGCAAATCTGCATGTTAAAACTGTTACAATAACTACATTCCGTGTGTTCAAAAAACTGGGTAACTGTTGAACATGGTAAGCAGAGATATGGGAGACAGCAAAGAGACTCAAATTTAACTCCTGGTGATGAGAACTACCAGGGTGGAGATAAAAAATACACCAAAGGATGGGATTAACAATGGACTGGCTGTTGCAGAAGATAAGACTGGTGAACCTCAAGATGGTAACGTAGATTACACAAAGTAGGACAGAACAATCAATGACTTTCAGTAAGTGAACCAAGCATCAGTGACCCATGGGCAATCTCAGACAGTAACCAAATAGACTGATAGCACCGGAAATGGGGTTTACAGAAATTGATTTATATTTTCATATTATTTCATTTGCATTAAAATTAGTAATTACAAGATAGCCAGTTTTTAAAATTAGGTACAAGGTTTGAACTGGTATTTCACCAAAGGAAAAAAAAGACACATGAATTGTGTTTCCCAATCATGATGCAGTCATGGAAGAGCATTCCTATCTTCCTCCAGTATCTGGTGGTCTCAAGACCGTTAAGTGGTGAGCACAGTGCAAAATCATGATTCAGGTTCCACATGAAGGAAGATGCGGAGGCATCTGTATTGGGATGCATGGAAGCACCTGGGGCAATGGCACACGTGAACTTGGAGGGATTGGTTCCGGTTTTGGACCATGACGTTTGCCTTTGTGAAGTACGGCGTCCTGTGTAACAGTAACAAAGACGCTAAGACCCCTAGTCCCATCCACAGGAGCTGCACCTTTGGGTCCAACGATTAATAAGATGAGGATCAGAGTCTAAAGGCTCAATAAATAGGTTTTAGAATTAGGGCCTGGATCCAATTTCTTTCAGGAAATTCACATGCTGCTAACGTGTACTCCGCTGTTTTTATCTTTTTGATAACTCCCTGCAGAATCAACAGTGATAGGACCTCCTCCTTCCCCGTCTGTCAAGACCCCCTCCTCCCACACCTCAGGAGTCCACATTTACAATTCAAAGATACCTACAGTTTGGCTCTTCCCTGTCTTTTACCAAAAAAGAGTTAATTAGATACAGTGTGGAAAATGGTATCAGCCTCTCTCAAGTAATGTAATTTTTAGACTCACATTTCAGAGGATCATGAATAATAATTTGACAGCAATAAATACCTTCTAATCACACTTGTCTGAAAAGATTACGATAGTTGAACATTCCCGTTACAATGTTCTTACAACATTATTGTTAGATAGTAAACCTCATTCTCACTGGAAAGGATTTTCTTCCAGTTAGCAAATCTTTCTCCCGATTTAAACCGTTCTTCATCATTTCAACCAATTTCTGGCAACAGTTTATTGCAGCAAGAAGGTGGCTGAACTGCCACTAGGTCACCTTCAGAGAGCTCTGAAACCATCAGAGCTGGTCTCCCCAATCCTGTCACCATCCTCTGTGTCTCCAAGGTCCAGACAGGACAAGCTACATAACTAGTGGGACCCAGTGCAAAATGAAAAAGTGGGACCCCTTTTTCAAAAATGACCAAGAATTTGGGGGCATCTGGGTGGCCCCGTTGGTTGAGCATCTGACTCTTGATTTTAGCTGAAGTCATGATCTCGGGTCATGAGATCAAGCCCCATGTCGGGCTCTGAGCTGAGCATGGAGTCTGGTTAAGATTTTTCTCTTCCCCCAGCCCTTCCCCCCATGCTCTCTCTCTCAAATAAATAAATACATTTTTTAAAAAAAATGACTAAGAATTTTAAGAGGGTGACAGCAGAGCATGGAACCAAGCATGGGTTCAGTGGAGCCTAAAGCGACCACGAGGACCCCGTGCCTGTGAAGCTGTCCTTGAATTGCCAGATCTCTTCATGCAGCCCGCCCCCCAGGTCCCTCAAGTCCGCACACCGCACTTCCTTCCAGCGAACCCCTGGAACCTAGTCCGTTTCAAATAAGCCCTCCTCACCTAGAAATGTCCGTAGAACCTAAGTCTATTTCTGTGGAAACACCATCTCTCCTGCAGCCTCCTCCACGGAGCAGGTAAATTTCTTCTTCCATCTGGCCCTGAAAAAGCTTAGCCACTTTCTGAGCATATTGATTATTTTTTTTTAATTTTTATTTTTTAAGTAAGCTTTACACCCCAGTGTGGGGCTTGAACTCACGACCGCGAGATCAAGAGCCTCACGCTCCATGAACGGAGCTGATCGATGCCCCTGAGCTTACCGATTCTGACAGATTCACTATTCATTCACCTTAATATGCTAATTTCGAAGAGTCCCTTGATCCTTACATCCTAGCCCTCTTCTCCCCCAAAGGTCTCTCTCCCCTTTCATCAAAGTTCTCCACTTTCACCCCCTACAATCACGGTCGTCCCGCAGTGAGCACGTCAGCCACGCTGGGTTACACACCCTCTCTGAAAGTGTAGAATGCCCTCCCTTTAGGCCCCCAGAAACCTCCACCACATTATACATTAGTTCCCATCCCCTGACTTGCTGCCCCGAAGACTGGCTTCAAGCTAAATTACTAAATCCCAATATCCCAATCGTGATCAAAACATTCCATTCTGCCTCCTAACGCATACTTAGAGAGCAACACTACAAACAGCTCCTTCCCCCAACACTGTTTATTGAGTTGCCTAGGATTAGTGAGAACAAACTCCCCCCACACTAACCAGCAGTCCACAGCTTCTCAGGGTATGCATTCTTTCACTGTTTGGAATTGTTTGTAAACAAAGGTAATTAATGTCTCTCGATGTACAAACTCAATACAATGCATATTATTGATTCAGCTGAAAAGACCCTAAAAACCAAAGAAACCAAATTAACAGATACAATTTTAAACTTCAAATGTTTTGTCTTTTCCCTACATCTTGTCATAAGGGATCTTTTATGTATTTTAGTTTTTTGGTTGGCTAACGACCATATCCTGAACAACTCTGAAATCTATCACTCAGAAAATTCAACGTTTTCTACAAATGCTGAATTCCCACATTAAACTCCTTGTTCACACATGGAAGTTGACTTTTGCAAGTTTTTGGTTTTCTTTTTTAAAACATGGGTCAAACCTGTCACATTAGTTTTCTCACTGTCTATATATTTTCAGGGCACACTTCCCTTTTTTGCTCCTCTGCGCAGATTTCACAGCCACCAGGGTGGGAGAGATTAGCAAAGAGTTACCAGGACAACATTCAGTTTGATCCAAATATCAGTTATCGAGCGGGTATCACGTGCTAAGCACAGTTCCATTATTAATCAAAAAAATTCTCTCTGAACTCTCAAGAAGTGGAGGGGAGAGGGGAAGCAACAGGACTTATGCATCAATTTGGATTAATCATTGTCCATTTTTCTTGTCCTATATTTAAGGGTTCCCAGTGGTTCAAAAACTGTCCTACAACCAGAGACAGATGGAGAAGAGACAGAGATACACAGAGAGAGAGACACACACATACACGCAGAGATTTGTTTCAGTAGGAAAATGAATTTGAATTTGCTGCAATTTTTAAAAATCTTTGAAATCTCTCTAGAACTCCCATATGGCCCCTTGTACTGAGCATCAATCCCCACCAGCCACCTCTTTCAGCCAGTGCCGAGATCTGTACAAAATCACTTCCACTTCCCTGCCGTTATATCGCACTGAAGGATCACACTCATTATAATGTCATCTTGAACATACTTCTCATCATTTTTGCTTTTCATGTACAGATGGTCTCTGACTTACAATGGTTCAGCTTATGAGTTTTTGACGTTATGAAGGTGTGAAAGAATTCTGAATTTGGATCATGTCCGGGGCTGGCGACATGCGGTTCGAGTCCCTCTCATGAGGCTGGACAGCAGCCGCGGCTCCCAGACAGCCATGTTGTCGTGAGCGAAGACAAGTGGTACCCTGCCAACCACTCGGTACCCATGCAACCATTCTGTGGTATCGCTTTCAGTAGAGAATGCAATAAATTACATGAGATATTCAACACTTTATTAGAAAATGGGCTTTGTGCTCAATGATCTTGCCCAGCTGTTAGGCTAATGTTGGCTTAGCCAGGCTAACGACAATGTTTGGTAGGTTAGATGTATTAAATGCATTTTTGACCTAATGATACCTTCCGCTTACATGATTTATCCAGACATAAGCCAAATAAGATGTGTTTCTTCTCTCTGGCAAATACTTGTCCTACAGATTACCTCTCCATACATAACCTAACCCTCTGAGCTGAGTTATAGCTCTGATTTCCACCTGCATTCCAAGCACTGATATCTTCCAACCGATGGAACCAAACTCAAATTATAAAACCAGCTATTACTAAAGAGATTCAGGTGTACCAGAAATTTTAAAATCCTAACAGGTCTTCTATCCAGAAATTTTAAAATCGTAATAGAACTTCTATCCTTTTAAGTGAATGCAAACTCTGCACCTTCAGCTGCAATGTCAGTTTGCCTCACTTTGAATCACCAAGATTTTACCAGGGAATGCTCTCTTCCAGGCACTGCACTTGGCAATATACAGGTCAAGTTTAAGGACATAGTAATATCCTTGGGAAACAGACAATCCAGTTGAATGAGATTGAGGGTGTTCAGAGCATTCTAGATTCACAGTGGATGGGCAGCTAACACCCTGATAGAACTGGACACCCCAGTATGGGACACTCTCAACACAGGTCTTGAAGGACTCGGTGGAGGAGGGAGGGGTGGAGACATTCCTAATCCATTAAGAATTCACTGAAACCCTCCCCTTGTGCTTAGTGCTGCGCCAACCCAAAGAGTTGGTATCATGGACTAGATACTGTCCCCAGTCAATAGTCTCAAAATTCAAGAGCGCAATGCAGCCAAAGAGAAGTATGATGGACAGGTCCAGTGAGCTACGGGGGCCATCTCAGAGGAGCACCCCAAAGTAGAAACAACAAAACAATCCGGAGGAGGAATGAAATGGCTCTTCGAGGAATTCTATGTCATTTTCACGGAAGGTCTTTCTGAGAGGGTCAGTTTCAGACTGAGCCCTCAGGGAAAACCTTTCTGGCTGAGACATACAGCTTCCCTGAAGAAAGGCTCTGTGCTCTCAATGCTGGTCGACTGGATTTTTCTCAAAGCTCACAGTTCAAAGACATCTATAAAAAATTCCTTGCCCAGATTCTAATTCTTTATAAATGGGGTTCTGTGGTTGCAGAGACAAGGTGAAACAGAACACAAATCTCACTGGTAACTTTACCAAGGAATTTTTTAGAATTTGCTGTTGAGTGAACCAGTCCTGTGTGATGTATTTACTCAAAAATGGTAAATTCACTCTCCTCAGTCCCTGGTGGCATTCTGAGAAACACACTTTTGTTGCTTTCTTACCCCTAAGTCATGCACCCGTGCAGTCCAAATAAAAATACGCCCACCACACAGAACAAGGTCAGGGTTTTCATTCAAGATTTAGATGGATGCTGTACTCATGATCGAAGATCCTAGACTTGGGCTTTCCAGTTACGGATGCCACGATTCTCATGGACCAAAGAGAAGCTGGATGTTAAAAAGTAAAGTCCAGCCAGAAATTTGAATCTTAGTCACTTCCTTGGAAAAAATTTAAAGAGTTACTATTTCCAGGCCACAGAAACTGCTTCTTGCTTCCCAGCCCTTTCCAGCATCACCTCAGACATCAGAATGGCTGGGCTCTCCTGCTCAAGGACATTCTCCTTTTGCGTCCGTCTTGCTCCTTCACTTGCCTCCTCGCTTCCTGTTGCCCCATCCTGTACGCATGTCCCCCGGTCCTCATCACCCAAGAAAATCCCAGGAATGGCCCCTGGAGAGGGCACATTCTCTTCTGCGATGATGCATTTTCTCACCAGCACTTACCCTCACAGCTTTCCCCCCTTCCTTTCTGGGAGAACGAAGGAAGGGGAAGTTACACGGTCGATGCCCAGATGCTTCGGACGATGTCCACGTATGTACTGACCACTTTCACACTCTAACACCTAGACCGGTTTTAAAATTAGATCTTTCTTTAGACATTTCCTCCACAGTCCTAATATTTTGACTCTTTTCAAAATATAATATTCTCTCCTCCATCAAAAAGATACAAAGAGGGGCGCCTGGGTGGCTCAGTGGGTTAAGCCGCTGCCTTCGGCTCAGGTCATGATCTCAGGGTCCTGGGATCGAGTCCCGCATCCGGCTCTCTGCTCAGCGGGGAGCCTGCTTCCCTCTCTCTCTCTCTCTCTGCCTGCCTCTCTGCCTGCTTGTGATCGCTCTCTGTCAAATAAATAAATAAAAATAAAATAAAATAAAATCTTTAAAAAAAAAAAAAGATACAAAGATGTGGAACAGCTGCCACTGCAGTATTTTGCTAATTATCTCGGCTTCTTCCAGATCCTAAAGCTTGAAAGATGTGGAGAGAGAAGCCCAATGAGCTGCCACTTCAGACACCAGACCTTCCTGGAAGAGCAGGAAGTGGTTAAAACAGGTAGTGTTAAGCCTCTAACAAAAATGCAGTCTTAACTAAGTTTATTAATTTCTTTTATTACATGAAGCATACATGTAAAAATGAAAAGACTTTGCCTCCTCTCCCCAGCCCGAGTCACTGTTAAAAATTTCTGGTCTAGCTTGGAGATTTTCTCTGCTTTGCAAAGAATGTCCCCGTTTCTCTCTTTCTCTCTCATCTCATCACCAGACCAAAGAAAGAGTAATTTCTATTTCTAGGACATTCCATTTAGGCCTCACTGTCCTGCTGCTGTCACAAGACAATACTAAAAGAATTTGCGTTTCATGCTTCATTCGCGAGGGTTTGGTCACTACTGGAAGCTCCTTCTCAAGAGCTTATTTATTAGAAATCTTAACATTAAAACCCCACACAGCGGTTTAGCAAAACCTGTGTGATTCTGTTTCCAAATCCACAAATACAATGTCTTCCCGAGACTTAAATCTGTCTGTGCTGTCAGCTGCTGCCATTACCTCCCCTCTGTCCATCACGGGACGTGATATCTCCCCTAGGTTCGATACATGAACTAGTTACAGAAGGATGGGCAAACACGCTGATCTGGAAGTATTTGTCGAAAATTTTGAAAGAAAACAAAATCCCTCTATGGGATGAGAATGGTTAATCTCCAACATCAAAGTTCTCCTGGTACTTCTGAGAGAAATGCACTGAAATCTACTCTTGGAATCAGGAACTCAATGAAGAAGAATTGAGTGAAATCAACAAAACTCTAGAAATCTCAACAATTTCCACCGCTTTTTCTCCATGGCCCACACAAACAGATGCTGCCTTTTTCTCAAAGGCGTCGATCTAAGCATCTCTAATTAGAGCTTCAGCACGGAGAACACATTAGGATTCCTAACGCAGGATGCCCCAAAGGTGGGGCTGACAGCCCAGACCCTCACCCTTGACGTTTCAGGTGGCTAAATTGCCTTTTTCAGCACCTAAGGCATGTTGAAGCCCTGTAATTTTGTCTCTCTGGCAACTCGCAATTTTTCATTTGCTTTTATTTACTCAGGAACCCCAGGAAAGGAAGACTCGGTGCTGACCCTGGGGTCCCTCGGCTGTCCCCAGGCTTTCTCACGTGCGCCCCAGCCCCGCTTTCCTTTTGTCTGAGGCTCACAGCCCATGCCTGATGGTATGAAAATGCAACATTGTTCCCCGAATGGAGGGTTGAGAACGTGTTTCCCTCCTGCCTCCTCCCTTGAATCCTCTTATTTCGTTTTCCTTCTGATTCCACCATTTCTGAGTCTGTCTACTCTGTGATCTGGGCCTAAATTAACTGACCTCTCATTAGCCAAAGATGCCCTTAAGTCCTGGGGCCCATTCGTTCATCTGTTCATTCACGGACACCCTAGTGAGCATTTCCTGCACGTGACCGGCCAAGGATATAAGAGTGCCTAAGACAGTCACAGGTTTTGACAATGCAGTCTAGCGGAGAGAGAAGACACATCGCCCATTTATCACGGCCCATCATGACGAGATCTGCAGCAAAGCAAGGATCGTGCGCTCGGAGAGCTTGGATAAAGGAGTAATTGCATCTGATCAGGAGGGTCGGAGAAAGTGTCAGGACTCTTCTCCCAGTGCAGGATGGCCTCTTCATGGTCCTCTGCCACGATCTCCTGTTTACCACCCCCCCCGCCCCCCCAGGTCGGCCATAGCCAGTGGTTTACTCTTCTCCTTCCCTGGGAAAACTAAACTCCATATGGACAGAGAATGTGTTCTGAATCTCTGCATCCCTGAGAATGACCATGGCCTCAGACATTAATTAATTAAGTAGTTAATGCATTAACTTTCCTACTCAACAAGTCTACTGAGCAGGTACCAAGAGCTGGGCACTCCCCCAGACACTGGGGATACAACAGGCCGAGACTATGCCCAGTTCTTGCTCTCACAGGGAGGACAGTCTAAGAACTAGGATGTAATCACATCAGTCTATAATCTGTTTGGTGGCACCTGCACACTACGGGGAAACTACACACCAGATGAAAGTCAAGTTGATTGTAGAGTGGTGGTCATAGGCTGTTCTTTCCTATAGGGCAAGCCAGGGAAGGCCGCTCTGTTAGATGACTTCCGAGCAGAGACCCAAAACGAGTGAGGGCATGAGCTGTGTGGACACGTGCAGAGCAATGTTCCAAGTGGAAAAGATGGGGGGTGGGGGGATGCACCTGGAGGGAGTACGGCGGCAGGACCCCGCAAGGAGCTCTGAGAACAAGAGGGGAGGAACCGAGGTGGGGCCACGGCCAGGGCAGGTCATGATATGCCTCTATGCAGGACTTTGGGTTTTTCTTTGAGTGGAAAGGGAAGTTTCTGCAGTATTCTGATGAAACAGAGAGGTTGAACTGACTTCTGTGTGGCAACACTCTGCAGGCAAAGATGGGACGGGGAGATGAGAGAGGCTGTTGCTTATCCTGAGAAAGGGATGAAGCTTTAAGAGAGGGTGGCAGGGGTCCAGGGGAAGGGACGGAGTGGCATCTGGCTGTAGGTCAGAAGACCAGAAAGCAACCACTGGCTTGACTACTGGCAGAAGGCATTTTATATGTTCATTATAGGCAAATGCATTTTATATACACAGTTGTGGGTCTCTCTCTCTCTCTCTCTCATACACACACATGCTCAGTAATAACACTGTTGGCAATATTAACAATGAATTCGCATCGTTTGTTTACAGAGAAGGTCTGTCTTCCAGTAGTTGAATTAGAAGGACTGTGTGCTCTCTGAAAACTGAAATGAGCCCCTTTAGGTATCACTGGGGAACCGATGTGGCAAGAACATTGTGTGTGTCTGTGTCTCCAGTCAGAGGCATATTTTGTCAGAGGAAAGTCACATAGGCATATTCCCAAGCACACAGAGCTACAGTGAATAAAAAATTAATTTATATGAAAATGCATCTTAAATAATACACTGTAATGTAGCTATTAATCAATATCTAACATATCAAAGACACCTTATGGCTGACCAGTTCTTCTCCTTTCTCTCCGACCATCACAATGCAGCTGTGATATGTATTCATCCCAGTAAATACTCTGAACACAATGTTCCAGATAATATGCCCATTTCACAGGTGGGAAAAATAAGCCTCAGTGAGCTTAAGCATCTTCTCAAACTTCTTGAAAGGGGTAAATGTACATGAAGTTACATATGAAAAGAAAAGATGAAAAGCCGTTGGCATGGAATCGAATTCTCTCCTGATCCTCTTCTAATAGGGGACACAGAGGCAGGTGTAGACACTCCTAAGAAAAGAAAGCAAGGCCTGGCCTCATCTCCTTCTGAACATGCTAATCACTGGACCTCCTGGTAGGGAGATAACCATGTCAACCAAGAGGAAAATATTTGCTTGTGCAAAGCTGTTAGCACGTCCCTAGACAAGCTAGCATTTCTTATCACTGTTAGACCTGGGATCTGGGAACTAAGGAGGCATACATAGCTCATTAGCAGTTTCATATAAGCCACGTAATGATCAGAGTCCAAAATGGAGAGGTTTCAAAACCAAAACCCTCAAGAGAAGGAAAAGGTTATCTAGAAATCTCTCTTTCCATCTCAATTAAAGCTCGAGAGAAACAGTTGACATTTCTTCTACAGACTGTCTCCTATCACTATTCTGAGTTGTTTTTCTATTCTGCTGAGCGCCTAATGTGATTGCCTGTGTCCCCTGGATATCTTGAGCCTTTGGTAGGTACATGTTTCTCTTGTCTGCAGTGGTTTTCAGCCTCAGATGCAAATCAGAGTCAGCTGGGGGAGCTCTGAATTGTCATATCCCAGAAAAATGTCAGAATCTCCAGGGACCCGGCTAGGGTTGGGAGGCAGGTGTCCTGTCTAGGGTTGGGAGGCAGGTGTCTGCATTTTACGGCTCCTGGGTGATTCCAACATGCAATTAAGGCTGAGAACTGGGGTCGCGTTCCAGAGCTTGGGGCTGTTTGATGCCTGACCTTCTTTAACGGAGTTCAATGTACCACAAAGAAATACAGCTCACCCCTGACCTGGGTGCCCCAGAGTTAGGTTTTTAAAATTATGTTAATTTTGATATTTTCCAAAATTAAGTCTTAATCATTACATCAGTCCTAAGACTGCTTAATTGATCCTACTATTGAATTTTTAAGTGAACCAGTAAAAATTTCTGGCACATGATCCTAACATAATATTTTCTTGTTTATGCAATCGTTTATTAGTTGATTCACTTAGCTATCCACGGCTTTGTCTCCAAAAGAATGTAGGTGAGCTTTATTCACATTTATATGTGCCTGGTCACAAGCAGAGAATAGAGGAAATCCACTGCAGCCAGAAAGACAAAGTGCAGAGGCAAAAGAATGATTGCCTAACAGTCTATAGTAGATACAATGTATCTGCTTTATTTTCAAAAGTATCTTCTTTAGGACAGAAGTTCTAACTCCATTTGTTAAAGATTAATTACAAACTCCAATATAGTAATTAGAAAATACTGCAGCTCATTATCCATGCCTGATCATTTGAAAGTGTCATGTTTTGAGGATCATCTGTCAGACATACATTTGGAGGATGGCCTGCAGGCTCCATCGTTAAGCCTCTGCCTTTGGCTCAGGTCTTGATCCCAGGGTCCTGGGTTCCAGCCCTGCATGGCGCTCCCTGCTCAGTGAGGAGTCTGCTTCTTCCTCCCCCCCACTCATGCTCTCTGCACCCTCTATTAAACAGTCTTAAAAAAAAAAAAAAGAGGTACATTTGGCTATTGGATTTTGAACCCACAACTGATTCTCCTCCCTGCGTTGACCCCCACGTGTCCCAGTCAAAGGTTCTCACCAGATGCAGCAGGGACCCTCCCGAGGAAACGGCAGTGTGTGGATCCGCGCCCTCCTTCAGGAGCCGGAGTGCTGCAAAATGGAAAGAGTAGGCAGTTAGAGTGCGTGCTCCGTCCACACCACGAACCAACACCGGTGCGTTGCACTAGTATCTCAAACGCTAACGTCCACAAAAGTCCACGCAGACACATCCACTGCCCTCTGGCCTTCCTTGGTATAGGTAGGATCGGTGGCCTTTGTCTTCACATTCAGACTTCTTCCCTGGTCTGTCAACGAGATTTCCTATTACAGCGGCCCAAAGTATTCAGAAAGGGGAACATGTTCTGACAGTTTGTTGTTTCCGAATGCCCAGTTTGTATACCCTTTACAGGGCAAGATAATAAAAAGAAATTACTTCACTAGGCTCATGGAGGCACCGGTTCATGTAACTTTTATTTTTTTATCTCATTAGGGCCCATTGGCTTAAAACACAGTTTATACTCTGGACATTAAACTTCTCTTTCTACAATGGCCTCTTGGGAGTGTGTCCGCCATTCCCAAAAAGGACTGTGGACCAAAGCCTTTTCTATCCAGATTAAGAAGCCAGATAGGTCAAGATAGACGCCAATTACCAGAACAAATGCACAGCTGGAAGGTGACCTTGTTTCCATCTCAGCGGCAAAGGTGAGTTCATTAGTACAAGGTATGCCATAGGCATGGGGAGACTGTTCTAGTCTCTGCTTCTGACAATGGCATCTAGGACCAGCCTCACAGAAATCTCATCAGTTCCCCAAAGCACCATCATGGTTTCCACAGTTAATAGCAGTATCACAGTCTTGATAAAAAGCCATTAATGCCTTTTCCATAAAAACTATAATTAAAGCAACAGTGAGTCTTTCCCCCCCCCCATTATACCACAATCCGTTACTAAATGGCTTGGATTCAAATGCATTCGTCACTGAACATACTGTCTTTCCATGAAGTTTCTTTATAGTCTGGAGTGTCACTCAAATGTCCCTTCTATGGTACCCCAAATCTTTTATGTGTTCCAATATCTAGTGTGTCACCCCCTTCCCCAGAGCTAACCACATGTCATGAGGGGCACCAACGGTCCTGGTGGACATGGCTACTCCTGTTGTCCTCTCTTGAGGAAGGCCATTGTGTTGGCGTCATGTGCAGTGAGTGTGAAAAATGGAGACCGAAGAGCCCCTCCAAAATGGGGGGTGACATGGTGACAGCAGAGACAACCTACACCCAGCCCAGTGTGGCCTCCAGACAACCCTTCCTGAAGTCGGAGGGCCTTTTGTCAAAATCTCTCTCCCTAGCAAAGTCAGACACATCCCAGTGCCCTCTCAAGGGCACTTCTCATGAAGTGCCTTGGCTCCAAGGGCCCGCACTTCTTCACTTCCGTCCTCCCCCTCAAAGCTGTCCTCAGTAGAAGTCTGTCCACATCTGTACACCTGTCAAAGGGGCTTCCCCTTGAATATGTTCTTTCTCCAATTAAGAACTGAACTCTTTTCACAACACAGATTCTCTTAATGGTGGTAGTTTGTGACCAAAGAATTTCTCATAGACCACAGTCCTACAGGATCAAGTGTAACCTGACATGGCATGGGGTGACCATTGCTCCCTTGAGCATCTCCCTCTTCAGCCATCAAAACATCCAGGAAGGTGAGTCCTTGGCCTTTCTTGTCCTCCCTGCATATCTGGGAGCGGCCCCACGGCACGGTCCGCAGGTGTCCTCCCTCCCGTTCACACGAAGGACAGACGGACTCACTTCTCGCCCCCACCCTCAGAACCCTTCTCACCCTTAATTTTGAACAGTTCATTGACAACAGCAGACAGTTGATTAAATACATTTACCAGTGGTTTCCCCAGAAGATAAATAGCACTTTCCCCCAAATGTTCATTTTTTTAGCAAATGAAATTGTTCATCTTGAATTAACTAATATTAACACAGTGCTTTAAAGTTTTCATAGCAAAGCACATACACTACAAATACAGAATGAGGCAGATTAATTAGAAAAACATTCATAAAATCTTGTCAGCTATTTTAAAAAAGATTTATTTGTTTGAGAGCGGGAGAGAAAGCAGGGGGGAAGGACAGAGAGCGGGAGTCCCAAGCCGCCTCTGCACAGAGCCAGGAACCCGACGCAGGGCTCGATCTCACGACCCTGAAACCAGGACCTGAGCTGAAACTAAGAGCCCAATACCCAACCGACTGTGCCACCCAAGCACCCCTGCTGTCTGATTTCTGAGTAGAATCCACCATGAACCTGTGTAGTGAACGACACATAACAGGAGTCTGCGAGACACTGACCTTGGGCTTCCACAGACTGGCTGGGAGGCCTGGCCCCACTGGGGCGAGCTGCCGAATTCTTGGGGCCTCAGTTTCCTGTCCATTGACCTCACGTCCCGGGGGCACTGGCACAAGTGAATGAGCCAACGAGCGGCCAGTATATCATGCCTCCTGGCCCTGGGTACTGATCTCCAAATGATTCCATCTCTTATAATTACTCTACGTCAACAAACCCCATGGTAACGTATCTAGAATTCGTAACTTAAGGTTTATTCTAAATTTTCTCAAAATCTTCCGAGTTTTAAACGCTGAATGGGAGTCTAGAATATAAGCCAAGCGGATTTAGCAACAGTCTCCTGGAGGACGAGTGTGTGGTTTATCCAGCACGAAAGCGGTGAGGAGGACTATGCAGGAGACAGTGAGGGGCGACGAGCATGCGGGGGAGGGGGACACCACGGAGAGCTCAGAGGACGGGGTCAGTGAGGACACGGCACATCATGCTGCGGGACTCAAACACCATTCTGTGGGCAACAAACACCCTCCAGTCAGCCCTGAGTACTATGTATTTAATTATTTGTAAACAATTTGTTGTCCAGGGTCCATTCCAGGACCCCAAGTTCATGACCCAAGTCAAAGGCAGACGCTTGACCGACTGAGCCACCCAGGCGCCCCTGGAGAATTACTTTTTATTACAATCAACTTAATTGTTAGTTTATCTACTTTAATTTTTACTGTAGGCTTTGTTTAACTGTTCTACAACCGACTGACGAATTCCTGAAATTTTAACAGCTGGTTCTCGGAGGGCCAGAAGGACAAGCTCAGCGCGCTACTGGGGACAGCCTGAGGCCCTTGAGGAATGGGCCCAAGAACGTCCACAGATGACAAGGACAATACGTCCAGGAATTCCAGAACTTCTTGCCACAGTGACCCATGAGTAAGTCCCACCTCTCTCATTGCACCACACCTCAGCCCAAGGAGAAAAAAAGTGGGGACAATTTGAGCCTGTCTTTGGGGCAGATGGAAGGGCGGTTTTCCAAAAGGGCTGTTTACATTATCAGACAGAACTGAGCTGGAACCTCAGAAGACATGCTGCCTGGGTAGCCTCTGGGTGCCACGGTGGAGACTGAAGAACAGAGCCAATCAGCCATTGACAAAATAAAGAAACGTTTTTCCTATAAACACACATGCAAGTTGTAGAGTGAGCTAAATTCTATGTCTGCTAAGTCTTTTTTTTTTTTTTTAAGATTTTATTTATTTATTTGACAGAGAGAGATCACAAGTAGATGGAGAGGCAGGCAGAGGGAGAGAGAGAGAGAGAGAGAGAGAGAGGGAAGCAGGCCCCCTGCTGAGCAGAGAGCCCGATGCAGGACTCGATCCCAGGACCCTGAGATCATGACCTGAGCCGAAGGCAGCGGCTTAACCCACTGAGCCACCCAGGCGCCCGTGTCTGCTAAGTCTTAAAACTAGACACTGTGAAGTACCCATATATAAAGAAGGAATGAAGAAAATGCCATTTGCACAATAATTGATTCATAACAGAGAGTTCTGAAAAAGAAGAGGGTATGATGGGGAAACAAAGGCCGAAGAAACATTAAATGTCCTTACTACTTACAGCTCATCAACAGGTCCTTGAAACAGACAGAGGGACCTTCCTCTAGGAGCTCAGCTGCCTCGATGTTGGCACTTGGCTGAGGGCCAAAGGCCATCTTAGCCCAGGGCCCTGTGAGTCTACTTTAAATATAAAAATTCCTTTGGAAAGTTCCTTTATCCATTAACCCCCCCCTCCCCAGATGCATGTCAGCAGTCCTCCCCCAAGCATACGGCTCACCGTTACACATCCGCAGGGTCTCACGACTAAGGTTTTCGTAGACAGTAATAAATGGCCTTTTTATAACAATAGCTAGTCCTGTCAAGGTCCTGGAAACCTTGCTTCCAAAATTCCTTAGAGACTTAGGTTATCCCTAAACCATTCCCAACTTGGAAGGCTATAATCAGTCATCCTCACAACCCCAGTTGTGTTCTGAACCCCAGTTCTGCTCACAGGTTCTGTCCCCCTGCTTCAATTAAACCACCTTTCTGCACTGAAGATGTCTCAATAATTCTTTCTTGGCTGTGCGCTCCAGATCCCAACACTTCCTATGCCAGGTACATTTTCCAATACTAACACACACTGAGCACTTTTCTAAGTACTTTAATTGTAAGAACATGAGTATAAGAATTACTTTAATTCTCTTGAGTCCATGATGCAGATCCTAGAATTGTTTCACTAAGGACAAAGGGACTCCGATCTTGTGACGTCCCCAAGCCACACGGTAACCTGCTGGACCTAGCACTCAGCATGGGCAGCAGGATTCCAAGGATTCTCAACAAGAACAGCATCGGGGTAGAGAAATTTCAAAATCACAATAGGAAAAAGAAATCACAACAGAAATCAAGATCCATTTTCGTAACAAGGGGCGAATTGCCAGTCAAGTCAAATGGCCTGGCCACCCCGGGTCTTTCCGCGACAATAAAATCTGCAGGAAAACAGCGGGGGGAGAAACAACCATCTGGGGACCAAACAGAATAATGGAGCCGAGGCTGCCTCTTAGATGGGGCTGCTTGGAACCGATTCAGCATGTCCTGTGTACTTGTGGCTTTGTCATCAAGCTGCCCAGAGCTCCACCGAGAAGTCTGTGTGTGGGGCATGATTTGATATTTAAAAAGAAACATTCAGTCTCTAAAACTTCAGCTACTGCGGTTGAAAAATGGATGCAAACACATCAGGAAATGTGCTAAGGAGATCCAATAGTGTCAGCTGTCACCACGGAATGTCCTCACCAGCACCAGCATAACCAAAGCCCAGAGTCCGGCTGGGAATCGGCTCTTCCTCCGAGTCTCCAGATAGTGCCGCGATTTATCTGTGTGGATGATGAACCGGCAGCACACGGAGGCAAGGACCTGGACGGCAACCCGGGGACCATAACCGCTTTGGGAATTCTAGGAGCCCGTGCGGGTATCTGGCTACACGGTGTTCCATGATACTCACATGATTCTCACGATGACCGCGGGTCCCTATTCACAAAGATTTTACAGTTAAAAAATCAGCAGAGGCTTTGGAAGGGGAGGTGAATCATGAGAGACTATGGACTCTGAAAAACAACCTGAGGGTCTTGAAGGAGCGGGGGGTGGGAGGTTGGGGTACCAGGTGGTGGGTATTATAGAGAGCACGGATTGCATGGAGCACTGGGTGTGGTGCAAAAAACAAGGAATTCTGTTATGCTGAAAAGAAATTTTTAAAAAATGGTTTTCAAGTTTTAAAGGAATTTTTAACCCAGTATTTGCCTTGGCTGTTAAATCCTTTTTCCTTCTTATCAAAATTTATTCTATTTCTACTTTTCATTGTGGGGGGGAAAAAAAAAGTTCGAAAATTGTTTAATTCTCAAAGAGTCCTTTTGAAGCCAAACAATCACAAATAAATCTAATGAGTTTAAGAATCCAAAAAAAAAATCAGTGGAGGGAAGGACAAGGGAAACACAACTGAACCAGGGCTTCTAAATCTTGGCCCCATTTTAAGCCATGCACAGGCCTTTTTAGATAGAGGAAAAGATAATTTATATGTGGTAAAACGTTAGCAAACAGTAAGGCTGGCTGAAGGAGGTACAAAGTTCTTTGTTTGGTTGGCTCACCTCTTCTGTAGGTTTGGTTTAATTTCTCAATAAAAAGTTAAAGATGAATAACCACAAAAAATCAAGGCAGAGTCCTTTCTCCCTGAAGGGGTAATAGAAACATCAATGGAAAGATTTCCAAAAAACACAGATGTGGGAATTTCCATAACAATTGATAGTCTTCTAAGAACCACTTTGAAAGGTTTATCTTATCAATATGCTAATCAGGAATGGAGGCAGAAAGCAGGAACATAGAGATTATGTTATTAACACCACAGAACCATAGATCTGCAAAGGAATGCTGCTTAACACACAGATTTCCTGCCTAGGTTGAACCCAAATTTTAGGATGCCTGAAAAGGACATGAGGATTTTTTTAAAAAATAGATTTCTTTTGAAGATTTTATTTATTTACTTGAGAGTGAGAGAGAGAGAACAGGAGTAGGGGCAGGGGCAGAGGGACAGGGAGAGGCAGAGAAGCAGACCCCCCCTCACCCCCCACTGAGGAGGGAGCCCTCCATTGGGCTCCATCCCAGGACCCTGGGATCATGACCTGAATTGAAGGCAGATGCGTAATGCACTGAGCCATCCAGGCACCCCTAAAACAGGTTTTTCTAGTTCAGTGATTCTCAACCTATTTTTCATTATCACTCCTTCCCCATCAACCTCTGCCATAAATTGTAATACCACAGATGTTCTGTCTGTGTCCTAGGTGGTCCTAGGAAGGACAGCAAACCATGGGTAACACTTTTCTCCCTCTAAAAAGACTGCTCACCTTGGCGGACCATTTCTTCACCCTTAAGAATCAAGCCCTAGTCCCACGTCCAGATACTGTGATTCAAGCATTCTGGAATGGGATCTAAGACCCTGCATTTTACACAAACATTCCAGGAGATTCTGGGGCGAATGGCCACCTAAATTCATTTTGAGAAAATCTGCTAGGATTTTACAATCTCAGAAAATTACCTTTAACGTCTCATTTAGAGTAAGAGAAAGACTGCCAAATTTAAGACTTCACGGCCCGATAACCCAATACAGGGCTCGATCCCAGGACCCCAGGATCATGACCTGAGCCGAAGGCAGAGGCTTTAACCCACTGAGCCACCCAGGTGCCCTTCACTCACCTGTTCTACAGAATTTCTAATGTATATTACTGTGATGTATGCGCCTGGCAGGAATCAGGCATGGCCTGTGTACCTAAACCAGATCTAAATCATTAACTCTCTAAATATTCCAGAACAGACCCGAAGTGACAGTTTTATAGCAACACAGATTTAACTGCATCATATTTCTTCAGCCCTCGATGTAGGAACTATAAATCCAGAATGCACACAGTATAAACGCATGTGGCCCGTTCACTCTCCCCCTCTATAATACACTGTCTATTCATCTTAGAGAACTTTAAGATGATTTTTCATATTTCAAATTTTAGAAGGAGTCTTAGCTTCAAAACACTGATGCACTTTCAAAAAATGATAAATAAAATGCAGGACACCATTGACATTGTTAATACAAAATACTGTTTATGTCTGAGCCCAGTAAAAACAAAAACAGAAACAGAATAATACAAACATTCCTCAAAGTTATTAAAACATGATGCACTTGAAATAAAAGGTAAAACAATGATTTGCCCACTTTTAAAATTCAGGCAAAGCGGGATGGGGGGATGAGTGAGATCGCTTACAACAACCTTACCAATGACCACGGAGTAATGTATAGAATTGTGACTTCTGTTAATTTCATGTGAATTAAAAAATTTTTTGAAGAAGTAACCCAACTCAGTTGTTAAAAAATTACATCTCAAAAAAAAAAAGAAAAGAAAAAAAATTAAGGGAGAGAACTATTCAAGTATTTCTGTCATTGACCAGTACCTAAGGATAAACTCAGAAGACAGGAATGGAGAGTATCATTGGATACTTATTGAGGTATCGGTCGTTATGGGGATGTGGTCTCTCATCCTTTCATATTTCCCTTCCAGTCTTCCCCAGGTAAACTCACTGACAGAATACGGAGGACACGCTATTTCATGATTCCAAAGGTATCACAGATACGCATTATTTTAAACTCATTTTATTTTGTTTTTTTAAAAGATTTTATTTATTAATTTGACAGAGACAGTGGCAGAGCAGGAGCAGGGGGAGTGGCAGGCAGAGGGAGAGGGAGAAGCAGGTTCCCGGCTGAATGGGGAGCCAGATGCGGGACTCGATCCTCAGGACCCTGGGATCATGACCTGAGATGGAGGCAGACATCTGAGCCACCCAGGTGCCCAACTTTTAACTCATTTTAAAAGTGAAATTTCAGGGGAGCCAGGGTAGCTCAGTCAGTTAAGTATCCTACTCTTGATCTCACCTCAGGGCTTGGTCTCAGGGTTGTGAATTCAAGCCCCACATTGGGCTCCATGCCCCAATTTAAAAAAAAAAAAAAAAAAAATGGTGGAGGCGGCGGGGGGCAAGTGAAATTTCATAGGAGCAAAGTTTGCTCTATCAGACGAGACGTTTTGGAGTAACTCACTCCCTGAAGATAACAGAAAGTCTGAAAAAATATTTTTAATGCTTTAATTCTTCAGTGAGCTAAAAACAGAGTCACGTCTTACACGGAGAGGTGTAACATTAAAGAGGTGTAACATTAAAACATCAGATACATTAAAGCTATCACAACTTAAACCCTTGAGCATGGGTCCAAGAGCAGACAACAGATGAAAGAACAAAATGTCTACCACAAGATTGGTTTCCAGTTTTTGTCAATTATGAATATAGCTGTTACCAACATTCCTGCACAAGTCATTTTGTAAAATAATACAGTCATTTTTATAAGGCATGTACCTAGAAGTGGGGTTGCCGGAACGCAGAGGATGCATAAATTTGAATTTCTTAGAAATTGTCAGAGTTTTCAAAGGCGGCTGTTCCATTATGTATTCCCACCAGCAACATACTAGAATTCGGGCTGTCCACCTTCTCACCAGTACTGGCTGTTCAATGGAACCATGCTTATGGGCAAGTGGTTTTAATTTCCAGCACCCTGATGAGTTATAACATTGAGAATCTTTAGGTAAATTTATTAGTCTTTGGGATATTCTCTTCCGTGGTGCTAATCCAGTCTTTTATCCAATATTTTATAGTATATTTTATTATTTTTTCTTCTTGGTTTACAGAAGTTCTCTATCTATTGAATATGGCTCCTGTCTCCCACTATTTGGTAGAAAATCCCAGTACTTTTCAAATAATACAGCAACCCTGCATTCTAGGGGCTCAGGCAATGGTCTACTCTGTTTGCTCAGTGGTGATTATGTGAAGTTTACTTCCAATAAATCATCATTGCACATTTATTGCTAGCTTTATTATGTCTTTTATTTCATTTCAAAAGATAACAAAATGAAAAATGTGCTATATGATTACAGAAATAATGAGTACTAATATTTCAAACCCCTGGTTATTATATAATAACTATTCCTTGGTAAATCCGCCTACTACAACTAACACCAGTAGGTACAAAAATGCCTATCCAAGGGAGCAAAGGAGATAAGAGTTGGCCAACTGCTCCTTCATTTCTCAGGACATTTTGCCTATCAAAAAAGCTATGATACATCCCTATCAAATCCCCAATGCCCTTTTTTGCAAAAATGAAAAAGCTGATCCTAAAATTTGTATGGCATTATAGCCAAAACAATCTTGAAAAAGAAAGAAAGAAAGAAAGAAAGAAAGAAAGAAAGAAAGAAAGAAAGAAAGAAAACAAAGTTGGATGCCTCACTTTCTGATTTCAAACCTTACTGCAAAGTTTCAGTAACCAAAACAGGGGCACCTGGGGGGCTCAGTCAGCGCAGGGTCTGCCTTACCCTCAGGTCGTGATCCCAGAGCCCTGGGACCGAGCCCCGCCTTGGGCTCCCTGCTCCGCGGAGAGCCTGCTTCTCCCTCTCCTCCCTCTGCTCCCCTCCGCTTATGCTGCTAACGGATGCACCACATTGTGAATGTGTGAGCTGCCGCTGAACCATATACTTTAAATAGTTAAAATGGTATGTTTTATTTTCGATGTATTTTACTACAATTAAAAGCCCCAATTCCCTGATTATGATGTCTTGAACATTATAAACTTCTTAAGCCATATACTTTTTTAAGATTTAATTAATTGGTTTATTTGAGAAAGAGAGAAGGAGCCATGAGAGCCCAGGATGTGGGGGGTGAGGGGCAGAGGGAGAAATCCCGAACAGACTCGGTACCAAGTGTGGAGCCGACGGCAGGGCTCGATCTCACGACCCTGAGATCATGACCCGCACCAACGCCAATAGTGTGATGCTTACACAACGGAGCACCCAGGTGCCCCCACACATATTTAGACATGATTATATTTTATAAAACTATATTTACAGAGAACCTAATGTCAAGTGATTTTATTTATATAAATCCTGTTTGTGTTTTTCAATAATTCTGAGGTAGAGAAGGTACAGCTTTGGGGTACAAATTAAGCCTTCTTGTCTGCATGATAGTCACTTAGAACTTTTTTTCTCCGAGGAGCTGAATTTGGGCACGTTTAGCCCTCATAACCCACTAGGGAATAGTTTTGATCCACAGGTTAGTTTCTGGTCACACAGAGCTAATTCCAGTCTGGTCAGCGCCATGGACACTGGTTCTAACGGTCTTCAATGGAGCCTCGAACCACAGGCTCGTCTCTGTTCCTTGACCCATGTTGCTATTTCCCACATTCCTGCTTCAACCGCTTACTTTCTTTCTGAGTCTCATTAATCATTACATTTTTCTTTTTTATACTCAGACACATGCCCCATTAAGCATTTATAACTGTTGTCCCCAGAGAAGCTCATGTAGAAAAATATGTGCCCTGTGACACATTAAGGAAGAGAGATTAATGCTGCCCCCTAGGAAATTATCAATTCCAATTTCAGGACTTGCCAGAGGCTTCAGCGTCCAACAAAATCGAGTGAGCCCGCCCCCTCCCAGGGTGCCTGCTACCACAAAAGCCATCGGACAAATGTGTCTACCGCTGTTAGGTCGGCACACTGAAGAACGGCCCTATCCATGCAAAATCGGTATTTAGTGTCCCCACATGCGGAATATGTTATTCTTGATCAACCGATTTTTAGTCTGTGTCTTAAACATTATTAGAAATCCAATATCATGCACACCGACTAAGTTACATGGATGAATAGCAAATGCCTCTGTTAGTCTCAGGGGCTGTTGTTTAAAAATTTATTATTCAACGTCGGGGCACCTGGATGGCTCAGTCTGTTAAGCGTCCAACTCTTGATTCTGGCTCATGGTCTCAGGTCATAAGATAGAGCCCCAAGTTGGGCTTTACACTCAGTGGGGAGTCCGCTTATCCCTCTCCCAACTCTCTCTCTCAAATAAATAAATCTTTTTTAAAAGTCACTATTAAATGTGAAGAGAAGGTCAAAAAAGTCAGAGCAAGGGTAAAAGGAGTTAAGTGTCAGGGATATTTCAAGATGTTGTCACTGGAGTTTGTACCTTTCCATCACCTTCCAATCAACTGAGGGACACTAGAGATAAATCTGCTTTTGCCCTGGAAGGGTCACCTGGTCAGCCTCTAAACCCAGGTCTAGGGCCATGCTTTCCTGAAAGTTCACCTATGTGACAGTGTGCCTGTCTTGCCTCTTTTTCCAGCCTATTTATCTGCATCAAATATAAAACCAACTATTAGGGTGGGCCACAAAAGTCACCTGTCTTCAAACAAAGACTCCCCAGCACAACAAGACTTCAGTTTAGCTAGAAATGGGAACGACGAAGTAAAGAACAGGAATTCCTGAGTAAGTATATCCTTCATCACTCAGGACTCAAGATGAAATAATCCTTATAAAAAAGAAACAGCAAAACCCAAATGATTTCTCTCTCCCTCTCTCCCCCATCTCTTTCCCTCTCTCTCTCTCTCTCTCTCTCTCTCTGTCTCTCTCTCTCTCTCTGTCTCCCTCTACTTTTCTGTACTACCCAACCAGACCATGCTTGTTTTCTGGTTTTCCTTCCATTATTGAAACCGTAACCTAATAGGCAAAAACGGGCAGACCACATACAAAAGAAATAAATGAAGTCGAGTCAAACACTTTCTCACACTCCTTTAGGGGACATAATTAATAAAAATCTACAAAAACAGTAAGAATCATTGACAAATGAGAGAATGTGGACTGAGGACATAGAAAAATGTTGAGTTGTGTTCAAGTAGAGCAGAGACCATATCCTTAGTGATAGGAAGAGCAGGTATTGGAGATAAAATGCCCCTCTCCCCCACCCCTGCCCCAGCCCTACTGTCACACTTTTCGGAGAATGTGTCTTTGAGTATTCTATTATTTGTTATATAGCATTTCCTTGAAAGAAAAAAAAAAGAATTCCAAGAGAAGTTTGCAATCTTTCCAGAAATGCCACATATCACAAACGTTAATTTATTATTAACACAAAAGTGCAATGAGTTGACATCTGGCCAAGCTGGTGTTGTGTTCCCCAACACAGGACTAGAGACAAGAGTCAGGGAAATCTGAGATCCACGGCCAACTCAAAGAAATTACATAAAGTAAATACATGGCACTTGATCTGTTTAGGAAGACTAGAGATCAGCTGAATACCTAACTGTATTCAAATGTATGTTTTTACATTAAGCTTATGAATCCAGCAGCCCATGGCATGGAATGAAATTCCCTGTGGCCTCCAAGCTCTTCCTGCTGGTGCCATGCCTCATGGGACACCACACACAAAATCCAACAGCTGGAGGAAATGCATGCTTTGCAAAAGACCTGTCCCCCTTTCCCAGCCTCAAGGGATCCAAAGCGAAATGTTGCACATTGATTCATTGATTCCAAATTAACCCAGTATCCAGCCCATTTATTAAATAATCCTATCTCATTTTCCTTAGATTGTAAGTTCTTTATCATATATAATCAGTTCTAGCACCATTTTATAACAATTATTTAAACAATATTCAGACTTTTGGCCTTGCCCATATTTTGCTCATTGTGAGGTCAAATTTTTGTCTGTCACATTCACACTTGAGCTGCTTAAGTTTTGACTGGTTTCATTTTTGTACTAGACTAGGATCTTGTATTTTCTAAGCATCAAAGAAAATTTAGATTATTATCACATACCTAAGGTTAGGAGAAAAGGATTTATAGTAAACATTTTTCTAGGGTTCTATATGAGTAATAAAAAATATTGAAGCCCCAAACTAAGAAAAAAATAGATTTTTATTTTGGTTGGATCAAAAAGACTTAGCCGCTTTGAAGTCTTTAATGCCTTGGAAGCCACAGTCCAGAGAAGAGCTGACAGTCAAGACAAGCAGCTAGCCAGAAGATTAAGGGATGAAAGAGGGAGTTGAAAGAGAACAGACAAGTGACATCCCTGCAGAATCAAGTGACTCAGACAACATCAGGGAAGCACTGAGATACAGAGATAGAGACGGTGTAAAATGGTGCGGCAGTTGAGCCCGTCTTAGAACTGCGGAGACATGGACAAACTGGACTTCCCATCAGCACGTCCAAACACCGGCGGCCATGGGCAGAAATGAAGGAACCCTCTGGAAATAAAACCTCCCATGCACAAAAGCCCAAACAGACGTAGTACTTTAGAGCAAGGTTACATGAGTGTATGTGTGTGAGTGTGTGTGTGTGTAAAAATCTGGCATTTTGTGCTAATGTGATTATCTTAATTTCACTGATTACAATCACTCCTGATTATCAGAGCAATCAGTTCAAGCAGTTTAATTAAGAAATCAGTGTAATTATATAGAGCAGAGTTTATGGAATATATGTAGAAAAAATTAGTAGAACAAAACTTAACTATCTTTTATTATACAGATCTACTAATTGGTTCCATATCTTTCATGTAAAAGTGACACTTGGTATCGACGTGTACTATTCTCGTCTCCTCTAACTTGCCTATCCTTCAAAATATTTTTTTCAATTTTTCTTTTTTTCTTCCAAAGGAGTTTTTGTTTAACCTAGCTTACACAAAGAGAATCTCTTCTCATGGCAACTTCCAGCAGACCTACCTTTTTCCTTTGGTTTTATAATAAAGATATAAAAAATAAGAAGGTGATGGATCATCAACCCTGAAAGAATTATTTACCTAAAATATATTTGTGAAATAAGACTATAACTCAAAGCATGGATTAAAAAACATATTTGTAAATCTTTTGTGATGAGCTGAGTTGTCTAATTTTAATGTTTCAAACTACATGCACTACTAAAATAAGAAAAAATTTATGCAGTGAAGAGCATGATTTTGCACTTTGGGGGTGTATAATATACAGGCACGAGAACTTTCCTTCAAGGTTAACACTGTAAACAATTTATAAAAAGAATTGAAGTGCTCTGAATGATATTTAATTCACTGACTTCTACAAAGTCCTTGACAACTATTCTGTGGTTAAGGTCATCTATAACAAAACAAATTTTTAAAACTTTATGTTAAACAGAAAGTTGAGATTAACAATATAAATTTTGAATTAACTAGTCTCTTTAAGGATGTAGAATTCAAATGATCAAAAGAGGTCAATGTGCATATGTGTGTGTGCGTGTGCAACTCCACAAAAGTGGAGAGAGACATCTGAACACAAGTATTTATTACCAGGTTCTAATCACAAAAATGACAGAACAGAATGGGCAGTGGGCATACCCTAGGGTGACCCCATAATCTTCCCTTTCTGGTGTTCATGTTCTTTTATGATTCCCTTGGAAAATGAAATAGCAGAGGTTTTATTTTAATCACTGCAGAAGAGCAGAAAGGAGAGAAAAGAAGGAAGAATGAGGGACAGACAGAAGACACAGAGAGACAGACACCCTCCATCTCCCAAGCCTTGCCTGGAGAGAGCCCGAAGCACTCACAGAGGCTCAACCTGATGTATTTTCCTTTTGTGTTGCTTTGTCTCCACCTTAGGCGGCCCCAAGCCACACCTTTATATTAAAAGGATTTGAGCCTATCTTAGGGAAGGCACTGGGCTGACTAGGCTGAAAAGTGAGGGTTAGAAACAAGTCTTAGAGAGAGAAGTGGGAAGTGGTAAACGACGGTAAATGATGGAGGCATGTACAGAATCCATTATATTCCGGGAGAATACAGGTGCATCCTCAGTCCCCACGACAGGGTGTGTGTTAGACACAGGATCTCATTTTGAAGGCTGTTTCTGTATTAAACCATTCTCTCTGTTCCTCAGTTAATTGGCTCTTTTCCATTAGAAATGAAGTAGCTAGAAGTATGCTGGCTATAGTGGTTTCCAAGTATAGTTTGGTATTGCCTGAGTTTTTTTTGCTTTGGCTACTCTGTTGTTATCCTTATGTTTTAAAGACTCTCTGAACTTGAACATTCATTCACTTTTTAAGAAATAGCTAATAAAAAGAGAATAGGCAAGAAAGTCCTTTATTTGTCTGGGTTTAAGGTAGATAAGTGTTGACAATGAAAGTGCAGTCAGATCTTACCAAATATGATCGTTGCAAAAACCGTCATAATGTCTACTGCTCATTGAGAGATCTTCGTGGGTCATTCAAGTAAAACGACTGATTTTGACCAATATGGTACAGTCTTAAGATGAACAGTTTGAGCTCTTTAAAATTATCCACTTAATTAGTTACTGTGATTTTATAAAATGTTTGACTGTGACATTTAAGGTCAAATACACACACACACACTAAGATAATTAAATTTATTATCACCAGTATATGTTTTTTAAAGATTTATTTATTTATTTATTTGGCAGAAAGAGATAAATCACAAGTAGGTAGAGAGGCAGAGACAGAGGGGGAAGTGGGCTCCCTGCTGAGCAGAGAGCCTGATGCGGGGCTCCATCCCAGGACCTTGAGACCTTGACCTGAGCCAAAGGCAGAGGCTTAACCCACTGAGGCACTCTGGTGCCCCAACACTGTATTTTTTTAAAGGTTCTTTGTGATAAAAATTGTAGTATAACATAAAATTTTAAAAATCAAATTATCAGCACACATGCTGCTGATCTCAAAACTTACCATCTTTGCTAAAATATATTTTCATGAAGTGCTTTGATGAAGTTATTCAATTTCACATCCCCTACCTGCTCAGAACATGTGGGAGACAGGAGAGGAATTTGTTAGGAGGCTGTTCTCTGCCTGCATCGATTTTGCACTGAAAATAAGTTATACTTGAAGTTAAGCCACATGAGAAATCTGATCCTGAGCTTTTCAAAGAATTCTACAGCAACTGTGTCACCGCTTATGGTTGTGAGTTGAGCGTGCAATTATTTTGGTGTAACGAACCTGGAGAATCACACTATGATAACATGCAGAGAGATTATAAAAATCAAGTAATCCAAATATGTACAAAATAATAATAAAGTAATACTAGTAGGAATTGTAACTTACACTTACAAAACTGCAAGTTCATATTCATATACTTATGGAGTACGCATTAGCAAACTGGACACGGAAGTTCCGTTAACTTCCTTACCTTGTTCACCATCTCCCAAGACAAACTGTTCCAAATCTGCAAAACGGCTTCTTTACACAAAGCTAAATTCTCTTTTTCTACAACTTCAAACCCCTGGCTTTCTCTACCCAATCTGATCCCACCGAGAACAAGTCTAAGGCATAAGAAAAAAAAAAAATTAATAAGCTACAGGAACCAGTTCCACAGGCAATACTTCAAGTGCTCAGAGCTGTTCTGCCATGGTTGAGCCTTATCTTTCCAGAGCCAAACACCCTTGGCCCATTGCCTCTTCCTCTGTAAAAATGGTTTCAGGCCTCTCACTGTTTTCGCAGTCCTGATGAGATTCTCTGTATTTAAATGCACCAAGGCCCCCATATTAATTTATGTGACCCTTGGACTTCTGCCTCTCTTGGTTTAGAAACTGTACTTCTATTAATGCAGGCTTTGATTTTATTAACTGGGGAAAGGAGAGCACCAATATCCCAAAGTAAGTCATTGATATTTTGGAGTTTACATTTGCCCCTATTAACTCTTCTATCAACAGATTAAGTACACTGTCTGAATCCCTATAGCTCTTTTCAGATTCTCTTTCTACATTCAATGTATTTTCATCTTGTCCCAGCTACAAATTGAGGAAATGCATGTATCCACCAATAATTGGCTTCAAAAGGGCAAAAAGCAAAATGCCAGAGGCAGCAGAAACTCTGAGCCTAAAGACTGTGGTTTTCTGCCTCTGGGGTATCAGCTCTGAGAGACATGACCAGTCTAGTGTGGTTCAACGTGAAGAAAACATCAGCACGGAACACAGAGAAGAATCTGTAGGATCATAATTATCCAGGGCACCAAAGACTTGACCCCAGAGCCAGGTCAGTGACCTGCCCATAACTACCTTTGCTTTGACTGTTACCAACCCCCTAGGAATAGGACAGTACAGTTAGTCTACTAACCCACAGAGGAAGTGGGTTTATGTTCTACTTACACCTTGCTGTGTACACATCTGTACTCAAGGTAACTCCTTAGTTAACTGCATAGCACTCTTCCAGAGTATAGAATTACTCCTTATAAATTGAATCTGTATTGGGGGCAAAGTGCAAAGAGATATAGCTCCTACCATTCCATTTACACTTGCACCAAAAAGAATAAAATACCTAGGACTAAACTTAACCAAGGAGGTGAAGGACCTGTTGTGTGAAAACTATAAAGAAAGAAAGAGAGAAAGAGAGAAAGAAAGAAAGAAAGAAAGAGAAAATGACACAAATGAATGGAAAGAGAGCCCATGCTCATGGACGGGAAGAACAAGTATTGTTAAAATGCCGATACTACCCAACGCAATCTACAGACTGAATTCAATCCCTGTTGACAAACAGTTTTCACAGAACTAGGACAAATAATACTAAGATGTATATGGAACCAGAAGAGACCCTGAAGAGCCAAAGCAATTGAGAAGAAGAACAAAGCTGGAGGGATCACAGTCCCAGCTCTCAAAATATACATCCAAGTTGCAGCAATCAAAACAGTTTGGTACTGGCACAAAAACAGATACACAGATCAACGGAACAGAACAGAAAACCCAGAAATAAACCCACAAGTCTACGGTTGATTTATGACAAAAGAGACAAGAATATACAATGAGGAAAAGATGCTGGGAAAACTGGACAGCCACATGCAAAAGAATGAAACTGGATCACTTTCTTACACCATAACAAAAGAAATTCAAAACACATTAAAGATCCAAAGATGAGACCCCAAACCATGAAATTCCTAGAAGAAAACTGAAACAGTAATTTCTTTGACATGGGCACAGAAACATTCTCCTAGATATGTCTCCTCAGACAAGGGAACCAATTGAGGGTTTGGGAGGGTAAAGGGTTGGGGGGTTGAGTAAGCCTGGTGGTGGGTATTAAGGAGGCACATATTGTACGGAGCACTGGGTATGGTGCATAAACAATGAATTCTGGAACACTGAAAACATTTTTAAAAAAAATAAGTGATTGCCACTACCCCAAAATAAAAAAAAAACTTTTGCACAGTGAAGGGAACTATCAACCACAGGACAAGGCAACCCAGAGAATGGGAGAAGATGGTTGCAAATGATGTACCTTAAAAGGGGTTAATATCCAAAATATATAAAGAACTTACACAACTCAACACCAAACAAAACAAAACAATTAAAAAATGGGCAGAGGACCTGAAAACACAGTTCTCTAAAGAGGACATATAGATGGCCAACAGATACACGAAAAGATGCTCAACATCACTAATGATCAGGGAGATGGAAATCTAAACCACAATGAGATACCATCTTGCCCCTGTCAGAATGACTAGAATCAAAAACACAAGAAACAGTGTTGCTGAGGATGTGGAGAAAAGGGGCCCTCGTGCGCTGTTGGTGGGAATACAACCGGTGCAGCTTCTCTGGAAAACAGCATGGAGGGTCCTCAAAAAATTAAACATAGAACTACCGTATAATCTAGTAATTCCACTGGTTATTTAGTCAAAGAAAATGAAAATATGAATCTGAAAAGATATATGCTCCCCTATGTTTATTCCAATATTATTTACAATAGCCAAGCTAATAGAAGCAACCAAAAGGTCCATGTGTAGGTGAACGGATAAAGATGTACAAGAATGTAATGGAAGATCTCTCAGCCACAGAAAAGGATGAGAGCTTGCCATTTGCAACAACACGGATGCACCAGAGAGTATTAGCCTAAGTGAAGGAGGTTGCACTGAGAAAGATAAATACCCTATGATTTTGCTCATATGTGTACTCAAAAAACCAAACAAATGAATAAACAGAAGAAAGCAGAATCAGACCTATAAATACAGGGAACAAACTGACGGTTGCCAGAGGGAAGGGGTGTGTCGGGATGAGCAAAACGGGTGAAAGGGAGTAGGAGAAACAGGCTTCCAGTTATGGAATGAATAAATGAAGGGAATGAAAGGCACAGCACAGGGAATCCAGTCAAGCACAGTGCCCTAGCATGTGTGGTTACACTTGTAGCGAGCACAGCATAGGCTGTAGAATGTCAAATCACTGTGATGCATGCCTGAAACTAATAGATCATTGTGTGCCAACTGTATCCAAAAAAAAATTAGAAAAATAAGATAAAATGTGAGGCTAAACAAGTGAACCAAAATTAAGCCATATAAACTTGGTAACCATTCTTGGTCAAAACTGGTTGAGTATTCAATTAAATGAGTACTTAAAATGAGGTTTTTGCCTTAATGTAGGCATTTAGCTCATAGATACATCAAGATGACTGAGAAGACCTGAATTAAATATTTACTTCAAGCATTTTTTAAAAGTACTACTAAAATATTTTTTAACCTATTTCAAGTTGAGGTCAGTCTATAACTGACTTGTTTATACTTGTTTCAATTCCTTCCTTTTCTTTATGCCTATGTCAGATCTTGAAATCTTGAAAATACATTGGGATACAAATAAAAAATAGATAAATAAAAAAACAAAAAAACTGGTTGAGTATAGGAATGTCCAAGGGTCAACCTATGGCAGTGACCAACCAAGAGATCCATACGGAAGATCATGGGGACTGGGGTGGGCGGATGGGGTAAGCAGCCACTTTACAGGACAGCATGTGGCCTGGGACACTCTTGTCTTTCTCTTCACCCACTAAGTATGGCTCCATTTCCCTCGGAGCAGATCAGCTCCAATACTAGAAGCAATTCCAGCCCCCAGTGATGACTATACCTCCTAGTACCACGGTCACCAGGTTCATGAGTATCCAAATCATCCAAGGCAAATTGTCCATTGTCATCCTGATAACTTCCAGACTGACTTTAAATATTTGGGGAATATTTTCATTTTACATAAATGAAAATATTTTCATTTTACATAAATTATGTTGGGACAAAGATCTCGTAGTATCTTTGCGTTGGTCCTGTTTGGGTTAGACCTTCCGCTAATTTTGATAACAACGGCATTCCTTCTTTCCCAATTCCAATTATAACACTAGGAATCTGGCACCTTGTGATTCAGAGTGAGTCTATCTGTGGGGACAGTATATGCCGTCTCACCGTGTTTGGCCTTCTGCACTGAGTGTAGTTCCTACCTTTACAGTCCGACATGAATCTCTATTCTTGAGACCAGATTTAAAGGCTTTTCTTTTTAAAATCTCTGTTCTCTTGGCCATGAGACAAAAAGGCTTTGCCGTGTCCACAAAGATGCATGCTTAGAACGCCTGGAGGAAAAACACGACAGACGCATGGCCCTACCTGCTGTGCCCAAACTATGCCACAGCCATGTTTTCTACAAGCCGCTCCCAGCCCAAATAGCAGAGCACAACAAGGGCGCTAAAGCAGGTCCATTCCTGAGAGACCTGGGGCTCTGACAGACCATTCTGGAGAGCTGTCAGCCTAGCAGAGAACTTCTCAGAACGCTGCTGCCTTCTCCATCCACTGTCCTACTTCCTTCTCTTCTTCACTGGCATTATGGGCTGTATGGTGTCTCCCCAAATTCGTATGTTGTAGTCCTAACCCTCCAGTACCACAGATTGTGACTGTGTTGGAAGACAGGGTCTTTAAAGATATAATTAAGATCAAATGGGGTCATTACAGGGTCAGGCGGGGAGGGAGACCTGATCCAGTCTTACGGGTGTCCTTAAAAGAAGCGGAGGTTAGGTCACAGACACACAGGGACCGTGGGTTGACCATCTGCAAGCCAAGGAGGGAGACCTCAGAAGACACCTAGAGTGCTAACACCTTGATCCTGGTCTCCTAGCTGCTGGAACCGTGAGGAAGTCAGTGCGTGTTGCGCAGGTCCCCCAGCCTGAGGTGCTTTGTGACTCCGGCCCTAGAAACTAACACAGCCTGGGGCACACGTGCATCGCCTTCTCAAGTCTCTCCCAGACTCCTCCGTGCCCTCCCCTCTTGCTCCTTGCTGGTGCTTCCCCGGGACTCGCGCACATCTCATCTCACCTTGACGCCTGCTTTTCAGTGGACCCCCAGCTCACCCAGTCTCCTTGAGAGAAGAACTCAACTAAAATACAGCTCTTAGGAGCAGAACGGACTTTTTCAAAATTCATGTTGAAGCCTGGACACCTGGTGCGACTTGTCCTTAGAGATGGGGCCGTGACGGTGGTTAATTAATTAATTAATTAAGCCAGCAACAGCCGCCACAAACTGGCATTGCCTACCCCGACTGAAGCCTTCTGGACTCTAGAAGAGTGAGAAAATTAATTTCTGGTGCTCAGACCACCCGGTCTGTAGCATTATTTCTATGATAGTCCAAACAGAAAAACACAACCTTTTCCTGCCTAAGACAATCCCACGGGGGGAAAGAGCAGTCTCCCCTGCCGGTCACGCCCAGTAGCCTCCCGGTTCACACCCCTGCGTTTCTCAGGACCCCGACCCAGGCGGACTTTCCCAGGGGTTCCAGACATGACACGCTACACCCTCCGGTGGCCCCACATGACAGGGGAACTCAAACCGCTGATGCCTGGGATTCTCGGGTTGTACTTCCAGCCTTATCTTCCTAAAATTCACGTTGGACCTGACACTCTGTTTGTGATCTTCATTTTATTAGAACAAGACGGTAATTGTGTTTTGTTATAGAATCATTTCCAATTGGGAAGGAAAATGGAAGCAATTGTCAAGTCTATGTTGCCCCGGGGTATTCAAAAATGGCTTCTGGACTTGCGCAACTGGAGCGAGTGGGAATTACAGCTTCTCCAATCATGCACAATTGTGCACAAACGGCATCATTTATCAGAGGCAGATTTCTTGAGCTTCCTGGTGAGAGCATGGTCATGGACTAGAATGGGCGGGCGTTTCCTTTTTTTCTTTTTTTCGTATTTCTGCACACGGTGCAGTCAACCAGCAGTGTGCTGTGTTTCTAGTGCTTAGAACTACTATAGCGCCGGGAGCAGGGAGAGGAGACGCTGTCCCTGCTACGAGCCCCTCCCAGGCCGGCAACTCCACTGGGGACAGAGAGAAGCCACCACCCTGTCTGGAGCAGTGCAGAGTGGGGAAGAGAAGACATTTCTATCAAGAATGACATTCGAAGGCAGATGCCAATGAGCAAATTCTAGACTCATGGAAAAAATGCCTGTGGGTGTACAGAGAAGTTTTATTCTTTCAGCCGAGGAAGTCCGGAAAGGGCCCTGCAGGAGGCATTACTCAATGCAGGCCTCGACCGAGGAAGAGAACACAGCCAAGTCAAGACAGAAATCAGAGTAAGAAACTGAAGGAGGAAACACAGAAGGGCAGGAAGTCAGCCCTTCCGGGCAAAGCAGGGCAGCAGCTCTGTTAGACCAGATTCGTCCTGTTGTGCCTAAGGAGGACGGGGTCCCCCAGGACAGGGCAGTCATTCTTCTTTGTTGCGGTCCCACAGGTCACGCAACGTTCAGCACCTCCGTCCCCTGGACAGCGAACTTCAGTTCCTCGGGAGTTAAGTTTGACAAACATGCTCCATTGAGAATATCTAGAATCCAACTAAAGCTTCAGAGTCACCTGGAAGGCTTGTTAAAACACAGATCCCTGCCTCCTTCCCGGTTTCTAACGCAGCTGGTCCAGGATGGCGACAGAGAATCTGCATCCCTAACCTAAGAGGCTCCCAGGGGAGGGAGGTGAGGCAGCAGGCATCCCAGATGCCGATGCTCTTCCCCGGGTGGCGTGTCTCCGGTGCACGGAACAGAGACACAGAGAGTGGCACCGCAGTGAGAGCTCGGAAGGCTGTAAGTGGCAACCGGGTTATAAGAAGGAAGTCTCTGAAGACAAATGCCTCATCACATCCCTACTATCGCATTCAAGACTGAGAGAGGAGAGAGAGAGAGAGACAGACAGAAAGCAGCTGGATGGCTTTAGGAATTGTCTTATGAGAAAACAAACTGAGCGTGTATCTCTTGTCCCCGTGCAGCAGCGTTCCCTCTGCCAGCCGAGCAAGACCAGGGAGCTCAAGTTCACGTGCCCTGTGAGAGAAGCAGAGAGCCAGGAAGAACAGACGAAGCAGATCAAGGGGCAGGGGGGCTCTCGTCCTTGACTGGAAGGGGCAGCCACCATGGACTGCACCTGCTTCCGCTCACCATTAACCTCCCTCGCACCAACGCCCTCTTCGGCACAAATATGCCGGGAAAGCACATCTGGGGAGTCCCGGAGTGAATGACGTCAGAAGTGACGAGACGGGGTGCCTGGGTGGCTCAGTCAGTTACACGTCCGACGACTCTCGGTTTCGGCTCAGATCTTGATCTCCAGGTCGTGAGATCGAGCCCCACGTCGGGCTCTGTGCTCAGCGCAGAGTCTGCCTGAGTTTTTTTCTCTCTCTCCCTCCCTCTGCCCCTCCCACTCATGCTCTCTCCGTCTCTCTCTCTCTGTCTAAAATGAATAAATTTAAAAAAAAAAAAGTGAGGCTGCAAGAGATAAGGGGTAAGCCATGCGAAAAGTCCAAATAACCTTTCCGGTAACAATGGGCAAAATGCAGGGCTGGGATCAGACCTGTTACTGAAACACACTGGTGGGATCTGCAATAAAGGCCCATGTTCAGGTGAGAGAAAATACCAAAAACAACTGCTAAGTTTCAAACTGGAGTTTCTGAGGAAAACAACAACAACGACATCACCATGTATTGACCAATGAGCACGTGTGGGGAAAGGACATTTCTGTAAAGAAAGGCAACCGGGGCTGTGGAAAAACGGAGCTTCGGGCACAGTAGCAGACGCCATATGGCGTTTGACTAAAACATACAAGAGGAAAAGTAGCGCAGTGCCTGGACTTTGGAAATCAAATTTGGAAATCGCCCTGTGAGAGAGACCAAGGCTGGGTGTCGGGGGGCTCAGCTGAAGCGGCTGCCTCTGGCTCTGGTCATGATCCTGGAGTCCTGGCATGGGGTGGAGTCCCGCCTCGGGCTCCCTGCTCAGCGGGGAGTCGCTTCTCCCTCTGACCCTCCTTCTTCTCATGCTCTCACTCTCTCTCATTTGCTTTTCTCAAATAAATAAATAAAATCTAAAAAGAAAAAGAAAAAAAAAAAAGAGGCCAAGGCCATGAGAAAGACATTAGACATTTTCGGCTCCAAAATCACATTGACAAATACTCTTCTTACCAAACCAGGGAGATTTTAATAAAATCAGTTATCACGAAATGTTATGAGAAATCACTATGCAAATGCATAACATACGTGACCACACCATCATTCATATGTCACCTGGGGCCTAAGGAAGCCATGAACTTCCCCCACGCCATGGTTCAGGTTACCCCGGGCAGGGCGAACCCACTGTCCTGGGTGAGATCCCGTCCACAATGCTGGGAGGGGTGTATAACGGAATTGTTCGGGGTTTTCCCAAAACTATGCCTTCTCTCGACATCATAGTAAGTCCAGTTCTATATATATATATATAGACACACACACACATTTATTATATATTTATATATTTTTATATGATTTTATATAAAACATATAAAATTATTATATATAATAAATTATATATATAATATATATAATAATATATAATTATATATTATATTATAAATATAATATAAATTATATTATATATAATAAAGTTATTATATATAATAATTATATATATATATAAATTACTGGAATTGTAAGAGTAGGATTAAGAAGTCCTTCAAGGCATAAGAAAATGTAATTTTGACTGTACTCTTAGCAGTAATTTTGCTTTCTCTCTACCCACATGAAGAAATAAACAGAAAGGTGCAAGTTTATGCAAAGCCTCTGTTCCAGAGAGTCGACGAATTAACGCAGAGACCATAGATTGACCTTGGATGTTTGAGGAAATAAATACTAGACAGAAGACAGGGAAATAGTCAGTTAGGTCAGAAGAACTGTTGAGCTCTTTACATGGAAGAAACAATTTATAGCTGCGTGGAGATATTTGATGTTAATTTGCAAAATAAACATGTAAAACGTGACAGGCCGTCTGAGCACGGACACTGTTAGGTGCTGGGATCCAGATGGTGAGGAATGAGAGTAGACTCTGCCCCTGTGGAGCCTGAGGCCCATTCTGGATGCAGAGAAGCAAATGGGTCGTGTCGTTATACATATGGTGACACCCACTGTAACAGGGGCATCTCGGGGCGCTCTGGGAGCCGGCCTGGAGACACAGGACTGGCTTCTCTGTGTGGACGCCCCTGGTCTGGAGCTCTATGTGACAGCAGGAGACCTAAGGGTGAAGAGGGAGCATGCAGCCAGAAAGGGCTGGGGAGTGTGTGCGGTTCTAGGATGTGGTGCGACAAGATGCTGGGGGCACAGGAGGAGACAGGCTGCACGAGGGGGCATCAAAGAGACACTCTGGAAAAATCAACATGGCCGAGTCCCTGGAAAAGGAGTTTGAAAACTACAATGTTATTAGCAGGAGTTCTGAGTAGAAGAAAGAACATTTCTATTTGTGCTTTGGAAAGCTTGTGATGTTTAGCAGGTGCTGATTGAGCAGGGGGAGGACAAAACTGGAGGTCGGTGATCAGTTCAGGGACTTGGGAACGAGCCCAGACCGCAGGTGACAGAGGCCACAAGATGGCGGTGGCCAAGGGGACTGGCAAGAGGGATGCATTCAAAAGACGTTTAGGAAGAGATTCCCTTCCCTTACATACTCACTGGACAATTGTTGCCATTATCTCTGTCCTGCAAGCCATTGTTGTAGAAGCTGAGGCCATGGGGGTAATGAAACACAGAAAGATGTTGGTCTCGTAGACCTGCATTCTCCTGGGACACCAGACATGAACGTGCCCACGTGCACACGCACACTAAGGAGGGAAAGGCTGCACCGTGAGAAGGGCTGAGAAAATAGGAAAGCAGGGCGGGTGGAGGGGGAGAGTGCCCAGGAGAAGAGGGCTCAGCCAGGAGTCGGAGAAAGCCTCTCCGATCAGGTGACATTCCAGGGGAGAGCGCAGGCCGGTGAATGCAAGCCCTGCAGCATCTATGTCCAAAAGTGCAAAGGCCCTGAGGCAGCAGCTGTGGCCTGTTTGAGAAAAGGCAAGGCCAGAGCGCCTGGGGAGGAGTGTGTGTGTGAGGGGAAATGGGAGAGCATGAGCTCAGTCAGTTGGCTGGAGTGGGGCAGGACAGGGCCAGACATCATGGGGTCTTCTTACCCCTGGCAAGGACAAAGGTGCCACTCTTGGGGAGCCTTGAAGCCACTGAAAATGTGTGAGCCGACGGGGGCACTGGAAGGGAAGCAGTGGAGTGTGGTGGGAGGCTGCTGGAAGAGTCCATGCGGGCATGCAGCAAGACAGCGACCAGGGCGGTGGCCACGGAAGCGGGCGGCGGCGGTCAGAACACGAGCGCCCTTCAGAGGCAGAAGGAGCAGAATGTGCTCCTCTCACACGGTGGGTGGGAGAGAGCGTGGGGAGCCCAGGAAGCCTCTGAGACGTCTGGCGTGAACACCTGTTGGAACGAAGGGACTCCCCGTGTGGGAAAGATGCGGGAGGAGCCAGTGTCGTGGGGAAAGCCCAGCGTGCCGGGCAGGCGGGTGTGATGCTGGGGCGAAGTCGGACGTCCAGGGGACGGTCCTGGCTGGGCGTGAAGACTGGGATTCATGGCATCCATGTGGCCTGGCACGTGATTTCCGCGAGGGTGGACGGTAGACAGGGAGGAGCGCTGAAGCCTTGGGATGCTGTGGGGTCAAAGTGGGGACGCTGAGGAGGACCCTGCCCAGAAGACTGAGACGCGGGGACCAGCAAGGCACACTGGGGACCCAGGAGAGAGGATGGGTCCAGAAGCCGACTGAGCAGGAGACGTGGCAGAGGACGCAGCTTCCAGCTCACCGTGATGGGGACTGAGGGATATGCCTGAAGTGGCACCAAGGAGGCCAGCGGCAAGTGCAGGCGGCACGGGGCAGAAGAGCTGGAGGACAGCCTGGTGGCAGTGTTTTCACGGAGACAATGGAGGGGAGAAATCGGGGGGCAGTGAGTCCAGGCTCTTCTCCCGAGGAGCTCGGGTCGTAAGGGATCAGTGAAAGGAAGGGGAGTTGGTTTCATTTAGTTTAGTGTCTTTCCTGTCCACTTTGGACAACATGAAGCCCTATTCTCCTGCGGCACGATCCTGCGTGGTGGACGGTGATGGGGCAGCTGGAAAAGTGGTGGTCTTGGGAAGGACAGAGGGTCAGGGTCCAGTGGATGAGTGTGACCTTGGTGCCAGTAGGCTGTTTTACAAAACAGACCTTATAAATGTCAATTTCCTGGAAATGGTGCGTGTGTTGAAAACCCTCAGAAAAAAACTCTGATGATATATTCTGCTCCATCCACTCTTGCACGAAATGACTTGTTTGATCTTAGAAATGGCGAATCTACATTTTGCCTGTGGAACATTTTCGGGCGGAGTGTACCATCCTCGTAGTGAGAGGCAAATGCACCAAGCTGCAGTCTGGGCCTCGGACAGATTGTGCCTTTTTCCTATGAAAATTATGAGTCCTTTTCTCCTCTTTTTTTCAGAGGATGTTCTGAATATATTGAATCAGGAAATCCTGGGTTTACACAGGCAGCAGCAATGCTGTCTTAAATTTGATGGATCAGAGACCCTAACTGTGGTATTAATCCAGTGAACTAAAATGCTTCTTTTTTTTTTTTAATTTCAATTTAGTCAAAACTTGAGAGTGTGGAGAGTTAGAATGTGCAGTTTTCATGTGCTGCTGGGAATTCTCATTCGACATTTATGTTTGAAGAGAGCAGCCCTAAGAAGTAACATCATATGGAGCAAGAAACAGACACAGAGGAGTGTGACTACAAAACCTTGAGACAATATGTGATTGTACACGACAGAACACACCATCTGCCCTCCTCCTCCTTAAAGTATGAAAACTAGTAGGTTAAAAGTTTTTAATGTGTTTTTTTAGCCCAATGATGCTCTCCCACACTTCTTGCATTCAGGTAAAACAGCGGAGAGAAAAATCAGGAATGACACCTACAGGCTCGTCTCTGCCTTTATATTCTTGCCACCATGTTGCCACTCCTTTGGAAAACCACGAGAAGCCTTAAATCGCCGTCCTGGATAGGTTAGGGGTAGCAACATCCATGTTCCGAATATGAAGATTCATGACTGTCTACAATGCTCAACTACAACTGAATATATTTGGGCAAAATCAATATCCTCTCCTATATTCCAACTCCCAAGCTGCCTTTATGGCACGCAAGGTCTCCAGAGACCAATGCCAACCTTCCCCAACCCCAGTCATATCCCAGTGTTCACAATTCCCAAACATTATATCTTTCTGGGACCTCTGGCCTTTGACCAACTTTAGCTTTGGCTTAGTTTCCTGACTTGGAAGAGCCGACAGATAGCATTTCCAAAGTCATTGTCACCTCCCACTCCACTCTGACCTGCTGTCTGCACTGCCCATCTACTTCTACAGAAGTTACATGCTGTCAGCCTTTGTCTGCAGAAGCTTCCCTCCTTCTGCCAGGTTGCAGAGAGCAAGCTCAATTTCTCTTGGTATTCCCAATACCTAGCCCCCTGCTGGACACAGGTAACATGATATCTTGATTCTGAAGGACTGAATGCATGTGTTCAGCATTGATCTGCTCATATCGCCACTTGCTAGGTGCTATCAGAATCTACTTGTAAAAACCAGGAGAAGTACAACACTATTCACTGAAGATGAAGAGGCTAAAGTAAATGAATACTAATTTCAACAATATGAAAAATGTCCTGACTTTTTACATATAATACCATATAATATCATCGGGAAGAATATTTTGCTCTTTTTTATTAAAGATTTTTTTTTAATTCATTTGAGAGAGAGAGAGAGAGAACACATACAAGCAGGGGAGGGGTAGAGGGAGAAGGAGAAGCAGACTCCCTGCTGAGCTGTAAGCCAACATGAGGCTCGATCCCAGGACCTGGAGATCATGACCTAAGCCAAAGGCAGGCGCTTAACCATCTGACATACCCAGGCCCCCCAAATCTTTTGCTCTTCAGCTAATTAATTCCTGACACTCATACTGACCTCCCAGATAGTTTAGGTTTTACAAGCATCATTGTGACTGAGAGTTCACAACTGTCCACTACCTACTCATTGACTTGGCTTGAAAAAGCTCTACCCCCCAGGCCCCTGCATTCGGTCTGCTTCATGTTGAAGCAAGCCTTGAGAGGCTGAACATCTTCCTTTAATGGCTGATTCCCCAAAGCAAAGCCATCCACAGACAGAAAAATGCCCTGTTAACCCACCCAATCATGCTCTTGGCTCACCCCACTTCCTGTCCCTTCTCCCCAAAGTTCCTGCTGGTCCTGCCAACCCCTTCCTAGAAAAGGCAAGCCTCTTCCTGCTTGATTCTGAGATGCTCGCCAATGCTAAGGTCAGTGTTCCCCATCACAACAATCTTTTCAAATAAAGTCTCATTACTGAAATCCAGAAATGTTTTTAGTTGTCAAGAGGCTCCAGAGCTGCCCTGCCTGGGCTTCCGTCCTGGTCTACCACAATAGCTGTGTGCACTGTGACAAGCCGCTACACAAGTCAAAGCCTGTGTTTAAGCCTGTTCTGAGATCCCAGGACCACAGTGAGCAGACAAGGAGTTAATAGATTTTAAGCACTTAGAACAGTGCCTGGACCTTCATAAATACTCAGTTAATCTAACTTTTACTAGTCCCCCAAGAAAGTCTGTGCTGGTTAATTTTATGTGTCAACCTAACTACGTGACAGTGCCTAGCTATTTGGTCAAACACCTCTCTATGTCGCCCTGAAGGTATTTTTTAGCTGTGATTCATGCTTCAAGTTGACTCTGATTAAAGCAGATTGCCTTCCACCATGTGGGGGGCCTCATCTCACCAGATGAAGACCTTACGAGCAAAGACTGAGGTCTCCAAGAGGAAAAGGAGTTCTGCCTCAAGTCAAAAGTGCCAAAGCCCTGCCTGAGTCTCTATCCTGCAGATTTCAGACTCGAGACTGCAACTCTGACTCCTCCTTGCATTTTCAGCTTACTAGCCCACAGATTTCAGACTTGCCAGCCACCACAATTGTGCAGGCCAACTCCTCAAAATAAATCTCCCCCACCCTCTGTGTGTGTGTGTGTGTGTGTGTTCTCTCAGTCCTATTTCTCTCAAGAACCTTGACTAACACACAAAGTCTCTGTGCTAGGAACAGGGGTGGAAATATCATGATATCTATTAGGATAGTAAAAGAAAACATACTTTCTCATCATGCCTCTGCTCCATCTTTTCTTTCTGCCCAGAACCCCTTCTGCCCTTCCTGTATCTTTCCAGTGCATAGCACAGTGCAAAGCAGATGGCAGGGGTTCCATGAATGTTCACTAAAAATGAAAGGATGGGTAACAAGGAATGATCCTTTTCTTGTATGGTACCCACTCCACTGGGAGATACCAATGTGTAAGAAGGGGTTATAACCTCAAGGAATCAGCACTAGCCACATAAAGGAGGAAGGGATTAGTGTTGCCTAAGAATGTCAGAGAACATTCTTCTCTAACATTCAGAGAAGAGAGGTTCATTTGGAAGATAAAAGTGGGAGAATGTTCTAGGCAGAGGATAAAGCTTAAACAAAGACTCCAAGGACACAGCAGTAAGAGTATTTCCCATCCTTGGTATTGTAGACCATGGACCAGGCAGAGTCCACATGCATTTGAATCAGTTTGTTCTCTCCCCCACATACCCCCTGGGATCGATCAATGGAAAGCAGCCGGCCTATGGCAGAAAGCGAGCAGCAAAGTCAGAATTAATGAGGAAAGAGACAGCTTTCCTCCTAGCCACCAGAGAAGGAAAATGGCCTTGGCATGGGCAAAGAAGAAACTGATTCTTCTTAAAACACTTAAATTCTAGATGAGAAGTTCCAACCTGATGATGTGGGACTAGTTGCTTTCCCAATGTCTTCTAACAACATGACCCAATCCTCCCCTTCTCCTGAGGTCTGGCTATTCGTACCATGGGGCTGCAGAAGAGGTCAACAGAATTGTGTGGTACAGCTGTGGGGAAGGGAGTGTGGTCCAGAGGGCCTGGGGTGGGCAGTACTAGGCGAGAGGAAGAGAGAGCCTTGCCAGTTCACCCTGGGCAGCCCTGCAGAATGAGTAGAATGCCAATGGCCCCGGAAACATCTGCTGAGCATCACTGTGAGTACCAGAGGAAACAGAGGGTCAGAGGTCCCACCACAAGAATGGAGTCAGATGGATGGAGGGAGAAGGTAGCCAGTAACCTTGAATCTCCGTGGCCCACAGCCAGCTGTCTGCTGGCCTGAGCGCCTGGAGTCTCACGCTGCTCTGGGAACGTGCCTTCCCATCATGTCAACTGCCAGGTTAGAGCCACTGCCTGGACCAGCTCCAAGGCACAGAACCATGGAGGTGAAAGAGCTCACGTGCAGGGATGCAGGACGAGCCCGGAGCCACCCTCGAGAGGGGTGGGAGTGACACCAGAGGCCCCAGAAGGCGGGGGCAGGCAGCGTGGACATTTGGGTCAGACAGAGGTGGGTCTGAATCTCATTTTGTCCCTGAGGAGCAGCACATCTCCTGAGAACTCTGTTTAACTTCCTTACACCCTAGTATCTAATCCACAAAATTGGGCAGGGTTTGTATGTACCCTCATTTGTTTCCAAAGGCCGCTACACAAAGTCCCACAAACTGGGGGCATGAAGGGGTCGGAAAACAGAATTTATCCTCTCACAGCCCCGGAAGCTGAAGTCCAGGGGTCAGGAAGTCCTCCCTCCCTCCAAGGCCCGGAGGGGAGGCCCCTCCAGGCCTGTCTCCTAGCTTCTCAGAGCCGCCAGCAATCTCTGGAGACCCATCTCTGTCTTCTGGTCTCCTGGCCACCTTCCCCATGTGTGCTTCTGGGTCCAAACTCCCTCCTTCTGTAAGAGCTCTGGTCCTTTGTGGAAGACCCACTCTCGTCAAGAGCGACATCATCGCCCCTGGAGTGCTCGTGTTTTCAAAGGAGGTTCCAGATGGCCTGGAATAAAGGAGGACACTGAGTCACTCCATACAGGGCCTCACAGGGGTGTTTGGGCGTTAAATGAGACAATGCATATGAAGGGCTTAGAGAATGATAGTCAAATGCTACGCCAAGTATATAAAACTCCATACGAGTATTGCATAGAAAAACACATTATAGGTAACATTTACCATATATAACACATGCATTGCCTTAGCAGCAAAGAGTGAAGGAAATGCTCAATCAGCTTAATAACGTGAATTTTCCCCTTTCCATCCCATTTCCAAAGGTATAATCCAACTGCTGTTTCTCATGGTCTCAGGTTCATGTCCACACTGTAAGCCTACCTGTCTGTCTTGCCTTCTCTCTATTTCTTCATGATTTATAATAGGGTTGCCCCATTAGAGTTAGAGTCCTCTAACACTCCGTGTTCATTCCCACATATTAACACCCGCTGCCATCATCTGTGAACCCCACAACGGTCAGGGTCCTCACCTGCCACTGTCGACTGTTCCAACACTGCCTCCTGATTCCCTTCAGAGCACTGACTACACGGAGTAAGACGTGACAGGGGTCCTCTGAAGTTCTGTGACTGACACTCACAGCCACCTCTGAGAGAGGACCACCACTCTACCCCTCACCCTCATCGGCAGGGGATGACGGAGAGGCCCAGAAGGTGCACTGGCCAGGCTCCCGAGGCTCAGGTGCATGGCGGTAGGGACCAACCATCCTGCCAAAGTAAAATCTTCCCACAGAGCAGACTTTCAAATTCATCTCATGCCGACCTCCCCCCTGTGAATGCCCCGCTGGGATTCCTTTTAAATGGATCCATTTCTAGTTGGTTTGTTTGCTTGTTAAAAAACAGCATATCTTTCCATTTGCATAAATGCCTATAAAGCACACTTTTCTCTCTCTCTCCCCACCTTTTTTTTTTTTTTTTTCAGTTATTTTCACAGTACCTGGTAAAGTCATGACTACACCGCAAGCAGTTAAAATAATTACTACTTGTCAGGAATATGAATCTGATGTTGGTGAAATACTGAGCTCCTCATTAAATTTGCACAGAATCCCTCAGAATTTAGAAGCACTTAATTTCCAAGTCTTCGTGTTTCTAAACCTGGTTTTGAAATGGGCACCCTTAATTACCTAGCAACTGCTACCTGTTCATCGAAAGCACCAGTCCAGGGAAGACAGGTCTGTAAAATTCTCTGTGAAATTCAAACATGCCCTGGGCTGCTGGACTCAGCACAGCTATGAGTAATATTCACTTAGCCTTCCAGATTTCTGATGTGAACATGGGTCTGATGCCATAAAGCTCATCCTTTTCTCTAAAATCTAGAAGCGGTCCTTTCGTTCTGGTGTCTGCCCCAAATCCTCACCCTCCTTTGCCCAAATGAGAAGCACAGATCCATTCCGTTTCTGTTCCCATCACTGAGAATTCAACAAGATCGGAGTGGTTCTGGTAAATCTGTTGTCTCCCTCACTCTGCCCAGGTTTGGTACCATTCTAGAACACGGACGATGCAGACAGCAGTAGATCGCTTGTCTTTTCACTGGGAATGTTATTTTCCCCAATTCTTCCTTAAAGACAGAATGATGCTTTCTATTTGCTTTCCAACCCCAAGTATCCAATATATAAGACATTCATATTGGTTGAATCCAACTCTTTTGGGAAGGGTCTATCTACACTCTACTTCAAGGATATACCCCTACTTTTGAGTTCTAGAAATATGCACCCTTTTCGGGTAGTTAACATACATCACACTCAACTATGTTCATCATAAATGGGTGTAGGGAACCAGGACTGGGTAATTGCCCGGTGCATCTGACCACCACTCTAAAGGTGGCAGAGTCTTGGTTCAATTTCTCTAAGGGTCAAGTTAAATGTACTTATTGGCTGCCACATTTTCTAATTGTCTACTTATACGCCTGGTTATAGGGAGGTGAGGGAGACAGAAAGAGGCTGCATTGAGTAGAAATCCATAGCCACCAGCGGGAAACATGCTCAACCAACTGAGCCACCCAGGAAATCACATTTTAAAATGATGTAGTATAATAACATGGCACATTAACACTAAAATAGCACTAACTACCAGAGGAGAAAAACAAAGCACTAAAGATACTACTATAATTATGAAAATGCAACATTCATAAAATTAAACAATTCTGAATTGCTTCTCAATGATATATTACAAACATCAGCATGAATAATATGTTGTCCTTTGAAAAAGTGTATTTGATTCTTTAGACTCAGCCAAGAAAGTACTTGGAAATAAGAGAGGAAATGAAATGCTTTACACAAAAATAGAATAATAATTTAAATTGAAAAAGGCTGTTCTTACAGCAATATGTTTTACCATCTCAATTTTATAAACACAATAAACATGTACATTTCAGTATTTGAGTAGTTAAAAGATAAACATCTGTGTATATATATGGAATTGTGAAGGTAAAGTGGGGACAAACTGAACTCTAAAAGCTAGAGTAAAATTTTAGAGTAGAAAAGCAAATAGCTATGAATAAGGACCCATGGGTGGAGAGGCCATACTAATCCACTTTTTTTTAAAAAAGATGCTTATTTATTTATTTGACAGAAAGAGTACAAGCAGGGGGCACAGCAGACAGAGGGAGAGGGAGAAGGAGGCTCCCCACTGAGCCCCAATCCACTTTGGAAAACTTTGAGTCACATGTGGTCCTTCTGTTTCTGTTTTTTATATGTCATTCTATTGGTAACTCTTTTTTTTTCATACCAGATTGCCCCAGTCCACTAATTCTCCCACGTGTACATGTGGGAGCTGGAGCTGCAAACCCTCCTCTCATCCTCCCTCTTCTTTGACACTCAAGGTTTCCTCATCAGTAAGTGCTGGAGGCCATCAGAGAGCCGCCATTACGTTCCCATTCCCGCACCCGCTCGCCGTTTGGCTGCATCTCTTCTCCCATCGCCCCCGTGGGAGGTCCTCAGCCCTGTCTGCACAACACGGCACTGGAGGCACACTGGGAAACTATCCTGCTTGAGTCAGAATCTCTACGGGCAGAGCCGGGATACTGGAACTACAAATAAAATCAGCGAGACCAAACCCTCCAGCTGAGGACCAGATCTCATCATGTGTGCGAGCTCCAAGTCCTCGCTCCAGTGACTTTCCTTCCTTGCTTCGGTGCCAGCAGTTCTTCCCTCCCAGATACATGATTTCTTTCCCCTACACACACACTATTATTTCTCCCATGATATTATTTCTCCCAGAAATCCCATATTTCTCCCACGATCTCCCATGAACCAAAGTTCCCTTCATTCCTTTTCCTTCTGTAGCTACCTTACCATTTCTCCCCTCTACCTAAAACTTCTTTCAAGAGGTCTCCATTTCCCAGTGTCCATTTCTGTTCACCCACTCTGTCTCCATTCTTATCCACTTGAGTTTTGCTCCCAACAATTCACTAAAACTATACCTTCCATATTTCTAAATGCAAAGGTTCAATTCTTTCTCTACCCCAAGACTGAGAAGCAGTGTTTGATAGTCACTCTCCTCCTTGAAAAGTTCTCATCACTTAGCTTCCAGGACGGCTCCCCCACCTAAAGTTCCACCTTTCTTTGTTGCTCCTGGTAGATCTGTCTCATTTCTGAATTCTTAATATTGGAGCTGCCTAGGGCTCAGTTCTTGAGCTTTTTGTATTTTTATCTACTCTCATTCCCTAAGTGATATATAGTCTTTCAGCTTTTGATGCCCATCTGTCTCCAATTTTTATCTCCAAACAGCACGATGCCCTCTCCTGATCTGACCTCCTAGCAGCATCCCTATCTCTGTTAATAACATTTCATTCTGCTGGTTGTTCAGGCCAGAACAGAGTTGGTGTGATCCTTGGGTCTGTAGGATCAATTTTGCCCTTGGGTGTCATGCCTTTGAATTATGTTACAGTACCTGGGGAAAGGAATTAAGGTGGCTTATGAGCTGACCTTAAAAAAGGGAGATTATCCAAGATGATCCAAGTGAGTTCTTTGCCCCTGTTACATGGGCCTTGAAGGTGGAAGAAGGAGGCAAAAGATTTGTTCAGAGAGACGCAAGGACAGAAAAAGGAGCAGAAGAAATTCCAAGCGTGAGAGGGACACTCCACCAACACTTGCCGGCTCTGAAGATGGAGGAGGCACTAGGGTTGAGGGGAAATTATGCCCTCCAGAAAATGGACAAGTCAAGGAAAGCAGTCCTCACCTAGAACCTCCAGAAAGCATCACAGCCTGATGATACCTGGAATTCAGGCCAGTGGGACTCACCCCAGATTTTGGACCACAACTATAAGAGGATCTACTCATACCTTTTGCAACTACACACTAAAGGAGTGGCCACTCATTATGGCAGCAGTACAAACTGATATACTCCCCGTCACCCACCCATCAGCATTTCCTGTTAGCTCTATCCTGAAAGTATCTGCCCCAATTGACAGTTTCTCACCACACCCTCACTCCACCTTGGTCCAAGCCACCATCATTTTGTGCCCAATTTCCTGGCAGAGCCTCCCTGTTCTGTCCTCACAATTCTTCATTCAAGTCACAGTGCAGCAGCCAAACTCATCCTTTTAAGTCACAAGTGATATGAGCTCCACTCAAGCCCCCACAATGTCTTCAGGACTCACTGAGCACAAAAGCCAGAATCCTTCCCATGACCCTTCCAGCCCCTCCATGCTGGTTTCTTGCCTTCCATCCTCCCAATTTATTCATACTGGCTCCTCCCACAGGCTGGGATGTTCCTTCCCAGCTCCAGACTCACCTGAAAGGCTCCTCCTCAGATATCCGTTTACCTAACTCCCCACACCTCCCTCCAGAGTCTCCCTCCTCCCTTCCTTCCATTACCCCCCATACTACACATCCAACTTTATCTTAATTTTTATGGTCACACACCAGACAGCGCAGCATCACAGAGACAGAGATGTGCTTTCCTTCATTCACAGCTGCCTGGCCCATAATAAAAACACCATACATATTTGATAAATTTAGGCATTTTTCCTATGGAATATGGCTGCTGGGTTCATGATTTCGTTCCAATCCCCATGGCTACTATCTCAAGCCAGTTCAATCTAACATGGAAATTTCATCATTGGATTTTCAGTTGGTGTCTTTGTTTCTTGTTCTTGTCCTTATCTTCCATCTCTCCTACAGATATACATCCCTGATTAATCTTTGCTCAACACTATTTGTGGCATATGCATTTTCTTCTGAGGAACATACAGTGGATCCCCCTGCACTCTGCTTCAAAAGTAGGGCTTGAAGTATTCACAATAGTCTTATTTCCCCAGTACCAGCTTAGCAGCCCCGCTCCTCACTCCGGCTCCCTTCAGGCAGGTCTCCCTGCCGACACTCACGTGGGGCAGCTGTTCTCCACACTGCCTAAGTGTGGTTTCTTCTTTACAGACAGCTTCCTCCGGAACCCCTCAGAGATCACATTCTACTGCCCAGCTCTTCCCGTTCATACCAGACTTCGTTTCTACTGTTTTCTACTTTCTTAGGAGAGTTCTTCCCCCTCACTTAGATTTGAGGTTTTCTGAAGGCAGGACCCCTATCTCAGGCTCTTGATTGCCCAAGTGACATGCCTACATCAGGGTTAATTCTGATTTTATGACTTCAGTGTCCTCACCAAATGTTATAATATGGAATATATATTAGTACACATATTATATATTATACATATATTAAATAGCTCCTCTTGGTCTCTGGATTTATGATTTTATTATTCTTAAATTTTTAACCCTAATTCAGGCATTATTTGTCCTGTTGATATTTTACATAAGAGATTTGGTGAACAATCTTTTTGTGGTTGTGTGATTGTTAAATCGATATAGGGCTTGTGTCTTCCTGCAACTTAATTTAGACATGTTCCAACAATACGGCCTGGTGAGCATGAACAAATTGCTTCCCTCTCTCACTCAACACTGCTGGAAGGTACTGGGAGGGGGAGGAGGGGGCTGTGAAATGGGCTAAGAGCATCCCTTCCCCTGAAGGTACTTACAGCTCCTCAAAGCGAATGGCCATGAAATGAAGAGCTCCAAGTAGGAAGAGAATAATAAAATGGTAGCTAATTCCTATTCCTATTTCTATCCATGAATTCAAAATGAGATAATAATGAATTTTGCAACATAATCTCATCATCAAAGAAAACAATTTCAATGGGAAAAAAATTCATGAAAAATTTGAATGCACAATTTACAAGGAAATCACACGTTTTCCAGGTAGGTAATTCTTTAAAAAATATTACAATAATTTTACCAAAAATTTGCATTTTGTTCACTTGTACTAGACTTGGAAGTTTTAACTATGTTCTTTCAAAAGAGGATATTTCCTTGACTATCTCAGATTTTTTTTTTAAAGACCCTTAACGTTTAAAAGAAATACCATCCTTCATCTCCCCACTAGGAAACAACAAACAGAAACCATGAAAACCCACATCGGAAAACTTCTGTGTCACATACCTTCTTTGTCATCGTGGTGGATAATTGCATCCTGTATCATGTCGGCAAGGTTAAAGTGGACTTTCTGACTCTTCCCATGCTTCAGCTTTTTCAGGAATCCTTCCTGCTTCTGAAAAGCCTTCTCTCTTTCATAGTAGGCTTTGATCTGCTCACAGCGCATGCGCTTCACCAGCCGCTGCCGCTGGCCGAGGGGAAGGGACTCCAGCAAGCACTGGTCAATTTCCATTTCATGGGTTCGGAAAACGTTACATAGCTGAAAGCAACCTGCAAGAAATACAGTGAGAACGTCACCAGACCCTTACTCCAAGATACAGGAGCACGATGGGGCTCACCAGACCCTTACTCCAGTGATACAGGAGCACGATGGAGCTCACCAGACCCTTACTCCAGTGATACAGTAACACAATGGGGCTCACCAGACCCTTACTCTAAGATACAGGAGCACGATGGGGCTCACCAGACCCTTACTCCAGTGATACAGTAACACAATGGGGCTCACCAGACCCTTACTCCAGTGATACAGTAACACAATGGGGCTCACCAGACCCTTACTCTAAGATACAGTAACACGATGGGGCTCACCAGACGCTTACTCCAACGATACAGGAGCACAATGGGACTCACCAGACCCTTACTCCAGTGATACAGGAGCATGATGGAGCTCACCAGACCCTTACTCCAGTGATACAGTAACACAATGGGGCTCACCAGACCCTTACTCCAGTGATACAGGAGCACGATGGGACTCACCAGACCCTTACTCCAACGATACGGGAGCACGACGGAGCTCACTTGACTCCCTCTTGCCCCAGCATGGAAGTCACAAACTTAATCATTCCTTTTTGAACTTGGCATGCAAATGGCAAAGGCCAGCTCACGGATTGGGAAAGAAGCAAAGAGAGTTGATGTCCTACTCAACATCGCACGGTAATAATATAAGTCATATACTTAGAGCTAGATGTGTGGTTTTGCACAACTTAATATTAGCAAACACCATCCTTTCTTTCTTTTTCTTAAACCTGCACCAAAGGCCTAAAAGTTCTACAGATGCATTAAAATTCCATCATTGAATAACACCAATGAAACTTTTTGTGTTAAATCTTGGCAGAAAGCCATTCTGAGTCTTTCAGCACACCTTAATAAAATCTGTTTATCCCGACAACTCTGCTTATCTAATGTAACAGAACCTATGTAGGCTATCAGCTGTTTATGTGACACAGTGCTTATTTCTACCCATATATTGCTAAACGCGTTTCCTAGGGATTGTAACATCCGTCTCTCAGAGACAAAATAATGGTTGAACAATAAAACAGATTTTTCTCTTGGCAGTTCAGAACCATGGATAGAACTCATGCTGTTGTGGTCTCTGTCTTACTAATACAGTGATTAACGGACTGAATTCCTCTGTCCTGAAGCTGAAACAATATTCACTTTCTTTCCACCTGATATTCCTTAGAAACACTACCCAAAACACTTGTAATAGAAATGTACAAGCTCATTACCTACCACTAGTTTCAAATTTTACTATTGGCAGAAAATGAACACTAGAACACTGAGAATTTGAGAATCGAACTCACAGGTTCGGAAGTGTCTGGATGTTCTTCTCTTCAGGTATTTATGGTGGAAGTCAAAGGAACTATGTAACCCCACAAATGTGGTTATTAATAGGCCGTATGGAAAGATCACTCAGAAAGAGCACGGCTGCTTCATCTTCAGGGAGATGTCCAAGTCCTTTGAAAGGACACAGCATTGTGACCAGGCGGTTTCCATTTCTGGATCACTTGATGCTTCTCAAAGTGTTATTCTCACAACCACTGGGCCAGACCATCTTTCTTTCATAAGAAAAGGAAATGGATTTGAGAGAGGCTATGACTTGGCCAGGGCCAAAGAGATGATTATACGACAGTCACAAATGTTCCATAAAGGCTCAAGAAAAATGAAGAATAAGAGAAAGTGACTCTCTACAGCCAGATATTTAATATATGTAAGGGGGAGCAGGGAGGAGGGGAAGGAAGCAGAGCAGGGAAATTTTATTCTGGTTTTTCATTAGCATTTGACGATGTTGTAGAATCCTATATTTTCATCAAGATCTTCATAAGTGTTTGTCAGAGTGATGTGAGAAGCATCAGCTAACTCCATATAAAATGTTCCCTTTCCAGTGACCTAAACACAAAGACACAGTGGTGGTTGTGACATCAACAAATCACTCTCAAGTCTGTCTGTGTGATAAAAGCCGTGATCACAAGCAGATCGTCTGTGAGAGCTCATTAATAATGGCAGGAAATACTTCTGCCTTCCAATCTGCTCAGAAAACAGCACTTGGGTTCCCAGGACCCGGTAGCTGCCATGACTTTCCTGCTGCATGAGCAGGTGCCAAGACAATCAGCGGAACCACTGGAAAACCCAAAGAAGTCAAGCCTAGGACGTCACAGCATGTCCCTGCCAAGGAGCACTCGGTCCAAGGTAGAGGACAACCTAATAAACACGGCAGTCCTCTCTGGGATTTGGCTTGTATGAAAAACCATATTGCAAAATTTTCAATTAACCTTAAAGGAGTCTGCAGTGACAGCCCCTGATCCACAGAGCAACCCACTCAGTCTGTCCAGACAAGCACTGAGGGATGTTCATAAATTAATTCCCTTATGATTTGGAAAATCAGATGCCAAGACTGTGAAATTTCAGATCCCTACATGGATAAAATATTAATTTTTAACATATTTTCTTGTTCAGTAATTCCCCATGCTTTGATTTTTAAATGGGCTAAACTTTCACTTATTTTACATTCTAAGCACATAACAGGTGCCGTGACTTCCTTTTTGTCTAATTAGGGGTGGAGCAGCTGTGTCACATATATGAGCTGCTGTCGAGCTGTAAGATATGACCCGAAAACAACGTAGTTACAGGAAACTTAGTTTTGAGGCAGTCTACCCAAAACCTATGAAACTTGGTCACCGAGGCACTGAGAGTAACAGTCATTAATACCTCAGGTGACAATCTGGACAGGACAGGCAGGCAGATGGTTAAGGCTGAAAAAGAGGTACAGGAGTCTGAGCTGGGCAAGGCTGGTTTGCACCCCTGGGTTAGGGGTCCTGGGTAGGCACTCTCTTCCACGCAGGAGAGTTCTGCCTGCCGTACTCCTGAACTGAGGGCTTTTCCCTGGAATTGCCTATAATTCTTTCCTGCTATTTTGGCTCTCTTGGCCTAGAAAAAGCCACACATGAACTAACACAACTTCAACAATATATGAACCTCATTCTCACATTCTCACAATAATGTATCAGCTCATTAGCATGCAGGACACATTTATTGTAAAAGAGCATATTTGCATTATTGTGGCAGAAACTGAAAAGGGGGACCAGTTGTCTTTTTTCCTTATGTGAGTAGGTATTATTTTTGAGCTCCCCAGGGCTGGCACCAAAAAATGCTCACATGCATTTTATCATGTTCTAGCCACCTACAGCTTGCTGCCTGTGAACATGGGGGCCATGGAAGCCACGCAGCAAGGATGGCCATGGTCTTGCCACTCAGGGTCCCCACTACTGCTTGGAGCAACCTACACCAACCAGCCCTTTTCTTAACTCTGTACCTGAGAAAGAAATGAATTTCTACTGCAATTGGGCACTGATGTTTTTAAAGGGGTTTTAACTCTTAAAAAATTAACATCACCCTAACTAGAACTGTTTTTTTGTTTTGTTTTGTTTTGTTTTTGGGGTTTTTTTTGGTCTTCACAGTGTTGAGGGGTGATCAAGGGAACATTCAACATTTTGAATATTTGGTAGAATTTTTAATGGTAAGACTACACCATTACTACCTACCTACCAAGTGAGGGTCTAGCAAACTTTTGACACTCATCTCTGGTGCAGTGGGAATGGAATCTTCAGTTTGTTGGTCTGCCTATTACCATGGTACAAATGTCACAGTCAGTCTCAAGCCACCAAAGTCACATCCCTAAACAAAGACATGGAAAGAGGTCCTCTCCCCAAGGCAGGGAGGGTCGACTTCAGAACAACCATTGCATCAAGCCCACCTTGGAGGACCACAGCTTCACATGCATTCAGAATCAACAAATATTCAGGAATTCCTGAATATATATGTATATTCCTATTTCTTGCTTTATTTTTCTCCTTAGTATGGATCACCCTGAATTATGTTTCTATATCAATCACTATACTTAGAAAGTATCTTATACTCATACTAAGGCTGTTTACTAAAATATACCATGTATTTTCTTTTTTATCTATAAGTCCTCCAAAAAGCAGGAACTTGGACAATTTTACCCACTGCTTATTCTCAGCTTCTGGAATAGTAGACATGGGATATTTTTGTTGATGTTGTTCTTGAAACTGTTTAATTAAACTGCTGGCAGAAATACCATATGTATGGCTAAAACTTGACCCAGCACTCAACATACAGTAGTAACGGATGTCTATTAGTTCTGCTCTTCCAGAAATGCACAACAGCACCATACTTCTGACCTAATTGCTCTTCCTCACTAAATTATCTGGACTGCCTCAGTGTAGCCAAGTTTATGATAGCAATGGAGTTCTTGATCTACCAAATTACTCCGTTTGCGGGGCGGGGAGGGGAGCTATATGTTGCAATTCTAGATAAAAATTTAGAGACATTTGCCATAGCCAGAAATCCTTGCTCAACAAACATGCATCTCTATATAACAAAATTATTGAGCCACCAAATAAAATATATCAAGGAAAAAGCAAAGATATATCTTAATTATAGAACATCTAGTTAAAAAATGAGGAGTTCCCTGCTTTGATCTTGGAGGGCCCTATCATTGTGCCATGATATCAGGATACCTTATTGTAGCAAACCAGAATATAAAGACTAATGTTAAGGAAAAGGGAACTCGGAAAATGACCTCCTAAAATTTATTCTGCTGTACAACTACCAGAAATTCCTTCAACTCAATGAGAACCAAAACCTTCATGGGGCCATGGTACACTCATTGTGGGAGGTTTCTTTTCTTTTCTTTCCTTTTTTTTTTTTTTAAAGATTTATTTATTTACTTGATAGATATCGCAAGTGGGCAGAGAGTCAGGCAGAGAGAGAGAGGAAGTGAAGCAGATTCCCTGCTGAGCAGAGAGCCCTACACAGGGCTCTGAGATCCCAGGACCCTGAGATCAAGACCTGAGCCAAAGGCAGAGGCTTCACCCACTGAGCCACCCAGGCGCCCCCCATTGTGGGAGGTTTCTTGCATCTCTTTTGATGACTGCCAGATCAAAGGAGAAATAAAAAATGGTAAAACACAGATAATTTGATCTCAAGGACATTTACAGACACTTGCACCCAATTTTCAGGGGAACGGACATTCATGGATGGTTTATGAAGTTGGCTATGTCTTGGGCCACAAAGCAAAACAAATTCAAAAAATGCTGAAGAACTTATATTATACAGGTACTTTCTTAGCATACTTGAGAACAGAACATTAGCTCCAGAAGTGAAGCCACATCTCCCAGTATGCTCAGAAACTCACAACGCGGATCCTGAATAAAGCAGATCCAAGGAAGAAAACTAATGGAAATAATACTTTTTCAGTGCAAACCATCAAGGAAAGTCTCATCAAAATTTCACAGATAAAACTAAAACACTGCATAGAAATAAATCTATAGCTTTCATTGTACCTGTTAGAAAAGAATCTCATCTTAGAAGAGGTGACACAGCATCTTCGTAGGAAAGAACAAGAAAAGGAAGTCCAAAAAAGGAAGAAGAAAATGAAATGAGGGCCCAAATGGATAGAAAGGAAATACAGGATGAGCAAAGACAAAAACAGGCATGGAAAATGGGGAATATCCAGAAAAAATATATCTTGCTAAAAATGACCCAAGAAGAAAAAATTGAATAGGTTTACAATCATTACATTAATTAAATTAATTGGTAAAAATTCAGTTACCAAAAAAAAGGAAACTAGCATACAAAAGCATGGCCCAAATGATTTCATTGGCCTTTAAGGAATGGATAACCTGTGTTTTCCCCCAATTTTTCTAGAGACTAGAAAAAAAAAAATGGAAATGACCTCAACTCATTTTCTGAGACTAGCATAAGCTTGATACCAAAACTGAAATGAGAACGTCACAAAAAAAAAAGGAGTCATAGATCAATCTTATCTACCCATACATGTGTAAACAGCCTATGTACATATGTTTTCAGTGGAATGAAAGGATGGCTAATTTTAGAACATCTATGAGTGTCTGTCAGTACCTTTCAATTCTGTTCCAAATTTAGGAAAGGAAGGCCCTCTATCTTTGCTTGTATTATACCTTAAAATGAAGGTTTCCATCAGCATAGACAACAAAAGGAAGAGAAATAAGGACTTTTAGCCAAGTCTACCTTGTTTTGCTGCTTCTTTCTGTTCAATTCCATGAAATCCCACAGGATTTCTCTAATGGATATTTCTTTCTATATATTGTCATGTGTTCCTGAAACCCTCTCTCAAGACTCTGCTTCTAGGAAACACAACCCAATACATGTAAGATTATATACATTTACCTTAATTTTCTGTTAATTTTCATGGTTTACACCAAAGGGAAGGATTTTTTTTTTTGTAGATGCAAAATTTATACAGGTCGAACGTACTTAATGACATAGGTTTTAAAAAGCTAAAAGTAATAACAGCAGAAGAAATAATAAGACACACATGCAAAAGAACAAAGTGGGGCTCTAATGTCCTATCATAGGCAAAAATCAATGAATATGTATTAAAACCTTAAACATAAGACCTAAAAGTATAAAACTCATAGAAGGAACCAGCAACTTTATGATGCTGGACTTGGCAATGACTTCTCAGGTAGGACACCACAAGCACAGGCATCAGAAGCCAACACTGGCAAGCCTGACCAGCTTGCAAACATTCACTCATCAAAGAACACAATGAACACAGTGAAAAGGCAACCTAAGAAGGGGAGAAGATATCTACAAATTATATATATGTGATAAGGGGTTACTATATAAAATATTAAAAAAACTCTTACAACTCAACAGTGAAAAAAAAATAGCCAAATTTAAAAACAGGCAAAGGACTTAGACATTTCTCCAATGGTGATATGCAAAAGCATATTTTAAAAAGCTCAAAATTATCAGTGAAATGAAAATCCAACCACAGCGAGCCATCACCTTACATCCACTAGGGGATGGCTTTTACCCTCCCCCCAAAAGAAAACAGAAAATAAGTGTTGGCAAAAATGTGGAGAAACTGAAACCCTTGGACACTGTTGGTGGGATTGCAAAATGGTTTCCTCTCTGGAAAGCAGTGTGACGTCTCCACAATAAATTAGAAATAGAACTGCCATAAGATCCAGCAGTCTCGCTTCTGGGTGTATCCAAAAGACTGAAAGCAGGACCTCAGAGGATACATTTGCACACCTATGTTCACGGTAGCCGCGTTCACAGTGACCAAGAGGTAGAGGCAGATGTCAACAGTGGTGAGTGCATAAACACAGTGTGGTCTCTGCACAATGGAATATTATTCAGCCTTTAAAAAGGAAGGGAATTCTATCATGTGCTACAAAACGGGTGAACCTTGAGGACATGCCTAATGAAAGCAGCCAGTCACAAAACCACATTTACTATCTGATTCCACTCAACAGAAACAAACTGGAATGGTGATTACCGGGGACTGGAAAGAAGGAGAAGGTGGGGGTCGCTGTTTAATGAGCAGAGAGTCTCCAATTTTAAAGCCAAAAACCTTCTAGAGCGCCGTGTCCCAACAGCGTGAGTATACTTAACTGCTGATGACACACTTAAAATGGCTAATCCACTCAATGTTATTTGACGCATTTTACCACCCTAAAAAAAAAAAAAAAAGTTGGGAAAAAAGAAAGAAGACACAAGAGGCTATTTCACAGGAGTTTTTTAAAATGTATTTATATACATAGTGTAAGTACTTCATGAAAAGTGTAGCTGTGAACCTGATGGCTCAGCCCATCTTATAAAAATGTTTGCTCTAAAGTCTGAGAGGCAGAAGACAGTAGTTGGGGAAGGAAATCAGCACGGTCACGCACAGGTACTGAGCACGCCCCCGTGTGTACGTGCACATACACTCTCGTATCTAGGCACCCCCCAAAACTGTCCTAGCAGAAGCTTTATTGGCAGAATCCATTGTTAGAACATGCTTCCAGAGTTATTTTTACTGCGAACACAATGACGATGAAACAAAGGAACAGTGAGGATTTTCAAAGACAAGAGTATAATCAATTTCAACATACTCCCCCAGAGCCATAAAAAAACCACAAAACTCTACTGAAGCATTGAAGTCTTTAAAAAGTGCTAGATTTTTTAACATCTTTGTAATCAAACTGCAGGTTCATAACCCTCTTTACAGAGCGAAAAACAGTACAAAGAAATTGAACTTGGGGAAGAAGATATAGATGTTATGCCTTAAAATATCTCAGAATGTAGGTCCACAATGCCTGTTTCATAAAATCGTTTCCTGAAACACTTCTCTGAATGATGGAGAGGTAAACTTAAATAATTTAAATTCTTCTCAAGAAAATGTACAATATTTTTCATCTCCCTACTTACTGCCTTTAAATTTTTAAATTTATATATCAAGTGATCACTTGTTTGGTTTCTATACAATAATTATGGCATGCTTTTCTAATGAGAGAATGTGAAGAACGTTCTCTCCCTATTTTTTTTTAAAGATTTTATTTTATTTATTTGACAGAGAAATCACAAGTAGGCAGAGAGGCAGGTAGAGAAGGAGAATTAGGCTCTCTGCTCAGCAGAGAGCCTGATGTGGGGCTCGATCCCAGGACCCTGAGATCATGACCTGAGCCGAAGGCAGTGGCTTAACCCACTGAGCCACCCAGGTGCCCCAAAAGTTCTCTCTTTAAATTAAAATAGGAATAAAGCAAATATGCAGGACATAAAAATTACTACAGACTCTGGAGTATATTTCTGCTTTTACACACTGACCTATAGTTTTGTACATTTAAAATTTCCTTAAAGACAAGTGATTTGATTACTATAAATAGCTTTTCAGGGGATATAGATTTATAGTTATAGTTCTTTCTGGAGAAAGAACTTTCTTTCTGGAGTTTGTTTCAGGATAACAATAAAACTGAAGATTGTCACCCTGAGGTAATGTCCTCGGTTCACTATTCAATTGGACTCACATGTCTTATGAAATCTATGGTTGATACAGGGTATAATGTGGTGAAAACTCTGCCCGCATGCTAATGCCCAGACACAGATTTACCCGGATACATGGAGCACTGGAAGACCAGGCTCCTTCCCAGAAGATAGCCCAATGACATTCAGGACCCACAGAGTTGGGTAATTTGAAGCCCCACATCAAAATATCAACTAGCTACGACCTTATGAGATACACTTTCAATCAGAGCTTGTCTGGGGAAGTGTAGAACCTTTAAGATCAGAACTGCCCACTCATGGCTACTCCCAGATGCTTCCTATGGCGCGCCATCTCGCTAAAATTAAATCCTGATTTTCCTGAATGCCCTGCCTTTCTGAACACCATGGTCCCACACCTGGATCTCTCCAAGGTTGCTGTGATTGCTGTCCAGTCCTTTCCAACAGAGGCGGAGCTCGGGAATTAAATAGTCTCAAGACAGACTCCAATTCTGGGTAGCTCAAGAGAGGAGCCCTCTTTGGGTTCATTCAGAAGAAAACAGATTTAGACCCTCTCCCTCAAATACACACGTTTGGCCCCCTGGACTTGAAATAACATCTGTTCATCACTCACATCTGCACATTTCACCTTTAGCCAACATCTTGGACTCTGGCCGGGAGAGACTCAGCTCACTCCGTTCCTGCCAGACAATGTTCTTAACAGACGAATTCCCTGGTGTCCCAGGCTATCTCAGAACAGGATACCTGCCAGTGTCAACACACTGGCTCCTCTTTAGGAAACAGAGCCCTGACTCGCCCCATGACCTCAGCAGTCAATCACACAGCTTCCTGGATGTCTTTGGTCTGAGTCCTGAGGCAACACTGTAAAATAAGCATCATAAATGGCAAGTAAAAGACCTAGGAGCACAGGCTGTACATTGACAGCTTCGCTTTAAATTTTTTTTTGATTTGAAAGCTTGTGTGTATGTGTTGATGCAACTGTAAATTCATGGCTATAAATAATTTTTTATTCCATCATTCTCCTAAGTCTTGCAAAGGTTTTTTTTTTAATTTAAAATGGTACTTTGATATACAATATTTTATATTTGACACTATTATGATATAAAATGTTCTCAGTCCTGTAATGAGCTGAAGCAAAACTGAATTTCACATCTAATATTTAATTTTGGGTTTATAGAGTCTGGTTTTTTTCCCTCTTTTTTTTAAATAGGAAAAGTTTAGAGAAAAATCAAATGCTAAAATTTCTATGATCCCTTCTAGGCTAAGAAAATTTCTAGGTTATCATTTGTGTTTTTAAATGATTTCCTTTGTCTTTTACATCAATTTATAAGATACATTCAGATAAGAGAAATTCTTCAAGGCCAATTTATTTTACTTTTTTTTAAAGTAAAAAAAAAGGCTTTTTTTTAAAGGTTTTATTTTTTAAGGTTTTATTTATCTATTTAACAGAGAGAGAGAGGGAGAGAGAGAGAGCGAGCACAAGCTGGGGAAAGAGCAGGCAGAGCAGGCACAGGGAGAAGCAGGCTCCCTGCTGAGTGAGGAGCCTGATGCGGGACTTGATTCTAGGTCCCTGGGATCATGATCTGAGCTGAAGGCAGCTGCTTAACCGACTGAGCCACCCAGGCATCCCTCATGGCCAATTTAAAATGCAGTGTCAAAACAAAGCATATGATTCACAGATAAACATCCTCTTATCCAACACAAGGACCCTCTTTGTCTCAGGTCTTTTTTTTTTTTTTTTTTTTTAATTAATTCATTTTGTTTAGGGAGAGAGAGCACAAGCAAGAGGGGCAGAGAGAAAGGGAGAGAGAATCTCAAGCAGACTCCATACTCAACACAGAGCCTGACTTGGGGCTTGAACTCACAACTCACAACCTGACCTGAAACCAACAGTTGGACACCCATTGACTGTGCCCCCCGGGTGCCCCTCAAGTCTTAATTATTGCACTGAACACACTTGGCTTCAGTCTATTACTACTCTGCTCTCCTGGACAGACTTTTCAATTTAAAAAAAAAAAAAAAGAGAGAGAGAGAGAGAAAGTTTGCCTTAATACCAACCTAAAATATTGGGTGTAAGCAATTAAACTAGTCACAGTGTTCAAGTCCTTCACCCAGAGAAGATTATTATGAATTAAAGCACCATACAAACCATCCAGTCTTTACATACCTTCCATCTTCCTTCCTGTCTTCCTGCTACTCCATCATATGGAATCTGAAACTACCATTACCTACCTGGTGAACCCCATTATTTCTTCTAGGAGCACCCTCCTTCTGGAAATCACCACCCCTCTCTCCCTTCACATGGTCCTAGTGTGGTTATTACAAAGCCCTCCCAACTCAACTGTGTGCAGAGCTGGAAACATGACTTAGGTGAGCCCATCACAATGGCCTGTACACTGGAGGCTGATGAACTGTCCTTGTGCAGGGATACGACCCTAGTGGGGACAATTCAGGACCCTGCCCTGAGATTTGCTAGATGGACATGAGGAGCAACAACAACAGTAAAAATTCCCTGTCTTACTTGTTATCATCCCACTAGGATCTATGTATGTGCTATTGAGACTTACATCTTCTGACTCAGAGAAAGAGAGAAATAGAGGAACAGAGTGGAAAAAGAGAGAAACAGACAGAAAAAATAATATCAGTTAAATCCCCAGACCCCATATTTAGGAATATCTGAAGCCACCTGAATTGGACTTCCCAGGTAGAAGGACCATTTTCCACACATGAAAGCCAATAAATTCCATTCTGTGCTTAAACCCTTACGAGTTGATTTTCTGCCAATGGCAACCAAGTGACTCATACAACATACAAGTTTTTCTTCCCCCTAAAGGATATGTCCCTTTGGAGCACTGACATCTCTTCTCTTCTGCCACTGACGTGTAGTTTATTTCCACTATGAGAAAAAAGGTTTAACTCTCATATGACATTGAATATTGATTTTATATTATTTATTTTAAAATAACCCATTTCTAAATTTCAGAAAGCTTCCCGCATGTGTTTCCTGTGTGCTGTGCTTTAGATGGGAGACAAAAATTCCCTCTAGTCAGTCACTCCTCAGTAAACAAAGTAGCCACTGAATGCCCTTGGTGCACATGGCTATGAACTGAGATGCAAAGAGGTAGAAGCTAAAGTCCCTGGTCACAAATATACAACCACACCATTGAGAGTTCATAGACATAAAGAAAAGTTCAGGCACAATGATAGCCAGGATTCCGTGCTTCTCACAGGGCAAATGCCCACATCCCTAACCATCCCCAGAGCATGCTGACCTGCAGGACCAGGGGTCTGGAGCATGAAAATTCAGTTTAACCCTCTTCATGCTGGCATAGACCAATGGGCCCAATTCTTGCACTTTAATTTTTTTTATCTCTGTGTACATGACACAATGATGTGAAGCAGTTTTCCTGATGTCAAATTCTATTCTCACAATTCAGCAGACACTTCAGCAAATATTCTTCCCTTCCATCCCCCCACAGACCATACACCCCTCTAGGGAAGGCCCATCTCTAGTTTTGCTCACAGGTGCATCCAGAGAGCATAGCAAGGGCCTGCCACGTGAAGGATTCAATCTCCACCTCACTTGTTCAAATATACTATTAAGAACCTGCTGTGTGCAAAGCTGAGTATTACACATTTGATGGTTCCAAGTTTAATCAGTCACCGTGGTAAGCTCATATTGCCTCCTGACTAAGATAAAGAGGACAGTCACCTAAATACATCCAGTGTCAAGGAAAAACGGGAGAAGTGCTCAGTTAACTCAGATATGAGGAGAATTGAGTACTTGGAGGTCAAGTACAATTTCATGGCATTTGACCTGAATTTGGAAATTCAAAGACAAGAAAAAAATTTCTCCCTTTCAAACTGGGGAACAAAAATAGAAGAAAGGCAACAATCTCAGAAAAATGGAAAGCATTTGTGGGGGTCAGTTGGAGAAATAGAAAGACAAATAAAGGTGAAAAATCAGAAATGAGAGTAAAATGACTAGAATCAGAACATTTCTGAGGGAAGAAAAACTCTTACACTTACAACTCTGCTGCAGGGAGCCTCTAACAACATGTCTTCAGCGTTCCCATCACAACAGTGGGATCTGTGAAAAATCGGGAGCAGCTCCAGATCTTCTAGGGGAAATGGGGTGGGGAGGATCCACCAGGATGCTTTCTCAGAGTTGAGGCGTCAAGGTCCCAGCCCCACCAGAGCAGGACCATGGACAGCGCAGGAGGCACTAGCAAGGAGAGAAGACTTACAGAGGTGGGAGCTGACACCAGGCAGGTGGGAAGTAGACAGTGGAGACAGAACACGGAATAACAGTTGCCTCTGAGCTTCCAAGCTGTGGTGGCCAGACAGAGGAGATGCCCTTGGTGAGAGAGGACACACCACTGACTTTGGAAGAGAGCAAACAGACCAACGTGGAACCGTGATTCATACAAGTCATCTAACCCGTGGCCACGCAGCAGTCCACATGCTAGAGGGGTTAACTACAGCTGTGCCAGGGAGCAACTCTACCCCCCGGGGATTCCCCCTGGACCCTGGAGCGCCTCACAGATAACAGTTGTATTTAATGTTTTTAAACCAGATATAGGTTTATGTTGATAAACCTCAAGTCGCACTGTCATTAATTACTACACATTTTTTTAAACTTTATGAAAAATGGGAGGAAACTATAAGTGATTTGGAAAGGCACACATTCAATTTTTCTAAATAATATCAAAATTACCAACATTGTCTCTTTTTCACAGATTATCTCAATCTCAGAACATTTTAACAAGACAATGGCCCATTGCACCTTCATGCCAACTTATAAATGCCAGAATTAAGGGAAAGAATAAGGACTTGCCCTAATGTACAGTGGATTTTATTTCCATGACTTTTAATGTCATCCTATAATACAACACTTTCATGGTTGGTTTGGAATCAGAATAGAACAACAATGTCTTCTAAAAGTAAAATGGAGTTGAGGCACCTGGGTGGCTCAGTGGGTTAAGCCTCTGCCTTCGGCTCAGGTCATGATCTCAGGGTGCTGGGATCGAGCCCCGCATCGGGCTCTCTGCTCGATGGGGAGCCTGCTTCCCCCTCTCTCTCTGTCTGCCTCTCTACCTACTTGTGATCTCTGTCAAATAAATAAACAAAATCTTTAAAAAAATTTAAAAAAAGTAAAACGGAGTTATAGGACTTGTCTGTGTGCCTCTGAAATATTTGGACATGTATGCAAAATTAATGGAATAACACAGAAAGACAAGAATACTAAACGCTAGAGTAAGCACATATGATAAAACACAGACACATGTGCTACCAAAACCAGAAAAAAACCCTGTTCTTTCTGACTCTGTTCTTTCCTTTCACAGAACAACCACTGTCTCCTCATGCAGACTTGGGATCACAAGCAAGATTTGGGGAAAATGTGGAGTCCTGGTGGACCTGCACACATGGTCGACTTGAATCCCTGGCAGAGCTGCTGCATGTCTAGGAGTAAGTGCTTGACCTGTAGAACACTCGGGAGAAGGGTCTCCCACCCCACTCTTGAATCCTCACCTCCCTGCCCCGTCAAGGGCTTCTTGTTCAGTCTGAACAATGCAACCAGGAGTCACTAGTTCTACTCTCCCCAAGCATCTTGGCATTGATCCCTGTGGATGCACAGAAGGAAGCTCAGAGGAAAAAGGGAAAGACAGGGGTGTTGGCCTCTGCAGCCCATCTGGCCCCAGCCTCCTGACCTACTCCTCCCCACAGCCTATATATGCGGGTCTGTATTGTCTTTTTGTAGCGTGGCGTCTGTGCACCATAGTCACTGCTGGTAGGAACTGCTACGGGAGACTTCCCCCAGAATCCATGCTGCCTCCTCTGTAGAAATCTCATGGGAACAGTGGGGCAAGGAGGTTTGGGCAAGAGTGATGTCTCTGGAAGTCAAGAAACACACTGGGGTCTTCAAAAGATACAAAGAAAAATCATACGTACTAAACCTTACAAGGTTTAGAGGTCATTTTCCACCCCGAAAATTGTGGTAGAGGCCAGGGAAATATAGAGAATTTAAAAGATGGCTTCATTAAGGAATATTAATGACCATATCATTACGTGAACTAATTACTATTGATAACTCATTTTCATTTATCAACTGTTATTGTGTCATTAATATGTGTCTGATATTACTAACATAAGTTGGGTTTTAACACCAAACCCAGCTTTGTTGCATGATCTTTGTTGGCTTGCGGGCCTGCAGCCCCTGCCCGGATCTGGCACTGGAGGGCCCCACCATAAGCAGCAGGTCCCTGGATGAGCCAGTGCGGACCACAGAGATGGATGAATGCAGGGTGGGTCAAGGGAGGGAACGAGGGAAGGGAAGAGTAATGAACGGGAGGACTTTCAGACATCAGTGAAGTAAAGAAGAATGATATTAACAGCTACACTTTTCAAATGAGGACATTGAGAACCAAGCCCTAAAGAAATTAAGTGATATATTAAAGATTAAAATGAAAAATCTAGACAGTAGTTAAAACAGTCCAGGACTGGCCCAAGAGGTCTCATAAGTAATGGGTGGTTGTGGACAACATGTGTTGCCTCCATCATCCACACCAGCCACACCTGCGACCACAGTTTCCCCTGGACAGAGAACGTCACAACACACTGTGCCGGGCCCATCTTCCGCTGATTTTACTGGCCCAGCACAGGTGATGCCCTCCTGGATCACTGGTGGGAAAAGGAAGAGGTCGGCCCTTGACTAGGATCAGTATAACCCTGTATGTTAATTACACCGGAAGTTTTTTTAAAGTATTTTTTTTAAAAAGACTTGTCTAGGATCTCACAAGAATAGAAACCGTGAAACAATGTGTGGCCTACACTGAGCCCCCAACTGAAAGGGTTTAAGTCAGTCCCCAGAGTTGAACCTCATAGGTAAAATTGCCCCTAATAAAGCATAACGAACCAGAAATTTAGGAAACAATTCAACCCTCAAATGGTTCTCTCTTCTCAATGATGTTCCGCAGAACTGGCTTTTATGTGCGTAAAATACGAGGCTCCAAGAGCCATATCCCGCATCCATCCACTTCATGCATATTTTCAGCCACCAAGACAAGTGTCTTCCTCTTTCTCTGCTAAAAGCCTGAATGAAAAAAAAATAGCCAATTGATTTCCACAAAACCATTCATTCATTTATGTCTCTCTCTGCCATCACTCCTCCTCTCTAGATAATAAATAATTCAAGCCTCTTCTCTTTCCTTACTCAAAAGACCCTGAAGCTTTCTGCCTTTTAGTTATTCCTCCCTTGACCGCTTCCTATGAGCCAAAGACCTTTTTATGCTGAGCGAAACAAAATGGAAGCAGTATTTAGAACGCGCCACTGACTCAGGCAATGTCATAGTTTCCATTCTGCATCGTATCATCTCCTGTCTTTAAGGGGAGAACAGCTCCCAATCAGCATTTTTAGCAACTACCATCTGCAGAGATGACGTGTTTATGGAACTGTCCACAATGACCTCTACATAGTTTTCTGAAGATATGACGTAATTTAAACCAAATAGTTTAAGAATTATTCAAACAGACTCTGCATGCATAGGATGCTTGCTCCTTAGAAAGGAAAACACAATTCTGCTGTGGGCTGGAACAGAGGTGTTCAAAGTGTCGTACGAGAGGGTCATGCCCATGTAATGATCACATTTAAAACATGACACTAGCATGCGTTTATTTGGGACAATTGGTGAAAACCAAAGTTGCCTTGATGCCAAGGCTCTTCTGAATCTTCAATGGCATCATGGTTATTGCCCTAGCTTTATCATTATTTTAATTTCTCAAGGGATTGAATGATGCTCAAATGTTTTTTTTTTGTTTTTTTTTTTTCCTCTGAAGTTCCAACACATAGACTTTAATGACAGCAAGCATGGGCTTGAGTTTCCAAAGACAAGAAAGAGACACAATGAATTAAAATCTCAAGTATTTCCTATCTTAAAAACAGAATAACTCTGTTGAGAACCACATCGCTGCCCACTAACTGACCTTTCTCTCCTCTTCCTTTTAGAAATAGAAACACACAGCACCCTTCAACTCCTCTCCAGTGATGGCTCAAGATATGGGAGTTTGAACTTCACTCCCTCTTCTCCACTGACACTGCTCCCCGTCTGTTGTCCCAGTGGATCCTCACCAAACCTGTGCCCTAATCTCATCTCATAGCACCAGGCTGTTCAGCAGACCCTGCCTCCTGGCTCCATGGTGCTCGTATTCTTGACTGAAGACCTCCCCCTTTCTTTGTGAACATCTTTTCCTCTATCTGCTTCTCAGAAGTGTCTGACCTGAGCCAACTGTTTGCCCATTGGCTCCTTCCTCCTGCACCAGGGCTTAAAGGAAACCAGTATGGTAATGACCCCATGTCTCTAAACAGATGTCTTTTGTCTGACGTCAGACCTGAATATACAGCTGTGGACAGGACAGTGCTCCTCAGACATCATGGGGCCCAATGTGTTCTGGCCTATCTCTCTTTCTCTTGTGCACATCTGAAGCTTAATAGAAACGTCATACACTCAGTCATTCAAGCAAATACATAAGTGCCAGTCTTGAATATTCCCTTTCTTTCATCTTTTGCGACTCCTAAATCAGTCCTAAGCCCAAGATTCCTTAGTACTCAAGTATCATTCAATTTCATCCACTCTTCTCCATTCTCAGGTCACTCACAAAGATGGCTTTCCCTCCAACTGGGTTCAGATTACCATGAGAGCCTCCCCACTGGCCACGCCTACTCCATTGCTATTCCCCTGCACTGGATCTCCATAACTGATCCCACTAACACAAATCTTTGCTCTTCACTCTAATGGGTGAAAGATTTTAATGGATTCCAGTTACTCTTAGGAAAGGTCTAAACATGCTTACACAGCATACAGGGCCTTCTCCATCTCCATGTTCATGTTTAGGAAGGAAGACTATGGATTGAAGTTGAACACTGTGAGTTTGAAGAGCTGGTAAGACACAGTGGTCTTCTTGGGTTCTGACCACATGTGCCAAGAGAGTCTGACGAAAGCACAGCCAGGGAGATTTTCCTGGAAGCTATCCACAAAAATGCTGAAGATGAATAACCCTAACAGGATAGGTATAAAAGAAAAGAGGGCAAAGATTTTCACTAATCAGACAGTAAGTTCTGTTAATTCTTTCTTATAAATAAGGCTCAAATTAAACCATGTTTCATCAGCCCTGTTGCCCCCCACCCCCGACTGAGGCTGATATCTGGCCTATTTTCTTATCTTGTTTCCTTTCCAATCTCTCTTTTAATACATCCACTATATTGAGACCAGAGTGACAGTTCTAAATACAAATCCTACCATATCCCTTACTCTTCGAAACTACTCCATGAACTCTCTCCTATGAAGAACACCATAAAAATGCATCATCTTTGTCCAAACATTGCACATTGCTCCTTCCTCTACCATGTGGAACTCCTTTGGTTTGTTCTTTGAATGTACCAGGCACTCACAATGTGGGTTTCATGTAGGCTTTCACCTCTGCCCATGTCCCTGACCCACCCATCATCAGCAAATGCCTCCTCATCCTTCGATGCCTGCTCGATCACTGTGAGGAGATGGACCCATTCCTCGCTCACGTTCCCTGTAGCACAGCCCTGTGCTGCTTTCTCCCCACTGCGCACCCACCGACAGAGTGCTGACAGTGTTTGCTCACTGCTCCAGGCTCCTCTCTAGACTGAATTTCTTACAGGAAAGAACCCTCTCTACTCATAGAAGCTGAGCACACTGCATCAAGTCAAGCATGAGTGATGGATGGAAACATCTGAAATCACCGGGTGAGAATGGAGAATGTGTGGGAGGAACCCAAAGAGCAGAATAAGTCAACAATTTACGTGAACACTCTTCCAGGAAAGCAAAAGGTTAAGAAATTACAGATGACCATTGAGTCAAAGTAGGGAAATATTTGAGGTAAATGAGGAACAAAAAAGGGAGCTTGAGGTCTCAATGCAATAATGAAGTGGGAGCTAACATGCAGTCCCTGGGTAGAAAGGCATTTGAGGGCCATCTATAAATAACAGTTTAAAGGAGTTTGGAAGTGAAGGTGAAGCTACAGGCTATTAGCCTGAACATCTAAAAGCACTGAAATAAAATGTACTATCTATTTATGAGTTTGGGAACTATTAATGAAGTGCTAAGATAAAGTTAACTTCAGGGAGCCTAGATTCTCCAAATCAATAAAGTGAAACACACCCATCCCTCCCCCAGGGCCTTTGCACTTGCTCTCCACTCTGCCTAACAAAACCTTCCTGCAGATACTCACATCCTGGTTCTCTCACTGCATTCAATCACTTGGAGGTCAGCCCTTCACAACCTATTCAGAATCAACCCTCATTGCATTCTGCTGCCAGGTCACTTACTAAATCTATATACTTCTTATTTTCTCCACATCAGTTGCTGCTATCAAAAATTTTTATCCCATCAGTGCCTTTACTTGTTACTTTGTCTCACCACAGTCACCAGGATTTCAAGATGGGAGTGGTGTTAACCGGCTGGATTGTCTTTGTATTCTTAGCCCTTAGGCCAGTACTTGGAAAAGAATAGGAACTCGATATTTACGAAATTAATTAAATCCATGAATGGATAAATGAATGAATGGGATAGAGGAAAATGTGATCGACTTAATCCATTCAATTCTACTCAACAGTTAAGTTACCATGGCATGTCTCTGTGCCTAGAGCGACACCATTGTGAGCCATCCATGGGACGTATAAAGAGCCCCCTTTTATTCACTGCACAATCTACAGAAAGAAAGGGTATCACATTAGAGTAACAGATGTCAAGTGAGGCCAGGGGTGTGGAGCCCTCCATCTGTAACAACAAGCCTTTCATAATGCAATGACAACACTGCCTCGATACACAAAAGTACATCACTGGACGGACCATTGGGAAACAAGGAGCCATGACATTCCTAAGTCTATATAAATGTGAAATGTGTGAATAAGGCAGTCAAATGTTGAATGACGGACATACACTGTAATAATTCTATCATTTTATATGTATTCTTCAACTGTATCCTCACTTCCCAACTGATACCACAGGAAAACAGATATAGATATAAAAGATATACAAATATAAATATACAAAGAACGTACATTTTTAGAGAGATTAGATTTGGAGTTGTATGCAGATGTCCAACATTAAAGATTTATTTATCTTTAACAGCACATTTAATGATTTCTATCTTTTTCTTAATTGTGTTAGGTTTATGAGTCCTAGACTTATCACTAATATGAACATTTTATTTATTTTTTCTTATACTTTAATAATATTCAATAAAACAGTGTTTGTAAGATATTAAATTAATCTTTTAATTCTCATAAACATATAAATAAATATTCATATAATTATCAATGTACTGTTATAAAGATAAGTATCAATTTGGAACAGCAGGCGATGTATTAAAACTAACTTTTAGTGGAATTATAGGTACTATCAATCTACATATCTTATTCTAATATTATTAAATTTACATTACAAGGTAAATTTATTTTAAACCCAGTTGAGAAGTTTTTTAAGATTAGCGGGTATTAAGGAGGGCACGTATTGCATGGAGCACTGGGTGTGGTGCATAAACAATGAATCTTGGAACACTGAAAAATAAAATTTAAAAAAAAATAATGAAATAAAATAAACTTGAAAAAAAAGACTAGTTGAACAATTTAGTATTTAATGGAAACATAAATACTTAAGAATATCTAATAAAAATATTTGAAAAATCAGAAGGGACTTGCATTATCACGTATTAAAGTTACTATAAAGCCACAGTAACTAAAACAGTATGGCTGTGAGCAAGGCAAAGAAATTGGTGTAACTGAATAGAAAGCAGAAGCAGATACCAGTATATTTTGGAATTAAAATATGGAATTATAACTCAGTGGACACAGCGCATGTAGAAAAAGAAGGCAGTGCAGTGTGACCTTCGTCTCACACCACACATACACTTAATTTTACGAGAACTAGAATTTAAAATAGAAACATAAAAGCTATAATAAGATGAAGACCATTTAGTTTTAAAATAGAACAACCAAAGTAATAAATAAAACTGAAATCCATGAGACCTTCTTCCCATAAATTATTAAAAACTTAGATGCCAACAAATACCCAAAACAAAAACAAAAGAGAAAAAATTGGAGACCTATCTTCAACACATATTCAGGAAAATACTGATATTTCTTAATATAAAAGATTACATAAATTGCTAAGAAAAAGAAGAAACGGTCCAAAATAAAAATGAGAACAGATACGAAGAGATAGGGCCAAGAAGAAATGAGCAAATCTCCTTAATTATTAGTAGAATAAAATTGGACCTTTGAGAAACTGTATTTCAACCAAGGCACTGACGACATCTGGACAAGGACAGCACCCCAGGCTGGGAAAAAAGCAGGGATGGGTGTTCTCCACCAGTGGGGGAACTTGAAGTGTTACCGCCTAGCGGAAAGAAATCTGGCAGTTTCTATCACACTTGAAATTACACACACCATTTGATTCAACAACATTGCCTTTGTGAATCAATACTTTAGTAATAGAAGCCAAAACGTTAAAATATAATGTTTTAATGCTTATCAAAAAGGGAAGTTTATTAATGAATAAATGGTTTAATAAATGTTATGGGATATGACCTAGCAATCAAAACAAGAATATTGAGAAGACATATGTTCACTGACCAGAAAAGATGCCCATGTTGTTGAGAGAGAAAAGGAGATGTTGGAGTCAGAGGTACAACCAGGGAAAATCCATGTGAGTTTTAATGCCCCAGGGAGAGAAGAGGTAAACCAGAGACTGTTAAGTGTCAGGGCCAACCTCTACTGAGGAAAGCCAGCAAGGAGGCAAAGGAAGACTTGCCAGTGAACTAGGACAAAAATCCCAAGAACTGTAAAAGAAGAGGTAGAGGTCAAGTGAAAAATTAACTAACACAAGGAAGGACTAGTGTCCACTGGATTTTGCCCCATAAAGAAGGTTTAACTAAGGTAAGTTCAGTGGAATTATTTGTAGAGTAGAAAGCGGGACGAGGGTCAGCGATCATGTGTACAGGCAATTTTTCCAAGAATGACCATGAAAAGAAAGAGATTGGTTGGTGGCCAGAAAGGAGCATGAGGTCAAGGGGGACCGTTTGATTATCTGAAGACGGGCCTGTCGGGCCAGGTGTGAATGCTAGCGGACATGCTTCAGTGGAGGAGACTGAGGGTGCGGAGGGGAGGGGAACAGAAGGAGGGAGCAAGAGGGGACGGAGTCCAGAGCAGGCTTGGGACACGAGGAGGAATGATTCACCATCACAGAAGAGAGTGGACAAAGAGAAATTCACACACCAGTGCCTTTGCAGTTTTACCAGGATCTACGTCTGTTGGCTTCCATCCTCTCAGGGAGGGAAATGTCAGGATTCTCGAGGTCTGCGCCGCCGTGCCTTCTGGGGACGCACAGCACGAGGGAGGGAGAGTGTTGCAGTCTGAAGCTGACATGAAACGAGTCTGCTTTTGCTGCAGCCTCAGTGACCATCCAGCTACGCTGGTGGAAGGACAGACAGACGGACAGTCCGGTTCAAGCTGGGCTTGGCATCTCTCGCTTCAGTGCAAGGCAGAGATCAGGGCTAGGGTGTGGGAGGCGTCCATGAAGGACCACAGATCCGACCCGGGCAGAGGGCGAGCCAAGGAGGCGTCCATGAAGGACCACAGATCAGACCCGGGCAGAGGGTGATGCCCAGTGAGCCGACGTCTCAGGCTCACTGGGCATCACGGGGCTCTAAGTCGTGAACAGCAGGGACAGCCAGGGAAAGATCAGGGACGGCATGTCGGTGGGAGTAGTGTTGATGAAAACCCATGATGAGAGGAAAATAAGGTGACCTTGGTACTGGGAAATTTTTTAGTATGCACAATAGCAGCCTCATGGTAAAATTCATCCTTGGTTGCTGTGAATGAACTAACAGGTCTGGAGTCCATTCATTTTAAATAAGTTTAACTCGCGTCCTATTGCAAATAGGGCTGTCCGACCCCATATACTTAGAGAAGTAAACTGGGAGAGATACAGGCCAGGCAGAGGTCTGACTCCTGAGGCATCAAAGAGGATTTAATAGGACAGACCTCCTGCCTCTCTGCCCATCATTAGCAGCAAGCCAGGACGACAGCTCCACGGGGTCCCATGGCTCTAACACGCTGGGACTGTGTTCCCCCGTCCCCTTGCTCTTGTGCCTCAGTTGAAGCATCTGCTCTCCTCACTCCCCGCCACCTCACCAGGCACGACTTGGGCAGAGTCACACCCATCCAAAGACACCTCTGGGTCACAGAGGTCCGGGAATCATCAGCACTTCTTGGCAGTGATACCCCTTCACTTTCCTGCTACATCTTGTTTCCACGCTACATTTTTAGACTCTAGTTTTTTAACTTTTCTCTATCAGATGTATGGAACGTGTCGAATTAGGCCAGAACCCATGGAGTCAGAAAGGAATGTGGGTGGAGATGTAGGTCTCGGCCATTTCTTCCTCCGTATACTCTCTTACGTGGTCTTCGAGTTTGTTTTTCTGAGGGTCAAAGGAAAACATGCCCACTCTAGACAATTTTGAAAAATACAGACTAATGTATAAAAGTAACAGATAATCCCATAACTATAATTAATTATACAATTCTATTCTGAAGTTAGTCATAATTCATGTGTGAATACTTATATTTCATATTTATATATAACAATTATTTATAATGATAATTCACAGAATTGCATATGCTACATGGAACCACAGAAACTGATTATTCCACAAGCCAGAGTCAACCACTGCTAGAATCTGAGTTTAGACCTTTCAGTATATACATGCTTTATCGTTAAATAATGAGTATTTTCCTAGGTGATGTTTAAAGTTCCTTGTAAGCATTCTTTCTTGGTCTCCCCGAGTCCAGCCCTAAGGCTCTCCTCCTGGGATGCTATGGGGGTCTGCTCCTGCTGGTTTTCAGAGCTCTAGCTCATGCTATTGGATCCGAACCCTCCCTGCCTTGCTGCCTGGCTGGGAGATGGATATGGTGCAGGTATGAACCGGGGAAGGATGACATGACAGCCATGTGGAGGCTCAAGTGAGGAAGAAACATGAAGAAAATGGGCCCGGGAGCCTTGCCAAGAGATCGCCCCCACATGAGGGACAAGGGAGCACAATACAGAAACAATGATGCATCGAGAACAGCTAAGCTGTGGATTATGATCCTATCAACAAAACCTCTGATTCTACACAAGCCCCAACTTTTCCTTCTGGACTTTCCCCATCCTTCAAGATCCAGCTCGACTCTGAGATGTCCCCTGACTAGTGTCTCACAGTGAAATATAATTTCTGAACTCCTTTAGCGCGTTTTGTACCCTTCTGCCATGGAAGATAGTTTCTGATGTTTCCATGCTTCTTTGCCATTTTAGAGACATGACCAAACGCCGGGCATAGAACATAGTTGGATCTTTTCTAAGTATTATGTGATTACTTGGATAAATTCATCAGGAGCACTTTTTTCCAGATTTTTGAAACATTTCACTATTCATTAATTTTATATTTCACCCGAACTGCAAGATTTAACTCAAATGCTTCCACTGGAGCAGACATCATGACTTCTTTGAACTTCCCCAAATTTCAACTCAGATCATTCAGCTGGAACGGAAGGAGTGTAAGGCAGCTAAGGGCAGGCTCATGTTCTCTTTGGTGACCGGCTGCTCCCGGATCTGTCCCTCTGTGATCTGCCCAGGCTCTGTGGCTGCCTTCCAGCAGGTGTGTCCACTCTGCCTAACGAGCACCCAGGTTCCTTGTAGAAATGGTGCAGAGGGCTTCGGGAACCACCTCTGCAGAGGCACGGGAAGGAGAAATAATGACATTCTGCTAGTGCCATCAGACAGGAGGGGCAACATGAAAGCCTGCCAAGAGTGTCCTCCTACAGACATTTCACCCAGATAATAACCCCAAGATTTCAGGGATTAAACAAACAAAAACCCTTTTGTCACAATTCCTGAATATGCTGCACACTCCCAATTTTTGGTAAAGGGTTAATTTTCCAACTTACAAACTGATCAACGAATTCCTTTTGGAATTAAAATTGTCCAGCACGCTCGGTGCATGTGAAGAGTAAGGCATTTTCATTTTCATTCATCATAGATGTTTCACTCCTATGTACATCCTCCCACAAAAGACAAAAGAAATGAAAAGATTTTTCCTTCTCTATTATCATGATCTTTTCACTCTCCTTTAGTGCTAAACTCAAGATCCATTCAAACATGTCCCCTTCACAATGTTACTTTAAATGGAACAGTGTAAGGTCCTTGGCCAACCAAACCCTCACCCTCAGAGGAAAGCATTTTCTACTAATGCCATCTGTCACTTTAAGACAATGACATACATGTACAGAAGTTTTCAGAAGTACCACATGTATATCTAGCAAGTCATTTTTGCTATAAATAGGTCTCCTTCTTCATGATTACCATCTGGAGAAGGTTCAGAGGCAGCTTTAATCTAGTTCGGAGAATTGTTAAAAAAATCAGGCATTGAAAAAAGCCTTTATGGACTCATCAGAAAGCCAGTGACAAACTATTTTTCACCCTACCAGCATCAGCGTAGAGCATCTGGTACAGATGCCACGTGAGTCCTTGAACACTTCAAGGTGAATGACACAAGGACAAAAGTTTACCGTCAAGGATATTCGGAAAGATTAAGCTTGTAAGTTGAGCACCGGATACAGACAGAAGCAGTCAAACTTGAGAGTAAAATAGTAACTAAAATGGTCTCAGCCATACATTCACGAGCTAAGTTTTTATATGAGCATGGTATTCTTGTATGCTGATACCCAGAAATATCCTTCTCACACTCCTTTTTACCAATTGCTACTTTTTATTACTGCATATATGTATTTTTTTCTTAAAAAGATCAAGTTTTACAGATTTCTACACTATGAGCTTTTGAATCACACAGGAGTAACTGCAGCACCTGAAATTAAGAGGAAACACATTTAAGCATGTAAAACATCCTTCCGAGTCACCGTGCTAGGTTGCTCATCTGGACGTGGTATACCGGAAGACCCGCCTGAATTTTGGCATCTGCCTATGTCCTATTTCAAGAAGACAACCGCATGAGCAAAATATGCAGCTTACTTACAGCACTTGATGAAATGATAGTGAGACATCTTTCCATCTCAGACAGCAATCTTGCTAGGGGTTCTGGCATTCTCTTCTGCTACAACCGTGGTCCCCAGGAAATGCATTATTTAGAGCCTGACTCAGGTAACAGTTTACCTCAGGATGCATTACTGAACCGAGGCTCGGTTCCATGGTCATGCAAAAAGCTTCAAACTCATTCTCATTCAGCAGCTGGAGTTCAGCGAAGCCTCCCGTGGATCCGGAGCCCCAGCAGCCGCACGTGCTATTGTAAGGAGGCTGACTGACAGGGCTCCCGGAGCCCCAGTCCCGGGAACAGCCCACTCCCGTTGGTGCTCACACACAGCCACATTCTGTCCACACAGAGGTGTGCTGCACTGCGGTTCTCCCGGTCCTGCCTGTTAATGGCTTTGCAATAGCTTCCACATGGCAGCAAACTAGCTGATGAGTGGGCTGGAGGGAGGAACCCGAGCGAGGCATCCTCAATCTCATTTGTGCACGCTGTCCACGAGCCAACTGTGACCAGATTCTCAGCTGGTGGCAGAGCTCATTATTTTTAGTTGCCACCAGTTGCTCTGTGTGGACGGGAAACGGAGAGCAGGACCTCAGAATGCCACCTCCTTGAATGAGAGGTCGTTTGGTCCCCCTCTCGTAACGAAGAAATCACATTACATGCCGCAACCCATCTTTTTGGTTTTCTCTGCAGAATGCAAAACTTAAATTATTCCCCCCAAAGCTTCTGGTTTGCATAGCTTTACAAATTTAGTAGTCTGCTACCTCTGCAGACTGCAATGGATTTCACTGTACAACCGGATGAAATAAGTCTGACTGAACTGGAATCAGAAAGGAAGAAACGTATGGTCTTCAAGGTTCTTGCAATAAAAATAAGTATCATGCCCCTCATGCACTAGCCATGTGGGCTGAAGATAAAGGTCGTGTTTAAGTCACTTACAAAAGCAACTAATTATTCTTGCAAACTGGTGTTTTTGAGTGATGATCTCTGCAAGTGAGTTGGCACAGTCTCGAATCTGTGTTTTGGATTCACGGGCATCAGAGAGACAAATATGAACAATATGTTAAACATGTATGTCCTTCTGTGGTTGAAGCCTACGTCTGGGATTTGCTTATTAAGCAAAACTCCAGGAGCAGCACCTTCATGAAGCACAAAGATTATAAAATTCAAACCTATGCAACAAAGGTCATGACTTAAGTTTTCCATGAGAAATTGTTCTAATCATTTTAGTAGTACTATGTAGAAGAACAAGTTCAAAGTTTGGTCAGGAGGGCCTGAGTTCAAATCTAGGTACTAACGCTTACCTGAGTATCAACTTGAATAAGTCATTTTACCTCCTAGAGCCTCAGTTCCCTCACCTACATATGGCAAGTACAATTCCTAACCCTTGCTCTGAAGGTTAGAAAAACCCCTATCCTAATTCTAGTTTATACTGTTGGTCTGCCCTGAAATGTCATCAACTTAACAAGTAAACAACAGCCAGCTGTATGCTAAAGATTGCAATGCATACTTCAACTTTTTAGGAATCAGAATGAGGATTTTCAGCTGTTATCAGTAACACATATTCTTCATTCATTTGTTCCCTCCCCAAATAATTATTGAGATTCTGTGTTACACAAGTCACCATTTTAAAAAAAATATATTTTATTTATTTATTTATTTGACAGACAGAGATCACAAGTAGCCAGAGAGGTAGGCAGAGAGAGAGGGAGAACCAGGCTCCCTGCTTAGCAGAGAGCCCAACGCAGGGCTTGATCCCAGGACTCCGGGACCATGACCTGAGCCGAAGGCAGAGACTCAACCCACTGAGCCACCCAGGCGCCCCACAAGTCACCATTTTAAGGACTTTTCAGGAGTTTAAAAAAAAATGCCTTTATATACAAGGAAGATAGAGTCTACTATTTAAGATGTCCATATATATCAAATGTTTCCTCATAAGACTGTAAGAGACAACTATGTCTGTCTGTTATCCAACAGAGAGAAAGTCTGTCTCTCACCTCACAGCAAGTCCCTATAGACACGTACGGTAATTATGAGCTTCTGTGAATGCTGCCCAGCATCTCTTTGGGGAGGTGCTAGCCATCGAGATATCCCTACGCTCTCCTCTCCACACATAGGCATGTTGTCGACATACCTTCCTTATATATGCAAATTTCTCAGTTACCTGAAAACTGCACACCTCCACATAACACTCAACAAACGTCCTAAGACAACTGAGCTCTGTGACACCATTTACTCTTTGAAGGGAAGAAATAAATGGATGAGACTCAGATAAAGCATGATGTGTCTTTGGTAAAGAAACTATGCTACTGATTTGGGCCACAGACCAATTATGAACTAGTTAGTTATGAACGAACTCCCTCCCCCCATTTAAGAACCCTGAACAAAGTCCCCTGTGAGCAGTAACACCGCCCACCATACTTGGGGGCTCACTATCAGATGCATTTATTATTCTCCGGCTCACTTATTTCAGAGACATTTGGTACATCATAGGACACTGAGACACACAGGAAAGCTGGCATCATCCTCCCCTTAAAGCGCTTGTCGTCCGGAGAAATGCTGACAGTCACAAAAGGCCATGAGGGTAGTGGGCAAGAAATTACAAGTAGGAGTGTAGATCTCTGAAGCAGCCTAAAGCAGCGGCGTCCAATCCACGTTAGAGTTGAAGGAGGCTCACCTCAGAGATGTATTCTACCTTCATGATAATACTTAGGGTCTACTTTTACGCAGAAGCTGTATAATTCACCCAGATTAAAAAGTTCTCTCATCTTTTTTTCCTCTGGAAACCACATACTTGTGCTCTAAACACTAGTAGAACTAGGTCTGACCACAAAGAAATACAGCTTTATGTTTCTCTTTATTATCAAGCCAAAAAATTGTGCAGGCATTAATACAGAGACAATATAGTTTTGGCCTTATTAATGTCACTCCCTTTATAAAGTAGAAAAATAATGGTAATTTATAAGTGGTTAGAATTTCTTGATTTCTGCTCACCCCTATGAAATTCAACTCAGTATTAGGAGATCAGATTGATCATTTCAGGATTCTGTGACTCTGATGTAGTAAATATAATATCAGAGTTGCCCATGGTAGTAGCTAGGAAAGACTTAAATCGGATTAGCTATATTCTTAGTAACTTATCTGTTTTACAGACTGTGATCACTAAGACAAAATGTAATCATGAAAGGGCACAGTCAGTCGCGTGTCCAACTCGGTTTTGTTTCAGGTCGTGATCTCAGAGTCTTGAGATCAAGCCCCACATCAGGCTCTGTGCTCAGCGTGGATTCAGCTTGGGATTCTCTTTCCCTCTCTCTCTTTCCCTTCTGCTCATGCTCTCTCTCTCTCTCTCTCTCACTCAAATAATTAAATCTTTAAAAAAATACAATCATGCATTGAAAGAAGTTATTTCTTACTACAACAAAACTTACACACTCATAAAGCACAAGTGTTTTATTATTTTATTTCAGGGTTATTACAATGACCAATTGCTGTCTCTGAATGTCACACATAACGTTTCAAAAGCATTTTGGAACAATAAAGAAATTCCTCTCTCTCTTTTATACACCAAACAGCTGCTCACTATTCACAGTATTTCTGATAAAAACACATGATTTCTTCCTTCCAAATGTTAGTATCATTATACACCAGATTTTTTTCAAATGATTTCCTGGCCAAAATAAAAAAAATATAAAACTGGAATGATTCTAGTGACAGACAAGCATTTTAAAATTATGCACTAACCTATTAAATATCCTTTAAAATGGAATGTGCATGATACACAGCTTCAAAATAGGTTTTCCAGTGAAAGCTCACAGATGAAATACTACTCCCTTAGACCTCTTTTTGAATAGATCTATTAGGCCAGTCTTTTCATAGATAATTTCCAATTCTCATAGTTCTGCACTTTTTTCACACTCTGTTAGATGATGGAATTAAAATTCAAGTTCACAAACATTGCTAGCTCCGGTAGGGTTCATATACACGGTAGATTACTATAAAAATTCCAAGTGAGGCTATAAATCACATGGACACTTTGTTTGTGATCCAAACTCAAGTTCTAGGAAGTAGGCATCTTTGCCTCTGCTTTGGGAACAGGCTGAGCTTGTTAATACTGGCTTGGATGAACCAAACCCCACACAGGTCTTAGTTCACACTTCATACCCCAAAATGGCTGGGAATCAAATTTATAGTGTAATCTATCACAATCACTGAATGCTGCAGTGTAGGTGGAGCCGCCATCTTGTCTCTCTGATTGGTCAGCTGGGGCCCTATAAGACTTAAGGGACCCTTTTCTGAAGCTCACAGAGAAGGAAAGATGTGGGTTGTCAAGAAGAAAGAGGCATCACTAAACTCAGTACTTGTTGGAAAATCAGGCTCACTGGTCATCCCACAGGTGCCTCAGGACCAGGATCGAGCCCACCATGCCTGACCGATCAGACCCCCACCTCTCCAGCCAGCTCCCTTTCCATAAGCTGCCACCGGTTGGGACTGATCTTGATTTCAGCCAGTCTGTTGCAACGCTGGCTATCAGATTCAGGCCTCCCTACCCTCAAACCATCACACAGATCTCCTTCCAGAACCAGCGGCCTTCTGACTTAGATGTAGGCAATCATGGAGCAGACAGAGGAAGGAATTTACGGTATAGACCTGCACAGCTGGAAAGAAAGGAGAGGTTACTAGCAAGGTCAACTGGACCACCCTTTCTGTGCAGCTGAGCCCTGTTTTTCATGCTCAAGTGTGAACATGCAATGTAACGGCTAGAAAATTCTCATCAGCCTCAGCACTAGCATTTTCATAGAATAGCAATGTAAAGTTAAAAAAAAAATTGCAATTTTAAAATTGCTCCACGTATTGATTGAAGATGCCCGTTATGTAATGCAGTATAGAGTAATATAACATATGCACATATGTGCATCGATATGGATATATATACATGCCCATTTATAGACGTGCACGTGACACACACACACACACACACACACACACACAGGCTATCTCTGATACTCTAATTGCTCCATAAAGGCGTCTGGTTCCCCACATTCCCTTTGTGATTTTTTTTCTCCCTAATCAAAATGAAATACTTTGGAATCTAATGTGCGGCAATTACAGAGGCTATGAAGGAAAGGAAATTTGTAAACTTTTGCAAATATATTCACCTGCATGTTAAGATCATTTTGAAATCTCTCCAGTGTTCATGTTACAACTATCGAGGACGACCTCCCCCCTTCCAGGTACTGCTCCAACTCACCGGAAGTGGACAATGGACATGGGTTTGCATATATCAACTGTGAATGAGACACGGACAGTGCTGATGTCTGCAGGACAGCATCTGGGTTTGTGCACATGCACATGTGATTACACAGGTACGGTGAATGGAGGAGTAAGTGTTCTCTGCCTGTTCTTCAATCCGTTTGTGGGGGTACGCGGCTTTCTGTAAGGGGGGAGCAAACAAACAGACTTTTTTCTTCTTTCTTTTTTTAAAACTTTAAAAAAATATTCTTTTATTTTATGTATTTGAGAGTGAGAGAGAGCACAAGCAGAGAGCAGGGTCAGAGGGAAAGGGAGAAGTAGGCTTCCTGCTGAGCAGGGATCCCAATGTGGAACTCGATCCCAGGACCCTGGGATCATGACCTGAGAACACTTAACCAACTGAGCCACCCAGGCGTCCTGACTTCTTTCTTTTTTAAAGATTATTTATTTACTTATTTATTTGAGAGAGACAGAGAACATGACCGGGGGGGAGGGGTCCAGGGAAAGGGAGAAGCAGACCCCCGCTGAGCATGGAGCCAGCTCCCCAAGATCACAACCTGCACCAAAGGCAGGCACTTAATGGAGCCACCTAGGTGCCCCGTATAAATGGACTTTGAATGAGGAGGAAGGAAACTGTAGAGAGGAGTGACGGCCTGACTAGCAAGGTCAACTAGGTGGCAGATCTATACACAATTGTCACTAAAGAAACAGGATCAGTGAAGTATTCGGATGATGTAAAAGATCATCTCAATTTTTCTGAAAGAGAAGAAAAGAATTTAGAGGGGATTAAGTTCAGAACCTCTCCTACCTCTCCTACCTCCCAACTGATAATGCATTCCTCTTAAAAGAAAAAAATTCTCAGAGCACCTGGGTGGCTCAGTTGTTTTAACATCTGATTCTTGGTTTTGGCTCAGGTCGTGATCTCAGGGTAGTGAGATCGAACAGGGCTGAACTGGGCTCCACGCTCACTGGGGAGTCTGCTTGGGATTCTCTCTCTCCCTCTGTCCCTTCCCCCACTCATGCATGCATGGCCGCTTCCTCTCTCTTGGTCAAATAAATAAAATCCTTAAAAAATAAAAGCATCTTCATTTGAATCTTCTCCATACCCAAACACACACTAAAATACTTGCTCAGTTTCTCTGCATCCACTGAAATTCACTTTGAGCCCATATAACCTACGAACTCTTCTCCATATACCTTGGCCTAAATTAGTCCAAGCCTTAACCCAGCCTCTAGTCACTTTTCTACGTACCAGGCAATCCAGAACCTGGTGACCCAATGCTCTGTGTTTTTCTTTGATTACATCATCTGGGAAGTCTCTTCATACTTAAATAATTAGTTATTTGAACTATACACCTACTACTTTTGCTTGTTTTGCACAAAGTCCAAAACTTCAATGAACACTCAAGGGTCACCCAATGAAGAACCCAAGAATTAGAATTGCTACAAAGCATCTTCTGGGTCATGACACGTAATGTCTGTGGTAATATTTTATTACATTCAGGATTACTGACCACTTGGGAAAACATGATTTTCTAGACTTGAGAGAGAGGAGCGGAGCAGAGAGATGAAATGCAAGACACACCCTCCTTCACGAGAGCACAGAGGCACAAGCAGACAGTTTATTGGCCTTTTCAATGTTCCTTATGAATTTAAAGATAGCAGATAAGCAAGCAAGTTTAAACACTGATAACTTCTTTTCTCTAAAGGAATTCCCCCCAAAATAAAAAAATAAAATTAAAATAAATGAAACCCCTGGTTGCAAATGCCACTTTGGACTAAGAAAGATAAAGCGTGGTCTCTATTTGAGGGACAAGATTTAACAGCATAGTAAAGTGATTTGGAAAAAAAATGTACAGTGAAATAATTCAAATTTGCAAATGGCATCAAATTGTTTCCCAAACTTAGAGGCCAAAGCCTTTTGGAAAAGTTGCGATAGCATTCGTTGTTGGGGGCCGCTGTCCACAGTGATCTTCACAGGGGGCTGTCAGAGCAGAGCACCAGCAACCTTGGCTTAATGACTAACATGCCTGAGGAACAAACATGCCTTGGAAGCTAAAGGCAGTGTATAACTCTGGGGTGAATGGGAAAGTCATCTCCCTAGGCTCATTTATTTATAATATATTATTATAATATTATACATCATTGTACTTCAGGGGGATGTAGCTGGAGACTTTCTTGTCTTCTCTGGAGAAGATTTATGTGCATGTTCCTCCTCTCTCTCTCTCTCTGTGTGTGTGTGCAGCCCCCCTTTTCCATCACGGGGGTAACTGGATGAACTCCTCAGAGCGAAGCTGTAAATGCAGGGAAGTTCTCAGGCAGCGGATAAGGCTAATGAAGCACTAAGAGGACTGCAAGCCCTGTCCATCACCGGGGCTCCTCCGGGGGGCGACCCCTCCTTTCACAGCAGTGAGCATGCTTAGACAGGAATCCTGCCTCAGCCACTCCTTAAAGGTCAGACCACCTCCCTGGGGTTCCAGTTCCTCAGATGAAAACATGGGGATAATGATAGGCGCTACCCGGAATTCTCGTGCACAGGCTCGGCACCTGGCAAGCACATTCCCAGCCACTATTTTAAAAACAATGTGTCCAGCCCTGATGTTTTACTGACCTAGCATGATCTTTATATGAGCGAAGATATTTACGACATGAAGTGTCCTGAACACATCACCGGCCCTTGGTACAGTCTTGCAGGCAACCATGACCAGCAAAACCCCATCTCAGTAAACATTTACCCTGGGCTTATTATGAGCCGCTAGACACATAGCTCAGCTTGAGGGAATTCCATCAGCCCTGGAAATCTGTGTATGCACGGTGCGTGTGACAGTTACACGTCGGACCTAGACCCTGCCCTGTGAAGCTCTGCAGAGATGACAGACCAGGAAGTAAGAGTGACTGGAAGATTCTGCACAGTGCCCCGAGGGTGTGACCTTATGAGGCAGATCCCCAAAGCATGAGGACCCAGAGCGTATTCCTAAGAAGGGGTGCTGAAGCAGCTAGCAGAGCATGAGTGGAAGAACATCTGGTAAAGAAGGTGGGCGGAGGAGGGGACGGGGTGATGGTCCAGATGAAAAACAGCTGGGCACGACTAAAGGAGAAGTTCACCAAATGGCCAAGTGAGCAGTGAGCCTCCAGAAGTCATCAGGGGCCAGGGAGGGGACAGCTGGGGAGGCGATTCTATGCCTTCCCATGTAACATAGAGAGACAGGGGAGAAATAAATGCTGGAAGGGGGTGACTGGCGGTGGGCCTCACAAGAACCCCTGCCACTGCAGGGGCAACGGCAGCAGAAGACAGCAGGAGGGCTGTCTCCGCGGGCAGCTGTGCAGAGAAAGCCGGGCAGTGGGGAGAGCAGATGGCGCATCCTTCTCCAAACAAACTGTAAGTCTCTCCACCACCCACGTCAAAATCTCCTCCCTGCATCTGCCTTCTTCTTTAGAAACCCTCTTTTCCACCCTGCCATCCAGCCCTCCCCCCACCCCCACCCCCAGAAGGGCAGATGTGATCTGACGGAACGTGCCGTCTCCCTGTGCCTCATGTCAGCAGTCCTACGAAGGTCTCTCTTCTAGAAGGCCAGACCCCACAGGTTCACTCTTGGGACTGGCTTCCGAAGAGAGTCTGGGACATGGGGAAAAGTCACTTGCATTAATTCTTCTCCTGTGTTTTAGCCCTCCTCCCTTACCTGCGGTGTGCCTCGGGTCTCAAATGTCAGTACCGTCCTGAAACTCCAGTATCAAAAACATAAATACACGCAGTGTCATTCCCTTTGGCACTTCCAGAATAAATATTCACACCAGCTGTACAGAGGAAGTAAATTATGAATAAGCTTCTCACTGAGTGGTTTTAGGAAGTGGCTTCAAATTTTTCTTAAGGCCTGACTTTGTACAGTAAATGAGTGACAGGCGCTGATCACGGGCCAGGCCCTGTGCTCATCACAGCAGGCGCACTGACTCACCTAATCCTCCCAACAGACCCTCCAGCATAGTACTGTCATCATTGTCCGTTGTTGTTGTTGTTGTTTTTAACAGAAGGGGAAACTGAGTCATAAAGATGAAGCCAGAAGTCCAAAATCACACGACAGTGAAAGCACAAACCGGATCACGGAAACGTTCCTGCCACAGCACACGCCATGTCCACATTCACTACACACCCCCTCCGGCTCTGGGATCAAGCCTTTCCTTTAGGTTCTAGAGCATGCCGGCAACTCTCCACCCTAAGCACACACTTCTGCTTCTGTCCGGAGCATTCTTCACTGCCTTTCTCATCCCAACCTCTTTTGTCTGATTAACTCAGCCCTACATGTTGTGGACATATAGAGGGAGGAGAGAGGGAGAGAGTAAAGTCAAGACCTACTGAGAGGAAAAGGCAAAGAAAGGAAGAAGGTGGGTCAAAGGAGGTAGAAAATAAGACATGGGGGACCCAAGGCAGGTGAATCTCCATTCCCTCCCTGTCCCCCACCCCTTGGTTCTTCGCTTAGGTGAGCTATGGCTTCTCATGGCTGCCATGCCTTCTGATTCTGCGTCCTATTATGGATTATTTATGTCCTATGTGGGCTTCCTCTCAAAATGCTAATATGATGCTAATACAACGATGTTTACGCTTACACCGAAGACTGTCCATCGTGGCAGCCCGGCGGGGTGCAGGGTCACTCAAGCAGACATGCGAAGAGAAGGGAAGTGCTGAGAGAAGATGTGCAGGTCACAGGCAGGACTTACTAGAGGGAAGAAGGATACATTTTTAGGTACAGAATTTAAGAGGGAGAGAGGAATGGAATTTGAGATTCTCATGAAGTGGCTGAGCTGTAACAACTTGAACAGACTCATCTTTCCATGTAACATATCATAGCTGCTAGCAATCATACATAGGCTCTTAAAATTATAGGATTATTTTCGGAGCACAGAGGAGGTTGATATACATCTCTAGACCCCAATACGGAGGTGTTAATTAAGTGGTTGAAGGAAGGACGTAATGTGATGGGTGCGAAGAAATATCACCGAAATAAAAGTCGCACATGAACCTGACGGGATATTTTGAGGGTGTCGGATATATAACTCTTCATTTACATGAAGTTTAGGAGCAGGTAAAACTAATTCACGATGATAGAAGTTTCAAAAGTGGACTATCAATGGGAAAGTGGCAAAAGTACACTTTCTAGAATGAGAGAAACATTTCCTATTTTGATCAGGCATCTTTTGACGCAAATATAAACACAGAGAGATACAAAGTTATATAAAGCTTTATTGAACTATGGGTTCGTGCACTTTACTGTATCCACATTATATCTAAAAAAATTTTTTAAGTGTCACAAAAAGTAACACAGTTTCAAACACAGCAGCAAGAGGTAGAGCAAAAGAAAGATTTCCGAGGGGTGTGAAACAAAGGTGGTTCATCGTACATTTATGATTTCAACAATCACTGACTGACAGGTCGCACCAAGGATGCCATGCCTCCTTACAGACACAGAAGAGTTACAGCCCTTGGAATGGTTTCCCAGCTCAGTAAATAGGTGATTATAACATGGTCGACGCAAAGGTAAGCTGTCAACAGGACAACAAGGACCACAGCGCTCTGTGTCCGTCAGGAAGAAGGGTGCTCAATAGAGGTCAGAAAAGCTGTTTCTGGGAGAGGCACCAAGCCAAGGCACTGTGCCCTAAGACTGCTGTAGGCCAGCTGGATTTCGGGGACCTGCACACAGAGGATGGAGAGGTGGCTGGAGTTGAACTTGAAGAGACAGGCCGGAGAGGCTGCCTATGGCACAAAGACCTTTGTCACCTCGGGCAGCTTTATTTAACCTGGACTCACACAAACTTCCACAGATGGCTGCGAGAACAGCCATAGCTTTTCAAAAAGCCCCTGACCCAATGAAGACCTTTCCTGACGTTGAGGAAGACTGGTCAGCAGATTTTAGACAAATAAGTTAAATCGTGAGACTCTGTGAAAAACAGATGACAGGGAGGTAAGGTAAATGAGAAGCTCTTGTGAAAGTCCAAAGCAGACATAATGAAGCCTTGAAATGGAGCCATGGCGGTGGGGACAGAGCAGACTGGATTAATTCTCAGGAAGCAATGACTGAGTCTGCCTGGATGGGAGGTGGGATGCAGCACAAGAGATGGGAGGTAACACGGGCCCCCAGCTCCTGGGTGCTTGTGTGTTTGGGGAGGTCCTCAGAGCGGCGGAGGAGCAGAGAAGGAAGGGCTGGTTTGGGAAGAGGCAAGAAGGCATTCTTTGTAGATGAAAAGTCCAAGTCTTGCCCACAATAGAATAAAAAATTACATATAGGAGCTGTTCAAAATGTCTTCACCCTCAGTAACTATAAAACCATCATTTGTCAATTCACCAAATATTTATAGTGTTTCTGCCACTCACAGGGCCTGGACTGGTGCTGGAGAGAACACAGGGTGCAGGAAATATGGGTTCTGGTCTCCATTTAGCTCTCCTTTTATTTATCCCTGAGTAACCAGTGTTATGGGATCTATCCTAAAAGGCAGGCAGGGTACCAAGTCCAGAGAAACAACATGGCACAAATAAAGCCCCAACCCATCACTACCTCTCAGACAGAGGAAACAAAACTATATGCTTTTCTGGATTTTTAAAAATTCATAATCAAAAGATAAAATAAAAAGGAGGAAGTTAGTCTCACATTTGTTTTATTATTATGTTGTATTAGTCACCATAAAGTACATCACTAGTTTTTGATGTAGCCCAGTGACGGGTATTAAAGAAGGCACGTATTGCATGGAGCACTTGGTGTTAGACACAAACAATGAATCAAAAAACACTACATCACATCTTTCTTTCTTTTAAGAATTTATTTATTTATTTATTTATGACGAGAGAGAGAGAGAGAGAGAGAGAGAAGAGAGAGCCCAAGAAGGGGTGGAGGCAGAGGGAGAGGGAGAAAGGCTCCCTGCTGAGCAAGGAGCCTGACACAGGATTCGATCCCAGGACCCGAGGATCATGACCTGAGCCAAAGGCAGATGTTTAGCCGACTGATTCACCCAGGTGGTCTCAAATCTATTGAGGAGGTAGATTTTATAGAATCTGGGGTAAATTCATGACCAGAATGTGTGATTTGAAAGACAGCAGAGGACAGGATCACCAGGTCTGTCCATGACACGGAGAAGAAACGTGGGGACTACAGGCATCAAGATGAGCTCAGTTCCAGGCACAGTAAGTTGGGGTTGCTTCTTAAACGTCAGGGAAATGTTCCAGCAAAGAATGAGTTATCTGGGTCTCCATAGCTCTTAGGAAGGGAATGGATTGGCAATGGGCATTTGAAATCTCTAGTTAATAGACATTCTTTGGGTTCCTGGACCCATTCCAACGTGGGAGTGGGGGTATTGTGCTTCTCATTCAACAACAAGCAACTCTCTGGATATCCACTGGTGTCCTACTGTTCAACTCGAGTCAGCTCAGTCCTGACACTCGCCACTTGGAGACAGTAGAGGAGCCACAGGTTAAGGGCTCAGTCCCACAAGGGGAGACTGCCTCCTCCCACCCCCCACCCAGACGCCAGTCACAGTTCAGATGGCGGTCCCAAGCCCACGTGTTGCCTGTACATCTCAGCCACTGGCTCGAATCATAGCTTCCAGTGACCCCTCCTGATTTGCCAGAGAGGCTCACCAGACTCAGAGAAACATTGTACATAGGTCACCAACTCATTATGAAAGGATAGAACTCAGAAGCAGCTGGATGGAAGAGATGTAGGATGAGGTATAAGAAAGAGGTGAGAAGCTTCTAAACCCTGTCCAACAGGGCACCGCACTGTCCCCACATCTCCGTGCGTTTACCAACTCAGAAACTCTAGGAACTCTACCCTTCCAGGTTTTTACGGAAGCTTCATTCTATATGCATGATTATCTAAATCACTGGCATCAGTGATGGATTCAACCTCCAGCCCCTCTCTCCTCCCCTAAGGTCAGGGGGGAGACTGAAAGGTACAACCTTCCAATCCTGTGGTTGGTTCTCTTGGCAAGCAGCCCCCATCCTTGGGTGCTCTCTAAAGGCCACCTTAAAACACAACCGAAGACATCTTTGCGGCTCTCACCAGTTAGGAAATTCCAAGGGTTTTAGTACTCCTATCCTAGAAACAGGGATGGAGACCAAGTATATACTGTTGACCCTGAGCAATTTGGGCTTGATCTCTGCTCGTCTTCTCCCATGTGGAGCTTTTACACCTCAGCTCTGAAAGTGCATTATCGCATACAAATATATGTCAGTCGACCATGTTATTGATAAGGCTTCTAGTCAACAGTAGGCTGTTGGTAGTTCAGTTTGGGGGAGTCAAATGTTATATACAGATTTTCAGCTCTTTGGGGGGAAGGGGTCAGTTCCCTGCAGGGCCAAATGTATTTCTTATAAATCACAGACACGAAAGCCATGGGAGTGGGAAGATCACTAGGGAAAGAAAAATCTGAGAAAAAACACCTTAGCATCGGCCCTAGAATTGGAGATATCATACACAAACAGGAGGAAATAATATAGAGCAAGAAAGATGTAGGGATGGAGAGATATCGGCCCTGTGCTTGATTGGTTGGTCTGCTTATCATAGATCACACATTCTGTGCATTGTTAAGTTTTACATTTCTCGTTTTTCCTCCCCTAAACTATGAACACAAACCTAGCCCGATTTATCTTCGAATCCTCACTGCCCAGCACATACATGGTTGTCTAATCAACACACTAAAACCAAAACAAACAAAAAATAACAACATACAGTGTATACAGTTAGGATACAATAAAAGCGGTGCTTTTAGTAATAAAACTTTACTCAGACAATTCTTTATCTTTGCTCTGCTGCTTTCCTGTGTTCCTACATTCTGGTGTTACAGAAAGAACTGATCAGGTTCCAACAGCTCTTTCTCCTCTGCCTTTGGTCTCCTGCACTGAGTTACTGAAAGATTCTGATACATGTCTCCAAACAAGTTCCAAAAATAATATGGCATTTAATCTGCTAGGGGCAGGAAGTAAGGAGTTCAGCTCCCACAGGAAGAACCTGATAGTTCCCTAGAACCACACAAGGCTTCAGGGGCAGAGTGGAGACTCTCCAGCTTAACTTGCCCAGAGATGGCTTTTACACACAAAGGAAAAAAACCAAACCAGCTGCCTAAGGACAGAATCCCGAGTCATGACCATCCTGTGACCCCTCACAAAAAGGGTAAGACTGAACTGGAAGAGAAAATGGCAGAGGTGCTGTCCCCTATTTTCTCAAATATCAGAAGCACATACTGTAACATGAAGATTCTAGAATCTTCCAAACAAACCGAGACTGCAGTTAGTTCAAAACATGTCCTTTTGTTCTGAGTGCCTGCTTACTGTTTTTGTTACTTGGGCATAAAATACGGAGCGAGGGAACAGATTTTCTCTTTAATATCTATTACATATTCAGTTTTCACTGGAACATGTTACTCTTCAAATGTTCGATTGAATAATAGTTATTGAAAGACTACCATGTGCAAAACCCTTTCCCTGAAAGCTAATTTGGACAAGATGACCGACAAAAATCACAGGACCTGTCCTTGGGGGACATACAGCTTGGTGGGGAAAGGAGGGTGGGCATGAAGGTCATCGGCTACGTTTCGCACAACCAAGAGTGGTATGCAGCGCTACGGGGCACTGAAGAGAGAGAGACTCACTCTAATTTGGGATACAAGGGACTGCATTTGAGCTGAGGAAGATGGATAAGCAAGTGCGGATTAGAGAACGGTGTCGTCAGCTCAGGGAAGAGGGAAGTGCATGCTTTATCTGGGTAAGAAGAGATGGTGCCCCATAGAGGCAGACCACGGTAAATTAGGTTGTTTGGAAACTAAACCTACACTAATCTGAATGCCTCTGGCAACCACACATATCGACTTCCTGTCTTTTGGATTGGCCCATTCTGGACATTTCATAAATGGGATCGAACCATATGTGGCCCTCTGTGTCTGGTTTCTTTTCACTTAGCATAATGTTTTCATGGTTCAGACATTTTGTAGCACAGATCAATACTTCATTCTTTTTCTGTGGTGGGATGATGTAATACTGAATGGATATACCACATTTGTTTGTCTATTTCAATTGATGGTATTTGGGTTGTTGTCACATTTTTGCTATTATAATTGCTGCTATGAATATTTATATACAGGCTTTTTTATGGACATAGGTTTTAAATTCTCCTCTTATATACCTAGAAGTGGAATTTCTGGGCCACAGGATAACTCTGTGTTTACAATTCTGCACAGCTACCACCCTGTTTTCCAGAGTGGTGTCCCATTCTGTAATGCTATCAGTAGCACACCAGACTTCCGATTTCTTCACATCCTCACAACCCCAGGATATCATCTGATTGACATTTTTATTTTAACTTCCCTAGTGGATACGCAGTAGAGCTCACTGTGGTTTTGAGTTGCATTTCCTTAATTACTAATGATGGTAAGCATCTTTTTTTTTTTTTTTAAGATTTTATTTATTTATTTAACTGTCACAGAGAGACGAGAGATCACAAGCAGGCAGAGAGGCAGGCAGAGGCGGAGAGAGAAGCAGGCTCCCTGCGGAACAATGAACCCGATGCAGGACTCGATCCCAGGATCCTGGGATCATGACTTGAGCCTAAGGCATCGGCTTTAACCCACTGAGCCACCCAGGTGTCCCTGATATTAAGCATCTTTTCATGTGCTTATTAGTCATCTATATATCTTCTTCAGAGAAGAAGAACTATTCAAGTTCTCTGCCTATTTTTAAACTGAGTTATTTGTCTTTTTATTGTTGAGTTGTCAATTAATTACTTTATATATTCTGGAAAGTCTCTCATTAGATATATAATTTCCAAATATTCTGCGCCATTCCATGGGCTGCATTTTCGTTGTCTTGACCGTATCCCTTCTTACCACATAGATACTAATCTTGATGCAGTTTACCCTTTGTTTGCCTTAGTGATTTTGGTGTCCTAAGAACTCACTGACTAATCCAAGGTCATAAATATTTACTTCTATGCAAGCCAGACACAGAAAGACAAGCACTGTATGATCTCATTCCTATAGGAACCTAGAAAATACAACTCACAAAAGCAGAGAGTAGATGGGTTGTTGCTGGGAGAGGAGGAAATGAGAAGATGCTGGTCAAGGGTACAGACTTCAAGTTGTAAGATGAGTAAGATCTGGGGATCTAAGGGATAGTCTGGTGACTACAGTTAAGAATGTTAAACTGTGCAGCTGAAATTTCCTGAAAGTAAGTCTTCGCCGTTCGCACCACAATTAATAAATAGATAATAAGGAACCTGAGCAATGGGAGGGATATAGCGATGAGCTTCTGTGCTGTTACACAACACATGCAAGGGTCAGTCATTCCATTAGCACATCTTAAATATATATGATTTTACTTGTCAATTGTACCTCAATAAAGCTTGAGGGGGAAAAAGAAATTAAACTTTATTTTCCCTGTACCTTAAAAAAAAAAAAATTTACTCCTGTGCTTCCTGCTGAAAGTGTTGATACTCTCAGCCCTTTGATTTGGGCCTGTGATCCGGGTTAAGTTCATTTTTGTATACAGTACGAAGTATGAGCCCAACTTCATTCTTCTGCGTACAGATAGTCTCTTGTCTTGGCACCATTTGCTGAAAAGGCTGCTCATTCCCCATCAGATGGTCTTGAGAACTTTGTCAAAAATTGCATGATTGCACATGTAAGTAAGGGTTTATTTCTATACTCTTAATTCTATTACATTAGATATTAGTCTAGATATCTGGCCTTACACCAGTATCAACTGTCTTGACTGCTGTCAAAACTGCGGTTTTGGAGAAATTTTGAAATTAGGAAGCGTCAATCCTATAATTTGGTTTATCATCAAGACTGTATTATGGGGCATGTGGGCTGCTGAGTCTGTAAAGCACCTGCATTTGGCTCAGGTTGAGATCCCAGGTCCTGGAATCGAGCCCCGTGTGCCAAGCACCCTGCTCGGAGGGGACCCTGCTTCTCCCTCTCCCTCCCCCTGATTTGTGCTTGCTCCCTCTCTCTCTCTCTCAAATGAATAAACAAAATCCTTAAGCTCGGGTCATGATCTCAGGGTCCTGGGATCGGGTCCCGCGTCAGGCTCTCTGCTCTGCGGGGAGCCTGCTTCCTCCTCTCTCTCTCTCTGCCTGCCTCTCTGCCTGCTTGTAATCTCTCTCTGTCAAATAAATAAATAAAATCTTAAAAAAAAAAAAAAAGAAGAAGAAGAAGAAGAAGACTGTTTTGGCTAGTATGGATTCCTTGAACTTATACATTGACTTTAAACTCAGACTGTCAATGTATTTGAAAAGACCAGCTGTAATGCTAATAAGAATCTCATTCAATCCATTGCCCAGTTTGAAGAGCACTGACCTCTTTCCAACAACAGTCTTCCAATCCATAAACATTTACCTGGGACTTCATTCATTTCTCTTAATGATGCTTTGCAGGTTTCCATGTACAAATCTTGCATTTCTTTTGTTAAATTTATTCCTAAGTATTTTACTCTTTTTGATGCTACTTATAAGTGGAACTGTTTTCTTTTCTTTTTTAAAATTATTTATTTATTTATTTGTCAGACAGAGATCACAAGTAGGCAGAGAGGCAGGCAGAGAGAGAGGGAAGCAGGCTCCCCGCCGAGCAGAGAGCCTGATGCTGGGCTCGATCCTAGGACCCTGGGATCATGACCTGAGCTGAAGGCAGAGGCTTTAACCCACTGAGCCACCCATGTGCCCCTGATTTTCATATGTTAAACCAACCTTGCATTCCCGGGATAAATTCCACTTGGTCCTGCTGTATACACCGGTCATAAGTTTCTGGATGTGGTTTGTGAGTATTTTATCCAACCTTTTGCTTTTTATATTCACAAATGGCATTTGTGTTTCATTTTCTTGGAAAGCCTTTGTCTGGTTTTAGTATCAGGGAAACACTGGCTGCACAGAATGATTTGGGAAATGTTCCTTCCTCTTCTATCATGACACTAAGTTTTGAGGATGTTTTGTCACACAGTAAAGCTAATTTACATGAGCATAATCAGCAGGCAAGCTAGTTGGGTGTGAGGAGTTAAAGAGGGGGAGGAGTGAAGATAAATTTTGGAATGTCTCAAGCATGTCCAAAATAAGGGCACATCTGGACTCAATCCCTCATTCACACATTCTCAGTTTTTACAGGCAGAATGTCAAATCCAGAAAGATTATGTCGATTTTCTCAGACGTTGAAATGTGTCCTGCTATATCCAGAAAAAGCTGAAAACAAGTATTTTCACATTTTCATCACATTTAATTGAACGTTAGCCATCCTTAGACAATATGTCCGAATTGCTTTCTTGACCTTGACACATGGCCACGATCAGTGCCCCATTCCCAAGCTGGAAGCATGACTTTTGAACTTCAGTCAAGGTTACTTCTTGTCCCTTTCACCTGGGGCTCCATGACCTATATACTCTCTCACATTTGGACAGGCAGTCTTATTTCTTGCTTCAAAGTCTGTCTTCACATAATCCCCTGTCCTCATCTTCTGCACACAGTACATCCTGGTTTAATTTCAAGTCCTAGTTCAAATAAGAGCTAAGCTTTTCGTTTCTATTCTTGTTCAGCAGGAAAGGCATGGTTTACAGAGAAGCAAGACCATAAAATGCGTATGACTTGTGGTGACCAGCATTACATTGCCCACAGTCTGAAAGGAGAAGGTGAGCACACAGGAGACAAAGAAGTGTCTCAGGTCAACCCCTACCACCTCAGTTCTTACCTGACTGAGCTCGCTGCCTCACACCCAATAGCACCCCTTCCTCTGAGCTCCCCAGGATGTGATGGAGGCATGATCTCCCTGGACGTGATAGAGCCATGATCTAAGGCATGATCTTAGCATCTACCACTTGATACCCCACTTATCCATTTGCTTGGATGTCTCCTGTGCTCTCCTTCTGGGCAAGACCATGTCTTATTTGACATTCTAACCCAGTCACATGGCACATGTAGAATGTTACATCAGTGAAAAGTGAATTTGAGCTCTTAAAAGTGAAGGTATTCAACTGTCTGGAGTGTGCAGATATTAACTAGATCTTTCTCATGAGCGTCTACTGCCCAAATATGCGGACTCATGTAGAATCTTTTATTATAATCATCAGCTCTGGTAAAACCTTGATTCAAGCATATTGCCACTTCTTTTCTCACATCAGCACCTTATCCTTGTTTTCCTTTGTCTTCTTGAAGACTCCTCTGTCCTTACGTGCTCATTCACTCATGGAACTGTAGGTCTAAGGCACAGGACTGAAAGATGAGTGAGCTGTAGTCTGCATCTGCCAGTAGCTTCACCAGCATCAGCTAAATGGGCAATTTAAACATCATGATGTTCATAACTTATCCGTAAATTAATGCTTGCTGTTGATCAAAATCTCTACAAAGATGAACACCTATGCATGTGTGTAAGAAAAAGGCAAAGCATGTCGTATCACCTGCTTTCTAGCTAGCTAGCTCACCTGATTATACAACCAGAACAGGAGAATCTGGCAGGCAGACATACTTTCTGTGTCATGCCTCCTGTCTACTTTGCTTAGTAATGTTATGCCTAAAACCAGAAGTTTAGAGTTGTGGGTTCTATTCCAGCTCTGCACCATTTGCAGGTGAGGTGAATACCACCCAGGGGCTTGGCTTCCACGGGCCTCCATTAACTCATCTCTTACATGGAGCAGACCACCTGCTGCTGGGCTTCTGTGAGATTTTGCAGAGGGCAGAACCTCAAATGTGATCCGAGTCCCTAAATCACAGATGCACTTTACCTTCTTGGTAATCACTAATTACTAACTCGATGCCTGCACGAACACCAGCTTTATTTATTCTGGGGTTTTGTGTTCTTTAAAGGGTCTTAAAAAAGCCGTCCTCATATGGGAATCTCTAAAGTTTGTAGTATTCAAATTTTATCGGGCCCATGGTGAGGCAGATGGTAAAACATAAAAGTTGTTCTGATTTTAAATTGAACGGAATCCAATACTGGCTCCGTGTCATTTTTCTGGTGGTTCCAAATTAATTCCCTTCTCATTTGTTTCAGTGTGACTTCCAACTCGGAATTTTTTTAAATGATTAATTTGATTCATTGAATAGGTGCTTTTTTGAGGTCTTTTTTTTTTTTTCGTTTTTGCTCTCTTTTCTGTAATTTAATGCAATTTACAGAGGAAGACAAAAGACAAGGTTCAACAGACAGTCTTCAAAACAAGAAGACTCTGAGATATCCACTGGCACCATCTCCTTGCACTTTCTGCCGACCTTGTCTTATTTACGGAAGGCTAAATTATATGGACTTTCAGATCATTGAAATGATAACTTCTTTCCAGTTTAGACAGAGGTGGGACATTATTTTCAAAATGATATATGTGATACCTAATGGTATCTTTAATTTTTAAAGCCCGTGTAAGAATTCATCCACCAAACATACAGCCTTTGTGGCACGGAGGGCTTTCCCATCACCCTTATATTAAACTTAATTTTTCACTAAGCATCTGGAAATGAACTTCCAGCAGACCTTTATTTATCCAGAGGGGAGAACAAAACAAAACTCGGGTATGGCCTAGGTGACAGAAAAGGCAAGTACTCCTTTGTCCACCTTCCCCAGTTCTGCCTGCTCGGTCCTGTCAGCTTTCCTCCTTCCTCATCCTCAAGGTCACGCATCCCCTCTGGGCTGTGCTCGGCCATTTGCTTATCAGAGCCTCTGCTAGAGCCAACAGTACAGAAGCCAAGAGGGAAGCAAATACAAAGAGGAGGCTTTATTAGGAACCACAGTGTGAATGCAGCAGAAGGGGAACCGCTCACAGGATTTCATCACAGAGCCCCTCCCTCAGCATCACCGAGCCCCCACTATCTTCCTCGGGGCACGAGCCCCTGAGGTCCCTCCGACCCAGGCCTCATCTGTCCTTCACCAGAGGCACCAACCTGCAGAAGGCTCACAAAAAACACCATAGAAGAAAAAGCCATAGAAGATGGCTCTTCCCCACCCAACACTCGGGGTCCCCAGCACTTTGAGGAAGGGTCCAAGGAAAACATTCCAGGACAGCATGAACCTTCGAAGAGAGGCCGACGAGAGGAATGATGGAAGCAGCAACCGGTGAGGAAATCCGGCCCAGGGACCTAAAGGTCTCTACTGCGTATACCCAAGCGCCAGCATGTGCCTTACATGCCTCCGAGGCAGGTCCCTGCCGGCTGATGTGCCTTCTTTCCTTTAAATGTCCCCAAATCCCTGTGAAACACGGACTATTGTTACCTCCATTTTACAGATGAGGAGACCAGGCTGGCAGAGGCTATCGCTCAAGGTCAAACAGAAGGGAAGCCCTGGGAGTCAGGCAGAGCCGTCTGTCCTAGAGGGTCCCATGACCTCTCTTGTGCTCAGATGAGGTCCTTCCCTACGTCTCCCTATAGGGGACGAATTATGTTCCTGCCGGGCTGCGAACGTGCATCCTTTCACGTAATGACACAGCTTTCTGGCGGGCTGCAGCTCCCGCACACGCACGGCCCCTCCACGCCCAGCATTCCTTCTCGGGTCTCTTACTTATCGTTTCAGATTTTCTATTAGTGGTGTTCATGCTAGCCATCTGCTTAATGATACAGTGCAGTTTCACGTTCCGCTCAGAGGAGTATGTCGGAACATCTCCAGCATCCCGACACTTTTTTCTACAGATGGTTGGGGCCATCGTGGCCTGTACTAAAAACAGAGAAAGCATTTGTATCCGACTCAGCTCAGATTGTACACCATATTTTTTCTTTTTCTTTTTCTTTTTTTTTTTTTAATTGGAGACAAGGAGGGAGAAGGGAAGTTTCCATGTAGCAAACCCAGCTGAAGCCACTTCACTTCTCCCACTGTCTCCCTCTAGTGTCCCCGGCTTAGTACTGCACAGTCTCCTCTCCGCAGCCCAGAGATGCTCCCGCCAGGCTTCCTCACTTCCGGGGGGCAGCTGGCACCCCAGCAGAGCACCCACTGTGCGCTCAGCCCCGCAGGGGGGATGGGAGTGACACGGAAGGGACCCCTGCCCCGGGGGGCCGAGGTCTCCCCATGTGACAGGCATTAGGGCCCTCAGGGATTGGGGGGGGGTGGCGGAGTACAAAGCACCTGGAGAAGGACACAGAAGGAGGGAAGAGGGCTCTCTCCAGTGGCTCTGCCCTGTGTTGCAAAGAAGGAACAGAGAAGAGCCCAGGGGGCAGAGGCCATCTGACTGGGCCAGACGTGAGAGAAGATGGGCAGAGCTCAGGGCCAAGGCCAAGGTGTGTGGCTTCCTGGGAAAGGGAGACGGCTTTCTGGGGAAGTCAGCAAAAAGCCAGCCATGAAGAAAAGAGCCTGTAACGTGTGCCTCTGTGCACCACACACTGGCCCCCTCTCGCTGGCCGTCGGTCCGTGAAGATAAAGAATTTCTGGCACTGATCACATTCCTCATGTCGATTCTGAGAGCGCCGAATCCTAACCACTAGACCACCAGGGACTCATGTTGATTCTGGATACGAGGAGGTAATTTTTGAAACCTCAATCCCTGCACAGAGTGGGCACATGGGTTCAGAGTGTATCTGGGTGAGGCGCAGACATGTAGGAATGTAGACATAACTCGTGAGCAGTACGGGGGAGATCGGGAGGAATACGACAGTATGAAAGGAAAAAAAAAAAAAAAAACCAGAAGAAGTGTGACTTTGTTAGGGGGTTCAGAGGAGAGCTGGATTTAAGGTGGCTCACGCGTGATCACGGGGTGTGAGGCCCTGGGCTGCTCATGTCCCTGGTGCAGGGAGGACAACGGCAAGTGACAAAGCAGTGAGCTGGAAAAGCATGGTGGCAGCGGTGGGAGAGGCTGTGGGGGTGTTGAGAGGAGCAGCAAATGCGCGATGGGGGCCTCCGCTGCCTCCCAGTAAACACAGGTCACAGTTAAACACTGCCTTGGTCTGCATGATGGAAACATTAATGGGAACCTTCCAAAACAGGGAGGAAAGCTAACATCAGAATTTCCCAAAATCCGCCCAGCCGAAAGTGGTAATTATCGATCGTTAGAGGCAGTAAGTGCTGTGGGAAAGCGATCCTGACTAGCTAAGAAAATCTAGGAAAGCTTAATGATGATTACGTGGCCTATTTAAAATGGGCCGTTTTTAGACACGCTGCAGTTGAGCTGGGGAAGAGCACTGTAGGATCGGGAACTGGGGGGGAAAGTGAGAGAAGAGGCTGAAACCCCCCCACAAAGAGCCAGGAGCTCACGTTTGGCAGCAACGTCAAGCCAGGGGGATGAGCTCGCAGCAAGGCGTGGGGCAGCCGTGCATTACTGACCAGAGCTGGAGACACCCCGGCACGCTGGCTTCCCAGAATGTTCCACGGGGGCATAAGGACAGGCAGATTCCCTCCTTTCCGCACCAACACTAACCGTCTGGGATTCTGGGGACCAGACCTTCCTCAGAGAGGTGTTACAACGTCGCGGGGCATGAAAACATGGTGGGGCATGAGACCGTGGTGGAGACGTAGACCGTGGCGGGCGTGAGAGCACAGTGGGAAATTAGAACACAGGGCACGAGAACACAGTGGGGCTGAGAACATGCGGTGGGTATGAGAACTTTGCGGGGTATTAGAATTTTATGGGAACATTAAGACCTCATGGAACATTAGAACATCATGAGGCATTAGAAAATTGTGGGGTATTAGGCATTTGAAAGAATTTTTCTTCTTCACATAGAGTAACCCAATGAGGAGTATTCCTGTTTAAAAAAAAAAAAAAGGAAATATTCCTAGATACGTTACTAATGCAGGCTCCTTAGAAACATCCGTTCGTGGAGCTCATGGCCATATTTAGCTCCAGGTGTAATTTGTTTATGGGAGTCTGTACTGTACCATTGAGTCTGTCCTTCAAAATGAAGATAACGGGGCACCTGGGTGGCAAAGCGGGTTGAGCCTCCAGCTGCTGATTTCAGCGCAGGTCACGATCTCAGGGTCTTGAGATCCAGCCCTGCATCGGGCTCCCTGGGGTGTGCTTAAGATTCTCTCTCTCAGGATGCCTGGGTGGCTCAGTGGGTTAAGCATCTGCCTTCATCTCAGGTCATGATCCTGGAGCCCCGGGATTGAGTCTTGATGGGGATCCATGCTTAGTGGGAAACCTGCTTCTCTCTCTGCTCCTCCCCCTGCTTGTGCACTGTCTCTGTCTCTGTCTCTCTGTCTCTGACAAATAATTAAATAAAATCTTTACAAAAGGAATTCTCTTTCTCCATCTCCCTTTGTCTTTCCCTACCCTCATGCTCTCTCTCTTTCTACTAAAAAACAAAAAAAAAAGAAAGAAAAAAAAAAGAAAGGGAAGAAAAGAAAAGAAAAAACTAAGGAAATAGCATAAGAACATATGCTGAATTTAGTTGATTAACTGCTTTTGTCCCTTTTATCTGGCATAATCACAGCCACAGAACAGATAAATACAGCTAAATATAGTCCAGGACTATGAAAAATAAGGCATTAAAATGGACTTTGTCACACAAAATTAACAAATTAATCTGAAGAAGTTAATGGCATAATTTAAAGGCAAATAATAAGTAGTTTTAAGTTAAAATTTAAATTAAAATTAAAAAAACACTGACCAATTTAAACATTACTAAAAGTTACTGTTAACAATTCAAATAATTCATAACAAAGGTCCAATATCCCAATTCACCAAATAAACCCCAAAGTTTTATACCAAGTAAAAAAATTAAAATTTTTTATTAAATTCATAAATTTTTGCCATCTTTGGCTCAGTTTAGAAGCAAGATATAACAAATCTCAGTGCCAATTAGCAATTCAGAATACATGCACTATCCCTATGAGGAAAAGTAGCCCATTTAAAGATTCACAGATTGATTACAACATTTAAGGATGACGTACATATGTCTAGCATTTTCTACATAGTAGAACTGGCTGTCTCCCTGACCCCTTTATCCTCAACCCATGACACACGCCGACTCTAAATGTCCCAGCTAGTCTTCAGGAAGATGTTTCATGACAGTTCACAAAAACTCCTACCAATATCTTAAAATCTAAACGTGGTTTTTCAGGATTGCAATTATATGTAAAATGACTACCAAAAAGTATATCTGAGAGATGAGAGCTCGAACATACACAGACAGGAAAGACCCAAGAAGTGCAAACCCCTGGAAAGTTACCAATCAAATGTCCTGTGCCTGTGCGGTTAGGAAGAGTCAAGGCCATCAGTGAAAAGACCACACCTTTGGTGTGTGTGGGTGGCTCAGTCAGTTAAGCGTCTGCCTTCGGCTCAGGTGCGATCCCACACCCTGGGATGGAGCACCACATCAGGCTCCCTGCTCAGCAGGATGTCCGCCTTTCCCTCTCCCTCTGTGGCTCCCCCTGCTTATGCTCTCTCTCTCCATCCAATAAATAAACTCTTTAAAAAAAGAGAGTAACAGAAGGAAGGGAGGGAAGGAGGAAGGAAAAGAACACACTTTCTCAAAATTACTTAAGGTCCGTTAACCAAATACTTAGTATCATAAACCTAGTTCCTGCTTAGGTTATTATTATTTTTGAGGGGATTTATTTACTTATTGGAGAGACAGAAAATGCCTGGTAGGGGAGGCAGGGGTGGGGCAGAGAGAGAGAGAAACTCCAGCAGATGCTGCGTTGAGTGCGGAGCAGGACGCAGGGCTCGATCTCACGACCCCGAGATCATGACCTGAGCCGAAATCAAGAATCCGAGTCTCCGTGGACTGGGCCACCCAGGCGCTCCCTGCTTGGGTTGTTCTAAATGGTGTGGGAAATGCAGAGGATAGACTGAGGCAGCCCAGGGGAGTGGGGATGCAAGAGCATGTGCTCTATGCCCGTGGGTCTTTGGGATGATCTCATAATTTCTCCCATGCACAATCTCCAAATACACACTATACAAAAGAGCTTGGAATCATCTTGAAACTGGAAAAAAATGGACTCCTATTATCATTATGAACAAATCAATACAACTAGTCCAGAAACAGAGTTCTAGCTGGGTGTATATTTACAGCTCTCTAAAGAGGGAAGAATTATTTTTTTCCCCTTTGTTTCCTAGGTGTGTGACCCAAAAAAGGTGTTCTTTCTTATTTAAAAAAAAAAAAAGTCTCCTGGGATGGAACCTACAGAACATTTCAACAATTTCCTCTTACAATGGAGTATAGCTACAATAAATAGCAGAAAATTCTCTAACATGAATTTTAGGAAGCTTTCTAATTTTCCACTTGTCCACAACACAGTCCAAAGTCCATCAAATACTAGTTTCAAAGCCTGTATTTCCATGCTCATGGGATGCACATCTCCAAAGGACACAGTGTGCTGAATGGAGACCCACAGTCACAGCCGGCTCTGACCTTCTTCTCTGAAACGTGGGCTCTTTTGTAAGGTTTGTATATGGGTCAAAACACTCTACACACAGAGTTCAAAGTCATCTAAGAGCCGCTCAAGTAAAAGGGACCTCGGATTACATTTTTTCTCTCTCTCCATATTTCTTTCTCTAAAGAAAAAAAAATCCTCATGGTGAAAAATGTGTCTCTGATATCTCCCCAGGAGTCAAAAATACCTGCTTTTTTAATAGGACCTGCTGGAAAAATATAAGGTTGGGAAAACTAATTTACTTATAAAAACCCCAGTGACATGAGTTCAGGCAAGACTGAATTCACCATCAGAAGCCTGTGAAGGGTTATCCGGACTCAATGCCCCAGAGCGACAGTGAAATGAAGGAAGAGAAAGGTGCTGCAGTTGATATCGTAGTTGCTAAGTTTCAAAGTATTTTCACTTCAAAGTACTAGAATTTTCTAACAGAAAGTCAAATGGCCTGGTCATGACAGAAAGGCTCATGTACCATTTCTTCCTGCTATCTTCTCCTGCTGTTTTTCATTATTGATGCTTAATTCCCTTGTAGCAGACTATTTTTAAATGTACTAAGGTGTTTTGTTTTGTTTTAAGACTTTACTTATTTGTTTGAGAGAGAGAGAGCAGGGGTGAGGGGCAGAGAGAGAGAGAGAGAGAGAGAGAGAAGCAGGCTCCCCACTGAGCAGGGAGCCAACGAGCAGGGCTCCAGATCGTAGCCTGAGCTGAAGACAGATGCCTCACCGACGGACCCACCCAGGCACACCTAAATGTACTAAGTTTTGTAGTAGAAAAACTTCTGAAGATGATTGACAGAACTTCCACCCACATGAAGCCCTCTGGGTGTGGAACGGTCCGCAGTAGAGGAATTACTCATTCGGTATCAACACCAGAGTGCCCCTGGCTGCCCACCGGGGCTGGACCCTGCGCGTGCACCTTGCTCACATCGTGCTTACACCTCTCTGAAGCAGCTAAGGTGTTCTGTTAACACTCGCGCACACTGCACGGGGAGGAGATGGAACCCTAGGCAAGTTTGGCAAATGAGCCAGTCAGTATCCAAGATGGGCAGATATCAGAGCCCAGAGCCGAAATGCAAAGCCAGTTCCCTTGGACACCATCGACCCCCCCACTCATGTTCTTTTCAGACAATGCAGCCAAATGTTTTGCATTACAATCAGAGTACTAGAGAATGTAGCCTTAAAAAGTCAAGGGTTGGGGTAAACAGCAGTCATTAGAGAAGAGCCGGCTTTGCTCAGCTAGATAATTTTGTTTCTGGAAGTAGATCTTGGGGGTGTGTCTAGGTAGAGGACAGTCTGCAGGTGGACGGCCAAGTCACGGCACATAAAGACTGAGAACATTCTGCAAACGTTGAATAAAGTTGGGTGTGATCACAGATGGATCTTCTGTTGTGGATCACCCTCCATCAAGCATGACAGAGTGAAAATCAAAGAACAAGCCCCATTTCATTTCCGAACAGTCTCGGCACCATGCTGGGAGAGCAGGGGCAGTTGTGTGGGACAATCCTAACATTCTCGTACCTGGTATAAAGCAGACACGAGCCAGGAGGAGCCTAGCCTTGGAACCCCCCTGGAATTTCAAGGAAGGTTTTTGAGTTTTTAGGTCCTTGAGTACGGTTTCAGTTAGCTTTATCACTGATCCCGAATGTATTTATGGGGCACTGACTGTGTGTTAGACACGCTTGTATGTGAAGGATCTCAGCTGTAGACAGAAGCACACCGTGGTCTATGATGGCGCCTGGGTTGCAATTTCACCTCCTACAGGCTCTGGGGTGGCTCAGTCAGTGAAGCATCCACCTTCAGCTCAAGTCATGATCCCAGGATCCTGGGATCAAGCCCCACATCGGGCTCCCTGCACGGCAGGAAGCCTGCTTTTCCCTCTGTCTCTGCTGTTCCCCCTGCTTGTGTTCCCTCTCTTGCTGTCTCTCTCTGTCAGATAATAAAATCTTAAAAAAAAAAATTTTACTGCCTAATGAGCACAACCTTGCTATTTTCCCATGATATCTCTAAAAAGGAAATGCCAACATGAGGAGCAATTAAACGACAGGTAACTTTGTTGCATGTTCCCATTGTTCACACACACACTGATTTTGTTCTAGGGCAGAGGACATGTCTGGCCAGCAATACTGCTTTTGGTTCCAGTAAGTAATCACATAAAAAATTAACACTTACTGGATCATTCCTATTTTGCCATTAAAAGCATTTCATGAAATAGCAACCAAAAAATGGATACTTCCAATTCTTACAAGATGCGAACACTTTCGAAAAAAATAAAATAATATGTAAAAAGCCTTAAATCATCACTTCAATAGCAGCCTTCGAGAAATATTTTTTTCAGTTACAGAAAGACAATTCACTTGTTATATAAATTTGGAATTTAATTTATAAAAAATTACAGAAACATAGAATCTTTCCAGACTAATTGATACAAATGAGAATTTTTCTATCCCTGTAAGAGATGAGAAAACTAGTTATGGGTAAATTAGAGTTAAAAAAAATTACATGTATTTTATCAGCATTCGGAAAAAAAAAACAAAAAACAAAAACAAACAAACAAAAAACTACCTGTCATAACTCACAGGAAAATCTAAACATGCTCTAAAATCTCAGTGAATTTGGGCAGAATTCTAGCCTAGGTTTAATACACACACACACACACACACACACACTTCCAGACACCCCAATTTATTGTGTAGGGTGCCATGAAATACTAACACTAGAGTATCATCTCCTTTTTTTTTTTTTTAAAGATTTTATTTATTTACTTGACAGAGATCACAAGTAGACAGAGAGGCAGAGAGAAAGAGAGGAAAGCAGGCTCCCTGCTGAGCAGAGAGCCCGATGCAGGACTCGATCCCAGGACCCTGAGATCATGACCTGAGCTGAAGGCAGCGGCTTAACCCACTGAGCCACCTAGGTGCCCCTAGAGTATCATCTCCTTAAAGTCAGGCCCCCGTGTATCACATCCTCTTCACCCCGAGGTCGAGCAACTGCGTCCCTGGACAAGGAGAGGGTGGGCTGTTCAAAAGGAAAATCCATACTAACGCAAAGAACATAAACGGGCGATAAAGAATGAAGAGTTCATCTTTCTCCCTGTGTGTGCCTGTTTCTAAAAATGCATACACAGCCTTTACAATATAAATAATATTAATTGGTTTTCCATTTTAAGACCATGCCAGAGATACGGAAGACTTCACAATGGTTACGGATTGCAATGTACCGTAATCTTATCCACCTCGGACACGACACACGGAACTGCCATTCTTTTGCAGATTAAAAACTATCGATACTGGCAAATTCACATACTTCCAGCGGATCAAAATCCAGGCATGGCTGATAGACACTGGAGAACAGAGGAGGGAAGGAAGTCCAGGAGGAGACGGAAGAGCGAACAACCAGATGCGGCCAGCTGGAGAGTTCAGAAACAGCGTGTGTACGGACAAAATAATAAACACGCGTGTAAGTGTGTTGTTTGAGGTCACGAAGGTGACTGATGGGAAAGTAGATGCATTTCAGCTGAGTGGGTGAAAAGCAGATTGATGGGGGACAACAAAAAGGAAGGTGCCCGGTGCGCTAATTCCTCTCCCATCAGTAGACAGTGTGTACATCGGCACATGTCGGAACCTGGAGGTACCTCCCTAAAGAGCTAAGGGCAGAAATAAATGCACTTTTACTGGGCAAAACTAGGTGAACTCATCATGGGTGAGAGATCACAGGTTTTTACCATGAGCCTCTCGGTGTCATTCAGTTTATTTTAACTCTATGTTCTACTTGGATATAAATACGTTCTTAAGGGAGTAACCAAAGTGCCTGAGGAGTGTGTTATAGGAGTATGATGAGCCGATCATACAAAGGTCTGACAGTGCCGGGCATACAGGAAGCATTAATGAATGGTAGCTATTACCTCTTTTAAAAGCCATTGCCAAGGTTGAGAAATTCAGATAATCAAATACTATGATCCTACAAAAAATACACCCTGTGTTGTGAACGCGAAGAAAAATGTGTGTAGTTCTAAGTGTATTATATACATTACAGAGGCATTTAAAATGCTGATATGCTCTTGAAGAAAAGTATCTTTCTTTGACCATCCAGTACAGGCTTCAATTTTAGGTTACACACAAGAACTTGCTAAAGTATGTAGAACTGAGAAAACCACCTTCTTTCCTTTTTTGTCTTTCAGAACTTTGCCAGTATTTCCTTTGTTTAATGTATGATTTCCTCAGGAAGACTTTCAGAATTTAGATTTATTTTATTTTTAGTTTTAATTAGAACTATGAATTTAAAGGAGGACTACATTATACCGAGCTGAATCTTTCAGAACGCACAGGCAAAAACAGAACCAAAAACAAAAATGAAAAAAAAATAAAAATAAAAACAAAGAAACAAAGTTTGATAGTGAAACATACACATGCTAAGGTTAAAATCAGAAAAATAAGATTAGCCTGTGGGAAATGCAGGGTTAATTCTGCATGGGGTTTTCCCTCCTCCTAAAAGGAAGAGTGAACAGGAGCTGACCCACTTACCACAGTGTGGATGAGAGGCTCCGACCAGAAGGAAAAATACAACCTTTGGAAATCCCTTCCCTGCATTTCTAGTCTCTGCCTACAGCTCTGATCCACCCTGGGTGTCTGAGACATCCCTCTCCCGCCCCCACTGCTTCCCCCACTCGGAGGCAAATGATGGGGATTCCAGTAAGTCAAAACCTGACTTTTTTCAAAAAGTCATTCTAGAAAACAAAGAAGCTCAGGTTGACCTAAGGGCAGCCCCACATTCAGCTTCACAGCATTTGGCTCTGTTCTTTTGTGACTCCAGTACAGATCTTTAATGAACAAGGAGGGAAGTCTTAAGCCTGTGCAAGGTAAGGAGGAAAAACAAAACAAAACACTAAAGACTTGAATTTGTAAAGAGCTCTGACTTGTGCACTCCTCTTTACCTCTAAAACACTCAATGAGCCAGTGTGATGAACGTCAAAGTCAAGGCAGTAAGTTAAAGGTTTACCAGTAAGACGCACCAGCCAGAATGAAGTGGAGGGAATCGGGGGAGGGAAGAGGAGGTGTGACAATCAGCAGCTTTATTTATTGGAGGGATCAGAGGCTGTGCAGGGCCAAGCCCTGGTTTTGTGTCAAAACACCCCAGCAGGTGGAGCAGGGCTTTGACGGCACAGTGATTAGAGAGACCAGAGCCTGACAGAGTCAGGGAAGCGGTGGCTGGGGTGAGAAGAGGCGGACGAGCCTTTCGCTAAAAACACATCACCACCTGAACTGCAGTCTTGTTTAAGGACTTGTGGATACAGCCTTGGGGTTCGGGCGGTATTTAAACCTCTCTTTGAGGGAACTCAAAGAAAGGGAAAGAAGCAAAATACAAAAACAAAAACAAACAACAACAACAAAAACACAGCTCAAGTGTGAGCTCTGAGTCAGGCCCCTTATAACAAGTATCAGATCCAAACTTTTTTCTAGTTGCGTTGGGATGTGTAGATTTGACCTGATTCCATTACTCCATTTAATGCTGAGCAGTGAATTAAACAAGTCTAATACTCCTATAAAAAACCAATACAGGAAATGTCAAGGTAGTTTTCTGATGCAACAGTCCAGGCTTCTGCAACTGGTCACTTTAAGAAATAAAAGATCTACATGTAAAACAAAGTTAATTATGGGAGAGATGAAATGTGTAGGAAGAATAGATTGTCCAGGGAAGTCAAAATTTGGGCACTTCTATCTAAGAATTATTCAGGCAGTCAAAATACCCATGAAATATATAGACTGGATGCATTTAAAAGAATTTAGAGTTTGGAAAGGAATAAATTACTTCTTGTTATGTATGAACCAGAAGTCACGGGAGCTTATCTTTCAGCGAAAGCAATCCATAACTGATCATAAAGAAGCAAAAGTATATTCCTCTTCCTTAACTTTTGTGTATCCTAACATCATGGAAATTTTGATTTAGAAGGGTGCTCCCTAATTACTGGTTCAGCCTCCCGCCCACACGAGGATCCCGTGCAACCTAAGCCTGAGTATTTCTGGGAGCTCACAAGTGTCATATATATGAGACAGGCGAGGGTACAAACTCTATCACCTGCTCAGGAACTGGGCTGGGAGCACCTAAGAAGACTAATCCTTTGGTGGGGATGGTCCAAAGCAGGTTACTAGGCACTTTAAATTCCAGACTACCCTGGAGCAGCGGTATTTAGCACCCAAGTGTTCCATGGGGGGACAAGTAATGGGGAATTCCAGTCCAGGTAAATCAGAGCCAACCAGCCCATGATGGATTCCAGCAGATTTGTTAAAAGATGGTGGGGTGCTAAGGAGCTAGGGAGGGGTGTGGCTGGCAAGGGGAGAGTGAGCCAGCCGGGTTTCAAGAAGTAGCTGAATCTGTTGGAGGGGGAGGGAAATAAGCATGCATGAAGGTGGGGAGAGCGTGCCCAATCCCTCCAGCAGAATCACTCTTGAAAGTTGAGCAAGTTTGGGTTAATGCTCACTGCAGTGGGGCAGGGGAGGGCGCAGGAGGCACACACAGGCCATGGGATTGGGTGGCATCTCAGGGAAACTGAACAGGATCTGGGCAATGTAGGTGATCTGGGAGATGTTTCGAGGACCCAGGACTTGTCTCTGGAGCAGAAGACGTTAGGACATTGGTCCATTTCTAAGGGTGGGTGTCCATAAATCTCTCTTAGGAGGGAAGTCAAGAGGGACACTGACCTAGTAAGTGATCTGAGCCTCTCTCTTACTGACCAGCATGGGGGGAGTTCAGTCATTCCCGCAGCTCAAATAAGGTTCATGTTTCTATCTGTGCTCCCACAGGACAACAGAGAGATCTCACGGTTATCTTGATCGTTTGTAGAAGCTGGTGTTTGGTGAAATTGTCTATGGTCAGCAGAGGAACACCGTGATCCCCCTGGGCATGCCGGGCTGCTCCCGCAGTGAAGGGCCACTTCCCAGAGGGACACAGGGGAGGTGACTTGCTGTGCAGTACTTGGGAGCACAGCAAACATGCCCAATGCCACACCATCAAACACCGTCCCTGCACCACACGACAGTGCTCAGGCCCTTCTTGAAGGGAGGGAGGCTCTGAGGAAGGCAGGGTCAGAAGCGGGAGCTTTCCATAACCCTCGCAAGCTAGTCCAGCCCACCTTTGTCCAGTTTTCCAGGTAACGCTGCCCTGTGCCATAGGAAATATCATACCGTGCAAACCACGGTCTGTAGTCCTCACTATTAAAATATGCAACGAAACTTTTATCAGTAAAGCTGCAGTTTATAAAGCAGACAGCACCGTTCTGTCATTAATGGTATCTCAGGTGGGTCCAGTGGTATCTCAAGGAAGCTCCACATTCTCGGTAGCTCATGCCTGTCCTTGTAGCTCTGCCCCCAGGCAACTGACTCCCCAAATCCATCCCTGACATTCTCTGGTCTATTGGATTAACCCACCTCCAGCGATCCTTTTGCACAGCGGAAACCATACCAGCATTGAATCTTCTGTCTTCCTCTTACACTGCTCTGGAAGAGTTCCTTGCGTATTTTAGTTTATGTTAATCCCCTTCTGTGCTGTGTTGATACCAAGTAATGGCTAATCAATTTCTCCCATCATGAAAAGCTGTCAGTCCCTTTCTTAAGCATTTTATTCACCCCCACTTAACCATTCTTCATTTATTCATACATTTCAAGAGATAAGATATTACCATCTCGGTGACATTGAAATGGTAGTGTGTGACCCTCCTTAGACTACAAGGTGGGAGATGTTGCATTTCCATCCATGTTCACCAGAACTGACAACAGAGGTATTGTCCAAAGAGTTCAGTTTAAGTATAACTCTATAGAAAGGGGGCTATTTTATTTTGAGGGAACTAAAGATACTATTTTTTTTGATATTTTATTTATTTATTTGACAGAGAAGGAGAGCACAAGCAGGCAGAACAGCAGGGCCAAAGGGAGAAGCAGGCTCCCCGCTGACAGAGAGTCCGACATGGGGCTTGATCCCAGGACCCTGGAATCACGACCTGAGCCGAAGGCAGATGCTTAGCTGACTGAGCCACCTCTGCCCTGATACTATTCTCTCTCTCTCTCTTTCTTTGTCTTTTTCCTTTAAGAGAAAGACAGTTGGGGTGGGAAGGGCAGTGGGAGAGGGAGAGAGAGAATCTTAAGCAGACTCCATGCCCAGCACAGAGCTTGGCACAGGGGTCAATCTCAGAATCCTGAGATTATGATCTGCGCTGAATTCAGGAATCAGACGCCTTACTGGTTGAGCCACCCAGGTGCCCCTATATTACTATTTCCTTTGGAAACGGTACCATGGTTTACAAAGTCAACTACATTAAAAATTAAAAAGTCTTCCATTTCAACAATAGCACACTTTGTTTTTTTTTAATTTAAAAAAAACAATTTTTTTAAATTAAAAAAAAAAAACCCTTTTGTTATCAAATCCTATTAAGAATGACCCCACACTGGTACTAAAGCATTTAAGATAAAAATAACTCTATGGAATGAAGGGGAGCAGACTATCCCAGCCCAAAATATGATACTTCATTATGTTGTTTTGAGCTATAGACATCTGCAGGGAGAGCGCTTCTCTGAATACCTGTTCCTGCCCAAAGATGAAAGAACTCAGTTGTGATAAATCCCCTTACCAAGAGGTTTATCAAGAGGGAAGACAGACTGCTGCTACAGACCAGGAGACTGCAACATTACCCCACATTAGAGAAACTTTGTCACAAAAAGTCATACCTCCCATGTGTTCTAAAGGACCCTTCACCTTTCCTAAAGATCATTTCCTCTCCCCCCATCCCTTCCCCATTTCCTCCTCCACTTTCCCTAATTAGATGGTCTTTAATCCTGAATTCTAAACCACCTCTTGGAGTTACTCATTTTCTCCTGTGTATCCTCTATGCATGAATGAGGTATACATATTCATAAACTTCTCCTTGCTTTTCTCTTGTTAATCTGCCTGAGTTACGGAAGTCTCCCCTAAGAGCTCAGAAGGGTAGAGGGAAAATTATTTTCTATCCCTACAGTAGCTAACTACACTACACCATACAGATGATGTGCTCCCTTACAGAGCTATCACAAGAAGTGGGTGAACATCTTTTACATCTTACTTTTTTTGTTGTTTTTAACTCAAATGTTTCTATTCATGGACTACAAATATTGGTGAGTCTGCTGCTCTCCCTCCAAACTGGAAAAGTCCTGGGAGTGAACCAGTAGAAAGCGGGAAGACAGGATAAGCCCTTTCTTTTCTCTCTACACTCAGCCATATTATACTCAAAGTCAGGACCTTTTCCAAATTTGCTAGAAAAAGACAGAATCAAGAGCCAAATAAAAGCCTATTTAACTTCTTTTTATTTGAAACTTCAAAGTAGGTCATTACACAGTGGAAAGGACAAGGAAGAAGAAAGAGAAAGCAGTTAACATACAAACGAAAGCTCAACAACAGTAAAATCCAAATCCAAATACTTTTTCTTCTAAAGCACATCATCTGTATTGTCAGGAAAAATAAGTCATGAAATTGGCTTTTGTTGTAATGTTTCCTTCCAACCATTATGAAAGGCCACTCACTGTAAGCTAAAAATGAATAAGGGGGAAAAAAAAAAGTAGCTCAGCACTCCAAATGAAAGGATGCAGACATTAACCATTTATGAACCTGAGAGCCAGATTATTCTTTCTTTTAAAAAACAAGGGAATCAATATTTTTGTTGAACTCAATTTTCAACTATGTTTTCAAATACTGGGTGTTCTTCCTTTATGTTTAGGAAATAACTTCTGTTCTTTACAACTAACCAAACCGCATTAAAGACTGAAGCTCTTCTTCATCTCAAAAATTATTTCTTGGCTACAGCAATCAAGCTCATGCCTGGGGCATCTCACGAGTCCCAGGAGGCAAGGCTTCTCAAACTGAAACGTGCACATGAATCACATGGGGTCTGGTTCACATGCAGGCTGGATTCAGGAGGTCTGGCTCAGGAAATGTGAGTGCTTTTCCAACAAGCTCCAGGTAATGTCACCATGGCTGGCCCATGGACTGCAAGGGTCTACAGAACTAAGTAAAAATTCAGCAATCCATGACCCACATCCCAATTTTGATGTAAGTACTTACATAGCAGGGACTGAAACTCTTGATTTCTAACGGGTTCAACGAATGACCATAACACACTCTGTCAGTATCCTAGGGTTGCCAGAATCAAGGACCATGGATGGGTGGTCTACAAGCACAGAAATACATTCCCCCAGTGCTGGAAGCTAGAAACCCAGCAAAATCATGGTGCTGGCAGGTTATGCTGTCCCTGAAAAACTCCAGAGAACAACACTCCCTCATCTCTTCTGCCTTTTGTGTGGTGGACAGTCCTTGGTCCCTGGACGGTAGATATATTTCTTCATCTCCATTTCCATTCCCACATGGCCTCTGTCCTTTGCATACCCTCTGTATTTATGTCCTCACGTGGCATTCCCCTCTCTGTGTGTCTTGTGTCCACATTTCCCCCTTCTTATAAGGACACCAATCATTGGGTTAGGGCCACCCTGCTGCAGGCTGACCTAATTTTAACTACTCGCATCTACAAAAACCCTACTTCCAAATAAGGCCACATTCTGAGTTACTGGGACTATGACTTGAACATATCTTCTTGAGGACACAATTCAGCCCAAAACGTGTGCACACCAAAGTTTAAGATTTACTGAAACCATGTTTCTCCACATTGATCACTCATTAGAATTCCTGCAGAACTTTCAAAATCGCAACAATGCTAGGTTCCAGCCAATTAAATTGGACCCCAAAAGGGTGAAGCCAAGCATTACTCTTCTCTAAAATTCAGATAGTTCTGGGGCACGGCAAGGGTTGAAAACCACTTCACAAAACTCAGATTTGACAGCTTTTTAAAAAAATGTATAATGCTTTAAAATGGAATTTTTGCAGGTTTTTTTTCTTTTTCTTAGCATGAATTGGAGAAAAATACACCAGTAATTTAGCCTACACTAAAAATATGCTGTTTAGAAAACAGAGGCCTTTTTGACAATGCTCATCAAGAACCCAAAGGTTTCTCATCAATATGATTGTGTGTGTTTGATTACTTCTTCAAGGCAGGCATAATATGGATCACAAAATAGTTACTCTGAACTATAGTCATTACAGATGTTTAGAAATAAAGGTCAAGGTTAAGGAAGAAAGTGCATGTGAGAGAAGGAAACCCAAGAAACTTGAACATGGGAAGTTAATCTCAACGAGCTGGTGATTTCACCACTGTTTTCAATTCTTTCTCACATGTCACATAGTCTTGCTCCAAAGGACTATAGTACAGGACTCTGTTTGGACTCTTCTCTTGTCCACCGATTTTCCAGAGTCATGATTTCAGAAAACACTTGGAATGGTTTCTGAATTTTTAATAGGTAGATGAAATTTCTGGTCAAAAAGAAAAGAAAAAGAAAAAGAAAAGAAAAGAACGAGGTCTTCAATACATATAGCCAGACCGGAGCTTCTTTATCTAATCTTTGATAAAGATTAAGTGAGTAATGTTGGGTATCACTTTCCTTTTGAGTTGACGATAATTCTGTATTGGCATTCGCTTTGCTCTTAGAGTGATTACCGTATAAACAGTTACAAGTTTACAAAATAATAAACTTCCTTGTGTTTATTACAAGATGGTGAAAAGGAAGGAGCTAAGGAAATACTAGTGTGTTGTAAGATAGAGGAAAATATGTACTATAGTAGTGAAGACGCCAGGAGCAAGTCCATCAAGAAACCTAGTACAGTGAGACACAGAAGTAGATGCAAGAAGTGCAGAAATGTACCAGATCTACTAATCAGGTGATAATCACAAGTCATACAATCTGTTCAGTAGGAAAAGGTAAGAGTAAGGAGGTCAACGCGTTGTTTTTGCAGATTTCCAACATAACTTATCATCAAAACCAGGACCCTTGGGAGGGAAAGAAGTGACTATCGATAACTATCCCGGGATGACAGGTGTAATCAGGGACCGTCCCCAAAGCCTCAGGCCTGTGGTAACTGCGGTTGATTCTTGGACTCCCTTCCCCTGCCACTGCCTTAGCCACGAAACATCTTCCCAGTGACTGTTCCATGATCAAATATGAAAGAGTGCACTTGTCATCAATAGCTATTCCAAAATGTTGCACACAAAATCCACTAATGCCAAACCATTTTATGAGTAAGAACGGGTTAAATCACACAGTGGCAAAATCAACCCCAAATCTCAGTGGCTGAAAACGGCCAGAGTTTCTTCACCTTCCACACGGCATGCCCATCAGAGGGGGGCAGGGGGTGACTCCTCACCTTCAGCTTGAACATTGCCAATCACGCCCCAGACGAAGGAGCCTGAGGTCTCACACCAGCAAGTGAGCATCACGCTTGGAAAGGACACAGAGCACCTTCTCACACCTCATTTGGCCAAACTCCATCACACGGTGCCGCCCAATCACGACATGCCTGGAAAGTGCAATCCTACTGTGGGTCTGAGAGAGGCCAACGGGAACAGTTTGCAAATATAATTCGTGACTACCATAAAAACGCCTTCCTACCCCAGCATCTTCTCCAACCTTCTCTGGTTATAAAGACCCTTCCTCTGATCTCTTTGGTGTGGGAAGTGGCCTTGGAAGGGAGGGGTCTACTGTTACTCTTTTTTCTTCGGCATGCTCTTCTGTCTGATTTCTGCTTTGCTTTGTGTTGTTTTCATGACTTTCTAATCAGTGTCTATCCAGCTGGTCCTGCTATAACCATGCTACAGGACGAACCACACTCTACATATGCTGCTTTCTGTACTTACTCCTCTCCTTAACGCTATGCAAGCAAAGACGCATGTCTTTGCACAAACTCTACGATCAGAACATTCTGGAAAATAGCTGTATTTCTCTGAGTATAAATGAGGCAAACTCCTTTTCTCAAACAGGCAAAGCAGGAATTGTAAGACACAGGTAGTGTTCCTTTCGAGACATGGACATTTGCGTAGATCACATTCAGCACTCGGAGAGGCAGAGAGAGCACAAAATCCCACCTCCAGGATGATCACTACTGTGTAAACTTAATATGTGTATATAACGCAGTAGCTCAGAAAAAGGATTCCCAAGGTTGCTGTTCCTTAGTAATGGTATTGCAGGTCCTTTAAAAAAATACACATTTCCTTCTTTAGATTTTTTTTTCTAAATACTTTGCAGCACACTTGTATTTATTTAAATTGGTATTTTAGAAAAAATAAATGTTCGTGTGCTTCAGGTCCTGGCTGTGTTCATATGTATTTGTCATTCTCGAGAAGGTTGATTTATGGTCCCAATATTAATCTCTGCTTACAAACGTGTTATGGCTTCAAGCTATTTTTAGAACACTGTTTGATTGTATGGTTATAATAGCTTGCTGTTTTAGAAGTAGAGTCAGGTGTAATGGGAAGTCATCCTAATATAATATTTTAAGTCCACAATCCTTATGTGTAGAGTTCATACTGAAATCTGAGGTTGAAATCTATAAGGCACTAACACTTTAAGTTTTGGTAACCCAAAAGAATATTATAATTGTGCATCAGGAAAATGTTTCTAAGTAAACGCTCCTTTAGAATCCTTTGTATGTGAATACAGGAATTCCAAGTGAGTAATGCCATCAACACTGTCAACGTGATGCATGGTCCTTTTTCCATTCCAGGATGATTTACGGATGTGCTCCTAAAAGTAGTTCTTATATTACATTCTGCATAACTTCTTTGATTGAAAATATGATGATAACAAATGTGTACAAAAGACAAATCCTCCATATATTTAAAAAAAAAAAAAAGATATGAAGACAAGAAATCACGAATGCTCCTATCACGGTGTTTAGAATGTAACAGCCAAATCCCACAACACACAATTTTACAAGTCCTCAACATAACGCTCTTTGAATGCTTTCATTAATACGACAATATTACGCATGGATTTGCCCTACAACGTTTCTGTAAATCATTAAATTTAGTACTATAAAATTTTTACAATTTGAAAATTTTTCAAATGCTTTAATATATATGATCCTATTTGAAGTGGATGACCCTAAAAATCCCAGGAGGTCACTCCTCACGTGCCAAAATCATTTATAAACATTAAGGCAATGACTCCAGGTACCCATATGTTGCTTAATGCAAGCTGCTCTTCCTTTTCGTAGGAAAGGGCCCTCATCGCCACCCTAAGCCCTTAGCCCTATCCTCCCCCTACACACATACACGTCATTTATTTGGCCAGTCCCCCAAGATTCAACTCCGTCTTCACAGGACACAGAAGCCATCTCTAAATTGGTTTGCCGATTGTCCCTGCTGTCTGTCCCCACACTGTTTTCTAATATTTACTCTACGAATCAAGGTGTTCTGCTTATATATCTTCCTTGTTGCCCTGGCTGGGTTTGGGGGTGCTGGGTGCTGGGAAAGGGTCCCCTGGTCAGAATATGCTCCTCCTTGCAGATCCACAAGTTTAAAACATGAGCATTTCCTTTTGTGCTCCTGGTGGCTGCAGGATAGACTGAACATATAAACATAGAACTAGACAGAAAGGACTGAGATGTGAGGTCAAGTGTAGGGAACAAATTCTCCGTGGTGCTTTCTCACTGAGCTTCATATAGTTCTTCTGCGTTCCATCACCTCTTTGAATCAGAAATAGTCAACCATCAAGAAAAGGTCCTGAAAATGCACTCATCCTGACAGAAAGGGCTGGGGAGCCTGAACTAATTTACATTTTTAAAATGCTTTCAAATGAGGGAATATTACAAGTTTTTGGCTTACCCTAAAATGGCTTTAATGACATGCAAAAAATTCATTATCGAATGAATCTAAATAATCTATACTCTGTCAAATGGAAACAATGAACGTGCATTCGTTCCATAACTCATTGGAAATTCTGGAAGAATCCGACCAGCTTCACCTTATTAGAACACTCTTGACGTACCCTGTCTGCTTGTAACACTGCCCAGAGCTGCCCTTTGGAAAACAGCAGGCAGTAAAACCCCAGTGGGACCATGATGACCAGAAACACAGGCAGTGTACCTAAACGGGCTAGAAGAAGCATGGAGGTTTACAGGGAGGGAAAAAGTGCACCTCAATTACTGAAAACCTTCGAGCAAGAACGTGAGACGAATAAAGTTTGAATATTTTGTTCAATTTAGCTTACATATTGTGTGTGTATACCATCTCTATAAGATTTAGGATTCTGACAGTCAAAGAGAGTTTCCAGCTAGAATCTCTAATGGTATTCACATTATAGGGTGAGATTCTACATTTAGAAATTAATATTAGATAACACACACACGTAACCCTTTTGTTATTATGATTTTAGTGAATCATCCGAGCTCCTGTATCTCTTTTCACTCACCTAAAATCCTCAAAAAATGATGCCCTAAAATTTTTACATTTATTGGATTAATTAAATGCCTCCACAGAGTATAGATCCATCAAATATAAAGTTAATTTAATTAAAATAGCACTCACATTCTGCCATATAGACAAAAAGGAATTTAAAATTTTATTGTAGAAAGCAATGTGTGTTAAAGTCTTATAAGACCAACCACACACATTTATTTTCCTCAATATTCTTAGACTAAATCTTAAAAATATTTAAATGTTATTTTCTGGGTTGCTAAATCGTTTAAAACAAGTGGCTCATCTAGGAGAAGTTTTAATTGATCTTCCTTCACTGGATGTCCTCCATCCTGATCCGTGTTGGTGACCCCTTGGGCACGCGCTGCCCACAAGGCTGGTCTTCCATTAGCGTGGAGAATTCCATCCCCACTTCTAGAAATGTAAGCTTTAGCAAGTTTCTACCCCACATCTAAGGCTCACGGCTGCATCTTACAGTCCCTACCTCTCTTTTATACCTTAGTATTTCCTTTGTGTCTTTTTAGTGTTCAGACATCTAATTATCAATTCTTAATATCTAATTCCTTTGATACACCAACTGGTGTAACTCTGTCTCCCGGCAGGCTCTGAAACGCCCACCCTTCCTATCCTCTCCATGTACATCATGAGGTTCAAGGGATGCTTGACAGCAATTTCTCCTGCCCTTACCTCTGGGCTGGGGCAGAGGAGAGAGGTCGGGATGTTCCAACAGGGCCTGAGTTACACAGACCTGGAAGATTAAGAGCAGGGTTAGATCCGAGGCGATGTGCTAATGAGTAAAGGGAATCACCTATAAGAACATCTTCAAAGCCAAGGCTTGAGTCAAACGTTGTTGAACGACGGGAGGAAACCTTGTGCTACCATGTGTGAAGAGCTACAACACCAGGAAATTGAGGGTTAGTGTTCTCAAATACGAGGAAACCTTCAGGAAGGTGCTGGAGGTCATTCTTCTCCCAGAAACTTGTATTTGGGAAGCCGTGGGTAGAGACTTGTGATACACAGAATAGTTGGTAGTGGGAGTTGAGAAGCCATGGAAAAGCACAGGTGGGTATACCAACACCCACTAAAGATGAAAAGGGAGGAAACCTAAGAACCCAGAGATGACCCACACTCTACAAAAGTTTTTATTTGTACTTAGGACTGCATATCCTTATGGATGTGGATGAGGCTTGTATCTTTTGCCTAGGTCTCTTGGAGTCTTCCTATCAGTCACCACTGCCTTTGCAACAAGCTCAGTGTGGTCACTTCCAGTCTTAAAGTCTTCAAGGGCAGGTGCAGTCCAGGAAGCTCCCTTGTTACTATAGTTTGTATAACAATTCCCGTTTAAGGGGCACCTGGGTGGCTCAGTTGGTTAAGCATCTGCCTTCTGCTCAGGTCATGATTGCAGGGTCGTGGGATAGAACCCCACATCACACTCCCTGCTCACTGGGAAGCCTGCTTCTCCCTCTACCTGACATTCCCCCTGCTTGTGCGCACTCGCTCTCTCTCTCTCTCTGTCAAATAAATAAATAAAATATTTTTTAAAATTCTCATTTAAATCTAGACTATGAAATGCATTCCAATAAGAAAGTCTGTTATATAAACAAGCTTCTCAGTGTCCACGTCTCACTTTTCCAATGACAGTTGGAGGCAGCATTTCTAGTATTTTAGTTCTTGAATCAAACCTGTCTAGTCACAGACACAGCACCTGTTGTGATTCGCAAGCTGGGAAGAGAGGAGTTCTTGGTAGAGAAAGAACCTCCCCTTCTCGATTTTTCTCTCAGGAGTAATTATCAGGGCCCTTGCTGCAGAAAGGGAGAAAAAAAAGGAACTTCGAGTCAGCTTGAAAATAGTTCTGATTTTCCGGCACTGGACATTTTAAGTTCCTGAACTAAAACGTTATGCTATGGACCTTTCTGCCATGTAAGCATTAGGAGAAGAGTCATCAGGCCTGTCTGAATTTTCATGGAGTGGCAGAGGGAACATCATCACTGAGCAGGTTTGACGGTTCGTGGGGGATAAAGTTTATCTTCATGTCTATTTCATGATTCCCCATCAAAGAACGTGTGTGTTTGGTGGAACACTGGGACCACAGGGGTCCTTGATGCTTACAGCAACAATCTCCTCTGGCTTGCAAGAGGGGAAAACTACAGACAATAGATGCAGAAAGCCCCACGAAAATAGGAGCAGATGAAGGGATTATACACCATGACCAACTAGAATTTATACCAGAAATGCAAATGGGTTTAACATATGAAAAGCAATCAATGCAACACACCATGTAAGAGAAGAAAGGACAATAGACCATGGGAACATTTCAATAGACACAGAAGAACATTTGATAAAACCCAACAAAGTTCTTTGCCAGGAACACTCAGCAAAATAGGAAGACAAGGGAACTTCCCAACCTGATTGGGGACATCTACAAAATCCCAAGCTAGCATCACACTTTATGGTGACACCAGAAGGCTTTCTCTCAAAGATCTGAACAAGATGAGGAGGCCTGCTCTCACCACTCTGACCCAACACCACATTGGAGGTTCTAGCCCGGACTTTGAGACAGTAAAGAGAAACAAAAGGCACCCAGGATGCCTGCCTGGGTGCCTTTTGTTTCTCTTTACTGTCTCAAAGTCCGGGTGAACCATGAGAGACTATGGACTCTGAAAAACAGTCTGAGGGGTTTGAAGTGGAGGGGGGGTGGGAGGTTGGGGTACCAGGTGGTGGGTATTATAGAGGGCACGGCTTGCATGGAGCACTGGGTGTGGTGAAAAAATAATGAATACTGCTTTTCTGAAAATAAATAAATTGGAAAAAAAAAAAAAAAGGCACCCAGGATGGAAAGGAAGAAGCAAAACTGTCTCTATTGACAAAGACATGACCTTGTATATAGAAAATCTAAGGAATGCATATACAAAAATCTATTAGAACTAGCAATAGACTTCAGCAAATTTGCAGAACACAAGGTCAATATACAGAAATGAACTATATTTTTATACACTCATCATGAGCAAATCAAAGTAAGATTAATAAAAAAATATATTTTTAATAGCACCAAGGATAATGAAAAGACTTAGAAATAAATATACAGGAATGTGCCAGTAACCAACTTTGTTTTCAAGAACACAAACTGACCACTGAGCACCTTCTAACATCTCCCATGTCCTGCACACACTTGAAATTTCTCTCAAGACTTTTTGATCTCAGGATACAATGAATGAAAATCTTAACTCCTAATTCCCTACAATAGCTGTGTCAGCCTTTCCTTATTTTAGCAATGTCTCAAATCAGTTTCATTATCATGAGGCAAACATTTGCAGTCCTTCCCAACTCTAGCACTTGTTTTATTTTTTCTACTCTCAGTGGTTCCCCAACCTTGACAATATTGTCTTTTCTTCCTCCGGGGGCTAATTCTCAGCTCTGAGCTATCCTCTGATCCCTTGTTTTCATCCCCACTTGGTTCCACTTATCCTTAATTGGTGGGCCAGCTCCCCAGACTTACACAGTTCAAGGAGATCCAGTCATCAACCAAGTATTTTCTTGGAGCCTGAAGAAAGAAAGAATGGGAAATGCAACACAAAGTCTTTGCCCTTTTGTATCTTTTCTTCCCTTTTGCCTTAGGAATACAAAAAGCTCACCTAATCAGATCTGGGCTTACTCAGACTTAATTACTCCAAAATCCGAAATTATAATGGCTTAGTCAGTGTCACCTCAGCCCTCCTTAGAATGTTTCTGGTAAGTGTTGTGTCCATCAAGCTAACTTCAAGCAAGTGCATAACAGTCCCAAGAGATGTTTTAATCCAAAAAAAAAAAAAAAAAAAAATGATGATCTCAAAGGAAAGCCCCAATCTCAGTAGAGAATTACCAAAGAGAATACTGGAAAACAGAGTAATAGATGTCTAGACAAGAGAAGAGGCAACACTCTTAAGCCACAACTGTGCCATTTAAAATCATGAGCAGATTTAGTTATTCACAATATGGTATTTCTAATTTTCATAAAGTCCTGAATTAAATAAGCTTTCCTTTTATGATTGCCTCAGCTAGACACATGGATTTGAGGACCTACGAAGCATTTCAGACTCTTGTGCCCAGACTAGACAAACAAGTAGAAGACCCAGTTTTCAATGTTAACTTCCCAGGCCCACTTGGTTTTACTGGAAATTACAGAAAACATTTCAGATGGAATTAATGTCAATTCTTCACAAATATTTTTTTTAAATGGAAAAAGAGAAAGTGCTTCCCACTCTGTTATGTGAAGTTAGTATTACCAAAACCAGGTGGATATCATAAAAAAAAAAAAGAAAGAAAAAGAAAAAGAGAACAAACCTATAGACAGGTGTTTCATGAATATAGATGCAAAAATGCCCAACAAAATACAAGCAAATGAAATCCAGAAACTTACAAAAGGGATTATACACCATGACCAAGTAGAAGTTATATCAGAAATACAAACTGGTTTAACATATGAAAAGCAACCAATACAACACCATAGTGAGGGCAGAAAGGACCAAAAACCATGTGATCACCTCAAGAGACAGAGAAAAACATCTGATAAAATCCAACAACATTCTTTGCCAGAAACACTCACCAAAATAGGAAGACAAAGGAACTTCCTCAACCTGATTCAGGGCACCTACAAAAACCTGAGCTAGTTACACACTTAATAGTGAAAAATAGAAAGTTTTCCCTCAGAGATCTGAACAAGACAAGGAGGCCTGTTCTCACCACCTCTACCCAGCATTGCAATCGAGGTTCTAGCCCGGACAATGAGACAGTAAACAAAAACAAAAGCCATCCATACTGGAAATAAGAAGCAAAACTATCTCTTTTGATGAGGACATGATCTTGCATATAGAAAACCTAAGGAATTCATACTCAAAAATCTATTAGATCTAGCAACAGAGTTTGGCAAGTCTGCTGAATACAAGAGCAGCATACAAAAATCTATTGTGTTTATGTACAATCATTATGAATAAACCAAATTTTAAAATTCTATTTATAGGGGTGCCTAGGTGACTTGGTCAGTTAAGCATTTAGCTATTGATTTCAGCTCCAGTCATGATCTCAGGGTACTGAGATCAAGCCCCATGTCAGGCAACCTGCTCAACATGGAGTCTGTTTGAGATTCTTTCCAACTTCCTCTCCCTCTCTCCTCTACCCCTCCTCCCTCCTTCCTGGCACACGCATGAATGTGCATGCTCTCTCTCAAATAAAAAATAGATAGATAGGTAAATATTTTTTAAAAAGAATAAAATTCCATTTACAATAGCAACAAAAGTAATGCAAATACTTAGGAATAAATTTAATAAAAGTCCAAGATTTGTACATAGAAACCTACAAAACATTGTTAAAAAATTAAAGATTGAAATAAATGGAAAGACATTTCACATTCATGGGTAAGAACCCATCATACTGCTAAGATTGCCATATTCTCCAGGATGATGTATGAACTCAACACAAACACTGTCAATCTTCTAACTGGATTTGTAAAGAAACTGACAAGCTGACCATAACATGTACATGTATAGGCAAGGGGCCCCAAGTAGCCAAAACAATCCTGAAAGGAAGAACCGTATCTGAGGGCTTCCATTTTCCAATTTCAAACCTTACATAACAGCTACAGTAATCAAGATAACGTAGTACAGGCACAAACACACATATATAGGTCAAGGGAGTAGAACTCAGAGCCCATTAAAAAACCTTTATGTTGATGGTCCATTGAATTTTGACAAGTCGCAAATAAGGGAGAGAACAGCTTTCAAACAAAGGATGCTGGAACAACCTGGTATCCACGTGCAAGAAAATGAGGCTGGACCCTTCTGTATACCAGACACAAAAATTATCCCAAGATGGATCACAGACCTAAATGTAAGACAGAAAACTATAAAAGTCTTAGAAGAAAATGCAGGTATATGCTTTGTGGCCCTGGATTAAATCATGTTTTTTTTTTAGATATGAAACTGAAAGAACAAGTGGGGGGAAAAAAGATTATTTGGATGACAGCAAACTTTTCAACATTTTTCATGCAGTTGCTACCATCATCCAAGTGAAAAGACAATGATATGAGGGAAAAGTATTTGAAAAACATGTGCTTTAAGGGACTGGTATTCAGAATATAAAGAACATTTACAACTCAGTAAAAAGACAACACAAGTAAGTCATGGACAAGGGATGTGAATAGACATGTCTCCAAAGAAGATATACAAATAGCCAATAAGCACACGAAAAATATGCTGAACGTCATTAGTCATTAGGGAAATGCAAATTACAACCACAGTGAAATACAACATCGCACCCACTCAGATGGCTATAATCAAAATTCAGAAAACAGTAAGTGTTGGCAAGGATATGAAGATACTGGAATCTTTTTACATTGCTGGTGGGATATTAAAATGCTGCTGTCACTTTAGAAAACGATTTGGCAGCTCCTCAGATGTTAAAATTGGAGTTACCATATGACACAGCATTTATACCCCTCGATGTACACCCAAAGGAAATGAAAACCTGCACCCTCAAAAAACTTGTTCATGACTGCTTATAGCAACATTATTTTTAAGAAGCAAAAAGTGGAAACAACAGAAATGCCTATCAACTGATAAATGGAAAAATAAGATGTGGTTATCGGCATACAAAGGAATACTAGTCAGGGTGGAAGACAAAGTTTCGAAACGGGCGACATTATAACATTATGCTCAGTGAGCGAAGCCCGTCGCAAAAGGCCACACATACATGATTCCATTTATATCAGATGTCCAGTATCAGCAAGAAATTTATAAAGAAAAGTATCTCAGTGGTTGCCTGGGTTAGGTGGGATGGAAGGGGTAATGACTCCCACTGGGTATGGGGATATTTGTGGGGGAGGTGATGAAAGTTCTCTAAAATTAATTGTGGTGATGGTTGCAGAATGGTTGAATTATACACTTTGAAAGGGGTGAATCTTCCAGTTTGTCAATTATATCTCGATGAAGATGTTAAGAGTTGACTTAGCTGTGTCTGTTCATGATTTACCATCATCCATAACATAAATTCATGAGTCACCTGGGTGGCTCAGTCGGTTAGGAGTCCCACTTTTGATTTTAGCTCAGGTGGCGGACCTCAGGGTCTTAAGCTGGAGCCCCAAGTCAGGCTCCACGCTGCGGTTGGAACCTGCTTAAGATCCTCTCTCTCGATTTCTCTCTGCCCCTCTCCCCCAGTTTTCTCCCCTCTCTCTAAAATAAAAATAAATTAAAAAAAAAAAAAAACAAAAACAAAAAGCCCACAAATTCATAAGCTTTGTTTCATTTACCCAGATCTCTTCATGTTACTCCGTAAAGCTTGTTGGCACCAAAACTAACCTCCTTTGCAGTTATCTTAGTGGTGTTCAGGTAATGATAAGACATTTTTTCTATGCCCAGATTTTGTCTTCATATTTTCATATGTCTACTGGCCATTTTTATTTGCAGTTTTTGCTATATCTCAATACAGATAATCAATTTTATTGCCTGGGCTGATAAAGCTACTCTCCTTCATCAACTGCCCATGAGCCATCAAGGACTCTTCTTTCCTCCAGGGGTCCTGGCTCCAGGAACTGGAGTGGGTATCTGCAGTTCCTCTCTCCCTTCATACCTACTCATCACCTGTGTCAGCTCTCCCAATCCCTCTCTAAACTGTCCTCCCCTTTCTACTTCTGTCACCATCCTGACTTTTTGTCTTATAATCTCAAGGTCAGACTATTCCATACCCTCTCCTTACCCTTTCTCCTACCTATTGTTTCTCCTCACCTTACTCATTAAAATGAATGACTAAAAATATCTTTTTCTGTGCAATTTTTGGGGGCTAAAAAATATTATTTCCTCATTGTTAAATGCAATCTTTTGGCATTTAAATGCATCCATATACCGGCCACATCCCACTTCCCCAGGTTATTTCTAGTATTCTGCACTAACTAGTTTTCTATCCTAATCAAGCTGCTCTAATTCCCACATGGAAACAGACCTGACCGATTTCAAACCCATATCTATACACACATTTTGCTTCTACTTTAAAATTTCTCCTTCCACTGCCTCCACTCATCTATTTTTTATCAAGTTAAATGTCCTTTCACTTAAATATTTCTTTCTCATCAGTTTGGGGAGGAGAACTCTAGATTTAGAGAAAATTATTGAATCCTGGATCTACCATTTGTGATAAAAGTTCAGACAAGTAACAAAACCACCCCATATTTTCATTTCATCCTCTCTAAAATGAAAATAATATCACCTACTTTAGAGGTTTCCTTAAGAATTAAGTAATATAACTTGGGTGGAAATCCCTCCGTGTTACCCAAAACATGTTCAGTACTCAGCGGTTGGCAGTTTTTCATTGTATTTATCCTTACTTTTTATCATTGTCAGAATTATTTTCTCTTCCAGGGGCACCTGGGCGGTCAGTTAAGCACCAGACTCTTGGTTTCAGCCCAGGTCATGATCTCAGCATTGTGAGACTGAGCTCTGCACCAGGCTCCACACTTGGCTTGGGAATCTGCTGGAGATTCTTTCCCCCTTCCTCTCCCTCTGTTCCTCTCTTCTCCTCACATTCTGTCTCCCTCTCTCTCTAAAATAAATAAATAAAATCTTTAAAATGCATATGTTTTGGATTAAATATGTTATAGTTCATATTTATCAAATTATGGCATTAGGTCTTTTGAAATAAATAAGCCTTTCATCTCTGCAGTGTTTCTTATATTATTTGTGTAAATAAACTTTAAAAAAATTAATTATCAGTATATGTGTGGTACTGTGACTGAAATCAGGACCTGGAAGGGACACGTGCCCTGCCATGTTTGTGAGCACCCAGGATACAGAGACAACTTAGGTGCCCATCAACAGAGGAATGAATAGGGAAAACATCATGGAATATCACTCAGTCGTGAAAAAGAAGGTCGTCCTGACACTTGCGAGAACATAGAAGGAGGGACCTTGAGGACATTATGCTAAATGAAATAAACCAAACACAACAAGAAATACTATAGGATTTCACTTACGTGTGGAATCTAAAATTGTCAAAATCAGAGAGTAGAGACCAGAATGGTGGCTGCCAGGGGTTGGGGGCAGGGGGAACAGGGAGCAGAAGGTCCAAGGGTACCAAGTTTCAGTTCTGTGAAATAAATAAGTTGTGGAGATCCAGTGCATAGCACACTCCCTGTAGTAGACAATGCTACTATACTTAAAATTTGCCGAGAGGGTCCGTCTTATATTAAATGTTCTTACTACACACACACACACACACACACACACAATATCAACAATAATAATAAGGGGGAAGGAGGAGACTTTGAGGGGAGACGCATATATCTGCAGCCTTGATTTTGGTGATAGTTTCATGGGGGCACACTTCTCTGCATACTCACTGAGTTATATATGCTAAGTATCTACATCTTTTCACGCGCCAATTAAAAAATGTGCTAAAAAATAGGTGTGATTCTGCCCAAGTAGGAAGCACACACCACCACCTACTACGACACACCACCTAGGATCAGTCATACCCGATCTGCTTTAAGCTAATGCCATGAGTCTCCTAATCAGGCAATCGATGTCGTGGCAACGTCATATTAGTCCAAATACTTCAAAGCACATTCTGTCGATGCCTCTGCTTCTTATAGACCAGGCACACACAGAAATTCACAGACCAGCCCTGGTCCATACAAGCCTGTCAGAATCGTATCGTGATTGCCTATGAAGGTGATTTTAAATGCTAGGGCCCTCAGTACTTCCGTAGCAAGTTTCCTAAAAACGGAACTCATTGATAAATTGTTACATCCATAAAATCAACATTAAATGATACCCCGCTATGCACTGTGTCGGGGATGTCAAGATGTGTAAACCCCTTTTCTCTTCTTCCTGCCTTTTCTTATACCCTCTGACAGCTGGGTGCCTATTCTGAAAACCTTCCACAGGCAGGTGAAACTCAAAGGTCTAGATGATCACAGTTCTGATTCAGGGGTGCTAGGAACACACTGAAAGAGTCAGGTTTTATTTAGAAATATTTCCCTTGTCTCCTGAGATCCCGTATTGAATAGACTTATTACCCTCATACCAGACAATGTACCATTATTCCAGAAGTGACTCCGTGCCAGATTTGTTTGGCTTGCCTGCTTGAGCGGCTTGTCTTAGTTAGTATTTCAAATACACGATTCCCCCGAATGTGGGTGCCCACGGCTCTACGTGGGTGCGCACGTGGTAATGACAACTGGCCCAGAGTGGATGTGACTGAGTACCGAGGACCATCTGATTGACAGCGTCATGTCAGTGTGCTGATGCCTCCCAAGAGATAGCAGGCTATGATCACCGTCCCAGGTCACGAAACAAAAGGAAACTCATTTCATAATAACCAACCCTGGTTTTGGTCGGTACGAAACATCGAGGGGTCCGCATACAACTCTCAGAAAGCCATAAAAGCTCTGTTTCCTCTCCCACGGAGAAATGCATCGTCAGCAAGCATTCTGCCAGGATCTGGCAAACATTGTCCTTGGAAGTCTATGCCAAGAGAATAAGGCAGAGCAAATATTGGTTTCTGTTATGTAAACAAGTCATGCTCTTCTGAGCTAGAAGTTGAACTAATGGGAAGGTAGACAGTCCTTAGCATGGGCATATCCCCCAGATAAGACATGTTCTCCCTTCAAACTGATGAGGCCTGATAAATATATTTTGTTAATAGGAACTGCATTTCACACCAGACAGTAATTACCACATCACAGAGAGATCCTTCTCCTCTCTCTAGTGTTTTCAGCAACCTCGTGGGACAGACAAAGCCTAGTGTACGCATTATAAGTAAGACAAGAAAGGAAGCAAATCTATTCATTTTATCAGATTACTCTAAATAAGCCATTTATTATAAAGCATCACATCAATCAAGATTTCATACTGAGAGTAATACGGCGTACTAACTGCAGTCTGAGAACGAGTTCTGAACACAATTAAGTAGTAAGTCATGTGACTAATTTTTATGAAGCCTGATAGTAGGCTGCTTAATTATTAAATTATTTAAAACTTACTTAAATTTTGACTGATTCATACTACTTGTGATATTTTGTACCACTCAATGTGAAATGCAATTTTTAAATGTTATCCGAAAATAAAAAATATATATAAGTCTATGTATGTAACAACTTTCATTTGTTTATCCTAAAAAGTCATTTGCCAAATATGTTCATGTAAAGTGAGCAAATAAAAGCAGTTTAACATCAGGGCACAAAAATTAAAATATTCATTTCAATGTAAAAATTACGCTTTAGATACCCAAATTTCAATGAATGGCAACAAAAACCAGTGTTAATGTGAAATTAAGTGCAAAGCATGCACAAAAAGCACAAAATTGCCCAGCGAACTTGGTTTTTGAATACCATTTTACTAGAATCTCCAAAGTAAATATTTAATATGAAAAGCATCATGTCTATGTAATTAAAAATGCAGTTTCCTACCAGAAATTGTATCCTGACAAATGTGGCTTGAGTGTATTCCTGCTACAACTGAATCAATTTCACACTCACTCACCTCCCTGTCTCCGGGAGGTGGTCCATTCATTGGTTTGATGTTGCCATAGCAACCATGCAACATGGTAACAGGCCGCTGGGCGCGTGGTTCAGGTCCGGGTGTTCGGTGCACTGCCTCATGCAAATAGCAGCGCCCTCACAGAGGGGCCTCTCCGCTCATTCTGAGCCTGGGATTGTAACGCTGGTATTTTAATTCCAATGAATGATAATTCAACACTAACAATCCAATCTAAGATTCATTTTTGATTAATCATCATGAGACATCGGGTGGTACTACGCTGCAGTGTTCCTTCCACAATCTTCCTGGTAGAGTGATGTGTCTGTCCTTGTTTCTTAGGTTTGCAAGACAAAGTGCCACAAGCTCCATGGTTTCAAAGCACACAAAACTGTTCTTGGACTTCTGGAGGCCGGGAGTCTGGAATCGGGGTGTGGACAGGGCTGCGCCCCAGGGGAGAATCCATGCCTTCCTCTCAGCTCCCGGGGGCTGCCACCTGGCATTGGGGGTCCGGGTTTGTACACATGCTTCCTCCATCTCTATGTCTCTGTCTCTGGCTTCACAGAGCCGTCTTCTCTCTGTGCCCATGTCCCAGTCTGTGTCTCCGGTAAGGACACAGGTCACACCGGAGTCTGGCTGCTCTAAGAACTGATCTTAACTAATGACTTCTGCAAAGACCCTATTTCCAAACAAGGTCACCTTCAGGGGTTACAGGGTGTGTGTGGGGGGAGGTTAGGACTTCAACAGAGATTTGGGGGAAGGGGAACAATTCAACCCACAGCCATGCGATTGAGGGAACATTTGTACAAAATGAAGGAAAATCTAAGGTCGCATGAGTGCACTGCTTCCTTCGTCTGTGGGGATGGACTGACACAGGTCACACAGTGTGCTCTGAAGAGTGGTAGTTTCGCACGTCTCAAGGGACGGGCTGTGACAGGGAGTTAGTGCTGCTCTGTCCCTCATCCCTGCACTCTAGGGTATCCCTGTGGGCTCCCATCCCTGTAGGGGGGCAGCAGGAGCAGAGGGAGGAGCCAGCTCTGCCAGGATGCTAAGAAACACCCCGGGGAAATCCGCATTTAGCATCCCTCAGAGAAGCTGGGTGGATGGAACAGCCTTGTCTGCGCAAGGATGAATGCCCCCTTCCCCTCTTCACTTCCTCAGGCTATTTGTGGCTCATGTCCTTTTACAGGGACTTCATCTGCAAACACCTTACAGAGCCCCCACTGTGCCTCCCTCTCCACAGCTTCAAATATTTGTGTGTGTGTGTGTTTTTTAAAAGATTTTATTTATTTGAGATTGGGAGGGAGGAAGCATAGAGGGGTAGAGGGAGAAGGAGAAGCAGACTGTCTGCTGGGCAGAGAGCTTGATGTGGGACTCGATCCCAAGACCCTGGGATCATGACCTGAGCCGAACACAGACGCTTAATGACTGTGCCACCCAGGAGCCCCTGAAAATCTAATTCTTAAGAGTTTTTAAGTATTTGATTTGTACCCTTTAAAATGCTTTTTTAATCACTACATAAGAATAAAATTAGAGAAAATGCACGTGCGGTCCTTCAGTTTCTCTTTGCATAATCCCTTCTGCCTTTGTAAGTGCTGAGTTGGCATTTCAACCCTTTCCTTCCAATAGTTTATTTACCTATTTTCATCCATTCTATTTATACAATTGAACATTTTTCTTCTAAGGTTTGAGAGCAAACATACCATTTCCCACTTTGAGCTGGAAATCAATGGCAATTGTCCCCAGTTTCAAGTAAACCACAGTGGTCTTGTTCAAACTGTGCTTTTGATACCGGCTGAAGGAGTAGCAACCGGCATTATTTCCAGACTCGAAAATATCAGACTCTCTCCCATACGGTAACAAGCATTGTTTGTGAAACTTGTGCTTCACTTATAATTTACACTTCTGTTTCCGTTACAAGTGTGTACTCGTGTGTCTGTGTGTGTTGTGTGTGTGTGTATAAATATGTTTGGCACAGAGTGAAATGTGATAGTTAATGTGCTTTGTGATAGAAAAATCTGAAAGCCACTTCCCTTCAGAGACCTCTCCCATTTTGCCTGAGCACTGTCAAATGTCCTCTGAGTTCAGCTAATGATGTGTCCCTGACTTCATTCACCGTCCTCCAGAGTGACGGCTCCCAAGTCCTTGATGAGAACTTGTGGAGGAAGTGGCTGAAAAGGTGAGCAATCAGCTGAGGGACACACACGGGTCCAAACGTCTAATGACCCTGTTTTGAGGAGACCCGGATAGTCAACAGCGACTATTAAACACCTGCTAGGTGTTCAACACCAGCTAATAAGAGCAAATACCGAAGTCAGATTTCTGTACAGTCTGAGAAGTTTGCACTTATTAGATAACACCCAGCTCTCTTCCACGTTCAGGGGAGACCTTCAGCAGAAGAGTAGAGGGCACCAAGGTGTGGGATAAAAGATGGTGAACGGAGATTGGATTTGAGCAGCCAGTACAACCTGGAGCACATTAACCTCACCCCCGCCCCCAGCCCACAACCAGCACCAAGTAGAGACGAATAAGACTGTAACTGGTGTTCAGTTATGATGCAAAATAGTAGCTCAGACTTGTGAGCTGACACCATAAAGGGAGCAACTCAAGGCAAAAGAAAGAAGAACAAGTGGAGATAGCAGTTTACAGAAAAGTCTGTGAGGTGAGCACTGACCTCAGATTTCTGCCTTTAGTTGAAGAACAGCAAAAGCAAAGACGCAGGGAAAGAAGCAGGGGGAAAAAAAAAAAAGTAAAGATGGTCAGAGTCTCCAGATAGGGCAGAACCACAGAAGTCAGACCAATGGGGCACCTCGGTGGCTCAGTAAGTTAAGCGTCTGCCTTCGGCTCAGGTCAGGACCCCAGGGTCCTGGGATAGAGCCCCACATGGGGCTCACTGGTTGGGGTGGAGCTTGGCCTGCTTCTCCCTCTCCCTCTGTCTGCCACTTTTCCTGCTTGTGCTCTTTCTCTCTCTCTCCGTCAAATAAATAAATTAAAAGAAAAAGAAAAAGAAATCAGACTAGAAAAACTACAAGAAACCCAGGTATGACCATAGCGTACGATTTCTGTCACTTGTCGGCACGCCCACACAGCCCTTGCTGACCTGTTGGGTCCATGAGCAGAGTGTGAAATTGATTCTGTGTGCCCAAATGCAGAGACCCCCAAGGAACTTCAGAGCCCTTGGAGGAAACGCAGTGCTGCCGTGACTCGGGGAGAGTGCTGGGGCTTCGGGACAAGGCAGAGTGTCTGAGGTGGTGGGCCTGCATGTCGGAGCCAGCAGCAGCAACGGTCTTTAACCTGGGGCTGTTTGAAAGCACGTGTTTGTCCCCGGAGCACCAGTGCCGCCAGCAGCAGAGGAAGGAGGGGAGCACGGAAGGGCCGCAGAACGCCCCTGGGGGCCACTGAGAGGTCGGGGCCATGAGCACACAAGACCCCTGCCAGGGATCCCTTAAACACTGGCGGAGGCGCAGCCCTGAACAGTATCTGCCGAGGCGTGGGGCGGGGGTAGGGGAGGCGAGGTTAGAAAACAACCCACAGCAATGCTGCTGGCCGTCAACACCCCCCTGTCCTCACCGTCAACACCCCCCTGTCCCCACCGTCAACACCACCCCTGTCCCCACCGCAGGAGCAGCACATCTGGGATGACTCAGGAATCCGACAGCTGCAACACACGATCCCTGCTGAGGCCACTCCCAGGGCAATGAGAGCGCCCAGATCAGTAAGCATGAACTTGGGGTAAACTACCACTAAGTACGGGGACCAGTGTAGACAGGGCTTCCGATCCAGACTGGCAGGCTCATGGACGCTTCCTGGGAGGAGCAGCGAGGGTGGAGGAAAATCAGCCCGGCCAAGGGCAGGTGGGCAGACGGGGGGAGAGGGAGGGCTCGGCCGTGGGGCACACACAGTTCACGGCCGCCACACGTGTGTGCAATAGATGAGACACGCTTGAGAGAGTGTTTCGTGACAGTTCATTCTGCTATAAGGAGGAGATACACCAGCAGTGTCCGAGGTCAACTGCAGGGACGCTGGCAGCTGGCAACACACAGCAACACACCCCAGATCCAGCATCAGTGAGTCCTGGGTTAGGAAGGGCCCGGGCAGAACCGAGAAGAGAGTGAGGGAGCTACGAGACAGGCCGAAGACAGATGGAGTAAATACAAATAAAACCTCCTTCCCCAAACAAGAGTGTGGGTCTGGATGGTAACCACAGCAGGACCAAACCATTACCTTGTCACTTCTGGGGTGACAGCTCTGTCACCCGTGGGTGACATGCAATACTGACCCCACATATCCTCCACCCAAGGAAAGCGGAGAAATTCCACGTCTGACAGCAGCCAGGTGAACCTACAATTCAATACAGAAAGTGCATGACATTGACCCAGGGCACCTTCTGCCCACAGGCCCCTGGACTGAGCCTCAGTTTGGAGCCTGAAAACCCCATCATCGTCGTCAGTGTCCTCGGACTACCCTAGTACGGGCATCTGCCTCCTGGCTTTCTATCCTAGAGACATCAACTCTCTCATCTCTTCCTTTGTTCTTCCTGTGTGTTTCCAGTGAAGTTAATCAGCAGAATGATTGAGGCATTTTCATTCGGTGACGTGAGCCTTTCTGTTCTGCAGCCTCTGGGACAGGCTGCTGGTGGTACACCTGGAAGCTCCCTTACACTGGGACCCCTCCCCACACATCAGTACCCACGAAGAAAGCCCAGAAAAGGTAGTGTGCTTAGAATGACAGCATTAGCTGTGGGATGACAAGAGACCAGCTGAGAAAAATATTCAGGGATCAGATCAGAAAAGGCCTTTCTCACAAAGCCTAAGGGTGAAGAATTCCTCCCCTAGGCAACACAGAACCGTGGAAAGATTTTACAGAGCCAAACCAGGACGACATATGGGAAAGTTCTGGACTAACTGTGGAGAATGCACGGGGTGGGGAGAGCTAGATTAGGGGTTAAGAGAGTAATGACCAATTTGGGTGGGAAATAAGGAACATTAGGGAGAGTCTTAGTTGTAGGACTGAACAGGAGGAACCACAGTCAAGAGATGACAAGTGGGCAAGACCAAGAGATGAGAGAATTGAGAATAAGACATTGGAACCACAGCCAAGGCGGGGCCAGCTGTTCAAATGTGGGACAAAGCAGCAGAAGTGGACCTGGAGGGAGGGGGCAGGCAGCGAGTTCAATCTCAGACCTGGGGAGCCAGTCACAGAAAGGGGTCTACTACGCGGTTGGGTAGTTGAGTCTAAAAGAGGAAACAGATGAAGTTGAAGTCCTAGGCAAGGAGATTTCCAGGTGTCATTGCAAGATGAAGCCAAAAGATGAACTTACCCAGGGGATCCTGCAGTGTGAAAACAGATAAACATGGAACCCCAGTATTTAAGAAAAGAATGGATCTGAGAACATGTTTGGAGTCTTTGGAACCCCAGTATTTAAGAAGAGAATGGACTAAAATGAGCATGTGAAGGAACGCGAGGAAGAGCTGCTCATCAGGGTGACGGAGCTATATCGGTCTTACAAAAGGCTAGGAAGAAACTTCCTGAAAAGACACAGGCACAGGGCCGCATAGTACAAAGCTTAATCAGCTCTTAAATGCATAAGACACCAAGTGCATTTTCAAGCACGTGCAGTTCGTGTGGATAAAGTATTTCTGTTGAAGGTGCCTCCTCAAAGAACAAGTTAACACTGCTGACAAAGAGAGAAAGAGAAAAACTATGCAACGCTCTCTCCCAAATGCAGTAATTTCATTTTTGAAGCGTGAGCAGGGGTTCAGTGAATGTGTTTTTAATTGAAAAAGCAAATTTAGAAGAGAAGGATAGCTCTGGTAAGTATAATAAAGTAAAGACGAACAATAATCATTACTCCCTTCCTTGAGTTTAGTCCATTTCTATTACCGATCCACAGACACGGCCTCGAATCATCTCCAAGCGCCGTAAGTGAGTCAACACCACTTGCCTTAGTTAAAAGTCATGACCGAATACAAATGGCGAATCTCACATTGCCAGCTCGCTTTTCTATTTTAAACTGTTTGTACTCTAGCAGGTGAGAGGACTATTTTATGCTTTCTTTAAGGAATAAAAGGCTACATATTTAGGTACAAGATGTTAAGTCTAAGCGCCAATGTCGCTTGAAGGATGATTTTCTGACATTACTGAGCCCACATGCTCAGTGTCTTTACCCACGAGTGATATTTGAGCTAAAAGCTCAAGGGTTCAGTGGGGCCGGACTACCAGGCAACTGCAAAGACTTTGTTCTTTCCAAGAACCATGGGCCCCGCTGCCAAAGGGCTGACGCCACTGCGAGGAGCAGCCCAGCAGCTCTGCCACACAGCAGATGGGGGAGGGACGGGGTCGCCGGGGCTAACGGCCCCCGAGGCCAGCTGTCCCTCCTCACTGCTCACATGCTTCACTTCTTCCTGCCTGTCAGCCATCCAGGCTGTGGGTGCACAGAGACAGTGAGATGGTCTGCCTGCCAGCTGGCCCCGTCAAGGCCATGGACATGGAACAGAGCTGGATTCAGTTCCAAATACATGGGAGATCACCCAAGACAGAAGCCCAGAGGATTTGCCCAAGGATGGGCCAGAGAGCCTGCAGGGAATGTGGGCTCATTGTTATTCCTTCTACTTTGCATTATTACCAAAATTGCCTCTATCCTAAATTTGTTTTTTGTTTTTTGTTTGTTTTTAATTAAGACATCTTTTAAAGAAGTTTTAGGTTCACAGTAAAATGAGGGAAGCCATGAGATTTCCCATATTCCCCTTCCCCCACAAGGCACAGACTCCCCCATTATCAACATCCCCCTCCAAAGCACGACATTTGTTGCAACCAATGATGCAACATCCACACATTGGACGCAATGGACACAGAGTCCATAGTTGACATTAGGGTTCACTCTTGGTGCTGTGCATTCTGTGGGTTTGGACAAATGTATTATGACCTATGTCCCCATTATAGTCAAACAGAGTCCTTTCACTGCCCTAAAAATCCTCCATGATCTGCTTATTTATCCCCCCAACCTCAAAATCTTAACAACTACCAATCTTTTGACTTTCTCCATAGTTTTGCCTTTTCCAGAATGTCACAGAGCTGGAACCATATAGTATGTGACCTTTTCTGATGGGCTTCTTTCACTTGGTTCTATGCATATAAGATTCCCCCATATATTTTCATAAATCCATAGCTCATTTCTTTTTAGCACTGCATAATGATCTATTGTCTGGATGTACCACAGTTTATTTCTCTATTTATATACCAAAGGACATCTTGGTTGTTTCCAATTTTTGGTGATTATGAATAAAGCTGCTATAAATGTCCAGGTACAGGTTTTTGTGTGGAGACAAAATTTTAATGCCTTTGAGTAAATAGCGAGGAGAACAATGGAGGATCATATGGTAAGAGAATGTTTAGTTTTGTAAGAAACCACTAAAATGTCTTCCGAGAGGGCTGCGCCATTTTGCATTCTCACCCGCGGTGAATTCGAGTTTCTGTTGCTTCCTGTGCTATTTGCTGAACTTTAACCATTTTCAATGTCTGCTAGAATAGTGGGAGTTGTATTGGTGTTTTTCCCCACGATTTTTTACAGTATTTCCATTATTTCAATATTCCGAAAGCTCTTGATCCCAGACGTGTACCAGCATCAGTCATGGCCCGTCTCCCCACGCCCAACATGTGCCAATACAACGTTCTTTCTTTTCCTAAAACTGATGTCCTCTTGTACGTTAGACATAAAGTTTAATATGTCCCATCAGATGCTCCATTCTACCAGTCACTGCTTACACATTGCTACTATAGCAAACTATTACAAATTTACAACAAAAATGTATTATTTAATAGTTCTGGTATTGAGAAGTTCAAGATGGGTTTCACTGGGAGAAAGAATCCAACTGTCAGTAGTAGTGTGCTCAGTCTAAAGGGCCCAAGGAGAATCTGTCCCCTTGTTTTTCCATCTTCTAGAGGCTGTCTGCATTTCTTGATTTCTGGCTCCTTTCCCATTTCCAAAGCCAGCGACATCTTCTATTCTCTCCCTCACTCTAGCACTCCTGCTTTTTATAAGGACCATTGGTCTTATTGGAACCACCCAGATAATCCAAGATCATCTTCCTGCTCAAGATCCTTCATTTAATCACACTTGCAAAGTTCCTTCGGCCATATGACATATTCATAGGGTCTGGCGTTAAGCCAGTGATACCTGTGGGGGAGCGTTTTTCTGTTTGCCACATATGGGAATCTAGCCATCAGTAAGGCACTTTTCAGATTTCTGTCTTCAAGAATATTGCAGTCCAGTTAGAAGATACTGCTGTGAGGAATGTTTGGGTGATTCAGTCAGTTGGGCATCTGCCTTCGGTTTAGGTCATGATCCCAGGGTCCTGGGATCGAATCCCATATCTGGCTTCTTGCTACATGGGGAGCCTGCTTCTCTCTCTGCTTGCCACTCCTCCTGCTTGTGCTTGCTCTCTCTTTCTCCCTCCCTTTCTATAATAAATAAATAAATAAATAAATAAATAAATAAATAAAATCTTTTTTTAAGAAGGTAATAATATTGTGATAGATGTTAGTGGGTGTGTGTGTGTGTGTTGCAGGATTTTTTCAGAATCATGAAGTGAAGCACACACTTTAAGCCAGAAAGAACTGCGGCAGTAGTCGGCTTTCTAGATAATGGGGTAAACAATCTGTCCACGAGTGAACAATAACCAAGTGCATGAAGAGTCGGGGTAGGAATGGATGGATGATGGGGACCGGATGAGGAGAGAGAAGCCACAGAGGACTGGGAATGGCTAGATGCTGGTTCTTTTCACCACAGTGTAATGAAGGTGCGACTGAAGGAAATGAAGAGAAGTGGAAGGCTCAGGGCTCCTCAGCTTCCTTAACGTAGATCCATGCACCAGCTAGGGGCAGGGGTGAAGCCAAGAGAGAAGAGCCAGCTGGGGGCCGTGGCATGTCCAGGGCGAAGATAAAGGCCTGACCTCGGCGTGGGCAGTGGTGCTCAAGTAAGGAGACACGCATCAGACACATGACAGAGAAGCCCTTTTCCCAGGTGCCTGGGGAAGACTCTGGTCCCATGGAAAACTTGCCAGACCCACTTGTGTGAGGTTAAATTCCAACCTGGCTTCTCTCCACGCCTTCCCACCTGGGCTGTCACCATGTCTTGTCTCTGTCCAGACAACTCTTCAGACTTAAAATGTCTCCCGTATCTTCCTCTCTTAACCCAGAATAAACATTAGCAAGTCTTTATCGAGCATGCACCTTGTGGAGGAAACTACAGTGGGTACGGAGGATAAAAAGAGCCTCGTTAATCAAGATAAAGAGTCATATTGATATGAATACACTAATCGTAGGTGATCTTAACACGCCTCTTTCAGAATTAGACAGATCATCGAAGCAGAAAATCAATAAAGAAACAAGAGCATTGAACGACACATTGGACCAGATGGACCTCATAGATATATACAGAACATTCCACCCTAAAACAGCAGAATACTCATTCTTCTCAAGTGCACACGGAACCTTCTCCAGAATAGACCACATACTGGGTCACAAATCAGGACTCAGCCGATACCAAAAGACTGAGATTATTCCCTGCATATTCTCAGATCACAATGCTTTGAAACTGGAGCTCAATCACAAGGAAAAGTTCCGAAGGAACTCAAACACCTGGAAGCTAAAGACCACCTTGCTTAAGAATGCTTGGATCAACCAGGAGATCAAAGAAGAACTGAAACAATTCATGGAAACCAATGAGAATGAAGACACTTCGGTCCAAAACCTATGGGATACAGCAAAGGCGGTCCTAAGGGGAAAATATATAGCCATCCAAGCCTTGCTCAAAAAAATTGAAAAATCCAGAACACACCAGCTGTCTCTACACCTTAAAGAACTGGAGGATCAACAACAAATCAAACCAACTCCACACATAAGAAGGGAAATCATCAAGATTAGAGCTGAGATCAATGAGGGAGAAACCAGAGATACAGTAGAACGTATCAATGAAACTAGAAGCTGGTTTTTTGAAAGAATCAATAAGATCGATAAGCCACTGGCTACACTAATCCAAAAGAAAAGAGAGAAATCCCAAATTCATAAAATTATGAATGAAAGGGGAGAGATCACAACTAACACCAAGGAAGTAGAAACAATCATCAGAAGTTACTACGAACAGTTATATGCCAATAAGCTTAGCAACCTAGATGAAATGGATGCATTCCTGGAAAAATATAAACTACCAAAATTGAACCAGGAAGAAATCGACAACCTGAATAGACCGATATCTAATAACGAGATTGAAGCAGTGATCAAAAATCTCCCAAAAAACAAGAGCCCAGGACCTGACGGATTCCCTGGGGAATTCTACCAAACCTTCCAAGAAGAAATAACACCTATTCTCCTGAAGCTGTTTCAAAAAATTGAAGCAGAAGGAAAACTTCCAGACTCTTTCTATGAAGCCAGCATTACCCTGATCCCCAAACCAGGCAAGGACCATACCAAAAAGGAGAATTTCAGACCAATATCACTGATGAATATGGATGCTAAGATTCTCAACAAGATACTAGCCAACAGGATCCAACAACACATTAAAAAGATTATCCACCATGATCAGGTGGGATTCATCCCTGGGCTACAAGGATGGTTCAACATTCGTAAATCAATCAATGTGATACAACAAATTAATATGAGAAGAGAGAAGAACCACATGGTCCTCTCAATTGATGCAGAAAAAGCATTTGACAAAATCCAACATCCGTTCCTGATTAAAACGCTTCAAAGTATAGGGATAGAGGGAACATTCCTGAACCTCATCAAATCTATCTATGAAAGACCCACAGCAAATATCATCCTCAATGGGAAAAAGCTTGCAGCCTTCCCGTTGAGATCAGGAACAAGACAAGGATGCCCACTTTCACCACTCTTGTTCAACATAGTATTAGAAGTCCTAGCAACAGCAATCAGACAACAGAGAGAAATAAAAGGTATCCAAATTGGTAATGAAGAAGTCAAACTCTCTCTCTTCGCAGATGACATGATTCTTTATATGGAAAACCCAAAAGACTCCACCCCCAAACTACTAGAACTCATACAGCAATTCAGCAGCGTGGCAGGATACAAAGTCAATGTGCAGAAATCAGTGGCTTTCTTATACACTAACAAGGAAAATACAGAAAGGGAAATTAGAGAATCGATTCCATTTACTATAGCACCAAGAACCATAAGATACCTGGGAATAAACCTAACTAAAGAGGTAAAGGATCTATACTTGAGGAACTATAGAACACTCATGAAAGAAATTGAAGAAGACACAAAAAGATGGAGGACCATTCCATGCTCTTGGATCGGAAGAATAAACATCGTTAAAATGTCTATACTGCCTAGAGCAATCTATACTTTTAATGCCATTCCGATCAAAATTCCACCGGCATTCTTCAAAGAGCTGGAGCAAATAATCCAAAAATTTGTATGGAATCAGAAGAGACCCCGAATCGCTAAGGAAACGTTGAAAAACAAAAATAAAGCTGGCGGCATCACCTTACCTGATTTCAAGCTTTATTACAAAGCTGTGATCACCAAGACAGCATGGTACTGGCATAAAAACAGACACATAGACCAGTGGAACAGAGTAGAGAGCCCTGATATGGACCCTCAACTCTATGGTCAATTAATCTTCGACAAAACAGGAAAAAATATACAGTGGAAAAAAGACAGTCTCTTCAATAAATGGTGCTGGGAAAGCTGGACAGCTATATGTAGAAGAATGAAACTCGACCATTCTCTTACACCGTACACAAAGATCAACTCAAAATGGATAAAAGACCTCAACGTGAGACAGGAATCTATCAGAATCTTAGAGGAGAACATAGGCAGTAATCTCTTCGATATCAGCCACAGCAACTTCTTTCAAGATACGTCTCCAAAGGCAAAGGAAACAAAAGCGAAAATAGACTTCTGGGACTTCATCAAAATCAAAAGCTTCTGCACAGCAAAGGAAACAGTCAAAAAAACAAAGAGGCAACCCACGGAATGGGAGAAGATATTTGCAAATGACAGTACAGACAAAAGGTTGATATCCAGGATCTATAATGAACTCCTCAAACTCAACCCACACGAAACAGACAAACACATCAAAAAATGGGCAGAAGATATGAACAGACACGTCTCCAATCAAGAAATACAAATGGCTATCAGACACATGAAAAAATGCTCATCATCATTAGCCCTCAGGGAGATTCAAATTAAAACCACATTGAGATATCACCTTACACCAGTTAGAATGGCCAAAATTAACAAAACAGGAAACAACATGTGTTGGAGAGGATGTGGAGAAAGGGGAACCCTCTTACACTGTTGGTGGGAATGCAAGTTGGTGCAGCCTCTTTGGAGAACAGTGTGGAGATTCCTCAAGAAATTAAAAATAGAGCTTCCCTATGACCCTGCAATTGCACTCCTGGGTATTTACCCCAAAGATACAGATGTCGTGAAAAGAAGGGCCATCTGTACCCCAATGTTTATAGCAGCAATGGCCACGGTCGCCAAACTATGGAAAGAACCAAGATGCCCTTCAACGGATGAATGGATAAGGAAGATGTGGTCCATATACACTATGGAGTATTATGCCTCCATCAGAAAGGACGAATATCCAACTTTTGTAGCAACATGGACAGGACTGGAAGAGATTATGCTGAGTGAAATCAGTCAAGCAGAGAGAGTCAATTATCATATGGTTTCACTCATTTGTGGAGCATAACCAATAGCATGGAGGACAAGGGGCGTTAGAGAGTAGTAGGGAATTTGGGTAAATTGGAAGGGGAGGTGAACCATGAGAGACTATGGACTCTGAAAAACAGTCTGAGGGGTTTGAAGTGGCGGGGGGGTGGGAGGTTGGGGTACCAGGTGGTGGGTATTATAGAGGGCACAGCTTGCATGGAGCACTGGGTGTGGTGAAAAAATAATGAATACTGTTTTTCTGAAAATAAATAAATTGGGAAAAAAAAAAAAAAAGAAATAAATGTTTCTGGGGTGATGGATGATATTCAAGAATTAACCTACAAGATTTTCAGAAGCCGAACCACGTGCTAATTTTATAGATGATACGATAAATCACCCTTCCCTAGATTATTAAGCCACTACTAGGCACGGAGAGGCACTGTGGAAATATGGAATTACGCCCGGCGAGCGGGTCCAGGTTTTGCTGTGTGGTGTTTTGTGTTGTGGCTGTTTTATCAGAAACACAGGGACCAGACGCCTGTGCTCTTGGGTCACTGGGAAAATCAAATAAAGTAATAAGCAGAGGGTCACCGAACCTCTCACAGGCTCTCGGTTCAAGCCTGGTCCTCCTTGTTTGGTGCTAAGACCAAACTCATGAGATTAAGACAGAAAACAAACATACTCTCTGAGGCCGGGAGTGGCGAATGATTCATACAAGAATCTGGTGAAATGTCGAGGAGAGCAGGCTTTGTGGCTGGGACGTCCTGGGTCATCCTCAGGGAGCCACACATGCCACCCACATAGGCCTGTCGAGACTCAGGACCACCAGCTCTGCCAGTGTACCCGGGCACGCCAGCCAAGTCGCGGGCGTCCTGTGGGTGCTGCCTCACGAGAAACGAAGCTTATTAAACTTTGTCAGGGAAGGAACAAAGATGCCTCCTAAATTTGCCTTAAGTTACCAGTTTGCAATTTGTGCTCTAGGATTTATTTGCTCAGTGTTAACTGTAATAAACTTCATTTAAATATAAGTTAAGACCAATCATGAAGACACCCAAGACCTTGCCTGAAGATAGCAGAGATGGGCTTGGAAGGGAAGGGCAGGGAGAGGGAAGAAGCTGGTGTGTATCTCGTTTCATTTCCTCAACAAGGACATTTTCGGCATTTATTATGCACCATGGGCTATGAACAGTGCTGGGGATCAACACAGAACAAAACAAACGCTCTTCTCAGAATGTAATTGTTATGGAGAGAAGCATATAATAAACAAAGAAAGGTACTGTGTTTCACTGCTATAAAAAAAAAAAAACTGTTTCAAAGGTGTGAATGCATGTCTATATATAAAAAGACAACAAATCTCCAAAACCTATATGAGGAAAATTGTAACACACTCCAGGGAGACATAAAAGTAACCCTGAACAGATGGGGATACAGGCCATGTTCCAGGAATTTTAGTATTGTAAATACTCTCTAGCATTAAAATAGAATTTTTAAAAAGCCTAAGAGTAGAGGCTTACATCCTATAAATTATATAAAATAAGATAAAGTATTATTATATCAAAATATTATATAAAACATAATTCAGCGGGAGTTATCGTGTGCTTCAAAATATAAATAAAAAAACTTTACAAGCAATATGTTAGATAATATTAATCTGTGAAAACGAGCTCTGAATTCACCAGCAAGCCCGGAACTCTGTGTGAGGAGAATGTAAAAGCTGCCCTGACAAAAACCAGTTGACAGCAAATAAATTGGAACCAGTAGGTAATCATCATATCTTATCATTTAATCTTTGTGAGAAAAAAAAGACAGATATTCTAGACCATTCCCAGCCAACAACACAGCCATTTAAAACCCTGGCTTCTATTATACTGTGCACACGGCATTCGGACGCCCTGTCACGGTGTAGGAGTTATTCTGACTGATCACCCTCTTTACTGTTTCCTCCTAAATGAAACAAGTCGTTGTTGATAAGATGTATGTATGTGAGCGTACGCACACCGTGCACACACACACACACACACACACACACACACACAGACATCGTATGCACACATCTCCCACAAACCCAGTGCTCGCTTGTGGAATAACAAGAATACAATTTAGTTTTTTCTAAATTTTTCATGAAAAAAGAGAATTTTTAGGTTTTTCTCATTTTTCAGTGAGATTGCGACAGGGTATGAAAATAAATGGTAATTACAGCATAAATAAGCGTAAACAAATTTCTCATGTGGTAAGAAAAGTCCTGGGCGGCTCGCCAGAGACGCAGAGCCTCAACCTCAGACTCTCACCTGGGATCCATTGATTGAATATTGCTTATATCAGGCATGAAACCACATTAGAGAGGGTGGGAGCAAAACGTGTAAATATTAGGTCACTTTTCTTTCCTGCAAAGCCATATTTTTTTCTGGATAGAACAGAATCTTTTCTCCGATAAGTTCCTTTTCTTTCTTTTTCACCACAGGAAAGTGTTAGAACACACAAAAGATAGCCAAGGGGAAGAGAGACTGGCCCAGTGCGATCGTCAACCTCCGATTTCTGTATGAAATGCTACTACCGCTGGCCTGCCGCCATCAGCGCCTCCTCCCCAGGGTGGGAGCAGGACCTTGGAAACTGCACACAAGGAGGGACACACGTGGGTAGGATCCCTCGGCCACATTGTTTCACTAACTCATACTAGTGCAACTAGTTACAATAATTAATGAGCTTCCAAGAAACTCCATTTGCTAGTGTTGAAGCTTAAAGACCACAGTGGGCAGTTGGAAGCAAGAGTGGTTGGTCTGCACCACCAGCACACCCAGGACCACTGCCTGTATATCATCCACACCAGCAAGCCATCACCACCATCAGAATCCCCATCTCCACCATCATCCACACGTGACCTCCACCAACACCATCACGTCGGCAACAGCATGATGGCATGGTATGCTAGCAAACTGACTTTTAGCATTGGAATACACTGTTTCTCCTTAAAAAAAAAAAAAAAAAAAAAAGCTTGCAAGGAAGGAAGTCACTATCTTTCTAAAGGACTCCATATAGTTCATATAGGAAGAAAGCTTAGACGTCACTATCTTTCTAAAGGACTCCATATAGTTCATATAGGAAGAAAGCTTAGACTCAGGTAAATGAAAAACTGTAGGGACTCGCCCAACACTTTCTATTCAAAGGCAACAAAATGAGGGGAAGTCATGAGATTTCCCATATTCCCCTTCCCCCACAATGCACAGACTCCTCCATTACCAGCATCCCCCTCCACAGTGGGACATTTGTTGCAACCAGTGATGCAACATCGACACATTGGATGCAATGGATGCAGAGTCCATAGTTGACATTAGGGTTCACTCTTGGTGCTGTGCATTCTGATGCCTCCATGGTCTTCCCTCAAAACCACACTGTCTCTTGCAAAGTATAAATGAGGTAGTGTCTGAACTAGAAGGGGCAGTGACAAGTTCAAAAGAACGATCCGGAGTAGAAAAGGAGGAGAGGAAGTGTCCTCATGACACGGTCCACATACTGAAGATTTCCACTTATTTAAATCCCATCTATTAGTCCAAGCCTGCTCATCCAGCCTGAAGAGATCTGGCTAAGATCCCCACGGCCGTGCAACCAATGCCTTCCAAAACACGGTGCACCTTCACGCGCACCGCCTACCAATTTAATGGGCAAGCTCTTGGATGGCAGACACTGTATATCCTACTTGTGTTTAACCACGGCAGTCCACCATGTCGCTCTTGGAAATAACCTAACAAAGATCCTGTAAACGACTGCCTGAAATCCAGAAAGCTTTTCTCCTGGCTGAGAGGAAGAATAGGTGGCGGCCATATTGCAACGTCCCTGGAGAGTCAATGGTACGCGTCTCTTCTCAACTCTGCGTTCGGTAACATCACATCAGGAGCTTGAAACCAGCCTTGGTGGAAGTCTGCATACTTTAGAAACTAGGAAACACTACCATCAGGGCTCCCTCTCCCCTGACAAGAGCCAACTGGTAACATCACACACATGACTGCTTGTAGACCCGGGAGGGTGGACAAGTATTCACCAGTCCTGCATTCTGTCCTGGGCCCTAGCGGAAGCTTACTAAGTGACTCTGAGCCAGCTCTGATTTCCATTGTCTAACTTCATCCTAGACAAGGGATAACAGTTACCACTTACCAACCTCACGTGAGACTCTTTCTTGAGTGATCTGAAAGTCAGTTCTGAAATGTGTTCTACAAATACAAAATCCCATTATTTTGATTTTACTGAGAAACAAAGACGAGGTGAGAAGTGAAAACATAAGCCCCACCTCCATGGGGGCGTAATTTGTGTTGTGTCAGTGTTGTAAGTGGAAGCAGTGGAGACCGTGACGTTTGCATAATTAAGCTTTCTGGGACTTAGTTACCAGTCCAATGGCAGTGAATATTTTCTCAGTTAACTTTCAGAAAGCAAATGAGGAAAATAAACATTTAGCACTGGTAAAGTGCCAGCCAAGTTTTATAATAAGCTACATTTGGGGCTGTGTGTGTGTGTATGTGTGTGTGTGACAGAGAGAGAGAGAGAGAGAGAGAGAGAGGAAAAGAGAGAGAGATTTCTTTGAGATAAATCTGCGCCCCAAACACATTATACACTTTAAAGTTCTTAGATGCACCTTCAAGGTCCTCTTAATACATTTCAAGACTGTAAAGCTAACTGCCCAAAAAAAGTCTATTTTCAGAAGAGCCCCCAAAGAGGGCGGTTTCAGTTTTCTTGTAACAAGAAACCACAATAAAAGATGGATAGGCGAGCTCAGGATGCAGCCGTCTGGACTTCTGGCCAGAACCGACCATTGCTGCCTCCAGAATTCTCTGTCATCCAAATGCTGTTACTCTGGGTCATGTCCAGCCAGCCCCTGGCCTCGCTATGGTCTGCACCCCCACTTTCACACACAGAACACGGTCAGACCTGGGTAGTTTATAACCATGTGAATCTGCACTTACGTAGAAAACCAGCAGCACAGCACAGCTAGAAAGAGGTTGGACCACCATGGTCAAGGATCACAATCTCAATATCATGGCAGTCTTTACTGCCAAATCCTAGTGCGTATTAGGAGCTTATCATATTGGAGACGTTATCCCACATGTTTACGTGTGGTCCTCATGGAAACTTGGAGGTAAATATCTCCATTTCATGGAAGCTAGGAAGGTCATCCAAGCACCACAAAGCCAGACACCATACCTAGTTCTGCCTCAAGGTGTCCAGGTCGTGGTCACTGCTGGGCACGACCCCAGGGTATAAACCAGACACCACCCTCTTCCACTACTCCTGTTACCTAAAATGTGATTCAACACATCCTTTTCTCTGTCAACCAATATCTAGAGTTTTACATGATTAACAAGCCTGTGACTTGCCCGCCACACAGAAATCTGATCTCCACATTCTTCCTATAGTAAGTTACATCATGAATTAGAATATTAATTTAAACACAAGAATACACAGTGCCTAAAAACCATCAAAATCTAACATGGTATATGATAGTATGAGATAAAAAAAAAAAACTAAGGAAATTATCATTCTCTATTAGCAAACTGTATGACCAAAAGCATTAATTAAAAGTAATCAGTTCACCTGGTCCATTTACCTTGATCAAATAAGAAAATTAAGGAATCCTGTTTTGCTAAAGGAAGCCCTTATTTCATTAACTTATGTTAAACCTTACAGTAAGGTAGAAGTATTTACTATTGTGCATTTTACAGTCACAATAAATGTAGATGATTATAATTAATCATCCAGCTTAGCTGGTTAAGCATCTGCCTTTGGCTCAAGTCATGATTCCAAGGTCCTGGGATTGAGCCCCCTGGGTCAGGCTCCCTGCTCAGAGGAGAGCCACTTCTCCTCCTCCCTCTGCTGTTCACCTGGCTTGTGCTCTCTTTCTCTGTATGTCTTTAAAATATTTAAAAAAATAAATAAAAAACAAACCATAAAATTTCTTTCTTCAAGCCAAACTTCCCAAGGAATCATCTTTATTCCCTCAATAATAAATTTTCTTATCTTTCCAAATATCCATTTGATACCTTCCACAAAGAGAGGCTTGTGATATTGAAGAATATTTTTCTTAAAACAAGCAAGCATGATCACTTAGACAAAATCAAACATGGGACTTCTGCAGAATACAAAACAGTGCTTTATCTGTTCACACCTGTCTTCAGGTTGGTGTTGATGTATGGGTAAAGAAAATGTTACATCTGTTGCACAACAATATAATCTTAATGTAACAATTATTTAAAATTATTAATTAATTACTATTATTTATTATTAATTATTTTTAAAATCAACACTGGCATAAAATGTAGATGAGCTTCATAATAATTTTCCCTGACTCCATCTTTGTTCCAGATACAGAAAACTGTTTCTTAAGAATACTTTATGTTGGGGGCATCTGGGTGGTTCAGTGGGTTAAGCTTCTGCCTTTGGCTCAGGTCATGATCTCAGGGTCCTGCAATTGAGCCCCATGTTGGGCTCTCTGCTTAGCAGGGGAAATGCTTCCCCCTCTCTCTCTGCCTGCCTCTCTGCCTACTTGTGATCTCTCTCTCTCTCTCTGTCAAATAAATAAATAAAATCTTTAAAAAAATACCCTATGTTGGCTAATTGAATACAAATTTTTTAAAAAGTAGCATTATTAAAAATTCCAATATCTAATCAAACTGTCAATAGTAATATTTATATAAACTCCAGTGTGCTACTGCTTTCTGGGAATTTATAGATAAGATATCAAAACAAAGACATGCCATGGCTTGAGGTACATATTTAACCCATTTCGAGAAAGAAATACTCTAGGATTTGAGACACTGAAGAAAGTCACAGACCGAAAACCCCAAAAAAATTTGTTAAGAGATAAATGTTAATAAATAAAAGAAAGAAATGTTAAAATATCATCTAATGGCTTACTGTACTCCTATCTCTATTTCCAGTAGGCTGGACATTTTTCAAGTAAAATGTTCAAAAAAAAAAAAAAGAAGAAAGAACAGATTGAACTCATGACCTTAAAAGCATAAAATGAAAAGTACAGAATATAACATCTTTGTGGTTAGATCAATCATCTATTGAAAGTTACACTATATCAAAAGATGCATTCCTTATAGAGTTCTGTAGCTTCATCTTCGTATTTTCACAGATGTATGTAAAGATGTATAATGAGAAGATCTACATAGCAGAAGTCTTTAAAGTCACTGGTAAGAAACATGTAAATGATTATTTTATTTGATTTTTAAAATTTGATTATTTGATTATTTGATTTTAATTTGATTATTATATGATTATTTTATTTGATTTGAATAATACTGTGACAAACAGCCAACAGTAAGGGGTCACCCAAGGGTGCGGAGGAATTCTCAGGGACAAGCATTCAATCACGTCAGCTGGTCTTTGGGGTCATCGTAGCGAGTGCAGTTTCAGGCCATGTCAAGTGAAAACAACACCCATGCGATCACGATATTTATCTAAAACTGTTCCCAATCTTCAAATGTCCGCTTATCATGTGTGTTCTGAGTAATACACTCAAGCTTTATAATTATAACATGTGGAAAATTAGAACTTTGCTGTAACTTTGTAAGTACAGTTCTCTTTCTTGTCTAATTGACTTGGAGGCCACAGTCTTCGAATACTTCTGCTTCTGGAAAAATACAAAGCTTTATACTTGTGATCGAACCAAGCTATTCCACTGTGGTTTCTAAGGGTAGCTCCTTGGAAGCTAACTCTGAATATGGAAATGGGGCCAGAAACCGGGGTGGTATATTCCTAAGAAGGTATACTGCAACACCAAAATTAATGTGGGTCTCTTTTCTGTGAGTAGCAAAAAAATCCCCAATTTTCCAGCCATTAATAGAAATGAGGCAATGAATGTAATAGTGTAGAATCGCACAAGTTCTAAATAATTTCTTGTAGAGAAGAACTGTCCCGTCCACCGTCCACCTGGGTCCTTCACGGTGCTCCTGGTTCATGCCAGGCCCATTTCCTTTGAATGACATCTTCAAGTGCCATCATTTATAAAATAAAGGCTTTTTCCAAATGGACAAAAGAAAAATCTTCCAATATTTTCATTTCGCACAAAAGCTACTGTTATTTAACTGTTCTACAAAATACCGGCTTTGCCACAAAGGGAGATCCATAAAAATAAGGTATTTAAAATTCATATTGCTTATATAAGACTGATGAATCACTGACCTCTACCTCTGAAACTAATAGTGCACTATATGTCAATTGATTGAATTTAAATTTAAAAAATTAAAATAAATAAAATAAAGTTCGTTTTGCATACCCCTTGGCATTCCTGCTATTACACTAGCCACTGCACACCTGCATGAATGTAAATATGATATCAAACATTCTCCCACCTGTGTTCTTCATGACAGCCCAGTTTATGTAGACTCCAATTCAAGTTATATCAGAAAAGGGATGAAGTGAGTTCAGTAGTTATAGAAATAAGCTGATCATTGTCCCTAAATATTCATATCTTTTTCTGAAGTGTCTGTTGATGATATATGATCCTGTTACAGAGCCATTAATCTGAAACTTAGTGGTTGCACCATCTTGCAATGACCAAATCATCTAATTCTCTTTTTCCATCTCACATGTTTTCTGCGCCCTATTGAAATTCAGACAAGTGTAGAGCCAAAAAGGAATCAAGAAAGACATGTGTATGTTTCCTTTCATTAGATTATCAATGACCAAAGACAAAATAAAATATTGATCCATCTTCTTCTTAGCTGTGGACAGAGCAAAACTAAAAATTGATTATCACTCACTTCTGGATCTGAGCTTCGTGGATCTTCAACAGCTGACTGGTCAATTAAATATGGTAACAGAATCCCTGATTAGAACTTTCTTTATAAGCATGCCATTAATAAACCCATTTTTCAATGTATGAAACATCTGCACATAACCACCATAATATTCCTTCTTAACCACAGCATTCATTCACTGCATGACAGATCGTAAGTTATTTGACCCACAGGGAGGCCCATCATCAATTTAGTTCCTTGCCCTGGTTTCCTAGACAAACCGTGGAGTTTAATACATGTTTTAGGTCATTCATCATTCATTTGCTCAAATGATAAAAGGACAGCTCTCTCCAAACTGAAAATTGAAAGAGGACGGGTCCTTGCAGCTTGCTTTTGGGCCAATCCCAGAAATGTGGTTCTGTTCTGCTTTGCAATGGACACTGGCAGGGTCATAGATTCATAAAACATCTTATGCATCTACAAAACAGATACTGAACATTATTTGGGTGTCAAGGAAATTACTGATGTGAAAAAGGACGTTTTCTTAGAAAGAGGCTTTTGCAAACACTGATCAAATCCATTTCTCTTAACTCAAGTAAAGAACACAAAACACACTGATAAATAACAACTCTGTGTAGGATGTCTTTAAATCTGGCCATGTAGCCCGACAGCTGGAGGTGATGCATCCAAGCTTGGAAGAACAGCAGAGTGAAGGCAGAGAGCACAAGAGTCAGGCAGGAGCAAGGAGAGAGGACTTCACAGTGTGCCCTTCTCAGCTGAGAAAACTAGAAAATGAAACTTATGTCCATTCTGTTTAGAATTTAGATCAAATACTCTTCTGGACAGTGGAGAGCAGACCCAAGTTCGGGACTCGCATCCAGGCTAGCACAGAAGCTGGTTGGATCCTGGAGCACCATGGGAGACTTCCTTATTTGTTCCACAAAGAGACTGTGAGTGTTCTAGCCCCAGAGCTAAGCACTAGGGACAAAGAGATAAAGAAGAGAAGAAAAACCTCTCCCGTAAGACCTTGGACTGGAGTCGTGCAGAGCCAAATATGTCCAATAAGAATTGACCTTAGCAGGACCTCTCCAAGCCTTAGAACCATAAGGATAGGCTTCCTTGGAAAATCCCACTGTAGGCTCTCCATGTCCTGATATTTTCTTCCATCCAGACTGGAGCTTCCATGAACCACAACCTCTATCTGCTGTCTCCCCATTATCACGGCCATTCACTCCCATGGATGCCTCTAGGCTCCCACCGCCCCAGCCCACAAACATATGCCTTTGGTCAAAATTCTCACACCAAAGTCACCAATAACCGATTTACTACGAAAATAACAATGCTGCTCACTTCTCACCAAAGATGACTTGCCAATTTTAATACTGGCTTTTCTCCCGGTCCCTGACAACTGTGGGGCCACCATGCCAGGCCCAGGTTGTGTACACCAACAGATTAGTGAGAACAGTAAATATCTCTATTAGTTAGGTCACTGTGATTTGGGATGTTGTTGTTACTTGAGCTCAGCCTATGCTTCAGTAATACAAATGAAGGTAACTGAGATCTCTTCATGCTTGTTGGGTTCTTTCCCCCACTTCCTGTCCTCTCCTTGCTAAAGAAATAAGCAGAAGTTAAGAACTGCCAAGTGCAGTTGCTCACGTTACCTGCTGAGATTTATTGGCTGCCATTCATGACCCCGTGCGGAGTAAAGGTTTCTGAAGAAGCCCTCACCCAGAAGCAGATCAAGTAGAGAAACTGGAAAAATTAGTGTTTCCTACACAAAGGGCTAAGAACCTCACATAGGACAATCAAGGGAGGACCCCGAGGTCAGCTCTCTGGACAGCAGCTGGACCCATCCTTCTTGCTGCCTTCTGTTGCCATAACAAATCATCGCCAGACACCAGACAGCTCCAAGAACAGACAAGTGAGTGTGGGATGCACTTCTGGAGATGATGCATGTTACATCAACAATACAGAACTCTTTCCCCAGAAGCTATCGGAAAGTCAGCACGAAACCATCACTTTTAGCCATACGTACAAACGGTGGCCCCAGGGAGATAAATGGTAGCCGATTATAACCCAAAACAGTAACACTGAGATAACACTCTACTTTGGGGGCGCTCTCCCAACGTCCCCATTAGCACAGCTGAAGCAGGAGCTACCACGATTAGAACCATGCACAGCGCACAGACGAATGAAATGCAGAGCCAGAGCAGATATGCAGGAAAAGAACCCCTTAAAATCGGAACAGGCGATGTTTCTGTTATTGCACGATGATTATGGTAATTAGTCTGAGTTCTAACACTTTCAGGGATATCCAGCCCATTTGAGCAAACATAAATGAAATATGCTTCTATAGCTGCGTAAAAATCAGGAGGTGGAAGAAAGCCGCGTGAGATCGCCGGTAAAACACAAGTCCCGGTACTAAAATCAGAGAATCGTGTTCAAGGTGCTGTCCATCTTCAGTGGGATACATGCAACTAAAATCACTACCCTAACATTTTTTGCACCTTTTTATCGGAGGCAAATTTTGATTCAAGGAAATACGGATTCATTTCTATGGGAAACAGAATGTCACCCCAAATGGAAACCTTTGTTTTTCCTGATTAATTGGTATTCATCAGAAAATGTTCTGCACTCTCGAGCACGGCAAGGACCCCGAGGATGGAAGGGCTTGCCTGCGATGAGGTTCTGGGGGCTCGGCGCCTGCCCCAGAGAAACGCATCACACAGCTGCCTCACTTGTCACGTCCTGTGCCACAGAAAGTTTTCCTTTTATGTAAATCCTGCTTACTGACATGATTTCTTAAACCACTCATTTTCCATATTGGGAGAGGGGCACATTTCCCAGACAGACAAACCAGAAATACCTGCTAGACATTTTCCAGGGGTGCTCGCGGCACAGATACTCGACCCACACCACAGTGAGCCATGCCCTGCCACCACCTCATCCACCATGACAGTGACGGTTACGCTGTGACCATTCCAGAGGTGAGCTGCTGTTACAGATAGGGTTTGATTTGGCCTCATGTGTGCTTGGGAGAGAAAAGCTATGGTGAACCAATGCCTCTAAAATCACTCCTTGGATTTTATCAGCTTTGTCTCTGAAATCTCTCTACATCAGGATCCCCCTTCTTTTTGGACACATGGACCACCAAGTGGCACAATGGGGGAAAGCTGTAACAGTCAGCTATCCATTGTCCTTGACTCCAATAGTCCACACCCCACCATTCATCTGATGTACAACTGATTCACAGTTTCTCAAGGAATAGTTCTGGTCACATCAAAACTAATCTCCCCCAAAGAGTAAATGGGTTGTACACAGAAGCAGCCAAACTACAAGGCCAGGAACACATTTCCCAGAGACAGCCACGTCTGTGCAAGGCTTCTGACTTTTACTATAAGGAGGCAAGATCCAACTCCCAAGTCAGAAGAGTCCACACAAGACCATCCTCACATGTGACACTGACTGCAGGTCCACGGGGTTTCCCAAAACTACTCTCACATTTGAAAGTTCACTGCAAGAACTCATAGAAATGTATTCTACTCATGGTTGTATTTATTAGAAGGAAACCTACAAATCAGAAGCACCCAAAGGAAGAGACACACAGAGCGGACCCTGGGAGGGTTCTCATGCAAACTGGCATTGTCCTCAGGAACTCCTTATACTCCCAGAATCACTGTGGGCCAAGCACAGTGCATAGGCTGCTCACAAAGTTCATCCAAGCTTTGGGGTTCAGGAGCTTTATGAAGGCTTCCTTAATGTCATGATTGATGACTTACTGACCATATAATCAAAGTCAGTCTCTAGGTGTACCAATAACCAAAACCATGGCCACAAACCATAGTATGGTCTTTCTGACACGAGAAGCCCACACCCCAGGTCCACCGGGTGTGGCAAGCCACATCCTGGTTCATTCATTAGCATAACCCATCAGGTATATTTCTTGAAGCCCATGAGGGACAGTGTAACAAAGGTGCTCCCAAATATCATTTGGGAAATTCCAGCAGTTTAATAGTTTACTTCCTGGGATCCAGGAAAAAGCCCAGATCTCTCTTTGGTTGAAGCCAAATTTTTTACTATGCAGGCTGCTCATTCTGCATCAGCTCCCTTAACCAGCTGTGAAGGGCCCTCTCCCCTCTGCAGCCTGACTCCCCCTCACCAGGACTACCAACAATGTCACCAGCTAACACTCTTTATCATTTAAGAGAAACAGAAGTCATTAAACAGAATCCCCCAGCCCCTCGCATCTCTCCACCAACAAATCTGCAAACCCCCCCACATCCATACCATCTTTTGTTTCCTTCTCCTTCCATTCATGGTGAAGCAAAAGCCTGTTGCTCTGTCCTCTCTTGCTCTGGACCCTTCTTGCTTCCACTTTTCCAGGGAAAATCTCACTTTCTGGATTAGTTCCTGTTATCTTGCATCTTCAATCTATTCCCTCCCATTGGGCCCGTCCTCTTACATCCAAACTCTTATGACGATGTTCTCCCTCCTCTCTTTGGAGACATCCCCACTTTCCTCGAGAACATGAGGAGGTGCCTTCTTCCTGGCCCAGCACGGTCTTCAATCCATGCCAGCTTTCATCCTGACATCATCGCTATGACCCACAATTCTTAAAAAAAAAAAAAAAATATATATATATATATATATATATATCTACACACACACACACACACACACACACACATATCATATAGGAAAGAAACAGAGAGAACACAAGCTGGAGAGGCAGGAAGTGGGAGGGTCTCAGACAGATTCCACATGGAGCTCAGAGGTCAAGAGCCAACAGGGGTCTCGATCTCATGACTCTGAGATCACGACCTGAGCCAGAGCCAAGAGTTGAACGGTGCCACCCAGGAGCCCTGGCCAACAGCTCTTCTTAAGATCACCAGTAAATTCCAGGGTGCTGGTCCTCACCGGAACCAACTACTTAGTGGAATTTTATACAGATAATTACCCCTCTTCTCGAAATAAATCCTTTTTTTAGTTTCCATAAAAACATGTTCTTTCAAACGTCCTCTTACTTTTTCATCCCAAAATGCCTCTGTTTTTCTGATCTCTAAAGGTAGGGGTTCTTCCAAGTGTAGAACCAGCCTTCCTTCATGTCTCTGACCCTGTCTGTGCCCTAACTGATTACTCCTATTCTAACCCCACCTCAGGGCTTTCCCCAAGTTTAGTGTGTTCTAGCTCTAAAAGGGATCCTTGAAACACACTCCCCCCTCTCTTCTGCCACAGAAGAGAGCTCCCTACTTCTGTAAGGGCTAGTGAGGGCGCCCTTGGGGCACAGCTCTGGCCCCGTACCAGCGCTCCCCCCCTCCCAGCAAGGCTGGTATTTGGATCACTGAGTACCCTCGACACCTGAAACAGTGAAGGAGACCCAGAAAGAGAAGATCCAGAACTATGAAGGCCATCAGATTAAAATATCTCCATTTCAAAAAGACATCATACACAAAAGTAAAAAAAAAAAAAATCTAGAAAATTCTGAAAACATTCCAGAAAAAGAATCAATAGCATAGAGATAAATAAAAAAATTTAAGACCCAAATGGTAACTGGGTAGAGACAATATTCCAAAAGGAAGCATCATGATTAACAGTCCTTAAAAAGGTCACACCTTGCTAGTAACTGGAAGTACAGTACAAGCATGTGATACAATTTTTTGTTAGAATTTGAAGATAAACCCTAAAAGTTCCCTTTGTGCCTTGAGCTGGACACCTGGCTCATATTAAGGATACAGTGATAATCACACAGATATGTTCTTGCCTCTGCGGAGGCTAGACTCCAGCAAAGTGGAGATTTATTGGCCCAATAATCATATGTAATTAAAGTGCTCATGATACAATGAAACTAAGAATCTGTTTTTGAAAATCAGGGTCCCATGGTTAAATTAAGAAACAGCTGGACATCTGACCTATGCAAACCTGATTTCTCTGAAAGAAACAATGCTGGAGGAAAGAGCTTTGCTGTCATGCCGTCCCACCACACAATGAAGCAACCATCCTCCTGCGCTGCTCTGCATCTTTTAAAGCACCTCCCTTGCGGGGAGGAGTCAAGATGGCGGAGAAGCAGCAGCTGAGACTACCTCAGCTAGCAGGAGATCAGCTAGAGAGCTTATCTAAAGAGTGCAAACACCTGCAAAGCCATCGGCAGATCGAAGAGAAGAACAGCAATTCTAGAAACAGAAAAACAACCACTTTCTGAAAGGTAGGACTGGCGGAGAAGTGAATCCAAAGCGACGGGAAGATAGACCCCGGGGGGAGGGGCCGGCTCCCGGCAAGCGGCGGAGCAACGGAGCACAAAATCGGGACTTTTTAAAGTCTGTTCCGCTGAGGGACATCGCTTAGGCTAAATCGGGGCAAAGCCCACGCGGGGTCGGCGTGACCTCAGGTCCCGTGGGGTCACAGAAGGATCGGGGGTGTCTGAGTGTCGCAGAGCTCGCGGGTACTGGAGCGGGAAAGCCGGCTGCAGAGACAGAGCCGACAGTGAGCTCGCAGCTCGGGGTTACCTTGAACCGGCCGCAGGCTCGGTGAGCTCGGAGCGCGGCCGGAGGTCAGGCAGACGGGAGTTACAGGCGCTGTTCTCTGAGGGCGCACTGAGGAGTGGGGCCCCGGCTCTCGGCTCCTCCGGGCCGGAGACCAGGAGGCCGCCATTTGTATTCCCGTCCTCCGGAACTCTACGGAAAGCGCTCAGGGAACAAAAGCTCCTGAAAGCAAAGCCGAGCAGATCACTCAGCCCGGCCCCTAGTAAGGGCGGTGTAATTCCGCCTGGGGCAAAGACACTTGAGAATCACTATACCAGGCCCCTCCCCCAGAAGATCAACAAGAAATCCAGGCAAGACCAAGTTCACCTACAAGGAGTGCAGTTTCAATACCAAGGAGAGCAGCAGAATTCCAGAGGAGGAGAAAGCAAAGCACGGAACTCATGGCTTTCTCCATGTGATTTTTTTAGTTTTGCAGTTAATTTAATTTTTTTTCTTTTTCATTTTTTTCTCTTCTTCTGCTAAATTTTTTTTAACTTTCACCCTTTTCTTTTTTAACGTTTTTAAACTATTTTATCTAATATATATATTTTTTTCTTTTTTATACTTTTCTTTATTCGTTTTCTTTTTTTAATCTTTTCTTTTCTCTCTTTTATTTCTTTTTCTTTCTTTCTTTCTGAACCTCTTTTTATCCCCTTTCTCTCCCCTCACGATTTGGGATCTCTACTGATTTGGTTAAAGCATATTTTACTGGGGTCGTTGCCACCCTTTTAGTATTTTACTTGCTCCTTCATATACTCTTATCTGGACAAAATGACAAGACAGAAAAATTCACCACAAAAAAAAGAACAAGAGGCAGTACCTAAGGCTAGGGACCTAATCAATACAGACATTGGTAATATGTCAGATCTAGAGTTCAGAATGACAATTCTCAAGGTTCTAGCTGGGCTCGAAAAAGGCATGGAAGATATTAGAGAAACCCTCTCGGGAGATATAAAAGCCCTTACTGGAGAAATAAAAGAACTAAAATCTAACCAAGTTGAAATCAAAAAAGCTATTAATGAGGTGCAATAAAAAATGGAGGCTCTCACTGCTAGGATAAATGAGGCAGAAGAAAGAATTAGTGATATAGAAGACCAAATGACAGAGAATAAAGAAGCTGAGCAAAAGAGGGACAAACAGCTACTGGACCATGAGGGGAGAATTCGAGAGATAAGTGACACCATAAGACGAAATAACATTAGAATAACTGGGATTCCAGAAGAAGAAGAAAGAAAGAGGGGAGCAGAAGGTATACTGGAGAGAATTATTGGGGAGAATTTCCCCAATATGGCAAAGGGAACAAGCATCAAAATTCAGGAGGTTCAGAGAACGCCCCTCAAGATCAATAAGAATAGGCCCACACCCCGTCAACTAATAGTAAAATTTACAAGTCTTAGTGACAAAGAGAAAATCCTGAAAGCAGCCCAGGAAAAGAAGTCTGTAACATACAATGGTAAAAATATTAGATTGGCAGCAGACTTATCCACAGAGACCTGGCAGGCCAGAAAGAGCTGGCATGATATATTCAGAGCACTAAATGAGAAAAACATGCAGCCAAGAATACTATATCCAGCTAGGCTATCATTGAAAATAGAAGGAGAGATTAAAAGCTTCCAGGACAAACAACAACTGAAAGAATTTGCAAACACCAAACCAGCTCTACAGGAAATATTGAAAGGGGTCCTCTAAGCAAAGAGAGAGCCTACAAGTGGTAGATCAGAAAGGAACAGAGACAATATACAGTAACAGTCATCTTACAGGCAATACAATGGCACTAAATTCATATATCTCAATAGTTACCCTGAATGTTAATGGGCTAAAGAAACAGGGTATCAGAATGGATAAAAAACCAAAACCCATCTATATGTTGCCTACAAGAAACTAATTTTAAGCCCGAAGACACCTCCAGATTTAAAGTGAGGGGGTGGAAAAGAATTTACCATGCTAATGGACATCAGAAAAAAGCAGGAGTGGCAATCCTTATATCAGATCAATTAGATTTTAAGCCAAAAACTATAATAAGAGATGAGGAAGGACACTATATCATACTCAAAGGGTCTGTCCAAAAAGAAGATCTAACAATTTTAAATATCTATGCCCGCAACGTGGGAGCAGCCAACTATATAAACCAATTAATAACAAAATCAAAGAAACACATCAACAATAATACAATAATAGTAGGGGACTTTAACACTCCCCTCACTGAAATGGACAGATCATTCAAGCAAAAGATCAACAGGGAAATAAAGGCCTTAAATGATACACTGGATGAGATGGACATCACAGATATATTCAGAACATTTCATCCCAAAGCAACAGAATACATATTCTTCTCTAGAGTACATGGAACATTGTCCAGAATAGATCACATCCTCGGTCCTAAATCAGGACTCAACTGGTATCAAAAGATTGGGATCATTCCCTGCATATTTTCAGACCACAATGCTCTAAAGCTAGAACTCAACCACAAGAGGAAGTTTGGAAAGAACCCAAATACATGGAGACTAAACAGCATCCTTCTAAAGAATGAATGGGTCAACCGGGAAATTAAAGAAGAATTGAAAAAATAATGGACACAAATGATAATGAAAATACAATGGTTCAGAATCAGTGGGACACAACAAAGGCAGTCCTGAGAAGAAAATATATAGCAGTAAAAGCCTTTCTCAAGAAACGAGAAAGGTCCCAGGTACACAACCTAACCCTACACCTAAAGGAGCTGGAGAAAGAACAAGAAAGAAACCCTAAACCCAGCAGGAGAAGATAAATCATAAAGATCAGAGCAGAAATCAATGAAATAGAAACCAAAAAAACAATAGAACAAATCAACGAAACTAGGAGCTGGTTCTTTGAAAGAATTAATAAGATTGATAAACCCCTGGCCAGACTTATCAAAAAGAAAAGAGAAAGGACCCAAATAGATAATATCATGAATGAAAGAGGAGAGATCACAACTAACACCAAAGAAATACAAACTATTATAAGAACATACTATGAGCAACTCTATGCCAACAAATTTGACAATCTGGAAGAAATGGATGCATTCCTAGAGACATATAAACTACCACAACTGAACCAGGAAGAAATAGAAAGCCTGAACAGACCCATAACCAGTAAGGAGATTGAAACAGTCATTAAAAATCTCCAAACAAACAAAAGCCCAGGGCCAGACGGCTTCCAGGGGGAATTCTACCAAACATTTAAAGAAGAACTAATTCCTACTCTCCTGAAACTCTTCCAAAAAATAGAAATGGAAGGAAAATTTCCAAACTCATTTTATGAGGCCAGCATCACCTTGATCTCAAAACCAGACAAGGATCCCATCCAAAAAGAGAGCTATAGACCAATATCCTTGATGAACACAGATGCGAAAATTCTCACCAAAATACTAGCCAATAGGATTTAACAGTACATTAAAAGGATTATTCACCACAACCAAGTGGGATTTATTCCAGGGCTGCAAGGTTGGTTCAACATCCGCAGATCAATTAATGTGATACAACACATCAATAAAAGAAAGAACAAGAACCATATGATACTCTCAATAGATGCTGAAAAAGCATTTGACAAAGTACAGCATCCCTTCCTGATCAAAACTCTTCAAAGTGTATGGTTAGAGGGCACATACCTCAATATTATCAAAGCGATTTATGAAAAGCCCACCGCAAATATCATTCTCAATGGAGAAAAACTGAAAGCTTTTCCACTAAGGTCAGGAACATGGCAGGGATGTCCACTATCACCACTGCTATTCAACATAGTACTAGAATTCCTAGCCTCAGCAATCAGACAACAAAAGGAAATTAAAGGCATCCAAATTGGCAAAGAAGAAGTCAAACTATCATTCTTCGCAGATGATATGATACTATATGTGGAAAACCCAAAAGACTCCACTCCAAAACTGCTAGAACTTGTACAGGAATTCAGTAAAGTGTCAGGATATAAAATCAATGAACAGAAATCAGTTGCATTTCTCTACACCAACAAGAAGACAGAAGAAAGAGAAATTAAGGATTCAGTCCCATTTACAATTTCCCCCAAAACCATAAGATACCCAGGAATAAACCTAACCAAAGAGGCACAGAATCTATACTCAGAAAACTATAAAGTACTCATGAAAGAAATTGAGGAAGACATGAAGAAATGGAAAAATGTTCCATGCTCATGGACTGGAAGAATAAATATTGTGAAAATGTCTGTGCTACCTAAAGCAATCTACACATTTAATGCAATCCCTATCAAAGTACCATCCATCTTTTTCAAAGAAATGGAACAAATAATTCTAAAATTTATATGGAATCAGAAAAGACCTCGAATAGCCAAAGGGATATTGAAAAAGAAAGCCAAAGTTGGTGGCATCACAATTCCGGACTTCAAGCTCTATTACAAAGCTGTCATCACCAAGACAGCATGGTACTGGCACAAAAACAGACACATAGATCAATGGAACAGAATAGAGAGCCCAGTAATAGACTGGGTCAACTCTATGGTCAACTAATCTTTGACAAAGCAGGAAAGAATGTCCAATGGGAAAAAGACAGCCTCTTCAATAAATGGTATTGGGAAACTTGGACAGCCACATGCAGAAAAATGAAATTGGACCATTTCCTTACACCACACATGAAAATAGACTCAAAATGGATGAAGGACCTCAATGTGGGAAAGGAATCCATCAAAATCCTTGAGGAGAACACAGGCAGCAACCTCTTCAGCCTCAGCCGCAGCAACATCTTCCTAGGAACATTGCCAAAGGCAAGGGAAGCAAGGGCAAAAATGAACTATAGGGATTTTATCAAGATCAAAAGCTTTTGCACAGCAAAGGAAACAGTTAACAAAACCAAAAGACAACTGACAGAATGGGAGGAGATATTTGCAAATGACATATCAGATAAAGGACTAGTATCCAAAATCTATAAAGAACTTAGCAAACTCAACACCCAAAGAACAAATAATCCAATCAAGAAATGGGCAGAGGACATGAACAGACATTTGTGCAAAGAAAACATCCAGATGGCCAACAAACACATGAAAAAGTGCTCCATATCACTCGGCATCAGGGAAATACAAATCAAAACCACAATGAGATATCACCTCACACCAGTCAGAATGGTTAAAATCAACAAGTCAGGAAATGACAGATGCTGGCGAAGATGCGGAGAAAAGGGAACCCTCCTACACTGTTGGTGGGAATGCAAGCTGGTGCAACCACTCTGGAAAACAGCATGGAGGTTCCTCAAAATGTTGAAAATAGAATTGCCCTATGACCCAGCAATTGCACTACTGGGTATTTACCCTAAAGATACAAACATAGAGATCCGAAGGGGCATGCCGAATGTTTATAGCAGCAATGTCCACAATAGCCAAACTATGGAAAGAACCTAGATGTCCATCAACAGATGAATGGATAAAGAAGAGGTGGTATATATACACAATGGAATACTATGCAGCCATCAAAAGAAATGAAATCTTGCCATTTGCGACAACATGGATGGAACTAGAGCGTATCATGCTTAGCGAAATAAGTCAAGCGGAGAAAGACAACTATCATATGAGCTCCCTGATACGAGGAAGTGGTGATGCAACATGGGGGCTTAAGTGGGTAGGAGAAGAATAAATGAAACAAGATGGGATTGGGAGGGAGACAAACCATAAGTGACTCTTAATCTCACAAAATAAACTGAGGGTTGCTGGGGGGAGGGGTTTGGGAGAAGGGGGGTGGGGTTATGGACATTGGGGAGGGTATGTGCTTTGGTGAGTGCTGTGAAGTGTGTAAACCTGGCGATTCACAGACCTGTACCCCTGGGGATAAAAATATATGTTTATAAAAAATTAAAAATTAAAAAAAAAACCACCTCCCTTCCCTCTTAATCTGTGTTTTTCCAGCACATCTATTTTTCTGGACCCTCCCGGCTAAGTCTCCTCCAACTGACCTGCTAGATGTGGTTATTGTTAAAGAGTGGGCTCTCATCTTCTGGCTCTTCCTTCTCCCAGGTATATCCCTCCATAAAACTTGGAAGTGACTGGGAATGGGCAGGGACAGAACTCGCAGCGGGTTATCTGGGGGTCTGCTTGGTGCTAAACTTGCTTTGGGGACTAGGAACTGGGAACATCGAGCTTACTGTGGGAACAGTGGAAAAGTGTTGGGAGAGATGTGGGGATTCAGAAAATCCTGGTAAGAGAGAAATAAAAGGCTCAGCCTTGCCTGCAGTTACTGCTCTGCGGCCTGCAGGGACGTGGCACCGCAGGTCAGCGGTGAGCATGAGACCATCGTAAGACGGGGGCTGGTGCATCAAGGATCAAGAGGTGTTTGTTATTCCTGCAGAGTTATAAAGGAGAACCCTGGTGGTTAACCATATCAGCATTTATTAAATAAATATGATTCAGGATGGAATTGTATTTGTTTTCAGAATCAGTTGTAACTTACTCTGCCTACTCAATAATGTGCTCCACAAATGGGTATGAGGTTCAAGGAAAAAAACAAAAAGCCTCGACAATGACCTTACTGAGGTACATAGCCTGTCCCTGATGTCCCTGACGATCCACTTAGTTTTACTCAAGGTTTTTGGTCCAGGTGCATAGGAAACATCGCTCGCTCTACTGGGCAAGGACCTGGGCCTGATAGGGTTTTAATAGAGGAAATAAAAATCCAAACTAGAGAGATTATTTTTCCTCTCCAGTGGACTATCTGTGAGCTTCCAAAAGAGGGCACTTTATTAAGTTATGAAAATGAGTTTAATGTGGAAATATGTAAGGTTTCCAGATTGACAGTTCAACAAATGAAAAAGTAAAGTATTTAATGATGAACATACTCTCTCCAAGGATCATGGTAGTGCAGAGTAATAAAAAAGAAAGAAAGAAAAAATGAAACTCCCTATGCCCAAAATACCCCAGTAGTCTTAGTGACCTAGAATCAAAGACCAGAACCCAGAACAAATATATAGAAGAAAATAGACCCATGAAATAAATATAATACAATACTTAATTATTTGGCTGTTAAACTGTAGGTATCATTGGTGGCTGATATCAAGGTTTGGCAGTGAGGAGGTCATTTCAAATTCGGGTGAATTAGTAAGAAAGGTTTCTGGGGAAATAGCATTTAAGTCGTGATGATTTGAAGTATTTAAGTTTTGAAAGATCTGTAAAGATAAAGAGAAAAATATAAAGAGATTGTTAAAAATACGGTGGCTTCTTTGGGAACAAAAGAAACAACTCTTTCTGTGAAGCAAATCCAATCCCTGTGTTTTAAATCAAGGAAACACAGACTGAGATTAGTCAAGGTCATTCCTTGTGCAGCTGGTGAGCACACCCGGAATTATAGCCTGTCTCCCGGACCAAGGTTTTACCCAACCTGCCATGGTGCCTAAGAGGAGGAGTGGGCTCAGCCAGCATCTGAAGCGTAATTCTCTGCTTTCGCTTCGCTGATCTGCTCTTTGGTCTTGAGGTTTTCTTGGGCTTGAGACACTACTATTGAACTCTCTCTCCCGACCTGGTACCCTAGACTGGTCTAAACCCATGACCTGTCCTCTTCCCTCATTACCTTACCATCTTGTCCTTTGGTTAAGGTACCATCATTCCTCCCACATCTTCTTAGAAGAAAGTCTAGAGAAGAAGAAAGGAAGGAAGGGAAGGAGGGAGGAAGATGAGAAGGGAGGAAGGAAGGGAAGGAGAGGAAATAAAAGGAAAAGAAATAAAATTAAAAAGAAAAGCCCGACACTCTCTGAAACATAACGTTCCTCTTGCCCAGTTCCCGTCCTCTGCCCCTACTCCTCCCAACCATGGAATGTTATTTAAGGAACTAAAGGAACTAGGTTGATCTTTTAGTTAATACAAGGAACTGCACTTGAAAATTGCTCTATTTATTTAAGTGGGATAAAGCCATGTCTCCTCACTGTTAGTTTCTTGTCTTCTTCTTGGCATTGGACCTAAAGTTTCTTGTCCCAAATTCTATCCTCAGATCTTGATAAATAGCCTCAAGTGTGCCATCTGGCCAAGAAGTTAACTATTTGTAGGGTCTGTGCCTTTATGCGATTTTGCCCTACATCCCATTCACAATGCTTTCCTTTACAACAAAAGAACATATAAAGAAAAAGCTGTCCAATGTGGTAAATGTACTAATTTGGTTCCATGAAGCATCAGTTCCCCGTAAATACTTAATGCTTCACATCTGTACATGCTTGTCACTTTTTTCCACTTGTCTTGTTGACTGTAATCTTTCTTCCTCTTACCTCGGGGGATGCTCAGGGATCCTACGGTTCTCAATGTCCCAAGTGTTCAGTCAGGTTCCAGGCAGTGAACTAACACTGCAGTGAGGCACTTACCCCCCATACACAGGAAATAAGGGGCAATCCTAAAACAAAGAGTCTGTTCAGAAAACTACTATAGAGCCTGTTCAGAAAACTACTATAGGGGCACCTGGGTGGCTCAGTGGTTTAAGCCTCTGTCTTCGGCTCAGGTCATGATCTCAGGGTCTTGGGATTGAGCCCCACATTGGGCTCTCCGCTCAACGGAAGCCTGCTTCCCCCTTTCTCTCCGCCTGGCTCTCTGCCTACTTCTGATTCCTCTCTGTCAAATAAATAAATAAAATCTTAAAAAAAATACTTTAAAAAAAAGAAAACTACTATAGGAATATTATAGGAAAATTCTTATAGGGTGTATTGTAACGCCCTCAGTTTTGAAGAATTCTCTCATTAGCCTACCTATGAACACAGAGATGTTAGAAGGGCCAACTTAAAAAGAATTTTCTAAAAAAAAAAACAAAGTAGGCAAAACAAACAGGAGAAATAGGTTTCCTATGTCAATAATCCTTACAGAAAAAATGAAGGAGGTGTGGTATGCCTGGATGGCTCAGTCATTTAAGCACCTGACTCTTGATTTCAGCTCAGGTCCTCAGGTCATGATCTCAGCGTCGTGGGATCGAGTCCTGTGTAGGGCTCTGAGCTCAGGGTGGAGTCTGATTCTCTCATTCTCTCTCTGCTACCCCCCTCAAGCTCATGGTCCCTCTCTCTCTCTAAAATAAATAAATAACATATTGAAAGAAAGAAAGAAAGAAAGAAAGAAAGAAAGAAAGAAAGAAAGAAAGAAAGAAAGAAAGAGAAAGAAAGGAGAAAGTTGCGAAACCATCCTCTCAAATTGAAGAATCCTTTACTGGCATACATTGTTACTTCAGAGGTATGAGAATAGCCATTCCACACACAATGACGACTCATATACAATACAATTCAAATTGCCACGCAAGTTTGAGGACCTCCAGGAATCTGTGCTAAATGATTTCTTTAATGAGTGGTTATGAAAATGAGAAATTATAAGCCCCTTACTCTTTGATTCAATCTTTACTCAAAATTCTAACAGAAGCCACAGGCTATAAGCTTTAATTAACAGTCTAATAAGGAAGCATGAAAAGGATCAAGAGACTATTAACATAAGAATTTGATGAATTAAAGCACGCATTTATCTTATATCTTATTCACAAATAGAAAATGTATGTCAAAATTCACTTACTAGCTATCATCAAACTCAAGTCGGCTCTACCCTTAATCTGTAACTTACTGTAAACTTGAATTGTATGAAAATTCAGTTTCTTTGTAATGTGAAAAAAAATTCTGTAAGTACTCAAAAATACATTTAAATAATTTATATGTTCCAAGGACTATATTTACAATCGTATGTTTTAAGAAGCTACATTGGCTAGAAATGTATCTTGGAAACTGCTCGTTCACCTGAAGTTACAAACCATTCTGTGATAGAAGGTTGATTTTATCCACCAACCTCATGATAATTAACTCACCATCTGTGATCTCAGTATTTTGTAACTTCATCCAAATTTAATAAGTTGACCTTAATTGACAGAGAAATAACAAGATGGCATTTTGTAGTCGCTTTCTCCGAGTCAGCCAAATGTGGAACAAAGATTCAAACCCAGGTGGGTGGACAGTAAGCTTGTGCTTTCACACTGACATTATGCTGCTTCTTCACAAAAGGAAGTGATGGACAGAAATACTACCAGTGGCATCAGCAGCATCTGATGCCCAGGGAAGAAAGGCAGAACGGAGGTAGAATATCCAACAGGCCAGTTAAAGAAACACTTTGACCTAAATTCAAATGTAGTGGATTGAGGAGTAAAGGGGAAGCAAGATGTTGGAAACAGTGTGTAGACTCTATTTAAGAGACGAGAAGTCTTCCTTTCAACCATATAATTTAAAGTGATTCCACTTATAAGATTTATTAAAACAGCAATATTGGTTGCATAACAACTAATAACAACTAATAAACTTTTTTTTGAAGAGTCTATTTCAATGCAATTAAGCCATTAACTTATCAGGGCTTGGGAGGGGAAAACATCTCCCCCAAAACTGTTGCCATGAACATAACACATTTTAAGGATCATTTAAATGATGTTGAAATCATTCTTTTTCCCATCCAATATAAGAAGAGAGATCATTCTTCACTTAGCTGGAAGTTCTCCACTCTTAAGACATATATCCTTCAGTTCTGAGCCTGTAGTTTTTGGAAATTTATTTACTTGTACATTAGTATTTAACAAAAAGTCACAGACTACCAAAAGGTTTGTGAATTAGTAAATGACATAATGGATTTCTGAGCCAATGGCTTGTATGGTCTTAAACTCTCATTGGATGTGGCATCTGTAACAAAGCTCATCGTGTCCAAATCGCCCAAAATTGCAACATACACTTCCAAGAAGAGGAGTAAAGTGTCTGTCCAGTTACTAGTAATCTTAATAGTGCCAAAACAGCTGCCAAAAATCATTAGAGGTTAGTGACCCAAGTGTGTCTTTTTTGAGGGAAGCAATCTGTAATTAATTCTGAATTCACAAGCTGGTATCAGTCCTGCTCCCTCCCCCCCAAAAAACACACACATGGGGGGATGAAGAGCAGCGTCTGTTGCCAGACTTAAGAAAAAAAATGGCATCACTTGCTCAAGCAATACTCATGAGAAATGTGTAAAATGATTAAAAGCAATTAATTGCATATCATTTCAGTTACACGCAGTTTACCCATTGAAGGAATCATAAATGTACGGGTGTTAGTTTCAGGCTTTTTATTAAAACCACTTTAAGAAGACAATAGGCCTGCCTGTCATGCTCAGCAATTATGCAGGGACTCCCAGAGTAAGGTGTCCTCCAGGAAGCACATGGCCCCTCGATGTAATGAGAACTATGGTCATGGCGTTGGTGCTAAAACCTGGATCAGTGGTATTCACCTGGTGGTGATTCTGCTCCTTAAACATTTCAACAATGTCTGGAGATGTTTTTAGTTGTTAAGACTGTGTATGGGAGGGATGCACTTCTAGCACATAGGACAGAGGCCATGGATGTAGCTAAACACTCTACAATTCATTGGACACCCACCAAAAAAAGAATGACCAGGTCCAAAATGTCAACAGCGCTGAGGTTGAGAAACCCTGATCTAGATATCTACATACCAATGAAGTCACTAATTTCTCTGGTGATGCTTCAAAAGAATCAAAGAAGATACCAGCTGCATCAGGATGTGGGTCAACATTCACAGCCAGCCACCTGCCAGCTACTCCCGGAGTCTGGGGGACCAGAACTCCTGTCTCTCACAGTGCCTGGCTCTTCAGATAGGAAGTATAAACCATCAAAGGCTACTGTGAAACAGGATCATCTAAACACACATTCAAATGAAATTATAAAATGAGGCAACAGTCCCCCATGGTCCAAGGAGTGTGAACAGAGAACTTGCACAGGATTTGGAAATGGTATTCATTATCTCCTTAATTTAATTATTTATATAATAACTTAAAAGTGCCTAACAGCAGATGACCACTTCAAAGTTGGTAGATCCAAACAATTTAGCCATCATTTTGCTTCCTAAAATATAGATTAAGTGATGTTAGTTCTGAGGCAGTAGAGTCCCACGGAACAGTACATCCATGAGAGAAGCAGGTGAAGAGAGGCAGCCTCCCTTGTACCATCCGTGCTCAGTCACACCTTGCCTAATGATGCGCTAAGGTGATTCTGATTGCGGTTCCCATCAGGACCCAGAGGTAATCCCTGTGCCCATAATGTGTGGACCCTCGGTCTTCACACTCTGGACATGGACCAGCCACCTCAAAGAAGTCTGATTTTTTTCCCTTGGTTTTAAAAATATAAACCACAGAGCATTCATTTTAACTTGACATCAGAAATAATGTTAACTAGGCAAGTTGACTTTATCTTTTTTTTTAATTTTTTATTTCTTTTCAGCGTAACAGTATTCATTGTTTTTTGCACCACACCCAGTACTCCATGCAATCCCTGCTCTCCCTAATACCCACCACCTGCTTCCCCCAATCTCCTACCCCCCACCCCTTCAAAACCCTCAGATGGTTTTTCAGAGTCCATAGTCTCTCATGGTTCACCTCCCCTTCCAATTTCCCTCAACTCCTTTCTCCTCTCCATCTCCCCTTATCCTCCATGTTATTTGTTATGCTCCTTTAAATGTCATCTTTCTAGTTTCAAAAATAAATTTTATAAGAAGGACTATCTTTACCAAAACCTTTAACAAAAACCTGTATGACCAAATTCCACTTACATCTTTTTTTTCTCCTATACTCGCTCTACTACCACCTCAGTCTTTATTTCATCATTTCATTCTGTTTGTCATTTATCCCCTATCATCACAGCACAGTCCTTGGTTCGGGTGTTATCTGAGTGTCACAGTAATTTTTCATAGCAAAGGGAGCATGCGAGCCAGGTCTTGAATGATGGGGGGAAAACAGGTGAAGACAAAGATGTCTCAGAAGAATATGACATAACAATGGCACAAACAAAGACTCAGAAGTGAGAAGCATACCCACGAGATTAAAATGGTTATGACCACAGGTAAGCAGGGTGACAGGCAAAGTTCTTAAAACTGGGGGCAGACATAAGGTGTGACCACTTAGCTGGGATGATCTTGAGGGATTCATGCAGCTGGTGGACACATCAACCAGATAATTTCTAAAATCCATTCGCAAGATAGGATTCTTAAACTCAACTGAATGTTGATGTGAGGAATGTAGGTTGAAAATGTGGGCTGTAAGAAGATACGTAGCTTGATTAAGATTGGCAGGCAGGTAGAAGATAGTGAAGGTCTAGGGCCTACAGGGTAGAGTCCCAATTGGTACCAAGGAAGTGAGCTGGGTGGTGATGTGCAGGACAGTTGCTGAAGGGAAGATGAAAATTCAAGGATAGCACAGAAGACTGTCAGCCACATCCTTGGCATTCTGGAAGGAAGCTCTGATGCTGGGCAGCAGCGATCAAAAATATGACAGAGGGAAAGGACAGAGTGATTCTGTGAGGAGAGAAGGGATGACATTCATAATCAAATTAGATGTGATGGAGGAAAGAGAAGGCTTGGATTCCACCAGCTCCATTGATAGAACTCATCCAGTTCAACCCATTCAAGAGAAGGAGCAAGTATAGTTCGAAAATTGAGTCTGCTTCACGTTGAATTAAATTTGGGGTTCACGTTCATGAGAAAAACGTCTACACACCCTTTTGCTCTCAAACTCCATCTCCTCCGTGAAGACTTCCCTTAGTGTAAGCAGACTAGGCAACAGTGTCCTGTGATCACCGCTGTGCCTGAGGGCCCCTCCTATCCTTGTTTTCCTCAAACTGAGACTGTTCCATCCCACGGTCTCTACTTAATCTTAGTCTCTGCCTAGATAACACCTATGCAGAAAGGATTAGGGCCTTCCTTTGACATTCTATAATGGGTTCAATTCTGTCCCACTTCACCCCGCCCCACAAATATGTATGTTGAAGTCCCAACTCCCAGCATCTCTGAATTTGACCTTATTTGGAAATTGGGTCATTGCAGATGTAATCCGCTATCATGCCGAAGATGGCAGGCTAAGGCTAGATAAGGTAGCGGAGAAGTGTGGCGTGGATTCTCCCTCACCTCCCTCAGATGAACCGACCCTGCAGACATCCTGATCCTGAACTCCCAGCTCCGGAGCTGGGAGACAGTGAATGTTGGCTGTGGCAGCCACCAAACCGACTGACTCATGGAGAGTTAGATACTAGCATGTTCTTGGGAATAGGATTCCAGATCTAGATGCTTCTGAAATACAATTTTAAATCCATGAGGAAAACAAGTAATGGATACTGAATCTGATTCATTTATACAATCATTTGGTTATTCATTCAAGAGTTGAATAAGAATACACTTCCCAGAGATTTGCTTTCTGGCATGTTATTTGGATCACAGAAGTCCTTACTTTCCGAATAGGGAAGAATGTGTATTTCCAAACTTCTGGCCCAGGTCTGAGCTGTGACAGAGCCCATTAAACAGACTTTGTTTCCCAGAACATCATTCATTCCTACACAAAATAGTCCCCACTCAGGTTTTCTTCTTTTTCCCTTCATGACTAAATTTGGAAAATAACTGATAACCACCTAGCACCCTTCGTACACAATGCTGGATAAATTATATTAAGAACTCTTGCAAAAATTGCAAAGGAACATCGATATAAATCTTCATGCTCTTTATGTTGTCTGAAATTCATAGTAATGCAATTACGCTGAATGTAAATCTAGAACAAAGTACAAAATATCCACGAGAATAGCTGTGTTTTCTGAAATGAACCATGCTCACATTCCTTTAGTTTTTCCACATTCAGACTCAGCTGACTACCGACAGAAAGAAAAACCATTGTATTTACAAAACAGATCATTAAATATAATTACATTTACAGGCAAAACGAGGAAAGGTCGCAAACACCAGGCTCAGAGGTAGATTACCAGACATAAAGAGAACAGTTATCAGTTTGAATGGCGCTATTTACCACGCAGCGGCTCAGAGTTGAGCGGGGGAAGCATCACGCCATCCCTAATATATTCCTGTTACAACCAATTCTGTTTGAGGAAGAAGGAACCAAAAAGCAAGACTCTCCTCCTCTAACAGACATCTGTGTTAGAAACAGACTTTGTAGATTATTAAACTAAGTAGGAATCCATTTTAAAAGCACTGTTTGATTGCCCTACTCATCACCTAACACTGAATTGCAAAATATCAGTAATAAATGACAAGACCTTATCCTATAACCCTTACTTAATTGTCCACAGACCATCATCATTTCTGTCCTGCACGCATCCAACAAGCACCACGACGTGTCCATGCAGTCTCCCCATGTGTTCTAGACTTACTAACTGGCCTTCTGTCTGAGCATGGCTGGCACCTGCCATCTGTCCGCTCCCCTCTGGCAGTGACAGACAGACCCTCCTGGCCTCACCCTGCCCTGCCCGGTTTCTGTGCTCATTGCCTGTCTCGGGCTGGATGACAGAACCCGTAAGGTCCGAGGATATGTCTGGTGCTGTTTCTGTCTTGCACCTGGCACAACAAGGCTGCAGATGGTGGGTTTGAGGAGAAAGGGAAGGGGTGAGAGAAACTGGAGGGCAGGAATGGAGAGACAAGAGGGGAGGGAAGACAGGAGAGAAGGAGGGAAGAGAGGAGGGACGAGGGAGAGGACCTAGCAAGATGGGGCTTGCCCATCACACGGAGTAACCTGAGTTCTTGGATGAATCCTCTGCTCCTCAAAGAGGGAAGACCTTCTTGAAACATCGCTGGGAAGAAGGGGCTCAGAGCCACTGTGACAGCTTTGTTGCCAATGACAAACACTCACAGAAGGCTTTTAAATTGTCCGTATCCATACCACAGTGAATGTGAAAAGCTTTGGGCCTCACATGCATCTGATACTGACGAGAACTTCAACGTGTATTATAACTTAATACAATGCAGAACATGTATCAGATTGTCCATTGATCTTTACCAGACGATTTTCTTCTTGGCAGGCACCAATTTTCTTCAATGTGCTGTATTTTACTAATTCAAGATAGTAAGATCAGAAATTCCCTCCAAATGAGTAATTTGCAAAGCTTAAAAAAAAAAAAAACAAGAAAACTGAGTTCACAATGCTGACATAAAATCTCTAATATCCGTATAGCAGATACAGTTTGACGCTATCTAGTCGCACATACGAACTGAGTTTGTTTTCATGTATAATGACCTGTGGTTTCATTATGGTTGTAATTTCCTATTTTTGCCTACAGAGATATCATAGATTGATAGATTGACTGATTGATAGATGGTAGTTCTATGTGGGCAGAGGGCATGTTACAGTTTTGAGAAGGACTCTCATATGTGTCGCTTGGCTTCAGTCTTATTAAACCTGGAACGAACCCAAAGGACCTCACAACGCATGCTGTGTTATTCGGACACTGTCCCACGATGGTCTCGCATGACTTGAGGCAGGTCATGGAGGAGGAGGAGGAGTATGGGGAGAAAGAAGAGAGAGGAGAGAGCCACGGGAAGCCAGAGAAAATGAACCTATTGTCAACTTTCTAATTTCCTCGATGACAATATACTTAAAATTCTAGTCAGTGGCCACCTTGTAAACTGATGATCCCAGAGTCACAGTCCCAAAGACGAAAGGCAGATGCCCTTTCAATGTGGCTTTACTAAGTCAAATTCCTTATGAAAACAGATACAACATGAAAATGTACACATGCCGAAATTTTCAAAACTCCTATCTTCAGTTTATTTATACAACTCCAGTCACTCCGGTTCCTTCTTTTCAGGGGAAGAAATGGCAGGGATCCACTCCCCAGCATATTTACTCTGAATCCCACGAACGTCCTCCCACTGTATGTTTACATGATGTCGGCTTCTGAGATAGCTTCTGCAAACTCTCACGAAAACATGTGGATGGTAGACGAAACTCAGAAATTTTTCCTGGTGTACATGTATGCATGCATGGGTATGATATTTTTCACATGAACGACTTTGGTCAAGTAAATCTTATTTCTATTTACATTGTTTGAATCTATATATGATATCTATATAAGGACCTAAAATTTGCTTATATATGTACTTTCCCTCACACAAGGGAACAACTAAGTCCAGTTAAGTCCATAATTTGGAAGAAAGAGGAAAGGAAATGTGGGAAAGCGGGAGGAGAGTAGATCTCTATGCTACAGAAAAAGTCACCAGCCTGTTTCATTTTTTATAAAGCAGGTTGCACTTCCAGGAGAGAAGTGGCTGCCTTGTAATATCATTGGTGTGTTACAAATTGTTACTGGCCACTGACCTAGAGACATCTGCTAGGCAAGATTAAACTATTCTGTACTCACCTATGTGAAATCTGGACTTCTTGCCTCTGGTAAGATGATTTTCATGCAGATTTAAGAAACGTGTTATGTCACTGACCTCTTGAGAAACAAAGTCATCTAAGCAGTGGGATTTATTTTTCAATTTTTTTCAACACTTAAAAACAGCATCTCTTCCAAGATGCTCACGAATTTGGTTTCTTTCTTTAAGTGCATCAATTTGAGGTCACATCACTGAATTTTTGTCTATCCTTTGGCCTGACATCCATTTTTAGTTCTATTAAATTATTTTAGAAAATTCAAATAACCGTTGACTTTTTACAACATTTTGAATTCTGACATTCTTTTTTCTCAATCAGAAATACCTCCACTGTAATTATCCCTTCTATAAATCAAGATTGCTCTATAATAAGTAAGCCAGAACTTTAAAGAAGACCTCATGTAAGGTTAATCGCGATGGAATGTGGTTTTGTATATTTTTTTACATATCTACTTTTAGGGGTTACTTGTGCCTTTATTTTGACTTTACCCCTTTTTCAAGTAGTAATTATTGGTATGGAAAACAGGTGCAATTGTCTAAGTCACATTACACACGGTGACTGGAAGCTATAATTAGGACTACGAAATGCCTCTTTGTTCAGAATGCAGAGAAATGCTTTCCACAGGATATTTAAGGTTACCCAGGATTTCCCTCATTGGAGCTGTGGATCTTTCCTGCCTCACCTGCAAGGGAGACACACAGAGAAGACTAAAACATCATCACCTAGAGCCAAGACATCTACACATCTCAGGGATATCTTTTTCCCTTTTCTGTTTGAAACTTCTTTGATAGTGAGCTATGTTTTAAGATCATCCTTTCCTTCTCTTGGAATTATTAGAGCCACATTTATATTAAAATATGAGGCAAATGAAGCATTCCTTCATACAGTCTTCTCCCACCCCACTTGTCGGTCCAAGGTCAACCATACAGAGATAACAAAATAGATGTAATTATTTTTCTACGTGAAAGGTACAACATTCTCTCTACTCTTTTCCAGGGTAAACCTCCCAGGAAGAAACTTTTCACATTGCTCTTTCCAGACTTTAAGTATTCTAGCTTATTTTCTGTGTCTATACTCCAGTTCATCAAATCCTTAATTATATATGACTCTCCAAAATGAATACCTGCTCTAAATGTGAATTCACCTCCGTAGGATATTAGATGCTAGGTTGCAGTAGTGATAGCATAGCTATATTTATGATGGTGACATTGGGCTCATTGTGCTAAGAATTAGTCAACTAATACCTGCAAATTTATTCCAAGTGCTTTGTTATCAAGGTGTGTCTTTGACACTCTGAACTTATGCCATTAATACTTTGAATTGGCCAGCAAAACTTAAAATTCTCCCTAATAAATTCTCCTGTGATTCTTAGACCCAGGTATCTGCCTACCAAGGTCTTTAAAATATTGATCTAAATCAACTAAAGTGTTCATTTTCATAACCCAGCCCTTCCCTTCTAGGTATACAACATATATACATATGTGTATATGTGTGTCTACAAGCAGGCCAAACTTGACAGAGTAACATTTGTAATATAGCCAAACTGCAAAACCAAGCCCCCAATGCAACAATAGTAGAAAGGATAAATTCATTCTGGTCTGTGCAGAAGAAGAGATACAACCATCAATGAAACCAAGTAACCTACCACTCATGCAGCAAATACTCCATGATTCCATTTGCACAAAGTTCACAATCAGTCTAGACAAAACTGCAGTGCTCAGGGATGCAAAGGTAACAGTATGCAGAAAAGTCAAAGAAAGAAATGCTATAAAAGTAAAGATAGTCAGTAGTGGAGTTGCTTACAACAGTTTATTTCTTGATACATGTGTTTACCTTACAATTATTTGTTAAAGAGAATGGTTATGTCATATGCATTTTCTCCCTTGTGAGTGCTATAGTTGTCAATAAATAAGACCAATATTAAATTAAAAGAATTAATTAGAATGGCTGTCCTTCTACAACCCACAAAAATCCTAAGTCAGAAGAAGTTTGTGTGGGGTGGGTGGTAGGGGAGTGTGTCATGTATGGTCTGATTAAAGTGTGAGCCCCTTTCTGTTTTCATTCTACTTCTACTGTATCCCCTCGTGGTTTTCTTCAGAGGCCAGTTTCTGTCATAAAAGCAATATGGTTGTAGTAAGATGATGTAAGGAGGGAGAAAGGGTGTGAGGGAGGGGTGGATGGATGGATGGATCCTGACTCAATAATAGAAGAAAAGTTCTGACCACATTCATTGGGACCATATTTTTAACCCTGAAAAATCACCAGAGCAAGAAGAATACTATTACGCTGATAAACCGAAGCCCAATCACAGTCCATTTCCAAATTTGATTTGGTTCAATTTCACCGAGACCACACAAACACTAAGCAACAGGAAAAACAGTAAAATGAATGGTGATTAATACATATTATGTATGTATACATAATACATACATACATTATGTATGTATACATGAATACATATTCACATGTGCACATACATGTATACATAGTCATACACACTCATACATAGAAACACTGTTATAAGGGATATACACCAATGTGTAAAGAGGTTATTGCCACAGAGTAGTGGGAACATGAATTATGACATTTGTGACGTTTTTTTTCTTTCAGTTTGCATGTACTTTGCAAAGTTTCTTTGCCAATCAATACCCTATCTCTAGTTTGTGCTGAGTTCAACTTCTACTCACAAAGTACTTTTGAGTTGTATATGTATCTTACTGGTTTTCATGGTTACCTGGGATCCCATTTCAAGGAGATCCTGCTCCCCAATGATTTGACCTTGATAAATCCCCTACTTACATTTCTTCTTATAGTTTTCACACCTCTCTGCCTGTTTTTTCTTTCTTTTTTTTTCTGCCTGTTCTTTCAATTCTGTCTCATTAAAGTTCATCTTTGATTGTTCAAGACTGACACTAGTCAATAAACAGACACTTTGCCCTAAAGGCAACTTGGTTCAGTTAAACTCTCTCACCTCACCTTGGGTCTCCTGTCCACAGTATGGGCAAGAGCTGATCAAGGCAATGATGCATTCTGTCAAATCCAAAAAAGTGTGCAGAATGCCTTGTTAAAATGAAACTGAACTCGTTTAATTGTCCAGCCTATGGACGGACATCAGCAAGATGATGAAAGAGGAAGCCCATCCCTTGTTCTCCCACAGATACACTGACTTGAAAAAAATAATAAATAGATCAAAACGCCTCATAGTTACAGTAGACCAGGGAAGCACAATCCCAAGAATAGGTATAATGACATGAGTAAGAAAAGTCTTTTCTCTCTATCCACAGTTGCTCTGCCTGCAAGTTGGCACAGCCCCTCAGGACTGGGAGAAAATTCCCAATGCATCCCTTCTATCTCTGAAGCACCACAAGCAGACACCAGTTGGAGGAAGAGGTTATAATCTCTTTAAAAAGAAACAGGAAGGGGCACCTGGGTGGCTGAGTGGGTTAAAGCCTCTGCCTTTGGCTCAGGTCATGATCCCAGAGTCCTGGGATCAAGTCCCCCATCAGGCTCTCTGCTCCGCAGGGAGCCTGTTTCCTCCTCTCTCTCTCTCTCTATCTCTCTCTCTGCCTGCCTCTCTGCCTACTTGTGATCTCTGTCTGTCAAATAAATAAATAAAATTTAAAAAGAAAAGAAAAGAAATAGGCAGCCCTCTGTAGTTGGAAGATCATGCAGAGAAGATGTGTCCTCACAAAGATTTGGAGGACTCCCAGAATCTCCAGCTAGGTTGGTTGGTGAAGTCTGTACAAAGCCAGACTATGAAGACTGGAGAGGTGGCTGTGTTCTCATAAACCCAAGTCCCAGGCAGGAAAAAAAAAAAAAAAAGAAGAAGAAAGAAAGAAAGAAGGAAACAAAGGAAGAAGAAAAGGAAGGAAAAAGATGACACAAAAGAAAAAAATCTCTAGAAACTGATCTTAAAGAAAGGAAAATCAATGAAATATCTGATATCAAATTCAGAATAGCCCCATTAAAGAAGTTCAATAAGCTTAATGAGAACAAAAGAGAAAACTAAACAAAATCAGGAAGATGATGAATGAAAACATTATGAGAAGACAGAAACTAAAAAACAAAACCAAACTGAAATTTTGAAGCTGAAGAATATAATAACTGAATGGAAAATTCACTACAGAGGTTCAATATCTGGCTTGGTCAAGCACAAGAAAGAATTGGAAAACTCAAAAATTGGTAATATGATATTTGAGTCAGAGGGGGAAGAAAGAAAGAAAGAAGAAAAATGAAAAAAACTCTAACAGATATAGGGGGCATTATAAGGAAAGCAATGAGATTCCCAGAAGAAAGTCAAAGAGAGAAAGGGAGAGAGTCTCAAATTGGTTCCATTTTTTTCTTTATCTTTCGTCTAAGAATCCCTAAGAAATACTGGCTAAAACTTTCCCATGTCTAAGAAAGGAAATGGACATCAAATCCAGGAAGCTCAATGGATTCCTACTAGGATGAAGCCAGAAGACCCACACTGAGACACAAAAACAAACTGTCAAAAGTCAAAGATGAAAAGAGAATCTTGAAAATAGCAAGAGAAAATGACTCATCATCATGTACTAGATTTCCTGGGATAAATCTTACATTTCTGGAAGGAGCAGGATAAAACATTCAAAGTAGTACAAGAAAACAAAAAAACAAAAACAAAAAACAAACAAAACCAAAAACTTGCCAAGTAAGAATATACCCAACAAAACTACCCTGCAAATATGAAAAAGAAATAGACTTTCTCAGATAAACAAAAGATAAGAAATGCACTACTACTCTACATTACAAGAACTGCAATATAAGAAATGTTAACAGGGGCACCTGGGTGGCTCAGTGGGTTAAAGTCTCTGCCTTCAGCTCAGGTCATGATCCCAGGGTCCTGGAATCAAGCCCCGACTCGGGCTCTCTGCTTGGCAGGGAACCTGCTTCCCTTCCTCTCTCTGCCTGCCTCTCTGCCAACTTGTGATCACTGTCTGTCAAATAAATAAATAAATTATTTTTTTAAAGTTATTAAAAAAAGAAATGTTAACAGATATCCTTCAAATTAAAATGACAAATGCTAAATAAAAAGGAAAGCATATAAAAATATAAAACTCTCTAATAAAGGCCAGTATGTACTCAAACACAGAATCCTATAACACTGTAATGGTGCATAAGTCACTTTTAATTATGGTATAAGACTCAAAAGAACAAAGCATAAAAAAGAACTATAAAATTCTGTTAATGGATACACAGCATAAAAATTTAATTTGTGACATCAAGAACATAAAATGGGGGGGCAGATATAAAGGACTAGAGGTCTTCTATTAAGTTATTATCAGCTTAAAATAGGTTTTTTAAAAAAAAGATCCCACGGTCGCCAAACTGTGGAAAGAACCAAGATACCCTTCAACAGACGAATGGATAAGGAAGATGTGGTCCATATACACTATGGAGTATTGTGCCTCCATCAGAAAGGATGAATACCCAACTTTTGTAGCAACATGGAGGGGACTGGAAGAGATTATGCTGAGTGAAATAAGTCAAGCAGAGAGAGTCAATTATCATATGGTTTTACTTATTTGTGGAGCATAACAAATAGCATGGAGGACACGGGGCGTTAGAGAGGAGAAGGGAATTTGGGTAAATTGGAAGGGGAGGTGAACCACGAGAGACTATGGACTCTGAAAAACAACTGAGGGGTTTGAAGTGGCGGGGGGGTGGGAGGTTGGGGTAACAGGTGGTGGGTATTATAGAGGGCACAGATTGCATGGAGCACTGGGTGTGGTGAAAAAAATAATGAATACTGTTTTTCTGAAAATAAATAAATTAATTTAATTAAAAAAAAAGATCCCAGAATAGTTCCTTTTTTTAATCCCAGAATAGTTAACACAGAGTGTCATATTAGGGTTTCAGTTGTATAATACACTTATTTAACAATTCCATACATCACCCAGTGCTCATCACAAGGGCATTCCTTAATCCCCATCACCTATATCCTTCAAACCCCCCACCAACCTCCTCTCTGGTAGCCATCAGTTTGTTCTCCACAGTTAAGAGTCTGTTTCTTAGTTTGTCATTTTTTTTTTCCCTTTGCTCATTTGTTTGGCTTCTTAAATTCCACATATAAGCGAAATCATATGGTATTTCACTTAGCTCCATCCATTGCAAAGGACAATATTTCATTCTTTTTGTGGATGGATAATATTCTATTATATATTATATATATTATATTATATATATTATATATATATTACCTCTTCTTTATCCATTCATCTATCAGTGGACACTTGGCTGCTTTCATAATTTGGCTATTGTAATAATGCTGCAATCAACATGGGGGTATATGTGTCCCTTTGAATTAGTATTTTTATATTTTGGGGATAAATACCCAGTATTTCAATTACTGGATCACAGGGTAGTTCTATTTTTAATTTTTTGAGGAAGCATCATATGCTTTCCAAGATGGCTGGAATAGGTGGCATTCCTACCAATGATGCAAGGCAATTCCTTTTTCTTTACATCCTTGTCAATACCTGCTGTTTCTTTTTGTTTTTTATTTTATCCCTTCTGACAGGAGTGAAGTGATATCTCACTGTACTTTTCATTTGCATTTCCGTGGTGATGAAAGATGTTGAGCATCTGTTCCTGTGTCTGTTGGCCATCTGGAAGTCTTCTTTGCAGAAATGTCTGTTCATATCTTCCTCCCATTTTTAATTGGATCATTTGTTTTCTGATTGCTGAGTTGTATAAGTTCTTTATGTATTTGGGGTACTAACCCTTTATCAGATATATTATTTGCAAGTATCTTCTCCCATTCTGTAGGTTGCCTTTTAGTTTTGTTGATTATTTCCTGCATTGTGCAGAAGCTTTTTATTTTGATGTAGTCCCAATAGTTTATTTTTGCTTTTATTTCCCTTGCCTCAGAAAACATACTTAGACAAACGTTGTTATGGCCAATGTCAGAGAAATTACTGTCTGTTCTCTCCTCTAGTATTTTTATGGTTTCAGGTTTCACATTTAGCTCTCTAATCCATTTTGAGTTTATTTGGGGGTATAGTTTAAGAAAGTGGTCCAGTTTCATTGTTTTACATATAGCTGTCTAACTCCCCAAAACCATTTGTTGAAAAGACAGTATTTTTCCCACTGAATAATCTTTTGGCTTTGTCAAAGATTAATTTACCATACAACTATGCATTTGTTTCTACGATTTCTATTCTGTTCCATTGACCTTTGTGCCCATTTCTGTGCCAGTACCACACTGATTTGATTACTACAGTTTTGTATATAACGTGAAATCTGGAATTCTGATACCTCCAAGTTCGATTTTCTTTTTCAAGATTGCTTTGGCTGTTAGGGGTCTTCTGTGGTTCCACATAAATTTTAGGATTTTTTGTTTATTCTAGCTCTGTGACAAATGCCATTGCTATTTTGATAGGGATGGCATTAAATCTGTGGATTGCTTTGGGTAGCATGGGCATTTTAAGAAATTTTTCTTCCAATTCATGAGCATGGAATGTCTTTCCATTTCTTTGTGTCATCTTCAACTTTTTTGACCAGTGTTTTATAGTTTTCAGAGTACATATCTCTCACCTCTTTGGTTAGGTTTATTCCTAGATATCTTATTATTTTTGGTGCAATTTTAAATGAGGTTATTTTCTCAATTTTTCTTTCTGTTGCTTCATTAGTGGTGGAAGAAATGCAACAGATTTCTGTGAGTCTGGGACTTGTATCCCAAGATTTTGCTAAATTCATTTATCAGCTCCATTAGTTTTTTGGTGAAATCTCTTGGGTTTTCTATATGTAGTATCATGCCATCTGAAACCAGTCAAAAAATTCCTTCTTCCTTACCAATTTGAATGCCTTTTATCTCATTTTGTTGTCTGATTGCTGTGGATAGGACTTCCAATACTTCCAGTACTTTTATGTTAAGTAAAAGTGATGGGACTGTACACCCTTGTCTTGTTCCTGACCCTAGGGGGGAAGCTGTCAGTATTTCCCCATTGAGGATGATATTAGCTATGGGTTTTTCATAAATAGCCTTTACTATGTTGAGATATGGTCACTCTAAACCTACTTTATTGAGAGCTTTCATCATTAATTAACGTTGTACTCTTCTGCAATTGCACTACTGGGTATTTATCCCAAAGATACAGATGTAGTTAAAAGAAGGGCCATCTGTACCCCAATGTTTATAGCAGCAATGGCCACGGTCACCAAACTGTGGAAAGAACCAAGATGCCCTTCAACGGACGAATGGATAAGGAAGATGTGGTCCATATACACTATGGAGTATTATGCCTCCATCAGAAAGGACGAATACCCAACTTTTGTAGCAACATGGACGGGACTGGAAGAGATTACGCTGAGTGAAATAAGTCAAGCAGAGAGAGTCAATTACAATATGGTTTCACTTATTTGTGGAGCATAACAAATAGCATGGAGGAAAAGGGGAGATGGAGAGGAGAAAGGAGTTGAGGGAAATTGGAAGGGGAGGTGAACCATGACAGACTATGGACTCTGAAAAACAATCTAAGTGTTTTGAAGGGGCGGGGGGTGGGAGGTTGGGGGTACCAGGTGGTGGGTATTAGAGAGGGCATGGATTGCATGGAGCACTGGGTGTGGTGCAAAAACAATGAATACTGTTATGCTGAAAAGAAAAAAAATTAATGTTGTACTTTGTCAAATGATTTTTCTATGTCTGTTGCAATGATCAGATGGTTTTTATCCTTTCTGTTATTGATGTAATGGATCACACTGATTTGCAAATATTAAACCACTCCTGCATCCCAGGAATAAATTCCACTTGATTGTGCTGAATTTTTTTAAATGTATTGTTGAATATGAGTTGCTATTATTCTGTTGAGGATTTTTGTATCTGTGTTCATTAGGGATATTGGTCTGTAGTTCTTCTTTTTGTGTGTGATTTTTTTTTAAATTTATTTTCAGCATAACAGCATTCATTGTTTTTGCACCACACCCAGTGCTCTATGCAATCCGTGCCCTCTCCATGTGTGATGCGTTTATCTGATTTTGGCATCAGGATAATGCTGGCCTCATAGAATGAATTTGGAAGTTTTCCTTCCTCTCCTATTTATTGGAATCATTTGAGAAGAACAGGTATTAACTCTTCTTAAAATGTTTGGTAGAAATTTCCTGTGAAGCCATCTGGTCCTGGACTTTGCTTGTTGGGAGCTATTATATTACTGATTCAATCTTCTTTGCTAGTAATCAGTCTGTTCAAATTTTCTATTTCTTCCTTCTTCAGTTTTGGTAGATTATACATTTACAGGAATTTATCCATTTAGAAAACTTTAGAATTTATCTTCTAGGTTGTTTAATTTCTTGGCATATAGTTTTTCAAAATATTCTCTTACAGTTGTATTTTTGCATTATTGTTTTATTATTTCTTCTCTTTTGTTTGTGATTTTATTCAAGTCCTCTCTTTTTTTTTTAAATGAGTATGGCTAGAGTTTTATCAATTCTGTTGATCTTTTCAAAGAAACAGCTCCTGGTTTCACTGATCTGGTTTTATTTTCTTTGTTTTGTTTTTATATCATTTGTTTCTTCTCTAATCTTTATTATTTCCTTCCTTCTGCTGGTTTTGGGTTTTACTTCTTCTTTTTCTAGTTCCTTTAGGTGTAGGATAAGGTTGCTTAATTGAGATTTTTCTTGCTTCTTGATGTCAGCCTGTATTGTTATAAACTTCCCTCTTGAACCACTTCTGCTGCATCCCAAAGGTTTTGGACCTTTGTGTTTTCATTTTCATTATTTTCCATTTACTTTTTGACTTCTTTGATTTCTTGGTTGAACCATTCATTTTTTAATAGCATGTTAGTTAACATCCGTGTGTTTGGATTGTTTCCAGATTTTTTCGTCATTTCTAGTTTCATAGTGTTGTGGTCAGAAAAAATTTATCGTATGACTTCGATCTTTTTTAATTTGTTGAGGCTAGTTTTGTGGCCTAATATGTGACTTATTCTGAATAATGTTCCATGCACACTTGAAAAGAATGCGTATTCTACTGTTTAAGGATGGAATGCTCTGAATATATCTATTAAATTCATCTGGTCTAGCATGCCATTCAAAGCCACTGTTTTGTTTATTTTCTGTTTGGATGATCTTTCCATCAATGTACATGGTTTGTTGAGGTCCCTAATATTATATTACTATTGATTAGTTCCTTTAAGTCTGTTATTAACTGTTTTGTGTATTTGGGTACTTCCATGTTGGGTGCATAAATTTACAATTGTTATTTCTAGTTGGAATGTCTCCTTGATTATTATATTATGTCCTGCTTTGTCTGTTGTTACAGTGTTTGTTTCAAAGTTTTATTTTTTTTTCTTTTTGTCTGAAATAAGCATTGTTACTTCTGCTTTCTTTTGATATCCAGTTGCATGATAAATATTTCTCCATCCCATCACTTTCAATCTGGAGATGTGTTTAGGTCTGAAATTACTCTCTTATTGGCAGCATATGAATGGGTTTTGTTTTTTATCCACTCTTCCCCCCTGTATCTTTTGTTTGGGTTTTTAATCCATTTATATTAAAATTAAATATATATGTATATATATATACATATATATGAAACAATTTTACTTGGTTTGTGGTTATTTTATAGTTTTTCTTTGATTCTTTCCTCTCTTATTTTCTTTCATAGCTTGTTGGGTTTCTTTAGTGATATACCTGGATTCCCTTCTCTATTCTTTGCATATTAGTTGTTCGATTTTTGGCTACCATTAGGTTTGTGTATGACATACCATGCATATAGCAGTCTATATAAAGTTGATAGTCACATAAGTTTAAACCAATTCTTTACTCCTCTCCCTCCAACATTTTAGGTACTTTATACCTTTTTGTTTTGTGAGTCTCTTGATTGGTTTTTTATAGAAATACTTATTTTTATTGCTTTTGTGTTTTCTGCTTTTCTTTTTTTTTAAGATTTGATTTATTTACTTAACAGAGATCACAGGTAGGCAGGCAGGCAGAAAGAGAGAGAGAGAGAGAGAGAGAGAGATGAGGAAGTAGGCTCTCTGCTGAGCAGAGAGCCCAATGTGGAGCTTGATCCCAGGACTGAGATCATGACCTGAGCTGAAGGCAGAGGCTTTAACTCACTGAGCCAACCAGGTGCCCCTGTTTTCTGCCTTTCGTACTCTCATGGTTTTCCCTTTCCACTCAAATAGTCCCCTTTATTATTTTTTACAGGTCTGGTTTAGTGGTCATGAACTCGAGCTTTTGTTTGTCTGAGAAACTCCTTATCTCTCCTACACTTCTTTAAGATTTTTATTTTTAAATAGTTGCTGCACCCAGTATGGGGCTCAAACTCACAATCCTGAGATCAAGTCTTGTATATTCTACTGACTGAGATAGCCAGGAGTTCCCTTTTCTCGCCTTCTAGTCTGAATGACAGCCTTGCTAAATAGATTATTCTTGGCTGTACATTTTTCCCTTTTGGTACCTTGACTATATCAAGCCATTGTTTCTGTCATGCAGTTTCTGCTGAAAAACCTACTGATAGCCTTATGGGGATTCCCTTGTATGTAACTGCCTTCTTTTCTATTGCTGCTTTTAATTTTCTTTATCACTTCTTTTTTTGCCATTTTGATTACTATGTGAGTTAATGTGAACCTCCTTGTGTTGATTTTGTTGGGGGAGGGGGTCTCTGTGCAGGATCTAGATATCTGTTTCCTTCCCTAAATTAGGAATGTTTTCAGTTATTATTTCTTCAGATAAATTCTCTGTCCTATTTTCTTTCTCTCCTCCATCTGGGACTCCTGTAAAACAAATGTTACTGCACTTGATGGAATCACTAAGTTCCCTAGTTCTATTCCCATTTTGCATAATTCTTTTTTCTCTCATTTGTTCAACTTGACTACTTTCCATTACTCTGTCTTCTAATTCATTAATTCATTCCTCTGCTTCTTCCAGCTTGCCATCTATTCCATCAAGTGTATTTTTAATTTCACTTGCTGTGTTCTTCATCTCTGATTGATTCTTTTTTATGTAACTATAAGAAATTTTACATAATCCCCATGGAAACCACAAAGAAAAAAATAGAAAATATACAAAAGAAAATAACAAAGGAAACTAAGTATCTCACTATAAGAAAGGACAAATAAGAACATAACAACTATATTAAATACAGAAAACACTTAACAAAATGTTAATAGTAAGTCCTTCCCTGTGAATAATTATTTTATACATAAATCATTTAAAATCTCCAAACAAAAAACATAAAGTAGTTGAATAGATTTTTAAAAAACAGATTCATTTTAAAATGTAAAGACACACATAGGCTACAGGCTTTTTTTAACACTGGCTACTACAAACCCACTTTCAATAATGACTAAACAACCAGACGGAAGATCAATAAGAAGAGAGGAATTGACCGATTCATCCTAGCAGACACATGGAACAGTCTACCCAAAAACAGTAGAATACACACTCTTCTCAAACGTACATGGAAGATTCTTCAGGATGGATCACATATTAGGACATATTAGACCACAAAATGAGTTTAAAAATTTGAGAATATTTAAAAAAAAAATAAATTAAGAGGTCAAGATGGCAGAGAAGTAGCAGGCTGAGACTTCATCAGGTAGCAGGAGATCAGCTAGATAGCTTATCAAACCATTGCGAACACCTACAAGTCCATCAGGAGATCGAAGAGAAACAGAAAATCTACCACTTTCTGAAAGGTGGGGCCAGAGGAGAAGTGAATCCAAAGCAACAGGAATATAGACCACGGGGGGAGGGGCCAGCGCCCGGCAAGTGACGGACCAGTGGAGCACAAAACTGGGACTTTATAAAAGTCTGCTCCACTGAGGGACATCGCTCCAGAGGCTAAACCAGGGTGAAGCCCACACAGAGTCAGCATGGCCCCAGGTCCCGCGGGGTCACAGAAGGATCGGGGGTGTCTGAGTGTCACAGAGCTCACAGGTATTACAGCGGGAAGCCGGCTACAGAGACAAAGCCGAGGAGTGAGCTATCAGCTCGGGGTTACCTTGAACCGGTCACAGGCTGGGTGAGCTCCGAGCATGGCTGGAGGCCAAGGAAATGGGAGCGATTGAGCACTTTTCTCCAAGCGCGACCAGAGGTCAGGCAGATGGGGAGTGATTGAGTGCTTTTCTCTGAGGGCACGCTGAGGAGCGGGCAGAGCTCTCAGTTCCTCCGGGCCAGAGATTGGGCAGCCGCCATTTTCATTCCCGTCCTCTGGAACTCTACGGAAAGCATTCAGGGAACAAAAGCTCCCAAAAGTGAACTTAGTGGATGACTTAGCCTGGCCACTGGTAAGGGCGGGGCAATTCCACCTCAGGCAAAGACACTTGAGAATTACTACAACAGGCCTCTCCCCCAGAAGATCAACAAGAAATCCAGCCAAGACAAGTTCATTTACCAAGGAGAACAGCGGATTCCAGAGGAGGAAAAAGCAAAGCATGGAATTCATAGCTTTCTCCCCATGATTCTTTAGACTTGCACTTAATTAATTTTTTTTCTACTGCTATTTTTTTTTTAACTTTTACCCTTTCCTCTTTTAACTTTTTTCTAACTAGTTTATCTTAACAATACCTTTCAAAAATAATAATATATAATCATAACCTTTTCTGAAACTTCATTATTATAGTTGTATTTGATCCTTCATTGTATCTAACTTTATTTTTTGCATACAGATAGGGTTTTTTCTTCTAAAAAAATTCGGGGTAATTCTTCTAATAGATCAAAATATACCCTAAATCTAGTGCTGGGCTTGTTCTAGCCGCCAACCCAAGCAAATTCTCGCCACTTTCTTTTTCTTTATCCTCCAAACCAACTTACTTTATCAACTCCTTTTTTAGAAATTAAAAAAAAATTATTTCTCATCTTTATAGGCATATCTGATCCCTTCATTGCATCTACCCTTATATATGTTTTTCATTCTTTAAAATTTTGGGAGGTAGTTTCTTCTAAAAGACCAAAATACTCCCAAAATTAAGTGGGTGACCCTGTTCTAGTCACCAGTCTAATATATATATATATATATTTTTTTATATTTTTTAAAATATTTTTTAATATTTTTCTTTTTTAATATTTTTTCTTTGTTTTCTTTTTTTAACTTTTTTTTTCTGAACTTCTTTTTACCCTGTTTCTCCCTCCCATGATTTGGGGACTCTTCTGAATTGATTAAAGCACATTTTCCTGGGGTCTTTGCCACCCCTTTGGTATTTTATTTGCTCCTTCATATATTATTATTTGGACAAAATAACAAGGCAGAAAAACTCACCACAAAAAAGAGAACAAGAGGTAATACTGAAGGCTAGGGACCTAATTAATATGGACATTGGTAATATGTCAGATCTAGAGTTCAGAATGATGATTCTCAAGGTTCTAGCCAGGCTCGAAAAAGGCATGGAAGATATTAGAGAAACCCTCTCCAGAGAGATAAAAGCCCTTTCTGGAGAAATTAAAGAACTAAAATCTAACCAAGTTGAAATAAAAAAAAGCTATTAATGAGGTGCAATAAAAAATGGAGGCTCTTACTGCTAGGATAAATGAGGCAGAAGAAATAATTAGTGATATAGAAGACCAAATGACAGAGAATAAAGAAGCTGAACAAAAGAGAGACAAATACTGGAACACGAGGAGAGAATTCAGGAGATTAGTGACACCATAAGATGAAACAACATTAAAAAAAAAAAAAAAGATGAAACAACATTAGAATAATTGGGATTCCAGAAGAAGAAGAAAGAGAGAGGGGAGCAGAGGTATATTGGAGAGAATTATTGTAGAGAATTTCCCTAATATGGCAAAGGGAACAATCCAGGAGTTGCAGAGAATCCCCCGCAAAATCAGTAAGAATAGGTCCACACCCCATCAACTAATGGTAAAATTTACAAATCTTAGTGACAAAGAGAAAATCCTAAAAGCAGCCCAGTAAAAGAAGTCTGTAACATATAATGGTAAATATGTCAGATTGGCAGTGGACTTATCCACAGAGACCTGGCAGGCCAGAAAGAACAGGTATGATATATTCAGAGCACTAAATGAGAAAAACATGCAGCCAAGAATACTATATCCAGCTAGGCTATCATTGAAACTAGAAGGAGAGATAAAAAGCTTCCAACACAAACAAAAACTGAAAGAATTTGTAAACACCAAACCAGCTATACAGGAAGTATTGAAAGGGGTCCTCTAAGCAAAGAGAGACCCTAAAAGTAGTAGATCAAAAAGGAATGGAGACAATACACAGTAACAGTCACCTTACAGGCAATACAATGGCACTAAATTCTTATCTCTCAATAGTTACCCTGAATGTAAATGGGTTAAATGCCCCAATCAAAAGACACAGGGTATCAGAATGGATTAAAAAACCAAAACCCATCTATATGTTGCCTACAAGAAACTCATTTTAGAGCTGAAGACAACTCCAGATTTAAAGTGAGGGGGTGGAAAACAATTTACCATGCTAATGGACATCAGAAGAAACCTGGGGTAGCAATCCTTATCTCATATCAATTAGACTTTAAGCCAAAGACTATAAAAGGAGATGAGGATGGACACTATATCATATTCAAAAGTTCTGTCCAACAAGAAGCTCTAACAATTTTAAATATCTATGCCCCTAACATGGGAGCAGCCAACTATATAAACCAATTAATAACAAAATCAAAGAAATAATACAATAATACAATAATAGTAGGGGATTTTTAACACTCCCCTCACTGAAATGGACAGATCATCCAAACAAAAGATCAACAAAGAAATAAAGGCCTTAAACAACACACTGAACCAGATGGACATCACAGATATAGTCAGAACATTCCATCCCAAAACAACAGAATACACATTCTTCTCTAGTGCACATGGAACATTCTCCAGAATAGATCACATCCTGGGTCATAAATCAGGTCTCAAATGGTATCAAAAGATTGGGATCATTCCCTGAATATTTTCAGACCACAATGCTCTGAAGTTAGAACTCAATCACAAGAGGAAATTTGGAAAGAACCCAAATACATGGAGACTAAACAGCATCCTTCTAAAGAATGAATGGGTTAACCAGGAAATTAAAGAAGAATTGAAAAAATTCATGGAAACAAATGATAATAAAAACACATTGGTTCAAAATCTATGGGACACAACAAAGGTAGTCCTGAGAGGAAAATATATAGCGATACAAGCCTTTCTCAAGAAACAAGAAAGGTCTCAAATACACAACCTAACTCTACACCTAAAGGAGCTGGAGAAAGAACAACAAAAAAAGCCTAAACCCAGCAGGAGAAGAGATATCATAAAGATCAGAGCAGAGATCAATGAAATAGAAACTAAAAAAACAATAGAACAAATCAAGGAAACTAGGAGCTGGTTCTTTGAAAGAATTAATAAGATTGATAAACCCCTGGCCAGACTTATCAAAAAGAAAAGAGAAAGGACCCAAATAAATAATATCATGAATGAAAGAGGAGAGATCACAACTAACACCAAAGAAATACAAACAATTATAAGAACATACTATGAGCAACTCTACGCCAACAAATTCAACAATCTGGAAGAAATGGATACATTCCTAGAGACATATAAACTACCACAACTGAAGCAGGAAGAAATAGAAAACCTGAACAGACCCATAACCAGTAAGGAGATTGAAACAGTCATCAAAAATCTCCAAACAAACAAAGCCCAGGGCCAGACAGCTTCCCAAGGAAATTCTACCAGATATTTAAAGAAGAATTAATTCCTACTCTCCTGAAACTGTTCCAAAAAATAGAAATGGAAGGAAAACTTCCAAACTCATTTTATGAGGGATCACCTTGAATCCAAAACCAGACAAGGATCCCAGCAAAAAAGAGAACTACAGACCAACATCCTTGATGAACACAGATGCGAAAATTCTCACCAAAATACTGGCCAATAGGATCCAACAGCACATTAAAAGGATTATTCACCATGACCAAGTGGGATTTATTCCAGTGCTGCAAGGTTGGTTCAACATCCACAAATCAATGTGATACAACACATTAATAAAAGAGAGAACAAGAACCATATGATACTCTCAATAGATGCTGAAAAATCATTTGACAAAGTGCAGCATCCCTTCCTGATCAAAACTCTTCAAAGTGTATGGTTAGAGGGCACATACCTCAATATTATCAAAACCATCTGTGAAAAACCAACTGCAAATATCATTCTCAATGGAGAAAAACTGAAAGCTTTTCCGCTAAGGTCAGGAACACGGCAGGGATGTCCACTATCACCACTGCTATTCAACATAGTACTAGAAGTCCTAGCCTCAGCAATCAGACAACAAAAAGAAATTAAAGGCATCCAAATCAGCAAAGAAGAAGTCAAACTATCACTCTTTGCAGATGATATGATACTATATGTGAAAAACCCAAAAGGCTCCACTCCAAAACTGCTAGAACTTGTACAGGAATTCAGTAAAGTTCAGGATATAAAGTCAATGCACACAAATCAGTTGCATTTCTCTACATGAACAAGAAGACAGAAGAAAGAGAAATTAAGGATTCAGTCCCATTTACAATTTCCCCCAAAACCATAAGATACCCAGGAATAAACCTAACCAAAGAGGCAAAGAATCTATACTCAGAAAACTATAAAGTACTCATGAAAGAAATTGAGGAAGACATAAAGAAATGGAAAAATGTTCCATGCTCATGGATTGGAAGAACAAATATTGTGAAAATGTCTATGCTACCTAAAGCAATCTATACATTTAATGCAAACTCTGTCAAAATCCCATCCATTTTTTTCAACGAAATGGAACAAATAATCCTAAAATTTATATGGAACCAAAAAAGACCTCGAATAGCCAAAGGAATATTGAAAAAGAAAGCCAAAGTTGGTGGCATCACAATTCCAGACTTCAAGCTCTATTACAAAGCTGTCATCATCAAGACAGTATGGTACTGGCACAAAAGCAGACACATAGATCAATGGAACAGAATAGAGGGCCCAGAAATAGACCCTCAACAATATGGTCAACTAATCTTTGACAAAGCAGGTAGGAATGTCCAGGGGAAAAAAGACAGCCTCTTCAACAAATGGTGTTGGGAAAACTAGACAGCCACATGTAAAAAAATGAAATTGGACCATTTCCTTACACCACACATGAAAATAGACTCAAAATGGATGAAGGATCTCAATGTGAGAAAGGAATCCATCAAAATCCTTGAGGAGAACACAGGTAGCAACCTCTTCGACCTCAGCCACAGCAACTTCTTCCTAGGAACATCACCATAGGCAAGGGAAGTAAGGGCAAAAAATGAACTATTGGGACTTCATCAAGATCAAAAGCTTTTGCACAGCAAAGGAAACAGTTAACAAAACCAAAAGACAACTGACAGAATGGGAGAAGATATTTGCAAACGACATATCAGATAAAGGGCTAGTATCCAAAATTGATAAAGGGCTCAGCAAACTCAACACCCAAAGAACAAATAATCCAACCAAGAAATGGGCTGAGGACATGAACAGACATGTCTGCAAAGATGGCCAACAGACACATGAAAAAATGCTCCATATCACTCGGATCACTCGGCATCAGGGAAATACAAATCAAAACCACAATGAGATATCACCTCACAGCAGTCAGAATGGGTAAAATCAACCAGTCAGGAAATGACAGATGCTGGCAAGGATGCGGAGAAAGGGGAACCCTCCTACACTGTTGGTGGGAATGCAAGCTGGTGCAACCACTCTGGAAAACAGCATGGAGGTTCCTCAAAATGTTGAAAATAGAGCTACCTTATGACCCAGCAATTGCACTACTGGGTATTTACCCTAAAGATACAAATGTGGGGATCTGAAGGTACGTGTGCACATGAATGTTTATAGCAGCAATGTCCACAATAGCCAAACTATGGAAAGAACCTAGATGTCCATCAACAGATGAATGGATAAAGAAGAGGTGGTATATATACACAATGGAATGCTATGCAGCCATCAAAAGAAAGGAAATCTTGTCATTTGCGACGACGAGGATGGAACTAGAGGGTATTATGCTTACTGAAATAAGTCAATAGGAGAAAGACAACTATCATATGATCACCCTGATATAAGGAAGTAGAGATGCAACATGAGGGTTTGGGGGATAGGAAAAGAATAAATGAAACAAGATGGGATCAAGAGGGAGAGAAACCATAGGAGACTCTTAATGTCACAAAACAAACTGAGGATTGCTGGGGGGAGGGGGGTTGGGAAAAGGGGGGTGGGGTTATGGACATTGGGGATGGTATGTGCTTTGGTGAGTGCTGTGAAATGTGTAAATGTAGCGATTCACAGACCTGTACCCCTGGGGATAAAACTACATTATATGTTTATTAAAAAATTAATAAAAAAATAATTAAGAATATTGGCATGAAATCATACCAAGTATCTTTTCTAACCACAATAGAATTAAACTAACTATCAGTAACAGGAGAATAACTGAAGCATTCATAAATATGCGTAAATTAAACAACACACTCCTGAAAAGCAATGAGTCTAAGAAAACTTCAAAAAGGAAATTAGAAAACAGAAAATATCTTAAGACAAATAAAAATGAGAACACAACACACCAAACCTATGGGATACAATACGTCAGTAACAAGAGAGAAGTTAATAGCAGTAAACACCTATATTCAAAAGGAAGAAAGATCTGGAATCAATAACCTAACTTTACACATCAAGAAACTAGAAAAGAAACTGAGCCAAAAATTAGCAGAAGAAAGGAAAAAACAAATAAATAAATAAAAATGGAGAATAGAAAAAAATAAAATGAATGAAACTAAGAGTTGGGCTTTGAAAAGATCAACAAAACTGAGAATCTTTTGCTGGACTAAGGTAAAAACAGGAAGACTCAAGTCAGAATTGAAGAGGAAATAGGACAATCAATGGCACAGAAATAAAAAGGATTCTAAAAGACTACTATGAACAATTGCAGGCCAGCAGTAGATAACCTAGCAGAAATGGACATATTCCTAAAATATAAAACACACCAACCCTAAACCCAGGAGAAGTAAAAAATCTGAGCTGAACTATACCCAGGAAGGAACTCCAAATAGTAATCATAACCTCCAAACAAAGAAAAGCCCAGGGCCAGATGGCTTCACTGGAGAATTCTATTCAGCATTTAAAGATGAATTAGTGCCAATCCTTCACAAATTCTTCCAAAAAGCTGAAGAGGAAGAAACATTTCCAATCTCAGTTTATGAGGCTACCCAGATACCAAGCCAAAGATACCACATAAAAAGAAAACTATAGACCAATATCCATGGTAAATATTGATGGAAAATCTTCAAAAAAATACTAGCAAACTAAATTCAGCAGCACATTAAAATCAATATAGACCACAACCAAGTGGGATTTACTCCTGGGATGCAAGAATATTTTAGCATTTGAAAATCTATTAATATAATTCACCCCATTAGTAGAACACAGGGCAAAATTCCACATGATCATCTCAAATGACAGAAAAATTGTCTGGCAAAATTCAATACCATTTTATAATAAAAATGCTCAACAAACTAGGCATAGGAGGAAATTCCCACAATATTTTTTCAAAGTCATAAATGAAAAGACTATAGCTAACATAATATGCAATGAAGAAAAACTAAAAGCTTTTTCTCTAAGACCAGGAGGAAGGTAAGGATGACCCTTCTTACCACTTCTATTCAACAGGATACTGGAAGTCCTAGTCAGAGCAATTAGACAAGAAAAAGAAATAAAAAAAAATCCAAACTGGAAAGGAAGGAGTTAAATTATCTCTGTTCACAGACAATATGCTCTTCAATGTAGAAAGCCCTAAAGATTCCACAAAAAAAAAAGAAAAAAAGAATTCAAACTAATAAACAAACTCAACAAATTTTCAGGATACAGAATCAACAAAAAAAAATCAGTTGTGTTTTTATACACTAGGAGTGAAGAATTTTTTTATAAATATATAATATATTTTTATCCCCAGGGGTACAGGTCTGTGAATCGCCAGGTTTACACACTTCACAGCACTCACCATAGCACATGCCCTCCCCAATGTCCATAACCCCACCCCCCTTCTCCCAACCTCCCTCCCCCCAACAACCCTCAGTTTGTTTTGTGAGATTAAGAGTCACTTATGGTTTGTCTCCCTCCCAGACCCACCTTGTTTCATTTATTCTTCTCCTACCCCCTTAACCTCCCACGTTGCATCTCCACTTCCTCATATCAGGGAGATCATATGATAGTTGTCTTTCTCAGATTGACTTATTTCACTAAGCATGATACGGAGTGAAGAATTTTAAAAGAAAATTAAGGAAATAATACCATTTGCAATAGCATCAAAAGGAATAAAACACTTAGGAATAAACTTAACCAAGGGAATGAAAGACTTGTCCTCTGAAAACTGTAAAATACTGTTGAAAAAAGTTGGAGAAGACATAAATAAATGGAAAGACAACCAGTGATGATGGATTGGAAGACTTAATATTATAAAATGTCCTTATTACCCAAAGTGATCTGTAGAGTTAGTACAGTCTCTATAAAAATCTCAATGGCATTTTTTCAAGATTTTATTTATTTAATTGACAGAGAAAATGAGCACAAGCAGGCAGAAGAACAAAGGGAGGGAGAAGCAGGCTCCCTGCTGAGCAAACAGTCAGACATGGGGCTTGATCCCAGGACCCTGGCATCATGACCTGAAATAAAAGCAGTTAACTGACTAAGCCACCCAGATGCCCCCCTCAATGGTATTTTTGCACAAATAAATAAAAAGACTATCCTAAAATTTAAAGAATCCCAAAAGACCTCATAGAGCAAAACCAGTCCTGGCAAGAGATTGGAAATCTCATTCTTCTGATTTCAGAATGTACTACAAACCTACAGTGATCAAAACAGAATAGTACTGGCATAAAGACAGAGGGATAGGTTGGGGCACCTGGGTGACTCAGTGGGTTACGCCTCTGCCTTCGGCTCAGGTCATGATCTCAGGGTCCTGGGATCGAGCCCTGCGTTGGGCTCTCTGCTCAGTGGGGAGCCTGCTTCTCCCTCTCTTTCTGCCTGCCTGTGGGTCTACTTGTGATTTCTCTCTGCCAAATAAATAAAATAAAAAATCTTAAAAAAAAAAAGAGGAATAGGTCAACAGAACACAGTACAGAGCCCAAAAATATATCCTCATGTACAATGCTAAATGATCTTCAATGAGGGTGCCAAGACTACCTAATAAGAGAAAGTTGGTCTCTGCAGCAGCTGCTTCTGGGAAAACCAAATGCCCATGTAAAAGAAGGAAGCAGGATCCTTATTCTGTAACATACACAAAAACCAACTCCAAATAGTTTAAAAACCTAAACATAGCCTTGGAACTATAAATCTCCTAGAAGAAAATAAGATAAGCCTCGTGACATTGGATATGGCAGTGATGTCTTGAATATAACAGTAAAAACACAGACAACAAAATGCAAACATAAACAAATGAGACTAAAGCAACCTTAAAAATTTTCACACAGCAAGGGGATGTAATGTACAGCATGGCGACTATAGTTAACCCTACTATAGTCTATATAAGTAATAAGAATGTACTATCATTACAAGTTAGAGGTAGATTTTTAAAGTGCTCACCACACACACACACACACACACAATTATAAGAACACAAGTAACAGATGTATTAAATACACTGTGATAATCATTTTGCAATATATACACATAAAATCACTTTGCTGGGTACCTTAAATTTACACGTTATATGTCAATTACATCTCAATAAAGCCGGAAAAAATAAAAATAGAATTATCATATGATTCAGCAATCCCATTTCAAGATTATATATATATATATATATATATCACAAACAGAACTGAAAACAGACTCTCAAAGAGATATTTGCACACCCATATTCACTGCAACATTACTGACAGCTGCCAAGAGGAGAAGAAACCTAACTGTCCATTGACGGAAGAACAGATGAACAAAATGGGGCACATACAAACAACGGGATATTATTCAGTCTTAAGAAAAAAAAGGAAATCTTGTCAAATGCTACAAAACATATGAACCTTGAGGACACTCTGCCCAGTGAAATAAGCCAGTCATGAAAAGATGATTGCGGCACGATTCTGTTTGTATGAGGTAAATACCCTTTAAATAAAGGAGTCGAAGGCACAGGCAGAAAGTGGAGTGTGGTTGCAAGGATAGGAGGAGGGGGAGGGAAACTGGAAACTGCTGTTCAATGAACACAGGATTTCAGTGGTGCTATGAGAAAACCTTCTAGAGATCCGCTGCACAACAATTAATACTGCTATGGACTTAAAAACGGTTATGATGGTAAATTTTCTGTTATTCCTGTTTTGCCACAAGGAAAAAAAATACCTGATGCACATAAATCTAAAAACAAACAAACAAACAAAAAAACAGATTAAACTCTGACATAAATTCTTATAAATAGGAACCTTAGAAATTCACCAAATTTTACAGAAGAGCAAAGGGAAGCATTCATTGTAACTAGCTTTTCAAGTAAGTAGTCAGGTGAGTCGGTAATGACTGACTTTTGTGAACTATTCTGGTTCCTTGTGTTTTTGTAATGGTTTAAAAATTATTTGTGAATAAGTGCGTGAACATGAAATACATAATGTTATTATGTTTGATGGAATCTAGACGCCAGTCTATAGGTATATAGATTCTAGGTTGTTCTATGAAGCTCAGGACCTGTCTGGCTCTCTATGGTTTCAGTCATTCTCCATCACGTCCCGTGATTGCCAAGAACACCCCGAGTGACGTCCGTGCAGGTCTGTCTGTTCCCCAGCATTCGACGCAACTGAGTGTCACCTGAATTCACTTACAAGAAATACATGAATTTTTGTTTTACTATCTTCATCTACCTTGGGCTTTAGTTCAACATTCTCATTTGTTTTCCTCGTTTAAGCTCATTCTCTTCGACTTAGAGGATGGGGACCAAAATGACAAAGAGGAGATCCGTCTTTACACCATCTCTACTTTTTACACCACTCGTCCCAGAGGCCAATCACAGCCTTGCTCTTCTTATTCCCAAAATTGCAAAAACCTGTCTATTGTCTTTAGCATTTTTCCCAAACCCGCACTCATGATGAGGTAGGTCCAGTCCTGACATTCTTCTTATGGGTTCATGTTATTCTTTCACTCTGCTCCCTCTCCACCTCCCAAGCACATCCTCACCAAATGTCACCTCACAGGTAGATGCTAGGGTGTGATGTCCCTTTCCTACGTGACTTGTTTTGCTTCCTCATAATGACCGTATGGGACTGCAGAGCCGCGATGCTGCTTTGGAGTGTCCCCCACTCCACATCTGATTTTACAGTCTCTGTCCCCTGGGCTCCTTCCTCCCAGCATTTCAAAACCCATTCTCTTAAGATCCACTAGGCACCAGACGATTTCAACAAGCTAGTGGGATTTTTTTCTCCAATGGTTTCACCACGTTGATGTCACCAACAAGTTCTTACTTAGTAAGTAGATTCAAGTCTGTCATAGCAGTTGAACGATACGCTCTTACAAAGCACTGCAATTTGCTTACGTCACCTAGACCTTGCGAGAATGGAGATTCAGCCCAAGTCCGAGCACACTGCTGTCTTCCCCAGGCAGGATAACCCCACCTGAGCTGAAAGAGTTTCTGCTCAGTGATTGGCCCTGAGCTAAGGGTGCAGGAAACTGCATCTCATTCAATCCGGCATTTTACCCTACAAGACAGCCACTGTGTTCACCCTGTTTCACAGATGAGGTCTAGAGAGCTTTTCCCACTTATTCACGGTGTCCAAGGGCTGAGAAGCAGATCTGAAATTTCGACATATGCTACTCCACCTCAAGTTCCCCCTCATTGACCACGTACGGCACTGTACCTTTGTACAGTGTGTTATGGCTGTAATTTCCTTGCCTCGATGACTCTTTTATCATCTATATTAGGAAAACTCTATTTACCATCTTTATTTGAATTCTCCTGGTCGTGCTGCTTCAGCAAACCCCTTCCTGAGAAATGTCTTTTTTTCACTCCAGAAAATTGTTACTTGTCTCTTTCTACATGCTATAAGATGAGCCCAGCCACCACCAGCCTATATAAAATATCTTTCTCCATATTCTATTCTATGAAATTCCTTCATTTCTTATCCCAAAGTTCTTTTGTCTTGCTCGTGCATTTAGTTTTAAATCACTGGAAATAAATGTAAAGTTAATGACTCGCTGTCCCAAATCATAAAGATAAAAGGCATATTAATAGACTTTTTAAAAGAAGATTTGAGAGCTCATCAAATGATTTCTACCCAGGGACTCTCAACCACACATAACTCAGCTGCTTCTAACCAAGAATCTAAATTAGAAAGAAAATGAGCATGCCTGAATAAGACTTTATCATTCTTAAAGGAATTATTTAATATTTCAAATGTGTTCGTTAAATGCATACGGTGCCACATGCTTGAGGCTTTAACCTACCAGGTTTATTTTTAAAACACTAATTCTACTAATAAAAGTGAAAGGAAGGCATTCAACATTTCAGTTATAGAAAAAGAATATATTCAAATGCCTATTTTTATGCATAATTCAATTTAGCTTATGAGAATTTGAACATCAAACTCCTTTATCCACACCCTCAGTCATATTTTTTAACCAAAATGCCCTCAGCAGTTTTGGGGGGTTGTAACTGACTTAATTTACTTACAGTACGTGGTAGTGATGATATCTGCCACGGATGATTAAATCATGTGTGGGTAAAGGAGAATATGAAACAAGCCACGAACACCGTTCATTCAGTGAATGAAATATGGGTTTTGCCTTCATTGTTTTCTTCTTAAAATGCAGCAAATCTACAACTTACTTTTTAAATGTCCAGTTTTGGGGTTGAGGGTATGATGATTGTTCAATAAAGTCAGTTTCCACATAAATTACACTGAGCCTGACCTTCAGGCCCCACCGCTCCTCCGGATCATGCGCAGCAGCAATCTTCTGCAAAGAGCAAGACGGCAAGTATTCGGGGCCAGGAGGGCCGCAGGGTCTCAGCGGCACTCAGCTTTGTTGCGTTGTGTCATCTTGTTTCTGCTCTCCTTTACGAATGAAACGTGTGGCTCGCAGGCTGCAGCTCCAACAAGCCACAGGTTCTCTCCCGTCCACAGCCTACAGCTGTCTGGTCCTCTCTTAAAAAGAAAGACCTGAATTTCTGCTTAGTGACAAGAGCACAGGTAACTCGGAATAAATTACTCTGTTTCTCCGGCTTTCTAGGACGAACAGATGATTTTCATGGGAAAGGGAAGGACCCAGCCAGAGGGATCTGTGGGGCAGGATCTGGCGAGCGCCACATTAAAATGTGAGCCGGGGCTCGGTGTGTTCGGAGCAAAGGGCGGGGTCAGGCCGGAATGTCCAGAGGGCATTTCCAGGGCTCCGAGCAGGTTGGTTTCTGCAGAGCTTACATCGAATCCATTCCTATAACATCTACCGAGCTACACACACACACACACACACACACACGCACGCACGCACGTGCGCGCAGATGCACCAGGATGTGTAGAAGCCACACGTTCAAGTTCAAACAGAGCAGGAAGCCTAAGGGGAGCAAGCACATGGGGTGTAGGCGGTAAGGACAGGCCGAAAGAGGGATGAGGGTGACTGGGGAGAGATGTGTGGCGTCTGACCCCAGGTGAACAGAGTGAGAAGCACGTTTCCAGCGCACCAGAGAACGGGTCAAGTCTGTGCAGCAAGAAACACTAAATTCTGGGCGGGAAACTACCTACGGCTCCGTGTCATCCAAGGTAGCAGATCGGAGTCAGGGCTGAGGAGAGGCAGCTGCAGGGTGGGCAGGAGGGGTCAAGAAGGACCCCTTGGGCTGTGCGGAGGAGCACGTGGGGGGCTGTGGTAACAGGAAATCGCTTGCGGCAAGTGGCCTCGTGGCCGAACTGGCGTTTAAGATCAATCACTCTGGCACCTGTGATGAGATCCGAGGGGACAGCCTGGAACACCAAGTCAGGAACTGAGCCCTGAGCCTTGGCAGGAGATAAAGACTGACCAAGTCTTGGCATGAAAGACCGGAGTGAAGACCACGACTATGGTTAGCCATGTCTACTGATAAACCGAGAGCTCCTGGGGATGGAGGGGAGGGGCGTGGGATTGGGAGCGGAAGAGAGGTGGGAGGGCCTGCCATGGGGCTTCCACCCCTGCACTGGGGGTGACATGCAGGAATGAGAGAGGCCACCTGGAGAGAGGAACAGGTGTCCTGAACTCCACTCGGAGCACTGAACCCCTGAGAGAAACAGGTGTCCTGAACTCGCCTTGGGGCACTGAAGCCAGGCAGGCAGGGGACGTCCAGGTAAGTGGACGATTCTGTAAGTGCAGATTCAGACCAGAAAGTATCCAGACCAAGGACCTGCAGAGGTGGGACTGCATGCAGGGTGATAGTGCAGAGGGGCCCTCGTGCAACATGGACGGGGGGAGAAGCGGGGCCTCCAGGGATGGCATGAGGAGCCACATCAGGGGGACAGGAGGAAAGAAATGCCAGACAAAGGAACCAGGAACAGCTAAACGCTGAGAGCCTTAGGCCCTTGGGACAGAGGGTAAGGGTACCGGTGAGTTTCTATAACAGAGTCTGAGTGGCAGCCGGATGGCAGGAGGAGAAACTCTAGCGAAGGCGAGTGGTACACACGGCTCTACCCAGCTTCCTCCATATCCACAGAAACAAGCGCTGCAGGAATTCTAAAGACCATGTCATTTAAAATTGCTCTTTGTAACACAATTACCCAGAAAGTATTGTAATCCAGCCTGGAATATCGAATGTATCCATTGAGAGGATGCTGCCACTTGAAATTTACAATCTGTTAGAAAACAGCAACACTTGGTGTCTGGATCCTTTTAGCCACATTTAGATAATGTGCATCTACACTTTCCTAGAACCAATGGCCTGATTTATTGGGAGGTCTTCCTCCTTGATGGAATCAAACCCAAGAATAACCAAGGAGGAAAATCTCTGCAGACTGCTATCTGCACTGAAAGAGACGCGCGATTCTAGCTGGTGATGTGTACCCCGGAGGGAGTGCCCTTGGCACAGTGGCTCTAAGTGGCAGTGCTCATGGAAGTCACCAGGGCTGGCTGGAGCGACAGTCCTGTGTCCCACCCCAGACTCTGATTCCATAGGTCTGGGAAGAGCTCAGGAAATCCACTCTTACCAGGCTCCTGGCAGAGGGTGGAGTGGTGGGGGGGGGATTGGAGGGGGGGTACAGGTGGATCTCAATTAGGCAGCCCAGGGAGCACACATCTGACTCTCTGTGTACTTGAATGACTTCATTCCCAGGAAATGTCCTGGCAGAACTGTTCATGCATTTTTATCACTACTTGTGGTCTAAAAATCATTCGCACATTTCTCTGGGGGAAAAAAAAAAGTCCTTGCTTAAAGAAGCCAATGAGTAGAAGTTCTTGATTTCATTGGGGAAGAGGTTGAGGGGAGAGGGGGCTGGCTTCCCACTGAGCAGGGAGCCAATGTGGGGCTCCATCCCAGGACCCTAGGATCATGACCTGAGCTGAAGCAGCCACTTAACCTACTGAGCCACCCAGGCACCCTTGGGTTCAACATTCTGAAAGCTGTAAACCAAATTCATATGCAGGGTCACGCCCCAAGGCAGGAGATTGCAGGGCACTGTGAAAAGACCTGAGACAGAGCACAAACAATGTGACAATCACCCACCAGCAGGAGAGCTCTGGAAGGGCACAGAACTTTGCCTGGATCTCCACAGGGAGCAGGAACAGAGTTGGGGAAGCGAAACTGGGAGTGTGGAAGGAGTGGCCACGCCTACACTCACCTTCCTGGGGCAGCTGAGAGGCTCAGGGGGAGCTCAGGGGAGAGGACGACTTCAGAAGTGGCCCAGGGTGGCTACTGGGAGCTTCTCGGATCTCCGAGGGTAAACACACTCGTCTTCCCATGACTGCTTCCTCCCCTCAATGCACCTGGGGTGAAAATCATCTTTTTTTCCACTACCTGGCCCTTTTTTCTTTAACCCATGTAGATAAATTATATGCATCTTTAAACTAAATAAATAATTTTCATGGAAAGGTTTCCTGTTCTCTTGACATGCCCATCCTCTGCTCTTTGAAACTCGAATAGAACAATGTGTTACTTCTAGTACAGAGAAGAGCCCAGAACAGAGGAATGGCCACAGAGCGGGGGAACCAAAGGAGAAAGGGGTGAGGAGAGAAAAGGAGACTGGTCACTGCTGTTAAAAATACCATCTCCCCACGTTTTGCCCCATGTGCCTCCCTCTCAAGGGGCTAACAGTCAAACCCTCTACCTTCCCACCTGTCCAATGCTCCTGTTTGGTAGAAAGACCAAAAAGGCAGGTACTTATTTGAAGTGCTCCACTCACCGCAGGTCAAATATACAGAACTATCTTTATATTTTTTAAAAATTAACATTTAATGTATTATTTGTTTCAGAGGTACAGGTCTGTGATTCATCAGTTTTACACAATTCACAGCACTCACCATAGCACATAGCCTCCTACTGTTCTTAAATATCCCGGTTCCAGCGAAATATATTTTCTCACTCATGCAAATGTTTTAACGCATTAAATGACCTGCAAGTTATGGACACACATGTATGTACAAATACATATATCAGGGTCCCATATGCGTTGTATCTTAGTATGTTTTTACTCAACACCTTTTATCTTCTGATTTCTTAAGGAGGAAGAAGTGTTCCTATTCTCAAAGAACATTCGAGATCTGCAGTGGGTTCCCATTTGCTGGACATCCTCCTTTATGTGCAGGAGCACGGAGTTACCCACAGATCACATGAATGGCTGCCACGGTATCTACCATAGCTTGTGTCTTCAAGCATTCTCAGACCAAAGGGTGGGAAAATCTTTACAAGATTATTTCACATTCAAAATAAAATAGCTATTAGAGTACATGCTGAGCAAACTTCACTCTCCCAGTTCTCAAAGGACACAGATAAACTGAACCATTGTGCCCTCTACATGAAATTCTCCTGGTTAAACTCACTTTTCCTTTTGTAAGTAAACATCGCAACATGGATTATTTGTATAGCAAGTAATACATCCCTGGGCGTGTTAATGCTATCTCTAAAGCAATGCCGTATATGCTGGTTTCCAAAAAGCCCATCAAATATAAACCTCACAGGTTCACACAGGCTAGTTACCTGTGGCAAGGGACCACAGTTGTTCACGTTTAGCCCATGTTACATACGCTTGCATCATTTTAATAAACTAAACTTGAAACAGACGACTTGACATGCTTCGGAGGACCCTAAACTCACGGCTGACAAACCACCTGCAAAACTTTTCCAACATCAAGAGCACAGGAATAGGACACTTGATGGTTCAGGGAGGTCTGCTGCCGCCCTGTCGTCAGCTGTGCGGCTCTGATGCCCGGAGCTCCGGGACGACTTGGGGTCGCTCGTTCTCACTCTTCATTCTGGGTGAAAATCACTAGCAGACGCCTGGATAGACGGCGGGAGCGTCGTAAGCACCCCAAGAACCCGTGGCAAACATGCGCGAGGCATTTTAACCTTCCGGAACAGAGAGACTCCAAACATTTCCGGAGACCCTCCGAGAAAGCCAGGCAGGGTCGGCGCTCCCCGGGAGCTCCTGCGCGGGGCAGAATCAAGACCGCCCTGGCGCCTGCCTTTCTGCTCGCCCACTCCTTCGGCCGGTTCAGAACAGCTAAGTTTCCCTTGGCCCTGCTGAGCAAAACACCATCGTTTCTCTTCCAAGGGCTAGAGAATTCTACCAGGTGCCAAACGAGTAACGCACCATTGGAACGCATTGGCTCCCTCCCCGAAGCAGAGACCGGAGCCCGAGCGAGCCGCCGCAGCCTCTCAGTCCTGACAGACACGCCGGGAGAACTTGATGAGAATCATCTCCATTCCCTCCGGGGCGTACAAGGTGCCCGTTAAACCCAGCGCCTCCACCGAGCGGTGGGTTCTACCAGCGGGGGGAGGTGGGCGGAGGCCGCGCGGAGCAGGAGCCGCGAGCAGCCCCGATGGGTACCCCGCTGCCCCGCCGACTTGGCCCGCAGGGTGGCGGCCGGGCCTGCAAGACAATGGAGCGGACACTGGCCGGCGGGGGTCGCGGTCAGGGGTCAGTGGGATCTGGGGGAAGAGGCCACAGCCAGGAAGCCCACCTTCACCCCTACATCTTTGTTCTCTGCAGTAGTCGCTCTTTTTCATCCCCAGAGGAGAACGAGAAGGAAGACGGTCCCCTTCGGCCCCCAGAAGTGGCCGGGTGGGTGACCGCGCGGCCCCTCCCATCTCCCGCAGCAACGACAGGCTCCCGGGTCCCTCTAAACTGCCAGTTTCGCCTCCTCTCCTCGGCCAGGTCCAGAGTTCAGAGGCTTTCTGCTCTCGGCCCGCGTTCACACACCTCCCCGCGTCCCCTTCCCGGGGAAGGACCGCCAGCGTCCTCTCCACGCCCCCCTCTCCACGCCGGGACTCGGGCTGGGGACCCGCGCGACATAGGTGCGAGCACCCTGCACCCTCCCGGAGTCGCCAGCGCCGCGGGGCAGGGGGGGGGCATCTGCGCCCCCGCCGACCTCTGCACCCGGGGCGAGGCTGCTCCGCCGACCGCCCCGCGCTGGGGAGCGCGCCCCGCGCCCCGCCGCCGCCCTACCTGCCTGAGAAGGCGCCACGGGAGCGGCGTGCAGCCGGCGGCGCGAACGCGGGGATCCGCTCCGGGTGCGCCGCGGCGGGCGAGCGGGGGCGGCGGGGCGCGGGGGCCGCGGGGGCGCGGGTCCCCTGCGCTCGGGGCCTCGGCGCGCTCGGGGCGGGCGCGGTGCGCGCAGCGGGGCGGGCGGGAGGCTGGCCGCGGCCGCCGGGAGCCGGGTGGGCTGTGCTCGCTCCGCCCGCCTCCGGGACCCGCGGCCGCACTCGCCCCTCCCCGCGCGCCCCGCCGGCCGCCGGGCTCGGCTCCAGGTCTCGGGGGCGCCGCCTGCCCCCCTCGCTCCGCCTCCGGCTGTCCCGCGGCTCCTGCCTTGGCCGGGCTGCGGAGCCCGCCTCCCTCCGCGGCGGCCCGGGGTGGTCGCTCCAGGTCTCCTGCCTCCCTCCTTCCCACGCTTTCACGCGCGGAGACCGCGCCTCTCCTCTGCTCTTCCTGCTCCTCCGATCCTCCCCTGCGGGTTCTCCCGCCTCGCGCTTTGCTGACAGCCTAAGAATGGGGCTCGCTCGTCCAACTTTTCCTTCCTGACTCGTGCGAGAAGCGGGGGAGCGGGCGGGGAAGGCGGTGGCCGCGCCGCGGGTCGCCTTCCCTCTGGCCCGGAGTTGTGGCTTGGAGCGGGCATCTCCCTTGGGCAGTCCGGACCAGAACAAAGGCCATCGCTGGGACTGTGGCAGTTGTCACCAGATGAGACGAGTGACCCTTTTAAAGATACAGAGGCCATACAGTCCTTCCTGCCCTGGCACTTGAGAGCTTCCGAATTGTGCTGAATTCTCCAAAATATGGATTTTTGCGTGGGACAAGAGAAGCATGGCGAGCTCCCTTTCTCTAGGGATCTGCTCTCTGTTGCAGTTTATACGCCAGAATAGAATCCCACACTCACCCACCCCCCAAATTTTGCTCCTGTTTGCCCTGTAAACATGTTCCACTGTCCACGTTTTGCCGCGAGAGCTATCGGTTCTATTAATTCTGGGTTTATTTGAATAAAGTTATTGCCTGTGTTATATACAAGGCCCTTTGCTATTCTATATTATAAAGTGTGAGTGTGTGCAAAGGGCCTTATATATAACACACGCAATAATTTTATTCAAATGAGTTTATAATCATATTAATTATTCAGATTATTCCCTTCTAAATAAAACATGTGATACATGGGTATATGAAAAATAGAGAATCTGGAGTTCTCTGCATGAAATGCAAAATTTCATACTTAAATGACGTTAAACACTGCACGTTCAGGAATGGATTAAATGATTATTCTGAGATTCTATATGAATTTTCATTTACCTTTCATATTTTTCTGTGAGTTGAGAAACATTTTGTGAATGTTAGGACAAGATCAGTTCAAGGAATCAGCTTACCTTACGTATTATGAGATGGTATGGAGATGTTTTCCATACATAATGTGACAGGAGTATAGATAGACCCAAGTCAGATTTAATTCTTACAAAAATTATGCATAGGGTCACTGAATTTATCAAAGCAATTCAACAATAGGACTAAGGGTAATATGAACTAGTAAGAATGGTTCTGAATTAAAAGTAATATATTTCAACACCTAATTGTTATCTGCACGTCTTACACACTGGCACCAAGAAACAGTAATGCACTGATTACCCATTTCTGTATTTATTGTGTTGCGTTTTATGTGAAACCATTTCATTTTTCTGTATATTGTAAGATTTCTATAGTAGAAGAAACTTGCAGAAATTTTGTCTACCAAAAGTTGGCTCTGGTCACTGGTATTTTTTTTTTTTAAGATTTTACTTATTTATTTTAGAAAGAGAGGAGAGAGGGGAAGGGAGAGGGAGAGAATCTCAAGCAGACGCCACCCGGAGAGGCTGATGCGGGGCTCAATCCCAGCATCGTGAGATCACTCTGAGATCATGACCTGAGCCAAACCAGCATCGCACCCCTGGTAACCAGCCCTTAAAACTCGGTAGACATCAAACAAGAGGCATCAGCTAATATACTAATATGGATTCAGCAGGAGAGCTTATGTTGGTATCACAGAAGTGCTTATGTTTCTGAAATAGAAGTTGTGTACTTGATATGGGTTTCTCTCTGTTATAGATCTAAATGTCTATGTTAGCACGTTATAAGAAGGAAGTAAAAGAGAAGTATGTAGAGAGAAACCCATCAATCGTGAACGATCTGTTTGGATTCTACCTCTCCCCATCACGTTCTGCCCCATCAGTTACTACGGTGACTTCAATACACAAATGACTTGGATAAGGTTTTAAAAAATAATTCTGCTGTCCAAGCATAGAGGCAATACATTATTAGGAATGTCAATATTGGTTCAGATCCCGAAGGTAACTTTTCTCTTAAAGTCAGATATAAATGCTAGTCTGCCGTTGGCGAGTGCTCTGTTTACATGGAGATGCCTGGCGCTGAAATAGTAATTATTTTGTTAGCACAGAAGCAGACATTACCCAGTTCAGAAGCCCCATGAGGTACAAGCAAGAAAAAGAAGAATGTCTTAGGGCACCCGGGAGGCTCAGTCATTAAGCGTCTGCCTTCAGCTCAGGTCATGACCCAGTGTCCTGGAATCGAGTCCCACATCAGGCTCCCTGCTCAGCAAGAAGCCTGCTTCTTCCTCTCCCACTCTACCTGCTTTTGTTCCCTCTCTTGCTGTGTCTCTCTGTCAAATAAATAAATAAATAAAATCTTAAAAAAAAAAAAAGAAAGAAAGAAACAAAGAAGAATGTCTTAAATAAAAACCCCACAGAAACTATCTGTGTACACATCCTGAATTAAAGTTCTTGTCACTTTTCAGAATATAAATTATTAAGCTTTATCTTATGGAAAAATGTGTCAGTGAATTCTTTGTGTTTTATGACGCTCATAATCTACTGTCCTGCTAATACACCTTTCTCAAATGAACTGGAAATTTAAACACAGAAATAAAGTAATTTGCTAATTCTTAATAGTTTGGGGAACAGAGACACTCACGTCCAGATTAGTCACGTCCCTGAAGTGTCGGTAGGAGCCAGCAAATGGAGAATTTCTCACGTATGACTGAGGGACACAATATCATTTTCTAAATCACAACACAGTTTTAACCCCTGGTTTACAATTTGCTTCAAAGTCCAGTTTATCTATTTGCTAGGGACTGAAGGTTTCTGTACCCCCCAAATTAGTATGTTGAACTCCTAACTGCCCAGTGAGATGGTGTTAGAAGCGGAGGCCTCTAGGAGAAGATTAGGTCTGGACGGCAGAGCCCCCACCAAAGGGATTGGTGCCTTTATGAGAAGAAACAGAGAGCTTGTTTGGCTGCACTATTCTCTGTGCGGACACAGTGAGAAACAGTGTCCTGTAACCCGGAGGAGGGTCAGCCCTCCACGCCATACCCCTTTGCCAGACCCTGATGTCAGACCACCAGCTTCCAGAACTGAGAAATAAGTTTGTGTTGCTGATAAGACATCCGGCCTGCGGTCACTTGTCATAGCTACCCAAGCTGACTGCGACCCTAGCCCCGCCAGGTCCTGAGGGAGGGCTATTGCCTTCCTCCACTATGACTGTGAGCTTTTCTATTCTTCTTGCAGTTCTGTCAGTTTTCACTTCATGTGTTTAGGATTTCTGTTCTCAGTGCATAATGATTAGAATTGCTATTGATCCCTTTATCATTTTGAAATAATCTTTATCCCCAGTAACATTCCTGGAGATGAAGTTCACTTTTCATTATACTGATAGAGCCACTGGAGCGTTCTTTTGATCGGTGTTGGGAGAGTATCTCATCTGTTCACTGTCAGATGATTTGGATCTTTATAGTTAAAGTGTGCTTCTGTAGAAGGTGGGTGGAGAGGACGTGACCGCCTGGGGACCTGTGAGCTGGGCAATTAGAGTCGCCTCCCCTCCCCTGATCTCAGAACGTGCCTCCTGCCTACCATACCCACAGTGGGAGCCATTGTCACCGGAGTGAGCAAGGTGCTGTTAAGATCATCCGGACACCCTCTTGGTGGCATGCAAGTAACCCTCCATGCATCTGTGCGATTCTGGTGGGCAGGTGCCGAGATCTGCTCATTTAGCCGCAACCCAAACAAGCCTCATACATCAATCTTGGCTTATGAAACTTCCACCTGTCCATCTGGAGGAGCTGGTCTCTTTCTTCTGTCTCTCCTTGCCCTCTGGGTATGGGAGCCAGTTCCAGATTTTACCCGGGAGGCTTCCAAGTTTGCAAACCAACAGATTCTTAAAGGAAACCACAGAGCGAGGGCTTGGTTTTTTGTTTTTTGGTTTTTTTTTAATTGGATGTTATAATCTTTGCATTTTAATTGGAGTGTTTGGGCACTTTATATTTATCTCAAGTGTACATAAAAGTATAAGAATTTTACATTAAAAAAATTTTACATCATTACTCTTCCGTATATTCCATATATGGACTAAAGTCACAGGGCATAGGAATAGGGCTGTGACTTAAAGGCTGGCTACCTCTGATTTGTTCATCCAATTAGGAAGTGTGAAGAAAGTAATCTCACTCAGTGTAATCTCTTATGGAGAAGTCTGTCTGTATCATATGACCATCGCTACACAAAAGCATCTTTACTTGCAAAACTATGCAGATCATAAGAGACAGATTGACATCTATTTTTTTTTTTACTTGAAAATATTATTAAAGCCACAGAGATGTCTCGGTGATATCTTTTGGTCACCAGTCAGTTATTTGAGAGATAAATAGAATTGGTGATTAAGGCACAAATGCCAGAAAATAATAGCAGTTGGTTAATTCTCAAAGTGGAAACATTTATTCAGCTTGGAGTGTGTTGGTATAGAAATGCCACCTTCCCCTTGGACGAGCAAAGTCATTTGTTAGAACCAGGGGCTCATGTTCACTCCCTGCTCAGATATTCTATGCTTTGCTTAAAATCAGGAATGCCTTGCCAGTGAAAGAAGTTCTTCAAGATGCAAACTGATTAATGTTGGAAAAGGGGGTTAAAAATCCGATGTTTCTTTAGTAATGAAAATAGTTTAACAACTTCCCTTGAAACATACACTTGTGTGTCGAACTTTTCATTCATCATTTTATTTAAACACACAGAAACACTCAACAAGTACCAGCATTCAACGTGTGCATAACTAATTGCTATTTTGGTAAATATTACTTTGGCATGTTAGTGATCAAGGATCCACAAAGAGTTAGTCGAACAGAACTGGGGCAGTACATTTATTTTATCCTTAGAGTTCAGAAAGCTCTCATGACGCATCTAACAGTTTGTGTATTTTCTTCAAAAGAATGAGACACGTTAATTATAAATACCGTGGTAGAGCAGGGGCCCTGGGTGGCTCGGTCTGTTAGGTGTCCAACTCTCGGTTTCCTGGTTGGGTCATGATCTCACAGGTCATGAGATGGGGCCCCTCCTCGGGCTGCTCACCCGGCAGGAGTCAGCTTGAGATTCTCTCTCTCAGCCCCTCCTCCAGCTCTCTCTTGTTCTCCCTCTAAAATAAATAAATCTTTCAAAATAAATAAAATAAATGTAGACACGCATACATACATACCATAGTACAGCAAATCCCGGTTCTTTAAAAAAGCCTCTCTATTAAATAGTCTGCATATTTTAAATGATTGACTGCAACACCTATATAGATCAACCCTGAAAAACAAACTCACCTTTGCCTAAATTTTGTATGTGCATTTTGGGTACAGAGCTCCTCAGTCAAACTAAACAGACATATGGTGTGAGCAATACAGGCTCCCGCAATGTTTGCAGCTGGTGGCTTGAAATGTCTGTCCTGCAGGTTCTGCGCTGCTCGTTAGTCCAGATTTTTTTTTTAAAGATTTTATTTATTTATTTGACAGAGAGAGATCACAAGTAGGCAGAGAGGCAAGCAGAGAGAGAGAGGAGGAAGCAGGCTCCCTGCTGAGCAGAGAGCCCGATGCCGGACTCGATCCCAGGACCCTGAGATCATGACCTGAGCCGAAGGCAGCGGCTTAACCCACTGAGTCACCCAGGCACCCGTTAGTTCAGATTTTTGAATAGGCAGGAGACCCAGGACATTCCTAAGGGATTTTTGTTTAAAGATTTTATTTATCTTTCAATAGAGAGAGTGGCAGAGGAGAGGGAGAAGCAGACGGCCAGGTGAGTAGGAAGCAGGATGGGGGGGCTCCATCCCAGGACCCTGAGATCAGGGACTGACTGAGCCACCCAGGCACCCCATGGCCATTCCTAAAGGATTTAAAGATGACCTGCCAAAGCAGGCTCCTGATGTCTCTCCACATCTTTACGGCGGACCTGGAGCTTCATTAAGCTATAAAATGTTTGTATTTTAGAAGTAAACGAGCTTTACAATTTTATGGTGAATACTGAAACAATGGAACATTTAGAGCATTTTCCTAAGTCTTACAAATGTTTAAATCACTGGTTCAAAACCTGTGTCCTGTTAAGATACCTCCTCCTGTGTGCAATGGGGGAGAACGGTTACTTTAATTTGGAATTTTACTTGAGAGTTTCAGTCCCATACCTCAAGAAAATGTTGATATTTCATGAAAAGACAGAATGGTGGTATTCAAGAAGATCTTAAAGATCAATTCTTTTCTCAATGGAGAGACTGAAGGCTGCAGTAAATAAGTGAACTGGCCCCAAAGAGATTTAAGTATATTGATCTGAAAAAAAAAAAAAATCCAAAAAATCCATTATTCAGTTTGGAACTTAACCATGATCTTCAGAAAATCATTACACATCAAAGGCACAGCTTCTGAACTTGAATCTTTCTCCAGTAATTATCTAAGCCCTGTGCTGCTTTTAAACAGCTCAAAGGAATCAAGCCACGTGGCGAGAGCAGCTGGCGTCGCGGAGCAAACCGTGAAAGAGGCGCCGGAGACGCGAGCTGTCGCGAGGGAAGCGGCCCGGAGGAGCGCAGGGACAACGTCAGACGCGACGGGGTGCGACGGCCCCCGCGCCCCGACCAGAGCTGAACACACAAGCGTCCGGAGCCCAGGCGGCTGGTTTGGGCGACGCGCGAGGACTTGCTCTGTCCCTCCGCGTCCCCACCCCGCAGCTCTCACGGTGAGACACACGCGCTGCGGAGTGACCAGGAGCGCACGGCGGGCGGGCGGTGCCCAGGGCTCCGGCTTATGTTCCCCGGACCTGCTTTCACGGCGGTGCGTCCAGTATGTCCACGGCTGACTCCATCCCAGCGTGGAAGCCGTTGTCCAGACGGGAACACGCGAATGCGGCTGCGAACCGTGTTTCTGCGCCTGCTGCTGCTGGGGAGTCTGGCGACCTACGTCTCTGCAGCGTGTCCGTGTTGCCCTGCGAAGCTGCCCTCACCTGCGGGCATCCCGTCCCCCTCGCCAGGCTCGAGTTAGCAGCCGCTGTAACCCGCTGAACTTGGGCTTCTCAGGGTCACGACAGCACAGATCCCTGCGGCGCCCCTGACGGCTGCGTGGTTTCGCAGAGCCAGCTCTTCCGTCCCCCAAATTCAGCATGTGTCCTCTTGTTCTTACACTTGATTTTTTTTTTTTTCAATATTCCCAAGAATCCGAAATCAGCGTTGTCCCCCTTGCTATTCCTAGATTCAGGTAAGAAAATGAACCAGCACGTTGCCGGTGGCAACCATGAGGCAAGGTCTTAATGTTTTCCTCTGCGTGCAGAACCCATCCAACCAAAAATGTACACATTCTTCCCTATAATGACACTAGGTAAAAACTTGAGTGACACTGGAGTGGCACGGACCCTTCCAATTCTGCTTTCACGACATAGTTGTTTGTTTGTTTTTTTTAAGATTTTATTTATTTATTTGACAGATAGAGATCACAGGTAGGTGGAGAGGCAGCAGAGAGGGGAGGAAGCAGTCTCCCCGCTGAGCAGAGAGCCCGATGAGGGGCTGGATCCCAGGACCCTGAGATCATGACCTGAGCAGAAGGCAGAGGCTTAACCCACTGAGCCACCCAGGCGCCCCTCCATGGACATAGTTTTAATGTCCAATCGCCATAGGTCATACGGACGAGCATCTTGTACTGCTCCCAGAAGCATCCGTTTCAGGACTTCGAGAACCTTCTTGTAGTCTCTGAGGGCTGCCTGGCTCTCAGAGAAGGCGCATTCCCTTGAGCTGTGGGAGAGGTATGATCCATGACCACAAAACCATCCTGTGTTTCCAATTCATAGAGATCATTTAAATATGTGAGAACCTTATTGCTCAAACCTTCACTTTCATTTGCTAGGCTGTTAAACAAACAGCCTTCACAATCGTCTAAAGAAAAGCTATGTCCAAGCTTAGGGCAAGGCAGCAAAAAAGGAGATAGGGGCCGAGTTCCCTTTCCTTCCATAACCAACAACTTGCTTATAATTAGCAGAACTTATTACTGTGTTTTCTAGCATCAGTTCTTCCCTCAAATACCAGCATTCTGGTAAAATCACACACACACACACACACACACACACAGGGAGCACAACCTGAATGATATTTCCTCTAACAGCTGGTGAAATCCTTGATTTATAACATGTTGTAGACACTCAAAGCTCTTCCACAGTCCCATTCTCCCATTCTAAAGACGATCATCAGCTCCCAGAGGACCTCAGCCCCGTGTCCATGCCGAGCAGGGAGGATTGGCTTCTAGCAGCCATCGTAATGTCCTTGTCTACTACTGTCTTCTGGTTTGGTTTCCATTTATTTTTTTTCTTCTAATTATGAGACACATTTTTGTATTTCTCTGCATGCCTGGTTCTTTTTGATTGGATAAACACTGCAATTTTCCTTTCTGGTTGCTAGATATTTTACATTCTTATAAATATTATTGTGCTTGGTTCTGTGACATGTTAAATTACTAGGAAATGGTCTGATCCTTTTGGATGCTACATTGAAGCTGTCTGGTGGACAAAAGAAAGGCTCAGTCCAGGTCTGACTCTCCCCTGTGTTTGCGCTATGTGAGCATTCGTGTGAGGTTCTCTACCAAATGTCACTGCATGGTGAGGTTTCCCACTGTGACTGCCGGAAATAGAGCAGCCCTGTGAGAACTCCATTGATCGCTCCCTCTAACTTTTGAGTAGTTACTTCCCAGCCTCTGGTGTTTTGTTTTGCTTTCATGCTTGAGCAACTCGATCCTCGTGTGAAGAGTTGAGGAGGACCCCCTGCATATTTCTGGGGTGCTCTCTGGTGCAGATCTCTCACCTGTGGTCCCCTGTGAACTCTGATCGGCACGGTGTCCTCACGGTGTCCTCGAACTCGCAGCCCGGGTCTCCACCTGTGTCCCGCTTCCCGCTCCGCATCTGAACCTTCCCTCTGGGTGGTCAGCTCAGGGACCACGGTCCTTTACTGCTCGTGGACGACACCTTGGCCACTATTCCTCATGTATTTTGTCTCCCTTTTTGGTTATTTTAGGCAGGAGGGTAAATTTGGTTTTTACAACTTCTTCTTGGTCATATAGAAATCTGTGCTTAGCGCTGCTTTAATGTATTCAGATCACTGGTAAGAGTTTCCTTGAACGATCACTGACTATTGCTAAGAGAAATGAGGAGAATCTATTATAATGTAAAAATTTCTAAAGTGCTCAATGACCCCCAAACCCTACTTGTCTGTATATATCACACATCTTTTTTTTTTTTTAAGATTTTATTTATTTATTTGAGGGAGAGACAGAGAGAGAGTATGGCGGGGGGAAGCAGACTCCCCACTGAACACGAGGTCTGATGTGGGACTCGATCCCAGGACTCCAGGATCATGACCTGAGCCGCGGGAAGACACGTCACCAACTGAGCCACCCAGGTGCCCCTGTATCATAGATCTTGAATGAACCAAGTTAAAAATAAATTACCTCAAGTGTATCTTATACCCAGAGTAAATTATAAGATTTCCAGCAATTATCTTATAAACATAATCAGTTGCAGCTTTCGAAATTTTAATTCAAACTCATCTAAAAATTAATATTTCATCTTGATAGCAGACAATCTTTGAGAAGTCTGCAAAGAGGATACTGTACTATAAATGAGTTGAGACAAAGACACATTCAGATTTCCTGAACTATAAGTTTCTTGAGCTATATATCATTTGTGAAGTTCCCATTTTCCCCTAAATTGCAAGAACTTGGTTTCTCAAAAAAAAGTGCTGGGTACTACACCTCAGGCTTTATAGCCAAATACACTTTTTTTTTTTTTTTTTTTGCCATGTCACTTTCACCCTCATTTTAAGTTATTTACCTCTTAAATGAACCCATTCAGCATGGAAAGAGGTCATTCAGAGGTGAGCCCAGGTTGCCCAGTGAGCTGGCACTGGGCAGCCACGTTCCAACTCCCCCTTCGGCCCTTGGAATGTACATTCCACCCCCTGTTCCCACAGGAGGAGCTTTCCCGGGACAAAGCCTGGAGGGAGTGATGTGTTCCTGATCCCATGGGAGTGACATGACTGAACCACGTTGTTCAAGATTCTGGAGGGCCGGTGCAGGAGTCGGCTGGTCTCGCAGCCTCCCAAGACAAGCCCCTACCTAAGCCCCCTTGCTCGTTACATCTGCCACCCACCCATCCCAAGGGGTTTGCTTCTTTCTTGGGTCTCTCCTTGCCCCCTGTGAACGGGAGGCCCGTTGCCAGTGCCGCCCCCCACCCCCACCCCTGGAGGCTGCCAGCCACTGTCAGCCCACTTGAGTTACCATGGAGACACTGCTGTGATTTGTGTATGCGCAACTTATTGACAAAAAGATGAGGTTTAGGGAACTTCATAGGAGATGTAGTGGCCTTTGAGACCACATATGTGGTGTGAAATCTATTTAAAATTGAGTCGTTCATGAAAGTATTTACGATCTTGTAAACATAAGAATGATCTGGAAACATTTTTTTTTTTTTTTAATTTGAGCACAGTTGACACACAATGCTTCGGTGGACACATTGACACACAATGGTTCAGTTGGACCACTCAGTGATTTGACAAGTCTACACATTATGCTATGTTCACCACAAGTGGAGCAACATTTTAATTTGGAAATTTATTTGACAGAGAGGGACACACAGAGAGAGGAAACACAACAGGAAGAGTGGGAGAGGGAAAAGCAAGCTTCCCACTGCGCAGACAGCCTGACACGGGGCTTGATCTGAGGACCCCTGGGATCATGACCTGAGCCAAAGGCAGAGGCTTAAGGACTGAGCCACCCAGACACCCCTAGAGTGTGACTTTTTAATTTAAGTATACTTCACCGTTAACTTATCATTACCCATCACTTTTCCTTCTCACACCTTTTGGATTCAAGCAGTCCGTATAGGGGAATTGTTGGTGTTACTGAAAACCCCCGAGGCAAAGAAGCTAACGGTGTATTTTTGCTAAATTCTCTTCTGAAACAATGTGTAGCATTGCTACATACTGCACAGTTTATATTAAAACTACTTCGGTTGCATCAAAGGGCCTCACCCTGAGATAGGTTTCACTTAATCAAACAAAGGACAGATTGCTTTTCTCATGTGAGCATCACACGTTTCGACCTGCGACCCCATGGATGATTTATCCCAGGAGCTCTGCAGTCCTGATAGGGATTCGTCTCATAAGGTTACACCAGCTCCTTACCCTCAGGGTCCTTCCTCTGCCCTACATACTCTGGGGAAGGCTTAGACCCTTCCAGGCTTTAAGGTCACACAGACTTTGATTCCAATTTAATTATTTCTCTTTTCATAGAGACTCTTTAGACGCTGACCTAAAATGAAATGCACTTCCGGACCTAAGACCCTGAGCCTTGTTTCCATTTCTAGTAAAACTTTCTTCCCAGATCAGTACCATCACGCTGAAACTGATCCCATGTCCAACTTTATGAATTCAGCTTAAAGGCTAACGCCGTGTTCATTCTGCCTTGACACTGGTTGTTGCTAATCTACACAGGACAGGCGGTGTGGCCCTTTGCCACTTCTCATTAGTGTTACTTGAATACTTTTAAAGTTATGATTAAATGGCCAGGATAAGTGATCATGGAACTTTATTACAATTTCAACAGCTCTAAATGTGTATATATATATATATATATATATAGAGAGAGAGAGAGAGAGAGAGACTTTATTATTGTAATAAACATTTTCAAAAAGCTGAATCTGACAGACCTAGAGATTTATGTAATTATTACAGTACTTCAAGCTAATTAGACAAGGTAAGACATTCATTGAAGGTGTTTTAATTAACAGTATTCACTAATGCCAAAACAGCTTTTAGTTTCTCCTTGTGGGTTTTTAAAAAATTCTTACAGCTTTAAACTGAGTTCAACAAGATACATTGTTTCTGATCATTACCATCTTATATTCAAATTTTATATTTACATTGATACTTATATATAAAGATCTTGTATTCAATTCTTATATTCAAATTCTCTTCTCGAATTTAAAAGGCAAACACTTTCTATATTTATTCTTAAATATCTCGAGTTCTCCTGCCCCAGCCAGCCTCCGCCATGATCTTAGGGTGTTGGATAACCTTAGAAGCTCTTCCATGAGGGTCTCTCCGATCTTTTTCCAGACCCTGCATAGGGATCTCCGGCACTCTCTGGTCAGGTCAGAAACCCGAGAAACTGCCTAAGTGGAGACGGCAGGAAGGGGACGCCCGGACGGACGTGACCGCGCAGTGGCTAGGGCGCACGACTGCGAAGGGAAAGTCCCGGGTAGAGGAGAGGCCTCCGAGGAGGTGGTTCTCAGGGGAACCGGAGAGGCAGCAAGGGAGGGTCCTTTTAGGAAAGCTGCCACGGAAGGAAAAGTAAAGGGACCCAGCAGAGCTGTCTGGGCATTCTGCTCCCTTCCGAAGTCCGCTTCCTCCTTCTAATGTAGCCGTGAAAACAAGCAAGCAGGTGCCGTCTCAGGCGGCTCGTCGGTGGTTACTGTCTTAAGGAAGAGTATCATCCTCCTATTAAAAAATAAATAAATAAACTCTTACTTTCATGCTAGCTGAAATGTCTTAGCAACAAATTCTTTTCTTCCAAAAATAAAAAGAACATATTTAACAACAGAAAAGCTTGAGAGACTTGGAATTAACATATGACAGGGAATTCCTGGTAATCAGTGTAAATGAAGACAATGGCTTTTCCATGTGTTTCAAAGTCATGGGGCACCTCAAGGGGATGTGAGGAAGAAAAGGTTCCACTGGACAACAGTAGAAAGCCGGGCAAAGACTGGAAACTCCCAAACCCACGTTTTCTGATCCTTTGATTTTCTGTTCTTTCAAAATCAGGAGACCAGGGCCGGTAGAAGTTCCTCCTGAAAGCATTTCACAGCCGCAGGACTCATGGAAAAACCATCTCCTGTCTGGGGCGCGGCAGGATTCTCAACCAGGGTCAGGCCTCTCTTAACTGTGCTTAAACCTCAACTGTGGAGGCCACTTTGCAACTGAGATCTCGTTTGTTCCAATGTCAAAATCTCTGTAATCAGTGATTTTGTTTTGTTTCAAACCCTTTGTGTACATGCCATCACCTCTGGGCAATTCAGACATTTCTTTGTACTAGACTACATTTGCCTGAGAAAACGAGGCATCGTTTCAAATAAATCTCTAGAGACCAAAGGGGTTTGTTTGTGTTAGCCACTCAAGTGATTGTTCTTTATTCTCATTTTATTAGAAAATTGCTAAGAATAAAAGGAAAATATTATTGATCTCTGAAAACACCATGTTCAAAACTTGACTTTTAACAATTACATCTTATGTCTTTAACAATACCAAGGACAACTGTGATGTGTGGTTATTATATTACTCAAGAGTCTCTGTTTGCTCCCATCATAAAATGCATTTAAAAATCTATATAATGTGCATATGTATGGGTATCTATGATTTAGACATCTAATGTACACTTAAACGTAACTTTCTTATGAATAGTATTCTGATGTATCTAGTTACCTTTACTTATCCTTCTCTTTCTGAAAGGGCATTACGATAGCTTAAAAGGAGAAAGATTATAAACCAGAAAGAGATGAGTAGGGTTAAAGTAAAGGCAAAAGCAAAACAGAGGCCAAGCCATAAAATGACAGAAGTAATTGGTGTGCAGCCCTGTGTGTTATGAAGTCGAACAGAACGGCATCTGCCATAAATAAAAGATTAATAATGCCATGAACATGAGTGGCTGCTGGAATTGGACCTCACAGTTGTTTCAAACCAAGCACTAAAAGTGAAAGCAAATATAATCTATTCCGACATTTGCTGTTTCCAGAAGACAACACGTGTAGTCTCCACTGTGGAGAAGGCACCTTTGCTTTCTTGTCATTGTGGTTTGGAAAAACTATCCCCCATGGGTGGTTTATTTGGAGACACATGTAACTTCGTTGTCAGGAGGCAGTGTTTTGAGAATGATGGGCGCTCATCTTGCCTGTTAGGATACACAGGTTTAGAGAGCTTCAACCATTTCCAAGCCCGGAAAAACAAAGTAACAATGGATGCCTGTTACTAGATAGCTTATGAATCACTTTCATATACGACAGGTCCTTTAATCTTATCATTCTTGGAAAACTAGGATGATTATCCGCCCCATTTGATGCCTGAGTTCAATGGGCTTGGGCCATTGGCCTGATGAGACGAGGGAAAGATCCAGGACTCCAAGTCAGATCCCGTCTTCCACACTGTACAATCTCTATTTTTGCCACTCCTGAATTGGAGGCATAAAGGGATACTTTTATGCTAAACTTATCCCTTACATTTGCATTTATGTTAAAAAGCTTTTCTTCTGAATTTTGGTCAGAGGTGAGTGTATCTCCAGGCATTGAGAAGAATTTCTTAAGCATAGGAGCTCAAGGAAGTCTTGAGCATGGAAAGTTAGGTGAGCATCTCCTGTCCACTGAGGTGATTTGAGAGACGGTTTCTCAGTGCCCAGTGTGCATGGGATTCACTGGGGAGTCTGGGTAACATGAAGATTCGGATGCCAGGACGCCGCCAGGTCTGGCTGTCACTGTGGTACTTCTTACCGCACCCCGTGCATCTCTGGACCTCCCTTACTCTCGGCTTGTGTAGTTCTTCTCCATTTACAGAACTTAGTGTAGAGTTTCTCCTTTGACAATTTCACAGCCACTTTCTTTAATGCATAAGCTTTGAATTCCTATTAGGGATCCCATTTCTCCAATAAAATGAATCTTTCCAGGAGGTCAACGGGTGCCCCCAAACCTTTCAGCCGGCTAACGAGGTAGTTATAAAAGTCTGATTTTCTGATCCCAAAGCTCTCTCTAGCCTGGCACCACCCTGCAGAGAGAGAAGTCAGTGACCTCTCCACAGGCTCTCCTGCTGTGCCCTGTGGGTCCGGGTTCCCCCTAAGTCCCAGCTCAGCCCCTTCCAAGACAGCCCTGCTGGGGGCGCCTGGGGGGCTCAGTGGGTTAAAGCCTCTGCCTTCGGCTCAGGTCATGATCAGGGTCCTGGGATCGAGCCCCGCATCGGGCTCTCTGCTCGGCGGGGAGCCTGCTTCCTCCTCTCTCTGCCTGACTCTCTGCCTACCCGTGATCTCTCCCTGTCAAATAAATAAATAAAATCTTTAAAAAAAAGCCCCGTCTGGCAGGTGGAGCTTTCCAGATGGCGCTCCCAACAAGCTCCCAAGACCTCTTTGACCTGGGCAGAATCCATCCAGTTCCCCTTCTGAGCCAACCCAGTTTCCCCAACCCAGTTTCCCGCGCTTTCCCTGGCCGCTTCTCTCTGCTGTGACCCTTTTCACTTCTATCCAACTCTGTCACACCCGTCACTGGTCCTGAGTGATCATCTCAGGCCTTCCTTGTTTCTAATTTGGTTTTGCCTCCTTTGTCCCTATTAAAGCTATAGAAGAGGAGAATTTCCTGTAGGATTAGTGAAGTGGTCGAAAATACATCATCAGGGGCTTAGTTTTTTGGGGGGGAAAATGCAATATGTCAGGGTAATATTTTTTTTAACATGTCTGCTTTTTAATCTCCTCTTTTAAGATTTACCACCTATGCGATTTTCGTGGAAGACTGCCTTCATCACAGCCGTAAGGCTGCAGTGCTCCGAGCTGATGCATCTCAGCCCAGCGCTGGATCTCAGGGTCCCGTCATCCTGCTGCGCGGCCCATAAATGTTGAATGATGGTAATGACCCGTGCAGTATCGTTTCATGGTGAGCCCAAAAGGTGTGACTGGCAACTGCCCGTAAGAGAAACACTATAAATTCTACTGAAAAAGCCTGCCATGATCTACAGTGATAGCAAGGTGACTTCCCAGTCCGGAGCAGCGAGGCCCCTCTCTGACACCCACAGCGTGACTCCACGGAGCATCTCCTGATGTCCGTGAGTTATGTGATTACAGAAATACAGCTTGTGAATGGGGCCTATCACCACCCAGGAAGAGTTGGAAAGGTATAACTCATACTCCCCAACTGTACTTTTTTCCCAGTTTTTCCAATCAGTTAGCATAACAGGCATTGAGAATACAAAAAGTTAGTGTAATTCCTTGTCCAAAGCAACCTTACCAGAGTAATATTATGAAAAGCGAGGGCAACTCTGTACATTTTATATATGTGTTGTGTATATGTGACTGCATACGTGTGTGTACATATGAGCATATATGCACGTATGTGTAATAGAGTAAGTCTATACATACGTACAGGGTTACACACGTGTACGTATGTTTTAAAATATGGATGTAGTTATTCAGCCATTGTGAGGCCAATAGATCAAGAGAGGGCTCATTGAAAAGATGGGTAATTTTATACACACACACACACACATACATATTTTTTAAGTTTTTATTTATTTTTTAAATTTCTTTTCAGTGCTCCTGAATTCATAGTTTCTGCACCACACCCAGTGCTCCGTGCAATATGTGCCCTCCTCAACACCCACCACCAGGCTCACCCATCCCCCCACTCCCACCCCTCCAAAACCCTCAGTTTGTTCCTCAGAGACCACAGTCCCTCATGCTTCGTCTCCCCCTCCAATTTCCCCCAACTCCCTTCCCGTCTCCAGCTCCCCATGTCCTCCGTGTTATTCTTTATGCTCCACAAATAAGCAAAACCATATGATAATTGACCCTCTATGCTTGACTTATTTCACTCAGCATCATCTCTTCCAGGCCCATCCATGTTGCTACAAAAGTTGGGTCTTTTGTTGGGTCTATCACTGTAGATCATGGCAGGCTTTTTCAGTAGAATTTATAGTGTTTCTCTTACGGGCAGTTGCCAGTCACACCTTTTGGGCTCACCATCCTTTCTGATGGAGGCATAATACTCCATGTGTATATGGACCACATCTTCCTTACCCATTCATCCGTTGAAGGGCATCTTGGTTCTTTCCACAGTTTGGTGACTGTGGCCATTGCTGCTATGAACATTGGGGTACAGATGGCCCTTCTTTTCACTATATCTGTATCTTTGGGGTAAATACCCATTAATTCAATTGCAGGGTCACAGCGTAGCTCTATTTTTAATTTCTTAAGGAATCTCTACACTGTGTTCCAAAGTGGCTGTACCAACTTGCATCCCACCAACAGTGTTAAGAGGGTTCCCCTTTCTCCACATCCTCTCCAACACATGCTGTTTCCTGTCTTGCTAATTTTGGCCATTCTAACTGGTGTAAGGTAGTATCTCAATGTGGTTTTGATTTGAATCTCCATGATGGCTAGTGATGATGAACATTTTTTCTTGTGTCTGTTAGCCATTTGTATGTCTTCTTTGGAGAAGTGTCTGTTCATGTTTTCTGCACATTTTTTGACCTGATTATCTGTTTTGTGTGTGTTAAGTTTGAGGAGTTCTTTATAGATCTTGGATATCAGCCCTCTGTCTGTATTGTCATTTGCAAATATCCTCTCCCATTCTGTGGTTTGCCTCCTTATTTTGTTGACTGTTTCCTTTGCTGTGCAGAAGCTTTTCATCTTGATGAAGTCCCAAAAGTTCATTTTCACTTGTTTCTTTTGCCTTTGGAGACATATATTGAAAGAAGTTGCTGTGGCTGATGTTGAAGACGTTACTGCCTATATTCTCCTCTAGGATTCTGATTGATGGATTGCTGCCCCACGTTGAGGTCTTTCATCCATTTTGAGTATATATATATATATATATATATATATAGTATATATATATGTGTGTGTATATTCTATATATAATACCCACATATTATATATAGAATATACACATATGTGTGTATATATAGAATATACACACACATATATTCTATGTATAATATACATATATTATACATATATTATACATATACATATACATATAATATACATATATTATACATATAATATACATATATATACATATATATACATATAATATACATATACATATAATATACATATATTATACATAGAATATACACACACACACATATATATATATATTTAATATATTTATTTATTTATTTATTTGACAGACAGGGAGAGAGAGCCCAAGCAGGCAGAACAACAGGCAGAGGCAGAGGGAGAAGAAGATTCCCCGCTGAGCGGAAAGCAGACCCTGGACCCCGGGATCATGACCTGAGCTGAAAGCAGATGCTTAACCAACTGAGCCACGCTGGCTTCCTAAGATGCGTTGTTATACTCACAGACCCCAAGAGGAGGGAACATGCCATGCCATGCACACAGGGAACCATGGGAAAGCACCGGGATCTCTTAGAAGCCAGAGGGAGTGAGAGCAAAGCACGGGCGAGAGCCTGTGTCATAGCTTCCACAGGAAGGAAGAGAATAGGCAGGGTAAGGAGAGTTAGGATTGGCTGTTGTTAATGACTCCCATGTGCTCTGGGGTATAAGAGAATTAGGATGAAAGATCACTGGGTTTCAAAAAATGTTGAGCTTTAAGAATTGCCAAGGTATCCTCAGTCCTAGTTATCAATCGATATGTAACAAATTGCTCCAGAAATTTGGCATCGGGAAACAGCAAGCACGGATGGTCTCGCTCTCTGTGGACTGGGGGCTGGAGTGGCTTGGTCTGGTGGGCCAGACTGAGGTTCCCTCAAGATGCCGCCTGACCAGGTTGTCAGGCGGACTCCGGGCATCTCCAGGGTCCTTGGGGGAGGATGACTCTCCATTCATTCATGTGGACCCGTCCACGGAGCTTCCTCTGGGTTCCCCTGAGAGAGGGAAGGGGGAAGAGAAAGAGAGAGAGAGAGAGCGAGAGAGAGAGCGCGCGCGCACATGCACCCAGGAAAGAAGCCACAGTTGTTTTGTCATTGAATCTCAGAAATGACACCCGGCCACCCTGTGAGCTCTGCTCATCAAAGGCAAATCCACTGTTTAGCCCACATGCAATAGGGGAGCGGTCCACAGAGGCTGGGGAGCAGGGACCATCGGCCGCCTCAGAGACCACAGGCCACACCAAAAATTCGGCAAGCAGGAAGGAGAGGCTGACCCCTGACGTTAAAACTGTTACACATCTGCAGGCTTGAAAACTACCGGACACGCAACAGGCTGAAACGTTAAATGGTTGACCATGAGCTTGTTAGTGGCCTAAGGACGCAGACAACTCCTAAAAATTAATAAGAGAATAATTAAATTCAAAAGCAGAGCTGCCAGGAGACCAAAGGGCAGCTCAGAAAAAGAGAAATTCGTATTCCCCCCACACTTGGGGAAAAGTACCCAAGACACAGTAGCAATTAAAGAAACGCCAATTAAGAAGTGAGATAATGCTCTCAAATATCAGAGAGGTAAAATTGGAGCAGGTTGAGAACGCCCAGAGAAGACAAGGGTCTTCTCCTACACTACTAGTGGTGGTTGTAAGGGGGTACAGCTTTTCCAGAAAGCAGGTTGCCAATAAATATGACTGCCTTCATACCCGTTCCACAGAAATTCTCATTCTAGGCACCTAGAATGATTCGAAATGGAAACGTGGACTGAGCCACATACATACTTACCATAGAACTACTTGTGTTGGCAGAGAAGGGGTAGCATTTTAAATGCTGGAACATTAGAAAAATTATGTAAATGGAAAAAGCAACCCCCTCACCTCAATAAGCAGGGAACATGGAAGGATTCTCTTCCAACTCAGAGAATGTTCAAAGAAAGGACCCCAGCTCAGCTCCAGGGCAAGGCTCTGCCAAAAACTGAAATGTGTCTGGAAATAAAAGGGAGAAACTCCATTTTGTGCTGGAGAGGAAAAGGGCAGAAATGGAGGTGACGGGAAGGGAGAGCCATCAATGCTGAGAAATAAAAGTGCCAACTGAAAATCCCTCCCCCAAGAAATGTCTTAAGGCCAGTTAGCATGAGGGCATCTACATGACAGCAAGGGGAGCCCCTCGTCCCCCCAAATCTTTAGTCATGCACAGAAATGCCGTCTGTGATATTTCTATTAAGGACAATACCTAGAATTCCTATCTAGGTCAGCGCGGTGCAGACAAGGAGACCTTGTGGGAGACAGTGAGAAGACTGCCAGAGAGAAATAATTGAATGGAAGCCTGAACACAGAGTCCAGATTGATGGTAAGAAAATAACACCCCTAGTAATTTACAGAAATCCTGCTGGGGGCAGTGAACTTTCTACTGTCTATTACACGGGATTTCGAGCCAATCTTATCTACAGCTGAGAAGGGAGGTGACCCCAATTGCTATTTCGATCTCCCAAATCATAGAATTCTATGCAGGCCTTATAAATGAAGCTTTAGAAAAGGCTGATGGCAGGCAAGGGGGTCTAAGCTTTGTTGTTTAGTGCGGAATAGAAGAGCTGGGTGTTGTCAGTTAATCCCACACCCGTTGTTACACATGCAAAAGACGTCTGATGCCTAAAACATGTTCGTAGTACCCACCGGTGGATGGTGGGGCTAAGGTGATTTTTACCTTCCTTGTTCATCTCTATGTGCGTGCTTTCTGAGGTGATCGGATAGATCTCTAAACCCCTGGTAAGGCTGTCTGTGTGTTTATGTGTCTCAGGTCAGGCTCCCGAGAAGCAGAGCCTGGAAAAGGACTCCTTGATTAAGTGACTCATGGCTCTTAGGAGGAAAGCAAGGCAGGGGAGGCGGGAAAACGAAGCAAGGTTTCTGTATCTCAGGCATGCAAAGATAGTCCCATTCTCCCTTTAAAACGAATTCTTATGCGGCCATTAAACCCCAGACGTAGAGGACTTAATTTACAAGATGAATACATGCTCGTGTTCGGTCCAAGCTGTTTGGGATTTTTTTCTTTCTGTGGATCGTAACTTGAAGACTTAGCTGGTAACATGTCAGGTGCTACTCCTTCAAGGCTTTGATCTGCTCAACGTCGCCTGCTGTCCGACACCATGAGGCCAGTGCCTTGGGTAATCTGATATTGGGTTTAACCAGACTATTATTTTCCCATAAGAATGAAAATACCTTTGTTTGGTGCTGAGCGTCTCAAAGCCACTCCTCATCACCCATTTGTTCAAGGCCGTTTTATAACATCCTCCTGTCTTACCCGTCAAAGTACAGCGTGACTCTGTTCCATGGGCTTGGGCCGAACAGCTGAGAATGAGCTTGGAGCCTCCCCTCTCTTGCACACATAGTCCAGGAGCAAATTCTCCTGGCTCCCCCTTCAGATCCGGGGCAGAGTCAACTGGCATCTCCTCTCCTGTGCTGTCACCTGGTTCGAGCCATCACTGTCTATGGTGTGTGCTGCCGACCAGCCTCCAGATGGCAATCTGTGCGACTGTTACCCTCATCACAGTCCACGTGCACACAGAAGCCGGAACGATCCTTTTAGAATCCAAGCTGGGTCTCCTTACCCCTTTCCTGAAATCCCTCCAAGGCTTCCCATCCGTTTCAAAGTCCTGAATGGCCTTTTTCCTCATCCTCACCTCTCACCCCTCCCGGGCTTCTCCGGGCTTGCAGTCCCTCGAGCTCCTCCCTCTGCCTCCCCATTAGGCATAGGCACGCGGTTCATACGTTTACTTCCTTGAGTCTGTTTCCAAATGCCACCTTGCTAGAGAGGCCTTCCCACCCGCCATCCTCCACCTCTTTCCTCTTCCCTGCCTCTGCCCTGAGACTTCCTTTCTCAAGGCACGCATCCTCACCTGGCATATTTCTCCTTAACTTGTTGGACATCTGTCCCCTGACATAGGAAGTAAACTCCATAGGAGCAGAACCTGGTCTCTTGTTCTTTTCTGTATCCCCTGGGACTAGTGCTCGTTGTGGTGGGTCAGTTATTTCTTGAATGAATAAACGAGTTGGTAACCCACAGACATCGGCTCCCATCTACTCTGCTGTCCTGAAGCAAGTCCTGTCCTTGAAAATGAAATATTCCTCCCCTCCTTGCCTGAAACCTCAGCCATGTTGATGACAGTGCTAGGATTGCCTCACTGGTCCCTGAGGATACAGGAAAGACCTGTTCTCTTTCCTTAATCAGTTACTTTGAAAGAATAAAAGTAAAGATCAAAACCTAAGCCTTTATGGAGGTGAAAATACTCCAACAATTGACATTTTTAACAGCCTCATTGAAGTAAGGTTGAAGGGAGCGATCCACACATATAGAAATGTTTACTGGGTACTCCCATACGATTACTGTTGTAGATGAACATGTCATCTGCAAAGCAACACAGCTTTGCTTCCTTCCAACCTGGGTGCTGAACATTTCTCTTTCTTGCCTCATTGGACTGGCTGGAGCCTCCAATAGGATACTGAGTAGAAGTCACAAGAGGACACGCCTTGTAACTCTCTAATAACTTATGATCTTGGTAATCTACATCTCATCAGGCTGTGTGATGGGGTCTCATGATTCACCGATGGCCTCAGTGTCCAGGACCTTCTTGTCTCCATGCCCATATTTTGTTTGGAGTAGTTTCCATTGTGATGTCCACAAGTTCAATGATCTTCTCTTCTGCAGTTTTTAATCTGTTAATAAAACCACCCAATATATTTTCCACATCAGACACTGTAGTTTCTAATTCTGGGAGTTGAATTCAGATGTTTTTATATTGTCCTGTTTCCACTTCACCTGCCCCATCATCCCTTGAGCTCCAGAATATGTAGAATGTAGTTAGAATACCTGTTTAATGGCCCCGTTTTCTGATTTTGACATCCCTGTCAGTTCTGGTTTCAAATGATTGACTTTTCACACCTTATGGATAGAATTTCTCGGCTTCTTTGCAAGCTTGATAATTTTTGATTGAATGCCAGATATCGTGCATTTTACCTTCTGCATGTTGGACATTGCTCCATTCCTATAATGTTTTTGATATTTGTTCCAATATGGAGTCTTGATGCTAAGAACCAGATCGATCTTCTTGGGTCTTGCTTTTAAGATGTGGTAGGGGACGGCAGGCAGCATTTAGTCTAGGGCCAAATATTCTCCACTACTGAGACCTGATGCTTCTGAATCTTCAAGCCAATGTCCCAGGAAGTGTGAGATTTTCTAGTCTGGCCTGTAGACACAGACATGACTCCCAGCTTCCATAAGCTCTGCGAAGTGTTCACTCTAATTCCTGCTGTGAGTGCTTTCCCCAGCTTGGTCATTCCCTTCCAGAGACAGTGTGGTCTTTAGGGCTCTTCAGGACACCAGTGGGGACCCTGTGCATTTTTACAGAGCTCTTCATGTGTGGTCTTCCCAGGGAGTCTCCCACAGGAACTTAACCCTTCTGGACCACCTTGAGTCTCTGCTCCATCTTGTCAACCCAAGGCGTCAGTCAGGCTCTGTCTTGTGCCTTGTTGTCCCTGCCTGAACCACAACACCCCCGGGGCTCACCTTGTTCCCATCTCTCAAGGACCACTTTCCTTCATTGTCTGATGCTCAGTTTCTTAAAAACTGCAGTTTCATATATTTTGTCCCATTTTCTAGTCATTTCATGTGAGCAGGTAGATCCAGTCCCTGTCAGTCTTTCTTAACTGTAACCAGAATTTGACCCCCTGTAACTAATTTTGGCCCATTTGCAACTGAGTGGGAGTCCAGGGGGCGAGGTCTCACAGTTGGTTCTCACATGCTCCTTCACACCCTCCAGTGTCTCTCCAAGACTCAAACTTCTATCTGCACGAAGACTTCCTGTCTTCATTGGGACCCAACTCCACGAAAGTCTCTGTCTCCTCCAGCTTTTACTTCTTTTCTCCACTGGTTATAAATACACTTAAATATGCCCCAGGAAATTGTCCTTCAATCACTGGCCATCACCACTGAGTTATCACTCTGCCATTTTCACTCTATAATTTAATTCCATGAATCTCCTTCCTCATTTTCTGCTCACTTCTCAAGCCATTAAAATATGGTGTTTGTCTCCACCACTTCATTAAAACCATAATTTCCGTGGTCACTAATAATTTGTATATTGTCAAATCCCAGGGACACCTTTCTGTTTACTCGATGTGACCACCTATTGCCCTGTGACAGTCTTTCTGAACAATCTCTTCCTTTCTGAAAGTCTCTTCCTCCCAGGTCTTGGTAACCATCACTCACTTTGTTTCCCTTCTACTTCTCTTCCCACTCCCCTGTTTGTGGACTCCTCTCTTCCCCTTCACTCTTTAGTGCCACTGTTGGTAGGATTCTCTCTTGGCCTTCTATTGAATTTATTCCTTGTGCTTTCTCATTTTTTTTTCAAGTCAGATCAGTATAATCAACCCTGATAGTCACTCTCACTTAGATACTGACCCTCTAAAGGTGCAGACCACCCCATGCAGAAATGAAATCATCAACCTCTGCCATTACTGTCCTATTGACCCCAGTGGTCCTTTATCCCCATGGAGGCACGATGTCCATTTCAAATTCATAGTCATTGTCCATGTTTAATTAGTCAATAAATGCAGTTGCGTCTGCATCTCAAATGTTCCTCAAATCTGTATATTCTGATTCACCCTCCATACTACGAACTTAATTTAGTGTTTTCTTACGCTTTGTTTAGATTATTGCCACAAGTTTTTATTGGAAGACCTGTCCCCATTCACTCATTTCTTCAATGGATACTTACTGACTCCCCAGTATGTGCCCAACTCCATTCTCAGCAACGGCCATGCAGATATGGACCATCTTTATGGAGCTTTCAGTTTTTTGTTTTGTTTTGTTTTCATTTTTTATTATGTTATGTTAGTCACCACACAGCACATCATTAGTCTTTGATGTGGTGTTCCATGATTCATTGTTTGCATGTAAACACCCAGTGCTCCGTGCACTACATGCCCTCCTCAATACCCATCACTGAGCTCACCCATACCCCCAACCCCCTCCCTTCTGAAACCCTCAGTTTGTTTCTCGGAGTCCATAAGGAATAGCATGGAGGGCATTAGAAGAAGGAAGGGAAAAATAAAGGGGGGAGGAGTCAGGGGAGATGAACCATGAGACCATGAGAGACTATGGACTCTAAGCGTTTGTCTTAGATGGGGCGATGGGAGTCTCACAAAACACAGCAAACTAAAAAACTGACAACCAACAAGTCAAATAGCAGCAGCAAGTTCTATTCAAGAACTTAGGTTGCACAGAGGGGAAAAGCCTCTCCAAAGAGACACTATTTAAGATAAGATCCAAGTGGCAGGAAGAGCTTAGCTGTGAAGAAAGGAGGAGGGAGGGCCAAAGTTCTTTAGCATTCTACCAGAGTTATTGTTCTGAGGTGAAAGTTTGCCAGGCCACATCCCTCAATGCAAACTTCTCCTTGTTCGGCTTCTGGTAGAATCCAGATCAGCTCCTGATCTGAGTGTAGGAAGCTCTACGGACATGGCTCCTCCAGCCTCTCTGGCCTTATTAGTTTCTGCGGCTAGAACAAATTACCTTGGGCTGGGGAGCTTATAAACAACGGATTCATCTTTCTCATATTTCTGGTGGCTGGAAGTCTGAGATTGGGTTGTGAGCGTGGTTGGGTAAGGAGGGCACACTTCCCACTGGGTCCTCACACAGCTCGATGGGGTGAGATCTCTTTTATAAGGGTATGAATCTCGTTCCCAAAAGTTCTGCTCTTGCATGAACATCTCCCAAATGCTCTACCTCCTAGTACCATCATGTTGGTCATTGGGTTTTCAATAGATGAAGTTGGGGGCGGGGGATACAAACACTAAGACCATAGCAGTTGCTAATGCTTGCTCTCTATTTCAGTCCTAGACAGTGCTTGCTGTTCCTGCAATGAGTCTTTAATTACGACATGCACTTCTGACATACTTTCACTTTCTAGAAGGCAATCGCCCATCTACCCAATGCACACGCACTTACTGAATGACTCGGTGAAACGGGAGCCAGGACTGTGGTGTTACCAGGTGTTCTGTGCTCTCCTCACAGCACACTTGAAGTCATCTTCTTTACCTGGGAAATGCTGGTGATGGGGTCTATGCACATTCTTGGTGGAAAGTTAACCCAGCCTTGGACTCCTGGACTTCCTGTCAACACTACAATAAATATTTCCAACCTGATGACAAATCCAAGTGTAAAACTAAATTAACATTGAGACTCATGCAGGAGATTGTTTGAACTTATATTCATGCATAAAAGTAAATATGATGTCAAAATTTGCTCTTATCCTTAAATGCCAATGAACGTTTAGTATTCTTAATGCAAGCCTATGTTACATACAGTTACAACATATGGATGCAAGGGTATATCTACAGTGTTACTAACCCGGTGCTCAGGTTCAGGTCAGAATGATATTGGTCTTTATTATCCATTAACCTGGTCTCGGCTTCCTGTTCAAATAAAAGAATGAAAACCATACATCCACTAGACATGTACTATTTACTAGGTTTTTGTTCTGGAATATAGGAGAGGAAAGATGATGTCACGGACTGAGTTGTGTTCTCCCTCCCCATTCATATGTTCCCACCATATCACCCAGGGTGACAGTATTTGGAGATGGGGCTTTCAGGAGGTAATTAAGGATAAGTGAGGTCATAGAGTGGGAATTAATCCAGTAAGACTGGTGTCCTTATAAGAAGAGGAAGAGACGGCGGAATCGCTCTCATATACACAATGGAGTATTATGCCTCCACCAGAAAGGATGAAGACCCAACTTTTGTATCAACATGGATGAGACTGGAGGAGATTATGCTGAGTGAAATAAGTCAAGCAGAGAGAGTCAATTATCATATGGTTTCACTTACTTGTGGAGAATAAGGAATAACACGGAGGACGTTAGGAGAAGGAAAGGAAAAGTGAATTGGGGGAAATCGGAGGGGGAGATGAAGTATGAGAGACTGTGGACTCTGAGAAACAAACAGGGTTTTGGAGGGGTGGGGGGTGGGGAGATGGGTGAGCCTGGTGGTAGGTATTAAGGAGGGCACGGATTGCATGGAGCTATGGCTGTGGTGCATAAACAATGAATTTTGGAACACTGAAAAAAATAAAATTAAATTAAGTTAAAAAAACAAAAAACAATCTCTCTCTCCATCATGGAAGGACACAGCCAGAAGGCAGCTAACTGTAAGACATGAAGAGTATCCCAGAAACCAAATTTCCAGCACCAGGATGGTGCAAGAATAGATTTCTGTCGTTTACGCCATCCAAAGTGTGGTATGTCGTGGTGGCAGCCTGAGCCGACTAACACAAGGATACAGCCCTCCCGAGTGAAGTAAGCATAATGTGACAGTGACCCCAGCTCCAAAGCCGTCTGGAGTCCGGGCCGCACTTTCATTTCCCTCAGTAATCCCCTCGGCTGGCCCTGGAGGACCGTGTGAGGGAAAAGGGTTAAGTAATGTTTGACCAGTATGTGTACTCAGTGCTTTTCATCTCCTTGAGACTTATTAGCACGCTGAGTATCGATTCACCAGGAATGAATAATACCTTGAATGACATCAGCTTCCGCCAACATGTAGAGGTTACTATGGTAATGGGCAAAGTTTTTCAGAGCACAGAACAAGAACCATGCTTGATATATTAGTCAGCCAGGGAAAGCAGGCACATATAAGCAGCCACATTCATTCCCTGAATGGTCATTTATGCGGCATGCGTGTTAACAGTTCCTCCGTGCTTTCCCGAACATCAAAACTTTGGCAGTTGTATTGAGAATCTTGGCAGATTTACAAAAGTGTTAACACTCATTCTCAGAGCCTCGTTTTGAGAGGTTTTGTTTTGTTGTTGTTTGTTGTTTTTGGTGGATTTTTTTTTGGGGGGGGGGTCTTTATTTCTTGGAACCCATATTTTCGGCAGCTTCACAGGATTCATAAGCCAAACTCTGAGCCGAAAATACCTTTCGAGGACTGGACTCCACTGTCCCTGTAATAGAAGTTTCTTCCCCTTCTAGCCCTTTAGAAATTACTTCTCTTGTCGTTAATTATATTGGTCTTTTCTAACACGAAGTTTTATCACATGGCCATTCTCTTTGGTTTTCTAGAACTGAATGATGCCAAGAGAACGTACTTCCTCCCATACAATGTTATTTTGCTGAGAGTGCAGACCCAAACTTTGTAGTATGTCGTGGGTTTAGCAATGCATTCAACAAGTCAACAAGCTTGCATGGGATTTCTGTGCCTAGAACTTCCCAAATCCTAGTTCTGGTGGGAATGGTGAGCTCTGTGACATTCACAGCAGGTGGAAACCTTGTTGTGCTGCTTGTAGACCACATGCCGGTCTTCCAGAAGAGGACCAGAAAATTGGTGACACCGTCAATACTGGCCATAATCCCTGGTGACAAGTGAGAGTGACAACCGATGGGCAGGTCTACACAGCAGAGCCGAATCTGTTGGGAGTCACTCTACTGACAGACCCTCTCTCTGTTCTGGTCTTGTGATTCTTTGAAACTGCAGGACAGCAGAGTCTTGGTTCCCCACCACACTTTAGCTAATGGTTCAGTGAAGGAAATGGACCCAGAAAACCTGCAAAGAAAGTTTCTGAGCAGCCTCAGAGGTACATCCATGAAGATGGAGATGGCTATAGAGAGGGCATGGTACAGTGACTTTTTTGTTAGGACATGATTGAGTGTGCAAGCAAGCAATTCAAACAGTTTTTTGAGGAATGAGGAAGGGCCATACACTTTAGATATCAGCCACAAAAAGAAAAGAGTTTCATGAGAGAATTCATACAGTTATGTGTTTGGACTTGCCCCTTTTCCCCCCAAATGTAATGGCTTTCCTAGAATAATAATTAACATGCCGGAGTAGGCAGGCTTCTCTCTGACTGATGTGCTCACAGTCACCTCAGTCTTGCTTTTATCGATCGTTTCGTGTTTAATGTGGAAGAGTTGTAAAAGGCTTTAGCGACTGAAATGACTCGATGTTCATTTCACAAGGATAGGGACCCTTATCCTACCTTTACATATATAAAACAATTCTGGCAATTTGCAATTTGTCCAAAGACAAAAACAAAAGTAGTAGAGTAACATTTTAAAGAGATCATCAATAACGTCTAATGATGTGTGGATTTGGTGTCAGAGCACATTGTTATTTTCAATGCAGAGCAGGAATGAGTAGAGACGGCCGCCAGCCACAGGCTCTGGTTTCTAGAACAAGAACATCTAACTTGGCTCTGGTTACTTTCACTTCTGACGATCATCACGCCAGGGAATGCAGAGTGCGAAGGATCCCAGGAGACCTGGGACTCATAGTGCCGATGCCGGGCAGGAGCTTTCCATCTCACCTTCTTCCCTGATGAACACTTACCTGAGGCAAGGTAGTGCCTGAGGTCCACAGACGGGGGCAGTCACCCAGTTGTTTATCACCCAGAACATGCAGGATCCGCTGCCTTTTCGTCCGCCGTCACTGAAATGATGGGGCAATCCGGCAGATGGCCCGGGAGCGCTCGGTGGGCATTCCTTTACGCATGGATCGGTACAACCTGGGTCCTTCCATGTTTCAGTTCCGACTGTGTCTCCAGGCAGGCTCTCCTTGTCTGAGAAGAGGTCTGGACGTAGCCTGCCACAGACATGATACTCGGGGAAATATTTCAGACCACTGTTGATGAAATATTTCAGACCACTGTTGATGTTTAAGAAATAGGTTAAAAGACTAGTCATGAAGCGGTCAGGATAGCAAATGGACAGACACTATGCGGAATAAACTACGGGGTGTGTGGGAAAGCCGCTGCACAAAATTCCCTGCTTTCTGTCAGAAGAAAAGTAAGGCAGCACAAGGTCCAATAGACATTGTGATGCGTCCGAGAAGATTCCTCATGCAGAGGAATATTCTGGGTTAGCATTTGCAAACGCACATGTTTGTGAACACCCCTATGTGTGTAAATGCACGTGTTTGTGAACTCATGGCTTGAGCGGCGCCATCCTGGCTGCGGGCATGCGCTGTGGCTCCATAGTTCTGCCACTTAACATCAGAGCTTAAACTGTCTGAGTCTCGGTTTGCTTATCCATAAAATGGGCATAATAACAGCAACTGCCTGGTAAGTTTATTAAAAGACCGAGTGAGTTTATCCATGTAAAACCCTCAGACCCTGCCTGGTGCAAGTGTGTGAACTGGTACATGATTAATGCTGGATTCTACAAAATCATCTTTAGCTTCCACAAATTCAGGTTGAATTCCACTGCCTTCTATCGAGCCACTCCTGAAAACTTTGATTGTCACTGCACTAGTCCCACTATCCTTTTTTTATCTGTTGGGCAAAAAGGACCACAGAGCTCCCTCACTGTGTGTCTTGCTGCCATGGTCCTTCCTGGGGCAACAGGTGAGGTCAGTGAGCAGGTGCACATCCGGGAACTTCCTGGGGCGAGAGAAAAGGAACCATCAATGAGACATGAAAATTCCGGCAATAAATGACAAAGAAAGGCCATGAAGGTCACTCAACGCATGTGCTCCCTTGTCCGTCTCAGTAGCTCTCAAGGAGAGTGGTGGCTTCCTAGAGAATGAGAGAACAGTCTGGGTAATATCAGCCCCAGAAACATCAACATTGCCATGTACAGTGACTGTTCCAGTTGTACCCACAAATGCGCCCACATTGAATCCTCACACTAGTGCTACTGTTGCTAATTCTCACTTTATAATAGAACCTGACAGAAGTCACTTGCCTAAAGTCACATGGCTTCAGACTGGGGAGTCGGATCCCAAGTCCACATTTTTAAATAACACCCCAAACTGACTCCCAGTGATTACCAGAAATTGAGGGACACAGCAGAAATTTTATTAAAAACCTGAGAATCATTGATGAAAAAAACCTCAAGAGCCAGTGCTTCTGAAGATGCCTGGTAGACCAGAACTGGAAAACGCATTGAGCCTTCTTTGGAAGCAACTATTAATTTCACTGTTCTGCTTTAGTGTTTGTTTCTTAAGAAGAAACAAAAGTAACTATTAGAGAAGTTTAGACTTTATGTTTCAAAGTAGGAATAATAAATACAGTTGCACATTTCCTCTGTCTTTATCATCAACACTCTTCAAATGTATTCTGAACAACAAGAAGTCTCCAAGGCTCGCACTGGTCTAAGAGAAACTGTTTGGTTTGGGATGGGGCTTTATAATTCCATTGACAGATAAATACAAGGTCTTTTGCCTTAGATTGACTGTTTTTGTTGTGACAAAAATAAAGTTTATGCCCTCCCAATCATATCCTTTAAACCCAGTTTTCTTCTTGTTATTGAAATTACTTTTCCATTGAAGAGATTAAAACAATCTCCTTACACACGTGATCGTCTGAATGGATTTTAAATGTCACTGCCTCCATGGCATGGTCATTCATTTATTCTTCTGTCAAATAGATACATAATGTAATAGATACTCATAGGTAATGAGTATACAAGTTCTCTTAAGAAGCAGACAAGCTGTGTTCATGGAATAGACATCTTAGTGGGGAAAAGAACAGTAAAGACAGGAGGAAGAATATTAAAATGTTTGTTATGACTGCGTTGGAAAGAAGGCGCCCATTCTCATGGAGGTTATGAGCATATATCTTCTTTGGATAGGCTGATAGGGAAGGCCACCTCTCTCTCTGTGAGTTAGATCATGAAACAAATTTATATTTCTTGATGATGAAAAAGACAAATTTCATTCATATAGTTTAGTTTTAATTTACAGTAATAATTTTCAAAAGCCAATAATTTCCAAGTAGTCCCCCCAAAACAGGATCCAAACACACTTTAAAATAACCCCACGTCCCCACTTTTTTTTCACTTTTTCTATTCAGAATGGCTTGTTACAAGAGATCTAAGAAGCCCCACCCACCCACTTACTCAAAGAAGTTCTGACATGTTCCTTTTCCATGTATGCTGTGAATAGTATTCACGAGGACAGCTTTGATTCAACATTAAGTCCTTTTCTGCTTTTTAAAATTTCAATAAAAATAAAAAAAAAATTAAGACCGAGTCTTGAAAAATCAAGTGTGCTAACTTGCAATTGGTCTTACATTTTTCTGTCTGATGAAGATCTCCTACCTAGCTCAGGCCCCCAGTTCTAACCTTTCCTATCAGTCATTCAGGTCCCAGAATAATATCCATGAATATTTTACAGATTTGCCCAGCTAATAAGAAGAAGGGAGAGTTTCTACTCTCCTGCTCTCACATGTAGGCATCTGCTGTCTTTCTTATAAAACATGAGACTGGTTAGCTCCTGTTTACTAGGGAGTATTTCAGTGAAAGTCTATTGACTTGGTACATCACTTCAACTAAAGAGTAAATGTGCATGCTGAGGACTGATTTTGAAAGTGAAATATTTGATCACTGCAGGAGACCCAGAAGATTTCCAGACTGCATGCTCTGGGGAAAAAGCAGCACCAGGCTGCCTTCCAGTCATTTTTAACTTGGTGAGTTGTATGCCCAGGCTGCTTCCTAAAGCGGGCTTATTAATTTCCCACTTGCTATGAAAAGTTTTCATTTCTCTCTACTACTATAATAACAATGAATGAGTAATGTGGAGAAATTGAGAATAATATTAAAAACATAGTGTGTTTATATCTCTGACACCCACTAAATACATTGATGTGTATTTGTCTGATAATTCTCTTACAAAATTGGAGACCTACTGTTCTTAAGAGACGTAATCTCTTTTTCACTTTAAAATCTGAGAGTTTTCCTGAATCTTTAAATCTTCTCCAAGAAGATAGTTTTTAATGTCTTAGTAAACATTTTTAGAATTAAAAAAACCCAAATGGGGCGCCTGGGTGGCTCAGTGGGTTAAGTATCTGCCTTTGGTTCAGGTCATGATCTCAGGGTCATGGGATCGAGCCCCGCATCCGGCTCTCTGCTCAGCAGGGAGCCTGCTTCCCTTCCTCTCTCTGCCTGCCTCTCTGTCTACTTGTGATCTCTGTCTGTCAAATAAATAAATAAAATCTTTAAAAAATAAAAATAAAAATAAAAAAACCCAAACCTAGCTACAGAAGATTCCATCATGTCAATGTACCACAGATTGAATTTAAGCATCATTCCAGTGTTTGACTTTTTTTTTTATTCTTCTTTGCTGCTTCTAAATTTTGTAAATAAAACGTGGATTGGCATCTTCTTATTTTTAAAAAGATTTTATTTATCTATTATCTATCGATCTATCTATCTACTCCAGGGGGAGGGAGAGAGAGATAACATCAAGCAGACTCCCTGCTGAGCATGGAGCCCAACACAGGGCTCGATCTCACGACACTGAGATCACGCCCTGAGCTGAAACCAAGAGTCAGACGCTTAACTGACTGAGCCACCCAGGCACCCTGACATCCTTCTTCTATAAAGCTGTTTGGGTATTTCTAATTGTCCCCTTAGGATAAATTAGGAGTGGCATTATTGAATGAAAGGACATAATGTGTGCACTGTATCTTGTATGCATGCCCAAATTAAAAAAAAAAAAAAATGTCTCAACTCACAGTCCTGCCACAGGCTGGGAGTGGTTAACCTCATCCCTTTTACAGGGTCTGGCTTGACTTTGCTGAAATTTGAAGGATGTATAGTCTTTTCAGGAGAGGAAGATACACGTATTTCACCAAGTAACAGGATGTTACTTAAGAGGCGGGTGCTCAGGGCTCAGTGTTCAGATAATAGTCATTGACCTAACCATTAACGTCATTAAATAATGAGTTAAGTCAAATAGGACTGGAGGAGAGGGGCACCTGGCTGGCTCAGTTGGTAGAACATGTGATTCTTGACCTCAGGGTCATGAGTTTAAGCCCCACATTGGGCACAGAGTCTACTTATTTTAAGTAATAAATAAGTAATTACTTAATTAAATGAACACAACAATAAAACAAATAAAAAAGAGAATGGATTAAATTAAATTAGACATTTCCTGGGAATTTAGTTGAAAGCATGCCAAAACAAAACAAGGGAGAAGATAAAAACTAATGATATACTTTTCAAAAAACAGTGAGTTGGGAACTTTAAATTAAAAAGGAACTAAAACTGAGAAGGAGAGCTAAGAGTCAATTATTCAACAGGAAGTGTGATGGCGTCTCTTATCTACTCCACCAGAACCTCCCTCATATCCTAGCCTTATCTCCATTATCCCAGGAGAATCTGAGAGCCCTCAGATTGAGAGAACTCAGAGTCCTGAGTTCTCAGGACGCCCTTTCCCTTAAGATTTCAGATTTTCAAGCCCACCAGTAAGAGTCTCACTGTAGATTTGGAAAGCCAGGGGAAAACACAGGGAGAGACATTATGATTCCCTCCGGGGATGTTGCTGGCATCAGGAGGAAAGAGCGAATCAGAAGATGCTTCAGCAGCCTCGAGAAGAAAGCCCAGCAGCGCGTCAGTACCTCGCGGGGTAAACATACATACAAGCAAACAAGAAAAGAAGAATGACTCCACGCAGAGATTTACTCACGGACGCAATCACAGATACCAAGGTACAGCACAGTGAAAACTGTGTCTTATCGTTTCTGTTGATGCAAAAATGACATCAAAATTCCAACATGATGCCTGATTAAAGAAAAACATTTAATAAAATAAGAGCAGCAAACATTCCTTAATTGGCTCTGGCTGCTTACTGAGCGGTGAATAAATGCTAAATAAAACCACATTGTGTTGGGTGCCTGCAGCATTAGACATGTTTGTTACAGAAGCTTTGGTTCGTTCCCCTGATGAATGCAAACAGTGAGTTAAACACCCCAGAGACATCTGTAAGTTCTCCCCAGATGGCGAGATTCAGCAACCGTGCCATCCTCTCCTGTCCCTCCTCGGAGCAGGTGTCCGGGACCAGCCGTCGCTGCCTGTGGTCCGAAGCCTTTAGAGTTGCCCCTGCCAGTCAGTTTCCATGCTGCAGCCAAAGCGCCCCTTCTCAATGCGAATGCTGTTCTGTCTCATCAGAAACCCTTTCCTCATTTCCGGTTCCTACAGGATGCAAGTCTAACTCATCAGCAGAGCATAAAAGGCCCCGCATTATGTGCTCACTGGCTCGTCTCATCAGCCTTAAATCCCATCAGATCCCGTTGTCATTCTACACCTGAGCAGTCCTCTGCAGTGTGGACAACCTCCGATGTTCCTCCTCCCGCCTCCAGCCCTGTGCATATTCCAGTCCTTGCTGCAAATGCCCCCTCTCCCTGGCCTTTCCGATTCCACTGCGTCCTGCCTGCTGGGGCCTACGGGTCACCTCTTCCAGAGACACCTCTGTCCTCCTTCCTACCCTCTTGCCGTGTGAGCTACCTCGCCCTCCTTGGACGGTCCTGCAGCCTTGTGTGGTCCGTGGATTTATCTCTCTCCCTCCATCTGCCACTGCACACTTCTTGGGAGCCAGCCCTGCACCATTGCTTGTGCTGTGAACTCCTCCGGCTGTCCCTGGCCCCTTAGTAGCGCCACATAAATGTTCATTGAATTAGTAAGCGAGTCGTGTTTGCATTCATTTACCGTAGGGAGGATTTGATATTACTGAAGATAATATGTACTCACAAAAGTGTGTGTTGACTCTGCAAATAATCATAAATGTTTAAGCATAATTATATGTGAATTATATACGGCAATTCACGTAGAACCTGTGAATCACCTGGTATGAATTATATCGTGGGGCTCATTTCTCTGACCTTTGTAAGGGTACTGAGACAAAATGCCAATCGATTTTCCCAGCTTCCATTCAATTTCTCAAGTTATTTCTCTGCCAGGAGTGTTCCTGCCTTGTCACTACTTAAATCCTTTTTTCCCTACAAGGAACCCGAGTTCAACCCCACTTGGATGCCCACCCTCTCTGCTCTGCCCATCACAGCTCACAGCTCTTTCTGACGCCCTTGACTTTTGTGGGGTTTTTTTTGTATCATTTCATTATGAAATACTGTTTTCTTATATGTAAGGCAAGTTCCACATACCACTTTCTTTTTTGTATCCGTGCAGAGTCTGGTAGAACTCCAGGCAGGGTAGGCACTTAGTGAATGTTATTTACATTAAATGTTGGGAAGCTCAACGTCAGAATCACCAAGTCAGTGCCGGAGTCTTGATGACATCAGGGCCGCCAGCCCACAGCGGGAACTGTGCTGAGCTTTTTACACATTCTTGTGTATAAGTATATACCTTGTGCATAAGCATAATTAATATTGCCCTTTTGTAAATTACAGAGATGGAGTTTTGTAAATTTTTGCCGCGTGTGCACAGCCGGCAAATAGTATGATGCCGACCACTCTGCTGTGCGCGCAGAGCAGCACATGGCAGCAACGGGATTCTTCTCTGTTAAAAAGACAGTGTGTAGGGGAGAAGGAAGTATATTTCCCTGTGGGTAATTCAGCTTATTTTATCCAAATATTAAAAGACATTTTTTGAGAATCTTACTTAATTTGAATTTTCATAGATATATATCAAACATGTCTGCGTGTATGTAAATATACGTGTATATGTACACATACAAAATTTATGTATAAGATATAAATACACATTATGAAAGATAATTAAGTTTGATACACACACACACACACACACACACAATCTACACTGGATAATTAAGTCTGGAAATAAACCAAATTTATTTCAAGGATCCAAAATAGGTCAGGAGGCTTAGATGTGTAATTACACCTACTGAGTTGTAACTCTCTTGGAAATGTTGGCTCTCTTTGCTGATGTGGTTTTTTTTTTTTTAAGATTTTATTTATTTATTTGACAGACAGGAATCACAAGCAGGCACAGAGGCAGAGAGAGAGGAAGGGAAAGCAGGCTCCCCGCTGAGCAGAGAGCCAGATGTGGGGCTCGATCCCAGGACCTTGAGATCACCACCTGAGCCGAAGGCAGAGGCCTTAACCCACTGAGCCACCCAGGCGCCCCGCTGATGTGGTTTAGATTCTAGGGGCGGTCAGGGGGTTACCTTTGCTCTCTCTCTACAGATGATACATCAGATTAGCCTCTCCCTAAGTAGGTCCCTAAGGACCTGCCTGGTTCTCTCATGCTGTCTCCCTGGGGCTAATGATGAGATCCACTGATAGCAGAGGGACCCCTGCATTCTGGGACAACCATTTCTTTGGAGCTATCAAGGTGGTGCCCTTTTCTGGGTCACAGAGAAGTGGGAGTTGTTTTGTCTAACTCCCCTGGGTTGGTAGGAATCTGTTTCTCAGCACTGCCCCCGCATGATCCCGAGACCCTACAAGAAGAGTCCAAGATGGGAGTCCCAAAAACTGTGGTGTGGCCCTTTCTGCCCACTGCCCTGCGCCTCCACCCCACAGTGGAACCCTTTGCTCTCTCTGATCTGATGGGTCACTGAGCCCAGCGGTGCCAAAAGGGAAGCCAGCACAAAACAACAGATTACCGGGGTAGCTGTGGGTCTCATGGGGGAGGGTGGGTTAAGCATCTGACTGGCTTCCATCTCAAGTCATAATCTCTTAGGATCGTGAGATGGAGCCATGGGTGGGCTCAGAGACTGCTTAAGGTTCTCCCCCTCCCCTGATGGTCCAGCCCCTCCCCCTGCATGCACCTGCACACATGCTCTCTCTCTCTCTCTCTCTAAAACAAAAACAAAAATGAAGAACAGATTCTCAGAAACCCCAGGGAGCTGTTGCAGCTCAAATGACCCTAGACTGTCCTGAGCCAAATATGAACACCCAGCGCTCCCCAGGACCGTCTCTCCTTTTTGAGATATTCTTAAATACCCTAGTTGTTGACAACACAGAAAGAGACCTTCCTTCCTGTGCTTGCTGGTGACAGAACCAAGATGGCAGCCAGTTTGCTGGACCCCCGGGTGGCTTGTTATCAGGATCACCTCAGTGACTTGACTCCCCCCCACCCGCCCCTCTGCAGCATCCCCTCACTCTCAGCTCCCACTTGGCCACGGGATTTGTTGTGGCAGGTGGCACGTGGCCATCAGAGTTTTGGGTCTCTCTGACGTCCACCACCAATGTGAGCCTGTGCCCAGGCTAGCCCACAGTCCGCCAGAAGACAGGAGACACATGGAGCAAGAAGGAGTCAACCTGGCCGAGGCCACCCTCAATCCACCCCGGACATTGCACTCCGGACGTGAGCAGAGCAAGCTGAGGTCAGAGGAAACACCAGCCGGGACCAGGCTAGATCACCTGAGTGCAAACGCGGGAGCACCTGTGTGCTGATTGTCACACGCACAACATTTTGGGATCATTTGTGACTTGGCACTGCTATGGCATGGATCACTAATTCAACGGAGAATGACTTCAGTGCCCAAATTTCTCCTAATCAATGTATCGCAAGGCCAACATGCATCCCTTTCTCCATAAATGATTTTGCGTAGAAATTATGTATTTTTTTGTGCATCTCGCCCCAGGGAAACACCTCAAAGACACAGAGTGCATCGCTGTGGGAACCTCGGTATCTCGCACCCACTAGCTGTGTAATATATTGTTCACAGGTACACAAATTCACGAACGAAGGAGCAACGAGAAGTTCTTGGCAAATTGGCCATAGGAAGAGAACTATCCTCTCCCAAGCTAGAAAGATAATGGCATCATTCTGCTCCAACTGTAGGTCAAATAGGGATTTGCCAATCCCGGTCCTGGCCTCTTAAACAGAGGGGACACTTCTTCCTTCCTGTGACTTAAGACTCGAGGATGACTCCAAAATGAGTCGGAGGTGGTCCCAAACTCAAGTCTTGAGATCACTTTCCTAGGTAGCAGTGAGCTCCTGGCTGCCAAACCTGGTGCTCCCAGCTTAATCCTCTAGGTCTGTTTCTGCTGGTCTCCATCACTCTCCTTCTGTCTCTCCGTACCTCCCGTTTTATACTGGCAGTCTGTGTGGACCCACTGACCTTGATTCTACTCCTCTTTTATCCTGATTTCACTAGTCTTGTCCTCCATGTAAGAGATGCTTCTATCAGTTTTAGTGATATTAGTAAACCTTCTGCTGAAGCAAGAAGCACCAAAAAAGGTGAATACCTAAGGCAACATGATAAAAGAGGGGATGAACAGCAAGAATTGGAGTGTGGGCAAGGCAGGAATGTGGTCACAGAAAGGAAGAGCATTAGGTCCCAAAGACAAGGGGGCAAGCTCAGATGGGAGGGGGACCAGATTGGTGAGCCACGGCGTCGGGACCACACAGCCTAAGTCAGGGCACTGTCTTCCGTGTGCTTTCAGCCTCCCCTCCTAGAAGCTGCTGCTCTAGTCTTGGATTCTGCCATCTGTAGTTGGATTTCACATCATGCCTCCTGACCCTACAACCACAGTGGAATGGTTTCCCCTCCACTGTGTCACTCCCACAGCAATGACTACACCCAGGGGTAAGGTCAAAGACAATTAATTGCCCTTGACCTGATGCTGCCGCCTAGCTTCCCTGTGTCCCGTTGCCCAGAGCCCCATCCTCCGGCCAATTCAGTTGCCCTAGTTCTTAAATCATTTTGCCATGTAACTTGTTTGCTTGTTGGTCTGTCTTGCTTCTAGTCAACTCATCTTACTTCACAGTCTGAGTTTAAGTCATAACGAAGAGTTTTATTCTCTGAAAAGGACTCCAGGTCCTTCCAAGAAAAAGAGTGTGTTGTTGAAAGAAAAGTTTATGAAACAGATGAGGTAGTAGGTGAGCCCTACCCAGCTCCCCATAAAAGCCCCAAGTTTCCCCTCTTGCTTCAGCAATAGAGTAAGATCCAAATCCTTTCTCTGTACTTGTGTTCATCCGGAAATAGGTAATAACACTTGCCAAAAGTTGAAGTCAGAAGTCCACGGACAAGTTTTGGAGAGGTTTTCCTTTACTCTTCAATTAGGAAAAAAATGTCAAACTCACTTAAAATAATTCACAATAGTAAAATGAATTCCATGTTTTTATCATCCAATTTGAACTGTTATTAACATTTTCCAAATCATGCCACTTAATCTCTGATAATCTTTTGCCACCTTCTTAATGATCCAAATAGATTGCTTTTCATAAATCTGCAGTGGAGTGATGACTAGAAATTCAGAGTGGAGTGGACTGTCAGGTTCTTCATGTGGCCCATGTTTTCTCCAAAAAAAAAAAAAAAAAAAAATTTAAACAGAAATACAATGGATTTTTTTCCCACCTCTACTGTCCTCAAAATAACTGAAGCACCACAGAATTTGTTTATTTTAAATCTTCATTCATTTCACTATGAACAAAGCAGCTAGTAAGATTTTAGACTTGGTCCTGACTTCATAAACTCTATTTGAAAAGACTTACAAAGTGAACCTAGTAACATAAAGTCAAGACCATAAAATAAAAGCAAAACGTGTTCAATAAACTCCTGTTTCTAGATAGCAAAATGCTTATGTAGCTGGGGCCTGTACAAAGTCAAAAGTTTTAGATTCAGGTCCCAGGCCTGCTCAGTAAGAAGTCATGGACCTCATTACCTCACCTCGGTGGAATGTCTGGGTTCCTTTGCAAGGGCTGCTGGGACAGAGTGCCCCAGACAAGACAGCCTGAACAATGGACATTTATTTTCTCACATTACTGTGTGACAGAAGTCTCACATCAGGGTGTTCCTTTGAATCCTCTCTCTTGACTTGTAGACGGCCATTTTCTCCCCACGTGCTCACGTGTCTCATGACTTGTAGAAGGCCATTTTCTCCCCACGTGCTCACGTGTCTCATGACTTGTAGAAGGCCATTTTCTCCCCACGTGCTCACGTGTCTCATGACTTGTAGAAGGCCATTTTCTCCCCACGTGCTCCTCCTTCTCAAAGGAGACCGGTCAGATCGGACTGGGCCCACCCACATGATCTTATTTTACCTTAATGAGCCCTGTCTCCAAATGCAGTCACATTCTGAAGTACCAGGGCTCAGGCTTCAACATATGAATTTTGGAGGGGGACACAATTTAGCCCGTAATCATGTCCCAGCTGAATGAGTTGTGGTGAGGCTGGGTGAGATCACGTTTACCAAAGTTACTGTCAACTGTAAAGCACTGTACAGAATGTGTTTATTGTTTGGTCATAATGTATTTTTTTAATCTGCCAGAATTTAATTACATGAATCAACTATATTCTGTGCTGAGCTAGCTGAATGTAGAATCCCTGTGTTTTAAAAATTCATCATATTAGTGGGTTAAGCCGCTGCCTTCGGCTCAGGTCATGATCTCAGGGTCCTGGGATCGAGTCCCATATCGGGCTCTCTGCTCAGCAGGGGGTCTGCGTCCCTTCCTCTCTCTCTGCCTGCCTCTCTGCCTACTTGTGATCTCTCTCTGTCAAATAAATAAATAAAATCTTTAAAAAAAATTCATCATATTAAAGAGAATCATTAATTAACATATACTAAATGAAAGGCATGTGTGCATGTGTGAGAGAGTGTGTGTGAGAGAGAATGTGTGTGTGAAAGAGAAGTGTGTGTGTGTGTGTGTGTGAAAGTCTGTGAAAGAGAGCATGAGAGTGTGTTTGTGGGAGTGCACGTGGGAAAGACTGTGCAAGTGAGAAGGTGAGATAGGGTATGTGAGAGTGTGGGAGTAAGTTTGTGAGAGAAAGTGTGTGAGTATATGAGAGAGTATGAGAGAGAGTATGTGAGAAAGAGTGTGAGTGCATGTGTGAGAGTGTGCAAGTGAGAATGTGAGAAAGAGATTGTCTGGGTGTGTGTGAGAGAGCGTGTGAGAAAGAATGTGTGTGTGAGAGAGTTTGTGGAAGAAAAAGTGTCTGTGAGAGAGTGTGAGAAAGAATGAGTGTAAGAGTGTGTAAGAGTGTGAGAGAAAGATAGAAAGAGAGAGGAGGACATTCTGGGGACCGTTTGGAGGCCATCTTGGAAGCTGACTGTTTGAACCAGTAATAAGGGAGTGCTGTTGTTTCGAAAAGGATTAGCTTCTGTCAATATTACATGAAAATTTGTTCTTTATATTATCAACATAAAATGAGTTTTCACCTATTTCTTTTCATTACAAAAATAACTCAAGGGTCAAATCATTTGGCAGTTATGTTTGCTGTTCAAACATCTTCTTTTGTGGAATTAATTCTAAGTTGAGCATACACATTATCTTGAAGTGTATCAGCCAAAATTAACTGCTTTTGTGATTCTGTAGGTAAAATCTGGGGTAGAGAATGAATATGAAAAATAGATTCACATAGGTGTGGGGATTAAATGAGTGCATAGGGAAGAGCTCACTCTAATCAGTCCATTAGCAGATAAAGAAAAGTTGGTAAAATATTCCATATTTTTTTACTTAAACAAAATAAGATAAAAAGAAGCATTTCAAGGCCTATTTAGCACACAAATTAAGATATCTAAAAAAATTAAAGCACAAAATCACAATCCTTGTAATGCAAGCGACGATCATTATGTTAAGGGACAATTAAGCTGGGTAATAAGTGTCTGGGTTATGCTGATAGGAGGCGTCCTGAGATGTTAGTTCAGGGGGGATGGAGAACTCATGATTCCGTGAAATGAAGTGGAAAGTGAGGAATCTGGAGCAATTGTCACTTGCATGTTCTTGGATATAAGATATGAATTGGATGTCAGGAACAAACACTGCCATCCAATATAAATAAATGTTTCTTATGAGAAAAATTATAGAGAAAATCTCTTAAAATATGCAAAATGAGGAAGGAATAAATCTGGAGTTTCTTGATTGGCCAAGATTAATAAACAAATATTAACATAAAACTCTCAGTTCTTTGCCACTAGCGCTTCTGAAAAAGGTAGAGAGTGGAACATTCTGGAATCAGTGATTTATAAGCTCCTGTACATCATCTACAGTAGGTGACTCATGAGTCTTGTGGTCTGTAGAAAGGTGCCAAGGCCTCCCTCCCCAGGGAAGGCGAGAAGCATGGTGTTCTTTTGGACAGGGCAATCTAGATGAGAGAAATGTGTGTGTGCCTGTGTGTGCGGTGAAAAGACCAACCAGGTCAACTATGGGGCATATATAATATAACCAGGAAGCCAGATTTTACCTGAATAGATGAGCTAGTCAAGGAAACTTGTTGATTCAAGACACACAGGCACCTTCCTCGTCTCCTAATGACAGAAATGGAGACTGGGTAAGGAAGGGCAGACAGATATCACGGCATCTCTCGTAGGGGAAAGCTCTGCTCTCACTGTGGTGGAATTGTCCACAGATTTGAACAAGGGGCCCCTTATTTCATTTTGCACTCATTTTGCAAACTCTGCAGGCATTCCAGTCACCTGGATTAGCATTGGGGAAGACCCCTAAGTTCTCTGGCCTCTGTCCCTCACCTCTACAATGGGCACATTGTAGGACCCACTTCCTAGGATCCCCTACACTACTGTGGAAACAGTGCTCATCGCTATGACTGACTTGGGTAATGGCGTGCGTAACTTAGCTGCCCTTTTGATTGTTCTGTTGTTGGGTTAGTGTGAAAATTTGAAGGAAAATAGTCTGGTCCAGACTGCCAACAACCCTGCCCAACCAGGGCTCAACTCACCAAGGGGCTTGTGTAAAACCCATCAGTCAAAGTCTCAAGGTCACTTTTCACTCTTTTAATGAAACAATTGCTTTGACTGGGTGGTTATATACTTTCTAGATAAACCAGACACATACATTAACATTTCAGGCTGTGTGAGGACTTAAAATTAGCCCCACCAGTGGAAAGTAGATAGCTGTTTGTTCTCCTCCAAACGAATACTAACCATTAGTAATAGTCTCCTTACCCAGTTATGGGCCATCCTACACATAAGAAAGAGCGAGCCCTGGGGGTTTTGAAGGAGGTGGGCAGCAGGCAGTGACAGGGGCAGGGAGAGCACAGCTGAGAGACGGCAGGTGGATGTAGCCATGAGATTGTCCTCTGAGTCCTTCCAGACCTTTCTGTTCAGTGGACCCATGGACCCACTCTCATTAAATGTCCCCACTTGCATTATCTAGGCAGCCCATTTCCTTTGGCTTTCAAGGCCACGGTTACTTGCCATGGAGAGGAAGGACCATGTTTCTGTGAAATAGTGAAACGGTAAGTTCACAGTCCGTACACGGCCCCCCGTAAATTCACAAAGAGCTGACAAGAAAAGTTTCGTGTCCAATCTGAATACGTAGAAGGACATTGCTTTTTGCTGATGTTTGAAGGGAACACATTTAGAGTTCACCTTTAAATACAAGAATCGTCAAGGTGCTGTTCAGTAAAAATTAATATAGTAATTAGTTACAGGATGAACCAATGTGTAGGGAATTGTGGGTCCAATTATAATACACATTTTTTAAAAAAATTAACCAATTTGAATCACAATGTCAGCCAATTTGCACACCCTAGTGTGCTTCTTCCCTGGCTGCGAATAACAAAGCAGACAACCAACCTAATGGAAATGTTGAATGTAATGAAACTCGAGAGGGTCATGGGTCCCCTGGGTGACAGGTGTTATTAAAATTTGAAAGGACATTATTGTTACAGTTGGGCAGGGAATTTTGAGTACTGGCATAGCAGGGCATTAAGGCCATCTGTCTTCCACAATGTGCCTAGTGATATTAGAGAAAACAGGAAAGAGCTGCTATATATTGGAAATAAGGCAGGACACTTAAACCATTTATCTTGAAACACACGCATTCTCAGCGTGTACCATTTCTGGGTTTGAAACACTGATCCTGTCTCCCGAATCAACCCATTTTCTTCCTTCCTGTTTCTATCTCTCGAGTATTTTCAAAGGGGAGCCTCACATCTAGAGATAGGAATGCAAATGGCTCGTGCTCTGAGTCTGAATCTATCATTTGCAGGCAATTAAATGATTCACATACTACTGTGTTCTTGGAAAGGTATCCCCTGAAAAATATCTTCGTTATCTTTTTTCAGCACACATAGTAATAGGTGAGACTATTCATGTAGACTCCATTCTTTTAAAGTATTCTCTAATCGTCCTCCTCCTTTGACATTCATGCCCTTACAGCCCTCAAATGTTATCACATCTTCATGCCACTGATGTACACTGAATGTCATCGGATTCATTCGGTGACATTCCTCCAGCTTCATTGGTATGGCAGACGGGAGGATTAGACACACCTCAGGGTGTCATGATTTCTTGGTTAGAGCTGAAGTCACACTGGATTTGCTTACTCTCCGATTGCAGACTCTTTTGCATAAACACGTGTTTTTCAGCGCTGTTGTTCATGACTTTCTACGTATACCCCCTGCAGATCAGCTGGGGTCCGGATTGTGGGTCCGTGGGTCCATTAAAGTGAATTAGCCAGGCTAAACATTACCTCGTTATTTCCCGTGAGAATGTTTAACTTTTCTTGTTCCATTTTAAATATAGGGTTCCTTTCTTTGGTGATGCTTACAACGCTTGCCAACTGGGGATCAGTTCAGAAATAACAAAGCAATGGCTGTTTGTCCTCATTTTCCCAGGCAAAAATAAGGATGTATAATGAATTCAGTGTAGTGTTCATCCTTCGATAGCCACTTCTCTCGCCATCAGCGCATCATGATTCAGTTGGATTTGTCAGTGTTTGGCTCTCCCATGCTAAGTGATTGTGAGCTAATTTCAGTTCTCCGGTCTCTCTTCTTCCTCACGTACAACGCACCGCATCTGTTGAAGTAGCTCGAAGAGATTTGTTTTTGCCTTGAACACTACTTTGTCCCATGTCTTCATGCAGCAGTGGGTCACCTGGTATGACAGGCTGGAGAAAATGGATTATGCTTAACAGTGTTATTTCAGAGTACAGAAGAGGACATTCACACAGGTACAAGGGAAGTGGGGAGGAGATCTAATAACTAAAGATAACAAAACTGGAATGCACTTCCTTGCAAGGTCCTGAGCTCTCTACCACCAGAAATCGAGCAGAGACTAGGCAGATGCTACCCAGCTCATTTTTGTACTAGGTTTTTAGATGGGTGTGTGTTGGTGGAGGTGGGGGGAGAGTGGTTAGCTCTGGGATGATTCTCTATTGTTTTGTCCCTCATCTGAACTGTAGAAAATTATCAGTAGACATGGAAACCACCAAGATAGGAACACTGGCAGTGATAAGAAACTGATAATCAACAGAATTTCCATTTGGACTTGGAAGGCCCTATTTTGCGTTTTTCCCATGAATTGTTTTATTGCACAATTGTTCAATTGTACACTTGGTAACCACACCTGAAAAGCGGAGATCCCCGAGACCTTTCCTAGGGATTAGTGCATATTCAAGCTTGTTCTGATCCCCAAATTCCAGGGGCGGGGGAAGGGTTTACCAAACCACCAAAGCAATTCTCAGCAATGGCAGCTCAGCGTCCTACAATTCAATTCAGTCCTGACACAATCTGCCTAGAAATAGGATCAGATTCACAAGTTAAGGACTCAGTCCTACAAGATTGCCCTCCACCTCGGATGCCTATTGCAAGCTCAGGCTGTCACCCGTGCTCCTACAGACTGGCTGTGGATTGGAGGCTCCTATGACCCCTTTCTTGGGTTCAATAAATTTGCTAGAGTGGCTCTCAGAACTCAAGTATTTTACTTACTAGATCATCAGTGTATTATGAGAGGATATAACTCCAGATGGAAGAGATGCTTCGGGCCTGGTATGGGGAAAGAGCACCAAGCTTCCAATGTCCTCTCAGAGGGTAATGTTTTCCCCAAATCTCCAGATGTTTAAGAGCCTGGAAGCTCTTCAAACACCATCCTTGGTAGAAGCTTCCTTACAGGGCTGCAGCTGATGAAATCATTGGCTGTCTGTGATCCAGTCCTCTCTCCTTCCCTGAAATCAGGAGGTAAGACTGACTGTTCTCTATTCCTTGTTGGTTCCCTTGGCAAAGAGCCCCCATCCTTAGCTGCTTTCCAAAAGTCACGTAACGAAGGACACTTTATTGCTTCCTGGCCTAGGACTTTCTGAGAGTTTTGGGAGCTCTGGTCCAGAAGCAGGAGATGACGGCTAAATACATATTTCTTATTATAACTCGCCTATCGGGTCCTGAGCCAGCGTGGTTTTAGGTGACCTGGAGAATGAACCCCAAACAGACTATATGCATCGGTGTAAAGCGGCACGAGGTTGCAAATATTACACCACAGAGAGGCAGGGCTTCTGCCGTATCTGCACCTCTCGGGAAAGATTCGGAGTGAAAAGTAACTACTTTCTAAAGCCAAGATGCAAATATGGAATTTGACCTTATCCACTATCCATCCAATGATGAAAACCCAGTTTGGTTCTAAGACAAAAGGCTTAAAGACCGTTTCTGCTGGACCACTAGTAACTCTTCCCCCACCGCTGGTAGAGTTCCCTGTGCGGGAGGGCCATGTGAGCCACATGGGTGGCAGCACGTGGCACCATTTTCTGAGTTGTCAGAACACAGAGAGACCCCTGCAGTTACTTAGCCACCCAGCAGGCAGGAGCCTGAGCTCGGCTCACCAGGAAGACACACAGTGATGACCCGCCATGCCGGCTGGCAAAGCTCCAGTGGGGACAATCTCAGAAGGTGTGTTCTGTACCTGGGCCAACAGTGTCTCTGGTCAGAGCCCGTGGCATTCACAGCCTGAAAGCCACCGTAGGCAACACAGACCAAGGGGTGTGGCGGTGTGCCGGTGAAACTTCAGTTATGGACCCTGACATTTGGATTTTATAGAAATAAAATGTTTCATGAAAAAGTCCCCCTCTCTTGATATTTTCCAGCCATTTACAAATATATAAGCCACTCATAGCTTAGGGGCCATAGGAAAGAAATAGGGATTTGGCTAGATGGCAAAAGCATGCTGACCCCCGATCTAGCATGTTAAGAAAAAATCAACAACAAAATAAGCTACTGCCGTATTTTACAATAGCTTTGGGATAGGGTCTGGTCGTTGTCGATATCCAGCGATAACTGTAGTGATTAGGATAGCTATTGTGTGTGCTGCTGGAAAGGAGATTTTTCAAAGCTACCCACAGAGCATCTGAGCACTGCCAAGATGGGTTGCTCGCGGGGGTCAGGTCTGGGGGTGCACTGTCAGCTTCTGCCTCTCTCTTTTGGCCCACACGTCTGTTACACAACAGCGTCGAGCCCAGTCACCTGTGCCGGGGACCGGGGCGTGGGGGAGAAGAGTTTCCCTTGGGAGAATGGAAATTTTAAATCCACAATGCCCACATTAATTGGAGCAGTGGACTCTACCTCTATGACAACAAAGAGACCTCCTGGATAATTCCTGATCCCACGGAATATCTGTGAATAGTTTGTCAGTCCTGTTTTGATAGACTGTTAGCTGCCCAAGGCAGGCAGGCAGTGCCGTGTGGATGCTGTGTTTATTTGGCACAATCTGGAAGGACAATGGGGGCTTTCACTTACTCATAACTGTTTCCGAGTCGGTAATGGAAAGTGACAAGGTTATCTAAATACAAATTCAGCGTGGGCTTAATCTCATTCGGTTATAATAGGAATTCAGCCGGGAGCCGGTCCACGCTGAACGACACCTTTTTCTAGAGCCACAGCTTCCATTTCTATCTGTGATTCAAATATCAAAGACACAGATGTGAATAGCTAAGGACATCTGCAAAAACAAATGCGGTGTTTACAAAATAAAATGTCCCAGGTAGAGGAAAAGGTGCGGAAACTTGGCAAAACCGCGGAGCAGCTGGCATTCCGAGCCATGGAAAGAAACGTGTGACACACTCGAGAGTCAAGGACAACCAGCAGCACATCGCAGCAAATCACACGGTCCGCCGAAGCTTCAGCACGGAGGTGAGAAAGGAAGTCACTCACGATTTATTCAGTGGCAATTTAGACCCGAGCCTACGTAAGTCTATCTCAAAAGATTCTAGTCATCGCTGCCCATGGCAGAAGTTCAAGTGCAGTGATAGCCCATTTCCAATCCCCAAACAGCCTGGTGGAGATAAATGCTTATTGGGTTTTATTTATTTATTTTTTTCCCACTCTTCATGTCTCTAAATTCTTGCTGGTTTCTGTTGGCGCCGTTATCCACTCTCATCCTCCTATTCTATTCTTTTTTTTTTTTTTAGAAGATTTTATTTACTGATTTGACGGAGAGAGAGAGATCACCAGAGAGGGAACACAAGCAGGGGGAGTGGGAGAGGGAGAAGCAGGCCTCCCACTGAGCAGGGAGCCCAACATGAGGCTCGATCCCAGAACCCTGGGACCACGACCCCAGCTGAAGGCAGATGCTTACCGACTGAGCCACCCAGGCACACCCCCCCTCCCATTATATTCCTAAATTTCACACATATGTCCTACTTTAAAATAAAACAAAAGAAAAACAAGTGTTTTACCAATAAACCTGGCGTAGACATTTCCTTGTTTTGAGACGTTCCCTGATGCTCTGGTGGAGGAGGGGGACGGTAAAATTGTGAATATCCGTCTCGGTATTTGGCCCTTTGCTTGTTCATGGGTGCGCTGAGTGGATGCTGGTCTACACCTGGACCAAATCTTCCATCCTGGCTGGCAGTTACGTGAGTTGAAGACGCCTGTTCTATGTTCTTATAGACATAATGTGTGTATTTTGTCGTCTAGAAAATTAACAAAATGATATTTTGAATCTTAGTAATAGTATTTTAAGAAGCTGGACCCTCACTCCTGGCTGAAGCACATTCAGCTTCCTCCTTCACAGAGGTGACTGCGGCATGGCTTTTCCTCTGAACCTTTGGCTTTAGCGGAACTAGCTCAAGTTTTGGGGTGTTCAGGGTTCAGACAGCAACCAGCTCCATTATCGGGCATCTCTAGTTTTTAGGGGTTATTTCATCATAATCAAACTTCTTTTTTTTTTTTATTAAGTTAAAAGACATTTATTTATTTATTTAGAGAGCACATGAGCAGGGGGAGGGACAGAGGAAAAGAATCTCAAGCAGACTGCCCACCGAGTGTGGAGCCCTATGAGGGGCTCAATCTCACAACCCGGAACGCATGACCTCAGCCAAGATCAAGCGTCGGATGCTCAACTTACTAAGAAGTCAAACCTCTTTTCACCTCTGTCTCTCAAGACTCCATCTAGAGTTGGAAAACACATTGCAACCAACCCAAAGTTGCATCATTAGAACTGACATGAATCTCATCTCATTAAAAGCCCTTTTGTTTTTCTGCATAGAAGTTCAGACTCTGCAGCTCCTTCATTGGCTTTAATAATACTTCTATCGTCTGGTGTCCTCTGGGGTCTCTTCTGACAGTATCAGTAACTTGTTCAAGTTCCCCTAGTCAATAAAATCAGAAGAGTATCTAGAACGTCTCTGTATGTTTTATCCAAAGATATATGACCTAACATTGAGAATCTGTAGAGCATAATATATGCATTTCATATGTATATTCAAATATAAATTTTGTGTATATTCATATATATTTCATATGCGGTATATGTGAAAGTCCATGTGTATATGTATATGTGCATTTGTACCTAGACATACACTCTTAAATCATGAGGCATCTGTGAAGACACTACTTGTTCAATAAATTTATTGGGTATCTATTCTGCGTGAGGAAAAATCCTAGCTACTCTGAATAATTTGTACGATATATAAAGAGGTATATATTGTTTCTGTTTTGTGAGCCAGTTCTTCTTTGCTTTCGCACATATTTTATAGTAAAACCGGTATACTTTAGGATAATTAAATATATATGTGTATTATATATATTACATATGTCTCGAAGAATGAATATATACATACATATCTTCAAAAACATTCATTCTTTGAACCAATAACTTATTGCAATTCCAGGAATTTATCCTAGGGAAATCATCAGATTTCTCTTACAAGAATATCTGTTGAAGCATTACTCATCAAGAAAATAATGGAAATTAAGTAACTAATACTTTCAGTGAGCTTCTTATTTTGAACACCCCTTTAAGGAAAAACCAAGTAGTATTTTGTTGTTCCTGAAATTAGCCACTAAACCCGCTAAGACATATGGCTATTTCATGCTTCACTAGATTAACCCAACTGAAGCCCTTTAGCCTCTATAAGTATAGAAATATAAGGGAGTTGTTTTGAAGGGCAAGAAAATTAGAATTGAATGCCCTGAATTTCTTATTTCTTTGCTACTAAAACACGTGATGAACAGCTCAAGCCTAGTGTCACTGTTAACGCAAAGTTGTTTCTTGCTTAGACAGTGGACGGTGGACTGCCATAGTGGCCCAGAGAGGGGCTCCCACTCCAGTGTGGTGGTGGGACTCCTCAGGGAGGGAGCTATCTGCCATGGAATGCCAGGGCCCCAGCAGTGGGAAGAAGTTTTCTCCCCTGAGGGGTGGTCAGGCCTGGAGGTTGAAGCCCAGGTAGGTTGAGGAGGGAAGAGAGTAGCAGGAGAGACAGGAAATGGGTAATACATAGGGAGAGTGGCCCAAAAAGTAAATATCTTAATGATGATCAGAACTAGGATTTTATATTGTTAGAGGAGGAGTTACAAAAACAGGAAAGAAGGTGACTAGAATAAAATTCTCCAAGTTGATTGTGTTGGAGTGAACTCACCATTTTTAATACCTGATCTTAGATATAGAAATAAATATAAACATGCATATGTGTGTTTGTCTAGCTCTTTCCACTGAGGAAAAGTGAGAGTCGTGTCACCCCCATGGAATGAGCAGATCCAATGCCTGTTTTCCACTATAAAGAACCAAGACTCTTTGGAGAAATGTTCGGCCTCAAGGCTGGACCAAAAACATTATCCAATGAACCCACCAAATCTTGTTTACCCAGAAGAAAAATAAGTGTTCCAAGTATGGTGGGAATGTCTAAAGGACACAGAAGCCAGTTTGAAGGGACAGCGCTGGTCCTGACAAGTGAAGCCTCAAAATACATAATGAGAGAATAGATTGCAGTCCATTGGATAAAAATAAGAACTCTTACCTTATATGACTCTGGAGACTTGTAGCCAAAACGGAGTGAATAATTTGAAGGTTGATGAAGAACAGACTATTTCTATATTTCCAAAGTATGTGCTCACAAACTATGTCCTGATTATAAGGGAGGAGTGGGGTAGCTCAGCAGTGGAAAACATGGAAGACACCACCTTAATTCACTATCAAAGGGAAAAACCTGGGTGTAGACAGATCAATATCTGGTGTCGCTTGAAGGATAGCACACGAAGAACACAGCGTTGCATCTACAATTCTCCAGCCAAAGACCCAGACCCTTCCTCAAATCATGAATAAGAATGAAATTCCCATCCCCCCAACTAACTGTTATGTGATCTTCAAAAGCATCAAGATCATGACTTCTAGAGAAGACAGAGGACTTTCCCAGGCTGGAGAAGACTGAGCAGATGTGACAACTGTGGTGTTTGCTTCTGATCCCTTGATACAAAAGACATCGTGGGCGCAGTTGGCAGAACCTATATGACATGCATGAGGGTTTTAAGGCAGTATGAATTTCCCGAGTTTGATGCTGCTCCTTGCTTTGCATTTCCCTTGTTGGAACACAACAGTAAATTCAGTTGATGGGAAGATGGGTTGGCTCTTTATGTTCAAGTGGCTCTGGGGAAAAAATAGGAAAAAAGCACTCTTTGCACAATAATCCAACTTTTCTATTAAGCTGTGACTGTTTTGAAGGAAAAAAAATTACTTCTTTATACTGGGTAAGTTCTTTGATCCCTCTTAGGCTGGTTTTCTTCTTTTATACGCATGAAGAAAAAATACAATAATGTGTATGAAAACACTGAAAACTACAAAGACTGCTGACATAAGTTCTTGCTACACATCATCATCACCATAACAACAATATGCTGCATTAACAAAACCCTTCACCCATTTCTCCTCCATTCATCTAGTCAGCAACTAGTGAACGTATAATTGGCATTAAGCAGCTTGCTGGGTGAAGAAACGCAATGTCAAACAAAATATATTGGAGCACGAGGTGCCCTGAGGAAAGAGAAGTAAATCCTTGTTCCTGGCAAGGTGTGATATGAACTACAATGAAATAGACGTCAGGTTATGATGAGGGGCCAAGACAGAAATCACAATACAGCATCAGGATCAGTTTCATCAAACCATGATGCTTAGATTGAGCTGGGTAGGAGAAGACATAGCTGAAGAAGGGGAGAGAGACAACAGGATGTATGAGGCCACAGAGTCATGAAACATGATATAATTGGGGACCCCAAGAAGAGCAGTGGTCCTGGAGTGATTGGTGACCCTGGGAAGGGTCAGAGGAAGGGTGTATAGGAAGAACATCTGGTTCTAAATGGAAACAGGTAATTTGATAACAGGTAATTTGATAAGTGTGGACTGATGCTTTAGTAAATGAAGGTCTTGCCATGGTTGCAAGATGGCGCTCTTCAGCTCTGCCAACTTGGAGACGTCGGTGCTGGTGTGTAGCCTCTAGCTCGGGATACTGGTCCGTTCGTTGTTGTATGGATTAGAAGGGAGATAAGATTTGAATATTATTAAGAAGTCAGCCCTGGGGATCCTGATAATGAAATTTCTGTGGGCTCTCCAAGTGAAGACATTAAGTGTTTACCCACTTTGTTGAGCATGCTGGATTCCCAAGGGTGCAGTCAACTGTCTATTAGACCCAGTCCACTTCCTGGTCCCCAGAAGGAAGTCAGGGGGCCTTCCCCATTCTCTGAGCCAGGAATGCAGTCTCATTTGGCTTCAAAGCATCCTTGCTAGGATCCAGCCAGAATCCCAATCTCTCATTCTATTTGAATGTCTCTCTGTCCCAGGCCTGGCCTGTTTCAGGCTAGGAAGTGGCAAAGCAGAAAAGGGATCTGGCCTGTTTCTTTCTTCAGTCTCCTTCCCTCATCTCCTAGTTCCCATGCTTGACTTCTTGAGGTTCGGGTCCACAATGTGGAGCAGAACTGGGAATGTGCTCTAGTCCGTATTCCCTAGTGAGGCCTGGGTATCTGTGCCCTGCAGCTGGGGACCTCCAGACTCCATTTCTTCAGCACAAGCCTCTTTACCTAATGGCTTAAAATGTGCCTTCACCCTGGATTTCCTGAGGCCCTTCCCTCTGGTGGGTCTTTTTCCTCTTCCAGGCATCTTCTCTTGGGTGGGATCCCTTCTGGGTTAATTGCAAGCCAGCCTCCCATCTGCAGAGTTCGTGGCTGGCCCTGGAAGCTCAGGCATTTCCTGGAACCAGGGAAGAGTTAGCTGGTATCCACACAGCCACCTGGGTCTGCTTTCCAAGCGTTCAGTTGGCAGCTCTGCCTCTAGCCTCTTTGCCTTTAGACCCTTTAGGTGTGAACCAAATCTTTCACACCTTTAGGTGTGAGGCCATGTCTCTCACATTGCAGGGGCATGGGTCCAGGCCCCAGAGACAATCTGGGAGCCCCCTCTCTTTTGGTGCTGGGTGAGGGGAAGCCCCCCTCTCCTCTCACATGGATAAGGAAAGAAAGGCCACAGGAATGCAACAATTCTCTCAATTTCTGGTATATTCAACTTCATCTCCTTTTTACCCACAAGGTAGACAATGGGCTGACGGGAACACTACAATATCTAAGCGTTCCTATCAGCACATGAGCAGGCTCTTGGCAGCTCATTCTTGTGTCATACTTAGAGTTTTGGGCCTTGGTCTAAACCCCACAACATCTTGTTTCAAGTACACTGACCAGGCTAGAAATGTCAACTCGGGGTCTAATGGCTCCAGGAAAATGCTCAACTCTGAGAAATCACTGTGATGTACCTGGGAAGTTGAAGGGTTGGCATTTGGGAGTCCCAGCAAGACTCAGTTCTTTTTATGATTCTGTCTTCATCTCTGGTTAGCTGCCAGCAGGTAATCACAAGTTACTAACCAGGTTAAGGTCATGTCTAACCAGCATGCATAAACCAAGAAAGATGCAGAAATAGCATTAAACAGGGGTCTGGGGGGGGCTCAATCAGTTAAGCATCTGACCCTTGATCTCAGCTTGGGTCTCGATCTCAGGATTGTGAGTTCAAGCCCTGCATTGGGCTCCATGCTGGGCGTGACGCCTACTTACAAAACAAAACAAATAAAAAGCATTAAACACACATACCTGCTCACACACACTTTGTACGTGGGGCTCTACGCTATTTTATTCCTTCCCTTCATCTAAACACCGACCCATTCCACTTGACATGCAAAGACTAAAGAAAGGCGATGTCCGTCAGCAGAATAGCACCCCCGTGGCACAGAAAGCACAACATGCCTGGGACGCAAGCCTGCAGCAGGGGCTGGTCTCCCAGCACCTCGACTGGACCCGACTGCCATGTCGTGTGGAAGGAAGTCACATGGGGACGCAGCGAACGTGGGGCTCAGCTCTACACTGGAGGGCTCTGCTCTGTGCTTTCCATCATGTGGGGCATGGAGGCAAGGGGACTTTTCCTCATTTTTGTTTTTGTTTTACTTTGAAATAGGTTTATACTTTAGAAAAGTTGGAGACCACACAAAGAACTTACCAATGATCTTCAGCCAGATCTGCCCGTTGTTTCACACATGCCACAATTTGTTGCTTCTCGGAGCTTCCCGAGGCTAGGATGGAAAGACCTTGCTCCTCCACCCTTCACTATTTCAAAGGGTATTTCCTGAGAACAGGATATTGTCTCCGTCTCTTGTGTAACCACAGGGTAGTTATGAGATTCAGAAGATTAAATCCTGATAAAATACTTTAATCCACTATGTAGATTCCAAATTTGTCAGATGTCTCAGTAATGTTCTCTGTTGAATCGTTATTGTTTTGTTGTGTTTTCTTTGTCCTTTAGTTGGGTCCCCTCCTAGATCTAGCCCATGACAACCCTTCAGGATGCTTTCTTGTGGTCTTCAGACATGTCTCTATGGGGTTCATTTATTTGGAGCAATTTCTTGCTTTGGGGTCATAGACTTTTTTAAATAGACTTAAATTTTTTTAGAGCACTTTTAGATTCACAGCAAAACTGAGCAAAAGGTACAGAGGGTTTCCATAGACCCCTGCCCCCAGGTCAGTATCGCCTTCCCCACTCCATGGCTTGTATCCACCATTACGGTATCAGACCGAGTAGTTTCGTGCCCTAAAACACTCTGTGCTCCTTCTGCTCATGCTTGCCTCCCTGCTGACTTCCGGGAACCACTCATCTTTTTACTGTCTCCATAAACCTTCCAAAACCATCACATAGTTGGAAGCATAAAGTACATAGGTCTTTTTAGATTGGCTTCTTTCACTTAGTAATATGTGTTTAGGGTTCCATGTCTTTTCATGGCTTGATACTTTATTTCTCTTTGGTGGTGGATAATACTCCATGGTCTGGATGTACCATTTTTGTGACCATTCACTACTGAGGGGCATCTTTGCTTCTAAGTTTCAGTGATTATGAATAACACTATAAACTAACTGCTCTAAAGGTCTATGCATAGGTCTTTTTGTGGATAGATGTTTTTAGCTCCTAGGGGGTAACACCGAGGAGCATGGTTGTTGCGTCTTATGGTAGGAAAATGGTTAGTTTTGTAAGAAACTACTAAAGTGTGCTCCCATGTGGCTGTGTTCCAGTGTCGTGAAATCACATCCGCTTTGTATCTCTTTATCATTATTTTATTTTATTTTATTTTATACTTTTTAGTCTTGGTTAAACTAATTACTTCCTGGCTGCTAGGCAAATGAGCAATTCTTAAGTTTGTGTATTAGTTATAGAATTTCTGGATTAGTCATTAACTGGGGCATTTACACATCTCTCTTTTTCTCTCTTTCTCTAGAAATAATTATAGAATTATTTTCATTGTTTGGGTAAGAATTTCTTTCTACAGTTGAGTTTTTCCTTCTGTTTTCCTTCAGAATTTATTTTATCCTAGTGTGTTTTCCTACATTTGCCCTTAACCTCATTTTCCACTTTATCTGTGAAAACTCTTTGTGGCCTAGTTTAAGGGTTGCATTCCGCCAAAGAAGGATGGTGTTTTTTCCATCATTCTCCTGGGTTCCATCATCCCACCAACCTGGGATGACCCTTAGATGATTTGCCAAAGTTTTTGACAGACTTGCAGGTAGTGTTAACTTGTGTTGGAAACTGGCTGAAGAATGAGATTGCTATTACAGACCATCAGAGAATTTCCTTTCCCTTCCACCTAGAACGGCTGTATGTTCCAGGCTGGTAGAGTATAATTGTAGTGTCCTTTCCCCTGAGAAGCATCTGTCCGTGGAGGGCACATTATATGGCCACTCAAGGCTGAAGTGATGCAGTTGAGTTTCCTTCCTATCCTCATTAGTGTGGCCCATTGCCTTGTTTTCATTCACAGAATGTGAGCCAACCCTTTGGGGCAGGGTCTTGTCAGGGATTCCCACTAGACTTCTGACCTCATTTGGCCCTATTCTCCATCTCTTGGCTTTGGTCTCCCTCACCTTATGCAGCCATCATAGTCAGTCTCACATATGTCCGCGTCCAGGGCACAACGCTCGGGAGAGACCTTTGCTTGGAATAGAGTTTGCTGGCGCCACTGGATTCATGGTGGCTCTGGACCTCCAGCCTGGACTGAACAGTAATCTTCAGAAGGTGGCTCTTTGTGTCTCTCAGGACCATTGCCTTGCCTTCGAACGCAATCTCGTGATTCCCTGAGTTCATTTTGTACCCATTTATCAGTTAATTCTTCTCCTTTCTTTATGTCCAGCAGCTTTTTATTAGTGCATTCCAGACTTCATTGCTTTACCCACATATCTCGGGCTTCTGTGCTCTGTTGAAACAGAAACATTTCTATTTAATTAGTTTGTGTCATTTTCATGTATATTCATTGATAGGACAGGAAAGTCCCATCTCCATTTTATCATTTCTCTCACATTTTCTTTCCCATTTCCTTTTGAAAGATTCTTCTATTCTTTCTGTTTTACTTCGTGGTCTGTGTGTGGGGGAGGGGGTTGTTTCTGTTGTTTTTTTTTTTTTGAAGATTCATTTATTTATTTATTTGAGAGAGAAAGCGAGAGAGGTCGTCCGAGCAGGGGCAGGGGCCGAGGGAAAGCGAATCTCAGGCAGACTCCATGCTGGGCCCCAACTGGGACTCCAGCCCAGGACCCTGAGATCCTGACCTGAGTTGAAATCAAGAGTCAGTCACTCAACCAGCTGAGCCAACAAGGTGCCCCACGTTCTCTGTGTTTTTAATTTCATATGTTTGAATGTGTGTATCTCCCTTCTGCATGCTTAACCAGATTTGAGTCTGGGCTTAATTTGTCCTGAAAGTTCCTTTTTTAATTTTAATAATGTGTATGCAATTTCTTTTTTATCAGTTATTTATATTTTATATTTTATTATTTTTTTTATTGTGTTATGTTGATCACCATAGAGTACATGTGCGGTTTTTTAAAGGAAGCTTGGGCAGTAGATCCTGGTGAACAATAATAAGAAATAATGATATATTCACCTCTGTTTCCCTTTAATTACCAGATAAGAAAATTAAAGCAATTACAGTCATTAATAGAATTGACTGTTACTATAATTAGTGTTTCTAAAGGACCCATTTATGCTCTTAAGCTTCTATTAATTAAGTTATGAGATTTAGGTAATTCTTCAGACTTCCCACGGTGACAGATAACAATACTGGAGCACAGCTGTCCTCCCCTGCTCTTCCCTTCCAGCTCCAAGGTGGGCTGACATGGCGTCCTATTAGTTACACCCTGTGTTTCCTGCTCTGTGCCTTTGCTTTGGGACTGAAATGGACCTGGTGCTCACCGCGGATCCTTTAATCCAACATTGTCACTCATCTCTCAGATGAATTTTGTCATCAGGACTGATTTGTTATCAAATGATTTTCTTTCAGGAAGAGTGCCTCATCGCAAGAAGCAGGACTATTTGGAAGTGTCGACAGGGCTTGCCTGGCCTTGCCCTTTTCATCTTGCCTTGGACACAGAGGTGGTGCCTGAAGGTGGAGGCAGCCATCTTTTGGTCAACAGTGGGCAAAAGTGTTTGGTGCCAGGGTTGGTCCCCATGATGCCATTTCAGATTGCTTCTGTTCAGAAAGGTTAGAAGGGCTGAAACCATAGTTTGCAGAATCACTCGCAGTGAAGTCCTATGGGAGAGTTTACAGCCACCAACTAGATGTATTTAATTGACTGACTGCGCTGACTTTGAACTAGGAAATATTAATAGTCAGCAGCATTAGAACCAACAGACCGTGCACACATATACCCAAAAACAAGATAGAACTAGCACTAAATCTTAGGAAACTATACACAGGTCTAACAGTTTCTTCAGCCAGAATGATCTTGATAAAGATTAACTATCGATTTATTTTTAAATGAGTAGAAAAATTATTTTATCTAATAACTCTAAAGGGTGAAAAGGTACACTGGCCAAAAGAGGAGTTTTGATACTCTTTTGATTTGCCGTGTACACAAATAGAACAAATACTCTTGTATTAAGAAAAGAAGGAAGGAAGGAAGGAAGGAAAAGAAAGAAAGAAAGAAAGAATAACCTTTAAAAGGAATAGGTTGAAAACATCTCAAAACAACATATTTTTAGTAATGTTGGTTCCAAACTCAAGAAAAATGTGAATAAACACAGGCACCTGACGTCTCACATGAGCCCTAACAATCTTTAAACCACACCAAGAGCCATGATGTAAGTCAGAGACAAGAAGAGCCCAGAGGAAAGTCAAGTTTTGGTCAACATTTCCAGCAGAGGGACTGTACATAGACGTTCTCTAGCCAATGTTTCTACAACATATTTACATGCAGAAAAACAAAAGTAATTTGATTTTTTTAATTAACTTGCTCAAAATAGATATTAATTTCACAAATATTTGCTGAGCATCTAGTACAGTACAGACAGTTTTCTAGACTGTGTGGATGCTGTGATGAATGAGACAAATTCTTTCCACCCAAAACTTAACGTTGTCTTGTCTTGGAAGAGGGTCTGAGGCTTACGCGCTGATGCGTAATGGTGTGTGCCCCCCCCCGCCCCGCCCAGTCCCCGTCTCCACTCCTGCTGCGCTTTCTCCGGAGAAGCAACTCCACTCCATCTGCACCTCACCTCCTGAAGGACTCTCCTCAGCCTTAACAGTAGTAAATAAATATTGTGCAAACTAACCAACCAACCAATCTCCCCTGGACCCTCCTTTTATTATGCTGTTTTCCCATGATTTACCACCAGGTAAATTATGAGCATTATGTCTGCTCTGGTTTAAATCAAGTCTTCTTGTACTGCGTATATACTGGAAACAATGATTATTTTCACACAATGAAAAGACTTTACACCCAAATGAATTAGAGCACTCACTTATTTTTCATGTTTTTCAAATTAATTATCCACTGTTGAATTATCAGTTAGACATTTTCTTTAAAGTATTCTGTAGCCGGGATTTTTCTACACTTACAAAGTATTTTTTTTTTTTAAAGATTTTTTATTTATTTATTTGAGAGAGAGAGACAGTGAGAGAGAGCACAAGCGAGGAGAAGGTCAGAGAGCAAAGCAGACTCCCCATGGGGCTGGGAGCCTGATGTGGGACTCGATCCCGGGACTCCAGGATCACGCCCTGAGCCGAAGGCAGTCGTCCAACCAACTGCGCCACCCAGGCGTCCCTACACTTACAAAGTATTTTTGAACAGCTTTATTACAAAGTGTGGTGATTCTCCTGTAACCCCTAACCAGCGATGTTCAAGTTTGAACTTGGAGGTGCCAGAGACTGAGAGTGACTTATTTACCCTTGGCTCTTTTGGGGGACCAAGAAGGCAAGATAAAATATTCAATAAGCCTGATGTGACAATTACTGATAAGTATCTTGACTGTAAATTGTTTAGAGTGCTTTGTACTCAAAATTGTTAAATTCTCATATGTAAGTCTTTTAACAAGTCAGGCATTTGAAATATTAATTACAAAATAATGTTTAAAAAGATAAAGAGGAAAAGATAAAGAAGAAATGCTTAAACATTAGTGTGCTCCTATGACTAGATAAGATACCTCTGGCTTCCTTCACTTTAATTTAAACAAAGATTTTGAAGTTTACATAAAGCATTCACACATCAAAGTCCAGCAAAATAATCAGCCCCTTTTTATACACAGACTGATAAAGCTTTGCTAGATTGTCTGTCCTTGCTGTCTTACGTAGAATATACTTTTCTTCAGCTCTCTCTATAAGCTGTGGAAAAAATGGATTTTATCATAATCTCTACTGGCTCTAGCTGTCAGTTTTTTTGTAAGCCTGGGTCCAGCAACTATTTTGTCCTCTGGTGAAAAACAAACAAACAAACAAACAAACAAAAAACAGAAGAGATAAGAAAAGAAATGTAAATACAATTCATTATATAAAAGACAATCATTCTTTTATTTTTATAATGTATTCAAATTCTGCATGGAGAAGAAACTATTTTTAGCTAAATTCTTTTAAAAAAGACCCAGGAATAGCTTTTGATGTTAGTAAAAATCCTACAGTATATACCCTCCCTCTTTAATCAAGGACAGATTAGACTTCTTTTTGTGTTAATACCAAATGATGCTCTTGGTCAATATTTGAATGCACTTTTCGTTTTTGTATGGATTTATTCTTTTGCTTTGCTTAGGTTTTCTCTAAATTAAAAGAAAACTTCAACAGAATCACAATGATCACTTCTTACTATTTATTTATTGAGGCTAAAAAACATCAGTCAGTTTCTCGTAGTAGAGCAAAGGCATTTGTCCTCAGAAAGCACATGGGCTGGTGCAACCGTGTTTCCTGACAAGTGTCCCAGAAGTAGAGCAGGTGTTCTTTGGGGGTGAAAATATTCAGGGATCAACTCTTCTGGGAAACATGGAGTTGAAAAGGCAACCAGATGTGCCTTGCTGGGATTTGAGAGGTGAGGTGGTGTAGCAATGGACCAGGTCATAGCTGTCTTTTCAGACTCCTGTTCTTCTGCCCAGGACTGAAAGTACTGTTGCATGATTAACACTCAAGCTGCTGGTTAGAGTCTTAGAAAATCTCCTCAAGGACAAATTACCTTAAAACTAGATATTAAAGCTTTAGTCACACAGCAAAGGAAACCATCAACAAAATGAAAAAAACAACCTATGGGATGGTAGAAAATCTTTGCAAATAATATATCTGATGAGGAATTAATATCCAAAATATATAAAGAAGTTATATAACCAATAGCAAAAACTCAAGCAATTCAATTCAACAATGGATAGAGAGACTGAATAGACAATTTTTAAAGAAGATATAAAAATGGCCAGCAGGTACAGGAACGGGTGTTCAATATAACTAACAATCAGGAAAATGTAAGTGGAAACCACAATGAGATATCACCTCACACCTGTTAGGACAACTGTCATTAAAAAGACAAGAAACAACAGGTGTTGGCAAAGATGGGGAGAAAAGGAACCCTTTGCCCTGTTGGTGAGAACACAAACTGGTGCAGCCACTCTGGAGAACGGTGTGGAGGGGCCTCAAAAATATTAAAAATGGAACTATCTTATGATCCAGCAATCCCGCTTCTGAATCCATAGGTGAAGGAAACAAAGTCACTCTCTCAAAGAGATATTTGTACCTTCATGTTCATTGTAGCATTTTTTTATAATAGCAAAGTTATGGAAACAAAGTTATGGAAACAATGTCCATGTCTGTCAACAGGTGATTGGGGAGAGAGATGGTGGCATGTGTTCAACAGAATATCACTGAGCCAGGAAAACCAAGGGGGCGTTACGCTCAGTGAAATAAGTCAGAGAAAGACAACTTCTGTATGATCTCACTGATGAATCTCAAACACCCTAATTCACACGTACAGAAAACAGAACGGGGCGCCTAGGTGGCTCAGTGGGTTAAGCCGCTGCCTTCGGCTCAGGTCATGATCTCAGGGTCCTGGGATCAAGCCTCACATCAGGCTCTTTGCTCAGCAGGGAGCCTGCCTCCTCCTCTCTCTGTCTCTGTCTCTCTGTCTACTTGTAATCTCGGTCTGTCAAATAAGTAAAAATAAAATCTTAAAAAAAAGAAATATTTGAATAAGTTATAATTAATATAGTGTAAGAATAATATAAGCCTTAAAACGATGTTTCTGGCCTTAAAGCAATGAACATAGTTGAAGAAAAGAATTACTTACTGTGCTTTCACTACAGCGGCAAACTGAAATACAACATAGATGTAACCTCTCCATACCGTGTTTTATTGAGATATAATTCACATGTTACAGAATTTACCCTTTTCATTGTACAATGCAGTGGTTTTAGTATATTCAAGAGTTGTGTAATCATTACCATCACCAAACTCCAGAGAAGTCTCACACCTTCAGAACAAACTCCCTCTCAGTTAGCAGTAACACTCCCTATCCTTCTCCCCTTAGCCCCAGACAAACACGAAACTCCTTTTTCTCTCTCCAGTTTTGCCTGTTCGGAACATTTTACATAAATGAAATAATGAAATATGGGAGCACAAATTTCCTACTCTCAAATGGACTTATGCTTGGACAGAAATTAGACAGTCGGTGTCACTTCACCTTAGTTCACTGTCATAGTATTATTTTCTTTTGAAAAATTTGTATTATAAGTTAGTGCATGAATAGGAGATCCTTGGGTCAACCGTCTAAAAGTAAACATTGTAATGATGACCATCCTTTACCTTTCATAGAAAGAAAAGGCATGGATTGGTATTCCAAAAATTCCAAAGCCATCCCATAGTAATTCCAGTGAATCAAGGACAAACAATTAGGTTAACTGATACTTCCTGTCAAACTGATTCATTTGCTTGGTTGTTTAAGGGTGTGCATAGGTCATGAAAATCAGCAAAAATAAATTAGTAATAAATACTAGGCTGTAACATATTCTTTTTTTTAAAAAAAAAGATTTTATTTATTTATTTGAGAGAGAGACAGGGAGAGAGAGCATGAATGAGGAGAAGGGCAGAGAGAGAAGCAGACTCCCCGTGGAGCTGGGAGCCCGATGCGGGACTCGATCCCGGAACTCCGAGATCATGACCTGAGCCGAAGGCAGTTGTCCAACCAACTGAGCCACCCAGGCGTCCCAAGGCTGTAACATATTCCAATTAAAGAGTATGTTTACTGCGTCTTTACTGGGACTATGGCAAGGAAGCACTTTCTTCTGCCTGGGGCAGAGGGATAATGACGTATGGGAAGCTGCTCGTCCTTCCGAGCAAGGGAAAGACAATGATTAGAGCAGCAGTTCATACCAAATGGTGGAGTTATTCTACTTACCCAGGGAACCAGGTAGATGCAATCAAACTAAGTGCAGCAGGCTTCAACAGGCAGCCGGTGAAAAACAATCCCAGGCAGCAGACACGCTCCCTGACCATGGAGGGTGGTGCACGGGGAAATAACCTCCTCCGTAGAAGCAGTGCTCACCACTTCAGGAAAGTCGGCCCTTCAACCTGAGACGTGCTGATGTGAACAGAGCAGACCAAGCCAATGCCCCCATCAGCAATACAAAGAGGTAAGAATAAGCAGCGGAAACAAACAAGCCTATCTTCCCGCCCCAAGCCACCCTTTCTCTTCGCCTTCTCCAACTCTGCACCGGATGCCCAGGGCAGGGTGGGGCGAGCAGATTTAAGTTCACGGCTCGAGTTAGGCACCCCATTCTATCAACTGCAAAATGTCATCCCAGGGTCATTTTTAATTATTAGGACTTTTTACTATGATTATATGAATGTTATGCCTCTAAGAGGCAGATAAATTAGCCTAGACAGACACGTATGGCACCTCTTCTTGCTAAGAGCCATATGAAAGCCCTGGATGAAAGCATGGGTCTGAGAGCGGACACACGGACGGACAGCCGGACGGTTGCACAGACAGCTTTCAAGCACCAGGCATCGCGCTCTGCTCTGGGCATTACGGGGATGATTAAAACAAAATCACTGTTACAAAGAAGTCAATCTACCAGGTGGTGACAATGATCCCCAAAGACAGCATAAAATTGAAAATCGAGGAGAATACAAAATGGTAAGAGGATGGGTTTAAGTTCCTGGGCGTATGGACACCAGACCGGAATCTTGAAGAGTGAGCTAGCATCTAGCAAGAGGAGAAAGCCAAGGACTGTCTAGGGGAGAGATTACTTACGATGTAATGGGCAGAAGATGTCAAGGGCAGAGAAACACAAATTACTCAGCCCGCCTAAAGCATAATAAAATGTACAGAATGGGAAGTAAGGAGGCAGGTACTAGCTAGTTCATGAAGTTTGTGTGTTTGTGTGTGTGTGTGTGTGTGTGTGTGTGTGCTGGTAAAAGGAGTTTGGAGATTATCTGTGAGGCGGAAGAGATCCATTGGATTAATTTACAGAAAAAAGGGCGTTATAACCTGACTTCACTTACAGAAGTCATTTTATCAGGAATAATGTAGAATTTTATTAGTTAGACGTTCAGCCTTGGTCAAGATGTGGCTTTTATGATGTACTACTTTATTCAAAAGAGGAATTTAGTTGCCCATTTTGTTAAATTTTCTTTTAGGTAATTTCTTTTTTAGATTTTACATGTTTTCTGAGGTCTACTTTGAATATTTCATTTTTCCTAGATAATCATCGTTTCGTCCAAGTTTCAAATTATTCGCTTGGAGGTTAGCAGCAGTCAGAGCCCTTAAAATCTGGAAAACTGATTCTGTTGTTTGAAGTGGGACTTTCAGGACGTCTGGGTGGCTCAGTGGGTTAAGCGTCTGCTTTCGGCTCAGGTCATGATCCCAGGGTCCTGGGTTGGAGCCCTTAGCCGGGCTCTCTGCTCAGCGGGGTGTCTGCCTCTCCCTCTCCTTCTGCCCCTCCCCCCACTCCTGCACGCTCTCGCACGCTCTCTTTCTCAAATAAATAAATAAAATCTTTAAAAAAAAAAATAAAATGGGACTGGTTCCAACATGTCCGTCTACAGAAGAGGGGTCAGCAGAGAGAAAGAGGTTGGGGACAGAAAAGATGCGTGTATAGGGTTAAGGACCCCTAGGAGGTGCGGGCGTCCCTGCGACCCGCAGGCCGGTTTCTGTCTCCCGGTTCTTCACCTGCAGCTGGTGCTCTCACCCCGTTTGCCAGGGAGAGACCCTCCCGCAGCCGCCATCCCCAGGGCGCTCAGTGCCCCGCAGGAGCCCGGGCTCTGGGTCGCCTGTTCCCAGGTGTCCTTCCCAGCAGCCGGCCGGCATCCTCCCCTGCACCTGCTCAAGGGCTCCGTGCTCCTCACTGCCGCCGCCTTCTGCTTTATCAGTGTCCGCCCCACCAGCATCACCCGCGATTTTAATTCTCTTGACTGGCCCGAAAGACCAAACCCTCTAGCTGTCTCGTGCGTGCCTCTCACGGCTCCCCACCGTCCCCCGTTTTCTGTTTCTTGTCACAGCCAAACCAGAGCCGTTTCCCCTCGCCTTCTCCTGTAACCTATTAGTGACTTGTGTGTGTTTGTTGAGGTTTTTCACCAGACTGGTCAACTGCGAGAGCAAGTTCGGTGTTCCACTGGACACCGTGCAGTGTGGGGGAGATGCACAGATAAACACGATTTCTCTTCTTGGAAATTCCCTTGATTTGGAAGGTTCTGCCGCAGAGCTCTGCAGTGGCTCCGTGGACTTGATCTGGTGGGGCGCGCGGCTCACTCTGGGGGCCAGGACAGCTCTAGGTGCGATGGGACAGCTTCCGGAAGGACCCGTGACCCCCAGGACAGGGACCGCAGGCTGAGCACATCCGTGGAAGGGAAGTAGACTTGCTGGGCTGCAGGGTTTGAATCCTCTCTCTCTGTTTTGTTGGCTTCAAAAGCTTGTTTGCCTGTTTGCCTTCTGTTTTTAACTGGATGTTATGATTTTATTTAAAATTTGATTTTTGGGGGTGCCTGGGTGGCTCAGTGGGTTAAAGCCTCTGCCTTCGGCTGGGGTCATGATCCCAGGGTCCTGGGATCGAGCCCCGCATCGGGCTCTCTGCTCCGCGGGGAGTCTGCTTCCTCCTCTCTCTCTGCCTGCTTCTCTGCCTACTTGTGATCTCTGTCAAATAAATAAATAAAATCTTTAAAATTTGATTTTTTAAAAGACTTCACCTATTTATTTGAGATGGAAAGAGACACCTTGAGAGAGAAAGAGAGAGAGAAAGCGCCGCAGGAGCAGGGGGAAGGCGCAAAGGAAGAGGCAGAAGCAGGCTCCCTGCAGAGCGGGGAATCCGACTTGGGGCTCCATCCCACACCCCAGGATCATGACCTGGGTGAAGGCGGATGCCTAACTGACTGAAATACCCAGGTGCCTAAAATTTGATCTTAAGTTAGATAACAAATCTTTGTTTTCTCTGATGCCTTCTTGCCTTGCATTTTTACTGTGGTTCAAATTAGACTTGCCTAAATTTGCTTTCTGTATGTGGCCAAAATAAGTTATTGAAATAGGATATTGTTTTTGGTACTTCCTATAATTTCCTCTTTCTCCTCATTTTGAGCAAGTAGCCAGGCTTTGTCACTCTTTTATACATCCCTCCCCTGGGGATTTTGGCTAGGATGAAAGCAAAGGCAATCTGTCTCTCCCCATCTATTATAAAAACTAAACCCTTTGGAGATATTACCCTGGCTTTTCTAGAGGGGCAGGAGGAAAGCCTTGAAAGACAGAAAATGGGGCAAGGGGAGTCCCAGAACACCTGTAAGGAGTGGGGGAGATCTACAGGTTCTGAGAGCAGAGTGTCCCGGCCAGGAGCTTTGCTGCCCCGTGCCTCCCTGCTTCACAGATAGGAGCTCCTGCGACTCAGAGGGAAAGCATGTCTGTATACTTTGAAAGGTGGGTGTGTAGGTCCCCAGCATCCACTATCATTCCCACTGGGTTCATAGGGGCTGGAGAGATGTGTCGTTAGCATGATTTAGCCTGTCTTCCACATTGCCTTGATGCTTAATAAAACATTGGATATGTGCCCTGCTCCAGGGCCTGAAATTAAATCAATGTGAATTTTCTATTTTCTACTAGGAATCCTATCTATCTGTCTATAGATATAGATAGAGATATACAGAAATAGATGACTAGATATAGATATAGATATATAGATATAAACCTTGCTGACCTAGGTGTATGGATTGAGAGTCGTACCAGCTACATTTATATAAAACTTCGCATTTTGTTGATTTCTGTGTTCAACATTCGTTTATATACATACTATTAAACTCCGAACTTCCACCTTTTAAAGCTATAAACACGTTTCCCCAGGCTTTTCTTCTTGAATGGGGTTTAGTATTCAGTGCTTCTGTCTGTTACTCAGCTAACAGAAAACAGAAGGAGGGACAAGGGACACAGGTTTTTTAATACTGATCCTGATTAATTTGAATTCATATTCCCCCAAAAAAATCAAATAAAAAATGTGATTTTCTTGAACTTGTTAAAAACTGCATTGCAATCATATTATGAAATGTCCTCTACGCTTCCTAAGAGGTAACCGCTCTTCACCATGATGTACATGTGGTGCACTTATTTATGTGTATGAGAACATGTACACATTTATTAATGAGCTCACACTACATTTAATACTCACTGGCCATATTTCAAGACAGAACCCCAGACCCATCCCATCCTTTTATTAGCTGCTCAGTATTAATAATTGTGTAAAATGGCTATCCTTTAATTTAAGGTTTCATACCCTTATTAATGTGCATGTAACTGTTTCTGTGTGTGTACATGCATGTGTGTGTGTGTGTGTGTTTAAATCCTTGTAGGTGTTTTTGTGTGCACCTACATGAGTTGGTAAATCTAGAAGTAGAATTCTTGGCTCAAAACATATATACACTTTAATTTTGGTTGCTTTTGCCAAGTCAACCTCTGTAAAGTTAGCTCAATTTATACTACTGCAAAAGAAAAAGAAAAGAAGGGGCACCTGGGTGGCTCAGTGGGTTAAGCCTCTGCTTTCGGCTCCGGTCATGATCCCAGTGTTCTGGGATCAAGCCCCGCATCGGGCTCTCTGCTCAGCAGCAAGCCTGCTTTCCTTCCTCTCTCTCCGCCTGCCTCTCTGCCTACATGTGATCTCTGTCTGTCAAGTAAATTTAAAAGAATTTAAAAAATTTAAAAAAAAAAGAAAAGAAAAGAAAAAAAGCACACAGGTGGTGTGAATTCAGGCCCCATAGCAACGGGAGGGAAAAGGTGTTGGTTTACCTTTCTGGAAACTTGGTTTTGGAACTTTTGAAATTGAAAACTTTTCATATGGACGGGACTTCGCCTGCATTAAAAAGTCTGAAAGTATTACCCAACATTTTTTCCCCAGTATTTTAAAGTGGGAATGTCGTTTGCTCTCAGGATTGGCCATATTGTCATATCTGGAATACTTGTCTTTCTGCTTTGTATCTGATGTTGCTGTCTGCACACAAGTTGTAAATGTGTATGCAATTGTGTTTGTCGATCATTCACTCGATGGTAGAGGTTACAACTGGTGATATTTCTATGGGTCAATCCTGTAAGTCTAGAGTTAGGACTTATAGAACCCTTCCTTGTCTTTACGACTTTGGAATTTTTGTCAGATGCTGCATGTACCTAAAATTATAAAATCATGTGCATGGCTTTGCCTCAGGAAACATCTAAACACCCAAAAGTGTGTGTGTGTGTGTGTGTGTGTGTGTGTAATTTGCAATATATGCTTGGCCATAATTTCTTATTGGCTCCAATGCTTGTCAGCCTGTATCTCCAGTTTTTTGGTAAGGATAAACAAGTGTCTACTGGACAAATTTCATCCTGGACATTCTTGATTACTCAAAACGCAACTCTTCATCTGTTTGAACTTGTGCTGAAATGGAACATGTACACAAAAATGTAGTATTGGCCCATCCTGAATGCAAAGCCAAGACAAACTGATCTAAAATTCTGTATGGCTGAGAAAACTTGGCCTTAATTGGTTTACAGTTGGGGTCCTGGTCATAGTGCCAAGCAGTCTAACTACACAATATTTTTAAAGTCAGACCTGCCAGTGATCTATTGAACTGACCAGATTGGTAGTAACCAACATTTTAAGCAAAAACCTTCAGGATATGACTGAAGCCTTGTAAATACCTTAAAATGAAACATTAGGTTTTTTACCTGGCTACATCAATTAACTGCAAAATTACACGAATAAAAAATATTACACCTATTAAGGAAAGGAAGCATAGAAAAAATATGGTGATGTCATGGGGATCAATCAAAAATGTGATGGACTCGAGTTTTCATCATTTTGAAAGGTGAGTGAAGTAATACCCGAGGAGCACCAGCCCTCGAAGGACTGATCATTTACTATAACCTCCAACCATCTGCAGCTCAATTCTCTGTCTTTGAAGTCTGGGACTTGAATTTACATTAGTAATATGCGATGTGAAATGAAAAATTTCAAGGAGTTGATTACATTGCAGTTGGAAATGATGTCCCCACATAAAAAATCCCTCAGTTGTGGAATTACAGATATAACAGTCATTAAGCCAGGAATTTTTACTAATAAATTCACTAGTAAACATGCCGCTTCCAAACCGATGGTATACAGTTGAGTATACTTAACAGAAGAAGGAAAACGTGAAGCTAAAGGCATTTTTGAACATCAGATAAATGTTCTCTTCCCATAAGAGATGTGGATTTATAGTATATGCTAACTAAGGATACGCGAAAAGGTATTACAAAAATATCTAAGGGTTTGGAGTCCTATTCTTGGCTTTCTAAAGCTGGGTTTCAATATCAGACACTATTGACTGATTTTGTAGTAGAAAGATAATGAAATTAACAGACTTCCATTTCTTTCTATGCCTTTCCATGAAGCCACACTTACTTTTATGACTTTACTGCTCTACTAATGTTCGTAACAGTTTTTCTGATTCAAAACCAAAATTCTCACAGGTATACAGTTGTATCTCCATAGTTAAATAATTTTTATACTCATTCTTTTTCAATAGCTTCTCTTTTTTAAAAGTTTTTATTTTAATCCCAGTTAACATACAATGCTATTAGTTTCAGGCATACAATCCAGTGATTCAACAATTCTGTACATCACAAGTGCACTCCTTAATCCCCATCACCTGAAGACCCATCCCCCCATCCACCTCCCTTCTGGGGCCACCCATGTGTTCTCTATGTTAAGAGTCGGTTTCTTCATTTGTCTCTCTCTCTTTTATCCCCTTGTTCACTTGTTTTGTTTCTTAAATTCTATATATGAATGATATCATTTGATATTTATCTTTGTCTGACTGACTTTGCTTAGCATAATACTCTATCTCTGTATATGACATTGCAAAAGATAAGATTTCATTCTTTTTTATGGATGAGTAATAGTCCATTACATATATTATGTATGTAATACATATTTTATATATATTATATCTATATATCTCTCACATCTCACAACTTCTTTATCTAATCATCAGTCAATGGATACTTGTGCTGTTTCCATATGAGCTACTGTAAATAATGACACAATGAATAAATCAATAGCTTCTTTTGCTCTGAGTTATATCACTGTATCTGTTTTTATCTATCCATCCATCATCTGACCATCCATCCACCCATCCATCCATAATCTCTCTATCTTGTCATCTCTCTATCTTGTCATCAATCTGTCCATCATCTATTAATTAGAGAGATAGTTTTCACCTTCCGGTGGTGCGTATGCATTTATGCATCTGTTTGTTTCTCCAGAACTGCCCCTGGTTACTGTAATACCCCATTGTTCATGATCAGTTACTCTTTTCCTTCCCTGTATCTTCTGCCTTTACTGTTTTATTAAATATTACAAATTCTCAAATAGAGTGTCAAAAATCTTGTACATCTTCTTTTCAATAGAACTACCTCTTGGAGTCCTCTGCTGTCCTTGGCTGTCAAAATTCTCTGTGTCTACTATCTGTCTCCTGTTGTTTTATGGTCTCTGATCACTACTCTACTGTATCCATTGTTGATTCCATTTGGGGAACTATCCCTTACTTCCAAAGAGCACATTCAAAAGTGAAGATGAGTAGGAATAAACATTGAGTCCTTATCATTGAGAAATTTATCTGTTCTTAAAATTTATTTCACTGTATGTCTTGTTGCAACGAAATACTAAGTTACAAGTTTTTCTTACAGCCCTGAAGAGTGAATCCTCGGGCTTGAAGTTTTGCTGTTAGTGATGGGAAAATATGATAGTTTTCTCCTTCCCATCTCTTCGTGGTGATTTTTATTCTAGTATTTTAGGAACTTCTCTTTAAACTTGCTGTTCTCAATTATTGTGATGATATCATCAATGTGGTTTTCTTCTCATTCATTTTGTTGAACATTCGTTGGTCTTATTTTGCCTGTGACTCCTCATCATTGGCCCTGCAAAGTGATTTTGTGTTAGATTTTTTCAGTCATTTCCCCATCTATTTTTTCTGTTCTTTCCTTGAGTGCAATTCTTGGAATTGAGTGCAAATTGAATGCAATCTCTAGGAATGATTTTTCATATTGTTTATCTTTTTATTCATATTTTCCATGCTTTTGATCTTTATTTCATTTTTTCTAAGATAGTTCCTGTATTTCAGTCTCCCATCACTGTTACTGAATATTTTAGAAATCTCTTAAATCATAGTTAAATTTCCTGGTGTTGTTTTGTTTTCAGTTTTGTAAAGCATCTTTTTCTTATTTTGTGGATGAACCCTCTTTTTGAGTCTTGTCTTTTTAAATCTTTCTATAGACATTTTTTTTTCTCTTTGGGTCTCATCTATTTCCTGCAGTATCAGTTGCTCCTGTGATCGAATGTTCTGGTTAATCTTGGAGCCTTTCTTATCACAAGGATTTCATTAATTAATCCAATGGTTTTATGTGTATTTCAGGTAGAAAAATAAAGCTAATTGGGAGCTCTCTTTGTATGAGCGACGCTTGTCCATTAGCAACGTCATCTTAGTAACTAATCATCCAGGAGGCAGGAGGATAACTCAGAAGACTACAGTATGAGTATTTGGAGGCAAATACCTATATAAAAGAACTTTGCAATGTTTTGTCTAGTGGTTAGGCATCTAGATGCTGGGGAAAGATGGGGCATGGTGCTGACTGACCTGAAACCAGGCTTTCCAGGGTTTCTCATGTATGCCCTAAGCCTCACACAGTACAATTTTGTAACTGGAATGGATATCGAAGCTACCTGCTCTTTTGCCGTCAAATGCTTATTTAATATCACTTATGACATCCTAATGTTGAATAGAACTTGCATTTCTCAGATGAACCTAACTGATTATGGTCTACATTTTTTAAATTAACATATAATGTATTATTGGTTTCAGAGATACAGATCTGTAATTCATCAGTCTCATATAACAACCAGTGCTCAATACATCACGTGCCCTCCTTAATGTCCATCATCCAGTTACCCCAATCCCTCCACTACCCTCCCCTCCAGCAAACCTCACTTTGTTTCCTGTGATTAAGGGTCTCTTATGGTTTGTCTGTCAGTTTTGTGTTGTTTTATTTTTTTCTCTTCCCCTATGATCCTCTGCCTTGTTTCTCAAATTCCTCATATCAGTGAGATCATATGATAATTGTCGTTCTGTGACTGAGTTATTTCTGTGAGCATAATACCCTTTAGTTCCATACGCATCATTGCAAATGGCAAGATTTCATTTTTGGCCTGAATTTTATAGATACGTAACATATATCTGTTTTTGTTTGTTTGCTTGTTTGTACTTTGCCTCCTTGTTCTGTCAAAGTTCGATGGTAAAATGTTACCTTAATGGTAATTAAAACCTGGTGTTTCTGACATTTCTAGATATAAATATTTAATGAATTCTTATTTGGTGCATGAATAGGGTAATATCTAGGCCTTCCTGGGCCACATATGGCCCACAGACATGTTTTACTTGACATATACAATATTTAAAACATGGAGAGAGCTCCCATAAAAATTTTGGAGATTTAGTTTGATCTGAAAACCCTCATTAGGGGGGACCAGAGCCTGTATCGGCAAGAACCAGCAGGGGCCGATTTCTTCTAGTCTCCCTTTGGGAGAGGGCATGCGGGCTTTAGGTTGCGACCATCCCCTGCCCTCCTGGTTGTCACTAATGCTGTCATGTTCCTATTGCTGGGGTAGATCTGAGTTTGTAATCTCTGCAGTAAAGGTCAGAACTCTTGTATGTTTGTTGTAAATCTACTCTTCTATTTTGTCTATTCTTACATATTTTGTAGTACTTCTTTATAGATTCTGTTTGAACTCTGTGTGTGTGTGTGTGTGTGTGTGTGTGTGTGTGTATGTCTTGATTTCCAAACATAGAAATTGAGGAGTAATATTTGACACCTGCTGAGATGGAAAATGAGTTTTGGGTACTGAATCTTCTCAAAACTATGCTGAAAAGCAGATCGGTACGCAGCACCCCACTCAAATGCCCAAGTCCAATGCACAGTAAGTAGGCCGATTTTCTCTACCAGTGTCTTCTGGCTCCCCACCCACAGGGTCCACCCCTCCCAGCCCCCAGCCTCTACCCACCACTTCTGTGCAGGGAAGTGACCTGAGCACATAGAAACTGGGATTTAGGGGCACCTGGGTGGCTCAGTGGGTTAAAGACTCTGCCTTCGGCTCAGGTCATGATTTCAGGTCCTGGGATCGAGCCCTGCATTGGGCTTTCTGCTCAGCGGGGAGCCTGCTTCTCTCTCTCTCTCTCTCTCTCTCTCTGCCTGCCTCTCTGCTTACTTGTGATCTCTGTCTGTCAAATAAATAAATAAAATCTTTAAAAAAGAGAGAGAGAGAAAGAAAAAGAAACCGGGATTTACACGTGTCTCTGTTACCGGGTCTCTGTCTGTCTACCTCTTGTGAGTATTGTTTCTTTTGGGGTTCTGTACCCCTCAGAATGCCCCTCACCACCTCCAGCTTGGCCCTATGTCCTGCACTTCTGTTTCTAAACATTTACTGTCACCACGTCCATTGCAGATCCTGTGAGGAGCTGAATTATTTCCTCACCAGATCTCTCAATCCCAGGAAAGATGTCACGACTGCCAGAAAATACCGTCTTTCCTTTTCTCGCGTGTTGTCTGTTTTCTGAAGAGAAGTCAAAAGCTTTCATGAGTTAAGTACGTTCTCCTTAACCCACCGCCACCTGCCTTATCATTAGAAGTAGTTCTTCCCATGTGATGTCATTGAGTTGACACTGACCTTCAGTTCTCAGTGGTGATGAAAGACTTTTACTTTATCACAGGCATTTATTGGTGAGTTGATGGTGGGTATGGACTGGACAAGGGCAGAGGTGATGAGGGTGGAGATGATATGCATGATAAGAATTTACACTTACTTGGTAGATGCTGCCCCAAATCTTAACACATCCAGAGTCTCCTATAGAATCCCAGTCTTCATGCCATTCACAAATTGTATGCCCACGACGCCTCCACTTTAATGTCATTTGGAGAACGTTGCTTCCCATGAAATCTTGTTGAGTTGGAATTTGCTTATTTTGTGCCATTTGGAAACTCAAATAGAAACACCACACTTTACTGAACATTAAACTTAGTATTAAGCATTATTCACTACATTCACATTAAGAATTTTATTTAACTTGTCTGAGAAATTAGTACTTTTCATTTAATTCCAAATAATATAAAAAATGTATGGAGTCAGCTTGTTTTTTTTTTTAAAGATTTTATTTATGTATTTGACAGAGAGAGATAGAGAGAGAGCGAACACAGGCAAGGGGAGCAGGACAGAGAGAAGCAGGCTCCCTGCTGAGCAGGGAGCCCGATGTCGTCTCAATGAGGGGCTGGATCCCAGGACACCGAGATCATGACCTGAGCTGAAGGCAGATGCTTAACTGACTGAGCCACCCAGGTGCCCCAAGAGTCATCTTGTTTAATGTAGGAAATCACAATAATAAAATATCCTTTCCTTCAAAACACCCAAAATTCCATGAGAGTGTGTGTGTGTGTGTGTGTGTGTGTGTGTGTGTGAGAGAGAGAGAGAGAGAGAGAGATCAGGTACAAGATCCTTTCATCATTTTAAGTGCCATCACATCACAGAACTCAGCAGACATGGAGCATGGGATGATGGTGTCTCTTGGGTGTAGTCGCTGACAGGGCTTCCCTGGGAGAGAAGCCTATCTTAGGGATGAAGTTGGGTGACCCCTGCTTCAGAAATGAAGAAACTGGTTCTGGGGAGAAAAAGACCTGGCAAAGGCCACAGCGTTATGAAGGGATATATCTTATACTTAATTTACATGTAGTCAAGAGTTACTTCTTTATTTTTGCAATTTGAATAGTAATTTAAACACGTTTGCTATTTAATAAGTGTCTCATCTATTTCAGAATACCAACCTTCCAACCACTACCAAACTGGCCGAAGAGTCATTTTGACTCATTTTTATTTTCTCTAGCATGCAAGTGAAAACATGTAGCTCAGCTAACAATATTCTAATTTCTCAGTTCACTGACTATTCTAATTATCCAAAACTTACCACCATCTATCTATTCAGTACCCTTTATTGGGTTGGATGTAATGTGGGGTGTGTGTGTGTGTGTGTGTGTGTGTGTGTAAGAGAGATACAGTGTGTGCATTTATTATGTAAATTCTTCCATTACACAGAATCTCACAGACTGTCAACAAGGCATCCCTCCATGATATATGTGCACCACTCTCCTCAGAAATAAATGCATTTTTGCAAATAATACCAGAAATTTCAATAGTGTACATGAAATTACTCTTACATACGTATAGAATGCAGCAAAATTCAGATGCACCTTGTAAATAATTATTTATCGTGTTTTTAAAGAGTTTGTGTTACATTTATATTCATTTTCAGTGACTGATTATAATATCTTGACACATTAAGTTTATTATGTTTGGATTTAAATTATATTAAAAAGACATATAAAGATTTCATTAATTTAAATAGAGCTATTATCGTATATAAACTAATTTGAATCAAACTGCCTTTCCTAAAAGCCAAAGTAGTCAATTGTAAAATACCTATTTAATGCATGATATAATTTATTCTTAATATCCAATTTTTTAAAAAAGAAGAAGAAGAAGGAAACAAGTGTAATCTAATATCCTAGCACATGGACATGTGGTAATGAATTACAGTGATGGGGAAATTTTGATTTATGTTCCTCAAGTTCACTTTCATTATTCTAATTGCCCAATAAAAACTTCACAGTAGGGCGCCTGGGCAGCTCAGTGAGTTAAAGTCTCTGCCTTCAGCTCAGGTCATGATCTCAGGGTCCTGGGATCAAGCCCTGCATCAGGCTCTCTGCTCAGCAGGGGGCCTGCTTCCTCCCCACCCCCGCCTGCCTCTCTGCCTACTTGTGATCGCTCTCTGTCAGATAAATAAGTAAAATCTTAAAAAAAAAAAAAAAAAAAAACCTTCCCGTAGTTATCTGCCCACCAAAGTTGTTTCTGCTTAAAAAAAACAAAAAGTTTTGTGGGGCGAAATCGAGCCTCATTGGCAGCAGCGTTTCGGGTCACGCAGACAGGGAACATCCTCAGAGAGGTCCTAATCGAGTTTAGCCACCCAGTTCCAGGTCTGGTGCTCATTCTTGCGAGTTGATATTCGATTATCATTGTACCCAGATTATCATTGTACCTTCCAGCAATCAGACATCACTGAAACTCAGACTTACATAAAAAAGACCTACCACGTGGATGGTGTATTGGGTTCCCCGATGACCATTCTTCTCCACCCACGGGGCATCATGGGAGCCAAACTGCAGCAGGAGCGGTTAGTCGATGAGGAGGGGCTGTGGGTCCCATGATGGGACTGATGACGGCACCATCTACTCTCACGTCGTGTCCAGATCACTAACCAGATATCCCTGTTCACGGGCCACATCCTTTCTCAGCCACCGTGAACAGCTTGAATACTTAAATACCTTACTACTTTTAAATGCTATAAATACTGTTTTGGTAATTTGTATTGGCATTCTTGAGGCATCATTTGGTTTTGTGTTTAATTCACAATATTCTTGTCAGTCATTCTTGCACAGCTTACAAACATGTTGGTTTTTATCTCATTCTACAAGAAAACGCTAGAGGTTCCCGTGTCGTCCTTGATTTGGGCTCAGGTCATGATCTCGGGGTCATGAGATGGAGCCCCACATCAGGCTCCACGTTAAGCATGGAGTCCTCTTGTCCCTCTCCCTCTGCTTCTTCCCCTGTCTGTGCCTTTTCTCTATCTCATAAATAAATAAATAGTATCTTTAAAAAATGGAAACTGTAAGAAAAATATAATTTTCACATTTTCCCATATTAATAGTTAAAATCTGTTGGACCATTGTTGGCTGACCGTGTTCAAAGAACCATGCATAGGTTCCCCAAGTTAGCCACACAAGCACACTCACTGGTAGGGACTCTCTTTTTTTTGTCCATGTGGAAAGAAGTCACCAAGATATTTCAAGGCTTCCCAAGGTCACACAAGCTTCCACAAGTGCCTGCACCAAGACAGCTGTCTCCACCGGCTGTAGTTCTGGGCACCATGACCTCGTGCGTCATAAGCACATCTCTGCCCCTCCCTGCCAAAGTCTAGCCATTTCTAAAGGGAATGCTTCTTACATAATCAGATTGCTAACAACAGTAGCTTTTTCCATGCTGCACAATTGGAAGCTGATTGCAACCCTGAATTTCACGTGTCAGTCACCATACCTGAGACTTAGGAGGCCAACATCAGAGCCTTCTTTGGCTCATTTTTCTGTAACAGCTGCAGCTCCATATGTTAAGTGAATTTTGGTCCGATTGCTCTCATGTGAACGCTGAGTGCTAAAAACGGTGCAATCGGAAGCCAGAGGTAATTACTAAGACTTGAAGATTTTTAGAAAGGAATGCTGGGAAAAAAAACAGGTTATTTTTAAAAAGACATTGTTTTATTGTTAGTTGATCTTCACTTACAGAATTCCTGCTGAGCACCAAGAAATCATTTCTGGGTAGTAATCTAACTTTGACCTTAAATAGAGTTATTATCCATGTTTTTCAAGGGCTAGAATGTTCTGGAATAGTGGACTCTTCCCATACATAAGCCATTGTGAGCAAATGGAATATTCAAGTTCTCCCCAGCAATCTAATATTATGTTTTTACGATGAAAATGTGAGTTGGAAGGAGGCTGAGTTTATATAGTCCACTTTCCTTCTTCCAGGCAGACTAATGACGACGAATTTGAAAAATGAGCTTCCTTGTTTTTACAGATGAAAAAGTCAAGACCAAGAAGCATAGTGGGCTCAAGTCAGTGCCTAGAGAGAATTAAAATAAGGATGACACACAAGTTTCAACTCCAGTCCCAACTCGATAAATTCACAAAGAATGAGTTGCCCTGTGGGCTGTTTGATGAACCAACCCAGCCCTCGCCGTGGTTAGTGCAGTGATGGGTAGTAATGTGTGCAGGTGTGAGGGCTGCCGGAGGGATGCCCGTCTCTGCTCACTAGCCCGCATTCCATACCTCCCGCCCAGGTACGCTGCCAGACACAATCAAAACGTAATTCCCTTTTGCTACACCAATAGGAGACCAACATCACCCGGGGTATTTCGCCAAGGCAGTATTGAGCAGGTGCAGTTGGCTGTGAGCTCTGGGGGACCGGAAGCAGACTGCCAAAACAGATCACCTGCTTCCTGGGACATTTCCACATTATGCCCTGGGCGGATGTGAGAGAGCAGGGTGAAGTCAGTGAGCAGTTCTAGCTAAAGGGCCAGCAAGTGGAAAAGCAAACAAGAGAATGGTCTATTTGCAGGTGCTTTTCTGGCTACCGTAAGAACTTGTATAATGTCAATGTGTTTGATTTCATCCCTGAGGGCTAGTTCAGTTTTGTTCAAGGCTGCTAATGTCTTTGGCTATTCCACCAAAAGTTGTAGGATTTGAAAGTGGACCCCAAACACCCACAAAGCCTCCCACTTCCAGGCATAAGCTGCTTCCCCTGGCCTCTAGTGCTTGCCCCAAGCCCTTCTCCTCATAACCTGCCTGTGGTTCTCTGCCTTCTTGGGGCCACGAGCAGCAAAGCTCAGCAGTGTCTTGAGAATGTGGTCCCGTCCCAGTCACCGATCTCCAACAGACTCCTTTGCTGGGCTTTGTCACCAGAAAGAAGCAATGGGATGAGTGGTTGGCTTTTAAGCTAACAAAGAATTTCAAGTTACATTCTTTACTTGGACATGTGCTTTGTATTTGGCTTTGTGTTAGAAATCTGGAGCTCTTGGGGGACCTGGGTGGCTCAGTCAGTTCAGTGCCCGCCTTCAGCTCAGGTCATAATCCCAGGGTCCCGGAATTGAGTCCCTCATGGACTCTCTGCTCAGCAGGGAATCTGCCTTTCCCTCTGCCTCTCATCCTGTTCTCTTGCTCTCTCTCACTTTTTCTTTCTCAAGTAAATAAAATCTTAAGGAAAAAAGAAATCTGGAGCTCTTAAGTACAATTGCTTGCAGTCACTGGCAGATCAGTGTGTCCAAAGACAGTGGTGAAAGACACACACGGAGGTAGGAAAAGACAGGTCATGTTTCAATGACAAAAGCTAGTGTGAGGTTGACATGTCTTTTACAATTGTCTTCCTGATTTCCAGACTGTCCTTACCTAGGACAATGTTTTATAAAAAGAATTTAAAATTTTGTATTTTTTAATATCACTCTATTGCCCTGCAATGGTGAATATGTTTTGAAATTATGAAAACATTTCTTATTACTGAAGAGTTACCTATGAGTGAAAATGTTAAGATATGTAATTCACATGGTATTGTTTAGAACGTTTGACTTTCTAGAGGTGCCTCAGTGCTCAGTTGGTTAAGTGGCCAACTCTCGATTTTGGCCCAGGTCATGATCTCAGGGGGGTGGGATCCACAGGCGGTGGGGAGTCTGCTTGGGATTCTCTCTCCCCTTTTCCCTCTGCCCCTCTCCCCAATGTGTGTGTGCGTGCTCTTTCTCTCTTAAAAAAAAAAAAAAAAGTTTTACTTTCTAATAAAAAATTGTCATGGAATAAATGATGCCATTGCATTTCAATCATACCCTTGAATCTTTTTTTCACTTTTTTTTTTTTAAGATTTTATTTATTTATTTGACAGAGAGAGATTACAAGTAGGCAAAGAGGCAGGTAGAGAGAGGAGGAGGAGGAAGCAGGCTCCTTGCTGAGCAGAGAGCGCGATGCGGGACTCGATCCCAGGACCCCGAGATCATGACCTGAGCCGAAGGCAGCGGCCTAACCCACTGAGCCACCCAGGCGTCATAAAAAGTTTTTTCACTTTTTATGTATTTATTTATTTTTGTTATTTAAGTACAGTTAATATACGAGGTTTTATTCATTCCGATGCTCAACCATGAGCCCAAAGTTCTGTACCTTACACGGCGCTCACCATGAACCATGCGGTCGCCATCTGCCACCAGACAATGTTATTACAATATTGACTATCTTCCTTATGTTGTGCTTTTCATCTCTGTGACTTTTTTATTTTGTAACTGAGACTTTGTGCCTCTTAATGCCCTTCACCCCTTCCGCCCATCCCCCCACGCCTCTGCTGGAACCCTCCGCTTGGTTGTCTGTATTTACGATTCTGTTTCTGTTTCTCAGTGCTGTTTGTGTGTGGATTGTGCCATTGGAACTGAAATAGCTCCAATATGAATGAAAGGCTTTCTGTTACTATCTCAAGCAAACAATTCTGTTCTCCCTTTAAAGTCTAACAAAAACCAGCATAACTTCACCTAGTACGGGATAGAGAAGGAACGAGATAGAATTAGATTGGGAGTCACTAGTGTTTTGTAGAAAGATGAACAAAGTCAAACGAAATGACAGCACACCCCAATGATTAAAGACTTCCTGCTGGGTACTTAGGGGGATGTAAATGAGTTCCAAATAACCAGAATAGCATCATTTCATAAGTGAACTACTTAAAATTGCACCACTGAATGTGAAGATGTGAGGTTCTAAAATAAAACGACTCAAGTGTTCTCATAGGATTCCACAAACAGCTGCCTCATAATGGCCCATCGAGCTCAGCATAAGATAGAAATATCCAGCAGCCAGAAAAATACTCTTGTCTGTGCAGAAAAGTAAACATTATAGCAAAAATAAATCACACAAATAAATAAATTTGGCACTTATAGAAAACACGTGATTCTTATGTAATTCACGCTTATAAAGAGAGATTGGAACATTTGGAAAATGATATAGCATTGAGATATTTGAATACATCTTTTAATGTAAATGTGCTGATTTTAACATGATTTTTCTGAAACATGATTTTTTGTCTTTTGTTTCACAAACCTTGTTTCCCAACTGAAGACACAAACTCTGTGCAAACACCCGTTACGGCTCAGGGAGGCTGTTGTCTACCTAGGTCTCAGCTGGGGACATTTCGGCTCCCTACCCTTCAAGGACAGCTAGCAGTGTCTGGGGACATTTCTGAATGGTCAAAACCGGTGGCAGAGGCAGGGGAGGGCCTCTAGCATCTAGTGGGTGGAAACCGTCATGCTGCAAAGCATCCCAGAGAGCAAAGGACAGCCCCTAGCGACCCCAAATGTCACCAGTGCCACAGCTGAGAAAACCTGATTTAACTAATTAACTAATCCAAAGGGAAGTATGTAAGTTCTTTCAAATTCTTAAAATAGAAACGTTCTCTCTCCTCCGTTACAAGGCCACAACTTACTTCAGACGCCCTCTAAATCACTCGGCAAGCGAGACACTGAACTTTCTCAGGGAGAACATTTTAGAGGGGGATGTGGTAATTGGGGAAATAAAACTGTGCCCATTTTCTATCTAGTTTTCTGACTCCTATTATCTAGCCACTGTATTCACAGACAGTGGAGTTGTCTTCCCATTAATGTCTGTGGAAACAATCCAGCCAAGCAGCATGAAAGGAACCTTTTGTTCTTCACCTAAACACCTCCACCCACGAGGCATCATGCCCCACGCCCCACTGGCTTTGAAGGAAACCTGTGTGTTTTATAGTCTATGGGCTTCATGAATGATTCCTGTGCCGGACTTTCGTCTTCCCAAGCAAGCACGGCAGTTTTTCCAAGCTTGCATAGTAGGACGGCCATGGTGTGGATGTTCTAGAAGGTGGAGCATTTCAGAAATGCTTGGGGCTGGGCATAATGCCCTAGAGCCTTTGGTGCCTCAATCTGGTTAGTGGGAAATGGAGGTCAGACTGCTCCCAAGCCAACTTCAGAGAGTGTGAACATGAGGTCTCTAAACATTTTTGTTGTTACCTGATACTTTTTTCCCCTTAGGGCACGAGTTCTGAGTATGTTGAGGGGTACAAAATTGAAACAGGATCAGACTTAACTCATTGACAACGTATCATAACCAGCCAATTGTCATAAGAGCATAAACCAGAAAATTGAAACTAAATTTGAAAGACATATTCCATTTCTTTAAAGAAAGCTGGATTGGTCATTGACTTACTCTCTCACACACCCACAGACATGGGATCCACGGTCAAAATGGTCACTTGCTATTGTGATGTATGTCTTCAACAGGTGCTTTTAAAGAATAAAATAAACCATGAGAGACTATGGACTCTGAAAAACAATCTGAGGGGTTTGAAGTGGCGGGGTGGGTGGGAAGTTGGGGTACCAGGTGGTGGGTATTATAGAGGGCACAGCTTGCATGGAGCACTGGGTGTGGTGAAAAAATAATGAATACTGTTTTTCTGAAAATAAATAAATTGGAAAAAAAAGAATAAAATAAAAACAAAACCTCAAAACTAAAACAAAACCCTTAATACTGATCTTTCTTATTTCATAAATTGATAAATTCAGCACTTAACTATTGCTGGGGTAATTAAACCCACAGTAAATTTAACACTTGATACAGTTTCAACTCCCCATCTTTCCAAACCTTTTGGGAAAAAAAACAATTTAAAGAGGAACCGTTGCACTCAAGCCCCTGGGTGTCAAATACTGAGTGACTTTTGGAGAATGTCTCTATTCTCAGATAGAACTTCCTAGATAATAGCCATTGAGATATTTTTAGAAAAATATTAGATACTTTTCAGTACAACATATAGCCCCTCTCAGAGCCGGACTGTCCAGTTAGTCTTAGGATAATGAGTTAGCTGGCATTGAAGAAAGGTCAGCACAGATCAAGAGAAAATGCACACCTGAGTCCTTCCGTCAGGCTATAGATAGAGAGAAGCCAGTTCTAAAATTTATTTCAAAAGACAAAGGAACTGGAGAAGACAAATGTATTCAACAATTTTTAAAAATATTTTATTTATTTATTTGTTGGAGAAAGAGTGAGAGAGAGAGCATGCATGGGCAGAAGAGGGAGAAGTACGTGCCTCGCTGAGCAGGAAGCCCAATGCAGGGCTTGATCCCAGGACCTTGGGATTGGGACCTGAGTCAAAGGCAGACACTTCACCAACTGAGCCATCCAGGTGCCCTCAAATGTGGGGCTTGAACTTAAGACCCTGAGATCAAGACCTGCGCTGAGATCAAGAATCAAACACTTAACCAACTGAGCTACCCAGGCGCCCTAAAGGACTCAATTTTAACTTTTATCATAAAGCTACCGTGATCAAGACAATATGGTGCTGGTGAAGGAAGAGACACATAGATGTGTGAAACAGAATAGAGAACAAGCAAACAATGGAGGAAAATCTCTTCAACAAATGGTGATGGAACACATGGGTATCTAGATGCAAACAAAATAAGAAACACCACAGGGCACCTGGGTGGCTCAGCCAGTTAAGAGTCTGACTCTTGGTTTCTGCTCAGGTCACACTGTCAGGGTTCTGAGAAGAAGCCCTACATCGGGTTCCAAGGTGAGTGTGGAGTCTGCCTGGGGTTCCCTCTTCCCCCTCTCTGTCCCCTCCACTGCACATGTGTGTGCACACACACTCTCTCAGTAAGTACGCAAAATAAAGGTTGCTTTAAAATATGACTTTCAAAATAAACTTTACACGTTATAAAAAAAATTCAACATGAATGATATAACTAATATAAAAGATAAAACTGTCACTTTTCGCAAGAAAGCAGAAAAATTTGTGACATTGTGTCAGGCAAGGAATGCTTCAATACAACACCAATAGCAAAATTGATAAAAGAAAAATAAATTGGAGTCCATTAAATTAAAAACATTTGCTCCGCGAGAGACACACTTAATGAAATGAAAAGAGAGTTTAAGACAAAACATTTGCAAATTAGGCATGTGACAAAGGACTTGTAGTCCAAATATTTAAAGAACTCTCTAAACTCCACAGTAGGAAAACAAATAATCCAATAAAAGAAATGGCAAAAAATTTGAATAGACACTTGACCAATGGATATGCAAACTGTGCACAGATGTTCAACATATCTAGCTATTAGGTAAATGCCAATTAAAATCATAATGAGATAGGATGACACATTGGCATCGCAGCAACTTTAAGCAAATGTGTGAATGGATGAGTAAGGGAATGGGTAACAGCCAACAAAGGCTGGTGAGGATACGCGGTGCCTGGAAACCCTGCAGCCTGTGAAGGTGCGGAACGGCACGGCCACTCTGGAAGATAGTCTGGTAATCGCTAATAAAATCCAACATGCACCTACGCTGTGCCCAGCAATACCACACCTAGGAATAAAATTACGCTCGCACAAAACCTGTACGTGAATGTCTATAGCATTTCTATTCATAGTGGTCAAAAAACAAAAATGGTACAAAAGTTCTCTAGTCATCGGGTGAATGGGCAGACCATGGTCCATTGATCGGTGTGATTCCACAATGGAAAAGAATGAACCCCTGATACATTAAAAAGGTGGATGAGTCTCAAAGGCATAGACGTGGTGAAAGAATTTGTCTCAGAAGCTTACACATGGTGTGATTTTACTGTGCGACGTTCTGGTAAAGGAAAAACTCTAGGGACAAAAAATGAGCTAGTGGTTGGCAAGCATGGGGGCCGGGGGGATAGAGTCTGTCTGCAGAGAAGCAATGTGGGTGCATTTGGAGGGCGATGGAACTTACACAAAAATATATGTGTATTAAGACTCATAAAACGTATGTACCCCAAAAAATCAATTTTACTTTACGTAACTTTTTAAAAAACGAAAATGCACGGTAACGAGCTGGTTCATGGGATAGTTTGCGAGCGTGTCTCACTGTGCGGCTGAGAGTTCGGTGGGTACAGGAACAGTAAGAGCTGAGTGGAGTTTCCTAAAACGCAAGACAGGAAACACAGCGGGTGTCTCTGCTAATTTAAGCAAGACATACACATACACGGGTCATTCAATATAATATGTTATGTAATATAATAAATGTTTCAAGTGAAACATCTTTTTAAACCAATTTCACTTCTCTTTAAAATCCCGAGATAATGTCGAGAAATAAGTCTACGTTGGATGTTAGTATGTATTAACGTCCTTAACTCCCTTTCTAGAAAAGAGACTCAGCTTTAGGCTTAGAGCACTGACTGATGATAACCTTGAGCTAAAGCTGAGCAGAACTATCTATGGGACACCTTCAGTTTATCACGTGTGCAGGTGGGGAACCTCAGGTTGGCCTGAAGCTTGCGGTTACCGTGAAATGCTGCACCCGGGCACTGACCTTGGGTTCAATCTATTAACCCTACTTTGCTGTAATGGCCACTTGTCTGCAGGGAAACTTGGGGCACATTGGGGGTTTCTGGCCTTAGTTGTCTGTGGAGACTCATGTAACTGGGGTCTCCAGAGAAGAAAGGCCTGTCATTTGTTCTCCCAGGATGGCATTAAAAAACAAACAGACAAACAAACAAACAAAAAGCCTTCAGAATGGAAAAACTGAGCCTCTGACCTCAAAGAATTCTCCTAAGCGACAGGCAGTTTTGTGAGATCCGGCAAAGCCATCTAACTCCATTTGTAAATATGTTGAATTCTCTTTTGTTTTGTGTCATACTCCGATTTCCCATCATTGGCCAAATAAAATTCTAGTCCTTTGATCATCTGTGCCTTTTTTTCAATCGTGCCGCTGTCGCCTTGGTAACACACAACAAACAATGACCGTTTTTCTTTCTGAGCTGGAGATAGAAGGTTTCTTGGTAAAACAAATGAATTTAAGTCAAAGAGCAAAGCGAATGCAGTAAAAGTGTTGAGTACACAGCAGGCCTGAGGTTGCGGAAACAGAGCCGACGAGCGTGAGGATGGTGCCCCATGGGATGGGCGTGGCGGAGACCAGGAGGCTGGCTTGCAGCAACCCATGTTGCAGACACACGCGTGTGCCCGTCCCGCATGCGGACCCTGACCCATAATTCCTCTGCTTCTCTCCTGGGTTTCATACTCACCATCCCTGGAATCCTAGGCAAATAAATCCTATAGCACTCAACTTTGCCATCAGTAAATCCGAGTTAATCATGCTTTTTACCTTATAAGACTACTGAGAGGACTAAACATGACCTTTCATGGGAAACCCTTGGTCAGCTATCTGGCGTCTAGTAGGTGCTGGCCAGAAGAGCTAACCACAGACTGTATTCTCTAGTGTAGAGTACACAAAACAAGATTTGATCTCTTGTTAAGCCAACATTCCTGTCTATTAGCTACTTGGCAACAATTCAGATTAAACCACCATCAATTGGTGGTTTTTAAGTATTTTGATTATTGAGATTTGGGAGTAGTTGAGAATTTTCCCAGAGAATCAAAAAACCGAAAGTAAATGTAGTCCTTCGAGAATCAAAAAACCACACACAAACACACACACACACACACACACACAGCATTTGTCATTGGCTTCTAAATAAAATCCAGGGCAAAACACACTTTTAAATTTACACTAATACCTGAGTTCCATGAATACAGGGTCATTTCACAGCTTTCAGTTCGAATAGACTGTGTAATGAGCCCTCGAAACACAGGAATATAGGAGGGAACTGTCGGCCCACCCAACTTTACCGGAGTCGCCCGGTGAAGTCAGCATTCCGTCTAATGTTCTACATCCGTCTGGCTCTTCGCTCCATCTTCCCACTGAATTGGCCTCTAGGAGAAGACGGGTCCTCGGCTGGGTCCATTTAAGTGTAACGACCTGCAACTTCTGTCTAAGTGACAGGTCAAGAGTCGTCTCTCTTCTCCCTGCTCTAAGTGAAAATGAAGGGGGCAAAAATCCACAAGCTCCTTAAGTGGAAGAGATAACAGGTATGAGCCCGCAAAGGACAGGTCATGTGACCCAGTAACCAAAGGCAGAAAGTAGACAAAGGAGATCCAAATGACTCAGCGGGCTGTAGAGTGAGCTCAGGGCCAGAGAGGGCAGCCACCCTGCTGGACAGAGCCCACAGAAGGTTTTCGGTGTGCGATGAGGCAGAGCACGGAGGGTGTAGTCAAAGGATCTTTCTGGAAACAAAACATGGAACACGTGCACAGGGATAACATCTAAAGCTTAAATGAGAGAAAACGGGTAACTGTTGGAGTTCTTCTCTGAAGATGTTTTGAGGGGAGAACAAGGAAAATGGAGGTGATTTTAGAATCCCTGGATAAAGACGATGCATTTTCCATATTTAAAGGTGCTGACACTTTTCTGACTACCAGAGGTGAAGTCTGTCCAGTTAACCAGCCCAGCAACAAAGACACACTCCGTCCTGCTCTTTTGTCACCGTCTTCTGTGTTGCAAACAGTAGAGGAACCAGTGATTTGAAGAATCCCTCTCATAGGAAGGGGAAAATCCAAGACAAAGCATGAAATATCCAGGAAGACAACTCAAGGAACAGAAAATAAAAACAAGAACAACAAGAAAGAAAAGCTTTAGTTGGGAGGTGCATACAAATTCAAGAAATGAGAGGAAAAAGAAAAAAAATCAGAGCAGGAGATAAGCGACACAGACCGTCATTGTGGGAGGTACAATGGACCATTGCTAACAATTTCCCCAAAAGAGGGGAATAAATGATCAGAGTGAAGTATGATCATTTCCAAAGTTGGAGACACCGCAGGGGATTTGACGGGACTTTGCCGCTGAGAATGTGGGGTCGTTACTACCCGTGCCCTTCCTATTCTCCTGGGACAAACTGCTGAGCTCAGAGACAGGCTTCAGCCAGTCCCCCACCGCCACACCAGCGTAGAGAGGGGGCAACAGACACACCGGCATTATGTTAAGCTGAGTTTTGGGGGGTTTTTTTCAGCCGTTCAGACACAGTGGCTAAAATAGAAATCAGTTTGTAGACTTGAGCTCATGCTGGAAATATGGGACCGGGACGTGGCACGGAGGGTGGGAGTCAGGACACGACTTGGCAGGTGGATCGCAGGAGACGCGTGCTGGGCAATGGAGAAGCGTCGGGAAAACCGCGGCCTGGAACGGATGGATCTGGGTGAAAGGTGAAGCGCGTTCAGCCGCGTAGGGCAAGAAACAAACGAGGTCGGGAGACAACGGGAGAGCAATGCACAGACAGAAGTTGTAGGAATAAGGAAATTCCAAGAAAACCAGTCCTTGAAGGGTTACAGAAGTCTAGTTTCTAGAGCATCGTAAACGGTAAGACAAAAAAGGCGGGGGGCAAAGGCCCATTCACAGTAGAGTGAATAAGTAAATAAAATATGGGGTTTTAAAACAATGAAATATTAAAGAACAGTGAAGAGAACCAAGCCCCAGCAGTAGCCAGCCGTGGGCGTGAGGCAAGGGCGTTACTGAACGGTAGGTCAGCACGGACCATCACACACGGACAGAGAGTTGAGTTTGTTTTAAAAACTAAAAAGAAACAGATGAAATTATTTTTATATACTTTATTTAACCGAATGCGAAACCAGTATAAGATGATTGAGGTATTTCAGATCTTTTCATATGAAGTCTTGCTATCAGTCATTTTAACGTGAACATCCCTCCTCCGTTCAGATGCTAATTTTTCAACAGGAACTCTTAACCTGTCCTTACGTTTTGCAGATAGAACAGTAGATTCAAACACTCAGGTTGTTCCAAATGTACTTACACGTGTGTTGTCCATAACTGAGCCAATTGCAGTTTGGGCGAACAAGGTCCGTGTCAAAGCCCCGTGGCTGTTTGGTGGGAAACACGTGTTCCACAGCTCGGCCTGTCTGCTAGTTACTTGGATGTGTCCACTTTGCAAAAATCCACCTGCACATGGAAAGTGTGTGCCTTTTTCTATATCCATGTTATTCTTCAAATTAAGAAAAAATTTATTGCCTTGGAGTAAAGGCTGAGAGTAAGGAACATGGAATCAGCGACAGCTTCCCCTTCCTTCAAGTCTTCCTGCGGTATTTCCCTTCCCAAACAAGTGTATTACCTGTTTGAGATCCTCCTAATTATGTATTTTAGAAAAGCTTTCCAGGTTTTCGCTGCGTTCCTGGTCATGGGGGGAATGCGGTCCGTTAACTGGAGTGAGCTCTGAGACCCAGAGTTCTGCCCTGCGCTGACTCCCTTGATGAAGCAGCAGGGATGGGCAACAGCAACGAGCCCGTGGCTTCAGGATGGTTTCCATTAGTCCACCTGGTTAAGAGACTTTGGAGAGAGTAGTAGCTGCTATTATTCCCTGGTTTCGTGTTTTTCTTCGGAATCCGTGTACTTAATCCCTACAACCGCCCTGTGGCTGGTTACTGTCCTCACCCCAGTCGCCCACAGGCAGAATGGAGACACAGGAATGTCGTGTTAAGGGTCACACATCCGGGCAGCAGCAGAGCTTCAAGGAGTGGGACCCACGCGCTCAATCCAGGCACACTCAGTCCCTCCGTGAGACATTTGCTGCATTTCTTCGTGGGAACGGAGGGTTGAAGCAGAGCACTGCGGACGAAAATGTGCATTGACGTATGCACACCCACCCATTCTCTGCAAATACGTTCCTGCAGGGACGACAGAAGTACGTAAGAACAAAGCCAGTCCCGCTCTTCTCCGCCTTCACCTCGCTGCCCACCTGTCCCACCCGTAATGCCAGCAGATGGTGTGGTCGCCCTGCACTGAGCCCGGCAGGTGCGCTGACGGCAGCCAGCACCTCACCTGTCCCTCCCACACCGTCCCCCATGTGTCCTCGACCGGTCTTCCCCCCTGTGCCCTCCGCATCATCACTGGCTTTGCTCCGGCCCAGAATCTACTTCCTTCGATCTCACATGTCTACCCAAGAAGGCGGCTGTCCACTCCGTTATTGAACATACATTGCGGTGGACTTGGTGTGTGTTTTCAGAATAGAAACACAGAATCCTCAGTACATTTCCTCCAACAGGAAATCCCGATGCCCTCTGTACCCGCCCCCCTCGGAGGATGCCTAAAAGCTGGGGCTTCCAGTGTGTGATCTCCTGTGCTGGCCCACAGGTCTCGGGTCGAGACTATGACGGACAGAGCTCAACATGACGATGATGAGTAATAATACTTTCAGATAATCCTCAGTCATGAGAGCCTGGATTATCTCAGTAATTTTCGGGTATGTGCCTGTCTCACCCACTCAGGGCGAAGAGGGGTTTTCGCGTGTGTGGAAGACAAGTAGGCCTCGGCTGCGAGACCGGTTTATTACAGCTCATAAGCCTGCACTGTCTTTCTGACGGAGCCTGGGCAAACAGTAAGTCGTAGGTGCTCAGCCTTTGCTTCTCCGATTACTGTGCTATTTGCTCTTTCCGAGAACGAAATCCGCAGGTCGGTGATAGACCCCTGCCAGACTGACATCCTAGGGTCGACGGCCCGCTTTCGTCATATTTGTGAGGTACGTGTACTTTCCATGAATATCGTAGCTGTACTTGGTGAACCATGAAGACGGGAAGGCAAAGTCCACCTGACATTGCTTTTCCTCATGCTTCCAACAGACTCCGGGATAGCAGTGTTAAAACCCCCGTCTTGGGAATGGGACTGCTAACCGCCAACTGCTCCCCTGATGGAGATGGAGCTGCGGGCTGAGTCCCCAGAAATACGTTGATCTCTGTCACGTCTGTTTTTAAAACCTCCTTTCATAATGTGGACTTTCTGGGAGTGAATGGGTTAACATTTTTCTTTTTCAGGAGGTAAGAATTTAAAGCTTCGCATGCCATTCAGACAGCCTACCACATCCATCCCAAAGAATAAGTGATTCACCATCCTAAGAGGACGGTTACAATCCCTAAGCTCACCTCTGCTTCTGAATTCCATACTTGTGTCTTAACTACCTCCACTCCCTGCCTTTGGGATTCTCTTTTTAAAACATCTCCCATGGGTGGTGACGTTCACCAGATTTATCGTGCTGACCATTTCACAATACATATGAACGCAGGTCATTCGTGACTTTGGACACCTGAAGCCAACATAAAGTGCATGTCAAGGACAGCTCAGTAAAGAAAGAAAATGTTTTAAACAATCGCATCTTGACATATGCACGTAAATGAAATAAGCGGCTACTTCACCATGGTCAAAACCATTTCATGATTTAGACAGTTCGGATTTTGAACTGGCTCTTGGGGAAGAAATGTGTAGCATGTGTTCATCTTCAAGACATCATGCTCTCCCTCCTCTGTATGTCATTTCATCAGGCCTCAGGTTGTCAGGCAGTCCGTGTTGGCTTGTAATCCACGCCGACCCACTGGAGGGAAGGCTACATGGTTGGGTGTGAGTCAGGAGATGTCATAAACTGAAGTCTTTGGGGTGAGGAACCTGCCTCCAGTGACCGTGGAAGCATGTCAGAAGACAGCACATCAAGCAGTAGGGGTACTCTGACCATCCCCCAACCCCATGGGTCTCAATCCCTTGGCTACACAGGAGAATCCCCTGGGCTATTTTAACAAGAATTAATACATTTCTTTCAATTTTTTTTAAAGATTTTATTTATTTATTTATTTGACAGAGAGAGAGAGAGAACAAGTAGGCAGAGAGGCAGACAGAGAGGGGAAGCAGGCTTCCTGCTGAACAGAGAACCCAATGTGATGAACCCTGGGGCTTCATCCCAGGACCCTGAGATCATGACCGGAGCCGAAGGCAGAGACTTTAACCCACTGAGCCACCCAAGCACCAAGACTTAACACATTAATGCCAGGACCCCACTCCCAGAGTTTCTGGCTGAACTGGTCTACACTGTGGCCTGGGCTTCAGGAATATTAAAGGCCCCCTGTTCCCCAATGTCTCAAATGTGCAGCCGGGGGGTTGGGAACCGTCCCTGCTTGTCACACCACCGTGGAAGATCTGGGTGTTGCCTCCCACGCCTCCTCCCTGTTCGACTCCTACAGGATCCTTGAGAAGGAGTCAAGACAAACCATGTCTTCTTCTTTTCACCACAGTGGGACACGTGGCCCTAGAGACTCTGGGTTTTGCAGCAGATATACCCAAAGCAGAGGCTGGCAGTCAAGGAGCAGGACTCAAGACCATGACACATGTGAGCACGGACAACGTAGGAGATGTCACCTTCAGCCCTAGTCACAAGTCAGCTGGCTAGTAGTCAGGAAGACAAGCTTCCTTTTTTCCTTTAAGGCCCAATTTTGTCATTTCTGTTTTGATTTTTCTACACATTTGTTATCATTAACCCCAGGTCCATTAAAGTAAGGGACAATGGAGAACACATGAGGCCCTCAGAGCAAATCCTTGCCGTTGTGTTCTGAGTTGCCGCACCTCTGCCCTAGACGAATACATTAGCGTTCCGGCAAAACAGCTTTAGCAGAAATTAATTCAGAGCAAATATATGGGCACTCTACAAAGAGTGTCATCATTCTGGATATTTTGCTGTTGTTGAAATGCCTTCTAAGTACCTACGTTAATAGTTATAAAGACAGTTATCTAATTTTGTGCCACATGAATGTCATTGTCACCTCCTTTGAGAGTTAAAAATAGTAGTGCCAATCCATTTGTGATTCAAAAATCACAACCTGTTCGCTTCAGTGTGCCCTGTCTCTGGCATGTGGGTGACATATCTGACCCACTGTTGGAGGGTTTGCCCTGCAGTCTCATTTGTACAGAGCATGGATTTGCCAATCCCACCACGTGAATTGTCCTCATTTCTTTTGTCCATAGTTTGTGCTGCTTACAATTCCATTTTTTAAGTTGAAAATATTTTTTTAAAGATTTTATTTGGGGCGCCTGGGTAGCTCAGTGGGTTAAAGCCTCTGCCTTCGGCTCAGGTCATGATCTCGGGGTCCTGGGATCAAGCCTGCTTCCTCCTCTCTCTCTGCCTACTTGTGATCTCTCTGTCAAATAAATAAAATCTTTAAATAAACAAACAAACAAACAAATAAATAAAAGATTATATTTATTTGTCTGTCAGAGAGAGAGAATCAGAGGGGGAGAGAGAGAGCACAGGTAGGGGGGCAGCAGGCAGAGGGAGATGCAGGTTCCTTGCTGATGCAAGACTCGATCCCAGGACCCTAGGATCCTGACCTGAGCTGAAGGCAGACACTTAACCAAATGAATCACCCAGGTGTCCCTGAAACTCTTTTTTTAAATTGAAGTATAATTAAAAATGTGCTTTTAATCCCCTTTACTTATTTCACCCATTTCCCCATCCACCTCCCCGATGGTGACCACCAGTTCATTTTTTGTATTTAAGAGCACATTTTCTGTTTGTCTCTTTTTCGGTTGTTCATTTGTTTGATTATTTGTTTTTAAAGAGAGAATAGAGACCATGAGAGAGTGTGAGTAGGGGTGGGGAGGGCAGAGCAAGAGGGAGAAAGAAAAGCTTAAGCAGGCTCCGTGCCCAGTGCAGAGCCTTACATGGAGCTCGGTCTCACGACGCGGACCCCATAACCTGAGCCAAAACCAGAGTTTAGCTGACTGAATCACCCAGGAACCCCCATGGGTTTCATTTTTCTAAAATTTCTGCATATGAACGAAACCGTGTGGTGATTGACTTTCTATGACTTATTTCACTTAGGATTATGCCTTCTAGACCCATCCAGGTGGTTGCAAATGGCAAGATTTCACTCTTTTCAATGGCTGAGTAATAGCCCTCTGTGTGTGTGTGTGTGTGTGTGTGTCTGTGTCTGTGTGGGTGCGCAGGGGTGTGCCACATCTTCCTTATCCATTCATTTATCAGTGGACACTTGGGCTGCTTCCAGAATTTGTCTGTTGTAAATAATGCTGTAATAAGCATAGGGGTGCATGTATCTTTTCTCATTAGTATTTTCATTTCCTAAATACCCAATAGTGGAACTAATGGATCATATGGTATTCCAAGTTTTAATTTTTTGAGGAACCTCCGTACTGTTTTCCACAGTGGCTGCACCAGTTTGCATTCCCACTGACAAAGCACAAGGATTTCCTTTTCCCCACATCCTCACCAATACTTGTTGTTTCTTGTCATTTTGATTTTAGCCGTTCAGAGAGGTGTGAGGTGGTATCTCACTGTGGTTGTGATTTGCATTTCCCTGAGGCTGAGTGACGTTGAGCATCTTCTCATATGTCTGTTGGCCATCTGGATATCTTCTTTGGAAAGATGTCTATTCAAATCCCCTGCCCATGTTTAATCAAGATTTGTTTCTATTTTGGTGTTGAGTTGTATAAAGTTTTATATATATATATATATATATATATATATATATATATATATATATATATATTTTGGATACTAATCCCTTATCAGATGTATCATTTGCAAAGATCTTCTTCATTCAGTGGGTTGCTTTGTCCTTTTGTTGACGGTTCCCTTCACTGTGCAAAAGATTTTTTATTTTGGTGTAGTCCCAATGGTTCATTTTTGCTTTTGTTTCCCTTATCTGAGAAGACATTTGCAAAAATGTTTCTACTGTTGATGTCAGAGAAATTACTGCCTGAGTTTCCTTCCAGGAGTTTTATGGTTCCAGGTCTCACCTTTAGGTCTTTAATCCATTTTGAGTTTATTTTTGTGTGTGCTGGTCCAGTGTCAGTCTTCTGCATGTAGATCCCCAGCATTCCCAGCACCATTTGTTGAAGAGACTCTTTCCCATTGTATATTCTTGTCTCTTTTGCCATAAAATAATTGGATATTTAAGCATTGGTTTTCTATTCTGGTCCATTGATCCATGTGTCTGTTTCTGTGCCTATACCAGATTGTGTCAATGATCACAGCTTTGTGGTGTATCTTGAGACCAGATTTGTTCTTTTCCAAGATTGTTTTGGCTACTTGGGGTCTTTTTTGGTTCCATACCAATTTTAGGTTTATTTGCTCCAGTTCTATGAGAAATGTTGGTATTTTGGTAGCAGTTGTATTAAGTCTGTAGATTGCTTTGGGTGATATGGGAATTTTAATAACATTGGTTTTTCTAATCCACGAGCCTGGAATATCTTTCCATTTGTTTGTGTCATCTTCAATTTCTTTCACCAATATCTTATAGTTTTCAGAATTCAGGTCTTCTACCTCCTTGGTTAAGTTTATTCCTAGGTATTTTATTCTTTTGGGTGTAATTTTTAATGGGATTGCTTTCTTCACTTCTCTTCCTGCTACTTCATTAGTCATAGGAACACAACAAGTTTCTGCATATTCGTTTTGTGTATTTTATAATATTTTATATAGTGTATCTATAAGAACTACTGGGTGATTTGGGGTTGGTTCTTTATCCTATGTGAGCCGAAGTTCCCACCCCTATAAAGAGTGGAAAATAGTATATATTCCAAAGATTGTTGCACAGATTAAGTGAGCTCATGGATGTCAAAGTCTCCAGCGAACGCCGCGGCTGCCATCTGTGCTCAGTAAATGCGATTTGAAAGCACTCAGTCAGGGCCCAGATCGATTCAGAAAGGCTGATTCAGGATGATCAGCATTTGTGTTTGCCGTGTGTATTTTGCCCTGTTGTAAATGAATTTATAAATCTGCTTCAGAAATGTATCCTGGCTTCCCGATGATGTGACCCTCGCTCGCGGTTTACGTGGCCTGCTACCTGTATTTGGCTTCTAACGGTCAATTCCTCTTGTGCTGCTCTCTTCGGACGTGTCACTTCCAGACCTCACAGCACGGTGGCCGAGGCCCATTAGGGCTCTTCAAAGTACTCCATGCTGCACGAAAGGCCCAATGTTGTCGCTTTCATTTCAGAGCAAAGAAAACCTTTGCTATGGTAGTCATTAGCAAATGGGCCTCTGATGACAAAGATCAAAAGTTTACCCCAAAGCAGCTGTACTTTCTGGAATTCTCCACCCAGCTGTCCCAGATGGTATTTTTAGCAGGACACTCTCTAAACACAGGAGGCAGAGTCAAAAGATAGCTCAGAGATAATATTGTTTGGGAGGCGTCAGGAAAGGAGCTAGGCTTTTTCTTTTTAATTTTTGTTTTCTGCCAAGAAAGAACCCTAAGGCAGCTGAAAAGCATACTTCACTTCCATAAGAAAGCGCCAAGATACACTTGTGCAAACGAAGACTGTGCGGGTATCTTCTAACTCTCTTGTGTGACCCAAGTTCAAACCCGGACTGTGATACTTTCTGGTGAAAGAAAAAAAAAATGACTATAAAATTACTGTCTCATAACAAGAAGTATTTATTGCTTAGCCGGTGTCTAACACTCCTATGAATTGTGCAAAAAAAATCCTTTGTTTGTAAAAAGCAAAACAAAAGGAACAACACTTCAGTGTCTGGCTGTAACCTAGTGGTGTGAACCCAAGAGCTGAGAACACAATAAGGCACTGAGTTTTGTGGGGAAGTATTTTGAGTGGCAGATAGAGTTAGCTCCGCGTGTGACAGAATCCTGGAACAGCAGAGCCAACACCGCACCTCTGCTGCCCCAACCCCCCTCCTCTGTCCTGTGAGGACGTGGATTCTGCAGGTGTGTCATACGCAGACCCAAGATTCACCACTACCCACGCCAGGTGACACGCCGTGAGGCTTGAGTAGAAAGAAGTGGTTCCCAAGGTGGAGCCTGGAATTCCTCTGACATTCCAGGAGCTGGCCCAGGCCCCCTCCAAACATTCCAGACTGACCAAGCCTCTGCTGGGATCTCTGCCTCTTTGTCTCTTTCCATGAGGCTTAAAAAAAAAAATCATGCTCTCGCTGGTATCATTCAGTTTCGCAGGATTAGAAATTGCTCGTTTGCCGATGGGTCCCCAAGGTACGTCTCTGGTCCAGACTTTCTGTCCAGAAACCATGAATCCCCCTGTCGAACGGACCCTCCATATAGAATCATACTAATGTCAAAAATTTCTGCCCAGAAGCAGACTTGTCTCTTCCCGCCCGCGGGATCTCGCCCCGTGAGTTTTCCCAGCCCCAGGCAGAGGCAGCCAGCCTAGCAAGTTCTGGGTCTCCCCCTCCCACCCACATTCCTTCCCGCTCTAAGTGCTGTTTCCTTCGCTGGGTCCTCGCAGCCAACACCTCGGGCAAGGCCGTCGCTAAGCCTCGGTTTCATTACCGTCCTGACATCTAACCTCCCGCCTGCTTCTGCTGCGGCTTCTCTCCAGTGCCTTCTCCGCTCTCCGTCGGAACCTGTCAAGCCTAGCTTGGCCCTGCTCTGTGACGACTTTACAGACATTCCCATTTCAGAGAAAAGGGCAAATTCCTTTCCAGCCGCACCAGGCCCGCTCCACACAGGCTCCCCTGGCCCTTCTGACCTCTCCTCCCTGCTTCTCCTCCCGTGGCCTCCAGGCCAGCGCTCCGTCCCCCGAACACCCCTGGCCCTCTGCCAGCACCTGGCCAGCACCTGCTCCCCGGCTGCTCCCCGACCCCATTCAACACAGCACACGCGCCATGCGTGACACGCAGTGCTCGCTCAGAGGCCACCCGCTCTCTGTCACTTGCCACCCCTGTGTCACTAGACTGTCGGGGCTCACTCCTGCTTCGGAGCGACGTTCTGCGCCTCCTCCCGCTTTTATCTTCTCTCCTAAGCACATGTTACTGTTACGTATACTGTGTGTTTTACGTGTGCAACTCGCCGTCGTCTCCCTCCCTGGAAGAGAAGTTCCTGGGCAGAAAGTTTTGTTTGGTTCCTCCCTCACTACATCTCCCCAAACTAAAACAAGGGGACACTTAGCAGGCTGCGGGTTGAACCGTGTCTCCCGCTCCCACGTGGGGCTTTGAAGCTGGGTCTTCCGGCGCTGTGGTCCAGCGGGTAAGGCACAGGACTGTGGGTTTACCACACCAGGACAGCAGATCAAGGGAGTATAATCAGCTAAATGAATGAACAAAGAAACAACAACGCTAAGTCACATTTGTATCCTCTGCCGTGATGGTTAACTCAGTAGCCTGTGGACACTGGATATGGCTTTTCAGGTATGAGTGGCGACTGCTGTGATTCAGTCTGTGAATCAGGCGACTGGCTGTGATTCCGGAACACCGGGAGCTTCCACGAGGGGGACCATCGTAGATGTGAGTCGAGTGAGTTGGGAGGGGAACGGTGCTTTCCAGGCATTGGGGAGGGGGAGAGGAGGCGTAGTTAGTTGTTTACGGGACAGAAGTTCCAGTCACGCAAGAGGAGGAGTGAGCGCCAGCGACCTGGGGGACAGCGCGGGGCTTCTAGTGGAAAACGCTGTATGATATGCGAAGATTTGTTAACAAGGTGCATCTCCTGTTCTCTGCTCTTACCACAAGAAACGCAGAATGTGCCTGACCTTCCCTCAGAGGCGGGGGGACTGGGGGGCATATGAACGCATGGCGGCGGCCCTTGCGCCTCGCACAGCCTCCCCACGAAGCCAAGTGGCGCCGTGGACTTGCTCATCGCCAAGAGCTCTGGGCTGCAGCGGCTCCTCAAATGGCTGGAGGCAGGGCGCGGGCATCCCGCCCGGCGTCTCTGGTCTCTGGGCCGCGGCGAACCTCGAGCCCTGGCCGCCTGCCCTGGAGGTCAGGACACCCCCCTCGGGTGGACCGTCCCCTCCACACGATTCCTCCTCCCGTTTCTCCTGGAGCAGAAGGTCAAGTCTAACGCAGCCGTGTGGGGAAGCCCTCACACACCACGGCGGGGTCCTCCCGGACTACTGCCCACTCACGGGCAAGAGCCAGGTCATAACGTCGCCAACGCCCAGCAGGTTCCATCCTGTGGGGACCGAAGCCGGCGTCCCAGGGACGAGCGCTCACTGGAAGGAGGGCCCCTGGCCGTCCCCCTTTGAGAGCTGTGAGTGTGACATGCATTTCGCACGAACTAAAACTGACCGTTGATGGAAGGAGACGTGTGACGCTTGCAGAGTCCACGATTTTACCGCAGCTCCCCGCTTACTACATTAAATCAAAGCTGATGTGGCCCCCCCAGCCCCCCGGGGAAGCCCATGAGGACGAGGCAGGGGAGCCGACCTCACCAGCGGGTCGGTCAGCCTCGCTTGGGGTCTCCCGTCCCGGGGCTGTACTGTTAGTCATCCTGTCGATAGCATATTGATGAAGAGGAAGAGCTCAATTCATCTTCCTGTCTTCTCTTCTGCTCAGGCTTCCACGTCGCAGTTCTTCAATGTCCTAGACTCCGTGACAGGACACTTTTTACCAGCCTGTTTCCTGTACATCAAAGTCCAAAATATGTCAGATGCTTCCAACAATCTGTCTTCTTTGACATTAGGTAGTTTGGAACATTTGTGTCTATCGCTTTGGACATCAGTGCCTTTCTCAGCGGAGAGACGTCTCCGAGTCACCGGGGACAGGTTAAATGCATCCTTGGCTCTGTTTTGACTTTAATATAATGGCTCTCAGAGGATTTCCCAGGGAAGAGGAGCACTTGACAGAAACTTCAAGTTCTATTTTCCAGCTAACACGTCGCGGAAGCACAAGGACGTTCTTTCTCCTGCGGTCCTCATAGAGTTGCAGAGTCTTCGCAACGCAGCCAAACGAAACCTGTTCTCCTGGAATGAGCCACCGTACCCCCAAACGGCAGGAGGACAAAAGTGTGGGCGGGGGCAGCACATCGTTTTCTGGCAGAAGCTTACCGAAATCTCTGGAGGAGGAAGGGCATGATTTCCCTCTGCCGACAACTGCAATGCGCCAGTGTCACGTTCCTGAAAAATGGGACCTGAACGCGTCATTCTCTGGGTCTCTTCTCGCTCTGGGTCACGTGACAGGGAAGGCATCTCCCGCGCCTTAGTGGTGAAGGGTCCCTTATTTCCACGCCAGCCTCTGCCGCTCTGGCTGGTGCAGTCCACAGTGACTACTGGATTCGCATCGAACCACGCGGATGTGAAAATCATTATTAACCCTAGACCTCAAGGGATAAAACGACAATATTAACCACTAACAACATTCACAGCTATCTATCAAAATGGCTAATTTCCTCACCATTTTCTCACCAACTTTTGTACTGTTTTCACTTGGAAAACTTTTGTCTTCACTTCTCTGTCTGCTTGTCCTTCTCTTTCCTTTCCAAAGGTTTCCTCCCTTCTGCACCGTGCCAGACTGCATCCGTGAATGCTAGCCCACACTTACATTCCCACGCTTCTTCTTTTTTTTTTTTTTAAGATTTTATGTATTTGTTGGAGAGTGAGCGAGCAACATGGATGGGGGGAAGGGAGTAGAGGGAGAGGGAAAGGGTGGGAGGGAGGAATACCAAGGAGACTCTGAGCCTCGTGTGGAACCAAACCTGTGGCTCCATCTCATGACCTTGTGATCACGACCTGAGCCAAACCAAGAGTCAGACGTTCAATGGACTGAACCACCCAGGTACCCTTCACAATGCTTTTTAAAGAAACAGATGCCAGGTGACTGAGATTTGAAAATGTTCAAGAGTATCTTACAACCTATCATTTTCCTGTTTGTTTACGGTAGTCCTGAAATTCCACTATGAGGTATTTATTTGGGGGGTTGAATGCCAACCTCACCACAAACTCATTATCTAAAATACAAGGTGCAAACTATTAGGAGTCTAGGAACACTCTAGATCTGAGGGGGAGACATATGATGGAGAAGAAGGAGATTGTTGCTTTTTATGAGTGAGTCTTAATCACTAGATTCATTGAGTCTTAACGTCTAGACACCATTGTACAGACAAGCAAACAGAGGGTTAGAAAATTAAAGTAGCCTGTCCTAAATAAGAATGTCACGACTACCACATTCTAAGCCAGGCCATAAGTCTGGGTACAAGGCAACTGCTGAAACCAGGGTCACGCTCTTCAGACTCAGGCTCACATCGGCGTGATTCAAAGATTCATCCAATTAATTGAAGATCACGGGCACAAAAGCAATTTGCATTCAAGGCAAAATGCATCACCAAAATCACTCAGGCTTTCCTCTTCCCATGAGTTGCTTTGGCCTAATTGGGAGGATATATACTGTGGAAAGAGCGAGCTCCTTGGGGCCGTGTATGCTTGAGTTAGATGACGAATTCTCCATTTTTTGTTGTGCGACTATGGAGAAAGGACTAATCTTGCTGATAAATGCTGTTCTGGGAATAACATGATTTGAGAATGAAGAATAAAATGAGAATAGATACTCTTATTAGAATTCCCAGCACCAAGTATTCACTGAAAAATTAACATAAGAAGAATAATTGTAGAAATAGTCACGCTCAGAAGCCCAAGAGGGAAGACAGGTGCTGCTTCCTCGATCTTTCAAGCCTATCCTCATGGTACGGTTTGCAAAGCATGAAACAGAAATCCTCACAAGGATGTGAAGACAAGAAGACATTCCTTTTCCACACTGCTCTCGGCTTTGCTTATGTTCCATGTTTTGCAGCAACTTTTTGCACAATGAAGTTTGAATGGACTTCAAGCCTAATCTAGGGTTTGTTTTTGAAAAGATTTACACCCCAGTCATCCTAGTCGGAGAACTGTGGGTCTGTGGGTCTGGGCTCCACTTGCTGCTTCAGACAACGGGCAGTGAGCGTGATCGCAGAGAGAAACGTCCCCTGCCGGCTGGTGCCACCGCTCACTGACGAGAAGCAGTGTTTAGACGATGCCTCGTCTCGTCTCTTAGGCTTGGAAACACTCCAGGGTGGGTTTTGAACCACAAGATCTGCGGTTTCCCTTGAGAGAGCTCTTGACGGGGGAGCTGATGGCCACAATCTGGTTACAACAAGAGGATGGAGGTCAGTGCAATGACAGCTGCTTCCGGGAACTGGAAAAAGGCAGGGCTTCCTTGTTAGGGAAACTGCTTGCCGGTAAGCACACTTTCGGCTCCCTGTGGGTCCCTACAGCTGCCGAACAGGAGGGGAAAGACCTTGAGACCAGGAGTATGTTGAGAACGCACACGGCAAAGCGAGAGAACGACCCTCTTGGCAAAAGGGTCAAGCGGGCAAGTCCGCCTCGTGGGTTTGCTCCCCAGCTGTCTGAGGTCATCGCTGGAGTTCTCAGCCCCGCGCTCCCACGTCTGGCCTCCTGCAGACCTTCTGGCCCAGCTACCGCACTGAGTCTCTGCCCTCCCCCAGATCCTTCAGTGTCTGCCAACTCTGTCCTAAAACATACGTATAACAGTCATAGGAAAAATGGTCCCCATTTTCCTACAAGTTGCAGTTCACTCCTTCTGCGACTTGTAAAGACTTCCACAGTCTCAAAACCACGTCACTTGCCGGCCTTGGCCACCGTTCCCTGTGTCCGTGTGTCCGTGGATGCATGCGCCACTGCTGGGACTCGCCGCTCTGGGGCCTGAGACCCCCTCATTCATAAGGATGGGCAGCTGGGCCGGCACGTCCTGTCACATAAGCCGCCCCGTCCTGCTGAGCTAAGATACCATTTTTGTCTGATGTTTTATCTCGTGTACCCTGGGTGGGATTCCTGGATTTATATGGCCAAAATTATTTGGTTTGCTCTTTGGTTCAACTACTCTCTCTATCTGTCCCTACGCCAACACCATATTGAGTTGATTCCACTGGCTTTGTAGTATCTGCTGACATCTGACACATAGACTTTTAAAAAAGTATTCTTGGGGCGCCTAGGTGGCTCAGTCGGTTAAGTGTCTGCCTTTGGTTCTGGTCATGGTCTCAGGGTCCTGGGATCAAGACCTGCATTGGGCTCCTTGCTCAGTGGGGAGCCTGCTTCTCCCTCTGCCACTCCCCCTGCCTGTGCTCACTCTCTCTCTCTCTCAGACAAATAAATAAATAAAATCTTTAATAAAAAATATTTTTCTTGGCTGTACTCAAACATTTGCATCTTCATCCTAAGATCATGTCATCCAATTTCGAATTGGATAAACGCTTGTCATTTTAATTGTGAATTTTATTGAAAGAAAATTACCAAAATTATTAAAAGAGTTGACTTTATGGTATAGATAATGTTCTTTATTATGATTGGCTTTTAGAAAATGCATTCTAATTTCTTTATAAAAGGCCTTATTAATTATTTTACAAAAAGGACATGCCGAAAAAGTAGAATTTTTCGAGGTCCCAAAGGTATTTCAGCTTTTAATAGCTTTTATGAGAATAAGGAAGGAATGATAAATGTTAAAAGGAAATATGGATGGACAACTTCTAGGTGACAGAGGTAACTGCAGTCACTTATATCTGAGTCACTTTGTATATCCTCCAAAACTCTGTGCACGTCACCAAGAAGGATAGACACCCCCCCCAATAGTATGCCTTTAGCAAAATGATGTAATGGAAAACACACACATTCAACAAAAATCATGGGAGAGAGCTGAGACCCAGCATCTCAGCCCCATCAATAGCAAGAAACTTCTTTTTCTTTCTTTCTTTTTTTTGGGGGGGAGGGGGCTTATTTAGTTATTTGAGAGAGACACTGAGTGAGAGAGCACAAGCAGGGGGAACAGCAGAAGAAGAAGGAGAAGCAGGCTCCCCACTAAGCAGGGGGCCCGATGCGGGGCTCGATCCCAGGACCCTGGGCTTATGAGCCACACCAGAGGCAGATGCTTACCTGAGTGAGCCAGCCTGGCGCCCCAGCACCGCTCCGGTGTCTGCTGTTTGCGGGGTGCTTTGCGGTCCACGCCGGATGAGGTAGGAGGCGCATTCTGAAGGAGGTCCCTCAGAGCCCAGCATGTAATTGTTCCCTTTCTGGAGAAGGCCGGCCTCGTGTGAGGGCTTGTCTTCACTCAGCGTTCCGTTATTGCTGGCAAGTCCAGATTTATGATTATTGGACACGAGGGAGCACTTGGGTGACTTGGAAAATAACAGAATTAAAGACCATTTTTACTGGCCTCTCATACTTAATCACGTAATCAATGGCTTATTTTGTAGCAAAACATTAAAACAAAGTGCCATCTATCTCCCCAAATATAAAGAACACTTCCACGGACAAAGTGAAGAGACACGTTGGGCTGCTTCTCCTTCTCTCTCTTTCCTTCCACAGACAAGCTTGTTGAGTGAAATGAAATGGCGCTCCAGCCCGCGCATCCTTACCTAGCCCAATCTCGCCATCCAGGGATGCTCCAGAAGGACTAAAACTGTTCTCTCCAAGGGCGGTAAAGATCTCCCAATTGGGAAGTTGGTTCTTAGCTTATCTTGGCCTTTATCTTATCTTATCTTGTCTTATCTTATCTTATCCTATCCTATCTGATCTTGGTGGGTCTGGTGGTGGGTCTCAGCGGCCTGAGGCTGGTAGGGGCTGAGGGCAGGATGGGTGCTTCCGTTTGGCTCCATTACTCCCCACTGTGAGTAAGCCACGAAACAGGGCCAAGGCTTGAGGTGGACACGTGTCCTCTCACCCTGCAGGGCTCTCGGAAGCCAGAGTGCATGATCAATGCTCTCTCTTCTGCAGTCAGAGAGGCCCAGGACTATAGCCTGACCCCTTTGCCCATCAGAGGTTGAGGAGGCCGCCGGGACCCCCAGGTCGTGTCTCCCTTAGTTCTTTCTTTCTGAGCTGGACGGCCCACAATGCCAGGCCAAGGCCCATCATGGATGGCTCTACTTCCCACACATCCTCTCTGCCCACAGGCCCCGTCACTTCCTCTGCACGACTGCTGGGTGCAGGCCCCCTTCACCAGTTTTCTTGTTTCCTCTCTCACTGCGACAAACCAACCACAGCAGAGCTACCAACGCCATCTTACAATAATAAAAGTGACAATAATAGTATCTCTTCCAGTTCACAAATAAATCAGTCGTTTAGTTCCCATTGCCACCAAGATGAACTTGAGCCTCCTTAACATATCCTCTTGGGACGCACTCTCTGACCGCGTCTCCCCATTTTCTCGGCAGAGTCAGACACCCCTGTCACGTGGGGCCTCCCCCCACCCACCCCAACACGTAAGCCCTTTGAGAGGGTCCCACCACTTGGTACCGTCACTCTCTTTGCCTGCAGGAGCATAAAAATACCAGCATGTAGGTGTCTGAGTGAACGTCAGAAGGTCTGCAGGCTTAACCTCAAAATGCTCGATGGTGGGGCACCTGGGTGGCTCAGTGGGTTAAGCCGCTGCCTTCGGCTCAGGTCATGATCCCAGGGTCCTGGGATCGAGCCCCGCATCAGACTCTCTGCTCAGCAGGGAGCCTGCTTCCTCCTCTCTCTTTGCCTGCCTCTCTGCCTACTTGTGATCTCTCTCTGTCAAATAAATAAATAAAATCTTTAAAAAAAATGCTCGATGGTTGTTGGTTGAATTGATTTAAGACGTCTCGAAAACCTTCAGAATTGTGGCTGTCATTTGAGAAGAATGACAACAGTATTTAACAAGCCCTAAGTGTTAGATTCTATGCTTCTCGCTGGTAGAAGACAGAAGACATGAGAACCGTGACCATTAGGTCTCAACAGTCCCACCTGTAGGTGAATAAGTAATTTCCAACTGAAGTGCGTAGCTCAATAAAGAGACGCATCTAACATTTACGGAACACGTGATGGGCCAGGCTGAAAGGCATCTCACATATTTTGTTTCAGTGAATCCTCAAGATGATGAAGGTGCCTAGTGTGACTGGCCCCATGAGAAAGCCCACATGGAAATCCCACGTCGTGCTGGGAACCCGAGCATCTAGAGGGGATCCCAGAGGAGGCTGCTTTCAAAGCCTGCCCTTGGAGGAGGAGAATATACAGCACACTCTTGAAACGGGCTCTATAGTTTCACGTTGCAAATACCACTCATGGGACTCGCCATGAGGAGGACAGATGCTCCAATTTTTTTTTCAGTTGTAGGGTATTATAATTGTATTATAATTGTCATATATATATAATTGTTATATATTTAGCTCACTAATTTTTTTCCCAATTTATTTATTTTCAGAAAAACATTATTCATTATTTTTTCACCACACCCAGTGCTCCATGCAAGCCGTGCCCTCTATAATACCCACCACCTGGTACCCCAACCTCCCAGATGCTCCAATTTTGAGTGGATCTAATATGTGGACTGAGTCTGGGTGTAGTTGGAAGAAATTCTGATCACCGGCCTCAAAGGTAGCTGAGGTCAGCACACGTGACCTCCCAGAGCTCAAGGCCACCGGCCTTTAGACTCACGTTCTCAGGCGTTGAGGTTCCGATCTTGGCTCAAGAGTCGAGGTTTCATCATTCTGGGGAGGGAAACCCTCAGGATGACCTCTTACTTTCCTTTTTTCCCCAAGGTGTGGAATTTTGTTTGGGTTTGTTTTTTCTGGTGGGGAGGCATGGGTGTTCTTATGGGGAGAGCAAAGCGTCCCCAACGTTGGCCAACAGTGTCTGCTCCTTCGTGCGTGCCTGCATTTCCGATTTTTCTTTTCTGTCCTTGGCAGCAAAGACAGGACCTTACGGTGGATCATCGCTTTGGTGAGTTGAAGGCTCATGTCTCCCTTCTTGGGCCGTTAGAGAAAATATTAGGACATTTGTATTCCACATCCTCCTAGTCTTATTTTCCCAAATGGCTGACAACCGCAGGTCACCACTGCCCTGCACCCACTGGTTGTCTGTACTGTATTTCCTGCTGTTTCTCAGAAGGATCTAGAAGGCCTGGCTGCAGCCCGGACCAGGAGAGGCAGGCACAGAGGGCCAGCCGGAAACAGAACTGGGAAGGCACGAGGTCAGCCCAACAGATAGTCAATGATCGAGTCCTCCTTAAAAAGACAGTGTGTAAATTACAGGACTCTTTGAGCTGAGGGTTTGGGCCTCCGGAGAAGGGAAGCATTCTAGAACTGTCATCACGCCCCATCTAGTGGCCGCCACCAGACACGGGAGGAGCCTTTTGTCCTTCCAGGGGAGGATCAGGCTGGGAAGGAGCCAAGTTTTCCAGAGACTTCAAAGGCTCCCTGCTAGAAATTAAACCACCTGAACAAGTGATTTTTTTAACCCGTGAGAGTATTGGCTGGTGACCCTGGAGCCTGGTGCTTCATGAAGAAAACAACTTCCTCAAATACTTGGATGAAAGGAGATAATTTTTAAAGGTCATGCTAGCCCACGATGAATGGCAGGAAATCACCGTTACTATTGTTTTGCCCCTTCTTCTTCTCAGAAGAAGGTGTATTTCATGTGATTTTCCAATGCAAGAAGTTAGATTTCTGATCAGTAACCTGTCATTTTTAGTATTCGTCCTAAGGGACCTGTGTGCGTGCATGTGTGTGTGTGCATGTGTGTGTGCGTGTGTGTGTGTGCACGTGCGTGTGTGTGTGCGCGCGTGTGTGTGATGTTCAAGGCTTACACTGTATTAAGCAACAGAGAGTGAGGATGACTTCCAATTTGGAAACTGCTTTTTGTCCAGAATTTTTTTCCCTACAAACTCCAAGCAAATGATGGATGTGTCCCTAAAGACAATCTCTCTAATGAAAAAGAATCCTGTACGATCACTTCAATTAATTCGTAACAGTCTCCCAGAGCACTGTGTTGAGAAACGACGTGTGATTAGGGCTGAAGGCAATTTAGCCAAAGCAATTTGAGCTCCTGTGATAGGACCGAAGGGATGATGCCAACATAAACGCCTCGTTGAAAATGGACACGCTTCCAACGATGTGCTCGTCCTTTAAGTGTGGTGCCTCTTAAAATATCTGGGTGCTATAACGAATTTGGGGGAAGGCAATTCTACTTTATTATTTTTGAATTTACTTTTTAAAACATCTCTATTTTTTTGCTTTGCTTTCTTTGCAATAGCAAACGTGTGGAAAACCCCAGATACCCGAGCACTGTGTATTGTGATGTCTTCATGGGGATCTCTGGGTCATTAATATTGTGTTGGGTTCTCTGGAGGTGGGTGAACTTATTTTCTCTCTTGATCTATTAAAAAAATAGAGCTAAATCAAATAGAAAAGTTATGAAAAAGAAATTGAAGATATTAATACAGATCCAAGAATTTGGTGAACGTATTCAAAGGCAGAGTTTCAGAACTCCAGCAGTGCACCAAGAAATATCACTTGTCCAAGAATTTATGCGTGTCTGTTATTATCGCTAACATTATTATTCTGACTAAATTATCCCGGGGGCGAGATTGCGCTTGGCCAGACAGTATCGATCCCATCACCAATCGGCACATGGCGGTGGACTGAAAGCCTCAGGGCTCGGCCAGGGAGAACAATTCGATTGATCGGAGGCAGGCATCAGCAGTGACTGAGAGAGCATCTAAGTTGCAGCCAGGGCCGAGGGGGTCAATACACCGGCCGCTGGAAAATAAACCATATTTCTATAAACAAAGAGAAGATGCTTGGGGACATGTCTCGTCATCATCCTGCTGCAGGAAAAATAAAAAAGAAGTCAAAGACTTGAGGTGCCCCAAGCTTTAGCCTTTAGTGGGGAACTAGGACCTAAAACAGTCCCTGCCAACACAGAGGTCTTCTCCACGAAGTCCACGCTGGAAGCGGTGTTATTACCCAGCAAGGGCTAAGTCGGAATGTGAGTCACAGAACAGCTCGTCTGCTGAGAGACTGACCAAGAGAAGGAAATCCCACGCTCTGTGTGGCTGAGCCAGAGACACGGTAACTGGTCCTCACGTGGCCAGGCATGACGGTACACTTGCCTCGCATTGTCCATCCTACACCTGCCTTGTCACTAGGGTGACCTCCCCTGTTAGTGAGACGGCTTTATACAAAGGAAAATAAGCCATCTCTGCGCCAGGAGGTGCGTCACTGTCTTCCTTGATGCTGCGTTCCCTAGAGAGGGCTCCCCCACCCTTGAGAAAGATTGACGGGGATTGGGAAACTGGGGAATTACCTTTTAAAATGAGGGACGTCTATTCAAAGGGACAGAGAAAGAACCTATGCATTTTCTAAGGAAAAAGGGGAGCTGCCTCTCTCCTTATTCTGGGCGGCACAGGGACACTCGTGGTCCACTCTCTGTCCACCCCCGCCGTCCGCTCCTGAGAGCTCCCAAAGCAGCGTCACAGTCTGTTCTGTCCTGCACCTGCTGGGCCAGTGGGTCAGCTCCGTCTGGTCACCTCCGCCCTCAGGAGCCACTTTCCAGTGCCCCCGCTCCTCCCGAGGTTCCCACAGGCCCCTCACTTCCTCCGGGTTGGCAGTCCTGGACCCAAACTGCCTGCTCTCTACGACAGTTCGAAGTGCTTTAAAGGAGCTGTTGTGACACAGCTTCCCCGGAGGACGCAGCGACGAGACCCGTGATTTGTTCGCAGAACCAGCACAGGGCACAGACGTGGTGATGGGTCTGGGTGGCATGTGGCCTCTCATCTGTGCTGGAGGGACGCGAGGCAACAGTGGACGAAGCAGGCAACATGCTCCATGTGGCCGGGAGACTGAGACCTTCGTCAGGACTCCAGGCTCCAGAGGCCAGAACGTCCAGCTCTACCTGCAACGCCATCCACCTCTGCCCGCGAGGACTGTGAATCAGCATGACATCCGACTGCGGGGATGTGTGGCTGCTGGCAACAGTTTTAGGCATCTCAGCCCCTAAAAGATCATGTACAAAAACCTGGTGATTGAGTCTCTTACCCGTCCAGATGGTGCCAAAGGTCCAACTCTCTGGTTGATCCTGTGACAAAGAGTTTCAGAAGCTTCGGTGTATCTACCTTCAGAGCATGGTTGGTTTTGCGACCGGGTGAAGCTTTCATGCACATCACTCACTGAAGTACGGAGAACCGGTGGTCTGACTCTGTGGCTGAACTTAATTCTCTCTCTCTTTCAACGGCGTATCGCCTGGTAGACAGTGTGCTGGAGGGGTGTGGTGGGGGACACCTCCAGCTGTCAGAAATTACCGGAGCCCACCAAAAAGGATACGGTGACTATGAATCAGCAAATCAACTTGCATGAGATTTTAACGGACGCACACCTGTCTCAGGAAACCTGTAGCTCACGAAGCAATGAGTTGGGGGGGTGGGGGTCAGCTGTGCCAGCACGAGACACTGAGTGCAGCGAACTCAAACATCTAAGAGAGTAAGTAAAGGTTAAGTGTGGTCCGGCAAACAAAAACAAAAACAAAAACATACTAGTTTTGCATACAAGTAAATGCAGGGCGTCTGGGTGGCTCAGTCGGTTAATCTGACTCCGGATTTCGGCTCACCTCATGTTCTCAGGGTTGTGGGATCAAGCCCCACGCTGGGCTCTGCACTAGGTATGGAGTCTGCTTAACGTTCCGTCTCTCCCTCTCTCTCTTCCTCTAAAATAAAATGAAATAATAAAAATAAATACATGAAAAAATAATTATGTAGTGGGAATAAAAATGATTTTACAACTTTTTTTTTAAAGATTTTATTTATTTGACAGAGAGAAATCACAAGTAGATGGAGAGGCAGGCAGAGAGAGAGGGAGGAAGCAGGCTCCCTGCCGAGCAGAGAGCCCGATGCGGGACTCGATCCCAGGACCCCGAGATCATGACCCGAGCCGAAGGCAGCGGCTTAACCCACTGAGCCACCCAGGCGCCCCGATTCTACAACTTTTGAATCCACCGACAACCTGCCACAAAAGTCTTAAAATATAATTTAGTGCGGCACTTTTCCTTTGAAGCTGCTTACTGGAAAAAAAAAAAAAAAGATCAAGCGAATTGAAAATAGATGAACCTACAAAACAGACAAAATCCTCAGTCATTGTCAAATCAGGCCTTTCTGATGCTCGTGTGCCGCCATGTTTCTTTTCTGTCAGGAAATCCTCCCGTGCGACGGCAGACGGCATTCAGATCTTCAGGTGCGTGGCCGGAGGGACTTCAGGAGGGGCACAAAATGGTGTCTGCTGAGTTTGAACCACAAAACCGTGTCTTGGACAGAGGCCTGGTCTCCGTTCAGGTATTTTCTTTTCAGCTCTGTGCTTTGAGTCTGTTCTTCGCATGCGACGGTCAGCGCCGAGAGAGAAGCGGGTAGGTTGGCTACACACGTCATGCCCAGACTTCTCCTTTCAACATTCCTGGCTCTCCTCAGCAGCTGCGTTTTATCAGCTCTTTTCTAACTTCCTAGAGAATAAGACTGGCTTTTTCCACATGTGCTCCACGCCTCCCAGAGAAAGTTCCCGATATAGCTCCACCTCCCCTTGTCCAAGCAAGCGCGAACGCCCCTCACCCCCATGGGCGTCTGTCAGCTCCTCCTCTCCCACCACCAGCCACCAGGAAATGGCTCTGTGCGTGTCCAGATGCTACAGTTGTTTTCTTTTGGGGTTCTGTCTAGCAGAGACTTGGTCTTTTAGTGGAGACATCATAAGGGATCCTGTAACAGAAGCCCCTGACTGTGACTACCTCTGACCGTCATTCCCATCCTTACCAGGAACTGCAGAGGGACGGGGCATGCACGGAGAAGAGGGGAAAGTAAGCCCAGTACACACCCCCTAAGCTTCCTAATTCAGCCAAATTGATAATTACAGCTCTTCAGCAGCCGGCCTTTTCTAGGACATTTAAATCCAAGAACAGAGATGAGAGAAACGATTATCACAACCTCTCGTAAAGCTTATCCATTAGGGCCAAAGACAGTATCATCAAATCTTTACAGCAAATCTGTGTCATCCAAACGGTGACTCAGCTGGAGTCATTTTTATTACGATCTTCCTGCCAAGTGCTGTCAGCCTGCTGTGTTGACCCCAGGAGACTTGTGGGTACAGCAGGTCACAGTGCACCTGCTCTTAATTCCCTCTATTTACTTGAAGTGTAAAAAGTATGTTATTCCTCCCAATAAGACCTGAGACGATGCACAGTGAACGTGCCTTCTCTTTAGAAACTGACATTAACATACAGAAAGCAATGGGCCTGGGGCAAGAAAGTGGTTTTCCTGGTTTCCCCTAAGTAAGGATCTACAAGACACTTCATTTCTTCAACAATAAGTTTCCTAATCAAGAAATGTAAACTGGCAACTTTTATAAGCAAAACACCAAGCTAAGCGATGGTGGTAGAAGGTAAGTGGTGATCGCCTTTGCCGTCCCGGATCAGCACCAGCTGGTGACAGAGGACCCGTGGGCGTCGATGACGCCACAGCCACGGTGGGCAGGACGGAGAGGCGTGTCGTGGAAGCGGATCCCTGACGCCCGCACCAGCTCTGCGCAGATCAAGAAACAGAGCATCACAGAGCTGCGAGCCTTGCTGCGGGACACCCTGCCCCGGTCACGCGGATGAAGTCAAACCAGTTCCGTGGGGATCGCGACATGCTCCTACCACGGCTCCACGCTGCTCCTCAAGTCAACGTCAGAAGAGACATCAAAAATGTGGAAACGAAATTCCGTCTCTTTTCAGAGGAAGGCATAAGCAATCCCAAATGGAGAGAGATGGGAAATCTTCATGGCAAAAAAGGGACTTCGGAGTCAAACAGATGCACTAGGACTCGAAGTGAAATGAAACACAACAAGATACAAGGGACTCCATCCCCACGCCGTGTCAGCGTTATCAGGTCACAGCTGGCAAGCTGACAGAAGAGTGTGTGGGGCAGATTTATAGGTTTCCTTCAATTAAAGCACAGGATGGGTACGGTCCTTGAAATATCAAATATGCCCCGTATTGTCTCATTGTTTTGGTCTACTGCGTTAATTTAAAAGAAAATCGATGATTTAGAACTCCGAGATGAATATGAATAACACAATCATTAAAATTATAATATTTCAGATTTTAATAACACGACCATTAAAATTCCCATCTTTGATAGTTTATGATTCATACGATTCACAATACAGATAAATCCGTTGACTCCTAGGGATGCATGGCTAGTTCAGTTCAGACTAACGCGAGCGGAAGGCAACGAGGCTGTCTCTAGGCTCAGGGTCTGTTAAATATAATTCATTATGAAACTGAAAAGCTAATTAGAAGTGAAAGGAAGCAGGGACGGGGCTGGCCTGCAGGAGCAAGGACCCCCCGGCCTCCCCCGTTCCTACAGCTCACTGTGCACGGGTCATGACCCTGGTCTTGAAAACATTTGCTCTAAGTGATCTTGCCTTTGCTTTTATTTAACTCTTTGAAAATAGGACCACTGGGTCCTTCAGAAAGCAAGGACGGTCACAGGCCCTCAGCCTCTTCCCACTGATTTAATGCACAGGGGAGGCAAAGGAGCCCACCCCTTCCAGGGCTAGGCCTTGCTGCTGGAGGAGCATGGAGGGCAGGGAGACCGGAGGGCCCCCTCCCCTTCTCCGGCAGGTAGCCACCAGCAGCTGGAGTGTGGGCCACTTGTCCCCAAAGGGTGACACTGAGCACATTCCGCGAGAGCTGGCTCAGGGCAGTTTGCAGGCATCTCCTACCGACAAGAAGAGCAAGGCCTCCCCCACACCGCCCCCCCACCCCAGGGGCACATCGCTGCTCTTCGTTCTCTCTCTGCCTCCTGCCTGCTCTGTCCTTAGGTTATCCCCGAGGCCTCAGGTAAAGCAAATCTAAAGCTATCTCTCTCCTGTGACGCAGGATCCCACCGTCCCTCCCCTCTCTCCGTCTTTACACCGGCCCCTCTCGGGATCCAGGACTTGGGCTGGGCGTTTGCTGGATGCTCCCTCCCGCCTTCCCTCTCCTCAGCAGACTGCACACAAAGGATTCTCCTTGTCACCAGAACTGGTGGCAATAATATGCCTTCTCTGTTTCTCCCAGCAAACACCCGTGACTCTACCTGCTGCCTGGGGGCTCTGGGCTCCACGCTCACAGGCCCCAGCTCAGCCGTGGGCCCCGGTGGAAGCCCGGCCTCCTCCCCTGAGCCTCTGCCCTCTGCCGCTGGCCCAGACCGCAAGGGCCGAGGGCTGCGGATTAGACGGTGACCTCGGCTCCACAGCAGGTGCGGGGACGCTCAGCCACCGGACTCTGACTGATGACAGGGTAGCTGATTCCACGCAGGAGCAGCTGCATCTCCAGAAAAAAAAAACATTTTTTTTTTCCTTGTGTGGAAAGAAAACTTTGTCTCCCATGGAGGCTCACCGTGCACTCCGGAGTTCTGCAGGACGAAGGAACAGGTGCTCTTTCTTCAAGGAAACATTTCCAGTATGTGAGGGCAGCCCGCCCCTTCACCCCCAACTCACTTTCCAGGTCCTCTTCTCTCTCTCTCTCTCTCTCTGTTTCGTTTTTAGAAAAATTGGTTGATAATGCATTCACACTGCTGCTCATCCACATTTTCTTCTGTGTTTGATTAAGTGGATTTTATAGCTCTCTCCCTGGAAATTTCCAGACGAAAGTGTTCTAAAATAAGGCCGGTTAGCCCCAGGCCTCCTCTCCTGAAGATTCACTTTCATTTCCTTCAAGAAAACCTCTAAAATCCCCTTGTTTAACTTTTAGTGGAATTTCATGCAAGCTTTCCGGAAACCATTCTCTTCTCTGATATTAAAAAATCCCCACTGTTGGTCTAAAAACAACTCTTTCTAGGCTGGATTTGATTTTACAGTATTTAAACGTCTACTTTTAAGCATCTGGTAGCACTAACTCACCACATTTCTAAGGGAGCATCAGAAGCCTGCGTACTGCGGAAGGCAGATGGACAAGTGTCGGGGTCTCCGTGTCGGAAGTGACCTCAGCCAAGCACCAATGGCCTGTGTGCAAATCTAATAGGCACTGAGTATGGGAACAAAGAAGTGGTCAGTTCAGTAGGCTCTGCCCCATCTGGGCTCACGTTCCAGATCCACTGCACTGTAGGGTTTGAGAGCTCAGATGAGATACAGAAATTCTCCAAGACCCGGTTTCCCCAGTTAATGACCATAACCCCTTCATCACAGAGTTGTTGCAAAAAATAAAATAGATAAGAGGATAAGAAGAGAAATCACGGCCCAGAAGGAAATCTTAGCAAAACACGTATCTGATAAAGGACTTATATTAAAAATACACAAAGAGCTGGGGTGCCTGGGTGGCTCAGTCATTAAGTCTCGCCTTCGGCTCAGGTCATGACCCCAGGGTCCTGGGATCGAGTCCCGCATCAGGCTCCCTGCTCACCAGGGAACCTGCTTCTCCCTCTCCCACTCCCCCTGCTTGTGTTCCCTCTCTCACTGTGTCTCTCTCTGTCAAATAAATAAAATACTTTTAAAAGATATACAGAGCTTTTAAGATTCAACTATTAGAAAAAGAACGTACCAGTTGGCCAGTGGACAAAAGATTTCAGCAGACACCTCCCCGAAGAAGATAACGGATGGCAAACGGCCGTGTGAAGGGTGCCCCACGTCCCGTGTCCTGAGGGAACCGCAAACTAATTGCAGGGGAGATAACTCTCCTCGCCCACTAAATGGCGAAAACCTGACAAGAAATACTAGACAAGGATGTCAGTAACAGAAACCTTCCTTGTTGGCCCCTGGGAAGGCAAATGGTGCCATTTTGGAAGACAGCTCGGTGGTTTCTTACGAAGCTAAGCATACCCCTACCTGTATGTTCCAGAAACCGTGCTCCTTGCTACTGGCCCAAATGAGCTGAAAAGGTGTCTCCACAAAGAGATCTGCACACAAATGTTTACAGCCACTTCGTTCACAATTGCCAAAATCTAGAAGCAACTCAGATGTTCCTCAAGAGATAAACAGATGAACGGGATCACTCAGACAGTGGGATATTACTCGGAAGCAAAAAGGAACGAGCCGTCAAAACTACAAAAAGGCCTGGCGAACCTGAAGGGAACATTACTAAGTGAAAGAAGCCGGTCTCAGGAGGCTACAGAGGGTGTGATCCAAATTCTCTGACATTCTGGAAAAGGCAAAACTATGCAGACAAAAAGATCAGTGGTCTGTCAGGGATTTGGGGTGTGCAGGGGTGAGTAGGGGGAGCACAGGGGATCTTCAGGGCCGTGAAAGATTCTGTGTCACACTGAAGACACCCATACTGCGTGACCTCGCCCATTTGTCCAAACCCGTAGATTACAACACCAAGGTTGAGCCCTAATGTAAACCGTGCGCTTTAGTTAATAACCGTGTGTCCGTGTGTGTTCATCCGTTGTCGCTGATTCGCCACACTAACCCAGTCAGTTGAACACAGGGGCATTAGCGAGGCGGCGACTCCGTGTACAGGAACCCTGCATTTTCTGCTGGATTCTCTGCAAACTTAAAACTGCTCTAAAAATACTCTTTGATTTTTTAATCAAAATTAGAAAATGCATGCAAACTGGTTCAGTACAGTGAATATATAAGCAGTTTAAAAATTTAATGGAGGTAGTCTGCTATGTGCTGGCATCAGGATATATCAATATAACCATCTCTTAATTAAGAAGTCAGAGATAGGAAGAGATTTCTTCAGCCCAGCCTGGGAGAGAGAGCCTGACCTACAGCTTCTTTTCCTCCTCTCTCCTTGTCATTGTTCTTTCCCTCCGCCCTGATTCTCCGGGACTCCACCTTCGCCAAAGTTCTCAGGTTTGCAAACCAGTTCCTACAGTTCAACAGGAGCTGATGCTCATTACGCAAGAACAGAGTACAAATTGTGATACTGCACCTTTTTGTTGAAATTGAATATGATTTGAGGAAACAGTAATGGGCTTTAGCAAGGTTTGGCTTGTCTTTGAACGTTCTTCCAGTTTCTGGTTTTATCGCTCTTAATATTTCTCTCTTTACTTTTTTTTTTTTTGTCCAAAACGTGAAAATTTTATTTGAGAAGGTAATTTTCAGAGTTAATTTATTAAGACATTTTATTCCTTGACCAATTTTTTAAAAACTATAACACAAACTTAAAATTCATCCACTTTAATTTTAATTCACTGATTTTTAAAATCAGAATATTATTTATTGTGTTATGCATCAAACACTAATAATGTATTTTATGGCGACTAACAGCACTACCGTCACTGGAGTAGAAGGCGCACCTGTCCGCTCGTTGTTCTAGTGCTTCCCTCTAGTGGTGGCACGGCGGTATAACATCTAACCAGGCAAAGGCGGGACGCTCCGTTGCCTAAAATGAACATTTTGTGGGTTCGTTTCCAAATAAATGTAGATCGTTAGCAGTTTCACGATCAGAGGAAGTACGGGAATTTAAAAGTGGTCCCTGGCATCTTGGCGGACACTTCCCGGCCAGGTGGTGGTGCGTCTGATCCGACAGGACGTGAAGGGGGTTCTTCCCGCCAAGGCACCGCAGCTGTTGCAACCTGAGAAACCCCCGCCGCAAACCCAGACGGAGGGACGCCCCGCAGAACAGCCGGCAGACACCCCTGCACCTGCGGGGCCACGACGCCAAGGAAAGGCAGGAGCTCGGCCCGGACCGGGCAGGCGAGGACCCTGAGCGCGGGAGGCCGAAGGCACGGCCTGGACGGGGTTCTGGAAAGCAGAGGCTCAGCCGTGGACACCGCTCGGATCCTGGTCCCGGGTGAGCCCGGTTCATGGGAACGCGGGGGGGGGGGGGCGGGGATTGGGGGGGGTCGCTCCTCGGTTGTGAGGACGCGAGAAACCGGGACACGAACGCTGGGGGTACCTGGGGGGCACATCTAGACTCTTCCGCGCTCCCTTTGTCCTCTCATAAGCCCACGTCCGTCCTAACATTTAAAAAGGTGCTTCACGCATTTTCTTTAAAAGGTTGTTGTCGGGGGCACCTGGGTGGCTCCGGGGGTCAAGCCGCTGCCTTGGGCTCAGGTCATGATCTCAGGGTCCTGGGATTGAGTCCCGCATCGGGCTCTCTGCTCAGCGGGGAGTCTGCTTCCCTCTCTCTCTCTGCCTGCCTCTCCGCGAGCTTGTGATCTCTGTCCAATAAATAAAATCTTTTTTTTTTTTTTAATAAATAAAAGGTTGTTATTTTAATCTTCCCCGGAGCCCCTCCTCTTCCTTCCTGGCACTGAAATCTCAAGTTCCTAGTTTTTGAAACCAAATTCTGTACCTTTCTGCACAGCTCTCCAGATTCATTAAAAAAAAAACAACATTGAATTGTGCACTTCATACGAGTAACTTTTATACTAGGTTCTTTGTACCTTGATAAGCTTTTTTTTTTTTTTTTTTTTTAAGAACAAAATTCTGGAAGTGCTACGCACTGATTCTGCTTGATCCTGCAGGTCCTTACGCGTCGGAAATGCTCCTTCTTTTTCCCTCCTCCTCCCCTTGCTCCTTCCCCGGCCCCTGCGCGTGGTTGCGGGCGTCCTGCTCGCGCCCAGTTCCTACTTCCTTCAGGCTTCGTCCCCGGAGAGCGTCCCTATTTTCCACGTGGGGTGCGGCGTGCGGAAGTGCGGGGCTCTCTCTCGGCCTCTGCGGACCCGGGGGCTGTGGAGCACACCCCCCAGGACCCCATGGGGCAGCAGCCAGGACCCCAGTCGGTCTGAAGTTCCAGCAACGAAGACGCCCGCAGCTTCCCAGCCTGCACCAGCGGCCGCAGGTGAGCGCCCGGCGAGGCGTCGGGCTGCGCATGCGCCCCCTTCCAGCGCAGGCCCGCCCCGCCCGTCTCACCTGGGAGGCGCATGCGCGCGCGTCTCTCTCCCGGGACACGTGGTGAGGCCGGTTTCCGGAGCGCAGGTCGCAGGGACTCATGGACGGCCACGCGGAGGGCCACGCGGACGGCCTCCCTGCGGGCGCTCGCTCCGAGGCCGAGGACCGCCTTCGAGGTGGCGGACAGGAGTCCGGGGCAGGCCACGCTGTTCTGCAAACCTCTTGTGCGTTCCCGCTGCGGTTTTAGGACTCCCGTCCGCTCCGAGGCTACGACCCTGCCGGCTCGGAGGTTACAGCCCTGCAGGCCCGGAGGCTACACGTGACCAGTCATCAGTTCGTCCTAATGTCCCCGGGAGCCAGCGCCGCGCAGGAAGCAGCCGCCGTGCAGGAAGGCAGCTCCAACGCGGCCGTCTCCATGGCCGCATGACTCCCGCTGGCACTGAGTGTCCGCCCGCCCCAGCGGGTGCCCGCGGGCCCCACAGGTCGCGCCCTCCCTGACGAGACTCGCTAGGAGGGTCAGCTGTTTCCTCAGCGTTTGGAGGGAACCCTGGGTGGGGCGAGGCCGGGGGTGCGGGCAGAGCCCCTTGTCCCTTGAGTCCCGGAGTCCCTGGTCCCTGCTCACACCTGCAGGTGGGACTGGGACGGGCGTCCCCAGAGCCCGGCAGTCTCCTTCCTGCGGGCGTTTTCTTTCTCCGCAACACTCCCCTCCCCCACGACGTCTAGCCTCTCCCACCTGATCCCGGGATCCTGGTTCTTTGACTCCAGTGGGGTTAAATTTAGGAAAGCCTTGGCTCCCACACTGACATTCTGGCCCCACCCGTCCCCTAAATCCTGGAAATACTTAGCCCCCAGGGCACGATGTCTGCCGTGCTGTCTGTCTCAGGGCACTGTAAGGTAGAGGCAAGTGTCCTTCTGGGACTGAAGGCGGATAGACAGTGGTATTCCCCAGCCCGAGGAGGGGGGGCGGGTAGGTGCTTTCTGGTTCTCCTTTCTTTCTTCTCTTTTTATTTTTGGTCTATTCAAGATCTCTTAAAACCAAACAAAACCAGATTTAGCTTTGGATCTTTTGCTAAAATAAAACCAAACAGTGCACGTCTCTTTACTTCTTTCGAATTCCATTTGTAATCCCTCCCTTCTCTGTGTGTGTGTGTGTGTGTGTGTGTGTGTGTATCTTTCGAGCAACAACATTTAGCATGTGTAATGTGCCAGGTACCCGTCTAGGTGTTTTCACATGTTCATCTGTTTCTCCCGGCAGCTGGAGGAGTTCAGCAGTACTGTTATCCCCAGATTCTAAAGGATACAACCAGTGAACAAACAGCCTTCCAGGGCCTTGAACTCCAGGGCACAGCCCTAGAGACATGCCCTTACTTGCCATCCTGTCCTTCTCTCCAAGAGCTTCAAGCGGGACCGCTCCCTAATTTGCAGAGCCCAGGGCAAAACAAAAATGCAAGACCCCTTGCTCAAAAATTATTACAAATCTCAAGACGGAGCAGCAGAGGATTAAACCAAGATTAGGAGCCTCCGGAGTGCTCTAGAAGAGCTGCTTTCTAGTGTGTGTGTGTGTGTGTGTGTGTGTGTGTGTGTGTGTGCATGTGCGTGTGTGCGCTCGCACATGCCTGTGTTGCAGTGTGTGTGATGGTGTGTGTGCGCATATGTGCATTTGTGAAAAAAATTATTGCTAGTTTTATGTAGAGGGAAAAGGTGAACCGAAATTGTTCTTGCATCCCAGGTGTATCACTATTTTTGCATTGTAGTTCTCCTTTCTTTATTCCTCTAAAATGACAAGTTAACTAGCCCTTGGGCTAGTTACAATGAGATTGTAAAATAAGTCTATATAAGCAAGAAATCCATACTCGTGCTACATTATTAATATGCATATATGATTTTATTTGTCTTTATTTTTAATAATCTTAATAATGATCTAAAACATAATTTCATTGCATTAATTTTAAAATAACCAAAGACTTAGTTTACTTGAATAAGGACAGTGGTGATGGTGAGGACCTCAAACCAAACCTAAAAAGTTGGTCTGCCCATAGCTGAGCAGGGACAGCCCCCAAGTGTGGCATCGCTGACCCCCCTATGGGGCCCCTCACTCCCATGCTTCACCCATGGAAGACGAGGAACCCCAAAGGAGCAGCTGCCCTGATATCAGCAAGACTGGGGACCTTAGGCCACTTCCTTTTAACCAATGATTAGTTTGTAAAATTTAGCCCAATGCACACAAAGTTACAGAACTGATTTGTGAAAGCAAATATGCTCAAAGGTAATCACCAGTAAAGTGTATTTGATAATCGCCAGCATCCTGGTGTGGGGCCAGGCACAGGACAGGTGGACAAAGAGAGTCCCGTGCAGTCTGAAGCCCAGTGCTCGCCTGCGTGGCTGCAGCAGGCCACCGGAAACTAGCCCAATGGGTTGTTGCCTCCAACAGCCTGGTTTGGTGCGATTTTCCGTTAACTGTTTATCATTCAGAGATCTCTCCGGCAGTATTTACTGAAGCTGAACATAGGCACATCCTCTGTCACAACAATTTGATTTCTAGGTGTCAGTCCAACAGAAATGTGTACATAGGTTTCCCCAAATATTTTTGGAGAATATTCATAGAATGTTTAAATGTCCTGTTTTCATGAAACAAGTCTAGATTTTTATATTAGCAAATTGGAAGCCAAAGCAAACGCATCAGCTGCCTGTGTTGGTGCGTCGTTCACGGGTTACAACCTCAGTCCCAGGACAGCAAGCCTGATTCATAGCTTACATTACAATAGGATCCCGTAAGTTCTTCTGACAGTCCACTGCTATCCCCCAAACCAATCCTTTCTCTGCACCCCAGCTGAGAGGGTACGTCGGTCTCTCCAGGGCCCAGGTGGGGCTGCCTGTCACTTCATGGGGGCTTGCTGGCTTGTCCCTCTGTCCCACGCAGGTGAGCAAGTCAACACTCAAGTACTTAGTTCCCAGCATCCGTTCTAAGTTCGCTTATAAGACAACCGTCTGGGGTCTGGGTCCATACAGTGAACCTTAGAAACATTCTGTTATAGGAAATCTCACTATGACATCATTTTTCCTAAAGAAAATTGGGAGAAAGCTAGGGAAAGGGAGACGCTGGACCCAGTGCTGCCCGGCAGACCCCGCCTCCCACCCTCCCCACTATGGGACTACCTCCTCTTTGTCCTGTTTCCTCATTGCTAAATAAACTCTTAGAGAACCTCTCTGACTTCCCTCACAATTTCATGCATGAGGAAGACGTGATTTACATTTCAATGCTGGTTTAAACTCAAAGCAAAGTAAAAGTTAAGGATACTTTATGTGGCAGAAGGCAGCATCTGCTCATAGACTGCACTCAGTTATTGAAGAGGAACACGGGAGAGCCGGGTGGAGATCAGTGGCTTGACGGGAAAGCCTGCTGAGCCGGAGCACTACCTTCTTTACCCAGACGCTCCAAGAATTGCTTCTTTTATATCTATCTATTGTACTGATGTGAACAAATCCTTTTTGAAATATATAAGCTATGCATGATCTCAAATGCTTCCCTAACGCATATTACTTAATGTTTTATGGTATGCACTGTGTTTTATTTATTTATTTTTAAAGATTTATTTGTTTATTTGAGAGAGAGAGTGCATAGGTGCACGCAGCAGGGGAAGGGGAAGGGCAGGGGCAGAGCGAGAAACTTAAGCACACTCCCGGCTGAGCGTGGAGCCTGTTGTGGGGCTCGATCCCATGACCCTGAGATCGTGACCTGAGTTGAAACCAAAAATCGGAGGCTCAACCGCTGTGCTACCCAGACACCTCAGCACTGAATTTTTAAAACGTCATTTAGTTACATGGAGAGAAACAGAAAGATGAAGGGTGTTAAGCAAACTCCATCAAAAAGCCAGGCAGAAGGCACTGAGATTTTCTCTTCTGCAATTCAAGTTAGCAGCAACATGAGGACAATGACTCACCTCTTAGATCAGGGCTTCTGCTCTCCCTGTACTTTTTAACTATAATATTGTAACACAGTAAGTTTGAAAATACATTTGATTTTAACAAAAAATCCAAAATTGTGGTAATCAGAGTTTTAAACGTTTCATCTTAGACATCTTAGACACAAAGTACAAATCGTCTTGTTTTGTTTGGAAGAGGATATTCTTAAACCCATTCCAATGTGGACTGGAGAAAATGAGTCTAGACCGGGGTCTATTTTTTTCCACCTTCTGTTTAAACTAGAGACGGAAATTGTTTAATGAAGTAAATTCTTTTTTGTAAAAAGAGAACCGGAACAAGGGAGATTGATGTCATAAAGACGGTTGTGACAGCGTTTGTGAGTGCGATTCTCTTTTAGGTGGCAAGAAGGTGATGTTTCTGGTGTATCCAGGGCCGGGTCACAAGCCCATGGCACGGACACCTTTCCGGACGCCAAGAACTTGAACGACAGCTCAACTTCCGTAAACCTAATAACATGGGTGTGTTTTTAATAGCAGCAGTTTAAAACAGAAGATTAAGAAATAAAGGGCAAATAGATTCCATTATTACAAAGGTATTCATTAACTTCCATTGGAGCTTTGATTTTTACATAAGAACAATCACAGCTATTTTTTCACTCTATGCTCGCGTACCTAAGAACTGGAATTACGCCACAGTAAAGTTTCTGAAGTGACTGAAATTGGCTAGAACAAATATACAAGTTAAGTGTAGACGCCGGAGAGAATGACTTCGCTCCTGCGAAAAACGTCTGGTGGTGCACCCGGTGATACAATGTTACGGATAAAAAGCGCCCACTTGAAGTCAACGGGAGGAATTTAAACAGTACCAGCATTTTTAGTGCAAGGGCTTAATATATCTCCGTGCAAGCTTTTAGTTACTTTTTCATGTGTCAAATGCAAGATTTCTTTTTTCCTTTTCTTTCTTACTTGCTTCCTAATACAACACTTCTGGCCACGTTCTCTGCGGAAGGAGAGGGCATATTTACATGGAGCGTGAAGACTCCGGCTGGCTGCTGCGGCTTCCCAGGACTGTCCTCAGGCCCCGCGGACACGACCGAGGGTCGTTAGGGCGACGGCCCCGGCAACCGGCCCCTCCAGGCCGCGAGGCGGACCGCGCCCAGCCCGCTCGCAGCGGGCAGCCTCGTTTCGGTGTCGCCCTGAACCGGCCGCTTCCGGTCGCCCCCAGGACACCCCTGGGCTGCGGTTGTCCGTGAAATTTCCGGTTTGCTCTCGTTTCAGGGAATCAAAATAAGCAGCTCCCAGAAAAGGCGAGTCAACGACTGCTTTTCTTCCTGCGGGCATTTCCCGGGAAGCGTCTCCTCCTCCGAGGTCCGGAGCAAGGGAGGAACCGGCCGCAGCGCAGGTGTCCGCGGGTCACAGGAGCTTCAAGGCCCCAAAAAACGTGCCGTCGCCGTCTCGCGATATCTTGGCGTCCTCCCGCGGGATTGCGAGCTGGAGCTCGTCGCCCTCTTCCAGCTTCGCGATGCCTGGAAAACAAGGATTTACGGGGACTTTGAGCCGTCGTGCCCCGCCGCGGGCCGGGTGGGGGGTGCACTAAATAAAACGATGCTGTTTTGGGAAAATGTTAACCTACGCATTCACACTTCAAGGGACACCAGCGGGCTGCAAACCAGTTACAATTCCACCGGCCTAAGACCAAATTAAAAAACTAACAAACAAACAAGCTAAAGCAAATGAGCAGAAAGACAGCAGATACAAATAAATGTATTTCTCACCTACTGTCTATAAGATGGAGACTCTGAACAGAAACCAATGTTTTATATGAAGAAGAAAAAAAGTGAAATCATAGCACATCCCTCCTTGGGATATTGTGTGGTTAAAAGTGATTTTGCTTCATTTTATTGACAAAAATGTTTATAACAGTGTTAAAAAATAATGATGTTATATAAAAACAAAATAGAAATACAAAAAAATAATGATGTTAAATAAAAATACAAAACAGAATACACAAAGTACACACACACACTATGCAGATGTATAAACTGCATAGATATCACATAAATACGCACTGAATGTGCATATAAAATGTGTATATTTTTTATGCCAGTACCATGCTGTCTTGGTGATCACAGCTTTGTAGTAAAGCTTGAAATCAGGTAACGTGATGCCCCCAGTTTTATTTGTTTTTCAACATTTCCTTAGCAATTCAGGATCTCTTCTGATTCCATACAGATTTTTGGATTATTTGCTCCAGCTCCTTGAAAAATACTGGTGGGATTTTGATCAGAATGGCATTAAAAGTAAAGATTGCTCTAGGCAGTATAGACATTTTAACAATGTTTATTCCTCCAATCCAAGAGCATGGAATGGTCTTCCAAAGATGCCCTTCAACGGACGAATGGATAAGGAAGATGTGGTCCATATACACGATGGAGTATTATGCCTCCATCAGAAAGGATGAATACCCAACTTTCGTATCTACATGGACAGGACTGGAGGACATTATGCTGAGTGAAATCAGTCAAGCAGAGAGAGTTAATTATCGTATGGTTTCACTTATTTGTGGAGCATAACAAATAGCATGGAGGACATGGGGAGTTAGAGAGAAGGGAGTTGAGGGAAATTGGGAGGGGAGGTGAACCATGAGAGACTATGGACTCTGAAAAACAATCTGAGGGTTTTGAAGGGGCGGGGGGTGGGAGGTTGGGGGAAACAGGTGGTGGGTATTAGAGAGGGCACGGCTTGCATGGAGCACTGGGTGTGGTTCAAAAACAATGAATACTGTTACACTGAAAAGAAATAAAAATAAATAAATAAATAAATACGTGTATATTACTAGGAAGACAAAAAACAAAACACCACTTATCAGCAAAACCCATCCATTAACATAGTGTTTCTCTGGAGTCCAGACCATGGGGTTAGGAGACATTTGAATTATTTTTGACAGTCTTCTATGTTTCCACGTTCCCTTAAATGACCATATTTGTCCTCATAATCAAAAGCATTAGTTAGCTTCTCAAAACTAACTAATAAATCTGCTTGTGCCTATTTTACAAGGATGTGTTCTGTGATTCAGGAACGCAGAATACAATTCAGGAACTACCCTTGGTACATTCGTGGGGACCCGTTTTAAAAGACAAAGATGACAGAGAAGAAAGGATGATCAGGGGAGAAGAAACAAAGAAAGTAACAAAAAAATTACTATTGATGTTGTTCCTATTTTCAACCAACAATTTAAAAAAGCGGTTATATTTTCATGAAGATGCCCTGAAAATGTATTTACACGAACGACGTTATGTATGTTAACATCCATCAGGCCCAAAGCACCCAGATCATCTCAGGCGACAGCCAGTCAGTGTTTACTTATCGGAACTTACGATGTACCAGACACCTTTCTAGACACGTACAGGGCTGTGATCAGAATGACAAAAGATTTTGTCTCCAAGCATCTTGTTTTTTTGTCATGGACGATGACAGACAACAAACAAAAGAACATAGTTTCAGGTATTGTGAAGGGTAACATGCACACTTTTTAGGATTAGCAAAGCATTTGATGACTACATAAAACAGTAAAAAAAAAAAAGCTGGAATTTATTTGTTGAATAGATCAGTTGTTATCATAGAGACTGAAGAGAATCTAGTATTTTAACAAAGGCTATCAATCACGGAGCATTAAGTAATACTAACTCAAAATAAAGGCCGTGTGAACTGACAGTTTTCAAGAAGGTTCTGTCTGAAACTCTAACTCTGAGTTATTGGCTCTTCCAGTCCTTCCCGATCGCAGCAGCTGAGCTGTAACTTCTACAACAGACACTCGATTTGAGAGGGAAACAGCGAGATCCAGCTGTGCTTAAGACCAGTGTTTGGTGTTAGCTGGGCTCTTCCAAGGGACCATTTGCATTTTTTCCCAGGTTATGATGTATGGGAGCATGTCAGGCTCTTATATACTAACTGGTTTGAAGCAGACTGGCCCTAGAACAGATGAGAACTGCAAGCCGGAATGTCCCGGAGAACGGTTCTCATACCCAACTTAAGCTCTGGCACCGGGGCACAGCCCAAAGGTCCAATAAACTAGTCTTCAAAGGCAAGGCCCCGGGGAAGCGTGGCAGAGGGCGGGAGCACCGAAGGGCAATGACCAGACACAGCCCGTGTTGAGTACTGCTGTGCCTAGAATCAGTCCAGACGGGGTGGCCGCGCCTTTCTGTGGGTTTTCTGCAATGCCAGGATACTGGTCATCGCTGGGCACAGGGGAACATCTCTTTATGAAAATTAGGGAGTTTGGATTCAACACACTTCCTCATCATCCCCTTACAGCTGTTCATGGCTGCGGGTCCACAAGGACACCCCCTCCAATTTCCCTTCCTTCCTGATGAGTGATTGTGCACTTGGTAGCAAACGCCTTTGAAACTCAGGGCTTCAGAGGGGGCGGCCAGGCCTCGGGCCCGTGTTTCAGGGAATACAGAACTGAAGACATGCCTCACGGTTCTCAGTGGATGTGTCAAATCACCAGAGAGGAATAAATGTGTTCAAGGCTAATACGTTTTTTTCTCCCCTCATACCAGCTTTGATGAATTTACCCCCAAAATAAAATGAAGACTCTGTTGCAAGAACAGCCTAAAGACCGGATGGGAACAAAGTCCTCCCTTTCCCTTTCCTTTCTCTCCTCATCATCACTGCCCCGAGCCGAAGGAGCCCCGCTCCTGCAAACTCCCATCCCAAAGTCACCTGTCTGGCCTATGTGCAGCACATGTCACCTGAAGGAGAGGGAGAGGGAGAGAAAGCCGCCGGGCAACCTGACCAGACCCTTGATTTGGTTAAGGACATGTCTTCAGCAGCACGTAAAACAAAAACACAAACAAAAAAAGCTTTGGGGGCTCCCACTCTGGGGTCAGACCTGTTGGTTTCATCCAGCTTCTGGAACTTGGAAGCTGTGCGTTTGGGACAGCATGAGCTACCTCTCTGTGTCTCAGATGCCGCCTCCCTTAAACGGGGCGGGGAGGGGGGCAGGGGGGCGATGGTCGGACGAAGGAGCCCAGGTCAGGATAAGACAAGGATGCCTGGCACATGGTAATCACTCCCCGGGTTCTTACGCAGCGTTATCTACTGAAGGAAATGCAGTTTGGAACTGCTGTCCGTGCTGATCGCCAGCGCGCTATGGCCCCTTCTCCATGCACAGAAGAAAGATCAAACCATTACTAAGGATTGTATCCGTTTCGACTCAAAAGAGCTAGCTTATCCTTCCAGAGAACAAACGCCACACAGCATACCGAGAACCGTCCTTCTATTTACACAGAATCGTTATTTACCAGCCGAATAACAGGAATTATTGGGTAGTGTTTCAGGCATATTTTGAATACATCGGAACAAAGTCACCAGACTCAATTCGTCCCCAAAGACGTGGACTTTCTTCCTCTGTATTAGGTGTCCCATGGCAAAGGTGCTATCGGTGTATAAAACCTGAGGAACAAACCAGAGACGCGGGTCAGAAGCGAGCACAGCAGGGAGACACAGGCGGAGGCAGCAGGGGCCAGGGAACCTACCTGCCCGTATATAAAGAAATAACCCGTTTCCTTCACCAGGATTTTGTTTTCCTTCTCCTCCAGGGCTCTTCCCCTTTTAAAGCTCAGCAGCCACGGGACGAACGTGTAAGCCCCTGTGATGAAGACAGAGCATGGTGAGAAGAGCGGTTTTCCACGTCTGCTCGGCCGCTAAACCGAGTCTGAAAATTCGTCTTTTACAAAAGAGACAAAGGAGACCATCAGGACATTCCCCGGGTGTTTCAGCAGTGGTTTTGGGCACATGACCTTCCGCAGCCCTGTGTGAGGGGACCCGAGGGCCGGCACATCTCAGGCAAAGTCTACGTTTTCTTCAGATCTTGTGTATTTCAGCGACGTCCGCCAGAAAGCCTGGTCTGGTTGCGACCAAACGGACCACATGTCTCTGAATGACACTCGCAGAGGATTTCTGGTTTTCCTTTGGTTCCCGGAGAGGACGGAGTTAGGATGGGAGACTGGAGCGAGGGGCATGGGGGAAGAAGGAAAGGAGGCCCCCTCCCCACCAGGCACCGTAACTCGGCTCCGGGGCAGCGAGGGAAGGGACCAAGACACAGCCTCTACGAGGACATGGTCAAGGAACTCGGCGATAGTCCTCTGCGATATCCAAGTTGAAGTGCTTCCAGGTCAGCACACACATTCTCCTCTGTGAGCCCTCAGATTTCATGGGGGAGTGGTGGGGGTGTCCACAAGGACAAGAGCCCAAGGAAGAGGGCACAGAGCCGCCAGCGGCTACAGAAATGGGTAGACAGGAGGGGGACCTCACTCTGGTGTGGGAACACCATGCTCAGGGACAAACACCCTCTCCTGGGAATTCACAGCATTAAATTCCCTGAATTTCTCACCAGAGTAATACCAGAGTAAAGGATAAAACTGAGGCTAGGTTAAGAATGCAGTGGGCAAAAATAAAATGGCATATAACAAGTGAAAAGAAGTTTAGGGAAGTGGTGATATAAGGAGAGAAAACAGTGAAATGAAACTGTGGTCTAAAATAATCTAAAAATGTTCCTTATAATGGATAATGCTGGACAATGCATGCCCCCAGGCTTCACCTCGGCCACAGCAAAGAGGGAAATAATAAAACTGAGGGTCCACAAGATGATATGCCAGAAGTTCTGGGAAGAACAACGTGTCCTGGGTTGAGTTTCAAGAACAACTTTCCTGTGGATTTTTGTCAGGGGGTGGCCCAGTAGGAACGGCTGAGTGAGTGTCCGTGCCTCAGCTAGCTCCTCCAAACCCATCATGTCTGAGCTTTTTCCGAATAGGATTCGAGAGGGAAGAGAATAAAACAAAAACCCCATATTTTCTCAGCACTTCAGAGAAGTGAAGAGCCCGAGGTGATCACACAAAGCAAAGGACACTGCGAATCTGAGATCCGTTCCCTCCCGCAGCCCTCCACGTCGGCATGGCCCACAGGTGGAAGACAGGCGGCTGTGAGGGAGGCCATGGAAGGAGCCACAGGTGCCTGTGGACACAGGGGGTCTCGTGCGTCCTCTTGTGTGCTCACAGGACGCGCCTCTGTTTCCCATGGAGAGCGAGGAGGGCCCCCCAGTGCTAGGCCTGCTGTTCCCAGGAAGGCCCGTGAGGAAACAGGACTTGGATGGAAGCCCTCCGGTGCCCCACTGGAAGGGGACAGTCTCTGGAGGAAAGGTCTCCTCAGGGACACGTCGCAGAGGCCATCGTGTCATCCCCTTCTGGCACAGCAGCAAGGCAGTGTGGAAGATGACAATACCATCGCTTGCCGTTGCTTTCAGTGAGATCCCGTGCTCACCGCGTTTTTAAACGCAGACTGCCCAAAACGTGGGAAGAATGAATTCTCGTGTTGTGACTACTGTGAAATGCAGCGGATGACGGAAGGGGCCTCCGTGGTCCTGAGGACACCTGTCGGATGCTCTCACCAGCGAGCACATGTTCTCCCTCCGAAACAGCACAGGCCTGACACTGGTACCCCTCTGACTTCGGGGCTGCGTAAGTCCGCTCCCTGCTGCCTTCTGGGGCCCGAGATGATGCCCCTCGGGGACAGGCAGCCAAGCGTCACTGAATTAATGACCTCAACTTTAGACATAAACTAACTCAAAATGGTGGTGTGCTATACAGTTGCCCACAAGCATCCCGCTGCATTTTAAAAGCATCATATTATTTATTCATTTATTTCTGCAAGGGTTTCGTGAGCTGGTTGCCGGAGCTGTGCGAGGCGGAAGCTACCACAGACGTAGGACATACTCAGGAGGTGAAGGGAAAGGCTCATTTCCAAACCTGCTTGCTTATATCCTGGCTGGAGATATTTCTTGGCTGCACATTTTTTTTTTCAATACTTTAAGTTGATTTCCTATTTCTTGAGGAAAGGCTTTTCTTTACATCTGTAAAATTAGTGAGCCAGCTTGTACCAACTTTCACTGCCGCATTGTCAGAACAGAAAGCAAAAGAAGTAGTTATTAGGTATATTCTTATGTTCTCTTGACATGTTCTTTTGGCATTTCATCCTACCTTGCTGGAAATATTCTTACTAGAGACAGTCCGTGGTTACTGGTTTGTATGTATTGTCTGTATTCCTGTTCCCTGCACACACACAGTGTACACACACATACACCCACACGCACACCCGCAGACTGCACTGCGTGAGGCCAAACGCCAAGAACACAGCCCTGCCCGGGGTCTGCACTCGGGGGGTACATGCGGATTGAATCTCAGAACCTTTAAGAAAACAGATGAAACAATACATTAAGAGCTAAAGTGATTATAACTTAAGCATAAATATTATAACGTTTCTACATCTTAAAATTTACTGAGACTTTTAGCACACTAATTAGACGATGGATAAAGGCTGACAAGAAAATATGTATGAAGAACCCATTCCAGAGGATGCTTTTCTAAACTGGAATGCATCGCCACCAATAAATATTTGAGAATTTGTAAGTAAACTCCAAGAGTTACTGCTTCTCTTTATCTCCATTAGTCCACAGCTAAACACAGATGTGCTGTGGTGTATAAAGCCTGAACCCAGCTCCATGGAGCTGTAAATACTTGGGGTATTTAAATGTCTCTGAAAACTTAAAATGGATGTGTACAATAATAATGAAATGAAATCAACAGAATACCAGTATTAACATGTGAAAATAATTTACACTATATTTGAAAGTATCTGCTCTTAAGAAGAGTACGTCTTTCGTGATCTGACTTACATGAAAACATAAATTTTAGGTTGATAACATTTTATAGAAATATGATGAGCACTGGGTCTTATGTGCAACTAATGAATCATTGAATACTACACCAAAAACAAATGAGGCTATATGTTGGCTAATTGAATACACATTTTAAGAAATTTAAAAATGCCCAATTAAATCTTGAACCAAAAAAAAAGAAAAATCAGATGTATTTCGTGAATACTTGTTTTTTTTTTTAATTTTACTTTATGAACAGATTTCCTTGAAAACATCCATACTTCTGGTGTTACCTCCCACAGTAACTGAAAAAACACTACAGAGAGAAGCTGTCAATCCCAGCTATCCTATTTGGCTACCTTTCTGATTTTTTAATCTTAGTATCATACAGCTGCTGAAAATAGTTTTAGGGGATAAGATAATGATAATACTTTCTTAGAAGGCAGATTATGTCAACCAATTCAAGAAGTAGTAATTTTATTAATATAAAAAGAGTGCTTTTTGGCACGGAAACCCACAGTTATGACAGGTGTGATTCTGTAGCTGGGACAGAGCAGGGGAATCAGGAAAGAGCACACACAGCCAGGCAGGGCCATGGAGGCTGAGTCATATGAAGGGCCATTGGAGGCCCCGGCTGGGCTATAATCACTCTGTGGTTACCAGACAAGAAAAGGTACAAAATGGGGGCCAAGGAAACCAGCCAAGGGGAGAGATGATGGGGTTCTGTACCAGGATGGGAAGATGGGAATTTACGGGAATGGATTAATTCAGGTTATGTTCATGGGGAATAACTGACAGAGTTTTGAGATTAATGTACTGAGTCAGAGGGAACAGATAAGAATGACACCCAAAATTCTGCCTGAAACAACTGAGGACACAGTCGTCACACTCACTGGAATAGGATTGCTAGAGGAGGAAATGTGGGGACAAGTCCTATGGTCCAGGCTGAGATGTCACCAAGTTGAAGGAAGATATGTTAAAAAGACAGAGTGTATGTGGGCTTGGAGCTAAGTGGTTTGGGCTAAAGATCTATGTTTAAACCATCAGCACATACATGCTAAGTGACGACATAGGAGCACTGAAAAACACCAAAGGGAAAAGAAGAATGAAAAGAGAATAAGATTGTATTGGAGGACTGAAGGACATCTCTATTGAGGAAATACATTTAAGAGTAGTTTTCAAAGAAATTTAAAAACGAATGGCCCAAAGGGTAAGGAAATGATTAGAGAAATAAACCAAGGGCAGTGTGTATTTCAAGAAGGGAGTCATCAAGTGTTAAAATTCTACGGGGATATTGAAAGTAAAGTTCATCATTGCCTATATGAAATAATTAGATGGCAAGGCAGAAACAAACAAGAGACTTCTGCTATCAACACGATTGTGGAAATAACATCTGTCTTTTTTTTACCTCCTATTGGGTCATGTGAAAGAAGCAGGCAGATGCATGTTCTCCAGAGTAGCTGTACAGGCTGCCAGAAGTCAGGGGCTCACACTGGGGCTGGGTGTGGAAGGGGAGGGGCGCAGCCAGAAAACAGTGAAAGGTCCTCGCATTGGTCAACTTGCAAAGAACCAGCAAGAATCAACTCTCTAATGGTGAAGAAGCCCTTGTAGGCACACAGAAATCTCCACAAACTCACAGTCCAGGAAATTTCCATGTTGGTTAGAAGAATGTGGGAGGCGAGGAGGCAAAATAAATAAATTAAATAAATAAATAGATAGATAGATAAATAAATAAATAAATAAATCATTGAAATGAAAATAAAAGTTTCAGAATGGGAAACAGGTATTGCAAAACCAAAGAAATAAAGAGTTTAGAATTTGAAAAATACATCTAGAACTATAAAGTATATAGGAGCTATAAGACAGGTCAAGAACAACCACATACAAGTAATTGGAACCCTGACAGACAAAACAAGCCACAACAGAAGTCAAGCAGAGCCACCACAGATGAAGGGGTGCCCCCCAGGTCAGGAAAGTAGATTCAAGATAGCTTCATTAGTTGTGGGTTGCTGCTGTAACAAACCATCAAGTACTCAGTGGCTTAAAAAACAGACATTTAGTATCTCACAGTTCAAAACATCAGAAGTCTCACTAGGCAAAAATCAAGGTGTTGGCAAGTCTATGTTTTTTCTGGAAGCTGCAGAGCCCAACCCTTGCCTTTTCCAGCTCCCACAGTCTTCCTGCTTTCCTTGGTTCCTGGCCTCCTCTGTCTTCCCAGGCACCAAACCCATCATTCCCATCTTGAATTTCAACCTCACATCACCTCTCTGACTCTGACCAGACCAAGTTGCTCTGTGAGGACATTTGTCATTACCCTGGGCTCACCTAGATCAGCCAGGGTAGTTCCCCCAAATCTCTTATCTTCATCACACCTACAAAGTGTCCTTTCCTGTGTGACCTACAATACTCAAAAGTCTCGGGGATGAGGCTGTAGATGTCTTTGGGAGCTGTTGTGCTACCTACTCAGCAGTCAACCCTGAGATACAGAGTAAAACAAGTGCTGACTTTTAAAGGTAAATAAATAATTGTTTGTAAAATCAGGCAAAAAAGTCAAGCCACTTATAAGAAGAAATATTTCTCTTACCTTTGTTCTCTTCAAAGTGCATTTAATGCCAAAAGAGAGTGGAGAAATTCCTACACTCAAATAAATAAAGGGGAAACTGGGGATTTTGTATCTAGCCATCTGTCCTTAACATATAGAAACTACAAAGATAGAGCTTTATCAATGCAGAAGCTTAGTGAACATTTTTCTCCTGAGCTCATTTTGAGTAAACTAGACAAGAGTGAAATTCAGGAAACTAAGACATGAATGAGAAAAGCACAATAAAAGCACTTGGGATAGGTACTGACTACATTATCTGTAAAACCAAGCAAAAAGCACATAAAGAGAATGGTTTGAACACAAAAGTACATAAAGAGAATGACTTGAAAGAAAAGAAGGAAACAGTTTTATGTCATGACAATGTAGAAATTATAAAATTTACAAATACAGAGAAGTAGAGGAGGAAAAATATTGGTAGTAAATTTGTTCAACTGCCTCATTTGTAATACCTGGGGCTCCAAGGCTGTGTATTAAAGTTGACCTCAATGGATAGAAACATAGATATTTTAATAGTACATACATAACATATAGAAATAGAACATTGGTACCCCAAAAATGTATGGTAGGGGAGAGGAGGAATATATAGAATTAAGAGGAATCATATTAATTTTATTCTAGACCAGAGTGGTCAATAGATATTCCCTAAAGATGTAATTATAGATGTCAGAGTAATGTCATATAAAATGGCAGAGTAGAAAGCTCAAATAATCAATCCCTCCACCAGAATAGCAATTAAGCTGGCAAAACTTACAGAATAAACATCTTTGGATATATGAAATCTAATTAAAAAAAAGTTACAGCAACCAAGACAGTACTTAATGAAAAAAAGAAAAAGGCTGTTAAATTTCATTATGGAAGTATTGTATTTTTGCTTACACACTTGCCATCTCCCATTCTCCAACACAGCAGCAGCTAGGGAGATGAAGCCCTGAGTTCTAGGGGTCACCTTGCTAGAACTATTGAGTATAATACTTACTTTGTTCTCAAATCATCGTGGCTATGCATTTTGACCTGTCTGGAGATTTCCTTTCTTTCTTTTTTTTTTCCTTTTCATTTTTTTTTCAAGATTTATTTATTTTAGAGAGAGAACAGGGAGGGGGAGAGGGAGACTGAGAGGGAGTCTTAAGCAGACTTCATGCTGGGCATAGAGCCTGATGTGTGACTTGATTACATGACCCCAAGATCACAACCCAAGCAGAAACCAAGAGTCAGATGTCTTACTGACTGCTCTCTCTCACCCCTGGTGCCCCTGCTTGGAGATTTCTTTCTGATAGGAGCAAATCCCCAGCCTGGTGTCAAGCAAAAACTTTAAAGATGTCTACTACACATAACCTTCTGGAACAAGGGACAGCAGACTGACAAAAGCAAATAAAACAAACAGAAAATTATGGGCCATTCCCAGGAAAAAAAAGAAATTGGCAAAAACATTTTGAGGAAACCCAGATATTGAACTTACTAGACAAAGATTTACATCTTTTAATATGCTTAAAGAGCGAAGGGAAACCATAGACAAAAAGCTTAAGAAGACTAGGAGAATTATGTATAAACAAATGGACACTATTAGTAAACAAAAAATATTTTATTAAAAAAGGAACCAAATAGAACGCGAGAGCTAAAAAGTAAAATAGCTAAAATAAAGAATTCAGTAGAGAGGTTACAGAGCAAATTAAGCAGGCAGAAGGCAGAATCCACAAATTTGAAAATAGAAAAATTAAACTTATCCGGTCTGAGGAGCAGAAACAAAAGAAATGGAAGTGGTGAACTGAGCAGGGGACTCTCAATCAGACTAACATTTGCATTATGGGAATCCCAGGAGCACAGAAAGGAGCAGAAAGAATATTTGAAGAAATAAGAGGAGGTCTTCTTAACTTTGAAGAAAGATTACATTACACATCCAAGAAGCAGAATGAATTCTAAAAAGGGTTAACATGGGGATGCCTGGGTGGCTCAGTTGGTTAAGCATCTACCTTTGGCTCAGGTCATGATCATAGGGTCCTGGGATTGAATCTCACATCACGCTCCTTGTTCAGCAGGGAGCCTGCTTCTCCCTCTACCTGCTGCTCCCCCCTGCTTATTCTCTCTCCAACAAATAAAGGAAATCTTTAAAAAATAAATAAAAAGGATAAACTCCAAGAGATCCATACCAAGGTGAATTGTAATTAAGCAGCTAAAAGAAAGGACAAGGAGAAAATCTTGAAAGCAGCAGGAGAGAAGCAATCATTCCAGTATAAGGGATGCTCAATAATATTAACAGTTGATTTCTCCCTTGAAACCATGTAGGCAAAAGGCAGTGGGATGAATGGTTATGCCAGCAAGGTGCAGCATAGTAAGCCTTACACATCAACCCTTCACAGAAACAGTGATGTACCAATACCTTGTAAATGCCAACTTTCTGAAAAGAAATTCAGAATCCAGCTAAGAAGTAGGAGTTACGTAGTAAAGCACAAACTGAGAAGCAGTTAACATTTATATAGGTAAGAGGAACAATTTCAATTTATTCACATCAGTCCCTCCCCCAGACAGGCTTTGGTCATCACCAAGAAGACAGCCTCCATCTGTGATGGGGAGATCTGAGTGTATGCCTAGCCACATAGCCTCTCAGAGTGCCTTCTCTGGAACTGGTTTCCATCTCACCCCATACTTTGTGCTGAATGATTCAAAGAGCTTGGTCCCTGCAACAGTAAGAAACAAAGAAAAGGGGAGGACTTTCTTTTATACCCAGCAGTTTGCTTTGCTTTGTTTTTTTTTTTTTTTTGTATGACTGAGGAAAAACAGACAACAGATTCTTTTCCTCCAGGAGGGTAGGAAGGAAGCAAAGTGGGCCTTGATCCTAGCCTTAAAGTGGCTAATATCAAGCACTGCTAACCAGTAAAAGTATCTCCCAGTCAAAATCAGTCAGTGAGTAGTAGGAGAGGTACTTGAATAGACAACAAAGCAACTCTTCAAGGAAGGTGAAGAACAAGGAAAATCCAACACAACCAAAGGGATAAAACAAATCTCTAGTAAACTTGACAGAAATGGCTATAATGAGTATAGATCACTCTGAACTCTAGTATAAAAATTAAAAGACAAAGTACTAAAAGAATTATAACTATAGTAGTTTGTTAATAGACACACAATATAAAAAGATCTAAATCAAAGTTAAATTCTTATCAGCTTAAAATAAACTACTGTAACTAAATGGCTTTATGTAAGTGATATGGTAAACACAAATTTAAAAACCTGTAGTAGACACCCAAAATACAAAGATAAAGGATGAAGACATAACAAATACACAAAGCTGATAAATTCTTATCAGCTTAAAATAAACTACTGTAACTAAATGGCTTTATGTAAGTGATATGGTAAACACAAATTTAAAAACCTGTAGTAGACACCCAAAAATACAAAGATACAAAGATAAAGGATGAAGACATAACAATACACAAAGCCACAAAGGAAGACATCAAGAGAGGAAGAAGAGAGGAAGAAAGGAAGAAAGGAACTAAAAAACAGACATAAAATAATTAACAAAAGGAAGATAATAAGTCCTCATTATCAATGACTACTTTACATGTAAATGGATTAAATTTCCCAATCAAAAGGCATAGAGTGGCTGAATGAATTGAAGGGAAAATCCAACCTTATTCTGCCTACAAAAAACTCTCTTCAGTTTTAAGGACACTCAGAGTGAAGGGCTGGAAAATGAGATTTCATACAAATGGTAAACAAAAAAGACAAGAAGTGGCTATTCTTATATTAGACAAAATAGACTTCAAGTAACAAAATGTCACAAGGGATAAAGAAGGTCATTATATGATGACAAGTGGATCAATTCATCAAGAGGGTATAACAAGAATATATGTACTTGTTTTATATATATATATAGATATATATAGATATATATATAGACACTGAAGCCCCTAATGTATACAGCAAATACTAACAGATTTGAAATGAGAAATAGACAGCAACACAGTAAGAGTAGGAGAATTCAATACCCTACTTTCAATAATGGATAGGTCATCCAAAAGAAAATAAGTAAAGAAATGGTGTGCTTGAACAACACTACAGACCAGAAGGACTTAACAGATATACAAATATTCTATCCTACAGTAGCAGAATATGCATCCTATCTAAGCGCACAAAGAAAATTCTCCAGGATAAATAAAATGTTAGGGCACCGAACAAATTTGAACAGATTTAAGAAGACTGAAATCATATCAAGTATTTTTTCTAACCACAATGATGTGAAAGTAGGAATAAGTAACAGGAGAAAAATAGGAAAACTCAAAAGTACATGGAAATTAAACAACACACTCCCAAACAACTAATGGGTCAGATGGAATCAGAAGTTTAAGTTAAAAAATATAGTGAGGCAAGTGAAAATGGAAACACAACATAGCAGACCTTACCGGGTACCAGCAAGCAGTGGTGCTAACGACTAACAGTCCCAGGTTGCTCAAGGCCTGCGGTCTCACCGGGCTAACCTACATGTCTAAGGGGTAAAGCATGCAGATAAGCACCTGAGGTCAGTGGAGAGCAGCCACCAACCCGGGACATCACACATAGTCCTCTGTGAGACTTACACTCAGGACCAAAAAGCAGCTTCATCTTTCCATGTGACGGGCAGCATTTTAGTTTTGGCCAAACGTGTAAACCAAACTTTCCCTAAGTTATATTTTTAAAATTTTATCTTTGGTCCTTAAGGTCTTCTTTGGACTTTATTTTAATTCTTAGCAAACAGTCCACTTCCTATTAAAGTTGCAAAGATAGAACTTTGGAAAATGCAGAGTGATAAATGATAACAGGATTTCAAATAGTTTAGTACTTGTGCTACATTTGGGAGAATTACATCCACTTAGAAAAATACAGATGTAAGACAGCCCTCCTGGCACTCATTACAGAGGCCCATCCAAATCCATCCTCTGGGCTCCTTCTAGCTTCCCCATTCCCGGCTCCTAGCTTAGCCCTCTGACACTTATGAACTCCCTGTTCTGGTTCACAGCCCAGACATTCCCCAGGCCCCCGCCTGCTGGAGTTTTCCCCATTGCACTTAATTTTATCATTTTACATTTCACTTGTTCATTAGCTTTTTCCCTGTTTCCCCTCATCAAAAGGTAAATTCCATGAAGGTCAAGAACAGTACACATCTGACTCTTCGCGAAGCCCCAAAGCCCACACGGTAAGTAGAACGTCGCATGTCTTCAACTGATACACGCAAAATACAAAGCAATCATTTCACATTGGATTATCATAACAGTGTCATGTTCATTTGCACAATTACATATTCACTAATAATTGATATAAAAGGTTTATGACTTGTTCAGTTTCATCCTCATCCTATTGTGAGTTCTAAAACCTAAATAAAACAAAAACCAGTTAATATTCATGAAAATGATCTTGAGTCATCAGAGAAACCAAAGTGATTCTAAAAATTTAAAACAAAAACTTAACCGTGGCTTAGTATTGGTTCTATCATAGGCTAATTATTTTACATTTCTAAGTATTTGTGTCTTTAAGGTAATTCTGTTTGTTAGATTATTACAGTAGCCTAAACATGGATTCCTCAACCGTTTTGAAGAGATTGAAGGCTCTTATTCTACATCTGATTCTGAGATGTTTGCAGGCAGACAGTGGATTCGAGATGAAGTCTGAATGCCGTCTTACAAGCGACGAACGTGTAAGAAAAGTTACGGGAGGGCCTCTCATTACCTTTCCGTATGGTAGGTGTGTCATTGTCTGCAATCAGTTGCAAGCAGTCCTGAGTGACTGAAAGGCAAAAATACATCCTTTTAGTTACTTGACGAGCAACAGTAAGAGAGGTCAGAGTGCACAGGGAGCACAGGTGCTCCTCCAGAAGCGCCAAACCAAGTCTGCTTCCAACAGAGCCTGCTCACTGTTCTCAAACTGCTTTATGATGTCCACGCCCAGATTTTTTTTTTATAAATTTTACTTAAAATATAGTATGTTCTTGAAATTCATGGTTTAGAAAAACTCTATGTGCTGTTGGAACATGGCAAGTATATCACCCTTAGAGTTCAATCTAACTTGCCCGAAGGTCATGCGGTGACAGAAGGCTGGTTTAGTAATCATCACATGATCTTCCCGTCCATCATACGTATGAGCCAAACTATCAGACTACGTGAAAGTGATTTTTTTGTTTCAGAAAAGCCTATCATGAAGGAGAGCCTGGGTGGCTCAATCAATTAAGCATCTGACTCTTGATTTTGACTCAGATCATGGTCTCAGGTTCATGAGATCGAGGCTCTGCACTGGGCATGGAATCAGCTTGAGATTCTCCTTCTCTCTCTCTGTCCCTCCCCACTCCCCCCCACCCCGGGCACCCCAGCTCACACAGACTCTCTCTCTCAACAAACAAACAAACAAACAAACAAATAAAAACAACCAATCAAACAAAAAGCAAAAACAGAAACAAAGAAAAATTAACATTAAATAGTAATTCACTGTTACTGCTAATACAATGACTATTCCTGAAAATAAAAACAATTTCTAACATTTACTGAGCAGATATAAATACAAGCGACCTCACAAAACTCTTAAAAATGACATACGGGAAACTAAGTCCCGGAAAGTGTAAACAGCTTGTTTCGGGGCCTGTGGTGGAAACTGACGGGGCCAGATAGAGACCCCGCCTGCTTCGCTTTGGAGCCAAAGTCAGGCTTTGGGTAATATCTCTTGGACCAAGAAGAGAAGAAAGAGAGCATCTTTAAAAATAAAATGGGAGATTTCCCTGAAACTGCAGAATCAGTCAAGCTTCTGGGAAGCATCAATTTGTACCACATATCACGTGTATGATATTCCAGACAGCATTCAAGGACACAGAGAACGCTTCTCTCAAACAAAGACAGAAGCCCCCAGGTGAAAGCAAAATGAGAACCCTGCCTATGGGAAAAGGAAGCAGAGCAGTAAATATCTGTGAAAAATATGAAACAGTAATTTAAGCGTGCCTATTTTTAATTAGGAAAATATTAGTGTAGAGTTTTTCTTACCGCAAGTATTTTATTCAGAGTTGAAGTAATCCTTTAAAAACAGGCGTCTCTGTGGTCACATTTTAAGAGTTTGACACAGAGAATTCCTACTTCACTTATTAATTGAAAACGTTCTCCATGTTAATACTCACAACACAACACCCCATAGATGTAACAGTTGTAAGCTACCCCCAAGCTATACAGGCACACAGGCCTTCAAAGGATACCTGTGCAGGGAGTAATCACATCAGAAAACCTGCTAAGAAGAATACCCTTGGTATTTCAAAGTGGAAACACAATATTAAAAGCTGTCATTCTTGGGGCGCCTGGGTGGCTCAGTCGTTAAGTGTCTGCCTTCGGCTCAGGTCATGATCCCAGCGTCCTGGGATCGAGTCCTGTGTCAGATCCCCCCCTCAGTGGGGAGTCTGCTTCTCCCTCTCCCTCTGCCCCTTTCTCCCCCCACCAACCCCCACTTGTGCGTGCTCTCTCTCTGTCTCAAATAAATAAAGTCTTAAAAAAAAAAAAAGCTATGATTCCTTTATGACCTTGAAACTTTTCTAACATATTTTTATGTTTATCTCATCATTTCAATAGGAGCAGAACATTCTGGAGACTCTGAAATTCTTTCATTGGTCTGAAAAATGACAGTGGCCATGTCTGTGCCACAGGGAAAATGTGACTCATTGGTGCTGTCACTACGGCAGACCTTCTGCCACAAAAAGTACCGTAAAAGCATCATTAAGAGGCATGAGTAAGGATGGTGTGAAGGAAGGGAGAAACAAAACACCAATAGCAGGAAAGTCTGAAGGACGGGCACAGTGTCTAGGGCAGCCCACCCAGCCCTACTTAAACGTGTTCCTGTCTTTCCCACAAACACTTCTGAAGGAATCCCTACTCATAGGGCACCGTGATAGGTTCTATGAGGACAGATGTTGACAAAAGTTGAGGTCAGATTTCTGAATGTCCCATCTTTCCTGGGCTGTATGTGCACGTGCATATGGAGATTAAATGAGATAAAGCATGTAGCATATTTAGTACTCTTCGTGGCCCACAATACTTGCGAGATATGTCTTGGCTATGATCATGAGAGCGGTGCTAACATTATTCTCGTTCACAGTATTGAACCTAATAAACTGGGCACATAAAGAAGGGTACTAGGAGGCCATGAAGACCAAATGAGTAAAGACCACCCGATAAAGAGAAACAAGAAAATCTTTAAAACATTACTCCTGATTTCAATGAATCCTTTCCTTGACTATTTACCCAACACCCCACAGAAGACTTACACATTCTATTTAGAGTTACCTACAGTGATGCCTTGACCCTACCCACTGATAAGAAGATATCTGAATTTTAATCTCTGCAACCCCACTAAAACTGGTACAACCTACACATTAAAAAACAATGACCTATTCCTTCATGTAGTAGCAGAAATCTAACTTTTAGAAGAAAATACACTGCGGGGAGAAAAGTAATTTCAAGAAATACTCTTCAGAAAGGAAAAGTGGAATGTTAAAAGTTCAAGAACAGTGTTGGAATTACACTCGCTGAAGCCAGTGCCATTCATTAACTTTTCTTTTTTTTTTTTTTTTAAGATTTTATGTATTTATTTGACAGAGAGAAATCACAAATAGGTGGAGAGGCAGGCAGAGAGAGAGAGGGAAGCAGGCTCCCTGCTGAGCAGAGAGCCCGATGCGGGACTCGATCCCAGGACCCTGAGACCATGACCTGAGCCGAAAGCAGCGGCTTAACCCACTGAGCCACCCAGACGCCCCTCGTTAACTTTTCTTATTCCAGAGAAAGTCACTGGGCTTTTGAAGGAGTTTTGATGGAAATTAACTTGAGGACTTCCCACTCTGGTCTCATGAAATGCTGCTCAGGTCCCATCAACTTGGTCAGTGCTGCTTTCCACTCCCACGTTCTTCCATTTTAGGAAATCCGATGTTCATTATCATCTTATCTCTAGCACAATCCTGTAAGACTTTCCGATTCAACACAGGTCTGATCTTAAAGTACAGATTATGGCTCACAAAAAGTGAGTCCAAATAGAAATACTGCTGTTTCCTATCTCCCAGTAGCACAGAGAGTCATTCACAAGAGTTCTGAGAATGCACAATCTAATGTTAGAAACATAGTGCTGGTAACAGTTGTCATGTTTATCAGTTGTATCTGGTTTTCAAAAATCTTGCGTGCATCCCTCCCTCTACTACAGTGGAAGGGAATATGGAAACTTTGAGAATAATTTATCCTCTTAATTAAATAACATGATAGCATGTGTTAAAACCTTTCTTTGTTTGATGGGGACACACATATTTCTAAATATATATATTTTATATTATAATAATGTGTGAAAAAAGGATAACTAATCTTGGTAAGTACAAATTTACAGCTTAAAATTTATTCACAACATTAAACTTTGTGTAAAATGTTTCTATTTTCTTAAAGATTTTACTTATTTATTAGAAAGAGAAAGAGAAAGCTCACAAACAGGGGAGAAGCAGGCAGAGGGAGAGGGAAAGGCAGGCTCCCCGGCAAGCAGGGAGCCTGATGTGGGGCTCAGTCCTGGGATCCCAGGATCATGACCTGAGCTGAAGGCAGATGCTTAAGTGATTGAGCCACCCAGGGGTCCCTGTAAAATATTTCTAATAGAAAAATATTATATTGATGGCAAGAGAATTCCTAAATTAAGAGTTTTCGAACAAAAATAATTGCTATTGCTCAATAGTTGATATAACAAAATCCAACCATCCTCACAGAACAGAATTTAAATACTTTCCATACAGAAAACATTTTGAGTTTGAAAGCCATCTGTTGAAGTACGACATTTATATCACATCCAAACACCATTTAATTAGGAAAAGGGATTTGGAAGTTTATGGAATTGCTAGTATCTATTGTTTTGTCTTCTCTATTGGAACTAAACATTTTCAAACTATAGTTGGGTTTATTGTACATTATTTCAACAAAGCTCAACCTAATACAAACCACCATAAATAATGTAATCATTGCAGATTATGTGTAACTCCAGTGGGAAATGCCAAGCTGTTCCCATCACATCTGCCCCCTCCATATGACACACACCTACTTGTCCTTCATAGTCCTTCTTACTCATCTCATTCACACTTTCCCCAAGCTCTTCAGGCTGGAGGAGATGTCCTTCCTGCATTTTCCTGAGGTCTCTTTCTTCTTCTTTTTGTCTTCTTACTTTACCACACCAACCTTTGAAGGAGGTGCCTCTCTCCTATTTCTGTATACCTTACCATTCAGTATGTGGAAGTCATGAGAAATGCAGTTTGATTTTTCTTGAACTAGTTTTGAATAATTAATCAGTGGCTAGAAAATTCTAACCAGGAGAAATCCCATAAAGATCTAAATATTGACCTAATGAGGGACATAGATTTATGAAGAAATTGAAGAAAGCATGATTTTGGGATAAACATTTCCACTGAAATGGGAAAACAAGAATTTAGGGGTAAAAAAACTGGATTATAGAGTTTTAGTGGACCAGTGATAAACAGTTTGCCAACACAAGTAGGTGGAGTTTTTTTTTTTCCAATTTATTTATTTTCAGAAAAACATTATTCATTATTTTTTCACCACACCCAGTGCTCCATGCAAGCCGTGCCCTCTATAATACCCACCACCTGGTACCCCAACCTCCCACCCCCCCGCCACTTCAAACCCCTCAGATTGTTTTTCAGAGTCCATAGTCTCTCATGGTTCACCTCCCCTTCCAATTTACCCAAATTCCCTACTCCTCTCTAATGCCCCTTGTCCTCCATGATATTTGTTATGCTCCACAAATAAGTGAAACCATATGATAATTGACTCTCTCTGCTTGACTTATTTCACTCAGCATAATCTCATATACACTATGGAGTATTATGCCTCCATCAGAAAGGATGAATACCCAACTTTTGTAGCAATATGGACGGGACTGGAAGTAGGCGGAGTTTTAAAAGTATTTCTAGGGAGCTAAATTGAGAAGCATGTATTTGCCTTATAGAAATTTTTTTTTTAAATCAGGAATTTTTAAACTTGAGGGGGCCCATCTGATACATGTTGTGCTTTAGGAAGGTCATACACGCGTTCTCGTGTAGAATCAATTGTCAGGCAGACAGAATGAAAGCGAAGGTTCAGCTGTTGAGTGGTAGTAAGTAATATGTGGATGATCGGGTCCCAGAAGCAGTTCCATAAATATGGCGTCCAAGATAGATTGTGGGGAAAAGAATTAAAGGTCTGTGACTAACGATTGTGTGTCTGTAGGAGAATTAAAAGCTAATAATGAAAACGAGTTTTCCATTCTGGATAATTCAGAAAGATGGTAGGTAGCATTACAGTGGCCCTCAGGCAGTACCAAAGTGGGGGGGGGTGTTCTTTGGGGGTTTTGGAAAGAGGTGGATAAAATAACACAGAAATCACGATAGTCAACGGGAGTAAATAAAGATATCTGAATGGAACGTGTGTGTATGTGTGAGTGTGTACAGAGTCCTAAGCACTAACATTGTCACACACCATTTAGAATGTGAGCATCTTTTATGTCTAAAGCAACTGTAAGATATGTAAAATGGGAGCCCTCTGACTTGCCTCATAAACACCAAGAGTAAAAACACAAACAGAACAAAACAAAACCCAGGAAAACAAAATGCCATCTTCATAGGTTATTTCATTTTACAATTGATGAACTATTTTAATTTAAAATTACTAATTTTGTAGTTGAGTCCTCATCTCCACAGGGTATTTTTTTTTCTTTTGCCATGACTTCTTTGAATTATTAGAATATTTCTCATTATTAATGGTGTCTACGCATAAAGCACTGGATATCAGTAACTTACCAGAGAAGAAAATTAATTTCATGACATAACACGCAAACATACTTGAAGTCAAGGAAGTTCAAAACCAAGATAGAAATATACATGAGTGTTTGAAGAAAGATACCGGAGAGTTGCCCAATTGGCTCTTACACCTTTGACTCCCCTTTGGACACTTCTGTCTGGATATCACAGTGACGATTCAAACTCAACATGACCCAAATCTATTTCTTTATGTTCCTCACACACACACCTCTCACTCTTCTGTTTTCTCTTAGTGCTTATGACTATCCTCTGAGCTGCCCAAACGAGACACTTTGTAAACATGCTGAGTCCTTCCCTTGCCATCTTGAAACCCAGAAAATAACCCAGTTCTAATGGTTTGAATTTTCAAGTTTTGCTCAGTTTGGATTCTGTCTGTTATTTATCTCATTCAATAATTTTACTGAACACTAAATTTAGGCCACATGTTGTGCTCCAGATAGAAAAAAGAAAGAAAGAAAGAAAGAAAGAAAGAAAGAAAAGGAAGGAAAGGAAAAGAGAGGAGAGGAGAGGAAAGGGATAAGGAAAAGGAAAAGGAAAGAAACAGAGGAGACACAATCCCTATACCCATGGAGCATCCCTATGTCCATGGAGAACAGGTATGAGCAGCGTCACAAATATAGAATTGAAGTTTCAAGAGAGATAAGGAAGGTTTCTCAGAATGGGGTGGTTAAACTGAAGTCAGAAGAAAGAAGGGGGTAGGAACATTCCAGTCGAAACTAATCGTCATGAGTATACGTAAAGGCTGAGGTTGGAGGGGCACAGCTAGTATGGCTGAAGGGGGAGAGACAGAGACAGAGACAGGGAGGGGATGATAAGCAAGGACAGGACAAGCATGGCAGGTGGTGCAGAACTCCACCCTCACTGCTCTGGACGACAGCACCTGCCCACTGAGCTGGGCCTCTTCTCTTTTCTGCCATTTCCACTCCATTTCTTGCGTTTCTTCCAGATTGGCCTTCCTAAGCCTGAATTTGATCTTGTCCTTCCAACGTTTCTAACTCCTTCAGTGGGATTCCCTTGTACACAAACCCAAGAACCTTCATGACCCCAGGACCTTAGCACCTCCACCCCTTGCAGAACGGAGCTCCAACTGCGACTATGTGTCTGCCATTCCCTTGGCTACACACTCCTCACCTTGGCATCTGGAGAAACCCATCCATCCTTCAGGGCTCAGACAAAATATCCATTCTTTCCCTCATTCTTCCTGCTAAATATTGGATCCCACTACACTTTGCGCAAACATCTACTGAAATAACATTTCACTATACATCCTAATTGTTTCTATTACTGTCTCTCTCCCTAGGCTGACACTTGATGTTAAGGAGCACCATTTACAAATCTGCACGGGGTCTGGCTTATGTCAGACTAGAAAAAATGAAAGAAAACCCATGCAACAATTTAGTAAAAGGCAAAAAAATTTATACTATCTGAAGAGAAACCAGAATATTGTTCAAACATTTAGAACAAAAATAGACATTATAATAATATCCACCTTTTCCAAATGGTTCTTTGAAACTTCATCCTTACATCCAACTTTATAATATACATTATATCAAACTAAATTAATGCTTAGGGAAAATAGATTTCATAAAAGAGAAACAACCACTGACATCTGGACCATCTAACAATAAATCCTTGGTTATAATCCCAGGGTTATACAAAAAACATTTTCCATAACAAATAATCCTCAATAATAAAGATTTTGAATTTTCTTTTGTAGAATCATAGTACACTATAATATTTTTTGAAGCAAATGGTTGTGTAGTATTTCTCTAAAATTTCTCACTCTCTATTTCCCAGAAGAAGTCCTAGTGTGGCAGACAGAAGAGAAACAGAATGAGCTGTGAAGAGTGACTTCTCAGCCAGTGTCAGAAGCTGTCACTGCGCAGTCACCTGTGGTAGTCTCCCTGTCTACCCCAAAAGGCCCAGCCATAGGAGGAGGAGGAGGAAACCTGAACGTGTGAAAACACTTCCATCAGTGTTCCTTTGCAAAAATCCAAGCAAAGGAGCAATGTCAAGATGCTGGCCTATATTCTGCCTGAGCCATCCCTGATCCCTTTCCCTGGGATACTGTCTCCCCTTCCCCCAATTGACTCATACTTCAAAACTCAGCTCAGCTCTTATCCATCATGGTGTCCATCATCGGTCAGTCTGTGGTCTGATCTCACATCCTAGTATACCATAGCTTAATGGCCTCCTGTTGGTACTCATGTTAGTAACAGTCTAGGCCTCTTGGGGGCCCAACAGTTTTTTTTTTTTTGTTTTGTTTTGTTTTTTTTTTGTCAAATCTGTTATATTACTTGAATGTTAAGACATACCACTCGCACAATGGAAAAAAAAAACTCAGACTTAGTAGTCAGTATATAATGGATTCAAATGTTAGTTCTCAAACCAACTTAGCTGTTTAATCATGAGATTAACACTTAACGTTAAAATATTTTTTCTTCTCTGTGTAATAAGAATAAAAATATCTACTTCATTGCGTTGCTGTGAGAACCAACAGGAGTCGTACTTTACATGTGCTTTGTAAAAGGTAAAGAGCTTATTGATTACTGTGTTTTAAAATTTACGTTAATTTTTTAAAATTTATCCAACTCAGTATTTAGCTTGTGAAGGTAAGGGACTGGTGATGTCTTGGCTTCAATTCTCTCACCTACAATGAAGACAGTAACGCCAACCTAACAGGGGTTACCGAGAAGGTGAATGGTACGCGGTGTCATAGACCCACAGAGCCCAACCCAGAGTGTGTGAGTGCAACACACCCAATAACTTAGATTCTCCCTCCCCTTTTCTGTATTTCTGGAGTGCCCACCTCAGACCTTGGCACAGTGGATGTTTCCTCTAGTTTTGAGCAAAACCTGTTTCTTTTCTAAGAAATGAGAATATCTTTTGTTTTCTTTTAAAATTTTAAAAAAGATTTTATTTATTTGAGAGAGAAAAAGAGAGTGTGTGCATGCAAGTGGAGGCAGAGGCCGAAAGAGAGGGAGAGACATTATCTCAAGCAGACTCCGCATTGAACGTGGAGCCTGAAGTGGGACTCGATCTCATGACCCTGAGATCATGATCTGAGCGGAAGCCCAAAGTTAAGTGACAGCCACGGAGGATCCCCAAGAATCCCTTTTAAAAGAAAATCCAACCACAACAAAAGTGCAGCTGTTTGATACCATTCTTTTAAATAGGACTTGACTCATAAAAATAATAAACATCGAAACTAACATTATCCTATCCTACAGCATTATTAATGAGACCTTATTCCCCAAGATTATGAATTTATTTTTAAAATATCAACCCATTTCTGCAATTCTTTTTAAAGTTGAAAGTATAAAGAATTAATGAACCTTCGAGGAGAAACAGAAAGACTTATCCCGGCCTCCCTGATGCACACTCTCCCTCCTCCCCACCCTTCATGCTGCCCGTTCCATGAACCCCTGCCCAAGATACTGTACTTTCCCATGATCTGTGCCATTTTCTGGTATCTAGTAATCTATTCATTAATTGTGTCTATTGACTACTTTCTGTGTCTTTCTACCTCGCTATAACGTAATCTCCAGTGGGCAGGAAACTGTTGTGTTTTCTGATCAACACCCACACCTAGAACAGTGCTTGAGACCTAACGGGCCTGTGGCCTGCATGGAAGGTATGAGACATCGCTTCTGGCTGATTTGATTGACTCACTTCCTGGCTCTTCTGTTTCCCAAAACTTTAAACTTGACAAGAACAGGGTTCAGAGATTTGGTTATGAGATCACTATTTTATTTTATTACTTTTTTGGAAACTGAACAGAAGCCAGCTCTTGCAACACTGAAAAAGAAGTCACTATTGAAGCGGGGGGGGGGGGGTGGGGGGAAATAGCACTCAGGGAAGATTTTGGTCAAAGATCACCAAGACAGCAGCCAGCTGTTTCTGTTCTAGGAGGGAACACACCCTTACTGGGGAAGAGGCACCAGTTAACCTGATTCTGGTACAAAGTGGTTGATTGAGTTCTTTTTTTTTTTTTAAGATTTTATTTACTTATTTGACAGAGAGAGAGAGAGAGAGAGAGAGAGACAGTGAGAGAGCACACACAAGCAGGGAAAGTGGGAGAGGGAGAAACAGACGTCCAACCAAACAGGGAGCCCGATGGGAGGCTCGATCCCAGGACTCTGGGATCATGACCTGAGCTGAAGGCAGACACTTAATGACTGAGCTACCCAGGTGGCCTGGATGATTGAGTTCTATATTGAATATACTTTCGAATTTCTTTCTATAGTCTTGTAAGATCCAGCCAACCCAGAAATGTCAATGAAACAAAGACTCGATGTTATAGACCCATCAGATCTCCCATCTTTCCTTGCAAAGGAGATGGACTATGGTTAAAGAAAAAACCCTCAAATATGCAGTTCAGTTACTTGTTAAATACCAGTGTTGGTTTCTTAGTTGTGACAAAGTATAGTAATATAAATTAAAGGAGATTCTCGATGGGAGGTATATGGTAACTCTCTGTAATACTCTTTGTATTATCTGCAACTTTTTTTTTATTCTAAAATACTTCCAAACCAAGAACCATTTATTTAAAAATGGAGAAAAATACCTGGGTGGCTCAGTGGGTTGAAAATGGAGAAAAATAACTGAAAGTAGATTGGCCAAAATCTTACAACAGATATTTACAAGATGAAATATGGATAATTTTTCCCTATTCTTGGTTTTACATTTTGTTCATGTTTTCAACACCGTTTTAGTCTTATAACTTGAGATGAGTATGATACACACAATCAATAAAAATACATTCTGTATTTCTATAATCTAAAACACATGCAATTCTAATAACTTTTAAATTCCCTCCTGAATAACAAGGGGAAGATATAAAGGTTACCTGATTTTATTAATAAAACCTGGTTTTAGCTCAGTAGCGACCCATTGGCAAGAACCCTTTCTCTTGATGGCTCCTAGTATGGTCATCTCCACGTTCTCTGAGTGGACGGGACCGTTAGATGAGAGCTGACTACAGGTATCATGATGATTCCATTTGTGAAGAAACTAACAGGAATATTTCAAAGCTAGATAACTTTAGTTAATAGTTTTAATTGGGAATATCTCCAAATACACTTAGGGGCTGAAAAGTGAACTTTGGGCTAATCTGAGCCATTTGGCAATTCTTTGATCCTGGATTTCCCCACATTTCTGTTTGTTATATTACAATCAGGAATTATCTTATGAAATACAGAAACCTAGTAAGGCCTCCATTTGAAACAACACAATTAAGGAAAACAAAACCGGAGCCAAGCACCCAAACAGTACAACTACAGAAGAGCAGAATTCGCCCTTGGGGGGCCTGGGGGCTGACGGTGATGTCCGCCCTCCACCTCACGTTTATTCCGGGAACTCTCCCCAGGACGTACCCTTACGATCTGTGCCCTTTTCCGTACGTAAATAATATTTCAATTAGAACCAAAGCATTAAATAAGGACAGAAATCCACAAAATTAGTCACACAGGTTGTTGAATATGAAAGTTTCTTCAGCGAGCCCTAATTGTGCCTCTATCTGGTAAACCAAGAAGGTCTGGGGCAAGGGGTCCCCAGGTGCCCCCTGCAACTCCAGCCTTGCTGTCAGACTCATCCTTCGGTGAGTCGGCTGTTTCAAATGTCAAGTTAAAGAACTGCATAACACAGCCTCTGATCAAAACCTGAGAAATGAAGAAATATGGGGAAACCCCCCCCTTCCAGGGACGCCAAATCATTGCATCTTACTGCTTCACGAGCCCAAAATCCATCAGCAAATATTCACAGAACACCTCTGTGTGCAAGTATCATGACGAATGCGCCAGAGACACAGGACCCAGAGCACAGGAGCCTCTGGTCTCTAGCTGGACAGACAGGACATGTACAAACCTCCCGCAGGTGATACGTGACGCCAGGAGTGCTGAGTGCTGACGACCTGCAGCTTTCTAGCCCGACACGCCGGAGTTTACTTACAAATTAGATAGACACGCGATAAAGCCGTAGTGCCTGCTGACATCAAGGTTGGATTTACAGAGAAGTAAAAATGCACAGCAGTCTGGCATATTACTGAGCAGTACTTAGCTCTGAACCTTTCTGACACAAAGTGACAGCACAGTGATACTGAGTATAGAAAGCAGAGGATCCTAAAAACAAAATCTGAAAAAATACTGTAATTCTATTAAGTATAAATCCAATAAGTGTGTGGATGTGGCTTAAAACTAACAATGAGATCGGATGCTGCATTATTTCTTGACAATTCTGTACCTTCTCAAAGAGTTTAACAACCTATTTGAAAATCCCAGGACTTTGAAATCACAACAAAACCTCTTTTATAATTAACTATGAAAGAATAATAAAACCTATACAAGGAAAATTCTATCTAATTAGGAAATTTAAAATTTGATATTTAATAAAGAGATGGCTAAGCAATTAAACAGTGTGAAAATTCATTTTCTTCTTCAGAGTTACAATTTTTATAAAGTTCCAACAAAAAATGTCAATGGTTCTAGAATGTATATAGAAAACTAATAAATAAGCACATGAATGGATACTTTGAAAGTAGAAGGGAGTTGGGGTAAATTGGAAGGGGAGGTGAATCATGAGAGACTATGGACTCTGAAAAACAATCTGAGGGGTTTGAAGTGGTGGGGGGGTGGGAGGTTGGGGTACCAGGTGGTGGGTATTATAGAGGGCACAGATTGCATGGAGCACTGGGTGTGGTGAAAAAATAATGAATACTGTTTTTTCTGAAAATAAATAAATTAAAAAAAATAAAATAAAATACTAAAACAAACAAACAAACAAACAGAACTAGGGGCACCTGGGTGGCTCAGGGCTAAGCATCCAACTCTTGGTTTTGGCTCAGGTCGTGACCTCAGGGTCCTGGGATTGAGCCCCGAGTCTGAGTTGGGCACCCAGCTCAGCGGTGAGTTTGCTTGTGTCTCTCTCTCTGACCCCACCCCTCCAGCTCATGGTCTGTCTCTCTTTCTCTCTCTCTCAAATAAATAAATTAACAAGTATCTTTAAAAAATAAATTAGAACTAGAATAGAAACAAACAAACAAAAAACAAAGAAAGCTGCATAGATTCAGAATTTCCTCAATTCCAAAAAAGGACCGTACTGAACAGAGGAAAAAAAAATCAAGGAGTTTTGGATCAACCTGTTGGTTATAGATACATTAATTTGGTCGTGCTAAACAAAATTTATTTTCCCTGCACAAAACGATAGTGTCTAAAACAGCATTCCACCCAGTTTCATGAATGAGGAAAAGTAAATCTGACTGTCCCCGAGGTTCTCCTCTTCAAGCCTTCCATCTCGGATCTATGAATGTTGAGTGTGTGTGTGTGTGTGTGTGTGTGTGCGTGTGTAGAGAGAGAGAGATACTATTTACTGCTACATTAACCATACATATATATGATGAATTCTTATACATACTGTACACACATATACCATGCAGATACATGCATTTTATGAAAGGTCTAAAAAACAGCTCAGGCAAACCACGATAATGACAATAGCAATTCCATCTGGACTTGGGAAACTGGGTAAATTCTCATTCACTCGATAGAATTTTGTATTACTTTCCAAACTTTCTAACAATTACAAATTATTTAGGGAAATTTTTAACCAGTACTTAATTTTTGGATGCCATAAAATCACAAATTTGTAAAAATCTGCACATGGGAGGAAATTTTAAAATAGAACAGAGGGTATTTGGGGGAAGTGGAACTCTGGAAGTTAATTAATTTCTTACTCAATATCCTTTCTTCTTCAATCTGCTATAAAGACCCCATACCCTCTTTGAGATGGTCAAGTTAAGGTTTATTTGTAAAACTAATGTGCGGAGGCTGGGAATACTAACATAGAGGTTGAAGAAGACTGAGGTACTAGATATAAAGCTCATTATATGACAAAATACTTGAGTATTTTATTTAATACAGATAAATAGAATAATAAATCAATGAAAAGACAGTCCAAAATAGATTCAACTATATATGAGAAACTTAATACAATACAGTAAGCTGCCCAATGCAAACAAGTTAGAAAAATCATCCAATAAATTTAGTTGAGATATTTAGCAGTAATTTGGAAGGAGAAAATAAAAGAAAAAAGGGGAAGTTAAAGCTAGTAGACATGATCTACCAAATGAATGCCAGGAGGATTAAGGAGTTAAAAACCAAACTTAAACACCAAGTTATAAAAAAGTCAAAGTAGCAGCAAAAAGAATAGGCTACGTAAGAGATTTTGAATAAATACAATTTTAACTTTAATGTATTTAGCTTTAATGTATTAGAGAAGATGAAAAGGGAAATTTTATCATATTAAATACACAGACAAAATCTCTATACAATTTAAAAAAAGAAGTAAAATATTGTGAAAATATTTACAGCAAAATTTTGATAAGCAGTATGTCTAACATAGTTTCTTCAAAATTACAAAGAAAAATTAGGACAAATGAGGGAAGTTATGAATAAAAATTAGCAGGACATAAAATTAGAAATTATCCAAATATGCAGAAAGAAATTCTTCTTTGTAAGCAAGCAACAAATTACATTTGAGATAGTTTTATAACCACTAAATTAGCTAAAATAAAATTTAACAGATAAGATGCTGTAAGAATGTGGAGAACCCGTCCACGACATTTCTGACTGTGTACATTCATAAGTCATTTTGAAAGCTAAAGGGCGAGAGGCAGCAAGGGTGGTAAAGACGTTCATCCTCTTTTAGCTCTGATAGTCTATCTACAGAATTTAAGTGAAACATGTAATTCAGAAACAAGAGACCTGCACCAAATTTGGGAAGTGGTCACATTAAATAACTGTATGATATAGCAAACTAATATGGAATTACTTAGAAGTAGGGAAAAGGCTTATTGTATGATAAGTAAACACAAAAATATACCACAGTTTATGTTGTATTTTTTCAATTATGTAGGAAATACAGGTAAAATGCAAAGTATGAAAGTAATTCATTTATTAAAGTATAATAAAAATATTAGTGCTTCCTAGTTTATATATGTTTCAACCCATCTGCTTTTGATAAGACATAAAAATCATGGTTTTATAGGTTAAGAATTTTGCCCATGAACAAGGCAGGTAGTGAAAAGAGTTTCCAGCCAGAGCATCTAATGTATGTATGTGTGTGAGTGTGTGTGAGTGTGTATGAGTGTGTAGTCTGACGGAGAAGCACTTGGTGGGTAAGTCAGGGCCCTTCCCTCCCCAAACACACACCTGTACCCACACAGCTACACCTGTCCTGCGGCCTCACGGGCAGGGTGTGTTTAAGGACACAGTAGCCGTGACACAGGGTGAGTGTTTAAGGACACAGTAGCCGTGACACAGGGTGAGTGTTTAAGGACACAGTAGCCGTGACACAGGGTAAGTGTTTAAGGACACAGTAGCCGTGACAATGGCTATGGTAGCACATACCTGTCCGACACACTGTGTGCTCCAGACACGGGAAACGATACCACGGATTTCCTAAGTAGTGATGCTACTGAATGTAATGCAAATGCTCTTTTTCATCTCTGAAGTGCAGGAACTAGAATCGAGCATTTTGGGAGGCCCTGCCCAATCCGAGGCTTGGGACTCTGGGACTCTGGGAATAAGTGGGACATGAACAAAGGCAGGAATCACTGGAGAACTCTTACAAGATTATAAATGTGTGGATTTCCTGGAAAAGCCTTAAAGAGAAGCTTTAAAATGTGTGTGTGTGTGTGTGTGTGTAAAATGAACTTTTAAAAAAAAAAAAAATGAAGGCAATGAAAGAAATCACAAACACACACCTGCTGTGGTTGGAGCTTCCCTGGGCTGCAGGACCGCCATGCGCCCTCAGGAAGTGTTCTCCTTGCCCTGGCTTTCTGGACTCAGGTATACAGAATCTGCACTAACACGCGGCGCTTTCTCCCCGCAGGGCTGGACCCAGTTTCTGACACAGGCATGATCTACGAGGAGGACTACGCGGCTCGTGCCTCCTCCTCTCTGCTCACGGGACAGCTCAGCCCTCACACCCTGCTCATTGGAGGACAGACGTGCTGTGCACCAGTTGTGCCTAAAAGCCTCCCTGGTTTAGATGCAACTTCCACGGTCTCCGTGCCCGGGGCCGGCTCCCGGGCCCCAGAGCAAAGACCGTCCTCCACACCTGTGGACACGGGCTCCCTGACTCCCAGATGCTCCTGTGCCGGAAACCTACCTGCTTCTTCTGGACCCTGAAGGGCACGCGTGTTCCTGCGGCTTTGGCTGGAGTTGCCCCCTCCTGCAGCGGGTGGTGCGAAGATCCCCTAAGAAGAGAAAAACCCCAAGTTACTGCAAAGACAGCTGAGGTGCGGGAGGCAGCTGTGCGGGGCGAGCCCACCCACGGCCGGAGGTCGGAGGAGGCAGCTGCTGCAAACTCACTTTGAGAGCCGAGGGGACAGCTGGGGCCTCCCGCACGGCTGCCCTGGGGGCTGCGGCTCCGGCCTGGGGGGCGCCCGGCAGCCGCTCAGCCCGGTGGAGTTCCCGCAGCTCCGCCCGGAGGCTCCCCAGCTCGGCCTGGAGGGCGGCCACCCTGCAGAACGCCAGCACCGAGAGGCAGCTGGCCGCCAGGGCCAGCAGCAAGGTCACGGCCAGCAGCGTTCCATCTTTGGAGACTGGGACAGAGGGGCTTTCCTTCAGGGGGAGGATGGAGACACACTCCTCCAGTTTCATTTCTTCTCCCCTCTCCAGGCAGGGAGCGAGGCGTGACTGCCGGCCTGCGCAGCCAGCCATGGCCCTCCTGGAACTTTGAAGGTTCGGGCCTTTCGAGTAAGCAAGCGCAGGGAATGGCTCATTTCCTGTGAGCTGTGCTCGCTGGTGTCCTACACTGACTCGGGGGCCTGGCCCTGCGGTCGCCCTCAGGACAGCTCGCCTGCGCTCCCCTCCGCCCGCCCGGCCGCGTCCTGGCCCCGCCGCAGGATAGGTCTTCCCGGCACCGGCGCTTCAATCCGATTGCCCAATCATTTCCTCATTTCACTTTCAGTTTTTGTAAGAATTTCAATGGCATCTCAAGACACACACACACACACACACACACAGGCCCCTGGTGTGCCGGGAGCGGGGTGCGGGCTGGCCCGCCGGGGAGAGCCCCGCGGCCGTGCAGGTGCGGGACCAGCTCTGGGTGGCACGGCCGGAGCTGCTGCCTCGGGGCGCGGGGCCAGACCGCCGGAGGGCAGGAATGTTCAGGTTCTGCCGGAGTCAGAGTAATGAATGTGCAGGTCAGACAAGCTCAGGGCTGGCCGTGAACAGTCCCAGCCGGAGAACGATATAGGAACGGTCTCGAGGGAGGAAACAGGCGGTCCCCGAGGAGGCACCGGCGGCCACCGGGCCATCCGCGCTTTATCCTTAGCAACACCACAGAGAACGCCCCGAGATCGTGCAGACGTGTCTCAGCTGCACCCGAGGGCTGCTTGCTCTGCGGGGGCTGCGTCTCCAAGGGGAACCCGTGTCTGCTTTTCCTTCTGGGACTCGACGCCCCCAGGACGGCCACGCCGGGAGGTCGCCCCCCCCTCCGCAGCAGGTGTCCGTCGGACGGGGTCTGGGAACCCCGGCCTCCTCCCGGCTCCCAGTGCCTCGGTCCAGCCCCACCGGGAGCGGCGTGTCCCCACGCACTCACCCCGTGAGCTGTCCTACAGGCGGCACCTCCGCGGACGCCCTCGCGTGTCTCCCTGCCACGTGCGCCCGGCTGCCCGGCAGACACCTGCAGGAGAGGAGGCGCACGGCCACCTTGCCCAGGGCCATGGGGCTCCCCTCCCCCCCCAGGAGTTCCCGTTGCCTCCCCAGTAGCTAGGGGGACACCATCCGACACTCATTTTAGGACGGTTATTTTTTTCTTTGGGTCTGTGAATTTTGAAACCTTTTAAAGTAACTTTTAAAGAAGGTTAAAAAAAAAAAAAAACTTTGCAAAGTTATTTCAAAGACGACCGGGGTCCCCACACCAGCCGGCGGACCCCCCCCCCATCTCTGAGGTGGAAGGACGCCTTCTGTGAGCGCCAAACATCATGTGATCACGTCTTGGGTCACAGCCCTTGTCTCCAGGCCCGTCAGGGTGACACACACTAGATAACGCTCCAGAAAATAGAATAATTATTCGGGGGACTGTATTAAAGCCTTCTGACAAAGTAAAGGAAACTCACTCAGCTTACGGGTGTGGATCTGCGTTACCTCCACACACGCAGAAATAAAAGAACTCCGGCCGAGCTGGAAAGCGAAGGCTCTCCTCTCCCGCCCAGGACACTCGCAGCCGCTGCTGCTTTCTGTGAGCCGACCCTCCTCCTCCTGCGGTGGGCCGCAGCTCTCCATAGTCCGCTGTAAAAATTCCAGAGACAGGGAATAATTTGATCACACTGGAGAATTAGCTCTGCCTTCCTTGCTCTTTTGGGCAGAGACCTTCATGGCCCACGATCTCCAGAGAAAACCACTGACCAGTCTACGTGCAGGTCAACTTACAACACGTGTCTCACCTTGGACCAAGCCGTGGGCAAGCCTGAGCCTGCAGAGGGATGGCGCTTCTCCCACGGAAGACGGCAGGCGGCCGCTTCCCCTGACGCGGTGTGAGACTCGCGGCCGTGGCCATGTGCGTGTCGCCACAGCGGTCACAACCCCGAGCTTCTCTAAAGACAGGTAGAAACTAAGTGACATTCATGGGCTCCTGAGTTTCTTGTTAGAGGAACCTAAGGAAGTTATTACCCCATACATCAAGGATCTGTTTCCTGCTGGGGACATGGTTTGATGATAATTTAACTGAAATTCTGTTCCACACATAGCATGCCGCTCATTGACTAACTCTCCACACCGCAAGTGTGTTCAGGGAAGGAAGCCAGGGTGCCTGAGATGCGCCGTGCTCTTGGCCAGGATGGAGCTATTTTTACCCACTTCTCTTTCTCACTTGGGATAGAAAACATTCCTGTGTAGTGCAGCTGTGGCTACCCCAGATGGAATACATGTTCCTGTCCCTCCACTCGGGACTGGGCAGGTAGGAACATGTGAGAGTATATGTGAAAAGAACTTAAGTGAGGAGTTTATCCAAGAATGTGAATCAGAGAGTAAAACCAACATACAATCTTTGGCTGTCTACTACTTATATAGACGACCTCAAAAATATGCACAAAGCTTAATTAGAAACTTCTGGCTTAATAGTGTTTTGAAGAGTCAGCACCTTTAGGACACCTCTCCTACACCACTTCTTCGAAGGCGAGTTTTCTTTCCCTAGGATCCGTACCGCTCGGGCATTGCACGCCTCTCCCAGACACGTGGATGGACCTAGCAATAGATCTCGGTAAAACCACCTTCCTAAAGGGCTCAAAATACGGTAAAAAGGTGGATACAAGGCTTCATTACATTTGGGCAACAATCACGTTGTCTCCTGTTGGAAATATGTATGCAGCCAGGGAAATGGATTTGTAAGGCTTAGTGCTAATCACTTGGTAACTTAACTGTGAAGTCATGGTAGATCCATATGCAAAAATTCATGTTGGTCATACTGATCCCTAATACTCAATAGTTTTATTAAAAATAGGAGCACGTGCATTTACTGGAACTTAATTAGCCTCACTGCTGGGAACCATAGGCACGTTTGTTAAGTATTCATTTTCATTTGCAAGTATGTCTTAGTTTGTCGTGGGACTGTTTCCGGATGTAATGCTCTGAAGGAACAGTGCTTAAGGGGGAGCTTTCAAGACACTTCTGTCGGCTCTGACACCATTTCCAAGGCCCGTGCAGCTTAGTTTGCTCTTCTTTACCTTTATAATACCTACATGAATAAAATTCTAATTAGTATTAAGACGGATACGGGCAGTCAGTGCATCATCTGCTACTCCACACCCACGAATGACTCTGTCCATGTCACAGACACAGACACAGACAACACACGGACACCCTCGGACACTTGACTAAAACCTGGCATGATTCAACCCACCTCAGAAACACTGGGAGAAATGACAGCGTGATGCCACCCATGCTAGAAACACTACTCTCTGCCTTGAAAAATTAATAAGGCAGAACTTTCAAACGTTTAAAATAACTTACTTGAAATTTTGCTGAGTAAATGTTAGAAGCAAAAGGATGGAGGTGGACAGTGAGGTCAGACACATCCCCATGCCCAAGGCGGCTTCACAACCTTAATAGACTGTCTCCTGCCCAACATCTAGAACCTGATTTCTTTCTAAATTCTGTACTATTTCATTTATTTTATTTCATTTATTTATTTGTTTGCTTGTTTATTTTTAACATCTTAATTTTATTTTATTTTTTCAGTGTTCCAGTGTTCCAGACTCACTGTTTATGCACCACGCCCAGTGCTCCATGCAATCCGTGCCCTCCTCAATACCCACCACCTGGCACACCCATCCCTCCACCCCCTCCCCTCCAAAACCCTCAGTTTGTTTCTCAGAGTCCACAGTCTCTCACGTTTCTTATCCCCTTCTGATTTCCCCCAATTCACTTTTCCTTTCCTTCCCCTAATGCCCTCCTTGTTATTCCTTATACTCTACAAGTAAGTGAGACCATATGACAATGGTAAGTGAGACCATATGACAAGTCTCTACTTGACTTATTTCACTCAGCATAATCTCCTCCAGTCCCGTCCATGTTGCTACAAAAGTTAGGTATTCATCCTTTCTGATGGAGGCATAATACTCCATAGTGTATATGGACCACATCTTCCTTATCCATTAGTCTGTTGAAGGGCATCTTGGTTCTTTCCACAGTTGGTGACCATGGCCATTGCTGCTATAAACATTGGGGTACAGATGGCCCTTCTTTTCACTACATCTGTATCTTTGGGGTAAATACCCAGTAGTTCAATTGCAGGGTCATCGGGAAGCTCTATTTTTAATTTCTTCAGGAAACTCCACACTGTTTTCCAAAGTGGCTGCACAAACTTGCATTCCCACCAACAGTGTAAGAGGGTTCCCCTTTCTCCACATCCTCTCCAACACATGTTGTTTACTGTCCTGTTAATTTTGGCCATTCTAACTGGGGTAAGGTGGTATCTCATTTTGGTTTTGATTTGAATCTCCCTGATGGCTAATGATGAACATTTTTTCACGTGTCTTTTAGCCATTTGTATGTCTTCTTTGGAGAAGTGTCTGTTCATGTCTTCTGCCCATTTCTTGACTGGATTATTTGTTTTTTGGCTGTTGAGTTTGATAAATTCTTTATAGATCCTAGATACCAGCCCTTTCAGCCCTTTAACTGATATGTCATTTGCAAGCATCTCCTCCCATTCCGTGGGTTGCTTTTTAGTTTTGTTGACTGTTTCTCTTGCTATGCAGAAGCTTTTGATCTTGATGAAGTCCCAATAGCTCATTTTTGCTTTTGTTCCCCTTGTCTTTAGAGACGTGTCTTGCAAGAAGTTGCTATGGCTGATGTCAAAGAGGTTACTGCATAATTTGGCTATTGTTGATAGTGCTGTTCTAAACATTGGGGTGCATGTGCCCCTTTGAATCAACATTTTTGTATCGTTTGGATAAATACCTAGGAGTGCAATTGCTGGGTTGTAGGGAAGAAGCTGATTTTGTTTAGACGTCGGTCTTTGTGAGACTCTGACCAATCGCATGCTTCAATCCTAATCACGGACATGTGGCTCTGCCTTTGGTTGCTAAGTGTGGACGGACTCGTGAGGTTTCTAACAAGCAGATGGGGGGTTGCTGATGGGAAAGAGTTCATCATCTTTAAAGAGAAACACAAGAAATACTCGCTCTGTCACATGACCTCATGGGACAACGGAGAACAGTGGCAGCCATCTGCCAGTTGCTGGGATGCCCGGGCTGACAGGCTGAGGGTAGGAGAGTGGGGTCATGGAAGACACCGGGTCTCTAACCGCACTACTGAGTGCTGAAGTAATCAACCTTCCTGCTCCAGACTCAGACTTCTTATACTAAGTAACACATTTGCCTTCTTCTTTAAGCCAACTTGCTACATGATTAGGTGCTAAGCCACCCAGAAGCGGCCTAACTAATTCTGCTAGCTGGAGGATATTTATAGTCCCGCAATTAAAGACTTTTTGTACAGAACCATTTTGAATGTTCTTTCAGAATTTTTTCCACATGTCCCCATTTTAAAAACTACAATATAAACAGAAAAGGCCAGCATCTGCAGCTGGAAAGAAAAAAAAAAAAAAAACAAAAAAACTGGATGTACTCGGTAAGAGTCTTCTTCCCAGTTTTACTTAGCTATTTTTCGATAACTTTAGTTATTTCATAGTGTTAGGAAACTTAAGAAAACAACAACTTTACAACTGGTAGTTAGCTTCTGGAGAGGTAGGGGAGGAAAGTAAGGGAGGGAACTGTGGGGAGGGAAGCACCTCAGACATACCAAGGGTACCCCAGGGCACTCTTGGGGAAACGCAGTGTGAATCCATCCCACTGTCCTTCCAACCAGCTCCCCAGTGACCTTTCGGAGGCCCAGAGGCAGCTGGACAGGAGGGATGCGCAGCGCTCGAACTGGTCTGGGACGGAAAGATGGTGTGAGGTTTTCCGTCAAGGGGCAGCTTCCAGTCTGGATGTGAAACGGGAGGCTCAGTGGCTCGGTGCTAGAAGGGGGAGCGGGGCGCTGTCATCAGCGCCACAGGAGCAGGCCACGTTTCCTAGACCCCCAGCATGCACGAAGGAACCAGACAGGGAGAGACTTAGTCCTCTTGGCCCAGGCTGGGAGAATGGAACCAGATGGGCGGGAAGGGGCGCCTGCCCTCAGGCCTCAGGGGCAGACTGCCTTTTCTCTGCGGGCACAGAGCCGACTGGCTTCCCACTAGCAGGGCCGAAGAGATTGCAGCCATGTCATGCCTCTAAAGGATGCCAAGGACATGTTCAGGAAAGGCGAGTGGTCCCAGAAAGAAAGAACACAGAAATCTCCCTGCATATGCACAAAGGTGGGGGCAGATGACACGAATTTTTTAAATTGATAGAAGATTCAGTTGCAGATAATTTTTTTACGAACTGAGAAAGACTCCAAATAATTTTCCAGTTAAAGAGTTTAAGAGATGAACCCAGGGCAAGGATGGTCACTTCAAAGCTCTGACTTCTGGCCTGCAGGCCTGAGGGGACATCAAGCCTCGGAACACAGAGCACAAAAGACGGGACGGAACGTGGTGATTAAAGACACAGTGATTTGAAAACACGAAGGGGGGAAAAAACTGCCTTAATCCAACAAAGACCTAAAACTAGTTTGAAAGTGGGTACCAAGTGGTAGCTCCGAGGAAAACACACCCAAGGAAACCTGATGAAATCCCTGCACAAAGTCTATGGGCCCTGCGGGAAATATGCCAAACCCCGGGGGTGCACTTCAATCTCTTCTTACCGGGGATGTGACAGCTTCGATTGTGTATTTTACTAAAAGGTGGAAGATTTATGTGATCTGAGCACTGTAGCAAAGCAGAAAGGCAAATAATGAGCTAAGCATACAATTCACAAAGTCCTGAAAAATTAAAAAAGTAACACCAAATTAAGCTTAAAGATAGGAGATAAAAAGAAGATAAAATATGAACAAAATAGGGGCAGCTGGGTGGCTCAGTTGGTTAAGCATCTGCCTTGGTTCAAGTCAGATCCCAGGGTCCTGGGATGGAGCCCCACATCGGGCTCCCTGTTCTGTGGGGAGCCGGCGTCCCTCTGCTCCTCCCTCCTGCTTGTGCTCTCAATCTCTCTCTCTCACAAACAAATACATGAAATCTTTAAAAAAAAAATAATGAAACAGATAGCAAGCAACCACACAATAGAGAGGATAAAGGAATCTGGTTATTTGAAACAAAAAATGAGTAAATTTTAGGAAGACAAAAAAAAAAAAGAAGAAAGTACAAATTATCATTAACAAAAATGACAAATGGGACATTTCTAGAGAGACTACAGATGCCAGAAAGATAGTAAGAGGGTTTGATGAATAAATTTTTGCAGTACTGATAAGGGGAAATGGGAGTATATATATATATATATATATATATATATTTTTTTTTTTTTTGTACAAGAAAAATGAAATAAGAAACCAGGGAAAGCATGGTGGCTGAACTACCATTTGGTCCGTCATTAATGCTCTAGGTGCCAGGGATGAGAAGGAAAGAAAGAGAAGATAGAAAAAAGGAAAGAAAGAAACTTTAAAAGAAAATTTGAAAACTCCTGCTTTCTGGAGGTTAAATTCTGCTGTGTGAGGTCATCTATTTTAAATAATTTCAAACTACAATGGATTTATACAAAATAGTTTCTATCTGGTTTTCAACTTATTTTGTACCTGTGGTGGTCTTTTACTGTTTTTTAAAAACTGTTTATTTATGACTTCTCCCTTTATTTTGTGAAAAGATAGCTAAAAGTTATTTGGTTACTGTTATCTAAGTAATCAACAGATGGTTTTACTTGTTATCTTTGGGATCCGCTTCCTTCTACTTTTCTTAAGTTTGTTTTGTTGTTCCAACTTCTTCAGCTGAATGCTTAAATCATTCATTTCCTTTGTTATTTGATATAAACAAACAGGCTATTAAGTTTCCTAAGAGCATTACTTAGCAAAATTCAATCATATTTGATATGTAGTGTTTTTATTATTAATATTTTCAAGAAAATTTCACCATTTGGTTTGGATTTCTACTTGGACTTAAAAATCATTTAAGAGATATTTGCTAAATTGTCTTAATTTCCAGGCATTTGTTTTTTATTTTCGTTACTAATTTCTCACTTACTATACTGCATTATGGTTATTTTCTCCTCCTATTTCTATTAATAAAAATTAATGAAAGCTTCTTTGTAGATTAATATTTTCATTTGTGTGACCATGACACACATACTTTTATTAAAGTTCACAATATCCTTTGTTTATATAATCTGTTACAGACTAATTGAGATGGATTAAAGTCTCCTACAACCAGTGTTTTACTTGCGTATTTCCAGTGGTTTCTCCGATGGTTTAGGTTCGTGAGAACTGATGCTATAATATTTAACACTATATTCTTAACATTATACATATATATATATTTATAATTAGGGAAAGATAATCAAAAGAGGAAGGTAATGACTCATATCTATGAAAAAGAGATTTTTTTTTCAAAACATACAAGAAACACAAAACTTACTCAACATTAACAACTCTCAAAAAGGTAGCGTTTTCTGTAAGCTGTTGTGATGTGTGGTTTTGGAAGACTGAGAATAAACCCTCTGGGGAAAGTCCATTTGCCGTGAGTCGCCACAGCTCTTCCTACCCAAAAGCTTCTCTATTTCCTCACCCCCTGAATCTGAGCTGACCTTGTGAGTTGATTTGTGATCAGGAGACTACGGCAGATGCGACCCAGTTCTAGTTCACCCGCGCTTGGGCTGCTTTCCTGAGACTACCATGTAAGAAAGCCAGGGCATCCACAGGGAGATGGGAAGACAAATGGGGAAGCACCCCAGTGTCATAGATCCGGTGTATCCACTGAGGGATGGGCGCACACATGGAGAAACACCCCAGTGTCCCAGTGTGAGAGTCCGTGTGTCCACTGGGAGATGGGCACACACATGGAGAAGCACCCAGTAACCCAGTATATCCACTGGGGAATGGGCAGACACATAGGGAAGCACCCCAGTGTCCCAGTGTGACAGTCCGTGTATCCACTGGGGGATGGAGAAGCACCAAAGTGCCCCAGCCAAGAGCCAGCATTAGTGTCCAATGTATGAGGGAGGCCAGCTTGAGCCTAGAAGCCCAAATTCACCAGCCATGATGATGAGCTAAGGTGGGACCAGCAGATGTGGATTCACAAAATCCGTGGATTCACAAAAGTAATAAACCATCATCTTTATATGCCACTGAATTAGGGTGGTTTGTCGCTTAGCAATAGATAACTGAAATACCACATTCACTGTTCTTAGTGTAATAAAAATTGAAATCATTAAAAAAGCTGATCAAAGAGTTATTACTTGAAAATGTAAAAACTATAGGGGCACCTGGGTGGTTCAGTTGGTTAAGCATCTGCCTTCAGCTCAGGTCATGATCCCAGGGTCCCGGGATGGAGCCCCACATCGGGCTCCTTGCTCCGCAGGATACTGGCTTCTCCCTCTCCTCTGTGTTCTCACACTCTCTCTCCCCGACCCCCCTCAAGTATATAAATAATATGTTAAAGAAAAAAAAAGAGCCTTTAAAAAATGAAAAAGGAAATGTTAAAAACTACAATCACAGATAAAATCTGAATCAAAGAGATGTGCAAAGCTGAAGTTAGAAGCTACCTGGAAAGCATTGAGAAGGGAAATGATTTACATGAAAACAGCAAGGCACTGATCACTAATGAAAAAGGAGCACTGGAAACAAAGCTATCACCAAAACACAAGAGTATTCTGCAGAAATCGGGAAAGGAATAAAATAAGTCAAAATAACCCAGGAAGTGAAAGTTAATGAAGGTAACAAGCACTGACGGTTAGTGGTTAATTAGGTATTGTTAGTTAGAACGTGGGAAAAGAACTCTTTCAAAAGTGCAAAATAAATTGTTTTAGAAACCACTCTGGAATTACCTAGTAACACTGAAAACACATTCTCACTTCGACTCAACAATTCTGCTGCTGAGAACTTACCCATGGGAGGAGGAAACGGTAGAAAAGGACAGACAGACTGGGTCTCAAGGAAAATTAAATCTCGTTATGTTGAATCCTTTATTGGCAATTGGCAACTTCTTTTCTTGTGTTTTCCTGATCCTCAAAATACAAAGCTAAAGACTCTTCATTTCTCAAACCATTTTATTACCAAGTCTGAGTGTCCAACATATTTATAAGAAGATTTGTAAAAGCTGTATTAGATAATTGTGGGCAATCATAAAACTCATCTAAGACGTTAGTAAAAAATCATCTTATTGTTGGTTACTTCTGAATTTTCTGCATTTAAAATGGGCTGACTTTTTTTCTCTGTTCCTCTTAAAAATAGGTCTCTTTGTTCTACCACTAGAGCAAAAAAAAAAAAAAAAAAAAAAAAAGAAGGAGGGTGATTTCCAGAATTTTAACCAAAAGCATAATCTGTTATCTCACGGCTTCAGCTGTTTACATATTTTAAACTGAATAATGGGCTTTAATCGTTTCAAAAATTAAACACAATCCAGACCCATGTTGGTATTTCCACGCTCAGGACAGGCAATCATGATGCCATGCAAAATTCTGGTGAAATTCTCATTGTCGCTTATCAACCAGCAGGACTCAGGATAATTAACCAAGGATGACAAGTGACATGGAATAAAGTACAAACCGTATCTGCAGGTGACTGTCAAAATCCTTTCCCATTTCAGGGCACCTGGCAGGACCAGCCAGTAAAGTAGGTGACTCGATCTTGAGGTGGGGAGTTCGAGCCCCCCATTGGGGGTAGAGATTACTTAATAAATAAAAGTTTTTAAGAACTCCTTCACCATTTCAGAACACTGATGTTCAATCATTAACTCTAGGTTATAAAATTGCATTAATATACAAACAACATAAAATTTACCATCTTACCCTTTATACAGGTACTCTTGAATTTCTCTTCAACATAGCTGACTTTTGAACTTATAATTTTCACCCTCACTCAGACAAGGAAACCTTCTTCACTTGGGGAAAGCTCCGCATGTCATGGATTTTGCAGCACAAAGAGGGTTTCTACATCATCTCAGGCTCCAGAAGGTGGCGACATGTGTGGTCCACTCCACTGTACTCACCATGGAGAAACGTGTTTTGATTCCCAGGACTGTCCTTTGCCTGTAAGGCCGCCTCTGGCCCTAGATTGTTTTTTTTTTTAAGGTGATGAAAAACATACAACATAAAATTTACCATCTCTCACTGGTGGGCAACCATCCCCACCGTCTGTGGCCAGCACTGTTCCAACACGCACAACTGAACCTCTCTTCTCATCAAACTAACAAGCACCCGGCCCCCAACCCCTGATGACCATCATTCTACTGCCGGTCGCTATGGTGCGCACACTCGAGATACTCAGATTAGTGGAGTCATACGGTATCTGTCTTCCTGTCACTGGCTCACCTCACGGAGCGTGATGTCCTCAAGGTTCATCCATGTTGGCGTGTATCGGGGTTTCCTTCCTTTTCAAAGCTGGGTAATATTCCATCGTATGTATGTCTGTGACTAATGTAGGTGGCCCTTACCCACTCCCTTGATGGCCCGAATAAAACAGAGGGTGACCTTCCCTCAAAGAAAAGGGAACTCCTCCTGCCTCCCTGCTGAGCTGGGACACAGGTCTTGTCCTGCCTTCAAACTGGAACTGGAACACGGGCTCTTCTGGGGTCTGGAGACGGCTAGCTTTCAGATGGGAACTTAGAGCAGCAGCTCTCCGGGTTCTCGGCTTCCGTATTTGTACTAGAATATGTGCGTGCATGTGCATATCCCATTGTTTCTGTGTCTCTGGGGAGCCCGGGCCAACGCAACATCACATTTTGTTTATCCACTCACCCATCGGGGAGGGAGGACGATTGGCTTGGATGGCTTCCACATTTGAGCTATTGTGGATAATACTGCTAGAATGTTCTTGTGCAAATACTTCCTGGAGGTCCCGTTTTCAGTCCTTATGGAGGCATACACAGAAGCAGAATTGCTGAATCAGAGGGTAGTTCTATTTTTAGTCTTTTGAGGACCCTCCATCCTGTCTCCCACCGTGGCTGCCCCAGTCTGCATTCCCACCAACAGGCCAAAGTGGTTCCAGCGTCTGCACAGCCTGCCAACACCTGCCACTCTCTATTCCTTGGTGGCAGCCATGCTAATGGATGTGCGGTGATAGATCACTGTCGTTTTGACTTCTATTTCCATGATTAGTCAAGAACTGTGGACAATTTTTACAGGTCAGGGAGGGCTGAGGCAGGTCAATCTGATTTAGGTAAACAAGGGAGCACCTGGCTGGCTCAGTCCACAGAGCATGTGACTTTTGAACCTGCGGTTGTGGGTTTGAGTCTCACGCTGGGGGGTCGAGATTACTGAAAAACAGAATCTTAAAAGAGAGAAGAAGAAAGAAAGAGAAACAAGGACACGTAATGTTCCCTGCTTCCAAGAGGAAGGGAGACAATTCTTTTTCAGGGAAAACTATGCTTTCCAATCACAACACTTACCGCGCGTTTGTACTGTGTGTGCGTATATATATTTACTGACCTGCTAACTGTTTACCTCCCCGAACCCCAAGAAGGCAGGAGCTGCCTGTTTTGCTTGCCTTTACAGAACTGAAATCTAGCACAATGACCGATGTACGCAGATGCTCCATTCCCAGAAAGAAAGCGATTGGCAGTCTGCACTGTGCAGGCCACGCGTGCTTCATACGGCCATATCTATAGCATCAAGAACTTAGGCTGGTTTATCTAAATGCACAGTTGTCTATTTATGGAAAGTTATAGATCAGAATCTTATCAGCATGCCTTAGATTGACAGTATTAGATTTCCAGTAACTTATTATACTTCAGTAACCCAACTGGTAATTTATTATACTTCAGTATCCCAACTGTGATGCACATTGGTTAAACAGACTTAATGAATTAAGATGGGTTAGTTATTATATAGAGTGTCCTTGTCTGTGTTACATCTTAGGTTTTATAAGAAACAAAAAGACTGTGAGATACGTGGGCGCCAGGGTGGCTCAGTCAGTCAGGCATCTGCCTTCGGCTCAGGTCATGATCCCAAGGTCCTGGGGTCGAGTCCCGCATTGGGCTCTCCACTCAGCAGGGAGCCTGCTTCCCCCTCTGACTCCGCCTGCTGCTCTATCTACTTGTGCTTGCTCTCTCTGTCAAATAAATAAATAAGATCTTCTTAAAAATGACTTTTAATTGGCAAAACCAGTGGGCTTCAAGATATGCGACCATTCACCTGTGGAATGACAGGAGACTCTGCCTTTGTACCGACAAGGATAAGAAGCCAACCGGCCCAGGCATCATGATGCTCTAAAGGCATATTAGCCTTGTGTCTCCCCATTTCTGGGGAGATCCTGCTGTCTGAGCTGCCGACTACAAAGCTGATCCTATCTCAAAAACATTATCGAACAACACTAGAGTGACCCATTGGTGGAGGTTTTAGATGTGCCAGAGGGCAGAGGAAGGCACCTCACTCCTCTATTCAACGTGGCTGAGCCTGCTTAATCACTCAAGTCTGTGCACTTGGAAGAACTCAATCTGGCATTCTCATCTAACCTCCTGTCTGGTCGCTAGGTGAAGGGGTCGGGGCTCATGGGTTTCAGCCTCTGACAGCTAGAGAATATAGATACTCACAGAGAAGCTCTATGGTGCTCTACAGCTGATGAGCTAACAAAAATGTCAAAACTCTGTTAAAGGGACTTGAAATTTGAAGTTCAGGGGTACCTGGGTGGCTCAGTGGGTTAAGCATCTGCCTTCAGCTCCGGTCATGATCACAAGGTCCTGGGATCGAGCCCTGCACTGGGCTCCCTGCTCAGTGGGGAGTCTGCTTTTCCCTCTCCCTCTGCTGTTCCTCTTACTTGTGCTCTCTCTGTCAAATAAATAAATTAATAAAATCTTTAAAAAAATTTGAAGTTCAATATAAACTTTTATATATTCCAATTATGTTTAGATCCTTAAAAGTTCAACAACATGAGAGTGCTTCTCTTATATTTTTAAAAATATTCCTAAATATATTAAGTGACAAATGCATAGTGGAATAAATCACGTACACAATACAACCATTTCTCTAAGAAAAGGTCAGTGGGGGTGAATAGGCAGATAGATAGGTAGGGGATATATGGAATATGTTACAGATAGAGATGTATGAATGCATAAACATATGTGTATACATAATGACTGTTGTTTGGTAATTCACGACTGACATATTTAAAATACCTTCTGTCTATTTCAGACAATTTTACCAGCCACAACACCCCAACTTTTAACACCATATTACTAGAAAGACTTCTATGAACTAGGGGAGGGGAAAATTATTAAAGCAATCACACACACACATACCCCAACTTTATCTTTTCAATGTTAGGTAAAACAAAACCCATATTTTTGTCTAAAGATCTTTTTTATTAAACATTATTCCACTTACGCCTTAGGTGAATACAATGTTGAGTTCTATACCAGCTCATGCTCTTTCTTCTCTCTCCTACCTACAGCAAGTTTTCTCTACATGTAGTCAGTATCAACAGTGTAATGTATTACTGTGTATATTTACATATGAGTCAGATAACATACAAATTCTATACCAACCCCTCTGTGTGTGTATTTTTGTTTTGAACCTTTAATGAGAAAAACATATATAGCTCAAGAACGCTGTGTGTTTGGTGTGTCCCTGGGCCAAGGGCCGGTGTGCCTTCACACAGATCTTATACAGCTACAGCGTTCCTGACAGATGCTTATTATTCACATCGCACCGCAATGGATTTGCTTCAGTAACTATATCATGAGTACTTCGGCAGATCAAAAAAAAAAAAGTTAATTCTTTCTGTAATTTGTTATTTCCCACTGAGGGAGTTTCAAGCTGTTTTGTAGGTTTTTTTTTGTTTGCTTGTTTTTTCTAGCTACTCCAAAAATGCTACATTAAAATATAATTTTACACATGCCTTCATCAAATTATATTTAGGGGATAGACTCTCCAAAGTGAACACACTGGCTAGAAGTGATGAAACCAACCTTCATGTTCCACACATAGATGCAATTTGGTCTCCAAAATAAAACAATTCATAATCCTGCTGACAACAGTTTCTTATACCCTTGTTGGCCCAGAATCTTAACCATTTAAAGACTTTATCAACCATTTAAATTTTGTTCCCATTAACCTTGAAAAATGAAGCAGTTCATTGTTCGTACACTGACACCAAATTAAATTGTTATTCCAACTATCTCCGTACTGAAATGTCCTCATGCTCCGATAACTTTACTAACAATTCAATTCTTAAGGTCTTCAAATACAATTGCCAACAAATCCTCCTAGAAGTCATATATTCCAAGAGAAAGATACGACACTGAAGATATCCATCATGTCCTCCTCCCTTTCCCTGGGTTCCCTCTCAGTCAGCTTGTCCTATGGATACCCCGATCACTGAGTAGTGGAGCTGAGGGCACCGCTGATGGTGCCATTTACGGGCCAAGTCCAAGCACAGCAGAACCCCATCTGCCAAGACAGAGCAGAGATAGGAGTGCGTGTGACCCCAGAGCCTGCCACAGAGAAGCTTCGTCCATTGGTCCTTTGATCAAAATTGTCATGCTGGGCTCCGCTGTGGCGTTTAACAAAATTCTGCACTCTTTCCTAACAAAAACACTCAACAAACTGAACTAGAAGAAACTTACCTCAACACAAAAGCCGCATATTAAAGCGTGTGTCTGACATCATACCCCATGGTGGAAAACTGAGGGCTTTCCCTCTAAGGTGAAAAATAAAGGCAGAACGCCCATTCTTGACATTTTTACTTAAAACTGTATCAGAAGTCCCAGCCAGAACAATTAGGCAAGAAGAAATAAAAGGTGTCCAAACTGAAAAGGCAGTGGTAAAACTGTCTCTGTTTACAGGTGACATATATACGTAGAAAACAATAAGATTTTATAAAAAACCTACTAGAACTAAAAAATAAATAAACTCAGTAAAGTTGTACCATATAAAATCAACAGAAAATCTGTACGATAACAATGAACAATCTGAAGGAAATCACAAATACAATCCCATCTACAATAGCATTTAAAAAGAATAAAATAATCAGTAATAACCTTAACCAAGTAGGCAAAAGACTTGTAAACTGAAAACTACAAAACATTGATGAAAGTGATCAGAAAAGACACAGATAAATAGAAATATATTGTGTTCATGGATTGGAAGATTTAATATTGTTAAAATGTCCATAATACGCTCAAAGTAAACCACAGATTCAACACAATCCCTGTCAAAATGTCAGTGGCATTCTTTGCAGAAATAGAAAGAATCATAGTAAAATTTGTATGGAATTTCAAAGGACACCAAATAGCCCAAACAATCGTAACAGAAAAAAAACAAAACAAAGCAAAACACAACTAGATAGAACCTTCACACTTCTTAATTTTAAAACATCATATAAAATCACAGTAATTAAAACAACATGTTTCTGGTATGAAAACAGATATACAGACCAACAGAACAGAACAGACACAAATAAATGCATGACCACATATGGGATCAAAGGACGAAGCTGCCAGAGCTGAACACTGCAGAGAGGCGTCTCTCTTCAACAAATGGTGCTGAGAAAACGAATATCCACACACAGTAGAATAAAGTGGGACCCTTACATGACGCCACAAACAAAACTACCTCAAAACAGATTAAAGACCTAAACTTAAGACCTCAAACTATACCCTTGTAGAAGAAAGCATTTGGGGAAAAAAATCTCCTGACTTGGATTTGACAATGATTTCTTAGACAGGGCACCAAAGGAACAGGTATAAAAAGCAAAAAGAGACAACAGGGACTATATGAAACTTGAACACTTATGCACAGCCAAGGAAACAGCAAAATGAAAAAGCAACCCAGTGAATGAGAAAATACGGCAAACCACATATGCAATAAGGCAGTGATATCTAAGATATATAAAGAACAGCAACTCAGCAACAACAGCAGCAAACCCCAAATAACCTGACTTAAAAACGGGCAAAACACTTGAATAGACATTTCTCCAAAGAAGATACACAGATGGTCAACGAGCACATGAAAAAGATGTTCAACGTCGCTAATCATCAGGGATATACAAATCAAAACCACAACGAGATACCACCTCACACCTATTGGGACGGTCACTATAATGACAAACAAAGCAGAAAATAAAGTGTTGGCAACAACATGCGAAAGTGGTTCCCTTCTACTCTGCTGGTGGGGATGTAAAATAGTGTAGCTGCTACGGAAAACAGTATGAATGTTCCTCAGAACATTGAAAATCCAAGTACCATATGATCCAGCAAATCTCACTTCCAAGACATACCCAGTATGATGGGAAATGGAATCTCAAAGATATATTTGCACACCTATGTTCACTGAAACATTATTCAAGATAGCCACATCGTGGAAACAATGTCCAAGGACGGATGGCTGGATAAAGACAATGCGTTATACACATACAATGGAATGCAGCTTCAGAATAGAAGGAAAGTCTGTCTGGAGTTGCAGGGACCTTATACAAAGTGAATACGTCAGATGCCTGCTTCCACTCGTATGAGGATCTGAAGCAGTCAAACTGATAGGAACAAAAAGGAGAATGACAATTGTCAGGGGCTGGAGGAAGGCGAAGAGGAGAGTCGTTCACTGGGTACAGAGCTCCAGGTCTGGAGGATAAGAATGTTCTCGTGCCACGCACGAGGCACATGTACCTATCCCTACTCACTGCTCACTTAAAAATGATTAAGATTGTAAATTCTATTAAGTGATTTTTGCCACTGAAAGAAGATAATTAACTGATGACTAAAATTATAAAATGTGTAAGCTATATAGAGGGAAAATACATGACAAAGTAGCACAAAGGCAAGAGATGGAAACACCAAAGTATTATTTGAAGACAAATTATAATTTTTTAAAAGATCTTATTTATTTATTTGTCAGAGAGCACAAGCAGGGGGAGCAGCAGGCAGGAGAACCAGACTCCCCCTGAGCAAGGAGCCCAACGTGGGATTCGATCCCAGGACCCCAGGATCATGACCTGAGCTGAGGGCAGACGCTTCTCCGACTGAACCACCCAGGTGCCCTGATAAATTATAAACTTAAAAAGGATGCTGAGAGAACTTAAAGCCTAAAGATGAATACTGCCGGGATATTAATGTGACTCAAACTGATAAGTTCATCAGCTTGCAGGCTTTTTCTTGTTAGAAAGTAACATGCTGATTTCAATATGTTTAGGGAAATGTAAATGAATTAGAACTGTCAAAAATTCTCAAAAAAAAAAAAAATTTCGAGGATTTGCACTAAAAGATTTCCAAACTCCAAGAGCCAATAAGAATGGTACCGAAATACAGAGAAGCAGAGAATGAGTGGAACAGGATCGGAAGGCCGGGAAGCCTCCCTGCGTGTCCCTCTCTCGGACTGCAGTAGGAGACGTCAGTACTGGAGCAGACAGTGCCTTGATGGGTGAGATTCAAATGACTGGTTATACTTCCACATAAAAAAATTTCAAGGTACCGGAAAGTCCAAACATAAATGCCGCCATCTCTCTTTCTTACAGTTTATCTGAATGTGCTTGTTTCTGCTACCCCCTATGTGTCCAGCGAAAAAGAAAAAGAAAACATACGAATTAACTTGGACATCATTTTTATGATCACCATAAAGGAGCTGACATTATTAATTAAATAAAGGTGTGGTAGTCCAGTAGTCATGAAGGTTGTTAATAATGACCTAAATTCATGAATAAATCTTACTGGACACACAATACACTGAGTCGGAGTGTGTGTTTTCAGGGAAGACTTTTAGCCAAAGTATTTCCAACTCTTGTGACACACGGAGTCAGCAGGACGGGGCTGAGAATCTCCTCCCCTCCTTGGGTTCCTGTGGACTCTGCACTGTCATAAAAGGAGCTGTTCGTTGCTGCGACACCGATTTGCTGATCTTTTTCACCACCATGCTATGCACCTTTATAACCCGTGTGTATTTGCATAAGCAATCAGTGCTCAGCAACCTCCGCAGCTCTCAAGCTGGGCGTGAAGCTCACTCATTCATTCATTCCCATTTGAACAAACCCAAACTGTCAAGTGCTGGCTGCTCTGCAAAGAGTCCAATAAAGCATCTCCCTCTCTTCTAGGGCTCTCTTCTGTCCTCCTAGCCTTTTTTTTTTTTTTAAAGATTTTATTTATTTATTTGTCAGAGAGAGAGAGAGAGAGAGAGAGAGCGCGAGCACAGCAGACAGAGGCAGAGGGAGAAGCAGGCTCCCTGCTGAGCAACGAGCCCGATGTGGGACTCGATCCCAGGACGCTGGGATCATGACCTGAGCCGAAGGCAGCTGCTTAACCCACTGAGCCACCCAGGCGTCCCTGTCCTCCTAGCCTTTAAATGTTCAAGTTCCTCAGGCTAGGTCCTAGGTTCCTCCTTCCCTTTCAGACTCTTGCCCTCAACATTCTCTCTCTCTCTCTCTCTCTCTCTTTTTTTTTTTAAGATTTTATTTATTTACTTGACAGACAGAGATCACCAGTAGGCAGAGAGGCAGGCAGAGAGAGAGGAGAAAGCAGGCTCCCTGCCGAGCAGAGAGCCCGATGCGGGACTCGATCCCAGGACCCTGAGATCATGACCTGAGCCGAAGGCAGCGGCTTAACCCACTGAGCCACCCAGGCGCCCCACTCTCTCTCTCTCTCTCTCTTTACGGCACCAGAACCACATGCCCTGGAGCTGACCACTTGGTCTGCCTCTTCCAGCGCATTCCATGCACTCACATTGCCCGCCCCGTCCATATGAGGTAACCACGGTGGCTGCTCCGCGCCCCTCTTCAGAGCTCTTCCCCAAACCTTCGTGCCCTCTCAGGTATCCTATCCCTCAGGTTGCTCTTAGCAGCAAGTGACAAAAACCAGCTCTAGCTAATTAAATAGAAAAGAACTTCACTGAACAGACTCGGGGTAACTTCCAGAATCTTTGTAAAGAACTAGGGAAGTATGCTTGGGGACTCAACACCCGTATATCCTCTCCCCATCACGATGCAGAAATGGGCCCATAAAGATACCAGTGCTGTGGCCCCTGGCCCAGATCCTTCGGCTCGCCCACAGGGCCCGGAGGCCGGGAAATCCGCAGCGGGCTGCTCTCCGCACGGGCCTGCCTCTTCCGCGCCACCGCTCTCCACCCCCAAGTCGGAGCGAGTGTGTCTGGTCGACAAATCTGGGTCACGTACGGAAGCTGCATCTTTGCTGAGAGAGGAGGGTCCCACACGGGGAGACCAGCTCCGACAGGTCAGACAGAACGACCAAAGCACAGGACGGGTGCTGGGCAGTGAAAAGAATGAAAAATACTTGTGATTTTGTTTTACAGGCACTTCATACTCATTATCAAGTTAACGTGACCTCCTGATATTTCTGTCAAAACTTTCCTGCGCTCTCCTAGGCATCCGGGTGCTAAAGAACTATGGGCTCTGTGTTCTCCCACACTCCTCCCCACCAGCTTCCTCCCGAGGGTATCTTGAATCCATCCAGTTCTCTCCAGAGCCAACACTATCCTTTGAACCCAACGCCTCCTACTTAGACTATTCCTAAATGGTCTCACCCACTGTTAACAGCTTTACTGAGATAATTAACATGCACCGCTACTCACCCATTTAAAGGTGCAATTCAATGATTTGCAGCATTTTTGCATAGTTGAGATACAGATAGATAATAACCTATTTTAGAATATTTCCACTACCCCCAGAAGAAACTCTTCAATTCCCCTCAGTACCCCCTTTTGGATGGACATTAGTCTCCTTCTCGACTCAACAGAGCTGCCTTGTCTGGACACTGCTAATGACTGGAATCACATAGGACAGTTGAACCGTCAACAAGGGGATTAGGCCTGCTGACCCGCCACCGAGTTGAACATTCATGTATAACTTCTGACTCCCCAAAAACGTAACTACCAATAGCCTACTGTTGACCAACAGATAACAGTCAATTAATATATATTTTGTAGCTTACCTGTTATATACTATATTCTTACAACAAAACTAGAGGAAGAAAATTATTAGAGAAAATACATATATAGTATATACTATGTTTACATTTTTAAAAAATCCATGTTCACTGCAGTTTAAACCTGTATTGTTAACAGTCAACTATACATCATCTCTTGTGACTCACTTCTTTCATTTTGCATGTTTTCAAGGTTCCTTCATGTCGTAGAATCTAAGAGTACTTCCTTTTTATTGTACAATAACGGTACTTTTGCTGTAGGGATACATCACATTTTATTTATTTAATTATCACTTAATGGATATTTGGACAGGTTCCCCTTTTTTTTGCTATTATGAATAATGCTTCAGTGAACAATCACGTACAATCAAGTTTTTGTGTGAACACGTATTTTCAATCCTCTCAGATATATCCCAGGAATGGAAACCCTGGGTCACAGGTTAACTCCCTCTTTAACATTATGTGAACTGCTACACTGGCTTCCAAAGCGTCTCCTCCATTTTACATTCCCACAAGCAATGTGAGTGTCCACAGTTTCTCCACATTCTCGCGGACACTTGCTGTCGCCATCTTCGATTACGTCCATCCCAGTGGGTGTGAAGTACTGTCCTATTGTCGTTTTGATTCACATCTCCCTTACCCCTAATGACACTCAACATCTTTTTATGTGCTTATTGGCCACCTGTATTCTTCTTCGGAGAACGTTTTCTAGTATTTTGTCCATTTTAAAATGAGACTGTCTTTATACTTTTTTTTATTATTGTTGCATATGCTAGAGACAAGTCCCTTACCAGATTTGTGATGGCTACATATTTTCTATCACTATGCGTGTTGTTTTTTTTTCATTTTCTTGATAATGTTCCTTGAAGCACAGTTAAAAAAAAAAAAAAAAACTTTTCTATCAAGCTCAATTTCTCTCTCTCTCTCTCTCTCTTTTTTTTTTCTTTTGCTACTTGTGTTTTGATGTCATCCCTGAGAAACCATTACCTAATCCAAGGTCACAAAGATTATGGCTATGTTTTCCTCTAGATTTTTTCCATTTTGAGTTACTATACGGTGTGATGTAGGAATCCAAATTATTCATCTGCATGTGGATATCCAGTCTACACATCCATTTGTTAAAAAGATCGTCCTCTCAAGAATCTTGGTACTTGTGTCAAAAATCAGTTTTGGGGGAAATACACAATCCAACCCAAAATACTCTCTTATTTGGATTATTTATTAATAGTGCATTGATATAAAATTGATTTTTCCACTTGATCTTGAATCCTGGAACCTTGCTAGACTCATTTATTAGTTCTTATTTTTGTGGATTCCTTAGGATTTTCTACATAGAAATCATTTCATCAATAGTTTCACTTCTTCCTTTTTGACCTGCCGGATTTTTATTTTATTTTCTTACCTAATTCGTCTGCATAAAACCTCTGACGACAACATAATGAACGGGTGGGCGGAGAATAAAGAAAGGGGGAACACGGACCTGAAAGACAAATACCTCCAGAAGAAGGAGGGAGAGGTTCGGTAGGAAGGGGGAATTCAACACGATGCCATAGGGCTCTTTAGTTTTGAGGAAAGTAAATTAAGGGAAAAAAAAAAGGAGGGCTATTTTCTGTGCTACATTGTAAGTGTGTACTTTTCTCACATGTCAGGATCATTCCTCGTTTGCATTTTCCCAAAGCTCAGTAGGCGATAAGAACACACTCTGCTAAAGTGACCTTCTTATGAACTATTCCTCAGGCAGACTTGCCCTCGGCCTTTCTACTTCAGATCTAATCATAATAAATAAAAATTAAAGGGCAATGAGTTACTCATTAATATATTTTCTTACATTTTAGGCTCTAAGCAACAATTATTCTAATAAAGGAAACAAATTATATATTAGAATGCAAATGGTTTATATTTTAGATTAGCTCGGCCTTAGAAAATGGAAGACAAGTAATTAAGGTATGCAAAATACATACAGCAAATACGAGGTCAAACTGAGCAAAACTGGCCTTCACAGGACAGTTCTATTAGGACCTACAGGAAGACTGCCTAGAACCTACAATTCTTCAAGAGTGTAGGAGATGCTTAAATCACCCCTCAAGACAAGCCTGCATTTTCTTTTTTCTTTTTTTTAAAAATTTTATTTATTTATTTGACAGAGAGAGATCACAAGCAGATGGAGAGGCAGGCAGATAGGGAGATAGAGGGAAGCAGGCTCCCTGCTGAGCAGAGAGCCCGATGCGGGACTCGATCCCAGGACCCCGAGATCATGACCTGAGCCCAAGGCAGCAGCTTAACCCACTGAGCCACCCAGGCGCCCAAGCCTGCATTTTCTTTAAAAAAGTATAAAACACCATTAGCCACCTATCCCAACTACCTGGTATTCTAGTTAACGAAGTACGTCACTTCATTTCGACAGAAACACTTTCTGTGTTCCAGGCATGAGAACATCACTTGCACGTGGCTATGACCTTCGTACTCATCCTAACTTCACTACCCAGCTTAACTTCGGAGTGCACGCTGCAGCCTTTACAAGCTTTTGAGAGGACACACGGATACAGAGGCTCCTGAAAGTTCTGGGGGCCTCTGCTCTCGCAGATAGTGTCTCTGGAATGCAGTGTACCGATATATATTTTCCATCGATATCATCATATATTGGAGTATTTGCTATACCCAAGGGATATTTTTTGTTCATCTGGTATTTACTGAATTCCAGCTGTGTGCCCAAGCCAGTGAGGAGAGATGAGAAGAACTGTGCCCGTCTTCACCAAGTTTAGTCTGCTTGATGTTTGTGGGTCTGTAATTCACATTAACGAGGAAAATGCTGGAAGCCCAAATAACAGATAATGGTGAAATACAGTACAAGACTGGAAGGGATTTTAACAATACTACAACAGTTGTCATTCAACTTCAGGTCTGCTTTAAGTGAGAATGACAATGGTTTACCAGCTGCTCCAGAGATGCTGAAATTGCCCCTGGGCTCTCCCCTAACTCAGTCCATCCTATGTGCAGGATCACTACAGAGGAACCTGGAACTCCTAAAACATCAAGGAATACGTCCTGGGATTAAGGCCACAAAAAATCCCAATATGCCACATTAAATGCATACCTTATTGGTTTAAAAAAATGACTATAGGGATCATGATTGATTTTTTAAAAAGTGAATTACAGGGGGTGCCTGGGTGGCTCAGTGGTTTAAGGCCTCTGCCTTCGGCTCGGGTCATGATCCCAGGGTCCTGGGATCGAGCCCCACATCGGGCTCTCTGCTCAGCGGGAAGCCTGCTTCCTCCTCTCTCACTCTCTGCCTGCCTCTCTGCCTACTTGTGATCTGTCAAATAAATAAATAAAATCTTTAAAAAAAACTTAAAAAAAAAAGTGAATTACAGGTACATGATTAAAAATAAATGGAAGATAGCAAAACTGGGGCAAAATCTCTATCACCCGGAAGAGAGATCCCGTGACAAGGGGTCCTGTGGCCTTCCGCTGGTGTGCCTGCTGACGGGGCAGTTCTGTATCAGCTCTATTTACCGCCAGGCTTAGTGATCACGTCTGATCGCTGTTCCATACCCTCCTTCTGTGCGGTCTCTTTTTAAGTGTGTTTTCATCTCTGTCTCTTTCCTCTGCTCAGCTGAAGTTAGATCCTGCAAGTGTCACATGTCCTGCATAATCGCTCCCCTGCCCACCTCTGAAGGGTGATCTAATCACACAGGCAGCTTCTGATGTTTCTACTTTGATGACCGGCTAGGGAGTGTGTGTGTGTGTGTGTGTGTGTGTGTTGACCTTCACTTGCTGCTATTCTAAATCTAAACCTTTAAGAAATATACAATGTTACATTAATTGCCTTTGTGCATCTTCTTCGTTCTTAGAGAAGGAAAAGCGTGGACCAATTTCAGTGAGCACACGCCACACGGAAAGCACACTTAGCACGGTGCTAGGCACTATGTCAGACAGAGAGAAATCGCATGCAGGCTGCCGCACCTTGATTTACTGCGAAGCCAAGACATACAAACGGGAAATGAGACAGTGTGTTTAAAAAAGAACCGAATTGAATATAATCAAGTACCAAACTACAAAAGGCAGTGAGTGCCATAATCTTCAGAAAGAGGAGACACTATTCCTAAAGCTACCGTGGATCTGGGTGATGGGTGTGGGAGCCCAGCAAGGGGAGAGGACACTGGATGTACAGGTTGACGCACAGGGCGTAAGTGCGTGCGCAGGAGAGAAACGAGTTTGATTCATGAAAGAGTAGCCACTTTTTAGAAGGTTAAGATCACCTTGTGAAGGACCCTACAGACCAAGAAGTCTGACTCTGATCTAATGAGAAATGCAGTCACAAAGTGCCCTTTGATAGGGAAAGGTGTGGAGTTGTTTTTGCCAAGTTAAAACAGGACAAAGATCAAGGAGTGAGATCAGCCAAGTTAGAAACCAGTTCACTATTTAGTGATCAAGAATTAAATGTCAAAAAGGAGTCAGAACAATACTTAGTATGTCACAATCATTCAGGAAAAGTGCTAGCTGTTATAAAATAATGTCAGGGACCTGTATGGCGGGACTAGGGAGATAAACAGGGAGATGGTGTCAAAGCATCTGTTGCGCAACATGGAGACAGAGGAACCTATTTCTTTTGAGTTCGCTTATCTATCAAGGGCTGAAAGAGAGAATGAGAAGTCTCAGTAAGGTTAACGTCTAGATCTTCCACAGAAACACAAATAAGTGCTCTGGGAAAATGTGGCTTATTGTGTAACATTCCTAATTTTTGATCTATGGCCCATTGTTTGGAAGTGTTCCTAACAAGTAAATCACTCTTGAGATTTTCTCCAAGCTTTGCTGTGGGAATTCCATGATCATTAACACACCCTACATGCAGGTCTTACACTTGTAGGTGTTTAGAAAATGTCTTTCCCTCCATTTTCGTTAATAAGGTGACTGTTCTATTCTTTAACCGGATCCAACTGCCCATGACTTTCAGCAGGTCACGGGATGTAAAGCGAGAGTTGGGAAATAGGACCGTGAAAGTATCTTTTTTGAAAATAAGAACAAGTAGTTTAACAAACTACTTTCTCGGGTGCCTGGGTGGCTCAGTCATGCAGTGTCTGCCTTCGGCTCAGGTCATGCTCCCAGGGTCCTGGGATCGAGCCCCGTATCGGGCTCTCTGCTCAGCGGGAAGTCTGCTCCTCCCTCTCTCAATGCTTGTGTTCCCTCTCTTCACTGTGTCTTTCTCTGTCAAATAAAAATAAAAAATCTTAAAACAAACAAACAAACAAACAAACACTTTCTCTTCGGATTCAGGTTAGCAGTCTTTGAGGAAAGTACACGGGAGATCGCCTCTCCCACCCCATCTGCAGTGGAACGGTGGCCTCCGATAAGGGATCTCCTCACCCCGACTCGTAGGGGCAGTTTAAAATGGTCTGTCACACATTTCGTTATCATCCAACTGGTTCTGACACTACTGGAGCGTGTGAGTTTCTTGTCAGAGGAACCAAGCTACAGACTCTTAAAGACCGAACGCGATTCAGGCCATCGTACATCATCCTACACCACCAACCCACAGTAACGGAGGAAAAAAGACCAGAATTCCGTGAGAAAGCACTTCGTGAGATCTGAAGGCAATAGGACTATCAGTAGTTAAAATGGATTCATTCCTAGATTCATTTAACTCATCAAATGCTTTGGGGCCTATTCAATCACCAGCGGTTCATATACAGAAAATATTCACGGGGCATCTGGGAGGCTCAGCCGGTGAAACGTCTTCCTTCGTCTCCGGTCACAATCCCAGGGTGCTGGGACTGAGCCCCACATGGGGCTCCTTGCTCCGCTCGAAGCCTGCTTCTCCCTCTGCCTCTGCCCCTTCCCCTGCTTGTGCTCTCTGTCTCTGACTCTGTCAAATAAATAAATAAAATCTTAAAAAAAAACAAGTGAGAAAAAAAAAAAACCTTTGAAAAAAAAGAAAATATTTACTATGAGCCTACATGAAATGTCTTCTGTGGGAAGATAATACGAAGAGAATATAAATGTCACTTCTACTTATCAACCATACCATTACAACAATAAAAATTCATTAATTTCCGTATGCATTCAGAAATTTTATTTAACCCTTAGGAAACCTTAATGTCCTACCATATAATTTAGGTTAATAGAAAACTGGGGGGAAAAAAAAGACTGAATACAAACTATCTTAAGACATTAATCAAACTTTTAATGTTATCAATTTATTGCATATGTCAGTACAGAAAAATAGAAAGTATATTCTAAAAGAAATTTATTGTAAAAAAAAAAAAACCAAAAAACCAAATGTAAATGTTTGCTTGCCATGGCCAGCACATCGTGTACGATAACATTCAAATCTGAGTTATAAAATTGTATTACTGCTTCAAATAAAATATGGCAAATAACAAAAATATGATTTACATCATGAAACTGGGTTAACTTATTTTATCCTGGATATACTTGAATAAGTCGAAAACAACTTGACTTTCCAGTATTCACTGTACTGACGGAAACTGTTATAAATTATGTTGAACACCACACACTCATCCCCATTACATTATGTGTATATGGCACTTTTTGTAAAAAGTGTCTCTTATACGTAGTCCTATTTTTAAACTACATTTTTAGATACAAAATATAAATGGAGGTATATTTGTGCCTTTTGGCAAAAATGTGTTGACTGTAGTTAGGATGAATGCATTCATTTTGCTATACAAATGAATATATTATTTCTGATTAGCTTAGATGATGTGCATATATGGTAATATAAATAAACAGAAGTGCTCTTCATTTTCTACCCTACTGATTTAAAAAATAGATGTCTGTGCTCTGTCATTTCCAACTTTACCTGAGTGATATGAAAATACATAAATTTAAGTGGATAATCTGAAATCATTATAACGAATATTTCTCACAGTTTTTTTTTTTTTTTTCTTTTCATTGTTTTGTCAAACATAATAGGAAAAACGGAGGGGGGAGATCAGTGCAAGAGTTCAGTATATCTCAATCATGATCTAATTTTAAAAGTGACTTCTGTGACATCCTAGGTAGAAGTTTACCTTATTTTTTCCCAACCTTAAGGAAGAAAGGGACTCAATGCTAAAAACTGTCCTTAAACTGAGATTGTGAGAATATTTATATAAAGCTGAACATGTCATTCATTCTGTAATTTGACCAAACAAACCTATTTCCACCTCAAACTAAATCTTACAAAAATAAAAGATGAATATAAAAGCATCCGGTGGTATGAATTTTCAACAAAAGAATGTAACTGACATATCACCAAAGCTGGAATTTGGGTAAATACCAAGTATCCACAGCTCATCATGAAAAAATAAGCTAAGTTGCCCAGTAAAAAGAAAACTGAAAATACCATTTCAGTAAAAATATCAATTTTACAAAGTTATTTGCAACATCAGGTGCTCCAGTCAGGTTCTTGGTTAGAGACGCTTTGCATACAAATGTATTGTTTTGCACTATGAGGAATCCTTTTGCCGACCTCTTCAGTTAATCGTTTCCTGGACCTATACTCAAGAACCAGATCACGTTCCCTTTCCAGCTAGTTCTATTCATTTAGTATCTTTTATCTCTCGCCTGTCACAAATTTCTTCTCCCCATCTTTTGCAAATCCTTTTTAGTATTCTTTTTGCCATTCACCCCTCTCTCAACAATCCCTTCTAAAATCATGAATTTTGGGGCGCCTGGGTGGCTCAGTGGGTTAAGCCGCTGCCTTCGGCTCAGGTCATGATCTCAGGGTCCTGGGATCGAGTCCCGCATCAGGCTCTCTGCTCAGCAGGGAGCCTGCTTCCTCCTCTCTCTCTGCCTGCCTCTCTGCCTACTTGTAATCTCTCTCTGTCAAATAAATAAATAAAATCTTTAAAAAAAAAAAAATCATGAATTTTGATCTAAATACAATTTGTATTTTGCCGTATTTAAAATCATCCTAGGATTTCCAAAACTATAGCAGCTTAGTAACTTAAAATTCATTCCTCATCTCTTAGAGCTGCTCTTCCAAAACGAGCCAGAAATTAATACACAAGGCAGAAACACCTCTATTCCCACTAAGACATGGGTCCAAATGAAGGAGTGACCCATGAAGAAGTCACATCTGATTAAGACAAACTGTTTTGGCCACAAAATTCAATACGTTTTGAAAAAATGATGCCAGGGGGTTCATGGGCCCCCTCTCCCCATCTAAGGACATCTCAAATACAGAAGCCAGGAAAGAAAGATGTACTACAACCCGAAACACACTCCTCCCTCTGCCGCAGGAAGAAATGCCCCTTAATCCCAAGGGAATGAAGGTGGGCGTGGACACAAGTACTTTAGGACTTTTGAAATCCTAGCTTTAGAGAAAACAAAAACAAATAATTATAAACCCTAAAGAAGGAAACAAACAACCAAAAGCAGCATAAGAACAAACCACTGGTGAAGAAAAAGCTTTTATACTTCATCAGCATAATATTTACAACTGAAGTCCAAAAGCCCCTCCCCAAGCGGGAGACGGAGTCATCACGGGAACACACAGAGAGGTGCTCTGCAAGCTTCCGAGAATGATACACGTCTCGGGTGTGCCACGTGAGCTCACGTCTAAGGACACTACATTTGTTGTATTAACTCTTTTCTTTTTAATATGTTACTATTTAGGATAATCATTCTACATAGCAATGATTGACAAGATGAAAAGTATCCTTTAATCGTGGTGAATTTATACATAAAAATACACCTTCCACGATATGGATTACCAACTTTTTCAAAAAGCACGACTTTCTAACAATAATTTATAGAAAAACAGCGTCCTTTAGCAATCACACTTGCTAGAATGTATTTTTTTCTAAATACTGACATAAAGTGAATAAGAATGCTATTTGGCAAAGTATTTCTAGCCCTATCTCCATGGAAAGATTTTATAATTAAGGTCAAGAACGTTGACCCATTATTTCTCTGCTCTAGCTACTTGCACAAGGCCAATAAATATAGCTGAAATATTCAAAATATGATATGTTAAAGCTGACGTAACGTAATGGACAGAGCTCAATTACACCTAATTTTTGAGGATGACTTGAAACAACTTAGCACAATAATACCTCATAGCTTATATTTTTTAAGGTAAATCCTGCGAGTTTAAAGGGGCTCTTTTTTTTTTAAGTAAGATTTTTCTTACTCTTCTGTATGTCTAAATGCTACTTCTCACTTATAGCCACTTAATTGTTAGATCTGGTAGTAGGTTCTGTAAGAAAAAGCTCTATAGTTCCTTCACTCCCACATTCCTACATGTAGGAGAGAAATAAATAAGACTTCCTGACACTGTCGTTCAATGCTATCGTAACAACTGGAACATTAAACCAAAGAACAGCTTTTTTGCTTTTGTTTTTGTAACTTTTATTTTCAGAAGTCCAATAAATGATACCTTGACTTTAGTGGGCTAGATAATACCTAGATACTGGACTTAAAAAATCAAATGTGGGAATTTCTGTAAAATAGTATGTACAATCATGTAATGTAAGACTTGCTAATTTAATTCTTAAACAAGTTCTAATTGTCATTATGACTGCTATTAGTGGTTTAGCTGTAGACGTACAAAACTGACAGAAGCTAAAATTCTCTTTGCCACCAAAATTACAAATGTTAAAAAGTTCAAATATGCACATCAAAGCTGCAGTAAAATTCTAAATTTCTATGTTTACATGCCATGATCCAGACTGTACCTAACAAAACACGGTACATTTATATTGAAAAAATGGGGTCCCATTTATTTGTAAGAAAAAGCTGGATCTCAGCATTCACCAGAGCAAAAGTCAATGGCAACCTGCACAGAGGCCTCAATTTCACTTCTTGCCAAGAACAAAATAGAGTTTACATAAAAATAGATATGACCCAGGTTACCATATACATCGGTATATGACCGGTAGTATTTACATTAAAAACATTGCATTGCATAATTCAAGGAATAAAATACCATCATGCATTTCATTTTAACTGTTAAGGGGAAGAATGCAGTTAACAGACTACGTTTGCTTACCATGATTGTCCCGGTATTTACTAAAGGCAGAATACTCAAAGGTTTCTCGTTTACGACTCTCCTTCCGCACCCCGCCATTAACCCGAGTGTCACACAGGGCACACCACGTAGGCAACAAGAAACTTTTGAATACTATATGCTATTACACTGGCATATTAAACTAAAGGTATGGGTACATAACCACATTGAAAGGTTGGATGAAAATGTATGAAAGAATCCCAAGAATTCTAGTTCTTCAAATGTAAAAAACTATTTGGATCATCTCAGAGGAGCACTGAAGTCCATTCAAAGTTTAATGTCACTCTTCAGACAAGTACAGACATAACACACTTCTAGGAAGGAACATTCTTTATCATTCTGCACAAATTAAAATACAGTGCATGAATCAAAAGGAACAACATTAGATGATTGTTACGTTGGAGGAAGTTTTTGCCATTTCTTCCGGAGAATGACTTTTGAGGACTTCTCTGATGAACTGTTCGAGGGCAGGAAAGTAGCCCTGGCATTGCCACGTGTCGTTGTGAGTCCCGTCAGGAAAAATGGCCAATCTCTTAGTCCGAGACGGGGACAGCTCATAGAGCTGCTTCATCATCACTGGCGGAATTAACTGGTCAGAGAGTCCAGAGATGAAAAGAGAAGGCATTCTGCACTGAGAGATTTTTCTGTAGGACAAGAATTTATTTTTGTAGCACCATAAAGGAAGGTAACGCATTGGAAAGAAGGAAAATAAAGTGCTGGCCATATGCGGTATGCTTAGAAACGTGTTCTCTACCATAATGGCTGAAATCCTGTGTGAATTTTCAGAGGCCAAGTGAATAGCCACAGCTCCTCCCAAGGAACGGCCGAAAAGGAAAATTTTTGTCTTGTCAAGGTCAGGTCTAGTCATCACATAGTCTAGGACAGCCTCGGAGTCCAAGCAGAGTCCTTCTTCACTGGCTTCTCCTTCGCTTTTCCCATAGCCTCGGTAATCAACAAGCAAAAGATTGACTTTGAGGTTAACCAACATAAGCAATGCATTTGGTAACCTGTGACCTATGTTGCCTGCATTCCCATGAAAATAAATTATAGTTGGGGAATAGGGCGAATTGTCTCCAGTGTATCTTATCAAAATAAGATTCAGACGCACTCCATCTTTGGTTCTGATGAAAATGTTTTCATGGGGAATCCCAGTGGGCATGGGAACATAAAGGCGTGAAGAAGATGGCTGTTCTGGAAAATAAAGCAACACATCCTGGAATTTATATAGAATACCTGCTATTGATACGAATATTAACAAAAGTAAGATAATGCCCCCGTACAGATGAAAAGTCACGATCAAAGGTAAAAGAGAAATACGGCAAAGGGCCCAAGACCAGGAAGCCAAGGCTATTAGCCATCTTTCAACAAAGTTCCACAGCATCCAGGACTTTTCCATGGCCGCTCTCCGTAAGTATCCTAAAGAGAGAGAGAGAGAGAATCAGTAATTCGACATATGTTATTTAAAAAGTCAGATTCACGATATAACAAATTATGCTACTAGGAGACGCCTCTGAAGGGCCCACCCACGGCTGCTCGGACTCCCCTGCTGCTTCTGTTCCATCGGTCTCCTCTCTCCTGACGCTGCTGTATTTATGAAACACAGAGAGTTATCAAATGATACTCCTCTTTTAAAAAAGTGCTTAATTACTGCCTGGTACTTTCATTAAGGCATTCTCCTTGATCTGACAGAAGAATCGGTTGAGGCCATGTTCCCAAATTTGTATATGAGGGAAGGGAGGCTTGGGGGCGTAAGTCAACAGCTGTGCTCCCAGCTCCTCAGGCAGAAGAGGCCAGAGGCCAACCAGCAGGATTCCAAAGCTCCTTGTGTGCCCACCGGTGAGCCAGGTAGGCTGAGAAAAAAAAAATTTCTTTGTACTGAGGTCTGACATGTAACACTATTATTTTCAGGTGTACAAAATAAGAGTATTTATATATTTTGGGAAATGATCACCACAGTAAGTAGCTAACATCTGTCACCATACACAATTGGAAAATTTTTTTTTTTTCCCCTATGATGAGAACTTCTAAGATCTACTCTCTTAAAGCTTCCAAATAAGCAATACAGTATTAATGATAATTGCCAAACAGTATACTGTATCCCCATGTCTATTTACTTTACAACTGGAAGTTTGTACATTCACCCATTTCATCCATCCCTGACTCTGGCAACCAACAATCTGTTCTCTGTATCTGTTAAACTTGGGGTTTGGGGGTTTTGTTTTGTTTTGGGTGTGGGAGGGGGGTTAGTTTTTGCGGTCTATTTTTTTCTTGTCTTTCTCTGACTTAGCTCAGGAAGCACAAAGCTCTCAGGTCCATCCATTTCGTCACAACTGGAAGACTTCATTCTTTTTTATTTCATTGTCTGTATGTATCACATTTTCTTTACCCATCCATCCATCCACCAACAGGACACTTAGGTTGCTTCCGTATCTTTGCTGTTGTAAATAATGTTGCAGTAAACATGTGGGTCCACATATCTTTTTGAGTCAGTGGTTTTGGATAAATAGCCAGAAGCAGAATTGCCAGATCATACGGTAGTTGTATTTTTAATTTTTTGAAGAACCACCATATTGTTTTTCATAGTGGCTGCACCATTTACATTCCCACCGAAAGGGCACAAGGGTTTCCATTTCTCCATATCATTGCCAACATTTATTTCTTGTCTTTTTGATAACAGCCATTCTGACAGATAACGAGGGGCTAACTCACTGTGGTTTCTGATTTGTATTTCCCTGATAATTTGTGATGCTCAACATCTTTTCATATACCTACTGGCCATCTGTATGTCTTCTTTGGAAAAATGTCTATTCAGATCTTCTGTCCATTTTATACTCATACTGTTTGTTTTGCTGCTACTGAGTTGTGTAAGTTCTTTATATACTTTGGGGACTAACCCCTTATCAGATATATAATTTGCAAATATATTCTCTCACTCAGTAGGCTGTCTTTTCATTTTGTTGGGCAGAAGCTTTTTAGTTTGATGCAGGCTCACCTACTTATTTTGTGCTTTTGTTGCCCCTGCTTTTGATGTCACAGATCCAAAAATCTTTGCCAAGACAGATGTCAGGGGCTTATGGCCAGGTTTTTCTCTAGGAGTTTTATGGTTTCAGGTCTTAAAAGTCCTCAATCCTTTTTGAGTTAATTTTTGTTTATGGTCTAAGATAGGGTCCAGTTTCATTCTTCTGCATGTGGACATCCAGTTTTCCAGCACCATTTGTTAAAGAAACTGACCTTTCCCCCGCTGAATATTTTCTTCTTAAAAAAAAAACCGAAATTCTCTTTTACTCACTCATAAAACTACCATAAAGAGGTTATTATTGAATCTAATGTTAGTGACTGATTTTTGAAATTTTACTGTATTCCATAAGCTAATAAATGGGACATTTTCATTCACTGAATTAAACACTGAAAAAAAATCATAAAACAAAGTTAAATTGGATTGGCTATAAAGATGAGTTAGATGACTTAACAAATTTGATTTTTACCATTATCTCACCAAACATGTCTTACTACTTCGCTAAACACAGACTTTGAAATTTGAGTTCTTATCCAAATGACTATGAATGTACACTGACAACAGGACATTTTTCTGAAGTTTCTCTGAAATCAACACTGCCACCCAGTTGTAGCAAGTTTTATTACAATGAGCTCCATGGTAAGCCAGAGAAAAGCAGGTATGTGAGGTAAAACAAAAATTCAAGCTTAACTATTGTAGAGGCAGCAATCCCTGAGCAGCAGATATCAAGAACTGGTTAAAAACCAGATTGAAAGTGGTTGCATTATAGCAGCCAAATAAGCCAATTACATTCAATCTGACAACTTTTGCAGATCGGTAATCAATCAATGCCTTTACAACCTATAACAGCAATTTATCTAAAGCGCTCAGATCAGTCAGAGCTATTCTATATTCCTTCAACACAGCGGATATGTCTCAACAACACATCTGGCCCACTTAAACTTTTCATCCACTGTTTACTTAATTTTATTTTTAATTTTTAATTATAAGTTATATCAATGATTGTCATTTGTACCTAACAGGTGTACTGGAGAAATGTAAAAACACACCAGCATTAACTTTTTACATCAAAATAACATTTTTTGTGTGTGTAATGATTAGGATTAACAGGGTTTGGGATAAAATACAAACATACTAGAGCATTGCACTATTTGGAAAATAAGATACCACTTAAGAAATTTCTTTGTGAACAATTTTACTATCTTTTTCATGGTTAGAGCCAATCATTTATGACAGTTATCAGAGTAACTCAAAGTACCATTTATTTGGTGATTTAGTAGGAAAAAAACACAGTAAAATTTCATCCAGAATTTTTAAAATTCTGCTCTACCATGTATTTCCTGAATAATCTTATGTTTATCACTTATTTCCAATCTAAATTTCTTTTTCAGTAGAATGAGAATTTTTAAAATGCCTATATATAAGGCCGGTCAGCATTACCAAATGAAACTAATTTAAAAAGCATTTACAAATGCTATAGAGATATGTTAACTGTTATTTGCTTTTGTGACTCGTATTTCTAGCTGTACTACTATGTTCCTAAGCATGTTCTCCTCAAATTAGCATCAATATCTGAATGTACCAAGCAAATCTAGAAATTTGATAAGGGCCCCTATATCCTGGATAATCAAGAATTGACCAATTTTCATATTAAATAAAAACTACCGCACTATCTCATATATACAAATAAATCAAAAACATAGAAAAAAGAGTTACAATTTTCAATTATTCAAACTTAGAAAAATTATCCTTTTAAAGCAGGCTCTGTAATATCTAATTTCAACATAAAATATTGAACTTAAATCTATAAACCTAAGAACTATCTTTCTCTTTTTCACTACTCTATTCCCTACTGGGTAGTACACCACTTTACATATATTCAAGACTAAAATATTTTTTGAATGAACAATCCACTAATATACCTTATAAGGTATATTAGTGGATTGTTCCAGTAACTTATTAGACTTCTGAGGAAACATAACTGTATTCTGAGCACTGGACATATATATATATTTAAGACGGGACATCAAAAAAATGGCATATTTGAGTTCACTTATGGTTAGAAATAAGAGGAATTAAATTTGCAGTTTTCCACAAAGCAGTCCTGAAAAGTGACCTTAACTAAATGACTTTGTGATAAACAACATAAACTTATATTCTTAAACCGTGGAAGACAGAATCGAAGTCAGTCCATTTGGAGGAATATCAAATGGAAATCAACTTTAAGGACAGGTGAATAAAAACTGCTCTGAAGTGTGTATGCTGTCTCTCTCTCTCTCTCTTTTTTTTTTTTTTTAAAGATTTTACTTATTTGACAGAGAGCGAGCGAGCACACACTTCTATGATCTTAAGAATTGAGGCAAGCAAGCCTAATATATGGAAGGACTTTTTAAATTTCCTAAATGTATTAAAACCACCGGCAAAATACAATTACTAGAGCCATCTGCTGGCATGTAAAAACAACTTCGTGCAGACCCAGACGTTATGAAGGGCAATGAAAATGAACAGTGCCTCTAATACAGTCCACTTCACAGATCACACAGCTAGTGATATGCAAGTTTTCCACGTATTTTGTCAATAACTTGGTGTGAGTAAAGGGTTAACAAAACCTCTTCTCCAGCATGAAAAAATGACCTCTGGTTAACCTTCTAGTACTGTTTCCCTGGAAACCTCATGAAGGTGAGATGCCAGCTTTTTCCAAGCAACATTTTGTGTGGTAAACTTGACCCCTAGTGGTGAGCTACACCTGGACTGAGCAAACACTGAGTAGGGCTACACATGTCCGGTGGAATCATAAAGAAAGCCTTCTCTCCGTGGGGACTGGACGTGGAACTGGTGTGCTCTTGGCACCTGGGTGCAATGCCCCGGTGCTGTTACAAAAGATACTATCTCCCACGGAGCAGGAAGCCGCTAAGTCAGGGTGGCACGTGCTCCCGCCCACGGCACCTTTCCTCTAACCTTAGCTATTACCGGGGAACAAAGCACCTGATGCTGACGTGCTGCGTTTGTATCCCCTATCTTTCAAAAAGGGGAAAGACAGAGCACCAGGTATGGCCTCTCAGGTCTTGAGCGTGATTATCCAGTTGAACCCAAGGCCACTGCTGCCGGTCATGGACAATAAACAAGGCGACTGTACATTTTATGGGGGCATCTACGGGGCAAAACATTTACGAAATGTGTTGCTAAATTTACAAAATGTGTTGCCAAAAGAGATGCATTATCTGCCAGGTTCTTCCGTATGCTCAAATGCATTTGCTGATATCACCTTAGTATACTGAACAACCAAGAAAGATGATGAGATTATATATTCAAAGTTAAACCAAAGTTTATACTAACTAGAAGGGTTGCTGAGAGGGAAAGAGGATTAGACCTACAGAAAACAGAAACTCAGTCAACCAGTATCTTCTCATCTTCCATGCTTCTACATTATTATGTTTTAACTTTATGCCCACATTTAAATATCTGACTTATTCCCATTTCTCAGTTCTGCTCTTGCTACGCTATCACACAAGGTCTCACATGTCAAATGTCTCTCAAATTCGTCTACCTGTGGCTTTAACCACTCCAAAAACTCTCTAATTAGTGTCTAAGAACCTGATGCATTAACCCTCACCACGATCTCTCATGAAAAGTAAACCTCACACCACCTCTCACCAGTCAGAATGGCTAAAATTGTCAGAAAACGACAGATGCTAGCGAGGATGCGGAGCAAGGGGAACCCTCCTACACTGTCGGTGGGAATGCAAACTGATGCAACCACTCTGGAAAACAGCATGGAGGTTCCTCAAAAAGTTGAAAATAGAGCTACCCTACGACCTGGCAATTAACCCTAAAGATACAAATGTAGTGATCCGAAGGGGCACATGCACCCGAATGGTCATAGCAGCAATGTCCACAATAGCCAAACTATGGAAAGAACCTAGATGTCCATCAGCAGATGAATGGATAAAGATGTGGTGTGTATATATGCAATGGAATACTATGCAGCCATCAAAAGAATGCAATCTTGCCATCTGCAAGGATGTGGATGGAACTAGAGGGTATTATGCTGAGCAAAATAAGTCAATCAGAGAAAGACAATTATCATATGATCTCCCTGATAAGAAGGATTTGAGAGGCAACATGGGAGGTTTGGTGGGTAGGGAAGGAAAAATGAAACAAGATGGTATCGGGAGGGAGACAAACCATCAGAGACTCTTAATCTCACAAAACAAACTGAGAGTTGCTGGGGGGAGGGGGTAGGGAAAGTGTGGATGGGTTATGGACATTGGGGAGGTTATGTGTTATGGTGAATGCTGTGAAGTGTATAAACCTGGCAATTCACAGACCTGTACCCTTGGGGCTAATAATACATTATATGTTAATAAAAAATAAAAAATTAAAAAAAAGTAAACCTCATTTATTAATAAATCCAATGGATTTTTCTCAATTCACACTGCAACACCACAATCCTCAGCAGCACTAAACACTGACTCCTCCTTGGCTTCCAGTATACCCAAATCCCAGTGTTCCTCCCTCTGATACACCCCTAAAAGTCGGTATCTTCCCAGGTCCTGTCCATTTATCTACTTCCCTTCCCTCAGCGATCTCATTCTCTCTCTTGGCTCGAACTATCACACTTGTGTATAACTTACTTCAATTCTCTGTGTCTACTGCATCTCCAATCTCAATTTATCTATTCCCTGAGTATCTGATGCTCACTGACTCCTCAAACTTATCTACAAACAACCACATCCTTCTCCTCCCCTCACATTTTGTATGCTTTATGTCAATTACTAAAAACAAAAGACAAAAAACAAAACCAACACATGGTGTGCAAACAAATAACTTTTTTAAAAAACACAGGTGAAATCCTGGCGTTCAATATATAATGACGTGTAAACTAAAATTTAATTAATGTGTGACAGTTTCAAAAAATGAGCACATCATTATAACATGCACAGGTCTTGACTTTGAATGAAAAAAGTCAACATTAAAAATAATCTCATGCTTTTTATTTAGATGCAGTATTCAGAGTCATCAAACAGATATTACTAAGCACTTCTCAAGAAATGATCTATTGAGGGGCGCCTGGGTGGCTCAGTCGATGAAGTGGCCAACTCTTGATTTTTTTTTTTTTAAGATTTAATTTATTTATTTGGCAGACAGAGATCACAAGTAGGCAGAGAGAGAGGAGGAAGCAGGCTCCCCAACTCTTGATTTTGATGCAGATCATGATCACAGGCTCAGGAGACCAAGCCCCAAGTGTTCCTGGCTCAGCAGGGAGTCTGCTTCTCTCCCTCTCCCTCTGCCTCCACCCCTGCTGGAGCTCTCTCTCCCTTGCTCTCTCTCTCTCAAATAAAAATCTTAAAAAAAAAAATCTGTTAGAAGCACTACTAATTTTTATTATAATGTTTAGATAAAGTAGATACGATCATTTTCCTTTTATTTTTTTTTTATTTTTTAAAGATTTTGTTTATTTATTTGACAGAGTAGGCAGAAAGAGAGAGAGAGGGAAGCAGGCTCCCTGCTGAGCAGAGAGCCCGATGCGGGCCTCGATCCCAGGACCCTGGGATCATGACCTGAGCCGAAGGCAGAGGCTTTAACCCACTGAGCCACCCAGGCGCCCGATCACTTTCCTTTTAAAAGAACGGTTTTGAAGTACCAGCCACATCCTGATGTACTACAGAAGCACTTTAATCAGGAACAGAAGCCCCAGACCTGGGATGATCCCCTTGAGAATGTATGGTCCGCATTAACTTGTTTTATTCACCTGTAGTGCTCCGTGTGCTTCAGGTTTGTCAATGTTAGACCGTCGTGAGTACACAGTCACCAATTTAAGACTAAAAATAAAAACAATCTGGAGCCGTGACTTCAGAGGCTGTCAGAACCATCACGTTGGCTGCAGCGTGAGCGGGTGGACGTCACCGAGCCGCTGACAGGAGCGCTCACCTGACCGCCATTAGTCACCTCGGGCGCTCCCTCGTTTGTATGTACTTGGGAGAACTGCAAATGGTTCCATTTTATTTAAATAAATATTGTCTAAGTTGATGCTCAAAAAAAGAGAGAGAGAGAGACCAGTACCAACGTCACGCCCCTGGTCAGCGACACGAGTCCTCAGAACACAGGCACAAATCCCCGCAGAGGTTCTCAAGGCCAGCCCAGGCCCCTGGAGCGGACCCAGGGTTGGTTTCCCAGCCCGGCAGATGCCAGGGCACCCTACCTGCTACTTAAAGACGAAAGACAACGCCACAGATACATGCAGATCCTACCTCATGTGACTCTCCAGTGACTCACGATCTACTCCGGAAACAGGGGCACGTCACAGCACATGTCTAACACGCACCGATCTAATCACAGAGGACACGAGACAATCAAAGATCACAACTGCCCTTAAATACAGCAACTATGTGTCCTTTACAACAGAATTTGAGGAATCTCTACATTTCAGCATGCTTGGTTACTTACAGAAACCAAGTGGAAATTTACGCAAACTTTTAAAAAACAGGACAAAACACAACTCCACGATTAAGGATTTCTCTTCCTTGCCATCAAACGGCTATCTATGCCGCTTATTTTTATTACTGAGCACAATTATTCGCAGGAACTAGAAGTATTCAAGCATAATCTAAGTAAATACTTGGCAATCACAGTGTCCAGGAAATCAGAGCAGTCGAAGCGGATGATCTTTAAGGTCCTTATTAGGCCTCAGACCCTTCTACGCCAGTGGCTGCACTGCACAGTCCTAAGGGCCACAGGACCCTTCTGAGGTATCTTAAAGATCCATGTTATAATGGCACTAAGACACGATTTGCCTTTTCACTGCTGCATTAACGGTAGAAACCACTGCTGGAGGACGGCAGCTGCCTGAGCAACAATGAAGGCAGCGGCACCCAGAGGCAAGAGTCTAGGAGTGCCATTCTTTATCGCCATGAACTCCAGGAAAGGAGCCAAAAGTCAGTTTTACTTAAGAATGTCACTGAAAAAGCCGTAAAAATTATTAATTTACTTATATCTCAGCCAATAAGTATACATCTTTAACATTTTGTGTGATGAATGTGTGACAAAATGGAGAGGACACAAAAAGCCCTAGGGCCCTGCACTGAAATTCAGCGTCGAGAGCTGAACTGGCTGCTTTTTTTAGGTGACAACAATTTTACTTAAAAAGACCACTGACAAACTATGGTTATTCAGACTTCAGTGCCTGCAGACACGTTATGGAAAACAAATGTGAAGTTGCCAATAGCCTCCCATGACTTCAGAGGCTTTCCGGCTGGCATCACAGTAATGATGGTACCAGCAAATGCAATTTGATAACCTTTTCGATTACCAACATTTGAAGGAATCTGCCCAACACAGCAAACAAATATGTTCCAAATGAGCAATGAATGCTGTCACATCAAGCAGAAGTAACAGTCCATTATAAGACAAACCAATGGATTTTAATGTAACAAAGACAAAAGTTCTTTGATCCAAGTTTCAGATTCCACAATGTAACCAGCCCTTAAGAAACTACTACCTGTTGAGTATGGGACCAATATCAAAGAACATCCGTAATACTCTTCTCTTTACAAGTTTTGTGTGAACCTGATTTGCTTCACACAGTTCACCTAAAACAACCTACCTTCTGAGAATGAATACAGAAACATGATAATATACCTTCTGCTAAGCAGACATTAAAGATATTTACAGAAACGTAAAACAATGCCATACTCCTCAAAACAGTTGCTCTCGACAAAAAATATATTAACACAGAATGAACTTTTTACTGCCATTTTAAAATGTTATATACATTATAAACTCCCAGCTTTAATTTCTAACACATTAAATATCTCTCTCTAGAGTACACATATACAGAAACACTTTGGCATCCTTGATAATTCTTTACAATGTAAAGAGGTTCTGAGACCAGAAAGTTTGAAAACCACTGTTCCGGTTGTCTAACTATACAACCCTACTGTCTATTTCCTCCAGAAACGTGACTCCTTCAGATTAAGAATGAGGTACTATAGGGGAGAACTAGATAACTATCAAATCACCCTAAATACCCCAGAAATCCACTTGAAGACTGACAGAATAAACTCTACAACGAAGGGAGAGCAGGGGACACATCGAAGAGGATTCCTACAGTTGGGACTTCCAAGTACTAGGGGAATAAAGTGGGGCAAGAGCATTTCCTTGGCTTGTTCCCGGTCTTAGGTGAAAAGCATTCAGTCTTTCATCACTGGGTAGGATGTTACTTGTAAGTTTAATATAGTATGGCCTTCATTATGTTGAAATAGATCCCCTCATACCCACTCTGTGGACAGTTTTTATCATGAAATCAGATGTCTAATTTTTTCAAAAGGTTTTTCTGAATGCTGAAATGATCTTATGATTTTTATCCTTCACTTTGTTAATGTGTTGCATCATGCTGACTGAGAATAATGAACTATTTTTGCATCCCCTGAAAAAAAAAAAATCCCTGACACTAATATAACATTGTATGTTAACTCTACTGTAATTAAATAAAAACATAAAATAAAACCAGAACCCCCCCAAAATGTACTACAGTAATTTTGTGTATTATAATATAGACAGGTTGCTAAAACTTGCTAGATTCTGGAAGAGAAATATCTTTAATAAAAACACCTAGCATTCTTCAGGCTCCCAAGGATCATAAACTAGAAGACAGATGGCAAACTCTGGAGGGAGAACTTTCTGCCCAGGCAAAAGTTCTATGTCACTCCAGGCGAGGCGTGTACCCAGTGACTCTTGCTTCACACATTCTCAGATCACTAGCCAAGTCCACATTTAACCCATTGATCCACCCAGGTGCCCCCCATGTCCACATTTAAATATGGCAACTCATTTTGAATGGGTATTCCCACATATCACTTTTTTACCTTGGGTCTCGGTTCCCACATTTGGAGAAGGGAGCTGTTACCTGAATAATCCATAAGATCTCACAAATTCTATTTTATAGGTGACAGAGAAAAAGTAAAGGTAGAGTTGGAAAATAAGCACTAGATTTTAAATAGTCTTTGTTAACTAGTACAGTAGAAGGTTGGAGGGCCCAGCTATATGACTTTAATGAGTAACTGAAAAGTTAGTGAGCGAGCTAAGTATGCACCAAGATTAAAAATGAGTCTCTAGAAATCTCCAACGCGCACAGACACAGTGATTTTATATTTCAATTAGGGTTTGTGAGGTATTTTATTCATCATACATTTTCAGTCTCCTTCCCAGACCACTACTGTCAAAGTCACATATTTTTAAAGCACACAAAGTTGTAGAAAATAACTTTGGCGGAGCAACCTTCACATAAAACATAGCATGTTTTAGGAGTATGTAATTACTGAGAGGGGAGAAAGAAGAGTCAGGAATATACAGGGAACTATCATGAGTTTTCATGAACTCTGAAATGTCTTGTTTTTGCTTTACTTAATGGAATTTGGGTTAGTCTCTCCAATAAAAAGTAATGACACGATGGCAAATGCTACATTAAAGATTATTTTCAAGTCTAGAGTAACAAGCACCATCAACTTTTTCCTTGCCAAAAGATATTATCACTTCCCTCTGAAGTCTGTAATCTACTCAGATCAGTTCTCTATCCAGCTATCCTTTATCCCCAAATCATAAAGAAAACTTAAATAAATCAAGAACTAAAACTTAAATTATGGGAATGAATACATTTTAATTATCACTGCCTCAATAGCAGAGTAGATCAGACAAATATGTTATTCTTTCAATCGTACTTAAGATCATATTTTAATAAAAGTTGGAATTCTCATACAAAAAAGTAAATGCTAATTATCTTGATTATTTTAATTGCGAGTGCTTACATTGTATTATACAGTGTGTAGTGATTTACTGATTCTGCCAACAGTCCAAGATCTTTGAGAAGTACAGAAGATGTTTACTAGTACGTGAAAGACAAATTCCCCCAGACACTCTGACTGAAGGTTCACCAATTACTCACATGCAATGGAGAAAGTCCTCAATCATGAATGTACTATTATTTTTAAAGGCCCCTAAGTCTATCTCAAACTGGTAATTTTGGGAACAGCTTGTTTAAAAATAAAAACTCATCATTTGTTAACAAGCATACCTCCAAGTGACAGAACAGGTTCACGTCCACGGACATCAAATCCACGTGTCACTGTTAACGGCCAGATCACAAGGGACAGGAGGGTCCCAGGCTGCTCATCAGCTATGCAGGGAATTCAGTTTCCAATCACATTTCAAGTACCACAGCACTCGGGTTCAACCCTCCTACATCAACGTATCTCCTTCTCTACTAAGCAGGGAGAAGCGAAGAAATCATGGCAGCCGCACAGCGGACGTGGAAACACAAGCAGCTATCAGTGTGCGGGAGACACCACACAATGAATTATCTACTTCCCTAATGGGTACCCACATGTCATCAATAATGAAAAAGGGGGTATTAATAGTCCTCTGGGACAAATGAACAACAACGGCCTACAGAAATGTTGGATAGGAACCGAATCATTCAGAGAGCGCTCAGAACTGGGATTTAAACCCGCCTGAGCAGAAACCTCGACACATGTACCAACAGCCACACGGAGAGCATGTGTGTGCTTCCCCTTTACTTGTAGCATGGGAGACTTGGCAAATACAGTCAACTCTGACAGAACAAAGATGACAGATTATTGTCACTATGCAAGCCAATCACAGTTTGTTCTGAGATTATAAATAGCTACAAGGAAGAAAATTGTTTAAAAAGATCCACAAAGGCTAAAAATGCAAATAGTAATGTTAGAATTAAGACTGATAATGAACTTCAGGACACTTCCAACTTATGAAGGGGGTACAGTTCTAGCCACTTTATATTAACTAGATGAATGAAACTTGAAAATTATTTTCTTCTAATGATTCTCAGGCTACCTCATTAATGCATATAGTTCAAGTCCTAGAAATACTACACCTCTGCAACTTTAGAACGTACTGCTGTAGGAGTTGACATATTAGAAAAGGTAACAAAATATAACAATTCATTATGAACTGTATCATTTGAGGGAAAATCATCTTAATTAGAAGAATTAGAAAAACTAGAAACTCTTTTGGTCTCAATTTAAGAAGGGCATCTATGGGCCTCATGCCTTGCTGGGGTGATTAAACAAGAACTAGAAAGATTTTAGAATCTGAGTTATCACTGAGTCCTAAATGAGTGAAAGACAGAGACACAGGAATAGATTCCCCTGAAATGAGAAACAAGAGACAGGCGATCATAGGAAAACCTATCTCTAAGTGATACTGATAACCCAGAACAACTTGGTTCCTAAATCCTGTCACTCGGAGGGCAAAGGGGCTGGAGGTGTGTCTGAGAAGGCATGTGGGCCCCAGGATGGGGAGGTAGAGACAGCCAGGAGCTGCCTTACCGCAACCATCTCAAATCAACGACCAATGGGTGGCAATGCCACGCAGTGGAAAGAGACGTTTTCCAGCTTGGTCTGTTATTACCTGGATGACTTTTGTCTACTCACTTAGCTTCTCTAAATGCATGTTTCCGCACAGATAAAGGCGAGATGAAACATGTAATTGAAACACTGCTGGGATCAATGTAATAGGTAGTGTGTTATTGCAGCTGCTTCTATAAAACAAAATTTAAAGTGATTTATGATCCACCAGAGCAGGGTAAGTGAAAGTTAAGCACAGCTACAGGTCCTGCTAGACTTGCATTAAATAATGGGTACGACTCACCGGAGAATACCTGAGTACTCGCGCACAGGAAATAACTAGGGCAATGCCCTACTTGTTCTGTCAAAACCCAGCTCGGGTAGCAGCTCCTTCAGAAAGCCTTCCCTGTCCCTGTCCCGGGGCGCCCGCCCCACGCTCTGCGTCCGCACGCGGACGGGGGCACTGGCTGCCGCAGTGGAGCCGGGCACCTGTCTCGCACCGGCGGGCAGTCCGCGAGGCCGGGGCTGCACCCCCTGGGTCCCACGCTCTCGGCAGACAGTGCCGGGCGCGCAGGGAGGCTGCACAGTTACCGAACGGAGCAGCCGGTGGTCCGCGTCGGCACCGGGGAGAGGACAGCGCCCGGGAACAGCCAACTGCTCCTTCCCGAAACGAAATCTAACTTTCTCGCAGAAAACGCGACGAATGTGAGCGTGCACACACACAAGTACTACCCCGTGCGGAAAGAAGCCGGGAGGGGCTCCACGGAAACCCAACCCCCGAGCTCGCCGCCCGTCGGGTCTCGCGGGTCTCACTCCGTGACCAGCACCCGGCAAACGTCCGTAGAGCGGCTGCAGAAGCCAGCGCCGGTTTCGGGGTCAGGACACCCGGGGCAGGCACACCACGGATGCATTTTCCAAAAAATAAACGCCGGCGGAAACCCGCAGCACGATGGGCTTCGGCCGCGCGGGGTGCGCTCGCGCGGTTTCCTCGACGCCCCAAACTTGCCCGCGTGCACCCGCGGGTCCCCACGCCCGCCCCAGCAGCTGGCGATCTTCCGGCGCGCTGCTCCTCGGGGCGGGGGAGGCCGGGGGTGGGGGCGGGGCGCGGCGGTCTCCCAGTACCGGTCCCGGCGCGCTGCCGGGAGCGCCGCGGCGCGGGTTCGGACACCGGCTCCGGGTCCGGTCGCCGCACGGCGCCCGGGGCCGTCGGTCACGGCGCGCCCGCGGCCACGCTGCGCCTCCGTCCGAGCCCCTCACCCGGCCCCCGTCCGCGTCGCGCAGCCCCGGGGAGGCCCCGCCGGCCGCCCCCCGGACCCTGCCCCGGCGGGAGCGCACCGGGGCCCGGCGGCCGCGCACCGCACTTACTTAGACCCGCTCGCAGGCTGCGCAGTCGGCCGCGGACTCGGAACCCGGCGCCGCGCAGCAGCGTCCCCCCGCGCGGCTTCCGTCGCTCCTCATCGTCCTCCGCCAGCCGAGGGGCCGCCGCCGTCGCCACGGTCTAGCCCGGAGCTCTTGCGGCGCCGCTCTCGGCTCCTCCACTTCCGGCCCACGCTCGGTGTCGCCGGCAAATGTCCCCGCCGGCTCCCACATCACCTGCTCTCCTCTCCGCCTTCCTCCCCTGAGTGGGAACCCGACCCGCCCTCCCGGGCATGCGCACAAACCGCAGTCGGGGGAGTCCCCGCGACGGTGGCCCGCGCGGACAAGATACCTTGGAGCCCGGCCCGCGGCGGGCGGGAGCTCGCGGGTCGCTCCCCGGTGGCTTCTGCGCCCGGGGTCACTGGAGGCCTTCCACCCTCATCCGAGGACCTCGGGGTGAGTGTTGGTAACGCACCAGACTTCCCTTCAGGACGCAGTCTAAGCGTGCACACAAATAAGTATTAATTACATAAGAAAGCGTGTCTGCCTGGTAGAGTTACCGGGTACTAGAGTGTGTTCCCCCAAGTACTTAAAAGGCGTGCATAGCTCACGTTGTTTCGGTTTCTCGCAGCCCTGCCCTCTCCTGCCTGTATCAGAGGCCTGAACCTGGAGACCCTAGAGGGCCTTTCAAAGAAAAAGAATACAAAATTTATCTTATTTTTGCAAATTTTACAAGAGCACAAGACCAGAGGAACATGCGAGAGCCCAAGTCCTGGGGAGTGGCTGCACAAATGGGCCCTTAAAGGTGGTGTTTCATTAGATTCGCTATTTTTCTTTTTTTAAGATTTTGTTTATTTTGAGAGGGAGCGTAAGTGGGGTGAGGGACAGAGAGAGAATCTCAAGCAGACTCCCCGCAGAGCATGGAGCCCACCTCAGGGCTCCGTCTCACCACCCTGAGATCATGACGTCAGCTGAAACCAAGAGCCAGAGGCTTAACCCACTGAGCTACCCAGACATCCCTCATTAGCTTCACTATCAGCCCTTCTAGGCACTCAATTGGTTTTCTACAGAATCTGTCCCTCTCCCTCAATCATTCCCCCATTCTCCGTGCCCTATTTTAAATATACAAAGGATATTTCATATTTAAAAACAACAGACAAACACGTATCCTCCATCGGATGGAGAGCTCCAGGTCAAGACTCTCGTAATAGCTTCTTGTTATTTGTCACCAATAATGCCGGGCACTAAGGGAGACTACTGACATAAAGTAATAATCACAGCACCTCTAGAAAATACTTAATGAAAAACCCCTGATTATCTTTGAACCAAGCATTAGAAAGGCTAAAATATCATGGTGAATTGGAGACTAAGATTTGAATTAATTTGGAGTTTGGTTTCATAATCCTTGGCTCTTCTCTTGTATGAAAAATATAAAGTGAAAACTCTGACATTGTAGGAGCTCAGTAGATGTTGAACAAGGTGCAAATGTGCACAGATAAATGCCCTTTCCTAAGATGAGCAACTGTGGGGGGTCCTCTACCAACACTGTTGGGTGCTAATCCAAAACAAATTGATAATTAAGTTGAATAATTATAAAGGTTGTTTCCCCATCGTCATGGATAATTTCTCAATTCTCCATGAAAGGAGACAACCCGTAACAAAACATTGGTAGAAATCAACAGCTCCTGCAACATAAGGACTGAGTTTGTTTTCTCTCAATCTTGCATGCCTAGCACAGTTACTGTATCCATGCTGAATAAGGGTTTGCCCAGTACTTTTATTTGGAATCCTCGAACAGATACTAGAAGAGTCCATAAAGACTAGAAGAGTCTTTATGTCTGTTTTAAGAATTATATGTTATGTATTTGTATGAGTTACGTATTATTTCTGTACGAAGAGACAAGAACTCACACCAAAGTTGTACCATCTTGAGAAACAAATAGGAAAGGACAGCCTTAGGCAATTTTGCAAAAGCTTATTTTTCCATTTAAAGGAAACAGCAGACATTTTGGGAGGGAAAATGCCCCTTTTCAAATCAGGGCATTTTTCACAACAACCAGTGAGATGAGGGTTGGTACCACTGCTTACAGACAGAGAACAGAACTCTATGAGGCCGAGCAGGGAGAGGACTAGCCTAGGTTCATAGTCCAAGTAAGGGTCAGTACACAAGGTGCTTCCGATTGTCGCTCGGAGACGGAACCCACTCTCTTGGGTCAGCCACTTGTGAAGAGCACCTGCTGCTTTGGGAGGCGACCGGGAGTTGCTTGTAGTCACACTGACACTAGGGCTCCTTGGGGACCTCCGCAGCCTTGCAAGGCGCGCCCGTCCCGAGCGCCACTGCGCCTGCGCGCATTGTCCCTATGACGTCACGGACTGACGCTGTGACGGCGGCCGCTCTCATCATCTTCATGACGTCAGAGACCCCTCCCCCCCTCGCGACGCACCCCCCCCACCCCCCCACCCCCCGGCTTTCAGGGGCGATTGCGTCTGCGCCCGGAGCAGCTGGCGGAACAGCCCTCGGCCGGCGGCTTCCGGTTTGGTGACCGCTGCTGGGGCTGCGCTTCCGGTCGGCCGTGTGTGCGGCTGCGCAGCGGGGCGCGGGCGTCGGAGTCCGCGGGGCGAGCCGGCGGGTAAGTGCCGGCGGGCGGACGCCGAGCCGGCGTGACCGGGGCGGGTGCTGTCCCTCGTCTTCCCGGCCCGCCACATGCTTTTGGTCTTGAAAGTTCGTTTCTGTTTCCGGAGAGAAAGTCTTTCAGGCCCGCTTCCCGGCGCGGTCATAGGGGCGGGCCCGGGCCCTTCGGGGACCGCGCGGCGCGGAGGGCGGCCGTCCCTCGGGGCGGGGTTCCCGGGCCGCGGGCGAGGCTCGGGTTTGTCCGTGTCCGCCTCCCGGGCCGCGCTGGCCCCTGCGACGCCGCGGTCGCGCACGTCCCGACTCCGGGGCCTCGTCCTCCCCAGGCCCGCGGGGACGCTCCGCTCCGAGAGGTAACGGGACCGTCCGCCGGGATCTGGGCGGGTGTCCGCGGGGGCGGGTGTCCGCGGGGTGGGGACCCGGGGCAGCCGCACGGACGTCGGGGGGCCCGTTTCTCTTCTTAAGTCCGTCCGTTGTCGGCCTTCGGGCGCCCGCGTCCTGGCCTTTCCCCTCCGCGGACGGCTTCCCCGAGCGGCGCCGTCGGGGGCGGGTGCTGTGGGGGGCGCCGCTCCCGGGGGGGCCTCGCGCCGTCAGGGGAGGCCGGCGGGTCGCGCGCTCTCCGGGAAGCGGCCGGGCCGTCGCGGGCACCGAGCCCGGTCCTGCTCTGGGCTCTGCCGTGTCGCCTGAGGACAGCAGGGCGGCGGCTGGCGGAGGACGGGTGGTCGCTGTGTGTGTTGTGTTAGCTTCGCACGGTACTGGTGGTGTCCGTCCCCCGCGTGCCCTGCTGCTCTCCGTCCGAGCAGAGCGACCCGCGCTTCTGTCCTTAGCCCTTTATACAGCGTTTTAGACGTTGCTGCGTCCGCGGGCGGCGCGGTGCCGGATTAGCCGAGTTTGCTGGCCGCCCCGTCCAGGGTCAGCCCGTGTGCGGGCGTCTGACGCCGCCTCGTCTCGCCTTCCAGGGGTGGACCCCGCTTCGCACTCACGGAGACTGGGGGAGGGTGCGGGGCTGGCCCGTGTCGCGCTGCTCACGGTGGAGCCCCCGTTACACTCACGTCGGTCGGACTCGGGCCCGAACCCTAGCCACACGCTGTTCAGGTGTTCTCCCAAATGTGGACCGTGGGCGGACTGCCGCAGAGCCAGACAATAAAATTAGAGAAAGTTTACAAGGAAATCCTTTTAGGTTTAATGTTCGATGGAAATCCCAATATTTGACTTTTTTGTACATACTTTTATTTTCCTGTGCAGTTTGACACTTGATCTTAGCCAGAAGGCTGAGAAGCGATTTTCTTGTCCATTTTAAGGAATAAAAACATTTGTCTCCTCATTTCATCCTAACTCTGGGGCCCTTATTACATTTTTAGCAGTTTTGGCGCCCATGTGTAGGGTCAGTTTCAGTGTTGTAATAAAGTAGTTGAGTCTTTTCCTGGAACTTGTTGAGGGGAACTGAGACCGCGTAGACTATTCAGATAGATCAGAAACTGTGTACCCATCTCGAACATTGCAAGAAGTGTTTCTTGACATTCTGTGTTTTACGTAAATGTCATATGCGAACTGTAAGCACAGCACATCGCATAATGCACTGGCTTGAGGGCGCGCGTTTCGAGAGGTAGACGGTGAGCACATCTGACGCGTGTTTCAGTCAGTTATGCAGATGAGACCGGGGGAGCCGTCACTGTATTCAGAGATCAAAAGCTGGGAAAAGTGGTCTCTCATGGGTTTTGTCTCATGGTCTACCTGACTCCATAGAAGCGGAGCATTGGGCTGAGAAGTGTGGCCTTTTTCCCCAAAGGCCATCAAATGGCTGTTGTGGAACTTTCCCAGTGCAATCACAGCTGCTAAATGTTTTTCACAAAACTGAATCCCACGGGGCATAGTGGGGCTGGGGGTGGGGAGCGTTGTGCCATGTGTGACCAGCCCCTGGCCTTTGCTCCTGTGCTTCTCCAGGAGCTCAACTCTAGTCACCCCGTAATTCACTCCACAAACAAACCTACTGTATACCAGGCACTACTGACACAAAGTACTGCTCCTGACCTCCAGGGACCGGCAGTGTGGTGACCGTGGTACCACAGCCAGCTGTTGGATTTCTTGTGCCAGCTGTCAGACAGTGCGGCCTGTGCTCCTAGTGAGTGCTGTCTTGTTTGCTGCCATGGGGAATCTCCTGGTCTCTGAGAGTACAGTGCATCTCCCTCCTCCCTCCCTCCTCCCTGCTCTGACTCCCTGCTCTCTAGGGGACACAGGGATGTGCCAGGAGGGGTCTAAAACCACAAGATAGGACACAGTTTATATTCCTGGAATGCACATTTTTACTTGAAGTCTTTTTTGGAAAAGTTAGTTGATTTTAATGTTACATAATGTAAATCATATAGTAGCTCTGATTCTGATAGAATTTGCTGGGGTGCCTGGGTGGCTCAATTGGGTAAGCTTCCGACTCCTGATTTTGGCTCAGGTTATGATCTCATGGTGTGAGGTGGAGCTCCGTGGGGGCCTCTGCACAGGGCAAGGAGCCTGCTGAAGAGTCTCTCTCTCCTGCTCCCTCTGCTCACTCCCCCTAAAAAAATTGCATGGATATTTAAAACTTCAAAGAAATTTCACAGTTGTGGTGATCACTTTGGAAAACAATCTAGACCCTAACCCAGCAAGGTACCTGTTATTTCCTCTCTGACTTAAAAAGATGCTTCAGTGAAAAGCTGTCTCATGACATTTTACTTTTGTTAAAACACTTAGCATTTTATAATAAGTTCCCGTTAGATCCCCTTTCTCTTTATAAAATGTATGCTTGCTCGCTCTCTCTCTCTCTTTTTTTAAGATGTTATTTATTTTTTTGAGAGTGAGAGAGAGCACAAGCCAGGACAGTGGCAGAGGGAGAGAGAGAAGCAGGCTCCCTGCTGCAGGGAGTCCGAGCATCCGCACCAGTCCCAGGATCCTGAGATCGGGACCTGAGCTGAGGCAGATGCTGCACCCACTGAGCCCCCCCCACAGGCGCCCCAGAACTCGTGCTTTCTTAAGGCAGAAACAGTATGGGGCCTGGCGCATATGTAGTCAGTGAATTGTTGGGGGGTAGTTGCATGTGAATAGGAGCAGAAAAGTGTGCTAATGAGTTTAAGTTGGTAAAGCCATTGAGTAGCTATGATAAAATAGAGTTAAAAGAGGTAGGTCAGGTAAGGATTTCATAGGAAGGGTGTTCTGAGTTGGGTTTTGGGCACTGGAGTGATTTGGCTTTGCTAACAGTGAAGTGAAAGTAAACACAGATATGGGCTTTTTTTGGCTGAAAGAGAAGATAAGTTCTTTGGGTGAACTCCTACAGTACCCGCAAAGCCAAATTTCAATTCAGTGATTTGTTGAAAACGCCGATTTCTGATGCTGTATGGTCATCTGACAGAAGAGGAGGAGAAGTGTCAGGAAAGGCCTTACCTCAGAAGCCCAGAAATGAAATGAATTGAGCCTTGTTTTTTTGGTTGTGTTATTCCTTTGCACGATGAGCTAAATGAGGAATGGAATCATTAATTCAATAGAAGTTGGAACTTAGGGAGAAAGACAAAGTGGTCAATTTCAGTATTGTAAATGTACGGAAAGGGGCTGGTGATACTTTTGATAATAAACTCTAAATAGGATGGAAGTAAAATAGTTGATTTTTAGTAAATGTAGAGAATGAAAAGAGACAAGTTTTTAGCATTAATTTGGTTTTGTTTAGCAAGCATTGATCACGAATGAGACACTATCTGTAAGGTCTTTACATGAAATGTTTAGTTGAATTTTATCTTTAATTGAAAATTACTCTCTTTTTGCCTTCCTAGTTAAACCAGAGAATTCACCATCGCCTCCATGGCCGCCTCGCAGACTTCACCAACTGTTGCATCTCATGTTCCTTTTGCAGACTTGTGTTCAACGTTAGAACGAATACAGAGAAGTAAAGGACGAGCAGAAAAAATCAGACACTTCAGGGAATTTTTAGATTCTTGGAGAAGATTTCACAGTGCCCTTCATAAGAACCAAAAAGATGTCAAAGACTCTTTTTACCCAGCAATGAGACTTATTCTTCCTCAGCTGGAAAGAGAGAGAATGGCGTATGGAATCAAGGAAACCATGCTTGCTAAACTTTATATCGAATTGCTTAATTTGCCTAAAGGAGGAAAAGATGCCCTTAAACTTTTAAATTACAGAACGCCCACCGGAACTCGTGGAGATGCTGGTGACTTTGCAACAATTGCATATTTTGTGTTGAAACCAAGATGTTTGCAGAAAGGAAGTTTAACCATACAGCAGGTAAATGACATTTTAGACTCAATTGCCAGCAATAATTCTGCCAGAAGAAAGGACCTAATTAAGAAGAGTCTTCTTCAGCTAATAAGTCAGAGTTCAGCACTGGAACAGAAGTGGCTTATACGGATGATTTTAAAGGACTTAAAACTCGGTTTCAGTGAACAGTCTGTATTTTCTGTTTTCCATAATGATGCTGCCGAGTTGCATAACGTCACCACAGATCTGGAAAAGGTGTGTAGGCAGCTGCATGACCCTTCCGTAGGACTCAGTGACATCTCCATCACTTTATTCTCAGCCTTTAAACCGATGCTGGCTGCTATAGCAGACATTGAGCGGATCGAGAAGGACATGAAACACCAGAGCTTCTACATTGAAACCAAGCTCGATGGGGAGCGCATGCAAATGCACAAGCAGGGTGGGGAGTACCAGTACTTCTCCCGAAATGGATTTAACTACACGGATCAGTTCGGCAAATCTCCACAGGAAGGTTCTCTTACACCGTTCATTCACAGTGCGTTCCAGCCAGACATACAGATCTGTATCCTGGATGGCGAGATGATGGCCTTCAACCCCAACACACAGACTTTCATGCAAAAGGGGACTAAGTTTGATATCAAGAGAATGGTGGAGGATTCTGATCTGCAGACTTGTTACTGTGTGTTTGATGTACTGATGGTTAATAATAAAAAGCTGGGACGTGAGACCCTGAAAAAGAGGTATGAGATTCTTACCAGTGTTTTTACACCAATACCAGGTAGGATAGAAATAGTGCAGAAGACACAAGCTCATACTCAGAAAGAAGTGGTCGATGCTTTGAATGAAGCAATAGATAAAAGAGAAGAGGGGATCATGATAAAACATCCTCTGTCGATTTACAAGCCGGACAAAAGAGGCGAAGGATGGCTGAAGATTAAACCAGAGTACGTGGACGGGCTGGTGGATGAGCTGGACATCTTAATCGTCGGGGGCTACTGGGGTAAGGGTTCCCGAGGGGGCATGATGTCTCATTTCTTATGTGCCGTAGCAGAGACGCCTCCTCCTGGTGAAAAACCGTCGGTGTTTCATACTCTGTGCCGTGTTGGTTCAGGTTACACCATGAAAGAACTGTACGATCTGGGTTTGAAGTTGGCCAAACACTGGAAGCCTTTCCATAGGAAAGCTCCACCGAGCAGCATTTTGTGTGGAACGGAGAAGCCAGAGGTGTACATTGAGCCTTGTCATTCTGTCATTGTTCAGGTTAAGGCCACAGAGATCGTCCCCAGCGACATGTATCAGACTGGCTGCACGCTGCGTTTCCCACGAATCGAGAGGATCCGAGAAGACAAAGAGTGGCACCAGTGCACCACCCGGGACGGGCTGGAGCAGCTTCGCGGGAAGGCCTCGGGAAAGCTGGCTTCCAAACACCTGTACGTCGGCGACGGCGATGAGCCACAAGAAAAGACGCGGAGGGCTGCCCCGAAGATGAGGAAAGTTATCGGGATCATCGAGCACTTGAAAGCGCCCAACCTTTCTAATGTAAACAAAGTGTCGAATATATTTGAAGACGTGGAGTTCTGCGTCATGAACGGCACGGACGGCCATCCGAAGCCCGATCTGGAGAACAGAATTGCCGAATTGGGTGGTTACATAGTGCAGAATCCAGGCCCAGACACGTACTGCGTCATTGCAGGGTCCGAGAACATCAGAGTGAAAAACATCATTTCTTCGGACAGACATGATGTCGTCAAGCCCGAGTGGCTGTTGGAATGTTTTAAGACCAAAAGCTGCGTGCCGTGGCAGCCTCGCTTTATGATTCACATGTGCCCGTCAACGAAGGAGCATTTTGCCCGTGAATACGATTGTTATGGTGATAGTTATTTCGTTGATACAGATTTGAACCGACTGAAGGAAGTGTTCTCGGGAATCAAAAGTCCCAGCGCGCAAGCTCCTGGAGAAATGGCTTCAGTGGTTGCCGACGTAGAGCACCAGTATTCCTGGGACGGCCACCCTCTCAGTATGTTTCGGCGCCACGTGGTTTACGTGGACACGTGCGCTGTTGTGAATGACTTGAGTACCAGCATCGAGGGAACACGATTAGCCGTTACGGCTTTGGAGCTTCGGTTTCATGGAGCCAAAGTGGTTTCTCATTTAGCTCAGGGAGTGTCTCATGTCATCGTTGGGGAGGATCAGAGTCGTGTGGCAGATTTAAAAGCTTTTCGAAGAACTCTTAAGAGAAAGTTTAAAATCCTGCAACAAGATTGGGTCACTGATTCAATAGACAAGTGTGAGTTGCAGGAGGAAAATCAGTACTTGCTTTAAAGCTAGCTTTTCTGCGGAGGAAAGCCTATGGTCCGGTGGCCTCATTGTGATGAGGAGTCCTGAGAAAAAATGAAACTGTATTTTATTTTTAATCCCTTAAAATTTATATTTAAACAGCATTATGAGATATAGAAAGACAATTTAAATATGTGAGATAAATAAGACACTGAATGGACCAAAGCCAAGAAATAAAAAATTCTTTTAGCCGTGTGGTATTTAGTGACTTTTAAAACCAAGATGAAATAAACACTTTAAATAAGAGACATTTATATAATATCCCTACAGAAATTGAGAATTTTGACTCAAATATTAGTTACATTCATGAACTTTTAGAGTCATTAAAAGTATTGATCTAAGTGGATTTTCCTAGATCAAAATTTTAATAGTTTTTATCTAATTACAGCATTACAAGAAAGAAGCAGAATTGCTATAATCGGACTTATAAAAAATATTTCTTTTAAATTGAAGGCTAACATTCTTTCAAGTGTGAAATATAAACAAATTTATTTTTTAAGGTTAAGGGCAAGCTCACGAATGAAACCTTGTTAATGATGTCATTAGGTAAATTAGGAGAAATAACTTAAAATTAGATGAATTTAATTAAAAGAAACTTGAAGTTTTAAAGTACTTGGCCCACTTTTTTTTTTTTTTTCCTGCAACAGAGTATGTTTTAAAGAGAATGTTTTCACGTGCACTGTACTCCAGGATAGATCATATTCACAGGGAGTGGTTTTCCTAGATGTAATCCATTTGAGTACATGTCAAGATGGCATAAGTGTTGTAACTTCCATTACAGAGAGGTAAATTGCTCTGTTTAAAATGATTTTATCCCTAGATTATTTAATTTTGTGTAATATATATATACTAAATTTTAGAATGCAGTCTATTCATTTTGAAAAATATGTTTTCATGACAGCTTTGTGATACTTGAAATATAGTACCCAAGGAATTATTATTATTATTTGTAAACAATTTGAAATTTTATCGATACAGTGGAACAAATGTTATATTTCTTTATTTAAATAAAATAATTAATATACTATTAAAATTTGTGATGTATTTATTTTAAAACAATTCATAGTAGTTATTTCAATCAGACATATTTTGTTATTGATATAATTTTTCACCAATTCAAATCAGGTTCCTACTTGAGGTCCTTTGTATTTCGTATTACTGAATGAACTTTATTAGAAACTTAAAGTTGGGACAGCTGGGTGGCTCAGTCAGTTAAGTGTCTGCCTTTGGCTCAGGTTCTCATCTCAGGGTCCTGAGATGTAGCCCCCAGCTCCCTGAGAGCCTGCTTCTCCCTCTCCCTCTGCTCCTGTCCTTACTTGTGCTCTCTCGCACACATTCTCTCTCAAAAAATAAATAACACTTTAAAAAAATTTTAAACATATATTTTTATAATACCCATTGAGAAAAACTATAAAACAGATGCCAGTAATGGAAATAGGGGAAAAAGTACATAATTTTACTACCAAAAATAGTAACATTCACTATTTTAGGTTATTGATAGTATGGGAAGTGCAGAATACATCATTTACAGTGTAACAGATGAAGATAAAACTGTAATGCTGTATTTGATCAGCTTTTCTCAGTGGGAGAATTTACGGGTCACTAAAACATGTCTGCATCACATTAAACTGTTGTACACAATTCCACTGAATGAGTGTAATGTATTCAGGTATGATATTATTGTAAGACTTACAGATTATTTGACCTTGCACCATCCCCCGGCTGCACCTTTTTACTTTCCTAGAAGCATTGTGGTGAGTCTGTATCATGGTCTGCGTATTCTAGTCCTGTTTTCTCCTTAAACATTCTTAGTACAGAATTGCTGATTCAAAGTTATGTATTTTTTAGTCAGTTGATATGCAGTTATGTAAATTTGACACGTAAAATACCTTTCATTCATCTCTGAATGTTGGAGTTCAGTTTCTTAGTACCGGACCTGTTCTCTATCTTCATTTGCTCCGTAAGTATTCTCATCCCATCCCTTGGCTTTAATATGCTGATAACCGCTCACGTATTTTTAGCCCCGAGTTCCTTCACGTAGGCAGCCACATAACATCACACGAAGTCTAATGAGCCTCTCCTACTTAATGTGTCTAACTGCAGTTTCATAGCAGGATCTTAACTGCACGAGAGCACAGTATAATGAGCGTGTGCATGCACGCAGCTCAGTATGAACTGTTGTCTGTGACCATCTTTTCCGTGTTTACAGACCTCTGGATTATTCTGCAGTCACGGCACCTAATCTAATGTACAGGTATTCTGTGTGCAGCTCTGGGTTTCTTGAACACACTCCCGCTCTCTCCCAGCGGTCCCCTCCTCGCTGCGTGGTGCGTCTGTTGACTGTCCTGGTCAAACTGAAAACTGGGGAGCCATCCTTGCCGCGCCCCCCCCCCGCCATTCTCATGTTTCCAAGACACAGCAAGTCTTGTTGGCCTGACCTTCCAAGTAATCCAGAATATGAGCGCTCAGCACGCTCCCCAGTCACCATCATCTTCCCCTTCCATTCACCGGACTGCGGTCACCTTCCTATTTTGCACTGTTACCACTGTGTGTTTTGCACGACACCATTTTTCCTTTTAAAGACGCAGTCAGTTCGTTTTTCCTCTACTGGTCACAACCACTGAATTCCCATCCCATAACTTCAAAGCTAATCAACGGCCTGTTGGACCTGGCCCCGGTGACCTATCTTCTGTGAGCTCTCGACTTGACTTCCTATCAGGACACCCTTGCTCACCGTACCACAGTCTCACTGGTCTGTGTACCTTGCCTTCCAATTTCATTCAGGTCTCCTAGTTTGCCCCACTCACATCCCCAACACATACTATCCCTTCACTCTGCTGTATTTTTTCCAAGGCGCTGAATCTTTATTTCTTACTGCTAGAATTCAAATTCCATGATTGAAGACGTGCTGTGTTTCATTCACTGTTGTGATCGGTCACTCAATAAATATTAAAGGAATAACTCCTCTGAATCAGACAGAAAAGCCTACTTTGCTCTTCACCAAGGCCATGGGCTCTTCCCAGAAAGCAGGATGAGATATTTACCTTTCAAGAACTCTACCTTCTGCATCCTAATGACATAGCACCGTCGTGACTGAGTTCATATCTTTAGGCTGATGGCATCTTCTTTAAAAATCAGGTGGCTACCCTAGCTGCTTCATAGCCGTGCCCTTTGGCTGACATTGGAGTGAGCATGGCTGACTGGGAAGCTTGGAATTCTCACTCTGGGGGAAATAGGCTGAGCATAGCTTTGAAACGTCAATATGGAATTCCCTGAGCACTAGAGCACTAGAGCTATTCTGTAAACCATCCCCATTCAGTTTCAACCAACATATATGAAGTTCTTACTTTCTTTGACAGTCATATAAGTAAAAGAAAGAAAGAAGAGAGAGAGGAAGGAAGGAAGGAAAGACAAAAAGACAGCCTCTGCTTTCAAGGAACACAGAGTACCCAAAGAGAACGATAGTTGGAATACAAAAGTTAAGTGCTTTCCTAGTTAAAGGAATGATGGATTCCCTGGAAAGCATATGCCATAGTGAAAAGAATACAAGCTCTTAGAATTTAGTTATCCTGGGCTCAGTTCCAGTTCTGCCACCAATTATCTGTGTTATCTGAGCAAATCACAACCTCTTGGAACCTTAGTTTCTAAACTTTCAAATGGAAACGGTCTCCGTCTCCCCCAGAATGTTCGAGGACAGAATTAGAGCACCTAACACACAGAATGGCGCCTCCAGCTTTAATCTGCTGCTCTTACCTGGGCCTCTACAGAGGGGTTTAATTCTGCAACGGGGGTTAGTAAGTGAGTGAATTCTGGAACCATACGTTGAATTCCTTCCAACATAGTGGTATGGAGGGTTTTTCCTGGCAGAGGGAAGAGAATAAATAACAGGTATGGGGAATACAAAAATTGGGGGGAGGGTGTTTGTAAAATACTCAGTGGGAGGGAAAGATATAGGTAAATTAGGATTGATTTTGAAAGATTTTATTCTTTTAAGTTTTTTAAATTCACTTACTTGAGAGAGAGCAAGAGTGCAGCAGGGGCGGGGGTGGAGGGAACAGTTGGTCAGGGAGGGGCAGAGGGAGAGGGAGAAGCAGATTCCCCACCGAGCAGGGAGCCTTAATCCAGACTTGATCCCGGGTCCCTGGGATCATGATCTGAGCTGAAGGCAGACACTTAATGACTGAGCCCCGCCAGGCGCCCCGGTAGAATTTTTGTCTCGTGTGGATTAACTAGTTCTGCCATCCTTGCATCTTTTCTTCCGTAGGCATGGCAGCAAATGTAACATTTTGAAGTAGATTAAAAATAGCTTAAATTCCTTCTTTTAGTGAGATCCTAGCCATTCTTTTTAGAAAGAGAGAGGGCAGTGGCAGGGAGGCCGAGGGGGAGGGGGAGAAAGGACGTCAAGCAGGCTGCAAGCCCAGCTCACAGCCCAACGCCAAACTCAATTTCATGACCCTGAGGTCTGGACCTCAGCCAAAATAAGACTTAGGTGCTTAACTGACTGAGCCACCCAGGCATCCTGATCTAGCAATTTATTAGTATGGTTTTAGCTACATTGATTAAACAGCTTAGAAGTTGCTAATTTGGCAAATGTATTTTGCACATGGGAAGGAGGCGGGATCATTGAAGGTCACAGCATCGACTTGGATGGGCGGATTGTAAGGTGACCCCCCTGGTCCCTACGTGATGGTGTTCACACCCTTGTACAGTCTTCTCCCCTCGATTATGGGCAGGTCCTGTGACTTGCTTCTTATCAGGAGAAAATGACAAAGATGATAGATGTCACTGTGTATTACATGATAGTGTGTGGGTCTCAGTCTTCCTAGCCGACTCTCCCCAGCCTCTCTCTGCCTCCCTTCCTCTGTCTTCCCTCTTCCTCTCTCGTCTCTCCCTCCTTCCATCTCTTGCCCCTCTTTACTGCCTTTCACAGAAGTAAGCCGCCATGGATCCCACGGCTGATGCCGCCATAGCCGTGGGAGCAGGAAGAAAACGCTTTCCCCTTTGAGCCTCCAGTTGGAGATGCACCAGCAGAAGTCGAGCGCATGTCCCATCATGCTCTCCTCTTCCTGAGAACCCTGGGGAACTAAGTGAGGAATGTATGTCAAAGTGCTTGCAGCGTTTAGGGCAGAGGAGACAGTGAAGAAATACTTCCTCCCCCTTCTCCATTTGTTCCGTTAAAAAAATAAATAAATAAATAAATAAATAGTCCAAATCGTTTATTACATATTCATATCCTGACTTCAACCTTGTCTCTCTCTGTTTAGCCTATTCCAGCCACACTGACTGACGACACTGCGCCTGCCCTTTCTGCCTCCACAAATATCCCGTTTTCTCTTCTGACATGCCCTCTTCCGGCACCTGCTGTGACACCCCCCCCCACTTTAGATCCTATTCATCTTCAAAGAGTGGATACACCACTTTGATCCTGTCATCTGCCCCAGTTCCCCAGCCATGACCCATCTCCTCCCCACCACCCAGGAACTTGTCACTTTTGTGCTCTTTATAATTTTCCACCCCAAAATCTATTTATCTGATGTTATCTTTTGAGCTAGTGCTTTGAGGATCTGAAGGGCATTGGGCGACTCCTGCTTCAGAGTGCCTTGTGTTTATGGAGGCCCGGACGTGTATTTGAAGGACAAGGACCCAGGCTGCTGCACGACTTTCCATTTCTGAGACTTTGTTCTTTTCTTATGTGTAGAGTCATTGTTGTTCTTAAGGGACTTTATACTGACACTTAGAACATCAGCGTCGTTCACTGCTTACCAACTCTCCGCTGGGGGTTGGGGGGGAGAGAGACTTACAGGTGTAACTCAGCGGTTGAGAGCAGAGACTCTGGAAACAAGGGGCCCCACTCTGAATTTGGACTTCTGTACTTGGACAAGCCATGCAATTTTTTTTATGCCTTGGTTTCTTCTTGTATAAAATAGGGTGAGAAGGGCTCCTAATCTATCATGCCGTGTTGACTAAGCATGTGTGTGTGTGTGCGCACGTGCGTGTGCAGATGTGGATGTGTCTGAGAGCAATGCTTGGAGGGCTGCCTCATTAAAGGTATTATCTTGTCTGGTAGAAGGGGGGTGACAGGTGCATGGGTACTGTGATACATGGAAGTAACAGGATGTAAATTGGAGAAAAGGACTATTCTGGTAAGGGAAAACCTTCCAACAGGCAAGCAGTCATTTTTTTACCCTTTCTTCTACATGGTGGTTCACAACTGGGGATGATTTTTTTTGCACACCCTCCTCCTCCCACCCCCCAGGGCCAGGCAGCATCTGGAGTCTGATTGTCAAGACTGAGGTAGCACAGCTTTTGCGTGGTGGGACCAAGGATGCTTTTAAATAGGCCACAATGAAGAGGAAAGTCCCCCACAGCAATGAACCAGATGAAAATCTCCCTCTTGCTGAAGTAGAGAGAGTTGTCCCAGAATCCAGTGAAATGTGATGGGGAAGACATTTTATTATCTGTGAGTAATGCATTCAGACCAGCCATGATCACAACTTTATTGCGAGTCAGTTTTTCATTCATAAAACGAATGCTCATTCCTGCTCATTTCTTTTAAAGGGGTTAGTATGTGGGTTAATTAGTGTTTGCAAAGTCCTTTGAAGATGTAAAGTCCTACATAAGTGCTATTTATTATTAATTACCATTCCAGAAGACCTACGCTGTGACCCTGCTCACTTACTAGCCCAGCCAAAGCTCAAAGACCTGAGCGATACTGAATGACTTTGGTAGGTTGGAACATTGATAATGAGAAAGATAGGCATCAGGGACCTAAGCTGATTTGAGATGGCTGGGATATGACTGTATACAAATTGGCTCATTAAAATCAAGAGAACTATAGGTTTTGCTTTGGGGTCTCTTTGCTGAATTGGAGTAAATTTCGTCCAACTTTGCAACACTGTATATAGCAAAGGAGTGTAGTGTATAGCCAGAATCCATGATACAACCTCAATGATTATGAAGAAACAAAATAATTCATAGGAAAAATTATATTACTCATATTTATAAACTGATTTTCTTGGGCCCGTGAGTCACTGTGTAATTTACACTGTCTGATAAAATGAAAGCAATAAAACAATTGCAAAAACCTCAAGAAACCAGGACACTGGGTATAATAAAAAACGCTGTTCTTTATAAGTATGAAGGATGAGTTATGTCATAAATACAGTTGTACACTTTCACTGAATGTCTTTACATTTCAAAATAGCTCTTAGTCTCGCCTAATGGGACATTTTCCTTTTAGAGCAAAGAGTCCAACCTGTAGATTTACGTAACAATGTTATCTTCAACTCAGCATCAGTCTTAATAAAAGTATTTGCTGGTGACATACTGGACTGAATCTGGGTGGCTAGCCTGACGAGGCATCAACCCGAGCTGTGGGGTTTAGCTTTGTTGAATTCTGCCGGAAGACCGTGTGTGCGCTTCAGTGTAAAATAGAGTGGACATTCCATGTCAATGGGAGAAAACATGCATTTTTTTAAAAAAAATTTATTTAGTTATTTAGTTAGTTTAGAGAGTGTGTGTGGAGGGAAGGGACAGAAGGGTCAAGGGAGAAAGAGCCTTTCCAGCAGACTCCCTGCCGAGTGTGGAGCCTGATGCTGAGCTCGATCCCAGGACCCTGAGATCATGACTTGAGCTGAAATCAAGAGCCAGAGGCTCAACCGACTAAGTCACCCAGGCTCCCCGAAACATGGATTATTTAATAAACCGTTTGGAGATAACTATGTAGTTACCTAGAGAAACACAGTCAATTTGGAGCCCTCACTGCTTAAACCAAATATATTTCATACAAATCAGATATGCAGAAGCAAAAACCAGGAGTGCCTGGGTGGCTCAGTCAGTGAAGTACCGGCTCCCGATTTCGGCTCAGGTCGTGATCTCAGGGTCCTGGGATCCAGACCCAGGTAGGGAGGAGAATCAGCAGGGGGTCTGCTTGAGATTCTTTCCCTTTGCCCCTCCCCTGCTCACACTCACTCTCTCACTCTCTCTCAAATAAGAAACATTTAAACAATTAAAATTAAAACAAAACAAAGCCATACAAATAATACAAATTTAGGAGAAGGGTGTCTTTTAAGTATTGAAAACAAAAACAGAATAGAAGCCAGAGAAGAAAAGATTGCTAAATTTAATTTACAAAATTTATTAAAATACTCCACAGTCAGTACCATAAATAAGTCACTGGAGGTGACCTAGTAGAGAAGATATTTGTGACTTTTTTCTTTGTGATATCTAGAGCATCTGTAAGAAGGGCTATCATCTACATAAGAAGTAAAAAATATGACTTTACATAAAATTTTTCAAAACACAAAAATATAGGTTAAAGAAAACAGCTATTAAACTTATATAAAGAGAGATTGCTCATCCACAATAAAGACATACTAAAATGTGTTTTTCTTTTTGCTATGAAATGTATAAGCCAAAACTTTTATTTTTGTTTTGATGAGAATGTGAGAAAACAGATATTCTTATGCTTTTTTAATGCAAATATGTACTTTTATCATGTATATATTAATCCTCTATGGGGGCAGGTGGCAATACCTACCAAAATATAAAATGCATTTATGTTCTGCCCAAGTTATTCAGTTTGCAAGGGTTTTCCTGACAGATGTTGTTACACATATACAAAAGACACGTTCACAAGGATAATCACTGTAAAATTACTATGATGAGGAAAAGAAATAAATGTTAACAACAGTTTGATCACATAAGTGATGGTACATCAGCCCATGCAAATATGAAACTCTGAGATACATAGAAATGCATTTTGGGGACACCTGGGTGGCTCAGTCCATTAAGTGTCCACTCTTGATCTCAGCTCAGGTCTTGATCTCACGGTTGTGAGTCCAAACGCCACACCCAGCTCCACACTCAGCGTGGAGCCTACTAAAAAAATAAAATGGCTTTTCTTTTCTAAAACTTTCCCTTTTTTTCTCCTGACTCTATCTCAGGAAACTGCAGGGCACTGAGGAAATTGTTTTAACTTTTGTATTTCTTTAAGGAGGGTAGACACACACTGGTTTCCCCCAATATCCCGCAGCAGAGTGTTCCAGTGAAAACTTCTCCAAGCTCCACGTGATGTGAAGAAACCATTATCATTAATTTATACAGAAACATTTTTGAACATTCCAAGGCCCCCAAAACTCGACTCTCTCTGGCTTTTCTGGGCCCTTAGGACACATCTTGCTAAAACAAGCACAGAATAAATCAAGGTCAAGCCCAGATGCTCACAGAGAGATGTCAGAGCTCTGACGGCAAGATGGGGAGATGCTGAGTATGTTTGCTGGGGAAGGAGTGGGCAGCATACAACTTACCCACGTGGAATTTAAGAAACAAACAAGCAAAGTAAAAAGGGAGAGAGAGAGAGAGAGAGAAACCAAGAAAAGACCCTCAACTGTAGAGAACAACCTGACGGTCATCAGAGGGGAGGTGGGCTTGGATGGGGACTAAGGAGGGCACGTTGCACCTGTTGTGATGAGCACCTGGTGATACAAGAAAGTGAGGCACCTGATATTGTGTACCGGAAACTGATGTAACACTGTGTGTTAATTAACTGAAACGTAAATAAAAACTTTTTAAAAAAAGGAAAACCTTGTCTAACCACCGCAGAGACCCACCACTTTCTTTCCTTGTTATTATCGCCGTGGCAGTGACCATACTTGCATGTTGGTCCACTTGTTGTAAATATGGATTAAAGGATAAGGTCTGGCTCATCCAAACATGGATACTCTAGATTAGGGATGAGACGGAAAATTAAAGCACTCAGCGACTGCCAGGTGGCCTGGCCTCCACTCAGGAGTGCCACCTTTCTCTGCCTCACAAAACTAAGGGACATGCCTGGAGACGATGCCAGTTTCCTCCTCCTCAACATGTCTCAGCATGACTGTTTTCCAGCACATCCTGGACTGTAATGTAAATTTATTAACTGAAGGAGCTTCCCCTTTTGTATTGGCAATCCCATTGCAAAATCAGTTTAAACTTTTCTCAGTAGAGAACTTGGTCATGTATTTCTTACAACATTGTCTCCTAAGAATAAGTTCATTAGAAGATCATCAGCAAAATACTTTTTCAGACAATCTGTTAACAGCCCGATATAATGCTTGTCTCGGTAGTAGCAGCTGCCAGACTCAATGACTCACTGAACAGGACAATAAATTTCAAGCTTATTTGATTCTGTTAATTAGTGTAAATGAGATCACTGTAGGAGCAGTTCCTAATTATCAGTTACCGTCAAATACCTGATGGGAGAGGTGGAGATGATACGCATAATCTGAATCATATTCCTTTATGTGAATGTAGTGAGAATGATCCGGTTCTCGGTTAGCGTCCCTCTTGGAAGTGAAATCCCATACACACGGCTGGCTGCATGTGCAAGGTTGCTCATCATAGCATTATCTGCAACAGAAAACAACTGGAAATGATCTGAGTGGTGATGTAAATAGAGCGCTTGGTAGAGGATGTGGTAGGCAGCCGTTAAATGATCGAGGGAGAAAATTTCATGGCATGCAGTGTATGAAAAATATACGCCAGTCTGCAATTTTAAAAAAGTATATATATATATATATATATATATATATATATATTTTAAGATTTTATTTATTTATTTGACAGAGAGAAAGAGGGAGTACACAAGCAGGGGGAGAAGCAGGCAGAGGGAGAAAGAGAAGCAGACTTCTGCTGAGCAGGGAGCCTGATGTGAGACTCGATCCCAGGATCCAGAGATCATGACCTGAGCTGAAGGCAGACACCCAACCACTGAGCCACCCAGGTGCCTCTAAAAAGTATATTTTAAATGCATAGAAAAAATACAGCCTTATAGATCTTGTATCAAAATAAGACCACCTAATATGTGTAAGTGCTGTCCCTATGACTTATTTTTCTCCTTTGGGTTTGTCTGACTTTTCCAGTACTTTTGTGCTGAGGGAAAAATGCCAGTGGAATGGCATTACTATGTACTTAAAAATTTAACACTGAACACTGCGCTCAATGAAAATCGAACCGTGAAATCAGAGATCTTCCTTTCTTCTCCCACTGACCTCCATAAGGGATGTTCATTTTTTTTCCTCTTGGCTAATCAAAGTTTTCAGACATCTATTCCTTTCTAGAGATTCCTGCATTCAGTTCACCAAGTTTTACTTAGTAGGAAGACGGGACCTGTGTTTCATTCAAGTCCTAACCTGGTAGGTGCAGCCCGACTCTAACAGACGCGATGCTGTTCCTGACACCACGCGGGGACAGCGGGGTCACAAACCTAGCAGCTGGGCCTGGCCCCCCCAGGGGAAACACTGTCAGAATGCGCCTCACCAACACGCTTTTTCCTGCTTTCTTTAGACAAAGAACTGATTTTGTAGCACAATATACTAGAGTAAAGGTATGAAAGAGAAACTCCCCAAGTGCCCCTTGTGTCGGTGACAGGAACCATAAATTCAGAAGCTGAGAACGTGTTTCAAACACATGATGGATGCCGGGGTGGCTCAGTCAGGTAAGTGACCGACTCTTGGTTTCCGCTCAGGTGATGGGCTCCGGGTCCTGAGATCGAGCCCTGCAGCAGGGTTCATGCTGAACGTGGTGCCTGCCTGAGAGTCTCTCCCCCTCCCTTCCTCTGCCCCTCCGCCAGCTTGCGCAGGCACTGTCAATAAATAAATAAATAAGTAAATAAAATCCTTAAAATAATGCATTATAAGTGAATCACAGTATTGTTATTTCCAGCCTTGCCTCTGTTCCCAGAGATCTCAGGGCCCCTCTCTGGCCCCTCTCTGCTCCTGAATGCCCACCCTAGCTGTGTGGACCACGCCCACCCTTACCTACCTCCTCTAGCCCTGCCTCTCTGAAATCCTCCTGTATTTTTAGCCCCAACCAAACAAGTTGGTACTCAATCCTTCTGTTTTACTATAGTTATAGCAGTCTTTAGTAGGTCTTTCAGCGAAATGGAAAATTTTACCTACATTTTCAGGGGTTTTTTCCTGCTTCAGTTATAATTCATAGAGCTTCATGGCAAACACCTGTTGGTTAGCTGATCAGCTATTATGGTATCTATTATGGTACCATATTACTTTGATACTTGCACTTTTATCTGCATAGTGTAAAATAAATAGAAAATAAAAATAAATAAAACAAGAAATAGACATAGTGCTGAAAGGTTGGCAAATAAATAATATTTCACAGGATTGCTGATGAATAATTTATGGAACTATACTTTTTAGTAGAGATTTATAAAAATAAAAACCAGCTCCCTGGTGGAGCAATGACCTCTAATTTCAAAGGCATATATATATATATATATATATATATATATTCATATTCTTTTTTTAAGATTTTTTTAAAAATTTATTTGACACAGAGAGAAATCACAAGTAAGCAGAGCAGTGGGCAGAGAGAGAGAGGAGGAAGCAAGCTCCCTGCTGAGCAGAGAGCCTGATGCGGGGCTCAATCCCAGGACCCTGAGATCATGACCTGAGCCAAAGGCAGAGGCTTAACCCACCGAGCCACCCAGGTGCCCCAATATATATATTCATATTCTAACAAGGAATCATCAGAGGGAGGCACTGAACTTAACTTTAGAACATATTTAAAAACTAACCACAGAAAGGAGATGATTTGTATGTGATTGGAGTGGGGTGTGGGGACTTTGGCTGGCAGGAAACACCTGCTACCAGTTTTAAGTTGTGTTAGTGCAATGGTTTCATGCTGGACCCTGCACCTGGTATTGCTGGCAGGATGACTCTGGGCTGCTAACTCTGCTAGCTCTGAGCTGAACTCTCTCTCTAGAATTGTGATGATAACCAGCTTCCTTCAAGGGATTGTGGTGAAGATTGGATTAATACCTGTAAAGGACTTAAAACAGCTGGTTGGCACCAGGGATAGATTCATTTTTATGGGGGCCTCATACATTTTTAAAAATATTTTATTTATTTATTTGTCAGAGAGAGAGAGAGCACAAGTAGGGGGAGCAGCAGGCAGAGGGGGAAGTAGAGTCACCACTGAGCAGGGAGCCTGATGTGGTACTCAAGCCCAGGACCCTAGGATCATGACCTTAGCCCAAGGCAGACACTTAATTGATTGAGCTACCCAGGCATCTCAAGCTTTTCCAGCTCTTTTATAAGAAAAATTTTTAAACTGTATTTATCCAAGCAATCTCTGCACCCAACATGGGGCTTGAACTCAAAACCCTGAGATTAAGAATCTCACACCATTCTGAATGAGCCAGCCAGGCACCCCTTTAAAAAAGTAATACAAAATTAGATATGACATCAAGTGATAGCATTGGGAAAGGCAGAGTAATGTGCTTCAGAAGTCCTCTTCTCCATAAAAGCATCAAGAAAATGGCAAACCTTGTCAAGTTCTTTGTGTCTTAACTTGCCCTGTTCCCATTGCCCTCTCCCTGATTCCATGGCAACCCTAGAAACCAGCATCTGCAGTGACAGTGGAAACCAGTGGGGTACACACCCTTTGGAGAGACTTGGCATGATTTGGCCTATCTGTCAGCTCCCTGGAAAACCCAACTATAAGGCTAATTTTAATTTTACTAGACTCAGAGAGGGCCCAGGTAAAAAGCTTTTCCCTGGGAACATTGATGAGAAACAATCAGGGGCAACTGTTTGATGTTCCGTCTGCCTCAGGGGGATGACACTGGACGAACTGCAAGCTAAACAAAAACCTGAAAGGAAGAGAAAGGACGAAATAGCTAGGAGCGTGGGTGTCCACAGGGGCCTTTGAAAGACTCCCACACATTCTAAGGAGACTATACTCCATACTTAGGGGTGGGGGGCCTCCAGAAGGGCCCCAGGCCCTCACCTGTGGCTGATCTCAAGACTCCAAACCCGCAGGAAGCGAAGCCTAGGGCATCCTTATCAAGGCCCGACTGAGCGTTGATGACATATTCCAGCACACCCACACACAGAGCCCCCACTCCTGAGAGACCTTTTGTAAAATAAAGTCCTCTCAGCTCCAACTTCATCATCCAGGCTCTCGGCACCTCTGAAAGTGTCTCCTCCTCTAGGGACATCAGTGGAAACTGGCTCATGCACATGCGTCAGTGAACGAGAGAACTGCCTGTATTAGGTATCACCCTATGTTCAAGGGATGCTGCATTTTATACAGGTGAGATAAGAAAGCAGGTATGATGGGAAATTATTTGTTAATTACTATTTTCTAATCTTTTAAACAGAAATGGCTATAAGATTCACTTATAGCCAACAAAGTAGTTGACTTTATACCCTTGAAGACTGTATTAAATACTTGGCATTATGACTTTAAAATTTTAATTAAAAGTGAAGAAAGAGATTAAAGGGGGTGGAACCTAAAATTAGATGCTGGAGGTTCTTGTACAATGGGTTTGGGGAGAGAATTTTAGAGGATACATGATGGCTTTGGAATTGGGGAGTGACCTATGTAGGAGTAGCAACGTTCCCTGTCCTGCTCAAAGCCAACTGAATGAGAGTAGATCTAGCCCAGGTCCGTCAGTAGACTGAAAATATCATTTTGTAAATTCGAAGTAGCTTTGTTTACATTTCACAACAGGAAGAAATGGAGCGTCATGGTGATTGAAATCTTGCCTTGCTGTGTGAGCAGAGGAAAAGAGTAATGTTATGGTAGAGACACCTGACAGACAGTGCATCACCAGTGAGGGAATCAGTATCAGCAGCAGAGAGATGAGTTGACAGCAGGTACCCTGGATACGATGTGATGAGAACAGCACTTTGCTTCTATGGTCTTGCTCCCCAAATCCCACGACCCAGATCTAACCTAAGAAAAATAGAAGGCACATTCAACAAAATACCTGACTGGTAGTCCTCGAGCTGTCCAGGTCATCAAAACCAAGGAAAAAACCTGGGAATCTCTCACAGCCAGAGGAGCCTAAGGAGACGTGTGACTAAATGTAGTGTGTTCTGGATGGGACCATGGGGGCAGAAGAGGCATATTTGGTAAAAACTAAGGAAGTTCAGGGGATGCCTGGGTGGCTCAGTCAGTTAAGCATCTGCCTTCAGTTTAGGCCATGATCCCAGGGTCCTAGGATTGAGCCCCATGTCAGGCTTCCTCTTCAGTGGGGAGCCTGCTTCTCCCTCTCCTTCTGCTGCACCCCCTGGGTGTGTTTTCTTGCTCTATCTCTCTCAAATAAAATAAAAAATCTTTTAAAAAACTAAGGAAATTCAAATAAAGTATGGACTTCACTTAATGAGAATGCATCAGTACTGACTCATTAATTATGACAAGTGTGCTATACTAATATGAGATATTAACAGTACAGGAACCTGCGGGGTTTGTAGGAACCCTCTGTATTATCTTTGCACCTTTTCTGTAAATCTAAAACTATCCTAAATAAAAATGTTTATTTTTAAAAATTCCCTTAGCAAACATGGTTAGTATTTGCTGAAACGGAGACTCAGACCCGTGTTCTCTGCACTATATGAAGGCACTGTATTGGTTTTCCAGGCTGCCATCCCAAAGTCCCACAGACTTGTGGCTTAAACAGCAGAAATGCATTCCCTGTCAGGTCCAGAGGCTAGGAGTCCAATATCAAGGTGTGGGCAGGGTTGGCTTATCCTGGGGCTTCTCTCCTTGGCTGGCAGGTGCCGTGTCCTCGTGTGTTCTTCCCTCCCCACACTTATCCCTGGTGTCCTCTGTGTCCCAGCTTCCCTTTCCTACAAGGACATCAGTTAGACTGAATTGGGGCCTGCCCAAACAGCCTCATTTTATCTAAATCACCTTTTTAAAGGTCCTGTGTGAAATGCAGTCGCATTCTGAGGTACTGGGGGTTAAGGCTTCAAAATAGGAATTGAGGGGAGCGCAATTCAGACCATTACGGTACTGTTCATTTGTGGGGATAAGGCCGTGCATATTTGAGAACTATCTTAAGTGCATTTCCCATTTTACATTTAGGGCATGTACTCTGGGCAGACATACTGTGTGAAAATCTGGGCTAGAACTCTAAGTCCCTGCTTTCCACAAGCATTTGTCTCATATCTACAGGCCCTGATGCTTCCTCCCTTCCTTCTGCCTGCCTGTCTTCTCTTGCTCTGTATTTTATTCTCATCCAGCTTCTCCCCTCCCTGCCCCTCACGTACCTGAAGATGTACTTTTCTCCTAACTGAACCCTCTTCTTTTAGAGGCTTGTGCTACCCACCCCCCCACAAAAATTTAACCCCCTGGAAAAATCAACATGTACCAGCACTTTTAAAGAAATGTATAGAAAGTTCTGTGACATTTTTATGATAACATAAACCTTTCCCCTCCCTCTTCTAGGTCTGAATGCCAACCCCAAGATTCATGGTCTCTCAATCTTTAGGACTGTCTAGAGGTAATAGATGGGTGGACTTTTTTTTCTGCTCTAACTCTTTGAAAATTATAGCTGCTTGAGAATGTTTTATAGGAAATATAAAAAGGTCAAAAGACTTAAAATGGCCAATAATAATTTGGACTGAGGGATGTTTTGATTAAGCTTTTAAATTATGTTATATAAATAAATTATATGGGTTCGAATGAGCTGTAAGATTTCCCTAAACATCTAAAGAATTTTCAAAGAGAGAGGATGTCTATAATTAAAGTAGTAAATCTTTAAATAAGCAATAAATTATGCAGAAGGTCTGGAAGCACTTACTGGAAATAAAGACAAGGCAGAGATTTAGGGTGTGAATAGGTAAACGTATGTATGTATGATTACGTATAGATGTCTCATGTGGTTTTTTGGTTTGGATTGGTGTGCTTCTGAAACATTGGTTATATTAAATATTCTTAATACTACAAGTATACTACACATGGTGACAAAATAGATTAGTATGTTAGAATCACAGGGTCTGAAGAAGCAATCATTTATGTTCTCACTATGAATTTAATAATAAGAAAGTTGAGACCCGGAGAGATCACAGACATTGTTCATTACTAACAAACATATTCACAAACCTAACTGAGTTCCATCTCATGAATACAATAGACCGATTGTGGTTGAAAACTGACTTCCATGCTCCAGAGCCAAAATATAACACAAAGACAGAGTTTGGAGATAAAGAGGAAGAGGAAGGAGTCCTATGACATTGCCGGGCCAAGGAGGCTGTGGCGGGCTAACGCTTCAGAACTGCCCACCGGGAGTAAGAGGCTAAGCAGTATGTATGGGAAAATGCAGGACCTGGGCTGTTTCGAGGATGCTACCACCCAGCTGCATTCCTCATGTCTTCAAGGTGGTCTCATGACTGTCACTGGTGCCCTGGCCATCTAGGTCTCGCTACTAAGTAAGGAGGCTGAGTTCCTAGAACAGAGGATTGTACAGAAAAACTCATATGAGACGTGGAGGGAGAGGAGTCAAGACGGAGGAAGACAAAAATGTGTTCCAAGTCAAGTCTTGCTGGAGCCTTAGCGTGTCTTAATCTCCATCCATCTCTACGCTTCTACAGTGGTTTCAAAGTGAAAGGAAGGAAGAGGGATGCAAAGAAAGCCAAGTTGAAAATATGACCAACTTTACAGGGGAAAGAAGTCAATGGAAATATCCCAGTCCTTCCTACCCCTCCACACAAATACGCAGTCACGCCCTGATCCCATGATGTTGATTTGCTTGCTGATATATATATATTTTTAAAGATTTTATTGATTTATTTGAGAGAAAGAGAGAGAGAGAGAGACAGAAAGAGAGGGAGAGGGCACAAGCAGGGGAAGGAGCAGAGGGAGAGGGAGAAGCAGGCTCCCCGCCAAGCAGGGGGCCCAACACGGGCTCGGTCCTTTGACCCTGAGATAATGACCTGAGCCAAAATCAAGAGTTTGGATGCTTGGCTGAGCCACTCAGGAGCTCCTGTGGGAGACTCATGATGGCTGCATTGACACTCTTCCTATGGTGAGAGAGGGGCTATTTTCCCTTCCCTGGAGCGTGGGCTTTCCACCCGTAGTCTGGACTGAGAGAATACAGTGGACATGATGCCACCCTAGTTTCATGGCTCTCTCTGATGGGGGCTGGCAGCTTCTACCCTGATCCTGAATCCTGAACCACCCTGTAGGCCTATTGTCATCCTACTGAAGAGACCATCCAGAGGGACCCTGAGACCCGGGAACAGGAGTCATTCGGCTGAGCTCAACCTACAGACACTTGAGCACAGTCCCCTGGGGACCTCAGGGAACACCAGTCTGAACTCCTAGCCACAAAACCACAGGGTGACATGATGCTGTCCAAAGGCACTAAGTTCTGGGAGGCTTTGTCATGTGATCAAAGATCACTAAAATATGACACTTTGATTTAACTTTAGGAACAGCTACAACATTAATTTCAGTAAATTACTGTATTTATCATAAATATTCAGTAAAATGACTTAGCTTAGTCTGTGAAGTCAAAATACAGTTAAGAAATACTCATGCCTTGAAGATTCAATTGGAGACCATCACACACCTATTAATGAGCACAGACACAGGTCATTCTTGTTTTTAAAGTTCTGGAAATCACTGTCCCCCAGATCCTGCCAAAATGGTGGTTCAGAGGGCAGCACCACCAGCCTCCCCAGGAGCTTGCTGGACATGCAGGGTCTCTGCACTTGCCCCAGACCCCGGCAATCAGAAGCAGCATGTTAATATGCTCCCAAGTCCCTGGGTGATTTCTATGTAACTCTGTAACCCTAAACACCAAGAACCACCAGTCCAAATAGTTGTAGTAAAAGGAATGGAAGTTCATGAAAATAAATGTGGGAGGAACGTTCTTTTTTTTTTTAATTTTTTTTTATTTTCAGCATAACAGTATTCATTATTTTTGCACCACACCCAGTGCTCCATGCAATCCGTGCCCTCTATAATACCCACCACCTGGTACCCCAACCTCCCACCCCCCGCCCCTTCAAAACCCTCAGATTGTTTTTCAGAGTCCATAGTCTCTCACGATTCACCTCCCCTTCCAATTTCCCCCAATTCCCTTCTCCTCTCTAACTCCCCGTGTCCTCCATGCTATTTGTTATGCTCCACAAATAAGTGAAACCATATGATAATTAACTCTCTCTGCTTGACTTATTTCATTCAGATATTGTATCGCAGAGCACCCCTTTCTCTGGAATGTTTCCACGGTGGCTATCATAGCAATGGTTGCTAGCTTCGGGTCAGTTTTTTCCTCTAACCTCTCGTCGCTGGTAGGGGCACAATCTCTTCAAGCCACAAATATTCGAGTAGGAAAGTACACTTTCAAATTGGGGCATGTGTCGTATGTGTATTTCAGCTATAGCTTCATCATAAGAATACAATCTATAAACCCTTCTATCTGTTCTTTGAACATAAATATTTTACAAGATAGGCTAGTGAAGAAATGCAACAGGATTAGCATTACAAGTGGAATAATTAACCCCGTTCTAATTTTATGGTGCTGGGAAAAGATGCATCAAATCTGGAAGGCATCTAGAGAAGAGTAACAGTAACTGTTAATGCAAAACGGTGACTTCCTCGGGCAAAACACTGGTAGTTCGGCTGCACACCCCGCAGGAAAAGACCTGGTCCCTCGCGGGCGTCACTCCCTTGATAGCGGTCCATTGTTGCCACCTACTGGTCAGGAGTGAATTTGCCTCTGTTGGCCTTGCAGTTGTGTGGTTTGGTTTTGCTTTTTTTTTTTTTTTTTTTTTTTAATCTTATTTATTTATTATTTATTTATTTATTAAATTTCTTTTCAGTGTACCACTGGGAACACCCAGCGTTCCATGCAATCCGTGCCCTCCATAATACCCACCACCAGACTCACCCAACGCCTGACCCCCCTCCCCTCCAAACCCCTCAGTTTGTTTCTCAGAATCCACAGTCTCTCATGGTTCATCTCCCCCTCCAATTTCCCTCAACTCCCTTCTCCTCTACAACTCCCCATGTCTCTGTGTTATTCCTTATGCTCCAGAAGTAAGTGAAACCGTATGATAATTGACTCTCTCTGCTTGACTTATTTCACTCAGCATAATCTCTTCCAATCCTGTTTATATTGATAGAAAAGTTGGGGATTCATCCTTTCTGATGGAGGCATAATACTCCATTGTATATATGGACCACATCTTCCTTATCCATTCATCCGCTGAAGGGCATCTTGGCTATTTCCACAGTTTGGCGACTGTGGCCATTGCTGCTATGAACACTGAGGTACAGATGGCCTTTCTTTTCACTACATCTGTATCTTTGGGGTAAATACCCAGGAGTGCAATTGCAGGGTCATAGGGAAGCTCTATTTTTAATTTCATCAGGAATCTCCACACTGTTTTCCAAAGTGGCTGCACCAACTTGCATTCCCAACAGTGTAAGAGGGTTCCCCTTTCTCCACATCCTCTCCAACACACATTATTTACTATCTTGTGAATTTTGGTCATTCTAACTACTGGAACTCACACAGAAATTCAGTAATGTGGCAGGATACAAAGTCAATGTACAGAAATCATTGTTTTCCTATACCCTAACAGTGAAAATACAGAAAGGGAGATTAAAGAATCGATTCCATTTACTGTAGCACCAAAAACCATAAGATACCTGGGAATAAACCTATCCAAAGAGGTAAAGGATCTGTACTTGAGGAACTACAGAACACTCATGAAAGAAATTGAAGAAGACACAGAAAGATGGAAGACCACTCCATGCTCATGGATTGAAAAAATAAACATTGGGGCGCCTGGGTGGCTCAGTGGGTTAAGCCACTGCCTTTGGCTCAGGTCATGATCTCAGGGTCCTGGGATCAAGTCCCACATCAGGCTCTCTGCTCAGCAGGGAGCCTGCTTCCTCCTCTCTCTGTCTGCCTGCCTCTCTGCCTACTTGTAATCTCTCTCTGTCAAATAAATAAATAAAATCTTTAAAAAGAAAAAATAAACATTGTTAAAATGTCTATGCTGCTTAGTGCAATCTATATTTTTGATGCCATTCTAATCAAAATTCCACTAACATTTTTCAAAGAGCTGGAGCAAATAATCCTAAAATTTGTATGGAATCAGGAGAGACCCTGAATTGCTAAGGAGATGTTGAAAAAGAAAAACAAAACTGGCGGCATCACGTTGCCTGATTTCAAGCTTTACTACAAAGCTGTGATCACCAAGACAGCATGGTACTGGCATAAGACAGACACACAGACCAGTGAAACAGAGTAGAGAGCCCAGATATGGACTCAACTCTATGATCAAATAATCTTCAACAAAGCAGGAAAAAACAAACAGTGGAAAAAAGACAGTCTCTTCAATAAATGGTGCTGGGAAAAATGGATAGCTGTATGTAGAAGAATGAAACTCGACCATTCTCTTACACCGTACACAAAGATAAACTCGAAATGGATAAAAAACCTCAACATGAGGCGGGAATCCATGAGAATCCTAGAGGAGAAAGTAGGTAGTAACCTCTTCGATATCAGCCACAGCAACTTCTTTCAAGATACATCTCCAAAGGCAAAGGAAAGAAAAGTGAAAATGAATTTTTGAGACTTCATCAAGATCAAAAAATCTTGCTGTGCGAGATTCCTGCACAGCAAAGGAAACAGTCAACAAAACAAAGAGGCAACCCATGGAATAGGAGAAGATATTTGCAAATGACAGTACAGACAAAAGGTTGATATCCAGGATCTATAAAGAACTCCTCAAACTCAACACACACACAAAACAGATAATCATGTCCAAAAATGGGCAGAAGACATGAACAGACACTTCTCCAATGAAGACATACAAATGGCTGACAGACACATGAAAAAATGTTCATCATCACTAGCCATCAGGGAAATTCAAATTAAAACCACATTGAGATACCACCTTGCACCAGTTAGAATGGCCAAAATTCACAAGACAGTAAATAATGTGTGTTGGAGAGGATGTGGTTTTGCTTTTATTAAGTGGGCTCTGCACTGGGCCTGGAGCCCAATGGTGGGGTCTGAAGCCAACGCGAGGTCAAGACCTGAGCCAAGATCAAGAGTCAGACATTTAACCAACGGAGCCATCCAGGCACCCCTGGCCTCGCTGTTTCAATATTCATTGGCTTAAACATCTGTCTTTCAGTAATTCAGGAATTATAAAGGCACTGATAGCACAGCAGTCAGATACCGTGGTTGCCTTGGAGTTCATAGTTTGGTTCAGTAAAATGTCAGGGCCAGGCCAGGACATCGAGGAGGGCAGAGTGACTCAGGGTGAGAAGGCCTCCACGGGGGAGACATGGAATCCAGTCTCGGAGATCAGGGTAGGAGTTTCAAAAAGAAGTACAAAGAAATGGTTCAAATTTGGTTCTAGCATCAGATCACCTGGGAGGGAAGTCCTACGTGTTACTTTGGAGAAAGCGCTTCGCCTCTCCCTGTCTCCACTTTCTCACCAGGAAGAGGACGCCGGCTTCCAAGAGCTGCGGGGAGAAGAGAGAAAGGACGAGTAAAGGGCTGAGAAGTGTGCCCGGTCAGAAGGAAGTGACCCAAAAAATTAAATGTTAGTCTTGTTCATTGTATTCTTCCCGGGCTCAGGGCACACCATGGCAGCGGTTTAAAAGTATGCCTGCTCGTTTCACCACACCAAGAAGCCTGTGTGGGCAGGTGCGGTTTGCCCGAGATAAACAGGGTCATGGGATTGGAGGTTTTACCTCGTCTGACCAACATGCCTACCCTACCGTGGTCAGACCAGCTGATTCCTCTTCCTGATCAAGAGGGGTTTTTTATTGTTGTTGTTATGTCTTTTGTTTGTTCAGAGAACAAGTTTTTGTTTCATTTTGTCTCTTGCCATATTTTTCTCACCATTGTGCCCTGACTAAATATTTCCGTTTCCTGTCTTCTGAACTTACTGTGATTTCACATCATGCTGTCTGGATTCTGGGTTACTTATCCGCTGGTTGCTCTCCTGAGTCGCCGACATTGAAAAATCTGTATCTACACTTTGCCCGTTATAGACCTTCCAGTCCAGGAACCTCTTCACCACTGTGCCAGTGCCTGACTTGTGCGTGCTCTAAACTGATCCCAATGTCTTGAGCATTTCCGAGTCTCTCATCACACAGCAGTTCGCCCGCTACTCTGTGTGGCCACGGCCCACCGTTTAGCTGGGACCTGGTAGCCTGTCTGAAGTAACCCTTTGGCTATTGCGTGGACCCCTCCCCGCCCTTGTGGTTTATTGGGTCTTTAGACATTCCTGGGTGGACTAGTGGACACGGGAGCAACCTTTCTTCATTGTATGGGTGCTTTCCCCGAATACCAGCAGGAGCAGCAGTGACTGTTCCTGACGGCCACATGTTTGTGGGGTTTTTATTCCCCCTTTGGAAACAAGCGTATTGTGACTTTGAGTGTTTCTGCTTCCTGGATTCCAACCTGCAGGTGAGGTGAGCATTGCCAGATGGAGAGCTCTCAGAAGGCCCGCCTTACGTTAGTTATCTCTGTAGAAGCCACGTGTCCATCTTTCAAAGCCGACACAGAAGAACGGCAGCATCTTCTCACCTAGGTAGCACTGCACACGGTAGTGGAGAGCTTCTGCCTTTCCTTTTTCTGTGAGGGTCTGCTGTGCTCAGTTAGAAGAGGTGGGACCCCTGAGAATTAACAGCAAGGCCCCAGAGTTCAAGCTCCTGCCGGATCGTTTCCTGGCAGGCAGTGTGCTCAGCCCTGGGTGAGTCACGGGACACTTGGATGAACCCGGGGTACAGGCTGGTCTTCAGCTCTGGGGAGATGCTTCCAGCAAGCCCACTGGGAGGGCACCCAGCCCTAGGCCAATCACCGGTCTTTATGAGAAGGGATGGTAGAGAGGGAATAACTAGGGCCACCTCACTGGCCCATCTGAAGAGCTCTGCCCTCTGCGTGAGAGGAGCATGCTCTCTCTGCTGCGTTCCAGCCTCTGTGGGAACAGGCTGCAGGCTCACTTCCTCCCACGACTGTCCCAGCAGCCAGTCCGGTGACTGGCACAGAGCTCAACTCGTATTTAGTGATTGACTAGCTAACGGGAGGAATGGCCTCACCAGACAGTAAGGACAGGGAAACATGGACCAAGGTCACAGGCTAGTTGGGGAGTCAAGCTGAAAGGTGGGGGCAGCAGCAGCAACAGTAGCACTGGGTGGCACCAGGAAGGCTTTCTGTGGCTGAGCAGAGACTGGCAGCCACAGAGGGTCCCGAAATCAAGAATCCACTGGCCACATCAGCTTGTTTGCTCTGGACAGGGAAGGTATCTGGGCACAAAGGAGTAGTATGTGCCTTGCCATTTTTTGTTGCTATCTCATGACTGGTACTGCCCATGGAAGTCCAAGTTACAATTCACCTTATATTTCCACCAGGTCATGTAATAAACTATTGTTTCACTTTATTTCTTTCTCCAAGCCCAACTGAAGTGCCTCTTACTCTATACTTAGTAACTACAAGGAGTAGATTTGCTACTTGTTACATTTCTCTGTATTGATGGCCGATATAATCGGTTCTCATTTCTATGTGTAAAAGGAACTCGGCGGGTAGGGCGGGGCGCCTGGGTGGCTCAGTGGGTTAAAGCCTCTGCCTTCGGCTCGGGTCACTATCCCAGGGTCCTGAGATCGACGCCCCCCATCGGGCTCTCTGCTCAGCAGGGAACCTGCTTCCCTTCCTCTGTCTCTGCCTGCCTCTCTGCCTGCTTGTGATCTCTGTCAAGTAAATGAATAAATTTAAAAAAATATTTAAAGAAAAAAAGGAACTCAGGGAGGAAAGATAACTGAAATTTGCATGGATTAAATAAATTCTATAAATTGAGGTATAAATCTATTGATCAAACAATATTACCATTTGGAGAAACTACACAAAGGAAGTGGCTTTTGTACGAGTCTCAGAAAGAATATAAAGAAAGGTTTTTTTCACAAGAGTTGATGAAAAGTAAACAATATATATCCTTCAACACATATTTATTTATTTATTTATTGAGGTATAATTGACATAAACATGGTATTAGGTGTACAATCTAACGACCGGCTATCTGTATATATCACAAAATGACCAACCACCACAGGAGGTCTTGTTAACGTCCGTCTCCACACAGAGTTACAGAATTTTTTTCTTGTAATGAGAACTTTTAGGGTTTAGTCTTTTAACAACTTTCTTTTTTTTTAAGATTTTATGTATTTATTAGGGAGAAAATGCATGCACGAGAGAGAGCAGGAGCAGGGGCAGAGAGAATGGGAGCAGCAGACTCCCTGCTGGGAAGGAAGCCCAATGCTGGGCTCCTTCCCAGGACCTTGAGATCATAACCTGAGTTGAAGGCAGATGCTTAACCGACTTAGCCACCCAGGAGCCCCTCTTTTAACAACTCTCAAAGTAGGCAATGCATTATTACTCAGTCTCCATGGTGTACATCACATCTCCACGACTTACTTATTTTATAACTAGAACTTTGTACTGTTTGACCGCCCCTGCCCTGTGGCCCCAGCCCTCAGCTCTTACACACCACAGCCACTGTTATGTTCTCTGTATCTGCGATTTTGATTTTTTGTGTTTTAGATTCCACATGTAGTTGAGATCATACAGAATTTGTCTTTCTCTAACTTCTTTCATTTAGCATCATGTCCTCAAGGTCCAGCCGTGTTGTCCCAAATGGCAAGTTTAAATTTTTTTTCATGGCTGAGTAATACTCCACTGGATGCATCTACTACATCCTCTCTATCAACCCTTCGCTGGTGGAATGAATATTTATTAAACATCAGCCGTATACCAGGGCAGTGGGGCTGCTGGGAATTAAACGCTGATCAAGACGTTGATCAATCATGAAAATGTTCACTTTCGTTGTTCTTTCAGATTCGCAGACTTACAGAAAACCAATCGAGAAGTCGCACTAAAGAATGGAAATATTTATAGCAGCAATGGCCACGGTCGCCAAACTGTGGAAAGAACCAAGATGCCCTTCAACGGACGAATGGATAAGGAAGATGTGGTCCATATACACTATGGAGTATTATGCCTCCATCAGAAGGGATGAATACCCAACTTTTGTAGCAACATGGACGGGACTGGAAGAGATTATGCTGAGTGAAGTAAGTCAAGCAGAGAGAGTCAATTATCATATGGTTTCACTTATTTGTGGAGCATAACAAATAGCATGGAGGACGGGGGAGTTAGAGAGGAGAAGGGAGTTGGGGGAAATTGGAAGGGGAGGTGAACCCATGAGAGACTATGGACTCTGAAAAACAATCTGAGGGTTTTGAAGGGGCGGGGGGTGGGAGGTTGGGGGAACCAGGTCGTGGGAATTATAGAGGGCACGGATTGCATGGAGCACTGGGTGTGGTGCAAAAATAATGAATACTGTTATGCTGAAAATAAAAAACAACAACAACAACACCAACAACAAAAAACTCAGTAGCACCCACCTACCCAATTTTTAATTAAAGATGCCAGCCTTCAAGAAAAAAAAAAAAAAAAAGAATGGAAATGTTTGGCTTGGAGAAACAGAGGTTGGAGCAAGGCTTCCTGCAGGACGTGGTGTCCGAGTCTGTGAGTGGTGATTCCTGGCCTTGGGATGTGTGGGTGTAGACATCCCAGGCAGGCAGCAGCCGTGAGGATTTTTCTCTCACCCCCAGGGTGAAGGGGTGTTACCTGGGGAGTGACACAGGCAGTCGACTCACTATAAACCTGACTCGATGATGGAGAACACACTGCAAAGGAGTAAGAACGGGGAGTCAGATGACCTGTTGGAAGGCTGTTTGTCATTTATCTTCACAGTTACAACGGGCACGCCCGGAAGTGGGAACAGCACCGCCTGCCTCTTTCCCTGCCCATGAGCACTCGGTTTTCTTTCCATTTCATTCCGGTCATTGAACACTTTTCCTTCTTTCTAACTCCTCATTCGCCTTTGGCGAAGACACCCCCATCATTGCTGGCGAAGGCTTGTGACATGCAGAGTCCTGTGTGTTCTTACGTGGTGTTGGCAATAATCCTGTGAAGCAGGCGATCTGCATGCACCAGAAAGCTTGAGAACGGCTGTTCTAAACCTTTCAAAACCCTTATCAGTGATCCACAAGCCTGCGACCCACCCACCTCTCCGCAGCCTGATGTGTTCGTTAAATACAAAGCAGATTCACAAGTCCACAAACACCACACTGAGGGAGAAATTCTGGACATAGGACCTCGGCTCTGTGGTTTTAGACATTCTCTGTACCGGGGTGCTTGGGAGGCCCAGTGGCTTGGGCGCTGGGCTCTTGGATTCAGCTTAGGTTGTGATGGCAGGGTCATGAGATCGAGCCCCGGGGCAGGCTCCGCGCTCCGCGGGGGTCTGCTGAGTCTCTCCCTCTGCTCCTCCTCCCACCCACTGGCTCTCTCTAACAAAAATAAATAAATATTTTTAAAAATTCACCTTGTCATTCCGATGCACAGACATATCTTAACCCCTGATAAAGGCAAGAGAAGCCTCCAATATCTGCATGGGTTTCTATACTATTTACATACCGACAAAATTGTTCTTCTTGCAAAATATTTGGAGCAAAAATATTGCATAAATTGGGTCCCATTTTATTTATGAATTTATGAATTTATTTAGGTTCTGTTGTGTGATAAACACCTGTCTGTAGACTCTGGGCTGTGTCTTCAGACTTGTAGCTATTCCTAGAAAACTCGGGGGAAGCTCCGACGCCCGTTCAAATTCCCAGCGGGCTTGACCTTTTAAGGCATTTCATCACGAAGTTTCATAACATGCAGATACTAAATTCAAATTGTGGAAACTCAGTGTTTTAAAATTTTCCGTTTCTATCAAAGCATCACATTTTTCACACCAACCAGTGAAAGTCCGTGAAAAATGCACAAAAGCAAATGAAATGGGATCCTGTTGGTTACTAGCTTCAAAGCTGAATATTACTTCGTTCTGTGTGACAAAGGCCAGAGCGCTTCAGGCGCGCACCCCGGGATGCTAGCACCCCCGGGGCCATGGGGCTGGCAATGCTCGAATCCCAGAGAGTCACCTGCTCATTAGAATTGGGACACGACAGTAATGAAAGACCATTTTCTTTGGTATCTGGAGTGTCTGTGTCGGTATGCACCCTATTGTGCTGCATCAGTCATTCATGTAGGAAATTTAGGCAACTCTACCACAGGGAGTTATTTAGATGGGAATGATGTTGGGTTCTATTAGCATGTTCAATCTCTTAGGCTCACACCTGCAGTGGAGATATGTTCCAAATGCTTTGGACACAGTTTGAGAATCTTCTATTTCAGCCGAGATGATCTGGTACACAACTGGGAATCAGCTGCTTGTCCTGCATAACTTTGGAAGGTTTTCTGCCATTCCCACCATGACCCCTTCTGTGTAGCATGAGATCTAATTCCGTTTTGGGTTCTGTGATCGGATTTCTTTCTTTTCTTTTCTTTCTTTCTTTCTTTTTTTTTTTTAAGATTTTATTTATTTATTTGACAGAGATCACAAATAGGCAGAGAGGCAGGCAGAGAGAGAGGAGGAAGCAGGCTCCCCGCTGAGCAGAGAGCCCGATGCGGGGCTCGATCCCAGGATGCTGGGATCACGACCCGAGCTGAAAGCAGAGGCTTTAACCCACTGAGCCACCCAGGAGCCCCTGTGATTGGATTTCTCATAAAAACGACCACCCGGTAGGAAGAGCAGCGAGCTTCAGGAGCTGTTGTAGCTTATTGGGAATGAAAGCTCTCAGGCTACTTCTTCCTCCGTGGCAAGCGTGCACAGTGGGGCAGCTCGTGTTGTCCATCGATGGGTGGGGGTGGGGAGCTGAGTGGGTCTGCACTTCCCAGCCCCTTGGCAGGAGTGTGGCCATTAGCTCTCCAGTAGAATGTGAGCCTGAGTGATGAGTAGTATTGCAGAAGCAGGGGTTTCTGGAAGCAGACACTCCGCCTTCCCCCCCTTCCCTTCCACTCCCTAGAAGAGCCACAGAAGGAACCAACCCAGATCCCGAATGGACAGGGGCAGGGAAGCTGCCCCGTGACTCCATCCCCCACCTGACACTTCTGATGGAGAAATGAGCTGCCCTTGTTCTGAGCCGTTTTCCTTCCCAGACTATCGCCACAGTCGTTCTCTGTCAGATGGAGAGAATGGCTCGGGGGTGGGGGGAACAGAAGCACTGCCGGCCAACGGCGCCACCTGGAAGGAAGGTGCCTCGGGGACAACAGAGACGGACGCGCGAAATCCACGCACCTGCCCCGGGCTGGTCCTCACTTCCCGGAGTGCTATGGTGTTTAGTTTTGATGTTATACCATTTGGGGGGGGGGCAACATGTAAATAGTAAATAAATTTTCTTGTTTACCCATTTGTCAGTAATAAAATATTTCCTGGGTGCCTAGTATATGCCAGAGCAGTATATGCTGAGGGCTGGGCGGATCGCCAACACAGAACCAGCTCCAGCCCACAGGCCTTAACGACAGGGGTCGAGGAAGGGGAGAGGACAGAGTAGAACATGATCACAACAGAGTATGACAAATGCTCTAATGGAAAGATGTCCAGAGTATCCTGGGAGCCTCCGGTTCCCCATGAAGCCCATTGGGAGTGATTCACCATGTCCAGCTGTCAGTGCTTAGGACGAAAAAACCAGCTCACTTTAGATTGAGGACATTTTTAGTGAGCAAGAACAATTAAAAATAATCACAACGGGTGGATAAAATTAGAATACCTCGCTTAAAATACTTGGAAATATTTATAAGCTGGAAAGTAGAGAATGGGATGGAACAGGAGCCAAGAGCGTCCACTGCGTGAGGATTGATGATCGGGCCATGGCGGGTGCTGAGGAAGGACCTCCCACGCCGTGGGGCGTCTCTCCTCTATGCCCCAGCCCACGCGCCACGGGTGGACGGCAGCAATGCGCAGAAACGAAATTCTCTCTCTTTGGCGTCGTGGTTTCATCCGCACACTTCTACTCTTGTGTCCATGGCTTTGCTGTCTAAACAGCTGTCCGTCACGGTCCATATCAGGTTTGGAGAATCAGACAAGGTCTCGTGCATGGAATGCAAGTCAGATGCCTAATTGGCCCCATTTCCAAAAGTTCGCTGACATTCCAGTTCCTATTTGAGGAATTGTTACCTGGTAAAAATTCTATTTACATATGTATTCGGTGACATAAATCAGTTTTCTTTTTCCTTTTTTTTTTTAAGATTGAACTTTCCCAATTAAAATTCTTTGGTGCTACCATTGCCTAAAACTGGGTGTCTCCCCACCAAATGATCTTTATCCTATATTAATCAAATGAAGGTACTGGTAAAACAGTCAAGATTTTGTATAAATATTATTTAAAAGATTTTACTGACTTATTTTAGAGAGAGAAAGAGAGCAAGGAGGAGCAGAGGGAGGACAAGGCAGACTCCCCAGTGAGCACAGAGCTTCACACCGGGCTCGACCTCACGACCCTGAGATCATGATCTGAGCTGAAATCAAGAGTCAGAAGCTGAACCAGTTAAGCCACCCAGGTGCCCCTTAACTCAATTTTTTCTATCACTCGTTGCTTAGCTACATGTACATGACAATGTAAACCACTAATTAATGCTTATAAAAAAGAAAGACGGGGAGGCCAAAAAAAGGGGGGATATAAAGTAGCTATATATGTGCAAATGAAAGCTTTATCTTATGTTAATTCTGAATTCAGAAGAGGTTTTATTAAGAAGCCAATGCAAGACTGACACTTTACAAGTGAATCTACCTATGATGAATCACATAATAAAGATCTGAAATTGCCAATGAAGAGAAATTCCCAACAAAAGATACTTTCATTTTAGCTCCCAAATAAGGGTCACCTCTCTGCAAAGTGATTTTTTTGACCCAGCTCCAATAAATGCAGATATTCAGGCTAAAAAGAGCAAGGAGAAAACCCATGGTTGTGGAAATCTTGAGTGTGGAGCCCAGGAACATGCAAGGAAGGCGGGCACTGCAGGGACTCCTGGGCGGCTCTGTGTTAAGCCTCTGCCGTCAGTTCAGGTCATGATCCTCAGGTCCTGGGATCGAGTCCTGTGTCGGGCACCCTGCTCAGCACGCAGCCTGCTGCTTCTTCTCCCTCTGTCCGCGCTCTCTCTCTCTATCCTCTCTCTTGCTTTCTTTCATGTAAGTATATTTTCTTTCTTTTTTTTTTTTTAATTATTATTTATTTATTTTCAGAAAAACAGTATTCATTATTTTTTCACCACTATAAGCTCAGGGGTTAGAGCACTGGTCTTGTAAGTATATTTTAAATTCTTAAAAAAAAAAAAAAAAGGAAAGAAAAGAAAAGGAAGGTGGACATCCCTTAGCTGGGTAAGAGAGAGGAAAGAATGCCCCTGCAGAGGGCAAATGACTTAGGAAAGAAATGTTTTTCCTGAGTCCCTATGCTGTAGTGTCCAGTATTCAAGAGATTTTCGCACACTGTCTCGTTTCATTCCCTGGCCCTGCAGGGTGGACGGCACCACCCACTCCAACTCGAACCCATGTTCTCTGACCCTAAGGGCACGCTGTTTCTGCTGGGGGTATGCATTGCAAGGAGGGGATTCCCAGAAGTCATAGAATTAATGGCACATGCCACAATGTTTGCATTTTGCAGGGCTATGAAGCTGAAGGACAATTTAGGGATTTTTTTAATTCCATAGTGTCACCTTATATTTATTCATCCATTAGAAACTCATGTCAGAAATACCTTGACATTCTGTCCTAACCGCTACCCCCACACACCTCCACAGAGACGGCTATTTCAAGCCACCATCATTTCCTTGACTTACTGAAATAGCATCTAATTGGTTTCCCTCTCCCACTCTTGACCCCTTAATGTCTATTCCTCCACACCATCCCTGATGACATTTGTCAAAAGTAAAACTCATCACTCTCCTCCTCTGAACAAAGTTGTCCAAAGATTTCGCATCACTTGCAGAACAAAATAGAAAACAAAATACAAATTCTTACATGACCATTAAGGTCCTAGATATTTTTAAAATATTTTATTTATTTATTTGACAGACAGAGACCACAAGTAGGCAGAGAGGCAGGCCAGAGGCGGGGGAGCAGACTTCCTGCTGAACAGAGAGCCCAATTCAGGGCCCAATCCCAGGACCCTGCGATCATGACCTGAGCTGAAGGCAGACACTTAACTCACTGAGCCACCCAGATGCACCCTTAAGGTCCTATATTAAAAAGCATCACTGCTTTTTACTGCTTTTACGCTCACTGCTTCATTCAGCCTTTCTACTGCTCAGAGATATACCAAGAACACTCCAAACCTATATGTCCTTTGCAAACAGAGAGACACGGGGTCAAAAGAACAAGGCAGAGATGATTCAAAGAATCTTGTTCACAGTAACTGAGTTAACAGTGTTGTCTTTTATTTGGATGGTGAAGAGGTAGTCTCTTTTAAGATTTTTATTAGGGAGGGGCACCTGCGTGGCTCAGTGGGTTAAACCTCTGCCCTCGGCTCAGGTCATGATCTCAGGGTCCTGGGATCGAGCCCCGCATAGGGCTTTCTGTTCAGCAGGGAGCCTGCTTCGCCCTCTCTCTCTGCCTGCCTCTCTGCCTACCTGTGACCTTTGTCTGTCAAATAAATAAATAAAATCGTTAAAAATAAATAAATTAAAATTTTTATTAGGGAAAAATGTAAACATAACCCCAAATTAGAAGGACAATAATATAAAAACCTACATACTCGTCTGTGATGAGAGGAACCACCCTCCTAAGTGGGTGTCTAGGATTTCACATATGGTAGCCCTGCCCACGTCCCAAGTCTGGACCCTTAGGGACCTGAGCGTAGGATTCCCACCCCCAGTTCCCACCTCGTTTTTCCTGGGACACCTTTTAAAATAACCAGTCAACGTTGAGTCTCTGAAAAGTTAGAGACCTCTGGCCACAACTACCTTGTAAGTAATAGGTGCTGCCATCCTGCTCTCTATCTATTTCGTGCTCACTCATGGCCTGGGACTGCCCTTCCCTTGGTTTGCTGAGCACCCTCAGCCCCTCACCCTTATTTGGGGGATCTGCAAGTAACACATCTTATGACTTTACCTCCTTTGTGTGGCTGTGCTAAAACTGTGCCTTCAGTCAAGGTTACCCGGAGTTTCCTTTTCTCTAAAGTGGGAGATTGGATACGGAGGGGGCTCCCTGCCCACCTCATTTGGCCCATGCCCCCTCAAGCAGCAGGCCATGATCTGCATGTTCGTAATCTAATTCTCCAGCTCTGGCTTCTCAGGACATCGTCACCCAGTCGAGGCGATCAGCAGCTCACTGAGCTCGTGTTCCATAGGTACTTTGATTAGATTCTTCTGCTGCTACCTCCCACCACCGTGAGCCACACAAGCAAATCCCAGACCTCACATCCTGTAGTCTTATCACTTATTTCAATCACTTCATTATTAAATTTGTTATGCATCTCACAAGGAATCTTTTTTTAAACAACCATAATTCTGTTATCATCTCTAACAAATGAACAGTAATTTCCTAATAGTATCAAATATTTATTGATGTTCAGATTCAGAGAATTCATGATGAGTCATGAGAATCAAAAGCTTTCCTTGAGCTCTGTTAAGTTTTAGATGCTTATTGGAGAACTTTTTAAGATGCCAAGTAGGGAGATGATCATATGGTTGTAGAGTTGGTGGGGGGCCACGGTGGGAGATGTGAATTTTGGAATCGACAACATATGTGCATAAAATCGTATTTTAAATGACAATTCTGGAGGAGATTCCAAAGAGAGCCAGTGTTCAGGATCTGGGTCCACAGGCATGCTAACTCTTAGCGGATGGGAAGAGAAAAGAAAAAGTAAACTTTGAGATTAAAAAAGTGAAGCCCAGAAAAGGTAAGTGATTTGGCCAAGACCCACATTGCAATTTTCATCAAGGATAGATGAAAGTTGAAGCTTCTTATTCTTTTTTGAGTCATTTTATGATAGAAGTTCAGAGACATATATTTCACTTTTCGAGTCAGTTATCCCATACATCGACTGTTTCCATATTGTTATTAATTTCATTATTGCTTACATTGTCACAGACCAGAAAGAGCTCATTGTGTCACAGAGAAAGCACTTCTTGTCTAGGGCTTTGCTCGCAAAGGGATTTCTGAGTGGGGAGATATGGCGACATTGTTATCGCCTGAGCCGGAGCCTCCACGCAGGCATGAGGGATTTCTGGACGATGATTCAGTGAAAGGAGAGCACGGAGCCCACTGAACGACTCGAGAAATCACAGCAACACCTCCACGTACCCCAAACCATCAAGTGCTCTCCTTCTGGTCTTCTCTTGTGGAAAAGTGACACTATGAGTGCTTAGGTAACCGATTCAAAGCAAGATTTTGTTCACAAGTGGAAACTCATTATTTATAATTTAAACTTTAAGGGCAAGAGGGCCTCAGAACAATACAATGTGGATCTCTGCTCCTCCCCACTCCGCACACAGCTGCATCTTCTGATGCGGTCCTGGTCACGTCCCCAAGACACCAGGGTGAAGGTAGGCATAAGTGGACTTGGCCGTATTGGGAGCCTGGTCATCAGGGCTGCTTTCAGCTCGGGCAAAGTGGATTTTATCGCCATCAGTGACCCTTACCTACATGGTCTACATGTTCCAGTATGACTCTACCCACAGAAAATTCCATGGCACAGTCAAGGCTGAGAATGGGAAACTTGTCACCAATGGAAACCACGTTTCCATCTCCCAGGAGCAAGATCCTGCCCACGTCAAATGAGGTGAGGCTGGTGCCGAGTCTGTTGTGGAGTCCGCTGGGGTCTTTACCCCCATGGAGAAATCTGGGGCTAACCTGAAGGGTAGGGCCAAAAGAGTCATTATTTCTGTCCCGCTTTTTAATGCCCCCATGCTTGTGATGGGCATGAACCATGAGAAATATGGTTTGGGGAAGCTGTGGTATGACGGCTGAAGGGGATGCCCAAAGCATCATCCCCACTTCTACTGGCACTAGGGCTGTAGGCAAGGTCATCCCTGAGCTGAATGGGAAGCTCACCGGCATAGCCTTCCATTTCCCCACCCCCAAAGTGTTAGTCGTGAATCTGACTTGTCACCCAGAGGAAGCTGCCAGATATGATGATATGATAACATCAAGAAGGGGGTGAAGTGGCATTGGAAAGCCCCCTCAAGGCCATCCTGGGCTACACCGAGAACCAGGTTCTCTCCTGCAACTTCAACAGTGACACCCACTCTTCCACTTTCAATGCTGGGGCTGACATTGCTTTCAATGACCACTTTGCTGAGTTCATTTCCTGGTGTGACAATGAATTTGAGTACAACAACCAGGTGGTAGACCTTGTGGTCCACATGGCCTCCAAGGAGTAAGGGTTTCCTGGACCACCAGCCCCAGGGAGAGCACGAGGAAGGGAGAGGCCCTCAACTTGCTCCAACATCTCCTCCAACACACCGATAACCTCCCGACCTGCACCATTTCTAACCCAGGTCCCCCGAAGAAAGGGAGGGGCTTGGGGAGTCCTACTTTGTCATGTATCAATGAAATAATCCTGTATCCAGTGAAAAAAAGAAAGAAAGAAAAAAAAAAAAAGAACAACACGGTGTCAGGTGTGCTGGCATGGAGACACTCAGTATCTCACAGTTTCTTTATTAACTTTAATTTTCAAGTTGTGTTATCTCTTGGATTACACCTTTTAAAGCAAGAAACTTGTGGTTTGAACTTACAGTTCCGTTTGGATTTGTAGCCATAATGGCAAAAGACAGGACTGGCCGCTATGACCTTTATGTGGGCCCTTTTTTTCTGGGGAATGGGAAGCTAATGAATATAGAGAAGAAGACCACACGGAAATGACAGCCATCTTTATTATCCAATCTTATTCCAACAAAGTCATTGAAAGCATTAACTACTCAGAAATTATGAATCTGAAAATTAGTTATGATACCGTAGTTGGTAAGAACGTTGATTAATAGCACAAACAAGTTAGAAAAACAACTGAAGTTACTTGGTGTCTTAGCAGATGTTTTTGTGCAAATGTGCCCCCAAAAGTGGAAGTAAACTCAAGGATACAGTGTCTGACAGAACAAATCAATCAAATTTATAGGAAGAAATCACCCCATTTGGCATTTACATAACACTGTCTTCTGACGATTTGAAGTCAGTTGGCTAGCGATATTAGATCTCATCCTCAGTGAAGTTCAAATATTAATTTACAAAAAGAGGAGGGGGCCTGATCCCTCCTGATCTGCACAGGTTTCAGCCATGCAGCAGTGAGAATGGAATAGTCTAGGGGTGTTGGCACCACACGTATCTAGACTCCTGGTTGGCCTCTGAATAAGACAGTGAACCCTGTGAGCCCCAGTTTCCTCATCTGCAATACTGTTCCTGTACTGTCGCTGTCAGATTTAAAAGGGAGATGTATGCAAATGCAGGTATACCTCGCACAAGGGTCTGACCTACTGAAGGTGATCCAGGTATTTTATTTTTTTATTTTTTTTTTTAAAGATTTTATTTATTTATTTGAGAGAGAGAGACAGTGAGAGAGAGCATGAGCAAGGAGAAGGTCAGAGAGCGAAGCAGACTCCCCATGGAGCTGGGAGCCCGATGTGGGACTCGATCCCGGGACTCCAGGATCACGCCCTGAGCCGAAGGCAGTCGTCCAACCAACTGAGCCACCCAGGCGTCCCTTTTTTTTTTTTTTTTTTTTAAAGATTTTATTTATTGATCCAGGTATTTTAAAATCCTAAGTGTGGTCACATTTTGCACTCATTTGCCAGCCGTGCCTCCTGAATGCTCAGGATAACTGCCCACCCAAAACAGCAGCCCCAGCTCTTCTGGCCATTCCTTGACGCTCAGGTCATGCTTCTCCATGGTGAGTCAAGTCACCTGAGAACGGACATGGGTCTGGGCTTCCTTGAGTGGCCAAGACAAGGGAAGCAAAATGTGTTTGTGTGGTAGGACTGGGGAGTCAAGTTCTCACTTCATAGTCTAGAAATAGACTGCAAAGGGCTATAAACATATGGATCATTGTGAATTTGTGGCAGACCACTAACGGCATTAGGAATATGAGAGGACCGCTTCTTTTAGTAGAAGGCTGTGAAGGATAAGCAGCACACACCATTACTTGATGATTCAGACAAAATTGGAAAGTGAGAGGGACAAGCCTGCTTCTGACCAACATGTGTCTTCTCTATTGCAATCACCACCAGTGTGCATGGGCACAGGTGCCCCTCCCATGCCTCAGGTAGAAGTTTTGGGGCTTCCTGATGGGCCAAGGAAAGGTCTTTCCCTGTGGGTGCCTGTCTGGAGAGCTGGAGAGCAAAGAAACAGGAAATACACAAACCATTTCAAGGTATGTCATGCTTCCAGCTTCCTGATTCTAGGACATTGTGCATTCTCCTCTTACACACTGAGGTTAGCCAGGGTTCTCCAAAATATATGCATTTCTTTCTTATAAAGAATCTACATGTGATTAGGGAGGCTGCAAAGTTCTAAGTTCTGAAGCAAACAAAACGGAGACACGGGAGAGCCAGTGGTGCCAGTTCCAGTCCAAGCCTGTCCAAAGGCAGTTGAAGACCAATGGCCCAAGCTGAAAGACAGACAGAGTGAAATTTCCTCTTCCCCAACCTTCCTTTTCCACTAAGACCTCCAGTGGATTGGGTGAAGCCAACTCACATTAGGGAGGGTGATCTTCTCTGCTCAGTCTCCTGATTCAAATGTTCATCTCATCCATACACCTACAGAGACACACCCAGAATCATGTGTGACCAAATGTCTGGCCGTCCAGTCAAGTCGACGTATAAAAGCAACCATCACAATGCCCCCCTCCTGGCTGGGACACGTTAGACCAAATGTATTACTTGGGGTTTAGTATTGGAAAGTTGCTTACATTTGATATGGTCATGGATTCTTTACTCTTAGGGGATCCAAGAAAGAGATTCATGGGGTTAACAATTGTGTGTGTGTATGTGTGAGTGTGGTGAATATGAGAATTTCAGGGGGAAGCCTTCATATGACTTTATGACTTCAGTTGGGTTCATGGCCTTCATTTAACTCTCGGTTGGGTTCTTGACACCCAGCATGTTAACCACAATGTGGTCTGATACCCCAGGATATAGATCAGAGTCCCAAGGTGGGCAGAGGTGTATCCAGATGCACAGACTTCTTCAGAAGGAAAGCTTGGAAGACAGCTGTCACATTTCCTAACCTGAGGTTCATGGCTCTAAGCTTCTGTGCTCCTTCTAGACAGAGAATTAGATATTTAATGTTTTAGTGGTTGTTAAGTCATATGTGCTGATTCACTAATATAATTCACTCTTAGGAATGATCCCAACACTCTACTACTTGGGATTTGTGACCTTTGGGGGACAGGTACTTCGTTGTTTTTGAGGACTCGTGTGATGAGAAAGGTCATTGTTCCCAGAGTCTGGTTGGGGTTAAGTAATTTTAAATCATGAGAGTTATATTTTCTAAGCTTTACTCATGAAAGTCTGCCATATTATTTCCTAAGCCTCCATATGGATTTGTCTCTCACTTCGGCTCAAAGCTTGGCCATGGTGTATAACAAAAATATGGCTCCCATCACAGAACCATAGACCCTGTGAAACAAAAATCTGATCAATAGTGGGAAATAAAGGAAAGATTCTGAAAGCATATTTTATATTTTCCTTAGCATTCTGAGATTATTGACTTTTTATCTCAGTGTCTCCTGGTTGTTTAGCCATTTTCCTTATTTTATGCTAAAGTATTTAAATAACAAAAGGAAAACTGCTTTATGATATCAGTAACTCAAATTCCTCTTAATTTAAGAAATGCAGTCTTTTAAATGTCACATTTGTCTCACATTCTACTTTTCATTACAACACTCCCTGAAGCGTGGCTCCCATAACTGAGAGCCTTTGACGGTCATTACTGTAAATACCAGGTTGCTCATAAGCACATTGGTGTGGCCTTTTGGCCGACCACACAACCTTCCAGAGCATTTTCAGATAGCATTTAGCTACTCGTGGAGCCACCCAGTGAGAGCAATAGCTCACAGGAATATTAGCTGAATGCACGCTTTGAGTAATATATTGTACTTGCTTTATTTGGGGTTAACGTGAAATTCTTTTTTTTTTTCCCCTTTCAGAGTTAAAATTCCTTCAATCTTTATTTGGAAAAAAAAAAGTAGAGGGTGACTAATGTCAATGCCATCGAAATGGTCATAACAATAATGGTGACTATATTTCTCTTCTTTTTCTTTTTTTCCATTTTGGGTATAATTGACACACAGTGTGAAGAGATTCTGCTGAGTGAAATAAGTCAAGCAGAGAAAGTCAATTATCATATGGTTTCACTTAGTTGTGGAGCATAAGGAATAGCATGGAGGACATGGGGAGTTAGAGAGGAGAAGGGAGTTGGGGGAAATTGGGAGGGGAGGTGAACCATGAGAGACTATGGACTCTGAAAAACAATCTGAGGGTTTTGAAGGGGCGGGGGGTGGGAGGTTGGGGTACCAGGTGGTGGGTATTATAGAGGGCACGGATTGCATGGAGCACTGGGTGTGGTGCAAAAATAATGAATACTGTTACGCCGAAAAGAAATAATTTTTAAAAAAAGGGGAGAGGGAGAGAGAGGCCTTCGTAATTGAACAAGTAAGTCATGGGAATAAAAAGCAGAGGAATAGTCAAGGAAAAGACAAGGAATAGTCGATGATACTGTAATAGTGATATTATAGGACTGGTGATAGCTATACTTGTGGTGAACACAGCATAATGTATAACCTTGTCAAATCATTGAGTTTAACGTGAAATTCTATCAAACATCAGGACCGGGTTCGTCCGTTCAGGAGACGGGTACAATTCCTGAGAGTACCAGCAGGTGGCAGCATAGAACACAGCAAAAGCGCAGAAGTGCCTCAAAAAATCTAGGCTCTCACAGAGGGTTCTCTCCTTACTGGGACTGAGTCCTCCTTCCCGGCCTCCCAGCCAGCCTCAAGTGTGAAAGCAGCAGGTGTCCTTATGCTGATGATGAATTAGCTTCGCAGTATGGAGATTACATATCCTGTTAGGACCAATAATCATAAAAATAGCTAAACCGTACTGAGGGCTAAGTCACTCTCCCTGTTCCCCGCACTAGGTACCATCTATCCAATGTGCATAACAACCTTCTGTTGGTGTTATTGTCGTGCCCACTTTACAGACAGCAAAAAGGACGGAGGGGCTTTGTCCAAGCTACTGAGTCTACTGCGTGGGATTTTAAACCATTTTAAACACTGCCTCCAGTGTTTGACCACAATAAATATCATGTTGCTTAATGGTGGGATATGTAGTAACTGATTAAAATTTAACAGGTTAGGGAAAATATGATGAGTTTTCAGAAAAGAAACTTGAATATTTAAGATAAGTGTTCATTGATGGCAAGAACACTACGTCATGAAGGAGTTACCCAGTAAGAAATAAAGAAATGAATGAGTAAAAGCAGAAGTCATTCAATCAGGAGATAAAGTGGGATTTCACAGAATTTTGAGTGGTGGGGCGTGGCACCTGATGGAAAGCAAAGGAAGGTGCTGTGGAAGGGCAGGAGAAACAAGGGAATTGGTTTGGGCACAGAGAACCTCACATGCCCATGGGGGCCGTGGGGACTGGACCTGGAGCGTTACGGAGGGATCAGTCTTTCCTGTGTCCTTGTGCTTCGCCAACGCCGTCTAATTCCAAGATGATTTCTGTATCCTAGCTCGATCTGTGCTGTAACAAGATTACATACCTCACAGGAGGGGAGTCGGACAGAGCTTAGGGAATATTTCGACCCTTTCTTCCTTGTGTGAGCACTGGGAAGAGTAAGCAGGTTTACTGATGACCTCTGGTTGAATCGTTTACTGACACGTCCGCTCATGTCTTCTCCCCCGAAAACCTTACCCTCCCCCTGGAAGCCTGGCTCATCTCTGATCCTGTGTATTTGTTTATCCTGTTTACTAGACCTGGAAGGGTCCCTCCCTCCCGGAGCTCATCTTAGACGAAGGGCAGTACTGACCAGAGAGGCAGAAGGATGGGGACGAGAAGTGGGGGTCTGGAGGAGGTCAGAGGAGCTGGTGTGAAGCGCGGCCTGTGTTTTAAAAGCAAGGCGACAGAAGCCTTCTCTTGGCGTTGCCGGCTCCCCGCTGGAACAGTGGCTTCCCCAGCCACATTGCAAGATCTTTGAGAGGTGAGGCCACTTTTTATTTCACTTTGGGTCCCTTGTAACCTTATCTGCCGTGCTTTGTGCCCAGTAGGCACTCAATGACTGGTCGTAGAAGGGGTATGCCCGGTCCAGCTCATGGGGCACCTGGTCTCCCCTGGCAGAACAGGGGCACCGCTTCCCCAAGTTTCTAGAGCCCATGAGCCAAGGTGAAATCAGGCAGAAAGGCTTTCTTGAATTTGGAGGAGAGAATAAACCGCCACAAAATGTGACCGTGAAGAGAATGGGCAGGTGGTCTAAGTCACAGTTGACAGAGTCCAGAATATGTTCCGGGAGGCTCTGCAGGCCTGTCAGAACCAGGAGCTGCGCTCTTGCCCTCACGGATTGCGAGGAAAATAACAGCACCACAGGATGCGAGCTCTGTCCGTCGGCAAGGACGCCTCTGTCTGGGGCTGGAGCAGGAGGCCGAGGTGGGCTCCGGCTTCTTGGAGGAAGGCTGGGGATGGCCGAGCAGCTCAGGAAATCTCCGCTGCTAACTAGTCCCGCCTCCTTCCACCGGCACGTCCGAGCCAGGAGCTCCCCCCTGTGGCGGATACAAACCTTCGGTCCAGAACTCTCTCCCGTGGCCGCGCCATTCCTCTGGGGGCCACTGCGCTAAAAGCTCTGTGTCGACAGTACAGACAAAAGGTTGATATCCAGGATCTATAATGAACTCCTCAAACTCAACCCACACGAAACAGACAAACACATCAAAAAATGGGCAGAAGATATGAACAGACACTTCTCCAATGAAGACATAGAAATGGCTATCAGACACATGAAAAAATGCTCATCATCATTAGCCCTCAGGGAGATTCAAATGAAAACCACATTGAGATATCACCTTACACCAGTTAGAATGGCCAAAATTAACAAAACGGGAAACAACATGTGTTGGAGAGGATGTGGAGAAAGGGGAACCCTCTTACACTGTTGGTGGGAATGCAAGTTGGTGCAGCCTCTTTGGAGAACAGTGTGGAGATTCCTCAAGAAATTAAAAATAGAGCTTCCCTACGACCCAGCAATTGCACTCCTGGGTATTTACCCTAAAGATACAGATGTCGTGAAAAGAAGGGCCATCTGTACCCCAATGTTTATAGCAGCAATGGCCACAGTCGCCAAACTATGGAAAGAACCAAGATGCCCTTCAACGGATGAATGGATAAGGAAGATGTGGTCCATATACACTATGGAGTATTATGCCTCCATCAGAAAGGATGAATACCCAACTTTTGTAGCAACATGGACGGGACTGGAAGAGATTATGCTGAGTGAAATCAGTCAAGCAGAGAGAGTCAATTATCATATGGTTTCACTCATTTGTGGAGCATAACCAATAGCATGGAGGACAAGGGGCGTTAGAGAGGAATAGGTGAAAAGGGTTTTCTCCCTCCCTTTCCCCCTCCTTCCCCCTTCTCTTTGCTTAGCCAACACCCCCTTCTCCCACTCCCTTAAACATTCCTCCCATGTTGTAAAAAGTGATAAGATACTACAAGGAATGTTGAAAGGTCAGTCTACATGCTAATAAGGGATTGTAGTCTGGCCAATGCCGATGGTCAGTCTACATGCTAATGAAGGATTGAAATCTAGCCAATACTGTCTGTTTCCCTTTTGTTAACGACCAATGAAAGTAACTTCCCACTATGTAAATGAAGGATGCTGAGCGAACCAATCAGGGGTATTCCCGCGTGCCAAGTATGCCTTTACATTCAAACCAGCCAATGAAAACTTTGTAACCATGCTTCCGCTTCCCCAAACCCCATAAAAAGGCCCTGAACTAAGGGCTGGCGCGCGAGTCCTCCTAAGACTTGACCGCCCGCAGGTACCTGTGTCTACTCAATAAACCTCGTGCTGTTTGCATCTGACCAGTGGACTCGGCTCGGTTTTTGGGTCCGGGGGTCTCCTCCTGAGAAGGGGTCCATTCCGGGGTGCTTGGAGCCCCGGAGGGATCTTTCATTTGGGGGCTCGTCCTGGGATACGAGACCCCCCACCCAAGGACCACCGACCCACTGTCAGGAGGTAAGCTGGCCAGCACTTTATTCGTTGTGTCTGTTCGTTGTGTCTGTGGCTGCGTCTGAACCTGTTACTTGTGAATTTGCGCACGCGTTTGGTTTGGGGTTCGATCGGATCCATTTGTATTTGGCGAGGGCCAGAAGGAGCTGACGGGCTCGGACTTCTCCCTCGCAGCCCTGGAAGACGTTCCAGAGGCGTTTGTAGTCCCGCCGGGCGGGACATTTGGGTCCTTCGGGACAATTTGGGCCCCGGGGCAGCGGGGCATTTGGAGCTCAGCCTGTATCAGAGAGATACGTGGCCTTGGTTGGAGAGGGGGAATCCGGACCCCCGGGATCTCCGCTTGAGTTTTTGCTTTCGGTTTTGTACCGAAATCGCGCAGCGTCCTTCTTGTTAACTGTTTTGTGTGTCTTACTTATTGTCCTTGGTGTTTTCTTTGACTCTAAAATGGGGCAAACACTTACCACCCCCTTAAGTCTCACTTTAGGTCACTGGAGAGATTCTGAGTTTCTCCTAATAGATGTGGGGGTTTCTCCCTCACTCACTTCCCATGTTAATGGCTATAACTGGAACCAACTGGGGTTGGTCTAACTCGAGACAGAGACCATAAGGAATATTCCCAAGCAGCTGCCGAAACTCTCTTTGTTTCGGGGAAGTTTCCCTGTGTTCTCTGGCCCGACTTGGACTGCTTAACCCCTCCCCCCTTGCTGGTGGGAAAGCATGGCATCTGCTCCTCTGTTGGGGCTTATGAGCTCCAAAACCGGGAATCCTTTCTCTGCCTCCTGGCAGCACTTTGTTTTCCTCTGTTTCCCCCTTATCGTGTTTCTGCACCAACGTGCGTGCAGCCTGCATGACTAGCCTCTAGATCATGCACCATGGCTCCTCTCTCCACTGTCAAGGAGCAAAAAGAGCACCCCCTGGACCTAAAACCCCCACTTCAGATCTTCCCATGCATGTCTCAGGTAAACATTCAAAGTGGGGTGGGCCCAGGTGGAATGTAAATCACTATTGGAACTAAGTTAAGTTTGTTGGTTTAATTAAGATAAGACCTGTCTTTTAAGTTAACAGTAGTAAATGTGAAACTTGGAAGTTTACTGAAGGTCAAATAAGCTTGTGTTACTTGTTAAAATATGTTAGCAAAGAAATGACTAAACTGATGGTTAATTGTCTGTCTCAAAGTTTTAATGGGTAATTGCTGAAGTAGCTTTCAAAGTCTTTGGTAACCTGAAAGTTTTAAAGTTTTACTTGGATGACAAACGGAATTGAATTGTGGACATCTATATCTTAACCAAACAGGATAAAATGCTAAGTCATTAATTACTGGATGTAGATTTGTGCTTTTGACTTCTTAACTGCAAAGAAACTAAGAGTATTTAAATCTGCTGGTAAACTTGTTTTCCACTTAACTGATTCATAAATTTGCCACCTGAAGAATTCTGTTGTAACAGTTCACAAATGGCTAATAACTAAAGGTGTTTCTAACAATACAAAATTCTGCTTAGTGTAACTAAGACTGATGGAAATAAAGGGAAACTGTATGTAGGAAAGTAGGAGATATGTAAGAAAGATTTAAGGAATGGGAATACATTTTGTTGAAGGTAAGGGAAGATAATTTTGTCCTAAATGAGATGGTTGTTTGGAAGGAAATGGCTTGGGACAAAACCTGAATGCAAAGGAAAGTTGTAGAAGGTTTGTGAAGGGAAATCTTCAGAAAAGGAATTTTAGATATGGTCAGGACAGACTAAAAAGGAAGAAAAACAGCCTCCAAGGTGATTTAATACTCTCCTGACCTGCCTCCACATAGATTATACTTCCAAGTATAAGGGCCATTTGGCCTTGAGAGATTAAGGAAGCAGCCCAACCTTGAGAGACTGCGAAAACACCCGGTTGCCATCCTCCATTGCCTGTAACCATAGAAATTCACTCTAATCTGTAAAAAGTAAAAAGGGAGATTGATCACCTCCCATTAGCCAGAGATACCCAAAAGGGAGGGTATCCAACCTGTTTGAATCTGAAGAGTGCCTGACCGTGTAAATCTGTCTGTACGGCTTCACTGCTTCGGCTACGGAGTCTGAGTGGGCTGCACCCTGAGTCTCGCAGGGCGTCATATGGCAGAACGGTCATCTACTCCACGGAGTAGCCTGGTCTGGGGTTTATTTGGACAGGCCTTAGCTAAAACGCTCCCAAGTTCCTGTGAGGGATGCGAGCAGGACAGCAGGGGAAAGATCCCCCTCCCTTGTCTGCGACATCATTCATGATGGGAGAAAAACCCAGAAAACTCCTATCTTAAGACTGCACACTTAGAAATAAAATTAAAAAGGGAAAGACACTGGTATAAAAAAAAAAAAAGCTGGTTTTCTTTGTTTAAAAGGACAAAGTTTTCTTAGATTAATTGATCAGATAAGAAAATGTAAATGGTTTTCTCTTTGCCAGCCCAGAAAACCCAGTCTCTATGTTTTATCACGTGTTTAACATCCCTAATTATATTTAGGCATGTGCTTTAAAACTTTCTAAGATTTTAGCAATTGTTGACAAGATTTAAACCAATGATAAACCTTGGGTTACATTTGGGAAAATGCTATAATTATTCTAGAGATTCTATACATTTCCTAAAGTTTTAAATGTTTTAAAAGATCATCGCTTGATATTATAATTATGAAAATGCTATGTGTCACAAAAATAACCTGATTTCCTTGCAGCTAAATTGTAAACTCCCGTGTCTCTTCAGCTCTAACCATATCCATTCTGAGTTTTTGTCATTTATAATTGTTTTAATTCTCTTGTAAAATGAGTTTTATCTTCAAGGAGATTCATATAAAGGACTTTCAGGATAAATACAGATATTTGATATATTTGAAAATCCTAAAACTGAAATGGGTAAGAATTCCCAAAACTAACTAAAGGTGCATTCACCAGAATTAGTAACATGGAACTAAATGAACTAAAAGATTATAGTGTTGTGTCTCTTAATGTTTTGTCTTACTTTAAACATTGCTAGTTCTCTCTAAAGTTTGCTCTTCCAGACTAGGGATACTTCCTCCTAGTTATCTGTAACTTATAGAGATGTAAAAGTGCTCATTTGTAAAAGTGCTCAAAGCATTCAACCTTTTCTCTCTATCTGAACCCTCTGAAACCCAAAAGGTCTCAGTTAAGTATTCTTTCTTCCATGGCAATCAGTCATTTGCATAAGTTCAATAAGAATCTGTTCTCCTTGTAACAGGACACTATTGGAAACTGGTTATTTTACCAAGGCTTTGACTGGGATGTCATATTTGAAAAGACTCAGATATGACCAGACAGTTTAAAGGAACTAAGGTTGACTTTATGAAACCTGGAGCCATTAAGCCCCTTGGGACTGTTGGCCTGATACCTTGCTTACAGAGTTCCCAGCAGCCTCACCAGGTGAGTAAAGAATGTCACTCCTTGGTAGGTGCAGAATCTCATGAAGAGGCATATGCCCAAATCGACAGGTATTGCAGGCATGCCTGATGGCAAGTACGTGGCTTGGCTTCTGGCCTGGAGAGGCTACTAGAAGTTCAACCTAGAGATTCCTTATAAGAAGTTCCAGCAAAGCAGATTCTAAAAGATCTATTGATCACACTCACTGTTCTTGCTGAGCTTATGTAAATAATTAGGCCAAGTCTGTTAAAACTGGACTTGTTTCACAAGTGACTTAGTCCTGATTTGGCTATCTCTGTAAATGAGTGTTATTTTAGAGAGAAAAATTATATTTTAATGACACACCTTTATGGATGTTAAATTCTAGATTCGATTGTCTTTAAATGTTTGTTTACCTAAGCTAAACAATTTGAGGTAAACTTCAGAGAAGTTACACAATAGCTTCTTTAATCGATCTTATTATCTTGTGGGTATATTAACAAGACCCCACGGCACATGATTAAACAACTGGAAAATGGGATCGATTCCCCTATAATTGTATAACTTAACTAACACCTTGTTTGTGGCTGGGATAATAAAATTGCCTAAAGGCCAGCCTATTGCACTCCATAGGATTAACTATGGACTTATAGAGATAATGGATGACCCCACTTTCTTTATGATTAGATCGGATGATGCATGGGGGCCTCCCCTTATCTCTTGACAAGTTTTCTCACTTGCCAGTGATCCTCCATAATCAGGATATTGTTAAGGCTGGACCACTCAAAGGTCTTACTGGTTTCATCCCTTAGTCATATTTATCCTAGAGGCCACCTCTGTTGAGGTGCAATTGCAAACAGATGCTTTAGCAAAACCTAAAACAGCCCCTAACTAATGAGTTCACGTCAGGTCCAGATTTTTCTTAGAATTCAAAGGCCACCAAAGAATGATGAAGGCCGACTAATTAAATACTGGGCTATACTTACAGATATGCCGGATGAATGACAGTTTACTGATGACAATAGTTTTCATTAAAAAAATAAGAAAAGCTAGGTATACTGTAGTGTTCACTAGCACTTTGCAATTGCCAAAGCCTAAGAATAAACATTAACATTGACTCCAAATATGCCTTCCTGGTACTACATGCCCATGGAGCTATTTGGAAGGAAAGGGGATTGCTATCAAGCCATAACTCCCCAATCAAATATGGGCCTAAGTTACAAACCCTCCTTATCGCTATACTGAAGATGGCATATATCAGATCTGTGATGCATATCTGTGGCTTACACCCACGATTGGACGGCTCAGTCAGAAGGCAGTTTTATGCTGGGAACAAAGAAATCATACGAGTGATATTTGGGCAAATAACACACGATATCTGGGACGGCTGTCATTAGAAATGTGTTACCAAGTAATAGTACTCCAGGCTATTGACCGGACAAGGTGACCTGGCATTAGATGGCCAGCTCCAAACAGACCCCACTGGATATGTGAAACAAACCTGTGGCCCTGGCTTCCTCCAGGGTGGATAGGTCGCTGTACCTTGGGATTTGCCTGGATTCATGGGCGCATTACTAAAACCATTACAACTCCAGCTAATCTCCCCAACTTAAAAGAAAGATGGATGCGATCTATTTTTAAATGGTATGATCACTTAGCATCCATTTTTGTTCCATCTTTGGGACTAGAGGATGTCATGTGGCATATGTGCAATTATCAAGACAGAACGTTGTGTGTACATCCCAGACTATCACAAAAATGTCACAGGATTAATAAAGGATATGAATGCCCAGATTAAGGCTCTACAAGATCCTTCTCTCTCTCTCAGCAATTGGTTAGCTTACTGGTTTGGAGGAGGACTGCGGCCAAATCTCCTTTTTGGGCTTCTCATTCTTATTGCCTTATTAGCCTTAATATGTTGCTTTGTTCAATGTTTCTCTACTTGGTGCCAAGACTCCATTGCTGCAATGACTTCACCACGACAGATGATCCTTACCACGCGCAAGGATACTTCTTCACTGTCAGCGCTGGATTCAGCTGCCTCCACCTTTCGTAACTCCCCTATACATTCCTCCACTGATCAATGTTGACCTGAGTAGGTAGGGTCAGCTCTACGCCCCTATTCAGCAGGAAGAAGTTATAGAAGATGAGACCTTCCACCTTCAACCACCTTAAAGATTTAAGGGTCAAAATTGTTCAGGGGGGGAATGATGAGGGAGCTGGAGGCTGGCTGAGGAGGGAGCAGGGGCTGGCGCCTTGCACCCCCTCTCCACCCACTCCCCTTGGTAATATGTATGACATTTCACAGGCACCCCTGACTGCCCTGAAAGAAGAACAAATGTTTATATTGCAGAGATCACAGTCTTGTAAGGCAGAAGTCTCCCTTTGTTTGCAAATGTCCTTGAGATTTGCAACAAAGAAGTTACCTTACAAAACAGAAGAGGCTTAGACCTACTGTTCCTAAAAGAGGGTGGCCTTTGTGCTGCTCTCAGAGAAGAATGCTGTTTTTTGCCGACCAGATTGAAGTAGTAACAGAAACTCTAGACAAATTAAAGAAAAGGCTAAATAAGCGTAAAAGAGACTTTGAATCCCAACAGTCTTGGTATAAAGGAGTTTGAAATCGTTCACCCTGGTTTACTTCCCTAATAACCTCCTTCGGGCCATGCATCATTAACAGAATAACCCAAATCGTAAAGGATAGATTGTCGCTTGTCCAAACCATGGCATTAACCCAACAATATCATGCAATAGGGCAGCGGGAGATTAGCCCCTAGTAAAGTAAAAGATTTTACTCGGGCCAAAAAGAAAATGGGGGAATGAAAAGGGTTTTCTCCCTCCCTTTCCCCCTCCTTCCCCCTTCTCTTTGCTTAGCCAACACCCCCTTCTCCCACTCCCTTAAACATTCCTCCCATGTTGTAAAAAGTGATAAGATACTACAAGGAATGTTGAAAGGTCAGTCTACATGCTAATAAGGGATTGTAGTCTGGCCAATGCCGATGGTCAGTCTACATGCTAATGAAGGATTGAAATCTAGCCAATACTGTCTGTTTCCCTTTTGTTAACGACCAATGAAAGTAACTTCCCACTATGTAAATGAAGGATGCTGAGCGAACCAATCAGGGGTATTCCCGCGTGCCAAGTATGCCTTTACATTCAAACCAGCCAATGAAAACTTTGTAACCATGCTTCCGCTTCCCCAAACCCCATAAAAAGGCCCTGAACTAAGGGCTGGCGCGCGAGTCCTCCTAAGACTTGACTGCCCGCAGGTACCTGTGTCTACTCAATAAACCTCGTGCTGTTTGCATCTGACCAGTGGACTCGGCTCGGTTTTTGGGTCCGGGGGTCTCCTCCTGAGAAGGGGTCCATTCCGGGGTGCTTGGAGCCCCGGAGGGATCTTTCATAGGGAATTTGGGTAAATTGGAAGGGGAGGTGAACCATGAGAGACTATGGACTCTGAAAAACAGTCTGAGGGGTTTGAAGTGGCGGGGGGGTGGGAGGTTGGGGTACCAGGTGGTGGGTATTATAGAGGGCACGGCTTGCATGGAGCACTGGGTGTGGTGAAAAAATAATGAATACTGTTTTTCTGAAAATAAATAAATTGGGGAAAAAAAAAAAAGCTCTGTGTCGGTGTAGACTTCTTCTGGACGCTTCTGCCACTCCACCCTCTGACGTAATGTCTCTCTCTCTGTTTCCCCCTACTCACCACAGGTCTTTGAGGGAAGGGGCTTTTTTCTAATAGCACTTGAATATTCTGAGATGAAGTTATATGTCCTTTAAAACTGAATAAAAATGTAATTATGAGTGAAAGTAAAGTACACTAGGTAAAATGAAGAGAACAGAGGCCGTCAATAAAATCACCTAAGAGAACCCATGATTGTGTGTGAGTTATAGGACTGACCATATCGTGTCATGTTTGGACAGTCTTTTTGCACTTGAAACGTATATTGTGCTGACGACACGTGGATCTACTGGTATATATAAAACAACATTAAGAATAGGATCACAAAAGGGGCACCTGGGTGGCTCAGTGGGTTAGTCATCTGCCTTTGGCTCAGGTCAATCCCAGGGTCCTGGGATTGAGTTCCACATCAGGCTCTCTGCTCAGTGTTTCTCCCTAGCCCTCTGCGCCCTCCCCTTGCGCCCCCTTCCCTTGCCCCCCCCCAACTCGAGCTCTCTCCTGCTCATGCACTCTCTTTCTCTCTTTCAAATAAATAAATAGAATCTTTAAAAAAAAAAGAATAGGATAATAAAAACTTCCCTATATACTCTGAAGTATTTTTGTCACAAAAACCTAAATAAAATCAAACCCCTCTGTATAACCCATTTCACAGCATACACAGGGATTAGAGGAACAAGTAAAACGACAAGCATGAAATTGGCAAAATTGAGAATATGGGAAATTCTTTTTTTTTTTTTTTTGTAAGATTGTATTTATTTATTTGACAGAGATCACAAGCAGGCAGACAGGGAAGCAGGCTCCCCAGTGAGCAGAAAGCCTGATGTGGGGCATGATCCCAGGACCCTGAGATCATGACCTGAGCCAAAGGCAGAAGCTTTAACCTACTGAGCCACCCAGGTGCCCCGAGGATATGGGAAATTCTACACGGAAAAAAAAAAACCAAAAAACCAAAAAAACAAAAAACAACCTACTTCTTAAATTATAAATGAAAATGACATAATAGAGAAGGGATTGTTAGAGATTAAAAGAAACATCAATAAAATGCAACATTTGGGCCTCATTTGCATCCAAACTCAGGAATGTTTTGTTCTTTCTTTTTTTTTTTTTTTTTTTTTGGACATTTGAGAAGACATGATGTGACCATTGACTTGATATTGAATTATGTTAAGTAATGGTGATTTTTATGGTAATAGACTTGTGTTAAAGCAACATCATATCTGCTGATATTACATATTGAAGTATTTATAGACAAAATGATACAGTTAGTTGGTTTTGCTTTAAATATAATAATAGATACTTGTGTTTCCAGCTATAATGGGCCCAATTCCAGTAAAGCACATTTTCTGTATCTCCCCAAATTAGAAAAGTAACATGTAAAATAATCTTTGTCCCCCATCTCCCTACCCTCCAAAAAATCTGTTCAGAGACATCAGAAAGCAGCCGAAGCTGCCAAAATTTGAGGGTCCAAGATCACTGGGAGAAGAGACAATCAGTGAGTCGAGCTTGACCTTCCATGCCTTCCCCATGGACATTTGTTGCTATTTAACATAAGCTGGACAAGGGGCCAAGAAACAAAGGAGAAATCTGAGCAGACCACAGAGTCCATGCTGAGCTCGTAGCTCTCACAGAATCAGGACCCTAAATGAAAGACAGCTTACCAAACCAGCAAGGATTTGGAGGACCAGTTTCTCAGGCTGAGGTGTAAGCAGGGTTTTTGTTAAGTTTCACCAGCCTAGACAAATGAACTTGGGTTTGGGCCTGCCAGGGAGGAGGCACTCTCTTAGACATCCCAGACGCTTTGTTGGAATGCTGGAAGGACTGCTTTCTAAGAAAAGTGTAAATCAACCATGTCTTTCAGAGTCTGAAATCCCAAACTCACCTCAGAGTCGGGAGCCTTCCTCTTGTAGCCACAGACTGGCGAGGAAACAACCTCATCCCCAGGGGGCAGACAGAGGGGCCCATGCTGCAGAAATCAGTTCCCCATCAGATAAGGAAGTTCTGTCTTTATTAGTACTGCTGTCGAAAGCGAAGTGTCCACACACTCCACAATTCCTTGTTAATATCCAGCATTAAATCATTAATTACCAGGAATGTCAAACAGCAGAGAAAAGAAAAAACAAACAGTAGAAGCAGAACATGGAAACAAGTGCTCCAGATGGTAGACTTGCTAGACACAATATTGACAAAAGACAATACAATAACTGTGATTGTGAGGTTCAGGGAAATGGGTGACAATCTGGAGGATTTCTCCTGAGAATCTGAGTGTGGTAAAAAGAATTCAAGGGTCTTCAACTGAAAAATGCAGGCAGGGAACTACACGGTTTTAATTGCAGATTATAATTGAGGGGCAGGGAAGAACTGTCCATTGAAATATCCAGAGAGAAATGGGGTGACATGCAGAAAAGTACATGAGAGACATAAATGAAAGAGGTTTCATGCGAAATTGAAGTCAAGAAGGGGAATAGACAGAATAGGGTAAAGGAAGTGTTTGAATGGATAAAGTAGAAACAATTTGAAAAGATAATGTAAGATAAACCTTAAAAACTTGTGAAAAAGAGTGTACCACAGATTGAGGCAGGAGGAATGCCAAGAGGGTCACACCCAGGCAGATCATAGCAAACCTGTTGAAGAAAAGTAAAAAATCAAAGAGAAAACTCTTAAAGGTAACAGAGGAAGAAGATGCATTCCCTTCATGCAGACAATAAAAAGTTCAGCTGATTTCTCAACAGAAAAAAATAGAATTTAGAAGATAATTGCATCTAAACAATATCTTTGAAGTGCAGAAAGAAAATAACTGCTATTAAGAATTCCTTACTCAGTGACATTATCTTTCAAAAAATAAAGGCAGAATAAAGGTATTTCCATAAAAATTAACATTGGGGTAATTTTTTTTGCCTATAGAACCATACAGAAAGAAATGGAGAGGTGGGTTCATTAGGTACAAGGACAATGATCACATATAATGATTCCATACAGAAGACTGTGTTAAGGAAAAAGTGAAAAACAGCAGATTCAGTAAATATGCGGGTAAGCCTAAAGAATATTGATTGTACAAAATAAAGTAGTAACCATCCATGGAATTTAAAATATACATAAGATTAAAAGGCAGGTGACAGTTACATAAATGGCAAGAAAAAGGGAATATGTGGAATGAAAATGTTCTAAGGTCTAGGAATTGCTAAAAGTAGTCATTTTTGCTCAACTGTTATAAGTTAAGTGCATCAGCTATAATTTTTAGAATGATCACTAAGAAAAGGCAATGGAAGTTAGAACTGATGAAATGAAGGAAGGGAAATATGACAAAAAACATCTAATTATTCATAATGCCCCCCATAAAAGACAGAAGAACATAGACTAGGAGGGAGAAATATAAAACAAACAGTGACACAGTACATTTTAACCCCCAATCAATTATGAATTGAAGAATTAATATTGTGAAGATGACAATATTCCCTAAAAGATTCAGTCTAATTCCTATGAAACCCTGCCCTCAACATAGTCCCTTTTTCTTTTTTGGAGAAATTGACAGCTTGATCTTAAAATTCTTATGAAAAAGAAAAAGATGTAGATGAGTAAAAACAAGTTACATTCTTTATTTTTCAAAAGTCATTTAAAATATTTATTATATGTCCTATACCTTCCTTGTTAAATATACTCCTAAGATTTTTCATAATTGTGTCAATATTGTCAATTATATTTTTTCTGCTGTGTCCATTCCTGTGTGCTTATTAATGAAATATATAGAGGTGATTGATTTTCTTGCTGTATTGTACATAGCCACCTTCTCAAGTATTAATTCTAGTTGTTTCATACCAGAGTCTTGGATTTTGTAGCTAGACAACAATGTTCTCAGTGAAAAGATATAGTTTAGTTGATTAATATAAGCCCCATATCAATGAGCTAAGGAAGAAAAAGCCTCTGATCCTATCAATAGAGGCAGGAAAAAAAAAAAGCATTTGAAAAATTTCCAAACTGATTCAGGATAAAAACTCTCAGTAGATTAGGAATAAAAGGAACTTCCTCAACCTGACAAAGAACATCAACCAAAAATCCACAGGGAAAATCATACCACATGTAGAACAGTGAGATCTCACCGCACACCTATTAGAATGGCACACACCCCAAATCACGACACCACCAGAGCTGAGGACCTTCTTCCTGGCTTAAATAGCTACTTTCTGCTCTCATACATTCCTCAGTGTGTGCGCAAGGAGACAGAATTCTCTGTTTGTCTTCTTATAATGGTGCTAACCCCATCATTATAAAGGCGCTAATCCTACCATGAGGACTTCACCCAGGGGGCCCCCATCTAAAACCCAATTACCTTTCGAAGGCTCCAGCTCCAAATGCCATTCAGTTAGGGATGCAGGATTTGACATGAGATTTTAAGGGTGCACAAATATTCAGACCATAACAGTGAATTTGCAAAATTATAAGTAGCTGAGCATTACTGCTGCATAAATTCCAGATGAGAAGAAAGTCGATGGAGATGAAAAACTGGGCAGTATTCCATCTTGAAAGGTCTTACTAAGGAACTCAGGTTTTATTATGTAGGTTATGGGAAGCTATGGAAGACTTTCCACTGAAGAGAAGCATGGTGAGAACAATGTAGTAAGGTTCATTCAGATAGCAGTAACAGAGTGGATGGATGATAAGGAGTAGCGTCAAGGAGGCCTTTGTGAACCCAACAACAAGAGCCTGAACCAAGGCAGGGTCTAAACAATGTGGATAGAGGGGACAGAACAGCTATGAGATGGACAAAGCAAAATCCACCAGACTTGGAGAAGACCAGACACTGGAGAGAGAAGAAATGAGGGATGGACAGTTGGCAGCAACACTACATACCTGACCTGCAAAGAGAAGTAAAATTCGCTCATACGGGTGATGAAGCTGACTGAGGAACACACGTTTGGATTTGTTAAGTAGGCGCTGGAATATCTGTCCATTTGAACTTGGAAGACAGAACTTTTAAGGGCAGTAGATAGTGTCACATCCTAGAAAAAATCAGAAAATGTAAGGACAAAACACTAACCATTCAGTCTAGCAAATGTTGTGTAAGACAGCGGGATCCACGAGGCCCTTGTGAAAGTTGGCATTGCTTTGAAATGTGGTATAACACAGTCATGGAAAAAATTCTATATATTTATCCAGAAGTGTATTATCTAGGGGATAATTTACTGAAAAGTAAATTGACTGCTCTCCACTCAGAAAGGGTAATTACCAGGTAACACAGTGGCAGGAGCTTGGACTCACTAGTACCGGGTGCCTCGAGTCAACGGTTTCAGTGGTTGGATGTAGTTCAGTTTATTATTTTTTACTTTTTGGAAGTGGTTCAGTTTAACTTGAAGCTACCCTCATTCCAAAATAGATAAAACCAATGTGCCTCCTAAAGGTCACAAGTAATATCCACGTGAATCTCCAAAATAGCATAAAATTAATTTACTTTTCATCTAGGCTACTCTGCTATCTACCTCTGAGGAAAAAAATCATAAAATTGAAGTTAATTTAACTATTTTCTTGTTGAACTTTCCTAGCCTTTCTTATTAAAACTCCAAATGAGTATCTTTGATCATTCTCAGAAAATACTTTTCAAATGCCAATTCCCTTGCTGGGCCAGTGTGCGTTAACAAACAGTGACCAGCCAGCGGGACGCCAGAGCAATTTAATATCAAGGTGCAAAGCAATTTAAGATGCCAGAGCACCCTACAGGAATGCAATTATTTCCTATGAGGATTGCATCATTCTCGAGCTGGAATGAAGTCTCTTCAAGTAGGATTGCCCTTTTTACTTGGGAAAATACGAGTTTCTCTGCTCATAATATTCTATGTACTCACATTCTATTGGAGGGAAAAATTGTTTTGGCTGATCTGAAAACACTTCCGCTTAGAAAACTGCAGGTGGTCTGTTTAGGAAAATAATGTTCATCCATATTTATTCATCTTGAGAGATTTTTAGGGCACACGAAACTAAAGTCTGATAACTTCAGTGTAATTTACATGCACTCTGCTTTGTTTTGACTTTGAGCATCTATGTTCCTTCGGCAAAGTGTGGTGGGCCAGCTGAGATGGGAAGGAGTTTTTACACAATCCTTGCTCCAAAACCTTGGGTTGTTTGTTGGCAATGTTAGTGACTACATTCATTGTTTCTTTCTTTCTTTCTCTCCCTTCTTTCCTTCCTTTCCTTCCTTCCTTCTTTCCTTCCTTCCTTCCTTCCTTCCTTCCTTCCTTCCTTCCTTCCTTCTTTCCTTCCTTCCTCCTTTTTCTTTCCTTCCTTCTTTCCTTCTTTCTTTTAACTTAAATTCAATCAGCTGGGGCAACTGGGTGACTTGGTAGGTTAAGCATCTGCCTTTGGCTCTGCTCATGATCCCAGGGTCCTAGGATCCAGTCCCACAGTGGGCTCCCTGCTCAGCAGGTGGTCTGTTTCTCCCTCTCTCTGTCTCTTCCCCCATGCTCATGCTTTGTCTGTCATTCTGTCTCTCTCTCAAACAAATAAAATCTTTAAAAAAAATAAATTCAAGTAGCCAACATATAGTACATCATTAGTTTCAGACAGAGTTCAGTAGTTCATCAGTAGTGATGATTTTCTGTAAGACTCACAATATGTAAATCTATATCTGAGTGTGTCTAACACCAACACTACCATCTGGATTGTGATGACTGCATTTTTCCGTAAGTGAACATGTTGCTTCATTATAATGCAGCGAGCCTTATCCAAAACTCGGGCGATTACACACCTGGGCTTGAATCTGGACCGCGCTGCTTGCTAGCTGAGTAACCTGGAGAGTCAGCCAGCCTCTCGGTGCCTACGACCTGTGTCCATGCGCCTGCCGCATGGCCGTGGTGCACCTCTTAGAGCACTTCCCGCCAAGGTTTAAGGGCCCCAAATGTTTAGTATTCTTCTTCATTTTTTCTTCTCTTTCTTTTTCCCTCTACATATTGTTTTCACAATTATTATTTTTCAACTTCTGTTTTAGTAATGTTTAAAATACACTTAGGAAAAACACTGCAGTCTTAAGCTCTATGGAAATATCCACGAGATGTTTCCGTTTTGTCTGGAGGAAACCTTACTTTGGAAGGTGTCAAAGTCACGGGCTTTGGTTTCGCCACCATTCCTCCTGTCTAGTGTTTATCTCCTGGAAGGAAAGAGCCCACGGTCTCCATATCCTCATTATCTTTGCTGAGCAGGGATGCAAGTGTTTGGGGATTTTCCTGGTGGCCTCCAAGTTCCTTTCTGGCTCAAATTTACTTATTAAGGTTCAATAAAATAAGAGGCTGAAAGTCTATTAGGTGAGCTGCAAAGTAGTGGATTCTGCTTGATAGACACCAAGCGTTGAGGCTGCTCTCAGCACCTCATACGGGGTTAGCCGATAAGAACAAAAATTTGAATGAAATAGTTTCTGTCTTCAAGAAGTTTCTAGCTAAAGTGGCCGGTGGTTTGAAACAAGGGCAAGTTACCACACGGTAAATCCTTTGACATGGGATGCGTAAACAGCTGTGGGGAGAGAGAGAGTTCTTCGAGGCTGAGAGGATGTGAGCCCAGGCGGGCGTGAACACGCCGCACACACGGTGCCTGAGGGGGTTGTCAAAGCACAAACCGCACAAAGGTAGACAGGCAAGGAGATTTTGTTCAAGGTCACCGCGGTGGGGGCGAGAGGCTGGAGCTCAGGCTGAGCTGCTCCCCACCACAACAAAGGGCAGGGGATCCTTCAGGATAGAGGAGGGGACAACACGGCTGCCGGTGGTTGCAAAAAGGCAGCAACCAAAGTAAACGTAAACCCGGGTCCTCGCGACAAGAAGTAGTTTTGCAGAACGCCTGCCGACGTTGGGGTCTTACCCTCCAACAGAACCTGGGAGAGGAGGGTGTTACCTCCCGGGATGTTGACACTTCAAAGGGAGGACTCTGGGCCCTTAAGAAAGACAGTCCTGGGTTCTGTAACTTTAAGAGGCCGTTAAAAAGATCAGCAGACACCACAAGCAGGACGAGAACTCGCAGTTTTCCCAAGTAAGCGCTCTAAGCAAAAGAGTAGGAAGAAGCCTGACCCAAGTTTCCTCTTGCTGAGGGAACGTTCGGGCCGTTCGGGGCTGCCTCTGTATCCTGAGCACGTGGCAGAAGCCGTGCCCCGTGACCGGGGTGAGCAGGTGGCCCGAGGCCAGATCCAGGACAGTGGCGGAAGTCCCGACGGGGGTTCAGGCTTCCTCGGTAATCACCGAACGGTTTTAAGCACGGGAATGAAACGATCCAACTTCCAAATTAAGAAAGTATGACAATTTGCAGGTGAGTCCAAAAACAGAAGAAGAAGAAGAAGAGGGTGAGACAGGTCACGAGAGGAATAAACATGTGGAAGGTGTTCTCTTGCTCGGGGCTCAAAGCTGTGCTGTGGGCGTTGATTGTTTCCGCTTTCACAGGATAAATTCAAGGCTCCAAGTGTTTAAGTAACTTTTCCAAATGTCATGTATTTAGCGAATATGAGTAATTTCACACCCATCTGTCTCCCCGAGAGCTTCCCACTTGGCAGTGGGGCTACTGAACCAGTGACCATCACACAGAGCAGGTTGTGGGCTTACGTTGGGAGATACGAGGTCACGTGTGAAGGGTGGTAATTCGCGGCCTACGGCACACTGGTGTCGTTCTGGAGAACTGCAAAGGGAATCACTATCCCCATTGGGCAGATTGAGATGGATGTCAACGCTTCCTAGAAAACACTACCAGGATCTTGGCCACCGTCAGCTTTGTTTGGTTTCCTAGATGGAATGAGATAATGTGCATAACGCAGCTTCATGAACTGTGAAATCCTAAGAGATAAAGGGCATTACTTCACGTTAGAAGAATATGAATTGTTTATGAACCAGTTTGGATCGTCCTATTTTGGGGGGCTGTCTGTGGATGACTCAAAAACCACCCCTTGAAATCCAGAACAGTATCGTTGAGAAAACATCCTTTGAAATCTGTGTCACAGTGTTCTGTATTGCAAGTTACAGAAAACCCAATTCAAGCTGTTCTAAACGCACGGCGGGTGGATTTACTGGGCTTGCCACTAGAAATCTGGCCTTGGGAAAGCCTTCGTGTAGGAACGCATGCTATACGCCCAGACCACGCTTCGTCCTGAGTGTGCCCTCGGCCTCTCTCAGTCTCGGGCACAGCGGGCCACCGCGCTCCCTCCCAATCACTCCACCTGCCGCAGCAAAATGACTTCTACACCTCAGCTGTCCTTTCTCACATCACACAATTCGCAAGAAAGAGTCTCTCCTTGTATCTTCTGTGGAAAGAAGAGAAAACTTTCTTTTCCCAGAAGACCTTCGTGAGTATTCCCTCACATCTTAGGGTTTTCCGTTGGCTACTGGACTTTCACTTAACCAGCTGCTGTGACCAACGAATAAGTAGGCTTCTTGACCCATTTGAGTCAGTCGGTCCCTCTCCTCACCTCATGCCTATGGCCGAGGTCGGTGCAGTCCTGCCCCAACCACGGTGGTCCCCAGAGACTGTGTAAGAAGCAGGAGATGGACCTTCCCCACAAACCTCCTAAACCATCTTCGTGGTTGAAATTAAATTCAGCCCGTTTCACAAAATGGATCCATTTTCTTTGAGATTTCCTTTTAATTACTTTGAAGTTCATTGGTTCCTCCCTGGGTGGGTTTATTAAAGACTGTTGCATTTCCTTCAAATTATCTATATTTAATTAATAGCTTCATGTTTTGTTTCGTTGGCTCTGGAATTTGTCTGGAATTCGTTTTGGTACAATGTGAAGTGAGGATCCGAGACTTTGTTTTTTGGCCAAATTGTTCTAAGTCCTTATGACCCTTTATTGAAAGTTCTTCCCTGTACATTGTGCTGCCTCACTTAATGTATATCTTTTTAGGTATCTGTTTCATTCTGTTTATTGATTAGCCATTCTCTTGCTATAACTCTATTTTGTTTATTGTAACTGTTAGTTAATTCTTTTTAACTTGTCTTCTTTTAAATATAAATGCAAGATATTTACATGGTGATTTTTTTTTTCCCATCAAGGGCATATAAAACAAAAACCCGTTCCTGTACCCTCATTTCATTCCACAGAGATAATAATTTATTATAATTCCTTCTGGAGACATCCAATGCATCTACTCATACATACACGTAAAAATCTGCAAAGAAGACTTTGCACTGCATACCGTTCTAAACCACAGACTTTACAATTAACATCTGGAAATGATTTCGATATTAACAAGTAAAAACTTTATTCTCTATAGTAGCCATAGAGAATACACATTCATGGGTGTACTGTAGATTAAATAACTAGAATTCTCTTAAAGGACCCTTAGCTTATTGTTTATGCTTTGAATATATTTCCATTTGTGTACAAGTAAATTAATAAGATAAATCCTATAGGTGGGTAACCGGGTCAAAGGACAAAAAAGGGAACAAATCTTGAAGAACTAAGTTGCCGTTTGCATCATTCCAGCAAGAGGGGCTGGGAGGGCTGTGTCTTACACTCTCTTCAGTGTTGCAAGTCAAGCACTTCAAACTTTACAAACATGAGAGTAAAGATAGTATCTTACCCTTTCAAGTTTGTATCTGAGTAATTCTATTTTATAATAACATGTGATTTTCATGTTTCTTATGTGTAAAAGCAATTTGTCTGCCCTGCATTATCACTTGTATTTTTGTATCTTTATTTAAAAACACGGGATGTCAGTCTTTTCCTACAAATTTAGAGTAATTCTTTATACATTTTAGGTATTATCCTTTGGTCTGGCCTATGTTTTAAAATAAATGTTTCCTTAATGTACGCTTCCCTTTCCACTTAACGTTATGGGGGGAGAGGGGTTGCCTTTCCATAGTTTATGAACGTTGACATGTTCAAGTTTTTCACTATTTTTCTTCATGACTTGTGGTCTTTGTTTCGGTTTTCCTGAGCTTCTCGAACTAAACATCAAGCTCTAGATTATTGCTGCATTACAAAGTTTTAATATCTTGCTGTTTGCTTTTCAGAACTCCAGTAGTTGGGTTGTAAGCTCTGTTTTCCCCGCATACTTCAGAATCAGAATCCTTAGCTCCCCCAGAAATCCAGTTGGTGTTTTTGTTGGGAATTTTCAAAAGCATAAATCTGAAAAAGAGAGAAAGAGAAAGAGTGAAAAGACAGAGAGGGTAAAATTTTGGCAAAATCTTACTGGGAGCGGGAAAGCAGATGTACAGTAGTAATTAGAGCTGCGTGGACAGGAAACATTAATCCTAAACTAAAAATGGGCAAAGCCAAGAAGCGACCCAACTCCTACAGCTACTCCTCTGGGGGCTCAGGGTGGGGAACAAACAACCTCAACAAGGAAGGTCAAAGGTCACCCTGGGAGAAGCGCTTTTACCTACTGAGCTACCTTCTGTCCTCTTCTCTACAAAACGCACCCCAGAAGAGGGTGAAACAGAGACTTGCCTGATGGGTCAAAGCAGGAACAGCGGAGGATGAGGATGAGCTCAGGTATTTTAAAACACCCCGATAACGTCTTCACACACACATCCTTTCCCGACTCTTTCAACGAAGCCGGGGCCCTATCAGAGTGACCGCGGGGGAGGGCGCAGGTGTTGGGACGCGAAGGTCCCGGAATCTGGAGACCTTCCTGCGGACTGAACGTGCTGTCCGTCAGAATTCGGGCCGGGCGGTAACCCCACTGTGACGCCGTCTGGAGCCTTCGGAGGTGCCCGGGGTCAGACTCCTGCAGCAAAGGGAGACCCTCCCTCCATCCACAGAAAGAGGAAGAGCCACCTGAGCTCTTCCCTCTGCTTCCTGGGGGGGCACAGGGAGGCGCCGCTGATGCCAGGGCAAGGGTGTCCTCGCCAGGGGGGCACAGGGAGGCGCCGCTGATGCCAGGGCAAGGGAGTCCTCGCCAGGGGGGCACAGGGAGGCGCCGCTGATGCCAGGGCAAGGGAGTCCTCGCCAGGGGGGCACAGGGAGGCGCCGCTGATGCCAGGGCAAGGGAGTCCTCGCCAGGGGGGCACAGGGAGGCGCCGCTGATGCCAGGGCAAGGGAGTCCTCGCCAGGGGGGCACAGGGAGGCGCCGCTGATGCCAGGGCAAGGGAGTCCTCGCCAGGGGGGCACAGGGAGGCGCCGCTGATGCCAGGGCAAGGGAGTCCTCGCCAGCACCCTGAGATGCTGCCCTGATCCGGGACTTCCTGGCCTCCAGGACTTCAAGAAATAACCACCTGTTTCTTAAGCCACGCATCAGTCCGCAGTGTTTTGTGACGGTAGCCTAAACTGACAAGACAACTGTCTGGGAAAGGGAAAAAAAAAAAAAAATCAAGGGTGTGATCTTTCTAAATCAGAGGACCCTGTGCTCACGCCGCTCAGGCCCCCGCCTCCCCTGGAAGGGCCCCGCACCCTGGAGCCCGGTGCCTCCTTGGTCCCATCCGCCCTGCTTCTGCCCCAGGCGAGGCTGCTGGGGTGGAGCCTTTTCCCTCTTTCCTCCTCCCCCTCCTCCTGGCCCTGGCTTCTCCAGGTCCGCTCCGGGATCACTGATTCAAGCCCGGTCGAATTTAACTTCGGTTTTGGCCACATAGGCCAGACGTTATTTGACTAACCGAGTTTTGTTATTCGCCCTTTTTTGTTCCCCTATCCTCAGAAAAATTCAAATACAATTCCGACCGGCAGCTTCCCTGTGGCATCCGAGGAGGCCTACTGTGAGAGCCACTCTTCCCGTCTTAACTAACTCTGGGTCCGAGGGGAACTTTCTCGTGTAAAATTACATGAATGTCTTCTGAATAAAAGGACGTTTGGGAAAATACACAGGAAAGATGGTCTTAATATAAACCAAAATAAACACAATCCTTTCTTGGGTATCAATCAGTTCTTCTGAAAAATGTTAGTTCAGAGTTATCTTTCAATAACTAGTATGCCTTCTGCATAATACAGTTTGCTCTGCAAAAATTGTCAGGAAGACACTTCGAATACCATTTAGTTCTTTCTGACTTCATCTTAAAGAAGCTTGCAAACCTCTACCTAATTGACTATCAATATCTTGGAATAGACCAATAAATTACAGAGGCAAAGGAAATTTATGCTTCATTCACGTATTTTAAAAATGCACACACCTCTCGTTTTCATGGGAGATGTGTGCATACATGGGACATATGCATTATATGTTTCTCTCTGTAGGAACACACACATATCGTCCTGTAATGCATATGTATGGAACCCTCGATTTTGTGCTCTCCAGGCCATTCCTGATTCCTTGACTTAGATGCCTTGTTTCTTCTCCTTTCTTGTTGAACTTTCATTTCCACTCTTTCTCTCTACTTATCCAGTTTTTCCTGTTTTAGGATCATGTCTGACTTCCAGAGTCAGAGTTAGTTGGGGTGAGGAGCTTCATTCCAGGTGCAGCAAAAGGGGAGCTCCGGCTGAGTGGGAGGGGGAAGGTGAGGTGTGGTTGGGCCAGCTTGGGTGCTGGAGGCACATGGGCCGAGCCCGCCCAGGGCACAGAGTTAACATCTCCATATATAATGTGTCTTTACACTATATATTATACTAACGATGTATAATGTCATCATCTCTATAACCCTACACATCCTATTGGCAGGTCCATATTACAGATGCAGAAGGCAAGGCACAGAGCGCGTGAATATCTACTGCAAGATCGGCATAGCGGTGGAGCGTGTACTCCGTGCGGGTCTTCCGATTCCCAGCTATGTCCTCTTCCATGCCCCATGCCTTCCCAGCCATTCTACCTGAACAGAGAAACGTCACTAGTTACTAGCGAGCGAATGGGGGGCTCCGCTCCAATGAGCATCGCACTTCAGCGATGGGTGTCTGAAAAAGGATGGAGTCGTGTCCTGTGAAAACTGGTCAAGGCATCACTGGGGAGTTATTTGGCGGGGGTGTGGCATTTGCTTTACTATAACATGACAATGATATTATACCAGCAAGAAGGCATCTAAAATAATATATAAATGCTACTCTATTTTAATTTTCTTCAGCTCACTGTTCATCCATGAATTGCTTATTTATACATTAATGTTTCCATGAGTTTATGTTTTTCCACATATATGCTTGGTCCTATATATATGCCTGTATCTTCTGCAGAGGGTTCTATCCCAGCCAGGATAACATGGCTATTTTAACGCTGATTCTCTTTGACCACCTGGGGACCTGCCTGCGGAGCTATTAATGAAGTCATATAAAGGAATTTGTCGGGAAGACGGATGCGAGGGCCCAGCTCTGGGCCACACACAGAGAAATCTCGAGAGATAATGATAGTGTCTTTCACTGAATTAACAATTTAGCTGGTATGCTGGGCACTACTCCTTTCCCTTGATGGCAGTACTATTTCAAAGTAACCCACCATAATGTGTGCAAGGGTCAAACCTGGAGGCACCTTGCTGAGGAATCCTTGATTTTTGCGAATATTTGCTCTCTCAAGCGAGAAATTACAAATGCTTTTTGCAATTATGCAATTTCTAATTACATAATGAACTTACACAGGACATTATACATCGTCCAAGGATGCTCTGTATTATGTAGAGTCTCCAGATGGTACTGAAAGCACGGAGTAAAATGCAACATCATTTCTGAGAACCAAGGTATGAACAAAGCTTTACCCAAAACACCACATATTTTTGGGCCTTGCAATTCAACAAACACTTTTGTTGATAGACTATCTAAATGGCGAAGGATTTTAATAAAATTAAATGCCTAATAATATATTTTCCTTTGAGCAATAAGCATTTTCCTCGACAAACTCACGTGAGACCTAAATTCAAGTCTGTGTTAGAGTGTGGGGTCTGCCAACTGGCAGCTGCTGGGGAAATAAAAGGAATATAACCAATAGTAAAGATAACCCTATGCCTGGTGAAGAATTTAATTATCATTGTACTATTTAAGATTTTATTTATTTATGAGAGAGAGAGCGCGTGCGCACAGGATGGGTGAGGAGGAGAGGCAGAGGGAGAGGGAGAAGCAGACCTTCCCTGAGCAGGGAGCCCAATGTGGGGCTCAGTCTCATGACCCTGAGATCATGACCCGACCTGAAACCAAGAGTCGGACCTCAAGTAACCAAGCTACCCAGGTACCCCTATCATTGTACACTTGATAAAAATATATTTTCATAGTTGATTCTCTGCAAGTGAACTTTGAGTTCTATAAAGTTACATTTTCATTCACTTAGAGGAAAGCAGATAGTATCCTGTTGTGCAAAATAACAGATAAGATGGGAATAAGGTACTCTCACCTAGGTCACCTGCCCTAGTCACGTAGTTAAAACCCACTTTAAACAGCTATTATTTTTATGATCTCATTTACTTCAACCAAGACCATCGTTATTTTCGATATTTCTTCTTTAAGAGGCATTTTTTCCTTGACTTCTTGACTCTCTCTGTTAAATATGTTTTAAGTGTCTTTTTTAAAATGCAGATTTCTTCCCCCCAAATACAGATGCATTTTAGTTGATTTATAGATGCTCTGTAGTTTATCTTGGTTTGTTCTCCCTGGAACTGTATCATTTTAGAGCTTTCAGAACTTTGCATTTGCTGTTATTTATACCCAATAAGCACCCAAGAAGAAACGTCAAATAAATGGAAAATTGCATTTCATGTAGTTAATATGTTAAGTCCTAAAGTGACATAGCATTAAAAATAGGAAAGCGTAATAGACAGATGTAAATGATCACCCTTTTCCTGAAATATTAATAGGCCTTTAATCTTGTCATTATCAAGAGCTTTGTGCCATTTCTAGGGTGAATTAAGCCTTGTTCTTTATCCCAGGATTTGACTAAAACTTTAATTATTGATATAATTCATCCCTTTTATAACATAGCTCATTATTCAAGCCAGATCTGCTAATTTATCTTGAGCACCTATTTTCCACTGGAACTGTGCAAGGTGCTTTTGGGACACAAATTAGAACAAAAGACAAAATGTCACAATCTGAGCTTTTTGATGTATCTAGAGAGATAGTAGTCCAAAGATTACCCCTTGGAACATTACAATCACATACTGCAAAAAATAGGAAATGACATGTAGAGCTTATAAATTAATAGAGGAGACATTCACAGATATTCTAATATTGTATTATTGTTGTTTTCCATTGCTGAGCTGCTCATGTGATAAGGAATGACCCTAGCTAGGGTTCAGGAAGACATGACCAAGCAAGCAACGCTGTATGTGCTTCTTAAGAGGGTTTCTGGAAGCAATGTAAGTTTGGAAGACTTTGGTGGAACCAGGTCACATGAGCGAGATAGATGTGGTGTGTGTTGGAGATGAAGCTGGAAAGTGGAGGGTGACCTTACCGGTACTCACTGAATTTTACTAGGCTTTGTTGTGGTGACAAGTTGCAAATATTGACCACGTAACCAGCTACAAGTTGAATTTTTGATCAGGTCGTCTGCCAGGTATTGAGACAAATCACCAGCATTGTTACAGTATGAAAAACCTCACACTGACGTTCCAGTACAAAGGACAGACACCAGGATATAGAATCTGGAGAGAAAAACAGATTTTCCTAACGGAGTCTCATCTTGTGAAGGCGCACCTGTCCAGGACACAGACTGCACTGGACAAAAAAAGAGCGGCCCGTTCCTGAGCCTGTCACAAGGGGTCGCAGCAAGAAGGCTTAGAAAGCTGTAAGTCCCTCCTCTCCTACCTTCCTCCCCTCCCCACCCTCCTGGGGAGGGCAGTGAGAATTCCTCAGGGAATGAGGTGGTTTTTTGTTTTTGTTTTTTTTTTTTCCCAATTTATTTATTTTCAGAAAAACAGTATTCATTATTTTTTCACCACACCCAGTGCTCCATGCAAGCTGTGCCCTCTATAATACCCACCATAAGCTGCTTTAACTTGAATTTCAAAGGGCATCTGGGTTACTATTCAGACAATGCCAGACTCGAAGGATGGTCTCCATCAGAGTTAGTTTCCCCTCCTCTCCTGCCCCAACCAGGGCTGAAGAAAAGAAAACGTGTTCGCTGGCGAACTAAAATGGCAGTAATTTCAAGGCACACACAAGCTGTGTGTTTGATAATCTAGGTTTTAGGGAGGGAAGTAGCAATTTAGTGAATTACAAGTCAACGTGAAGTGATTTCTTTTTCTTTTTACAGAGAACTGCAACACTTTTTATCCTTAAAGTTTATTAAGGAAGCCACTGTATCTCTACCACAAACATCTGCTGTTGCCGTACTTCAAGACTAGGACTCATATTTTAGTGTCTTGTTTCCAGTCCTGGCTATAACTTTCTCGAATCTAAGAGTCTTGTGTTACATACGTATCTTTGCCGTCACGTAAAGATTTTCATGATGTTCCGTACATCTTTAGGGATGGTGGTGAGGAGGGGTCAGGAAGAGTCTCGTTTTGTCTTATTTATCATTCGACGTGCTATAGTCGTTTCCTGTTCATCTTAGACCGAGTCTGGGAATATTTTAAACAAGAACTTGTCCTTAAAATTACAAATATCTGGAACACATGTGGATTTTGCTTCTGGTCTGAGCTATAAGGGAGCGGGCACAGCTGTATTTTAATAGCATTATGCGTTAGAAGGATAGGGGAAGAGTGAGAAGGGACATTTTCATCTAATCACGAATGTCCTTAATCAGAGCCCTGCCTTCCGCAGGAGGTTAGCACTACGGAGATGGAAGAGAATGGTGAATATAGACTCCACCTCATTAGAGAAGAAAAGCAAAGGAAATGATGTTACTGGCAAACCATGGGATGCAGGATGAGAAAGCTCCAGAATGCGACAGCTGGAGGGAATCCTGAGGAAAAGGGCGAGCAGGCGAGGCCCCCCAGCAGGACAAGAGCTCATGGAGTGAAGAACGTGCCTTGATTTCCGCTGCCTCCCAAATGTACTGATTAATTCAGTAGGCTTCCAGCATCATGAAATGGAGCTCAGAGATACTTCGAGAACATTGAACTAGGGAGAATTAAGGGATTAATAATAATATTAAATAGGTTATGATTTTTTTCCCCACCTGCATGCACTAAATTCATGAGGATGAAGAGAGACTCGGGAGTTTCCCTAAACACACAGTTAGCTTTCTTATTTCTGCTTTCATGAAGGGTTGCCTTCTGCCTGCCTCATCTCTAAGCCCCAGTTCAAAGCCACCTGTCATCTGGATCACTCTTTGATCCCCTTTGATCCCTGCAGAGAAGGTGAGTAGTATGTGTCTAGTATGGTTGTTACAGTGTAACCCTAGAGTTAATAACTTTTCCTGTGAGGCCCATTAGGGTAGGGATGATGTCTTGTAGTCGTTTGGTTAGTGTGGCACATAAACAGTGTAAGGACTTAAGAAACATAAGGAGAGAAAGTCAAGGTCTTGAGCAGAAAGAGAAAGACTCTGAAATCAGAGTCACAATGGAAAGATTTTATTTCATTGACTCTCAATGGTCTGCTTTTTATATTCCTACATTGAAACTCAGCCTCCTCTCCCCAAGTCTGAAGGGAAGGTACCTTAAGTTGGAACTCAGAAACTCAGGTCTCGTGGCGGGGTTTGTGGACATAGAGACTTTGGTGTGATAGTAGCCGTAAAAGGAATGGGTTTGGGAACCAAAAAAACCCACCCTTTCTTTGAATCTGTTTCCTCCCCATTTCTGTCCTCAGGGGACCCCCCTCTGGTTTCTCCATCCTCTGACAGAAGGACCGTCTTAATGTCATCATCACAGCCCAAGGCAGAATATTGTAAAAATAGATGTTGGTTCGATTATGAATAAAGAATAAGAACCAGAAATGAAACACAAACAGCAAATAAAACCAAATATCTGGAAAACAAAGAAACAAATTTCAAATATTTCAGAACACGCCAGTATGAGAATTGGCACAGCTTTGCAGATATTGATGTGATACGATTTTCCTATGATCTCTCCAACGAAAACAGAGCACTTCTATTATTTGCCCAGGTACCCACCTTTGGCTTCCTTTGCCTGAACAGGATCGAATGTTTGTATCATCTCTTAAGGCTTAAGTGAGATTTTGCCAAAACCAAAAATGAGCTCTGGTCACAATTAGTTTCCTTCATCTCACGAGTTTCTAGGGCTGTTGGAAAACTACTTTTGCATCCAGGTTATATCTCACATAGAACATTGGAAATGTATTCACACAAGATAAGATCTCTGAGTGAACTGTCCTCGCTGTAGGAAAAGACTGTTGGTTCTGTTAAGTCAGCTCTCAGGAATTCCCACTTCTCAGGGCCCTGATGCCACGGATCGATCAGACACAGTGATCGATCAGATACTCACTCTATAATTCCGTTTATACGTTATTCTAGAAAAGGAGAAATTGTATTGACAGAGGAACGGAGTTCCCTGGACGGGCTGCAAAGGGGGCGTGGAGAACTCTGGAGGTGGGAATGTGCTATAGCCATCATGTGGCAGGGACTAAATGACGCCACGCATCTGGAAACTTCATCCAATCGTGCATTTAAAGTTAGCCATTTTTATCGTCGGTCAGTTCTAGTTCAACAAGGCCACTGAAGTCTAAGGGCCAAGTTGGGTGCATGATAACTTGTGATTCTTATAGCTTGTCATTGCCGTGTCCTTACATTTCAGGGCTATGTTCTGAAGAAATCTCAAAAACTCAAGTGTTTCTCACTCTTTCACAGGCAATGCTATGGGTGACAGCTGGGCTAAAATAAAACCAGTTTATAGAGGAAGCAGTTGAAGATGGGGAGCTGTGGAGGAAATGTAGGGGTAGGCATCGGTACAGTCCCTGTCTTGGTTTCTGGAATAAGAATTGACAGCTTTGTTAGTGGATTGCCCTGTGAGTTTACTGACTTCCAAAGCTTTGCTTTTTATATTGATTAATCCACTGTGTGTGTGTTCACACATATATGCACACTCAAGCAATGTGTAATGGAAAAAAAATCAGAACTAGAGTCCCAGTTCCTCCCTTACTGGCTGTGTGGCCTTGAGGGGGTCATTTATATTTCTGAGCCTTTTCTGAGAGGGGACATAATGAAATTAAAAACAAAATCCCGATGCCCGATATTGTGAGAGCTTCAAACGATACTGTTACTTTTACCAACAAAGTAATAACACGATGAACGAAGTCCTTGGGTGTTGATGGCCTTGAGGGAAGCGCCCAAGGACTCATTCTCCAGCCCTCATTAGAGCAGGTGCGGGTTATGCTGTGCGCTGACATTGACACTGTCTGTCTGTCTTCTTGTTCTCACAGCTAGTGAGACATTTTAATAATCTGCTTGATGACTTCAGCTGTTGATCTCTAAGAAGCTATACCTCTGTCACTCTCATTCTCTTAAAATAGCGCTAGAAAAGCTTATTAAAGGCCGTGCCGGGTTTGAACTCACTCACTTAACAGAATCACCAACAAAAAATTCTCTATTTCTCAGAGGCGAATGCTTCAGTTTGTGGAATAAATTCAAAGAGAGAATAAGTAGAATCATATCTTTCTATTCGTTAATCTATTATCACAATACATTTTGTTGTTTCGCCACGTCCTCTCCATTTTAAGTGGGCCTTCAGGTAATTTGCTTAAATTAATGTTTCTCATCCTTGCCCTTCTTCTTCTTCTTTTTTAAGGTTTTATTTATTTGTTTGTCAGAGAGAGAGCACACAAGCAGGGGGAGCAGCAGAGGCAGAGGGAGAAGCAGATTTCTTGCTAAACACGGAGCCCGATTTGGGGCTCGATCCCAAGATGCTGGGATCATGACCTCAGCCCAAGGTAGGCGCTTCACTGAGGGAGCCATCCCGGTGCCTCTGTCCATGCACTTCTTGCTCAACAGATTTCCCTTCCTCACATGACTTCCTGGCGGATAAAAGCCTCCTCAGCCCATAACTCCTGGATCGTCTTTCATTAAATCAACTCTGTTGTGAATAATCATAAGAAATCTGCTTGACTCTTGACTCTTGACTCTTACACTTCCTTACACCTCATGTGTGGCCCTCATTGTTTGCTCGTGTCTTATAAACCTTGTCTCCTGATCTGCGGGTACGATTTACTCCAACTCACTTGTTGCTGGGCACGCCCCATGGATTATGCAGTGAGCTCACCACATGCTTCCATGAGCAGATGCCATTGCTACCTTGCTTCTGTAATTAAGGAAATTGAAGGAAAGAGATGCTCAGTGTGTGGCCATTGTCTCACATAGAGTAAATGAAGACCAGAAGATTAGGAGGTTCAAACTGATTGCCCCTTTAACACGTGTACTTGTTGAAATATTTGTGCCTCCAAATAGACTGATTGCTCAGAGGGCAAAAGATGTTTCCTCCTTATGTCTCAGGTGCTTCGCACATGACTTCACCCATAATAAATCCTTGGTAAGTGTTTGTTAAATGACTGAATGGAAAGACTTATTTGCAAATCATGACAACCAAAATGTATTACTTTTAATAAGTGGAAAATAAATATTACTGCAGATCAACAATAGATGATTAAGTTAATAGGAAAGGTATTCAGAGATTTTCGAAAGAAGTGCAAAGAAAAAATGAAGGTAAACCGTGTTCAGCTGCATCAGAACTGAAAAGCAAAAACATCGATTTTCAATTTTTACTTACATTATCAGAAAACAGACGGTGCTAGAAACCATCTTCTGTCAAATACTGGGCTTTGTAGAGCAACCAAGTGGTTAAGAACACAAAATCTTAAGCCAGGCTGACCAGCTTTAAGTCCCCACTCTGCGGCTTGGTGGTAATATTCCTGGGCCTCAGTGTTCTCATCTATAAAACGGGAGGCTGATGTGCTAATTGGGCTTTCTTTAGTGGGTGAGTGTGAGGATTCGGAGAACTGACCTTCATAATTTTCATAAAAGTGACATCACAATGTGTTATGTAAATGCTTGTATAACACATAATTCTGGTGTCTCCAGGAAAGGCCAGACAGAACCCCATGTCTGCTGACAGCCAAGCATGTTCTAGGAGCACCATGCGTCATGTTCTCAACTGAGCCTTTTCGTACAGATGCTGAAACCAAGAGCAAGAAACCAGGACCCATCCAGGGCCCACGTTGAGTGGAGGAACTAACGTGACTCCTAACCCCACCTGTTAACACGACACCCTCCCTCGACTGGCTGTAAGCTTCTTGATGAACCTGGGTGTTTATTTTTGATCAGCACATTATGTATCTTATGGTATTTCACAAGCTGTAATTACTAATCATCATTGTAGGAACACATATAGATTGAGAACCGAGAATAAATTTCTGTCCTTAAGAGACTCACAATGTATTTGGATAAGATAAATGAGACACTTCAGGACAAAACCAATGATATAAATAAATTTGACATAAATGCCAACTGAATTAGAATTAAGAAGTATTTTCAGGAGTCAGAGACAACCCCTTGTGTGCTTATTTAATACTTAGTAGTTTTCTTTAAAGCTAACTCCTTTAAATCTATCTTTTTTTCTTTCTATCTCTGAGATGATGCAATCTGCGGAATGGACTTCCTTTTGTTATGGTTTTCCAGGATGGTATTCATTGGTTTCCAATAACTTCAGTGTTTCTCACTCTGCATAGATAAACTTAGTATTGATCATATGGCCTTAAACATCCATTTTCTTTTTGTACTCCGTCAGAAAATATTCAATGATATTGTGGGCTACATGACACGAGGTATGAGACAGAATTCCCTTTTGTCTTCTGAGCATTAGAAACCATGTTTAATATGAAACAATCGGTTATCAATTAGTGGAGGACACAGTATCTCTATTGATAGAGAATAAAGTCAATAGGTCTCGGTTCAAACACCTATACGAAGGGCTGAACACACAGGGAAAACAGTGACCCTTTTACAGGTCATGTCTCCTTGAGTAGGATCATGGGGAGCACATCTGCGACATGCAAACCTGGGCTGGGAGGGGACCCAAGATGGTGCAACTTGCCACAAGCGTTCTGCCTGGTGACATGGAGGGTGAGGAGTTTATTCTTTGTACAAGGATGTCAAATGCAACGCAAACTCAGGCTTTGAGAACCAAGGGGACATTATAAACCCTCATTCCTCAGAAGACAACTACTGGGGACCCCAAGGGGCAAACAGATGTTCTCAAAGTCATACTGTTGGGTAATGCCGGCTCTGGAGTGGAGACAGAAAGCAGGGTCTCGACGATTAAAATCATGTCTTTATTCTAAATTCTGCACTGGCCCTCTGAAACATTATGCCAAGTATAAGGGGTTTTGATTATTCTTTTTCTCCATGTATCACCTGTCTACCGGGGCTGCTGCCCCACCGTCCACCCCAACAATTCCTCCCCTCACCTCCCCATTTCCTCTTCCTGTACTGCTTTAGCCGAAAATGGCAGTACTTAATTATGGATGGACGTACTGGCTGGGAGATAGTGCTGGAAATATACTGGGAGGTTTCGGAGACTGAATCCTCCCCCGTATGCCAGGAGGGGGGCTCCGATTGGAAATGGCGAGGTGCGGGCGGTGGCTTTAGACCCGCGAGGCCAGTATGTCGCTTGAGGCCAGTGGAAGGCAGGAGGTCCACCCAACATCCTGGCTGAAGGGACGTTTCCCATCAGGTGTGACCCCCGTTACCTGGTGGCTCCCCCTGCTTGGTATAAAATGCAAGAGGACAGGAATCGTCAAGGAAGGACTTTCAATGAAACGAAATCGTGACTTGCTGGCTTGGAAGGCTCCCAGCTCTCCAGATGCCAAACAAGGCTAAAATTTAAAAATGGCTTCGGAGCAAACATCCCATCCAGAGCACTGTCAGGAAAGCCTGGTGCGAAGAAGAGGGTGAGAAGTCGCTGTGAAATTCGCCATGAAAGCTCGGAAAGATCAGCCTCTGTCGCTCTCGGGGCCCCCTAAGGCGATGGCGGTGTGCCCCCTGGTCCTCGACACCACACGGTGGCCTTCTAGCCACAAGAAGCCCGAGAGCTTATTTTTTTTGCGCAGTCTGGGTGAAGTGTCGCAAAATTCAGTGACTTGGTTCCTAGCAAGGGTGTTAGTCAAGTTGTTAAATTGTGCAGACTTCTCCTCAGAGCTGGAATGCATTTCTCTCTCCCAGAGAGGCTCCAAGCAGGGACAAGACGGATCCCGGAAGGAAGGAGCTCTTCTCTCTCTGGCAACAGGGTCACCCTCTTTCCCTTTCTTTCTCCAGCGGCCTTGGGGGGGATGCAGCTAGGTTGCCCCCTTGGAAAGCCAGCACCTCTCCTGTGGTGAGGTTTCCTCCCAGCCTGGCCTAGCGTGGACCCCAAGCCTCCCAATTCTCGTGGAGGCTTTTTAGTGAGCAGGGGAGCCCTTTCTCTGGGCAAGTTTTACTTTCAGACTCCCTGGAGAACGTGGTAGAGAAAGGAAGCAACAAAAGTGACGTGGGCAGTTGCAAAGACTCCTGAGTTTCATAGACAAGCTCCTTCCGGGGCCTGATACCCAGGGGACGCGAAGCAGGATGTCTTAATGAGGGTCTGGGGACTACACCACTTCTGTGGACAGGTTCTGGGTTAAAGTATAAAAGTTTATTTTTAGCCACATGTTGGAGTTTTTGTAGGCAAACGTTCATAGTACTTTTACTTTTGAGAAGTTAAAAACAGCCTGTGTATATAAGCTCGTTTGAAAGGATATGTCTACACACGGACTCAAAACAGACTGTTCTCAAGTGTACTATCGAGCGTTTATAAAAATTACAACTGACTCCTAAAGCAGGTATTAGCAAACAAATACCAAATAAAGTAACTGGTACCATACATTCCGTGAACCTAATGCAATTTTATTTGAAACAAATCAAAGAACAAGAAATGAAAGATAACCAAAGAAAGCTCTCATAGTTTTATAAATTTGAATGTAGTCCTCAGTCATATGGGCTTATATCCCACAAAGCTGAACTGCCAGTCGGCGCTGCTAAGGGCCCCTGTACCAAAGCAGAGACAGACGCCGAGTCCTCGATAGAGCATCGTTGCCTAGTGGCAGGCTAACCCCATGGACCCAGTTCCCTCACTGTGGGGGCCCATAGACTTACTTTCAATATGGATTCAACTTCCATGCCTGCTATATGTCTTCTGGAACCACCCTGAAACTCACGAAATGTCTTATTCTCTTTCATAGTATTCCATACGATGCTATTTCTGAGCAGGTTTTCTCTCCTTTTTTTTTTTGGCAATGTACACGAGGCCATACATTTGTACCATGGCATTCACTCGTGCTCTGCTCCCCATTAGGAGATGCACCTGCTTCAGGTACAGCATCAGCTGGAAGAAAATACCTCCTGAGTGTGGGCTGTTGTCCTGTGGGGTGGAGTGAATGCCCCGAAAGATTAATGAGGCAATAACGCTGTCTCTTCCATGGCTGGAACATTGAATCAGAGAATTAGTGGTAAAAGAAGAGATAGTACCACTCACTCTTACACCTAAGGCCCATTTACAAAATCCTTGTTATCCATCATCAAGAATTTAGCCTCTGCTCTGTCAGAGGTCTAGGGCCTAAGGGAGAGGTGATTCCTCAGAGGATATAACGTTTCCACTGAGACTGCCATTTTGGTTTCCTCATGTGTTGATCCAGAAGCACCACAACACTCCACGCCAGCCAAGCTTGTTTGTCCTGAAGAGCCTGTGGAGCTCATGCTCCTGCTGACGGGAGGCGTTAGCGTCCGGGATAATCATTTGGGGTACCTCATTCCAAGGTCAGGTCCAGTGGGAAACATTCATGCAAAACTTCAGCAAGTCCATACACACAAGACCCCGAGGGGCTCACACCCTGTGGAGATGAAGATGTGCGTCCTCCGCTTCAACCTTCCACGCCAATGAAGAACTCACCCAGCTAAGGTGCTTCCGTGAAAGGTGTGGTAAGAAAATACATTTTAAATGTCACCACGATCTCTTGATTAATTGCAGAAACCAGGACCCTGGTAAATACCCCTGTTTTCAGCTTTGTTTTCTTAAGCATGTATTTGTAAAAATGAAACAATTTCCTTCTCCCTTTTTCACAGCATGAATGAAAGCAGTGCCAATAGGCATTAGCCGTTAAGTCCTTAGGTTACAGGCCAGTAAGGTGGGATCATGACCGACCAGAAGAGGAATGGGTGATACCCAGGGATGCGTACAGTGATCGGTGGACTATGGTCTCCCTTGTAAGGGAGTGGGCGAGCATAAACAAAGATGACTGAGACTAAGTAAGTGTCCATGGAAGAGGAGGTACGTTGGAGAGGAGCCACAGCACTGGCTCTCAGCATACCTTCTAGTAAATCTGCAGGAACTCAAAAGCAGAAATCTAAATTTCCCAGCTTCCTTCACAGATAAGGTTCTGAAAATGAATTAAGTCCTTCCAGTTAGATAAACATATGAAACCTGGAAGGTGGAAGTTGGGTGACAGCTACGTTCCTGGATATCTCAGAAAGCCACATCAGCAGATGTATATATTTTCTTGCATGAATAGTCAAGACTCCACTAGAAGGTTCTAGGGAAAGGTGACTTTTTCTATTACTTGTGTTTCTCAATTCTTTCTTTCTGGGGTATGCCTGAGTTATGGAACGCATGAATCTGTACCACAACTGGGGCTATAAAACAAAAGAATGCCATGCCTGGGCGTGGAGACAGTGCAGGACAGAAGGATGGGAAGTATTTCCTTGTCACCGTATGGCTCCTTATTTTCTGAGTCTGACCCATCTTTAAAACAGGTAACCTTGAATCTTCCTTCATATACTCAGCCTGAATTTAGCACCTGATACTGCCATAGACTATGCTTAGGGTTGAAGGAGGTTAGTCTTCTTATGTCTGTTTATGTCTTCAGAATTCCCCAGGACATAACGCCTCGCCTCATCGTAACTGCCACACAGTAACTAGTGTACTGATCGGTGTGTCACGGAGCAACAGGAAATGTGTAGGGACAGCAGGGGCAAGAGTGAGTCTGTTTTCCCACTGGAGGCTGAAGCATTGTGTCCGCTGAAGAGCCGTCTCCCCTGCGTGTCTCAACGCCGTGAGCCGCTTCCATACTATTCCCAGACCAGCAACTCCGACAATGCAGAGGATGACATTTATTCTCTGGAAAGGCGCCTAAAGGCTACCTAGGCTTGCCCGATGTTTTACTTAGGAGACATCGGGATTGAGAGACGTTACAGCAAAGTACCCCGAGTCCCACCCGTGACTGGAGGCGAGCACCGTGTCTTGATGGTCCAATGTGGTTTCTGCGACAGATCGTGAGGGTTAGCGTCATGTGGGGTCATGACCTGCAGAACTTGTTTCTGTGGCATACACCCTCATGAAGCAGTCATTAATCATGAGATTTCAAGCACTGCGACTCAGAACTGAAATTTATTAGGCGCTTTTTGTATACAAGGTACTTTATGCTCATATCTGACCTAATGTTCATGACAGCCTCCTACGATGGGTATCCTCCTTCCTATTTTCTAGGTAAAAACAGTGGGGCTTAGGAAAGTCAACAGCCTCACCCTACCCCACCTCCCCACCCCAGCCATGCTGTCGTTAATCATGAAATGAATACCCTAACCAAGATTCCATCTAACAGACATCTCTGTGCCCCTCACAACTAAACCATCCTTCCTGAGTCAGATTTAGCCTGAAGAGAGAAGATAAGCCCCTGTCTACTGTACCTTTCTACTGCAATAATGAATGATTTGGTTCCCAGTACAATTATGAAAGTGCATGCACTCAAAGACAATCATTAACTCTTAAGTTAGAACTACGGGAGTTCAGTGTTAAAACTTTCCCTCACCTTCCTCCACAAACTACAGGGCACCGATGTCACAGCTCCTGCCCAACCCACAGACGTTTGCTGTCGTCGCACTGAGAGCAGAAGACTGCCCTGATGGGAATGGACTGCAAGGTGACCCCTGCTTGCTTGTCCATTAACATTCTTCCCTGTTTTTAATTGAAAGGATGGCACACCTAAGATTTCCCTTTGAAACTGTACAAGCATCATGCTGACAAACATTGATCTTTTCCAAAATACCAGAAATGTTTGACTTTTAAAAATATTCTGCCTTCTTATTATTTTAGAGGGACGGCTAGCTGCCTTTGCAGGGGAGCCGGCGATCCGGTCAGTTCATTTTCCATGTCCTGGTGTCCCTCCGTCTCCTTGTTCTGCTGTCTTTGAAAATGTTGTGCTCATTAGCAACCCCGTCGCACACCGAGGAAAGGCAGGACTGAGAGAGTTTCTTCTGCCTGCTTCAAAGCGGTGGAACAGATAAACAAGGTAAGTAAAACAAGGGTCGGAGAGAGTCCCTGATGTTTCTCCATATTTACACCATCTCTCATCTACAAGAATTTAGCAAGTCACTAGCTGAATATTTAGCTTTATTTCCTGTGGGCTCTGTTTCCTATAAGAAAACCAGAGAGTAGCAATGGGTAACGGATTTATTTAAAACCTCGATAATGTATTTAGCTTCTTCAACTAGTTTCTTGCTTTTACATTTCTACATAAAGGCAATGCATTCTCAGAATTTGCTTACAAAAAGAACCTTAATATTTTTATTAGCAATTAGGCTCAGAATCCAAATTTCTCAAACGGTGGCCCCAAGTCACCTCCTAGCCCAGGAAATACTCTTAGAGGCTTTCCACTTTTCCATGTTTTTACATTAAGTGTTTTACTTTATTTTTAATTAAACATTTATTATAAGCATATTCTGGATCATCTGAATGAGCCTCAACCGAATCCCAGCTGTTTATTTCTGCTACAATAATTACCTTCGTGTTTAACTTCATTTGGGGTAAAGACCACATGTAAACATTTGTGGCACGCTGGAGACAGGAGGGTTTTGCAGCCGTCTGAGAAAATTGGTGGAGGAATTAGGCCATAATACATCTCTCCCTGGCAGAGGGTGGCTGAGTTCAAAAAGACCTCTGTGATCACAGACATTACCGCCTCCAGACTGTGAGCAGACACAGTTGTCAATTTGCAACAGTTTCTTTTCAGTGAAGACTTTTCTGCTCCGGCTCCTGGCAGTGATTACCATATAGACTCAGGAAATGCAGAATTCAGTAATGCAGCTATGCAAACTTTGTATTCAAATAACACATGAATGCTAATTAAAATCATCATTAGAGAAACTTTTGTGACAGAGTTTCGTTAAAGGGAGAAGCTTGATGAGATCCACCAGTCAAGTCAAAGTGGTTAATATTTTGTAAAACATACCAATGCAAATAGGCACTTTATATATTGTATATTTAAGTCAACATGGGAAAAAATGTTACAATAGCAAGAGAGAGGGCCAACTTTTCCTTATTAAATACAGATTCTTTATTGTTAAAATCAGCATTTGTAGTTTAATTTCAACAAAATAATCTAGTTAAATACACATTATTGATTGGAAATAAATTTATTTTTCTAGTTTTATTTTCATTTATTTTATAATTTCCTTGGATTTTATAGGTATATTGGACTGGTAGGAATAAGGAATTTATACATGTCTTACAGATTTAAGTATGTGATGGAGACATAAGGAAATTTTTATTTAAAAGGAGACTGTATGTTATAAAAGTCTGAGAATAAAACATGATATGCTTCACAAATGGTCGCCGCCCCGTAGAAATTCTTCAATATATTGGAATCACAGAACTGGAAGAGAGCTTAGTTTACATCTGTCCTGCTCCCCCGGGTCAGGAAAATGTGGACTCAAGGAGTTAGAACTCATGTCCAGACCATATAGCAGGTTAGTCATTCAATCAAGTCATGTTTCTGAGCACTTAAGACTTCGGAGCTTTGAATAAAATGTACACACGTGGCTGGTAGAGCCCTACCTGGAACCTATATCTTTTGTGACCAACCCCTAGTTCTCCGTCAGTCTTTCTAAGCTGCGCACGAGCCAAGACGAAACCCGACATCCACGCAGAAATCCAGCAAACTCCAGGGACCTTCTCCGCTCTGGATTCTCTTTCCATTAACACCACAGCTCATTCTGAAGTTAGTTGAGGGGCTGAAATTTTAATTCTAATTATAGAGAAGGAGAAGCAAGGGAATGAGTTAAAAAAAAAAAAAAAAGACAAATCTGACCTCAGACTGCCATACAAACTGAACTGTGGGTCTTTCTTAACCAAAGACAGCATTGTATTATCTTGATATGGAAGGACAAGGTTTGGTTATCCTCCATGGGTCTCTTCAACTTGGAGGACAGATGACAAATTAATGTGGAAAATGTTGAAATAGTGGAAGGTGGAAGGTGTCCATGTTATGCCTCTGCTCAGATTCTGGGGAAAGTTACAAGTGACGTTTTATGTCATTGGACATTTGGTTCGAGTATCAAACTGCATTTTCCATCAGTCCTCTGAGCTCTGCTCTCAATGATGTTTGACCTGTATCAACTTGAATTCCTGGGATTTAGGTCCAAGAGGGCTTGCAAATAGTGGGTATTTCCTTTCCCACATTTTGTAGTGAATATGGTAAATGGAAAGTTCAAAGTCCCCGTGTGTAATAACATGGCGTGTTTTTTCTCAAAAAAAAAAAAAAAAGAAAAAAACTTGCTTGCATCCAAGGGGCACTGAGTCTTTGTGACAGTTGGGTGGGAAGTTATGACTTCTGGCTAGATACACCAAGAAAGGCATTTTATAGTCGACACTACTACCCATCACCAAATATCCTCAACTCTCTTTCCCGCAAGTGTGGGGCAGAATGGCTCTCTGTGGTCCCTGGAGGGTCTGAGCCTGCAGTCCACCACATCAGGCAAAATTGCACAGTTGTTTCCTTTAACTGAAATCAAGAGAAACAACTCTGATTAATGTAAGGAAAAAAGTTATTTATTGGAAGGATAGCGAGTAGCTGAAAGGATTGAAACAAGACGGGAGAAGCAGGCCTCCTCCGAGAGGATAAGAATAAACCATCTCAGGTACCAGCAGCAAACCCCTTGAGCATCTATCTGGTGTGTTGGTTTTGAACTCAGAATGAATCCTGGCTACACAGCAGACTCACCTGCAGAACCTGTGAAAAACACTGATGTTAAAAACATGGAAAAAACTTGGGGCATCAAATTAAGGGCCCCATGGCTGAAATTATGACAGTAATACAAAGAACTGTTTTCAAGTCTAAACCTGGCAGCTAACATCTAGAGTGTGCCAAGAATTCCTGGAAATGAACAATAAATCAAAAGCGAAACTATGACCAAAATTTAGTCAAAAATCAAAATTTAAACTCTGATCTCACAGTGAATGAAGGTTATGAAGGGATAATCCCTATATGGGGAAAAAAAAAAACCCTAAAGCTAACCAACTTATGAAGAGTTACTCAGAATCATTGACAAATATAGAAATGAAACATAAAACAAAAATATCCCCTTTGAAATTGGAAATGAAAACAATGAACACACTGGCTGTTGACAAGAGTTAGCGAGGATGGGAACATATATAAAGCTTCATGCCTTGCTGTTGGGAGTGTGGACTGGGGCAGTCATTTGTAAGCGATTTGGCCATCTGCCATTTAGCCAAATCATGCACATAGCACGGTATTCCTCTTGGCTGTATATCCCCCAGAAAACGCTCACCCAGGTCCCTAAGGGGACGTGTTGAAGAATACCCATCACCGCATTATTTGTGTTATAGTGAGCTGTTTTCAAGTTGACCGTCCATCCCTGGAAGAAAAGAAAGTCAAATTGATAGATATACACCAAGGGGTATTGTGCTGCCGTGAGAAGCAACAGTTAGAGGCAATGAATTTTATATTAATAGAAATGTCTAATCAGGGGTGTTAGGTGGAGAGGGTGGACAGATAAAAGTATAGATAGATAATAGATAGATGACTTTTAAAAACATTAGCTTAGTGAAGAAAGAAACAGTAGAACATATTTAGCTCACTATCATTAAAAGAATTTAAAATGCATGCACACCAAACAAAGATACACAATTTTTTTTTCAAGAATGCAGTAAACAGAATTATCCTATAGGGTTAAAGAAGATAATTAGAGTGTAAGATAAAATACATCTCTCTCTCTCGCTACCCTTATTTTTGGAGAGCTCCCCAGGAGATAATAATGTGCAGTAAGAACTACTATTGAACAAGAAATGAAAGTTAACAAAAGAATAAATAAAAAGTCTCCAGTGGTTTTTACCCCTTGTAAATGTTCTCACACAAGTTCTCAGCTTCCCCATGGAGAATGTGATCACTTGAGCATGGGCGATGTGTGCACCCCTAGCTAGGTTCCTGGACTTCTCCCACCTTCATATAGAGCAAAAGGAGCTGTTTCCCAAGAAACAAATACTGGATGGCCCCAAGCCCCACATGGGCCCTGCAGCCCCCAGTACTAAGTAGAGCAGATGTTTGGATGTTTTGATTCTCAAAATACATTTAAGACAAGATTTTTGCTTCCAAGGTGATAAAGATTTATTAATGTATTGACAATGACTCTCCATACATTCAGGATTCAATTTATTTCACTTAAAGAAATGGTGGAGGAATCTTATGTGCTTTCTTACTACGTAAATGCAGGGGACAGAAAACAAATACATTGGGATCTTGCCAAAGGGAAGTCCGGGCTAGATGGATCTCCACCTCCCATTAGTGCTACATAATGTCTTAGAATGAGATATTTACCAGAGGTTTATGAGCGATTAGGGAAAACTATCTAAAGCGATGAGTTGTATGATGTGTTTGGGTAAAATCCCCAGTATTTTCCCTGAAAGTGCTTGACAATGATCTTGAATTTCCAGCACTGGGTGGGACTCCGTTCCCTGTGCTCTTCTCTGGCACCTACACAGGCAAAATTTAGATCATGACTTTGTGCAGATCTCCATTGTAATTACCATGCATGTGTTCTAGCCACAGAAACAAACTTAGACCCAGAAGTGATCTCTGGGGTTCTCCTCATCCTTGTTTTCACTTTGATGAAAGAAAGAAGGAAAGAAACTCAAGTCCAGAGAAATGAAGTCACTATAGCTAGAATGTGGGAAACCTAGGGTCTCGTTCCAAGCTTTCTCTTGGATATCAGGACAATTTCATGGTTCTTCTCACATTTGTTTTCCCAAAGGGGATGATGTGTTCCTGGTGCATTCATGGTAGATGATACACAGTGGTGTAGAACCTTCACGTCTGCATAAACTATACGGAAATGCTCTGTCACTTTATATTGACAGCTTAGTTGTTTAAAATTTGATGTACTCTTTATTGGAGAAGTGTCTGTCCATATCTTCTGCCCATTTTTTGATATGATTGTCTGTCTTGTGTGTGTTGAGTTTGAGGAGTTCATTATAGATCCTGGATATCAACCTTTTGTCTGTACTGTCATTTGCAAATATCTTCTCCCATTCCATGGTTTGCCTCTTTGTTTTCTTGACTGTTTCCTTGGCTGTGCAGAAGCTTTTGATTTTGATGAAGTCCCAAAAGTTCATCTTCGCTTTTGTTTCCTTTGCCTTTGGAGACGTATCTTGAAAGAAGTTGCTGTGGCTGATAGCGAAGAGATTACTGCCTATGTTCTCCTCTAGGATTCTGATGGATTCCTGTCTCACATTGAGGTCTTTTATCCAGTTTGAGTTTATCTTCGTGTACGGTGTAAGAGAATCGTCGAGTTTCATTCTTCTACATATAGCTGCCCAGTTTTCCCAGCACCATTTATTGAAGAGACTGTCTTTTTCCCACTGTATATTTTTTCCCGTTTTGTCGAAGATTATTTGACCATAGAGTTGAGGGTCCATAATCTGGGCTCTCTACTCTGTTCCACTGGTCTATGTGTCTGTTTTTATGCCAGTACCACGCTGTCTTGGTGATCACAGCTTTGTAGTAAAGCTTGAAATCAGGTAACGTGTATTTTTGTCTTTCAACATTTCCTTAGCGATTCGGGGTCTCTTCTGATTCCATACAAATTTTAGGATTGTTTGCTCCAGCTCTTTGAAGAATACCAGTGGAATTTTGATCGGAATAGCATTAAAAGTATAGATTGCTTTAGGTAGTATAGATGTTTTAACATGTTCATCATCACTAGCCATCAGGGAGATTCAAATTAAAACCACATTGAGATATCAGCTTACACCAGTTAGGGTGGCCAAAATTAGCAAGACAGGAAACAACATGTGTTGGAGGGGATGTGGAGAAAGGGGAACCCTCTTACACTGTTGGTGGGAATGCAAGTTGGTGCAGCCTCTTTGGAGAACAGTGTAGAGATTCCTCAAGAAATTAAAAATAGAACTTCCCTATGACCCTGCTATTGCACTCCTGGGTATTTACCCCAAAGATACAGATGTAGTGAGAAGAAGGGCCATCTGTACCCCAATGTTTATAGCAGCAATGGCCATGGTCGCCAAACTGTGGAAAGAACCAAGATGCCCTCCAACGGACGAATGGATAAGGAAGATGTGGTCCATGTACACTGTGGAGTATTATGCCTCCATCAGAAAGGACGAATCCCCAACTTTTGTAGCAACATGGATGGGACTGGAGGAGATTCTGCTGAGTGAAATAAGTCAAGCAGAGAGAGTCAATTATATGGTTTCACTTATTTGTGGAGCATAACAAATAGCATGGAGGACACGGGGAGTTAGAGAGGAGAAGGGAGTTGAGGGAAATTGGAAGGGGAGGTGAATCATGAGAGACTATGGACTCTGAAAAACAATCTGAGGGTTTTGAAGGGGTGGGGGGTGGGAGGTCAGGGTACCAGGTGGTGGGTATTATAGAGGGCACGGATTGCATGGAGCACTGGGTGTGGTGCAAAAATAATGAATACTGTGATGCTGAAAATAAAAAATAAATTTAAAAAAATTTGATGTACTCATGCTCCAGTGTTTTCAATCATGAGTAACATAGGACTCCTGAGCTGTTAAATACATTTATCCAGTGTATATGTATACGTGTGTAAACGTGCTATGTGAACACATGCATATGTTTTATATGTACGTGTGCATATAGAACCTTCTATATGTTCTCCAAGACACTAGTCTGGACTCAGGGAATATCATGATGAAGAAAACAGATATAATTCATGCCCCCAAGGAGTTCAGGGGAGGTGATTCTATCAAAACAAACAAACAAAGCAGCCCCCAACACAGAGTGTGATGTGGCTTTGTGCTGAAGTGTTTGTGCTTATACTTGTGTGTGTGTGTGTGTGTGTGTGTGTGTGAAAGAGAGAGAGAGAGAGAGAGAGAGAGACTGAAAGAGGAAATGTGGAATGGGACATGAGATAAAAAGAAGCTATACATTTCTTTTATATAGGTCTTAGAAACTTGAAGAAAATTGTATTTGTTTGGGTAGAGTTAGGTGAATGTTTTCACAAGAACACTTTCCAGGTGCCAGAAATCACTGGGCTGGCGGGGCTCAGCACCCATGTGGGGGCTGCCTTCTTTCCTTTCCAATATCTTCCCACCAACCCAGAGCGTGATTTACCAACTGATTACTCACTTTGCATTTTATGAGCTTTCACCATGGCGGTAGTTCACCTGAAAATATTTCTCTGGTCTTGTCTAAGTGTGTGTGTGTGTGTGCTTTATGTGAAGGCACAGGGACTTCGGGTAGACTACAGCTTCTGATGACCACGTGTTCTTTTGTACACATGGATGTCCGCACGCAGGACCCTGATTGCTGAGTTGACTTCCTCTTGTGGCTTCTCTCCAAGGCGTCCTCAAATCTGTGCCCCTTCTTCATAGAACAGCACATCCCTAGCAGCCCTGTATGAATTACTCCCCTCCCAAAGCTGCACCCTTGGACTATGCTCTGAGCATGGGTTTCACTTGTCCAGACGCTGGTGAGCTTTTCCACGAGCAACAGAGGACATGCATACAGGATGTGGTAATTTCCTGAAAGGTGAACTACCCTGACTTCTTCATGTCTGTGGAGACCCTGGCCTTCTCTTGGTCATTGTGGCTTAAGAACTTAAAAGCATTTTAACTCATCTTACACTTTTACTTCTTTTATCCATTCAGTCCCAGACATTTCTGATTCTTTTTTTGCAATCCTTGTGCCTGAGATGGAAGTAAACTGATGAGGTTTTTTATAGAGACACCGATAGGCTGAGAGCCGTCTGGGCGCTGACCACTGGGAAGGACTTTGGCTGGGTTCCTTGTCCAGGAGAACACTGTGCGTGCTTCGCTTTGGTTCTGATTCCAACACTGCGGCTGGAAACTTGACTAGTTTTCATTTGATCATTGAGACGATATTTTTGAAATTCCAAGCAGGTGAATGTGTTTGGGGGAATGCATTGCTGTGAATGATCTCTTACCTGTAACCAATCTCTAAAAACCACTTGAATTTCTTGGGCAGAGGGCAACTCCTACCTTCTGTTGCTACTGTTCAGCCCCCCAACGCCAGCAAGCATGCAAGCCCAGCAGACCTGCTCCCAGACATGAGCACCGAGTGCTGCTGAGACCCACCAGGCAGCTGCTCTGGAGCCGTGTGAGGTTGGTGCAAATTTGAGGTCCACCTACTAAGTGTGCAGAGACGAGAGATGTGGAAGAACCTGCTTCATTATTCTCATCTCTCAGTCGGAAAGCATCGACTTTATCTGTTCAGTTGCCCCTGGCTCCTTGAGTCTGACCACGTCCTCTTGTCCCCCCCCATCAGCAGCTTTGGCAAAGTGAGGATTGCCATAAAAATATTATAAAAATCTCTGCTTTGCAGGCCTCTCTTTGTGTGCATAAAGGTTTATTCTTCAAAGGCTAAATTTTTATAATCACATATGCTACCTCTCTGTGCCCTCTGTGCTCTCAGCCTTGAGTCCCACCTTATTTGATGTGACCGAAACACCTGGGGCTTTCTTCGCGTTTTCCTTTGCTTTGTATGCCCTTGCTGTCCACTTTTCTTTTCTTTCTCTATCACCTCATTTTGCGTGCTTTTGTGAAGAATAATAAATAACAAAGAGCTTTTCTTGTGTCTAATAGAGTCTGACACTGTACGTGACCCACTGACATTTTGAGAAAGTCTAAATCTTTAAGTTGTACTTACACATAATGATTAGTTGATGCTGTGTTCTCTTCTGCCCTTTCTTTATCTTCATGGCTTGAATTCTTGTTTTTTTTTCTTCTTCTTCTTCCTTTTTTTTTTTCCCAGTGACATTGGAGGTTCTGCTTCCCAAGTCTTCTTCCTATTTTATAAGAACATATCAACGCTCACTAATTCTTGTACACCCTCCCTCACACATTGAATTGCAGTGTCCCCTTGCTCCAAGATGAAATCTTGAGAATAATTGGGATTTCCCCAACTCTTTTCTCTGAGAGACTCTAAAATCATTTATTTCCAGAACACTGAACTCACCCCCATGGCACATCTCTTTTACTTTAGGAAGCTTCCTAGAACAATGATTTTTCAGATCCCCATGTTCATATCACCGTCCACGGATGTTTAGCGATGGCTTGTGAGACCCATTGTTCCCGTGTTTTCTTCCCTGTAATGTGGCTGCAGATACCTGCTCCGATCTGATGGTTGTTTTCTTAGAGCCTCCAGCGGATTGGGTGGTGGCAGATGGCAGACAATGTATTAGGGTTTCATCAGAGAGAGACGGTCCGTGGGAGCTAGTTCAGGGGCTGAGAGACCTTCACAGGCCATGGGTGTGAGAGGCATGTGGAGCAGGGAGGCAGCCGCTGGTGAGCAGGGATGAGAAGCCAGTCGTGTTTCAGGGCTGGTGGGACCAGGGGATGGTTGGTGTCGCCAGCACAGCGGGGGGAGCTGGGACCGTGGGAGAGCCAGTGCCAGCCAAAGGACACAACAGAAAGCCGAGAGGGGGAGGAAGAAAGATCCCAGTGTCTCCTTTTCTTCCCCTCCTGGTGGGTCTTGAAGAGGCATCTGGCGAGGGGGCCTGGGACACAGCCCCTGGGGAAGGGCCGGGCGTGGGGTGGGCTGACAGCCAGCAAGCCCACACCAGCACAGGCAGACACTTCCTGAACTTTGCAATCCCAGACTATCTTTATTTTGCACGAGCAGATGGATGCTGTCTTGGCTTGCCACCGTGTTCTTGGTTCCGGTCCTGGTCTTCTCCATAATTTATAATATTGCTCCACTGCCATCCAGCTACCAGGCTTTCCCATAAAGAATCTGATTTCATTTTTATCCTCACATTTGATGTTTCCCATCACAAAACGCACATTGTATTTCCTTTTCTCTTGGAATTCAGGAATCACACCAGACAGGTCGCCAACGAATCCTGGAATCTGGGGAAGACATTTAACCTACAGATTCGACTGTGTTTTCATTTTCACCTGCAGCTAATTCTTTGTATTATTTTGTCTGCTTGTCCTCCTTTCAGGCTTCTCATTACCTGTGGGTTACGTCTACAGCATCTTCCTTCCAGATCGCTTTCATCATTTTTTCCCAATGATTTTCATTACTATGTTCTTACCTTAGACACTTTCTCCACCTGCTTCTCAAAACAAGGGGTAGGGTTTCTAAACTAGACTTTCTAGGAGGCTATCATTTCTTCACATATTCAAACATGGTGCAGTTCATAGCAGGTGCCTTGTAAGCACGTGTGGATGAAAGAATGTGTCGGTTAGTCAGCAACACACTTGCTTTCAGGTTGCAGATTACAGAATATGTGGACACAGGTATAGAGGTAGAGGGTGTGGGTGTACATGTAGATGGCTGTTCAAATATAAAAATAGTGCTGAATTTGGAAACATTTAGATTTCTAAGAGCTCCATGGAACACACAGATAGGACTCCTATATAAAGGCAATCACAGAATGATATACAAGAAAATGCAGACTTTTCAGTGCGCTCTGCTATTCATTTTTTTTCTTTTCTAGTTCAAAACAGGAGGCGAGGGTTTGCATAATTTATTGAACATTGATTGTACTTATAGAAATCTATGGGTTTCAGGCCTCAAGTGATAGCAGAACACAATCTTTTGAGTTCTACTTTTTTTCTTAAACCATTTATAATGTTACTTTGTTTTCTCGACTGGGAATGAATATAATAATGCTATTCTAAGGAACAGGGTTTTTTTAATGAAATAGAGGAGACTGGAATTTTAAAAGAGAACCTGGGTGGTATTTTAACCGTACTAATGTTAAAGCCCCTTTACAGAGCAGCTCGCAGCAGCTCACCCACTCATCATGGATAAGGACAATGGAAGAGCTTTGACCTAAATACTGCAGACACATTTGATTTGTAAATGTGCATGTTTGTGGAATCCTCCAGCTTTTGTCCATTAATTCGAACTTGAAATAAAAAATATCAAAGGAAGCCACCGTGTGTGTCTCTTCCTCCTGAATTTCTTCTCTAATTGAATGGTAGACTGTGATACAGAACTCTATCGGAAGCCTGATTATAAATTACATACTATTTTGGCAGACAGTGTAATTGAGTCACTGAGGCATTTCTAGCAAGTGGTTTATTTGTTTATTAGTGCATTTTACTTATTCAGAATTGATATGTAATAAGCTGCACACACCCGGAGCATTCAGACGGGTGGTTTCTGACGTGTGTGTGGCCATCCCCCAAATCAAGATGTAGAACATTTCTATCATCCTATGAAGTCCCTGAGAGGATCCCAAATGCCATGCTCTAATTAGGGCTGGGGACCACAGTGCCCTTGTGGGTTGTGGTGTGTCCAGCATCCTGGGACAACAGTCTCCCCACCCACGACCCCCCACCCCAACACACTCAGTGTGGAGCTCTGACCTTAGCATGGAGACATTGCCCAGTGACATGAAAAATTCTCACAGAGGAACTGAACCTCAGTGAAGACCCAGGAGTCGAGGCTGTGGGTGATCTTCACTCTGATGACAATGCCGGAGAGCAGCTCTCATTGGCCCTGGCTTCACAGAAGGATCACCCTGGGGGCTCTCAAAAGGACCCTTCCCCTTCCCCCCAGGCTCCAGACCTTGGATTCTTTGATCTTTCATTTCATGAGCAAGTCTCCCAAGAGAGAAAATAATGAGACCCTGGCTTACTAGAATGGGAAAGGAAAGAGAAGCAACAATCCCACAATAAAGATCATTTTTCAAAAACTTTACTAACGCTCCTGGCACCATGCCATGCAGGTGAAATGTATTATCCCCTTCACACATACCTCATGAGGTAGGGGCAATTATTGTCATCATCTGTTTGACATGAAAAAAAATGGAGTCTGAAGGATGTGATGTGCTCAGACTCATCACTTACCAACAGGTGAAAACAGATTTGAATTCAGTTCCGTCTGAAACAAAATCTCATGTTCTAAACCGCCCTGCCTTATCACCCCTCCGCAGGGTGTAAGGGATTTGCGTGATAACGCTGTAGTTATTCCAACAATTCTTACTTCGCCTGATGGGGAGAAAATTGAACCCAAAGTGTGTTTTTCTCTGATAGCAATACTAGATTGTACATATAATTCTATACAAAATAAAAATGTAATTAAAAAATACAAGAATTTTGTTGACACCTTTGAGAACTGGGATGCTATACACTCCTCTTTAAATGCATTAGGTTTCTCCAGGTAGCCTCCAGAAAACAGACTGGCCTCTGACATAACACACTATGTAGTGGTATAACACACTGTCTACAGTCATTGTGTTTCATTTCCAAGTACGACTTTCTCTCATTTGCCATATGATCCCTAAAGTCAGTCATAACATTCCCAATAACAACCACCAGGGAAGCACTGTTGTGTTATGGTTCTCAGGCAAGTCACACCAAGCCTCAGTCTTCTTTGTGTAACTCACAACCCCCAGAAGAGAGACAGCAGGGAGGCTGTGTTTGTGTAGGTGTGTTGTGTGGTTGTCGCTGCCCCCGTCCTTTGAGTTCACATTTATGAAAATTTGGAGATGAATTTCAGAAGCCTACCTGGGAAGTCACCTTTGGAGAAAAGTAAGTAACATTTCTGGAATGCCTCACCCTGCTGTCTTAGCTTTTCCTCCCCAGCAGGGATGAGCTGAAGAACATGAAATCTCCACGGGTTGATGCAGCCTTGATTCCATTCCTCGTGGAAGCGTTCCAGAAGCTTCACCGTAGGCAGGTGCTGTGCCCGAGAGGGACTAGCTCCATGCACATCTCTTACTGTCCTGTAGACCTCGGTGCCTGACCCTAACCCAAAGGACTCCCCGTCCTCACTGCCAGCCTTCTGTCTCCCTTGGGGGGGGTCAGAATTGAACAATCATCCCATCATTATCACTTTTTGTCTTATTTTCACCTGTCCAAAAATTATTTTGACCTGGACATATTTCCTTAAAAGAATCAGTCATTTTGTGTGGTTCTATTGATTTGCATACTTTCTCCTAATAAATCTAAACACACAAAATGTTTTCCAGTAGGCACTAACAAATACAAAAGCTTTTAAATTAAGATTTATAAGATTTCTCACTTGTAGACAGAACCTTAAAATGTCTACTTTAAGACAGTTGTCCTCTTAATTAGAATTTTCCATCAACATCTCCCCTTTATTCTAGGGAAATTCTATTTCTGTCAAGTCTGACAGGAGATAGTTTACTTTTCCTTAATGATCTGTATGTTAGTATCAAAACGTGGATACAACTTTTACTTTTTGTACAGCCTGACAATCTCTATGCTCCCTTCTGGAAATTCAGCAAAGAACACTCAGTGTGTTGCCTTCATTTGAATAGTCCAGTACCCTGGGTGCAATATGATGCCTGCGTAAAGTCCACCTAACTGATGACCTATGTGTGGCATAAAGAAACCATAAAACCAATCTTTGGGGAAGACTCTAACTCGTAATGACTGACTCGTTTCTTCTACCCGGCTCTAGAACGCCTATCTTGCCACAATTCTACGCGCCCTGAGTCAACATCCACTAAACCAACGGATAGGAGCTCTGAATGGGTGGTCTGTTTGTTCCATCTGTACAAACATAAAAAAGCATCCTTTAGATTTTTTAAGAAACATGTTCCCTGATAAAACAAGTCTAACGTTGGCCACATGAGAACCAGGCAGATATTTGGAAGATGAGACAGTGATAAGAAGATAACAGGACAAAGGATAGCATGAAGGAACCCATTTTCCACTTAACCTTCCTCACTCTTCAAAAAAATGTCTACATTTTCTTTGGATTCTCTCTTCAGAACGTCACCAAAGGCAACAAAACTCTGAAAATGAATGTCGCCATGAGAGTTAAGGAGGAAATGACGGTAGACGTCACTGTCACCACGTACTTCTTCCTGGCCAGGCATGAAATCAGAATGAGCCTGTCACTTGCAGTGACCTGTGAGATTAAAATAGACAGTCTGATGGAAGTCAGGAGAAGCAAGGCCTATTCTTGAGGTTTGCCCCAAATTAAAATAAAACAATATATTTGAACTTTGATTATAGGATGAATTCATTTTGTATAATTATAATTTGCTAAAAATAATTGACTCAGGGTCATTTTCCTCTGTGTCATAATGAAATGCTGTGAATTTCAGGGAACAAAGAACAGATTGACTTGTTATCATCGGCGATCCCTGCAGTTTATCTGCAGAAAAATAGTGATCTATTCGATGGCTCAGCTTAGTCAAAGGTCTCTGGCGCTTGGGAATTCAATCATGCCAAAAATTAGAATATTGTCATTTAAAACTCATAGTTGACCATCATGTTTTCTTCTCTCAGTACTCTTTGCTATGTGACTTTGGTATGTGACAGTGATGGGGAGAGAGTGAGACATGGTTGGCCTGTACGGAAACGGTTCAGAAGCTACTTGAGGATCATGGGTATCAAGTAGGAGTTACCTCTATAAAAGGTACAGTGTACTTTTACCTACCGAAAGGTAATGACCTACTGAATTACCTACTGAAGATACAAAATGGACACAGGTTTATGTAAAAAAGCAGAAAATGGAAAATAAGGATACAAAAAGAAATCAATTTCTCCAATTTAATTTCTACACATCCAAATCCTGTGCCTATGAAAACTCTGGATTAGAGCCTTTCAAATTATTCATGTTTAAAACACCGAAGACTTCTTTGTGCATGGAGCCCCCAGCAAGGAAGATCTCCACGTGCTTCTGGGGGTGCCCAGGGCACAGCTGCTAAGTGACCCATCTATGGGTGAGAGGTCAGGCCAAAAGGAGTGAGGCCTGTGGCTGAGAAACGGGGGGGGGGGCGGGGATCGGACGGTCGGAAAGTTGTCTGTTGGCAGAGTTGACCAGATGTACAAATGGGGCCAGGAACGGGATTCTGTAAGACCCACAGCACCGAGCCACACTCAGGGTCAGGCTCGGCTAGGAACAAAGCACGGGAAGAGGAAGGACCTGGGGTTCCAGGGACAGACTGAATAGTGACAAGATCTTGTTTTCTGTGTACCTCCCAACTTCCCTTCCCTTTGGCCCTGCATCTTAATTTGGGCATTTGATTGCCCAATAGACAGCTATCAGAGGCATTTATATCTTAGTCACCGAAGTAGATATCAGCTGTGAGAAGAAATTGCAGCAAAAATCCATTTATAACCACCTTTTCCCACCCCTTGGAAATACTATCTCCAGTCTTTCCTCAACACATGATCCAAACGTTTTGTTAGGCACGCTGATTTTGCTTTTAAATACAAAAGAACTTGGGGGAATATTTACAAACACCTGGCTTGTGAAAATCAACCTCCAACTTTCGTGTATATATTCCCCGTGGAAATCTAATAGAGCTGCCCGGAGTAAGCATTATTTCTGGGTGCGTCTGTGAGGACGGGTCCAGATGAGACCAGCCTTTGAATTGGCGGACTGGGATACAGAGACTGGGCTCCCCCAGGGCCGTGGGTCTCTTCAGATCCACGGACGGGGGAAGTCACCCTTCTGCTTCCTGCCTGCCTGTTGGGGCTGGGGCGGCTCCTCATCTTCTTGGGCCCTCAGACTGGGATCGGCTTCCTGGTTTCCAAGGCTTCAGACTCAGACTGAATTACACACCAGCTTTCCCGGGTCTTCAGCTTGCAGATGGCAGATCGTGGGACTTCTCAGCCTCCAGAATCGCTGAGCCAATTTCTCATAATAAATCTCCTATATATACCCTCCCTGTTCTGTTTCTTTACGAACCTTCACTAGTAGACACTGAGAGCAGGTTTTGTTTTTTTTTGTTTGTTTTTTGTTTTTTTTAATAATCAGAACATCTCTCTGAGAACAGCCAGAGATGATTAGAAGCTTCCCTAGGAACATGGACCTTTAAACGGATGTAGGAAAAAAAAGTGACCTTTGCATGAAATGCGGCCATATCAGGTCAGATTTTGCCCTTTCTCTCAAAAGCGAGGCAAACACAAACATGAAAATGGAAAAACAAAACAAAACACCAAAGCACGCTTCTATTTCTGTCAAGAATCAAACCTGAATGGGAAGGAGTATGAGACAAGTTTCTCCTCAGCTGGGCTGAGTTCAGAGATGCTGAGGAGATGGGCCCCATGAAGACACGCACAGAACAAGCACAGTTGCTAGAAGCAACCGTTTCGGGAGAGCTATTCCAGCACTGTGACTTCTGTTCCCCTGTTGGCATCCATCACCTCCCCCGTGGTTTATAGGAGGACCCACAAGTAAGACGAGGCAACGGTGCTCTGGGAGGGAGTCACCTCCGTTTGAACAAGGAACAGTGACTGTCTCCCACCATCAGATAACTCTCTCAGCCTCCTTAGAGAAGATAAGGTGCTGGGTCAAGAGGCCTGGTCGTCTTGGAGGAAAATTTCCAACTTGGAAACCCAGGCAGAGAGAAATTATCAGCTCCCATCATAGGAGTTATAATTATTCTTAATTGTCTAAGAAGTGGATTGTTACTTAAGCTATGGAAGAAAGGAAACTACCATGTTCTGAATACCTATTAAAGTCAAAAATTCTTTCATTTGCGTCATTTAATTGCCATCCTAATACATGTGTACTCTGAGGAACGAAGGTTTCAACAAATTTTATCTACAAACATTATAGGACACATTAGGGCCACTGATGGGAATTGAACACGGATGTCTGTCCTGTGATAGTCTATTCACCTGTTTTCTGTTTCCTTCTAAACTGTCTGAATTATTGGAGTCCTTTCCTCATTTCAAGGAAACTGAGAGGCCATCAATTAAACATTACACTGTGATGCCATAGATGTCCAGTAGGAAAGGCAAGGCACCTCCAGCTAAACTAGGATATGTATCGATGATAATAGGATACATCTGACTCCCAGATATTAAAATACAAAAAGAAAATTAGAACTGATGAAAATCTGATCTTCTTAAGCTGATGTGAAAGTCAAACTTGTAAAATAACTCTCACAACTTTATACATGAGAGAATTTACTGGACTTGGGTTAAAAACCCTGAATCAGCCCAGCCTTTTGATAATAATTACCCACAGAATAGTTGGGTGCTGATTGCTGACACACAGTGTGCTTCCATTTCAGCAAACCCTGGAGAATAGCAGAGTCATTTTTATTTGTGCATAATAAGAATGAAATAAAAGTTAGACACATCAATAAATGCATCTCCCATCGTGTGCACACTTCCAGATACTAGAATGATCCTTGCAGCTAAACCCTCACTTCCGATAGACATGTTTTGAAAATTTGTGTTGTTGATTCTTGCCTTAGCCAATGCCTTTTAAGTTTTGTTCTGTTGATTACATGATCTCATAGGTCTTTCTTTAAAAGGATTAGAGTTTTGTTGCATTTGCTGGGTCTGTTATGTTAAACACAACTTCAAAGATTCAGGTTCCTGCAGAGAACGTTACGGGAGAAAATAACGCGGGTTTAGAAAGATGCAGGGGTCAAATTCTGTCTAGCTGCTGTGATACAGAGTAAAGTTAGCTTTCCTTCATAAAGCATGTTTCCTAGAGCTGAAACTGTTATGCAGGGGTGTATCAATGCATAAGTATTGTAACCAGTAGGACGTTGTACATTTCCAATTAATACCACTTGAGAGTGAATCTAATGCTTGTGAAAGTTATTCGTATAGTAAAGACTGTGTTTGTTTTTATTTGCAGGTCATTATAGACAGCACCCATTTTATCCTTTGGAGACATCCTTTGTCTTTACCCCAATTCCAAAGTCTATAAACAGTTGTTCCTCAGGATCTCAGAGCAGCTCTTTCTGCCCGGGAATCCTGTCCCTGTGCTTTAATGAAAACATCTTTTTTGCACTGAGACGTCTCAAGGATCCTTTCTTCTCCATGGGTTCTGAACTCCAACATTTCTATGTCATGCCTCCAGGTGACATCAGCAATGCTGTGTGATACCATTAGGGGTCAGAAAAGGCATGAAACTTAAAAAAAGCTCATTTGTAGATGAGCTTCTCTCATCCTTCCAAGAACAGCAGAAATGCCATCGGGAGGATTCTTCCTGTCCTCTGAGCCACCAGATATCCATAGCCAGCTTATGGAAGCCCATTCCTGAAACCAACCTTTCTGCCGGATGCCAGCCAGGGCCCAGAGTCAGCATCAGGAGGATAAAACTCGCGGGATACTATTTTTAAAAGCCAGTGAGGCGGGAGAGCAAGGTTCTTTTCTCGTGGAGTCGAAGAGTGAATCCCAAGGACAAAGGAGTGTGAGTAAAGAAAAAATAGAGTTTTATTGGGTGAGGATACAGAAAAAGCTCTCAGGAGTGAGGGGGTCCTGACAGGGTTGCCTCTGAGGGCCTTCAGGGTTGGTCTTTTATAGAAAGCTAACCAGGGCACATAAATCTTTTTGACTTCTCTACTGGCAGCACCATTGAGTAAGAGCTAGTGATAATGGCTTACTTCTTTGTAGGGTCTGGTTATTTTCTGTGGACCACAGAAGACTGTCCTAAATAAGACTTACCCCTCGGACACTTAGGGCAGAGTGGTCTGGATGTTCCCTTATCTCTGGTTTCCTTACACCTCTGCATTTTGGGGGATTTCTGTGAGCCTGATCACAGAGAACCCCATCTGTCTCTCCCTACCTAGCCCTGCTTGTCCTTTACTCGTCACCAGGAAGCACCCCACCTGCTTCAGTGAAAAGCTGTCATGTCTGTTTTACAGACAAGAACACTGAACCGTGGAGTGGTACACTGGGCTTGAAGGGATGGTCCAGGAGACTTGAGCTGATGGAAGATAATACAACTGTCTCCAAGACCCTTTCGTGGCAATGCTAATGGATGAGAATGTTAAAAACAATGAGCAATGAAAGAAGTTGTCAAAACTTGTGCGTCGAAGGATCTCTGGCCATTCTTGCTACGACCCTAGGACAGAGATAACTGTGGTCAGATTGTGAGTCTGACATCAGAATCACAGAGGCTGGTAGAAAGACATAGAGCTGATATAAATCAAGGGGAGGAACAGAGGAGGTAGGATTAAGCCCTGAAGTAAAGAATCCAAACATTTAACCTATCTGCCCACTCTTGACAACCCCTGTTTTTCCAGGGCCTGTATGGAAGGCTGTGGGCTCCACAGGCTCCTTGGGGCAGGAGCTGTAGTGGCCCGTGGTGGCTGCAGATCATGTAGATCACAGGTTCTATCTTCCACCAACCCCATGTCCCCTTGGGGTAACAAACCCATCTTCTTTGTGTAGAACTCACTTCACGTGGTTTGCGTAGCTCACTCTTCTCCCAGTCCTTGGCTGGAGTCGGGCAACACTGGGAACTGTTCACAAAAGCCCAGTATCCACCTGGTGTACAGTAATTAGCAAACAGATTAGCATTTGACCCAAGCGGGGCTCATGAGAACCCTCCAAGGTCATCTGCTCGAACAATGATGTGATTTTAATTTCCCTGGGCTTGTTAGCTGGGAGGATGATAGAAGCAGGTGCTTCCTGTCTCTATCTTCACCACACCAAGGCAGCCTGCCAGCGAAGGAGATTATTTTAAACTCTGGGTACAGAGGAGCTCAGGGACTGACCCACTGCATGCCAATAAATTCCTTTTGCTTCGTGTAAGTTAATGTGTCTTGGGTTTATGTCATCTGCAACTCAAGTCTGAACACAGAAATAAGAGCAGTTAAACACGGTGGTGCCACAACCTTCATACTCACCTTCACCCTGAAAATGTTGTATAACTTTCTCTTCTTCAACTAGTTTTTTATGGGTTTTGATGATGTATTCCTGCTTTGGTCCTATTGTCTGGCTATGATGTGAACATCGAGCCTACCTTATATTTTGTATCTAAATCAGTATACCAAGTGTCTTGAGTTTTGTTTTTAAGTAGACTCCATGCCTACTTATTCCATGTCTCCTTGTGTGGAACCCAATGGGCTTGAATTCACAACCCTGAGATCAAGACCTGAACTGAGATCAAGAGTCAGATGCTTAACTGACAGAGCCACTCAGGCATCCTGTGTCTTGAGTTTTCTTAGTGAAAGGAAGTGGACTAATACTTTATGATGCTGATTAATTAACATACTAAATGTTAACATATTAGTTAACATACTGAATAGAGAAACACATATGGTCACTCCCACTCTTAGAAGAGGCTATCCATACATTGCATGACTACATAACGCACACATGGCATTCATCCTTGCTAGCGTCCTCCATGCAAGAATGAAGATGTGTATCATTAATAACATCACTAAGAAGGAAAATCTAGGGAATTCCCTAATATCATTTTTTAAAAGCACAGTGAATTGCGGAAATGCAGTAAAGAGAAAATATAAACTTCCCTCAGCTTCAAACTAATGGAAACATGTTTCAAAGTAAAGGACACAGTAAGTATAAGGACACAGGAAAAATGGACTTTTGAGTTTTCAACACATTTAAAGGTAGTGGAAAAGGCAGGAGTATCTTCAAACACATAATTAAATAATTAAATGTAAGACCTTGAAACAAAACCCCACAAAATGTAAGTCAAAGAGAATATAAACATTTTTCACTTTAGGAGTGATTAAGGGATTTCACATCTTAGAAATATTTTATAGATAATGACACAACCTTGTTCAAGATATGATGTAGTGTGGAACAAACCCACTCAATGTGAAAAATAACTTCATCAAAGAACTCGATGTCCAGAAGCTGAATTAACCCAAGCCAATTGATGAAGTCTGGCTGATGAGCTACCAGGCAACAATTTCCTCTGGCTTACTCTACCATAGATTTTCAACAAATTATTTGTCAATCATGATACCCTTTGCCATAATTATCCCTTGCCCCTACCCAGGGCCATCACTGGGCAGATATTTGTGCTCATTAATTTGGGGTAATATTTACATTTACGGTGAACCTGTGTGAGAACTTCAGGTCTTCATGAAGACTGCCATCACTAGAGATTTTAGAGCAAAGGAAAAGTTGCATCATGGTATTTTTTTTTTTTTTTGGCTGTCTCTTTTTGTCTTTGGCCAACTCAAGTCTGTGAACATGAATGGCACCTTGCACAAGCCCTGCTTGTTAGCCGCATCATAGGCATGAGAACAGTAGACAGCATGTGTTCCTGAGACCCCTGTGATTTGATGGAGAATGTGGGCACACACTCTAGACTCTAGAGCAGATGGTCTTCATGCACATATACTCTACCCTTTATTTATAGAAAACCCAGGACCAACATTTCAATATTGTGAGAGTTTTTCTACAAAATCAGGGCTTACAAGTTCTCTTAACTCCTATAGTAAGGGGTGTTCAGTATCAGCTCAGAAATTCTAAGTATTTGGGTTCCAGAGCTCCTCACTCATAGGGCCATAGTCGTAGGGTGAATGCCTCTGCGCTTCATTGAATTTCTAGGACAAGAATGAAAAGCTCATGATATCATTTAAGAGATTTAAATGAGTCTTCCCAGCTAGATACTATGGGACAAAAGCTTACTAAACCTGTTCTTGGTGTTTTGATTTGTTCATTTATTTATTTCTTGGTGCTTTGATTTCTTCTAACGTGTTTTCATAGTGTAAGACATACAAAGAATGAATGTAAAAATATAGGAGTTCAAACTATGGCCTTAGAATTGTTAAAAGGGTACATTTATGTTATGTGTTTCCCCCCAATTAAATATATATATGTAATGTATAATATATGACTTAAAATGTTATATTACATATAATTAATGTAATAGAATAGATATGCATAATCTCATTGGATTATGGATTGTAATCACACCTTACAATCACACCTTACAAATTATAGAAGTGTTGGATTTAAACTTGAGAGGTCCTCACTGGTAACTAACACAGAAAGAAATGGCTAGGACTCCAACGTGCTCAAATTCAGGATCGGAACATGTATAGTCACAATATCATTTCTAGTTTCAATAAAATGCCAGCTGGGGTACCAAACAGTCATATCCTCTCCAGCTCTCAAGAATCACCCTTATTATCCCAGATCACACAAGAAATTCCTAGTCACACAATGGGCCGGTCACAATAACCTTTCACTGAATCTTCTCTTAATGTTCCAGAACTAGCATCATGAAAAATGCAATATTTGCAATGTTAGTTTGGCAACTCATTGTCCTGGGGATTTTTAAAATTCATATAGCAATTAATCAAAAATAGTCCTGCCAAATACAAATTGCTATTGTAAATTATGAGTACTTTAATCCACACTCAAACGACTTCTCATTGAAGTTCTTCTGGGGTGTGATTTATGTGCTGAGTCTTACATCCACTCGGTAAAGAACAATTGTGTTCTGTTCTTAAAATAAACACATTTCTCAGAGCTGAGAATATGATCTTCCTCTTTTCTCTTTTCCTCAGTATCTGGGTTTTCCTTTAAAATGTTCTAGGCAGCTTAAGAATTCCATCTGAGTGATGAATATAACTGGGGATTCTGTGGAGACTGTAGCCCACAGTTGAGAGCCTTCTGGCAATATTGTTGAGTGATTACTGCACACTGGCGATAAAATTTGTTAAATGTTTTGGTGACAATGTATGAAAAACAGCAAAGAATTGTCTTGGTTTGGGGGTTTATTTTCATTTTTTGTTTTCTTTTGGTAAATAAATCCCCAATGGAAGGGAAATTAAGTTCTACCTCCTGGAATAAAGGGTAAGTACATATGTTATTTGGAATTCTTCTGTAAGAAGAACTTGTCTCTCCTTACCAGTTTACTTATACCAGTGTGAACTCCTGCATGTTTTTCAATACTTCAGGATATAAACAATTTTACATTATGTATTTTATTGCCAAGTTGTTTTGGATGTATCCACTGGGAGATCTTTTAGATTGGCTTCTGGGTCATTTCATATCTCCATCATTTTGTATGTTTATTTTGTTTAGGGCCCTTTCTTACACGGTGAGACACAAGTCTAGGATCCTCTTTTATTTTCCTTGCCACACTCCCAGAATCAGCCATTTCTCCGAGGTGCTTTGGTTTCTTTTAGCGGACAATAGTATCCAGAAATAAGATTGGGTACTGAGTACACTTGGCCATACTGGGGTGTCATTGCTTCTAGATTCTCTCAGCAGACAGAGCTAGGAAATTGTGCATGCATGATAACCTACACATGCACACATATCTGTAATTATTTCTTCATTTTCTACACACACACACACACACACACGCACACACACACGTTCATTCTAATGTCTGATTCTAATCCATTCTAAGCCTTCCATTCCTTAATTAGTTGTAGCTTCTTTCTCTAACAGTAAGAAAGATGGATCTCATTATCCACATCATTTTTTAACTGATAGAAACCTCATTCATCTCGAACAATAGTTTGCAACAATAAAACCATTTATCCAAACCCTGACAATCTTTCCAGAGACTGGCCTATGACCGAGATCATGGCCATCACAGCTCTTTCTTATTATAGATACTATTATTAATGAGGGCAAAGATGGCAATAACCCAAAATACTTATAATTCATCAATCTTTAATAAAAATACCTCTTCATTCTTGCATATTTCTAGCACTTCTGTAAATGGTGCTCAGTATTCATTTCTCACAGCGGCAAGGCCCTACAGGGTTAGATGTATTTTCTTAATCATCAGGGTAAACTTATCGTTGTTGGCCACAAAACTGATAAAAAAGGTCACCTGGTCCTGGTACTTACACAGACTTACAAACTGTCTTTAAAATTTTTTATACATCTAGTTAAAAACTTACAGAAAACTTACAAGAATGATGCAAAGAAGTCCCAGAGACCTTTTATCCCAAACCCCCAAATATTTTTTAAGATTTATTTATTTGACAGAGAGAGACATCACAAGTACGCAGAGAGGCAGGCAGAGAGAGGGGGAAGAAGGCTCCCCGCTGAGCAGAGAGCCTGATGCAGGGCTTGATCCCAGGACCCTGAGATCATGACCTGAGCTGAAGGCAGAGGCTTGACGCACTGAGCAACCCAGGTGCTCCCCAAATCCCCAATATTAACATTACTTCATCAGTTTTATGTTTTTTCAACCACGTTGGGGTGAGTTGCAAACTGAACGCTCCTTTTACTCCTAAATGCTTCATTGCATGGTCCTCCAAGTGGATCCCCTCCAATACATTGTCCTGTTTGATTACTCTTAGTAGGAGAAAGAATAAGAATATTGAGTGCAGAGGCAGAAAAACTGCCTTTTTTTTTTCAATTTATTTATTTTCAGAAAAACATTCATTATTTTTTCACCACACCCAGTGCTCCATGCAAGCCGTGCCCTCTATATATATATACCCACCACCTGGTACCCCAACCTCCCACAACTAAGACAAGACAGTCAGGGTTATGAAGATGGCATTGGTGGTAATTATCATGAAAAAGTGGGGTTGCATGATTTTAACCCTAATGTCTTCATCAGTGGTCTCATGCATACTTGGTCACCAAGATCATGGAGAGATGTATAAAAACTATCACTGATTAAACAAGCACTAGTTACTAGTTAACAGAATCCATAAAGTTTTTGAATAGAGCAGTCTTGTAATTTTCAGTTATATTAAAATAATGACAATGTTTGCTCTGAATGCAAATGAAATGCCAAGTGCCTCTCTGGTTTGAGTCGTCCAACACTTAAATTAGTCTTCTTCTTAAACGATTGTATTTTTAATCCTACATTGATTCCTCTTGCCATTTAAAGTCAGAGTTTTAAAGTTTTTGCTTGACATTACAAAAATCTTATATAACTATTGCTGACACAGGGGCACACATTTTCTTCTCCTGCATGAGACACTAAAATATGAATTTTTATTATGCTTGTCTTTGGACAGTAGCTCAGGACTCTATTTCTCTAGAAGGTATTAGCATTCTTTAACAAGGTTCCTGTTCATCAGGGATGTAAACTTGTTTTATGACAAATAGAGAGTGGTATCTCATTATAAAAGAACTGGGTAAACATACATTCTTCTCCACCTGCATTTGAGGAGGCTTATTCTGCTAATTCGTTAAGAGTAATTAATGCTGAAGGGTTTGGCTATTTTCACTGCCACCAACTCACTTGTAATTGGAGGCAAAGGTTCTGCTGTTCATCTTTTAGGAAATTGGCCAGATTTTACAGGATGGAAAAGTTTGTTCTGTTCTTTAACAGTGAATCTAGGTATTAAAAAAGTCACTTCCTAATCATAACTCACATTTATAGAGTTCTTTTACTCCTTAACTCCAAAATAGCATCTTTTTCTGGATCAAAGGCCCTTTTGATTCAAGACTGAATTTCAGGTTTTTAGGTTATTATTCTAAGTTTCTACATTTTGCTTAGGTAGCAAAATGTCTTAGTATTTTTTATATGTGGCCTTTTGGGCAAAATTGAAAAATCTCTAAGAAGTAACAGAACAAGGATTTAAATATGTTTTGTAAGAGTACATAGATAGTATTTGTCCTTAATAGAATTGTGCATATTTCCAAGCTTCTGAAAGTCTTCATCGAAGTGATCATGCAATTAATCAAGCTTGAGACAGATCGTATGTATATAGTTGATCAAATTAGATTTGGTATCTATAGGACTTCACTTGGGGAATATAAAAACCAAATATATATAACATTTATTTGCCTAAAAATAGGATTTAGTCTTCAAGCATCAGTTGACTCATTTGAGAGAGACCTACTTGTCAATAGAGGTTGTGTTGTGCCATAGAAAGAGGAGGAAATTTGGGACCAAGCAGAACCAACTTCAAATTACCTAGAAGTTAATTTTGTCATGTAAAATGGTGATCGTGGTATTTGCTTGGGAAGATCAGCTTTAATAAGTGCCAAGATGCTGTGTCACTTTCAGGTGTCCAAGGAGCAGATGTCATGGTGGGACCAGGTATGCAAAAAGTTTATTGAGGGAGGTTATTGAGGGAGGTACGTGAGGACCAAAGAAAGAGGGACGAGGAACAGGCAATGAGCAGGGAAGTCTCCAGGTCATGCTGCATGTCAGACAGCCACGGGAAGAGAGGGAGAGCAGGCTGGGGAGGGAGAGGGAGGTCATCCTTCCACAGACTGATTATGAGGTCCCAAGCAAGGCCGCGCATCGCAGGCTCTCAGGTCAGGTAGGAGCAGGCTGGCACTGGTACCTCAGCTGACAGGGGCAACCCAGCGCATGGCCTCAGCATAAACCTGGTACAGATGCCAAGGGTCAGCAAGTAGAGGTGACTGTCAGTATGCTCTCCACGGGGAGACTGAGAGCAATATCCCTGACAACCTCTGGTAAGGAGAGTCAATAAGGATCACATATATTGTGAGGTCCCTTTGATCCGAAAGAAAATGCTGGATTTTCAGGAAAAAAGAAAAAAAGGTTATCCAGAATCTGTTATTTGAGGAAAGATATACTGTCCAATAACGCGATGTAGAGAATCAGATTAAGAAGTAGAAACTGCAGACTTTACATTTTAACAAAAGAAAATGCTATAGACTGAATGTTTGTGTCCTTCCTCGAACTCATATGTTGAAACCTAACCACGAATGTGATAGTATTTGGAGGTGGCGCCTTTGGGAGGTGATAAGGTCATAAGGGTGAAGCCCTCAGGAATGGGATTCTTGTAAGAGACCCCCCAGAGTCCCTTGTTCCTCCTGCCAGTGGAGGACACACTGGAAAGATGGACCAAAACCAGCCCCCACCAGACACTGATCTGTCAACATCTTCATCTTGGACTTCCCAACTTCCAGAACAGTGAGACGTAAATTTATATTGTTTATGAGCCATCTAGTCTATAGTATTTTTGTCTCAGCAGCCAGAACAGACTAAGACAGAGTGAAATGGCTGTGAATATAGGTGTTTGTGACCGGCTCAGTTTCTGAATTCTTGTTTCCAAGAATGCCCTCCTCGTGACAATAATGTTTATTGTGAGAAAAACCATGTGCAAATAAAATACGGCAGCCAAGACAGAGAAAAGCACACGGACTAGCTCACTCCAATTGAGAAGAAGATTGTGTCCTTGAGTGTACAAAATTAACTGGTAAATTTCTAAAGCCCACCTAATATATCATACCATATTGGGGGCAGCATAAAGATTTCAAAGCAGTATATTCTGAATTTCTTCCTTGAATCCCTCCTGTCAATTTTTTTTTTTAAGTTTATTTATTTGAGAGAGAGAGAAAGAACATGAGTGAGAGGAGGGGCAGCGGGAGAGAGAGAGAATCCCAAGCAGACTCTTGGCTGAGCTCGGATGAGCCTGATGTGGGGCTTGAACTCTCCACCCTGAGATCACGACCCGAGCAGAAACCAAGAATCGGAAGTTCAACTGACTGACCCAATGAGGCGCCTCTCTCCTGCCAACTTTGTCACATGTTTTACTGTCACAGATTATAATCACATAATCCATTGCTAATATTATTTCTTTAACAGTGATTTATCTTTTAGAGAAATTAAAATAGGATAATGCTTTATTTCCTTTCCAGAACTCTTCATTTCTTTTAGACCCAGGTTTCCAACCTGCATCTTACTTCTCCTCCATGAATGATTTTTTTTTATGTTGCTCATCCAGTAGATGGGCTGGCCATGGGCTCCATCAGTTTTTGTCTGCCGGGAAATTTGTTACTTCCTTCCATTTTTGAGAAATGTTTTTTCTGGATATAGATCTCGAGGATGACTGTTCCTTTCTTTCAGTGCTCTGGATCTGTCCTTCCTGCTGGCTCCTAGCTGCATGGTTTCTGAGGAGAAGCATGCGGTTTATAAGTCTTACCCTTGTTTCTGTGTAGGGGAGAGTCTGCTTATGGTTGCCTCCAGGATGTTCTCTTTGTCTTTTGTTCTAGAGTTCTAATGCAACATGCTCGAGTGTATGTGTGTGTGTGTGTGCGCGTGCGTGTGTGTGTGTGCGTGTGTGTGTGTGAGCACGCACGCAATGTACCATGTCCAGTATTCTCCAGCTTCTCGGGCCGGCTGTTTGGCCTCCGTAAGAATCTTGGAAAGTCCTCAGCCTCCCTTCCTTTGACTATCTCTTCCCTCACGTTCTCTCCATCAGCTGCTTTGGCTTTCCAGCTGCCCACGTGGTCAAGTCTTTGATATCATCCCACAGGGGATGGCCCCTCCGTTCTGGGTTTCTTAGTATCTTTTCTCTTTTACATTTACATTCCGATAACTCCTCCCGACCTAGTTCAAGGCCAGCATTTATTTCCTCAGCCACATCAAGTCTACCGATGAATCCATACAGCTTCAGCCACGGTGCCTTTTTCTCTAACACTTCCTGTGGCTATTCCTCGCAGTCTCTGTCTCGCAGCTGAAATTACCTTCTGATCTTGCACATTATCTGCTTTTTCTGTTTGTAGCCTTTAGAATATTGATCAGAATTACTTTATATTCTGTCTGATACTCACAACATCTGTTTCCTAATGGATTTGGGTCATGATGATTATTACGTTGACTCTCCAGACTGTGGTGGTACTTTTTGTCTTTACTTTCCGTATGTCTCACAAGTTTGTGGATGATGGTAGATACGGAGGAAGAGCTCATTCTGTTCCTTCTTCCATGCCTTTAGTCTAGCATTTGTTTTCTTCTGGGTGGGATTTGGCCTGGATTTGAAGGGTATTTTTCTCTAGTTACTGGAGTTGAAAATTGTGGTGGTGGTGGATGCCACAGATGTTCAGCTGCCAGCGATATCTTATTTTATCTCCCTGGTTGGTGCTAAGTCATGCCTTTGTGTTTCTCCCTTGAGACTGTTTCCCTTTTGTGGGTGTGTCCCCTTATTTTTTTTTTTAATTTATTTATTTGTCAGAGAAAGGGAGAGCGAGAAAGCAAGCACAGGCAGGCAGAGGCAGAGGGAGAAGCAGGCTCCTGCTGACCAAGGAGCCCGATGTGGGACTTGATCCCAGGACATTGGGATCATGACCTGAGCCGAAGGCAGCTGCTTAACCAACTGAGCCACCCAGGCGTCCCGTGTCCTCTTATTTTTTGCTGGAGCCTTGTTAGTGTGACTGTGGAGTGGGGGCAGAGAGGAGGTAGGTTTTCAATTGCATTCTGGTTTGATTTCAGCCTTAGGGAAGTCCTGTTGACCTGGACCTTGGGTGTGTGGCCTTCACAAGGCCTCCTGCCCTTCTGAGGTTGTCAGTCTTTCCCACTCCTACCTCCCCCAGCAACAGAGTCCCCAGGCTACTGTTCTGTCCCCCTTCTTCTGCAGATTAGCCTTTTCCTACTAAGGAAAGAAGGGAGGAATGAGTCTGTGCTGTGTCTCAGTGGGGCCTCTGTCCCCTCCTCTAGCAGTAGTGGGACACTTGTCCTATCTTTTCTGCTGACTCAGGTGGAGTTTTCTCTAGTGAGAAAAGACTGGTTAGGTCTGGGTAGATTTTTACAGTGGGGTACGAAGAGAAGAAGCAGATTATTTCTGATTTCCCTTGAGATGGTGGTGGATGTGTCCTGGGGCAAAGGCCCATAGGGGTGTGACAAGCCCTCTAGGTCAGTGTCCCCCATGACACTCACATGAGAACCCCCGTCCAGCTTTTAGCAGCTTCTTAAATTTTTCCAGTTAAACTTCATAGCAGATCCATATTGCTCCCAGACAGGTCTGGCCCCAGGCAAATGCGTGAGTTCTATTTCTCTCTGCAGACTTCTGGGTCTCTCCTGTAGCCTCTGCCCTGTAGCTTCAGGTCTCTGTTGGGTTCAAGAAAAGTCATCAATTTTCAGTTTGTCTTGCTTTTTTCTTCCTCTAGAATGCGAATGATACAGTTCCAGCTCTGTATACCTCTGAGGCATCTTTTTGTTGTTGATAAAATGGCAGGATTTGTTTTAAAAGTTTTATTGTCATTTTGATGAGTTAGCCAGGTGTTGCCTCTCCAGGGACCCATATTTCTGTCTTAATCAGAAGTCCAAATTTCCCATGACAACTGTGATTTTTTCATGCTTCCATTGGACCTTAAATATAGAAAAATGATAATTTTCAGGATATCTTTTAAACCCAAAAGTAGCTTGAGGTTTCCCAGAGGGGCCCTGGATAATCACAAAGATTTGTTCTCTCGTCTATAAAAAGAGGCGAGCTGGAACTCATTAGGTTTATTTAATATGTTACTATTATAGTTGCATATGGGAAGATGCATCGAATCGGAAGGGATGCTGACTGAGCCTTGCTGAGAGGGAAGTGCTGGTACTGTAAATATTTCAGAACTGGCATATTTTACAGAAAGTTCCTCGAGTTTTGTCAATGCCTGCACTGTCCCAGACCTATCCTCCCCATTCTCCATCCCCCAAACCTCCCGTTCCCCCAACCCCCATCCCCTCATTCTCCCCATTCCTCAAGCACTTCTGGTTGCCCTAAAGCTAAGAACAACAACAACAACACAGATGGTTTACCAATAGAAGTCACAGTCGAGCAGAGCTGAGTGTCCCCCAGTTTACCAAGGTCTCCCTGATTTACAAGAAAAAGCTTTCTTATCAATAACCTAACTCCCAGAGACCCATAAACTCACTTGCCTAGAGCCTTAATGTCACCCACCTACCCATAGTGATGGGAGAAACAACATTAGAAGGGAATTTAAATAAAAATGAAATTCCCTTACGACCTGCAGCCCATTGACAAGGATTTGTGATAGGAAGAGAATAACATTCCTCCTGGAGTATCTTACTAAAGAGAAAAACAACCTTCCCTTGACAATGGCAAGACTTCCAGTATCTTACAGGTCCTCTTTACCTTATAAAAATTCCTTATAAAAATTCCTGAGTGGCTCAGTGGGTTAAGCATCTGCCTTCGACCCAGTTGTGATCTCAGGGTCCTGGGATCGAGCCCCGTGTTGGGAATTCCTCCTCCGTGGGGAGTCTGCTTCTCCCTCCACCCCCCTCACCCACTCCCACCCAAGGCAGGCTTGCATGCTCTCTCTTGCTGAAATAAATAAACAAAATCTTTAAAAAAATTCTTTTGAAAACCTCCCTTTTTCTTTACTCTCAACTCCCAAGTATTCAATCAGTCACCCTTCACCTTTGTAATGCAGTTCTTTCTGCCCGTGAGTCCTGTCCCCATGTTTTAATAAAATCACTTCTTTACACCAAAGACGTCTCAAGAATTCCTGCTTAACTGTCAGCTCTGGACCTCACCTATTTTCAAAATCAACATCAATATGTTTACTTATTATTTAAAACTATTACTTGACTACAAACTTACTTAATTTGAGTCTGTTACCGGAAACTGGATTTGCCTCTTGGTGGGCATTGAGCCCCCAGAGACAACCAAGCCAAAGAATAGGGCAAAGTAGGGTTTTGCTTGCAACAAGAAGGGAGAACACCAAGGATCTTTCCCCAAACAGTGTCCCCTGAACAACAAAACTGGGGAAATGTAAGCCCAAGGTGTATGAATGTTCATGAAGGGGTTTGCACAGTGGGAATTCAGCACAGACGGGGCAGAAGCCACCTTCATGTGCAGAGTTTAGGTGGAAGTCTCATGGGCTGTGAAGGCCAGCGCTCTCGATTCTCTGGCTCTGCTGGTTGGAACCTGAGTGCTCAGAGGTTCAAGTCCCGCACAAGTAACTAACGCATCGATGTGTGTGTCAGGTCAATCTTCACTCCTGAACCAGCACTGGCTGATTTTACCACTGATTTGTCACCCTGGATGTGACGAGATCTCTCCTGGTCCCCAGTGGTTCTTTGCTCTAAAATTCTCTCACAAGGTGGCCCGGAGCTTAGGACTTTTCTTGTGTCAGGAAAGCTGTGTCTCATCTTTCATTTTGGGGGGACTCCTAACTCTTTCTGCCCACAAATCTAGCATCTTTAGGCCAGATAGTCTCAATTGCTGACGCACGGACTACTAGGATCAAACAGCACCAACACCCTGTTTTGCAGCTTGGCCAGGACCACACGGACGTTCTGAACAACTTCTGCAAAACATCCTAAATAAGACAATGAGCCACCAAAGTGTGTGTCAACATCACAGGCAAAGGCCGGTTAAGACCTAAGCCCCCAGATGTCAGCAAAGAGAGACCATCAGCACATGGATATTAACCCAACAGGTACACAGACACGTGACCCAAGCCCCGATCGGCATCCCTCAGCACTCCCTGTTGCCTAAGAAAGTTCCCCCGAAGAGCTCATAAAACCCCCTAAACTTAGAAACTCTGGGGGCAACCCCCTGGGGTCCCCCTGCCTCTCCGGGGGCTTTGTCCTCCTGCTCAGTCGGCTGTGCTCACCGCACACGGCTCTTGCTCTCGTCCAGCTCTGCCTTCTTCGAAGCAGCGCGACCCGGAAAGGGAGCACTGCGGGAACACAGAATCCTGCCACGTTACAACAGTAGTGATCAAAACTTACTGAATTTTCTCATTATACATCTTCTCAACCAAGAAACATTGAAGTACACTTGCATCATTGATGTCCCCAGACGTTTTTGTTAAATTTGGAATGTTTTCATAAAAAGGAGTTTTCATTTGAACCGAAGATTTTGGGAAGAGGAGAATTCACAATCCCCAGACAAAAGAGCCAGACCTCAGTCCTGCAGGAGGCTCCTGCCCAAGTCATAAAGGGGAGTTTGTGTCCTAGAGCAGGAAGCCTGGTGGCAAGGACCCACTGCCCAGTGGTGAGAGGCTTCGGGCAGCGAGGCTGCTTGTCCTGTCCCAGTCCCTGCCCTCCGGTGGCGGCCGCCTCCCTCTGCATGCTGCTCTCCCACAGTACCTTGTACTTGTTTTCATTATTTATGGATTGTGAGTTCCCTGGGCTACGAAGCAGCCCGTGTTTGCCTGTGGCCCCTCAGTGTCCAGAACAAAGAACTAACCCTGTGCTTCCCTTTTGAACTAGTTCACAACTTACAGAGAATTGCTGTGAACATACAGAAATGGCCAGAAATTTGACAAGATGCCAGTGGCATAATGGGAGCTGTATTCCTTACAATAGCACACGCACGTACATACACAACACACACACACACACACACCCATGCGTGTCACACCCACGCACACATGCTGCCCATATACAGACAGACACAGACTTACACACACACAGGTTGTGAAGTCCTGGGGGAAATCCCTCAGGCACCGTCCAGAGCTTTCAGGGGCTGAGAGGAAATGACCTTCCTGCCGAAGGGGCTGTGGGTTTGGCTTATCTCTCTGGTGCCACAGGGCTTCCAGCATTTGGACGACAGGGCTGGCCTCCCTGCCTCCCTAGCCCGAGTGCCACTCCCCCAATGTCAGTGTTCACGTTGGCCACTCTGCACCCTGTGCCGCTCACCGTGACCTTCTCTGCTTCTGCGAACGCCATCTCCTCCGCCCCCTCCCGTCCCCTCCCTGCTGCCTCCGTCCTTCCTTCCCCATGACGCCTGCCTCCCCCAGAGAGATGGCCCTGGCCTCCTGGCCTCTGCCCGGTGGATGTTCCTTCTTTGTCCTGCCATGCGCTGTGCGTGTCGTCCTCTAAATCTTGATTTACTTGTCTTTCTTTCTCACCAGACACAATTATCTTTGAAAGCAGAGGCTGTGTTTTGTTTGACTCTGTGTCACCCGCACTTATTTTAACTCCTAGCAGCAATATTTGTAGAATTAATGAATTATTTATGAGTGAATAAAGGCAAGTAAGAAATAAATTTGACTTCGAAATCTCTTGCTCCTGTGCCTGGGAGGGTAATAAGATTCAGATCGGATAAGTGGGTGTAGACACAGGCTTTGGGAAGAAGAATTGAATTCAGTTCAGACTGCAGAGCACGAGTAAACTGTGGGGCCCCTAGGCAGGTAGTTAGTAATATTTAACAAATATTTATTCAGAGCCTCCTGATTACCAGGCCCAACATTACTCATTAAAAGGGGAATCACCCTGGGACGCCTGGGTGGTTTAGTCAATGAAGAGTCTGCCTTTGGCTCAGGTCATGAGCCGAGGGTTGTGGGATTGAGTCCTTGCAATGGTCTCCTTGCTCAGCGTCGAGTCTGCTTCTCCCTCTGTCCCCCACACCCCCTGCTTGCGTTCTTTTTCTCTGACAAATAAATAAATTAAATTAAAAAAAAAAAAAAAGGTGGGTGTAGAGGGACGTCATTCTGCCCGGGCATATGGCCTCTGAGCCCTCTCTCAGACAACCAGCTGAAAGACAGACCGAGGGCTCCCAGGGCTATGCCAGCCCGCGGGATGAGCCCAAGGGGCAGAGCCCACGGCAGAGCTGCCCGGGTTGACACCGGGGCCCGGTGCACGTAAGGAGGTGCTCTTGCCAGCTCCGTTTAACCGTGGAGGTGAACGTCTCCCGTTCTCTACAGTCCTGAGCCCGACGGGAACAGCCGTGAGGTTTTGTTGTTGTTGTTGCTGTTTCTGAATCACGGATTCTTCTGCAGACGAATTTTACACACAACTATTTTAAGAAGCCACTGTCACAAGTCTGCAAAAAGAAAGCAAAATGCCTCTCCTTTAGGAGCTTGTATTCTAAAGAACCCCCCCACACACACCGTAAAATACATGCACAATAAAATCCCACCAACTTGCTCGTTAGGAATGAACGGAGCGTGACGACTGTTTAATGTGGAAAGACGGAGTTTGGAGGAATTTTTGTGTATTTCAGAATTGTTCCTTGGAGAACTACATTAGGGTTAGGAGAGCACCTCCTCGTATGGTCTGTGTTCCTATTTCCACGTTTCTTATTACCTGCCGGTGAGTTACGATGTGATTATTATGGAACATTGTTACTGGCCCTCTATGACTTCACTTTGTTTACCAGAATACAGCCACGATGGTGGCTCTCATCACGTTCTCCTCTACTGACCTTGACCCTCGGGTCACCACCCTTCACCAGAGCCCCGAGTTTCCTGTTCCGGTTTTTTTTTCTTTCTTTTCATAACTCATGTGTTACCCTTCTCTCTTGGAAGAGATAATTCTTTAAGAATCATGCCAGGAGAAACTAGTTGGGATATTGTCTTAAATACTCAGCCACATGAGAAAGAAAGAATATTTCCATAGATCTCCTTATCACCTACACTTTGATTAGGCTTATGAAACAGATGGAAAGGACATTATTTGAATATTATTTAACATCTAAGATTTTAGTGAAACATTAAAAATATTGTTGCATCTTGAGGTTTCTGTGTTATTTAATAATATTTAAGGAATATTTACATAATAAAACCTTTAATATAATTAGAGATAGTGAAAATTGCTAGCTTTGAATGGTATAAATACTTTTGAATGAATATAGAATATACCAACAGGTTTGATAGTTATATACAAATATATAAATACACGTATGTATAAATATACATATATATAAATATGTATAAATATATTTATATTTAGAGAACTTAGGAGACACTCCACTGAAGACATTTAAACCTGTAATAAACTGATAAATCAATATTCCTTGTCTCTTCTGCCCCCCTCCCAACCCTCCTAGCTCCCTCTCTCTCTCTGTTGTACTGGGTTCATTGAGTAGACATTAGTCGCATGTGTGCACTACGAGAGAGTTCAGTAATGCGAAATCCCATTTTTTTTAAAGCATAGACTTCGATGGTTTATTTTAACTCTGCATTTATTTAGCACATTTATAAAAATAAGTTCACATGGAAACATTAGGAACAAAATTCACAAGTTTACAGGAAGAGAAAGAAGATTCTTTTTTTTTTCCTCTAAAGGTTCTGGTAATTAGATTTTTCTCCTTTTATCTAGTTCCATTACTGAATAGTTTCATTCAGAGTAATCTTAAATAGTGAGATTTTGGGCAATAATAAGGCCTCATATATATTACCTCTGTTTCAACTCATACCTGTATTAATAACAGCTAATTCTGTTTTGCTTTTATATATAATTTTATTACAATTTTAACACAATTTCGATATGAGACAAAATGGAAAAAACACTCAACGTTTGATTACTTTTGTACAAAATTTTTTAATATGTTTTTAATTATAGGACAGGTATGTTCTTTTTTTATTGATTTGGTTTTATGTAAACATTTTGCCTACTGTTATATCATGAGTATTTCTTCTTAACCATCTTAACTTATTTTAAATCATTTTATATAATATCCTACTGAAAAACTCCCTATACTATTTCATAGTACTGAAAAATCATTTCGTTTCAGATTTTTAATAATGTCCAAAATGCCATAAAATCGTTCTGCATTTACTCATCTTTTATATTTAATAATGTTTCTTTGGAATTGATTACAGAAGAAGGGATTACTAAACACTTTGATTACAGAACATGGGATTACGAAATATCATTAAAATTGAAATGTTTCTCACAGTGCACAGTCTTAGCATTTTAAAGTAACAATATGATTTTATAACGTGTTTTGGCAAAGTCTGAGACAAACAGAGTCTCTACCATTCTGTAGACATGAGGCATTTAAACTTTCCTAAATGCTTCTTTAATAGGTCAAAAGTTTATATCAATTCAGTTATAATTTACATGAAGTTGCATATTTTTTCATACATAGGTTTACTTATTATTTTTACACTCATGTAAATCATATCTCATGAATTTTACAAATTAATGTTCTCAAGTTATATATCTTCTTAGTAAAAAGAAAAATGCTGTGAAAAAAATTAGAAGTTTAAATACTATGAAGATTTTCTAAATTGGTAAGAAATGCTGATATAACTTCTGAAGATTAATGTGTAAAAAAAAATAAACTTTTGACAAAAATGAAATGATTTTTCAGTTTTATGAGGATAGATTTAATGTTGAATTTGCAAAAATGGAAATACTTGAATTTAAGAATATTTAGTTATTTTGTCTAAGTCATCATTATATTATCTTTACTTAAAGCAATGTCAGTAGTCTTTCATTATAAATCTATGAACATTTCAATGCATGTATATTAATTCTGTTAGGAAGTGTTTTTAGTCCATGACATTAGTCAACGAAAATTAAAACAAGGGGTCTCAAGGAAAACAACACGTTCCAAAGGTATGTGGATGATTTAATGAAAAATCATATATTCGATATATCTAAGATTAATATGATTGATTGTGTCCTTGCCATTGTGATATAGGTTTTATGAGGCACGTGGTTCCCCGGCTAGTTTATTTGGAGGTTTGTGCTTGAAGGATGGAAGAATTCTGTTGTTGATTATGGAAGAGAACAGTACACGTAAATAGAGAGAGAAGCTTAGAGAAATTTCCTATGATGAGATCAGCTGACCAAGTGTCTGTGTGCCTGTGAAAGAAGGAGGCAATGCCATGATATACCCTACTGGTAAGGGATACAGAAGGCTGAACGTTATCAAAAATATCTTGACCTGAGAAAGATTAGATATGAGAAAACCTAAAAGGAGTAGAATCTCTACTTAAGTGTAGGGCATTTAAAAAAAATTTACCAGGAAATTTCTTTAATCTTGTCCAGTATTTCCTCTATATTTTTAGGTGATTATTTCCACTGTTCTCTTAATACAGTGAGTTACATTAATTAATATTTGAATGTCAAGCCTATTTGCAGGATTTCTTGTTTCTGCTCTACATATAAAGATCTCAGAAGTCCTGTCCTTACAACAAGAGAAAAGTTAAAGAAAAAAAAAAAAAACAAAAAGCAATGACTTTTCGTGAGCTCATCAGAGAACCGAGGTCACAATGAGAATGACTTCCTCCAAATCTGGAGAGGCAGTAAATGCAGAGAATCAGAGCTGAGATCAGCTTTCCTGGAGCACAGCTGGTTGGAAGCACAAGCTGGTAAGAACCTAACAGGGTGACTTTGAGGCAATGCTGCGGGTGAGGGTGGGCTAGCAGGAGTGAGAGAGACCTGGTGGGGGGAAGCCCCATGAGTGAGAGAGACCTGGTGGGGGGGAGCCCCATGAGTGAGAGAGACCTAGTGGGGGGAGCCCCGCAATTGCGGAGGTCCTAGGGCTAGCAATTCCACCAGACAGAAGTGGCATGTGATGTTCAGAGTAGGTATCAGTCCAACTACATCAAGTATATCATATCAATTAAATGTCAATAGTCCAAAAACACCAATTAAAAGACAATGATTATCAGAGCAAATTAAAACCAAGCAAATGTGACCTCACAATATGTTGTCAACAAGAAACCTATTTAAAATGTAAAGACAAGGGGTGCCTGGGTGGCTCAGTGGCTTAAGCCTTTGCCTTCAGCTCAGGTCATGATTTCAGGGTCTTGGGATCAAGCCCCACATCGGGCTTTCTGCTCAGCAGGAAGCCTGCTCCCCACCCACCCTGCCACCTGCCTCCTTACCTGCTGTGATCTCTCTCTCTCTTTCTCTGTCAAATAAATAAATAAAATCTTCAAAAAATAAAAATAAAATTTAAAGATAAAAATCAGTTATAAGCAAGAGTTAGAGAAAGATACCACGTTAATATGAATCAAAAGAAAGCTGGAATAGCTGTATTAATTTCAGACAAACATACTGTAAACAAAGGAAATTGTCAGAGACCAAGAGACAGACATTACAGACGATAAAGGAGTCTAGTCTCCAAGAAGACGTAACAGGCTTCATGTGTGTGTACTTAATAAAAAAAAACATCAAAATAGTGAGACTGGCTATACAAATAAGACTTATCTATTTTCTTTTTTAAGAAAAGTGATAATATTCTATGATTATCCTTGGATTCTCTAATTCTGTGTTCCACCAATCAACTCAACCTCACTGCTGAAATATATAGCAACCACAACTAAATCCAACAGCTTTATTTTGGAGACATGAGTGTAATTTTAAAAATATTTGCACTTCAATCTCTGAAATCTTTATTCAAATAATTTAAAATTCTATTTTAATTAAGAACATATACTAGTCATAAAAAACTAAGAAATTTGCAATAATAAGATTAAGATCATTGCACATGTGTAAGACACCAAGGGAAATTTGTTACCTCCTGATGCCATTGAAGCTTTTGTTTCAACTGAGGGACTTCTAAAGAATGACAACAGAGGCCAGAAACCCTTGATTTTGGAATAAATAGTAACAGTCACCATAGCGTGTGTCAATTTTATTTCTATGAGAATGTAAACCCAGGCACAGCTTTGCCTTTGTAAACAATTAAAAAGTATACAGCATTGGAAGGAAAATCAACTAGAACTGGTTTCAAGTAATAAAAAAGAAAATTTTAAATGTGGAACAAAATTCAAGCTAGATGTTTTTGAAGATGTCTTAAAGATAGTTTTCAAAATAACCTTGGAAAGTGGATGTTAAGTAACAGGGGAGCTTTTGGGAAGAAAGGCTCTTGCTGTTGATGTACCCCAATCTCTTTGAGGGGGCCCAGAATGAGCCAATCGAGATGGGATCTGCAGGTCAGCTGTATCCAAGGACACGTTTTAATTGTTTGAAAGAGAACAAATGATTAACCAACCTGGATTTTTAAATTACAGTTCAATCCAAGTCTTGGGTTCAGTGATTGCACCATTATATTGGTTTTTGTTACTGTATTTCTACCGATGTTTCTGGAGAGGTTAGTTTTACATAATTGGTAATAACATAGTTAAATTTAATGGCCTTTCCTAGTACTCAGTTTTAAACTATTCCAAGAAATGTCCTTTTCTATTGCATTATGATTGAGAGTATGTTAAAAACTAGAAAGCATCACAAACATGGGAGATGTGTGATACAATGTTTATTATCTTCTTTCCATCGCATTTGCATGCACGCGAAAGCTGGCATATTATCGCTTATTGTATTATCAGATATTTAAAACAGTTTTAGAGCAGCCTTGAGACAAGCAGTGAATACCGTTCAACTTTGGACCACCTCATTTCCCTTCTTGGTTCTGGGCAACATAAATTCTTTGTATCATTCTGGTCCTTGCGTACAGTGTGAGGGAGCTGTGGGTCATGCCCAGTAGAGTTTTTGGCTATGAGGCCTACAATTCTGGCAGGCATGATAATGGTTAAAAGGTATTGGGGGCTTAAATGTTTCAGCAAAATGTTCCAATGTAACTCTTATTTTGCTACATTGAAGCTAGAATTCATGGCTGTATGTTTCAAAAAAATAAGTACAAAAGATGACATCAAGTTCTGGGAATGAGCTTCATATTTAAAGGCCTTAATATACTATATAAAATCAATGTGCTTTTCACTTACGAGCTGCTCCAAATCCCCCTCATTCTTTACAAAATGGAAACAGGAAGCACAAAACTTCCACTGTAATTACTCCAGATAATAGAAAAGACTCCTTTGACCTGGTTTTTCTTTCTTTCTTTCTTTTCTTTTTTTCTTTTCTTTCTCTCTCGTTCTTTTTTTTTTTTTTTTTTTGGTGAGTGGTGTGCTAAAAAAAGCTTGTCTCTAAACGCAATGTGGAGAAAGACTTACAAAGAGCTACCCTTTGATCACAGTAGGGACAGCCTCCTTATCCTCCCAATTAGCCTGTGACAGACAAGGCAGTTTCAGTCACATGGTTGGTAGGATTTAGTTTTTCAGGAGGATTCTCTATTATTTTGATACATGAAAAATAGGGGAAAGTGGCTCATTCCTGTTGATCTTCTTTGTTTTATCAGCTCCTTTTGATACAACAGTCCCTGCACTGTACCGTCTCACACTCAGAAAGCCTGTCACTGATAATACCGTGTGAGGATAGGACAAAACAGAACTGCAGGGAAACTTGGCTTTATTCACAATCAGTGAGTTGCTGGCCCTATTGTTTTTCCTCCCTCCAAGTAATGTTGCCATGCCGTGGCAGAAGCTGCACCCGGGCCCCAAGGTGCTAAGTACGTAGGGAGAAATCTTAAGCAGCTCCTTCCTAGTGGCCAAGTTAATACATCATCATCCCACTTTTTTTGTTGGACACCTTTGCTTTCAGTTAGAGGCAAGACACAGAGTTTCAGTGAAAAACCATTCAAGAGAACGACTCACATAGATGAGGTTCACTCATGTTCTGTGGATTCCAAGGCACGTTATTAAAGAGCACTTCACCCTTGTGGAGGGGTGGGGAGGGGATGGCTTTGCTCTGTGCCTATAGGTCCCAACACAGGGATTTAAAAGACATGGGTGCTTCCTGAGTACCAAGCACTCTTTTCCAAATACTGTGCTCTCACGAAAGGTTTCTGAAGTCAATGCTGTCATTATCCCTCATGCTGAACAATAAAAACAACGGAGGCACAGAAGTTTAGTTGTCCTTGGACCTGAGCTCTCTCTGTCTACCCCAACGTGCAAACTCTTTACCACCATGCTCTGGGCCTCCCCATGTCAAAGGTGATTAGAATTTAAGACGTTATGATAGAGCAGAGTAAACCTTTTTCAAGTTTGGTATCTTAGGACGGAAAGCACTAAATATTCTCACCTGAGGGACGGGGCTGGGAGGGGTAGTAGGGTAAAGGCCAGTTCCTTCTTCTAAAACAGAAAGTGGCTGGACAGTTATTTGTTAGTTAAAAATACTACCAAAATTTTTATTTAATTGAACTTGTCCTGAACATATAAAATTGCCTGCATAAATTCAAGCCAAAGAACCATCTGTTTTCTTCCTTTTTAATGACTTTGCCAGCATGTGTTTTTCCAACATTTGTGCAGAATTCCCGAGAGCCTTGTAGAGACATGCTAAGGAACCCCATGGGCTCCATTTGGAACACTGGGTAATATTTCATGTTCTGATTACTGTGAAGAAAGCAAGAAGCTTTTTAATTGTGTTAGAAGAAGGGAGATAAATATATATTTTTTAAAAACAGCATAAGTTTTTAGAGTCTCATGTAAAAATCAGATCTACTTGATCCGATATGCTCTAAAATTGGACACAAACGTCAAGTCTTGCAATCTTTGGTTGCAACTGAAAAATATCATGTAAAAAGACATGGCATTTTTACAAAGTTTTCCTGGGAAAAAAGACATAATACTCAGTCAGGTTAGCTTGTTTCTGTGATTTAGTTTACCTTTGACCTACTTCTTGTGGCATTCATCAAACAAATACTTCTTATTTTCAGCAATGTGCATTAGAGATATGACAAGGCTGTCAATGTTTATTATAAGAGAAAGTTTATTACAAGGTTCTTGGTTATTTAGATTAACCTCATTATAAATTTTCCTAGAACTTTATATGCAGATACACAAAAATAAATTACATTTGCAATCATGTTTTACTTTATTGCCTTTGTATTTTTTGTGTGTTTGTGTGTCTACACAGTACAATGAAGTAAACAAATGTGAGTCTAGCTTGAGGTAAGAAAATAGAATCACCTAATGAACTGGAAGACGGTCTGAGACTTACGACCTGTGCTGAAGACCATCGGGTGTGTGGCGTCTCCCGTCGAGGACCACATGCCCTCCTATTGGCTCTGAAGGAAATTACCTAAACAAGCCAGTTTTTTTCACTGTGTTTACCTGGGTGTACATAGTTTGGTGCCTAGGAACACACTTGTAAAAGTAAAACCAGCCATTTAGATACACATGGGTGAGCAATTTCTTAGACTGCACCTCTGTGATACCATCACCCAAAACGGCTGTGAGTAGATGTGTTTTACAACGTAGAGCCGTCTGCTCACTAACACTGTTTGCACGCCATTTAGTATCTTAGAATGGAGAGACGATGCCACTTCAGCCAAAAAACGGATCGGAAGAAATTCAGTCTGCTGGGAATCAGGTATAAAAACCATATGGTAGGGGCGTCTGGGGGGCTCAGTGGGCTAAGCCTCTGCCTTCCGCTCAGGTAGTGATCTCAGGGTTCTGGGATTGAGCCCCGCATCGGGCTCTCTGCTCAGTGGGGAGTTTGCTTCTCCCTCTCCCTCTCCCTCCTCCATCTCCCCTGTGCTCTTGTTCTCTCTCAAATAAATAAAATCTTTAAACACACACACACACACACACACACACACACACACACACTGCAGAGCTATCCATCATGATGGTGCATTTCCCGTGGTTGTAGCCGATGTTGCCCACTGTACCTGGAGAGGAAAGGGTTAGGAGCTCAGGCGCTAGATCTAGACAACGGGTTTCCGGTTCAGGCTCTGCTTCTTTCAGGGCAAACTCTGAGTGTCTCTGTACTTGTGGAAAATGGGCAAATGATGGTCACCCTGACTGCTGGTTTGCTCCTTCTCACGACGTAAATAAGGATTTCAGCATATCACTCATCCTCATTCCCTCCTGTGTTCATTCTGATGTTCTCAATCTCTGTGCAAGTTATCCCTGCAACATCCCAGGCTTTTATGTTCTTGCCCTCCTCCCTACTTCAACAACAAAGTCGCATGTCTGGAATATAGACACATATTATGTTTTGTTTGTAAAAATAGAGCACACCATGCCATTGGAAGTATACGAAAGACTCATAATTCAGTAATATGCTTCTAGATACAAGAATTACACCGTAATGATAAAACAGAATGAACTGTATAGTTCTTATGTTTCTACAACCACAACAGGAGAAAATAGACATGCAGTTTGGGGAAATTCATACAGAGGAGAATCCCTGAAATAATGGGGAAGTGGTTGGTGTGGCAGAAACAGGACTAGATTGAACTTGAAGATTTCTCAAGATCATGTTAGACACTGCTCCTGCTGCTCATTCCTCTTGCTACATGGGCTGAGCAGAGAGAAGAATGCAAAAAACTAAATTTCTGTGCATCACGGTGGCTCCGTTTTTCTCTCTGTTGCAAGCTACTGTTGCCTGGAAAGATGCTCTAGGGAGCAGGGTGAGAGAGGCAGCTGTCCAAATAGATTTCTTTTTGTATTGTTAGCAGAGACAAATTCAGTTGGGATGTATAGAAAATTATTGCCACAAAAGGAGATGAGAGCATATGTGAAGAACGCAGGAAAAATACATATTTCTGAAATAGGTTTTTTGCAAAACCAAAGTACACTATGGTTTCTCTATGTTCTCAGTAAAGAAAAATTATCTATGATAAAAGTGCGGGTCATTCTAGAGACAATAAAAGCAAAATTAAGAATAGTTGGAATGGAAAGTCTTAGCAAAAATTTTTCAAAAACTAAGAAGATAAACAAGAGATACTAAATAACAGGTTTTATATAACAGAAATTGAATTAGTCACTTAACACATTTGTAAGCCAATCACAGAAAGGAAAGAAGGTAAGTGGGGGTAAGATAAGGTATAAGGTAATGAAGATATGACAGAGCCTTTACAATGCATAAGGAAAAATAGAACAACTGTAGGAAAACATGTAATCAAATATATAGAGAAAAAAGGTTCATGGACGAATAAAACATTATATGATTTTGTAGAAGAAGACTTGCCAATGGGACACAACAGAAGCAGATTCACACCTGGTCATAAACAGGTAGCCATGTAACTAGCATTCAGATTTTTTAAATAAAATCAAAGTTATTTACCAAATAATGCAAATAAAGTGACCACACCCTTCTTGACAGATACTTAACGAACCAGGAAAATAATGGTGTTGGTATCTACAAATGCTGAGTGGAAAAAATGTTTGAACCAACACACCTCCTTATTCCCCACAGGCAGGTAACTCGTAATACTGAGCTCCTCTGCAGTGCCTGAAAATATCACTTGATGTCTGAGCCACTGAGAAATAAGTCCTTAAGGGGAGGAAATAAAAATATATAGGTTTTTATTGATTTAGTAGGCAAATATGACAGTAAGAAACAGACCAGCCATCACCTGTAAATCATATCAAAATCAAAATTGCTATTTCAATGGAGAAATTGAATGCGGAAGATGAATAATCTTTTAAAAATTATTTGTGTTTCTATCAAAGCGACATAGTTTATGTCTTTGATAAAACCAACAAATACCATTTCAGGTGTAGGTTTAGAAAACGAACATAGAATAAGATAAGCCGTTCCTTTTTTGTGAAGGAGAAAATTCAGTTTGACAGCATATAAAATGTGATTTAAGAATTTACTGGGCCCTGGAAACTTTTTTTTTTTTTCAGAGTTCTGGAAAACTCTTAGTATTTATCTCTTCAAATATTTCCACTGACCCATTTTTTTTAATCTCTTTTTGGAATTCTGGCTTGATATGTTTTTAGTTTTTTCCTTCCTTCCTGTATGTCTCCTTTTTTTTTCTTTCTTTTTTTTTTTTAAGAACACAATATTTACTTAGCCTTCTATTTTAAGAGAGTGTTTTGGCCTAACTTCTCCTTTATATTTTCTATATCTTTGTCCATCTGTTCTGTTTTCTGGATAATTTATTCAGATCCATTCTCCAGTGCATGAACTTTCTCTTTTTAATCTGTTTTGTTTTAATTCCTGTTTATTGCTGAATGGCATTATTTCATGCATGCAAATAAAACCCAGGGCCTTGTTAAAATAATCTTTTGTTTTTTCGTCGACAAAATCATGCTTAAGATGAACTGTGCATTGTGGGGCCAAATTTACGTGGTCACTGCCACGCCCTTGTCTGCTCAAACGCTAGAATCCCTGGACTCAAACCTTGTTGGTTCTGCTTTTGTAACCATGGGGTTTTGTTGCACAAGGATGCCTTTCATCCTCGCACGCGGTAAAGTTAGAAAGGGCCAAGGAACATTTCAAAACTTTTGGCGTCTGAGATCACTTAGAAATGGCTGACCTTCCAACAGTAGTTGAAATCATTTAAAATATAGTTTTAAAATACACGGGATTTTTCATTTAAATCATTGTTAAGAGGGAAAAAAGGCAGAGATTTGGTGTTAGGGGTTATGTCCCCCCAAAAAGACATGGTGAATTTCCAGCCCCCAGGACGTCAGAATGTGCCCTTCTTTGGAAGTAGGGTCTTCATGTAGATCAGAAAGTGCAAGTGCGCCAAGTAGCTGCAGGGGGCCTTCTGCTCCCTGATAAGCTGTATCTGTTGGAGTAGCGTGGGAGTGAGGTATGAATGCTTTCTCTTCTCATCTAGCAAACAGCGGGACCCGGCCTGGCCTCAGTCGGTGCCCTCCTGTACCCTAGATCCTCCTCCTGTTCCACATTCTTGGGTTTCTGGAATCCCAATCCTCTCCCTGTTTTCCCTTCCGGGCTCCCTAATTTTATAAAATATCTTAATTCCTGTTCAAATGCAAAGCAAACAACCAGCCAAGGGTCCTCTCCAATTCCTTCCAGCCCTCTGGCAGAATGTTACAAAGAAAGCGACGTTCCTTGTTCTAACTCAGTGTTTCTCAGTGGGCTTGACTGGCATTGGGGTACCGTGATTCTTCGAACCTGTGGAGCCACTCAATGCCAGAGGCACTCCTAGGCTGGTGATACCATTAAGCAGAACAGACATAAAGATTTCCAGATGCCCTTCAGGGTCAATACTATCCCCGCTGAGAATTCCTGTGGCTAATGCTATCAAAATCAGTTCAGTTGGGAGTGCTGTTCCCTAGTTATGGGGGAGGGGGTGTGCATCTCCGCATCTGAGGAGTGGACGATTTATTGGGGGGAAAGGGAGTACTATGAAGAAGCAGTGTATGCTTGTGTGGCAGGTAGTCAAAATGACCAATGTATCCATATTATGGGACACATACAAATGTGGTGCATCCTCAGCTCCCCGCCGCATCTGGCTTTCAAGGGGAAAGAGCTCCGTCTGCATGTGGAGGAGTAAGGGGAGAGTCCACAGACAGAATCCGCAAAAGACAGTAGAGGCCGCCATGAAGTTTGAGACGCGACTGGCGAAAGTAGAAGGTTTGGAGACTTGAGAGTTGGGGGTGAACACGGAGCATTAGGGGTTGCTGCCATTCTGGGAAGATGGTGGGCTGGGCTCACCAGAATAAGAGAAGATGTAAACAACTTCTCGGCAGCAAGCATATACTTTTATCTCCCACTGGCCTTTTATAGAGAAATTTAATAAAGGTAGAAATGCTTCGAATTTCCTTTTGCTTGATGTGTGTGATTTTTTTTTTGTTTAATTTCTTTTAAAAAAATTTTTTTAAATTAACATATAATGTATTATTAACCCCAGGGGTACAGGTCTGTGAATTGCCAGGTTTACACACTTCACAGCACTCACTATAGCACACACCCTATCCAATATCCATAACCCAGCCACCCTCTCCCTACCCTCCTCTCCCCGGCAACCCTCAGTATGTTTTGTGACATGAAGAGTGTTTTGATGTGCGGAGGAGATGGGAGAAAAAGCTGCACCAAGCCTCGATCACGAGGATAGTCATTAACTATGTGATTGTCATTAAGAACACCAGTCCCATTTTTACCAGCATTATTTATGTTTTTAAAGACATGTTTTTGAAATTTAGAAAACCTCATATTAAGTCATTGACATTAGCTTTATTGGATGTCCATTCAAATAAAGACATAATGGGAAAAATTTCATTTGAACATTTTCTATACAGACAATATAGGGCATCCATTTGGCAGGATAATAATAATTATTATTATTGAAACCTATGAAAATGACTGCAGTTGGCTTGACCATTTCAGAAAAATGATCATTTTAGATTTCCTGAAATGAAAGCCGATGCTAATACTTTCATTGTATGCTTTATTTCCATATAATACGCCATGAAGAAATATTGCATTAGTCTGACATAAAATTAAATATTTAAAGTTATGAATTGGTATTTGGGAAGAAATAAACAGGCACAGTGTTAACAGAAAATATTCAGAAATACTGCTTCGCATGTGTCCTACTATTTTTATGGAAATTAAAATAGTCACTGTAGTCTACGTGCAAATCAATGTTCCGGCTTTTGTCTCTCACTGTGCATACTGTACTGTTGTGATAGATTTAGCAACATGCAGGTAAAGCTCACAAATAATCACCTTAGATAATACAAAGTTGTTATAGAATATGGATTGGAGTATGTTGCACGCCGCATTTTGGACGGGAATGTTTCAGCTGGATAATATTGAAAATTCGCCCACGAGTTTATGATTGGGTTGGCATTAAAAAGCCCCATCTGTATTTGGGCGCATTACTAAAATTAGTTGAAGTGTTTCCACCCTAAGACTGAGCATCACCCTTCTTTCCCACGACCCCGATGGCCACTGTTGGGGACGCAGGCACCGCTTCTGAAATCCTGGGGCTTGGATGTTACAAGCCGAAGTAAAGTGATTTTCATGTTTGATTAGAAATGGCCCATCGAGTCATAAATGTATTGGGTTCTAAGGAAGAAGATGTCTGTCTGTTCACTGTGCAACATGCTGAGCTCAGCCGAGGTGAAAATCAACAGCTTTTCAGAGGACAGTAGCTGTCCCTGGTCGGTTCACACAGTGTCAGAAGAGGTCTGTTACACTGCTGGCAGGGGTTGGGGGGGGGGACACTGGAGGACGACGTGGTCACAGTGCACTGGGGTTTCCTATCATTGAAATGCTACATTTCCCTGAATTTTCATGACAGGTTCTGGCAGGGCTGGTGCAGGATTGAGCGAGACACTTGCCTCCAGCTGGTAAGAATGACTTAGGAGAAAAAAGAAAACTGTAAATAGTATCAATTTCAGAAAGCAGAGAGAGGACTTGGGGGCTGTCTGTCTGCCCACCATCTGCTCACATGTGGGCAACCTGAGACCCCCTGTGTGCAAAGAGATACGTGTGGCAGGTAGCACGCTGGCTGCCGGGACTCCGCGGAGGCAAGGAAGATGGGAGAAAGCAAGCTGTCGGCAGCATCATTTTCACTCACTTCACCGTGCAGGAAACCAGCTAAGCCAGCCCTGGGCTTTCCCAGGGAGGCACTTACTTCCACTTACTAGTGGAATGCTGAAAGATCACTTCTGGAAGAGGAAAAAAATAAATTGCATAGTCTGCAAATCGGAGAGCAGCTTCCCAACTGGTAAATATGTTTCCCTTCCGTTTGCTTAGCTATTCTCCTAACCTGAGGAGTGGCTCCTGAATTCCCACCTTATTGGCCCGACCCATCCTGCAAGGTGTGTGTCAGACACCAAGACACAAATGAAAGATGGCACGGTTGTATTTGGAGCAATAAAATCAATGGTCTATTTTGGGGGACCAAAGTTGCACCCTGAATTTAGGCTAGAGAACGTGGTGACAATGACTCAGGCTCTAGGACTTTCTGAGTAGTGAACCATATGAGAACATTTGCCCAGGGTTTATTTTCAAAAACCTGAAATCCAGTATCTTAGAAGTAACTTAAAAAAGTCTTAACGGAATATTTTCTGTAATTGCCCAAGGCATAAAACCCGTAGTATTTAATGCAACTCCTTCTATTTGGCAGGTGAGGAAATGGAGATTGGGGCCATAGATGTAAAGTATGCGGAGGAGTTAGCACAGTGTTGGGAGAAAATAATGAAAATGTGAATAGAAGGTAAGAAAGGAAATTGATCAATTGATCACCTTGGAACAGCTGATCTAAGAAACCCTTTGGAACAAGATTGAGCAGTAAAACGTTACAACTCATGTTCAGAAACTAATCAAAGTTCAGGTCAGCCTCCGTGTACTTCTGCAGAAGAAAATCAGATTTACCCGCGTCTGGATGTGGGATTAGAGATGTATTATCAACAGGGGAGACAAAGAACTTAATCCAGTGTGAAAAGGTAGGTTGTCAATTCCTTCGAGTGGAGCAGCATTTTGCCCAAAACAAGGTTTTGATTCTCCCAGGTCCCAAGAGCCAGTCTTTGCCACCTTTGGTACCAATTTGCTACTCCTATGGGGTTTGGAGGCGGTGGTTTGCTGGTGGCCTTCCCAGGTAGGTGCTCGGCACTGGCAGGAGTGAGTGGTCGGCGTGGGCTTCGCCATGGCACTGTCTGTGTACGTCCGGGAGATCCACGGCTGTTTGAGACCGCTCCCACAGAATCCGAGGCAGGAGGCGTTCCAAACGTGGAGAATGGCTTTACGGAATTGTCGGGTTGACTTCTGCTCACGCCCAGCCCCGCAGACATGTGTAAGTCCCAGAGAAGTTAGAGGTGGTCTTTCCTTAATGCCATTGGCTATGGATTATTTAGATTCTTGGGGAATCCTTGTGGCTTTCCCAATCCTTGTTTTTGTAGCTACCACTTGGTACAGGAGTCGGGATCTACAAACCAAATCTCTGGCGGTGCCTGTGAGGGAAATCACTGGTGGGTTTTCAAGAACACTAATGCCGTATGACCACAGACGCTGTAATGCTAAGTTTCAGTTGACAAAGGATGGGGACTGTGTGGCTGAAAAAACGTGCACAGCTAAGTGGGTTGTCTGAAATTAACACGTGTCGTATTCAATTCCGTGTCAGAAGCAGCCACCAGATTTTTCTCTCTGCACACACTTCCTTTATAAATTTTCTCTGTTATAACTGCTTCAAAATTAAATAACATTAAATAGCAAACACTTATTAAAATTAAAATGAACCAATGATGACAAGGACTATGATAAAAACAAATGTGAGCTCAGGCCCTGAAATCTCACGTGGTTCTCGGAGACACATTAGAAATCCAGATGAACATTTTTAAATGTTTATTCAAGTCATGGTGAAAACATTAAATTTTCATGAACGACTGATGTTGGAATCCAGTTGGAAAGACATTCACTAAAAGATGCCCCGAGGTAGTCATATCAAAGGTTTCTTTTTTAATGTCTGTGTAAGTGTAGTAGACAGGATTGACGTGCATGGTGGCTAAAGAAGGTAAATGATTTTTATTGGTTCTTATAACTCTGATGATTCAAGACACAGAGAATGGATATAGATTTGAGGCCTTTCATACAAACAACAGCATGACTGGCTGCACCAGGAGACCCCACGGACACCCCTTCACTCATCTGTGACCTGAGGACTGAGGCCATGAGCTCTGACTCATGTTGGTACAACGGAAGACCCTTGGACCCCCAACCCTCTGTGGCAGGGACAGGAGACTATAGAAGCTGGAGTCAGAAACTAGCTGGAACTGTAGAAGCTGAAGTTATGTGCGCCGTGGACACGATGCCCATCCCGATAAGCCTGTCTAAATACTATCTTTAACAGAAAGGAATGTGGATGGATGGGCTGCCCACAGGGGTCACAGAGACTCATTTCCATGGCTTGCTAACTTAGAATATACTCATTTATTTCTGGGAAAATAAACACACTTCACTTCATGGTGCTGTTCCTTTAGATCTCAGGTTCAGAGACAGGCCTTCACTATTCCCAAGGTAAAGGTATTGCCCTGATGGCATTGGTTTTAAGTAAGAGCTCACCGCTTTTTCCTTTTCTAAAACCTAGTATCAGGATTATGCTATTGTTATACATTTATTTGGTCTAAGAAAAAAAAGTTAATTATTCATTTGCTGTCCACAATCTAGGAAAAGTCTGCCTGCTGATCCTTATAATTGTTATTAACATAATTGTCCAGTGAATAGGGCATGTCACAGGACCCAGTTTTGTTTCTAAAGAGATGACTGGGAAAAACAACAACAAAGCTTATGATGCCTTTGAGTGAAAATGAGAATTTAGTATAATCCTGATACGTTCGTGTTCACGGATCTCTTTTCCTATTATGCTTTCAAATTAGGAGGCTTGATATCTTATCACACAGGATCAATGTGGGAAGACAGAAAGCTGAACAGTTTGGGTTGTTTTGGTTTGGTTTGATCTGAGAGTATTTAGTACAGGATACTGGTTGCACAGGTATTGGAAGACTGGAAGGCAGAGAGGAAGTGGTTTGGGGCCCAGGGAGAGTCACTGATGGAAGGAGCAGTGGTGGGGGGGGCGGTTATCCACACACGGAAGATCGGCTGAGGCCTGTGGTCACAGATCTGGACTAGGAGCAGGGCGGGGGCCCGGCCGGAGTGAGCCATTCATGAGCCGGGAGAAGCCTCTGCTAAGTTGGGACCCAGATCCTAAGGAAAGGGCGCGGGTGGACAGCTGACGGAACTCCAGATCTCAGACAAGGGCTCGCCAGACCGGGAGCCACATCTGAGGAGTGGGAGGTGCCCCCCTCCCGGCTGGTGCTACTATTTCTGAAAGATGTGATGAAGCGGTTCTGGCAGGGAGGAAAGTGTCTGGAAATAGATCCAGCTGCTCCTGGAATCTACAGCTGCTGCTGTGGAGGGACGTTGTCGGTGGAAAACCGGCAGGACAAACAGAACAAGCCAAGCTACCTCCTCCTGCCTTCCCTTCTCCCAGGGGCAGCCCCTGTCCGCAGTGTGAGCTAACAGAGAGGTGTGGTCTGTAAGCACGCCCAGCACGGCTGGGGGGAGGGGTAAGAGCACAGCCGCTAGCAAGCGCCCATCCCACCCCCTCCCTGCCCTGGATGCTTGGCAGCCAAGCACAGCCCGCCACACGCACGGGTATATCCCCGCACAGTGGGGATAGCGCTTGTGCTCTCTTGGCTGATGGGATGCAGGTGTCCTTTATGCAAACAAAGATTTCTTGTCCTCTCTCCAAAACAAGGGGAGGATCAAAGAACAAAACAAAATTCTATGAAGTCTGTATCCCTTGAACAGTTATGTTGGAAGGGCTCACGAGGCATTAGACTCACAATGTGGGCAAGGGACTCTGACCGGAATCCAGAGATCCTCTGGGACATCGCTCACCTCCTGACAGTGAAGGCAAGACTATGGCAACCAAAGCAAACCAGGGCCCCAAAGGGTTTAGGAACGAATGAAGATCCAGCCGTTCCTGTACTTACAGACACCTGTTAGCTGAGACTCCAGGAGGTGGTGAGGCCAGATGGAATGGCTCATGGAAGAAGGATGTTGGAGATACTCAGAGAAAGGAGAGCTTTGGCAGCTAAGGTGGATCATTTCTGTCTCACATGTTTGGTACGTTCATGTTTGTGTACGGACCACATTCTTGCTTGTTACCTCCTCCTGTGTGTGTGTGGCAGGGGAGGTGCCTAGCATCTCGCTCTCTCTCACCATCATCTACCCCCCCATCTGTCATCTATACACCAATGTTTTCCTGTTTTCTTTCTCTTACTAATTTACATAGGAGTTGCACGTGAGAGGTAGTTACAATTTAACCTTTAGGCTGTGGAGTATTCAGTTGGGACCATGACTGAATTTGAAGAATAATTAACATTGCCCCAGTGATACATTCAGTGAATGTTATGGTAATCAACCAAATTGATCCATGTGTTTAGGAGAGATGAAACCCTACGCCCCCATGAACTGGGCTGTCAGGCATAAAACTCATAATACAATGAATATTTATCAGTGTTAGAAGCCATTCATAATGTATTCTTGAATGATTTTTTTCTCTAAGTACCCAAAGTCACAGGTGAGATTTCCATTTCCGTGATGGTAGCGGATCTGCTCTCTCACTGCAAACACCTGCAAATCTAGACAAGAAGTTAAATGAACATTTTCACAGACCTTAGAAAGGAGGCAGACAGGAGACTGATGCGGGGAGCCCCACAGCTGCCCCACCTGACGTCCTGGTGGAAGGCACCGTCCCAACCCCAAGCAGGACTGGAAAGCAAGCAGCGCATGGTGTGCTCGCTGGGCTGAGGAGAGGGACAATTTGGGAAGACCAGCAGCTGAGTCAGCGAGAGAGAGGGGTACGGGAGGGCTACACAGAGTGGGCACCAGAAATTTGCTAGGGTGTCTTTTAGGTCCTTGTCGGAGTACTCAGCTGTGCCTATGATGCTGAAAGCCCATGAGACTGGGGGTTCGTGGGAACAGTTCCTGTCTTTGGCCTTCGCTGGGCAATTCCCAGCCCTCGAGAGTTGGAGAGGAGATCACCGGGGTGCTCAGCCTTCCTAAGTCAGGGCTTCTCTTGACGCAGTCTGATAAGCTCAGGAGGAAGGCTCACTGCCTTCTCCTGAAGATGCTGTGATGTTACAGCATTTACCATTGCTCGAGACCCATTCTGGGCCCTGCGGAGTTTTAAGCATGCTGCGTACATTACACACTCTACCTCAAAGAGCTCCGTGACTTAGACACTGGTATTAACCCCACATCACCGAGAGGAAGGGAAGGCACAAATAAGCAGGTGTCACAGTGGTTCCAGAGAAACTGGGATTTGCACATTCACACGCTGCCTTGCGTTCTCCCTCTCAGCAACTCTCTCCCCTGCCTGGAAGCGGGTAGACCAGGAAATTAACAATGACCATGTCATCGTAACCAAATGGTGGTTACTTTAAACTCTTCCATATTTCACTTATATGCATTTTTATGCATTTTTGTAACTTAAAAAACTTTTTAAATTTAATTGGCTTTTGTATACATTTTATATAATGTTTCCAAAATGAATATATTCTCAGATTGTAACACAAAGAGATTTTGAGATATCTGAGATATCTGAGAAGATAACAATGGTTGTGAAAAATGTACAGAGGTGCAATCTTTCTAAAAAGCGATTTGGCAGTAAGAATCTGGAATAAAAACAAGACAGTTCCTGTTGTAGGTAAAGTTGAATCCTGCCTTTTAAAAAATGCACATTATATATAAACTTAAAAACTGAGAAAAGCATAGGATTATGAATAATTTTGAGTATTTTAATCTTGCTTTCTGTGCATGTAACATATGTTGTGTAAGGAGATATATTAAATATTAATTTTAACTGAAGAAAATGGTATGTTTTTAAGTTCACATTATTTAGCCAGTAAGCTCATTTGTAGGAACTTTCCATAATAGATATTTAAGATAGTAATGTTTATAATAATAAAACCTCATGAGCAACCTCATGAGCAATAATAAAACCTCATGAGCAATCTGTAAAAAACTGAGATTAATTAATTCAACAACGGCACAGTTACGCAATAGAATATTACGAAGACATTAAATAATCATCTTTTTTGAAGGATATTTAAGGACTTGGAAAATAATTCAGAATATGTTGCTAAAAATTCATATTTTCAGCCATATATAACCTCTATTTCCAGTTTGAAAAAAATAAGTTACGAAGATAAACATATCCCTCCACCCACAACCTAGCCCTCGCACATAACCTAGACAGACATCAAAACTGTAACAAGTTCTTTCTGGATTGTGAAATCAGAGGGATGTTAATTTCTTCTTTATTCTTTTTGTCACTTTCCCAAGTTTACCAAAAGATTTTGTTTTTCTCTCCAGAGACAATTGCTATGTATTCCTACTGCAGAGGCAAAACATTTAATCCTATTTTTATACAGTTGTCGGGAACTTAGAATAGATACAGAAACATTTTTCTGCTTCTTTGGTGCCTCCAGTGACTTCTGGATGTCAGCCTCCTTATTGACAAAAGTTCCAGCTTTCTTTTTTGCCACCATTTTAAAGTTATGATTTGAATGTGAGTAAACTAACCATATATGGGGAGACTATGTAGATTTCTGGCTCATCATAGAATTAGCTGAAGAGAATAAGATGTGTATATTTTATTCATTTGGTGTAACATTTTAGGTCATTATTTTTAATTCTCCAAGAAAAATAAATCACTTCGGTCACCCAGCATTCAACCAGCATAATGAATGTTCACATTTTGTGTGGCAATCTTTATAAAGTAAAGGGCAACTCACATTTTCACCACTATTTGGTTTTCTTCTACATGGTACAGTTGCAAAATTGTTGGTAGCATTAGTCTCCAGAAAGGTCATTATCTGGTTGTTATGTTTTGAACTGTTACTGTTCTACTTTTATTAGTTCTTTTGTCTCTTTTCTCATTTCATTTCAGAGAAAAAAATCAGTCACTGGTTGGCCCTCAAAGGCTAAAACCCTTAATTGGCAGATATGCCTATTGCTTGAGCAGAAGATAAGAGTGAAATTCTTGAGAGGGAGAAGCAAGTTTTCTTTAGAATGGTAGAAACCAAAATCTGGAAACTCTGAAAATGTTTGGTGTTTGCATTACCTGAGAAGTGAAACCATTACGATGTGTGTAAGTTTGATGGACTATCAGACTTTCAAAGATAAATGCAGGGAACATGTTAGGAAGTATTTGTGATTATTTGAATCCTTGTCTGCAATGGAGCCCTGTAACTTTCTCTAGGATGCTCTCACGCTGATGCAAACTGCCTCAGGTTTCATCAACCACAGTTTGCAAACAGGCTGCGTAGGTGGTTTCTAATGTAGCATGATCATTTACCCAACTCAGGATATTTATGTTTTTAAATACTAAGAAAGTGAGTTCCGGGGCTGTGAGAATCAAAACTGTTGTGTCCTTTGAAGGATCCTGAGGGTGTGGGGGTCTCGGAGGCGGGTGGTCTCCACCAGTAGATGGTGCACGAAGAGAGGAATGTGGCACCACATTAAGGAAACACCGCGTAGGCTGTGTCTGCATGATGTAACAATTACTCAGCTGGGCAGGAAACGGACTTTTTCTGTTTTTATTAAAGCTCTTAAATTAACAAGAAGACTGCCCATTTCCCTGGAATTCAAATTTGGCCATTTGAGCTTCCATATTACATTTTTTTAGGCGAGTGACTGGAGTACAGTGAATTTTTAAATCTTCCAACTTACCAATTAATAGGGTAAATCAACACACACACATTGAAGACCTATCAGTCAGTGGGTTTATATTTTTCCAAGCCAAGAATTCAGTTTTAAAATATCTGATCTGGGGCGCTTGGGTGGCTCAGTCTGCTAAGGTCTGACTTCGGCTCAGGTCATCATCTCAATATCCTGGGACCAAGCCCTGAATCAGGCTCCTTGTTTAGTAGGGAGTCTGCTTCTACCACTGCTTGTGCTCTCTCTCTCTCTAAGAACTACATAAAATCTCGTAAAAAAAAATAAAATATCTGATCTGACATTCACTTGTTCTTTGTGGAAAATCAGAGTATTTGAAATAAAGCCTGCTTCTGAAAACCAGGACTTTTCCTGCTATCCTTGTAAGCAGCTTCCCTTTTGCAGACTCCATTTTGCTATCACCGTATGTGGCTGTGATATTTCAGGCACACAGTCAGGGGCGTCCAGCTCAGGAACATTGTGTGTATCGTGCTGTTTACACATGGAGGCAATTCAGCCCGGGGTGCCGCACGGTAGGAATGTCCAAACATAGAACTTCCGAAGAATTTATTTAAGCTGTTTAATTTATTAAGTTTTAAAAAGACAATCAGACAGGGGCATCTGGGTGGCTCAGTAGGTTAAGCCTCTGCCTTCGGCTCAGGTAATGATCTCAGGGTCCTGGGATCGAGCCCTACATCGGGCTCTCTGCTCCTCGGGGAGCCTGCTTCCCCTCCTCTCTGCCTGCCTCTCTGCCTACTTGTGATCCCTCTCTCTCCCTGTCAAATAAATAAATAAAAATCTTAAAAAAAAAAAAAAAAGAAAAAGACAATCAGACAAAGGAGCTAAACACCCCCCTCAAAAAAATCAACAATATAAAACAAAGAATATCATAAATATGGACATGTTGTTTGACAGATTGAATTCACTAAATGCCCAGGAACCAGGAGCACCCCTTCTCCAACTTCAGGGCTCCGCCCAAGGATTGTTTTTAAAAATTTTATTCAGCAAGTGATAGTGACCTTACTGAGCTTACACTTAAAATATAGCAAAGCAGGAATTTCAGATACTTGAAGTGCTACGCCAGTTCTTCAAATCTGATCGGCAAGAATTAATGATTCACTGTGTAGCCACATGTCCACAACCTCAGGAACTCCTGCTCTGACTGCTGTTGTATCCACACTGTCCTACATGCTACCCACTAACCACAGGATGCTATTTACAATTAGATCACTTAAAATGAAATCACTTGAGGGGGGCACCTGAGTGGCTCAGTGGGTTAAGCCTCTGCCTTCAGCTCAGGTCATGATCCCAGAGTCCTGGGATTTAGCCCCACATCGGGCTCTCTGCTCGGCAGGGAGTCTGATTCCTCTTCTCTCTCTGCCTGCCTCTCTGCCTAGTTGTGATCTCTGTCTGTCAAATAAATCAATAAAATTTTTTAAAAAGAAATCACTTGAAAAAAATCAATTTCTCTGTTGGGCTACCCACATTTCATTGTTCAATGGTCATTTGAATGCAAGGCTATTGTACTGGATGACTCAGATATAATGCATTTGCCTCATCTCAAAAAGTCCTATTGCAGGGGTGCCTGGGTGGCTCAGTGGGTTAAGCCGCTGCCTTCGGCTCAGGTCATGATCTCAGGGTCCTGGGATCGAGTCCCGCATCGGGCTCTCTGCTCAGCAGAGAGCCTGCTTCCCTCTCTCTCTCTGCCTGCCTCTCCATCTACTTGTAATTTCTCTCTGTCAAATAAATAAATAAAATCTTTAAAAAAAAAAAAGTCCTATTGCATAACCCACAGCTAATCCCTCCAAAAATGATCTGAGCTGAAGACAGTGTAGGGAGGTGGGTCATGCATTTTACAGCTTTATTTATCCAATATGTGTGGCGGTTATTGTTTTCATATTGTAAAGAAGGATATTGGAATTCAGAGAGAAAATTATTTGCCAAGGATCAAGAGATTAGTTGGTAGTGAACCTAGGACTTGAACTTGGGTCTTCTCTTTCCCAATGCAGTGTGTATGTATCACTGTGGTAGGACTAGATGTCCACGAAGAGAGAAACGGGTGGCTAAAACTGTGGGTGGGTGTGGAACGGGGGGAGGTCTGGGAAGAGCTGGGATAATTCACAGATTTAGGTGCCGGTTGATTGTGCCATTTAAATATTTAGAAATTCTGTTGAGGTTCCAAAGAAAACTGAATTTGGGACAACAAAGTTAAAGAAGTGTGGCAATGAAGCAAAAATGTGTGTGGTACATTCCTTTAATGTCACATGGGGTTGAGGGCCAGGAGAAGACCCAGAGTTCTGTTCACTACTTACTGTTGATTACAAGTTCTAGACTAAATAAAGTTACATTTTAACTTGTAGATTTGTGTCTGGTAGAGATGCAAATGATTTTTCTCCCAAGATAAAACAGAATAGGCTTTGTGTATATGGCTTTTTTTGACATTAATCAGGTTTGTATCTTAACCCAACATTCTTATCCTCTTTTTATACTTGTCTTCTTAAGGGCCTTTGAACTGGTCATAATATCTTATTAGTTCTTCAACTGATGGACTAAACAAATCTTTGGCCTATATTCATCTCACTTTCATAAGCTTCATTTCAAGAGTGTATTTGAGGGGTGCTGGGATGGCTCAGTCAGTTAAGTGTCCCACCTCTTGGTTTTGGCTTAGGTCTTGACTGTGGGGTCCTGGCATCGAGCCCCCTGTCAGGCTCTGTGCTTAGTGGGGAGTCTGCCTGGGATTCTCTTCCTTTTCCTCTGCTCCCTACCCCCACAGCTTTCTCTCTTTCTCAAATAAAGAGGTCTTTCATTTGTTTGTTTGTTTTTAAAATATATTTGGTAATGACGCATTGAAAGTTTTGGAAGTTTCACCAAGAAACCCAGTGGGAACAAAGTCAACTATTTTGCTTAGGAAAAACACCTCATGGGACTGTTTAAACTCAAGTGCACATTTTCTCTCCTCCCAGAGTGCGTTGTGATGGGGCACTGGGATGGCTCAGTGGGTTAAAGCCTCTGCCTTCAGCTCAGGTCATGATCCCAGAGTTGTGGGATTGAGCCCCGCATTGGGCTCTCTGCTCAGCAGGAAGCCTGTTTCCCTTCCTCTCTCTCTGCCTACCTCTCTGCCTACTTGTGATCTCTGTCTGTCAAATAAATAAATTTAAAAAAAAAATCTTAAAAAAAAAAAGACCTGTCATGCTTTAAAATGTCCTACTCATGCCAGAGTGCATTGGGAGCAGCATTAAAACTGAACTCCTGCTCTCCTCTTTCTGATATTTCGTTTGTACCTCCTGCCTCAACAGGAAGTCATTCCCTTTCTGTGGTAGCATTGGTAGGAAATTTGATCTAATGGTCTGAGCATTTGGTGATCTCTACTGCATAAACTTGGACAGCTATTATCTGCCGGGTGAGAGAAGGCAGGGAATTCAGTTTCTTAGTCATTGGAGTGTGTCTGACTGTGAGCTTGCTTAGGTCCATTAAGATATTGAGTTCACTGAGAAAGGGAATAGCTTTTTCGATCTGGTAGAATTATCTTTCTGTCTTTCTTTTCACTGCTAACTGAGGTTGGACTGAAGTTTTGCATCTCTATGTGTCTGTGGGCCTGTGTGTCTGCATTTCAGAACTAGCTCCCAGAAGAGCGTGAACTATTTTCCTAACTGCAGGAGACACCTATAAATATGAGGGAACATCTCTTGGATTAAAGGTGCTCTCTTTGATTGAAGCTTTAAAAAATCTAATAGTTTCAAATTCATCCCAAATAAGAAACTTCTGATTCTGTACATGTGCTAGACTTTTAAGAAAGAAAACCCCTGCCGATTCAGATACATTTTAAGAATCTAAGGAAAAAACTGAGGCGACTCTTTCAGTAAACAAGACCAGCTTAATAATTTTTGCTTAAAAAGGAAAACCAGCTTTTCTTTGATTTATTCATGTGGAGAATAATGCAACTATACATTTGACTTTTTTTTTTTTTTTTTTTTTTGAGGATACTTCATGCCCCATGTGGAGTCCAGTGTGAGGCTTGAACTCACAACCCCGAGATCAAGACCGGAACTGAGACCAAGAGTCATACACTTAGGCAAAAGAACTATCCAAGTGCCCCCTATACACCTTATTTTAAAAATAAATTCTGGGTTTCTTTCATCATAAAAAAATTAAAAAAAACCCTAGTAATCTGAATTCCCTAAATTTTTCTTATGTGTTTACTAATCAAATAAGTTAACATCATCCCTATATAATAGATACAATTACAAAAACTTATTTACTTTATTCAATTACATTGAATCATTACTCTGGCAACTTTTTAATATCAACAATAATGTTTTGTAGTCCATCAGCTTAAGCATAATTTTAAAGATCCTTGGATAATTTTACTTATGAACTTGGTTTTATAAAACACAGAGTAGATTAATGAATAATCTCTGAATGCCTAAATAATTTCTAAGTATCTGCGAGTGCTAAAACTTTGACTACGAAACATTCTTTGGTGTTCACGTACTGCTGCTGTTTAAATCTTGATATGCTATGCAGTGGCGCTACCTTTGGGTCACGTTGCCAAACATGGTGGAAGCGTAGCATCGGAGGGCATAGAAGGATGTGTAACAGGTATCAGACATTTTGCTAATCTGTAAATTGATAGTATATTCCACACGTTTTCACATTTCACATCCATGTTCTCACATTTGTGGAATATAAGTTTCTTTGGCTTAAAGTTAGAGTTACTGTGGATCGTTGAGACTACAGCAGGAGTGCGGAGTGACAGACATTCAGCCATGTGTGCAAGCCATTAAGGTGAGCTTTTGTCATTTAAGAGAGAACACGAGTACTTTGCCACGAAGTGTGGTCTCCCCAGAATAAAAGAGAATGTGACAGACACACGTGTATGGATAAAAAATGTTGTAGAAGGTAGGCAGGAAGGAAATTTTTAAAAAATTTTCTTGAGTTTATAAGAACTGTAAATAAGAATTCTGAAAAGAAGGAATAAAATGTGTTAAACTTTTTTCAAAATTGGCTCTTATCCATAAGGAATAAAATGTTTGTGAAACTTTAAATATTTAGTAATGCAAAACCAGACTTTAGCTTTTTCCCTGTTAAAACTATAAGCTGGTCTTAGAGTTCTTGACAATGGATAATTGAAATTCTTAATTACCTTCTAGGTAATCTCCCCAAGTAGCAGAGACTCTGTGTGTCACTAGAATAAGTCACCTGCCAGAGCTAACTTTACTATATCATTAATTTTAAAAAATATCCTATAACTCCTTCACTTTTGAATGTGCTAAGGTATCTTCTGTTTGTTTTAAGATATATTATTATTGATGGGGTGATCAACTGGTTGGTTAAGTTTCAGACTCAATTTCAGACTCTTGGTTTCAGTTTGGGTGTGGGATAGAGTCTGTGTAGGGCTCCACGCTTTGTTGGGAGTCTGCTGGGGATTCTCTCTCTCTCCCTCTTCCACCACCCCCCTCACTCACTGTCTCTCTAAAAGTACAAAAAATAAATCTTACAAAAATATGATATTGTCTGATTGATGAAATGGGTCTTCAAGTATTGTTTCTCAGGCATGCCTTAACTAGGTAAGCTGTCTTTCCAATATCACATCATATATTTAGGAAAAGGAAAAAAAAATCCATCTATCTTCCACATATGAAACTATCTCTGAGATTTTTCCAGAGTCCTGGAAAATTACAAAGATTTAAAAAAAAATTCACCTTAAGAAAAGAGAGATGCTAAATGTAATTAAATTTGTTTGGAGATTAGTATCGTTTACTGAAAAGACATCAAATAGATGCATAAGGAGAAGAGCTGGGTATGATGTGGAGAAATTCTAGAACTTGCGCCTTGCTAGCGGGAATGTAAAAAGGTGCTCTCCTTGTGGAAAACAATAGGATAGGTCTCAAACAACTAAACACAGAACTACCATATGATCCAGCACTTCCTCTTCCGTATGTGCCTGGAACTAGAACAGATATTCGTACCCCCAGGAAGGTAGAAACCATCCCCGTGCCCACCAACAGATGGCTGGATGCACGGAATGTATGTACGCACATTGGAACTTTATTCAGCCTTAAAAATGGACGAGACTGTGGTACAGGCTGTAGTGTGGACGAACCTGGAAGACGTTACAGCAAGTGAAGGAAGCCAGACACAAATAGGGCAAATGCTGCAGGACGCCACGCACGCAACAGACCTACCTGACAGGCGAGTTCGTAGAGAGCGGAACTGGACTGGTGATGGCCAGGGGCTGGGAGGGTGGGGCGTGCACAGCCATTACTTCGTGGGTCCAGAGTTCAGTGTGGGATGATGAGTGACACAGAGGGATGGTAGTGATGGCTGGACCACGTGAACAAGGTGCTCTTAATGCCACTGAACAGTACGCTAAAAATGATGAAAATGGCAGAAAAAAAAAACACAAAAAAACCCCCAAACCCAAAAACTTCTTTTCTCCTTGTATGTCATTTTGGATAGTATTTAGTGCTAGCTATTAAATTCTCTAATCTTTCTGTTTACAATGTTGAATCCGCCTTTAATATGATGTCTTTTGTATCTCAGATACTGTAGTTTGTGAAAATTTAATTTGTTTCTTTTCATATCTTTTCTGTCTCTCCTTAACTTTTGTAACTAGGAAGTATAGTTATAACTGCTTTAGTGTCTGTAAATTTTCAATCAATTGAATGATTGTCTCCCTATCTGGGGCCCTGTTTTCCCGTTTCTTTGCATCCCTGGTAATTTCTTATGGGATCCCAGCCATTGTGAATCTTACCGTACTCAGGAGTGAATAATATTATATCCCTAAGAGTATTACTGCTCTGCGTTCTAGGACGTAGTTGTTATTTGGAAAGAGTTTCATCCTTTCAGATGTTGCTTTGAAGACCTCTCAGGCAGGACCAGAGAGGTGACGAGTCTAGGACCCATTGTGACCTGCTCTGGAGGTCAGACCCTCTGCACTCTCTGCCCAAAGTGCCATGAAACGTGAACAGGCGCTGTCTTCTTCCCGCTTTTCTTTCCTTAGTTAATATCAGTCAATGTTGGACATTCCAAATATTCCTAAATAACTAAAGATTCTGCATCCCAACATGCTCCCTGATAATAACCCTCCTGGAAAACACACTTGCTGTGAAGCTCATGATAATAGAAAATGGCAATGTCGAGTTTTCTATTTGTCCTATCAACATACCTTTTTAATCATAGATTTTTAACATTTCTGGTTCATCTTTGAAAATTATTTAGGACAACAATAAAGTTGAATTTATTATTTGTTTTATTAATAAGGAAAATTAATGGATAATCACACAACAATTTCCAGAACTGAAAAGGAATCCAGCTACCTGGAATTATTTTTCTTGGTAAAAGCAGAAGTGTGTGCAACTATCATATTTTCAAGTCTCTCTAAAGCCACACAACTCTGAAAATACATTTTAAAATATCTAGTTGCTACTATTATTATTATTATTATTATTATTTTCTTAAATTTGGGGCAAAACCCCACCATCAGTGAAGTCACTTAGAGACTCTGAATAAATGGCATTTTACCAAATTCCTAATTCATTTGCTGCCCCAGGATTTGATCCTGTTAAAGTCCAGTGTATAAAACAAGACAGAATACTTTTGCATACTTTTATGACTTGTGTAAAGAAAAGCCTCAAACTGTAGTAGGAAACCAACAAAATAAAAGCATGTTTTCTGAGAAGATATCGCAATAAAAGTAGAAGCACTTGAAGGAAAGAACCCATGGATCCAGAGTTGTAGCAGGAATCGGATGTGAGACATATAATTTGGGAGGCTCAGCTTTTACACAAGGGATATATCTCTCAACTGGTGTTCACACTTCAAAGTCCTTGTATTTTAATGTATGTAAAAAAAGGAAAAATAAGACATGTGTAGGCTAATATAAACAGAATAACCAATAGGATTTTCTTTTTCTCTTTAATATGTGAGAAATAAAACACAGATAACTGTCTACTGAGTTTTAAACCTGAGGGATTTGAAGGGGCGGGGGGTTGGGTTGGGGGAGCCAGGTGGTGGGTATTATGGAGGGCACGCATTGCATGGAGCCCCGGGTGTGGTGCAAAAACAATGAATTCTGTTACGCTGAAAAGAAATAAAAAGAAAGAAAGAAAGAAAGAAAAGAAAAGAAAACTATAAACACCTAAAAAAATAAAATAAAAGGGAGCCCCACTGTCCATGTCAGCAATCTATAATTGGGATTTGAAATGGTCACATAATGTGCATGAAAGCATAACTTCTAAAGGCTGGTAGACTTGTTCCCAGTTACTATTCAATCATGGAAGAGTTTTAGCTTGGATACTGTGTAGGACACAATTAATAAGCTCTGAATATGAAATAAATAATTCTCAGTTAAATGCAATGTCACCTTTCCCTTGTAAATAAACGTTTAAAATCTATTAAAAAATCCTTTCACTTTCAGAATTGTTTTGAATTTAAATAAAGATTGCAAAGAGAGTTGCAAGGAGTTCCCATGCATTATATACTGTTTCATTCGTCAACATCTTTCCCTAGTATTACATATTTGTCAAAATTAATGAATCAATGTTAATACATTATTACAATTATCAATTACTAATTATTAATGCTATTAACCAGGAGTTGAGGTAGTTATTTTTAAAACACATTTCACACATCATATTAAACTATTTAACTTTTCTTTAAAATCTGGGGTCATTTTCCTCTGGTTTAGCAAACTGAACCCTGGCAATGTTGGCCATCTTTCCGATGTTATACTCTGAAAGCTGTATTGCATCTGGTAGCATGCTGGGGCTTACTAGGTCATGTCCAATTTCTCTGGTGTCATGATTCTCCCTGGAAAAGATTTCTAATCCTTGGTCCTTTCAGCGTTCAGTCAAAGAAAATATCATACTCTTTCCCTGGAGGAGAGTTTGAAATAGAAGACAGAAAAGAAAAAAAAAAAAAAGTTTATCTGGAGCTTTTAGAGAATATTGCAAATTTTCCTCACCCTCCCTTCCCCAACCCATTCAGTGGTCCTCTGGTCTGATGGAAGAAAAAGAATCAGGGGCCAGCAGGAGGCGTGCAGACCTGGTGGGGCCAGGAGGAAGCTTTGAGACAGGGACAGAATGAACAGAAAGGTTCGTGGGAGCGGAGAGTGGAGGGTATGTGAACCCAGTGCTTTGGGTGGAACCCTGGGGAGGCAGTAAGTATCCAGAGGAATGGCTGTGGGGGTTGTCTGGAAGGACAGACCTAAAACAGTCCTACAACCTTCCTCCTCATTCCAACAGGGCACAAAGAAACACAACAATTTCCATGGTTCCAAAGGAGACCCAGTAAGTGAAGGGTGACCAGGGGGCAGATGAGATTCGCTGGCAGGAATTTCAAGTCATTCCCCCTCTCCTCAAAAGTTGAAAGTCACAGATCGTCCAGGGACCCTGTAGACAAATCCTGAATGATAACTGAAAAGACTAGAATAGGTCAACAAAGACCAACTGGTCACAGGACATGGAGGGGAAGAAACCCCTCCCACCTCCACCTTCCTCTGGTCCTCACACTGGGTACCCTCTCACCACCGGTGTGGACTCAGTCCTCTGGGGGAGATGATGTTAACCGTCATTAGCGGAGCTCTCAATTAGAAGTTTAGTTATAGAACTGCATACTGAGTTTTATTTTACTTTAGAGGCTTAAGTTAAAACTTTGCTGAATATTTTATTTACAAATGAAAGTGGAGGGGTGTGTGTGTGTGTGTGTGTGTATGTCCCTGTGATTGTCTATATTTGGACCTCCTGTTCTTTTAATTCTGCTTTTGTTTATCTTTCATCACTTTCCAAGGCTTAGAGTATTTAAGGAAGTGTTTAAATTTATCTTCGAACCATTTTTAGATGTTAAAATGTTCTGATAGCTAATATGATTTCTTGCTTTGTTGAAACAACAGCTGTGCACGAACATGTCGTGTTCTTTGTATTTAAATGGCTTGAGCTCCATCCTAAGAAACAGCAGTACTATTATTGTTGTGTTATGATACTGATAGAAACAACTGTAACATGAAAGTTGGAAATTAAGTTAATTTGGTATCAAGTTTCCCACATATGTAAATACTGAAATCAGCAAGGAAATGAGGCACGTGCCAGCTGCCCAGAGAAAGTGGTCAGACTTGTGAAAGCAGGCAGAGAGACCAGTGAAATTCAGACTTTCTTCTGAGGGTTCTCATGAATCTTTTGCTCCAGAATTATATAAAATGTGCAGACAATTTTGAATAACCCTGTCATTTTCTATATTTCCCTGGGATATGTCATGATGCAGTGCTTAGAAAATTGCCTTTCAGTCATAGAAGCAGGTTATGGCTGCAGTAAACAATAACTGAGTACTTAGGATAGACCGGATACTACGATGACCATTTTCATGCATCAACATATTTAATCTTCACAATGAACTGTTACATTTTTAACATTCCTCTTAATTAATTTGTCTTAAGTGCATCTGCAGGGGGTCTGGATCAGAGACAGTCCCTTCTCCTAGTCCTTAACCCTGGACCATTATTAGGAAAGCCAGGGCAAATGCCCTACTCTGAAGAATCTGCGTTGTAGGGAGGAACAGAAGAAAATCCATGTTGCTTGCACAGAATGGGAAGGAGACCATTGCTCCGGCTCCCTTTGTGCAGTCTGCTTTGAGCCATCTTACTCTAACCCTTTGGGATGGAAATAAATATCTCCAGGAAGTGACACGTCTGGTTTCTCGAGTTTTGAAGGACGTAAGGTTGTCCTCGTGGTCTGGGGACTCTCCAGGGGAATGTTAATGGATCTCTTTAGGGAGATCTCTGGAGTTCTCGCAGGGTAGACAGCACCAAATTCACTTCTGGGGCTTGCTTTCAGTTCAGTCTGAGTTCCAGTAAAGTGTGTGCAGAAAGCCCTGACTGCGCAGAAACATCTGCATCTTTTCTCACAGTGTCACCCCCATCTTGAGTTATTTTACAGATGAGGCAAATTAGACAAGTGATTTTGCCCTGGGTCAAATTTTAAGTTATGTTGAAAGCCAGGATTTTTACCTCGTCCAAACTCTTTACATCACAGTATCTTACTTGTCTATTGGTTGGATAGATGAATGAACCCATAAAATGGCCATTCCTCATCACCACAATGAACTGGTACTTCACATTCTCTTTTTTCCCCCCACATTCTCAAAATGGCCTCCTGTCTCCAGTCAGCCGTGGAGAGCCTATCCTACCAATCTCCGGGTCATTTTATGGGTTATTTACAGTGATGTGGTGTTGTCTAGGTATATCCGGAAGTTGAGGGATTGCTTAGGGTCCTCCTAGTCTGCCATCTTTCCCCGGAAGTCTTCTCACATTCGTTTTCAAACTTGTCTCATAGTAATGTAGAAAAGTGGTTGCAACTTGCATACTACTTTGATGTCACTTATTCATTCACGAGAATGAGCTCTGGACTAGGGAGAAAAATGAGTGCATACAGGCGTCATTAAAAAAGATAAGGATTGGGACGCCTGGGTGGCTCAGTTGGTTGGACGACTGCCTTCGGCTCAGGGCGTGATCCTGGAGTCCGGGGATCGAGTCCCACATCAGGCTCCCAGCTCCATGCGGAGTCTGCTTCTCCCTCTGACCTTCTCCTCACTCATGCTCTCTCTCACTGTCTCTCTCTCTCAAATAAATAAATAAAATCTTTAAAAAAAAATAAAAAAGATAAGGATTAAGTACAAATTTGGTAAATCTTAACATTCCTCTTAATTAATTTGTCATAAATGCACCTGTAGTGGGTCTGGATCAGAGACAGTCCCTCCTCCTAGTTCTTAACCCTGGACCATCATTAGGAAAGCCAGGGCAAATGCCCTACTCCAAAGAGTATATATTGATCTATAGATGCAGTATAGATTTAAAAAGCTGTATTTTCTGATCCTTCCAATGGGATATATAATGTAATAAATAAACTGACAAGCATTGTGCATCACACAGCATAGATGCCTGTAATTAATAAATGAATGGAAAATGAATAAAAAATAGGACTTGCTTAAAACATCTAGGTATATATGAGCATCACGAATGGTATGGGGAAATAAATAAATTTTTGTAGTAGATACTTTGTTAGGTAAAACCATAATTCGTTTAAATACAATATTTGGCTTTGCATCTACTTTGCTCCTCTTTGCTTATAATTTTTCTTGAGAAAAGGTATTTAAAATTACATATATAATATATTTACATTTATTATGCAATTTCTAGACATCAATACTTTCTCTATCTTAGAATAACTGACATTTAGACTGAATAGTTATCTTAACATCTGACCATTAGTGATAGGTTGGAATTGTTTTTGTCCTTTTCCCCCCAGGATAGTTGGTTTCCATAATGGCTAAAACATAGTGTGAGAGGAAGGTGGAGTGTGGAGGGATTCATTCTCATGTCTTACCCTACCTATAATAATTTCTGGAAAGGAAAGAGAATTTGTCGTTTTGATTTCAATACATTCCTAAAACATTTCCTTTTCAAATTTGGACATAATATGTGGGTTTTAACCCAACTACTTTGAGGAAACATCTGCTGACAAACTGGCAAATATTGGTAGCATAACAATATTATTATTGTTACTATTCCTGACAATTTAGTAAGTGCCAGGCACTCAGCAAGGGCACCAAGACTATGTCTTCCTGAATATTCTGGACAAATGGGGACGAGAATCCACATGAATTAGAGAGGATAGGAGTTCCATGGGGAAGAAGGAATGTCCATAGAATGTGGAGATTTGGGGAATGGTCCACTGTAATTCAAAGGCACAAACCATGAAGATAGAGCAACAGATCCAAGGAAACGATGCTGAAAACAATCCTGCAACTTCGTACCTGGTTGTCAAGGAGTGGGCAAAGATGAAGTGGCCAAAGGAGGCTGAAATTATCATTTCAGGATTAAGGATTAAGTACAAATTTTATACATGAGAAACTGAAATCAGGAATCAATAACGTGCTGAGGGTGACGTTAATAGCAGAGCAAGGATTTGATCTATTTACAGGGTAGATTTTCCCATCATATCAAACTACCTCCAAGAATTATTTCTATACATATCATTTTGCTAGTAAGTTCCATTTTAAGTTCCCAAGGCTATGGCAACCATAAACTGATGTCACTAATAAACGTCCTATTGCCTTGCTTCCCTGAAAGTAACTGTGCAAGAATATATAACTTATATTACATCTGACAAGATGGAGGTAAATATAAAATTCCAACAAATCAGGATTGCTGAAACCATCAATACTGCACAGGAGAATTAGAGGTGGCCCTAATGATGAAATCAGTAATTAGAGAAATATGGTTAGGAAATCTCAATCTTCCACAAGGAAGCAAATGAAAGCCAGTATTCCATCTGGTTTCCAAAAGAATTTGAGATCATATGCATGAATTTACTAAAACCCACTGCAAGATGCTTTAGATTGCATTTAGGGAAAAGCAGAACTGAATATGGCATTTCAGTCTACTTATTCCTTAGGAAACTTCCCTCCTTTGTGTGGGAGAGCATTTGTTTACATCCGTGGGTGAGGAAACAGGCTCCGCACCCCAAACCCTTATTGCAGGAGGCAATGATTTCATCTCCTTGCCTTGCAGCAAAAAAAGAGTCAGGAAACAATTCTATGGTGTTAGAGAATGATATCAACTTAGAGCTCATTTTAATCAAGGTAGGATTTTCTTTCAATGTGGAGTTCCATTTCCTTTGCAAACATCTTTGCGTGGTACTTGTATCTGTCATGTATAAATCTAAAAACTATGGCTGGATCGCTAAGCCTGTTAATTTCACAAAAATATGCAAAGAGTCCACGGAGTCAGATGCCCTAGACAAATGCTTTGTTATGTATTGAAGGGAAAAAAAGGCAACGGTGGTGAAGAGAGAGCTGGAGAGAAGCAAAATAGCATATTGTAAGTTATCAACCTGACGTGCTTTACACAGCTTCTATCTGAGAAGATTGACATCTTCATACTTTGCAATATACTTTCAATTGATAACATTATTCTCTAAGATAAAAAGTTGGATGAAAGCATATTTAGTTGATACCAGGCATGCATCCAGGTTTTATGGGGCCTGAAGTTTATATAATTTGGAGAGTCAACTTGAAGGGGAAAAAAAGGATACACAGAGTTAAAAATAAAAACACAGATATAGGGACTTGAAAGGACCATGTATAAATGCAGGACCTTGATTTTTAAATACATTAACTAGTCTCTGATTCAGATACACAGAAAAGTTTTGGAGATTAACGTTTTATTCTAAAAGAAAACTTTAAAAAAATTAATATGGGATTTAGTAGTACAAACCCCAGCAGCCACCAGATTCTTTGGGTAAATGGTATTTTACCTTGTTGGTTTACTAAGTCATTTTGCTCTAGGATACCTGACACTCAGGTTTAAGGAACTAGAGTGATCACTGCCCTGTTTTCATGAGTAGAGCCTCCAATTTGCCATCTGCGGATGGAAGAGGACACAAATGACAATTTGAAGTTTTTGGTCTGTCATAGGATGAAATGCCATGTAGCAAAACAAAACTGTGTTGCTAATGATATGTTACATAATTATTCATTAATCCTTTTCAAAATAGCTTACACAGTGCCATTTCAATAAATAAAAAATAGATCTATAATTTGAAATGAGAGTTGAGTTTTATTTCATTCTTCATGATTTTTCTACAATTTTTAGTTTTTAGTGCTTTATTATTTTTTCAGATTTTCTAAACTTCCTTCAATAAGCAGATATTATTAGTATTATTTTATTATTAATTAATATAATATTATCATTTATTTTATAAATAAAAAATTTTAACATTGAGACAAGAGTAAAATGTGAGCTAAATGTCAATTCTTTAACTCAAAATAAATGAGGAATAATTATTCTCATGAAATGGTATAAGTAGAATGTCTGTTGAATCAACAGTGCATTGTGCCCTCAAAGAAAATTTACAATGTTGTCTCTCTGCACAAGTAAAATCTTGGTAACATATGTGCAAGCATTCACAATTTTCCTGGTGTGAAAAAAACTACAACTGTCCTATTTTTATTGCTTCAATGCAATAAAAATATAACTCTTCCTTAACTGACTGACACACATGAATTCACTGTATTTTTAAAAAGAGAGATTAAATCGGAATCCATTGTGCTTTTATCTTACACACTCCCAGGCAGCTGTCATGCTCCCACAGTGAACGTTTCTGGTCAATGATGGAGATCTTCCTTTTTTTATATACCATTTAACTTCAGTTTACCACTTAGCAATCTGGTTCACATGAGTTTCTAGCTTATTCAGTGGTTTAATTCACGGAACAATAAAACCACAGGTTGTTTTGACATACAACATAGTCTAATGAAGGAATATCTAATATCAAGAAGATTTTAGAGGGAGTTAATAATCATTGAATATCCATATCATAGTTACATTGCTTTATCCAACATCTTAGCAGGTTATTAATAGCTTTAGTAAAAGGACACAAGTGCAAATCATTAAGATGAGCATATAAGGGTTTTTAAGTAATAAAAAGAGAAAGAGTCTTCTGAAAACGATGGCACTTATTAAACAGTAAATATTAAAATACAAAAGCGCAGCATTTTAGACTATACTTTATATGCATGAGGAGAAACGGTAATGCACTGTTCAAGATATTCTCTCTTCTCTCACCCTATTTGTGAAACTTCTAAGAAAGCATAAATGCCTATCAAAATTTATTGAGAAAATTTTAAAAAGAAGGCATATTTATGCACAAAATTTGGCAATATCCCCCTACCTCCTTTTAAAGCATAAAATATAACAAATAATCCAAAGGTAAATATGAAGAAATGTAATGTAGATGATAAAGTGTTAATTTCTATACTATGGAAAGTGCTCTTTGGTAATTGAAAATTAAAGAAAGAAATGCATAGGAAGTTGGATAAGGATCTAAGTATGCAAGGTCCACTATGATAACCAGTAGATGTATGTAGCCATTTAAATTAAAATTAATTAAAATTAGGCAAAATTTAAAAATTCAGTTTCTCAGTCACATTGTTACATTTCAAAATAATATTTTTAGTATCTGATAATTCTCCTGAAGAGTGCTTTCTTACATGGTAGTTTATAGAAGAGCAAAGACAAATCACCTGCTAGGGAAAAAATGCCCACATTTGCAAGCAGTGGACACAACACTGATGCAAGTGGCTCAGAGTTGGGCTGAACAGGCACCCACTGGCAAAGCTAGAGAAGAGCAGTAATACTCTCTCTGCTGGGGATTCATTTATTCTCACCATTACCAGAACACCATGGACTGGTGTATCAGTTTCAAAAGCAAAATAACTATTTAATAACATATTTTATAACATATATGTCTATGTATGTGCCATGCATAAATCTCTGGACGGCACTCTCAACCCTGGCAATCTGTCCCAGAAATAAAAGTGCAAGTCCACATGACAGATGGATGTCATAGTTTACGAAGCCCGTTTGCCACGCCCCCTCTCCCAAAACAAGAAAGGAAAAGACACAAACAAAAGTAAAAGCTAAAAACAAAGATTGCCCATCAAAAGAGAAGCAGAGGAATATATTACATTGCACTCACATCTTGCAATATTTTACAGCCATTGAAAATAAGTTAAAACATCACAAGTTGGCTTGGAATGGTGCCAACCCAGAGCTGTGAGAGAAAAATGAAAGATTTAGAAAAATGTGCATGAAGTGAACCCATTTTTAGCAAAGCAAAAGTGAGAAGTAATACATTAGTGCCCATACATACATAATATGTGCATATATATACATCAATACATGAATATCTTGTCTGATATATGTGAGCATGGAAATGTACAAAGACTATGTACTAGACCATTCACTTTGCTGACATGTTGTGAAGGTGAGAATGAAAATATGATGTAGGAACATGGCCAGTTAGGCATGAAGGCGCTTAGAAAGATATCGGGTTGATTTTTCATGCAGTCAGGTATAATTATATATGTCTCTATATGTGTAAAGACATTAAAATAATTTTAAAGTAGATTCATGCTTCCTAAAGCCAGGGAACATTTAAATTATCCAGATTGAATTTTAATGCACATTTCTCTTTCAAAACTCTCATGTAAGATTTTTCTTGCAGATTATTGGTTAATTGCTTTATTTAGGTGCCATCTAATGCTTTCTCTTGTTTACATAAAGACTTATTTCACACGTCCAAGGAAAAGAAGAATTTTATTTAAGTAATCACGATTAGAAGGATGAACGTGCAAGACCAGCATTTCCCAACAGAAGTTAGTACAAGGTTGTAAATGAGAGTCATGTGGTCATTTAAAATTTTCTGATTGTTATATTTAAAAAGTGAATGGATACAGGAAAATTTGAGTAATTCAAGTAATTAATGATTTTAGTACTATGTTTTATTTAATGCCAAATATTAAAAACATCTTTATGTCAATAAGTAGTTAATATACAAATTATTAAAATATTCCATAGTGTTACTTTATACTGAGCCTTTGAAACCCAATACAGATTTCTTTGAACATCTGGCAATGTGTCCAGCCTACATTCTCATTGGTAGTCGGGGTATGGGACAGAGTTGGACTCAAGAGCTCGCAGAAAGGAAGACATTGATTGCAAAAAAGTTGCAGTCGTAAAACATTTGCTCACAACATAGAGTGATTGAGAGCTATCAGATTTTTCCTTTCATAGGCATACTCCACACAGGTGAGAAATATTCTCCAGATTAAAAATTAGCTTAATTTAGCTTAAAAAATAGCTTAACAAATCGCTTCCTTTCCCCCCAGTTCTATTGTGATTTAATTGACAAACAGCACAGGGTAAGTTTAAAGAGTAATGATGACGTTTAACACATATGGTGAAATGACCACAATGAGCTTAGTTAACTTCTGTCACCCCCTATGGATACAAAGAAAAGAAAGAAAGAGAAAAGGAAAACAAATGTTATTTTTCCCTTGCGATGAGAACTTGTTCAATGGTCCAACACACCAGAGAGCAGTGGTGACTGTAGTCATCATCTCGCAAAACTGGTCCATGAGGACCTTTTCCCGTAGTGCCTGCAAAGCTACACTTCCCTCGCACAAATGGTAATTTTAGAAATAAGGGTACAAGGAAGAAACGCGTGTGCCCGTGTGCGCACATGTGTGTGCTTCTGGTAGACTGCGAAATTCCTCCTTCAATGAAGCAACTCATTCTAGTCATCAGGAGAACTGTCGTTTCTTAAAATGCAGAATCTTGCGCCAATCCAAACTCATGGATTTAAGATATTCCCAATGGGTAAGTGAGTGCCCGTGGCTTGATTTTTAAAAATCAAAAATCATTCAAAAAATGCTCGCCTCAGGGCGTTCAGTCGGTGAAGCTTCAGCCTGGGTTTCTGCTTAGGTCGTGATCTCAGGGTCCTGAGGTCCAGAGTCTGCTTCTCTTCCTCTGCACCTGCCCACCCCCCACCACCTAGATTTCTTTCTCTTTCTCTCCCTCTCAAATAAATAAATAAATCTTTTAAAAATATATAAATAAATAAATAATGCTCAACTCACGGTTCTGAGGTGATAATCTCAACTGGTCTTTGATGAGCCCTGTTTTAGGGAGGTCTCCCTTCCAACTTCAGCCTACACGCATCTCGGCATCTAGGTTGCACAGATGCTCCTACTGTGTCTGAATCCCCAGCTTTAAAATCCCACTGTTACTGTCCTTTCAGTTTGAATATGAACTTTCCCAACCTAACGCTGACCCACGGCACATTTTCAGCACAACTTTTCCAATAGAAAAAAATATGGAGAACTATTAATGTGTCTCTGTGAAACCCCTTGAACGCAGGACTGAAGGCCTGGTTGCCCCCGGCAGCTCCTTTGCTTGCAGAGATTAGCTATGTTGCAGAAGAAACCTGTATACAAAGTTTCTGCTGTGAAAGACGGAATTTTGCAGCAAAACAGTCCATTGTGCAAGTCCATTTATGGTGTGGCTAAACACTATGGTTTTTCTTCCCTTTTTCCTCTATGTTACACATCCACAACCATGCCCTCTGCGGCGTGCCCTTGAAATTCCCCCACAGTGCAGAAAACCTATGTTCTTCTGCCTACGACAGCACACAGGTAGGAGATACAACAAGGAGGGAGTAAAAGAAAGTGGAGGGGCCTTGGAAAGGAACCGGGGTGGAAGGTGGAGGCAGACCAATATCCTGATGCCCAAAGTTGGGGGGTGCATATCCAACAACCGGCTGAGGCAGCACTGAGATCCCCTTTTAGGATTTGGTATAGCCCCTTCCTCCGAGGCCAACATTTACCCACCTGGGGAGCAGAGTGTGCAAGGAAGCATGCCACACAGGCAAGCAGTCACCTGCTTCTGCCCCACCCCACCCCTTCTCCCTCTGCCACACGTGCACAAGACAGCATGGGCGACAGTGTGCTCAGCAGCACGGTTTATGGAAGAAAATGATAACAACTCAAATGGTCACAGATGGAAAATGACAAACTTGATCCCCAGACCATGGAGTATAACAGAGCAATGAAACTAGATACAGCACTTCCATCCCCTGAAAACAGCTCAGAGTGAAGGCTCCACACCTTAGGGACTGAACACACAGCAAAATATCAAAGAAAACACAGAAGTGACTAAAATGAAACTGAGATTAAGGGTTACCTGCAGGTGAAGGAAGAGGAAGCAAAAGCAAAGGATTAGGAGGCTATGGAAACCACCGCTCATTTTCGATTTCTTAAACTGCATGGGAGGCAAAAACATATTATTTAAACTATTTTTTAAAGTTATTTATTTATTTATTTTAGAGAGAGAGAAAGAGCAGGGGGAGATACAGATGGAGAGGTAGAGAAAGAAACTCAAGCAGATGGTGCAACGTGTGGAGCCAGAGAGCTCAGACTCACGACCCCGAGATCACAACCTGAGCTTAAACCGAGAGCTGGACGCTCAACACACTGTGCCATCCAGCTGTCCCAATATTATTTTAAATTGTGTGTGTGTATATATATGCTATATACAGGTCATACACGATGACATATATATGTATGGCATTTTATAAATATTTGCATAAATTTTATACTGATGACATTTTAAAACTAATATTTCAGACCTGGCGTTATTATAAATTTGAGTTTGCATTTCAACTCTCATGTTTCAGAGGTGACCTCGATCACTTCTTTGTTTGTTAAGTGGACTCCATGCCCAGTGTGGAGCCCAAGGTGGGGCTCAAACTCATGACCCTGAGATCCGGACCCGAGAAGAGATGGAGAGTCCCATGCTTAACTGACAGAGCCACCCAGGAACCCCCACCCTGAGCACTTGTTGACCATTGTGAGCCACTTTTTTCCAACTTTCTAAAATGGAAAAGATACTTTATTTCAAGGGAAAGAGTCAATGGACACATTTTTCATTTCTAAGACTTTCGTTTCCTTAAAACATTTTTTTAAACATGATAAACGTCAAGCTTGTCAGTGTATCAATAGAAAAAGTCATGCACGGGGCCCACCTTCCCCCTGATGGACTCTAGGAGCAGTCCTGGACCCCTGGAGGGGCTCACCTCCCCCCTGGTGGACTCTAGAGCAGTCTCAGACCCCTGAAGCGGCTCACCTCCCTGCTGGTGGACTCTAGGAGCAGTCCCGGAGCCCTGGATGGTCTCAGCTCCCTGCTGGTGGACTCTAGGAGTAGTCCCAGACCACTGGATCACAGGTGGGCTCTGCACTGCAGACACAGGCTCGCCTTCTAGAATAACTCTTCCAAAGACTTTGCAATCAACTCTTGTCTCCTTGGCAGTAATTTAAGTTTTGTTGTGACTATTTTGTGAAAGGGATTTCACTTAGATGGCAATTTAGTTTTCAGAGAAATTAGCCTTAACCTGTCTGGGAGCAAAGACCTTAGAAGAAGTCACACTGAGAGTCCACGCTTCAACATCATCAGCATACATCTCCTGCAATCTGTTCTTTTAATTTCCAAAAGAAAATTCAATAGATGAACAGCATTTGCCAGAGTAAAACTTTAAAAACTAGATTTAGTTCATTTACAGAATTAGAGGTAATATTTCTTCACGGATTAGTATGTAACTGGGACAAACACTTAAGGTTGTGTGACTCACTGGATAGTAAACTGTTAATCTTTTATAATAAAAACACTTTGTTTTTTTAATGTTTTCCGCTTCCTCTTTTTTTAAAAGAGTTTTTAATGTTTTCCGCTTCCTCTTCTTTTTTAATGTTTTAATGGTTTTTTTAATGTTTTCTGCTTCCTCTCTCTTTTTTTTTTAAAGAGCTTATTTATTTACTTCAGAGAAAGAGAGAGTGAGATTGCGTGAGTGGGGAGAGGGGCAAAGGGAGAGGGAGAAGCAGACTCCACGCTGACTGCAGACAGACCCTGATGCAGGGCTTGATCTCACAACCCCATGGGACATGGCCTGAGCCAACAACAAGAGTCAATCGCTTCACAGACTGAGCCACCCAGGCCGCCCCCTTCTCACTTTAAGGGTAGCTCAGGTCACATACGTCACGCAGCATCTGCACTCTTGCCTCTCTCCACCCACCCGAAGCAAACAACTGTGTGTGCAGCAGACCTTCTGTCTCCAGGGAAGGTTTCCTCATTACTACCTTTCCGCCACCTTCCTGAGAAGGCTGTTGCTGCACAGCAGTCCGGTTCCCACTGGGCATGGATTCCGCAGAGGCCCGTTTTATTCCTCCACTGATGGTTCTTGCAGAATTCCTCATGAGGCCCGCAGGCCATCAGTTCATGCCAACTTACCTGGACCTTCCAGACTTGATCAGACCTCATCTCTTAGCTGCCATTTCCACCCGATTCTGGGTTGCTGTTGAGCACATCCAGCCTTAGCTGCTGGGGTCAGATATCCCTAGTTCATGATGGATGATGGTTATATAAAGTCTGAAGAGACATGCATTTGGCTTCTGCTTGGTCTCAGGACAAGCCAGAAGCAGTTTCCGTGAAGGAGCGTAGGTATGTGTGCAAGGGGAGATACCTACCTCTAAACGTTTAGAGGTCTGTCTTGGTAGGATCCTACTGGAGCCTGCCAGAAACAGGTTTGTCTTCCAGAAACACTTAATCAGTGCTGGGTAGTCGGGGGTTTTCAGGCCCAAATGTCAGAGAACCTCCACCAGCCTGCATCTGATGCGAAGTCTTTTCTTGCTCATGTCTCTCTCCAACTGGCTGCTCAACGGGGTACACAGCAGAGAGATCAGACCAGCTCCCTCAATATACCGTATGTTGACTACGAAGATAAAAAGACCCACTTAGATAACATGCCCCATTTGAATAATATGAGGTTCAATGGGCACCATTTTATTTCCCACTTTGGAAGGGTAGATACACACTTTAGATCCCTGGGCATTCAGAGCAGATAGGCTCCTGCATTTTCATGGGGGTGTATCCCACGTACTCTGGCACACAGGTCTGCTAGGAAGGGATTTTAGTTTTTGCTACTACCTGCTCATCAGGTTCAATTAGCCTGATATCATCAGTGTAGTAGGGAGATGTTCTGCAATGAAAATATTGACAGATTAAATCACGGCAGCTTCAGTGGGTCCTTGCCAAGTAGGAAAAAGAAGAGTGTTTTCCACATCAAAGGCAGAGTAATAGGATCTATGCTGATTTGCTATGTTGATTAGAGAATGAGCAGTACAATAAAGCAGAGGGAATCAGAACACATGAATGCATAAAGACAAAATTTAATGAGTTAGAAGATAGAGATTGTAGAGAGAAGTAAATAAATGCATAAGTTAATTTTTTTTTTTTAGATGAGGGGGAGGAGCAGAGGAGGAGAGAGAATCTTGAGCAGGTTCCACACTTAGGGTGGAGCCCAGCAATATGGGGCTGGATCTCACTATCCTGAAATCATGACCGGAGCCAAATTCAAGAGTGAGACACTTAATTGACTGAGCCACGCAGGTGCCCCCAAAAGCTACTTTTTGAAAAACTGATACACAAAACATAGAAATTTATAATTTAAAAGAAAAAAATTAAAAAGCTCAAATTCTGAAAAAGAATGAAGTTAAAAAAGATAGCAAGAAAAAGAGAATTTAACAGGATGATAAGAGTCACAGCTCTGGAAGTTATTTTCCATGATCTCCTTATTGCTACAGATTAGGTTTACTTTGTGTGACCCCCCCCAAAAAAATCATAATAGTTTTTAAAAAGGTTTTATTCATTCATTTGTGAGTGAGAGAGAGAGAGAGAGCACACATGAGTGGGGAGGTGGGTAGGAGCAAGAGAGACAAGCAAGCAAACTCCTGGCTGAGCGAGGAACCCTATGCAGGGCTCAATCCCAGGACCCTGGGATCATGACCTGAGCTGAAGGCAGACATTCAACTGACTGAGTTACCCAGGGGCCCCAGAATAATGTTTAATGTTTAAAAAAATTTTTTTTTTCAAGTAATTTCTTACAACCAACATGGGACTCAAACTCCCAATCCCAACAGGCTCTACCTGACTGAACCAGCCAGGGGCCCTTAGAATCACATTTTTATTCTGTTACTAATATATGTTTTAATCTGGGTGAAATACTTTATTTGAAAAAATATGTTATTTTCAAAAATGATTCCAGGAATGATAAGAAATATGCACAGCCCAATTTTTATAAAATAAATAGAAAATATCACTGTTGTACTTCAACGCCCAGCTTCTGTTTACCTTGTATTAAAACCATATCAGTCTACTTTTATTTTATCAATATGCATTTTTACCAAGAACAGATTTTGAATCTTAAAATGCTTCAATCTCTGAATAAGATGAATGATACTCATAGATTCCTTAGTTCTAAAAAACCTTGCATATTTGCATTCACCCAAATTTAGTCAAGTTCTAGTATTTCTCTAAAATTTTGCTGGAGTCCATGGGCTAACAGGATTTTCATTTCCCATTTATAAAGAGATTGGTCTGAAAATATCCTTTTGGACTTCTCTTTTCATTTTTATTATTTATTGGTATTTTTCTTCAAAGAAGTTTGCCGCTATTTTTCTCTTATATAATCTGGAATGGTGCTGCCCATCTCTTTTAAGCAATGCTTCAGTGAAAGTCCCTGGTTACATCAGGTTCACACTCATCTCTTTTCTTCATAAGAAAGATTAATGTTATTTTTCTAGATCATGCAGTCATAGAATTTGATCTAAAACTTTCCATACAAGTAATATGCCAAAATTGGCTACAACATTTGTAAGACATGGTGCAAAGTAAAAATGTGGCCCTCCTTGCTCAAAAACTACTGGAAATGTTTAGATGACCACAAGAATATTACATGAAGCATGGGTTCCTCTGCCTGACTGCCAAGTCATATATCCGTAAGCCATTAATGGTGACCCTACACATCTCTCATGAAACCACAGATATGGAGCTGGAAAGGACTTGGAAATTATACTTTGATTCCATAGAAACTTAAGACAGTTATCTTATGCCACAATTTCAAAGTCTTGCTTTGTTGTGTTAGGCAGAGGTAGAAAGTTGGTGTGGGGGATGGTTGACAGAAGTCCAAAACCTTCTAGACCCAAATTCTGAGTGTCACCCTGCCATACCTAACTGGTTTTGCCAGTTTCCTCATTTTGCAACAGGTTGTTGATTGAACCACTTGTATGTGGGGAAGATTCAACAGATGGTTCTTACTGTCGCATTCACTTAGAAGATGTCTTTGTCATCTGCACGCACATTGTTCACACGACTGATCACTAAGTTCTTTCCATAACTCATGGAACTCAGTTTCCATACAGGTGATCTCTTAAAAATGACCACAGAGCTGCTCTTAAGGATTCAGTATTGAACCAACAGTAATTCTGTCCTCTTTGAATTCTTGGCAGGCACATCAACAGTTAAAAGCCAGGAAATGTAAAAAGGCAGGTGTGAGGTTCCTCAAGAAGTTAAAAATAGAGCTACCCTATGACCCAGCAATTGCACTCCTGGGTATATACCTCGTCGTGACACCTGCAGCCCAACATCCATAGCAGCAATGTCCACAATAACCAAACTGGAAAAAGCCAAGACGTCAATTGACAGATGAATGGATCGAGATGTGGGATATTATTCAGTCATCAGAAAGGATGAATACTTCCCATTTACATTGACGTGGATGGGACTGGAGGGGATTATGCTGAGCAAAATAAGTCAGTCACAGAAAGACAATTATCACGTGGTTTCACTCGTATGTGGAATATAAGGAACAGGGCAGAGGATCATTGGGGAGGGGAAGGAAAACTGAATAGGAAGTCATTAGAGAGAAAAACCCTGAGAGACTCTGAACTCTAGGAAACAAACTGAGGGCGCTGGAGGGGAGGAGGATGGCAGGATGAGGTAATTGGGTGATGGGCATTAAGGGGGGCATGTGATGTGATGAGTACTGGCTGTTTTACGCAGCTGATAAATTATGAAACAGTACACCAGAAACTAGTGATGTACTTTGTGTTGGCTAATTGAATTTAAATTAAAAAAGAAAAAAAGAAAAGGAAAAAAAGGCATGGTGTGAGGGTTTTAAGGGTAAGCTTAATAACACTCTTAATTCATGAGCTACAAAATGAAAACCATTCGAAAATGGCAAAACTAGGTTCCTTGTTTTATCAAAAATGGCTGACCCTGACAGGCAAAAGGATGTGGAGCTTCAGTCCCAGTGATTAAGGATTTTTTTTTTAAACTAAATTCTGTTTTCTATTTATTATGCAGATCTATGGCATAAATGTCCCCTGTTAGTCTCAAGGGACTGAAAGTCAAGACTTACGTCACTGAAGACCATTTATCCTCAACCTCTTCATTGAACAATTTCTAGCCCTCTGAATGAACTAAGCCCTTCTTTTTACTTTAAGTGGTGTTGGGACATTTTGTCCTTGATAAGCTATTGTCATTTGAGTTCCAAAATCATTTAAATCACTAAATATATGAAGCTGACTATGAGAAACAGCTCTCAATTACTCTTCCTTTGAAAAAAATGGAGAAACTGTGGTATAAACCCATTAAATCCTTTCTCCAAATGCAAGTCAAAGACCAATGTCCCACCAATGGCACGACAAGTGCCACACAGGTCTTGTAATCTGCAGGAGAAATTATCTATGATATTTTCATTTTCTACAGCAGTTTCGTTTTTAACTTTTAAAATTACATTGTATAAACTCTTTTGAATATAGAACAATCACAAAATACTGTGATAAAATTATCTTTATCCATGGTTACAGAATTCCACTTGGACTAAATAATAGAAATAAATTTTCTTTTTTCAAAACAGAGACATTATCAGCTTAGGCTCTATGAAACTTGTACAGGCATGCAAGTTAATGAGCCGTAGGTTGCTGAAGTGGTGGAACCACAGAGATTGAGTAAAACCACCTCATCTATTTCTTAGGGCAACTGGAGCCCCCAAAGTAAAGTGCCTTCCTCTAGAACACACCTGGCGAAGATTCGGATTTCTGACTTTAACTTAATGCTGTCACATAGGGCTTCCTTGATAAGAGGTAAAGAAAAACAAGTCAACCCAACTTATATTTGTGTGTGTATGACGGGTTATATCAATCTGGTTTAATCATCTGATTACCTTAACCATAATAGGGTCTCAATCATCGTACATTTCCGGTTATATCTGAAAACTCAAAAGCCATATGAACAGGAAAATGTTTACAATGATCCTAATAATGGTACTGAATTCCACATAACACAAATACAGGTGCTTTTCTTCTTGGTTCTTTCCTTTTTGAAGTACCTGTTATCATTTTTCAGAAGTCCACTGGGGCTGAGGAAGTCAAATGTCCTTGGCTACCTTTTCTATTCACAAGAGAGTTTCAGCATGGGGAGGAAACAAGGGTCCTTTTCTGCACTGGTGACATGTGGGAACAGGGACTGTCCTAGGTGAATGACGTTAGCTGGGGACAGCAAAACTTCAGACCACACTTGATCCATGATGCAAGCTTTCCCTGTATGCCTTGGTGTCTTCCTAAGAGTTTAACCATGAACACATGAATGTGGCTGGACTTCTAGCACCATAGAAGGCTAAAGGAGCCCTACCTGCATATCCTCGGTACGGACCTTCAATAAAACAATGCACACAGATGGAAAATTGGAGGCCAAGACCCCAGAGGAAATACGGGGAGGTGGGATGCTGGAGTCACCAAGGTGGAGACCTGCGTACTTACTTCACACTCCAAAGACAGGCTGTCCCAAACTGCACCCCGGTCATAACCTGGCCTCAAGAGAGGGAAAACTGGGATGCACCTTGGAGGGTTGGAGCCTGATACGAACATAAGAGGGAAGGAGATGAAATCCAGTGGGAAGGAAAGAAGGAAGAAAGATGGGGGAGGTAGAGAATGGAAGGCTTCTGGTGTCTTCATTTATGAGTGAAGAAATGGGGGTCCTTAGAGTATGAACAATTTCCGCAGGGTCATGTCTCACTGCTATGTGTGGTGCTTCCCCACTAAGCTCTTCAGCTTGTTAAGATAATACTTTGTAGAAAGCACAGCGCAAAAGGAATCAGGAAATCGGTGAAAGCCACAGTCCTGGTTGTATAGGTAGCTGGAGAGATGGGACCAGAGAACTTGGGTGTGGGCAGATGTGACTCAGTTTCCTGTCACTAGAGCTTCCAGTGACTCTTGTCTTAGGAGCATATTCTCTACAATGAGTACTTATTGCACAAAAAAGTAAGAATAAAGAAATACAGGGCTTTTGTTTTAAAAACATACATGTATGGCACATGAATTCATTTGAGTATTAGCCTGGGATTTTTTCTGAGTTTTTTGCTCCTTTCCTCCATTAATACAGCCAGAACATTTTGCTCCCACATGTCTCAGGTTTATTACAAAAGTAGTACGTGCTTATAAGTAATGACTCATCCAAAAACAAAATTAAGAATAAATTCCCATTCAAAATAACACTAATAATTATTACAGATACATTCAATAAAAAGAAGTGAAGACTTACAAACTAAAAATTACAAAACTTTGGTAAGAGAAATCTAGGAAAATATAAATAAATGGAGATAGATTGCATGCTCATACATTGAAAGCCTCCATATTGTTAAGAGGGCAATTCTTCCCAAACTGATCTATAGTTCCAATTTACCCACTATAAAAATTGCAGCATCTTTGTGTGTGTGTCTAAATTAACAAACAAATAAAAAAAATTCATATGGAGATGCAAAACACATAGACTGGCCAAAACAATTTGGAAAAAGGTGAAGTTGGAGGATTTTTTCACCTATCAATTTCAAAATGTGGTATAAAACTCCTTTTATCAAGATAGTAAGGATAGACATATAGACAGATGAAACAGAATTGGGAATGCAGAAAAGAAATAATCGTATTTATAGTCCATTTATTTTTGACAACAATGATGAGGAGGTTTGGGAAAAGGACAACTTGTTCAGCAAATGCCTCTGGGATGACTGGATCCCCCCATGCAGCAAGAGGAACTTAGACCTATACCTCACACCATGCACAGCATTAACTCAAAACGGATCACAGAGATAACAAAGTAGCTAAAACAATGAAACTTGCAGAAGAAAATATAAGGAAAAAATCACTGAGACCTTGAGTTAGGCAAATATTTCTCAGATGTGACACTAAAAGCACAGTCTATAAAAGGAAAAAAAAAACAAAACAAGATCAACTGCCTCTCACCAGAAATCACCATTTATACACATCCATTAGAATGGCCAAGATTCATAACACTGCCATCACCAAATCCTGCACAGGACATGGAGCAACAGAAATTCTCATTCACTGATGGTAAGAGTAAAAAAATGGTAGAGCTACTTTGGAAGATGGTTGGTGGTTTCTTATAAAACTAAACACACTCTTACCATATGATCTTGGAATCAGACTCCTTGGGATTTACCCAAAGGATCTGAAAAGCTATGTGCACACAAAAACTTGCAGGTGAATGTTTATAACAGTTTTGTCAAAATTTGGAAGCCACCAAGATGTCCTTTAGTAGGTGAACTATTAAACATAAGGATATCCAGACAAGGGAATATTACTTAGTCCTAAAAACAAATGGGCTATCAAGCCATGAAGAAACATGGAGGAATCTTAAACACAGATTACTACATAAAAGAAACAAGTCTGAAAAGGCCACACACTGTGTCAGGCCAAACACATGCCTTCTGGAAAAGGCAAAACTATGCAGCCAATAAAAAGGTCAGTGGTTGCTAGGATGGTTGGGGGAAAGGAGGGATGAATAGGCAGATCCCTGAAGACTTTTAGGATAGTGAAAGCACTCTGTATGATCCTATAATAGTAGGTGCATGTTGTTATCCATTTGTTCAAAGCCACAGAACGAGTGAACCCTGATGTAAACTTTGGACTTTGGGTGGTAATGATGCCTCAGTGTAGGTTTGTCCACTGTAACAAATGTACCCCTCTGGTGAGAGATGTTGGTAATGGGGATGTTGTGCGTGTGTGGGGGCAGAAGGTATAAAGGATATCTTTCTACCTTCCTCTTGAATTTGAACCTGAAACTGTTCTAAAAAGATAAATAAAGTCACGGTGAAGAAAATCACCATTAAGAAAATACGGATGAATGGATAAGGAAGATGTGGTCCATATACACTATGGAATATTATGCCTCCATCAGAAAGGACGAATATCCAACTTTTGTAGCAACATGGACGGGACTGGAAGAGATTATGCTGAGTGAAATCAGTCAAGCAGAGAGAGTCAATTATCATATGGTTTCACTCATTTGTGGAGCATAACCAATAGCATGGAGGACAAGGGGCGTTAGAGAGGAGTAGGGAATTTGGGTAAATTGGAAGGGGAGGTGAACCATGAGAGACTGTGGACTCTGAAAAACAGTCTGAGGGGTTTGAAGTGGCGGGGGGGTGGGAGGTTGGGGTACCAGGTGGTGGGTATTATAGAGGGCACAGCTTGCATGGAGCACTGGGTGTGGTGAAAAAATAATGAATACTGTTTTTCTGAAAATAAATAAATGGGGGAAAAAAAAAGAAAATAAGAAAACAAACAACAGATTGAGAAAGAATATTTATGGAACATTTATCTGATAAGGGACTTATAGCCACAGTTTATAAAGAACACTTATAACTCAACAAGATAAACCGATAAAAGAAATGGATAAGACATATGAACAGACATACAGAATAAGGTATACAAATGCTTAGTGAGCTCATAAAAAGATTTTTAAAGTCATTAATTATTAAGGAAATGCTGATCAAAACCACAATGAGATAATACTATTTCACACCTACAAAAATGGCTATATTAAATGACAGCCAGAAACAAGTGTTGGCAGGGATGTGGAGAAAATGAACACTCTTATGCATTTCTTGTGGGAATGTGAAGTGGTGCAGTCACTTTGGAAAATTTCTTCAGCAATTTCTTAAGAAGATAAACATTAAAGTATCGTATGACCCAGTATCTCCACGGCTAGGTATTTACCCAAGAGAAAAAAAAAAATGTATGTCCATGTTAAGATTTCCATGTGAATGTTCACAGCAGCGTTATCTTTAATAGCCCACACTGGAAATAACCTAAATGTTCATCAACTGGGAGTGGGAAGGCAGATGTGATCCATTTATATGATGGATTATTATTCAACAGTAAAGAAACTACTGACGTATGCCCCATCGTAGATGGACCTTAAAAACATTATGCTGAGAAGCAGCAGCCGTATTCAAGATAATACAGACAGTATGATTCAATTTGCATAAGTTGTGCGGAAAAGATAAATGCATGAAGACAGACAGTGGATTAGTGGTTGCCTGAGGCTGAGGGTAGGAATGGGGGTTTACTGTAAATGAATATGAGGAATGTTATTAGTGGGATGAAAGCATTCCATCCCTGATTTTTGATGGATTTATTATCAATGAACTTGGTAAAAGTAATATATGCATGCCAGATTAATTAATTTGGATATTAATGGCTCTGTCTTGATGAAGAACTTGGAGTCAATAGGTTCTTCATGCAACAAATTTTAAGTGCGACGGGACTTTTGGCAGCAAATAGTAAAGCAGCCCGTATTTGCACTTCAGCACAGAGGGGACATACGGGGACACTTCAGGTTTATAAAGTTTCACATCCCTTTTTAATATGTCTAATAATTGGGGAGATCACTTCTCTATTTGGCAGTGCTGATATCAGAATGGTGAAATAGTGCAAAATAACGTAAGATTTCCATGATGTTAGGTCATCTGAATTACTGTTTACGTATATGTCAAATATGCCTAAAAACAATCCTTAATTTTCAAGTAGGTTATGTCCTTTTTTTCTTCTAAGCATGGAATTATGCATTTATTTGAGATAGCCTGTGTCCCTAGAAAGAATCTGACCACTTATCAATAGTGAATACATTAAAAACTGAATTTAACAATTACTTTCTCATTTTCAAGAAAGATGATGAGTGACGGGGAGAAGAGTTTGCCCATCATAAGGTAAAGAGAAGGGCTCACTGTACATGGAAATACTAGATCCGACAGTGATTAAATCCACACAGAATACAGGTAGTAAGGGAAGGGTCCACACTTGGTTTCATGTTCTGCTGTTGTCATCCTGATACTCGTTATGATTTTTTTAGCAACGGGCCCCACGTTTTTATTTTGCGCTGGGTCCATCAACTTAGGATGCCAGCACTGCAGGAAGATCACAGTGTAGTGTCTGGAGAGCAGCGGCCCTTTGCCATAGTAGTTCTGCTTTAATTGCCCTCCTTTGTTGAATCCTTTCCTCTCCGCGTGCATAGAGAGAAGGCAACGTGTGCCTTATGGTGGGTGTAGGCAAAGGGCTCAAAGAATTCGTGCAAACTTCTGAGAATCATCTTTTCTTTCAATTTACTTAGTTCTTGGAGGATAATACAAGACGGTAACCTGTTCTTTTGAACAACGTGGGAAGGTCATCCATGGGGCTCACTCGCGGGCTGGCGGGAGCCGTGCACCACCTGTGTGTAAGCTGAGCAGGAACGGGAAGGACAGCTGTCCGGCGGGCTCGCTGCTGGAGGCCACCCCATTCACAGCTGACACTGTGATGGAGAAGACGAAGGAGGAAGAGGTGCCAGACAGGATAAATGGTACTTATTTTGAAACTAAAATCCATAAATTATGCTATATTAAACACACTTGTGAAAGCAAGCTGGCATCATCTGCTAATGATGGTGTAGCTGCTGGAGGCCTCCGTGAAGGCTATCAAAAGCTTTTTATAAATGAATAAAACATGGGCCAGAGAGCATATATTTTCTAGGAAGTAAAAAACGTTATTTCTCTTAGCTTCATAGGATACAACGCTTGCTTGCTTTTTTCCCTATCTTTTTTCATCTCCTCCTCCTTCCCATGTCTTTCACTCCTTCTGCAGGGACCTTTGGTTGGGGGACCTCCACATTCCCTTTTCCTTTACACCCACACGTGCATCCAAGTACACACATCCCCCCAGTAAGTGTGGCCACCACGGTGCTGGGATGAGGACTCTTTGCTGTTCCCTTGACAGCAGGGAAGTGGGTTGACTGATTAACCACATCTCACCAGAGTGGGGGACACGGAGGCTGGAGACACGAGGAAGGAGGATTCAAGGACATCGTGATACCCATTTGCTGATCTTACAGAGCGATCTGATCTATGGCTACCAACCAGCCAACGGCCCTCACATTTGCAATTTCTGTCTGGTTTTTGCAGAAGCTTGCATTTGAGAAACACCGACCTAACCAACGAGTCGCTATTTGTATTCATTTACAAAGGGAATGTTTGATGCTCCAGAGGGTAAAAGCCTGCAGTCAGCCTGGAACCTGACGGACACCTTGACTGGTGCGGGGGACCAGACTCAAGCACAAAGTCACGGACCGGGTGAGCGTCAAGGCCTCTGGACCTTGGTTCACACTTTGTTCTTCTAGAATGCCTTGCTCAGGGTTAGCTGCTTTCCGGCCTAAGTGCAGCCGGAAGTGCTCTTCGGCCTCTTCCTACTCCAGTCGCCACATTCTCACTTCCGCTTTTACTTCTGCTCTTTTCACTGTCATTAATTACGTGTTTCTGTTCTAAATGCAGAGCCTCACCGAGGACCTAAACGAGGTTCAGGAAAATGTATTTTTCAAAAGACCTACTGGAGAAAGGCCTGTAATTTGGCCTCTCAAAAGGCATTTATTTGGATTTACCATGTGACTTTATTTTACATAACAGGACATGAACAAGAAGGTTTTTTTTTTGTTGTTTGTTTGTTTTTAAGATTTTATTTATTTAGTTGACAGAGAGAGTGAGAGAGCACCATCAGGGGGAAAAGCGGAGACAGGGGAGAATCAGGCTCCCCACCAAGTAAGGAGCCAGATGCAGGACTCCATACCAGGACCCTGGGTTCATGACCGGAGCTGAAGGCCGACACTTAACTGTTTGAGCCCCACAGGAGCCCAAGAACAAGAAATGTTATGTCATTAGGGATCTGTTGTTGGGACTGAGAACATTTTTATTTATTTATTTTTTAAAAAAGATTTTATTTATTTATTTGACAGAGGGAGAGAGACACACACAGCAAGAGAGGAAACACAAGGAGGAGGAGTAGGAGAGGGAGAAGTAGGCTCCCTGCAGAGCAGGGAGCCCGATGTAGGGCTGGATCCCAGCACCCCAGGATCATGTCCCGAGCCAAAGGCAGATGCTCAGCAACTGAGCCCCCCAGAAGCCCCTGAGCACACTATTTAGATGCATTGATCTTTCTCTCCGTTGACCTCTTGCACCATAGCACAGAGGGTCTTCAATTTGGTAAGGTTTACTAATCATTTATGAAAGACTTGTATTCATTTCTTAGGTCGGGTATGACAGAGCACCACAAGCTGAGTGCCTTAGCACAACAGAAATGTATTGTCTAACAATTCCAGCAGTGGGAAGTCTGAAATGAAGGAGTAGGAGGGCCAGGCTCCCTTTGAAACCTGTAGGGAGACTCTGCTTTCTTGTCTCTTCTGCTGTGAGCCGTGCAGGCCATTTCTGACATTCCGTGACTTAGAGATCTCTTACTCCAACTCTCCTTTTCACATGTCTGGCTTCTTATAAGGAAGCAGCCATACTGGATTAGGGACCCACTCTATTCCAGTACACCTCCCTTTAATGTGATTAACTATATTTGTAAGACCCTATTTCTAAACAAGGTCACACTCTGAGGTAGCGGAGTTTAGGACTCTGACAGTTCTTTTTGGGGGGGACATATCTTAACCCATAACTGAATTTATATTAATCTATACATAGTATTTATTTCTTTTTTTAAGATTTTATTTATTTATTTGAGAGGGAGAGTGAGCAAGAGAGAGAGCACAAGCCAGGAGTAAGGGGAGGAAGAGGGAGAAGCAGACTCCTGCTGAGCAGGGAACCCAATGCGGGGCTCCATCCCAGGACCCTGGGATCATGACCTGAGCTGAAGCAGACACTTAACCCACTGAGCCACCCAGGCGTCTCTGTACATAACATTTCTAAAACGCTTCCTGCTTGCAGCATTGAGAATGTCTTAAATTCCAAAGGGAACATTTAAAATATTAATTAAAACCTCTAACTTGATCATGAGTTATAGAAAACTATCTTTTTCTCTTTTCCTGATTTTAAAACAGACCTGGACTTTACTAAGGTTTAATCACTGTAACATGCATGTTTACAAATTAGAATAATTTAGTGTATATTTTCAATGATAACATAATGTTTCTGAGTCCTTCTGAGTAAAGTCCCTTATAAAATAAAGCCAGGGTTGCTGATGTCACTAGCATATTTAGTTTGGGCAACATTCAAGCAATATGTAACGAGGAAAACTGCAAAATATTTCATAGAATGTTAATAAAATAAAAATGAATGTTTTGAGTAGTTTAAAATAGAGCTGTCTGTTGGACAACATGGATTTGATCTGCACAGGTCCAACTGACACGTGGATTTTTTTCAACACAGTTTAGTACTGTTTCCGTATTTTTTTCTTCCGTATGATTTTCTTAATAACATTTTCTTTTCTCCAGCTTACTTTTTTGGTAAAAACACTGTATATAATACCTACAAAATACAAAATGCATGTTAATCGACTGTTTATGTATGTCATCGGTAAGGCTCCCAGTAGACCACAGGCTGTTGGTAGTTACATTTTTGGCGAGTGGAAGTTACAGTCTGATTTTTGACTCTGCAGGAGGTCAGCACCCCTAACTCCTGAGTTGTTCAAAGGTCAACTGTAGTAGTATTTTAATTATTTGGATATAGCATAGTTTTGTCTTCACTATCTAAATAATTGGTTCCGTTCTCTACTTTATATTTTGCATATAGTTAGAGTACATTTTTGCCCAATAAAATGATAGTAGAAAATGGTGTCTTAGCATTACTTTCTGCATATTTGCAAGACATTTAAACATAAGAAATGCTAAAATTCAAAGAGCAGTCATCAGCAAAGCAGCAGTGTTATATTAGCTTGAGAGAGTCTGTGATTAATAGCCGTGTTGGCTATCATTGAAGCCTGGATATTCAGAGAAGAATCAGCGGAGGGGGCTGATGAAAATGTACCATTCACTCGGTCACCAAGACAAAAATGAAAAATGTGACAACCTGTCCCATACATTATAGCACCCATGAAGTTCTGGTAGCTTCACATGGGAAAAATGTGTGAGTTAAAATTTAAGACTAGAGAACCGACTCTAACGACGGAGGCAGATGTGATGGCTGATAACTTCATTCTTAGACCTGGGTGCGTCCCTTGTGCGTGCACATTCATTAGTAAAGGAACAAAATGGAAAGTGTAAACTGAGCCCCAAATTTATGCACGAATCAAGGATTATTACCATCCATTTCATAAACTTCAATCCAGATCCATTTCAATCCAGTGGATAAAGTTGGGGCTTCCTGGGTGGCTGAGTCGTTAAGCGTCTACCTTCCACTCAGGTTATGATCCCGGGGTCCTGGGATTGAGCCCCACATCGGGCTCCCTGCTCGGCAGGAAGCCTCCTTCTTCTCCCTCTCCCACTCCCCTGCTTGTGTTCCCTCTCTAGCTCTCACTCTCTCTGTCAAATAAATACACAAAATTTTTTTAAAAAGATATTTTTGTTAACAGTACATTATTCTGCCTTTGAGTTCGTCGTCATGATTTGAATAGAAAAGGCTTAGCAAGCATCATTGTCACATGTTAACCATGGTGACCATGATGATAGCTAACACTTGGCGAGTTCCTATGGTAGTAATTTAAAACCATTACCTGAACGTTTTATTTCTTCCTACCCAAATGCTACAGAATATGCAAGCCTTGGGGCATCTGGGTGGCTCAGTTGGTTAAGCGACTCCCTTTGGCTCAGGTCATGATCCCAGAGTTCTGGGATCGAGTCCTGCATCCTGCTCCCAGCTTCATGGGGAATCGCTTCTCCCTCTGACCCTCTCCCCTCTCATGCTCTCTCTCTCACTCTCTCTCTCTCTATCGGAAAAATAAACAGAATATGCAAGCCTTTTTCTTAAATGAATGTTACTATGCCTTGTTTCAGATGAACCTGGCTACAGATGGTTGGATGAGAGATAACTGCCCAAACACAGAAGCTACAAGCTCACCCTTGCTCTAAAAGCTACTGAAGAAAAGGTGTGTCCAGGACCCGCAATACTTGATGGAGACCTGTCAATCCAGTCGAAGGCTCATCCCCAATGGACAGTTCTGGTTTGGAGGGAAGGGAATATTTGGTAGCAGCCAGAACATGAGAGCTAATAAAAGCAGATACAGAGAGTAATCGGCTCAACAGGATGGCAGGGCACTCCACATGAAGCAGGAGACTGCTGCTGCTGAGGTGAGAGACGTCTGTCCCCATCATGGGCTTGCACACGTCGCCTCCAGCGTGTGGGATTCAACCGAGGTTTGTCTGTGCCACTATTAAAGTGGTTTCTGACCCTCCACTTAGTCTTTATTGGGCCTAGAAATAGACTCCATCCAGCAAAGTCACTTCAGTGTGTCTCTGATCTTTAAATTTGTACCTCATAGTACAAGGTAGAAGTTACATCATCTCACTACCATCACTAACGTTGGTAGGGTAAGTTTCTTCCGAATATGGAGGAAGTGAATTCTGAGTCCAGCTTGAAGATGTTTTCTTAATTTCTGCATTTGCATTTATCTTTGCCAACACAGTGTTTGTCTTCAGAAGTTCTAACAAATGTGGTACTAAAAAATAAACATTACTGGTGAAGGTACATTCTGAAAAGAACATGTCCATTTCTTTCTTTTTTTTTTTAGTATAATTTTTTAAAAATATTTTATTTATTTATTTGACAGAGATCACAAGTAGGCAGAGAAGCAGGCAGAGAGAGGGGGAGAAGCAGGCTCCCCGCTGAGCATAGAGCCCGATGCGGGGTTCAATCTCAGGACCCTGAGATCATGATCTGAGCCGAAGGCAGAGGCTTTAACCCGCTGAGCCACCCAGGCACCCCAACACGTCCATTTCTAAATAAATATAATTACAAATGCAAAAGCAATTTTAAAGGAAATAATCTATTCACAATCTATTTGACCAAGTTTTATTTCCACTTAGAAATGATACCTTATCAAAATATAATTTGCTCTTGAAAAATATACATTGGTTTTACATACTGATAGTCTTTGGCTATATATTTTCGGTGTAAGATTATCTCAAGAATTCTATCATTAACTTACCTAATTACTAGGATCCAAACAATTATGGACCACCCAATATTTAGGGTATACTATATAGGGGTTGAAATTGTATCAAACAAGTTATAAGATCTAGATTCCAATTTTTGCTCTACCAAAATTAGTTATAGGTTTTTTGTTAAGTTACTAAATTAAAATGAAGAATCTGATGTCCCAGAGATGTTAAACAACTTTGATAAATTGTTGCTAAAATTCCTAACAGTATTTAAAGCCTCTGGTTCTGTGATATAAACTGGTCTACTATAATGTATAAAGTACTATTTTCAGTTTTATTTGTTTATTGTTTGCCTAGGATTTACTGCCTCATTATCTAAGAAAAACATTATTGACCAATAAGTAAAAATGCAAGGCAATGGATTTTAAAATGTAATCACAGATTGTAAGATGAAGTCTCATCATCATTCTTTGATACAGGATGATTTTAATAAACCTTACAGGATTTGAGAGCAGTCTGCTCTGATATGAGGCCTGGGTGCCTACACATGTTATGGTGTCACTTTTCATGTCCATCCCTTTTAAATGAAGTAACATAATACTACTCAGTCTCAGCAGAATGTAAGGCATCTATAGCAGGTGGTACCTGTTCAGAACATCTTGAAATTGTCTTAGCATTCATTCAATTTTAAGTGAAAATTGTGACTTGCTCAAATGCAATTTAAAATTCAGATCTAATCATTTATATTAACACTGCAAGTAACGATGTCTTTTCCTTTATATACCACAGAGTGGAACTGCGGTCTTGCCATTGCCTACACTCTTCCTCAACTGAAGCATTTCATAAGTGATTCATATCATTACGGCTTGTTTGGTGATTTGGTGAGATCACCAGCATGGAGATGAATTAATACTACTTTATTTTTAAAGAAATTCAGCATAAATTTTTTTCTTTCAGCATGAATTTTAAAGGAGCTCACCAAAGCATATATCCATTAACATTCAAATTGATCAAAACTTTTGCTTTATATTAATGGTTACTTAAAACTTCATCTTCTGGGCACCTGGTTGGCTCAGTGGGTTAAGCCTCTGCCTTCAGTTCAGGTCATGATCTCAGGGTCCTGGGATCAAGCCCCGCATCAGATTCTCTGCTCAGCAGGGAGCCTGGCTTTCCCCTCTCTCTCTGCCTGCCTCTCTGCCTACTTGTGATCTCTGTCTGTCAAATAAATAAATAAAATCTAAAAAAGCCAAGCAAACAAAAAGTCTTTGTCTTCCCCCAAATACAATAGCAAGTAAAATTTGCTATTATTGTGGTGAAAATGCTAAGGGTCCTGATGAGGGAACAGAAGCCTGGCTGAGGACAAAGCAAAAGCTGACACCCTGCAACCTTCCCCCACCCCCACTCCTGGGTGGGACATATGTGACATTCTTTAGGTATCTCCCAGCTATCTTAATACCTTGTTAAGAAGGGAAAACTGACCTTGACAATGGGAAGGCCTCTGGTATCCTGTATCTTATAGGTCCTCTTTAGCATATTAAAGTTCTGTTGAAACCTCCCTTTTTCCTTACCTCCCCCAACCCCATCATACATAACCCTAACCCAGAACAACCCCGGGCAGCAGCTCTTTCTGCCCACGGGTCCTGTCCCTGTGCTTTAATAACCCACCACTTTGCAGCAAAGATGTCTCAAGAATTTTTTCTTGGTCGTCGCCTCCAGACTCCAACTCACTGAACCTCACCCAGATTCTAGAACTTCATCAGTCCCATTTATCAAATGTGATATAGTCATGTACTACTCTATTCCCTAAATGCATGAACTGTTATTTGATCTCAAGCAAGACCAGCACGAGGTTCTTACTCAATTGGACAATGTGCATTTGAGTTACCATATGGGGGAGTGTTATCCATCCAGTATCATCTGAGTCAACACTCCTTATCTCACACAATAACAATAAATCAATATACTTGTTGGATGTCTTTTTCATCTTAACAATATTGTGAAAACATTTTAAAAGCAACTACTGTGCATCACTTTTCCATGTTTAAGAATATGGAAATAATTAGTACTTCAAGAGAAGGGGTACATACCTTAGAAATCAGAGATCCTGCAGTTCCCTAAAGAGGTGAGGGGTCTAGGAATTGGTTAGGAGAAAACATCTCCTTCTGTGGGGAAAAACTTCCTCACAGAATCAGGATCCCGGGTTGGACTCCCTTAACCAGCTGAGAGGTTTGTAGGACTTATTCTCACCTGTGAGATAAGTAAACCTGCTTTGGACATCAGCTAAATTCAAATGGAATATTAGATATCAAACCAATTTGAAAAATGTGAGAATGAAATGCATGTTCAAAGATCAAAGATAGTCATACAGAGACAAGATACCAATATGATTTTCGGAGGTACTTTCAGAATTAAAATTACTTTATTGAGGATGAAATTAAACAAACATTCCAAAATAAAGTGAGTCATCCCAATATTGGATTATATTAACATTAACATCATTAACATTAATACTAATATTTGTATCATTAATATTATTGGTTACTTTTACTTTTGGAGACCTTGAAATTAAGTCTAAAGCTTCTCAGAAATTCATGTGGTCAAGATTGAGGGAGTTCTTCCCACGGGGACCTATTGTTTATGACATAATCATAATTCAATGACTCACACAGGGGTAGATTTGATGTTGAAGATGGTATTGCTATTTCTGTATGTATCAGTCTTCAACCATAATAACTCATGTTTCCACGAAAGAAAAATCTATACTCTCTCATGGAAAAGGCATTAATTACACTGTCTCTCTTTTCGATGAAGTAACTCTGCTGTCAAATCCTCAGTGATCCACTGCCTATAGTACATTGTGCATATATCATGAGGACTATCTAATATTTGCAATGTTATCTGCATTAACATTGATAAAAGGTGTTCTGAGTATTTTTCTTAAAAAAACAAGGTAAGTCTCCCAGCTGTGTATGAGCCGGGGGTTTTGTCCTGTTGAGCACACAGCCTGAGGATGGGATGGACATCATGACCACTCAGGGATCCTACTGTCGCCAGGAGTCCCGGAGCCCGAGGGCACCAGGAGCTACTCTGACCAAATGCCACGGGTCAGGTGGATTTAAAGCGTGTGTGCCAACTGCTCCGCCCTGACACCAGAGCATCGTACATGACCCATCGTGCGCCCTAGCCCAGAGCTGCCCCTCCAACGATTGTCCACAACAGAGCCACGGAGCCACGGAGCCCGGAGCTCATCATGGTGGGGGCCAGCTTCTCTGCTGAACATGACAATGAAGCTCTTTCAGAGAAAAGACCTTTGTAGATTCAACAGTTATGACAGGATTTTTAAAGACACTTATTTTGGTCCAGATTTCGTCATTACCATTAACGCATTGGATAGAATGGGACTGCTTTGCGCATGTCGTATTATAGTAAGACATAATTCCAGTGCCTTTTTGGTGGAGCAGAATTAGACACACGTCCATTCAGCCCTCTGAGTGGATCTCAGATGAAGACTTTTTAAAAAGATATGTCTGTATTTAAGACATAGCCAGTTTGAGTTTTTTACAGTTGCACATCATAATCTGTGCCGTCCTGACTTGAAGGTCATCTGGGCCCCCAAATCCCAGGTCCCAATACAGCCAGGGCCCCCATTTTGTTTTTTCCAAGTTCATACAGGTGGACTGCAGAGCCCCAAAGCCCTTCATCTCTTGGAGGGCCAAGGATATGAGGGGTTCCAAGTCTCAAGACATTCCAGTTTGTTTTATTTAGAAACCGTTCTCAGGCAGAGCTGCAGGAACAGACCTTTGTGAAGCGTCTGCCATGTAGAAACAGGCCTCGCCGTCACGGAGCGCTTCCGGCAGCAGGGCTGTGCGTTGACCTAAGGGTGGTGACCCCATGAGCTTGGCGAGCGCGTCAGAGACAGACTAGGACCGCGACCCGGAGCGCACTCAGCCCATGGCTGCTTCACAAGGATGGGGAGGGCATTTGCCTGTCCTGTGAAGTATGTGCCACGAGGGTGTCTGAACTGACTGCTTCGGCTAAGTGATTGCAAATACGGAGAGTTCTCCGCCTCCTCAGAATGTGCGCCTGTGTGGAGACACAGGCCGCGCTCTTGGTTCCTGCCTTTCAGGGTACAGTGCTCAGTAACTCCCAGTTCATGCAGAGCTTTGCCTGGTTGCCAGCGGAGCAACACCTCTGTCAGCTGTCCGGCTAGGCCTCTGCTGTTTGGTTTTCTTTCCTCCCCTCCACCCCCCCCCCCTTTTTTTAAAAAAATAACGTAAGAACCAACATGTGTTTCACATCGGGCTAGAGTGGATTCTTTCCCTTCATTATATCTATTTTTTGCAACTTGGGTTTCCAGTTTGTTCACAGAATAGTCTTAGGTAGTAGCAAAAGAGCCAAAGAAGAGATTTGTATTGCTGAGCTCAGAGCCGCGCAGAGGCCGCCTGTGAACACTGAGCAGTAGGAACTCTCCAGACTTCTCCACCCGAGAACACCCGAGGTCCCTTCCCTGCAGCGCTCCCTCCTCCCCATGTACCACTGAGTGTGCAGCTGGAGCAGAGTACCCTCATTTTTAGGAATCTAGTGATGCCTCTTGCCTCAGGGAAACGTTTCTTTGATGGGGAGTTTATGAGATTTCTTTTTCTTGTTTATGCTTTATTTGTGGTAATGAAAGAGTGAATGACTTTCACAGCCATGGCCGGGTAGACCGGCAGGCAGAGCGGGCTCCGGGGCCGGGGGCTGCGGGGCTGCCCTCGGTGCGGCCAGCTGCTCCTGAGGTGTGAGAGGGGCTGTGGCTTTTGTGCGGCACGACTTTGTTGGTGTGGGGGGTGGTGTGGAAATTGTTAATCTTGTAAAAAGCAACTCAATACATTGTTTCAAGGTTTCCAGAAAAAAAAAAAAAAAACATTGATAAAAGGTTTACTTCCAAGATTCAGGGAAGAGAATATTTTGGACTTTGTATCTGCAGTAACATTTTTGGACTTTGTATCTGCAGTAACATTCTGAGTATCAGGACCTATTATGATCATAGATGATGTAAACTTGTCTAGATGGGGAGAGTGAAAACAGGACCAACCGTTAGCAATCCTTGGAACTGGCTTTTTTGGGGATCCTATAAATATGTGATCCATCTGTACTGTGACTAGACCTCTTGACATACTGTCATCTTCTGCCTTCAATTTTAATATGAATTATGCTTTATAACTGGGTCTTGTCAGAACTATTTCCTAATATACTGTACTAAATTCCAAAAAGTACACACCTCAGAGCTGTTAATTAAAAGGGCCTGCTGGTATAAATAAACACATATGCTGCTGATTAGCCACCCTTTAGGGGTCAACAGTGGGGAACTCCTGCTGGGCTTCTGTTAATTGTTGTCCAAAATCTTAACAGGAACTGTCTAATGATCTCGTATGGCTTTGGCCATCTGGCCCTCTGAGTTCACTTGCCAGTAAATAGCCAATCTTTAGAGGAGGAGAGAAATATCCCTTACCAGAGGAGTACCTTAGAAGATATAACCTAGCCATCCACATGTGTACAAAAGGATTGATTTGCTTTAATTCACTGATCAAACCCAATACACTCATTTAAATTACCCTTTAGATTTATTTTGATGACAACTGCTTTAATATTTGCTACAAAACGAATCTTTTTGCTTTTCTTACAGAAGCAGCATTAGATGTGATTAGGACTTGTTTGTAATGCATATTATATTTATGGTCAGAAACAATGAAGAGTGCTTCTAATAATTGCTATTTCTGCATCATACTTGACAATGTTAAGTGGTGGTGTATCTTTTTCCTCCAATGCTGTACTGTGGAACTGATGATCAGGTGCAGAGCCTAGTTTCACATATTCTGAAATAGACTTAGGATTTGCGATGGTATTAGTCCTTTAAATGTTACAAGGCTGCACTATTAGCTGATTTTTCACTACATCATTTCCTTCCATTTTTAGATAAATGTTAGAGTAGAAATAACAAATTTAAAAGAGCTAAAAATAGAAGTGTTAATTCATAGTAAGACATTGTTTTAGGAAATCTGTCTTATTTGTCTCATTTTCAAACAGATGAAAGTCTGTATATAGGGGAAGAAGTCCTTCATCTAGAGGCACATACGCACATATTATTTCAGAGATAATTGTGTGTTAAAGAGAAAAATACACCTCACTACATTTGCTCTGATATGTTTAATCTGCTCATATACTATGAAAAGAGATCTAACAGCACTCTAAAGTTTACCTAAACTATGGAAATGGAAATTAATAGGGTACTATATTTTGTTTGTATTTCATCTTATTGGTATTTTGCCTTATATCAAATAGATCCTTTTCTTTCAGAATTTTCAAACTACTCTCTTTCCCAGATGATATATTTTCACCTAGGGTTTTGTTTAACTGGTGAATATTATTCTGAGGAAACTAAGTACTGGCAGAACAATATTCATGGCAGTGTTCATGTTGGCATATGACTGGTCAGTGAAGCCCCATGGATGGTCAAATTCAGCCAGACTGTGACTGTCAACTGTAAGACATCAGGACTGTTCTTTAGTGATGTTGCTCTGACCCTGATTATGAAAAAAAAAAGATAAATAACAATTATTTCTAAGGTTTTACAAACAAGTTTTATATGAGGAACAGAATGTCAAAATTTTTCATGTTGCAGGTTTTATCCTACTTTTCCTTCTTCTATGGTAACTGTTGACCCGATCTGAGGTATGAATGGGAAATGAGGAACCAACTCAACCAGCCACCAAATTTTTCTAGAACTCAGTTCACTTAAGAAATTTCCTTCAGACCACTTTCCCCTCTCAGAATCAAACATTTCTTTCTAGATTAAAAATGAAACAAAGAAACAAAAGAAGTCTTTAATGACTGGTGTCCTCTAACCTCTACATTCTTCCAGAACCCAGAACCTATAATAACCTGCTTACTCTTTTTCACTTGTCCTGACATATCCTGCTTAGATCATAGGAAATCTCCTTGGAAAATCTTCTCACATTGTTTCTTCCACACATTTCTTCCTTAGTGATTTTCCAGGGTCTCTCTACAGTGTCTCCTAAATAGATAACATCTATCCATTCACTTATGTATTTTGTCCTTGTCAACAGTACAGAAAAAAAAATACAGTTTTCAGGGTGTAGACTTCTTGTCTCATATTTATTCTTTCCAAAAATATGTCTGTTTAAGAGATTTCAGTAAAAAAACCAAAGCTACAAAAAAGTATTTATTATTTGTCAATATTTATTTGTCAATATTTGTCAATATTTGCGTGATTCTTTACTTCAAGTAGGCAGAAGACAAGGTAATTACACATATTAATACTAATCTATATCACATTTACATTAATGTCCCCCAAATTAGTAATTATGCTAAGCAGAAGGAAATAAAGATTTAGATGTAATAGGAAATCACCTCAAATCAGTATCTAATTAATTGAAAAATCATTAACATGATTTGTCAGGACCTATATTGTTCACTTCCGTTGTACTTTAGATTTTTTTTTTCCAAATTGGAGATAAAAATCACATAACACAAAAATTGCCCCTCAAGCCATTTTGAAGCATACACTTGAATGACCTTCAGTAGATTGAAAGTGTTGTGCAACTATCAACACCACCTAATTTTATAATATTTCCACCAACTTACAAAGAAACGTTTTATTCATTAAGCAGCCACTCCCTAGTTACTGCCTGCCCTCAGCCCCTGGCAACAACAAATCTGTTTGCTGTTTCTATGGATTTCTCTATTCTAGCAATTTCATAATCACGGAGACAGACAACATGTATGTGGCTTCTTCACTGAGCAGTGAAAGAATTGTTTTCAAGATTCATCCATGTTGGAGCATATATCAGTATTTCATTTTTTTAAAAAAGTTTCTATTTATTTATTTGAGAGAGCAAGAATGAGCAAACACAAGCATCAGGCAGAGGGAGAAGCAAGTTCCCCGCTGAGCAGGGAGCCCAATTTGGGACTGGATCCCAGGATCCTAGATCATGACCTGAGCAGAAAGCAGACACTTAACCGATTGAGCCACCCAGGGGTCCCTCAATATTTCATTTTTATGTTCAAATATTTTGTCGTATGGCCATGCCACTTTTTGTGTGTCTATTCACCACATTATGAATATGAGTTATTCTCACTTTTTAGAGATGACAAATAATGTTATGAACATTTATGTACAAGTTTTTACACTTGTTTTCAATTCTCTTGTGTATATACTTCAGAGTAAATTTGCTGGATTGTATGGTTATTCTGTCTAATATCCTGAGGAGCCATCAAACTCTTCCATGGTAGGTTTAACTGTTTAACATTTCTATCATCAATGTATGGGGTTCCAATTTCTCCACATCTTTGCCAATACTGAATGAAAATTCTTCTGACTATGGACACCCTAGTGAGTATGAAATGGTATTTTATTCTATTTTTTTATTTGGTTTTCCATAATGACTAATGATGTCAAGATGTTTGTTGGATATATTCTTTGGAAACATATCTATGGAAATTTTTTGCTCATTTTGTAAGGAACTAGCTTGTTTTCTGCTTTTGAGTTGCAATATTCTTTATATAGTCTGGATACATGACTCTTATCAGATATATGATTTGCATATATTTTCTCCCATACTGTGGCTTGTCTTTTGACTTCTCTAATGATAATCTCTGAAACACAAAATTTTTAAAATTTTGATTATGTCCAATGTATGCATTTTTCTTTTTTCCTTGTGCTTTTGGTGCCATATTTAAAGAAGTGTTACTTACTGAAAGGTCAAAAAGATTTACTGCTGTGTTTTCTTCTAAAGACTTGATAGTTTTAACTCTTCTATGTTTAGGTCTCTAATCCATTTTGAATTTTTAAATATAACATAAGTAGGGCCAAATTCAATATTTCCTATTCGGCTATGAGTTGTCCTAGCATCATTTGTTGAAAAGACTGTTCATTCCCCTTTGGAGAGTCCTGGCATTTTAACTGTTTTTTTAAATTTTTAAACTTCTGTGTAGTCTGTAGTAATGTCTACTTTCAGTCCTGATTTTAGTAATTTGTCTTCTCTATTTTTTTATGGGTCAGTCTACCCAAAGATTTGTCATTTTGTTGGTATTTTGAGAAATGAAAATTTTAACAATTTGATTCTATTGTTTTTCTATTCTTTATTTTGTTTATTTCCACTCTAAACTTTTTTTCCTACTACCTGCTCTGGATTGTTTGCTCTTCCTTTCCTTGTTCCTTAATGTAGGAGGGTAAGTAATTAATTAAGGCTCTCATTTTTAATGTAGGTATTTACAGTTATAAATTTTACCTGGAGTACTGATTTTGCCATATCTCATAAGTTTTGTTTTGTTACGTTGTGTTTTTATTTTCATTCATTTCACAGTATTTTCTCTTTTCCCTTGTGATTTGTTTTTTGGCTCATTGGTTGCTTGAGACTAAATTGTTTGATTTCCACATTTTTAAAAATGATTTATTTATTTGAAGGAGAGAGAGAGAACACAGGGGGAGTGAGAGGGAGAAGCAGACTCCCCACTGAGCAGGGACTCTGATGCAGGGCTTAATCACAAGAACCTGAGATCATGACCTGAGCTGAAAGCAGACACTTAACTATTTAACAGATTGAGCCACCCAGGAGCCCCTCCACATATTTGTAAAATTTCCAGATTTCCTTATGTTATTAATTTCTAATATCATTGTGGTTGGAGAAGATACTTTGTGTGACTTCAGTATTTTTACATTTATTGAGACTTGTTTTGTGGCCCCAGATAGATGACCAATCCTGGAGAATGTTCTATGTGCACTTGAGGAAAATGTGTACCCTGCTGTTGTCAGGTGTAGTAGTCTATATACATTTGTTACGTCTAATTGATTAATTGTGTGGCCAAGTCTTCTAGTTCCCTTTTAATCTTCTAATTGTTCTATCTGCTATTGAAAATGGGGAACTGAAGTATCCACCTATTATTGTTTAACTGTCTATTTGAGCCTTGGACTCTGTCAATGTTTGCTTCACATATTTTGGGTCTCTGTGGTTTGGTGCACATATGTTTACAGTTGTTATATTTTCCTGGTGCATTGACACTTTTATCAACATATTATGTCTTTTTCTTTGACTCTTATAACAATTTTTCACTTGGAGTCTTTTTATATAATTTTAGTGTAGCCACCTCAGTTCTCTTTTGGTTACTATTTGCATGGAACACCTTTTTCTATCCTTTTACATTCAACAGACCATGATATTATAACAAAGAAATTTTGTCTTATCCTGCAGAAAAGAAAGAGACATTAAAAAAAAAATTGGAAAAGACAGTGACATAATTACACCTTCATGTTAGAAAAAGAACTCTGAGAACTGTGCGGAAGAGACATTAAAGAGGCTATGACGGAGACATTCTGGACCCTGCCAACTAATGTACCTCAGACATAGTTTCTTTCTTCTCTGGTGCATTTTCCTAATATTTTTCACATCCTTCAGAGGCAGTAGTACCTGCCACAATACTTGACCCATGTTTGGGTCAGCTATTCTAATATGATTCAATTGTGAAATGATATATAGGATATATATTATATGTTTATAATATTATATAACACTGGTTTTGTTCTTTAGAGATGATGCATTTTAGAAAAATGCTAATGCCTTCCTGCTGAATTGAATACATCTCTAGAACATTTTTATTTCCTGTACACACCCATGTGTTTATGCATATATAATGAAAACTGTACTATTCTGGTATACACACTTTTTATGTAAGCATTATATATTCTAAAGAAGGAATTTTGAACAGTAAAAGCAATAGCCTTCTGAAATAACATGGTTTAGGAAATAGTAAAATCAACCAGAATTGCAGTAAATATTTATTACAACTCAATATATGTTAATATCATACATCACTTATTAAACTTAATTTCTTGATTATTTTTCCTTCCTTTAGTGTGTATTAAACATTAGCTGGCAGTGCTGGCTGCTGCTCTTTACATAATGAAAGATTACCCTTATCATGCATTCTCTCACAAAAATATTTACATTTATTTTAGATCAATAATCTCATGTGAGTTTTGTGTAAAAACACATAAGGAAAAAAAAAAGATTCCAACTCAGACATCTTGCAGCAGAGTATAAATACGAAGACTAGCATTTTGAAATTCCTTTGTAAACAGAAAGACTTGTATTATTGAACCACAAAACATGTCAAGAGAGAGTGCTTGCTTACTTTTCTGTTGCATATTATATTGGGCCTTTCCCTGAGTTTGTATTTGCATAGTGTTAAGCATGCAGAGAAAGGAATGTGTCTATTTGCATTTTTAACATTTGGTATCTCTGGCATAAATGAAGGTAGGCCCTCATATTCCCTCAACACATTTCTTGTCATGAAAATATCTCCCCAGTGATTCACTAATATGGTAGAAGAAGAAGAAGCCAGAATACTAGTGAGATGATGTTGAAACATCAGTAAGAAATTTAGGCTCTTGGTTAAATTTACATCTCAAATGTAATTTAAAAATGATTTTGATGAGATTTGGTCCTGCCCTCCTTCCTTAGAAACCCATCCATCACCCCCAAACATTTCATGTGTTTGTTGATACAAACTTTTCCCTGACTTGAATATCTGTATCTAACCTCAAGAAACGGTACCACTTGGAATCTCACAGTAGCTCAATAATACGTTGATTCATTTAGGCTAATATTCCAAGCCACAGGGCAGTCCAAATGCAAAAAAGAGAAACAATTGGATAGCAATGGTATCTTCTGAAAATGGCAGCCCAAATTGGAGATTAAGGCACAATTCATATATGTTCTAAATGAAGACATCCCAGATATAAAGGCTTCAGATACAGAGCAGTGGGCTCAAATCCCAGTTTTGATGCTGACTCACTGGATGAATTTTGGTCAACTTCTAATTTATTCACTCATTTTCAATCACAGATCATTATTCAATAAATACTTAAAATAGTGAATAAGCCAGGAATTTACCCAGTGGAATCTTACGTTATCATACCTATCCTGTCCCTTTAATTTTAATATTATATTAAAGGTAACATATGTGAAGTACTTTGCACAATGTATGAGACATTGTGGGGGATTTGACACATAATTGTTGAGTGAATGGATGGATGGAATAGCAATTTGTATTAGAATACAGTATAAATTACTGTAAAGGAAAAAAACAACTTTCTTAGCATATGAAACAATCTTCTTAGGTAAGAACACATTAGATTAGATAGGCCTATTTATAAGTTCAAAGAGAAAACAAACACATAATTATAATCTTTCCATCACTCACAATATTTCATTATATATACTTTGGTTTCCAAAATAATTTTGTGCCTCAGCCTATAAGCACTGTCATATTATCCCTGCATGGACAACTTCATACAATTTTTGTTGCGGTGTCTGAAACATTAAAATGCATGGTGCAAACTTGTCAAGGCTCTCACAGATTAAAGAATTGCTTGCTGTCTCCGAATAAAATAAGAACTTGCCTCCACTTGTGTAATTTTTTGGTCATTGGGAATAATGAACATTTTTCTCCACCATGTAGTTTGTTATTTAAGAAAACGTGTATGTTGACACCCTTTAAGCAGAGAAAATTCAGCAACTGTAATAAATATTTGGTTTTAAAAATATGTTGGAAAACATATTGTACATAAAAATGTGTATGACAAGTATGTGAAGTTAGAGAATAATGATAAAATGAATCAATGCTTCACTAAGGTAAATGTATCAGTTCTCTGAGGTATCTGTGGGATACCTTTCTCTCATTTTTCCCTCACACCAGCATCAGCTCTTCTTAATTTGGTGATATTTATTTCCTCCTTTTCCTTTGCAGATTTACCACTAGAGTGGATATCTCTAAAAACACATCCATGTTTGAATTTTGTTGGCTTTATAAGAAGGGACTGCTACCGCCTTTGTTATTCTCTGACCCCTCTTTGTATTTCTCAGCATTGTTTTTAGATTCACCCAAGATCATTTATGTACCCTGTTTCAACATTTTCATTGTTCAAAAATAGTGATTCCTGGAAACTTTGGGTCTCAGGAGTCCTTTTTCTTTTTCCTCAATAGATGGTGAAATACTTTCCCCGCCAACCGCAGTTTACCATTGTCCATATCAACACCCGAACAAAACGGGCATGCTTGCTGATTCTCATACTCACGGTTTCCTTCTCTGTTTTTGCGTATACTCCACCCGTCCTCAGCCAATGCATGAAACATCCAGGACTTTACAACTGAATTGTTAAGGATACACATCTGTTGCTTGCTTTTTTGTTTTATTTTTCTCCTTGTTTTATGTGAAAACATTAAGTTTTACCAAGTTATGTGAAACCATTACTTCCATCTGCTCCTACCATCCCTCCATGATACCGCTTTCTTCTTACTCAGGCACTTTCCCAAGAGGGATTATAAGTAGATCTTAGTATGGTAAACCACGTGATGCCTTGAAAATTTGAAAATTTCTTTATTTGAACTCTGTCTCTAATAAATGGCATGAGCTTAGTTATGATGGGGTCTTTTTGGTGGGGGGTCAGTTTAAATCTTTTTAAAAACTTTTTATTTTATTTTTTATTTTCAGCATAACAGTATTCATTATTTTTGCACCACACCCAGTGCTCCATGCACTCTGTGCCCTCTATAATACCCACCACCTGGTACACCGACCTCCCACCCCCTGCCCCTTCAAAACCCTCAGATTGTTTTTCAGAGTCCATAGTCTCTCATGGTTCACCTCTCCTTCCAATTTCCCCCAGCTCCCTTCTCCTCTCTAACTCCCCTTGTCCTCCATGCTATTTGTTATGCTCCACAAATAAGTGAAACCATATGATAATTGACTCTCTCTGCTTGACTTATTTCACTCAGCATTATCTCCTCCAGCCCCGTCCATGTTGCTACAAAAGTTGGGTATTCGTCCTTTCTGATGGAGGCATAATACCCCATAGTGTATATGGACCACATCTTCCTTATCCATTCGACCGTTGAAGGGCATCTTGGTTCTTTCCACAGTTTGGCAACCGTGGCCATTGCTGCTATAAACATTGGGGTACAGATGGCCCTTCTTTTCACTACATCTGTATCTTTGGGGTAAATACCCAGGAGTGCAATGGCAGGGTCATAGGGAAGTTTAAAATCTTTTTAAAAACTTATTTATTTTTTTTATTTTGAGAGAGAGACAGCACGAGCGAGGGGGAGGGGCCGATGAAGTGGGGAAGAAGACTCCCCACAGAGCAAAGAGCCCAGAAGGGGTGTGTGTGGGGGGGTGCGGCTCCATTCCAGGACCCGGGATCATGACCCTAACAGAAGGCATACTCTCAACGGACTGAGCCTCTCAGGCGTCCCAGTCTTTTAAGTCTTTTAAGTTATAAAATAATGTAGTGAAAATTGAGTTGAATATAAAACTATGCTTTTAAGGTTTTTGAGTTAAACACTTGAAAACACTGCCAATTTTCTCCTTCCGTGGAAAACCCCTAGCTACACCTGAAGTCATGTCATTTGCAGACTAGCAAAGGGGGCATGGGTCCTCCTGTCGCCTTCGAATCGGCACGGGTATCTTGGAAAAGCTGTGGTCTGAAACAGAAAGGTGCAGGTGAACGCCGTCGGCCAGCGGGATCGCTGGGGCTTACCGTCATACCCGGCACCACCACCGTCCTGTCCTCCCAGAGCAGGTCTGGTTTCCCACCGCAAGCCCGCTCCGCGTCTGCCCGCTGGGAAACAAATGCAACATCTGTGTCGTCGTGGAAATCTCTGCGGCAACTGCAGGTGACCGAGATGCAGCTGTGCCCGAGCCTAGAATCCCTGTCACGAGGCTCAGGCCCCTGGGACCCAATAATCCCGCGGTCACAGCATCCACATCGGCTCTGCACCAACCGGCACAACTCACTGTCTCAAAACCACAAACCATGTCAAAAAGAGATGCCCCGCCGGGTCCCAGCTGTAGGCGCCCCTAAGTCACCCTCCCCGAGTCCGGGGTACATGCCACCCTGAGGCTTCGCCAGCGCATGCGCCGCCCAGGCCCGCGTCCGTTCCCTCAGCGTCTAGAGCCCTCCAGGGAGGCCGACGCCTACCCCTTCCTTTTACCGGAACCGGGCTCACCTGCAGAGCTCCAGCCCGCGACGGGTGGGAAACAGATCACGGTCCCCAGCAGCTCCTGGACCCTGGAGTCACACGGCTCCCACAATGCAACGCGGCACCACGCCGAAGGAAATGGTGGGAAACTCTGGAGGCTTCTTCTCTGAAGTGCGCAGGCGCAGGAGGTGGCGGCCCACTTTGCCGGAGGCTCCGCCCACTGCTCCTGAAGGGAGGAAGCCCCAGTGTGCGCAAGTGCACGCGCCCAGCTGCCACTTCCGGTGCTTATCTGGATCCCCCTCAGGGGAAGCCTCTGAGGGTTCCAGGTCTCAGAGATACCTGGGAGACCAGGTCTGAGAGGTGACGCACCATCCCCTCAGGGGTCATTAAGGCGCGCAGGGATGAAGACGCGGGGAGGAGGAAGACACAGAGCGAGGCGTGCGCCAGGTGAGACCTGGGTGGGGAGGAGGCGTGGGGCCTGCCCGGGGGACCCCGTGGAGCACGTGCTGAGAGGTCTTGGCGCCCCCGTGGCCCTCACTGGGTCCCGCACGGCTGGGAGGGCCGCGCGGGGCTTGGTGAGCGCTGGGCCTGTCTGAGGCTTCCTGTGATGATTTTAGGGGCCGGGATGGATGTTCTCGGGCGTCCCCTCCCTCGGCTGTCCCCTCCCCCCGGGCGTCGCGCTGCTGTTGCTCGGAGGCGAACTTCCTCCGCGGCCGTCCTCTCTCGTGAGGTGCGGACGGGACTGAGGGTTTAGTGGGTGCCACAGTGTCACTGTACCTGTGGTCCCCTTGTCTGCACGCCGAGGCCCGGACCGGGGTGATCCGCGGGGCCTTCCCGGTACCCGCTCCGCCTGCGCCGTCGCGCCCCCGCCTCACCCCGTCCCCGACGCCTCCGGGAGCGCGCGGCCGGCAGCCTGGGGTTAGCTGCGGGTCGCCCGCGTCGCCATCTCCCCGCGAGAGGCGCGAGCCCCGGGGCCTCGTGGCCCTCAGAAGCGTCACGCCCGCGGCTTGACGAACTCGGGCCGAGTGGCCTCGTGTCGCCGACGTCCCCTTGTCTGCGACCGAGGCGTGAGAGGGACGGCGCGCTGGTCGCGCAGAAGCTGCCTTCCTCGGGAACCGTTTCTGTCTCGCGGGAGAAGGGAGACGCGCTCCGTGTGTCGCTCGCTCGGCGCGGCGGACCCCGGCAGCCGAGGCGGGTGACCGCGTTCCCAGTCCCGGGGAGGCGCTGGCTGAACCCCCGGACGGGGTCGCCCCGGAGCCCTGCGCAGACTGCGCTGCCGGCGGCAGAGCTGAGGGGATGTGGCCGCACAGCAAATCCTCGAGAGCCGCAGGCTTGCGTTTGGTTAAGAAAAAGACTTATTTCTAAGGATAATCGATAAATAGCTCCGAGAGGAGGTGCGTTTGAGGAAGGGGGAGGTAGCGCTGTCCCGAAAGCTCAGATAAATGGTTCGGAATTTGCTCTCTCGGTGTGGGGAACTGGCCGGGCGACCAGGCACACGTGTACAACGTGATTAAGACGAAGGACAGGAACCATGAAAGAGGTCCGGAGCGGAGGTGAAGTCCCGCGGGGGCCCCGCCTGGCTCAAAGGACTCTGCATCAGTGGAGAAGCCGTGGGCAGCTTTCCCCTGAGGTCGGGCGCCCGCTGAGGAGACCAGCGCAGCGACCGGAGCCCAGCGGCCTCCCAGGCTTTCGGGACTGAGGGAAACGCTGAGGTTCCTCTGCTGAAAGCACGTGGTAAGGAATCCCGGAAACGACGTTCTCTCCCACGGTGAGGAGAGGCTCGTCGGGCGGAGCTGGCCTCGTTACATCAACAGGGGCCCTTCTTGTTCTGTAAATGCTGTAGAGAAATCCAGGTCTCACACACGTGCACCCTGCACACGCACACGCACACACACACGCACACACACACCCCCCCTACGCCCATACCCATAAAGACCTTAAGGGAAAAGTACCCCAAATACCAAAATGTTGAAAAAATCCTCTCTCTTACTAGTGGGATAGAAGAAGTAATTATTTTCTTTATGCTTTTATGCATTTTTACAATGAGCAATTACTACGTTTGTTATTGGAAAAATATTATTAACAGGAAGAATATAAACTAGCCTATAATCATTCTTTCTGCCTTCCTACAAGCACTTGGAAAAAGCCTGCCGTGATTTCCTCTGAATTTAATATTCTTTGTCTTATTAAGGCTAATTTTGGAAATGAACTACATTGATTATATAGGTGCTAATTTGTAATAAAGGAAAGAAGGACAAAGGGGAAGTATGCCACAGTGGGGTCCGTGTGGTTCATAGAACATGGCACCAGGCCATTTCTGGTACATGGTCTGTGTCTTTGATCTTTCCTTTTACCAGTGCTCCAATGATAAAAGGCTGGATTTTGACAGTCAGTTTAGTAGCTTTTCCTGTAGACATGACCCTAAATTTTAAGTATTCACCATGCCATTCTGGCAATAATCATGTAACAAAAATGTTTCAGGGCAATGTGCTGCCTAATTTGTTTAAACTGTGAGCAGACAGCCATGAAAAATGAACAACCCACAATAAAGATTGGGTGTATATATAGCTCATATTAAAACAACTTGGTAATTCATTAAACAGTTGTTAATGATTAATTGCTAATAATTTTTTTGTGACATAAACTTTTAGCTTCTGGACCATCAGAAAATGTCCCTAACTTCACAGAGCTCACATCTTGGGGGAAGAGGTACATGGAAAATGAGTGTACAAATAGACATCTTTAAGTATAATTAGCTAAATGACACCCTGTGATGTGACCTCTATTCCCCAAACACAACATGATGACCCACGAGATAAGCCCAACATTCAACAACCTTAGAAAGTTATGTAGAAATGAAAATATTATTGCTTTTACATAATCAAGTCTTGTTTTGTTTTTTACTCTTTTTTCCTCTGTCATAACTTTGGGTGGAAACTAATCACAAGGCACATGTGCATATGTAAATATGTATATATATGTATATATATACAGGGAAAGACACTCAAAGTACTTAGATCTTTGATTCTGTCCTTTTCCTTCCTTCCACAAGTTTTGGCCCCAAGGACATGTCTTAATAACCATCCTTCATGCTAAACTCTCTCACAGATTGTGCAGGGATCAAGGGACTTCCTTTCCTCCCCAAATGATCATGTCCATCTCCATGCAGTGAACATTTTCTTCCTTTCACTACACATAAAGTCAAGTCATTAAAGTGGAAATTTCACATACAAGTAAAAATGAGTTCAAGTAAATAATGCCAATGGAAGTATCAAATTCTTCACTATTTTGAAATAGGACTTCTGAGGATGGTATTATCACTAGAAGAAAAGTGCAGTAAAAGAGAGAAACTTGGATATTAAAAACACAGTTTATTGTGTTCTTAGACTATTTTATTTTAGGGGAATGCTTATATATATAAAAAAGCTGAAATGAAGTTAAGCAGTCATTTCCTGAATTCATACTTCTAATAAGAAATTGTTTAAGACTATGGGGAGGTGGGATGCCTGGGTGGCTCAGCTGGTGGAGCATCTGAATCTTGGTTTTGGCTCAGGTCATGATTTCAGGGTGGTGGGATCCTAAGATGGGCTCTGTGCTCAGTGGGGTGTCTGCTGGAGATGCTCTCTCCTTTTCCCTCTCTCACTCATACTCTCCCTCTCTCTCAAATAAAGTAAATAAGCATTTGAAAAAAGATTTAAGAGTATGAAGAGATGAAGATATGAGGGAGAGAGAATCCCTACCCGTGTGGTTCAGACCTGTCTGAATTAAGAGTCCATTTTTGTTTAATTTTGTTACTTATGGCTATCTTTGAGAGAAACTTTGACTTTTTTTAGTACAAGGTAAGGTATAAGTTTGGAAATGCAAAGTATAAAAATATTCTTTATACAATTTGGAATTAAAAGTACCCTAAGAGTTCATTGCAACATGAGAGATAACCAGATCAGCTCAACTGAGAGAACATTTGTGATGAAGTTTAGGAGTAAAATTGTTTTGGGAGTTGTGGAGAGTAGGACAGTATTATCTTCTAGAACCAGTGCACTATAAAATATGAAATGGAATATGTCCATGGATAATAGTTTGATTTGATTGGTGGCAGGTAAGTGTACAAGGCTAGTATTTTAATAAGCTTTGCAGGTAGTATGGAATCCATGATGACTTTGAGGCAGGGTCTAGTGTTCTCAGAACTACACTTCAGAAGCATAACCTAGGATCAAGGTTTGGGGTGAATTTAAGTGGCTGGAGGAAAGAGGTTGAGCTGTGAAAAAGAGTAGAATAAGCATGAACATGAAAAAACATAGTAGTTCCCCAACTTGTAAATTATGTGACCCAGCCAAGTTTCTTAGCTAGTCTCAGTCTTAATTTTTGAATAGTTATAAATGGGAGCAGAATAGCTATTTCACAGAGTTCATATAAGCAAAAAGCAACAAGATTTGTAAACTATTTGAGTGTATATTTCCAGTAATTAGTAGTTCTTTCTATCCGTATCTATCAACCGTCCAGGCTTCTATTACCGTATTCTGGGAGTAAAAATGATGTGCCATCAAACATTAGTAATGAGGATAAACAGGAGAAAAGAACACCTACATAGCCTACATCCGTGTTTGTACCCTCAACAGAACATGGTTCATTAAAATGAATGGCAATTACGAAATTGTGGCAAATCATCCTGGAACTACTTTTCCACTGAAAATTGTTAGAATAAAGAACCCTGATTGTTTCATAAATGACCAGCTAAAAACAATACCCCATTCGTGTTACCTAGTCTTTTCTTCATCATGGAAAATTTGTGGCCAAAAAAATTCTGGATATGGGATCTGATGGTCTGAATTGCTGCCAAACTTAGGGCTTAAAGTGAATTTTGAGAATCACGGGGAAATTTGATGATTCGGACAAGAAGAAACATTGTGAAGACATTTTGGCCATACATCAAATGGATAATCAGATTTGAAGGAGTCATTACCATGTGGATCCTGTCCTTTCTTTGCAAACAAGATTGGTCTTGGTTGTGAAATGTACCAAATTTAAACTATTGGGAGAGAGAAAATTGTTTTTTCTGTCTTGTTTCATTTGTCAGTGTTTTCACACAATAAGAAACCAAATTATCTCTATCACTTCTTTCTTGACATGGTCCCAAAGGCTTACAAAAGGAGAGAGAAGAAAGCAGTAGAAAGATCAGGGTAACATAGAAGCAACATGATAGAATTATGTAAAAAGAATGAGAAATAACATAAATGCATATATGTATATTAAAGATACCATATTGTTATTTTAATATTTATCTGTGTGTGTATATACATGGTTGGGTAAAAATATTGCAAAAATAGTCTTCGAGTCCATATTTAGGACAGAGACTACATCAAGAGGACTAGATACAGAGGACCAGTAGTGCCAAAGACAGAGGAGGAGAACAAATAACAACTTCCTAGAATTACTGGTCCAAACAATTTTTTCCTCTGAATTTAAATGCAGTGTATGTTTTTAAAAATATATTTATTTTAGAGAAAGAAAGAGGACACGTGTGCATGTCCAATTTTTAAAAATTAGAAAAAAATGAACCAAGATACCCTGAGGTGTAGTCAGTCATTGTGCTGTAATGTGATGTGTGTCGACTTTTTTTGAATGCATGTATGGATTCATAAGATAATAGCACATAAGTCATATATATAATCCTACCTTTATGATTTAGAATTATATTACCAGCACAATCATATATTATCTGGTATGCAGAAAATGATTTATATTGGCTTCAGGCTATTCTGAGAGACCATCTGAACTATTTTACAGTAAGTAGACCATTTTATCTGTTATACACAATATTTTAAAAAATTTTTTTCAGAGCTTTATTTTTTAAATGTTTAAAAATTTTTTAACATTTTAATTTAATTTTATTTTTTCAGTGTTCTAAGAGTCATTGTTTATGTACCACACCCAGTGCTCCATGCAGTCTGTGCCGTCAGATTAATACCCATCACCAGGCTCACCCATCCCCCTACCCCCTTCCTTCCAAAACCCTCAGTTTGTTTCTCAGAGTCTTAAAAAAATTTTAAGTGAATATGCTAAGTTACCAAATGTGGCTTTTTTTAGTAATAGAAAACAAGAAAGATCTAGCTCCCTTGTGCTGGCTTCAGTTCTCAGAGGGAAGGAGAGTGTGTGGTTGATGCTTATTTGCAGTGTGGTTAGTAGGTAAAGGGAATTATTCATGAATTGGTGAATTGGTCTAGGTTTGTGCAAAGAGACTGTGACATGATGTTTCACGTAATGCTATCATTTAACTTTGAGTAGTTACTGTGTGCCAGGCAATATTCTGAGCCTTTTACACATAAAAACTCTTTTAATCTTCACCATAACCCTCTAGTTGGTACTAGCACGCATCTTCCTTTTACAGGTGAGGAAAATAAGGCACAAAAATATTGTGTCATCACTCAGTCTTTTTTTTTTTTTTTTAAAGGAAATTGACCTTTTTTTAAACATATTTTATTTATTTTTTTATAAATTAATTTATTTATTTTCAGAAAAACAGTATTCATTATTTTTTCACCACACCCAGTGCTCCATGCAATCCATGCCCTCTATAATACCCACCACCTGGTACCTCAACCTCCTACCCCCACCACCACTTCAAACCCCTCAGATTGTTTTTCAGAGTCCATAGTCATCACTCAGTCTTAAGCAGAAGTCTCTGGATCTGGACCACCGTGCTCAAGCTCTCATGCTGCATACCTATCTTGCATTTGTGTCAAGATATTTAATACTGACTGTGTTTTGACACATTTGTCATGACCTTCATCATCGGAATTCCTATTTACAATTCTAGAAACTAGAAGGCAGAGGAAAAATATAGATTATTCAGTGACAAAACTGCCATCTGAGATTATTACATACGCAGCAGGATAACAGTCATCTGTGAGAACAGAAGAAGGACATAAGCAGATGTACATGTGCTTAGTAGGTGTACCATCAGATATCATGCTGAAGAAATTGACCAGGTGATTTCTCTAAACAAAAGGAAATGGCATCAAAGCAAGACTGAAAGATAAAGACAGAAGAGTGCAGGAAAAAAAAAAATGCATCCACTGAATTTTATGTTCTTAGCTAGATTTAAATGGATAGAAATTTGCCCCTAGCTGTGTTGGATGATAAGGACTGCACTTACCCTACTGTCATAACTAATTAGAAAAGTGGGAAAAATACATGACCAACTGTTTCGAGGCACTGGGTAACAAGTAGCTTTTCACTGTGATCTTTGAGAGAATGCAAACAAATGAGGTGAGTCCTGTGATTGTTATCCAACTTTTTGCCTGGAGGCAACTTTTGAACCTGGAGCAAAAGGAGAGAGCTTGCAGGCAGGGCCCAGAATTCCCAGTGGATTGAAGGAAGGAGATGGGATGTTCACGAGGCTGAGCAGTCCAGAAGTTGCGGGACAGAACTACAGAAGGGAGGAAGTCTCAGCGTGAAGGAGTGTTAATAGTGCAGGAACATTGGGTGAGGCTTTGCTCCCTCAGTACGAGGCCATGCGTGTGAAGGATGGACCTTCAGAATGCTAGGTGAAAAATCACCAAGGGATGGTAAGATGAAAGCATCCCAGAGCTCACACATGATGCGGGATTGTTTGAACTATGTATGACTGGACCAACTGGAGAATTCTCAGTGTTTCAGTGAGACCTTTCACAGGAACCCCTAGGATCATGCCTTGTGGAAGAGTAGCACTTTCTATGGAGTAAAGGCTACCTTACACTAGGAGAGCATGAAAGTAGACTGAAAAAGGAACATAGGTTTTTTTTTTTCCCATATGAAGTTCATAGTAAAAAGCTTTTTAAAAATCCATCCTGTTGTTTTTTTTTTTTGGCATGGTTTTGGAAAAAATAAATTTTAAATTTTCTTCATAAATTAAAAACATATATGAGGTGGTACATAGTTTATAAATAAATATTAGGTTCATGCTCAGAATTTCACTGGAAGAATTGCACAGTCTAAAGATTGTAGATCATTTGTTCATAATGGTCCAATGATAGTGGACCATTTAAAGAAATTAGGTGTATCTATTTGAACAGCTTACTAAATATAAAATTCACCATTGAATTATATGGAAAATAAATTTCCTATCACATTAAAAAAAGCTTAAGAACACACTTATAAATATAATACATATGTTTAGTGTATATCTTTATGTGAGTTGAAAATTAGAAGGTTATGTACTGCAATGAACAGTGTTCATTTTATCTGTCTATATATTTAGCTATCTACTATATATTTTTACTTTGTGTGTTTTTTTTTGCATTTTCTGTAAATACATGATTTTTATAATTAAAATGTATAAATATTGGAAAGGCTATGTCATATTTGCATTTCTTTTTTATTTAATAGACAATAGTGTAATTAAATATTTTTAATTAATTAATTAATTTTCAGAAAAACAGTATTCATTATTTTTTCACCACACCCAGTGCTCCATGCAATCCGTGCCCTCTATAATAACCACCACCTGGTACCCCAACCTCCCACCCCCCTGCCACTTCAAACCCCTTAGACTGTTTTTTTGCCATATTTGCATTTCTGACTATCATATCTCCTAGGATACTGTTGGAATTCAGTTTATGTTTAATAAATCTATGGATGGATACATGACTTAATGAATAAAATTTTATTATTTTGAAAATTTATCCTCAGATAAATATATTATTTTGTTTTCTGATTAAGTAGCACTATACTAAGTATTCAAAAATAATAATTTAAAATTCTGAGTTATCTTTTGTTCTTTGCTTAGATATTTTTAAAAATACTGATTGTGCTTTTGCTCTGCTTTTTCTCCTTGCATTTATATAACAAAATTTTAAAGTAATCTGACGGTCCTCTAGTAGTTCGTTAGAATCAAAAGCCTCCACCACATTAATTGGTTGTTTGAGAACCACAGTTTGATCTTGATCACAGACTGAGTATTTATGATGCTCTAGTTCCTCTTCAGTGACTACAAGTTTCATTACATTATCTTTATAAGATGGAGTCAGTGAGGGTGATAAACATCATGACCCAACGAATTACCAGAGTGTGAGGGAGGGGAGACAGGAGGAAAGAGAAAACAGGGGACATAGACCCTACATTTATCTCACGTAAGAAATGTGAGGGAGAAGAACGTGAGGAACCAGGAATAGAAGGAAAAATGAGTGTAGGTGGAAGACCATCAGTCAGCAAAACAAGCAAAGCCAAGTAAGGCTCATCACATAAGCTATTTTCTTTTTTTTTTTTTAAAGATTTTATTTATTTATTTGACAGAGATCACAAGTAGGCAGAGAGGCAGGCAGAGAGAGAGAGAGGAGGAAGCAGGCTCCCTGCTGAGCAAAGAGCCCGATGCAGGACTCGATCCCAGGACCCTGAGATCATGACCTGAGCCGAAGGCAGCGGCTTAACCCACTGAGCCACCCAGGCGCCCCCATATAAGCTATTTTCATGTGGATTTACCGTGTTTCCTGGTATCAGAAGTCAGTGAAGCCTCACTCAGGACTTCCAGTTCTCTCTCTGACTCCACTTATCCAAATTGAGAACTGATTACAGAAACATTCAGAAAAACACACAGTTGTGCGGGGTTACCAGCAAAATTTGTAATATAGAGATGATATTTTGTAGGAAGAAATATTTCTAACTAAAATAATTCAATATTTCTACATCATTACCATTAGTCATCATAATTTATTAAGTCTACATTTATTTAAAAGACATTTCTGATATTTCTTTTGGACTTACATAATTAATTGATATGAGTCAGAGAAAATAAATCAGAGTATGTACATATGATAATGTTTTAGTTGCAAACTTGACTAATAGAATAAAATTACAAAAATTCCACTCAATCAGAAGAAAAACACCCGCTAACACACACAACACAGGCAATATGTTAAAAAAAGAAACAATAAAAACAAAGCATTTCATGAGATATTAATGCAAAACCAAGAACAGCCATATTTTTCATATCAAGAAACTTTGATTGTTTCAAGTAATTATTAAAAACACTCCCAAATAGCATTACAGAATAAAATGTGACTGTATTGTATGTAAATCACTAAAACAAAGTGCCTCAAAAACACTGATAATAATCAGATGTTTCAAGCGTGCCGGGCACAACATGAGAGCAGTAGTCCTGTTATCAGTGTTAAATTTAGAGTTATTAAACACGATAGGATACAAGGAAGGACAATTAGCATCCCTTAAGTGTGAAATCCACAAGAAAAATCTAATATTTGTTATACATGTAACGAAATATCATAAATGTTCATGAAACAAAATAACAGGTGATGCAAGGAGACATAGAAGCAATGCAGGAGGTGATTTGATGCCTACTTGTCTTGTGACACAGTATGTGTACAAAATAATGATAAAGGCGACCCAGATAATTTGATGAATAAAAAAGATGTACTTTATATAATGAATTCTGTACCTTGAAAACAGAGAATAAGGCTTTTTTTTTTTTTTCCAAGTGACCATATGCTCATCCACAAGCCCAGGAAACTGTGGGTCAACTGAGGCATTTTAAACGTGACTTTTGTAGCTGTTTGGAAAATAGTCCCCTGTCCTGTTTCTCAGACACTAAAATTATGAATTGACACGGGCCAGATTATACAACCTGAGTCCGTGAGTGATGGATGAGGGCTTCTTCAGATCTGAGGGCACCATTAGCCCGCAGTGATGAATTGAACAGGATCTCTCAGAGATTGATGAAGCACACCTGGCCCAGGTGAGATGTTCCCTGGCATGGATTCAGATTTGACTCCAATAGGATTGTAAGCCTCAAATACTAAATTGGATCAGGAGACACTCAAGGTCTGAGGAGTTCTGGAGTGACCTTTATTCACTCCCACATTGTCAGTAGTCTGCAGCCTTGTTTTTTCCAGCAAGAAATTTCAAGGCCAAATGTTCATCTTGTCTATAAAAATATTGCTGATCTCTTTGATACCTGCCACTAGTTTGCTGATAGATCTGTGTCCTGTAGGTAATTAAACATTGGTTGATTTACCTATTCTTACCTACTATTGACTGTTGTCACCAACGTGGCCATTTATTCTCATGTAGTCATAAAAATTGACAAAGAAAATCTCAGTCCATCCCCAAAAGAAGAAATAAAGATGCAATCAAAATGTAACAACAACACGTGAAGAATAACAAGGAAATAAGCTATATTACCAGCATTTGAACACTTTCTTTAAAGGCTTTTGGCTAAGACTGGAAGCCTAGGGGTGGTGGAGGGAGGAAAAAGTGTTACTGCAGAGTATCTCTAAAACAATTACAATAAAATATTATAGCTTGATCTCTGAAGGAAAGAAGAAGGTACAATAAAGTATGCAAATTCTGAGGTAACTCTTTCCAAGGAAAAAATAAAAGGGAGAAGAAGCAAAGCACAACTATGGAGAGCCAGACATGATAAGGAGGGAGAACCACACACAGGATATTCAAGCTCATGAATTTTTTGTTCAATGCTAAGCAAATAATTTTGAAAACATGACTGAGATACATTCTTTTACAGAAAACTAGAAATGACCAAAACTAATCATGCAAGATATAGAAATGCTAAACAAACCTGTTATCTTGGAAGAATTAGGAAAAATTGTCAAACAGCAAAAACCTGAAGGAGTTTTAATCGGGGTTCTTTCCTCAGGAGAGTGTTGAAGTTTGTGCAGGTAAAATGTTTGGATTATTTATTAACATTTTCTTGTTTGGAAATGAAAGAGACTTTGATGAAAAAGCCTTTTTTTCTTTTTCCTCACATCTGATTCTGTTCCTTCTAAATCTTGCATACAAAGCCTTATAAAAAGTACCAGTTAAATAAATGAGTTGCTGGGGAGAGACAGGAAGTCGCCTGTGAATTCTCTGAAAGAACAGGATTCTTGGGCCTGGAACAAGTAAGTAGCAGCCCAGTAAATATTTGCAGTAAACGGAGTGATACATGTAGATGCATGTAGCACCACAGTAGGCATCAGGAGAGTTGGGCTACACACTAGTTCATTACCAATAACTGACCTTGAGCAAGTCCTTGAACTGTTTTTGTGAATTTCATTTCTTTGTGCAGATGGAAGATACTTGGCTTTTAAAAATACTGTATATTAATTGATTTCTCACCAGTGTTTGAAGGGTGCTTAAATAATAATATATTGATGGACTCCTGTCTCACGTTGAGGTCTTTCATCCATTTTGAGTTCATCTTTGTGTACGGTGTAATAGAATGGCCGAGTTTCATTCTTCTACATATAGCTGTCCAGTTTTCCCAGCACCATTTATTGAAGAGACTGTCTTTTTTCCACTGTATATTTTTTCCCGTTTTGTCGAAGATTATTTGCCCATAGAGTTGAGGGTCCATATCTGGGCTCTCTACTCTGTTCCACTGGTCTATGTGTCTGTTTTTATGCCAGTTACCATGCTGTCTTGGTGATCACAGCTTTGTAGTAAAGCTTGAAATCAGGTAGCGTGATGCCCCCTGTTTTATTTTTGTTTTTCAACATTTCCTTAGTGATTCGGGGTCTCTTCTGATTCCATACAAATTTTTGGATTATTTGCTCCAGCTCTTTGAAAAATACCGGTGGAATTTTGATCGGAATGGCATTAAAAGTATAGATTGCTCTAGGCAGTATAGACATTTAACAATGTTGATTCTTTTGGTCCAAGAGCATGGAATGGTCTTCCATCTTTTTGTGTCTTCTTCAATTTCTTTCATAAGTGTTCTGTAGTTCCTCGAATACAGATCCTTTACCTCTAGGCAGTAATCTCTTCGATATCAGCCACAGCAACTTCTTTCAAGATATGTCTCCAAAGGCAAAGGAAACAAAAGTGAAAATAAACTTTTGGGACTTCATGAAAATCAAAAGCCTATGCACAGCAAAGGAAACAGACAAGAAAACAAAGAGGGCATGGATTGCATGGAGCACTGGGTGTGGTGAAAAAATAATGAATACTGTTATGCTGAAAATAAATAAATTTAATTTAAAAAAAAAAGAGGCAACCCACGGAATGGGAGAAGATATTTACAAATGATAGTACAGACAAAAGGTTGATATCCAGGATCTATAAAGAACTCCTCAAACTCAAAACACACAAAACAGACAATCATATCAAAAAATGGGCAGAAGATATGAACAGAGACTTCTCCAATGAAGACATACAAATGGCTCTCAGACACATGAAAAAATGTTCATCATCACTAGCCCTCAGGGAGATTCAAATTAAAACCACAGCCTCTTTGGAGAACAGTGTGGAGATTCCTCAAGAAATTAAAAATAGAGCTTCCCTATGACCCTGCAATTGCACTCCTGGGTATTTACCCCAAAGATACAGATTTAGTGAAAAGAAGGGCCATCTGTAACCCAATTATTATAGCAGCAATGGCCACAGTCGCCAAACTATGGAAAGAACCAAGATGCCCTTCAACGGATGAATGGATAAGGAAGATGTGGTCCATATACACTATGGAGTATTGTGGCTCCATCAGAAAGGATGAATACCCAACTTTTGTAGCAACATGGACGGGACTGGAAGAGATTATGCTGAGTGAAATAAGTCAAGCAGAGAAAGTTAATTATCATATGGTTTCACTTATTTGTGGAGCATAACAAATAGCATGGAGGACAAGGGGCGTTAGAGAGGAGTAGGGAATTTGGGTGAATTGGAAGGGGAGGTGAACCATGAGAGACTATGGACTCTGAATAACAGTCTGAGGGGTTTGAAATGGCGGGGGGTGGGTGGGAGGTTGGGGTACCAGGTGGTGGGTATATATAGAGGGCATGGCTTGCATGGAGCACTGGGTGTGGTGAAAAAATAATGAATACTGTTTTTCTGAAAATAAATTGAAAATAAATAAATAAATTTACAGAAAACAACAACAACAACAACAACAAAAAAACCACATTGAGATATCACCTTACACCAGTTAGAATGGCCAAAATTAGCAAGACAGGAAACAACATGGGTTGGATGGGATGTGGAGAAAGGGGAACCCTCTTACACTGTTGGTGGGAATGTAAGTTGGTGTAGCCTCTTTGGAGAACAGTGTGGAGATTCCTCAAGAAATTAAAAATAGAACTTCCCTATGACCCTGCCATTGCACTACTAGGTATTTACCCCAAAGATACAGATTTAGTGAAAAGAAGGGCCATCTGTACCCCAATGTTTATAGCAGCAATGGCCATGGTCGCCAAACTGTGGAAAGAACCACGGTGCCCTTCAATGGACGAATGGATAAGGAAGATGTGGTCAATATACATGATGGAGTATTATGCCTCCATCAGAAAGGATGAATACCCAACTTTTGTAGCAACATGGACGGGCCTGGAAGAGATTATGCTGAGTGAAATAAGTCAAGCAGAGAGAGTCAATTATCATATGGTTTCACTTATTTGTGGAGCATAACAAATAGCATGGAGGACATGGGGAGTTAGAGAGGAGAGGGGAGTTGGGGTAAATTGGAAGGGGAGGTGAACCATGAGAGACTATGGACTCTGAAAAACAATCTGAGGGTTTTGAAGGGGTGGGGGGTGGGAGGTTGGGGTACCAGGTGGTGGGTATTATAGAGGGCACAGATTGCATGGAGCACTGGGTGTGGTGCAAAAATAATGAATACTCTTACGCTGAAAATAAAAAATAAATTTAGAAAAAAAATAATAATATATTGAAATATTAAAAAAGAGGAACATTTAATGTCTTACTCACCGAGTGGGTACAGTAAGATTGGTACCACTCCCTATGGGAGCCTTGTCTTGGATTGCTAAGAACATTGTATAGAAAAGTCTGGTTTTATCAATATCATATTCAAATCTGCAAAGTAAACTTAACTTTCTTTCTTCTCTCTCTCTCTCTTTTCTATTTTTTTTTGAAGCATTCCTTTCTTTTATAACTCTCTTCCCACTTGTAAGTGGGAAAATAATTTAAATCCAATGTATTAAACCCGGTTCCATGGCATCATCCAAATAGTCCTTTGAGGAATCTCTCATTGCTTTTAGAAAAAAATATATTCAGTCTCTAGTATTACCCCATCTTCATTCCTCGACCCAGATGATGCCCATGTATATGAGGGGGCTTGCTGTATCACATGCAGCTGAGTAGGGGTCTTCCATCCTCTAGTTTGTTCTTCACATCCTCTGTGGTTTCTTACTGATCTTCTCTATAGAGTAGTTGGTTAAGTTTACTCCCTGGTCATTCTGGCTGGATTTTATGCTAAAAATGGTAGCTGGTAAAGCACGTTGCCCATTTCCTTTTGGCTTGCTTAAAGCCCAGACATCTTGCAATGCAGACTTTACACACTTGGGTGCTTACTGCTTTTGCAGACCCTCTCTGTTACTTCCATTGCTGACAACAGAATTGACTGTGAAGTCACTACTCCCTTCAATAGTTCAGACTCCACTAGTAGATCTGAAGCTGACTGCCTGCCTCATAAAGAGACCCAAGAACTTCTGGAATCAGTCTAAACCATTTGGGAAAATGGGAAAGCTAATACCTAGCCTGAAAGAAAAAAACAATTACATCATATAGCCAAGGTTACTCCATTTTGGGAATCTTCTAAGTCCGTGTGGGATAAAGCAAAACACATCCAAAGTGCTCTAGAAGCTCATTTCCTTCTCCCTTCCAGGAGCCTGCCAGAATCTGATTCAGCACGTATAAACGGATTCAATGGCAGCTCTAGAAATTCTTACTTTCAAACAAGTTACTTCCTTAGCAGGAAGATCCCACTGTTACATAATAGACTTCGTGTTCTCTGCCCTCCTTTCTCTATAATAACACGGGCTGATGTAGAGGATTGGATCCTTTTATTGTATACTTCCTTGGTGTCAGTCCTGCCCAACATGATGGCAAGCATGGCACGAGACTATGACAACATGGCACTCTACTAGTTCTCTGTCTCTGACTTTCTGAAAATCCCTGGTTTTACAGATAAAGGACACAGTTATGCCTGTTGCTCTGTGTCTGTGCCATAGTTGGACAATGGGAGGAGCACTGCACACCTCCTTACTCAGGCCAAGAGGAGCCATTTTAGGGAATCAGCCAATATCCAGTAGTATGCTGGAGAGGGCTCCTGCGCACTCATGACAGAAGATAGCTAAAACTTCAACATCGCCTTTATAACAAAAGGTATAAAATTAAATGAATTACATCAAAACAGGAATAAAACATACTCAAGACACATCACTGGTTAACTTTTTTATTACTTTCTGTGCTGTTGAGATTTTTGACCTTTATTTCTATGGTGGAGGTACCACATCACCATGAACTACTGCACACTTCTTCCCATGTCTGTATTCAGTAACATTGTGTTGTCAGCTTGAAATTGGTCATGGTGGCAGTATTTACCCTATAGAAAAAAGCACACACTACAAACACAGGCTCTTCCCCCCAGCGCCTTCTGGAGAGCTTATTGTTAAACATTGGACAGCACACTACAATCTACCTCTCCCAAAATGGAGACCATTGTTTGTTGCTGACTATGAGGCAGAAGAATGATCAACATGGCTGTCAGACATAGCTTGGTTTCAGGAAACTTTCTCCTGCATTGGAAGCCCAGAAAAGTGTTTCAGTACTGAAATGCAACATAGCCATTCTTCAAGATATATAATCAAAGCTCAGTTATATATACCAACAAGGACTATGAAAAGTAATCATATCAGCTTAGCTTTGTAATTCATTATCTACCTTATTTGGCAAGGTATTTACCTTTCCAGATGTGTTTAGTTTAGCTCAATCAGATGTTAAGCATCTAAGAAGATACCTTTGACTGAAGGGCTCTGCAACCTGTCTGGGGAGAAAGGAAAATAGCCTGATTAACATGTTTTACCGCAAATAATACATTCAAGAAAGGCAATGTTCTTGTGATTCTTTTTATGCGAAGATTCCTAAAGTTGTTTGAAATTAACTATTCTATGTTTTTTTTATTCTTACATAAAAGTTTTACTTTATTCTTTTATCTAACACACTCCTAAATATAATGATGGAGGTTCAAAGATGAACAATCAGGGGTCTCTGCCCTTTAGGATATCATAGTCTACTTGGTGGAGACAGCCAAGAAGTACCCAGCAACCAAGTGAATGCAGTGATGTAAAAGAAGGAGGGTTTGTGGGAGCACATCTGTAGATAACCGTGTCTTTAAGTATGTAAACATGATACTACCTCCTTCGTCCTTCCCCTCCTTTCCTATCTGCTTCCCTCCCCTTCCCTTCACTCTCCTCTCCTCTCCTCTCCTCTCCTGTATCCCTTCAATGCTCCTGCTGGGTAAATCCATCTGAAATGTATGGTGATATCCCTCATCCTCAGTTGCTTCATGTGGTACTGTGAAAACAAAACCAATTTTAGCATCAAAAGATATTTTCAAGTATTTTTCTTCACTAGGCAAGCTGTAAGAATCTTCAGCTGTTTTGTTGCCATGGTGAGTGGAGTGGAAGCGATATTTCTAGTCAGAAAGGAGAATCTAGAAAATGAATGCTAATATGAAGTAAACTAAAAGCCGTCATCCTTTAATGTAGTCAAGTTAACTGCGAGAGTCAGCACCTCCTCTCAGACACTCAAGGAAGCATGTAATGGTGCATGAAGACAGGGGTAGGGGTTGCCCATTTTCTCCTCTTTGCAGATTCAGTTTTGAGTATGTCTTAAGTTACACATTTTACTTTACTTCAAAGAATGGGCTTAAAATTTGGTTGTAGTGAGAAAATAATGTTTATGGGGACAGAGGAACTAGATTTCAGTAAGTGCTACAAAAATGATCACATTCTTTAAAAATTATCATCTTCTATTTGGCCCAGGAAAGTTCATGAATTAGCAGGAGCTCAGTTTGTTTACCTATAAAGAGAAAAAAAAGAACAAATAAGACAAAAAATAGGAAAATTTATCATCTTTGTCCTTATAGCATTATTTTGATAGTGAATGATATAATGTATTCTAAAAGACTTATAAAGTCTTAGGAAGCAGATAAACATTCAGTTTGCTGACACCACATGGAAATACCACACACAAAATGATGTATTATTGATCACAACAGCTGATACAACAAATACAGAGTTCTATCTGGTCAGTGAAATTCCCTCACTATTTCAAATAATCTATTCATTGCCTTTCTTTACAGAGATTGTGAGATAGCATGGCTATTTATGGACTTCTATAGCTATGACTATATTCAGGAGGCCAAACAGGTCTGCCTGTTGTTTTTGTGGAGGTTTTTATCTTCTAATTACTTAATTGTAAGGATTAACTATGTATTCCAGACGTAAGTTCTGTCCTGTTTAGACACTATACCAAAAAAAAAAAAAAAAAAAAAAAAACGTAGGATTGGCCAATAAATAGAACAGGTGCTCAACTAAAACCATAATGACATCCTATTTCACAACCACTAGAGTGAATACAATTAAAACGAGTATTGACCAGATTATAAAACAACTAGAACCCTTATATTTTGTTAAAAGAATAAAATGGTACTTTGGCAAGTTTTGTTTCATTTTCTTTATACTAGGTGTTTTTCCAAAGGAAATAAAATTATGTTCAGGAAGACTATCACACACAACTACCACTTTATTCATAATGGCTTCAAATGGAAATAATCTAAATATTGATCTGTAAGTGATGAATGAAGACATAACTTATATTTATAAATTGTAATACTACTCATCAATAAAAAGTAATGAAATGCTGATTTACACATCAGTGAAACTCAAAAACATGCTATGTGATACAAACTAGAAACAAAATAATACATACTTCATGGTTCTATTTATTTGAAGTTCCAAAACAGAGACTACAATATGTGGTGATACAGACCAGATAAATTGTTTGGGTGACAAGTGGATTGGGATTGCATTCAAAGGAGGCAGAACACTTTCTGGAGTGACAGAAATGTTCTATACCTTGAATTACGTGGTAGCCATATAGGTGTATGACTTTGTCAGTATTCATCTAATCGTGTACTTAGAATTTGCCTATTTTATGTAAAGTATAATTTATAAAGTTAATTTTATTTACTTTTTATAAGATTTTATTTATTTGAGAGAGAGTGCAGGAGTATGAGCAGGGGTGGGGGATCAGAGAGACAGGGAGAAGCAGACCCCCTGTTGAGCAGAGACTTGGGGGGATCCCAGGACCCTTGAGATCATGACATGAACTGAAGGCAGATCCTTAACTGACTGAACTACCAAGGTGTCCCTATAAAGATAATTTTAAATGATAAAGGTGAAATAAAAGCTTTCAGAAAATAAATACTGAGAAAATTTGTTGACAGCTGAGCCACTTTAAGAAATGCTAAGTGAGGTTTTTCAGGCTAAAAAGAAAAACTACCAGACAGAAACTCAGATGTCCCTAAAACCTTTTATATTTAGTTTTTGTCTTTTAAAGTTATTTTGCTGAAAATAGGATTTCATATTGCCCATTTATAGTTTCAACACTTTAAAGATATCATTCATTAACTTTGTGTTTCCATTGTTTCTGATGTCAGCTATCAGTCTTAATCACACTTTTCATGAATATGACAAGTCCTTTTTCTCTGATGCTTTTGAGGTTTAATCTTCATTTTTAATGTTCATTCTTGTACTCTGGTATACATGAATGTGGTCTCCAGTGGTTTTTGTTCTTGGGGTTTGTGAAACTTCTTTGATTTATGGGTTGATTGTTTATCAGTTTGGTTAAACTTAGCTCTGTTTCTCTTCTGATCCTTTCTTACTTTATCCTCTCTTCTCTCTTTTTAGAAATCCAGTATCAAATATGGTTAAGTTTATTTGATTTCCTAGAGTTCCCTGACATGATGTTTGATATCTTTTTTTTTTAATTTTAATGTTTTATGGTTAGAATATTTCTTACTTACCTTTATTCAAGTTCACCCATTATTTCTTCTGCTATGTCAGATGTGTTGTTAAAGTCATTATGTACTTCACTTGATATTTTTATTTTTATTTTTTTTAGGGTACATATTTCTTTTTTTTTTTTTTCTTTCCCCAATTTATTTATTTTCAGAAAAACAGTATTCATTATTTTTTCACCACACCCAGTGCTCCATGCAAGCTGTGCCCTCTATAATACCCACCACCTGGTACCCCAACCTCCCACCCCCCCCGCCACTTCAAACCCCTCAGATTGTTTTTCAGAGTCCATAGTCTCTCATGGTATTTTTAATCTTTTAGTTCTATAACGTCTGCTTAGTATTAATTTAAAGTCTTTGTTCCTCCGTTAAAATCCTGGTCCACATATTCTAACCATCTTTTCCTATGAATTAATAATCCTTGTCTCCAGCAGTCTTTTCATTTATTATTTAATTGTTAATGGCTTTATCTTAGCCTTTAATTCTTGCTTCCTAATTCCAACATCTAGGACATCTTTTGTTCTGGCCCTATTGACTGTTGTTATTATTACTTTTGATTGTGAGTACCATTTCCCTGTATATTTGTATGTCTCTAATCATTGTGGTATGCTAGATAGACATTTTGTATAAGGATTCAGCAGACACTAAAATAGGTCGTTTTATTTTGTTTTGTTTTTCTCCTCTGGAAAACACACTTTCCCTTGATAGGAGCCTAACCTTAGTAGCTAACACCATGAATCAAAAGGAAATCAAGAAGTTTAAGCAATTGCAAATTTATAAGTTTTACTTTACTTCTGGTTTCAAATGAGATACAAGGAAGGATCTTTGCTTTTTTCCCAATCCTAAACTTCTTGAGTCGACAGAGGGAATGTTGTCTTTGATCTTCTATGTTACCTGGACTGAGTCTGTTTGTAGCTTTAGTTATATTCAGCTTAGCTCTGACTTCAGCTCCAGAGCTGCCCTGTTTCTCAGCTCTGCTCCACCTCAGTTAACATAGCACATTCTTGTGGAGGAGAACTGTCAAGTGAAGGTAAACTTTTTTGTGTGTTTGACACTCTTCTTGTTACTTCAAGATTTGTTACTAACTTGTTAGTAACTACTTGTTACTAACAAGATTTTCCAAGCAAAGATGTTAATAAAAGCTTGGCCACCTTCTTCTTTTCCTAGAAAGATTTCTTTACTTCCATCAGTCATTACTTCTACTTAGTTTAGGCAACTGTCTCTCTTTGCTCCCTAAAGAAGGGCTTATCCTCTCCAGAATTTATTTAATTTATATCTGTTCACACACTTTGCTCTTGATGGCATTAAAGAGAAGCATGCTTTTGTTTTACTCAGTATTTTCTTGTTTCAATGGGAACAAGAGACTTTCACACGAACTCAGTTACTATTTTTATTTTGCACTTTGCTTTTTTATCTTTAACAGTTTCCCCTTATCTTTCTGAAGAGGACAGATCTCTAAAGTAGTTTATATAACTCTGCCTTATTACCTCAGTGACTGAATGATGTATCATATTATGGCAATATCAAAATTTATCCAAATAATCTCCTGTTGATGGCCATTCTTATTTCAAAAAATCGTAGGATGGGGGCACCTGGGTGGCTCAGTGGGTTAAAGCCTCTGCCTTCGGCTCAGGTCATGATCCCAGGGTCCTGGGATCGAGCCCCGCATCGGGCTCTCTGCTCAGCCCCTCTGCCTGCCTCTCTACCTGGTTGTGATCTCTGTCAAATAAATAAATAAAATCTTTAAAAAAAATCATAGTATGGAGAACCAAAACATATATGAGAAATATACTTATCTCATATCTTTGTGTTATTTCATTTTGGTAAATTTCTAGGATTGGAATTTTTGACTCAAGAACATTAATTTTAACTAGTTATAAATATTTCCAGATTATATTTACAAGTAAGTTTTTTTTAATTTTTAAAGATTTTATTTATTTATTTGACAGAGAAAGAGAGATCACAAGTAGGCAGAGAGGCAGGCAGAGTGGGAGGGGAAAGCACGCTCCCCACTGAGCAGAGAGCCCAATGTGGGGCTCAATCCCAAGACCCTGAGATCATGACCTGAGCCAAAGGCAGAGGCTTAACCCACTGAGCCACCCAGGTGCCCCTACAGATAAGTATTATTAATAAATGCTTCAAAATTTTATGCTATTTGCTCAAAACTCCTATCCTTGTCACCACTGCTGTATCTTATCCTTTTAAATTTTGCCAAATTGTTGGGAGTTAATTTCTTCCCCCACTCCTTTCTTTTAATATTTCCTTTTTCTTTTTTTTTAAAAAAAATTTAATTTATTTATTTTCAGCATAACAGTATCATTATTTTTGCACCACACCCAGTGCTCCATGCAATCCGTGCCCTCTATGATACCCGGCACCTGGTACCCCGACCTCCCACCCCCCCCCCCGCCACTTAAAACCCCTCAGATTGTTTTTCAGAGTCCATAGTCTCTCATGATTCACCTCCCCTTCCAATTTACCCCAACCCCCTTCTCTCTAACTCCCCATGTCCTCCATGCTTTTTGTTATGCTCCACAAGTAAGTGAAACCATATGATAATTGACTCTCTCTGCTTGACTTATTTCACTCAGCATAATCTCTTCCAGTCCAGTCCATGTTGCTACAAAAGTTGGGTATTCGTCCTTTCTGATGGAGGCATAATACTCCATAGTGTATATGGACCACATCTTCCTTATCCATTCATCCGTTGAAGGGCATCTTGGTTCTTTCCACAGTTTGGCAACTGTGGCCATTGCTGCTATAAACATTGGGGTACAGATGGCCCTTCTTTTCACGACATCTGTGTCTTTGGGGTAAATACCCAGGAGTTGCCATTGCACTCCTTTTTCTTTTTAATAGTGAATTTCATCTTTACTGGTAGCTAGTAGTTGAACTTCATCTGTGAAGGCCATTTATCTTTGCCCATATGCTTTGTCATTTCATCCTTCTTCCATTCCCTGTTGATTTTAAAGAACTCCCTGAATATTAGGAATGTAAAAACTTACTTTATTTTTAGTTCTTTCTCTGCCTGTATTCCTTACTAGTTTGGGAGCCTCCCGACATTGTGTAAAAATTTATATTAGCTTTTTTATATCCAAAAAAATTACAGTTGCCTGCCTAAAGTAAACATTCCAATATTGACTGAATGAAATTGACACAGTGATATATTTCATAATCATTCCTTTATTAAATAATGTATATACCACATGTGCTGTTATATAAATAATCCACTCATTAAAATAAGTTCCAGGCTATTCTGTTTTCTCTTGTAATACTTGTGGCCATCAGTGTGCTTTTGAATTCACCACACCAGTATCGCTCCATGGTAAGTCCCAGATACCTCATCATGTGGTCTGCCCTCAGTGGCTGTAAAAACATTGCCTAGTGTTTACTCATGATTCATCTTTTCCTTGTGTATCACTTGTTCTTTCTGACTCAATAATTAATAACATTCATAGTACAGACATAAGGACCCTGATCAAAAATGAGTTTGATCAAGGTGCACCTACTTAGAGTCTGATGATAAAATATGTTACAGTCTTATTGAATGTAATTAAAAAAGAAAAACTCTATTAAACCAGTATATATATGTAGAAACATGACCCTGGTTTGTTTATATTTCTGTCACTGAAAGCTAACCATGAGATATGTTGGTGGAAAAACCCTGCTAAGAATGGCAGAACATCGCAACTAAAACAGATGTTTTATGAACAGACCATCAGGTGTTCATGCCCTCATTCCCTATGGAAGCAGCTTTTCCTAGCAGAGTCAAGACACACCTGTGTCCTGATCAGTTATGGAATGTGTGGAGAAGATGAAAATCTCAGTGTATATTTTCAGGTGTGCAAAATACATAATTTTTTCCTATTGTTCAACTTAACACTGAATTCAAAGCTTGTATTCTGTAAAACACAATACCCTTAAAATTTCCACCTCTCACATTGGGACATAACATTTCAGAATTGCCTTTTTTGAATTGGAGAGAAAGAAGTGGTTTACACAAGATACAGAAATATGTGCTTACCAAAAATAATTGAAATATGTAGTCAGTTACTTTGGATAAATACTGCTGTTCCTTCACAATTTGTTACAAAAAAAAAAGTAGATTGATTTTTTCCAACAAAATTAGCAAGGTTGGATATAGAAAATCTGGATGTATCACAGAAGTGTGTCACGCATGGGAATATCTTCATTTATGCCTGCAGCAGGAAAAAATGTGTGGGAACTACTATTTTATAGAGCAAAATGTAATGGGGCATGACTGATGACAGATCCCAGGTTGCCATAAACAAATGAGTTAGGAAGTATATGTTTAACTAGACTTACCCAGGAAACGTTTTCAGGAAATAAATAGAAGTAAAACAGACATATTGTTTCTCTTTCAATTAAGTATATACATTTCATTACCCACTGTGTGCATTTATTAAAAATATGTGTTTAATGAGAACTAGATATCCAGGCACAGGAAGCTAGGATCCTGTTGAACATCATGGAGCAGTAGCTTTGGGCAAGTGTGGGACAGTGTCATGGTTTGCATTAAGGCATTACAGATGTGCTCACCTACCGCCCTTTGTTATTGGCTTAAATTCCAAGATCTGTGAGACTTCACTCAGCTGGCTAAGACTGTCTCCTGTGTCTCCTCGTGCTTGTGCCATTGGGAAGATAAGGATCAAGTCTCTGGTTTCTGTAGATGAAGGCAGCCATTGTTTCTCAGAAATATCCAGGTTGTTAACAGGAAGGAGACCAGTTACTGGTCATCCAAAATATGAGAAATATCTATTACACACAGGATCACAAAAACTGCAAGACTTGAAATCGCATCAGTTAATTCATTAAAATTCTTTTTTAAAAAATGATTGTTCCATGTGTACATATAATTTATGCACCGGTCTTTTTTTTTCCAATTTATTTATTTTCAGAAAAACAGTATCCAGTCTTTTTTTTTAAAATAGAGGATTAGATTATGCTTTGCCCCCTTTTTTATTTCTTAAAATTATTTTAAGTATTCCAACGAACATCCTTATACATAGAATTTTGTTTTGTAGGAATTTTTTTTCAGACCATTTCATGGAAAAAAGCATTTTTGAGTCACATGTTGTACTCATTTTACATTTTGGTGTATATTGCCAAACTGGTCTCCTGAAAGGTTCTTTCAGTTTTTACAACCATTCATAGTGCTTGAGAGAAACAGTTTGTACTCCTTGTTAATAACACTCTGGCAAGAGAGGGTAATATTCGGAGAGTAGTGAAAATTCAAGAAGAGAGGGTGGCATGTGGCTTGGACAATTGCTGTTTATTTCTGGGTTTTCTATAGAGCGTGGTCTTTTGACTAAAATTTGGAGTTGGAAGAATAGGAGATTAAGCAGAAAGAATAATGTATAGAATAACTGCTTTGAGAATTGTGATTCAAAGTGAATGGGGATGAATAAAATGATTTAAAAAATTGTAGAAAGGCAAACTTAGATTTGAAAAACATAAATCTGTAATAGACAAGTCAATATGATTCTATCTCTTCCTTGTGAACTACAAACACCAAAGGAGAAATGAATTGTAGGCAGCAGAATGATATGAGGTCTTGAAATTGGTCATTGTATTCAGAGCTCATGGAGAGGGCTAGTGAGGGGGAAGTTTAGGCATCTAAGATCCTGGAGAAGGTTCCATTAAAATAGTTGGTAAGAGTGTCTAAAGATAGCCACCAGGGCAGTCAATGATGTAACTACTGGACTGGGAACATTGAGGAAAGGTGAAGAATTGAACACATGTTCCTTACTAGAACTTGTGAACCCTACATAATGCCCCCCAAGACAGCCTTGCATATTCAGTGCTCACTATCAGTGAACAGTATTCCCTTCAAAGTTATCTAGAAGGATTACCAACAATGTGGGGCAGGCACCTGACTGAGATCCATTCACTTCTCAGGGTTTTTAAACCCCAAACACTATAGGAGAAAGATTTCAGTATGGAGATGCAGCAGAAGGAAAGAGCCAGGGAGACGGTGGGTAAGCCAGCCACTGCTTCATTGAGCCCCTCTCCATAAACTTTTACTTATTCAGAAATGTGTCCAATATCCCCAGTAATGGTTGTGGAAAGGATGCATGGGTTCAGACCTGGGTAAGCTTAGCAGAAATGCAACCATGACACAGACTTGGAAGCAGAGCAGATAAAAAATAAGATTAAAATTTCTTACCATAAAAAAATGAGCAAAAATGAAGGTTTTCAGAGAACCTCCAGAGACAGCTTGGATTTTCAAAGCTATGGAGGACGTTGCTCAGAACTAATTTTTCCATTCCTACAGTACCTAAGGAGGCTTCCGTTGCACGTGCCTTTTCGCATAGGGTTTTTGTACTAAAATGAAAGACCAACTATATTTTAGATGAAATCATCTTGTAGGATTAAACTACAAGAATGGATGGGCACCTGGGTGGCTCAGTTGGTTAAACAACTGCCTTTGGCTCAGGTCACGGTCCCGGAGTCCCAGGATAAAGTCTCGCATCAGGCTCCCAGCTCCATGGGGTGTCTGCTTCTCCCTCTGACCTTCTCGCCTCTCATGCTCTCTCTCACTGTCTCTCTCTCAAATAAATAAATAAAATCTTTAAAAAACAAAAACAAAAATAAAAAACTGAGAATGGACTTTGACCATGCCTGCTACATGCTTGTGTCTGGGGTGACCAGACCCTGAGACACTTAGGCCTGACCCGTGACGATCCCTAATGCCCCACCTCTAAGTGAGGTACTGTGGAAACTCAGCAATCTTCATTGGAACTGTTGTGAGTTGTATGTTGGTGTTTCAAAGTGAAGAGACAGGCCCTGGAGCTCCGTGTGTGAGAGCTCCAGGTGACAGCTTATGAGAGGAAGGCCAAGAAACCACACGGTGATGGGAAAATGTAGATGCTGACGTGTAAACAGGCTTTGAGAGTGAAAACTTGTATCAGGAGATTGGACTTGTCTCTCCATGGGAAAGGATGGACACGGCGCATGTATCTTGTGACAAAAACCCTTTTCCCTGACTCAGGAGGCCCTCGAGGCTGGTTAGCTGCTGTGGGATTGACTGTCAAGCACAGTCCTGAACTCCCGGTGTCATCAGAACCTAGAAACATTTGCAGGAAATACAGTGCCAGAAACAGGAGTGGAGAGTTGTGAGTTGGCGTTACAATATGTCACTAACATTTTAGAGAAATGACAGGCCTATACAGGAAGTGACAGATAAAAATGGAAAGTTTGCAGGGCCTGGCATTGAGAATTATATCTGGCCTCATACCCTCAAATCCCTCCATTTTTTTTTCAATTTATTTATTTTCAGAAAAACATTATTCATTATTTTTTCACCACACCCAGTGCTCCATGCAAGCCGTGCCCTCTATAATACACACCACCTGGTACCCCAACCTCCCACCCCCCCGCCACTTCAAACCCCTCAGATTGTTTTTCAGAGTCCATAGTCTCTCATGGTTCACCTCCCCTTCTAATTTACCCAAATTCCCTACTCCTCTCTAACACCCCTTGTCCTCCATGCTATTTGTTATGCTCCACAAGTAAGTGAAACCATATGATAATTGACTCTCCCTGCTTGACTTATTTCACTCAGCATAATCTCTTCCAGTCCCGTCCATGTTGCTACAAAAGTTGGTTATTCATCCTTTCTGATGGAGCCACAATACTCCATAGTGTATATGGACCACATCTTCCTTATCCATTCATCCGTTGAAGGGCATCTTGGTTCTTTCCATAGTTTGGTGACTGTGGCCATTGCTGCTATAAACATTGGGTTACAGATGGCCCTTCTTTTCACTAAATCTGTATCTTTGGGGTAAATACCCAGGAGTGCAATTGCAGGGTCATAGGGAAGTTCTATTTTTAATTTCTTGAGGAATCTCCACACTGTTCTCCAAAGAGGCTGCCATTTTTAAACTGATGCGCAGAGCACATGAACTAGTATGAAGTGATGTGGAGGGTTCCCAGAATTTTGATGTTCATTTTCTCACACAGCAAAAACCACAGCAAATACTTCAGCTGTAAAGCAGTTTGGAAAATCAGCCCTATCGAGAAAACTGCTGTGGGAGCAGGCTCTCTCTATATTGAATAAAATGTTTAAAAACAAAAACCGAAAGACTTCTGTGAGAGATTGAAGAGTAGTCTGGGTCCTTGCCATTATTGAAGCTAATTCTCGAGAAACGAGAGAAGAAGGTAGCGCAGGCTCGGAAACTGGGCTCGGTACTGGTGTGACTTGGGCCCCATAGAAGTCCTTGGGGTGAGGGAAGACTCCTGCTGCTGCTCGCCTGCTCAGGACATATACCGCATTAGGAGTTACAGGGGTACAATTCAGTGGTTCATCGGTTGCATATAACACCCAGTGCTCATTACTTCAAGTGCCCTCCTCAATGCGCAACACCCAGAGACCCATCACCACACCCATCAATCCTCAGCGTGTTTTCTAGAGTTAAGAGTCTCATGGTTTGCCTCCCTCTCTGTTTTCATCTTATTTTGTTTTTCCTTCCCCTCCCAATGACTTCTTTCTGATGTAGGAGCTGGTTACAAAAGGGCAGTGAATTTATTGCCTCACTCTCCTAAAAGCTTTAGTTGCAGTGGGATACATCCTAGAAATAAAATGAAAGAAAGGACTCTCTAGGGGGTCTTATGATGATCCTTCTATACTGTGTCTAATTTTTATCTCTTCAATCGTGTGCAAAGACCTAAAGCTCTACTCAACTTCTTAGCCTCTCAGCTGTCATTTTGGCTTAGGACTCTTGGTTTCACAATTTAAATTGGCAGTTTTCTGATGGAAAAATGACACCAAATACCAAACTCATTTTTCTGGATTTTCCTTTATTTAAAAAAATATTTTAGGATATATCCAACAGTAGAACTTTTCTAAACCAATCTACCCCCTCTTTTTTTTTTTAAGATTTTATTTATTTGAGGGGGAAAAGGGGGAAGAGAGAAAGAGAGAGAGAGAGAGAGAGCGAGCGCACAAGCAGGGGGAACAGCAGAGAGAGAGGGAGAAGCAAGCTCCCCACTGAGTTAGATGCCGGGCTCAGTCCAAAGACCCTGGGATCATGACCTGAGCCAAAGGCAGACGCTGAACTGATTGAGCCACCCAGGTGCCCTGAATCTACCACATTATTATGGGAAGCCCAGCTTCCGGGTCCAGTTATTTTATGGGTTCACTTTCCTTCTGTTCCACTTGAGTATTTAAGTCTTGGTTTATTTTTTCTCATTTCACTGTTTTCATCCGGATTTTTTGGAAAAATGTAAAATTTGATGAGTTTTGACTTGTACCTTTATGTCTTCACTCACAGTATGAATCATTTCTGTGGTGGTAGAAGTTCCTCTAGGAAACCTTCACCCTCCGTACATAAACTCTGTCTTACAGCTTCATTGTTTTGGTCCTTCTTCGTGAGCTTCATGTAAATGGAATCATTTAGTGTGTAATCTTTTGTGTGGGCTTCAGTGTAGGGTTTTCCCGAGATTCATCCAGGTCGATACTCAGGCCAGAGTTTCTTCCTGTTGGCAAGAACCCATTCCTTGTGTGAACATGACACATTTTGTCCATTAATTCTCCCACTAAGGCACTCTGCACTTTGTTGGTTCAGTGCCATTTGTTGAAAAGGGCCTCTTTGGCACTTTGAAATCTCTGTGCCATGCCGTCCGTGTACCACTTTATCTTTTTCCTGATACCACCCTCTCCTTGATTACTGTAGCATTACAGCAAGGCACTCAGATCCCTCAAACAGATTTACAGTGTATTTTTGGCTGTACTAGATCCTTTACATTTTCTCTTTTATTTTAGAATTAGATAGCTAATATCTTCTTAAAAGCGTGAATTTTCACTGGAGTTGCATCAAATATAAAGATACATTTGAAGGCCTTTGATATCTTAACAATCTTGAGTCTTCTGTAAACATGGTACATGTCTCTGTTTATTTAGTTATTCTTTGATCTCTCTCAACAATGTTAGATGTATTTTTTTCGGTGTACAAAAGCCTCATGCTTTTTGTTGAATTTCTTCCTGAATAGTTTATATTTCTGTAAATGTTGGCTTTGAATTTTATTTTCTAAATTTTATATTTTGAATTTTATATCTTTCATTTACTGCATACCCTGAATCAGTCTGAGGAGGTCCCCTTATGTCTTAATTTGCTAAGAATTTTTATCATGAATCAGTGTTGAATTTTGTCAAATGCTTTTTCTGAATTTATTGCAATATTTCTATTCTTAATATCCTTCATTGTATTAATATGTTGAGTTACATTTATTGATTTTCACTTGTTAAATGAACTGCAGTTCAAGGTTAAAACTATATAATTTTCGTGGATTGTACTTTGGATATATTGCTTGATATTTTGTTCAGGTTCGTAAGGGGTCTTGGTCTACAGTTCTGTTTTGTTTCACTTGTAGTATCATTGCTAGGGTTTGGTAACAGTTATGCCAGCCTTATTAAATGAAGGCAGAGTTTTCCTTTTATATCATCTGAAAAACATTTTGTGTATTAGTACTATTCTTTCCTTGAATGTTTGGTAGAATTAAACAGTGAAACCATTTGGGACCAGAATTTTCTTTTCTTTACTTTTTTTTTTTTTATATTTTATTTATTTATTTATTTGACAGACAGAGATCACAAGTAGGCAGAGAAGCAGGCAGAGAGAGAGGAAGAAGCAGGCTCCCCGCTGAGCAGAGAGCCTGATGCAGGGCTTGATCCCAGGAGCCTGGGATCATGACCTGAGCCGAAGGCAGAAGCTTTAACCCACTGAGCCACCCAGGTCCCCCTGGGAACAGAATTTTCTTTGTGGAAAATTTTCTGATTGTGAATTAAATGCCTTTAATAGGTACGAGGCTATTCAGATTTTCTATTTCTTACTGTGTTAGTTTGGTAAGTTTTGTGTTCCAAGAAATATGTCAGTTGTTAGGTTTATCGTCACACTGTTGTTCGTAATATGTCTTGCTATTCTTTGGTGATTGTTGTGTTAGTAGTTACATCTAAGCTTTCAATATTGATGTTAGTAATGTTTGCTATTAGTACTTAACATTTATTATCTGCCACATACTTTCTTGTAACATTATTCTTTAATAATAAAAGTAAATTTATTATTTACTTTTTTAAATAATTATTGGACAATTACTAACTGTTAAGCACTGTTCTAGGCCCTGTTATTATCTAAATCTTGCAGCAACACCATGACTTTGTTGCTGTTATTATCCTGACTTTCCAGACAAGAACCCTGAAGCACTAGTCTGCCCGGGGGCTCACGGCTGGCGGAGCCACACCAGGGTCTGAACACACACGGACTAGTACAGCGGCACTTGGAAGCCCTTCACTTTGAGATTCTGCATGTGCCTTATTTAGCCCTCACAATAACTTTGTGGGCAGGTACTATTAGGAGTACCAGTTTTACAGAGGAGGGTGTTGGTTTCAATGAACTTGAATTAATGTGGGTTAATTAACTTGCAACAAGTCACAAACATAGTAGTCTGTGAAGATGGATTTAAACTTGAGTGTGACATCACAACCATTACTAAGCACGCGAGTCTTGTGTGTTCATTTTGCTTCAAGACAATGAAGTGAGGGAGGGGAGGGGTAGTGTACACCGGGACTCTCATGGGTGGTAACTGTCGTGGGAAACCAAAGGCATAGGCAATACTTAAAGAAAGACTCACTTTGCTTCCTGCATTTCAAGTACAAAGTACTTGGATTTTATGTAATTACTTGTGTACCCCATATTAAGGCCAGAGGCAGTCAGATATGAACACTGGAAGGTGAAATTGTGAGCGGTCACATTTTGGTGATGAAGGGAACATCAGATGTCCTAGCTGCAAGGGACAGAAGAATCAAATTGTTCTAAGCAAAGAGTCAGCATGTTGGCCCAAAGAGCAGTCAGTTCCAGATATAGGCTTTATTTTGTCCAGTTTAGATACAGAAATTGCGAGGATGTTCTGAACACTGTCCCACGTTTTTAATGTTTCACTCTCTCTCACTGACCTTGGGTCTCTTACTGTACAGTCTTACCTTCTTGCTGTGGTACTTCAGTCACCGGCAGATCCACACTTGAGTACTGTTCTCTCTTTCCAGAAGTACTAAAGGTTCCAAGACAAACTCCCACTGGCTCTTTGGAGTTCAGGCCTTTGTTAAACAATCTGTTCCTTTAATCAGATGTGATCTTGATGGAGCAGGTCTGGGGGCGTCCAGGCTCACCTAAGGTGGATGTGAGAGAGTTTATACTGGACTGGAAGAGAAGGATAGGTGGCCCCCTTCCTCCTTTCCCACTGATAGCCTCTATCTAGTTATATTTCTTCATAGTCTTACTGCCTATGTGCATCCCTGAACAACATGCCCCGGTCTTGTGGTTTTGTCTTTGCAAAATATTGATTGAGGTTATGACTCATTCACTGTCATTGAGGTTTTATATTTCAACTTATGAATAGACAACACTTTACTTACTCATACTATAATATGGATGGGATATTTTCTTGGGGTTGTTTCCAGTCTGAGGAAACTACAAAAATAATGTGACAATCACATACACATATCCTATATGAAGAGCACATATTTTGTTAGGACATGTATCTAGAAGTGAGCTTCTGGGTCACGGGATATGCATGTCCTTACATTTTAGAAGATAGGGTCAATCTGTTACCCACAGTGTTTGCGTCAGGGTACATCTGCTACCAGAAATGTGTGAGAATTCCTGTTGCTTTTCATCTTCGCTACTCCATATTCTTAGATTAAAAAAAAAAATTCTTTGTCAATCTGTTGCTATATAATTGTATCAAACTGTGATTGTCCTTGGTAGTTCCCTGATTGGTGACGTTAAGTAACCTCAACATGTGTTTATTAATCATGTGAATGCCCTTTTTTTCTGAAGTTCCTCTTTATTCTTTTGCACATTTATGTTGGATTTTATGTCTTTCTTGTGTATGTGCTCCCAGTTTCTTTCTACATATTTTTTTGTATTATGATTTTTTGTATTACAGATTTTTATGTATTATGATACTAATTCATCGGTGCCTAAATAATATAAATTACGGTGGCATTTCTTGTGTGTTGCTTACACAGTTAATTCCTGTCTTTAAACAAGGAAGTTATTTCCCTGTGTTCTTTGTTTTATCATTTTCCCTTTTACAGTTGATTTTAATCAGTCTGGAGTCGGTATTTTTGTGAGGTTAATGTCAGCCTTTGCCTTTACCATTTGTTAGTACCATTATCCTATAACCGTGTATTGATATCAGTTATCGAAATGTTCACTGAAAATTTTCCCCTGCCTTATATGGTGATGTCTTTCACATACCAGGCTTCCATGTAAGCAGGATTTCTGTCTGCTTCTGCACCTTCCATGCTGTCCCTTGGTCTCTGTGAATCTCTATCATCTAATTCTGATGAAGATGGCCATATAATTTATTTTCCAAACTGGACAGTTATGAGGGTAAAGGAAGGCATGAAAAAATAAAATTATGTGAATTTTAGAAATTTATTTATGTGTAACTCAATTTTATTATATTGGTGAACCTATAGAAAGTTCTATTCAAAATGATTTTTTAAAATAAAAGTATTTCTGTGGGTGGGAGGATGGACCTAATAGGGGATGACGTTTGAAGAGTACACTTACCAGGAAGGAAAAAAATAAATTATTGAAAAAAAGAACTTAAAAAAATAGAATTACTTCCAAAAACTAAAATAACATTCATATAATGAATATATATATATATATATATATATATATATATATATATATAATGAATATGATATAATGTTGGTTTGGTCTGTTCCAGCTGTTATTACAAGATGTCATATCCTGGTTGGCTCATAAACAACAGACATTTATTTCTTACAGTTCTCAAGTCTAGGATGTCCAAGATCATGGCACCAGCAAATTCAGAGTCTGGTGAGAAAGGGCTTCTTGGCTCAAGGGCCTCTGCTTTCTCACTGTGTCCTCACATACTGGGAGGGGCAAGGCAGCTCCTGTGAGCCTCTTTGTAAGGGCACTCACTGACCCGTCCTGTGGGCTTTGTGCTCCTGATCTAATCACTTTTCAGAGGCCCTACTTCCAAATGCCATCACATTGGGGTTAGATTTCAACATGAATTTGAGAGGTGGGGGGGCAGACACAGAAACTTTGTCTATGGTGATATTATACATATTAAAACTGATCTTTAAAATCTTCTTTGACTGTCAGCATTAAATGATGATAAAGGCAAAATAATCTGTCTTGGTCATAATCACAAAATCATTTCTTACCTACATCTGCTTGTTATATAGCCTGTCACTGGTACTTTTCAGAAATAATTTTTTTTTAATGCGACCTTGTGTATAATTTGTTGGAAAACTTACTGAAATTTTCAAAAACATTTTTTATGGTTAATTTGTTTTTGAGACCTCTGATTGACTTTTCTCTGTAAACCCAAATATTTTTGAGAAAATGCCCTTTTCAAGTGTTAACTGGTAGAATCACAGCAAATTCTGTTAACCAGATAATTTTCTTGTCTCTTTAAAAAACATTAAAAGTGTATTTTACCAAAATGTTTAGCAGGTACTGTTTTTTAGTCTTTATACAAAACCTTTCTTAGGAAAAAAAAAACTTTTATAAGAAAAAATCACTTTAAATCGGTTGATTCTATTTATGATTCTTTTGAATGTTTTACCAAGTTTCTATGCTCAGAAATCATAGGCCTTCTCTGTTTCCTTCTGCCCCAGTCAGAACATAAATGTACCTAATTAAAATAGAAACTTCACCAAAAATTCTTCTCACAATCCAAGAGATTCCAAATCACACTTAAAGAAGTTCAGAATTAAATTCTGTACACCATCTGAGCTCTCTTTGATATGCTCACTTTCTCCCTTGCTTTTGTCAGGGTAATTTTCAGGGTCTTCTTGCTATCAAGGTGTCCTGTCAACAACCACAGTTGGCCAGTTTCTCAAATGCTGAAGCTTCTTCGCACTCTTATTTACTGAACATTTGGATTCAAGATTTCCAGTCAATTTTGAGCAAAAGGGAACCAATTTTTTGAGAACTTGTTTACAAAATAATTCAGTAATAGATTATCGTTTTGACTCAACCACACCATTTCTGAACTTTGCCACTTCTGATTGTTGCTTCAAGGCTTTGATTGTTTTCTTAATTCTTCTAGATCACTATGAAATATTTGGCTCCAGTTGCATCCACTTTGTGGCTGTGTTTTCACTATCTGTTACAGCGTTAATAGGATTATTTTTACCTTTCTCCTTGTAATTTTCCTTTTAACTTCTACATGGATTAGAATCTATTCCCAGCAAGCCAGGAACATTCCCAGTTGTGCCATTAACTCTTAGCCCTCCCAGGCTTCCAGACTCAAAGCACGACCTCGTCTTTGGGGGCAAGTAGAGGTTGATGATACAGTGATTTCTGCAGCATTTTTAGGTTGTGGATTGGCCCTTTCATGTTCTGTAATTCCCATCCCACAGATACTGATTTGGGCTGGTTTGACCTCACCCATACATTTCCTGGGGTCTTTTGAGATTCCTCCTCATCTAGTTTTGTGGAATATGCCATCATCATTTTTCCTTTCACAATCTTATTTGATTTTTTTTTCAGAAAGTGTGTTTTGGATATTCAGATATTATGTTACCAAAATGATCACATCTCTGGTTAATTACCCATTAATTTTCATTAAGTGATATGAACTGGAGGGTCCTACTCTGCCTTTCAAACCCGCCCCTGAGAAAGAACCACTATGAAGCGCTTTTTTTCTTTTTGGGATTTTTAAAATATTTTATATAAACTTAAAAACACTATATTCTGCTTCCTATGGATTGAAATGTGTCATCTCAAAATTTTTACATTGAAGCCCCAACCACCAAATGTGATAGTATAGGGAGGTGGGACCTTTGGAAAGGAATTAAGATTAAATGAGGTCAGAGAGTGGGGTCCTCATGATGGGATTAGTGCCGTTGCAACAAGACCCTCATAGGAAGCCTGCTCCCTCTCTGTCTCTACCAGTGAGGACAGTGAGAAAGCCACTGTGTGCGAACCAGGAAGAGACCCCTCACCTGAAAAACGAATTGACACCTTGATCTTGAACTTTTGGGCCTCTAGAACGAGGAGAAATCAATTTCTGTTGTTCAAGCGCCCAGGCCACAGGATTTTTGTCGTGGAAGCCCAAGTTGACAAATGTACTAGTACATTCATGTTCTTACTTTATTCAATCTCACGTGTACATTTTTTACAAAATAATCTATTTTTAAATATAGATTTTTAGAGGTTACCAAAGAATATGAGGATTTTTATTTTTAATCAATACTGTTAACTGACTTTGTAAAACAGTCGTATCAACTGACATTCTTGATAACAATGAATTTACTAAGAATGACTTCATTTCATCTATTGCCTCTAGTACTGAACTCAATCAGAGATATACGGTGCTGGTGAATTCGGTATTTAGATGCAGCCTGAAGGTATTATTTGAGCTCAAATAGTAATGCTGTGGCAAATTCAGTGCCATTTGTTTTAAACCTTTCTTCAACTTCTGTCCATTGATCAGCTGTTAAGTTTAGGACCCATAGTAACTAATCCTAGTCCATGGAAAAACGTGCAATGGGGGGAAAATCCTCAGAATTCCAACAGACCAGAAAAAATAGATGAAACAGGTAAAAGAGATAGTTAAGCATACCTTGTAAATATCAAGACTTGGATATATACCTGGGAGGGCAAGTATTGAAAATTTAGTTGGAAAAATTCAGGATGGAAGGAGCGTCAGGAGGCTGGCCCTGGCCTGTCTGACAGTAATGACAAGTCTGCCTCAGCCTGTGGTTGAAATGACTTAGACGTCAAATAGTTGGGATCTTGCCTGGCTAGAAAAGGCCAAAGTCCTAAGCTAATTTAGAGAAAACACAGGCAGAGAGAATAGACATTTAGAAGTATCTTGGAACCTTAGAGAATCCTGATTCCCAAAGCCCAGCCTCAAAACTTCCTGATCTTTTCTGTAGGACAAGGGGCCCATTATCCTCCTGGTCAGGGTGGCCCTGGAATACAGCTCAGGGGTCAGAGGAAGATCTGTGCCTTGAAGAAAGGTCTGAGCATGGATGCCTGTAAATAAAGACATGGACATTCACAGGCCAGATTCTAAATTCAGAGATTATAATTGAACAAGGTTTCTGGCTTGGGTCTTTAACCCATGGTCAGTATCCCATCATTTTCATGATGCCCAGAAAAACACCAGCTTGTTTTTCATTTACTTTGATTTAGTAGTTATTCTAGATATTACAATGTGCATCTACTACTTCTTTTATAACCATGGTGACCAAATTTCTGTTTGATTCAACTTCACAGCTTTTAGTTCTCTGATAAAAATTTTTGTCATGTTATCTAATCTCTTTAATGAGTCAAATATTATTTTAAATTCTATGTCCAATACTCCAGTTTCTGTATCTCAGATTTGTTTCTAATATTTGATTTTTCTCCTGAAATTCTGCCATGATATTTCCCGATGTTCTTGGTCATTTTTATTACATTTCAAATATTAGTATAAGCCATTTTAGACATTAGTTGATACTCTGGTTGAGGTTAGATTCCTCACAGTACGTTGCTTTTGCACCAGGTAGCTCCTTAAGATAGACCCAGAGCCTCTCAATCTAATCAGGAATCAAGCTCCTTCAGATTCGGGCTTCAGACCCAAAAGGGCTTGTCTTTTCTGGTCTTCTTTCTTACGTACAGCATGTAAGTGGTTGAGGCTCCCATTGGTATTGATGTCAAGATGTTTGGAGATAGCTACCAGGATCTCTCCTCTTTCCTGGACATTGTCCTCCCCTCCCTTTCAGCCCCAAAAGAACTGAGAGCTTGTTCAGTATCTCAGCTGCTCCTTTCATTTTAGCTTTAAAACCTCCCACTCTTGCTTTGAACCTAACAAATTTCTGAAGAGCAATGCAGACTGTTGGTCTTACTCTCTTTCATCATAGCCTCCACCCAGATATAGCTTACCTCTTCAGCCTTCCTACCTGTAAGCAACTTGTTTTCCAAAAATGGAAGTGGAAATACCTCTTCATTTACTAAAAGATAGCGTAGTTCACTTCCCACGGTATGTCTCGACGTGCTTGGGAGTTGGGTAAACATACTGCCTATACGTGAGTGGTCAGGCGTATTTATTGATACATCCACAGTTGTCAGGCCTTGAGAAACCACATCTATACCTGAGGTTATGGCCTTTTAGTCAGAGATCCAGAGCCTGGAGTCAGATGTTGGAAGTAGATGGAAGAGGAGGATGTATTATTTGAACAATTTTTTTTTCTGCTTAATATCCATTATTTTTTTCCACCAGTGTACCCTGACTTTATTTGGGGGATCTCTCCTCAGCCTACATGATTTCTGAAAATGAGCTTCGTTCCTAAATCACTGAATATGACACGTGGCTCAGGTTAATTCCTTCAGTACATTCCATCCTCTCGAGCACAGTGATTTGGTTCAAGGATGAGCCAAGGACCAAGATACATTGAGCGGGAGCAAGACATCTCAAAGTTGAGATTTAAAGGAACTTTATTTAGCCTTGGAGCTCCCAGAGGTCTCAGTGTGAACCCTAAGGAGGAAGCTAGCATAGCAGAAGGACAGGCCCAGAAAACAAGAGTCTGAGTTTCACTGATGTTGGTTGAGCGAGTACAGATGCATCTGAAGCCAGCTCTGTCCCTGGACCAATATATTCCTTTTGCATTTCTTAGGTGTGTTGTAAGTAGACTCTTTGTGACATGCAAATTAAACAGACCTCACTGATGGAGGCTGTCTCTTTTCGGGAGAAGGGGGAGAGCAGCTAGATCGGTCATTCCTGACTGTCTTGAACTTTGAAGCATAGGAGACGGCGGCAGCAGACAGCCCTTCCCCGTGAGTGGAGCACCGGCATGTGAGAAGAGCCAACAAATTAGAAGTCAGAGCAGAGAGTTAGGCAGTGACATTGGCAGAGAAGTCAGTTTCACCCCAAGAATACAGCTATGCCTGAAAGAGGGTTTTCCTCTGGACTATTCAGTTACGTGAGCTCATAAAGTGATCTCTATTTGGGACTGTTCTTTTCCCCTTGTGTCTCTCTATAGAAGGAATCTGAACTCATCCTGCAGTGGCTCATGGTGTCTGGTACTGTTGTACCCTATAGGCAGATGCATCTGTCACCGAACATGTATTAGAGGGGAAGATATATAAGATCCTGTTGAATTATTCTTTACAGATATCTACGTTCACTCGATAAATACTGATACGTGCCAATCCCTTGTGAGCCGTAGTCAATGCAAAGAGACATTCTGCCCATGAGGAGCTTACAACAAAGTGTTGTCGTTCTGTTTTGTTTTTAGGAGCAGCAGATGCATGAGCAACACGGGCATAGCTTTCAGGCACGTCTCAGGATGGGAAGGTCTACAACGGATACTGTTCAGCTGATGAATGACTCGGGATGCAGTTTTAGGGATTCCGGGAACCCTGCACACTTGCAGGCAGAATGTTGAGGGTATGAGTAGACAGTTTGTTCTGGGGAGACTGCAGAGCTCTCGTTAGAGTATCAGAGAGATTGTTCTCTCCCCAAACGCTTCATCAGTTAAACAGTCCCTGCTGCGTAGATTATTGTGGAAACACCGAAAAGGAAAGTAGTCAGTAGTAAAACTGCAGCTATATTTAGGCCATATTCACATTTATAGTCCTAGAAAAAAAACAGGGTGTAAGTCAATATATACTGGTTAAATGGATTAATGAACGAGGAGCTCTGGTACGGTCAGGCAGCACTTGGATGGTTCAGTGAGAATGTCACTGCGAAATATTGTACCAAACCAGAGAATCCGTTTGTGTGATGGGGAGATTGTTCTTTTTCTTTTTTTTTTAAAGAAAAAAAAATCCCTGAAAATGTATTCTTAACTGCTGCCACATGAACATTTATCATAATATTGTTTTCTACTGTGATCTTAAAAATCCTTATTTAGAATGACACCTAATAGTTGTCATTGTGGAATCATTACCCTAGAAATAATCGCTAAATTTACCTTCTTTAAAAAATTTGCCTTTGTTACATTGACAGCATTGTTGGAGAACCTTTATAAGCATCAAAAACCAACATTAGTGGATAATATTTTAGGAGAAAACTGACCCCCATAATATGAGGGATTTTGGTAAGGATTCAAATATAAGGCAGCTCCTTCTTTTACTTTTCTGAGGGATAATTTCTTCAGGAGAAATAATCTCACTTTGTTTTCAGGTGGTTGTAAATTAACTTGGAGAGAATTTCCATCTTTATAATGATTATCTTTCTTATTTAGACAGGCTGATTTTTCCTACTTTTCGTATCTCGTATTTCACAGTAACTTCTGTTCATTTCTCCATATGGACCTTGCACTGTGAATCTTGAAAGAAATATTTTATCTTTGTCACTTTTTTATTTGCAAAACCATGTGTGTGTTTACATATGTACTCAGCAAGGAATTGGGGGGAAACTTAATTTCTAGGATGATGATGATGTTACAGATTTTTAGTGTTATGTGTGATGTGCTGTATATGCATTCTATGCTAATTCTGAATCGCAAATATTACTTAACACGACATGCTTCCACAACTGAATCTTGATATTGGTTTAGAGTATGTATTCTAACTTGACCAACACTGGCCATTCTATCCAGCGGGGTCTTCACCTTGGACGGAAGGGTTTAGTAGTTGTGCCAGTTTACCAAAAGGGACCCTTTTAAAAATGCAGTTTCCCTGGACCTCATCTTAGTCCTACTGAAGCAAGTCTCTGGAGAAGGGCCCAGGTTTACTAAGCCCTCATTTGATGCTGTGCCCACCAGCATTTGGTGGTAACGACACGCTGGAAGTATACAGACAGAGAGCAAGTTCTAGTTTTGTCCAGTCAACCTAATCGAGTCAAAGTTATCTGAGGTTCTCAAGAGACTCTGGCCCATTTACCATTGTTGGTAATTAACCAAAGTCCTCAGGCACCTGATGGGGCCAGAACCTGCCTTTTTCTTTAAGGAGAGGTTATATTAGTAAACTATAGTAGGCCTAAAAGCTGAAGGTTTAATCTTATTTTCTTTATAAATAAATGGGCTACTCTTTATTAGTTTTTTGAGTTTAATTTGCTTTTAAAAATAGAGATATGCTGGTCAAGAATTTTCCCATTATCGAAGATTAGTTGACCATAGAGTTGAGGGTCTATTTCTGGGCTCTCTATTCTGTTCCATTGGTCTATGGTCAACTAATCTTCGACAAAGCAGGAAAGAATGCCCAATGGAAAAAAGACAGCCTCTTCAATAAATGGTGTTGGGAAAATTGGACAGCCACGTGCAGAAAAATGAAATTGGACCATTTCCTTACACCACACACAAAAATAGATTCAAAATGGATTAAGGACCTCAATGTGAGAAAGGAATCCATCAAAATCCTTGAGGAGAACACAGGCAGCAACCTCTTCGACCTCAGCCGCAGCAACATCTTCCTAGGAACATCGCCAAAGGCAAGGGAAGCAAAGGCAAAAATGAACTTTTGGGATTTCATCAAAATCAAAAGCTTTTGCACAGCAAAGGAAACAGTTAACAAAACCAAAAGACAACTGACAGAATGGGAGAAGATATTTGCAAACGACATATCAGATAAAGGACTAGTGTCCAAAATCTATAAAGAACTTAACAAACTCAACACCCAAAGAACAAATAATCCAATCAAGAAATGGGCAGAGGACATGAACAGACGTTTCTGCAAAGAAGACATCCAGATGGCCAACAGACACATGAAAAAGTGCTCCATATCACTCGGCATCAGGGAAATACAAATCAAAACCACAATGAGATATCACCTCACACCAGTCAGAATGGCTAAAATCAACAAATCAGGAAATGACAGATGCTGGCGAGGATGCGGAGAAAGGGGAACCCTCCTACACTGTTGGTAGGAATGCAAGCTGGTGCAACCACTCTGGAAAACAGCATGGAGGTTCCTCAAAATGTTGAAAATAGAACTGCCCTATGACCCAGCAATTGCACTATTGGGAATTTACCCTAAAGATACAAACGTAGTGATCCAAAGGGGCACGTGCACCCGAATGTTTATAGCAGCAATGTCCACAATAGCCAAACTATGGAAAGAACCTAGATGTCCATCAACAGATGAATGGATCAAGAAGATGTGGTATATATACACAATGGAATACTATGCAGCCATCAAAAGAAATGAAATCTTGCCATTTGCGACAACATGGATGGAACTAGAGCGTATCATGCTTAGCGAAATAAGTCAAGCGGAGAAAGACAACTATCATATGATCTCCCTGATATGAGGAAGTGGTGATGCAACATGGGGGCTTAAGTGGGTAGGAGAAGAATCCATGAAACAAGATGGGATAGGGAGGGAGACAAACCATAAGTGACTCTTAATCTCACGAAACAAACTGTGGGTTGCTGGGGGGAGGGGGGTTGGGAGAAGGGGGGTAGGGTTATGGACATTGGGGAGGGTATGTGCTTTTGGGTAAATTGGAAGGGGAGATGAACCATGAGAGACTATGGACTCTGAAAAACAATCTGAGGGGTTTGCAGTGGCGGGGGGGTGGGAGGTTGGGGTACCAGGTGGTGGGTATTATAGAGGGCACAGCTTGCATGGAGCACTGGGTGTGGTGAAAAAATAATGAATACTGTTTTTCTGAAAATAAATAAATTGGAAAAAAAAAGAATTTTCCCATTATCTATGAATTTCAAAAGCACAACATTTCTTTCTAGACTAATAGATACTTAAGGATCTTATTTTCACTGATATATGGCACATAAATAGTGTGTAATAAAATCAGAGGATGTGCCTATTTTTGCATATCTAGAAGACATTCATAATAAAAGAAAGAAAACATCTCATGTTGATAATATGTTTGATTTTTGGAGTGGAAATATTTCAAGTAGTGGTTCTCACTAGAAAGATGATGTTAGATTTCACTTTCTGTGATGAAATTATTTGGCAGATGTTAACTCTAAGGAATTGGGGCAAATGTTTGAAGGCAACATTAATATATTATTATTTATATATATTATTTTATATATTATTTTATATATTTTATAATACAGGAACAGAGTTCAAAAACTGTCTCCCTTTCAGTGCATAAAAACGTTAGTCATTTAAATAGGAATAAAAGTATAGCTTCCAATGAAAATAAGTCTAATCAAATATTGTAACAACTTTGAGCTCTTTGAAAGACAGAAATGTAGATGATACCATGAGCAGAGCAAAAGTTGCTATGGTATGGGTGTAGATCGTTTCTGCAATGTTATCTTGTAAAAAGCACGTCCAGTTGCCAGATCCCTCAATATAATGTATTTGCAACTGTGTGCTGTTCAACAACCTTCTAAAATGTGCCTGTGCTATTAAACTACTCTGTACCATTAGTCACACTCCTAGGTGAAACCCACGTAGGAGTTTCTAGACTCCACAGCCTGTTTTTTCTGATAAATGAAACCTACATTCCAGCCAAGCTATTTGCTCTTCCTTTTTACTACGCTACATTTGAGCTGATAAGCTAACAAGAATCAACATTTACTAATCTGGTTAACACCTTCTCTGAACATATTTCTCATTTTGATTTTAGTGAACAGTGATGTTAATGAAAACGAACTTTCAAACCATTATATACATTTCCTTAATGAATCCCTACCACATTCAGAAAAGCCAGTTTCCTTTGCTTATTATGCATTGTCATTTGTGATGGAGCTCCCTGTCTTCTCTCTAATCTCTTCCTGCACTTCCCTACATGCTCCCACACTCTAGCACAACCCACTCACCCATAAGTTCTCCCCTCGGGCTCCTTCAAGTACCAGAGTTCTTGAACACTGGAGGTCTTCTTCCTAATGTCATTCAATGCCCAGGATACCTTCTGATCCTGGTTCCTCTCAAAATCAGATGGGAGTTCACCCCTCCTCTCCAGTCTCTCAAACTGGTAATCCTTAAGCGTTCCCCATTGTATTGTGGTTGCTGGACTGGTCATTTCCTCTACTCTCTGACTAAGCCTCATGAGGTCAGACACGGTCTTTCATCTCGGTCTCCCTACAGAGAACCAACGTACAGCAAGCAGAGGTGGGATTGGTTGTGAAGGTTTGACTTTCAGAGGTCATGCACCCTTGAAGCTGTCTTACTGGAAAGCATCTTAATTCATGGGAACTATTACAGGAAGGCAAGGTCCAGATTACTTAAAAAAAAAGAATTGCCTATAGTCTTTTGTAGAAAGAAAGTATTACTGTCCCAATTATAAAAGAAAATTAGATAAAAGAGCAGGCTCCATAGTCTCTGTTGTTTGAGTGCAGTATATCAGACTTCTACTAAGCATCATTGAAATACTTTGTGAGGCATAATTTGACTAGCTATGAATAACAACAAGATACAAACAACAGTGCCTGGTTTCTCTGCTTCCCCTTGTTTGGGAGTAATAGACCTTTAAGATTTCCTCATTCCTAGTCCTCTTTCTGATTCAATCACATACTTAGAGAAAAGAGAGAGAGGGTAATATTCTGACACCATTAGAATTCATGTGTCTCTGATTAAAATTAACAATGCAATACTGAAAGGAAATTTGCATTATTATCTAATAAATGTGGATATGTATGCTATGGTATTTTTTTACTCTCATCCTCAAAAATCTGGTTTAGTAAATATCATAAAATGGGATTTATGATATAAAATAAATTTCAGATACTACGAAATGGAAATAGTGACTGTATATGGGTGATGAGATTACTTATGATTTCTAAAATTGCTTGTTATAATTGTCTATAATGTGCATATAGTAGTTGCATAACAATATATATGAACACACACATATATATATATTTTTTTTAAGATTTTATTTATTTATTTGACAGAGAGAGATTACAAGTAGGCAGAGAGGCAGGCAGAGAGAGAGAGGAGGAAGCAGGCTCCCTGCTGAGCAGAGAGCCCGATGCGGGACTCGATCCCAGGACCCTGAGATCATGACCTGAGCCGAAGGCAGCGGCTTAACCCACTGAGCCACCCAGGCACCCTGAACACACATATATTAAGTTTAATTTTTGATATACTGTGGCAGAGAGTCCATATATAAAGAACAGTTGCCTGATTAATAAATAATATGGTTAATAAATAGTATTTTTATCTGAATTAGGAAAAAATTCTGACATTAATCAGACTTAACTGATATTTGTCAATTATCTCCTTAACTTTGTATTGGGCAGAGAGGTTGAGAGATTTTCTAGATAGTTCTCTAGTCACTTGAAAATAATTCTGTAATGAGGTGTATGATAAGGTGGTGATTCCAGGTGAGGAATTTTGAGACTGTAAATTCCTTGAATATAAAGAAAACGTTATAGCTGTATCTCTGACACCAGAGCTTCTCCCATACAGACATGAGTTAAGCGACTATGACTTTGGTACATTCCTAGAGCAGCGATTCTCAACAGGGGCGATTTTGCTCCCAGGCATTTGGCAATGCTTGCAGACATTTTTAGGTGCCAGAACTGGGGAGAGGTGGGCGTGCTGTGCTGGTGGTGTTTCGTGAGTAGAGGCTATGGAACCTGCTGCACCTCATACAAAATACAGGACAGCCTACCCCTCCCCCAAGAATGGTCTGACCCTGCATGTCCATAGAAGTGATGCTGAGACACACTGTGTGGCGTAATTGTAAATAATTTGATCTCAGTAGCTCTGTTGGTCCTTAGCTTTAAAATACCTCCCTTAGGAGTTTTTATGAGTCTGTCTCTTGATAGCAGGAACGCTCACCAGAGCCCAGCTCCAAGCTTGTATGTGAAATTTGAAGCTGAAAATAAACAAGGACTGGTTGGGTTGAGGAAGGGAGAGAGTAAAAAAAATTATAGTATACTGGATTTGAGAGAAGAAAGACAATATGTATTTTTAAGAACAAATAAGATAGTTCATTTCAGCACAAATTTTGCCTCCCCCCCCTTTTTTTTTTCCTGGAAGAGGAACGGAAGGTCTTTCTTTTCATATTCAACCAAGGTGCTTTGAATTACTGTGGACAAGAGTATGTGTGACCTAAGATGAAAATGGCAAGATTAGAGGCATTTGGGGTGCATAGGATGCTGGGTTGGCTGTGGTGGGGTGCTGCATAGCTGGAGGTCAGGTATTTCAGCTTTGGATCCCTTAAGACAGCTACTTTGCCCACCTTTTTTTCCTTTCCGGTACCAGAAGGACTGATGGGTTTTCCATTTTCATGTGAAAAAGCCAGTTGCCCTCATAGCATATTTCTGTTTTGAAACTCAATCTGGTCTGTCTCTGAACTTTCTTTGTGAGGTTTTTAGCTAAGGGATTCTGTGCACTTCCCTAGCCAAGCACTTTTTGAGCTTTCTATCTTGCACAGGAGAGATCAAGAGAAATATAAAACTGTCAAATTAGGAAGAAACAAAGTGAAGAAAAATGAAAGGGTAGATATGAGAAAGCAGTGAAATTAAATCCCGTCACCCAGGCTTTAAACTACTAAATGTAGAGATAGAGATAAAGATAGGTAGATAACAGAGATAATCAAGAAGAATTCCTTTTAACATTATTCAAAGTTTTCAAAAAATCCTGGCTTTGACTTTGTAAAAAGAAAGGCCTTGGATTATTGCATTTCATCTATATTTTGTCCCAAAGGCCAACTGGTTCAAAACAAAAAAGAGAGGGGATCATCTCAGGATTTAGAATATGAAATGTTTACTTTCATGTTCTGCAAAATCTTTTATGGAATAACAAAAATGATGACTTCTAATATTATCTTCCACATTTATTTATACAATAGATAATGCCAGACCCCAAACTCATGTCCAAAAGCAGACTTTATGTTGTATTTAAATCTGATTTGGTTTAAGAAGGTTGGAATTTTACATTTAAGAAAAGAGCAATCATGCTAAGAGGGTAGAATAATGCTCTCTAAAATTTTAAGGGATTGTTTTATGGATATCTTTATCTACATCACTGGTTGAGATAATAGTATCTTATTCAATGCCGAGATATTTAAGCTATCAAAAGTGAGAAGAATTAAAAGACTATCTCCAAAGCTTAAGCTGGGTTCAGATACAAAGCTCGAAAAAAAGTTTTATTTCATGCTTAATCTTCAATAAAAACCTCATTTTTTGCTTCTCTAAAGATGCTTTGAGGTAAGGATAAACTTGCCATAAAACATGTATCAAATGGTTTCAGATATCGTATGTAATTAAAAAATATTAGCATGTGGAAATCCAAGGTGTCAGAATGATACACCCACACGAATGGTCTTTTAAAAACATTACAGGACACATAAAGATCAGCCAGCTCTTAAACTGCACCAAGCTTTGATGGTCAGTGCATACAGTTTTTAGGAACTTAGGATTTAGTGAGTAAAATCTGGTAAACATGTATTATGCTGCAGAAAGGGCTGACTGATTGAATCCTGCCCATTATGTTTTCCTTCTTGCCATTTTAAAAGATACCCGGTTCTCCCGTGTCCCAGCACTCACAGGGTCTCTGAAAGGAAAGGGGATACCGGCTGATGATCCATCCTCTTGGTTCCCCACTGTATTTAATTAGAACGGTGGCACCCTAGTATTGCCCATGTGAATGTGCACCGGACGAGTATTTGGGTCATTAGAAAGCAGAGGTGGGAGGCTGACACAGTTGAGTGGCCGGGTGGAGCCAACCGCTACCCTACGAGACAGCTAGAGAGAGCTGGAGACAGGGCTGCGCTCCGGGTGCGCGCACCGGGGAGCTGGCCTCGGCGCAGCCTCCAGCTCCTGCCGCTCGGGTGGAGGGAGCAGCGGACTGGGCAGGGTCCTCAGGGAAAATGGGACCTTTGCTCACAGCGTCGACTGGCACGGGTCGGAATGGAGGGGACCCCATGTTTTCCCGGCGCGTCTGTTGCTTTCCATTCTCGGAACTCCGAGAGTCAACGCTAAGGGGCACCAGAGGCTCGGACTGCAGCGGCTGCCCCCCCCCCCCGGGCAGCCCGGTAGCCCGCTAGCCCGCTGCTGCGGAAGTCCTAGCGGTAGCAGAGCCCAGCTCAGTGGGGGCTGGGGCGTAGTCCCACGGAGGGGTGGGGGTCATGGGAGTTTGGGATGCTCCAGATGGGAGGAAGAAGCGTTCGAGGTCAAGACGTGGAGCCCAGAGCAGAGGGCTAGACGGTGACCCCCCCCCCCCATAGCCTAGGTCTTCTTAGGTTCCCCTCCTCACTCTGAGGTTGCGTCTCATCTTTTACTTTGTAATGTGAAATATGTCGCTGTAACATATACAGGTACAACTATAGATGCGCACAGACACACATGCCATCCTTTCCAAACACTAAAATCATTTGACAATAATTTAACACACTGGTCGCTGTCGATCCCTAGTTGTCTAGGGATCCCTAGGCACATGCTGAGACCAGATGTCACCTCTTCCCTTCTCTAGCCAATTCTTGTTTACTCTCCCGTCCCCCATCCTTTCACCTGAAGTCGACCATTCCTTAGTTAAGCAGGCAATGCCCAGACCCTCGCCCCAGCAGAAACCTCTAACCGCCCGTCTGCAGCTCGGACTTTTTCCGGAGGCAGAGAGGGAGCCGGAGATGCTGTAGAAATTAGCCAGCATCTTCAGCCCTGCGGTCCGCATTCTGACTTTTATCAGTGGTAACAGGAAAGAAAAACCGAAAGGTGGGGAGGGCGCCCGGAGCCCAGAAGCCCAGGCGGGGCCCACGGGCACAGCTGGCCCCCACCCCGCCGGCCCCCGTGCGTCCTCGCTCTCCTGCTGCGCCCGGGCCCAGCCCGGTGCCAATGCGCCAGGATGGAGAGATCTCGGCGCGGGAGGAGATGACGCAAAAGCCAGTGCTCCCCCCCAAAAAAGTGTTTCTCCAGGACGAAGATGGCGGCAACTTAGCCGGGGACTGAAGATGACTGTGGCTCTCGGGAGGCCCAGCCCAGGCGATTCGGCCCCGAGGTCCGGGGGAGGCGGCGTCAGCAGTCGGAGCCCGGCGGCGGCGGCGGCGCCCGCGGGCAGACCTGCAGCGGCGGCGGCGGCGGCGGCAGCAGTTAGAGCGCGGGGTGGGGGGTGGGGGGGAGGGAGAGCCCTGCCGGCGGCGGCTGCCCAGGCTCCGGACTCGGGGAGAGCGAGCGAGAAGTAGGAGCAGGCGGAGGAGGAGAGAAAGGAGAAGGAAAGGAAGGAGGAGGAAGAGGAGGAGGAGGAGGAGGAGAGGAGCTGGGGAGGCGCTCTGGTCGCCGTCAGTGGGCAGCGGAGACGCGGCATGCCCCTGGCAGGGGAGAGCGGGCTGTCCGCAGCTGGGCCATGGGGACCCGCGCTGTGACAATGCCTGGGTGAGAGGAGCAGCGCCAGCCACCCCGCCACCTCCACCACCATCACCTCCTGCACTCAGCTCACCACCGGCCACCAGCCCCAGCCTCCTCCGACTGCCTCTCTCTCTCTCTCTCTCTCTCCCTCTCTCTCTCTCTCCATTATTGTTTTCCACTCTACAGAGGATGGGGTCGGCTTATGATTAGGTCGGGAGCAAGTCAGATCTTCCTCCAAAGCCTGGTAATATTTATGTAGTCAAAAGAGAGAGAACAGAGGGAGAGAGGGAGAGAGGGAGAGAGAGAGAGAGAGAGAACCGGGAGGAGGGGATAAGGAAATTAAACCCTTTAAGTCAATGCATATTGTGGTGACACCGGCACAGGAGCCCTCACGGTGGAGTCGGCCAGGGCTGTGCGTTCCCAAAATATGACCAGGGGTGCTTGGATGTGTCGGCAGTATGACGACGGCTTAAAAATCTGGTTGGCAGCACCCCGGGAGAACGAGAAACCGTTCATCGATTCAGAGAGGGCTCAGAAATGGCGACTGTCTCTGGCATCTCTCTTGTTTTTCACAGTCCTGCTCTCTGATCACTTGTGGTTCTGCGCCGAGGCCAAGCTGACCCGGACCCGGGACAAGGAGCAGCAGCAGCAGCAGCAGCAGCGGCAGCAGCAGCAGCGGCGGCAGCAGCAGCAGCGGCAGCGGCAGCAGGAGCCCTCCTGGCCCGCGCTCCTGGCGAGCATGGGGGAGCCCTCGCCCGCCGCCCAGGCACACAGACTCCTCTCCGCCTCCTCGTCCCCCACCCTGCCCCCCTCCCCGGGAGACGGCGGCGGCGGCAAGGGCAACCGAGGCAAAAACAACCGGAGCAAGGCTCTTTTTCTAGGAAACTCTGCCAAACCCGTGTGGCGCCTGGAGACGTGTTACCCCCAGGGCGCCTCCTCGGGCCAGTGCTTCACGGTGGAGAGTGCGGACGCCGTGTGCGCCAGGAACTGGAGTCGGGGGGTGGCGGCCTCGGGGGAGGAGCAGCAGGTGAGGGGGACGCATCCAACTCCGCTCTGGAACTTGTCGGATTTTTACCTTTCGTTTTGTAATTCCTACACACTTTGGGAGTTGTTCTCGGGATTGTCCAGTCCCAACACTTTGAACTGCAGTCTGGATGTGGTGCTCGAGGAGGGCGGCGAGATGACCACTTGCAGGCAGTGCGTCGAGGCTTACCAAGACTACGACCACCACGCGCAGGAGAAATACGAAGAGTTTGAAAGTGTGCTCCATAAATACTTACAGTCGGAGGAGTACTCGGTGAAATCGTGTCCTGAGGACTGTAAGGTAGGAACAGGGGATTCCCACCCTCCCCCACTTCTTGAGCTTTTCTGTCTTGTGTGTGTTTGGCCGAGATGTCTTCTGGAGTTTTAAAATAGTCTTTTTATTTATTTCTTTTTTAAATGCTGGTTTTGTTACTTCAGTTGTTGCTTTTGTGGTGATGAGGGCCTGACTTGCTGCTTGAGTTGGGAACAGCTCCAGGATTGCTTGTGGACTGGTGCCTTCTTCTGGGAATCCCTGGAAACTCAGTGAAGACCCCTGTGCTCTGAGACCACGAAACTGATGCTTTAACTATCTCTTATGGCTATGCATTTGGTACGAACTCTGACCCTCCCCCTTTTTTAATGGGATTTGACTGCAGCTTGCTAGGAAGACAGACGTGAGACTGCATCCTGATGACCCCAGGTAAAACCAGAGTTAGTGACAGGCATGTATGGTTTGACTTATGGACCTGCACACATAATCTCTCTCACAGTGACATCTTTAAGTTGGTTGATCAGAGGGACAGTGGACGGTGTTTGTAGTTGTTTATGTAGGAAGAACGAAAAAGCATTTTGCCTGTTTTACAAGGGTACTTCCGGTTTTTTGTGAAGTATGGAGGCCTACCTAAGCATTTTTATTCATCAAAAGTTTCCCATTTTCTCTTAGACATTTGTATCATGATTGATTTGAGACTTACTATGAGTAGCAAGTTTTAATTGAGTATCTGATGATCGATGATCAATGTTAGCTTATATACCAGACACCTTATGTAATTAGCTTTAATTTTCAGGATGCTCTTCAGAATGGCCAAATGGCAAGTACTCAGTGCTGTGAATGAAAAATACTTAACTCCTCAATCATATATGTTTTATTCAGCCTCTTCCTGTTGAATATAATAATGTAGAGAATTTTTGCTGATTGACAAAGGAGAAGATAATGCAAGTTTCTCCAAAAATGGTCCATGTAATGGGGCTTATGCTAGTAGGCATGTCCCTGTCCGTGGTGCTGAAATGAGATTTGCTTGAGAGCTCTGTTGAAGCTACTGCAGTGACCTTTTAGTAGGAAAGATATGGTGACAGAATCTCAATAAGCCTTTATGTTTCATTCCAAGGGTAACTCTTAAACAACACAACAAAATAGTATTGCTTCTCAAAATCATAATACACCACATTCTCTTCCTTTCTTCTCACTGCTCCCCCAGCCCCATGCAGGAACTGAACAACTGTCTTCTGCCTCACTTACTTTGTACTGGAGAAATGTAATCAAGGGCAGTATGGATCAAAGGCTTTTGTGATACTTTGACAAGAGAACTGGGCTAAGAGATACATGTTCAAAATGAGCATGGTTCAAGGGCTGTATTATACTTTGGGTTGATTGATTGTGCTTTTGACAACTAAGCTAGAGTCAAAGTAAACTTGCTTTGTCAACATTCTTTAAAAGAACAGAAACAATCTTCTTTGCTAATAGTAATGTTGAGTTTACAACATTAATTTGAAATGCCACTTCACTAGATAAAGGGATCTTAACTTTCTACCTATTTTTCTTAACCATACCACGATAACTCATGCCTGGGAATCAAAGTTATTCTTAATGGCAGAAGCTGGTGAACGACTGCCATATTTATTGCATAGTTGTTTATTTTGACAAGATATGTTGCTTCAGAATTGTAAAGGTAAGAACAGTAATTCCACTACTAATAAAAAGGGTTCAAGGGCTTTAGCATTAGTTAGGTTTAAAAGTGGTACCTTGTAGTAATATCAGTTTGCTTGCTTCCTTGAATGCAAAGTTATATAGAAATTTCTAGTAATTCCAATTTGCATAGGTTCAGTATTTAAAAGGTAGTTTTCATTGTCAATAGAATGCAGAATATTTTCAAATAAACATGTCAAAATATCTTTGTTCAAATCCCCAGATTTTAAATATATATGTGTATTTTCTTCTTGCCTGAAATAAATCTCCACTAGATATTTATATTATTGAAGTATAGCATAGATTAAACTAATTTGTCATGTTGCAAACTACTTCTGAATTGTGTTTCTGTATAAAAGAGTCATCATTACCTGTATACACAAAACATATCATAAAAATATTAATTCATTTTTAGAAAGATTTCTTCCTCACATGGAAAAGTAAATTCAGATATTTGAGTTTTTCATTGCCACAGCACAGAATTTATTATCCATGATGTCTTGTAGCTATTTCTTGGTTGTGTGATTTCAGTTGATTTGTAAATTTGACATATTTATTCCACAATAACTGTTTTCAAAAATTACACTTTCAAATTTAAGGTGTCAGTGTTTTGGGGCTAGTAACTCACAAATTGAGAGCTTTAGTTTCTTAGTTTAACATATAATTTCTTTATGATTATGCAAAAGTCACAAACACATCCACACCAAACTAAGTTACATGGCTTAACATGCTACTTGTACACATTTGAAGGATGTGTCTCAGTTCTTTCTAAACAAACTGATTTCAAACATACTTATAATTATGAAAAGAGGACTATAATCAGGAACCTTGTTCAAAATATACATTCCATGCAAAGTTTTCCAAATTTTAAGGTAGCCACAAAGTCTTAGGCTACATTAAAAGTAAATGCATTATATTTCTGGGATTGGTAATATATGCATGAAAAAGATCCAATTTTGATAGCTTATAAATTTATTTGTAGAATTATAGACAGAATAAATTTAATCATATTAGCTATACAAACTATTAGAATTTATACTTTAGGAGAAATAGATTAACTTTATTATACCCATATATAATCAAAAGATTAATGCTGTAGTTTCTAAGTTTTAAAAGTTAGAGCATGTATTATTAACTTCCAGTTTTATATTCTTCACTCCATTAAGAAAAATGCCACATAGCGTATATGTATAAAATTAAAATAGATCAAATTTAATTTTTATTTAACCTTTTCAAAAGGCTTTTTGGACTATTATGCTGAAAAACAAAGCAAAACAAAACCTTAAAATTGAGCTAAAGCAGTCATAATGTCTTGAGTCCAAAGCAATTGGAGATCAAATATAGCTTAGATTTACTTTAGCAAACCTTTGTATTGTAACATATAATAGAAGTTATTTGTATCCAAGAATATTTCCTAATATCCTGAGAAATAATTGATTTCGTTTTTTAAAGAAAATATGCATATTTATCTAGGAAGTAATTTATGAAAAAATAAAGAACAAAAACCATTGCATGTATCATTTATATTACAGCATTCAAGCTGCTATAGTACATAAATCAGGTAGCAAAAATTATGACAGTAATTCTCTGTAGTTTGCATTGTTATTCAAAATAGTGTTTTTGATGTAGACTTAATAAGAACCTGACAGATCTGTAAAAAACTTCAAGTTGGTTAGTATTACTAAAAATGCACTATTTAAGATACAAAATTATATATGGATATTATTAACATGCTGGATTTTTTATAAAAATATTTTCTGTTAAATATGCCAATTTTTAGCTCCGAAGTGTTCTTGAAAATGTATATTATAAAAGATTGTGATACTTAGGAAATATAAATATATGTGTGAACAGGTGAACTTTTGTTACTACTAACTTTATTTACTTAGTATACCTTAAGACAGATGGTCAGTGAAGGCAGGTTTGAGATTAGATTCTAACAGAAATCATTACATCATCTGTATTTTAGTTCTGTCAGCACAAACTCTAATCTTTACACTCTCACGAACATATGCATTCTTATTTTTTAATTTTGATAATCTCCATTTAACATAGATTCTCGTGCTTATTTTTATTTAACAATCACTGACCAAGAGCTAACCCTGCCAGTGTTAGGCATATACGACAGCTGTGACACCTGAAGCTTTCTGCATTGTTTGCAGGAACGACTCACAAACAGTAACCAGTCTGATAACACAGAATTTCGATTACATAATGTGCAGACCAAAAAAAAGGCATTTCTTAGGTTCTTATTTATTTTGGTGTCATGCACTATAGACTCTTACAAAATAGTTTTTTTAAAAAAGAAAATCAAATATCTAATAATTCTTTCCACTAAAATACCATTTTGCTGTTGATAAAGTGCTATTGTATGTGCATGACACTGTCCAGAACTGTGGAACACATCTGCCAATACTGCTCTTTTATATTTCTCCACTTTGTTACTGCGGAATCAGACAGTCTAACCATGCAGGTGATCACTTTAACCATTAGTAAGGCCATTTGTAAGGTCAAAGCCACTATCATCATCATTTTTATGACCCATATCTTTTCTTTATTATATTTTTGCTCCATATGCAACTACTAATTTATGATCTATGTTATATTTTATAGGAAACACCCCAAATCTTATCTTAATTTTACATGTCTGTTGTTTTATAGACTAAATAATGAATATTTTTACTTTGAACTTGTAACTGGGTCAAATTAGTAGCTATATAGGGCATAACCATACAATTTCAATAATTGCTGTTATACATTGGTTTAATCACTTTAATTAGATGAAGAGGGTGTCTGTGTATGCAAGGTGAATTGAAATATGAAGGAAAGGAGATCAAACAATGCTTTTAGCCTCATGCTCCCCCACATATAAGTCATCAGACGTTAAGATATCTTTTCTTGCTAGATTGAATATGCAAGAACAAATCTACAGATAGCTATTTCAAACAAGAGAATATTTTGCTTTGAATTATCTGACCTGTTGCTTTAACTTCAAGTCCTGCTTTCCTGCCTAATCTTCATCTCATATATCAACACCATGTTAACTCAGCACCAAACATTTTTGTCATTTATTTTATATTGACTTATACTGCAAAGACGTTTCTTCAATATCAGTAAATATTTAGTCTAGATCAGTGGTCCTTGGAGTCACACTGGAATATCCTGGGGGATCTTTGAAGAAGCCCCTAGCCCTGAAATGGATTCTGATTTCATTGGTCTGGCTTGTGTTGTGGGCTTGGGATGCCCAGTTTCCTGTGTGTGGCAAAGGTTGAGAACCTCTGTTCTGGTTGTCAGTGACAGCTCAAGTACAAAGACCTTCCAGTTCTTGTGCCTCTGTAATATATAATAGTCTCATTTGCTCAACTGATGAGAATAGAATTCAGATATTTTTGAAAAGTGGTAGAGGCAACAGGACATAGCCAGAGGGCAGGAGAAAAAATATATAGTAACTAGGCTGAGGAAATGGGTGAAAAGTGAATAAACGGGTTGTAAGGGTTAAGGGATATGACCAGAGAGAACAGGAAAAGGAGGTGGATGCAGGAAAGACCAGAGTTTCGATGACTAAGGATGGGTCTGCTGGCTGTGCATGTTCTTTCTGCTGGGCAGAATTGAGTCATTATGCCAGTGTTCAGTAATGGGTTGATGACAGGAGGGCAGAAACTGAATGATTGTCTCTCTGAGACTGATCAGTTACTTGATTAGAGGAGCTCCAGTCTCGTGATTTTTGTCTCTAGTTTTAGCCCATGTAAATGTCCAAAATTTAGACTTTTTTTTAAGAGTACATATTTGGTTTTAAGAGAAGACCTTTTCGCTTTTCATAATATTTTGCACGATTCTGGTCAATTCTTCATCTATTTACTTTATCGATCCTAGGAAATCACTAATTCTTTTTCATTTTTTTCATTGTAATGATGAGCCATTTTTAAAAACTTATTTCTATATTACTATAATATCTGCTTGACATACATACAGTTTTTTGAATGTACAAATCCTATGTAGCCACAAATTATAACAAAACTTAATTTAGGAATTAGTTTCTAGATCTTATTGTTCTGTTTGGAAGTACTTATATATAAATGATATTTTATTTTTTAACATCTTAGATGATAAGTTGCTGTGAAATGTGAAATCTAAGTTTTATCTAAGAAAAAATTAAATATTATTATAATCCAAATTATGTTTATATATAAATACTTATATTTATATATAATTATATAATAAATATATATATATAAATATTTTATAGAAAGAAATAGAATTTCTTTAATGAAATGTGAATTTATTTGGATTCTTTAAAACTGGAAACATTTGCTTTTTTTGTAACAAATGATTATGGATTTATAGTGTGTATTGTATTAGAATACATGGCAATACTTAATTCTTGGCTGTTTCAAGTGTTAAAAGGTAATAGTTGACCCCCCTCCCCCCACGGCCACCTCTTGGTAGTCCCTTCAACCATTTATAAAGAAAATGTTGTATAAGCTACCATAGATATTTTAAAAAAAACAAAGTCTTGCAAAAATGAAAGTTTGATATCTGTTCAAGAACTGTTACTGATTTAAGCAGTGACAGGAGCGTATCCACACATAGCATGTGATGGGTGAATGTAGCAAGTAGTTCTGTGGAAATGCATAGGGATTCTGTGGGTCGGCTGCTTCACCCCACACAGGAGGGAGAGTGGGCTCTAGTCAAAACTGTGTCTTCCTGCCTGGGCTTTCTTACCTTCCTCTCCATGTGCCTTCTTATTATCACTTGGCCGAGTCTTTTGGCATCTAGAAGTGGCATTTCCAGGGCCTGTGTCCCACGGGAAACCCAAGGTTCAGGAGTATTTCTTTGCATCTCTACTGCCATCAAAAATGATCAGCCTCTTTCTTACTGAACTAACACTGACTTAGTTTATTTGAAAAGAAAATTGAACTGAGATGTAAATGGGTGATCATGACAACGTATTAGCTCTCACAGAAAAGGATTTGAATCACTCTTGGATTTAAGCACTAGAACAGGCTTCAGCACGAGCTGTTTGATAAGCTTTGGAGCTTATTAGAAGTCAGAAACTTGTCTAATTCATTTAATCTTTACATCACCTCTTTATGAGGTAATTTTAATGACAGTTTTTATTGAGAAGTAAAGCAAGGACAGAATGTTAACTATTCCAAGGTCAAACAGCTGGGCAGTGGTAAAGATCAAGTTCACTTTGTCATTTTAATGTATTTTCTCTTTTTCTTCTATTATGAGCATTACCAACATACCAAAGAATAAAAAGCTTAGTATGATAAGCCCACACATACTTTCACATAGATTTAACAACTGTTAAAAAGTCTTGCTGTAGGAGATACCTCTGGGGAGGTGCTTGTGCCCAATCGTGAAGGCCCAATGCTAAGGCTTTTGAATTTTATTTTCTGGATGAAAAAATAACAGAGGAATTTTAATCAAGGGGAATTCATTTAGACAGAGATTAGATGACTTAACAAAAACAAATCATATGGAGAGAAGGCCAAAAATGAATCTAAGGAAGAACAACTTCTAAGGGTTTGGACAAATAAAGGACTAAGGAAGGAGAGAGAGAAGAAGCACAAGGAATGAGAGTGAAAATATGAGGGAGAATGAGAATGGGGGCAGGGCATGAATGCACAAGAGAGAGGAGGAAGATGGAGAATCAGAGGCGGAGGGAAGGGAAAAGAAATCATGAAAATGTCATAACCTGACAGGAAGGACTTTAAGAAAGATGCAGAATTAGTCAGGAGTGTCTTATCTTGCAGAAAGGACATGTGGGGTGAAGCCTAGGAATAGGTCACTGGATTTGGCAATTAGCTTTTGTCAACCTTACAAGAGAAGTTTCAATAGCTTGGTAGGGAGAGATGTCAGACTGTGATGGATTAAGGAATGAGTTGGAGCTGAGATAAAGGCTAGTCTGAATGACTGTTTCTTAGGAGAGAAAATAGAAGGAGACTGGAGTAGGTGGGAAGATAGAAATTTAAAGAAAAAAGTGTTCTATGATGAACTAAACTTCAGCATATTTGTAACTTTTGATGTGGGATCTGGATAAGAAAATGAGATAGAAAGTACCATATTCAGAAAAAAATTAGTAAAGGCACCAGATCCCAAAGAAGAAGTGATGGGTTCTCATCTATTCCTACCCTTGAGGAAGAAGAGAGGTTGTATCTGTGCATTTTGCTATACATCTGAGATCCTTTGTTTTGTTTGTTTTAAATAGGAACAATGTTTTAATTTCAGGATTTTAGAAAAGAAACACATTTGTCATCTTGAATATGCTTAAGTGAAGTAGAAAATTCATTTTCAACTAATCCAAAATAATTACTGCTTATAAATATCAACAATTACATAATACATGTTATTATAAATACTTGCTTAGGAATGTGTTGCCCTGGGGTTTAATCGTATATTAAGGGAACCCACTGAATTAAATATGGCTATCTCTTTATAGGACTTCTTTAAAATTATATTGAAATAGAAATAGAAATTAATCTAAAACCCAATAGAGGATGTCATAAAATGGTTAAAAGAACAATTGGGGAGAGCCTGGGTTTGGGCCTCAGATTCACCATTTATTAGTTACATGACATCATCCTAGTTACTTAAAATAGGAATTTGAGTATCTCTTTCATAATATGGTAACAAGGAAGAAATCAGAAGGCTCCCATGCATATAAATGTACCCAACCTAGGGCTTAATGATGCTCAATAAATACAGATAATTCATTAAAAACTGTGGGGAAAAAACCATAAGAAAATCAGTAAAATTAACATGGTCTTTACTTAAGGTCTCATAGAAATTATCTGGTAAACAACACTCATTTACAAGAGTTTTATAAGCAGACTTTGCATCTTGCATGATAAAATTCTCAGTTTATTACATCTACATGCATCTCTAGAAAAGGAATAAATTATTGAACAATGCTAAAATAAAGCAGAAAACATGAGTTCAGCTGGAGTGAAAACATTCCATTCCTAAAGCTTGAAGTTTTTGCCTGTATTAGATTAAAAGGTCAGTGTGCTGAGATCCCCTTAGGTTACCCCAGATGGATTTGAGCCTTTTTGCATACAAACCTGTTTGAGAGGACAAGTGGAGAAACCATTGTAATGATCTTCCATCTCTTGGAACTCTCTTGGTTAAAAAATAAATCTTGGGGGAAGTTCTTTGTTAAGTGGTTTGTAAGGCATTGCAAAGTCCTGCCTTCAAAGTCCACTTTAAAAGACGAGGACCTTTGCCCTGCCTTCTAGATCCTTGGCTTTATTTTTGTTTTTTCATGTCCTTGTTATTTTCTGCTCTGACCCACATTTACCCACTGAGCCAAACTTAGTATTTTTATTGATTGGGGAAGGAGAGGAAGTCGGGTAAAAGATTGCCTTTATACTGAACTAGAGCTAGCAGAAAAGGCAAACATGGCAAGTGCCGGGACATAGAGGACTGAATTAAGGAGTAAAAGATGAGGCAGTGCTGTGTGTGGCAACACGATTGTCCTGAGAAGACACGAGGACACACAACAAGATTCTTCAACCAGATAAAAATCAGCCTGTGGAAGGGGAATCTTATTATCCAATACTTCCAGTAGTTCTCAAGGTGAGAATGAAGCTCTGCACATAGGTGTTTTATGCAAAAATATCTCTAGTCTCTCTAAGGAAGAGTGCTCTATGAAAGGGTACAGTGGGACGAGTTGCCTGAGGAAATCAGAACACGTTGCTGCAGAAGTTGTTCAGATGGGGTGGGAGCTCTCTGCTGTGACCCTACAGGATGTTGTGCCTGAGTGTAGCAGCTTGACCAGGTGATTGTAAATATTCCATTCAACAGCCTTTGGCATAAGATGAGGCGCCCAGAAGCGATACGTTTGAACAGTGAGGTTGTACTTATTGCTAATCCCTGCCAAGGAAAAATTTTCTTACACACAAAATGTAACTAATTTCCTAGTCTAGCACCCCACTCATAGTAATACTTTGCTTCAAAAAATGAAAGTCTTGACAATGTCAAGTTTAAATTATTTCTCTGGTTTCTGTTTATATTGCTATCTGTCTGAATAAGTTTTTAAAAGAATGAATCAGTGACATATGCTTATCCTGATGATGTATAGAAACGGAGTTAGACTAATCAATAAAGAAAACTTGTTTTCTGTTATTGCTGATTTGCAGAAATACTCTTTATATTCTGATCACAAGCATCAGTCACTGCTCTACACTCTCACACGGGACTCAGCAACATGGTCAGACTGGGAAGGAGAAAGTAGATAATGACTGTTCCTTGTTGGTTTTGTGGCACTTCTTTTCATGCATTGACTCACCTCATATCCAGTTCTTTGGGGATATTATCACCGGGAACAAAAATCACTCTATTAAATTTCCTGCTCTCATGGACTTGTACTCATTTATTGAGTTTTTACCACAAATAAGCCCTATGCTGATGACTGAGGGTTAGAGTTTAAGGAAAGGTGTTCAAGTTCTCATAGGTAGCTATGGCGTAGCCAGAATTTAAACCTCATAGTATCTGGGCTTAATCTCAGAGGCTTAATTTATCTATTAGATTACACTGTCCTCTTTGTTATTCATGTCTAGTTGTTTTTGTTTTTGTTTTTGTCTTTGTCTTTTTTTTTTTAAAGGGTGGAGAATGTGGGTGGAAAATGGCAGGAGTAGATGAAATATTAAGTTCTTTAGCACATAAAAAGAAACAACACACTTCATCCAGATTTCTTCTTGCTGCGGCAGCTTCTTGTGGGGAATAAACAGGGCCGAAAAGTCAGAACAGCCGAGATGTAAATTGCCATTCCACCAGGTCCTGTGAGGTAGGGGTGCGTCCTCCAGTTTGAGGTCAGGGAGAGGAGGAACAGACGGGGCAGGCGGATAGTAAACATATCTGGCAAGCTGTCCTCTCAGCTTAGGCCATTCTGAAAGGAGGTGAGCACCTCCTACCACACAGCCAAGCCCTTTTGAGACACAGCTGGTAGAAAACATTGACAAATTTGTCCTTCTAACCTAGTAATTAGCTTCTCTCTCTCTCTCTCTTTCTTTCTTCTTCTTCTTCTTTTTTTTTTTTTTTAAAGTAATTAGCTTCTAATCAAAGCTGTCCTTCTAGTTCAGATCAACTGCCTGACAGAGATCTTGAACTTAGTTTCCATAGGGGCGTGTTTAAAAGCTCTGAGATGTATTTGACCTTGGGAATCACAGAGACCCTACATAGATAAGCTGTGATCCTCTGCTTGAAGAGGAACAAATGTATTTCACAAGGTCGATCTGAATCTTAAACCATTAACAAACAGGATTTCTCCTTCCCGGCAGTGAAAACTGGGCTGACTGCTAGGAGGCATCGGCATGAAGGTGCCGGGCGCCTGCTTTCTGACGCCCTGGCTTCGGCCCAGGTCGCAGGGAAGTCGCGGCGAAAGAGACCACAGGCAAGTGCAGGTGGTCTAGCTGCCCGCGCAGCCGTGAGTCTGTGTCCGGTCTGCTCCGTGGAGGGCTGGCCCGTTCGGACGGTTTCCGGATACGTTGTTTGTCCTGTGAAGTGGACATATATACGGAAATTTTCAAAGTCATTCCGGGAAAATGAATCCTTCCATATCACTCAGGTTTAGAATTTTTAAACTTTTCATTTTTATTCAAAGTGTCTGAAACACTGCAGCAAAGAAGAGGGGATTCAAGTCCGAGTAAACAAAGTCCTTGCGGGCGTAGTTTGATTTCAGTGATGAATGTAGATTGTGTTTTTCACCTGCTCAGCCATGGACTTGATTTCCCCCTTCAGTTCATTGGCCTGTTAAGATTATTAAAATAACTAACCGATCTGCAGATAGCTTGGTATTTTTTGTTCTTATGACTTAATGGATGAAACAAACCAATCATGTAGAATGTAGTTTTTACCTCCCAGGAGTCAAAGGAGGCTATTTATCTATATTTGGGGGGGCAGGGGGCAAAAACAAGCATCCTGTAAGAGTACCTAAACTTTTGGTTTGTTGATTTAGTCTTTGACAAATAATTTTCTCAAATCCAAATACTTCCAAATCTGAGGAAGTTAACAAAATCTTTTGATATTTATAGTCCCAAATCTTTAATCTGGCATTCGGAGGTGATATTAAGAACTTGAACTTTTTCATAATAAAAGTCTAAAATACTTCCTTAAAGCTTTGGAGATTAAAATTTTTTTGATGTTCCTCAGTTATTTAATAAAAGGTAGAGATTTTTGAAAGATTTTAATTGCTGACCCCTTCATCACATTGATGCGAGGAAGGGGTCTTTCTTTGTCCCAGTCACCTGGTCCAGACAGGCAGCCCTGCAGATGTGTTGACTGGGAGCTCACTGGCTTCTGGCCCCATTGCATGAACGTTGGTGCTGTCAGCTTTTCCTAGCTTCCTCTTGGCTGTGTCCACACAGGAAAAGAAAAATAAGACCAATAAATAACTACAGCTAAGACAAATACAGATTCCCAAAGATTTGAAGTGCTGTTTTGTTCCTCACCTTTTTGGCACGTGGTCTTTCTCAGAAATATGGTGTGTCCCTGCAGAGGAAATGATGCTCAGTTCTCCCATATTGCACGTTAATTGGATGGATGTTTCATTTTCTCATGGTACCCACTTGAAACAGAAAAGTGTAAAAGTTAAGCAGTGCAAATTTGGATTTCTTTAATGACTTGATTATACTAAAACAGTACAGCTAAAGGCACTATACAGCACTCACCAATTTTGTTTTCTATTTTTTTTTCCCCCCAAGTCAAGACTAGGATATATGAAGAATTTTAGAAAAGTTAACTTGTGATAGATAGGGTTCAGGGGAAAAAAAAAAATCTTACCCTCATCCGGATATATTAATTTATTGTGATAGCCTGATATTTGAAATACATGGGTCCAGATAAAGTTAACTGAATTCATGGTGCCGGTAGAGCAAGGAAAACAGGCAGTGATACCTGAGAGTTCCCATTTTCTACCTTTGACCAATGACTGCAACTTACTCTTGCCTGTGTTGTGCTATCTCCATTCTGGGCTACTTGATCCTATTCTTACCTACATTAAAAAGAAAAAAAAAAGAAAAAAAACATGATAATATGTGATGCATTTAGTGAGGTAAATTATTAAGGATAGTTTTCCAAGCCGCTGTCTGACCACATTCCTCTGACTTCTCCAATTAATGGTTAAGGGTTGTTGTCTAGGGTTCCTGTTGCTTGTTGTAGAACAAGCTGGTGAATCAGAGGGGCCAAATACGTGTCGGTGCTGAAAAGAATGCACGCATTTTCTCAGAATGACTACAGTGATTATTTGTAGAGGATGTGATACTTGTCGTCCAGATGTGTTACAGGATTGCGCATCAGGATATTTTAATAATTTAATTTGTAGTCATAGCCTCTGGGAATTCATTTTGTTATACAATTTTTGTGTACTATATAGGAAAAAATTGTATAGGGACAAGTGAATATTGCTTTCTAAAAATACATCTTTAGTAGAAACTTGTTGGATAGTCTGAGCACTGTTATTATATGACAATAGTAACTTAGACACTGAGATAAAAAATATCCCACAGTGCACCTAGTTAAGAAAAGAATAATCAGACATTTCATCAAGTGTGACTCATAAGTAGACGTGCAAAAAAAAGTAAGACATTTATATATAAACAGGTAGTTGTTAAAGCAAGGGAAGAAGGGAATATGAGAGAAAACCCAGGAGAATGCTTGCTTTTTTTTTTTTTCCCTCCAAGATGAATATAAATGAGAACAAGATTAAAGGCATGTAAATATCTTAATCCAAAAGCTGTTGTGCTCATAATGTGTTACTGAAAAAAAAAAAAAAATCCTGGTAACAAATTTACTTTTTCATATCGTCCCACTTTTAACCTGTAAGGGAAAATTAGATTTTACTCAGAGTCTTGAAATTAGGACCATGCTGCAGCTTACTTATGAAAACGTCATGGTTTTTCTCTTAAAATACAGGAAGCTGTAAGTCAGATAATTATAAAATACCACTTTTATAAAATATGGTGTTTGATATCTTTGTTACTGAACAACAGTGCTTTTTATGTGGGGACTATAAACAGAGTATTTTATTTGAATATGCTTCTTTATGGGTAATTATGGGTTTGAAAAGTCATAAACAGCAGTGTAATTACTTCTTAGCTTGCAGTGGGGGATGTGTGTTTCCTTAATCTGGCCACTTAAAGAAAGAAATAACTATTCATCTCTGAACCTTTCCAGAGAAGCAATTTTTAAAATCTGATGTTGTTTCCCAAATTTAGAAGACTTTAGCAAAATGTGTCATTGTTTGGTTCTACTGATGAGTTTATGACTTTTAAGAAACTGGAAAGATACTGCGCCTTGATCACTTTGTGCACCAAAGTCAGAAAGACACTGAAAGAGAAAACATTCCATTTAATAGAAAAAAGCAAAAGTGAGACTATGTGACAGCATAATAGAAACTTTTTCATCACTCCAAGCATAAAATAAAAGCTGTAGATTTTTTTTTATTACAAGATCCTATTCAGATACTTTACTAGGAAGTTCAGAGCAGCAAAAATTACTATATTACCTGAGAAATTACCCAAACAGTTCAAGTAGTTCCCAAAATTTAAATTGCTCAAGGGCAAATATTTTAAAATAATACTTTCTGAACGTTGTTGTTATTCTTTACATTATGAAATGAGCTAGAGTGTTAGAAATAAAACAAGGAAGAAGCTCAATCCCGAATGGCTATTCAAAGACTTTGGTAGAAAGTCTGTTCTGCAGATTCATTGATGGTCCTACAAAGAGGATGCAAGCACACCTTCCCTTTGGATCTGGGCATCCTTGTGACTGCTTCATAGAAAAGACTAGGGCATAAGTGATGCTCTGGGACTTCCATGGGAGCTGATAGATGGCCATGCATTTTTAGCCCAGTTTGCTGGGTCACGTATCCTGGAAGCTGTCATAGAAGATGCTCAAGGAACCCAAGACCACCCTGTTGTAAGGAAGCCCAAGATACAGAGAGAGGCCAGGCTAGGCTTTCTTGTAGAGAGTCTCATTTGAATCCAGACTTTGAGTTGTCCCAGGCCAGGTTCAGACGTGTGGGTGGAACCTTAAGATGAGTCAGACACCAGCCATTTAGGTCACCTTGAGCCCCTCAGATCTTCTCAAAGCTCCAGACTCTTTAGAAGAGAGAAAAGCTACCTCCTTTATGTAATTTAACTTCCTGACCACGACTCTTAGGCTGTACTAAAAGGGTTGTTGTTTTAAACTACATTTTTGGGTGATTTGTTAGGTAGCAATAAACTAAGTGTTGTTCAGTAATTGTTGAATGATTCTCCATTGCGCAGGAGGTTCCACTGAATAAAACTAATGAGAACTGAAAACAACAACAACAACAGCTAAACAATTGATTTGGCTTCATATATTTTACTGAATTTTTTCCCTCTCCAGTTAGTAAGGCTGGTAAGTAGTTTCTTGAAGCTCTTATTGTGACATTTTCCCCTGCCAGTTCATTTAATTCATTTAGCAGCAAATATGAATGCATTAACTTTTGTGCACGATTCATCATCTGAGGAATTAAGAGATGTATGAAAAAAAAAACAATGCTGCGAGCAGGTTGTGTACAATGTAACTGAAAAGACACAGTTTGACACTTCATGTATGAACCGTGCTAAGGAGGGGTATAGCACACTCCTTCGGGAATTCAGGATAGACCAGCACTTCTTTCACCGGATTTTTTTTACTAATATGTTTCTCCATGTGTCCATATATGGCAAATGAAATAGAAATTAATGTAACTCTTCAATCAAAATATATCTTCTGAAATCTTTGAGAGAAGCAAGTTTGAAGACTGCATTATTTGGGATAGTCTGCTGAGATCTTTGTCCTCAAATTTTAATTTTTGAATATTTTAATTTTTTTTAAAGATTTTATTTATTTATTTGTCAGAGAGAGAGAGAGAGAGAGAGAGTGAGCAAGCACAACCAGGCAGAGTGGGAGGCAGAGGGGGAGAGAGAAGCAGGCTCCCTGCCGAGGAAGGAGCCCCATACGGGACTTGATCCCAGGACCCTGGGATCATGACCTGAGCCAAAGGCAGTGGCTTAACCCACTGAGCCACCCAGGCATCCCAGAATATTTTAATTTTTTTAAAATAGAGAAACCGTAATGAACGCATTCTCTTGAGATTGAATTATTTACTATACATTTATAATAAGCATTTTCAAGCGGGTGACTATCCGGATACTGTCTTAGCCACTGAGTTTTTACTATTCTTTGGGAGAAAGTAGTTTCATGCACGTGTTACAATATCATCTCTTTGCTCCTGTACCTTAGCCATAGCTTTGGGATATTGTAAACAATGCTTGCACGAATTTGCACATTCAGTTTATCTGAAATATTTGGGAAGCATTAAAGGCCAGTACTCATAGAAATCACAGAAGAAAACTGGGTATGGTTTAATCAGTAGCAAGTGGCGTCACCTAACCATTAGGTAGATTATAAAGAGGTGAGCAACAGTCATGAAAGCACCAAATAGTTTTCTAGTTAACTTACTAGACTTTTTTTTTTTTTTTTAAGATTTTATTTGTTTATTTGACAGACAGAGGTCAGAAGTAGGCAGAGAGGCAGGTAGAGAGAGAGAGGGGGAAGCAGGCTCCCCACTGAGCAGAGAGCCCGATGCGGGGCTTGATCCCAGGATCCTGGGATCATGACCTGAGCCGAAGGCAGAGGCTTTAACCCACTGAGCAACCCAGGTGCCCCCTTACTAGACTTTTTATTCAATGGAGTGGTTGCCATTTTTCATGGGTTATTCCAAAAATGAAATCATGTATTAGATTCCTTTTCAATGTGTAGATTGAAGTGAAGCATCTTGAGTTTATTTTTCTCCTTTGCAAAAAGAAAAAAAAAAAAGAGAATTCTGTTGTATTAATTATCTAATTGCAAATTACCACAAACTTAGAGATTTAAAACAATGCATACTTATTATCTCAAAACATCTGTGGGTCAGAAGTATGGACATGGCTTAAATATGTCCTCAGCAAACACACAGTCAGGTTGTGGTCCAGGCTGGACCCTCATCTGAAACTCAACTCGATTCTTTATCTGAAAAGATCAGATAAAGCCCATGTGGTTATTGGCAGAATATGTACCTTGCAGACTGTGGAACCGAGAACTTCAGATACTTGCTGCCCATTGGTTGGATGACTGTCCTTGGTTCTCTGCCGTGTGACCCTCTGTGGGACAGTTTACTTTTTTAAAGCCACAAGGGAGAAGGATTCTCAGCAAGAGAGATTTATAATTGTATGTAATGTCATCATGACATCCTTTTATGTTCTATTCTGTTCATTGGAAGCAAGTCCAGTGACGTCTACACAAAAACATAAAGAACATAAGAGGGGATGATGGGCCACCTTAGAGACTACACTACCATTCCCTTTAAAGGTCCCTCAAATACATTATTCTTTAGATAATCAAAGATAATTTTACATATTATTTAATCATCTCAGACAAGATAAATGTTTTTGTTTTATGTTGCTACTAAAGAAGTATTTGATAAATATTTGATGGTAAATGTAGGAAGCCATCAGCATTATTAAGTACAAATAAGTTTTACTACAGTAAAAAGAGGTAAGTAAAAATTTATTAGGTGTGATCTGTATAGGGAAAATGGAATTTTAACTAAAGAAATTGAAAATAGTCATTTTGAAGCCTTCTTACGTCTTCTAAAATTGTTTCTGTATAAAATTAAATTCTAAATTTGCCTTGAAATAGTTCCTTAACATTTAATAAATATGCTATGATTATGGAATAATAAATCTCACATAATTGCTTTAGAAGAATACAGTCTGTTTCCTAAAATGTATTTTAGGGTCAGTTTATGAATCTTTAGAACCTACAGTTTCTAGGTGGTTACTTATAATTCTCATAAAAAGCTTAACTTATTTAGACCAATACAGCAATCACATATGCCTATTTATTTGTCCATATAAATCTCATTTGTCTGGAATGCTGTCCATAATGCTAAGTTCAGATTAAAGGTTTTAGCATTGGGATTTAAAATAAGCCTGAAGGCACATTAGGGCAACTGCCTTTATTAACAGAGGCCTGGAAGCCCTCTCTTTTCAACCTTTCTGACCCTATTAGAAGAATTTTTTTCTTTTTGTGAATTCTAGAATGCCGGATATTCTTCTGGGGGCTGCATTTCATTTCTGCCTTTAGACCTTGGTTTTCATCAAAGTAATTGGTTATTAGCTTATAGAAAATGAAACACACAGTTTGGAGATAAGATTCTAATTTCTGGGTTCATACTCATTGAGGAACTGTCATGTTTCTGTATGGAGGGGGGAGTAAGTTAGATTGGTTTATTGGGCAGACAGGGTAAGAGTCAAATTTACTGCTGCCCTGTGCCCCTCAGCTTCCAACTCTTCCTTGACGTCAGAGAGCTCTGCTCTGCAGCACAGACCGATCTTCAGGCTGTTTAGGAAGTTAAAGTGGGTGACTGCAGTCCCTCATCACTGTCTGAGAAAGGATTCCAAGCCTATGCCACCCAACAGCATCATCTTAGTAGTAGGGAGAGGTGGAATGAGCAGCCCTTCATCTGGCCTTGGGCCATGCCACAGTGATGAAAGTGTGCAAAGTTGTGGATTCAAAAATATGTATTTCTGTGTTTTCTCTGGCTGTAAAGGGAACTGTCTTTTAGACACTGTGAACTGACAATTAAGCTATATGTATGTTGTTCTTTCTTTCCTACGTATAATTGCTGACTTAGAAATTATGTGCTAGGTTGAGGTGCCTGGACTGCTCAGTCCTTAAGCGTCTGCCTTAGGCTCAGATCATGATCCTGGCGTTCTAGGATCGAGCCCCGCATTAGGCTCCCTGCTCAGTGGGAAGCCTGCTTCTCCCTTTCCCACTCCCTCTGCTTGTGTTCCTTCTCTTGTTGTGTCTCTCTCTGTCAAATAAATAAGTAAAATCTTGAAAAAAAAAGGAAATTATTTTCTATGTCAAATTAGGTCCAGAACTCTTGGTACTGTTCACTAAATATTCATTGATTAGATGTTATTCATTTGAAGAAAATCTAGTTTTAATTCCATAAACATATAAAAAAGTTGGGTAGCCAAATCTGTCGTGATCCCAGAAATCCCTACCCATATGCTACACTTTTTTTTTTTTAAGTTTTTATTTATTTGACAGAGAGAGAGATCACAAATAGGCAGAGAGGCAGGAAGAGAGAGAGAGGGAAGCAGGCTCCCCACTGAGCAGAGAGCCCAACACGGGGCTCGATCCCAGGACCCTGAGATCATGACCTGAGCTGAAGGCAGAGGCCTAATTCCCTGAGCCACCCAGGTGCCCCCGTATGTTACATTCTTGAAGAAATTAGGCACAATTCATTTGTGGTCTTTTCCTGTGCAGTTTTTAGATGAAGTCATGCTGGATCACGATGTCAAAATCTTGTTTGAATCAGGGAAAAAGAAGTTAAACAAACCATCTCTTCATTTCAAAGTATATTCATTCCACTGTTAAACTATCAGTCGTTGTTGGATTTCTTCAAATCAAAGCATGATTCATATAATTACTGTGTTATGATTCGCTTTATTAAAGGGGTAAAGGTATTGTAATGGTTTGTGATGAATGAAGAGGAGATGAGTTCTGAGGCACTTGTCTGAGTGAGAACTGCTGGGTATTGAGTTGAGTTAGAGTTGTTGTTGAATATTCTCTTAATGTGATTGGATCCAGACACAAGACGTTTTGTTCCTTAAAATCCCACTGAAGTGGGCGCCTGGGTGGCTCAGTGGGTTAAGCTGCTGCCTTCGGCTCAGGTCATGATCTCAGGGTCCTGGGGTCGAGTCCCGCATCGGGCTCTCTGCTCTGCAGGGAGCCTGCTTCCTCCTCTCTCTCTCTGCCTGCCTCTCTGCCTACTTGTGATCTCTCTCTCTGTCAAATCAATAAATAAAATCTTTAAAAAAAAAAAAAATCCCACTGAAGTATATTTTAAGAATGACCTACATAATAACGAATTTTCAAATTTTTATTAACATTCTGCAAAAAAGAAAAAAAAAAGAACTCTGGCATAATCACCTGGGTTTTCAGTTTAAATTCATGCTTGTTATTATGTTTCTTCCAGTTATTTCATAAGAATTTGTTGAAAAGTTATTGATTTCCTAGATTTAAAAAAAATCTGTATTTTATTTATAGCCACTTAGAACTTGCTGCTCAACAGACTGCATTTTGTTCCAGTGATAAATATTAGAGGAGGGAATGTTAAGTTATTCTTTTTTTCTTTAATTTCTTTTTTTTAAGTTTTTTTTTTTTTAATTTATTTGACACAGAGATAGAGAACATAAGTAGGCAGAGAGGCAGGCAGAGGGAGAGGGAGAAGCAGGCTCCCCGCTGAGCAGGGACCTCGATGTGGGGGGCTTGATCCCAGGATCCTGGGATCATGACCTAAGCCAAAGGCAGCTGCTTAACCAGCTGAACCACCCAGGCGCCTCAAGGAATGTTAAGTTATTCTAATTAATAATTTTTAGAACCCTACAAGAAGTAAATTCCTTTAGGAATTTGGTAAGACGAGAGTGAGTATTAATATCCGTTATTTGCGGGGCACCTGGGTGGCTCAGTGGGTTAAAGCCTCTGCCTTCGGCTCAGGTTATGATCTCAGGGTCCTGGGATTGAGCCCCACATCGGGGGTCCCTGCTCAGTGGGGAGCCTGCTTCCTCCTCTCTCTCTCTGCCTGCCTCTTTGCCTACTTGTGATCTCTGTCAAATAAATAAAGAAGATCTTTTAAAAAAATCATTATTTGCTAATTCACATCAGGTTTAACTCTGCAGAAAGTAAAGACCAGGCCTGTTTTGGGGCTTCAGTGCTTGAGCCGAAAATGAGGAAATACTTTGGCAGTACTTCATCTGTTTGGAAGCAATAGCATTTGATGTTAAGGAACCGTGTCTGTTTTATAAAATAAGATTTTGATCATCAGTTAGTATGTAGTTTCTCTCCAAACATCTATAAAGTTTTTTCTTTCTTTCTTTTCTTTTTTCTTTCTTTTTTTTTTTTGCTTGATTCTGCTCACAGATTACTTCAGTTTCCATTAGCTGTCTTCCATGACTTTGGGGTCAGTCTCGTTTTATTCCCAGGAGGGCAGCACAGAGGTCTTCCATATGGGCACTGGAAGCTTAGACTGAAACAAGGAATCGGACCGGTTAGGCTTATTCACTTGTGGACTTCACTTACCTTTACCGGGTGAGCCACTTGGAGGTCTTATTAAAATGTCAAGCTTGATTTGTAGCCTTGGGGTGAGGCCTGAGCTGCATTTCCAAGTTTCTAGGTCATTGCCATGATATGAGTATCTGGAAGGGACCATCGTTTGTGCTGCAGTTGTGAGGGATGTGAGATGATAATCCCAGTGAGAAGGCTTCCGTCCCCCTTCTTCGTTTTGGCAGACCCTTGACAATTCTGACGTGACATCCAGCTCATTACCTGTAGGTTTCATTGATACTACCACTGAGGTTCAATTTTGAATTGTAGACTACACGAGTAAGTCATTCATTGATTAAACACATGTGGACTGATATCCTACTATGTGCTAGACATTCTCTTAGGTGCTGGGTCACAAAGGCGCAAAAGCCTCAGATAAGTAGAGATCGTTGTAATACGGTGTGATTATTGCTACTTAAGGAAAGTCCAGGTACTATGTGAGGCTTTGGAAAGCCTGCTCAGGGGAACGGATGGGAAGGCTGAAACCTGAAGGCAACCAGGGCGCATGTGGGATGGGACAGAGATGCCTCCAGATGTCCCGCTGCCCACAGTGTGCTCCACAGATCAACAACGTAGAGCTGACCGCAGAGCTTGGTAGAAACAGTCATGGGCTCCTCCCCAGACCCCTGCACCCCAGAATCCAAATCTGTATTCTCACAAGATCCTCCAATCATTTAGTCAAGGGAACGGTGGCTGTAGGGGAGAGAGCAGGGACATTCAGCCGAGTCTAAGAAATTGACTTCCCTGGAGGAGACAGCCAGCAGTACCTTGAAGCTGATACTTCGAAGGCCAGTTAGTGAAAGAGATTATTCCTGAGTTTCTTTGTTAGTTTATCAGAAAGTGTACATTCTTTGTATTATTTTTAATTAACTGATAAAAACGTCTAGAAAGGCTGGGTACAAAGTCCATTGTTAGCCCAGAGCGTTCCCCCTGTCTGAAATGGGGCTTGTTATCAGAGTTGGACTTCTCAGGCTTCAAGTGCTTTACTAAAGTCTCTGTGCTACATCGTTCGGGGAATAATCTCGGTTTGAAAAACTTCTGCCAACCATAAGGATGATTGCTTATGCCATTCCAAGAAAGTCCTTTTCCTTTCTCTTTTTTAAAAAAAATTCATTTTAACTTATTTTTTATTTTAAAATTTTTAATTTAATTTTTAATTTTTTTTATTATGTTATGTTAGTCCCCATACAGTACATCATTTGTTTTTGATGCAGTGTTCCAAAATTCATTGTTTACGTATTACATCCAGGGCTGTGTGCAATATGTGCCCCTTTCTCACAGACCCTCCCTCATGGTCCGCACTGGACTTCATGGGGCATTCATTTCCAGCTGTGCAGGTGATGTTTGGTTCTTGCTGACAGATGCGCCCTATGTCAAGTTCAGCGTTCAAACAAAATAGGCTGGGATCTCAGAAATATGAGAGTCCTCATGTAACAGTACAAAGCAGACATAGTCTTTCTAAATTTACTGGTTGCCTATGGCAAAGATGGTTTTTTGCTTTAAGTTGTATTTGTTGTAACTTTCATAAATCCACCCAGTTTCCTTTTGGTAAAATTGGCCTCTCACAAATCCACTTTCTGTTCCATGCATCCGTCACTATCCTTGAACCGTAACTGATGCATTCAAGGATGTGTTTTTTCATTAGATTCATAGACGGTTTGTATTTAATGCATGATCTATAGAAAGTGAGTAAGATGAAGAGGATAGAAACTTACACGTAACAGTGAAGAAAGAAAATTTCGGATGCTGTGAGGTCCATATTTAAGAATTTGTTTTAAAAGTAACTGAGTTTTGGGGCACCTGGGTGGCTCAGTCTGTTAAAGCGTCTGACTCTTGATTTCAGCTCAGGTCATGATCTCAGGGTGGTGAGACGGAGCCCATGTGGAGCCGGCCTCGGATTCTCTGTCTCCCTCCGCCCCTCCCCCACCCCACCCACACCCCACTCCAAAACAACAAACAAAAAACTAAAACTGAGTTCTTACTTGTCAAGTTTAGCATCCTGGGCATTTTATTTTCAGTTACTTTATTTTAAAAACGTTCTATACCTTTAGCCTGTGTGATGGTAATGCTTCTTAGCTTCCTTCCTCTCTCCATTCCTCCCTCCCTCCCTCTCTCCTTCTCTCTCTCTCTCTTTCTTTCTTCTTTCTTTTATCTGAAGCTATTTCAGAAGTGTATCTCACTCCACTTAGATGTATGGCTTTTCTTCTCTGTGACTAGAAATGTTAATTATTACCATAACTTTGAAATATCTCAATGTGAGAAGCCCAATTTGTTTAATGAGTCGTCCATAATTTATAAAAGTTGTCAAGCTTTATTGGATCATTTGCATTAAAGTCTATTTTAGATGGGGAATCTCCTAAAAATAGCCATATTTAAACTGAGACATTGCTTGTTTGTGATGACAATAATGTGAATACCATAGCTTGCATGATATTTTTCCATTTTAACTTAGGTCTTTCTCTGATGGTTTGGAGCTTTTTAGGCTCATTGAGTGTAATGTGTTTCATTTTCAATGTCAAAATCTGATGAGATGCTGAGTCATGGGTCTGATATGGTACTGGGCCAGACCATGATGTCTCCTGGGAACTTCTGACTTGGGCTTGGATCAAGGTAGCTTTTACTCTTGGTTATTTGGAAAGAAGCATCTTGAAAATATAAATAAATTAGCGACATGGGTGGGATTGTTTCAAGACACCTCCGTGGATACGAGAAAGATGTGTGGAGACACATCTACTCTCTGTGGGTTGCTGCCTTTTCCACCTGTAGCTGTATCAGCACAGAAACATTCACACTGTCTGAACTCTCATATCTCCTAGATGTATCTCATGCAGACACTGGAATCGCCCCCTTTGACTCCTTAGGCTTAGTTCCAGATTTCTCTCTCTGTCCACTTGGGACTTTCCATGCGCGGTCTTGACCATAGCCTACTGCTACTATAGTATTAACTTCTGATATCCAGGAGATTATTTATAGAACTCAGAGCCCTTATGGGAGGCAAGGAGGGTGAGATCGGTCCAACGAGGTCCAGGAAAACAGTTAGAAAATTAGAAAGTCACACACATATGGGTAGTTACTCAGGCATCTTCAAAAAAACCAAGTAGAAGCTTTCATGTTTTAGATCGAGTTTCAGAATTTAAATCATTTCACAAACCTACCACTTTTATATTTCATTTCTGTTATCTTTTATTTTAAATATACAACAGTCCTTCAAAAGTTATACAAAAAGGACTAAGATCTCATTAATTACCGTGAGCTTCCATTGCCCTTCATTTTGCAAGGAAGTTGCAGATGCTTAACCGTATTTGAGCTCTGGGTATTCAAGAGCAGTGCTGCTCCACAGAACTTTCCCAAGCACAGAAATGTCCTGTATCTTCATTGTCCAGTACCGTAGCCACTAGCCACTTGTGGCGGCTGAGCACTTGAAAGGTGACCAGCAGCACAGAGACTCAGTGAACTCCTTAGTTTTGCCTAAATGTAATTAGTTTAAAATGTAATTGCAGTATCCACATGTGGCTAGTGGCTCCACAATTCTAGAGAATAGCAACTATCTCGTGAATGTCTGTTGCAGCTCCGTGACCGTTTTGGGGTAACTTGCATACCTCCTGCACTCAGTTGATGAATAAGGTGAGCTGTCACTAAAACTCACTGTGCCCCAGTCCTTACTACAAAGTCATTTTTATCCACATGAAAGAATGTAAGACCTTCAGTAAGAAGCTCTCAGCTGATTGTCAGTTCTTTGATAAAGTCAGATGAGTTTGCTCCAGTGGTTGTAAGATCAATATTATAATAGTGTAAAATGCACAATTATGGTGATTATACCACCATGCCACCAGACGTGGCTGGTCAGTAAGGTGAGCTTGGAGGGGCTCCTGTCCTATGACGATCTCTCTTTTGGTGGAGCAACATGTGGTAGGGATGATTTTCTAAGTGGTGCCTGAGTTTCACAGCCAGGACATATTCCTGTTTAAAATAGGTGTGACCTCGAGGCATTTACTTAATTTCTCTGACTCCTGTTCTTCTTCTCTAGTAAGGGGAGAAATACAGCACCTAAATCCCAGGGCTGTTATCAAGATGAAGTAAATCCACATTACGAAAGCACTTTGAAGAGTATCTGACACATTGTTAGTGCCACAGAATTAGTCGTTAAAGAAACACAATATACATGGCATGGAAAGCACAGCCATTGGCTGTCAGTCACTACTGATGGGCTGCTAAACAACATTCTTCAAACGTCACCTGTATTTCTGCTATTTAGGCAAGTGTCAGTGGCCTGGATAACATGTACTTGGCCCTTGAGACTGAGTCCTTCCTTGCCGCATCTAAAAACGTCTGGGTGATGTTCTTATTGAAGAGGACACGTGAAAGCTGATTGGGGTGCCAGGGAGGGGAGTGTCTTAGCGATACCTAAATAACAAGCTGGACATAAATATCACACCGGCAGGTGTCCTCCTCCCTGACTCTTGTCAAGGTTGGATTAAATCACTGTCAAGTCTTCCCGAAGAGTGTGCTGGAGAATGACTAATTCAATAGGAGGTTACAAGATGTTGAAAGACAAAAGATTCTGTGCTCAAAAATATCTGAGAATTAGCAGCTTTGAAAGGAAAAATTAATTATATTTCTTTATGGCAGGTCTACTCAGAGTCTTTCATGTACCACTGTGTTTAGTGAATCTCCAAACTTGCTTGAGTATGAAACTCTTTTTTAAAGGCATTATGAGGGACTTACACCCACTACAACTCAAAACACTGTAAAATAAACCAAACGACAGTAAGGAGAATTTGAACAAATGCTAGTATTTGCTGGCAAATGCACAAATTTCTGCCTTCCATCTTTATATGTAATATACTTTTATAATCTATGTTTATTTTTTTTAAAGATTTATTTGTTTATTTGACAGACAGAAATTACAAGGAGGCAGAGAGGCAGGCAGAGAGAGAGGAGGAAGCAGGCTCCCCGCTGAGCAGAGAGCCTGATGCGGGGCACAATCCCAGGACCATGGGATCATGACCCAAGCTGAAGGCAGAGGCTTTAACCCACTGAGCCACCCAGGCGCCCCCATAATCTATGTTTTTGATTTCGAAAGCAATTCTAAGTTCACATCATGGTGATTGCCACCACTTAGTGAACTTTAAAAAGACAATGTACCAAATATCTGTAGCAGACACATTATTTCTTTGTGACCTTGTACAAGTAATTTGATCTCTCTCGGTTTTGATCTTATGTATAAACTAGACTTTGTTTTCATATGAGTAAATGATGAAAGAGATCTTTTTAAATCTTTTTTTATCTTTTAATTCTGATATATTTGAATATATGAATTTTGGATTACATTTAGTTTCATGATATATTTGGTACTTTAAAGAAAAATAAGTTGTCTGACCTTACTATATTTAGAAATAAAATTGGTTAAAATATCCCTAAATAATTTTTTAAAAGTAATTGTTTTAAAAAATTACCATGTGTATATGAAAAGAATATGATATTTCACTACATTAAATAAGACATATACACACATATATACATATACACATACATATATATGTGTATATGTATACATATATATGTTCATATATATGTAACTATAATAGTAACTATATATGTAACTATAATACTCTAATAGTATATATAATGTATACTATACTATAGTGTAACTATAATAGTTACATATATATGTAACATATATATTCATATATATATATATATATATATATATTTTTTTTTTTTTTTTTAAAGAGAGAGAATGAGAATGTGTGAGCAGGAGGGGCTGGGCAGAGAGAGAGAGGGAGAGAGAGAATCTTAAGCAGGCTCCGTGTCCAGCACAGAGCCCAATGCAGGGCTCCTTCTCACAATCCTGAGATCATTACCTGAGCTGAAACCAGGACTCAAGAGCTCAATTGACTGAGCCACTCAGGCACTTCCTATTCAATAATATTTTCTGTCAAAGGATAGAAATTTTAATATAAATGCACATTTATACATATGGCTTGTGAAAAGCATTCTTTTGCAAGAATATTTGAGATTTCAGTGACACTTCAAGCATTCAGGAACTATTACAAATAGGAAAACAGGCGTACAATCAGTGTCTTTCCCAGAACTTACTCAAACAGTATGTTTCCCCCGTGGCAGCGTAAAAGCAGTCTTTGTGAAATGTGGTGTGTAAAAACAAAACAAAGCAAAACAAAGTTAAACAAAAAAATTGAGGACATTTTAATTTTTTCTAGTTTGGCCCCCTTTTTTTTTTTTTCCAGTTTGGGCTTTTTAAAAGATTTATTACTTTAGAGAGAGAACGCATGTGTGCACACATAAGTGGGGAGCGAGAGAGAGAATCTCAACTCCGCACCCAGCCCAGAGCCAGATGTGGGGCTCAGTCTCAAGACCCCAAGATCATGACCTGAACTGAAATCAAGATCAGATGCTCAACTGACTGAACCACCCAGGTGCCCCTCCAGTTTGGGCTTTTAAAATATTTTAATAAAGATTTCAGCTTTTCTTTTGCATTCTGTCTTGTATGGGCCACAAAAGCCCTGAGTCATTTCCATAGAAAAGAACCAAGATCTAGTAAAAGAACATTTGCAACCGGTAACACTTAACAGTTTCAGCATCAGCATTTTCCCAGGTCTTCCCCCCAAGCATTTCAATATTACTTATTAATATTGTTAATTATCTTATCACAACTAATGTTATTACTATTTACCTGTTAAGTGAAGAGTCTCCTGAATGGCCCATCCCAGTGTCATCAGCTTTGCTAAATGGTGATGCTCATCTTGACCAGCCCTTCTCCTTTGGGATGGCACATGTGAGCACGCACAGCCAGTGCACTCGCTCTGTGGCGAAATCCTTTGGCAGTAGTTTTGGCTGTGGCAGATGGAGGCACTGGCATTCCCAGATTGCCTTGACCGTCATTGGAGTGGGAGACCTAAAGTGCTGTTGAAATTTTATTATTTGAAATCTGCTCTGTATGATTGCATAAATTAACAAATATGTTTTGAACATGTTCTATACGCGGATCATGGGGGAGGTGCCTATAATAGTCACTCCATTCGTGCTTTTGAATAAGAGTGCTGAGGACCCCTGTCCTCCAATGACCTATAATTCAAGGGAGGTTGCGGAGTTGCTGAGAACCATTGGTATTCCAGGCCGGAATGCTGTGAGTCACTAGGAGAGGGTCAAGTTCAATGAGGAAGGATTAGGAAGGATTTATTTAGGAAGTGGTTTTTAAATGGAACCATAAGGATGAGTGGGATCATCCATTACAGAGAAACAGTCATTCTCTCTTTCCTGGTTTCTAACAGAACCCCAGTATCCTGATATGAGTTGCAGGTCTATGGGGCCATGTGATCAAGTCAAGTACCAGCCAATAAAATGCACGCAGCATTGAGGGTAGTCCTTCAGTGGGGTCATCTTCAAGGGCAAGGGCATTCTTTTCCCGGTGATGGCTCCACTTGGCTACCTGAAGGCTGGGGTGGTGCTCTCCAGCATGCACAGACGTCTCAAACACCGACTAGGATGGTGGTTATCCCATGGATAGTGCATTTCAACCAGGGACATGATGAGTACCTGCAACCGCTAAACCAAGGGAGACGACTTTGAGCCACCAGGGAAATAAACCACCTGCTTGAAGACACCATTATTTTGGGATTCGACTCTTACATGTAGCTTGCCTGAATAAGTGACTGAAAATATGCATGTAGCCATGGTGTCGCTGAAGAGGTTTATTGGCTGAGCTCATTCCTTTAGTTTCTTTATACTTAGATCTTGAGATAGACCTAAGACCACTCTGTGATCTCATTTGATCTACACAAGAATATAGGAAGTTCATAGTAGGTATATATCTTTAGGGTATTTGTGTTTGTAACTTTGTATATTTAGGGGAGGAGGGTACAAATTTAAATGCAAACTGGATATAATATATGGTACCATTTTATCATTTGAAATTATGCACAGAATAGTCTTAAAGTTATACCTAAGACATTACAAATAATGGCCTTTCATCATCTTTATTTAATCTTCTCCATTTATCCCTAGGCTTTCATATGTATTCCTTGGCTTCCAAATATTTTATGGGTCATGAAGATCCCTCATCTAATATGTAAATAATATTTAGGGGATATTTTTGTCTTAAATTTGCACACATTTTTTACACTATGGACCCAGAGTTGGGAGTCCAACGCTGCTGCTTTCCAGCTGGGTAACTTTTGGAAAGTTTCTTAAACTTTCTCTCCTTGAATTTCACCACGGGTAAAATGGGGAATAATAGAACTTACCCCAAAGATGGAATTAATATATGGAAGGGCTTCTGTGGTTCTTGGCACCAATAGACATCAAATGATGAGAAATTTTTATAGTGGAAATCTTTCCTGAGAAGCCGTGGAGTTTAGACTTGATTGATGAACATGTGAAATAGGAAACGATTGAAATTGGGAGCAGAAGCATACTGGATGAGGGAACTGGAATTTTAGGTCGGTTAAAGAGATTGGACTTTGGAAGAGGGCCTGAAACAAGGATCAAGTACCAATGTTGGAACATCATTTAAATAAGAACTAAGGGCTTACCCAGGTGTCCAGAATCCGAGCAGTAAGTCTGCTTTTGTCTGTCCAGCCTAAGGACAGTTTTTAGTCCTAAACTGGTTAGGTCAACTAAGTATCAACCTCCCATGCACAGTCCTTTAACAGACCAGGCATATTTCTCCCACAAGGATGGAAAGATAAGTTTTTAACTTACTTCAGGATGGCAGAGGTCATCAGAAAACCTTATTCTCTGAGAGGGCAAGATCCAGAATGAGAATCAGAATCTGAATTTTGCAGCCAAAGATAAGGCACCTGAGATTTGTGTGGGAGAAGCATCTGGTATGCTGTGTCTCCGTGAGGCAGAGCTGTTAATTCTTGACTCACTAGAACATAATTATTCACCAATAAAATGTGATAGAAGAGGATTTGTTTTCGTATAATGACTTCTGTACTCCAAACATCCCCAACCTCCTTGCAGATGAATGATTGAGGAGCTCCCTTACCCTCCCACCTGCTCAGGAGCAACTGGAACCTCCACCAGCAATTCTTACAGCCAAGTGAGAGCACAATGGGGGAAGACTGCAGTGGAGGTGGTGTGTTTGGCATTCATTTAAATGATAGCTTGAATAAAATAGATCTATCTCCAAAGCACTTTTTACACTCTTGCTGTCTTCATTGTTTCTGCTGAGACCTCGTTAATCAGTGGGATGGCCGGATGCATATTCATGCAGGCCTGCTCCCCACCAATTAGCTGTTGCATGCCGTGCAGTCGGAAATGCCTTTAAGCACTGTGTCCCTGAGCCTCCTTTGAATAGGAAGAACAAAATAATTTCCAAATTTCTAATTGGGATGCTCTGTACAGTGTAATTCCAGGAAAAAAAAAAAAAAAAGATACTGGAGCTGAAGAAACATTCCATGTCATTCCTCTTCTTGCTTAAGGAAAAAGTCATCCATGGTGGTTGTGTATGTGTGTTAAAATGCTGATTCTGATTCCATAAATGGGGCAGGGTCTGAGAGCGTATTTCCAACAGGCTCCCTGGTGACCTTGGTGATGCCAGTGCTTGCCCTGTGTCCGTGGCACGAGGGGATGCTCTTGTTAGCGACGTGAGCGAGGGGCCCCACTCTGCTGTGAGTGGTTCTGGAGCCGTGCCTACTGGGCTTCCGGCATCTAGAAACTCAACCCAAAATTGAAGTCTCAGGTGCTGCTCCTCACATCCTGAGCCCGGGATATAAACACCAAACCAGAGCCCATCCGTGCAGCACGGGGTCCAACATGAGTGTTTGGACCTGCGTTTTTGAAACATCTGGATAATCTCAACGATGGAGGCCCTCTTGTAAGTCACGTATGATCTTTTTCTCACAGAGAAGCCTCCTTGAAATGGTCTTGGAGGTTTGGAGGTTTTCAGGCTATTTTATTTTTTTTTTCCCCCGGAAAGAACTGGTAAAGCATCATTTCCATTCATCATCCTCCAGTGTCTTTTCTGAAACCGGGGTGGGGCCGTGAAGTGCTTTGTCGAATAAGTGGAGGCAGATGTCACTCTGACTCCTGAGAGAGTCGGTGTAGCAGGCGGGGCATCCGGGGTCCCGAGACCCTCCCCAGACTGTGCCTGATCTTCGGGTGGCTCAAGCTGTGATGTTTTTCTGTGTTGCCTGCGCCCCGTTCCTATTTTCAGGACCCACTCTATGTAGCATCTTCTGTACTTACAGACTTACCTCAAATCCCTCTAAAACGGGGGTGTCCCAGGAAGCGTGTGGAGGTGCACCAACAGTGGGAGAGAAGGGCCCAGGGCCCTTCATTGCTGGAAAGAGTTCTCTCACGAACCCACAGAGTTCTTCATTTAGTAGCTCAGAACTTGAAGCGGGGAGAGTGTCTGCTGCTCTCCGTCCCATCTGCTCTGGGCACCGGCCCACGTGCTGCTTCTGCTCTTCAAGACTGGTGAGCGTGTAGAAAGACTTGTGAATAACATCTCCCGTCAGCAGCGTTCATAGAGCGCCTTACCGTTTACAAAGCTCTTCACATAAATTGTCTCAATGATGGATGTTGGGCAGCTTGCCTGAAGTCACTCGGTTAGTGTGGATCTCAAAGGTGTTCTAAAGCCGGGTCCGGATTCACCGCTGGTGAGTGCTGGCACATACGTAGTCTTCAGGCATAGACTAGTATTTATTTCCAAGTATTATGTAATCCTGAGTTTGTTCTTTTTTATGTTATGGTACGTTTCGACTGTTTCCCTGATTAAAACCAAAATCTGATAAAATTTTTTAAAAGTTCCATTTCATGAGCAAATGGGCTCCTCCATTTTTCAAACAGTAATTTCTCATTCTTGATGATGTCCTTGTTGGCATAGCTAATAGGAAAAGAACACTATAAAAATGTTACTGTGCCACCAACTACCTTTATTTCAAGGCATATTATATGCTTCCAAGGGCTTCTTGTATCCAATACAGATAATTTAAGACAGTGTTGTAAGCAGACAGGACGGACCATAGCATCGTTTCTGTGTCGTGCTCAAGGTCAGGCTGGCTCTCTGTGGCACTGCCTGGGGTCAGAGCGTTGTTGTGATGATTGAAACAATAACGTGAAGCACATAGCCATAGAGCGTAAGCATGACTGACTGCTAGCTCTTTCAATTAACATTGTCATTTCACATATTTTATGTCATCATTTATATCCTTCAAAAATCGTAATGACTAGCTAAGTCCCGAGTCACTGCCTTGTCTGTTGGTCCTGGGCCTGCCCTTAAGTTTGCTCGAGTGGATTATGTCACCGGGTTTTGTCACCGGGTTTTGTGTTTTGCCTTTCCTCAAAATCCGTGTCACAAAAGATTCAGTGACAAATGTCCCTGGTTTTCTCATTCTTGGGGCACAGTCAGCTGAGGGAAGAGAGTCCCAGAGTCAGGGTTTATGTCTCCTGTTTTGGGGAGCAGCGAGTGGCTGGATACAATGGCTCTTTTTACCCATTAAGGTAAATCACTCTCATTTGTCTGAGCTTTCATGGTACACGAAGGAGGAGGGGAAAACTAAGTTTGATCTGTCTTCACCCTCCAAGGGGGCGAAAGACATTGATGACGTGTAAGAAATTTTTAAGAGTTTTATTAATTTTTAAACTAATTAATTAGTTAATTCCTCTATTTATAAGATTTTTTTGAGAAAGAGAGAGAAGTCATGTGCTCCAGCTAGGGGAGGGGCAAAAAGAGAGACTCCTGAGAAGTCCCTGTGCTGAGCTCCAGGGCTGGATCCCAGGACCCGGAGATCACCGTCTGAGCTGAATCAAGAACCAGACGTTTCACTGACTGAGCCCCCCAGGTGCTCCAGGGGGTTATTTTTGTGTGTCTTTAGAATAGAAGCAGCAGCTCTAGGAGCCAGTGTTCTTGTGCCCCTGTGTTCTTACTGCCCCTGTCCCGTGCACTCCGGCTAGCCAGTCATCTTGTAACTAAACACCGTGCTACATCAGAGGAAAAAAAGAAAAAAACGGTAATTAACCAGTAATTAACCGTATATAAGACACCATGGATGATATACTATCATATATTACAATGAAAGGAGGAAGCAGAAGAAAAAGGAAGGTGCTAAGTTACCTGTGTCTGCCGTGTTGCTCTAAAGTCAGTTCCTTAAAGTCTGTCACTTCGAGCGGTTCTCCTACATATTATCTTCCCTCACTCCTTGGTGCTATTTGCTGCCATATTAAGCCTGGAATTAGACTGCTGCTCTCGTCTGGTTTCCCTAGGAACTTTCCCGAGTGATTCGTTATACAGGAAATTATCATCCCACAGTTAGGAAAGTAACGTTACAGGTGAACGGTGTTTTGACAGAATTTTCAAAATTAAGTCGCATACCATACCTTCGCAGAGTTGAGATATCTTAATGTGTATGCCCCTGGGAGACTTCTCTTTCTCATCCAAAGAGGGGAGATGAGAATGAAAAATGATTCTGGGTTTTTCTTGGTTGTTGTTATTGTTGTTGTTTTTATCAAAAATTGGAGAGTAGAGCTTTTCTCCAGGCAAATGATCCAGCTGTCTGGGGTAACATTTAGACATGAAATTCAGAATCTTTTTAATTACACTCATTAATTGTTTACCCAGTTATTACATCATTAATTGCCACTCTTGTTGGGCCAGTACCCAGATGACTACCATCTCACAGCTTGGCTGATAAGTAGGGGATGATTCACTGTGTTTTCCTCACTCTCTTGACATCAATGCTTAGAGATTTATCGTTATTAAAAATATATATATTTATATTATAAATTTACAAACTATATATTATTATATGAATTATAAATTTATCTATTATAAATATATAAATTCAGTCTTGTGTTCCCTGACTTGAGTATAAGACAGAAATGGTCTCATTTAAGATTAGTTTGAAATTCGTCCCTCACAGTTTCCAGAGTTAATACATATGTTAGTGAAAGACATTATTAAAAGGAAGAAGCACCTTATCTTAACTATGCAAATACTGAAGATTTAAATATTACTATGAGAAGAAATTAAAATGGCATCACGCAACAGTACCTTTTCACGGAAACCATTTATGATGGCATTGATGATGAGGTGGTCAGAAACCTTGGTTTTCTTTCTTTTATTTTTGTACTGTGGTCAGAACAGTTAACTTGAGATCTATCCTCTCAATGAAGTTTTGAGTGCATAGCACAGTATTGTTAATTACAAGTGCTGGATTGTACACATGGTCTCCCATACTTATTTATCTTGTGCAACTAAAACTTTACACCCCTTAAATAACAACTCCCAGGGACGCCTGGGTGGCTCAGTTGGTTAAGCAGCTGCCTTCGGCTCAGGTCATGATCCCAGCGTCCTGGGATCGAGTCCCACATCGGGCTCCTTGCTCGGCGGGGAGCCTGCTTCTGCCTCTGCCTGCCATTCTGTCTGCCTGTGCTCGCTCGCTCTCCCTCTCTCTCTCTGACAAATAAATAAAAAATCTTTAAAAAAAAAAAATAACAACTCCCAGTTTTCTTCTCCACCGTGGCCCTCTCCACTCTTGCCTCTGGTAACCAGCCTTCTACTCTGGGAGTTTGTTGGTTTGTTTGTTTAGACTATTTTAGATGCCTCCTTAAGTGCCATCTTGCAGTATTTGTCCTTTTGTGCCAACTACACTTAGCACGGGGTCCTCAGGCTCCTCCGTATTGTCCCATATAGTAGAATTTCATTCTCTTTCAAGACTGGGTATATTGCATTGTGTATGTATCCTGCATTTTCTGTATCTGTTCATCCAGCTGTGGAAACTTAGGTTGCAAAAATCTCGGCCTTTGTTTCAATACTTACAGTAACTGGTGGAGAAGATTTTGACTTATCATTTAGTCTTATGATCTTCCATTGCTTTGCTATAGGAAGCATCTTGTTTTTAGCGTCTTTCCTTCAGAGACAGTTGCAATGGTGAGTGGGGACCATGGAACATGAGTGAAAAGTAAAGTTCAACATGGCATGCAAGAAAGCTAAATAAATTCAATACAATTCAAATCATGATTGGGAGATTGGAATGTACAGGACGGATTTTAATAGATGGAAGTAACCCGTGAGTAAGAGAACTAGCAAGCATATTTTTTCCTGAAAAATTCTCTAAGTGGGAAAAAGGAGGTAATTATTAACCCAGCTAGCACACAGTGCAGAGTGAGCCTGATCTGAACCCGATATAAAATGATACCGAAACATTCATATTTGTACTCAAATATCCTATCTGTCTTCCTAGGGTTAAAAATTTCAAATTCATAGAGAGAAAGTAGAATGGCCATTGCCGGGGACTGGAGTGACAGAGAAATGGGGACATGTTGGGATGTTTCAGTTTGGGAAGATAGGTATCTTGGTTTGCACAATATAAACTACCCATTTTATGAATCTGCAGAACGTACTCTGAGTAGGACTGCTCGGAATATACCACAGCAGAAGGTAGAAAGGGTAAGGGGCCGTAGGCAGGTGGATCCAGGCAGTATCAAAGTACATTTCTTGCTTATTTGATGAGCGCTCCTGGGGGGTAATGACAGCATTTTTTTTGGGGGGGGGTCACATAAAAAGGCACTTATGTGGATTAGGGTTGGCACAGTTTGTGAAATTATCATGTTACTCCTCCTTGCTAAGCCTCACTGTGACGTCAGTGTCCTCTACAGTGACATTATGAATAAATTGAAAGCCATACACCTCCTCCGTTATAGATGACAGTTGCATGAAGAGAGATGATTTATGTATTTAATCCAGCATAGCCTCCTGTTAAAATGCAAACCTTACAGAATATAGTGAGAAAGTGATTGCAAAAAGTATATACACATAAACTCACTGAAAAGAAACAGGCAAATATAATACTATGTTAGAAAACATTCAGACGTGAGTAAGCTCATGATCTTTATTTCATATTTTGTTCTGATGCACTGATAATGCTTTGTTTCATAATTAATCCAGTTGTCTTAAGTTTTATTATAATAATTATAATATCAATATGGAAAAAGGAAGTTCCATTGATAATATGGTTCCTTCCATGTCAGTGCTTTTGTCTGGAACTATTTGAAGACCTGGCCCTCTGCAACCACTGCTAAGAAAACAAATGGCTCAGGTTCTAGACATTTTTTTTCCTTTCTGTTGTGGACACACACAATGTCAACATCAAAATGTCAAGTTCACCTTTGTGTTTCTGGTCTAGTACATTTCTGAAGTGTGCATGGGGTTTTCATGGCACGTGAGTCCCAGCCTTTGACCCTCCGACACTATTAGAAGCACACCCATCCCCGGTTAATGCTGTAGAGCATGGAGCACAGACGGAAGTAGTGGGTAGAGGAAGGCCCTTTAGTTTACCTGCATGTCTTTCTGACACCTGCCAAAGACCTTTTTCTCTTTGCTTGGCATAACTAAGAATGGGAAATCTCTGTGGTGTAGATGCCTGTGTTCTCAGGTTTCCATCTCCACAGTTTATAATGCAGAAAAAGGGCGGGGGGGAGGGTCTTCCTGTGGCAGCTAGCTTCGAAAGCTCAGTCCTAAGTTGAGACAATGAATGCAAGTTGTATAGAATTCTGGGCCAGGAAAACAAAACAAAACAACAACAACAGCAGAACAACTGTGCACTTAATCTACTGCTTGGGAAATGTCTTTGTCTTGGTAATGATACACCTATAACCCAAACTGTGGAGTGGGCAGTGTTCCTCCCTGCTGATCTGAAACCACAGCCCTATTCACATAGACCCGGTTGCTAGTTTTCAAGTGCAAATTTGAATTCACATTTGTTTTGTAAGGTTCTCCAATAGGTGAGCAATTGTTAAGCTATTATTCTTTTATCTGCTTCTGTAAGCAGAAATAAATCTTCTCTGAAAAGAGGTATCGAATTGGATACACTAGAAATGGAAATCATATTTGTTGTTAGGGAGAGAGAGAGAGAGAGAGAGTGTGTGTGTGTGCGCGCGCGTGTGTGTTCTGATTGAATTTGCTATGCATTATTACGTACTCTGAATTTTCTCATAGTATTCTCTTTGGGGAAAAAAAAGATCTCTATGGTTCAACTTTCAAAAAACACTATTTTCTGAGTGATTTGCTTTAATCAAATTAAATAAGATGGGTTACAGAAAAATGATGTATGCAGGTGCTTTTCTCCACAGAGCCTGACCTGGGGCCTTTCGCTCCCTGTGCCCACTGCGGCGACTGCAGATTAGAACCACACACAAGGACACTGATGATAACTAAGTTGGGGATACAGATGCTGCAAAGGGGAATCTTTATGCTAATTACTCACAAAAAACTTTGCAGAAAGAAAGATAAGTTTGTGTAATTTAATAAAAGTGCTACCAGCCTTTTCAGACTAACTGGAAAAGTTGCCCGAATGAGAAACGACGTGAAGTCTAATCCACAGATCCTTTCGGTTTGCTGGGACCCTGTAAGACATCGTCACCTGCCTTGTGCCCATCCAAAGGAACACGAAGCAGCACAGCGAGCTCGGTGGCAGCAGGAGACTGACAGATGGACAAACCCTGCTCGCTTGCTTGTGGCCTTGCTGCAGTTTTGTTCAAAGAAATATGTGAGCATGGGTATTCCCAGGATTGATCTTTTCTGTGCTGACATATTTTTAACTGCCTTTTCCAAAATGTACACAAGTTCAGTTTTCTTAAAACGATAGCCAGTAATTATAAGATTTTTTTTTCCAATTCCCTACTCTACGGACAAAGATGGGATTTATCCCATTTTTATATGTCTGTGGCAAATAGAGATGAGTGTGTACAAATAGAATGTTGTCTTAAACATGTTTGTTGAATAAAATTAGACCATCTATTTGCAGGTTGCCATGGGCTAAATATGTCTCCCCAAAATTCCTATGTTGAAACCTAACCCCCAAGGGGATGGTATTTGGAGGTGGGGCCCTGGGGATGTGATTAGGTCAGAAGGGTGTAGCCCCCAGGAATGTGATTAGTGCCCTTGTAAAAAAGACCCCAGAGTCCCTCCCTCCTTCTAGAATGAATTGGCCCAGAGGGGGCCTAATGCTGCTGGCCTGGGGAGGTGGGTCTCGCCATTGAATTCTAAAGCTTCCTTATGACCATGGGAAGACCCTGGGCTTGTTCCTCAGAATAGATCAGTTCTCAGTGATTCTGTGGCACACTCAGACTCTGACAAACATTATTCTCTGGCACCCGGGTGGAATCGTTCTGAAGGAAACATGTAACTCACTGAGAAGGAGTCACCATGTTCCTTCAGCTCAGGCAAACGTTCAGCTAGCTGAAAAGTAGCAGAGAACAGAAGGAGGAAATGCAAAGCAAGTCTACAAATGGAGTTAAGACCTCTCAGTGCAGCCTTTTGTTTATTAGGAAAAAACCTTATTTCTTGAATGTGTACTTTACAACTATTTTTTTATCAGTTATGAAATATAAAAAAAAAAATTATAAGATGACTCAAATAATATTAGGTTCTCTTGGTTAAAGCAGTCATCCGGTTGGAGGTGTCTGCTCCCCTGAGCTGACCGTGGTCTGCACTGGTCCGCTGTGTCTTATGCGGGCAGCTGCTTCAGCGTGACCAGTTGTGGTGCCCCCGCAAGCTCATGGGCAGCAGGGAGCCTCAGACAGACAGAGAGATGCTACTCTCGTTGGAAAGGTGTTTGTGAGCCGTCTTCTTTTATGAAAGGTTTTTTTTTTTGTTGTTGTTGTTGTTTTTTACCTGCTTCACACGTTCATCCTGGAGCCCCCTTGGCATCTTTCTGTTACACTGGACCGTTACAGATGATCCTTCCTTCCTGCTCTTCCTAGGGTGTGCTCTTCTGTTTCAAGAATGCAGATTTGGTTCCGGCTTTGTCTACCGCTGGTCGTCTTTACGCTGTGTTTGACAGCTTTTCACAGGCGGGCCTTCCCCGAGGCCTACGCTCTCAGCTTGTGCTGTTGCTTGAGTGACTTTGCACTGTGGCAGGGGTTGTGCGTGCGTGCAGGTGCTCTCTCTCTCCCGCACACGCACACGTGCACACACCCGTGCACACACAAACGCACACATGCGCGTGCGCCTGCAGGAGGAATCTGGAACCTGCGTGGAGTGGACTAGCGCAGAAAGAGCACTTTTCAAGGCTCTCCGATGAGTGCACATTCTCTCTCCCTCCCTGCCCATTCTGTCTTTCTGTCTGTCTTCCTCATTTACTCAGTCTGAAATAGTCTATTGCGGTCTCCAGCAAAATGGCTGCATTTAAGAGTACCAGCGGGGTGCCTTTAGTCTATAATGAGTTACACTGGTTGTAGTCAAAGCACAGATACATTATTGAACTTTGTTTGGAATGGTAACTGCTCATTTAAAAGGTTTATGAAGACTCTCCTTTTTTCCTGCTTTTTAATGGGTGAAGCATGGCATACATGAGTGATACGGAAGTCAATTATTTTCTACAAGTATTTGGATTTGTTTACTTTTCATTATCTCCCAGCTTTGATTATTAAATAGTACTTCCAATAGTTACTCAATTAGTGCTCTCTATGAACTGTATTTTTAACAGGGTGCCTTGGACTGTGGCCTAGGTGTGGACTGGGGTTAGAGTTCAGAGGAAAGAAAGGAGGTTGTCATGAAAGATTATAAATACAGTTTTTTAAAAAATAAGCACCATCATTTTCTTTATAGCATAAGACATTTGATATTGAAAAATGGCATTTCACCAATGAAATAGCATGCTTCTTTTTGGCTTGGTTAGACACAATATATTATATATAAAGAGAGACAAGAAATTATAGTTATAAAACCTTCTAATCCTTGGAGATCACCCAGTGTAGACCTGTATCCTCATTTTGCCAGCGAGGGGTTGTCTACAATGTAGATTTTAGGTTACTTATTGCAAAACAAGAAAAAGCTAGTTAGCAACATAGGCCCAAAATTCTAACTCTTCCCCGGGCTAGGAATATACCCAGGGACTGACAATTGCATTTTACTTTTGTGAATGAGGAGTTTACTACTCACAGCATTGCTTTTCCTTTCTAAACATGCAAAATACTGTTGGAATATAAGTGAACAAGAAAATAAATAACAGCAGTGTAACTCCTCGATTCAAGGTTTTGGATTATGTCCTTGAACTCAGGAGAGGTGGAAAGCAATTTCTTCCTTTATCTTCTACTTTCATGTTTCCGGCATTGGCCACTGAAGTGAGAAACCAAAATTCGTAAAAGCAGTGATGCAAAGCAGGCATGGCCATAACTATGGAACACCCAAGACACACGCTCTGGAAAAAGGGCACACACTCAGGTGTACTGCTACTTCTAGGGTGTGCTCTTCTGTTTTAAGAATGAGGGTTCAATTCCTGCTTTCTTTACTGGGCATGGTCCTCATTCTTCTTTGCATAGAGCTCTGTGATCACCTGTATTGATGTGTGAAGGGGAGGGACCTGTACATATGCAGTGGAGTTGGGAGATGAACGATTTTGGTTGGAATCACTTAGTAGAAACCCTTTAAGCTGGATTAGCTGGGCGAGATTTTCCTGCCTGGAATATCATGTCTGTGGCTTCTGTTCTTCTGTCTTGCTTGTGTTCTCAATCCTGATGAATGCTTCCCCAGAATCATTAATGGAGAATGAGTTCCGTTACAGGCTTTTCATTTCAATGAAGCATCAGCTGAAAGGCAAGTCGTTAAGGAAATTATGGAAGAAAATGGCTTGAAGTCAATCTATTCACCCTTTATTCTCATTTATTTTCTGAATTGGTTACACATTCAATAAGGACTTACTCTGTGTCTGGCACTGTTCGGTACTGAAGTCAAAGCCGAGGACTTTGATATGGTTCCTGCTGTTAACCATCAGACTGTCTCATGGAAAAACAGAATTATATACCTATAATAATTATTTTAAAATGTGCTAAAGATGATAGTAGATTTAATCATGTGTTTATTCAACAAATATATATTGAAAACCAGCCATGTACCATTAACGACTAAAGACTAAAAATTAGAAAACATCCTAGTCTTTGAGGTATGTGGAGTCTGACGGGATGATAGGATGATAATCAGAGCAGTAAGCACAGTGATAGCATCGAGCATTTTCTAGATGCTAGTGGTACAAGAAACACTTGACATGTCCTAATTCACTGACTCCTCACAACAGCTTTATGAAGGAAGCACTCTTTCATTTCTGTTTTATAGACAAGACAGCTGAGAGCAGGTAGGTTAAATATCTTTCCCAGGATCACACAGCTAATAAGTAGCATATAATCAAACCCAAGTTCTTTGGCTCCAAAATCTTACATTTATCTCACAAACTTATGTAAGGTTGCATCAAAGGAAGACCACAGAAGGTCTCTGGAAGGTCACAGGAGGCTTCTCTGAAGACATAACCTTTGAAAGACGGTGTAGACCTTTAGCTGGTGGACTCTACTTGGTGTGGAGCAGATCACAAGCTGGTGGAGAAGGGAGAGAGGACTGTAGGCAGGGGGACACACTGACACCCCTGGAGAGGGTGTGTAGACTATAGGAAATGCCAGTGAAAGCCAATGGGACCGGAATGGAGTGGAAGGTGAGGCAGGAGACGTGGGCTTCTTGGCTACAGAGGAAGCTGGTGCGTTGGCGTGACTACATGTGAAGAACATTTGGATGCGGGGCAGAGGGGCTGGTGGAGGATAGGCAGGGTGGCTTTGGATTTCCCTAGTAAGAGATGACGGTGATGTGTTTGTTAACCACCTCAGAAGGAGTCTCAATTGTTAAAGAGCCAACAGAGAAGTAACAGCCATACTGGACACGAAAGGCATGGGTCGGCCAGATAAACGAGGAGGGTGACTGGCTCTTCTCCACGGAGGAAGGAGAGATATATTGACAGAGGAACTTTGGTAATTGGACTGTCACAGTAAAACCAAGCTAATGCTCTTCACAGCATCATTTCCCTTGGTCAGCTGTATCCGGCACATTTACAGGTCCTTGTTCTCATCCTGCCGTGGTGTTCGCTCAGTTGTGATGGCCACTGGCAAACACTCTGTTAAGACCCAAGTGGAAGAGAGAGTAGACTTCCTCAGAAGGGTGAACTAATATTCACACACCATCAATTTCCGGTTTAAGTAGAGCAGTTTAACTGCCCATTTCAATCTTCAGGGTAATACGTTTACACTAGAATTTTTTGTTTTCTCTTTCTTTCTCTCAAGGTTTAACAATTTCTTTAGGTCTTACTATCTGTCCAGAGGGCTATCTATCTATCTATCTATCTATCCCTTTAACTTCAATGTCAAAATTTGGAATATTTTCAATCACCTTAGTGCTAAAATATAAAGAAAACAGTGAAAAAGGCTGTAAACAGAAGGAGCCCAGGTTTTAACAATACGCGTGATTTATCAACTCCAGTAACACTGTATTGCTGTCCACGTTAATGGTATCAAAGCGTTTCCACATTGAATTGCGTTACTGGTGAAGCGGTTGTTCTCACAGTTGCGTGTGTTGTGGGATCCACACTAGGGCTACAAAGAACATAGACAGCTGGGCCTCTCCCAGAGAGTTTCTGGTTCACTAAGTCTTAAGCTGGAATCTGGAAGGAGTTCCGGTTGATGCTGATGCTGCTAATGGAGAAACCACACATTCACAATGGCTGGTGGGAAGAGAAGGTGGTTTTAAACCACTTTTCTCTGACACTGGGCCACTGCCAGGGCTGGAGAGAAGGGATGTCACACAGGCTGGGCTTTCTTGTTGCTGCAGAAGATGACGGCCGCGGCCGCTGTTCTAGATACGCTGGCACTCTGACGCTAAGGGGCTTTGCTGGTAGAAGAGGTTGTCCTGCGTTCCCAATGAACGCACTCCTCTCAGAATGGCACGTATGCACACTTTCTAAAAGAGCCACATTTGCAATTATTTTTTTTTTTTTTTTACATACACAGCACAGTGTGTGTGGTGTAACACAAGAAAAAGTGTTCATGCTGCACCACTGTGCACCTGGACTGTGATGTCAGAGTTTGAAGATTTGCCACGGCCAAATGATTGATGCGGTGCCTAGAAAACTTGCTGGAGTGCAACGATGAATTATGACATAATTAAGAGAAGTCGTTTAAAGGCTTAAGGAAGGACAAGGAGAATGACACACTGTTTTCACAAATGAATCCCCATTTAACGATTGGTTTATACTCTTAGTTCCTTTTTTGTTAACATGGTTCACAAGTAGACTTTATTTGGGTATCACTGGTTACCCCATCAATGTCTTCTTTGTGTTCCAGGATCAAAGCCAGTCCAAGCCACCACACTGCGTTTAGTTGTCATGCCTCTCCAGTCTCCTCTGGTCTGCGACAGTTCGCATTATTTCTTAAATTTTCATGACCATGACAGTGCGAAGAATACTGACCAGGTATACTCTAGAACGGGTCTAAGCTAGATTTGTCTAGATTTTTCTTAAGGCCTGACTGGGGTTATGTGTTTTTGCAAAGACTACCACAGAGAATTAATGACCTCATCACGTGTAAGAGGAGGATTGACATCGACAGGGCACCACGGCGTCGTCTACTTTTAGATTGATGCCTCTGTTTATGTAACTATAGACAGAACGACTGATGCTAAATGGTAATGAACACACAATTGTAAACAGGTGAGCCGAGCCCCATTTCAGTAGTTGAAGGCTATCAGGGTGTAAGCCATCAGGAAATCAGGTAGAAAATTTTCTTCCTTATAAATATTGTTATAATAAACCGGTATTTGATAAACATGTTGATAAAATTACAAATAAATAAAAATCATATTTAAGCACAGAAATATTTTTGTTAAAAAATTCGTTATCAGCTCTAGAGACACATTTTAGAGTAAAGATAGGTGAGATACACAGGTACATGCTTATATTCCCATTTTTTGATAAAAGGTGAAGGGAGGAAGTATGCAAAATAAGGAGATTTGCATTTTATCTACAAACTCCAGTGCACAGAATACAGTTGTTTTTTGCCAATACCTGGAGTAAATTTGTGGCAGGGGCATTTTGCCGCCGGGTTTCTAACATTGATTATGAACGACATTGTGAAATAGTATCATATTTTGCCAAATCAGTGTCTCCTGTGGTTATTAAGATACAGAGTAGAATTAGAAAATCTCTGTAAGCAGCAGACACTGTGACAGAAATATCAATGTAGTGAGTACTGGGAAACATGTATTTTCTATTAAAATGTGAAGTCCTTCAGCATGAAGAGAAAGATTTATATAGTAGATAAGGGGAAACAGATGAACTCTTCCAATATTCATTTGGAAATTGTCATTTAGGATTTTGCTCTCCCTAAATACCATAAGTTTCTGCCTGGCAGGTTTTGAAAATAAGTTGGCATGTCAGCACCTTTACAAGGTAGCCGGGGAGCTGTAGGGAGCAAGGCTGAGGGCAATTTTAGCTGGCTTGTGAGATGCATTATGAAAAGCCTGGACTAACCCATTCAAGTCAATGTCAGATTGTGTGCACATTCAATTTAAGAAAAACATGAAAGTGATTCAGGACACTGAACTCAGTCATACTCATGAAAATACATGGTTATCAACAAGTCTAGTGACTCTAACATTTCTTTGGAAGAATAGGGAAATCTTGCATTCACAAAACAGCACACACATCATCATGAAACACGCATTTCCTGAGACCTTGCCTTGTTCAAAACACCATGTGCGGTAGTGCTGCCGACGGTGCGCACGGCGCGAGGGAGAAGGAACCACGCGGACGTGTGTGAGTAAGAGCCTCGATGTCTCAATGTCTTTTTGGGACCAAGAAGAGGACACAGTGAGCTGTCAAGCTGGGTTACACGAAGCGAGGCTAGGTAACAGAAGAACAACCTTGACTTTGAGATCTGGGCTGGAAATCCGTAATGTGTGTTTCAAGGATTTAGCTTCTAGATTCCCTGTGAATGGATCTATTGTTTACACCTGTTTACCACTGTGTGTTCATTACTTCAGTAGTAAGACTGAACCAGTTTTGTCTGCTGTGTAAGCAAATAAGTACAAATCAGAGGTCTTGCAAAAGAGCAAGTGGCAAGGGCCACAGGAAGGTATAGATAACAAAATCTGTTTGAGAGATGTGAGGGAAGGATGGAAGAAAGAGGGAAAGGAGTTCAAGGGAGAGACAGGGAGAGACGGGGGGAAGGAGAGGCAGAGAAATTCCCGATGGAGGATTTGGCTTCATTTCACAGACTGTAGTGTCTGAGAATTAGTAATATACTTCTGAAGGAATTCACGTCTTGATCTCACTAAGTGCCCAGTGGGAGGTTATCAGTGTTTGTAAGTAGTAAAGGAAGATACACAGATTTGTACTTTAGGGGGATGGGTTTGGGTAGAGCACTAGCATGTTTGTATCAGTGCCATATTCATTTTTATTGCCGAATGATAGTCCATGGTGTGGCTCTGCCCCATATTTTTTATCCATTCCCCAGCTGATGGACATATGTGTCATTTACACAACAATGAAATGTATAACATGTATGTAATAATAATATGTAACAAACAGTGCCTGATATAGATAGCCAACCTTAGAGGAAGATGTAAAATCACAGGAAACAGCAAATAGTAAAATGAGTTTGAGTTTTCCAAAATTTATTTATGAGCTTTCCAAAATGGAAATATTATGGGAGGGATCAAATACTTTGGTCTTCCCCATATATGTTTCTATGGTGTGTTCTTTATTTAGGTAGTAATCTGTGTTTCTAAATCAGTCACCTTCAAGACCTGTAATGCTGCTGCAGAATATAATAGTCATTTTTATCAACTTAATTATGGCTTTGGTTTCTTCATTCATTGTGATAATTTGCTGTGGGCAAATAACTCATACAAACGAACATATTTATTCAAAGCTTTGATTCACAATTTATGAAAATTTGGCCAGGCCTGTGCTACAATGATTATACATTAAGAAAGTGGCTCATCTTAGCCTTATGAAGCCAAGGCAGAAGAATCTTTCTAAAATCTTTTTTATTTTAATTTAATTTAATTTTTTCAGTCTTCCAAGATTTATTGTTTATGCACCACATTCAGTGCTCCATGTAATACATGCCCTCCTTAGTACCCACCACCAGCCTCACCCAAAACCCCATGCCCCTCCCCTCCAAAACCCTCAGTTTGTTTCTCAGAGTCCACAGTCTCTCATGCTTCATCTCCCCCTCTGATTTCTCCCAACTCACTTTTCCTTTCCTTCCTCCAATGACCTCCATGTTATTCTTTATGCTCCACAGTTAGTGAAACTTGATAATTGACTTTCTCTCCTTGATTTATTTCACTCAGGATAATCTCCTCCAGTCCCGTCCATGTTGATACAAAAGTTGGATATTCATCCTTTCTGATGGAGGCATAATACTCCATTGTATATACAGACCATATCTTCTTTATCCATTAGTCTGTCGAAGGGCATCTCGGCTCTTTCCAGTTTGGCGATTGTGGCCATTGCTGCTATGAACATTGGGGTACAGATGGCCCTTCTTTTCACTACAATCAGTATCTTTGGGGTAAATACCCAGTAGTGGTATCATAGAGTCATAGGGTAGCTCTATTTTTAATTTCTTAAGGAATCTCCATACTGCTTTCCAAAGTGGCTGCACCAACTTTCATTCCCACCAACAGTCTAAGAGCATTCCCCTTTCTCTACATCTTCTCCAACATTTGTTGCTTCCTGTCTTGTTAATCTTTGCCATTCTAACTGGTGTAAAGTTGTAACTCAACGTGTTTTTTTTTTTTTTTTTTTTTTTAAGATTTATTTTATTATTTATTTGACAGACAGAGGTCACAAGTAGGCAGAGAGGCAGGCAGAGAGAGAGGAGGAAGCAGGCTCCCCTGCTGAGCAGAGAGCCCGATGCGGGGCTCGATCCCAGTACCCTGGGATCATGACCTGAGCTGAAGGCAGAGGCTTTAACCCACTGAGCCACCCAGGTGCCCCACTCAACGTGGTTTTGATTTGAATCTCCCGGATGGCTAATGATGATGAACATTTTTTCATGTGTCTGTTAGCCATTTGTATGTCTTCTTTGGAGAACTGTCTGTTCGTGTCTTTTGCTCATTTTTTGACAAGATTATCTGCTTTTTGGATATTAAGTTTGAGGAGTTCTTTATAGATCTTGGGTATCAGCTCTTCGTAGTGTCATTTGCGAACATCTTTTCACATTCCCTTGGTTGCCTCTTTGTTTTGTTGACTGTTTCCTTTGCTGTGCAGAAGGAAGCAGTCAATAAAACAAAGTTTTCTAAAATCTCGTAATATCGTGGATGGAAATAATATAGCGTTATTTAGAAATTTCCGCAATATTATACTCCTTGAAAACAGGCTATGGCTTGAGAAAAAATAAACTACTTAGAGGTGTAAGATGTTTTACATCCCAAATATTAAATAAATTTTAAAGTTCTTGATTGATCCACGGGTAATATGCATGTATCAATAAGGAGGAGTTTGAGTGTTAGTTAATATTTTAACACGAACTTTGTCATCATCATCAGAAATATTTTTTCATCAACGTGATGAAAACATTACATTGCTCAATGGAGCTAGACTGGGATCTCTTAGGGCTGCCTGTTCTGTGCACCTTAATTAAATTAATGAACTCATTTCAAGTGGTCTTTTTCATTAATCTTGGTGAGAAAAACTATCTTCAAGTATCCTAGAGCTGTTCACATGAACAGTCAAGACATACTATTGTGATAGAAACATTTAATTCATTAAAGTAGCTCCACGGTGTTTATGCTGGTAAAATGTGGTTGGTAGTTATGTTTACTTAATGAAAATAAAACTGTGTTTATACTTGGTATGATAGCATTTATGCCAGATCCAGACTTTTCATTAAAGTAGCATAAATCTCAAGAAAATAAATGAAGCTTTATTTTTTTGTGGGACTTAAGACTCCATCCGTTATTAGTAGTCTTGCTTAAGTGTTTGAGTCTATATGGTATCCAACACTGAAATAGTTTTTATTACTTAGAGTTCATTTCTCACGCTTTATAAAAATACTGAGTAGAGAAAATTTTTGACTGCTAGGATTAATTTTTCTAGATGAGGTGGAAAGAACAAAAGGTGTAAATATACAAAAATGCAAAGAGATTTAAGTTTTGCCCAAGGCAAATTTTAAACCACAGGGGGGTTATAAACATTAAGAAGATGCATTTTCTGTCTTCTGTGAACTCCTAATTAGAGTGGATGCTTATGTCTTATGTAAATGATGTCAATCAACATAAAATATAAAAAGTATAACATAGAGACAAAAAGGCATATAATCAGAATGAAAGCAACGATTATTTCTCATTGGGGAATCAGGGACAGTCATGGAACTGTGACATTTAAGTTGGGGTTTGATGGGTTGGTAGAATTTCTTAAGTGGACAAAAGGGGACTAGCATTCCCCCTGAGGAGATAGCATGAGTAAAGCAATTATGAGATTGTACCCCATGTTTCAGTGGCAATTAATTTTCCGGTGGATCTGGTGGCTCTTTCCACCTGTTGTAGGAAGGGGAGCATGCCTGCAGTTCATATGGGCAGAGGCAGTGGAGAAGGGCCTTCCAGGGTTCGGGGTTTTGCTGAAAAACTGTGAGAATGTTGTTGGCAGGTCCACAGTGTTGGAGAAAGACTTTTTGAATGGCATCAGCTGCTTATCTCGGTAACTGCAGGAGGTGGTGGGGCCCTGAGAGGCTTGTCTTTGGAAAGGAAGTGGTGATGGTTCAAGTGGGCTCCTGTGGCTTGAGAAGAAAACTTATGTACACGGTCCATGCCTAGTTGACCACATACTTTTAGGTTTTGTTAGGAAATTCATGGTCTGATTCTCAGTGGGTTTAGGAAGTGGATTTAGGGAAAGAAAAAAAAGAAAGAAAGAAAACGAAACAGAAGGAAAAATAAAATGAGACAAAACCAGAGAGGGAGACAAACCATAAGAGTCTCTTAATCATAGGAAACAAACTGAGGGTTACTGGAGGAGGGGGGGTCTGGGAGGATGTGGTAACTGGTGGGTGGGCCTTAGGGTGGGCACGTAATGGAACGAGCACTGGGTATTGTATAAGACTCATGAATCACTGACCTCTACCTCTGAAACTAATATATATTACATGTTACTTAATTGCATGTAAATAAAACATAAAAAAAAAAGAAGTGGGTTTAGTGTTTTATTTCTTTGCAAACCACAGGCTTAAAGAGAAGCTTAAGAGAAAAGTGGAATCCAAAAGTTTCCAGTCTGTACCGTATGTTGACATTGAGGCTGCTGATTGCTCTCTGGGCTCTGATTCCCAGAATAGATGGTTTCTTTCTCCCTGGTTTGATTTTCACTGCAGAGGTTGCATGGTCTTTGATGTCAGAAAACAAGATTTCCTAGCCCTGGTCTTGATGTTAGTAAATAGAAGCAGGCCGATTATTCACGGGTTTCCAACCCTGAGAGTGGGTCCTGAATGAGGCTCTCTGGTCACAGAGCACTTTGATTTGGACCGGTCTTCTGAGGTGGCTGGACCTTCTTCCCAGCTATGTCTAATGTTGTGAGCAGAAGCAGGGGGATCAATTTTAAGAGATTTTAGGAAATGATCTTCCAAATGCCTTTTCTCTTACTACCTTGTCTTCCACGTTGTTCTTTGACTCTTTCCAAGGAGTACTTTTTATCTGTATAATGAGGATTGTCACAACTAGAAATGAACATGGAAATAGGCGAGATCACTCCCTCTCTCAGCTCAGCTTTCTTTTCTCTTGAGTCCTGTGTTCTCTAAAAGCCTCTGTTCGTGGTTGATGTTCATAGCAAGGGGAACTGTTGAAGCTAGAGCAGTGCTGTTGTCCTCAAGTCAGGAGAAGGAGAAAGTCGGATTGAAATGAGCCATACGTAGGAACAATCTTGGAAGAAATTCTCAAAAACCTAAGTGAAATTTGCATTTTTTGGGGGGGTGGGTGGGAAGAAGGAAGGCTAGGGGGAGATTCCTTCGGTACTGAAAAATCTAAATAAATATAAGCATTTCATTGTAAACATTGTCTGCTCCAGGCATTTACAGGGTAGTCTTATTAAAGTCTTCCCGTGGAATATGTGTCTTGACTGCAAAAGAACTGGAGTGCCACAACACCTTTGCAGATTGGGTTATCATTGTGCTCCCCTTGGATTAATAAACTACGTGAGGGCTGAAAAGGAAAAAAAAAAAAAAGTCATCTTCCTAAATCAGCCTCGGTGAGGAAAACCTAGAGCTCAGTAGGTAACGTTTGCTTCCTGCGTATGTTGCTGTTTGTAGAAGGAGCTGCACGGAAATCCCTAAGTTCGTATATCAAGGATACATTTACTATGTTATCACAGTACGAAGGCAGGTAATGCTGCGTGGGAAGCATAATATCAGATCTACAAGTGCTGCTTATGTGGCCACTATCTATTGGCTTCGATTTGTCTTTTTGGTGAAAATTAATGCTGATCCATTTTGAAAATGTTCATATCATCGTTGGCATTTTAAGCTGCTTGTGGATCATTTAGTTGAAGCATTAAACCTTTTGTTTTTACTTATGTGATATTTGATTTTTGCAGAATCTGCCAGGTGCAGAAATATTATTCAATAACTTATCACAATGTGTATTTATGCCTGGTGATAATTTCTATTCTGGATGCACATAGTATATATTAGATTTTGAGAATAACATTACACCATAATACAAAGTGTTCTATGAAGCTGAATAAGCAAATCTTCTCAGATCAATGAAATCATACTTGTATATTGAATATTTTATAACTGAACTTACGAAGAAGTCATGACAAGATTGATACTAGAAGAAACTAAATACATTATTATTTTTTTGCAAGTATGTGTCACTATCAGGTATTTTAATAAGTGTCACATTTAAAGTTTTAAATACATATTAGAAATCACCAAAATAAAAATAAGAGGAACCTGCCAAAAATTGTTTTAGCTTTGAAAAAGAATTATAGGGTGTGTATTAGCAAAGTAATATGATTTATAAGGATGGTTTTGAAAGAAAAAAAATAAAGCACAACACAGTACCTATGAGTCAGGAGTTTTTAGGCCTGTGTTACTGATTTCTTACATTTAAATTCTTGGGATTAAAAATGGCCTATTAAAAATAGCCCTTTTTTTTCTTTCATGACTTTATTTTTTTAATTTAAGTACAATTAACTATTTGTTTTTGATATAATAATGTTCAATGATTTTATTTTCAATTACTTGTAGTTGGTTGGAGATACATACAGAAAATAAAATCCAGACATTTCTGTTTCCTTAGAAATAATCATATTGGCAGGTCAAAGATTAAGCCATGACTTTTTTATTTTAATTTAATTTTATTTATTTACTTGACAGACAGAGATCACAAGTAGGCAGAAAGGCAGGCAGAGAGAGAGGAAGGGAAGCAGGTTTCCTGCTAAGCAGAGAGCCCGATGCGGGGCTTGATCCCAGGACTCTGGGATCATGACCTGAACCGAAGGCAGAGGCTTTAACCTGCTGAGCTACCCAGGCGCCCCTAAGCCATGACTTTTGTAGGAAATATTCTCCCAGTGAATTTCAGATTTTTCTCATCTACTTGGTAAATAAAATCAACCCCATGTAAAAAAGCATTTTGGCTTTTCCTACAAGATGTCACATTTTGACACCATAGTTCGTGATCAATGAACAATCCCCTGCTTTATAAAACTCATGAAATTATATGTTATCATTTAAAGGATTTATGAAGTCATATTGAGAGATGGGCACAATGCATAATTGGCTTTTTTTTTTTTTAACTGGTGTGCCCCAAGAGTCATTACTTTTGGTGGTTCTCTTCTGAGATAATTTATTTTATTTCATCTAGAATGTTTTAGCATTTCAGGGTTTTAATACTTCTACAAGTAGTAAGGCACAGTATATTTTATTTTATCTTCCCCCAAATTAAAAGGTCAGCATGAAGCCGCATCATAAGTGCTTGCATTAAGGAAACACCTACAGGCATAGAGGGTTTTAAAGCTGTGAACCTGGAGCATGGCAGAATATTGAGTCTTAGAAACTAGGTCATCCCTGCACAAATGCATGTACCTTCCTTTTCTCTCTAGGTCACTTTTGAGGTTTATAAGCTCAGTTCAAAATACTTGCAATCTGAAACTGTTACAAAAGGGTGAGCTTCCAGAATGTTTCTCTCTTTTCCTTTCTATATAATTCTACAGAATCTATTTAGAGCATTGAATAACAGTGAAAATGTATTTTCAAGCAGTCAGCCTGTTTTCAGTTTAAACCGTACTTCAAACCTGCAGGTGCTGGGCCTGGCCCTTTTAATTCAGTGCATGGAACGTCTCCTATGATTTTATGGTAGGCAGCCCTGTCCACATCAGGGATCTGGGCCAGAAGAAGCCACAGGCAGTTAAACTGAAAATCCAGCACTGACAGGAGTTAGAACTGTTAGCAATTCATTAAGAAGATGCTTGCAAAATATTTATTCAAGACTTCCGAAACTATAAAACATGCTGTATTTGCATATAATTTTCTCCTGTGATCATCATCTTGAGGTTTCATTGCACCTAGGATTAAATAGTGTACCATTGCTCAAGAAATGTGTATTTCCTCATGGAATGTAATTTGGAAATGTTGAAACTATTTTTTTTTTTTCATGGAAATAAAGAAGGGGTCAGAAGAAGATGGACAGACTCTGCAGCCTATTATAGCTTCTCCCGCGTCCTTTTCCTCCGTAAGAATAAAAGAATCCCTAGGAGGAAGGACAAAGAACGTGCTTATTTTGTAATGATCAAGGAGGAAGAGGATCTTGGGCGCCCTGAAATCTTCTCTGTACTTGTGCTAAAGAGCCTGCAAGTCAGACACTGCAGAGAGAAACTTGTTTGGAATTTTCAGCGCTAGTGACCCTGACGGGTTTTGGCAGAAACTGACGGCAACATATGCACATTTCAGAAGACTGCACATAACGTAGAAGAGAGATACACGGGATATAGGAGCGCAGAAACATTCCTCCATGGAGAGAAAGGAATCTGCTCAGTTCAGCACGGATGTGTTCGTGTTTATCAGGGTCTGAAGTGCATCGTCCTGTCTTCAGGAAGGGGAAGCGCCCCTGCTGGGGGGGGGGGTCATTCTACGGTAGATGCCCTAGGCTCTGTGAGAGGAGTTGATTCTGTGCAAAGGTTGCAGAAAGCCTCTCAGGGAAAGAAAACAGCCTGTAAGCTCCGCTGAGGAAGGGCAAGTGCAGGGAGTGTGGAGAGAGCCTGGGGTCCTTTTGCTCCTGCCTCCCCGCAAGCACGGGGCAGGGTCTCGGGCTGCACTGACGCTGAAGACGTTTTGTCCGTGGAGGACGGAGGAGCCTGCCAGGCGGAAGGTGGGAGGTGGGTGCGTGCGAGGTCGTGAGGACACAGAGAAGAGCCACGCGCGGGGACAGGATGGCCACGCTGCGCTTTCGCTCGTGCTGTGTTCCGTGTTAGACTGCGGGTTTCAGAGGCGGGCTGCGTGACTGCGTCTCTACTCAGGAGAGAGCACCCTGGGGAAGCTCAGGAGAGACGGACTGTGACAAGCTGAGGGGGGAACGGACAAGACTTGGCAGCTCACCACGACGAGGGAAAAGTCAGTGGAAACCACCGGTTTCGTGACGGGGACAATCCCCCGAGATGGGAGGCAGGGGAGAGGGACCAGCGCGTCTTGAAAATAATGGACGAAGACCCTATTAGATTGTCCCCTCCCTCTGAACCAGTGATTGCAGGAGGAAGACGTTCACGGCGCAGGGCATGCCAGGTTTGCTTGGCAGACAAGCACGAGTGGAAAACGGAAGCAGGTTCCATGACTCGGATGAGTGTCTGGGCCTTCGGTCGTTCCTCAGGGTGGTGGCTCCCGAAGTCAGGTGGACGCTTTCCTCGGGGTCTGTAGCCCGGGCCATGCTCTTAGGGCAACTTCTTGATAGTGAAGCGTAAAGGAGAGCAAAAGACCGAAGTCTGGGTAACACAACCCAATTCCTTTAGAAAGCTTAGTGCCATCATGGGGCTAGAAAACGTAAACTGCCTCTCCGGTGAGCTGAAACCCAGGGGAGACCCTTGCTCACTAACCGCTGACTGAGCCGCTGATGTCCCCCTTCGAGGGAGGCGGTTGCTTCCCTGCCTGCAGGCCTGTGGCCCCGCGTGCGCGCTCGCAGGCCGGAAGCAGACGCGGAGCTTCCGGCGCGTCTCCCCGCGGCCGCGGAGAAGCGTCGCAAAGGTCCGGCGTCCCAGGACCGATGGCGTCGGGGAGAAGCGTGGGGCCGTGGGGAACCGAGCAGACGCCTGTCTGAGTTATTTGCGCAGACCCCCGCATGCCGGGTACCTGACTAGGCCCGGGCTCGCCCCCGTCTCTGCCAGGGCCAAAGGCATCACTTTCTGGGACTGAGCGTGGCCATGGCGCCTTTGAATAGACAGAAACTACGCACTCACCCCTCGCTCAGCCATCGGGAAGCCGCGGCTGTCAGGACCAACCCGGACCGTTCTAGCAAGGCCTCTGTGAGGGCCGAGGCCGAGGCGGGATGGTCAGCGTGCGCCGGCTGTGGGCGAACACCTCACACTCCGTTTATTATTTTTAAGTTCTCTTTGTTCGTTTGAAGTAATCACGGGGCTTGAACTCGCAACCCTCAGATGCCGCATCGCTTGCTCTTCTGAGAGGGCCGGCCAGGCGCCCGAGTCTCACATTAGATTCCGGAAGTTACTCGTATGTTCCGGAAGCCATTAGCTGAGGTGAATTCCAGAAGCAGCTCCACTGTGCGCGGAAGGAGCTGGAGGGGCACCAGAGGCGGGGCCGCGGCTCTACCTGTCCCCGGGCAGCGTGCTGCCCCCTGGAGTCCTTCCCGTGTTACTGTAACGGTAAATGAGGGCCGGTGAGTCCGAGGATTGGACGGTGCTCCTGGAAGGCTTCCTCCGTGTGTCGTTTTGGGGTCGGTTTGTTTCCGGTTAGTTTAGCAAATCAGAGCCATACACAAAAAAGTTCTCCGTATTCTGATATACTTTTTCTAAGGGGATTTTTGGTTCACTGAGTCTAGTTCTTGCCCCCGTAGAAGACCTCATTCCATCCTGGTAATCATTACACCAATATGTGCAGATAAAGCCCAGTTAAATGTAAGTGCGGTGGTTGTGAGAATAAATAGACAATGAGAAGTTTTCATTAGAGCCTTTCTGAATGGTTTTTGTGCTGAATCATAATACAAACTCATTTTTTAAAGTTCTCATTTAGACGAGGCTATAAAATAATAATCTGACTTCATAAAGTTCTCTATGTCTGAACAAGTTACCTGGGTCCGAGCAGTTTTCATTATTATTTCCTGGAAACGAACTAGGGTTCTGAGAGAAATACTGGCCAAATTATGTTGATTTTAGAAATGTTTAATTTAGAATTTTGATGGCATTAAATTGTTGCCGTTTCCCCTTGAATTTATGCCACACAGTCCACACGTCCAGTCTTTGTGGTCTTCTGGGCTGTTCACTTCCTTATCTCAAAGAATAGGCCCAACTCATGGACATCCTAATCTGGGAGGACGAGGCCCATCTCTTCTGCATCTGGGAGCATTATTCCCTCCTGCAACACGGGCTGGCACGTAGGAAGAAACGGGTTCATAAATATTTTTGAATAACTGCGTGCATGATTGAATGACACCAAACTGGAGATTTTCCAGGCAGTTTTTCCTTTGACTCCGCAGAAGAGATCTTTCTGTTTCTACCTGCAGGGTGCAGAGGGAGGCTTGAATATCTAATGCAATTGAGTTGATTAGTTCATTTGATCCAGACTTCCCACTAAAAATTTTTTCTTTGCTCTATCAGGGTAATGATCACCTTTAATCTTAGAGCCAAGCATTTGAACTGATAAAATTTCTAGCAATGGGCACAGTATAAAATTGGCTTTTCCCTTTTTATTTGGTCTAGCACATTTCGAAACCTTCCTATTGTTCATTCAGTGATCCACATCCTAAAGTTTATCAAGTCTTAAGCATTGTGTTAGGTACTACAACTGATGAAACAGAAAACACAGTCTGTTTCCTCAAGGAGCCCATGTTTTGGACAACTCTTCTCCATTCTGGAAGATGTATGTATAGGTTATGTGCTTGTACATTTTAGGTGACTACAGAAAAAAAAGAAGATGAGAAAAGGGTTAGAGGGAAAAAAATATAAAATGTTCTGTATTTTACTTATTCTAGGATTTACAGAATCATTCATAAGTTATGATTAGAAAATGTACATGCAAGATGTTTGTAAGGATGTATTTTATAAATAGGATGGTTTTGGTATTGTTTATAGAAGTCTTTATTTTAAGTTTGTATTATATTCAGATAAAAAAGAAGTAGCTAATAAAATTCAAAATGAAAATATCCCGAAGGCATGTGTTGGGAAGACTAATTTTGTCATTTCTACTTGTAGGTAATAAAATATCTTTCTGAGGCTATCTACACCGCATACTAATTTATAACATGCTAAAAGAATAACAAATTTTCTCAAATGGAACACAAAGGGAATGTCTTGCGCATTGAAACAAAACAGTTGTAAAAATACGACAGAAAAGACTGGTAGCCTGTATTGGCTTTTGACAAAATATCTTTCACCTGTGAGAGGAGCCGTCTAGCAAATAATTCCTTAATCGCAGAGCTAAAGACATTGAGGAGCTTTTCATATTGAGGCGTTTGCAAAGATTTTTTTTTTTTTTGAAATTTCTAAAACACATTCCCACCTAAACACATAAGCAAACGAGATGGCTCCTCAAATCGCTGATACATGGTTAGTTATAGAATTCAGGCAAGGAAATGTTCAAAAGACAGAGAGTAATTCACAGCGATTTCATTCAACCAGTGCAGGGAAGGGCGGCGCGTGTCAGGAAGGAGGAAGAAGGCAGGCGTCGGGGGAAGCTGAGTGTATGCATATATTCACGGCCAATTTGAGAGAGCTGAGAAGACTTGGTTCATCCTTGTGAAACATTTTTGAAATTGCTCTCTATCAGTGTTAATTAGGATGTGAAATTAAAATCTGTTCACATCCAACTGAATATGATGTTAGCAATATAGGGCACATATTTAGTTGGCCCTGATAGGATTTTAATTTCTGCAGTCAGTTTCTAGAAAAATCTTGTAAGGAAGGAAATGTACTGATCTATAATTTCTATCGACAGCTGCCAAGGTCCTGCCGAAACCATCTGTCTTATTATTCTTACTACCTGTCATTGGATTTTCTTGGAATTCCTTGTACTTGGGAGAATGGTACCTGAGCGTCGCCTCTGTCCGTGTTGCAACGGTACCTCCTTTAGTGATTGCTCATCTCTTCAGAACCATTTTTGCAAATATCTTAAAACAAATTGGCATAATCTTGGTACAGTTCAGCCACTCTTCTGAAATATCTGGGAGATGTCTCACTACGGTGCTTTGCATGCCTGGGTATCTAGGAAAGAAAATTAGCCGTGGAGGCAGTGTAGAATATTTCGGTGAAATAATTCTATCCAGTGATCTGGAATCTCCAGATTTCTATGTCAGCGAATGACATTGTAGTTCTAAATGCTTCTCTAACAAATATCTTAATATTATGCTACGAGTGTACCTTTAATTTTCTTGTTAATGTGTAAATAAGACTAGAGGACAAAGTAAGTGAGGGCCAGTGGTATTTAAGTGCTTTTAAGCAGTTTAACTGACAGATTGTGCAGAACCTGCAGCAAAATAAATTATGCAAGCCGGTTCCCTTGAAATGCGATTGAGGAGCTGGAGGTAGTATAGAGTCCTTTGTTCATTTTACTAACGTTCTTCTGTTGGATGACAGATAATTTTCGAGCACCCAACGAGGTTTTGCCCAAAAGATCTAGCTTATTATTGTAGAGAAGGAGCAAAGTATTCTAACTCAGTCCAAATGAGGCTGAGAGGCAGACTTGGGTGTTATTTCATTTGTAAATTAGAAATTACTTTGGCTTTAAATTCGTCTTATTTAATTGCATGAATGCAAGCCTCACTTCATAGCATCTAGAAAAATAAAATAAATAACAATAATAAGGGCACAGTAAGCCAATTGAAGCAGCTTTTGTATAAAATATGAAATCTGAATGTTTAGTGTCTCGAATGTCCTTCTTCACCTGAGCACTTGCTCTCTTGCCCACAGAAGTTAGGCAGCATCTGACTCCATACTTGATGAAATGAAGGTTAAACACATCTCAGCCGTTTGTTCATATCAAACAGAAGAAGAAAATGTGGATAACAGCCATGTCAAAGGGAATCCTTTAAGTTAAAGACAGGCAAAACACTAAAACAAAGTATTATATTGAGCTAGAAAAAAATTCAATTTAAAACCTACAACTGAGCAGTTACATAAAGGGGAAAGATGAATGTTAGCAAGGCAGATGCTATTTGATGTGACTAAAAGCTGCACTCAATTTATTACAGGACTCAAAAAGTTTAAAGAAGCAAAGTACATAAGATAAATAAAAGGAAATCAATAATCATGACTTTAATCTGAAAAGGGAAATTTATTTAAGGTAAATTATTAGTCTATATAATTACCACATGCAAAGATGACCTCACATTGGCATCAAAACATATTTTGATGAAAAAGTGATTTAACTATCAACATTTTACATTTAAAAATATGTTCGCATAGAAATATAATAAGATACAAATATACCATCGTGATACACTTTGAGGCTGGCAGCCATTGATCTGTTAAGAAACAAGATGGGTTTTAAGGCTCCAGAAGATGGAGGAGGAGAGAAAGAACAGAGAATGTTCTAGAGTGTAGGAGAATTTTCCTCACTTGTATTGACTCAGCACAGGACTACTGTGAAGAAAATTGAGGAAGAAAATGTTTTTTTTCCAGAATGTTGTGGTCAGTGGAGTCCTGAAAATGTATGTTAAGCCTTCACTCATTATTAGCTGGTGACAGTTTGGGTTTACGAACTGCACAATGTAAAGTGCTCCATGCACTCTGGTGTTATTAGGGATAATGGCGGTGGTAATTACTGTGTGTTCAGCATTATGCTAAGACACAGGGGTAGGTGAAAATCATAAGGGAACAGAGCCTTCTACCTTCTGAATATGGAGTTTCTTTGAGGACAATGACTTTATACAGAAAAACATAAAGTTCCTTTCTTCCATCTTCATACACCTCAACCTGGTGAAGGGCCAGGCATGTGTGGCCGCACCGAGGCTGAGCTGACCCAGCGGTACGGACTGGTCATTTCAGTGAGACTTTCCGTCTCTGTGCCGATGTGTGGCTTCTGCAGAAGGAGGCCTAACGGGGCAAACTACATCAGAAGGATGAGCCGTGGTAAACACATTTTCCCTCCTTCCCTAGGTCCATGGCTTTTCTCTTGTTTCCACAAGACATGTACTGATTTCTTATTTACGTATTTTTGACCCAAGAATGAGCAAATCAGATTGACCTAAATATTGCTCGCCCATAGTTTATTTTATCCAGAAACACGGGCACGGTTCCTAATTACCCTTGTGTTCTGAGTAAAAATTGCAGATGTGTGGTTCTAACATGACCTTGGCTCATTTTTGCCTGTTTTACTTAGCATGTACTCTGTTTTCGCAATTATTCGGTTATGCAGATAAATATCTTGTGAAATGAGTGCCTGTATTCACGTTGTCTCTCTGAGTGTTTTTTTCTTTTTGCTCTCGTTGCTCACGCTTTCTGGAGATCAGGTGACTGAGAGTGGATGAATCCAGAGATATCCTCGTCTCTTCACTGCTAGAAGAACCTATTTGGAGAGGTTTTTTTTCCCCTGCTGTTAAAGAACTTACACCAATTATTTGGTTCAATTGAAACATATCTTTAGGCATGAATCTATTGTATAAGCATTCAAAATATAACTCAAGGAGTGTAATACAGTAATGATTCAGTGCTTCCTTTGTGATAGAACTTTGCCTTCCAGGACATGAAATTCTTCCAGCGATCCTCTGACGGAGTTGCCATCGTTCCTAATGTCCCATAGGTAGAAAGTAGGGACAGGAGGATTTTTTAAAATCTAATTATGTAAGTTCCAAGAATACTTGTTGAAACTGGCAATACATGTCAGGTTGTAGTAGGGATTTTTTTTTTTTTTTTTTTTTTTTTTGGTGACGAGGGGAGTTTTGAAAAAAATGATCTTAAAATATATTGGCATATTTTGTGTTAAGCATTTAATACTGACAGTTAAAAAACCTTCATGGCACTCGGTTTAGAGAACAAAAGACTTTCCCTTTTATAATCAGGATGATCAGATCCCGTGTGTCTCTGTCCATTTCGGAGTCTAACAGTTAAAACAGTTTGGGGTAAAGAAGGACACAGCAGTTATTCAAGAGGAGAGAGGGCAGAAACTCACAGGGAAACAACCACACTTTAGATTGGGTATAAAAAAACCAAAACCAAAACCAAAACCAAAAACCAAAAACCAAAGGAGTGGCATAACCAAGAGCTTTCAGACCGAATGAAAGAGTAGCAGATAGCTGATCCTCATTTCCGGGGGCTCCCACCAAGAAATAAGGCATTTGCTGCTGTGCAATACCTTTCCTTCAGACAAATCGGCTGTAAGTTAAATACAAACAGTGGGAATAATTTACTTAAAGAAGATATTTGACTCTCTTTTTCTGGACATATTTGAAAACAGTGAAGGTTCTCTTCCCTGCTGGGAACGGTATAGGTATTAGTTCCCCACACTTGAAAATAAGAGGGACTAGAATGAGTTAATGAAATTCATATTCAGGCTCATATATATTTTCTTCAGAAAATTTTAGGCAACTTTTAAAGACTAAAATTTAAAAAAATGTGTAATGATTCATTGTCAATTTATAGACTAAAGAAAATAGTTAAGCTGAGGTGGGTTTATTTATGTCTGGATACCAGAATTTATAATAGGCTCCGTAGGTGGGAGAGAATTTATAACCTAAAATTACAGTAGAAATTGATTCAGAATAACTAAGTCTGATTCAAACTTGAGACTTGCTAATGGGCAGAAACTTTTAAGATGAGATTTAAGAAGTGCTAATACTAAAATCTTGACATAAACCCAGTTCTTAATAGAAGCAGAATCAGGAATTACTTGCTCTGTGCTTGGTGTCCACTCATGTAGTTTGGGGAAATTATAAAAAATAGGTTGAGTAAAACATTCCAGATTCCATCTTGCATGATACTGGGTGACCGTTTCATTTGGTAAAATACACTGACATTGACATTGACTCTAAATTCATACCCTAAGTCATACGTTTGAACAGTGTTTACAGCAGAGCCAATTCCAGGGTAGACAGTGAAGACATCATTAGTATTGTAGAGAATGGTCATTCTCTCTCTCTCTCTCTCTCTCACACACACACCCACACACACACACAGAAATGCACACACAGTTTCTTCCTTTTGTTTCAGAACATTTCCTGACTTCTACCCTTCATCCAGTTCACATGAGGCTGTGATTCTCTCCTCTGGAACTGGAGGGAACAGTGTGGTGGGAACAGAGCCCCCCGTCACCCATTTCTTCACTCCAGTCCCAACACCTTTTGTGGCTTGGGTGTCTCTTCAATCTAATTAAGGTTCCATGAACTTAACTAGGCTAAACATACTTGTTTTCTGTTATCATCAACCTCCAGGACAATTTGTAGTCATTGCCATAAATTTCTGAGTTTTTCTTCACCAGCACTCCCAACTCTCCCTGTCCTTCAACAACTTGACAAAATGTTTCCCGTAGAGGACAAAAACAAACCAGAACAAAACCATGCAGTCACTGGTTGTTGGACATGTCCCAGTCACCCCATCTAATGAAGCTGAGACACCCCCCCGACCCCGCAAAAAGCTCTTGGTCTCCAGATCTCTCCTTGGGTAATGTTGCAAGCGGGCCAGTGGTGATTAGTGACCGGGATTCTGTGGAGCTGGGGAATCGCGGGGGAGGAACAAGAGAGAGGATGGGAGTGGGGGTGAAGTTCAGATCAGGGCTGCCGTAGGAGGAAAGAAGAGGGGCTATTTCAGGCAGGAAGGTAGTGAGTACAAGGCATACAAAAGGAGGGCCTTCTTTCCACAAGTCTCCCCTTATGGTCACCAGTGAAGGGAGAACAGAGAGATGAGGCCAGGGCATGGAATGGCTCAAATAGAAGGATGGAAAATGGGAAACATCATCATCAGGCCGGCATTTAAGAACTAACATTAGAAATTTTACTAAAAAACAACAACAACAAAAAATAACATTGGGGTCCCCATAGGGATCCCAATCGATTGGCAGGGACAAATTTAGCAGCTACTGGCTTCAGTTAGTGACCACAGCTGTGGCAGAGGCACCCCTAATCTGGAGACAGGAATATAAATAGGAATCCAGGTTTCATGATTCACGGCGATGGATGAAACTACTGGGTCTAAAAGAATGAATTCTGTCGCCTAGGAGGATCTCATCAACCGAAGCGCTTTCAGGAGAGCATTCTGAGAAGAGCGGTTTTGTTCCTTAGTCTGTGAGCTGTGCGTGTTAGTTTTCAAGAGGTTTCACCCTGGTAATAATATTTTTCTAAAGAGACAACTTTGGAAATACTTCATTTTACTTACAAACTCATTAGAATAAGTGATACGGTAGTTGTAGGAAGGTAGGCAGAGTTCAGCTTCAGAGCTCTGAATCCTGTTTCCAAAAACTCCTAAGACGTACAAACATAGACAGTACTTTTAATCCCTTTACCAGGAGCCACTTGACATTAGGTCTGGTGTCTTTTTTTTTTTTTTTTTTTTTTGTAAAATTAAAGACATATAAACTGTGAATCAGACAGGAAACAAAGAGCATAATCAGGACTCAACTCATGGGAATTTGCAAAGCTTTTGAGCATCTAATGAAGTTTGTGTCTTTGAATAAGCCCACTTACTTAGACATTCTCATTCATATAATTGTGATGATAATATTTTCTGCCATATGTAGCTATTACTGGAAAAATGTAAGGCTTGAGTTTCAGATTGGCCAAAATAATTGGAGTGTATGCATGTGTATGCATTTCTCATCAGCATAAGAATATTTTCTGGTGTGGCTATGTGATAGAATTGCTTCAAAGAAATTTTACTCTTTAGTAACAAATAGTGATGAGAGCTTAATATAATAATAAAGAAATAATAGTAGATATATGTAATAGTTTAAGGCATGGGAGATTTTCCTTGTAGGTCAGTTGTAACCATAGGATAGGAGACAGGTTAACTGTGAGACATGATTAAATCAATGCTTTAGGGTATCTGTTTATTCAGTAGCTTTGTTAGTCTCCCTGGAGTCCAGTGTTCTTATCCCAAAAAGGTGACAGATACACTAGACCTCTGTTTGTCCTAGCAGACCTACACCCTGCCATTGTCTGTTCTGCCATGGGGGATGGACCCATCACCTCTCCTCTAAGCTGTATCTTAGTAGTTCCTTCACCATTTGGGCCAGGAAAGTGGTTGCTTCAGGAGAAGATGAGAGAGCGGGAGCACGCTGTGTTTAGGGCCGTCCCTTAATTCTCTTCCTGGATGTTGTCTTGCCTTGGCTGGGTTCTCAACAGGCCTTTGATCTCCAAAGGAGACCCCTCTGAAACGCTTTCCTTCCCACCCTCCCCTGCCTGCTGTCTCTTTGAGTATCGGTTGCGGGAAAAGCTGGGATCTGCTGGCCCCTGAATTCCACACTGCCCCTTATGGTGTCCCTACATCCTGCCCACAACTGTCCCTTGGTACAGCGGCACAGCCTCCCCTCGTTATGCCAACCATCTCTATCCTGTCAGATCCTCACGTCTCTAGAGGTCCATCCAGCAAAATTATTCTTTGCCCCAGTAGGTTTTGAGAGCCGCCATCTTCAGAATAAAACCATTAGGAGTTTGTTCAGGAGAACAGTTACCCTAGACACTTACTTGCATCTCAGTGGAGCAACACTTCTTAACAATGTCATAGTAATGTCAGAGTGATGCCTTGCCAGTGTCAGAGTAAGCCTTCCACTGGTTCACCTGTGACACTTTTATACAACCTGAGTTTTCTGTTCTATATCAGAGAACCAGAAGTGAATGATTTCCTGAGGAAAATCTTCCCAAACCGACTCTAGGAATGGGTCTTCCGGCTTGGTGCTGCTGCTGCGTACAATGTAAGACGCTCCTGTCTCAGTGGTCACTAGCAACACGCAGTTTCCAGAGCTGCTCCTCCTGGTTTGGTTGCTCAAAATCACAATTTTTTTTATTGGAGATACATCACTTGAGTAGAACAGGGTAATAGTTGTGTGGGCCATGTCTTCGTGAAAATCTTTTCTAAAACAGATGAAAATGTGTAAAGCCTCAACTGTGCAGGTTTTTCTCATGCCCCATGTAGCTTGTCCTCTCATGTGCCATCTGCAGATGTCATCTGTTTAAGGCTCTCGGGGAGAGAGAGCAGGGGAGGGGTGGCATGGCATTGCCTCTCTGTGACCTGCCAGTCTCCTGGGAGCTCAGTTCTGTCGTTGAGCCCTAGAGAGGAGGGAGTTAGAGCACTTCCAACAGTGAAGAGGTTTTCATAAGATTTCCTTATAAAATTGGTGCACAGAAATGTAACTTGGCCTTCTTTATAATTTTCATCATCTGCCAGGGCATAAACAAACAAATAAAAATCCCAGTGTGTGGTTCACAGAAGTCAGGATTGTGCAGAAAAATAGTCACAGATATGACCATAGATAAATCCGTTGTTTGGTTTATTTGTTCATTCAGCAAATTTTACCGAGCCCGTGAGGGTATTAAAACGATGAAAACACGTATACTTAATTGTCTACATAATGGTTACAGTTAATGCAGGCAACATTCAATTCAATAAATAATTACAGTCAGAAGACAGAGCTTTTAGAAGCATCAAACTAAAAATTAGACTTCCAGATGACATGCTGTAAGGAAGAGCTGAAGGCTAGGTAGACTTCTGACACGATCTAGTCAACTGGAAAATTTCTGCCTCTGTCAATTAACAAGAGTTGTTGATAGATTTTAAGTGATCAGACCAAACATCACACTCTTAAGACATAGTTCAAACATGTAATATTATTAGTGACAGGGACAGACGTGGACAGACGCAAGTAGCACCTGGAGTTAGGAAAGGGACAGAGTTGACTTGTGGAGAAGTTGGGGCGAGCTGAATTCAAGTTTTGTAAAGATCCAGCCTTTAGATCAGATTAAAAATAATTACCCAGGCTGTTTCTTCACCCGAATGTTGATTTTTAAATTTCTTAAGACTTGGGTCGCACAGTCTCTGCTTCAGGTAGATATTCTCTGATATAACACCTTGATTTAGAGTAGAATGATTAATGTGGGAAAGATTCGTTGACTTAAAAATGAGGTTTCTCTTTTGGTAGAGACATCTCTTTTTCCAAAAATATACAAATTGATTTAGGTCTTTTGTATAATAATATTGGCATAGACAATGCTGATTATTTTTTCCCATGCATAAGAAGAAATTTATAATATTAGCACAAGTAAAAAGTAAGTTGCATCCACCATAAATTTGAGAAAATTTTTTTTTGCTAGTTCTAGTTTATGCAGCTGATAAAATACATAGCAAGTATTGATTAAGTAATTCAGTTAATGAACATCTACATTGTGATGGGCAATAAACTACATGTTGGGAATATAAAGATGAATAAAAACCTGTTATTTTCATCTAAGAACTCATATCCTATCATTGAAGGTATTGCAAAAGAGGGTTTCCCCCTGGATTTATGAAGATATAGTTGACGTGTAATACTGTGTAAGTTGAAGTAGACACTGTGATGACTTGATACATTTACATACTGCAATATGATGACCGCAGTGAGATTTAGTTAGCATCCTTCACTTCATAGAATTACCATTTTTGTTGTTGTTGTTGTTCTGATGAGAACATTTAAGATCTACTCTCTTAGGAGTTTTCAGTTATGCAATAAAGTACAACTGTAGTTACCTGCTGTACATTAGACCTCCAGAGTGTACTCCTCTTACACCTGGAAGTTCATATCCTTTGAGGAACATCTTCTCATTTCCTCAACCCCCAGTCCCCGGCAACCACCAGTCTGCTTTCCCTGTCTATGAGCTTGGCTTTTTCAGATTCCACATGAAAGGGAGGTCATACAGTATTTGTCTTTTTTTTTTTTTTTTTGTCTTGATATATTTCACCTAACACAGTGCTCTCAAGGTTCATCATTGTTGTGCCAGTGGTAGGATTTCCTTCTTTCTTATGGCCGAATAATATTCCATTGTGTGGAATATATCATTTTTTTTTTTTTTTTTCTGTATCCATATCTGCCAGTGGACACTTACGTTTCCATGTTTGGTTATTGTGAATAATGGTGCTCTCTCAACGAGAGAGTAATTTTATTTCCTTTTGCTAAATACACAGAGATGGAATTGCCAGATCATATGGTGGGTCTGTTTTAATCTTTGGAGGAAACTCCATACCGTTTACCACAGCGACTACATGAGTTTATGCTCCTGCCAACAGTGCACAATGTTCTCATTTCCCCATCTCTTCACCAGGATTTATCTCTTGTCTTTCTTGATACTAGCCATCCCGAAAGGTACCAAGCAACAGCTCCTCATGGTTTTGATTTGCATTTATTTTATGATGAGTCATGTTGAGTATCTTTTCATGTACTTGTTCACTACTTCTGTGTCATCTTTGGAAATATGTCTATTCATGTCCTTTGACTATATTTCCATTGCATTATTTGTTTTTTTTCTGTTGTATTGTATGAGTTCTTTATATATTTTGGAGATTGACCCTTATCAGACATCTATTTGCAAATTATTTCTCCCATTCCATGCATTACCTTTTTTTTTATGTTTTCTTCTCTTTTATTTGCTATGTGGAAGCTTTTTAGTTTGATATAGTCCCACTTAGTGATTTTTGCTTTTATTACTTTTGCTTTTGGTGTCATGTTCAACCATTGTCAAACCCAGTATCATATGTTTTCTTCCAGGAGTTTTATGGTTTTGGGTCTTAAGGTTTGAATCCTTAAACCAGTTTCAGCTAATCTTGTGTTTAGTGTAAGATGGGGCTCCGGTTTCATTCTTTTACATGTGGCCATCTGGTTTTCCCTACACCATTTCTCGAGAAGACTTTCCTTTCTTCATTGATTGTTCTTGGCTCCCCGGTCAAATAATAGTTGACCATATAGGCATGGGTTTATTTCTGAGCTCTCAATTCTGTTCTGTTAATCTATGTGTTTACTTTTATGCCAGTACCATCCTGTTTTGATGACTATAACTTTGTAAATATAATTTGGAATCAGGAAGTATACCGTTGTCAGCTTTTTCGTTTCCCAAACATGCTTGTGCTTTGGTTCTTTGAGGTCTTTTGAGGTTCCATACAACTTGGGGCTGCTTGTTCCATTTCTGTGTAGAATGCCATTGGAGTTTTAATAGGGATTGCTTTGAATCTGTAGATGGCTTGTGATAATGTGGCTAATTTAACAATATTAACCTTTCCGATCCATGGGCAAAAATATCTTTCCACATGAGGCTTTTAATGTCAGTTTGGGGCCCATGTAAAATGGTTACATAATAAGAGCCATCCTTGCATAGTGTTTTTCAGAAATTTATTCTGTTTTCAAATATATTAACTCATTTGATACTTTCCACACTTCTGAGAAATAACTATTATTTTTATCACTCTCATATTACAAATCAGGAACTCGAAAGTAGAGTCAGGACTATCCTCTATGGCAGGGAAAAATTGTGCTAGATGGTAGTGTTGGAGTAAGCCAAAACTTTGAACAACAGAAAAAAACTCAAATAGGGACACCTGGGTGGCTCAGTCAGTCAAGTGTCTGCCTTTGCTCAGGTCATGATTCCAGGGTTCTGGGATCAAGCCCCACATCAGGCTCTCTCTCCCTCTCTCTCTTTCAAATAAATAAATAACATATTTTAAAAAACAAAAGAAAAAAATAAATAAAAGTTGAAGAATTTAGACAGGTGGAGAGTAAAAAATGTGGAAATTGAGGAAAAAATGAAGAAAGAAAACAAAATAGAGTTAAAAGGTTGTAAGTAGTAAGCAAAGCCTGTGATTGGCTAACTGCCAGAGTTTTTGAATTTAAGAACAATTAGTATAAAGGAGTACCAAGGACCAGATGCTGCTCCAATAACCACAGCAGCAATAACAATTGTAAATTTAGGGAAAAAATATGTGTTTTGAATATAGAGAACAAAGTAATACTAGCACATTTTGTATGAAAATAAAAAAAATCAGTATTCATTTTAATAAATACAATTTTGTTTTCCAGAGTGTTTAATACCATGTATCACCTTTACATTTTATAGAAGAGGGTGTCCAACTTTAAGGCCTCAGCATGGCATGGAAAGGAAGTATTAAATTGTTGGTATTTACTCCCTAAGTCAAAGGAAGTTACTTGAGGTTTTAGGAGAAAGTTGAAAGAGAATAAGAGAAGAAATTCAAAAGACAGCTTGACAGGACTAATTAAATCACCAGAGATCTTAGATTACTGTATGAAAATACTAATGTTAAGCCTAGTCTGGAAGGCAGAGAAGTAGAGAGCTAGCTTTGGCATGTGTAGAAACGATGTTCTTTCATCAGCTATGAACGGTTTGGCTGAGAAAATGTGAGAAGGGATGGGCATGTCCAAGAAGAAAATTAGGACAGGTCTCCTTCCCTCTGCTCATTATACTTGGAAGGGCACATGGAAACATACCAATGTTTGAAAGCCACTGAATGTGATTTGGATACAATATTATTATATGTGTGAATCAGAGATTATGAAGTCTCTGGTCTGTAACTGTATGTTCCCTCAATGAAATATGGAAATGAAAATTACTTGAAGGAAGGTGTCTGCATGGCCCAGTAGGTTAATCACCCAAATCTTGGTTTCCGCTCAGGCCACGATCTCAAGGTTGTCAGATAGAGCCTGTGTCGGATGCCCAGCTCAGCAAGAATTCTGCTCCAGAATCTCTCTCTCCCTCTCCCTCTGCCCCTCCTGTTTGTGCTTTCTCTCCCAAAGATAAGTAAACGAATCTTTAAAAAATATTAAAAAAAGAAAATTACTTGAAGATATGATGCCATCCCACATGTAGTCACGAAGGTGTTATCAGAGATGGGCTTCTCTCTAGTTCAGAACAGCAATTGGCAGGGTTGAAATTGCCTAGGAAGAAATCACAAACTCAGATATTTGAATTAGTTCTATAACAATGCTGGTATGAAGATGTTTATCCTCATTTAGATCAATATGATGAGATGATGAAATATACAGCAGAGACTTGCAAGAAGGTCAGTGAGATTTATGCATGAAAAAACATAGAGGTTTGAAAATATTGCATCTCTCTATCGTAATTCAACATAAATATTCTAAATATAAAATAATGATGTTCATCCAAATCTTATTGACGTAAGGAAGAAAGAACTTGATAACACATTGAGTATAGAGAATGTAAGATTAAGAACAGTTAAGGGGCACCTGGGTGGCTCGGTCGGTTAAGCTTCCAACTCTTAATTTTGGCTCAGGTCATGATCTCAGGGTCCTGGAATCGAGCCCTACAATGGGCTTCCTGCACAGCAGGGAGTCATCTTCTCCCTCTCCCTCTGCCTCCTTCCCTGTGCTCATGCTCATGCTCTGTCTCTCAAACAAATAAAATCTTTAAAAAAAAAAGGCTAAGAGAAGTTGAATAGTAATACCTTTTTTTAAGTAAAAATATTTGGTACAGCACGGGGTGGGAGGTTGGGGAAACCAGGTGGTGGGTATTAGAGAGGGCACGGATTGCATGGAGCACCGGGTGTAGTGCAAAAACAATGAATACTGTTATGCTGAAAATAAATAAATTAAAAATTAAAAAAAATTTGGTCCTGGAAAAATCAGAGTTTGTGAATAAAACATAGATTTAGGAGGTGATGGTTGTCTCCAAGAGCAGAAGCTGTTGAGAGCCATGACTGTTGAGTAAGAGTCCCTGAAAGGAGGATGCTGGCCGGGGATGCACGCACTGGACAGTGAGGGGCAGGAGGAGGAAGAGCCATGAGCAACAGCTGGGAAGGATCTTAGGGTTTATGGCCTGTTTATCTCCTGTCCATACATAAAACTTCTGCTTGGACCCTTCTAGAAGTAGGGTATTCACTCTCCTACTGAGATGGCCCCGTTCCTATCTTAGCCTTGGCTTGAAGTCTGCCTTCATCAAACCACCAGCCAAGGATTCTGGCCTGGATTCTAGAGTCATCCCTGTGGTGGTCCCTCTTCCTTCAGGTTTTTCCAGGTGTGAACTGCGCGGTCACCCCCTCACGTCCCGTGTTCCTGTTTCCTCCACCCGCTCCTCACGTGGTATCACCTTTGCTTTCTGCTTCCCTGATTCTCCTCCTTGGGGCACACTCTAATTAAGTTCCTTCCTGAAACGTGGTGCCCAGATTTAAACAGGATGCTCCAAATACACTCCACACACCGAGGAACAGAGGGAGACAGATGTTTCCTTTGTTCCGAGTACTGTGTTTCTGTTCCCGCAGCCGAGGTCTGCAGGGGAGTCTGGCAGCCAGGTGTCCTAGTTCACTCCTGTTCATGTTAAATATGCAGCCACCCCAAGAGCCCTGGGTGTTTGCAGCAAGTTCTCTTATTTATGTAGGTCTCCTTCATTTCTGGTTTCAGATTCAATTCTTTAAAACTTAAAAAAATGTGCAATTTTACCTGTTTTATTAAATTACATTCCTGATTCACCAGCAAACGAATCTGCAGAGTAATCTGAGCAAGATTAAAAAGTCAGCACAGTGTCATTCACAGGCGTGAGGGCCATTTTTGGGGAATGTGTTGTAAAAATATGTTTACCAATTTTTAGCAGTCTGTTACATAAAAATCCATGGAAAATGTGACTCGTTTTTTGAAGATTATTTTCTCCAGTTTCTTTGAGATCTCTTTTGCTTCCTTTCCTCTAAGAACATCCATAAAATTAAAGTTCTGTCCTTGAAAGGCACTGGTGGCTCCATCTCCCTTCCTTCGCTGGTCTCCTCCAGTGACAGAGCGCAGGAGGCCGACTTCCGGCTGCACCTGTTACGAGCTATGTGGCTAGGGCGAATCTGACATTGTCTTTTAACCTTAGTCTCCTTATCTGTAAAATGGGCACACTAATACTAGCTTTCTTAGAACAATGCTGGGACGATTGCCCAAGATACCTTATATGAAGTGTTAGACCAGTTGCCACAAACAGAAAGGCCTCAGTAAATATTAGCTATTTTTATTGGACTACCACTGAATCTGAAAATTTTTTTTCTCATATATTTCGGCACTTACATCAAAGGCATTTCAAGCATTTTCCAAATACGCATTCACATTTTTGCTTGTTCTAAAATCTGTTATGTCCTAAAGAAAGTGTTTCCTGCTCAGCTTTGTTTCCCTAAGATCTGTCAGGGTTCCTGGTATACAGTGAGTCCTCAAAGAATGCTCACGAAATCCATGTAATAGATGGATTAATAAATGAAGACATGAGGCACTCTAAGAGCTTGTGTGTTGACTTGACTACAACCTGGTGATGGCACTTATCAGGATGTGATGCTCCTTTGTGCCTGTGACCTGTTCTTTGCCCGTTAAAGACCGTGCTACTGCCATTGCTAGAAGCTTACCACGTGCCAACACCATTTATTGGCACTTTCTCTTTAATGGTTCCTACCACCCTCTGACATAGGTTTGATCACAAGCCTCCTCTTCCAGAAGAGGAGCGGAGGAACAGAGGCTCGCTCAGCTGGGGAGGGGTGGCGACAGAACCCGCACTCACACCCCGGCTGGCTCCAGAGCCCAGATAACTCACCACTGCCCTCTGTTGCCTTGCATCCTGCTGATTTGCACAAGCTCCAGGTTTCTACTGACACTAAGGATTTAAACAAAGAAAGACTTTGCCCCAGATTTAGGTCAGTTTGTACATTTGTTTGGTTCTCTCCCGACTGCCTTAGAAGCTACAGCTGATGGGCCACGGCACTTCCTTCTTCCCTCTGGCTGCTGAGCCCAGTGAGTTGTGCATGTGAGAGAAACAAGGTCAACTGTCACGTTAGGACAGTTTTACTGTGTCAGTGTTACTGAGACATCACCACTGAGCTGTTCCAGGCAAGGTGCATCACAGCCAAATTGCTCAGTCACTTTCTACTCCCCCGAGATAGACCCAGCCTCCCCGAACTGTGGTTCCTTTGCTTTTGAAATGGTGGACACGCTTTCTCATATAGTTTCAAAGGGAGAGCGAGGTGACATGTGAGAGCATCCAAAACATTGTCTAACTTAGAATAAAACTTGTTTTTCTCACCCAAATGACATGATAACCCAAAGGGAGGCACAGGAATTCGCATCAATAACCCAGTGTGATGTAGTCTCTGGGACATAGTGTATGAAGCGGTACGCAGGGAGGAAAGATCCCTCCTCAGTCCAGAAAGGACTGGGATTTCTTCCTGGTCCTTGAAAGAAATGTTTGGCTTCTTCAGAACCTGGCTAATTTAATAGCGGTCTGTTCCCTTCAGCTGCGTGGGTGCAGAAACAGGGCTGTTTTCCCAACACTCTCATCCCCACTGCCCAGCACCAAAGCCTCACACACAGTAGAAATTCAATAAATACCTGCTGGATGGATTCGTAAATGATAGGGAAGTCACAACCAAAGGGATACATTGTGTGTTAGGTCATAGGTATTTTTAACTCCATTCTACTGCTGGAAAGTCTAGACTCAGAGAGGTTGTAATTGGTCTAAGTAGTTCATCTAGTCAGGAATAGCGAGCTGAACATAGAATTTCTGTAAAATCTGTGACTATTTTTTTGTAAGGGTTTTATCTTCCTAATTTGGAAAGAAATGCCAGAACAAAATAAATGTTCCAACTGTTTTGGAATCCAGTGGTGATGTCTTATGGTCTTGATTTTCCTACGTGAATTAAAAGTCCATTGAATCTGTTGCGAGCTCTCTACTGAGGAGCCACCGTGAGGATCTGCAAACCAATTGTGCAATGCTCAGCAACACATGCACGCACATAAAGAACGCTATGCAAAAAAAACCAAAACAAAACAAAACAAAAAACAAAAAACAAACAAACAAAAAAAAGAACGCTATGCACCTTAGACGGACCCAGAATTCCTGCTTCTGCAACCAGCCTTCTTCAGTACATTGGAAATGTCAAGAGAAGCGATAGAATTAAGTGGCTGCTCTTCTCGCATTCATTAGGAGGTAGATATTCTAGCTTGGTATCAGTAGCATAGTAGACACTCAATTAATGGTTGATGAGTAGAAGCATAACAGGCTGACTTAATTAAGTAATTAATTTAATAATGAACTCCTAAAAATACTTGAAAATGATCATTTAAGGGGAAAAACTATCTTCAGCATGATTGAACACATAAAGGGACCCTTACAACGTCATTGATCCTAAACTCACACAAAATTGTGATATTAATTCTTATTTTTAAATGATGAAGAAGTCAAAACTCAAACACAAACATGCAAATATATTTTTATTAAATAAGGGAGAAAAGTTTTGTAGGATAATTTTTTGTTTTGTTTCGTTTTAGAAAATTTATGCAGAAATAGAGATACATGATTAGAAAAGGAAGAAAATAACAATCCCTTGAGATTATTTTATAAGATTCTTATTTTGTTCACCCCATGGCAGAGTAATCCCAAGATTATTCTATTAATAACTCATAACTATAAACATAAAATAGCTTTAAACAAAAATGGCAGTCTGTATTCAACCTCATTAGTATTTATTTATTCATTTTAAGAGAGGGGGTGGAGAGGGGCGAGGGAGAGAGAGAGAGAGAGAGACTCTGAAACAGACTCCCTGCTGAGTTGTAGCCTAACTCAGGGCTCGATCTTATGACCCTGGGATCACAACTGGAGCCGAAACCAAGAGTCAGACACTTAACCCACTGAGCCACCCAGGGGCCCCCCAACATTATTTTTTACGTAGCTCATTCCATGAGTTTGATCTATAACCCTGAACTGTGGGCTGTCACATATTGTAAGCTAGGTTCCCATATTCTAACACTGTCTTTGTTTTTGCCTCATATTTCTATTAAGAAGATTGAAAATAATCCGTCATAATGGAATATGACCAAGCTTGAATATGTCAAAGATCTGAATAAAATATGTATCACAAATCAATAACTTCTGTAGACACATAGTCAGTATGCTGTTTACCTTGATTAAGAACCAGTGCTTTCACTTTATTAGTAAAGTAAAGTAAAATTAGTTAAGTAAAATAAGAGCGGGAAATTATTCATCCTAAATTACTTGTGCTTAGTAAAGTACATTCTTGGTATTCATTTAATGTTCATTAAATAAAGCAAATGTAAGATGTAAGAAACCTCTTTTTAATGTAAGAAGTAATAAAGATATATCCTGCAATGTTCCGTTCCATAAAAATCTAAACATTAATTTTTAACTGGAAACAATCATAAATGGCAGAGAGTTTGCATATAATTTTCAAATACTGCATTTTAATTTTTTTTTAAGATTTTATTTTAAATCTTGACACAGAGAGGGAGAGAGAGATCACAAGGAGGCAGAGAGGCAGGCGGAGGGAGAGGGAAGCAGGCTCTCTGCTGAGCAGAGAGCCCGATGCAGGACTAGATCCCAAGACCCTGAGATCATGACCCGAGCTGAAGGCAGAGGCTTAACCACTGAGCCACCCAGGCCCCCAAATACTGCATTTTTAAGAAGTGTGTTCCATAGAACGCTGCTGTCAGGGCTTGTTAACTGGAGGTTCTCTTACACAGGACCCAAGCTTTTCAGAGCTTTTATTTTAATGTGCTAGTATGCAACACTCTGACCCAAGAAGAGCTCTAATTACTGTTTCCTACCATCATTTTAGTGCAGAGTTTCTTTTTTTATTCAATATATTTTAGGAAAGGTCACCGTGAATGATGCTGCGGATTTCAGGTTAGTTAACTTATCCTTTGCTGTTATATTTACTTCTTTGTTAATAAGAGGTTGTTTTTTTTTTCACATAATATTTCATATAATTCCACAAATGCCTCACAGAACTTATATTTCAGGTTGATTGTGTATATACATGTATATATTTTATGTCTCTATATTTAGGGAGATAGATAATAGGTAGATATGATGGCTTCAAATCTATTTGATTGTCATTAAGTGTTATATATTGATTGCTATCATAACTTATATACCTAACATCTATTTATATGTTCAATTGCAAAACATTTTAAAAATCAAAATTCAAATGCTTATCATATACTAATAAAAACTTTATAATAAATATAATCTCAAACCAGTCTAGACATTTGGGATTTGGAAACATCCAAAAAGTAAAGTTAACATTTGTATTGGTTTTATAATTTGCTTAGATTTTTTTTAGCTTTAATCACTAACAGTACAAATCTAAACTGTAAGATAAAATGTTTGTTTTAAGTACATTTTCTTTCTTTTAATGATTTATTTATTTATTTGAGAGACAGAGAGAGAAAATGAGCAGGGAGGGGCAGAGGCAGAGGGGGACCCTCAGGCAGACTCTCCACTGAGCTCAGAGCCCGAGGCAGAGATCCATCTCATGACCCTGAGATCAGGACCTGGGATGAAACCAAGAGTTAGACTTTCAACAGACTGCACCTATAAGGTGCCCCTATAAGTACATTTTCAACTGAAATTACTTTATGCCCCTTTTGGGGGGAAGAATGTAGGTGAAGTGATTTTATGTACTGTGTTAAATGCAGGTTCCCTTCTTCCTCAGGAGCAAGAAGATAAATGACTACAAGGACCTTGAAAGGTCAAGGAAAATTTAGGCCAAAACCAAGAACCCAACAAAAGAATTGCCAGAAGCAAAGAAGACACAATGAAAAGGAAATTCTTTAAAAAGGGAAGGGGAAAAAAAATGACAGTTTAGGTCATTGAAGATTTAATTGACTCCTCAAAGTCAGAGAACAGAGCAGTCTGAAGACCTCTCACAGGAGTCCTACTGAGACAGTAGTCCTAGTGAGGCCACTACCATACCTTCCTAATATGCTCAGACAGGCTCCGGTAAACCCTGGTATTTTTCAGAAAAATAATTGGATAATTGCTGGAAAACAATTAGGCACACTCACTGGGTAAGAGAGTCTGTGAGACCATGGTAATCTTACCTGTGATATCATGGTAACTCTATTTCAGAAATTAAAGCCCAGTTATAAATAATTATGAAAAAATATCTTTCTTTAAGTGTAGAGCTTTTCTTGATTAGTGAACTAGAATTACGATTCTTTAGATCTGTGGATAATTTACTGTGCATGAATAATGTTAAACGACTCTCTGACCTTTAAAGCTTTAGGTGTACAAGAGCCGAAGCACATATATGGTTGACATTGGCCCTCACGGATACTTACAATGCGGGACTTGAATGGGTCATGAGATTTCAGACCGTGGCCCCTGAATTTCAGGTAGCTCCCAACAACAGATATAATCAAGAGACTGTCTTGGATAACTCTGACATCTGTTGGAGATTATCATAATTATAGAACAAACTAAAGTAGACTTTGAAGTTTAGATATTTGGAGGATCTACACTGATTTTTTTTTTTTTTGGATGAAATTTTTGAAGTAGTGATCACAGATCACTACTTTAGGATCAGGATCCTTTAGTAGATCCTTTAATAAATGTTTTCCGGAGATCTGTCTTAGTAGAAAGAAATAAGTCTCAGTGATTCTGTTTGTTTTCTGAGTGTGTTTGAAATTACCGTATAGTATTACTTATTGTGCTCCTTCATGTTAGGGTATTTTCGTAGGATAGCCCTACTCCTACAAAAGAGTTCAATCGTAGAGAGGTATGTTTATTTTCACTTTGCAGAAGAAAAGCCGAGAATCAGCATAATTGAATGACTTGCCACCAAGTGTACAGTATTCAGCACGTCAGGGTCAAAATTTAGAAATTAACCATAATTCATGTATTGAGCACTCGCGATAGGCCAGACACCGTTCAAGGCAGATGTAATGTCCAGTTTTACTGGAACGAATCCTAGAAGGCAGTTTCGTGGACTTCATTTCCAGTTATGGCAACGGAGGTCCAAGCCGTGCACTGACTTGTGCAAGGACACGAGACTCCAATGATTTGCTAAGATTCGCCTTGGGGTCCGTCCTCCTCCTGGTTGCTCCTGCTCTCTGTAGGTCCCTAGGAGTATACCCTGGAATGACCACCTAGTGACAACTCCTCAGGGTCCTTGCTTTCTCCATCTCTCTTTCTTTATAAAGATTTCCCATTTTTTAAATGGATTTCTTCTTACATAGAAAACATGGAAAGAGAAAAATCACTCTGTTAAAATCACTCTGTAAAGATTTAGCAGTGTCTTAAGGTATGTTCTAGAGCAGGGTAAGGTAACAAATGGAGAAAATGTCTATTATAAAAGGCATTATGGGGAGACACAACCCCCCCACAGATGGCCCTCAAACAATTGGGGGGTTAGGGATGCCAACCCCCAAAGTAGTTGAAAATATGCATGTAAATGTGCCTCCCTGTAAACTTCACTACTAACAGCCTGCTGTTGACAGGGAGCCTTACCGATAACATGAACGTTGATTAACTCATATTTTGTATGGTATAGGCACTATAAACTGTTTCTTACAATAAACTAAGATAGGGGAAAGAGTGTTATTGAGAAAAATCATAAGGAAGGGAAAATGCATTTTCAGTGCTGTACTGTCAGAAAATCCACATGTACATGTGGACCACATGGTGTTCAGGGGTCCACTGTATACACACACATATACAATGGCATCCATATAATTCTTACACTATTACATGAAAGCATGTGATCGTTCATATACTGTCCCTAAATTTAAGGTACAAATGTGACTCTAGGCTTCTTCTCAGAAGCAGTGTCCTTGTTCCCTAAATTGAAATCTAGATATGTGACCATAGAATATTCCGGTGAGGACTACAAAACTTCTAAACCATTGTAGAGCATTTCAGGACGCTAGAATGGCATCTAATAACCAGGTATTGCCACAGAACACTAATGCAGGGCTTGAATCTGCCTCTGCAGCCCATCCACACTTGGACATAGAGCAGGCACAGGGAATCCCTGCTCTTGACTTCATTCGTCTCCCCTCGGAGGCACGTAGCAGGAAGCCCCATAGCTTTTACGCACCCAGTCACAAAGCACAGTGTGACTATAACTTATGAAAAGCTGCCTTAGAAAGCTATGCGGTGTGCATTTCCATGTGGTTGATTTTTTCTGTTTTTATGCACATGTGCCATTTATTTTGTTTCTATGTGAGAGAAGCACACCAGGGGGTATTTCTGCATCATTTTCTGTACCTGCGTCTCTCTTTATGGTTGCTCCTGACTCCTGACTGGTTTTCCTCTGACTCTCTTCTATGTTTTTGCCCCCACCACCCCCATTTCTAATTCTTTCTGTTGTCTGTTGCCAGCTTCCTTTGGCCATAATATAAAACAAAACTGTAAAAGATAACTCTGAGATGCTTTTGAGCCGTTCCTGTGATTATGACAGCAAAAATTAATTTGCTGTTATTTCTGTAGCTTTTTGTTGATGCTTTTTATGGATCAGATGCTCATTAAAACAAAGAATGGGACAGAAGTGCACATTGTGTGCCTTTCCGTGACTGTTTTGAACTGAATCCACGAAATCAATATATGACCATCGGCAGTTTAGAAGTTGGATTCCATCAGTTTATTTTAATGGAGTTTGCCTTGTGTTTTAAATTGGATCAGTGTTCTTCTTTATTGCTCTAACACAAAGTGTCAGTATGTTTGTAATAGGAGATTTTTCTTAAGTTTTACACGTACAGATGTCAATCTCCTCATAGGCTGATCACAACTCTGAAAATCGTCTGTGTGACCCATAATCCGTACGCTTAAGTCTTACACATACCATTAAGCCAGCCAATATCTGAGACAATGAATTGATTGCAGATCTCAGTATGTACTTCCCCTGTCACTGTTAAGGCTAACAGATCTGCGTTTTGATCTGTTTTGTAGTGCAGTTTCAGTGGAAAGAAAATTAATTTTTAGTGGCCTAACCCTACATTTTCTTTACATCTGATTTTCACTTATTTTAAAAAAGATAACGTTTGGAGGAGTACATTGTGATCAACAACTTAGTCTTCTGCAAAGTAGCACTTCTGACCCATCAGCTAAGCTATTGTTTTGTGTTGGTTTGGTGTTGACCAGGATAGGCGTCTGTTTTGTTGACTTGATGGTAGGGATGATACGGATTCATCTGAGTGACACTGACCAAGGCTCTCAGGTAGTCGTTACCCATAGTCCCCTCCTGGTGGAAAGGGTGATACTGCAAAAAAAAAGCTCATGGTAGCTACACTTTTTTTTTTTTTTAAAGATTTTATTTATTTATTTGACAGAGAGAGATCACAAGCAGGCAGAGAGAGAGAGAAGGAAGCAGGCTCCCGGCCGAGCAGAGAGCCCGATGCCGGGCTTGATCCCAGGACCCTGTGATCATGACCTGAGCCGAAGGCAGCGGCTTAACCCACTGAGCCACCCAGGCACCCCGGTAGCTACACTTTTATGTACAATTACATCCACTGCACTCTGTAACCGAAGATGAAGGGTCATCAGGACACGTGACTACCGGTGGCCTCCGATGGAGCTGTTGTGGATGGTGTTTCTCTTCTTTATGTTTTTTATTTTTGCAGTGAACAAAGAAAAAAACCAGCTAATATAGCTATTTTTAAAAAGAGGCTAATGTGACCTAGATAAAGAGGAATTTAAAACAGCTAGTTGATTAGACCCTAAAGGATGTGATTTGTCATAGACATAATATGTTCCTCAAATATTTATAAAGGCTTAATAATAGGTGTGCTCTAAATATTTCATTCCCTTCAAGCCCCCCAAATCTAGGTAATAGTCATTAGTTTAAATATTTATTAATTTAGAAGGCGTAAGTAAACTAAGATAGTATTTCACCACTATTCAGTGAGACCAGGTTTTATAAGTGAGGCAAGCAAAGCATCTATTTTCATTTATTATGAATATGAATAGTCAGGAATTCTATTTACCGAATGGTCTCATGAGAGACCATTCAATTTCACTTTTAAATCTGTCCTCATTTTTAAGCCTATTTTCATTTTCAAATCTGTCCTTAAGTAGTGTAACCATTTGTATGTGTACATATAGGCAGAAGCATACACGTTTATATACATACACACACATAACTGGAACTAATAGGTAAATACTATGTAAATAGGCTTGCAAGCTTCTGTGCTAAGTTCTAGGAACTAATCAAGATAAGATGGCGCTTCTTCACACCATGAATTCCATAACAAGCTATCCTCTTCCATCCACATCAACCAGATACTCACCTTGGAATTTTGTTGTTAGATAAATAAATATTTTAGGGAGAAATTTAGAAACCCTGTTGAACTGTATTTATTCAGCACACATTCTGATGATACCTAGCATTTTGTAAATGGGTATTTATGGCTTGTGGAACATTTATGGTGCAGTGAAAATCGATAAATTGCGATTAACCCAACAAAGCTGGAAAATGCAGTAAGTGGTGATTTCACTATCCCGCTGAGTGCCTTGCACATGTGGTGGTGGGGTGCCTGTGGTAGTCTAGTCCTAACTACATATTTGCTTTCCATGAGGTGGTAAGTCTCATTTGGTGAAGTGACAAATATATATGGTAGATGTCTCTTTCAGTGGGCGAGGGACAGCTCTTGCTTTAGAGAGCACTTACTAAGGACAGTAATTTGCACTCACTCGAAAAGAAGGGGCTAGATGTCTTCCATGTACAAGCTGCTCCCAGGCTGTGAGACAAATCATTTATAATCTGTACTGGTTCTTTCAGTCCAATGGCTGGGAAATTACTAATCAAACATAGCCCTTGAAAGGGCTTGACTTGATATCATATAGTGGACCTTAGCACAGACAATGTTTTGCTGGAAAAATTGTAAACTCCACTAAAATATGTGCCAAGTCTGTTCCTGGGTGTTTTGCACTATTTCCACTGATTTTACTGATCATGGTCATCTGATGAGTATTTTTGGAAGGGAAGAGACTTCTCAGTATGAGCTGTTAAGCTTTACATGTTTGACAACACAGAATGGCCATTTTGACATAATCACAGTAATTTCTGGGTGGTGGTTTTAAGAAGTCAGACGTACTTGATTTTCCCTTTCTTGATTTTTCTTATATTACTGTCACTTAGATAAGACAGTCCCTTCATTAGAGTACTTTATCACATATTGATGTCAAAGTGTCTCTCTCTTTTGCTCTCTCTATATGCATAGATATAATATGGTCATGGATATGTAGTTAAAGATACAGAGACACAGTTATAGATGTTTATAGATATTGTGAGTCTCTGTGTGTGTGTGTACCTATACATATACAATAAAGTTTGACCTAGTGGTGTTATAATATCTAGCTGTTTCCTCTCCTAATATGCTCATAATATTCCCACTGTGACTGAAAGAAGGGGAACAGGAAACAAAGAGGTCACCACAGTGGGGACAATTCCTTGATGTTATGGTACCTCACTGTATGCTGCCTGGCAAGCTTTCCCGGAGGTCATGGAACAGAAGGGGTCAAAGGCCAAACCAAGAAGATCGGATTGCTGAGACTATCACATCAATGGAAACATGCAGTGCAGAGTAGGAGGAAGAAAGTGGTTGGTAACACACTTAGGAAGGGGTTCCAGAGGGGGGGACAAGTAATCAAGTAAGGTAGACCTCTTGGCCTTTGGTGGAAAACTTGTCCAGGTGGCTAGACACCTGCTAGTCCAGTGTTTATATAATTCGGTTTAATACCATTTATTAATGCAGTGAGGCAAAGTGGTAGGGATTGTACTAGTAGAATATGTGTATTATATTTCTGTGTATAACTACAAGTACACAAGTTAATGACAGAAATCATTCTGTATCTCTCCGTTTTTTGGTGATAGCTATTTGCTGCTTTTCTTATTCATGTTGTGTGTTTCAGACATGCAGAAATAGGCCTCTGAGCCTTCAGAAATAGTTTTGAAGGAAACTTAAAATGGAAACAATCTCATCTACTGTTTTTCTCTGCAGTGAACCAGGAAGGCCTGCCATTTTTTTTTTTTTAATTTCAGTATGGAAAACTTTAGTATAGGATCCCAGATGTTCTGAAAGTACATAATTTGACAACCAGTGATTTAGTCTGAAGAAAATAATAATAGGACAACTAAATAACTATTTTAAGGCTGTAAGTGGACATTATATGGAGGATGGCATCTAGTGATACTTAATTTACTGGAGTCGCTATTTTTACCCCTCGAGGTCTGACTGGTGACTAATTCTTGAGGGGAGGAGGAAGAGGCTTAAGGGCACTTTAACTGGACATTTCTTATTTGTATAGATATTGATTTTCTTATTTTTATCATTTCCCTTGTATTATGTTTAGGAGATTTATGAAATATATAAAAAGCTTTCAAATGATTTGTTGGATGTCAGATAATTGATTCTTTTTTGTTTGTTTAGGTTAAAATTTGACACCTACTAATTTAAAAAAATTATCAAACAGATGTGCTTCTTCTTATTCTTTTCAGCATCCTTTGAGGCTGATGTCTGGAGGTTGGAAATTCTATAATTATTTTGCTTGTCTCAGTTCTCTCTCTCCAAACCTCATAATCAATCAGTTCTCTTCACCACACAGATAAAATCCAATTCCCTAAGGAACTATATGACTTTCTATTTTATTATTTTATTTTTAACTGTGGTTATAAAAAATAAACCACATAACCTAAAATTTACCTTCCTAGCCATTTTAATTGTACAGTTCTGTATTGACAAGGATATTCACATTGTTGTGTAACTTGTCTCTAAAACTTCTTCAAAAGTCGGTTGGGGTGGGACAAACCATAAGAGACTCTTAATCTCATGAAACAAACTGAGGGTTGCTGGGGGGCGGAGGGAGTAGGGAGAGGGTGGGGTTATGAACATTGGGGAGGGATGTGCTATGATGAGTGCTGTGAAGTGTGTAAGCCTGACAATTCACAGACCTGTAACCCTGGGGCTAATAATACATTATATGTTAATAAAAATAACTTAAAAAAAAAAACACAACCAACATCAACAACAACAACAAAAAACAAAACCTGCCACTCCAAAGCAGGTAGACAACTGTCCATTCACTCTTTCCCCAGCCCCCGATAGGCACCGCTTTGTGAGACTTTCTTCATCGGACTCCTGTTTCTGCTTTCTGGATTTTCTCATCTCAAAACCTGCTGTTCAGGCACACAAAACTTTCATTCCCCATTCAGGCTCTAATTTTAAGACCTTCATCCACATTGTTTTTCCACCTATTGTATGGTTAACTTCTGACTCAACTTTCAGACATAGACTTACAAGACCGTCCTAGAGTGGGACATGTACACCTACTATGTGCTCCTGTATGCACCCTTCATTTCCAACTATCGCAACAATTAGCTTAAAACATCTTTTTTTTTTTTTTTTGATAGAACGTGAGTCCTTCAAAGGTAAAACCAATAGCTACATAAAGAAGAACATCTGGTCCAGCCCATCATTTTATTCTTGGCACTGTAACATGCACTAGATAAATAAATGTTGACTGGATAAGTGGGTCAGTGCTCAAAATGCCTAATTTGAATATTTTCTGTCACCTGTTGGCTATGTGCCTTTGGGTACATAAAGATAACGATGATGATGATTCTGCTATTAATTACAACACTAATGACAGTAGCAGCAAACGGCCATTGCTGTCACTTACACAGCACTTGCTATGTACGAGGCACTTTTAAAACTTTTACATGTATTAACTCATTTACTTTTCATAATAACCCTGTTCATGAGGTACTGTGATTATGTACATTGTCAGATGAGTAGAGAGGACAGGAATGCAGAGTGATTTATTCAAGGTCATTTAGCTCAAAAGAACAGAACAGTTCCTGGAATCAGACACTTTGAATCTGAACTCATGTTCAGAAATATCACTGCTTTATGTGTTGGACCTTCATTTCTTTATTTACAATAAGGGTTATTGTAACTATTTTAAATATGGGTGATGGCCATAATATTGCAATCCCCATGTCACAAAGGATCCCCAGTGACTTACTGAGGATGAGTCGTGAGGGTACAAAGAAGCACTAGAGATTGTTGTTATGTCAGAATGTAATTCATCCTCAAACTGGGACAGTTTTGAGAATGGAAGAGGACCCTTAATGATTAAGTTAGGAGGACAGACGTAACCTGGGTCTGCCTGAGATCTGGGAGGAGGTATGGGACCCCTTTTTCTGCTCACCAGATTCTCCCTTCCCTTGCTCACCTTTCCTTTGCACAACAGGCATCACCCTAACTTCAAATATTCTTCTTCCTTGATTCAGAGAATGAGGTCTTCTTAGGCTGTCCATCGTTCCACTTGCTGTACATACAACGTTGCTCATTGTGAAAATCAAATGTTATCTATTTGAAAAGAATGAGAAATTTACCTTGATGCAATGACTGCACATACGTGTGTGTGTGTGTGTGTGTGTGTGTGTGTGTGTTTGAGATAAAGGCTGAGAGGCCAGCCTACTTGGCTTGGTTTGCTTCTGCGGTGGATCTTCCTTTTGCTCTATTTAACCTCCTTTCATCAACTGTATTGAATCAGGTGCTAGTTTCCTTTTTTTGCTGTAACAAAGGGTCTTATATCAGATGTCTCAAAAGAACAGACACTTATTGTCTTAAAATTCTGAATGCCAGAAGTCCAAAATCAAGCTGTTCGCAGGGTTTGGTGTTTTCACAGGCTTTCGAGGGAGAATCCACTCAGTGTCTGTCCCCAACTTCCGGTCAGCCCCACTCTTGCCTTGCCTTGCAGATAAGACACGTCACTTCCGTCCTCTGTCTTCACATGTCATCACCTGTGTGTCTGTCCTTCCAGGGGGCCTCTACAGCCATACTGAGTTAGGGACCCACCCTCCTCCAGTATGAACTCCTCTCCATATGATGTTTACAGTGACCTTACTCCCAAATCAGGTCACAATCTGAAGGTCTAGGGGTTAGAAATTCAACTTTTTTTTGGTCAGGGGGAAATTCCACTCATAACAATTAGTAAGAACAACCTAACCCAATTGTATATGGAAGAGTTTGCCAGTGTTGCAGTCTGTATCAGTCTCTCTTTTGTGATAATTTGTATCTTTGGAAAGCAAGAAAATATAAGAACTAGCGTCTGCTCAAGATATGACCATACAGTGACCCTCCCTGTTCATTTCCTGGAAGATGGTCACAGGATGCAATTTCGTAAACAGGAATTATAAACAGAGTTACTACAAAATTAGCGTTTTGCTTAAACTATTTTCTTCACCTGCTGTGTTTAAAAGATAGGAAAATTATTTTCCTTTTAAAATTAACAAATTATATTAGTGTTCTTATTAATAAATATTTATTTATATGTCTTAGTCATGAATAGTTGTTGATTGGAATGGGAAATAGTTTGGTATTTTAACAGAATTACAGATTATTATAAGATAGATAGTTCACTCTCCAGAATGTTGAGAATGACAAAGAAGTTATTACTCTAACCCCCTCTGGCTTTACATAAGCTACAGAGTGGTATCTGGATAGCTTCCACATTCCCTGCAGGACACAGCTGGGGGAAAGAGGCAATAGGGCCAAGCAAAAGACACTCTGGGAAGAGTGACAGATCCTCTGGGAAGAGACCGGCAATCCCAAGCAATGAAGTCTCAAAGAGAGGGGCAAAATTTAATGCCGTTGAAGGTATAACTCCTTGAGGCACCAAACGGAGAGGGTCATGGAGGTGCTGAGCAGGAAGGACAGAGAAAACACAGGTAGAGTGCTGGCTGATGGCTTCTGTGAATGTGGAAAGGCTGGGGTTAGTGCCTGGTGTGGCATGCGGTCCCCAGGACTAGTTCAAATATCTGTCTGGACTCAGGAGAACCAAGTTCATGTGAAGACACCAGAAGCTCAAGTTGCCCTGTTTCCTCTCCCCACTTCTACCAGGATAAAGGAGCATCCTTAAAAGACTGTGGCAGCTAAGTGTCCTGACCTTACAGCTTGCTACTTCTTCTGAACCCACTGACTCTTTGGCGTAAGACACAAGCATCTGTCATGGCTCTGCTCGGAGACCTCCATGGTTCCCCACCAGGCAACTGACATGGTTCCTCTCCATCATCTTCATCCTCTCTCAGACTAGAGAGTGTGTATGTACACTTCACTATATATTGGCCTACGTTTTTCAAAATGATTTTTTTTTTCGTTTTTCAAAATGATTTAAAGACATACTTGGGGAGTAATGCTAGGTACAACGGTTTGTACCCGCAAGAACTCCTTACTATCTCTCAGACAATATTGAGAGTTTCTCAGAGTTCCGGCCTACATCTTTACAGACCTCCTACTCTTCCTACTGTCAAATAGACTCTCAGTAGTATCTGTTGGGGTAGTGAAATCAGAGCGTGAGGCTGCCCATAGCATTGCTCTTTGTCTCCTCCAGATTGCTGTTTCTCCTGAACGAAGGCTCATGCGATGGTGATGTCCATTCTCTCCACCAGCCGCTGACCCTTTTGTCACTGTGACAACCTCCATGGAACGTCTTCTTTCCCTGTTGCTGACACAGACACACTCATACATTATCACGCAAACTTGCAGCATTTCTGTCTTCCTACGTTTATCTGGAAGGGCTGCACCCCGGCTCATGGGGCCTCATCACGACCCTGCTCCGGGTTCAAAGGCAGGGACGGACTGCATCTGGCGTCTCCTCCAAGCTTGTGTAGGGCAAGGCTTTTGTGTGCATGTGTCTTCAGTGCAGAGTCATGTTTGCACCTGATGTTTTCCTCTACAAAGTAACTTCGAATGAACATTTATCCTGAGGGACAGCTGGAAGTGAAGACACACATGCCAGTTTGTAGCGCATTTTGCATGTGCCCCTGGCTTCTGTCCTTGTTGACTGTGCACAAAGGGAACGCGCAGATCTTCTCTCTGAGGCTAATTGTTGCTTTCACAGCTCACTCACCCCCTTCCCTTGCGCTCCGTAGGATTGTCTCTGACATATGACGTTTTTGTGAAAATTGATATCCATGGTTTATGGCCCACAAGGAGTAATTTAAATGATGACAGATCCCTGGAGGTGTGCTTTTAGTTAAGCAGCCATGTTTTAAGATGACAGTTGTGAAGGTACAAAAACTCTGGCCTTCCCGGTCTCCCACTTCCCTTACATTAAAATGTGGTGTCCCATCATGATTTCTCTACTTCCGCTTTATATGCATTCTTGGATTTATGCTTTCTATGCATTGACATTAAACAAGTTTAACATTTGGTTGTGATCGACTCGAGTGCAAGTCTACATTCTGCACCTTTGCTCCTCAAAGTGCAGTCCCTGGGCCAGCCATGTTGCATCATGGGAGAAGATTGGTAAACCCGCAGAATTCAGGTCAAGAGACCAAGAGAAAGGACTTGAGAAGCCTGTTTACCTCAATCATGGAGTTTTCCTGAAAGGGGCTGCTCACACAAGTTACACAGTCCTGGAACCTCTAAGACGATCTTGCTAAAAGCAGCCGCAGGAGTTCTAAAGAGTTCCTTCAACAGCTGCTGGAAGAGGCGAGACAGTGTTGCCCCAGAACCATAGCTCTGTCTACACACCAGGATCCTGAGAATTAAAGAAAACAAAAATTTTGTATCAGGTTTTGTCAGTGGAAAAGGACAGTTAACCATTCTCCCAGATGACGCCTGCAATGCTGGTGTTCTCCAGGCAGAGAAAAGCACCATGTGCCAAAAGATCAGTTAGTACGGATGGCCACGAAATGCATTGAGGACAATTCCAATTTACTCTCACACTCTTCCAATATTACTAAATTTAGAATAAAAGAAAACATCCAAAGGATGAAACAGAATCTGACCAGAAGCCAAACGAACCCCACTGAATCTAAGGGAGAAAACTAGAGAAGAACTGATCCTCAGGCAGGTCAGAAGCAGTATTGTGAGGCATCCAGGTCCCTTTCCTCAAATTTTATTGCCAAGATACCACGTTTCAAGCAAACCCAGGTATCTGATGGAAGACATTTCCAGTACAGAGGTTCATGTGGAGATGAAGGAACCAGCCTACGAATTAAAAATTGTGGCTGGTCGGAATGAGAAAGCTTTGGAAAGTGAAATAGAAGTTAAATCACCTGGTAGTAATTCAGCTTGTCCCTGTGACCTTAGTGTTTCTGAGGATGATTTATTGATCGAGGTCTCTGAGGAGTACAGATTACATCTGAATCTTCCAGAATCTGTGCATACTGAAATGACTACAGCAAAATTTATCAAAGAGAACGCTACATTAATCATCCCAATGTTCCCGGTGGAAGTCAAGAGCATCGTCTGCTTTGGGTTTTCCGTGCTAACGGCATGTGAATTACAGGACCTTCATGAAGGGTGAAGAGACAGTGGTTTATCTTAAACACTAGTTTTGTGATTTTTCACGAAATGATGTTTTTCTTTTTCACCAAATTGTTCTTTTTCACCAAATGATGTTTTCTCATCAACTGTTTTTTTTTTTTTTTTTTAAGTCACTCTTTCTCCTTCTCAAACTTGGAATGAAGCAGAAACTGCTAAAAACTGTATTGCCATGATACACTTGTTTGGAAGGTATTTCTAAAGGTCTTAAGGTAACGAATATAATTTGGGAAATTCTGCTTGTTTCCAGGAAACATGGGAGAATTCTCGGCTTACTGGTCAAAAATAAAATGTTTTTGTCTAGAAAATGTTTACATCAGGGAGATGAAAATAAAAATTTTTAAAAAGCAGAGTTCAGGTGCAGCCCTGAGCTACTACATCAAAGTTGCAATTCATAAGAAGTTTTATCTTGATGTTTTCTGTGCACATTGAAGTTTGAGCACTGTTCTACAATGTACTCTTGTTAGCTGTGAGTTAGTGTTTGATTTTTGAAACATTGCCATTGCTTTTGGGAATGTAGAGCCCGCAGAAAAATAATTTAATATTTTATACTCACATGCACACACACACATATACACACAGAAAATCTTCTAGCTTCCATCCAGCAGATACAGTTTTACTTTGGGGTTACACAGATGAAATATTATAAGGAAACACTAGACACAATGTCTTTGGTTACCTGAAAAGCAAGATTTCATTAGACACTCTGTGTTTAGCGGGGCGGTGGGAGGTTGGGGTACCAGGTGGTGGGTATTATAGAGGGCACAGCTTGCATGGAGCACTGGGTGTGGTGAAAAAATAATGAATACTGTTTTTCTGAAAATAAATAAATTGGGAGAAAAAAATAGGACTAAATAGTATTGAAATAAGTTTTATTTTCTTCAGTAGTGACCCATTTTCCCTTATTTGTCAATCTATATTTTATGTAGAAATCTATAGTTTTGTTATACTATTATACATAAGTAAAAATTGTGGCTGGGTGAATTTGCTGGGTCTGATTTTTATTGCTCCTTAAGGAGTGATTGTCCTACACATGCTTTTATTTTCTGATGAATGCTACCAGCTGAAATTTTGGTTTAGTCTTAAGTCTGCAGTAGACTGTAACTTTTCCCTACATGTTTATTACATACGTGTGCAAACACACCTGCACTCAAGCATACTTGGAATTAATTTTGAGCAGCTCTAATAATTTTGTCTGTCAACCTAAGTTCATTATAGGAGCTGTAGAAATTACAGAGATTGGTAGAGAACAGTTCCTACCGTCTGGGGCATTTATAATCTAGTATACAAAATAAATTGAACAGAATCAAAACAAATTGAATAGAATCAAAATAAATTGAACAGAAATCACTTAGGTATGAAATGCAACAAAAGAGCCCCCTGATTACTTTTGGACAGGGGAATCAAAAAGACATTTTTTTTCATTTATTTATTTTCAGCATAACAGTATCATTATTTTTTCATCACACCCAGTGCTCCATGCAATACATGCCCTCTATAATACCTACCACCTGGTACCCCGACCTCCCACCACCCCCACCACTTCAAACCCCTCAGATTGTTTTTCAGAGTCCATAGTCTCTCATGGTTCACCTCCCCTTCCAATTTACCCCAACCCCCTTCTAAATCCCAATGTCCTCCATGCTTTTTGTTATGCTCCGCAAATAAGTGAAACCATATGATAATTGACTCTCTCTGCTTGACTTATTTCACTCAGCATAATCTCTTCCAGTTCTGTCCATGTTGCTACAAAAGTTGGGTATTCATCCTTTCTGATGGAGGCATAATACTCCATACTGTATATGGACCACATCTTCCTTATCCATTCATCCATTGAAGGGCATCTTGGTTCTTTCCATAGTTTGGCGACCATGGCCATTGCTGCTATAAACATTGGGGTACAGTATGATCCTGCCATTGCACTCCTGGGTATTTACCCCAAAGATACAGATGTAGTGAAAAGAAAAAGACATTTTTTGATAAACTGGTATCTAATTGAACTTTGAAAGATACATGGCATTCAAACAGGTAGAAAAAAGCAAGAGCATTTTAACTGGAGGCAACAGTAGGAACAAAGACAAGAAAACCAAAAATAATGAGCCATAGAGAGAAAATGACAAATTCCCAGAAAAATAAAGTGAAAGATGTTATAAAAAAAAAATCCCCAAAATTGAAGACTGATTGCATCACTCACTACTACTCCACGATATGCACATCTTCTAGACTTTCTAAGAGCTTAGATAGATGAAGGAATTATTCTCGTTAATACTGGCAGATGAAAATGCTGCAGTGAATTTAGAAGACAAATGTGCAAAGACATTTCTTAAAATAGTTAACTACAAAATCACATGGTCTCAGAATGAAAATATCATTGAGGTGTGCCTGGGTGGCTTAGTCTTTAAGCGTCTGCCTTCGGCTCAGGTCATGATTCCAGAGTCCTGAGATCGAGCCCCACGTTAGGATCCCTGTTTGGTGGGAAGAAAGAAAACATCATTGGGAGACATCACCCACTTTCACAGAAAGGATAGAAATCCTTGGGGGCGCCTGGGTGGCACAGTGGTTAAACCTTTGCCTTTGGCTCAGGTCATAATCTCAGGGTCTTGGGATCGAGCCCCATCTTGGGCTCTCTGCTCATCAAGGACCATGCTTCCCCCTCTTTCTCTGTCTGCCTCTCTGCCTACTTGTGATCTCTGTCAAATAAATAAATAAAATCTTAAAAAAAAAAAAAAGAAATCCTTTCTGGTCTCCTTTATGGTTTCCATTCAGGTTTTGCTAAAGTTCATTTCATTACAGGTTTCTTTACTGAAATTTGCAACATAGCTTTTGGAAAGCTCTTTTTTTCTTGAGTTGATTGGAAATCAGAGGAAAGCCGAAAATCAGGAAATCAGAAAAAAGGACAGACTTACTTGTTTGTCCATCCCTGGGTCCCAAATTAAGAAATTGGGATCACGTTCTTTTCTTCTCCTTAAACCTGAGGTTTGTGTATTATATACTCTCTGTCTAAATCGGTATAAAAATTCTGATTACTCTGGTATCCCTTTTTGGACTAGTTCCCAGACTTTTGAGTCTAATGGACCAGTAAATTTAAATCAGATCAAAGGTTTGTCAAGTGATTGCATTTTAAAAAAAAATCGCTATCATGTATCTAATTTCACTTCTATTACATAAGTAAAAATATAAATTTCACTTAAAAAGTGGGAAGAAAATAATCTCAGAATTGAAACCGCCCATATCTGACAACAACTTAATCTTGTCATATTTTGTTAAACTGTACACAATGTAGTTCTTATGTTTCTCACATTTTTCCATAGATTAGAGAAAATTTCTTTATCATCAAGAGACCAAAATTTTGAAAGCGCTCTTCTGTGCGACCTCCATTTTGTAGATATCTCTGGTTAAAATGTCCTATCAGAATTGAGCACCCAGACCACCTGGGCGGCTCTGTCGGGGAAGCAGCTGACTCTTGATTTCAGCTCAGGTCACTCGATCTCAGGGTCCTGGGATCGAGCCCCCTGTAGGGCTCTGCACTCAGCAGGGAGTCTGCAACTTCCCCTTCTCCCTCTGCCCCAGCTCCTGCAGGCTCTCTCTCTCTCAAAAAATAAACCCTAAACAAACAGACAGACAAGAACCACTGTGCTGTCCACATTGTTTTCCCCTTTTCAGACCTGTCCCTGAGCAGCCACACACAGCTCCTCTTGGCGTCGTCAGTCTGTCTGCTCACCACGCGCTCAGACTCTGGGAGCCACCACTCCACGTCTTTACCTGTGCAGTGAAGTTGTTAAACCTAAAGGCAACACTTGATATTATTTTTGTTCAGCTGTATCCTGTTCATTTGTCCTAGTGTTGCGTCCTGTTGAACATTTTAAAAATAATAGTGATGGGTCTCTATAAATTTTATTTACGATGTCTTCAGGCTGTCAAAAAAATGTGAGCAGGAAAATGATATAAAACTCTTCATTAAATATATTCTGTGTATCAGTAATATGTCATTTTCTCTTTTGCTTGACATAAATAAAAATCGAATCAGTTTTATGTACTTTAAAAAAATTCTGTCAGTTTGAAGTTTTGGCAAACACAGCTTTGTATGTCTTCATCATCTGTTCTTTTTTTTTTTTTATGAAGAGGTTTTTAAAAATAAAAATTCTATATATTTAAGGTATACCATGTGATGATTAGATAGGAATACACATAGTGAAATGATTACTACCATTAAGTTAACCAACATCTCTTCACAGTCAGCACATTCTGGTGTGTGATGAGTGTACAGTATTATTATTTTTTTTTCCATGGACAAGGATGTTTATTATAATTACAGCTTTGTTGTTAGAGACAAAGCAAAAAAACAAAGAACCCTGAATGTACATACACAGAGAAATGGTGGAATAAATTGTTGGAATAGAGTGTACAGTATTATTAAATATAGTCATCGTACCTGTATTTTAGATCTTATTTATCCTACATCACTGCAAATTTGCACCCTTTGCCCAACATCTTCCCATTTCTCCAGCCCCTTCTAATCACCATTTTACTCTCTGCTTCTATGAATTTAACACTTTTTAAAATTCCAGTACAAGTGAGATCATACGGTATTTGTCTTTTTCTGTCTGACTTATTTCACTTAGCGTCATGTCTTCTAGGTTCTTCCAAGTTCATTTGTGTCGTCACAAATGGCAAGATTTACTTCTTTCTGAGGAATGAATAATACTTCATTGTGTGTGTATATCTTCTTTATCCATTCATCTGTCAATAGACATTTAGGTTGTTTCCATATCCTGGTTATTGTGAATAATGCTGGAGTGAACATGGGAGTACAGATATTACTTTGAGATACTAATTTCGTTTCCTTTGGAGATTTTGGATCACATGGTAATTCTACTTTTAAGTTTTTGAGGAATCTCCATAAGGTTTTCCACAATGGCTGCACCAGTTTGCATTTCCATCAAGAATATACCAGGGTTCCCTTTTCTTCACGTCTTCTCCAACATTTCTATCTTCTGCTTTTTTCATAATAGGTGTCCTAAGAGATAGGAGATGATAGTGATTCATGTTGAGCACCTTCTCATGTATCTCGTGGCACTTGTATGTCTTCTCTTGAGAAATATCTATTCAGGTCCTTTAACCACTTTTTAATCAGGTTATTTGTTTTCCTCTTGTTGAGTTGTTTGAACTCTTTACATATTTTGGATTTTAATCCCTTATCAGATGTGTGGTTTACAAATACTTTCTCCCATTTTGCAGATTTCTTCTTTACTATGTTGTTTCCTTTACTGTGTAGAAGGTTTTAAATTTGATGTAATAACACTTCTCTCTTTCTGTTTTGTTGACTGTGCTTTTGCAGTCACATCCAAAAAGTCATTGTCCTGACCAGTGTCAAGAAGCTTTCTCCCTAAATTTTCTTCTACAAGTTTTATGGTTTTAGGTCTTACATTTAAGATTTTAATCCATTGTGAGTTGATTTGCGTGAGTTAAGGGTCCAATTTCATTCTTCTGTGTGTGGGAAACATGTTTTCCCAGCACCACTTAGTGAAGAGACTACTGTTTCTTCCTTGTGTGTTCTTGGCACTTTTGTTGAAGTTTAACTGACCATAAATGCATGAATTTTTCAAGCTTTGGCAAACATAGCTTTGTATTTTTTCATCATCTGTTCAACATTTTCAAGAAACGTCTCTGTTGTTTTTGTCATGATCAAACAAGTTTAAATTAAAACAATAACAAGAAAGATTTATTATTTTGCTGCCAAGGAACTCAACAACTAATTTGGGGTCAGAAAGAATCAGGAGATAAAATCTATTGGTAACCTGTAAGCAGAAACCATTTTAAAATAGGAAAAATGGCTATAAAGAGTTAGAAAAATAATGACTTCATGAAGTTAGAAATGTGTAAGGATCCTAGGAAAGACCTTAGATAAGAAGACAAACAACCAAAGGGCAGGTGGCCATAGACCCAGGACTAGAAGGAATATTTCAGAAGAAATTTGTCCTTGTGTGGACCATTTACCTAAAAGGTGATAAGCTGACTATGAACAAATTGTTAAGAGTCTGAAATCTCTTTGGAAAGATTTAGAGCATAAATGAATTGACTTTAAAAAGCAACTATGAATCTCATAAAATCTGCTTTTATCTTATTAAACCATGGTGCTTTGGTTATAGCCAAAGTATAAATGTTGGCTAATACAACTGTGCAAGATAATGAAGAGATTTATAGATTCAAGCTCTTATGTAGAAGAAAAAAAAGTGTATGATTTGTGTAATGACTATAGCATTGGATATGTAGTTAAAACATCTGACATGCCATTAGTTACTAAATTCAAGTCATTTGGTATTTTTGTTTCATTGTGTATTATGTAGCAGTTATTAAGTCTTTCTTACATATAATACTGTTTTTCAAAAATTGACACTGATAAAGTAATCAAAATGAACATATTTTGCAAAATTTAAGATTTATATTTTTGTTATACATGCAAAAATTCTGTGTGCTTGCTTACATGCATTTCATTTGAGGTTAATTTAAATTATAAATGTAAATGTATATAAATATGTATAATGTGTTTATAGTCAGTAATAAAGCATTGAGTAAGTCCGAGTTTCTTTTAAGTTATTTAAAGGTGGGCAATGACTTCACAGTCTATAATGTCTATGAATTTCTGCAGATTATTCCTCATCATGATTTAGCATTTGAGATGTAACTATTTTATAAGGTACTGCCTTAATAGAACTTGCATTTGTTGCATATTCAATACCATTCAGCAGGTGATATATACAGTAGAAAGTTCTATTAAAATTAAGTAGATCTCTTTTAAAGAACAATTGTTATTTTTTATTTATTCAATAAACTGTGCATGCATGAGATAACCCAATCTAATCTTGTAATTGATAAATAAATAGATGTTTTTAAAATAAAATAATTATGCCAGTTAGTTCTTTGTGGTTAATCCAAAGACCAGTTATATGGCACCGTATAACAGTTACTTTTTTAATCTAAATAATGTTCTCCAACTCCTTACAAAACAGAGCTATTCTTCAAGGTCACTTTCTCATTATCTTTAACCTGGAAGAAGGCTTCCATAAGAATACAAATGTGACCTCTCTTTTACCTCTACCTTGGGCAAAGCAATGTGAAATATTATTGGAACATACTCTGCTGTTTTGCTATGAGTCTTACAATAATTTACCCACTCCAGAAAGGTTAAGTCATGTCATCCCGCTAAAACCTGCTAAGCCTACAAAATAGATTATTTTATGGTAAAGCAGCTTTCCTTTCCAAGTGTGCTTTGCCCTAGAGGAAATGAAGTTGCCGCTTTAGAATGCTCAATAACACGTTCCGCTCAGCACTGTAACTCACGGAGATTAATCAGTTTCTGCTCTGTTTCATCACTCAGTCCAGAGGCTTCCAAATTATGGCTGCCAACCTTCAGGCTTGTACCTATGCACTCGAGGACACAGTCTTTAAAGCAGGTTTTCTCCATTTTGGTTTTGGTTTTGGTTTTTGTCTTCCATTATGTATATAGAATAGATTTTAAAATCAGTTATTTCAAATTTAGCCATTTTTGTGCTTCTAAAGAAAATTAATTTTCCTTATAGAAGTTTATTTTCTAATTTTAAGTATTTTATTTTATGATACTTTGGTGTAAAGGACTTCCATGGTAACATTTAAGAAAATACCACTTAGGAGCTAAGATTCTCTACTAAAATTGCCCACTTAAGTAATACAGTGTAATTATTATTTTAGCGGAAAGCTAATATTTACTTTATTGTTACTTATCACTGTAACATCACAATTTGTGAATTTTTGTTTGCTTATTGCTTTTGATGTTAAATCTGTGATTAATTTTTAATTCATTTTTCTGCCTTTTTTAAACATGAAAATAGGAATTCGTATTATCCATATCTTCTAAATGCATTCTAAAATGCATTCAGATATAAAAAGCTAAAATGGATTACAGTTCATGAAGAGACTTTAGAAAACATGACCCAGCTCAATTTGGTATGAGTTAAACATGAGTTATATCGTCTTGTCCCCCTTCCTTGAGAAATTTCATTCCCATGGTTGCTATGTGCGGGACCAGACAGACCTTCCTGGGAAGCTTGAGGTTCTTGCTGCATATTCTGGTCCTGGTGGATGTGTCCTGGCAGATGATACACGGAGCCTCCAGACCCTGCTCTCCACAGGACGCAGCCATTGGCCACATGTGGCTCTTGAGCCCTCGAAATGGTGTTAAGTAAGGTGGAGGGTGTGAGGTTTTACAGTTTTATTTCATTTTGCTCAATTAAATTAAATAATGGATTAAAATTAGGTAGGCAGTGTAAAGTAAATTTAGATCAAGCATACATGTCTTGTTTTGCTAGGACTGTACTTGACCTCTGACATTTCAGCCTATGAGTAAGATATGCTGCAAATGTAAAACACAAGATTTCAAAGATAAGGTATAAAACGGGAAAGTAGACCATCTCAGGGAAAATTTTTATTTTGATTACATGCTGAATGATAAGATTTTGGATATATTATATGAAATATACAACTAAAATAAATAAAATAAACAATTAAAATAAAATATACAATTAAAGTTAATTTCATGTGTTCCTATTTCACTTATTTTTTTTTGAAGATTTTATTTATTTATTTGACAGAGATCACAAGTAGGCAGAGAGGCAGGTGGAGAGAGAGGGGGGAAGCAGCCTTTTTCACTTTTTTAACGTGGCTACCAGAATAGTTAAAATTACCTATATGGTTTACATTGTATTTCTGTTGTGTGTATTTCTATTATGTATTTGCATTGTATTTCTAGTGCAGTGGTGGTTCAGGTGTTGGAGACTCTGGTAGTTCTCTGCATGCAGGTGAACTTGGCCGCAAATTCCCACAAAACTTAAAATTTCCTCTGTCATTATAGATCCTTTCAAGAGAAAATCACTTATGATGCAGGTTTTCCAAAATATGTTTTTGGCAATGTCCATGAGATTTCTTAGGGCTTTAATATGCCACATGCCTTATATATCTACATATTACACCCTCAGGCAGCTCCCCAGATTCCAGGGAGAATCACCACATACAGCATTCTGTGCATCAGATGATCAGGGGCGCTGCGTGGCTCAGTCCATTGAGCATCTGACTCGTGATTTCCACTCAGGTCATGATCTCAGGGTCATGAGATCGAACCACCTGTCAGGCTCCCTGCTCAGCAGGGAGTCTGCTTGAGAATCTCTCTCCCTCTGCCCCACTTCCCAAAATAAATTTTAAAAAAATCTTTAGAAAACAGACAGACAAAAAGATGATCAGCTGTTGGTCAGATATAACATGATGCTGCTCATTCTGTTGCTCGTCTCCTATTCTGATGTCATTTGTGATAGTATATAATGTCCCCATGGACGTCATATATATAGATATATATATATATTTAATTTTTTACAGATTTTATGTATTTATTTGGCAGACAGAGAGCACAGTAGGCAGAGAGGCAGGCAGAGAGAGAGGGGAGTGGAGTGGGGGTGGGGGGAGCCGGCTCCCTGCTGAAGCAGAGAGCCCGATGCGGGGCTCGATCCCAGGATTCTGGGATCATGATCTGAGCCGAAGACAGCGGCTTAACCCACTGAGCCATCCAGGCGCCCTGTCACATGGACATTTTTTATTGACACTTTCCCCTGCAGCTAAATGCCCTTTATCAGCCAGCTGACGTTAGAGTCCTCACTTCCTTTCTCTTATTCTTTCCCTCATCCTCAGACTCATCCTTGGCAGGTAAAAAGAACACATAACACGAGTAAATCAAAGAATGTGTGTGAGATTCCCTACCCCAGTATTTAGCACACAGATTTTCATATGCTAAACATTTCTAATTTTTACTACTAGCTTCAATTAAATATTCAAAGCATTAAGTTAAATACCAGAGGGCGTTCAATTCTTCTGATTCAAAAATTATTTCTGACTAATGAGTACTAATTAATTCTCAGGTCAGTTAACAAACATTTATTGAGTTTACATTGTTCAAGGAACTGTGTTGTCAACACTGGAGATTCGGCAGAAATAGAAACACATGAAATTTAATAATCTGAATTCGCAGAGAATAATTGTATCAGTGAATGAATGCAGTATATTTAGCAAAAAAAAAAAAAAAGCCAATGCTGGTATAGCATACAGACTTGTTCGTTTATTATTTTGAGATTTCCATTCTGTTTCTTATGTTAAACAGGGCATCTTGTGTGCAACTGCAAAGCAACCATTTGTACAAAATACATGTAAAATAATGCTGAGTTTGTGTCTTATGAACCACAAACTCCAATCGAAATATTTTTACATACTTCGACTTAGTAAAGTATATAAAATTACCTACTGGGAAAGCAGATGGACTCGTACTTCATGGAATTTACATGCTTCTCGTTTTCTTGTACCTTTTACTTTTTTCAGAGTGATTTGACACATAACATCCCATTTGCTACTTGATAAAAAATGGGTAATTTGGGATATTTTTGGTAAAATTACTGTAGTTGAGGGGTGCCTGGATGGCTTGGTCAGTTGGGTGTCTGACACTTGGCTCAGGTCATGATGTCAGGGTCCTGGTATTGAGACTTATGTCGGACTCTGCGCTCAAGTCTGTTTGGGGCTGTCTCCTCTTCTCTCCCTCTCCTCCTCCCTCTAACCCTCTCTCTCTAAAATACAAAATAAGTCTTTAAAAAAATACTGTAGTTGAAATTCAACTTTGTCATTTTGTTAGAATTGAAATCCTCACTTACAAAAACAACCTGAGATCTTTCAATGGATAGCAGCTCACTTAAGATGCTCCTGATTAGTAATCGGAACAGAGACAGCATTTGGTGAGACAAAATCCTTCTAGGAAATGTGCTGCTGACTGCATGCAAGAAACAGGTCAGAAATAATTAAATTCAGAATTAAACATTTTACCTTTAAGTTTCTTTAACTTTAACTTTTTACGATCTCAGTAGAGAGTCATATATAAGTTTTAACAGTGAGTTATTTGATTTAAAAAATGTCCAGGGGCTCCTGGGTGACTCAGTGGGTTAAAGCCTCTGCCTTCAGCTCAGGTCATGATCTCAGGGTCCTGGGATCAAGCCCCACACTGGGCTCTCTGCTCAGCGGGGAGTCCCCCTCTTTCTCTCTGTCTGCCTCTCTGCCTACTAGTGATCTCTGTCTGTCAAATAAATAAAATCATTTTAAAAAAATGTCCAGAACTCTCCTTGAAGAAACACTACTCTTTCCTTCAGGGTTATCTTCTAGAAGACTCTTTATGACATAGTTTTATTGTCCAGTGTTGAACAAAAGTGAAAGACACGATGAGTGTGGACTAGAAAATATGGGCATCTGAGACTCTTCCCTGCCTCCCATATATTAAATTTACACCAGAGTCTGGTCACCTAGTAAAAGTATGATCCTGTTGAAAAAAAATATTTATTGAGCTAGGTATTTGGGGAAATGAAGAAATAAGTACAATAGTCTTTGTACTCAGAATTCATAGAGTAGAATAGGGCAGAGTGAGGTAAAACAAATGTACAATTAGCAAAAACCAAAGAATGGATGTTCATTTCCTAACAGCTGGAAGAGAATCCCGGTTTCAGTAGATTAGGAGAGAGATCCCATCTGGTGAAAGTCTGGATCTTCACAAAATAAGCATTTGAAATTAGCTGCACAGGATGGCAGATACTTGCAGGTAGAGATGGAACAGAATGTTTTACAAACAGAAAAAAAAAAAAAAACTATGTGGACATAAGGAAGAAAATGTAAATCATGATCAGGGTATAGCAAATAATGCTTGATTATAGCATATGGTAAGGGTAAGTGATCAGGGCTCAAGATAGAAACTGAAGTCAAGTTGTAAAGTTTTTGACTATCATGACACTGATTTTATTCACTGGACAACGAAAAGATACAGTTATTGATGGAACTGTAGGAATGTTTATCTGACAGTAGAATGGATTCGAGTGGATAGAATTTGGAGGAGTATTGGTTGGCAAGAAGACAAGTTTTGTGAGCACTGAAGCCGGCTTTCTTTGGGATCCAAGTCCAGTGAGACTCAGGTAGTTCGGGAAACTAGGCTGCATGGAAATATTTCCAACAATAAATTTTAAAAGCATTCACAAGTAAAAGGTTTATTTAGACTTTTAGATTAAAAATGTTCTTTATTTAATTATTTGATTCAAAGTATAAATAGCCTTGGTCCGTTTGAGTGGGATTCCTTCACACACAAGTACAAACCAGTTTAATCTATTTTCTTCTTCCCATCTGATTTCACTGTAATTTCCCAGACAGATATAATAATTTAGAATTGGGTACAATTAACAAAAAAAGTCTGAAGTACTGACAGAGCAAAACTGGTAGAACTACAGAACTTTACTGTCATAATGGGAGCTTTTAATATATGTCTCTCAATTACTGATGGGTCAAGAAGATAGAAAAGGAGCAGAAATAAAGAAGGTTTAAATACCAAATGTGATTTATTAAAAATGGTATGTGAAAGTACAGGGTTTATATGTAAACACTTTTCTTAAAAGATTTTATTTATTTATTTGACAGAGAGAGAGACAGCGAGAGAGGAAACACAAGCAGGGGGAGTGGGAGAGGGAGAAGCAGCCTTTCTGCTGAGCAGGGAGCCTGATGCTGGGGTTGATCCCAGGACCCTGGGGTCATGACCTGAGCTGAAGGCAGATGCTTAACTATTGAGCCACCCAGGAGTCCCTTATATATAAACACTTTTTAAAACAGGATCTAATCGGGGGCGCCTGGGTGGCTCAGTGGGTTAAGCCGCTGCCTTCGGCTCAGGTCATGATCTCAGGGTCCTGGGATCAAGTCCCGCATCGGGCTCTCTGCTCAGCAGGGAGCCTGCTTCCTTCTCTCTCTCTCTCTCTGCCTGCCTCTCCATCTGCTTGTGATTTCTCTCTGTCAAATAAATAAATAAAATCTTTAAAAAAAAAAAACAAGATCTAATCATTTATTTGAGAGAGACAGAGCAAGTAGGAGGAACAGAGGGAGAAGGAAAAGGAGAGAGAGACCCCTTGCAGACTCCCTGCTGACCCCCTGGCTTGGGGCTCCATCTACGATCTGGAGATCATGACCTGAGCTGAAACCCAAGAGTCGGACATTCAACCGACTGTGTCACCCTGGTGTCCCTATATATAAATACTTCTTAATTATATATTGTGCATTTATTTTTTTTAAATCATCTATGAAGACATGCATAAAGTGGATCTCAACAAATCTAAATAAATTTTGAAGAATTCATATTACGCAATGACGCAGTGGCGTGGTAGGGTTTAGTGGAGGAGTATGGGCTCCTGAGTCCCCCTGTCCAGTCTCAGATTCCGAGTTCTTCACTTACTGAAGACTTTGGGAAAATGAATATCCTTTTTCTACCTATTTTCCCAGTTGTGAATAGAGATAATAATAGTACTGATTTTATAGAGTTATTGGGAGTATTCCATAAATCAATACATGGGAAGTACTTGGTACGGTGCCTGGAACATAGTAAAATGATCTAAGAATTTGCTGTTGCCAGATCATAGTTTTGTGCCGTATGGGAGCAATAGGGAAGGAAGTAGTCTTTTTCAGCAAATCAAGACTTTGTCAGGACAGAGAGCCAGAATGGGGGTAGGGGTGGGAGGGGATAAATAAGATAAAGGGCAGAAGGGAGGCCAATAAATGGGAGACAGAGAGAGGGGAATGGGGGCAAGGAGCAAAATCCTCTCTATTTTGTATCCAGTGGGTTGGGTGACAGTGATGGCATTGGGTCAAGGCTGTATACCATGTTCTTGGCCCGGGTTCTGTCCCTGACAGCTCTGGAAGTGTCCTTTCAAACCTCAGGTAGTGGCACCTTGGGAAATAATGGCACAGGTGTGCCGGTAGTCCCCGTCCTTACCATCTTAGGCCCCTCCCAGGCTGTGAGCTGAGGCTTGACTCTGTGCCCTTAGATGTTCTCGTGGACCTGCAACAGAGTGACAGTGATGGGGCTTTCGTGCTTCGTAGGTTACTGAACACACCTGTTGTGTTACATGTTTTTAGGGAATTTTATAATTTCACTACCAGTTTTCTGTGAGGGTCAAATACTGTGCCTTTAAGTTTGGGTCATGGTTTACATGTTCACAAATGTTCAGATAGAAAGTAGAAGCTGCGGTCATCTTTTGGTCACATTCATTACAGTAGGAACCTGTTCTGTCCCAGAGTGAGGGCGAGACTCCTGTGTGAAGAGCAGAACCCTTCACTCTTCTCTGCTCTGGTTTTGGGGAAATCTGCGAATGTTCGCTTGAAAGGTCCCGTTCAAAGAGTTATTACGTCGTGTCCCTTCCCAATTAAATCTTGGGAAAAAGCTTCAAAATTTTAGTGCATCTCCAGCAAAGATGTAGGAAATGACTGTGTAAGAAATCAGGCTTTCGGACGGCAACATCCGAGGTAAATAGAGAGGAACCGCTAATGCCGTCGTGGATGACATAAAGAACAGTCGATCTCAAAAGTCCATGCTAAAACAAAGTGCTAAACAGTGAAAAATCGAGTGCTGTAATGGAATGTTTTCGTGTAATGTCTTCAGAGGAAGCCTGATTCTTTCCCCCACGACAGAATATCTATTTCCTTTAGACACAGATTGAGTCATCAATATTTATTAAATCCCTGAGGTGAGCCCGGGATCTGAGTTATTGCCTGCCTCACTGGCCATGATAAATAATAAATATTAGCGTGAGTTCGAGAACAGGAATACCCTGATTTGAGGGTGGTTTTTTTTTTTTATCAGAAAAAAAAATAACATAGGTCATGATGAATATTTTACAATTTAAAAAATTTTTTTTTCCTCTCTGTGAATCGCTTTATAAAATAAAAAGGAGCAAGAAGCCAGGTCGGAGCTGTGTTGGCTAAGGAGCGGGAGGCACTTCAGGGAGGATGTTAGAACTTGGAGAGGCTGCAGTACTCTCCTGCAGCAGTCCCGTGAGCGCTCGTGGAAACTCGGTGCCGGCAAGCACCTGGAGTGGGTCTCCCCGGCTGCGCCGGGACGGAGGTGTCAGCTGACTTCTCCCCTCGCTGCGGCCTCCCACTGTCTCGGGAGACTCCCTGCCTTCAGGCTTGCTCTGCCTCACTTTCTATAGGTAGAAAGAAAACCTTGCCTCAGTGGTTTTAAGAAAATAATAAAACCACAGGTTATGCTGTTTCTCCGTGACCTTGCGTTCTAGCGGCAGTGAAAAGCCAACTTTGAGTTTTCGGGCTGCAGAACTTCCCGTGGTAGATCGGAATACCCGTCGCGTCGTGTTTGGTAAGAGATTTCTGCAGACGTTCATCAGGGTTCCGGCCCGCTCGCGGCCGACGAGACAGTTATGGATATTAATGGAAGAGAATGAAAAAGCCGCGGTTGAATCATTCATTCGGGAGTGTCGAGGGCTCCCGGGTGCCAAGCGCCGGGCGAGGGATGAAATGTACAAACACATCCTTTCCGCTACGTTCTTCTCAGCCCAGAGCGCAGTCTGAGGGTTTGCAGTCTTGGACACTTGAATTTGTCTTGGTGTTGAGAGTATCTCCATGCCAAACCGTGGCAAGGGAGAATATGCGTGAATTTCAAAAGGGAATTTATCAAACTTCCATACAAATACCGCTTTCACAGAAAGCAGATGTCTCAAGTTGGGATGGCCAGCAGACCAAGGAGTGAAACCTAAGGGCAATCTCAGGGTTGTTTCGAGATCCTGGCTGCAGAGGGACATGCGTGGATCGCACGATTCACATAGACCAGTGTGCTGAAATGGGCTGCGGGCACGCGTGCCTGGCTTTCGCCCTGCTTTCTTTCATCATTAGTTCTGGGCTGATAAACGGCACCTTTCTTCTGATTAGTGAATTCTTTATTTTGAGGTGTTAACATCTTTGGCTAAGTTTTGGCCTTGGGGATATCATTTTTTTAAGGCTTTGAATACTTCTTTATGCTTCAACAACAGTGACAGTAACTATCCTCAATCATGTGCTTAATATTCTCCAGGCCCAGTTCTGGACTTTAAATGCATTATCTGTTTGAAGCCTCCCCAGCCTGTGGGGTATGTCTTCTTTCCTTTCTCGCAAATGAAAATGTTCACATCTTAGAGCACTGAAAGAGCCTGCAAGATCTCATGTTGGATTAAACCCAAGTCTGTCTGAGTCAAAGCCTTCTCTGTCTGCTTACTCTCCATGTTTCCTCCTCATAGTCATGTCCTTGACTTACAGTCGGCCAGGCTGCTTCTAATACACACACCTCTGTCTTTTCTTTTCCATTTTTTCAGTCGTAAACTTAACCCTGGGTCATTATTTGCTACCTGGACTGTTGGGCTAGCCTTCTAGAGGATTCCACAGCTCTCTTTCCTGGTGCTAATCTGCTTTACACAGTTGGAGGATCAATTTCCTAAGGCACATGCAGATCGTGTCACTTTCCTTTTAAAAGAAATCATTAAGGCTTCCCATGGCCTCCACAAAATAATCACAATTCTGGGTCAGATACACTGTATGCTCTGTGTCTAGTGTCAAAGTCCCCTGCCCAGCCGTCTTCCTCTTAACCCCTTTCACCTGTCACAGGGCCAGACAAACAGAAACACTCTCTGTGTTCTCCGTGCAGATCTGTCCCACAGGCCCCATATCTTTCTCATCCCTTTTACTTGGTTAGGAGTATCCTCAGTTTCTTCACGTCTCTATCCTAACCATCACTCATGATTTAACCTGATGAAGTTTAACCTACAGCAATGGCCTTGGGATAGAATCTGTGGTTCCCTTCTTCATTAAATGCCCTCTCATCTCGGCTGATGCTTCAGGCCCAGGCCCTCCCGTGAGCTTCCCCGGTACTCGATCTGCACTTCCATCATGACCTCTGTTACTGTGGGTGTTATACCAGAGTGATTTTAGTGTGCCTTTTCCTACCAAAATATAAGCACCTCGTCCTGGAAGTTAAGACCAAAACAAGGATTTGAGTGCAATAATTTATTTTGGAGTTGACCCCCTTGTGGGGGAATGGGAGGTGTGTGTGTAGGGGGGAAGGATGCGTGTTAAGGAGCAGGTTGATGCTCTGAGAAAGTGAGATTCAGTCCTCTGGAAATCTGTGACTTTTTGTGTGTTCCTGCCAGGGAGGAAAAAGCTGGGCTCTTTGCATGCTGAGTTCCCTTTGGCACTGGGTGAGGGCAACACCCGGGTAAACTTAGCTCCTCACCCTCCCCACTGGGTCTGTGCAGTCTGAGCCAGGCAAGCCAGAGGAAGCACTCAGGGATGGGACCACGGGCTGTGCCTGGAAAATGGGTGTGCCGGGGAAATGTGTGTGGGTCTGACTGACCATGTCTGCTGCGTGCCTCCAGGGCAAAATTTTGTGGATTTATCCCTATATTCTCAGTGGTGTCCATAATGCTTTGTGTGGTGTCATTCACTCATTTGCTCCTTCATTTAAAATGATCTCCCTGGTGTCGGTTAGAGGCCAGGCCGTGTGGTCTGGGGGCTGTGGCGATAGCAGGGAACAAGACGGATGTCAGTGGGGCTCATGTGAAGTTCACACATGGTGATAAAGGGTCAGGAAAGAGGGAAGGAAATAAACAAAGGAGTATTTCTGTACCCACTAAATAAGGGATGCTTGTAAGCAAAATTTTGTGTGTCTGTGCTAAGTTAAAGAAGGAAAAACTACACCAAGAGAATTTTTTAAAAACCTAGTTAGTGCAGCTTCAGGATTGAGATGCATGCCAGTGGGCATGATTGTAAATGGCTGTCTTTTCACATTGAAAAAAAAAAAAATCCTACCTTATTTACTTAAAGCATTTTCTTCAATTATTATATAATGGTTTTAGCTATAGGAATTCAGTAAGACTGCCTTTCAGAAAGACCACAAAAAGGTGTTTAAGCAGTTGCTCAGTAGTTGTTTCTGCATGATGAAAGCATTTATCCTTTTTCACAACTTTATCCACAAAACAGTAATTAAATTAAAAATAAACTGATTATGCCCTTCATCAATTTACGCTTTTGCAAATATATCTCCTACGAGAGGTTAAATTATTTTCCGATGTAGAACTGCTCTTTTAGTAAGGTTTCCCCGTGTAATGGTAGGGAGTATTCTAACCACGTTTGGCATGGGGGATACCAACACTCAGAGAAAGTCACGAGAGTTGACGGAATTCAACATCCAGTTAGCACCAGAACCTAATGTGAGGAATAAATATGGGAATTATATGTCAAATATGCCATTGATAAGTCCATACATATTGACGTGAATGAATTATCTTAGTATTGAGTTAATCTTGTTGTTTCATAACTAACAAAATGCTACTCAAGGGAATCAACATGACGCCTAGCATATAGTAGGAACACATTAATGTATATTGAATGAATGAATGAATAAATATGATGCTTACTGCCATTCTAGGTCTTAAATTTAACAACATCTGAACATGTCGTCTGCTGCCTTAATGTGCACCCACCCCCACTTCAACCCACACAAATAATTTACCTTCTTTTGTTTACATTTCTGAGCACATACCTGATCCCTCGCTCATTCACACATTCACTGTAATCTTATTTTTCTGACCCCCAAGAAAACTGGCAGGAAGCAACAGAGCATTCACGCAGTTGGCAAACCATTCTTGGATTAGTGATGCATGCAGAATGCTGCCGATTTATAAAATGATCATGTGGACAAAGGGAGTACATTCACTAATGTCTGAGAGTTGTCTAGGTTACTAATCATTTGATTTATGGTAAAGTAGGTGAAACTAATATACAAACACTTCTCGTTTTATAATTACAGATATTAATGTTATTATACTTCATGAATCTGAAGGTGAGTAGTGATTAGTAATATGATGACAGATGCTGTGTGTAATTTCAAAAAATTCACTGTTAATGACGTTTCATTGATTTTTAAGTATTTCTTCAATAATTCTCCCCAAAACCAAAAGTAGTCATTTCAAAATCTCTGTTCTTTAATCTTCAGAGATAAAGAGAGCAGACATAATGTTATCAGCAGATACCTCAACCAATTGGGTCTATCCTGATTCTATTCTATGGCTTTGTTTCTATTACTAATGGGATATTCTCATTCTGCATCTGTCTTCCAGTGGGAAAATGCAGTTTTCCATATTTAGACATTTTTTTTATCTAAGATAATATAAAGACATTATTTTTGGAATATAATTTCCACAAAGCATATATAAAGTTGTACTGGTTTGAATACACAGTGAAGATCAGCTCCCTCAGGCCCTAGTAAATAACACAGTCTTCCTTGTGTAATCCGTCTCTTGGCATTAGTCCAGTAATACATTAGATGTGTGTTTGTCACCGTAGGCTCCTGATGATTCAGTGGGGTCAGTACCAGCAGGTGAGTGTTTGTCCAGTGTATGGCCAGAAAATCTCTGCAGTCAGATTTTTGAGCAAACGAGATCTTTGATGATAACATTTAAACTACACTTTTCTTTTTTTTGCAAATTATACACAGCCCTTTTGAATGAGTATTGACTCCATTTCCAACTGCCTTTTTATTTACGTATTTCAAAGTTGTGGCGGGAAAAGCTTCTAATAATCTGTCGCTATTGAGCAGAGTGGTATTGTCATCGTGTCCTCGTGTATTCCCAAGGTACTGATCACTTAACCAGAGTTAGAAGTCAGGAGGATGAAAAGGAGTTTGGGTACAGGGAATGAGGAGAAGCAGGGAGATCGGGGAAAGTGCAGACTCATGTAAGACTCATACAGTTGAGGTACCATTGGTCCCAAGGAGGCTGTCCATCACAGTCATTTTATACAGAACATATAAAAGCTCATCAGAACAGAAAATGGTGACTTTTATCCAAAGCAAACTTCTCATATGTATACATAGATATTCATTGACAACATTTTTTTTCCTGAAGATTTTATTTATTTATTAGAGAGAGAGTGTGCATGTGTGAGCAGGGGGAAAGGCAGAGGGAGAGAGAAAGGGAGAATCAGATTTTCTGTGGAGCATGGAGCCCGATGTGGGGCTTCATCCTAGGCCCCTGGGATCATGACCTGACTCGAAGGCAGAGGCTCAACTGATTAAGCCAACCTAGGCATCCTAATCGGAAACATTTATTTTAAAAAGAATTACAGTATCCTTTTCTTTTGTGGCTAGACAAAAATTAAATGTGTATGCTATTAATTTTTTTAAGATTTTATTTATTTAGACAGAGAGACAGTGAGCAGAGGGAGGGCAGAGGAAGAGGGAAAGAGAGAATCACAAGCCGACTCCATGTTGAGCGTGGAGCCCAACGTGGGGCTCAGTCTCAGGACCCTGAGATCATTACCGGAGCTGAAATCAAGAATCAGATGCTTAACCAACTGAGCACCCAGGCACCTCACTGTAAACAGTTTAAATAAGAATTCTCAATAAAAAAAAATCAAGAATTCTCAAAAATATCACCAAGTTTCTCCTAGAAACAACACTTGAATGAGACCAGTGATAAGTAGGGGATATTGACTTACCTTTCATTCTGTTGACTTTCCACAGCAAATAGTGCTGAGCGCATTTATATTTTTAAATGTTTTAATGTTCCACCTTAGTATCAAACTGAATGAACTAGTACCATCTTCACTGCTTCTTCTGTGCTCACATTTATGACTCTGCAGAAATTTTGTACTGTCCAAGTGACTTCATGTGTTTTAATCTCTCTCAGCTCCCAAATCATACTTGGATGCATTTTGTATTCTTCAGAAAGAATATTCTGACCTCTGCATTAAGAGAAGAAGGAGATTGTTTCTGCTAGACACACAAATGATACAACGTATCACATGCAATACTTTTATAGTTAACTGATACCTCACATAGAAATGTGAAAAGAAATCTACAGGTAATTAGGAAATGTTTCTCTATTCTGGTTCCTTTAGCTCCTCTGGGAATTATTTATTCAGGAGTACACAGTGAAACTAAATAAAATTCAGTACTCCTTTTTCCAGAAACCAGCAAATCTTTTAGGATTAAGAAAAAAATGAGTTTAATATAGGAAATGTAAATGGCTAACAAACATGGAAATTGATTACATATTATCAGAGTTATACATATTATATTAATAATGATATTCCAGTTTGTCCCATAGTATAGAAATCAATTAGTTTTAAAATGAGCATATCAGATGCTGTTTAAGATTCAGTGAATGGGAATTCTGCCTTGCACTGTAATATGGATAAAACCTATTTCAAAAGTCATTTGGCTCAGTAAGCTTATAAATATTCATCACTTTTGACCCAGGAATTTCACTTATTGTTAGCTACATAATAGAAGCAATTAGCAGACTATTGAGAAATGGTCTCATGAAATCATTAATAATAATCACAAAACCCAGAAACTACATTATGGCTAATAAGGAGGTTACTGGTGCTTTTGTGGGATCTACTGTCGGGCAGCTGTTAACAGTGCTGTTTACAAGGACTTAGTAATAACATTTTAATGTTGAGAACAAAGGAACATCATGGAAAGGTTGATGTGGTCCTCAGCTGGCTTCCAAAACTGGTTGAACCAGGCAAACCATGAAATGGCAGTGCATGGAAATATATGTAATTAGAAACGCAGACCTGTTCCAGGGGTTGGGACAGGCCACTGGGACCTCTGAGTCTCCCTTGCCAAGTTAGTGTAGGAAACAGGAGGTTAATATGGTGGGGTCGCGTTCATTTTGTTTTTTCTCTACTAAATTTCGGAGAAAGGTCTTGTCTGCCTCTATTTGGACCTTCTTTGTTAGCCTTTCATTTTCATCCTCTATCAGTGCCTCTTCAAACTCACAATTAGCTTATGAGTCTTTGATTCCGTCCGGCTTTTTTCATAATTTGTTAACTAAGAGCACTAACTTAAATGACCAGAATTTGTAGGCAGCAGGATTGAGCTGAAAAAAGGGACTGTCTAAAAACCCTTACCCTTTTTAAAAAGATTTTATTTATTTATTTGACAGAAAGAGAGAGATCACAAGTGGCAGAGAGGCAGGCAGAAAGAGAGGTAAAAACCCTTACCATTTGAATGGTGATCTAACACCCGAACTAACAGTGGGAATATAAAATGTCACTTGGGGCCACACTCCGTACTTGCCCGTGTAGTAGAACCAACAGTAGGTACATTTTAAAGAGATTCATAACTAAGCACCAAAGAATGAGCAGGTTTGCTGCTTATTTGTGCCGATTTAATCCTGCCTGTGAATTGCAGCATCTTATTTTCAGGGAAAACTACTGACGGTAGCAGTAGCAAGGGTGTAATCAACCTGTGGGAATAATCCAATGAGTGAACTCCAGCAGGGAACATTGTAGAGCCTACGACCCACAGCTGCCACCACTGCCACCATGCTCTCGCGAGGGTGTCCAGATTTCCCACACGCAAGGGCGCAACTGTTGGGTACAGCTGTGTGTGTGTGCGTGTGTGTGTGTGTGTGTGTGTGTGTGTGTGTGTCTTGGTGCACTTACCAAAGAAGCCATAAAACATCACCTTCATTCTCCTACTTTCCTTTGGGCTGTAAGTCCCCTCCTGTCACCAGTCAACACTGGGTTATGGTCCCTGCCCCCAGGGTCTTCGCAGTCTACTAGGGGACATAAAATTAATACAAAGACAACTTCAATACAAGGTAAAATGAGAAAATGCCGAGAGAGGCCTAGGAGTCATAAGAGAGAAAAATTACCAGCAGAAGATTAGGAGTTCAAGAGCGCATGGCAGTCATTCTCGGGTAATACTGTGATCAGAAACTCGGCTGTGATCAATAACTCATCAATTAGCTATGTTGATTCACCTTCCAGATTCCAGGGCTTGTTGTGCACCCCCGTTGTCCTCACGCCGTGAAGAGTTTGTGGCCAAGGGGATGTTGAAAGAGAAGCCGGTCTTCCTTGGACAGTGATCTGCCAATGACGTGAATTCACAGTTTCCAGCTGACAGATACCTGTACAGAATCTACTGTGTTTACTCACAGGGTAAAATATTTTAGCAAAAATAGGATTTTGTGACCATGACTTCTTTTTTTTTTTTTTCTTTTGTGACCATGACTTCTAAAGGGGTCTGTTGGAGGCAGTGCAGGGAATCCTTTCGCTCTTTCCTCTTTTGCCACTTACCCTTCTAGCTCCATCCAAGAGTAGAGAAAAATGAAACATATGTGCATTCAGATGGGGAATTTGGAGAGGCGAGCTTCTGTGGTTTCTTAGTATCTTCCTGAATAAAGTGGGCTAGTCAGCACACTAAAGCCAGGAGAACAAGGCAAGCTTCCAGAACTCAAATATTGGCTGAAAACATTTGGCCACTCTCTGCAAATTAATTATTTCATTCATCCAGCCATGTTATAGTCCTGATCACTTGGAATCTCGAGATGCCCGTTACTTAGGCCATCACAAAGGCATGATGGCGTCTGTGTGCCCTTGCTGCAAAGGGGAGCTATGATGTGATGAAAACAAAACCGTGTCATGAACATCCTCTGTCTCTGGGACTCTGATGAGAGTAGGTGGTCTTCGTTGGGGTTCCCACCAACTGGGTCAAGTCTTGATCAGTGCTTTGAGCGATCCGTGTTCCTCGACCAGGTTTGCAGGTAGAAAATCATTTTTGTGATGGGCAAGCAGGCTCTCCCTTTCACACCTATCTTTTCTGATCCCAGGCCCGCTGGCCTTTGACCCATGGACACCCAAGTGGCACTTGGCTTCCCAGCCAGCTAGCACAGTCTTGCTTCCCCTCCTAGGGGGAATCTATAGCAGCATCTGCAGTTTGTGCTGTAATGGTGCCGAGAGTGTCCTGTGTGAGCAGAAGCAGAAATAGACCTTCGTTCGGAGGGTCTAATGAAGGTTACGTATGCAGGTTGCTGGTGTACAGTGAGAGGACAGCCAGTGGGAGGCATCATCATTATTAGTAACATGAGTACATCCCATACCTTTTAAATTTCATCCTAGTAGTGTTTTTATGAGATAAGCATCATTATTCATATTATATGAAAAAACTAGGCTCAAAGAAATCAGTGTCTTATCCATGACACCCATCTATTGGCAGGAGGGGCTAAACTGCACCTTTCTGGACCCAAAACCTAAAAGGATTTTTTTTTTTTTGAGACTATTAGTATTGCAGCAGAAAAGCAATATATTTTCATTATTCTGCAGCTAACTCTTGGCTCTTTAAGTTCACTGTGATACTGTTTAAGGCATTAAAAAAATCTTCAGGTTTTCTCTTGCCTCACAGTGCCACCCCATCGATGCTCCCTAGTGATGACCTTCCCCGATGTCCAGTTGAAGGAGTAACCATGACTGATGCTGCTCTACGTATAAGCATAATTAAGTGACATGGTAGCAAGGCCAGGTTCTTCTTTGTATGTCTTCTGTCATTTGCCTTCTTATTCTGGGAAGTAGATATGAATTATATGCTAGGAACAACTTTGATATCACACGGTAGCTATATAAATTAAGCTTTACTGATGACCCTAGTGGCTTTTAATGTCATAATTTTTCTACCAGTTTTTTTTTTCTTTTTTTAAGTCATTGATTTATCTTCATTATGAAGACTACTAACAAGTAAAACTTCTTTCCTTAGTTTTAAGGTAATACAAATATATCCCTATGTTAGATGAATACTAATATATGCCTTTGCTTTTTAAAAAGGTAATAGAGGGTTCTCCTTTTTCCACATCCTCTCCAACACATGTTGTTTCCTTTCTTGTTAATTTTGACCATTCTAACTGGTGTAAGGTGATATCTCAATGTGGTTTTAATTTGAATCTCCCTGAGGGCTAGTGATGATGAACATTTTTTCATGTGTCTGAGAGCTATTTGTATGTCTTCATTGGAGAAGTCTCTGTTCATATCTTCTGCCCATTTTTTGATATGATTGTCTGTTTTGTGTGTGTTGAGTTTTAGGAGTTCATTATAGATCCTGGATATCAACCTTTTGTCTGTACTGTCATTTGCAAATATCTTCTCCCATTCTGTGGGTTTTCTCTTTTGTTTTTTTTTACTGTTGTCTTTGCTGTGCAGATGCTTTTGATTTTGATGAAGTCCCAAAAGTTTATTTTCGCTTTTGTTTCCTTTGCCTTTGGAGACATATCTTGAAAGAAGTTGCTGTGGCTGATATCGAAGAGGTTACTGCCTATGTTCTCCTCTAGGATTATGATGGATTCTTGTCTCACGTTGAGGTCTTTTACCCATTTTAAGTTTATCTTTGTGTACGGTGTAAGAGAATGGTCGAGTTTCATTCTTCTACATGCAGCTGTCCAGTTTCCCAGCACCATTTATTGAAGAGACTGTCTTTTTTCCACTGTATATTTTTTCCTGCTTTGTCAAAGATTATTTGCCCATAGAGTTGAGGGTCCATATCTGGGCTCTCTACTCTGTTCCACTGGTCTATGTGTCTGTTTTTATGCCAGTACCATGCTGTCTTGGTGATGAGGGGATGTGGAGAAAAGGAGAACCCTCTTACACTGTTGGTGGGAATGCAAGTTGGTGCAGCCTCTTTGGAGAACAGTGTTGAGATTCCTCAAGAAATTAAAAATAGAACTTCCCTATGACCCTGCCATTGCACTACTGGGTATTTACCCCAAAGATACAGATGTAGTGAAAGAAGGGCCATCTGTACCTTAATGTTTATAGCAGCAATGGCCACGGTCGCCAAACTGTGGAAAGAACCAAGATGCCCTTCAACAGACAAATGGATAAGGAAGATGTGGTCCATATACACGATGGAGTATTATGCCTCCATCAGAAAGGACGAATACCCAACTTTTGTAGCAACATGGACAGGACTGGAAGAGATTATGCTGAGTGAAATAAGTCAAGCAGAGAGAGTCAATTATCATATGGTTTCACTTATTTGTGGAGCATAACAAAAAGCATGGAGGACATGGGGAGATAGGAGAAGGGAGTTGGGGGAAATTGGAAGGGGAGGTGAACCTTGAGAGACTATGGACTCTAAAAAACAATCTGAGGGGTTTGAATTGGCAGGTGGGTGGGAGGTTGGGGTACCAGGTGGTGGGTATTATAGAGGGCACAGATTGCATGGAACACTGGGTGTGGTGAAAAAATAACAAGTACTGTTATGCCGAAAATAAATAAAAAAAAAAAAAAATAAATAAATAATAAATAAAAAGGTAATAGATTCAAGGTGTCTTAGTATTTATGTAATTTTGCTTTTTAAAGCACATCAAGATAAAATAAAATGTATGTAACTGCAAGCTGTTGAAATCTCCACGTGCCCAAAATTCCGTCACTGCCTGTAGAAATTCAACAAGAAGACAAAATAACTGAGATTTAAGCCACTCTGAATAAACTAAAGCCTTCAACCTGGTTATAGTATGAGTTTTTGTTCTTGAGCATAGGTCAAGAGGCTCTGCGGTAAACCATGGGGACATTCTGGGAGGTGTTGATGGGAAAGTGGTTCTCAAGGTGCTGCTTGAGCTTCTGCAGCCTTTGGGCACCTGGGTGGCTTGTCGGGTATCTGGGTGGCTTGTCGGGTTAAGTGTCCGCCTTCAGCTCATAGCACAACCCCGGGATCCTGGGATCAAGTCCCACATCAGGCTCCCAGCTCAGCGGAGACTCTGCTTCTGCCTCTGCCTCTCCCTCCTCTCATTCTCTCTCTCTCAAATAAATAAGTAAAATCTTAAAAAAAAAAACAAACCCACTTCTGCAGCCCAACACCCTGGGTCACTCAGGCTGGTAGAGACTAGACATTTGTCTAATTTAAGAAACTGCCATAAGGAATGAGTGACTACTGTACTAGTGCTCCAGGCTTTTTTTATCCTAATAGAAGAATTTATTAACCCAAAGAAATGCCCAGTATTCTAAAGGGTTTGAATGAAGGTACTTTTGATCCAGGAGTTGCTTCTCTTTCTCAGGGGTCTGCCTTTATTTAAATCAGAAGTTTTCATATTAATCCATTGAATTAACAGTTCTTTTCCCAAGCACTGGTGCCCTCACTACTGGCTCCTAACCTTTCTCTGAACTCTAAAAATAACTCAGAGAAAATGAAGTTTCTCCTGAGCAGGTGAGCTAGATAAACATTTGCATGCACGTATCTCTACAGAAGAAAGGAGAGGCTTGGAGGAAAGATTCGTTGGTGAAGACCTGCCATGTATGTTATTCTTTGTGTTTACGTGTTCTGTTTTAAAGATGTATATTGCTTTGCATAGTTATTTGTCGTGACCCCAAAAGCAGGCAGGGAGACAAAGCCTCAGCTCTTGCTATTAAGAAAAGTAGGTTAGCTAGCAAGTGTCCCATTCCCTGGAGGGGCAGCTCACTGGTCAGCAAGTAACCTTCCCCCAAACCGCTTGAAGGACATCTGGGAAGGAATGAGTGGGAAAGATCAAGTCATTTCTCCCTAAGGGTGCAGTGCTGGTGCACCAAACCTCTGATGTCCCAGGGACATTGGTCCATCCTGGGGAAGATGACTTTTCTTCAGTGGTGTTGCTGGGAGGTGTCTCCAGTGTCTCGCACCTGGCAGGGGGGATGCTTTCTGGTATGGCTCCTTCCAGACCCAGGCCCCCTTGTTATTGGGGTCTCTTTACCTATGCAGACTTGGTGAGGCTCCTGTGTCCACTCGGGGTAAACACACATCTTTGCCAAAAGGTGGAGGGCAGGCTGCTCTTTCTCTCTGCCTGTTGTTCCACCAGGTTTTATCTCCTCCTGCTCAAGAACAGAGGACCCGTTCAGGAAAGTTAGCATCCAGACTGTGGCAAGTGCAGGGAGAGAGCAGAAAAAAAACAAGCAGAAGGACGAAAATTTTCCAATCATTGTAATTCCAAACTGGGAACTCAGAATTCCCACCAGCTGATGAATATACGGATATATTATGTGTGATATATGTGAATATGTGTGAATATGTGATAGATCCCTATAATGATTAGAATCCTGTTGTGGAAAGCAGTGAAATATGAGTCCATGTACAACGTGGTGAACCTTGGAAACGTGCCCAGTGAAGAAGTCAGGCACAAAGACCATGGATTGCATGGTCCCACTTACATGAAATGTCCAGAATAAGCAAATCCATCAAAGCAGAAAGCAGATGCGTGGTTGCCTATGGCTGAGGGAAATGGAGGAGCTTGAGACGGGCATGGCTAAAAGGTGCAGGGTTTCTTTTTTGGAGTAATAAAAGTATTCTAGCATTGTGGTGGTGGGGCCACAACTGTGTGAATATGCTAAAAGATATTGAGTTGACCCTTTATTTTTATTTTTTAAAAGATTTTATGTATTTATTAGCGAGAGAAAAAGAGATTACACGAGAGAGGGTTGGGGCAGAGGGAGAAGCAGGCTCCCCTCTGAGCAGGGAGCATGACACGGGGCTCGATCCCAGGACCCTGGGATCATGACCTGAGCTGAAGACAGACCTCAGCCAATGGAGCCACTCAGGCGCCCCAAGTTATACATGTGAAATTGATGGATTTTATGGTATGTGAATTATATCTCAATAAAGCTCGGGTTATTTATTTTTTAAAAGAAAGGGTGTTAGATTAAATGCACCCCAGGAGGCACAGATTGTCCTCTCTCCTGCAGTCCTCTATGATTCTTATGAAAAGCCACGTGCACATTTAAGAGACTATGTCCAAGATATGGGGGTGGGTCATCACCTGGCATCCTTCATGGTAAGGGGGTAGACCCCCTCTTCAGAAGTGTTGTCACACAGTGAGGGGGGGGATGCCAAACCTAAAACCAGGCGGCCTGACTTGCTGGGGGGCCCCCCCAGCTGCTGGACGATTTGGCTTTTAGGTAGCTAATGCATCTTTTCAAGAGCCCACAGTGTTCAAAGCACCCCAGCAAATGAATAATTCACTGAGTGTACGGCCCACAAATACAGACTTTCGATTGAATGGATCAATATCAGTGCACATCATTTTTGTGCATATATGTACTATTAGAAATATACACCATGTGTATATATGCTGCCTATGGGTATATATTCATACTTATAGGGTATATAGTATAGTATATGTGGTACAGTGTTCAAAGTCAAGTGAAAAGGATCTAGAAATTCTTTGTGAAGAAGGATGAATGATGTTGCACTTCAGGGAGGTCAGCAAGAGGCAAGAATTGTTAGAGATGAGGGGGATAATATGTGAGGAATTAAGCTGTGAGAAATATTACAGTTTACAGGAGCAGTAATTCCTAATTCCCATTTTCAAATGTCTGGTTTTCCTTGTACAGATTCCTACAGTTCCACTCTAGATAGCTTGATGGAGAATCCCATAGGGCACAGGGAGCAGAAACGGAAGGTTTTTCAGAATTTTTAAATAAACAATGAGTTCTGGAACACTAAAAAGTAATTAAAAAATAAATAAAAAATACTATAGCATAATTAATATGTGAATCCTTAACTGTTCCCCCCAGGGCATAACATTTTGTTGAAAATTTACATATAAAGGCTATTACAGATAGGGAACCGTGACATTGTTAAAAGACCAAAATTTCCTTAGTATACAGGGATAGAATTTAAATCGCCTTTCCTTGCGAAAACAATCCTTTGTGCAAGGATCCTTGCACAGTTTGTTTTCTGGAAAGCTATTCAGCATGCTAACTTCCCACAGCAAAATCATCACATAATGAGGGGGTGCCTGGGTGGCTCAGTCAGTGTGCTGTCCACCTCTTGATATCAACTCAGGTCATGATCTAAGGGTCCTGAGTTTGAGCCCTGCACCGGGCCCTGTGGTCAGGTTAGAGTCTGCTTAAGATTCTCTGTCTCCCTCTCGCCCTGACCCTCCGCCAACTCCGGTACTCTCTGTCTCTCAATCAATCAATCAGTCAATCAATTTTTTTAAAACCACCTAATTCTCTCATAACACAGATTCCTGTACTTTATGCTATAGGAATAGCTCTTGTGCTCTTCCAGCATCTGGGGCATGCCTTCCCACTCTCTGTTTATTAGCATACAGGTGGTGTGTGGTGCTGAACACTTCATCACTGGTCTGAGTCCGAACACCCAGAGGTAATTTGCAGGGTTTTTATGCGAGGTGCCCGTAACCGTGCGCAGAGTTTGAAACCAAGCATTTCAGTGCATGCTGGCCCACAGGGAGGAATGTTGCTATGTTCCTGCAGTGCCTCTAGCTCCGATTTTAGGTTATATTACTCACTTACTGACTTGTAATAAAAGTTAAATGCATGCCGACAAGTCATTCCAGGATGCTTACTTGATTTCATACAGTAATAGCCGACACTCCACAACATTAAAGAAATATGACATTTTTATTGAAAAACACATTGAGTATGATCTCTGTATGACGTTTTAAAAATTGTTTCTAAGATACCATAGATTAACACAAAGCAATACTGCATGTATTTTAAGGAAAGCTAGTATTGGATTGGAACACTAGGAATTATTAGAGACTCATTTCCAACTTCAGGCAATGAACCAAATCAATGAATACCACAAAACTGGGAAACATTAAATCAAACTGAAGTCCCAAGTTAGATTTAGGTCATGGCTAAAGGTAAAAACAAACAAACACACACACACCCCACCCAAATACCAAATGAGACCAACCAACCAACCAACCAAATAATAACGAAAAAATTCAGCAGCTAATGTTAGTCACAACAAAAATAAAATTTCAGGAACCATAGTCTGTTTCATTTTCGTGTGATAAAGAATGTGGCTAGATAGGAGAATGTCATTAGATAGGAGAGTGTTGACTGAGCCAGAATCCTACTGTGATGAGCAAACTGTGCAAAACTTTCATGCATCAGCAATATTTTCAATAACTTATTTGTGCTGACTTCCATGAAGAGAATTATCTTTACTTAAAACCAATAATAATAATACTACTAATAATAGGAAGATTCTTGGCAATAAGTCTGGTATTTATAAGTTTTCTTTATGAACGTGCTCTGTCTTTGTTTCTGAACAAAAATATCTTTGTTTCTTGATCTTTCCTGTACCAACTTTAGTAGCCAATTCAGAAAACATCCACCGTAAAGATTATGTTATAGATAATCAGCAGGAGTGACTTTTGTTAAACTAAGCAAGAATTTTAAGATTTAGGAAATTGAATGTATTTTGACTACATTATCTAGAGTAGACACTCAGTAAATGCTTGAGGTGTCCCCCGAAAACCCATCTGGTATATAATTATATGTGGCCAAGGGGAGTGGCACTGTTCTAGCTAGCTGGATTTACTTTATGCCCTTCCACGGATGAATGGATAAGGAAGATGTGGTCCATATACACTATGGAGTATGATGCCTCCATCAGAAAGGACGAATACCCAACTTTTGTAGCAACATGGACGGGGCTGGAAGAGATGATGCTGAGTGAAACAAGTCAAGCAGAGAGAGTCAATTATTATATGGTTTCACTTATTTGTGGAGCATAACAAATAGCATGGAGGACAAGGGGAGTTAGAGAGGAGAAGGGAGTTGAAGGAAATTGGAAGGGGAGGTGAACCATGAGAGACTATGGACTCTGAAAAACAATCTGAGGGTTTTGAAGGGGCGGGGGGTGGGAGGTTGGGGGAACCAGATGGTAGGTATTGGAGAGGGCACGGATTGTATGGAGCACTGGGTGTGGTGCAAAAACAATGAATACTGTTATGCTGAAAATAAATTTAAAAAAATTTTTAAAAAAGGAAAAAAAAGTAAAAATACATTAATACCTAACATCTTAAGAACATCATCGTACATTAGATTCCATATTTATTTTTTCTCAGGAGCAATGCAGCATATCACATATTAGCATCCCATGAGGATAAGGCAGAAAAAGAATTTATGATCAGCCACATAAGGGTTTAGGTCAGTGGATGGGCAAAATTTTCTGCTAAGGACAAGATAGTAAATGTTTTAGGCTTTAGGCTTTGTAGTCAATGTATAGTCTCTGTCACATATTTTCTTTGTGTTATTTTTGAAACAACCATTTAAAAATGTTAAAGTATTCTTAGATCATTGCAATACAAAACAGATGCATTTGGATCTGGGTCTGAAGTTTGCCAGATCAACCAAATTCAGTGTCTAGTTGGTGGCCCAAAGAGTTAGTGCTTTCTTTTCAAGGGCTGCTTGGTACATCCCATAAGGAGAGGCATTTCAATTGGAATTCTCTGGGATGATGAAAAAATATATCATACATAGACCATTTATTAGCCTCAAGAAGTTAATTAGAATATCTTCCAACTACTGCATGCCCTAATTTTTCTCTTCTTGTAGCCTATTCGATGGATGTCTTCTGGTCTGTTGGCTCCAAACCTTTCCCTTGTCCTTGGACCTGATGTCACTGCTATGCCTCATTCTGAAGGAGAATGGGTTTCCACTCTCTGCCCAGGTGGTACATTTCAAAGACTAACAGCACAGTCAGATTCTTCTTCCTCTCCAAATTCAAAAACTGAAGAAATTACAGGAACTGGGGCCAGTAGCAGGGACTCTACTAGATGTCGCCCGCTGGACTCCTGGAAGCTTTTTATCTTTCCCTATTGTTCTCAGGGATCTTCTGAGACCATCCAGTACTGGGGTGTGATGGTGTGCAGATTTTATTTTATTTTATTTTTATTTAAGAATTTATTTATTTGACAGACAGAGATCACAAGTAGGCAGAGAGGCAGGCAGAGAAGGAGGAAGGGAAGCAGGCACCTGCTGAGCAGAGAGCCCGATGTGGGGCTCGATCCCAGGACCCTGGTATCATGACCTGAGCCAAAGGCAGAGGCTTTAACCCACTGAGCCACCCAGGGGCCCTGGTGTGCAGGTTTTAAAGGGAATGATAGCACTTCCTAAGTTCTGAAAACCCCAGCCTGGGTAACTCTCATGAGAAGTGCCCCAAGACCCTGAATATTCTTCATGGAGAGTTTTTTTTTTTTTTTTTTTTTTTTTTTTTTGTAGTCCAATTTTTTTTTCCCAATTTATTTATTTTCAGAAAAACAGTATTCATTATTTTTTCACCACACCCAGTGCTCCATGCAAGCTGTGCCCTCTATAATACCCACCACCTGGTACCCCAACCTCCCACCCCCCCACCACTTCAAACCCCTCAGACTGTTTTTCAGAGTCCATAGTCTCTCATGGTTCACCTCCCCTTCCAATTTACCCAAATTCCCTACTACTCTCTAACGCCCCTTGTCCTCCATGCTATTGGTTATGCTCCACAAATGAGTGAAACCATATGATAATTGATTCTCTCTGCTTGACTGATTTCACTCAGCATAATCTCTTCCAGTCCCATCCATGTTGCTACAAAAGTCGGGTATTCGTCCTTTCTGATGGAGGCATAATACTCCATAGTGTATATGGACCACATCTTCCTTATCCATTCATCCGTTGAAGGGCATCTTGGTTCTTTCCATAGTTTGGCGACTGTGGCCATTGCTGCTATAAACATTGGGGTACAGATGGCCCTTCTTTTCACGACATCTGTATCTTTGGGGTAAATACCCAGGAGTGCAATTGCAGGGTCGTAGGGAAGCTCTATTTTTAATTTCTTGAGGAATCTCCACACTGTTCTCCAAAGAGGCTGCACCAACTTGCATTCCCACCAACAGTGTAAGAGGGTTCCCCTTTCTCCACATCCTCTCCAACACATGTTGTTTCCCGTTTTGTTAATTTTGGCCATTCTAACCGGTGTAAGGTGATATCTCAATGTGGTTTTAATTTGAATCTCCCTGAGGGCTAATGATGATGAGCATTTTTTCATGTGTCTGATAGCCATTTGTATTTCTTGATTGGAGAAGTGTCTGTTCATATCTTCTGCCCATTTTTTGATGTGTTTGTCTGTTTCGTGTGGGTTGAGTTTGAGGAGTTCATTATAGATCCTGGATATCAACCTTTTGTCTGTACTGTCATTTGCAAATATCTTCTCCCATTCCGTGGGTTGCCTCTTTGTTTTGTTGACTGTTTCCTTTGCTGTGCAGAAGCTTTTGATTTTGATGAAGTCCCAGAAGTTTATTTTCGCTTTTGTTTCCTTTGCCTTTGGAGACGTATCTTGAAAGAAATTGCTGTGGCTGATATTGAAGAGATTACTGCCTATGTTCTCCTCTAAGATTCTGATAGATTCCTGTCTCACGTTGAGGTCTTTTATCCATTTTGAGTTGATCTTTGTGTACGGTGTAAGAGAATGGTCGAGTTTCATTCTTCTACATATAGCTGTCCAGTTTTCCCAGCACCATTTATTGAAGAGACTGTCTTTTTTCCACTGTATATTTTTTCCTGTTTTGTCGAAGATTAATTGACCATAGAGTTGAGGGTCCATATCAGGGCTCTCTACTCTGTTCCACTGGTCTATGTGTCTGTTTTTATGCCAGTACCATGCTGTCTTGGTGATCACAGCTTTGTAATAAAGCTTGAAATCAGGTAAGGTGATGCCACCAGCTTTATTTTTGTTTTTCAACATTTCCTTAGAGATTCGGGGTCTCTTCCCTGGGCTACAAGGATGGTTCAACATTCGTAAATCAATCAATGTGATACAACAAATTAATATGAGAAGAGAGAAGAACCACATGGTCCTCTCAATTGATGCAGAAAAAGCATTTGACAAAATCCAACATCCGTTCCTGATTAAAACGCTTCAAAGTATAGGGATAGAGGGAACATTCCTGAACCTCATCAAATCTATCTATGAAAGACCCACAGCAAATATCATCCTCAATGGGAAAAAGCTTGCAGCCTTCCCGTTGAGATCAGGAACAAGACAAGGATGCCCACTTTCACCACTCTTGTTCAACATAGTATTAGAAGTCCTAGCAACAGCAATCAGACAACAGAGAGAAATAAAAGGTATCCAAATTGGTAATGAAGAAGTCAAACTCTCTCTCTTCGCAGATGACATGATTCTTTATATGGAAAACCCAAAAGACTCCACCCCCAAACTACTAGAACTCATACAGCAATTCAGCAGCGTGGCAGGATACAAAGTCAATGTGCAGAAATCAGTGGCTTTCTTATACACTAACAATGAAAATACAGAAAGGGAAATTAGAGAATCGATTCCATTTACTATAGCACCAAGAACCATAAGATACCTGGGAATAAACCTAACTAAAGAGGTAAAGGATCTATACTTGAGGAACTCTAGAACACTCATGAAAGAAATTGAAGAAGACACAAAAAGATGGAAGACCGTTCCATGCTCTTGGATCGGAAGAATAAACATTGTTAAAATGTCTATACTGCCTAGAGCAATCTATACCTTTAATGCCATTCCGATCAAAATTCCACCGGCATTCTTCAAAGAGCTGGAGCAAATAATCCTAAAATTTGTATGGAATCAGAAGAGACCCCGAATCTCATGGAGAGTTTTTGGAACAACCCATAAGAAGCCAAATAGAGAGAAGGAAATAATGTACCTACCCATTTAAATCTTTTCAGATGAAATTTTTACAAGATTATTTTAGTTTGTATCTTTATGTATACTGTCACCTTCTTCCCCTTGGCAAGCTCTGCTTCTGTCCTTCTTTTGAGCAAAAGACACACTGGTCCCAAGTCTGTGCCTCCTTTGCCATCATTTGGCCTCCTTACATCACTTAAACATCTTTTTTTTTTTTTCTTCCTTTTTGGTCAATTTTCTGTTCTGCCATGTTGAAATCTTAGGGTTGTATAGTTTATACCAAAAAGGGAGCATGAATCCCAAACTTGGAAAAACAAAAACGAAGAACCACCAAACCTTGCAATGAACCATTTCAGTTTTGGTTCAAAACCAAAGCATGAACTGCCAAACCTTGAAAATAACAGCTCTTAGGAAAGAAAACCAACAGAGGCAAACCCTTTGGAAACTGGGGGTGCAAAATAGTCTTTTGAGTTTCGCCTTAAAAATATACATGGAAAAAGATCCCTCATATTCTCATCTTTAATTTTCTATGTTTTCTTTGTAAGCAATAGTGTGTCTTTGCAAATTAATTGGCAGCCATCTGTTCCCCTATGAAAAAAGAATCCCTTATTTTTCAACTTCAGTTATTCAGCTTGAAATTTAACTGTGAAACTATCTTTTTCAATATCAAATTCCAACAGGTAGGTAAGGAGTTTTGATAAATACAATGATACATGAGAATATTTAGACTTTTTAGTTTTTCGAATGAAAGTTAGATAAACAGTTAAAGTGGTGACTAGGAAACATGTATCAAGGATGGAATATAAAAAAGGCTTCATAAAGAAGTCCAATAAAAATTGGAGTGTGCTAAAAAAAAAAAATTGGAGTGTGCTGAGGGAAACAACGGAAAAATCACAACCCAGGTATGGGACCACTTTATTTTAATGAGCCTTCTGTGAAGCCCAGTTAGACATTTAGAATTGTTTTATGGATAATTCAATAAGTCAAGCCACTAAACTAATCCTTGCCTGATTTCTTTAGGTGGAATTTTTAACTCTAAATTACATGGTTGGCATTCTTGTCATTTTCACGCACATTCTTTAATCAGCCTTGTACCTATATTGGACCAATTTTTTCTTTCTTTCTCTGCAAGTCCATTCTATTGCATGTGAGCTACGAGGAGTCATTTTATTTAAAAAATAATAATAACTGGGGCTCCTGAGTGTCTCAGTTAGTTGAGCTCTGCCTTTGGCTCAGGTCATGTTCCTAGCGTCCTGGGATTGAGCCCTGCATCGGGCTCACTGCCCAGTGGGGATTTGCCATTCCCCCTGCTTGTGATCTCTTGCTCACTCACTCGGTTTCTCAAATAAATAAATAAAATCTTGAAAAATTAAAAAAAAAAAAAGACTACTGTACCCTATTGATTTCAAATTTACCTTCTCTGCTTTTGTGGGCAATGTATAATAAAAACATGCAGTTCTGGTAGGTAGTGAGACTGAGCTCTCAGACAATCCATAAGAAATTAGCAAGAAAATTTATTATATTACATGTATTTTTATGATAAATATTAATGCTGTTTTTATATAGTATATACTTATATATAGTATAGTATGAGTTTATATAGTATATTATTTAATATATAAACTACAGCAATATATCATATAGTATATATCATATATTTATATGTTATTCTATACATATAGTCTATATAGTAGATATTTAACTATAGTAAATTAAAATAACTTGTTAGGTACTGATTATTTAATTTAAATTTTAAAAATGCACAGTTAACTCCAGTGGTCCAGTGTGTCTCTGCAGCCTTCAAAGTTGATGAATGCAAAACTCAGTTTGCAAAGCTTCCCTAGATTTATCAAAGAGAATCCTGTAAATAGGCATTGTACAACTTTGGTGCCATCCTTTTCTTGCTTGTCCATTGTGTCATTCAAATATATATATATATATTTTTTTTACTCTTAAATAGACATTATTTTCCAAGAACTAGCTGGAAAGGGTTAACTCTAGAATAGTTCTACACCATTGGAGAACTCTTGACATCCATCCTAATTAAACAGATGGTAGTAAGATTGTGGCAGTTCTGGACAGACGGACCCATCCAGTCTCCAGCATGTTATGGGTTGATGTAGCTGCTGACTCCAGCTTAGGTACATGTCCTCACAGTCCGAGATAGAGGACATTGAGGTGATCAATGTGTTTTCCTCTTATCTGTAGAGAAAGTAAGACTCTAATTAATTGAATTCAGTTAACTTCATATGTTCTGAATAACAAAGAAACTTATTAATATAAGTCAGTTTCATGGAGGAGAGTGTAATCTGATATAAATGGAAATTTGATATAACTTTTGTCCATGATTTTATTAAAAATATATATCTATATATAGCAGCATTAATGCCATCCTGTTTTCTATAATTTAACCACACAAAATCAGGGCTTGTTCAGTAAAAGTAAAATAAGAACAAATCAAAAAAATTATATATATATATTCACACAGGATGCTGCTAGGGTAGAGCTATGGGAATTGAATCAATGTATTAAGTGTAAGTTAACTACATCTTGACTACATATTTCCTGGTCTGGCCAGCACTAAGAGAGTTTGTTCCTTTTAAATGCCTAACATCAAAATTTAATACATGTATGTTAAAAATCTTGAACTAACGGATTCTTTCTCTAATAACCAAAAACCAGAAATGTATCAGAGATATGTTGATATTACACTATTTAAAATGAGCTTTGGGGGTGTGGGGATAGGTGTGGTTGAAAGAGAGATGCGGTGTGACTTGAGTGTAGTTGCTGATCTCTGTATCTAACAGGCACCCGTAATGCTCACTGTTACATATAATTCCTACTTATAAAATATAAATTCTTGACTTTTCCATTTGGAAAACATCAAAAGTGTGCTTTCTGTTTCCACTCTACATTCAGTAACTCAAGGAAATGCATTTCCTGCCTTCGAGGCTTGCATGTGTGGTCTGTTGATCAGACAGTTAAGACCCAGCGTGTTTGACGTTTGACCAACCCACTCTGAGTTGTACTCTTACAATTTTCTTGTGCAATGCAATACTCTTACAATTTTCTTGTGCAATGCCTTATTCTTATCAGAGAGTTAATGTGTGTGTTCACGTGTGTGGACACGTGAGTGTATGATGTACACATAGTTCAGTGAGGACAGAGACTGTGTCTCTTCTGTCTGTTACGTGTTGGGCATTCAGTCATTGGCTGAACAAATGAAAGTGCGTGGCATTTAAAGAGTGTTTAAAACCAAGTGTTAGAAATTGCCAGACTGAACTTGGGGGCTAAAGAGGACAGGAAAGAAAGTGAGAAGGAAACTCGTTAAGAGAAAACACCACAGCAAGGCAGAGTATATGATGACCATGCAGTTGGAAGTGACTAAGGATGATAAAGGACATGATACCGGAGTAGATTATCTTAAGTTAAATCTTAAAACCTTTACCATAACGTTCACCTTGCTTCTAGTCATATGGTACTTGTTCTGCTTTATCCATGCTTCACATTCAGAAAAGCTCAAAGCGGGTCCTCTGGTATTAGTTACGTAAATAGCGGGGATGTTTTGTTGCCTCTGTTTCCCCACAGGTGCCAGCAAAATGCCTTGTGATCAGGAGATACACAGATAAAACCTTTTTTTAAGGTTTTATTTCTCTATTTGAGAGAGAGCACAGCATGAGTGAGGTGAGGGGCAGAGGGAGAAGCAGGCGTCCCGCTGAGCAAGGAGCCTGATGTGGGGCTTGATCCCAAGACTCTGGGATCATGACCTCAGCTGAAGGCAGACGCTTAACAGTTGAGCCACGCAGGCACCCTGATGTAGGGTCTCTTTTTTTAAGTTTCCTGTTTCAGTCTTTGAGAATTTCTCAGCTGCATTCTTTTTAGCTTTGTCTAAAGAATTTACTTTTTAGCATATGTTAAGGGTTTGCCAAAAAGGATTTTTTGAGCTGGTGCACTAGATGATGAATTTCCAGATTCTGGAGGATACCCACATGTGTTGCGATGGGAATTGCAGGACAAAAGATACAGAGAATCATGGGGGATGACAAAAACAGTCAGGTGCTCTGGTACAGAGGCTTCCATAAAGGCGCACCCCAGGAATCACATGCCTGATTTCACATTTATCGTCTTCATGGGTACCCAGTGGACTGACTCAATGTTATAAATGAATGCAATAATTAATCAGAATTTATGACACAAGGAGTTGCAGCTTTGGGTATAAATTTTAACTAGCTAGCCTGTAAGATTTTCTTAAATATTGAGGATTTGTGACAAATACATGTATAGAACATTCTAAATAGTGTGATCATTATGATAATCACCCTTTGGGGTCGGCTCAGTGCCAACTGATCACAAGTCAGGTGTGTGTCCATGGACATCCACCCCTCATCGTAATGATCTGCCCTGAGTGGGGCCCAATGCTTTAAATCCAGTCTTTGAGACCATCACAGCCACCCTGGAAGTGGCGTTTTACTGTGTTCATGTTACAGATGAAAAGAAATGTTAGGCTTCAGGACGTTTAGTGACCTGCCTGGTGCCTGGGCTAAGATACACCAGGTTTGATCTCGAGTCTGGATGCAGAGCCTTTCTCCCACACTCAGCTGCTAGAGCTCCGGGCAGACATTTTACAAAGGGAAATAATGGTGTTGTAAGGGGACAGCAGGAAGGCTCTGCAGAAGACACTCCATTGCGGAACAGACGTGCGGCTTCACGCCTGAGTCTGCTGGTGCTACTTCTGTCCCCTTGAGGCTGGAATGAGAGCGTGAGGGCAGCCAGAGCCAGAAAGGATGTGGCTGAGCTCCTCTCGAGTTCCTGTTCCACGACCATCAAGTCATTCAGTCTCAGAGACCGTTTCTCCTTGTTTCCTTTCGGCTTGGGTTTTCTGAATAGAAACAGGATACGGACGCCCCACTTTTCTTTATGATAGGATCACGTGATGAGTTCTTGAATGTTCTCTCCCTTCTCTGTCTGTCTCTGTTTAGATCATGGTCTATATATGATTCCCCTGGGGTGTGTCCATTTCTTAACCTGCTAAATGCTTCATTTTGCATTTATAATGGCCATAAATCTCCCAGGTTGAATACAACCCTCAGTGATGACTTCTCCAGTTTGTCGTTGGCCAGAAAGTGTGGACAGACGGAGCGTGCCAAAAGGCTCATGAATGCGTAGGTCGTTCAAGAAAGTTTAAAAATCACCCTGGAGGGATAGCAGGGATCCGTCTGAGAGATTTGCAGTCACCAGAAGGCCTCCCTGCACACTGGAGTTCCTCTGTCTCGCGGGAGAGAGCAGGGAGGATGTCACATCTTCAGCTTGCCAGAGCTAAGCAGTCGAATCAGTGTATCGAGAAGCTGAAATGTGGAGCGAGGCTGTTCGGGGCATCCATCACTCCCTGGGAGTCAGGTGTTTGCATCCTGCCCAGGGAGCTCTCTGGGGACCCCGTGGTCAGAGCCCAGAAGCAGGAATCCCTTCCATCCCTTCCCAGGGGGTGGATGAGACTATCTGCGGTTCCCTGCAGCACAGGGCCACACACGGCCAGGCTGGGGCTTCTTCCATCCGCATGGAGAGAGAGAGAGTCGAGTTGGCACCACACTAGAGAGAGCTGTATGCTGCATATTTTTTCAGGAACACATAAAACCTGAAGTATTAATCCGGCTCTATTTGCAATGCAGTCTGGCATTGAAAATGAGGACGTCTGTATGGACTCAGGCTGCCTGCATGGCTTACTCCTGAAGATGAGAGCAGTTGGTTTTTGCTGTGCTCCCGCAGGCCTGCTGTCCTCCGGGCTGGACCGGGGAGGATTGTATTTTTCTCAGTCCTGGGTTCTGCGGAAGTGATGAGGGACCTGCTCACTTGGGGAGGGCAAGCAGAAACAAGTAGCAATAGAACCACCTTCTTCCTACACAGTATCCCCTAAGAAGCTACATCATTTTCACGTATTAGCTTTATTTCATACGATTTGGTGGGTGTTATCTAGAGCATTCCAATCCCATCCTTGGTATCTATTCCAGAAGTCAAAGTTAAGATTACTTTATTATATGTTCCTTTATATGTGTTGAGATCCAGTGTCAAACTCAACTTAAACTAACCTGCTTCAGAGTAAATAATGCAATTATCAGATCCCAAGGTGACATTCACACAACGCACTTGATGCAACGCCCCAGGCAGCACTAACGTTCATGTGCATCCACGTGGGCTTAGAAAACAATGTCTCCAGTTATCTCAGTGTTCAGCTCGGCTCTGACGACACAAATGAAATTGTGCTGGGTTACTCTCCCAGGATGGAAAGCAAAAAGCATGTATGCAATTTTTGGTGTAGACAGATGTGTTCAACCTGTGTTTACCCAGAAGGTAAGAGGACTCACTATCCCCAGCCCGGCAGGATTCTGCTCCAGAGTGATCCCTCATTAAAAGGACAAGGATTAGAACCGCAGTGCAGACAGATGGGTGATGCTTAGGAAGTGACAAACCCTGTCTACGTCCCCAGCCAAGTTCCTTCCATCATTTGATTCGGCTAATTTGCTGCTGCGATCTTTTAGGTGGTCACGTGCAGAGCTTGAAAATTCAGTTCAACAGGCATTACTGAACTCAGTACTCTGGTCTTGGAGCTGTGGCTGCTATGAGATTGAACAGAGCGTATGGTTGTCTTCAAGGAGAAGTAACAATACACAGAAGCCGTGCACAGAGCTAATGAGAGGCACGCTGATACCGTGGAGGGCACCGCAGTGTCGAGGGATAAAAATGATGTCTTGTTGGAGGGGAGCAGGGGAGGCTTCATGGAGGTGGTGACAAATGCAGGATGATTTGGGGGTGGGGGCATAGAAGTTGGGGATGGGGAGGGCACTCCAAACAAAGAGAGAGACATGGGCAAAGGGAGAAAGTAAAGAATGATCATTGGAGGGAAGAGAGAACAACATGACGCCACTGTACTTAGAGAAATCAGTCCGATCGCCACATCTGCAATGAATGCAAGTGTGGGAAGCCCAAGAACATGCCCATGAAGAGCCATTTTATTGGAGTCTGGGTTAGAGGTGATGAAGGGCTGGGGGATGGGCGTGTGCACAGAAGCACGTGAGCATATGTGCGGAAAGAAGGAAGAAGCGTAAACTATGACTATGGGCTTTCTTTTCTTTTCTTTTCTTTTTTTTTTTAAAAGATTATTTATTTATTTATTTGACAGAGAGAGAGATCACAAGTAGGCAGAGAGGCAGGCAGAGAGAGAGAGAGGAGGAAGCAGGCTCCCCGCCGAGCAGAGAGCCTGATGCGGGACTTGATCCCAGGACCCTGAGATCACGACCTGAGCCGAAGGCAGCGGCCCAACCCAGTGAGCCACCCAGGCGCCCCTGGGCTTTCTTTTCTTTAAAAAAAAATTATTATTTACTTTAGAGGGAGGAGGGGTAGAGAGAGAGGGAGAGAGAGTTTCAAGCAGACTCCCCACTGAGCTCAGAGGCCGACATGAGGTTCAATCCCGTGACCCTGAGATCACGACCTGAGCCAAAACCAAGAGTCGGTCACTTAAACGACTGAGTCACCGAGGTGCCCCAGCAGGGGGCTTTCAAAGCTGGATCCCGGCAAATAATCCCACTACCAGTAGCACAGTGTCTGAAGGAGGCAGTGCAGTTGGAGGTGAGGAGAAGATCTAGGGCCGGGCCAGAGTGAGGAGTTAGTGTTGCTCGAGCGTCTAGAACAGAGCTGTGGAATTGTGGGTCTGGGACTGAGGTAGGACAAATAGTCTTTGGAAACTTCTTTTGACAGGCAGGGCCCCCGTGGAAAGCGTGATCGTATTACCGAAATAGAGGGTGACCGTAGAGGGAACAGAGATGCATAGTTGCCCTCAGGAAGAACGATAGAGGAGCTCCAGACGTGGTGTCCGGGGCAGTCGTGGGAGCTGTGGGCACACAGGCGGGCCCCGTTGGAACGTTTCGCAGAGATGCAAGGACTCCACGCAATTAAATAATGCAGACTTCGAGGAACTCTGTGAACTTGCAAAGCAGAGGTTATTGGTAATGTCTGCCCACAGTCACCGGATTTCAGGTATTTGCAGAACTTAGGTATGAGGAAGTAGGAATAGATAGCCCTTTCAGAATGTTTGTGTTTTGTAAAAACAACCACCACCACCTACTTGGTAACCCGAAAAGTGATTATGATGATACCCACTCACTAGTGTCTGTTGGGGGCCCGGCGCTACGTGTAACTTACCTCATTTAATTTAAACGCACGGACTAGGGGTTCGGGTAGATGGAAGGAGATGAAGGCACGGAGGCCTCCTTCACCCCTTTCTGCCTTCAGGAGTCTGAAAGATGGTTAAAGCAGTAGGTAAAACCTTGTTTCATTTCTGAGAATCGGCCCTTTCTCCTGGATGCAGCCCCGCCCAGACGTGATCCTTCCTGATCGTGACTGTGGGACCCTGTGGACGGGACCTCACCACTTACTCGACATCCCCCAGCTGCCCTGATGCACAGGGTCTGCCTGTCCTGGATATGTCGCTCGTGGTTTCCAGGTTTTCCTCTCCTTCCCTTCGAGAACTTTCCAGCCCACCTGTTCTCACATCCTGCTGTGCAAGAGTCCCTCAGAGAGGTTGTCGAACTCCATAGATTTATGATGAGACCCGAGCTTCTGCACTTCTAGGAAGTTCCAGGGCACAGCACGTGGGGAGTTTTGCAGTGTAAGAATATACTGGATGGTTTTGGAGAGGATGGTGGCGGCTTCAGTGTCTATGTGGTTGTCAGTCAGAAGACGGATTTTGCTGATGTTTGGTCCCAGTGAGTGGACAGGAACCCCAGTGCAGAGGGGACAGGAAAGAAAGAACTGAACTCACAGACAGGGTGTGTGGATGTGGACAGCAGTGGACGACACAGGCAGCTGGGAGGACACCACCAGGGGCTGTCAAAGATTCCAGCATGGACGGGCCAGTGGAGTCGAGCATCTTCAAACGGCCTCCAGACTCTGGCACGCAGTGATTTTGATTCTCATCATGTTCAACATTTTTATCGAGTGGCCCAGGTCCCCTTACCTTCCCAGAAATGCCCCCCCCAATAAAACAATCAAAAAGGTGTGAAAATGAGTTCATCTTCACAAGGCCAGCCTTCCTGTAACCACTGTTGGTCATGGAGCTGCCGTGTGAACTCCTTCTACCAAACGCTGCTCCGACCAGGCATGGGGCCCAGGGAACCAGCCATTCTAGAAATTTCATCAGGAAGAAATAAACCCGATCTCCTGTCTCCAGCTAAGGTGCCGCTGTGTAATACACTCTGGGGAAGGAGGTGTTTTCAGCAGGATGTCCAGTAAAGATTTCAGAATGTGCCGCCAGCCTGTATGGGAAGGGAAGAGAAAGTGGGCTGCCCAGACATCTTGACTGAGAGCAAGAGCAGGAGGGATGACTGATCAGGCTGTCCTCTCCTGCCCTTCCCACTGAATGCTGATCAGGCCTCGGCACTGAGCACGGAGGAGGAAGTGTGCAGTGAGATATGACACACTGACTCGTTCCCCCGTGGGACACCTGGCTGAAATCATGGAGCGGTGTTCTGCAGTGACTGAAAGTTCTCTTTTCCAAATGCACGCACTGATGAATCTTGAACCCTGCAGCACTCTCTTATGGTAATAACTCCCGCTCAGAAGTGCAAATGAGTCTGATGCCTTTGAGAAGTCTTGAATGGCCTTGATGGAAGCATTGATAAGGGCGAGGCGGGTTATTAATGTTGCCTTGAAGGTGACAGGAGTGGGTCTGAATTACCGCTTGAGACGGACACCCTCACTTTACAGGTGGTTCCCATCTTTTAGCTTCCCGAAGCTAACTGTGTTCCATCGCATTGAACTTAGCAAACTTTGATCAAGCAATCCCAATCGTCTGAGCTTTTGTTTTCATTTAAAAATGTCAAATGACACCCAGTGGCTAGTCCAGCTAACTGTGACCACCCCTAGTGCTGAGCCAAGTGACAGCAGAGGCCCTGGTGATAGACATGATGCGTTTGAGCCTTGCGTCACAAACTTCTCTGCTCACTTTTTCCCTTGCCTCTCAGCCCATGATGGTCTCCTGCACGGGCCCATACAGAACTCCTCATGGAGTCTCCAAAGCCTTCAGATATGTGGTCCCCTGCTTGACAAGATGACTGACCATGCACAGGAAAGCCATGTGTTCTCAAGCTGTCCTCAAACCATTCCCCGACACCCTCACTTTCTGCCTTTGTGCTGCTGTGGACGGTAACTTACGCCAGTGGCTGCACTTGGAATAGAATGTTCTTTCTTGAAGAAGTTGGTTAATGTTTGAGACATTTCATAATATGAGACTTTTTCAGGCACAAAAATTTTAGATGCAGCATGTTGCCACGGACCTCCTCCTTGGATTCTGGGCATTTAATGTAGGAAATATATTGATACAGACACATCTATACCAACGTCGTAGGAAGTAAGCTCCGAATATCAAAGCAGAACATAAATATACAGAAGAGATCAATGTTCTGTTTAGATTAAGGAGCCGCTCGGCTCTGTGCAGAGGAGGTGACTTAGGGCAGTTTCTGGGTGTCCACCTCGTGGTGGGAAGAAGCTGGGTCCAGGAACCAGCCAGAAAACCCTGCAGGACAGCTTTGGACCTTGCTGACTCTAAGCTTTTTGCAAGTAGACTCATGTTCTACCTCATGACTGGTGATAGAATTTTATCCACAAAATGGATTCTTTATGTAAAAATTTGTAATCGTAGAATTAAAACCTGGAAGGGGCTTTGATGTTGATCTATTTCATTGTACTGTGAAGTCAACTTGGTCTGTAGAATGAGGGGCACCCTGGTAATAAAAGCAAAAGTTGGTCCTTACCCAGAGCTTCTACTCCGTACATGAGATCTCCCCCATGTCCTCTTCTGTCTCTCTCTCCATCTTAATTTTTATTCTTTTCTCGTAATTGTTTAAAAACCTTTTCCTCCTTTAGTTTCGACAGAGTACTGCCCATTGTGCAAACCTTTTTTTTTTTTTTTTCTTTTTTTCTTCAGTGTCAAGGATCTTTTTCTTTTCTGATGAGGCAGGAAGGGCTGCCTGTCTTTAAAAAACACAAACTCAGAAAATGTCTGATAAGTGTATAATAATGCACGTACTGTTCCTGCTGGTGAGCTCCAACTCTCCATTTTATCGAACTCCTGCCTCCTTGCTGTGGTGCGCACTACATGATCGGGGTCCAGCAGACCGGTGGAGGTAAGGTTGTGTTATACAACCCGCTCTTAAGCCTGGGGTCGTGGTCTCCAGTAGCACATTTAATCTCTGTGATCTTCGGTTGCCTCATCTGTAGAATGTAGATGACAAGCGCCCCTCCTCCCCAGTCCCATGTGAGGGTGATCTGGGGTCATTTGCTGAGACATGTGGGCGCAGTGCTTGCCTTGCAAGCACAGCCCCCTTGTCCTTATAAGTTTATATCCATGTACTCTTCAGAGAAAACAGAATTGGAATCCTTCGAAGAGAATAAAGAAGGGAAGTATTATGTGATGAACTAAGAAAGGAACAATGACCAATTACATTGTTGTGCTCTGTAAGAGTAAAACCATTTGTCGGCTTTTATTTCCCTCAAAGGATAATCAATATTTGAAGTGCTCTGCTTTCTTCTGAAGGAACAGGCGAATTAGGAGAATATAATTAAATTAAACAATACATTAAAGAGTGCCATTTCTAGGCAACATCAGATGCTGCCTTGCAGGGGCCGTGCCTTACCTGGCCGGGTCTGACCCGCAGATATGGGTCAGGAAAGCAGCCCCCCAAGCCCCCACACCACCCCCATCCCCCCTGAAGGGAAGCACAGTTCTTCAGCCCTGCTTGGAGGGAAGTGGAAGGCAGGAGCTCCGATCTTGGCTCCAGGTTACCAGGCTGGCCGCGGTCCATGGCCATGTGGGAATGAAGCCTGGGTGGACCTCGAGACTCAGGGCCTGTTTGGTTTGTGGGTTAACGAGTCAGCTTCCGTCTTTGATAGCACACAAGAGAAAGTCTTTTCAATTTAAGGAATCAAACCACTGCAGCTGTTATGAGGCAACAGTTTGAAAAGCTTTTGTAGACTGTGTGCTGAAAGACAGCTCTGTACCTTTTCATACAAGCCTTTAACACTGCGTGACATTTTCAGTGCTTGCATTTTTTTTTTAATCCTTCTAGCACATGCCACAGTAAAATTACAAGTATAGCAGTCCACCATCTGGCGAGACTCATTCTCCCCGAAACGAAGGTGGGGCCGTGGAAGATGCTTTGCATTTTACGTTTCTGCTCTCCCACATCTGCATCGTTCTGTGTTGTCTTCTCTTGCTTAATCAGATCTTGAAAAAGAACCTGCAAGATTAATTCTGGGCGCTCTAGAGGCCTCAGCTTCCTTCAGGATCTCAGAACTGAGTTTGTGTTTATGGCTCGCATGTCACATGTTTTAGGCGGGGTATTGCCTGGGTCCCTTTCTTGCTGCTGTTATTACCATCTCTTTGTTTAGGGTCCCTTCTGGTTTTTTGCATCCTGCTTGGGAATGTCCCTACTGATTAGTATCTCTTCCAGGGGAGAACAGGAGAAGATGGAACACAGGCAGAGAACATTCTCCAAATCTGAACATTAGTGTCTCAGTTTAATGGAGTCACTGGTCCACTTGGGCAGTTTTTATTTAGGTCCTTATTATCAGATCAAGGTACAGTTTATAGCTTGTGTGCTTGTTATAGGATTGAAAGATAATGTAATTGAAGGGGGTATGCATTAAGGTAATTTCATTAAGGTAAAAATTCAAAGGGCTTATTTTTGGTATGGAAGGGATTGATGTAATTAAGGCCTTATTTATGAATTGTGGCTGGGGATTTTTTTTGTGTGTGTGATTTTAGATAATCCATATAAAAACCTGTTTCTCCTTAATACATTATTGCAAGCAGCAGACCTAAAGTGTTGTTTTCATTAACAATGTTTTACTGTTGTCAAGGACATGTTTCCTATTAACTGGAAATAAAAAAACAAGATCAATAGTTACAACAAAAATGTGCTTTCTTAGCCTGTCTCCCAGTCTGTTTCTTTAAGAGGTAGTATTTAGAAGTACTCCCGAGAATGCTGTTTGAAATTCCAGGTGAACGCCCTCAGGTGGTCATAGATTAATAAGATATTTCTTCTTCTTTTTACAAAAGCTGCCATACAAACCCTCAGGGCAGGTAGATGTCCCCAAGATGATATGGCAAGCGTGTGATACCATATTCATGGATACTTTCCCTGTTACTTATGTAACTGATTGCTTTTTCCTTTGTAAATGCCTATACTTTCCACCAGGTTGTATAGGGAGCTCTATAGAAGAAGGATGATGAGTGTAATCTAGTATCACACTACAACACACTTCAATTCCATAGATTTTTCTGGAATATCTACAAAGAAATGGCACTCATTTAGTCCATGTGGGTAACACGACAATGTGTGAGATACAGCTTCGTCTTTCAGGTCGCTTACACTTGTCAGGAAATAAGGTCAATATACAACCGCTCAAACATATGTCTGAGTGGTGAGTTATCAAGCATTTCAAAAGAAGGAGGAATCACATTATTTGGAGGTTAAAGAAGTATAGAATAAATAATTATCATTTGAGATGGTTTTCATAAAATAATTACTAACACCTAGCTTCAGCCATTCCCAGGCAATTAAGACTCACAGAGATATAAAAACTAGGGAAAATTTGCTCTTCCACATATAGTAGATGCCAGAGGGAAGTATCCATGTTGACTTGATAGAATCATATTAATGCCATAAAGTTTAATTTTGTATCAAAAACATCAAGTGTAGGCTTTTCTATAAAGCATCTTGGAGTTATGCACAGCCTCCCTATCTCCTTAACATTGGAATGCCTGTGCTCTCAAATTTGACCAGCTTCTCAAGTCCCAGTGAAACTATCATCACAGGAACAGACATCAAATTAATAATTAAGATTTCATATACATTTATAAATGTTTTTTATGTATCAAGCCAAATAGAATTAATTAACAGGAAGTCTTTGTTTCTTTTCTGATGGTAACATTTTAACTATTTCATCATAAAAAGGAAATTTATTAAATAACTATATTGTTTATATCCTAAACAGCAAATATTGAAAGCATGGAAAATAACAAAATGAGGAATATTTTGTGACCCTCTCTAAAATTACTTTCTTAGCTGTTGTCCATGAAGCCTGCATTGTCCCTTATAGAAACTGCTGGCCATGTCTGGCTAATTCAATCTTAATTTCAATTCATTAGAATTAAATTAAATTAAAAATTTATTTTCTCACTCGCAGTGGCCATGTTTCAGGTGCTCAAATGCCACATGTGGGGAGTGGCTTCTGTATGGACAGCTCAGATAGGGAGCATCTCCATTTTTGTAGAAAGTTCTGTGGGACAGCAGGTGCGATGAGATTCCTCTAAGGGTGGGCCATCATTTTCCACTGCTTAGGAGATTAAACAAATGCATATTTTTAATAATGCATTGAAAGGTAGCACTAATCTAGAACTTTTGGTCCCCTGGGGTTTCTTTATGGGCTTTGAAAATTCCTGTCTTTTGTTCAGTATAAATAGTAAGCTAGGATGAGTCTGGGTTGGTGGTGGTGATGGTAAGGATGACGGACAGATAATGATGATGATGCTCTTGGTGGTGAGAATGAAGAACAAGCCAGCCTAGGAGGGGTGAATTTTTGTTACCTAATGAGTGACTGTTGCCAGCTCTTCCAGTGGGGAAGTCTGTTACATTTGTGATGTGGGTACAGGCCCATTTATGTACTCGGAGTCCTCTGAAAAGATCCGAGGGCTGGTGAGAACTTCCATTAGAAATGTTCTATATTTGGGGTTGAGTGGCGTGGAATAGACCTAGAATGTGTGTGTGCTCCTGGGCCGTGGTCTACCACTGACGCCGGCTTGGGATTGTCATATGCTGCAATAATTTTCTAATGGTGTAGAAAAGGCATTGTTGAGTGTTTAGTCTGAGCTTCTTAAAATGTGGGATGGTTTAGAAGAGTCTCTATGATCTATTGCATGCTAAGACGTTTGACCCGGAATAATGAAAGCCCACTTCACAAGGGACCGATGGATAAACCGGAGTTTTCCCAGGGATTTTACTTTAGAGGAGGCGTCTTCTCTGTGATTACAGTGATACATTTGCAATCTGGATGATCTCCTTTCCAGAGTAAGTTCCCCCGTGAAGCACATTTCTGATCCGACAGCTGTCTGGTCAACACTGAGTCAGAGCGGAAGCCTTTCAGACTCGTCTGATCGCGAGGCCAGCGAGTATGTGATGAGTTACCCCCGTTCTCACTGCAGAACCTCCTCACCTCTGAACCAGAAATTCTCCCCAGCCCCTGGGACAGTGCCGGCTACACGTGAAAGAGCTCCCATCCCTCGCTTCTCACTCACACCCACCTGTTTTATATTGTCATAAAGATGACTTTATGTCTCGGTGGGGTTTTGTTGACATCCTTATCCGAGTGTAAGTGAAGCTGAGTCCCTGAAAGTGGTGTGTGTGGATTCTACGTCACTTTATTTTTTAATATTCCATAGTACAGATGAGAGACTCGTCTTCCAGTAAAGCTGAAACAGAGCATGCCAAGTGTTAGAGGACTTTCTGGGCTTTGGTTTAGCCATTTTTCCTTATAATATGTCATTGGTGAGATCATCATATTGTTCTCTGGTTTCTGTACACAATTTATTTTTATGTTGCCCCCAAAGCTCTGCTTGTTATATACTTCTGATAAATATGTTATTAGTATAAGTTATTACAATATATAATATATATGTTATTATTATAAGTGTTATTATTTATACATACATTTTATTTTTAAAATATACATATTTTTAAACTTTATTTATATTTATTATTTAAAATATTTAAATATTTTATTTTATTTAATATACATTTTATTTAAATAAGAATAAAATATTTATTATTTAAAATAATACATACATTTTATTTTTAAAATGAAAACTTCTAAAACAAGGAAGGAAAGAAACGGCTATAAAATAATTGGTTGGTGGTGAAGTTGTTGGATTATGTTTATGGTTGAAGTTGTACTATCAACATCAAATTCTTAAATGGATTATTTGTCTAGATTCATATCCTTCATGAGCCCTTCTGTGAGTCCCCAAAAGAGTGAGGACTTCTGTCATTATAGCGCAATGATACGTGGCATATATCTCTCTTAAGATAATGAAATCTTGTTTTTTTATTCCTATTAGTTAATACTAATCTTAGCTTAAAGATTATACTGTAAGATTCTCGAGGGTGAAGAGTTCGCCTTAGTCATCTTTCCCTCTCTCCCACAGCTTATACGCTGTCAGTTGAGCTAGTGTCCTTCTCTCACTTGCGTGTATGTTTGGGGCGAGACTATTTTAGAAAAGCAGGTAAAAGTAACTGAGGGAGTACACTTTTAGTCTCAAATAAAAATGGCTGTTTTCCACAGCAAGATTACCCTGATTGCTGATGTAAGGGGAAAAAATGAAAGCAATGTATTTTTCCCCAAGGGTAGACTGTTCCCTGGAAGCAAATTTTATCATGGTTTTATAAGGTCCCATCATTATCTTGATATAACAAATTTATATGAACATTTTCTAGATGGCTGCAAATTGACTCCATTCATCCTCTCTTTGCCACCATCCAGAAAACACACCTATCCATGTAAATAATTTGAGGGAGATTGTAATTATTGTATTAGAATAACATGCATTTCCAAATTAGAGATTGTTGTGTATCTTCTTGATCTAGATAGATGTCCCAAAACTGAAAAATTAGAGCAAACAGGAAACGTATAGAGTATCAGAGTTCCTATTTGCAGGCAATAGACATTGGCCAGTTGTATGACTAATTTAAACATAAAAGTAAATTGCATTTAAGCCTATTAGGTAGCTAACAGAAACTCTAGGAAAGCCAGCTAGCCCAGCCTGAAAGCTACGCAGCTCGGGACCATTCAGTTTGTCCCTTGAATACCTAGTCAGATGAGGACATCACCACAACCATCTGTGGGACAGTGGACACAGCTGCCACCGCAACCCCTCCCAGACCCTGATCTGTGCAGTTCCCTTCTGCTTTGCATCATTAGCTTCTTGTTCAAAAGCAGGGGATGCAAGTGCAGGGCTGGTGGAGCTCAGATCCTTAGGACCTGCCCTAGCCAGGGCTCTGGAGGGGAAAGGGAGCGACTGGAATTTTCAATTTGGTTGTGAAAATTGGATTCTGCCAAATAAGGAGGAGATTTCTTAAACATCCAAAGGGGATTCTGAAATGAAGCAACTACAAATAATGAAAAAGCCCATTCTGCATAAAATCTGGTTAAATCTCTTTATCACTGACATCAGATGCATCATTTTTATGATTCAAGAAAGCAAGGAAATTAAATTTTGCGAGATTATTAGATTTACTTTGGCCTACCTGAATGGCCAAGAGAAACAACATTTGTATGAATGTACTTGTTCTTGAAGCTGGAGGACAAAATTCTCTCTCCATGTACGTTAAATGACTAAGCAATTGCATTAAACTACTAATGAGATTAAAACTATTAAGAGAGAAACGTTTTCCTGTTGATATTTTGGGTTGGAGAAGAGGAAGTTTAAGGTCAAAGAAGTGGAGACCCGTCAGTATATCCAATCATTGAAGCAGCCTGAGGACAAACACTCCTTCTGCTCCTTCCCATACAGCCTGCCCTATGTGAGCGGGGACTGGGATTATAGTCTATTTTTTAAAAAAAAAATCCATTCTTTTGTTTTTTTGGATGACACTGCTTTGCTCAGGAGTGCTCCTGCTTTCAGGTTACCAAATGAAATAGATTGCATTAAATGCTAAATTTAAATTTGCATTGAGCAAAGACCTTGTGGAGAGGGGCACATAGGCAGGCATAAATGAAATCTCCTCAGGATAAAACTCATCTACTTAAAGGAGCCCATGTGAGAAATCTCAGTGTAACAAGAATCCTTATCAGGCTTAATAAAGTAACTGCCAGTATGATCTGTCTTGCAGAGCTGCTTGTCCTTACCCTCCACACATCACGTACCCCTAGCAGAAAGAGCCACAGGATGGAAGAAGACATTCATAACGTCTGAAAGGGAGCAGAGGTTCTGGCAACATTTCTGATTAATAATTTCGGCGTTCCCTCCTGCATAGAGAGCCCAGAGGAAGCATTTTTCAGGCGTTTCATTGCCACTAGAGATTGAATCTTAATGTTTTGGAATATCGCAGGCATCCAGCTTTCTCTTTCTCGACAGATTAGCAGGATGCTGGGAATGTGTCCTTAAACTAAATAACTTGTCATTATTCCAGATGCCTACGTTACGTCGCCATCAGTGGTGTCGCTGGGGTTAAACCTCAAGCTTCCCTGTAAAGTTCAGCTTTCCATGGCTCCTTCCGAGTTACAGGCACTGCGGCACTGAGCAGGGCCCCCGTCCGTACCCGCAGGATGTATCAGCGGGAAGCATCGCCAGCCAACCCCTTGCTCGCTGCTGCAAATCTGTTCCCAAATATAAGTTCTCAGTGGAAAAAATAGCAATAAAAGCAAACCTCCCAAGTTTTATGTAAGCTTTTTCATTAAAGCTTCTGTTTATGTTTTCTTATGCTGAAAGGTATAGTTTTCATTTGTCCTCAGCAGAGGGTAGTAGCTAATTCAAGCTTTTCTTTTCTTTTCTTTTCCTTTCTTTTTTTTTAACCTTAGAGGTTTGGTTTTGGAACAAAGTTGAAGGACAATTATATTACTTTCTCACTTTCTTTCTAAGCCAGTGTTTTGCTTAAGTTTGATAACACTCTTATTGTGATCGATGTCAAATTCTGTGTTGCTTTATACTTATGTGTCACTGTTCAGACATAACCCAATTTGGATTATGACTGTAAATATATATATATATATATATATATATATATATATACACACACACACACACACACACACACACATAACCCATATTCCATGTACACACGATAGCATAAGCTTTCTAGCTGGATGAAACTTTGTTTGGGTCTTGTCACCATAATTTTATAGGGTTCTGACCTTGGGAATACCTTTTTCCTTGTCTATAAAAGAGATTAATATGTACATCTCTTTCGTACAGCTGATATAAAGTTGAAATGAGAGGATGTTTTTAAAGCCAGACACATCATGTACACAAGAAGGTCAGAACACGGAAGAACGCAAAAGTTCTACATGCCAGGCATAAGACTGATCATAGGAAGACTGGTTCAAAGTCGATTTGCACATTTACTAGACACATACGTAGGGACCTAGACATCTAGAGAGAATTATATTCTATGTACTGAAAGGTGGGGTTCTCTGTCCTCACATCCTTTTACCTAAAAATGCCTGTGGCCATACATATATTCTCCATAACTGGAGATTATAAATGGTTTCTTCTGATAAACCAGTAACCCCTAACCAAAGCCCTGGTGACATGAAAGTTTGGGGTTTGGGAAGCCCCAACGAATATAGCTGGGTCAGGATAAACACTGCTGCATTATGGGGTAAGAATAGATACTGCGCCCCACAAAAAAAATCCTTCTCACCTCAAAATTGTTTATGGAGAAGGAAAACTCTTTAAATATGCTTGTCGTACCTTTCAAATGAGGCAATAAGTTTGCCTTCAATTATTTTTAAGAGTTTTACTGCTAATTATGAAAGGAAGTTGATAGTCCAAAAAAATACATGTGAAAAACTAATAAAATTTATAGAATCTTTTAAAAAAAGAATACTAAAGAATACTATAGTAAGTAAATAATTGTCAGAGAACTGAAAAGAACTCTTGTAAACTAGGAATATATATTCAGTGAAACAAAATTCTTATCTAAAGGTAAGGGAATTTCCAAAAAGTACAATGAAAAGGAAAAGAGACAGACAATAGCACAGAAGAGACTAGTAGATGAGATGAAGTCTTAGATCTAACTATTTGGAATTTCAGCAAGGGGAGACAAAGGAAAATGAATGCAATAGTATCAAAGAAAGGAAAAATTCAGTAATCCAGAATTGTAAAATACGAGTCTTCAGATTAAAAAGACCCCCATACATCAAGAAAATGTGAGGGCAGGAGGACTCCTTGTAAGGTATACAGCCACACAATTTAAAACTGCCTAACATAATATTTGGAGCCAGCAATGTCTAAAAAGGAAAGAAATTTCATGCACATGCGTCAGATTTAATTAAATGTCTAAAGAGCAACACTGGAAACTGGGAGACAGAGAACAATGTTTTTCAACTTATTTTATACTTGAATTATACATCCAGATAATTATCACTAAAAGTGAGAGAAAAATTCAGTTTGGGACACTTAAAATTCTCAGAAAATAGTTTCAGTCCCTTTCAGTATTTATCATGAAGCTACAGAGGTTATGCTTTACCAAAACTGTGGAGTAAATCAAGAAGGAAAGGCACGAGCTCCTAGAAACGGGGTATTTAATGGAGAGGAGAGGAAAGAGGGCTTTCTTATGAGGGAGGTCTGGAAAAGTTCCAGGGTGAAGGACTCCAGAAAAAATACAAAGGAAATGGAATGTGTGGGTTATCAAGTGCATTTGAAAGTAAGTGGATTGGGTTGGTAGGGTTTTTACAGGGATCTTTGAAAAATTTTTACAATGGATATGTTAAAAACAAGCAAACGAAGAGATAACATCATTTTTTAACCTTAAGAAGGCATTCCTGCAAAGAATAAGTGCCTAATAGTTTGGGTCCAGCAGGGAGCAATATTTAAATAGTCATAAAATATAGAAGCTAATTACTAATTTAACTAAGAGATTGCTTCAGAGGACACAATACCCATCCACCATAATGGAAAATAAGTAGAACATTTCTAAAATGTAGAATTCAAGAATCAATTTTTAAACAGCCCTTTTAAAAAATAAATACAACTTTAAATGCTAAAAGAAACAGCTAAAATGGGTAATAATGATTGCTTCTGAGAAGCAAGACTAGTGAGTCAGAAGGGTGAATAGGAGACACTTGTCACAATAAGCTTTGTCATAGAAATGGATATTTTAAACTTGCTGTTGCTTGTATTAATTATAGTAGTTGCTACTCACATCATGACTTTTGCAGAATGGAGCTGAAAATCAAGAAAATTTAGTAAGTTTGCTAATGTCATTCTGATAGTAAGTGGAAGAAGTATGATTGAAATCAAATCTATCCAAGTCCAAAATTCCATACTTCCAACAATAACACAGTGTCATCAACGGCAGGTTCTCCCATATACGTATGGATGCCCTTCCTCTCTCTTTCCTTCAGTAAATAACACAGTATGATTGCTGTCAAAGAGACACCTGCCCAGTTGAATTGGTCAGTGTGTGACTTTATTATAGTTCATGGCCAGTTGTGATTTCCTTATCTGTTTGTTCCAGATAGCTGCCTATGGTGTCTGCAAAGCTGGAGTAATGGTACAGAAAGTGTTCTAACCTTACTTACACATCCCGATTCATGGTGACTTGTTCTTGCCAAAGCTTATAGAACATACTTATTTTTCTTTGACTTTTTGGCCCATGCGAGTTGCTTTAGTATTTTTATTTCCCTTCTTCCCTTCTTCCTAAAGGTAGATATTGCTAGTCCTGGGTCAGTTGTGACAACACAGGCTTGGAGGGTTAGGGGCTTCCTTAAGTTCAGGTTAGTTGGGGGAGCTGTGATCTGTAACCAGAACCAACACTAGAATAATGCCACAGAAGCAGAGAATTTGCAGAGGAGGAAAAATAACTCTATTTTTAAAAGAAAAAATTTATATAGCTTTTTTTAAAAAAAGATTTTATTTATTTATTTGACAGAGAGAGTGGGATCACAAGTAGGCAGAGAGGCAGGCAGAGAGAGAGGGGAAAGCAGGGTTCCCGCTGAGCAGAGAGCCCGATATGAGTCTCCATCCCAGGACCCTGAGATCATGGCCTAAGCCGAAGGCAACCAGTTAACTGACTGAGCCACTCAGGCACTCCTATATCGCTTTTGTTTTGTTTTTGCTGAAGAAATCAGGAATATTTTTGATGTCATTAGAGTCTAAGTAAGAAAATTGCCGAAATTAAAAAAATGCATCACAAACAAATAAGTCATTAGTCATTTGGTGTGGTACCTGAGTGGCTTGTTGGTGGGTCTCAGTCTTTGTTACATGCAGACCTCCCCTCTCCTGGCCTCTAAAAGAAAAATCTGATGTATCAGAATTCCCAGGAGTGCGCTCCCATGCAAACCCATGGCTTCATGGCTTATTGGACTTTTCAATGAGATAAATGATATTTGGATACAAGAATGGGGCAGGGGGAGACTGGAAGTAAATACAGTCTGCTTTTCCTTAATTTATCAAATTTAAAATGAATTGGAGAGCTAGAAAAAAGTGAATTCATAAAGTCGGTGGGAGAGTCAGGAGCATTGGAGGAAGCAGAAGTGAAGCGTAGTTGACAACCGATTTGAACATCAGGGTTGAGGTTGAGAAGTTCAATTCCTGAGTACGTAGGATTTGGGACCCTATCTGCAGCCTGTTCCAGCCCTTCCTTGCTTCAGCATCTGTTTGAAAACCCCCGTCCTTGTCTGTAACAAGCTCCCGGCCTCATGTTATTGCACAAAGTGATTCTATCTGTAGCAGAAGCCTTTTTCCGTCGAGTTCTTCTTTTCACCGTGAAGCGCAGAGAAGCCAGATGGTGTGATAAAGCGGTTTGCAGTGTCACCTCTCCTTCCGTGACCTTGTGTGTGGGATTGGATCCTTTTCCGCCTCAGTTTTCATATCTGTACATGAGGGTGACCGTGTTTACCCCAGGAGGTCTTGCAGGGACCCACGAATTAAGTGTGTGAAGCAGCTAGTCCAGTCCTGAGAGAAGTCCGTGGCTCCTGAGTCTGAGACTCCCATGTTAGCATGTCCAAAGTCGAATCATTTTATAGTGACTGTGTGCATGGATAGCATCTTTTCTCCTGGGAAACACGTTCTATTCCCTTCGTGTGGTCAGAGTCAGTGGCACTAAGAATGGCAATATGGCAGGAAGTCTGCAGGATTCAGTCATTATTTAGCTGAGGACCTGGGTGCACCCAGTTCTCCCTTTACCCCCGTTATAAAGAAAAAGAAGAAAAATGAGTTTCTAAAAGAAATTTGACTCCCATATAAAATAATGGTAATTCCCAAGGAACTCTCACCAAAAAATGTTTCTCTTCTTTCTTCTAGATATGTACTGTTATGTTGTAGTTGTTGTTTTAAACCTAGAAATTTTATCAATGTTCATATAAGGACCACTGGTGTTTTTTAGTCATTCGTACACGTAACGAATTGGTAGATTTCTAGCCAGACATCTATATGAAGTAGACCTCGTTAGTTTGGAATAGCCATAAATATATGCCAGATTAAGAAGATTATTTCCAAATATGTCATCTGCATGGCTTTTCGTAGAGGTTTATGAGAAGATTTTTACTCAAAATGAGTGGTTTGGCTTTACATTTATCACATTTTTATTTGATTTTGATTGAGATCCCAGAGAAACGACTTAAGAATCACAGAGTCTGGGTTTCTTTAGCAGCAAGTATAACACTTTAAATCCATAAATAGCCAGAATTAAAGTAATTTCTAGATTACTTCAAACTGGGCCTGATTTGCATAATATAAAAACAATTTAGATTTGATTTCTCAAGAAAATTGAGATTTTAAATGAAAAAAAGTTTGTGTTTGGCTACATTTCATATTTGTATCAAAAATGTAGTACCCAGTACATTACCAAATTTGTTTTCTGCAAAATACCAATATTTGGGAAAAAATATTACATTATTTACATAATAAGTTAGGAATCCCATATGGTTGTGGATCATAGGAAGGTAGTGAGAAATTGGCATTGATGACAACACTTTCTCACTCAAGGGAAATTAAAGTTTTTATCTATTTGTGCCCTTCTCATAGGTTGGAATCACCAGGTGAATGATTTTAGGTATCTATGAATCTCAAAACATTTCTACTCATCTCTTTTTTATACAAACAGTCATGGTTAAAGGTGTGATATGCTCATGTGTCTGGAAGGTTTTGTTTTGCTTCCTCTATTCCCCTGTAGACATGACAAATACTTGGGACGCCTGTCCAGTGTGCTGAGAACTGTGCTAGACGTGAAGCAGAGAAGTAGCTCTGCCACCGGCTTGTTCTCCTTCTACCCACATGGTCACCGAGGGTCTGATGTATTGTGATTTCATTTTTCTTATCAAATCTCGTTCAGACTCTGCCTATGTGTGTTTTATTCATATGCCTTTTTTGTTATTTTCACATTTGTGGAATAGATCACAGACCATCCAACAAAGCACAACACTCATATGCTGTATTTGGGAATATATTGTATGGTATAAATGGATTTCCGATGCTTGCCTTTTTTAATATTCAAAAATATTCAATTATTAATTATTAATTTGGTTCTGAACATATTTTAGTTTGGAAATACTGGATTTTTTTAATGATCTTTAAAAGCTATTTATTTTAGAGAGAGAGTGTGTGAGCAGGGGGAGAGGCAGGCAGAGAGAAAGAGAGAGAATCTTAAGCAGACTTCTTGCTGACTGTGCTGCCTCTCGCGGGGCTCAATCTCACAACCCTGGGATCATGACCTGAGCTGAAATCAAGAGTTGGTGGCTTAACTGACTGAGTGAATAATAGAAAGATTGTGTAATTAAGGAAAAAAAAAAAAACAAAAAACCTCTGATTCATGTGAGACAGACAATGAGGTTTTTGTTTTGCTTTGACTCTAATGTAAACTGCAAAGTGTGTGTGGGTGACAATTTCATGATCGCATGCAGTCTGTATAGAAGACCAGAAGTGGAACTTATCCTTGGCTACTTTATTGGCCTCCTAGAGAGGCCTTGCACAGTACTGTAGACCTCACATAACAGAAACAGTCTGTAGCTTAGGAGTCCAAATTAAGATGGCAAAAGCTGACAATCTTTGGCATGCTTTGGCTTCCTCAGTGTCACCCCGATTCCTGCCTTCATCTTCCTGTGGCATTCTCCCTGTGTGTGCCTGTGTCCAAATTTCCCCTTTTTATAGTAAGGATGTCAGTCACGTTGGATTAAGGGCCTACCCTGATGATCTCATCTTAACTTGATTAATTGCATTTACAATGATCCTGTTTCTCTCTAAGGGTACATTCTAAGGTTTTGGGGGTTAGGACTTTAGTAGATGAATTCTGGGGGGATATAATTCAACCCATAATAGACCATGAATTCTTGGCTCAGCTTTACATAAAATTAAATGGATTTTCCAAATCTCTGCAAGAATACATGTGTGACCTGTATTCTTACCATCCTCCTGTTTTGTTATTTACCTTCTTCATGACTGTTGGAAAGTCTCCACACGTGTTTATAGTACAAATAATTACATTTCTACCTGTCATCATTTCCTCATCCTCTTTTCTTTATTAAGTTAGTCACCATACAATACATCGTTAGTTTTTGATGTAGTGTTCCATGACTTACTGTTTGTGTGTAACACCCACTGCTCCATGCAATCCGTGCCCTCCTTAATATCGTCACCTCAATTGTAGCATTTGACCCTTTGGTTAGGGTGCCATCCATCACCCATCCCCCACTGGCATGCCTTCCAAGTGTTGGTTCTGACCAAATTTGGCCTTTTTCCAACACTACTTTCATCTGAGGCACTCCCATTGACCACTATTTAGTTTTTATTTCCTAGATTTTAAGCTGAGCACTCTCAACATAAACATTTGATCTGTTCCACTTAATCAAAATATCTTTAATTTTGGATGCTTTCTTTAGTTCAAATCACTCAATAATTCCCCAGAAGACACTGCAAAAATCACTTTAGTTTCTCAGAACAAATACACCTAAAAGCTGTCATTCTGAATGTCCTACATTGAATTCTCCCAGGAGAAGTCAAGCCCTGGAAACTTGTAGATGCTGTTGAACCTGTTAACTGCATATTAAGAATTTGCTATTCCCAATTTACATTCTTTCCCTCTTGGCGAAGCCCTGGATCGCTTCTTCTTGCACTGGGATCAGTCTCATTGGAAGCTTCTGTAGCGTTAATCCTCAAAGCGTAATAAAATGCACCACATAAGGACTTGGGAGCACAGAGGGACAGAACTAGAGTCTCAGTTAGTTTCTTCTTACCTCTGGAGCAATTCCTTCAAGTCCCCTGTGCTCCCATGCTTCATCTGTAAAATCAAGACAGGATGATTAATATCTCAGATTTCTATGAGTACTAATTATCTAAGACTTAATGGCAAAGTGCTTAGGTCCTTTCCTGAACTTGCCTTGGCGTACTTTTTTTTCACTTACTTTTACATTCTCCAATGCTATATTAAATAATAATTGCTTAAGAAGATTGCAAGTTAAGGTTTAGTCATATCTACAGGAAGCTCTACTGTTTAATCACTTAAATGGTAACATATATACCACTCAAGATGTGACCTCTGACGGTGTCTTCAGTTTGAAAAAGGGAATGGAAACAAATAAATCAAATGGAGTTAAGAGATAGGAATGAAATGTTTTCACACTTACTGTAACTTCCTCACACATTTCAAGAACCTGAAGACTTTCTAGAACAAAAGATATGTCTCTTTCCATTGCTATTGCGTTCTCAGATTTGCACGGAGAATTTAAGAATCCCCTAAATAAAACCATTTCAAAAAATATCTGTCTTGACTTTATGGCGTCTGGTTTTTTTAAATTAAATATTTCAATATTATTATTGTTAGAGTTCTAGTTTAGGCTTAAATGACCATCCCCTGAAATTCCTTTTTGCAGTCCATAGGACTGACATATGTAGATTCCTTTTGATTGCCAAACTCTCACCAGGATAGTTTTAATTTCACATATCAGAAAGCTGCTACAAAAATTCATTTCCAGTGTGACTCTTTGTTTACTGGGATCCTAAAACAAAGAATAGTCATAGATTATGAATTATATCAGTTATAAAAAATTGTGATCATCAAAATTAAGCAGTAGGACTTAGTGAGAGGGAAAAAGAGAAAGAAGAAAGAGAAGGCCAGACGGCTGGACAGGGGAGGGCGGGCCAAGGGTAAGAGGTGGAAGAAAAGGTGAGACAGCTCTGGCTGGGACGGAAGAGGTAGAATAGGAAAATCTGACCCCTGGAGAACGCTTGCAGATGTCCCGCATCGCGTGTATTGTTGGCAGGGCGACTTCTTTCAGGATGTTTCAAGGGGACTAAAGAGACAGTATCCCCAGGGAAGCAAGCTGTCTGATCAACCTTCCTGCTCAGTTCAATGACAGAACACCATTCTGGGCTTTTCGGGTTGGGTCTTTTTGTTTTGTGTCATTTTGTCCTTCCACTCCATTTAAAAGTGCTTTCTGCTTCTCCTCATTACCATCACCCTCACCAGCGACCTCCACTCGGAGATGCTTGTCTGCCCAGCTTTGGTGACATTTTCATTAGGTAATGCAGTCATGCCACTGGACGTCCTGCTAGCTTCTGCCTCTGACCTCTCAATTCCCTGAGAGGTTCCTGCAGTTCTCAGGTAGCGAGTCCTTGGCCTTGGGGCCAGAGTGGCCTGGGGAGGATCTATAGGGATGACACTGAGGAAACCTGTCTTTGACACCACCCCGGCTTCCCAACCACCCCTCCCCCCTTGAAAAATCTTTCTTATGCAGAAAAAAAGAGGTCTGGTTGCATTTTATATGAACAGGCACCTCAGAACTGTCATCCTGTATCATTTTTTTCCCCTTTAAAAGGTTCTGAAAACAATTGCCTGAAGCTTTGCCGTGCATATCTAAGGCATTTTATATTGTTCAAGACATAGCTGCATATTTTCCCATTGTTGGTCTGTCTGTGATGATCTTCCACTCACCCAAGCAAACACAAAGGACACATAATTGAAATTTACTTATGTTGAGCTCTCACTACTTGAGGCAAAATCCTCCCTTGCCCTCTCATGAAAGGTTTGCAGATTCTCAGCAGTGTCAGGAGAGAGAATGACTGTAGAACAGGTGCGTGCCCTATTCTGTTTGGTGCCCCTGCTTCATATGGCAACAGCCCTGAGGGAGTGAATGAGTGGTTCCTGGCCTTGGTCGCCATGGCCCTCAGATCCTTGTTACTGTAAGGGAGCCTGTGGTATCAGATGGTAATGACAGTGATTTGAAAATGCGGTTACGTTGTTTAGCATTGAACCGGCCATGCACAAAACAACCCCAAATTGTCAGCTATTATTATAATGCTGAGAATTATCACATTAGTATATTATATTTTATCTCGAGATATAAAATGTTACATGAGTGGTCGTTAGAGGAAGATTGTTACTTTTAGAATTATATTTACTTCTTGCTTAAAGTTTGGTTTGGAGATTTCTGGTGTTCCTCCCAGTGCTTTCCAGTAGCCCCGTTTGTTGTGAGGGCGCTGGGCCAGGTCTGCAGAACCGCAAACTCTGTGTGGCTGTTCAGTGCTTGACCTATGGCCAGTGCAAATGACTATCTGAATTTCTGATTTTATTTAATTTTAAGTAGTTTCATTTTAATAGCCTACGGTGGGAAGATTTAGCAAATAAAAAGTACAGGATATCCAGTTCAATTTTAGCTTTAGACAAACAGCAAATGCATTCTGAGTATATGTATCCCAACAATTACATGGAACATACTTTTACTCAGTATTTTATCTGCAAATATAAAATAACTACATTCCACTAGTGTTTACAGTATTGGACAGTGTGGCTCTAGGCAACTCCTTTTTTTTTTTTTTTTTCAGGAGATGAAATTGCTGTACTCATTTAACAAGAATGTATAAGACATATCACTATAATTAATGCCCCCACCTCACTTTAGACTTAGTCTCTAAAACCAAAGTGTATGCTTTCTTGGTGACATTCTGGGAAGAGTCAGAGATTTAAATAAAGTTAAACGCCTGGGTGGCTTAGTTGGTTAAGCAGCTGCCTTTGGCTCAGGTCATGATCCCAGCGTCCTGGGATCGAGTCCCACATCGGGCTCCTTGCTCGGCAGGGAGCCTGCTTCTCCCTCTGCCTCTGCCTGCCTCTCTGTCTGCCTGTGCTCGCTCTCTCTCCCTCTCTCTGACAAATAAATAAATAAATAAATAAATAAAATCTTAAATAAAGTTAAACTGAACCTATTTGTAATTTCTTATATTTTAATTTAATTAATTAATTAAATGTAATCAATTGTATTTAATTCAAATAACCTATCGTAATTCCTTGTAAAAAAGAAGCCACATAAGTAAAATGGTGGTTAACTTCAGGAAATGACTTGTGTTCTTTGAGTCAGGTAGGATAATGTACGGGTGTTAGGTGGTGTGTGGACAACTCTGAACACAAAGTGAGAGGAGGCCCTGGGCGATGGGGTAGAGACAGAGTGAGCAAGGGTTACAGATTTCAACAAAATAATGTTCATTCCTTAGTTACCACACGTGTAAGTCCCAGCTATAAGGAACCTGAAGTACCAGCGGCCATGTGCTCTCAAGAGAGGTAGCAGGAGTAAATGCGGCTGTTTTTGACCCCTCGTCTTTGTAGACTCTTTTGTAATTTCTCAAACTTTAAAGAGAAATTATTGAAGGATCATCATTATCATCATCAAATTCATCATTACATGCAGCCTAATGTATTTCATATTCTGAGACTTCAAAGTTGGTTAGATGCTTTTTTCTTATTAAATTATTAAAACTACTGTTAAGATAAGGGAGTTTGCATAATCCTGGGACAAACTGCAGGGGACAACAGAGAAAGGGGAATAACAAGACTTCCCTAGTGGGATATCATGGTGGGGACTAAAGGAGTGAATGCATTTTATGGACGTCCAGACCTCCCACAGTTGTAAGATGTATTTATGATGCATAGCCTACATACCCGTGAAACTGTACATACCTCTCGTTTCCTTGTCCCTTACACCAGTCTAACAGCCATCTTCTCAAACCAACAACCCCAAGATCAAGAGTCTCCTGCTCTACCGACTGAGCCAGCCAGGGTGTCCCACGCCGTTGTTTGGCCTCTTACAACACATTTTACATTTTCTTTTTCCTTTTATCTTCAAAATGGAGATATTAATATTGCCTGTACCACAGATTTGTTAGGGTTTAGAAGAATAAATGCCACGTAGAGGGATTTACGCAAGGCGAGGACAGGATAGAGCCGATGTTACTTGAATCTGAGTGTATGTGGAGTCTATGAGAGTTCAGGATGGACATTTACAAACTGCATAACATATCCTGAAACAGTCTCTTTTGATGTTTGAGGTGTGCTATCTAGCCACATCTGTCAGTGAAATAGCCAGGGGTCATTTGGATGCTCTGTGGTTTTGGGTTCTGGCGGGATTTCAGGGTGCACACGGTCCAGGATAGACGATGGTAGCAGAGGCCTCAGGACGCTCTCACTGATTCTGGAGAGGAGTGTGTCAATTAGGCCACTGCATTATTTCCACTCCTCTCCTTTGCTGCTTCCTGGCCTCTGCATCTATAAATAGGCGATGCTTCTGGGACAAGCAGTGTCAAGGCTGATGACAGGAGACACGGAGGTGGGGTGCTCCAGCGCACTTGGGGCTCCCTAGAGAGGATGGATGACCACAATGACCAGGATAGTCCAGGATCCAGGTGGCAACATTAAGTGTCACAAGATGGAGCAAGCTGTGGGGTGTGAACAGTTTGTTCCTGCATTTCCTCTGCCTCAGCCTACCCTGCTTACCCCAGGGGCTGTCCTGGCTGTCCCTCATGCCTACACGGTCCTATTCGATAATCAGGTTCAGAGAAGAACAGGACACTGAGATTGTGTAAAGTGGTGATGTTTTCCTGACATTTTTCCTCGTTGGAACCAGGGGTTCCTGAGTGTACCCCAGGACTTTTTAGGGAGAGAAGGGTCAGATCCAGAAATCTGTCCCTCAAACCCAAGTTCAACCAAATTAGCACCTGTTTGATTTCAATCACATTAATTAGGGATTGCCGACACCTCTCATTTGAATTATACATATACACATACACAGATACATAAATAAATAGAAGGAATAAATGAGTGAATGGATGAATGAATGAATGACTCAGTAAGTGAATAAATAAGAAAGTTTTGGTCCCTGACCTAATGAACGTCTTTATTTTATTGGTAGAGAATCACACTGTCTGCATCAGAGAGGCTGATCTCTTGAATACTGTGTGTGCCCTTCCAGATATGCCACCAAGTAACATAGGGTCATGTGCCGATATTATGGGAGAGGTCATTCAAGGGTAATAATATTATTGATAATAACTGTTTAAGACTCATTCTTTAAACATTTACCTAGGTGTAACTAAATTGAAAATATGTACTTCCAAAAAACAACAAACAACAAACAACAAACAAACATAATAACACGCACGCACATGCTGGGGGCCTTGGTGTTAGAGGAGGAGCTCTGCAGCAGCCCCGCCCCCGCCCCGCAGTGCCTGTCCCCACCCCCTCCAGAAGCCCAGAAGTTGCTGTCCAGCGCACACCAGTGCTGAAACTTCCATGGCTGGTTGCCACCACAGTCATCACAGGCTTTTGTACAGAGAGAAGTTTTCTTCTCTGTGAAAGTACAAAGGTAAATCATAGCAAGAGGTTGGCTTGGCAGCAGTTACTCCTCTTGGCCTTGCTGCTGACCCCGGCGTGGGAGTTGCTGAGGCTACAAGGTTTCTGGGAACCCCAGTCCCCTTGGAAGGACCTCCCGCCATCCTCCATCCCCCATGGCCCCTGGGGAGCCGCTTTCAGAGGTACTCTGTCCATCCAAGTGGGGGAGTTCAACCTCCTCCACAAAGAAAGGGAGCAAATGCAGAGTGACAAACAGTGCTTCCCTGCTTTTCAGGAAAGGATCTGTGAATAGTCACTAGACTCATATATACCCAGTGCAGAGCTGGAGGCTTTGCTTAAACCCAGGTGCCCCATGAAGTCCACTAACAGTGAGCTGGGGCAGCTTCACTGCGAACGTCTTTTAGAGGTAGGTTGTTCAGTGCTATAAAAACCCACAGAGGTCAGGTAACAGAAGCCAGTAAAAGCAGGACAGCTGAAGGCACAGAAGCACGTGTGATGGGGCTCTAGCTAGGGCAGGGAGGGACCTGTCAGGGGCCCTGCAGAGGCCCTGAGGGTGCGGCACGCATCTGTTGGGCGTGGGGTCCCACATGGTGCTCTGCCCCTCAGCTCCGACGGGTCCATGGCTGCCAGGGCTTGCATTCTGTGGTGATTACCAGCACTCTCCCCAGGCTTCACCTGCACAACAGGAGAGGTAAGGTGAAATCGCCTGCACCGTGAGCTCTGGCACTGTCAGTAACCCCCACCCACCCAGCCCCAGGTTCTGCTGTCTTTGGGCAGAGCCTAGATATTCTTTCCTTCAATAAATATTTTGTGAGCAATTATTGTATGCTAAGCACGAGGTATACCAAAGGGGTGATTAATAGAGAAGAGAATGCCTCAAGTCCTATGCTTGCATCATTTGTAGCTAATGATAACCATAGTTACTAAATAAAACAATCTGAAACTGGTATTTTTTGCTATAAATTTATGTGAAAGATTGATAAGCTTGTGAAAAATGAAATAATAAATGCTTGAGCTAATAAAATATCATTTTGAATTAAAAAAAATTCTAGGAAACTGAATGATTTCAGACTATAAAAAATATGCAGGCTAGAAATGAAAGTCAGATAAATCATCATTTAAGCTGCCTTAATTTCCTCCCTGAAAGGAGAACAAAATATGTATCAGACTCCCAATTCTTTGCTAAATGCTTTTGGCTTGCCTTGTGAGGTATGACAGATGAAACAGACGTTCAGAGGGGTTGGGCACCTGCTTGAAGTCACCGAAGGATATCTGGCATTGTCCCACAACCATGCAGGACAGGACACTGTTGTAGGAAATTGCAGGAAATCTCCCTGCTCATGTTTCAAAAGTTGTAGGGATATTTGTTCACTTATTTATTAATAAAGATTTTATTTATTTGACAGAGAGAGAGAGAGATAACAAGAGAGCACAAGCAGGGAGAGCAGCAGGTAGAGAGAGAGGGAGAAGCAGGCTCCCCGCTGAGCAAGGAGCCTGACACAGGACTCCATCCCAGGACCCGGAGATCATGACCTGAGCTAAAGGCAGGTGCTTAACCTGGCTGAGCCCTCCAAGCACCCCGCTGTGGGAGCATTTAGACAAGGTGAATGGGTTTTTCTAGGATGTTTTTTGCAGCTGAGATCTGGAGATCGGCTGCCCCTGGGCCCCTTCTGTCCCCTGCACTCCCTGCTTCCCACCTTCCCAGCAGCGACATGCTGGTGCACAGTTAATCCCCCATGTTAGAGTGTTAGAAACACCCTCCAGTGTATCAAATTCCTTGGGGGAGGAGAAAGCTGTTTAAAACACAGGCTGAATGTATGAGCTCTATGGCTCTGCAAGTGCTTCAAAGAAGGTCACCAGCTTCAAAAATACCTAGCCAGGATTATTTTTCATTTTGACATACACACATGAAATGGACTTGGTGGTTTCTGTAATTGTTCATGGCCTGGTTAGTAAGAAATTCAAAATTTCATGATTCCACTGAGGAAGTAGTCAGGCCACGGCTGTGAATGGGCATTTTTCACAATTTGCTGAGGCAGAAACACACATAAAAGGTCACGAAATAAGAAAAGGTCACTCTAAACCCGCACACAGGGAGTGTTCTAGAAAGTTCAGTTCAAACTTTCTTAAGGCATCTGAAGAGAAGGTGTCTACTATTTTATTTTGTTTGCTTGATTGTTTCTGCTATTATTATTTTCTTAGATTTCATATTTTAATCCTTCCTTATAATCACAGATTTGGGGTGACTGAACAGCATGATTGACAGGACTAGGTTGGGGGCACCTGGGTGGTTCAGCCAGTTAATCATCTGCCTTCAGCTCAGGTCATGATCCCAGGGTCCTGGGATTGAGCCCTGCTTTGGGCTTCAAAGCAGGGCTCCAAGCAGGCTCAGCAGGGGGCCTGCTTCTCCCTCTGCCTGCTGCTCCTCCTGCTTGTGCTCTCTCTCATTCTTTCAAGTAAATAAAATTAAAAAAAAATGCAGTAGGTAAGTCACATGATTAAAAAGGCTTATAAGCAGTATTTTGATATTCTATGCTTGTTTGTATTTTTTCACTTGGCACTGTATGGTTAGATCCTCACATATTCTTGTAAGAAATAGTTTTAATGTCTATACAATATTCTATGATGTGATTTTGCCATGAAGAATTTTACTCTTACCCTGTTGTGGAACATCAAGTTTACTTTTTTTTTTTTTTTGATACTATAAATAATACTGTTGTTAACATAGTTAATGACACAACTTTGACCCAAGTCTGGTTACTGCCTATGATACAATTTTAGGAAGGGGAATAGAATGCTTCGCCTTTTAAAGAATCTTGATAAATATTGCTGTATTTTCCTCTGTAAGGCAGTGTGGCCCTCTAAGTGAGTCTCAGCCCATCTGGCCAGCCTTGAATCACTTTGTTTTCCCAAGTAACCCACATAGTTTTCTGTTGTCCACTATGCCCCAAATGAGTGTGCCATGGTTTTTTTTTTTTTTTTAATATATTGTTTATTTATTTAAGAGAGTGAGAAAGAGCACAAGCCATGTGAAGGGCTGGGGGAGAAGCAGGCTTCCCACTGATCAGGAAGCCTGACGCAGGACTCGATCCCAGAACCCTGGGATCATGACCTGAACTGAAGGCAGATGCTCACCAACTGAGTCACCTGGTGCCCCTGGATTTTCCTTCAGGTATTCTTTGAATATCAGAGGCTTTCCAAAGGCCAACTCTTTAAGCAAAATGCACAGAATGCTGACTGCCCATGTCATCTTCAGACAGGATCCTACTCAGTCTTTGTGACTCTGTTGGTTGAAAAAGTAGGGTTTTGTCTGTTTGTTTTAAGAGAGAGTAAGAGAGAGTGTGGGGAGAGGGGCAGAGAGAGAATCTCTTCGCTGAGTGTGGGAGCCTGATTCGGGGCTTGATCTCAAGACCCGGGGACCATGACCTGAGCTAAAATCGAGAGTCAGATGCTTAACCAACTGAGCCATCCAGCTGCCCTGAAAAAGTAGTATTTTTAATACAGGTTCACGAGCAAGGCCATGAGGTCTGGAGTGATCATTTGATCTTCATGTGAATTTGTTTAATTTGATTACAGACTTTCAAGGAAGGGAAGGGAAAAATCACATTGTCCCTTCTGACCAGGCCTGGGTGTTCTTCCATGAAAGTAAGTGACAGTCCCTGAAGGTGCTTAGTGACTTTGGGGAAGGAAGGGTCACAGGATGGGAGCAGTGCACTCGTCCCTTCACAGGCTCTGAAGTTCTACCCGAGGCTGGCAGTTTCTAGTTAGCCCTTCTAGAGATTTGAGAGTGGATGGCTTTTCATTCTTGGAAGGAGAGTCCTGACATTCCCTTCTGCCAGACCCCCAGCAGTTAGTGGCAAGAAGAGGATGGGGTAAGAGAATCCACTGTGTGTGTGTGTGTTTGTGTGTGTGTGCACACGCGCGTGTGTGCCTGTGTGCATGCATGTGAATCTGTTTTTAAAGCCCTGTATGGGACTGACCTCTAGGCCTCACCTGGATTTGCTCCACAAGAGTGACCCTTGGCCTTACTGGCTTCCTCGTCACAGTGACAGAAAACCGTGCAGAGACGAGGGTTGGCATGTGTCCAGCCCTGTGTCCCTTGTCTTGACCAGATCTCTTGGTGTATTCATCACATCCAAGTCTTCTGACAATAAATGCATAGCAAGACTTCTAGGATATATTCAGCACAATTAGCTACTCCTTGACAATCAAAGACAAGGACTGCGTATTCTGTTTATATGTGATCAGATGTGTGAAAGGGTGGCGGATAGAAGTTTACAACCCGATTGAAATGGAAGCCACAGAAAGGGCTCTGGCATTCCTGGTGGGACCAGGAAGGGCATTCCAGGGGGGGAGCACCTGCGTCGAATTCAGTGGCGTGGGCGTGAAGGCAGAGCTCGCAGACGTCCAGCCCTGGGGTGTGGGTGCCGTCCTGGCTCCTCGTTCTCTATTGTGTGACCTTGGGAAACCACTTGAATCTGCAAACCTCATTTTCTTTGTAAGAAGGAAGAGCCTGCTTCTTTGTATCAGTGAGGATGAAACGTGACCATGATGGCGTCTGCCGCGACACCAAGGGCTCCGAGGCTGTGTCGCGCATCATTCTGTGAATCAGTAGGAGCCACTGGTGTGTGTCAGGGGGTGAGATGCCCAGGCACGTCGGGGGGAGGAGACCATTCCTCCGGCTTCTCCACCTCCTGGGGCATGGAGCAGGCTCAGCCTGAGGTGAGGCCAGACCAAGGGGTGGAGGGCAGGTGAGAGGTGACACCAGGCTGGACAGGCAGGGCCCCGAGGGAAGTAATCTGGAGAGGACAACAAACACAGGATGTACAAGCCACACCCGTAGATGGGGTGATCTGCGGGGGGGGGCGGGGGGAACGACACGCAGTGAAGCGGGAAGCTGGGAGACCCTCGGAAATGCACGTATTTAAAAGGCTGGGGAGGGAAACGAAGGGGCAGCAGCCAAGACCACGGAAAAACCAGACAAAGGGCAGTAAAATATTTCTTTCCTGACACAGTACATGCAGCACATCTCATGCCCCTATTTAATGAAATGAAAATGTTAATTAAGGAATGTTTGTGTTGTTCAGACGAGGGCAAACCAGGGTTCAGTTAAACAGTTAATGCCTGAAGAGTAACAGTCCAAGTGCTTTATTTTTTTCAAATCAACTGTTTATTCCAGGGTTACAGGGGCACTTCCTTGCTACGTGTGTTTTCCTCATAAAATTTTCCTCATGTGAAATTGAACATTATGCTAGTGCACCTTCCAAACTATGGGGGTTTTGCTTAGGAAGATTTACACCAAAGACAGTAGGTTGATGGAGACGCCTCCTTCTGTGTGCTGGGCAGTGAGTGGTTCTGTTTTTACGAACAAGGATTCTGATATTGGGGGCGCCTGGGTGACTGAGCTGGTGAAATGTCTGCCTTCGGCTCAGGTCGTGATCTCCGGGTTGTGGGATCGAGCCCCATGCTCCCTGCTCAGCGGGGAGTCTGCCTCTCCCTCTCCCCCTGCCATTCCCTCTGCTCATGCTCTCTCTGTCTCCCTCACAAGTAAATAAATAAAATCTTTAAAAAAATTTTTTTTAAAGAAAAGAATTTTGATATCGAACAGAGCCAACAGCAGTCCTCCTGACAAGTAGATTTCTGAATTTATATACACACATGCAGAGGAAGGACCCCAGCGACCTGTGCTCTGACCCTGTGCTTACTTCCAGAAAGGGGGCCCTCCAGGTATCTGGCTTCCCTCCTGGAAGCTGTCAGGGCCATTTCCCAGGTCACAGGCCTTGCTTGCTGTCTGGGATTTGTTGCTCCGGTGGTCTCTGGTTTACGTAACTGGGAAGGACAGGGATTTTCCTGCCTGCCACTGCTGCCCCCGTGAGTGATCTCCCAGTGACCAGGTGGCTGTCTCCAGCCTGCGCGTGATCCGTTCACTCCTGACGGAGCACCTTGAACATATTACACTCGAGACAGATTGTTTGGGTTAGACCGCAGGTCGTCGAAGGTTGGCTTTGACGACCTTCGACCTTGGCTTGGTTTGGCTCTGGTGACCACAGCTGCAGGGAGAAGGAGGGGAAGGATTCTGCGTGTACACCTAGAATGTGATTGCTAACACCGCTGGAGCCTTTCTTTAGTTTGAGACATTTCCCCTGAATATTATTTTAACTTTGGAAATGCTCCTTGGCTTGGGCAGAATGCTGTGGTTGACACTTATTTTAGGACTTCAGTGTGATTAATGGTGCATTTTCACATTTCTAGAGACTCCCAAGAAAGAAACGAAGGATAAAGGAGTTACACTGCAATATGAAGACACTTTGAGCATTTTGAGCAAATACATAGAGACGTACCCCCTCCCCCAACCAGCCATTAGAACAACTCTAATCACATTTACTCGGCAGGTGTCTGCTGGGTGGCGGTGCTGTCTGGGAGCAGGTGCTGGGGGGCGGGGGTGCTGCGGGGAACAGGGGGGCCTCTACCCCAGTGTGGAGAGCTCACTCCAGTCTGTCTGCTGATTCTGTGCCCGACCAACCGTAGGAACACGGCAGCAGACAGAAGCACATTGCCATGGAAATGGCGCACAGAATCCCATTTTTCTTCTGGAAGGGAAGGTTTAATATGAGAGGTGGTATTTGGATTGGACCTTTAAAAAAATTGTAGAAATATCTCTTGGCCCCAGCTGCCCCAGCCCCTGGAGGCTGCCTTGTCCACATGCAGCAGAGGCCCCCCCGGGTTCCCTGATGACCACCTCCTTCTCTGCTGGTAGAAAGCAGCCCTCGCGGCTGAGATCTAGGCTTCCACCAGGACCTTACTTCCCAGCAGCTGGAGGCAGAAAGGCAGCAGCAAGATAAAACAGCGTTGACAGCCTTTTCTCCCTCTGCTTGGCCCTCCAGTCCTGCCACCTTGAACTTGCCTGCGGTCTCTGAAGCAGGCTCCTGATTATAGATCACCTCTGTATTTGTGAACGTCTTGCTTTATAGTCGTATGTGTATCGGAAGCAGGTTTTGGTTGCCCGCCGTGTGGTTCACACATGCATGCTTCACAGTAGAGGTTGTGGGGCTGCGGTCCTCTCGCCGGTGGTCTCTCTCGTGTCGGGGGCTGAGCCTCCCGAGGGCAGGCACGGGCCTTCACATCCTGTGATGAGCAGAATGGACCATGGAAAGATTATTGGAAGCAAACACACAGTGCAGGAACAAATGCTGACCATTCCAGTAGAAAGAGAGTGGAGAGCGGGGCATCCAGTTCAGAGGGCTCCGCATGAATGAGAGCTTCCAGTCAGGAAAGCACGCATCAAGAAGCAGATGTGTCCAGGCAGGGCGTGGGAACGAAGGTGGGTTTTTTGCATCCATGAGGACGATCGATAGCACGCTTGTGTTGCCTGGAACAGGATTTGTGGCGGGGCAGTTTTTGAAAAACAAAAGTGACACTCCTTTGTGGGTCCCATCCGGAGGGCAGTGCAGGGGAGTGGCGGGCAGAGAATGGAGGTGAGACTCTCTTCGGGCTCTTGGCTTCTGTTCTTTGTGTTTGCATCTTCCCCCGGGGCACGCCAGGTCTCAGGAGCCGGCCATGCCAGGAAATAAGATTAGATACTGAGCTCCGTGCCGAAACTGGAAGTGAAAATAAAGGGGCAGGTTGGTGCTGTCCCCTGTCTCTGGGCCACTCCTCATGAGGACAGTAGATACTCTCTGGATGACAGTTCCTGGCCTCAGCTCAGAGCACGAGGTGCTGGACCCACCGTGCGGGGAGCACATGCTGTCTCCTGGTCCCCACTGTCCCCGTGGCCCAGCCCCGGCTGGTGACCACAGCTGCAGCCTGCCTGCCTCATGCTTTCCTGTAGCGCAGCTGTTGGTTTAGCTGACAAACACTGCGATCTCGGGCTCACAGGTCCCTTTCCCAAGTGTGGCCAAAGGACTGTAAGTCTCAATCCCGGAGCAAGACAGCGTGGTTAGGCAGGACAGAATCACCACACTTCTCCTGTGGGGTCTGGCCCTGCCACCTGCCAGAGGATGGAACAGGTTCCAGTCCTAAGTACAAGCCACATTGCTGGCTACAAGAAGGGGGGGGTGATGTGGGCTGTTTGTATACATTTTCACCTAAATTTGGTAAAACATTTGCCCCAAGAACTATAATCCACTGAGCTAACAACTGAGAAGCCAGGGAAGAAAGAGGAGGAGGAGCAGAGGGGGAGGGAAGCCTCGGAGTGAGCCGTGGACATCTCCGGCAGACAGGACAGCCCCAGCAGACCACAGGGCTGTCACAGAAAGGGGAAGATAGCGTACAGGACATTTTGGGGTTGGGGCTTTAGGTGTCTCATTGCTGAGCTAGAAGTGTGACAGTCCAGTCTTTGTGGCATGAATGCCTGTCCATGGGAACCAGAGCCAGTGAAGGAAAAGTGGAGGGCAGGGACAGGAAGGGGGCTGATGAGAAACAAAAAGGGTCAGATACTGGCCAGAAGGTTTCGGGATGACAGTTTATGATGAGTACATGAGTGGTGACCTTGAGAAAGGTTTTCCATGGAGAAGGTTACAACATTCACCTCCCAGACTTTGGTGAGTGAGCTTGTGCGGAAGGAGGGAACCTACTGATGGAGCTACTTTCACTGATTTCACTGGCAGTGGACATAGGAAAGTAGAGCTTCTTGAAGTAATGAGACAAAGAATGATGTCAGAGAAACATAGATTTAAAAAGGAATGGTTTCCATTTCACTTAAGAATTCCATGAAATTTAAGCGAGTGTCCCAGCAAGTATCCTCTCCGGCCCTCTGTCACCTTTTCTACAAAACTGTAATAAGAATCATGCTGACCTAACTTTAGTTGAATGGCAGCCACATTTTCATGCTCTGTGTCTGTACTGAGCATCTACACTCCATGCCTGGTCCTCTACTGGATGCTGTGGGTAAGATCTGAACCAGAAATTACCTTCTAGGATAATGTCATGTTATTTCTAACATGTCATGTTATTTCTGGAAGGTAAAGGGCAGGACAGGTATGAGAAAGGTATAGTAGATTGAAAGTACAATAGCTATGTTAACAAGTCTTATATTTTAGCAAGTTATTGGGAAGGTCTTGTGACTCTGGGCATATTGGAGATAGGATTAGGTGACGTATTTAATGATGACTCACAGCTGATTAGCAGACACAAGCATGTTCATTGATAAATGCGTGGCCGGGGAGACTCGTGTCTTAAGAATGAGAAGCAGGCAAACTTACATCGTCCAAATGTCCACTGTGCTGGGTGCTGTGTTTGGGTCTTCAAAGGCTTGAATTTCATTCTTTCATAAACATAGGAGCCCAACATTTTCAATGTAGTTTTACCCTAGAAGTAGAAGTAGGGTATTTTTTTCTTTTATTATAAAATTTATATCTTTTGAAAAATGGAAGTTCAGGAAGGGACAGGGAAAAACCCAAAATATTTCCCAGCACACGGTAATGAACACCATTAACATTTTGGCGCATGTCCTTCTAGGCATATGACTATCTCCTGGACAGGAACTATTATATCCTACTAACTTCTATTCTTTGATTATTGAAGAGTTTGTGCACATTTTTCACATAATTATCGGTCATTGGTTATTTGACATTTGTGGATTTTTCTTTTAAGTCTAAGACCACCTGAAGATAATTAGCTGGTCTGCAGAAAGGTGAGTTCATTATATAGAAGGATAGACTGAGACAGGCATCAAAGATGAATGTACACAGGATTCTGAAATGCACCCAGAGAGAGCATGGTCTTAGTGACTCCCCTCAAACAATCACAGAGGGCCAAGATTAGACTCACCATTGCCAGCTGCTGCTGTGGACTAAGAGCAATGCTGGGCACTTTCTAGACAGTAGCTCATTTAACACATGTAACAGCTCCACAAGAAAGATACCATCACCACCATTTTATATGAGAAAACAGATTCAAAGAGATGTCTTTATTAGGGACCTCCCTTAAGTCCCTTACCTCATGTTCACTCAAAGTATCTGGAGAATGATGGAAGAAATGAGACTCTGATCCTTCCTGTGCTCCTGTGAGTGTGTGTGCATGTGTGAGTGTATGTGTCATAGAATTTTTTTTCAGGGTATGACTATTTTTCCAGTAACTATCACCATTCCCTTTAGGTGCATTTCATATTTTTTTAAAATTCATTTTTAAAAAAAAAATTCCATTCAATTTATTAACATAGAGTGTATTGTTAGTTTAAGAGGTAAAATGAAATCTTGCCATTTACAACAACGTGAATGGAGCTGGAGGGTGTCAGGCCAAGTGAAATAAGTCAGTCAGAGAAATACAATTAACATATGATTTACTCATATGTGGAATTTAAGAAACAAATCAAATTTTTAAAAATTGAAGTATCATTGACACGCAATGTCATGTTAGTTTCAGGTGTACGACTTTGTGATTCAGGAAGTCTCTAGGTTCTGTTGTACTCAGTACTATGTAACCATCCCCAGTCACCACACAGCACTATCACAATACCATTGACTATACTCCCTCCACTGTACCTTTCGTCCCCACAACTTATTCTGTAAACAGAAGTCTGTATCTCTCACTCTCCTTCACCCATTTTGCCCATTTCCCTGCCCTGTCTGGCAAATACCAGTTTGTTCTCTGTACTTACGGGTGTGTTTCTGCTTTGTTTATTTCTTGTTTTGTTTTTTTGGATTCTACCTATAAGTGAAAATATTTAGTATTTGTCTTTCTCTGACTGACTTATTTCACAGAGCATAATACCTTTTAGGTCCGTCCTTGTTGTCACAAGTGGCAAGATATCCTTTTTTATGGCTGCATAATATTCCATTTTTCTTTATTCATTCATCTGTTGATGGACACTGAAGTTGCTCCCAAATTTTGGCTATTGTAAATAATTCTGCAATAAATATAGGGGCACATGTATCTTTTTGCATTACATTTTCATTACATTTGGTAAATATCCCTTTCTATTTTTAATTTTTTGTGGAATCTCCATATTGTTCCTAATGGCTGTGCCTGTTTGCATTTCCACCAATAGGGTTCCCCTCTCTCCATCCCTGCCAACACTTGTTGTCTTCTTGATCCTAGCCATTCTGACTGGGGTGAGGAGATTTCTCATTGTAATTCTGATTTGCATTTCCCTGATGATCAGTGATGTTGACCATCTTTTCATGTACCTGCTGGCCATCTGTATATCTTCTTTTAAAAATGTCTATTCAGGCCCTCAACCTATTGTAATTGGATTATTTGCATTTTTTGGTGTTGAGTTGTAGAAATTCTTTATACATTTTGGATATTAACCCCTTACTAGATACATCACTTGCAAACATCTTCTCCCATTCTCTGGGTTGCCTTGTTCTTTTGTTGATGGTTTCCCTCACTGTGCAAGAGCTTTTTATTTTGGTGTCATCCCAATATTTTATTTTTGCTTTTGTTTCCCTTGCCTGAGGAGATGTATCTAGAAAAATGTTTCTATGATGTCAAAGAGATTGTTGTCTGTGTTTTTTTCCTAGTGTTTCAGAATTTTATTTCAATTCACTTTGCTAATGCCTGTCTCAGTCCATCCTTCTATGTAATGGATTCACTTGTATGCAAACGAGCTAATTATCTTCAGATGGTCTCAGATATACCAAACTTTATGAGCAATTTTTGTTAAGTGGATCTAAACTGGAGACATACATTTATCTCTGTGCACCAACATCTGGTGAAGTTCAGAGGATTAATTTCCTCAAAGAGGATTTAACGGCAGCTATTTTGCCTTTTCCGTGAATCATTAAAAATCATAGGGTGAGACCAAATAATTCCAAACATCATTTAAGTCGAGTCAAGCTTTCATCACTGAGACTTTGTAGCATCATTATCTGCACATTTTCCCGACCTGGAGTGAATAATAAAACTGGTGCTTCCAGCAAGTGGGAGGGAGGGTGTGTGGAAATGGGACTTCTGAACGGTCCCCGTGTTTGTTCTGACTTGCATTATACCCCAGAGCACTTTCACTTTTTCTCACTAGCTTCTCTCCAAAAAAAAAAAAAAAAAAGAAAAGAATCAATAATTGTTTCTTTAGTGCTTGGTTCTTACACCAAGCTCAGGAATAGGAACAGAAAACACTGTTGAAATGAGGGGGACGAATGTGCTGCGATGAGGCTCCTCTCTGAAAAACGCGGTAGTGTTGGTAAACCTCCGTGATGAGCTCACATAAGCTCCACTTGTAAACCTGCTGTAAATAACAGATGTTCAATTGTTCATGCAGCAGCTCTGTGTTCCTTCAGGGAACCCGATCCTTGCAGCAGGCCCCAGCCACTCTTTTCTGTGGTGTTGCTTTGGTTTGCTCCATGAATGCCCTTGGTTTGCCTCGCGTGCTCCTATTTATTTGGAATCAAGTTGGGACTTGGGTAAATATGTACAAAGCGGTTGTACAGTAACACTCAAAGTTTAACATTTTATAATTTGCAATTATTTTCTGTGGTATACCCTTTTCTGCACAATGTATAGAACAGTGACTGTGATTACTGGTTGTCACTCAAGGAAGTAATAAGTAAATGCACATAAAAATGCAAAAGTCAGGCATAAGAGAAGGTATCACTAGCATGTCTCATTTACACTGAGTATCTCCCAAATACTAGAGTTAAATCACTCCCCTTTTCCCAGGAACTCAGGCGAAGGACAGTGTTAATGTACAGAAGGGTGTTTATAGATTATATAAATGAATTTGCAGTTACAAATGTAAGAAAAAATAAAAAGTTGACATCAATGACACGTAATTAAACTTTTCAAAATGTATCTGTAGAGTATAAACATGAAAAGGAAAGTATAAAAGTAAGGATTTTAGAGACTTCTGATATTGAAACTATTAGAGCCTTTTTTTTTTTCAAATGTGTTATCTGAAAGTGAAAACTCGAAGATCATTCTAGTACTCAGTGCACTGTTTAAGGGCTGTGTGTCTTCCAAGAAGATCACAGACCCAGTCTCATTAACTTCCATGCCATTCCTCTGAGGTCAGTGATGAGCCATCACTAAATTATAAATGAGAAGCTGTTAGATTTATGACAGAGTATTTCATGCATGGAGTCTCAGAGGGCAGAGAGGCCTGGACTCCCCGTGAGCACAACTTAGAAATCACAGGGCCGACTTGCTCCAGATTCTAGTGCCCTCAGTGTGTAAGCTCTGGGGTGGGAAGGGACAGGAGGACCCATGGCCAGTACTCACCTGCCTCATGAAGGTTGCAACTCTCCTGTGCAAGTGGAGACAAACCAACATAGGCAGAAGGAGTTAGGAGGGTATCTGCTGCACAGACCAAACTGGCTCCCAGTGGGGCCTGCTCTAGGGAGGCTGAGTTCCCGGCCCAGCAGCCCCAGCTCTGGCAGCACCACCTGCCACCCCACCCAGTGCCCTGCAGCCCTGAAACTGCCTGGGAGCTGAGCCTCACTGAGGTACAAGAGGGAGAAAATGCTCAAGGACTTTCCAGAGCCGAGAAAGGACATGGATGAGTAGGTGGAAATGGAAAGCCCAACCAGACAAGGGACTAGATGCTATTCTCCTTTCTTTAAAATGTGTGTACTTCTTGTTTGGAGAGATAAAATGAAATATCTGGTTTTACTTGGTAGATGTTTCAGTGGTATATGCTGTACCACCCTCCAGTAACAGGAGAAAGGGAGATTTCAAAATAAATTGCAAATCATTTAAACGACCAGTGTAAGTTTTCAGCTAAATATGGGCCTCACCATTTCTATGTAAAAAAAAAATCATTGATACAGATTTTCACATAGCTGTACATTTTTATAATTTTAAAGATGTTAATTAAATTGGAATTGTGTATATATGATATAAAAATGAATATGTAATAAAAAATGGCTCATCCTGCCATCAAAAAAATAAGAAAATGTTTTCCATTATATAGAGAGGCGACTTTTCAGAAATTCAAAGGCTCTTCTATGATTCTGTAATACTTTAATGAGATGACTTTTATGACATGAAATAATTTTAGTGCCCCACCTTTTCTGTAAAGAACTTCTTTCTGACATCTATACAAGTTACACAAATTAATTTTATTTCTGATGGATTGACACTTGGCTTTTTTCTGAAAGGAAAATTGTAAGAACAGAATTTTCAAAAATTGACTTTGAAAACTAAAATTTGCTTGAAAACATATTGAACCAAGGATATTAATATTTTGCCTTTCTTTGTACTTCTTCTCTACGTTCAGATAGGTTTTTTTTTTAAAGATTTTATTTATTTATTTGACAGAGAGAGATCACAAGCAGGCAGAGAGGCAGGCAGAGAGAGAGGAGGAAGCAGGCTCCCTGCTGAGCAGAGAGCCCGATGCGGGCCTCGATCCCAGGACCCTGAGATCATGACCTGAGCCGAAGGCAGCAGCTTAACCCACTGAGCCACCCAGGCGCCCATAGGTTTTAAGAATCTTAGCAATCTTCTAACTTAAAGTTTCACATAATTAATAAGGAAACTGAGGCCCATATTGTCAAGTAACATAAATAATGAAATGGAAAACAGACCTTTCTCTCATTTTAAAAACCAATAACCAGAATTGATATTAGACCTTCTTTTCCCTTTGACTCACATTTAAAATTGGAGAGGAAAAATCTTGTGATAATATGATAATAAAACTTTTTTTAAAAAAATTTATTTATTAGAGAGAGAGAGTCAGCACAGGCACCAGAAAGAGGGAGGGGCAGAGGATGAATTCAGAATATCATTCCAGATTAAAAGAATACTGTGCAAAAAATAAAGAATAGTAGGGTACTTCTACTGTATCAGATGCATCCAGGGAACCATTTTCTTGTGTTTGTATTTGTTGCCAAAGTAACAAAACTTGGTGATTGGTGACGATTGGAGTAGAGGAGATGTCTGTTCAGGGAAAAGCAATAGAAAATATGTTCATATCTTAGATTGAGGTGTTGTGGGAAATGCAGATTATATATGGTTTACAGATCATCATGATTATGTTGGCTTTTTCTATGAATGAAGTAAGAAAAAATGGAAGATTTGGTTTGGAACGAGAATATGATCCAACTTACCTTGGCTATGGTGTTGAAAGTAGACCTAAAGGAGAATGGCAAGAGTGCAGGTGACCATCAGTTTGGAGGTAAATGTGGTGACCTGTGTGAGCGGGTCTTGGACAAGATGGAGAAGGGGTTGAAAAGTGGCTGGGTTGTAAGTATAATTGAAAGATAGAACCTCCAGAGTAAATGTGTGGACAGATGAGATATGTGAGTGAGAAGAAGAATAGAAGTTTTTCCTGAAAACTGGAAGAATGGAGTCCCCATGACTTGCAATGGAGAAGTAGGTCAGGACTCAGTCTTAGCACATGCTTTTCTGAGATGCCTGTTAGACATGAAGTAGGTGGTAGTGCACATAGACATAGTCTTCAGTAAAGATTTTTGAACTAGAGATGTACATTTAGGAGTTGTTAGTGTATAGAGGACATTTAAAGCCTTTCATTAGGGGGGGTTCACAAAAGAATAAATGTAGAAAATGTAGGAAGAAAAGGGGTCCAAATAAAGAGTTCAACACTAAGACGTTTAAGAGTTGAGGAGAACTCTTCAATAAATGATGATGGGAAAACTGGACAGCCACATGAGAAAGAATGAAACTGGATTACTTTCTTATACCATACACAAAAATTAACTCAAAATGCATTAAATATTTAAATGTAGGACCTGAAACCATAAAAGGGTTAGAAGAAAACTTAGGTGGTAAGCTCCTTGTTATTGGTCTTGGCAATAGTTTGTTTACTTATTGGTTTGACACCAATAGCATAGGCAACCATGGCAAAAGTAAACAAGTGGGACTACATCAAACCAAAAACATCTGTACAGCAAAGGAAACCATCAACAAAATGAAAAAGTAACCTACTTTTTAGGATGAAATATTTGCAAATCATATACGTAATAAAGATTTAATGGCCACAATTTATAAAGAACTCATAGAACTCAATAACAAAAAATAAACAATTCAATTAAAACAATTGGTAGCAGATATTTTTTCAAAGAACACATACAGATGGCCAACAGGTACACAAAAAGATGCTCAACATCATTAATCATCAAGGAAACTGAATAAAAAACCATAGTGAGATATTACCTCACACCTGTTAGAATGGCTATTATTTAAAAGACAAGTGTTGGCAAGGATGTGGAGAAAAGGAAATTTTGTGCACTGTTGGTGGGAATATAAATTGGCTCAGCTACTATGAAAAGAAGTATGGGTATTCCTCAAAATATTAAAAATAGCACTACCATATGATCTAGCAATCCTACACCTGATCATTTAGCCAAGGAACACAGAAAGAGTAACTTGAAAAGATACATGCACTCCCATGTTCACTGCAACATTACTTACAGTAGCCAAGACTGGAAATGAACTCATCCATTGAGAGATAAGTACATAAAGAAAATGTGGTATATGTATATACCCAATGGAATATTATTCAGCCATAAAGAATGAAATCTTGTCATTTGTGACAACATGGTTGAATCTTGAGGGTGTTATGCTAAATGAAATAGACAAAGATAAATACTGGAGGATCTCACTTATATGTGGAAACTTAAAAACAACAACAACAACAATGATAAAAAAAAACAAGCTTAAAGATACAGAGAACAGATTGGGGGTTGTCAGGGCGTAAGGGTGGGGAAAATGGGAGAGTGGAGTCAAAAGGTAAAAACTTCCAGTTATAAAGTAAATAAGCCATGGGAATGTTAGGTACAGCATGAAAACTGTAGTTAATAATGATACCATATTTTATATTGAAAGGTTCTAAGAGAGTAAATCTTAGAAGTTCTCATCATAAGAAAAAATTCTGTAACTACATATGGTGGTGGGTGTTAGGTAGACTTATGGTGATAATTTCACAGCATATACAAATATCGAATCACTTTGTTGTACACCTGAAGTAATATAATGAGGGAAACAAGAGTTGAGGAGAAACCGTAAATGGAGAGCGAGGAGGAGAGCTGGACAGTGTGGTGTCCAGGAGGCCGAGTGTGGGAGGTGGTTAAAGGAAGGGGGGATCCTCTGTGCCCGTGCTGCTGAGCGCACCAGGTGGTCACCTGCCATTACTGGGTGGCCCAGCAGGCTACTGGTGACTTTGTCAAGGGGAGGCTTTATAGAAGGAGGAGGGCCAAGAGCTGACTGGAATGTCTCATGGGAGGTGAAGTGATGATGGTGACAATAAAACCTTTTAGATTTTTCTGAAACATATTTTAATGTATTTCCTGAGCAAATCATACTGAGAATTTAACATGCATGGATGTAGTTAAGCTGTGAAATGAAGTATCAAGCTCTACATTTTAAAAAAGGGACTAATATCTTGGTAGTTTTCACTGGAGTTTTCTGCTTTGAAGACCATCAAAAATGAACTAAGTTCCAGTGACTGAAGGTACCTTAATTGTGTGTCTTTCCTGTAGTAGAGGACCCCCTGTACACCTTCTGGAGGTTCCTATTGGCTGCAGAATAAAACAATTTTATTTCATCAATTTTTTGTAGTGCCTATTAACATTGGACACAGAGGAGAAAATGTATTCCTTAAGGAACTGATGAGTGACTTTTGTTGCTAAGTTATGAGAAGAATCACGAGAATTTGTCTTCTGTAAACATAGGAACATTCTACTTCAAGTATGATATATCCCAGCGCATTTTAAAGTCTTATTGCCCTGCAACTCTGAGATGGTACCTATGTGACATCAGCATAATCTCTCTTTTAGTTAAAAAGAGTCACTCAGACTGAGTATTTAGTGCCATAGTAAGTGGGAGGGGAATATCTATTTTGTCAATTTAGATTAATTTAATTAAACTTGCATAATGGACATATCAAAGTGGATAATGTACAAATACCAAAAACTTTAAAAATTAAATTAGAATTTAAATTAATTTAAAATAACTAATTTGAGTTCATTTTAATTTCCAAAATCTGAAAAAGATACTTATCCTGGAAAACCATAGACTTATTTTGGTTGGGCTAAATCTGTTATCAATTTTATACCTCTTCACCAAGCCCCTGAAAACTGAGAGTGTATTTTTACAACTAATAATAGCAACCTTTAATTTAATTAGAATATGTTAATGAATGCAGATTCCCTTTTCTTTCATTTCTTAAAAATAGAAACTTACATAATGACATCTTACAGAAAAACTTCCTGTTGATTTTGTAATTTCAATTTTCAGAATCTTTGAAGTTATAAAACATCATGAAAAGGTGGATTATGTGACATTAATTCAGTTTTCAGATTACTTTTAATGGGCATGTTACTTGAGAACTACATGAAACACAGCTGTAGGAAATGATGTTATGATGTCTGAAAACAATCCCAATTGCAAAAAAAAAAAATAATTCATGTATCTTTTCTTTTTTTTTATAGAAGATTTTATTTATTTTATTTGACAGAGAGAAAGAGAGAAAAAGACCATGAGCAGGGGGAGCAGCAAACAGATTAGAGGGAGAAGCAGACTCCTAACTGAGCAAGGACCCAATTTGGGGTTTGATCCCAGGACCCTAGGATCATACCTGAGTCAAGGCAAATGTTTCAATGACTGAGCCACCCAGGCCCCCTCTGTATTTTTCCAATGGTATTTTTTTTTTCCTGATTTCTATCAGAGTTAGTTTTCCCTAAGGAAATACTATGATGCTGTCAATAATTTTTAAAGTCTACTAAATAAAATGATGAGCGTTAGTAGATAATGTATCTTATTTGCTGCTCTGTCCTATCACACAGAGACATATCGTAGAAATAACTTTCACTGGTAACTGGTTGACTCTAGTGCCCAGAACACCACGTAGATATTTGCTGGGATACCTATGGGTACTTCCAACATGCTCTTTGCCAGCCCTGGCCAGGCTATGATGACCGAGCCAGGGAACATAGAGTGAGAGATTATAGGTAGCCAGTGTGGGAGGGGAGAGAAACATAAGTCAGAAGACTTCCATGCCAGGGGCGCTTGGGTGGCTCAGTGGGTTAAAGCCTCTGCCTTTGGCTCAGGTCATGATCCCAGGGTCCTGGGATTGAGCCCCACATCGGGCTCTCTGCTCATCAGGGAGCCTGCTTCCCCCTCTCTCTGCCTGCTTCTCTGCCTACTTGTGATCTCTGCCTGTCAAATAAATTAATAAAATCTTAAAAAAAAAAAAAACCTTCCATGCCCAAAAATATCAGAAGAAGAAATTCAATTTGAATGGAATGAGAGAAGCTTTTGTTTTGTGACTACACATAGTGGGGATTCTCGAATCTAATCCTTCCTAGAGAAGAAGTGAATGTTAATAGTTCCTTCCTGCAATTTTTTCCAAAGACTGTAGTCATAGGAGTAATCCATAGAATCATAGGATTATAGATTGGGTCAAAGAGTTGAGAGAATTTAAGAATCCACATAGATCTCTTGCTTATCTTTTCTTCATCTCTTTTTCTTTCCTTCTGGATAAGGCTGTAACAGGTTTAAGTATCAGGCTTAAAATATGTATGAAATTAGTGTTGTGGAATATATTTACTCCTTGACATTTCTTATTAGCTAGTATAATTACCTCAATGTGAATTGGGCTGGGGAACCCATGATTTTCCCAGCGATGATGGATGACAGGATGTTATCTCAAACTGTGAGATGGGAGATAATTCAGTTCTCACAGAACATTTATGTAATGCTAATTGAATTAATCCTTGGGCTATGTGGCATTTGTTGTTTAAGGTATTATACGCCTAGTGCTTTCATTTGGAAGGAAGCTTTTCTATCATGCATTTTCTATTTGTCTGTAGTCCTAGTCCAAATGGCCGCTTCCAGAAGACATGGCTGTAGTTTGTTTGTTGGGCATCTTTGGGTCGATATTCTTTACTTCCTTGAATGTGTCATGAACAGTAGATACAAACGTAGAAGCCAGCTGATCAAACTGCTTTCTTGAGCTGAGGAAAAGCATGTACCTTACAGATTAAATTAATAGTACCTGATGGAGCTTGATTGAATATACTTGATAGTACCCATTGCTATTAGTAGAATAGATTCTGCTCCAGGTAGATAAGCTTTGGTTGGGGGCAGTGAGTGTGGAGTGGGACTGGAAGTAGACGAGGAATCCTGGGATCAAATTTACATAGAGCTGTTCAGTAAATATCTTCTAATGATGAATGCAAACTTTTTTGAAAAGTTCCTAGACTTAAGAAGCTCAGAGTACTGAACACAGTTTGTTTGAGATACTTGCATCATTTTCCCTTCTGACAAAGTAGAGTTAGTTCTGTAGGTCTTCAGTAAAGATGCCAACCACACGCCCTAGAGGGGAGGAGGGAGATGGGACCTCTGGAATAAACACAATGTTGGCAGTTTGAGGGGCAAGGACAGCCCTTTTTAGATATTATCTATTTGGTTTTTTTCTTTTAGTGCCAACAATGTGGAAGACACTGCACTGGGTACCAGAGATACAAAGATAAAAGACGCTCTGTACTGATAAGGCACCAGCAATCCAGTGTGTGTGTGTGTGGGGGGATAAATACAGTAGATTATGAACAAATTATAGGCTAGGAGTATAAATGGGATGGTATGTAGCACAAAGAAATGACTCTTGATTCCTCGTGGGAGGTTTGGTTGGCTTCCCAGTGGGAAGAGACCCTTCAGTGGATTCTTAAAATACTAACTAGGAATTAAGGAGGGAAAGTATGTGTTTACATGTACATGTATGTGCATGGTGAGCTGTGCTTACTTGAGGAGGCTATTTCAAATAGAATATTTGACATGAAAAGACACAACATCACGGAGAAAGTAATGGTGCATATGGGTAATGACGAATTGTTCCGCTTACGTAGACCTGGAGCAATGGAGCACATGGGCAAGAGTAGCTGGAGACGTAGTCTGTTTTTAGGTTATTATGGGCCTCCTTGCATTTCATGAAGAAGTAATGGGGACCTATTGAATAAAAAAAATGAGTAGGGAATGACAATCACATTTTTATTATAGAAGTATTCTAGTGATAGTGAGGAAGAAGGATCAGAACAAGGAGTGAACAGAGGGATTGTTTTCGTAATACTGTAAGAAATGATAAATGTGAACAAGGGTAAGGCAGCTTCCATGGGGCTGAAGGACTAGGATAGCCAAAGTAAAGGATCTGAGTTTTGAACAATATAAGGCTATGGGCAGAGTAGGAATTTGGAATTTGATTTTCAGAACAATTTGATTTTTCAGAACAATTCAAAATAGAACAATTTTGAATGATGACAAGAAGTGGGGTTTTAAAATGACTCTAGGATTTCCAAAGTCATAGTAATTGAGATAAAGGGTTCAGCCCATTTTGTAATCAAGGTATTAATTCAATATTCAACATGAAGTACAGTTTAAGGAACAAAGTTTTGATACATGATACAAACTGACCTGAAAAACATAGGTGCTACAAAGGAAGTGATAGAAGGCTGTTCAGATAAAAAAGCAGACCAAAGATATGGAGAGCATGAGAAGAGACCAAGAATCATGGATGACAGTTAGACAAGGTCCTTGTGGAAGCTTATGAAAGTTGCTAGAGAGACAGGAGGCAAAGTTGAAAAATAGGTGAGAAAATTGCAGAATCGGAAAAACTCACCAACCCTGATATTCAGGAGGCTCACCAAATTTTAACAAAGATAAATAAAAAGAGTTACACCTAGTGACAACAGAACAAAACTGCACAACAAACAGAAAGGTGGTAGAAGTAACCCATAAGGGAACCACTGTCAGACCAGCACTTGGCATCTTAAAAGCATCAGTGGAAACCAGGAGACAAAGTACTCAGGAAAAATCACTCATATCTTAGAAGTCTGTACAGACTCAAATTCTGTCTCAGGAGGGAAGGTGTGGCATAGGCTCTTATTTAAAAACAGACACTCAGAATATTCAGTCATTGTCCCTGGCAGCAATGAAGGAAAAGTACAGCTACGCAGCCTTGACACATGTACTCACAGCATTAAAGTCATAGCCAACAAAATTCAGCCTTCTCTCCACAACTCTCTTGGCAAACTTTCTCTTTTCCCTGAGGTAATTGATCAGTCCCTTTTCCTCCCAAACACACACACACACACACACACACACACACACAGACACACATACACACACACACACATACACACACACACACGTGTATGCATGAATACACACGCACAGACACATCCACATAACACATTCTCACACAAAATACCAGGTCCCCACCCACACACACCCCTGACAAAAAAAGTCAACCCAAGCACCTTCTTACAAGCTGCTATGTACACTGATAATGTTTCTATCAGGAGAGGAAGGAGTGGTTGGTTTGGGGGAAGGAGGGAAATAATTGTAGTACCTATAGAATTTCACAATATATTCACATGAAAGAATTGGATACTTTTGTCTGGGGCTCAGGGCAAAGTCTGAATCGAAGATGTACATTTAGGAAACAGTCAAAAAAACAAAGAGGCAACCCACGGAATGGGAGAAGATATTTGCAAATGACAGTACAGACAAAAGGTTGATATCCAGGATCTATAATGAACTCCTCAAACTCAACATACACAAAACAGGCAATCATATAAAAAAAAATGGGCAGAAGATATGAACAGACACTTCTCCAATGAAGACATACAAATGGCTATCAGACACATGAAAAAATGTTCATCATCACTAGCCCTCAGGGAGATTCAAATTAAAACCACATTGAGATATCACCTTACACCAGTTAGAATGGCCAAAATTAACAAGACAGGAAACAACATGTGTTGGAGGGGATGTGGAAAAAGGGGAACCCTCTTACACTGTTGGTGGGAATGCAAGTTGGTGTAGCCTCTTTGGAGAACAGTGTGGAGATTCCTCAAGAAATTAAAAATAGAACTTTCCGGGGCACCTGGGTGGCTCAGTGGTTTAATCCGCTGCCTTCGGCTCAGGTCATGATCTCCGGGTCCTGGGATCGAGTCCCGCCATCGGGCTCTCTGCTCAGCGGGGAGCCTGTTTCCTCCTCTCTCTCTCTGCCTGCCTCTCTGCCTACTTGTAATCTCTCTCTGTCAAATAAATAAATAAAATCTTTAAAAAAAAATAGAACTGGGACGCCTGGGTGGCGCAGTTGGTTGGACGACTGTCTTCGGCTCAGGGCGTGATCCTGGAGTCCCGGGATCGAGTCCCACATCAGGCTCCCAGCTCCATGGGGAGTCTGCTTCGCTCTCTGACCTTCTCCTCGCTCATGCTCTCTCTCACTGTCTCTCTCAAATAAATAAATAAAATCTTTAAAAAAAAAAATAGAACTTTCCTATGACCCTGCAATTGCACTCCTGGGTATTTACCCCAAAGATACAGATGTAGTGAAAACAAGGGCCATCTGTACCCCAGTGTTTATAGCAGTAATGACCATGGTCGCCAAACTGTGGAAAGAACCAAGATGCCCTTCAATGGACGAATGGATAAGGAAGATGTGGTCCATATACAGTATGGAGTATTATGCCTCCATCACAAAGGATGAATACCCAACTTTTTTTTTTTTTAAGATTTTTTTTTTTTTTTTTTTGACAGAGAGAGATCACAAGTAGGCATAGAGGCAGGCAGAGAGAGAGAGGGGAGGAAGCAGGCTCCCTGCTGAGCAGAGAGCCTGATGCGGGACTCAATCCCAGGACCCTGAGATCATGACCTGAGCCGAAGGCAGTGGCTTAACCCACTGAGCCACCCAGGTGCCCGAATACCCAACTTTTGTAGCAACATGGAAATAAGTCAAGCAGAGAGAGTCAATTATCATATGGCTTCACTTATTTGTGGAGCATAACAAATAGCATGGAGGACATGGGGAGTTAGAGAGGAGAAGGGAGTTGGGGGAAATTGGAAGGGGAGGTGATCCATGAGAGACTATGGACTCTGAAAAACAATCTGAGGGGTTTGAAGTGGCGGGGGGGGGGTGGTGGTGGGAGGTTGGGATACCAGGTGGTGGGTATTATAGAGGGTACAGATTGCATGGAGCACTGGGTGTGGTGCAAAAATAATGAATACTGTTATGCTGAAAATAAATAAATTAATAAAAAAAGATTTTTCTTAATTTATGATACATAAGGACAAGAGAAATTAATATGGTGCCTTAGCAGAATCACATATTTAATTAACCCACTAATAATCAAAACTACTTGGTTTTCAAGAGGAAGTAGTGGACTGAGTTTGTGGGCAACTATTTGGTATTTTCTAAGTTCATTTGTTATATTAAATAATAAGAAGATAGGTTGAAATTTAAGGATAAGAATAATCAAGTGTTTTGACGTTTACAAAGGCACAAAGTGTTGGTGATAATTGAGTTCAGCCTTTCTTCTGTTTCCTTTCTTCTTTTACTCCTCCTTATCCTTCTTTTCTTCTTCTCTTTAGTCTCTGGAAATATGGCATAGAAATCAAAGGAAAATGCTAGTTGATTTTCAATTACCTGCTATTCCACTAATAATTAGTTTTGCTCCCTCAACCTGTGAAATTTCATTGGGGCCCCTCTCCAGAGTTAAGTTTCCCACTTCTTTATTTTATAAACTGTATTTTAATTGCTAAGTAGTTGTGTGACTATGGCCACATGCCAGGCACGCTGCTGGAAGCTGTGACAGACAAAATGCTGAGCAAGCAATTCTACTTCCTTCTGAAGAGCTAATGTAATTTTTAAAAAAAAAATTGTATTCAATTTACACTGCTTTTATAAATAAACCATGCCATTTCTGTAAAACTGGGAACTGGGTGGGAAAAATACATCCTAGCAGAGCAGTGAAGTGGTCTGGTTGCTGTGTGTTTTGTCGACGTGGTGCGCGGAGTGAACTATCAACGAAAAGAACCAGCGGAAGAGCTGCTCTTCTGAGGGAGAGAACGCCTCGGCTGTAGAAATTTCATGAAAGGATTTGATAAATATTTACTGTGTGTATAATATGTAGAGCGCAAACACAGTTCACTAAATCGCAAAGTTGTGTCAGATAAACACAAAACCTGGAGGATACTCAAACATCTTCGTTGTGTAGATAGGCAGCACGTAGTCATGGCCGTTAAACGACACCAACAGGATGGCGTCTTCCACCTCAGAGGGGTTTGCCAAACACAGAAATAAGTCACCCCTGCGTGTGTAGTTCGGGCCCAGTGTAAGAAAAGTGCTACACAGCCTGCACGTGCCACAGTTGTTCGGTGCAAGTTCTACAAAGCATCAAAGGAGAAAGAGAAGAGAGGAGTGCGATTCAGTTCTCAGACTAGTGTTTAATGTTTAGTTTAATGTTTAGTTTAATTCTTCGCTTTGAGGTCAGAAGCAGGAAGAATGCTGTTTTCTGTGAGACCTTTGAGGATCTTGCTCATATATTCTTCCTTTCTCACCTTTGTTACATAGAAATTTTTTCTCCTTCATTTGAGATCCTCCTTGTCTGAAGGACATACTGACTGCTCACAATACAGAACCTGTGAGCTGATGGTTTTCATTCCCTTTGCACGCTTTGAGATGCAGTATATGCACAGAGTCTGGGTCAAGGCATACAATGCCCATAGGTGTGACCTATAGAACCCCAGCAGGTGGAATTACCTTATTTTCCCTGCTGTCCTGCACTGAGACTTCCTTCCCTGCCTGCCACAGACAGGTGACTAACTAGGCAGCCAGTCACAACACTCCGTGACCTAAGGCAGGAAGATGCTCTCCCTTTCAGGTCTCCCTCACTTTCAGAGGCATCGGCAGGAAGGAAATGGGCTGACTGTACTTAATATGGGCACTTATATTTTCACTTGCTTGATTTTTAAATTTTTATTTGTAATTTCCCACATTCAGTGTGTGTGCATGTGTGCATATGTTTGAAGGTCAAGGAGTCGAAGGCAAGTAAGCCTGACCTTGAAAATACTCCCAGGATTGTTTCCCGGGGAGCAGTTGTGGTGTTCTTTGGAAACCTTAGCTATGGAGGCCATCACTCAGACTCTTGCTCTTTGTGCACTGAGGGGAAGAGTAGAAGGAACATATTCTATTTAAGGGTACTTTATCTATACAAAAAGCTCTAGATGCATTTTACTGAAGGTAAAAATGGCCTATTGACTTAGTTGACAGACTCCAACATTTCTATACTTTAATTTGTAATAGAAGAAGAAGAAGAAGAAGAAGAAGAAGAAGAAGAAGAGGAGGAGGGAGGAGAAGGGGGAGGAGAAGAAGAAGGGGAGGAGGAGGAGACTTGTCGGGAAGCTGATGCAGTAGGAGGATCCTAAGCTAACCTTGTCCCACAGGTACAAGTAGGTAAGAGCTACTTCAGTGTAAATAACCCAGAAAATGACCTGAAGACTGGCAGAACAGACTTTTCACAGCTAAAATAGAAAAGAGGCCACATTGAAGAAGGCAGAAAGGGTGGATACGCAGTCAGGAGCTCAGTAGAGGACAGAATGCCCAGTGGGGCAGAGGAATGTCCCAGAGAGAGGAGAGAAGTAGACTCACACACCAGGGATCCCACAGCTGTTTGTCTGTTAAAGGGCGGGGACTCCGTTTCCTCTTGCCCTCTCTCAGTCTCCCAGGAACCTGCTGATTTTAAAGTTCCATGTTTTAAACACCACTAGTTGTAAGAACTTGTGAAATTTGGACCCTCTGGTTTTCAAAGCCAAATGTTATTGGGATTCATCTTTCACATGCAAGATCCCAGTAATGAAATCGACAGTAAAAACAACAAAACAAAATAGACTCTTCCACAACAGGAAGGAAGTCTTCCAAATTCATTCTGGGAGGCCAGCATTTCCATGATACCCAAACCAGATACAGACACTAGTGAAAAAGAGAACTACAGGCCAACATCTCTGATGAATAGATATGCAAAAATCCTTTAACAAAATATTAGTTTAGTAAACCAGATGCAACAATACATTAAAAAAATCATTTGCAGATCAATCAGCATGATACATCAGATCAACAAGAGAAAGAATAAAAACCATGTGATCGTTTCAATAAATGCAGCAAAAGCATTTGACAAAGTATACAACATCCATTCATGATAAAACTCTCAGAAAAATAAGTTGAGAGGGAACATACCTCAACATAATAAAGACCATATATAAAAAACCCACAGCTAACAGCTAACATCATAGTTAGTGGTGAAAAAATGAAAGTTTTTTTTGCCTAAGATCAGGAAAAGACAAGGAGTCTATTGTCATTTTTGTTCCACGAAATACCAAAGTGCTAGCTACAGCAATCAGGTAAGAAAAAAGAAATAAAACTCATCTAAATTGGTAAGGACGAAATATAACTTTCACTATTTGCAGATGATCTGATACCCTCAAGACCCTACCAAAAGCTACTAGAAATGATAAGTGAATTTCTATACATTAATAATGAAGTAACGGAAAGAGAAATTAAGAAAACAATCCTATTTACAATTGCACCAAAAAGAATAAAATAGGGATAAACTTAACTAAGGAGGTGAAAGACCTGTGTTTTGAAAACTGTAAAACGTAGATGAAAGAAATTGAAGATGACAAAAACAAATGGAAAGGTATTCCATACCCATGGATTAGAAGAACAGAAAATGTTCAGACTATCCAAAGCAATCTAGCTTTAATGTAATCCCTATCAAAATATCAATAGTGTTTTTTTACAGAACTAGAACAAGCCTTCATAAATTTTTATAGAACTGCAAAAGATCCCAAATAGCAAAAACAATCTTGAAAAAGAGGAACAGAACTGGAGGCATCACAACCCCAGATTTCAAGGTATACTGCAAAGATATACTAATCAAAACAGTATGGTAATGGCATGAAAATAGACACATAGATCAATGAAACAGAATAGGGAGACCAGAAATAAATCCTCAATTATATGGTCAATTAATCTTTTACAGTGGAGACAAAAAATATGCAATGGGAAAAAGAAAAATTTCTTCAACAAATGGTGTTGGGAAAACATGCAAAAGAATGAAACTGGACCACTTTCTTGTACCAGACACAAAAATCAACTCAAGAGAACATGGGCAGTGATTTCTTTGACATTGACGGTATGGACAGTTTTCTAGTTGTGTCTCCTGAGGCAAGGGAAACAAAGGCAAAAATAAACTGCTGGGGCTATATCAAAATAAAAATCTTCTGCATAGCAAGGAGAACAATCAATAAAACTAAGACAACATACTAAATGAGAGAAGACATTTGCAAATTACTTATTGATAAAAGGTTAGTGTCTAAAACATATAAAGGCCTTGTGCAACTCAGCAGAACAAAACAAATAATCCAATTAAAAATGGGCAGAAGACATGAACAGACATTTCTTCAAAGAAGACATACAGATGACCAACAGACACATGAAAAGCTGCTCAACATCACTAATCATCAGGGAAATACAAATAAAAGCCACAATGAGATATCACCTCACACCTGTCAGAATGGCTAAAATCAAAAACACAAGAAACAAGTGTTAGAGAGGATGTGGAAAGAAAGGAGTCCTTGTGCACTGTTGGTGGGAATCCATGCTGGTGCAGCCACTGTGGAGAACAGTATGGAGGGTCCTCAAAAAGTTAAAAATAGAAGTACCCTGCAACCCAGCAATTGCACTGCTGGGTACTTACCACCCAAAATACAAGAACAGTAATTCAAAGTGCAATACACGTGCACTCTTATGTGGATTGCCGCATTATTTACAATAGCCAAACTATGGAAGTAGCCCAAGTGTCCACTGATAGAGGAATGGATAAAGAAGACATAGGATATATGTATATTAAATGCAGTATTACTCAACCATAGAAACGAATGAAATCTTGCCATTTGTGGCAACATAGATGGATCTAGAGAGCATAGTAGTAAGTGAAATAAGTCAGAGAAAGACAAGTACCATATGATTTCACTCATTTGAGAAACTAAAAAAAAAATGAGCAAAGGAGAAGGTTAGAAAAACAAAACGATGACTTTTTTTTTTTTTTTTTTTAATGTTAAGTTAGCCGCCACCCAGCACATTATTAGTTTTTGATGTGGTGTTCAGGGATTCATAACTTGCATGTAACACCTGGTGCTCATCACGACATGTGCCCGCCTTAATACCCATGACCTGCTATCTCTTTCCCTCACCCCGCTCTCCCCTGAAACCCTCAAATTTTTCCCCAGGGTCTGTTGTCTCTCATGGTTTGTCTCCCTCTCTGATTTACCGCCCTTCAGTTTTCCCTTCCTTCTCTTACAGTCTTCTGTGCTATTCTTTATGTCCCACGTATGAGAGAAACCCTATTTCCCTGCTTGAGTTATTTCACTTAGTGTGATCCCCTCCAGGTCCAGCCATGTGAATGCAAATGGTGGGTGTTCATCCTCCCTGATGGCTGAGTAGTATTCCACAGTATATATGGACCACATCTTCTTTATCCATTCATCTGTTGACTCTTAACTATAGAGAACAAACTGATGTTTAACAGAGGGGAGGCAGGTGGAGGATGAGAGAAATAGGCGGTGTGGATTAAGAACACACTGCCATGATGGGTACCGAGTAATGTAGAGAGCTGTTGAATCACTATATCATACACCTGAAACTAATAGGACACTGTGTTATCCATGCTGGAATTACATTTTTTAAAAAGAGAGAAATTTTACTTTTTGCTAAGACTAACGATGACTTGATTATATTTATCAGAGTTTGATGACTAGCAACTAAAATAAACAATGCCCCAATATAAAAATAGCCAGATGATTAGTAGGTAATTCTTCCCATCACCAAATTCACTTTATTTTCTCTTTCAACGGTCAGAATCCTTTCAGAAAATTGGCTTTACAATTCGGTAATTCCCAATTACCTTCTCCCCCTACAAAAATATATGGAAATATCTGGAAATATATGGAAAATAAGGATGTATTATTCATTAATCACTGTTACCAGGCTAACAGTAAAACCAACTCAAAATATAAAATTTATATATTTAATTCAAATGTGGTAAAATAAAAGAAAATAGATTATTTTTCTTGAAATATAGTGTGCTTACAAATGCATCACAATGTCTGTCTTTGTTTACAGTATTTAATCACACAAAAGACATTTACTTCTTAAAGAAGACCATGATGAATTTGTTTGCAAATCAAAAACTAATTTTCCATAATGCAAAATCCTTAATTTATTTTACCCCATATATCTGATTTATTTTATCCATTTATGCATCATTTAAGTGGATGCTGATTGAGGTTTGACTTTGTGAAATTGATGTTCTTTGAGTTCGAGATACAATAGCAAATAGGTGGATATAGTGTTTCCCTCACCAAGGGTTAGTCTGCAAGCAAAGTGATTAAGGAAGCAATGATATACAGAATAACATGTGTTATGGTAGAAGAACACATAGTATTGTCGAGTCTCCACTTTTCCTCTATGCTGAGGGTATATGTGTATGCATCCCTGTTCTTAATGTGGTAACATTTGGACATTTTTAAGTGGCATAATGCAGGTTCGGTACATTAGAAAATCTAAAAAAGGAAGAGTTTAGGGGTGCTTAATTTCTGTTAGCTAAAGTCTATTTGCTACTACCTATCTAAAATTTAATATTTTCTTTAAAGCAGAGTACATATATATTACATAGAACAATCATCATAAAATAATCATCAAAATTATTGTTTATATATAGTAATGTTTATTGCTTTTAACATGTAATCCCAACATCTATGTGTCTTCAAATATTACATTGTCACTAGCTCCTTCCCATGTTTGTGGTAAAAGTGGAAATGAAAATAGATTGCTCTAGGGTTGCCATATAGATGCGGTAATTTTGCAATTTAAATAAATTTAACTGGTGTAATCTAAGAGATAACTGTGCAAATTAAATACTATTTTGGAATAACATGGGTCCTCTGAGTAGATATTCAAATTGCACAGTATATCTAAGTAAACTTCATTTATTTAAGAGACTCATTCAAAGTTATCTGGATTTTTCAAATGATATTGTTTCAAAATAATTAGTTATTGGCATTAAGACATTCTGGTGGAAGAATTTAACCATGTAAGTGAGATAAGAACATGAAGTACCTCATGTTCTAGGGATCCTTCACTTGGACATTATTAAGTATACTTACATATTTAATTCAGTAGTGTATTTTCTGTAAATTGTGTTTGAATCAGCATCAACTCAAGACAGAATTAGTCTTGACCAAACAGTGACATTTTAATCACACTGAAAGTTGCCCATTTGATTTTTCACCAATCTTCTTTCCATTTCCACTTTGTTGCATCTGTGTTAGGCCCTGTGTCAGCATATCTTCTGTTAGAGCCTGAGGTTAGATAGTGCCTTCCAGTAATTTGACCATGGCGTCTTTGTGTGGAAGTATTTATAGAGATGGATATTGCATTTATTTTCATAACCTACAGCTTTCTCTCGTTCCTCTGACCCCTACCACGTATCAGACTCCCACACATGTATACAAAATAACAGCAGAATAAATGAACACTAACCTTTGCCAAGAAGGCTTGGAAATATATGCAGAGTTTTCTGTACATTCAAAAGAGTACTGATTTCATTCAGCTGTCATGTTTTCAGAGAGAAGGCAACTGAAACTTAGGGAGACAAAGGTAGTTACAAAATTAAATGGTGTTAATATTGAACTCCAGAAAGTACTGAATTTTTTCTTTATTTTTCTTATCCTGCAAAGTCAGGAGCCTAGACACATTTTATAATGTCTCATACTAGCATCAGGAAAAAAAATTAAAAAACAAAACTGATAAAGCATTTTAGAAGTCATAAATTATTATTTCTTCTAATTTCACACAGTCCATGTGATTGGTAGGGTGGTGAAGATGATCAGATTGGTGGAGAGTGTCAGATAATTAGGTGGTAATCATTAAATCAAGCCAGTGAAGCATACATTTACCATTCAAGTAGCTCTAAATTATTTTATGTCAATCTATTTTCTCTCCCAATAACGGAGAACCTTTTATTATTATTAAAGATAAATGAAATTTTCTGATGCTATTCTTTCACAAGGAAAGGGCTTTGTTTTCCGAAGAGATTGGATTCATCCAGCATATCTGCTTCTTGAAATTACACACAATAATCTTTAACAATACAGAAAAATCACAATACCAGAATCTTTAAGTGTGAAGAGAAAATATGGAAGGGTTTCCACCAGCAAGAGAAACTGGGTTTTAGGAATTTCCTGGCAGGACTCAAGTTTGGTTTTTGTTTTTTGTTTTTTGTTTGTTTTTTTTTAAATCAATGTGTAATTTTTATTGGGTTTCCTAGAATAAACTGGAGGGTTACCAACCTTGATGGCTATATTTTAATATCTCTCTCTCCACTACAAGGTAGCCTCCCTCCCTTTCTCTCTGTCTCTTTCTCTCTTTTTAAAGATTTGTTTACTTGAGAGAGAGAGAGGAGTGAGTGAGCATGTGGGAGTGCGTGAGAACACACATGAACATGGACATGGCTGGGGTAGGGACTGAGGAAGAGGGAGAGAGACTCTCAAATAGACGCCCCACTGAGCACGGAGCCTGTGTGAGGCTTGAGCTCATGACCCTGAAAATCATGACCTGAACCAAAATCAAGAGTCAGATGCTTAACCCGACTGAGCCACCCAGATGCTCCGAGGTACTCTTAATTGGAACACTTTGTCTTCCTTTAAACTTAATTCTCAAAGCTAGAAATTCTACTAGAAATAAACCAAAAACACTTAGCTAGTGTTTCAGTAAGGTTCAGATAAAACAACAACAACAACAACAACAACAACAACAAAACAAAAAACGCTTTTGTGTGTGTTGTATTTTTATTTCCTGACAAGTAGGGGGAATGTCATAGTTATTCCCAATCTGGAATCTTTGGAGAAAAAGGTTTCCTCTGACCTTCAATTTGCCTCTGTTGACATATAGTTAGCAGATGTCATGAAGGGAAACAAGTGACCCCGGGGGACAGAGAGCAAGTTGTGGGTAAATTCCAGATGCTACAATCTGAGACATCCAGTGATACAGGGCTTCCAATTATTAGTGCTTCCATATTGTGAAAAGAAATTAATTGGGCGCCTGGGTGGCTCAGTGGGTTAAGCCGCTGCCTTCGGCTCAGGTCATGATCTCGAGTCCCGGGATCGAGTCCCGCATCGGGCTCTCTGCTCAGCAGGGAACCTGCTTCCTCCTCTCTCTCTCTCTGCCTGCCTCTCTGCCTACTTGTGATCTCTCTCTGTCAAATAAATAAATAAAATCTTTAAAAAAGAAAGAAATTAATTGATAAAGTGTTGCTAAGGATCAAGTCCTGTATTGACAATGTGAGGATAAAAAAAAATTATCAAAATAAAATCAGGCAGAAAAATAAAAATTGAATAATGCTCCTGAAACATTCAAAGGGCTGTAGCTCAACACTTCAACATTTAAAAAAGTGATAAAAGACAAAAAACAATCTCTTTTTAAATGATGTGTTCCCTGCCTCCACACATACCTTCTGGGGAAGAGTTTGAAAATTCCAAGTTCATTAAGCAATTTGATAATCTGAACACGTGTGACCATTATTTTCCTATTTGCTACCTGGTGTCTTACTTATTTTTATATTTTCCTGCTCACCTTACCTGCTGTATGGCATTAAGTTACAAAATACTTTGAACTGAAGTAACAGCTTGTTTTGACCAGTAGATTACTTAGTCTGAAGACAAAGTAAATAAAAAATAATACAATATTCTGCATCATAACTAAAAGTTTACTTTTTTTTCAGCAAAGCATGCAAACTATTTATAGAGATAATCATGCCTACGTTGACAAAGAATTTTTTTTAAGATTTTGTTTATTTGTTTGATAGAGAGAGACACAGTGAGAGAGGGAACATAAGCAGGGGTGTGGGAGAGGGAGACGCAGGCTTCCGCTGAGCAGGGAGCCAGATTCAGGGCTGGATCCCAGGACCCTGGGATCAGGACCTGAGCCAAACGCAGACGCTTAACTACAGAGCCACCCAAGCGCCCCGATAAAGATTTTTTTAAAGTCACATATTACTTCTTCTCATTTATGATCTCACATTCATTAAAATGGAAGACTTCCAAGTTTAAAATTAACTTTGGTGTATTCACAGAGGACGCTCTCCACAGCCCTTGTTAAACCAGGGACGCCTGGGTGGCTCAGTTGGTTGAGCAGCTGCCTTCGGCTCAGGTCGTGATCCCAGCGTCCTGGGATCGAGTCCCACATCGGGCTCCTTGCTCGGCAGGGAGCCTGCTTCTCTCTCTGCCTGCCTCTCTGCCTGCCTGTGCTCACTCTCTCTCCCTCTCTCTCTGACAAATAAATAAATAAAATCTTTAAAAAACAAACAAACAAACAAAAAAAAAAAAACTGTGAACACCAGGATGGAAAGATGCATCCTCTCTCACTCAACCCTGAATCTTGTTTGGATTAGACTCGATCTTTGTATTTGAGAGTTAATAATCTTCAAGCATATATTACTGAAAGCCCAGCACTGTGGAACAGTTCATTCGGAGCCTCATGTAACAGACTGAGGCTTCAGCTGTGTTCAGAGACAAGGGCAAGTGCTGGAAGATGGGGTGTGGGTGGGGCTCTCGTTTCCTTCCCTGAAAAGAGAGAAACTGAACCATTTGATCCATTTCCAAGGTAAATCATAGGCTATGCCATTGAGCGGGCTCGTTTTGAAATCGCTGCTTAATACTTGCACCCATCACATTTTTCATTCTTGTAATGGCATGAGCAATCTCAATACATGTGAAGATTTAGTCTGTTTCAGGATCTCTCTCACCCCCCCCACCCCAGAAAGAAATCAGGTCTCTGAGACTCAAAACACTGGTGAAAGTCTCAGATATTTGTTTAAATGAAAGAATGCAAAACTGAGCTGGTTGACTCACCATTTTGGCATTGCCCAGTGGGAATAGTGACATGCTTTAAAGAAGTCCTGGCGTGATCTGTGTCCAGTGCTTCCTGATGATTGCTCCACACAAACGAAGAAAGAGGATGGAAGGACCCGGGCCAAATGCCTCGAGGCAGTGTTAGTGCATTATATATTCCTGGGCCAGTCCCTTGCCTACTCTCTCTCTGTATGTAAAATAGGAAAAATAACTTTTTTTTTCTTCTCTTGTAAGTTTTTAAGATTGAATTCCGTAATGGATTTGTAATGTTTCCATAAGCAAATACTACTATCTAAATGTTTGCCAAGAATGAGTTAGTTGGGGAGCACCAGGGTGGCTCACTTGGTTAAGTTATCTGCCTTCTGCTCAAGTCATGATCCCAGGGTTCTGGGATCGAGCCCCTCATCAGGCTCCCCGCTCAGCAGGAAGCCTGCTTCTTCCTCTTGCTCTGCTGCTGCCCCTGCTTGTGCTCTCTAGTTTGGACTCTATCTCTTTGAAAAATAAATGAATAAAATCTTAAAAAAAAGAAAAAGGACGAATTGGTTGGTTTTGTTGCAGCAGATCAAATCACTACCACTGGGTGTTTGTGCCCTCCACGGGGCTGGGTCTGGACTGCCAAGCACTCGGTCCCTTAGATGGGGAGAGTCTTGGCTCCACCGAAGCTAATGTGACCTTCCTTTGCAAACACTGTTGTCAGCCTGGGAGGCATCTGTATCTGCTTCGTTTTATTTATCAGGCAGATCAACAGCAGATTATTAATAACCATGGAGGATATGCCCTAACGGGCACAAACTCCCCCAATTCTGGACTTAACCCCCAGCTTTAAAATATTCATTTTAAGAATGGAGAGATGGGCAGAGTAAAGTTAATCTCTTTAACCTTTAGAGTGTATTATCAAGTGATCTTTTTGGTCCGTAGTTCTCCTTTTTTAAGTTCCACAGTTTGTAAGCTGAAGTAACTCACAAATATCAGCAATAGTGTACGCTGAAGTATATTTCTTAAAAAGGCTGACTTTTAGGAACCAGAGCCTGCCCTGTGCCTATAGCATTGTGCTAGCATCATCTTTGCAGCATGAACTACAGCGCACCCCCAAATACAAGGTCTCCTAAAAGAATATGTTTTATAAAATGTTAAATCTCTTTTTTAAAAAAGTTAAATCTCCTGTACTATTCCAAATAATCTATTAGAGCATCCCTCCTATCTACTGTATAACATAGCATGACTTTTTAAAAAATAATTCTCCAGGATATGTTCATTGTTCTCGTTTTTCTCCTGTGGCTGATCAATTTCTTACTTTTGTGAAAAATATGCACAAAATAAAGATTGGGTATAGGTAAATAAAAGGAGAATCTGGCTGGTGTGCCTCATGGAAAAGGAATGAGGTGATTACTCTATAACCCAGGACTCAAATGTAGGTGCTTGACAAAGGAAACATCTGCTTTAAGAATTTTATACAAAAATATAACTTGGGAAAAATAATAACTACACAGTCATTACATTTAAGAAACTATTTATGTAATTGTATTGTGCATAATATAAAACCAAAATGTAATCTTTAAGAGTGTGTTTGGTGTAAACAGAACATAGCTCTATATCCTCATATGTATGGTGACATTTTAATCTCTAGTTCAAGAAATCAAAGTCCCTATAGGAGACTCTGAATATCTATGTAAACAATGAAAATTGAAAGTTCCCACAGAATGAGATGAAAAACAAAGTAACAAAGTTTATGCACAGTATACTGGTGATATCATTTTTAACATTTTAAATCAGCGATATTAAAGAGAATGAGAAAAGGCATAGACTGAGAGAAATATTTACAGAACACATACCTGATAAAGGACTTGTGTCTAAAATATACAAAAAACTCAGCTCTAAGAGAACAAACTACCTTACTAAAAAATGGGCAAAACACCTGAACAGACTCATCAGCAAAGAAGGAATCAGATGGAAAATAAGAGTATGACAAGGTGCTCGACAACATGGGTCATTTGGGCATTGCAGATTGAAGTCACAGTGAAACACCTCCACACACCTATTAGAATGATGAAAGTTCAAAACACGGGCATCCCCAAATGCTGGTAAGAATGTGGAAAAACAAGGACTCTCATTCATTGCTGGTGGGAATGGAATATGGCTCGGCAGTTTCTTACTAAATTAAACACACTTATACCATATGATGCTGCAGTCATGTTCCTTGGTAGGTCCCCAGATAAGTTGAAAACTTCCATCCACACACAATCCCGCACATGAGTGTTTACAACAGTTGTGCTCATATTGCCAAAACTTGGAAGTAACCAGAATATCCTACAATATGTCAGTGGATTTACAAACTTTGGTACACCTGTGCAATGGGATATTATTTAGTGCGCAAAGGAAGTGAACCATCAAGCCACAAAAAGGCCTGGAGAAACACTAAGTGGATGTTGCTAAGTGAAGGAAGCCAGTCTGAAAAGGCTACATACTGTATGACTCCAAGGAGAGGAATATTTTAATAACTCTGTAAGCAGATATTACAATTTAAATATCTACCAAAAATGAGTTAGTTGGGAAGGGGGGCAGAGAAGGATACGTAGGTAGAGCACAAGGTATCGTTAGGGCAATGAAGTGATTTTGTATAATAGTATAATAATAGATGCATTATTAAAACTGTAGAATGTACGACACCATAAGTAAACCCTAGTGTAAACTATAGGCTTTAGTTCATCATCATGCAATATTGGTTCATCAATCGTAGCAAAAATCCTGAGGTAATGTGTTAATATAGGACACTTTGGTGTGGGCGGAGATATACTGGATTCTGTATGATCTACTCATGTTTTCAGAAATCAAACACATTATTGTACACATTACATAGAGTGTAATAATTCACATAAAATAATATTTCAGTCATTGTTATTTCAGTATAGGGTAATAATCTAATCAAATCTGATCAAATCACTGAACATTTTTAACTGTGGGAGAATATAGTACAGTATGATAAGCGATAAAAAAGAAAGAATAAAGATCTCTTCTAAGGTTTTTTTGTTTGTTTGTTTGTTTTTAAGGGAACAGCTTTGCAATAGTTGGGAAAATTAGAATCCCATCTGATGGTATTTTATTTCACCATATCATTAGAAAATACCCCTGTTAGTATTTAGAATTTGGAATGGTTGTTACCTGTCTATACCTTTCTTGTTACTTTTTTCCCCTTTTATATAGCTGCCGGCCATCCAGGGACTCTGTGTGAAAAACAAGGTAGGGAATGTTCATGCTTTCCATTTGGAACGTGAAACTCCTTACTCTTCCATTGTGATGGAATAGTTCGTAGTTGACAGTACTCCTTCTGAGAATAAGTAGAGCTCTATAAAATAAGTAGGGAATAAGTAGAGTTCTATAAATAGAGACTAAGTGGGGTTCTATAAAATGTGTAATAAAGAATTGAGAGTATCACTTGCTGAAGCCGTCAGAACTGGAACGATCATGACCAAGGGGGAGGGGAAGACACTGGCGTCAGCCAGACTCGCTGTGCTGCATCCGTTTCCCATGGTGGTTTGTGCCGGCTGCTGATGCGGCGCAGGAGACCAGGAGTCTGGCTGAGAGCCGCAGCTGGGAGGCAGAGAGAGTACTCAGGATCTCTGAGCCCCTTGGAGCTTGAAAGAGAAAAAACTTGGGAGTTGAGCTGTGCCATGAGTCCCAGGAATGAGGAACACAGGGAGAAGAGAGACACAAAGCAATGGGCCCAGCTCTCAGTACCAATTTCATTTTGAGATATTTGCTGATTTAGCTGCTCAGGGCAAGAAGCCAAGCATAATACAGCTGAAGAGAAGAGCTCTTTCTCCTCCTCCTCCTCCTCCTCCTCTTCCTCCTTCATTTTCTTCTTCTTCTTTTTCTTCTTCTAGTGTTTTCAGGATGCTCAGGACAGAGAAGTTAGAGTTTGGAGCCCGCAAAAGAGGAGAAGCTGTAGAAAACCCAGGTTGTCTGCTCATTGTCAAAAAAAGGCAAGAAAGCAGAACAACAATAAAACTTGTTTTTACAAGTAGGTCAAATAGATTACTACCAAGTAGTAAAATGGTAGACATAAACCCAAACATATCAGTAAAACCAATAAAATCAGCAAAACATATATAAAGAGTCAAAATATTCCATTTTACAGTACTGAATGGGATACAGTATGTGACAATATGACATCCAAGGATGTCAAAATCCAAGGAGATGCAACGTGAAGGTAACAATGGAAAGTAAAGAAATGGGAAAAATATATCCTAAAACTTTAAACAGAAAATTGGCTTGGCTACACTAACATCTATCAAGATAGATTATATAAATAAATAATAGCATTTCATACACTCAAATTATTTCCCAGAAATATGTAACAATGTGTGCATAACTAATACTTTAGCTTCAAAATGAACAGTCATAGATGTAAAATGGAAAACTCCCAACTGCAAAATCCCAGAAGAAAACTAACCTGCCTTCCTCAGAAACTGTTTGAATAAGCAGGAAAAAAAAAAATAGGATTTGAGGATTTGAATAGTGTGATTAGCAAACCTGACCCAATTTCCGTCACCACCAATAAGTTGACTTTATCTGTTCTTTTCAAGTTCATATGAAACATGTACAAAAATTAACCATCGGCTATCTCAGAGCAAGAATGAAACAAGTCTCAACTAGATGCAAAGGGGGGGGTTCCGTCTTTCAGGGTGCAGACATTTTAAACTGACTGATCATGGAAAGATGATATATGAAAAGTTACAGAATGTAGCCAAGCCTGTAGTTAGAAGGACATTGATATCCACAGATACGTTACTGAAAAAGAGAGGGGAAGAGTCCGTGAACTAAGTAACTATCTCAGAAGTGAGAGAAACCTGAGCATTTCACATTCAAAGAAAGTCGGTAGACCATAAAAAATATGAGCCAACATTAAATTGAATGTAAATATTGAGCGACTAAAAGTAGACAAAGTCTCTCTAAATCGGGTCTTTGAAGAGATTAATAAAATGGACAGATGCCGGGGGCATCTGGGTAGCTCAGTTGGTTGAACATTCAACTCTTGATTTCAGGGTGGCTGAATGGAAGAGGCACCTGTTGTAAAGTTAATTAGAATTCAGTTCCGGGAGGGCGCCTGGGTGGCTCAGTGGGTTAAAGCCTCTGCCTTCGGCTCAGGTCATGATCCCAGAGTCCTGGGATTGAGTCCCACTCTCTGCTCAGTGGGGAGCCTGTTTCCCCTTCTCTCTCTCTGCCTGTCTCTCTGCCTACTTGTGCTCTCTGTCAAATAAATAAATAAAATCTTTAAAAAATAAATAAGAATTCAGTTCTGGGGCACCTGGGGGGCTCAGTGGGTTAAGCCTCTGCCTTTGGCTCAGGTCATGGTCTCAGGGTCCTAGGATTGAGCCCCACATTAGGCTCTATGCTCAGCAGGAACTTGCTCCCCCCCCAGCCTACTTGTGATTTCTCTCTCTGTCAAATAAATAAATAAAATCTTTAAAAAATTTGAAAAAAAAGAATTTGGTTCCAATCTCATCTCTGATACTTATTGGCAACTTCACCCTTGGACACATTTTTTTTTTCCCCTCCCTTTCTGTGTATGTAAAGAGAGGGAAAGATCACACCTGCTGGGCTGGTGTGAAAATTGGGAACAGCAGAAGCAGGGTCTGGGCACCCAGTACTGTTCCAGGATTAGCGGAAGCTGTCCCACAGCTGCGGGCACCTGTCGTTCAGGGTTGATCAGAGATTCAGTGGCAGAAGGAGTTCCAGACCATGAACTTCTCTCTTTCTAAGGGCCACATCCAGCTGCTGGGTGAGGCAGGCAGTGTCCCTGCTGTTTTGACACCTGATCCCCTTAGGCTCAGGGAGAATCAGAAGATCCAAGGTTGCTAAGGAAGCAGGAAAGGCAACAAAGGGATTTAGTTGTAAGATTCACATGTTTTGTGGCATTAGGCATGGTGCTACTTTCTTTGTGGTTCACAAAACCCTCTCCTCTTTTGAAACTGAAAATGTATTTTTTTCTCATCATAAAAAGTTAATGTATTAAAATCTGAAAATTGGAAATAAAATTGTGGGGGAGAAAATAAAATTAGTCATTTTCCTAATTGATTATCCCCTTTTATTTATTTGCTTTCCCCAAATAACCATATTTTATTTCTTCCCAGGTTGATGGAGGGATAATTGACACATAAAATTATATATATTTCATGTGTGCAGTGTGATATTCTGATAGAAGTATATATGTGAAGTGAGCGCTGTGATCTGGTTAACTGATGAGACCATCACCTGACGTAGGTGCCTTTTATGTTTATGTGGCGAGAACACTGAAGACCATCCTCTTAGCAAACCTCAGATATACTCTACATTATTACTAGCTGTGGTCACTGTATTCTACACTGTCTCACTTCCTTCCATTCTTCCTCACCCAACTCCCCCCACTACTATATATATGGTTTTCTGTATCTTGAGTTTTTCTTAATCTCATTCTATTGGAATCCTTTTTTAAGAAACATAACTTACATATTCTTTGAAAGTATATTATAACTATATTGTATTCCATTCCACCCATGCCAATAACCATGAATCATTTATTCATTTATAACACAAATCATTTATTTGGCTTTTGTAACATATATAAGGGACCATGTTTTTGAGGAAGAGCATCGCTAGCCCATAGATCATCTTCATGGGAATAGGAACAAAAGATCCTTTCCTTCTGTCAGACCACACCCAAGCCAGGGCTCAGTGGCTGGATTGGGGAATGCAGCCCCTTCCACCGCTCGGGCTAGATGCACCGAGCAGAGAAGGAACTGCAGAACTTAACGACGCAGCGGGGCTCTTGAACCACTGGTGGCCGTGATATATGCTGTCTGCTGACTCGTGCTGAGATTTGCTCTGTGCCTCCACACACTATGGCTCTCCCTCACGCATGCGGTATTATGACGAGGCAGAAACTCCAAGACAAGGTGTCGTGTAAGCTTCTTCTCCTCAGATACCCTTGGTGCAAGGGAGACCACAGCCATAGAAGGACACTGTGTGTAGAGAACCTGCTCATAAACCTCGCCTAGGTGGTTCTCCTCAACCCTGCGGCGCCCCCCTGGCCCCCCTCTCCCCCACCGCCCCAATTCCAGGATGTGAGGCTGATGTAGCTCAGGAGCTCCTAAGCTGGGACTGTGTGAACCTGGTATCACCTAGTGCAAACTGGAAGGTGAGGTAAATCTGGGTGGCCGGCTGTTCTCTGACACTTGAGAAATGGAAGCATCGGTCTGTGTGCAGACTGAAGAATCAACCAAACGCATCAGAACTGAGATCTTGGGGCCCAGGGTATTGGTTCCTCTTTTGAGATCCAGCTACACGTACTGACTTTAGCCTCTGCAAAATATTTCTACATCTTTGGAATAAACACCCCTGTGGAGGTTAGCTAGCTACTATCCAGTGATTCTTGACTAAGGTCATAACTGATCAGTTTAAGCAACAAGGTCTGAAAGTCCCACTGATTATTAAATTATAAATGAACACATATGTTCACATATCCTTCATAGAAATATACTGTCTTAATGGCATCGTTGATGAAAAAAATAGGAAGGTGAATGCATGAGAGAGAAAGGATGCCCAGAGAGGAGCAGCCACAGCTCTCCTGATGATACCGGGTCCTTGTGATCCTACAAATACACTGGATGGTTCTTAGCTGTTGTTGGCAACTTACCAGAGAGAAACCCAAAATATGGGTGAAAGTTATGTAAGGAGCGTACAACTCTCCTCCATATAGGACCTGATAAACCTGATCTTCATGGTTTTGGTCCACTTCATTCTCCTGCGAGGGGGTGGAATGCACGAGTAGGTTCCCTGATGAAGAATGTTCCCGCCAAAACAGCTGGAGATCCCCGAAAGTTAACACTGATGTACGGAATTTGGTGTTATGAACTTCTTTTCTTAGCACTAGGTACATAATTTGCAGAGGCGAAGTGCTTTATATTCATGGCCCTTAATTTTGAGGAGCCCCAGTACAGTTTCTTTTACTTGAACATCATTTTATAGGTGATGATAGGATAGACAGACATTCAGGATTTAGATCCTCCTCGAGTACGTTCAGATTATCGCTCTGCCGCATTCTGTTGTGTGACCCTGCACTTCCAGTTCAGCACCTGTGAAATGGAGTGATGAATGATGCCCCTCGGATACTGGGGGGTGGGGTGGGATGCTAGAGATGCTGGAGATATTGATGGATTGACAGGATTCAGTGATTTCAGATCAAGGGCTTAGGATAGGACCAGCGGTGCCTGTGGTGGTAAATGGTTGTTTCGAGCCATTTTTACTATTCTTGCTCTCACCATTATTTTATCTTCACCCATTTGTATTTCTCTTCTCCAACCAGGAATGCTGATGTCTTATTCCATTTAATCCTTTCCGACTCATTGTGGGCCCTCACACTTATTGTACTCATTGAGTTGAGGTCCTGGTGTAGTGCAGTAGGTGTTAACTCCTTGCATTTAGGGATCTTTTATTATTTCTGCTCTCAGGTCTCAGAATGATGCATCACAGACTTCAAGTGTATTGCTCTCAGTAAAGCACTACTGTCAGAATAATATTCACACAAAGGTAGTCTTTGGGGAAAAAATTCTTGTAGGAGTATTTTCACAAATGCTCTTCCTTGCTTACATGTATTTCCGTGAAGTCATGGATCAAAGTCCACTCTGAATAACACTCGATCTACAGGCCAGTGTTTCAGCCTCATATTCACTAATCCCAAAGTTTAGGGTTGTTGTGGGGTTAATGAAAGGTTATCAGAATGTTGCTCAGAGAGTTCAAACACATTCCCACTTTATCATAAAAGTGTATGTGTCACAAGAAATAAAGCCAAATGAAGCCGATACATCCAGGAATGTTTTATTCTAACTTATATTCCAGAATTCCTTGTCTTGACTTTTTTTAAATCCTAAAAAGACTTACACTGCTGTGTAACCAGCCACATTCTCACCAGTTTGGCTGTAGGCTAGGTCATCTAGGGCAGGTTATAATTTTTATTTTGTTCCTCTGACTAATGCCTTGGTACTTCGTGGTTGAGACACAGAATTTGTTATAACCTGAAATACTGTGTAAACTTGTCATCTTCTTCTTTGGCAGAAGACTCTTCTAATTAACAATTTTAAATGATTTCCTTTGCACTCACCAAAGCAATGCCATAATAAGAAAGCAAGGTAAAATATAAATATTTGAAGAGTTAAATGATTCTAATCTTTCTGAATATAAGCTTATCTCTGATCCTCTCATGCATTTTCTTGGATGATGTTTGATTTTAAAGATTGGTTTTAAACAACCATAATATGAAATAAGTTGAATGATACTTCAAGTATTTATACATTCAACAAATACCTACTACATGCCAACTCACTTTCTCAGGTACAGAGAATGCCAACATAAGTAGAACCCAGTCACAGTCCTAATAAATCTTTCTAGGTTGCCACAGATAGAAAAATTAGACAATACATGGGTATTAAGAGGACAGGAAGCCAAGCATGCTTATTTCCACTTGGGGTATGAAGCATGGCACCAAAGAGTATATCTGTTTGACATGAGTCAAGAAAGTCCATTTACTTTTAGCTGCATATCCTTTTTATATCAAGATTTGCTCCTAGGTATTAGGGATACGAAGATTTATATGCACAAAACCTGTGTCCCAAGGAAGCTTGTGAGCTGGTGAGGATAACTTACATTCCTAAACAAACAATGGCGGAAAATCATGCAGAGGCTAAAGTGAGGGCATAGTGGGGAGGGGGAAGGGAAGAGGACAGTCAGTGCAGGTGGGGCAGTGCAGGAGGTCTCTTAGATGAAATGCCACCTCATTGGAGGCATAGGGTAAAGACACTCCAGATAGAGACCACAGTGCGAGCAAATGCAGAGACAACATGGTGTGTCTGCAGAGCTGTAACGTTTGTTTGGCTGGACCACCGGGACAGAAGAGAAGGTGACTTTGAAGGCAGATACTTTTGAAAAAGTAGGGAAGGGTCAGATCAGACAAGGTCTTGCATTCTGGGTGAAGGCTGTATTCTGCTGAAGAGCGGAGGGGCACGGCACTCCACTCTGCCTTGCAAGTCAGTCTGGCTGCCACAGAGGACGGTTTAGAAGTAATCCATGTGGCCTCCAGCAAAATAAATGGCTATATTAGGTAAATTATCTCTTCCATGGGACAGCTATCTTTTTCATTATTTCTCTCAGGAGAACAATTTGCTTTTACTGGGAATGTACTGTAATCAATCAGCTGTTCCAACAATAATCAATCAGCTACTGTTTATTGAGCCCCTGTTAATGAAAAGCATTTTACATGGTATGTGTGGACCTGGAAGCCTCATGAGTGGCCCTGGTTTCGCCATCCCTGTGGGAGGGGTCCTGGCCCCCCTGCGCCTATGAGCTCATCACCGCCCCCCTCCCTGCAGCTTCCTCTTTGGACTCTCCAGCCCTCTGAGGCCTTCCAGCTCACCCTCCCCATGTGGCCCAGGGCTATTCTTCCCTCCCTCTGCTCAGAGAGCTTTTCTCCAAAATCTTCAAATGGTTGCCTTCTGACTCATTCAGGTTCCAGCTCTCCAGAAGTCTTTCCTGATTACACCATAGACAAGCCCTCAGCTGCCCCCTTATTTCATTACTCTCTTGTCTGTTTTCTCTTTTAAAGGATGTCCCATTCTCTGAAATTGCCTTATTCAGTGATGACCTAAGTTTGTTGTTACCTGGCATCTGCTTCTTTCCATGCCTTGTCCCAGTTATAAGACTCATGAAAGCAGGGACCTCTCCTGCCTTATTCACCATAAGCCCCCCGCCCCTGCCAGCACTTTGAGCAGAGTTCAGCACACAACAAGCATTCAGGAAAGATTTGTTGAATGAATGGCAATGAGAAAACTCTCTAGAGGGTACAACAAAATCAGGTCGATGGATCAGGCTTCCTTCATATATTATGGGTTTCTAAGTATGCGAGAAAGTGAAACTTATGCAGACTAGCAAGTGTTAAAAAATAGAAAATGAATTTGGTAAGCACAGGAAGACTAATAGTTAAGTGAATTATGAGATTAAGACTGATTAAAAGACTACTATAATTTCACACTTGGAAACATTTTTCCCCCTTCCATACAAAACTGCATAAGAAGACTTAAAAAAAAAAAAAAAGTCACCAATCACTTCCAGGAGCCATCAAAAAGCAAAATGAAATGAAGCCTGTTAAAAATAAATTAAAAAAAATAAGGTAAACATACCTCCCAGTTACAAAGGCATCTGTTCTGTTAGAAAAATCAGGAAAAGGGTTTATCTTTCAGCATTTTTTTTTCCTGAAAATAAGTAGATGATTGTATAGTCTTCTGGACCAATTTCTATCTTGAGCAACCACAAACCAATCTTTTAAATAAGATACAAAGAAGACATGTTTTAGTTCATTTTGCAGGTTCTATGGAATTGGCCGCAGACAGTTCCAAACAATTATGTGATTGTTTCAGCTTTCAGTGGATGGATGCATGAGCAAACCTATCCATATTTCATTCTAGTTTACTTCTTGGTTGGCAACTTTGCTTTTTGGATCAAATTATACTGGTTAATGGATTCAATAATTCAACTGTTCCGTGCAGTGACAGTTTGTGCTTCTCAGCCATGTCGGAGGAACTCAGTTGACCCTCTGTTTTATGCTTCCTTTGGTACAGATTCAAACTGCACTAATGAGAGGACTCATTCTTTGAATTGGTAGAGTTTCCTACTTATCTTTCTTTCCATACCTCCAAAAAATGTTTTTGTTTACATCTCCTGTAGATAGCTTTTCTTCCAACATCTCTCAGTCTGATTTGGGTCTGCAAGTTTAATAACCGAGTAAACTAGAGCGGAGAGACCAAATTATAATTATAAATTTGAAAAAGGTCTTTTGCTTCCTATTCAAGCCAATGATTTAGCTGTGCAACTAATAGTTTTGCTTTTGGGGGGCTGCTACTAATTATCACCACGGGCATTGAAGAGCAGTTACGTGCCGTTTGTGGGGTTAGGTGTTCTCCATGCACTGTTACATTTCCTTAAACGAACCTACAAGTTCACTGCTATTATTCCCACTGCCATGTTATGAATAGGAGATTGGAATTTTGAAAGACTCAGTGAATGAGCCAAGAACAAGCAGCTGGTAAGTAATGCACTTCAGACAGAGACCGCATTAGAAATGTGCATTAGCCTCCAAGGGGAGTCATCAAGTCCTGAAGCAACTTGAGTTTGCAGGTTGTGAAAGTCAACAGCCCCACTGTAGGGTGACGATCTTGCTCTCCCGTTAATGCTGGAACAGGAGCCCATCGCTAATTCTACTCCCACCCAATTCATTCCCTCCCTCCCCTAATCTCTGGGATGCTCTGTGGCCTGGACCCATCACAATCACACTGCCACCTGTCTAAATCTCCTTTCTCTTTTCTTTCCTCCTTTAAGACCTTCAGTAATAAGAAGAAAACAAATCTAAAAAGAAGAAAACAAACCATTTCTTTTAAGTTTTTCTCTTTTTCTTTTTTTCCATCTACATTTTTCACACATGAGCTGAAATCCCTCCTCCAGAAATCCATCTTTTCCTTTACCCCAAGCTCTAGAGTTTTCTCCTTTCTCCAAACTTCTGCAGCAACACCACGTGTTTTAGACACAAATTTGTTCTCCGATTTGCTCACATACATTAATTACATTTTCCCAGATGGAATATAAATATGTGCAGAAGAAGGGAAAATAAATTAGCGTGTTAGCTACTCACTGCCTCCCTATCATCCTTAGGAAGAAACTCCAGTCATTAAGATGTTCAGCTACTCATCTTTGGTCAAAACATTTTAATTATTGCTTATTATTGCTTATATGTACTATTAATTGCGATTTGGATAAATATGAAATAGAAAACCAAAGATCATGTACAAATGTACCAATAATTCCTTCTTTTGTTTGTCTAACCATAATAACACACCCCTTCCTGGGCTTGTTCCCAGCACTTTCCAGAAGGGGCTGTTTTCAGAGTTAACTGGAACTCTCTCTCAGTTTCAAGTCCATCCTTAATCTTTCCCTCAGCACCTGCTGCAGCTTCCATACAGACCCTGGGGGTCCTGCCTTTCATCTGCCTCTCCTCTGCCTCCGTGAGAATCACCGACTTCTTTGATCATCTCAACATTCTTCCCTTTGATTTTGCCCCTGACTCTACTGTCCTTCCTTGCCCCGGGGGTTGGGGCAGACAGAGAGAGAGAGAGAGAGAGAGAGAGAGGAGAGAAGAGGGAGGGAGGGAAGGAAGAAGGGAAAGAAGTGAGGGAGGCAGGGAGGGAGGGAGGAAGAGAAGGAGGAAATACTGCTTCTGGGTCTCTTCATGTCATCTTCCCACCTCTGTGTTCTGTCTCTCTGCATGTCTGCATCTTCACACGAGCTGAAATCCCACCTCCAGAAATCCATGTTTTCCTTTGCTCCAAGCTCTAGAGTTTTCTCCTTTCTTTAAACTTCTGCAGCAACACCACGTGTTTTAGATACAAATTTGCTCTCCGATTTACTCAAATACATTAATTACATTTTCCCAGATGGAATAGAAATACGTATAGAAGAAGAGAAAATAAATTAGCATGTTAGTTACTCACTCCCTCCCCATCATCCTTACCTCCCTTCCCAAAGGCTATTCACTAAATACACCTTATTGTAGAGTAAGTGCTTGTTAATTAACCAGCTAATGTCTCCTGCTTGGAGTCAGTCCTATAATTCTACACAGTTTCATAACAGACTAAAGAGCAGATACTTAGCATATCTTGATTTAAAAATATACCACTAAAACCCAATAATTCTCTGAGCAATATAGTATCCAGAACAATATGAGACAAACTGACCGATTTTGTGATCTACATATGCATATATTGTATTATATATACTATTGTGTATGCACACACACACACACAGTCATACATTTATACAGGTCTACATGTATGTGAAAAATAAAATGTTGAACAAATGTATGGTAAACTTAAACTTGTCTGGATTTGTTTTCTTCTTATTACTGAATGTCTTTTTTTTATTTTAAGATTTTATTTATTTATTTGAGAGAGAGAGCCAGGGAGCACAAGCAGGGAGGGGGACAGAAGGAGAGGGAGAAGTGGACACCCGTCTGAGCAGGGAACCCGATTTGAGGCAAGGCTCCATCCAGGACTGTGAGACCATGACCTGAGCCAAAGCAGACTCCCAAGTGACTGAGCCACCCAGGCACCCCTACTGAATGTCTTAATAAGAAGGGAAGAAAAGAGAAAAGAGGTTTAGACAGGTAGTAGTGTGACTGATGAGGTCCAGGCCACAGAGCATCCCAGAGATCAGGGGAGGGAGGGAATGAATTTGAATTGGGTCGGAGTAAATTAGCGATGGGCTCCTGTTCCAGCATTCATGGTGGAGCATGATCATTTCATACAGATAATCTATAACATGTGGCATTGGTAAAACCAGGGAGCTTGAAATGACCCTAGAAATGACTTATGGGAGCTACCTATACTCCAGGTGTGATGTCTGAAGAGCAGAAGGATGTAGGATTCACTCTGGGTCAGCATAATACTGAAGTGCCTATGTGTCCTGATTTGATTTTCTTTCCATTTTACATTATTGTTTTGGGAATTTCTTATATCTGTATTTTAAATTTGCGTTTTATATACAAGGAGAGCTTTAAACAATTATTTTTGAAATGTCGCTAACAAGCAACATCAATTGTCTACCTTTATATGAAACTATACCCCCTTATAGATCTGAATGTGTTGCTCATCCATTCTTTTACTTGTAAGCAAAGCCTATTTCCTCCTCCCCAAATTTTCAAAATGAGGTACAAATTGTAAAATCACCAGATTGATTATTCCCCTTTTCTAAAAATACATGCATGCCTTATTTAGCATGCCAATCCTCCCTGAAGACAGGTGTTACTTAAAAAAAAAAAAAAAAGAGCTGCATTAATTGAAACTTGTCTATGAATCTACACACCTGCACTTCCATGTTTTTTTTTTGTGTGTGAGATTGTGATAAAAGTTTCTGCACCATTTTTGTTTTTCTGATCTTTCTTTCTTTAGAGAACATGTAGTACAAATAATCATATTCAATTTATTCCATCATTCCTTTTGACTTTAACATTTAGGCTCATTTTGTCTTAAAGTCATTGACACATATATATTTGCATCATAATCTACTTAAATGTAAACTGCCATCGAATTTAGCTTTTAAGACTTCTGGGTAGAAGCAGCTAAAAGTGGAATTTATTTTTTCACCCTCTATTATTAGGTTTGGTGAGGGAATTAGGGGCATGTGATGTCAGCCTGGAGAGGCAGGTGGAGACGTGGTAAAGAAGGAGTCATTAGGGACGCCTGGGTGGCTCGGTTGGTTGGACGACTGCCTTCGGCTCAGGTCATGATCCCAGAGTCCCGGGATCGAGTCCCGCATCGGGCTCCCAGCCCCATGGGGTGTCTGCTTCTCCCTCTGACCTTCACCTCGCTCATGCTCTTTCTCACTCTCTCTCTCAAATAAATAAATAAAATCTTTAAAAAAAAAAGGATTAAAAAAAAAAAAAAGAAGAAGGAGTCATTAAAGGATGGAAGATATGGGTACCTGGCTAGCTCAGTCAGTGGTGCATGTGACTCTCGATCTTCAAGTCCCACCCTGGGTGTAGAACATATTAAAAAAAAAAATGTTGGAAGAGAAAGTAGGAGAGGATCAGTGACCTTGGTACACGCCCATGTGTGGAAACCACAAAGTTGGAAGTGTTACTAGGAAGGTGGGTTCTTAGCGAAGGGGAGAGAAGAATGGTCAGAAGAGAGCCAAGAACACAGAGTAAGGGGTCTTGTGCAGGAGTCAGCCACGGTCAAGCCTTCCCAGCTCACCCTTTTGTGCTTCCTCCCCTAGGGACCAGAATCCAGAACAGCCACACAGACGTATGAATAATCCAAGGATAGAAAGACAGATAAAGCAATTGAAAGTGTGCATGTGTGTGTGCGTGTGTGTGTGTGTGTGTGTAGCTAGATGGAGATAGACAAATACGTAAATACATAGAGAAAGATACATAGATACAAAGATGAAGAGGTAGACATAGCATCTGTCACCAGAGCATTGCAAATACATATATCCTATTACAGACACTTAACAGCACTAGGATGTGGTGCATGAGACCTAGTGTAAATTAAGTAGTATATGCAAAGATTTCTGTCAATTACACATATTATGTAAATGATATCTCTTGTGTATTATTAATATATTAACATGTAAATTTTAAATTTTGTACTCAGAATATGAAATGTGGAGGACTAAGACATTGGTTGTTTTTTGTTTTTGTTTTTTGTCATTTTCTGAGGTCTATAGGCCAAATCTTTGATGAGGAGATTAAAGAGGAGAAAGAAGAAGAAGAGAGAAAGAGAAGTGGGGGTGGGGGGAGGAGGGAGAGAGCGAAAGCCAAGAATATTATAATGTAGCTGAGTTGCCTTTGAAAAATAAAAAAGAAATTATGGGAAATTTTCAGCTCTATATAATCTGTATCAGACAAGCTGAGTTGTCCCTCGATTTGATGTCAGCAAGGATTTGTGGGAGCTTATCATAAAGAAAACAAATCACTCGTTCCCGAGGGCCTGGAAGGTCTGTGCGTGACTAAAATCCGTGGAACCCGCCAGCCAGGCAACTTTTGGGAGCGAGACCTGCTGTGCACCCTGCTTGCATGTAGCCTGCCTTCTGGAATGCAGGCTCTGAAGACTGCCTCCAGCCCGGATTCAGGGGCCTCAGTCACCTTGCTGGCACTGCTTCTGCTATATTAGCCACATTTTGAAAGTCATTTTCTCATATCTTAACTCAAAATTATGATGATTTTTCCGTTGCTATCTCACAAGACAGTATTTTCCCCTTGAATTTTTTTTTCACATTATTAATAATAGGCTCAGATCCCAATTCTCATTTGTCAGCGAACAAGCAGAATCTGCCCGGCAGCAGTAGGAGGCGCCCGAGCCCCCAGCCCAGGTTTTATTTATTTATTTTTATTATTTATTTATTTATTTTTTAAATTTCTATTCAGCGTAACAGTATTCATTGTTTTTGCAGGTGTTATCATTACATACTCAGTAAGGACGATGTGAAAGCACAGCGGTAGGAAAATATAAAGCATGCTGCCGACATAAGGTAGTATTTCCAGAATAGCACTCTATCGAAACATGGAGGTCTGTGGATTCAGAACACTGAGCGACTTGAAATTAAATTGCCGAGGTGACTGCCTGGGCTGCCTTTTGCATGAGCAGGAGTTCCCATCGTTCCTGTTCACTATTTGATCGTTGATCACCCCTGAGATGGGAATATTAAAAATATGTCAGAACATAACAAACCATATGTGTTTTACAAACTACATGTCAGAACTCCTTTTTGTCTTGAAACAGTTATCTTTTTATGCTGGACTTTGTTTGTACCAGTGTGTGCAAAATAACATCTAAACCAGCTGTTAATAATTATAACTAAAAATACAATTTATTAAGTCAACAAATACCTATTGAGAGCTTACTCTATGATAGGGATGGCAGGTAGAAAGAAGGTAAAAACAGTGTCCCTACTTTGGGGGGCTCTAATGGAGGAGAATGATACATAAACTTTGTACAATGGTGGCTTTTGAGTACTCTGAGAAATCCCTGTAGTTCAGTGGTGTGCTTGGGACAGAGGATGACGCTTGAACTGCTTTTGAGTCCTATGTTGAAGTGTTTTTGGAACAAAAGGCCCTGAATTCAGAGAAGTCATGATATATACAGCGCCGACGGGTGAGCCAGAATCCCTCAGGGCTGCAGCAGTCTCTGGGGGGGAAGAAGAGGGGGCTTAGCAAACTGTGAAGTGACAGCTTAGCAAACTGTAAAGTGCTGACTGGGTAAGACAATGGACTTAATTTAATTAGACAGAAGGAATTCATCAAAGGGATAGAGATAGATAGATACACACATAGATGACAGATACTTTAGAAAAGACATCTTGACTGTTTTGGGTTGGAGTGAGAAGAGCTTGGAGGCAAAGATAGTAGTTAGGAAGCTGTCATGCTAATTCCGAAAATAATGATGTGATTTACACTGAAAATAGAAAAAATAAGATGGGATCACACACACACACACACACACACACACAGATACACTCTGAAATAGATAGATCGGTCTATCTATCATCTATCTATAGCTGAAGAAGAAGAAGAAGAAGAATTCACGGGTTTGGGTGATCAATTGAAAATCAAGGAATGCAGTAAAGGAAAAAAGTTTTTGAGAATTACTGCACAGTTTGTAGCTGAGTCCCAAGATGAATGATGTCATCATTAATCAAGTGATGAGGAGACAGAACAAATGGGAGAATTGGGTGGATGGGGGAATCCTGAATTTGGAACCGATTTTAAGAAAGCAAATCCAAGTGCATTAGCCAAGGGGTGATTTCTAGTAGATAATCAGAGAATATGGATGGTGACGTTCAAGAGAAGGATTGGAGTTGATGCCCGGCGTAGATCCGTGGACCAAAAGAGTATTGTAGTTGGAATGACAGAATTGTCAAAAATCTCAAACATAGGCTTCAATGATTTTTTTATACCTCAGAGAAGAATATTATAAAGTCCTTGCAGATAACTGTAAAATAGATTTTAAAAATTATGTTTGTTTATGTTGACCTGGATAAATGATGTAAAATGGTTGAGAGTAGAATGATATATTAATGGTTATAACTGTATTAGTATTGCTTTCAAAAATAGATCATAGAGCCAGTGCTCAGATTAATAAAGTCAATTATGACCATTGATATAAACATGAGCATTTCATAAAGTTGACTTGGCCTTTGATGATATGCCCAGAATTTTTTCTTTTTTTTGTGCACTTTAGTCTTAAGGGATATAATTCCTCCCCATGCTTGATGTATGAGAGAGGGATAAGACTTTGGAAAACACAACTTGTCTCAAGTACATCTTTATGAAATAGAGGGCAGTCTATAAATATTCTTACTTGTAAGAACAGGCAAAAGTAAAATGAATGTCTTAAGGATTAGGAAATTTAACTGGGAAGCAAGTAAAGAAGGAAAATAATTCACAGAGAAAGGGAATAGTAACATCCCCCTTTTTTAAAGAAAGATAGCATAGGCAGAGGGAGAGGGAGAGAATCCCAAGCAGGATCCTCCATGCCCAGCACAGAGCCCGATGCAGGGCTCAGTCTCACGACACTGAGACCATGACCCGAGCAGAAATTAAGAGGGATGCCCAACTGACTGAGCCACCCAGGTGCCCCGGTAACATCACTTCTCAATCCTAGGTTAAATATGTTTGGCCAAGAAGCACTTTGATGTCCCAGGACCCCGATTATTAAAAATTTTCCAAGTTTTTAATAAATTATTTTGAAGTAGAAACAGCAATAATTACTAAAAAAGACATATCATGTTTGGCATTCCATGGGCAGGCTAATCAAGGTTTTGTTTAGATATTTTTAGGTGAACTTTGCAGATTGGAGGTATTGCTTTAGACAGTGGTTTCTTGGGGTTCCTGGCTGGCTCAGTCGAAGGAAGCTGTAAGTCTTGATCTCAAGGTTCAAGCCCCAGCTTGGGTATGGAGATGACTTAAAAAAAAAAAAAAGTAAAAATCCTATGGAGAAAACAAGATGATGGCTTCTCCCTGAATAAGGGGGAAAAAAAATGTGTGACTGGGAGAATGCTCAAGCTACTCCTTAAAACTCTGATTTTCTCATTTTAAAAGAGCATTGAGAATTACCTCAAGCCCCTGAAAAGCTGTGTTGCCTTTTGATATGCAAAAGACTTTAGCAAATTTATTTTAGGTAATTATTTTTCCCATTTGCTGTGTAGTTATGAGCACATTGAATCAATACACTTCTTAATAATGTGAAACACATCTTAAGAAAAGTAGAAGAGGTAAAGTGTTTCTCAGACATTTCTGTGACACAAAAAAAGGAAGGAAGGGGCAGGCTGCCTTGAGTGAAGCATGTCCTCTCTAACAGTTCTACTGGTGGCCTCAGTTTCTAATTGAGACTCACAAAACAGCAAGAGATCAATTAGTATCCTCACTTGACATTCTTCTTGAAAAAAAAAAAGTGACATAAAGGGATAGCCTAATGAAAGGAAAGTGGGGGTTGGGGATATATAATGTTCATTACATGGAAAGCGCTTTGAATTTTGCCTTAAAGCAGCTCAAATGCACCATAAAAAATGCAAAGTGAAGCAGTCAGAACTGTCTGTTGATTCTAACACCGAATGACCAGAGCATGAATCTTGACTGTCTTTTTAGATGAAATGCCTTGCTTTGGGAAGATGTCAAGTGTCTATTACAAGGGTAGCAGGACTTCATGATGGTTTATTAAAAAGCAAACCAACAGACAGACAGACATAAGAGATCAATCACATGGCGAGGAGGCCGTCCACGCCCCTGAAGCAAAAGAAGTCTGTTTTGCGGGATAGCTCGTACATTTTCAGATGTGGTAAGGAATCCATAAATGTTGTGGAGATGAAATTATAGATAGGTAAAATCTCTTCTTCATATAATTTGTGGAGTCCATATAGACATTACTGAGCTATGAAAGTGCTCGGTATATATAATATATTTATATATATATATATATATATATATATACTGAGCTATGAAAGTGCTTTTATATATATATATATTTTTATATATATGTATATATTTTATATATATATATATTTTAGTTTTGTTTTTCTTTTCTTTTTTTTTTTTACTTTTCTAGATTTAAGGCAGAAAAAAAGCCTTTCAAATTGCATTTCCTACTGTCCAAATGAGCTGGGTTTTAGAACAACTCGAAGGTGGTAACTAGCCTCTTGTTTAAGGCAAATGAAGCAAACCTAGGGAAGGTATTCACGCTGAATGCAGCAAATGTGTACTTTCTCTGTAGAAAGCGGGATGTTTTCAGAACTAAGCTGAGAATCAATAATAATAGAAGGGGGATGAAAACAGAATCCACAGTTACAGTTCGTTCTGCACAATGGTGTATTTCATTTGATTCTTTGTTCCAAATTGCTTTCTGAGTGGCATTACGTGTAGGCTTTAAAATATAAGTTTTATAGGAAATTGCACTCCTGGGCTTATAGGGAAGAATGTGTCCCGGTTGCTGACATTCAGGCAGCTTTCCTGTAGAGAAAATGTAGGAGCAAAAAGACCCCTGCACTAAGGTTTCACGGGTGCCTGTGAAAGACAGCCTCCCGGCTCCCTCCCCCACCCCCTGCTAAAGAATGCTGAAAGGAATATGACTTTCTGTTAAAATCTGGACTCCGTTATGGGCTTTTCTGATAATAAACATAAGGAGGAGAAAACCTCATGAAGTCTTTTCATTTTAATAATACAGGGTCTGATACATTAAATCAAGCTGGTGCAGCACTTAATCTCACAAGGTACTCATTTCCTTTCATAAGTTGTTTGAAAGTCACTCTCTAATTCCCATATCTCAGGGGAAATAATAATATTTTCCCAGGTAATTAAATCTTGCCTGGGGTCACTGGTACATAGAGCACTGGCTAAGTCAGTTAGATGAGAAATATTTGAACCGGGAACAGAAATCACCTCCTGTTGGCTTTGGCCCCAGGTCTAGTGTGTGATGCTACCTGACATGGACTCCGCTTGTGGGATTCATGCTTGCGGTGGGCGGCAGAGAGGGACGGGAACCAGAGGTGCCTTTGTCTGCTGAAACCACTTTCTTTACTGTAGATCTTGCTTGTTTCCGCTGCCTAGTTATAAATAATAATAATGCAGCGAGCGCCTTTGCATATAACTCCTTCGCAGCTCCTGTGATTGCGGTGGATTTATAAAAGAGGGAGCTCCATATATTTTTTGAAGATTCCGACACATCTGTCACCAGATCAGTTATTAACAGAATCTATTAAACCTCAGTGCCATTATTTTCTGTAGGGCATAAGATCAACAAGTCAAAAAAAAAACTCTTTGTCTTCTACATAGTCAATACTTTTTAAAGATCTGCTATGGAACCAAATCAACACTCCGAGTGTTGAGTGAACTACTGTACGATTTCACTGCTTTGAGTACGGAACCCCTCATGCATCATTCATGCACTAAATTGACTAAGCTGGTGTCGACATTGCCAAAACAACCTGTCAGTTTGGGGGAAATAATCAGTCAAAACAGTTATTGGGTGTCAGGTGAGAATGAATTCTCTTTTCAACAGGTTTTGCCAGTGTTGTGTAGCTCAGACTTAGAAAGCACATTTATTCCAGAAACATTGTCCTTCTTAAGAAACTATCACATTCCCTTGGCCTGGAAGACAGATGGAAAGGCCGTGTTAGGGGATGATGAAGAGGAACTGAGCATTGGGATTAAATGGAGCAAAAGAGACCAGGTTATTTTTTTTCCTCAGCGTGTCACTTATAAACTTTCATTTTCCAGAAACATTTTGTAAGCCAAGCAGTGCGTCACATAAAGTGCAGCACTAACAGGGAGAAATGAAAGATGGGAAATTATGTTGTTGTTGTTGTTGTTTTGCAATATCCCCAAGGTACTTTTAAACATGCTGTGATGTTGCATAATTGCTTACACTGTAGCTGATTATTTGGTGCAGAAGGTTCATATATGTTCCGTTGTTTGCTAAATACAGGAAAGTCAATATGTTTTCTGAATCTTCACATGCTCTCCATTTACTTCTTTTTATCAAAAACATTGAACTATATATATATGTATATTATATATAATTTATTTATATATATTTATATATATATATTTATTATATATATATATAATTTATTTTTAAAGTTACGTATCTTCTCGTCTGTGCCATGATCTTTGCTCCTTCCTTAGAATAAATGACTCCATGGTAGGCAAAAAGAGCCATGCACATATAAAAGTGGTGAGTTATGGAGAAGAAATCTATGTGTTAAAAGTAGAGACTTGTCACTGTCCATGGTTTAGCACATTTGAATGTGTTACTTTTAACTTTGGCCTGAACTGCAACCTTGCATTTATCTTGAAAATGTGAAGCTTGAACATGTAACTCTCATCCCCCCATGGTCTCCCCTCCTGCTGAGAAGGCTGATGAGGGTGCTATTGGTGATGGGAGGCATTCTAAGAGCCAGAGGATCAGAAGAGGGATGGAGGGAGGACTGAAAGTCCAAGTCCATGGACATAGGTAAACCCGAATTTACAATTTAACGATGTCTCTTCTGTGAGTCACCATTCAGAAGTTTCACACCAAATGTTAGAATGAGCCCAAGCACTCATCCGTAAACATCCACACATTGAAATACTCTGTAGCTGTTAAAAGAAAAAAAAATAAAAAAGGAAAGTGATTATATTGTATTGACTATAAGTTATCTCAATATAATTCACTCAGTTATCTCTAAATTGATGAAACTTATCTATAAATTTTAAAACAGTATAGGGTAGGTGTCTATTATTCTACAATTAATGTAATAAAGAGGGAAGTGTGAGTGTGTGCGCACGTGTCTGTCTGTGCATGTGTCTGTTTGGGTGCACGTGGGTTTATGTGTCTGTGTGTAAAAGCAAGCACTCTGGGGGATGCACACAGTGAGGTTAGAATGGACTGGTAGGTAGGTGTGAAGAATGAGGACAGCCGAAGTCTGAACAAGAGCAAGACTTTCAATCTACAATTTATTAACTCATTTTGATTTCTAAGCCATATGGATGAATTACTATTCAAAATAATGAAGTTCGCTTAGAAAAAGAGAAGCTGTATACCATTTAAAAATTATGTTATCCACCTCAAAACAAATAACTTGCTTGAAAACAGTATTACACAAGATGACATCCTGTGGTTTTCCCCAGAACTACAGGTGAATCGTCTCTAATTTCTGAAGAAATTTTACTGGGAAATTCCAATATAATATGGAGGGCAAGATGTAGAATACATAATTTGAATTTCAGGAGCTCCCGTAATTGCCTGCTATGTTTTTCCTTATCCTTCCTCTCCACTGGCCACATATAATATGTACTTAAATTTGTATAAATGCACGAAAACTTAGTAGAAGAACATTAGACAGTAAATCAAAAGTAATTTGCATAAAACCTCTTCCACTTTCTTTTAGTACCTATAGATAATTGACTAACATTTCTGAGACTTCTTTCCTTCGTTTGCAAAGTGAAGATGATTATTCCTCCATTTCTGAGTTACTCTCCATCAAGGACTTAATGCTGCAATATTCAAAACATTTTACAAATGGTAAAGTACTATGCAAGTGGAATTTGATATTCTGGTTATTTTGTTGTACTACTGAATGATATTTATGGCTCAATAACCAGTGTACATGTTGACATACTATGCACATCTCCTGTAACATTCTTATCCATTGACTTGCTTTAAAATGTTTCTGCATGTCATTTTCTCTACTTCTGGAAATTATTTCATCATCCTTTGGGCCAAACCAATTTCTTTTCTTCTGTCCCCTGATTAAATATTATCTAGTCCCCAAAGTCTTTCCTAATTAATACTGTCTTCCATATGTGGCCATTTCATTTGCTTAATTAATGAATAGATATTTACGACCATTTTCTATAGTTAGAATTCTCAGAGATGTTAAGGATTGAGGAGCACAAGGAATCAACCCCACCTCATGCACCTGACTTTACAACAAGCTTGCTGTATCTCTGCATTTCTACAGAGCTTTTGTGCAGCTGACTCAAATGTGCATATGTTGGGGAGGAGAAAATTTCCCTGTACCATTCAAGATTGCTTGGGCTCTTCTAAAAATTAAATCGACATGAGAGAGATTAACAAAGGAAAATCAAATTTAATTATGTATAGAGGCTCCCAGGCAGTCAAGCATGCGAGGCTTATATGCCACCTCGAGCTATGGAGCAGGGGGTAGTGGTCTGAGACTTCAAAAGGAAGGAAAGCAACTCACAAGAAGATGAAAAAGAATACATGTTCGGCAAACAGGTGTTTGGGCTGTCCAGGAACAATGGGACATAGTGGAGGATTTTAAAAAACAGACTTTGCCAGGCTCCTCCCTATCTATTGCACCTGGCTCATATCATACTGTAGCCATCTATCACGAAAGTTTCCTCCCTGGAGGAGGTCCTCTATCCATGTTCTTTTAGGTATTTGGGGGTAGGTTAGAGGTTTTTCCTGAGACTTCTGTTTCTTAAAAATAATCAGCCTGAAATAATCCACATCCCAAAAGAGATACATTTTGGAGTGACTAATTTTGTTATGTATACAACCTACACATACAACCAGAAGAAACAATGGTGCAGATAGAACATTTGCCTATATTTCTCTTAAGACATTGGGATATTTTAGATTTTAAGATTTTTTTTAAATTTCTTTTCAGTGTAACAGTATTCATTGTTTTTGCACCACACCCAGTGCTCCATGCAACCCGTGCCCTCTCTAATACCTACCACCTGGTTCCCCCAACCTCCCACCCCCCCGCCCCTTCAAAACCCTCAGATTGTTTTTCAGAGTCCATAGTCTCTCATGATTTACCTGCCCTTCCAATTTCCCTCAACTCCCTTCTCCTCTCCATCTCCCCTTGTCCTCCATGCTATTTGTTATGCTCCACAAATGAGTGAAACCATATGATAATTGACTCTCTCTGCTTGACTGATTTCACTCAGCATAATCTCTTCCAGTCCCATCCATGTTGCTACAAAAGTTGGGTATTCATCCTTCTTGATGGAGGCATAATACTCCACAGTGTATATGGACCACATCTTCCTTATCCATTCATCCATTGAAGGGCATCTTGGTTCATTCCACAGTTTGGTGACCATGGCCATTGCTGCTATAAACATTGGGGTACAGATGGCCCTTCTTTTCACTACATCTATATCTTTGGGGTAAATACCCAGGAGTGCAATTGCAGGGTCATAGGGAAGCTCTATTTTTAATTTCTTGAGGAATCTCCACACTGTTTTCCAAAGTGGATGCACCAACTTGCATTCCCACCAACAGTGTAAGAGGGTTCCCCTTTCTCCACATCCTCTCCAACACATGTTGTTGTTAAAATGTCTATACTGCCTAGAGCAATCTATACTTTTAATGCCATTCTGATCAAAATTCCACTGGTATTTTTCAAAGAGCTGGAGCAAATAATCCAAATATTTGTATAGTATCAGAAGAGACCCCGAATTGCTAAGGAAATGTTGAAAATGAAAAATAAAACTGGGGGCATCACATTACCTGATTTCAAGCTTTACTACAAAGCTGTGATCACCAAGACAGCATGGTACGGGCATAAAAACAGATACATAGACCAGTGGAACAATACTGGGCCCAGATATGGACCCTCAACTCTATGGTCAAATAATCTTCGACAAAACAGGAAAAAATATACAGTGGAAAAAATATTTTAAGATTCTTAAACCTTTGAAACATTTCCCAGAATAACTTTAGAAATATGGCTCAAGGGTAGTTAAATTATTTTCTGATTTATTAAACCTGTTCTGAAGCTTAGAAATATTTCCTCCCTGAATGATGTAGATCTTCAACCTAAACAATGTGATCTTGCATGAGAAACAATACTTTCTTGAAAAAATTGCAGGTAAAGAAAAATTGCTATATGATTTTTTAAATAGAAATTAAATAAATAAGAAATCATGATAAGGAGATATTAAAACAGTGGAGGACATAAACTTTCTAAATTAATAGGAACTTGAAAGAAAAACTAATCATACATAGTACAGAGTTAATAATGTATGTTTTACAGTAATGCTATCCATGCATTCTTGTGAGGAAGCCATGGACCCAGGTGACTCCAGCCCTTGTGATCAAGCTTGGAACAGGACCCACTGCTTTCTTAACAGCATGTCTTTGGAAACAGTGGCAACCTATTACAGACTTTCTTTTTTAATTTAAAAATAATTTATTTTTAATTTTCTTCCAATATTTATTGAGATAATATTGACATATTGTGAAAGTTTAAAGTATACAATGTGTTGATTTTATATACTTAAATATTGCAAAATGATTATTTCTATAGTGCTAGCTAACACCTTCATCACATCACATAATTACCATTTCTTTTTTGTAGTGAGAACATTTAAGATCTCCTTTCCCAGCAACTTCCAAGTATATAATATAATAGAGTATTAATAACTATAGTCATCATGCTGTACATCAGATCTCCATAATGTACTCATCTTATTAGTAGAAGTTTGCACCCTTTCACCAACATCTTCCCATTTCCTCCCCCACCCTGGTAACCACCCATCTACTCTGTTTCTATGAGTTTAGCTTTTTTATATTCCACATTAAAGTGATATCATACACTATTTGTCTTTGATATACTGGCATATTGTAGATTTTGCTGGTCAGATCAGGTTTATTCAATGATCTCACCAAGTTTGCAAGGTTCAATGAATATGTTTCCCAGATATACATGGTCTCATCAATGTATCGTCCTCACTATGACAGAAAACCAATGAAGATGGTATCAGTCAGTCCCAATTCTACTGCTATGTCAAGTTTCTGCAATAGTTTCTGAAGATCATTCCCTATGGGTTATAGAGTTTAAAGGAATACATACATAAATACATACATACTAAATAAAGTAATAAATTAATTAATTTTAAAAAAATTAATACTTCACCTGAACTACATCTGAAATGGAATGAATTTTGCCGGTGACTAGTGATTTGCTCACTGACTAATAATCATTGACATTCCACCAAGGCAGGTTGATTCATAAATCTCTGGGGTGAAAGTAACTCCAGGATTCTGTACACTATATTTTTCTCTTTCCAGTAGCTTACCTTTAGGGTAAGGAAGTGAAACTCTTCAGAAACAGAGGACTGGAGGAATATTCATCCTTGGGAAGACTCTGTCTTGGGCATTTTTCAAATATCATTTCCAAAAATCATAGCAACATCTCCTGTGGAGAGGACAAATTCATTCCTAGTTACCTGTGTCAGAATGGAGTCTTAGAACAAAGAGGGAGATAAAGTCTCGATCACTCAATTGTCCAGGATGACACTTGGTCACAACCCCAGAAATTTAATCCAACATGATTTCTGCTCAGGAGGTCAGAGCCTTGTCTAGGCCTTCATTATAGCCTCAGTGGAGTGGAGTGTGTCTCAATTTTTTTCTTGGGTTTCAAGTGTTCAGTATTTGAGTAGGGGTGATGGGTCAGATAGCTAAGGCATGGCTTTGAGGTATTCTGAGTTAAACATGTGTTGTCCCAGAGGAATGAGAATACCTAGATGCAAAAGGTAACATCCTAACAGCCAGAATAGAGGAAAAAATCCAGTACAATAATACAACCATCTAAAAGTAAGAACCTGTTAACAGTAAGTAGCACAGTATTGGAATGGGGACCCCAGGTATGAAAAGCACAATTGCCTTTGGCTAGGACAGAGGGCTATCAATGACTCAAAGACCACCTCTCTATATTTTTACATCTGTCCAATTTAGCTTAAAATTTCACCAAACATGAATCTCGCTGTCCTGTTTCTTAGAGTTCAAAGTTTCTTGATAGAGATTAGAAAATTTAACATTGTCATTAATCAAAGATATGTGCTCTCATGTTTCTACAATTATTTTTAGCCTCAAGGAACCTTAATAATATCAGAAAATATTTATCAAGAAATATATTAGGAATCTAGTCATATGGACCATGAAATATGCAAACTACCTCATAGCGGACTAATGTGTTAACATGGTAATTTAGGAAAGGAAGAATATGGTGAAATTGCAGGGAGAGTTGAGGCAGTCAGATGTAATTGCTGACTTGTCCATCAGAAAACCACATACCTTCTCTGATGGGATGGGCCAGCAGCAAAATTTTCAAGATCATGAGTTGGTCTGATCTTAATCACATGATCTGCTGGGCAGATTGATGCTCCCTGGGACTGTCAGTCAAGTGTATCCTGCATTTGAGCCTCTAGTAAGTTAGGTGGCATGAAAGCTACCAAGAGGGGAATGGCATGAGCCCTCCCTAAGGAACACAGAACAGAGAGAAAAGAGGGAGAGAAAATGTGACCTGGAGTGAGTATGAGAACGGAGTGCTTCTAGCACTTGGGACCAAAGTTTCTTTTCAAAGAAATCAAAGACATTTTAGAAAACTTAGAAACACTCAGGAATGGTTATTAATTGAGATGAGGGGAAGCTTTAAGTTCATGAGATGAAAAAATTTCCATCATTTCTTCCCTGCAAAGACAGTTCTAGAATTCTCTACTACATGGAAATGGTCCTACGGGAATAGAATATCAAAGGAAAAATAGTGGAGCTGGAAATACATGTAATATTTAGGAGTCTACATTTGCCATGATTAGTTGGTTGCCATCTTATACCCTATACACTGATTGCCATCTTATACCCTAAATGTCCAAAGAGTGGAAAAGAGAAAAGAGGGCACATGGTGGAAAACAATACATGTGCACCAGGGGGTCTTACTGCTGCGACCAACTCATTTTGTTGAGCAGTATCAGAAACCACTGCCCATCCACCAGGGAATCCATGGATGAGAAAGACATCCTGTGGTTGATAAAGGCAAGAAATGTGGTAGATAAAGAGTCTAACTGGTAAAGAAACGTGTTAGGGGATTTGTGAATATTCAGTTATAGAATTTCAAGACTGCAGACTTTTCAGTTCCTAGAATTTCCAGATGACACATACAATTAGAGATTATCCTGTGTTGTCGAAACAATAGCATGTCATTCCCCACATAGATTATCTTTATTAGTGTATGATGGCGCTTTGTGGCTCAGGTACTGATAACTTTAAACACCAATGGCATTTCCCATTTGACCAAATCACCACCATTGTTTTGAAAAATCCTTTCTTTGGCTCACTATCAAATTGTGGTTCCAATACATACTTTGGACTTCAATGATAAACTTCCTGGCTAAGGATTGGCAGGGGTTTTTGTTGTTGTTGTTTTGTTTTGTTTTTTCCTTCTCTGTCCTAGAGGAGGTTTTTTTTTGGAGCAGGTTTCAAACATCCCAATTAGGGATTATTCAGTTTTAAAGGCCCTATAAAAGCCAACTCGAAAATGCCAAGAAAAAAAATGTTCAATTGATGTGTGCCAGATTACTTAATAATGAACATACAAAAAGGACACCTGTTTCTTTCCAGCCCCCTAATCTATTAATGATATGGGAAAGTTGACAAGAAAACAGAATGTCCAGGCACTAAGGCCACTGAAATTTCTATATTGGCCTCTTCTGGGTAGGGATGGAGGAAGGGGGAGCTTTGACTGCTGTCATTTTGCTTAAATCTTATCATATGACACGGTTACTTTAGAAGTTTGAATGATACATGCTATGGATAAGGAGACCTGCTATCTTGTCCCAGTCCTGCCATTAACTAGTTGTGGACCTTGAGACACATCACCCAGCAAGCCATTTTCAATGTAAGCCAGGTAGCAGGACTCCATGATCTCTGAGTACCTTCCAGGTCAAACTCTGAGATTTTCTCTAAAATTGGAATAACATCATAACTAATATTTTTCTTATCTTTATAAATTTGAGTGTAGGAAAAGATTGCATGCTTGGTTGTGATCTAAGAAAGAAAACGACAGTGCACAAAAGATTTCTTTTATGTTTTGAGGCAATCCCCTCTGAATTTTCTGTCATTGAGCTGCCTTCCTTCCAAAATCCCTACTGACACATGTGAAGTCCATAGCCAGTCCTCCAAAATACATCTTGTATCAGCTCTCCCTGTCTCTGAAGCCAGCACCACTCCTACCTGCACAGCTACAGAAACATTCAGAGTGGTCTCCAGTTTTCAGCTCTTGTCCTCATGGCACCTCATTTTCCACACAATGGTCAAGGGCTCTTTTAAAAGGTAGAGGGGGCATCTGGGTAGCTCAGTCGGTTGGCCATGGCCAACTCTTGGACTCTTGGATTCAACTAAGGTCATGACCTCAGTGTCATGGGATTGAGCCCACGTCCAGCTCTGTGAGGAGTCTGCTGGAGATTCTCTCTCTCTCCCTCTCCCTTTGCCCCTCTCCCTGCTCACTTTCACTCTCTCTCTCTCTCTCTCTCAAATAAGTAAAAATAAAACCTTTAAAAATTTTTTAAAAAATAAAAGCGTAAGTTAGAATATGTCACACTTTGATTTGAAACTCAAGGGTTGGGGCGCCTGGGTGGCTCTGTCAGTTAAGTGTCTGACTCTTGATTTTGACTAAGGTGATGATTTCAGGATGGTGGGGTCGAGCCTCATCTCAGGCTTCACACTCAGTGGGATGTCTGCTGGAGATTCTCCCTCTCCCTCTGTTCTTCTTGCTCTCGCTCTCTCTCTCAAACAAGTAAATCTTTAAGAAAATAAATAAAACTCAAGGGTTTTTTCTTTGATGAAATGATGAAACATGACCCTATGGCCCTATGACCTCATGACCCACAGTGCTCCAACCCTACCTTCCTTTGCTTTTCTGTGGAAGTTTTCCTACACTGTGAATAGCTGGTTTCTTCCAACCTCTGCTGAAATCTTTATCCGAAGAAGATTTTCCTAACCATATTACACTAGTACCTCCCATATTTTCTCTCTCTGCACCATGTTTCTATGTTCCAGGGCACATATTGCAACCTATGCATAGCTTCTAATGTGTTTGTGTTCTTTTTTTATTATTTGCTTGATGAGAGCAAGGATCACACTTGTCTTATACATTGTGGAATGCTCTAGTAAACATGTGTTGAATGAATGAATAAATAAATGAACAAAATGCATTTATCAGTCTAGTTACCTGCATCAGCCCCTTCTAAGAAGGAGAGACAGGAAAATTTCAGGAAGAAAAAGGGATCGCCAAAATTCTAGAATCTGTAAGTTATTTAGAGTGGCCAATCAAGGACAGTCGAGAGCAGTGTGGGAACTCTGGGGAATAGAGTGTTGTAGGAATGCTAATGAGAAAAACAAAGGGCAAGAGGGAGACAGTATCAATACCCCTCCATGGACTTGCTTTTCCAGTAGCTGCTTCTTCCCGTTTGTCATTCCTGAGCTGCTTCATCTGCTTCAACTTATTTTGTCAATCTGACCCTTCCCTTACTTTTTGCCCTTCTTTACCCCAGGTACCTTTTTTTTGCAGCTCATCTTTATTGGAGGTGCTGGGGTCCAACCTCTGCAGGTCCAGGCGTCGCCAAAGGAGGGGTGGTGTCGATGTGATGAATGGGAGAGCCACAGAGCGAGTTCTGGTCAGTAGTCAGGCATCTCTGTTTTATTCTGATTATCGAGCTTCTTATATAGGCAGTTTAATTTGGGTAGGGGATTACAAGCACTTATCGGGTAATTTCTCTTTGTTCACCACATGTTATTTTAGTTAAGTCGTAAAGGGTACAGACTGGTGCCAGGGGTGGGAGACAGGGTGTTGCTTCTTGAGTAATCATGTCTCTCAGATAGCCATGGGAGGTAGCACAAATACGTGCTTTTTGGTAACTTATTCTGAGGTCTGCAGGAAAGCAAGATATAGGTTAATGGAAAATGAGAAGCTATAGGGGTGAACTAGATAGTAAAGAACTGAAGAACTATAGGAAAACAAGGTATAGGTTAATGGAAAAAGAGAAGCGATCTGAAGAAACTAAGTATACAGGAGAGAAGTAAGAACGAGAAGGCATTACCTGGCAGGAGGCCAGGTCTATATCATTGGCTCGGTTTGTGAAAGCCTTGGACAAATACCAACTTAGGGAGGAAACCATCTATTGTGGTACACATCTAAGTTCTCCATTGTTTTAGGTACAGAATAATTTACCTCCTTGGAGTTGCTCCACAAGCCTGAGAGATGTTTGCGGCAGATGAGCAAGGGGCTGTTTATTTGAGAGAGAGACGGGGATCAGAGGAAAAGGCAAGAGACTATCAGATCATGCTTATCTGTGGGGTTAGGCCTGCATTCGTTCAAACCTTCACCTAGTGGGGCAATGCCATCAACCAGGCCTCTTGGCTCCCAACATGGAGGTGTTTGTGACCGGCCAATGACAATCCCCGCCGTGAGGAAAGACTGTTGTTAATTCTAGAGAATTGTTTTGTCTTACCTCACATGCAATAGTCATTCAGCTTCTGAGAAGTTGCTATTCAAGCGTCTTATGGGGAATTCTGTTCTTCCTCATCAGTGTAAAACCTATAAAGTCCTTTCATGGAATGATAATACCTGAAGATACTCTGGTATGACAGTTCAATGTGATCAGTGGGTTGTAAATTAAACAAAACAAAACAAAACACAAGACTCTTTTCATGGGACGTTCATAAAGGGCTCCATATCATGAGGTGTATCCAGACTGATTCCTCAAATGAAATCAGGTTTTCAGAAAGTTTTCATGGTTGAATTTTGAGGGACATAAATATGTTCAAATTTAAGGAAGCAAAATTTAAAATGTAAAATGCCTAATTTCTTTTACCTGGATGATTAAATCCCATGACAAACCGAATGAATCTGCCATGAATTTAGCTTGTTTCCTGTCACGTTGTTTACATATACTGGAGAAATCCCATCTTGTCTAAACCCTGGCATCCTTCTATTAGAAAGAATTCTTCAAAATGACTCCATGTCATGCCCTCCGTGGAAAAACCAGTCCTTGTTCTAGAACAGCTTTTCCTTTGCCATACCCTGATGTCTTGCTTGAGTGTGTCCATGCTCGGTGGCATGTCGCTGTCCATCCCGCTCACCAGCAGTCCAGCAAACACCTGGACCTAGGTCTGCTGGTGGTGCTCCCTCTCTGTAGGGGGCGAGTCCCCGGCAGCATGGCCACTGCTTTGGCCTTTTCTTCTCTCACTCTTCCCGGTGATCCGTCAGTGCTGTATGTCTGTGCCTGTCAGCACACCTGGCGTTGGTTCTACAGAGGATGACAAATTGGTAGCTGCTGACATCTGTGTGGGACTCAAGGACGGGAGATAGACATCTTGTTATCTGAGTTAGTCTTGTCACACGTGGGCTTTCAGGAAGCTTCCCTGAACTCTGTGGCAAAACCGACTTTTTATTTTGTTTTCAGTTTTGACATATTTTTTCATCAGAAAAGTGGAGATCGATGGCTTGGAAAGAGAAACTTAAAAATCGGGTTGCAACATAGATGGCAACAAAATGCTCAGCATGTGTCAAACTGAAACTGGCAAATGCCCTTGGATTATTACTAAGTGTGACTGGATCCGCATTATGGGGACGCATCTCACCAAGGACTGGGAGAGCAGACCGACAGACTCAGTCACTGAGACCGCAGGTGCTCACTTTAACCCTGTGCATCTGTGTGTGTCTGTGTTCTTGAATTTTAATCTCCTTTTCTATTCTTATAAACTTTTATCTTAAAAATAGATTTTTATTTTCCAGGGCATTCCTGTCTTGTTGATACAAGCATGCATTTCACATCTTCTCCTTTACCTTCATCAGCAGCATAGAAATCACGTGAGAAAGCAGCTGTCACTTACTGAGCATCAGCTGTGTGACGGGCAGGGCACTTCGATACACTTGCTTGTCTGGTCCTCACTGCAGCCCTGCCTGGGGCGTATCAGCACATTCACTTTACAGAGTGGGCATCTCCCACTCACACACTGGGCATTATGAAATTCCAGGGCACCGTGGAGCTTTCAAATGGCAAGACTGAGATTATAAACCAGGCGTGGGAGACTTACTTTGAGGAGTACATTCTTCTGAGTAACAACCATATGTTTGGCTTTCTGCTAGACAGAGACGGTGTAAGTGATAGTGTTCATCAGCCTTGGAAGGGTTGATAATTTAGCTGAGCAGGATGCACATCTGCATTAAAACAAAAAGCCATTCAAGATAATCATTTCTAAGTTTAAATGGCTACTCAACCTTTTTGTATTGGGTGCACACAGAATGGATGGGGCTGGTTCAGAAGGAAATGACTAGTCCATGGGCTCTAGCACCACCTGATTATGCCCCGTTGATCTGGAGGTGGTGGAGATTGATAAATTAGCACCCCTTTGAGCTATTTCCTGATTCATGGTAGACAATTTCAAATTATAGACCATCGGAAATTGAGGGAGGGAAGTCTGCAAGGAGCAGGTCTTTTTATGATGCAGGTGGGGGTTATGAAATAATGCTGGGATTTGGACAAGAGGACAGTTGTGGGAGAAGGATGAGACTAGGGGGCATAGTAAGAGCAAGCATCAGTAGGTAAACCTGCAAAGAGTGGACCCTACATGCAAAGACCAGGAAATGGAGGGTAGGCTTTACTGAAAACTTACTGTAGACAGAGCATTTTGTTGTTAAAGAGAGAATACGTACATTCACAGATATGATTTTTATCCCTTGATGAGAAGAAAATAAATGTACAGAGTGTTGGTTGAATTGAGGGAGGGAGAAAAGAGGTCAAACTTATGCAGACTGAATTTGAAATCATGACTTCCTATTTAGGTATTGGTGATTAGAACCAAAAAGATACATGGGATTGAAATTAAGGAGCCTGTAACCCATTGACAGTGTAGGAAAAGCGTGTGTGTGGTCGATGGGGACAAACTCCCATCCTTCTCCAGAGAACAGAGAGTACATTTGCTTGTTTTATAAACATTTAAATAATAGCTTTGTATTTTCCTGATATGTTTTTAAGTGGTTTATCAATACTAATGCATCAAATTCTAATACCTTCCTTCAGGAGAGACTGCACTTCTTTCTTTTTATTTATTGTGGTAAATGAGACAGAAATTTACTCAATGTATTAGCTGGGTTCTCTAGAGAAGCAGAACCAGTAGGTGATTAGATATATCTGTAGGTCTATATCTGTATCAATATCCATTTATCCATGTATTTATAGATCTCATAAACTCATTATAAGGAATTGGCTCACAGAAGAGGCTGACATGTCACAAGATCCGTAGTTGGCAAGGTGGAGACCCAGGAGAAGCATGGATGGTGTAGTTCCAGTCTGAGTTGAAGACCTCAGAGCCAGGAGGGGCAGTGGGATAAGGCCCAGTCCGAAAGCTGGCTAGAGACCAAGGAAGAGCTGATGTTTCAGAGTTCAAAGGACACAAAAGACCAGTTTCCCAGCTTACTCAAGCAGGAGTCCCTTCTTAATCAGGCTTTTTGTTCTATCCAGATCTCCAGTGGATTGGATGAAACCCACCAGCATTAAAGGAGGATGAGGTGTTTTACTTGCTCTACTGTTTCAAATGTTAATCTCATCCGTAACCCTCACAGACATATCCAGAATCACACTTGACCAGATCTCTAGGCATCCTGTGGCCCAGTCCAATTGATACATAAAATTAACTATTACAGCCTCTTAATATTTATTAAGCATACATTATATATCATTAACCATATGCTCTTTGCTTTACCGTGGTTGTCTATAAATTTTTTGCCTTGCTAACTGAGTCTGGATGCATTGAACAGTAACTTCTAGCCCCCTGCCCCTGTCCCAGGCCTGGCCTCTGCCACCCACCATTCTATTTTCTGTTTCTGTGAGTTTGACTCCTTTAGATATCTCATATAAGGGGAAACAGGCAAAATTTTCTTATTGTGATTGGCTTGTTTCACTGAGTGTAATGTCTTCAGCAGTCATCCATGTTGTCACATATGACAGGATTTTCTTCTTTTTTAAGGCTGAGTCATATTCCATTATATCTGTGCATCACGTTTTAAAAAATGTATACATTATGGAACTCTTAGGGTGTTTGCACATCTGACTGTTGTACACAGTCCTCTGGTCACCGCGGGTCTTCAGCATCTTAGTTTCGGTTCTTGTGACTAGGCCCCTGGCAGCAGGATTGCCAGATACTACAGCAGTTCTGTTTTCAAATCTTTTTGAGGAAGCTCCATAGGGTTTTCCATAGTGATGGCACCATTTACAATCACCAACAGAAACTCCACTCTTTCCAAAACTCTGACTAAAACACCTTTTCTTGTTTTCTCTTAGCAAAGCTGAGGCAGACTGACCTTAAAACAAAAACTATCAAGTACCAAGGGAGAAAAAAAAAGAAGGAAAAAAAATGCACAAGGTGCAACATAAAAATAGTGACATCTAAAAGGGCAGTTTCTGCTCTGAAGATCCATGTTGCAGGTACAAGGAGGGAGCGGACTGTTTCTTGCGCTCTGCTCTGTTGCTCTCACTCCGTCTTCCTGCAGCGTCTACACACGGCAGACAGCCCTGTGCTACTGACATCAGGGAGAGCTCCCCGATAACTCACTCCCTCACAGACAGTGCCACCGTAATTCTCAAGGCTCCCTAGTGTCAGCTTGCTTGCTGTGTGCCTATTCCTGGACTGATGAAAAACCATTCTCCGTAGTGACTTCTTTCCTCAAATAGTTTGCAGAATTAGGGGACCCTGATGGCTGGACCTACAAGTTAACATCACCCACACATAAGCTCGTGTATCCCTCTCCTACTTTCCATTTCCACTTAAAAAAGTATTTGTTTCCAAGCATTTTTTTCCCCAGCATCTTAATATAACTTAGCTTTTATAAGGAAAATCAACTTCAGATCCTCTTACATCACTGTTGACAACCCAGAGTCAGCCACTATCATGGATTTGACATATTACCAGCCAGTACAATTTTCAAAAATTTACATACATATTATACTCAGAAATAATATATGCCTATTTAAAGTTTATAAATGACAGTATACTGAATGCATCATACTGTGTTTTGCCTTTAAAATTATGTGTATGAGATCTTTTCATTGGTCGAGATAATATTCCTTTCAGGTGTCATCTCATTCAACCGCTTAGGTGAGTGAATGGAGAGGCCGTTCTTAAATTTTCTTTTTCTACATGGGGTGCATTGGACATGCTTCCATAAATCTTCACCTCAGTGTACAATATGAGTGTTTCTCTAGTATGTACTCTCGTAAGGAGAACTGAGAGGCTGTAAATGAGACACACACACCCAGTTACACTGGACAATGCCAAGTTGCTGGTCAGAGTAGCTGTAGCTGTCCACTAACACTGCCTGTGAGTTCCTTTCCCACATCGCTTCGTCAGCATGTGATGTTTCCAGCCATTTACATTTGTATGACTCTGAGAGCGGAAAGAGGATTTCATTGTAGCTTTAATTTGTGTTTTCTTCATTACTGACGAGGGAATTTCTCTGTCATCTCCCTCCATCACAACCGTTGTCTCTCCATCTTCTTTTTGTTATTTATGTTTTGTCTGCTGTTGTAAGTTATTTGCCAAGACACTCAGAACTTAATTTAGAGCAGTAATAATTATTTTATCTTAAATCTATAAATTGGGCATTCTCTTGCTTCTGTCATTCTCTAACTTTTAATTTTTCTCTTTCTCAAAAATCTATTTTTAAGAATACTTACACATGCACATACATTATATAGATATATGTATCCAAGTTGGGACGCATACACACACACATACATGTTAGATAAATATAGAGGTATTGGGGATAATTGTTTGTTGTTTAAGTGCAAATATTTTCTCTAAGTGTGTTGCTTGTCTCTTAAATCTGTGACATTCTTTGGCAACAATTGTTAAGAATTTTTTAAAGGAATGGGGATTTTATTGAATGCCTTTTTTCTGAATCACTGCACATGATCTTGTGATTTTTCTACTATAATCTTTAAATGTGGTTAATTGCACTTGATATATGTCAAATGCACTATAATCCATGCTTACATTTCTAGAATTACTTGTATATCAACAAGTACAGCTCTTACCTGCCACCCAGTCACAAGGCTACTCATATACCTCTCAGGTTTTCTGATAGGGCAACGCCCCACTTATAGCAACACAATTATTGTGTTAATGTATTGCTCTGTACTAAGGACCTGGAGCTTAATTCACAGCAATAATTATTTTATCTTAAATCTGTAAATTGGGTAGATTCCACTTGGCATCAAGCTGAAGTAGCTTGAAGGAGGCCTGGAACCATCTGGATATTGTCTCATTGGCATATCTGGTGATTGATACTGGCTGTTGGTAGGACCCTTAGCTGCAGCTGCTGAGCAGAACACTGTTATGTGTTCTCACAATATGGTGGCTGGGTCCCAAGGGCAAGAACCGTAGGAAAGAACCCATGGAAGCTATGCCAACGTATGTGACCTAGTGTCAAAAACTATGCAGTCTCGCTTCCAACACACTCTGTTCCTCAAACAGGACACCGATGTTGGTCCACACTTAAAGGGAGAGAAGTTACACCACCTTTGGTTTGGTAGAAATGTCACAGAATTTGAAGACATATTTTAACACAAATGAAATGGACGTTAAGGATAGGACAAAGTTTCTCAAAGAGCAGCATGCAATGCTTCAGCGAACAATGTGGTCCATGGAAAAATTTCCATCCTTCTGTGAAGAAAAATCAGGGGATTTTATTTTTTGGGTAACGATGTTTTCTGTGTTCAGGTATGGTTCTAAGTATTTTATGAATTTTGTTCACCAAGTCCTCATAAATCCCTATGATTTAGGTTCTATGATTATTCCCATTTTTAAGATGCGGGGGAGTGAATCAAAGGTGGTTAAATAAGTTGTCTAGGGTTGCATAGGTAGTAGGAAATGACTGGGACTCAGACCCTTATGGTCTGTTTCCAGAACCTAGGTTTTAGTTACATCCTGATTTTCTCTCTGTAGTAGAGACAGACTGGGGCACAGGAGGGAAGGGAAGGGGACACAGGGCTAAGTGGCTATCCTTAAGTGAGCCAGTGGAATGAATGAACTACATCTGTTTATTTATTTTTTTTCTTTTAGACTTAGTTCTTTAAAAAATACAAATCATGCTGGCCTGAATTTTTTTTTTCCATTTTACTTCCCGTTTCAAAGAACTAACCTCTGATTTGTTGAAAATCTCTTCTACTTCTGCTAAGTATTTAATTCTACCTTCTTTTTCATTCTTCATTTCTTTCTTCTTTCTGTGGGTTTTCCATAAGCTTATGTTCCAGGCTTTAGAATGTAATACCTGGGTATTTATTTATAACTTTTCTCATATGTACACCTCATCTTCATGCAAGTTTACACACGTCGGAGACCTGTGCGGTCGGCTGTTTCGGGATGCAGCGCTTGTTGCTCTTCCCGGGTCCGTGGCAGTTTCCTCTTGGTTCTCTGTTTTCTGCTGATACGCCTTGAAAATCTCCAGCCACATTGGGATGAGGACTTATACATTATAGCCCTTCAGAGAGTATTTTCTAGAAACTCCCCAGGAATTGTAGACTAATATGAGTAACAATTAACCTTCATAGTATCACAGAGGGAATTACCTCCAGTTACAAAAGGACTGGGGCAAAGTTCAAATAGTGCCCTTTGTAATTGAGCAAAATTAGATTGCTTTGAAATGAAAACAAAGGAAGCCTAATAAATTGTTAAACTTTTCAGGACCAATGAAGTTTTTTTTAAAGAAATCCAAATCTTTGCGTCAGAGAAACCTCACAGCAGAGAAAGTATGGAACCAGCCCACCCACCGACTAAACATTCACCTTGGAAACAAGATTTGTGTTAAGAAATTAAGTTTTAAGTTGGATTTTATTTTTATTTATCACTAAATATACTTTATATGTTTTTCCTCATAAGACGCTAAGAAAAAGAAAACCAATAGGAAGAGAAAAGAATGCTTCCTCAGGGAGTAGTCAGTCCACATCCAGTGCTTAATTTGGTCATTGTAAGCAGTCAGAGTTGAAGCAAGGGGTGAAAAGTGCTCATTTGGGGGCTTTTAATGTACATGTGAGTGTAAGCAGTAGAAAGCACATTTGTCTCAAATTGTGCGTTTTGCCTGCAGTGTAGATAGGAATGAAGAATTATGTTCTTTAGGGTATGTCAGGAAATCTGTTGGAGATTTAACTATTGAATACCAAAACGCAAACATCTCTAGGTTTGTGTTCCATGACGGATTATGATTTGAGTGATGTAGCCTGGCTGGGTCTACATGTCTTTCTGGAAGGAATTAACTGGTGCATAAGAGGTAAGGCATTAGCTTCTCAGCATGGGAACAGGTTGTCTGCTGGAAAATGTTTCAACAATTTTTTTTTTCAACTAATGTGTTTCACTATGTGGAGGGGATCTTTCCCCGTAGCAATGACTCCATTCTGCTGTCTCTGCTTAATGGGAGACACCCTCGTCTAGCTCTCTAGAAACAGACCATATGGGAAAATACGCCATATTTTCTGCCCGTAGAACATTGCGGTGTCATATGCACATGGATGGAAATTTCCAAGAAGGCTCAAGTTAGGATTCTTCCTTTCCTAGGAATAGTGCTTTATTTTCTTTAACAAGTCTTATTTTTTTAATGAAACTTATAAGTAATACCCATAGAAAAAGCAAATAGGGGAAATATTAAGAAATAAATTATAATATATGATAATATAAAATTAATATTACTAATAGTGAATTTATTGTTGAGTCAGTAACAATTCCGCACAGCCAAATCCCGAATCCGTTAACAGGGAGGTCGAAATATGTCTTTACTTCTTTTAGGAACAGTTGGCTATGACGCCCGTTAAGCTGGAAAGAGAGCAGGAGGCTCTGTTACATATTGGATGCCATGAACAGTAATAGCTTAAACTATTTCACGGAAGAGAAGCACATCAAGTTCTTAGAATTTTGATTTAAGAAAAACACAGGATGTTATTAGATGTGATTATGTGAAATGATGTCCTTGCCACAAATGGAAGTCATGCTTTGATCAACACTTTCTATAAATCGTCTTTTTGAAGTTCAGGACAAAGCAGGACAAAGCCCATCTCTGGAGCTCACGTGTTGTCAGGCCCTGCAACCCAGTTGTCCTGTAACCTTGGGCAAATCATGGTTTTCTCTCATCTGTAAAAAAAGAAACTACACTGTATCTATTTTAGAGCATATTTAAAAAAAAATAAGAATGTACATGTAGAATACTTAGCATGAGCTTTGGCACATAGTAAGCACTCAGTGAACGTTGTCGTTACTAGGTATGGCATTATTATTTTATGGCTAACGGGGTGATTGCAGAGGAAGACACCCATGTCTGCTTTATGACAGCATTCAGCCATGTGATCAGCACAAAGCGGAACTTCGAGACCATCCTCCATGGTTCATTGTCACCAGGTAACTTGAAAGTAGCACAGAAAATTTTCTTAGATAAATTTCATCCTGAGGACTTCAATTGTTTAATGAAGATGTATGTATGTATGTATGTATACTTTAGAAAGAGACAGGACAGAGCCTGTGTGTGAGAGGAGGAAGCGGCAGAGGAAGAAGAGACTGTCAAGCGGGCTCTGCCCTGAGCACAGAGCCCTGCGGTAGGGCTCCTGCGGATCAGCCTGCGGTCAAGACATGAGCATAATCAGGAGTCAGATGCTCGACCAACTGAGCCACTCAGGGGGCCCAAGGACTTGAATTCTTTAAATCAAAATATTATGGAATATTAATGAGGCCGACTGCTATATTCTGCCTCTTTTCTCAGCCCGTGTTTTACCCCCCAGGCTTAGAATAACTTTTCTATTTGTGTTTTCACCAAAGTCTTCCAAAAGAATATCAAACATGTAAACTAGCATGCATTCTAGACTTTTATGAAATAAGAAAATATTTTTTCAGATACATTTCCCAAGAAATGAAAAAATTCCACTAATTCAGGTTGAAATTACATTGCTTTGAGTATTTTCATTTTGATTCCGACTCTTCTGAAATGCCTAATTATACAAATAAGAAAAATTGTTTCTCAGTTTCTTAGAAACAGGGGAAAATGACTAAAATCTAAACGTAGATGGAAAAAAAAAAGAAGCAAATAATTGTTTAGACAAAGGACTAGCAATTTTGAAAGCAGCTTCTCAATTCCCCTAAATAGGAAAAAAAAATATTTTAACAGGCTTGCATTTTGGGGATGATGATGGTGGAAGGCGATTATCAGGAGTGTGATTGTTTCTGATCAAAGGTCACTGGTTTAGAAGATGTTTGGAGGAGGAGTGACATTTGCATTTTACCTTCTGCTTGTACGCTTTTGCAATGACTTTGATGTTTAGCTACATGGTTCATTTTTTGTCCTCAAGTATGATTAGAGGACCAGTTACTTCTGGAAGACTTAAGATTGAAAATGACTTCTTCCTCAATTAAAAATAAAATCTGAGAGTTAAAACACAGCCCCTTGCCCTATGGGACCGTACTCCTGCTTCTGGGCAGCATTGGGGAACAGTCTCCTGGTTCTCACTGAATGAAATGTAGGTCATCAGAGAGTCAAAAAGGTACAAAAAGCATGGCCCTTTCAAAGTAGATAACTGTATTCCCTGAAACCCTGTTGGCATTAGGAGTAACAGATAGAAACATGGAAAATGGAGGGGCCACACACAGGTACCGGGTTCACCGGACAGCCCCATGGTAGTCGAAGGATTTTCATTTTAATCATTGCTTTCTTCTTCAATTTAGTTCTTCTGGTCAGATTTTAAATTGGCTCTTTGTTCACATGCTATTACTAATCTGTTATTAGACTTTCATTTTTTATACACATTGGCATGTGTAAAAAATAACCCCTTATCATTGATTTCAGACTGTGATATTTACATGGTCGATGACTTTCATCTTTTAAAAACAGCCGTGGTGATTCATTGCTGCCTCACATTATAAAAAGAACCCCTCATGTTTGGCCAATGTTTCTGATTCACCTGAGAGTAACTTCCTACATTTGAGTAGTTTTGGGTAGAACATGGCAGTCTTTCTTTTTGAGATATGAGCTTGTGCCTCTACAGGTTTTTGACAAACAGGAAATTAAGTCCTGAGTCCATAAGTCACCTAGAAAATGTGAATAGAAAGTGCATTTTCATTAGATAAGCTTTGACAATACCATTTCAATAGCATTTACAGAGAATGATTGAGTTTCATTCTTCTACATAGAGCTGTCCAGTTTTCAATAGCATTTAAATTTCACAGCTAATTATTAAGTTACAGACATGTTCAAGAAAAAAGAAAAATGATAATTTGGATTAATCTTAACATTGCTTTATGGAACAATTAAGATGGGTTTTTTGTTTGTTTGTTTGTTTTTGTTTTTGTTTTTTTTAAATCTCAGTGAGGAAGAACTTTGCATTTACCAGAATTTTCTCCTCACAGATAGTGTTGCGACCAGAGAATCTGTATTAGGACAACTGCTCACATGGTCCTCACCCATATTCCTCTAAATAAAACTCTTTATGGGGCAACTGGATGGCTCAGTTGGTTAATCATCTGTCTTCAGCTCAGGTCATGATCTCAGGGTCCTGGGATCAAGCCCCACATCAGGATCCTTGTTCAGTGGGGAATCTGCTTCTCTCTCTTTCTTTCTCTCTGTCCCTCTGTCCCTCCCACTGCTCATTCTCTCTCTCTCAAATGAATAACATCTTGAAAAAATAAATAAATAAACCTCTGTTCTAAGTCACTTCTGTAGAATGAAAAGATTTGTTACGTAGTTACTAGACAAGTTATGAAATAAGCATATATTGTTAAATCTACAAAAAATACAAATATATAAATATACAGAAATATAGAAATATAGAAGTTTTATGTAGAATTTTATAGAAATTCTAGAAATATAAATATATGTATGTAAGTATAAGTATATGTGTTTTTGGTCCTACCACTATGAGTGGTATTGATGAGACGCCTGGATTGGTGTGAGAACTTGCAGATATGAGCATATGAATTGTAAGGATAGATACCAAGGATAAATTTAATGAATCCAGTCTTTTATAGAATCAAACTGAAGATTAAGTTGAGCCATCAAATATTTCTCAAACGTTTAATCATAAACTAGAATACAATTGGAAATCTGTTGTATAATATTGAAGGAAAGTAACAAAGTATTAATAAGCCCTATCACAATGTTGTATAACTATAGTATATATCATTATATGTAATGATTATATATATGTCTATATATATCACAGATTATATAATGTCTGCATTATAGATCAGTATAGTTTCTCATCTGATCTACCTAGAAAGTGTTTGAGATAAGAAAACAGGTTTATCATTACTCTTTTAAGAGATGAGAAAATAATACTTCACTTCAGGGGCCCCAAACTCGTAGTGACAGAGGCACATCTAGATAGATCTCTGATGGGAGTGTAGTCTGCACACCTTCCATCATAACAGGCTATACCATCTCTCCAAAAAGTTAATCCTTTCTCAACCCTTTTCCAATTTTAATACATACAAAGCCTTCCCTCTTATGGCTTGAGCATGCAGCAGATTAAAATCTTGTGGATTTATAAATTAGTAGAATCAAATGATCTATAGATCTTTTTGTTCAACATTGTTATTTGATACATATGCCCACAAGGCCATAGGAGTTGGAATGACTTGCTCAGAAACGTAGAGCCTGAGCGACAGAGCTGGAAATTACAACCTGGCATATCCCATGCAGTTTAGGAGGCTTTCTGTATAATCACACCATGTGAACCTCACTTTCATGCAATTGTCCAAATCATATTGCTGATCTATAAGAAGAAAAAAAATGCTTATGGAAACAATGGGATGCTTGTCCTATCAAAGAAAGGAGGAAGACAGAGTGAAGGAAGGTTCAGTATTTTCACTCTAACTGGGTGACGTGGCCACTGGTTTGAAGTCCCAGCATAACGGATTCATAGCTAAGGGTTTGTCTCTATGAAGAAACAACTTTGGGCCTACCTTTCTTAGCAAAGATGATCCTGTGTTGTGTGTCTGTGTATGGCAGTGTAGTGTTCATGTGCTTTGTCTTCTTTCTTTCTTTCTTTCTTTCTTTCTATTTTTATTATATTAGTCACCATACAGTACATCATTGGTTTTTGGTGTAGTGTTGTCTTTTCTTTTTTTTTTCTTGGAAGCTTCAAATCATGCCTAAGGAAAAGAAAATGCTGTAAACTAGTTGTGAATGAGGTACTGCATTAGTCTTTTTTAAAATGTGATGAAGAGGGCGGGGCACCTGGGTGGCTCAGTGGGTTAAAGCCTCCGCCTTCGGCTCGGGTCAGGATCCCAGAGTCCTGGGATCGAGTCCCGCATTGGGCTCTCTGCTCAGCGGGGAGCCTGCTTCCCCCCTCTCTCTCTGCCTGCCTCTCTGCCTGCTTGTGATCTCTGTCTGTTAGATAAATAAATAAAATTTTCTTAAAAAAATGTGATAAAGTAAAGACATTATCATTTCTTAGGGTATCCATACAACCTTGTGAGATTGTAATCAGGAGTTAATTAATAATTTAGTAAATGACACTCAAAGCCTCTTAGTAAAAAAATAGGAATGCCACTGGATTGGAGTTGATCAAGGAAGAGAGCCCAAGAGACTCTAAAATAACTCTTTCCAGTGTTGGAAAGATGTTGAATGTGTAACTTCAGGAAGGTATACAATAGGTGCCATTGGCTGAAAATAACTGTTCTATGATAAATTGGCAGCTAGGTAGCATCTCAGTCTATGGGGCAAGCAGAATATTAACAAGTGTTTTTCTGAGTATTGTATTAAAATATTATATATTAAAGTGATATATTTATTATGAAAATGCATGGCCACTATTTTAGAAAGTATTAAGTCAATACTATAATTCAGGGACATCTATTTTTGTGAACTTTCTGTATGTTTGGCAGATTTCCCTGTGGGATGAAAATCTTAAAAGTCATTCTACCTCTGGGCATCTGGATGGCTCTGTTGGTTAATTGACTGACTCTTGATTTTGGCTTGGGTCACAGTCTCAGAGTCCTGGGATCCAGCCCTGCATCAGGCTCTGGACTCAGCAGGGAGTCTGCTTGAGAATTCTCTCTCTCTCTCTCTCCCTCTCCCTCTGCTCCTCCCCCTGCTTGAGCATACACATCTCACTCGCTCTCTAAAAATAAAATAAATAAACCTTTTTTTTTTAAAAAAAAAAAGTCATTCTACCTCTAAAATATTGATAACATGACAGAGACATTGACAAGTTAACATTGTTCTGTCTTTGCTTGCTACTGGTTGCATATATATGAAAATTATATCAAAGACTATCACATTAGCTAGAAAAACTTAATTAAATAGGTTGTTGAATGCCTGTCTTATCATCATAACACATAGTCTTAAAACTTTACCTTCAAATGTCATGATTATTCTCTTACCTATAATATTCCTGGAGAGGTGAGTTTCCTACAGCTTTTTAACTGGAGATGAGAATTTGATTGCTATAAGTAACCACCAGGTGACAGGCTATTACGACATTGGTCTGCAGTTTGGGGGATTATATTTATAAGATATGATAGCTTTGCTTGAGTAGTAATGACATGATATGAGAGTTAGGCTCTATAATGGGAAAATGGTTAAAGTTTTAAAATTTGCTTATTTGCACAAAATTGAATCTACCTATCTAAACACTTAGATCCATTTAATTAGCCAAGGACTTACCAAATGCCTGTAGGTATTCAGGTATAATTACTCTAACTTGCCCCTTTCAACTTACTTAAATAAAGAAACCAAGTAATATTTCTTCATTGGATTTCTCTTTAATAATTAGCATTTGTTAGCTCCTGATGCTTAATTAAGTCAGGGAGTAGACCCAGTCATTTTGTGTCAGAAGAAGGTCTTATGCAGAAGGGCCGGTGAACACCAAAGTGTGGATGTCAGAGGAGTCATAGATTGCAAATTCTGGCTGGAGAAAGCGGAACGGTGGGCCTTCCATTTTGCTCATTTGCACAAGCCTGAGGAGGGAGCATTCTGGGGAGGGGAAGAATAAAGCATTTGGTTTGGGAAACATTAGATTTGTTATGCACATCAGGCATCCATTCAGTGATGTTGTCTTGGCAACTGAATAAATGAAGCTGATGTTCAAGGAGAAAGTTCAGGACTGGAAGTGTGTATCTGGGAACTTCAGTCTATAAATTGATTTGAACCTCTGAGATTGGCTGTGATCATCTAAAAGCTGGATATGGACATTAAGGACTGAGCCTTGGGTTATTTAAATGTTTAGAGATGAGAAGATAAGAGAATTCAGTGAAAAGAGAATATGAAATTGTTATAAAGATGAAGGCTAAGAACCAGGAATTCTTGGTGCCATAACATAAAAACTAGATAAAATGGAAATCATGCATCTATGAAAAATTGGGGTGTGTGTGTGTGTCCATAAAGCATTATGTGGACAGACAGCAGAATGTTCATAGTAGCTAATACCATCTAAGTGATAGGAATAGGGGTCAGGATATGTATTATGTTATCTTTTATTCATTAATGTACTGATTGATTTTTTAAGTAATTATGTTTTATTTTTATAATTAACAGGAAAAACTTTTTGCATTAGAAAAAAATTGGCAGGCTTTTCATAGACTCGGTCTCAGGATAAGTTTCTCCTCTCATTTACCATACTATCGATCTGCCCAATATTGATTATTTTTCTTTGTAGCTTTTGTATTTTCTCCCTAGAAGCCGGCCATCTGCACAGTTCAATACCTTTTATCTCACCTCTATTATTTACAAGAACAAAAGCCCTGGAGAGAAAGAATTTTCATGAGTATGAGATTGATGGTCTCAACTAGACCTTAATGTACACACTAAAGTTCATGCATCTTCACTGTCTTTATTACATTAAAGAAAGCTTTAGAATGAATGATGTGGGAAGTGAGGAGAATCTGCTGTAGACAGTCCTTAAATTTTGGTCCTAAAACATAACTTAAACCACTTTTACCTTAATTTACCTTGTACTGCACAGGCAGGAGTGCCCTGGATACGTGTGAGTGTGTGTGTGTGTGTGTGTGTGTGTGTAGGGTGTGCTACACATATCATGAGGCTTTAAGACAGTAACGTGCTGCTTTCTGCTAGTGTCTTCAATAATAAGTAGTCGTTTTCAGAGACTGACTTAGAACACTTTATTTGCAAGAGCACTTCTCATATTCTCGGAGGGCAAACATGAAGAGTAGCCTTCTCAGAAGGTGCAAAGTATTGTGTAAGGGCTATCTCAATGCTAACATAAATCAAAATATAGCAAGCAAAAGAAGGGAAAGCAGGACAGATAGAGTCACATATCTAGAAGAGCAAATCATCACTCTTACTTTGCGTGATGTGACATAATTTCAAGAAGTTCAGTTTTTTCAAAGAACAGGCATGATGTCTTTCCTAAGATAAGTATAACATTGAGTACATTGCCAATTTGGGAAAGAAAAAAGCCAAGAAAGAGGAAAGAAAATTGCTTTTTCTTCTGAGGAGGCACTTAAACTTCTTTAGAGCATCTGACAGACAGGACGGTTATCTTCCCGGTGGGATTCAGGGCGACCTTAATATCATGGGACATCCGCAACCATGTGTTTGCAGAGATGCTCCCTCCCTTGGATGACAGCTCCTCCATGAAGATGCCTCCTCCTGTTGCCCTCAGAGCCTGATCCCTTCCACGCACATGCCCATAACCCCCTACACACACGCACAAACACACACACACACGGGCTCTCACCGGTGGACTGAGTTTTGGCAGTCTCGGCCTGGAAGTCTCTAATGTTATTTATTTTGTTTATCATCTCAGTAACTAGTGGCTCACTATCTAAACAGAAGCCCCAGAAATAGCCAGAAGATGGCTACAAGTCTCCAGGGCAGACTTGTAGAAAATTGTGGCAGACCAATCCTACAAGCGTCTGTAGGGTGGGACTTCCCTACTCCTTATGTTGAAATGTGTCTAGTTCTTTGAGCCTTAAATTTCCACTCATTTGGATTCCTGTATTCTCTCTCACACACCACTTGTGGTCACGGGTGATGCACATGATGGCCACTCCGACGAGACATGTTACTCAGAGCTTTGCATTTATCCTTTTAAGTAGTGATTATCTGAAAAATATGGCAATTAGAAAACATGCTTTGGAAACACATGCATTCTCTCTTATATAGAAGTATGGTCAGTCATGGTGCTGCACTTAACTCAGTACCAAAAGCATATATCTTCAGACAATAATAGAAAAACTTCCCTCTGTGAGCTACACCCATGGCTGTTTTTAGTGCGATCCATAGAAAACATGATAAACCCCCTTCCAATAATTTTGATCTACTAAAGTTTCTGGACAAGAGGAGATGCCGTGAATTTGTTCTCATGGTTTAGAATGGTCTGTACAAGGATAATCTTTCTTAGGGCCGTATTATGCTCTCACTGTGTTCTAGATTTGATGTATTCCAATTTATAAGGAAAAATCCTCCCTGGTTATGAGCAATGTGACAATTTTATTTTATTTTTCTTTCTTTCTTTTTATTTATTAACATATAATGTATTATTTGTTTCAAGGGCAAAGGTCTGTGAACTGTCAGTCTTACACAATTCACACAGCACTCACCGTAGCACGTACTCTCCCCAGTGTCCATAACCCAGCCACCCTATCCCTTTCCCCTAACCCCCCCGGCAACCCTCAGTTTGTTTCCTGAGATCAAGAGTCTCTTGTGGTTTGTCTCCCTCCCGATCCCATCTTGTTTCATTTTTTTCCCTTCCTGCCCACCATGACCCCCCTCTCAAATTCCTCATATCAGGGAGATCATATGATAATTGTCTTTCTCTGACTGACTTATTTTGCTCAGCATGGTACCTCTAGTTCCATCCATGTCATTGCAAATGGCAAGATTTCATTTTTGATGGCTGCATAGTATTCCAATGTAGATATATATGACATCTTCTTTATCCATTCATCTGTTGATGGACATCTAGGCTCATTCCATAGTCTGGCTCTTGTGGACAGCAATGGGATTATTTTAAAACAATGACATTGCAGTTTTGATTTAAAGAGGCTAAAGGGTTTCTATTTCCCTTTACTTTGACACTAGAACACTTCAAGTGCACGAGTGTGTGTACTTAGGAGCTCATGTTCTGAAATGTTCTTTAATAGAGTGTGTGAATGTGTGTGTGCATGTCTATGTGTTTGCACACACATGTGTGCAGGAGCATGGGTGCTTATGCGTGTGTCTGTGTGTTTATGTGTGTGCATGTATATCTGTGTGTTTGCACACACATGTGTGCACACATGTGTGCAGGAGCGTGGGTGCTTATGTGTGTGTCTGTGTGTTTATGTGTGTGCATGTATTTATGTGCATGTGTGTATGCATGTGCCTGTTGATGCCTGGGTGTATTTGTCTTTGTGTGTGCATGTGTGTGCACATGTGTGTGCATGCATTTGTGTTTGTGAAAAATGGTAACAGGCTCATAAACTTCTGGTACATCTAACACTGGAAATAATACCACTTTAAGAGATAATAAACTCCTGGCCTGAGAATATATAGAAGGTTCAGTGCATGCTAGCTTTGTGCCAAGATCTTCTAACTTTTAACAGAGTTGTCATTAGGAAGCAGCATTTTGACATATATATATTTTTAAGGAAAAATAGTAATTACTTTTATTTTCCAACTTTAAAGATAATTGTTCTAGTTGAATTTTGGGTAACTCAAGAACTATTATGCTCTTACAGAGAAAATTTTTCTTTAAACATAAACTTAAATGAATATATGAAATTATTTTGGCTGTTGTGGTTCTCATCATTTCTGGCTTTCATAAACTAAACTCTAGTGGGTAAAAATTATTTTTAGGATCACCTTAAGGGCAGTACATATAGGATATTTAAGTAGCATGCCAAACCAATCAATTTCTACATAGAGAAAGAAAAAAAGAGAAGAGGGGAAGGAAAAGGACAGAGATTGGTAGTCTGTCACAAAGTGATTAACTATATATTTCACTGTCCAGATTAATGCAATTAATTCATTTATTCATCATTTGTAAACTAGTCCATAAAATATTTACTAAGTGTCCAGTTCCCAAGCAATAGCGTAGGAGGGAGGGTGTTCAGAGCAGAACTGATGGAGGAAGACTTGGCACTCTCGCTTTGCCATGGTTGACTGCCATGTGGAAGGCGGCACAAACCAGATTTAGGAGTTGCAATAGTAAGGGAGGGTTGGCTTGTAGAAACACTGAGAAATAGTCAATTAGTTGGCTATTTGTGGAGGCTTGAAAATGGGTCAAATTTGACTCATATTTCTAGGATAGTTGACAAAGTAATGATCTCAAGAAAACTAAAAAGGAGTGGTTGCCAAGTCTCTGACCAACATAATGTACATGAGGTGTGCATTTCACAGACTATAGGTCATCAGAACCTCAGAACCTCAGAGGGCTGAAGGTGGTAATGTGGGGGTATCACTGTGCAGGTGAGAGTTGAAGTAAAGGGAGTACATGGGACCACAGAAGAAAGTATAGAGAAAGCAGAGTAGCGGAAGAGTGGAACTCTACAGAAAAACCCTACAAAATCGTTTAGAGGAAGAGTCAGCACTGTAACTTCAGAGAGGAAGATCAGTTGTCAGTAAAGGCCACACTGGTTTTGCCTCTGGCATGCTTCTACCGGGGAAGAATATAAAAAGAGAAGACTTATATTTGTGAGGTCATAGAGTAAAAGAGTCAACTATGGAGGGAAAAAAACAGCAGAATATAATGAGTTGAAGTATTGGTTGTCAAGAAAGAGACGTAGGTAGCGAGTTTCAAGAAGGTTGACAATATGGAGTATAGAAGGGAGATTAATAAAATCAGAACTGGAGGATCAATTCAATGTTTCTATTTCAGTAGGTTTGGACCCAAGAGCCTACTTTCAGTCCAATTTCAATGAACGGGAGAGGAAAGAAAAGGACTCTGTTAGGTGGAGAGTTTTGAGAAATTTGGTTATGAAGATGGATGAATGGATCACCATCTAGAAGGTTAAGATAAAGCTGGTGTCTTGGTTTGTTCAGGCTGCTAGAACAATACACCACAGACTGGGTGGTTTCTAGACAAATATATTTCTCACAGTTCTGGATTTTAAGAACATACTTGGGGATTAAAATTAACATTAAAATAATAGACCCCATGAAACATGAAATAAGATGTTTTAGAATCATATAACAGTAAATGTTCTTAGACTTTAAATTTCTAGATTAAATTAATGATCCTAAGGTGTTAAAGGTACTTCTTTATTTGGACCCTATTGTTTAGATAATTAATGAAAATATAGCCAAATATGTATTCTATTAAGTTCTAGCATTCTTTTTTTAAGATTTTGTTTGTTTATTTGACAGGCAGAGATCACAAGTAGGCAGAGAGGCAGGCAGAGAGAGAGGAAGGGAAGCAGGCTCCCTGATGAGCAGAGAGCCCGACACATGGTTCGATCCCAGGACTCTGGGATCACGACCTGAGCCGAAGGCAGAGGCTTTAACCCACTCAGCCACCAAAGCGCCCCAAGTTCTTGCATTCTATTAATTGTATTCTATTAATTCTTAACATTAACATTTACAATTATATATATATATATATATATTAAAAGATCACACTTGCTGAAGACCTCAGTAATGTTAATTAAAGACTATTTTTTACATATCTATAAAAGACATATGCTTGCTTATATTTCTTTAGACTATTACCCAAATGCCAACAATACTAAAAATTTTGATTTGGGCAAAAGGACATAAAAATATGTATGAATGTCATGTAAGGACAGATGGCTTACATCCTAGAAGGTTTCATTTCTTATGTATATTTTTTAGAATTCAAAATTTGTAGTTAACTACAATTTGTGGTTAACTAATTTGTAGTTAACTACAAATACTGTTAAAAGTCATGCAAAGGGTCACCTGGGTGGCTCAGTGGGTTAAGCCTCTGCCTTTGGCTCAGGTCATGATCTCAGGGTCTTGGGATTGAGCCCTGGGTTGGGCTCTCTGCTCAGCGGGGAGCCTGCTTCCTCCTCTCTCTCTACCTACTTGTGATCTCTCTCTCTGTCAAATAAGTAAATAACATCTTTTTTAAAAAAGTCATGCAAAGAAGATCATTTAGGAATGTGTGAAATATCTGTTTAGACCTGTATACCTACTGATTTCAGACCCTGATGATGCTAACCTAAAAATGTGTATATGTTTTTTAAATAGAATGTTAATTCCAAGTACATCAATGAACCTGGTCAAACCAAAGCAGGGTATCCTATTATTTCTGCCATGGAATACAGTTACCCCCCCGCCCCCCTGTTTTCACCCTGCTTGTAGACCTTATAGGTTTTATGTGTCATGGTAATTTTATCCCATTTCTTCCTTTCTTCTTAGAATTAAATAAGTTATGATTTTTAAAATAGTAGTGATATAAAAAATGTCAAAGCACAAGTCATACTTTTTATGAAAGTGTGGCACAGCATATTAAAAATAGCTGGGATAATATATTAAACTATTTCTAATGGATTATTTTTGCTAGAAATTGAACTATTTCTAATGGATTATTTTTGCTAGAAAAAATATAAACTTCACAATGACAATTACAAACTTATTATAGGATTTTTTATATATCTGTAGATTAACTAGTTTAGCCACTCTTGCATCTTTTCATTCATAGGCATGATAGCAAATATAATATTTTGAAGTAGATTAAAAGTAATTTAAATTCCTTAAGTGAAATTCTAGCAATTTATTAGTATAGAAAGCTTAGAAATAGTTAAAATGCTTTCATTTGGCCTTTCCTAAAAAATAAACATTTTTTGTTGTTGTTGTTTAGATACTTACACACACAAGTACATTTTTTTTTTTTTTTTGGCCAAAAAGAAATGGGGTCACAGTATAGCATAATTGCAAGAATAATGAAAAGGTCTAGAAAGTGAAATCTTTGCCTTTGGTTACATAAATGTTTGAAATTATAAGGAAAATATTGTCAGTTTTCTACTTGGTGTCCCACAGGCTATAGAATCTCATCCATCTTTAACACATTGGAAATAATAGTTCTTTCATATCAGTTCATTGTTGGGGGAAAATGTGCAGACTAAGTTTAATTTTTAGAAACTTCTTTATCAAATGTTTGAATTTGTTTAATCTTCATAGTTGAAAAAAAGACACTGAATCAATCTTTCAGAAGCTTTTTTTATTTAAATTTTCTCTCAGAATGAAGTGTTTTTCTACAATTCTAAAATCAAAAATGGCCAAAAAAAAGAAAGTGGCTTTCTTCTTGCCCCAGTGGGAAGAGATATAAAATCCATCAATCCTAAATCTAGAGTTATACTTCAGTCATTTAGAATTAAAGTCACCCTTATAATAAAAATTAAAATAAAATGAATATGAATTACTTCTTATGTTGCATCTGGCATTTAATTGACATGTGTGATGAAGTAAGTAAAAATGCTCTACTCAAATTTTACATTTGCACACTGCCATTCATCTAAGAGGTAGTTTCTCCACATACTCAAATATTTCCATCAGTCTTTGAAGAATTCTGAAACAATGCTGACTGCCCTCAGCCTATTTTACTGTCAAACTTGGTCGCTCAACTCAGAATCCTTACTCTTTGGCCGCTGCATTCACTTGAGCCCTGGGAAGGAGGAGGTATCTGGGAATTCCATCTTTTCTCGTCTCTCATGCTCACATGACACTCGCTTCACAGTCCTTTCTGTTTTCAGTGCTGAGCATAACTTTATTAGGATGTCTGTGAAAAGATACTTTGGTTATATAAAAAAATACTTGGGAACCTTTGAAATATGGAATTTTCCTGATGGGAATTCTGTTGTGTTTCTCATTCTTATTCATCCCATTAAGTATTTGGTCTACTGGCTGGTCGCTTTCCTCTGCCTCCCCATTTCACATTCAGACATTCTTTCTTTCAACAAGTTCTGTAGCAGTCCTTATAAACTCTGTTACAAAGTTTTATGATTGTAAGCTTAGAAAAGAGTCACACAATCCCTATGACTTCAGAGTTTATTGGTCAACTCTAGGTAATGTACTAGGGTTTCCAGGTGTCTGTAAGATGAAGCCATATTGCAGATGGAGGCAGTGGGAAGTGGGTAGCTGATGAGCAGGGGAGTTGCCAACAGTGCACATGAAGAAAGGACCTGGGTCCTCATCTTGCTATGATGAGACACACACGGCCTGGTTTCTTACCTGTAAGACAATTAAAATTATCCCCATATCCTGCTACCAAAAGACAGCTATGAGAAATTCACAAGTCATAGATAAGTAGATAAAGAAAGGGGTTGAGGATGGTTGAAACTGGGGCACTTGGGTGGCTCAGTGGGTTAAGCTCTGCCTTTGGCTCAGGTCATGATCTCAGGGTCCTGGGATCAAGCCCCACATCGGGCTCTCTGCTTGGCCTGTTTCCCCCTCTCTGCCTGCCTCTCTGCCTACTTATGATCTCTCTCTGTCAAATAAATTTTAAAAATCTTAAAAAAAAAAAAAAGAATGATTGAAACCTTTTCCTAACCTCTTGAGAAGGACTCCATCTATTTCAAATAGCAATTTTTCTGTGTTCAGAGTATTTCTTGACATTACCAAATATGCAAAGTGGTTCCATTTTACTGTATGCTGTTGTACTCCAGAAAGATTTTTTATACTTATGAATAATAGTTATGAAGATTGTGTAGTTAATAATCTATAATTCAAGCAACTTCACTTTCTTTGAACCAATGAGTGAATGTATTCAGCACATGATATTTAAGACAATAAAAGGCCATACAGTACAATAATAATGCTCAATATCATACATTCCACTGTTTTTTCCCAAAGCAACTGTAAGATATTTTGGAAATCAAGAGGTTAATGAATTCATTTCTGTTTCCTGTAAGAAAAAATCATGCAGATACAATTCTCACTTTACACAGCAAATGTTGAATGTTGTAATTTCTGTGCAGTTGTTACTATTCATTAAATATATTAAATCCTTTTATTTATCTTTATGTGACAAAGATTAAACATTTTCTAACTCTATGATGGTGGTAATCTTCATGATAAGAATATTTGTCAAAACAGTATTTGTGACTATTACAATTATAATCTTGATGTATCTCTAATGTCTTTTTTGCCAGCAGAACACAGGAGTAGAAAGAAAATTGAATTCTATTCAAGTATAAGATAAAGACTATTAGCCTGTTGACTGATAGAAATGGAAGTGCCTAAGAGCCTACCACTTCCTTCTTTTGGCCGAATTGTTAGTAATCCAGCTTCTCTAAATACGTGATCTGTTTGGTCATCCTGGCGGATGTCATAAGTTTAAGCAAATACCACGTGCCCAATCACAGCAGATAATCACTGTCTCAGGGGAATTTACCAAAATCAGGCAATCAATGAAGAAACTAGTTTACTAGATAATCTACCTCCTTAATCAGTATCTAATTATACATGGATTGTTGTGTTTTGGAAATATTTTACTTTAATGTTTCATTTCACAATTGCAGCTTAATTACACAGAATTTAGAGGTATTTTGTTAAATGTTGGGAAAACTAAGCAATAACAGATGTACTCTAATAACCTTAATTTAATGTTTAGGAACAAATACCAGTAATTCTCCACTATACAGGGGGAAAAAAAAATCTTGAAGAGATCATCTACCCTCAAGCCGTTGATGATTTTTGTATATGACAGCAAAATTCAGAAAATAAAATACTGAAATTTCCAAAAACATAATTAAGTATGCTATGATTCAGTGCACTTGTACTATTGCAAAATATTTCAGGAATTACTTTCTTAAATGGATTTATTATAGTAGTAAGTCTTGTAGCTCCTGCTTAGTAGAAAGCTACCAGAATTTAGACAGCGGGAATTTGCTGTGGCCTCTCTCATAACCGGGAAAAGTAACCAAAATTTAATGGTGGTGAACATAGTACATGTAAATTTGTCTTCACCCTGGTTTCCAACCACTCCTAGGGAACCAATATTCATGAAAATGTTAAAAGGCAGAAAAAGGTAAGACACAAGATAAACAACAATTTGGATAATTCACTGATTAACATTTGATCCTTGACTTCTTAAGAATTCATCATATATACTACCCCAGAGAGAGAGAGAGAGAGGTCATGACCAGAAATCTGTGGTCCAAAATATCTTGGCAGTAACCTGTTTTCTATTTTCTGTCCTGAATATTTTAAGCAAATTTTCAATTAAAATGGATTGTAATTAAATTATTTTGGGTAGAAATGTGCCCTAGCCTTTGATTAAGTTGATCATTTCAGCATTTTTAAATGCTTAATCTGTTAAAATAACATCAAGTTGTGATATTGCCATTTATGGAAGTTCACTTGCTCTTGGTGCATTTAAAGGTTTGGCTCTCTTTCTCTTTCTTCATTACTCCTGGAAAATATGATTGATTCAGTTATAGACACATGCAGAATGCCATCGACATGGTGCCAAGCATACCCCATTCAGAAAAAAAGAACAAAAATTCAAAAGACCTTACTTTTTCTGCAGCAGCCAAAATTATGCAGACGTAGAAATTTAAAATCCTCAAAGTATACAACAGAAATTGTCCAAGGGAAATTCAGTTATGTTATTCATTTTCCATTCACAAATGGCAAGATTTATCATACCAGAACAGCATAATGGGCAGCGTGGTTCTTTGATGACTCCTTTCTCTCCTCCATTTGTACTCAAACCATTGTATCTCACGTTCCTTTCTCACTACCATTTTTCTTTTTTTCAGTTGTGCTTCACCGGTCCAGTTACCTAGAACTTTCCCCCCAGTCTCCAGACACCTTAGATGCCTTAGACTATTATGGTCATGTTTTTCAACTCCTCCTTTCTAGGCCTTTACAACATACCCATGTGCGTTGTCATCTTGGATCCAGCCAGAGACTAAAATTGTCTAATGTGATATAGATCATTACCTTAGTTGAGAACCTCATTTCTCTTAAGGCTCTTTGTACCTTAAATCTCAGCTGGAAGGTGTGTAGGTCGATAGTGGCTTACCGTTGACAAGCTCTTGGATGGTATCACCATGAGAGAAGGAAGGAGGCTGTTGATGACATGCTCACTTGATGTGGGCACTGTGGAAATAGCCCTCAGCAGGTGGGATGGGTAGATTAATTAAATAAATCGCTGAGAATAAAGTCTTGTTAAAGCCAACAAGAAAATCTTTACAAGTCATTTAATGATTCATTCATTTTCATTTAAAAAAATGTATTTATTTTAGAGGCAGGGAGAGGCAGACAGAGAGGGAGAGAGAAGTAGACTCTGCCCTGAGTGTAGAGCCTGATGTGGGACTCGATCTCACAACCCTGAGATCACAATCTCAGCTGGAAGCAAGAGCTGGAGGCTTAAGGGGCTGCACCATCCAGGCTGCCCCCATCCATTCATTTCCTCACCACACATTGTGCTCTGCTCTGAAGATGGAGGAGACCATCTGAATCCCTGTGTGATTTACTGTCCACCTGGGCTGCGCTTGTGCCTCGGTGACTCGCATCTATGTGATTTTACTTCAGTCCAGGTAAAAGCAAAAACAGAGACAGCAATCATGCAAAAAGCAACAACGATGAAAGTTATTTCTTGAAGGTTGAATAAGAGCCAGACACATACTCATTCATGTCCTAGACAAGGTGCATTTCATTCGCTTCCCATCCTGTTGGCTGGCCTTTTCCCCTCCTGTCAGGTGCACGTGCATCAGGCTCTCAGGTCCCCTTCTAAATGTGCCTGCTTTTTGTCACTCTTCCTCTCCTTTCTTCTCACCCCCTCTGCCCAGGAGCTGCCCACTGAATGGAGCTTTTGGCAGCAGGGACCATCTCAAAAGCAACGTTTAGATTTGAAACCTTACCTTCTTTACAGAGAACCTGGGATTTAAAACAGTGCATAATTGCAATAGGGAAGGACACTCCTGAAAAAATAGAGCTCAGAAGGATGCATATTTTGTTAAGTTGGTCACTGACCTTTCTAAAAGACTGACTTTTGTAAAACATAGTTTTTAAGTCTTGGCTGAGAGAAACGCCTCAATCTCTGTAATTCAGGTAGAACGGTTAGTCAGTTTTGTGGAATTTCTGGGTCTCATAGCACTCCCCTTCTCTTGAACCTCTGAGCCATGGGGAAGGCATTTGACCTCTCAGCAGCCTTCATTATTCACACCCCTCCTAACACCAGTCCTTTATAGCTTCACAGAAGTATCTAAGGATGACAGAAGGGTCACAGCAAATGTAAGGAGCTTTTGGTTTGCCCTTCTGCTGTCATGTCTTAGTTCTTCCTCATTATATCTCATCCATTCCTCTTCTCTGTCCATAAATCTTACCCAAAGGCAACCAAGGCAGAATGCTGACAATAAGAGAGTATAGAAATGGCAGTGCCAGATGACCTGGTAGTGGTCCCTTGGACAATATTCCTTACGTGTGTCTGTGGTCCTTGCTCTAATGCATTTTGTAAACTCACTCATAGCAAAAATCTGCTTTCTGAGAGCTCTGAGTAACATCATCATCTCTGAGTGGTCACTGTCTGAAACTATATTCCTAAAATGCCAGTTAAATAACCTACTCTTGTAAATTGCTAAATATAATTATTTATTTAAGTAATCAACAAAATAATTGGAAGTGGACCCCAATACATGGGGGTCCCAGCTGCATGTTGAGGCCATTGCACTCAGTCCTGGAGCCCTCTGGACATATGTCAAAAGTCATATGTCCCTTTTGGTGCGTGTGTCTTTTTTTTTTTTTTAAGATAGATTTATTTATTTGATGGGGAGCACAAGCAGGGGGAATAGGGAGAGGGACAAGGAAAGAGAGAGAATCTCAAGCCAACTCCCACTGAGTGCAGAGCCTGACTTGGGGCTGGATCTCAGAACCCTGAGATCATGACCTGAGCCGAAACCAAAAGTCGGATGCTGAACTGACTGAGCCACGAAGGCGTCCCTTGGTGCACATGTCTTTAAGCCATACCAACTGCTGGGATGCTAGTTAGTGAAGGATGCTGGGGCTCCAGCTTTTAGTGCTTTCCTCTCCTCATGGCCCCTCTGTGAAGTTGGTGGGATGGTTAACCACCTCACTTTATAAATGGGGAAAGTGAGGTTATGAGTCTCTGCAGTTGCAAATCCAGGGCTGCTCTTGCCTATGGCGGCTTCCCAGAGCACCACGCTACCACCAGGGGCCCTGTCCCTTCCTCCTTCCCTTCACACACAGCCTTCTGGATTCAGCAAATGTAAGATGAATGTTATTGTTTGACTACATTTTGTCACCTGCTGAGGTGACGGGCAATCTTCCAGAGCTTAAGCTTCCCTGTTAGATGTTTTGGAGTATTACCTTTACATCCCATCGTAGGCAAATGTTCCAATGCCAAACATATGGTCAGAAGTAATCAAATACGTACTTTGCTTGAGATTTCAGAGAATTGATATTTGTCCCCAACCGAAAGGATTTTGTGAAAGGAGGGATTGAACTAATGAAATCCCAGGCAGTGTGTTTATGAGGTCGATATGTGACAATAGCAGAAGATAAACAGAAAGAGTGTCGCTTTGTTGTTCCGAGGTATTTAGTGTCCCTGACTGGGATCCAAGAACAGATGGGGAGGCTGTCAGCTGGGTGGTGAGGCCCCGGCAAGCAGGAAGTAGGTGATGATAAATGATGGGTAATTTCCCACAGTGGAGCAACTCTGCAGAAGACTCTGCTGAGATAAACACATGCTGGGCTGAGACATCATCGACAGAATCTTGTCCAATACTTCATTTTTTCCAACAAGGAGAGAAAACACGGAAGTCTCGTCTTTTGCCTTCGTGAAATCTTCTTCAGAAACCAGACAATTTTTTTTGCCCTGAAATAAGATTTTTGGCCTTATCTGAAAGGTGAAACTGCATAGTTCTTACATGATGTGTTGGCTGTTTCTTTCTCTCTGTGAGCACTTGGCTTGACCCAAGACTTCTTGTTTGCTCACCTTTGCTGGCTGGCCATGATAGGTTTTGACCTTTGGTTAAAGGTTCGATCTTGTAATTCAATCCCCAAATTTATTTGTACCCATTTGCAGGCAAAGGAACAGAAGAGATGCTATATTTGATTTGTTTCACCAATTGATTGTACAGGATCCATTCTGAAAGGAGACTGGTGCTTAACAGGACAGAAAAGTTGAGTCTCTGAAACCAGAATGAGTTCAAATTGCAATTTTATCTCATTCTGTCTGTGAGTCTGTAGTCAACCACTTTATCTTTCTGAACCTCTCTTCATCACCTGGGAAATGAGAAAAACAAAAATCTCCAAGACTAGTGTGAGGATACAGTATTTTAATTATTTACAGAAGCCAGTTGCTATATGACATAGTAGCTCATAGACATTTAAGAAATGGTAGCTGGATATAACGTGGTAGTGACAGCTCTGGTAGTAGTAATACTAATACTAATACTAACACTAATACTAACGCTAACACTGATACTAACACTAATACTAACACTAACACTATTGAGAATACAATAGAGTGGAAGAAACAGGCATGGGATTGGGAGGACCATGAGAGCCACCTAGACCATGGGCTTCAGATGGAAAAATATGTAACCCAGAGACCTTCCACCTGAGCAGGGACCAAAATAGTACCGAGACCTACCTCCTATCAGAAATGAACCTCTCTCCATTTATCCCAAGTTAAAAGTCTAAACAAGGTGAAAGCATGTGACAGTTCAGTTGATATGTGGTTTAATATTATTTACTGCAGTGATAAAGAATGAGAACCGCTTAGATATTTGACATTGCACAAGAAGCAAGCCTTTAAAAGACTCTTCCCACTGTCACCTGGTTTGACACATTGATCACTGATTCTTTGAGGTTTAATTTGTGATGTTAAATACCGGTATAAAGGGATAAATTAATGTAAAAAGCAAAACAAAACAAAATAAAACAAGATCTTCAAATCGAAGATTTGGAAGAAAATAGCTCATTTCCTGAAACAGCCATGCATTAAAATACTTGTCAGTGAGTCTGCTTAAGTGTGGTAACTTTCTGACATTCCAAATGTCAGACTCTGACATTCCAAATCACAGTTTCTACCAAATCTCTTAAGTCACTCTGGTTTATGCCTAATTTTCTTATGTATGTGACCATATTAATCTTGTGTTCACTTGACTGATGCCTTGTCCTTATGTGTTATTCATTTAAGCATATGGAGTGTTTCTTTTAGAAACAAGAAAGAAAAAAAAATATTGGAGAGTCCATAGGTTGTTGCCATCTTTAAATAATTTTCTGTGAGTTAGAACCATAGGTTCTATATGTCCAGGTAACAGGGACTTTTTAGAATATAACCTACATCCTGTATGGTCCTCAGGCCTCATTGCTGTGCCCTCCCTAGGATGGATAATGGAAAATTAAGGGAAACTTTTTTTTTTTTTTTTTACTGGGAATGTGCTGGAGAAAACCTCTCTCCCTCACTGAAGCTAAAGGAACAGGGAGTGAGGAGAGGGGAGCAACATAGAGAAAAGACCACATGAGTGAGTAGGTGAAGGGAACATTGCAGTGTAGTTCAGTGGGTAAGAACTCTTAGAAACACTTTGTTTTCAAAATAGGAGGAAAGCCAGGTACACAAAATTCTGTGTACAATTTCTAGAAAGTTGAAGTGCCTCCTAAAATGTTCACCACATTTTAGGTTAAGAAGCCTGAGTCTCCTTAGGTAAGAAACTGCCAACAGTCACATATGCTAACCTAGTCTACTTTCAATGTCAGTGAAACTGATGGCTCAAACCCCTGCTTTCTTCCCAGAGGTGCTTCTTAGAGGGCGTTTGACTTAAAGTCCTAATGGCCTTCTTGGACTCATTATTGTGATGGATTCTCTCGCTGTGTTTTACCATCACCAGCCACACACCATAGACAGCTAGTATTTATTATTCAGAAACCAAGATCATGGATGTTTTACCAAAGTATGCTTCACAGTTTGTAACTGAGCTGAAATAAAATATTTTACAATGTGAAACATATTCATAAAATTATCTGAAAACTTTTTCATCTGATAAAATATGTACTTAAATCCTAAAGTTTAAGAAGCACATCACTAAACTGATTCTGGTAAAAATACATATATATTATAAATGTTACATTTTATAAACTGTATGTTTTTAGAACTATATATTGTATTACATATATATATATATATAAATGTTTCATCTGTCAAATTCATAGTCTTTCTGTATCAAAATACTGGGTGACTCAGAAAAAGAACAAAGAAAAGAAGAAGGAAATCATAATGGAGTAGTTCAAGAAATGATGACAATACTCCCACCTTGAGGTGTACTACTGGGAAATTTCATATCATTAATGAAGAAACTAAAGCTCTGAAATCTTCCAGAGCAGGGGAAAAGGGACATAGGAAGAACTGGGAATCAGAATACCTTTGGATTTCCCAAGAGCAAAAGCAAAGTGTGACAGCAGTGCCTGGAGACACAAGTGCACATAGGTTGCAAATTTGAAACTGTCTGCATTCTACATGAACTTTTCTTTTCCACTAAAGGAGGAAAATCATAATTAAAGTACTGTTCTTAGGATTCTTTGTTCTTAAATATGAACTTTTCCATGTTTGGTGTATATACATTTGCTTACCTGAAAAAAATATTTTATATGCTCAACTTCAAATTTACCTTAAATCTTTCCCTAAAAAAAAAAAAATTAAGAAACAATTTGTAAGTATAGCTTTTAGTTAAAACAGTCTATACATTTTGACCCAATAACCAGGTATGCTTCCTGCTCCAAATTCAGTTTACACCTCACCGTGCTGGACATTTGGCATTCCTTTATTTTTTTCTTGGTTCAGAATGGCTTGGTGAGACCTCTCTTTAGGGTGTGGAATGTTTTCAGTCTATAAGGACAGATTGAGTTGTTAGCTGTCTGTGAAACCTTCCCTGCCTCTCTGAAAATAGAGACGAACGTCTTCACCAATGCTTCTCTAACAATTGTATCTCCACTATTACTGTGTTTTTCATTGTGTACAGAATTTTTCTGTTTCCACATCACTCTTATTCCATCAGCAGAGCAGAATCTGTGTGTTCTCCAGGTCTGTCTTCTTCTTCTTTTTTTTTTTTTAATTTCTTTTCAGTGTAACAGTATTCATTGCTTAATTTCATTCTTAGAGCTTACTCAGAGTATGTTCTTAATGACTGTTTAAGAAACACATCTACGTCTTAGGTGTTCATGTCATTATATTAATTTTTTAACACCACCGAGTCAATAAAATTTCCTTTCTTAGTAGTTTTTAAAAATTGTGTATGTAATGCAGGTGATTAATACCATGACCAGGGCTTTGTGCTGGACAATCTATGGCATAGGAGACTTGGTTGACTAAAATACAAAGATTTCTAGAAGAAAGCCTCTAATTCTAGAGTAAGTGGGTCATCAGGGAAGTCAGTGACCCAAGGGAGCTGGTGAGCAAATGGTCACCGTGATCTTGTTAGGAGCAAGAGCAGTTGCCGTTATCAGGGACTTGATGATGGGTGAGAAGTGGGGGTGTGTTTGATGTGAGCTGATGAGGGTCTGAATGGTGCAGACTGGATGTAGAGAGACACATTCCTCATGAAGGAAGGGGCAACAGGACACAAACACTTGCTGTCATGGTTATGTCTATTATCTGGACGCCTCCTGGGAGATACTTGCATTTTGCTTTATTAACTAGAACTACTTTTTTTTTTTTATTAACAATGATCTGCTTTGTTTCTTGCTCAGTTTCCTCTCCCATTACACAGTTTTCTTATATGACATAAGCTTTTTATGTTGGTGTTTAGTTAAATCATCAACACCTCTGAGTTTAAAAGGTCATTGATATCTTGGGATTGCCTCACTCTGGACAGTAAGTAGACATTACGTTAACCTTTTGAGGTGTATCTAATAACTAAGGTAAGTGCTAAGTCAGGAACTCAAAAGGTTTGAATCAGAAACGAGTTACGGTCCAAGTTACAGAGCTCTGCTCTGTTGATTCAGTGCCCCTCTTTTTTGGCCTTTAATGGGGTTACTTTTTTTCCTATATGAAAAATACCACATGTTCAAATTCAAGGAAAATCAAAAAGAAAGAGTAACACAACCATTACCCAGCCTTTGACAAATGCTGTTTTGAATCAGTGGTTAGCTTGCCATGGCCTAATCGAAATGCCTCCGAGGAACAAACAGTGCCAGCGAAATGGGGGAAATAACTCTATTTTCCTTCAGAAAATCATTCCCAGGTCTTGGTTTTCAGTGCCAGAGCCTTTTACTTAGGTCTTATCTGGGTTTACCGTGTTTTGGCCATTTTTCTCTGGTCTCCAGCTCAGTTAATGCCTCTCTTGGCTCCTATTCCTACAGGCACAGCAAAGGGCAGTTTTTCTTCTATTGTTACAGTGACTTCCTCTTTCCTTTTGTTCTTCAGCTGCTTTTTCTTTGACTCCAGAGTCACCACCAAGCTGCTAGACCTTGCAGGTCAAACCCTGGCATCGTTTTTCCCCTGTCATTAAACTGTTTAGTTACGAGTCAGAAAGAGGAGAAAATCTGTGCATTCAACGAGATCTCCTGAAGTTTTCAGCTTTGTCCTCCAAACTCAGAAAGAGTTGTTGTTTTTAGTAAATAGCTTTATTTATTAGGCAAATACAGATCGATTGTCTTCTGTGTGCTAGGCATCCTTCCAGGCCAAGGAAATAGAGCAACAAGCAAAAAACCACCCCTTCTTTCATGAAACCTATTTTTAAAAGAAGACACAGAAAAACTGAACAAGTATGCAATAGTATAATTTCAGAGAGTGAAAAAGACTATAGAAACAATGAAAGAGGGTCATGTCATGAAAAACACCAAGGCTGGCGAAGTGCTACTTTGGAGCCATTGGCCAGGGCAGACCGCTTAGAGGTGCCATTGAAGTTGGGACATGAGTGATTAAAAAAAGGACCCAGTGTATCCAGAATGGAGGCAGAGCATTCTAGGGGAGAATAAAAACAGGTGCAAAAGCTCTTGGGTAGCAATCAGGCAAATTTGTTAAGAAGCAAAGGGAAGACAGCCTGGAACATAGTATTTGAAAAGAAAATACTGAATGGATATTGATTTTGAAATGAATATTGAAATAGAAAGGGGCCGTGATATGGATTCTAGGAGTCTCACCATGGAAGCTTGATGACCAGTTAATAAGTTATTATAGTCATTCAGACAAGATATAAAGATGGTTTGTATCAAAGGGAAAATAGTTGAGAAACGGGTACAGTAGAAAGAACAAGACTTGCTGATAGACTCATGTGGAAGTTGAGGGAAAGGAAAAATCCTAGATGAGACCAGTTTTTGGCTTGAGACTCTGTGTACAAACATCAGAGCCTACTTAATAAATGAAGTAAAATTCAGCTAAGAATCAGTGGCTATTAACAGTCTAGATATTATTTATATATATGGTTTCATCCCCCAGAATTCAGATGGTACTTAGATAAATAACAAAAATTTATTATTATGTACTAAGGATAACTCAATTTACTATTTTCTATGGATTATAGAAAATAAAAATAAGGTACCTGGGTAGGACTGTCAGTTAAATGTCTGTCTTGGGCTCAGGTCATCATCCCAGGGTCCTGGGATAGAGCTCCGAGTCAGGGTCTCTGTTTATCGGGGAGCCTGCACCCCGCTCTCCTTCTGCCTACATCTCCCCCTGCTTGTTCATTCTCTCTCTTTATCTCTCTCTGCATCAAATAAATATGTAAAAAATCTTAAAGAATAAGAAAGATAAAAATAAGTATGATTAATTTCACAATGAGATAATCTAGTTGATAGGTAATAAATATGATTTTGTATGTTGAAAGTATCAAGGCAATATATAATGAGTATGAATTAACTGTCAGAATATTTACCTAGACAGCAATTACTGTTGAAGAGACCACAGAAGACATTTTAAGACAGACTTCAATTTAATAAGCATAATTATTCAATTCAAATAAGCTTAAGTGTGGAAAGTGTACTTGGTAACAAAAGCTTCACACAGAAGGATGAAAAATGATTTAATCAGAATGTTGAATGGATTGATGAGTAAATAAAAAAAACTAGTCTGAAATTAGTAAGTTTAAACAAGGCATCACTGATGTTCAAGAACCAAATTGGAGGTAGGCACATGTTGGGGACCAGGGCACTGTGCTAGAATAGAAACAACCAGAAGAGATATAAACTGACTAACTTAGGAATTATTTAAAGAGTCAAAGATGATGGAACAAGTTGGATAATAAACAAATGGAGAGGGTCAAGGATTCAGATTTTAAGGTCTAGTGACTCAAAACACACTCCCAAATGAGTAATAGAGGAGACAAGAATTGGAGAAGGGAAATAGTCTCAACTCAGTTTGGGACCCATGGAGTTTTAGGTCTCAAAGAAATCTGTGAGAGAGATTTTTAAATGAATGGAGATTCAGAGAGTTTTAGGCTGAGGTTTTGCATCTAAACGTAGAGTATTAGAACTGATACTTGAGGATGGAAAGAGGGATGATACTGATGAAAAGGTGAAAGTCTTCTAACAAAATAAACAAAGACAAAAAGTTGAGCTCAAGGAAGGAAGGAAGGGGAGGAACCAGGAAAGGCAGAGAATAGAAGGGGAACTTGAAGAGATTTGGAATAATACAACATTCAAGAAGCTAATCGAGTTGGGTTGGGAGAGTCTTAAGAACATGATGGTTTATGCAACACTGAAGGCTACAAAAATTTGAGGGAGAGAAAATATGCCAATAAAACAAATTCACCAAATCATCTAATAAGGAGATCTTCACAGCAGAAGCAAGAAAACTTAAGCAAATCCTTTAAGTCAGAGGGAGAAGCAATGTGGTACACCCCTTGACTTTGCAAAGTAATTATGAACATATATTTCCCAGTTTACAAATTACTTGGCTTTGGAAGTGTTGTGACTTTACTAGCTTGGGGTATGCAGACTGCTAGTTTTTTTTTTCCCCCAAATGCATTTCCCCTTTCATCCTGGGTCTGTGGCTGGCCAACTAGCACATACATACCACTGTCCTTGCAGCTAGGTTTGGCCATGTGAACAAGTCCTAGCCAATGGAAGGTGAAAAAGAGATATGGGATTCGTATTTGTTCTTTTTTAAAAAATATCTATTATTTGTTTCAGGGGTACATTATTCATCTGTCTTATATAATACCCAGTGTTCATTACAACGCATACCCTCCCCAGTGTCCATCACCCACCTACCCCATCTCCATCCTCCGCCCCTCCAGCAACCCTCAGTCTGTTTCCTATGATTAGGAGTTTCTTATGGTTTGTCTCCCTCTCTGGTTCCATCTTATTTCATTTTTTCTTCTTTTCCCCTATGATCCTCTGTCTTGTTTCTTAAATGCCACATATCAGTGAGATCATATGATAATCGTCTTTCTCTGACTGACTTATTTCGCTTAGCATAATACCTTCTAGTTCCATTCATGTAATTGCAAATGGCAATATTTCATTTTTGATGGCTGTGTAATATTCCACGGTGTGTATATGTATGTTTATATATGTATATGAATATGAATGTGTGTGTGTGTGTGTGTGTGTGTGTGTTTATGTATACACACACACACCACATCTTCTTTATCCACTTATCTGTTGATAGACATCTGGGCTCTTGAAATTGCTCTTTGCTCTTCACTCTTTCCCACTCCCAAATGGAACTTGAGCTTGCTGGTGGCCCAACTTCTATGATGCATTTGAGAACAACAAGAATGTCCAAGATGAGGACAGAGCTAAAAGATGGAAATAAGCGAGAATCTAGAATATCTTCATAAAACAATGCCATCAGGCCAGCCTGGTTTGCCCCTTTCCCAGCCTCTTATGTGAGGGAGAAGCAAACTTTTATTTTATTGAAGATCTAGGACACTAAGCATTTATTTTATTCTAAAATCCTTGCCTAACCTCTAATTTATAAAAGGAATACAGTCCTAGAATATTAACCAGCCGTGAAAAAGAATTAAATCTTGCCATTTGCAACAGCATGGGTGGAGCCAAGAAATATAATGCTGAGGGAGATAAGTCAGTCAGAGAAAGACAAATACCATATGATCCCACTCATATGTGGAATTTAAGAAACAAAACAACTGAACAAAGGGGAAAAAAGGGAGAGAGAGACAAGCCAAGAAACAGACTCTTAACATAGAGAATGCACTGATGGTCACTAGAGGGGAGGTGGGAGGGAGAAATGGGTTAAACAGGGTATGGGGGTGAAGCAGTACATTTGTGGAGGGCACCAGGGGTTGTATGGAAGTCTTGAATCGCTATATTGTGCACTTGAAACTAACATAACACTGTATGCAAACTACAATGAATTTTAAATAAAAACTTACAAAAGAAGGGATACACTCCAGACTTCACACACCGCGAGTCTCTGTAGGGTTGGCTATGATTTACCTCCTCTTGTGAGAACTCTCATTCACAGAAGATTCCGAAGATTTTTGAGCCATCCTTAAATAAATCTCCAGTCGAAACTAGGAAATATTGAGTTTCCATACTTCTCTTTTTCTAGACTTCTCATTGCTGCCATTCGTCACACGCAGGATGCCATTTCACCCACCCTTGCTATTATGCAGTTGTCTTCCTAGAATGGTCTTTCACACTCTTTGCCTGGCTTCTCCCACCCAGTTCTGGGAGACCTACATCGTGAAGCCTTCCCTGAATTAATCAGACAATGAGTCATCCCATTCCTTGGCCTATATAGAGGTGACCCACATGCAGGACTTCGCACGTCGTCTTACTCTACTGTATCACACTGTGTGGTAATTATCTTTTTACATTAGCCTCCTCTATCAGACTATTCCTTCCAGTTGAGTAGGTAGCATGATTTTTTTGTCTTTGTTTTCCTACCTGGTTTACCCTTTAGAGTTTTTAAAACTTTGTCCAAAGAATTCTCAGGAGAATAGAGAAAAAAAATGTTATCTTCTCTTAGGTAGTTTTTGTTTCACTATTAGGAATTTTAGACCCTGGTTGGACATCTGGATGGCTCATTTGCCTTTGGTTCAGGTCATGGTCCCAAGGTGCTGGGATCGAGTCCGTCAGGCTTCTTGCTCAGCGGGGAACCTGCTTCTTCTTCCTGCTCTCCCTGCTGCTGCCTCCTGTTTGTGCTCTCTCTCTCTCTCTCTCTCTCTCTCTCCTTCTTTCTGACAAACAAATAAATAAAATCTTAAAAAAAATAGTAATTTTAGACCCAAGAAAGAAGGCTGTCAGTGAATAGGTACAGATTGCTAATTCAATGGCTATACTCTGAAATGGAACTTCATTGTGCATTTAACTCTAGTGTAACAAGACCTGAATCATTATCTACCATGATAAGACCTGTCGGAGAGATGCCCTTTCATCTTGACATAAAAAGTTGAAGAGGACGGTAGATCGTACTCTACTTTCCTGACTCAAGCCAGACAGAGAACTAATCACATCTGAGCTTGTCGCTGTTGTATGCTCTTGCTCTTGACCAGGAGTCAGACATTACATGTATGAAACCTGCACACACACACACACACACACACACACACACTCACAGAGGCGCAAACACGCACACACACCCCTTCACAAATATACCTTCATATTCTCAAACTGGAATCCAGAGTCCAAGGCTTGTGTTGGACAAGGAGAGAGGAAAAAATATCACCTTAATATGCTATGATTTGGGTCATACTACCACACCTGATATTTTCACAATCCCTCCCCAAATACAGGCAGGTGGCAGGAAGTGGTAAGCAGGGTCTATCTTTAACCAAAGGAAAGAGAAGAGGACCATGAGGCTTGCAGAGGGGGTGAGGGAGACAGACCACACTCAGGAGTGAAAATGGCACAGTGTGGGTGACAGCAAGTCATCTCCGCAGAGAAATGAACGCGGCCTGCCATTTCCCAGCACCCCTGGCGATGCTCCTGAACTCTCACTGTGCTGCTGGCCTTAGCGTGTTGAGGTGGTTCTGCTCTCCTGCATGCGTAGCAGAATGAGGTAGAGCACCAGAGCATGTTTGCTGAACTAATTTACATCATAGAACAGAGCTCCTAGAATGGGGCCATGGACAGGTGGGCATCCTGGATGGCTCGCTGGTTCCGGCTCTGCCATGACCTGATTGACCTTGAGCTATTCCCTCCATCTCTTTGCTTCTCAGTCTTCTCAAATGCAAAACAAATGCATTCCACCAGATGACCTTGGAGTTCCTCTGAATCTAAGATTTTATTCTTTTTATCCCTGGACTCTACTTACCAATTTTGTTACTGTCAAATATCCATTAAAGTCCTAAGGCTCCGTTTTACTGTGCATAATTTTATATTCTATATCCAAATAATTTCCTATTGCTAGTAGAAAATATTATTTCACAGTAAGCCTTGTTCATGCAAGCCTCAACTTTTCCTTTACTTTTAGTACAGAAAAAAGCCCTCCTTACTTTTTTTTTTTTCTTTTAAGGTTTTTATTTATGTATTCATCTGAGAAAGAGATCACAAGTAGGCAGAGAAGCAGGAAAAGAGAGAGAGGGGAAAGCAGGCTCAGCGCTGAGCAGAGAGCCCGATGCGGAGCTCCATCCCAGGACCCTGAGATCATGACCTGAGCTGAAGGCAGAGGCTTAACACTCTGAGCCACCCAGGCACCCCAAGCCCTCCTTTCTAAATCTCAAGAACTTTATGGCATGAACCCAGGAATTTTATTAGCTGAGAATATTATAATATAAATTGTAAGTGCAAAATACTTAAAATGTAAGAATATTTATTGGTCACTGTACTATTTCCAAGTTAGCAAGAGCTTCTGTGCCTACCCTAGATGGTTCTTTCTTTGCCAGCCACTGTTCTACTTGGAGGGCAACCTTCTGCTTATAATTCAAAGATAATGTCTCTGCTACAAAGGGTCTCTTCACTGATACAGAGACTGAAGCGTTGGGCATGTCCTTTAGGAGTTTCAGGCTGTGGAATCAACCATGGGCCTGCATGTCAATAGGGCCCCAGAGCCTTTTACCTTGTGAGACTGACCTACTGCCAAGGAGTCACCAAGTTTTATGTGTGCCTGGCTTACCATGAAAAAGCAAAGCATGATCTCCAGCAAGTGATTCTAAAGCAGAGATCAGGTTTTAGCATCAAATAAGTCTGCTCATGATTTGTCCATAGTAGCAGATGAATTGTAAAATTTCAATGACTGATTCATTCATTCACACTTTAAGCAAAGGTTTACTGAGTGCTTGTTTTTGTACAATACCCCTAGGTCCATACCCCTAGGAATGGACCTGTTGTCAAGAAAAGAGCCTCTGGGGGCACCTGGGTGACTCAGTGGGTTAAAGCTTCTGCCTTAGGTTCAGGTCATGATCCCGGGGTCCTGGGATTGAGTCCTGCATCGGGCTTTCTGCTCTGCAGGGAGCCTGCCCCACCCCCCACCTGCCCCTCTGCCTACTTGTGATCTCTGTCAAATAAATAAATAAAATCTTTACCAAAAAAAAAAAAAAAAAGAGCCTCTGTCCTTATGGAGCTTCTTGTTCTAGTAGGAATGAGGAGGGAATAGCAGACAAGGCACAGAGGAAACAGTAAATGACAAAATCATCACGTCAAGTGATAGTAAGTGGCAGAAGAAATACGATGCAGTGTGAGGGGACAAAATGATGGGGCTGTGGAAGCGAATTGGTTTGCCATTTGCATTAACCTACTTGGTGAAATCTCTGAGCACTGTAGCATTTAGGATCATGTCTTGCCACATAAAATGGAGACTCTAAAATAACACTGGTTTAACCAAGACTGAAATTTATTTCTTACATGATAGAAGTTCAGAGGCAAATTGTCTAGAGCTGTTATGTTGGAGACCTGAGCAACATATATTTATGGTCTTCTGTCTTTATGGTCTACCATCCTAAGAAGGAAGGAGCTTCTGTCTTCAGACATCTCATTGATGTGGAAGCTCAAGCCATCATGTCCACATAACAGGAGAACGAGTGACGAAATGCTCTCTAAGCAGCATTCTTGGACATCACTTACATGTTCGGGTTACACCCCGTGGACTAGAACTTAGTCTCCACACCTGGAAGCACGAGTGACTGGGAACTGTAGTCCTTAGTCAAAAACACTGGAAAAAAAAAAAAAAAAAAAGAAGAAGAGGTATATTTGGGACAGAAAGTTCCTTCCTCAGACACCAATTATGTGCTAAGTACTGTGGGTGTTCTGATTACCCAAGTCAATTATTTCTCCTACCCTGTACCCCGGCGAGCTAAGAGTTCTAAAGAAAGCCAAATTTGGGTCACAGCATAACAGACATCTACACAAAAAGGCACAAAATAAGAAAAATTAGATAACTATGAGCAGAACCACTTTGGGAAATCAGTAAAACTGTTTGGTCTAATTATCACATGACGCAGTTCTGTTTCAGCAGGAGGTCCTCGGGCTATTTCTCGGTGCAGTTGTTGGGTCTAGAACAAGTCTAGAGGTGTGAGGAGAAAAATAAAGGAGGACCTTCCAGGCATGTAGTTTTATGCTGTGGCTCCAGAGTTAGCAAAGGGGAGCATGGATTATGAGGATTTCTGAGAAGTAATAGGACACCAGATTCCAAAGGGTCTTGTAGGCTGTGGGTAGCACTTTGGATTTTTCTCTAAGTGGGATGGAGAAATTACTGATGTGCTTTGAAGGAGAGTGACCTAATTTGACATGTTTTAGAAAAAATGTATTTCTGTAATAAATTTCTTTTTAAAAGAGATACATTAAAATCAAGTGAATGATCACTTTCATTCCTGGACATAAACATGCTGTTTTGTAAGTTACCTTTTTCTAGGGGCTTTAAAAATGACGTTAGTCCCTCATGGATGAAAAGTTTACCTACTAATGAGTTTACTTAATGTAAAGCTACTAAAATTATCTGTCACTCAAGGACTGTGAAAGGCCTAAGACTTTGCCCTACTTACAAGCTTACAAGTTAGCCTGACAGTTTCATGAATATGGTGGAAATCACAGGAACATGAGGTTTCAATCATAGAAACACTGAGTCAGAACAAAGGGCAGTTATTACCAAACAGCAATATCCAGACTATCATCACTTTGTGCCTGTTGCTGAGCCCTAGTCCCCAGAGGGCAACTCAGAGGGTCTGGTGCCACCCACCTACCTACTGGGTTGCATTACAGGACGGGTAACGTGAGCTTAGAGAAACCACATCTTTTATAAGGGGTTGTAGGCATGCCTGCCATTCGTTTCCTGGAGAGACCAAGAGAATGTGATGCATGATGGAGATAGATCTCTGTCTCCCAAGGCCATTCTCTATAAAAGGTTCTTGGAAAAGTAGACCAGACAAAGAGAATTAGTACCTTTTTACAGGACATGCAGAAACTCAGGAGACACTTGGAGAATTATTTCCCCAAAATACATTTTTAGTGGTATCATTTGGAAGTATTTGTGCAAGATAGAACAATCCCATTATTTATGAATGATCATTTTAGTAAATTATAAATTTTCATACAGCATCTTTGGGTAAATTTGAAATGCTAATTATATTGGCAGCTGTAATGTGCCATTCCTTAGAAGCATGGAGAATTTTTTGTAATACAACAAACAGCTTACACAATGATATTCTTGTTTTTTATACGTAAGAATATTTTTTTCTGATTTAATTTTTTTTATTGAAGTACAATTAACATACGGTTCTATTAATTTCAGGTGTACAACATAGTGCTTCAGCGATTCTGTACGTTCTCCAGCACTTCCCACAGTAAGCGTCGTTACTGTCTGTCATCACACCTCACATTATTATTGGCTATCTTTCCTATGTCGTACTTTTCATCCTCGTGACATTTATTTTGTTACTTGCTGATTTTTAAATGTATTTTTGTATTTATTGACTTCCTTTTGCCCATTTTATTTATTATTTTTTAAGTTTTTATTTAAATTCCAGTTAGTTAACATACAATATAATATTAGTTCCAGGTGTACAGTATAGGGGTTTAGCCCTCCCACACATCACCGGTGCTGATTAAGTTCACTCCTTAATCACCGTCACTATTTCCCCCATCCCTCTATGCCCTTCCCCTCTGGTAACCATCAGTGTATTCTCTATAGTTAAGGGCCTGTTTCTTGGTTTTCCTCTGTCTGTCTGTCTGTCTGTCTCTCTTTTTCCCCCCACTCACAGTAGTATTCTTTTAAGTCAATGATTTGAACGCTTTGGATCTAAAAAAAGACAATGTTCATTTCTTGTCTTACGCATTGATGTTTATAAAAGTATTTTCATGTCAAACGTTTTTCCATCCATTACAGCTGTAATATTAGGATTTTCTTGCCATAGCAATTTGTAGGGACTAAAGTAGGCAAATATCACCTAAGAATTATAAAATTTTCTATCTTTTTTTCCTTTTCAATATGCATGAGATACTTCTGATTATTTTACTAAATTCCAACAAAAGCTTTGTCCAAAAGACATAGTCATTTATATTCATTTTAAATAAAGTACATGTTTATATGTAAATTCTATAAAAGTTATAGATAAAAGATTATAAAGTAAATTCTGATTTTTTTCCTACAAGTCTCCATTATATAATATTGAAGCTACCTGGTGTTTCCTCTGTGAGATACATCAGGCAATATTTTCTTTGCATCATGTGGTATTTTCTTTTTTGTGCACCTGGTGATATATTTTTTTTGCTGGTAGAAGTAAACACGGGCCATGTGGGACTTATTTCAGGTAAGGTAGAGTAGTTCAGTAGTTGAAACCCAATCTATGCAATCCTCCATATTAACAAGTTAAAGAGAAAAATCTAATGGTCAATTAATTTACACATAAGACATGGGACAAAATGACATATCCGTTGATGATAAAAGGGCTTGATATGCTAGCCTTGTGTTAAGAATATTGAAAGAACTCTGAAAACTCAAAATTAGGAAACAATTAAAAATATAAAGTACATTCACATCATTTCCACTGAGGAGGGCATACGGATGGTAAACAGGCCCATGAAGGGAGGCTGACGGTCGTTATCCAAGGGAGATGTGTGTGTGATCTGCAGGGAGAGGTCACGACACACCTCTCAGAATGACCCAGACAGTAAACGGTGCCAAGGACAGATGCCAGTGGGGGGTTGGACACCCACCTCAGTCATCCCTTGCTCATAGGTAGATAACATGGCATGGCACTCTAGAAATAGTCCAACACTTCCTTTCAAAACTAAAAATGGACTTAGAAAGGACCCAGTATTTGCACTTTTGGGCACTTATCCCAGATAATGAACATGTATTTTCATGCAAGAGCTTGTACATGAATGTTCATAGTGGCCAAAAACTGGAAATGACCCAGCTGTCCTTCAATGGCTATACGGTTGCATGACCTGCTATATACCCTGCGGTCTGAGGTGCCGCTCAGCAGCTAAAAGGGGTCAAGTACTGAGAGCGCACAACTCGGACGAACCTCAAGGAGACTGTGTGAGCGATAAAAAGCCCGTCTTCGTCATCATTCTGCCTGGTTCCGTGTACATAACACTCTTGAACTGACACAGCTGTAGGGATGGAGAATAGGTTAGTGGCCACGAGGAGTGAGGGCTGGGGAACGAGATGGATGTAGATATAAGCTGGGAGCTTCAAGGAGGTGACACTTCTGGAATACGTTGATTGCAAGGATGGTTACACAAAGCTACACATAGAATAACGTTGTGTAGACCACACACACACACACACACACACAGATAAGTGCATGTATAATGTATAAATGTATAAACCTAAGTAAGTTCTATGGATTGTCGCAATGTCAATTTCTTGCTTTAGATGTTTTGACCCTACTTGTGTGAGATGTTAACATTGGGGTTAGGAGGGAGAAGGGGATCATGAATTTCTCTGTACAGCTCTGTGTCATCTTCTGCGTATCTATAATTATTTCAAAATGAAAAATTTTTAGAAGGTAGAAGTAGGTGACATTTCAAGTAGACTGTCAAATCAATCAAGTGTGTTAGACTTGGGGCACCTGGGTGGCTCAGTTAGTTAAGCACCAGACTCTTGATCTCAGCTAGGTCCTGATCTCAGGGTTGTGAGTTCAAGCCCTGCACTGGGCTCCATGTTTGACATGGAGCCTACTTAAAAAAATAAAAAGGTATGTGTTAGACTTAATTCTAAATATTTTCTGACTTTGGGTCCTAATAACAATTATCATTTTTTTAAGATTTTATTTATTCTTCTGAGATAGAGCAAGTGGGAGGGCACCAGCAGGGGTGGAAGGGAGTGAGGGGAGGGGCAGACAGAAAAGCAGACTCCCGCTGAGCAGGGAGCCCTGCAGGACCTCAGTCCCAGGACCCTGAGATCATGACCTGAGCTGAAGGCAGATACTGTACTGAATGGGTCACCCAGGTGCCCCAAATAACTGTTATTTTTTAACGGCTAAATTTAATAGTAATGTTAGTTGGGATTATCACGCTGAATTTTACAGAATTTAAAGTTTGTTATCAAATGTCTAATGTATTTTATAAGTAATGAAAAAAGTGTACTTGTAGTGGGTATATACATATACAATATAGAGAGCATTCGGATTCTTAAAGCAAACGTTTATATATGTGTATATATACATGAGAAACTGATTTTTTAAAAATAATTCTAACAAAAGGTATGGAAAAAATTGGGAGAATGTACATTATACTGTGGGAGATAAGTTAATTTGGGGGTATAGAACATGGGCTGTTCTTTTCTACTTTTGACATTGCATATTTCATTAGCATTTGACATTTGCATACCTTAGTGCTTTTCTTTTAGTTGGAAGAAAAAGTAAAAATCAGGAGAAAAAAAATGAAATCTGGCATTCTAGCTAGATGCCAAAACATTGCTGCATCTCATTAAATAAAAAGATTCAAAATGTACTCACGTACCCAGGCCGAGGTCACCTGCCCAGCCAGTGGCTGCTCAGGGGCACAGCCTCTGAGGCTCCTAGCCTTGGAAAATGGATCTTGCTGACAAATGTCACATTCCCTCGGTTCACACAGCTCTCTTTTAGATTCCCTAATGGTGACCCATAAAATTGGACATCATCAACAATATGACAAAATAATTTGTTACAGAAGGGACCCAGAGCAATCGCGGGATGAGTAAGCAGGGAAGAAACGTATACGGATGAGATTGTGTGAATGTGTATACAAATGTCCACAAATGGAAGAAACAACTTCTGCAGAAAGCAAATTCCGGAGCCCTCCAGAGATATGCTCTCTCCCTGTGGGCTGGCCTTGGCGGCACCCCGCTCTGGGAGAGGCGGGAGACCGTTGAGGGTGGGCTGGCCCAGCACCGGGAGCTGCGCCTGCCCCCACACAGGGTGCCTGTGGCTGTCCCAGCTGAAACCCAAAAGGCCCCTGCACCTCTGCAATCATGCCTTGTAGAATCGTTAAAATGCAGAGAGGCGTGGCTGTACCGAGAGAGCCCGTGCCATCTCTCTTTTTGGGAGGGATGAATTCAGGTTCATCTTTAATATGCAGACACATGCATTGTGGGAGATGCTGCCAGTGCACCTTGTTTCATATAGAATGTGCTCTTCTCAAGCCTTCTGTCAGATCCTTCCCGGCCCGTAAAATTGCAAATATCTTCTGTGAAATGCCTCTCATGAAATCCTCCCTATCTCCATGAATAGGATGAATGTTTTTATAGAAATTCTTAACTTCAGGTGGGAAAAAGTATCTTCTCAGTTTAATGTCGCTGAGAACAATTTCCCTATCACCAGAATGTTCTCTTTTAACAGCTGCTTCCCGGCAGGAAAGAGTATTTTGTCCCACCTCGAAGTAAGTTATCGTTCGTGTGTGTGTTAGCGTGAAGATATTCTTTTACTCGCTCTGGAAACATAGAATAGCTTTGACCTGAAAAGTTAGGCCTTACTAGTCGTAGGATAAGCTACTTTTAAGATGGAGAAAAGTTTGTTTCTGTATTAAAGAGATATTTAATTGTTCCAGATCTTTTCCCGTAAGAGGCTGCTGTTCGCAAGTGAAAAAGTTGCAGGGTTTCATAGAAAAATTCAACATTGTACCTGAACAAAGTATTACAGACTCACCGATTTTGAGAACAATAGGATTAAGGAGAAAAGTCCGACTCTTCTCACGTTGGAAAAAATAGCAGCCCCAAGAGGTTGTGAGTTACAGGAAAAAACAAAGCATAAAAAACTAAAAAAGAAAAGAGAGCAAAGATAGGTCATGCCCTGGTCCACTGATAGGCATGCGCAGGTGGACGCACATTCACACGTGCACGCACACATGCCCACGAACACACAGCACACGTGCACAAGCGTATGTGTGTATGCACATGCACACACAGCCATGTACACACACATGCACACATGAAACACACACATGCATGCATGCATATGCACACATGCACACACATGGACACACAGCCACGCACACACATGCAAACACAGGCATGCGCATGCACACACAGGCACACACGGCAGACATAGGCACACATGGGCATGCACATATACGCACGTGTGCACACACATGCACGCATATATGCACACACACACACAGGCACGCCATGTGGTGCCATGACAACCGTCTCCTGTTACGGATGAGGACATCAAAGCCCACGGAAAACAACAGCCTGCCCGAGAGTGTATTTGTGGCAGATTTAGGCCTGGGGAGATTTGCCAACTCTTAGCATTGCTTTCTTTCCAAAATTCCTCTGTGCCTCTTCTCTAGTCCATTGTACATGGGGACTCTGTTTTGTTTTTTGGTTTTTGTTTGATTTGAACATGGCTTCCTTCTTGGCATATTTTGTTTATCACATTCCTAGAATTCCTGTTGTATCATTCCTCTTCATTTCAGTAATTCCTGCTTTCAGGCCATTTTTTTGGTTCCTCTGGCAACCTCTAGATTTCTGTTTCTCCTCGTGTGACACTGTTTGTTTTCATTTGTACAGGTTGGTTGTCTTTGCTTTTGCTCTTTTCTCTTTCCCTCTGAGTAGGCTCGTTTCACCCCTGCTCGTCCTGTGTCTTCATCCGTCCCTCCTCTTTGCTCCTGCCTTGCCCTTCCTCCTGCCTGTACTTCAAGTTACCATTCGTCTGTATCTTTGTCTTTATTCTGTTTCTTTCTCTTGCTGCCTCTTCCTCTTCCATTTGTTCTCTCCCTTCATCAGATGATACATTTCCTGGTAATACAGGTTTGTTTGTTTGTTTGTTTGTTTCTTCTCTCACTAGAACGGGTTTCACCTTCCTGATGTTCTCGGATGTAAACATGATTATATGCAAGGTGAAAACCAAGGGCAGTGTCTTTTTTGGTAGGCATTGCTGTTTAATTGCATTGGCCACTATAAGAGTTAAGATCATATTTATGCTTTTATATATTACCCTGCTCCCAAAGTACATCCATAATGTTCTCCTAGATTTGGGAACCTGCAGAAATTCTTGTGGTGAGAAGTCAAGCATGGTCCTAATGTCAACTCCTTGGAACAGCCTTACTTGTGGGGGGGATTTGGGCTCAGAATTCCAATGGCTTGTCTTAGATCCAAAGGATATAGGGACCCCGCTGCCACTAGCGACACTGTGGATGAGGAAAACTGACCAAAATTGAATCCCTGGACCCCTTGCCCCCATCCCTCCAATTCTAGAGCCAAATAAGCTATAGGCTGATTCAGAGCCAGTGACCCTCTCCAGGGGAGAGGGAGGAAAAAGTGCCGAGGCTCTGTGAGGAGCAATTGGCTGTGCACAAGTGGCTTCCCAGGTGGGGTGTTTGTCTGAGCTAGTCTGAAGAGAAGCAAGGTTCAGCCTCTCCAGGAATAAGGCTCCAAGATCTAGGTGGCTGGACCCCAGGATCAGACTGTAACATGTGGAGGAGAAGGAGCAGCCAGGGTGACCTCAGGAAGGTCTGGCCGCATAGAACAATCTCCCTGCTGTAAGGACGTGACTTATGCTTCCAGGCCTCCCAAGATGCTCTTGAAGGGTGTTGGCAACTGCTTCTCAAAGATCCCCAATTTGAGGAAGCAAGACCGTTTTGAGGAATCAGTCAGTCTCTCTCTGCCTACACCCTCCCCGCCCCCATCTTCATAACCACAGTGTGTTACAGTATGCATTTCTAAAACCTCTGAAATGAAACAGAAAGTAAATCAGAATCAGTGGGTTTAGAGCTGACAAGATCTTACCATTGGTGAGTTACAGATCTACATTTTGGATTGTAGAAATAGAGGAAGCCCTGTTATCCCCAGCTCCATCAGAATGGACAACATCTCCCTTCCTTACACAGCTGCTTTCCTGATGGGCCTCCTTTCCCAGCGTGGCGCACATGTTCCAGAATGTGCCGAGGATGGCCAGAGTTTCAAATTCCTGCTCTGGCAAACAACGGCAGGTCAATGTGTGCCATCCGACCGATGTTGAGAGATCTTTGGAAAGGTATTTTGGTAAGGTTATAAAGGGCTTGTAAGTAACATTTAATTCTCTCTCCTATTCTAAAATGGTTATCTGCCTGACATATTCATAGTGGATTAATTTATGCTTTTTATCTGGCCGTGGATGGATAAACTAAATAGAATTAGAATTACACAAGTAAATGTTATTTCAAACCCTCCAGTAGCAGGAAATAGCTTTATAACGAAATTACGTAACCGCTGGCGCTGCTGCCAGTGACCAGAATGGTAATGTCTTCTTTCAATTCCCTTGCAACTGCACTGTCTTCAAAGACTCTGGGCAGAGGGGGGCAGAGCTTAGGGGCATGAGGACTTTGCAGGAATCAATAAAGTGTATGTTGTAGTAGATACCGCAGTCTCCGTTCACATGACGTCGACTCGACAAACTTACGTCACCACTTCAAATGTAAATAAAAGAATAACACGGTCAATCGAGGGTTTCTCAGATCTCTGTGCGCGTCCAAGGCATCTCAGTAGCATCTTGTCTGCAGGATTTATTTCCAAGTTCTGGCCTGGGCCAGAGATTCTGCTTGTCTAAGGAGCTTTCGAATGACTGTGATCCCTGAACTGCTGTTCTCTGCGCTACCAATTGCCTTTGTCGAAACTGATTGCTGTGCTCTGGCCCGACTCTGAGAGGACAGATCGGCGAGGACTACCTGTTCTGGGGGGCGAGTTTGTGCATTTAATCAGCAGTTCAAGTTCACATCAAGTTGCCGTCTCCTTACCACGCCAGAGTGTCCTTGAGGCAAGGACCGTGTCACCTTCCGTGTTTTCATTCCTCGGAGTAAAGCGCCTTAAGCTAACTTTGCGCTCAGTAAATTTAAAAAAAAAAAATCAAATTTGAATAAACAGTGTTTCAAACTCATTAGACATATATCCACTCACATTAACCTATGAGGTTGCAGAAGCCTTCCGGGCTCTGAGCTCAGAAAGCTTTTGCCCGTCAGCGTTCCCAGGAGGGCTGGCTCCTGAATTCCCCAAGTCTGCGTTGGCAGTTCTGAGGCAGAAGCGAGCGGAACTTGGATGTTGAAGCTGTGAAGACTCTAGCTGGCTGCGAGGTGACGGTTTCTTTAAAAAGAAAAGAGCTCCTAGCACTCAGTCTTGCTCCGTCAGATTATCGGGCGGTTCTGGAGGGCAGGGATCCGGTAAACTTACCCTGCTCACCTGCTTCGGCCTGGAGCTCGCAGGATGGTCAAAAACATCTGAAGAATGAGTTCCTAAGGACTTGGACACAAAGGGCGTTAGGGTTCTGACGTTTACGTCTGGGGGCTGATGCCTGGGGAGGGTACAAAGGAGATCACAGTTTCAGAGACCCACAAGCTCCAGAGCACTGCTCAACTGGTTTTTTCAGAGCAGAAGAAAACGGAAACCTCGGTAGTGATGGCAGCCCTCTGCCCCCGGCCGGTGCTCCTGCTGTGGCGGGGTGTGTGCAGAGCAGGAGAGGCCCAGCAGGGGAGGAGTCTGAGCAAGCAGAGTCTGCCGTCTCTGAGCTTCTAGAACAGTCTCGCGGCCAGAAGTGGAGTGGCAGATGAGGATAGAAAACACACATTATAAACGCGCCTCTGACGGTCGTTCCTGCGAGAAATAAAGCCGCGCGGATGCGAGCTGAAGGACTCATTCAAAGTGGGGTGTGTTGTGGAATGACAACGAAAGTTAAGTCTGTGCCGAAGTACACAACTCCGTAGGTCCCCCCCGCCCCCCGTTCTGAGACACCTTCCAGCCTCGCAGTGCAGGAGCCCAGGAGTGAAAAACAGCATTTTTTTTTTTTTTTAAATTTCTAAGACCTCAAAGCAGAGTCAAAAAGCAAAACCACCTTTTAAAATGTTCTGCTAGTCCATTAGGCAGCGACTGTTCGAGTCTATGAGTATGATTTTATAATAATGCTTAAATTCAAGGGATTACAAAATGGGCTCCCTTTTGCATCCTGTGAGTCTAAAACGGCAAACGTTGGAGGATTGCTTTCAATAAAATCTAAGTCCCTTAATAATAATGTCTCTCATTTGCAAGACTGAGAAGTAAGTGCTGGCAATATGTTGTCCCTGCCTTTGAAAAGTCAGAAGGGGGAGGAGAGCGTTATGTAAGCCCATACGTGCGCCGCGTCCCACAGCAGGGGCACACGCAGACTGTGCAAAGAAGCAAAGAAGCAAAGCAAAGAAGGCGATAGCATCAGCTGTGCTTCGGGACTCGTGAACGTCTCATGCAGAAAGACGACAGTCCTCAAAAATAACAGGTTGGAAGTCATGAACTAAAAATCCGATGAGCAGAGAATCTGCACGTGCTCAGAGTTTCTCCCCACGTACTGCTTGTCGGTTAGCGGAGAACGTGGCAACTGCACGCCCCTTGACCAGGAATTCAAAATTAGCATCTCCAGAGGGAGCCGAGCGACACAGGCTGCCTTCAGACACGGGGCCCTGAGAATCAGATATGTGTGTGCTTCCAGGGGTGCCTCCGACAAGCCCAAAGTGAGAAACTCCACAAAATTACTTTCTATGTCTAATTTAGATAATGTTGGAGAAAATAGCCCTGCCTGGTCTTGGGCAATTCAGTGAACCCCTTTGAGGCTGTTCTCTCATGTGTAAATTGTAAATAAAAATACTTACCTCAAAAAAAAAAAAAATTACTTGCTTTTGGCCTTCGAAACGTCCATGTCATGAGGGACTGAGTGGAGTTGAGGAGCGGCTGCAGGTTGAAAGGACACTGAATAGACAGGGCCACCAAGCGCGGTATCTGATCTGGAACTGCCTTCCTATCAGAGCGGGGGAAACGCGACGGAGGACGTCACTGGGGCATCCCTGGGTTTGTCACCGTTGCAGTGTGGAAAGTATGTTCGATGAGACTGTGAGATCCATGGTCACACTTGCTAATCTTGCTACCTGCACTGTTGCATAGGAGGATATCCTTGTTCTTAAGAAATAAGAACTTAGGGGCTCCTGGATGGCTCAGTGGGTTAAAGCCTCTGCCTTGGGCTCAGGTCATGATCTCAGGGTCCTGGGATCGAGCCCCGCATCCGGGTCTCTGCTCAGCAGGGAGCCTGCTTCTCCCTCTTCCTTAGTCTGTCCCCACCGCTTGTTCTCATTTTCTCTCAAATAGATAAATAAATTCTTAAATGTGCATTAGAGGGTAAAAGGACCTGATCTATATACATAATCTTCTCCCACATGGTTCAGGGAAGAAAACAAACAACTGGCAAGGTCATGCAACATTCAAAACACACGTGGGATGACACCGAATAATGAACTGACATGAAGTATTTTTTAAAATAAAAATATTCCTGGGGCACCTGGGTGGCTCAGCAGGTTAAAGCCTCTGCCTTCGGCTCAGGTCATGATCCCAGGGTCCTGGGATCGAGCCCCGCATCGGGATCTCTGCTCAGCGGGGAGCCTGCTTCCCTCTCTCTCTCTCTCTCTCTGCCTGCCTCTCTGACTACTTGTGATCTCTCTCTGTCAAATGAATAAATAAAATCTTTAAAAAAAATAAAAAATAAAAATGTTCCTCACAAAAACACAAGATTAGTGCTAGGTGGTAGAAAATAAGGCTAGGGAAAGATATGTGGAGAAGAAGTAATGAACTTTCTACTGAAACATGATGGGCAGTTTATCCTATGTTTATAATGTTCCTGCAAGTATAAATGTATGAACATTTAAAAATATACTCATTTTGACAGAGTACCTATAGATCACTGGGGAGCGCAAAGTGGATGTACCTTTGTGTGTGAAGGGTTTTGTGTGTGTGTGTGTGTCTGTGTCTGAGTGGATTTACTACTATGATGACAGGAACAGAAAGAATGCACTAATAAAAACATAGTCTTGGGAAACTGCTCTCTATTTAAGAGAATGTAAAGTTTGGGGTGCGTGGGTGGCTCAGTCTTTAAGTGCCTGCCTTTGGCTCAGGTCATGATCCCAGAGTCTTAGGATCCAGTCCTGCATCAGGTTTCTTGCTTGGCGGAGAGTCTGCTTCTCCTTCTCCCACTCCTGCGTGTGTTCCCTCTCTCACTGTGTGTCTCTGTCAAATAAATACATAAAATCTTTAAAAAAGAAAGAATATAAAGTTAACCCTACTTCATACTACTTCATACCATATTACAAATATACTTCAGACCCTTTTCAAAAACTAAACCATAAAGAGTAAAAGTAAAAAAAAAAAATGTATAAAATCTTGGACTGAAGAAGGACTTTTAAGTACAGAACGTAATGCCAAGAGCTATTTTGCTTTGTTATTTTCAGGGCCCTTCAGAGAAAGTCATCAGACAAATTCTCGAATACTTATTCACTTCACAGGACGTTCTCTGTTCTAGCTCTCTGGGTCCCCACATCTCTCCTTCCCAGTCCCCCTGCCTCTCCTCAAAGATCCCTTCTCCTCAGCTTTCCTATCTGGAGTCAACCGTTTCTTTCTTTTTACCTTGAAACCCCCTTCACGTATTTTTCTCTACATCCTGCCTACTTTATTCTCTGCATCTATGAGTTTGTTTTTTGTGGGTTTTGTTGTTGTTGTTTTGCTTTAGATTCCACATGTGAGAGAGATCATGTGGTATTTCTCTCTCTCTGTCTGACTTCTTTCACTTGGCGTAACACCCTGGAGGTCCGCCCATGTTGTCACCAACAGTACAGTCTCACTGCTTTTGTAGGGCTGAGTAATGGAGCCCATTTTTGACCTTGTCTCATCCAACCTACCCCCTTGGTGTTTCCAAATGCACGTTCCACGAAGACTGTGAATCCAGTCAGCTCAGCTCAAAACTTTCACTGCTTTCAATGTGCAAACCTGCTTGTTTTCTGCTTTCTCTACCTGCCCCCCTCCAAGGACCACGGTCATTTCCTTGGTGCCCTTACCTTGCTTAATGGGCTCTCACTCCGCACTGTGCAGGGAGAGAGCCCGGAGCAGTTGGGCTTCCTGCTCTCCTCAGCCGGCTCTATCCTCCTCACCACTGTCCCGTCTCTTCGCAATGTTGTTCCTCTTTCTCTGCTTTTCTTGCACCAGTTGTGTTCTATTATACATCATCACTATCCTTTCCCTTTTACAAAATATCTTAGTTTTTCGTTTAAAATTTTATCATGAGTAGCATTGAAAGATGATACAAGTAGCAGTCCTATAGATTTTGTTATTATTTTTTTTGCATAGATCTAATGCTGAGTGTATGGTGCGTTGTGTGGCCTTTACATTCCCAAGAAGGAGGAGAATCTCCGTCCTGATGAGTAACTTTCCTCCCCTGAACAACTTAACTAACAATGCGTGTGGACCGTGTGTATTGCCTCTACAGATGTGATGATGACCAAAGCTGATCAAATTTCGTCCCTTACTTTGGATCCAGGAAGCTCAGACAACAACCATTAATATAGTATTGGGCATTTACTTTTCTTTTGATTTCATCTTATTTCTCTTGTGTGTATTTTTCTCATTCTCAACATTTTTTTCAATTATTCTTACATTTTATTATACTCTGTATTTCTGTCAGCTACTTTAACTTGTTTTCTATTTATAAAGCAAAATTTAAGCAATTAGAGAATTATTCCTTACCAGAGCTATTCTCTCTGTCCAGCCTCGTTCATACTATGCAAGGTTTTGGGGGCCACTGATCACAGCCTTCTCTACCACCTGTTTTTGACCAGACAGGTTGTCCCCTGGACACAGTCCATCCTCTCTGCTTGCTTGCATTTACTTCTGTGGTTTCCTCCCCACGGGATATGTCCACACCCCCATCTCTCCAAACCAAATTTCAGTTCAGGTCACCCTTGAAACCAGCAGCAAGCACAGGGAGTGATTTAGTTATGCTCTCATCATGACAATAACCATATGTAACCACAATTGTTCTTACTATTTTATTTATGTGGTCACATTAGTATTTTCTTTTAAGAAATCTAGAATACTGGGCGCCTGGGTGGCTCAGTGGATTGAGCCGCTGCCTTCGGCTCGGGTCATGATCTCAGGGTCCTGGGATCGAGTCCCGCATCGGGCTCTCTGCTCAGCAGGGAGCCTGCTTCCTCCTCTCTCTCTCTCTCTCTCTGCCTTCCTCTCTGCCTACTTGTGATCTCTCTCTGTCAAATAAATAAATAAAATCTTTAAAAAAAAAAGAAAGAAATCTAGAATACTGTATTTGGACATATATTTAGCTTATTGCTATTCTGTAAAGGAAAAACCCCAGTTTATCTACAGATTTGCCATTTGTTTTCTGCAGTACGTGGGACAATTAATTTCTCCCTCCGAACCGATCATCAACATTTAAATAGCTTTTTCCCTCTGAGGAGACTCTCAGGGGAGGCTCTCACTGGCCAGTGGCCTGAGTGTCTCCATATGTGTGTAGTTTGGGTTAAAGCTCTGTTTCCTCTTTCTGGATGCCAGCACCTTTCCAATGTGAGTGACCACTGTGACTGCGACCCGTCCCACAAAAACACAAGCCCACAACTATAGTACGTAGACGCGTCATTGAGAACAGGCATTTTGGATAAAATTGTAAATGTTTTTGTTTAGCAATAAAGAAGACTGGAGTCACTGTGGAGCCTCTTTTCTACTCATCAGACATGTGTTTCGGTTGTTTGTTTGTATTTTCTTACGCAGTGTGTATGGTAGAAAGCATATTGAAATAGGATTTGGGAACCACAGATTTTGTGCCTTAGGAAAAGCCTTAAATTTTCTGTGCCTGAATGTTCTGTTCTACAAAATGTGTTTTCTTTCATCTTGGAAAGGCCATCCTTCTGAGAAACCAAAATAATTAAAGGAAGAATGACCATCATCCATTTCCCGGGACAGCAGTGACGGAGCGAGAGCAGCCTCATCATGTGGTGTCAGCCGCACAAGCGAAGCATCTAGAGTCCCGTATGGTCACAGCAGTGCATCAGCTGGGTCTGAAGGGGGATTTGCACCGTGCTGGGCAGGGATTTGGGCCATATTGCTTCTCATTTTCCAAGTTTGATTCCCCAAGTTTTTAGGCAATTTTATGTTTATTTTCTGCTATAATCAGCCGAAACCCATTTCTTTTGCTGGAAGTTAAAAACAATACAGTCAATTTATATGGTCAACAATCATCTACAGAAAAAATTTAGAGTAAAATTAGACCAAGATTGGTTGAACATTTCATACTTGGAGCTGCAGCAAACCTTGGAGTTTATAGATAATGATATTAATATTACTATTGCTAATCAGAATCTTTATTGAGAAACTACCATAGGTTAGGAGTTGTAATAAGTCTTTACATGGATTATTTCCTATAATTCATGGAAGATTATAGGAACTCAAAAATATAGGAACTCATTTTCTGTTGAAAAGGAGCCAGATGAAAAGGCATGACCTACAGCCTAGTGGAGGATGATGACGATGATGATGCTGAATGACGATGACGATGATGACGATGACGACAATTAGAGCATGATGACAATGACGAGGACGATGACAATTAGAGCATGATGACAATGACGATGATGATGACAATTAGAGCATGATGACAGTGACGACGACGATGACAGATCATGATGACAATGACAACGATGATGACAATTAGAGCATGATGACAATGACGATGATGATGACAATTAGAGCATGATGACAATGATGACGATGACAATTATAATATGATGACAATATCTAGAATGAGGAGACTCGCAGTTAGGGTCAAAACCCATATATAACAGGGCTTGTTTGAAGTGTCTCAAGTCCTGTGCTCTGTTGGCAGTAACCCCAACTCTGGTAAATCTCCTTCATGCTCAGAAGGAAAGATAAGACTTGCCCAACCATTGCTTGTAGGGATAACCTCTACATCTTCTGGAATTAGCTTCAACTTAGTGGTAAGCATTCAGTTTTACAGTCCTGATGAGGTTAGCTGTGAAGCTGTTAATCGCTACCAGTGGGTTGATGTTTAGGCCAAAAGGACCATTTGAGCAGGGGCAGTAGCTCAGCCATGATACATCAGCATGATTTTTGTGGACTTACCCACTGGGAGGAAAGGCATCCCTGGTCACTCTTTGGTACAAAGAGTAGCTGGTTGACTAGTCCAATTTCAGTAAGTTCTCTTTGATGTTAAAAAGAGCAAAAAGTAGCTTACTTTTAATAGGCTGGTGAAATGAGTAAAAATAATGTATAATTAAAGGTACTCAAAGACATATGTCAAATAAAAATTTTAGCAAAATAAATATTAACAGCCAATCAAGGTCCTTTTTCTGGGGTACCTGGGTGGTTAGGCATCTGCTTTGGCTCAGGTCATGATCTCAGAGTCCTAGGCTCAGAGTCGCTCAGTGTTCAGTGGGGAACTTGCTTCTCTCTCTTCCTCTGTCTCTCCCTCTGCTTGGGTTCTCTCTCTCTCTTTCAAATGAATGAATGAATGAATAAATAAATAAATAAATAAATAAATAAAACAAATCTAAAAAAATTAGTTTTCTGAATGAAAGAATATTAAAAGGTCTCAGGGGCAAAGAAAAATAAAATATTCCAAGTTAAGCTTGAAGTGGGGAGGTGTGAATTGGGGGGTTGCTTATGGCAGCCCAGAGGGGGCAGTTCAGACCACCTATAACTAGTAAAGACCAGGCTGTTCCTCTTCTGCCAGCTGTAGGGAAACCTTTAGCACCCTTCCCCCATGTGCCTTATCCAAGAATCCATGTTCTTCTGAATTTATGTGAAATCATCACTACATCCTCCATGTGCTCCTAGAGGAGCTAAATAAGAACTCTGTGCAGACTCTGCTTCTTCACGGGTTTGTCATGTTTGTGGCTGTAGCCCCGGCTTGGAAGAGTTCAAGCTGTGGTCAGCACTCAGTTTAGGTGAGTGAATAGATGGACGAGTGTATGAGCTCTAAAAAATACTGACAAGAGGCGCTTGGATGTCTCAGTCCTCTGAACCCTGGACTGCTGATTTCGGCTCAGGTCATGACTTCAGGGTCCTGGGAGCAAGTCCCGCCCGTCTCTCTCCCTCTCCTCCCCCCACCACTCACACTCGCTCGCTCGCTCTGTCTCTCAAATAAATCAATAAAATCTTAAATAAAAAATACTAACAAAACAATATTCATACAAAGAAGCAAGGCTCTGGCCATAAGAATTGATCAAAAACATTTTTAGGTATTATTGTTTGGGGAAATACTTAAAAATCTAATTAAACCATATCACCATTTTGGGAAGGTGAACGGCTATGTGCTAACCCATAACCCAACACACACCTGCATGTCGGAGGCTGGACATTCGTGTTATGAGATAATGTAGTATCGAGTGCTCTTGCTTCTTTTCTGCGTGTTAGTGCAGTATTCCTTCCCTCACCCCCTCCCGCACACTCCTGTCCCTCTGCCTGTTCCTCCCTCTCCCCTCCCCTCCTCCTTTCCTTCCTTACCTCCTTCATCTCTCCTTCTTCCTTCTATCAAATGCTGGCAGACAAGCAGAGCTTAATAGGAAGGATCGGTTGAACAATAAAACATATAAATTCATACAGAATGCATATCTATAAGGCTTCTGAGTTTTAATGTTCAAGGAAAAAAAAAAAGCTCTAACCCAAATATTTCCCGAGGCTTCTCCACTTACATACAAAAAAATATGGTTTGGGCCCATTTTTAAAGATAAGCACCAAGAACTATTACTGATCTACATTTGTGGCCAGTAAAAACCTCCCTTCCCCGATCTCTCCCTCGCCTCTCTTATTAATTCCCTCTCCTTTCTTATTATAAGTATGTCTCCAATGGCCTCATATGTGTAAGAATTTGGCTGAATTCTCTTCAGCTAAAACAGGTTTAGTTTAACTATGAAACTAGAGTAACTTTCAAGAGAAGACTATATCCTACTTTTTGGAAAATAGAATATAATCCTAGACTAAACTTAGAATTTTATTGATTTAGAGTTTGAGAATATTCAGTGATAATTTGAGTAAAGGAGTCATTTAAAAATATTCCTAAACCAAATTATTTTTAAATAACCTTGGAACACTTGTTTTACTTTAAACAAAAGTCTAAACACATATCATTTGTACCCACTCATTAAAAGAGACCTTCATAACTGTTGGTGGGAATGTAAACTGGTAAAGCCATTATGGAAAACAACATGGAAATTCCTCAAAAAATTAAAACCAGAATTACCATATGATCCAGCAACCCCACTTGTGGGTATATTTTCAAAGGGAATAAAATCAGAATCTTTAAGGGACACCTGTACCCCTATGCCATTGTAGCATTATTCACAGTAGCCAAGATCTGGCAACAACTCCAATTGGACACAGAAGATTGGTGTGTCCACACAATGGAAAATTAGCCTTATAAAAGAAGGGAATCCTGCCCCGTGCTATAACGGATGAGTTTAAGGACATCATATAGAGGGAAATGAGCCAGTCGCAGAAGGACAGACACTGTAATGATTGCACTAACACCGTGAACTATCTAAAGTAGTCAAGTTCACTGAAGCAGAAAGGAGAATGGTGGTTGGGGGAGGATGGAGAGTTGTTGACGAGATATAATATTTAATATTATATATAACATATAATACACATCTTATATATTATATATTTTACATATATATTATATATAAAATGTGTATTTTAATATAATAAAAATATAATATAAATAATATGTTTCATCTATGCATGATGAAAAGTTCTAGACATGTGCTATATTGCATTGTGTCTGCAGTGGAAGTACACTTAAAATTTTAAGAGTTTGGGTCTGGTGCTGGGTGTTTTGGCCACAGTGGAACAATCAAAAAGATCTGCATAGATTGTCCTGGTGTCATATTTTGCTAGCTACTAATTTTTATCTAACTGTATGAGCTTGCAGGTGGTAGAACTAAATTTCTTCTAAAGTCATTCTATAAAACCTACCTTTAATTTAAATAGACTCCCCAGTTATCTTCCGTTATTCCTAAGGAGGATAGCTGATGAATGACGTGCAGATTAACAATCAGGCAACCTGAATAAGCAGAGGAAAGTTCATGATTGTTACCCAAAGTGAACTTGGGTTTCCAGAGAGCTTCCCGAATTTATTTTGCTACAGTCAAACATTTTGTCCACTCACAGAATAAAACTCTGAGAGAGAATTTCTTGTGAAGAAATTTGTATTCTCCTGTGCCGGCCCTGTTGCGATGGTTGGGGGTCAGGCTAAGCAGCCTGCTGCGTGGTCGAGGGCATCATTTGGTTGCTGCCCACTGGAATCACTAGAGAGTTGCCATGATAACTCAAATTAAAGTGGTTGTTTTGTACCCCACCTTGTCTTCTTTACCTGGAATATTTAGGAAACAGAGATGGGCCTCCAACCGCAGCCTTCCTGGGCAGCCGGGGGCTCACACTCATTTCTGCGCTGTTGTCAGGGCCCTGGGACTTGGGTCCTGGTGATGCTCCCTGCAGGGTAGAGGGCTACAATCCTCGGGCAGGCCCTCCTGCTTCCTGCCTGCCTGCCTGTCTGCCTGGGCCTCTCCCTGCTTAAGCATTTTCTCCACTGTTAGCCAACACGCCACGCTCCATCCCTGCGAGCCAACGTGGCACATTCTGCAGAGGGGAAGACCTTTCCTTCCCTGAAGGAATGGCCATATTTATCATTCAGCCCTGGTGGTAGCTGGAGAGGGAGAGAGATACAATATGACACTGTGGCAGCACATGTGGGCAGTGAGTCCCGCTCAGGACCTATTAGAAAGAAAGAGTGCCTTTCAAACTCTGAAGTCGAATGTGTGAAAAGAATGTATCCACGTTGGTGGGGACCATGGCCCGCTGTGACAGCTCCTCTCCAGCTCCCATGCGTCAGTTTTTTTCAGCGTCTTTGGGTCTCCTGCTACTGCCCAGGCTGGGCCTGGAGGGGCCACTCCCATGTGCCCAAGCTGCAGAGTCTCAGGGTGACTAACTGTACTGCCTTCCCTCGCCCTCCCGTGGTGGACACACTCTGTGTTCCATGCGAGACCCATCGGCTCTGCTGTGACCTTCTTCACCCTCTCTCTGAAGCAGCTAAGCTTCTAACTCAGGCCTCACAATATCTGTACCTGAAGGGGTATTTTTAACCTGTCCTTGTAGCCTGGGGATTCTGGTCTAGACCATAGAACTGGACAGAAGGACAGACACTGTTCATCTACAAAAAGCGAAAAAAAAAAGCTTCCTGTGAAGAGAAGCTCAGGGCTCCTCCAGCTGCTTCTTGTAACAGCCTGACCCCGGGCTCAGAGCTCAGCTCAGACTCCCTGCCTCGCATCAGGAGACCCTACAGGGTGCCTGGTGCTTTCCCCAACAGGACCCACCCAACAGCCCAACCGCATAAGGTCACAGGAGTATCTTCAACTGCAGAGGGGGACGCTGAGGCCCCCAGGGACGGATCGGCTGCGTGGCACTTAGCAGTCTGAAGCAAGTGGGGATGCTGGGACGGGAGCAGGTGGATTCCCGGCTCTGTCACTTCAGGAACGTGCTCATTAGGTAGGTGCGGATTCCTCTGTGCACCTGCTTAACGGAGGCCAAGTCAAGTCTACAATGAGGCCTAATGTGACCTCCAGTAACAGAGCAGGGATGCAGGAAGCGTGCAGATGCTTTAAGCCTGGGAGATTCAGGTCTGGCCTACTTGTAATTAAATCAGAGTCGAAAGACCCTCTATTTGGTGGCTTACTATTTGCTCTAAGTGTATCAATAAGTTTGTATAAATTAATGAGGCTTAATTAACTCTTATTTATATTAATTAAATGTCAAGTAAATCAATGGATATTTTGAATGATGAGGTTTTATTGAGAGGATGGATCAGCTAGGACCTTAAGAATAGAAAATCATCATATTAATACACAAATTTCTAAAAAATAAAATTAAGATAAAAGTACTATGTAGTAAACCATACTTTAGAAGCAATTGTTAGATTTACTGAAAGATTAGAGGATGCATGTAAAAGATTCCTATGATTCCTAAAGCATAATAAAAACTCTAAATATTAGCTTAAAAACTCTAAATATTAGCTTAAAATGTAGTTACATTTTTAATACAGTACAACTCTGCACACGTCTGCTGTCAAGAGTGATGGGTAACAGGTGGGGAGTCGAGCTGTGGGCTGGAATGGGATATGATTATTAATGATGGCCTAAAGCATGATAACAAAAACGTTAATTTTTTTTGAAAAATGAAGTGCATTAGTTACAATGGGGTTTCTTACATGCCATAAAACAGTTTTATTAAGATTGAATAATGAGTTCCTAGCTTTTACAGGCCAGCAAACACACCTTATCTTTAACCACTATGTAGAATTTTCTCTCAAAAAAATTCTCTCCTTTCACTTTGCCTGTGTTCCTTTTCATTTACTAAATATAGATGTTGCTGAAGATTCATCTATTTGTATTTATGAGATAGGCATCTGAACCTTACAAAATTAAATGAGGGTCACTGAATATCTAGTTTTAATTCATCGTTTGCTAAAGAAAAGTTCAGAGTTAGTAGAAATTGATGTAATGGGTTATAAACCTGTCACACTTTGAGTATACACTATATTTGGATACATGAATAGAAGTAAATAACTGGTACATCATACATTTTTTTAATTCCTAAAAATGTTCTGTAACTCTATAAATATATTCCAAAAACCCAAAGATTAAAGTACCATCTGAAAACTAGAAATGCTTAATGCCGAACTATGAGATAATTATCCATCATTTTCGTATGTTCTTTCCTTTTGTAGGACAACTACTCATTATGAATAAACATGTTATAGTTCCCAGAATGTTCTACAAAGGGGCAGGGCTGAAACTTAGAAAGATTGAAGTCAAAAGTGTTTTCGTGGTACCGGCAAGAGGTGCTCCCCACATCCTGTGTTTATGAGAAGACAGTAAGCACTCATGAACCTAGTTCATATGCCTGCAACCTCATGGCTCCCTTATCTTTTGGGAAAGCATTTAAATTCTCCTCTGTAAAGGAGGAAATTCTATTAAATGATCTGTATCTTGATTAAATGATCTGTTTTCCTGATATAATTTAATTTGCTAATGCATAATTTCCCCAGAGCATTAATTTAATTAAGTAACTATAGGCATATTTTGAGTCTTGGCAACAGGCATATGATATATTTCTTACATATCACGTATCATAATTTACATGTATGACACATACATACGTGCAGGGTGTAGACGTTACTTGTTATATATATTGTGCGTTGTAGGTAGTATATGTTTTAAATATATATGCGAAATAGGAGATCACCTGGTTCACATGTAGCAGGGAGATGGCAAAGAAGAGCATCAGCCGTTTCCAAACGGCACTCTTAGTGCTACAGGTCGTGGGAATTGGGAAAGGGACAAGAGACAGGGAGGGATGCAGAACCTTCAGGAGGAGTGTTAGGAGACATCTTGAAGGGAATGCAGTACTTGATGGATGGTGGGGAAGGAGGAAGCAGTAAGTTGGCGCCAAGATGGGGCAAGGATTTCTAGAGAGGGAGCAGTGGTAAGGACGGGTGCCTCCTACTTCTTCTTTCCTAATGGAGTTTTTCTATTCTGTAACCACTTGTCCTCCTGCACGTGGTCTTACAGACACAGCTCGTCTATCTTGATTTTTTTTAAATATTGTTGTTTTACCAGTGGTCTCATGGATTTTAGGCTAGATCAATATGTTTCAATTTAATACTAGTGTGTATTCACCACTTCGTTAAAACCGGTGTTAGCCCTAGATGAAATTACTCGAATGTGGCTGCCGGGGTTGAATGCTGAGACATCCCCAGGGAGGGGCCGTATGTGTAGGTGTCGGGAGCACGGACTCTGGACCCACTGGCTTGCATTTAATCTTGGCTTGTCACTTGCCACCTGTGCCAGGTTGACAAGACTTGCCCTGATGACCTCACCTGTAAACTGGGGAAAACGGTAGCGGCTACCTGTCAGAGCTGCCCTGAGGACGGGTTAAGCGAATGCATCTAAAGTACTTTGCATAGTATCTAGCCAACAGGAAACACAGAAGAGTCATTAGCTATATTGTTATTCAACAACCCTTAACAATTAATTTGATAATCTGTGGGTGTTATCTATTGTAGACGCTCTTAAATTTCAAAGTATATGAAATTTATGTTACTCTAGTAAATATCATAAAATGGAAGGGTCTGGGATTCGATACCAAAATTCAGCTTTTCTGGGTTTCAGTTTCAATGGAGCATTTCTCTTTGGGGAAAAGACTAGAATGTACACTTCACCACCTCTCCTCTCCCAGTCATATGAATATGGTAAACCCTATGAGTCTTCATGTGAGTTACTTTCCAGTACTACTAGGACGATACGTAATGCACATTCTTTTTCTAAAGTGTGACTATTCTGAAGTGTGATTATGATTAATGACCATTTATTGGATACTCTCCAAGTGTCAGGCACTGAGAAAAGACTTATGTATCATGGACTTATGTATTGTGTGTGTGTGTGTGTGTATATACACACACACACACACACACACACACACACACAATAGATACCTATATCTTGGCTATCATCTATCACAACATTTCCATTCTTTTCTTACAGTGGTACTAATATGTGTGACAGCATTTCTATTCTTTTTTTTTTTTAAGATTTTATTTATTTATTTGACAGAGATCACAAGTAGGCAGAGAGGCAGGCAGGGAGAGAGAGGGGGAAGCAGGCTCCCTGCTGAGCAGAGAGCCCCATGTGGGACTTGATCCTAGGACCCTGAGATCATCACTTGAGCTGAAGGCAGAGGCTTTAACCCACTGAGCCACCCAGGTGCCCCAGCATTTTTATTCTTGACTAAAAGGTAACTTCATTTATATGCTCTCTCAGTAGGATTTTGTTAACCTTTTTTTTTTTTTTTTTTTTTTTTTTTTTAATTCAGTAATGTTCTTCAGGGTGTTTTGTAGGCAGAGCAAGGCTAGATGTCTAGGTTGAAGAAAGCTAGCCGAGAGAAAGAAAGAGAAACCAATAATGAGCCTCGCCTCGTAGTGAAGTATTATTGATTTGTATTTGCTGTGCTGGTCGTTGCAGCTACAGCCCTTTGCCCCCTGGAAATGCAAATAAAAAGGTCAATATAGAAAATGAATCCTCAAATGAGTGCTGTATTTAGGGGATTTTATCCTAATTTAAAATGAAATAACTCAGACCATTACACGGGACACTTAACACCCATGAGGTCAATTAAGGAGAAGCACACAAGAGATTTTGCGGGCAGACCTGCTCTAGGGAAGGCTGAAAAACCTGGCACCACGTGTTTGTGCCTCCTACTGATTCCTCTTGCCTGCAGGACAAACACAGTAGGTATCTGTTAAGAGCACGAAGTTCAAGTGGCAAATTTCCCTCTTACGTAAGGTGTGCACAGAGCAGCAGGACAGGATGAATCGGAATGGCCTTCCCCACGCGGTGGCCCCAGGATGCCCGAGGTAAAGTGGGAGCTTGCAAGCATTTCTGGGTTGCTGGCTGTCACCTCCCTGGCCGAAGGAAGCCCCAGCGACTTCAGGTTATTTGTGGGTGGGCGCGGGGAAGCTGGACAGTGTCCTCAGGTGCCTGACCTAGAGACTGTGAACATTTCAATGTCAAGGAAGCTCTTGTTTTTATTTGCTGAACAGAACACAGAAATGCATTCTTTCTGGAAAGGTGTTTACTGTTGGGGAGAAGTTACCCTGCAGAGGCAAATTAGTTATTTATTAGAGGTACAGGTATCTCCCACTTTCCGAATGTTCGTGTTCCCACACTTCGCCTTTATGGAAGACCTGCAGGGGTATCTGTTTTCCGTAATGAGAAGAAACCCAAATAGGGTTCTCCTTTCACGCATAGAATGCTAGGTGTTAGTTCTGTCCCCCACCCCCTCTGGAGGCAGCAGGAAGCCCACGCGGTGACAGCGGCGCTGCCCAACGCCTTCCCTGGGAACTGCGTGCCCCATCTCAGCCCCAAGCTCCAGAGGTCTGATCCATGTCTTTGAGCATCTGGGCTTTATCGCAGGGCATTTTGCATATCCATTAGCAAAATGCATCCGAAGGTATCAGAAAAGCTCAAGACCAGTGATTTTTTGGGGCCTTGGAATTCTCAAAAAAAAAAAATATTTTCCGTATAAATTAATGGCGATCACTTCTTTGTTTTATGCCATTTCTGCTTCGAAAGGCTTCATGGGAGTGCTCTACTTTTGGACAGCGGGGAAGCCCTGTATCCATGTGTCCCTATGTTAGATCTATTCCTGGGTGTTAGAGCTTAAAGGAGCAGAGATTCCTTTCTCAGTTCAAAGGGCCTCCGTGACCTTGCCCTGACTGCCTGTCTCATGACCCACAGTCCCGGGACGGCTGGAACAAAATCCCGCAAGCTGGGTCACTTAAAACAGCACACATTTCTCTCATTTCCGGAGGCTTGAAGCCTGACATCATGGTGTTGGCATGGCCACGTTCTCTGAAGCCTCCAGAGGAGAATCTGTCCCCCACCTTGCTCCTAGCTTCTGGTGCTGCTGGTGGTCTGTGGCATTCCTTGGTTTCTAGCTGCAGCTCTCCGGTCAGTCCGTCATCACAGGACATCCTCCCTGTGTTTCTTCACATCTTTCTCCCCAAGAATCTCTTTCTGTGTCTTTCTTTTCTTACAAAGAGATCACCCGTGTCTCTACCCTAATGGCTCATCTGAACTTGACTCTGTCTGCAAAGATCCTATTTCCAAATAAGGCTACATTTATAGACACCGGATAGGACTTTACCTTATCTTCTGGGGAGAGACAATTCAACCCCTAACATTGAGCAACCTGTATTTGTCCTCCAGTGCACCCAGGACGGTCTGTCATGATGATTGTGCGGTGGTGAATTGTGTCGGGCCTGTCTGGTGGGTGGACTGTGAGCTCCATTTGCCCTTCCCCAGCTCCGGCAGCTCCCCACACGGGGCTTGGCACAGAGTGGCTCAGAAATGTTTATGAATGAGTGTCTTTGCTATTCCTTACTGCACGTGTGAAGTATCCCCCATCTCTTCGTCCCCCAAAAGCAGATGTCAATAATGGTGTCCTCCTTGGATCTGAGTAGGAAAAAGCCTCCACAGAGAGATGATGCCAGACGCAGAGGTCACGTCAAGGTCGGTGCTGGTGAATGTTCATGTTGGCATTCTGGCCAGTTCGACAAAAAATATGTATTGTTAGGCTCCAGACTGGTCTAAGTTTAGCTGCAAAGTGGCTTAGAAGAAACTGGAATTCTGGCTTTGGATATTGCTCATGCTTCTATTTTGCCTTTGAGAAATTTTTTGTTTATTGTAGTAGAAAATTTTGAGGGAAATTGCTGTTTTTCTTCATTTTGGATAGTTAAGACATCTATTCTCATTTATAGCTAGACTCGTTTGAAGTAGAGAAGTCTCTGAACTGGGAATATAAATCACATTAAAATAACATCACACATGCCCAGCCTTTCTAACTAAAGATTTGGAAAAGCCAAAATGTTACTCTCTTTGGATGCCCCAAAGGGTGTGTTTGAAGTTTAGAGGCCACTTACCTAAAAGCATGCATCAGCCCACCTCCTTTACGTTTGCGAATTGCTATTAGACGGTTTGTTTAGGTTGAGTTTTATAATTTACCTTGCTGCGCATGTGGCCCACTCTAATCAGGTGCGCACACTTGGGTTACGAATTCCAGCAGAAACGGTGCATGTGGTAGATTTGAGTGTCAAGATACTTTGTTTTTAATTTGCCTTTTGGATTGGTTTTGATTGCTCTTCTCTGGCTAGAAACATCCCCCACTTTTTGATTCAAAAAATTTAAGCTACGTATTGATAATAAAAATATTGTATCAGCCATGGATATTTTAACACTGTAATCTGCTCTCTATTTTATATTTCACTTGTAGTTTCCTCGGCAACACTGAAATGCTGTTCGGGTCCAGAACTCTAAAACTTGTCATATATATAATACATTTTTTTTTTTTTTTCCTTGAGAAAGATCTCTAGTAAGCAGAAATTCTCTGGTGGTCGCATGGATTACACCTGCTTTATCATATATCAGCTTCAGTGACTATTTGGGTCGTTTTCCCCATAAGTAAGTCCGCATAACATCTCGGAGTTATTATACTTGAATTCATAATATGAGGCTGTTGTTTGGTGGTTGTTACTATTTTAAATAAAATGAGCTGCAATTGAATTATAACAACATAGGATGTAGCATTAATTTCATGTGTCAATACTTACCATACCTTGAACTATACTTACTCAAGTTTGGAATCTGATGTAGGAACTGCTTATTCTGAATCTAAGAACAGAATTTACCCTGAGAAATATTAATGTTTGTTATATGTCTCAGAGTATATAAGCTTCGTGGAAACCCTGCTCAGTGTAAATCCTATAGCTTTGCAATAATTAAATTTATTTCTAGTGCATGTTTTACTTTTTCAAAAGATAATTTGACTTCTAATATTCAGGAAGTCTATTAGGTAGTTTTTATTCAGAATGCATGTTGGTGATTTAACTGATCTCTGTAACTGAGTAAGTTATCAGGGCTTTACAGAAAACAGAGATGAGAAACTTAATCGCAATGATTTGCCAAGGTGCTGGGTACCCAGTGATTGCTGTACAGGCTGAGGGAAGCCCGTTATGACAGATGAAGGCATTAAGAGAATTTATATAAATTGTCAGGGAAATACAGGCTATCTGAATGCCATGGCTTCTAATGTTTTTAAAACCTGAATTAAGGAGGGCACGGATTGCATGGAGCACTGGGTGTTATACACAAACAATGAATCATGGAACCCTACATCAAAAACTAATGATGTACTCTACGGTGACTAGCATAATATAACAAAAATAAATTCATTAAAAAACTGATAAAAAATGGGCAGAAGATATGAACAGACACTTCTTCAATGAAGACATACAAATGGTCTCAGACACATGAAAAAATGTTCATCATCACCAGCCATTAGGGAGATTCAAATTAAAACCACATTGAGATACCACCTTACACCAGTTAGAATGGCCAAAATTAGCAAGACAGGAAACAACATGTGTTGGAGAAGATGTGAGAAAGGGGAACCCTCTTACACTGTTGGTGGAAATGCAAGTTGGTGCAGCCTCTTTGGAGAACAGTGTGGAGATTCCTGAAGAAATTAAAAATAGAGCTTCCCTATGACCCTGCAATTGCACTACTGGGTATTTACCCCAAAGATACAGATGTAGTGAAAAGAAGGGCCATCTGTACCCCAATGTTTATAGCAGCAATGGCCACGGTCGCCAAATTGTGGAAAGAACCAAGATGCCCTTCAATGGACGAATGGATAAGGAAGATGTGGTCCATATACACTATGGAGTATGATGCCTTCATCAGAAAGGACGAATACCCAACTTTTGTAGCAACATGGACGGGACTTGAAGAGATTATGCTGAGTCAAACAAGTCAAGCAGATAGAGTCAATTATCATAAGGTTTCACTTATTGGTGGAGCATAACAAATAGCAGGGAGGACATGGGGAGTTAGAGAGGAGAAGGGAGTTGAGGGAAATTGGAAGGGGAGGTGAATCATGAGAGACTATGGACTCTGAAAAACAATCTGAGGGTTTTGAAGGGGCGGGGGGTGGGAGGTTGGGGGAACCAGGTAGTGGGTATTAGAGAGGGCACAGATTGCATGGAGCACTGGGTGTAGTGCAAAAATGATGAATACTGTTATGCTGAAAAGAAATAAAAAATTAAAAAAAACAAAAAAACACAAAAAACTGAATTAAAATGAGAAATTACAGCATCATTTTAAAAGTCCATATTTATAATATTTTAGCATATTTTCTAAGTAGAATTTCAAGTTCCTAATTCAACTTTTGATCTTAATTTTTGAAAAGCCGTGTAGGATCATCATCATAACCTGCTCTAGAATAACTTATGTTTTGCTTTAATTTATTTTTCAATTAATGTGTGTACTGATGAAAATCTATGACCTTCAGCTTTATACTGAACCACATGTTAAACCAAAGAAACAAATAGATTTTGCTTGGATAGAAATACTGAAGTTTTTTTAAGTGAGGAAAACACCTTTGGACCAAATCCAATTCTACTACTGTAAAAACAACAACAACAACTCAGGTTTCTAGAGATACTGTTCAGTACAATTCAGTTCAGCTGTTCAGAGTGTTCCAGTGAATGGGTCATAGCATATAACACAGATTTACGCAAGCCTCACCACAGTGAATGTCAGAACGTTTTCATCACTGCAAAGAGAAACCTGTACCCTTTAGTTTTTACGCATCTATCCCTCCGTTTCCACACCCACCCCAGCCCTCAGTAACTGGTTACTGAGTTTCTCTCTGGGTCTGTAGGTTGGTCTATTCTCTGGGTCTGTAGGTTGGTCTATTCTCTGGGTCTGTAGGTTTTGTGTCAAACGTCCCCTGTGACTGGCTTCTTCACTCAGCAGTGTTTCAGGATTCACCCAGCCTGTACACCATGTCAGTGCTCCTTTTCACTCTCGAATAACACCCCGTCCTATGGATAAAGGGTAACTTGTTTTCCCATCCATCCTTTGATGGACATTGGGTTGTTCCCACCCTTTGGCTATTGCCAGTAGTGCTGCTATGAACATTTTAAACCAGGTTTTTGTTAACACACCTGTTTAAATTCCTTGGCATAGCCTCCCAGAGGAAGAATTTCTGGCTTTCTGGCTTCTTGGTAACTCTGTGTTTGGACAATTAAGAACCTGCAAACCTGTTTCCCAAAGTGGCTGTGCCATTCTCCAGCGCCCTCCCCTCCCTGCCCCCCCAGCAGTACCTGAGTTCCTGGTTTCTCTGTGTCCTCACCCACAGTTGCTTTTCATCTGACTTTCCAAGTCTAGCCATCTCAGGGACTGGGGGGCGGTGTCTCACTGTGGGTTTGATTTGCATTTCCCTCATGACTAACAATGCCAAGCATCTTTTTTTAATGGACTTATTGGGCATTTATTTATATTCCTTGGAGAAATATCTCTTCAGCTCTCGTACATCTTTATTAACTGGGTTAATCTGACTTATATTTTAATCTTAATGATTTTAACTCTTTCCCATAACTTCATATCTCCATAGTCAGACTGTTTCTAACAAAGAAAGCAAAGCAAACTCTCCTTTGTCTTGGATCTCTTCTTGCTCTCCCCTGCCCTGCGTAGCCTGCACAAGCACACCTCTTGTTCACGTCCCTCACGTCTCAGTCCATAGGTCACCTGCACAGGGAATCTTTCCTGATGCTTCCAGACTGGGTGGCAGCCCCGTGAGGGCTTCCATGGAAGGGAATGCTTGTCTCCGCAGCCCCAGAGTTGACGACATTTAATTCAACACAATATGGTGGACGTGTCTCCAGTGTCTCTGCGTGCACTTTTGTAGCGAGCTTTACACCACTGAGGAGTTAAGTAACTTACCAAAGAACTCACATCTAGCCTGTGAATGACCTGGGATTCAAGCCCCATGTCTGAGTCCAGAGCTCAGCTACTTCTTCTTCTCCTTCTCCTCCTCCTCATTCTTTTTTTAAAAGATTTTACTTATTTGACAAAAAGAGACACAGCAAGAGAAGGAACACAGGCAGTGGGAGGGGGAGAGGGAGAAGCCGGCTTCCCGCCGATCAGGGAGCCCGGATGCAGGGCTCAAACCCAGGACACTGGGATCATGACCTAAGCTGAAGGAAGACACTTAAAAAGCCTGAGCCCCCCGGGGACCCCAGTAGCTCAACTTCTTAATCTATATTGGATCATGTTGCTCATTTTTGCTCTATTTGGTTGTGTTAAGTGATCGGCTTACTGTAACCCCTGACGCTGGGGATTTACAAGGGCGACACGGGATGTTTGCTCCCCACGGGATCCCTAACACTTGTTACAGGAAGTGCTGGCTATGTCTCCTCTCCCAACTGCACCATTCCCTGAGGCCTCACTGTCTTTGCTGAGCTCACCCTCGTTCATCTTTCAAAGCACACATCGGATCTACTCTATTCTAGAAGCGGACCCTCCTAACCAGACCACATGCCTTGTGAGTAGCCAAGAAAGCATTTGTGCTTTCCTAAATCAGAGCATTGATTGGGCTATATTTTAGCTCTGGCTTTGTCTCTCACAGTAAACTGTGAGTTCCTTGGGAGAAGAGAGCAATCACCCACCGTGCCCATAGTGCATTGCACAGTGTGTGTGTTGCATAAACAGAGTGACCTGCACTTGGTGTGTCCTAGTCACGGCTGCGTACCCACCAGTATCTGTAACTGCATTCAAGTAAATATTTGCCGTTTAGCTGTACAGAATTAATAAACCAAGATAAAGTATTAACCAAAAAAATCAGCCTCTTTGGGTTTTGAATAATACACTAGTTGCAAATACAGTAGGGTTCCTAATTCACCTCCATGGTGGCAAAAATTCTATATACCACAGCCATAAACAGGACAGGTAAGATTTCTTTCTCATTCTTCTGGGAGGAGAGACTGAGGTCGTGCCATTCTATGCTGCCCGGCTCTAAAAGCTTGGTGAATTACATAGGTTGGTGATACAAGGCCATCCATGAACTCTGCCATCATATTTTGCTTTTTGTGTTTTGTTTTAAATAGGCTCTGTGTCCAGTGTGGGGCTTGAATGCACAACCCCGGGGTCAAGAGTCACATGCTCTACTGACTGAGCGAGCCAGAAAATCTTCTGCTTTCATATTTTTTGGATTCTTTAACTTCTTCTTCATTCAAATATATATAGAGATAGATCAATTGCTTTTTATAGATCAGGTATAAAAAGCAATTGATCTATAGAAATTTATTTCATAGACATATTTCTGGAGTGTCACTATTCTTAGTTATCAAGGGATCTTTCTGATTTCTTTCCAAGGTAAAAAGGACAGTGCGGTGGTGATTGCACACTTAGTTTTTTGAACTACACTGACTTAAAGTCTCATTGAGGCAAAGCAGTCATCCAGGGATAGAGGTTTAATGAAGAAGTAGAGCAGAGTCTGCTGATTTTCTTCGTCTTGGGAAATATTTAACAATGTCCACTTTATCTATCTGTGGTTTATCATGTTACTGCTATTATAGGCTGTTGGCTGGAATTTGAAGACATTTTCCATCTAAAGAACTCTTGGCTCTAGGGTCACTCATTTTAATAAGATAATCTTTGTTCTACCCAGTTTATGTCTGCAACACTTACATCTGTTGCTTCACATTATATATACATATCCCTGAAACAAAAATGGAATGCATAATGCAGGTTTAAATCTATATATAATAAAAGTTCAGCATTTGATTATGGTCAATAGGGGGCATAAATCTCTCTCTCTCAATGTCAAGAGATTGGTCATTCAGATATCTTGAATTTGGAATAAAAGCTTTGCATTTCCTCTGCTTAAAAGCTTCTTTTGATCTAGAAAATGAAGGCTGGGAAAGGATACTTTTGCAGATACAGACATACGAAATTAATACATTAAAACCATAACAAGACAACGGACCATTCGAACGTAGCAGCCTCTTTAAGAGCAGAGCTAGAACAGCTGCTTCAGTAACCAGCTTCCATTTTGAACTAACGAGAAGGGCTTCTTCAGACCTGCATATGATGATACTAGCTTTGTGTTCTTTGACAGTTGAATAATCAATTCAATAAGTTTATAAGATTATTAAAAGCTTTGGATTGGGTGGGGGAAGGTAGGGAGCATAAATCTTGCTTTCCATTTTTTTGTTTATTACAAGTAGCTGTCAGGACTTTTTTTAATTCATTTAATATTCTTATTAATAACAAGTCTAATTAAGAAATCCATTAGAAGTCTGTAAAGTTAATTTAACAGGGGAAATCCTAATGGAGTGTTATTGGAATTGTCTTTATAAAAAGAATGCCACAGGCTTTCACGGATTCTTAATCAGAACCTCCTATCATCTAAATTAGTTCATGTGTTCAAGATTGTGCATTTTTAGATTTTTAGTTTGAGCACATCGCAAAATATTTTTGGCATATGTTGTATATGCCACAGAGTAGGTATATCTCGCAGACATTAATGTTGGGTATATTGTCAGGAATTTGGAAACTGGATGACTAGATTATATAACATGTTCTGAGTATGAAAGAAAACTAGATGATTTTTAATCTTAATGAATTCAATCTCTTAATATTCAGTGACCAGCAGTCACTGTGGAAATTAACACCAGTACATTTAATCAATTGTACATTACAAAAGCAAATCCTTCATTTCTCTACAAGGCCTGTATTTTCTACCTCCCCGTCAGCATATATTTACACGTATAAAATATCCATTTTAGGAAATCAAGATTGCAACTTTAGGATATATGATACTATCTTTTGATCAGGATAGAGAAATTACAATTTCAAATGTTACTTATGTAGCAGTGTGCCGATAAGTGGTGAAATCAAAATCAGAGGCAGTCTCTTCCAATTTAACAATACTTTTTATATATTAGGTATTTCCAGCTTTAGCAGAGGATGGAGAATATAGAGTTTCATTTCTTTCTAGGGTCTTGGAGCCTTACTGGAAAGAACACTAGTTGATATAAAAACCAGTCTCTGTTGTACCCAAGGAGAATGCCATTCACACCTACCTAAAGTCTAAAGGGCAAGCCTCAGCCATGACAAAGAGTGACTCAGTGTTATTCTGCTGGGAATTTCCTACAGAATCATATATATTTTAGAAATCTCCCTATAGTAATTATTATATGACTTAGGAACCCTTTAAATTCCGATTGGACTAACAGTAACTAGTGGCTTCTATCTACTATCTACTATCTGCTTCTTTGTATTTTCTTGGTTTTTAATGATATTCTAAGAAACTACTTATGAACTAGAACAATTCTTTAAGTTATGTTATCATTAGGAACTTTAAGAAAAGACTTTGTAAGTGTATACATCTAAGTAGTGTACAGCAAGACCGATGCCTCATGCTAGTTAAGAACACCTGCTTGGGAATCAGAAAGAACTGGGTTTGAATCTCAGCTTCACCAATTATAATGTAGACACTAAGTCATAACAGCTGTACTTATAAACACACATTCGTGTGATCTTTACCACTTCAAAGAGCCAAATAAAGAAATAGATTATAAAAGAAAAAGTAAAAGATGCTTTTACTAATGACTTAATTGGAAGGTAAACCAATCAAATATAGAAAACAGATAGACTGTGGGTCAGTTGTGGTCTGCACATGTGTTTGTATGACCCCATCTTCCTTCTCTCATCATGGTGCCTCTTAAGCTGGGCTTTTGAGCTGGCTATCCTGATTTTGAATTCTAGTAATATCATCTTCATCATGAGTCTGTAAAGTATTGTTGAGATGGCAAAGTGTAAAACCATCCCTTGAATTATAGAAAACATATGTTAAGGGAAGGCTCGATCCATTGAAATTCTCCAGTGGAATAATGAAAATGTACCCCAGTCACTAAGTAAACAAGCTATGAAAATGAAGCCAAAAAATGATCAAATGTTAGTTCTCAGTTACAAAACAAATCACACGTGTAAAGGGAGTACATGTTCAAGTTAATATCCAAATTAGGGTAACGAATTACATACAAAGCACTTCTATGAGAAAGGCTCATTTGGAGGTCTAAAGGCCCTGAGGTAAATAATTAAATGAGGCAAACATTGTGAGGTAAACACATTAGTGGTTCTCCAACTTGAGTGTGCATGAGAATCCCCCCTGAGAGTCAGTAAGACTGGGTGGGACATGAGCACTTGTGTTTCTCACAAATTTTCACATGTTGCTGATACTGCCAGTTCAAAGACCATACTCTAGCTTCCCTCTCATACACTGTCCTTTCCACCTTCATTCTCTCCATCAGTGATGCAAAGAACTTCCTTCTTTTAGCCCTTTGCCGGACAGGATATTTACTTCCCTGGATCTCCCCAGGCAACAATCGATCTCTCTATGCCTTCTCTTCCCCACTGTCCAATAAATCAGCTTCTTATGTCATCAAACAGTGTGAAAACCTGTTTCACCTCATGCCATCCAGTAACATAGGAAGACACCCTTTCAGAAGTATTGAATTTTTAAAGAGCCCTTAACTGAAGCCACAATCTTTGGGGGTGCCTTTCTAGGCACCATGGAGTTGCATGAAACACAGCAGGGAGTGGGCAGGTCAAGGAGCTGCATGAAACACAGTGGGGCGTGGGGAGGTTGTTGTAGTTGGTGAGTTTGTTTTGTTTTGTTTTCCAAAGGAATTCCTAATAAGCCCTTAAACCAATTCAAAAGATTCGTGGACACACGTTAAAGAAATGATGCTATAACCATAAATTTAGTATTCTGCAGTTCAAATGTATAAAATGATGAAAAGTTTTAACTGAGGGGCGCCTGGGTGGCTCATGGGTTAAGCCGCTCCCTTCGGCTCAGGTCATGATCTCAGGGTCCTGGGATCAAGCTCTGCATCGGGCTCTCTGCTCAGCAGGGAGCATGTTTCCCTTCCTCTCTCTCTGCCTGCCTCTCGCCTACTTGTGATCTCTCTCTCTATCAAATAAATAAATAAAATCTTAAAAAAAATTTAAAAAAAAAGTTTTAACTGAGCCATCAAAAGAAATGAAATCTTGCCATTTGCGACAACGTGGATGGAACTAGAGGGTATTATGCTTAGCGAAATAAGTCAGTCAGAGAAAGACAACTATCATATGATTTCCCTGATATGAGGAAGTGGAGATGCAACATGGGGGGTTTTGAGGGGTAGGAAAAGAATAAATGAAACAAGATGGGATCAGGAAGGGAGACAAACCACAAGAGACTCTTAATCTCACAAAACAAACAGGGTTGCTGGGGGAAAGGGGGTTGGGAGAGGGTGATTGGGTTATGGACATTGGGGAGGGTATGTGCTATGGTGAGTGCTGTAAAGTGTGTAAATCTGGCGATTCACAGACCTGTACCCCTGGGGCTAATAATACATTATATGTTTATAAAAAAATTTTTTAAAAATTTTAAAAAAGTTTTAACTGAAAGGATAGACAGCAGCTGGATCTAGGCAAAGCAATCCAGTTTCTTAAATGTTATTTTAAGTTTTGGCTTGTATTTATACTTAATTTGTTTTCATACCATTTATTTATTTAACTTTTTTTATGTCATTTAAAATATTGTGTAGCTATTGTTTTTAGGTAATTTTTTAAGTAATTCTGTTTCTAACCTTAATGTAGTTTTTAAAAAAGATTTTATTTTATTTATTTGACAGACAGAGATTACAAGTAGGCGGAGAGGCAGGCAGAGAGAGAGGTGTGGGGGAAGCAGGCTTCCTGCTGAGCAGAGAGCCAGATGTGGGGCTCGATCCCAGGACCCTGGGATCACGACCTGAGCCAAAGGCAGAGGCTTTAACACTGAGCCACCCAGTCGCCCCTTAATGTAATTTTTGAGGCCTATCTAGGGACTGACATTTTGTCTTTGGCCAACATAATTGCAGTTTTATCTTAAAAAACAACATGAAAATATGATTATATTTCTAAATTAATTTCTAAATTGCTCTCTTTTCAGGATTTATATTGTCTTTAATTGAAGTTCTTGAGAATTTGATTAACATCCAAGGCTCATCATATAAGTGGACTATGCATATGAGATGGGAAAATCAAAGTCAAATGGTATCTATGAGAAATAATCAGACATTTTAGATAATGCATTTCAAAAGATTTGGGTATATAGTAACTTCATGAAGTGCATTTTTCTTCATTTTCCAGTAGTTTATGAAGTGTGAGTCTGGACTAGCTCACACCAAAAACCTTATGTTTCACAGAACCTGCTCTCTCAATCTTATTAAGAGAGATTCCATATTTGTTGATGAGGATGTACACATATAGGCCACTAGGCAAAACACTTCCTTGAAAAACACTGTAGCAAAGAAACAATATAACCAATGTTTGTTACTCATTAAGAAAGTAAGGAACATAATAACCCATGATGACAGCTGACATGATGACAGTTCATTCAAAGGAAATAAAAACCACTGAACATTTTTAATGGTTCTTCAGGACTTATCCTAGAATAGGAACACATTTGACATTGGGGAATTCACAATATTTCGAGGGTCTGACAGAGTTTTACTTTAAAAATCCACCCTTGAGGATCTGTTGTTTTTGAGATTCAATTTCTGTTCAGTTTCTCCTATTTCTCTTTCATTTTGTTCTTGGTTGACTCTAAGAAACTGTATTCGGACCCCAGCACATAAAAAGGATTTAGTGTATGATAAAGTGACTTGTAAATCAGTTAAGAAATGAAGCATTTTCCAGTTCATGCTTCTTGAGTTACTAGCTAGCTATGTAAGAGGAAAAAAAATTTAAGTTAGATAAGTACACTGAATCAGCTATATTAAAGACTTAATTATAAAAGATGACACCTTAATCACATAGAAAACAAGTACATGAATATCCAGTTGCGAAATGATGAAGAACTTCATAAGCATAAAAGTAGCAAAAAATTCAAAGGAAATTATCCACAGGTAAGCTTTAGCAAATCTGAAACTTTGGCATGTCCTTTTAATTCAAAAGACAACAATTGGATCTAGGCAAAACAATCCGTTCCTAAAATGTTATTTTTAGCTAAGCACCATTAAATTAAGATATAAGTGAGAACCTGGAAAAATTATTTGCAAAATATCTGGCTGTCAAATTCAAACCAAGATGAGCATGCTGACATAAAAATGGGGAAAAATACATATGAATAGAAAAACCATAAAAACTCCAAATGTTCAATATAAATTTAACCAAAAAGTACCATTTTAAATGTTCAGTTAGAATAAATGGAGAAAATCGGTGACAAAATTGATGCTCCTTTTTTCAGAGGAGCACATTAAAATATATTTTAAAATATACTGGAATATATCTAAAAATGCATATATACAAATATATTTAAAAATATATACTTTTTTTTCAGAAAAACATTATTCATTATTTTTTCACCACACCCAGTGCTCCATGCAAGCCGTGCCCTCTATAATACCCACCACCTGGTACCCCAACCTCCCACCCCCCCACCACTTCAAACCCCTCAGATTGTTTTTCAGAGTCCATAGTCTCTCATGGTTCACCTCCCCTTCCAATTTACCCAAATTCCCTACTCCTCTCTAACGTCCCTTATCCTCCATGCTATTTGTTATGCTCCACAAATAAGTGAAACCATATGATAGTTGACTCTCTCTGCTTGACTTATTTCACTCCGCATAATCTCTTCCAGTCCCGCCCATGTTGCTACAAAAGTTGGGTATTCATCCTTTCTGATGGAGGCATAATACTCCATAGTGTACTTTTTGATTCTGGACTTCTTCTCACAGGGTTTTACCTTAAGATAACATCTCAGGTGCAAGAAAAATATTTGTAAATGCTTGGCAGAGGTTATTTATATAAGATAACAGAAGACAGAGACCTATCTCTTTAAGATTTCTCACAGTTAGAATTTCATCACTAAAAATTGCAATAAACATAGGGAGTAATCTTTGCACAGGGCCAGACACATTTCTGACATTTCTGTATGATTCTGAAATTTTACTGACAGAAAGGGGGAAATGGTTCATAGTTCATCCATTACTTAGAAATGCTTGTTTTGCTTTGTATGGTGTCAGCTGCTTTTCAGAGATGATTAGCCTCAGTGTTCTGGATGGATTCCAGTTCATATAATTATAATGTAATTTGTATTATGTTTTCCCAATAGCTTTGGTGGTTTGCAATATTGTTTTGCCTCCTGTATGTCATGTCATAGCTGTTCGTTTGTCCCAACAGGGAGCGTTTCTGCCCTGGCATATTTGAGTGGACTCAGTGTCTAATGCGTGCAGGTGCATACTGTGGGCATACTAAAATAATTACATTAATTACATTTAAACTTAAGCCATTTCTCTCAACTTCAGAAATATTAAATCAGAGAAATTTGCCGGGTACTAATTCTTCCAGTGTGCATAGGTCTCACTCACATAAAAATTCCTCACTTACCAAGCACCACGTTCTTCATGCTTTGCGTGCTCGTGGGGGTACCAGGCAGGAAATATGAAATCAGGCAGGGATACTTACCGACTGGGATCTATGCTATGAATCGAGCCAAGGGAGAGTGTCTCGCTGTGGTGGAGGGTTTGCTCGGGGTGGAGTCGTGGGGCACTTCGAGCAGGTGAGCGGACGTAGATATGGGACTGAGCTAGTCCTCTGGAGAGAAAGAAGCCTGGAGGATCAAGCCTGGGAGTTGGAGAGGTTGAAGGGCTTGTTCTAAGAGAGCCCACTGCAGCTGAAGGAGAGTGACCTGTGCAGAAAGTGTCCATAGGGTGGCAATCGAACCCTTGCTTGTTAACCATGACAATTTTTTTAAAATTATTTTTTATTATATTATGTAGTCACCATACAGTACATCATTGGTTTTTGATGTAGTGTTCCACGATTCATTGTTTGCTTATAACACCTAGTTTTCCATGCAATGCATGCCCTCCTTAATTAATACCCATGATCGGGCCAACCCCTCCCCCCACCCCCTCCCCCTCTGAAACTCTGTTTCTCTGAGTTTTACCCACGGCTATTGACCATTCCCTTCTCTGAGAAATGAGACTTCTAAGTTAGGTCACCTGGGAATTGGGCTCTCCTTCTTTTTTAAGAAAGCTACCTTGAAACCTATGGCCCCTAGATAAAGGGATACCAAGCCAAGAGACCAGCCAGTTACACTCCCACATGGATCACATCTATCACTATCAAATCTACGGAGACATCATCCTCTCCATCAGGTGATGCCGGGCATCTCTCATGTGGCTGTCTGCACTGGACTCCAAATCTGAACAAAATGAATCTTGCAATCAATGCGATGTGTGCAAAGCTACGACACATTTGGCTGGTACTCCCCAGGGCCATCCTGGAAGAGCTGGAAGCCGGCATTCTGTACCTTTTATCTGAGAGTCAGAATTAGAGCAATGGAATGATGTATAGGGGTTTTGGTGTGTATCATATGAAAATGTGGGGTTGTATGATGAGTCAAAAATATGAAATTTGAGGGCCATCCAAACTTGCTGTATCATTAACTATTCCTTGGGAAAACCTCACTCTCTTTTATCTATCTATTTCCAAATTCCCTTTTCCCTTTCTGGAATGTTCTCTTTTCCTGACTCTCTACTCAATTCTTACTCACCCTTTTTAAGGCTGAGGAGTTAAGTGACTTCTCAAAGCCACACAACTTGTTTAATGTATGAACTATGGTCTCATCTTCTGTGGATCATTCCTCTCTTCAAATGTGGGAGTTGGGGCGGTGCTCTGCCTGCCATGTGGTAAGCCCTGAGAAGATGATCATGATGAAGACCATGTCCGTGACGTTAGGCTGCTCACTGTCCCTTGGGGACCCCGGTTGAGCAAATGGAATGGGATGTAAATGAATGGATGGGGTGCTGTAGGGAGACAGAGGTGGGGCTTGGCAGCCTTGGAGGAAGGGGTTGTAGAATTCACTCTTTACCTGAAAACTAATTAGTGGTTAGCCAGGAAGAGGAAAAGGTCTCTGGGCAAGGGCCACACACAGCCTGCGTGGCCTTGAACTTCTACAGAGGTTCATGATACAAGGTATTACACGATTTTTTATTCCTTAAAATATTAAGCTTTTCTCTGGTTTCTTCAGTGATTAAGTTGTGTCCTCAGATTTTTAACAGCACAGAAGTAGAAGTTTGATTGCAAGGGATCAACACATGGTCCTTATTGGCACACCCTGGAGAACCACATCTGTACTATTAGTGGGACCATGAAGAACTTTCCTAGGTGCATCAGCAACAGCTGACAGCAGCTTTTGTTAGGAAGGAATGTCCTCTGTTGCCCTTAGCTGATGGGATAACACCTCAGGGCCAAATGGGTACTCCATTTTGACCCCAACTTCTCCTCAACGCGTGGTCATCCTACTGAGAGCAGGACAGTGCCCATAGATGACCTCAGGATGCTGACTTCTTTGAAACTGGACACCTACCCTGGAGGCTTGTTGAGAGCAAACTTTGGAGCCTCAGATAATTCCAGTAATTTCATAGGATAAAAAAGAAACAAATGTTCCAGGGACTCAGGTAACAAATCCCTGATTAATTGGACAGTTTTAATTAAAAGCACATATGCTCCTATACAGATTCTAAGTAACTGGTATCTCACACTGTTAGAATATATTTATATACTTTTTCTTAACTAGAATATGTCTTTTTAACTTATTTTTATTACAACATAAATGGAGTTTCTGTTTACCTTATTATGTAGAAGAGCAAATTAGACCCATTGTGAACATTATTCCTATCTAATCAGTAAAACATGTTGATTTTTTTTAATTGCTATTACCAACATGCACATTATTGTATTATTGTCTAGATTAATTGCAGAGAATAATTTTGAGCTATCTTTAGCCCATAATTTGCTGGTAATTTAAGAATATTTATGTTTATATACACTTACATTTTTTAATTAGTCAATGGTCTTTTCAATTATGTTAGTAATGACATCATTCATTTTAAAGTATGATATGTTTGTATTCCTTTTTAATCAACTAAGTATTTTTTAAAATTTATTATTGATTTATTTTCAGCATAACGGTATTCATTATTTTTGCACCACACCCAGGGCTCCATGCAATCTGTGCACTTTTGACATATCAGAAATCTTGTTTTTTAAAGAGAAAAAGTCCAGGAAGGCTTAAGCTCTGTAGAATTCTTTTAAATGGAGGCAAAAACTTTTTGAAAAGTTTGAAAGTAGTTAACTTTCAGCCATGAAAAACATACATGTGTGGGTGCACACTCTTGCTCATACATAAATGTGATCATCAATAATACTTTGTGTTTGAAAATTCAATATTAATGGTTCCAAAATAGAACATATCTGTGCAAGGTCTCATAACACTATTTTCACCCCCCTGGACCATCAGGGTTCCTCTGTTCATGTTCTCACAGATGCCCTCTGAACCTCTTGCAAATGTTAACCATTTATCACAGAAGAGCCAAGTTAAGCACGGAAGGGTATCAAGCATGAATCTGTTCATCCTTCTAAACATCAGAATGATCCCCATGATGGTGGGTCAGGAGCTGTGATTTTCCAAGTAAACATCAGCACATCATAGCCCTTCCTGTCACTTGCTCTTTTCCTTGCCACTCACGGCAATAGAAAATCATGTTTGAAACTTCACTGGGGTTAATTAGAAAGCTCCAAAAGGCACAGGGTGAGGACTGTGGCTTATAGGAATCAAGGCTACTCTCATTTTCTAGGTTGTTGTCTAAGAGCCTCAGTGGATTGTCAGTGGATCGATTGGGTCGTAACTAGGTTAGATTCTACTTGTACTCGGTTTAATTTTCTCTTGTCATTTGGTAGACAAAAACTTGCCAAGCTCTCTTATTTTGGACAAATTTTTATTTGAGCCAGCAGATGATGTTTCTTAATCATTAAGGATCTCTAAAATTGAATAGATTTCCATTGATTTTAAATGTCTTCATTTGAATGTTCTCTAAAAAACACAGAGGCATGAGCTGTACCTCTTCAGAGGGCTAATCCCAGGCCTGTAATTTTAGATTATCTTTTGTTTTGACCTTTAAATCATATCAGTAACATCAGTAACACAGCAATTCCTATCTCTCTTTCAGGATCCCCTTGCTAAGCAATTTCTCACTGTTTATCCTGCTACAGTAATCTTATTTGTAGTTACAGTGTAGCTCAGTCCTCAGAAATTGTCAGGCTTACCATAGTGCCTTGGAAAATCATGCATGAGATGAATAATAAATACTAAATTATTGGCACAAATAACCACTCTGTACAAGGACTCCTGTATTTGCTGCTGGGGGATTGATAGAAGACATCAAACAATCAGTTGAAACAAAGTTAAGTGATAAAGCCATTGGAAAGTGGTACATCAGCTGCTGTGGGGGAAATCTTTCAGACAGGGATACAGAAGAGATGAGCTCTAAGTCACTGTTTCAGGTCTTGCTAAAAGGTCAATCTACCTTAATAACATACTTCAGTTTATCTGAACACGGAGATGCTCAAGGAAAAAAAAAAAAGTGTAGCTAGAGAATAAGTATCTCCAGAAAGAAAACTAAAGGAAAGCAACAAGATAAAAAGAAAAGAAATTGGAAACTTTTGCTCTATGAATGGCAGTTAAAGAGTAGAAAGAAACTAAAACCTGGGCAGGGGAGTGATATTTGCAAAGCCAATCCTGCATAGAGAGTAGACGGGGGACACTCAAAAACCATTAGTAAGAAAAACAACAACCCAAAGAATGGGAAGAAAATGAGTATGGATGCTCTAGCAAGGAGGATGGATGGTTAGCACATGATAAGATGTTCAACATCATTAGCTCTACAGAAATGCAAATTAAAACCCACTCTAAGATTCTGAGACATATTAGAATGACTAACATTAAATACACTTATCCTTGTGTGTGTGTGTGTTGTGTGTGTGTGTAGACAATATCATGTACTGCTGGATATACAGACAACTGGATCTCTCATACAGTGTTAAAGTAAAGTAGAGCAAAAAAGTACAAAACAGTAGAGCCTCCTTGGAAAAGTTTGTCAGTTTTTTCTAAAATTAAATACATATTTACCATATGCCCTAGAAACCCCACTCCTTTCTTTTGAAAGAATATTTTTAGGGGCACCTAGGTGTCTCAGTCAGTTCAGCATCTGACTCTTTTTTTTTTTTTAATGAATACAATTTTTTTAAAAGATTTTATTTATTTATTTGGCAGAGAGGGATCACAAGTAGGCAGAGAGGCAGGCAGAGAGAGAGAGAGGAGGAAGCAGGCTCCCTGCTGAGCAGAGAGCCTGATGCGGAACTCGATCCCAGGACCCTGAGATCATGACCTGAGCCGAAGGCAATGGCTTAACCCACTGAGCCACCCAGGCACCCAGCATCTGACTCTTGATTCAGCTCAGGTCATGGTCTCAGGGTCCTGGGATCAAGCCTTGTCCCCAGTTACACACTCGGCAGGGAGCCTACTCAACATCCTCTCCCTTGCCCTCTTCCCCTCCCCCACTCATGCATAAGCACACACTCTCTCTCTCTTTCTCTCTCTCTCTAATAAATAAATGTTTAGGGGGGCGCCTGGGTGGCTTAGTGGGTTAAAAGCCTCTGCTTTTGGCTCAGGTCGTGATCCCAGGGTCCTCTGCTCAGCAGGGAACCTGCTTCCTCCTCCCCTCTCTCTCTGCCTGCCTCTCTGCCTACTTATAATCTCTGTCTGTCAAATAAATAAATAAATAAAATCTTAAAAAAATAAAATAAATGTTTAGGAAAAAGAATCATTTTTTTTTACCCAGGAAAATATATATTTTCACAGGCAAAAATATAAACATGTTTGTACAAGTTTGCATATAAATTTATGAAGACTATTCATAATGGCCAAAACCTGGAATCAACTCCACTACCTTCTAGTGGGTGAATAGATAAACACACTGTGGTATTTCCATACCATGGAATACCACTCAGCAATTAAAGACCATGAAATATTGGTACATACAACCACACAGATGCATCCCTGGTACATAATTGAAAGAGAGAAGTTAGTCTTGAAAGGCCACATGCTGTATGACTCCAATTGTGTTTTATCACATTTTGGAAAACCCAAGGCTCTGTAGAGATGAGAAATATAGTAGTGCTTGCTAGGGACGTGTGACTTTAAAGGAGGTTTCGGGGGGTAGCTGGACTGTTTCGTATCCCGATTGTAGTGGTTGTTACACGAACCTACAGGAGCCAAATTTCGTGGCACTTCACACACAAAAAGGTCTGTTCAGCTGTATGCTAATGTAAGTGTAAACACTTTGAGAAGAAGGTTCACGTAGTCTCTTCAATATTCAAGATTCACTGACTCATCTGTAGGTTAATCTCTCCGAAGCCCCATACGGAAAACAAAGTCAGAGATGTGGGGTGAACTTGAAAAGCTTGGAAGTACGTTGTGTCTCCCGAGATCTTCGTTTTCTGTGAAAAACTTCTTCTGCTGTTATACTGAAATGTTTAAATTCACAGCTTTTAATCTGCAGCTGCTGAACTCTGGCTCTGAAATCATGTGAAAGTGGGAATGTGTAAATATTATATAAGCAGTACTCTAGAAGGGAGTCCGCGTTTCCTTTCTTAACCCAGGGCTTGGAGTCCCTGACATCATCAGGGTGATGATGTCATCCACTGAATGAGCCTCTTTTTGTTCAAGTTTTTCTATTGATGTACTCTCCCTGTGCCAAGGGTATTCTAAAATTCTGATCATTAGACTGCAGTGTGCTTTGAGGCTTTGGGATATAGAATGATTCAAGTGCTAATTATTATTATGTGGCATTCTAAAAAAAAAAAAATCTCACCTACCTTGCCTGCTGGTGTAATTCATTTCTTCTTATTTTCCCACCAGTTCACTGATCATTCTATTCTAACATTTTTCTGGAAGTCTACTTTCTCTCACCCTCCAAATGTTGACATTTTGTTGAGATTGAAACTTGGAGCTATCTGTTTTTGTTTTTGTTTTTTTTTCTTTAAAATTTTTTTTTTCTTTTCTTTGAAAAATGGCATGAATGATTGTGACTTCCAAAACATCTTCTCTGGCCTCTTTTATGAACTGTGGATACCTGTTTCCAATCAGCAGGGTCTTCTGTACTTGACTTTTCTTTCAACACCGTACATTTTCTGTGTTTGAAAAAGTCCCATTGCTGCTGAGGGTTGGAAAAGAAATTATCTCACATTATTGGGAGAAATTAAAACCAGAGGCAATTTTGGAATTCAGGTTGTCGAATGGTGCCCAGGGTTTCCGTGGCATGCCTGTGAGGTCCATTACCACCTTGTGGAATAAAAATATGTACATGGATGGATAATCAAGGCTCATCTGCATTTTATAGCCAAAAATTTTGAAAAAAGCTTCAACATCTGTAGGTTGGCAATTGTCAAAATAAAGGCATTTCCCTGTGATGCACTTTCCTATAGTCATTGCAGGTTTACGTTTATTAGCCTCAAATATACACACATTATATTATTTAATATAGCCTAACGTACAACTGCTTCTTTCTAATTTTGATATTCATTGGCCTCATCAGATCATTATTTTTATAATCAGAAAAAAAAGGATAACATTTTAAACAAACTTTCATCTACAATGTACTCATCATTCCAATTTGTCTTTATTTCCAACGAGAGGAACCACAATCCTCCAGACACGCATACTTGAAGCCTAAAGCGATCTCTCCTTCTCCAGCTTTCACACCATCGACAAATTTGGGCATTTTGAAGTCTGCAGCAGTGTTCTTCAAGAGAGGCTGGGGATCCGGCTGTATAGATTAAACCTTCTATGGTGGAATGGTATGCGGGAGCACTTTTGCACCTGAGACCGAAATAGCTGTGAAGGGCTCACCTGTGCCACCTGGAGAATCCTCCTGCATGACAAAGTCTATCCCTGACCAGCGTTACCCCATCTGCGGGTGGCCCAGAGTAATAACGACATTGAGGACCACAGCTCCGAATTCCATTCCTTCCTCATTATTCCTTCTCAGTTCCTGGGTAATTTTATGAATCATCATCCTTAGCTGTGGGCCATAGTCACCTCATTACATAACAAAAGACATCTTTATCCATCCCCTCTTTTTGGAAATCCCAAGGGTTTTAGGAGCTCTGTCCCAGGAACAGGGGCAAAAGTCTAATATATCTTTCTTATTAGACATCACAATATCACACATGATTTAATTTTTTTTTTCAGTGAAAACAATCTAGCATGTTTGGACATGCTCTCCTGGGAGGGATTTCTCGAACATCTGCTCCCTGGGGGTTATGAGTGGACTCTGCAGGCTGCTTTCCTCTTGGAACCTCCTGTAAGACTTCTGAGTTGCAGGATTCACAGTGGTTACTCAATCTCCTTGTGTCTCAGTGTCCTCACTTCTAAATGGGAGAACTGGTAGGAACTCTCTTACAAGTTTGTAATAAGATATTGTGTCTAAGGTACTTATACCCGTGACTCAGAAAACATACCAGTGTTACCTAGGGGGTTGATGATGGCTTATTGGCTGATGCAGTGTATACAGCACTCTATACAATTCCAAGTCCACAACCTACAGCAGTCACAAACCCAGGTCTTTGAGGACTGAGATCTGTCCATCTAGCTCCAGCAGATAGGGGCTTACAGTTGGGGTGGGTGGCACATTTGGGTGTAGGGTGGCACATGGGGTTGTCAGGGAGGACTGGAGAACCCTAGATGGATCTGTGAGTAGGGATACGGATTGCTGTGCAGTGCGCTGGCCCATCCCCCGCCGTGAGGAGCTATTGCAGCAAATGACAGAAGTAGCCCATTGAGAATCACTGCATACAGCGGCTTGCGTAGAGGAAAGGTTTGGTAAGTTAATTAACGGTTGAGCGAATACAGTTCATTCACGAGAATTGATTGTAGAGTGCTTAGTCAAGTCACTGGGAAACTCTAATAAGTGTTAGGTACTGTAGTTACTGAGAACACTAGGTTAGGAAAGGTTTCCTTGCTTTCAGATTTAGGTCCAAAAATGTTTCATCATCTCGGTGCTTGTTTTCTCCAGGTACATCTCCGATCTCTGCCTCTCTCTTATTGCAACAATCTTTCTCCCTCAACGTTTTATTTCGAGACATTCAACGTGAAAGTACACTGAATGAAGAAATGTATGGGAGTATGGGAGTCCTGAAGCTCCTTTACATTCTTTTAATCATGATGTTAGAGTGCTCAGTCCTCATTTCAGAGAAAACTGATGAAGCAGACAGATTTAACAACAGATTGTGTTTATGTTCATACACATTCCCTTTGTGCGGGCATGAAAACGGTTCTCTTCATTTGATCTGCAGAAGCATCTTCAAAGGTATGACTTAGGCCAGTACAAATGAGCTTCATTTCCTACCATTTCTTCCTGTTCAACCTGCAAGTGGTGTTTCGGATGCTGTCCTAGTAACTACTGAAGAGCTTCCCGAGTCATCAAAAACTGAAGTCTGTGGATCATAGTATTCACTTTACTTCTGCGATTTCATTTGTCTCACTGAAGCGTGTTTGGCAAACAATATTATACTAGTGCCAGGTGCCAACGTGGTGGTTTGACACATCTGTACATTACAAAGTCATCAGAATAGCTGAGCAGCCGCTTGTCACCATGCAAAGCTATTACCATATTCTTGACCACATTCCCCATGCTGTACTCTACATCCTCGTGACTTCTTTGTTTTACAGCTGGAAGTCAGTGCCCTTTAATCCCCTTCATTTATTTTAACCCTCCCTCCACTCCCCTCCTCTCTGGCAACCAACAGATTATTCTCTGTCCCTGAGCTAGTTTCTATTTTGTTTTATTTGTTTGTTTTGTAGATTCTACATATGAGTGAAATTCTAAGGGATTTGTCCTCCTCTGTCTGACTCATTTCATTTAGCCTAAGACCCTCCAGGCTCATCCGTGTTGTCACAAATGGCAAGATTCCATTCTTCTTATGGCTGAGTAACAGTCCGTTGTATATATATATGCAACTTCTTTATCCATTCATCTACCAGTCAACACTTCATTTGCTTCCATATCTTGGTTACTGTAGAGAATGCTGTAATGAACCCAGGGGTGCATATAGCTTTTTGAATTAGCGTTTTCATTTTGGGGAATAAATACCCAGATACCCAGAAGTAGAATGGCTGAGCATATGACAGTTCTATTTTTAATTTTTTGAGACACCCCATACTGTTTTTCATGGTGGCTACACCAATTTACATTCCCACCAACAGTGCACAAGGGTTCCCTTCTTGTCATCCTCACCAATACTTGTTACTTCTTGAGTTGTTCATTCTAGCCATTCTGACAGGTGTGAGGTGACAGCTCAATGTGGGCTTGATTTGCATTTCCCTGGTGATGAGTGATGTTGAGCATCTTTTCATGTGTCTGTTGGCCATTGAATTCTAATTTTTAAGCTGCCTTCCGTATGAATTAATGCATGATATTACTGGCAGTTTTAATCTAACTGGAGCACTTCATTTATTACAATGTCCATTCTCCAACTCTAGTTAGAGATGATTGCTATCTCCAGAATTAACTTGTAGTTCATTTTAACTGAATAATGCCTGGACAATGTCCCCCAAGCCACTCCTTTTCTCTCTATGCCTGTGTCTTGGGAGTGTCAGGAGACACGTGCAGTGGAAGGAAAGAATTACTTTGCTGAAAGGATAGTTCATTTTATTAATTCATGTATATTTTGTTTCATTTAACATTTTAATGTTAGATATTTATATTTTGACACTTCAGTTTCTGTGGCTAAGAAAGAGTTAAAGTAGGGTCCTTTAGCAACTTTCTCTGTCCCAGCAAAAAGCTGCAACACTTTAACAATTTAGATCACCTTTCTAATAACGAGCAAATGACCACCCCTTGGAAGCCACACACTGAATGTTGTGTCCTCGTGAACTGACCTCCGGAGCCACCACCCCATGTGGCTCTCACAGCACAAAGTACTTTTTAAGTTATAACTTATACTTACAGGGGCTTCAACAGTTACATGCTTTTAATGAGTGTTCTTTGAAGAGTTCTCTTTCTTTCCCTACATCTTCTGCTAACATGGCATTACATCAAAGTCCTCTTTATCATCCACATACTCCAACTTCATTGTTAAATAACCACCGCAATTGGAATCTGGTGCCCTACGAAGTTTTCATCTCTATTTGAGAATCTGAAATACTATCCTTCTGATTGGAGATCAATGTGAACAATAATTACATTTTGCCTGTACCAGTGACTGGTTATACACACAAATATAAGCCATTGCCTAATGATTTTTACCAGATACTAAGCAAAACTCCCTAGAAGATGCACTCTAAGTTCTCACGCTATCCTTTCCACCGGAAGCCGTCCTTCGAGCGCGCACCATCCTTGCGCTGGTCCATTTGTGTGTTTGCTTTGTCATCTGACTTTCAACTTCATCCCACTTGGTTTCCCCGCGAGGGCCACGGTGGTCTTATCTTCATCTTATCTCATCTAGTCCCATCTTACTTACGTTTTCTCCTACGAATCACTCTGGCCTTGGAATCTTCTCTGATTCCGCTTCAAACTCACTTTCTTGAAGAAGTCATTTCATGCTGTGGAAATGGTCTCATTCATTTAGGATGCTCCACCTGAAAATCACTGTGCTGGCAAAGAAGAGCCAGAAGCAGATGTGCCTTGTCCCAGGGCCACAGAGTGTAACCGGTAAATATCTGTTAGTTGAATAAGTGAGTGAAAAAATATATATATATGTGTGGAAGAAAGAAACTTAAAATTGAGGAAGTAGCCTAGAATTTTCTCTAATTGGGAAACAGAATTACTATTCCATTTTTACAGACGTGTCCCATCAACGTTTATCTGTGCGTTACGGAAATATAGGATATATATTTTCAATTCACCATGCAGGCCTTCCTGGGGCTGTTGTCCTTCTCCTGTGAGCTGTCAGCTGCTACAGAGTCACAGACCTTAATGTCATTTCCTAGAATTGTGGAGAGCATCTTTCTTTCCAGATGTGTAGAGGAGCACCTCAAATTGCATTTCACCAATTCCACAAAAACTCCCCAATTTTGAGTTTGCTCCCCACATTTGAGTTTGCTTGCAGAGCACGTGTAAGCAACTAAATGAAACCCATGCCATGTGCAGCCCCCAGAAAAAAACGATCTATTTCATATTTAATCATTTTTGGGCAACATTTGACTTCATCTATTCTGTTCCTGTTCTGTCCTTTCTGTGCTAATGTTTAAGTCCTCAAATTGAAATTTAACCATAAAAAATAGCATAGGTTTTCAAGGGAGGGAAAATAAAACAGATATTTTTCTCATAGATGAGAAATTCATTTAATACCTCTGTTCTTCCTAACTATTCAGACTTGTGATCCAACACAACAGGTCTTCTCATCTTTTATTTGTTCCTCTCGACCTCTTTGTGTGCAAGCTTCACGAGCTGTTTCTAGGTGTGCTACGATCCTGCCTTACTCCAGACAACTTCTCTGAGTTTACATTAACTTGTAATTTTTTGTTTCCTACTTTAAAAAGGAATTTCCCATCATTACAGAGGAAGAAGTTTCTTCAGGGTTGTTTTTCCCATTATTACCAATATTTTGCTTCTATTTCTTTTCCTTTGGTTTTTCAATTATATTATCTCTATTTTATATTTTAAAAATCTGATCTTTTCAGTTCTACTTTCAATGAATTGAAACTATGTATTAAATAGCACAGAATCTTTTTAAAACATCGTTGAAGACCAGTGGGGATAGGATGCAAGACACACATACACACACACGCACTCACGCAAAGGATTATGTACACACGTAAGTGCACACGCGTTACTTAAAATGGACATAATAAAGAGTAAGGAAGGGATAGAGAAATAGTGAGCAGCATCTTCCTGTCTCACACAGTGGAAGGGGTTTGTTGGAGTACAACCAGGCACCACCTTTGATCTTCATCCTCCAATGTCAGAATGGTAATACCTCCATTTATCCCATCTTCAATTATCCAGAATCTTGAAACTCAGAAGCTTTAGAATCTGATGTTTGTTAAGGAGCCCATGTCCACTCTTGCCAACTGGTCAAACACAAATTTAAATGTTTATTTTGGAAAATATCAGTGAACGTCCTAATATTTAGTAAAACTGCGATTAGCTGACTGGAAGTCACAGCAATTGGTGCTTCAGAAAATTTCCATGTGCTGTGGGAATGGGGCCGGGCTCATCGTTCCCACAAGCTAAATTGAATTTGTCTTTTAATAATGGAGACTCTAGAAAATTAGCCCCACCACGGAAAGCTTTGCTGTCCTTGCTGTTGTTGTTTTCCTAAAAGTGATCGCTGACCGCTACAGGGTTGCCTAAATGACTTGGTGCATTACTTCACACAGGATCTGGAGGCTGATGGTAAGTTGCAGCGTGCAGGGGTCAGACGGAGAACAGTCAAACATGGATGTCAGATCAGATAAAATTCTCTGCTCCTCCCATGGCCAGTGCTTGTGTGCAAAGACGGCTTCCCAGTTCTTGACGTAACAGGAGTTACTTTTCACTACGGTGTGTGGCTTGTGTTTGGGACGGCCAGCGCGCAGGATGCTCTGTGCTCGGACACGCTGCTGTCTGCCACGTTAGTGGGCTCGTTCGCCGTGTCTTTGTTCTGGGGTCTGCCTTTTCTTTCTCCCCTTCGGAGCCCTCAGACCCAGACTCTGTGCATGGCCTCCTTGTTTTCTGTCATTTTAGAAAGCTGGATGGGAACTCTTCATTGCTTGTGGATCAAACATCCACCTTTTTCTCCTGAAAACCCTGCAGGTCAGGCTCGTCCCTTCGACCGCGGAGTGAGTGTTCTCATCTTGTTTCCAGAACCGCCGAGTGAGGCCATGCTGGAAAGGTGGTTCTCCCACACTGGGCTGAGCCTGGAAGAGCAAATTCACCTTCTCTGTGAGGGTCCTGGTCCCTTGCACACCCAACTCAGTGCCTGAGATTCGGTTTCCTTCTACGTCAGTGGGTCACCTTTTCTCCCATCTTCTGAGACCCGGAGTTATTTATTTTCCTGACACCTGTGTTCACACCGTGCGTAAAGTGACACCATTCAACTCCCATTGACTCCAGAAATGAGCCTGAGAGGGGAGCTGTCCCAGGGCACGGGACGCGGGACGTGTGCGGCTAATGCGCTGTGAAGACAGTACTGAGGGAAAAGGGGAATAAAGACCTTGACGTCACGGTTTCTGCGGTGAGTTACAGCACTCCGCGTACAGTACCTGCTTATCGTTAGCAACCACAGTAACAGATAAGCCTGACGGTTTTGTGGTTTCAAACCCAGCATTTGCTGTTACGAAACTATCTGATTTGGGACACGTAAGGCTTTTCTATTTCCTTTCCTGTTCCTTGGGGATCATGTCAGCACCTACCACGGGAGGGGGTTATAAAGATGAAGGGGGGTTATTGATGTAATGGGCTTCGCGTGCTGCCTAGAAAGTACTCAGTATACCGATGCTTGACAGTTCCTCTAAGCATGAATTTCCAAAGAAAAACATGTCTGGCAATCTTTATTTTCTCCTTCTCTCAAACAATGCCCCACCGCCAACCTTCCCATCCTTGCTGTGAGCCCAAAGGTTTTGGCAACAGGTGTCACTCAACTGCTGGTCCCCGTCGTACTTTCTCATCTGGGCAGAGTTGGGTGATGCGGTGATGACAGTTTACTTTTACAGAAGGAGCATGTTTGGTTCACAAAGCTGCCATGTGGAGGGCACCGCTACTTCTCATATTCTGTGAGTGAGTCAACCGTTCTCAGAGGGATTAAGTGACCTGCATAAACCACAGCCGGTGGGTCACATAACCTATTTTATCTTCTTGGAGTTATTTGAGGACAGGGTCTATTCTTATTTATTGCAGGAAGTACAAGGATGATATCTTTTATGTCAACAAAGGTCAGATCTGACCACACTGTCCATTGCCTATCAATGATCTATATAATTCCTTAGCCTGACTAATTGTGTGTGTGTGTGTGTTTTGTCTTGTTTTTTGACCTTTCCTATGGTGGTTCCAGTGATTCAACCACACGGCCGTGAACAACTAAGTAGGTACACTCTGGGCTTTAGATCAGACGGACCAGAGTTTGATGATGGGTTCAACCATTTACTCCCTGAACTTGAGCAAACTCCTTAAACTCTCTGAGCAAAGAAAGGCAGGATTCAGCAAACAAAAACAATGTGTATGACTTATTTCACACTGCCATTTGAAAGGTGTAAATCTTTCTCAAACAATCCATGTCTGCAAGAAAATTTACCTTACGTTCATCTAAATCCAGTCAGGGAGATGAGTTTGATGTTCATCTTTGTTGCTGGCCTGATGGTCACTCGCAGGTCTCAGGATTCTTACACTGAAGGAAAAATTAGAAGAGGCTTCAGCCATTTCCCCAGATGACCTGCCACCTACAGGAGACAGGGGTGCAGTGTGAGGAAGAGAACCTAGGATCTCCTTTGGTTAGGCATCATCACATCTCCCTAGGCTCGAGGCAATAATTTCGCTTTCTAGTCTTACTTCTACCACCATACGTCAAAGGCACTTCTCTTCTCTCTTACAATAGCAATACATGCTTAATTAGTTCAGATTTCAGCGAGGAAGAAAGCCAGGATGCTCTGGTTTTAAACAAAGGCTTCTTCTTTCCCCATGATACAAACCTCCTCCGAGGCAGGGAAATACAGAAGTCTTAGTAAGGGCTTGGAGAGAGAGGAAAAAAAAAAAAATCATGGTGTGATGACAGCACAAAAAATATCATTGGGGCAACTCTTCTGTAGGTTTGAATTTTCTCAAAAAAAGTTGAAAAAAATGACAATTTTTTCCTCAACCAAATTAAAGCTTAATAAATTATTTTGCCACAGAGCACATAGAAGAATGATATATGTTAAGCATGCAGTAATGAATAATCTCCTCAAATGCCCAAATATCAAGGAGAACATTCTTTTTTCCCCTGAAATCATCCTTCAGAAAAGATGGCATTGTTTTATATTTTAGTCCTCACGAAGTTCTTTCAACTATGATGCATTTTCTTTAAATGCATATTTTGCAAGGATTGTTCTGGAAAGACATACTGGCTTGAAGTATATTCAAGCAATGCTGTTTTGATGTCTATTCCAAGAACCCACCTAATGATACTTTAAAAATCAAAAAAATTTAAAACAGGTCTAATATTTACTCCTTGGGGTTATGATCCTACTGTGATAATGAACATTAGATATTAAAGCAAAAAGCTTTTTCTAAAAGCAATGCAGTATAGTATGTTGTTCAGATATATAACTCCACAAGGAAACAAAAACAGCCAGGAACACTGGCTTTGTCCAGATGCTTTCTGTGGTTTGGCATTTGATTTTCAGGAAAGTCATCAAGGATGGTCGAAGTTACCACCTTTTAGACATTCCGGATGTGAACGTGAGGTGTTTTGGTTTAACTACTCTGAGATATTCAGAAAATGGTTGAACGTGGGCACTAGGTACAGGTATAAGAGATGAACTATGTTCATGGACTAGGCATGCAGCTGTCATACTTGTTAAAGGACTGTATCGTTGTATTCAGTGTCTAGTATACAGAACAAAATTAATAAATGAAACCACAAACTCCAGAGGCCCGAGGCAGCTCTTCTCTTTCTCAACTATTTTACCTATAAATTGGGTCTAATAATATTGGTGTTGCGGGATGATAGTTAAGAACTACATTAAATAGGGGTTTAGAATAGTTGACATGGTATCTGAATGATATTAAGCACTTGACAAAATTTAGTATTATTTCATTGTCAGCTTACAAAACACCGGGACCCCAAGCAACACCCAGGTCTGTAGTGATTCTGACCTTGATTTTATGTTGAAAAAAATGAAACAAAACCCTCTGTTGTTGGCTCAAATGGGACAGCATCCCTCTTCTATCCTGCTTAAGACCTGTCCCGGGTGGGTGCCTGTGGGAATCATGGTAGGAACCAGGTAGAATTGTGGACGCTCTCCAAGAGTTAATGAGAAAGACTGGGGAATTCGGGGAATTTGGTGTGGAAACGTAACTTAAATAGCACCAATGTCACAAATGTATTTGAGCTCTGAGTATGTGCTACTCAAGAACACACACTTTATGAAGGAAAAATAATAGCAAGCTTGAATTTTAGTTAAAGCAGTTGTTCTGTTAAGAATTTTATAGGGAAGTTATTTCAAAGTTATTTTCTCATGATGGTTATAAGGAAACATTTAGAAACGGTTAGTGGTTACTTGTTGCCAGTTTACTTGTTAATGTATTACTCTCCTAGTTTTTTGTTTCTTTCTTTCTTTCTTTTGTGTGTGTGTGTGTGTGTGCGTGTGTGTGTCTAAATGACGAGATGAATCTGCATCTAAAAAGAGAAGTCCAGCTTCTGCCTTCAGCTCAGGTCATGATCCCTGGATTCTGGGATCGAGCCCCACATCAAGCTCCCTCCTTGGCAGGAAGCATGCTTCTCCCTCTCCCACTTTCCCTGCTTGTGTTCCTGCCCTCGCTCTCTCTCTGCCAAATAAATAAATAAAATCTTAAAAAAAAAAAAGAGAGAGAGATGTTGAAATTTTTGGGAAAAAATGGAACTAACCTTGTAAGGTCGTCTTGTGGAAAGTGCCCCAGGCTCAAGGACACCCCACAAATATTAGGTCTTGAAAGCATGAATATTTAAAAAAACAAAGGAATATCCCATGTTCTAATCCCCATATATCAGTTTTAAATTATTTCTCACCAAGTCCTTTCCTGATACAGTAAACTTAACCAAAGGTTCCCTAATTGCTAATTTACCTTTTGATTATTATTTAAATTTCTTGGAGTTAAGCCACCAAAAATGTCAAAAGCTGTCAATTCCATCAGATAAACATGAAATAAGATCCTCAAGAGTGACTGGTATGTTTGTGTGTGGGTGGGTGTGTGTATGTGGATGTGTACAATGCTACAAAGCAGTACTATGTAGATATATTGCTACTAAACACAGATACTAACAGTAAATAGGGGAAGTCAGTTCTGCATAAACAGTAGGCTGAATTTGTTTATTTTGCGTATTCTCAACTAAATTTTGTTTGAAACAGAGAAACTGATAAAATAAAACTGACGTATATATAGGAAATACTTCATTTGCTAACTACTGGAGCTTTGTGAAAATATGATTTGCAAATAATAACATATTTTGATGTTAGACTTACTTTCATGATAAATGATTGTAGTGTGCTCTAATAAGAGACATAGAAAAGTTTCCCAGATTCATCGGGCACCTAGGTGGCTTGGTCTGGTTGAGCATCTGACTCTTGATTTCAGCTCGGGTCATGATCTCAGGATCATGGGATCAAGCCCTACATCTGGCTCTGGGCTGGATGTGGGACCTGCTTAAAATTCTCTCCCTCTCCTTCTGCTCCTCCCTGCCCCACTTGTGTGGGCCCTCCCTCTATCTTAAAAAAAAAAAAAAAAAAAAATCCCCAATCCAAATATTCAATTTGTTAAGCATGGAAAGCATCTTATATTCTTGCTTGTTTGTTTGCTTTGTAATAAGGAAGAAGTTTGTTTAACTCTGCTCTTCATTTATGAGGCTGATTTGATTGGCTTCTTCTCTCTGGTTTTGCATCAGTCATGAGATGGGGTTTATCTCTATGTAGCTGAAACCTGTGATAACACACACCTGAACTTTTCGTTTCTATATTTGTTTTTGATTTTGCTTTTCAACAACCTGCTCAAGGAAAAATCAGAGTGAGTTATATATAGTTATATATATAACTATATATATATGTTTTATATATATATTATAGGTAACTATTATATACTATTAGTAATTATAATATGCATAATTATTTAAAAGTTATACATATATATATATATATATATATATATGGAACTTACTAATATATGTTCCTTAGATTACTTATTTGACTGAAGTATTTTTGACCTGAGAAATCCAAATATTTGTATTATACTAGTTAAGACAAAGAGGGGAATCACTGGTTCCAAATTTTATAAACCAAGCAGCTTTGCCACTAATGCTTACTTACCATCTCAAGCATTATATTGTAAAACAGCCACCATGAATAGTTCTTTTCATGCTTCTATTAAAAGCAAAATATCCCCAAGACCATTTTCTGTTGTCAGAGGTCATGATAGTGAAATTTTTAAAGAGGATGGAGCAGGATCCTCTTTACTATAAAGAGCCACTTGAGGTCTGATTTATTGTCCTCTATACTATTTTTTCTGATAAATGAACCTGATCTGTTGTGATGCAGAAGCTGGAGTTTCAGAGGAGGAAGGGTCCACAAGAACGAGTGGTGTCTGGGCAGGTTCAGACACGGAGGTCAGCCCTTCTGCTCTGGGAGCATTCCGTTAACTGAAGGAAGTTTGGTCTCCTAGTTAACATGGCTTTTTTTTTTTCCCCCCCTTTTCACTTAGGCTTTTCATGAGGCTTTGCAATCATCTATTCAATGAGTGCTAAATATTCCCTCCTATTCTTTAAGTGTGGCAGGTCTGGTTTGAAGGTATCCCAATAGGAGGAACCTAAGATAATTTAAGATACCTAGAACCCAAAGTCCTGATTCCAAAGCCAGTTCACCATCCCAAAAAAAGTGGGCACTTGGAGCTACTGTGAACGTTACTGCCTGGAGTATTTCTGTCTTTGTCTGCATAGAGGATGGAAAATGAAAACACACTGAGGCAACTCCCCCTACCCCCCAAAGGATGTGACTTGGGCTTTTAAACATACATAAGCAGATTTTTGTACCTTTGGTTGCCTCAATTTCTTGTTTCTCATGCACCTTTCTTCAGCCATTAAAAAAAACAAGGGTTCGAGCACATGAACTGCACAAATCTTTTCCGTGACCAGGGACAAACACGTGCCCTCCATTCTAAGTTAATAAAGACAAGTAAGTTTGAAGAAAGCCTAACTTCTTCCCACACTTTGCTGCCATTTTTATACCTTAAAAAATCTTCAAATACTCCAAACCCACTGACTAGGAAATCCCTAATAAAAGGCTTAAACTAGGCCAGCTTAACATAAAATTCTATTTATGAAGTTCTATTTACAATATAAATAATGATTCCCTCCCTGGGAAATGGCTTAAAATTTTCATATGTGTCCATTTAATGTTCCATGTATTTTGTACTTGGACGCTCTTTCTGTGGAAGAACTCCCAAGTCAATTAGAAATTAGCAATAACCCAGAAACATGGTATTCTTTTTCCTCCATATTTTGCAACAAAAGATGATTTTCCTGATAAATTAAAGATAGTGTCTTAAATGCGTAATGGTTTAAAAATAAGTGTGAAAATACTATTAGCCAACATTTATGCTCCTAATTACTTCAGAGAAATGAAAATACAGGCCCACTCAGAAAATTGTACCGGAAGGGGCATCTGGGTAGCTCAGTCAGTTACGTGTCCAACTCCTGATCGGTGCTCTGATCTCAGGGTTGTGAGACTGAGTCCCTGCATCAGGCTCCGAGCTGGGGGTGGAGTCTGCTTGAGAGTCTCTTTTTCCCTCTCACGGTGCCCCTCCCCCTGCTTGCTCTCTATCTCTCAAAATAAATGGGTGTTTTTTTTTTAAGACTGTAAGAGAAAAAAACAATTATATGTGAATATTCATGGCAGCTTTATCCATCATAGCCAAAAGTGTAAACAACCGAATTGTTCATCATGTGATGAATGGATAAATAAAAAGTGGTAATCATAGAATGAAATTCTATTCAGCAAAACAAGAATGAAGTTCTGATACCAGTTATAACGTGGAACCTTGGAAATATGCTCACTGAAAGAGACAAATCATCCCAAGAGACGACATATTCTGTTATCCTGTTTATATGGGATTTCCAAAATAGGAAACAGAGAGACAGAAGGTAGAATTGTGTTGCCTTGCGTTGGTGTGGCTGACTGGGAATAGAGATTTCCTTTTGGGGGGACAAGAATGTTCCAAAATGAGATCGCAGTGATGGTTACACAGTTTAGTACATCTTAGTAACTGTACTAAAAATCATGGAATTGTACACTTTAAATAGGTGAACTCTGTTATATATGAACTATATCTCAATAGAGCTATTCAGTTTTCAAAGGATACTTTTTAAAAATTTTAGTGTATTTATAAAATGCCTTATTGAAGTATGATTGATCTACAAGAAGCTATTCATACTTACATACACAACATAGTTAGGGGCAAACATATGCCCGTGAAACCGTCTCCCCCATCACGGTCAGAGCCATATTCATCACCTCCCAAAGTTCCCTCTTGCCCCATTATTGTTATCAGGATGTAAGATGATGATGATATGTGTGTGTGTTAAGAGCCCTTAACATAAGATCTACCCTCCTAGCAGATCTTAGTTAAGATACCATACAGTACGTTAACTGTAGGCACAGTGCCCAGAGGGCTGTGTTGTCCATGCACAACTAAGATGTTACAACTTGAAAAAAACTCACAATAATATGAACATGTCAGAGTGGGTACCTCCCAGATGTCTATGCCCAGCTCTGGAACTTCAAGACTCACTCATGCAGTGGCATCCTAAAAATCCCCCTTGGCAGTCACCATCTGGACACAGAAGAGACACCCCAAGTTCCATATGGAGCCAGCGGACCTCTCAGCTTCCGCTGCCCACAAGCAGGCTCTTCCACCGCCGCTCCCTGCTCCTTCCCCGCCCCCGGTTGTCGGGTCTCACACGCCGAAGTCATGCCTGGCCTTCTCTCTCACTCCCACGTGCAGTCCGGCATCGGCGATCCTGCCGTCCTACTTTCCTATAAATCAGACCTCAAGGAGCTCTTCCCTTCTTCCCGGAGCTTGCATCACTCCCTGGGATCCCCGCCAGGTCAGCTCCCTGCTCCCTGCCTGTGCCGTGAGCCTCCTGCCTCCCCAGGAACACCTCGGATCCCGTCACTGAGCGCTGCGCACACTGGGAAGGAGTCCACTCCGCCATGCCCTGCCCCGAGGGCCTTCTCCCATACTCGTGCGGCCCACCGTCCCAGGGAGGGCTCTCTTCTTCCAGAGCTGCCTTCCAGCTTGCTGCTCTGTATTTCTGGAACATTCTGCCCTCCCCACCTGCCTCTGCTTCCTCGCGGTCACCTGCTCCTTCTCAGCTCGTCCCTCTGTCCTCTCTCCCTGTAACTCTCCTGGCCTTTGTAACTTCTGGCACTGACAGCACACGCATATGGGCTTATCTGTATCTGTCTGTTACCCCTGCTGGGGCAGAACCTCCCTGCAGGCAGGGACTTCTGTCTGTTTTGTTCAACACTGCATCTCGGGGCTCAAAGCAGGGCCTGGGGTAGGCAGGCGTTCCTGAGTATTTGCTGGGCAAACACGCGTGGAGGGGCAGTGTCGAGGCCTGGCAGCTCAGAGCAGCTCTGCCCAGGATGCCCTCTCGCTCTAGACAACAGGCAAGATAGGAGACAGGCAAGACAGGAGGCTGGGACCCTTAGGCGGAGGGCTCTGACCCTTCCAGAGTTTTCTGCAGGTTCTGCTCAGCTATGGTGCCATCCTCCGCTGCGGCTGGACACCCCTCAGAACGAGCTCTGTTCAGGACTTTACCTGCCCACTGCGGAGTGCTTAGTTTCACAAATACAGAAGTGACCAAGACACAGCCCCATTTTTTAAAAAAAGATTTTATTTATTTATTTGACAGAATGAGAGCGATCACAAGTAGACTGAGAGGCAGGCAGAGAGAGAGGAGGAAGCAGGCTCCCTGCTGAGCAGAAAGCCTGATGCAGGGCTGGATCCCAGGACCCTGAGATCATGACCTGAGCCGAAGGCAGAGGCTTAACCCACTGAGCCACCCAGGTGCCATGCATCCCTATTTTTATAATTTTTTTAAAAAGATTTATTTATTTGAGAGAGAGAGAGTGAGCGAGCAAAGTAGGTAGAGAGGCAGGCAGAGGGAGAAGGAAAAGCAGGCTCCCCACTGAGCACAGAGCCCGACACTCGCTCCATCCCAGAACCCTGGGATCATGACCAGAGCCGACGGCAGACCCTTAGCTGACTGAGCCACTGGCTGTATTTTCCAGAAGCTTTTAGGAAATCGAATTGCACAAAAAAGCCCAAATGTAGGGGGGAAATCTAGATGTACTCCAGTGTCTGCTTTCACTTTCACCTCCCTGTCTAAAGCGCAAACGTTCTAGAATTCATTATTTGGTCACGGGAAGCCTAGTACCCCATGGGGATGCTGGTCTCCAGCAGAGGAGCAGCTACAGTGCCGTGGGCTGTGATGAAGGGGCTCACGGCGGCGCCCTGGGTGGTACCTGCAGTACTGGTAACCCGGGGCAAGCAGGTGGGGCCCCACAGGAGGGCTCTCAACACGGCTGTCGCTTGTCTCCTCTGTTTTATGGCCTCACATGACACCTTCATGCGTCTCACTCATCGAGATTAATGACAACTGAGCTGTACCATAATGTATATCATTAAATAAAAATATCCCCAGGGATCTAACTCGGAGAAGTGTAGGGATGGTTTAGACTGGGGGCTCAGCGGTGGGGTGTGGGGGGACCGACAGGGAGCCCAGAACGCTCCGACATCTCTCAAAGATCTTTCCTGAAAAACCGAAAGTGGTATTAACTCTACGTTTCTAATTGTCACACAGTCAATATAAAACCTTCTCAAAGTGTTTTCTCATGTTTCTATTTTCATCAGAGTCTCCGAACATGAAATAGGGAGGAGGCGTTGACATACACGTCACCTTGACCTTACGGGGTGGGCACTCAGTGGGAGAAAGAGAGTGTTCTGCCCACAGTCTGGGTCCTGGAAATAATCAGTCTTGTTCTAGGTCAAACAGTCTGCAAATGACGAAACATTTATCCAGTCCTTTTAAATTTGAGGGAATTCTTCCTGCCTCCTCCAAAGAGAGCCCCAAATCATGATCCTTTTGCATTTGTTCATGCGGAAAGCTGTGAAATGCCCTTCTGAGGTTCCATTTTTCCAGTTGGAGATAAATTGTTGGTTGTTCCTATTATACATCAAAAAGACTTACTCGCATTAAAGGGAATGCCCGAAAGCGTATCTTTCATAGGGTCGAAAAATGCAAAGAAAAAAAAATTCCCTTCTCTCTTATTTTCTGGTAAATCACTATTTCATGTATCCTCCTTAAACCACCATATTCAACAAAAAGTGGAATTGTCTTCCCATCCGTATCCAGTGTAAATAATTCACACGCCTCTGCTTCACATTGTCTGAGGAAATTGACTTGGTAAATGCATGAAATCATGTCCACCTGATTGTCTGACATTCAGAAAATAGAGCTTCTCTTTAAATACTTTAGTTTATCGAGTCACTGCAAAATATTTGCAGCAGACATCTTCATGCCAAGAAAGAGGACACAATGGAAATGACTGTAATAATAATATAAAGTGAAAATAAATAAATGAACATGATGAGGAAAATGAGAGTTGCAGTCAAGTGATATTAGACATACAATAACATTTTAAGACATAACTTTTATTTTAAAGATTTTATTTATTTATTTGAGAGACAGAGACAGAGCACATACATGAGCAGGGGTGAGGGAGAACCAGACTATCCGCCAAGCCCTACAGCTGGACCCCAGGACCCTGAGATCCTGACCTGAGCTTAAAAAAGACACTCAAGTGAATGAGGCACCCAGTGCCCCTAAGACGTAGCTGTTACAAGCACAAGTAACAAAATGGCAGGGAACGTTCTTGTATCTCTGTCCACTTTTGGATTAATATACATTGGAGTGTCGAGCCTTCTCATATCCTTGTTGACAAGCTTGATGTAAGCTTCTAGCCTCATACATAATAATTGATACAGTTGACCTAGAAGCTGTGTGTGATCTGTTTTGATGGTATAGATAATCTTGATGCTACTTTTATATCTGACCTTTTAAACATAATGTTAAGATGAGTTTTAGAGATAATGACTTGCCTCGGAGAAACAATAGAGTTGTCTGTCAGCGTATTACTTGAAAAGAATGGATAAAAATTGTACTAGAGGTAGAAAGAAGGTAAAGAGAAGTCCCAAAGTCACTTGTATCTCAAGGAAAAGAGAAAACACACACACATAAATGACATTTAGAATAATTAGAGAAGAACATGTAGAATTAAGAATAGCAGGAAGGACAAACCCAAGGCATTAGGAAATAACGGATTATGTTCTCCTTTGGTCTCTAAATATCAGTCTCTTTTACAGTGTCCTCAATTTTCAGAATGATACTGTCAAAATCACACATTATTAAAATTGTGTGAAATAGTGATTTAATCAAGTTATGCTTAAGACACAGACCCTAGAATTTCTAACTGAAAAGTAGTATTTCCATTGCTTTCAAGACCCAGTGACTTAAAAAAAAAAAGACTTCATTGTATATGATCTCTAGATATAAGACAGTGATTTAATTCTAGTAGTTTGTGAATACTATGGGCCTCTAACTCTCAAAATGTTTGATAAAACCATAATTTCAGTGTTTGAAGAATTGTCTTTGAAGTGAACTGTATTAGTACATTTTATTAAGTGATGGTACCTACTTTTTTCCCCTCCTCTGGCATTCATTTACTAAAGTAATCGAGATAAAAAGAAATCACATATCATCTTGGCTGTGTCATGGGGCGTGCGTGTGCACGACAGATAGGTAGCGGCACACAGAGATGCCAACATCCTAATAACATTAAAAAGATCCATTACTACGACTGTCCTTACATATGTCCCTTCTCATTCAGTTGTTCTGCGGGAAAACTGCTTCTAATTTCCACTGAAGATTTTTTTTTTAACCTGAAAAATATCCTTTCTAGCCCGTTACCGTAGGCAAGTTGTCAGGAATTGCTGTTTTTCTTTCTCTTTTAAAGAAACTTGGACTCATTGCAAAAATAATGATAACAACATGAACAAAAACCAAACTCCTGTTTAATTTTCTCATAACCCGCACGTATCCTTTCATTTTCCTTCCCCTCGTGATTGAGAGAGTCCCATCTGCCAGGCATCTCCTCAGTCCTCCATGGCTTCCCAGCTCCACACTTTTCTCTCCGTGTCTCCTTCCCCAGATTTTCTCTCCTTGAAATTGCAGCGATAAATCTTACCCTTTGATCATTAGTCATCATCTTCCCATATCTCTTTCTGCAGAAAACTTGCTTACCCTCGCAAATCACTGCCCTCATTCAATTGGCTTTTAGAAACCTGAGACCATTTTTAATGATGATCAGCAAGAGACATCTCCAGGGTTTTTTGATCACCTCCAGTATCAGCTGTTCCTCTTCACCCAGACTTCTTTCCCAAGCCCTCAAATTCATCTCTTGTGCTTATTCTGATGTGCATCCAGCAACGGGAGCCTTTTCTTGGGTTTTCCACTGTCTGACACATTTTATCGTCATGACGTCTTCGCTCTGGGATTAATATTGTCCTGCCTTCTTTGTTTGGAAGTAGGAATAAGTCCATCACCAAATACAACTTTTTCATTCTTCCCTGCTGTTTACACATAAATTCTGTTTACAGGATTTATTTATGTGATATCTCTTCATTTAGGTCATCCAAACCCCATCTATTGTGACCTTAAATTAATAAAACAAAATACCTAATCTGAGTAGCTTCATCTTAGTTTCCTTGAATATGGGCGAGGATGTGGGGGGCAGTCAAACCCCAAGGTTGTATTTTATAAAACTGAATCCAATCTTGCAAAGATTCTGATAAACAGGGAACAGGTAAAGTTTACAACTGCTGGCTTTACCTGAACACAGGTGGTATAAATAGCTGTTGAGTTTTTTTTTGTTCTGTTCAGTTGTCAGGTGCAACAAAGACATGTTCAGTCATCATCGGTTGAGGGCCTCTACGTATGAGAGGAGCTAGAAGCTACGAAGGTCCTTGAGGCCTGGCTTCTGACGCTGGCCTTTCTCTATCTGATGAGGAAGATTACCATGCCCACTAGTGTCTCTAATACCAATCAAATTATAGGAAAGTTATATCCAGAGAGCTGTGGAGGCTGTAGAGGGTTATTAATTTTTATTGCTTTGGTTATAAAAGCCTTAATTGATGGAGTAGCACTGGCTATGGATCTGAAATCACCCGGAAAAATGTAACTGAAGGAAAGTGTGCCTCTGGAGGAGATATTGACTTTCCTGGTACAACCTTGGTGATCAGAATGACCGCTTTCTAGGGAGACAACTCCAGATACAGCCATACCAGATGAAGCAGAAACAGGACAACGTTCTATATCATTGGGGATGGTGTGCCTATGTGTCATTGCATCAGCAAAATTAGGAAACATTGGTGTTTGTTTGAGATGATAGTCCGTATTACTTACTTGTCTATTTTATAAATGCTATTAAATAATAGGTTGGGATGCCAAGGTGGCTTCGTTAGTTAAGCATCCAGTTCTTGGTTTGAGTTCAGGTCATGATCTCATGGTCATGGGATCGAGTGCCCTTGGGGCTCTGTGCTCAGTGTGGAGTCTGCTCTGGATTCTGGCTCCCTCTCCTTCTGCCCCTGCCCACTTATACTTCTCTCTCTCTCTGTCTCTCCACTAAATCAAGAGAATTAAAAAAAAAAAAAAACACAAATAATAGGATGAGTTAACAGTATCAGTAGTAATTAAATAGGACTGATGAGTCAAATATATATAATAGAAATACAACAATGTTTTTATAGCATTTATTTTGTTTTGGGGTACAGCCACTGATTTTAAGTTTTGTTAAACCCTCTGTTGGCTGTATTATTATGTATTCCCAACATTCATAAATGCGGAAATTTTAGAAAGGAAATACATAAAAACAAGACTAATTACCAGATATTACCTATATTTGATTAAAATGAAGAAACAATGCTGTTATTTTCTGCCCTGTGGTACAGCGGGTATTTTTACCCTCCTTTTCCTTGTGCAATGACACTTCTCCAGGGTGTCCCCAGCCCTCTTTTCTTGTGCATGGTAGGAAAATGGCACGCAGTCAAACATGCATTTCACTTGGAGTGTAGGTTTGGTCTTGTCAGACCCACAGGGGACTGATGGCCTGTATCAGCCCTGTGTGATGACATCCAGCAGACGATCCTCTCCACGAAGGCTTCAGCGCGGGAGCAACTAAGGGTTTTCCTTATTAGCCACAACAGGCTTCAGACTTGCCGGAATTAATTTCAAGCTTGCCACAGATGCCCTCCACTTGGCACCCACGGGCTTGTTGGGAGTCCAGTTGCTTGTCAGTTAGGTCCTCTGCATCGAAAATGCATCACACTGGCTCTCTGTGACCAGAAGGGTTGACATTTTTAAACACTCCACAGCACCATGGTCTTGTCCTTCTCAGGAAATGTGCTCTCAGAGCACAAACGTGATTTGAACTTGTGTAATCAAAGTTCGTTTCCAGCTAAGTTATCATTTTAGTAAAGAAATTGAGGAAGGACTATTTAACTCGTTTTTCCTTTTATGGCAACTTTTTTTTTTTTTTTTTAATTCTTAAGCAGTCTTGTTGAGTTTTTCACGTGGCCTACACAGAACTTGGTGCAACTCAGGTGTGGTCTCCCTCTGGCCCCTTCAAAGTCTGTCGACCAGTTCCAGAGGAACAGTGTATACATCTCTAAGGACTGTCGCCCCATTCTCTGTTCTCATTCTCACTGCACTTCCCAATTAATAAAGGGCATCCTTCCTTGTCACATTTTGAAAGTATAATCTCCCAGCAAGTCAACATTTTAACATCTTCTGTGACTGAGACCGTAATAACCACTGGTCTATGGGGTCTCTCTTCTAACATACCCATGACTTGAAAAACAAACAAACAAACAAACAAACAAAAAAACTCATTAAGTGATTCTACGTATTTTGAGGCAACTGAACAGTGACCAAAACTTTTACTTTGAAAGCCTCACTGTCCCAGGGTAGCAAATCACACCCATTTAGCAGTGTTGTATACCAGGTATACAGCACATCTGGAAGGAGATTTTGGGGTGGGAGCGAATATACAGTTCATAGTTTCAATCCAATGTGCCAAAATTTGTATACCCCGTATGCAGGTAGGTGAGCAGTGTCTAGTTTGCATTTGGACAAGACATCAATAGTCAGCAACTTTTTTGTTTTATGTTTGCTTTACTTTCATAGAAATCAAGATGACATCTTCAAACTCCCATTTTTCAGATCAAAGGACTCAAGAACTAGGAAGAACATTTTTTCTTGCTGTCATTGGACACACCATTTGATACATTACAGAAGGCATAACTTTTGTTAAGATGTGACAAAATCAGCTCTCCACAAAAAAGGTGAACATATCTGTTGTCAAAATTCTTCCTGACACTTATGCCATAGCATCTGATTTATGAAATGTAACTTTACTGTGTTTCATCGAGCCATTGAGAGAATGGTATGTTTGTGCAGTGGCTGCTATGTTTAACTGAGTATCAGTATCTTTGGGGGAGACAAAATTTTTTGATTGATTTAGGAACCTGCCCATTTTATGCTGCTGGGGAGAGATGGTTCCCATACGCACTTTCACATCCCCTTCTCCGCCATGACCAAGCCCAGATTCTTCTCCACATGCTGCAAAGTATCCTCTCTTCTGGTTAATTTACCTCCTTGGCCTGGTCATACGTGTCCTTCCACCTGCCATTAAAATGACACCTTCATTCAGCCTTGTTTTTCCATGATGGCCATGATGGTCATGCTGGCTTGGTATAATCATTGCTTACCCCATGTCAACTCTTGGGAAACAGGACCACAGTTTCCCTTAAACAACTGAACTAGTGCCATCTTGATACAGAGCATAATAGTTAATCCGCAGGCAAACAGACAGACTGTTAGGATTCATGATCGATGCCTGTAAGCTGGACCACTGTGAGTGATATGGTAATAGATGGTCCAACCCACGATCCACGTCATGGTTGCCTACTTCCATGGTCGGGAGAACCAGCATGGGTGACTGCAGAAGGCAAATCATCTACTGAAAACTGTGCTGCTGTCAGCCCTGGTTTTTTTGGATTGACACTGGAGGTGTGTACTTCTCGGGAGGCTTTTCCTGGAATACGGGACTCCGCAGGCAGAGCGGAACGTTGCTCAGCCCAATAATTTATGCATCTTGATTGCTTGGGGTGGGAAGGTGCATCAGTGGTTTATAATCCCACAAATAAACATTCTTTTAGCTTAGGTCTTTACTCTATGCTAAAATGCAAATGTTACAAAGAGATATGAAAGACAAAGATTACCATTTGTTTGTACTCTTATTATGAATGAGTCTGCCAGAGAATGAAGTGTGAGCTAGGAGGAGCTCTTTAAGTGGACTGGTTTGTAGGAGATATTGAGCAAATCACCTGTAACTCTTGAAAGGAGATCGAGGAATACAATAGACAAACTTCCCACCTCAAAGTGTTGCCTATGGTTCCTTCCCTTTTAAGGGACCTTAATGCATTTGGTTTTTTGTTTTTTGTTTTGTTTTGTTTTGTTTTCTTTACAAGGAAACTTTAGCAGAAAGAAGGGAATATGGAATCCCCTGCAAAAGAGCAGTTGGCTTTGGGAATGGGGATGAAGTTATTTAAAGTCATCTCAACTAGAACATTAAATTTCAGCTACTGTACCAGACAGGGATTAAGATTTAGCTTTTGTCCTCACAGACCATTTAAAATGTCAGCCACAGTAAGTGTTACAGAGGGGAAGCATGATTTTTAAGAATGTGATAAAGGGTAATGGACCTGGTCAAGAGAGATCAAGGAAGGTTTATCTGGGAAGAAGACCACTGAGCTGATATCTGAGGAAAGATTTAGAGTCCCTTGGGCCAAAAGCTGCGGTGTAGGTCAGAAGAATGGCATGTGCAAAGGGCATGTGGTAGAAAACAGTTATTGATTTTGAGGAGCTGGAAGCTGACCAGTGCGGTAGTCATGATGGAGGAAGTGGGCATGGTGTGAACAGAGAGGCTGGGCAGCAGTTCAGCTTCTGTGCTGAGTTGAAATTCTGGGTGTGTTTTCATTCTGTCTTGTTTCCCTTTTTCAAGAAAGTCTCTCTCTACATCCAGCCATTTCTGTTTGGATGGAGCTGAGTGAGTAATAACCCCACTGCCCCCTCTGTCCACCCAGCTGCGGATGCTTGCTGCCCTAGCTGCAGAGTCGGTCTGTCCTCTGTCGAAAGCAGACACTTCCGTCTGCCCAGATTCTGTGGTCCCTTTCTCCCCTCAGTTCAACCACGGCAAGGGGTAAACACTGGCCCTGTATGAATATGCTTTTGACTCAGCAACACATCCACATCTTATCAGTATTTCTAAATATTAATCTCAAATCATAACCATTTGCAGAACTAATCATTTGACCTATTTATAATCAAGCAAAGTAGTTAAATGCTGATGAAACAAACTGATATGTCTTCTGCCTAGGCCATAGGTTCTTCTAAAAATTTTGTCTTGTTTGTACCTGCTTTTTACCCCCAACTCCTCAGAACCCTTACATTTCTTTATTTATAAACGTTCCGAACTCTGCATTTCACTGCCGTTGGTATTTTGCAAGGGGACAAAATATACCAGCTCCTGTGTTTACCGGCTGAGACTCCAAATCCAATGCTACAACATGGTGGCCTCCCTGAGAGCCTGACTTGCCCATTTCTTAGATTCTACACAATATGAGTAAAAGGCTTAATATAAATGTCTCTTTGTACCATTTTGGGGCTCTTTTTCTGGGCTCAGGTTTTGCCAGATAATGCCTGTCTGTCCCTTCATCACCATTTTTAGTTTCTTTGACAGTTCTGAGCCTCAGTTCAGGGAAATCTCTTTACCATTGTGGATGCTATTTTCCTCATACATAAAATAGAAATGATAATATCTTTCCCTGCATATCAGGGCTATCACAAGAGGATAAAACCATAAACAATATACTGGTCGTGATAGCTCTTTGAACAATTCTAAAGGCTATAAAACAGTGGATGATCCTCTATTAAAATTCCAGCAATAAATTCTAATTCAGCAAGATTTGTTCTTAATAACAGATTGCTCCATTTTTCATAATTATTCTACATATTAATATCACTGCGAAGTCATTTTAACAGCTGTCTCTTTTGGTTGCAGATGTTTTACCCTCAAAGAAAATGAAATTGTGTACTTTATTTTTCTGGAGTTTTGGCTGAACCAGTTTGGAATCTAATAACTACAAAAGGTCTATTGTTGCCTATCCACAAAGGGCATCTAGTAGCAGAACCTAAATGTTCATCTTTTCTGTTATACTTTATTCTTTTGGTATCTAAGAAAACATCCTCCTGGTAGACAGCAGGAACTGATAGAAAAGTAGGAGCAAGGACAAAGAAACAGCCAGTTATGCATGTACTGTGGGATCGTGGGCCTAGAATTCTGGGTTGGGTGGGAGTGGGGGGATGGGAAACCAGCCTTCGGGGAAGGCAGCAAAGGCTTCTGGGAGGAAAACTCCATAAAGTGAGGCTTTACAGAATGAGAAATTTAGGGAGGCCATGGTGCAGAGAAAACCACAAGCAGACCTGTGAAAGCAAGAGTAGATATTTCAGTTTTCAGATCATCAATCTGGTACTATTTCTGGTGCCATCCATCCTCTGAGTCAGGGTACGTTTAAGACAGGCCTGTGGAAACGAGGCCAAAATACATTTGGAGCCAGGCAGAGTGACCTGATGGGTACATGGACGCAGACATCGTTTATCAGGATGGTAATAATGGCAGTAATAGAATTATAATTATAAAATAATTACATATTACAATTATAATTCTTCTATCATTTAAAATGATTGACCCTATCATTTCTTCACTGTGGCTCATTTTATCTGTTATATTCAGGGATTTTTTTTCCTCTTCTTCCTCTTTTATTCTTCCTCTTTCTACACAATCTTTGTAAGTATGAATTAAGTGTAACCTGTAAATCTCCTACTAATTCATGTTTACTCCAAACTTGTGAGGTATTCTAAAGAGCGCCTGTGCGTCCAGGGCAGGAAGGAGGACGGTGGCAGTGACGGGGTGTGCATCAGTTAACCAGAAATTACATGCCATGTAAATGAGAGCCAGGCAAGGTGTATTAGCAGTATTTTTGATGTTGTTATTTCTGTGGCTTTCATATTCCAGGTAACATCTCTCCCTTCTCCTGCCATAACTTTAATTTAGTCTTTGCAGGGTAGAAAGATAAGGCTGCCCTAACTCACATGGCGCCTTTCGGATTTGGATTGAGGTAGCCCTTCCAGTGGGCGCAGACCAGGTGGCTGGCCTTTCACTCCCCCTTGCTCTCATGGCAGGGTACCCCGGACCCTCCAAAACTATCAGTTCAACTACAAATGCAGATTCTAGGCTCCTCTGGAAACCTTGTCTTCTTGTAGGTATCATTCACTTTTTCCTTTCGGTCTCAGACCTGGAATCAATCACCTACCGCCATGTTTGTCGTCCATTGTGACTGCCAGAGTCATTCACATGGGACCCTAGAGGGGTTCTTCAAGGCTCTGTAAGCATTCTAAGTCCCAAGTCCTGGCGTGCCACCTGCACTGTACAAAATGTCCTGTGGTTTGGTTCCATCTCTGTCAGACCTCCCACCAGGCTATGAAGCAAGTCCGGACAGGCTGTCTGCCACGATTTCTTCTTTCCTTTCTTTTTAAACAAATATCTTCTGCTTTAATCCGCCATCTTGTTAGACTCAGAAGGCATTCACTATTCTGCCTCTGTGTTGCCTCTCTAAGTTGAGTATGTTAAGATGCACAGCTTAGTTTTGCTGAGGTAAAACAGTAAGTTGGAGTAGGCACATGGGTGTCCTTATTCCTGGAAACCTAAGGGTCCAGGCGACTTCACAAGGTTTCTCTGCAGGATGTATAGTAGATGAGTGGAATTAATTAATGTTTTTATTAGTCTCTCGAGTACATTATATTACCACCTACCCCATTTTGATAGGCTGCAATGAGGTCCTGAAAAATAAACCTGAAGAGCAAACCCCAAGACAGAGATGCTCACATAAATCATGGCACCTTTTTTTAAAAAATGTGACAGCCTGCACAAAACATCATAAAATGTCACACAGAGTTTACCCGCAAATGAATATATGTTTACAACACCGTGGATACGCCACATGGCAGAAATGGGTCCTGAATCCGGGAGTACTGAACGTCTCCTACTGTCAGTCAGAAGCCCCCGATCTGCTCACAAAGGCCTCCTATTTATTTTTAAACACCTCATCAACGACAAATTCACTGTGCGAAAGAATATGATGTATCCGGATCCCTGGAAACTCACTTCCTAAGTCTTAGCTGTACGGCGTTGTGTGTGGAAATGAGCAGTGGTTTGTCTGGTCCTGGTTACCCCAGGCCATTTTCCGTGACCAGTGATGTCCGTCAGAAGGGAAAGTCTACGCATTTGAAAATAAACATTTTTGAGTTGCCATGAGGCTGTTGGGGTGTGTGTGTGTGTAGGTAGAAGGTAGTATATAATATTCTTTCCCTCAGATGATCTCAAACTAATCAAATGATGTGGAGAATAGTCCCCCCACCCCCGTAGGTCTTAGGAACACCAGGAACCAGACAGACAGGCTGAACTACACCAGAGGAGCCTATGTTCTAAACCCACATCCCTTTCTACTATATATATATATAGAGAGAGAGAGAGAGAGAGAGAGAGAAAGTTATCTCCTTACATGTTGCTACAGGCCTTTATAAAATTAGGATTTATTATCTGTATGGATATACAGATATATTTTAGGCCCTTAGTGTCGACTTTATTTTTCACACAGTTGTAATATTTCTCAAAAAACAAAAACAAAAACAAAAACTACCTCTAAGAAAACGTGATAGAAAAATTGACCCCGTAGGGTGTCCAAAGACAGAGTCAAAATATTTTGAGAAAGAGGGAATGATAGGGAGGAGAGAAATACTGTGTTCATTTTCTTGATTTCTCCCTAGGAAAATTCCAATTGGAAAGAGGGCCTGAGAAGACCAAAAAGAGTTCTCGCCTGTGCACTCCCAGCAGTTGGGTCCCTGAAGCCTTTCCCGTGTCACGGTTGAGTAGGGGAGGGAAACCAGTTGTGGGGGGTGCACTGTGCTTCCTGTGGAGGCAAGTAGGGTCCTGGTTTCCAAGCTAATGATACCCGCTCCGAGGTCTGCCCTGCGCCGAGCGGCCTGGCGCCGGCCGATGGAGCTTCCAGAACAAGGGGACGGCTGTCCCCGCAGATGCCGGGGGCTGTAGAGGACTGGGTGACATGGAGGGGACTAATGCGGTCCAAGCACCCAAGCTGCCGCAGCTCTAGCACAAGTGCCTGTCAAGTGTCTGATTAATGTTTACTAACTAGCCCTCACGGAGCGAGGTGGCCGTGCCTGTCCCGGCCGTCATCTCCGGAGGGAGCGCAGACCCCGGGGGCGAGCCTTCGGCGCATTTCGTTATTACCCAGGACGCCCCACTTGCGTACTGCTCCTCTAGGACACCTGCTGAAAAAGACGATTTCAAGCCCTCAGGACCCTCTCCGAGGCCGGGGCGTCCTGGCAGGGTAGGGACAGAAGCACAAACTGACATGCTGTCGGGTTCCGCCGGGTTCCGCCGGGTTCCGCCGGGTTCCGCGGGTCCGGTCTTGGGATCTTGGAAACACCCCAGACACCCCCGCTCTGCAGCAGCGACGCCATGAGAAGCTTCGCACCAAACACGGATGCTCCTGGCCATGGACTCCAGCGTCTTTGCAGACCGTCTCGGCTCCCACGGCCGTGGCGCTGGGTGCCAGCAGCGGCGACTGCTCCCTGGAGAGCCGCGCTCAGGGTGCTTTGGCTGAGGCGTCTGTGCAAACCCCAGAACACGTTATGGGCGCCTGCGGGCCTCAGCTGGCCCCACGGCTGCAAGTGGGCTGCACCGCGTGCGTGCGGGGACGGGGACCGGCGCTGCCCGCGGGCAACAACCTGGATTCCCGAAGCATCCGTCTCCCAGGTGCTGACGGGCTGGCTCGGGGAACCCAGAGAGGGGTCCTGAGAAGCCCTGTCCGAGCCTCGTTCTTCATCTAACCTCGGGGAGGGAGCAGGGAGAAGAAGGAGAGAGGAGAAGGGCCCTCCCAGCCCAGACTGCACGCTCGGTCCCTGCTCACCTGGTTCTCCTTGCCAAGGTCTTATGGGGATTTCAAAATACCGAAGAATAATTTAAAGTTCAGACATCTAATGTGTTTTTATGATTGAAAATATGACCGTTCCCCAAAGTAATTTTCCGGAAAGTGTTTATAAAGCAAGAGAGTCACAAATGGACACAAAACTAGTTCAATTCGATATTGAATATAGAATATGCAGGAAAAATGAATAATTCTCCTTTTTTTCTAGGAGTACTGTAATATATAGGGATATTGGACACATATTTCTTTATTTCAATTACCTTCTTACTGTCAGGGAGCTGTAATGAATGATGAATTTCTCATTCTCTTTTGGCCTTCTACAATGTGCTATAGTGATTTGAGGGGAAAAAAATGATATTTTGGAGTTAGGAAATTTGCATTGAATATTGGCTTTTCCATTTACTTGCTCAGGGACTATGGGTAAAACATTTAACCTTCAAAATTGTGGACAGAGGGAATAATAGTAATAAACCAGTAGCTATTCCTTTAGAAATTTTTGAGACTCTTACAACGTTTTTATACGTATACTTTAAATATCATACTTTTAATATATATTGTATATACATATATATTATTTTAAAAATACTTTTCTAGACTCCAAAGACATTTTAGCTGTCATATTTACGTATCAAATTTATATTTATAAAACTGTGGTCCTTATTAGTGTTACAGTGTTGCAATGCCACTAGTGTTAAGAGTCTAAAAATCAGGCTCCAGGGATGTCTGGGTGGCTCAGTTGGTTAAGCATTGGGCACTTGATTTTGGCTCAGGTCATGACCTCAGGGTCATGTGGAATCCCGAGTTGGGTTCCACACTTAATGTGCGGTCTGCTTCTCTCCTTCTGTCCCCGCCTCTACTCATGCCAAGACGCTCTCTCAAATAAATAAATAAATAAACTCATTCTTAAAAAATAGTTTCCAGGTTGAAGATCTAATCCCTCTCTGTGTAATTTCACTCTTGTCTAATATAATAATAATGATTGGTTCAAAGCTCTCTGAAAAAAATTACGTGGTCTAAAAATCATGCCAGTCCTGTAGTCATCTGCGGTCTACTTTGTCTTACGGTTCTTTCCTTAGGAGGTCTATATTTGTGTCTGTAGATTTACAAAAAGGTAAGAAATACCCTTTACTTCTTGCTGTCTTAGTTGCTTTTTAATAAATCAGATTTCTCTGTGTCATGGGTGGAAATCTGATTAGATGAAGACCACACGTACCCTGCATGGCCTCAAATCAAATATGCTCGCAATCAGCAGGCCGGGGGAAAAATAGACAAGTAAAATGTGACAAGCTGTTGACTTCATTACACAACCAGACTTTAGAAATCTGAAGGTGTGGTGGGTAAAGTCTCAGAATCAAAGAAATTTGGGATGTGAGATGGGATGTATGTGTGTTTTATCGGTTAGCCAAAGCACCCATTATGCTGATTATATACGTACTTTCTACATGGACATAAACGTGTTCCTTCCTGCTCTCACTCGCTGGTAGGTGCTGAGAATGTTTGCTGTGTGCAGCTGTGATGCTTGATGGATGAGAACAGGCACACTCAACGCAGCTTATTTCTATGTGGAACACACGTGCTGTTTGGGAGGGGACACTAATCCGGCCATCCCACTGATAAATGTGAGCCCCCCACCCTCCTAAGTCCTGCTGGGTCCCCTGGTCCTGGGAGGGCCCAGAGTTTCATGAAGCTGTGGCCGGGAAGATGGCGGGATATTAATTGGGGAGGAGCAGCAGGAGACGGTGATTTCTATTTTTAAATTACTCTCCATACTGAACTTTGGCCCTGGGGCCAGGGAATCGCTGTGGGGTTTGTCTCCCTTGTGTCCGTCTTCTCCTTGCTTGCCTGAGGCCCCCAGTTTCTCCCTGAGGTAGACCGCTGTCCATTTGCCATGTTGAACAGGTTCAAATGCATCTCTGCTTTTCCAAGACAATGATTCCAGGCCACTTCTTATGCTCTTGCTGCAAATTCATCTACTGTATGGATTGCATTGATTATTCTGCTTAAAAGGGTTGCTAATTTTTCCTATTTGCTGCAAAAATGTGGCTCCTCACTCTACTTAAAATGAAACCTGCTGCCATCTCTCTCTTTCATCCACCCCCTTCTCCTTTCTTGCATGCTGTCTGTCCTATCTTCACATTCTTTGCTCTGCTGTAGATGTAGAAAGATACTGTAAGATTTCTTTTGTTGAAAAGTGATGTCCTATTGGGGTCCCTGACTATCAGTCAGCATTCTCTAGAGGTAGAACATAGGATGCGTGTGTCTGTCAGTCTGGATGTCTATATAGAATTGGCTCACAAAATTGTTTGGCCTGGCAAGTCCAAAACCCGCAGGGCAGGCTAGAGACCAGGGAAGAGTTGATCATTGCCTTCTTAAGTCTGCGGGCGGAATTCCCTGTCCTCTGGGGTGCCATGGTTTTGCTTTTTCTCTTTTGTTTTCTTAAGAAGTGGACTGCATGCGGCCCACCCATATTAGGGAGAGTCATCTGCTTTATCTCATATCTGTGGGTCCCAGTGTTAAAGCCATGTAAAAAATAACCTTCCCAGCAACCTCTAGATGGGTGTTTAAACCACTCTCCGGGGACGCGAGCCGAGCCAAGCTGACACATAAAATTAGCCACCATGCTCGGATCATCAGTCTCACTCAGACGGTAGAAATACAGATAATAGAACACTTTCTATATGGCCTAAGTCAACAGCCTCTTTTTCTACTAAAACTGCCAGTATTTCTATTATTGATCAGGTCAGACCACTTAAAACTCACAGTGTCATGGAGCAGAGGACTGCTGTCAACCCTCCTGATCTTTTGGACACTGTCGAATGTCACCCTTGACCAGTGTTGTTTATGCTGTTAATTAGACACACACGGACTCTCCACTGAGCCCCCGCAGCACCTCACACATTCTCCCCCTTGGGTTTTCACTCACACTGCTTCACCCAGAACCCTCTCCCTAAGGACAGGGCTCTTCTTCATGCTCTGTCCTCCTCAGTGGTACCTTTCATAAGAGGCCCTTAATAGTTGTTAAGTGAACTACAGAATCAATCAAAACGTCAAGTTCAGTGCATCTGTTTACATGCTTCTGGGAGAAGTAACGTAAACAGTTGTTAGTTCAGTATGATTACTTTCATCTAACAACCTGTTTTTAGTAGAAAAGGAAATCACCAGGTCTTTTCCACCAGTGTCTGAAAGGAAAGCAAGAAAGACTTTTTTATGCTAGAAGTCATTTTGGATATACCTTTGTGACAAAGGTAGCATTTCATTTAATAGGAATTTTATGCATGGGCAATTTCCACTCTTGGAGAGAAGTGTCATGGTAGGAAATCCATTCAGCTTTGTGTGAAACGAAAACTTTCGTTCAGGGACTTTCACGTAATCTCTAAGCATTATAATGCAATTGCTGTCTGTTTTGCTAACCAAAGTCCTAGCCATCAATCTAGCGGTTATGTATTTGTCAGATCAGTTTACGTGTAATTAATAGAGGAGAAGATCTTCAGCCTCAAAAAAGCAAGGCAACCTCTGGGCCGGTCAGAAGAATCCAGATATTCAGGTCTTGTTCATCTTAAGGAACAAGAAAAGGGTTACGTCAGTATCAAATGATCAAAACTCTTTCCCACTTTGTTCGAAATATTTGGAAACTTTGGAATCGTTTTGAAGAATAAAGTACAGTTAGTAGATATATTAACCAAAGGATATGAGAATGCCTTCATCAGTACATTTTGTTTAAAATTGGAGACTTAAAAAAATAAAATAAAATAAAATAAAATAAAATAAAATAAAATAAAATTGGAGACTTAATAGTGATCCTATATTTAGTGAATCCTTAGTGCTCTAGAATTTACCTGATCTCACACAACTGCTGCTTTTAAACATTCACACAACATTCAGCTTCTAAAATACTTCATTTCAGACCAGAATAAAAAAGTGCAGTAGGTCTCTGGTATAAACAGATTTAGCTCTTTTATAGACACTCCAAAGACCCATGACATGGAACAACTCAGAATGTTACCGAACAGATTGGAGTCAGAATATGTGCATAACAGATAGGCTAGCATGATTTAGCTAATGACCAACTCAGCAAATGAATGACCTAAGGAATGAATGACTTAGCCAATAAGTAAACTGAGCCCTTACAGAGGCAAACTTAGTGCCGTGAGAGGGGAGTCTCTGATATCAGCTGCCAGGGTTGAACTGCGACTGCCCCCTCACTAGCCAGGTGTCCCTGGACCCCCACCCCCTCTCTCTGAGCCTCCCCGTCCTCCACTGTGAATGATATCAGCAGCAGGTGTGCTAAAAGAAGTTAGCTTTCAGTGACGTTTTGTCTCCACGTTATAAGTAAAGTAATTCCCTTCCACTGATTATGAAAACTGGACCCTCTATATACATTTTTTTTTCCCCCTGCCGTCCTTCAAGCCAGAAGTTCTGTAATGGGCTCATCTTCCAGAGCTTTGATGTCGTACTTGGTGTTATAGCACTTCTCAGGAAGGTAAAACTTAGACAGGAGCTGGAGCAGGGGGCTGGGGCGCAGAAACTGAGTGGAAATAATCGTGCACAACTTTCCAAAAAACGATTGAAGTTCTTCCACAATATTAATTTCCTTTAAAAATCCACTTTAATTTAAATAAAGTTACCAACAAGTTTCAAATACATGACGGTCACATTTCATGTGTCTAAAATAATCATTTTACAACACGCTGAAACTGGTAGGAACATAATACCCGTCCTTGATATTATTTAATTAGTAAGCATCAGCTACTCCTCTTTCCAGTTTTTTTTTTCCCCTAGAGCAGATCTCACTTCAAACCTCAGCTAGTACTTGAATTCAGTTTAGAAATTAGTTATTTAATAATTCTAACCACCAAAGAGCAAAAAGCCTCAATTGTGAAAATGGATACATATAGAATAAATACCAGCGACAAATGGAACTACTTAAAAAGCTGGTGTGGAGGAGGGTGGAATGAGAATGAGTCTCCTTTGACAGATATGTTAAAGTAATGAGGTATTTTGTAATACAGGAGATGAATATACTATTCCTATTTCTTTAATGTGACTATAAAAGTAAAACAAGACAGGAATATTATGAAGAGAAATTATTCATAAGAAGCTAATTGTTCTGATGTCAGGAGTTTTGAAATTCCCAAAAGGCAGAACTTGATTATACATTAGTTATCTTGGGGATTTGGCATTGCCACTTTTGAGAGACAAATGTTTAAGATGCCTGGGCAGGGAGGGCAGAAATAGACCAGAAGGGGGTGGCTGGTCCTCACTTGGTTTAAGGGACCGATGTGAACGGCATCCTCTGCGGGAAGAGGGCTGGAACTGATAGCGTGAGCAATTCCTTTGGCACTCGGAAGCATTTGAATAAAAAAGTAACTTTGATGTGAAGAATTTTTAATTCTCCTGGTTTGCCAAGTATTCTGCATGATGAAATTCTAGAGAAAATTTTGAACTGCAGCTTTTATAGAAAGTCTGAAATTTTTTCATTTTAGGATCTGGAGCAAGTACATTTACTTCTAAAGATCCTATATATTAACCAAATGCATATTTTAGTACTTAATTCAACTGTGTAAGATATTAATATAACGGAGATTTTTGTGATGCCTGTTACTTATTGAATATTCAATAAATAATGGCATATATTATCACCTTTTAAGCTCCCATATGTGTGCTTTACCTTGATGCATTATATTATATTTATAAAATAATCTTATTGGAAGTATATGTGCTTTGTATCATTTCTAAATATTTACTTATCAAATTGCATAATTAATTAGATTTTGTTAAATTCCCTGTAGAAAAAAAAAATAAGGTCCAACTAGAAATAAAAATCATTTGCACTAAACTCAAGCATGTTTGAGCTGTGCATTAGAAATATACATTTTCTTTTTTCTTTAAAGATTTTATTTATTTATTTGAGAGAGAGAGAGAAAGGGACAATGAGAGAGAGAGCACGAGAGCGGGGAGGGGCAGAGGAAGAAGCAGACTGCCCGCTGAGCGGGGAGCCCGATGCGGGACTTGATCCCATCCCGGGACTCCAGGACCATGACCTGAGCTGAAGGCAGTAGCTCAGCCAGCCAAGCCACCCAGTCATCCCCAAAGTATACATTCTCGTGTAAGAAAATTAACTTTGAGTGCAAATACTTGAAAGACCACACCAAAGTAGAACTTGCACCTGATGAGTTTTAAAAAAGCCGGCAAGAATTTATTCAAGACTATTGTAACAGAGGCGAGAGAAGCCAGAATATCATCTGAGTCCACTCTGCCCAAACAGAGTGTGGTGTGGGATTGTAAACTCTATGAGTGTGCTGATTGTTTTTACCTCTCCCCCGCAAAAGTCAGCTTTCCATGACAGAGGGTACTGTGGTTGCTATACACATACAGAAGGCAGGTCCCTCCCCAACCACAGGACTAGGAAATGGGGCACAATCTCATCTGATGACTCTATATCAAAAGGGTGACTCCCAAGTCCTCAGGAAGATGCTCCTGGATTATAGAAATGGCAAGAGGCTTTACAACAATGTACATCTCAAAAGCACCAAACTTGCAGTATTTACAATTATAGGTTAAAAAATAAAGTGCTCTAAGGGAAGGGAAGTCAGGGGTCTAGAAACAGGAGGAAGCTTGTATCTGTGGTTTTATCACATGGAGGAGAACATTGGGTCATCGTGGACAGCCACCAGACTAACGTGTTGACCAAGTCAGGTTCCATTCATTACCTCCACTGTGGGGGGCACATGACAAAGTATTTCAGTGGCTTTGGAAGAGAGACCCATGGACAAGTATTTTTGTGCTTCTCAGGTCTGGACTCAAAGGATTTAAGATGAGTCCTTCAACTCAGGGATCTGATTGAGATTGTGTCACGGTCATGATACTATAATTTAGGACTGGTAGACCCAGAAGCGCAAGTGTCCTGAAGCAAGTTTTTACAAATGAACAGTGGTTTAAGTAGAGAAGGACGCTATTTGGGCAGTTTGTTGGTTTGAGGAAAGTTCCTGGAGTTTACAATGAAGTTATTTACTGGCCTATATAACCTTATCTTCCTAAGAAAGAATTTGCTGGAACAAATAATAAAATCAGGTTGATGTAGAATGCCTTGTTGATGTTGGTTCTGGTCATGAAACTCTGGGACGACTTGAGGTCTCAGTTCTCGGGAGTTAATTAACGAGTCAGCTATATGTGTGTATGTGTGTGTGTGTCTGTGTTAAAAATTGAAATAGAAGACAAAGATGGTTTTCATTTGCTTGGACTTGTTTATTGACTCAGTTTCCCCAACTACAAATACCACTCCTAAGAGCTTTGGGTATTACATGAAAATCCTTTTTAAGGTCACATCAGTATTATTTGTATTTTTAAAGGAATTAATGTCCATTTAAACACTCTAGTTACTCTCCTAAATTGTTTGTTGGCTTACAAATTAATTGATCCCTGAGTTTCTAAATACCTCTTGGCCCATTAAAGGAACACTTGCATTAATTGGCTCAGCAGAGGATCTCTGTGGTCGTCTCTGCTGCCAGATAATTTTTACCAGGTGAGTCCATTTAGGGATTCCAGTATAAACCTGTGATCTCATCCGGATGAGATTGAACACAAAAATCCCAGCTCCATGTGCCTAAAGTGAAATGTAGTTATAAACAGAATTAAAGTCCCAAGTTTATGTACACTTTAGTCACTGCGGTGTGAGGGATTCAATATTTTGGATGGTTTGATTCTGTCCAAATATGAAGAAATACTTTAAAGTTCTTACTCTTAGAATGACCATCAATATGCTTATAATAGACTAAAAATCAATTTAATACTATCAGCATTTTTAAAGAAATAGAAATATACTTTCGCAACCTAAATTTAATTTAGTTTATCTTATTTTTCTCTTACATTGTATGCATGAGAAAAAGAGGCTCAAACGTTTAAGGATGTGGTCAGAGAGTGAGTAGGGAGTCAGACTTTTTGAACTTGCGTGTTACAGCTTTTCATTCTACGTCACACAGTTGGCTAGGTCAGAAGAGCTGACCTTTTACAATCACTGTCTTGGATGAGGGGTTCATATTTCAAAATTCAGAGCTCAGGGGAAATCATTGTGTAGAATGAGCACTAATTTGTCCCCCAAGAGAATGGGGTTTTCTGCAGACATAGAGACTCTGCTTCCCAATGAGTGTGTCCCCAGAGGCGTCCTGGGCCAACACTTACAGGGTACTGGGCTGCTTTCTCTCTCAGTTCTGCACTTGTTTCTACTTCTCTTTCGTCTCTTAAAAAGAATACAGGAGGAAATTGTATTTTTGCACTGGGCGATGGCCGTGGTGTGCGTTTCTCTGTGCGCTCCTACACAGCTTTGATTGAACAGCCCTCAGTAAAGAGCTCCTGTGAGGAAATAATTTCTCCCTTGAGGTCCGTTCCTTTCTGCTGTAACTGTGTCCATTTAATTGAACTGAAAGAGACAACAAGTTTCCTGAGAATTTCTATAGAGGTTTCTAAAATAAAATTAAGTTATAATTATACTTGTTTTCATATTACTTTATTACTTGCATCTTCAAGGGTATGTTTAAAACACTGATTTGAAGAGTAAATCCTTATTACCCAAAGAATGCCCAATAAACCCATTGTCAAGAAGATCGGGCATTAGATCACTTTGCGGTCATTGACAGGTATGCATGGGAGCAGAAGTGCTGTGTGCGAACCGGAGGGAGTGACTCTCTCCCGTGGATTTGAATGTAGAGCTCAGAGCTGCCGCCTGTCACTGTGTCAGCCTCCTACGCTTCAGCTCTTCTGCTGTCCTCTCAAACACCCTACAGCGGGGGCGCCTGGTGGCTCAGTGGGTTAAGTGTCATCTTCAGCTTAGGTCATGATCTCAGGGTCCTGGGATCGAGCCCCACCTCAGGCTTCCCCTCAGTGGGGAGCCTGCTTCTTCCTCTGCCCTTCCGTGTGCTGTCTCTTTCTGTCTGTGTCAAGTAAATAAATGAAAGCTTATAAACAGTCTAATGCCTCCTGACTCTCTGGCAAGAATCTTTGCTTCCATTTTTCTGGATGGAACCAGTTCCAAGTATCGTGCCTAGAGATCTACGGGTTTGTCTCTCTGTATCTCCATGCAGGATAAATAGCTTTGTCAGCAGGGTTTGGATACGAGGGGCTTAATGTCAAAATGTTACCATCCACCACGCTTCATTTCCCTGCTGTCAGGATCGTTGCTCCTTCTCAGCCCTAAACTGTCTGTGTTCATCTTCATTTCAAATTGCAAAATCAATTTATAGTCTGCAAATACCAGACCAACATAAAAATCTAGAAAATAAAGTCAAAGGACCCCAGGATCATGACTGGAGCTGAAGGCAGACGCTCAACTGACTGAGCGACCAGCTTCCCCCAACAAAATATTTTTAATAAAAATATTTAAGGGGCGGTGTGGGGCATCTAGGTGGCTCAGTCGATTGAGTGCCTGACTCTTAGTTTTGGCTCAAGTCATGATCTCATGGGTTGTGGGATCGAGCCTCACCTGGGTGGGGCTCCATGTTCATCAGGAAATCTTGAAGATTCTGCCCCTCTCCCTCCGCCCCTCTACCCACTTGCTTACTCACGTGCACTCTCTCTCTCTCAAATAAATAAACATTTTGAAAAATATTGCATGGGAGTCCTCTATCAGTTCATACAGACTCATACTACTTTTCATGGCCACATTATATTCTATGGTATGTATGTCAAATAATCCACTGAACTACATACTGTGAACTGGCTTTAGGCTTTTCCAGCCTCCTTAGTTTTGGGACTAATCCTTCAGTAAACATTTTTGTGCACTGTTGTAGTCAGCCTCGGTGGCTATAACAAAATACAGTAGACCTGGTGGCTTAGACCGGAGACATTTATTTCTCACAGGGCTGGAGGCTGGGAGATAAAGGTGCTGACAGATTTGATTCTGAAGATCATCTTCCTTGCAGACTGCTGTTTTCTCACTGTGTCTTCACATGATGAGAGAGAGAGAGAGAGAGAGCCAGAGCCAGAAGAAGAGAGAGAAAGAGACAGAGCGCTCCTGTCTCTTCCTATAAGAACACTAATCTCATAGGAGGACCCTGTCCTCCTGGCCTCATCTGAACCTAATTGCCTTCCAGAGGCCCCGCCTCAGTCTACCCTACTTTAGGGTTAGGGCTTTAGCATATGGATTTTGAGGGGGACACAGGTGAATATATAGCATACATATATACGTGTACATGGATATAAATATTTCTGAAGGATGGCTTCTACAAAGGAAATTTTTGGTCAAATTAACTTCTGTTTTTATTCGTAAGAGATTACGACTAAACAGTGTAAGAACATACCCGACTTTCCTGAACATATTACCATTACATATCACAGCACATCACTGTTAACAAGTATTTATGACCTCTCCGTCCCAGAATAGGCTTTGTGCTCAACTCGGTGCCTGAGAGACAGTTTCATTTTCCTTTTGAAAATGAATTATGTTTAAATAATTGACCTAAAGCACTGAAAACTCAAAACTTTCCTCTATTACCTGACTGAACTGTCAAATCAGTAAAGAAGTAAGGTAAGAAATTCTTAATTAACTATAGTTAATAATACTGTACTGCATACATGGAAGTTGCCGGGAGAGTAGATCCTAAAAGTTCTCATCACAAGAAAAAAGTCTTGTTACTCTCATGATGGATGTTGGCTCTGCATAATGTAGGGATCATTTTGCGATATGCACTAATACTGAATCACTATGGTGTATTCCTGAAACTAATACAATGTTTTATGTCAACTATACCTCAATAAAGAATAGTTAAATAATAAGTATATGCAAGATAATTACTATTTTAATAATAAATACTTTAATAATAAGTATATGTGAAATAATAATAAGTATATGGAAAAAATTTAGGAAGAAGTTGAGGTAGAGATCATTAGACCTTTCCAGCTAAGACTTAATCATTCTAGCATTTTTTTTCTAGCAATTATCTTTATTACAAACTTACATGGATTTGTGCTTATTTGACTCAATATCTGACTCACCAACAGGCAGTAATAGCTATGTCTATTTTTTTGTCCATCATAGTAGCCACCATACCTGATTTCTAATAGGTACCTCTTGTATATTTATTTTTTAAAATTTTTTTAAAATTTATTTTCAGCATAACAGTATTCATTGTTTTTGTACCACATCCAGTGCTCCATGCAATCCGTGCCCTCTATAATATCCACCACCTGGTACCCCGACCTCCCACCCCCCGCCTCTTCAAAACCCTCAGATTGTTTTTCGGAGTCTATAGTCTCTCGTGGTTCACCTCCCCTTCTAGCATGTTTTAAAATGATTTGGCTTTTTTAAATAATTACTATGAGATAATTACTATGCAATCCAAAATAGCCATAGATGTTGGTTGATATGTTCTAAGAAATATGCCATAAATTTATCTTGACAAAAATTATATACCTTACATCCATAGTAGAAACTTTAAATTTTTTCTATTACTATGATTCGACTTACAGAAATCATGTGCCTATATTGTAAGCTTAAAAATAGGACTTGAGGGGCACCTGGGTGGCTCAGTGGGTTAAGCCGCTGCTTTCGGCTCAGGTCATGATCTCGGTGTTCTGGGATCCAGTCCTGCATCAGGCTCTCTGCTCAGCAGGGAGCCTGCTTCCCTCTCTCTCTGCCTGCCCCTCTGCCTCCTTGTGATCTCTGCCTGTCAAATAAATAAATAAATAAAATCTTAAAATAAATATGACTTGAAACATCATCTATGAACATGATTGTCTATAAACAAAACAGTCTTTTATCTCTCAAAAGATATGTTCAAAGACTTTATATGTAGCTAGGTTGTAAAATAATAAATATTTTTCAAGTAGACTATCTTGTTGGAGAGGTGAACTTATTAACACTTTTCCTCACTGTTTTTCAAATATCGAGTAGATTTTTAAATCACATTAAAAAAAATCAGTATATCTGTGAAAGTAAGACTTAGCTTTGAGAGAAGTCAAGGTCATATTTTATGATAAAAATTGTATTGAAGAACTGTGCTCAAAATTCAACAAAACATAACATCTTCTGTGTATTATTAACTATAATCATACTTCTGTGTGCTTATTAAGAAATCATCACATAATTTTTAAGTGTTATTAGTGCAATTTAGTTTTTTCACTGTATTATTTTTTTAAATTTACTTATTTATTTGTATTTATTTTTAATTTTTATTTATTTTTTAAATTTCTTTTCAGTGTTCCAGAATTCATTGTTTATGCACCACACCCAGTGCTCCATGCAATCCGTGCCCTCCACAATACCCAGCACCAGGCTCACCCAAACTCCCTCCCTCCTCCCCTTTAAAACCCTAAGTTAGTTCCTCAGCGTCCACAGTCTCTCATGCTTGTCTCCCCCTCCAGTTTTCCCCCAACTCCCTTCTCCTCTCCATCTCCCTATGTCCTCAGTGTTATTCCTTATGTTCTACAAATAAGCAAAACCATATGATAATTGACTCTATCAGATAAATTTCAGTAGCTAATTGTGTATGTTACTATGTGCATTTTGATCTGATACCATGCAAATGTACCTGTAAGATAATTGTCTTCTCTCACTGTGAATATTTTCCCCTCCTCTTTCTTTCCAAAGTGCTTTGCTCATAACCCCTTCCTTCCTCCCTCCCTCCATTCTTTCCTTCCTTCCTTTTTAAAAAAAATTAAATATAACTTACATACAGTGTTCTATTAGTTTCAGGTGTACAATATAACTATTCAACAATTCTATACATTATTCAGTGCTTTCTTTGTCTTTTTATTGAAGAACAGTTGACATTCAGTGGTATATTAGTTTCAGGTATACAATAGTCCACAGTCCTGCACAGTAAGCTATGCTTACCATGGTAAGTGTAGTTACCATCCATCACCACACATTATTGCAATATAGACTATATTCCCCAAGCTGTACTTTTCTTTCCCTGGCCTTATTTATTTTATAACTAGAAGTTGGTCCTTCTTAACCCTTTTCATCTGTTTGACCCAGTCCACATCCCTCAACCCCCTCTCCTCTGGCAAACAAGAGTTTGCTCTCCGTATTTATGATTCTGTTCCTATTTCTTTGTGTGTTTGCTTGTTTTGCTCTTTAGATTATACATAGAAGTGAAATCACATGTGTTTCCGTGGCTTGTTTACTTAGCATAATACCCTCTAGGTCTATCCCTGTTGTTACAAATGGCAAAATGCCATATTTTTTAGGCTGACTAACACTCATACCTTTGCTACTGTATCATTGTAATGCTACAGTGAATATAGGGTGCGAATATCTTTTCAGATTAGAGTTTCTGTTTTCTTTGGGTAAATACCCAGGAGTGAAATGGCTACATTGTATAGCATTGCTATTTACAAATTTTTGTGGACCCTCTATACTGTTTTCCTCAGTGCCTACACCAGTTTGCATTCCCACCAACAGTGTACAGGGTTCCCTTTACTTCACACCCTCAGTCAACACTGGTTCTTCCTTACCTCTTCGATATGAACCACTATTTTAGTTATTTGTCTCCCTGTTTGATTCCTCCCTTACTATTCCGTAAGCTCACTCACTTATTAAAAAATGTTCACTACCAGTTTATTTTGTCCAGAAGCTCTAGGTGTTCTGTATCTACAATTTAAAACACATATCTGGTCAGCCTATTGCTGAGAATAGACACATGTTCACATCTTGTTTCATTTCATTCTCATATTTTCCTTATAACAACAACTAGTGTTCAAGAGAGGAAACAGGCACAGTATGTTAAGTGGAGGGAGCACTGGTGACAGGCGTGACAGTTGTGGCTCTGAAGACGCAGAGCAGCACATGCTCAGAATTGATTTCATCCGACCGTGGACCAGCGTCGAGGGTCGCTGCCTCCTTCTTCTGCAGATATTAAGGTTTATGGGGGTAGAGACATGAGCAGCTCTTCTTCTTGGTTCCTGAAAACATTTTTGAATGGAATCGGGCTTTTCAGATAGTGGTCTCTGTTGCCCTGTAATTTCAAATACATTTTAATAAGTTGGGATTGAGTTAAATTGCAACAAAAATCACTATACAGCTCACCAGAATGTTTAGCAGTTCCCTTCTTTGAACTGTACAACACATCAGCAATTTGTTTCTTATTTGCATTAATTTAGTGCAATGCCATGGCATAAGACAGAGGCAAGGAACAGTTATGTGACCTTTTCTTAGCCTGACGGTTACTGGTTTTAACAGTTCCAAAATATCGATTGTTAATTTGTCTAAAACTTTTACTGATAGTTTAAAGTATTTGATTTTTTAGTAATTATATCTGCTTCTCGTATAGCTATTCCCCTGCTAAGTATAATTATTACTAACAAACTTTTTAATTGATTATTTTCATTAATCATAAAACATTATACCATAAGAATTAGAAGAAGGTCATGGAATTTTTATTGTTTATCTTAGTAGCTTGATTTCACAGCCACATTAAGGAGTAAGTGGGACTTGAATACACTGGATCCTTTTGCAGGTGGATTGCAGAATTTTTAAATGTATTTTACAGAGTAATGGGAGAATATGGAATAGAAATAATTCTTTTAGAGAACATTTAGCCTTTCAGTTAAGAAAGTATCTATCTATGTCAGGTTGCCAACATTGTACAGATTTTACCTTGCTTGTTTGTCATTTCTATCCCTGATAGAAATGTCACCAAGGTTCACCTACTTCTGTGTCAGGGTGAAACGATGTGGCTTGTCTATTAATTCAAGTGGGCAAGAACATATGTTACACTATATATACAAAATCTACACATGTGTTTAAAGAACATATTGAAATAATAATGAAAAAAAAAATCCCAAGAAAGAAAAAGTGGTCACAAGTGTCGTGTGAAGTTTTTGTGAGACAGGGAATCAGTCTGTAAGTGGTTGCCAGGCACCACCAGGTGAGGGCAGGGCCACATGGACATGAGTGAATGGGAAACTCGGAGTAAATGAATTTGGTGAAGCGATTTGCAAGAGGCAAGAGCAGATTGCAACACCACCACCCCATCTGCACGTTGCCCAAACAACCCCCAAATAGAGGAAAAACTGAGAAAACACCCTGAAACACACACACACACACACACACTCTTTATGAGAGGTTTTGAAAAACCATATGATACAAAGAGATTTCCCCCAGTTCAAAGCCCATTTCCAGCTTAACTCAATGGGTTTCTTTTTCTCTCTCATACGTTGAGGAAGAGGCCTTTGAACCATCAAATAAACTCTCCATCCCTGCTTCTGCCTGATGTTGAAGAGACTAGACAACTCGAAATCTGAAGATTTTACAAGACGCCCACTGTGCTGTAGGCCACGGGGGGTGGAGGGGCAATGGTTGGGCTCCAGGAAGCAAGACACTCTTTGCCCCATTCACTCTAGACCCAACACTGAGTTTCTTGGTGACCACCCCCCCCGTTTGTCTCCTCCCTCCATCTCTCCCCCTTGCCCTTACTACCAGATCCATACATTCCTGAACTCGCCCCCAGCGACCTAATCCATAGTTACAGCATGATTCTAGGTGTGGAGCAGGATTTCTTTCCTCGTTCTTGTTGGTGAAAATGGGCAGAAGATCATTATATAGGAAAGCATTAACAGAGGCATGTCAGCGCAAGCACTGGACCAACAGATCACCTCAGAGCTGCTCTGTTCATGCGGTCTTCTGGGATAGAGGTTCCCACAGAACAGAGAGGACCAGGCAGGTGCAAAGATATGAATGAGTAACAGGAGTTTGAACAGGTTTGGGGGGGGGTGTGCAGAAAGATTCAAAGGAAAAAATGGGAAAACCGTAAGATTTTTGCTGAACAAAAAAAGTAAACAGAGAGATATTTAAATAACTACACCATTTGATTAATGGTGTACATTAATAATATACAAATATTTAATAAACCAGAAACCAAAAAATATTTAATAAACCAGGATGCTCTATGTGATTACTTTTTTAAAATTTATTTTTTATTTTCAGCGTAACAGTATTCATTATTTTTGCACCTTATATTAAAAAAAAATCTAAGTTAAAAACCTCTATATTACCAAATCCCCAGATAATTATAATGACAGAAGCAATAATAAGTAAATATAAATCAGACTTGCTGATTTCTCTGCTCTAAATAAAAAAGTTAAAAGTAAAGCTTATACACAAAATGTAAATTTAATAAAAAGGAAAACGTGACCTGTAGGGCCAATCCTTTGTGAAAAATAAAACATAAGGCCACCTCATAGAAAAGTGAAGATCAGATCATTCTTGAATTATTTTACTCATTTAAAATTTCAGGTTGCGGGGTGCCTGGGTGGCTCAGTGGGTTGAGCCACTGCCTTCGGCTCAGGTCATGATCTCGGGGTCCTGGGATCGAGTCCCACATCGGGCTCTCTGCTCAGCAGGGAGCCTGCTTCCCTCTCTCTCTCTCTCTGCCAGCCTCTCTGCTTACCTGTGATCTCTCTCTGTCAAATAAATAAATAAAATTAAATTAAAAAATTCTTTAAAATTTCAGGTTGCATACATTTAAACCATGACATGATTTCCCATAACAGGAAGATTCAAAGTAAGTCTCATAAGCATTTGGAGCTCACAGTGGGATACTCTCCTCCAGGCCCTTTGCTTGGTCACCACAGTGTCATTTTGGCTTTTACCCTCTCAGCAGCATACAATGGCTACAACATTGTCAAATAGTTCACATTTAAATTTCCTTCCTTTCCCTGTGTAATCACAGTTAACAACCAACCATCACTCAGTGGTGGTCCTGTATCAGTCACTTTGATATGCCAGGTTTTGTGTGAGTTGGTGAATGAATTATGTCTATATTATAGATTGACAAAATAGCCAAGATGAACCTTGGTAACTTCTTCAAAGTAGCAGCATTGTGGTTTAGGACAATGAGGAGCAAGGAATCAGCCCCCTGCCTGAATGGGGCATGGAATTGATGTCTGACAGGTGGATTGGGGTCTAGGGCTGTCTTACTTTTGAAGCCTGATTGGTAGTCCTGCTTCTCAAGTTCATAGTCCTTTGCTCCTGGCTCTTGTATTATCCTGATCTATGAGGGAGGAAACTTCTTTACACCAAAGTTCTCCCCAGCTGGCTTATAAGCATCCGAAGGGCGAGAAAACAAGCCTTCCTTCTCATTATGCCAGCAACAAGCACAATTTCTCATTTGATGCAAGGGCTTGCTATTTTTTGTTTTCTTTTTCCCTTGTCTGTAAATACATCCATGTGTCTTCCCTTCTCTACTGAGTGTCCCTTACCTTATGAGAACTCCGTTCTCCACATTTTGAGCCTCCATAACACTACTTCTGTCATGTAAAATAAATGAACCTTATTTTGGGGTGCATGATACTAGGGGACCTTTATGTCTATTTTATTTTGTATTCTCCATTTATGTCTATACTTTTCCATTCACAAGTGTTTTGAAGACAAAAACCAAAATCTCTGTCTTCCACCTTATTCAGTGTATCTGTATTGCACACAGAGTAAAATTCAAATTCTGACATGCATTTTTTTTAATCCAACTCTGTCTTTTTCCCCTCATTCTGCTGTGTACCAGATATTTACAATTTCCTTAGCAGATCATAGGGGATGATGCCTCAGTGCCCCCAAGGATGGTGGTGAGACGTGGGCTTAGTTGTCTAAACCACCTGCCTTGAAATCTTGTATCCTTTCTTTCTGTCTGTGTGTTTTCCTCATTAGTAAAATGATGACGCTAATTCCCACATCAAGGGTCACTGTGAGGACAGCATGAAATAACTGGTATAAAATTATAAAGCACCAATTTTAGTGCCAGTAGCTACTCATAAAGAAGAGTCCCTTCCCTTTCCTTCTTTGAGATCACACGTCTCCTTCTATCTCAGGTCAGTCCTGAATCTCTGTGGAGACCCACCTCTCCTCTGTGCTTCCATCACGGTGTACATACCCATATCAGGGGTCTCCAGACCGCGCTTGAGTTTGACGATTCACTAGCAGGTCTCACAGGACTCAGAACAGTTATTGTGACCCTGGTCATGGTTTCTTAAGTGAAAGGATGCAGGATTACAATCAGCCAAGGGAAAAGGTACATAAGGTGAAGACAGGAGAAACCAGGTGCTGGCTTCTAGGGGTCCTTTCTTGGTGACATCCTACTGATAGCCTTCGTCCCCTCAGCAAGGATGAGATAGAACCTGTGAAGTGCACAAACCAGGAAGCTCACAGGGCTTTGGGATTCAGCGTTTTGTGGAGGTCAGTCACATAGGCATGGAACCCTGACCCTTGATATTCATTCTCCAATTCCATATAGGTCAAACCACTGAGACTGTGGGGCTGAAGATCTCCTATAAGTAACACTATTGTCATAATATATGTGGTTAAACCTATCCCGTGTGGCCCAAGGCTACACATGTGGCACCGTGAGCAGGGAGAGCCTTCCAAGGAGTAAGAAATTATACCCCAGGAACCCATTCAAGACTAGATCTTCTGACGCAGGTCTTTTTCTGGAAAGTGCAGGACTTGAAACAATGAGGCTGCTGAAACAACCCTTCACTTCCCACTGCCTTTTTTTTTTTTTTTAAGATTTTATTTATTTGACACAGAAAGAGAGAGAGAGATCACAAGTAGGCAGAGAGGCAGGCAGAGAGAGAGGGGGAAGCAGGCTTCCCACTGAGCAGAGAGCCCGACCCAGGTCTCTATCCCAGGACCCTGGGATCTTGACCTGAGCTGAAGGCAGAGGCTTAACCCACGAGCCACCCAGGGGCCCCTGCTTCCCACCGTTTCCTTACGACAATATCACATATCTGTTTCTTCTGTATTTCTACTGTGTAGCATTTTATACTTAACAAGTCTCTGTGGAGTGGGTGAATCAATATCTGAAGGCATGTCTGAAACCCCTACCGTGACCTCCCATTTCTTTACCCATATGTGGTAATCATTCTGCATTTCCTGGTTCATCATTGAGTATAATGATTCAGAGGCCACTTTGTTTCGTTTCTCTTTTAGTTTCAGGGAATTGACCACAATATGAACTTCCTATTTGTTCGTGCTTCAAACTTCATATTTCTTCGGATTCTTAGAGAGCCTTTCAAAAATTCTTAGTGATTTGCAGGTAAAGGAGAAAGCAAAGGAAATCAACGTCAATCTTTAATTTGGAGCTCACACAAGGGCAAAATGCACCATTTCGAGGTGAACAGAGACATCTTCCTTGGAAGTCTTTGACCTCAACAAAAAACCCTAAAAAGATAAAGGTCAAAGCTGAAGTTTGCGAAGCTAATGTTAGATAAGTGACTGTCTGAAGAAATGAATGGGAGGAACCTGCTGCCTTTTTTAAACTCCCTCTTTTGACGAGTGGCAGGACCTGTGGTCTGAGGCCATGACAAAAGTTGGAAGAAGAACATGGCTGGGCTCCTCCACTTGGTTCAATTTAGTATTTCCTTGGATCTTAAGAGTATCATCACAAAACATGTTTTGAAAACTTGTGGAGGGTTCTTACTGAAATGGGTGAGGAAAAGGAAAGAAAAAAGCATATATAATTTCTTAAAAATGCCTCTGACCTAGTTGGAGACAAAAAAAATGCACTGAGGAAAAGGACACATTTTTTATTCCTCCTACGTCATGGTCAGGCAGTATGTAGAGTGCTTTTATGGAGAACACAGCGTTTTGGAAGTTCAGACACCGAGGCGAGGGAATGTTTCTGAAGCATCTCCTAAAAATCTCGTGTTCTTCATCTGGCCGGGTCTAATAGTCTTTGTAGCTATTTAGTTCATAAATGACATGACAGGTGAATATTTATGTAAGTCATAGCATGGTTTCACCCAGCTTTACTGACTTTATGTTAAAGATAGTTTACATTAATACAAGGATATTTATCATTAATATATTTTTCTACTCAATGAAACTATACTTTCTCAAAGTGAATTTTACTAGATCTAATTTTTTTTAAAAAGGGACATAGGTTATTTCTACTTAACACAATGCTAATGGTAAATCTGAAACCTTGGGGCCTAAACCATACCTTTGGTCTTCATTCAGGCTTCTGGTTTTGTTTTTGTCCCCTTAAATAAAAATATCCTCTGAATTCTGGTTTTTTAGGTGATCAGTTAAAATCAACTAGTATAGTCTGATTTTATACTCTATATTTAATAAGGTGTGTTTAAGTCCCACATTAAATATTAAAAAGTGGGTCCTTATGTGCCAACTGATTCCTTTGTGAGGAGCAGGATTATGTTGAAAACAACCTTAATGTTGTACATTTCCTTCTAACGCGCATGATTAGATTATACTGCCATTAGTCAAAGGCGTTCTTGCATGTAAAGGCTAAGTTTGATGCCCCTATAAGGAATCTTTAGAACAAAAGTAATTTTATTTTTAAAAATTTTTTAAATATTTAAAATATTTTATTTAATTTTTAAAATATTTTATTTATTTATTTGACAGAGAGAAACAGCAAGAGAGGGAACATAAGCAGAGGGAGTAGGAGAGGGAGAAGCCGACTTCCCACCAAGGAGGAAGCCAGATGCAGGGCTCGATCCCAGGACCCTGGAATCATGACCTGAGTTGAAGGCAGATACTAAACTGACTGAGCCCCCTAGGTGCCCTAAGAAGAAAAGTAATTTCAGAATGACTTAGCCTTGAGAAATACAAGTTGAGAGAAAAGGAAAATCATATTTTAAAAACCTATGGTAAAGGGGCACCTTGGTGGCTCAGTCAGTTAAGCATCTTCCTTTGGCTCAGGTCATGATCCCAGAGTCCTGGGAAGGAGACCTGTGTTGGGCTTTGAACACAGCATAGAGTCCGTTTGTCCTTCTCCCTCTCCTTCTAATCCTCTGGGCCCCAATAAATAAATAAAAACTATACGAAACAAAACCAAAAACAAACAGACAAACAAAAACATGGTAATTTTTTATTTTCATTATATACAGTCTGGTACATATAATAGTGAAAACAACTATAATAGCTATGAAGTTTTAGATCTGTAAAATGTGCCACCTTCCGAAAAACAGCACCATACTGAAATCTATCATGAAATTGACCAGGTGCAAAACAGATCAATGCTTTGCTTAACCACAGAATTCTGTGTACCTTTTGCAGAAATTGAGTTTGATGCCCGGAAACATCTTTTATAGAACAAAAGGCCTTGAAACAAGTAAGCATATTGGGACAGAGCACACCCACGCCTAGCACAGAATAATACCCTGGATGTCAGTTGTTGGTTCATAATATTAGAGGTAGGTGCTAAGTCTGAGCATTTTTGAGATATGTGTTAAATTAGAAAAATAATTGGATATTATGTAAAGAGTCACTAGCCCCGGCTGCTGAGCTCCCAGCTATGGTCCCTCTGGGTACAGAGCCTGGTCTGAGGGTTGCACAGCTCTGCCTCTGGGGAATAAATGTGGAGGTTGTGAATCCCTAGAGATGTCCGGGCTTCTGGCTTTTTAATTTATCATCTTGTCACCTCCCACTCTTGCCTCTTTGGGGGAGAGATGAAAGAAATGAGGTATAAAGGAATATTCATTTCACTTTTTAATTAAACATTTGGTTTGGTTCCAAAATGCAAGGCTTCAGTTCACATGTACAGAAAAGATGTCAGAAAAGTGGAGGGGAAAAAAAAAAAAAAAGTTAAGCCTAGAAAGGATTTTTATACACACAAAGAACTTATACTTACTTTTGCCTTAGGAGAAAAAAAATCTCTTCCTGGGGACCCAATTGGCTTTCACTTATTGCAGCATTGGAATGAGGATATTTCTTGAACTCTGTCAGTGCAACCGAGGGCCATGTGCCATAAAAGGACAATATTATCATGATCTCTGATTAAAAAAAATATTTTCTATTTTATATGTTTTATGTATGAAAATTTGTCAATCTTTGGCTTTGCTATCTTTCACATCTTGTCTGAGAAAGCCTTCTTTCACAGCCTGTTTGCAAAACGGATCTGTTTGTTTATGTTTATATTGTATTTTAAAAGCTTTTTTATCAATGTGTAATTTATTAGCTCACTGGTGTAAAGTGAAAAGATCTATTTTAAAAGTAATTGACGCTTACTTTCCATCTGCATACCTTCTTTGGTGAAGTGTCTGTTCAGACCTTTTGCCCATTTTTAAATTGGGTTCTATCTTTTCTCATTGTTGAGTTTTCGTTGTATACTTTGGATACCCACCCTTTTTCAGATATGTGTTCTGTACTTGACTTGACTTTATATACCTTCTCCTCAGTCCTTCTTGATCATGTCTTTACAGAGCACAAATTTTTAATTTAATGAAGTCTAATTTACAAATTTTTTTTTCTTTCCTGGATTATGCTTTTGGTATGATATCTAAACTGTTCTTAAAAATAGTCTAGTTGTTTAAAGAAGTTATTAGGCCAGTGACAAATATTAAGTAACTCCTTTCTTTATATTGAAATAAGACTTTTGTCATAAGTGGAAAATGAAAACTTAGTTCCAAACCTTCTGTTCTTTCTCTCTGTATGTCCATTTTGTCCCATCAGTATATTTTTTTTAGAAAATTTTAATTTGAACCTTTTACAAGTACAAAAATCAAAGCAGTTTTCCTTAAGTCCCAAAACACATTGAAGGTCAAGGAAATTTCTTTTTAAACTTTAAATGCCTTCCTGTTGAACTTCACTTTGTGCCTGATCTGTCACCTGCTCCTTTTTCTATCACAACTCCAAGAACTAGCAGTACTTGACTTTCCCGGGCAGGTGTTTCCTGCCCAGAGCAGCACACTCCTTTGGAGAGTTCCATCCCTTATTCTGTCAGTCCGGGTTCTGGTGAGTCCTCCCAGTGTCCCGGGCCACTCCTGAGAATGAGGCAGCCCAAGGCTCTTGGGTTTTGCATAACCTGTTCTTTCTTCCTGTAGTGCCTTTCCCACTGCTTCCTTTTTCTTCTTCTTTTCTTCTGTTGCTGTCATATACCTAACTCCACACATATATCTGTAAATACACATATATATGAAATACAAGAACTATACATAATTAATATATACACTTTGATGAGCTTGAAGGTACATGTACATCAGTGAAATATCTGTGCCATACACCTCTCATCCAAAGTTTCCTCCCACCCTTTTCTCCACCTATATATCTATCTAGTAAGAACACCTAATGTAAGATGTACCCTCTTGGCAAAATTTTAAGATTGCAATACAGTGTTATGGTATTGTTAACAATAGGCACTATGTTGTGCAATAGATTACTAGTATTCATTCATCCTGTTTAGCCAAAATTTGTACCCTTGACCATCACCTCCCTGTTTTTTCATCCCCCAACCCCTGACACCAGCCCTTCCACTCACTACTTCCAAGACGTTGGTAATTTTTGATTCATTATGTAAATGGAATTGTGCAGTATTCATTCTTCCATGATTGGCTTATTTCTCTTAGCATAATGACCTCTGGTTTCATCCATGTTGTCACAATGGCAGGATTGCCTTCTTTTGTAAGGCTGAATAATGTTCCTTTGCATATAGATACCATATTTTCTTTATCCATTCATCTGTCAGTGGACACTTATGTTGCTTCTATGTCTTGGCTAATGTGAATTATGCTACATTGAATATGGGAGTGCAGGTATCTCTTTGAGATCGTGATTTCAATCCCCTTGAGCTTCTACTCAAAGTAGAATTTCTGTATCATATGGTAGTTTTATTTTAGTTTTTTTAGGAACTGGCATGCTATTTTCCACAGTGGCTACACCTATTTATATTTCCACCAACAGTGCACAATGGTTCCCTTTTTGCCACATCCTTTCCGACATTTGTTGTCCTGTTATTTGTTGTTGTTGTTGTTGTTATTGTTGCTGTTTTTGTTAAAGTCATCTTAATAGTTACAAATGGCCAAGAGTCATATAAAAAGGTGCTCAACATCATAAATCATCATGTAAATGCAATTCAAAACCACAATGAGATATTGCTTCCTTTTGTTCACTCTTGCTAGGTGAAGACCAGCTGTTTCTACCAGAGACCTTCTCTGGTCCTCTCTATCTAATAAAGTGTGCCTTATATCTCTTGCCACGGTGGCTCTATATTGCTCATTATGACATAGGTGAGGGCTGGTCACTTATTTATCTCCCCCCTTCCTCACCAAACTGGACTGTTCTGCCATAAGATAGGCCTGCCCTCTGTTTTCCAATGTTGTGTCTAGAATGAAATTAACATTACGTAGATGGTCTATTTTGAACCAAACAAACAAAAAAAAATGAAGACATGCATAAATGCAAAATATTTCCTTCTGTATTATTTTCTTCCTCTTGATTTGTTTTTTGAGAGCAGTAAAATGATAAGTACAGAGCAATAGTGTTACAGAGTGTTTGTCTGTTAAACCATGTGGCCTGAACAATGTAGAGAAGAAGTAGCCACACAGAAAAAAGCAGGCAAGGTGGAGGTAAAGTCTGTGTTCGCATTTGGAAATATCTCTGAAGACTACCAGAGTCTACACTTGCAACAAGTGGGGAAAAAATTTTGAACAAGGTTGCCAAAGATAAATAAATAAATCAATGGAAGCATGCTTGGAAAGTGTTTATATGTTGGGCTTTCTTAGCCAAAGCAAATGTTAGAACATTTGTTTAAAAGACCACTTAGATTTCTGTTTACATCTGTTCATATTATCTTCAATTGGCCATTTAGCCTTGAGGAATAAATTAATCATAGCGGGTTCAAAACTATATATACACTTTTGTTTTTCTTAGCCTGGAGAGATAGTTACCAGTTCACCAAATGGAATATCAATGGAATGGAATATCAATCATCCTCCTAATGAGGTTTTATGCTAGTAAGGATTCAAATTACGGAATAGAATCCATTCCTGCTCCTCTCCTGCCCATCACAAGTGCGTGGACCTCAGCACATTGTTTGTAGAGGCAATTTTGCTTAACGAATTATTTCATCAATTATATCAATACTGATGTTAGTTCTGCATGTCTGAAGATCTCAGTGTTCATCTACAGTCTCTTGATTTCACATCCTGTGTCATTTACCTCGTGGAGAGGTTGTACTTTAAGCCAGACCATCACTGTTGGGCTGTACACTTCCTCATCACTATTAAAGCAGGTTCTGGTCAACTTTAGTGGGAAACTTAAGTAAGGAAATACTCTTTCCAGCAATTTGATCATTGAATCTTTGTGTGTCACCTTCCTCCTGGCATTCTTCTGCCTTCTGCTCTCAAGTCAGCATATACCACATAAATATTACCATCTTAAACTCCTGAACTAAATGAGGACTGTCACTTACAGACCTGCTTAATGGTGACAGACAACATATTACGGCAACTGTCATGAAAAGTTCATATCCATCAAATCTCATCTCTCTAATGAGATGACCCTTTTTTATTTTAAATACTATTTTTTTTAAAATCTGAGCATGACAATATACTTCCCATGTGCCATCCATATAAACCACTCCGGAGCATAGACCAGTTCTGTTTCATTTGTCTGAAATAAAGCCCATAAGAAATCTGGGGGTTCACAAGGAGGTCAGAGGGTTCATAAGACCTGTCTCGTTGCTGAAAATAAGATTCTTGCTAGAAACTCTCATGGGGGGAAGCGTTTCCCCATTTGTGCTCCAGGGAGTAAAAGCCTAATGCAGAGACAGGAATTACCATTTAGAATCTTTAAATATCTTAGTAAACTGAATAAGGCCAAGTAGAGAGTTTCATATAGATGTGGTATGATTTATTTGGCTGATTGCTACTGGTCCCAAGCAAAGATTTCATTGTTAGATTACTCATATAACAAGCAAATTCTGAAAAATTAATAATAAATGTCATGGGAGGCATAAATCTCGGTGATAGTGTGGTCTAGCTGTTGACCATTGCTTTCAGTTTTATGCATTGCAGTTTAGCAAAAAATAGTATCTCGTGCTCAAACTCTGCATTACACAGGGGCAGTGATGTCAGGAGAGAAAGTCCCAACTCTTGGCAAATTCTGATTCTGGGCTGCTCTTCCAGTCTCTGACATGGATTATTTACAGTCTGTATCACTGAAGAAGGTCCTCACAGCTCCCTCCCCCCACTATCTAGATTTTTTTTTTTTATATTTTGCTCTATATTTTGTATTTTTCAATTAATATATAATGTATTATTGGTTTCAGAGGTACATGTCTGTGATGGACCAGTCTTATGGAATAACTAGTGCTCATTATATCACATGCCCTCCTTAATGCCCATCACGCAATTACCCCATCCCTCCACCCCTTCCCCTCCAGCAACCCTCAGTTTGTTTCCTATGATTAAGAAACCCTCTCTGGTTTCATCTTGTTTTATTTTTTCCTCTCTTCTTCTATGAGCCTCTGTTCTGTTTCTTAATTCCACCGATCAGTGAAATCATATGATAATTGTCTTTCTCTGATTGATTTATTTCGCTAAGGTTTTGACATAAGTATTTGGACAGTCCTGCAGTCAAAAAGGGAACACTGCAAAATAAGGTAAGACAATCCAGGGTATTTATCCAGTGAGCTGAAAACTCATGTCCGCACAAAAACTTGAACATGGATGTTTCTGGGAGCTTTACTCATATTGAAGCAACCAAGATGTCCTGTAGGTGAGGGCATAAATGAATATCCGACAAGGGATTCTTATTCAGAGCTAAAAAGAAATATGCAATGAGCCCATGAAAAGACACAGAGGAATCTTAAATACAGATTGCTAAATGAAAGAAGTCAGTCTGAAAAGGCCATATACTGTAAGATTCTAACTCTGTGACATTTGGGAAAACATAAAACTATGGAGATGGCAAAAGAATCTGTAATCTCTAGAGGTTGGGGAGGAAGAAGAGATGAGTGGGTGAACCATAGGGGGCTGTTAAGGCAGTGAAACTGTTGTGCATGATCCTATAATGGTGGATGCATGTCATTATTATATATTTGTCACAACCTAACAGAATATGCAACATAAGAGCTAACCCCAAGGTAAACTATGGGCTGTGGGTTGATGATGTACCATGGGAGGTCCACCAGCTATAGCAAATACACGGTTCCATCCGGGGATATAGATATCGTGGGTGGCGGGGGAGGGACTGTGCTTGTGTTGGGGATGGGGACTGCATGGGAAATCTCTTTATCTTCTGGTCAATTTTTCTGTGAGCTTCAACGTGCTCTAAGTTTTTCTTAAAAAAAGAAAGCAATAAATTTATGTTCAGTTATAAAATTTTTGAGGTGTCCAATTTAACTTGTGATTTCATTAAACATTAACATTTAATAACTTAATTTAGCTGGGAGGCAGCATGTTATATTTCCAAGTAAAGCAAAAACTGGCTTATTAAAAACACTCCCATTCCACTTTAATTTAACTTAATAAAAATGTTCACTAGCCAGCTCTATGTACTAGTAATAATACATAAGTCTCTTTCATATGCCCAATGGCAAAAAGATTTAACTCCTAGCAAACAACCACCGTAAAAACACAATCACGAGAAAGGGTCCATAGGCCAAGAAAGTCATGTGAATCGTGGAGAGTTTCCAGAGGGACCTCTGGAGGAGCGCAGGGATCGTGTTCTGTCGAGAACAATGCAGCTCAACTGGTCGTGACATAGACCTATTTCCAGATTTTTCATATTTTCCGTAGAAGCCAGAGCATAAAAACCTCCCAATTTAAAAACCGTGCCTCCATGTTGAGTGGGTCTGGGCCGGTGAAAACCAGCATATCTGTAAGATCCGTGCGGCCTGTGGGTCACTCGTGTTTCACCTGCGAGAGTGAGAGATGGTTTGAGAAAGACTCCTGAGGGGAGCCGACCTAGGGCGGAGATGAGCCGGGAGGAGGAGGTGGACTAGCAGGAGGAGGGGGCAGCAGGGAGGTCAGTGGAACGAGCTGTGTCGGTGCATGACACAAGGATAGAGATGGGCTGGACAAAGAGAGAGGGAGCAAGGAAGGAAGAAAACACGCAAGTCCAGGGAGCGATAAAGCAGAGGGCAAGCGAGCCCCGGGAGGGGAGATCCATACCGGTTCCTGGAAGTCACATCCCAGCAGATGAGGCTGAAGACAGTCCACCCTGATGACCTTGACTTTCGCCACTCTGATAGCAGTCCCGCATTAGGGGGATAAATGTCCCGTAGGGATGGGGAAAAGGAAAAGATGGTGAGAAATCGGAAAGCATTAGGAAAGCTTTACTTATTTGAGAAGTCTTATGGCTAAAGGAAAAGAAACTGATCAGAGACTATGGAGATAAGGTATAGTCGAGAGAGAAATAATTTTCCTGGTTAAGGGAAGAGATCTGTTCAAGTGTAAAGCAGAGGTGAGAAAACCAGCAATGAGGACAGTGAATAAAAAGTGTTGGAGGAAAAGAGGAAATGGGCTGAAATCTCACGAGCGTTTATTTAAATATGCTTCTTCTTGCTCCTATTTTTAAAATGACACTATGCCCTATCATTCCGGAAGCTCCTCTTATGTCGCATACTCATGGCTTATGAAGTGCTGTTTGTTCTGGGGATTATAACCCTTAAGTGATCTGGACACTGTACGTTATTATAAAGCTTTAAATTCATCTAATCTAGCCACTGTGCTTCAAGAGCAGATATCTTTAGACACCCACAATATAATAACTAGGAGGGGAGATCAGGAAAACTTAATTAATTCATCCCAGACCTTCCTGCCCCGACTGACGCTTCTACACGGTTCTATAAATCTCGCGGATGGGTCCTTATATCTGCATCTGTATCCCTGCACAAGAGAAGCAGGCATTTCCGCTCCCCAACGCGTTGGCAGGCTCCTGCCATCCCTGGTGTGCGGCCACAGAGCTCGGAGCCCGCCTGTGGTCCACAGAGCCCGGCCGTCCTAATTGCCTCCCTTTGGGTTTTCAGTTCATCTACAGGAGAGCTGGTTTCCGAAGGCCCGCATCCTTTGTGTAAGCAAAATAATATGAAATCCAGCATTATTTCCTGTCCTGTGACTCACGCCCCATCTGGCACAGCCAGGGATTGAAACATTGTGTCCAGGGCACCAAATATTTAAAATGTAGCTGATCGTTTGAGGTTTCCATCACCCATTCAAAGCCTATATTTTCCATTGGTTAAATATTTAGTATTGGCAACATGAATTTGGATTCTTTCATCTTCTGGCAAATTAGCTCTTTGTGACTATCAGGGATGCCTAATGAGATTGGCATGGCCTTCCATCGTCCCTCAGTTTTAAGCTGGCTCGGGCCACAGGGACTGGGCGTACAGGCGTGGCATCTGTAAGACACCTTACACGTGGCAGACTTGCTGTCCTCTGCTCCTCTGTCCCTGCATGAAGCCCACTCCAGCTCCTCATCATTCCCAGGCCTCAAGTCACTTGGGGCAGCAATCAGATGCCATGCTTCTGTTTGGTCACCTCACTCCTCTACTTCATCCCCTCATATCCCTTCCCATAATCACTGCGCACATAGCTCTGTAAAGAGCTCAGTCTTCGGGAACATCAACCCTTCCAACTGCCTTTATTCCGTTCTCTTCCCAGGCCTCACCACCCCGTCTTGGTCCCCTCTCCAAAGCTGGCCAGAAACCACCTTCTTGTAGAGGACCTCTTGGTCCCTGTGCTTCTGGGACGGGTATTTTCTTGTTTGTGCACATCTCTTCTGATGAATCCTCTTCTGTCTTTCGCATTCGCCCATTTCCCTCCCCCGGGCCTTCAGAGCTTCTAGCTGCACTCTCGTCCTCACGGCGCCGTCTGGCACGCTGGAGCTTAGCCCTCGCTCTTAGAGCCAGCTCTCTGGTCTGTCTTCTGTTCAGGGCACTGAGTGGAATCCGGCTCTGGGCTTGGCTTGCAAGGGATGAGTGGTGGAAGGTGTGTCACTGTTTCTGTCATATTCTCAGTTCTTGTGCCTCGTTCCTGTCACCCTCCCTCACTGTTTCTCAGCCCCCAACTCCCCCTGGACAAACACCAGGAAGAAGACTGCAGGTGTCTAAACTGGCCAATGCAAGGTAGTGAACGAGAGAGGTGAGGGGAACCAGTCTGCTCTGCCCTTACTAGCTGTGGAATCCTAGCAAGGCATCCAACCCCTGCGTGCCTCTGTTTCCCTATCTGTAACATGTGGAATGGAATGTTAATGAGCCCTAAGGCATAGGTTGTTATGATATTAAAATGTGTTACTATATTTAAAAGACTGAGAGAGAATAGCCTCTGGCATATATTAAGAGCTGTGTGGACGTTCGCTATTATTATTAAACACAGTTTTATTCGCTAACCTACATTTCTAACACTAGTTTTTCCCCTGAGCTCCAGGGGTAGATTAGTGTCTTGACCTTCATGCTCCCCAAGGTCCTGACAACAGGATCAAAATCCAGTTTCTTTTTACCTATGTCGACCAGCCTGCTTGAGTGTTATCTTCCTGAGATTCTAAAGGAAAATCATCATTATATGCTCCCAGCATTCTTGCTTGAATCTCCTCAGTCACTTTAATTTCTTTATCTCTTTTACCCTCCAAATATACCCTCTGCAATGTTACCTCTTCCCTTTTTATCCATTTCATTCTTCTAGTTCCATTGTCTGTGATCTAGGTCAGGCTTTCTTCTCTAGTTTGGACAATGAGAAGGTCTCCCAACTGGTTCTTCTTCCATTTTTCCACACCAGCCAACCCACCCTCTGGCCCCGCTTGTTTCAGCCCATGTGACCTTCAGACAGCCCAGCTGGGCTCTGCAGGCATTCAGGGGGAGAGCCAGAAAGGACTCTTCTCTGATCACATCAGCTTGAAAAAAAGCAATGCCTATGTGAGCCCTATTTGGGGCGTAACACCGTTATTCCCTCGAATCTCTAACACGTAGGTCTCTTGTGCCACTTGCAGACATTTGACTGTCAAAAGCAATCCAGGGCTGCTGGTCTACCAAAGTGTGGGCCCATAATGGACCCTTGTCCCTAAGGCAGCTTCTGGCAGGTTGTAGGTGCTCATTCTTTGTGTCTCAAATGACTGAATAAATCAGTAACGCATACAAAAGTGCATGAAGGAAACGCAAATGTGAGTCTGTGCCATGACCCATCCTGGACACTGCCATGTAAATCTTGTATAAATATTCTATTTCTCCACTTCCGTGGACAAGGTAGGATGAAGTGACCCAAGGTATCAGACGATCAAAAATCATTTCCTCGACTTTCATGACATGGGACTGGAATTCCTAATACAAGAATTTCTCATTAGGTTCAAGTATTGGAAAGAGAAGAGCACTGTTAAAAATTCAGATGATCTTGGGGCGCCTGGGTGGCTCAGTGGGTTAAGCCTCTGCCTTCGGCTCAGGTCATGATCTCAGGGTCCTGGGATCGAGTCCCGCATCGGGCTCTCTGCTCAGCAGGGAGCCTGCTTCCTTAAAAAAAAAAAAAAATCGGATGATCTCTTTAATACATCTGTATGATTCCCGCCCCCTCCCTTTTTGGTCCAGTTCGCTGCACACAGTGAGTGGGCACTGGCTGAAACACATTGCTTCGTGTCCGGTTGGAGTCAGGTATGTGTCATGTGGGGCCAAGAAACAGGGTGACTAGAACTCAGGAAAGAGCAGAAAGGCTGACTGAGGGCCAGAGGTTGTACTAATGAATACTTTGGGAGAAAGAAAGGGAGCAAATTCAAGTCTAGGGGGCCAAGCAGGAGGTAAACAGAAGACAGAGGGTCAAGGCCACTCTGTTTTTGAAAGGGCAGCCATCAGTTTCCCCAGAACCTACAGCTGGATTAGAAGCCCTATACATGCTCCTGAGTGCAGCAAGCTCATACCAACGCCTCCCAAATGCAGCCCGGAAAGATCAAGTGTGTGAAGACAGCCCCTGCACTTCGGCGGTGGCTGCAATTATCAGTTAGGATCTCATGCTCAGGGCTCTGAGGCTGCTGTAGATCTTAAGTGCTGTGAGCCCTGACACCAGGAGGCTGGCTTCAAGTGCAGCCGAGCTCATCGTGGAGGTTGACCTGTGGCTGAGCTCACTGCACACATAATGCACATCGGCACCTCGCTGGGTGAGTGACCTTGGCCGTTTACTTCTACTTGCTATGCCTCATTTCTTCCTCTGTGAAATGGGACTAATAGCAACAGAAAAAGCAATGGATAAAATAATACCTGTAAACACTCAGTAGGGTGCGTATTATGAAAGCTCCATAAAGCTAGCTCTCATGATTGCTACGAGTAATGCAGAAAGGGGAACGTGTCTAGTAGATTGAGTCACTCCATAGAAATAAGCTTCCCAGAGTGATTGGGCTCAGAATGGTAAGTTTTGTGGAGAGAGGAGAGATGGAGGTGTAAGTGTGACTTCCCCAGTCGGGTCTAGTTTGGGCGAACTCTGCAGAAGAAGGACCAAGGCAGCAAGAGGGAAGCCAGAGTTTGCAGAGGTCTTGTTGGGGAAATAATAGTAATAGAAATAATAAAACTTGGAAAGCAAAATGTTGCTACTTTATAACTTAGCAACTGGCCACCCTTGACTTAACCAGTATGGCAGAGCAAGAAAAGAAACTATAGGAAACATTCTTGTTCATGAAAGGATTCATCAAAGGGCTGAGCACACATTTTTGAAATGCAAACACCTATGCAGTATCACCTCGGTTCATCAGACAAATATTTATTTTGTATCTAGTATTTGTCAAGCAATGCCAGATGCTAGGTTTACAATGGTGAGGAAGAAGGTCACTGCTTCTGCCCTCACAAGCAAACATATGTCCTCTGGGCTCAACATGAACCATGTGGTTACTGCAGACATTGCCAGACTTCTTGATGTATAAATGTCTCTGCACAACTGATGGACCCTGCAATGATTGAGTGGTGTTCTATATATATATATATATATATATATATATATATATATACATATACATATATATTTCCATCCAGAGGACATGAATAATAAGCTTGCAGAATAATGTAGATGAGGATTTAGTCCTAGACCCAACTTATTCTCTTTTTTTTTTTTTTAAAGATTTTATTTATTTATTTGAGAGAGAGAGACAGTGAGAGAGAGCATGAGCGAGGAGAAGGTCAGAGAGCGAAGCAGACTCCCCATGGAGCTGGGAGCCTGATGTGGGACTCGATCCCGGGACTCCAGGATCACGCCCTGAGCCGAAGGCAGTCGTCCAACCAACTGAGCCACCCAGGCGTCCCGACCCAACTTATTCTCTTGACCACTTCTTTATTTCAATATAGGAATAAGCAAACCAAGACACAAAAAAAGTGGGAGGGGAGTAACCATCATAAATTATACATCATCTTTGAGGACACAATATCTCTCTCTTCTGGGAATTAACCTCCCAAAATAAGTATACAACACTAAAAAGACATGTGAATAAAAGTGCCATCAGTATAGTAGTTATAATACCCAGAAAATGGGAATTCTTTCAATAAATTATATTCTGTCTGTGAAAGTGAAATACTGTACTGCCAAAAAGAATAATGTTGATGAACAGTGTTGGAGGAAAAGTCATATGATACACTAGATTTTTAAAAGTCAGGAAGCAAAATATAGAGAGTATGATTCTAATCTTGTAACAATGTGTGTGTGTTGTGTGAGTGTGTGTGTGTGTTGGGGGGATTATATGGAATTATCCCTGAGAGATGAGATTTCAGGCATGTGTTTTTATTATTCCTTTGTCTCCTCCTTCAGTTTTTTAATTCATATTTCTCCATTGAACACTATTTATTTTATAATCAGAAATGTATAAGCACATGGAAATTTTTGGGAAACAACCTAAAATGCTACTAAACGGGTTTAGATAAAAGAACGTACTGGAATTTTTCTTTGCTATGAAAAGCAATCTGTCCTAAATGTAAACATGACATATATTTTTTAAAACATTACAGACACATGAAAAAATGTTACAACATTTGGGGGAAATTGGAAGGGGAGGTGAACCATGAGAGATTATGGACTCTGAAAAACAATCTGAAGGCGGGGGCGTGGGAGGTCGGGGTACCAGGTGGTGGGTATTAGAGAGGGCACGGATTGCATGGAGCACTGGGTGTGGTGCGAAAACAATGAGTACTGTTATGCTGAAAAGAAATTAAAAAATAAAAAGTAAAGACATTATATGAAAAGGAAAAAAAAAGGAAATAAAGAGAGCAGAAACTAGATATGAATTCATTTCCCACTTCTCTCAGCACTAAAGAGTCCTCATCTGTGATATCTAATTCTAGTTCCCATTTTTTTGGAGGACTGGATGGAATCAGCCTGCAAATCCTATTGGTACGGCTGCCGTAGAAACCCTCCCGTCTACACCTCTTCCCCCTCCTCCTCCTGCCCCTCAATCATTTAACTAATCCTCGTCATCTCTTCACTCAAAGATGCCGCAGGTCTCTTAATAAGTTTCTCTCCACTTTTTTATTTCAAAATGAAGGCATCAAGACTGTGTTCACCTAAGTAGCAATCTTTCCTAAATCCTCAGGAGCTCATGGTACTCAGCTGTGGATCAGTATGAAATCATCTCAGACTCGTTCAGATGTAGGTCTGTATCCTCGGAGCTTACCAGCCGACGGGACGTCTAAACCTGTTTCTTACCCTTGCAAGGAGGGGTCATACCGATTCTCAGGTTGTTATGAGGATGAGTTGATACGATAAATATGTTTATCATGCAGTATTTTAATAAATACCAAAGGCATTTCACTTATTATTATTATACACATTTAGGCGGATGGCAAGGGAAAAAAGCACAACCATTTTGGTCAAGAGGATGCCAAACAACATATTTTGTTTGACACCATGTGAAAATGTTTTAAGGGCTGTCAACTGAGAGGCTGTTTTATGGCAAAAGGAAATTTCAGGTTCTGTCATCATTCTGACTAATGATTAAATGAAGAACCAAGAACATCAGCTAACAGAGTAGCTAAAATGCACAGTAACGTAAGTGAGCTTTCCAAAAGTTTGAAAGGGTAAAGCCAATATGGGACCAATATCCCATATTCAAACAAAAAAGCTCAGAAACTATGAAATGGGCATGAATGAGTCACAATCCAGGGAGAGGTGCTGGTCTCTGGTATTAGTGAAAGGAAGTGGTTAGTCCATGACTACATGACCAGCCCCAATGACGCCAACTAAGGGAAGTGTCCTCCGTCATGAAAGTGAATAATCCGGGCTTCCTGTTAACAGAATGAATAAGTCACGGGAAGCAAAGTCACTGCATAGGGACTATCGTCCGTGATACTGTGACAGCACTGCGTGGTGACAGATGGAGTTGTCCCCCCAGCCGGCACAGTGCAACACGGAGAGATGTTGAATCTCTGTGCAACACTGTGTCAACTACACTTCAATCGAAACACATGTTTAAAAAATCCTGAATTGAAGCATCTATAATTTTTTGAAGAGACTACAATTTTCATTTGGTTGTATTTTGTTGTGCATGCACAAAGACGGAACTGATGAAATTAGTTTTCAGATGTGGACATTACATTCAAGTGAGTAATATTCTTAAGCTTTTATTCCTTTCACCTGGCAAGATGCTGCTTCGGTGTTTTGAGATCTTTCAAATTTTAAGAGCATCATTTCCAATTAGTAATAAGCTTTTAAAATCCCAAATTGCTCCCTATGTTGAACGGATGCTCTGCAAATGTCTTCTTTATCTTTCTAAAAGTTCTGTAGGGTTCTCATTCTCTTTGTTCTTTGTTCATCTGGGTAGCCTTGGTGCTGGACAAACGTAGGTAAAACAGTGATCCAAGATGTCAACAGCAAAGGTACTACCAAAAGGCTTATTTTGTAATTATGGAAAGGTCAAATTATAAAAGAATGTGACAACTTCTTTGCAAGTTTATTTTCTTATTGAGATGATTTTTAGCTTCCCCTTGGTACTTAAAGTGCTAGTGAAAAGGATGAGAACTTAAGCCCCGTGGTTTGTGCACTCTGCGGGAATAAAACTAAAATTCAAAAGGATATACAAAATAATTTAAAAATCTTCATTTGGCCTAAAAGATTCTCAGATGCTAGTTGTTGGTGCGTGGACTTTGGTGCGTGCGCATTAACGAATCTTCTCTGTTCGTATTTACTGACTGTGTGCATGTGCGAGGGCTCTCAGATACCTGACATCCTGTTCAGAGTGCATGGTGGGCGGGGACCCGAGGGCTTAAGCTGGAAATTCAGTTCTGTGTTATAACAGAATGAATATAAAGGTCTAAGCTTTCCAGTTGTTGTGTAGAACATTTAAAAAGAAGCAAACACATTCATGGACAGCCCGCTTTGGTGATGCAGACAGTGGCTTATCACAGGCTTTTCCGCAGGGTTAGAGAGGAAGGGTCGGCCACGAGTGACAAGAAGAAGCGTGAACAGTGGTCCATGAGAGGAAAATAGGGCAGGAGTCAGTCCTGGTGTGGTCGCCTGGGAATGTAGCATTGCCAAATCTAAAAACAACACAAAAATCAGAAACTAGAAAAACTAGGCATTTTGTGGGACAGGGGACCTAGAAGACCTTCGAAGGAACAGTAGTGAATTCACTTCAGCATTTACTAAATGTGAGGTCCCAGCAGGGCATTCAGGAAAGGATGGTCCACAGGCAGTTAGATACTGGAACTGTGGAGATGCAGAGGGAGCAGAGAAGAGGTTATCAGCTCCACTGCCCTGGGAGGGAGGGAGAGGAGTGTTCACGGGAACACACGGGATGTGGTAAGCCCTTCACCACTTCAGCAGTGCCCGTCTGAGACAGCTCCTTCCGGTCGAACATCAGATCAGTAGGTTTAATAATATAAATTAATGTGTGAGGAAACACGGAGAGGGGTAAAAACATGTGAAATAGGGCTGAGGAAATGAAAAAGATAAAAGGAAAATGAGAAAAATAGCAATTAAAGTCAGCAAGAGCTCAATGTGAAATTACGAAAGACCGAGAGATCAAGTAGGAAAGCCAGAATAGGATGAATCCCCCCGAGAAGCACTATATATTTGTGGAAGGTGAAATTTAAAACGGAGCCTTTAAGCGGGCAGTGATCACAGCAGGGAGAAAGTAAGGCAGATGCCTGAAAACCACTGGAGACCCAGCTGAGAGAGCCACAGACAGGGACAGAGAGAGTGACCACCAGTGAGCCCTGTTCTCCTGGGGTCCTGAGCACCTAGCAAGGTTTGGGTCTGGGCAAAAACTATTTTTTTTTTAATATTTTGTTTTTCCATTTGAGAGGGAGAGAGCACAAAGGGAGAGGGAGAAGACTCCCCGCTGAGTGGGGAGCCTGATGTGGGCCTCAGTCCCAGGACCTCGAGATCACAACCTGAGATAAAGGCAGATACTTAGCAGACTGAGCCACCCAGCGACCCCCGGGCAGGAATAATTTAGAATGAAGACAGGAATTCTGTCCATTTGTTTCATTGCTAGATAGATAGCACCTAAACGTGTGGCTGCTTTATTTTTCAAATAAATAAGCAAGAAAAAAACAAAGCAAGAGAAAGACCAGCTTTGGCGATGCACAAGGTCTTCTCACACTCTGTGTACCCCTAGTTGGACTAGTCTGTCTGTGAGTATCTATAAATTTTCACATGCTCAAATAGGCTTTTTCTGACTCTACAAGCCACCGCATGTGATGGAGCAGAGGACTAGAGTCGTGGATGGGAATTCAGGGACAGAGACACCTGGCTTGATGGAACCAGGGTCAAGGTCAAGGTCTGGTGTTTACTCGCAATTGTCCTGTTCTCACCCAGCACCTTTAAATAATATCAAACATTTCCATTTTACTTTTTAGGAGAGAAGTTAAGCAAATTAATATTTTAACTATTTAAATTTTTGAATCTTATGAAATGCATTTGGGTCACAGTTTTTAAAAATTCTGATTAAGATATAAATCAACAAAAAAACAAAAGAAAATGGCAAATTTATCCTGAAATAATGGCTAAAATTTGAACTGAAACGGTCTCATAGTGCAGATTCCGATGATGCTGATGACGATATTTTAAAATCCTGTGTTTGGGACTAAAGCATGAAAACATAATTTATCAGAGTAGTCGCTAACACAGGCAAGATAGTAAAGTAAAGAAGCTTAAAAATAAATTTACTGACGTGTTGAATAATTTACATAAAAAATCAGCCTTTCTAATGGGTGAAATTGTGAAAGAACATGAGGTCAATTTGTTTCGGGAAAGCAAGATTCATTACAACACTAGGAGCACCATATATATGAACTTAAAATTCTCATTTATAAATAATAGGTCCAGATATAGAGAACACCTTCTCTTTAAACTAATTTTGTTTGTATACAATTATGTTTAGCTACCGGGAAAGGTTTTAGAGTCTCTGACTTGCAAAAGGGCATGTCTATAAATTGCTATTTCCCCACCTTGGGTTCATACAATGGCAGTGCTTAGTAGGTGCTCAGAGACTGTGTTTTAAGTGACTCCTTGGTAGGACATTTGTGTGAAGCAATTCACTAAAGAAGGACCTAGAAAAATCGTTAGTGACATTTAATTTGTTTTCAAATGTGTGTGTTTAAATGTCCTTCGCATAATTGGAGCCATCCTTCTGGTAATACATTTAATTTCTGTCTTCCAATTTTATGAGTGACAGGGGCATTTCATTTTTAGTATTTGGATTAACCGTGCTAAATAATTTTCTTTTTAGTTTTGGTTTCCCAGTAATTATATTTTCCCATTTTTCCTTGCACATACTAACTCCTTCGATATGTCTAAGATAAAAATGGATTATAAAATCAGGATTCACTTTAGTAACAGAACACCTACCAAAATCACTTGCTAAGAATATTTCTAAAATGTTCTGCTTATCATACTAAGATAAAGAAAAAGATGTTTACTGGGTACTTTCCTTTAACTGCGCATTTTAACCTAGTCATCTTACGGTATGCAATTCTAACATGGATTTTCATCAAGATTTAGGTTATTTAAAGAGAAAAAAATCTAGGTAGAGCAGTCTGTGACTGGTGTCCTTACCCTTTAGCAGATTTGAATTGCTTGATGGATTTAAGCTTATAATTCAATGTGGCCAATTCTATTGCCCACAAATTTCTGGAGACTATGAGCTCTTCTGAGGGGAGGGGAAGGAGCACTTATGAACCCAGCAAACCAGAAAGCACCTTAACATCCGTACACCTCAGGATACGGACATTCTCCAAATGAAAGAAGAATGCTGGAATAATGCAGAAAAAATTACATTAGTGAAAAACAAAAAGGAAAAATAGGGCTTAGAATAAACCTCGACTAAACTCTCACAGTCATACAACCTCGTATTTGTTTTTGTTTTTTTTTTAAGATTTTATTTATTTATTTGACAGAGATCACAAGTAAGCAGAGAGGCAGGCAGAGAGAGACAGAGAAGCAGGCTCCCCGCTGAGCAGAGCGCCCGATGCGGGGCTCGATCCCAGGACCCTGAGATCTTGACCTGAGCCGAACGCAGCGGCTTCACCCACTGAGCCACCCAGGCGCCCCCACCTCTTTTTTTGTCTCCATGGGCTCTCCCAGAGCCATGTCCTGACTGTAAATCCCATTTATGTGGATTGTTCTGTTTTTCAAAGGACATTGTTCTTTTTCATAATTATTTACTAAGACAAGGATTACAGTGTTTGTATGGGTGTTTTTCAAAATAAAAGAATTATTTTAAGCATTTTTTAAGCTTATTTTAGAGAGAGAGAGAGAGAGAGAAGGAGGAAAGGGAGAGAGACAAGCAGACTCCATGCAGAGCCTGGAGCCTGATGCTGGGCCCCATCTCAGGAGCCCGTGATCAAGACCTCAGTTGAAATCAAGAGTGAGATGCTTAACCAACTGAACCACCCGGGCATCCCCTCCTCCACCCAAAAACAAAATGCATTTTTAAAAATGTTTCTCTTTCCTGTTTTATTAAGGAAATTTTCAAATACGTAAAAAAACAAAATCGTAAGATAATTAACCTGCAGCTACCTGTTAGCTTCAACGACCGTCAACATTTTGCCAATCTTACATCGTCTCTTCCTACCCACACACTTTTTGAAGTTTTTATCTTGAAATAATTAAAGATTCGCAGGAAGGTGGGAAACAAGACCAAACCACTGTGGTAAACAAGGTTCCCTGCACTTGGTAAACCTTGTTCCCTGCACAAGTTTCCCTGTTCACCAAGCCTCCTGCACCAGTACGCCTCACATCATTTCGGTATATTACCAAACCAGAAAACTGACCGGCTGACACGGGTGTGATGCTTCGTACAAGCACACGTGTGTGCATCTGCGTGTGCATTTGCACGCATACACATGCATGTCCTGTGCAAGTTTATCCCTTGTGCTGCTTCATGTGACCTCCGCTCCGTCAGGATGAAGAGCTATCTCATACGCCCTCACACCAGTTCGTTACAGACACAGCCACACCCTCTCTCCACCACCCCTAACTCCTTAAAACCACAAATCTGTTCTTTGTCTCTATAATTTCGTGATTTCACCCATGCTCTACAAAGGCTCTCACACACTATGCAGCCTGCTGAGACTGGCTTTCCCACTCAGTAGAATTCCTTTGAGATCCCTCCAAGTAGTTGCTTGGATCAGTGGTTGGTCGTGGAGAGTGTCCGCCGCATGGCTAGACCACTGTCTGCCGAGCCATTGACTCACTGAAGGACATTTGGGTTCTTTCCAGTCTCAGCTGCTTACGAATAGAGCTTTCTAACCATTCACGTGCACTGTTTGCGTGAACGTGAACCTTTTTTTTTTTTAATTTATTTTTTATTTATTTTCAGCATAACAGTATTCATTATTTTTGCACCACACCCTGTGCTCCATGCAATCCATGCCCTCTGTAATACCCACCACCTGGTACCCCGACCTCCAACCCCCCACCCCTTCAAAACCCTCAGATTGAATGTGAACTTTTATCTCTCTGAACTTTTATCTCTCTGGGATAACTGCTGGCTCACGTGGCAAGTGTGTGTTTCATTTTGAGAGACCAGCAGACTCTTTTCCAGAAGGGCTGCGGCAGTCTACAGTCCCCACTCGAGGGGTGTGAGTGATCCCATTTCTCTGCACCCTCACCAGCACTTGGGGTTTTTCATTTTAGCCATTCTGATAGATGTGTTGAGGTACATCATGGTGGCTTTCATTTGAATTTCCCCTGCAGCTAATGGGGCTGAGCAGAAAAATTCATTTTTAATTAGAATGACCCCATCCAGTTCAGCTGTGATTTATTTTTTAATTGGACTTTTTATTGTAATTTGTTGTTGTTGTTGTTTTTGTTGTTTTAATTTATTTTTTTATTTATTTTCAGTATAACAGTATTCATTATTTTTGCACCACACCCTGCGCTCCATGCAATCCATGCCCTCTGTAATACCCACCACCTGGTACCCCGACCTCCCACCCCCCTGCCCCTTCAAAACCCTCAGATTGTTTTTCAGAGTCCATAGTCTCCCATGGTTCACCTCCCCTTCCAATTTACCCCAACTCCTTTATCCTCTCTTACTCCCCTTGTCCTCCATGCTATTTGTTATGCTCCACAAATAAGTGAAACCATATGATAACTGACTCTCTCTGCTTGACTGATTTCACTCAGCATAATCTCTTTGAGTCCCGTCCATGTTGCTACAAAAGTTGGGTCTTCATCCTTTCTGATGGAGGCATAATACTCCATAGTGTATATGGACCACATCTTCCTTATCCATTCGTCCGTTGGAGGGCATCTTGGTTCTTTTCCACAGTTTGGCGACCATGGCCATTGCTGCTATAAACATTGGAGTACAGATGGCCCTTCTTTTCACCACATCTGTATCTTTGGGGTAAATACCCAGGAGTTGCAATGGCGGGTCATAGGGAAGTTCTATTTTTAATTTCTTGAGGAATCTCCACACTGTTCTCCAAAGAGGCTGCACCAACTTGCATTCCCACCAACAATGTAAGAGGGTTCCCCTTTCTCCACATCCTCTCCAACACATGTTGTTTCCTGTCTTGCTAATTTTGGCCATTCTAACTGGTGTAAGGTGATATCTCAATGTGGTTTTAATTTGAATCTCCCTGATGGCTAGTGATGATGAACATTTTTTCATGTGTCTGATAGCCATTTGTATGTCTTCTTTGGAGAAGTGTCTGTCCATATCTTCTGCCCATTTTTTGATATGATTATCTGTTTTATGTGTGTTGAGTTTGAAGGGTTCTTTATCGATCCTGGATATCAACCTTTGTCTATACTGTCATTTGCAAATGTCTTCTCCCATTCCATGGGTTGCCTCTTTGTTTCTGCTTCCTGGCTTTTCAAACCGAATGTGCTGTGTGCTATACTGGTTCCCAGGTGGTTCTTGTACCCTGCTGTAGCCGGCACCTCTGGGGGCCGAGAGAGACTCAGAAGGAGGCTCCTGTCCATCCCAAGCACTGAGACCCCCCAATACTATTTTGCACATTTGCTCAGTCCCCGTCATAGGCCCCCTTCACAGGCCCCCTTCACATTGTGGTGTGACCTGGTGAGGGCCAAGCAGTGTGCATGGGAAATCAGGGTACAGTAAAACATATTTGGTGACTAGGTTTTCCTGTCTTATATCTTCTAGAATTGCCCCGTGCATGTGTAGCTTTGTCTAACCAGAGAAAGGACTAATTCAGCTTTAGCTAGACAGGACCACACATAACAAGAGGATTTCAATACCCCTGCATATATCATAGGGATATGTTTTTGGTCAGTGGTTTTCAAATGTCTTTTAGGAGTGGAGTCTTACCTTCAAAATGAAGCACAGGAACTGAAAAAACATATGAAGATCTGAGCTGATTATTGTGATGTAAATGAAAATGTACAAAGAATAGTAATGTCCGCTAGAAAAAAATATATTGGGCAGATGGGAAGATGGGTCTCCTTAAACAAGGCCTGGACCCAGAACCACCCTGAAATGACTCAGGCCAGCCCATCACCACTTCTGTCTGGAAACCTGGAGATATAATTCTCCATTCATAGTTAAATTACTGATAACATCGGCATATAATTAGAGCACACATTTTCAAAATTGCCTCTAAAAAATGCCATCCAGGCCAATAAGACTTTATTTTTACCAAATTCACATATCAGCATATTTTAAAAATGAAAGTGTTAATTAGAAGAAAGTTTGGTCAGCCAGGAAACTTTGTAAAATGAGCATCACAGAGAGAACGTTGGCAATACCCATGAGAACATGGCGGGAACAGAAACTGATCGGAACTACAAATCTATAATCGTGGCCCAGGTAATTAGAACAGCCAGAACAACCAACTTGCCTTTATTGCTATGAGCCAGATTTTGTACGAGGTGCCTACCTATAGTAACTCCATTAATCCCCCTAACCACCCTATGAAGTAGATGATTGTGCCCACTTCACATGAGAAAACCGAGACAAAGAGAACTTAAGTTATTCGAGGTCACAGAGGAGTAGAACCAGAGTTTCAAGATAGGTAGTCTGGTCCACAGTCTGTGCTCTACCTGGGCAAGAGGAACTGACCAGGCAATTGGGCAAGATTGCCTAACACCATAAATAGTCCCTTTTCTGGTAGGCCAACTTGACTTCTTTGATGATCGAAATGTAACTTTCTAGTGATGAGTTTTACCATGTAGTTCTGCTTGTAGAAATCATGCTGTCCAATCTGATCGATCGTTTTACTTCAAACAATTAAATATTAAAAAAGCATTTTGGTTTTAATCATGTGCCTTATTTAATAAAATCCATGTAAACCATTTACTCTTGATTTGCTGGAAGGTGACAATTGTGGGCCTACAGAGCTGATGGCCAACCCGGAGCCACTGCCCAACACATCGTCGTTGGTGCGTTGTGTGGGCAGGCCCCTTCCATCTTTCATCCCATCCATACTTGCCTTCTGCTTCTGTTTGTTCCTTTTATGAAACCAGTTCCAGAATGTAAGGTGTTTCTGGCTGTTCCGGCCTTCAGGTCAGTAATCAACACCAGGGGTGCTCCTACACACCCTGGGAAGGTAAAACCCTGTCTAAGTCTCAAGGACATAAGCCCATGGACTGAAAAGGAAAGCAAGGGGCTCTCTAGGGCATCAGACACCCTGTCTCTAGTCTTCCCACTCCCCCACTTCTACTCCGGAGCAGCAACTGATCTAAAATTGATCCCACTTCTGTTAGACCCTCCTTTGAGTTCTTCTTCCCTTTGACCAAAAGAAAGATGCTTCCTGTTTCACGGTAACGGAGTGGCATTCCACAGTTCGGGAGTGTCCTCCCTCCACGCATCTAGTCAAATAAATCTGATTTTGTTAAACCACTGGCCTTTGAGCCCTTCGTACCTCATCTAGATCCAACACCTGGGTTCTGAGACTGGCCTTTGAGCCCTTTGTACCTCATCTAGATCCAACACCTGGGTTCTGAGGCTCCTAGCCTGGGTTCAGTCCCTATGGCCTCAATGTGCTGCTCTTTTAATGAGTCTAATTTCTAGTCTCTAAAACATGACCTGTGATTCACAGCCAGTTCACCAGGCTCTTCTATTTACTTAAATTCACACTTCTCAAGAAAGGCACTTACACACACTGGTAGAGCACAGAATTGGTATTTATACAAGCCTGATCATAGGAAGTGCTATGTGATCTTGCAGAAATTACTTAAAACTTTGGAGCTTTAGGTTCCTCGTTGGTAACATGAAAATACTATCTACCTCGTCTAGTAATGTCATGAGGAATAAATAATGAAATTATAGAATGTGTCTAAAAAATAATAGTTTTTAAGAAGTTATCTTCCTCCTCATGATACTGTTCACTCTTCTCACCCTTCATTGACCAAGCAGAGCCATGGCCCAGCTCCAACCGTGGCCTTTGATCTCACATGGAATAATAATAATAAAACAAGAATATTGATTCAATAGTTAACAGCACCTCTTGCTAGATGTTACATGATACCCTAAGCAGTTAAAATTCATTTAACATTTCCAACACCTCTGTAAAAGAAGACTCATTAAAATTTTTCCTTTATAGCTTAGAAAATAAGAGCACAGTGAGGTTAAGTTACCCACCATCACACAGGCTGGCATAGTGCTTTAAAAGGTTGAATTCGTGGACAATGTTTTTAGAAATTCAAAAATTTTATCTAAGACTCCAGATTTCCTAGCTGCTTTGGAAAAAGGTAAAACTGTAGCAGTGCCTGGCCTGAATTGTGATGGAGCGAAAGTTAGCAGGGTCCGAGGGATTGACTTAGATGGGTGTATGCCTTTCGGCGGGTGTCTCACCATCTAGTGCGTGCACCTGCTCCTTTGCAGCATTTTGTAGAAACCTGCCCCCAGACTCCCAGGAAGCCTTGAACCCTACTTGCATAGTGTAAGACTGTCTTTGTATGTGAGAAAATGCAGTGTGGTAGTGAGAAGAGGAAGAGAGTTTTCAGCCTTTGGAAGCTAAACACTGGGAATGATGGAACTCTTCTGCTGTTACGTTTGTTTAGCTTTCAGAATTAAACTATGGACCCTGACAAATTGATAGTGGTTTTGCTCATTCCAGTGTCGGACTTCCTTCCTGTAACATTTAAAAAAATTTAACTCATGCCTTGAGAGGAAAAAAAAAACTTACTAATACAATTATGCTATACATTTTTCTAAAAATGAGGATTTGTCTCAGTTGTATATTCTAAAGGAAGCAACTTAAACATTTATTTTTGAAAATTGCAAGTCATTTATTATATGTAATACTAAATCTTATATATTTTATTACTTTAAGCAAAATAAATCAGTTTTTCCAAACTACCCCCAAAGAAGCCTCCTAAGAAGAAAAGATAAGCACACATTGAAAAAAAATGAGTAACTTGTAGGTAGAATCAAAGGTATGGCCAGGGAAAGCTTTGACTGTCTTGCTTAGTCTATAAATAATTTAAGAATGAAACTTAAAACCTAGAGTCACTCAGTTTACTTCAGGCTAAATCTGAGGTAACTAGGGCACTCCACTGGTGTCGACTAAGGGTAGTAGAATTTTAATGCAAAAATATATAAAGACAGAAATTAGTCAACATTTCTTAGAGTTTCAAATATATTTCTGAGGCTTCTCTGTTCTAGAGGGTCATGTAGAGAACAGCTTGGAAAACCTCCTTCCATGATTCTCTCATTATGCAGAATTTCCCAGGTGTTGGTCAAGATGACAAATTATACAGAACCAGATACTTGAAGGGAATCCTACCAGACTCCCAACACATTTTTTAAAAGCATTGATTGGGGGGATTGGGAAGGGACATTTTAGGTAACATCTGCCGAAGGTCAGATGAAATGTCCCAATTCATAACCTGGTCACATTGGTTGAAGACAGGAACTTTTGTTATTGTTACTAATTTTACAATAGCAGCCAAATGAAAATTACAACTGCAAAGATTGTCTGAGATTTTGATACGGCTCTGTCCATAGGAGTTCCTTGAACAAAAACACAGCAAAAGAATTATGAAACAAGTTCAGTCTGGGTGACAGAAATTGGCTTAAACACTTAGATTTTAAATTTATAGAATTTCATTAGTTCACTAAAATCCAATTTCAGGCAAGAGACCATCTTAACTTCCTCCCAAATAAAAATAAATTGCAATAAAGAAATAAAGATGCACAGTCAACAAATGCTTGATTTATGAGTGTTCCTTCTCCTTCACACTTCACGCTTCAGCACCAGACCCTCAAGTCTCTCACCACACAGGCCATCCTCTGTCCTTCCTCCTGATGCTCTGTCCAAACACTGTCACGGACTTCTGCAAAAATGCTTCCCCCTGCTCCTGCAGCACTTGGCATGGTGCACGTAGTAGGTGCTAAGTAAACACTTGCTGACTTAGTGCAGGGACACACGGTGTAAACTCTCCTGACTGACTTGGTCCAGCCATCTATCTTTTTTTTTTTTTTAAAGATTTTATTTATTTATTTGACAGGCAGAAATTACAAGTAGGCAGAGAGGCAGGCAGAGAGAGAGAGGAGGAAGCAGGCTCCCTGCCGAGCAGAGAGCCCGATGCGGGGCTCGATCCCAGGACCCCGGGATCACGACCTGAGCCGAAGGCAGAGGCTTTTACCCACTGAGCCACCCAGGCGCCCCCCAGCCATCTATCTTAAACTATAACACGCTCCAGTTAAAGCAACTCTATTCAGCTGATGTTTTGCTATGATAACTATTGATGTCCTGCTCATTCTCCACTGTCCTCACCGCTGTATATGTTCTATAAAACCCTTTCCTCGACTTAGGTCACTAGTGTACTCCACTGTTGTTGACAAAAGTAGTGTGTTCATGCAAAAATACAAAGAGGTGGGAAGATACAAAGATACAAAGAGGTGGAAATTAGTCATCATCTCTCAGGGCTTCAAAAGATATTTCTAAAGCTTCCTCCGTCACCAAAGAATGTTGGTCTAGAAAACCTCTTGTATCTCTTCTTTCCACAATTCTCCGATCCTGCATAAACTATGGTGATTATAGGTAAAGTGCATATCCTGAAATAGTAAATGGAAGCATGTGTTTCTAAAAGTCCAGATACTAAACTATACATATAATGAAAGCACGTATTTTCCTTTTAAATCGTCAGTGATCTGCAATTTGCTTTTGCAGTTTCAGTCACAATGGAAAGATCATGCAGTCAAGGGTAAATCATTTTTCTTCCTCCCTCCCCTCCCTGCTTCTTCACCCCTGCTCAGAATCACCTGAGACTATATCCAGGGAAACTCATTTACTTTGGCGGCAAAATCTGGTGTCATGATGAAGGTGGCTTATTGAGTAGAGATTCAAGAGACAAATACTAAAACCCTGGGAGCGGGGTAACTGGTTTACCACACCCAGCTCAAGGCAGCAATCCCTAACAAGCTGGAGTGATATGGAAATTACTGAACACAGAGAACGGGATGATCAGGAGAAGACCGTACATGAGGGAAAGAAACTGGAAAGGATGTGAGGCGGCATGGCAACAGGGAGAGAAGACAGGCTAGGTGTCTTTTCTTCTCAAATCACAATCCAAGAGTGAGTGAAGTTTCCTTTAGATATCTCAGAATATTGTCATCCCTACTGTGAAGACTCAGATCCACATATCAGTATCAGTAGTGGGATGACAAGGTAGCCAAGACCTGCGTCCTGGTGAAAACCAGCCACAAAGGGGAAGACTAAAGAGGGTTTTTTAGTGTGAGAGTGAGCATTAAATAGAACTAATATAAGGGTTTAGGTATTTGGGGGCATCTGGGTGGCTCTGCCGGTTAAGTATCTGACTTCGACTTAGGTCATGATCTCAGGGTCCTGGAATGGCTCCACATGGACTCTCCACTCAGCAGGGAGTCTGCTTCTCTGTCTCCCTCTGCTCCTTTTGTGCTCTCTCTCCCCCTCTCTCTCTAAAATAAATAAATAAAATCTTCAAAAACTAAACAAACAATTTTAAAAAGAGTTTAGGTATTTGTAAAATTAAAAAAAAAAGAGACATCTGCGTTTTAGCTTTTGGCCTATGTGAATTCTCTTTTCCTCAACCCATTAATAATAGACATCTCTGAATTTAAACACAAATGCCAAAAACATAACAATCTGAGGGTTTTGCAGGGGCGGGGAGTGGGAGGTTGGGGGAACCAGGTGGTGGGTATTGGAGAGGGCACGGATTCCATGGAGCACTGGGTGTGGTGCAAAAACAATGAATACTGTTACGCTGAAAAGAAATTTAAAAAATTAAAAAACAACAACAACAATATGCTTTAAAATGAATGGCCACAGCATGTACAAGATCATGTTGCTTGTACACAATATTGAGTCTTAAAAAGCAAACATAGGTGTGGTGGTCTCGTGTACACGCTTGCCTTGTTCCCAGGCTTAGGGGAAACACCCATTTCACCATTAACTCCGGTGGTAGTTTTTCCTAGATGCTGCTTAGGAGACAAAGCAAATTCCCTTTTATTCTTTGTTTGCTGACAGTTTTTATCATGCATGGGTACTGAATTTTGTCAGATGCCTTTTCTGCATTGATTAAAACAATCCCAAGTTTGTTTTTATCATCGTTTTGTTGCTGATACGGTAAATGTCATGAATTTATTCTCAAATGTTAAACCAGTCACGTGGTTCAAGATCACCCACACTCAGTCATGACCTATTATCCTTCTTATGCACTGGTGAATTCCTCCTCTTTTAAAAATTTTCTAGGTTTGTGATGTGGTTTTGCTCACAGTTTTTTGTTTTTTGTTTTTTGTTTTTTTGCTCACAGTTTTTTCAACAAAGCGAATTTTCTATGTGGAAGATGCTCCAAGCTACTGCTTGTAACTGCAGAGTTTTACTTCTGAGACCGTGTGTAAGCAGTATTTAAAAATGTATTAGGAAGACACCATAAAAGCAGAGTAAATATATTAATATATGCACAATGTCCCTTGGCCAGAATTGGTTGTTTACTGTTCTCGTTGGTCTGGCCCTCTAAGGTGAAGTTTTCATCTCATGGTTTTAGAAAGGTGGGCCTCTTAATGAGGTGAGCTGCTGACCCAGTTCTGTGCATATGTGACAAAAAAAGCCCAGCTCCACAGCCCGGGCGGAGTTCTGCAACACCAGCACACTGCTGTGAAGCACGGTGAGGAGGTGGGGGTCCTTCCCGGGGCTGGGGAACCTGTAGGAAGCTCTTCTGGGATCCATGGAGCCGTAGCCCATAGGCCCAGCTCTCAGAAGGGAAGCAGCCCTTCTGGTCAGAGAGTTGTTCTGATGATGTGATGTCTGTCCCCCACACCCCCACTCTTTCTCGCGGCCTGTGTTCAGTTACGCAGTGAAGATGTGAACATTTAGCAAAAGCTTCCACATCGCAGGCCTCAGACCGTTACCGCTTCCACGGCCTTGCAGTCCACCTTCCAGAACACTCTACTGTCAGCCCGTTTGATCAGAGGGAAAGCACCAGTGCTATCGCTGTGGCCTTCAGATGCCAAATAGCCGGATGAATGGCTACGGTGAAACTGCTTGATTTGTCAGCAAGTTAACAGCAAATGTAATCATTTCATGAGTGGAAAATAGGCCTTTATGTCCCTGTAGAATCATGGAGAACAGAGTTAAGAAACGAACAGATTCGTCCCTCAGGAAAGCAGATAAACTGCTGCATGCACGTATTCATGTAATGAAGGAAAACACCTCAAGTGGCTCTGCTAACATCCTTTTGAGCTAACTTGACTTACTATTTTTCCCTAATCAACCTCTAAGATGCCATTATTTTTAATATCATGTCAGCTCCACATTTGGGAAAGATTTTCAGGAGCCCATGAAGCAGCTCTATGGTCTGTTTTGGGACCAGATCTAGATTATTTTGTTTTTTATTATTTTTATTTTCATTTTTAATTTATTTTTATTTTTACTTTTATTTTTAATTATTTATTATATATTATTATAATTAAAACTGTTGTTTTAAATTATTATTTACCACTTTATTTCTTTTGTTTCTGAGAGAGAGAGAGTACACAAGGAGGGGAGAGGCAGACGGAGAGGGAGAGAGGGAATCTTAAGCAGGCTCCACACCCAGCGAGGGGCCCGCTGCCGGGCTTGGTCTCACAGCCCTGAGATCATGACGGAAACCAAAACCAAAAGCCAGATGCTTAACCAACTGAGCCACCCAGGTGGCCCAGGCCACATGTTTCTTACAGAGACAAAATCACAAATGGACATATGTTGCCAAAACTACCCCCACAAATCTCACTGAGCCCATCATTCAGCTGAGCCAATGGCCCTAGGAAGGAAAACATTTGTCCACACACCCAATCTTTCCACATATTTCCTATTACTTGGTGACTCTTGCCATTTGGAAGCCAACTTGGAGATGAGAAGTTTGATGTTGAAGAAGAAAGGATTCTCTAGGCAGTGTGGTTGTGCTCCTGTGTGTCTTCAGTAAAGGAGGATGAGGGTAATGATGTTGAATGACCACTGACCACTCTCCACATTTTGGGCCCTCTGCTAAGCTCTTTATAGCCTCCACTGTGTTCAAAGTTGACAAGAATTCTGCAAGACCAAATACTCTTTGCATTTGAAAAATGGGGAAAACAGATCTTGGAAAGGACATTTCAGTCCCTCAGAGTTGAAGCTAATGAGTGCAGAGCTCGAATACAGTGCAAGACGTGGCTGGCCCCCAACTCTGTGTTCTCACGTGCTGAAGGTGTCTCTCCTTCTATGAAGCACGTCCTATGATCTGAGTGGTCTGTGTCTGTGAGCTTTTACTAGTGTTCATTTTTGGGAAAACATAAATTGTTTTGGGATTCCAGGGGCAAAATGAACAAAGAAAAATCTAACCAAATAGCATGCTATGTTTTGTATGGACTTCTTCTACGACTGTAGAGCTGGTGTGAATTTCATCATCTTTATGATGATGGGTCTTTATGAACAAATGAAGAGAAGATCCCATATCTCTTCACCTACTAAGATAGGAGTAACAATAAATGATAGGTTTAAGCACCAGTGAAAAATCAACCTGCAGTAAATTGGTATAAAACTTTTAATTTCATGAATATAGAAATTGAAACAGGAGTTCATGGCTCCAAGAATTCTTTGCACATTAGTGAAGCAATTTTCACCTGCATACAGAGTGGGATTACATGGCACTGATATCAGACCTCTTCTTCAAAAAAATGACATAGTTTTAGCATTCTAAAGTGGATATACAATTGGTCAATTCACTTCATATTTTAGTATTTTCATAGGGCAAGGATGTCAGGCCCTGGATCTTGACATTTTCTTGATGTCCTAGCACATCTTCCTGTTCAATGGACAGCTAATTTACTCACACTTCCTGGTGGCATAGAGTCTTAAGTGGACAAGGCTCATTGGCCACGAGATCATATGTCCCTTTTTCGTGCAAAGAAGTCAGCTAGCTCCTGAATGCTCATCTTCACATCAGCTGACAAATGCGTGTTTCTTGAGATGCATTTCTCTATTTCAGCACAGCATCAGGGAGTCCATCTAACCTTATACACTTAATGGAAAATGATCTCTAAGGAAATCTTTTCTTTTCAATTCTCTGAGAACTTTTGATAGGGTATGATCAGTGATCATTGTCCTTTCGCAACACAAAAATGAACTATCTTTTAACTTAAGAAAGGGAGTGTTTGACCAGGAAAAAAGAGAACTAATTACCTCTTGAGTCTCCTCTCCAGAATCTGTAACTCTAGCAGCAGATTAATTGGGATATATTTGAGTAAATTACCATAAAAACCAAATCTGTGACCAGGTAAGAAGATGTAGATTCAGACGATTTAAGATAACCTTATTGGTAGAAGAACTACTTAGTCTAACCTTAGAAAGTTATCAGTCATTATTATGTAGAATCTAGTCTCTTTTCTAGCTCAAAGTTACTATAATATATAAAATGCATCAAAAAATAGTGCATAATTAATCAAAAAATAATGCATCAAATAATAATAGTTATATATTATATAATATATAATATATGTTACTATATACTATATAACATATGTAGTATATAATATATTATAAATATATTATAATATATAAAATGCATCAAAAAATAATAGTGTACATTAATGTAAAATGATAAGATTAATTTATTCCAGTTTTTTTTTTTCATTTATCTAGCAGGTGTAACAAAATTTTATCATGGTAACTAATGATATGAGAATTTTTAGGTTCAAAATGTTTTTGAGAATATGCTTGCATGATTTACTGAAAAGTGAACTTAGAACGGTGGGGAATGGATGTCTCTTCATGACCAAAACAATAAAAGCTGGGTCATACTTCTCTGTAAGATCAAGCGTAAAAGCTAACCGTGGGATGGAGATGAAAGAAAAGGTCACAACGTGAGTGAGGGGTGGGGAGAAGGGTCCATGATCATGAGTAGGCTTGAGGCTCAGTGGGAGAAAGTGCAGCAACTTTGTGATAGGTAACTGAATCGCAACTTTATGATAAGGTAACTAAATCACAACTTTGCGATAAGGTAACCAAAGAATACTGTAAGAGAGGAACATCTCATTTGTGGTCGTAACATTGTTGCCTTCATGAATGTAAATTCCTTTTTGATTGTCCTAAGTAGTAAACAAAACCAATCATAATCTGAACTTATTTGACTAGGCAAATTGTGGAAATCCCAAAGAAAAAGTGAAAACAGATAAGGCATGTAGTGGCAACCTAGAGTTGAGGAATAAAGGCCTGAAGGAAGTTGAGGTATCTTCTTGAGGGTTGTGAATTTACACAGACAAGCAATTTTGGATCCATGTCCACCCTGTCTGGAGGGCAAAGCTTGAGGTGTGGCTGACAGCTGGTTTCCTCATACTTTTATTTATTCACAGCAGTAATTTTTAACCTTGGCCACATTTTGAAATATGCTTGGGTAGCTTTTAATACTTCCTAATACCTGAGCCCCACCCCAGAGAGTCAGACTTTTGTTGGGGGGGTGGATTTGAGGGGACTGGAACTTGACCATCACTATTATTTTAAAGCTTCCCAGATAATTCTAGCCTGCAACCAAGATTAAGGAGTGTGAACTTTGTGATAACAGAGAATATAATGCTGAAAATGTTGTACAAACAAGGAGTTTGGAATGGTCCACTTTCTCAAATGAGGTTCCTCATTGAATTATAGAACATCCAAAGTTATTTTAGGTAATTACTTTTTTTAGTTCCTCCAAGGATTCGTATAAACACTGCCATCTAGATGCATATGAACAAAGTGAATTCATTACATACGATGACTGTCTTGGGGCAATTAGGGCTTAATTTTCTCAAAGATCCCCAGTTATAGATAAGAGTGGGGGCATTACAAGAGTGAAAACTGCACACAGGGTGGCATAAATATTTGGGGGCACATTTCAAAGTCCTGAGACCGTCACTCCTGTACCCACTAAGGACATAGAAAAACTAACTAATCATGGCACTTTTCAAAGTTGGGAAAGCCTCTGTCATACAAATCCCCTTCACATTTGCTCCTATTTGCAGCCAACACCCAATCAATTAGGTTATGCATGCGTTGAAACTAGTAGCATCATGATGCTAAGCAAGGTCTCCAAATTATTCATCGTCCGAACTGGGGCAGTGTGTGCATTCATGTGTTCAGGAAGGACCATGACGGTTAAGCTGAGACATCAGGGGTCGACCGGGACATCTTCAAGCACACCAAGAGGCAGGCTTGCCCCAGTTCTGGATGGTAAGGGTGCTATTGGGAGGGAGACTCATTGGCCAGCATCAAGAGGGCCACATTATGAAGAGAAAAGTAGTATGTTCCCTGGACTCAGACAGAACTGGGTTTTGTTACAAACCTCCGCATCAGTTAGCTTTGCTGGCCTTGGTATGTCCAGTGCTAGGTACTTGAATTAGCCATCTTGGTCTACATTATATTCCAACTGTCTCATTGCTATGGAGTAGCTTCTCAATGAGTATGTTTTAATATATGGACAAACAAATGAGTAAATATATTCCAGAATCTCTCTCCATTTGATTTACCCTGCTGTGAATGTACTCTGTAGAAACTGTGCTCTGTAGAATGTACTCTGTAGAAACTGATGTTTCTACAAACTGATGTAGAAACATCAGTTTCTACAGAGTACATATTAGTCCTCCTAATATTAGGACTCATAACTGAACACCTGAATCCAAATCCAATCTCTCAGCCCTTACCTAGGGAAGTTAAGCACTCTAATAGTTTACATGTTTATTTCACAGCTTTATCAAATGCTGTCCTTATTAAACTGGGATATATTAAAAACTCCAAGTCTTTGTACATCAAATTGCCTTAATTGTCTCCAAAGTGTACCTGCATGTTTGATAGGTTGAATTTAGGATTTTTATGTTTATCCCTGTTAAATTAAACTAAGGTATTTTGGTTCTGTGTTTCCCCTACATTTGTTTACTTTAAGTTTTAATGTATCTTTATCATCATGTTTCTTACCAACAGTACTGAGAATTAGTAAGTAGTCTTAGGTCATTGATATCAATATCAATGGGAAATAAGAAGGGGAGAAGGGAAGAATACAGTGCCTTCCCCTAAAGGCTCTTCTTTCCATTGACATTACTTAGTTCATGATCATAACTGGGTACGGTTTACCTGTCAATAGCAAATCGATCCAACCGTGCTACCAGTCCACACAGATTTTATCATATTATCTAAACAGAATCTTAAGGAAGCATTACAGGTGGCCCTCTGCATCCCCCCTCAATTGCTTTAAGGACATACTCTACCAATCACCTTAACTTATATTTGGCAGGCAAGCATAACAAATACATGGAAAACATTTTGACTGCTGTATAATCTTTTCTTTAAGAGATCTGAACAATCCATACTGAAAGCTTCTAAAGACATAGTTACATGATTAAGACCCAATATAACACCTGGTCCATAGTACGCGCTCAAGAATCATGCTGAAGAATGTATCTTTAAGTGTCTGAAGATTTACTTAAGGGCTTAGACAGAGGATTACACTCTAAATAGTGAAAAGGATGCAGGTTTCTTATTAGCCAGATCAATGTTTTGTTACACCAGGATATTCTTAGCTTGTTAAAATAAGAGACAAAGAGGACACCATAAATAGTTAATTAACAATGAAATATTGAGCTTAAAACTTCCTCAAAAGCACTGGATTTTTTTCAGCATATTTGCTTAGACATTTGAGAATCCAGAGTTTAACGACATACCACCATGTTGTTCTCTGTTGTAACGTTTCCTATTATTTTGTGGCTCAGTGCATTTTCTTGGGCTGTTTCCTGATTCTGAGAGGTTCTGTCCTCAGAATGTCAGAGCCAGAAAAGACCAAGCAATAATACAGTCTTATATACCCCTCCAATAATCAGTGGTAAGAAGGAGATTCAGAAAATGACTTTTGACCTGCAGCTGTCAGTAGCTCTCCTCTGCAGACTTCCAGTATGGAGGGCAGCCTAGATCGTGGGGAAGAGCCCAGGTTCTTAGTCCAGACTGACAGAGATCAGATCCTGGTTAGGTCATTTGCAGAAGTGTGATCTCAGCTGAATGACTCATAACTTCTGGGCCTCAGTTTCCTCATCTCTAAAATGGGATAATCACTTCCCTGGCCTCCTGGGGCTATTACCAGGATCAGCTTGAGCTAACAGATGGGAAAGCCTTAGAAGAAGGGATGGCGTCTATGAGTTAGATTCCACTCTTGTCAATATTACCCTCCCACCGCCATCAGGGAGAAGCTCATGCAATCCTCTTCCAAGAAATATGTCCAGCTGTTTCACCTGTTTCTTCACCAGTTATTCTGTTTTGCCAATTAGTTCGTTCTGTCTTAGATAACTCAATGTCTTTCTCCCTGGGTCAGGTTGCCCGCCCGATAGACCCAGTGGAATATTTCAAATAAAATACATGCTTGTTGAATGAAAGTACATTTTCCTTTAAGGTACTGAATTTTAGAGATAGCTTTATCTTTTTTTTTTTCACATTCTTAATAGTTTTTAATAGAGAATTTTTATTCCTGGAACAGAGCTCTCAGCGAGCTTATGAACAATTCCTGTTAGGCCTCTTGAAAGAGGACGTTCATAATTGGATCTGAGAAGGAAGCCCCGTTCCCTGCGCCTGACAGCCCCAGCACTGAGCAAGCCCGAGAGAAATCAGAAGGTGGGGGTTTTGCTTTCTTTCTTTCTTTCTTTCTTTCTTTCTTTCATCAAAGAGGACAAAGATGTCAAAGAACTTTCTTTAAATCTCTTTCTCTTCTCTTTTTGCTAACTTCATCTCTCTCTCTCTTTCTTTCTTTCTTGCTGTTCAAAGTTGATTGATTTGAAGTACTATTTAAGACCTTATTATCTGGAACTGACTACTCTGCCCTGGTTCCCTGGACATTCCTTCTGTTTCTTAAGAAGTTCAACTTTTAAGAAGTGAAATTCAAAGAAATGTGCATGTTTGTACTTCAGGCAGTATGTCTCTTGGAAAAAAAAATTTAAAAAATTCAGTCCAAATGACTATGATAACCTCTTACCAAATTATAAGAGTACTTCTTAAAATGTAAAATAAAATGTTCTAAAAAATAAAATAAAATAAAATGTTCTGCTTGTTACATTCTGGAGCTAAAAAATATTTTGGAAGAAATGCAATAAGAGTGTAAAAAAATGAACAAAAAACACAAACATCTATGCTGTTCTGGAAAACAATGGACAAATAGTATAATCATATATGTTAAATGGAATAAAATAATTATTTCTAGTGAAAAAAGAAATTTCACTGGGATGCCTGGTTGGCTCAGTTGGTTGGACGACTGCTTTTGGCTCAGGTCATGATCCTGGAGTCCCGGGATCGAGTCCCGCATCGGGATCCCAGATCCACAGGGAGTCTGCTTCTCCCTCTGACCTTTTCCTCGCTCATGCTCTCTCTCACTGCCTCTCTCTCAAATAAATAAATAATAAAATATTTTTAAAAAAAGAAATTTCACCTTCCTCATCTGTGTATATTTACCTATTTGACATGCCAACATATTTAAAAAATAATGAAATTATCCTTTAACACACACCATCACATGATTTTATTTTTTTAAATTTTCTCTACATATAAATTTGAATATATATAATAATAATTTAAGTAATTGGCTAACTTGTTTAAGCTATATAATGAGCTAGGTAATTATTTCACATCATATAAGATGAGATATATTATCTTAGTTTTATGGTGTCTACAATGATCAGTTTTAATAACTATATTATACTTCATTCTGTTATATCAGGAGCCTGAAATCTGAATTATTTTATGACTCAAGTTAGCATGATGTCATTGAGCCAGAGTTTCCAAGAAGCAAGCTGCTGTGGGGTAAAGCAGAGAAATACATCTTGGAAGCAATCTCATGAAAATCTTGGGTCTGTGTTTTTGAAGATAGTGCTTCTTTGGTGGAAAAATCTAGAAATTTGAAAGCTGCAGTTCCATTTTGAGGATAGAACAAGGTCACACAGAAGCAGTTATGGAGACCATGCTCTGACTTCTCAAAAGCACTTTCGATTGGACCTTTCACAAGTTCCTCCTTTCTTCTCCCTGTACATTCAACGATTCTTTGTGACAATGTGAGGGAAAAAGTCCTCCCAAACGCTATTTTGCATTTCCAAACTGGTACAGTAGCATGAACATTCAGATGTGGTGAGAGCTTACGTGAATCTCGTGTGACTCTCAGGTATCTGTTCTGTCTGTAGGTTTCTCACCTACCTTGGAGGGTATGAGAAAAGGAATCCCAATCTTTAACAGCTTATAACAGAAATCCTTACCTGGTATGACATGTCAAGGAAGCCTTCTCTGAGGGAGTGATCTTGAAATGTGAGAGCGTGCAGGCGTAAAGTTAGAATGTAGGATGGAAAGAACCCACTGGGGAGCATCTCATACAGAAAAACAGGAAGTACTTACTTCCTGGCGTGGGGGCCAGCATGCCCCTTCCCGGAAGAAGAGAAGGCTGTGTGGTTGACAGGATTTTAAGCAAGAGATTGAATGGAAAACGTCCGACAGTCTCTGGAACAGAGATATTTGAGATGTTCTTTAAAAATAAATAAATAAATAAAAACCGAGTGAGTAGGAGGTCAAACTTTTCCTAATAATTTAGTCCTTATTTTAGTCATTCTCTTTTTGTCTTCTTCTATACCTCATATAGAAATATATACTCTCCATGCTATTCTGCAACTGGTTTTACTATATTCTAGGCCAGATTCACTGATGACATGTTTCTCTTTAGAAATGACCTCATCTGTGAGGAGTTACCATCCTCCAGGAAGAACTTGCCCACGTGTTCACCCATGATTGATTTGTGGTAGTGCATATTGCTTCCAGCAATATAGCTCCACACTGCTCTCCCTTTGGTAAAGAACATCCTTGTCTCAAAGTTTACTTTTGACTGTTAGTTTAGGCTTTGCTCCCATCAACGCTCTTAATGTTTCCAGTAAGGAAAAATTAGGAGCTAAAGACAACTTTCATTTGCTAGAAAAGTTTTGATCTGCTGAACAGAGCAAGGCTCTAGAACAGGTACTTCTTTCTTACCCAACAGGAGGACTGAAGAACTTTGCAAATGACAAGTGCAAGGATATATGTTTTGTGTGTCCCATTTATAGGGGAAATACTAAGGAACAGGAAAATTGTAGATATGGCAAAGTGTAATTTCTTCATGTGAAATACCAAGGCACTTGTAGATGAAAGTTTTAGTGACATGCCAATAACTCAGGAAATTTTAAAAATCCCTGGAGAAGTTCTGAAAATTGAGTGACTTTCACAGAAATCGTAAAAGTTGAGATCATTAGGGACTTGAACAGAAAGATGGCCTCCTATTGATGGCACGTCTAAGGAAAATCTGAAATGCTAAATGATTCTCCCTGACAATGACAACAATTACTTTACAGAATCTCATTTTTTAAAAGTGGGATGAGGTGATAAATCGGTCTTCATAAGGTCATCAGTAATCACCTAAATTAAGATACTGTACTGTTAATTGTGTGCAGAACCAATATGCAAACAGCTGGTCTCTCTGATCCACGCACGTGTGTTCTAGAAGGCAGCCTGTCCGGACAAACTAAACAGTCCCCAACCACTTCGGAAAATTATGCAGGAGTCAGCTACAACCAGTTCACTTGGTGTGCCTCCTGTTTTATGAGATCTGATTACAAATGCCTGCATTAGAAAAGAACTGAAATCCGGGAGTGCTTGGGTGGCTCAGTGTCTTAAGCTTCTGCCTTCAGCTCAGATCTTGGGTCCTGGGATCGAACCCCACATCGGGCTCTCTGCTCAGTGGGGAGCCTGCTTCCCCCCTCCACCCCGCCTGCCTCTCTGCCCACTTGTGATGTCTGTTTGTCAGATAAATAAAATCTTTGAAAAAAGAAAAAAAAAAAGAACTGAAAGCTGAAGTAGTGAAATGATTCTATTAGAAACACTGTTTCTTAAATTCTAGATGAATGCTGATAGATACAAGTGTTTCTGTTCAGTTAATAATTTGGTGCTCTTTAAAAATAATTTGATAAATTAAATAGCATCTACTCACTTGTCCAAGGTTGGTTGCCCCAGGAAACTGGCAGCGGAGTTTTGCCGTGAGTTTCCAGAGGTAAGAAGTGTGTCAGTGTGTTTGTGTTTGCATCACGCGACTGAGGTAGCCCGGCTCTGGTTCTAGAGTCCATGAATGCTTCTCTCTCTAGCTTATTGATCCTTCCTGCCTGATAAATCTTCAAAGAAGACGCTTATTAGTCAGTAGAGCAAAATGATTATAAGCAGATTTTGGAAGAAGATAGTCTGGCCTCGAGTCCTGGCTTTGCCCCTAAATGTATCAGGTACTTGAGGGAAATCATCTTAGTGCTTTCAGCCACCCCCACCCCTTTGTAAAGAGGAGATGATCTCAGTACTCTCAATGGGTGGTTATGAGTGTTCAGAACAGGCACAGGACCTGCTACGGATAACGGCTCCACGAACTGTTGGATACCACTCTTAGGAGGGGAGGAGATGGGAGAAGTATCTTTTTAGCCTGTTTAGAATATTCTGAATTGTTGGTAGGTAGATAGGTGGTAAAGAGTTCTTACAGAATTCATGACGATGATGCTTAAAAGGCAGCACGGACTGCCTTCTTCTGGTGGACATTCTCCTTGGGAGGTGGTGGGTTCTGGAGGCAGGTTGCTTTAACCCTTAGTGCCAGGAGACCCAACAGTGTGGTTTACTGAAATAGTTCTGCCTCATTGTCTTTGTCTAAATGTGTGAGACTCATATTGTGTTTGGGAGATTTCCTACAGAGTGTCCGTGGTATGTAGTGGGCACCCAGTGAAGGTAAGCTACTATTATCTGCAGGGAAAAGCATCTGTCAGATAAGAGAGAAAGGACCGCTGGGTCTGTCGTTTGTTGAGTGGGTGGACATGGGTGATTCCCAGCATCCTACGCCCATGGGGTTATCTTAGTCCAGTGGAAAGACATAGGTGATTTCAAATTTGTTTTTCCCTTTAAAGGAAGATTTTTCTTTTGTTTGCCTATAGCGCAAGATGGAGAGAATTGAATCTGCACTAATATTAAGCATTAAGATGGAATCCCAAAAGGTTGAAAGAAGGGAGATGGATAGGTTGTTTTGGAGAAGCAGGTCTGTACCAGGGACGCTAGCTGTGTCTGAGAGGTAGATAACAGCTCCCCGTGTGTCTCTAGGGCTTGCTGGAAGCTGGCCAGGATTTTCAGCTAGGAAATTGGGAAGGGTCCATCTTCCTTTTTTTTTTTTTTTTTAAGATTTTATTTATTTATTTGACAGACAGAGATCACAAGTAGGCAGAGAGGCAGACAGAAAGAGAGAGGAGGAAGCAGGCTCCCTGCCGAGCAGAGACCCCGATGTGGGACTCGATCCCAGGACTCTGGGATCATGACCTGAACTGAAGGCAGAGGCTTTAACCCACTGAGCCAAGGGTCCATCTTCCAAGCAGATCGCTCTTCTTTTTCTCCTTCTTCCGTTCCACGCCCTCCTCCACCTGGATCATCCTCCTCTTCTGTTCTCATGTGTACCTCTCTCATGGTTTATAGCAGCCAAAGACGTTTGACATTTGACTACTGTGTTTGGAAATAGAAATCCCAGTATCCCCAGCTCTGCCCCCATGACATCAGTCAGGAGTCATAAGGGGGTATTAATAGCTGTGTTTTCTTCATTGCAGTAGAAGTACAGTTAATACATACCAAAGGGATGATGGAAATACCACCACTGAGCAAACGCCCCAGTAATAATTATTTCAGACAATTGGCATCGATAATAAATATAAATATAGATGCTGAATCTATAGCCTATAGTACGATGAAAAAGAAGACATTTGCATATTCTGGAAGTATCTTTCCATAAGATATTTATTAATTGCAAAGGAGGAAAATAGTAACTTCACAGTGGAGCAACCTGGCAGACATCACATTAACCGTGTCATCAAAGTGAACATCGCAAGTAATGAGATGTGTCAACACCACTCTTTCCCCGGTATGATGGAAAGAGCAGGACACAGCACCACTCTTGTGCTGTTGCCCAAAAGGCAGACTCTGAGCTTAATCTTGATGAAGCATTAGACAAACCCAAATGGAGGGACAGTCTCAAAGTAAAATTAATTATTTTCTGGGGATTACTTAAACAAATCATCCTGAGCATATAATCCAATCTTGCTTTGCAGTAAAAACATCTTGCAAATAAATAATTACAAGATTTGTATTCAGCATATGGAATTATTCTAAAGCTTTTGGCAGATAGACCGAATTATCCATATGTCTTAACTAAATTCATAACAATAACTTATTGCCTTTCCAGAGCAATTTCAAAACCAGATATTTTACCAGGGCTCCAAAATTTATTTTATTTTTTTATATAAGCCAAAGCTGTTTAATATGAAAATATTATAGGATTTTCTGTCAAAAGCAACCGAGATGAGTATACCAGGAAAGCTTACTGCAGGATTTATTTGCACATTTTCTCTCTCTTGTGTTTTTCCCTTCCATCATTTGGGAAGAAAATAAGAAAAAATGCATTTTCTTCATGTTGTTCTCCTCTTTTTGAAATAGTATTTGCTGTTTGAGAAAGAGGCTCCTCGTTTGGAGCCCTGGTTTCCCTTATCAGAGGAGGTAGAATATTCCACAACTAACCAGTGGCGACAGCTAGGGTTGCAGAAGACAACAGGCAAATAGCTCCCTTTCCTGATTCTGGCCTGTTGCACCACTGACTATGTCTTGGACTTCCTAGATTTAGGGACTTTTGCTCCAAATTATCTGTCCCTTCTTATCTTTCCTCACTTTTCTGAACTCTGTTTGTTGGAGCCCACTCTCTGTAATGATGTTACTAGTTCTAGATTGGCTTTTCCTTGTGGCATCAATAGGGAAAAGAAATTCATTGATGTATGTCTGCCTCCCAATGGAGGAGCCCATGTCGTCATGTCCCAGATGTGAACAAAACTCATGTATTTCAGAATCAGTATATCATCACCGTATTAGTTTCCCATTGTTGCTGTGACAAGTTGTCACTACTTTGGTGACTTAAAACAACGTGACTTTGTTATCTGATAGTTCTGGAGGTCAGAAGACCAAAACGGGCTTCACTAGGCCAATGTCAAGATGTTGAGAGGATTGCCCACCTTCTGGGTGCTCAGGAAGATTGCATTCCTTCCCCTTTCCCATTCTAGAGGCTTCCTGCCTTCCTTGGCTCCTGGTCTCCAGGCAGCTGTCACATTTATCTGGCCTTAACTCCCCTGGCCACTTATTTCTCTTGTGAGGACCCTCTTGGTGACCCTGGGTTCGTCCAGATAGTCCAGAATATTTTCTCTGTCTCAAGAGCCTGAACATACACGTGTCCGCAGAGTTCCTTTTGCCATGGGAGATAATCTATTTGCAGGTCCTGGGGATTAGGATGTGGACATTTTGGAGGCCCATTACTCTGCTTATAAGACTCAACCTGCCATCAATATGCAGTAAGGATGTGTTGAAAAAGCAGGATTTTGAAGATGTGGGGAACAATTGACCCAACTAGGGTTCACTGATGTGCTGAATATGATTATTAATATTCATGTGGTGGTTTTTAAATGTTATCTCATTAGACACTAAGGTGCATGGACTATCTCTCTGGCTAGTTTCAGATAAAGTCTGCTCCATGAGTAATTTGTTGATTGGCTCTCTTCTTCATCACTGGCATGGACCAAGGTAAAACACACGGCAACAGCTGAGCTCCTAAGGCTCAGAGACAATGAAGGATATATTTTCACATCAATCGTATTGGTATCAACTAGTAAGTTGCTAATGGGGAGGAAAATGAGTTTAATTTTTTGGTATGATGCCTGGCATAGTCACATGTACTGAGGAATTTGATAAATGTTTTCATAAGATGTGGTGCATAAATGATTAATTCAGGAACACTGAAAAGAAATTTTAAAATAAATAAATAATTAAAAAGAAAAAAGAATGATTGTCACCACGATGATGAATGGGAATAGTGCCCCTTCCCTTCGGAAGGGGTCTATAAAGTATGCGGGATGATTCATGAGTAAGCATCAAACAGTGACATGGAGAGAACCATTACTCCCTGGGGAAAAGGATAGCAAATCAGAATCTCATGCCTCATTGATGTCACCTTCAGAAATCACAGCTCGAGTTGCTCTGCTTCTTAAGCCCCAATATTGTGGATTAGCCTTTTCCAGAGATATGTGAGAGTCAGGGCTTTGGTGAAGATTGGGCTGCAAACTAGCAACACTCTGACATCGTACACTACCCAGGACCATTCTTTCCAGTGTCGGCAGGAGAGGGGAAAATCCACTCAATCCACGGGAGGGCGAGCTTGCGGTCATGGATGCTGATGCTCCCCCCAACCCTCCCTGCCAGTCTTCTGAGGTAGCAGTGGAGAGCTCCCCGCTGCTGCACCTGTGAGATGGATCAGAGTAATTTAGCTCAAGGAAGCAGTGCTACAGAAATGGGCATAACAACCCTCATGTCTATTCTTCTGGCTCTTTATATTTATGGAATAAAGTAAAATTTGCTCAGAATATTTTTTTTAAGATTTTATTTGTTTATTTGACAGGCAGAGATCACAAGTAGGCGGAGAGGCAGGCAGAGAGAGAGAGGGAAACAGGCTCCCTGCTGAGCAGAGAGCCCGATGTGGGACTCAATCCCAGGACCCTGAGATCATGACCTGAACCGAAGGCAGCGGCTTAACCCACTGAGCCACCCAGGCACCCTGCTCAGAATATTTTAACTCTCATTTATAGTTTACTGGTTTCTGAATCAGAGTTATCACGCCATCTGACTAAGGAGTAATTCCACATGCCTCAATGGCACAACACACCTCCAGTAAACAAATAGAGCCATCACTGGCTGACAAGGAAATCATCCTGGAGCAGTTGAAACTCTTCCTTCAATGAGAATCGGGATATAAATGTTGAGCAAACCCCAAAGAAAATGCAAAACAAATCTGTGCTTAGGAAGATTATAAATCTTCAGAGCTCGGAGGAGACGACTGTTTAAGATCGCAATACCAGTCATGAGGTTATGTGAAATTGTTTCCCTCTTCCACTCTTGGAGTAGAGAGCATGTGTTGTGAGAGGGGAGGGTTGCACTTCAGAGAAAGCATGCTGTTTCCTTCCATGTTTCAAGGCACTTTAGTGCTGTGTGTTGGTGAGAAAAAAACTGATCTTGGCTCTCCTTTGTGACCTTCTGTCTGCATTGTTTCATGAAAGTAGTTAAGGCCGCCCCTAAAATGATAATAATGGCACAATTCCAGGGGTATATTGGACAGCATGCCTAGAGAAATACACAAAACCACAAAAAATGGGAAGTTATACAATGTTCTCTAGCCAGTGATAAATAAGGTACACAGAGATGAAAATGTCTCTGTGTGTGCCCGTGCGTGCGGCTGACCCCTAGAAGAGTGTATGGAATGGGTTCCACTAGAAACCCAAAAGAGACAGAGTCATTGCGGACATGGAAGCCGTCCATGCAGGCTTCCATGGCGCTCAGCACTGCGTCCTCACTTGGGGTCCTTGGTCAAGGCCCTCACTCCTCCAAGAGCCATGCCAGGCTCATGAGCTTCAGCAGAACTTTTTTTTTTTTTTACTTATTTGAGAAAGAAAATGAGGGAGGGAGAGGGAGAGGATGAGACGGGGGACGGTCAGAGGGAGCAGCAGACTCCTGGCAGAGCAGGGAGCCTGATTCAGGACGGGATCCTGGGAATCCAGGATCATGATCCCAGCTGAAGACCTTCGCTTAACCCACTGAGCCACCCCGGCGCCCCCTGGCGGAATTCATTTTTATCAGCTAGGCAAGGACAATAGGTGGCATCATAATAAGAATAACCATAAATACGTATTTTTTTTTCCCTTGCACATGTTTATTATTTTATTAACTTTTCTCTAGGATAGAAGGACTGCATAATGAAGAGTGTCAAGTCAACAATTTTTGAAAGACTTGTATTAGGGAATCTACCTAAATAAAACAAGGATGACTTTAAAACAGTCTAATGATTCTATTCGTTTGTTATTTTTAAATTTTTTTCTAAAAATGAAAAAAAGGTGTTGCCTCTGCTGATTATAAAAACATGCAAGCAATTCAAAACAATATCCATTTGAACAAGTATTCATCTTTTAATTCTCTTTGTGATATACCTGAATTCAATTTTATAGCTATTGTGCCCTAGTAGCAATTGGGTATAGAAAGTAAGAGGCCACGTGTCTTTCTAGGGCATCAGTTCAGACTCATTCCATTTCTTTCCTTTTCTTTGTAATTTTTGCAACGTTGCAAGTATAACTGAGGCTGGTCCTCATGAATTCCAGACATGTAACTTGTAAAGTAAATTGCCGTCCACCAGTCCAGAGCAAATTGACTTATGATTTTTTTCAAGTATTTTTACAACTCACTGAAGAACGACTGAATGTCCAGATAATAACAAAATCAATATATAAATACAAAACATTTTATAGATGGATAGATAGATAGATAATTTATTCATTTATTTATTTATTTGAGAGAGAGAGAGAGCAGAGCAAGAACAGGAGTCCAGGGCAGGCAGAGGGAGAAGCAGACTCCCCACTGAGCGAATAATAATGCAAATAAATAAATGAATACTGCTCACTAAATGCCAGGCTCTTACTAAGAGCCTGATGCTGGGCTCCAGCCCAGGACCCTGAGATCACGATCAGAGCCAAAGGGAGATGCTTGACTGACTGAGCCACCCAGGCGCCCCTAAAGGCTATATATTTTTACACATGTTAAAATCAAGGAATTACTTGAGTAATTAATACGCTTATTCAGTTGCCAGTGTAATTGTTATCTTCACAGTATTTTATACTTCTTGCTTCTTTTTTCATAAGGAAATCCTTCCTATACCATGTTGATTGAATATTTTGGAAGACATGACGTTAGAAGGGCTAAGCAAAGAAATTAAAATGTTTGCACCATTTAATTATTTCATTAAATTGTAGTTTCTGAACTGGAGAGGGCCTCCAAGTTGAGCACTGAATTGGAGCAGCCACCTGTGCCTCAGTATCTTTGCCCGGGGCTGATCCCATCTATTCTTGAAACTTCTCTAGGACGTGAAGTCTGCTGCCTCCTACAAGAGGCACTTCCGTTTGTATTTAATGCTATTCTTTCTTTTCCAAAACTTATATCTCTTTTTTGGTACATTCCAGGATTAGCTCTATAGCAATATTACATGAGTCATGTCCTATCTGCAGAAAAACTGCCTGATTTTGGATATAGACACAGATGATATACCCAATCGCTGATATTATGTTAAAGGGTTTTCATTCTCAAAGGAAGCTTTAAAATTCTAGAATTTTTTAGAAATAATGTAACTGTTCTATTTGATTATGTGTTTAATTAGAGAATTACTTTTGAACTAATCATATACAAATCTATAAACCAAAGTTAGAAAGAACCGTAAACTCCTATGAAGAAGAAAACAATCTACTCAGAACATAGGCAGTTCAATGAATCCTTAGTCTGTGGGACCAATAACCTTATTCCCAGAAGGCAAGAAATTCCCCTGATGGTATCAGGGTATTTATTTATTGAATACAAATATGTTACAGTTCTATACACTCAGCTTCATTCAAAGTACCACTCTTGCCCCCGACTTTTCTTCCCCAATTTTATATCCAATGGAAGATAAAATTTAGTGTCTGTCAGACAGTTCTTTGAGGAAAAGTCAAGAATTCTGATTCTAGATCATTTATGTTTCATTTTTAAAGAATAAGCAATCTTTATTTTGTGGCATTTCATGGACGCGTACAAAGACTAGACTGTGCACTATCTCTTGCTGTGTACAAGTTATCCCCAAGACTTAACAACTGAGAAAAACAAACATGTTTCATCTCACAGTATCTGCGAGTCGGGAATTCAAGAGCAGCGTAGCTGAATGATTCCTGCTTGGGGTCTCCCTGGGAGCAACAGCTGTAGGTTTGTGGTCATCACAAGGGGCCTCCAGGCATTGGTATTAAAAGGTCAGGAGACTGTGGAACGGAGCAGGGAGCGATCCGGGGAAGCAGGATGAGGAGGAGACCCCTTCTGCAAACAGAGCACCTGGGTTGGCGACCACAGAGCCCTCCTGGGACCCTCTCCAACAAGCAGACTTTGGGAGACCCAGTCAGCTCAATGAATAAGTCCCTCATCACGTTTACCCTTCGGTGAGTTGGCTTTTGGCCATGATGTCTTCAGCAAGTAGTCCAGAGTCACAGTGAAATTGGCACAGGAATGGGCAGCAGCTCAGGGGCAGAATGGAGACCCAGAAAAACAACCTTATACATAAATGGAATGCAAATAAATAAGGAAATATCGCTCACTAAATGCCAGTGGGATGGTGGTGCAGCCATTGAAATAAAAACTCAGAGACAGAAAGAGGGAGAAAAAAAGGAATGAAGGAAGGAGGGAAGAAAGCTTCATGCTTTTTACCAAATTATTATCTGGTATTTGATATTTATTTACTCAATTATTTAATAATTATTTAATATGTATTAAATGTTAAGGTGTCTTAACGTACAGCTCCCTCCTAGCTTTCCCCAGCAGTAAGTAATCTAAGAACGAGAACCAGAGCCAGAGTCACAAGCGTCAGCCTTTTTTAACCTATAAAGTAAACAAGTCATGGACATGAAATGTACAGCATGGGGAATATAGTCAATAATATTGTGATAAAGTTGTATGGTGACAGATGGTGACCACACTTACCATAGTGAGAGCATTGAGTAATGTGTAGAACTGTCAAATCAATATGCCGTACACCTAAAGCTAATAGAACACTTTCTGTTAATTATACTTCCATAAAAAAAAAAAAGACACACAGACTGAAACAGAAGGGCTAGGGAAAGATAATCCATGTAAACAGGATGAAAACCTGATCTACAGGAAAAGAACTAACCCTAGAAGCAAGGTTTCAGAGCACAAGGCAAGGTTAGGGGTCCAACATGCAATGACTCTGAGATCATGGGACAGGTTATTCAGAATGTCTTCCAGCCAGTCCCAGCAAGCAAATTCTACATTATATTAAGGAGGATAATTGAGAGAAAGAATGGTGTTTTGAAGAAGATCCATTGTATGAAATTGAGTGAATGAGGTAGCATCAGGGATGGGAGGAATGCTCCCAGGCTGGCCAGGTGAATGATGGAAGCAAACTCTAGCCATGAACACTAGTGTGATGGGCCCCCGAGTCCTGGTGAGGCAGGAGAGCTCAGCAGCAGGTCTTCAAAGCCAGAGAGTGAGGACTGATTTCTTCATTCAAGGGTATGTTGATTAAGTGGGATTGACACGGAAATGGAAGTATGAGAAATCTATTGTACAAGTAACTATGTAAAGACTGGCAGGAGGAAGGCAAGAGTCTGGGAAGAGGTCAGTGGGAAGTATTTGCAAAGGGTGGGAAGGCACCTTTAACTTGGGTGGATCTTAGATGTCAGATTGCAGGTGTCACTCACCCTGAAATTCATGTGTCCAGGTCGGATTTCTCAATGTTGTGGTTAGGCACTGGAAAACCTACAGAGCTGCCGGGTCATAGTGGAAACAATCACTTTGGTGGTTCTTTCAAAATATATTATAGATGATCCTCAATGGAAAGTGCAGTGCGTAATTAGATGACCTGATTTGGTTGCATTTTCAGTGAGAGAAAAGGTAAGCTATGTGATCACATATGCGATTATACAATTTAATTTTTCTCATATTCAGAGTGAGGTCCTTTTATGACAACAGTAATTAATTTGGGTGAAATGTCACAAACATATTATTTTTCTATTGATTTTTGGAAGTTTGGAGGTTTCTTTTTTTTCAGGATGATGAAATCTGCTATGTTGTCAGTAAGATTCATGTGAAGGAAAACTTGCCAGTTTTCGCCCACTGCTAATCCTAAATCTGTTTCAATCTAGGTAGTACAGTATGTACTGTTGTTTCCAAGCAGAGGAGAATTTGTTGTGCACAGAAAAAGAATTTCTCATTTTGGACCTCACTTTTTTCCCCCCCTTAGGATGTTGGGCATTTGGAAGTGGACATAAAATCCAATAAAATTTTACTATCTTGGAGTTAATATATTCTTTGATTAATCTTTTACTTTTTTAACTCACTGGTCCCTCATCCTCATAATAAAAAAGAAGAAAGTTAGCACTTGTTTATGAAGACAGGATATGTACAATGTACAAGGCAGAGAGAAATTTGCAAATGCATTTCTTATATAAAAATTATAATAAAATCAGTTAACTTTGTGTATCTCAATTCACCGATCTATGACATGTTTTAAAAATAAGTTAGCAAAAGTAAATTTAAAGAACTATGTTAAGTCATACTTACTAAAATGTCCCACAGAGTTTATTCTGAAAATGCAAATATTTCTAGATTATGGTTTTTCTCCCATGGGTTTTATTTGAATTTAAACATTATAATTCATCACTTAAATTTTTATCTGGCAATGGCAATTGTGATTTTATCTTTATACTGAAGTTATGAAGCATTTACTTCTAGAATGTTGATCAAGGGTAAAATTGTCTGTAGCTATTGATAAAAAGTAAATTTTAGAATAAGCCTATTTTTTAAAATATTATTTTAGTAGCCTGGTTATTGATGAGTTCGACTTTTAAGAATTGTCCCTTTCCAAAAAAAAAAAAAAAAGCCACTTACACATATATAAACATGTTTTTACAGAAACATTTTTAGTCAAGATTGAGAAGTAAGATTTAGGTTAACCTGTATGGTAAAAGATAAATACAAATTTAGTTTACAGGGAGCCATGCATTCAGTAAGATTTGGTACCATTCTTTGTAACTGGAAAGAAGAAAAAATATTATTATTTAGGGATGATATGATCTTTATCTTTGGAAAATGCAAGGTAATTTAATGAAAATCTGGTTGAAAAAAATAGAGGTCAGTTATATATATATATATATAGAGAGAGAGATATATAGATATCTCTATATATAGATAGATATCTCTCTCTATATATATATATATATATATATATATAAATGGAATGCAAATAAATAAGGAAATATCGCTCACTAAATGCCAGTGGGATGGTGGTGCAGCCATTTGAAATAAAAACTCAGAGACAGAAAGAGGGAGAAAAAAAGGAATGAAGGAAGGAGGGAAGAAAGCTTCATGCTTTTTACCAAATTATTATCTGGTATTTGATATTTATTTACTCAATTATTTAATAATTATTTAATACGTATTTAAATATGAAAATGTGACATCATGAAAGTACAATATATATATAGGATTCTTTAAAAATTAATTTCAGCATGGGAAGCACATGATCATTATGAGAAATTATTTTAGCATGTAACTTTGACAACATAAATTTTAAAACAAAATATGAAAGATACACCCATCCAACAAAACTCCCATTTAAATGAATGGAAGTTGAATGAAAACTTGAGAAAAAATTTTTTCAATATATAGGACAGTCCTTCTCTCCTTAATTTGTATTCATAATAAATGATCAAGGTGAAGAGGAAATCCTCACAGTAGACGAAAATAGTAAAATACATAGAATTGATTTACAAAGGGAGAAAAATAAATGGTCATTAAACCATTTAATTATCCTGTAATAATTCACCTTTACTTATCCTGTAATTTTACTTCAATGAACTCGTTTCCACATTTCAATTATATCATTCTGATTTTTTTAAATTTAAAATTGTATTTTAATTTTAATTTAATATTAATTTTAAAATTGTATAGAGATGATTTGAGAAGATTGATGAGTTTGCTTTTGCCATCCTCCTATTTGCCTATATTATGCAAATAGGACTTATTAACAGACGACACTAACACGTAGAAATTGTGTGTGTGTGTGTGTTTTTAAAGATTTTATTTATTTATTTGACAGAGATCACAAGTAGGCAGAGAGGCAGGAAGAGAGAGAGAGGAGGAAGCAGGCTCCCTGATGAGCAGAGAGCCCGATGCGGGTCTTGATCCCAGGACCCTGGGATCATGACCTGAGCTGAAGGCAGAGGCTTGAACCCACTGAGCCACCCAGGTGCCCTGAAATTGTGTTTCTTATAACCAAAATATGACTTAAGACTATTATCATTTAACCTTTTTATCATTGCAGATAACATGTACTTGGAATTAGGTGGTAATTAATTATTCTTTTCAAGTTTATTTATTCGGAACCACTTGCTAAAATATGCTATTAATACATAAACATAGATTGTACAATAATACATATTAAGTATTTCCTGTAAAAGCCAAAGGCTTCTTTTCATCTTGGCTGATAGAAATGGAATTATTCTCTTCTTCTTTGTGTTCCCTTCTGACTGGGTCTAGAAAAGATGTTCCTCCTTTTGGCAAGAAAACTGCTATTAATGTGTTCAACAAATCCAGCTTACATTTTTTCTTTTCTTTTAAATCTCACATGGCTTTCATAGACCACACACAATGGGAAATCCTTCTCATAATATTTCCCTAATGAGAAAAATGGGTGTTTTTGCTGGATAGCGAAGTGACACTCTACCTTTTGTTAGGTAGACACTGTGCACCGCTACAAAAGCGTATTTCTTTTACTATCACCAATGAAGATTCACAAGTTCAAATACAGCATGAACTCTGACTCCCTTTCTGAGACGCCTTCCTGAGGCCAGATGCTCTCTCGCAGTACAGCTGGAACGGGAACCCTGGCAGTGTGCTGTGTTAGGGTGTTAATGGGTGAGTCTGCATTTTCTTGATATTACAGTTCGCAAATATTCTCGAGGCAAGATCGAAGAACCACTGTCCGATGCTGTGCATCAGCCATAACATTATGTGACAGTGACATGCAAAACACGCTACATGCTCTACGAGCTCAGCAATTGTGACTTGCTGCAGGGGACATAAACAGAGCAAGGGGCAGCCCTACTACTATCCTTTAGGACAACCTACGGGGCTGGTGAAGACAGCATATCTAGCAATCTGGGAGTCCAGTAAGAACCCTGCAGTGGCACAAACAAGTCCCTATTCTGATAACCCGGAAAACGGTGGCCTTGCAGACAGCAGATGTCATGCATACCCCATCACCGTGATCATTTACTAGTATTTTTTAACTTGGTCTGAGTTATTTTTAATATCATTAAAATTCAAGTACTTTTTCACAAAATGAAAATCATAACAGTGCCCGATCCTTATCATAATGCTCAGGATTAAAGGAGGCAACTTCTGTGACACGGTTAGCCTGGTGCTTGTTATAAATAAATCTTCAGGAAGTGTGAGCCATTCTTGTTGCTGTTGTCTCAGAGAAAGCTGAGGTTCCTCTGGGAAACTCATTTCAGTGCGTGGAAATCTGGACCTTATGGTGTTTCTGTCTCTGTCACTTGGAGTCACAGCTCATTTAGCTGTGAAATTGTGAGTTGGACAGATTTTAATAATTTGTAGATTGTCAGGTTTTTAGAAGTGCAAATCAGATTGTGTGCACGGCTTCCCATTGTTCTTAGAATAAAATAATGAAGGGAGCTAGACCTTTGCCAACCTCGCTGGCCTCGGTTCCAGCTTCTCCCTTCACCACATCACTACTCCTGCACCCCCAGATCTGCAGGGGTGTTCCAGAGGAACCTCTCACCGGCATTCTGTTGTTGTCTTTCTGGACTTCTCCCAGGCTGTCCTTTGACCGGCAATGGCCCCTTCTTCCCATTCCTATTTGCCTGACTAGCTGTTCTCATTCTTTAAAAGCGACATCTCCCAGGAAGCTAACACCAAGTCCAGTCCATGTCAATGCAGCAGTGTGTGCAGGGATGAGAGAGGGAGGGAGCTCATAGTGCATTCTAAGTGCTCAGTAAATATAGCTCATCTTGCTTTCTTTTGAGCCCTGAATACTCTGCTCTCCTTGGTGACTGCCTTCATTCTCTGGTCACTTACCCTAGCGCCGTGAAACACAGTGAGGGGGGTACCACCGTGGTCTGTGTGCACGCCCTGTCTGCAGAAGCGAGTGCAGGCGAGGCCCACAGAAAAATTGGACGCCTGACTATCTGCATGTGGGGTAAATACATGATTTCCGGTCAACTTCAGACTTTATATTTTATCTTCAGCCTGTGGACAAGATTGCAACAGACCATCCCCAGAAGAAATGTATCATGGGCCCTGCCACATAGGGAAACCCACAATCTCCTTACATTTCCTTGAATTTCACTTTCCTCCCTTTTGTTCCTAAGGCTTCTCCAACCATCCTTAGGGTCTTAAGAGCTAAGATGTAATTTTGTTGTAAGAGTGTGTATATATATATATATATATATATATATATATTTTTTTTTTTTTTTTTTACATTCTAAAGATGCAACCTAAACAAAACAGATGCCTAGTTTTAAACATTTCTGTTGGTAGTATTTTTTCTTTCTTTTTTACTTTTTTTTTTACTTTTTTAAAAAATTTAAGTTCAGTTACTTAACATATAATGTGTTACTGGTTTCAGAGGTACAGGTCTGTGATTCGTCAGCCTTATATAACATCCAGTGCTCAATACATCCCATGCCCTCCTTAATGTCCATCACCCAGGTATCCCATCCCTCCATGCCCCTCCCCTCCGCAACCTTCAGTTTGTTTCCATAATTAAGGGTGTCTTACAGTTTGTCTCCCTCTCTGGCTCCGTCTTGTTTTATTTTCTCCTCTCTCCCCCTATGATCCTCTGTTTTGTTTCTTGAATCCCACATATCAGTGAGATCATATGATAATTGTCTTTCTCTGATTAACTTATTTTGCTTAGCGTAATACCCTCTAGTTCCATCCATGTCATTGTAAATGGCAATATTTCATTTTCATGGCTACATAATATTCCATTGTATGTAGATATACTACATCTTCTTTAACCATTCATCTGTCATTGGACATCTGAGCTCTTTCCATAGTTTGGCTATTGTGGACATTGCTGCTATAAACAAAAGGGTGCATGTGCCCCTTTGGAGTACTACCTTTGTATCTATGCTATAAATACCCAGTAATGCAATTGCTGGGGTGTAGGGTAGCTCTATTTTCAGCTTTTTGAGGAGCTTCCATACTGTTTTTCTGAGTGGCTGCACCAGCTTGCATTCCCAACTGTTGGTAGTGTTTTGACTCTGAATTTGCTGTACTATCTCCCACCTCCAAACCTAACTGTTCTTAAAAATCTCATGACTGTAGAGCATCTCTGGGCTGAGTTTTTTTTTTTTTTTAATTTTCTTATTTTAATTTTATTTATTTATTTGTCAGAGAGAGAGAGAGGGATAGAGAGTGAGCACAGGCAGACAGAATGGCAGGCAGAGGCAGAGGGAGAAGCAGGCTCCCTGCTGAGCAAGGAGCCCGATGTGGGACTCGATCCCAGGACGCTGGGATCATGACCTGAGCCGAAGGCAGCTGCTTAACCAACTGAGCCACCCAGGCGTCCCTCTGGGCTGAGTTTTAAGGTCTCTCTCTCTCCCCCAGAACCAATGTTTCTAATACAAGTGGAAGTTGTAGGTACGTGTAGATCTTTTACACAATAGATGCAGAATTGCCGTGATTTTCCCTGTGTTTTTTGCACCATCACCCATACCCCTTTATGATTTTGAAAAAGAAATATGAAGCATAGGCGAAGTAAATATTCTGAAACTGAATCATTAAATTTGTATCATTGCCCTCTTCCTGAACGATTTAATCCCTGCCTATCTTCACCTTCCCATCATTGAGGGTTTACTTCAATTCCTTTCTCTCTATGAAAATACTGCATATATCATTTTCTTGTATCTCTTTATTCCTTCAACTTCTAATTAAGCTTTCCACCTTTAATCATAAATTGCTTCTCATCAATTTTTAACCAATTTCAATTTGTGTCCAATCTTCGTAATGCGTGAGAAAGCTAACATAAGTTAAGAGTTCAGGTTTTGCAGTCAGATGGGGTGAATTGAAACATATCCATCCAGTCCATAAATATTGGTTGATCTCTCCTTCTGTGCTGAGAACATGTTGTGTTCTAGACACTAAGATACAACGATGAATAAAACATCAAAAATTCCCGTTTTCTAATGGTTGACATTCTAGGAGGTGGTGACATCATAAAAACAACTAAACAATACGTATCATGATATCAGGTATTGATATGTATATGAAAGGTGGAAAGAAGTCCAAAGAGATAAAAAGCGAGAAGGTTGGGAGCATGCTGTTATTACTTAGGTAGTGTGGACAAGAGACACCTGTCTGATGATATAGGACAAAATGTGAGGATATAAGAGAGAAGAATATTCCAGGAAGAGAAGGATCAAGTGTGGAAAGGCATGTCCTTGACATGTTCCAAGAACAGCAAGCAGTCAGTGTGCCTGGGGCAGAACAGCAGTGACATAAGCAGTGAATCTGGAGAGAAGGCAAGGTTCTGGCCTTGGGCACCAGGACACAGATTCTGAATTGCATTGGCAGAAGCCATGGAGAATTGAACAGGACAGTGGCATGCTCACACTTGCATCATGAAAGAACTTCCCTGGCTGTTCTGTGGATAACAGATTCTAGGGAATACCTTTCAAAAGTTTGGACCATTAAACTGGTATAAATCCATTTACAGTGTGGCTCAGTGCAAATACATGTTTGTATTATGCATGTTTATATCATGAATAATAGTGTCATGAAATAATCCTTCACAAAGTGCAACACACATTATATTTCCAATTCCACTCTGGTTTCCCCTTTACTTTTATTTTGCCAAGTGACTACAATACACTAGGTACATTTTCCCTCCCAGTTCTGAAATGCACTACTGTGGGACATAAAGAATAAAGAGCATGTGTACTTATCAGGAAGCAGAAGTAGAATTTTACATGAGAGACAATGACGGCCTTAACTAAGGTGGGTTCAGGGAGGTGTAGGGGGCAGTTTGCTGGTGGACTAGATGTTTGGTGTGAAAGAAACAAGGTTGTGGAGATTTTTATTTCTATTTCTTCCCCTGAGCAATCTAGGCTTATTCAAGAAGGCACAGAGGACTGAAGGAGGAAAGTTTTGGAGCAGAGAGTCAGTAGTTCAGTTTGGGATATGTTCAGTTTAAAGTTCCCTTAGACTTCAAGTAGCATTATCAAATAGCCATCTAGAAGCACAGGTTAGGGCAGAGGCTGAAACTGGAGATAACATTTTGAGGTCTCTAGCCAAAAGCCGTTTGCTGAGTGAGATCATAATGTGAGCAAGTGAAGATAGGAAATATCAAAAGCCCAAGATGTTCAGAAAGATTGGACATATCACCAGGAAGACAAGGATACCTGTGAAAAGTCCAAGGAAATAAGGGAAAACCAGCAGCACATGACATCTTGGAAACCAAGTGAAAAGGGTGTTTAATTGATAGGAATCACCTACCACAGGTAATGTAATGAGTTGAACCAAAGACAGTTGATCTTCATGGTTTCATCACCCCAACATAAAACAAAATCTCTTTCAAACCCACTAATATTTTAGTGCTCGCTTCGGCAGCACATATACAAACCCACTAATATTTTAAATATTTACCACTTCTTGGGAAGCTCCAAAAATTGCTTTATGTGTGTGTGTGTATATATATATATATAGAGAGAGAGAGAGAGGGAGAAAGAGAGACTATTTTCATAAATTTGTCATAAAACTGCACCTTTGAAAGCTGGTAGTACACCTCCCAATTCTGGTATTCTGGAATAGGTATATGTACCTTTCATTATCACATACACTTCTATTAAATCCCTTCTCCTCATCTGTAGTTATGGTGTGTCCCATTCCCAGCATCTGATGATCCAAATTTAAAAGCTATCATGCTTTGGAGTAATCAATAGACAGGGAAAGGTGGCCCATTTGCAATGCTTGGGTTTGCTCTGAAGAAACCATGTGTAGAGGTGGGGCATTAAAAGAAACTGAGAGTTTCTGGGGTGGGTGAGCCTGGTGGTGGGTATTAAGGAGGGCATAGATTGCATGGAGCACTGGGTGTGGTGCATAAACAATGAATTTTAAAACCTTGGAAAAAATAAAATTAAATAAAAAAAAAGAAAGAAGTGCAAAGTGGTAGAAGGTTCTCTTTGGTGTCTATCACATGAATGAATGTAAAGTAATTAATAAATATCTAAATGGGGGGGGGCAATGTATTGGACAAATGATGGTGTAGTTAGAAATCTCCAGTCTGGCTGTAAGGTATATTTATGTAATTCACATGAATTGATGTTATCAGCTCAAGATCTGCAATTTACTTTCTGGATATCTATAGATAAGATAGATATCTTTCTGTAAGCCTTAGCTTCCACATGTACATAATGAAAACTGTATTCGAACCAATTTTGTTGGTTGTTGTGGTGGACATGTGCAACAGCACGCAGAGCTTGTGGAGTGTGTCCACTCATCTCCTCTAGTTCACCCCCACTGATGTTCTTTGAGTTTCCTGAATGTACCTGAGTCATCCTTCACCCTGAGACCGGGCACGGACTATTCTTCTAGGCCTCGTGTTCCTCACTCATCAATTTCTGCTCATCCGTGGTGGTGAAGCCCGGGCAGCAGGTCTCCAGCAAAATCTTCCCTGATTGTGCAGACTCTTTTCCAGATTTCCCTCTACCTGGCCTTTCCTTCTCGCACTTTGTCTTTTTGCAATATTAACATGGTGATCTGATTAATTTCTTCCAAGACCATAAGTTCAACGAGGGATCATTTCTGTTCTGTGCATCATTTTATCTCCAACATCTATCCCAGAGGCTGACATTCCATCAACATTTGTTGACCGAATGGTTGATGAATATCATTATTTCTTTGCAGTGGTGATTGGGTGGTAGGTCCTTTTTAAAGAACCTATTCAACTGACATCTGACATCCACCATTTGGGGCCCAGGCAGCAGCCAACCCTTCTGTTCTGAGAACTTCTTTCAGCATAAAACTGATGATCTATACACTTGAGTTTTCTTTGTTGATTCATCTTTTTAAACTCCTCACTATTATCTGGCTCAATATTATTTTGCTATGCTGTATCGAATCCATAAGATTCATTCTGTAGCAAATTTCTATTCCTCCTGAAGTATACATGGTAGACAGCGTTGGAATATTTGTTGGCTTTCCAGCTTCATCTCTGACATCCCTGTTTATTATTCTGTACTGAAATTCATTCTCAGCTTTCATGAGCACATACTGCTAGCTCTTTTGATAACTGCCTTCTTAGGAATCAACCGTTTCTTCTTCAGAATTTGCTTTCTTTGGGTCAATTTAACCTTAAAATTTTTCAAAGTTCTACATGGCCATTACAATAGTTGCAAAAGTATTTATTTTTATTTTCTGAATGTGTTGTCTCAGTGCAAAAATCCACTGAAGCCATTGTTAATTCAGGGGAGCCGTTATGGGGCTGCTGAGAGACCTGAACAGCCATTTACTCTTTAACTGCCCCCTTCCTGGAATGGTTCGTGCAAGGAGTTGTTTTAACCTCCAAGTTGCAAGTTTCACACCAAAAGAAGTTCAGTGAGAAAATTTCTCAGAATTAAATTTTAGCGAGGAGAAAAATGTTCCACCCTGAGGTAGGAGTCGGTGGATGATTGGGTTCATATATCTTTCAAAAAGTTGTATTTCAGAGTGGGTTTTAAGGTTACCTTTATCATGATGACATATTTTCATCTGCATGTCTTACAAAGAGATCTGCAAATAAACTTTTGTCTTTTCAGAACTTTCATGGGTTGCACTCTGAGGCATGATAAAATCATCAATTAACCCTGATAAATCTTCAGCCTGACTTTTATGTAAGCCTTACGAGGGTTAAAGGATAATGGCACTCTATGCTTTTATTCCTTTCCAAAAACTAGAACAATCTTAGGACTACTTTTTAAAAAAAAATAATGTAAGATTATGGTTATATGAAGTAAAAATAAGATTCTTTTAGTTCGGATATAAAAAAGAAAAAGAAAACTGAAAAAGCATATATTTTCAATCATAAATATAATGTTCCTAAATGAGATGAGCCATTGCTTTTCTTGGATCTTTGAGGGGAGAGAAGGTATCAGATTCCTTGTGGAAGCACCTGCCTTCCCTGCTTAGCATTTATTAAAACTACTGACCACTTTCCTCGCAGCTTTGTAGGACTGATTTAGCAACTTGCTTAAGTATTACATCCAGCATGTCATATAAGCTGTGAAAAATGCATTTGTTTTCATCTTCGGAGAACATTTCAAACGTTGAATTATGCATTTTAAAGACCAAATAAACAGAGTTATTGAGTAGCCAGGACGTCTAATCACTCCAGACATGCCATTTTTTTCCCCCAGACCAGATCTGCCTGCAGAGAGGCTCTTTACTCAGCGGGATTCCTACCAGCTGCCTATGTGCTCTGTTAGAGCAAATACATTCATTACACAGGAAAGCAAGGTACTGAGGATTGAAAAATATCTGAAAATAATTTTTAAGTACAAGAATTAGAAACTTTGAATTGTGTCTGTGATCATCCTTCTATGCATCCAAGCCAGAAGAGATTATGGAAACAGAGTGAAAAGGCAGGAAGCAGAATTTGGGGTCAGATAAGGAACACCAGCCCTATGTGTGGCAAGAAGCTGCGATTAGTCAACTCAGAGGCTAACTTATCAGGCCTGGGGGCACCCAAACCTAGACACTTTGACAGTGACAAAACTCTGGCCTCTCGCAGGACACTTCTTACACAGTTTTTGCTGAGGCCTGATGTTTGGGGCAATAGATTCGGCTGAAAAGTTGAAGAGTTGGGGTGGCAGAATGTCCAGAAACAAGGGAAAAATCCTAAAAGTCATGGATTACAATGTTATGTTCATAACTAGTAATCGTGATAATTCTAGATAATCTATGAAGAGGATACATCATCACTCCCTATACTCAAGAAGCCAGCCTTCTTAGGTAAGAATGATTGCCCCTTCTACAGGCAAGGAAACTGAGGCCTAAAGAATTTAAATCCTTTGCATAAACATACAGATTTCATATTCAGCTCCTGCTTCGAAGCCCATACTTTCCATGTCTCTTAGTGAACATGTGGTTGCAGCACAATACCTCTAGTTGATGTATTTATGAGCAAAAGCCACGAATGACTTATTTAACTCAAATAAAATCTAGATAACAGCGTCAAGTACTGTATTAGTTATCCTTTCCTATTGCTCATAATGTACTGCCACAAATGTAGCTGCTTAAAACGACACTGGCTTACCTCACAGTACCTGAGGGTCAGGAGTCCAGACACAGGAGTCCAGGCCCTGCCTCACTGGCTTCTCTGCTCTGGGTTCAAGGTCTTGGGCAGGGACGAAGTCTCATCTGAAGCCTCGACCATGGAAGGATCCATTTCTGAGTTTGTGTAGTTGTTGGCAGAACTCAGGTTATGAGGGTTGTTGGACTAATGACTGTTGGCTGGAGGTCTGCTCGGTTCCTGGCTATGTGGGCCTCTCCAGTGTCGCTGTTTGCCTCATCAAAGCCAGCAAATGAGAGTCAGTCAGTAAGGGTGAAATCTCTGCCTTATGAGGCCTTAGTATGGAAGGGATATCCCATCAGTTTTGCTGGGCCAGCCCACATTGGGGAGGAGGAGAGTACACATGAGCATGAAGATGGGGATCCCTGGGGGATATCTGAACATCTGCCCTCAATACGTATGGAGATTAAAATGCCATTTTATAATAAATGGTAGGGTGTGATTTCACAATTCAGTTTAATGCTAACATAAAGAAGTAACTCAATGAATTAATTCAAGAATAATTATAAAAGTCAGATTGCTTGTATGGAAAGTTCTTGTTGCCTTCACCCTAGTTTACATGTGTCACACAATCATGTACCCCAAGTCACATGCCATTAGAACTGATTGGTAATTATTATAGAAAAAAAAAAAAAAAGAAGCTAACATTGTCCTTTAAAGTGACAATTCTTTCAGTTGGGTGAGGATAATTTAAATGTGGTCTGTTTATTTTAGAGATGCATAATATTTTTCCTTTGACATGGAAATGAGCAGCTCTAGAGAAAAGCCTGTCATACAAAACCCAGTTAACAAAATAATAATTTGCTTTAATTTATCTCCAGTATTTGTTGTGATAAATATATTTCAGATTTTATTTTAAAGAGACAGCATAGTCATCAGTGGACCACTGGACAAGAAAATGAAATCCTTTCAGCATCCTAAAGTGGATGCTAGGTTCCCTGGGTTCAACATGGTGACCAAATCAGAATATACACATAATCAAGTCATCATTTATTCTGCAACATTCTTGAACCCATCTCGTGGGGTTGCACTAATCTGGTATCTAACTAATTTCATAGGGGAAGGAGGGTTTATGTGGGGTCTTACCTAAACTGGCCTAGTCAATTACTTTTGGGCACAGTGATATATCAAGGTTTGTTTTGTAAACTGTGCTGTTACAAAAGATTGTAAGAGACTTTTAAAGATAAAAAGTAAGATTGATTTTGTTAAGACAAGTTAATAAAAGCAAATTTAAGCGTGTGTTATTAATTTTTTTCCTAAAGTTCAAAGGACAATTCAGGAAAGATAAAACACATTTTAGAAAAATACAAGAGCACTGTAGTGAAATTTGATTAACCATATCATTTGCTGCCTGCCTGGAGACAATTTTGAATATGAAAAAGGATGTTTGAAATATGTACTTAGAAATGTGTGTATTAATCAACAGATTGTTTTATTATATTGGTTGACTTAGAAAAGAGTTATATATAAAAATCATTTTAATGAAACCTCTTTCAAAAAAAAAGAGCAGAATCCACACATATTAAAGTAAAACTCCTTAATAACCTCATATTAATTATTTGAACATTAAATAGTAACACAAACAGAATAATCATTCTTGATGCATTCTCACATACTTTTAATTGGTGTCTTGGCTACATCTCTCCCAAACACTGTACCTCTGGTATTTTCCTGTAGCATGCTTTTTAAAATATGGTCTTAATTTTTTAAAAATATAATTGTCTGAAATCTTCATTAAAAATGCATTTTACATTGTCTTGTTTTATGTTCCCAAAGTCTGAAAATATCAATCAACATGTCCAATTAACTGATCATACTATACTATTTTTAATTTAGGAAAAAAAGTCTTTATCTGAGAAATTTAGAGACAATTTTGCTAAGTGGAGTGTATTCTCAATATAACTTTTAAATTTTTTTTTTTTTAATTTATTTGAGAGAGAGAGACAGTGAGAGAGAGAATGAGCGAGGAGAAGGTCAGAGAGCGAAGCAGACTCCCCATGGAGCTGGGAGCCCGATGTGGGACTCGATCCCGGGACTCCAGGGTCACGCCCTGAGCCGGAGGCAGTCGTTTAACCAACTGCGCCATTTGTTTATATTTAAATGGATAAATATTTGAATGTAAACAAACATCATGTTTTTTTGTTTCAAGTCATACCACCTTTGTTTGAAAATACTTTTTGTGAAAAAACTGAGTAATGTGTATTTATTATTATTATTTTAAATATTTCATGGATTTGGGGTGCTTCAAAACCGTAGGCTTTCCAAACACCAGGCAATTCTGGTACAGAGTATAAATTTCTCTACTTTAAAAGTAGGAGTTCCTTCGAAGATTCTTCCTATGAGCTGACATATTCCAAGGCTCTATGGTAGAACATCAAAAATTAAATCCTGAATGCCATTTGAACTCTTACCACATCATTTTGTTCAAATTAATCTTTTCTGTATCTTCCTTGCTTTTATAAATCTATAGTTTTATTTTCCTTTTTATACTTTGTTTTTGATTGCTAAAAATACTGAAAAGCACTACAAAAAATCAGAAGCTGAAGTGTTTTTGGTGCTTTATTTATCAAATATTTTGATTAAAAATTTCCACTTTATTTTAACTAAAGAGAATGGAAATTTACAGGCTTTGTTTTCAAAACAGTTCAGTGACAGTTACTGGTATGCTTGGAATGATTTGCCGAGTTGTTCTCCCATTGTGCAAACATTTCTAAAATCTGATCAAAGCTAACTTTCCATTGTACCTAAACACTGTAACTGAAAATGGGTGAACTTACCTAAAAGAACAAGAATGACACATTTTACTATTAATACAACTAATTTCCAAAAGTTTTACGTTAATTTCATGAGTTGGTTGAAAAAAATCAAACTTACTGGAATGAACTGATGTTTAATCTGGAACATCTGGTGAGCGTGCCATTGTTAATCCCCACTCACGAAGGTTAACTGCAGATGGTCTGTGTCTTGAAATCTCAGTGCTGGTAGTTCCTTGAGGTTGACTTTGTCCTGAAGCCGTTTTCAAAGTGTGGATCCCAAACCAGCAGCATCATTGTCAACCAGAAATTTTTAAAAAAACAGTTTCCCAAGCTCCAACCCAGACCTCCTAAGAGGGAGCAATCAGTGTTACTGCCAGTCTTCAGATGCCTTTGATGCTTAAAGTTTCAGAACCCCTGCCAAAGAGCATATTTGAAGGCCACCTTCTCCCTGTTGATATTTATTCTGTGAATGCAAATTTTTCTTAAGGTTTACCTAAAATAAGCCTACTTACGTAAAAAAAAAAAAAAATCAGCAAGTGAAGTATTTACTATTGAAAAAAACTCAGCTACTCTATGGAATAATCCATGCCTCAATTTGCATAACTAATTGAAAATAGGCTAAATTCATATATGTTAATATGCCTAATTATGTTTGAAAAGCTAGAAAATTAGATAATTTGTGAATCATTTATTAAACAATTACATGCATGAGACATAGTGCACAATTCTGAGGTAGAGGTATAAATATGATATTAAGTAAATGTCATGCAAACATTTAGCAAAATTTTAAGTCTAGTTTCATTTTTATTATATATTGTGGTCCTGTAAAATTGTTTAAATGAAACATTATGGTCTTTTAAAAGAAGCATCATTATGCATTGACTTTCGTTAACATCATTTTATATAAATAATTTTGCAGCAGTAAGGTACACAGAATGATATAATTATTGCATACCTTCTTGTTTTCTCCTGCTTTCAATGGATTGTTTTTGTTTGGTCTTTTTCATGGCATGTTTATAGAGGAAGAATCTGAGCCATTTTAATAGAAATCAAAGCTGAGATTTGGGTCTTCCTTTCCTCTTGATAATATGTCTGATTTCCCCATTGCTTTAAACCCTGAGAGTGTTGGTGGAATCTGAAGGTCTAAACTCTTCCAGGGAGTGGAAAGTCAGGGAATTTGAATTCATCAGGGTTCTGCAGGCAAGAGACTCAGGGCAGATGTATTTTTTTTTTTTTGAGGGTTGTTTTATTATCTTTTCTTTTTTTTTTTTAATTTATTTTCAGCATAAGGTATTCATTATTTTTTCACCACACCCAGTGCTCAGGGCAGATGTATCATGATGGGGATGTGGCCAGAACACGGAGTTCTGAGGGGCCCCAGGACAGAGCAGACAGGAGAGGAGGACCTTTTTGTTGTCAACTAAACTCATTCCTTCTCTCTGGCATTGTTTGTGTGCGCGCGCGCGCGTGTGTATGTATCTCTTTTGTTTTGTTCTTTTTATGTTGAGGTTTTTGTTTTCTTTTAATTTTGGAAGTGCAGTACAAGTTAGATGAGCTGTGAATGTTGAACATCTCACTATATTGCAGGTGTTTTATTGTGTACCTCATGGAGACACACACACACATACACACACACCTATAGGCACACACAAAACACACAAACACACATGTACATACTCAGGCACATTCAAACACATGTACATTGTTCTCTTTTATATGTGTGTATCTCCATACAAAAGAGCACTGAGATTATACACACACACACATACACACACACACACACGTATATATGTGTCCATGTAATATATAATTACATATACTTATACGTTTCTGTGAAAGGTTGAATAACATCTCTTTCCTCAGAATATGACATAATACATAACTGTGGTAGATACATATACTTTTTGAGTAGCTTTCCACCTCCATTTTTTTCCCTATGAAACAAATAGTGAGAGAGCTGATTCTGAACTTTTTGTTGTGGGTCCTTATGTCTAGGCACTGAGCTGAGGCTTCTACATAATCCCAGGCATGCAACCCATAGCTGGATTGGTTTTATGGGGTTTTGTTTGCCAGAGCTCTACTTCCTGTAACCTACAACTATGCTTCTCATTGGGGTAGATGTTTCCCAGTGCTACTAAGACATTCTGCTCTAAAATGGAAACTTATTTAACCACTCCCTGAATTCAGCCTTCTTCGCTTATAGAAGTGCTTAGGGCCAAAAGTAAGGAAATCAATTTTCTAATTGGTCAAAATTCAAAGAGAATGATTTTGTTTCTCTTATCTCTTCAAGTTGGAAGAATATATTGCTTATGTTTTCCTAACCATCAATTCATTCTCTTATTCATATAACAAATACATGCTAAGTATTAATTACATGCTGAACATTGTATTTTGTGTTGAAAAAAAAGTCAGTAATCAAAAAACTTACGGGTATCAAATTACTTACTCAATATTAATGGTCAAGTCTGCTTATCATAAATTACATGTGGATATAATTTGAACTCGGGATAGCAGTAAGTAAAGAAAAATAAATGAATTTCCAATCTAGCAAAACCTGCTAAATATGTGGAATATTTATTCCACAAAAGCAGAATTACCCCAAGAGCCACCATTTTAAAGTGCTTCCCACTCAGTTTTGAGAAGTATCCATGAGCAAGTATATACATTCTTAAATATTAATATTCACACTGTCCATTTATTCTGTATTGTTTCAGATTTTTTGGATATCCGTGTATGAAAGAATTCATTACAACTGCCAACATTTAAGATTACATGACTCTTTTTCTGGTTTGAGGGTAGAAATTCCCTCTTCTGAATCTGTTGGATAAAACTGGGAAAAATCTGAATCTTAACAATGTTATGCTTTTATGTTTATTGCTTTGAATAGCCAAAATAATAGGGAAGTATGCAGAAAAGATAATCATTTTGCAAAGAGAAGCATTCCACACTTCTTTCAAAATGATTTTCAAAGGTGGGAATTATAACCTTTACCATGAAGTTTAGAGAAAAAATACCAAATTCCTTTTTGAAAAGGACAACCAGGGTGAAAAATGAATTGCCCATTATTTTTCTGCTTCTGGAACATTGTCAGGCTGGTGGAGGGAAAATGAATAAATATCAGCCAAGTTCATCTATATCAGGATCAATTATGTAACAGCATATTAGCCACCCCAATTTAACCACTTTTCAGGATGGCCATCATTTATATCATAAGCCTTATAGGCCAAACCCTGGATTATTTTTAGGATGTTGGAATTTTCTATATATGGGAAGACAGATTAATATTAAACATCAAAGTAAGTTTTTGATTCCCCTCCTCTCTATGACCACTAATTAAATAGATAAAAGCCAAGGATTTGGTCCTTATGGCCCCAAATTGGAAACTGTAATAGGTTATCCTACTTGACAAATATAGAGCAAAGGGATGAACCCAAGGTTGTGTCTTTGGGGAGCTCTAAAAATCAAAGTGTTGGAAGCCAAATGTTAATATCAAGTAATGTTTGAATGCAAACAGAGACTCTGGCAGATCGGGGAACAGCTCACACACAAAATGAGAATAGGATCCTGGGAGGATTACCTCCCATGACATGGGAGTGTCTGGGCATCGTTTCTGTTGGCTGACACATACATGCAATTAATAGCAGACCTGTCAGTCTGCAGAGGAAGTACCAGGTGGGCGCAGGGAGTTTGAAACACATGCCCAAGGTTTCATCCAGATTCCTTGACCTTCCATGTCAGGAACACACAGGAACACGACACACATGTCAGGAACACACAGAAGGGTTGAGTCCTGGAGCATCTCCAAGTGATTCTCCTTCTCTTGGCATCTCCACGGCTAGCAAGCAGAAGGGAAACTAAGGGACAAGAAGAAGGCCATTAGCTACAGGCACTGCTTGGGGTTAGAGAAGTAGGCACTTGTGGATGGACTTTGGAATGGCAGACATCAGGACTGGCCTCTGTGTGGTGAAGTAGCTTCCCTACTGGGATGGCTAGCTTGGTGCTTAGAGACCCTCAACCCCAGTTTGTGGTGCTGTGGGCAACGTAAAACAGATCCTTAACTTGCGGTCACAGGTGTTCCCTTCCACAAGGGGTAGAGGTCTCTCCTCCAAATATTTTCCCAGAACCACCTTGCTTCCTTTAGCCTCTGGCATTATCTGAGCCGATCTTCTCTATATCTGTATGAACACACACATGAAATCTAATATCGATCAAACAATACTTATAATTTTTTAAGATCTTTCTTATAAAACACAGACACACACACACAAAGACACACACACACAGACACACAGACACACACACACACACACACACACACACACACACACGGAAGTCTGAAGTGAGGATGTGAGCAAGGAAGAAGCCTGAGAAACCCAGCCCCAGGACTGTGAGGGACTTGCACTAACTATGCTACTTTTTCTGATGTGATGTCACTTAAATGAGCAAAGATGGCCCTGGAGCATTTTATTTCAGTTGCTTCATTTGGTGCTAGTGATGGGCTTTTCATGAAACTTTCTGTGAGTTCCCTATGTCATTATTCCTGGCCTCACCCGAGAGGCTTGCCTCCCTGATACCCTGCAGTGCCTTCCTTGCTGTAACGATCACTTTTTGTCATTGCAGTCCTGACAATCAGTCATAGAAGCTCAGCTTCCTTGAGTGCTTTCAGCTTTGGAATAGGATATTGAGATGGCTTCCTGACTGAAAAGAGCCGTGTATGTGTTCTTCTTGCTATCAAGCTGTGTCTCCCGGAGCACTGGTATTGGGAAGCTTCCTGAATGTTCTGTCTTGCATGCCTCCAAAACTAAACACGGAAGGGGCCACAAGAGAGTTCTTTTGATAACAGGTTATTTCCATTATTGTGCCACCCTTGCCCTTTTTATGTTGAAGTGTTCTGCAGACAGAATTTTTTCCCCTTAAATTCATATTTTGGAGGGCTAATCCTCAGTGTTGACTGTATTTGTATGAGAGATTCTGAAGAGGAGACACAGCTTAGGTGAAGTCATAAAGATGGACTCCTAATCTAAAAGGGCTGGTGTCCTTATATGAAGAGGAAGAGACACTAGTTCTCTCTATATATATACCTCATGAGGCCAAACAGGAAGACAGCCTTCTGCAAGGTAAGGACAGATGTCTCACCAGACACCAGACCTGCTGGCAACTTGATTGTGGACTTCCAGTCTTGAGAACTGTGAGAAAATAAATTTCTGTTGTTTAAGCCACTTAGTGGAAGGTATTCTGTTATAGCATCTGAGTTCACAAACACATTCCTAATCCCAGACTTTGGAATGTGACTGTATTTGGAGATAGGGTCTGTAAAGATGTAAGTAAATTAAAATGAGGTCATTAGAGTGCACCCAACCCAGTATGATTGGCATCCCTGTATAAGAAAAAAATTGGAAACAGACACAGAGGAGAGACCACGTGAAGACACAGGGAGAAGGTGACCCTCTATACACCTTAAAGAGAGGCTTCAGAAGGAACAAAGCTGCTGACATCTTGATCTCTGATTTCTAGGTCTCAGAATTGTGAGACACTAAGTTTCTGTTTTGTAAGCTCCCTGTCTATAGTATTTTGTTATGACAGCCCTAGCAAATTATTAGAGTTTCAGAGAAAATTACAATTTTTTTGTCTAGCAGAAGCAACAATAACATAAAGAGGTAAAATGCAGAAAGAAAGTTCATGGGAATGATCTCAAAGTCTTAGCCCTGTAGTCCTTGTAGTTCAAAAGGAGCTAAGAGGTGGTTCCGTTTGTCTGTCTCTCCAGGAAACTCTGAATAGTTACTGGGATGTTTACCATGACCCTCAGACAAAGACCTTCACTGAGGTGTTACAAACCTTGGTGTTGGGAAGATCTTGACTTTTCCTAGGGTCGCTCCTTGGCTGACCAAGTGAGTATGGTCATCAGTCAACTCAACAACTTGCTGCCATGAACACTAGACTAATCCCTTTTCCTTGTCTTATAAATGCCAGTCTTCTCTAAAACATTAACAATCTCATTGCTGATATCGCTCCTGATGGCCTATTCATTTCTTTGGGGCAGAGAGAAGCTATGCCTTCTATTTTTGTGTCTCTCTTAGCACCTAGCACAAAATGGGGACTCAAAAATACAGTTTTCAGTTTAATGAAGCAGGACATTATTGGTTCTCCCCATTAGTGTGCCCCACTTGTCTCATCCCTGCCACTTTGTGGCCCGTAAGCAAATAGATGGAGATGTTGGTAGGGTGTGTTTGGCTCTCCCTTCTCCTTCCCTGACTCTGGCTTTGTTTCTGCTGCCCTTGTCCCTTCCTTACCTCCCTTCAGCTGCTGACGTCCACCGAGCATGGCCCACACGTTTCCGGCAGACGCCCTTGGCTCACAGTTAACACGTTGTCGTCGTCGTCGTCGTTGTTGTTTTCCTGTGAACGTCTCATTGATCTTCTTTGCATAGAAAAAAGTCTCTAATGACAGAATTTGTCCTGAAGTTTCAATAATGTTAGGAATATATACTATCTCTGCAGGTACATTTTTACTTCAAAAATAGATGCTTGGGATGCCTGGGTGGCTCAGTCCGTTAAGCCGCTGTCTTCAGCTCAGGTCATGATCTCAGGGAGATCTTGTCAGGGAGCCTACTTCTCTCTCCATCTCTGCCTGCCTCTCGGCCTGCTTGTGTGCTCACTCTCTCTCTGTCTCTCTCTCTCTCTGATAAATAAATAAATAAAATATTTAAAAATATAGATGCTTAAGGAAGCATTTTCATAATGATATTAGTGTCTGCAGAGTCACCAAACTCACCACCTGGTCATCAGAAACTTTTATGTGTACATGAGCCTCAAATGAGGCCAGTTTATTCCTTTATCTTAGCTTAAATATTCATAGCTTCTCCTTGGGGTTCTTGGGTGGCTCATTTGATGACATGTCCAACTCTTGATTCAGCTCAGGTCATGATCTCAGGGTTGTGATATCGAGCCCTATGTCAAGTTCGTCACCCTGTGGGGAGTCTGCTTGAGATTCTCTCTCTCCCTCTTTCTCTGCCCCTCCCTCTGCTCACTCACTTTCAAAATAAATAAATAAAAAAAATCTTATTTACTTGGGGCACCTGGGTGGCTCCATCAGTTAAGTGGCTGCCTTCTGCTCAGGTCATGATCCCAGGGTCCTGGGATTGAGCCTTGCATCAAGCTCCCTGCTCAGTGGGGATCCTGCTTCTCCCTCTCCCTCTGCTTGCCTCTCTGCCTATTTGCATACTCTCTCTCTGTCAAATAAATAAAATGTTAAAAAAAAAATAGCTCCTCCTTCACTCTCAAGTGCTCCATTTTGAATGATGTATTATGTGCTCACACCATAGAGTCCACACATTTATGAGGATAGTTTTGACTCCCAAAAAAATTTGTTTTAAGGTCTCATTTATGCCAAGATTTCCAATAGATTAGTTATTTATTACCAGAGTCAGTCTGAAAGCTGCAGAACTATTTCCCAGTGTAATTTTAATAAGTTACCAAACTAGGGACATCTAGTAAAATGGAGACTACCATTTTTAATTGGTACCTTCATGTGAACATCCACTCAACTAGTAACTTAAGTGCACTGCTTAAGGGACAGGAGTAACACAAGTTGGGGAAGTACTTAGTACAAATCTGAAAACAATCTTTATTGTGACTTTATTTGTACGTTACATTATCCCGCAGTTTCCTCTGGTCCCTGCTTCTTAGTTACTTTGATACATCTTCCCAGCTGTCAATCTGGACATTTGTTATGTGGCATTTGCTTTTTAGTGTTTTAGTAAAAAATCTTGGAAAATATTTCCTTTTCATTTCTTTGTTAGCTGTGATACCCAAAATTCTAGATGGAGATATATTTTGCAGATCACTTTTTTCCCCTCTATCACTTTTGACTTAAGATGCACAAAGTTATGTTCAGGTAAGATTTTACATTGAAAAAATAAATAAATAAAATAAAACAAAGAATCTTCAAGTCACTTTGCTAAATCCGTTGTTGACTTCTCTGAGATGACTATCAGAGGACTGTTTTCTTATATTGTGGTTTATTTAATCATCAATAACTTCTGCTGCTTGACATAAACATAATCCCTATGTTGTTGTTGTTTTAGCTCTTTTATTGTAATTATCTCTGTCTTTCTCTCTCAGTGGGAATGGAAGCCATGGGCCTGTTGATCCATGGCGTTATTGAGAATTCCTCTGCAGGAGGAAAGGCACTCCTAATGAGTATAGACATGGGCTTTTGGTCACCTGGAAAGGTAATCATTCCAGCCTCATGGAAAAGACCTTGTTACTGCTCATATCAAGTTTGAAAAATGTATTTGAATTGGCATGAAGCCAAATGATGAACTCAGTGACTTGGAAGAGGTTGACCTCCTCTATTTCTTTCCCTCTTCCTCCTCCTCTTCTTTTTCCTCCTCCTTCTTAACAGAATTACTCACATTGAAAAACCGTTCTGAATTTCCAGAACTTGAATAAGATTATCAATCAAAGTTAAGGGATCTTCTTCTTCCCATATAACTTCTTTTGATAAGTAAAATATCAGAGCAAACCTTCAGTGTCTTCAGTGAATGACTAAGTTAACACGGATAACAAGATTTCACGATGTGCCTTCTTCTCCCTCCCTGCTCCTCTCCTTCTCTTTCTTTTTTTTCTTCCGCTGGACTGTTACCTTCTGCCACACACTGACATTCTTTCAACTGCCCCTGGGGTGTGACTCCTCCATGGGATGCTTATCTGTTCACTCTGACTAGATTCTTCTTGAAATCTTGATGAAACAGGATATTAAATTAACTATTTCACCCAGATTCTGTCAAGGCCCAAAACAATAGATGTCACCTTCCAGAATGAACCCATAGATACATACACAGGGAGGTAGGAAAACACTGATGTTTGCCTTACCCCCTGGAAAATCTGAGCTGTGAGAGCCTGGCCAGCCACTACTAGAAACAAGGGCATGAAAAATTTCTGCTTGAAGGGGCTGTCTCTGTCTGATATTGGTCTTGTCAACTACCAGAATTTGACAGGAAAAAAAAAATGCATGAGTCTCTAGTTTGCAGCGTGTACAGGAGACAACAAGTAAGGGATTGCTTTAGATCCTATCAGATAGAGCAGCTGAAGGGGCAAAGGGCATAGTGCAAAGAAGCTAGAGGTGCTGTCCGATGCCTGCCGATAGGCGAGCAACCACAGCAGACCAGCTAGACCAGTAATGCACTGGCCTCTATGCAGGGCCTTCCTGAGGTGGACCTCCAGGCACTGGAAGGGGAGGAGTCCTGAAGACTCCACAAAAGTGGAAGATTCCACAAAAGTGCCCCATGAAACAAGGGTTCACCTACCATCAGGCTGCCGCTGAAGAGTGCTGATGCCAAATGTTAAGCAAGAAGGGAGTACAGGAAGCAGGAAAGAGAAGCCAATGAATGAGAAGAGGCAGGGAAGAAATCAGAATTTCAAACAAAGTTTGGGTTTTTGATTATTACACTGGGCTGGGTACCTAAATTCCTGAGACCATGACTTGAATTCAAGTGTGTAGGGCACTGTTTCATCATCTGGGAATGAGGAGACACTTCTTGGAAACCATCCTGGGTTCCATCGACAGAGGTGAGAAGAAACTACCACATAGATTTAAATTGATGCTTAAGAGAAGGAAAGCGTTGCTTTAGCATGATACCGCCAAGTATCTTACCTGTTCAGTAGTGCTTAGATCAGTTTTGATGATCTTTCCTCCACATCGTGTCCCCAGACTATTGTGTCAGGCATATATTAGATGGTTAACATTTTTCTGAAGAGATATTGTTGTAGTGAGCAACCTCTACCTTTCCTTCCATTCTTAAAAGAGTCTTGTCCAGGGCGCCTGGGTGGCTCAGCGGGTTAAGCCTCTGCTTTCAGCTCAGGTCATGATCTCAGGGTCCTGGGATCGAGCCCTGCATCAGGCTCTCTGCTCAGCCTCTTCTCTCTCTGCCTGCCTCTCTGCCTACTTGTGATCTCTCTGTCTGTCAAATAAATAAATAAAATCTTTAAAAAAAAAAAGAGTCTTGTTCAAATCTGACCATTGAGTTAATTTCTCTGTGCTTTCTCTCATCAATAAAATGACAGCATGGTCTGGCTTTGGTCTCAGATAGTTAATCATGTCCACAAATCAGACTTTTTCTCAAGTTAATTCTAGTAGCACCAGTTTTTCAATAGTTTTGCTAATTTGTTTGTTCTAGTGTTTTTGTTTTTGGTTTTTTGTGGGTTTTTTTTTTGGTTTTGTTTGTTTGTTTGTTTGTTTCTTTTGCATCTTGGTTATGCTTCAAGATGCTTAATTGATCCAGGATTTAAAAACTGTAAGACTCTAATGTCTTACAATTAAGTGTCTTAAATTAAGTTTCTGATTAAAAGCACATAGTGAACCAACCACTAATTTCACCTAGAAATTATAAGATAAGTAGAGATATAATTAGAAAAAAATGCAAACCTACAAGTCTCATTTTCATGTTTCAACATCTGACAAGTCACATTGAGACACAATATTAACGAATAATTGAATCATTAAATCCAACTTCTTTTCTTTAGTTTTTAGCTCCAACTGTCACATCAAATTACATATGAATTGTATAAATTCTGACCCTTGAAATAATTTACTCATTCAATAAGTGTTAATGGAACAGAGCTGAATGCCAGGCACTGTTCTCAGCAGCTCCAAATGTCAGATGATCAATGAACAAAACAGACAAACTCTTGCCATCAGGAACTTCCTTCTTAGGGTGTAGATGGGAGCAGGCACACCATACATCATGAAATCATAAATAGCTACATCAATTAGATAGTGAGTGTGTTCATTTTCTAGTGCTGTCACAAGAAATTACCACAGTCTGGGTGTCTCAAACAGCAGAAATTTATTTTCAGTCCTGACAGCTCAAGTCTGAAATCAAGGTGTCGGCAGGATTGGTTCTGTCCTTGGCCACGAGGGAAAATCTGTCCCAGGCATCTCCCTCAGGCTTGTACATGGCGATCTGCTCCCTACTTCTTTACATCATCTTCCTTCTATGCATGTGTCCAAACTTCCCCTTTTTGACAAATAAGGACACCAACCATATTGTGTTAGGACATACCCTAATGCCTCATTTGAACTTGATTACCTCTATAAATACTATCTCTAAATTATCTCTAAATTCCTTCCTTCCTTCCTTTCTTTTCTTTCTTTCTTTTTTTTTTAAAGATTTTATTTCTTTATTTGACAGACAGAGATCACAGTAGGCAGAGAGGCAGGCAGAGAGAGAGAGGTGGAAGCAGGATCCCTGCTGAGCAGAGAGCCCGATGCGGGGCTCGATCCCACGACCCTGGGATCATGACCTGAGCTGAAGGCAGAGACTTTAACCCACCGAGCCACCCAGGCACCCCTCCATCTTTTTTTTTTTTTTCCTCATACGGGGGCACAATTCAACCCGTAACAGTGTGTGAGAAGGTGATTAGTACTTTGGACAACTAGCCGGAGCGTGGAGGGGGCCGTGTGTGTAGCTGTCCGCAGAGGGAACAACCTTGTGACAGGCAAGTTGCAAAGCATTGTCACACCTCCCAGCAGCTTCCCTGTATCTGAATGTCAAGGGTCAGGGAAAGCCTGAGTTGCCACGGTGGGTGGGGGTGGCCCTTTAGGTTTGGCAAAGTCTCTGCTATGGGACCGCCTCCATCTCTGAAGCTGAAGAACCGCATTATGCAGACACATTCCTGTGTCATGAGTGCTGCAGTGTTCTAAAGATATTTATGGTTGTAATGGGTTTAAGAAACATGAACAAGAAATGTTTACTGTGATGTAGGGAAGGGTCTGTTCTTGCATTTCTTGCTGCATGACAGTTCTGGAGATGTGTTTTCTGATGGACTGGAATGACCTTGCTCTCGCTGTCCAGTGGGCTCCCGGATGATAGCAGCTTACAGGCCCCGATGCTGTCCCTCTTTCTTTTCCCCATGTCCCATGTGTACTCTGATGACAGTGCGGAGAAGCAAGCACCATTTCCTCTTAATAGAGTTGACTCGATGGAGTGCATTTTATTTAAAAGGAGTTGAGTGTGCAAACTGCAAAGTCTCTATCCAGGGCAAAGAATTTCTCCTGGAGGTTGTAAAATCTTGTGTCAAATTACATCTGATTAGTTTTGTGTGGCACTGAGGTCTTGCTTATTAGGAGATGATTACTCAGATTATAGGGTCTTTTTTCCCCCAATTTCTTAAGTATTCAAAAAGAGGTAGTTTTAGGACAGACATGTGGATGAGAATAGAACAGAGTTATGTGTGACCATAGTTTCTCGGTCCTCTGTAGCTTTACAGTTTTCAAAGTGTTTGGGAATAGGAACTTTAGCGTAGAACTTTTAAGAAATAGAGGCATCTAAGCTTTTTTTTCTTTGTACAGTACCCTGTCCAGTGGACACATTCAGGGTAATAAAATATACATGACAGTTTTCCTCTGGCTTCAGATCATAGTTGAAAAAAATCTGTTTTGAGTAGATTTCAGATGATCTATGTTATGAATGATTAAGCACTATAAACAAAGTTCTGGGAGCATTACATTTTATCTCTGATACTTTCAGAAGTAGATTGAAGATTAGCAAAGTGTTCATTTCTCAGAGTAGGTGGATGGGAAGAGAGCTTGGTGGGGTTACCATACTGTAGGCCTCAGCGGAAGGGAGAGGACGGAGAGAGGAAGCTTGTGGCAGGAGGTGCTCAGTCCTTGTGCACCAAATGCTTTCCAACTGGTTTGCGTTGAAGAGAGCAGAGAGGGAAGGAGAGATGGACGGAATCTGCTACCTCCGCCCGCAGGCGAGGGGCACCCAGACTTCTGTGTTAATCACGCTGAGGAATGACTTAGCTTAAAAATGCAAATACTTATGAGTCCCAGCCAACTTTATGCAAAATTTGGGCTGCTGCCTAACCAGTTGTTACCACCGCAGACTTGAACATTTGGCACCTTTCCTCCTGCACACGTTAGGAGTCTACCTCTGTCAGTTTGGGGGCCTCCCGAGACACCACAGTTATCTAATCTCATCTCAGATCAGAATCGATCTTTGAAATTGTATCACACTGGTAGGGAGAAGGGAGGCTCCGTTCCTGACGCTGAGCAGATTCTCTGTACAGCCCCGGAAAACTTCCTTTGACTCCAGCGGCGAGCTTTCAATTGAGCAAGGCCGCGGTGCACCAGCGAGCGGCGAACCCCAGTCAGGCGGCGCTGACAGTAGCCCATTACAGGTGTGAAGATGAGTCGTATCTTGCTCGGGAGACTGGAGCGTTGGGAGGTAGGGAGGCACCTGCTGTTCGCTCGTGCCTGGTGGGGGCCCAGCCTGCGAGGGAAACTCTGTCAAGTATCACCCTGCCCGCGGCCACAGAGCAAGACGAATCAATTCATACCAGGAGTGATACAGATTTCGGAAATGTCTGCATTTTAGAAGCGCACATTTGGATCCCTTCCAGAAAATAACTCAATTTCCATCAGGTTTGTCCAGATCTTGATGACATTTTAAATGGCTGAAGTGCCATTTAGAAGAAGCATTTTCTTCTCCCTCCCCAGGGATGGGTCCCTCTGTTGGCGTCATCCTTAGGGATGCTGTGGTGAGTGTTTTCCCGCGGGGGTGGGGGCCCATCCCATCCATGGACTGCAGCCTCTCCAGACTGAGAAAATGTGTCATCCTCTGGTCAGCGGAGCCAGCTACCACATGAAGAGACTATTTGCAGCTCTCTGTTTAATGTGTCACTCCTACTTAAAAGATGACTTTGTTCTTATCCCTTCCCTGGGATATCTGTCACCTTCTATTACTTCCCTTTGACCTCTACGCTTGCTGTGTGGAAAGTAAGTGCTTTCTGAGACTCAGGTGACAGCACTTGAGTGGAGCGTCCCAGGAAACTCAAGGGAGCGGTCTGGGGTGAAAAGTCTGTGGACCTGTTTGTGAGGGTCACAGGAACATCCTTACAATATTCAAACTTTGGGGTCATGGAGCCGTTTCCCTCACTTTACAAAACTGAGATGATTGTCAAGGATCCTGTAGTTAATGACGATGAAACCAGCTCCAAGACTAAGTGCTAATCCCGAAATCAGGAGGAAATTAGGGATTCAGGAAAGTCTTCCCAGAGCAGGTGACACTTCAGTGACATTAAGGAGAAGGAAGGTTGGAGAATGCTGCGGATGGAACGTGTGTGTCCCCCACATCCAGATGTGGATACCTTAGCCATCCCAGTAGCATGAGGAAGGGAGGAGATTCGATCCTAAGGGTGGGGCCCCCATAAAAGAGATTAGTGCCCCCCATGGAGGGGACCTCCAAAAGCTCCCTCACCCCTCTGCTGCAGGAGGACCACCACGTGAGTTTGTGATCCTCAGTGAGGAAGAGGCTCTCGCGAGTCTCCTGCGTGCGAGCAGCCCGGCCCCAGCCGTGCGGCCTCCAGGACTGTGAGAAATCATTGCTGTGGCTTATAAGCCACTCAGGCTGCAGCAGAAGCTACAGAAGCCTGGATGGACTAAGGGAGAGGAAATATAGAAGGGGCTTCCAGACAGCACAAAGAGTTCTGTGAAAAGCCCAGTTGGCAGAAAGCAAATCGCTCACAGCCGAAGAAAAGATGTCGCTCACACAATCATATCTCAGAAAGGGAGAAATAGCTTCACATTTATCGGGGTATCAGTTTGACCTGCAGAAAACCAATCTAGGAGAATCTGTCTGTAAATGTCGCCTTTAGACACTTTATTTTGTAGAAGTTGTGGACATTGCATTAACTCAGTTCTGAAGAAAACTTATCTCTCTTTGAGCGATACTGACCCGTCAATCTCAACGCCACGTCACGAAGCGTGTTTTCACTGAGAAGACCGAACGTGCAAAGAAATAACAATCTCTTATTCAATGATGTTTATGAGAAGTCTGATTTGATGTCCTTTAGAAGCAAAACTTTTTCCTATTTCAAAATTAAGCAATGGAAGTGTCTGGCTTTAACTGAATCCAAGGCGCCTTCATCCACGGACAGGACCCATGTTTTAATCTGCAGTTTTGAGGTATTATTTTTTCATACCATATCTGGATTGAACTAAGAAAGGTCATTTTGGTTCAACTTAAATATATCATTAACAAGCGAGAACAAAATTTTAAAATGCACGATGAAATAGCATTTTCTATCAATGGAACTAATATGTGGAAATATGGAATTTGCTCCTTTAACACTGTTTTCCAAGAATTGGCACACACAGATTACAAACTATTGAACAAAACCGAATCTTATCCTCCAAGTAGCATGGAGCTGTTATTTTAAGATCCTGTCAGTGCAATTAATTTCCAAGAACTTTAAAACATTGGCTTTACCTCTCCTCATCATCGGCGTGTTTTCAGGTAAATAAAGGATCTCTTTATTTAGAAAAAAAAAAAAAAGAAAAGGGAGGGAAGAGATTTATCTCTTTTTTTGGTTGTTGTTTCTTTGTTTTTTTAACTGAATGAAAAAAAAAGAGCTATTCTTTGTGTTAACTTCAGAGAATTTTGAAATAACGAGGATGGGAATGATAGCTAGCATTTTATTATTTCTCGATATGTGCCGGAACTATGTCAACCACTTTACTCTGATTCTATAACTTAATTTTTATAACCATATAAGGTGGGTATGGAGATTACCATCTGCTTTCTACAGACGGAGAGACGAATTGACAAGGATACTTTGCTTGCCCCAAGTTCCCCAGTGGAAGGTGGGACTGAGATCCAGACCAGGCAGCCTGACTCCCAGTCCTAACGGTGGAATCATCGGGAAATGAACGAGGCATCGCATCATGCTTTAGAAAGAAACAGTAGCAGATCTTCCATATGAAATTCTTTATTTGTGCCTTATTTTCATTATTTTAATCACGTAGATGGAGACTTGTTCCTTAACCTTTTCTCTCCTGGTTCTGATTCAACTGGTTTTGTCATTCATAAAACCACACTCAGAAGGAGGGAAGTTGGAAAAAAATCCATGTAGGATACTTGTAAATAAAGGTTCATACATCATCTTATATCAGATTGTAAAATATGCCTTGTTTGATTTCATTTATTTAAATTATGATGGATTTACTTCTAATTTAGGAAGAATTATTATTTCATTTCAGTCACTATAAAATAGGGATATAAATTATAAGGGGAAGAAAATAAATAAGAAATTGTTCTCCACTCCAAATAAAATTTCAGGAGAGTAACTTGCTTCTTCAAAAATGTAATAGTTGTTTAGGGGCTCTGGCACTAAATTCCCAGATTTCTTAAAAAGTAAAATAAGAGGCCAAATCCAAATATAGTGTTTTCTAAAGGCACACTGACTTTTGAGAAGTACATGTATTTGGTTTAAAACAGTACTTTTAAAAAAAAAATGGAAAAACCCAGGGCTCTTAGTTTTTAAGAGCATTTAAATTGCATTTAACTTGAATTTATAAGGCAAATAACACCTACCCACACTAAGAGAATGCATTAAAAATTAACCAAGAGGGGTGCCTGGGTGGCTCAGTGGGTTAAGCCTCTGCCTTTGGCTCAGGTCATGATCTCAGGGTCCTGGGATCGAACCTGCATCAGGATCCCTGCTTGGCAGAAAGCCTGCTTCTCTCTCTCCTTCTGTCTGCCACTCTGCTTACTTGTGTTCTCTATCTCTCTGTCATTTAAACAAATAAAATCTTTTTGAAAAAATGAAACAAGAAATTTATCTTTCACATAGATAAATAATTTATTTGTAATTTTTATTTTTATTTTACTTATTTTTTTTGAATTTTTTATTATTTTTTTTAAGTTATCTCTACACCAATGTGGGGCTCAAACTCTCAACTCCAAGATCAAGAGTCACACTCCACCGACTGAGCCAGCCAGGCCCTGTATTTGTAACTTTTAGAATTACTTCTTAATTTTAGAAGTTAACTCATTTTTCAGAAGCTTTCTTCCCCATTTTTTAAACTTGAGTCACTTCAATACCATGGATTTGTTGTTGCTTCAGGGAGGAAAAAAAAAAGGCAAAAAGGCAAATGTTGTCTGGCAAATTGTTTCTTTGTTTCCATGAAAATGGAACTTATATTCCCCAAATATGATTGTTATACCCACAAAATATTTTTTTAAGATTTTTTATTTATTTGACAAAAAGAGATCACAAGTATGCAGAGAGGCAGGCAGAGACAGAGAGGAGGAAGCAGGCTCCTGCTGAGCAGAGCCCGATGCGGGGCTCCATCCCAGGACCCTGAGATCATGACCTGAGCCGAAGGCAGCGGCTTAACCCACTGAGCCACCCAGGTGCCCCTCCCACAAAATATTTATAAACACAAAAAAGAGATAAACATTGATTATTATCTACAAAGAAATTGAGAACTTATTTTCTGAAAAATATAGATCTTTGGAGCATGTAGAACTTCAAAATTTGATAGTTTTAGAATTAAAAGAAAGGGAGATCAAAAGTAAGTGAATCTTTAAAAAAAAGTAAGTGAATCTTTAATGTTAAATACACAGAATGAATACAAGCACAAAGATGGAACTTTATGTAGATTGAACAAGCGTGTCAAATCCTAACCAGGTTAGTAGAACACCACAGATGGAGAAGAGGGTCACCAACTGATTTTACCATTTTATTCCTAAAGCTGTGTGTTCAGCAGCAGGGATCACATAATACCCTCAACAATTGTTGTTATTATTTTGGAGCTATAGATGTCTTGTGGACTTGGGCTGAAAAGCATCTTTACAGTTTAACGAGGTCACGAAATATTCACAATGAACCCAACTATGAAGTTCCAGGATTTAAAGACTAAGGACGTCCGCAAAGAGATGAGATGGGCCAGTTACTGGTCGATCGGGGTGTTGCCTTTCCCCCCATCCCTATCGGCTGCAGCAGGGAACTCCGGGGCCGCCGTCTCTGAGAACCTGGCAATCACTTCTTCACCTGCTAGCTCTCTGCTGTCTGTTCGACATCCGTGTTTATTCCCTACAGCAGCGCTAACGTGAGCCACAGAGCCATAAGCTGATGAATCGTGGGAGGGCAGAACAGGTCGGGGAAAAGAGATTGAAGTCAACATCAGATGACACTGTGCTTTGTGTCCACTGACAAATGGAGGGACCCCCCTACAAAACAACCAGCATTCTCCCAAAGCGTCAGAGTCACTGATGAGGAAGGACAGAAGAATGGTCTCAGAGCAGAGGATACTTGGGGAGGGGGGGCAACGAAAGCAATGTGAGGTCTCGAGTGCCTTCCTGACACAGCAAAGACACTGCGGGTAGAAGAAGAGTTGTTGTTTAGTTAATAGCGTTGCACTGATGTTAACTTCTTAGTTCTCATCATTAAACCGTGATTACACAAGACATTACTATTAGGAGAAGCTGGGTAAAGGCTATATGGAAATTCTTAGAAATATCTTTGTAGTTCTTCTGTAAGACTAAAATTATTTCAAAATTAGAACTATAAAAAGTTAAGAAGTAAGGCACACTAAGGAAGAGAGGGTTGTATGACTCCAAATCATGCATTATGTCTCGTAAAAATTTATCTGCTGACATCTAAACTCCAAGGTGATGGTATCAGGGGGTGGGGCCTTTGGTCGTGCGGGTGAGGCCTGCACCGATGGGCTTCCTGCTCTTATGAAGGACCCCACAGAGCTCCCTCACTCCTTCCCCCACGTGAGACTAACAAGGAAGGGCTATGAACCAGGAAGAGGAGCAGACTCCGAATCTGCCTGTGCCTTGGCCGTGGGCTCCCCAGCCCTCAGAACATCGAGAAATAAATTTCTGTTGCTTGTAGCCACCCAGGCTATCGTATCCTGTTATAGCAGCCTGAACGGACTAAGACAATAAGAACATTTGGCCAAACTCCTCTTTTTGTACTGGATTATTAATACAACTATTCAAAATTGACTTTTACTTTTGAGTCATCATTTATCTATCACTGTCTGCCAACGTACACGTACCGTGCGTAAGCTGTGTTCTTACCATGTGTGCACCACTGTGTGTATACCCACCAGATCATCATTCATTTTATGATGGTTTCGTGCTTTCAGACATAAGATGTTATAAATTTGAACACTCTTAGTAAATATCATATTTCAAATCCACAGTCCCCTTCCTTTTCCTGGGAACATGTAGCCTAAAGAACTTTTAGAGAAACAGTAAAACCAAGTAGACCAACAGCTCTGAGTATATGTAACATACCTAACAGATATCTCACTTCCCATGTCATTAGCTAATGTTCTCAAGAACCCAAGATTATAACACATTCATTGAAAATTATAGAAAGTGACAATATTAATTTTATTAAATATATTTATTTTAGCGGTGTGAAGTAGTATTAGGCATTATTATTTCATAACTCTCATGAATTTACTAATATTTTAGCAAAAAATGTTAGAAATATAATTAATAAATTATAGTTTTATTCCTTACATTATTTTCTCAAATTGTTATGAAATTCCACTTGTGTAATTCATTTGACAGAGTTCCATTTTTAAAATTTCTAATAAGTCAGATGGAATCTGAATTAGATTAACTACTATTGTAGATGTCCAATTTATCGGAAATGATTAGATAGAAAATGTGTTTTGTGGGGGGGAGGGTTGGGGACACTGCACAAGCTTAAGACAGCATATCCTTATTTTGTTTTTACTCGTTTGCTCAGGGGAGGTTTTGGAGGGGTCACTGGGGCTGCTTTGGGCAGAAGATCCCGGAGATGGGAAGGGTGGACTCCGGGACGTGAGTAAGGAGGCAACTGGAGAAGCTTAGCCAGAGGGAATGGCGGCTTGAGTTCAGCTGGTATCGCTCTAAGAAGCCAGAACCATCCGTCCCTAAGATCAGGTCAGAAGAAGAGAGGAAACATGGATGAACCCTGTGCTTCCATGAACGTTGGTGCCATGTTCTGAGAAGGGCAGGGGTGGGAGAGGACGAGCGGCCAGCGGTGGGGAGTGGACGTGACGCTGGGGGTACAGTTCAAATGGCAGCAGTGGATTTGGCGGAGGGTCCAAGGACGGGGATCTCCATGGCACTCATGCACCAGAAATGGCTGGGGATATTCCTGCCGTTTGGGACACAGGCACCCAGAGGAACTGAGCACCAGGAGGAGAAGAATGACCGCTCCCATTGTTCTGTGCCTGCTGGATGATCCCGTGTCGCCGGCGGGGGGACTTGGCTGAGGAACAGCCTATGAAAGTCTCCTATGCTCAGACCCACATAAATGATTCCAGGGTCCCCAGTATCTCTCAGTCCAGACTTTCCACTCAGACTTGGTCATGAGAGGCAGAAAGGGCTAAGATTCCCTTTCTCCTTTCTTCCTTTTCTTCTTAAAGCCTCCTCTCCTTCTGCAATAAAACCCTTCTAAAGTACGCATGGGGTAATGAAATGGAACTTAACCAGCACTTATAACATGTATCACTTTTTAGTCTCCATTTTTTGACAAAATCCTTTCTTTTTACTCAGAGACAGAATATTCTCTGCTTTCTCTGTTTCTGGAAAATGCTCCCTCAACAAAATAACAACCTATGTCTCTTGTACTAGAAGGGTAGTGGGGGGAATTTCAGGGAAAGAGATCGTCATATTTGGTGTCTCAGAACTATCTTAAATTAATACTTGTATGTCTCCCTGCCACATAAACACGCACTCGTTTTATGCTTCATTGCTTAAGACCGTCAAGTCAAACTTCCTTACTTCCTCCTCACATAAGATTTCTTTCTTCCTTCCTTCCTTCCTTCCTTCCTTTCTTTCTTCCTTCCTTCCTTCCTTCCTTCCTTTCTTTCTTTCTTTCTTTCTTTCTAAGATTTTATTTGACAGACAGGGATCACAAGTAGGCAGAGAGGCAGAGAGAGAGAGAGGAAGGGAAACAGGCTCCCTGCTGAGCAGAGTCCTGATGCGGGGTTCGATCCCAGGACCCTGGAATTATGACCTGAGCCGAAGGTAGAGGTTTTAACCCACTGAGTCACGCAGGCACCCCAAGATTTTTTTTTCTTAAGATGATTTGTTTATGTAGGCTTATGTTTTTTCATTTTTGCAATCAATTTTTTTTGCAATCAAAAAAATACAACTCTAAAGGAAACATAGTTTTCTCGTATGCAAAAATCTACTAAAGGTAGACAAATTAGAATTTTTCAGGCTTTGTTGTTTTAAATTGCAGTACCGGTGCATTGAAAATACTAATGCCTTTTAAAATGTTTACCAGGTGGTGGGTATTATAGAGGGCACGGCTTGCATGGAGCACTGGGTGTGGTGAAAAAATAATGAATACTGTTTTTCTGAAAATAAATAAATTGGAAAAAAAATGTTTACTTTTCATAGGTATGTTGAGTTAACAACTCAGAAAGATCACACATGAAGATACAACAAATTAATACTGAATGTATTGATTTTAATAACTATAGAAGAATCTATTCCTTTCTCAGTATCATATAGGGAAAAAGACCATATGTGCCATTAAAAAAAAATCTTAGAATTAGTGTAACTTTGTTTTCTTGAAACTTAAAAGGAGTTTATAATAAACGCAGACCTAAGCGTGGGTCTTTAGAATGGAGCGTTCACCTCTGTCTTGGGACTTTGGGTGTCTGCGTGCCCTACTGATTAAACGGAGAGACTTTTCACTTCAGCCTTGAGTACAAAGAGCATATGGTCTCCTTGGTCGATTGTTTCTGTCTAAATAGAAATGTGTTCTGTGATAGGTTGTCTCAAGGCAGGTTATTTGTCTGAAGGTTTAATTAGTTTAGAGCAGGTGTGGAATCAAGTGCTCAGGCTGGGGCATAGCTCATCAGAGGAGGGGTCTGCTGGAGGAGACTTGGGGACGAGGAGAGGGGATTCTCCCTCAGAAGGGAGGGGCTCCCGGAGATCCCAAGGTGGATGCAGAGCTCCTCCGCGGCATCTCCCCTCCACCGGACGTGCTTAGAGGGCTCCGCGCACTCTGAAACATATTCAGACTGGGGAAAACATCCTATCAGCAAATTATCCTTTCGGCTTTGAGGAAACAGAGAAATCCTAGACTGTTTTGGGCAACTAATGTAGAGTTACTATAGCAATAACCAAATCAAGTCTGGGTTGGGACTAGGACATTTAAAGTCATTGTGATTTGTTTTTGTCCGTTTCCTTGGTGATAAGAGAAGCTATAATTAATTAACTGCCTACTACTATGGTTATTTCTGGGTTATCACTGAACAGAACATAAAGTGATTTTTTTTTTTGAGCTGTGTACCTTCCAACTCTATTTAAAATAATTTTTAACAGACAAGGTGGTCTATAAAGATAAAATAATTTCTCTTTAGAGGATGCCCTGCAAGTTACCTAGCAAAGCAATTATTCTTTCATGATACAATACCCAGTTGTATTAACTATGACTTATCAACCCACAGTGGTGATCATTACTTTAGCCAAAAGCTACAAAGAATAAAGGCATCCTAAATTAATGTGATCTTCATTTTATGTTTCATTTACAATATCAAGCCCTGATTTTCCCATGTTTCAAGGTAATCAATACACCATTTGTTTTTCTTCAAAGAATCTGATTTTTTTTTTTTTTTTAAGGAGAGTCAATTCCTCTCCATCTTGTTTTTCAACAATATTAAAAATCGGGGGGGGGATATCTACTTGTTACCTAAGATTTCTTATAAGGTTAATTATGTATTTTTTATTCTGTTCTTACCTATGTTTTTCAACAATAGCACTGACAATAATTCAAATGAATTTCCAGGCTTGTAAACATGAAGTTAAATCTTTTATCCCTTTGAAAGACCTGTGCTAATTTCTCATAGTGTGCATGGCCGGAAGAAATGTCACGATCCTCAGAGAAGTTTTATTCTCAGAATAAGTTTAGAAATGGATTTTATTTCAGAGTGTACAAAAATACTTGGTGAGGTACGGTCCACGCATGTTTAATCTGAACATATAGTAACATCAAAACTGACCCTATTACAAAAATACGTATGTATGTATCTCCCATTTTTAACCTGCTAAGGAACAGATACTTAATACATGGACGGGACTGGAAGAGATTATGCTGAGTGAAATCAGTCAAGCAGAGAGAGTCAATTATCATATGGTTTCACTCATTTGTGGAGCATAACCAATAGCATGGAGGACAAGGGGCGTTAGAGAGGAGTAGGGAATTTGGGTAAATTGGAAGGGGAGGTGAACCATGAGAGACTATGGACTCTGAAAAACAGTCTGAGGGGTTTGAAGTGGCGGGGGGGTGGGAGGTTGGGGTACCAGGTGGTGGGTATTATAGAGGGCACGGCTTGCATGGAGCACTGGGTGTGGTGAAAAAATAATGAATACTGTTTTTCTGAAAATAAATAAATTGGGGGAAAAAATAATAACTACCACTCACTGCTCTCTATAGAAAGAGAGCTCTCAATTACACAAACCCAGTACTTCCAGCGTTATTCAAATTTGGGAGGATCCCTCGGTTTACTCTTGGAGAAAAAGTTGTCTTGACAGAGAAGATAAAAACTGGTGCACCTTTGAACTTGCAGCCAACTCCTGTGCGTGGCAGTCCAGAACTTACTGTCTCTTGCATTTTGAATTCCTGCTCTGCTTAAACTCTGAGGCAGCTACAAAAGAAGAGAGGAGAGTGAGGAGACAGATCTTCAGCAGAGAAATCCTATCTGACAGAAGCTAGAATGGCGAGAAGGAAGAAAAGGCTCTTTGGGGACAGGAATGTGCACACGCATTCACCGTGTCCATTCGCCACCCTCCGTTCTCACTTAAATTTGGAGCTATAAGTGATTTATGTATCGCTTTTGAAAAATTAGTCCAATATGCTGAACTATTTTGAAAATAAACAGATACCTATCTCTCAGGGTATTTTACGCCAGGGCCCTGAGTCAGGGAAAAGACCCTGCCATCCCCCCACTCCCTCCCTCCTCCTTCCTTGTCTGTGTGAACCTGCGGAATTCCTTTTATCTCTGAGACCCACTGAGAAGACCCCTGTCCCATGAAGGAGCGAAGGGCATGTGTGCCGTCTTCCACAACCTCTTTGGGGATAGAGGGGCAGGGCCGGTGACATGGTGATTCAGGAGAAGACCTGGCCCGTGAGTCTCTCCCAAGTGTCAGCCGTGGAGGTGTCTCCTTCTCAGCCTTGTGCCTGTCACTTGCCCGTCCGCCAAGGCCCTTGGGCTCATCTAAGCCTTCCTCGGGAAGAGGAGCACATCTGCGGACCAGTAACACTCCCAGCCCTGGTTTCTGATAAACCCTCCGTCCTAGGGAGGTCCTAAGGCAAGGCTCCTTTCCCGTCAGAACAGGGAAGGACAAGGTGTGGGCTCTCTGCAGAAGTATGAATTGCTTTCTATGGCTTTTGTCTTCTTTTGCTGACTAGGAGGCCAAGTAACTTAATTGTCGGGGGTCCGGGGGGACAGAGACACTGGCTGATATTAAGTGGCTGGGAGAGTAAAGGAAGCTTTATAGCCACCCCTGTGCTGAACAGGAGGGAGTTGACAAGACAAACACAGGACGATTGCTGGGCATTTAGTGTTGGCTGAGGTCGCTGACCATGGGCTTATGGGGCAATCAGTCTTCTTGGTTGTGCGAGTCTCTCTGTTTTTGTGTAGAACATATGGGATGAAGTAGGTGAATTTGTGTCCTCCTTTCCAATGAGACAGGTGTGGGTTACAACCCTGTCATTGGTAAATGGACTCTTTTTTAGGGTTTTGAAACATTGGATGTAATTATAGCCTACCTTATTATAGGTGGAAGCTAAGGTATTTTGAAATATTGGACATAATTTGTGGACTCTGTTACATTACAATCCTCACCAACTCCCTGAAGACAGAATGTGACTGATTACATTTGCAAGGTCTTCTGGTTTTCATATGGGCCCAGTGGCATTTCTGTAATTGAAACAATTATTCATTTAGTTGATTCAACAAACATTTATTGAGAATCTGTTACGTGCCAGGTACTTTTCTAGGCATGGGAATACAGAGATAAACAAAGTAGGCAAAGTTGCTGCTTTTGTGATGCTTACATAAATACATGCTAATTTCCTTTAAAAAGAGAGAGAGAGAGAGAGAAGGAAATATTAAGAAGAGAAAGTGAAAGTTCTTCTATGCGTGGAGTGGGAGGATGTCCATGACGGTGTGAGTATCAGGGAAGGATCATTGATGTAATCTTGGACCCTGTTTATCAATCCATTTTCCACTTTCCCAGTTCCACTCCTTACTCCAGTCTGATATAGCCTTTCTGAGCTGTCTCTAGAACATTCTCCTCTTTGTGCTGTGAATGTTTATCAAGATAAGGGAGTAATGTTCTGTGCTGGCCCTTTCTTCAAACTCGGAGCTACTTTTTGTTCTTTCTTTTCCTTATAGAGTTCTTATATTGATTAAAAATTGAATATTGAACTATTAAAAATTTAAAATTGAAGCTTAAATCAATGTTATATTCCTATTTTTCTATTTTTTCCTCAGTTGCTGATGGGAAATATGCAACATGAGGCAGTTAATCACTGAAATTGGACAAAGCACAGAGATGACATATTTCCTAATTACCTACATGACAGATATTTTCTGGAGTGTTTCTTCTTCTTTTTTAAATATATTGTTTTGAATATTTTATTTATTTATTTGAGAGAGAGAGCATGAGCTCTGGGGGCAGGGGTTGGGCAGAAGGGGAAGTAGACTCCTTACTGAGCTGGGAGCACAGAGCAGGGCTCGATGGATCCCAGTACCCTGAAATCATGACCTAAGCTGCGGGCAGATGCTTAACTGACTGAGCCAGTCAGGGGCCCCTGGTTTTTTGTTTTGTTTTGTTTTTGTTTTTCTTTAACATATATTTTCATACATAGTGATATTTTTGTGGAATGTGACCAAGCGTTTCCCAGATTTACTCTTTGAGAACATGAAAAATATGACAGGAATCTCCCAATTTATCTTCATTGGCTTGGTGGAAAAGAAAATGTCCAGTGCGGCTTGCACAAATTTAATGGATATGATTAGGTAAGAAGATTGTATTTTTGAAACCACACACTTGAAAAGCAAAATACACGTACGAGCTATCACAGCCTAGCCCAGTTAGATACCGTACTAGTTTTTATTCCTTGAATTGTAATTGCTAAAATGTTAACGGCGTTATATTTATTCTACCAAAGTTAATGTAATTGGATTTATGCACTTTTTCCTGTAAAACTAAAGAAACATAATTCAATTATGTTCAATTATGTTGTACATCCTATAGTTAGAGGATATACAAAGTGATTTTTTTTTAAATTTACCCTTTAGTAAAGGGTAACACTTCAGTTACAAAAGTGTACCTCCTTGCCAAGCTTACCTAGAAATAATCAGTTGACCTTTTTCATTTCATCAAAATAAATTGTCAATCAAATTATTGCCGAGAATAAATTAGCAAAAACTGTAGACAGCAAATTCTCTTTTGTTGACCTTCTGAGATTAGGGCAAAGCTCCGCTTCCGGGTGCAAAAGATCAGGGTGACTTCTAGCGTCTCACTCAGTATTTCTGTGAACAATTGCTTGGTGATTACAGAGTGTGCTTCTTAAGTGTAAACTGCTTAATTGTTTTATACTTATCAAGAACTTGTATTACAAAATCCATCAATGTCCTCCGTTCCTCCTGTTTTCCTATGCAAATCCATCTGCTTCAGTGAACCTAGACCTGTTATCTCCCCAGGAGCTCACCATGCCTCCCAACATCCTTTCGTTTGAATTGTCCATGGAACCTGTGCGTTCTGTGGGGAACAATTCACTATCAAGAACATGCAATTGTTGTAAAATAACATGAAAAACATGCTAATTAAGGAAATACTGGAAAAGCCAGAAAAGTGAATATTTTAACACAATTTAATTCTTTTCATTGAGAAGAAAACATCCCAAATGTATTTTTTAGGTGGCAAGAGGAAAAACGATGTTGACTATCAGGTGCCATCTATTTTTCATAAATATTTTAAAATAGCAATCACCTTAAATAGGTTGTGTTGACTGATAATTTTAACCTTCTACCATGCTCAGTCAGATTTCCTTGGCTTATATGAATTGAAGTTATGTGCTTCTGTGTGGTGAATCAGACTAAATCTTTGGTTCAAAAAATTAAAAAAGGAAAGAAAGGAAAAAAAGATGATCGTGTTGCCCTCTTGTGGCTGTTTCAAAGACCAGGATGATGCTTAGAAAGGTCTGACAGGAGGATTCTCTCTTACAGTCAGACGCGCAGGCCCTGGAAATGTGGACAGCTGGTTTTATTTGGTCTGGTTTAGGAATGTCACTGGACCAGTGAGTTCTGACCCAGTTGAGGCCCCATCTTCCAGCCGCTGTAGGAGCTACAGGGAAGTATAAAGTGAGTCAGGTTTGGTTAGGATGCCAGTTCTCACTGGAATCTTGATAAATCACAAAACAGACCCTCGAAGTGGAGACTCTTAGAAATTGAGATTTGAATTCTTGCTCTCATACCCATTCCATTTGGACCTCAGCATGGTCTGGGGTCTGCTTCCCTGCTGGAAATCTGCATCATCGATTATCCTGTCCTCTCTCCCAAGGATGTGGGCTGGCTGTCTCAGATTTGCTTCTCACTTGTAGTCCTTACAAACTTACATTCTGCTCCACCTTATTCCTCTTTAATAAAGAATAAAAGGAATAGATAAGGGAGCCCACACTTGTTGAGCTCCCAGCAAGAATCTTCTTTTCTTCTAGGTATTCTGTCCACCTTACATGAATGTATCATTGTTCATATGATGATTATGTCACTCAGATAATTACAGGAACTGATCCTAAAGGAATCAAATAGAGTATGTATTATTATCCCCAGGTTACAGATAAGAAAATCAAGGCTCATAAAGGTTAAGTGACTTCACAGAGTTAATAGAGGCTAGCAGTGGAGGAATTAGGGTCCTATCCAAATTCTTTGATACATTGTAACAAGTGTCACTGAGATTGGGCAAGTTACATTAGTAGATCCCTATGTTTGAGAAATGCTAAGCTGAACAAAGCCAGGTAGATTTTCTCCAGTGTTTCTCTTGATCTTTGATATCTAAATGTCTGCAGCCATGTGTGGATATCCCTTTCCAAACCTCTTTGACCCCAGATTAGTGTTCTTCTGGGCATACTTGGAAAACGCCGTTGGATGTCCACATATTGCTTTCCACTGTCTTGCCGAATCAAAGATCTTCCCCAATTATTTCCTCCACCTCTGCAAGCTTTTGTCCTAACTCGGGTGTCTTTCTATGACTGTCTTTAACAATATTTATCGTATAATTTATTTTAATGTGGTAATTTCAAGTATGTCTTCTGTGCTTAAACCTTAAATTCCTAGAGGTCCGGTGTCGGTCTAGAGCTAAGTACAGTACCATTCAAGGGACAGGCTCTTGGCAAATAGTTGGGGAATGTGAGAATAAAAGGCTCTGCTTAGGCAAATTACAGTTCATATTTAAGTTTGCCTGGGACGTTCACGGCCAGCATGTCAGATGTCCCTGACAAATTATTATTGTTTCGGCAGTGGCTTTACATGTCTGACCCAGAAGGGTATCTAAAATAGGAATTGCAGGCATTGTATCACCAGCAGATGGATCTGATCGGAAGGAGGTTTCAGGGCCCTTGAAATCACAAGCCCGTTGTTAGAACCTTAGGGGATAAGAGGAATCTGAAACCTGAAAGAAAGAGAGACTTAGTTCATGTGTAATGATCTATTCTCTCTGCACTTGTCTGCTGTGGCTACACAGAGCTCCGAAGCCAGAGTCCACCCCAGCTCACTGAGCCCTGTGTGGGTCCCAGAGCAAAGACACAGTCACAGAATTGGGGGGCTGGAGGAGCTCTTAGAGGTCATCTTGCCAGGTTATTTTGAAACTGTGTAGGATCCGGGGACAAGGGAAGTCTGGAAAATTTGATTCAATTTTTATTTCATGAGATGAGTGAATATGTCTGAAACTTACTAACATTTTAACACATCAGGCATCACTTTTCCTTTGACTAGTGCTGCAAGTTTCTAACCACTACTGTCTCTCCCTGATTAGGAATATCCTAGACTGGAGGGTTAATTACTACTTTTTTATTTTGATTCCCCAGGGTCAGTGCAATCACAAGGACATAAATCGGATATAAAGACCTTGATAAACTCACAGCCCTATGTCCTGACTACTAAATTCAAAATGATGTCTTTGCCAAAACCACCACTTTTGGCCAATGGGCTTTCTCATAATGAAAGGTTTAAGGACAATCTCATGAACTATGCTTACTCTATCACAGTCCCACCTTCGCTGGTGTATATTTTGGGTTTTTCCTGTGACCGTGTCTCAAAACTCTTGTTTCCAAACTCATTTCCTAGGTTTGCAGTGGAAGAAATAGAGGCTCAAAGGAAAAGGGCTAAAATCTGGATCTCTGAACTGCAAGTTTATTGTTTTACTTCCCAATATTCTCTGCCACATTTTTGGTTAAAGTCAGATACTGACATGGAGTGGTGGGTGAAGAGGAAATAAGTCATTTAATAGATGAGACATTAAAAATTATAGAGCATTCATTTTTTTTCTTCATATAAAGTCAGTTTTAGATGGACATGCAGAACAGCCCCCATGTGACTGATTGAAGCCATTATACATCTGAGTTCATGATGATGACCAAAGACGGACCTTGGCTGTCCACCACCTACTGAGTCAGCCTTCGTAAGCCTTCGAGATTCCTCGTTTTGAGAGCACAGGAAAATACACAGACCTTTGTAAGAATGTATTTGAATTCTCTCTAGAAGTCAGGAGACTCACGTTTCTTTCAGAGTGGAGTCATACAGACCATTGGGGGTTTGAGGAAGCCTGCCTCCCAGCCAAAGCCGATTCGTCTCACTGCCCGTGGTCCATACACACTGGCTAGGGATTCATCAGTGATTGCTGCCAGGCAAGTATTATGCGGCAAAGCTAACCTTCCCCAGACTATAATTTGGAAGGCAGAAAGTGAAACTGGTTTTCTTTTTTTTTTTTTTTTTTTTTTTTTAATTCTTTGTCAAGTTCATAGCCTGCAATCTCTATGCCTCTGGCTAATAGACACTTAACTTTTTGAAAATAAATTTCATAGCTTTCAGAAGGTTGGCATTCCATCCACAAGCTTTCCTTGATCACTCTTCCCCCTGCGGGGTCATTTGTGTTAATGTGAATTCATAAAAAATAAAAAATTCGTGATAGCTTATTTATTTTCTGTTCTTCTTTTGATTTAGTAAATGAATGGACCAGACATTTATAATAAGGCCTTAATTACTATCCTCTCACATTTGCCCTAAGACCATCTTTGAAAAGGCACTAAAGCTCAGAGCATGGAGAAAACATCCCAACTGTCTTTTATTATATCTTAGAACATCATAAAGAGGTAATTTTAAGAATAAACTACTTTTATAGTATCCATTATCCAGAAGAATTTCATCTCTTTCTGTTCTTAAAAAACTATAAACAACTTGGATAGTAATTAAACCCGCTTTGATAGGATCTTAAAAACAAATATTTAGAAACCCAAGCAGAGGCTTATATTTGGGCCAAAGTAATGACTTCTCCAAGCCTTTTATTCCATGACCATGTTAGCTTTCTGTAGGAGGTAGTTCTTAATTTTTAATATATCAATGTATTAATTTACTCAACACATATCTATTGAATACACTGTTTCAGGAGGACAAAATACGTACAGTGACTAAAATGTCACATTTTGTATGCACACAAATGTGTACACACACAATGGAAAAGTTACAGGGCACCTGGGTGGCTCAGTAGGTTAAAGCATCTGACTCTTAATTTCAGCTCAGGTCATGACCTCAGGGAGCTGAGATGGAGCCCTGCAGTGGGCTCTGTGCTCAGAGAGGAGTCTGCTTCGAATTTTCTCTTTCTGCACCTCCCCCCATGCATGCCCTCATGTGCATGTTTGCTCTCTCTAAAATGAATAAATACACCTTTAAAAATACATAAATATTGGAAAAATATACATCCATTAAATGTTTACTGTTTTTATCTCTTAGTGGTAGGGTTAGAGGCAGTTACAATTTGTTTCTTTTATTCTTACCTAACTAATCTAAATTTACTTATAATAAGAAAAAGGTTTTGAAAAACATTATAGAGCACCTAGGAAAAGATGTCAGAATACATCATGAGTGTCTAGTGTGGCTGTGCACTAGATGCTGGAAGGCCAGAGAAAGAAGACCCAACTGGCCTCGGAACAATGGAGCATGGAGGCCAAAACTAGGAATTTGGGGTCAGATAATGAGTAGCTCACAAGTAGAGCAAGAAGGGAGCAACATTTCATGTAGAAGGAATGGAGTGTACAAATGCACAAAACTCTGTGAAGAGTTGGCATATTTGATAGTGATGAGTCAAAGTATAATGCATTGGAGGTGTGGTAGGAGATGAGATTAAAATGTGCATAGGAAGCCACACCATAAAGGGAGTAATGACCTGAACTGTGGCCCCCCCAAAAGATATCTTCTTATCCTAATCATTAGAACCTGTTACTGTGACCTTTGAGAAAAGGAGCATTATAAATATAATTCAGGTGAAGATTTTGAGATGAAGAGATCATGCTAGATTACCAGGATGAGCCCTAAATCCATTCACAAGCGACCTTATAGGAGACACTTAGAAGAGAAGCCATAGAGGAAATACCCACATAAAGACAGAGGTAGCTATCAGAGGACCGTGTCTACAAGGAATGCCAAAGGTTGTCTGTAGCCACTAGAAGCTAGAAAAGGTAAAGAACAGAATCTCTCCAAGAGCCTCTAGAGAGACCCCAGCGCTTTTGGACTTCTGGCCTCCGGAACCAGGAGACCATACATTTTTGTGCTTTTAAGCCACCAAGTTTGTGGTGACTTGCTTTGGCAGCCATAGGAAACTAACACAAAAGGCATCATCTGCCACATAATGAAGAACTGTGGACTTCAGTTGGGAGTGAAGCCATCATGTATGTGTTCCAACTCTGCAAAGAGGAAAATAACCCTTTGTAGCTTAGATGCAATAGCTCATGGGTTTTTCTAAGAATTGTAGTGAGTCATAAAGAGCCAATTTGAGTCTGTTTGTCTCAAAATAATTACACAGAACCACATATTTTATATAGATAGAGTTTAAATACACAATCGTTAGAGCTTTCCATAGGGAACCTGGGTGCTCAGTATAATGTCTGTGCTAAAATCAGAGAGAACGTCTTCAAAAAGACATCCCATTTAAAGTAAATATGATTGATACAAATGCACGTTTTGTTTTGTTTTGTTTTGCAAAGTCAGGTAGTCTCCCTGAGTTCCTTAAGTCTTATCCTGATTTGAGCCATTTTCTTAGCCCATCAGAACATTTTCTTAGTACTTTGTCAAAGGATAAGGTTATTATGCCTCTTTGCCTCTCAGGGTAATTATGAATATCAAAGTGCAAGGGGAAGTGGAACTGGATGTAAGAATATGGGTCACTATGGGTCACTCATGTCTGCACATTACAATGATGTAATATGATGGAAATCTGCAAGACAGTTTGTCCTTTGGGTCCACGAAACTCCTAGCAAAGCCACAGGCTTTGTGTGCATCTGCCAAGTGAACCACAATTCAGGCCAACTTCACAATGAATTCTCCCCAAGTCTGGTTTTCTTCTGTCAGCCAGGAAAGATGCTGAACAAAAGGGAAACACGGTCAGGACATCCAAACAGGAAATGAAGGCGAGGCTTTGTCCTCTAGCTTCCTGGCCTGAGATAGGAAATCAGGACAGTATGAATTCTGGAACAATACTCAGGTCAGGCTCATTCAGACTGAGCACCCCGTGTGCACTGAAGAGGCTCTGGCTGATGAGGTACAGGCCTGTGGTATGGCACAGAGTGGGCCGTGGCTCTCCCCGTGAGCTTGGCTCTGCAACTCAGTCCTTCATCATGGCAATTCACTCCTCAATTGCATATTTACAATGAACACGGACACGTAGTTTACCCTCAGTTCTTATACACGGACACGTAGTTTACCCTCAGTTCTTATCGCTCTGTGATTTCTTTAAATTAAATCCCAAATTTAAGCGCATACATCTGAATTGTGGTGTTTCTTTCCTTGCCCTAACTTACGCTCCCTGCTCTTGTCTTTCCATGGTCATCCTTGCGTACAAGACTAGCTGCCCCCAGTATCCCTTCTTCTCTTCCCCAGAGGTTAGTCATGCCCAGGGACACTCAGAATAAAGAATCCATTTCCCACATAACAAAGTTCGGGCCAGTGGGATAGAAATGGGAGTGACACGGATATTCAGGAAGCATCTTAAAGGATGCTTCTCTTTCATCCATTTCCTCTTTTTCTTCATGGTCCAACCTTTAGGTGTTACCTTGATATGGAAACTATATCGAGGGCAATGGATCAACCAGGGAGAAAGAGGGGCGGGGGCTGATGACATGGGAACCCAGGCCAGCCGTGATGACTTACAATTAATGGACAGAGCTACAAACTTCTACATTGTTTAAGCCACTGTTTTTCCTGCTTTTTCTGTACCACAGTTCAGTCTCTCAAAGCAAAAGCCAGGTGACAGAGATGAAAGTCTGTGGTTGAAACTGGCCATACTGCCAACATGTCAGTGAAGGAATGAAACAAAGGGGACACAATAGCCACCAAGAGAATGTCTTGTCCCCAAAATGAGTTGGCCTGAGACCTTTTGTTGATATACTCATGGTGAGCTTACCCATCCCACATATGTCCCCTTCTTTTTCCTTGTGGGCTTAGAGCAGGCCAGGCTCTGTGTTAGGGAGTTTAGTAGCAGACACCGAATAAAAGGGAAAGAATGGAGAAAGTTAAAAAAGCTAAAATGATTGCAATTCTTCCTTTAAGTTAGATATTTGAAATCATGTCTCATCATAAGAAGGGATGTATCTCTGCATATAATCTGATTTTGGGGGGGTATTAAAACCATAGCACAGTGAACACTTTCTATTCCCCACATCTGTTAGCTATGAATCCAGATTTCATAGGAACATTAGTACAAGAGAAGTTCTCCATGAATGAAGCTCTACATCAACCCTCTTCCTGGCTTTGAGCCATAATACCTGCTAAGAATGACTTTGTTTTTTGTCAAAATAAATTGGGATTATCATTCTCTCTGTCTCCGTGTGTGTCAGGATGGTGTCTGTATTAGTTGTGTAACTTATTTTGTTGTATTCAGCACATAGAGAAATACAAAACAGACCCACAATCGGCTTCATAATCTCACTGTTGCTCATTGAACTTCCATTCTTGCCACACTGTAGTCAAAGAGCCGGGTGTGTGGTGTGTGGGGACAGCGTACTGAACAATGAAGGGAGCGGGGTCAAGTATATGCAACTGCATGGTTGGGGGGGGGGTTATTTGACAAGCCAGTGAGGTTGTAGCTAGAGGATCTATTAAAATTAAGTTATTTCTAGAGGAGGGTCTCTCTCCTTGGATTTAAATGGCCGGCTGAATGTCAGACTCAGTCGCCCAGTGAAGCCACAAGATTTTATTCTCTTTGTTAGTCAGAATGTCTCCACAGGAGACATTTTCCTTCCTTCCTCCCTCCCTATCTCCTTCACCCCACACTCCCTTCCTCTCTTTCTTTCTCTCTCTTTTTCTTTTTCTTTCTTTCTTTCTTTCTTTCTTTCTTTCTTTCTTTCTTTCTTTCTTTTCATGAATATGACTTTTCTCCTCCTTTTCATACTTGGTCTGATCATTTTCCCAATAAAACCACATCCATCCTTATACATGATGGATATCTGCCTACTGCAGGCATGCCCTCCCAGTCCCTGAGAGAGGTCAGGAGGACTCCTCCCATACAGGTTGCAGAGGAGGAAAAACCCAGACGACATCCGTATTTTAGGTCTCCAGCCTCCAGAACAGTAAGGCAATAAATATCTGTTGTTTTAAACACCCCAGTTGGTGATGTTTTGTTATAGCTGCCCTATAAAACCAATAGGACTGCTCTTTCCTCCTTATGCAAATCATAGCCAAAACCATGACCAGACCTGGTTCTTAAACCATCAGGGTAGCCTTGTCATTTTTTCAATCAGCCAATATAGGACAGAATATGCTCTACCAACAAGCAGCTCCAAAATTCAGCAGCTTAAGAAAATGCAAGTTTAATTCTCCCTTCTTGACCCATGGAATGTAGCTCAGTGCTGGGAATTCTGTTTATCACTGTTTTCCAGGTCCCAGCGATGACTGTGCCATCTCGAAACAGGGATTTAGTATTTTCTTAGATGGATAAATCATGTGCCAACTTCTAAATGGTTCAAGCCAGAGGGATATCTTATCTCTCACTCACATTTCATTGCCCCAAAGCAAGTTAGTTGGCTTTGCTTTATTTCCAGGAGATGAGAGAGTATGCATGGAGGCAGAGAGGAAAAAAACACAGTGATGGCCACCAGCCATGTGACCACATTTGCTAATTATTTAACTTCATTTTCTCACTTATAAATGGGGATCTTAATACATATTTTATTTGGTTGTTCCGAGATTCCAATAAAAGTGTATAGACCACAACAAATACCAATTCCTTCCCTTTCCACCTTGTTTCTGCATCTTTTGTGCAAAACTGTCCTCTGTGTTTCACCATCCTCTGACTTGAGAATTTTCCTCTGGTGCATTCAGCACTTCATCCATTGCCCCCTGTCCTCAGCCCTTGGTTTTCTCTTGACTCCTCTTCCTCTTCCAAAATCTGAGATCCAGGCTTGCTACAATGTCTTCTTTTCCCATTGGGCGTCTTCTTTCAGTGTGGTCTCTCATGTCCATTACTGCATCTCCCATCTTTGTGTAGCTATCTCTGATCTCTAACTCTCCTTGAACAGCAGAACCCGAATTCCAACTACCAGCTATTTGCAATTCCCCGAACCAGCCCTGTCCCCTTGCTCCTCCAGGGACTTTCTGCAGCAGCCTCCTGAGGCCTTCTGAGGCTGCCAAGTTTGCACCAAAGGTCACTTCCTTTCGCAGACATTGCCTAAATTCCTCCAGCCTACTTAGATATGATGTTTAAGTAATAAGTACTTTCTGTGTATCTACCCAAGTACGTACTCATGAAAAGAGGGCTGGAGCATAAATTGGCAAGTAAGGGCAGCAAGTGCTTGCTCGCTGATAAACAGAGTAGAATATTGCCACGTATGTAAGAAAGACTTGGCTGGAAAGATTAGAGCCTGAAACTGATCAAGCATATAGATTTAACTGTCAATTTACAGGAAGCAGGGAAGAAAATATTACCAACACCACTGATAGGCAGTCCTTGAACTGAGACCATAGAAAACTACAGGAAAAGAAACTAACCAAGCATATTATGTGGAAAAGAGAGAGAGAGAGAGAAGAAGAGAAGAGAGAGGGAGAGGAGAACAGTGGGGACAGGGGTGGGTGGGGAGGAGAGGTGGCTGTAGATTAGAAAGGGTTTTTTAAAATTAACCTGCTACAAATGTTGCATCCTGATGTTGAACAACCCATTAAAAATTATGAAGTAAAATAAATTTGACTGTTTTCAGGTATTATTTAATTTTCAATTATGATAATTTTATTGAGGTTATGTACTAAAAATATATTTAAGTATGTTTTTAAATAAAATATAATGTCTGGGTGCCTGGGTGGCTCAGTGGGTTAAGTCGCTGTCTTTGGCTCAGGTCGTGATCTCGGGGTCCCGGGATCGAGTCCCGCATCAGGTTCTCTGCTCAGCAGGGAGTCTGCTTCCCCGCCCCCCGCCTGCCTCTCTGCCTACTTGTGATCTCTGTCTGTCAAATAAATAAATAAATAAAATCTTTAAATATATATATAAGTGTGTGTATGTGTGTGTGTGTGTGTGTGTGTGTGTGTATATATATATATATATATATATATATATATATAATGTCTGGTATTCAAAATAGCCCAGAGTGTAAAAAAGTGGGTGGGGGTATAGATCAAGTGTAATTTGGTACAAGTTGAAGCTGAATGATATTATGTGAGTGTTCTTGTATTATTCTCTTTTCTTCCTATAAGTCCGATTGGCTGACCTTGGTAAACAACTAAGCCTCCACCAATTTTCCTGATATGAAAGGGTGAGATATCTCATTAGCAGTTCAGTTCCAAGTGGATTTGATGATCCCGATGGGTTTTTGATATGGAAGTGAAGAGGAAAGATAATTTGCTGTCTGAATTCTTTTGGGATCCGAGAACCATAGTTTAGTGGATGGCATTACAATTTAAATCAAGTTTAGGCTCTAATATACTGTTGAGTTAGAAATAACTAGCAACTTTACACAAACTTCTTTTGCTCTAATTCATTTCATCTCCAATGCAATTTGTTGACTTGTAAATGCATACAAGAGTCTACTTTTATTTTGTCTTTATTAATGCCATAGCAACCATCATCAAAGCAATTATTTGTATCGCCATGCATTTAATTTTAACTTGTCTCTTGCATGTTGCTACAAGTCATTTGCAAATTCTCACGTCTATGCAATAGCATAACCACATTTGTGGTCGTCAACTTTAAAAATCAATTTCTCCCTTGTGCCCATAGTGAAAATGATTACAAGTTATATAAATGCAAGTTTTATCATGACAGTGGAGCAGAACTGATGTGGCATACTAATTTAGTCATTAAAGCGCACACAAATAAATTACAGCAGAAGGTGGTCGCATAGTTTTTTGTGTTTTTTTTTCTGCCCCCGTTGCACTGTTGCGTGAGAGCACGCTCCCTTCTGATGGGATACTGACAACGACAGACTCGCTGAAGCCCTTAAGGGCACTTTGATTTCAACCCCACTTAGAAAGTGATTAAAATGCTACACTCTAGAGACGGCAATATTTTTTACTTGGTTCCTAAGTTAAGAGTTTGCACTCAGCAAACAAGAAGGAAGGAAGGGGGGGAACATTTAGGAAGTAGAACTTTGTAATTTTTATCAATAGGACACTCAGTACTTCCTTAATCTTGATTGTAAAGACGTATTTTGTTTGTGTCTTCTATGAGGTGACATCATAGCAACTCTTCAACAAGTCTTTAGCCATAAATCTAGCTAGACCACTCATTTATTCCATTTTACACACTGAGCCGTGGGAAAGCAAAACCCACTCTAACTCAGACTTTGAAGCTGAGTAGAAGAGTCAGGACAATCACAAACACAACACTGAAGCAATACAGAGCAAATCAGCAGGACAGCAGAATAAAGGTAAGGTGGGAGATGTTCACTCTGGGTTTCAGTGTCCAGGGAGAAATTTCCAGGAGAGGAAGGAGACTGCAAGAGACAAATAGGAACCCTTTGACCTGGGAGAAAAGGAAAGAGGAAAGAATGAATTACAAGAATGAGAGAGCAATGCACATCATTCCAGGAAAGGGAATGTTCAGAGCATGTTTGGGGAATTTACTGGACCAGCCTGGCAACAGTGCAGAAGGTCTGATTAAAGGGAAATTCAGCGAAGTAGTTCTAGGTCTCCAAAAATATCCAGGACTTTAAGCAGCTTTTAAAACCAGGAATTAACACAAAGTGACACTTTCAGAACTTCCTCTTATGGTTGAAATACTGGTAAAAAGCAGCTGCAAAGGTGAGCATTCACTCTGTGCCACTGTATCTTTCACCTGGTCCCAAAGGAACCTGTACCTGAATAGAAAACATAAATGTCGCCCATCAAAATCAACATTTCAATTATACATATTGTCATGGTTTCTCAGCTTGTACATTAGCGCAGCTCTCCCTTCGGGGATGTGGACTAAATTCGCTCCTATAATGTAGTGTGTTCAATGATGCAGGGGGCACACATATGGTTGCTTCTCCAGGCGATCGCAAAAGACATTGTATTTTTAATTTGCCGCACTGCAATTTCTTTGGATATTTTGGAAAGATATGCTTCTGGGAGTCTCTTCTCCAGACCTCTTCTTAAGGAGATCTAGTGTTTAATGAGCTTTCTTTCTCTCTTAGCGTGTGGCTGACACAACCATGCATACAATAATGGGGGTCAGCATATGGGGGATCTGATTTCCAGCATTTGTCAGGTGTCATGTCCTACAGGGCAGTTCTCAGCTTTACCTCGCTGAAGCTTACACACTTTGTGCGGTGATTACCATCAGTCACTTTCTATGGAAGGTGGGAACTGAGGCCCAAAAGAGCTAGGTCATTTTCAGAAGGTAACACAGCAAGCAAATGATGAGGCAAGGAAAGAAATTATAGTAATAACATTAAACTAATAATAATTTCATTAAGTCAGTAATAAATTTGAATTGTATAATACAATATGCATTATGTAGATAAAGTAGGTAGAAAACACACACATATCTGTATGTATACATGTGGGCATAGAAACTACATGCATAGATATACAAATATATATTCATGTGTGTACATATATTCATGATAGATGTAGTTCATTTGTTTTTATATTTATTTATTACTGACACAATAAGGGCATAGCCCAAATGGCCTGCTAAAATGATTATTTGACTAACTTTAATACTGTCCATGCAAATTACAGTCCACAAAGGGCCACAGAGTTACCCCTGAATAGCAGTGAGCTGTGCTGAGCTGTTTATTTGAAAACTCCTCAAGAAATGGTCCATTAAACTAAAGTCTCTAATCTATGCCCATATGTGATGGCATTGCTCCCTGCAAGAAAATATGGAACTATTTCCCATTATTATCTCCTGATTATATCTCAGCACTTGGGTGGCAACATTTATTTTTTGGAGGAGGGAATGAGTATCAGGGAGAGAATAAAAAGATCGCCCACTGGCAATGTCCCACCCCCCCACCCTAAGTCAAAGCGGCTTTCTCCGTGATGTATCCCAGAAGCCATCTCTCTCTCTCTGAACACCTGTCATAACGTTGTTGCACAACATTTGTCCACTTTCTGTATTGCATTATATGTATTCATTTGTGTATATCTCCTTCCTCCTTTATTCGATTTCTGGCCACATTATGTTTGATCCGTCTCACCACGTGTGCATGAGTAGGACACTGCGGTGGTCACCAGAAATGTATCTGGTCAGCAGGACTGTCACACAGAAAGGGCCTGAGTAGAAGCACCGTCAGTGAATTTTGCATGGTTGGCCCCAGTTTTCAAATTGTTGTTCAAAAGGTGAACTAACATTTCTCCTAATGAGTTGGATGATCTGTTTGAAGTTTGTTTTGGCCCTTGCTGAATTTGACCACAGAACCTGTCCCTGTCCAGTGTGGCTAACAAGATGACTTTAACAAGAGTGAATTAATTGTAACAAGACTTAGATTCTCTCTAACGAGATAAATTTTATGTTAGCGAGAGTTTTAGGAACTTCCCTTTCTTGATGGATCATGAACGTTCACAAACACAGGTGCCAGCTCTCCCTAGAAGTCATTTGATCCTATAGTTTGGTCTGGTGCTGTAAGTTGCCTGATCTGTGCATCCGTGTCCCCTCCCCTGACCCTGAGTGCTGGCCACCGGTGAAGGCAGGGGATGAGTGGAGAAGTCAGTGACAGAACAGACACATTCTAGAAGGACAGGACAAAAAGATCAGGTTAATTTGGGATTGATAAAGGCTACCCCAAAATGTAATTTTTCTCTCCAAGCCATTTAAGGTTCCTTCATAGACAGACAGTAATCTGGAAGGACCTGAATTTTAGGAAACCACCGTCGCCCCGAGCTCACTGGAGATCTAAGCTCCTATTTTGTGGCAGACCCTTGACATTTTGAAAATTTAATTAACTGAGCAACCTTGGGGTGTAGTGGAGTGTCTGTTTTTTGTTAAACTTCCCCTGCCTGAAATATCTAATGCAGATTGCCTTTGAGAACTAAACTATAGGCATGAAGGACTCCAGGGTGGCTCAGTCGGTGAAGCATCAGCCTTCGGCTCAGGTCATGATCCCAGAGTCCTGGGATTAAGTCCCACATCGGGCTCTCCACTCAGCGGGGACTCTGCCTCTCCTTCTACCCCACCCTCTTTCCCTGCTCATGCACTCTCTCTCTCTCAACACTTTCTCTCTCTCAAATAAATAAATAAAGTATTTAAGTTGTAGACACAAACTAGTCGTACAGTATGGATCCTTTCTGGGCAGTGGTCACATCTGTACAGAGACACAGAAAATTCGTGATGTCTCTGAGGTTTGGTCTGTGCTGACTATGCCCGCATGGGAGCACTGCGCCAGCCTGTGTGTTTGTTGAGGCAGAGGGCACCCAGGACCCCATGGAGCTGGCTCTCAGAGGGACAGTAATTTGTCATAGTAGAGAGAGCCTTTATGTAGATGGAAGGTGCGTAGCCAACAACCCTAGATTTTCACTGAAATTGTTAGGTGCCAGGAACCTTAATGATCAAAGGAGCCAATGCACCTTGTTGAGAAACAGATACCCTACTCTAATTAAATCCTTTCATCTTTTATTTTCTCAATTTCTACTCAACATATATTTTTTTTCTGCACAGGAGTCTTCTTTAGAAAAATGTGGGGGGGTGTGGGAGGTTGGGGTACCAGGTGGTGGGTATTATAGAGGGCAAGGATTGCATGGAGCACTGGGTGTGGTGAAAAAATAATGAATACTGTTTTTCTGAAAATAAATAAATTGAAAAAAAAAAAAGAAAAATGTAAAGTCAGTATATTCTAGAACCTGTCATCGTTTTGCCAAAACGAAGGGTTGCCAAAGCCAGTACTTCCCACACTGAAATTAGAGACGGATTCCCATCCATAGCCTTGCTTGGAATGCCTTTAACTTAGTTTATTCCCCTCTCCCTGTTCTTTTCTTTTTCCCTTCTGCTTCAAAAACTGACTTTCTGTGCCCAATTACTTGTTGTTTCCTGAGATGACATACCCATGCATTTGAGTTTACAAACCTAGCTATGCAAGCACTATTTTCTATGAGACCTGTCAGCTCGCTGTAAAGCGCTGTCCCCAGAAAGGCAGTGGCACCATGCCTAACCACAGGCACAGAAAACTAAGGACAGCGGCTGGCATTGCCTAGACGCCTGCTGGGGCTCCCTGCCAGGAAAATGGGTTTGCAGTTCTCAGTTGCATGGCCTTCTGAAATCTTTCCTCCTCTCAGCTGTCTGTGAAATCCTGAGACTGGTACTCCTGGCTGGGGTGGGCGATTGGGTTCTCCTACCTTCTCTTTCAGAAAGCTTCTTGTCCGGCAGAATTGCTGCTGTGCCCCATGTCATTGCAGATGTGGAGCCAAAACTCTTTGATGACTCTCACCGACACTTCCAAATACAGGAGCCTTTACTGAGGAGCCAGGGACATCAGGAAGGGGCCGGGGCTGGGGGTGGGGGATGAGGGGAGGTCAGATTCTCAGTCTCCAAAATCTCTCTGAGCCATCTGACCTCCAAGAACAGACTCTCACCCTCAAGAGGCTCCCAGATTTCTTAGTTGTGTCTTTCTTCCTCTGCCGTAGCATCTTTTCTGCGCTTCACTCCTTCCTCCCTCAGAGTTCACGGACCCCCCCATGATACCTCCCTGACATCAGGCAGGGCCGTCTATGGCTCTCCCCTCGAGAAACGGGGCCGTTCGTTCCTGCCTCCAGAGAAGAGGGGAAGGTAGAACGCTCAGCAAGTGAGTAAAGTAAAAATGCTGGTCACGTTTTTCACAGTTCTAAACATTTCTTTTAAGAGAAGTTAAAGAATGATGGCTTTGATATCAAGGTGATCTTGGCGTTCATTTCTGTGTGATTTTAAACAAGCTATTCATATTTTCAGAGCTTTGGTTTCCTCAGCTGGAAACGGGACCAGATTCTGAGGTTATTGTGAGAAGTAAAAGCGTCAACACACATTTTACTTTTAGGAAGATGACTGACACATTCTTGATGCTCAATGGATACTGTCGCTTGTCTTTCTTGTTCAAAGTAAAGTGTAACTATAAATGCCCATCAAGTTTATGGAGAAATTAACAGGGGATCCCTGATTATAAACCAACCCCTACCAGTATGTCTTGCACAGTTACTGGTATATGTGAGCATGCCAACATTGGGATAGTTTATTGCAGCCATAATAAATCACCATAAAGTATACAACTTAAGAGAATAAAAATGTTAAAAAAAAAAAAGAAAAGAAAAGAACACCAATATCTTATCACATGGTTCTATGGGTCAGAATTCCTCATTGGCTCAGCTGTGGTGAATCACAGGCTGAGATGGGAGTTTGTACTGGCTCTTATCAGCTCTGGGACAGATTCCCCACCAGGTACACTCAGGGCATAGCAGAATCCAGTTCCTCAGGGTTGTAAGACTAAGGTCCCCATTTCCTGGCTATCAGCTTGCGGGGGGCTGCCCCTAGTTCCTAGAAGATTATCTCCAATCCCTACATGTGGCCCTACAGCTCAGAGCCGGAAACAGCACCCCAGTTGTGAGAACAACTGATTTTCCCTTCTGCTGCATTCTTCTCTTTCTGGTAGAAAAAAAAAAAAAAAAACCCTCTGCTTGTTCCCTGAGATGACATAACCATACATTTAAGTCAAGGACGCATGTGATTAGATTGGGACCAATCTGATCATCTAAAACAGTCCCTGTTTTCAGTATCACCGTACATACATACCACCATACTTATATATGCGAAGGTGAGGTATCCATCTGGACATCTTTGCTCTCTACTCCTTACAAAGGAAGTTAGCATCTGAAACAGAATGGAGATTTAAGAAGACCAAAAGGAAAATGAGCAACATATGAAGGATACATTGTATCAGATTTCATTAATTTTTATCCTTATATTTTTAATGGCTTGAAAATACCATCCTATGCAGATTCCAAATATTTTAATATCATTAAAATATTAATTATTGTTTTTTTTTCTGAAAATAAATGGCTTGTCACCAAAAGAACTAAGTGAACATTCTTCATTAATATTAAAAAAAGTTTATTATATGCATTTTAAGTTGACCCAATTGATTTGTGACATTTATCAGTATCTGTTGAAGTGTTAAAGTTAGTTCTGAGTAAATTTACCTTTTTAATTCCAATGAAATTTTTTTGAAATCTGATAACTCTTAGTTTACATGAATTATATTATATTATTTGATTCAATAAAGTGCACAAGTGATATTACTTTTAATTTTCTTTTGAAAATGTCCAGGGCAAATCAATCAACCAATCAAATATTGAAAAGCTTTTTTTGTTTTCTACAGAAGTGAAATAAGATAAAAAAACATTCAAAGTTAGTTCCATACAGCATTAAAACAATTGAGAAATGTTTCAGATATTTAAACGCAGCCAATCGAATAACCAGAATATTCTGAAATGGGTGTTTGAGGAAGAATGTCAGTGGTGTTTGACATGTCTTAATTAGAATCAAAAGGGATGATCAGTCTTTTTCTTCTGCTGAGCCGCAGGACAGACCAGACCATCCTGGTGCACAGTAACTGCGGGTATGGGGAGTGTTCTTGCGACAGCATTTGCGTCATAAGGACTGCACATCTTAAAAGCTTGGAACATTTCATGGACAACCAACAATTAGCTCTCATCCCTGTACCATGCTCAGCGGACATTGCTGAAGTTTAAGTTTATAGGTTGTTATTAGCATAAGTACAATACTTGCAGCCACTTCTGGAGGTATGGTTAGTAATTAGAAAGTCTTTTTCTTTTCATTTGACGCAACCATAGACTTTTCTATTTGCATTCTGTACTATTAACCAAGAACCCAGAAATGAGGACAGGCCCACGGACTTGGGGTCTGGCCTTTCATGCTCGTCTTTAGTTGACTTGGCCGGATAGTCTGCCCGTGAAAGAGAAGAGGATGGGATTTTCAAGTAGAGCATGTTACAGATCCTGTCATAAGCTAGTAATAATTACGCAGACTCTTTTGTGCACCTTGTTTCAAACTCGAGACATTGTTTGCTTTTCTAAAAGGCACAGAATTTAGAGATGTCCACTTGGAATTTCAGGTGCCAAAGAATGCTCGCTTTAATAGGTAAAACGAAGTGTACTGGGGAAAGGGTATCGGCTGGTTGGTGGTCCCCTGGGCGAGCAGGCATCCCTTGATGTCAAGAACAGAGTGATGGGGTAAGGCCGCAGGTAAATGAAACAGGCCGAACCCAGAAGTTAAGGCAGTGAGCAGCCCCACCCCTAGGAGGAGCACGACAGCCCGGCTGTCAGTGGGGGTCTTGGAGAGGAATCTGGCAAGATCAAAGAGAAAATGTACCCACATTCAAGACCTCATTATGGCTCCTGTGGCCTTTCCTCCATAAATAAATAAACAAATACACACACACACACACACACACACACACACACGTGAAAAAAATGATGTTTGATGACTTCATTAGTATAAAGATGAATAGTATCCAGGCTGAATTGTGTTCACCTTTTGTTTTCTTTTCTGATTAAAAAACACTCATGGGCCTCTAATTGGAAAGGATTTAAGACAATTAACCTAATCCTGATCTCCTGAACATAAGAGTAGTTTGAAAGACCTCATTTGTTGAAATTGTGAGCCTCCTCCCCAAATTCCTAGAAGGGAGAAAAATAGGCAGTTGTTCCAAATTACATAATCTACAATACAGAGTTGGCTGCATTGTTTCTCAAATTTTGTCAGAATTCTAAATCTGTGGCAGTGCAAAAATCAGAGATTATCCCTGAAGACTAACAATTTCGGAGAAAAACCATCAACATCAGACACTTTAATTAGCCCCAATATACCAATCTTTTGTCAGCTTCCTTTCAGTATGGCTTGTTCCCAAGCATTTAGAGATGCCTATAAAAACAGGAATAGCCCTGTTTACTTCCATTTCAGTTGTGTCTGCATACATATCTTTACTGCATACCATTTATATTTTACTTTATTCAGCAAACACATACTGTGTTTACTTGGTGACATCTCTAAGACTTTTACAAATATCAATCCCCGGTTAATCTCCACAACCATTCATTATGGGTTGAATTGCATCACCCACAAAGCTATGTTAAAGTCCCAACCCCCAGAATCTGTGGATGTGACCTTATTTGGAAAGCAGTTCTTTGCAGACATAATCGAGTTAAGATAAAGTCATATTAGAGGAGTATAAGCCCTAAGTCCAGTGTGGCTGGCATCCTGGTGAGAGGGTATGTATGTGTTTTTATACCACAGTGAAATATAACCCTTATCTATGTTGTAGCTAAAAATTGAAGACAAGACTCTATTACACAATTATGAGAACAATTTAAATTATCCCTTTATAGTTAAACAACAGACAAAAGAATTTGAAAAATACAGAATGTCACATCCCAATGAAAGACTTCATAAAAATTGGGCTATAACACCTGTCATAAAATTGAAACATCAAGAGCAGGGCTAGGGGACGGGCTTTCTTTCCCAAGTGAGCAATTAACCTCTCTGAACAGACTCTTCGTGTGCAGATTCATGCCTTGTCAACCCAGCCTGCTGTAAGAGGAACTATTTTTCTGGATGGCATCTTCTGAGCAAAAAAGAAAAAAAAATTGAACTGTGAAGATTGGGTCTTTCGAGTATCGATCTACTGCAATGTCTGAAGATGGCCTTCAGCCATAGCTTAACAAGAAAACAAAACTTTACTTGAAACACAACTAACTTCCCAATCTTAGGGAGAAATATCTTGTCATATATCACTCAAGTAGACAACAAAGCAGGATGGTCAAAAGCTTGGACTCTGAAGCAGTTGAATTCCAACTTGGCTGCTCACCAGATGCATAGCTTTGGGCAGCCTGTCTCTCTCAGTGCCCCACATTCTTCCCTGCAGAAGGAGATAATAATAATCCCACCTCCACGGATGGTGTATAAATTTTTAGGACTTCCATGACAAAGTACCACAACTGGGGCTTAAAATAACAGAAATTTACTCTCTCTCAGTGTGGGAGGCCAAAAGTATGAAATCAGGGTTGTTTCTTCTCAGGTGCTAAGAGGGAGAACCTATTCCGTGGCTGTTCTAAATTCTGGGGGCTGTCCATAATCCTGGGTAATTAATGGCCTGTAATCACATCACTCCAGTCTCTTCCTCCATTGCCATATGGGTGTCTTTCCTTTGTGTCTCCTTTTCTCTGTGTAAATACATATATATTTACAATATGAAAAAAATAATAGTGATAACAGTAACCTTGGGTTGTGGTGAGGATTATAAAGCTAATGTAGAGTATATGCATTTAAGTGGTTGGCTTCTTCCCCTCTGTCTCTCTCTGTCTCATTCGTCTCTGTGTGTGTACATACACACACACACACACACACACACACACTCAGTGGGTTTGGGCCAGTTTACATAAGCTAACTGTGTTTATCATGCCACTTTATTGTATCATATGTTTTTAAGTACACTGAAAGTGAAAAACAGTCCTCTATATGAGATCCCTGTTCTAAACGTTTCAGAGTTTATAAAAAGATGGGCTCCTGAAAGTGTCTCTGTCACATTTCTTGTTTTTGCCATCAATATAGTCTAGGCCTCCTAGTCCTTAGTATCAAGTGTCTGCTGGAAATCACTGCCATTCTCCAGCGTGTTGGCAGAAAGAAGGATATGTGTGGGTGTTCCAGGAAAAAAGATAATAGGAGAAAGAAAAATTGGGCAGTAACAGAATTTTTTCTAAATCTTTCCAACTAACTTTCGTTCTATAAATCAACTAGAGTTCTGCAGAGCCAAAACCTGTCACCAAAGTTCTTTCCCTGGGCTGCAGGGTTGTGATTGAGTGACTTGTCCAAGTCCCACAGACGTGATGGTTCAGGAGCTGCCCTTTGCAGTCTGTAACGAGGCAGAGACTGTTTGCTTAAAATAAAATTTTTATTAAAATTGAATTTATGAATAAACTAGGGATATAAAGAGAATATTTAAACACCAAAACTAAAAATGAACAAAGCATAGACTTCCAGAAGCTGCAGTGAAAATGGAAAGGAGACACCTGAGTTGTGTGCGGTCTCATGGCCCCGGCACCCTTCAAACACAATGAATTTGTATTCTGCTGTCAGCGAAACATACAATAATTCCTCTCTTCCCTCAAATGCTTTTTCCCTTTCTCACTTTAGTTTCTATCTTAAAAAAAAAGAAAAAGAAAAAGAAAAGAAATACACAGGAAACATTTAAAAGAATGCATGTGACAAGACACAATTGTAAGGAAGAATACCAGGTTGGGCATGGAAATGGCCATACCTGAAGACAGAGATCTGTGGGGGAGTCCTGGTGTCTTTGAAATACAGAAGGCAGGAGTGACCTTCCTCTCAGCAATTTTACATTTTTCAATCGAGAACTGTGTTTTGTTGTTGTCTTGACTCAAAAGGCAGGTTGAATTACCCAAGGATAGGAAATATAATAAAGGAATTGAAGAGGGAAGTGTTTTTCTTAAGGGAAAAAATATAGCGGAACACAATTGAGGAATGTATGCATATTTGTATGCATTCACACATGTGTGCTTGTGTATATACACACAATGAACTAGATCTATACAACAATATTTCTATGAATTCTGTTATTTGTAAAGGACAAAAGCATAATACATTCTGACTAGTGTACAAATCTGGTTAGAGTGGAAGGAGAAAGTAATGACCTCTTCTTTAAAATTATTGTTTGTTTTAACTGGGAAATGTTCTGCCGTTAGTGGCAAATAGAGTATGGAATTTCTCATCTTAATAAAATAAGTAGCATAGCTTTTCCAAAGCCACTAAATCCTCTAGTTCCCCTAAATTTGTGTGTATAATTCCATGATGTCACTAAAGAAATCACATATTCCTTTGTTGGGGGGATGTGATTTTTATACATGATTTTTGGGGCGTCCTGGGCCAGTGCTTCTCAAAGAGCTCTCCATGGATCAACAGCATCAGTGTCACCAGGAACTTGATAAAAATGCAGATTTCCAGGACCCCACCTCAGCCCTACTCAATTGCAAAGGGGCAAGGGCAGGAATCTGTATTTTAACAACCCCTCCAGGGGACTTGTAGGTGCATTGAAATTTGAGAAGCACTGTCATAGCACACAGACATGATTATTTGACAACCTAACGCCTTTGCCTTCTTTCTGTGCTCCCAGTAGAAATTTACTACATTTTAAATCAACCCAGTACACAAATCTCTAAGCCAACAACAACAACAACAAACCCCCCGCAAATAATAAGATTTTTAAAATGTGAAATAAACTATAAAATTTTGAGTTATGGATATTTGGGGATATCTTGTAGATTTAGGATACGACTCTGTCGTTTGTTTTATACACAGAGCTTCCAGAAAGACGGGGGCAAATAAGCACAGCAGTGCATCGCAGTAACTATTTCTAAATGAGCCCTCCGTTAATCTCACATCTGTATCAGATAATAGATAATAATAGTAGCCACTCTTAATTAGCGCTTCCTGAGTGACAAGCCTTTTCCAAGAAACTTCACAAACACGAACCAACTAAATCCTTACAACATACCCGTGATATGTTGTTCGATTATTGGCTCCATTTTACGAATGGGAAAATCAAAACCCTGAGGGGTTGGTCAGTGTGTCAACATGTCACTCATGTAGGAAGGAACAAAGCCAGTAATCAGAGGCGTTCAGCCTGGCTCCAGATGTCATGTTTTAATCACCACGTATGTGACTTTATTTGTATTATTTCGCTAACGAGAAAGGTGGAAGTTCCAATGCCTTCTTAAGGTCACAGAGTTGCTACTTGGCAACGCAGTTCTACCTCCCTGTCCAAATTTGCCCGTCTCCTATTCCATCTCCCTCCCTAAATACCAACTGCATAAAATGGCCTTAAACTCTTATATAAAGGGATTCCACCCCAGTGAGATGGTTGTAAGAATTAGTCCAAATAACCCATGCAAAGAGTTTAGTGCTTTGCACAGAATAAAAACTCAACTTTAGCAAAGATTATTCAGCATTATATTAAGTAGACAAATATTACACTGATTTCATAGTGTTTAGAAAGTTCTTTTAGCTAAGAAACATCTCCATCTCAGAGATGTTAAAAAGAGAAGATGCCTGCATGTTATAATGGATAAAATATGGCATTCTCTACAATTAGGTTTTCAATCAGTGCCAAGTGTTGGATTGCTCCAGCATAACCATACCTGAGCCAATTTTCTAAGTTATTATGATGACAGGGTGGCAGGTATATATATTTTTTTTTTAATTTTTTTCTCAGCAATCTGCTAAGGCATTTTTATTCTTTCACTGCAGAGAAGACATTTGAGACTTAGAGAAATTAAGCAACTGTTTCAACATCAAACCATCAAGCTCCAGAGTTAGGGTGGATATCTGGTCCCCCTGACCCCACCCAGCCTTTGTACTACCCTACGGTGCATCAAGGGTCCCAATCCCTGGATGCTTTTCTTCACTCTTTTCTCTGTGTGAGTCTTTCAGCTCTGAGATCCTGATTTTTTCCCAGAGGAAACAGCCATAACAATGATCTCAAAGGGCTTCACAAGATCAAGGGGGAGAACGGACAAGACCATTGAGGGAGAGCATACCCAGCCTGATATATGCTCTTTATCAGTGTTAATACAACTTGGAAATACATTATGCATCAATAAATTTCAACAATTAAGTGAGAAGTCCCAAAATGCACCTCAGCTCCCTCAAGAATTAGAGAAGGACAATAAATTAAAAAGAAAGGTGACATTTGAAGGCAATGCAGATAGGGCCACTGGGTTTTAATCTTTGAAATATTCACACAGTACATTTGGTTCTGCTGCGAAGTAATTGCGCTATCATTAAGTTTAAATGAATTATAGAATTATTAATTTTGATATTGTGTTGTGGTCTGAGATAGGCACCTCAACACCTGACTTTCTAAAGGACCAGTCCTAGGCTTTCTGATCTAACAAAACAAATGCATTTTCCAAAGTATGGGCCACATCACGATGGATGATACCATGCCCAGAATAAGCCCTGTTCTTCTAACGTGTTTTCATAGCTGCAACAGAATGCAGAAAACATTTTATTTTCAGGAAAAACTAAATATTAAGGATAAAAGAACAACAGTGCTGGTTTCTTTTCCTTTGAGTGATCATTATGCATTATTAATTAATATTGACCAGAAGTGGTCACTCCAAAAGTGTACTACCTTTTCTATCTTGATCTTCTTGTCCCTGTAAAATAAAGTAAGGAGAAACAAAATGACTATAGACTCTTCAAACCAAGCTCAATCATAAATTTCAGTTTATTTTTTCCCATTCAGAAGTTTTGCTTGAGTCAGACAATTGGAAACAAAATGTAAATCCATTCTGTAACAAATTACTTTCACGGTAGTTTCATAAAACAAAGGCAATAACAAACCCCAACTACTTCTACTACTGATAATTGGCTATACTCCCAGTTTTGTGCTGCATGAAATTAAGGTTCAAATGCATTAATACAGAAAAGGAAGGAATAAGGTCTGGTAAGCTGATAGCGTGTGACCCCTCCACACCCCAAACACCCAGCCCTTAATCCTGACAAGGTGGAAAACAGCAGCTGTGTTGCAGTCTGTGCAGTTTCAACAAATGAATTCACAGCCTTTGTAGATGTTACACTGGTGGTAACCACGAGGTTCAATAGATACAGAATTCACTTATTTTAATATTTGCACTGTGAATGTTCTGGAATACAGTTTTGTCACTCATGCATTTACTAGTAGATTTTAGATACTAAAAAGATACTAAATATGCAAGAGAAATGAAGACTACCCAACAGTCCATCACCATTCCCTATCCTTTTCCTCACCATCCTGTGGTTCCTCGTCACACTTGCTTCATGGTTTAATTTTGAAAGAAACATTTTCTACAACTGAAAAAAATCAGTTAAAATTTGGAAAGACCCAGTTTATAAAACTTAAAAAAAATGAACTAGTGAAAATTTGGAAGTTATGTCTATTAATGAAGTCAAACACCAGTGTAATACAGTGGATTGGGAGGATAAAAAAATTAGTATAAGTTGCTTAAAAGAAATGCAATCAATTATACTGTAAATGGCTAGAGATTTTGCGATAGCCCTGAAGAAGTCACAAACATGCCCCATGGTTGAGATTTTAAATTTTTTAAGTGATGGAAAATTAAAAAGAGATGGTCAATTGTAGATGAAAGGAAGGAAAAGGTCATTGCTCTGTGGGATTTGATAGGAGGTCTCATATGTGCTTCCTCTAGACTTTCTGAAGACTGGCAAAGATTAGTGATGGCTTCAAACCACTTCATGAGTTTTATCTGCAGTACATACAAATGGGAGATCCAGGAGCCGCTGTTCTAGTGACAGTGCCTGACAGAAGTGTCAGGTGTCATTCACAGTCTTGAGGAATTTAAGGTTCTCGTCTAGCCAAGCCACTAATTTCCACATCCAGGGGATTTAAAATAAGATTATGGATATTAATTACCGAGTCTTATTTTATTCTCTGTTTAGCAGAAGACGGTCTCTAGCTCTTGGTGTGTGAGACCACACCGATGCTGGCCTTGCCGCCAACGTGGGCAGAGGACGGTTCTCTCCAAATCGGTGTCCCCAGACGTGGTGCTGGCTCTGCCGCTGAGGAGAATTACCAGGACTGGGGGAAGCAAGCCATTTCGAGTCCCCCAGCTCCGAATCTCTGACGACAAGTCTCAACATCTCAAAACCAAAACCATAAAAACACCAGCACCAATCGTAAGCAGTGACATAAGCCTCCATCGTGAATTCTGCCCGAGGCTGGAAGCTTGCTCTCCAGTCCACCCAGCAAAACAAAGCACCACAAAGTTGACAGTCTCAATAATTAAGCAAACACGGCCAGCATTTTGTTCACCAGCCATGTATTCAGGTGACTTCACGATTTATGCCGCCCCTCCAAAAAAGAAGGAGGTGATTGCTTTCAATTTGTGTAAACAGCCGTTCGAGAACTTAAAAAACAATAACAACAAACAAAAGCCAAACAAACAAAAGCCCCCACATATCCCTAAAGGTAAAAAGAGCTTCATTTCTAGTAGGAATTGCAAATTTCAAATACATTTTATCCCTGCTTTCATTTTTCAAGGTTAAAAGCATGCTCTTACCTCTGGTGATCTCTTAAAGTCATTCACTAGGCGTGACAGAGACTTCTGGAGGAATGGGTAAATCAAGGGAGATGTGAAGGAACATTCTAGAGAAACAGAGCTCATTTGACAGTATGTTTATGAAAGAAGCGTTGGAAAAGATTCTGAATAGGAAAGTGAGGGTCCCGTTGAGTGGAGCCTTGGTTGTTGGTGCGAAGGGTCACATGTTCTTACCTGCGTGATCAAATCAGATGATCGGATTCACCAATGACACATTTTTCAAAATACACACATTTTGGGTTTTTGTTTTGAGAAGATCTCCCAGGTTTCTGTTTTGAGAAGATCCCTGTATGCAAATCTTAGAATATTAATGCTATGCTACCTAAACTTTTGCTGAAAAGTGATTTCCTTGATTCCTCTCAGGCATCACATTAATTAAAATGTAACAAGACTATTCAATTAGTGCTCAGTTTCCTTTACAATGAGGATTTTAAAATGTGCTGAGGCACTTCTTATATTCTAAACATAACTTCATGAATGAAACAGTGACATGAATGAACAGAATACATTCCCTTTATTTAAGGGAAACTCAAAAGAAAATAAATATACAAAAATAAAGATACATCCTTTTCCCTGAATTATTCATCAGTGAGGAATTCTGAAACTTGCAAATCAAAATAGGTTCTCGAATAGCAGGGAAGATACAGCCCAAACCAACCAACAGAAGTAATCCCTCCTACAGATTGGAAGCATTTACTGTCCTCTCAGGAAAAGGAAGGAGGACGACTGATCATCCTCATTGCGACTTTTCCTTGCTATACATTTTAACACACATGATATTAATAAGCATTTTACAGAGCAGACCTTTTAGAATATCTCAAATATTGGAATATTTGATGTGTTTTTTCAGGTTCCATCAATCTCAACCATTTGTTGATTGGATATTTGGGAATTTACCTACTCACTAAAATTTATTTATAACCCCCAAATCAATACTCAGGAGTTTTCATGATTATTCAGGGACATGCTCAGAGCAGCAAAAATTTTGTGTCGCCCCTTGGGCATGTCACCAGAGGAGGTCACACAAGACAACACTCTGCCTTTTGCTTTAGCTCTAATATTGTAAACAAGTACTGTTTTCATGGTCTGGGTAATGCCATGTTTTTTGGTTTTTAAAATGCTTTTTGGTTTTTTGCTCACCATTTAAAGTGGCCCCGAAGAGTCATGCTGAAGTGATGTGTAGTGTTCTTCAGTGCAAGGAAGCTGTGAGGTACTTACAGAGAAAATACATCTGTTAGAGGAGCTTTATTCTTTTTTTTTTTTTAATTTTTCCATGTTAAACATATGGCTTCCTTCTTTGTATCTGTTTATTACTTTTTATTAAAATTTCTTTTCAGCGTAACAGTATTCATTGTTTTTGCACTACACCCAGTGCTCCATGTAATACGTGCCCTCTCTAATACCCACCACCTGGTTACCCCAACCTCCCACCCCCTGCCCCTTCAAAACCCTCAGATTGTTTTTCAGAGTCCATAGTCTCTCATGGTTCACCTCCCCTTCCAATTTCCCTCAACTCCCTTCTCCTCTCCATCTCCCCTTGTCCTCCATGTTATTTGTTATGCTCCACAAATAAGTGAAACCATGTGATAATTGACTCTCTCTGCTTGACTTATTTCACTCAGCATAATCTCTTCCAGTCCCGTCCATGTTGCTACAAAAGTTGGGTATTCATCCTTTCTGATGGAGGCATAATACTCCATTGTGTACATGGACCACATCTTCCTTATCCATTCGTCCTTTGAAGGGCATGTTGGTTCTTCCCACAGTTCAGTTCCACAGCAATTGGCGACCATGGCCATTGCTGCTATAAACTTTGGGGTACAGATGGCCCTTCTTTTCACGACATCTGTATCTTTGGGGTAAATACCCATTGGTGCAATTGTAGGGTCATAGGGAAGCTATTTTTAATTTCTTCAGGAATCTCCACACTGTTCTCCAAAGAGGCTGCACCAACTTGCATTCCCACCAGCAGTGTAAGAGGGTTCCCCTTTCTCCACATCCTCTCCAACACATGTTGTTTCCTGTCTTGCTAATTTTGGCCATTCTAACTGGTGTAACATGGTATCACAATGTGGTTTTAATTTGAATCTCCCTGAGGGCTAGTGATGATGAACATTTTTTCATGTGTCTAATAGCCATTTGTATGTCTTCTTTGGAGAAGTGTCTATTCATATCTTCTGCCCATTTTTTGATATGATTGTCTGTTTTGTGTGTGTTGAGTTTTAGGAGTTCTTTATAGATCCTGGATATCAACCTTTTGTCTGTACTGTCATTTGCAAATATCTTCTCCCATTATGTGGGTGCCTCTTTGTTTTGTTGACTGTTTCCTTTGCTGTGCAGAAGCTTTTGATCTTGATGAGCTTTATTCTGGCACAAATTATAGTCTGTTGGTTGAGTTTAATGTTAACAAGTCACTGTTATATATTAAATAAGGTCTCTTTAAACAGAAATACACATGAACAAGGAGAGGTACTCATTGGTTGATGAAAATGTTGTGACCAGAATTTCTCAGGAACCCAACCCTATGTGTCCCCTAGGGGCAATGGTTCAGTATTTGCTAATTTGGTGTTTGTGGCATCTTGATGTTATCACAATGAGTAATGAAACTACTGTAATTTTTTCACAATTTATTTAGAATTGTTATTAGGTATAGAATTGCCTTATTCTTTCATTGTTTTAAAATGAGTTTTGAACACTGATAGGAAGTCCGTGTCAGCAGTGAGTTTCTGTAGAAATACGCTCATATTGTCACTGTTCTTCAGTGTGACCATGAGTGGAAGGGCTACAATCTAGACCCTGACAATCTGGAGCCACATCTCTAGTCATGAAAGGGCTGTGCTCCTCTCCGTAGCCCTGAGGAAGACCATCTGTCACTGGAGATGATAAGGATACTCTCTGGGTATGTTTCTCCAGTCCTACTGCTTCTCTGCAGAAGTTTTTTTTTCAATGTTTACACAGTTTTGATTTAACCCTCTTCCATGTTTAAATTCTCTATTTGTATGCCAGGTGGCACTGCGGTTAAATATAAGTGTTTTTGTCTCTTCTGCAAAGTGGGCAATCAGTATGGGGTGGAAAGGCTCATTCCAGAGTTGTTATGGAACAAATAAATGAATGTTTTCAAAAGTAGGCTGTTTATTGCTATTTTAACAAAATCTATTATTCAAAAGCAGATTGAGTTATATACACAATATGATTATTTACAAAGGGACAATTCTAGGAACTAAACAATAATATCCATATCTAGAAATGGCTTTTTTATTGATAATTAATTTAAATTTACTGGCAATTTTCTTTAGAAAGGAAATATTTTACGTGTGGTTTTCTTTCGAAACAGACAATAGAAACTGGGTACTTAGTGAGTTTGCCTTTATTTTTTAATAAGCTGTTTTGATGCCCTTTGAAAAGTGCTCTTTCTCCCAAGGGTTAATATTCAAGGAAAAATGAAATACTATTAAGAAGATATTCGTGAGCATTTGGATTTTCTTTTCTAAATCTTAACCCTTTATGAATCTTTAATATATGCATAGTAATTTCTTCTAATGATTAGTTGAAAATCTATTACAAAAAATTGCTTCATATTCTAATGAATAATTATCTAAGTTTAGAGAAAGACCCCTGATAACTATGTTTTCCTGATAACTATCAGAAAAAGAGGAGTTTAGTACGGACTCTGCTGCTTGTTCACTATGTAAACCTCTATAAGATATTTGATTTTTCTGGGACTCATTAATTCTAATTGTGAATTTGGGTATTGACATAGAGTTTCCTCTCTGATTCATGTCATCTGGGGAAAAATATGATAATGTGCACGCACCATAGGAACTTTATAGTTAAATCATTTTTATGATTTATGAAGAAATCTCAGTTTCACAAACAATTGCACACTTGTTCTACAGTCTTCAAAATATCATATTACTGAGAAAGGTATCAGAAAAAGAAGTTAGGTTCGAAATGTCTCTAAATGATAACAAAAATTGAAGTCAATATGCACACACTGAGTGTTATACACAACTAATGAATCATTGAACATTACATCAAAAACTAATGATGTACTATATGTTGGCTAATTGAATTTAATTAAAAAAAAAGAAATCAATGCACAGATACTGTTGTTCAGTCTTGTAAAACTGAAGTTTCTAGATTGCCATCACCACTGTTTGTAAACCTGATTTGAAACATTTTAGGAAAAGTGAATATTTGAAATTACTAATATTTTATTTTCTTCTCAGTTCTCTTACCATCTTATTCTCATCACTGCCCTTATTGCATATTTTCTGTAAGTTTGGAACCATCTTATATTTCTGTATTTCATAAAACCAATCATCATCAGCCATTAAAACAATTCACTCTGCAATTTAGAGAAAGGACAGTGTAGAAGGAGAAAACCATGTGGTGCCAAAGGATAAGTTGGTAAGAATGTGTTCATGTATTTGAAAGAATTTTCTTAACATAAATGTTTATTTTTATTCTTGTTTGGGCCATTCTATGATGTTCTTCATGACAAAATTTGAATTTAGATTTACCACATTTGAAATAGAAAGATCCAGTTCAGCTGTTTGTACACAAATATGAAACAATTATTGCTGGAAGCACATTTCTTCCAGTATCCCCGTGTAACCATGGTGACACAGCCCCACAGCTTGAAAAATTGCACAGGACTTGCGTCTATGAAGAAGCCTGATGCTATAATTCTGGATCAGCCGAGAGAAGAGGGTGGAAGCACGATATACTTAACCCCAGAATAGGCAGTGCCTTTTACTTGATGCTTTCTTACTTGGGGTCACATACGTAAACATTTCCTCTCATAGTTACCTTGATGAATTTTTCACCCAAAATGAGAATCAAATGAGTATTAGCATGATTCGGGGTTTTATTCCCTAAATTTCATCTACTTTATCATCACACCAAGGATGTAGATAAAAAATGAAAGATTACTGATATTACAGATATTAAATATCAGGTATATATATATATATGTATATATATATATATATATATATATATATATATATATATATATATGTCAAAGTCCCTTCCCTTTTGACATCTAGTAAACAAAGTCTCAAGTGACTCATCATCAGAGCCAGAATAACGAATCAGCTCCTCTTAGTTCTGGGGGTTAAAAAATCTCCTGGGTTGGGACCATAATGCATATTCTAGTCAGAGATCCTAGAATTCTGGCAAGGGTGCTGCCTTGAAGTGACTGCCTGTGATTGTGGTGAGTGTAGCTAATCAGCGCAGCCAACTTAAAGCTACTTTCACCTTCTCTTGAGAAGCCTGAGTCTGGAGGCGGTGCTGGGAGGGATGCTTCCTGTTGAGCTGCTTCTCCTGAGTTCTCTAGAACCAAAGATGCTTCAGAAGCAAAATTCAAATGTCTCATCCTCCAAGTTCACTTCTCCAAGTCGTAGAACCTCACCTTAGTCAGCTCAGACTACTTTAATAAAATAGTACAGACCCGGGGGATTAAACAACAGACACTTATTTCCCATAGCTCTAGAGGTGGGAAATCCAAGACCAGGGTGCCACGTGGTCAGGTTCTGGGGAGTTTACAGATGGCTGCCTTTTTGCTGTGTCCTCACATTGCACGGTGGGGGTTAGGGGGTCACCACACACCTCTGGTCTTTTCTTATAAGAGCACTAGTTCCATTCATGGGGCCCCCACTCTCATGACCCCGTCCAACCCTAATCACCTCTCCAAAGCCCCATTCCCTAACATCATCACACTGGGAGTCAGGATTTCGGCATATGGATTTGGAGGAGATACATCCCATCCATGAGAGGCCTGAAACGGAAGGTGGAAGGAACGAAGTGATCTAAATTTTCAAAAGTTGAAGTTAGGCAATAAACCAGATGGGGACAATTTCTTTCTCTCAAAAAGGAAATTAAAGAGGCAAAGTCAGATTTTCTTCAGAGAGTAACTGCTAAGTAGATGAAAATTAGGTTTGTTGAGAAACAGTTACCTAGGTCAGGACATGATGTTTCCTGGATACTCAACATCAGATTGCATGTTCTAGGGAGCAATGCTAGTTTGATTATTTCCACAACATTTGATTATTAAATCGTTACATGGATTTCCAGAAAAGAGTTGCAAACTTACTTGCATTGAAAATTCAGTCTCTTATATCAAAGCAAACATTAATGTCCACTGAGATTTTGTTCTTACGTTGTACTTTTCTAAATTCCATAAGGCTTGTTTATTTTTTTATAAAACAGTATTTTATGGAAATGTAATCACTTTATGTTTTTGGTCTTGAATATCAAATATCTCGTGATCCTGATAATGTAGCTTGACTAAGAAGCTCTGCCTCATTTATAAATGTTATAATGCCAAACTCCAAATTACATCTCTAACTTATTAAAGATATTTTTGTAGACATATTAGCTTAGAGCCTTTGTTCTGAAACTCCCTTTGTTCTTCAGTGGAATTGTGTTTGCTTGAGATTCTGCAAAAGAGGTAAATTTCTGATGGTTTAGACAACTAGTGTGGATGATCCCAGAAACGTGTGTGTTGTCTCATTTATTTCTTCCTATGAATATAAGGGCTTAGACTTTGGATTGAAAGTTTATCCTTCTATTTCTTCCTTTAAAAAAGTCAGATGAGAGGGGCACCTGCGTGGTTCAGGCAATTAAGAGTTTGCCTTCAGCTCAGGTCATGATTCCATGGTCCTGGGATCAAGCCCAGCCTGGAGCTCTCTGCTCAGCCAGAGTCTGCTTCTCCCTCTCCGTCTGTCTGCTGCTCTCCCTGCTTGTGCTCTCTCTCTATCTCTCACTGTGCTCTCTCTCCCTCAAATAAATAAATAAAATCTTTGAAAAAATGAGATGAGAAAAGTGTGTTCCTAGAACATGGGCAAAAATATTTATGCTGATCATTTAGAAATGCATTTTACTCCTCCAAACACTGGTATATCCTCGAAGCAAGAGAAGAGAGCAGAGAAACCAGAGTTGTGCCAAAGCCATCCTGTCAAAGTGCCTGAAATAACTAAGTGACAGAGGCAATTGCATCCTGTGAGGGCTTCTGATATCAGGTGGGATCTTGAGTTTAGGTTGAACCAAATTAGATAATTATTAAAAATCAAAAAACAAAAAAGCTTCGAGAAAAGCTTGTTTTAAGCACCAAAAGCATTTCAAGCAGTGGGGATAGAGTATGACAAGTCTAGGGAGGAAAATTACAAGAAAACAGAGCAGTGAGATCTGAGCCAAAATGTGCATGTGTGTGCGTGTACACCCATGTCAGGGGGGAGGGGCTTAGAAAGACAGGGATTTAGGACAGAGAAAGTCACAGTAGAATCAGCTCTGAACAGCGACCTCGAGCTGGATGGAGAGAGCCAAACTCTCATGAGGGAAGATGAGGGACATCAGTGTTTTCCCAGACAAGCTGCACAGTCACCAGTCACATATAATCCATAACCACACCCTTGATATCTGACGGCTGTGAGGCCAATTGCCAAGTACTTAACAAGGCATTATTAGTCATTTGAATGTTGCTGTTGCAACCCCCAATACACAAAACGAAGAGAAAGTGAAATGATTGCCTACAGTGAGATGCGTGGGGGTCTGGCCGCTCAGGGTTAAGGAAAGTTTTAAAATAAAAGTATTGCCATCATCATGTCTCACCAATCTGGAATTATTCACAAGCCTGATCTAATACCATAGCTAGGACACCCAGTCACATTTGATTAAGTGGTAGTCACACCAAAAGCCTGATAATAAGAAAGCATGTGTTCAAATATGTGAATGGCATCCTATTAGAATGTTACCCGTTACAGAGTTGTTTGGACATGGCCGTCCCATTCATATTGCATTTGTCTAATAAAATGGTCTCTCGCGATGAGTGTAGCCTGACAGAGGTCTGTGCACACAGAAAGCAGCATCTCATACCTCCCCCTCTGACGGTTCCCTCTGAAGGCACGGGAAGCAAGTGGCCCGCAGAGCTGTAGCCTGTGAACCTGAGGCAGCTGTTAGACCCCCGTCTGACAGTTCTGTAGCTTCCGGTATCTAGAGACAGGTGGGAGCTGGAGATCTCCTTTCCTACAGCTTGGTTACCACGCAGACTACTACAGTGGAATCAGACTTCTCTCTAAAAGCAAACATTTATTAGCAGCTTGGCATTAAGCCCGTCGTTAAGGCTGTGCCTCCCACTCAGTTCAGCCCCAGCTCTCCAGCCTGGCCCTCGTTGGTGGTGAAAACTGTCAGTGCAGGCTTCCCACAGAGCAGGTTCTGGGGCTCTTAAGATCTTCCTAACGTGGTTAGATCTTGCAAGTGAATTGTCTAAGGCCACATTCAGGACCATTGGGGGCTGTAGCAAGGATGGGGCTCCATGCGGAAGAGCACAGATTGCATGCTTGGTACTTTCCCATACCCTGGTCCTGCAGGGTCTGCAGCTCCCAAAGCATGTTTAGAGCCAATGCACCAATCTTCAACATTCCTTATACTAGGATGGTCATTACAATACCCATTCCATTACTCAGTCCTTGGCTGTGGCCTGAGATAAAGAACGTGAGTCCAAATCTGGGCAGCTTCACTTGCTGGGAATAGGCAAGTTACTTAGCCAAGTCTCAGTTGTTATTTTTATAGAACGGCCAAAGAGAGAGTTGCTCTGAGAATTAATTGAAATAAAGCATGTGAATCACTTAACACAGTGCCTTGCACATGGGAAACGTTAATAATTAAGAAAAGCTCTAATGCATGTGGTTGGCAATATTCTCAGAGTCCAGGAATGCCTTTTGGGCTCAGCCATGCTTGGACAATCTTGTTTATCTGAAGGAGAAGGGATGGAAGTGTTTTTGTTGGGTACGCAGGGCTATATTAAACTTCACTTTAGGCATGCCTTTAAGCAATGCCTTCTGCTAATTTTGCCAGATGATGCATTACTTAGATAAGGTTCAAATCTCCACCTCCTGCTTCCTGCTTCCTAGCTTGTCAGCCTTCCACATTTTTTCCTATTACCACAAATTTTTAAAAATTGTTTAAAATTTGTGTATTCTCCTTTTCTGATGACTCGCTGCTAGTTAAATGATTTGATGACAAATAGGAATATTTTCGTAAAAACTCTCAGATACTGTAGGATAAAATAGTAGAAGTCAAAGGAGAGAAATTGGCTTATTTTCTCCTCTCAGCTCTGAAACTAACCAGCCGATTTTGAACAAGTCATTATTTTTCATTTATTCCTTTCTTTGGTCAAATCAGGACTATAAAATGTGTCTCACAGGACTGTCCAGAAGATTAGTTAAGAAATAGATGTGAAGAACTTGGAAAATAGAAACACTTTGAAAAGATAACTCATGATGCATTCTATAATCAAGTTACCATATTACATTATTTTATTTGTATATTAGTCCTTATAGTACAATATGCACACTGTGCTTTTCAAACTATATGGTACTTGTTAAGTGTCATGAATAATTTTAGAACATAAAAAACCAGTCCTATGTTAACAGACTTCTTCCACATTTGTAAAGAAACCACTGACAATTTCAACATTTGATTGCACAGACTATCCCTTGCAGGATGGAGTGGATTGGAACAGTCCTCTTCACCACTGATTCAGTTGTTTCAGCAAATCCATTGTGTGTCAATAAAGAGGTCATTTATGGGGATTAAAGGAAGCAAGTTGATTTATCCAGGTTAACAGCATAGTATAGAAATGGTCTATATGGCACTGAAGAATGTCCCCTGAGCTACTGACAGGACATATTTTGGCATAACTCTCCTGGATCGATATATTTTGTTTTAACTCATCTACAATGAATAATGATTTCTTTAGAAGTCACATAAACTACTGAAAACTGGAAATGATTTCAGGGAAATCTGGCCACTGCTTAATGAGATTACATACACATTGTGTGCACACAAGTGCACAAACACATGCAACAGGCACATGTATGCACACACACGTGTGCACACTGAGTTCATACACTATACACCATGAGTTAATGCATATATGTGGTGAGGAATGCAATGCTTTGATTAATTGACTGTTAAGTCTTTATGCCATGTTTTATCCAGCACAAGGATACCTTCTTGGAATTTAGGAATTTTCCCGAAATTTGTCTCTGAATATGTAGAGATGTCCCGATACTCTTTAAAACAGAGTTTTTGTTTATTTGTTTGTTTTTTGTAGACATGTACTACTTTAATCTGCTAACCAGAAAGTTAACTCAAGGCCAACCATGTGAATTTGACCTCGGATATGCAAATTCGAAATTTCCTCTTGTGAGTTTATGGAACCAAGAGAGAGGAAAATTTAGAATGGGTTTAAAGATTTTCATGATTAAAAAGCAATATGTTTTAATGGGCACCTGGCTGGCTCAGTGGATTAAAGCCTCTGCCTTCGGCTCAAGTCATGATCCCAGGGTCCTGGGATCAAGCCCCCATCGGGCTCTCTGCTCAGCAGGGAGCCTGCTTCCTCCTCTCTCTCTGTCTGCCTCTCTGCCTACTTGTGATCTCTGTCTGACAAATAAATAAATAAAATCTCTAAAAATAAATAAATAAATAACTAAATAGCAGAATGTTTTAAAATAATAGACATTTTTAAATGAATGTTTGATTAAAAATAAAAGATAACTATGAATTATAAAAAAATAATAGGAAGTAGTGGAAAACATTTGTCAAAGTGTTGTGACAGTCATAAAAATGTATTCTTTCTGAAGTCACTTACATCTTTCCCACTGGTGGGAAAAATGAGAAAACCCATACAGGAAATAAATGACAGATACATCCTAACTGTCTTTCTGATATATTCAAATTTAAAATGAAAATTTAGGGAAAAAAGTAAGGATAAGCAAAGGACCAAGGAAATATATAATGAATATGTGTTTATAATTCAGTTACTGTGCATTTATTTTATTCTATAAATATTTGCTGCAGGCCTGCATGCATACCTGTACTGTAGTACACTCATGGGCTGGAGGAACAAATAGATAGTTCTTGTAATCTGATTGGAGGAGAAATGAACAATTAGGAGCCATTGGTAGATTTTCAAGCAGAGGAAGCTATAGTCCGACTTGCATTTAAAAGATTTCTCCGAGGACAAAGTAGACACATAATTGGAAAGGCAAAATCAGAAACTAGCTCAGAGGCTGATACTATAACCTTTTGTCCAATTCCCAAAAAAAGCAACAGAGCTGTGGAAGACTGGAAATGTGGGAGCAGAAGGGATTTTCTCAAGAATTCTAAAATGACGACTTGAAGATGAAATCCATGCCCAATTGAAGAAAGATCATTTAAGTGTCCTGAAATCAGAATGGAGCTTTTAAAGCTTTTCAGTAGACACTGGGGTTCACAGACATTGTATTCTTTCACTGAGCTCTCTTCAAGAGAATCAGAAGCTGTGTAGACGGGGGCATCTGGAGTTTTGTGGGGAGGCGGACCTGAGCCCCGCCGCAAGTGTGTATAGTGAAGGTCCACGGGCCAGTAATCAATTGACAGGTCTTTGCTGGCTGGTTCTCGTCTGGTGTCCTGAGGAAGAGATAATAAATGCTTCTTGAAGAGATAGATGACTTCCCTGAAAATGGAGAACCAACTCTAATTGTAATGTTACTTGAAAAGAATAAGTGAAGTCAGTGCTGGTAAAATCCGCCTTGGTATTTACCCCAAAAGCAGGGATTAGCATGCAGTGGCCAAGAAATTACAGGTGGAACATTTTTCTGAAATTCAAGAGGAAGGGAAATGGATTTAGGGAACAAGTAGCGTAATAACAGTCCAAAATTGGTTTCTTACACTGAGTCATTGGTTTGCGGTTACTTCAGAAACAAGAAGTCGTCACAAGAATCCACACTTACTTTAGCCAATCTGCTGCTAAAGATTGTTTATCTGCTAAGGCAACTTTATTGTTGTCAAAGAGGCACTTCACAAATTAAAGCCTTTCCACAGCCTTTCAGGTGAAGACACAGACATGTAGGCTTTTCATATTACATGTAGATGCATTTATAGCTGCTTCAAGTTCTTTTCTAGAGAATGTTTTTGAAGGAAAATTACTAGTCTGAAGGGAGCTCTGTTCTACAGGGCTTACAAGGAACGTTTGGATTAGTGTGACCAACTGACTAAAATAACAAGTCAAATTTGGAGATTGTGCCAATGTTTCAGGACAATCTCTACAAATACAAGACAAGGAGACCTGGTCTAACAAAAATACTGTGTTCAGGAGAAACCAGGAGGGTAGATGGTATGCCTACTAAAAATAACAAATAATAATAATAATGTATTAGTTCTATTAATAGAGAAAAGAAGGCAAACTCCCCCTCCACCTGGATTAATTGAATATGTCAGAAATATAGTTTTCTTTAAGTTTTGGAAGTCACATTGAAAACCGGGAAATCAACGGGAAGTATAATTTAAAAAGCATTAACAGGTGGAAAGTCTGTGGAAACGCCCAAAATGGTGTGTTTTAAAGAAATTGTGGATCGAGTCTGTGTCATTCCAGATGTCGGACCAGGAATAACTCACAGAAATTACTGGACATCAGAGTTAAGTTCCAGATGAGGACAACCTTTGTACCATTTGGAGTTGTCTGAAGATGGAATGGGCTCCTTTTCCAGAAGGAAAAATGTTGGCAACGTCCTGGTCCTCAGAAAGTCATCATGCTAATTATTCCTGAAATCAGCATTTAAACACTTGGAGCAAACTTGCTAAGTGTAGCTTTTTCTCCAACTCACAAAGCAAATTTAATGTTTCCAGTGGAGTTCGAGATGTTCTTCTAACAGTGAAAATTGTTCAAACTACAGGGAAAATGATTAATACTCATTATCAATCACTTACAATGTTCTCATATTTTTGTCTCAATATTCAGAAAAATAAAATTGCTTGTTCTGTTCTTTTAGGCAGCCTGTTCCCTTCAACTCATTAATTTATCTTGGAAACCCCACTTTTCAATTTTAAAGGCTCATAATTAGAATGTTTAATATTGATTGGGAAGAGTAAAATGAATACATTACCCACAAAAATAAAAACACTTGCCAACCTTTTGAGTAAATGTTCGGTAGACTTGCTCCATCCACCGTATATCTTAAGATCTGCTGTGTGATAATATTGTAAATTTCTCCAAGTTTTAAACATCTGTAGCCTATAAAGTCAACATAAAATCTTTTTTACGAGTGCTCGCAGGAAATAATATTCTGAAAGATACAATATTTCCTGTTGAGACAAAGTCATCGATAAAAACTCACGGGTTCAGAGCCAGAAGGAGCGTTAGTGGTCATTTGATACAACTTTTTTGTTGTAAGATGGAAACTTGCTCTTGATCAAGGTGAAGCGGGTAGGCTTGTCCTGTCACAGATCACATGCCCAGGACATAGAATTAGTAAGTGTTCATTAAGCCATGGTTCCTTCCTCAAAGGAACTGGTTCTTGCAACATTAAACATGTATTTATTAGTAATGGAAGGCTTGTCAAAATAATTCTTGACTGTTGCAAGGTTTGTTTTGTACTATTATTTATTATCTATCCCAGACCCCGCAGGATTAACAATTGAATTCTGTTTTGGTGCCTTGGTCCTTTGACTTCATTCTCAGTAACAATGAAATCAATGTGGGGAAGTAAGAAAATGCCTCAAAGATTTGGAAGAGACCCATTTGAAGTTGTGGTTTCCCTGGCAACAGCCCGGTGGGTCAGAAAAAGGTAATTTTGTTTGGTTAGTTGGTTTTCTTTGTGGTTTTGTGTTTGGCGGGTGGGAAGAACTGGGGGGAACTTCCAAAGGCAAAGGGAAGTTATTCTCCTTAACTGTGTATTCTCAGGTTTACTTTAAAGGAGTGAAAAAACGGCCATGTCTTCCTACTCCCAGTCAATGTCTGTTTACTTTCTATGCACATATTTAAAAGACTTATACTAGGGAAGTCTATTACACATAGCAAGCCAGAAGTCCTGGGATTTGTTTTCCTGGCAAACCACTTCTATGCCCATGTCTTCATATACCATATGTTTGCCAACGAGGTTTGAAATTTATATCTGGAGCCCTGTTCTCTTCTCTAAGCTCCTGCTAAATGTCTCAACTTGGATGTGTCACAGACACTTTAAATTTAAACTCTTTAAATTGGCCTCCTGGTCTGTCCATTCAATCCAGCTTCTCCATTTCCAGCATCAGATTGGAGATGGCTTTTCTCACCGTTCAGCCACATGGGAATCCCGGCATCTCTGACCAGCTCAGAGTCCTCAGGGGAGCCCGAGGGCGGAGCGTGCTGCATAAGGCACCCACAGTGGCACGGGTCTGTCTCCGCCGAGAATTCTGGGGCCACTATTCACTGACTGCACGCCCGTGGACAAGTTATTTAAACCTGAAATTCTACCGTTTAATCATCTCTACAAGGAGGACAATTCTATTAGAACCTACCTTACATAGATGTTTTGAGGATTTAACAAATTAATACTTATTGTTACTGTCCTCACAATGCGTGACGTACCACTTTCTCTCCTCCCACGGAAGCAGTCACCAGGTTTCATCAAGTTCGCCCTTTAATTTTTTCTTCATCCATTCCATCCTTTCTGTCCCCACGGCCAGTGCTTGAGTTCAGGCCCTTGTCGCCTCTCCATGAGATACTGAAGTTGCCAGTTTATTAATCGTTCTAGGTTGGTCTTGCCTGAAATCCATTCTTTATGCTCCTGGCAGAGCGATCTTCCAACATGTAAAGCCAATCATCATAGCATTCTGTTCAGTGTTCATCAGTTCAATATTCTTTGGTGACCCATCATTCTAACACCTAAACCTTGTCATATTGTTATGACCATTCGTGAATAGCCCGCCTACCAGTCTGTCCAGCCTTGCTGGACACTTCCTCTTTCACATCTTTCAATCAATACTAATCAGTACTATGTCTCTGTTGTCTAGCATCTTGTAAGGCTGTTAGGTTTGGGGTGGGTTAGCACACTGAGCTCCTGAGCTATCTCCTTCCCCCAGACTCTATAGGAAAATGCATGGAAAAATATGCCTTTGAAATATACATTCATTTACTTTAGAAACGTACCTGTAAACAGGAGCACTTCTACATTCACCGGGCTTCTGTAATTTCACGGTACCTAGCGGACATACTTCCATAGGTAGTCCATATAGATCAAAGCCTTTGAATCATTGTTTTATGGATTTTATGCAAGCAAGTCCCCACCAATGAACTTTTACTTTGTCCCCATATTTTTGTGGTGGAAACAGTGTGGCCACGATCATCCTTGTACATAGTCTTTGTTTCCACATGTGAGAATATCAACCGGGAAGATCACCAGAAGTAGAATTGTTAACTCAAGGGGTGTGAACATTTAAAATGTTTATAACTATTTCCAAGTTGTGCTTCCAAAGGGAGCCCTTTTTTGACTCTCATCACAGTACACATGAGATCCCGTTACTGCCCTCTGTCCCAAAGCATACAGACAGTTTTGTCTGCATAAATCGGAATTCTCATTTGACAACTGTACTTTATAAATGCTGCCTTTCTCCTCAGAGATTCTTTTTATAAGTTTAAAAAAAGTGATAGTCACATTATGGTTTAATATAGAATAAATCAAGGTTTTTTCAATTTGCATGCATTCCATGACTCAGTAATTCGGAGAAACTTATTAAAGCAGTGACAGATTCAGTGCAAAAATAATACAAATATAAATTCTAGTTTTTATTTCTTTAAAGCATTAGTTCTGCAGTTGATAATAAGAGGGACAAAAACTCTAAAAAGTCTTGTTTATTATGTGCTAATCAACACTGGTGTAGTTCATATATATTCTCAAAAAGTCATCCTTCCTGGGGCGCCTGGGTGGCTCAGTCAGTTAAGTGTCTGCCTTCAGCTCAGGTCAGGATCCTGGATTCTGGAATCAAGTGAGGCATCAGGCTCCCTGCTCAACAGGGAGTCTGCTTCTCCTATTTTTTGTTTGTTTGTTTCTTTTTAAAGATTTCATTTATTTATTTGACAGAGAGTGAGACACAGCAAGAGAGAGAACACAAGAAGGGGGAGTGGGAGAAGGAGAAGCAGGCTTCCTGCTGAGCGGGGAGCCCAAAGGCAGGCTCAATGCCAGGACCCAGGGATCACAACCTGAGCTGAAGGCAGAGGCTTAATGTCTGAGCCACCCAGGCGTCCCTGCTTCTCCTTCTTTCTCTGCTTGCTGCTCCCCTGTGCTCTCTCTCTCTGTCAAATGAATAAATAAAATCTTAAAAACAAAACAAAACAAAAAACCACTGTCATTCATAAGTAAATCCTTAGTATTTTCCTAATGAATTGAAAGTTAAGGAAAAAAAACTCATTTGCTTCCTTTACATTTTTTTCTGACACAGTTCTTGTGCACAGTCTTATCTCATCACATCTGCCTGCCTCTTGCCAAAAAGCAGTAACAGGAAAGTACTGGAATCCCAGTGACTGTTCCTTGTGTCAGTTCCGTTATCTTGTGGTACGAGGTTTTGCATGCTTTTGTAACACTCTTCATCCCAGAAATTCAGCTTTTTTTAAGACCTTATTCAACTCTTTTTGTTAGTTTTTGCTTCTTCTCTGTTACCACCTTGAAGAATTTCTGTGACTTTATTTTAAAAAATTATAAAGTTAATATGTTATGCATTGATTTATCTAAAAGTTAATGTCTTTGGTTTAGCTCAGTTTTTCCAGATCGTTTTTATGGTGTGAGGATTGTGGTTTGTAATTGCTGTCTCAGTGTCCAAAAACACATTCATCATTTCCTGTTGTTAAGCTATTTTATACAAACTATCAATATGCATGCTATATACTATTTAATATAATAAGTAATCTAGGAAGTACTCTTAATATTGATAAGATTTAAACCAGACTAGAAATCCAGTCTATTCTGGACATGTTACTTATCATGTCCAAACTAAGATTAAACTTTCCGTTTTTGAGTAGAAGGTTTGGGAGCTGTCTTGATTTTGAAGCTAAAGATGATTCCAAGGAATTCCACGTTGTTTTCAAACCTCATGTTTGCTTAAACCTAACATATGTAAGATTGTTTCCAGTGTCATAGAAAAAATGGATAGAAACTCAGTCTTTTTTTACTGGGATCTTAAAACGGTTTTGTTAAAAACCAATGCTTGGGATTTAAGTGCCTATGTTCTTGAATATTTGTCAGAAATGCGCTAGGATATATACTTAACTAGACACGCGTTCCTGTCTCGATGAAGGATTTTATGCATGAGCTAGCTAGCTCCAGAAAACAGTGCCATTGTCATCTTGACTATTTGCTTATCCCCAATCACACTCTCCTTCCAAATAATGGTTTATTTTGCTGAACAAGTTTTCTCATAGAGGATAAAAAATCAAATGTAAGACGAAATATTATTCGATTACAAAATAAAAATTAAATCAAAATTAGACTCTTGTTCTCCAAGGTTTGAGCTACAGTGTTAGATAAGTTCCGTATCTATCCACCGTCTTTTCTCTCTTTCTAGAAAATAGCTTTCATTTACATTTCTAAAAATAAAATAAAACCTGTGGTGTTTACTTGAGTAAATGTTTCAGAACTTCCCACTTCTCGCTTGCTGTTATAGTCGCAGTGATGACTTAATTAAAAATTTAGGTGCTATTCTTTGGCAACAGGGGATGTAAAATGAGGTCCGAGTGGCAAGTAAATAAGCAAAATGCAAAGCAACTACATTTTTTTAAAAAAGAGAACTACAACTTAAGCTGTAAGATTTTTAAGACATTTGGGCTCTCATTTCATTTGCCGTTTTTACTGGGAAAACAATATGCTCCCTTCTACGACTTTGGGAAGAAGAAGCCAAAAGCAAAAATAATTTTCAGTCAAGAGAGATGCTATAGACCTAAAAACAAACAAACCAAAAACCCACTGAACAGAAATAGAGACTCAAGCCGAACATAGGACACAATGGCCCCTTTTGTCATCCTTGACTTCTGATAAGTTTAGACCTGGAGGGAACTGCATTTCAGTGTCTAAAATAGAAAACACTTATTCTAAAGTAAATCTGACAAAGCACATTGGAAATTGCCTTTGCTCAATACAGGCATGAAGTCTCTTGTGACGTTTTATTTTACATTATATGACCAAGTAGGTAACCAAGAGAAGGCAGTTGAGGTGAGATTCTGGAAGGCTTTTCAAGTCACACAGAGGAAGAAACTCATGAGCGACAAAACATCATAAACTCCTTAGTATATAAAAACAGCTCAGTGCAGTCCAGCATCTTAACAAAACCTGTTTATCAGTAGCGTTCCCCAGAGACACGAGAAGGAGTTGGGAAAGGCAGCAAACGGGGCAGGGAGTCTGTCTTAGACGGGAGCCATGAAGCAGCGTCAACCTGAGAGACATATTCCAGAGAGCATGAAGGACTTATTACTGAGGCACTGTGTCCTGAATTCCTCCACATGTTCTATCTCAACACCCCAAAAGGGTATTGAGAAAAGAGCCAATCTGAAGGGAAAGGTCATATTTTTAGTGTGGCTCAAGTTGCATCGAAGGTGAGGACAGGAAATTCCCATCGAAGTGCCCAGTTAATTGTTGGAGAGCATGTGGCCATCCAGGAAATAAGACATCAACAGAATCCATGGTGACGCTGTGTGGGGACAATGAAGGAACACTCAGTCTTTTCAGACTCTGCAGTTACCCTCCTCCACCACTTGGCAGTTGTATGGCTTTGATTCCATGACAAAAGCTGCACGACCTTTTTCTCATTCGTGTGTTTCTGAAATCCACAAATATTTGTGAGTGACTACTAAGTATTTTGCATGGTGCTATGTTCTAGAGATGCTAAGAGAAAATAAAGAGGTTCTTTCTGGGGTAGGCAGTTTATTGGAACACACAAACAAAGCCAGTAAGAACCCGAGGGGTAAGTTCAACATTCAACGAAGTATATACCTCCACCTACCCCGAGCAGGGAGGAGGCACTCAGAAGGAAATGTTACTGGAGTGGATAATTACGGTGAGACCTGGTGTGGGGAAGGGAGGAATAGCCCGCATGAAGGGATAAGGGTAGGAAGGGAGATGATTTCATGGAGAACCTAATAAAAATCCAGTCTTGCTAAGGAATTAAGAGAGGCTATAACTAGGCAGAGAGAAAGGAGGTTCAGAGAGGGTGCAAAATAAAGCTAAAACCACTAAGTCAGGGCATATCATCAGAGTCTCATTAAGGAACTAGTTCATTATCCCGGGCAATGAGGAGAGGAAAGGATTTGCATTTCTAGATGATTCAGACCATCCTGAGGAAAGTGGATTCCAGGAGGCCAGCTGGAGGCCCCAAGCCTAATTAGAAAGCAATCAGAGTGTTCTAGGACAGCAAGGATGAGGGTCCTTGTTGGGATGATGGCTTGAGAGAAGGGGAGCAGATCTGAGAGTTATTTAGAAGAGGGTCAGACTCGGTAAATTACGGAGACTCACAGGTGACTCACAGGTGTTTCCCTTTCTTCTTTCATCGCTCTGATTTTGTTTTAGAGTTAATTTCGGTTGCGGTTATGATTAGTCTTTTCCATCTGGAAACTCACGTCCTAAGGGCTGGAAAATACATTTACACTACTTTTTAAGAAAATCTGGTCCCTTCTTATCTGTGTTCTTATCTTATCTTATTGCTCCTTTAATGCCTGCTCTCGAGCCTGGTCTTGGCCTTTCCCCTATTCCCCTTCTTTTATCTTTTTCTTTGTTACTTTCCAGAGATTTTCTAATTTTATCCTTTAAACACTGTATTGAGCTTTTGTTATTTCAGCTCTTATATATATTTTTTTAAGATTTTATTTATTTATTTGACAGAGAAAGATCACAAGTAGGCAGAGAGGCAGGCAGAGACAGAGAGGAGGAGGAAGCAGGCTCCCCGCTGAGCAGAGAGCCCGATGCGGGACTCGATCCCAGGACCCTGAGATCACGACCCGAGCCGAAGGCAGCGGCTTAACCCACTGAGCCACCCAGGCTCTTATATTTTAAATCTATAAGAGGTCTTACCTCTCCATTCCTATTTATAGTACTTAGTCCATTCGTCATGAATAGAGGTTTTTTTTTTTCTTTTTTTTTTCAAAAATATATTTATTATATTTTATTTATTTATTTATTATTTTATTTATTTTTTATTTTTATTATATTATATAACATATATTATATTTTTCAAAAATAAAATTTTTGTAGTAGTGGCATTTTCTTCTGCCCTCGGTATTATGACAGCTCCCAAGTTCTCCCTCCTGATTTGTTTTGGTTCCAGTCTTTTTAAGTAAAGAGCAATTCTTAAATATTTTGTGATACTCCCCTTCCCCCACCATGATTAGGAGTGAGACCCTTTGAAAGCTGACTGGCTCCTCTCTTGCTGGTGGGCGGGGACTTCGGAGTCATTCCAGAGTTTTAGGGGCCCAGCGCCGGTGGGCACCTGAGAGTTCTTCCTCTGCTACGTCACTTATCATTTCTGCATTCTGTCTTATGGATTACGATTGTGGGTTTTCAGTATCTGAGTTTCATAGAAGCTGAAATTTCTTTCTCTGCTCTGATTTTCCTTAATTTTATTTTAATGATGTCTAAGTACAGAGAGCACTTTTAGAACTGTCTGAATTTTGCCACCTTAAAATCAGATCACTTTTTCGGAAACAGAATTGTGGTGAGTTTTCTCAAAGAGTATTACATTATTTAATGAGTGATAGCACAGAGTTCAGTCTTAAGAAAACACTGTTTGGATGAATGTGCTGCAGTGCTCGCTTCTAAGCCAGTAAATCCCAGAAATGCCAAATAAATAGATGTTTTATTAATTAGAAAGCTTATACGTTCTGAGCGATGTGTTTTAAGATCTGAAAGTTTTCAGATTAAAGGAGCTACATCAACCATTTCACTTTCTGGAGGGTTCTTTGGAAATTGACATCCAGTTTCAATCACAGCTTAAACTTGGGTGGTAAACATGTTTATCTTTTACAGAAACAGGCTGGGAGGCAACAGGAATTCTCTGCCTGTGCTAAGCCTCTTGTACAGCTCCTTTTTTCATTTAGATCATAGATGAAGTACCTTCAAGCAAAAATAATACAAACAGTACGGGTAGTAGAGGTGAGAACAGCTGAAGAATGATCTCGTTTGGTAGGAAAACAAACATGTGTTATACCGTCATTCAGGATATTTGGCTGGCTCCGAGTCGTTTCTTATCAGATTGAAACGTTTTTCAATCTTTTCTTTTTAACTCTTTGTGTTATATTATCCATTTGTGTTGTTTTATCCCTTGTGTCTTATGGGAGGAGGGCGTGTGGCTGTATTTACATATTTCACATAGAAAGAAAATCAGGGCTTTTTTGTTATCATCACTTCTGTGTGATTTTTCCTGTCAGGAGAGCTATATTTTCCCTTTATATGTGATTAAATTAAATTCATGGTGATACTTTGATATAAAGAAACATCACTGGTGAGAAGAAAAGAAATCCATTTGGGTTTTTTGTCAACATTACAGAAGAAATCGCATCCTACTATCTGAAGCATGAAGACATTAAAAGCAGGGATACCTGGGTGGCTCAGTCATTTAATTATCTGCCTTCAGCTCGGGTCATTGATCCCAGGGTTCTGGGATCGAGCTCCACATCGGGCTCCCCATTTATCAGAGAGTCTGCTTCTCCCTCTCCTACTGCTCTCCCCCTGCTTATGTGCTCTCTGTTTCTCTCCATCAAATAAATTAATAAAATCTTTAAAAAAGAAGACATTAGTATATGTGCTGCCGAAGCGAGCACAAAAAAAGAAGACATTAAAAACAAAAGAAAAACAAAACACACAAAACCACGTAGCCCTGCAAACGCAGGCCCACTTGCTGGCTGCTGACTCAAAGCGCCATGGGATTGACATCTGGGATGTTGGAGATAATCTCTTGGGGTATTCTGCTTTCAAAGTAAATAAAATGGCCCTTCATGCCTACTTAAGAGGAATGCTCTCTACTGCAGAACTCCGAGAATGAATAAAATCGTACAAGAAAACCACTTCACCACAACAAACATGAGCTGAAATGCAAGCCACCTGATAACCTCATCCCTCACGTAAGCGGTGGGTTTTTGCAGAGGAGGACGCTGTGCGTTCAAGCCAGTGTCTTGGCGAAGGAAACGTTCACGGAGACCCAGAACTGGGGGCGGTCAAACGGCCTGATTCTTCTTACCGAGCGTGGGTGGGCGCACTCGGCGCAAGCAGCGTTGCCCCTCAGCGCACGGGTTCTCCAGCTTGACCTTCCCGGCTGCGGGTCTTACTACAGACGCAGGTGCGGGGCTCTTCCTGGGGTGACGCCGCTTCATTACGTATCAGCTCAGGCTTTCCGGACCTGGAATAACTCTGCCTTCTTCTGGCAACGTCCAAGTCTTCTTTGCCTCAGGATTTCTCTCAGAGCTTTGAGAAGTGTGCAGTGAAAGCGATCTTGGTCTGCAGTATTTAGGAGGAGGAGTATTTCTGGGCATAAACCAAGTGGTCCAGAACTCTGGCAGCCGTCGTCCTGGGGACCACTTTGCTCCAGCCTGTGGTTCTTACCCTTCTGTGTGTAGAGGAACAGCGTTTCTCTGGAACAAAGAGCTCCATTTGCTCCTGCTTGTATTGTTCACTCACTCATTAACATTTTGCTGAAACTGTAAGATTTAGGCAGAGACAAAAATGAATGAGATGATGACTCACCACAGTGAACTTCGTTAGCCAAAAGGAGAGTTAAGTGATAGACACATTTCTATGGGAACAACGCTCTTATAAAAGATAGATACACAAGCAGACAAGACATATTTGGTCGTAGCCTAAATGGCTTAAGTTGGATTAGAAGTCAATCCAGCTTCCCACCTCAAAAATTGTATGGGAAGGAAAAAATGGACAGATAAGGCAGGATTCGAGTCTGAAGAGGCTGGTGGCTCAGAAAGGGAGAGGAAGGAACATGTGGAGCTCTTTGGGGATTAACTAGAGGAAAATAGTTTATGGAGCCATCCCTTTTCTAGAACCCCACATTATTGCTAATATAAAACATTTTGCAATAAATCTGTGAGTTAAAATATTTTTCAGATTTGGGTTTTTTTTTAAATAGAGACTTCCAAAAGTAGAGCTAGTGGATCAAAGGTATGAACCTTAAAAATTCCCTAATACATATTGCAAATCCCTTTCCCAAAGAATGCGCAGTTGACATTCATCCATGATACCTGAGATTGCTGGTTTCCCCAATACCGTGGTAGGATTTGTGTGTTTGTTTATTTTTGTAACTTTCTTTTGGAGTAAGGGAGAACTCTTGGTTTCAATTTGAAAGCAATCGATGTTGAATTATTTTTCTCAGTCATCAAATGAGTGGGTGTTTGTATTTCCTTTGTTCTAAATCATCATTTCATGCCGGGCACCCAAAAACTTTTGGAAACTTAGAGTGTCTCTTTATTTATGATTCATGAGAAATTGGTGGTAACATACCAAATGGTTACAAATATTCTTTTACCATTGTGGTTATGGCTGTTACGGCCCTTAAAGAAATAGAGCAAAGGAGAGCAGAGACACAAGTTGGAGGGAAAAAAAAAAAAAAGAAGAAGAAGAAACAGGACACAGAAATCTAGTACTTCCCTGGGCAAGATATCCTGTTGAAAAACAATGACATCAAGCAGCACAGTTACCATATTTACTACTTCCCCCCATAAGTGGTATACCGAGGATGTAAGATGACATATTTCACAATATTAACTGTGCCTCAGAAGACAATCACAGTATCATTAATGATAGCTATAAATTTCATCATAGGTTACAGTATAATATATCACTTCAATGTAATTAACTGCCCAAATCATTAATCATAAAAGCTTATACGTCCACTGAAAATATCATAAAATGAAGGAAGACTTATTTTTGGCCACTAGATATAAAGCCGTTCTGTTTGTATTAAAGAATACCTTATTCTCCCCATGGGTCCAGGGTGAAGGAACTCTCCATGGTGGGGCAGAGAACAAGGATGGACAGTGGGGGTCTGAGATGGAAGCCATCACCTGCTTATCTTCTGTCCTCAGGTTGAATGCCTGACATCATAGCTCCAACAGCTTTTTCTTAAAAAAAAAAAAAATCATGTAAATATAATCCAGATGAATCAAACTAATCAGGAAAAATGATCCTCCCTTGAAGTGAATACATTCTCCCCCATTCAGGGCTGCTGAACTGAGCTGAGGCTCATGCCCAAACCGAATCCACTAAACCTCAGCTTTCCACCCCCTTGCTCTGTCTTCCCATCTTGGTCCCTCGAAACAATGCATTTTCCTGATGTAGGTAATCATTTCTGTTGCCATGGCAAACAAGAGAAAACAAAACATTCTTCCGATTAGGGAGGAGGACAGTGGGCACAAAGTAGGACAGATGCTCGAAGCTACTTATTCTCCAACTTGGCCACATATTGATATAATCTGGGGCTCTTGAACAACTCCTGGTGGCTCACCCCCGGAGGGTCTTATTTGAGGGTGTGCAACCTGGACTTTGGCATTTCTAGGCTTCCCAGGAGGATTCTAGAGGGTGTAGAAGCTGAGAACACTGGTATGTGGGGCGCCACCCCTCATGCCTGGCATACACACTGACAATGAAAGTGACCAAGAGCCCAGATGTAGCCTGACTTTGCTGAGGGGAGTGGGCGTATATGCTTTAAAAGGAAATAGACATACAAATGAACAAAATCTTATTAAGAAAAGAGTGTCAAGTCAAGGTTTCAGGTGAAGTTGGATATTGCAAAGACATGGTATTCTTTAAATAGAAGTTGCTCTTGGTCCTCATGGTAAAACCATCAGGTAATGTTGTGTTTCCAATCAGTTCTTGATTGAAAATAAGAAGTCCCTCATTTTTGTTGTTGTAGTGGTAGTGGTGGTTACTCTTTTTGGTATTTCATGATCAGAGCTTTTTTCCCTGAGCCCCAACACCAATAAGTGATAATCCACTCAAAACTGGTTATTTACAAATCACTGAAATGCCAGATTTTATCCTCAATACTAAATCATCTTTGATCCTAATTGATAGCAAAACCATTGCTATTGTGTGACAATTTACTTATGGATGGTAAAACCATATGCTATGTGTGAGTAATTTACCAATTACTCACATATAAATATAAACACACTGTGGACCATGGTAGTGAGTTTTGACTTGGTTCCACTGTTTCTAGAGGTTCCACTGTTGCTATCTGGTTCATTGTTGCTATATGATTCCTCTGTTACTATGATTCCACTGTTGCTATATGGCATGTCTGCAACAGATGGGAAGTGGAGGACACCTTTGTGATTCATTTCTATAACCACATTCCAATATCCATCTTCCATCAGTGTGAGAGGTCTCACTATAGATTTTTGACTTTTTTTTTTTTTATTTTTTGGCCTGTCTAGTGGTTTCTCTTTATTTTCAAGGAAGTTAATCAGAAAAAAAAAAAGAGAAAGAAAAAAAAAACTTTTCTGAATATACTGAATAATTACTTTGAGTAATATTTTACTCATAGCTTTTAATTTTTAAATTTTATATAATTTTTAATATTTAATCATTTTTAATTTTTTAATTTTTAATTTTGGGAAACCTTAAACATATACGAAGGAATAAGAATAATGTGTCACCATACACACATCACCCAACTTCAACAGTTATTAACATTCTGCCATTTTTATTTCACACTTCACACACCCTTCTTTGCTTAATTTGTTACAATTTTTACTATTTTTAAAGTAAAAATTACACACATGCATACATGTTTGTATACATGATGTATACATGAGATGCATACACCTCAGCCATGCAATTTAGACAAATGGATATACCAATGGCATCTATAATTTTCACAGCATTGAATGTTTTCTCTTCAAAAATGGTTTCCCTCTTATTATTCATCAGTCAGTCCCCAGGCTCCAGAGGCAACCACTGTTTTTGTATTTTTCACATTTTATTATTTTTGACTTTTTCTAGAATTTCAAATGTAAGGAAATATGCAGCATATATTTCTTTTGTGTATGGCTTCTTGTGATCAATGTAAAGGATGTTGTTTCTTGTATGAGTATTTTACTCTTTTTCATTGCTGTTCAGTATCCAGGGAGAAAATATGGATTGGTTGGCAACTCAGTGATTCCCTCAAGGATTCAGGCTCCTTTCTACCGGCTTCTCTGTGTCTGAGTTGCAATTTTTCATAGACACAATTTCTGTCTTTTCATGACAACATCTAAAGCATGAGAAGGGAATAAGCTTAAGAAACTTTAAAATTTGGGGGGTGCCTTGGTGGCTCAGTGGGTTAAGCCTCTGCTTTTGGTTCAGGTCAGATCTCAGGGTCCTGGGATCAAGCCCTGTGTTGAGACCCGCATTGAGCCCCTCATAGAGTCCTGCATCAAACTGTCTGCTCAGCAGGGAGCCTGCTTCCCCCACCCCTTCCGCCTGCCTCTTTCCCTACTTGTAATCTCATTCTCCCTATCAAATAAATAAATAAAATCTTTATTTTTTTAATTTTTAAATTTAATCTGGAATAAATAAAATTAACATTTGGATAAATAAATGGAAGATATGGATATAATGTTGCTATTTGTTTTAAAAATCTCACTAACCTATAGGTAACCAGCTTTTTAATTTCATTTTTATACCCAAACAATTAGTACTCTAAAATTCTGCCTAGATAAGGAACAGGAAATTTGAGATTTTATTATTTATGATTTGCTTTTCCTAATATAATTAACCTAAAGACAGTAAAGAAAAAACATGCTTTTTTAAAGCATGTTTGGTCCCTCAGCAACTTTCTGGAAACATTGTAGAGATACAACAAGAGTTTCTAACTAAGCTGTAGAAGATGGTGTGGTTTGCTGACTTATAACCACCCAACTGGAGAACACACAGCTATGACCAGGAGTGAGCATCACGTTGAATTGAAGGATTAATTTTTTTTTTTTTAACCAACTGTGAGTTAGAAAACCACTGGTCACATTCATTTAATACCTTATTATTATCACCGGGCATGCTGAAGGACTTCATCTGAGTTCTTACCATTTTGTATTCAGAAAAGGACCTCCAATAAGACCTTGGAAGACTTCTGCATTTATTTTCCAGGAGTTAGCCTGTGCTCATAATTACCTAATGGTGCTTAGTATATTCATGGAATAATAACAACAGTGATAAATATGAGATGACATTTGCATAGGGCTACAAAGTTGGCAAAGTTGGCAAAAGTCCCAACCTCACTCTGGCAATTGACGTTCTGATCTGCCATCTCATTGACACTGGGTTCCCATAGCTTACTAGCATGTTATGGATCTCCTTTCCTGCTTCACCCTGTCTTCTTTAATTGGATTTTCCCCCTGCTTCTAAGCGTAATTATTATTCAAGGTTCTTAAGGAGCAGTAGGCCAAGAATGAGAAAATAAGTATTCTAGTCTTAGATCCACATTTTAAGCCTTTATAGTGGATGCCATTAAATCTCTCAAGCTTCAGTTTCTTCGACCATAAAATGGCAGTTTCAAACCTTTTTATTAATGTTGTGGTTTGTTGTCATTATCAGGTGACGTGTGTCCAACACTCTGAACACTCAAAGTGTTCAGATTTATGGCACTGAGTTACTCTGATCTCTGCGCCGTCTCAGCAAATGCATGTGTTTTCACCACTCCATCGGGTATTTATGACTCTCAAATGTAAAAATATATTTTTCTATTTTTGTCCTAAATTTTGATTTTTTTTTTAATTTCCAAACTCCTATCTTAACATTCATTAGTACCTCTAATTTGGTGTTGAGGAACCAGTTGTCATAGTCAAAGCATATAAAGGAAGCCAGATATGAACGTAACAGCACTTCCACCTAGAGAAGGGTGATGCCCCCTTCTGTGTAATATTTGCATTATTAAAGATGTCACTGTGACCAAATTTGATTTTTTTAAGATCGTATTTATTTATTTGACAGAGAGAGTGAGCAAGCACACAAGCGGGGGGTGGGGGGTTGCAGAAGAGAGAGAGAGAGAAGTAGGCTTTTCCACTGATCAGGGAGCCTGATGCAGAACTTGATCCCAGGACCCAGGGATCATAACCTGAGCTGAAGCCAGACGCTTCAGTAACTGAGCCACCCAGGCACCCAGCAAATTTGATTTTTAAAGTTATAATTACTATTGCTATCTTGCCTAAAGCATATAGGATAAGATGAGATGATTTAAAAAAATGATATGGCCATAAGAAACAGTGGATATATCTAAATTATTTATAAATCTTGAATGAGAGGCTGAACCTAAAGGAATAGGCTGTGTTTTGACTTATTTTTCAAAAGGATCCTGACAATGAAAAATAATATAAGGAAGTAAATTAAGATATACTTACTTAAAATACAGTAGTATTTAGACAATTTAACTATCTGAAGGTCTCTCTGGCGGGGATCTCAGTCTTTTAAAAGACAGTATCTGGCATACTTTTTTTTTTTTTAATTTTTCTGCCATACTTTTGAGTTGCCTTTTTTGAAATTCAGTTGTTCACAAGGGAAAGTCTTTATTAAAGAGAACAGCTAATCCTTCATGAAACTGGAACATCAAGAACGGATTAGTGTGGTAATGTGTTGTGTAACAGTGTAGCAGAAAGGCCACGTTGGAAAAGGAAATTTCATTACTTTGAAGCATGTAATAACTGAGCTAGGAAATGATGTTGAGTCGAGCAATATCTCCTCTTTCAGGAACTTGAGAATCCAGACTGATACAGGTCAGACTATATCGATTCTAGATCTCTGATAACAAGTGTCTCAAATAGGGAGGAAAGAGAAAAGGTAATCTACTTGTGGCACAAACATTCTAATGTTTTTGTCACATATATTTTTAGTTGAAATATCATATACCTACAGAAAAGTGCATAAAACATTCATGTGCGGCTTGATAAGTTTCCTCTCTTGCACTAGGTCACTTGAACTTGTCAATCTGTTTCTGTTTGAGTTTTATGATAACCACTCAATATCCAGAGTACAAAGAACTCCCACAACTCAACAACAAAACGACAAACAAAAATAGTCAAAGGACTTGGATGGACAGTTCTCTGAAAAAGATTTACAGTTGGTCTGCCAGAGTACAAAAAAATCCTCACCTTGTCAGTCCTTAGGGAGATGGGAATCAAAACCATCATGAAGGGGCGCCTGGGTGGCTCAGTGGGTTAGAGCCTCTGCCTTCGGCTCAGGTCATGATCCCAGGGTCCTGGGATCAAGCCCCGCATCAGGCTCTCTGCTTAGCGGGGAGTCTGCTTTCCCCTCTATCTCTGTGCCTGCCTCTCTGCCTACTTGTGATCTCTGTCAAATAAATAAATAAAATCTTTAAAAAAAATCATGAAATCCCACTTTATACTCACCAGCATACCTGTAACAAAACAAGGAACAACAATAAGAGAAAAAAATGGAAAATCCTGAGTACTGTCAAGGATGTGGAGTATGTTATGTAATTTCAGTTCATGAAGAAAGAGAAGGTCAAAAATAAATAAATAAAAGAAAGAAAAAGAAGGTCACCTGAGGCTCTAAATGGGAAGTAGGCAGTCTACAGCCTGCAGCCCTGACCTGGCCCACGGCGCCATTTTGGTCAGTTGTTTGTTGTGCTGTCTTTGCCACAGTTTATAATTCAGCAAATGCTTCAAGGCAAAAACGGACAAGGAAGAAGCTGTTTTAAATACAGGGTCCACCTCTCTGCTGCTCATGTTTCTGTGATCTGGGGGTCCTCACATCCTCCCGTCTGTGGTAGCTCTCTGATCATGCAAACGGAAGAGATGTTCCTCCTGACTTTTCTGGTTGTTCTCGGCCCTGGTGCTGATTGCTTAGAAGCTTGTCTGTGACTGCTTGGAGGGTGTAAGTCTCAGAGTTTTTCTTCTCGTTGTTATATATGAGTTTTGCTCCTTTCAGCAGAGCAAAATATGTGAGAATAACTAATGTGAAGTATCGACTATAAGAACAGTGGTCAGGGGGCGCCTGGGTGGCTCCGTGGGTGAAGCCTCTGCCTTTGGCTCAGGTCATGATCTCAGGGTCCTGGGATCAGCCCCGTGTTGGGCTCTCTGCTCAGTGGGGAGCCTGTTTCCCCCACCTCTCTCTGCCTGCCTGTGATCTATGTCTGTCAAATAAATAAATAAAATCTTTAAAAAAAAAAAAAAAAGAGAACAGTGGTCAGAAGAAGTTCAGAAAGGAGCAAAAGAACAATAATGGCATAACATAACCTGAAGGAAATAATTCCATTAGGAGGTAATTGTATAAGCTAAGTATACATATAATGGTAAATTTATAGAAATGTAATCCCATATAATGCTCTCACCTTTGGTAGGAACAAATGCAGGCCAGTGGATAAAGGACCTTTCCACATCCACACAGTAAGTAATATCAAAGGTCAATCGAGAGCAGAAGTGTGGTTGTCGGCCTTAATAGCACCTCTGGGGGGCCAGTATTTGGAGGGTACTACCTCACATTACCACTTTTGTCAAATTCCCATAATTTTTATATTTGTTTTACATTTCTTACTCTATTGGAAGGATCGCCTTGTATGGTTTTTTACCTTTTCACTTTTTCATTCTTCACATCACAGTGCTTGGTGGTCCTTGGTTTTAAATTAGTGAGTAAAGAGATGGCCGAACACGTGCATGACTGTCACACAGGCCAGGACTGCAAGCGTCCAAGAGCCGCCAAAGTGAGTTTAGGAATCAGGATGGGGGACTCAACCCAGAAGCCTCTGTTAAATTTTATGGGTGGTCTGCACACAAGGAGAAATAGTTTACATCACAACCTGGATGTGAGGAGGAGGAGGAGGGGGGTGCCTGGATCGCTCAGCCGGGGAAGCATCTGCCTTGGGCTTAGGTCGTGATCTTGGGGTCCTGGGATCTAGGGGTCCTGGGATTGAGCCCCGCATTGGGCTCCCTGCGTAGCAGGTGTCTGCTTCTCCCTCCCCCACTCTGCTCTCTCTCTCAAGTAAATAAATGCAATCTTTAAAAAATAACTAACTAAATAAATAAAAATAAAAAGATGAAGAATTCAGGGAAACCCCAAACCTTGAATGTTGGCATCCTGTTTTGTAATAGTTTAACCTTAAAGATTTAAGACTATATAAGAAAGATTTGTTACATAATGTGAATTAAGGCTTTTAACCTGCACCTGAATTTTGGCTGCACTGAATATTTATCTGTCTAGCTTTGGGGGACTTCCTGAAATAAACAAACACTTGAACAGTTAATCTGTTCCTTTTGCTAGGACCATATTTTAGCTGATACATTTTAAAACTGCCTGTGGAGGGTAAACCAACATGAATATTAGACACTTTAATAAGCTATTTATTTAGTCAATTGCATTGTTTCCCATTGACATTTAGATGCAATATTTTCATGTTTTATTCCATGACGTGTTAATGAGGTAGTGGCAACTGTTAAAATATTCAGATAGCATGAAATTTCGCTTAGAGTTAAAATTTTAAATGCAAATAATACTGTTCTATTTTTCATCATAACCGAATATGGATACTTCGAATATGGTAAAAAAAATTAAGTAAGTACACTTGTATGTTCATTTCCTGTCATTTATAAGTAATACAGATATTAATATGAATCCTTCTAATTGCCCAAATGAACTCCATTAAAGCAGCAGGGTAAATAACTCACCTTGTTGAATGAAACTACAAGCACATCTGATTAAAATGTGGGCCCAAGGCTGTAAATGCAAAGAATACATTCCTATCATGTCTTTATCCTGGAGTGGAATTTTCTAGATCAATTTTAGTGCTGGCTGTCTAACTAAGCAGAGATCCAAGGCAAGGCTACAGCATGAATAACAATCAGAGCAGGAACTTCGGGTAATTGGTATTTCTAATCTCTTAGAGTAATAGCCTGTAATAGTCTAACTCTCAGATCCACAAACCTTGCCAGGCCGTGGGTAACAGTGGACTCAGTTGGTGTTTATGTCCAGATTTTGGAACCTCCCCACCCCATTCTGTCCAAGCAGGACCTCCAGTTCCTTCAGACATTCTGGGGGGAATCCTGTGGGGAGTGGTGTCTTACATTAACGATGAAAAAACACCTTTTTCCTGCTCTCGGCATCCTCCTCCAACAGTTCTTGAGCCTTTGGGCCCAACTGGGTCTTCCTGGTACTTTCAGAGTGAAAAAATGCGTGAATTTAGAGAACAATTTATTTTTAAAAACTTGTAGCTCTCCTTTCCCTCACAAGGAACTTGACAGGAATGCATTCATGTTATGGTTTCTATTTTGGAATGAAAATTATCATTTCCCTCCAATAACTGCAACGTTTTTAAATTAGGCTGAAATCATTTTGCCTCCTGTCTGTCGTAGGAGATGCACAGTCTCTGCCCCACTGCCCCCACCAACCCCCCACCCCGGCCCCTCCAACACAGAGGCAGGCAGGAGCACACACACTCACCCATGCGTGCCTTGTTCCATCTGCACCCCTGTGGTGTGTAAGTAAATAATATTCCCCTCACATCTTTCCAGTCCCAATAAAATTAGGTTTCCTGTGAGGCCGAGGCTCAGGTTACTTTGCCCGACATGACCAGTATGCCTAAATCTCTCCAGCTCCGGCTGAGACTTCTATTATAGAATTATCCAGATGCAAAACTTGCAAAGACAAGCTAATAGTATCCTCATTGCTATTTAATTGATCTAATATTAGCTGAAAACACAGTTAGTATCTAATTTGAGAAAAAATTATTTTACAGTATTTGGGTAAATATGTTGCTTTTCAGCATAAATTCTTACATTTCCAATTCTCAGCAGTAGTCTTTTTCCAGATGCCGTTCTCTAAGAACAAGAACCAGGGTTTTGTTGAGAAATGCCTGATTCTCAGGCAGGACACAGAACATACAGGAAGAGCCTGAAAGTCGGGGCAAAAGATCCTTTCCGTGGTAATCTTTCCAAACATCGCTTTCAGCATGAAAAAATATCAGACAAAGCCAAAATGAGAGACCGTCTACAAAAAACTGACCAGTACTCCTCCGGAGTGTCAAGATCATGAAAGATGAGGGAATAATGAACTCTCCTGGACAGAAAGAGAGTACAAACAGACAGTAACAAAACGCAGTGTGAGATTTTGGCTTGGATCCTAGGGCAGAAAGAAGGACGATGGGGAGAGAAAAGGAAAAAGGAAATCTGGTAGATGTAAATAAACTATTATATTTATTTAAGAATATCATTCCAAAGTGAATTACCTCGTTTTGAGAACTGTGCTACAGTTATGTACATCATTATCATTAGGAAATCCTGGGTGAATAATATATGAGAAATCTCTATACTCTTTTTGTAATTTTTCTGTAAGCTTCAGGTTCTTTTAGTGGAAAAAATAAATATATGTCTATGTGTGTGTGCATGTGCGTGTGTTTATAAATATATGTTTCTTGACTCACAACCTGATCTGTTAAATTTGCCCAAGCTTCAGTGCATAAATATAGAAGAGGTTTTGACTACAGTTGGGGACGTGTTTGGGTGGATAACAGATGGCTTTTACTGTAATAAGGGCTCCCATAAATTGTTCAATAATTCCTCAGTGAATTGGATAACATTGTCTGACCTGTGTGCATCCATGGAGATATTTATAAATGTGTCCTGTTTCTCATTTTTCTGCTAATGTATGCACAATTCGCATCCATGTGGCTATAATCTGTTCAGCAGTAATTCATTAAGTCTGCCCCATGTTGCCGTCTGTTAGATAACTTCAAAAGTCATTACTGAAATATAAAAATAAGTCTGATTATTAAAGTAGGAAATTATGCACTAAATGAGTTTAACTCAAGTTTGGATTCTATCTCCCAGGCTGTATTGCTTTCAGATTTTTTCATCAGTGGTGCTGATGGTCATTGTCTTTTTACAGAGGTTCTGAGATCCCCTGATTTTTCCCTTTCTGCTTGTAAATTATATTTCCCCAAATCTAGTCTTTTGGGAATTTCTGGCTATGTTCTTGGATAAAATGTAAAAATAAAGTTGCCCCCTCTTTTTAATATCCTGAGGTCAGATATCGTATTCTGTAAGTTTTAGACACAGAAGAAATTTCAGTGATAGGGCAGTGAGACTCATGTAGATGAATTGTACAAGACCTCAGTGATTTTACTAGTAAATTGAGAAAAACACTGTTTCTTTTCATTATCAAGGTAGTCATTAAGTCATTCAGCAGCCATTAATTTTGTGTTTCTAAATCCTTAACACTGGAGGTAAGACCAATAAAAAGACATGATCATTTTTCCCACAGAGGGTCCTCCCATTTAGTGAGAAAGGAAGGAAAACCAACAGTTATAATAAAGCAGAGAGAAGAATCAAAATAAAACCATGGACAAGAGCTGAGAAGGTCAGGGATGCTCAACATGAATTTTATTTGTATTTTCTATTATAGCTCTATTAATCAGTGAGAAAAAAAAATACTCTGGCTTAATGTGGGTCCAAAGGTGAGTAATAATGCTGTATTAGTTTCCTAACTTTCCCCCAGACACCTGTTGCCTGAATGTGACCTGAAGTTAGCATCTATCCCCAGTCATTTGTGGGGTGGTTCCTCCTTGACATTGGAACAGAGCCATTGAGCTAAGAACCGCCCCCTCCCCTGAAAACCTAATCAGTAGACACTCCCAATCACATTGCCGCTCTTTAAGATTCTATCTTTATTCACTTTTACCTGGTAATTGTCTGTCTTCCCCTGTAAAGACCTTGACATTTGTACTCTGCTGTGACCCAGAAGATTGTCTGACAAGTCAGTCCTTAACAAAATGTTCGTTAAGAGAGTGAAATACAGGCATAGGCTGGACACTCTTGCTTGTCAGTTTTCTTTTAGGAAGTTCCTCAGTGTAGCTGAAACCAGTAACTGGAGGAGCTTTACTGAAATGATGTTTTCTGGGTCGTGCTGTTTCCCAAGGGAGCAAATAAAGCACCTTCCTCTTAGACCTGTCCCCTCTTAGCCACTCTCGAGGAACATATTATTATTATTATCCTTTCATAGCATTTTGGTTTCATTGATTAATATTCACCCAATAGCCTTCTAAAAGGTAGCCAGCCTCACCAAAATAAGCTATGAGCAAATTTAACTGTAACTTTTTTTTCCTTTTTTTTTTTTAGAGAGAAAGAGAGAGATTGATTGGGTGGGAGGGGCTGAGAGAGAATGGTAAGCACGCGCCACACCCAGCGTGGACCTGAGATCAGGACCTGAACCGAAATCAAGTCAGATGCTCAACCAACTGAGCCATTCAGATACCCTGATCAGTAACTACTCTTTAACAGCAATAGGTCTGGGTATCTCCTAGTTGTTGTTCTGACACATTCAAAGAAAAAAAAAATTGCTATAATGGATTACAACTGAAAATGCAGTTGGACGCATTACAAGGACTCTATTGGCAGTGTTTCTTGGCAGAGAAAATACAGTTTGGGGGACTGTTATTAATTTGATGATATTGTGCAATTTTTTTGTTTTTTTTTCATTAATTCACGTCTTATTAAATTAGATAAGAAAATGTACATAAAAATCGAAATAGAGCCAAATTGGCAATGCTTAAAAAAAATGTTTTGAATGTTCCCGGTATTTTGCTTAACAATTTTCAGAATATATTTTGGCAAGCTTTCTTCTTCAGTTCTTTACGTTCTTGCATTTTAAAGGAACTCAGAGTTTGTCTCAGAATTTACACCGAGAGTTCAAAATACCAACTTGCACAGAGGAACTGAAATAACCAGTCTTTTCTGTAAGAAAATTTGAGAACCTTTTAAAACAGTGTTTCTTTAAATAATCAGATTTTGACACATAAGGGTGAATTTCATACCCATAGGGTCTGGTTCTAAAGTAAAACAATAAAATTTGATCTAAAAAACCCAATAGTTTAGTTCAAAGTCAAAGTAATTCAATATGTACCTCTGTTCTGGAGCCAAGCATCCATCCCTCTTGCCCCCCCCCACCTCCTCTGCTCCCTCCTACCCCTCCTGTTTCAATGATCTGGGGGAGGCTTTAAGCAGCAGAGCATGAGAGCTAAGTCTGCATGGAGAAGGGTCTCCTCTGTCTGTTACTCAGGGTGAAAAGATGGTACATTGTATTGTTGAATAAGGATAATCCCAGGGAAAGTACCTGAGACACTCATCGGCAGAAGAGGGGACCTTGAGGAGATGTCCCTGAGGAGATGCAGGACAGGGATGGCAACAGCTTTCTGACCTCAGACACGTTTCTTGAACTTTTGTCTCTGCTTCCACATCTTTAAGGTGGGGATGCCCATCGTCCTATCTAGATAGTACTCATGCTGATTCTGTGACTTAGAACCTGGAAAATTCTCAGACAAGTAGTCAGCACACATTACCCACTAAATAAATATCTGTGAAATGAATCAATTTTTCAACAAATTTTAACTATTATTTTGCTTGTTGTTGCCATCACCATTAATTAGCACCTCCAAAGTTCTATAGCCTGTATGTGATCCTGGTCTCAGTTTGAATTTTGGTTCTGATATAACCATGAGACCGTGGGCAAGTTATGTACCATGAGGTTCAAGTGTGGCTATACCGAATGAGAAAAACATTACCTTCAAAGAGTAGAAGGATTAAATAAAACAATAAAAGTCAAAAGGAAGAAACAGAGCCTGGATCCGGCTAGTTTTCCTATCAGTGGAGTCTGAAGTGTAACCCTCCTTCTTTCCTTCTTCCTTCCCCATGCTCCACGATTGGCTGGTCCCCAACCAGTGGAAGTCTCCCAGGTTAGCTGGACAGCACAAACAGGCAGCCACCACCAGCAGACTCTGCTGGCAAATACATCCATTAAGCTTACCCTGCAGTAAAAGAATGCAGAGCAAGTTTCTATCAGTCCTGTGTAGCTATGTGGTCTAACATGAGCTTAAACCCTCCCATTTACTCCTTCAAATGTATGCTAAATTTGCACCCTGTGCCATAAAATATCTGTGCTTGTTTTTGTGTAAAATAATAAGGTCTTTTCCTCTAAGTCTCTAAACAAAATTTCCTTTCCAACAAGATGCTTTATATTTTCTGGTTTGTTTGGGTTCGTGTACCCCAAAGCCTGGTTTCTCTAAACAGTCCTGGGGACTTCTTACAAATGCATGTTCCCAGGCTCCATTCCAAAAACTCTGTTGGCCAGACCTAGGAATTCACATTTTTTTTTTTGACAAGGACCTAAGGAAATATTAAATCAGCCCTAAATGGGGGTGACTCTATTAATTACCACTGGATGCTTGAAGTTGAGTTTTTTCTTCTGGAAGCCTTTTGCTGGTTGTTTTGATGAAGCTCAGTCAAGTCCCAGTGAGTGGGAAGCCGGGAAGTGAGGACCAGAGGATGCCAGAAAAGTCTTCAATCATCTTCAGTTTATGGTAGAATAGCACACAATGACAAAATCAAAGCATGCTTTTCAAAGAATCATATTCGAATAGGGACAAAAGAGCTATATGGTGAGATACTACTTTTCATTTATAAATTTCAGTATCCTTCCATACTGAATTGCATAAGACATTAAAATGTCTTGTGACTGTGTTCTATTTGGAAATTAAATCAATTTAGAATATGTACTAATTGTGGAAGTAAAATATCTGAAACATTTAGTTGGGATAAACAGAACATTTCTTTGAAAAATATTTTCCTTGCCTTTATAGATAACTAATTTCTAGATATCTCAAGAGATGACTTATTGTCCATTTTTGGCTTTAAAGGTAACTTCAGGTTATCCTTTATTCATATAAATCAAATAATATTTCTTATTATCAGTGCTTTTAGAAAATGTTAAATCAGATATAGTTTGTCATTTCGTTGTTCACATCAGTATAGCAAATGGGTAAAGAATTGGCTTCCAGAATTAAGGTATACATTTGGGGAGAGGATTTTACATATTTGATTGCCAGTAATTGAACTAGTCAGTAAGCATAATCAAGCTACAAAATATGACACAGTAGACAGTGTGCCTAAGGAGAGACGACAATAGAAACACAGTGTAGTTGGTTCAGGCTGAGCCTCAGACAACAGGGAGCAACCAAAAGTCTTTGTTCCTGAAATTTCCCTCCCAGTCTCAAGTGAGGACTCCAAGACACTCACACCTTTGATTAGTAACCGTTTCCAGTTGTGTCACTGAAGAGTGACTCTTTTTCCTTTTGTTAAATAACATACAAATTTGAAGATAAACTTAGAAATCTATGCCAGTCTAAAATACTATAGATGCTACATACATAAATAAGTAAGGAGCAAATACTAGTTTTTTTTTTTTTAATGTATCCCTACTTTTTAAGAGAAGAGGAAACTACATTGCTTTCTTAAATCACTAAAACAAGTTTCATGATATGAAATTATCCACCATAATTTGTAGCAAGATGTATTTCGATTTCCTGCTGCTATGAGGGAGTGGAGCGGTGAGGAACTTTCTGAGAGAGGGGATACTTAGTAGATTTAGTAGATCCAAAAACTTAACAAAGGAATTCTATCAATGAAGTCTACTGAAGGCTAAGCATCCGGACTATATGATCAATCTGCCATTATCTTGTCAGAACACACAGGTGCCAGTAGCCTGTCCCCTGTCACCCTTGTTCTCCTGAACATTCCTGGGTAAGATCATGGTCAAAACTCTTCCGCATCCGAACGGGCTCATTACTGTGACTGCTGGTTCTAGGAAATGGCTTGAGTTTCGAATGCACTTATTCTTCATACCTATTCGTTCACACTTTGTGAGTCATGGAATGGCCATATTTCTTTAATGTTCTTTTAGTCATTGAAGCATCTATATTCCAAGCTATTCTGGTAGAGTGCTGGTGACGAATTCATCCAGGAAATAGCCTGTTTTATCCCCAAATGGCTCTCAGCTGGATGACTGCAGATGGAGACTGATGGATTTGCGTGTGTATACTCAGATGTCTACACTCCCTGAAAGGATCAGTAAATTTGGATCTGATTATCTTCTAGTTCACTGGTCTTTAAACCATCAGTAAAGAGTTTTCAACACATCCCTCCAATAGGTGTGTGTGTGTGTGTGTGTGTGTGTGTGTACATATATAGCATGTCGTAACACAGTATTCGTATGTTATAAAGGTATACCGTGATATGCCTCTATAATACACACTTACATTATAAAACAAAAAGAACAGAAAATACAATGGTTCCAAGAATTTATCAACTCTCTCAGTGAGTATTTACTGGGCACCTGTTTTGTGGCAAGCACTGTTCTAAGTGATGAGGATTCATCAGTGACCAGGACAAACTTCGATACTTCTATAACATAGTGCCAGTGATACGCATCTGCAGGAAAAAACATGGTGCTTTTCAGAGCATGATGAAAGGGTATTATTTTAGGTAGGGTAGTCAGGAACACTAGAGCAAAGACCTTAATAAGCAGAGGGAGGGAAGAACAGTGTTTGAAGCAGTGGGAATTGAAAGTACAAAGACTTCAGACAACGGGGGATGGGATGAAGATAAACATAATTTACGTATTAATACATAATTAGATACTGGTAAGGAGAACAAGGGCTCATGTATATTTCACATGGTCTTTTTAATACTTTGAATTTTTTGGATCTAACTGCTTATCTTGTCTAATGGATTTTTCATTGTTTTAACTTCAAAATATAGCTAACAGAGAACTTGTACCAGGAATAAGGGAGAGTAACACTGTCCCACTGTTTTCTTTTATCCATACCTAAAATACTTTCAGATCATATATTTTCCTACCAAGACATAACACTAGTCTGCTATTAAATATATAATATTAAATATAATAACCAATTGAGGTGTGACTTCAAATCTTTTAAATAACAGCAATAAATTTTGGTTAGACAGGATTATTTTATGATAAAAGCATAGAGTTAGTTATTAAAAGTTTACATTTGGCATTTTATCATCCCATATTAATAAAGAAAGACCTAGAAGGCAAGGATCAAATCTTTGGGAGTATCTGTATATCACAGCGACATTACGGAACCAGAAACACACAGGAGCTTACATTTATTAATAATGACCTTGTAGATTTAAACAAATATCAAAAGGTCATTTAGGTTAGGATATAAATCTCATATTCGATAATCGGAACTCCATGTAATGTAACAAACCTGTCTTTGAACAAAGCTCTGTGAATTCTGGAAGAAATCTAAATTGTTTGCACTTTGACCTGTTCAGAGTACCAAAGAGGCCCTAGCCAAATAAAAACCCAAACTTCTAAGAGAGCAACTGAGGAGCATGACATACTAGCTTGCATTATGTATGATTTGTGTACATTATTGCAGAAGGGGAAAGGTCTGAACTAGAAGGTGTTTATAATGCACACTCATAAATAGAGGAGGCCAGATTGATTACTCGATGGTGTTGTATTTGCTGTAATATTCCACTGACAAAGTCTGGATCTGTTTGTACCAGAATGGTTTTGCCAAACAGCATATGTTGATGGATTATAGCAGAGATGGAATGAAGACTATAGTTACCATATGTTTTTAGTCACTAACAGCTCTTATCAATTTCTACAGCAAGGTAATCATTTCACACCTTCCTCAGAATAGGATTCATGTGTCTGTATATTTTTAAAATAGTTCATTGAAGTGGAATTTACATAACATAAAATTAACCATTTTAAAATGAGCAATTCAATAGCGTTTCAGTGTATTCACAAGGTTGTACAACCACTACCTCTATCTACTTCTAAAACGTTCTCATCACTCCAAAGTAACACCCCACAAGCATTAATCAATTTCTCTCCATTCCTTGTCCCTGGCAACTACCAATCCATGTTCTATCTCTACAGATTTTTCTGTTCTGGATATTTTATATAAAATGAATCATACAATATGTGATCTTTCATGTCTGACTTGTTTTCCTTACCATAATGTTTTCAAGGCTCATCCATGTCTTAACATGTGTCAGTAACTTCATTCTTTTTTTGGTGACCAAACAGTATTCCATCATGTGTATATGTGTGTGGGGGTGTGTGGGGGTGTGGGTATAAGTGTATCACAATTTGTTTATCTGTTCATCCACTCGTGGGCATTTGCATTCTTTCTACCTTCTGGCTAATGTCAGTAGTAGTGCTGTGAATGTGTGTGTCCATGAGTTTGGGCACTTGCTCCCAGTTCTTTTATTGATAATTCTATGATTAACTTTTAGAGGAACTGTCAAATTGTTTTCCACAGCAGCTGAACTAATGTACAGTCCCACCAGCAATGAATGAGATTCTCTATTTGTCTTTAATTTTCAACAGTTTGATTATAAAGTGTCTCAGTGTGGACGTCTTTGAATTTATTCTACCCAGAATTTTTAGAACTTCTTAAAAGTGTAGATTGATTTATGTCAACAACTCTGGGGGATTTGGGCCATTATTTCTTCAAATATTCTCTGTCTCAGTCTGTCTCTCTCTCTCTCTCTCTTTTTTTTTTTCCTTTTCCCATTCTTGCCTTCTGGGACTCCCATAATGCATATATTGATTAACTTTACAATTTCCCATAAACCCTTCAGGCTTTGATCATATTTCTTCACTCTTTTTATTTTTGATTCCTTGGGCTGGATACTTTCAATTGTCTTTATTTTATTTTATTTTTATTTATTTTTTCCATCTGCTCAAATATGTTGTTGAATCTCTCTAATGAATTTTGAATTTCGGTTATTGTACTTTTAGTTCCTAAACTACTTGGTTACTATATGCGTTAACAGGCTGCCATAACAAAATGCCATAGACTGAGTGACTTAGACAGCAGAAATCTCTCTCTCAGTTCCAGAGTAAGTCCAAGATCACAGTGCCAATATAGTATGTTTCACCTGCAATCTCTCCTCTTGGCCTGTAGGTGGCATTCTCCCTCTCTGAAGGTACACACAAGAGCTCTTCTTGGTGATATCATGAAGAGAAACAAGGAAAGAGTGTCCTCTGGTGTCTCTTCTTATAAGGGCAATAATCCCACCAAGAGGCCAGAATCACTAGGAGCCAGCTTGAAAACTGGCTACCACACCAAGTATCCAGTTAGCCAACAAATTGGTGAACAAAAAAGTTCACCTATTTTACCTCCAGTCCATTCCTCTGCTGTAACCCTCCTCTAGGCTTTAAATGAACAGATTATATATTTTACTTAAAACGCCCAGCACTGAACGCAGCACATTGGTAACAAGCACTCAGTAATGGCTATGATTATTTACTCCATCGTTTGCCATATAATTTAAGCCTGACCTCAAAGGGCTTGGCTGGGGTAGACTATTTGTGTTAGGGCTTCTCGCTGGCTCAGTTGGTTAAGTGTTCAACTCTTGGTTTCAGGTCATGATCTAAGGGTCCCACATTGGGCTCCTTGCTGGAGATTCTCTCTCTTCCTCTTCCTCTCCCTAGGATCACGTCTTTGCGAGTATCTGAATATCACAGTGACATTATGGAACTAGAAACACACAGGAGCTTACATTTATTAATAATGACCTTGTATGATTTAAACTAATACCAAAAGATCATTTAGGTTAGGATATAAATCTCATATTCAACAATCAGAACTCCATGTAATGTAACAAACCTGTCTATGAAAAAAGCTCTGTGAATTCTGGAAGAAATCTATATTGCTTTCACACCTGCCCCCCCCCCAAAAAAAAAGAAAAGAAATGTTGATGTTAATGATGACAGCTTGGAGTTTGGATACGGCTGGTCAAATCAGCAGTGCTAGATATGTGTTATACCAGATAAGGTTACAACCAAGGAAGAGTCTGAATTTCCCTGGACCCTTCCTCTTCTTCAGCTGAGGTGCACCAGCTCAGCTGGCAATTGAGTTGGTACAGAGTGAAAGCCTTCATGTCAAGTTCAAGAAGTCAGGGCTCTAGACTCCTTGCCTTCGAAATACTTCGTCTAGGTGAGAGAGCCCATCACCACCACTCAAGGGTCTAACCACTGTCATTTTCATCATTCCATGCTGCACCTCTCTGTTCTATTTCTTTCTGCATCATCCGGCTTATAGCAGGACCATAGATACTCAGAAATATTCTCTTTGCCTCTTTTCATTTTATCTCTTCTAATTAAAATGTTTTTCCCTCATGTTCAAAGTATACCAGTTGGTAAAGGATCAGTTCAATTCCACATTTCCTGAGATGCCTTTCCTGCTCCTTCTTGCTACAGAAAACCTCATTATTTCAAGAACTCCCATGGCATTTCATCTGTAAAGCTCTTATGGGATATGTCACTGTCAACCTTGTGCCAGAGTTCTCTCTGTATATTTCTTATGTTCCCTATTATTTGGGGAGTCCCTTAAGAGCAGGATTTTTGCTTAAATCATCTTTATATCCCCAAAGCACCTAGCAGGACTTGCATGCAGCAGACACTCAATAAATATTTTTGGAATAAATTAAAATATTTGCCAATGAATATAGGTCAGGGTACAACAGTAACACAGATATAGATATTTATGTCTGCATGTGTATAGGAATATAAAAAGATAGACTTGCATCCTAGAACTTCTCATAAAGAATATTAAATTAAGCAAACATAAAGCTGTTATGGCAAACTGTCAATGATAAGTGCTACAATATTCTATTTCTGATCACATGCATTTTAAAGCCAATTACAAAAATGAGGGACATGGTATCTAGTTGTGAGACTTTTCAGTTTGAAACATAAGTTCATATTCTCACAGTTTCCAGAGACAGGTGATAGAAAAGACAGGTACAAAGTGGAGGTTGTAGGGCTTGATGATAAAACAGAAGAAAGATAAGCCTGCTGGTTGCAAAGAAGCAAAGTGGGACTTTTTAGAAGAAGGAAGCATTTTATAAGCAGAGTTGAGTGGGTAGAGATGGACAGATTAAAGACGGAGAGATAACAGGATAATTGATGGTGAAAGTTCTGGGAAGAGATTTCAAGAGCAATGGTGGAAAAATTTACATCAGAAACGGTGGAGGATGGGGGTAGCCATTTCTTCCTTGTGTCTGGAGGAAGTAGCAAGCAGATGAATGTTTTGAGTAAAAGAAAAAGAAAATTGACAGCTTCAATCAAGACGTCCTTGATCTCAGTCCAGCTAGAGGCTGATGTAGAAATTGGGAGGTTAGGAAAGTGCAGATGATTTGTGGAAAAAAAAAATACTAAAAATACCAGCAGGCAGAGGAACAGTTAAGAACAGAAGACATTCATTTACCTTGAATCCTATCACTGTTTTTTCCAAACTTTTTTCCAGTAACCTTGCTGCATTGTGGAAAGGGGAATTTTATATAACATGGGAAGTTTAGCTGAATATGTAAAGCAGATAAAAAAAAAATCCAATGTGCTCTGGAAAACATGCAAAATATTCAAAAGCTAATGCCTTTCTGTTAACTCTTCTGCTTCTTAGACCATTGTTTGTAGCGGATCAGGTATAGGATCAGGTAAAAGTATTATCATGGTGAGATTTAAAAGAACAAGACAACTCAGTAGGGATTAGCTGGTAAGTGGTTTCATTTCCTATAACAAACTATTTTATTGGGCATCCCAAATTAGCTAATATATTCAAAATATCTGGTATTCCTTTTTGCTCTGGGGTTTTTAGATTATGAGAAACATAGTAGACTCACCCACTCGTTCACTTTTTCATTCACTTACTCATCATGTTGTTGGAGCTACTGAGTGTCAGGGAATATGAAGGGAGTGTCAGAGAGAAGGAGGAGGGAAACACTCCACGCAATCCCTACTTCCAGGAAGCTTCAACGAAATCCCTACTTCCAGGAAGCTTACCGTTCGGTGTCTTGGGTCATCTTCATGTATGTACTGCATGAACAAGTACCAAATGACATGGACTTATTAGGAGTGTTTCTAATTAAAAAAACAAACCAGGCAACCATTGTGCTTTGGAAGGTAGATGGTAATTCTAACATTAGACCAGGAGTTTAAGAAAGGCAAAGTTCAATATTGAGTACAGATCTATTTCTAGTATGAAAGGTGCTTAAAAATATATATATATATATATATGTGTGTGTGTGTGTGTGTGTATTCATTTTATTTATATATATTTATATAAATATATATTTATGTATTTATATTTTACATATATGTGTGTGTGTGTGTGTGTGTGTATATATATATATATATATGCAACCTACCTACTGACTGACTCTTACTTCTACTAAATACACTCAAACCTTCATTTACCTGATTGACAAGTGGACCATTAGTGTGACCTCTGATTAAATGGGTAACTGATATTTTGCAACACGTTTTAAGCATCTTATAAAAACTTACCCTTAATCATGATATAAAAGGAAACACATTGGCTGCTTTTGGTCAGCTTTTCTCTTCAATTTTTAAATCAGCAAAGTTAAAGGCATAAATATAGTAATAATATATAGTAAAAATTTTACACACTATGTAAATGGGAAAGAACATTTACTTTAAAAGATTCATGGGAGGATTACCTGACGATAGTGTAAGGCAAAAATATAAACACCTACCATCATATTCATTTCATCTATGAAACTGTTACTAGCTTGCTTGTTCTCTTAGAGTAATTTTTAATTAATTAATTCTCATAGTTTAGAATATAGTTAGTATATCACTTCCAGAAACTCTCTTACCGATGTTTTTGAAATAACAGGTGAGTAGAAGAAATGGCAGAAATTGATTGATAGAATATGGGTCGGGACAAAAGTCGAAATTAGGGACACAGAGGAGAGAGCTGGAAATAGGAAACACGGTTATATCCTTTAGGCATTAGCTTTAAAAGCCAGTTTCAGTAGCAGAATGAGTGACTTCAAGTAGCCATTTTCTAATGCAAAGTTAATGAGAACCTGACAGCCAGAATCCAAATTTAGATACTGATGATGGCTCTTCTCGGCCTGCGGACAACTTAAAACAGCTAAATCTTGACCAAAGGAAGAAATAGAAAGCTTCCCTTCTGCGTTGTTGAGTTTTAAAAGGAAATTGCCTAAAGTAGACATGAATATGTCATTCTTCCTTTTCTGAGAGAAGACAATTGAGGCAAAACTGAGAATACCTATTATCAACTCTAAAGATCGTATGGTTGATGATAACAGAAAATACAGCTTTATTAATAACGAGGATAATTGTAAAAGGAAAAAGAGCCTTGTAGAAATAATTAAGACATTTTTAACTCCAACAGTCAAAATGCTTCTCAGTCATTCCAAATGACTTTGTAATCTTAAATTAATAAGTTGGTAGCTTTCCAATTGATACCCACTGTACATTATTTCTAAATCAGTGTTAAAGAAAACAGTTATTTTAAATTACCAGAAAGCTCAAATAATTCTGTAGAACTGAATAAAAAACTGGAATATGAACACAACATTCTGTATCTTGTATAACTTTTTCAGGAGAAAGATAATTTAATTTCAAAAGATTTCTTGAAGAATTTTCTTTTGTATTTTTGTATTTTCTCTTCCTTTATGTATTCATTTTTTTTTTAAATATACTTGTTAAAGTTAAAAAAACAGACACCAATATTTTTAGTAAGAAAGAGTTAGGAATCAGAATTCTTATATATATATATATGTCTAGCTAAATTAAGAGATGGCTTTCAGATTGTAGAATGTTTTAAATTGTATTTAATTTTTTTTAAGATTTTATTTATTTTAGAGAGAGAGAAAGCACAAGTTAGGGGAAGGGCAGAGAGAGAAGGAGAAGCAGACTCTCCACTGAGCAGGGAGCCCGATGCGGGACTCAGTCCCAGGACCCTGGGATCATGAACTGAGTTGAAGGCAGACGGTGACTGACTGAACCACCCAGGCACCCCAGAATGTTCTAAATTTTAAACAACAGTGCATAAAATTAGATTTTTTAAATTCATAAATGACGTGTTTATCTCTTGGTGAGGCAACGGACTCGGAGCGTAACAGACTTTACTCTGATCTACCAGTGTCACATCTTTTCCAGGGGAGCCACATCTCCACGTCTCCTCTCCTCCTTCCCTCCAGATCTAAGCAGTTACCCAGCTCCGGCATGCCTTCGCTGGGGCATTTTTCAAACCCTTCCTTCTTTTCTCTTCTCACTTCTTTCCTGCCAACCAGATAAAGCACGCCCCTGTCAATTCCACCTGATCCACCACGGTGGCCTTTTCTAACAGATCTCCCTGCCAGGATGCTTTTATATGCCCAGGGTCCCTCTCCAAGGCCAGAGTCCATCTTCCTAAATACACAGTCGTCCTACTGCCTCTGTGGTCCAGAAGCTTCACTTGTCTTCCACAACCCAGAGATTGGGTAGAAAAGTATTTGGATCAGAAATAATGTCTCCTAAAAACGTGGCTCCAATCTTTCTTTGCATTGTTCTGCCATATTGTCCTGCCTCCTGGTGTTAGCGCTACCGAATCACTCACCGTACCCTCACGGCTGTCGGTGTTCCACAAAAGAAACCGGTTCCGTTGTTCCCTCCGTGTGTGAAATGCAGCCTATCATCCCCCGTGTGGATATATTCATGGCATGCAGCAGTGAGCTTTGGGGATATGATTATAAAAAGATACAAATTCACCAGTACAAAATTTTGTATGAAAGTGAAATATCGGTTAAAATTAAAAAAAAAAATTAAAATAGGTCATTAGAGCCCTGGAGATTCAGGTCCTTTTCTTTTGAAAGCTCACTGGAAAGGTGGTTATTAACTTTGCTGGTATTGCAGACTCCACGGAGCAGGTAGTAGACATGCTGACTCCTCCCCCCAGCAGAGTGCAGGGGAAGGCCCCCACAGAGATCCGTCAACAGTGGACGGCATTCACAGGACCCCTCACTCCACCTCTGTGATCCAGGGGTGCCTCGATCAAGCACGTCACAGCAGGATGTCTGCGGAGCACCTCCCTCTGGAGGGTGCTTTGTTCTCTCTCAGAGGCTGACCAGGTTTTCACTATGGAGTTCAGCTAAAAGGAGATTATTTCCCTAAGAAATCTGCCTACCATTGTTCTTTTTCATGATTCTTCTTTCATGGGGCATTTTTCCTTCTTCTTGGCACTATCCCTTTGCACCCCAAAGAGAGTAAACATGTTAGGTGTGCCAACTTAATATTTGCGATTCTCCTCTGTAACCAAGTTGAAGATCTATCTTAATGACATCATATGTTAATTCTTCAGGTGAAAAGCAAAACTTTGTATTTGTATAATGTGGAAATAATCCCTTTCTATATGGGCAGTTAAATGTGACAATGGCTTCTTTTTTTTCTTGTTGACTGAATGACACTTTCAATCTACTCTTTATTTTCAAGTAGTACGGTAGGACTGATTTATTGGTCCAATGGTGGAAATTTTACAGTGAATTTAAGAACCAGAGCTGCAAAAATAAAAAAAACACTTTACACCTATTGAAATTAAGGATACATTTATTTACAAAGTTATTTCCACTCATTAAACACTGGTTTCTTTCCTGTCATCTGTGTTAGCAAGTCCTGATGTTCTATTAATTACAATTATGCTTGGCAAGTTTCAAAGACCTAAATCTTAGTGCCTTAAGCAAAATAGGGACGTCTTACTCCCTCAGATAAAGGGGGCCTGCGCGGTGAGGACGGGAGGGCAGCTTTACGGTGGCAAGGACCTCAGCTGTCTCTGTGGGCGTGCCACACATGGTTCTTAGGATATTCTGTTCAAGAATGCTCCAGGGGCTCTGGCTAGCCCCACAAAACACCTGGAAGAAGGGGAAAGACAAAGAAAGCATTCTTGCTCCTGTAAGCACATTTTAATTTTCCTGCCTGGTTTCTCACGGGGAAAAATTTTAGATCCCATGATATGTTTAGCAGCAAGGAAAGACAGGGAATGTGAACTTTTAGATGGAAGAGAATGCACCCAGTTAAAATGTGATGATATCGTGCACATACGTGCATGAGAGTAATGACGGTTGATTTTAACGTCTGTATCTCAAGGTCAATCTCAGTATAGATTTTTAAAAGTATTTTATGACTGAGGGAAAGGAATGCAGCTGAAGCAATGCTAAATGAGATATCCCTGATATGTATGTGTGTGCATGTGTGTGTATGATTATCTCTGTGTGTGCTTGTGTGTGTGTGTGTGTGTGTGTGTGTTTGTGTATGTCTCTGTGTGCGTGTCTGTGCATGTCTGTCTGTGTTGGACAGTTTTATAAATATTTTGCAGAAGGAAAAGTTTAGAAACACAACTTAGCTAATAAATGACTTGGTAAAATATTAGTGACACAAGACACCCAGGAGCTTACCCTAAAATAATCTTGCTCTGTCTACAAGTGACTAAGCAAATGATGTTGGAACTCAGTGCTGAACTGGTCATAATTAAATTTAATTCAAATTAATGTAAAAGCAGGTGATGGTTCCTGTTTTTGAGAAAAGCCCTAGCCAAATAAGCCAGCCCTTTCTAATCTTTGGACTGATACTTGGTACAATACATTGAAAATTTGGTCAAAACGTTGCATGTAATCTGCTTAGAAGAATTAAAGGATGACTGTCATTTTTAAAGCCTGATAAGGTAAAAAGTTCCATTCTGTTATCTACCAATAGATTAGGGAGCAGAAGAAATGAAGAACCTCCATGAGAAGCCACGTCCTTACTGAATCACGACTCTCCCAGTGGCTCCCTCGTTCTCAGGTGGTTCAGTGTGTGTGTGGGTTGCGGTAAATGCACTGTTGGGTGTTTGCAGAGCTAATACTCCAAGACACACTGCCACCCAAAGGAACTGTTACCCCTCGGAATAACTCCGTGTTGTGTGCTGTGGTGCAGAAACCTATGACCACCTCTTGGTTTCTGGATAGACGTCCTGCTGGTAGAGCTTGCTACCACTCTCCACTGCTCCTGGGATGCCTGATGCTCTTCTCAGGGACATGTGCCATTTCTAAACATCTCATGATGATCTGTTCCCATGTGAAAATAAATGTAATTGCTTAGGGGTAAAAATAATACAAAGAAAGTCCATGTGACCCTTACTCATTTTTCCCCATTGGTCTTATCTTGCAAAGTTAAGAGATCACAGCGGGAACGTTGATGATGCTTTCCATCAATCCTATGATGTTTCTGCAGGTTTACCCATACTCATTTACTCATCTGCGTGTGCATGCGTGTTTATTTGTAAACAATTTAATCGCACATGTGAGGGTGTGTATATACCACCCCAGACAAAATATAGTTCCATCACCCTAAGAACCCTCATGAGTCTTTTTTATAGCTAGCCCGATTCCCCTTGCCAATAGCAAACCTTCATGCAGGTCCCTTTTATCCCCTCCTTTATTCATCTGTGCTTCTGCCATCTCTTCGCATGGCTGTATCGTCATTAATTTTTATTTGTCTGTAGTCCTGGCTAGACTGTAACCTCCATGTTGACCCCGTATTTCCAGCTTCTTCCATGTCGCATGGTGTGAGGTAGGTGGTCAGTAGCATTTGTGGACTGACTGCTGGATTCTGAGGGAGAACGAGATAAACAAGGTGTGCTGGAAGGAGCCTTGGCCGGGAGAGGACTGATCTGGGAGAGGCCTGGAGTCCGCCACCGGCCTCGCAGGAAAATGCTTGATTTGTGGAGCTCAGTTAACCCTCGTAGAGAATGAGACAGAACAGGCCCCGAAGCGGTGCTTGTCCAGTAAATGTCCTGTGCAGGAGGAGAACCCACCGGGCTCTCGGGTCACTGCCGGCTGGGTTCTACTGCGCCCTCCGGCTCTGAAACTGAGGGGCCCGAGGCCGCCGCCACGCCTCTCTCTGGGAGACCGTGTTCAGACTCTCACGGTGGTGCCGGACCCTGGCCTGAAGGACAAACTGGCCCATCACTGAGCAAGAGAAGGGAATTTTGTTAGCAATTCACACAGCTAATGTTGTGCATAATCATGGTACCTGTTCTCTCTCTCCCCTCCTTGGGCAGTTAGAAATTGCAGTGGGGCACTGTGACTCCGACCGACTTCTGTGGGGTGCTTTCCCCAGGACACTACACTTCTGTGTTCATAGTTTAACAACAGATGATCTATAAAGTCATAGGCGTGAACCTCTTTCACAGACGAAAGCCAAACACGAGAGGGTGGGACACTTAGAGCAAGGGGAACTAAGTGAGTAAGAAGGAGGGAATGCCAACCGGGAAAGCAGGTGCTTGTGGAGCCATGCGGAGCCTCGTTCATCAGCCACAAAGGTCGGCATCTGTTTGCCAGGATCAGTGTGGGCAAAGCACCCTGGTAACTTCCAGTGAACAACGATGTCTCCTGTTGTACAATAAAACTGTGATTTCTCTAATTTCAGGAGAATAAAGTAATAGGGAAAGTTTCTATATTTTAAATAAAATATAAAGACAAAACACTTGTGAGTAGTTTGTACCCATGCCAAAATCACACGGGAATGACGAGGTTGCTGAAAATCTGTCCAGGGAATAAAGAAGCATACTTTGCAAGAGAAGAGTGTAGATTTACACTGTATCTTAGGCTTGCTTGTAGAATGCATATGCTATCTTGTCGAGGTCACTGAATCTTTTCTTCTTGCTGGACTGCTTTGAAAAAAACATTTAACCTTCCTTTGTCTCATTTGCTAATATTAGGAATAGAGATGATGACATTTGATACAAATTTCAGAAAACATCAGAGGTTAAATCAGAGAAAATTTGAAAAACTTATCTCTCCACACTTTAAAGAAAATCCAAATATTATCAATCTCATATTTTTGTAATTCCCTAGAGTGAGGCTAAATTGCTTATTTCTTCCTTAAGCAATAGTTCAGAAATACTTAAATTATTTAGTTTATGTTTATACCACTCTCCTGAGGGAAAAAAATGACAAGCGTTCCAACATATTAATTACCTCAGAAAAATAACTTCATATTCATAGACCAAAGGAATTGTTATGATTTTTCTAAATATGTTTCATTTTAGAAAATGTCAGGTCTATGGCATGCCTTGAAACTAATGTTTAAAGTGAATTTTAACATTTAACTGTTGAATTAAAATAAAATACAGTATTGAGGGATATGTTAATATTAGTAATAACCAAATTCAATAATGTGGCTAGATGGAGAATAACATAGAAATTCAATAATCAAGGAGGAAAAGACAAGCAATCCAAAAGCAGTTCATGAAAGGAAAATAATTGGTCAAAAATAGAAAAGATATTTAATCTCATCATAATTAAAGAAATAGATAATATAACCAAATTTCAAGCACTTTTTAAATCAAGCAGTTGGCAAAATTTAAAAAAAAAAGGTGGATGATACTAGCTTTCATAAAGGTGTGCTGGCAACATTTCTTAAAAGATAAAATTCCTTCCGACCTGCCAGGTCATCTTTAAGGAATTTCTCCTGTAGAAATAATTCCAGAACCGAGCACAAACCTAAGGGCAAGAGTGTGTAATGCAACAGTGTTTGAAGGAGAGAGAGATCAGAAATTAACCAAATGCCCAGTGATCAGGAAATGATAGATTAGGTCACAAAACATATGGCCATCAAGATGAGCATTGTATAATCACAGTAATCTCTAACTCAGCATTAATCATGAAATCAAATTGAACAGAATCATAACAATGTGATTCTATTTATATATATAATACATACATATATATAATATATATGTATAAAACCAAAAAATAATTTTGCACAAACATCTGAGTAGCCACACAGGTGCATATCAATGTAAATGCATAGAAAGATAGCTGGAGTAATAAACTAGTCCCTGCTCTTCCTTTTACGGAAACCAGTGGGACATGACATTGGGTCAGGCTAGAGGTGGTCGCAAAAGGCATGCTTGTCTTTTTTTAAAGTCACACTACAGCCATATTTATAAAAAAAAATTCTTGGATGTGGGTGGCCTCATGGACTGTGTCATTAACAAACAAAAGAAAGCTGCCTGAGCCCAGCGGATGATAAGAGCGTGCAAACTTGTAACGGCAGTCGTGAGAATCTACAGAAAAACAAACCAACCAACTATTACCCATCACTCGACCTGGGAAGTTGCTTCCCTACTGTGAGATCAGCCCTTAGTTGTATCTAAATTTGCTAACTGGTTTATAAACAAAGTTGGGGTAATTATTTCAATTTAGTCAAAGAACCATATGCTTCCCCAATGCGTTTCAAATAGAAACCAGTTAATGAACATAATCTTTGAAATGTGATGAGAAGCAAATTGTGTGTGTGTATGTAAACCAATGATTATAAACCAACTTTTTAAAATTATTTATTTATCTAAAATGAACTCAAGAATTATTAAGAATTTGGCAACAGAGTTAATGAGAACATCATTAATTCACCCCAACTGAAAAATTCTATTCAGTCATGATAGAAAATAAGGATTATAACATCAAAAGCAATGGCACAATTCTCACATTTGGGGGTTTCAAGATCATGAAGGGGGAAAAACTTATTTTGTATCTGAATCTTCATCATGAAATTAAATCTGGCCGGAATTTCACAAGGAATTGTCAGCTCCATTGCTAATTCAGCCAAAGGTTTTCTATCAATTCCTGCTGTGAGGTGTCTGTGAACACCAGCTGGGCATAAAGGGGGGCTGTAAGCTCTGCCCACAGGGTTCCGCCCTATGGAAAGACCTAAAATAATTTTTATAGTAGAGCGATCTAATAGGATGGCACCTATGGACCATTAACAAATAAATGGAGTATAGCAGCCATAAAAGTATGTGGTAATCTACGTGTTCAGGAACTTCAGTGACCTAGTATGGTTTTTGTAATAACCAAGCAATGATCCGCAGAACACTTGCTGTGAATCCGTAGGTCTAGGGACGTGCTGTATGAGTGTACGTATGCACATACGTTTGCTCTTGTATGTAGGCTGTACGTGTTAGCACGTGCGTATTGACATATATGTATGTATTTGGATATATGTACGTATGTGTGTGTGTGTGTGTGTGTGTTTGCTGTCATTGCCATTTTGTGGGGTACTGGGAGCCTATGTATTTATGCATAGAATATAGTTTAGCTGCTAGATTAAAAAGAACCCTCCAAGAATGACCAGCTGTTCTATCTGCCAAGAATGGTTTCTAGGATGTGGGACTTTCCTAAAGTCCCCAGGAAACCAGGATGGTTGGCTACCTTAGCCCTCCCTGGAATTTTTTATTTTTTTTAACCTTTGCCACCCACTTAAGGTCATCGCTCCTGATCTTAAACATTTGACAGAAGAGCCTGGCACCATCCCATTATGAGCTTCAACTCTGTAATGCTCTTCATTCTGCCCAAATACTCCAATGCTGGACACCACAAGCAGACAGTACAATTACGGCAGATTATTTAAAGTGATTTGTCACTTTGGTTTTCATGATATATTGAAGTCACTTATACACAATGACATGATCTTGCCCAAGAATGAGAGAATGAGCCCAGGGCTAGGCCACTCAGTACAACCCAGTAGTACAGTTTTTGCCCTGATAGTTTTGGCCATCTATGTGAGTCGGGAGCCTCAAGCCGGTCAGGTAGTCTAAGTGATGTTGCTTTATAAGCAGTACTTATTTCTATAATAATGTAAAATTTTAGCATAATGTAAAATTTCTACATCAAATTACTTTTAGAAGTGAAGGTATTCAGATGCCTGGGTGGCCCAGTCTGTTAAGCAGCTGTCTTCGGTTCAGGTCGTGATCCCAGGGTCCTCGGATCGAGTTCCCCATCGGGCTCTCTGCTCAGCAGGGAGCCTGCTTCTCCCTCTCCCTCTCCTCCTACCTACTGCTCCCCCTGCTTGTGTTACCTCTCTCTTTCTCTCTCTCTCTCTCTGTCAAATAAATAAATAACTTTTTTTTTAAAGTGAATGTATTCATCTGGGGAAATAGATCCTGTGGGAAGGAACTGCTGTTTCTGTTTGATGTATAGTATAAGCATTATCTGAAAAAAATACTGGTTTCCATGTGTTCTTTATGGTAACTTCCTTTATTTGTTACAATCTTAGGTAGAAGCTTGTTCAGTGTTATTTATTCCTTAATGTAACTGGTAAGCATGTAAGTAAATAAGGAAATAAATTAATAAATGTGATTTGTTGTTAAGTCACATTATTAGTGCATTGAAATAAATACTACTTTTTGTTTTATTTTAAAGTTCATTTATAAAATGCAAAGTTAGCTCTGACACAGTGAGTACAAAATGAGTTAAGTGCAATGTAATGTTGAACACCGGAGAACATTAATCTGGGTTTCAGAAAGTTAATGATCTGGCTGTCGACAAATGATCCCAGAAATGCTTTGCAAAGATACATGTAACCTAGATAGATTTCTATGCCCAGATACTTTGTTGAAATGCATAGAATAAAAAGGAAAGTCTTATCCCTATAAAATGTGCTTTGAAATTTCCACTTTGAAGCTGCAAAAGTCAAGCTATTTGTCGTCTGATATATTTATTACTTTTTGTTGAACAATAGGGGATTTATTTACTCAAGTTACTGTAAATCTAGAACTAGTTCAGTCTCCGAGCTCAACTTAATCCAGTGGTTCCTGCCCTATTCTCTTTATTTTATCATCTTCTCAGCTGTGACCTTTGTGTATGTTGACTCAGGGACATCTTGTTGTTTTCCCTTATTCTGGATTCCTTCTTTTGATTCCCTGGGACCTTCTAGCCCTGGTTCTCAACGCTGGCTTTTACTAACTGACCACAAACGGTTCTTTGTCACTTCGTCCTCTTTCTCCCAGTCTCCGTGTGTGTTTGTTTTGCAAACTTCATTTTGTGGCTTCTTGATGGAAACTTTTTGCAGACTGTGGGCTAGAATCCAATTATCTTGCTAAGATGATCTCTGAGAGTACGGTTTTACAGAATTAACAGGCTTGGTATTTGGAAAGGGACTAAATGGTATCTATCCCAAGTCTTGGGGCTCTAAATTCATCCATAAAATGATTGTCTATAGATTTTGAATACAAGCCCTTTATCTGATAAAACATTTGCAAATATTGTCTCCCATTCTGTAGGTTGCCTTGTAGTTTTGTTGACTGTTCAGGAGGACACTGGATGTGGTGAGCATTGGGTGTCATCGGCAACTGACGAATTACTGAATTCTATCTATGGAGCTAGTGATAATAATAATAAAAAAGACCATCTACTTTCTGCCTAAATCCTTTTAAAGATAGAGAGCTCGGGGCCCTTTCTGCCTCAGAGAGCTTTCCTGTGAGCTCTTCTTTCTTTTTCTTGAAACTGAAAGTGAACTCCATGAAAATCGCACTTGGCAGTTTTAATTTAGTATTACACATCCACTCATACTGTTACACCATGAACATCCTTCAGTATCGAAAAGCAACCTGGAGTTCTCTTGGTCTCTGTGCCTTGATTCCATAATCTAGTCATAAACACAATTCCTTTTATAGATCACGTATCATTCTGGTCCCCATGTATTTGGATATTTTTCACTTTGTCAGTATAGGGTAAGAATTTAACCCAATACTCTGTGTGTGGTGTCATTAGTGTCAAATAAATCTATAGTATTAGCTCAACCTGGTGACATCCTCTTCTCCAAGAACTCCAAGATCAGTGGGCGTCGTGGTGTCCGTATCATCCTAACGGATCACGTCAAGCTTACATAATTAGCTGCAGATAAATCACACCTCAGGTAGTTAACACAGCTGGGTTTTAGACTTACGAAGGGACTTTGTGTGTATCCTAATTAAATTTCACCATGGTAGATTTGAGCGATCTTCCAAGCTAATTATGATCTTTGACTCAGAGGCTATTAGCTCTCTCTTTAGCTGGAGGAATGACACATGACAACATGAAATATTTTGTTTTACCTTGAACTTCAAATGCTTTGGGAGACAATGGGCGTGGGATTTTGCATTGAAAAACCAAAACAAAGAGAAACCATGTCTGTTTTACCTGAAACACTGATTTAGTACCCTGAAGTTAAAAAATAAAAACCTAAAATAAAAAGTAACACTCAGTTTTAATTCACTAGAAATGATTAAATTATCATTTAATTTCTGTAGATTTTGCCTAAGATCTGAACCAGAGCATCTTTGCAATCATTTGCTGTTGCCCAAAATGATACACCAGGTTGTTTCACAAAGGTATATACTAACAGGAAGCATATCCTCTTACTCAAAAATTACTCCAGTTCAATATGCACTGGATTAGACTCATTTAAATATGACCATGTATGCATGTGTGTATATTATATACATATAATATATATATATAAGCTGTTATCTTTACTACTGACTGCTACTAAAATGTATTTCCCTTTGAAAAGGAGGTCTGTAACTTGCTAACTGCATCCAGCAGAGCCTAAGTTACTTAGAACTGAAATGTCCCTTACTCCCATCATGATAGAAGATTTTCAGAGCCGATACAGAAGGGTCTTTATGATGTTTCGTTACCCCTCACCCACCCTTGCCATCCCTGTAACATCCCAAAGTGGTCTTTCTGCACAGTGATATCACTCACCCGCTAAGGTCCTTCTGCAGAGAAGGCTGCCCACGCCTCTGGCTACCTCAGGCATTAAGTGGTGGGAAATAGGTCACTGGCCCCTTCACAGATGGGAGAGTTCCCTGATGCAATTTCTCAAGATCAGAGAGAGAGACCTGTCTCAGTGATGCTCTGAGGCTCCTCGTAACTATCCCAGTGGTTTTTACCAGAGCATGTGAGATTAAATCTAATTTAAAAAGTAAAATGTGGGAAGGATGATTTTGAAGCCTCATGAGTGCCCATGATCGCTCTTTTACACACTGGCACTGTCTCCAAACATTAAGCATATGTTAGATGCATCAAGTATTCTGAATTTCCTATCATTAGTGAAACAATCCTTGCTCCATGAGAGGTGAGACCTTGACTGATTTACTGCTGTAGCCCAGGGCCCGGGAGAGGGGGGCAGTCATTGGTCAACAGCTGAGTCAAAGGTTATGCATGACTGTGTGCATCTAAGTTTATTATGCATTTTACTGACGTAAAGAATGCATAGCCCACAATTTACAAAGATAGGAATATACAGTACTCTCGGTTGTCAATTCTTTTTAACCAATTGATTCTCACAGAATGTTTTTGCTTATTTTTTGCAAACTCTTTTCTATAAGTAATCAAACTATGGCTGCACTTGACAAAAGTGTGCAATCCCAAGGTGAATGTTGGGATATTTTTAGTTATATAAACCATGAAAAGAAAGTGATATCGTAAGAAATGTAATAAAACTCCACTCGTTTGTCAATGTCATGATGAGACCCACTTCCTTTCTGGATTGGACATTGGCAGCGTATTTCATCTACTTTTGTGCTGCTTACAATGTGACCGTTACGTACATGAAGTATTTTTAAGTTTAGTTTGATTGAAACATTTTCTTCATCACTTTCTTAGGACTAGACCATCAACACAACGATGAATCAAGCTGGATTTATATCATTTACTTATTTCTGTGCTGTAAACTTCCATCCCTGCTGATCTCAAGGTACAACGTGACATCCCTGAATGCAGAGTTCAAAAGAGATACACAATAGCACATCGGTATCTACTTTTCAGTGTCTCTGCCGCGTCCCCCAAACAGATGGGACTTAATCTCAAACCCAGATAATAGTAACATGCAGTACAATAAGAAGTGAAACATTTTGGGAATATATTGTCTTTGTTTCCAGTATAATTTATTTAACCATAAATTTCTATAATTTCATTTTTAGTAATGTCTGCTCCTGACAACTACTTTGCAAAATTCCTAGAAATTTAACAATGGAATTTCCCATCAGTATGAACTGGCCCCACAAGTCATGGACTATCCTTGTTGTCTGAGAAGCATATTTTCACTTTGAACATACAGTGTCAGATAATGTTAATATTGCTTGTGCCAATATCTGAGTTCTCAAATTTCTTAACATATTGATAATATCTGCCTATATGAAGAGGCCAGTAAATGTGCTGATCAGTTGACACAATTCTACCTATTATTTGAAGGCACAAAAGAAAAGTGACTAAGAGGCAGACAAACTGAGTCCAAATCTTGGGTCTGCCCCTTACTAGGGGGACATAACTAAGGAAATGACCCTGGATGCTTCACATTATAACATGGTGATAATAGTAAAAACAATTTTAGACAGTGTTATAAGCATTAAATCAGAGGTTGTATATCATATATGAGCTTAGCACATAGTAAGAACTTGGAAAATATTAATGATTGCCAATTTTGGATTTGTCCTTCCAAATGTTTGTTTAGCAGTTGAATTTCGAGGTCTATAAAGCAGAGCCTGTCACTTTTGCCTTACTTAACCTTACTTAAACCTTGTAAGGATGTCACCCAATGACTCAGTAAGGCTGTGACTGTTTCTCTGTCACTCAGAGAGTGAAGGGCCCATCCATGGGTGAGTTATACCTTGCTCAGCAACCATTGTAGAGAAAGAAGTTCAATGCTGACCCATCCTCTAATGTAATGGGAATTATTTCACATTAGGAGATACTAAAACATAAAGGGATGAGAAGGGAAAAAAAGCAAAGATCGTTCCTGATGATAATGAATATAGATTAAAAAAAAAACTTTCTGCAAATAAAAAAGGAAAATCTAAGAGAGTTCACTATGTTTTTTGCCAATACACCACCATTCTGGGAGAGAATACACAAACTTTAAAAATGTGTCTATTTTTCTTGTTTTGAAACAGGAATTGTATGTCTATGAATGAAATATATGTTTTCTGTGTACCTATATCCTCTTCCTTGAGAGGTAGAAGATTGGAGAGTATTTGCGAAATGCCTGTAAGGAGAAAATTAAGAGAAATTCAACATGTCCTCAGTTCAGCAATCTTACACTTTTAAAGAAATACTGTAATATAGATAAACTAGTAAACTAATTTGGAAGAGAAAAGATAAAGTAAATATGGATTGCCGTAAATCCAATAATATGTATTGACTATCACCGTGTGTTTTCTTGAGTTAGTATAATTAAACTGGATGTTTTAGGGTGATCAGCCAATAGGCTAATAACAACCAGGAAGTATTTGTTTGATTGAATTACACAAGAGTGAAATGTAATTTTTAAAAAATTGGAGACACATTGGGGGGGGTGAAATTAGGCAATGAGAATTTTTAAACGAGTTGTCAGTGACAAACAGAAGATTTGACTCATGATATGGGCTGTGTCATATCACTTACTGCAGGTGGCATACTTACCTGAGGACAAGTGTTTCACAAATGTTCCCATTTGGCTACAGAGATCATCATTCCTCCCTCCAATAATGATTTTTTGGTTATAATGCTAAAAACTCTTACTAAGCCATTTCTATGACTTTGCTGCCCTCCATCCATCCCCATCTCCACCTTGTAGTGTAGACCCTTCTCCAGCTCCTCAGTCTGTCCAACGTCTACTTACTGTTCAATGGCCAGTGGAAGTCTCATTTCTCACAGGATGCTTTTCAGTGTCGTGTGAGGCTAATGGTGTGAGCTTCTGATGGAACAATCTGAGTTCAAATTCCTGACTCTGTTACACTGTACCTGTGGCCCCTTGACAAGCTAATCCCTTTGATCTCTGTTCTATAAAGTAAGATTGAGAACATCTCCCTCACAGGACCGCTGTGGTGTTTAAATTGCCGGAACACATCCAGTGCTTCACTCTTCACCTTCGTGAACTTGGCATTTAATGATTATGAACTCATCTTATTCTTGCCAAGCTCCTATGTGGTTATAGTTTAGATAAACCCATTTAATGCTTATTGACTCAACATCTGTCACATTACAGATATCGTCGACTGCACTGGGAATAGATTCAGTGGTTTGTGAAAGAGAGTCCTTGCCGTCATCAAGCTTATATTCTAGTGGGAGAGGCACACGGTAAACTAGGGAAGACATGAATGCACAATAAGGTGGCACACGATGGCGTCTACAAAGGGTGGGGTATTGAGAGGGAAGCCTCCGCTGGAGAGCTGTCATTTGAGCAGGATGCTGGGGGACATATGAAGGTCCTGGAGAGGCAATGATGAGGTGCGTGGAACCGAATGGGGAAAGCGCTGATATGCTCAGAAAGACGCAGAAAGCCCTGCGGAGGCAGAGAATAATCCTGATCGTGACCGATTAGGTTATAGAAATTAACAAGAGTCACGCTAAGGAGCTACTAGTGTTCCATAAGTCAGTTTATAGACCGTGCTGTGGGATTTGTATTTTGAATGACGTGATCTGATGACAGCATGTGAACAGCATCAGAGATGCTGGGGACACCAGCTCTGAGCTGAAAAGGACTAGGATGAGGGGGCCTACCCGGCCTCCATGTGGAATTTAGGAACTAAGGTAGCTTTCTGCTGCTATGGGGGGGTCTCCTGAGCAGGGCATGGGAACATTCGCAAGATAGTCCCAAGCGTGTCTGCCGCCTGGAGAAGCGCAAGCTATCAGTCACTTGGTGTCTCTTTTGATTTACAGGCAAATGAATTTAGGAACAACCTGCCAGGTGTCTAAGTTGTTGCTAAGTAGATGTGCTTCATTGTTCCAAAACCAAAGTGGTCACTTGGTAAATGGAGGTAATAATACAAGAAAGAAAAATAAAAGAAGCGGGAGAAGGAATTGATACAAAAAGAGAGCAGATAACATCATTTCAAAGTCTTAGCAAACCTAAATTCCTTTAAACCTGTCTTTAAAAATTCTAGGTCCTGGTTTTGAAAAGCCATACAGTAATAGAATTAAGCTATTTCCAGGAAATGAAAACCTACATGCACATTCTAAACACCATTCTTTCATAGACTCACACAATCTCACTTTTCTGTCAAAATCCAACCATGTAACTCCCAATTAAACATGACAAGAAAAAGTCCCTCTCGGTAGCAGACCACTGATGAATGAACCGTACTTTAGCTTATATGATGTCAACACCCTGCCTTTTTTTTTGCTTTTCCATAATTAAATAACAGGGCTTTCTTGGAAGCCACCTCAAAGTTTGTAAACTCTTCCTGTGCAGCAGGTCCTGGGGCAGCAGGCCATTGGCTGTTGCGGCTGACAGGTGTTCCTCTCCTGCCTGAGGGCACTTAGTCTGAGTCTGGGAAGGCAGAAAGTTCTACCTCCCCCTACGCCCGTGCTGTCTGCATAGCACAACTTGCTGTTCCACTTTTACCATATTCGTGTCTTTTTAATTGAGACAAATGAGCACTGTGCCTTACATTACTAATCCCATGACTCCGTTTCTGATCGGCCCGAAGTGTGACTTGCTAGGACTTCCTGGGTTTGCTGCTTTCTGAGTGGGCTTCGTCTGATGAGGTTGAAATGGAGGCATTGACTGGAGAACAAATTCAGCTGCTTGATGTGCCCAGACTCATGAACACTGGCATTTTCCTTGTTTCTATCCTCCAAAAACTATAGCACAAGGTGTTAGTGAAACTAAGCATAGGTAGTGTTCCACTCACATGAGTCCCACATCTAATGGTACCACTGCCCATGGTTCCCTTACGGTCACACGGGAGAGAAGATGTGACCATCCTCCTCCTTCTAGCCTTCTCTTCTCCAGCTCCCTTGTTTGTTTGTTTGAAGTATTTGAAAATTCTTGTTACTGGAGTGCCTGGGTGGCTCAGTGGGCTAAGCCTCTGCCTTTGGCTCAGGTCATGATCTTAGTTAGGGTCCTGGGATTGAGCCTCGCATCGGGCTCTCTGCTCAGCGGGGAGCCTGCTTCTCCCTCTCTCTCTGCCTGCCTCTCTGCCTACTTATGAACCCTGTCTGTCAAATAAAATCTTAAAAAAAAAAAAAAAAGAAAGAAAGAAAAGAAAATTCTTGTTACTACTGCTGAGGACCATATTTGGAGCTCTCTTTTTCTGATATAAACACACTAAGTAACTTGTTGTTTGATTAACAACAGAAAATAGTTTTTAACTAATCTCAAATATGTAAATTTACTTTTCCCGTGGTATTTTCTCTTGGTAATACTTCTCTTAAATAAATAGATTATTTTTTTCTGGCATATAACCAGCACTACATGTGAGTCAAACATCGGGTCCCGGTGATAGTGAAGAATTTGTCTCATCCGCACTTCTGAACTCTCGCTGCGTTAGTATTAACTAGGAAGCTTGGAAGAAAATGCCAGCACCCTAGAGACTCTGTTATAATTGTTCTGATTGGGAGACAAAGCATTTTCTTATTTTAAAACTTTCCCAAATGGTATTAATGAGCATCTAGGGTTGAGAACCAGTTACTTATAACTGATAGAATGCCACTCATGGCTAGTGAGTGTTTAATAAAGTGATCGACAGACATTTAGTTGGTCCTTATGAAAATCAAACATTATGATTAAGTTAACAAATATCATTCCCAAACTAAAACTTACATGAAACAAAATCTTTTAGACAAAAACCCAAGGACAACATGATTTATGAACATGTTTTTTAAAAAGATAGATTCTAAAAGAGAGGGAAGGAGAAGACAAAATGACAGAAAAGCAAGAAGACGCTTAGGATACTGAAAGTATCATATATCTGTAGTTTAAGGAAATTAGCATTTTGGCCATGTTCTTACATCAGTATTCAAAACTGATACTGTTCTCTTCTGCATCTAGAGATGAAAGCAAAACATTTGTACATATAAAGTAGACGGGAAGAAGTCACTACAAAGCTATCCAACTTACAGTGTTTGGCTTCCCAAAGTTGGTAGTTTCATTAGAATAAGAGCATTAATTGGTGGGGATGGGGGTGGGGATGGAGGGCACACCTGCATAGCTCAGTCCGTTAAGGGGCTGCCTTCAGCTCAGGTCATGATCTCTGGGGCCTGGGAAGTAGCCCTTCTTGGGGAATCCCTGCTCAGTAGGGAATTGGCTTCTCAGCTTCTCCCTCTCTCTGCCCCCTCCCCCTCCACTGCTGCATGCTCTCTCTCTCTCAAATAAATAAATAAAATCTAAAAAAAAAAATTAATCAATACACTCAATTTTTAGCATCCTCCTGTGCAATTTTACTTCTCTGAATTGTAAAGACCGTTTGGGATTTTTTTTCCCCAAATAATCTTTTTTTTTTCTTTCTGCATTCCTCTGTATTTATTCCCCAGTAAGAAGATAAGATTGTCAATGAACTCAAGTTAATCTAGATTTCCTTGCCATAAATCATCACAATACACAAGTATAAACCTGTGACTGAAAATACAATTATCTCCCTATCACCTTTATCAATAAAATCCCAAAAGATAAATTTTGCTTTGATAGTAATCTGAGTCACTTTCTATCATTTTGTATAGGTGATATTAAGTAATAGTAGCAATCTTACTCTGAATAGAATGAAGACTAAGGAGAAGGATACAACTTATAGAATCAGGACACTTTCTGAGCTGTTTTCTAACACGTTCCAACTTATGACATATTATAGCTGTTTAGAAATACATGTTTTGCTTTAAAAATGTATGTTTACATGTTCATGTAAACAAAGCACATTTCTGTGTTTTATGTTTCTCGTCTTAAATCAGCCTCCCAGAAATATTAATTTTTTTAATTAAAATATTAAAAATTTTTTAAATTTTTGTATCTGTTGCAACGTCTCCATCCACATTCATTAACGTGAACACCATTCACTTAGAAACGATCTGTTTCTGGAACACTAGAACAATCCTTGTCCATTAGAACTTTCTGGAAAGATGAGAATATTTATGTCTTTGCTGTCCAATACGAACACACATGACTATCAGGGACTTGACATGTGGTAAGGGCAACTAAAAACAAAACAAAACAAAACAAAACAAAAAACAAGATGGGATAGGGAGGGAGACAAACCATAAGTGACTCTTAATCTCACGAAACAAACTGTGGGTTGCTGGGGGGAGGGGGGTTGGGAGAAGGGAGGTAGGGTTATGGACATTGGGGAGGGTATGTGCTTTTGGGTAAATTGGAAGGGGAGGCGAACCATGAGAGACTATGGACACTGAAAAACAATCTGAGGGGTTTGAAGTGGCGGGGGGTGGGAGGTTGGGGTACCAGGTGGTGGGTATTATAGAGGGCACGGCTTGCATGGAGCACTGGGTGTGGTGACAAAATAATGAATACTGTATTTCTGAAAATAAATAAATTGGAAAAATATATATATTTTTTTGGACAAGTAAAAAAAAACTGCACTTTAAATTTTATTGGACTTTAATTAATTAAAATTTAGAATGTCATATGTGGCCAGTGGCTACCAAAGTGGATGATGAGCTTCCAGAAAACAACTAGATAAATTAGACTTTATTAAGTTTTACTGTTACCTTTTCCTTAGGCTGCAGGGAATTTGACCATTCTGACTTGTTAAATTGGATGAGAATTTAAGCTTCAGAATAGATTACTTTCAATGGGTGTCTATGATACCTGAAAGTAAGCCATAATCAGTTGGATAACGAAACTATCAAGACCTCAGTGGGAAATGATAGGTTGTAGCTTGAATGCTAAGTGTGGTATTCTTCTAACGGAGAGAACCTGCGTTTTGTACAGTAGAAGTTTTGCATAGAATTTCCTTCCAGATTCTGCAGAATACTTGGGTCTTTTTTCCTCTTAATGCATGTTCTTTTGTTTTCTGACAGGCCCCTTTCCCTGCCCTTGTGAAGAGCCATATTCTTCTGCCCTCATGCCCTGTTTTTTACTTTTATCTTTCCAAATAATATTCCTTACCCATTCATTGTTGCTTCAGCAAAGTGCTGGGAATATTAATAATAATGTTAAGATGCCTGGCAGGGCACCTTTTCATCTGAGATGCTTGATACTCTTGCATCAATGTGAGTATCCCCCATGATGCTTGATAATTGTTAACGATTTCTCCGTTTCTTCCCACTTCCTCACTAAGCCGTTCTTATGCTAGACTTGAGCAAAATGTCCAGGTGTGACCTCTTCAGACACAGCATAATGATACACAGATTTCTATTCATCACATTTCTGATACAGAAGTCAGCCATATTGAGCCCATGGTGGGACTTTGTAATTTCGTCCTACCTCTGTGAGTTCAAAATCCCTTAGTCCTTTGAGATCCCTGTTTCCCCTTCCTGTATTCTGATCTCATTCTATCATCATTACCTTTTGTCTGCTACATCGAATTTAGTAAATTCCTTTCAGTCCAAATAACAAATATCCCCATGTCTTCCTGGAGAAGTAGAGAGTTCTTTCAAGTATATGCAATTCAACAGCTCATGCAACTTCTGGTCTTTGTGTACAATACTCTTTTCTTTCCTACTATTTAAGGCAACTCTTTTTTTTTTAATTTTTTTATTTTTTCAGTGTAACAGTATTCATTATTTTTTGCACCACACCCAGTGCTCTATGCAATCCATGCCCTCTCTAATACCCACCACCTGGATCCCCCAACCTCTCACCCCCCCGCCCCTTCAAAACCCTCAGGTTTTTTTTCAGAGTCCATAGTCTCTCATGATTCACCTCTCCTTCCAATTTCCTTCAACTCCCTTCCCCTCTCCATCTCCCCTTGTCCTCCATGCTATTTGTTATGCTCCACAAATAAGCAAAACCATATGATAATTGACTCTCTCTGCTTGACTTATTTCACTCAGCATAATCTCTTCCAGTCCCGTCCATGCTGCTACAAAAGTTGGGTATTCATCCTTTCTGATGGAGGCATAATACTCCATAGTGTATATGGGCCACATCTTCCTTATCCATTCGTCCATTGAAGGGCATGTTGGCTCTTTCCACAGTTTGGCAACCGTGGCGATTGCTGCTATAAACATTGGGGTACAGATGGCCCTTCTTTTCACGACATCTGTATCTTTGGGGTAAATGCCCAGTAGTGCAATGGCAGGGTCATAGGAAAGCTCTATTTTTAATTTCTTGAGGAATCTCCACACTGTTCTCCAAAGAGGCTGCACCAACTTGCATTCCTACCAACAGTGTAAGAGGGTTCCCTTTTCTCCACATCCTCTCCAACACATGTTGTTTCCTGTCTTGCTAATTTTGGCCATTCTAACTGGTGTAACGTGATATCTCAATGTGGTTTTAATTTGAATCTCCCTGATGGCTAGTGATGATGAACATTTTTTCATGTGTCTGATAGCCATTTGTATGTCTTTATTGGAGAAGTGTCTGTTCATGTCTTTTGCCCATTTTTTGATATGATTGTCTGTTTTGTGTGTGTTGAGTTTCAAGAGTTCTTTATAGATCCTGGATATCAACCTTTTGTCTGTACTGTCATTTGCAAATATCTTCTCCCATACCGTGGGTTGCCTCCTTGTTTTCTTGACTGTTTCCTTTGCTGTGAAGAAGCTTTTGATCTTGATGAAGTCCCAAAAGTTCATCTTTGTTTTTGTTTCCTTTGCCTTTGGAGACATATCTTGAAAGAAGTTGCTGTGGCTGATATCAAAGAGGTTACTGCCTATGTTCTCCTCTAAGATTCTGATGGATTCCTGTCTCATGTTGAGATCTTTTATCCATTTTGAGTTTATCTTTGTGTACGATGTAAGAGAATGGTCGAGTTTCATTCTTCTGCATATAGCTGTCCAGTTTCCCAGCACCATTTATTGAAGAGACTGTCTTTTTTCCACTGTATATTTTCTCCTGTTTTGTCTAAGATTAATTGACCATAGAGTTGAGAGTCCATATCTGCCTTAATATTAAGGCAAGGATTTTTTCACCAAGGATTTTTAAAAGTTGCTTTTCTATTCTAATATATTTAAAAATAATAAAATTGTATTTCTTTTCCTCAATTGTGTTGATCAAACTCATTCTGGTTGGGGAAGAAGGATGTCTCATGAAGAACACCAACTATCCAAAGCTGTTGAGATAATGGAAGTCAGCAGAGTTAGTCTGTCACCATCTTCCTAAGAGTTTTATTTTAATGGATAACACTAGATAAAATTGAAAGATAAATGGACTATCATTCTTAATTCTTAAAAAAATTCTGCTGTCAATATCAAAGAATAAAAAGGAGTCACAGACTTAAGAGTGACTTATGTAATATTTTGCTATTATGTGTCTCAACCAGGAGATTATGGGTGGCATTAGTCTGGATTCACTGTAACATTTCCAACTGTTTCCTTTTCCTCCTTCATGTTAATCCAAGGAGATAAAAAGGCCAAACTAATTAAAAATTAAATTGGATGAGAAGAACTTATTTCCTGGCTAAGAAATGTTCAGTTGCAATGTCTGAGTAAATTTTTACAGATGAGGAGGAAGTCCTTATGAATAGGTCTCATAATGGAAACACTAGAATTCTCAAATAAAAATACTCTGGTGGAAACTGCCGTAAATGTGTGCAATGACTGTATTGGAAATGTACTTTTCAATCCAGGAAGTTAGCATTTAATTAGTTGTTTATCATGATTTCAGGAAATGCTGTTGAAAGATGGAACTCTCTCTCCTTTCTTCTTTCCTATATCTAAACATAAGCATGATGTTTGGTAATCTATCATAAAGAATAATTTACAGAGTAGTGTTTTCTCCCAGAGCAAATGTAAACCATAATTTCCTTATGTTTAAATAGTCTTTGGTTTTCATATTTTTAGTGTCAAAAGACTCCAGCAAAACGATCGGAATAGGGAAATGTTTTTTTATCAGACTTTACAATCTTCAGCAGATACTTATGAAGCGTCAAAATATATAAATATGGTTGAACAGTCTTTTTGAAAGGTGCGTCTTTTATCCCAGGAGAATTCCGTATGACTTCTCACCCTGCTCTGAAAAACAAAACAAAGACTTTCAAAGAACAACTTGATTCTTGAAAGAGAGCAAAGAAGATAGGAGGGTAGAAAATGTTCGTTCTCTAACAGGGTTTAGTGTTAGTATTTGATATTGGAGCAGGACTCTAACTCCCCCTGTTTTTATTTCTTTAAAAAAAAGTTGTTAAATATAATAAATTAGAATTTAATGTATAATTAAAAAAAAAAAAAAGCCTTCTGATACAGACTGAAGTAAGCCAGGGAAGCTGGGTCTTAAAGAGTGAAGACAATGATTTTTGTCTTGTGGCTGTCTAAGGAATTTTTACACGTGAAAATCTGCAAGAAAAATATCCCACGCCATTTGAAGCATGTCTTCGCATGAATTTTCAAAAATGCACAGATGCAGAGTGTGCAGAGGCTGTTGGAATGCTGCTGTTTGTGCAGAATGAGAGGGACACCCGTGGTGCAGGGGGGCACACCCTCAGAGGCAGCAAAAGTGGAAATGCTGAGGGAGGAGATGCCAGTTGGGGGGCAGGTGGTGGTGGCTATCTCACTTGAGTGGAGTTCAAGGGCGAGGTGGTACTTGCTCCTCCAGAAGGAAATGCCTGTACTCCTTTCACGACGGGGAGGTGGGCCTCAGGAGGAGACAGCTTCGGTACAGACATTTGGCTTCAGGAATCACCCACACTTCGGCAACGAATATCCAGGCTGGGGGAGTGACTTAATTTAGACTGAATGTCCAAGAAAGAAAATTGTTTTATTTTAAAATTTTTGAGAAGGGATTATTTTGGGAAAAAAGTATTGAAGATGTGACTTTTTCCTGCATGCTTAATAGGCAAACAGAATGTTGTTGTTCTTGTTCTTGTTTTTCTATTTGATATGATTTCAGTCCCTTTTGGAAAACATGTCTAGGATAAAAGATGTGAAGGAGAAAATTAGCAAAATGAGTATAACAGTGTGTAAAATGACTAAAATGGTTATCTTTAGACTTACTCTACAGTAAAGATAAATTCTTAGACAAAATTATTATTAAATGGTACTGACTTGGAAGTCAGTTATTTCTTATGAACAAAGACTGACTATGTCTTTCCTTTGACTTTATAATAATAGCTTACACTTGGAAGTAGTTTCATAATTCAGTAATTGGTTTCCCGTCTACTGCCCACGTACTGTCTGTAGTATTTTCATTACAAGAACAGTGTGAGGAGCAGGAGATGTTACTTTCCTCCATGAGGACTTTGGGTCAACTGTGCAAACAGCACCATTCAGATCCAAGGAAGGGAGAAATGATAGATAAGCCTCAAAAGATATATAAGAACCAGATGACGCAAGTTCCCCCAAAACACTGGCAATGCTCAAATATTGCCAAGAAGAATGTCATAGGAAAGAACACATCTACCCATGAAGACAAGCGAGTTAGTCATAGTAAGGCTAGAATTCATGTTCACTTTTTTTTGGGGGGGGGTCTATCGGAGGAAAAATGAGTTTATTCTGGTAAAACGCTAGGTCACTATGATAAAGCTCATGCAGCATTTAAACAAACGGTGAATTTGGTGTGAATACACAGCTCTTGGAAGTGACAGCTGCTCATGGGCTGCTCAGGGTGTGGTTCTTTGAATATGAGACCATCAGAAAATTGTAAGAAGCATATTTTCCCCAGCAAAATCACTATAGCAATTAATACTTATTTTATTAACATCATAACCCTGTGCTGGCTCAGATTTCTGCCGTGTCATTGTCCAGAGTCAGTACGAACAGTGGGGTAATTCATCGCAGGATTTGAAATGACCTCCCTTTGAGGGAAAATTCTGTAGCAAACCTTGACACAGAACGAGGACACAGACTGTAGCAAAGCCCTTGACGTGCCTCTTATGGACGAGACCAATACCCAGGGCAGCTTTCCTGTGGGTCCACAAGGCTAGCCTGATTCCTGTGGCTTCTGAAGCATTTGGCACTGCTTTGTCTGTATTTTTCCTCAGTGACTGGAGTAGTGAGAGAGAGGAGGAGAGACAGTAAATGAGAAGGACCTTCAACCACACAGGTTTTCTTCAGCAAACCTGAATGACTCACAGAAGCCACAGCGTGGGAACCAAATGGCGATACCACATCTTTCTCTCACTTCCAGCTGCCTCCCGGAGCCCCACCAGAGACCATCCTTCAGTTTGCTGATCCCTGACTGTCAGTCCTGCTTACACATAGAGCACTGGCTGTTCATCTAATGCTGTGGGGAAAAGAAATAAAAATCCACCTTTAAAAGAAATAAGGAGACTGGAAGGGGAAGTAGGATGAAATATCTGAAGGCTCTTCTCAAGCTCTTTCTGTCCATACGGATGTGTGCATCCATTCATTTATCCATGGTTTCCTTAAAACTATTTAGTGAGTGTCTAGCATGTTCCAAGCAGTATGTTTACTGCCAGTCAAAAATGTGGACAGTTATGGTCCTAGACTTATACCTCAGTCAAACAGGTTCAGGATTCGGATGAGGGTACGTGGTCAAGTCCATGAAGACATAGCAGCACGCATTGTGACAAAAGTCACGAAGGAAACCAGCCAGGCGGTGACCAGGAACGAGGGGGCTGAGGCGTGGGGCCGGGCTGAAGTTAGTCAAGTGGTCGGGGGGCTCTCTCTGAGGAAATGGAGTTTAAGCAGAGATCTGAAGAGGGTGAAGGAAGAGGTACAAGGTGGGGCAGGAAAACACAAAAGATGCAGAAAGAGCTTAGCCTGCAGACTCAGGGGTGGGACCCGAGAACACGGCGCAGAGCTACGCTGTGGTCAGATCACCGCACAGTGTTGGAGGCGAGACCCCAGCAGGGACGGCCAGGGCAGTGAGAAGGGAGAGGGCGGTGTCGGCAGGAAAGCAGGGACTGGGGAGATTTGGTCAGGAGCCCTCCCGCTGCATGCCGACGGATGTCACTGGGACCAGAACGTCAGTGGTGGCCGAAGGGAGGCTGGCTGGCCTGAGACCGGCAGTGGGGAGGGCAGGAAGGGGCAGCTTGGAGATACTCCAGGAGTTCCTTGCGGGTGGGATGGATAGCAGGGAAGAACAGTGGTCTATTTGCTAACGGAGCCCAAGTCAGGATATGGCTGGGAGCTCATCTGTCCAACAAATTCAATTTATTTAGGAGACAACTCGGGAGTTTATATGAGGTGTGTCCTCTCACATCAGAAGAGGGACAGAGTCTGTAGCCAAGTCTTCTTGCGGGGGTCTTTTTCCAACAACACCACCCTGCAAAACGGATCTTCAGATACATAGAGAGATGCCAATACCGGGTACATGGCTATCCCTTTGAATTATTTATGAGTTCTGTGTTAATTAATGGTGATCAATTAATTAAAATAAATGTAAATTAACTCAAAACGTATCATTCATGGCTTGTTCAAATATTATGAAAGGAAAATAATCTACCACTGGCAAAAAAACAAAAACAAAAACAAAAAACCCCACGATGCCACTTGATTCTGTGCATAAGTGGGAGAAACTCCCGGTGTCTAAGGCAGCCCGATGTTGCTCCACGTTTCCCTTCTGGTCCATCTTGCTGTCAGAGGCTGACAGCGCCTGCCGGGCGCACACCTGGCGCAGGGCAGGGAGGAGGAGACGGAAGGACCTTCCCGGCAAGGGTCCTCCTCGCCCTCCGCTGCCGGCCTGGTGAGGACAGCAGGCTGCGGGCAGTAGTGTGCGGAGAAGGCAGGAAGGAGGGAGGCCAGCTTCTTACTTAGGGCGAGAAAGTTCTGGATCACTCACTGGCTGCACAAGACCCTTTTTGAAGAAATGTTTATATTCTCTTCTGAGCTGGGAGTGTCTGCCAGGAAATGGACTCTCAAGGGCAATTTGAACTAATTTAAAAAGCAGGGATGAGTGACTAAATGTTCTGTTTGTCCAAGGGCTTCAGAATTCAGAGGCTTTTCAAGAGTGATGCTAACGGGGAGATGAGATTTCCCAAGACCCTCAAGAGTCGGCAGGCACCCCCACGTGTGCCCATCGGGGAGCTTCTGCCAGGGTCTTGGGGACAGTTGCAGGTGGGGCGGCCTGCGGACAAGGAAGGGACCCATTCTCGGCCAAGTCGGCTAACCGAGGCCCCGCAGCATTTCACTTTCAGGGATTCCGCACGCCGATTTCAGTAACGCCTGTGACGCGGATGGTCCCGTTTGGCAGGCAAAGAAACAGAGTGTCAGAACAATTACATGACTTTTACTGGACCCACATGCCAGCTTTCCACACAACAATAAAATAGATCCCTATTGTATACCGGGCAGTAGCATGTGATGGGCTCTTCTCACATGAGTCACGGAATCCTCACAACAGCCAGCAGGCTGTGTCTCAGTAACTGCACACTGCACGGGGAGAAACTGAGGCACGCACAGGCTCAGTACGGTGCTCATGGCTGCCGAGCTAGCAAGTGGCTCTGCCAGGAGCTGAAGGAATTCACATTCTTCTCCAGTAGGCTTTGCTACACTTATTCAGATGACAGGTAATTCTTTCGAACCAGTATCAAGTGTTTCTCTATGATCTCATCCCAGCGTGTAGAAGACACCATCACTGGGAGGTGACTGGCCAGGACACCAGTGGCCCTTTTCACTTAGATGGTCTTCTCATCTGATGTGAGGTTATGATGACTATGTTTTTGGCTAGGCTGACAGCCCATTTAACTGCAGGATATCAGAGCTGGAAGAATGTCGAGGCATCAGGGGACATGTTAACTTTGATTTTGGTGCAAGCAATTTAAGTGTAAATGGATTAAGCAATGTGTTTAACACGGAGAGTAAGTGCCAGGGATGTGAGTCTGAGGGGCCAAACCAGGTGCTCTGAGCTCTGACCCTGCTTTGACTAATACCACACCCAGTAGCTTTGTGCTATGCCTGGGGAAAAAACAAAAAAACAAAAACGAAAACAAAAGTGAAATCAGGAGTGTTTGGCAAAATGCCATGATCCTACAGAGGATGGATGGTATTGGAGTTAACATCATAGTCTAATTAAACTCTGAGGAAATTGCTTTGGCCCCAGAAAGTTACTCTGAAATTTATTTTGCTACCATTTCTGTTGAGTCTTAAGCTTCAAGGTAAAGGGTATAACAACCCGCTTTCCTTCTTTACCATAACCAATATACATTTTTGTAGTGTGTGTTTTCCCTGTGAGGATTCATAACAAAGCTGTCATTGTTTAGGAATAAACATTCAGTTTCTGTGTATAAACAGATTTTCTCTCTTACTGAGAAGATTCAAACCTATTGTTCCACTCTTAGTCATAGATTATGTATTCATCACTAACTGAATGACTTTAGATTGATGGTTTTAAAGCTAGTGGAATAAAGGGCCATCTATGAAGAATTTCTGTGTTGAGTACAAGTCATGGTAGGTAAGGAGGTGAATCCAAGCGAGTTGGGGCAGGGGTAGGAGTGGGGCGGTCCATGTGCTCTGGCCATGGCATCCAGAGGAGCAGGAATGGCCCACATGGAGTGGGGGGATGGTCTCCTAGCGGTTCACCAGCAGAGGAAGATTTTGGAAAGACCAACTTTCTATTAACCACTCTGAGATATAGACAAAGAATTTCTTCTTTGAATAAAGTCTAGACACTTTAAATCCTCAAAGTGTGTCCTAACCAAAAAAATCTGATGTACAGTCTCACAGAATTCTTAAAAATGTGCTCTGACACAGATATGGGGCACGGATTCCCACCTCTGTGGAAGCTGCTCTCTCGTGGATCTTCTAGAGAACATGGGGTTGAGAAGAGCCCGCGTGGTCTCAGGAAAGAGCCCTTATCTTGGTAGATGTCAGCGTCCTCTGGTGTAGTAAGACAGACGGTAACAGATGAGCACTTAACGGAAGACATTCCCTGAAGGGGTGTCGTCCTTTAATCTACTCATTGCTACTGTTGTCTCTGTCTTACACATTAGGGAACCTGAGAGAGAAATAAAGTAGCCTGTCCCAGGTCTTGTACACAGTAAATATTCCCAGTGACCGGGGAACCAGGGAGGTCAGATGCTCAAAAACACAGTCCACGAGGTCCTGGCGTGGTTGGGGGGAGGAACTGAAACACTGGGAGGGGACACCCAGCCTCGTGCCTGGCTTCCATGCTGTTCATCCCAGTGTTTGAAAATAAGTACAACACCTGTCAGTCGCCTGTTTGATGCCGATTTTCCTGTGATAGTGATCACTTCATAAAGGTAGAGCGCGATCCCCCTACCAGGGACGGTGGTTGGAACCCAAGAAGTAATTACTGTGTGAATGAATGGAGGTCTCATTATCTTGACGTTGTTTTAATGTATTATTTAATTTCCACCCGCCGCAGGCACTGTGTCTATTAAATATTTTTGTAGAGCCCATTTGTATTGGTTTGGTAGGGTTGCCATCCCAAAGGACCACAGACGCGGTGGCTAAAACAACAGAAATTTATTTTCTCACTGTTCTGGGAACTGGAAGTCCAAGATCAAGGTGTCGGCAGGGTTAGTGAGGCCTCGAGGGGAGGCCTGTCCTCTCGACTTAGAGCTGGCCATCTTCAGCCTCTGTCTTTGCATGCTCTTCCCTCTGTGTGCCTGTGTCCTAAGTTCCTTGTCCCGTAAGGACACCAGTCATAAGGGAGTCCTGCCCTATTGAACTCATTTTAACTTAGTTACTACTTTAAAGGCCTCTCTCCAAATACGATTACATTCTGAGGTAGTGGGGGTCATGGCTTCAGCATGTGGATTTGGGGAAGACACAATTCAGCCCATAAAACCATTCACACTTCATATCAATTTAGTGACTCCAAAGTTACATTTCTAGTAACAAAAATTGACTTCCTCACCAGATTTGCTTGAATTTGAGGGCTCTCAAATTCAGAAACTTAGAATTCTTCTGACTCCTTTGGCCACCACGTTGCCTCCCTTCTGCCCGTCTGCTCACCACCATTCTCCCCAGGATGCTTTCCTCTGGCTTCACAAGGAATTTGTTCCTGAAGACTTGTGCTACTGTTCTTCTTTCCCCTGATTCTTCCTGGGAAAACACGTATGTTTCTATGTGTCAGTAGCTCCCGAATTTCTATCTTAAACCCCATTCTGTCTCCTGAGCTCTGGAATAGTGTGTCCAACTGTTCATTAGCTCTGTTCACCCAACATGTCTTTCTAAACTCATAGGCGTCCTCCCTAAATCAGCTTTTAATGTTCTCTTACAATAAATGGCACTAACTTATCCAAACTAGAAATATGTTAGAGGTTGAATTGTGTCGCCCCCCCCCATATATGTCGAAGTCCTAAGTACTTGTGAATGTGGCCTTATGTGGAAAAAGGGTTTTGTAGATATAATCAAGCTAAGACAAGGTCATTTTGGTGGGCCCTAATCCAATATGGCCAGTGGCCTTGGAAGACGAGGACGCTGCCATGTGAGGACACAGATGTACCCGGGAAGCCATGTGATGACAGGCGGAGCGTGGACGGTGCAGCTGCCAGTGACATCGGAATCTGGGAGGGAGACATGGAGTGTCTCCAGAGCCTTCCGCAGAGCATGACTCTGCCAACACCCCCATCTTGGGCTTCAGTCTCCAGAGGTGTGAGAGAATGCGTGTTGTCTGAAGCCCACCCAGCTTGTGGTCCTTTGTCACACTAACCCCAGGGAACTGACACAACGCTCAATCTAAACTCATTTTTTGCTTTTCCCTTTTGCTTTCTACATTCAATCAGTGCTTGTCTCCTGTATTATTTACCCTGTAAATTGTCAAATGCATTTCCTCCTTTCTATCCAACACCCCTGCCCTAGCTCAGGTTTTCATGACTTCTCCCTCTGACCGTTGCATGTCACTTGTTTCTCTTTCTATCATGCTTCCCCAGTTCAGTGTGTCCTCCATACAGCCGTTGCCATGATCTGACTAAAACATCTCTGCGTAGAGCTCCCCTTTCTTAAAATCCTGTATAATTCTGTGGCTTCTCTTGCAGGACATGACAAAGTCCAAGTTTCTTGCAATGACTTTCAAGGCCCTGTCTCTCTGTCTGATTGCCGGGCTTCATTGCCACAGTCTGCCCTGCAATTTACAAGAACAGCAAATTGCTGATATTCTGCCCACACAAAACCACATCGTTCCATGACTCTCTATTGTTGCCCTTGTACCATCTGTCTGGAAAGCCCTTTCCTTCTTGATTCCCTGAGCGAAAATCCACGCAGCCTCCCAGATTCGGTTCAGGACCAGTCCCCTGCAGGCAGGCACCTTGAACGTGCCCCATCGGGCCATATGTGTTCCCACAGCTCTCTCTCTCGGGACGTTGTCCAGTCTCATCCACCAGTGGATTGAGAGCTCCCTGGTGGCCCGAACCATTCTGAGCCGACAGAGTGCCTGTAGAGATGACAGTGCTCAGTGCCACTGTGCGTCATACCTGAACTGTCTCCTTATCCACACGGACACAGCTGCCCAGTGTAGGAGTAAGCTGCGACACCCATGCCCCTCTCATCCCTCAAACCATATTGACTGAGTGGACACAACAAAAAGGGCCCGTCACCTGATTCTGGTAGGAAGATGAGGTTTTTAAGAGCTAAATGATGTGTCTAAGGCCTCACGGTTGGTAAGTGGTGATTTCAAACCTAGACATGTCACATTCATCACACAGGCTCTATGTCTTGTAATTTCAAACTTGCAACAAACTACATTCTCTTAACAGACAGTATCCCTCCTGTACGAAGTTCAATGCCATCCTGGAAAAGAAATCTTATTTTACACCATTAGTCTGGACTTTTTATAATCTTCCCGATTAGAGGTAACAATTTTGTTCATCCTGTGTCTATCTTCTATGGGAGATTTTACTCCCCATGATGTGTGTGTTTGTGTGTTTGTGTATGTGTGTGAGTGTTGGTGGCTCCTGAATTCATATCTTAAACTCCAGTTTCCTTCCTGAGCTTTAGACCACTGTGTCCAACTGTCCATTAACTATTTTTCTTCCAGTATGATACTATGTGTGTGTGTGTGTGTGTGTGTGTGTGTGTGTATTTATTTATTTATTTATTGTATATTGGTCATGTATATCATTATTTATTAATCATAAGTATATATTCTGGGGATATACTTGAGACACCACAGCAAAGTTAGGACACTGAATATTGCAACATACTTTTATACTTTTGCTCGTACTTAGAACTTTAATATTCTACATCCTGGTCATCTACATGTGGGTTCTAGAACTCACTATCAACAGAGTTCAACTTCGTACCTATCTCCATGCTTTATTATTAAGTATTTCTCATTCTGCAATTTCAAATTAACTAAATTGCTAGTTGAAATTACTTACAATGTACAACTTCTATGTTTTGCTCATAAAATAATCAAGAATAGAAAAATAATAGAGGGAGAAGTATGATGCAATATGCCCCCGGAATGTCACTGGTCAATTACACCGGTCAAATATAATTAAACCACTGCAGAGGAGACTTGTGTATATGTTCTACTAATTTGTTGTGTAACATGGAGAAACATGTCTGTCTTCCAGTTTTCAAAGTGAAAATATTCCTGTCCTGGCCTGGAGAGTTTACCGTTCTGCTCTCTCTGTGCTGTGCCAGGAAGAGGAGCCATCCTTTTCTTCTCCCGTATCCCGACCAGAGCCTTTCGCCTTACTGGACGAGACTGACCTCTAGTCAAATGCAGGGCCCCCAGAATATTTGAAACGCACTTCTCTGCAGAAAAAGTGGAGGCTTTCTGCTTTGCAAGCTTGAGAGATTGTGGTACTTCCCCAGACCTTTATCCCCATCCTGTCCCCCTTCTCTCTGTCCTTCTGCAGACAGCGTGCCTGACAGCAGACAAAATGCTGTGACCTGGTGGCACAAAGTACAGCAGGACACAGAGAGCCCCCAATAATAGCAGGCCCCGGAGGACTCCAGTCCTTGTCACCATCAGCCTTCCTGTTATCTCCGGCAGATGGGCTGCGGCGGAGCTCCGAGGAGGAGAAGGAGGTAGCAGACATGGGTACTGCAGCTGTGCTCCCGAGCACTTAGGAGATACTGAGTGATGGGATTCATGCATGAGTCACGTGCTTTTCTTTTGGAATATTTTCTCTTTGTAAAATGACATCATTCTGCATGATAATATTTACAAGCGTGGAGAACTCCCTCACATGTCTTCGAAATGTGGACGACAGTAATAATGACCGATGCCTTTCAGGGAGTAGACCCACACTAAGTACTAAGTGAAATGAATAGAATAATATCAATCTCTCTAATTCACATAATTCTGTCATGATTCTTTGGCAAACATTTGATTGAAAGTGATGTTTCTGTGCATCATAAAAACAAATTACTTTGCTCTGGATGCAGTGATTTTTTTTTTAAGTATGCATTCAAAACCACAGATTATTTTTATGTTACTATTCAAGCAGCAAAATTTTTTAATAGGTGGAATTATTCATAAATGTATAACAACCAACTACTTTCAGGGATCTTTTGAATAATAGGAAGGTGGTATCCTTCATTAGTAAATATTGGTTGTTTTGTTGATTTGTAATATGATTTCTACTAAGTTATAAAATGATTAATGGTATTGTGGTACCTTAGTCCCTTAAAGTAGTTCAAGTCAGAACTCTGCAGAAAAAGAAGGTGAAAAAGGAAAGGTGGCTGTCTGTGGTGAGTTTCGAGCTTCCGTCTCGGAGGCAGGCTGCGTGGGGGTTAATTTGACGTGAGGATCATCGGGAGGAAGCAGAGAGGAGGAGTGTGCGGGAGCTGCACTGTGGCTTGTTAGCATTCGAGAGAGCAGAGCGTTAGGGTCGTCTGTCATCAAGTCTGTCTGATGTCTAGGAGGGGATTCTGGGTGTCAGTCAGTCAAACGAATTACCCAAAATAGAGATGTCATAAACCAGTTCTTAGGAATAACCACGTTGGAAGGCATTTCAAAAGTGTCAAGAGTGGCAGACCCTTAATATATATATATGTGTGTGTGTATATATATATATATATATATATATATATATTTTTTTTTTTTTTTTTTTTTTTTTTTTTTTTTTACTGAGCTCATACCTGGATACAGTAGTAGGGATTCAGGGGAAGTCACCTGAGATGGCTCTTGGCCAGGCCAGATAGCCCTCGGTGAAGGAGAACAGATGATCTTGGAGGAGCCTGTTCTGCTTGTCTTCCACGTGACCCAGGACACCGCTGAGCGCTGGGTCGGTTGACACGACCTCTCAGGCCTGCCGGGCGGGCTGTCCAGCCTGTCTTTGATGTTTATAAAAATGGCATCCTCATTAAAGCAGAGAACACAGAATCCTACCACCTCAAGGACACGTCCCCCCCTTGTGAGAGGGTAATCAGGTCAAGGCTGGCACAGACTCCCCGCGCAGGTGGCGTCGTCTGGTGTCTGAAGACGCAGCACAGCCGGTCCCCTGGTTTCCCTGACCAGAGGGGGCTCATCGAAGCTCTGGGGAAAGTCCTCTTTGCCATTGGATTTCAACCAGACGCAAATTTTCTTTGTTTAAAGATACAAGGAGGAAGGAGGAGAGTGTTTGGAAGACGATGTTGATTTATCGCTCTTTAAAAATGGAACATGACAAAAATCGCCACTGAATTGTGCTGGTTCCATTTACAATATAACATTGGCCCTAATATCTAACTTCTCAAAAGAGACTCGGAGTCCTGGAAACCATACTTTGTACTGTTGGAAAATTAAATATTTTTCAGCAGTATTCCTCTGTATTTCTGCTGCTGTTCTATTTCTCATATAGTTTTTTTACGGTCGTGCAGCAATTTGAACAGCAGTGTAACAAAAGGAGTGCAGTGATGGGAAATGGTAATAGTATTTACCATCTAGGACTCTTCCTCCTTACCATTTTGCAAAGATACTATACATATTCTTGATGCACGTCTCTTTCTTCATTTAGCTTGAGAATGAATAACAACTTTCAGAAGTGACTTGTTAGCCGTTTTATGCATATTTTATGAATTAGATTCCTCCCAATTATGACTATTTGACTCGTTTTTACATTTGAAATAACTTTACAGTCACTTTTCCATTGACTTTTTAAAAAAGCACACATTTTTAAATGGCAAATAATTTTTAGACAAAGACTTTCAAGAAAAAAGACACAGAAGAAAGTGTTCTTTCCTAGGGTACCTGGTGGGACGCAGAAGTCATTTCTAGAATGAAGACTGGGTTTCCCTAATTACATTTCAATAATAAAATATTTTTAAAGGTAAGGGAATAAAATTCCTGTTCAGCTCAGTATTTGATGGTTTATATTGGGAACAAATTGCACTTTGGTGTTATTTAAGTCTCTCCCTCCCTCCCCCCTCTCTGGCCTTGTGCGGTAAGCGTAGCTGTTCAGGCACTGAATTCAATTGAGCTGTATTGATTGTTGCTGTGCTCTTCTTGCCTAAGACCTGCTTATGTAACATGTAGCAGAGCCAGACAGAAATACGCCTTCGTAACTCTGTAAGCAAACCACTGACGGGTATTTTGGTCCTTTTTTATGCTCCCAAATTTTGGCTGTGATTGTGTGTTGGGGGATGTTTTTCACTCAGATATCTATTTCAATACCCATAAAGGTCCTTTAACTCAAGTTCTCCTGAAGGTTAAAATGGGTAGAGGGCGAGCGGGCCCGCACTCTTGGCAGGGAAGACTGTACTTGTGTGTCTTCGACGTGGTGGGTTGTTTTCAGATACAGATACAGAATCAAGAGATGCTTCCTGTTTTAACTGGTGATCCTTTCCACCTAGGAAAAACTGATTCCACTTGTTGGAGAAGACTTTGAATCCCTGCTGCCGTGGTCTTTGGCTTGTGGCCGGCCTTGGTCATTGTGCCTCACTTCCCCCCAGGGCCCAGCAGTACATATCTCTTCCCGCTCCGTGCAATCTTCCTGAGATGGGGTTTCAAGCTACGACTGTCTTTCGATTTACGTTGCTCAGATTTGAGAATTAAAATACATCCCTTTTCAGCTTAACTATTTTAGTTGTTTTATGTCAGTTCTCAATAGCAAAGAACCAAAAGGCTTCCCTTTGAACTTAAAACAGTCTCCAAAAGAGAAGGCATGTGTTGGGCAAGAAGAACGTGGACGCTGAAGCTAGTCTCTTTGAGCTCCGAGTCTTGCTCCAACAACCACCACCTACGTATGTGATCTTAGGCAGATTCCCTAACTTCTCTATGTCTCAATCCTTTCATCAATAAAGATGGAGCTGTGACAGTTCCTATCATGTGGGATCATTTGGAGGATGACACGAGTCTCCTCATGTGAAGGATCTAGAATGATAATTTGAAAGGAGCAAGTGCTGAAAATTTGTAGGCTCTTTCTATCATCTGTTTTATTAGTTTTTCCAGAAGCTATGCACAAAATCTTTTTGCTTGAGGTTTTAGCTCTCTGTCTCTCTGAGTGCTCCGCATCTAGCCCAAGCAAGTGCCCTCATCCCTTCAGCTTAGATCACTAGGGAAGTGAGGAACATTATTAAAATCATGAAATTTCCTAAATTTTAAGTACACATCTAGCACTTGTGAGCCTATCAACGTGGTAGGTATTGTGAAGAAGAGCCCTTTTGTCTCTTTTCTTCAAAAGATTGTGATTAGGACGATGCATTCGGCTGATTTCAGGGTCCATCGTTTGTGCTAGGTGAAAGAACATGGAAGCTTAGAGATAGAATGCATCTGTGAGATCCCATCTTTGTTTTCCTGTTCTGCCCGAGTTGAGATCTCTTGTACTCTCTGTAATGTCGAAGATGATGTAGTATCGAGATGACGGTGCTCTGGGACAGTCTTTCCATCACCGGGTAGCCTCCCTGATTAGTTCCATTGTTCCCCTTATTTGGAACTCCCCGTTTGTTCATCCTCTGATGTGGATGCCAGGCACCCTGGTAGAAATAATAGGGCATGACCTTCCCCACCTAATTACCTTGGCTTTGTTTCCAAGGGCTTACGTAAATGGTGACTGTGAAGGAGGAAATGGCCATGATTTGTAGGACTGACGTCCTTGTCTCTCCATTCTTCCCAGACCTTATTTGTAAATGTTTAAATTTAGACCAAAGTGCTTGATCAAGCTTGCTCATTATAAGTGCCCTAACTTTCATACTTGCCCCAACACACTTCTTTACACCCAGCCATTTTGAACTCTATTATTGGAAAATAAAAGGAAATAGATTAAAATCGTTTAAAAATGTTGGACTCCTTTCACATGAGATGAAACATCAGAACTTCTCTGCTGCAAAGGATGCTGTCTGCAGTCACCAGTTAAGCAGGAGATTTAAAAGATTTTTGAAGGGCAGCTAATATTTTCAGTTCTCTTCCCTTTGACCTTGATGCCGTAACCTATGATTTGGGGTTGCTCTTCAAATGCACAAATCAGTTTGGTACTCAAAATTCCAAAACTTAACAGTTCTTTTGAGCGCAAAGAAATTTTTGCACAGCTCAAAAACTGCTTTTTTGTGTATGGTAGTCAGAAGGCCTTAACGAAGAGCTACCATCAAGACTGAATTGTAGTTGATTAATAGCAATGCTGAGACACAAAAAGATGAAAAATATGGGCATGGATTTTTTTTTTTTAATGTGGAGCTCTTCCATGTTAAGGGAATTCTAGTCTGAAACTAAGGCAACTTGCAATATGCACAATTCTTCACAACAGAGGGGGAGACACACAGATCATACGAACCATGAAGAGAGCCGCGATCTGGAAGACTTTACTCTCTAATGAATTTTACCAACATAACATTTAAAATCATTAATATTATAGAAGACATTTGAGATAACACAGATAGAAATATGCAAATAAGTGAGGAGATGTGATGCTTTTTGTCTAAAAATTTGTAGATCCTTTGCATGTAGATGGTCTTATCCCTTCCTTACCCTTCCCTGGGCAAACATGTGTGTCAAAACTGCATTTATCATTTTCCATTCCAAATACATGCTACTGTGCTTCCATTTGATAATTTGCAAACCCGTGAATCCAGGAGAGCCCACAGCCATCACTGGTTTGTCGGCATCTTAGGACATCCCCAGGATCCTTGTTCTCTACCACCCAGCCTGGCTGACTGGCTGGATTTCCCTTTTACCGTCTCTTATCTGGTTCTTTCTTGGGTTTTCTTTCATTTTGCCACATCTTGTCTTTTTTGCATTCTTCACAATACCTACTAGACAGGCAATAAATATTTATTGTCTTGAAGTTTGTAATTTTCCTACTTAATTCTATCGTTCCTTACATACTGAAGGGGTGGGGGGACCCAAAGAGAAGACACGTGCTATGGAAGTAAATACAGTAATGCCAATATAAGCACACAGAAGAATCTTCAAGACTTTTCCACCCCAACAGGAAACCAAAGATAAAGTTGCTGATTTATTCTGTGCTTCAGATCCACATGCATAGACTTAAAAATGCTTTTGAAATTCAAGGGAATAGAGAGATGAAGGAGAGATAATTTTGTGAGTATAGTTTTTCTTCATGTACAAAATCTAGAGTCTCTGGTTTATTAGGTTGAATCATATATGAACATGCCATTTTTGCAGAGCAAAATACTTGAATATCTGGAATTTCTTATGGCTTGACCTACTAAAATTAGCATACACATGAAATAGTAATTTTAATTCAGAAGTGTTTCTGTCCGGGCAGACAGACGTTGGCATCTCCGCGTCAAGTTAACTGCACGCAACCAGCAGCAACTCACACACATTATGTCACAATAACTCGGATTGTCTTTCTTCTCAAGGGCAAAAGCACAGGAGAGAAGTCTTCTCTATCATGTGGCAAATCTCCCATCACAGAATGGAACGGGGCTTCTCTGGATTTCCTTTTTCCTTGCATAAACTTGAGGCTTAGTTTGAAATCCAAGGCAAGAATAATACTTTTGCCGAGACAGCAATGAGAACGTAAGTGAACCTGGAAAAGCCCTATCTGGCAAATGAGCTTTCTTGAGCCCTGGGAGACTTTAATTAATGTTAATGGAGAAACCTCCTTCAAAACCCAATTAAGCACTTAAATGTGTTCTTAATGATCTCTGCTCCCTGAGTCAGGGTGTGGAGAGGGGAATTGATTTAACACCAGAAATAAAAATATAAATGTTCATGGGTCCTCCACACTGCTTTTTCTGTGGAAGCTTTGCTTTCTTTTGGTAAACAGGCTTTCCTCCAGACTTCTCATGCACCCTGAATCTCCTGTCGACCCCTTATCCTGCTCTCTTGAACTATGCCGTGCAAAGGTTAGCAGCTGAGCCAAAGGTGTTCTTCAATGCATAATAACAGTTATATAAAGCACTTTTAAAATACAAACAGATTTTGAGTACCTAATTATGCTGCAGGTGTTGCCTGTCCCCCAGCATGAGAAATGATCCTCACACTCTCTTTATCACAGGGCTGACTTAATGAAAACTCCCTGTCCTCAGAGAGAGAATGTCTTTCTCCAGCAGTCTGTCGTCCCCATCATCATAATTGGTATTGATGTTAGATGAGCATGTATTTCCCATGATGTATCTCCACATTAAATTTTTTTGAAGTGACATCCAAAATGAATTTGTTCATCTAGGCTTACTATTACTTCCAAATAATTGAGTACCTGTGTCTGAAAGATGGCTTATATTTTATCTAACATATTTTGACTCTCAAATTGTTTGATGCTGGAAGCCAAAGGCAAGACAGTACTAGGAAATACTATGAAACATTCACATGACATAGCTTCTATGAAGCTGGTGGCCTGGAACCATAGAAGGTAATGAATTTTCAGAAGAGAATCTTAATAATTAATATGGAGAGTTTTTCAGGGAGGCAAGGAGAAACATCATCAACCGAGAGTCTCTGAAATCCTTCAACTTGTATTTTACCCTTTTATTACTCTCCATATGTATGTTGTTCCAAGTAACAAAATAAATGACTCGAAAGGACCAGATTCTTTTTGGTGCATGTTTGAGATGAACTTGATGACAGACTGTGTTGGGTGGTTCCCGTCATTATTTTGTCTCTCCAGCAAACGTATACGTGTAACTTCTTGGCCTTTTTCCCATGTGGTGGTTCCATGGTCTTTTCTTGCCTGCTTTCCCTTATTTTCCTGCTTTCCTGAAACTGAATTCTTCTTTCCATTCTACCCCTTTGAGATGCAGGATCTTCCGATTATACAAGAGATGTTTGATGATTTTATTTCCCTGAATTATACTGTCAATCTGGCAACAAGGAGATCATTTCGATAGAATTATAGGAGCTACGTTCATAATTTCATGCTGCCTCGTTACCTTTATAATGTGTTTTCAAACAGGCTACAGTCGATTAGAGCCATTAGCCTCCTTTGAGATTCACCTTCGTGGACATCACTGTTTATCTAAATTAACCCAAAATACAAACTGATCAATAATGGTCCCATTCCTCTTACCAGTGTATCTGGCATATGCTTCTCACGTGATAGATATTTAGTAAATGTTGGCAGAAGGAGAAAGCCAATTTTAAAAAAGGGCAGCTCATTATTCTACCAGCATGTGTTACACATAGCTCGCGTTTTGAAATATGGGTCTTTCTTTGCCAACACATACCACTGGCAAAGTTTTATTAGACTTGACTTTCCGTACATGGGTATGATTATTTTACCCTTCCTGAAGTCCTATGAGGTTGGGATTGCTCAAGGAAGCTCAAGGGAATAAGCTGAGTCCAAATAAATACACTCCTTTAACATACACCAAGGAATAAACGGCAGGGCTCATGGCTTCCCGTGGCTCCTCGTCCTGTGAAGGAGTCTATTCCTCCACCATATACTCTTCTCCATTATATGGTCAATCTCATCTTGTAAAACTGGCATATATGGGGAGTGTGGGATTGTTTCAACCATACCTACTCTCTTGTTTATCAAGACATGAAAATCACCAGTACTGTGCCATCTCGTATTATGTAATGGAGATGTTTCAGAAAAGCAGCTCCCTAGGATTTTAACTTAGGATAATTACCAAGAATAGTTGATCAGAAGGTCTGAATTCATTCAGAATCACCGTTTTGATGTTTCAAAGCCCTCTACAGATATGCTGTTTACCAAACACTTTCCTTACGACTTTTACAAATCTTGTGTCTTGAACATCTTTAGGAGCTTGCAATAATCAAGCCCATTCAATAAATCTTCATAGATGAGCAAGGCTCAGTGCCAGACATGGGGGCCTGTCTACATACGTCAGAGAAAGTTTTGTCCTAATGACAAGTCCAGGAGATGGAAAACTGCCTTAACATTATCATTGCTGAAGGAGAAATTAAGGCAACCACACAGTAGGTCTTAGAGGATTCACAGCCGGTGAGAACCACAGGATTTAAAGGCATCTGTAGTGGTCGTCTGAGGGGCGACTAAGGGTGGCCATGCTTATTGTCTACAAAAAATCCTGGGGAGATCTGCACACACAAATGAAGGTCTATGTGGAATTACACAATATCTGTTTTGCAAGATGGAATGTATGTGGAAAGGGGTGAGGACTTTGACTGAAATAGGAAGAGAGCTGTTGCAGATGGATGGTCCTGCCTCAAGGAAATTTCCATGCAGCTCTGACGATATGTTGAGGCACTCAGTCTATACTACTATTTTGCCAAAAAGAAATCTCCTGAAATGATAGAACACACAACTGCCTACCTACGGTATACATAGTGACAAATGAACCGCATGGTGGTGAACAGAAAATATCTCGTCATCATGGACACCATGTAGCCCAGTGGCTGGGTGCCTGGGGTCTGAAAATAGTCTGGGTTTTAAATTCTCCTTAGCTTGGTCACCTCAGTCTGAGCCTCATTTTTTATACCCACAAGGAAAGGAGGTAGATGTTGTTATTTACCTCTGAGGTTTGCTGTGAGGATCAAGCAAAATATACATGGATTATTTCTCCCAACAGTCTCTGGCACAGAGGGAGCGCTGTGCAGTGGTGTCCGCCATCTTTGCTTGGCTCGACCTGTCAACTTCATTCTGCTCTCTCAGACTGACCGTGATTATGAAAAGTCATGAAACATATGTCAACATTTTAAATTTTTAAATATTTATTTATTTACTTGAGAGAGAGAGAGAGCACACAGAGGGAGAGAAGAATCAGACTCCATGCCGAGCAGAGAGCCCGATGTGGGGCTCGGTCTTAGGACCCTGAGATCATGACCTGAGCTGAAGGCAGATGCTTAACCCACTGAACCCCCCAGGTGCCCTGGATGTTGACATTTTTTAGACTGTAGGTCTAAGAAATGCAAGCATCAGGATCCCGTATTTCGTTACTCCCTCATTTTATTCCCCAGTGAATGAGAATCCTTTCCGAGTGGCTTCTTACTTGGGGACAACGTGAAAGAAACAATCTACCAGATAATTCTCACTAGAAAAGAAGCACTTTCCATCTAAATGTTGACACATTCCAATAAAAATGCAATTAACATTATTTTGCTCTTAGAATAGAAAACGGAAAAGATATTTTCTAGCTGAATCTGGTTTTAAATCATGGAGAGAACTGTCCATTATAAAGGTTTGATTGATTGATTGATTGATTTGACAGGAAGAGAGAGACAGCAAGAGGGAGAACACAAGCAGGGGAAGTGGGAGAGGGAGAAGCAGGTTTCCCACTGAGCAGGGAGCCCAATGTGGGGCTCAATCCCAGGACCCTGGGACCACGACCTGAGCCGAAGGCAGACACCTAATGACTGAGCCACCCAGGTGCCCCAAGAACTGTGAATTTTAACAAATAAAATCAAACTCTCTCTCTGTATATATATATATTTTTTCTTAATGAGGACATGTATGTTTTAGCTACACAATACCTCCCACATACTGAACTCTTCATTATTTATTTTTATTTTTTTTAGTTGAACTACAGTGGATACACAATGTTATGTGAGTTTCAGTTGTACAATATAGTGCTTCGTTTACCTTATGCTGCTTTCCCAGGTCCATCTACCATCTGTCACCTCCCAGGGCTGTTACAAGGCCATCGACCCCATTCTCTAGGCTGCACCTTTCAGTCATCGCAGGACTGAAATGAGACTTGCCAGGATTTTCCGATTTCTTCACCTGATAAGATACATCTTCCCCAGAGTCTTCCCTCCAGTCTGTTCTCCGGATGTCGGTGACGTCAGTGGTGGCGTGGGTCTACACCCCAGGCACTCACAGCAGTAAATCATTTTCCTTCCAGCTCCCTGACCCTCAACAGAACAACCTCGATGAAGGGTACTCAATTCTGTAAAGACTCTTGAAGTCACAGCTCTACCCCCGGGGGGTGGGGAAGAAAATGTAAGGAGTGCTCATGGATGTGGGTTTTCTTGTTTGGTGGGTTTTTGTTTTGACTCTAAGGCACCGCTCAGCTGTCATTCTAGGCAGGTGGTGTTTCCCCCCTTGGTGTGGTAATGCAATTTGGCCAAATGTAAAGAAAATATGTGTGTGTGTGTGTGTGTAGTGAAGTATGCGGACATAATGGTATTTTGATTTCATTTTTTTCGTATCTCGACGTAATGAAGCTGAATGACAAGTTAACTTTTTTACTGGGGTTTCCGAATAGGTATTTTAAAATGTATTCCTGGGTCTCCTGGGAAGGAAAGATGGGTGGCTCCGTCCGTGCAATATCCAACTCTTGATGTCAGCTCAGGTCTTGATCTCAGGGTTGTGAGTTCAAGCTCCATGTTGGGGGGGGGGAGTGTTCCATTTACACACGTGACTATCTTCCCACTCCTGCCCCTGCTGTTGGAGGCATTTTCATTTTAAGTGTTCCCTCGAGTCTTCCCATTTTCCTATTTCCAGGTCTGTTTTTATTTTATCTCCATTTGGTCTTGCTGTTGTTTTCCACTGAGAATCACGAAGAAAATCAATTTATTAGTCACGGATTCTCTCCCATCGTGAAAAACTTTTAATGACTAAGGCCTTATTTGGTTTTATCTATGTGTTGTATTCTTTTACTTTTTTCAGTTGTCTTTTCTATGTTTTAATGATGGCCCAGCTTTCTATTCGGCAGCTTTTCTTTGGTTTTTAAGGCAAACAATTAGGATTTGTGTATTAAAAATCACATTTTAAAAAATAGTTTTTGGTTTTAAGCCACAAAGCTATCACTGCTATTGATTTAAAATGATCTTTAAGGGTCCCTGGAAGGCTCAGTTGAATAAGCATCTGATTTAGGGTCAGGTCATGATTCGTGGGTCCTGGGATCTAGTCCAGCGTCAGTCTCCCCGCTCGGTGGGGAACCTGCTTCTCCCTCTCCTTCTCCCCCTGCTTGTGCTCTCTCTCTGTCAAATAAATAAATTAAATCTTTAAAAAAATAAATAATAAAATCAACTTTAAGCCTTATTATTTGAAATTGAATAAAACCAACTTATTAAAAAATGAATAGTTATTTTAGGGACTATGGCAGTCAGCTCAGCAAAGCACTAGGAAGAAGCCAACTTAGTATAAAGCTCGAAGGCCTTGTCAGGGACACAAAGCCCATGAGCCGTTTACCAACCAGCCTTGCCTTGACCCACAGTGTGTACCTGATACTCAAACACAGACACATCATTTATACGGGCTGTGATTTATGCTTTATTGATACCTTTGAACATGCGTTCTCAAAACAGAAGAATCTTCAAATTTAATATCCGGATGTTCTGATGTGAGTCTACATAATGATATGAAAAAGTACTTTCTTAATTTAATTTAGGCATTTTTCTGGTACAGTTACGGACTTGCTGTCAGGCTTTCCTCTGAGTGAGAAACTAGGTGCTGCTGTCTTCATTCCAAACAACAGATAATAATCCAGCCTGCTCTGAGGCTGCCCCTTCCACTGTTACAAGCAATCTGATTATTACAGTAAATCCCATGAATTATAGTTTTCAGTAATAGTGAATACTGTATCGCCTCCAACAAGGCACTGCTCTGTCGCAAGCATACTTCTGAGGCGGTGCTGAGCGCCAGGTGAAAGGAGACAGACCAAGGACGAGTGACCGGCCTGCGCACGAAGTACTGTCCCGGGTCTAGTTCTGCAGAATGGGGACAAGATGTCTTCTCGTCCTAGGGTCTTGTGCTCCTAAGCACAGTATTTGCAGGGTGAGTGGAAAGGGTCCATTAGCCTATATTCCTATTCTTAACTCAATGGATAGCACAGTTTATTTTTCTCCAAGACATACACAACATACTTGGAGAACAAAAAATGCACTATATTTTACTAATCTACAGGATAAGACTATGAAAATATGGGACACAAGAACACCCAGTTAATAATTCTCATAGGAAATGTTTTAGGGAGGAATGAGAAAGCCTTACTTTTCAACCTGACGGCTTGCCTTAATTTGAATTATGAAGCCGTCGAGCCTGAGTGAACTTATCTCTATGTTACCTTAAGCACCTTAACTTTACCACCCAAAGACATGTGATTTTTTAGACAACTACAAGATCTAAAATGTTAACAGACTACATCTTGCTTAATCTCTGTGTCTATTAAAGACATGGATGAACAGAAAAATTCAGGAAGAAAAATGTTTCCCTCTTCCGCTGTGCTCCCCAAATTGGCTCTGGCATGTGACCAGAAAAACAGTAAAATTCTATTCTATTAAGCTCTAGTCTCTTCTTTGCAATCACTTGTGTTTGGTGTCTGTTTCATAATGCACATATTATACAATGGTTCATGTGTATACTTTATAAATCAATATTTATGGAAGCGAAATATGCTAAAATTTTTGAGCATGTGAATAATACACATTTTCAGCAAGTACTGTTTAAAATATATACAATTTAATGTCACTTCTGTATAATGTAATAGTTGAATAAATGTCTATGGGAAAAATAACTAGGGTGAGGTGAGGGGGTAGATTTAGGACCAGGACTAGAAAAATAAGCTTCCTGATTGGTGGTAGCCATTAGTTCTAGTGAGAGGCTTTTTTTTTTTTTTTCAGAGATAATTCTGGTTCCTTCTTCATTAACAACAATATTACTTGTGTCACCAATGCTAGAGTTTGAAGCTGTTAGTAAGACCACAAACGTGATCCTTTGCAATATTTAAAATCTTTCACTGTTGAGTAAACTGCAGAATAGTTGCTAAAATATCTTATTGAAATATGCAGTAGATTACAAAGCGTAGAAAAAGTTTGACTCTCCAAAGCTCACCCCCAGAGGAGGGGATCCCCCCAGCGCAGGAACAACGCACAGGAGCTCCTAGAGGTGGACACTTCTCAACAAGTGGTGTGGTGGTGTACATTTGGTGGCGGGAGGTAGCGGGGGAGGATGACCCCAGTTCTCAGCCTGGCTCTGTTCTCTTCTGCTGTGAGACTTTGGCCAAGTTGCTGGTCTTCACACTTGTAGAGCTGGAATAATCCCTCTCCTCTCACGTAGCTAATGCTTTGAAGACACAGAGCAGGATAACTGATCCTAGCAAATATTTAATTATCTGCTTCCACCCGCCATCCTCCTCCTGTCCCTCGTCCTGCTTCTTTCCTTCCTGTATCCCAAGCACGCCAGCATCTACGCCCTCTCTTAGACGAGCCATGTCACTCCTTCTCCTGGACTGTCCCCTTCTCCGGTCCAGAAACCTCCTCCCCTTCCGTCATTGGGGACTTCTGCTTTCTCCAAACGCAATAGCCCTGATCAGAACACGCCCCCTAGCTTGTCCTGCTTGTCTCCTTTCGTCTGATGATATTATTTTTGATGCCAGGAAAAATGTCTTACAGTGACGTTTTAACCTGCCCTGCACCCCCTGCTCTCAGGAGTATTTACATCATGTCCGGCTCACAGCCTGCCCTCAATAAAGAATTCGGGATTAACAGATAGATGGAAGCCTCAGTTAGCTTCTTCTGTTTCATGATAACAAACTCTAAGTTTGTATCCTAATTGCAGTATTGAAGTATTTACTCTAATAAACATTTTAAGATGTTTATTTCCTTATTTGAGAGAGACACAGAACATGAACAGGGGAGAGGGGCAGAGGGACAGAGGGAAGCAGACTCCACGCCGAGCAGGCAGCCTGAGGCCAGTCAGGACCGCAGCCGAAGGCAGAGGCTTCACCGACTGAGCCACGTCCCTCTGCGCCTCCCTAAAGCTATAAATTCTAAGAGGATCACAGGCACTTTTCTGACAGTCAATACAGACCGGTTTTAAATAAACAGCATATGCGAAGGGCCACGTGACATGTCGCTGTCCCCCCAAGGCAGCGGTCGGCTCCTCGTCTGCAAGGACAGCTGTCGTCTGTCCCCGCCCCCGCCCCTCGCCGCCCGCAGACCCCTGAAGATGCAGCAGGAAACCGCACGAGGCTCCGGGCTGGCCCTGGTGGAACAGTGACTCCGATGGCAAAGTCGGAAATGCTCACCTCTGCGGGAGACCTGAGGTCTGCGGAGATGAAGAAATGAATACATCTGAACTTAGTGACTCTGCTGATTACTTTTTATAGTTCTACTGAATGCAGCGGTGTTTTCTAACTATATTTTAGATTCTGGAGTTCAACACTGACTCGAGCATTAAGCCGCAAGGGTTCCACGTACTCTTACCTGAGTCTGGCAGAATATGGGCACTTTGACACAATAACACATCCATTCTCCTTCTTTCCTTGGTAAATAATCCCGTCACGTGCCGAGGAAGGCTTATAGATTTCTTATCTACAGACTCACGTCACTTCTCTTTCTTCCGAAGGCTTATTCCCGGCCTTTTCAGCCCGTTTCAACTTTCTAAACTTGATCAAGGCGAGGAACCCAAAACTGAATTTATACTGCTTTCTTGGAGCTGTGAATTCTGATAGGGTCACTGGTCCTTTGGCGGCAGTTCCTATAAGCCAGGTTTAAGCACACGGTGTGTTTAGAGGACCCAGTGACCAGCAATACTGCCGCCCTCCCACGTCTGACTGGCTGATGGTCTACAAAAGGAACCTCACCCACTCCTGTACCCACAGCTATATCGTCCACACGTGGCTGAGACTTGGACGTAGTCTCCACGCACAAAATTCTTTCCTTCCCAAAGTCCATAGCAGAGCTCCCGATTTCTTTGTCACTAATACAAAAATCTAGAGACTCTGGCTCCTTGAAAAAGATCTTTCTCGACACTCTAACAAACGGCTGTTCACTGTAAGCTGAATTCACCTATTACTATCATCTCCGTATTTCTTTCTGAGCGTGTGGTGAACAGTTTGGGAAAGGTATGAATTCGTGTAATCTGTCTACCAAAACTGTTTAGCCAAAATCTCAGCCAAAGCAGCATGTCCATTTTTATTTTAAGATTTTATTTATTTATCTGAGAGGAGAGAGAGAGAGCGTGTGAGAGACAGAACACAAGGCAGGTGCGGGGAGGGAAGGAGAAGCAGGCTCCCCACTGAGCAGGGAGCCCAACTCAGGACTCAACCCCTGGACCCTGGAATCGTGACCTGAGCCAAAGGCAGATGTTGAATGGACTGAGCTACCCAGGCACCCCAAGCGTGTCCATTTTTAAAAATAAGTACAGAATAAACTTACCCTCCAAAGCTCTGCAGACCTTCCCAGTCGCACCCCTCCTCCCCACCCTGCCTCCTCTCTGCGTGGGAACCCTGTCTGCTGGCCTCCCAACCCCCACTGTGCCACAGGACCTAAACCATGCCAGCTGCTTGGAAAGAGAGGTTTGGCCCATGAAGTAGGCTTTAAAGGTCTTATTTCTTAAGGATTTATTTGGCCTCCAGTAGAAGAGTTAGCTGATCACATCAAAGACATCCATAGGATTCACTCTCTTGGAAGCTCATCAAAGTTCTCATTTGAGCCCCTATTTGCACAGGACCTCAGACCCAGGAGGACTGCCTCAGACTACCCAAATCACAAGACAGAGCTGTGCAGACGTGGGGCCTGTGAGCTGATTCTCCAACGAGCGTTCTGAGGAAGGCACACACAGGGCCTTGGGGCACAAAATCACACAAGCACTCCTGGCAGGGAAGGCAGAGCAGGGGGGAGCTCCGCGTTCAGGGCAAGCCCATAGGGGCAGTCCATTTCCAATCTTCAGAGGCCTGCGCCGACCTGTACACAGGGCCACACAGGATGGGAGGAACCAGTCTGTCTAATGTGGAGAGCAGCACAGAGGGGGAGTCCGTGCCTGAAGTCATAACATGAGGTCCATGGCTGTGTCCGTGCGGCAATCTAGGGGGGAGACTGATGGGGACACCATGGTGGTGGTGACAGGAATCAGGAGGCATGAGCAGGTGCTAGAGATACTTAGGAGGTGGATTTGGAGCTTAAACAGTTGTGGGAGAAGCAGAAGGGGGTGTCCGGCGTGACGCCCGGATTTCACACTCTTGCCTCTTCCTGGCGGGAAGTTGCCAAACTCCACTGTGGATGCGCAGCGATTCAGAGGGTAAATAACTAAAACCAAGACATGCTGTAGACCCTTGCAAGAGAGACCACACACGTGATAGAGAAGGTCAGTGAGAAAGAAAGCTGCTGCGGAAACCAAGCTTTTAGCTTCTGTTTCATAGATGGCCACTGATTCATCATGGGAGTGGATGATGCCCCCGAAGGATGTGTGGAGCAGAGTCTAGAACAGAGCCTGAGGGATTCCAACATTCTGGGGAGCGGCCGAGGAAACAAAGGTGACAACAGAGCCCCAGGTGCAGATGGGGAGGCCTGGCGGGGAGGGGCTGGCTGGAGCCCCACAGGCAAGGCAGGACGGAGCTCGGTCAATAGCATTCAAGGCTGCCAGGAGGTCAAATAAGAGAATAATTGATGCCAGCAGCTGGGTCTGTCATCACAGCGGCCAGCTTGTTCAGAAAGAGCAGCATCTGTGGAGTGGCTCCAGGCTGATGCCAAATAAGGGGGAAAATATGCGATAAGGGAACGTGGGCAAAGCCAGGTAGGTCGGCATGAGGAGGAGAGGGGAAGGAGAAGCCGAGTTGGCTTTGTATCCCTGGGATAGCTCTGGAGATACAGGGACACGTTCTCCGCTCAAATTCTCTGCCTGTTTCCTCTTTGCATGGGGTTTCCTCTTTGGGTCTCTGGTTACAGAAGTTCCGTGAAAATGCTCTGCTTTTTGTCATCTGTAGCATCTCACGCGTGTCCACAGACCTCGGGAACAGCATCCCGGCCGGCAGACTGGCCCGGCATGTCCCCGCCTCTAAGGGCCCCCTCTCCTGTGCCGAAGGAGCCCGGGGCTCTGGTGCCGTGGAGAGCACAGTCTGGGTGGCCTTGGAAATGTAGGACATCGCCCGGGAGCCAGAGGAGTTCTGAAGTTCAGGGAAAGGACCAAGTGCTGTAACAGCATCCCGAAGTGGGTCATCGACAGACACTGGAAGACATTTGCATCTTATTTAGGAAATGGAGCCAAGGCATCGCCCTGGAGGACAAGGCGTGCTGACACGGGAGGGTCAAGGAGCTGGGATCTCGGTGCACTGTCCGTCTTCATACATGCCGCCGAAGCCTGAGCTCATCCGTAAGGCAGGGGTTTGTTTTCCTGTTTCCCTCATAGAATACATGAGCGTTGCTGGGCTCTGGGTGCACTGCGCTTTAACGAGACATGGACATGAATAAAGAAGAAAGCGGACACTCGGACCCAGGAGTGCGGACGCCTGTCTTGACTCCCACCGCCGTCCACAAGCGCAACAGCACAGCGCGTGCATCGAGGTGCTCAGCCGACGATCACGCCCATAACCAGCTCCTCCACACTCACACACTCAAAGCTCGGGCCACTATTGCCTCAGAGCTGACAGGAAAGCACCTGACAAAACAGATCAACGCACCTTATAAACGTAGGAAGGCTGTCCTTGCTAACGATTGCAGAAATAGGACAGCAACCTTCTAATAGGAAGATGACAGCCCCTTTCGATTCCGGACCTTGTCCTTAATGATAAAAAATAACCCTGGTTATTTTTTTCAGCAAGCCAACGTATATTTGCCACGTAAACCCGCTGACTGAGACAGACACGGATCTGGGGGCGGAAGGCAGGCGTATTGAACAGGAATGAGAATCTCCACTTCTATTGGAGACATTAATCTTACGCGTTTTTGAAAGGCTCTCCACGGGATTCGCCACATCCGAATGGAATGTCCGGAGCCAAGAGAAGTAATGCGAACCCGACATGGTTTATGCTACGACCATTTTAAATGGCAGTCCCGTTCGCCGTGATGGTTCAGGGCCCCACGCATAATGTCTAATGAACAAAGTGGTGACTACTTTAGGCTCATCCTTCTACCCGTGTAAACCAGTCCTTTGCAGAGGCCAGTAGCTCACCGTCGCTTCCCATAACTGGGAACCAAGCAAAGAAGCCCCCACCACCGGTCGACTTCTTGAGATTTTCACATGTTCTCCTTTAGGCCATGTTTATCACCTTCTGTGTTGCACCTCTAAGTCCCTAGTTGTTTGCAGAGCGGAGTGCGTGCGGGTGAACAGATCGTTTGCGCGTCCTTCGGGAGCGTGAGTACCTGGCAAACATTGCGCTCCAGACATAAGAGTTCCCCTTGCCCTCCAGCGGGCGTGTGGGTGGATGTAGTTCAGCCAGGAACTCGTCTCCTTACCCCAGCACCTCGTCTGAGGCCAGCGTGAAACTCCAAACGTACTTAAACTGTTGCTGTATGTTGACCCTTTGACAGATGTTTTCCACTTTGGGGGGACGGTGGTGGGCTTGTGAAATCCCTAAAATAACGTTTAGTGGCTAGAAGCCTTCCATTGTAGAAGCCCCTGTTGTTTCATCCCCAAATTACTGCTCAGCATCAGAGGCTCATTGATGCCATTGAGGACACCTAGGAGTGTCCTCTCTAGAGGAGAAAGCGCGGCCATCATAAGAAGAGACTCCTGACCTCCCTCACCCTACAGAGCTTTTATGAGGAGAAGAAAACTGTATTTACTTTCCATCATGTGCTTTGGTTTGAAAATCCTTTCGTACTTTAACAGAAATTAATCATTTCGTTTCTTTAGCTTCGTGCCACTGAAAACCATCCAACTTTCTCAAATTCCCTTCCTCAAAACATTCTAGAAGGGCACGGAAGAGCTTCTCAGAGCCATTCACTTCTCTCACCATCCTACCAAGAAGCCTCCTCACAGCACACTGGGGAGAGCTCACTGAACTCAGTACCGCCCAAGACGGCCCGTTTTATTCCTGTGCATCTCCTCGGGCAAGAACGCTTTTCAGGCAAGAACACCACGGACCTGTCTGCCTTCCCTTTCACACTCAAAAACTGCAGCCTCTGATTTCACACTCAAAAATGCTTGGCCTCGGCATATGGCAGCAATCCCCTTAAAGTAAAAAATAAAGACCTCCCCTTTCTTTTTCTGCCCGGAGCTTTCCCTGATGGCTTTCTGACAGATCGCATCCCAGCGCTCAAATTTTAGGAGATGTTTAAGGCTCCGATGAGGAAACTTCCATTGCATTTCGAAAGTCTCAGAGTTCATCAAAATCTGGCCAGACAGGTGGTTATAGTCCCATGGGAGGTGCAGAGTCCTGAGCACTTCTGTCCATAGCTACTAGCTGATATTAATAAAAAAACACGTTCGCTACTTACTAGACCTTAATGCAAAAAAATCTGCAAAGGAAATACAGTGGCAGTAGCATTTAAGGAACTGTTTTAAGGGGGGAAATGGATCCATTCCGTTGGGTGATGCAAAGAGAATGTGTGTATTTCCCTGCAGACTCCAGTATGCAATACCCCATCCCCACTGTCTATGAGAGAGGACAAAGTTGTGCCCAAGATGGGGTCTACCAGGGCCAGGATGGGACTTGCTCTTCAGAAACCACTTGATTTTGAAAAATGGTGCAAAACCAAAGTAGGAGGCAGAACGCAGAGCACATTCTGGCCCATAAAAATACCTGCAACTTTCTGGAATTACACTGGGGCATTCCCTAAGAGCAAAGAGGGATCTCTACATCTAACTACCCAGAAGTATGCGGAATGTCAGAGCTCCTTATAATGGCGGTTTACTGTTAGCGGTGTGTACACAGTCCACTTCCCCGAGAAAAGGAAATTAGAACCAGGAATCACAAGATAGAGACTGCCATGCCTAGATCAGGGCTTGGTTTATATCACAGATGTCCTCTATCAGATGATACATTGTGTCCAGAATGTCCGATGGCATTTTGAGACAATGCAACTGCTGTAGGCATGGTCGGACAACCACTCACTCTTCTTTCTTCCAAAACTCATCCTCCCAGCCTCTTTCTGACAGCAGGTGGCACTTCCCCACTTGCCACCTCTGTCCCCGTGGCCCACATCCACACACCTGAACGTGTTGTTTCCACACGGAATTTAAGAAATCAGGGGTTCCCTCAGCTATTGCGGTATTGTTTTTCTAATATATGCTTCTATGTGAAGATGTGTTCAAAAGACCTATAGGATTATAAATTATTTGTATGTTTCCCTCTCACATTTTAAGGAATTATAAACCCTTATAAATAAAGTACTGATGGGGGTGTCTGGTGGCTCAGTTGCTTGGGCGTCCGACTCTCGATCGTGGCTCAGGTCTTGATCTCAGGGTTGTGAGGTCAGCCACCGTCCCCCCCACTGAGAGCGTGCAGCCCACTTAAATTAAATAAATATATAATAGATAAATAAATAAGGGATGACAGCAACTAAATTACTCAGCCGTCTAGACTTACATCTGATTTTCACATGTATCCCATTTTACTGCCATGGAGGCACCTTTGATCAAAGAATAGTTTCACTTTGATCAAACTGATGCGAAGTTATGAATAAAATTTCAGCACCACAAAGACATTGGCCGGGCACTCACCGTTTGGTGCTGATGTCAGATCGATTCCACTAACTCCTTGTGATTTTACAAGTTCTTCTTAAAAAAACATTTTCAGATTAAACATAGCATAATTTTGAAGACGTAGGATCTGGAGTCCGATAGAAAGTGGGTTTGAATTCTGGATATTTAATTTACTTCCATTACTAATTATCATTTGTATGCAAAGCATGACTTACAGTTACCTCCTACGTGTGTCCTGAGAATTTACCCTGGGGGAAGAGCCTGAACCGTGCTTAGGACAAAGTTGACAAACACTAGGTACTGTTCTTCCTCTTGTTGGCAAGGGTTCCCGAGCTCTTAGCGGACATTTAACGTAAACCATTGCGTTTCTAGGTAGGACAGAGTTGACAAAATCTTCCCCGAATATCAGACGAACAGCAGCCCTTGGCGCCTAGGATCTGGGGACTACCCGACCTGGACTGTAGATGGGTGCTTCCCTCTTTGTTTTCTTTGGACTCAGGTGCAGTCTATTTCCTTGTAATAGAAAACGATCTTTTCTTCAATTATTTTTTTTTCCTAAATAGCTCTCAAAAACAGAGATAAATGGGGTCACAATCATTCCACACTTTGCCAGAGTAACTAAACATGAACACGCACTCACGTGCCTCGGGCAGTATCTCTAAGGTCCAGGTTGGGGTTTTGATGAGGTTTCCTTCCCACCCTCCGAAACACACCAACGCATGTTAGGTCTGACCGAGTTTGGGTGCTTCCAGGTTTGGGGGCGATGAAGTTTTTAGTGCACTTGTGAGTCATCAATGTAATGCCCACTGCTCCCGGCTCTGTGCCCTGGAGCCCAAGCCCTCGCTGGCCTGGCCGAGCTGGTCTGCACCACCCGCTGGCTCTGGTGGCAGGGGACTCAGCGCCATCTAGTGTCCACTGGCAGCATAGCTAGACCGACTTCCTGCTCAGAACCAACTCCCCTTGCACACTGCAGTCGGTGACCGCAAGGGACCACACATTTGATTACGGTGTTTTGTTTTGTTTTGTTTTGTTTTGTTTTTTTCTTTCTGTATCACTGGGTGTTGAAACTCCAGGCTCTGGTGAGCTCCGTTGTTTTTCAAAGGAGCTACGTCAACTCCAATGCCGTGGCCCCGTTCCCATTCCCTCAAGGCTCCTTCCCACCACGTTCTGCTCTGTGGCAGACTTCTGTTGCTCTGTTGCCACCCCCTGCAGCTGGCGTTGTGTACAAGAGCTTTCTGGAAAGGAGAGGTTCCTTAGGATCCACTTGGCACCATAGCATGCTTCTCCTTGTACAGCGTGTCCTGTGTTAGAGACAGAGCTCTTGTCATCCCTCCCGATTTTTGATTCTTCTCTTTTTTCAGATTGTCTACAAAGCCTGGCTGTGTTCCCAGTACTTTGAAGTCGCTCAGTTTAACTGCAGAAAGACAATTCCTTGCAAGCAATACTGTTTGGAGGTTCAGACGAGGTGTCCGTTTATTTTACCCGACAACGATGAAGTCATCTACGGGGGACTCTCCAGCTTCATCTGTACAGGTACAGTGGGTGGTGGGGTCTGGCCCACAGCCCCTCCCACTGCTCTGCTTTCCTGGGGGACGCTGGTTGGCTTTGTTGTTTCCTTCTACGGATCGATGTAACCTTGAAGATACGCCTGGTAGTTTTCCATGCTTTCCTCAGAACTTGGTGTGGAGAGATCACATTATCTACAGAGTGCCCGTGACCCACAACATTAGCTTTGCAAAAGGATGATTCTGGGGAAAATGTTAGCAATCATGAGGGATGTTTGAATCTGACTTACAGTAGTCGGATGCTGTGTACATCGTGGCATTACACAAGAACAGAGGACGTGACAAGGCCAGTTAAATTATGCTGCTTCTTCACATGGGGCTGTTTTTCAGAGAAGTTTTGTGTTACTTCACCTTAAATAAGTGTCAAGAGCATAAAGAACCATCTATGTAAGTTATTTGTTTATGTGTGTGTGTGTGTGTTAGAGATGCACAACAAAGGCTAGATACAATTTTATCTTATAATCCCCATAACAACGTTTGCTTCTTTCAACAAATGACTCAGACTGGGCCAAACACCAATATCAGCGTTCAATTTCTGGATATTCACAAGCATTACATAATTTAGACACAGAATAAAATGTAAAGAATAAGAGTAATTTTTTTAAAGATTTTATTTATTTATTCGACAGAGAGAGAGAGAAAGATCACAAGTTGGCAGAGAGGCGGGCAGGGGAGGGGGAAACAGGCTTCCTGCTGAGCAGAGAGCCCGAAGTGGGACTTGATCCCAGGACCCTGAGATCATGACCCTAGCCGAAGGCAGAGGCTTAACCCACTGAGCCACCCAGGCACCCCAAGAGTAATTTTTTTTTAACTAAATGGTGAGTAAACAAGTGAGAACAAGCCCCTTTGCCATGGTGAAGTGATAATCAGTCGTTGCTCTACACTATCCCAGTACAAAAAGTGCTGGGTGGTCCTTCCCACTAGATGGCTTCAGTTGCGGCAGGGCTAATTTTCAGGTTGTAAGGATAAAATGCTACTATACGTATCGAGAAACATGAAAGACTCCTTCATGCAGTAAACTTTGTGAAACCCCCTAGAAGGGTGCCATATTGAGATGTTCAACATGAGAGTGTATCAAATTAGTTCTAGATCCCGGATTCATACACCTCTCCACCAGCCATCCTGTTCTAAGTCTATGTGATAAGACTTAGAGTCAGGAGACAGTTAACCACATTTCTCCATTAAGAATTTGCCTTAAGAACTGACTCTTTCCTGTGCTGCACAGTCTTGTGAGAAGAAGATCTAAGTGAAGTCTAAAGATACGGGCTTTTGTCCTATTTCCATTAAATACTTTCTCTCTGAGCAATCAGACAGCTCGTCATTAGTAAATAAGTAATAGCAAATACCCTCTGGTGTGTTTGCTATGCAGATTATGGATAAGAGAAAAGCATGAGATACGTCATCAAATGGCAAGAGTCATTGTACATAAGAAAGTGATTTGTAGAATGTAAATGAATTTACCAACCATTTTTTGTTATTCATTGAGACCACCTTCCATCTCCTCTCCGATGGGAAGACATGGCAAGAGTGAGAGAGAGAAGAGGGAAAGAGACAGAAAATGAAAGGGGAAAGAGGAAGGAAAGGAAGAAGGAGAGAAGGAAGGAAATAAATTAGTATCATCTCCCTTTAAATTTGAGCTGAAATTCATCAGGCACAGGCTGTTAATTTCCTTGACATTCACAAAAAAACTTTCCATAAATGGTCATTAAGATGACGTCCTCTGCTCGACATCACGGTCCAGCAGGTGTCCATGTTTTTGACCTCAGAGAAACTTGTGGCATTTCACGAAAAGGCTGTATGTTTGTTCATTCACAGGTAACTAGATGTTTTTCCTAGAGAAAGTCAGGAGCTTTCACCAGGTTCTCAAAGTAGACAACAACTCAAAACTTCAAATGAAGGACTAGATTGTTGAGGCTTTGAGGTTGTTGTCTACTTTGTTTGAATATTCATTCTTCTTCCTTGTACACTTTCAAAGTCATCAGAAAGCTAAAGATGGGTTATAATCTCTTTCTGCAAAACATGGGCAGAAGGTCCCCCATATAAATATATATATTTATATATATAAATATATATATATATATATTTATTAATTGAGGTATCATTGACACACAATGTTACTTTGGTTTCAGGTGTACAAGGTAGTGATTCAACAGGTTTACACATTAGGCTTTGCTCACAACAAGAGTAGCTTCCACCCTTCACCACGTAACACTATTATAATTCATCAACTCTATTCTTGTGCCTTGTTCCTGTGACTTAATCATTTCGTAACTGGAGGTCTGTACTTCTCACTCTCCTTCACCTGTTTTGTTCATCCCCCCACACCCTTCCCCTCTGGCAGTTTATTTTTCTGTATTTATGGGTCAGTTTTTGCTTTTGTTTGCTCATCTGGTTGGCTGGTTGGTTTTTTCGATCCCAAATGTAAGTGAAATCATCTGGTAATTGTCTTCCCCTTCATGATCTTAATTGTCTTTGAGTTTTGGAAATTCAGCTTTTTCATAGCCATGGCTTCATCATTACAGGAAAGAGACAGGAAAAGGGAGTTGTTTCACTGGGCCCAGAGAAAATGCCATGGAGCCTAGAAGACTTGGGGGAGAATCCCATCACTCAGTCCCCAGAACCTACCTCTTCATTCACCACTCTCCGTTGGGCTCGCCTTCCTTTCACTGCTCAGCTTCTCAAAAAATGTGCAGAATGAATTCTGAAGGCATTTTACTGATGCTCTACAATTTTTTTTTGACAGAAAAGATAATAATCTTCAGATTGAGCTTCTTTTCTAAGGTGTGACCAGGCCTTCTTAAAGAATTCTTCTCTCTTGGTAACTAGCAACCACAATGTCTCCCTCAGATGTCCTTTGAATTTTGCTGCTGGACCTGGACGAGAGAGATGTTTCTATTTATGACAGTCACTTGCTGGCTTGTCACTACTGATGATGGTTCCAAACATGACCCCCCCAAGAATAGCATCCTTCTGGGAAGAAATTAACCCAGAGCACAACTCCCAGGGACCAAGGGGTTTGTCACACTTCTAGAAGAACTAGGTAGACTTTTATAGGTATATCATTTATTCTCGAACATTGTCACACAGTTTTTGGTGGTTCATCTCTTACAAATAGACATGAAGATCCAAACAAGTCACCTTTTTGTGACTTGTGACTTTTGTGATGGAGTACATATGAATCATGCCAGGTCCTTTATGCATTTTGAATGAAATATCCTCGGTACTCAGGCAGAATTGGACTAAATATAGTAGAGAAATAGAATTTTTTTTCTAGTTTCCCATCTGGCTGCAGATAACCGAAGGCCCCCTGGGATGGCAACTCTGCTATCCTATAGCAACTCTGCATGTTCTCAAATGGTCATAGACCTATAGGATGTCTTCCTTATTGAAATAGAGTTAAACACAGTTCTAGGAAAAGAAATTAACCAAGAAGTTGGTCTTAATCTTGCCTTCAGTAATTCCACTTTTTGTTTTAATTTTTCCCCATTCTATATGGTGAAAAATATATAATCATTTATCATCAAGAGTTGAAAGAATAGACAGACTGCCCTTAAAATTCCACGTATTTAAATATGGAGGTTTCCCACTATTGGAAGTACATCCGATGCACAGATTCCAGAAGAATAGATCTCCCCTCTAGAGTCAACCTCAAAAAAGAATTCAATAAGCACTTTCCTACAGATGGCTCGTTGCCAGATGCTGTCTGAGGGAGTCTCAATTTTGTTCAAGGTTCCTCTCCATGGTAACAAACCAGTAGTGTGTGATGCCCTTTCCAGAGAATCCTCTGCATCCAGTCTTTTAGGGATGTAGGATTATAGGACATTCAGTTCTTCCTCTCAGAGATGCTTTTTTACCTATAGACTGACACTCAGGATTCCTGTCATTTACAAAAAGGGCATCTCAGCCCTTGGATTCAGCTTTGGTGACAGTTATTAGATTATTAGTGACAGTTATTAGATTCAGTATTTAGTGATTATTAGTATTAGTATAGTATTAGTATTTAGTGATTATTAGTAATATTAGATTCAGTATTTAGACAGTTATTAGATTCAGTATTTGAATGCAAAATATTTTTTTATCTAGATCACCTGCTACTTCATATGTCTATAATCCTTAGTAAGCCGGTCACTTACGAAGAAAACTTAACTGAGAATCCCTCTCTACCACTGCTCATTGTCTTTGAAGATTTTGCAGAAGGTCATGGCCAAATGTTCTAACCACAAACGTGGATGACAAGAAGAGTACCTCCGTATACGTTAAATTTTGATTCTGTTTTAGGAGACAAAGGAAAGACACTTTTTCTTTTAAAGCATAGAGCAGACACATCACTGAAGGAGTATTTGAAAAATTAATGGGGGAGCAATTCTACGCGCTGTCAGGGTGAACGCTGTGTTTTAATGGTAGACATTGCTGAGCTCAAACTTTCCAAGGTGGGTTCTGTTCTCGGGCTCCTTTCACATAATGCGCCGCTGTTTTAGACCGTTTCTTCAGCTCCCAAGTGCAGGGGTGGAGTCGGTCTGGATTCCGGTGTCAGCCCTCCCCGCGGGGATCACGCGGGCTTCCCTGCACCCCTCCTTCTCCAAGCCCCGGGAGCCGTCCCGAGCGCTTACCCGCACGGGGGAGCGCGGGGAGCGGAGGATCTGGGGCTGCGGGCGCCGTGGTAGCAACATTAGGAAAGTCACGGCTGGAAGGATGGACGGAATCGGGTCGCCAGGATCTGCTGCTGCATTTTTCATAAGTTATTGCAAGAAAGACAGTACAGTTGGTCGGCGGGGGCTCCTGACCATGGACATGAGACATAGTTTGAGAAATCTCTGTAAATTCTGCATTTCGTCTTTTGGGGCTGTGACAAGAGTAAGGTTATGGTTCTGTCCCCGGGGGGAGCGCAGTGGGCGGCTGTTGCCGGTGGCGGTGGCGGTGGCGGTGGCGGTGGCGGTGGCGGTGGCCGTGGCGGCGGCGGTGGCGGTGGCGGTGGCGGTGGCGGTGGCGGTGGCGGAGCGGGTAGAAGCGATGGGGGCGCGCGCCCCCTGGTGGCGCGGCTGCGCTGCTGCAGCCGGCGGGCGAGAGCAGGAGGGAGTCCCCCTGAGGAAAAGGGGGGGAATCCTTTGATGTACATATTTGTCAGATTAGAGAGGAATTTTTTTAACGTCTTATGTCTCATAATTCACTGGAGAGCATTCACAACTGGGAGAAATTATTTCCAAAATCCAGTTCTGACACGACTGGGAGTTGATAAGTGTGTTTTTTTTGTTTTTTAATAACATAAAAGATTTTCTCATTAAAAAAGATTATGTGAATGGAAAAAACAGCTGCCCGTAGGTTTTAATTTGTACACCGATGCTATCTTCAACTTCTGTATTTTCCTCAGTGTGTGAATATTTTCACTGTTTCCTAGAATGCGGTGGAGGCAGAGAACACAGGGACCAAATGACACTTTTGTTCCAGGGCCCTTTATAGTCCCAGACCTTCTAATCAATATATAAAAAATAAGGCCAAAAGAGAAATTTGAGGGGAGATGGCATGACTAGAGTAAAATAAGGAAATACGAAACTGGATTATTAAAAAAAAAACAAAACAACAACGAGTACAATGTAGTAACTTTGTGTTCTGGGGATGTCTTCTTCCATTAAAACCTGGTACTTTTTGAGGCTTATTCAAATTTGCATATTCTGATCTGAGTTCAGGTCTTCATCCTCAAGGCTGTCTTCCCCGATGCCACTCCGACATGTTCCCAATGGCTCCGACTTGCCTCAAACAGAAGGATAATGCAGAAAACAGGCACTGAACAGCAGCTAGGATGTCTAGGTTCTGCCCGTAACTTGAATTTTGGGAAGTCAGGCCCTCTAGAAGGTTTCCATGTCTTCATCTCTCCGAGAGGCTAACAGAATCTGGAGTTTAATGGAGACCATCTCTGGTCTATATGGTCCTCCCGGAAATTGCCATCACTCCAGAGCAAAAGGAAGACCACATGTCCCTTCAGGTTGGGGCAGAAAGATACCTGCCTCCTGAGTGATTCCAGGGGGAGCTGTGGGTAAACTCAGCTAGTTCCAGCCTTGCTGAAAGCGGGGTGCATACCCGTCACAAGCCTGCTCCCGAGACCAACTCGGGGAATTCTAACAGAGCTCAAGGAGTGCTCCTATGCTGCATCTCTACACCCCGCCTGATGGAAGAGAACTGGAAGGGGTCAGACCAGGAACATTGAGGAAACCAGGCGTGGAACCAGCCCGGAGAAGCGTGCAGCCTGGATTGCAGCAAGCTCAGAGCGAAGTGCTCCAAAGAGCCAACAAGGGCCACACCTGTGGCCATTTCCTGACCTGGCATCGGGCAGGTGAGCCCTGCAGGTGGACTGAGCAGAAAGCTCGCCTCCTTGAGGCCACATCCCAGGGAGGCTGCGAGGGACATCAGCCCACAGTCGCCCGTTAACCTACAGCACAAGTGACCCCTCCTATGTCTGACAGCGAGGTCTGGTCCTCTCTGAACCCCCAGGATGGAGAGTCACTGCTTGCCCAAGACAGAACTACTGAATGCGACCCTAATGGAGGGGCAGTGCCAGCCACGGGGACGACAAGTTGGTCAGTCTGGACTTTGGTGGAATCAAACTGTCCGAGATTCTCTCTGGAGCACGCAGGGGGGTGAAATACTCATCCTCGGCAGGTTTCCTGGACCTCTGAGTGGCTTGTAAGACACAGAAGTGCTTACAGCTGGCACGGGGGCCGGGAAGGAGGTAAGGCGAGGGGAGAACGCGAATTCGGAAACTTTAGTTAGGAAGGGTCCGGCAAGGAAGAATCTCCCAGAACAAGTGAAATCTTACTTAACAACGGTGTGTACCTGCTTCTTCTGGATTCGACATCTCTGTGAGGCCCCTGTGTCCTCCTCGGAGCTGGTCGAGACACCAAGCTGCTGTAGACATTGTAGTTTGCTCACAGGATCGTGGAATTCATCCATTTCCGAGCTCAGCCTGAATTACACAGCTCGCCCCGTCTGATGTTCACTTTGCAGACGATTATAGAGCCCCCCAACACACAGACACACACACACACACACACAAAAAGAACGTTGTTATTCCAGAAAGAAGACTGGACCCACATTCCCTGGCTGTTAGTTCAGTGTTTGTATTACTAGCACCACAGGAATTCAGCCATCAGTCCACCCTGAGATTAGCCTGTAAGTGATTGCTTCCTTCCCGCACAACCTCTGGAGAGCGCGGGTCCCTAGATGAGAGGGAGGACCGACCCCAGCTCACAGCCTGCGTAACGCGTCTTCAGCTGTTCAACACACACGCCAAATGTGAGCGCTGCTCATGTTCTCTGCCCAGCCCATTGTTTTCCAATCGAAGGAAAGAGAACTGCCAAGCTCTGTTTTCTGGAAAATGCACTGAGATGGCAAACTTTTTCAGATCACTTAGCAAGGATTTCAGGTGGTGTACGCACAGACCTGCACAGGTGTTAGAGGAAAAGGTTGTGAGAAAAGCCCAAGGTCCCTAAAATGTTTGGGTAAATATTGTCTAAACAAACTTTGTGTTTGGTCGTAAATATATGTTTGTGTCATGTAAGGAAATAATACATTAGGTAAACTTTAAAAATGAAAATGAACCAATTTTTCTCAATTTTGAACTCCTGTGCGCTTTTTGTTTCTTTGTTTTTTGGGTGGATTTTGTTTGTTTGTTTGTCTGTTTGTTTGTTTTGATGGCTTGGCTTGAAATTACCAGAGGAGATGGTGATTGTTAATCACAATTTCTAGTTTATCAGGTAATCACAATGTCTACGCTTTAGGAAAAGAATATTAGAACATACCTTCAATGTGCAGTTTCTTCAAATTAATATAATTTAGAAACTCAGTCCTTATACGCATGATGCAGTCATTGTCTGAAGCAAGTTATAAATTTTCTTTGAAAATAATTTTCACAGGGTCACCTGGGTGGCTCCAGCTGTAAGGGTCCACCTTCATCTTGGGTCACGATCCCAGGGTCCGGGGATTGAGCCCCTCGTCGGACTCCCTGCTCAGTGGGGAGTCTGGTTTTCCCTCTCTCTCTACTCCACCCCCCCAACTCATGCTCTCTGTCTCTCCCAATTAAATAAAATCTTTAAAAAGAAAACAAAGAAAATAATTTTCCCTCTAGAGTATTCTCTTCAGGCCTCAGGAGATTTATCTGAAAGTGTGTGTACACATGCAAACACACACAGACATGTAGCCATATATATATAATTAACTCATATATACAAGTCACACATACAATCTAAATGTGCATATAACTAAATGAGCTAAATTTCACCAGTAATGCAAGTAATTGTGGAAGGAAATATCTTTAAAAATTGACCATCGGTTTTTAAGCGTGACTTTAAAATTAATTTTAAAGCCAATTCCAAGAACAGGAGTGAGTCTAGTGCAGGAAAGACCACATGGATGGAGTTAATGTTTAACCTCCCCAAAGGAATGCTTGGAAATACAGAGCCCAGTTGACGATAAAACGTCCAGGCTGCTATTTAAGACAACAGTGTTATTGCCTTTATTACCCTATTGGTTGCACAACCTTCAGTCCCAAACGTGCCATATTGTCTCTTTATTTACCGGCTGATGCTGCCCGAAGTCAAGCAGAGAGTCTGAAAACACTAACTTCGCCACGACACTTCTTCCCTCCTGTGAGCGTCAGGTTCGGGGTCGCCTTCTTGACATTCTCTCCTTACTGGACATTCCATCATCAGAGGGGAAAAACATCTTTGTTGGGTTGTCTTGGGTCACTGGCCATGATTCATTCTTTCTTTGTGTATGTGGGCTTGGAAAGCCCCAGAAAGTCCAGCATCTTCCTCCACCTTTGGGGACAAACCCGGCAAGGGAAATTAAAATAATTCCAACCACAAGAGAAATAATTGTCCTGAGATAGGATCTCTTGCTTCCTGTCTCATGAATTCTTACAGAGATCACTTAAAAATGTGAAGCCCCAGGCGCCTGGGTGGCTCAGTCCTTAAGCATCTGCCTTCGGCTCGGGTCATGATCCCAGGGTCCTGGGATTGAGCCTGGCATCGGGCTCCCTGCTCAGCGGAAAGCCTGCTTCTCCCTCTCTTGCTCTCCCTGCTTGTGTTCCCTCTCTCGCTGTCTCTCTCTGCATCAAGTATATAAATAAAATCTCTAAAAAAGGTAGAGTCCATCTTGAATGTGCACGGCCAATGTGGAGTGTGATCCTCCAAGGTCCAATGTTACCTGCTTATCCCATGAATAGATAAAGTCAGTATCTTTGCCAAACACGCCGTGTGGTAGAGGCCAGTTTTCAGGGACTGGATACAAAGCCACACTAGTTCTCACTAGCTGTCGTGACTCCTGCAATGTCCTTCCCTGTCCGCCGGGACGGTGGGTAGACATGGGCGCTGGGTCCCGCCCTGCTCACCACTGCTCTGCGCCTCATAGACAACAGAATTTCCGCCCACTGCATCTATGGGGAGAAACAAAACCTCATGACCCCACTGATGTCACCGAGACTAAAGCAGCTAGGAGACGCACCCGAAATAAAGACATTGTATTTGCTTAGTTTTGAATTGGTAATACGTGCATATGCACAGTATTTGAAGGATACCAAGGAGTGGAAATGAAGCCAGGCCCTTCCCCCCTCCACCCAGCCACACAGTCGTCGGCTAGAAATGTATCACTATCCAACCAGTTCCAAATCGACGGCATTTAGGTAATTTCTAATGTGTTATTAAGTCTGGTTTGGCAAGGGCTGTTTTTGGTGCTGTATCATTTCCTACACTTGTGATATTATCTGCAGGATAAATGCTGCACCAAGAGACTCGCTGAGTCAGAGGGTCTACGCAGTTAGCATTTGGAAGAAACTCACCCTGTGGCCCATTCAGGGGAAGGATCATGCCTTTCTCAAAGTCCTCGCGCCCTTAGGTGGTCCCTAAGCTCCTGCCCCGGATTAGATCTGTTTGCTGTGACCCCCCTGCCCTGCCAGGCTCACTTGTCATCCCTTCTCCTTTGGATCCCTGCCAGGCACACCCTTTGCCATACCTTCACCTGGCTAGCCCCTTGCCATCTGTCATTCTCTTAGGCCCCTGACACCCTGAATTTGGGCTGTGGCCCGGTCTTGTAAGCCCACTGTGCTGCAGGGCGCTTCCTTACATGGGACTGGTCCATCCCCCTGCCTCACGGTGAACTGGGTGGGGGCCAGAACTTAATGGTGCTTCTGACCATGTCCCCAGGGCCCACAAAAGTGCCTCACCCAGAGTGCTCGGTAGACAAAAACCTAATGAATGAATTTGGGTAACAGCCCAAAGAGTGGTTGGCCCCGTCGTAAGGAAGGAGAGGACCTCTGAGGTTAGGGAAGCACCTCAGGAAGGTAGGGTGGTGTGCGGCATGTTCCAGGAGCCTGCAGGTGCCTCTGCCTGGATCCCTCTGCCCACAACATCACGTGATTGCAAACAAAAGGGAACTGGAAGTTAGATACACTTTAACAACCCGTTCTTCTGTGGAGACAAGAGAAAGTCATCATTTATGCACCACACCCAGTGCTCCATGCAATACATGCCCTCCTTGATACCCACCACCAGGCTCTCCCAACTCCCACCATCCTCCCCTCTAAAACCCTCACATTGTTTTTCAGAGTCCACAGTCTCTCATGGTTCACCTCCCCTTCCAGTTTCCCTCAACTCCCTTCTCCTCTCCATCTCCCCATGTCCTCCATGCTATTGGTTATGCTCCACAAATAAGTGAAACCATATGGTGATTGACTCTCTCTGCTTGACTTACTTCACTCAGCATAATCTCCTCCAGTCCCGTCCATGTTGCTACAAAAGTTGGGTATCCATCCTTTCTGATGGAGGCATAATACTCCATTGCATATATGGACCATATCTTTTTTATCCATTCATCTGTTGAAGGGCATCTTGGTTCTTTCCACAGTTTGGTGACTGTGGCCATTGCTGCTATGAACATTGGGGGACAAATAGCCCACTGCATCTGTTCACTACATCTGTATCTTTGGGGTAAATACCCAGCAGTGCAATTGCAGGGTCATAGGGTAGCTCTATTTTTAATTTCTTAAGGAATATCCACACTGTTTTCCAAAGTGGTTGCACCAACTTGCGCTCCCACCAACAGTGTAAGAGGGTTCTCCTTTCTCCATATCCTCTCCAACACTTGTTTCTTGTCTTGTTAATTTTGGCCATTCTAATTGGTGTAAGGTGGTATCTCAATGTGGTTTTGATTTTAATCTCCCTGATGGCTAGTGATGATGAACATTTTTTCATGTGTCTGTTAGCCATTTGTATGTCTTCTTTGGAGAAGTGTCTGTTCATATCTTCTGCCCATTTTTTGTTGTGATTATCTGTTTTGTGTGTGTTTAGTTTGAGGATTTACATTTTAAATGCTTCCTCCCACCCCGCCAAAGTGAGTGTCCCAATTCTGTCCCCAACCCCCTTAATTCATAGCTTGATGTCCTAACCCCTCAGTGCCTTAGAATGTGACCTTATTTGAAAGTAGGGTTTTATGGAGGTAATCATGTTAAAATAAAGTCATTAGCCTGGTCCCTCATCCAATATTGATTAATGTATGCATTAGTTTGCTAGGGCTGCCATAACGAAATGCCACTGGCTGGGTGGTTTAAATAGCAGAAATTAATTTCCTCACAGTCCTGGAGGCTAGAAGTCCAAAACCAAAGGGCTGATGGGTTTGGTTTCTCCCAAGGTCTCTGTTTGTCCACTTCCTTGAAGTGTCTTCACATTGTCTTCCCTTTGTATGTCCTCCTGGTGTCTCCTTCTGTGTTCAAATGTCCTCTTTCCCTAGGACATCAGTCAGAGCAGATTAAGACTCCCCACCACCGAAGATCTCATTTTAAATTCATCACCTTTTTAAAGGGACTATTTCCAAAGACAGTTTTAGGAGACACAGTTTGTCCCACAAGAACAGGCTCATAAAATAGGGAAAGTTGGACACACAGAGAGAAGACACTGTGAAGAGGCACAGGGAGAAGCTGGTCATCTGCAAACCAACCAGCCAACACCCTGACCTTGGACTCCCAAGTGCCCAGAACTGTGAGACCAGGCATTCCTGTTGTTCAAGGTCCCCTCTGTGGCACTGAGTCATGTCAGCTCCCAGCAATGACTAGAAATTTTGGAGTAAAACAGACACATTCAATATTGTTTGTTCAAGAATAGAAAAATGTCTAAGTCTTATATGAAGACAAATTTTGTATACTTCAAAAGTTCTGGAGGATTAGAGGAGAGGAAGCAATAAAAAGGAATTATAAAGGCAATGAGAGAGCTCAGCAGAGAGGATTTAGAGGATAATACTTATGTAGGAAGAGCAATAATGAAGAAGAGAGAGTATTAACCATTACAGATCATTTTTAATTGTAAGATAAAATTATTTTTGTAAATTTCATGAATCTCCTTTTGAAGTTTAGAACCACAGTTGGTTTGCAACTGTTACCGTGTGTTCTGTGTCCACATTTTCATGGTCCAACAATTAGATTTTTAACTCTGAATCTGAAATCTGTGGTTCTCAGGATACTGCTGTTAGAGCACTTTTGTTTTGGAAAAATTTAACCACTTTCTGTACATTCTGCTTAATACTGCTGTATAAAGTCTATAGCAAATGAGGGGGGAGGGGAAAACTCTAGCCAAATAAACTTTCCATCTCTAGATAAATAGTTTCCCATTTGGAAATGTCCTAATCACTTCTAAGCTACTCTTGTATCAGAAGGAAATGTAACATATAACAGTTGTACTAAAATTATGGACAGCTTTTGAATTCTAAATTTTAATCCTTTCAAAAAGAATGGTTTATATCTATGTTCATTGCTGTTATTCTTTCCAAAAAGACATGACTTTTGAAAGCTTGGAGAAACTTCCATTAGGGAAAAGCATCAAATGTATTGAAAAATCACGAGCTCCATCAATTAGCACAAACAGAAGCAAATGTGGGGATTAGGGGACTTAGTCCCCTAGGGGGACTTCTTGTGTGAGGGAGACTAGGAGACTCCTTGTGTGAAATCATGAAAGTTCTTTCCTGAAAGGAACATGGCTGTCACCCAGTGTTGTGGTAGGTCTCACACTGGCTCTAAGGACCATTCCCTGGACTGAGGAAGAATTGAAGTGTCACTGAGAACAGGTCCAGTGATCACTAAGAAATACCTGCAGGGTGAAATATCAGTCAGGGCTTTGCTTGACTACTATTTATCCAACACAATAGCTCACTGGTTAAATCTGACAGATAATAACACTGAAGAGTAGGGAAATTAGGAAGCCTTCCCAAGTTTCCATGGAAGCTGGCATGAGAAACCACAAGAAAAACCACAGAAGAAGCCATGGCATCTGACTTCCGGCCCAGCACAGCACCCGTTCGTGCTCGCTGGTCCTTTTCACCAGGACTTTACTTAGTAACTGCCATATCTGACCTTCTCTTCACTGTGACTTTCTTACCACATGCTTGACTTGAGAAGGTCTTAGCTCTTCTGGCTTCTACTGTAAGATGCCTCCTATGCTAGATAGAAATGTCCAGGGATAAATGTGGTGAATGTATGTAAAATTCTATTCTTGGGGCACTGGATGGCTCAGTTGATTAGGTGTCTGACTCCTGGTTTTGGCCCAGGTCATGATCTCAGTTTCCTGAGATCACACTGGGCATGCAGCCTGCTTAAGATTCTCTCCCTCTCCCTCTGAGCCTTCCCCTTACATCTCTCAAATAAATTAATAAATCTTTTTTTTAAATTATATTCTTTCTCCTCCATATTTTACATCCTGAAAAGTATGTTCTATGTCCTTTCCTCCTAAGTATTTTCTTTTGCATTTTCACACATTCAACAAAAATTTCCCAAGGACCCATTGCATTAATTTTCTTTGGCTGCCCTAAAAAACTGTCACAAGCATAGCATTTAAAGGCTTAAAACAACACAAATATGTTATCTCACAGTTGTGCACACAGATATCACCAGGCTAAAATCAACATGTCCAAAGGCTGTGTTCCTTCTATAGACTCGAGAAGAATGTCTGATTCCTGATCGTTCTGATTGCCGGCAGAATTCATTTCCTTGCTGTCATCGGACCAACGTCCCCTTTCCGTGCTGGCTGTTTGCTAAGAAAGCGCCCAGCTTCTAGAAGCCACCCACATTCCTTTGTTTGTGATTCCCCATCTCCATGTTCAAAGTCAGCAATGGTGGAGAAGATTCACCCATCTTTCTTACCCACGATTTGAACTTCTTCTTTCCATTTTAAGAGATCATGTGATTAGGTTAGTTTTACTTGGATAATCTTCCTATTTGAAGTTTGGCTAATAAGCAACCTTCATTCTGCATCCCTAATTCCTTTTTTGCCATGTAACCAGATGTTCACAGGTTCTGGCATTTGGATATGGGCATCTCTGGGGAGCCATAATTTTGCATACATCTATTATTAGGCATTATGCCAGATGCTGGTGATGGAAAGATTAATAGATGTGATTCATAACCCAAGAAACACAAGTTCATTTCTAGAGGTGAACAAATTACAGAAAATCTGGACTGGCATCATTACACTTAAAGTATGAACAAAGTACAGAGGAGGAAGGGGACAATTCACTCTATCTCCATAACTTTTCTTATAAGTATGGAAAGTGTTATTATCACAAATGCACAGACATGAAAAGGGGTTACAGAGAAACTATATTTCCCTAGGTTTAAACAGGTTATTTCCCATGCAAAGATAAAATCCAGGAAGAAGATTTAGTCCATGGCTTTGGGGCTACCTTCCTGGGTCACTACCACTGCTGGTACCACCACTGGGAAGACTGTTACCAGCCACCAGTTGTGAGTGCGCAGTATGGGCAAGACATTCTGCAGAGCACTAATGGTACCTCATCTCTCCAGGGCCTCACCATGTCTCCATGAGGACACTCTGTGGTGGGGACTCCTGCAAGTTGCAGAAACCTAACTAAAACTGACTGAAGCAAAATGAGAATTCATTGGTTTATTTAATTGAGGAACCCAGAGATAAACTTCAGAGTGTCTTATATATTACTCGTTAGATTGATGACAGATGGATAGATACGTTGATGGACAGATTATGGGAACACATGGATCAGTGAGATATATCAGTATATTGATCTATAGGTCCACATGGAGAGATTAAGTATAGATGTGGATCAAACACTATTTCTAGCTCCAAAGCTCACTCTACTCTTTCTCTCTGGCTCTGAGCTCTGCTTTTCTCTCTGTTAATTGATTTTACCAACAACTACAAAATTACAACTTCTCAGTTTAGAAATTGTAGCAGGAAGAGACCACCCCATTCCCAACGTTTCTGCAGAAGACCTGCATTGAACCAGTAGTCTTAACCTAGGTCCTGTGCCCACACGTGAGCAATCAGGGTGGCGTAGCCCAGTCAGGTGACCCAGGGACCCTCCTGTGGGGGGGGGGCGGGAAGGGCTGCCCAGGCTCACCTGCACTGCGTCCATCCAGTGGAGGAGGACTTCTCCCAAAACAAACTGCACCTGCTCTGCTCGGGGGTGAGCCATGTTCTCGGTACTGAACTGTGGCTGCTCACCACACCACACAGTCCTGCCCCCAAGGAGACCAAGGAGGCATGCATGGCTTCCCCAGAAGGACTGTCCTGGTAAACCCTGAGGCAGAGCCCAAAGCAGCCTCATCCTAGACACTGTGCTCAGTGTCCCTATGCTACCAAGGACATGAAGGAATGAGACATCTCTTTGAAAAATCTAACCGTTTTGGTCAAATAGCTTAAAAACCCATAGCATCTTTTCCATGAAGTAATATTTAGTGCTACATGGATACTCAAAAATCATTTAAAAATGTTTAGTGAGTCTGCATGGACAAAAAGGAGGTAAGAAAAACCCTAATCTACCACCAAGAGGAAAATAACATTCTACACGGTGAATAGGGCTTTGAATTATTAAATATGCCTCTATGGCATAATTTAATGTTTGGATAACAACACAGTCCATGAGCATAGTGTAAATTACTTCAGTGTTTTACTGAGTCCAGGACTACAGGAGACATCTACTCAAGACATATATGCGCACTTACTTCTATACACTTTGGGATTAGTTCCCTAAACTCACTGAAGTGGGCTTGGTGGATGAAAGACCACACACAAGTTTAGCCGTGGATGTTTATTGCCAAAAACTCAGAAAGTCGGGGCGCCTGGGTGGCTCAGTCGTTAAGCGTCTGCCTTCAGCTCAGGTCATGATCCCAGGGTCCTGGGATGGAGCCCTGCCCTGCTCAGTGGGAAGGAAGGTGCTTCTCCCTTTCCCACTCCCCTGCTTGTAGTCCCTCTCTCTCTGTGTCAAATAAATAAAATCTTTAATAAAAAAAAATACCTCAGAAAGTTTATGACAACATAAATTCTCACTAGCAGTGTGCTATACCTCTCATTTCTTACTCCTTTGAGGACATAGTGGGGTACCATAATGAATGTTTCTCCAAGTTCTAAGTGAAGTATTATGCATCATTACTTTTCAGTTCTTCAGATACTAATATTTGGACTTTTTTTTTTTACATTGGTTCTTTTTATTTCTCTTTTCTATTGCTTTCTTACATCTACTTTCAATTTAATACATAATCTTTTCTTCTTTCCTTTCTTTCTTTCTGTCATCAGCCATGCACATTCTCTTTTTCCTGCATCTGTCTCTTGCGGGCAACACAGAATTTTTAAGAATGCTGTTTCACCCACATGGAGTGGGATGCTGACACATCAAACAACACAGATGTCAAGCAGAGGGGACGCAGGGGGCTTACCTTCTCCACACATTAGTTTATATTCTGTTGCCTCTGAGAGACATTTGCTTCAAAACACATCCCTACTAGTCTTCCTATCTTCCCAGTGTAATAGGTCTTCTACGAAACCCATATTCTTGGTCCCTCAAAGAAGAATGGTAACTGAGTGTTAAATCCTGTTATATATCAAGAAGGTGGAGGAGGAGGAGGAGCAGGTGGAGAAAGAGGAGAAGGTGAAGAAAAAGGAGAAAAAGAAGGAGGGGGAGAATGGGAAGGAGAAGAAGAATTATTCTCTGGTGTTTTATCTCAATCACTTTAAATTTATTTTTTGGCTAATTAGCAACCATCATCAGGCTCCTTTGCATTTTGTTAAAACCTGAGTCTTTTTTTCAATGGCAGACCTAAACCAATGACCCCAGGGGGCGACAATCAGAAAGCAAAATAGAAATAATTCAAAATGTCACTGGGTGAAATGAATCATGATTATGCCGCTCTACCTGGCATTCTAACTAAGGAAATAAACAATTAACCTTGCTGCTGCCTAAGACATTCCCTCTGGCAAGTGGTGTGCCAGACTTTCCCTCGGTGGAAAATATGTGTGAAGAGAAGATATAACTTTGTTTTTCATGGAAGTGTGCCTTCTGACCATGAGTGATATCATCTTCAAATGGACCCATACTCTGTCCACCAACTCCCACCTACCTGCCAACAGTGTGATTGCTTCCAACGTTTCTGTAATTCCTCTTTGAAAAATTGTTATCTTTTTTTTTTTTAAAGATTTTATTTATTTATTTGACAGAGAGAAATCACAAGTAGATGGAGAGGCAGGCAGAGAGAGAGAGGGAAGCAGGCTCCCTGCCGAGCAGAGAGCATGATGCGGGACTCGATCCCAGGACCCTGAGATCTTATATAACCGCATTTTCCTCTGAATGGCTTACTTCAAATGTAGAAACTACAAGAAATCAGTTCAGCTCAAAATCAGACAAATGAAGGTGGCCAATATTTCCAGTCAATATTCTTCTTGTTGAACGTAATGTCGACTCTAAAATACTGAGACCAATTTTCTCATCTGGTCCACAAGCTGGTCTCGTAGATTCGTTTTCCTTCAGAGTCAGAGCGTTACCAATTTAGGTTTCAGCATTTGTTTTGAGTAAAGACATTTTGACTGAAGTCACAACTGTTTTTCTTCACATTTAATGTTTCAAAAACTGGTACATCAAATTAGGAAAATAATTTTCCCCTCTCTCCTTGAAAAGAAAGCCTATTTTTGAAGTCAGGGTCTACTTATGGGGTGTTTCCCTGCCTCGAAGCCATTAATGTGTGTCTGCGCACACATGAGTGTACACAGACGTCAGGAGAGTTCTCTATGTGCTCTGTGATTACAGAGAAAGTCTGGTTTTCTTTTCAGAAAGAAAAGCAGGAAATGTTGTTCGTACTCTAAAAACACTGACGGATCAAAGCATTAGCAAAACTGTCTCTTCAATTACAACTCAGGGTTTGAGATACCGCAGCCACAGAATTATTTATATAGAGTTTCCTTTCACAAGGGTATTTCCTTTGCAGACTCATAGTTTCCAAGGATTTCCAAATTAAAAAAAGGACTCTGGGATATGCACTAAACAATGAAACTGATTTATATCAGCGAGTCCACAGTGCCATGTCACAGAGGGAAAAATAACAAATAGAAGCAGAGCGCAACAGGTAATGTTCTTTTCAAGGACCCTATGGTCTTCTGCATGGGACTTCTCGGGCAATGCTGCTGAACTAGCTAGTGCTAAGCACGAAGTCACAGAAACATTTAGGAGAGGGCGCCAACATTTCACATCCCCCTGGGATGGGAAGTAGTAGGACACACTTACACAAATTTCTCTGGATTTCTGAAATGCGCTTCGTGAAGTTCCTCCAACACTCTTCCCATCTGTGAGAGCCGTCGGACCACAGAAGCATCTCCTAGCGGTGCTGGTTCATGGTGAAGAAAGAGAAGGAGTTGGGATTTTTATTCCTTTCTCTGCTAACTCTTGTAAGCTCCACTTGAGTCCCTGGTACTTTGTAACTTATTAAAATAAAGAGGAACATTAGTCTTTCTGTCCCAAAAGTCCCCACATCCCTGAACCCTGCCTTCTTTTGATGCTTTGTGGAGACGCCATCAGCCACATCATCGCGTGCTGACTTCTCCAGGAATCCTTACGGTTCTCCTCCACCCCATCCTCTCACGTCTCCTTCAAGGTGACCAGCAAAGGATTCATTGGGGGAGGGGTGGAAAATTGAAATGATACATTTGATGAGAATATATCTTCTTTGTCCATCACTTTTTTTCTTGTCTATTTTCTTAGAATAAATTTTTAAAATGAAAAAGTCTCCATAACCATTTTCAGGAAAATAACAGTGTGAAATGTGATATTTAACAGCGTGTGTTAGATTTCTGTTGGATTATATTCCCGCTGGCTGCAGACAGTCTTTGTTTTTCTAGTACAGTCCTGGAAAACTTTAGGACCCATTATCAACACATTTCAAATGCTCAATTTCTTTCTCGACTCAGCTTATGACCTTAATAAATGAGTGAATTCTCTGTAGAACATCTCGCCCATTTTAACGTGGGCTTTTGATTTTCATTTCATTTAGACCATTTTCAGTTTTTTAGAGCAATTTATATTCTGGCTAATGCACAGTCAACTTTCAACTCTGAATGGCTTTTATATAACCAGGTGTTTCTGCTTTGTCATCTGATATATTCATGTCACTGAAACATTGTCTTACAATTCAAGGTGCAGTATTCCTTGCTTCCTTCCCCTAATCAAACAAATACTTATTGTTCTTTGGGGGATAAACAACCTGCTAGGTGTTTAGAGCACTAGGATTATAAAGGAGTGATCCTTATTCTCAACAATGTCAACTGGAAGAAAAGTAATAGATTGCTTATTAATATTAAGCGCAAGACCACACTAGCATTTTGTTCATCATACTGATCTGATACACCTGCCACTGCTCCCCTCAAAAAAACTATTCAAGTATCTACCTTAATTACCTAAAATGTGTCCCTGCTTAAAAAAGATACTATAAAAATTATAAGTATACAGATACTCGTAAATCTCATTCTAATTCTTTTCTGTAGATGGTTATTATGATTTGGTCATTATGAGTTTTAAATTTTTTAGCTTGATCTGTCATTTTATATTGTTTTAGAGAAGAACCCTAGAAAAGCAGCAAATTCTCAAAAGATGGCTTATTTTTACTGTGTTTACCTTAAAAAAATGTGGACAGAATTTGAATACCGGTGCTGATTTTGTAGTTTTTGTAGGTTATTTCTGAATAAATCCTACATTGCATTCATGTGAAATCACTCTTCTAGCCAATATAAAGTGAAGAAGTACTAAAATTGAAACACTATGTTCTGCAACACTAAGGATTTACAAGATGGCGAAAAATTATCTTGGTAATGAGTAAACCATTGCAAACCATGGGTGTGACTTCTGGTTTAAGCTGGTAGGCGGAAGCCAAAATTTTACTTCCCATCTGTCTCCAAATCCTATTGAAATTAAAATTAAAACTATAAAACGAAATATATCTGTAGGAGCAATAAAACCATTTGTTTTGTTTAGAAAGTGGGACACTATTAAAATGGAGACTTACAATTTTTTTTTCTGTAGAAGGGAAAAGGCAGGTTAAGACCTTTGATGACAGCCAGAATTGGGGAAGCTTCGAGAGCAGGCTCTAAGAGAGCCTACAGAGGGAAGGACACGGTTCTTCCAGTAGGACCCTCTGCTGATCTTGGCTGGTTTTGAGGATGTACCAGGACTGGGAGAACACAGAGACCACAAGTGATCTGATGGACTGAAGGCTCTCAGCAGACACGTGAGCCAACTGGTTTTACCATTCCTTCACATGCCATGGTGGTGTTTAACCATAAAACCTAAGGATCTACTTTCTGGTGACATTGAATGAGCTCCTGAGAGGGATGTGAGGAATCCTCTTAGCAATGCCTTTGGGAATGGTAGAAAGGGAATCTCAGTTTGTCTTTTTGTCCCCATTCATTCAACCAAGGAAAATGCTGCCCCGTAGAGAAACCTGCAAACCAAAGGCAATGAGAGACAGAAACATTATATGGAAGGGCTAGGAGCCACACAATATAAGCTTTTTGGAGAAAACAAAACCAAACAAAAAAGAATACAAAGTGAGAGTTGGGTAGGGACTGGTTTTCAAAGCAATGTGCAAAGGACTTCCAAAATGGAAGGAAACCATGGTTTTGGATGGAAAAGGCTGGTAGAAGCAGCCATAAGGAAACAACAGGCAAATATATCCTCTTGAGATTTTAGAATACGGCAGATACATGCAGTATCCAAAAAGGTGTCACTGAGGATAGCAAGCCCTCCGGGAAACCAGAGGGATGTTGACATCAGTGTGGAGGCAGGATTTGGGCCTCCTTGGTCTTCTCCCCCAGTGGTATGCCTGTGGCATGACATTACAAGGCAGAAAGCACCCTGCTCGTGGGATTATGATCGCTAACCAGCTCATCTTAAAATAGGAAGACTGTCCTTGGTCATCCAAGTGTGCCCAATGTCATCACAGAAAAGAGAACTGCGGGCCAGAAAGAGGAATCAGGAGGATCAGAGAAAAGGAGGGTGGGAAGGGCTTACGCCACTGTTGCTGAATTTTGTGATGGGGAAAGTACCCACCAGCCAGGGATGCAGGTCACCTCTAGAAGCAGAATCTCTAGTCAACATCCAGCAGGAAAACAGGGATCTCACTACCACGACCACATGAGAGTGAGTTTTGCTAATGTCCTGGATAGTCAAGGCCAACACCTTGATTTTAGGCTCCTGAAACCCGGAGTGGGGAACCAGTCAAAGTAGCCAAGGCTTTGGACCTACAGAAATGGGAGGTGATAAATGGATGCCATTTTAAGTTACTTTGTCTACGGCCATCTCTTACAGCAGCAATAGAAAGCAAATCCACATCTTTGTACTGGAAACCTGGGGCTGCATAACCAGGAAAGGTGGGCATGAGTTTGGAACCAGACAGTGGGGAAACTTGGAATAGTGATAACGAAAATCCCAGATTGCCTTGAACAGGATGTTGGTAGAAATGTGGCATTAAACACCACCGGCCAGGGCTCAGAGGGAAATGAGGAGGGTGTTAATGGAAACTAGAAACATGTTACATGGCATCAAGAAGCCTGGCAGAACTGGGTCCTACAGAAGCACGGAAGGCAGAGCTTGTAAGTGATGGATTTGGCTCTAGAACTGGAGATTTCCCAGCAAAGTGTTTCAGCTCTAGCCTGGTCTTTTCTTGCTACTAAAAATAAAATGCAAAAGGAGAGATAATTGAAAGAACTGTTAGACAATACAAATCCAGAATTTGATTATTTGGGAGAATCTTCATGTTCCAAGATGGCAAAAGATTAAAAAAAAAAAAAAAAAAGTCCTGTCAAGAAAGCATGTTCTGGAGAAAGCAGAACAGAACAGAGGGTATAGTGGCACAGCCAAGGCCAACACCTCAGAAAGTCTGAACGGTCAGAGTATGAAGAGGTAAGAGGTGTGACTCATAGAGCCTCTCAGCCACCTGAGCGGTGGCCAAAAACAACAAAGGGATTATCTAGGAAAGCTCTGTGGAGGCGCTCCTTGTCTGATGGAGTGAGTCCTTGGGACACAGGTTAAGAGTCTCACACAGTTACTGAGAATTCATGTCAGTGAAAACACTTCCAGCCTGGGCTGGCAGGGACAGAGGCAGGATGAAAGGCAGAAAGGGTGTCGGACGCCCCCAGACACACTAATGAGAGTGCTCAGCTGCAAACACGTGTTGTTCATCATAGAAGAGGAAGAATGAGCCGGAGGGCAGAGCTCTGAGCCCAAAAAGGAAACTGAGAACCACACAGGATAATTCCCAAGGCCAGAAAATATGTGGAGTTTGTGCCACTGGACCACAAACCTCATTTGGACTTAACAACATTTTCCCCTTCGATTGTCTTCCTTTCTGAAGCCGGGTGTCTGTAAGTCCTAGCCTGTGCCTGTCTCACCACTGGATGCTGGGGGCAGATCATTGGCTTTCTGCATTTTCCATAGATGGAGAGGGATTTTGTCCCAGGATATTGTCCCTCTGATTATGCCCAGAGTCCCATCCATACCCGATTTAGGTGATTTGGATCAGGAGATTCAGGAATTTGGAACTACGATTTAGAGGTTTCCGCACTTTGATTTGATGCTGTATTGGGAGCAGACATTTGGAATCTTGGGATGTGGTTTGCATGTGGCATGGATGTGAATCTTCAGAAATCAGAGGGCAGATTGGTAGGCAGAATAATTCCCTCCTCAAAATAAATAAATAAATAAATAAATAAGATGCCCATGACCTAATCCTCAGAATGTGTGAACACATTGCATGGCCAAAGAGATTTTGCAGGAAAGATTGAGGTTAGGGACCTTGGGGGGATGTTCATCCTGGACCATCTGGGTGGGCCCATTTCTGACTACTGAGCCCTGAAAACCACAGAAGAAGGCAGACAGTTGGCCAGAGACACAGTGTTAGAGGCAAGAGAGATGAAGCAAAAGGAGAGGTCAGAGAGAATGAGAGGACTCCGCAGGTCATCATTGGTTCTGAAGGCAGAGAAAGGGGCCGTCAACCAAGAAGTGGAGACAGACAGCTTCTGGATGCTGAGAGTCGCTCTGCCAACAGTGTGCGAGGACAGCAAGACCCAGGCCCTATAAGCAGAGAAAACCAAATTCTGCCAACACACCAAATGGCCTTAGAAATGAGTTCTCCCTGGGAACCTCTAGAAAGGAACTCAGCCCTGCCAACAACTTGATTTTGGTTTGTGAACACAGGCCAGAGAAACCCGTCAGCCCTGCTAGACTTCTGACCCACAGAAGCGTAAGTAGATAAAGGGCGCTAGTTTCCCAGCTGAATGTGTGGGGAGTTCTTACTCCATCAACAGGAAACTCACACAACTAGAGCTCCCCCCTCAGCACTGGACTCTGAGATACAGCCAATGGGTGTCTCCAAAGTTATTAGAATCAAAGAGATTGTGAACTAGGAAATATACCTGACAAACTGTCTTTTGAATGTGAGAATGAAGTTCATTTGTTTAAATTAAACACAGATGCTCTTGAAAGTTTACCTTCTACACATCCCATGTGGAACGTAACTTAAAGTTCTACTTTAGGGGCGCCTGGGTGGCTCAGTGGGTTAAGCCACTGCCTTCAGCTCGGGTCATGATCTCAGGGTCCTGGGATCGAGTCCCGCATTGGGCTCTCTGCTCGGCGGGGAGCCTGCTTCCCTCTCTCTCCGTTTACTTGTGATTTCTCTCTGTCAAATAAATAAATAAAATCTTTAAAAAAAAAAAGTTCTACTTTAGTGAAACAAAAGAGTAGACTAAGAAAGAGGATACCATAGGATCTCGCGGTGGTGGTATAATGAAAAATCAAGCATAAAATAATATCTGTACAACAAAAATAGCCTTTTCCTATTAAGACATTGAAACTGGAATGATTATGAGCCTGGATGCGTCAGTGATACAGGAAAGAAGGGGAACATTTTTTTCTGATTCTATGAAAAATTCAAGACAATTAGAACTTTGGGAAAAAGTGTACAAGAGAATCATGGGCCACATAGCGAGCTATCTAAAACTTCCATGATTTTTATGAATTGATGAAGCATAAAAAGTGAGAATCTGCTTTGCCTAATGTTTAAATGATCTTGGATAATATTGTAATGAAATGAGATTAATGAATTCTCAGGATGTACTTTTTTCTTACTTTCAATATTCCGAATTAATATATATAACATAAACCCAGAGGAAAATGTAGTTTTAGAAAGAAAACAATGATTGGCCGCATTTAGGGATCAATGATGGAGGACAGAACTGTAGTGGGCTCCTTAGTGGGTCTAAAATCACTAGATTAAGAAATAGATGAAGAAATTTGTTGTATAAATTCATGAAGATAATCATTCCTAACCAAAATATAAGTAAATAAAATAAATAAGCAAAAACCAGAAACAATCCATCAAGAGTGTTTACCTTGGAGAAGAGGATTAGGATTGAAGAGAAAGGTAACAGTTTGCTTTCCATTTTATAGTTTTGATGTTGTTCGAGTAGTTTTACTTTCATACTCATGTAATGATTTTCTCATTACCATTATTGCCCATTTATTTTCAAAATATTTATTTTTATCATGAAAACCCATTCCATTTAAACTCTCCCAGGTGGGTATAAGTAAAGGTTATCATCCTGTCTTATCCTTTAGTACTTTTAACAATTGCTATTAAGGAGAGGAAAGGAGCAGACAGTAAGTGGCAAAGTAAACAGAAACATCTGACTGTCCCACTTCTGACTCCAGTGAAATAACCAAAGGGACCTGAAATCTAGGTCATCAGAGAGGGGCCATCCATGTGCAAGAACATGAGCTATTTCCTCAAAAGGAATAGGAATCGGATTCGAGCACATGGGGGACTTCCTTGCAATTCTTCCCTCTCAGGAGAAAGAGTGAGCACTGTTGGAGGTAAAACGTGGAGCTCTGTGATCCCAGCACTCCTTATGTGGAGGAAAATGGCTCACAGACAAGAGTGAGTTCAGAGAGAGCTGGCAAACATTCTGCTGGATTTCCTGAAGTCAGTGTGGACCAGAAATATTCTCCACAGCTCTGTGGGGCCCTCAGGATCAGGCTTGGGCTTCTTCTGAAATGCAGCACAGGAGGAGGGGTGGGTTGTCATCTAGCGTCAAGGCAGACTGAGAGAAGGTTTGGGCAAACAGAACTAACTTGGGAAGGTTACCAAGAGCACCGGATCCCTTACTGCACTTGTAACAGCATCCTTGGGAGAGTGTGATGTCAATCCAAATACATAACAAAGTCACTATGGCTGTTTTGGAGACAAATGGAACACATCTCTATTCAAAAATAAGTATACAGAATATTATTTCCTATGGATGTTATAAGAAAAATGTCTCACACTTCTGGGTGTTCGTAGGGTTGGTTCCTCCTGAGGGATGTGAGGGAGGGTCTGTTCCACACTTGTCTCCTAGCTTCTGGGGATTTACCAGCCATCTTGTATCTTCTTCGGCTTGTGGGTGCATCACACCTTCACATGACCTTCTCCCTACATCCATTTGCAGTCTTCCCTCTTTCCATGCCTGTCACTGTGTCCAATTTCTTCTTTTTTTTTTTCATTATTTTCAATATGTGGACATAGATCATATTGAATTAGGTATCCCATGATGACCTCATCTTGACTACGTCTCTTAAGACCCTCTTTCCAAATCAGGTCACATTCTGTGGTACTAGGTTCAAGGTCTCTAACATTATCTCTTTGGGGGACTTGATTCACCTTTAAACACACAGAAAATGAAATATGGAATCTAATATATACTTTACATGAAATAAGGAAGACAGAGTTTGAGAAGCAGAATGATGTACCACATATATAAGAAAACTTACTGTTAGGGTAATTTCAGACAGCATGTACTCAATAAAATTCAAGAACACACAGAACCTTTAGAACAGGGAGAGAAGAGTGAAAAAGGAATTTGGCTGGGAAGCAGGCAACTGTGACACTGGGTTTAGGTTAAAAAGAGAAAATATCACAGAGCAACAGAGAAAATTTGCAAATACATTATAGATGTGCAGTATCAACCATCCAGAAGTAAGAATAAGCAAAGGTGAGGGACATGAAGAACGTAGGGACGAGGTCCAAGGAGGAGATGAACAGTGTAGAAATGATGACAGGGAATGTGATCCATTGAAAAATTGTGAAACATAAAAGTGAGGAAAGAAACAATCAAAGAAATAATAGGAAATATCTTTCCTGAGCCGCAGGACACTCTCATTTGGCCAGTTAAAGAGATTCTCCCCATCTGGCAAAATTAAAGAAATGAGATTCAATTCCCAACATTTCTGAATTTTGAGAATGAAAGAAGTATCCTACAAGCTCCAGGGGGAAACGACCGTATTTGACCACTGACGTTACATGTGTCTTTCAGAAGAATGGACAATGTCCACAGCTGTGTCCGTTCTGCAGGAATCTCTCTCTAGCCTGTGGCTGGTTGGACGAGTGGGGATGAGCAGAATGAGTCACAGAGATTTGCCTCTCCAGGACTGTGTCACAACCTGATGGTATTGAACAGAAAGAACAAAATGATGAAGTCCCGTGTGCCCCGGGCATGAAAGGGCAGCCCAGCCTGCCTGTCCAGGGAGCTGGGCAGCAGGAAATTGAGATCACAGTGCTCATCTGTACCAGGTGGAGGGTACGTCACTTTCTGATGGCCAGTCTTGTGATTTATTCTTCATGGTGCCTGGTGTGCCTTATATTTCAAGTAAATGCTTGAATTTCTCCAATATTACTCCCAACACCTATTCTCGTTCTTTTCATTTTTTCACCTAACTTAGCTCCTATGCATTTCTCTTCATTGCAAACCCATCATCCCAGAATGAGATCAATGTAAAGCATTATGGAAGTATTAATAATTAATAAGAGACATGATATAAAATATGAGCAATTTGACAATAACTGGGTTTAAAACATCTGATGGTAGCCAAAAAAAAGAATGAGGGGTTGAAGGAAACAAATTTTTGTTAATTTCCTTACCAGTGATCCTAGTAATTAGACAAATGTAGGTTCACCTGTGTGTGTTTAAAAGCCAAGGTCTAACAGAATTAACAAGAGCAAGCATTCAACAAATCATGAAAAAATAACATTTAAATATGTTCACACAGAGAAAGATAGAAAACAAAGTGAGTGGTAAAGAAACATTTTTAAATGTTTGGAAATGCTACTATAGGATGTTAAAGGTAAGATCAAGCACTACAGGTCTGACAATAAATGTAAATGGGTTATACTCTCCTTTTTGATCATTGTGAAATTCTTATATGTAGAACACAGTACAGAGAAAATATAAGGAGACCAAAAATATTAAAATAATGGACAAAGATATATCAGAAGACTGTGCTAATATGCATGGAGTTTACATTAATACCAGACAAAACATGCTGAAAACCATGACAGGAACAAAAACAATAGAACTTCACCAAAAAAAAGTATATATATGTACTTTGTAAGAACAAAGAGTATCATGTTTCCTTGATTAGACTAAAGATCTAGTGAAAAATGTGAAGATTTATTCATTTTCTATACCTACTGATTTAATAGTCAAATGTATAAATCAGAATCATCAGAAATGGTTGTAGAAGACACATATCTCAGTTGATGACATTCTGAATAGGAAAAAATATATAAACATAAAGACTAAGCATGTTACCAATGTTAATACTTGCAAAAAATAATTAGATAATAATTTTACAATACAAGAAGAAAAACCATAAGAAAACAATTAGAGAAAATCAACTTTTTAAAGGCAACATTTATGAAATTAAGGTAAATAAAGCTTGAAATTAGTGACAAAAATCATTTTGAAAATATATCAGTGACATTTTTTAAAAGCCGTAAAACACTCCTTTAAGTCATTTAGATATAAAAGGAAAATGTATATTGCAATTACAGAATATGCAAAATCACTGCATGTTAAAACAGAAGAGAACTGACTGAAGCATTCTCAGACGGAAATTCAGAGCAATAACTAACTTATTAAGGAAAAACATGAATTTAAATGAGTAAAGTGACATTCAATCAATACAGTTAGAAGGTGAATAATAAAAGAAAATTCAACAAAAGATGAAGATAATTAAGAAATTAATGCATTAACAAACAGAACATATCAATCTTTAAGAACTGTATCCTTGATAATGCAAAGGAAAGTGGGCAAAAAAATAACAAAACTTGCAAATATTACTAGGGGCAAAAAAAAAGATGAAATAAAGTATTATTAAAATGAAGGAGAGGATTAGAAAACTAGTCTTCAAGTATGTGTAACTCTACATGAATAAATGTAAAACTCTCAATGAAAAGGCTATTTTTAGAGAAATAAGAATGATCAAACCACAAAACCACCTTGACAGATTAATAGCCATGAAAGAAACTGTAAAATGATGCAAATTACCTTAAAGAAAGCACTTGTATCTGGAAAGTTTTATAGATTCCATGCCATATAAATTATTTTAGTTAGTAAAACTTGAATATAATAATATCAAATATACATGTATATTATATGTATGTTACATATGTAATCTCAGTAATATATACACATTTAAAATTATTACTAACAAATCAAATAAAGAATAAAGTTGTAAAGTACAGTCACACATGTAGAGTAGAATTTTCCATGTGAAATCTAGAAATTACATGCAAATTCTGTGTGTATATATGGGTGTCTGTATTAATAAAAAAGTTGGGGAAACAAATTCCAGCAGTTTCTTCTTGCTTCTTTTTTCATCCTAAAGAAGTCAGATTTGGGGTGACTTCCCCCCTTCTTTTTACTTTACTGTTTTTTAAACTTTTGCATTCAGAAAAATAGTAAGTATATCACTCATTCAGATATCTGAAAAAATTAGTCTCATCTATGATGGTAAAAGGTAAATTACTGAGGTAATGAAGCACTGTATTTAAATATTATCATGTGATTGTTTTAAGGATTTCCTTATACTATTTGGTTTTCCTGTACTTAGATAATATTTATGATGACTATGCTAGAAGTAATTGCTCTGAACTATGAAAAATAAGGTTTTTCCATATGACTGAGAAACAGAAAAAGAATTTGGATTGGATGTTCTTCAAAGTTTTTCCTCATAATAAATTCTGATTCCACTATTTGTCCCAAGTTACAGTAGGAATAATAATTAATGTGTGAGATTTTACTATCTACCAGGCACTGTTCTAAGCAATTTATGCATATTATTTAATTTTCAAAAAAATCTCCATGAGGTTGCACTATAAGATAGAATAATTGCTATTATTATTATTATATTATTAAATGTCAAATGGCAACTAGTGATTTATTAGAGATTGAAAACAGAACATTTTTTAAGCAAAATGAACAGAAACATTTTTCACTGAAAATTTCCTTTTTCCTTTTGAAATCCCAATCACTTATACATCTGTGCAATGAGATGATTGCTTGAAAAGTGATTTATTTTCATTTGGAGACCAGTTTTTACAGTCCTTTGAATGGTGCGAAAGAGTTAGCTGCTCTGAGTAGGCTTCGCAGGAAGCACATCGGTGGGCAGGCTGTCGACCCGTGTGCACCTGTGCCAGGGTCAGGGAAGGGGAGGATTCAGCAGAAGGCCTGTACCTGGACCTGGGATAGCCCTTCACTGATGCTCTGATGATTGGAGCCAGCTGCCCAGGTGCCTAGAGACGGTTTCCATCTGTCAGCAGCATTCCCAGCTGGGGAGTGAATCAGAGATGGAACAGAGCAGAACAGAACGGAGAAAAGTGTAGTAATGTTTTCTAGGCAAACCCAAAAGGAAAGAAATCAATTTTAGGCATAAATCCAAAAGAAAGGAAGACTGGATAAGGAGACAACAACCCAAACCTCTTAGAAACAAAAATTGGTGCACAGTAAAGGGTTTGTTGAAACCTTTGCTGACACAGCAGGGGGAACCCAGCAAACCAGATTCACATCCCAGACGCTCCAGACACAGGGACTCAGGGCAGTCGATACTGTGGAAGAGGCAGCAGCGAGAGCATAAGGTGAAAGTGCAAATCTGTTTAGAAGCCATCAGATCTCCATAGCCCATGCCTGCCCTTCCCAACCCAGCCATTGCTCTCCTTCATCCGAGAAGGACTACTGCCTATGTCTTTATGCAGGGAGGACTATTTTTTTGGAGATAGTTGGAGAAAGTTGTTGGGTTGGGTGCCACCAGGAGAGGTAGAGTGAGGGAACCAAAATGTGGGTTAAATGAATGTGAGCATGCCGGATGGAGATTCCCTCATCCCTGTGGTCTTCTCCCATTTGGTTCTCAGAAAACTGACAGCACAGCCTTTGCTCTTCTGGACAGAAAACTCAGGATGTGTTTTGGCAAATCTGACCGACGTAAAGGGAAGAAATGCACAAATGTCTCCATTTTAAACAGTTCAGATGGGTCCTCTTCTCCAGCCTAGGTGTCCAGATTGCAATGCAATTCAATCAAGAATGCACAGCCTTCCCACTTAAAAAAAATAAGAGAGAAACAAACAAAGAAAAAATGGCTTGGAGAAAACAGGGCCATGAAGGGAGGAAATAAAACATGAAAATAAAAGTGCTCCAAATATCTCAGTGATAAGAGGATATAGTGCAACTGTGCAATGAGACCAGTCAGTTCAAAAGAAAAGAAAAGAAAACCCAACATTCAGAGTACATAAAAGAGCTCTCAGAAATTAAAATGTGATAGAGAAAAAAAAAAAAAACTCAATAAAATCATTACACGATAAAGCTCACCGAATCCTCCTGAATATAGAGGAAAGGCAAAGAGATGAAATGGCATAAAGTAAGAGAGATGAGATAAGAGAATTAAAGGACAGGTCCCAGGGCCCCAACCTCTGAAGATGGGAGTCATGCTTGGAAATCTGAATGATAAGAATTTCTGAACTAGAATTCCATGCTCAGCCAAACAATTAGATACAAGGTAGAATAAACACACTTTTAAGCAGGCAGCATCTAGGAAATTCGTTCCCCTGAGCTTTTCCTTAGGAAGATCCTAGATGCCATGGTCCACCAAGTCAAGAAAGGATGTAAATAGCAAACCCAGAGACAGAAGCCATAAGAATCCCCCACAAGGGCGTTCCCTGAGGCTGTGGGGCCGGTAGCTGGCTTCTAGGCCTCAGAGCAACAGGTCCAGATGAGAAAAAGACTCTAGGGGATAAATCTGATCGAGCACCCTATTCTGCTGAAACAACTGGGAAGTATTTGGGGTTTGAAGTAGTAAGTACATAGAAATTATAAGATAGTGGTTACCTCTAGGAAAACCAGAGCCGTAAGGCAGAGAGAACTCAAGTTTCCTGCATGTCTGAGTTAAGGATTGTTTCTGTAACATCCTAATGAAGGGAGCCTTGTTGAACGTACTACCATGCCAGGCGGAGGGGTGCATATGAGCTGAAGAATGAATATTATTCCCGATTATGTTCCCGTCACTTGTCCTGGGGGAGGGGGGAGTCTGTAAAGACGAAAGGTGAGAAAAAAATCGACAAGCATCAAACAGGTTATTTACAGGAATGTAGCTAAATACAGAAACAGCAAAAAGAGGTTTGAGTATTTGCCTCTGAAAGGAAACAATTGGGGATGGGGGAGGTGGAGGCATTTTTAAAGAAAGAGCTTGTGGAGTTATTTGATTATTAATATATATGCATGTGTAACTCTGAAAAAAATTCTTATTAAAAGGATGGACAAGAGGAAAAGAAACAGGATGAATTTTATCGGTTGGGAAGAAGAGTACATTTATTAGCCTGAATGAACTGCCTTATTCTTTCTAAAACGACTTTAGTTACAAATCAGCAAAGTAGCTTCTAAGCGGGTTTGGAAGAGCTTCTTATTTGGACGAAATTGTTAAATATGTTCTCATTATTAGCATTCTAAAATGTTATCTAATTGACCTTTAGATTTCTAATCTTACCTATAAATTCTCTTCATAGAATATAATTTTGGAAAACGTAAACTTCGATAAATGATTAGTCTACTAGTGAGATATCGTATATGAAAAAAGAAAATATCGTACGTTAAAATGTCGGAGCTGCAGACCTCATTAATTCAGTTTTTTTTCCATATTCTATCTAGGAGAAGGTGAAGTTTACCTTTGAATGCCTAAGAAGAAATGAATATTGTAAGCATCATTATAAGGATATCTTGGTCATTTCTTTAAAAGAAACTGAAGATTGCAGTGTATAATATCTTATTTAATAGTCTCTTTTTTAAAAAACAAATATATATTCAGTGTATTTGTGTAATAAATGCTTGTTAAGGATCTATTTTGTTCAAGCATTCTACTACATATTGGGAACAGAAAGCCAAAATACATAGTTCTTGCTTTTAAAGTGACAGGTGAATAAGGAAACTGACCTAAAATTAACAATTGTGCTGAAAAGGACAGATAACAATTGCTCCGTTGAAGAGGTACACAGAAGGCACGAGCAGCCCCAAAGTTAGACTTCACAAGGGATTTTCAGGGGAGCTGAACTAGAAGCATAGGTGACAGTGAAGTCCATGAGTCGATGGGAAAAATTCCAGGAAGAGAAAGCAGCTGGGGCAGTGGGGACCGTATCCCGTGTTCCGGGAGGATGTCTGGAGCACTGGTCAAGGAGTCTGAAGAGACAGGAAAGGTATTTTAGATTGTTATTATGTAGATGGATGCAAGGAGACACTATTAATAGCTATTATTATTAACAGTAGCCAAAACTTTTCAAATTGATTGTGTACACTTGGCACTAAGCCAAGCTCTTTACCTACAAAATCCTATTTAATCCTTATAACTACTCTCTCCTCGCTTTTAAAGCTTCAAGCTTAAGGACAGCATAGTAAAATCTGTGTGGAAACTTGATTGTAGCACTCTTGAGAAAATGTTGCAGTCAAGTTTTAAAAAGGTACAGGGTGGTTTCTGTAGCTACTTAACATGTATATAATAGAGCAAGAAGCAAGACTGGAAGAGAGAGAGAAGGTGTGCTATTCTTTTCATCACTTTGAACATTTCTAAAATGTCCATTAAGCCATTTAAAAACAAGAGCAACGTCTTATTGTAGAGGAGCAGGGGAAAGGGGAAGGGGGGAAAGAGATTCCTTGAGGAGGGGAGAGCAGCGAGACAGACTTGCACTGGAAGGCAGCCTGCAGGGAAGGTCGGACACAAACGCCGAGGACCCTCTTCCCACTGCGGCCCAGGCGCAAGATAGGTATTCGTGGGTCGGATCCGAATGGAAGAATAAGGGCAGTATTTGCAAAACGAGTCCAAAGGAAGTGGTCCCCCGTGGGATGCTTGGGGGGCTCTGCGCGCTGCCCCAGGAGAGCCACGGCAGGGCGAGGAAGTGGCGGGGCCAGGCGGTTCCCAGAACGGTCATCCGTGGGCTCTGGCTTAGCGGGGGCAGCGACCGCTCCTCCGGGCGCTGCCTCGCGTCACCTCACTCCCGGGGAGGACGAGGCACGTGGCGCGGCGCGACCTCACTCGCCGAGCCGACCCGGAACCTCGGGTTCTGCACTCCGCCCTCAGGAAGCTTCCGTCCTAAGCTGGCGAGGGCCCAGCACGCCCCCGGGCGCGGCCTCCAGAGTCCCAGAGGGCACGGGGAGGAGCCTGCGCGCGCGGGTCCGAGGGCACAGCGGAGGCGGCCTCCGGGCGCTCCCGCACTCGCTCCCCTTCGCCGAACGCCCCGCGGCGCGCGCGCCAGAAGCCGGGGCCGCGCCGTCCCCGCGGCGGCTCGTCCGGACGGGGAGCGTCTCCCAGCAGCCCCGCCTCGCTTCTAACCGGGCCCCTGTCTTCGTCCCCCCAGGGCTCTACGAAACCTTTCTCAGCGCCGAGGACCCCGCGTGCTGCGACGTCCGGAGAGAGGAGCGCCCGAGCCAGCCCCCGCCAGGGACGCGGGGCCCCGGCAGCCCCCGGCACAGGACGTCGCTCGCGGCGTCGGCGGCGGGCAGGGCGGGCGCCGGCAGACTGAGGCTGTGCGTGCTCGTGCTCGTGCTGCTGCACACCGTGCTGGCGGCCTCCGCGGCGCACAACGGCACGGCGCCCGGCTGCGGCGGCGCGCACGCACTGCCCGGGCCCTCGCCGCGCGACGAGTAGCCGCGCCCCGCCCCGCCCCCGCCGCCGCCGGACGCCGCGGCGCCCCGCCCCCGGCCCCGCCCCCGCCGCCGCCGCCCGCTGGGCCCCTGCGGCAGCGTCGACCCGAGGAAGCCGGGCCCGCACCCGGACGGGGACACCCACGCGGCTTTTTACCGACGGAAAGGCTGCCCAGTGACTTCAATTTCTCACACCATTTTATACACTGTGTTTCCATGTTCGGAGGTTTCAGTTGCTTTCCCTTGGTTCGGGTTCATTCGTTCGTTGATTTTTTGCACTTGTTAATACAGGATTTATTTTTGGGGATGGTTTCTCAGAGGTCAACTAAGTCTCCACCGTCTCTTTCTCTCTATATATATTTCTAGTCATCGTGTGTGTCCATCAGGTAGTTCTGTCTCTGTCCTGTCCGTTTCTATTAGAGGAATGATCGCTATGACCTCACGGTGTAGCAAAATACAACAACAACAACAAAAAAAATCATAAAAGATAAAAAAGACAAAAAAAAGAAAACAACAAAAAATACAAATAAAAACCCCCCTCGAACTCTTCGCTCCTGCCTCCCCGGCCTCCCCCCCGGCCCCCTGTCCACCCTGCCCCCCTCGACCCCCGACCCCCTGCTCCCCGCTCCCCCGCCCCTCGCCCCGCCCCGCCCCCCTACTCCCCTCGCCCCCCTGCTCCCCCTGCCCCCCGCCCCCCGCAGACAACACGGCTTGCTTCTGTCTGTCTGCGCAGCCGCAGTTTGGGCGCGCACGCCCCGGGCCCGGGCCGCAGTGGCCCCCCCACCCCCGCCGGGAGCAGAACTAGGGGTTCCTTTTTAGCTGAACAAACAAGCGCTCTCCACGGTAGGCGGAATCAGACAGTTAACACATTTTTTACGTTGACGACAAAATAAAAGCAAAGAAAACCACCACGAACTACGTTGCTCCAGCTCCCCTCCCGAGGCCCCGTCCCTCCTTGCTGGTGGTCCGGGGGCTGCGGCCCGCCCTGAGCCCCGAGTCAGGACGGGGGCGCGTGTTGGCGCTGATGGGCCTCGAACGGCGACGAAGGGACCGAGGACACGCAGCTGGGTTCTTTCTCCTCCTCCGTGGCTGTGGGGGAGACCGTAGAGATGCTCCGACACCTGCAGTGTAGACAATAGAATTTTAGCCCACTATCTCCCAACCTATGATTTTCAATTATTCCAGGTATAAAGTGTATGCAATTCTGCATTATCACAAAAGAACTTGTTTAAAAAAAAAAATAGGTTAGCCATTTTCATTCAAGCGCAAAAATTTTGTCACTTCGAACACGCTCTAGGTAGTCGATGAGAAGAGGAGAAATCAGATCGCTCTGTTTGTATTTTTTCTTTTTGTGGGAACATTTCACCTGCTGAGTGTGTATGAATTTGCTTTCTAAAAAAAGGCTTTTATGAGTTTACAGTAGAATCAGTGGAAGGAAGAGTTCATAAGGGCTGTTTTTAAAAAAACAAACAAACAAAACAAATAATTAAAAAAAAAAAACACTTTACATTCCTTCCTATTCTCTAACTACATTTGGGAAGTGCTCTTCAGATGTGTTTGCTGTGTAGCTGGGAGATGAAGGAAAACCATAGAAAAGGTCCTCGTAGCGAACAAAATTTAGTTATTAACTTTATAGCTATGAAATTCCCCCGGTATTTGTTTTTGTTCAAACAAACTTTAATCTCTGCATCATACTTAACCCTGCGACATGCGTACAGTATGCATATTTTGTTTTGAATAAAAAAAATGTTTTGTTCCAGTCTGTTAAGAATATTCAAAAATAATAAAGGTATTGCTTAATAAAATTGCTAGAATTGTTTAGCAGTACATGCACAAATATTTTACTAGATTCTTCGTTTTAATAGTGTTTTGTTGAGACTGAAAATCCTAAAATGGTCTGCGCAAATACAAAAAAAAAAAAAAACACCAAAAATGCAAAATTCTCCAGTTTTTGTTCCTTTTTAAAAAATCGTTTTTTTCATGAAAATGTCAACACACATTCACCACTACACACATACTCACATAACACACACAGTATTTTTAATTTATAGAAATCCAGTGCTATTTCTGGAGCCCCAAGTGGATGGGAAGAGGCTTGGGGGAATTGAGTTGTGGCAACTGTTAAACACTGGGGGAAATGATCATGTTCAAAGACCCCTCCTGGTGGGTCACAGATTTTGGTGGAGTTGAGGGATTACAGAAGTTGGGGAGCAGCGGGTGAGTGCAGGGTTAAGGGGTTCTGACTCCTAACAAAAGACTTAAGGTGAGCTCCTTTTCAACTAACCTCTTAAAGACTTTAAGATATACAGCTAGGAAAAAGTCTGCTTTGACCTTCCCCTACCTCTGCCAGACAAAGACCAAGCCCTGGGCCATTTCTTCAGTGTCCCCCATGCTTCTTTTTGCTCCATGGGAATTTCCATCCTTTGGGAAAATGACAAATCAACACAGAGGCAAATTTCACCCACTCTCAGGACAAAAAGTTACTATTTCTAGACCCTGGGCAAAATGATTAAAAACAAAAAAACAGTATCCCATAACAAACAGGGTTTCATTTTCTCTTAATATCTCTTGCAACTGGTTACAATTCTTTTCAAATATAGAGGGGCTGGAAGACTCCACTGGGCCATGTTTTAGCTTTAGTTTGGGGAGAATGGCAGCTGAATGAGGGAGACCAAAAACCATCACCACTTTATCTGACTGGTAAGTCCTCCAGAAGACAGTTTCAAGAATTGGGAGAAAAAGCACAGTATTTAATTGTACAATGAAACTATAATTTAGGTGTTGAAGGGCTGGCAAGGAGAGAAAGGGAACAGGTTATTTCCCCAATATCAACTAGCCTTGGAATTGTGTCTCCTTCTGGTAGGATTCTTTTGCCATACACATTTGTTGCTATTATGTGAGAATGACCTCAGCACCCAGTAATTATTACTGTAAATGTGTAAGCACTTCCGTATGACATACCCACTGACACAGTGAATTAAAGCAGCTTTTCTTGGGTTCAGCCAAAGGATCCAAACAGGCAATGAATGACTCCTAGACGGAGTCAAGAAACAAGCATTGAAGGTACAGATCTCACTGCACCCATGGATCTTTTATTTATTTTTAAAGATTTTATTTATTTATTTATTTGACAGAGAAAGAGACACACACACATACACACAGCGAGAGAGGGAACACAGTGGGAGAGTGGGAGAGGAAGAAGCAGGCTTCCTGCTGAAGCGAGATGCAGGGCTAGATCCCAGGAACCTAGGATCATGACCCCAGCCGAAGGCAGATGCTTAAGATCTGAGCTACCCAGGCGCCCCTTCATGGACCATTTAAAGTAGTTTTTCTACTTGATCAACAATACACATGTTAATTCTGATACAAAAAGATCACACTTTGCAATCACCATCCCATTCTATTTTTCTCATGGTGGATATCCATTGTGTAGTAGATAATGAATTACAATATTAAAACAATTATTTCTGAAAGCAAGTTGATAATCAAGAAAATGATATTTCATCCACAAATGAATAGAATATGTTTCCCCGTGTTTATGACTGTCTTTTCTTCCTCAATAGAGAAATTCCAGCTTGTGAGAGATTTTGAGTCTGCCAAACCAAATGTCACAGGTTGGGTGTCATTCCTTATAGCATTTACATTCAGTGAAACTTTATACTGACTGTTCTCTCATTGAAAAGATAGTGTTGTTTTGGGGCACCTGGAGGGCTTAGTCCTTAAGCATCTGCCTTCTGCTCAGATCCTGAGATAGAGACCCCCGCACCAGGCTCCCTGCTCATCAGGAAGACTGCTTTTCCCTTTCCCACTCTCCTTACTTGTGTTTGCTCTCTCTCTCTCTGTCAAACAAATAAATAAATTTCCATTTATATCGATTGTGTAGTAGATAATGAATTACAATATTGAAACAATTATTTCTGAAAGCATGTTGATAATCAAGAAAATGATATTTCATCCACAAATGAATAGAATATGTCTCATGCTTAAGTTTTCTTCTCACTGTCTCACTGTCTCTCTCTCTCTGTCAAACAAATAAATAACATCTTAAAAAAGAAAAGAAAAGAAAAGAAAAAAACACTATAGTGTTGTTCCCCTCTCCCACAATATAGTAAGTGAAAATTGCTCATTTAAATGGCATAATTACCAACAAGGGAATGTAGTTCCTCACCAATGAATTGGTACCATTAAGTTCTAGAACCTGTAGTTATTAAAATAAGGCAGACAGCCAGGAAAGAAAGTAAAGGAGAAACAGAGAAAAAGGAAAAGAAGGAAGGAAGGAAGGAAGGAAGGAGAACAAAAATGCATTTTATATGAATGACTAAGAAATCATGTTTTCCAGGGCAAATACATAAATGAAAGATGTAGTTGGGTGTCAGATTCATGTGCCCAAGAAACAGTGTTTTATACCTGAACACATTAAAGCACTGATCGATCTGAGGCACCATTAGTGTTATTTCTAGGTAACAACTAAATTTGCTGCTGGATGCATTCAAAGACAGAAAAGGTACATCCTGTTTTTACTAGACTTGCAGACAGGTTACATACACATGCAAATGTACATATAACCGGGAAGGCTATGAGGCCCCGACGTGCCTCCCTAGTGATATTTGGGTGTCTAATGTATATATTGCTTATAAGTAAAACCTGAACCACAGAATTATTCAGTCCATGACACATACAGTAACATAATAATGAATGATTCCTATTCTTTTTGCTGAAGTTTGAGCAGAATGCTCATTTAAAGATGATACCTACCTTAATGTGGAAAACAGACTCTCAGACTGTCTCCACTAACAAGGGAAGAAGAATTTTTTAGAATCTTCTGTCTTTCAAGTATTAATGATGTTTAGAAAAAATGGAGTATGGCATGCAGATACTGCACAGCAGTGAGTAACAAGGCTTTTTAAATGGGAGGAAGAAAAAAAAAAAACTGAGTGGAACTTAGAGCAGCATCCCCACAACATTTATAAGAACTTTCAGGGGCACCTGGGTGGCTCAGTGGCTTGGGTCATGGTCTCAGGTTCCTGGGATTGAGCCCTGCGTTGGGCTCTCTGCTCAGTGAGGAGCCTGCTTCCTCCTCTCTCTCTGCCTGCCTGTCTGCCTGCTTGTGATCTCTGTCTGTCAAATAAATAAATAAAATCTTTAAAAAAGAAAACAAAAAAGAACTTTCAAGCTGCTTCAGAGCCTGGAAATTTTCCGTACAATGATAAAATGGCAAGAGAATCCTCTTGGCCTTGGAAGAAAACTTTAAGCGTGAAACCAAATATGTAAGATGTCCTGACATACTTCAGGACAGAAAACATTCAGATTAAAATTACAAATCATAAATTTCCCGCTGGGTCATCTGAGTTCACACAGGTTGGTAGCAGAAAGTTGGAGCTCCCATAGCCTCGAATGGTGAATTCCAAACATGGGCTTTGGAGCCCGATTAGAATCTTAGGTCTCATGCACGCCTTGGGAGCGTAATTTATTTTCTCTACATTCTAACATAATTATGAAATTCCCAAGTTTTCAGCTTAAAAAGTTAAAAAAAAAGATTAAAGAGAGAGAGAGAGATTTCCAAAGTCTTAAGCCACATCTGTTCATATTTTCATTTTGCTTCTTCTCTGGTCATTGTGGTGTAGCAAACGAGAAGGAGGTTGGTGGAAACGTCTCGATGAAATCCCTAGCCAAGAATGGTAGTATTACGTGCCTCTAAGATTATTTTTTCTTCAAAGAGAAAAGGCACAGGATCTCAGGGGCAAAGCCATGGTTTAGGTACCCGCAAACATAGGGCACAAAGGGGCAAGGGACGTATTTGAATATGATATCACACTAGGTGGAAACACCTTATTGGACCACTTGAGGCTTAAGTGGAATAAATGATATAAATGTGCCTGACGAGATGGGGTCCCCGGTAACGGCTGTGATGATTCCTTGTTCACGAAAGGAAACTCACTGCTTGCTTACGGTGACCACTCCCGCAAGGGTTTCTGAGTCCTTGGATTATGCTGGTTTTTCTCTTAATAGCATATTTTGGGGAACACTTCACATCTTTTTTTTTTTTTTTTAAGATTTTATTTGTTTATTTGCCAGAGAGAGAGAGCACAAGCAGGAGGAGTGGCAGGCAGAGGTAGAAGCAGGCTCCCCACTGAGCAGGGAGGCGGAGCTGTGGGGCGGGTTTGATCCCAGGACAACAGGATCCTGACCTGAGCCAAAGGCAGATGCTTAACCACCTAAGCCACCCAGGCCCTCCAACACTTTACATCTTTAGTCTAGCAAACTGACCACGGATGACCTTCCAACAGTTTTTTTGTTTGTTTGTTTTTTATATGTTATAGAATTAAGGTGAACACTAATGACTTTAATGTACATAACTTTTCTCTTTATGTCTTTATGCCATCCCCCTCCAACACAACAGCAACAACAAACCCACCATGATGAATTGTAAAAGAAATCCATAAGAATGGGGAGGTGACCCCTGTGCACGTGTGAGTTGATTTAAGATGGTCTCCAAAATAATGACGCAGCCTCAAAGTGATTTTTAAACTCTTCCTAGATTTTTTTTTAAGTTCAAATCTTTGATACCTCTGGATTCCATAAACAAAAACATAACAGTAAATTTAAACTTATTTTGCATGAATATATATCTAAACTGAATTGATATGTTTATCTTTTTCTAAAAGATTTTATTTATTTATTTGAGAGAGAGATTGAGAGAGAGAGCACAAGAGGGGAGAGGGTCACAGGGAGAAGCAGACCCCCTGCTGAGCAGGGATCCTGATGCAGGACTCCATGAGGGAACTCCAGGATCACGACCTGAGCAGAAGGCAGTTGTTTAACTGACTGAGCCCCCCAGGTGCCCCAATATGTTTGTCTTAAACCCCCCAGGTGCCCCAATATGTTTGTCTTAAAATAGCGCCCTAATCCCTACGGAAAGAAATCACAGTGAAAAAAATTTAGGAAACCTGAGAAGTTTTTGAAAAAGTGTAAGAAAATGGGTTCTCCCAAGAATCCATTCTCTAAGAAAATGGAGCTGGTTCTTTTTTTTTTTTTCTTTTTTTTAAGATTTTATTTATTTATTTGACAGAGAGTGATCACAAGTAGGTAAAGAAGCAGGCAGAGAGAGAGGAGGAAGCAGACTCCTTGCTGAGCAGAGAGCCTGATGCGGGGCTCGATCCGAGCACCCGAGCAGAAGGCAGAGGCTTTAACCCAGTGAGCCACCCAGATGCCCCAATGGAGCTGGTTCTTGAGTGACTTTTCTCATTTCACTCATTCTAGTCTCTCTGCACCTCCTACCTACCACCTCTCCCCCATTCACTAGTTATTTTACTATATTTGCATATGCTCCACCCACTCCCTATTTCTGACAACAGCTGACATCTGGAAGTGCTTCCCCATTTACAGCTATAGTGGAAAGCCAGACTATGGATACCCGTCCATGGAGATGGGCTGTTGATCAGCACGTATTGCAATGGTGACCATTTCTCTGGCGATTTGCGCTCCGACCACGCCGGCTGCCTCAAGCTGCCAGCTGGCTGTCTGAACACCAGCTGACTAGAAGCGCATCTGTTTTGAAAAGCAAATTTTCAACGTATGTCCTTTTCTTGTTGACTGGGCCGCCTAACACCAAGTGAACATCCAAGTGAAAGTTCAAGTTCTATGTGGATATAAGGGGAAAGTCTGAAATGGAGACTACATCCCTGTTACTTTCTCTCTGTGCTTTTCTTCCTTTTACTCTGTGTAATTTTTATTTCCATATCATGATACACATCTGAATGTATGCCCTAGAACTTAATGGGCCAGATTTCCATTTTTCGTAGATTTATTGATGAGCTATGATTTAATAAAAATAGGGATGGCTCTACAAACACATACATAATATTAATTTTTTTTGAGTTCATTCAAATATAATTTTAAGTGAATAGAGACCTAGAAAGAACTACAAATACCAGCCAGTACTGAGGGCTGAGAATGATGTAAAAACAAGTAAATTTCACTAAGCTTTTATGTAATATGCTAGCAGGTGGGGGAAGGCTCTGTTTCTTAAATTGCAAATTCTAAAATCATTAAAATATTGAGCATATTGGAAAGACATTTTTAAAAAATTTTATAAAAGTCACCAGTAAGTTTTGTTTATGTCCTGTTTCTTTGGTCGGCTGGATCACTCATTTGTTTCTCCTTTCACTACCATTGTGCTGCTGAGCAAGTGACTCCTCTCTAAATGGAATGCGGACTATGTTGATCCGTGGAGAAGACGAGGAAACCATGCCTAGGTATTGAAGTGGTGACCTAAATGGTCGGTCAACTACGATCTCGTTCCCAAGGTCAACAGCCACTGATGTGATGTCTCGAGATAAACCAGGTGCTGATGCCGCCCTATGACCAGGACTCCCACTGAGGCACTTGGCAAGAATGTCATTATCTTGTAACATCAGAAATAACATGTCGTTTGCTTTTTTCCTTCCCCTTCGTTTGGAGGGTACACAAACGTTATCAATAAATGAAATCCAACAGCAAAAAAAATTGTTTCTAAGCCTTTAAACAATGATTCAATTTTGTTGAAAATCTTAGTAAAACATTTGTTGCATCCCCATGCAAAGTCAAGTTGAGCCAAAGCATGTTGATTTAATGTGATTTTCTTTTTCTGAAATGTGATACTGTGTATGTGCTGCCGAAGCGAGCACTGAAATGTGATACTGTGAAATAAGGTTTGGGATATGCAAAACATACACTGTGGTGAATAAGTAATCAAATATATTTAAAATACACTCAGGTATTTTTGCCATAATTAGAGTCTGAAATTTTGGTAGTTTTCTCTTTATTGCAGTTTTCTTTTCCCCTCAAAGCAATGTAACTCTTTATTTAATTTATGTGGTTTTTCAGAAACTGTCTTTCAATAGCTTTCTGGATCTCTTCAAATTTCATATAGAATCTTGCAGAGTCATACTTATGTTCAGTAAGAGTTTTGAAATTAAAATCTCTACTCATCGGTTAGGCACAATACGTATCAAGCAAAGTACTCCGGTTGTTACAAGTTATTCGAAGTAGATTCAATAACTTGCTTTGATTCTGATCTCTATCCCCTGTTCCTCCCTCTTCCTAATCTCTATTCCTCTTTCCTCTCTGTCTCTTCCCTGCATCTCTGTCTCTATCTTTTAATTTCAGGATTTTGAAATGAGGGGACCCTGGATGGCTAAGTTGGCTAAGTGTCTGCCTTCATCTCAGGTCCTGGGATTGAGCTCCGCATTGGGATCCCTGCTCAGCCTGCTTTTCCCTCTGCTCCCTGCTCATGCTCTCTCTCTTGATATCTCTTTTGCTATCTCTTTCTATTTCTCTCTTTCTCTCTCTCTCAAATAAATGAATAACATCTTTTAAAATGAACTGTCTTAGTGTCAATGTCATTGTTGAAACTTGTGGACTGTCCTATGATTCTTAGACTTGAAAAGTCTAAATGATCTAAACTAAATGATCCTACCAGAAAAAAATGATATTAAAAGATGTGAAATATATTAAATGCTGCAACATTAGAATAAGTTTGGCTGTGCAACCAAGACCTTTTAATTTTCTGGTGAAAACTTTGATGCTCTAATTTATTGCCATGACTCACAAAGAAACATCCTTTCCTAAATGAGTTAGGGAAGCTGTCAGAGCATGTAAGAAGCACTAATATAATACCTTTACAAGAATGCATTTAAAGAGGAAAACAGTGACTTTGACTTTTTCATGGTTGGATATTTGGATTTACATATATTATTATAAAATATAGAAAATTTACTTTCAAAATTTGATTTTGGAAAAAAAATGTTTCAACTGAAATGGAAATTTAACCTCCATAGAAATCCAATTGTATTGTATATATTGTATTGTATATATTTTTTAAAGACTGAAGAAATTTTCATTTTTATATTTTTATGGAGAAGTAACATCTTAACAAGAGCCTGGCCCTCTTTATCAACACCCACAACACCCCACAACACCACTGATTTTGTATTTACCTGAATAATTTGCAAACTATACAGTGGTATAGTATAGTATAGTATATAGTATAATACAATACTATGCCTTCAAATGGGCAGATATATTTTCAAAGATCTAAGGCTAAAGAAAATACATTAAGGGAGTCTTTCTTTTAAGGGTAATTCATCTCAGGTCACCTGCATGGCTCTGTCTTCTGCTCAGGTCATGATCTCAGGTTCCTGGGATTTAGTCCCACAATATGGGTTCCCTGCTCAGCAGGGAGCCTGCTTCTCCCTCTGCCTGCTACTCCCCCTACTTGTGCTCTCCTCTGTCCCTCCTTGACAAATAAATAAATAGAATCTTTTAAAAAAATAAGAGTAATCGATCTCGAATTTTATAACTTTGTGCAATGACAAATAACAGCCAAATCTTGCAGAATATTTATTTAATGTATCAAATCAGCATGCAATTTCATTCATAGAAACAGATAAACACCAGATTTCTTCCTTCTTTTCCCTGTGAACTTGGGCAATTAATTTATTTCTCCCTCAAGCATTTCTAAAAGGTAAGTGTAAAGTGAAAATTTATTTCTTGTGTCATTAGGGGAGAAACGATGAAGCTCGGGCACAGTATTATTTGTACCCCTGTCAAAAAGTCCCTGGTACACTAAGCACTCATCATCTGAGGAAACATCCCCGAATCTCCCAGACAGCTCGCACCTCTAATGACTAAGACTTTCCACCAGGAGGGTTGGGAACCCTTCTTGAAGCAGCAATCAAGCTCACATTAGAACAAGATGTAGGGGAAGAGAATACATTTCTTGGGGCACCTGGGTGGTTCAGTCATTGAGTATCTGCCTTCAGCCCAGGTCATAATCTTAGGGTCCTGGGATCGAGCCCCACATGGGGCTCTCTGCTCAACAGGAAACCTGCTTCTCCCTCTCCCACTTCCCCTGCTTATGTTCCCTCTCTTGCTATGTCTCTGTCAAATAAATAAATAAATAACCTTAAAAAAAAGAAAGAATAAATTTCTCCTTGCAATCATATGATGAACACCAAAAAAAAATTTCTGGGCAATAAAAATATGTCTTCAGGTATTCAAAGGGAGCATTATATAAATTTCTTCTCTTCTGTTTTATTAAAGTTTCCAGAAAGGAAGGAAAAAAAACCCTGGGGGTTAAAATCAATACCTAATGCCTTTCATTTTGAGAATAATAGGTATATCTTACTTGCCATTTATTAGTTTATTTAAAACAGACATATAAACTGCTCATGTTCATGACTTCCAATCTTTGCTTGGTAAAAACTTTGTGTGAAGCCTCCAGTCACTGAGATGAAGCTAGGCTTTGGAGACACTGATATAAAAGAAGTAATTTTGGTTACTTCCCGGAGTTCTGGGACAGTGAGGAAGAAGGACATAGGATGACGATATAGAGAGTAAGTCCGAGAGGGTGGCCAACTTTAGAGGACTCTGGGAGATTTCAACTCTGAGAGGCTGAACTTAAAGTTTCACAGTTGAAATGACAGCCTCATAATCAAACACGAGGTTGGCAAGTGAAGGACATTGTACGTGGTCCTGTGCAGAAGACCAAAGTTGAAGGGACTGCTTTGGCAGTGTGCAGAGATGAGCAGGAACAGACTGATAGTTGGAAAGACAAGAGGGCGCTCTTGTAGCCCAGCTGAGAAGTTTGGATTTGGTTCTCAGAGTAAGAAAAAAAAAATTAGAGAATATAGTGTGTAAGGAACTTCATGCATTTAATTTTTTTTTTTTTTCTTGGCAGGAGTATAGAGCCTAGATTGAGGGAAGTAAGGCAGTAAGGGACTGTAACATCGGTGGGAAGTAGTGTGACTCTGAGCAAATACAGAAGTGAATGAGACCAAGAAGAGGGATGGATCTGAGAAATAATTCAATGTAGAGTTGGTGGGATTTGATGGTTTTCTGAATGAGTGATAAAGATAAGCAAAATGCCATTTAAAAAAAAAAAAAGAAATGCACAAAAAGGAATCTCAGTTTTCCACTGTGGTCATTCATCAAATACAGCCTCCAGGAAGAAGAATAGATTTGGGACTGTGGACAATCTGTGCACATTTGGAAATGTGTGGGAGACTGCTCCCCAGCAGCAGAACACCCACTGTTACTTAGGATAACACTACCTGCTCTACAAAGTAGACAACACATTTAAACAGCTTAGCACAACAGAATTGTGCTAAGGAATTTTGCTTCCTTAGACATCCAGTGGGTGCCTCTCCTGTGGCTGCTTCCAGCTCCCAGACTTCTTGTCTCGACCTCCCACCAATCCCAAGGCCTCATCTGAGCCTTTATCAATTCCAGTGAAGAGGACAGAGTAGGCAAGGTGCATCCACTTCTCAACGTGACAGTGAAGAAAGCGTTGGAGATCAGAGCTCTGGGAGAGATGAGCAAAGTCGGGCACACTGGTTAAAAAGACAGTGCTGGAAGGAGACATGACTTTTTCTTTAAGCATCTGTCAAGGTCAGGCACTTTCCATAATTCATTTCCGGTTCTCACAATAAAGCTCATAAAAGGTGTTTTTCATCCTAGATTTTTGGAGGAGGTTCAAGTCTCAGAGAGAGCATGGAGACAGGTCAAGGTTACACAAGTAGTGAACACCTGTGTTTAGACGTAAGCGTGATTTTTCTAATGCCAAGCCCTTCTGCCTCCCTCACAAAACACTTATTATAACCCTGCTTTCCTTCATCTAGGAAGAGGCCAGAATAAATCAAACTAGTTAAAATTCAAGTTTGACTTTAAATAATAAAAATAAGTTACATTTTTAATGTCAAAAATATGGGAGAAATGCAGTAGAATTATCTGGTGAAAGCGTCCCCATTTTTCTATTCTTACCTTTTGGTCTTAAGGTTAGTGAATTTACAGAATTTTCTCTCCACAGACTTATACTTGTCAAATCTCTGGTCTTAGAATGAAAGTCTGGCTTCATTGTTGATTAAATATGATCATATCCTTGGCTATGGAATTCCAAAGGAAATTAGTTGACATTAATTGAAATAGGGTACTAGAGCATTCAGGTCAATGGTCAAGATGAATAATAGATGTTATCCTTAATTTTAACAACTTTACAACTTGGTGAAGGCTACAGGCATATGCCCTAAAGAGAACTGGTAGCCCTGCTTTTCCCTTTATATTCTTGGTCTCCTGTTGGCAAACTATCAAATTATCTTTGTATTCAATGATTTAGTGGTTGGGATTCGTTCTTCTAAAAGTGATAGTGAAAATGACTGTTCTCCAGAAGGAAATATATTACAAGAGAGAACATAAATGATATTACTAAGAACATAAAAAATTGAAGAGGGGCCCATTATAAATCCAACATTATATCCAGTTCGGTAATGACAATGGTCATTTGTGGACAAGATTGGAAATTCTTCATGAAGACTATACATGTTGAGGTGCCCAGAAAAATTCCTATAATTTTATAAAAACTTATTTTTCAAGGAAATATTTAATTTTTCTAAGTGACTCTTTAATCTGTTTTTTACTTGATTTTCAGAATCAAAGAAGTACAATATATAATTTTTTAAAAAAGATATAACCTGGATTTCATTGTTTTAGTCTTAGTTCTTCTAACTTGTGAAATCTTTAAAGCCTGCCTCTAGATTCCAAAATAACATAAAAATAAGCAGGTTTGGAAAGCACTGGGTAGTTGATTTTACTAATTGGTAAGAGAAGAAGTTTGCATTGTACATACTTTCAGTTGGATGATATTAATGAGTACAATTGTCTATGTGAGCAAAATGGAGATTCTGGGTATAATAGACTATGCTGGTTTTAGTCTACTTTCTGATAACAAGGCAAAATTAAGTATCTTCATAACATCTGCTAGGTTTTATGTGCAGAAAGTACAAGTTACTTGCATTATTCAATATGGTAATGTGACTATTATGAAAATCCCAAGCTTCTTTGTGAGTTAACACACTGAATAAGAATTTGCTAGAAATTAAAGAATCTATATACTTTTGTTCTTATGGGGAAGTTGTTCAACATAAATCTGGTTGAGGAACAACACATTTGGAAAGGTTAAATTAATAAACCTGTAGTTAGATTATCTGGGATTATCTGTCAAAACTCAATTCCCAGATAAATATTAATACATTTTTGCTTAATGGAATATCTCTATTTCAGTGTACACTTAAACCAGTGACTTTGCTAATGGTAATTTAATTACATATAGTGAGATTTAGAAAAAAAATTAATGTCAATGTATTTCTATATTACTTAGCATGGTAGAATTAATCATTTAAAGTAACCTACGTACCTAGCACATCAGTAACTAACAGATAGCTAATGCATCAGTTACTTAATATCATTAACACATATATAGATATTTATCAATTACATACCCAAAGAAGATGCCAAAATCTCATTGGGTCACTGTCAAATATAACTATATAGTAAAATTATTATGAAAGATACATATTATAATTTTAATAACATATTAGAATTTTAATGAAAATGAAACATTGCTTGATATTTTAGATAATAAAATCAAAATTGTAAATTTTATTTTACCTACTGAACATATGAACTAAAATTCTTATTTCATCATCAAATAAAAAAGAGAAAGCCAGTTCACTTGTTAACTAATCCAAATACTCCAGTTTTACCTGAATTTGTGGTGTGATACTTGTAAACATTATAATTTGGTGCTGTTCTTAGCTAACTTTGCCCCTTTGGAGTTTCTGTTATTTTAATAAAATTTATTTCTGATTATGGAAAACTTTATAATATTTTTTGTTACACTGAAACAATCATAACCTTGCAGAATAGTTGCAAGAACAGTCCAATCAACCTTTTCCCTCTTTTCCAAACCACTTGGGAATAAATTGCCAACCTGAAGTATCTTTTCTGATTATTTTAAGTGTGTATTTCCTTATAATTAATTATATTTCCTTATATTAAGAATAAAAACATTCTTCTTTATAACTACAATACAATCTTCAAGCTCAGAAGGCTAACATTGAAACTTTCTACCATCTAGGCCTTGGATCCTTTTTTTTTTTTTTTTTTTTTAGGCCTTGGATCGTATTCAAAATTTCATCTATAGGCCCCAAAGTGACCTATAGGATAAAATAACCCAATTTAGAATCACATGTTACATTGAGCTGTCAAGTCTCTTTTGTCTCCTTCAATATGAAACAGTTCTTTAGTATGTCTCTTACTTTTATGACCCTGCTATTTTGAAAGCTATAGGCCAATTATTTTTTAGAAGTTTACTTGATTTGTTTTTTTTTCTGAACATTTCACAATATTATATTAAAGGAATATAAGAAAAGTTTATCCTGTCTCATCACAATAAACTGATAAATCAGGATAAACAGGATAAAAAGTTATCCTGTCTCATCAATGATGATATTCACTTTGGCTGTATGATAAAAGTGGTTGCCAACCCCACGCCTGGGGACAAAATAGTAAAAAAATCAAACATAGACAGAAAAACCAAAATAAATTCAACTAAAAACGAATATCATGAAAGCAGCCAGAACAAAACAACACTTTATAAATAGAGAGCAATCAAGCAAAGAGCTATCAACACTTCATCAGAAATTATGGGACCAGAACAACATTCTTAAAATTCTGAAAGAAAAAAAAAATGAAAGAACTGTCCATCAAGACTTCTGTAATAGTGAGAACAACCTTCAAGAATTAAGATGATACACGGGTGCATGGATGGCTCAGTCGGTTAAGTGTCTGCGCTCGGCTCAGGTCATAATCTCAGGATCCTGAAATCAAGTCTCACATCAGGATCCCCGCTCAGCAGGGACTATCCTTCTCCCTCCGCCCCTCCCCCTTCTCATGCTCACTTTCCCTCTCCCTCTTAAATAAATAAATAAAATCTTGGAAAAAATTAAGATGAAACAAAAACATTTTCAGCTAAAGTTAAACTAAGAGAATTTATAAAAACTAGGCCTGTATTATAAAAAAGGTTAAGAGAAATTTTTGAGACTGAAGAAAATGGATTCGGTGGGAAATCGGGATTGTCAGGAATAAATGACGAGTATTAGAAAAGATAAATATATGGGTAAATATAAAAAATAATTTTTTCTTTATTTTCTTTAAAAGTTACTGTTGAAAACAAAAAGTATAGCATTGCATCAAGGAATTTATAATGTTATTAGGTATATTGCATGAAACAACACTAATGGGGCAACCACCATGATGGTGGAAGGGAAACGGATCTGCACAGTTTCAAGATTTCTACATTTTATATAAATTGGTATAATACTAATTCTAAGTATTATGAAAACATAAGGATGGATACTGTAACCCCAAGAACAATTACCAAAAAATAAACAAGTACAGAGAGACATAGCTAAAGACATAAATTAAATTGAAATTCTGAAAGTATTCAAAGAATCTAAAAGAAGATAGAAAGGGGAGAACAAAGGAACAAAACACAGAAGGACAAACAGAAAATAAATAATAAAATATTAGACCAAATCCAACTATATCAATAATTATATTAAATGCTAATGGAATAAATATTCCCATAAAAAGGCAGAGATTATCTGACAGAGTAAGTACTAACAAGACCCAACTTTATGCTGTCTACAAAAGAGACACTTTAATTATAAAAACACAACCAGATCGAAAACAAATTGATGCAAAAAATATATATAGGCTATGCAAACAGTAAGCTTAGGAAAGCTGAAATGGCTATATCAGTTAAAACAGACATTGAAAACCTAGTATTATCAAAGTTAAAGGGGGGGTTATAATGAAATGGATAAAATATGATGGACATAATGATAATTCATAGCAATCATAAATGTGAATATATCTAATGAGACATTCAAAACTGATGCAGCAAAAATAGAATTACAGTGAGAAATTCTACAGTGATAGTAGGAAATTCTATTACTTCTCCTTCAGGAATTGACATACCTGAACAAAAAAACAGCAAATATTGTTGGGGGGAGGGGGCTTGGGAGAAGGGGGGTGGAGTTATGGACATTGGGCAGGTGTGTGCTTTGGTGAGTGCTGTGGGGTGTGTGGACCTGGCGATTCAGGGACCTGTACCCCTGGGGATAAAAATATATGTTTATAAAAAATAAAAAGTTAAAAAAAAATAGCAAAGATGCAAGTATCAGAGCACTAACAGGGAGGAGGGAAGATGGCGAAAGAGTAGGGAACCTTGTTTCATCTAGTCCCTTGAATTCAGTAGATATGTATAAATCAGAGCACTTGTGAATTTAACCTGAGATCTAAGAGAAAAAATTGCTGAATTCTACAAATAGAAAAGTGACCACTTTTACAAGGTGGGAGGTGAGGAGAAGTGAATCTGAGGGGATATATCAGAAAATAACCGGCAGGGGAAGGGAGCTTCCATAAGTCAGCTACTGGAGTGCAAAATCGGAAGTTTTAGAAGCTGCTCCTGTGAAGGATGGAAGGACATCCCTGCCTGAAAGGTGCTCACATGGCAAAGCAGGGCAGAATTCTAGGTGGGACAGTGTGGTCTCAGGATCCCCAGGGTCACAGAAAGAATGGGGGTGCCCGAGTGGGCATAATTCCCGAGCACTGGAGCAGGGAAGCCAACTACAATCAGCAAGCCCGGTAGTGGGCTTTTAGCTTGACTTGCCACAAATCAGGAACCAGGGCAAGACTCAGCAACCACTCCCCAGCAGGGGCCCTGCAAGTGGCAGAACTGTGGTGGCCCTCCCCCTCCCCCAGGATGATCAGTTCGGTTGTGCACTGCAGGAGTCTGCAGAGTTTGACCACACAAAAGTGATTGACTGTGTTCCCCTGAGGGTTCACTGAAGAGTGGGAGTGGTGATCTTTCAGCTCCAGGGCTGGAGATCAGGGGCTGCCATTTTTTATTTTCATCCTCTAAAGAGGCACCTGGCCTCAGGAAAATACAAATCAAAACCACAATAAGATGCCATCTCACACCAGTCAGGATGATTAAAACAACAAATGTTGGCGACAATGTGGAGAGATGGGAACTCTCCTATACTGTGGGTGGGAAATCAAGCTGGTGCAGCCACTCTGGAAAATGGTATGGAGGTTCCTGAAGAAGTTGAAAATAGAGCTACCGTAGGACCCAGCATTTGCACTACTATGTGTTCACCTCCAAGATACAAATGTAATGATCCAAAGAGGCACATGCACACCAATGTTTATAGCGACATTGTCCACAATAGCCAGACTATGGAAAGAGCCTAGACGTCCATTCATAGATGGATGGATAAAGATCTAGATCTAGATCTAGATATAAATATAATGGAATATTGCTCATCTTCAGAAAGGATGAATACTTACCATTCACATCGACGTGGATAGAACTGGAGGAGATTACACTGAGTGAAATAACTCAATCAGAAAAAGACAATTATCATATGGTTTCACTCATATGTGAAATATAAAAAGTAGTGCAGAGGATCATAGGGGAAGGGAGGGAAAACAGAATGGAAAGAAATCAGTGAGAGACATGAGAGACTCTTAACTACGGGAAACAAAATAAGGGTTGCTGGAGGGGAAGTGGTTGGGGGCTGGGGGTAATGGGATCATGGGCATTAAGGAGGGCATGTGATGTGATGAGCTCTGGGTGTTATATGCAACTGATGAATTATTGAACTCTACATTTGAAACTAATGATGTATTATATGAATTTAAATTAATAAAAGAAAAAAGGTCAGAGCACTAACGATCACTTAGTTGTTCTTGATACTTACAGAACAATGGTAAAGTACATGTTTTTTTTCAAGTGCTGATAGTATTATATAAACAATAGAATAAGAAACTGTATAAATCATAAGATGTATACAGGGCCATAAGACATGCCTTTAACGTTTTTCGAAGATGAATGTAATTCCGAGTATGTTACATTTTCACAAGTGAATTAAATAAAAAGCCAATACAGAAAGATATTTAGGAAAACTCATAATTAGAAATTATTTTTTAAATATTTAAAAATTAAACACATTCAAAGAAATTACTTGGGAAATTAAAAGATATTTGAATTCACGATAATAAAAATATGATACATCAAAATTTGTAAAGCATAGTTAAAGTACTATTCAGGTAAATGTATATAAATTCAAGTGTTTATATTAGATGATAAGAAAGGTTTAACATCAATATTCTGAGGTTCTACTGCAAGATAGGAGAAAAAGAAGGGCAAAGTACACTCAAAGCACGTAGAAAGAAAAAATAATAAAAGTAGGAGGACTCCTTGCTATGGACTTAATGTCTGCATTCCCTCAAAATTCATATGTTGAAATCCTAATCCCCATTTATGGTATTTGAAGATGGAACCTTTGAAATATAATTAGGTCATAAAAATAGAGCTTTCCTGATGAAAGTATTAGCCTTATAAAAGACACATGAGAGAAATGGTGCCTTCCTGCCATCTGAGGACATAGCAAGAAGGTTGCCATTACAAACAAGAAAGAAGGCTCTGGCTGGACATTGGATCTGTTGGCACTTTCATTCTGGACTTTCCAGCCTCCCGAACTGTTGTTTAAGCCATTCATCCTATAATAGTTTGTTACGGCAACCCAAACTGGTCAAGACAGGAATCAGCAAGATTATAAAATAAAATGGAGAAAAGTATTCAATCCCAAAACTTGCGTTTTGAAGTGATCAACACTGACAATACACTAGTTAGACTCATCTACAAAGGTAAGAACGTAAATCATCAATATAACAAATAAATGATTGATTATTACCAAAGATTCTATAGACATTAAAAGGATGCTACAATACCACACTTTGTGCCAATGATTTCGACAAGTTAGTTGAAATATAAAAAGTCCCCCCAAAAAAGAAATTAAAATTCCCTGAAAGTTCTCACAAACTACAGAAACTCGCTCAAGAAGAAGCCAGCAACTCAAATAGTCCTGTATCTAGTAAGGAAAATTTAAATCACACAGTCCAAAACTTTCAAAAAGGAAGTCCAATACAGGGGGGCCTCTGTGGCTCAGTCAGTTAAGCATCTGCCTTCTGCTCAGGTCATGATCCCATGGTCCCAGAATCAAGTCCTACATAGCGCTCCCTGCTTAGTGGGAAGGCTGCTTCTCCCTCTTCCCCTGCTTGTGCTTTCTCTCTTGCTGTTTCTCTCTGCATCAAATAAATGCATAAAATCCTTAAAAAGGAAAGAAAGAAAGAAAGAAAGAAAGAAAGAAAGAAAGAAAGAAAGAAAGAAAGAGATTAATTCCAGCACAAGGTAGTTTCATTAGGGAATCTTTCAAACAATTAAGAAAATAGTTACACCAATTCCATACAATGTCTTTCAGAAAGTTTAATAAGAGGGAACATTAACGTACTTATTTTGGGGGGCCAGTAGTACCCTTCAAAATCATTTGATTTATAATAAAAAAATAAAGCAACAAAAATTATATCCTTTATGAATGCGGCTGAAAATCTATAGGTCTTTTCAGTCAGAATGGATGAATACTTTCTGGTGGCCTAATAGGCAATCTAGCTCCTCTCCTTTGTAAAGTCTCACATGTAGATGCCAACAAATTAAAGGGAGTCTAATTTTTTTTTATTTGTTTGAATGCATTTTCAAAAAAACTTCAAGTTTTATTGACATGGGCAATACAAGTGCACAATTTCTAAATTTAGTTATGTGCCTAGAGGATTTTGTGTATGTTGAGATAGCAGAAAATGAAATGAAAAAATTTCACTGTTTTTCACAATATTAATAAATACCATAATTACTCAGACAGTTACAAGTATCAAACGTACCAAGTTACAAGTATCAAGTTACAAGTATCAAAAATAAAGGTCAGTCACCTCCAAATATACATATTTTTAAACTTGATTGAATATTGGCTGAATAGGTCAATACTGATCAGTATTATTTCCTTATATGGGTGTTTCTTGGTTTGTGACAGCTTCATCTCAGTCTCTGCCTCTGTCTTCATATGACCATCTTCCTTGCTTCTGTCTTTGGCTTCTCGCCTCTGTGTTTTCCTTTACTTGGAAGACACCAGTTATATTGGATTAGAATTCCTCCTAATGACCTCATCTTAACTTGATTATATCTGCCAAGATCCAATTGCCAAATAAGGTCACATTCATAGGTACGAGGTTAGGATTTCAACATATCTTTTGGGGGGATGTGGTTCAAACCTTAAGGAATAATATTATTTGCCTGCAGGATCAAAGCTGATCATTCTTAATAAGTGAATCTAGCACTTTGTGATAATTTTCTAATAAAGGAATTTGAATTGCTAGTATTTTCCCTCTCATTTTCCTGTGCATATTTGTGCATTGTCTGATCGGTCTGTAAGCCCTAATCAATAGACTTAACTATAACTTTGTTGAATTCAGCAAGGAGCACTTATTCATATACAGGAACAACATCTACACATGAGCTCTCATTAGTAATGTTATTTAATACTGATTTGATCAGTTAATTATTCAAATGTTCAATATCAATGAGATTTTTGTCCAAGGACTAACCATAATTCCCTCAGACATATTTGTTTCCTCACACTGGAAGGTCTGTAGTGACTGCCTGACTGGGTTACACATGAAGAGTTGTCATTCTGGAATCTTGATTCCTTGTTCTGACCATCATCTAAACATGAATTGAGGGACGCCTGGGTGGCTCAGTCAGTTAAGCATCTGTCTTTGCCTCAGGTCATTATCTAGGGTCCTGGGACTGAGTCCCACCTGGGGCTCCTTCCAAAGCAAGGAGACTGCTTCTTCCTCTACCTGCTTCTCCCTCTGCTTGTGTTATCTCTCTCTGACAGATGAATAAATACAATATTTTTTTAAAAAGATGAATTGACATTCTGAGATTCATTATTTGGATCCTAATTCTTTCTTCCATGCTCAAGTTGACTCTTCAAGTAAGTTTTTGTTCTTAGATATCCAGATTCCTGATTTTTTTTCTTTATAAATATATATTGCAGACCCTTCTGAGTCATTTACTATCACTAGGCTTAATAACACTTTATGTCACAAAGGAAAGCATCCCTATGGCCCCTCTTCACAAAAAAAAAAAAAAAAAAATGTCTTTAGGTATTTCCAGCTTTGCACTATTGACATTCTGGGGTCAGTAACTTTTTTTGTCATGGGGGCTGTCCTGTGCTTTGCAGGATGTTTCTCTTACAGAGGTCTCTACCACTAGAGGCCAGAAGCACCCCGACTCCTGCTGTATTGTGACAATCAAAGCACCTTCAGACATTGCCAAATAACCTGACGAGAAAAATCAACCCTTTTTGAGAACCCCTGCACTAGATTGAATTATGACCCCAATGAATGGAACTGGACTGGCTCTCACTTATACAGAAATGCCAAAAATGTTGGAAATAATCTTACAGCTCTTAATGTCTTTACTTTTCCAAGAAAGAATCTTTAAAAATATATGTAATAAGTGTTGGCATTATTTATTGATACTGGCAGGGTAATATTGATATTATTGTTATGATAACATGGCAATATTTATTTATTTTAAATTATTTATTTATTTCGAGAGTGCATGAGCTGGAGAGGAGGAGAGGGGAGGGAGAGGGAGAGAGAAAATCTAAAGCTAACTCTCCACTGAGTATGGGGCTCAGTGCAGGGCTACATCCCACAACACAGAGATCATGACCTGAGCGAAACGGAGTCAGACACTTAACTAGCTGAGCGATCCAGGGGCTCCAATATGGCATTATCTACTGATAAACATTTTATTGGGAGTCATTTTGAAGGAGCTCTTCTTGGTGGTGTTTTGTGATTAAAATCTGAATTCTTGGGGCACCTGGGTGGCTCAGTCATTGACCATCTGGCTTTGGCTCAGGTCATGATCCCAGAGTCCTGGTATCAAGTCCCACATCCGGCTCTCTGCTCATCAGGGGGTCTACATCTCCCTCTGACCCTCCTCCCTCTCATGGCTCTTTCTCTCACTCACTCTCTCTCAAATAAATAAATAAAACCTTTAAAAAAAAAAAGAAGAAGAACATTTAAAATCTGAATTCTTCATTCTCTCACACCACTTTGGACTTCAATTTAAGAAGCCAGAGTTGTGCCCTAATTAAAATCATTTGCTCAACAGCTACAAGTGAAATAAACAAACACAGGTAAGGGGAGAAAGAACTTAAGGATGGTAGATGCTTCCAAAGGATTCTAAAAACTGTTTTGCTTTCTTCTATTTTCTTTCAGGTAAGGAAACTAATTTGGAAGGGATAAAATTATTGACCTAGCTATGACAGCTCATTATTTATTGTTATGTTTTATTACAACAGGCATACAATTTTACTTCTTCATATATTGATGAAAAATCTGACATAAAGTTCTGAAATACTCAGTATCAATATGTCATCCAATGGGTGTCCATATTCACTAGCCAAATAAGTCAATACCATCCTGAATCTTGGGGTGACTGTTTTCTACATAAATAATCAATCTTAGCAAACCAAACCTAAGAGAATCTTCCCTAATATTATGGGCCTTTTACCAGGACTATATCCTGAAATTCATTTTTGTGTTCATAAATATTTGTGATCATAAATATTTGACTACCCTTGAAGCTCATGTCTTCTGAGTTCCATAAATAATTAAGCTAGGTAATAAAGCATTACTTTAAAAAAGGAAGTTGTCGTCCTAATAAACACAAGTTGGTATTGCTGCTAGCAGTCTCAGACAACAGACAGAAGACCACACCCAATCTGAAGCATTACCAGAGCAATTTACAATTAAAAAAATAATAATGTTTTTTATTCTAGTTAAAAAATAAATAAGACACAGGGATGTAATGTATAGCATAGGGAATATAGTAACTAATATTATAACTAGATTTGGCATAGTGATCATTTCATTGTGTATATAAATATTAAATCAGCATGCTGTTCCCCTGAAACTGATATAATGCTGTGTGTCAATTACTCTTCAGTAAGAAAATAATTTCAGGGAAGTAGAGTATAAAAAGAAAAAACTACAAGACTATTAAGAAATCATAACGACTTGTTTGTGGATCTAAAGCTATAATCTAAATTATAAATTGAAAAGCAAACAACATGCTCAAGTTATTATGTGCATTGTCTCCGTGATATAAAAAATATTATTTCACCTAACCTAGGGTTTGGGTTCTAAATGAAAATTAATGGAGCAGAAGTAGCATTTTTCTAGAGTCTCAACAGGAAACTTCTCGCTTCCATTCTACCACACTCCAGGTTTCAAGAGCAGAAAACGCTGTTTTTTCTGTCACACTGAAATGCCAGCCCATAAGACTCTGAGGCAGGTCACCTCTGCCACTTAACATACCAGAGAACTGTGTTCTAAGAGGCCTTGACAGCTTGGGCATAAGAAGAAACAGAACAGCTCCCTGGTGAGTTAGAGTGGATGGAAGGGTTCAATGACAACTTCTTAAAAATTAAATGAGAGCACTCAGGGATATTAAAACACATCAGAAAACACATGTTTGGGGGGATTTTTTTTTTTTTAATCTGATTACTGAAGTAAAGAGTCAGGTACTAAATTGAATGTTGCGGAGATCTACCAGGCCAAACAGGAAAATTTTTCAAGTCATAGAAAAATATATGAAAACAATAGAAATCACGAACTCAAAGCTTGGGGACTTCAAGGAGAGATTCATAAGACTTATGATCAGATATAATGAGTAGAAGATAGCCAATTAAACAATTAATAGAAGAAAATTTCCCTCAGAGGAGGAATTACGTCTGGGTTTGAGAGGGATCATTGAGTTCCAGATAGGATTGGTGAGAAAAGACAAATACCCAAGTGGAGACTTGGTTCAAAATCTCGAAGCTTCAAGGATAAACAAGAATCCTTATTAATGTGTACAGATATAGAAAAATAAGTTCTTGAACTCTTAATTTTATGTTTTGCATAATACTTTCTACTCTTTTAAGTTAAATCAGTAGATTTCATCATTTAATGAAAATCATAATGTTTTAATACAAATTAACATATTTTAATACTGTAATAGCATGGTGGAAATAGCAAGAACTTTGGAGTTAGACAGATAGAATGTTTTTAATCTTATGGCCTCCAGAAAAGAATCTATCTTACCAAAGCCCCAGTTTATTGATCTGCAAAGTGGGGATATTTATGTTGCAGAATTGCATTAGGCATTAAGTGATTGGCTAATTTCACGAACATGTATCAAGCCCTACTCTGTAGGCATCAACACACTAAGACCAGGGCGTAGTGCTGTGAACAACACAAATATAATCTCCTTCTCAAGAAGCGTACAGATATAGACTATCACGATACAGACAGATACCACACGGGAACCTTATTGTTTGTCATTTATTATCGTTGTGATAACTCTTCCAGGGAGAAGCACAGGACGCGTTGTGATGGCAGGCCATGGTGGGGCTGAAGTGGAACAGGTGTTAGGGTCCATGCAGACTTCCTTCACAGCAGTCACAGTGGGCTCCAAAGGCTGTGGGGCTGAAGATGCAGAACTTTGATATAATGAGGAGAAAACACAGGGAATAGTGGAAAACTATGGAGCTTACCAGGTAGAGGGGAAGCCTTGGACACAGGGAGTTGATGTGTAGGCATTTGGTAGTTTTCAGGGATTGGCAGAAAACTCATGTAGATGAGCAAGTGATGGCCCATGAGCCAAATCCTGCTGCCCCCTGTTTCTGGACAGCTGGTGAGCTAAGAATAGTTTTTTCATTGCTAAATAGTTAAAAATGTTTAACTCCCATGTTGTTTTCTTACCACAATAACATAAAATAAAAATTTAAGAAGTTAGTATTTTGTGACACATGAAAAAGTTGTGAAGTTCAAATTTTAGTTTCCATAAAGTTTTATTAGAACACGGCTGTTCACTTACTGTCAGTGACTGCTTCTGCATTCGGATCACAGCTCTGAGGGGTTGCACTGGAGAGATCCATGGCCCACAAAGCTGAAGTACGTACTGTCTGCCTCTTTGCAGAAAGTGTTTGCCAACCTCTGAAACAGAAAAATCACAAAAATTCAGTGAAGAATGGGCCAGTGAAAACGTGATGAGGTAGGTGAGACACAAATCGTAGGTGGTAATTAACAAGTAGTAGGCTGTTGAGAAATGGTGGCTGTTATTATGATGCTAGAAACCTAACCACAATTTGTATCACTGCATCTAAAGGAAAATGCATTTAACCGTTCTAGCCAAACAACTTTAATATCAACTTTTGGATCATAACCAATTCCCTTTCTGAAAGTTCAAGAATTCTTTTATTTAAAAAATAGCTCTGATTTATATACAAACTCTGGTTTATAAACAAGTCTTAAAAAAATGATGAACATCTCTTTGTATTCCTGGTTGTACCTGGAGGATAATTAGCTACCCAGTGGTAAGGAGAGATAGTGTTATTAGCCACTGTTGGCAGAGCAATTTTTCTCCTCTGAAAGTAAAGTCAATTGTGGTGCTGTGTTATGAGATTATGAGCCAAAAAAAAAATTTGATTGAGCCAAATGGGCCACTCTATTGCAGGTTACTCAAATCAGAAGGGACACATCTTGGATAGATTATAAAACAAATTAGAGAAGAGGATGTTTTCAAAGTAGGGAACGCAGTGATCCCTACTGAGTTCTAGGAGTTGGGCAGGTTTTTATACAAACCCTGCTTTGGAATTTCAATCAACTGTTAGTTATCCATGCTAATGGGGAAGAGAGGAAGTAGAGACATTGCAAAAACATGATAACCCCAAATCATTTTTGTCTGGTTCTGGTATGCCTTCTACATGTTTTCGGGAGCTGGCTCACCTTAACAATTACATTAGATTAATATTAAAAATTATATTCCCCAGGCACTAACCGAGGACAGCAGGGAGAAGTCATTCAGAAACAGCTTGAGAGAAGCTACCCTTGAATTTAAAAATGTGCTATTATAGTGAAGTGGATAATTCCTGGATGTGTTTAAACAGTAGAATATTGACAGCTGTCCATATTTGCCACATGGAGAGAGCACCAGCTTGGTTAGTCTTCCCAGTCTTGGAGATTCCTTTTGCTGAGAGCTACAAAATTTCATGTGACCTAAATCTCCTCATGACAACTCCATGTCCTAATTCTTGACTCGTCCTGACTCTCACGTCTTTTGCGAACATTCATGCATCAGGAGCTGATGCAGGGACTTTCTCGGCGGCAGAGAGTAAGTGATGAGACATAGCGAAATAAACAAACAAACATCCTAGATGTGGTGCTGGCAGTGATGAAGTCACATCTGGCTGTATTCCTCCCTGGAGGGACCAGATTCCAGAAAATGGAAGCCCAGCAATCTGGTCTATGTAAGAATCCTAACCATTTTCCCATGAGTGAGATAATTAATAGACTGCAACCAGAGAGGAACAAAAGACTATTCAAAAAAGGGGAGTCTGGTTTTAATTTGAATCTCCCTGAGGGCTAGTGATGATGAATATTTTTTCATGTGTCTGAGAGCCATTTGTATGTCTTCATTGGAGAAGTGTCTGTTCATATCTTCTGCCCATTTTTTGATATGATTGTCTGTTTTGTGTGTGTTGAGTTTGAGGAGTTCATTATAGATCCTGGATATCAACCTTTTGTCTGTACTGTCATTTGCAAATATCTTCTCCCATTCCGTGGGTTGCCTCTTTGTTTTTTTTTTACTATATCCTTTGCTGTGCAGAAGCTTTTGATTTTGATGAAGTCCCAAAAGTTTATTTTTGCTTTTGTTTCCTTTGCCTTTGGAGACATATCTTGAAAGAAGTTGCTGTGGCTGATATCGAAGAGATTACTGCCTATGTTCTCCTCTAGGATTCTGATGGATTCTTGTCTCACGTTGAGGTCTTTTATCCATTTTGAGCTTATCTTTGTGTTGGAGGGGATGTGGAGAAAGGGGAACCCTCTTACACTGTTGGTGGGAATGGAATTTGGTGCAGCCTCTTTGGAGAACAGTGTGGAAGTTTCTCAAGAAATTAAAAATAGAACTTCCCTATGACCCTGCAATTGCACTCCTGGGTATTTACCCCAAAGATACAGATGTAGTGAAAAGAAGGGCCATCTCTACCCCAATGTTTATAGCAGCAATGGCCACGGTCGCCAAACTGTGGAAAGAACCAAGATGCCCTTCAATGGACGAATGGATAAGGAAGACGTGGTCCATATACACTATGGAGTATTATGCCTCCATCAGAAAGGATGAATACCCAACTTTTGTAGCAACATGGACAGGACTGGAGGATATGCTGAGTGAAATAAGTCAAGCAGAGAGAGTCAATTATCATATGGTTTCACTTATTTGTGGAGCATAACAAATAGCATGGAGGACATGGGGAGTTAGAGAGGAGAAGGGAGTTGAAAGAAATTGGAAGGGGAAGATGAACCATGAGAGACTATGGACTCTGAAAAACAATGTGAGGGTTTTGAATGGGCGGGGGGTGGGAGGTTGGGGGAACCAGATGGTGGGTATTGGACAGGGCACGTATTGCATGGAGCACTGGGTGTGGTGCAAAAATAATGAATACTGTTATGCTGAAAATAAATAAATAAATAAATAAATAAATAAATAATGAAAAGGGGGAGCCTGGGAGAAATGCTCTTAAAGTAGCCACATGTGATCCATGCCTCCCGTTTCACTCTTTTTTGGGTAATCCCCTCACCCTTAACTCAGATATTCTCTATTAGTCTTGCTGGTCAAAAATCCCATCCTTGGAGCACCTGGGTGGCTCAGTGGGTTAAAGCCTCTGCTTTCGGTTCATGTCATGATCCCAGGGTCCTGGGGTCAAGCCCCACATCGGGCTCTCTGCTCAGCTGGGAGCCTGCTTCTCTGTCTCTCTCTACCTGCCTCTCTGCCTACTTGTGACATGTCTGTCAAATAAATAAATAAAATCTTAAAAAAAAAATCCCACCCTTGATCAATGTTTCTCCATGTTTTTACCCAAGATGCTAGGAGTGCCAAAAGAAAAAAAAAAAAAAAGACATTCTGTACAAATACAGAATGTCTGCTGATGACAACAGACACTTGTTCTGTGCTAACTCTCCTTTCTCTCTCCTGTGCTCTTCAGTGGTTATTTCAAACCATCTTTTCCCTTCTCAGATCACTGACTTCTTATCACCCACTTAATTTAAGCAAATGACCTCACCTTCCCCTTCTCAAAGAAAAGTCAAGCCATCACAGGAGACATTTTCACTTTCTGTCCCTAGTGATGACTATCCACTTGTACCTAAACACACACACACACACACACACACACACACTCATACTTACACTCACATACATGTGCCACACACGTGCATTCTTCCTCTGCTTGCAATGGGCAACATGTCTGTCCCTGTCTAGAGTGATCCCTTCTTTTGCCTCAGGACACTGTCCTGGCCTGATGTCTTCAGGGACTTTTTCTCTTGATTTTTCCTTCATATCTTTAGCTTATTTTTCTCTACTGGGTCCTTCGAAGCACTACTTAAACATTCCTCATCCTCCATCCTAAAATAAACACTTGACCCCACTAGCTATAACTGTATTTCTTTCCTCACTTCAGCTAGCTTTTTCAAAGACTTGTTTATACTTGCTATCTCTAGCTCGTCCCCTTCCTGCCCTGCTCTGGCCCCTGAAATCCCCATCTACTCTTTCGCTTCAATATAATGCCTCTCATTGAGATCCCCATGACTTCCTTGTCAATAAATCCCGGAGACACTTCTGGCTTTATCTTTCTTGACCTTTCTGTGGCTCTTGGCCACTCCCTGCTTCTTGAAATATTTCCTCTCATCACTTCCATGACTGTAAACTCTTCTGATTGTCCTCCTTCCTCTTTTAGCCAGTCTTCTTTTGCCTTTATTCCTGCTTCTCCCATCCTTCCAACAGACCATGTCCAGTTTCTGTCCTAATCCCTCCCCCTCGTCACAGTGCCCCTGGAAGAGCGCGTCCTCTCCATGACAGTTATAAGCTGTCAACTTTTCAGCTTCCAGTCCAGGCTGGATTACTGTTGGGCTCCATAGTCCCAATAAAATCCCCGCAAACCCCAACAAAAGCTCTCCATCAAGATATCCTTTTGGCATCTCAAACTCAAAATATCTAAAACCGAATGGTTCTCCGACTTCTGCCTCCACCTTGATGCATGGGTCCAAGACCCAGTGAAATTACAGAGAAATCGGACACGCTCACTGACCCCTCCTCCTTCAAACAAACCTAAAGTCCTGTTGATCCTACCTCTTGAATGTCTCTCTTACGTGTTCATTTTCCTCCTTCAAACAACCCATCCCCTAGGATGATATTAATGTTTGTAGTGAGTTCCTGGAAGAGCTTTCTAAGGGATCTTTGTTCTTCAGTCGTGATTGTCCTCAGTCCCTTATCCACAGTGGCCCTGTGACTTTCTTAAAAGACACAAATCTGATTATCCTTTCATTTGTATAACATTATTGTTATGTTTTTTGGTCACACATTCACACATCCTTAACGTGGCTGATAAGGATCTTACCAAATCTTTTTATTTATCAATGCTGTAATTTCTTTCCATCCACCAATGTCCTCTTTTTCTTGTTTATGACTACATTTCATTGACATGACAGGATTAAGCAAGCATTCCAATTAGAAAACCATCACACGGGGTTCTCCAAACACAGCCGTGTTTTGGTTCCAGGCTTTCCCAATTACTGGATGTGAGCTTGGGCAAGTTACTTAACCTATTTGTGTCTTAGTTTCCTCATCTATAAGATGGGGATGCTAGTGATAATCGTTCCTAGCTCATGGTACTATTTTAAGGGCTGAACGGGTAATTCAGCACATCCTGAGTGTTCTGAAGGTGTGGCCCACTTTTTTTTTTTTTTTTTTAGTATAAATAACTTTCTTTTTCCGTGTTCAATGATTCATGTTAGTATAAATACTCAGTATTTTATTACAATTATTTCCTTGCAATTGTTCAGACTCCCTTGATGTTTCTCCTAAGGTTTTTACTGGGAAAACTCCAACACAGGAAAAATGGAAATGTACACAATCTGTGGCTTGTCCCATATAGAAAATATTCCTGGGTCTTTCCAGCACACAAATATACTGATCATATGAGCCCTAGGCTCCAGTGAGCTTGCAACATTGCCCAACAAAATGCCAGGTTTCTTCAATATAATGAAAATTTTTTGATAACTTTTCTCAGTTCTCAAACCTCCTGTAACCTCCTTCCCACAAATCCCCATTTTCAGCTGATGAATCTGTCTCGTGTCTTTTGAGAGACCAGAAAACTTCATGCTGAGACTCTGCGACCATCTCATCTCAAATCTAAATCTCCACTTGGGTCACCTCCTACTTCTCTCTGTCCTTCCAAAGAAAAGGGCGAGACTTCTCTCATCAAAGAACAATACACACGGTCCAGGGTCCCACCCCCTCACACCTGCCCAGAGATGAAGCTTTCTTAGCTCCTGCCCCTCTTGCCTCCACATTCTGGACATCCACACCCTTACACATGTTCTTGTCTAACTGTCCCTCTGCAACTGTGGCCCAATGTCTCTGCTCTGCTGACAGCCCCGTTTCTATACACTTTCTATACCAGGTTTTCCTGCTGCTTCTCTCCACCCACTCCCGTCTGAACTTCGAACAGGTGCAAGTTTCAGAATTACTTCAATTTGTTTTGTGCACATTTCTTTTTTATGTTCACTCAAAGGTGACATGTGATTAGAAAAATCTATGTCTAAATATGTCTAGAAGAATATCTGCTGATAAGTATAAAGAGAGATTCTAATTAAAGGACAGCTTTGGGTTATAGTTTAATTAGCCACATTTTCCCCAGTGGAACATATAATATCAATGTGTCCTATAATCAGTGCCTCAGAGTTGTGACAGGAAACTTACCACAGATGCACAGACACCTTCACTCATCACCAGGAATACCAGCCTTCTCTCCCACCAGCACACGCTTCTTTTCTCTTCCAGGTGCTTATTCCAATGCTAAATTTGTTTGTCTTTTTCTAAAGTTTCTTTTTTTAAAAAATTTTATTGATATATAATGTATTATTTTTTATTATTATTTTATTTTATTTTTATTATCTTATTTTATGTATATTTTATATATTTATTATTATTGTTGTTTTAATTTTATTAACATACAATGTATTATTAGCCTCAGGGGTACAGGTCTGTGAATCGTCAGGCTTACACACTTCCCAGCACTCACCAGAGCACACACCCTCCTTGTTTGTCTTTTTATCTGCCATGTAACCGTCTTTGCAACAAGGGTCTTTGAAGGCAAAGCCATGCCTGTTTGGTTCACGCAGTATCCGTTCTGCCAATGGAGGGCCTGGTTTATGACGGGCTTTCAGTACATATTTGTGGGTTTACCGAGTCAGTGGATGAAAACCTCCTTTGGGAAGCTCACTGCATGTCAGTAACAGAATGTTAGTTGCTATAGGCTGCAATGAAATAAAGGACCACCAACTTTGATTTTCACCCTGGACTCGGTCCTTAAGTACTAAAACAAACTTGCTGTGAAAGACTTTAACATGAGAACACTCTGGGGCTTTATCAAATGAGACATAGAAGAGGCCATTGGTTTTTATTTAGCAGTACAGTTAGGACAAAGCTTTAAGATTTGATCGCTGGATTACCCGGGCGAACCTTATTCATGAAACAACCCAAATGTACAGTCAGGAATGTCCTGCAAGCACGGCTGCCGACCCTAAAAATGGGACTTTTCCAGGAGACAAAAGAGAAAACAAACATAAACATAACCCTGGAAATTTCTTGCACAAATCCAAAGTAAATATTCCCCATCTGGATTTCCCTTTGTGCAACCATGGATATAAACCAGAGTACAACAATCATTCCATAATCTCTCAAGTCCTTAAGCAAAAGATAAATGCAATTTTCTCTTCTGGATACAAAAATTTAAAAAGTAAGTGCTGATTTGGAACAGGTGTCAATGCTTAAGTGGGCCATAAATCATAATTAAATATAAATGATGCCCTATCTCATCTTTTGATCTAAGTGTTTCTTTTTAAAGACAAAGTGAAATGGTAGAAATTCCTAGACGAGTTATGTTTCTTTGGAAATGTGGATTTGTCCCTTTGGTTCTGGGTGAAGATCAGTGTTATTCCAAGAGACGTCATCGTTTGTGCATCATTTATGTTTGGGCACTGTCTTTTGCTGCTATTGTAGGATGAAAAACATAACTGAATCACAAAAGCAATTAGAGGTCTACAACTTGCGTTTGAAAAATCAGTTAAGAGCTGCCACAACAGACCTAAGAAGCTGAACAAATGAAATGTAATAATTTGCTTCCTCCTGGGGATAATGTGAGACTAAATGAGAAAACACGTATTAAGTGCTCTTTGAAAATGTCTCAGTGCATGGTATTAACAATCATTATTTTTCCTACATTTTCTGGCTCATTAATTGATATCCAGATTTCAAAATATTTATGCACCATTTTTAATTTTAGACAGTCCCATGAAATAATAATTTCAAAATAGATTATGTGTAAATAAAGGAGAATGTTTCTAGTGTGCAAATGATTTTTAAAATTTGGTTACTTTTTGAAATCCTTTTTGGAGCTGTTAGGCCAGATAAAACCAGGAGAGGGCAGTCATGCTTCATACGTTCACATACTGCCTGCCCTTAGCTGGAGCAGGAATCGTCATTTCAATTTTTCATTGCAAATCAAAGCATAATTATAAGCTAATGTCCTATTCTGCCACCAGCCTCAAAGGTCATCAGAGTATGTTCTATAAATGAAAAGAAATTGTTAGTTCTAATTACATGTAAAATTAGTATTGTATGCTCTGAAACTGCTTGTTTCTTCTTGGTTTTACTCTTCATCTTTAAATGGAATGTCGTTGGAGAGACAAAGAGTAGCTACCAATATCCTTCATGGATTCAATTCTATGCATTGTAGTTCAATCCAAATATTTGATTTGTTATCTCTAAAGCTTAGATCACATCAAATGAAATTACTATGTTTTTGTATCCTCCGAATTTCTCAGCAAGGACTTAAATTTACTAGAGTGAAATGAAACCAAACAAAAGAGTAAATGTAGGGTTTTTTGTTGTTGTTGTTGTTTTTGTAAACCGGATACTTTTCTTACAGTTTCATGTATTCAGGAAAACTAAAAATAGTAGACTTGCATGGGTTCTGACCTGGCTCGTGGGGGAATGTGGCCGTGTGTGCACTGGGATCATGGCTCTCCTGAGTCTTGGAAATGGCATGTGGCTAATTCGAACATAAGACGTATCAGCAAAGAGGAGCCCTTGATGCAGAAAGGATAACATTCTCGGTGACCCTGAAGAGCAGGAGAGCCCAAGGCAAGATTCTCAAGTAAGCAACTATCTGGGGCACCGTCATCCGTTTGGGCAGTAAGACACCCAGATTCAAGTCAAATTTAGCAGAACCGAGAACAATGGATGGAAACAACAAGGAAACAGATTTCAGGGCAGATTTCAGACAGAGCTTTGTACCCGTCAGGTCCAGTGAATGAAAGAAGTTTTCTGTAAGAAACGAATCTGTGATTGAAGACTAGCGTGGCGACTGACGTTCCAGCAGGACATCTTGAAGTCCACTGACAAATCTAGAATACTGTAAGGGCGAGTTCCCCTCTCCATGAGCCCTAGAGCCTTTATCACGCCCCAGATTCTGCTTTGGTGTCATTCTAGAGCCGATGCTTGAGGAAATAATCAATGAGTTTCCCTTCCTTTTCCGCTTGAATTGGCCCCTAGATCTGAATCTCACAAGCAGGTACAATCTCTAACAAAGGAAAGTGTACAATAAGTGTGTGTCTGTTCCGCTTTCTCAGGTGACTACGGTGAGTGGTCACACTGTCAAAACGTGCCGTCAAAATCCCTCCACCCCTTCCCAAATGTGCTTCCCCAGAAATGTGCACAACGACGTCCTGAGGATATCCAAGACTTCACGGTGAGCAGGAAAAGCCAGACTTTGTCGACTGCACCTGCCTCTTGCTGGGGCACAGCCTGAGCTACACTCACCTCTCTTCTGCCCCCACTTAACCCCCTGCACAGGCTTTGTCCTCCAAGTGACTTCTTTTTGTCCATCAGTGCCCAGAGACACATTTGTCAACATGACATTTTAGAAGACCACGTACCCTATCTATTCACATGAATTTTCTTCCCTCAGCATTGCAGACCATCCCTGGTGTGGGATGGAGGAAGGTGGAAGGGCAAGGTGTTAACCTGAGCTTAACCATCTCAGATGGCGGGGGTCACACATGCGTAGGATCGAGAAAACAGCCTCTGTTGGGACGAAGGAGCGTCTCACGGCTCAACCGGCATGTTGTTAGGAGAAACACCTGCTTAATGCTTCATTCGTAAAGAGCGAGAAGAAAGTTCTCTTATCACCCATGCTTAAGCAAATTCAAATATACTTTGAAGTATTAACAAATGACGGATACTAAGGGGCATTACTCTGTTGGGCAACTCTGCTACTTATTTTTTCTGATCTTCTCAAGGCAATATTAACCAGTGTTCACACTTAAGTTCCCGATGATGAATCAGGACCATAGTTTCCCAGAGAATTGATTGGGTGTTTTCTTGTCTACGGCTGACTCATGCATATTTTGGAAGCTTCCCCGCCATCCATTCCCATCCCCACTTCAAAAGGGAAGTGTTCAAATCCGTTCATTCTTAATTGGGAGTTCAATTTTGCAATATAAGAAAATGAATAGAACATCCTTCTATTAAAAAAATAATAATAAACAAATAAATGAATCAGGAGCATAGATGGTGTTCCTGGGAGCATTTCCAGTCTTCTTTTTTTTTTTTTAAGATTTTATTTATTTATCTGACAGAGATCACAGGTAGGCAGAGAGGCAGGCAGAGAGAGAGAGGAGGAAGCAGGCTCCCCGCTGAGCAGAGAGCCCGATGCGGGACTCGATCCCAGGACCCTGAGATCATGACCTGAGCCGAAGGCAGCGGCTTAACCCACTGAGCCACCCAGGTGCCCCCGAGCATTTCTAGTCTTGACAATAAAATTAAAATGTCATTTGCTTGCATCCCTCTGCACACCCCTAGGTTTTCCGGGAAGCTGCTTCACGTCCTACTAGTACCTGCAGGTCACTTCGCGGGGCTTTCTCGGAGCAGAATGGCCGTGCTGAATCGCGCGGCTTCGCCGGCCTCGTCTGTGTCCCACACTCCCTCATAAACTCTCAGCCAGTCGTCCTGGGGTCAGGATTTATGTTAACTAAAATGTATTGTCCATTATTTGCCAGACACTCTGGTGGCTCCTCGTTCCACAAAGCGGGCAGTACTGTTATCTCCAGTGTACACGTTGGAAGATTCCAGACGAAGAGATAGTGAACAGCTGCTGCGTGGCACGGGTTAGATTTTAGCCCGGAGCCTTCACGCCTGAACTTCGGCTGAGCATTTTTGCTCGGGCACTAAAAATGTAAAAAATCCAAGAACTCTCCTGTTCTATAGAAAAGTTAGAAGATGACATATAAGCAAGAAAAGGATTATAATGTGATTGGTTTCAAAGCGCTGTTATTTACGAAGTGATACGGGGTGGGGGTCGCTGACACGGGGCTCCTACTGCGTGCCATCTAGCTTCCTGGGCACCTCGCAGGTGTTACGTCGCTGAGTGACCCAATAAGTTTCTGAGGAAGCTGTTATTGGGCCATGTAGAAATGGAGAGGAACCATGAGCCTGGGGAGCGGTGTCTGGGGACAGGCAGGGGACAGACCGGACAGGCTCTCACTTCATGGAATGGACACGGACCGTGTCCTCCACACGGCAAAGTTGGCTACGGGTTCATCAAGCACCAGGACTTTCTCCAGGTGGGTTCACAGCCGGAGCCATCTCCCGGCCTTCCCTGAGTGAAGTGGGCTCCTGTGACTGATTTCTGGCCAGTGGAATGCGAGTTTAAGTGATATTCACCACGTCTGGGCTTGGCCCCTACAAGCTCCACCTGCCCCTTCTCCCTCACCTGCCAGCCAGAAGCAGAGCGTCCCACGCAGATGCAGACTCTAAGCCACAGGGCACAGTAGCCACCACATGGAAGGAGCCTCCGTCTCTGGACAATGGCGGGAGGGACAAATCATCCTGCACGGCCTGGGCCGCTGGGGGCTGGTGGTGGTCTCAGCCACGAGCATCCCCTCCGCAGCTTGGTCGCTGGTTTGGTTTTAGAGCGGGAGACGGTATGTGTTTTGAAGACAGATCTGAAGTGTCTGCTATTTGGCAAGAACTGAGGCTTGTGACAAATGAGGGGGGAAAATCATGAAAGTTCTGATGTTCTTCCAATTTAAGTCACAAACATTAGTTTATGCTACTTTGGGAACGCTTGCCAATTCTCGTTGAAACAATTTCTAACCGGCCCAATAAAAACCTATGAATTGACCAGATAGGACCTTGAAAATTCCCGTAGAACACCAGCTCTCAAATTTACTGCGCGCAACAAGCACCTGGGGACGAATTCAGATTCCGACTGACCCGGTGGGAGACCCGACCGTTTCTACTTCTAGCAATCATCCAAGAGATTCTGACACAGTCAAGAGCTAACCCCATTTCGGAAAAAGCTGCCTAAGGTCTCATCTGCAGGTGGGGTCCAGACTCTCTGAGACTAAATATGAGAATAAAAATAGCACCACCCAGCCTGCTCCAAGAACTGCAGAGGCAGAATCCCTGGGCATGGCCTGATTGCAGCCCTGGGGGCGGGGGTTAGGGGGCTGGTCCCAGGCCAGGGTTGCCAGCGAAAACCCCAACTCACCTTCGTTCACCTGCAGCAGTTTTCTTCTTAATCCGCAGGACGTTACTCCAGTCCCGGTAACTGGAGAGGGAAGCAAAGAGGCCCCAACGGCTTCTCTAGGCCATATTTCCCGTTATCTATTATAGAGACCGGGATGGCGTAAATAATTTAAATAGTGCTGTATATAAAATACATATGAGAATCTATTTCTGAAACCAAGATGCTGTTATGAGAGTAAATGTGAATGACCTCTGGGTGTTCGTCACAGCAAACTGACCACCGGAAAACGTAAAATGCAAACTGAACGGTTTGCTCCTGCTTGTTCACCAACTTACCCGGATAAGGGTGATGGCCTTTCTTCCTGACAAGCTCCCCATTGTGCATTCCTCTCCTCCTCCTGCTCTAAGGTGACGGGGACGGAGCTGGTTCCATTACGTTCCATCTCGGCTTTAATCCCTTGCTGCCACGAGAAGTGGAAAATGCAATTAAATGCACTTCTGAAAGCTGCCCCCAGAGGGCTGTTTACAATATTGTCTGCATTAAACAGGCAGGGCACGGCCATGTGGCCGCTCTCTTTGCATCTGGTGGCTTTGCCCAGCTTTGGGAAACCCGTTTGTAAATTAAAGCATTCAATCAGCTGGTGTAGGAATAAATCCCAGTTTGTTATAAAAGAATATAGTTTAAATAAACACTCCTGTGAGCTTTATGTGGACTCAGGTTTCAGGATGGGAGGGGTGGCAGGAGACTCCACGGGGGCTGAATTTGGGCTCCATTTTGCTCAGAAAATGTCAGTGGACTTTAAATATTAACAGACCTTAAAAGGGTCTTAAAAATAGGATTTTAAACCAAGCAGGACTTTTCCTCCCTCACCTTCCATGTCAATCCATTATTTGGCTAAGCAGAAACATCACAAAAGCTACCCATTTCTTTATATTGCTTTCCCGTCAGACCGTATGTTCCACTGGCTTCTCTCACAACGAGGAGAGCTAAGTCGCAGGCGGGTAGGAGCCGGCAGCAGGTGAGACATGTTCTTGGCTCCACCTGGTGCTGGTGGGTGGCCACGGTCGGGACCTGGAGGCTCTTGGTGATGTCATTTGCCTGTTTAAATAGAAGACGTCGGGTGGCCGAGGTGGTCACACTTTCTACCGACGGCGTCCTTACTCTGTCTTTAAGGGCCTGGGAACGAGACGGGGTGGGCACATGGAGCAAACACTTCTCCCGCGTGTTTCCTCAAACGGTGGCCAGTTCCCACCCTACGACCTCCTCCTGCAGATCCCCTTTCCCTCTCCGAAGCGCTGCTCTCTCTTTCCATGGGTTAATGATCATTTCCCAGGCATCCCCCACGCAGGGCCGGGTCTATGCCGGAGGCGACCAAGTGGGAGCTCCGGCCTCAGGGGTCCTTCACTGCCTGCTGCATCCTCTCTTCTCTGTCTTTATTTCATTTTCACTGGTAAACTGTTGGCATTTGACCGCAGAATCGTGAAAAGCTGGTCTCTGCTGTCCACTGCTTCCCCCAATGCGGACAGTTTCAGAGCACGGACATTTCGTCTCCTGTCTGTATTTGTCCGTTTCCGCTCCATCTCTGTCCTCCAGTGTCCCCTCTCTGACTCTGTCTACCCGTCCCCCTCTCTTGCTCTGCCTCTGTCTCCTCCCCTCCATGCACCGCTCTCCTCCTGTAAGGCGGTAAGCAAACCCAAGACGCCTCGCAGTTCTCTTCAGTAGCACCAGCAAATGTGTTGAGAGGCTGATAGGAGCCAAGCACGGGGCTAAGTGCCTGGGATCAAAAGAGCCATCACAGAAGGACACCAGTCCCCGAGTCGCCCAGAGGCTTTCATCAGGGAGCACTCTCAGCTTCAGCAAAAGCATTCAGTCCCACTCATCCACAAGCCCGAAGTGACCATGAAGCTTGTGTGTCAGTCTTCTCCGAACACACGCCCATGGGTGTCACTGTCCCATGAGGATGAGGAACCCCCGTGCTCATACAGTCCAGCACCCTCCTCCCCCGAGCACACTGGACCAGCCTTTTGAACTATTTTCAGTTGAACTCTCTTTTCCCCTGTTGGGATTAAGGTCTTAACATGACTCTAAGCCCCTGGAGCTAGCATCCTGTCATCATACCTGTGTCTTATCAGCTCTGTCTTCTAGGCCTGACTTCAAACTGCAGCCTGAAGCCAGGTGCCGGAGGGCCCTCCTGGGTCCCACCTGACCCCAGCATTCTGTAACGTGCGTGTCTGTCAATGTGCCTCTCAACCAAGATGGTAACTGTGTGCACAGAAACACTGGCCAGAAGGAAACTGGGGAGGTCTTCTGGTCACCCTTCTCAAGGGTGGTCACCTTTGCTCTTCCCCACACATAGCCCTTCCAGGCTGGGCTTCCAGGGTTCAGTGAGTTTCAGGTTTCAGGTTTCATTGTGTCCCACGACTCCTTCCACCCCACTCGGGACTCCATGAAGAAATAAGTTCATAATCTGATTACAAAGACTTACATTTGGCAGAACATAAATAACAAGTCTGTTATGTTTATAGTATTGCTACAAACAAGAAATTTCACAACAGGGGAAGCAGGAATTATGAGGAAGTAGGAAACTTGCAGCAGACTCACAGAGGCAAGTGTTCTGAGGGGGCCTAACAATGAACACAAAGTTGAGAGAGGGGAATGGTATGTAGGGACAAGGACTAAGATTAACATGCAAATGTGGGAAGTGGAAACCTATAGGTTTCACTTGGGATGTAATAACAAATCTTCAGAGACTTCACTGAAGTCAGACAGGGGTGGATACCAGGTTAAGTAGTAAAAGGAAATTTCCATTGACAGCCAAGAGAATTGGATTATAATCTCAGCTCTCTCTTGGCCAGGATGTATCATTTTGGATAAGTTATTTATCCCCCACTGACCTTATTTAATTAATGTTTTAGATATTAAGGCGTGTAGATGGGATCGATAATGATTTTTGTGATGATGCACTATGTAATAAGGGGACTCTGAGAGACTCTAGAAGAATTCTGAAGGAAAGACAATTTTATGGAGTTAGAAAAATCAATAAGGAGTACCACACGTGTTGAGCAAGTGGGCAAAAATGTAACAGGAGGGAAATTAACTAAAGGACCTTTATAATTATGGTGTGGATGAGTACACTGAGTATAAGAAAACACAATAGAATGTGAGAGACTTTGAAATGAAGGAAATTTACAGAATGATTTTGTAACTAGAAATGGAAGAGGTAAAAAGGAAAAGTCATAATGACATAGAGTTTTTAACTGAGTTATAGCAAGAATGATAGGGCTATCACTCAAAATTAAGCAATTTGGAATAGGGATGACAAAGTTTTCTGTGAAAGGCCAGATAGTGAAAAGTTTCTGTGGCCAAAGTGTCTCTGTCAACATTGCTTAATTCTGCTATTACAGCACAATGGCAGCTGTAGATAACATGTAAACAAATGGTCATGGTTGTGTTCCAATAAAACTTTATTTGTAAAAACAGACAGTAGGCCAGATTTGGCCCATGAATGGTAATCTGCTGACCCCTATGCTAGATGAGTTGACATTTGAAAAGTTGATTTTTGAGAAATCACAGATTTAAATACTTACAGTGTCTAACAGGTATCACACATGTGTGAATCCACTCATTTTAGGTCATAAGGAATGGTGGAGTCTGCAGCAGAATGAAAAGTTTACATTACATGTGATGAAATATGAAATTCGAAACATTAAAAATAAATGTTGTATAAGCTCATCCAAACAAGCGGCAGACACGGGAATAGGGCATCCGGCAGAGCTAACCTGAAGTGGCTAAATCACAGGGTGAGATTCTGGAGTTATCTACAGAAACTTGATGACCGGTTCTATGAGTTTGACTTGTCTTGGGAGAAATTAGAAAGAAATAACGAATTTTAGTGTGAAGTCCCAGAACACACCCACTTTAGAGAACAGAAGAATGTGGAAGTCACAAAAGGGGAGACCCAAGAAACAAGAGGATAATGGAGGAGAAAATATTTCCCGAGGAACTTTAGATGGAAGAGTGTGAAGAAGCAACAGTCAGGCCATTAGGATGCTTTGCTCCTCAGCAGTCCCACAGAACACGAACTGATAGGAGACTCATCTGCTTGGAGCATGAAGAGTGCTGATGTCCTTGGAGAGGTTGTCTCAGTGGAGAAGTGTGAGTGGGAGCTTCAGCGGTTTAGGCTACATTGTGAAGGTAAGACATGGTTAGGAGCACAACACTATAGACAGAGCATTTGATGGAGGAACAGACAGGTCTGGGTTCAACCCTCTGCTCAGATTCTCCTTAGCTACTGACTTGCAACTTTATCTTGTTGTAGTTAATTAACTCTCTCTGAGATTCAGTTCTGTTATCTTTAAAATGAGGAAATTATTCTCCCTCTTCAGGATTGTGATGCAAGTGGAAATGAGGCAGATACACACACACCATCCTATCCCACTCTCCACACTTGTGTCCCTCTCCTCTCTCCTCCCAATCCCTTGGAATGAGGATCTCAACACTCAGTTATATCCTGGCCTAAATCAACTACAAGTTCTGGTCCGTGTGACAACCTAAAGGGTCAAGTTGAAGCTATGAGATAGTTACATGTTCTTCACGTGAGAGAACATACCAGCAAGAACCAGAGCTTGCTTGTACGTCTGCTCAACCAATTGGGATCCAGTGCAATGTTGGGTGGTGGTTGGTTTTCTTTTTTTTCACTCTATGTGCTTTTATGTTAAAGAAGAAGACAGAAAGAATTTTTTTAAATGTTAAATAATTTTCTTTACTATCTTTTGAAGAAGAAAGACTTTTATTTCAAGATGAATAACAGATAAGAAGAAAGGATTCTACCCTATGATTAAGTCAATATGAATGTAAGGCCAGTGTGAATTCATTTTTCCTAATTGTCAAGTACATGAATTAAAGTTTTAAAGTCTCAGAAAATTAATGTCTAACATTATTTCAATTGCTTTAAGATCGTATCATCCTACAGACCAAAGTTTCAGAGATTTTTCTTAATAAGGATATTTTGGATTCCATATTTAACAAATAGTTGATTCATACAATACAGGTTTGAACTGTGTGGGTCCACTTACATATGGACTTTTTATAGTTCATACTATAAATGTATTTTCTCTTTTTAATGATTTTCTTAATAACACCTTCTTTTCTCTAGCTTACTTTATTGTATGATAATATAAAACAGATATAACATAAAACATCACAAGCATTAATCCACTGTTTCTATTATTGGTAAGGCTTCCAGTTAATAGCAGACTACTAGTAGTTAAGTGTTTGGAGAGTCAAAAATTATATACAGGTTTTTGACTGCATGAGAGTTAGACAACAGCAACCCCCACATTTTCAAGGGTCAACCATAATTTGTAATGAAATTAATGTATTTTGCAGACGTCTCATATAAAGGCCTGGCACACTTCTGAAGTTATTAGCCTAATTTAAACACACTTTACAGTGATTTTGTTTAGTACTTTATTAAATATCAATCCCCAAACTTTTAAGATGAACTTTATAATACCTTTATTTAAGATGAGGAAATTGATCCTACAAAGGTTAATTAATTATCATGAAAGGTCTCAACTTTTTTTCTACCTGGTCTCATCTGTAATGTTTCTCCTTGCATAAGAGAAATATTTACTTCTCCAGAGACCCCTGTAAAACCTGAAAACCATTAGGAAGACTCTGGTTTGCATCTTCACCTTCACTTGAGGCAGATCCAGTTCCTAGAATAATTATCTGTCATCTCAAGAGTGAGAGGCTGGGATGGTTGGAAAATATGAATAAGCCAAGCAGAGTTGGGGGCACGGCTGGAGAACCGAGACACAATGTGGGTGACCAGCCGTCCAAACCACAATTTCCTAAGTTATGGCACAAAATAAATTTCAGTCTGCATTTCCCCCTATGTCTGAGAAGTTTGACCTTGCAGATGGACACCTAAGAGGAATCTTAAGCATAAGACTTCTAGGAGACTTGGTATCTTTGCAACAGAGAGGGGGACGGGGCTAGTGAGGAACCTTCAAGAAAGCTGACTATAAAGGCAAAGAGTTTACAATGGAGGAAAAAGGACAGAATGCATTCTTTCATTTGCTGACCAGATGATTGTCATCTCCTTGGTAGTAGATGAATGCGAAGCATGGAGAAGACAGTGACGGACAAGACACAGTCAGTCCTCTCCAGGATCTTTCCTGCAGACACAACCTTGAGATTTGAAGCAGTGAGTGGCTGGGGAGATGGGCAACAATCCAGTCCCCGAGGAGAGGGCTGGCCAGCCAAACCAAGTCAGCCGGAATCCAGGGCAGAATTCCATTTTCAGAGGGGAATAATGGTACAAGACAGGAAACCAAGACAGACACTCGGCCCCAGACTAAACAAACACAGGGGAGTAGTGGGGCAAGATTATAACTTGATGCACAGGGAGGGAAGAGAGTCTCTGCATGGACTCCAGGAAGGATAAGCATGAACTGAGACTAACTTGAGACCCCACCCAGTGAAGAATGGATCCACCAGCTGAAGAGCATCTGAGGCTGGGTGAGACTTAACCAAAACGAACTGAGACTTAGTTCTTTGGATAACAATTATCACATGGTGTCTCCTAAGTAGTTAATTTTGGTGTGTACTTTTTTTTTTTTTCCCAATTTATTTATTTTCAGAAAAACAGTATTCATTATTTTTTCACCACACCCAGTGCTCCATGCAAGCTGTGCCCTCTATAATACCCACCACCTGGTACCCCAACCTCCCACCCCCCCGCCACTTCAAACCCCTCAGACTGTTTTTCAGAGTTGGTGTGTACTTTTAAAGTTAACTTTTATCTCTGAAACTTTCACGTTTTCCCTCTGTCCAAAATTTAGATTACTGTGAATATTATAAAAGAAGTCCAAGTTGATTATACCTTCTAACAAAGTAAGACATTGAATTTGTTATTTTTAGTGTATTCATGTCACTCAATAAACATCCATGGTCCTATCCCTCAGATGTGAAAGAGGAATATATGGTCAAGTAGATAAAATATCCCGGAAATTTTAAATGAACTCTTTAGAACTATTATCTGACATGTGGCAAAATAGGTCATCAATTGAAATTTTTAGGTTTAGGTAGAACATCAGAATAATACCATTTTCCAAGTATTTCCAGATTTTTCTAATTTTATGTTTTTTTTTAATAGTATAAACTACTAAAGCAATCCACATTTTTAAGAAGGTACATAAACAGCATTTCCTGCAAGGGTTGCTGGCAAAGAATATGGCTTTAGTTTTCTGGTACCCCAAATACCCGAAAGTCTACTGGGAGTGTTAGCAATTGCTAAAAATTATTTGATTTGTATTTCAAGTAAATTTGAGCTGACTCAACATTTTTAACCTATCGGGTATATAGATGATCTCTGAATTAGGATGGTTTGACGAGACTTTACAATGATGTGAAAATACTTTATGATGATTCAGGAGAAACTGAACTTCAAATTTGGAATTTGGATCTTGTCCCAGGCCAGCAATACGCAGCTCGGTCCTCTGGCTTGACCCTGGGAAGCAGACGCATGTCCCTCAGTCAGCATGCAGTCATGAAGGTCAACAGCGGATATGGGGACAACAATTGTGCACCCATGCATCACTTTCAGTACTGTATTCAAGACACTGCACGAGATATTCTGCATCTTCTTATCAAATAGGCCCTGTGCTCAATGATTTTGCCCAACTGTAGGCTAATATATGTGCTCTGAGCAACTTTAAGGCAGGCTAGGCTAAGCTTCGGTGTCTGGTAGGTTAGGTGTATTAAATGCATTTTTGATGTATGATATTTTCAATTTACAACAGATTTTTTAGGGGGAAAGGGCAGAAGGAGGAGAAGAGAGAATCTTAAGGAGGCTCCATGCCCAGTGTGGAACCCAACGCAGCACTGGATCTCACAACCCTAAGATCATGACCTGAGCTGAAATCAAGAGTCAGACACTTAATAGACTGAGCCACCCAGGAACCCCTGCAATATGTTTTTCAGGAAGTGATCCCACTGTAGGTTGAGGAAGCTCTGTATGGTGAGACTTGTGTTATGCCCTACTGGAGAAAGACCACCAGGATGGTTTCAGGCGATATCCTGAAAAACTGATCTGGAAGATCTCTGAGAGCAGGAAAAGATCCATTTTCCTACCATAACTGAAATGTTTGGAATACTTACATAGATGAAGGGAGTTTTAGAAGTACACAATGAATCACCAGTGAACCAGGGCTGAGTGTTCATTCATTCAGCAAATTTTTATAGACCTCCTGCTCCATGCCACATACAATGTAGGCCAGGGATACAGGGAAGCCTAAGTCAAAGATTCTAACCTCAAAAAACTTCCACTTTTATGGGGAGCTCAAAGAACAAGCAAGAAATCACAGAAGAGCACTCTCCCTGGCTCATAGCGACAGCAGTCCTAGTTGGCCAGAAGTAATCAAACAGCATATATAAGGGTACAAAAACCCAGAACCAATCTTAGAAATAAATGCTAATACTACTAACTCCTTCTTTAAAATATTTTTCCAGTTCTTCCATTCCATTTCATTCATTCAGTCATCCAAATACCTGCCCAGTGCCTTATGCCAGACACTTTGTGAGGTGATACAACTACAAACTTGACTACAAACTTGACCCTTCCCACCGTTTGAGACCATATACATGCATGGAGGAATAATGCATGTAAACGACATTACTAAATGTGCTGATAAGATACATAGGTAGATAGATGATAGATAGAGATCTCAATGCAGAAATTCACAAGAAGTGCTCAATGTTGTGTGCTGGGTATAAGGTGAAGGAGGGCTTCCAAGAAGAAGAACGCTTCACTGGAGTTAAGCAGAATTTCATTACGCATGAGGAACTCAGGAAAAGTCTCCCAGGCACATGGGCAGCTAGGATAACAGCAAAAATATTTTGGAAACAGCAAGAAATGTGGCTGGGCAAAGAAATTTTGGAAACAGCTGGAGATGGTCCCATGGAGATAGGGAAGAAAGATTTTTTCTTTGACACTCAAAGGTAGTCTAGAGCAGGCAGTGAAAGGCTTTGCAGACTTTGTGGTGTTTCATTTGATTAGAATCATCCAATTGTCTACACGTAAGCACTGGACATCCTGTCTGTGTGTACTCACAACTATCCTCATGTGACTTCCAGTGGGGAGGAAATCACTATGTACATAACCTTAGAAGATAATTATTTATCACTATATTATAATCTGCATAGAGTGGTCGTTAGCAGTCAGTCTTCTCAGCCATAAAAGGCCATTAATAAGGTGAAAGACTTAGATATACAGCGAGGGCGATTTGCTCAGGGTTTTATTTCAGTGATGGAGAATACAATATAAATCACGTTTTAGTGATGATGAAATGTGTGACAGCAAATCTAAGTGTCATATATCATAAGGAGGATTTTGTCAAACATCGTATTTCATTCTGCTGACACAAAACTATCAAACATCTCAGACACCTTCTCTGCCTGACTACATAAATTTTATGTCAATTTTATTGCCATTTTGTTAATGAAATATAAAAATTAAATGTATTGCAATGAAACTGTGAAATAAGTCGTATTCCACTTGCCTTTGGGTTTAAGAAAAATAGATTGGAATTAATGATAATCAGGTACTGAGCCCAATGGGAAGAAAAGAGTGAAAGTGTATAAAATAATCTGATTGCTATTCTCTACCTTTCTTCCCTTCAGATTTAGTTTGCTTGGGAATCTGTATTGAGATAAGTCGAAAATTATTCTCTACGAGCCAGGATTGATTGACTAATTGATTAACGTTTTTTAAATTATTGGGTATAGTACACTAAAGCTGATCTTTTGTTTAATTAATTTCATGATAGCACTCTGATGAAGAAACAAAGGGGCCAAATCATAGATCCTTACCCTATAGATTCATGAAGTTGTAAGCAAAATGCAGCTGCGAAACGGCAGTGTAGCTAGCCGCTTCCGTGCAGGGAGCATTCATTTGTCTCCAGCTGTGTGCCAGGCCCTGTGCCTGTAAATAGCCTCATCATGACCTCATTATATTTGTGCTCAGGTTTTCAACATCATTTCTACGTTTTCCCAACCCATTCTGCGCAGAATGGATGATACTAGGAAGGTGAGCCCCATGGAAGATGCTGGGAGAATCAGACAGCACGGAAGAGCCCCAGCCCAGCTCGATTTCTGAGCTCCCAGGGGGCTAGATACACTCACAGCAGAATGCCAGGAGGTCAGGACGGCTGGTGGCTGCATGGCTAACCTACTGAATGAGATGACCCCAGAGGCTGTGTCCCCACTTCCACGAGCATCACACACATCCTCTGAGTCAATAAAGGTTACATAAAGGTGCAGGAAATGTGAGCAAGACAACCAAGACGGACATTTGGGCTGATGGCAGGACTTTAATCAAGTATCACAGACAGAACCTCCTAATGATGATTCCAACATAGGACACTGAAAACAATTGTCCTCTATAAATTGGCTTTTGACTTGAAGAAAACAGAAATATATATAAACAGGGGTGAAGGGCATGTGATACAGGCTAAGGCTTGATTTTCTCAGGCTCTGCCCCTTGCAGCAATGAGTGAATCAGTTCTAAGCTTATCTAACTGTTGCAGGAGCAAAAGATCAGCTCATCAGATTCTAGCCTAGAAGTCCTCTTTATGAAGGTGGAGAAAATTATGCCTACTAAGAATTCCATTTCAGTTCAATTTACTCCCAGCTCTATAGAGCGTCTGAAGTGGGAACAATATAAAGGGATCAGGAGGGCTTTAAGAAAAAGGAGGAGAATTGAGTGTGTGGGGTGGGTGGACTGAAGTTTCAGCACCAGGCAGGTTTTTACAGGGTGATTGTGTGTGTGTGTGTGTGTGTGATTATTGTATTGCAACTTCTGTATCACCTGTTTTGTAATACAAAACAAAGAAGTTTTATTTTTTGAAGATTTATACAACTCTCTTTTTCACCTTCAAATGCGGTATTCTGTACCCAGAAAGCAAGTATAATTGAGAAAGGACTAAGTCCCTAGCAATGAATTAACTCTTTCCTGTCCAAACTTCCAAGACTCAGAGCAGTCAGAAGGATCCATCAGTGAAACTCTGACAGTCTTGCTCTGATTATCATATAAATAAAAGCAAAAATTATTAAAAATTATTAAAAGGCTTGTAATTACTAATTAACTTGACAATAAATAATAAGAATAGGGTAACTTCCCCAGGAGTAAGAAACTCATTATTTACATATTTAAACCACTTGTCCAGAATCAGTTTTCTTTGTTGTAGACACTGGACAATCCTGACCTGGGTATCGAGCCTTCTATTCAAAAAATTCGTAGTATTTTGCTACTTATTAAGTAGGTCTCTATTTTACAGCCATTATTCCAGGAACCTTAGACACTATGTAAATATTTGTAATTTATTTCCTTTCTATCTTCCCTGGGGAAGATCAAAAGGTTTTATGATGTGTGTCAACTTGGCAAAGAACTAGTGAAATGCCCACCGGCACAGGTGAGCCCTGTAAGTCACTTATCTCTTTAACTGTGTGCTTAGATCGGTGGAATTCTAAAAGCTTATAATACTTCTCGAAATGTATCTTCTGAGCAGGATTTATTATTAATGCATATAATTCTGTCCTTTGGTCATCTTACCATTTATTTTATTAATAACAGGAATATAGGCAAGCACCCAACTCAGGCAGCTCTCCAAAGGCCCACGCTGTTACCGGTACCCGTACGTGGAATCCGGATTGGGTGGGTCACCTTCACAACCGCGCCATAGGTGCCTACCAATTACCTTGACGCACCTCCTCTCAAAACCAGAGTCCCCTGGCTGGAAGTGATTTTTTTTTTCTAAGTTTGGGATAACATTGGAGTAAATCATTTCCTTGATTCTGTTGTGCTTTAAAAGCACATTCTAAACTCCGCTTTCCCAGTGAAGCCTGGCTGGGTGAATGCTTCCTCTGTGAATGGGCTGGGGCTTTGTTCTTTTTTATCATCTACACACAGGCACCGAGGGGTCTCTTGGCTGAAGTAGGCTCCTCCGGGCTGAGGTTTTCGTTGTGATAACCTAACCATTCAAGGCTTTGCCCTTTAGATGGGCCCTTCAGACTGTTTAATGAAGCGAAGAGCTGGAAACGGACTTTGTTCTCCCGAGGCCCTTTCCACCGTTTGAGACCATATTGTTTTACAACACACTGATAGAGTGTTTTTATAAGATTTGTCTCAAGTAAGTGCATTCTCAGAAATTCACATAATGCTTGGAAGAACAAGATAATCAAAGATGGGACAGGAAATGGGACGATGATTGCATTTTAAAAGCAGAGCGTATGATTGGATGTTAAAAACAACCTTCCCCATGTTCGAAAGTACCAGATTTTAATATTCACATGGAAAAATGCCATGACAGATTTAATAGAAATGCTTCACTTTGAGATTAAGAAAGTGAAGAAACAGAATGTGGTCAGGTTCTGGGTAAAGGCTTTCCTTTCAGACACATAAGCTAAGTTTCCAGGACGGGGGAGGCTGCGAAGGTCCTGCAGGGCGTGTTGGAAAGCACCGTGGCCCTTGGCGAGGAAAAGCTCTTGATGGGGACATAGTGTTATTATTATCCTGACAGTCTGAGACACCCTTAACTGCAATCATTTAAAAGAACGCTTCCCAACCAAAATATTACAAAATTAACCTTTTGGGGAATGGGGAGGCAGTTATCGAGTATTTGGAATTGAGAACAATTTAAGGGAGCCATCAGAAACTCCACAGTCCAACAAGAATGCTGTGAATAAGGACTGAGTCCAAGGTAGGAATAGAATACTGAATCCTACCGTCCTGCAAATGCTCCCCAAGAAGAAACATTTCAGAGAACGGAGGCTGTGATCAGTCTCTGCCGGGGAGGATGGGCTTCTCCTCTCCTTACCTGCATGCACAGAGCGCAGCGGACTGGCCCGGAGCCTTCCCAGGGAGGGGCAGGAGGATGCCTGCTTTTAAAGCCGATCTGACCCTAGCTTAGAAACCGCAGAATGGTCTTAGAAGTTAGACGCGAGGGGTAATTAATATATCTTATCAAGTTAATCCCAGGTGATTGTCTCACCTGACACGACCCAGTTGAAAAACAGAAATAAGAACACTTGACTGCGCTCCAGAAGCCCTGGTTTGTATCCCAGGGATTCCCTTCCCTAGTCACACGCTCGAGTCAAATCACGGAACCAGGTGAGCCTGCTTGTCTGCTGTCACATGGAAGACTCTGGACAAGACAATCACTGAAGTCACTTCTAATGCTCCATGTTTAAAAGGCAATATACCTAACATCTCCCTCAATACAGCTAAGCTCTTCACTTTATAACTTTATCACTTCATAACTTAGTCGACAGACAAGATTCCCACAAAAATGGGAAAGTGGTAATGAGAAGAAGTGTGTGTTGAAGGATTTGGGGGAAATCATGATTGCATTAGTGTTTTCAAGTTGCAGCCTGAATGTAAACCCTCCCCCATGCCAGGCGTCGGGCGGGGGGCTGGGATATAAGGAATCAAACCCACCTCCTGTGCTCAGTCCAGCTGGAAAGCCAGGCAAATAAATACACAAACTAAAGTGTGATCAATATTATAACAAAGGTTTCTTCCTAATATTCTTTTTTAAAAAAAAATTTCACTGTTTTTATTTTTATTTATTTTTTTAATTTATTTTTTTATTTATTATTTATTTTATTTATTTATTATTTTATTTATTTATTTATTTTCATCGTCCTAATATTCTGTGTTTCATATCCACGAAACACAGCCTTATTTGCCGAGCGGAAAGTCGATCTATGAATAACACAGGCATAATGTCACAAGCCTTGGCAACAGCTTTCTGTTCAAAAATATGAAAAATGGACCTGTTTTATATGCCACATTGGCTCTGGGTTCTAGGCCTGTGTCTGGAACCCTCCTCCCCTCCAGGGTCCCGCCCCCTTTCATGTAGCTAAATCCCACCAGTGCTTTAGGCCAACTTCCATTGCAGCTGATCATGACCTCGGGCCAGCACGCTGCCTGGCCACGGATCTCAGAGTGTCCTCCTTGGGCAGTGGCATCAGCTGGGACTGGTTAGATGCAGACTCTCTGCCCCCTCCACACACCTGTGGAATCAGTAGCCCTTAAAGGGGAACCCAGCGATCTGTGGTTGAACAGGCCTTCTGGGCAATTTGGATTCTGCTGACCCATAAGAACCACTGCTTTGGGGCCACTGCTCCCTTGCACGCCCTGTAGATGGTCAGCTCCAACAACCACACTTCCCAGTGCCCTGCTATTATTCCCAGTGTCTGATGCATCCTGGATAGTCAAGTATTTTGGGATGAACAACAGAAATAATGAATGAAATGTCTTTCTGAAAGACATTTCTCCTTCTACTAAATTCTTTTAAAAGCATCCATTGAGATGCTCCTGGGTGGCATAGTTGGTTCAGCACCTGACTCTTGACGTTTGACTCCAGTGGTGATCTCAGGGTGGTGAGATGGAGCCCATGTAGGGCTTCATGTTAAATGCGTCATCTGCTTTGGATTCTCCCTCCTTCTCCCTCTGTTCCCACCCCCACCCCCTGCTCATGCTCTTTCTAAACTAAATAAATCTTTAAAAAATAAGATAAAATAAAAAATAAAGGCATCCATTTAAAACACTCTAAAAGCCATAGGAATAGAGAGGTTACAAAGTCTAAATAAAGAACCATCCTGCTGGAGAGGATAGATAAATCCTACTTAAAGCCTTCATTGTGTACTTCCTTCCTTAATAATTCCCAGAAACTTCTAGCTACTGATGTAGTTAGATCAGCGGCTCTCTGCCGGGATGCTTCCCTCCCCCCCCCACCTCCCTGCGCCGTCCCCGCAAGGGGGTGTGGCAACGTCTGGAGACATTTTTGGTTCCGAAAACTTGGATAGAGGGGTCTTTCTTGCCCTATGAGTAGAGCCCACAGATGAATATCTAAGAATTTCCAGGAGAATCCCCCGTCCCACCACAAAGAATTATCCAGTTAAAACTGTCAACAGTGCTGAGGCTGAGAAACCCTGATCTGAGGTTGAGAAACCCCGCGTAGATCCACCACCATCAGAAGCTTGCCCACACACGACCCGAGTGCTTCAAAATGTCCCTGATTTCCTCCTCACCTGTTATGTCTTGCCAGTGTAATTTTTAATTATCTGTAGGATCTGAATTAAATATGATAACAATTCCTTAGACATAAAACTTTCTTCTCCTAAGACTCAGGTAGAGACTGTAGTTCAAGGTCTGATAGCAGGGGCATATCTGCACCAGAGATCTTGAATTTCCAGATCCAACAGAATTCCCCTTAAGGAGTGCTCCTTTTTTTTTTTTTTTTTTTTAAATCCTTCATAGCAAAGAGGATAGTGAAAGAGCCGCTATCCCCAAGGTTAGGAAGTCAATGATTCTTTCCCTCTGATTCCTTGCAGGGAGGTAAAGGAGACTATAGGTACTTCTCTCTCTCTCTCTCTTTTAATTTTTTTATTAACATATTATATATATATATATATATATATATATATATATATATTAACATATAATATATTATTAGCCCCAGGGGTACAGGTCTGTGAATCGCCAGGTTTACACACTTCACAGCACTCACCATAGCACATACCCTCCCCAATGTCCATAACCCAAACATCCTCTTTTTAAATCTGTTTCCCCATCTGTAAAGTGAGGGGTTTGAATAAGCCAAGGAACGGCTTACAGTTTGAAGATATTTCAAGAAGTGCCTTTTACACCCTGGCCAACCAGGTGAATCAATGGCACTTTCACACTAAGTCTAGATAGAGCTTCAGCCTAGCATACAGCATCTGCCATGGGTTGGCTACTATAACCCGGGAACTGAGACCTGTTTGTCTTACCCTGAGATACTCTCCGAGTGTGTGCTCCTTAAGTGCCCCACCTCCGTGCTTTCTGGGCAGGGAGGGCACGTGGCATACCACCTCCCCCATGCAGTGGTTAACTCTAAAAGGAGCGTAGGAGCCCACGGTCGGTGGGGTTGTAAACGGCCACTCCCAGCAATGGAACAGAACAGTCATTCCCAACACAACAGTGGAAACAACATATTCAGCCATGACTTCTGCAGATGTGTAGGACCCAGGCCACCAGGGGTTACCTCTTGCCACAACCTGCACAGGAAGATGACAGCAGAGGGCCACATGGTGGCCGTGGGGCCCGAGAGACCCTGCACGAGACTTGTTCAGGGGCTGTGCGCCCGAGCTCCGGCCAAGTCCCACAAGGCATCGCCTTCAGTGCAGGTTTTCCTCTGCTCTCCTTCAGGTGAGACCACAGACTAAGACCTGCAATGACACAGGTGCCAAACTGTACCCCACACCCTACCCCAAGAAGTATGAACACACAAAGGACGTTCAACTCAGGTAGCCACGCAGGCTCAGCTTTATGCTCAGTCGTAGTTTACAGGGACTATAGGGTGCAGGTGCATAATTAGATGCTGGGAATAGCGATTTCAGAGCAAATTTTAGCTTACAGCTGTTGTTAGGACAAAGAGGATAATGATCGGCTGTCTGTTAAACTTGGACATCACTGGTTGTAAAGGATGCAATGGTGTCCCCATGTGAAAGGTTTGGGCTCTCAGAGTCCATGTCTAGAAGCTTGATTTGTGTCAGTACACTAGAAAGGGTTGGATTTGGAGGACCAACTTAGACTGATAGAACTTACAGGAGATCAACGGATAAGCCAGTATTTCATTACATTAAAATCAAAGGAGAGAAGCGTGTTTTACAGAGACCAAAATACTTAAACTTACAATGTAGAATTTACAGGGTCACTGCAGTTTTCAGGAACCCAAGGATGGGGGGCATCAGAGCCAAGATTTCATCGTGTTATAATCATTGTCCCAGAGAATTTAGAAACCCAGTGGACCTGCTGGTCTTGATATTGGGCACACACACTGCTCTAGTGGCTGACTATTCAGATACGAGAGATGCAGGATTTCTTTCTGTTAAACGTTGAATGAATACTATAATTTGGGGTTTTCTGACTTCCACTATTCTTTGTACAGATTTTCCCTCTTTGGTTGATATTGACCTTTTCTTGTAGAGTCAATATGCTAATTCTATCACAGAAAATCCCAATTAATCATTCCGGCCTTAGATTTCTATCCTCTGCTTCTCCAGTTTGGATGGAGACACAGCTCTGCCGTTAGCTCTCACTCGTGTAAGTTAACTTTCACTGGGTTATTTCCTAAGGATTTAACTTATTTGTAGTTTCTAGAGTCATATTTCTATAGATCGATATCCATCGAACTCACATTGGATGAGACCATTGCTTCAGCCGGTTCATGCTCTCCATAACCTCCAGCTCAGTGCTGAGCGCCGGACAACGTGACAGATGATTGTTAACACAGTAAAATAGAGTGAAAACCATAAACAATCACTTATTTTTGGTCTTCCCAGTGCTAAGGGTCAACTCTGCCTACTTTTTTTTTTTCCCCCTCACAGAATTAACTACTTTGACTTTATTTTCTGAATCCCCTAGAAACACAATATTTCCACAAATTCCTTTCCTGTTGCTTATGCATAAAAGGAGTCTTTGAAAGTTTTTAGGAAATTGATTTTTTGAAATCACTGAGCAATCTTTCCCCTGAAGTGCAGTGATGAGCATGGAGTGCACGTTTCTGGGAAGGCGGGGATCAGCCACGGACAGTCCTGGACCTTCTCTTCACATGGCACACCTTGCGTGCCACAGTTCCCAAGTATTCTCCTCGTGAAGACAGTCTTTGTCCCCCCCCCCTCCACGCACTGCCATCTACTTTAAAAGCAACCCTCCAATGATACAAAAGTACAAAACTTATACGAGAAACCCTCGCTGACGAGCAGTTACCCGGTGCCCTCTGCATGCAGCGTCCTGCCGAAAGCACTCAAGACGCAGACGGAACAGCAGCCGGTGGAGAAGGGGGAGATTGATAATGGGGTGAACGAGGTCCGTTCATTCTGGTTCATGGCCACTGCCATCAAGCAGTTGTTTAGGGCTATTTCAATATGTTTTTCTCACATCATTAGAAGTCTCACACGTGTCCCTAAATGAGCCTCTTCCTTTTAGATGATAGAGACAGTGTGGGCGTCCCAGACGCACCCGGCTGAGTTCCTGGTGATGCTGCAACAAAATGGCACCCAGGGGTCCAACACATTCGGATTACATCTCCATGTAAAAGGCCCACTTCAGGGACAACCAGGATTGTGGCAGCTTGCACAACCTCAGTGATGCTCCTGAGGAAAACTGAGGGAGTGTTCATGGTTCGGCACACAACTTCATGTAAAAGGCAACACACGCCCCCATCTACGCAGGTGAATGAATTGGGTCAGCCACCGACTCGTGAGCTCTGCATGGGATGTGGCGGTGTTACAGTCATGATTATTTAAAGTACGTTAGTCCTTTGGTTTGGAAATAGGCTAGAGTAGCCAGAATGACCTATTCCAGTTCTGTGACTTTCTGAAAGTCAACGTTGGTGGTGATCATTTTAGGTAAATAAAACCTTCATTGGTCCTAAGAACTTGGACATTATTCTTTCCTGAGAATTATTCACCCAGTAGCCACAACGTGTGATTTAGCACCTTCTCTTTTCAGCATCCTCCCTCCTTCTTTGATGGCACACTGTTAAGTTTTATACTAAAATCCTTCTGTAATTCAGAAGCGTGTAATGACTGCCTTAAAGCCTAACCACAATACATAAAAATGTATTTATACTATTCTACTATAAAATTGTACCTATGAGAAAAGAAAATGTGTTAAAGACTGAGGAATATTGTTTATAAGCAAAATGAGAAGTGACACGTTGGATACCAGACACTTAAAAATTGCTTCTTTCAATATTCATTCATGCACTTTGATTATTAGTATTTCTCACCTTGGTGTTGTTTTTCCTTAGCAGAAAACAAATATTTAATAAGTTTGATTGACATCGAGGCTGACTGGGATATCATGCCAATAAATTCTGAAAAGCCAGCTAGCAGCAGAGTACCGAGAAATGCAATGTCACTTCATCATTGCAGAAATAAAAATACATTTTCAATTTTTCATGACATTTAACCATCCTTTCCTGAACTCAATGAATCTAAAATATGTAGTTTGACAAAAGTAATTAAAGTGTGGACGTTTTGAGTTATTTTGATACTTGAAACGAGAACTTATCTACCTTACTGGTCCTCATCCACCAACCTTCTTTTTTTTTTTTTTTTAAGCTTCAAGTGACCTTCAAGTTATTTAGACATGGTAACCTTGAAGACCGGTTCTGAAATTTTGATAAGCAGCCCTTCTTTATTCTAGTAAGATTTCCTTGACAGGTACAGTAAGATCAAGGGATCATTCATTTTCACTGGAAACTGAGGCCATTAGTGAAATCCACATTCTGCTCTGAAAAAGTCTGTCCTCAAAAGCAGTGCTTTTATGGATCCAATACACATAATCACGTGGGCACCTCTTTCTGGTTCCAGAAACATTGCAACAAACAAGGAGCAAAAGCCCTGCTGTTCTTGCGGAGCACCTGGGGGGCTCAGTCAGTTAAGCTTCCGCCTTCAGCTCAGGTCATGATCCCAGGGTGCTGGGATGGAGCCCCTTATTGGACTCCCTATTCATTAGAGAATCTGTTTCTCCCTCTCCCACTCCCCCTGCTTGGGATCTCTCTCTCTCTCTCTTTCTCTTTCTGTCAAATAAATAAAATGTTAAAAAAAAAAAAAAGCTATGTTGTTCTTGAACATGATCTTAGCTTATGATAATTTATTGATTTTAGAAGTGGTGTAACAGATACCCTCATAACATGCCCATGGTAGATTGATAATATCCTATCTTCTTCCAAGTTGCCGGTCTGAAAAGACATTTCAAAAGCAATGATGCCACTCAAGTGATTTTTACTCTCAAATTATGGACATAATGTTAATTTTGTACAAAATGCAATACTAGATGGTATAAGGGTGTAAGACATGCTTATAACGGCACAGATGTGGACGGTAACTGCCAAGTAAGAGATGTATACTGTAGGAATGGTATGTTAAAGGACTGGGTTTCCCTTCTACAGCACTGGTTCTCAAACTGGTCTCCAGATCAGCAGCACCACCCTGGGAAGTTGTTAGAAACACAGATTCTTGAGCTCATTCAGATGCACAAGTCAGGAACTCTCATGGTGGAGCCCAGAAATCTGCATTTTAACAGCATTTTAACAACAAGATTCTGAGACACACTGATCTGAGGACCACAGTTTTGTAGTAATGGTTCTCAAAGCATGGCTGCAGGCCTTCACAGATCCCCAAGATCTTTTTAAGCTGCAAAGAGAACTACTTTTATAGTAATACTAAGATGTTATTTGCCTTTTATACTGTGCTGGCATTTGTTCTCTTGCTATAAAAACAAGGCTGAATGGCACTGCTGATTCCTTAACCAATCAAGGCAGCGGCATCAAGCTATATTAATAGTCAATATGTTTTTTACAACCATGGGCATGCAATTTTACAAAGAAATGCTAATTTCACCTAAATACATCCTTTCTTACATCATTAAAAAAATTACTTTTATTAGAACTTGACCCCTTAGGTGCCTACTTTTTATTATTCTGTGTGATGAAAAGGGAAGTATATGCGAAATACTGGTGTACACCAAAAGGATATGATTGTCTGAAGGAAAAGTAACGATATTGCTTGAGTTGCGAGCTGAACTAGCTGCTTTCATTCATGGAACATTATTTTTACTTGAAAGAAAAACTGACAGGCAGACTGATTATCCAGATGTGAATATCTGGCAGACATTTTCTCCAAAATGAATAAAGTGAGTTCATCATCACAAGAAAAACAATTGCCTGTATTTGTTGCCAAATGTTGAGTTGAGAGCAAAAAATTAGAATTTTGGACACCTGGTGTGTGTGACTGAGCTTAATGGTTTTCCAGTGCTTGAGGAGTTTTCTAATTAGATCACTTAGGATAGTCACAAATGTGATTTTTAAAATTTCATATATGCATATGTTAGCTGCATAATTTATCAAATTGTACATCAGTAAAATAGCCAACCAAAGTGCAAGCCAGATGGAAGGCTTCTAAAGGAGCAGCACATGGAAAGTTCAATGACAGGATTTTGGCTTCCACGTTTCACCCGACCTTTCCAAGACAAGCACTTGTTGAGTTTTGCCAAAGTATCAAAAGAACACCCAGAATTATCTGAAAAGGCTTCCATAGCACTCCTTTCTTCTAACATCTCGGATTAGTGTGAGGCCAGATTCTTTTCTCCCAGACCTAAACCAAAGCAGTGACTTACAACAGATTGAATACAAAGGCATATCTGAGAACACAGCTGTCTTCTGTTAAGCCAGACATTAAGAGATTTGCAAAATGTGAAACGATATCATGCTTCTCACTTGTTTACATGTTGGAAAAAATGGTTATTTTCATACAGAGGTGGTGTTTATGTTAACATATGATGGTTTCATTGTTGCTATTTTTAAAGAATTAATTAATAAATACATTAAAATTTTAAAGCCTAATATCACAAATGTCCATAGTTATAACTCACACAAACAAAAGTTCTTGGGATCTCAGTAAATTTCACCTTCCTCTGAGAAGAAGAGTTTCCCTGTCAGAGTAATACACTGATGGTGTTGGTCACAGGAGGGAGACGTGGCCTGCCATGCTCCTTGGTTCTGTACCTAGAAGAGTCTTTGTTATTTCCAGGGGCCAGACTTCAGGCCATTCTCTCTGAAAAAAGAGCTTTTCCTCATCTTTTTGCTCAGATCCTTGCTCAGGCTTCCACTAAAGTAGAAGAGACCCTGATTTGTTTAGGCCATCATTGTTAATGAAAGACCTTGAAATTAACACTATTATTATTGTTATTATTCTGCTAATAAAGAGTGGTTTTCTTCTCACAAAAGACCTATAGAACCTGTACTCCAGGGTGGGTAGCTGCACTCCATGTTTTGGCATCTCTCCTCTTCCTTCTCCCAGGGCCTCTGTTTCTCATTTTCAGGATCACAAGTTCCCTGTGGGGCTTCCAGGAATCACACTAACATTCCTGAGGACAGAAGGGGAAAGGGGTTGGATGTTCTCCTACTAGATGTGTCCTTCTTCTTTGGAAAGGGAAGCCTTCCTCAGGGACTTCTGCTTGTCCCTTGCTGGCCAGACCCGGGCCATGTGACCACCCCAGTTGTAAGAGGCTGGGATGTACGGATTTTACCCTCACGGCCATTACAGCAGTGGAAGGTGGAAGGGAAAGGGGTCGAAATGGACTTCAGGGAGCAAATCTGTGGTGTCTGCCACTAGCATCCGTTAGTGCTCCAGCCATTGTCCCTTTTGTCTCTCCCACCCATGCTCATGGCCCCTCCACAGGGAAGACTCACCCGACATTCTGTCTTCATCTTTGTGCTTATCCCCATGCCCGACTCCATGGTCTCAGCAGGTTCTTCTGTGAACATTTTATTTTAAAGTTATGACATTATTAATTTTTCCTATAATTGGCCCTCCTTATACCTTTTCTTGCTTATTCTTTCTCCAAGGGCAATTGTTAACATCTAATACTCTCCTTTTCTCTCTCTCTCTCTCTCTTTATATATATATATATATATCTCAACTCTAATACCAGCTCAGAGAAAAATGAATCCCCCCCTTTTTTAGCAGATTCTGCCTCAGGTTTCAGGTTTATTTATGCAAATACCATAGGAGGATACAGACAGAAGTCGGATGCAGACAGAAGCTCAGGTGTGGCCCCAGTCCTTCCATTCTCACATTGGCTGACAGAAGTCTCTACACTGGAGACTTCCTGGGGCCGTAGACATCTTTGGGAGCCTGAGCTGGAGCCACAGCTAAATCTTGGCTTTGTTTTGAGCCTCGGTCTTCGGCCAACAGAGCCTGAGACCGTTGGCAAGATGAGCATGGACACCTTTCCCGAACTTGAGGTGAATGACATCGGCAAGTCAATTGAGCTTGTGGCTGCCACATTTTGGGACCTTGGGTTGATCTCTTTGGGCTTGATGAAGGCCCTAATGGCCTTGGCACATGTACTCATGGCCTTGGCAGTGTCAGCTTGCATCTCCTTCAGGCCATTCTTGTTGTGCTTCTTGGCAAAACACATGTTCATCAGGAACTTGGGGTCCACCCTCTTCAGAGATTCATGTCTTTGTAATGGGGGTTTCTTGATGCCATTTGTGTACCATTTTCATGACTAGTTGTGCATGGGTGGTTCTTGGACTTGGCTGTGTCTCCACAGAAGCCAGTGGCTCCCAAGGTGCCTGGCACCAGAAGACAAAGAGTTTTTCCTCTTTGATTTACTGCTCCATCTCAGGACCTGGAACCACGTCCACAGATACTTTGTTGAGTGAATCAACTGCAGTGAGTGTTCCTGGAAGGCAGATAAAGAAAGAAGGAAGGAAAGAAAGAGGAAGAAGAACAAGACAAGAAAAACTGGTCACTTTTTTCCAAACCAGTATTTTATAAACAATTAATGGTAAAAAATAATTTTGCCGGAGATAGGAAGTATGAATACACCTTCAACTTGGTGCCAACTTTAGCATGAGAAAGCATTTCTTTGTATTACTGTCTTTGGGAATACAGCATCCCACTTTCAGAAGCTTTACAAGTAAATGTGATTATATGACTCTTTCTCTGGTCTTCAGAATGAATGTTGTATGAGTTCAAGATGTTATCATTATAATAATTTTATTTTGCTGACATTACTTTGAATCATGCTATGCAGGCAATTGACACCTTGCAATGACTCATCGGAAGCAGTAAGCCATCTTTTGAAATCTGAAAGACACATTTTCTCAGAAATATACATTTCTCAAAAAAAAAACATTCTTAATATGAATGTTATATTTCTTTCTTTGGAAGACGCTATTTGAAATTCTGAAGACTGACAGAAAGCCTCACAAAGGCTTAATTTATTTTCTGTAGAAAAACCTTCCAAGAATGGGAGAGCTGCTCTCAGATGAAGGGTAACAGTGCACACTTGAGTTTACAACAAGGACCTGCTGTTTTGTCATTTAGACGTGCGACGCTGCTGGGCCACACAATGCAATGCATAGAAAATATTCAACAATCATTCCTTCGCTAATGTTAATTGTGACTGACAATCGACGGCAGTGTGCGACTCTTCTGGAAAAGAATCCCAGAAGTGAGGTTCCATTCCACGTTCTTTTAAACAAATGAAATACATAAAACCACTCAGTACTCGGAAAGACCCTTACTCAACATTTCCGAGGGCCAAGACAGTGCTCTTCCATTCATCCCTACAAGCAGGTGGCAGGCAGACCATATATATCCCTGTTCAAGGTGGGAAACAAACAGAGGAACCTTCCAGTATGGAGCCAATGAGACACAAATATGGCAGTCACCCGGGACCTGCATGTCAGCCTCCATTCTGAAAACCCTTTACACAAGTTCATTAGAACGGTGCTGCCTTTTCAAATAATCATTATCTATATTTATTTTCACAAGCTTCTAAAGCAGCTATCATCCTATGCTTCTCAAAGACTTGGCCATAGAGGCTCAAAACCATTTTGTTCCAATCAGGAAAGGGATGATAGCTCACTGTTAGTTTTATAGGATCCTGTGAAGTGTTAAAAACAAGATTGTGTGTTGATATTTTATGCTATTTTTAAGAAAATGGAATGTTTAATTCATCATCTTCCCCATCATCTTCCCCATCACCAATATATCTTCTGGAACTTCAGGACTCCGTTGTGTATGTGGCATCAATCTGTAAAGAAACACCTGAGCCAGAGATGGCAACAGGTAGGTGGGAAGCTAGGGTTTTTAAAACAATTTCCAGGACTGTCCATGGCAGATATATTTGTGCATAACCCTCCACAGGACTCAATGATATTTTTGAAGATAATATTAGGAAGGTCATTTTCATAGGGATAAAAGCAGGGAAGTGATGGTGCAGAGAACCCATTTGGAAGGCTGCCCAAGCCTCTACATCAAATCAACAGGAGGATATTGGTATAATGTGCATACAGGCGGCGACCGCACATGAGAAGGCTGCGCTAACCCTGTGAGAGGGAAAATGGAGCAAGAAACTGCCTGTTTCCATGAACCATTTATGTAACTTAGGGGCTGACTCAAGCCCTAGAGGAAGCCCTGATGATAGCCATTCAAAGCACAAAGTAGGGAGAAGGGTGTGATGGCCGCTCAAAGCCCTCAAGGCTCTCAGGGCTGGGAGGAGGCAGGAATCTCCGGTGGAAACCCTCTGAGGTCTGATACCCTGGAATGGGAGTGGGGCCTGATTTTCAACCTTGCCTGACTTTCACTGAATGGTGAAATTGGGCTAGCGTGGCTGTTTGGGTGTCCAAGTAGTGGAAGTGGATCGTGGAACCCTTGTACCCATCTATGACACAGACACACTGCTGGGGTCCTGGGCTTACTCTGCCCCATCCTGGTTAAAAGGAGGCAGGAAGATGCTTCAGGGAGGGACAACCAGAACCTCCATCATTCCTTGTTCACAGGTGACATGAGGCTTTGAATGTGCCACTGTAACAGCCATGCTCCACCAGAGAGGGAGCGCTGCTGTGTTCTCATGTGTCATCCCGGCTGGCACCTCATTTGTGGTACTGGGAAGTGTTGAATGCATATGGATAAGAATGGGCACATGAGCCGTTAAAAGTAGGCTTCCGTTAATTAGAATTTTTTATGTTCTAGTCTCTGAGTTTGTGAACCCTTGTGATGGATGTAACTTCTCTTAGATAATTGGTTGGGATGAGTGAATACCCCAATATTTATTTAGCAAGGATGTCGATGAATTATGAATGGAAGCAAATAGTTCCATTGGGCAAGCACTCTAATTAATAAAGCCAGTTTCCTGTGGTCTCCTGTATGCAAGAGCGGTACCAGGGCTCTGCGGCGATGTAGCTGATGCATGTAACAGATGTTAGAGGTATTCCTGGAGACAGAACAAGGCCCAGGGGAGGAGAGTTGGCTGGACTCCGGAACAGCCCCCTTTTATTCTCTGAAACTCTTTTCTCTCTTCTCCACCGCAAGGACCTGGACCATATCAAGGTATTTGCATAAGACAGACTTTGCCCTACAGTCTGATCGCTTAATCGCTAGCCCTGAGGAGGGTTTGACAGGCTACTTCTCCTGGGAAATCTCCTGGGAGGTAAATACTCTAAAACTACAAATAGGGCCAGTCTATAGCCAGTATACACATGTTGCATACTGACTGATAAAATATCCAAACATCTCTATACCTTTTGGTAAATAAATTGCTCAAACCCCTAGGCCCCACCTTAGATCATGGAAACTCATCATCATCCTTTAAATGAAGAGTTCCCCCACAAGGAGTCTTTAGTTCCAGCTCCAGATAGCAATCTGGCCCTTATTGGAAATTTCTTGTGTCTTACTCGTTGTGATATATTTGGAATGCGATGTCTAGGTGACCTCTTCAACCCCCAAATCTTACGTTCTTTCTTTTTTTTTTTTTTTAATTTTATTTATTTATTTGAAAGACAGAGCATGAGCCAGAGCCAGGGGAGGGCCGGGGGAGAGGGAGAAGCAGGCTCCCTGCTAAGCGGGGAACTCGATGTGGGACTCAATTCCAGGACTCTGGGATCATGACCTAAGCCTAAGGCAGACCCTTAACCAACTGAGCCACCCAGGTGCCCCTCCAAATCTTACATTCTTAAATTTTACCCCCAACAATACAGAGTGGAATGCTATTTGAGTCTGCAGGAATGCCTGGCACCTTTTCAGCCCCCATGCAGGCATCCATCTACCTGGGTAGCCCATGGAGGAAGAGCAGAAGACAGGGAAGTATTGTGGCCTTAAAATACATTACGTTCTGGTGCAGCAGGAATATGAAGCAATACTAAGTATCTGGTAGGTTCAGTGTTGCTCTTTTTATAAGTCACTTTGAGCCTGACCATGTTGCTAGGTACTTTGATGAATGCATGTTTTATGTCACTTAATCCTCATGATATAATGCACGGGTGAAGGTATTACTGTGCACATTTTACAACTGAGTGTAAGAGTTTTGCCTCTCTTCAATGGAATGTGGCATGTCACACTTACTGTACGTTGGCCCCTGACATTCCTGCTCCTCGTGTACATACCCTCTATAACTCAACCCTTTGGGGATGGGTAAGACCTCTGAACACATGGCAAAGGGGAAGAGATTTGCAGTTGTCATTAGGGTCTCCTTTAATTAAAGGAGTGATCAATCTGAATACATATGGCCAATCAGGTAAGCACTTTATAAGAGAACCCAGAGGCCAGAGAACATCAGAGCAGCAGCAAAAGCCCTCCTTGAAGAAGGAGATTGCAGTGATATGGAAAGAGCCACATGACAGAAAGTGTCAAGTAGCCTCTGGGAGCTGAGGTCACAGTCTAACAACCACAGAGAACAGCCTTCTGCCAACCACTAGTGAACTGTGGCAAGGATAGGAGCCTTGGATGGGACCACAGGCTCAGCTAGACCAGGATTCACACCTTGATGAAAACCTGGAAGAAGAACCCAGCTTATCTTCTTTGTACTTTAGACCCATGAAAACTAGGAGAAGACAGACATGTTTTAAATGCTGAGTTTGTGGGAGCTATTATTCTAGGCCTCTGGCCAGCTCAGAGGTGATGTATATGAAGGTCACACATGACAGACCATTCCCAAGAAACACACAAATTAATCTATATCTTGCCTGAAAAGGCATAACCAAATTAGCCCCGTGTTCAATTCATACCTGTTATTGGTTGCTAATGGATACCAGCATTTAACCTCAATGTGAATGAACAGAAGCTCAGGTCTGAATTCAGTCTGGCAAATATTTGATGTCTACATGTCAGTCAATAAACCAAATGATATTGAGGTTTTAATATTAAAAAAAAAAAAAAAACAAAAGAAACAAGGTAGGTGTTTACCCTATGAAGTATCAAAGACCATGTAACTATGAATCAGAACTAAGTTAGTATAAACATGGTTAAAATATACCTTGAGGGGCAGGGTGAATAAGGGGGCATCTCCTCAGCCAGTGAATCTCCATTGGGTTAAATTTATGTCTGTGTTGGTCATCTGGAAAGTAGGCCAAAGATAACAGTCTTTCCATTTTGATTCAGCATCGTTGTACACCATTGACTTAGGATAATGTGAATTACTTTCTCTTAAGACTATTGTAATGGACATAAATAACACTGACAAATATAGCAATCAGAACCATCCAAACTTTACTATATGGCATTGCATTTGGCTTGAAGCCTTGAGATATGAAATCTGTCTGATATCTGTCATTACAAACAGCCCATGCATAGAGATAGGAGCAGCTGTTAAGCTCTGTAACTTAGAGAAAGGTCCTCTAGGTATCAAGGCATCATTGTTTATTCAGCTATACATCCAAACACCAATTTCCCTTCAAGGCTGACAACTCCTTCTCTTTCCATAGCTAATGAGGATGCGGGACTGTTCTGTTACAGTGCCAGTATGTCTACTTGGGGTTCCATCCATCAGAGTCCTTGGGATTCCCTGTTATACCTTCATTTAAGACAACTGGAAAATGCACAAACATCGTGTTCTGCCAGTGCAGTAGAGGTGGATGGAAATTAGAGATATGTCTCCAGCCTCACTACCAAATCAAGCTCCCCGGGGACTGAACATGGAGGGCTATTAGTAATTATTCCTGGACAAGAGGTATAAATGAAGACTCTGCAGGCAGAAAAGTGTTCCACTGAAGTTTCATCTTGGACAAACAGAGCAGTGTTCTAGTGATGGGTTTCACATGACCACCTGGAGTCAGGTTGGAGTAGGCGTCACACAATCACCTAGAGTCAGATGACCATGAACCTTCTAATCAGTGACAGCACAGGGACCGTGCAAGGTTTATTGCCTGCGATGTCATTCACAAGGTTAGAAAGTGAAGGTTCTGCTAGATTCATAGATCCTTTCATACAAGACTGGGAGTAACTCAAAAATATCTGAGCCATCCCATGGGTCTTGAATATAGGTGCTACGGATTGAATTGCGCACTCTAGAAAAGATATGTTGGAGTCCTCTCTCCTGATGATCTCAGAATATGATTTTATTTGGAGGTAAGGTTTTTATGGAAGTGATCCAGTTAAAAAGAGATCATTAGAGTGGGTCTTAACCCAACATGATGGGGGGGCTTACAAAAAGGGAAGATTAGAAACAGAAACTGATAAACACACAAGGAGAATGCTATGTGAAAATGAAGACAGAGATTAGGGTGAGGACTCTACAAGCTAACAAACACCAAAGATGGCTAGCAAACCCCCAGAAGCTAGGAAAAGGCAGGAAGAATTTTGCCCAGAGTCTTAATGGATCATGACCCTGCTAACACCTTGATTTCGTATTTTTAACCTCCAGAACTGTGAGACAATAAATTTCTGTTTTTTTTCCAATTTATTTATTTTCAGAAAAACAGTATTCATTATTTTTTCACCACAATTTCTGTTGTTTTAAGCCACCCAGTTTGTAGCATTTTATTATAGCAGCCTCAGGAAAATGAATATAGCCACATTCATAAGCAAACCAGCTATCACAATTAATGTTATCCTATTCTGAAAAAGGAAAATGTACACATCCAGGGGCTCCAAATTCTAAGTAACTGAGCACAGACATAAAGGTGAATGCCAATGTCAGGAGAATAAAGACTGTAGCCATGCAAAAGGAGATGCCCGCCAAAGGAGTAAAAAGATGTGAATATGAGTGACAGGAGATAACTATTCTGCTGAACTATAGCCCTCTTTTTTATGTTGTTTTTTTAAAAGATTTTATTTATTTATTTGACAGACAGAGATCACAAGTAGGCAGAGAGGTAGGCAGAGAGAGAGGAGGAAGCAGGCTCCCTGCTGAGCAGAGAGCCCGATGTGGGGCTTGATCCCAGGACCCTGAGATCATGACCTGAGCCAAAGGCAGAGGCTTTAACCCGCTGAGCCACCCAGGTGCCCCTAAACTATATCCCTCTTAAACACTCCTTCAGGAACACCATTTGTTCAAGGATTTTTCCATCTCAGGACACACTGGGTGGTCATAGCACAGACTTCCCTAGAATACACAAGCTTGGCAGATGTATTCTCATCAAACCAAAAAAAAATCACCCCCACCTCTTTTACACAGACTCATTTTCCCAACTAATTACATAGGTCAGAAGGCCATCTTCCTGTTCCTTAAGGCCATCCTGGACTCCAACCCACAGTGATTGTCCTTCTCTTCTGTCTCCATCCCCTAGCACCCTGCTCCTTCTACCCACTCACAGGAATGTAAGGTCCTCCCTGGAAAAACACCCTCAGTTTCTACTACTTCTGCTTGAATAAATTGATTTCAGAATAACTCATCTCTTTCCCTCTGGCTGGAAAGAAGTACCACTTCTCCTCTCCTAGGGTAACCTCTCTTTATTCATTTTTCCATCGAGTATCTGGTGATTTTCTGATTTATGCCAAACATTGTCCAAGCAAAATACCTCTGCATCCAGGGAACTTAAATCTCTTTGGAAAAGACAAAGGGAAAGAAAGCTATGGTGCAGAGTGATGAGCTTAAAGGCAGGATACAAAGAAACCATTCCATCCCTACACCTAAGCTACAATTTCTTTTTTTTTATTTGTTTTCAGTGTAACAGGTTTCATTGTTTATCTACCACGCCCAGTGCTCCATGCAATCCGTGCCCTCCACAATACCCACCACCAGGCTCCCCCAACGTCCCACCCCCCTCCCCTCCAAATCCCTCAGATGGTTTTTCAGAGTCCATAGTCTCTTATGGTTCATCTCCCCCTCCAATTTCCCTCAACTCCCTTCTCCTCTCCATCTCCCCATGTCCTCTGTGTTATTTCTTATGCTCCACAAATGAGTGAAACCATATGATAATTGACTTTCTCTGCTTGACTTATTTCACTCAACATAGTCTCTTCCAGTCCCGTCAATGTTGCTACAAAAGTTGGGTATTCATTCTTTCTGATGGAGGCATAATACTCCATAGTGTATATGGACCACATCTTCCTTATCCATTCATCTGTTGAAGGGCATCTTGGTTCTTTCCACAGTTTGGTGACCATGGCCATTGCTGCTATGAACATTGGGGTACAGATGGCCCTTCTTTTCACTACATCTGTATCTTTGGGATAAATTGTAGTAGTGCAATTGCAGGGTCATAGGGAAGCTCTATTTTTAATTTCTTAAGGAATCTCAACACTGTTCTCCAAATTGGCTGCAACAACTTGCATTCCCACCAACAGTGTAAGAGGTTTCCCCTTTCTCCACATCCTCTCCAACACATGTTGTTTCCTGTCTTGTTAATTTTGGCCATTCTAACTGGTGTAAGGTGGTATCTCAATGTGGTTTTAATTTGTATCTCCCTGATGGTTAGTGATGATGAACATTTTTTTATGTGTCTGATAGCCATTTGTATGGCTTCATTGGAGAAATAACAGTTCATATATTCTGCCCTTTTTTGACATGATTATCTGTTTTGTGTGTGTTGAGTTAGGATCCAATGGCACATTAAAAAGATTATCCACCATGACCAGGTGGGATTCATCCCTGGGTTGCAAGGATGGTTCAACATTCGCAAATCAATCAATGTGATAGAACAAATCAATAAGAGAAGAGAGAAGAATCCCATGGTCCTCTCAATTGATGCAGAAAAAGCATTTGACAAAATCCAGCATCTGTTCCTTATTAAAACACTTAAAAGTATAGGGATAGAGAGAACATTCCTGAACTTCATAAAATCTCTCTATGGAAAACCCACAGCAAATATCATCCTCAATGGGAAAAAGCTCACAGCCTTCCTGTTGAGATCAGGAACACAACAAGGATGCCCACTGTCACCACTCTCTTTCAACATAGTATTAGAAGTCCTAGCAACAGCAACCAGAAAGCAAAGATAAAGAAAAAGTATTCAAATTGGCAACGAAGAAGTCAAACTCTCTCTCTTCGCAGATGACGTGATACTTTATATGGAAAACCCACAAGACTCCACCCCCAAACTACTAGAACTCATACAGCAATTCAGTAATGTGGCAGGATACAAAGTCAATGTACAGAAATCGGTTGCTTTCTTATACACTAACAATGAAAATACAGAAAGGGAAATTAGAGAATCGATTCCACTTACTATAGCACCAAGAACCATAAGATACCTGGGAATAAACCTAACCAAAGAGGTAAAGGATCTCTACTAGGAAAACTACAGAATTCTCATGAAAGAAATTGAAGAAGACGCAAAAAGATGGAAGATCATTCCATGATCTTGGATCAGAAGAATGAACATTGTTAAAATGTCTATACTGCCTAGAGCAATCTATACTTTTAATGCCATTCCGATCAAAATTCCATCAGTATTTTTCAAAGAGCTGGAGCAAATAATCCTAAAATTTGTATGGAATCAAAAAAGACCCCGAATTGTTAAGGAAATGTTGAAAAGAAAAACAAAACTGGCAGCATCACTTTGCCTGATTTCAAGCTTTACTACAAAGCTGTGATCACCAAAACAGCATGTTAATGGCCTAAAAACAGACACATAGACCAGTGAAACAGAGTAGAGAGCCCAGATATGGACCCTCAACTCTATGGTCAAATAATCTTTGACAAAGCAGGAAAAAATGTACAGTAGAATAAAGACAGTCTCTTCAATAAATGGTGCTGGGAAAATTGGACAGTTACATATAAGAAGAATGAAACTTGACCATTCTCTTACACCGTACACAAAGATAAACTTGAAATGGATAAAAGACTTCAACGTGAGACAGGAATCCATCAGAATCCTAGAGGAGAACATAGGCAGTAATCTCTTCGCTATCAGCCACAGCAACTTCTTTCAAGATATGTCTCCAAAGAGAAAGGAAACAAAAGCGAAAATGAACTTTTGGGACTTCACCAAGATCAAAAGCTTCTGCACAGCAAAGGAAACAGTCAACAAAACAAAGAGGCAACTCACAGAATGGGAGAAGATATTTGCAAATGACAGTACAGACAAAAGACTGATTATCCAGGATCTATAAGTTACGATTTCTAATCAGACAGCCTAGATCTCCTCCCTTCCTGTGCTGTCTCAGCAATGACATCCCTTCTCTCCACCTTCACCTTTCTGTATTCCATCTTATGATTTTGGTTCATGACTCTCTCACTAAAACCTTGATGCATAATCATTATTTTAGAGTATATAAATAAGAAAAAGTCCCAATCTCATAGCATAACTCACATGTTTTACATTTGGTGTGTATCAGTCTGCCTCTGGAAATAGATCAGTATTTTTAATTGAATCGTACAATACATACAGTTTTGAAATCTTTTTAATTTTGCCTAACACCGTATTACATCACAATACAGCCTTCCTTCACACATGGTACATGCATGTTATATTATTAAACCTTATTGTATATAGTTAGGTATTTTCCAGATTTCTGTTAATGGAAACAACATTCTTGTGAATATCTTCCCTTATATGCAAATGCATTGTACATCTCTGATCACTTCCTTTGGAATTCCTGGATCAATATGTACCTACAGTATTAATAACTTATATAGATAAATATTCACTTAAAAGCTTTTTTTTAATCAGTTTATTCTCCCACATGCAGTTTAAAGGCTAGCCTCCTTTAACTGAAAGGAACAATGACTTATTCAAGTTTCTTAAGTACTGTGGAGGGTGTAGGAGTAATATAAAGAAAGACACACAGGAAAGGGAACCTAGAGAAAGTCAAATTATCAGAGAACAAAAAGGACAAGGACCATAAAGAGACCATTCAATTCTAAGAACCAAAATCACACATTTGTACTTGCTTCTGGATTTTCATTATATCTTTCCACCATGACTATGATCCTATTATTTTCTGCATTCTCTTTTGTAGATATTCCCACTTTATATTTTCCCTGCTGCTGGTTGCTTAGTGCTTTCATTTTATCGTTAATTTCTCTATACCCCAAGGGAAGGAGGATGGCAGAAGAGTAGGCGACCGGGGTTTCAGCTGGTCCCTTGAATTCAGCAAGATATCTATCAAATCATTCTGAGCACCGGTGAATTCAACCTGAGATCTAAGAAAAGAATTGCTGGAATTCTACAAATAGAAAAGCGACCACTTTTTGCAAGGTAGGAGGTGCAGAGATGTGAATCTGAGGGGATATGTGGGAAGATAAATCCCAAGGGGAGGGAGCCTCCATAAGCCAGCTACAGAAAGTGATATAGCAGCAGAGAGCAAAATCAGAACTTTTAGAAATCTGCTCCTGTTAGAAATATCCCTGCCTGAAAGGTGCTCGGGTGGCAAAAATGGGGCAGAATCCTAGATGAGACAGTGTGGTCTCAAGTTCTCCAGGGTCACAGGAAGAACTCTTGAGTTGTCAGAGTTCCTAAGCGTTAGAGTGGAGAAGATAGCTATAATTAGGGAGCCCTGGAGTGGTCTCTCAGTTAGGTGTTGCCCTAAACCGTGAACTGCTGACTGATGGAGCAACTGCTCCCATACCCAAGCAGGGCCCAGAAAGTGACAATCTCTGGGAGATCCAGCTCCGTTCCCTGGGAGGAATGGGTCCAGTGTGCACGGGATTGGACAAATGCGTCCTGAGGAGGGGTCCCGCCAGTGGTAAGACTAAGACTTCCCTCCCTCCCTGGGGAGTTGGTGCAGGTGTGCACCACAGCAGTCTGCAGAGTTTGGCCCACATGAAAGGGATTGACTGCCTTTCCCTGAGGGTGCACTGAAGAGTTGGGGCTGTGATCATTTAGCTCTGGGGCTAGAGATGGGGCACTGCCAATTGTTTTGTTTTGTTTTATTCTCTAAAGCAGTGTAAAAAGGATTCAAGGAACAAAAGCCACATAGGGCAACCCAGAGCAACTTACACTGAGCCTGGCCCCCTAATAGGGGTGGTGCAACTCCTCCCAGGCTAAGACACCTAAGAATCAGGGCAAGAGGTCCCTCCTCCTGAAGACCAGCAGGATCCTCAGGTGAATAACAAGTTTATAGATCACTCAGAACCAAAAAAACTCCTGTACAGGGAAAAATAGTATATAGAATTAGGGGGTTTTACATGAGTTTTTAGTCTTTCAGTTTAATTTTTTTTTCCTTTTCAATGGGTTTCTTATTTTGTCAACTTTTTGTTTTTAAGTCTATTTTTAAATATTCACTTTTACATTTACATTTTATAGCTATATTCTTCATTTTTGGCTTCCTTTCCCTTCCTTCCTATATATATTCAAATATATATATAGATATATCAATATATCTATATCTATATATAGATATATCTATATTATACATCTATCTTTATATATAGATATATCTATATCTGTATCTATCTATCTTTCTTACAATTTTGAGATTTAGTGTCTTCTAACAAACAGACCAAAACACATCCAGAACCAGAACCAAACAGATCACCCTGTTTTATCCATCTGGGAAATTATAATTTTCCTTTTTTTTTCCCCTTTTCTTTTCTTTTTTGGTTTCTGACATCTTCAGATTTGTCTAGTGTGTCTTTTGCTTGGGTCTTGGTTGATATTTTTTATTTTGTTCTCGCATCCATTTTTCTCTGGGCAAAATAACTAGAAGGATGAATTCACAACGAAAGAAAGAACCAGAGGTAATATTGTCTGCCACAGATCGAATCAATAGAGATATAAGTAAAATGTCACAGCTGGAATGCAGGAAAACAATTATAACGTTACTAGTTATGCTTGAGAAAAGCATAAAAGACACTAGAGAATCTCTTAATGCAGAAATATAATCTGAAATAAAAATATGCTTTAACTGAGATGCAATCTAAAATGGATGCTCAACCATGTAGGGTAAATAAGGCAGAAAGAGAGTCGGTGACATAGAATACAAGATGATGGAAAGAAAGGAAGCCGAAGAAAAGAGAGAAAATCAACTGATGGATCATGAAGGGAGGCTTTGAGAAATCAGTGATACCATAAAGTGAAACAATATTTGAATTGGGGTCCCAAAGGAAGAATAAAGAAAGAGAGAGACAGAAGGTATATTTGAAAAAATTGTATCTGAGAACTTCCCTAACCTGGGGGAGGAAACAGGCATTGAAGTCCAGGAGGTACAGAGAACCTCCTCTTCAAAATCAATAAAAACACATCAACAGTCCAACATATAATACTGAAGTTTGCAAATTTCAGAGATAAAGAGAAAATCCTGAAAGCAGCTTGATACAAGACTCCTTAGACTACAGGCGTAGGAACATTAGACTGGCAGCAGACCTATCCATAGAGACCTGGTAGACCAGAAAGAGCCAAATGAGAAATGAGAAAACATGCAGCCAAGAGTACTTTGTACAACAAGGCTCTCATTCAGAATGGCAGGAGAGATAAAGAGCTTCCAGGAAAAAGAGAAACTAAAAAAAATTGTGATCACTAAGCCAGCCCTGCAAGAAATATTAAAGGGGATCTTTAAGTGAAAAGGAGCCCAAAAGTAACATAGACCAAAAGAAACAGTCTACAGAAACAGGGACTTTACAGGTAATACAATGACACTAAATTCATATCTTTCAATAGTTACTCTGAATGTAAATGGGCTAAATGCTCCAATCAAAATATACAGGGTATCATATTGGTTAAAAAAGCAAGACCCATCCATATGCTGTCTACAAGAGATTCATTTAAGACCCAAATTGCTTGATGGGGCGCCTGGGTGGCTCAGTGGGTTAAGCCGTTGCCTTCGGCTCAGGTCATGATCTCAGGGTCCTGGGATCGAGTCCCGCATCGGGCTCTCTGCTCGGCAGGGGGCCTGCTTCCCTTCCCCTCTCTCTGCCTACCTCTCTGTCTACTGTGATCTCTCTCTCTGTCAAATAAATAAATAAAATCTTTAAAAAAAAAAAAAAAGACCCAAATTGATTGAAAGTGAGGTGGTGAAGAACCATCCATCATACTCATGGACATCAAAAGAAAATTGAGGTAGCAATCCTCATTTCAGACAAATTAGATTTTAAACCAAAGGCTGTAGTAAGGGATGAAGAGGGACACTATATCATACTTAAAGGATTTATCCAATAAGTTATAAATATTTTTGCTCCTAACTTGGGAGTAGACAATTATATAAAAATTAAAAGAAACATGTTGAGAATAATACAATAATAGTATGGGACTTCAACACCCCACTCACAACAATGGATAGATCACCCAGTCAGAAGATTAACAGGGAAACAAGAGCTTTGAATGACATACTGGCCCAGATGGACCTCACAGTTATACACAGAACATTCCATCCTAAAGGAACAAAATACACATTCTTCTCAACTGCCTATGGAACATTCTCCAGAATAGATCACATACTGTGTCAAAAATCAAATCTCAACCCATACCAAAAGACTGAAATTATTCCCTGCATATTTTCAGACCATAGTGCTTTAAAAGTTGAGCTCATTCACAAGAGGAAATTTGGAAGGAGCTCAAACACTTGTAGGTTAAAGAACAACCTACTAAAGAATGAAAGGGTGGACCTGGACATTAAATAATAATAATAAAAAGAACCACAGAAACAAATGAAAATGAAAACACAAGTATTCAGAGAGGCCTGGGTGACTCAGTCAGTTAAGCAGCTGATGTCATGATCTGAGGATCCTGGGATTAAGTCCCACATCAGACTCCCTGCTCAGCAGGGAGCCTGTTTCTCCCTCTGCCACTCTCCTTTCTTGTGTTCTCTCTCTCTCTCTCTGATAAATAAATAAATAAATAAAATCTTTTAAAACAACAACAACACAGAAAACACAACTGTTCAAAACCTTTGGGATACAGCAAAGGTGGTCCTAAGAGGGGAGTACATAAAGGTTTTCTCAAAAGATTAGAAAAGTCCCAAATATACAAACTAACCTTATATCTAAAGGAGCTGGGGAAAGAAACATAAGTAAAGTGTAAACCATGCAGAAGAAGATAAGTAATAAAAATTGGGCAGAAATCAATAAAATGGAAACCAAGGACAGTAGAACAAAACAATGAAACTAAAGACTGGTTCTTTAAAAGAATTAATAAGATTGATAAACCCCAAGGCAAACTTATCAAAAAGAAAAGAGAAAGGACCCAAATCAATAAAATCATGAATGAAAGAGGAGAGATCATGACCAACAACAAGGAATACAAACAATTTTAAGAACATATTATGAGAAACTACATGCCAACAAATTAGACAATCTGGAATAAATGGATACATTCCTGGAAATGTATAAATTGCCAAACCTGAAACAGGAAGAAATAGAAAACCTGAACAGACCCATAAAATTCTCCCAACAAACAAGAGTCTAGGGCCAGATGTCTTCCCAGGGGAATTCTACTAAATATTTAAAGAAGAACTAATAACCAATTCTTCTGAAGCTGTTTCAAAAAATATAAATGGAAGGAAAACTTCCAAACTCGTTCTATGAGGTTAGCATTACCTTGATCCCAAGGCCAGATAAATACCCTACCAAAAAAGAGAATTACAGACCAATATCCATGATGAACATGGATGCCAAAATTCTCACCAAGATACTAGCCAGTAAGATATAACACAACATTAAAAGGGTTATTCATCATGACCAAGTGGGATTTATTCCTGGGATGCAAGGGTAGTTCAACATTTGCAAATCAATCGCTGTGATACATCACATTAATAAAAGAAAGGATAAGAACCATATGATCCTTTTAGTTGATGCAGAAAAAAACATTTGACAAAATACACCACCCTTTCTTGATTAAAATACTCCACAGTGTGGGGATAAAGGAACATACCTCAATATCATAAAAGCCATTTATTAAAAGCCCACAGTGAATATCATCCTCAATGGGGAAAAATTGAGAGCTTTTCCCCTAAGTTCAGCAACACGACCGGGATGCCCATTCTCACCACTGTTGTTCAACATATTACTAGAAGTCCTAGCCTCAGAAATCAGACGACAAAAAGAAATAAAATGCATTCAAATTGGCAAAGAAGAAGTAAAACTCTCACCCTTCACAGATGACATGGTATTAGGTAGAAAGCCCAAAAGACTCCACCCTAAAATTGCTAGAACTCATACAGGAATTCGGCAATGCGGCAATATAAAATCAATGCACAGAAATCAGTTGCATTTATATACACTAACAATGAGACAGAAGAAGAAGAAATTAAGGAAACGATACCATTTACAATTGCACAAAACCATAAGATACCTAGAAATAAACCTAGCCAAAGAAGTAAAGGATCTGTACTCTAAAAACCACAGAACACATATGAACTAAATTGAGGAAAACATAAAGAAATGGGAAAACATTCCATGCTCATGGATTGGAAGAATAAATATTGTGACAATGTCTATGCTACCTAGAGCAATCTACACATTCAGTGCAATCCCTATCAAAATACCATGGACATGTTTAACTGGGCTGGAACAAATGATCCTCGAGTTCGTATGGAAACAGAAAAGACCCTGAACAGCCAGAGGAATGTTGAAAAAGAAAACAAAAGCTGGTGACATCACAATTCTGGTCTTCAAGCTCTATTAAAAATCTGAAATCATCAAGACAGTTTGGTACTGGCACAAAAACAGACATAAAGATCAATGGAACAAAATAGAGAACCCAGAAATGCACCCTCAACTCTACGTTCAACAAAGCAAGAAAGAATATTCAATGGGAAAAGGACAGTCTCTTCAAAAAATGGTGCTGGGAAAATTGGACAACTACACGTAGAAGAATGAAACTGGACCATTTTCTTGCACCATATACAAAGATAAACTCAAAATGGATAAAAGACCTAAATGTGAGACAGGAATCCATCAAAATCCTATAGAATAACACAGACAGCAACCTCTTTGACCTTGGCTGCAACAACTTCTTGCTAGACATTTCTGCAAAGGCAAGGAGAACAAAAGCAAAATGAACTATTGGGACTTCAACAAAATAAAAAGTTTCTGCACAGCAAAGGAAACAGTCAACAAAACTAAAAAACAATCTAAGGAGTGGAAGAAGATATTTGAAAATAACATATCAGATGTAGGGGTAGTATCCAAGATCTATAAGGAATTTATCAAATTCAAGGCCCAAAAAACAAATAATCCAGTCAAGAAATGGGCAGAAGACATAAACAGACATTTCTCTAAAAAAGACACGCAAATGGCCAACAGACACATGAAAAAATGCTCTACATCACCTGGTATCAGGGAAATACAAATCAAAACCACAATGAGATACCACCTCATACTAGTCAGGATACTAAAATTAACAAGACAGTAAACAACAAATTGGTGAGGATGCAGAGAAAGGGGAACCCTCCTATGCTGTTGGTGGGAATGTAAACTGGTGCGAATGTAAGCTGGTGTAGTCACTCTGGAAAACAGTGTAGAGGTTCGTCAAGAAGTTAAAAATAGAGCTACTCTTTGACCCAGCAGTTGCACTACTGGGTATTTACCCCAAATATACAAATGTAGTGATCCGAAGGTACACCTGCACCCCAGTGTTTATGGCAGCAATGTCCACAATAGCCAAATGATAGAAAGAGCCCAGATGTCCATCAACAAATGAATGGATAAGGATATGGTTCATTATATACAATGGAATATTACTCAGCCATCAGAAAGGACGAATACAAACTGAGGGCTGCTGGATGGGGCAGTGGGGTAATTGGGTGATGGTCATTAAGGAGGACACATGATGTGATGAGCACTGGGTGATATATGCAACTGATGAATTACTGAATGCTACATCTGAAACTAATGATGTAGTATATGTTGGACAATTAAATTTTAATTAAAAAATGTATCTATGCCCCATCACCTTGTCATTTTCCCTTTTTCAAAACGTGGGCATATCACGACACATTCTGGACCTGACTCCTTTTCCTCCAGCATTGCTTCATTCTGCTTTTATTGGTAAATAAAATCTATATGAATAACTAATTACTTTCCCTACTCCCTTCTGCTTTTTAGATCTCAATATCTAACTGCCGGGCGCCTGGGTGGCTCAGTTGGTTGGACGACTGCTTTCGGCTCAGGTCATGATCCTGGAGTCCCGGGATCGAGTCCCACATCAGGCTCCCAGCTCCATGGGGAGTCTGCTTCTCCCTCTGACCTTCTCCTTGCTCATGTTCTCTCTCACTGTCTCTCTAATAAATAAATAAAATCTTAAAAAAAAAAAAAACAACAACCCTCAATATCTAACTGCCATAAGTAGAGCTACTTGTAGGTCTCATAGGTACAGACTGGAATGTATTCCCTTCCTCCTAAATCATGGTCTTCCTTCTTTATTCTCGATCTCAGTTAATAACCTCATTGTCATCTAGACTTCTACACTAGAAAACTTGAAACTTCTCACTTCTAAACAACAACCAAATAGTATCCATTCTCCTGTGGGTTTTAAATTTTGGGCGCTGTATTCCATTTACCCTAACACTGTGTGACCCTCATATTTTTCCCCCTGAAGTAATAAAGCATTTCCATCAGGGCTTACTGACAATAGTTTAGTCCTGACTTCCAAACATGCGTAGTTCAATCCCTTTATCATACCACTGTCAAAATAATCCTTCAAAAAAAAAGAGTGATCAAGCAATTCCAATGCTTATAGTATACTTAAGGGCCTTCAACTCAGCAACAATCTACCCTTCCTCTGGCATCTGTTTCCGCTTGTCACCGCGTCCTCCATCTCCACCACATTCCCAAGACTTGTCGATTTCTTCTGCCACCGTACAAGCCGTGCACGCCGCCCAGTCTCCATCCATACCCTCTCACACCCTTCTTCGCTGGAAAAACTCCTACTGTAGGCTCTGTTCAAACGACCCTCTTCACAGAGCCTTCCCTGACACTGCAGGCAGAAACTTGCTTTTTTTTTTTTCTGTATTTCTATATAATTGTATATATTTATCTACCTCTGTCGCCCATACTATATGATATCCTGTTTCTCATACAACTGTTTCTTCAGTTGAATTTCACACTTTTCAAGATCATTTTGCATCTTCCTTCCATTTCTAACAATTAACGTGATACCACAGAGCAAAAACCTCGGTCATATTTGATAAAGGATTAGATAGCCAAAATAATAAAAAAAAGACATTATATATAACATATACAAATAATTTACAAGTAATATATACATATGTAATGATTTGAAAAATTTAAGTGTGTGTGTTGAACACAGCCTCAGTACTTGCACCTGATGTATGACAAGTGATTATGTTGTTCTATAGACATACGGCTCAGGAATGACCACTAAAAAGGGGTATGCCTCTGTCTCCTCAGAAACAGAGAGCAGAACTAGGGTTTGCAGCAGTTAGCGAAGAGAGTTCAAAAGTTCTTGAGGTATGCCTGATATCGATGGGCAGACTCCTCAGACATTCGACAAAGCAAAGCCAGTTAAATCTTACAATGAGGAAATGCTCAAACAGGATTATACAATTTGTAATATTTCAAAGCTTCCTTTTATCTCATTAATGATATTTTAACACAGAGAATTAATGTATGTATTATCTCATTTAGAGTCTGAATTTGAGGCCCTCTTTTTTGGCTTGTTTGTAAAAAGCTGGCTTTATTTGTCACTTACCTTAACTCCGTTATGCCATTTTGGTGTCCACAATGACAATCCCCTAGAACTTGGGGTCAGCCCCCACCCACAGTGATCACTGACCCCTGAGCCACACAAAGCCACGACCACGAGGCTGGAGCCCATAGCCTTCCCATGGGTGAGGCAGAGCAGACCGGGAGTTGCAGGGAGGTGTCAAATGTCTACTCAGGACTGAGTCTCAAGACTGGGTCTGACCAGGTGTGGCTCAGTGGTCTCTCTGGACTGCAGGTGAACAGATCTGCCAGCCCATCTTGGTTCTGCTGCTTACTTTTTTTTTTTTTTTTTTGACAGGCAGAGATCACAAGTAGGCAGAGAGGCAGGCAGATAGAGAGAGAGGGCGAAGCAGGCTCCCCGCTGAGCAGAGAGCCCGATGCGGGACTTGATCCCAGGACCCTGAGATCATGACCTGAGCTGAAGGCAGAGGCTTTAACCCACTGAGCCACCCAGGTGCCCCGGTTCTGCTGCTTACTTGACAGGTAGCTTTAGGCAAATCACTTCTTGTCCCTCAGTCATTTTGTGTCCTGGTTAGAGCCACTAGTAAGATCTCCTAGGAGCTCCAACTCAGACATGTGCCAGCTTTGCCACCTCTACTAAATCATGACCATGTGAGGTCCTCTTTCAGGATGGAATCTGGAGCAAGTAGGCATGTCGATTAGTCCTCACGAGGGGGCGGGAGGTGGTGGCATGTGAGGAATCATTTCTTTCTACATGTAAACACTGCTGAGCTTTTCCCAAGACCGGGCACCATGCAGGCAGGTGACAGAGCAATACAACAGATGGAGATCCTTGTCCTCGTGGAACTTTCATTCTGGTGGCAAGAAGGCAAGAAAGAAGCAAATGGGGCTCCTGGGAGGTTCAGGGGGTTGAGCTCCTGACACTTGATTTTGGCTCAGGTCATGATCTCAAGATCCTGGGATTGAGCCCCGTATCAGGTTCCAGGCTCAGCATGGAGTCTGCTTGTCTTCCTCTCTCTTTGTCCCTCTCTCAGCACTCTCTCTGTGTTAAATAACTCAATCTTTTAAAATAAATAAATAAACAAAGAAGAAAACATTAGTGATGTCAGAGTGGGCAAGTGCAAGAAAGAATAGAATAAACAGGACAAAGAACCCAGCATGTTGCTGAGGTTGGGCACTGAGCAAGATCCAGCCAATGAAGACTCCTGGAGGAGATGTATTAGGAATGGGCTCTGGATGCCAAGGTGGAGCCAACCATGGCAAAAATGCAGGGAAAGGGTGCTCCGCAGAGAGAACAATGTACTCAGGGCTGGAACAAGCCCAGAACACTTGAGAAAGAGAGACAAATAGTGTGGCCGCAGCAATTAGGGGAAGAGGGTAGGAGTGACATGAGACAGGAGATACAGCCATGTGACAGAGCCTGCCGGGGTGGCCCTGGCAGAAATGAGGAAGCTGAGGTTGCTTGTGTCTTCGCTTAGTAACTGCACGCCTCTGCCCTGGAATGTCAGCTCTGTGAGCACAGAAAACCTGTCTCCTTAACCCCCATGTCCCCAGTGGCGGTGAGCAAGGGCACTGTAACTGTTTGTTTGTTGAATTACTGAATGAGTGAAGGACATTGCCGGGGCAGGAGCCCAGACACCCATTAGAAATTCAGTGGAGGGAATATGGTCTGGAAGACACTGAGTATTTACCATGGACCAATTGTACTTTAAGCCTTTTCTCTATATTAACTCATTTAATCTTCATAACACACAAAAACAAGTATTATTATTACCCAGTGAGGCGACTGAGGCACAAGGTAACTTTTGCAGAAGCACATAACATTGGATGGCAGAAACTAAGCAATCTTAACCCTTCGTTTAAGCTGCCATCTCTCCACTGGCCATGGAGACAGCTGCGTAAGTAAACCTAGAACCCAGGGTTGGGGTTGGGCCAGGAGGTGTAAGTAAGAGAACCATCAGCACAGAGGCTCTGGTTGAGCTGAGGCGTCCACTTTAACAGCCAGGGCCACCAGCCACATTGTGGGAACACTTTACACACATAAAGTTGCATCTGCAACTGGATAAAGTAGTGACTTTATCCATGCTCTACGATAAAAATCAAACAAACAAACCTCAGAAAACTGAGGTTCAAGAAAGCTTAAACAACTTGACCGAAGCCAGAGGGCTAGAGAATTCAAGCCCGGGGAGTATACTCCTGGCAGAACTCAATGAAACTGAAATGGTTTATTATCCAGTGGAAACCAGAGACATGAGAAACATTTCTGCCGTTCAGAATCCTGACCAGGACTGAGAATATGAGTGTCCCATGTTTTCCTGTGGCAACAAGAACAGCATCTCTCGCTCGGTCCCCAGTTAGAGAATTGGGAGACTGTCTCTGACCCCTAGAGGACTTTTCAAATTGGGAGAGATTTGGGGTTGACTTCGGCATCACATGAAGTGCCCCCCAGGTGGGGTTTCTTCTCCCCGTGAAAATCAGCTGGCTGTTCGAGGTCTGCCTCCAAGCATGTGCCTTCGCTCCAGAAACAGGCTGGGGGAGTTCCGCCTTGTGCGCTGCTCCCCACGCCCTGCCCCACATGCCATGTGTGGCTGGCCCCCTCCCCCCGGGAAGACAGCACCCGTAGACAGAGATTAGCCCCCCATGCAAAACCCCCCCGTAACCAATTCCTGAGGGGGGGAAGAAAGTGAACGTGGAAATGATTGCCCTTGATTATTTTCCTGTTTGCATCTGTGTTATTTGTGTTATTTCCTTCTTAGGATTTGCTTCACCCTGTTTCAAAGTGGCAAGTGGTATTTTTGAACTTGGGAAGACCTACCTGAGAGTGTGTTGTCAAAAGAAGGGGCAGAAAAATAAGAATAAGAATAAATTCTCAAGACCGTAGCCACTGAAATCTCTTGGGCTCTCTTCAGGGCATAACAAATATGGCTGTGGCGGGTCCAGCTGCCCAGCGGGGCATTTCTGGATCTCCAGGGATGGAGTAGTTGGAAAGGCGCCTGCCGTACTATAACTGGTTTCTTTGGCTGCTTTTATATATGCGCTGATTTCAAGTAACATTAAGGAAAGTTTTTCTTTGTTTACCAGAAGGTCGAAGAGGTTTTTTAAAAAAAAATGTGTAAATAAAACATAAGACTCTGTCCTGGCATCCACGGTGGCAGGGACCTTATGCCACTGAAGAGCCCACACCAATGTTACACAGTCTCTCAAGTCCAAATTAAGTTTAAAAAAAAAAAATGACACTTGAAAGAATTCAATTCAGATCAATCATCTCAGTAACCGATGGAATTTATTTGTTTGATGTCAGTTGGGCACGTCCAGAGTGTACTCTGGGACATATCCTATAAACCCCTCCCTTGGGGCGCCTGGGTGGCTCAGTGGGTTAAGCCTCTGCCTACCGCTCAGGTCATGGTCTCAGGGTCCTGGGATCGAGCCCCACTTGGGGCTCTCTGCTCAGCGGGGAGCCTGCTTCCTCCTCTCTGCCTGCCTCTCTGCCGACTTGAGATCTCTCTCTCCCTTGCAGGTCCCACCTGCAAAAATAAATAATAAATAATGAATCTTTCCTTTCCTCAATTCTTCCTTGGGAAGGGCCCTGCAAGAATTTCCACTGGAAAAGACCATCCTTTTCCCTTGAGGAAAAATATAACCTCCCCCTCCCACCTCCAGAACACCTTAGTCCCTTACTCTCATTAAGATGAACATCCTCAAAGCCTACAGTAAGAAGCGAGATCTGTAATTGCGTGTCTTCAAAATAATAGCTTGATAAAAGTGACAGATTTAGCCACTGCATTGTCTTTTTGTCTGCCTGACACCAAACAATCCTGGTGGCCAATATTTCTGTGGAATTAATTGGACGAGGTGTCAGGCACGCCCCATGCAGCCCTGGGGGGTGGGCAGGCTGGTCTCCTCCGTTCCAAGTCATCACTTGGGGAGTTCGGCTGTGAAGTCCTCAGCATGTTAGTGCCGCTCGGTGACTCATCCCAGACTCCAGCACCGCTTCAGCCCATCACTGAGAGAGCAGCCTGTCATCAACGATCGGAAAACGAAATCCAGCATCCCGACTCTCGTCCAGATCCTCTCCAGACCTCAAATCCATCTTAACTCCCAGCTCCTACACAACGATTTCCCTCACATATGTCTTCACTGATCCCTTTCTTCCTGCACATTTCTTGTTCTATTTTTAAAATTGCTCTATGTGCCAATACTCAAATGCTGCCTTGTGTTATTATTTAACAGTTTTATGTACATCTTGTTGGTGGTAGAAATTGTGATTTATATTTAGCTGGGTTTACTGCCCTTCCTACTTCTCTTGTCTGTCCGCATACCCAAAAAGTTTTTATTATTATGAATAGCTATACATATACATATATACACACACATATACATATAATTTAATAAATAAATGCGTTAAATTATGGCTTTTTAAATTCATAATTTTCAGTGTGTTCTTGTGTTGTATAATTACCAAAGTGTCTGTGTTTTTCAAAGAAAGGTATCTCCTCTCTGTTTTGTATAATTCTTGAAAGGTATTTCTACAATTCCCAAAATCCATGCAACTGGTGGATTCTCCTCTTCCAGATCTCACCTCTGAACTGTTTCTGGAATTTCATCAAAGAATAAACTTAGGAATTTTCAAGGTCCAGTGCACTACATTTGTTTTCTTTAACTTTGTGTGCATTGCAACTTCATCACACAATCTGCTTTTCTTGGACTATATACATTCTACATGGATTATATTGTTTTGACCTCTGGCTCACCTTCAGTGGGAGGGTGGTTTAAAAAACCTTTTATTTTAACCACATCTGCACCCCATACTTTTGGTTCTATGGAAATAATAAAATTTACAAAAACATTTCATTAACAACTTTTCATCTTACTTGCTTTTTTACGTATATTTGCCATTAAAGTAATTATCATTAAGTTTTCCCAAATTCTTCATTGATGAGTCTCCATTATGCCAATTTGCAAGAAGTCTTGGTTATTTGAAATATCTTTGGTCTGGCTAGAGGCTTTTCCACTAGACTCAGTCATCAGTCCTAGCTGAAGATCTCAGTTCTTACCATCGGTTGACCTGCGGTTAGTTCAGCCCGACTCTAAACCAAGTTCAGCTATTAAATCGCTCTAAAAGATGGACTAAGTTTCTTACAGATAATCCATAATAGGGGTTCTTGTCCCAACATCTTTATATTTCCTAAGAGTTATAAACGGAATTTGGTGCATGTGGATATGTTACTTTTCTGGTTAAGGGAACATATCTTTGTTAGATTCACTCAAAAGTTCTATGACTCCAAAGGAATAGTGAATATTCTAGAAATAAGTGCTGAATCCAGAGCAGAAGCAAGGAGAGCTTGGAGATTTCTAAAATTTTTATTGATCTTCTCACGTTCTCTGTTGACAGATGTGGCCTCCTTTGTTGATAATATACAAATACTAATTTTACATGAGCAGAAATACACAGTTATTTGAAAGGACTTAGGGATACAATTGACTCTCATCCCTCATGGCTTAATTTGACATCACCTAAATTAGGGGAATGCAGGGGAAGAGGAAGAAAGGAGATTGGATTTAAATATGGGCAGCAGTCCAATAAGAAATCTGGTAAGTTCACATTCTGACATAAGGACAGTCTGAGGAATAAGGCTTCATTCTTTAATGAATTTCTCGACATCATGCACGTACACGTGAAGTCCAGAAAGAAAGACATAAGTGACCTTCCTTTTATCTGCCTTTCCCACCCCATGTCCAGTGTAATCAAGAGTTGATTCTCAGAGAAGACATCATATAGACAAAAACAAACAAAGAGTATTGAAAGCCCTTGAGGAAGAAAGCAAAGAGAAACATGAAATTATCCTTTCTAAAATCTTTTAACCTCGCTGGGACTCAGACCCGCGTTTTATCCTAGAAGAGGGAATTAAATTAGATGTTCTCCACAGCCCCTTTCAAGTCTACAATCCTTGGATTTCTGTGATCTTGTGGTTTCATTATTTTTATTTCCAGTTTCAATAAGCAATTTCATCCTCAGCCTGCTGAGAAATTCTTTGCCCACGTCCCCTGCCACAACCCCACGGGCCCCATACTGTGAAGACCCCTGAGGGACCCCTCAATCCCCGCTGGCTGAAGGCCATCAGTGGGCGGGTTGCACGAACAGGGTCTGCAAACAAACACGCGCGCACACAAAGAAGCCTTCTTGTGACACGGCCAAGAGGCTGCAGGTGTGTTCCCTCCCCCTCCTCACAATCTAGGTAGTTGAAACCAGCAGGAGGCAGAGGGTGGGATTTAGCACAGTGACTGGAAAATGAAAGGGATGCACAGTGCGCGTCTTGGGAATCATGTGATTCTGGAGCAGCCAAGACTCGTGGAGCAACCTGACATGACAGGACACGTAAGTGCCGCCTGGAGATCCATGCTTGCCAATTAAGTCGGCAATTACTGAAGTTGTTTTCTCCTGTCTGGGTATGAAGTGATCACAGGAGACACATACCGGGCGAAAGTGGGAAATGCTTGCTCAGAAACACAGGCTTTCATTTGGGGAAATCAGACAAGCATTTTAGAAACATCCCTTTGCCTGTAGAGATGCAAAGGAAAGGAACATGAAGCTGCACCCCTCCCCCAGCTCATTGTCCCTTCCCTTAGAACACACAGAAAACTTGCATCCGTATTGGAAAGAGAGTCCAAACCCTACTGCGGTGATTTGTGCTGCTGGAGAAGCAGCAGTCGGTGATTGGGTTGTCTTTGCGAAACAACGTGAGTGCCTGGGTCCCATTTCTCTAAGTCCTAGTTATAGTGTTGTAGGGGGGAAGACACATTTTTGTGGGAGGAGTACTGGCTTCTGAGTACCAAGGAACTAGCAAGTGGTGGACAGGAGGGTGTGAGGGAACAAGACTCCCCAGGAGAAAGAAACTCATTTGCAACCTTAAGAGGCAAGGTTCCTCTCTCTCTGCCTGTCCCCACGCACCCAGTCACTTAACCTCCTTCTGGCTCTGCTCTCTCACACGTGAAATGGAAGCAATAAGGTTGACCACTCCTTCCTCTTTTACAGGAGTGTTATGAAAAAATATAAATTATTCAACAACTACAAAGGTATTTAAGATTCACGAGTGAATTTCCTCTTTGGGTTATTAATGACCGTGACTCCACCGTGCCCTGGAGAATACTAATGAGGGATCACAGCCTCCTGTCTTGTCTCCTGAGACAGACACACCTTGAGCAGAACATCAGGCTCAAGAATCCTGTTTTCCCTCAGAAAAGGAGAATATTCTGGCATAATCTGTCTTCCTTCCTCCAACACGAGCTTTCTGGATGTGGACGGAGTACCGCCTTTCCATATATGTGGGCTAAGAAAGGAGTGTCACCGAAAGAGGGAAGAGGCATTTGGGTACGATGATATCTTCTACCTGTGGTCTTCAGAGTTATCTTTCTATACTTACTGTGCCATTTGCATTGAGGATAATAAGTTTGCTTCAATTGCCTTGTCACCATATAATTGTCGGGCTCCCTGGAACTCTGTGTCCAGGAGGATTCTGAGTATGCTTGACCTTCCCCTGCGTCAGCTCAGTGCACTGACTATAAGAGAGGAAGATCAATGAGAAAAGCAGCCATAAGAAGACCCATTTCAGTGATCCCAAAGGTAAGAGGGTCTTATCAACTCTAAATGCTGAAGAAAGGCTAGAAAACTCTGTAAAACAAAGTTTCTAAAAAAAAGTTCAACTAAATTAATATTTTAAAGCCCCTCTTTACTGTCAAGAATAACTCATCATTCTTTCTGAAGGTCTTGAACCTACCAGACCTAAATAATATGAACCTACCACTTGGACTTTCATTTAACGCCAACTCTCACATTCTCATTAGCACGGACGACCATGAAATGAATTTAATTCTTTTTTTTTTTTTCCACAAGAAAGAGTGTATAATTTGAAGGTTTGTTTTGCAACTAAAATAATTATCTGCCAATTGCTGGTGGGCGGGGTGGGGTGGGGCTGGGAGCAGGATGGGAGAGAGGAAGAGACAAGTGTTGTACTCCACTGAGGAGTGTATATTAGCTTTCCAGAAGTCATCCTCCTTGGGCACGCGGTGCCCCTGTGAACATGGATTTGTACGCCAGGGTATGGCACACCCTAATCCATTTCACAGCACCTGATAACCACATACCAAAGAAAGGGTACTTTTTTAACACCACCGTATTGAAAGAAAGTAGTGAACACCACAAGCGTGGAGTCTGCTATGATGTTCAGTGGAGCGTCAAAGGTGCAGTATCTCATATCTGTTTAATTTTTTTAGCATGTGATTTTTTAATTGTAGAACCTATGGACCATTATTACTGCACACAAGTTATTTTCATACGTTAACATTTCATCTCTCTGCTGATGAGCATTTTTTTAAAGAAATTATTTAAGGGGCACATAGATGAGGCCTTGGAGATGGCTCCCTCCCAGTGGCAACCAGCCTGCTCAGTGACTATCTTTTGAGTAAGTTTAATTCCGTTTTTTCAGAACTTTATTGAAATATGTTTGACCTATAATAAAGTGTACATATGTAAAGTGTAGAGATTTATAAACTTCGCCTTATGTATACTTAAACCTATCACCACAATTAAGATAATCAGCATAAACACAGTCCCTGAAATTCCCTCATGGTCTTGAGAGGGCTCACTCTTGTCCTTCCTTATGGGGGCTTGATTTTACGTGTTTACTTGTCTGAGCCAATGGTCTGACATTGTTCTGGATATTTCTATGAAAGTGTTTCTTGGATGAGTAACAATTACATTAGTAGATACTGAGTAAAACAGATTGCCCCCTATTACGTGGGTGAACCTCATCCAATTAGTTGAGGGATCTCAACTAATTGAGAAAAGACTGATCTCCCCAAGTAAGAGGGACTCCTGCCTCCGGAAGGCCTTTGGACTTCAGCTGCATCAACTACTCCTCTCTCCAGATTTTGGACTTACACCTGCACAATCATGTGTCTGTCCTAAAAATACATCTCCCTCTCTACATATCCTGTTGGTCCTGTTTCTCGGGAGAATCAGGACTAATACATTTCCCATTTGCCCAGTGGCCCCAGCCCACTTCCCATCCCAAACCCCGGGCAACATTGTTACTGTATATTAGTTTGGATTTTTAAGAACTTGATGCAATTGTAACAATACAGTGTGTGCTCTTTTATTCTCTGACTTCCATTCATCGCCATTGGTTGGAGATCCATCAGTGTCATGTGTATTAAAAATTTGACTTTTTATTACTGAGTCATCTAGTGTAGTATGTATATGGTGTAATTTTTTTGTATCCATTTGTTCATTACTGGACACTGGAGTAGTTTCCAGTTTTCAGCTATTGCAAATAATTTTCTGTGAACATTTGCGAGTGGAAATATGTTTTCAGCTCTCTTGGGTAAATGCCTTGGAGGATGGCTTGGGGTCATATGGTGGGTGTATGGCTAATAGGCTTTGAACTCTGCTGTTCTCTATTATATAATAAAGTAGTCAGAAGTCCAATGTATCATTCTCCTATAAATTCTGGCTTGGAACTATGATTTAATTCCTTATTAGAGTTCAGTTCCACTTTTTCTGAATGACTATTTACAGGTATGCCTTTGAAAGTCAAAGGGAAATAAATTTAAACTCACAAATTCTAAAAAATACACTCATTTCAGTTAAAAGGGAGATTGCTTTACATTCCTTCCATTTAACTTCCGTCAGTGAAGAATAGAATCAAATTCAATGGAGAATAGAATTACAGGCTTTTTGTAGGTGTCAAACGTTTTAAACATATGCCTCAGTCTAAAGAATAAATATAGTCGTCTTTTCCCATTATAGAGTAGTCTGCAGAGCAATGTGGGACCTGGTTGAGCAGGCCAGACCGGTACTTATTGAAAAAAACGCCAAGCTTTTACCATTGAAATAGAGTTGCAGGAACATGCCTTGAATTACCTAGAAACTGAGAATTCAGTAGACGCTTTGACCAACTCAACTCTACCAAACTGCTGCCTGCTGCTCTTCCTGCTTTTCTCAGACCCAGACTTGTTGGCTCTCACCTGTATAGGGGAAATTTGTCACGAGAGCAATGTTTCCACCATTAGCAAGCTTATCTTCCAGAATCTTCCTTGTTGGCAAATGTAGGGCTCAGAAGCAAAAACATATTAAGTCCTGGGATACTAAGGGAAACGTTATTTGAAGCGGTATTACCATTGCTCTGTAAGTGAATTCTTGGCTTATCGCTAGCATCAGAAAGATAATTTTAAAATAAATAAAATAAAGCCAATCAGTTCTTGAGCCCTGAGGCACCATCAGATAGGAAGAGTAATAAATCAGGCTGATAGCCTTAAAGCAGCCACTGATTTTTCCTACTAATCAAATGAGATCAGAACTCCTCCATCACTACAGGAGAAAAGCCAAAATTAATTAGCTTATCCAACAGTGTCATTTACTAAATCAAAAGCCTTAGAAAGGTCAATGAATCTTGCCCTTATCATCTCATTATCTTCTACCAGTAATGAGGTATCATTAACCAGCCCCAAAGCAACAGTGTTTTAGTGCAGCGCTCTAGCTGGGGACACTTGGCAGCTTCAAAAACAGTAGCATGTGGGAAAGTCTGTTCTCCAACTTCTAGCTCTGTTTTTTGATAATTTAACTTCTCCATGTCTATGATGGAAATAAAGGTTTTCCCTCCCTCACTTAATACAGTTTAAATGTAAAGGCACCATAAATTCATCAATGCTGGTACCCATGCCAAACACGGCCATGTTTTTCAAGATTGATTTATTTTTTAGAGAGAGAGCAGGCATATGGGGGGCGGGTAGGCCTAGGGAAGGGGAGAGGAGAAAAATCTCAAGCAGACTCCCTGCTGAGGGCAGAGCCCACACAGGGCTCAATCTCATGACCCTGAGATCGTGTGCCGAACCAAAGTTGATTCAGATGCTTAACCAACTGAGCCGCCCAGGCACCCCTCACAGTAATTTAAGTCATAACCTTTGTAGTGTTTCGTGGGTCCACTTGGTAATACTGACTGAGCACCTACTGTGTGCCCGGCATTCAGTGGAGGCGCCCATAAGCTCAAAATCCTTGGTCACTGTTGGTGAGGAAGTAACTCACTCTTTCCTTGAGATTTCCTTGGGCTATTATAGGGATGAGCTACATGAAAATGATGCATTGGACACAGAGTAGGTGAGGGTCCACTCTGCATGCTTGGGATTTACTGGTTCTGCAAGACCCTGATGAGCGGAGCATTGGGTTGTAGAAGGAAGGCTCCTCCTCCTTCAGGGTTTTTAGTCTTTTAAGAGGGAAGAGACTTACAGAGTTGGGAACTTTGATGGGAGCCTGGGAAGGGCTGGACACTGCAGACTGACTGGGTGAACTGGGAGATTGGGACTTACAGCAGGAGAGGGAGAGCCAGGGCTGGGGTGGCTAGGGGTTGGTCCTCGAATGAGTACAAGTCTGTTACTTGGAGAGCAAAGTGCAGCGAAGGGAGCACATGAGAAGAGGCACAGATGCAGGGATACGGATCCAGGCTTTTAGAGAGCAGCACGTATTCATGTGATGAGGACAATGGTAGTGATAAGAAGAGCAACGGCCACAAACAGTAACACACACACACACACACACACACACACGATCTAAGCAGGCTGCACACTGTATTTCATATAAGTTCTTTCTCCTAATTTCATCTTTCCAACCCCATCATTACTGTCATGACAGACGACCAGATGGTAGTTATGACATAAAGGTCCCTCATCAAAAAGTGGGAAACCTGGAATTTGAGCTCGGCACCACGCTGCCTCTCCAGGACAGCCCTTTGTCCAGAAAAAAAGAAAAAAAAAAAAAGCTGCAATCCATATTTCTCACACAATTTCAGTGGGTTCATGGGCCGTGAGGGTCTCCCCAACTTCAGGATTCAGTTGTTTGAACCTGTAGGGCATTTGGTAAAAATGTCAAATGAGCTGCCTCCGGTGGGAAAAGAAGAAACACAGAATATTCCTCAACTGGGAAAGATGAGAAAAAAGTCTAGTTTGGGAAGTATGGAGAGACAGTTACCACGGTCAGTTAATGAGCGCACTTGAGGTGCTGTGCCAGCCACTTCCACACAGTGTTTTACGTCCCTTCATCCTTCTCTAGCACCATCTTTGCAGGCAACTCCTCCCTTCCCCCGTCACATGCGCATTCAGGTAAGGAACCCGGTCTTCTGACAGTGAGTAGTTTTCCCAAGGTCAGCGTAAGCAGGCATGGTTTGTGCTCAGTTTCCCCTCCCCAGGTAACATAGAATCTGTGTCTTTCACCAGCTCTGTGTGCCCTTGTCCCTGTGAGCTGTGCTTCTGTGAACTGATCGGTATGGCTCACATCAGTCACTCTTGGACTGGTCTCACCACCCAATCACTGCCCAACGGGTAAAGGGAGCCAGAAATCCTCTTGAGCACCACCAGCAGCAAGAGCTCAAGGTCAGTGACTGGTATGAAATACAAACACCCAGTAGTTGGCCTTGAATCTGAACACCCTCTCAGAGCCCCTGCAGAATCCTAGGGGTTCTGGGTCTTCATCTGCAACCCCGCCCTTGCCTGGCTATCTTTTTCTGTCCTGCTCTCTCTGGCACCCTGGAGCACTTCCTGATTAAGTGCCTGCACTCAGATTCTTAGTTCAGGCACTGTTCCTAGAAGAACCCAAACTTAGACAGTCAAATCAGCGGTAAGACGAAAAGGATAGCAAACTTGCATTTGATCTGCTTTTATTGGCTTCATTACATCATACAAGCCAAGAGCTACAGAATCATAAAAAAGCAGCATCTAGAAATAAGTTATTTATTTGTAGCATCATTTGGACAAACTAATTCCATGGACCCTTACAAGTGGGGGTTTTGTTAAATAAAAACACTTGAAGTTAAAGTGGAGCATTAATTATTTTACATTACTTTTAATATAATTTCTAATGACTTAATTTTCAAGTGTGGATTATAAATATGTAGATTGCACATGATGCATGCACTCCCGAAGGCTTCTAATACCACCTAAAGGTGAGAACTCTTGAGTCAACTTCGATATTATGAATGAGGGCAGCTCTGAAAGAACTATGATGAGAAATTGTACCAGGAATGCACAATTAATAGGTCGTATTCTCTGGCTCAGTCTGATGTAGGTTTTTGAAGGTGTATCTCTCCTTGCCCCATGCCTGACCTGTGGTTGGAGAGCTCTGTACTGCATACTTTAGCTGCCCATGGCGATGACTGAGGAAGACACGAAGGCAGGACCAACGGACTGCGGGGCCCACAATAGACATGAAGAAGCAGCACGTCCACAACAGAATTCCTGAGGTGCATTTCTATGGATCATGGTCCTTTGTGTGCTTAATTTTTTCTTTAAGGAAGGAAAAAACCCAAATTGAATTGGAGTCCTATAAAACATAAGGTTTGACGGAAGCAAGCATGTTGGTCACCATAATTTAATACGTGGCAGGGTTTTCCTTCAATAAATCATGGATATGAATTTATTTTAAATATGTATTTTTTCTCCAGCTTGTTCACTGAGACAAAGATACTCGGATTTTTGAAGAGATTATTTTTCTTTCCCTTAGGAAAACCTATACTCAACATGATGTTTTAAAAAAATATTACCATTTTTCTCAGGGAAAGTTAGTTCACTTCTTACTAGAGGAAAACCAAATAAGCAGAACTTAACCTTTTAGAATGTTTCTTGTATTTTGATGTCAAAATATGTTATAGCCTTTTTAAGTTACATACTGTAGTCCTCCATTAGGTCCATATGTGGTATTTTTAAAATGCTTTTTATATGTGTGAACCAGAGGGATCAGTCACAAGAAGAATCTTATAAAATGGAAAAAAAGAACTATAAAGCAGAGAGTCCCCAGAGGTGGGTTTGGATGAAGAGTTCAGGTGAGGAGTACCCCAGATAAAGCTGCTTCCTTTCATTTTGAATAAAGTTGTTCCTTCCACTCACCGGTGGGGGTCTTGCAATGAGCTTATAGGACCCGTTCTGAAATAGCACGCCTTTGGCCAAAATTCATGGGACTTTTTTACACAAATAATCAGATGGAGAAACCCAGTTGGGAAAAGAACAATCTTCTTAAAACATAAACATTAGCGAGAACATGAAGAAAGCTGTAAGAAAAATAAACGTCTTTTAGAACATCACTTTTTAAAAGAAAGCAACGAGTCTTCTGCTAAAACCACCTCTGATATTCATAAAGCTGCTCTTTATAATTCAATTGTTTTCTTGTGATGTTTTAAACATTAGTGGTTTTCTCTTTCGATTTTCTAGAGTTTGTTTGATCAGAATCTCTGAAAATGTACTCATGTGAACTTCTGTCAAGTGCCTGAATGACAGTGTGAAAGAATGTTTGGGGATGGGAAACATCAGTGCATATGGGATTGAGTGACAACTTCTTAAGGAAAACCTAAAAAAGGAAGTTCTAGCCAAAATGTTTAATTACTGCCTAATCAAGACAGGCCAAGCCATCTGTTGGCTGGGATCTGGTCCCCACCTTGCCTGGTGATTGGTCCGCCATGTGTGAGAGAGCCATCTCCAACTGACATCTGTCATCTGTCAACCCCCCAACTGTAATGATGAGCAAAGTTGCTATCAGCTGTCAAAGGGCCATATGGAAGGATGAGTAACGAACAGATTGCAACCACATCACACAGGCTCGGAGTGTTTAAACAGGCGAACCAACATGCCACTCCCTAGCCACTTCCACCTAGACTGGAACCCTGCAGGGACGGTGAGGGAAGTGGGGTCATGGGTATTCATTAGACTTGACTTTTTACTGGACAGTGGAATAGAACACATTAATAAAGAATTCCATAAATCAGCCAACTGATAAATTAATGAATCGATATATATTTGTTAGGGTAGAATGAGAATAAATCTATACACAGCAATCCGCTAATGTCACAGACACTAGCCTCATGAGTCCTGTCAGTAGGAAAAATCCTCTTTATTGATTAGTTTGAAAACCTAAGGCAAAAGCATCCAGAAACAAAGCTCTAATACCATCTCACTCTGTTTTGGGGAGACTTGTGTAGATAAGCAGATCACCAAGGGAGAATGTTTTGGCCTAAATATATAAAAAGTGCAGTAGACTACTTGGCAAATAAGACAATGTTCTTAATGTCATGTTCACACATTAGACTTTCCCAGCAGCCTTGTGCAGTCCAGTATTCTGTTATTCTAAGATTTGCTCATAAGGATTTATTATGGTGAGTTATTTAACTTAAAGATTCATCTCACAGCTTTTAAAATGTGGAATGCATTCATACTACCTAAATTAAATTAAAAATTGATATTGAACCCAAGACAATAGTCATTTCTAGAACTGGAGTCAAAAGCAAGTGGGAGACAGCATCTTTTTATAACTGAGGAATCAATTTGCAACCCCAAATTTTTCAACTCCATTTAGTTGTGGACACTAATGAATTTTGCTTAGTGGTTCTCATTCCCAGCCACACATTAGACCAATTAAATAAAAATTGTAGGGACTGGGTCTCAGATATGAATGTATTTTTAATATGCTATCTATCATTCAAATGTATAGTTGAGGGCCGCCTAGGTGGCTCAGTGGGTAGCCTCTGCCTTCAGCTTAGGTCATGATCTTAGGGTCCTGGGATTGAGCCCCGCATCGGGCTCTCTGCTCAGCGGGGAGCCTCTTTCCACCCCCCCACCCCCCGCCTGTTTCTCTGACTACCTGAGATCTCTCTGTCTCTGTGTGAAATAAATAAAATCTTTTAAAAAATGTACAGTTGAGAGGAATTATTCATAAATTCACTTCAACTAAATTTTGTGGTAAACCTGATGAAGCCTAGAGGGCATAAGAAACCCCAACTCCCCTCAAGAAAAGGATGAAATAAATTGGTTTTGTCCAGTAGCTAGTGTGCCTGCAATGCAATAGGAACCTTGGGTTCATCAAGGTCCAGTCTTTTTGCAGCAATTTTTGTGTGTACCGATTTCATGCAGATTGTTTTCTGCATGAATCTCCTGCCAGCACTCTGGTTCTGGGTAGACCAAAGTTTGTCTTTGAACCCCGACCTATCTTCTAATTCCTTTGCTGTACAAAATGGATTCTCTAAGATTACAAAAATGTCACCTGTTCAGACTTGACCCGCCTCATAGCAAATAGGGGGTAAGAATTATGATCACCATTTTGAAGACAGGGAGAAAGAAAGCTTGAAGAGGTCAAATCATTTGGTTGTATAATTGTGGTGCTAGATATTATCCCATGTGACTCCAAAGTTGACATTTGCCAGTTTTAGCCAGGAACATGGATTTACAGCTCCCCTCCCACAAATCTGGATCTAACTTCTCTAGAGAGAAGCCAGTCCTGCTGTTCTGGCCCCATCCAGCTCCAGCCGGTTCCCATCGGCCTCGTCCTTCCCACTGGAGGAGGTTTCTGGGTCTGGTCCCATCACCAGCTGAATTACAAGAGGATCAAATCTACATCCGTCTTTTCTTTCTCATTTACGACTGACCAATCCAGGCTCCTCTGACCTTTTTACATCTTGGATTTTCCTTTTCATCATTATAATGTTGGTCTATGTTTAAATGCTCTATGTTTGATCAATAAAATAAAAGAGCCTAATAAATGGATTATCTTTTCCCTAACTTTTGGAGCAATTTTTTTAAATTTAATTTTGTTGAATTTCATTAAAACTTCTAAGATTTATTTTTCTTAAAATGAAAAGAAAAATAATGTTTAAACATGAATAAATACTATTAATTAAATTCACTCAGAAGTAATGAAACTCTACATTCAAAGTAAATAAGACAATTTGATTTACTGAATTTTTTAAAAGTAAAAGGAATAAACAGCATGATAGACTGAAAATCTACTTCATCTCTTACTAGTTCTGAGCTCTTTCTAAAATTGGGTTACCATACTATAATTAAGAACATTAAAGATATTTGCCAGGTACTTTTAACACATTTATTTGATTAAAATGATATACTTTGTTCTTGCTTTAAAAATAATATGCATTTGTGCATTTGTGTTATAAAACTTGGAAAAGTAGAGAAAATAATAATCAGAAAAACAACTGTTAATATTTTAGTCCAAGTGTTTGATTTTACTCAGATTTACTGAAAAAAAAGAAATAAAACTAAAGAACTTGTTAAATGCAAAATAAAAATTCCTCTTTTATTTATTTATTTATTTATTTTCCAATTTATTTATTTTCAGAAAAACAGTATTCATTATTTTTTCACCACACCCAGTGCACCATGCAAGCTGTGCCCTCTATAATACCCACCACCTGGTACCCCAACCTCCCACCCCCCCGCCACTTCAAACCTCTCAGATTGTTTTTCAGAGTCCATAGTCTCTCATGGTTCACCTCCCCTTCCAATTTACCCAAAAGCACATACCCTCCCCAATGTCCATAACCCTACCCCCCTCCCCCCAGCAACCCACAGTTTGTTTCGTGAGATTAAGAGTCACTTATGGTTTGTCTCCCTCCCTATCCCATCTTGTTTCATGGATTCTTCTCCTACCCACTTAAGCCCCCATGTTGCATCACCACTCCCTCATATCAGGGAGATCATATGATAGCTGTCTTTCTCCGCTTGACTTATTTCGCTAAGCATGATACGCTCTAGTTCCATCCATGTTGTCGCAAATGGCAAGATTTCGTTTCTTTTGATGGCTGCATAGTATTCCATTGTGTATATATACCACATCTTCTTGATCCATTCATCTGTTGATGGACATCTAGGTTCTTTCCATAGTTTGGCTATTGTGGACATTGCTGCTATAAACATTCGGGTGCACGTGCCCCTTTGGATCACTACGCTTGTATCTTTAGGGTAAATTCCCAGTAGTGCAATTGCTGGGTCATAGGGCAGTTCTATTTTCAACATTTTGAGGAACCTCCATGCTGTTTTCCAGAGTGGTTGCACCAGCTTGCATTCCCACCAACAGTGTAGGAGGGTTCCCCTTTCTCCGCATCCTCGCCAGCATCTGTCATTTCCTGACTTGTTGATTTTAGCCATTCTGACTGGTGTGAGGTGATATCTCATTGTGGTTTTGATTTGTATTTCCCTGATGCCGAGTGATATGGAGCACTTTTTCATGTGTCTGTTGGCCATCTGGATGTCTTCTTTGCAGAAATGTGTATTCGTGTCCTCTGCCCATTTCTTGATTGGATTATTTGTTCTTTGGGAGTTGAGTTTGCTAAGTTCTTTATAGATTTTGGACACTAGTCCTTTATCTGATATGTCGTTTGCAAATATCTTCTCCCATTCCGTCAGTTGTCTTTTGGTTTTGTTAACTGTTTCCTTTGTTGTGCAAAAGCTTTTGATTTTGATGAAATCCCAAAAGTTCATTTTTGCCTTTGCTTCCCTTGCCTTTGGCGATGTTCCTAGGAAGATGTTGCTGCGGCTGAGGTCGAAGAGGTTGCTGCCTGTGTTCTCCTCAAGGATTTTGATGGATTCCTTTCTCACATTGAGGTCCTTAATCCATTTTGAATCTATTTTTGTGTGTGGTGTAAGGAAATAAAAATTCCTCTTAACACTATGTACAAATTCTTTTTCTAAAAGATTTTATTTATTTATTTGACAGAGAGAGACACAGCAAGAAAGGGAACACAAGCAAGGGGAGTGGGAGAGGGAGGAGCCTGCTTCCCGCTGAGCAGGGAGCCTAATGTGGGGCTCAATCCAAGGACCCTGGGATCATGATCTGAACTGAAGGCAGACACTTAACGACTGAATCATCCAGGTGCCCCACTATGTATAAATTATTAAAAGTACCCAAAGATACAGAGGTAGTGAAAAGAAGGGCCATATGTACCTCAATGTTCATAGCAGTACTGGTCACAGTTGCCAATCTGTGGAAAGAACCAAGATGCCCTCCAACAGATGAATGGATAAGGAAGATGTGGTCCATATATACTATGGAATATAATGTCTCCATCAGAAATGATGAATACCCAACTTTTTTTTTTTTTTGTTAGATTTTATTTATTTATTTGACAGAAAGAGATCACAAGTAGGCAGAGAGGCAGGCAGAGAGAGAGAGAGGAGGAAGCAGGCTCCCCGCTGAGCAGAGAGCCCGATGGGGGACTCTATCCCAGGACCCCGAGATCATGACCTGAGCCGAAGGCAGCGGCTTAACCCACCGAGCCACCCAGGTGCCCAATACCCAACTTTTGTAGCAACATGGACGGGAATGGAAGAGATTATGATGAGTGAAATAAGTCAAACAGAGAGAGTTAATTATCATATGGTTTCACTTACTTGTGGAGCATAAGGAATAAAACATGGAGGACATGGGGAGATGGAGAGGAGAAGGGAGTTGGGGAAAATTGGAGGGGAAGACAAACCCTGAGAAACTGTGGACTCTGAGAAACAAACTGAGGGTTTTGGAGGGGTGGGGGGTGTGGGTTGGGTAAGCCAGGTGGTGGGTATTGTGGAGGGCACGTATTGCATGGAGCACTGGGTGTGGTGCAGAAACAATGTATTCTGGAACACTGGAAGGATATTAAAAAATAAAAATTTTTTAAAAAGTTAAAGTATAAAATTTTTCAAAAACTTTACTAAGTTGGTCATTATCAAAAAAGTGATAAATCATTCTCTAGAAAAGAAAATTATGGTAAAGTAATTATGGCTTGTGCCTATCATAAATCCTTGAACTGAGACTATCAGTCAGCGTTCTGTCTTCAGAGGAATTACCTGAATATTGTTTGTTTGACTTTATGATTTCAAAAGGCATTGCTCTTTAAACTCCATCAATTGTTAAAAAATTATGTCAAACTTTCATTTTGGAGACCATGATTTATTTTCACTTTTTTTTTAACCTTACTTTGTAATTGCCTATTTTTTTTTCTTGACAGAAAAGATAATCACTCATTTTGGATGACACTATCAATTTTCTTCTTGAAGACATTTTCATGCAGTCCTCAGACCTCATGTTCTAAATTGGAATGATTATTTCTTTACTAGCAGTAAAATAGTCACTCTGAATTGTACCTGTTATTCCTACTCCTAAGTTAGTCCTACTTTTCTTAAAAGTTATATCCTCTTCTTCATATTTCTTTTTGGATTTATTAAATTTATTTTTAATTGTTTATAGTCAAAGACGATGTGCATGACCAAATAAACTTTCTCAGTCTCTCTGTTTTGGAAAGCACCTAATTTTGCCCTCAAGTTTGAATGCTAATGTGATTTCCTTCATTACAGTTGTTGTCCCATTGTTGGCAAACATTCGATTTTACTAATGAGAAGTCCGGTGTTTCTTTAATACTTGCTACTATTTTTTTATGAATAAAGTTTAGAATTTTTCCTCTATCTGAAGAAGTCTGAAATGCCCACCATGCTATATCTCTATGTGAGTTGTTCTACAATTTCTCAGAAATTCCTCAGAGTTTTGGTTTGTAATAATTCTTTACTTTTTCACTGTCCGTTCCATCTTTGTTATGACGTAGCATGGTCAATGTTCCATCTTTAACTAGCATTCCACAATTGCTCTTTCATTTGTCACTAACGGCTCTAGGAAACACAAATGTTGATGGGAAAACTCTTGCCATCCACAAGGAAATAAAACTTGCAAAAAAAGTTGCAATACAGAGCATTTAGGACACTTGTCGTTAAGTGTTTTGTAGTGCAATCCTTAAGTGACAGGATGTCTGAGGCAGGAAAGATCCCTTTCAGTTGTAATAATCAAGAAAGACTGCATAAAGGGAAACAGCACTAGAATACCATGGGTAGGAATTGAAATGGTAGAGAAGAACCTAGTCTGGATAGCCATGAAGGGAGGAAGAGAAAGAGATCGGTGGAAAGAACAGGGGCTGGACATTACATGTTCAAAACAAAAACACTTGTGTGAGAAATTGGTGGGACATGTAAGTTGGAAGGGAAATTTCATGTATTTGTGAAATGCCGGAGCATCTACAATGAAGCTGTCAATAAGCCCAGCATGGAGGCAACAGGTTAGATGTGCTCTTTGAGAGCAAAGCCCCTGGGGAATTCAGTGAGGTAGAGGAAATGTCATAAATAGATCCAAGTTTACAAGGTGACACACATTTGTGTGTGTGTGTGTACAATGTGTTAACTATATAGAAATTAAAATTAAATGTATAAAAAATATGGTATGAGACAAAAAAGAAGTGATTTCTTTTCTGGAAGTGGGTCATGAGTTGGGGCTAGGTGGTGGAGTATAACTCTACAGTGTGAGGATAAAGCCATTGGACCCGGATCAGTAGGAAATTGGGTGCTTTTGAAAGATTTTGATCCTGGGAAAGACATACAAAATGCACCTTATAAACCTAATTCTGATGGTGGTTTATGGCACTCAACAAGGAAGAAAAATTATGAGAACCCTGGAGGCAGTGAGTATGTTCTTACAGAAGAACATTTGAGAGAGAAACTCGAGAAAAATGAAAAAGAAAACCAGAGGCAAATGCAAAAGTTACATCAACAGAAAGTAGGCAGATACCCACACCTGAGAGATGGTGGCAGGGATTGAGGGAAGGAACACAGAATGAGCCTGGTCAACAGAAACAGAGATTTTCAATTTTAGCACCTGGGCTAATGTGGGCTATTTTCTATTCTAGAAAATAGAAACCTCAAAATACAACACAATGAGAGGGAAAACACAAAAACGCTGTACGCGGCAAATCTAAATCAAGTCATGTTTCTGCCTCTGTTATGGAGCCTTTGATGAGTCTCTATAGTTCTCTGGGCCTCACTTCCTTCATCTATAAAATGTATATTGCAGAAGATATATATATATTTTTTCATCTTCAGATTAAAATTCTGTAATTTTTACCAAGTTTGCACAGTATTTTTTGGTGTTATTTCTTTAGTACTTTTGTCCCATATATTCATAAGAAACACACAAATTCTATCTTCTGTGGGTAATGATGCTAATCTCCTACCTGCACATCTTACCTTAGGAAGGTTAGTTTTTAAACATCCCCTGTACTTTCCTTCACATTCCAGAGCAGGAGATCAAGTAGGGGAATTTTAATGTGGATCTCAGTTTTATATATAAATCATCCTGTCATTTTGGCACTGCAGCTGAGTTTCCTCATATTAGCTGGAGAAGATCATGAATAAATTTGCAGCATGCTGCACAAGGGATTATGCGTCCATGAAATAATTCTTACTGGCAATTGCTTTTACAATTCACTGCACAGAAAATTTAACATGAGGGCACGGGATCCCATTTCTCACACTAGAGTGAAAACCAAGAGCCACACATACAGATGTTGAAGAGCGACTGCTATGCCGACCAACGTGTCTTCTCGGAAAACCTTTACTTCCCTGACCCAGCTGTACATCAGGAGTGCACATCCCTACTGGCCAGGGGCTTCCGGGGTGGTCTTTAGTGCTCACAGAAAACTGTGATCCTTTCAACTGGTAATCAAGATCTGCCACACTGATTCTGATTCAGCCCTGAGTCTATTTTGGAATGTTCTTGTGCAGGAACAAAGAGCATGGGATGCAATTGCTGACCTCTGTCCCATCCCCACAGAAGGCGCCATCACTGGACCGTGGTGTTTCTTCACACTGAGTAGTAACACAGGCTCTCGAGCCTTCTCAGCATCGTGTTCCAGGCAGCAGCTAACAGCTGACTGGTGCAGGCACGCCAGCTCATACAGATCTGTTGCTCTCTCCCCTTATTTCCCAGTCCTTGTGGCTAGGACCCCTGAACTTCCATCTCCAGCTCAGCTCTAATACAGGCTCTGAGGCCAGCCTTTCCAGTAAGGGAAAAAGTTTAAGGAACCATAAGTCAGAATTGTAGAGGCTCAGAAAGAAGTCAGCCTCTTTATTGGTGCCACAAGGTATTGCTCTTATACATTAGTTCTATTCACTGGGCTTTGACTGATTCCTTGAGGTCCTCGGTATATAGTGTCAGATCCGACTTTATATCTTGGTTACTTGCTAAGGATACATTATTTCTTTGGGAATTTGGTGTTTCTTTATTCTTCACAGGCTCTCTAGAAGGCCAGAATCCTTTCCCTGATGCCAACTGTTTGTGTTACCTATTTCCTGGAAACCTAGATATGTTTCACAGTTCTCCACTTCTGTGGGGACACACCCTTTGGCCATCCTTAGAGTTGAGCATTACCTGCTGCCAGGCTTCCTAACATTCCACCTGCCATTTCAAGTCTCTCGGTTAAAATAGAATAAACTTAACACTTGCAAAGCATTTCTGAGTTGACAAAATCTATCCAAAATCTGTCCTCTTCTCCTCGGCTGTATCAGACTATACCTCCCTGAGTCCAGTTTTCATGCAATACTACAGAAACTTCACCTTAGTCAGATTGATCTGAGTGTGTTTGCTAACTTTTTCCTCCTCTGCAGATTTCCCAGAGCATGCTCCCAACTCTGAATCCACCCATGTCCTCCACAATTATTACCCTCCCTTATTCAGCCCAGAGCCACCTTAGACCCTCTCACTTTCCTCGAAACTTACTTCTTAGAACCAGTACCATGATTAGTTCTATGGTCTAATAATTCTTGGTACTCTGTCTCATGGAATCAAAAGCCCCCAGTTTTGGAGGAGTAGTGAAAACCAAGTTGTTCAAATATCACCCTGGTGTGATGAATGGAGCTCCTCCACAAACTCCAGTCCAGTGTCTACCCAGGCCACATTTGAGCTTGTCAGTGACAAGGAGCTTACTACCCCTTCCATTGTTGTAAATTTTTAACTAGCAATAATCTCCTCAATCACTTTAGTTTACTCACATGATTCTAACTGTATTCAGGGTGGAAACAAAAACCCCACTACAAAAAGATGGTCCCTTGTGTGTTTAAGACAAGTTCTTACAAGTTTCCCAGTCTCTAGGCCTAATACCTTAAGACTTCAGTTTTTTCTGATATTATATGGTTTCTAGTTATGTCGTAGTTCTGGGCCTGACTTATATTACTTTTTCTATTGGTCTTCAGAGAGACTCATTGGAGATAAGTTCCATTCTACATCGTGCTCTCCATAGTGATCATTGTCTTTGCTTGAATACATATTGTAGAGCTGTTGATTAAAACTGACTTTTAGTGAGGATTTATAAATCACAGGCTAGTATTACTGTGTGTGTGTGTGTGTGTGTGTGTGTGTGTTTGTGTGTGTGTTGCAGGATAGACCATATGGAAGGTCACCAAACAAATCTCAATGAATTAAAAAGATTGAAGCCCTACAAATTGTGCTCTCCAAACATAACAGAATGAGATTAGAAATTAATTATAGAAGGAAATCTGAAAAAAAAATTCAAATGTGTAACAATAAATGACATCCTCTTAAATAACTAGTGTGGTCAAAGAAATTGGAAATTGTTTTGAGGTAAATTAAAACAAAAATATGAAATACCAAAACTTATGGAATGTAGCTAAAGAAGAACTTACAGGAAATGTATAGATGTATATTAAGTTGTATATAAAAAGAAAGAAAAATGACAAATCAATAACTTAACCATTAATGTGAGAAACTAGGTAAAGAGGAGCAAACTACACACAAAGTGACCAGAGAGAAAGAAATTTAAAAATATTAAGGTAGAAATAAATGAAATAGAAAATAGAAAATCGGGGTGCCTAGGTGGCTCAGTGGGTTAAGCCTCTGCTTTCAGCTCGGGTCATGATCCCAGGGTCCTTGGATTGAGCCCCGCATCGGGCTCTCTGCACAGCAGGGAGCCTGCTTCCCCCTCTCTCTCTGCCTGCTTCTCTGCCTACTTGTGATCTCTCTCTCTCTCTCTGTCAAATAAATAAATAAATACTTTTAAAAAAAGAAAATAGAAAATCAATAACAAAAATCAACAAAACCCAAAATTGTTTTTCTTAAGGTCAACAAAATGTACAATCATTAGCTCGACTCTCCAAGAAAAGAGAGAACAGATTCAAATTACTGAAGTCAGGATGGAAAGAGAGGGACTTGTACTGACCTTATGGAAATAATGAGAATTATTAGGGGATACTAGAAACATTTACATGTCAAAAATTTAATAACATAGATCAATTGGATAAATTCCTAAAAATAAATGAATTAACATAGTTGACTCGAAAGAAATGAAAAAATCTAAATAGAACAATAACAAGTGAAGAGATAAAAGAAGTAATCAAAACATCCCACAAAGTTAACCTTGGTTTCAGATAGCTTCACTGTTGAATTGTACCAGATATTTAAAGAAAATTTAATACCAGGTCTCAGCAAATTTTCTAAAAAATAGAAGAGCAGTGAACAGGGGTCCCTGGGTGGCCCAGAGGGTTCAGTGGCCAGCTCTTGATTTCAGCTAAATCATGATCCCAGGGTCCTGGGATTGAGAACCCCATCCAGTTCCACACTCAGTGTGAAGTCTACTTGGGATTCTCTCTCTCCCTCTCCCACTGCCCAGCCCCACTCACACTTGCACACACACCACACCACACACTCTTCTCTGTCTCTCTCTCTCTCTTTCTCTCCCACTAAGAAAAAAAAAAGGAACAACCACATGATCATCTTGGTAGATGAAGAAAAAAGTATTTGACAAAATACAACATTCTTTAATGATGAAAACACTCAACAAACTAGAAATGTAAGAGAACTTTCTCTTCTGATAAATTGTATCTATGAAACCCCAACAGCTAATATCAATCATACTTACTGGTAAAGCCTGAAAGCTTTCCATATGAAATTAGGAATAAGACAAAGATAACCACTGTATTACTTTTATTCAACATCAACTGGAGGTTCTAGCAAGGGAAATTAAGAAGAAAAAAATAAATAAAAAGCATCTAGATTGCAAAGGAGAAAGTAAAACGATCACTGTTTTCAGATGGCATAATACTGTATGTAGAAAATTCTAAGAAATCCACATAAGAAATTATTAGAGAAAATTAAGTAGTTGATCAACATTGCAGAACACAGGACCAGTACACAAAAATCGATTGTGTTTCTATACCTGGAAAAGAACAATCCAAAAATGAAATTAAGAAATTGATTCCATTCACTGTCGACTCCATCAAAGAATAAAACTTTGGAATTAATGTAGTAAAGGAATTGCAAGACTTATACACTGAAAACTATAAAATATCAGTGAAAGAAATCAAAGGCTGGAAGATAATATGTTAAGGTAACAGTACTCTCCATATTGACTTGTAGGTTCAATAAAACACTATCAAAATCCCAGCTACCATGTTTGCAGAAGTTGACAAGCTGATTCTAAAATTCATATGGAAATGCAAAGGACACAGAATATCAAAGAATCTTGAGAGAGTGAGAGAGAGAAAGAAAGTTGGAAGGCTCACCCTTCCCAATTCAAATTTTTCAACAAAGCTACAGGAAACGAGACAGCACAGTGCTGGCATCCCAATATGCTTGCAGACCAACGGACTATAATTGAGAGGCCAAAAATAAGCTTAAACATTATGATTAATTGAGTTTTGACAAAAGTGTTAAAAAACTTAATGGGGACAGAAAAGTCTTTTCCACAAATGGTACTGAAACAACCAGATATCCATGTGTAAACGACTGAAGTTGGACCCCACATTTCATCATATCAGAACTTAACTCAAAACGGGGTAAAAATAAGACAGGTGTAATTCTCTGTGTCCTTGGGTTAGGCAATGTTTTTTTTAAATGTGGCACCAAAGCACAAGCAACCAAAGATGAAAGAGACAAATTGAACTAATCAAAATGAGAACATCTGTGTTCCAAAAGACACTATCAAGGAAGTCAAAAGATACTGGCAGAAGAAGGATCTGATATCTGATAAGGATCCTATAGCTAAAACAAACAGAATCTTACAACTCAGCATTGTAGAGACAATACAATTACAAAATGATCAAAATATCTACATAAACATTTTTTCAAAGAAGGTATACAAATGGCCAATAAGCACATGAAAAGACTCAAAAACTATTAGTTTTTAGGGAAAGGCCAAATAAAACTGCAGTGAGATACCACATCAACCCACTAGGATGGTTATATCCTAAAAGATGGCCAATGCCAGATATCAGTGAGGATGTGGAGAAACTGAATCCTTCATACTTGGCCTGTAAACGTTTAACACGGTACCACCACTTGGAAAACATTTTGGCAATTCCTCAACCTGTGAAACTGAGGATTATTATACAACCCAAGAATTCTACTTCCATGTATATGTTTAGGGAATTAAAAACATTTGTTCACACAAGACTGTAGACATGAATGCCTATAGCAGCATTATGCAAAATATTCAGAAAGTAGAAACAGCCAATGTTTTCATGAAATGGTAAATGAATCTACAAAATGTGGACTAGACCATACAATGGATTATTATTCAGTCACCAAAGGGAGTGAAGTGCTGATCTGCTACAACACAGACGAACCTTGAAAATATTATGTTAAGCGAAAGAGAACGAGATATAAAATCCTACATGATTCAATTTGTACAAATTGTCCAGAAAAGGCACATTTATAGAAACAGTATTTTTCAGTGGTTGCGTAGAGTTAGGATCTATGGAGGAATGGAAAGGACCACTAATGTGTACAGAGTTTCTTCTGGGGGTGATGAAAATGTTCTCAAATTGATTACCGTAATGGTTGCCTAACTCTGGATATACCACAAATCACTGGATCGTACACTTTAAAAGGATGACTTGTGTAATGTGGGGATGTATGTGTCATCAAAACTGTCACATTAAAAAATATAAATGGATGAGGCTTGGAAGGCTGAGCAAAAAAATATGCATTTAGAAAATTGATTCCTGTCATTTGTTTATTTAACAACTATTTATAGGTGCTTAATCTGTGTCTGGAACTATTCTAGACGCTGTGGCTACAAGGGTGAACAAGACTACCTCCCTGCAACCATATGCCTAAGAACAGGACAAAGCATGTGGTTTACAGGTGCCTGATGTATGTCCTCCAGGGTCCCAGAGACACACAGATGCACAGGAATGCGGATGAATGGGCCAGAGTACGACGCAGTGTGGGTGAGAGAGCATAGGCTGGTCAGGGTAGGATTTCCAGTAACTGTACTCCTGGGATGGGAAGACAGGCTAAGAAACATGTTATTGATAGACAATGTTTTTGACTTTGAGCAAAACAGAACACGTGATCTGGATAAACTGGTTTTTCTATCAACTGATTCAAATACCAGAGGCTTTTCAGATCTACTTCACTTGATGAATAGAAAAATCTCTATCTCCAGCTTCTATAATGTCCAGGCATTAAACAGCATTCCCTGTCTTATCTCGTTTAATCCAGTGGCTCGCCAGCATTTTACAGAAAAGATGAGCGAGCTTGTATATTCAATTGCGAAGTCAGGATTGGGGCAAAGTCCCTTTAACTCAAAGATCCTTTCTTTCTGTCACATCACCTCCTCCTTTCTGCACGGTATAGTGTCTCTGTGCAGACGGATGTCTGCTTGGTAAACTTCCACGCAGGAGGACACAGTGAAATGACATCTTTTATGCACTCTGAGAGAAGCATCTAGGAACACAAAACACCACAGTTCTACACCCCACCGTCCCACCCCCAGAGAAAGTCCTCCGCTTAGTGATGACTTTGTTTCCTGACTCCACGAGCCTCCAGGGACCCTCTCCTACCTCTCCCAAGACTCAAGTGGCCACAGCTGGGCCAGGCCAGGGGACACCTCTGTGAAAAGTCACACAGAAGCTGAGAAACTCACCCTCCTTAATTTAGGAGGAAATCAATTAGTTAAAGTCTCTCAAAAATAGGAATGGCTTATTATTTGAGGAAGAGAATTTGAATCGAATCATTCTAATGTGTGGTTCAGTGAGTTCCAAACCCCTCATTAGAATCACAGAAATTTTCCCATTTAAAAATTCTGTTTAGTCTTCATTTTTTTCCCCCCAGAATGGTGAATGGATTTAAAAAGAAAAGCTTTAGTGTATTTTGATGGTATTCATAATGCGAAGTAGAGAAATTCATGCAGAAATCTTCGGCTGCTCCAAATGCCAACATGAAGTGTCATGAAGAAACGAGAAACCGTACCTTTGCCAACACGAGCAGGGGATTCATTCAGCCACGAGTTCCCGCTCCACTGTGTAAATGAAACGTGTGCTAAAGTTGACACCGAATTTGTCTTGTTTGGCACTCTTGAACATTTTCTCTCCCATTTTTTGGCCACCGGTTTAAAAAAAAAAAAAAAAAGGAAAGAGTATTTTTGACCATCAATCATTTAAAATCTATACTCGTATGTGATTCATAACCTCATTCCGGCTTTGCAATGTCCTGGATATTCAGATGGCTGACTAGGTTGCAAAACTATTTATATCGGCATTATATCATTTATACAAATTTGATTTTAATTCAGCACTGGTTAATGGGCCATAAAAATAAAGGGTGAGCCAACAACAAAAGGAATATGGTTTATTGCCTGAGAGAATGTCTTGGGACTGCGGTTGCTTGATAAGTTAATAATAGCAAAACATTAACTTCCCCCAAGGCCTTTGTCATCTGTGAAAGTGAGATGGTGTGATAACCGTTTATAAAATAATAACTTTAAATATATACTCCAGAAGAAAGAAAATATAAAATGCAGGGAAATTGGGTGATTTCCTGCCCGAACAATGAAGCTGCAAGTTCAGGTGTGCTTGTAACACACTGAAGGAGAACACTGGGCTTCCCACCAGCGTCCTGCTACGGCTCCTTCTCCATCAGCATCCCATGGAAACATAAGGGCTGGAGACAGGTTTTTGGTCAGGTGTATCGGCCATAAAGTATAAGCAAGGGCAATAAAATATGTTCCATATTTTAAGAACACTATAACCACACTTGCAATTAGTCTAGTTTAAATTTCTGTCATTAAAAAAAAAAAACAAAAAAACCACGCTTCCCTTGAGGATTGTGTTCACAATGGAGCATGCCATGAAACATGGCTGAATGCGATCTACTCGGTTCTCTTGCTGAGCTGACCTCAGAGTTATGGCTGGAGACCAACACAGTGGGTGGGGGGAGAGCCCCTCCCCTTCCCCCAAAATAGATAAAACTGATGTGTTATCTGATTCGGGTGAAAGGGTTTTTCCCAAAGGTTTTATCCTTAGAAGCAGGACATTTTAGAATAATGAGTAGAAGAATGAAAATTAAAGATGCTATTTTCTTTTCAATTGCTGGCAGCATTATTTAAGCAGCATTTGACTGCACCCAGACGCAGAGAAAATCAGGTGGCGGGGGGGGAGACTTTTGGGTGGAGCATTTCTAAAGTCCAAGGGTTTGAGGATGAATTCTTAGGAGGAGCATTCACCATCACACTACGAAAGTGCAGGAAAAGTGAATGCACACTATTTAAGTATGGGCCAAAATTCTTTAGAAAGAGAAAAATAATTTTGTTGAAATAAAATCGTACTTGAAGAAATCTCCTTTGAATATAAATTTTACTTTTTAATATTTGCATTTCATAAAAAGTTGGTTTTTGTAGATAAGGTAATAGGAATAGCCCCGTGGCCATACTATATTTCCACTACCTTGAAATAGTGTTCCTGTGGTGCGAATGTAAAAAGTGGAAGAGAAAAAAGCACTTTTCAACAAGATGCTTAAAGATGTAGAGGACACAGCTTTCACCGCCATTACCGTAGTGGAGATTCTTGTGATCAATCTTCTGGTTCACAGTGACATGAATTACTTTTCATCTGACGGTCACCTGGCATAAAACAAAAGTTCTAGGAGCACCCGGCTCAGTTGGTAGGCATGTGACTCTTGATGTCCAGGTGGTGAGTTCAAGCCCCACACTGGGCGTAGAGCTTATTTAACAAAATTAAACGGAAAAAAAATCTAGAACAATTCGTATGCCATGGTCCTCTACCTTCTTGATATTTGATTGCAACATTTACCTGTAACCTTTGTTTCTTATAAGTTCTCCTGCCCAGCCTACCACAGGGACTGAGACCCAAACGAGGTGAGGAGCATAACGGGAGGGAGGACAGCCCAGTGCAGGGCCTCCTCCCCGTGCAGAGTCTGGATGGTGTCCACATGAGGAAATGCTCCAGCCCAGGGTGTTAGAGTTCCAACAATGTCAGGAGCGTGGCCCTGGGGTGGCGGCCAGGCAGGAGATACCACAGCCTGCGTGAGGCTATTCTCAAATAGCTCAGGGTCGTAGGAAGGGAAGACTGGCTACGAAAAGAGGAATGGATCACATAAGCAAATAGTTTAAAGGGTGTAGGAGGCAGGTTTCTCACTGTCGGAAGAGAAGAATCACAAACGTGAAAAGAAGGAAAACTAGAAAGAATCCTCTGTGTTTGCATTAGATATAAGATCTCAGAGTGAACTCATCACTTTCAATAAAAATAAATAGATACAGAAATAATTTAGATGTAAATGTATGTATGTATGTTCATAGTTCTCTTCTCCCAACAGTGAGAAAAATCATCTCATGTATTCCTGACTTCATGTCGTTATCTGCGATAGTTCTTCCCTCTGTCCACTGAGAGGACCTGGGATTATTAGCGACAGCACAGCAACCAGCAGGGCCTGTACTCAGACTGTAGTTTCAAAAACAATTTTCCTCTTCAAGGAACCAGAGCTTCTGGAAGAAACGGTTGGTTCCACGAGAGGGGCAAGGAGAGAATACAATGGCTCTTGGACGTCGTGTGCCAAATAATAAAGAAATGTGCTGCAAAAATTGTGAGAACATGTTACAAACACCTGGAGTTACCACTGGTCAATCTGGGACAGTTTCAGCCTTAAAATAAATGATTTCAATAACAGATTGTAACCCAAACTACCTATGAGTGCCTACTGATATTACATGTTACACAAATAAATTGACCATTTCATGAAGAATGAGATTTTCATACAATTTTAAAAACTCCATCCCCCCCCAAGCAAACCAAGGAATTATCAATTACCATGATTGATACCTCACATTTTAGAGTGAGGAAAGTCAGCAGATACTATCTAATCCAATGATCAAGATTAATTTAATCAACAACGTAACAAATTGAAAGTATTTTCCACAAGGAAGGATGTGGTGTGAAGGGCACAGCATCACTGCTTCTGAGATATTCCTGGAAAATGTATATAACCTGAATTCAATCATGAAAATCTCAGACAGAGCTCAGTCTAGGGAGGGACTACAAAACAAATGGTCTGGAATCCTCAAAACGTTCAAGATCATAAAAGCCAAGGAATGACGGGAAACCCTTCCAGGTTCAACGAGCTAAGGGTCCCAACAATGAAAGGCATGTGTGACTCAGAGACAAAAGATTTTGCTGCATGAGAATATTTTGGGGACAGCTGGAAAGATCTGGAAAGAGGTCTGCAGATTGGATGGTGATACAGCATGAAGGGGGTTTTCCTCATCCAAGGTCTAGATGAGTGTCTTTGTTTATAGGAAAATACAAGCCAAAGTGTGAAGGAGGAATAGGGCAGCTCATTGGCAACATATCCTCAGATAGCCCAGGGTAAAAAAATGTTTCCATACACTGTCCGTGCAACTTTTTTATAGGAAAAGCTTGTATAAAAGTTAAAAAATAAAAATTAAAGAAAAAGTCATCAAGAGCACCTGGGTGGCTCAGTTGGTTAAGTATCTGCCTTCGGCTCAGTTCATGATCGGAGGGTCCTTGGATTGAGCCCCACATTGGGCTTCCTGTTCCTCGGGGAGCCTGCTTTTCTGTCTGCCTCTCTCTCGTGAATAAATTTTTAAAAAATCTTGATAAAAAGAAAAGGAAAATGTCGTTGAAGTGAAACTGCATTGCAGTCAGCCTGACCCGAGACGATGAAAGGAATTTGGTCTGAGCAAAGGGAGACCCAAACATTTCCGAGCTTGACCTTGCATGGGTCTTTCAGTGGGATGGCATTGCTCTTGAAAAGAACGTCTGTGAGCTCCCTCACCTGTGGTCAGGGACAGGTTGCTGTTTTCCACATTTCATGATGGTCACATCTCAGTATCAGCTGTGAATTACTTTATCTTCCCAGGATTTCCAGTGGAAATTCATATTACTATAAGAATTGAACAGTTCAAGAAATCGGCCAGTACATTTCAATTTAAATACATGCTGTGGTGCATTATGCAAACTTTGGGATCAACTCCTTCGAGTGCTGTCATAAAGTGAGCTGTCCCTTTCATGCCTAAAACTCCTTTCTCAGGGGAAAAATTTTTCTTAGGGTTGATGTACACCGTCTCCAGTATTCCTTCTTTGGCTACGAGCTGTTACTCTCCATTACCCCCCATCCATGCCAAGATTAACCTTCACCCCCTTCTGCTCTGCTCCATGGCTCAGGAGACTGACCTCTACATCGTCCGGGCTCCTGATCCTGTGGCTTCTTGTGGGTCCACTGGAGGCTCCCCCATAACTTTATTTCTCACAGAGGCTCATTTGTTAGTGTTTCCACTGACAGACCCTTTCTCTAGGCCTCCAATCTTTCTCCAGGCTTCAGAAAGCCAGTTCTGTACCCTCCATCTTCAGGCCCAGGGTGGTAACAGCTTCCCACGATAGCTCGTGGACCCTTCACTCTCCCTCATTCAACCCTCTTACAACCTTGCCTCCCATCTGCAGAGTCCCTTATCAACCTCACATCAGTGAACCCCTGTGAGTGTACCAGCTGATTCTTTCAGAGCCTCGATGAAACCTTCATATGTGGCTTGCTTTGGGGTATCAGCTAACCAAATGTGAAATTTGGAAATCAGAAACTGAAGGAGCGGGTTGTAGAGGGGAAACTTTTCTAACATTACGTGAGATTTGGAGCATGGGGTGTGCTCCAGGTGGTGGAGGGGGGCCGAGGAAGCAGCTCAAGGTCCCTGTGAACTGTCTCCTTGGGGTAGAAGGGGAGAGAGTAAAGGGGAAAGGAAATATAAAAGTTGAAAAGGAAAGTCCTTCTGGCCATGACAGCAACAGAGGAAAAATGCACATGGAAGGCTAGCCAGTAGCTTTATATCAGCGTCGGCTTTGGTAGTAAACATGCTTCATTAACATATGTGTCCCCTCACGCGCCATACATGGAAACCAGAGAGTTGAAACTATCTGTAAGGATGTGTTTCCTGAAAACGGCTCACATGGTGTTGAGAATGCCCTCCAGTTGGGCCAAGTCAAGCTGGAGGGCGGAACATAACTTCTGACCTCTTTCAAAAGTTCTCATCGTCCTTCTCTTTGCTAAAATAAAAGTATTATAGACCAAGAATGAAAGCCTAAATAGTTCCACTTCTATGTTTATTTTAAAGTTGTACCTATAGATGCTAGCCCTTATTTGAACTTCCTAGGGATGGATTTGCTGCTTCCGATCTTCCTGAAAAGCCTGCACCGTTTTTGTTTTTGTTTTTTTTTTTTTCTTTCCCTAGAATTGTACTAGATTTTTGAAAAGAAAAAAAGAAATATGAGGGACCCATCATCTATTGAAGCAACCACCTTTCTTTGAGTTGGACATTAAGATGCAGGTCAGAACTTCGAAAAGCAAGATCACGTTAAAATAGGCAAGATCATTAACCAGCAACCAGGGATTCTTTTTGCCTCCATCAGAAGGGATGAATACCCAACTTTTGTAGCAACATGGATGGGACTGGAAGAGATTATGCTGAGTGAAATAAGTCAAGCAGAGAGAGTCAATTATCATATGGTTTCACTTATTTGTGGAGCATAACAAATAGCATGGAGGACATGGGGAGTTAGAGAGGAGAAGGGAGTTGGGGTAAATTGGAAGGGGAGGTGAACCATGAGAGACTATGGACTCTGAAAAACAGCCTGAGGGTTTTGTAGGGGCGGGGGGTGGGAGGTTGGGGGAGCCAGGTAGAGGGTATTGGAGAGGGCATGGATTGCATGGAGCACTGGGTATGGTGCGAAAACAATGAATACTGTTACGCTGAAAATAAATTTAAAAAATTTAAAAAAATTCTTAGAAAACTGCTCTTAAATTGAACTCAGGCAGAAAAAAATGAAGACACATGAGTCAATACTGATATTCTGTATCTTCTATGATATTTCAGAATTACTACCATTTTGTACCAAGATGAATAAGCAAACCGGTTTAAGAAAACGTGGGTTTTGAGGGATGCCTGGGTGGCTCAGTTGGTTAAGCATCTGCCTTCAGCTCAGGTCATGATCCTAGAGTTCTGGGATCAAGCCCCACGTCAGGCTCCCTGCTCAGTGGGAAGACTGCTTCTCCCTCTGTCCTTGCTTATGGTCTCTTTCACTCTCTTTCTCTCTCTCTCAAATAAATAAATGAAATCTTAAAAAAAAAAAAAAGAAAGAAAGAAAGAGAAAGAAAGAAAATGTGGGTTTTGAGACAAAATTATCCCATGACTTTATGATGGGAAATGTTGGCACCTTGAGCCTTTCTTTTCCGACAGAAGGAGCTTGGTGGCTTGTAAGTCACATGCCTTGTCAAGAACCAGCTTTGCTAGTGGTCGAGCAGGGATTGGAGCTTGTAGCTTAGGCTGCCAGGTGGACCTGGATCTTTGTCCTGGTGCCACCACATGGGAGCAGCTTGGTCACTGTTCATAAAAAAAGCCACCAACCCCACAGAGTTCCCTGTAGCCTCACCTGTAAAAGAGGGATTTATGACAATCCTGCATCTAGTTATTGTGAGTAACAAATCAGTAACAAATGTGGAGGCACTTTCAGAACCTACATAAAGACCGCAACAATTATGTATTTGTATCATGACATCACACAACACCCTCAGTGTACCTGATGAGAAGCCTGGAGCTGGGGTTGCAGGCTGACTTGCAAACACTCACCCAGGAGGCGATTCCAGAACTGGGCCTCAATTCCAACATTCATTCTCCCATTTGAAAGTGGTTTCTACCATCATCATCTTCCTTCCTATGACATTCCTACCAAACCTTGGCAGTGTGGGAAGATTAACATTGTATCTAGCAGAGCGCCACCTAGAGAGAAGGTTAGGCGATGCTAGTCCTGGTCTAATGGCCCTAAAGATGGTCTTTCCTCTGTAGAGCTCAATCCAGTTTGTGAGATGGCCAAGGGTAAGGAAAAATCTTATTAATTCCTACATCGCTGTATAATAATGGAAGTATTTCACATTTCCAGAAATCTTCAGTATCCTACGTCACACAGCATGGTTACTTGGATGCAATCCCCCAAACATGCTTTTGTTGAGTGTCCCAGGTATTCCAAAAAAATTATAAGCATCACAGTGCCTGCTGTACAGTATCGTAAATGTTCCTCAAATGCATTTGTCAACATAAAGTAGATTTGCCTGTCTTTTATGCCTCGGTTTTAGATATTAATAAACATCTTGAGGGCTGATCTAAGGCAGAAGCATTTTGAACTTACGAATTCCACAGTGGCCTCGAATAATTAAACAGCAGATGGAAGCCTGACATTATCAGCCTCTGCTAGTCCCAATATCTTCTGTTCCTTCGACATTTTAATATATAGGAGAGTGACTGTCAACCGCATGAGGCATGTAGGAAACAGGTGCCTAGTAATACTAGCAACAGTTTTTAAATTGCTCTGGTCTGACGTGACACATTTTTAGTAAGCCTACAAGATTCTTTTCTAAAGATTCTTTTCTGGGGGCATCTGGGTGGCTCAGTTGGTTAAATATCTGTCTTGGGATTGAGCCCCATGTCAGGTTCCCTGCTCAGCAAGGAGCCTGCTTCTACCTCTCCCTCTGTAGCTCCCCCTGCTTGTGCATTAAATAAATAATTAAAATCCTTTTAATTTTTTTAAATAAAGATTCTGTTCTAAATACACAGAGACAATCCACTAAAAAGTATTAATTGCATATTAATTGCATATGTTGGACAAAATTCACGATAGTCTATAGTTTCTGGAAATTCCAGAAGATTTGCAATATTTGCCATATACAAAATATTGTCAAAAAACATACACAAAAAACCTTTTCATATAATCCATACATCTTTAAAAATTATAAAGTTTTTCTAAGAATATGCAAATTTGACATGTTCTGATGTAATTTTCATGTACATAGGAATTTGAATTTGTTTAAATTGATAGGATTGGTCATATATGTTTTTTGCAGCTAACTTGAGTTTTGGGTTTTGCCCATGAGATTTGCCCTGCCCTTTACAGTTTGGGACTGCTCTCTGAGTTGAAGGCACTAAAACTAAATGGAAATTGCATAGTTTTACCTTTGGTCAACATTGCATTCTTTGTTCTTGTTGCTTCAAACCAAAAGAGCTCTATTTTTTTTTTCCTAGCATTTCTCATGAATTTCATTTGTCATGGATTTGAGCCTTTCCTGACATTATTCTTACAAGTCTGTTTCATGTTTTCCTCATGTTTCCATTTAGTTTTGTATGTATACGTCCGATTAGCAATGGTTTGTGTGATTCACCAGAACTTGAGTCAGTGATGAAGAAATTCAAGCAAACATGACCAGAAGCAAAAAGGCTTATGGGATTGGCCCATTGGAAGAGGAGCACACACAACTCTCCAGAACCCTGTTTCCTAATGCCCACCTCTTCCTTCTCCTTTAGAGGTCACTCCTCAGGAGAGGCTTACTGGGAAATTTTCTGGCAGTGGTTCCACTCTCTCTGGGACAGGAAGCCCCTAGTGTCCCCTGAAATGCCTCCCCAGCTTTACCCCTTCCAGCTGCAGAGTGATGGTTTTAAGAAACTCCCCATGCTTCCCAGAAGAAGCATTAGGAACTGGGCCTTCATTCATTTGTTCGTTCATTCATTCATTCATTCATTCATTCACCTGATATTTTTTGAGTGCCTACCACATGTCCTGGCACTGTCCTGGGCATCCTGAATACTTCAGGGAACAAAAGACAAAAACCCTACCCTCCTCAGCTTGACCTTGTAGACATTCTACTGGATCTCAAAGGACACGGACACACACACACACACACACACACACACACACACACACATAAACACACACAGAGAAAAGAAACTTCAGAGGGAAGAAAAAAAAAAAAGCAGCACACACTAAAGCTAGGAGCCACAGAACACACCAGTGTTTTACCAGAAATCTCTGCAGATTCTTCAAAAATGCTGGAATTGGAATGTAATATAGAAGGTGAAGAACAGCCAGGAAGTCTGGAGAGATGGGACAGTCCCGTCAAGGAGGCTCTGGGTGTTGCCGGGCCCACTAAGGCTCCTACTTATGACAAACAAATACTCATTGAAATGAAGTAAAAAAAAAAGCTATGGCATGAAGTTTAAATTTTATTTTGAGAAGCACATTCGCTCTTTTTTTTTTGAAGATTTTATTTATTTATTTGAGATAGAAAACAAGAGCTCAAGCTGGGGTAGGGGGGCAGAGAGAGAGGGGGAAGCAGGTTCCATTCTGAGCAGGGAGCTGGATGTGGGGGCTCCATCCCAGGACCCTGGGATCATGTGACCTGAGCCAAAGGCAGACGCTTCACCGACTGAGCCCCCTAGGCGCCCGAGAAGCACAGTAGTTCCTATAAAACTAGGAGTTTATGGGTAGTTTTTGATGAATGAATAAATGGAGGAAGGAATGAGCGGCTTGAAGAACTAGAACAGAGTTAGATTTGCATTTTCAAAAGATAATTATTCCATCACTTTAGAAAAATCAACCAGAATGGAGGGGACCAGATAAAAATTAGCAAAAGCCCCAGGATGGAAATCAGAGCCTTGCCTGGCCTCAGCCCAAGGAGCTGGAGGGACACCAGTGGAACCGCTCACTGCGTAGGTGTGCATGCTGTCCCTGGAGTTGTGTGGTGGGCCAGCCCCTGGATGCATAATGACAAGGACAATGGGAATGGAATGTGGGAGCAAGATAAAAAAAATACTTAGGGAATAAAAACAGATGGACTAGAGGCCTGGTTGGGTTTTTAAATTTAAATTTCCTTTATGGCTAATGACAGGAGTACTGAAAATTACATATAGCTTTCCTTAAATTTTATTTGAGTGACCGTACTGTCCATTCTTAGGTTAACACTATCAAACTATAGAATACAGATAACGATTCTGAAAAATTGAAAAAGCATTTTTTCACCTGTTATTCTCCGAAAGCCTAATAAACACAAACTCTGTTGCTCTATCTGTACACGTTAAATTCAATGCACACTTAGTTTCCTTCATGAAGACTTTGAGTTTACCATGATATCCCCGTGGCTGCTCCCATTGTCCCCTCTTTGTCTAGACGTCTGCTGCGTTCAAACACTTTAACACATTTCTTAATGCTTGATCATATATCGCTTTCTGATGATTTCTACTATGAAGGTGCCGATACTCCTTTTATAATCACCATGAGGGCAAGCTCCTCTTTGTAGGTTAGAGGTAGCTTAACATAAGGCAGGGTAAAATAATTAAATTAATGTACTTAATGTAATTAATTTCATCATTTTGCAAAAGCAAAGCCTCCCTCTTACAAAAAAAATCTTTTTTTTTAATTTATATTTTCAGTTAAATGGTTTTTGAAATGTCTTCATATAAAATTAATGTGTTAGGAAAGATAGTAAATGTCTTCCCATCTTAGCATTAGAATGATTAAAAGTCACCGATCTGTTCTTTTGGGGGCCATTTAATTTCTTCATCTCAAAAGTTTATTGCAAGTTTGTAAGATTTCATGTTTCTCAGTTTCTATTTCCAATGTGTGGATGTTATTTCTATATTTGTTAAAAATGTGTCTGCATTTTGCACATTTCTAAGATGATCTGCAGGTGTGAAGTTTCTGTTCAGATTTTTAAGTAACTTGGTTTTAAAAATCTTATCTTTACATTAGAAACTCTAAGGTGCTGGAGGCCGATTTGGTTTTCAGAAGACAGGCTTGGTTTTTAATGGCTTAATGGCTTTAAAAGTAAATGCAGAATGTTTACAAAAACCTTACTAATAAAATTTAGTTTCTGTTCTTCACATCATGATTTGGGACCCTTTGTGAGGTGAAGAGACTACACACCGGGTGGCACAAGAAATTTGGGTAGGAATAAAAGAGGATCACTTATTTTCCAGCCATTCCTGAAATTTCCTGGAAGAATAATTTTGGAGCGGCCAGGGGGTAAGGAAGCATATTTCATCATATTTGCTGCGAGTGATCTTATACTGGAAACCTGGTGGGTGTTGTACTCCAGGTGTAGGTTTCATTGGGGGGCCTCAGACAAGAAGGAAACCCCCCCAGAAGGAGACTCCCAGGTCAAAATTAGATCACAGACATCAAGTCATCTGCAATATCCATGGTTCCAGATCCTGAGCAACTGACCTCGGCTTAGCCAGGCCTACCCTCCTCACACACCACTGCTCACGCCGTCTTCCTGAAATGGAGCCACAGTGAAGGTGCATGGCCTAAAACAAGAAGGTTACCATTTGGTCACGAGTATTTAAGTAGTTCTGCAACCCCACCAGAAGCGCAGGCAGCCTTACATGCAAACACTGATTTCCTGCTCAGAATTACTCTGTTACCCCAAGTGCACTGGACGGATAAAGCAGAGGCAGAAACAAAGACAGCAGGAAAAGAGCTGGCAGCTAGATGATACATCTCTGTTCAGCCTCAGTCGTGTTGACTTATGATCTTGACCTTGTTGATCTCTGCTTCCTTACTCTGAAATCTAGCTAGTCACTACGGTTCAGGAAAGAGGTCAAGACCAGAAAGCACTGGCAAACATCCACAATCTATTTATAAGAAATCAAGAAAGTCACTTCATGAACTTCATCCTTACTGGGACTTCTTTGTATTCTCATGGGTTCTTTTACTTGACGGTGACTCCATGAGGACCTGTCTCCTGGCTCGGTTGTAATCTTCCATACCATCTGCATTTTGCTTCATGTGGAAAATGATGAAGTCATAGAGCCTCAGAGAGGTTCTCCAAAGTGTTCATTACCAGCCAGGTTCTTGACATTTCACTACATTTCTGCCCAATGCGCATTGTGGTGGTTAATTTTCCGTGTCAGCTTGGCTAGGTTGTGGCACCCGTTTTTTGGTCAAACATGAAATTAAACATTACTGTGAAGGTGTTTTCTAGATGAGATTACCATTTAAATCAGCAGAATTGGAGTAAAGTCGATTACTCTCCGCAATGTGGGTAGGCTTCATGCCCTCCATTAAAGGCCTTAAGAGAAAAGACTGTGCTCCCCCAAGAAGAAGAAAATCTGCATCCAGATGGCCTTAGGATCCAAGACTGTAACATCATGTCAACTCTTCCCTGGGTCTTTGTCTGCTAGCCTACTCTGTAGATTTGGAACTTGCCAGCCCCCATAATCTCATATTAACCTGTACTATATGTATTGTGTATATATAGTTCTGTTTCTCTGGAAAACCCTGCCACATATAACCATCTAGCCAGTTCTCAAATGCTGTCAAGTGATTAGGACTTTTTTCTAACATTGGCCTCTGTAACAATATAATCTTAGGATTGAACCCCACCTCAACAAGGCACTATGTTTTTGAGCAAATTACCTAGACCTTTCCAAGGCTCTCTCTCCAACTGCAGAACAAGTATAATGCCAACTGCCCCGCTAGAATGTCTTGGAAATTCCAGATGATATGTATGAAGCATTCAAAACAGAAATGCCTCTGGATAAATGGTAGTCATCATTTTTTTTGATGAATTAAATGTGAGTAAGTCCTGCCATTAAGAGTATAAGCAGCTAATAGCATAGCTAGTTTGAACTTCTCAAATGAATGCACCTTTCTTAGCTAGGAATGATCTGAGCAGTGCATACCATAAGATTGCCTTTTGCTACAGTGTTGCTGCACGGGGATCCTCTAGAATAGAGTCTTCTATTCTAGAAAAGATACCTCTAGAATAGAGTCAACTTGGTTGTCTCTGACACAACAAAGAGAAACTGCTCAGAAGATGGCTCTCCTTGGCTGGTAAGAGCAGGAATCACAACTGGTAACCAAGGAATTGAGAGACAATGGTTTGATGAGCTGATTGGCCCACGGCACTTGCTTTAAAACAAAATAGTGTAGGGATTCGAAGGAGGATCCTTTTAAGGATAGGCCCATCACTCTTAGTCATACTCTCAAGTGAATCGGATTTTTTAAAAGTGATCATCACTAGTCTAACGTGCATAGGTGGTATGGGGTATCTTTCTTATATGCGAGAACTCATATTTTTTTCTAAAGACTATAACTACTGTGTAGGTGATTATTTTCTAAATGGAAGTATTAAAAATTTCAAGGGCATATCAGCATCATGACTGACATATCAGATATGAAGTCATAATAAATTATTTAAGATAATTTTTAAAAAGGAAAATGTAAGCTTATGTGAAAATAAATGCCGATATTTCATATTTAATTTGAGACTGTGATGGTTTTAGAAAGCTAGGTTTCAATTCAACATTAACTCACTACATTAATGCTATAATGACTTTCACACCTTTCTTTCTGTTTTGGGTCCCAAACTACTTCAGACAGGACATCGGAACTTTCTTTTTAATTAATCAGTATCTAACATTTATTATATCCAAGAAAAATATCAGAACAGCTTTCAAGAAAAATTTTGTTGCCTCTCCTTTTTTTTAAATATTTTTTTTAATATTTTATTTATTTATTTGACTGAGAGAGTGTGCAAGTGCAGGGGAAGCAGCAGGCAGAGGGAGAGGGAGAAGCAAACTCCCTGCTGAGTAGGGAGCCCGATGTGGGACTTGATCCCAGAACCCCAGGATCATGACCTGAGCTGACGGCCGATGCCAATGTTAGAAAAAAGTCCTAATCACTGGGTGGCAACTGAGCCACCCAGGCGCCCCTTGTCACTGCTTCTCAAAATACACTTCACATTGAGAACATGGTGTTGCATACAGCACAAGTGAGACCGCACATTTGAGAATCAAGATAGGGTGATGTGGCTTTAAAATGAGAAAGAGAGTCAGGAAGCACAAATCCTCTCACCTAAGGATAATGGGGTTGCATCAGGTAGACGTAGCCAGAGTTCTACTAAGCTTCAATGAACGTTGTTACTGAGAACCCATTGGATCACTAGCTCCATGCCGAAGGCCATTCATCCTTAAGCAGCAGAAGCTGGTTGTCACCAGTGATTGGCCCATAGCCTGTGGCTGTGTGAATAATCACACAGAGTTGGAGCCCCTTAGAGACACTCGGCCTAAGTCTACAATGTTGACTGCAACCACCAGAGACAGGATGTTTGCTGGAATCCAACTAGTAAGCTAAGTAAGGAAGATCAACCAGGACTCGTCTGGAGTATTCGGAAAACAGTGGTTGGAAGAAGTTGTAAATTAAGGAAGTTGAAGAGTGTTTTCTTCAGTAATGAAAATGCTACAAATACTGACAAAAGCTTATGCTTAGGTACTACCTATGTTCAAGCCCATCACTTTTGGGGGAAAATTGTGAGAAATGATGCCATTTTGCATTGGTCTTTGAAAATAACCATAAATGACTTTAACATCCATCACCCAAAGAGTTTATTCAACTTTAATATTTGTTATTTTATCTTCTTCCTGTTTATTTTATCCTTTAGCATTACTTCTTTTTTTTTTTTTAAGATTTTATGTATTTATTTGACACAGAGAGAGATCACAAGTAGGCAGAGAGTCAGGCAGAGAGAGAGGAAGGGAAGTAGGCTCCCTGCTGAGCAGAGAGCCCTATGTGGGGCTTGATCCCATGACCCTGAGACCATGATCTGAGCTGAAGGCAGAGACTTAACCTACTGAGCCACCGAGGTACCCTTAGCATTACTTCTTTAGGGATTTTTTTTTTTTTTGTCAACAATATGGGATAAAACTGTTTATGACTCTGTGAGAGAGTGCACAGAATCAGGACATAGATATATATCCACCAGCATAAAAACCTAGTCCTCTAGATTGTTTGTAAGCCAGCAATTTAATATTGTTTCTTTCCATGACCTTATGATTATTCAGGAACAAAATTATCTCTCTTTGCTTGACTTTGTAAGGCATCTGTTAGGTTGGTTTTGCTCTTTCTGTCATTTTAAGCCAGTCTTATCTGTCTATTCGTGGGAGCTGTCTCAGCAGTTAGCTCTTATTTTAGAAAAAAAAAAAAAGAATCTGTACAGTAATATTTCATTTTGTCATCATAGATAACAAATCACAAAAGAGCTGTAGCTCATAATGTACTGAAAGAGAATAGTTTCTAAAGATGCTCGTTTTAAAATAATACTAAAAAAAGAAAGGCAAGCTCTCTTGATTAGTGATTTTGAGAATTACTAGCTCTTGCTTCTATTTGAGTTTAGGAAAGCTATACTCTATCAAATAAATATTCTTTTATCAGTATGGTACACAATCTTCAAAATTTATTGAAATTCAAACTGTATACAAAGTAAACAGTCCAATTTTTAAAGTTCTCTTTCGTAGCCTCTGCTTTTTCTTTATGTTCTATAAGATGCATTGTTAAATTTGGACTTAATTCCCACATATGCTATTCACTGCGTGAACACACTTAATTTGAAAGGCCCTCCTCGTGTTCCTTGTAGTTTAGTCTCTAGTTGGCAAAGAGGGAGGATAAACAACATATTTACCCGCAGGAATTTTAGTGAGATGAACACGGATCACTGCAGAATGCTTAAACAAAACAAAACAAAGTCTTATATTTGAGAGCTGTATAGTGAGGTGTTTAAAGACAAGGATTTGAGACTATGAGCAGGCCTGTGTTTGTGACTGGATTCTGCTAAATTGGAAGTATGTGGCCTGGAGGACATTGTAATTCAGCTTCTCTAAAATTACTGATCAAGTAGGACAACAATCATACCCACCACACTGTGTTGTTGTGAGGACTGTTTGAGATAGGAAAGGGCATTTAGCGTGTATCCTGGATCTCAGGACTCAGCGGGCACTGATGACTGTTTATGCCTGCACAAATAATAGTTGATGAATCTATTTCCATTTCTTTAAAACTGTTTCCTTCAAGCTGAAAAGCAGGACTGGTTCCAGTCTCAGTCATATTTCTTAGAGTAAGTGGGACGCTGGAAGCGCAAGTGGGGATCTGGGGTGAAAAGTCTTAGCTAGATACTGCTTTCATAGTCATAGGTCATTCAGTCATAGTCATAGGTCATGGGTCATTTCAGAGTCAGAGTCATAGGCCATAATTGGAGCCCCACACAGGGATGAAACAACCAGTAAAATACAGAGGGAGAGAGAGAGCAGGAGAGAGAGAGGAGGAGGAAAGAGAAGTGAGGACAAATTCATAGGGAGCACACAGAGTGGAGGTCAGGAAGAGGAAGGAGAAGGTGTCAATTTTCCCCTGAAACATGAGGGATAGAACTTGAGTTGAGTATTCAGACAACCCAAAATTTCAGCTAGGAAGAAGGTAAAGCACTGACACATTTAAGACCTCTACTTGCTCTGATATGGGTTTTGAGATGATTTATTAAAAATAAGAGAAGACCAGAAGTAGGAGCTGTCCAAGGACCAGCTTCAGGAAGGCATGTAATCCACATAGGAGAATGGAAGGCAGGGTTTGAAGGAGCCACAGGGCGAGGCAGGAAGGATCTTTGCTGTATCTTCCTACTGAGGGAAATGAGGAGCTGAACACAAAAGTTTTGGAATCTGAAATTGCTCACAGAGTGCATGATAAACTGTAAATAAATTCAAGTATCGCCTTTTCAGGATTGCTCTCCTTGCACGTGGTCTGATCTTAATATCCTTCCTCAATATTTCCAGAACAGCCTATCAAGAAACTCGTGCTGGCTTATCTATTCGTATTTCTCCCCAACTATCTGCAAACTTCCTAAAGGCAAAACCATGTCTCCTCATTTCTTGGCATCTACCGCGTAACCTGGGACATCATTAAAATTCAGTGAAGGTGAATGAAAGTGAACGAATCAACCAATAAATACTGAAGCTAACTACAAACTATGGATGTAAATAATAAAATCATGGGGCTCCTGGGTGGCTTAGTCTGTTAAATGCCCAACTGGTGATTTCAGCTCAGGTCATGATCTGGTGGGTCATGAGACTGAGCCCCACAGGGATCCCCGCTCAGTGGGAAGTCTGCTGGAGATTTTCTCGCTCTGGCCCTCCTCCCACTCATGGGCACCTACTCTCCTCACTCTCTCTCAAACAAATAAATCTTTTAAAAAAATTTAAAAAATCATAAATGAAACATGGACATAGCATATTTATAGCCAGCTATGTAAAAATGGGTCTTCTAAGAAAATGAAAGATAATTATTGAACACTTTTTGCAGCAAAGGTCAATAAATTCTTGTTAAGCCATTCTGGCCAAAATTTGCATTCAAACAGTAAGTGTCTGCCTCAGGATTGCTTCCAAGTTATCCTGCGAAGCTCTTAACAGATGCACTAAGCCTTCGCCTGTCGCTGAGAGCCAAGAGAGTAAGAAAATAATGAAAGGGCTTTTCTTTTCATGTATTCTTGAACAGGCTTTTCTCTTATAGAACCAAAACAGCCTGACCTTCCATGCAACTAGTGATATCTTTCCAGTGTTTGAAAAATGCCACACGGATGGGAGTGCCTTTTCTATGGTGAGACTATGCCTAGGGCCACACCAAGTGGGTGATTTTACGGAACTGGTCTGCTAGTGACTTGTCATAGATTGGATGTGGTCTGCCGGAATGATTCGGGAAAAAGCTCCTGTGGCTTTTATCTGGGCCTAGAAAAATTTAAATCTCCTAACTCTAAGGGCATAATTTATTTTAGCATCCCTCTATGCACTGTTTTCAAATCTTTTGAACAAGTACTCATGTGATGACAACCTGGTCATTTCTACATGCATAAGTGTATCAGAAGTGTCATGAATTTTCTTCTTTTACTGATCGCTCCACTTCACTGTTTTTTTGTTTTGTTTTGTTTTTAATTTTTTGTTTTGTTTTTTTTTGTTTTGTTTTGTTTTTAAAGAAAACCAGGCACAGGAAGATCAGGAGACAGAGCATTTTGGGCAAAGGGAAAAGGTAGAATAAGAATCTTTTTTTTTTTTAAAGATTTTATTTATTTGACAGATCACCAGCAGGCAGAGAGGGGGGGGGGATGCAGGCTCCCTGCTGAGCAGAGAGCCCAATGTGGGGCTCCATCCCAGGACCCTGAGATCATGACCTGAGCCGAAGGCAGAAGCTTAACCCACTGAGCCACCCAGGCGTCCGTCACGTCACTGTTCTGTGGATCTTTGTGAAGTCCACTCCAAGCCATGCACTGATTTCTCAGCCGCCAGGGGGTCTCAGTACATGTGAGAAGAGTTGCTTTGCTCACTACCCTGCGCTACAAAATGGCAGAAGTACCAAAGTCAGGGTCTCCATTGTATCTGTGTTTACTCTTTTCCCTAATTTCCTTAACCCAGCTGGATGATTCAGTCAAATGTCAGGCTCTTCTCTTATGATTAATTTTATCTGTCAACTTCTTTGGGTTGCCTTTTGTCATTTTATTTTGTGTGTGGTAGGAGCTTGTGCTGAGAGAGAGAGAGAAGAACACCAGACCATGGGAGCTTTGTCTTGGGGTAAAAGGTAAACTTTGGGAGTCCTGGAAGGCAAGTAGGACTGTGGTGTTGCCATCTCGACATGCTTCGACCTTTACCTTGGTTTTTGACTCTTTCCGGCGTCTGTTCAATAGACATTCTGTGGCTCTCAGTAGCTCTCGAGGTCTGTGCCAGGCCTTGGGGGTGCAAAGATGAAACACAGCTTTCTCACATAAAATGCTTGTAATCTGGAAGGAAAGCAATGTGGGGGAAATTAGGAAGTTCTTATCTTGAAAAATCAAACTGTTCTTGAGGTCTCAGTGTCCCCAACTGAGTGAAGCATGTATCAGTTCAATAAACTGCTGCAAGACATGTTGCAGGGATATTTAATGCCAGTCAGTCGGAAGATAACCTTTCCTGCACGACCTGTGAGGAGGAGAGGGGATTTGAGTTTAAGATCCCCCCACCCGTGAGCTAGTCACAGCCTCCTTCAAACCACACATACCTTCTTGATTTCAGACCCTCACTCGTCTCCGGAGGGACCATGTGAGACGCTTCTCAGTGATGCTGACTGCATGGTGGGGGGAGGGGATGTTATCTTAATAAATCCATTCTGCCAATCTTTTTTTTTAAAGATTTTATTTATTTATTTGACAGACAGAGATCACAAGCAGGCAGAGAAGCAGGCAGAGGGAGAGGAGGAAGCAGGCTCCCTGCTGAGCAGAGAGTCCAATGCGGGGCTCGATCCCAGGACCCTGAGATCATGACCTGAGCCGAAGGCAGAGGCTTTAACCCACTGAGCCACCCAGGCACCCCCATTCTGCCAATCTTAGTGCCTGTCTTGCTCTGCTCTGGGGCCTGTATCCACCTCATTGTTAAGTAAGTATAATGCAGAAAAGACTTCAGAAAGCCAAGGTGTAGATAACTTCCAGTGGGGTTTGGTACATATTTGCTTTCCTCCTGTGGATAGCTGGAGGAGATTATCTTGTGTCTGATACCATTTGCTAATAGTGATATAAAAATGCATGTCAGGAGAAAGAAATCCAAAAGCATGAATAAGCCCTTAATTATTTTCAAGAAAAAAAATGTATAAATAGACCGCTTGCTGGGAAAAGATTTACATTTTACCTTATAAGTCATTTTAATGGCTTATGTTTGAACTGAAATGTGATATCTAAACTAGTGACTAAAAATACACAGAGAATTCCAACCAGAACAGGAAAATTTTGTAGGGAAAGGAGTAAGCAGTGAGAAGAGGTATAAGGCAGGGTCTGGTTTGTATTTGCTTTGGAAGTCAAAGCCAGCCAAGCCAAACCACATGTGACATTATCAATGACAACTGTCTACTCTGTGCACAGTTTCCAGTATTCACCCCTGGGGCCCCGCTTGAGCCTGCTGGGCAAGGTGCACAGAGCTGCCCTGGGTCATATGGTCCCCAAACCCCCTGCTCCCCAACAGGCCATACTACCTCTTCATCCCCAGACGTCTCCTCCACCACTGTGGGTTTTCATGCCCGTCTCACCAGATTGTGCTGGTCACTGCATGAGGCCATGTAAGTGCATAGTATGAACCGAAATGGCAGCTGCGTTAAATCTGAATCAGAATTTGTTCTTTCCATTCTCTATTCCTTGAACGTGCCATCCAGTCCCAAGGCATCCCCTGTTGTCTTTAGACAGAAGATTACCAAATCCTTTCTCTTGCAGCCAAATTGCATTGCTTGCCGAACATGTCCTCTTGGGTAGATCACCTTCATATCCAACTCGGCCTGTTAAATTAGTGTGTTTACCTTCACTCCAGCTTCAAGTGGCAGTTTCTTTTCCTCTAACTGATGGAATTATCCTAAGGCCAAAACGCTGGGTTATCTTCCATTCTGTCCTTCCATTCATTAATGCCACACCTACCCCTTGTATGCACGGCAGCATCCACATTGATGAGCAACCCGGACATTCAAGACTGTCCAAACCCAATCTTCTTCATTCTTTTCCTCCACTTCGGTCAGGTCGACTCAACTTGCCTATTACCCTCCGTGAAACCTGCCTCTGCACCCTTTGGTGAACTCCGCACCCTTCTGCCAGGCTCCTACATGGGTTCCGCATCCTCACACATGACTTCAACCATTGCTCCCACCTCTAGCCCGGTGGCACATGCTCCTTACCACACTGTAATGGAACAAAATCACCTTTTCCATCATATCCAGCACAGATCTTTGTAACTCTCCAGTCCTAGGACACACTGGGAGCTCTTTTATTCCTTTGCTTGGACTTAAATCTCTTCCCTCCACTCCTAAAACACAGAGGACGGTTTTTACCTCCACTTCTGAAAACTTTGTTCATCTTCAAGGTAAACTCTATGAACTTTTCTTCCCTAAAGACTTTACAGAACTTTCTCAGCCAGGTGCTGATACACTCAATCATTCTGATCTATGCTTGATTTTATGGGAATAATATTTCGGAATTTTCCTGCTTATCAAATAGCACGTTTTATTTTTTTAAAAATATTTTATTTATTTATTTGTGTGTGTGTGTGTGTGTGAGAGAGAGAGAGAGAGAGAGAGAGAGAGCAGCAGGCAAAGGGAGAAGCAGGCTCCCTGCTGAGCAGGGAGCCTGATATGAGACTCTTCCCCAGGACTCTGGGATCATAACCTGAGCCAAAGGCAGATGCTTAACAGATTGAGCCACCCGGACGTCCCTCAAAAGCATGTTGTAAAGTTGGAAGTACTTTTATTGCCAGGAGTTAAAGTTGCTCTGCTTGGTGGCTTGAAACTTCTGGTCCAGAACAGGACTTACAAACTTTTAATGGACTTCCAAATGAAAACACCTCTCCAGATCCTCTCTCCTCATTGGCTAAGTTCTGACTTGAGCTGTGACTTGTCTTTGCTTGCATATATACTTTTCTTTCCAATTTTAATTCTTTTTCAAAGACTATACAGTAGTTCTTGAGAGTTTGCATGTTTACTTTTGTGGTGTGGAGCTTCTGAAGAGGTTACGTTAAATGCTTGAACAGATGTCAGAAGACACAAGTTACAACAATTTTCTTCGTAATAATGAAAAAATATTTTCCTGACAAGTGAAAAAAAGTACATTTATTTTCCTTTGTTTCTCCAGATTTTTTAATCGATTGTGCAATGTTCCTACTGTTCCTCTTTCTCTCTCTCCATGTACATGCTTGTATATCTATGATATTATATACACTTATATTTACTTACATAGAAAACGTGTATCTATATTGAGGAAAAGGTAGAATTCAGAGCACCATCCTGCTTATATGAAAAGCACAATATAGTTTGGAAATTTTGTATTATGTATGATGTTTGCATGTAAATAATTACTTGTAAAATCAAAATAAAAATAATTGGCCTCCAAGTCTTCAACAGTTTACCACCAAAATGGTTGAGATATGCATCCAACAGGTAGGACTCTAAAGAAATCTTGAAAAAAATGGCCTTAGGTCTTTTCAATGGTGACCTCAGCTCTTAAATTCACTGAAGTTTTCTTTTTCTGTAGCTAGGTCGTGATTGATTGTTCTGAACACAAACACCAATAGATCAGAGAATTAATTAAGGGGAATCTAAATGTTTCTCCTTTACTCTACTCTGCTTCTGGTGCCTGCTGGGCAGATGCATGCAGGCTGGTAAGCAGGTTATTTCTCTTTCCGGTATGCAGGTATTTGAAACACCAAATGTTTCAATTGCTAGGCTGAAGAGGTTTATTCTGAGAAAAGGCTTTATGACCTAGCTAAAGACTATCCAAAGAAATCAATTGCAGTTAATCTTTCTAATTGATAAACAAATGGGTACTAAATTGAAGAAAAAACCTAAAATCAAAAAAATAGAGAACTACACTAATATATAGTCTGAGAAAATGATTTCATAAAACTAACACATTTGGAGTTACAAATTTGTAATTTCGAATGAGATAAATTACCTTCTGGTCTTTTCACACATTTCTTTGAAGTAGATTTATTACCAAGAAAGTTTTCACTGAAAATATTTATGCATTGAACTATATTTTTAAAGGTGCAAAGGCACTACTACAAGGTTGTTTTGGGAAGAGACATTCGAAAGTAAAGTGCTTTTTTGCCATTTATATAGTGTACCTTAATATATGTGGTATAAAAATTTGTGGCCCCTTGTTTCCTGCTGCTTAGAAACAAATGAAAAAATATTTACTTTTTAAAATGTTTCAAATTGCTTTTTAAACTTTTTGAAATGTGATTTCTAAAAATCCTTCCCCGAATGCACCCTCTTCCTCCTTTTAATTGCTTGATGCGCAGATCTTTGCGCTGTCCAACCCAAACACCTCCCTCTCAACCTGATATTACCGCCCTTCCTGGCTTGCTTACAGAAGAGTTTGTGATTTGGTTAACATCTATCCTTTTTTTCTTTCCTTCTTTCTTTCTCCCTCCCTCCTTCCCTTCCTTTCTTTCTTTCTTTCTTTCAACTAGGTACCATACCCAGTGTGGTGCCCAGTGCAGGGCTTGAACTCAAGAACATGAGATCAAGACCTGAGCTGAGATTAAGAGTCAGACGCCTAACTGACTGAGCCACCCCAGTGCTCTGTCTTCTATTTCTGTCAATGTGTAGTCATGTTAGGAGTGCAGATCGATTGCCCAGCCTTAAGGTTGAATCAGTACCTGTGTTTCCAATCAAAGTTCAGAGTTCATGAACGAAAACCTGTAAAGGTCAAAGATTTCTGTTTTGGATAAAAATACTCCAAAGTTCTTCCCTACAGCCTGACCATGTGATAAATACTTGAAGTCTAATTATAGCACTATTTAGAAAATACCAAAACAAAGCTTTTTAACATGGTCTTCAAGACCCTTCCTGAGCTGGCCTCTGCCTACTGTTCTTAAGCTTCCTTTCTCACAACTATGTCTGAAAGTTTGTGCCTCACCCACATCCAAATTCTTCTACTGTCATGAGGTCAGGAGCCATGTTCTCTCCATTAGTGCTCTCCATGCTGTCTCCAATAAGTTTCCATCTTTTGTCACTCAACCATAGAAGGAACCAAGTTGTCAGCTCCCCCATCATGTGGGTGAGGATCATCCCACCCAGCCCCCATTATATTCCTGAAGCTCTATTGTATTTTAACTGTATATTAATTGCTTAATCTCCACCCACGTCTGCCTTGAAACCCACAGCCTAGACTGGCACTTGACATTAAGAAAGCACTCACAAGCTCTTTTTGAATGAAATAATAAATTAATCCATGTGTGGAGAAAATTATCCATGAATGTCTCTCTGAGCCCACTGTGGATTATACTGCATTTTTCTCTTCCCTCTGATTGATCTTCCTGCCCCTGATATGGTTCTTCTATGGTAGACGTGCTTTGGACATGAAAAAAGGGTTGCTTGTTGATCCCCATCCTGAAGCTTCCTTCTTGAGCACAGTCGCTTGCAGCTGTGAATTTGATATAACAACAGAGGACCATAGAGACTGAGAGGTCAGAGGATCTCAGGAGTTATGTTCTACGGAGCTGCCCCAACCATATGGGGAAGGCCTTGTTTTCATTGGTTGCTGAATAAGTGCCAGCTTCCTTTGTGTTCTTCCAAAATAACAATTACAGTTTAGGACACATCCTTGTCCTTGTTTGATAGTCTCCATGGTGGGGGTAGGGAGCTGAAGAAGCAGCTTATCCTCTCATGTCTGTCAGATAGCTCTCTACACGAGAGGTTCTTAATATTTTGGACTGTCAATATATAATTTCCAAAAAATTAAAAATATGTTCTGTGTACCCATGTAGAATGAAGGTGTTCAAGGGTTTTATTTTCCTCCTTAATTAGTGGGGGAACCAGGAAGATGATAAATCTGGACCCAAGAACATCTGAGGAAGAGGGTTTTGGATACATTCTCTAGAGATGCATTTAAAAAGCTGAATATTAGAATCAGATATAGATAAGTTAAATATAAAAGTTTATAATATTCTATAGAACAACAACAACAGGGGAGCCTAGGTGCCTCAGTGGGTTAAAGCCTCTGCCTTCGGCTCAGGTCATGATCCCAGGGTCCTGGGATAGAGCCCTACATTGGGCTCACTGCTCAGTAGGGAGCCTGCTTCCTCCTCTCTCTGCCTACCTCTCTGCCTACTTGTGATCTCTGTCAAATAAATAAATAAATAAATCTTTAAAAAACAAAACAACAACAAAGAAAAAAAAATGACAACAAAGCCCCAAAGTCTTTGGGGATTATTTTTTTCTTACAGAACAGAAATCTGCAATTAACATGTATCTTCATGGTGCCTAACCTGTAGTCAGAGAGCAAACAGCCAAGTCAAACACGGTGAATACGGATTGGACGAACCTGATGAACAATGACCCAATATGATATGGGAGAGGCATACAATTCACTTCTTAGCCTAATTTCCAAGTTTCAAATGATTCTACTTGATAACGGTTAGCCTCTGGGAATTGATAAAAGCTATGGATCACTCACTCCACAGTATTACGCATATTAATTTAGGAGGTTTGGGAGCTCCCTGAAGCCCATCCACAGGTTCCCTGTGGCCCACGAACCCAAGAGTGGGCACTCCTGGTCCTCATTCTACATGACTGAAACATATGCATAAGACAGAAGACATTTGGTCACAACCAGGTTGACCATGTATCTTGGTTTTCCTTTCAAGGAGAACGTGCAGGAGACCCAGGACAAATGAAGTGGATTCATACTCAAGTGATTGGGCCAGCTATCTCTTCTGTCTCTAGGGTAGCAGAGAAGTGCCTTGTCCTACTGTTTCAGTCTGCCAACTCCAAACAAGAGCCAGCTGGGAGTAGCCACTGCCTTGTGCTGTGAGAGCCACAAAGCCACTGAGTTGCAAGTCAGGCTCCACGGAAATGTGAGAAACTCTGGGCTGTATATGTGAAAATATGAGTAGGAGATAGGGGCTGAGCCATCATGACATAGGACAGAGAGAGAGAAGTCTGTCCCCTCTTTAGTTGAAAAAAATGCAACTGTTCATTATTGTTTTATGATGCTTTTCCTCATTTTTCAATAAATACTTTGGACAACTAAAAACAAAAAAATTACTTTTAGTGAAAATGAGACACTGAGTTTCCATTTTCTAAGAAAGTTGATGATGTAATCATGTGGATTGGATTGTTTTTTAAAATTCACTGTCCACAGAGGGAGAAGAGCGGGGCCCTAATGATGTTACCAACTGCTTTTGAAAGCGCCCCAGTGTCTACTTCCAAAGTTAGTTTTTATATTTGAGATTTGACCCAAATATTATTTGACAGTTTTAGAGAAGGTCATTTACATATCACTCAGTAAAGCATGATGTTTCATGTAGATCAATGACTCTTTCAATTAATTTTACTTATTTCCTTTCTTTCTTTAGTAATCTCTATACCCCACATGGGGCTGGAACTCACAGCCCTGAAAACAAGAGTCATATGTTCTGCTGACTGGGCCAGCCAGGTATTCCACACTTGTTCTCTTTGACTCCAGATTTTCACATGTACCATAAAAGTGAAATCTTTCCATGTGTTGGCTCCAGTGGGGGAAGAATATGTCGAAGAGTTAAATAAACAGAATTTTTTTTTTTTTTTTTTTTTTTTTACCATTGCCATCAGGTGATGCAAAGGTGAAAGAAGTTAATCTTAACAAGAGTTCTAAGTTTTCATTCAGTTCACAGAATCAAAGGAAGGCTCTTGGAGTTTTGGTCAAAAGTGAAACGTGATTTTACATGATATTATAAAGTCAAATGAAAAGTTCAACATTGAAGATAGGACAGTGTGTCATTTTGTTTTATTATCTGGTTGTTTTTAATGATAACATGTAATATAAATTTTGGTCTAGCACAGCTTTCTGGTAAAGCAATTCTTTTACTAAATTAAGAAACCGAGGAGCTTGGTTGTGGTTTACACATAATTCATAGTTACATCCAAATAACTTTCAATATTCTGTCAAATATAGAATGGTTACAAATATTTTGATATTTTTACATTTAGAAAGACTCGATTCCAAATTTTTGAAGGAAGCTGGTAAGAATACAAAAATTCCTTTGGCATGACAGTTCACTCTGCCACCCGGCATCAGTCAGGTTTTGAAATGTTTCAGCCTTTGAAGAATTAGTTTCATAACTAAAGTAACAGTGAGCTTTAGTTTCAATTCTGTTCAAAGTCACATGAAAATCTTCACTCATATTATTTAAAATATTGAGTATCCAAAGAAAATCAACTTAGAAAACTTTTAGCAAATTGCAAGAATTCAAAACAAAGCTTCTGAATTAGAAGATATTATAAATTGTTCCTAAAAAGCAAGGGATGGACCAAACAAATATAATGGTGAAAATTCAAAAGGTATTTAAGATTTAAATGTGATCTTTTACAACAACAATTTGAAATATATTGATTCGGCATAAATTTCATTTGATGGAGCTCCTATTTTTAATTGGGTAAATCAGTAATTAGTAACAAATTAAAGTGAACGAAGAAGGGCTATATATGTGCAGAATTTAATTTAATTCTCCTAAAAAGCACTGGAAAAAGTCTTGTGAAATTGTCCCTTGAATAAAAGTCTCCAAAATGGGGAAAAAAAAAAAAAAGCATCCAAAACAGAACTATGGGGGGGAATAGTTAACGTGAAATATTTACATAATTTAATATGAAAACAAATCAGAAATGAGACTATTATTCATGTATAATAATCTGCTTTCAGAATGCCAGCGATCTCAGCTCCCATAAAAAGTGTATTTCCGCATTTACAAATATTATGGTCATACATGTATTTCCTTGAACTGTCAGCTAAGTGCCTGGATGCAGTGATACTCCCATAACAATAAGCACACCTGAGGGCCAGATCTTTGTTTCTAATACCATCCTCTAAGAAGAGAACTCAGGGCTCCGGGGGAAATTGGCTGAATGGAGGACTGCGCAGCAGATAGAGCCTGTAGAATCTGGCAGTGCCAGAAAACAAGATAGTGCTAACAAAAATAAATATCCATTGATGGGGTTATGTCAAGCAGACACAGGAGCCAAATAAAGGAGCTCTCAATGGCCAGAGCTAGAACAGGTTGGGCAAAATATAAAGTAGTACCGGAATATAATCCAAATTATAAAATACATGTCTGAATATCCATGAGATCCTACTAATACAAGTAACTAAATAAATACAAACAAACAGGGGAGACTACATGAATGTCCCATGCAAAACGATTCCAAATAATTTATCTAGATATTCTTCCCTCAAGGGGGTAGAGCATAACCCCCTTCTTCTTAAGTATGGACTGTGAAGTGATTTTCTCTCAAAAAGGACAGTAAGGAAAGCTGAGGGGAGTAACTTTCCTGTGAGGAAACCTGACAAGACTTCTGCTACCTCAGTCGTGTGATCTGTGTTGGTTCAACAGCGATAGTTCATGTTGACAGCATGTAACCTTGATATCATACAAGCACTTCTGTGGTCTTCCTCCTCAAAACACGTTATCCTAGTGCGACCTTGAAGACAAACAACAACAACAAACAACAACAACAACAACAACAAAAACTAGACAAATTCCAGCAGAGGGGCATCCTGCAAAATACCTGACCAATGCTCCTCAAAACAGTCAAGAGCGTCAAAAAAAAGTTTAAGAATCTACCATAGCCAAGAGGGACCTGCGGAGACATGACGGCCATGTGCTCGGCAACATCCTGAAAAGAATCCTGGAATAGAAAAAGAACCTTATGTTAAAACAAAGGCAATCTCGATAGGCTGTGGACTTCAGTTAATTATAATGTGCCAATACCGGTTCGTTAATTGTAACAAATGTATCATACTAATATAGTATATTAATAACAGGAAACTGGATGAGGAGGTACATAGGAACTCTCTGAACTATCTTTTTAATTCTTCTGTAATTCTAAAACTGTGTTAAAAGTAAAATCTATTTTAAAAGAATAATAGAAGTATGTATACAAGGCCTCATATCTTCCCTTTCACCTTGAGCTCCCACATGGCTCAACTGACGATGACTATATCCCCAACTCATTCAACTGGAAGGTCCCAATATTTTGTATATTCATTTTAAGATTGTCAATGTATTTCCACTGAATTTGAGCCAGGATCTAAAAATACTACAGTATGATATGATTTGGGACAGTCAAGACCCTTAGTAAGTAGATATTTTGTAAAAAGAAATCATCTACAAAGAAGCGCCAATTTCAAATTCAGTAGCCATAGACTGATGCTTTGAAAAAAATTGCTAGTAATTTTATTTTAAAAATTAAAAATAATAATACACTATTGAAAAATGTCCTCAGGAAAACATCAGTGCTACAAATCAATGTTACATATCTTTGCTGTTTTTCCCCTCCTACAAATGACTTCTACTGAACTTGCTCTTAATTTTAAAGACTCAAAAACAGTGTGAGGGCACTCACTTTCTATGTATTCCTCATAGAGAAGTTGTTATATTTTGTGAATAATTTAGGGGAAAAAATCCCTTTGTACATTTTCCTAGTATCGAATCCGATGAATTCCCAAGAAATAGTTTGCATTCATTTTGTTTCTATTAATCAATCTCGTCTGATGCATCTTAACTCTTCAAATGAAGAGTTTCCCATTTCTAATCTTTTTCACATTGAAGGATGCAAATATTTCATCCTAAGTATTTCTCATAGACATTGCCTTCATGCCTCCATTCAGAGTAGCTTTCTTTAACATTTTGTCACTAAATATTATCTGTCTACTGGCCCATTCTTGCTGTTGTACCTGTTCTCACATCTCACTCTCTATAAGATTCTTTAAATCATGCAAAAGATTATCTTTCCACCACAACAAAACTTGGTATTTGTTCATCTTTGCAAGCAAGGAAATGTACCACCCAATATGGCAGACTCCCATAAAACTTTTTGTAGGAGGAACAATTTGGACCAAAACCTGCCAGAAGGACTGTTGCAACCATAGACTGAGGTTAATGAAATGATGTTTCCAGAACATGGGTAAACCCTAGAAACACTATGGTGAGCAGAAGTCAGACACAAAAGACCACGTATCATATGACTCTATTTACACAAAATATCCATAAAGGGAAATATACGTAGAAAAATAGATATGAAGACCAGCGATGCCCAGGGTCAGGGGGTGGAAATGGATTGACTGAAAATGAATACCTCGATTCTTTGGGTGCTGGAAATGTTCTCAACCTGGATTATGGAAATGTTTGCCTAATTATGCAAATTTACTAACATTCATTGAATTCTACACTTAAAAGGGTACAGTTTGTAGGATGTAAATTATACCTCAATAAGTTACACCTCAGTAATTTAAAAATGATGCTTGACAAGATGGCGGTACAGGGGGATAACTGAGCCAGTTTGACCTCATTAGGATAAACTTCTAAACTGAAGCTTTATTATAGTTACTTTGTCTCTGAATCTGCTCTGAATTTCACAGGGAGCAATCCTCGTGTATAGGAACAAATGTGTTCAGGCTGCCTTAATACATGGTAGAAACTGCAAAGTACTTCGCAATGAATCAGCCCTACAGAGAGCTTCAGAAATTAATTATTCTGGGTCTTGTAATTGCTTTCAGTTTTATTCAGCCATTACTCCTTCACTTCTATCATTTCTGTTTGACAACTTTAAAAAAATAACCCCTTATCTTTCTTCTTTTCATAGTTTAATGTCAGCCAGAGTTTTAGATGCCCCTTTTCTTTTCATTAATGCAAAGTTCCTTTCTTTGTGTACATGAGACTACTGAGTTCAAGCAATTAGTTGTAGAAAAGCTATGAAAATTTTATATTTCCAAGTGAACTGAAGCTCCTAACCTGTGAATAAATAAATGTCATTGATGGGCTAGAAATCAATAATGAAAAACTACAAGGGAGGCTTTGTTGCAAGAATGGGTGCTCTTAAGCAACCTTTAATTTCTGGATATTTATGGTAAGTATTCATGAATGTGAAACAAGGGCATTATTCGCCTCTTTGTATGATTAGGGAAAAGGACCAGAAAGGAGCCAGTTAATAAAAAAATTAAAAAGTCCAGCGGTGAGAAATTGAACATACCAACCATGAAATTGTGTTAATTTGATAATTAAAGTGTCTTAGTTCAAATGTAGATCCTGGACACTTAACAAAATGGTGACAAAATAATTAGGAATGAAGGCATATTATACACACATTAATAGCTGAAATGGATCAAGTGTAAAGCTCCCTTCAAGAAAATGCTTTTTGAACAGCACAGAGCAATTATGCACAGACCTTATATGATTTCACATTCAAAGAGGATCTGGGAAGGAAGACACGGAGCCTTTCTAGTTCGGGCGAGTTCTGAAGGGCACAATCAGAAACAGAGGAGGACCAGAGATGAAAGCAAGGAGTGAGGGATGCAGAAAAGTAACAAATGAAGAAAGATGAGCATGAAGCGTGGGGGCTCAGGTGCCCCCTGGCTCCCGGCTCCCCACTCTCTGCTAGGAATCTCCCCTCGCTCAAAGTCATCCTTTGACACTTTGTCCCTTCCAGATTTCCTCTAGTCTCTTCCTATAGCCCATCTTTACTCCTTTCTTTCCTCTCTTCTCATAAAAACATTCATTAAGGCTGGAAAACTCTTGAGAAAAATGAAAATGAATGGTTTAATTTTTGCACTGACTTCTGGACGTGGCAATGAGAAAAAGGGAGCAATTCATCACCTCTTTATAGTTCAGCCGGGACGGCCACCTTCGGAGAAACTCGCAAACTGGGGGCTGGAAGCAGAAGGCTTTCGGGGAAGACCGTCATCCATTACAATACCCATTGTTCTGAGGCTGGGCGTGTGAGCTGATATTTGTACAGTTTCGGCTGGGTAATTGGGTTCTCCGGCTTTGTCTCTTTCCCTTGAGAAGTTTAAATTTTTCCTTTTAGAACCATAATAGAAAGATGAGTCAGTGGCCCAGTTTTTTAAAAAGTAGATTTTTTTAAAACGTAGTTTACAATATAGTTAGAAAAGAAATGGCCCCAATTCATGCGAGGGTCTTCTCTTGCACATAAAGCATCCATGAAGCTAACTTTGAATGAGGAGAAAAAGGAAAGTAGATGCTGTAATATTATATTACACATCAAAGCAATATTCCTCAAGTGGTTTTATATTAGCAAAGCCACCTTCGTATTTACTGTCCTGCATCAGCCACTGGTATTCATGACTATAATAATAATTATTATTATTATTATTGTTGTTGTTGTATGCTTGTTATTATTTGTATTTTTATTTCTATTATGTATATAAGGCCATTGAGACTAAGGACTGAAAAGCCCAATCCCATCATCTTGCAAAGAGGAATACAGGTTGCAGGGGAATCCGGGGACTCGCCCAGATGACCCTGTTAATTGGGAGTGGACTTGGAGCTGGAAGTCCGGCCTCCTAGGGCGTGCTGGCCACTAGATGAAGCTGCCTTTTATTTGGCCTCACAGGGAACCATCGGCATGGAAACAGGGATATTTTACACGTGTTTGCATTCTTTTTAACTAGATCACAAAGCAAATCACAAAGCAAATCACAAAGCATACAAACTAGTCTGGATGGGTTAGCCAATGCCAGAGACCTCAGAAGATTGTAAGATCGAGATAGTAATTCACGGGCAGCCCTGGGCCGCACTCAAGCACCCCCAGTATTCCCGGAACTAGAAGTTTTGCCAGGACAGCAATGAAGAACAGATACCAGGGAGGGGGGTGGGGGGTAAGAAATCTCGAAATCGACCCCCCCACCCCGTCTTTCTCCCAGCGTTTGCTGAACACAGCTGGAGCTCTCTTTGTCTCTTCTTTCACTCTCTATTTCAAGTCCGCGTTCCTTCAAAGCCTTAGTTGCTCTCCTTGATATTTTCTGGGGGAAAAAAAGAGCGCCATCTCATCCACCGTCCCATAAGTACACATGACGTAGAGGCAGGCAGTGGGCATCTGCGGGCTCCTTTATCACTGACATTCCCGAATGTGGGTACACATCACAGCATGACCCCAAAAAGAGAAAAGAGCAGAGCCTCATGAATATTTTCATAATCAATCTTCGTTTTCAGAGATGTTTTATTTTTATGACATTTCTCAGACAAAACTCAAGATACGTTGCATTAAAGTTGATTTTCTAAGAGAGCGGCTCTTTATTACTTCCCTCTGGTGGCTTCAGGCCAGTGATCCGACCTCTCCGTGCCTTCCTTTCCTCCTCTGTGAAGTGCAGTGAACAGCAGCCCGTAGCTCAAAGGCCACTGTGAGGATTAAATGAGCAAAAATTCAAAGCCTTTACAGGAATGACGGGTGCAGGATCAGACCCAAATAACAGCTGTTTACAATTTTTCCCCGGAAAAATGCTAAAGTTGTAGATTAATGATCCTACACATTCTAGATGAGATTATCCTCTAGAACAGTCATACCTGGTTAACCACGGACTGTTCACTATGGTCGGTCCCTTGTACGTGGATTCTAAGCCAGCAGACTGCCCTCCGAACCTCCCGCCCTTCTGGGCTCCACACTCAGGTCAAGTCTTAGGGGCATAGAATGTTATCACCAGTGCGGTGGGGGAGGGGAGGGCGGGGAAAGACATGAATTCAGGTCTTGATCTTCCCACCTTAGCACTCAACCTGAAACTCCAGCAGATCACGGCTCTGATGTCTGTAGTGTTCCTTGGAAATAGTTAACATGTGCGGGGTTATCTTTATTATGGAAATTAATACTCTCACTGTTTTATTCATTAATATTTTAATATGTTTACGATAAGACACAACCCAAACCAATTTCCAAATCAAATCTGTCCCTTAGTAATTTGATTTGTCGGAACAGAGAACAAAAGCATTACCAACAGAGTACTTTGAATGAAATTATAATTAATTAGGCATCCAAATGCACTAACTAATTTTGGATGAATAATTAGATGGCTAATTATGTTGAAAACAGAACCGTGCGCTTAATGAGGTGACCACGGCCAATTCCACCCACAGAGAATTTTTTTCTCTTAGTTAAACTTTTGCCGGTGTTTGATGATCCAAGGTCACCTGTTGCACGAAAAGATACGGAGAGGTGTGAGCTGAGCCTGTTTCGACTTGCACTTTCCATTATACACCAATTTAAAGCCTCTTTCCAGAAGGTGTGTTCCATGATAATCCTCTGTGGATTTATTGGTTTCTCTCCCTTGACACCATCTCTCTCCCTTGACACCCTCCGCACATACCTACCTCCCCACCCCCACTTACATCCTACCATAATTGCTTGAGTTCCTAAAAATAGCAACAGTGTATTGTTTCTGCTTCCGGGTAGGATCTACACAATGATACATTAACCAAGAAGAGAAATAACACATTGATGGGGCTATAGATAAATCTTCATCCGTCCAGAAGTATCTGAACTAGCAGATACTCCTTTGAAAAGGGAGACCCGCTCAGATCACAGGCAACCTTGAAGCCCTCAGCGGTGCCGCTTCACGCAGCTGGTTCTAACTAGCACCTACTTGGCAGAAAGCTACATTCAGGATTTCTGGTTTTAAGTTCAAACCAATATTTCATAGCAATTGTGTTGTCAGAATTCAGGTCAGGAAGATGGCAGATGTTAATTTAAACCAAAGAAGCAAAAACAAACTCTTTTCACTTTTTCTTTTTTTATCCCGGAACTGGCAGCTCTGCACAAATTCTGAACACAGAATCAACTGCAAGTGGGCTAGAGACACATTGTGTAGAGGAGACTTTCTGAAGGTATTTTGGTGTCTAGGAAATACAGAATAGAGTCTAAAACCAGGCAAATCATAGAATGGTGGGAAAAGGGCTGTCTTTGAACATCGCAAAGTAATACTGTTGATTTGCTTCATCTTAAAGAGCAAGCTGAAAATCATAATGATCTCAGCTTTTGTGAAAATGCTTTTCCTGGTCCATACTAACCAGTGAGACAGATGGTTAAGATCAGTCCCCAGAGAAAGGCTCTAGCCTCTGTGTCTTCTTGTTTCCTAGACTTGGAAAGGACTCCCCTTTCAGCAGCGGACTCTGCATAAAAATGAGTATTAATACCTGGAATCCAGGTAGAGTCAAATCTACTCTCTGATTAAAATCAAAATTCCCCATCCTTTTAAGGTAAATGCAAAATTGAGGAAGGATCCTATGAAATCACGTCACCATATCTGTAGGCGGGCGTCTGTGTACGGGCAAATAGCTGAGCACTGGCCCTTCTCTTCCATCTGTCTGTTAGCTCCAGAGGGCAAGGAAAGATGTACCACTGAGCAGCTCCCTGTTCTATCTATCCCTCATAATTCCTCGCATTCTTCCCAGTACTATCTACCGAATGAAATCAGAGTTCTTTTCACACCAAAGCAATTATTAAAAATTATCTGTTGTATTCCTCAAATCAGTCACCAATTATTTGACTAGTGTTTGAAGATTATCGAGTGGAATTACCTGTCTGATCAGTACTTTGTTTCCATGACTCCGGTAAACTAGGTGCGCCCCCGATTCCTTTTATGGCTTGCTTGTCGACCAAACATTCCCACAGAGATTGACCGTCACCCCCAAGCGGTTCTTAAGTCTAGGAAGTGATAATCTTATCTGCTTTGCCATTTTATTTTGGTTATTTCTGCTGACCTTTTCCATGCCCAAGAAAGCTTTCAAAAATGTGGGTCCTTTACCTGAGGATCTCAAAACATAATTTACCTTAGATTAGGCACTTTGGAAGGTCTTGCTGAAGGACATACCTCATGCTTCCACATCCTGCCCAGAAAGATCACGTTAGATACCCTGGGGGGCACGTGACATGTTTCCACACAGACAGCATTGCACTTAAGGAAAAATGGGTGACCTTTTGCTTCTTAACCCCCAAAACAAAAACAGAAGCCCACTTAATAGTTTACTCTTCTATGAGAAAAAAAAAATTAAAAAAGAGAAAACTTTGAGAGAGAAAGGGGATTCTACAAACGTCCTGATGTGGAAATGCAGGCCAAATTCAGGAATCAGCACAATAGAATCCTAAGAATTGTCTTAGCTTGTCTTCTTTTCCTGTTAATTTGGCCCAAGTTGGGCAACATGATGCACTCTCCTTTAAAGTAACAATTCCTCTGACCTCAGAAGGCTAGGCATTCTTTCCTTCCTGCACCAGAGACTTACTAGAAAAATCTATACTGTGACCAAAAAACCTGCAAATATGAACAGATAAAGGGATTCAAAATAGTCATGAGCTTTTTTTTTGTCTTTCAAAGGTATAACCTTGGGAGCCACTGCCTGGCACCTATTCACAACTTGAGAATGTTCTGTCCACTATTCCTGCGTCTATGTCAGTGTTAAACATCCTAGGGAAGATGTTGCAAGAATATGAAGATTTAAAAAAAAAAACTGTTTACTCAGTCTAGACCACTACTGCCAATTTAAGTGGCTTTCCATAAATCAGGAATCTATACATAATCCTGAACTCATTCCAGTAAGTCCAAGTTAACAAATATTTATTGAGTGTCCCTAATATGTGCTGAACATAAGCTTGGCCTTATGGAACAGAAAACACTGGAATTCAGGAGAAAGAAAAAACAGTTTGCGATTTATTATTGACCAAGGGTTAATTCAGCACTAACATGTGTTGATGTGTTGGTGTATGCTGTGTGTGTACGTGTGTTTGTGTGTGTGTGTGCCTGCCTGTATGTGCGTGCGTGTGTGTGTATATGCACATTTGTTGTGTATGTATGTGTTCCACGTTTGCTGAAAGCATATATTTTCAAAATAATGTGTAATTTAGATTGGTGTGTTTTCTTAACTCTAAAGCAAAAACTCTTCTTTTTAGTTTTTATGTCTCGTTAAACTGTATCTGCTCTCATGCATTGCTTATTACAGAATTCTACTTGGTATTTGTATTGAGAGATCTGTTTCCCTAGCTTTTTGGTACAGAACAGTATGCACTTTTCCAAAGAAAATGCATCAAACACATAAACAGGCTTTGAATTCTGTGTTTAAATGAATGAGCTTCCCTGGTGATGTTTGTCTGATCTGCGAACATTTACTTTTTAGTCCTTTGTAGAAAGGACCTAAGTTTATATTGGCCACAAGAACTAGTGTTCCAAATAGAGTTACTTCTTTATGTAACATTCCATGATTGAGAATGCAAAGTATGTCTTCACTGCAGTTTATTTATGGGGACATTCAGCGAGGTCCATGTTCTAACTACAGTGGAATTCCTTAGGCAAGTTACATTTCAATATACATTTAGAAAAGATGCAAGCCTTTAGAAAATGATTGGAAAGAAGTCAAGAGAAGGTTTCATACTTTGTCTCTAAAAAATTTTCAGGCAGAGTTGGTCAGTGAATTCTATCATTTCTAAACTTATGTTTAAAAGATTAGGATGACTTTATTGTGTTTTATTGCTTTATAGTTTGTGGGGATGTGATAAAAGACTATTAATGCTACACATGGGTAAATCCTTTCTGATAATTTATTAACTACTCCCCAATTAAGCTATCACAGAGCTCAGAGGCTATGAAGGGGGAAACAGGTGTTAGATCACCTTTATCAGGCACCAGGTCCAGAATTGTGACTTCAGCGTCAGGCACGTGGTGGGTAGGCACTGAATGGTCCTCAGGAGGATGCTACCCAAACACAGACGCCATGGGTCTGCAATAAAACAGAACAGAACAAAACAAACAAACAACAGAAAATGGCTATACACTATTAACAACTCATGAGTTGAAGTGTTCAAGCATCAACGATCAACTCTAAGTTGAAAATGGAGGAACAGACCAATAAATTCAGACATAGTTTCTGCTTTTCATTCCTGGTTTCAGGTAGACTTTAATAAGTCACATCCTTTCCCCTGGTGCACCGGGGAGAAGGATTAGCATCATCACTGCAATTCTGTTGTGGAATACCCCATCTCTGTCCATGCATGAAAGCCATTAAGAAGGACTTGGTCCAAGGTCAAGTATAAATTCAACTGCAGAGGTTTCTCCAGGAAGGCAAAATTATGATTACTTCAAGATGGCTCATGCTCCCCATTAGCCAAGGCGGAGAGCCCTTGCAGCTGTGCCACAGCTGGGAAGGCACCTGGCTTCCCACCATCTCGGGCTGAGCCCGAACGCCACGCTGGAGCCTCCTACCCTTCCTCGCCGGTGAGGTGGAGACTAGGGCTGGGAACGGAGTTCAGAAGTTGAAGTCTTCTCTCCACTCCAGGTGGCTACATAACAAATACCACCCTATGCAGATCTAAAGGACCATTTGTCAACAGGAATTCTTCAAAGCAGTGGTATGTAATGCTGCTTCAAAAAAAAAAAAAATCCACTATTGTGAATGCACTTAAAATAGTTAAAAAGTATTGATTTATAAAAGCGAGATCTTACTCATAATCCTCGTCAGTTGAGATGCAAATAGTTAAATCCTGTATTTTAAATCACCATTTTAATCACATTTTGTAAAAGCAGGGACAATAAGAAGACATGATCAAAACACTCATTCATTAACTCAATGTTCGTGAGTAGTAGGATGGAAAGAGAGGAATTAGCAGTCAGGAAATGGTTATTTGAGGATAATAGTGTCTGCTGTCCTAATAATGAATGATCATATAAAATAATGATTAATAATTCAAATGGGAATATTGGCATTCCTTTAAAATGCAACCACAGTGAGTGCCTGCATGGCCCATTCAGTTAAGCATCTGACTCTCGATTTCATCTCAGGTAATGATCTCCGGGTCATGGGATCGAACCTTCTGTTGGTGTTGGACTCGTTACTCAGTGGGGAATCTGCTCGAGATTCCCTCCCTCTCTCTCCCTATACCCTTCCTCCTCTCCCCCCACTAAAATAAATAAATCCTAAAAAAATTAAAATGCAACAATATTACTGCCATTCAAACTGGTGTCATTTCTTGAATTGTGTGCAAGGTCTACACCACAAATCAGCCCCGACATAACAGCACAGCTATTATGGTTCCTGATTTACAAGTAAAGATACCAAGGACCCAGAGAAGCATGGCAGCTGCGTTGCAAAATTCCCATGGGCACGATCCACGTTATAACTCTCAGGTGACGTTCATCAAATACCAAAGATCGTCAGTGACAGAGCTGGACGTCATTGGCAAAGCTTCAGAATGTGAGCATGAGAGTCATGTGGGCATTTCCCAGCTGGGTGCCTCGGTCCTGATGCTTATCATCAGCATTGTCAGGTGTTCTTTGTGCCTGTCTCCTAAACTGCAAAAAAGGGTAATAGTATTGTTTCACACGTATGCTGGGAGGACTAAGAAGGAATACATGCAAAGCACTTAGTATAAAGTAGACATTTAATAAATAAGTATTAAATAAGTAAACAAGAAAGTATTATTTAAGAACGAATGTCTTCGGATTTTTGGGTGAGAACTCATTTTGATGCATTGGGCTTCTTAATTTTTTAAATGGGTGGATTCCATATAGCTATTTTTATAGGTATTTTACGTGTTAAATGCACACAGATACACATACTCATACACATAATAAATGCATTATAAACTTCCACAAACTCAGATGCTTTGTAAAATCTGTGAGAATTTGTCTGGCTGGAATTTGCATAATAATTTTTACTGAACATCAAAAACTTTCAGGGTGTCTTGGTGGCTCAGTAGGTTGGGCCTCTGCCTTCGACTCAGGTTATGATCTCGGGGTCCTGGGATCGAACCCTGCATCAGGCTCTCTGCTTGGCGGGCAGCCTGCTTCCCCCCTCCCTGCCTGCCTCTCTGCCTACTTATGATCTCTCTCTCTGTCAAATAAATAAATAAAATCTTTAAAGAAAAAAAAAACTTTGCTGTTGCAATAGCTTAAAAATTATTCCATTTTTTAGAGTAGTCTAATTATGGGTTATAAAAGTTTGTGTTATTAAATTGGTATCAGAAATTAAATTTGTAATAAGCAGCTGAAATAGTATGTAAAAAAATGCTTCCTTTCAGAACAAGGTGATGATGGTGTTATCTTTCTTTAAAAAATTTAAGTTTAATTTAGTTAATCTGAAGATAATTAAAAATAATAAAACAAAAAGTCATACAAAACTTAACTTCCAATAGAGGAAAAAGAATCATTATTGGAGCAGGAAGAAAGACGGAGTTTCATCTTTAAAATGTGGCTCTTAGCTTTGATAATATAAGTTTTCAATAAAGTCTCTTCCAAAAGAAGTTCAATCAAATGGAAAAGCACCAAGGATGTATATGATTAAAAAGTACCAGCGGCCTAATCCATCAACGTGTGTTCAGGATATTGCTAATACACCATAAATAAATCCTTTCCAGATTTTGAATGTTCTTCCCATTCACTAAAGAGCAAAATATTTTTCATTCATTCTTTACTTTATTTGCATCATCGTTTAGTCCATCAACAAGGATTAATTTAGCAAATGGTAATAACAGTGTGCACCAGGGGCTGGGTAAGGTATGTCCTTGCTTTGGAAGAATATACTGTACATGTAAGTCAAGACACTTAAATATCCAACACCAGAAAGAGAGTAGCCTGGCAGAAGGTGACGTCTAGAAAGCTGGATGGAGACATTGCGGCCGGAGTGAGTGGGACAGTCAGAGATGCGTGACAGGACATTCTAGATGTGAGAGGATGTAAGTAATGTGAGGGGTTTGTGGGGAATTGAGAACAGGATTACGGAGGCTTTTAAGAGCAGATTTTAGAACTATTTGTTGTCAGTCATGAATTCTACCAGCATTTGGGGGTTCTGTACACGGACCAGGCATTTTCTTCTGTACTGTTAGTGCAACAGTGAGCAAAACACGGGCCGATTTACATTCTACGGTGATGCAGGGTGGGGTCAGGGGAGACAGACAACAAAATAAATACATAATATCGATATATATATATACTGTATTGTATTGGGGCTGAACATTTTAAGTTGGCTCTCAGGGATGGCCCCAGTGAAGCGACATTTGAGTAACAACTAGCCAGGAAGAGGTGAAGTAGAAAGCCCTGAAGACATACGAGGAAGAAGCTTCCAGGTGCAGCACCCAGCCAGCTGGCATGGGCCTGGTGCGTCCGAAGCACGGGGAGGGGCTGGTGTCGTTGGAGGGGAGTGAACCAGAGCTGGGGACAGGGGGGTGAGGGAGGAGGCGCTGTGTAGGCACGGGGGGAAGCAGAACGTGAAGAGGGAGGCTCTTCTAAAGGCTCTGGCTCCTACTCGGGTGGGTACAGGAAGTCTCAGAGAGTGACTCCATCTCCCTCGATAATTAAAGGACCATCTCTTGAGCGTGATTTCTAGAGGGCCAGTGTGGAAGCCAGCGGAGGAGCTGCAAGACCGTAGAACGTCTGCGAGTGGTCAGGGTGGCTGGGACCGGTGTGGTACCAGTGGAGTGACCCATGGTGATCAGGCCCTGGATGCCGTGAAGGTAAAACCGACAGGATTTGCTGTGGAGGGGTGCAAGGAACGGCGGGTCTAAGAGATCTCCGGCGTTGTAGACCGAAGTCATCAAAAACAAGGAGTTGTCCTCAACTGGAAAGGAAAGACAGTGGTAGGAGCAATCTGGGGTTGAGAGTGGTCAGGCTGTGGCTACTTTGGTGTCTGGTTTGGTCATCGTGCTCATTGATTACTGATCCATGATGTGTTGACTGTGTTTATTAATTATGCTCCTATACTGGGATGAAGTCGCACAAACCTACAAAATAAGGCTATTTCATCATCCACGGCTATGTCATTAACCAAGAGTTAAGAGCTTTACGTCTCTGAAGAACCCAGTATTGCCAGTGTTCATTGTTGTATCTTATTTTACTTGTTTTCTTTTTAGTGAATAAAACAGTTGAGCAGCAGAGATGGGTGAGGGCACAGCGACGAGCTATTTCTGTGAAGCTGTGGAAATTTCTTAATGCCAAGGTCAGAGGACGAGTTTCCCAAGTGTTTACTCAGATACTGAAAGAGACCAAAATGGCCCATCGAGCTCCCGTATATCTAAAACTACCCCAAACTGGAGGAAGAGAAATGGGCAGACTTGCAATGAGAACCAGGGACCGTCCATTCCTGTCCTCCCCACATCCAAGAATATCGTAAGCACCAGCTCTGATTCCAGCGTTTCAAACTATGGTGACATAAATGATGGCAGGTGGCCCTGGGATTTAGTAACCTGCCACATTAACGACAAAGAGCTGTACCACCAGTATCGGTAACTGAGAATATGTGAAGAAATCCGCCAAATATATAGGAAGCAAAAGGGCAAGACATCTTACCATACTTCCTGTGCTAATGTCCACTAGGTGATTTTAAATGTCTTTTTTTCAGTTTTATAAATGTTCAAGCATCTATTTTTTGGCATATTACTTGACCGATGTCAGCCTTACATAAAGAAACAGGCATGTTTTCTGGAAGAAACAAACGTGTTTTCTGGAAGAAATTTTTACATATTAGTTGGTCACATTTTTTAAGGACACAACTAAAACTTTCACTTTGGAGAGTTTAATTAGGAGCGTTACAGTGACTACTCTCTCCTGTGTCTCACGCATCCTCGGGTTTGATCTATTAGACTTCCGAAGGACACTTTTTAAAAACATTATAGACCCTCATTTCTAACTTGACATGCTGATATTCTTCTATTCCTTAAACTTTCATCTTTTTAATATGAAGTAATTGTCTAATTCATCTTTAATTTTCTGCACAGAGGACATTTTTTCCTAAATTAAAAATAGAAAATTGCAAATTAAGGTATGGTTGGATGAAATATGTAAAGCCCATTTGCTATTAATGGGTTTAACCTCAGGAAAAACAAAAGCAAAGCAACTTTCTGTCCATTCATTGCACATTGTTGATGCCAGCAGCAGCTGAACTGGATGGTACAATGCTGTTTCATAAGCAAGAAAGGAAGGAAGGAAGGGAGGAAGGCAGGCAAAAAGGGAGGGAGAGAGAAAGAAAGAAAAGGAAGAAATGAAGGAAGGGAGGAAAGAAAGAAAGAAAGATAGAAAGAAGCAAGCAAGAAAAGAAGAAAGAAAGGAAGGAAGGAAGGAAGGAAGGAAGGAATAAGAGAGAGAAAGAATGAAGAAATAGAGACCGGGGAGGGAAGGAGGCAGAGAGAGAGGAAGGGAGGGAGGGAGAGAGAGAGGAGAGAGGAAGGAAGGAGGGAGAGAAATGGGAAGGAGGGAGGGAGAAAAAAAGTTAGCGATGAAAAAACGGAAATCAAAACGGTAGAATTGTTCCTAAATTACAACGGAGTGATGCTGTGGGTGAGGAGGTCGTGGCAGTTCAGTGGAGCTCTGCTTCTTGGTTTGGGTCTCACGTCTATCATGGACTGCATGTTTCGTCTCTCCCCGATCTGCATGTCGACACCCTACCCCACTGGAGGCATTAGGCGGCGGGGCCTTGGGGAGGTGACAGCCGTGGTCCCCTTATAAGAAGAGGAAGAGCAACAAGAGCTTTCCCTCCACCACTGACCAGAAGGTGAGAGTTCCGCCATCTGAGCCTGGAAGAGGACCCCGCCAGAGCCCGGCCTGCTGCTGTCCTCATCTCCCCAGACTCCCCAGCTTCCAGATGTGTGAGGAATAAATGTCTGATCTATGACTTTCTGTGACAGCAGCCCGAGCTGACTACGCTATTCTTCCGTCCCCGTCTCCACCTAGGTTGCCGTGTCTGGTGGGTCCCCCGCAGCGCACTTGAAGCCCGACTGTCCCGTCCTTGTGCTCACTGTGCTGTGTGTGGGGGAGAAAAGGCCACACCCTGACCTCAGAGGACCCAGACGCAGACATGGGGAACGAGTTTTATTTACTTGTCGTATGCAGACAGGTATTCTCAAGGAAAGCCTGATACATAAGGTCAAAAAAAAAAAAAAAAAAAGCCAGACAAAAGCTCCTTCATCCAACGCCCTCCCTGCAAATGTCAAACAATGGGCTGTTGGTTCACCAGTCTTTAGAGTGGCCTCCCGAAATAAACCAGAAAATGTTCTGCGCTGCTGCTTGGAATACGTATTAATTTGTTTCTGACAAATGAATCTTTCCTGTGTTCAGCATGTGGCCCCATCTGGGAGCGCGTAACTCTACGCATTACCTTCCAAGTGCATTCTTAAGAGAAGTAGTTCACATCTTTATCCTCCAAGATTTTGCTGCCAACCTGGGCAGCTTTACTTTGGGAAGTTTACATTTTCGACTAGTCACAAGCCAAACATACTGCTTACGTTAACACTGAGAGACCCAGTCCTCTAGGGACAAACTGAGTGACTGTCCTTGCCCCACCTGTGTGGACGTGACATTGTAAAAGTGAAACCTTGTGGCAGGGGATGTACCTGGTACTTCTTATGTCTAAGACCCAGGCTGGTTTCTTCAACGGAATGTTTTTCAAAAGATGAACAAACAATTCATTGAATAGAACTAAACTCACCCTCTATTATACAAAGCCAAGTTACGCTGAATTTTCTTAAATATAAACATTCTATCCACCAATCTCTTTTCATGAGTAGTGTTAAAGACCAGGGGAGATCTAGGTTCTGTAGAGCCTGAAGCTTAACAATTTTTTTGGATATTCTTGAACAAAAGGAAAACAAAATGTTTAATACATCGCCAGGGACCCTGCAAGGCCTTGAGTGGGTGTCCTGAAAGAGGCAGGACCCGGAGCTTGGTCACCAGCTGCCTGATCCTGCCCTTCTGCTTAAAATCTTACCAGGGGAGAAACAGAAAGAAAAACGCCACCTTAGATGGCTCTACACTGCTCTTGCAGTCAAATGCAAGGTAGGTTTACGTCTCAGGAGGTGTGGGAAGCACCGCCCCCACCACCCCCCCAGCTCTGTCCTCCTCTATCCTGCTCCCCTCACATGATCAGGGCAGAGTCACACTGGCTCATTCTCTCCCCGTCTCGGCCCCTCCTCGGGAGCTTATCCTTATCCTCGGGCCCCGACTGGACAGGCTGACGGACCGCACGGTCACCCCTGTGCCCCCTCAGCAGGCTGGCGCCTTCTGTCCTTCACGATGTCCGCGCGCTGGGTTTGCTCTGGGCTGATCTGCAGCCGTGACACCTTGGGGACGGGACCAACGATTGTATGCTGTCATCCGCAGTCCCGGCCTCCGTCCTCCGGCAGGTGGGCGGCGGTGTCGTCTCCCTGGCCTCAGCTCTAACGCACGGAGAATGATAGCAGCGGCCTCCGGGTTGTCAGGAGCGCCGAGTCAACGCGTGGCTCGCAGGCCCTGGCGAAAGCACCTGGCGCAGAGATGACGCTCCGTAAATGGTGGTGGCTGGGATTTCATGGGAGGGCAAGGGTGTGCTCGGAATCACAGAACACCTGCCCTGCGTCTGTTTGGCTCGAATCTCCGCAGTTTGAGCCAAGGCCTGTACACAGCGAGTGTCAGGATGTTTAACTCAAGTCATGTGGATCAGGGAGACTAGAGCAGGGGAGGTACGGGGCGCAGGCTCAGAGGACACGTCCCAGAGCTCAGCGTCTCCCCCGCAGGCGCCAGTGCGATGCAGGGCGGGCGGCCTCTCCAAACAGTGGGGGGGGCAGAGGGCACACCCGCCGCGGGGAGCGCTTTCAGAAGAGGTCGCCCAAAGCTGAGCAGGGTCGGGCCTGGTTAGTACTTGGATGGGAGAAGAGGTCGCCCAGAGGCCGATGAAGGCCTCTGACGGCTTGCCTCAGATTTTTAAATCTGAGGGGAAAACGCTGCCCTAAGAATAGGTATCCCCGGCAAAGGTGGAGACCATTCAGTTATCTCACAAACCCGTCGGGATAACCTATTATACGGAATAATCACTTCGTTAATGTTTCTACAGAAAACATTCATTTTTACGAGAGCTACCTAAGGTGTAAATCACACTGGGGCTGGGAGAAAAGTCAGGCACTCTGAAATCCGAGATTGCATTGGAAAATTTATATTAAAGGAGGAAAAGAATGTGGTGGAACCTTGCAGGAAGCGTCGTCTCTCCGGAGATCGTAGTGAACGCTACGACGAAGTGGCAGTGCTGTCCCCACTTGCGTAATGAACACCCTAGTACTCAGAGTCCCCGCTGAGGACACCAGCACTTGAGACCCACATTGGCATTCACGATTTTGACTCGTGTGGGTCGACTGTCGAGCTTGAACTTCAGATGCCGCATCTTTCAGAGGGCGTGACCCCAGCCCTTCTTCCGGAAGCGGTCACTGTGAAATACGGGGACAAACACGGTTGTATTTATTCCCGCACTCCTTCTCAGTGCATTCTACACGTCGTCGGTCAGAATTAGCTGTTCTAAGAGCACACACAACCTGAGGACAAGAACTAAATCCAATTTCTATGCACAGCCGCGCACACAGGAGGGCACTTCATTGATATGGTTGATGATAAAAATGAATAGCATCAAGGGATGGGTAATGACCCCCAGTGGGAGCTGCCTTTGCACCGCGGGATGTTGGCAGCATCTCTGCCCCTACCGTCTTGGTGCCGGTTACACCCCATTCCTGAGGCGTCAACCCAAAACGTCTTCGGACATTGCCGCTGTCCTCTGGGGGGGCAGAATCACCCCCATTTGAGAACCACCTCTCTGAAGATGTGCAGCACAATGACTTAGCGTAAAGGCAGCCACAGCAGAGGAAGGACGCAAGCCCGGGTCACCCCGCAGCCGTATGATCTTGCTGTGCTGGGCCGGTGAGGGCAGAAAGAGGTACACGCAGGCCATAGATTCTGCTAGAATCTGATAAAATCACTCACTGGATTCAACATTATTAGATGGCATTTCTATTTTTAAAACTTTTTAATAAGGGGACATTGAGAACCCAAGCCTTAGGGGTAACAGACACAAAAGAGCCAAGTAGGGTCACAGGTACAGGAAGCTTTCATAAATCAACCGTGCGATGTGACTGGCTGTCAGGTCGACTCCAGTCTGATCGATTTGATCTCCAGCTGCGTGAAGAGTTGCATAATTCATCAAATGGAGGATTTAATACTCTGCACCTTAATTTCTGGAACGTCCTGAGACTACATTTTAGGAATACCTAGGCATATGGTGGGAAATATTCAAGGAATTGTACACTATCAGAGAAACTGTTCATCTTGAAAGAGAATAAACTGTCTTAGGAAATAGGAGATGCTTTAAGACTATTGAAACACAAGCACATATACCTAAAGGCCATTGATAAGGAAGTTATAGAAAAAGAACTTAAATTCCACATAAGCAGTTAAACTTGAATACTTGTGCCCCTCCTAATTCCCATTAAATGTGATTCCTTGAAATGATCATTCATTTTTTTCTCTCTGGCCCATTTAAGGCCAGGACCAGGGGGCACCTGGGTGGCGCAGTCGGTTAAGCTTCTGCCTTGGGCTCAGGTCATGATCTCAGGGTCCTGGGATCAACCCCTGAGTTGGGCTGCCTGCACAGTGGGGAGTCTGCTTCTCCCTTTCCCTCTGCCCCTCCTCCTGCTTGTGCTCTCTCTCATCCTTAAATAAATAAATAAAACCTTTAAAAATAATAATAATAAGACCAGAACCAGAAGGGTTCTGAGATGGGTCTTTTCAGCCTTCAGTGGGGATGAACCCTCACTGCACTTTGTATTTTGATTTCATATGCACATGAAAAACTCAGCACCCCTTCACAAGCATCTTCTTCTCATGGTCTTGCTCTCTTAAGAACAGGATAAATAGCAAGCCCCTGCTGAACACGACTTGGCTTCTGCAGAAATGCAGAATGTGGTTCAGACCAAATAAATTTTTGACTATTCTGTTCTAATACAACAGAATTTATCTTTTCTAAATAGCTTTAATCTTTGTTACCTAGTGCATCATTATTTGCACAGCTTGAGTTTATCCATGAGAAGGTCACCACGAAGGGTCTGATCAGACCCAGTTGAAGGATCCCACCAATAAAGCTGTACTCACCCAGCTGGCTTGCAAAGACGTCCTCAAACATAAACGTCCACAATTACCTGCTAGCCTTAGCACTCTTTATGTCTTGGGTCATCCTATTCAAAAATAGGGTCTTCTTATTGACTTATGTTTCAAATATTAGGTTTGAGTCACTTGTGAGCCCAAAGTGACTTAATGCCGTAGCATTCTTGGGTCCCTGTTGTATAGTATACTTCCAGAATATGATGTGTGCTTACTTAAAAATGTAACTTTTTGTTTGTTTCCAGTTCAACCTGAAGATGGCCAACATGCACTGGTCTTAGTATTTCTTGCAGAACACACATAGCTTTTTTATTTTTAAAACACAGAATTATGTCTCCAGTTAGAAAATATTTTGAAATCTTCTCTTGTTTAAATATCACTCACAGTCTTTTGTGTAATCCCAATCTTTAAATTCTAAATCAGGTTCATTCCTTACCAAGTAAAATATCAAGTTTCCTCTCACTCCAAAGTCAAACATTTTTTGAGGGCAAGAGTATTCTACGAGTGAATTCATCTGATAAAATTCTACCACAAAAGGCCCATCAGTTTGTCAGATGTTTCCATTATTGTCAAAATTCCCATCGGCCCTCCTCAGCAAGTTTCCTCACTTTGTCTCATATGTGCGAATTTGTTTGCCTGACTCAGTATTGTTGTTGAAGTTAAAAGTCAGGAAATTTGTTTTTCTCATCATCGTTAATCATGAATCTTTTCATTTCTGTATCAGTCATCTCCTACCTGTAAGGTGAGCTTTGGTTCGAGGAGAGGATGTGATTAGGATCAGTAAATAAATATCCAAATGTTTTCAAAGATACTAGACAGATGATGGCACAGATTTTTCTATTAGTTCTACAACTTAACACGAGGTCTTAGGGGTTTGATGTTTATGAATGAGGGAACTTAAAAAGCCTGATAGTACAAAACATGGAACATGCCCTAGTAAGTTCTTTGAGGGAACATGCCCTATACAATTGTGTATTTCTTTATGGCTCTGTGTTGTCTTAAGCTATGCCCCACTATGGAGGTTACTGTCAGTCTTGGGGGAGAAAGACCTCTAGATGCATCCAGTGTCTTTCTCCCCACATCTATCACAACATGGTAGCTGGACAAAAGCTGTCCACCGAACCACTGTATCCTCCAAGCTTCTCTCTCACTCATTCCTCCATCTACCCATTCGCCAAGCTCTTACCTGGGGGAACAGACTCTGGCATACTCCACACCATGCCTCCTCTGCCTACCTCTGGCTTCAGCTGTGAGTGGATGGACAGATCCCTGCTTTCTGACAGAGCCAATTAGCCCTGTGTGACTCTCAACTTTTTTGTCTCTGTGCTTTCTCAAAGCCTGGAAACATCCAAGAAGTTGGGAACGTGGCTCCCCAGGACAACCTTTGCTGGTGGGTGGAGGGATGGGCAGATAAATACCCCAACCTGTTGTCCTTCAGAGAGTTTGGGGCTCCATGCAATGCCATTTCTCAGGGGGTCTCCAGAAGATCAGAGCCCCATTGTTCACAGTGATAACTAACTCTTTATTGACTTTTTTCAACGGCACACCCTTTATTGACCTTTTCTTTCCCCATGCCCTCACTCCTGGAATGATGATTCATCTCCCTAATACACCTCCTGCACCCAAGACCTGATCTTGGGCTCTCTTTGTCAGTGAACTGAAACTAAGGCATTTCCCAAATCACTTCAGTTCAATAAACTTTGTTTGGCTATTAGCTCCTGTGCTGGGAAATGTGCTCAGGTTTGAAGTTAAGTAATGTTAGAGCACGTTCTGATCTCAAAGAGTAGGAGCTTTCTTTGACAGATCAACACAAAGGGACGCATCATCACGATGCAATACTGTAGTTGCTATAAGAATGGCACGTCCAAAGGTTTATGGTCGCTCCAGAGAGAGAACAGCAATTTCTTCGTGGAGTGGAGGGCAGTGGAAGCAGAGAGTCTCTTTTAGAATGCTTCCAGGAAAGATGTTTAAACTGATGCTAGGTGTATCAGATAATGGTGTGCTGCACAGAAAACAAAGAAAAACAGAAGCATTCTGAACAAAAACTAGTATCTTGGAATATTTATTCCTTCAGCGTGAGTTACAGAGCACTTACCATGTTCCAAGTTTCCCACGCAGCACTGGGACCAAGTCGGTAAAGGAGTCAGCATTTTACACGAAGTTCTGTCAGGACCCACTCTTCTATGTCCCAAGTACATCACTGACTTTCCACTATACAGTAGACATTTTCATATCCAGAACTACATTTTCCTAATTTTTTCTTTTTCCTTTTTAATTTCATGCAGATTTTGTCAAAAATCTCCCATTTCTAATTTCTTACTCTCCTTGTACATAATTAGGCAGTGTAATGTCTTGAGCCGTTTTGAGGAGTGACTTGCTGGAGATTTGAAGGACCCACAATGATGTATCTGAAGAGCTTAAAAATGGTCGATATTCTTGGACGCAAATTTCTAAAATATTCAGATGCTCTTGGCTCCACACTTCTCCTTCGCTTCTCAATGAGCCACTCTCACCCTTGAAACGACAGCGTGTGAAACACTCAGCTAACGGAGCCCCTCACCCCGGGATAATCACATAGGACATTCGGATCTGCAAACCCGACCCGGAGTCATTCAGAAACCAGCTCCGAGAACTTTATCTGGAAAACTCTGTCAGGGTGCTGGAATCCGAAGTGGAAACGCAGGTGGAAAGGGGCACAACTGGCTCCTGACCTATTGAAAGGCACCCCCATCTGCGTCTGCAGGACAGATTTGTTGCCTGCTAACACATGTCTTTCCTGTCTCCCAACCATGACTTGAGCCCACACTGTCACACCCCCAAGGAGAGACAGAGCGGGAACGGCTGCATGACCTGAGCACTGGGGCTCGTGCACACTGGGCTCGTCTTCAGCCACGGAAGGTCACACTTCTTCCAAAGCCAGCGTCTGCCTACCTCACCCGCAGCCCTGCTCCCACCCCCGGTTTTTACATGATGATCCCAGTTTCTCAGTTCAGTAAACTGCCTCGTTTAAATATTCCTCTCATCTATTTCTTTCCTCCTCGGGGGAGCAAAGTATTTCCTGACATCTGTTTTGAATTTGTTTTTCTTTTAATTTCTATGTATGCCTCTTTTTCCTATCATCTGCCCCGAATTGAAAACAACATATGGGGTTGAAGGGTTTCCTTCCACTTCCAGAAAAATACTACCTTTCACCTCAGGGGACTCCAGAGGGACATTTGTGCTCCCTGTCCGTGGATCACATGGCCAGGGCAATGTAGCCATCTCCGCACAGGGGACGGAAACAAAGCTGTGTGTCCCTAAAAACCAAATATGCCATAAGCCTAGAATACTTACTGAAAGCAAAAGATGAGTGGCCCCTGTTAGGAAGTCCATATTCAGTTCGTATCATCCCCCAAATCTTATGCTGAAGCCTCGAACCCCAACATGATGGCATTTGGAGATGGGGTCTTAGGGAGGCAATGAAGGTTAGGTGAAGGTCTAATGAAGGTTAGATGGGGTCAGAGCGTGGAATCCTCACAACAGGTTTAGTGCCTTTACAAGAAGAGACACCAGAGAGCTCTCTTGAGATCTCTGTCTCTGCCCTTGTGAGGACAGAGCAAGGTGTGGCTCTCTGAAAGTCAGGAGGAGAGCTCACACTGGAGCCTGACTCCTCTCGCACCTTGACCTTCTCTTCCAGTCTCCAGAACGGGGAGACACTCTCACTTCACCTTGCATGAGGGTTGCCTCACTCAAATCACAGTGGCTTAATCATGGTGGTTCAAGCCACCCAGTGTGTAGTGTATTGTTACGGCAGCCCTAGCGGACAAAATTCCCTTTGTTGAAGAGATTGTCACTGTTGCTCTATGTAGATCCCATGATATCCCTAGAGATGTGCAGGGAACCCTTCCTGCATCTGGGGCTCTACCGACTCTATTGGCCGTATTGATATATTCCTCCGGGTTCCCTAAGCTCTGCTGACTCAGGTCTAAGGCAAAGCCTTTGCCTCTGCCACCTGCAATGGGCTATTTGGAGCTTGTTCCTCAGGTAATCATTGCAGACTTTTTGGAGAATAAATGGAAATGGACAAGACATGATCTATAATTCTACAATCCCAAGATAAATAACGAGTATGTGTCGCTAAGATTACTTCCAGTCTTTTTAATATGCTTATCTACGCTTAAACTGAAGCCCATGTATGCATATGTTTGCTGTGCATATGTTTATGCATATATTATTATTATATATTCATGTATATTATATATGCGTGAGTCTAGTGGATATGTATCTATGTGTGTGTATACATCCTGACTGATACATCTGCCTGTGTGTTTTACACACACACACACACACACACACACACACACGACATACCCACATGCTTCACCTATGATGTCAGCAAAGGATTCTGCCAACTAGATTCTTTGTGATTCAGAATCTAGAGAAAGCAAACAATTGGAAAGGGGAGAAAATGAGTTTATGAGAAGTGTTGTTGAAAATCAGAAAATGAATTCCCTTAAATGTTCTTTGAAAAATTAAAGTAAAAATTAGAATTCTTTGTATTTACTGCCCGACGGCTGGACTCTTTGAGTGCCGCTCCACGCAGGGACTATGTCGCGTGGCCCCTTGCTTAGAGGTAGGATCCTATAAAAGCTGAGCCACTGAATTGTGCTGATAAGGTCACTTCTATTCCAGCCTATGTCCCTTCACAAAGGGCCTCGTTGTTTTTCGCAACACATGTCGGTCTCCTTAAAGGAAATATTTTACTTTACTTTTACAGTAGTAGAGGAGGATGTAAATGTGAAACAGTATTTATAACAGTCGTGGAGGGAAAACTCAGACGTCAGAGCAAAACGTGGATAAGGCAGAAGAGCATGATGAAGATCCAGCTCTTGCCGTCAGCTCCGCCAGCACTGCAATGAGGTCTGCACCGAGGGAAGTCACGGCAGGGCAAGCGCATCCCCAAGAGCCACTGGCTGCCCAGTGCAGCTGGGCTCTGGGTCTCAGGGAGGTTCTGCCACCTCTGACTTACGCTGGCAGCCCATCCACATTCCCGTGTCTACTGGCCCATGGCCATTTGTATTTTGAGATGTTCACAAGAGTGGGAAAATATTTTCCTCTCATTTCCAGCAGGAAATCATTTCTGCGAGTGATTGGCTGCTCTGAACAGTCTTCATTCGAGAATCCACATTTCCTAAGACGGGCATCTCCTTTTAGAAAATGGAGTGTCTGTTCACACTGTCCCACAGTTCAATTCTCACGGTCTTCGGTGACCTTGGAAAGGAAAGAACAGGCCTGGAGGGGCTTGCTGGGATATGGTGTTCCTTAACTGTCCATTATGAACTTCTAAAATTACGAAGATGAAGAAAATCTTGGAATATGTCCTGAAGGTACTTAGTCTGTGCTTTTCAAAGTCTGTTCAAAATGTGGCATTATGATGAAACGTTAAGACATAAATAATGATTTTTAAACATCATAAGAAGTTTTTCCAAATTAAATGATTACACGATTCTTTAAAAAAAAAAAAATGGTTACAGGTGTTCGGTTTCTTTGCAGTTACCTGAAAAATGATTTCCTGAAGCTGATCAAGTCAACTGCCCCATTACAATTTTGTATCAATTCTAAAGGATATGGGGTGTCCAAATTGGGTGAGGAAGGAGGGGGAAAAAAAGCATGAGAATATGAGATCAAAGCACGTACACGATAGGAGAAAACGCTTTTTCTTTGTGGCTTTGAAAAATCTCTTCCAAGGGATCCCCTCCCCACCTACTTTGGGGTTTGGCATATGGTGTGTGCTACAGATGGATAGGCAGTAATACAGCTGTAAAGTATCTGGCACTCTCTTGCTCCGTGGTGCTCTACGCCAGCTGGCCAGCAGCAGCCTGAGCTTGGAGCAGGAGCTGATTCCTCCCAGCTGTTATGCAAAAGAGAGGAGAGAACGGTTGTTGCTCACCAATTTTCCTTCTAAGCCATTTTAGCTTGAGCTCCATCCCAACAAAATAACGCTGCCCCCCATGGCTACTTCTTGCCACATGGATACTTGGTCCACATTTAGCAAACCCTCGAACACAGTTACATTTGGATATGGTTTAAGAAATGGGGAGAGTGCACAGTAGCACAGCAAGTTGAGAATAGTGCACGAAAGGGGGAATCTCTGTTCCATGCCGGGGGCGTGGGGTGTGAGGGTGTCCCTCAGGCCCTCCGCATGCCACCAGCCCCGATGTAGCCTATGCAGAGAGGCGGCCAGTAAACGTCTCTCCCTGCACACCTATAGGACCCAATATGAGGATATCACCTTGCTCAGTAGCTTGTTTCTGGCAGAAGATACGTCAGACAATATTTGCACTAATAGATTAAAAAAAAAAAAAAAAAGCTCTGACTTAGAAGAGAAAATTGGAAAGGAGTCTACACATTTCAGAGACTGAAGCACAAATCCTGTCTGGAAGACTGGAGATGTGGGGGAAGCGTTATGTGATGGAGTGCCCAGCGAACTCATCAGACCATTTCTCTTAGAAAGCACGAGGGTCACATCTCCTTTTAGAAATTCTACTTTCCCGAGGAAGAAGAATGCATTTCATTGGTCATTTTTTGTGTGTTTTGAATTTATACCTTTTTTTTAAAAAAAAGATTTTAGTTATTTATTTGACAGATCACAAGTAGGCGGAGAGGCAGGCAGAGAGAGAGGAGGAAGCAGGATCCCCAATGAGCAGAGAGCCCGATATGGGGCTCGATCCCAGGACCCTGAGATCATAACCTGAGCTAAACACAGAGGCTTAACCTACTGAGCCACCCAGGCACCCCTTGAATTTATACTTTTAAGGGTGATTTTTTTCTCTAACCCTGAACGTACAGTGGAAAACTCTAGTCGCTCCCTGGACTCTCCAGAAACTCCTCCAATAACATTTCCCACCCCACCCCTAAATATTCCTCACAGATACCTGCTTCCTTAGCACCGTAGGCAGCGCGTCAGTCTCATAAATATTCCTCACAGAGCATTTGTTCTTTGTGCCCCCTTGGGCAGCTCTGAGTTGGGGAGGAAAAGGGTGAAGCACGATTTACTGGAAAATGGGATGTTTGCAAGATTCTCTGAGGTGATTCACATCACCTGAGATGCTGCCAAGGCCTAGAGCCGATATCTTGACCTCTGGGCAGAAGTAAAGGAGAAAACAGGGAGAACGCACAGAGGTTCTGCCTTTGCCCGAAAGACACAGACCACCAAGCACCTATATGTCCACTTCCTATGATTGCGTGTTGGAGTGTGCCATGTGAACACCCAAACCCAACACGCACGGTAAAACCTAAAAATCACTGGTCACGAGCAAGTCTGTTTAGTGCAGCGAAGGCCACGTGTCAAGGGCAGCCATCCTGGAGAACCCTGCGGGAGCTTACAGCCGCCGTCCTTCCGACCTGCCTCATAATTATGTTGTGAATCAACGGCCCCCCATCTCTTCAGATTTGACGGACCCTTTTATCTTTCCCCAAGTTCAACAAAAAGTTGTCATAAACTTAGACGTGTTGGGATGCCTGGGGGGCTCAGTCCGTTAAGGGTCCTGGGACCGAGTCCTGCATCAGGCTTCTTGCTTGGTGGGGAGCCTGCTTCTCCCTCTGCCTGACATGCCCCCTCTTTGTGCTCTCTCAGACACACACACACACACACACACACCTGAGATGTGCTGCCCATGGCTGGGGAGAAGGAAGGGTACCAGTGGTATAATGATTGTAGAACAGGAAATAGAAAACCAAAAAAAGAGACAAATTTATAATTTACAGACATCAGAGAGCCATCGTGGAAAGGCTGGAGAGGATATATGAACAAATGCTGATTTCCCTCAATACATAAACATGAAATATTTTCATTAAACACATTTGGAGGAAAGATAACTAATATTTTTAAATAGTGTTTTTTAAGACATCAAGGTGAAATTAAAGAACTGAATTTCTCATGGAATATACACTATATTTCTGCAATTCTTCTAGGACCTATGAATAAGACACTTTCAAATACCCTTTTTATCTCCCCTGACTGCCAGCTTTATCACAAGTAGAAGCAGTGCTTTAGGAAGTAACAGAACATTGACCAATAAACACTGTCTGATTCAGTGATTTATTTTCTTCAAAAGTTATAGCTGTATTCAAAATGATATCCAGTGAAGGGTCACACATTCATTTAAAAATGTTTCAGCAGGACAATTTATCTGTGAACTTTGTAATATCACCCCATCATTGTAAAATACCTTCTCTTTTTTTTTCCCCCTCTCTGGCCAGCGATAATAACAATGTACCTCACAAATGCTACTAATACACAACAAAATGCATATGTTAAGCACTTTCTATGTGCCGTGCTATACGAGGCAATATGACAGGTAGGGATGGTAGGGAAGGAAGAAGACAGGGAAGGAAAAGTCTTTTCCAAGGAATGGACTTTGTACTGATGATCCTAGTGAGCTAAATTCTAGTGAGCTAAATCCTAGTGAGCTAAAGAAGCTATTGATGGAAGTTTTGGGGGGCAGGAGGGAGGGAAGGAACCCCCAATAAATTCTTCAGAGCAGATAGACTTAGATGAAGAGGAGTAAAGAAGGTAGAAAGATGGATAGAAACAAGCTATGTCTGCAACACCTCATAGCTAATAAATTTATGAAAAGATTGAGAGAAATAGGACTTACTGTTTCAGTGATAAGAAAAAAGTCATGGATCTTCCAGAGAACTCTTCCAAAAATTGAGTTACTTGGTCCTAAGACATTGTTTCTCGTACGTATATACAGGTCATTGGATCAGATTATATTATTTTCATACCACGGGTGGATTTGAGGTTTGTGACAAAGATTCGTGGATCAACTGCCTTCACCAGTATTACGCTCCCTCCCTTGAGATTTTGTGGGTTACTTCCCTTTCTTTACTCTGGAACCCAGGGAAAATTTGCTGTGCTCTTACCCAAGAACAGTAGCCCTGGAAATAAACCTTATAACGTGGGAAACCCTAGGAATACAAGAAGAAGAAAAAAAACAAATAATGTCCAGGGCAACGGGGAAATACAAGTTGCAGAGAGGTCTTGTGTGGTAAAGACACCATGGGAAATCCACCTTCCTTTCCAAACCTGATCTTCCTTATGTTGACAAAGTCTTTGTGCTAACTAAAACTAATCACTATTTGCCAGACTCTTGGTGAACCTCTGTATCTCTATATTCTCTTTCATGCCAATTTCTTAGGATGCTGTAGGGTAGCTGTGAACAATAAATGAGATTGTATAAATATCGCTCTTGCCACAAGTTCCAGTACTCAGCTAGATGTTGGTGAAGATCAGAATTTAGCAATAAGTCTTTTCTGGTCCAGTTCACAACCCGGGTTTTCTATGTATCTTTTGTGAACATTCGAAGCCATTGTGACCCATGCAGAAGAAAAGAGGCAGCTCGGCAGCTCTTCCAAACAGTAGGTCTAATTTGGTTGCCTTTTTTCGTGAATATGTGTTCATAGTAATTACATGCCTAGTTCTAGAGCCTCTTTTATACCTTCAGTGTTATTTTGAGCTGAGTATCATATATGAAGAAAGTTAAAATACTAGAACACTATAATGAGACAAGGTTAGTGCGCACTAAAGAATAAACATGTGTGAAATGAGACATAGGAAGTGATCACTAATAGAAGCCTCAGTCTTCAGAATGTTTTTCTTCTTATCTGGGTTCAACTATTAATTCTCAGTAGTCTTATGACTTGGCTAAATTCCTTAATAAGCATGGATGTGTTAATTGTAGAGAGAACTCAATCTGTCTTCTGTCTCAAACTCTTCAAAGTATATTAATTTCGCCTCCTGAATTCTGTCATCTCAGAACTCTCTCCTTCTAATTGCTGTTCCACATATCCCTGAAGTGCCAGAAAAACTAATCTCTCCTAATACTAATGTCCTCTGGGGAAAAAAAAAAAAGAAAGAAAGAAAAGAAGAAAAAAAAAACACCTGTTGTAAAAAGATGGAAATCAAGTAGGTGGGAAATGTTATTGAATTCTCTGGTTTGGGCAGAGACAGAATAACTTCTAAATGGAGTACAAAGTAAAAGCACACTTAAAGTGAAGTCTTTCATTCTCTGATTGTTACGATTATTTTCTTCCTCTATCAACTTTGCCAATCCCTTTTTCCCACTGCAGGATTTGGGGCTAAAAGAGATAACTCTACTATTTCACTGGGATCTGTCTATTTAACTGTGTTAATCTCACTTAACTTTAGTAGAGGCTACCTTCACTGTAATTATTGTCTGTTCATTCAGTTTCTACATAAACTTACTTGGCGATTCTTCTGCATCAGGTGCTGCCTCTGTTCCAGGGATACAGCAGGAAACAAAACAAACAAACATCTTTGCTCTTACTAAACGTTATTTGCATGGGGGGTGGGCAGGCGATATGATGAAAAGTAAATATATAATAGGTTAGGTACTCCTAAATCCAAAGAAGGAAAAAAGAATAGGACGGGGGTTGAGATGACATTTTAGATGGGATGGCCCAGGGAGGAGAAAAGAGGAAAAGAGGGAAATGTCAAGAATGCCACCATGGCATTTGGGTTGAGTGAGGGAAGAATAGAATCCATTACCTGGAAGAAGTCGGGTTCAGAATAGGTTCAAATACCAGGAAATATAAGACTTTAGACTCATGGCCTATTTTCAGTAGGAGACCAAATAGGAACGTCAAGAAGGTAGTTGGGCACTTGGATGCAGAGGGAGAAGTCTGGATTTAAGATATCAATCTGGGAAGCACTCTCCAGATGATGGTCAAAATCATGTGTCGGGAGAAGATCCTAAGGGTGCAAACAGGTGGGAGAAGAGCAGAAGGTCTAAGCTCTGCAGAGATCAGGGAGAGGGAGAACTCTGCAGAGGAGCAGGGAAGCCAGGAGGAAAACCCAGACAATGTGACATCCTGAGACCCCAGGAAAGAGAACATCTGAAGGCAGAGCATCGTGTCTATCAAATGCTACTGAGGGAAAAGGAACCCAGAAACTCAGAAATGGACACTAGATTTGCAACATGAAGGCTAATGATGACTGAGATGGATGATGTCTTCAGGAAACTAAATTTCAGTGGATCCAGGCAAAAGGGAAAAGAAATATTGGCTTCTTAAGCATCAGGCTTTTTTCCTCCAAACCTTTCCTTATTAAGTGGATTGGCAATAAGAACTTTTTTTTTAACCAAAGAAATAAATGCTTTGTTTCCTTAAAAAAAAAATTGAAAGACAGAGGGACACTTGTTTAACTAAGGTATTACTTGAGCAACTTGGCAAAGGCAGTCTCCTTTCCAGCAATACCAGTGGCAAGATTGCTTCAATAAGGATGTTCCAAAACAACGCTCAAGTTAGCTTTCAGTCCAAAGATCCCGAGGCATTTTTTTCCCCCTTGAAAATGGTAGGCTGGAGTATGATTACTAAAAAATCCTGGAAAGCTGGCATTTTCTTTTTTTAGGAATACTCTCCTAAAAGCTTTTTCTCATGTACAAGTACCAAAATACCAAAGTCAACATCATTTTTCTAGCCCTTCATGGAAAATATTTCTCAACCTGGGAGTGAGTCAAATTTGCACTCTGGAAATATAAAAGCTACATCAACTTCACATACTATAGAGAAAAAAGTCAGGAGACGTATCTTCAAGTAGTAGATTCTGGGCTTGAATAAGAAGTTTCTGTGCCAAAAGAAAACTAACAGTGTGTTTTCTCTACCTGGGAAGGTGGGAGAACAGAGGGCTCTCATCTTTGCCATGTGAGACTATTAAAGGGATTATACTGCGGTAAAAAATATTAATGAAATCTCACTCATGATAGCCAACCCTTGGCTTTCTAACAATGCCTCACTCCCTTTTTGGTGAATGAGAAGCACATGGGTGTCTGCCAAAGAGCTCTATAATCAAGTTCTGACTACTAGAAAGGTTCTTTTGCATGAGAGGAGGGACCAAAAAAACCATGAGCTTTGCAGTAGAATTTTGATACATTTAAGAAATCATAGATCTGATGCTGGTTAACTCCTGAAATGACAACCAATGACATTAGAAGTTCTGCATCAATAGGAAACCGGGTCCTCTCTTCAATCATCATTTGATATCCACATGGGCAACACCTTTGTAACTTGGATTGTCATCCATCAGCTCGCCTGTGATCAAGGAGCCCCCATTCAACATTGAGTTCCTGAAATCTAATATTTACCAAATGTGCAGCCTTGATCCCTCACAATCCTCTTTGCAAGTCAGAAAGTGGAGACCACTGGCTTCCACGAAGCCCTGCAGCGACTTTGATTACAACTTATGCACAGCTCGAAGTCTACACTGCTGCCATGGTGTTTCTCATTCCACAAAGCTGCGTCCTATTCCAGACCTCTCTCAGCGAAGTTAAGTCAGTTTTCTGATCTAACACAGTGGCACTTGCCTTTTGACGCTAACCATTTTTGAAAGGCATTTAAGGCATGTACTTAGGTCTCTTAACTAACTAAAAATTAGCACCCCCAAATTGCAACATTATTATTTAAAATACAAAATCACCTCAAATTTTACATTTTCAGAAATTATGGAAATTTGAATATAGTACTAGACTATGCCCGTTTTTCCATTAAAGTGGTAATTTGTTTAATTGAAAAAGGATGAACTAAATAGGCTATGAACTTACTTTTCGTGGCTCAATGTAAAGTTTGCAAATTTAACAAATTTATCCATGGGATATACTTACACTGAAAAGCCATTAGCTGTTTATCTTACAGTCAAATTTAACTAGATCTTCCATATTTTATCTGGCAACCCAGAACAGCATCACAAAACAAAATTCATCACAGACATGAACAACATTTATGTGATTCCTTTCTGGAATGGCGAAGGGAAAATAATGTTGTTTTAAGATAGCACTACTGTATTTAAAACATGATAAAAAAATTCTTCTTAAACTGAGTCCAGCAGAAACAGTTAACAAAAGCAGTGATTCCCAAATGTGTCCTAAGGTCCACACTTTCGTGTCACCTGTGCGTGCTAGAATTGCAAACACACTCAGTTCCCACCCAGACCTCCCGAATCACGGATCTGGACGCTGGGGTCTCACATTCTGATACACGTTCAAGTGTGACATCCACTGAGGAGCGAACTATTCCGTTTGCATGAACATCTCAAGCCAACCAGACAACGTTCATCAACTTAAGAACCTAAGTTTTGATTGCTACGGGTTGTCATTGTTCTTGTTTTCTGGCTTTTGTTTTTTATAATAGAAACTGAGGACTTGAATCCTTTTTTAATTAAACAAGGAGGATATGGGTCTGGGGTGAGGGGAGGGGCAAATAGAGAGTAAGGTTTTGACATCTTGCTTTACACAACCTTTCATCTGAGGGCTGGCCTGAGATAGTTTCCCGAGCAGCAGCATTATTTATTGACTCCAACTGAAAGCCGTTTAATCAAATGAGCTCTAGGGTAAGGTCACTTTTGCAGATAGCAGGGCCTCCTTATCTAAACAATGCTTTAGAATGGTTCTTAAGTTAAGAGCAGGTAATGAACATTCTGAAGCTGCTGGGGAAAATGCTAGATACGGTGCTTTTGCTTTTCACACAGGAGTCTGCATCCAAGATGTAAATAAAGAAATGTTGTAACAAAGATCTTCTAAAGCATTGGATGATTGCATGCTTACGAACATTTTCACTTTGGGAGAGTTTGGTTGGGTAATAGATTATCCTTATTATGGTAACAGGGAACTTAATACCATGGGCTCAACATATGTATGTCATATATCCTAATGATACTAAATTAGAATTGTATCACGTGATGACAAAAAGGTATCACCTTGCTGCGATCAACAATCTCATATCTTTTTGTTTACTATACATTTTGGTATGGTCTAAGGGTTTTGATCAAATAAGTATATGTTTGTTTTTTTCTACAAGGGAATAAACATAAATTAGCTTTGATGTTATTAACCTCTTTGTCACTAATTCCTTTTTGAGTTTTGTCTCTTAGATTCTTAATGTAGGAAATGACTACTGTTTATACATGATGTTATGTCACCCTTTGCAATATAACATTATATCTTCATTCAAAGAGGTCTGATTAAATGTTTCATTAAATATTTATAATGTTACAGGCATAATACATATAAAGACAAATAAATACAGATGTGTATAACTGTATTTACAATACAGATGCATAAATATATATATTACACAGATATCACATCTGTCAACATTTTCACAAGATTGTAATCATCTAGAGGATGGTGTGGTTTCCTATGCTTATCCTATACCATGCCCATGGAGAACTGCTCAGTAAATATACTGGCTGCTAACAGAGAGTGTCCTAAGAAAATGAGATAAGGACTATGATGCCAGACGAGGTGCCTTCCCAGATCCTGATGGCAAACACAGGGATTATAACTGAAGGATGAACAACTCACACACATGAAAACTTTACCAAAAACATAGCATGACAGAACATTACCCATCACAATTTGAGTGAATAGCTAATTTCCAATAAAAACCCTTGAACTAAAACTCAAAATGTAGGACATTCATCCTTGATAAGTGGGTCCACGCATGAATTAGAAAAGGACCAGTTCTACCAGACTTTTGCTAATGTCTCCAGGATGAATCCAGTCCTTACCAAAATTCTGCAAATCTTCTCCGGCCCGTGTCCTCAAGAGTGTGGCACACAGTGAAACTGCGTGAGCGGCACAGATGACCAAGAAGATAGCAATCGGTCACAGAAGCCTACAGTGAGCCAACCAGGTGCTTGTGCATTGGCAGTAAGGTGTTTGGATTAATCTTATTGTGAAACTAAACACATTTTTTTTAAATGGAACAGTTGCTACTGTGATTAAAACTGTAAAGTTCATTCCAAAAAAAGAAAAAAAAAGGAAGGTAAGAAAAAGAAAGAAAACGAAATATTCCCCTTTAGCTATACACTGACTTTAGCTGAAAGTCATGTGAACAGTAATAAACTGCATCTGTTTGAAAATACAGTTCCCTAATTCTATCATTCCCCAAGGCAGAAACAGCTATGACAAATAATTATCTTTGTGCCACTCAAGCATGAAGAACCCAACATTGTTTTGATACCTTATTCCAGCTAACTTCAAGGAGAGTCCTCTAAATTCCCTTGATCATGAATACGTTACTCTCTCTTTTAAAGCAGAGGAGAAAGTATTCTAGAGGGTTCGAGCCACATGTGTTCCTACAACTCATTTCTTTGTGAAAAGGATTTCATCTGTATGACAAATCACAAATTCATTAATATTTTTATGGCCCAACAAGTGAAGACATGCTTTTCTAGGTAGCATCAAAGCAAAGGAACTTGCTTTATTGTATCAAATGCTCTAATATTTGCAAAAAGTTATTAGACCTAAAAATGCTTCTGCTGAACAAATAAAGCCACAATAAAACTAGAGGGAAAAAATCATTTTAAAAAGGAACTATTACAGTATTAGTCTTAATGTTTGATTTGGGTTTAAAAAGTATTTCATGCAAGCCGTGCCCTCCATAATACCCACCACCTGGTACCCCAACCTCCCACCCCCCCCCGCCACTTCAAACCCCTCAGACTGTTTTTCAGAGTCCATAGTCTCTCATGGTTCACCTCCCCTTCCAATTTACCCAAATTCCCTACTCCTCTCTAACGCCCCTTTGAAATGTTCCGGTGATGTAAATTTCCTTCTTGCTAAACTGAACTGAAGAGCCCACAGTGCATTTCCTCAATGATAAAGGGTTTCTATACATTTTCTCATAGCCTCGTTTTTATAACTAGTGCTCACATACTACTGAGGTAGTTTGATTAGAAATGCTCACATGGCTAAATTCTTCTATTTTACATGGCTAAGTACATTCTGGATAGTGAGTCTTTTTATTTTGTTCAAGAGAATATAGTTTGACTATGAAGGCTGAGCAGAAAATTTAATCTTGAGTTGTAAAATGTGGCATGAAATGCTATGAAATTAAGATGTAAAATGCTGCCAAAAGGGTTTTCAAAGAAATAAGGAAAAATGTTCCACTGGACTAAACTCCCCTCTTCTTAATGTTGACATGTCCTTGTGTCATGAAGAGACATGTGCCCAGGAGAGACAGTGATACTGGGGATGAGCTGGAAATCTGTACGTGGAGGACAGTGGACCTGAGCATTCCCAGATGCCCAGCTCTTGGACCAAACCAAATTCACATTTCTGAGAACTCCAGTTCCACTCAGGACACTGAATGTGCTTTCAAACAGTCACTCCAAACAGGCCAATGTCCCAGGAGGGCAAGGATTGCAAAGAAGAGGAAAACGCTCTTAGATTTTGCAGACTCTGAAGGGTCATGTCTAAGTAGGAAAAGAGGAGATGGTGAGACCTGAGAAAGCCACATTGGGTCTTATTATGGATGATGATAAAAGCTGTTGCGAGAAATTTGTATTTACTTCATTACTGAGGAGGGCCAGAAAGTGTCCCAGTGAAGTGGAGACATGACAAGAGCTAGTTCGTCAATCAAGGATGTGGGAGACAGTGGAGTGAATTAGGGAAAGGATCGGTGATGTCTGGCTCCTCTATGAGCAACAAGCTCCAATTGTCTCCAAGTTTCACTCCTGGCTATAAGGAGCTTACAGAATGATAATTTGGGCATCCCGTTGATACCCAACTGCCATTTATCGATGCAGGGAGTTGTGTTTACAAGTTATACATAGAGTTTTTACTAGAATTCCATTTTTACATGTGAAAGCTGAAGATCAAGTGATTAAGTACATCTTATTCCAGTCTTAATACATCTCCCACCCACCCTGCCTCACCCCCCACCCGCATACCACCTAACACTCACCCCCGCCCCTGTGCTGCCACCTGAGGTATAGTCAGCTGCTTGGACGGTCAAAGCCATGTTTCTCAAGAGTAAGAATCACGTGGAGACCCTGTTAAAATGTGCTCAGGTTGGGGCCTGCACTTAGATTCTGCATCTAACGAGTTCCCAGGTATTGACGATGCTGGTGGTCCACCAACCACATCTTGTGTATGGAATGAAGTATTTAAATACTTTCTTCTTGCATCATGTATCGTAGGGAAAGTGGCTAGAAGTGGGCAGAAATAGATCCACTATGCATAGAAGTAGGATCTTCATTAAAAATAGTAATGATATGGGGCGCCTGGGTGGCTCAGGGGGTTAAAGCCTCTGCCTTCGGCTCAGGTCATGATCCCAGAGTCCTGGGATCGAGCCCCTCTGCTCAGCAGGGAGCCTGCTTCCCCATGCCCCACCCCTGCCTACTTGTGATCTCTGTCAAATAAATTTTTAAAAAATCTTTAAAAAATAGTAACAATACGGGGCGCCTGGGTGGCTCAGTGGGTTAAGCCTCTGCCTTCGGCTCAGGTCATGATCTCTGGATCCTGGGATCGAGCCCCGCATTGGGCTCTTTGCTCAGCTGGGAGCCTGCTTCCCCCTCTCTCTGCCTGCCTTTCTGCCTACTTGTGATCTCAGTCAGTCAAATAAATAAAATAAAATGATTTAGTAAAAAAAAAAATTAAAAAATAGTAACAATAATAATAATACCTTACATTTATTTAGTGTGTAATAGTACACAAAGTTCTTTTTTTTTCCAATTTATTTATTTTCAGAAAAACAGTATTCATTATTTTTTCACCACACCCAGTGCTCCATGCAAGCTGTGCCCTCTATAATACCCACCACCTGGTACCCCAACCTCCCACTCCCCCGCCACTTCAAACCCCTCAGATTGTTTTTCAGAGTCCATAGTCTCTCATGGTTCATCTCCCCTTCCAATTTACCCAAATTCCCTTCTCCTCTCTAACGCCCCTTGTCCTCCATGCTATTGGTTATGCTCCACAAATAAGTGAAACTATATGATAATTGACTCTCTCTGCTTGGCTTATTTCACAAAGTTCTTTTAGAACATTAGCCCAATTACTACTATCCAAATTACCTATATAGTCAACCACTATCATCTCACATCTGTGTATAAAATTGTGATCACTTTGAGACCATTTATTTATTTATTTTCCTTAAAAATTAATTTATTCAGAATCACATCTAGTGATGACTAAAATTTTCAAAGAGGCGACTACCTATAATGAAAATTTTTAGGTCTTTCTGGATTATACGGAAAATAAGGAGAATCGCAACCTTGGGACGCCTGGGTAACTCGGTTGGTTAAGCAGCTGCCTTGCGGGCTCAGTTCATGATCTCAGGGTCCTAGGATCAAGCCCTGCACTGGGCTCCCCGCTCAGCAGGCAGTCTGCTTCTCCCTCCCCTCTACCCCTGATTGTGAGCTTAATATATCTCTCTCCCTCTCTTTTTCTCTCTCTCTGAATAAGTTAATAAAATCTTTTAAAAAAAAGAACTGATTCCCAATCGTCGTGTTGCCCTAAAATCAGAACTCCAGCAAAAATATGTGAATTCAAAGCCTTTTGCTTATGTATATCTGCCAAAGTATCTGGAGTTTCCCATAGGTGCATTTCTCAGTGAGGAATAGTAGGTTGCAAGAATAGAAATTGCCGTTTAAGAATTTTCCCCCTCAGAACATTTACATCAGTTATTTCCATACAGATTTTTCTAAGTCAGGTCCAGATAACAAAGTATTAAATAAGAGATGTGGGAGTTTTCATTATAATTGTGTACAAGCTTTACCTCCTGTGAAATGGTTGAAGAAGTACATAGTAACACTCCAACTGACCAACGGGAAAATTCAACGTACATTGTATTTTTTTTTTTTTTTAAAGAGGAAAAAGTCAACTCTACCTAAGGAATGTAGAAGCATGATGAAGGGGCAATGTTTCAATCTCTTTTCCCAAAAGAAAGCATTATAAATCTCCATCTTTAGCCACTGCCACCTGGTCCGTGAAATCTGGGCAGCACGGGGTAGGAGGAATGGAGGGCCTGTCATACAGACCTAGGTCAGAATGCTTCTGTGGTGTCTGGAGCACATGTCTAGCTGGGCTGGGATCCTGGTGATGAGGGTTTCTCAGCTATTCCAAATTTCATCTGCTTCTACTCTGACCACAGTAAATGGGATCCCCCAGCAAAGGTACATTTGATTATTTAAAACACCATAAATGTTCGCATGACCTCATTCTTCCCTGATGGGACCAATTCTAACTCTGCTATAGATTCAATGGAAAATAGAAAAATGGGGTAGAAACAGGCTCAGTACAAAGTGGAAGGTGCAGGTACCACTCTGGTGCATCTGTCTCTCTGTGGTGAATGGGTTTGCCTAGAGGTCCCACAACAAGTTCATAAATTGCCTGAAGAAGGTTTTCAGTTTCTCTTGATTTTCTAGGCTCTTCAGTTCTTGGATATCTACCCCAACTGTGGTTGACTTGCCAGCTTTCTGACCATGTGGGCATGGCCCAATGTTGAAATGCATTTTTCTTTTAAAATCTTGGGCGAAATGTAGAAGATGTTGTGATACAATTTTGAACTTGTGTAAATATCTGAAAGAGAAAACTTTGGTCGGGAATGTCCCAGTTTTGCTCAAAATGTGTCCAAGTCTAGACTTGTGATCGAAGAGGATGCTGATGCCATGCACTTGTCTTGGGTCGTAGTTCCAAGCCTTCCTGTTGTCCCAGAGAAGAGCAAAAAACCCAGTTTAAATACTATGTGACTTTTTAAAAAGATATTATTTATTCATTTGAGGGAGAGAGAAAGCATGAGCAGGGTGAAAAGCAGAGGCAGAGGGGAAAGCAGACTGCCTACTGAGCAGGGATCCAGATGTGGAGCTGGATCCCAGGACCCCAGGATCATGACCTGAGCTGAAGGCAGATGCCTAACCGTCTGAGCCACCCAGGTGCCTTTTTTTTTTTTCTTCAATGCAGACAAAGGACCTTGAAAACCACTAAGTCATTGAAAATGTGGACATGTCAGCATGCCAGGGAACATGGGAGGAGCTCATAATTGAGTTCCATGAGTCTCGTTTCACCTCTTCCCCAAATCTACAGGTGACTGCCGGGAGAGTGCCATTTTCTCGTTTCTCCTAGAGAACTTCCTGTTCTGGCCCCATGATGTGCAGTCACCTCTTCTTATAAAGGGAAACCAGACCAGACATAAAGCTCCCTCATCTCACTCCTGATGCTTGTAAACTGTGGGAAAAAGAAAGGGAACAAAACGCAAGAATGAATGAATGAATGGTCCCCCTCCACTATCCAGTAAATGTCTATACAGGCTAATGTGAACAATAACAAAACAGTCAAAACAACCAATACAGACCAATATAGTAATGATCATGAATGTTTTGTAAATATATTGGCCTATGTGTTGTGTGCTTTAATCTTACTAGCTCCTGGCCTTTTTTCTTTTCTTTTCTTTTTTTAAGATTTTTCATTTATTTATTTGACAGGGATCACAAGTAGACAGAGAGGCAGGGAAAGAGAGAGGGAGAAGCAGGCTCTCTGCTGAGTAAAGAGCCCGATTCGGGCCTCGATCCCAAGACCCTGAGGTCATGACCTGAGCCAAATGCAGAGGCTTAACCCACTGAGCCACCTAGGTGCCCAGCTCCTGGCCTTTCACGGCCCCACTTCTTTTATGTGTATGCAGACTGCAGTTAAACATTCAAGTAATGATGCTCCCCAACATAACCCCCCAAAAGTTTAAGAATTAACTGAATTAGCTTCTTTCAAGATATGTCTCCAAAGGCAGAGGAAACAAAAGTGAAAATGAACTTTTGGGACTTCATCAAGATCAAAATCTTCTGTACAGCAAAGGAAACTGTCAACAAAACAAAGAGGCAACCCACAGAATGGGAGAAGATATTTGCAAATGACAGTACAGACAAAAGGTTGATATCCAGGATCTATAAAGAACTCCTCAAACTCAACACACACAAAACAGATAATCATATCAAAAAATGGGCAGAAGATATGAACAGACACTTCTCCAATGAAGACCTACAAAGGGCTATCAGACACATGAAAAAATGCTCATCATCACTAGCCATCAGGGAGATTCAAATTAAAACCACATTGAGATACCACTTTATACCAGTTAGAATGGCCAAAATTAGCAAGACAGGAAACAACATGTGTTGGAGAGGATGTGGAGAAAGGGGAAACCTCTTACACTGCTGGTGGGAATGCAAGTTGGTGCAGCCACTTTGGAGAACAGTGTGGAGATTCCTCAAGAAATTAAAAATAGAACTTCCCTATGACCCTGCTATTGCACTCCTGGGTATTTACCCCAAAGATAAAGATGCAGTGAACAGAAGGGCCATCTGTACCCCAATGTTTATGGCAGCAATGGCCACGGTCGCCAAACTGTGGAAAGAACCAAGGTGCCCTTCAACGGACGAATGGATAAGCAAGATGTGGTCCATATACACTATGGAGTATTATGCCTCCATCAGAAAGGATGAATACCTAACTTTTGTAGCAACATGGACGGGACTGGAAGAGATTATGCTGAGTGAAATAAGCCAAGCAGAGAGAGTCAATTATCATATGGTTTCACTTATTTGTGGAGCATAACAAATAGCATGGAGGACATGGGGAGATGGAGAGGAGAAGGGAGTTGAGGGAAATTGGAAGGGGAGATGAGCCATGAGAGACTATGGACTCTGAAAAACAACCTGAGGGTTTTAAAGGGGTGGGGGGTGGGAGGTTGGGGGAACCAGGTGGTGGGTATTAGAGAGGGCACGGATTGCATGGAGCACTGGGTGTGGTGCAAAAACAATGAATACTGTTATGCTGAAAAGAGATAATAAATAAATAAATAAATATAGCAGCAATCTTAAAAAAAAAAAAACAGAATTAACTGAAGTAGTAGTTAAGAACCGATGAATGAAAATCTTCAATAAGGAGTAATCTTCAATAATACTCCTTATTGAAAATCTTCAATAAGGATTATTAAGAACCGATGAATGAAAATCTTTAATAAACATTTTTCCATAGGATCTTTTTCTCATGATGGGACCCTGAGAAGTGCACTCGGTTAAAAATCTAACTGGGTTAGAGCCCTGTGAGTACTACCCCACCCCACCAGCGTTCAGAGAAAGGTGTTCTCTGGCCCTGCAGGGGAGGGACCTTGGAGAGCGTCCAGGCTGAGCACCGCCCACAGGAGCCAAGGAGGCTGGGGGCAGCGGGACGCTCAGGACCGGGCTGGGGACAGCCTTGGGGAGCAGGTGCATCTCAGCCACCACCACAGCTCAGTTTAACCCTCACGGAGTTTCTCTCCCTCATTCGCCCCACCTCCGTCATCTCTTCTACACGAAGAATCCCTGGGGACACTGTCCTGTGCCATCTGTACCCTTAGCTTCTCTGCTCTCTGGAAACCTGACCCACTCCCCTAAGCTCAAAACTCCACTGAAGTCACTCAGGACCTCTCCCTTGTTGGATTCCACTGTGTCTGTTCAAGCCCCAGTGCTTCAGTCCTCCTCCTGAGAATTCTGCACGGGCCATCTGTACAGGTGTCCTCCAAAGCTGCTGGTCATCTCAGCCTGTGCCTTCTAGTTTCTTTCATTGTCTTCCTCCTCGCATTTGCCCTTTCGATGTTGGCTTTCCTAAGCTCTCTGTCCTCTCTCTGCCTCTCAGCCTGCTCCCTCTTCCCTCACCATGGCACCCAACCTGGGGCCCTGCCCTCTTCTGGTAATAGTGACTATAAAATGGAAAGCAGCAACAAAATACTATTGAATAAATAGTTGTTATGGACATTAATTTTTAAATGAGTAAGTTGTTATTTCCTATATCATATAACTTTAAACATCTCTTCCATGTTTTCTTAAAAACAAACAAACCTGTTCCCAAATCAAATCAGCTTAACCTAATGATCCTAACTTGGAGAAAAAACAGATATACCAAATCTATTTTTAAAATTTTACCCTTTCCTTGCTTCCAAGAGCATGTTACGTTACAAAGATGCGTACAACATACCAAAACAAAATGAATTAATATAGGTCATGAAAATCTAAGAGTAACATGAAAGGCTGAAAAGCGAAATGGAATCTGGAGTGAAGTCAGATTGCAAAACGCTTGCCATAAACTTCCTGTACCTCCCTGGGGCAAGACCCCAAACCTGGAGCAGAGTGTTCTAGAATGAACAGAGGGAGGAGTTACCGTGGCCTGAAGTTACAAACAAAGCAGTTGCTCAGAAGAACTACAGGTCTTTCTAATCTTAAAAACAGAAGAATTTTCTCCTGTGAGTTTCATGGTATGAACATAATTCTATGAATAACAATGATTTTAAGGACAATATCTTTTCACCAAAACTGATCTTCATTAACTCATTCGAGAGATACACTCGCATGTGACAAGAAAGGTGATAGTCTACAGCAAAGCCAGCATCCGCATTTCTCATCTTCTGTTTTCCTAGAATACAGTGGTCAGTCATGCATCTCTTCGATAACGTACATCACACTTGGTGAATGACATCTTATGATGAGTGAAAGACAGTGAAAGAATGAGTGAAAGACATCTTATGTGCAGAAATAAATGCAAGTGAAGTATATTTTCCACAAGCCACATTCTTGCATTCTCACTTTTTAAGATACAATGAGAGAAGAAATGCAAAGATGTAGAATGTGAAACACATACTTCAACTACATTTATTTCTGCCACTAAGGTGTCTCTCATTCGCATATCAAAAAAACAATTTTTAAAGCACTTCATTTGAATTTCGGTGTTCCTTAAAAACATCTTAGCCACCAACAGATTCGATTTTGGAAAAAAACTTCCTTTGAAAAACATGGCGTTGATTTTTTTTTTTTTCCCTTAACACATAAAAATATTTATAACAGATACTATCGAGTTGACCTCCTCCTTGCCTTCCTGGATTGATGGCAGGGTAAAAATGAAGGAATTCAAGGAGCAGATTTTAAATTAATCGTCAATTTGAACTTTGAATGATTATTGCTTTGTGCCTGTTTGGGAAACATGATTGCTGGATTTAGAGATGGATAGGGACAAACCGCTCTGCTCTGACAAACCATTCTTCTGAGGAAATTGAACTGTTCTTTTTCCAATGGGGTAATGATACCTAATCCATCGAGATGTAAAAACTCTATAAAAAAGGGTCTTTTTACAGAGCACTCGGTCAGCTGGTTAAAGAAAGTGAGCAGTGGTCTTAATGGAAGATAAACAGTTGCCCTATAGGGTTTTATCTGTCATACTGATCTCAGAAAGCGTCTCACATAAAACTGGAGTTAAAAAGACTGCCAAGGCGGGCCGCACCACTCCATAAATGAGTATTGGGAGCTTAGCTCCCGAGCCCTGCACATGCGAAATGTTTAAAATATGTGGAAGAAAGCTTTTCCTTCCACATTAGTCCAGGCATACTCAGTGAACCCAATGTGAGATAATCCAAAACAATTCAGGTTCAACAAAGGTTGGGAAAATATTGTAGTAGACATAAAGCTTTGATGGGGAGCTTCTTTGATCTAAAGATTATAAAATACACCGTTTCTAATCTGACAAATTTTGAGCTGAAAAGCACAGTATCTAAACATTCCTCTTTTGTCATAACAGTTTAATCCCTTAAGAATGTGATTTAAACCACTGGGAGCAAAGGTTACCATGAGATTTGTACGAAAGAGGAAAACTGCCTTAGACACCTTGATAGAAGTATGTGAGGGTCATTAAATTATAGAACAATTGGCTTTGCCAGGTCACCTTCGGTTCAAGACATGCCGAATGCCCTTTTTTCCCTTGCAATTAGGTAAAAGATGAAACAGTTCTCTTCTCTCTCTCTCTCTCTTTTCTCTGTGGTTTTTACCTTAATGTCTACCTTTCCATTTCCTTTTTTTTTTAGTTGAAGTGGAAATTTCCTTGGTGAAATTTCAAGCTTCTGTACATTCCCCCAATAGCTACAATGAAATTCTCTGTAAAAATGCTGCCAGGTTACAATTATGTGTTTTCCGTGCATAAAGGTTTTCCCAAAAATGCATACATAGTCTTTTAACCAACAGTACCAAATGTGAACCACAGGAATGGCCATCGATTGTGACAAAATGAATAGACTCGTTTTTCACGTGGGGCCAAATGAGGTTTAAAATACTCACTGGGGCCAAATGCATGTCGTTGTTCCCTCTAGTGTTAGAGAATTGATGCTTCTGAACACAAGAAGACAAAAGCTGATTAACCACACTTGTCTTAACGTTCTCCATCCACTAAGGTAGATGGAGCTGGGGTGGCAATACCTTAAATGCATGACGGTCTGTCCACGGATCATTAGGAACTTGGACATCATTGATGCATCCCCATGAGTTAAGCGCCCTTGTTTAGGATTCCAATAGAAATAGATTATCAATGATGTGCTTGCGTGGGCGGCAGAAGCATCATAGAAATGGTGTTTGGTATTTAAATTAAAGTTGTACATGGCACCTGTACTCCTCCTACCACTTTCTGCCGCAAAAGGGGGAAAGAAGACTGGCTAGTGCAGAAGGATGTAGAGCTTCGTTCAGTAAATGCTGCTTCCCAGCCCCCACGACTCCAGATGGTTTGGAAAGCCTAGAAAACATGCATTCTATTTCTCCCAGAAGTGCAGAGTTAGGAGGAATCTTGCAAAATCATCTGCTCCAAGTAGCCAGATTTATGTATGTAAAAGTCTAGATGCTTCGGGAAACAGATATTCTTTTCTTAAATATTTTATAAGCAAATTAACCCATAAACCGAGCTTGCCAGATGACTAATTTGACATCTATTTCTCAGGAATAGGTACCAGAAGACACAGACGCATAAAACGTGAGTCCGAGGTCCCTGTGCTTTTAGGTTCTTGTCACTGCAGAGATGGCAAATCACCTTGAAATGGCACATCAACCCAACAGGCCTCCTTGAGGGTCCAAGTCCGTCATCAGGGTGATGCGAAGAGGTTCACGGATATCTAAGGAGAGTTCTGGACTAAATCCCATCCTCACGGTGAATGAGGACACAGAGTTGATTTGGGGGAGGCGCATCTGAGAGCATCCTAATACAAGTGAGAAAGAACCTGCTCCTTCCAGGGGATAAGATTAGACCCCAGGTCACGTGGCCCAACCCCAGCAGAGCTCTGGCCAGCGCTGTGCAGCCCTTCCCTCACTGAGCGTTCACTTAATGCCCTGAGCCTCTTGCAGAAGCACAGTATCTGCCCACGCAGAGCTCATAGTGCCTTTCCCTGGTGCCTAGATATGGTCCTAGGTCTGATGGATTGAGTCAATTCTTGCCAAGGGCCTGGACTTCTCTATCAGCCATATGGATTTGCAATCCCGATGAAAATGTTGGCAAGAGGAACACATGCTATATTCACTTTTTGCATCCGTTGTGGGAGGGGCATAAAATTAGCGGGTCACTATGCAAGCACACTGTTGTGTTTAGACGAGAAAAAGTAGAAATGGCACTGAATGGCCCTTTCCTATCGAAGCTTGATGGTGTTCCCTCACCAGCACAAACAGACTCCCATCAACAAACGGTTTTCTGCCTTTGTCTTGTTAGATGTCCATCTTTGGCTTCCTTCTATTTAAAAAAAAAAAAAAACATTTTAAAAGAAAAGAGTTTTCAAATGCACGAGACTAACAGCTTAGCATGTGAGAGGACTCGGCTGAAATATCTATGAGCTGACTAGCTATTATTGGTAAGAACTCGTGGAGGACACTCGTGAAGTTCTAGAGGACTGAAAAGGGCAAATGTAGTGTCTATATTTAAAAATGGGATTGAACAATGACCCTGAAACTACAGGCGTCAGCTTATTTTTCTTACCTGGAAAAACCAGAACAAATCATCCAAAAATCAATTTGCAAGCACGAGGAGAGCACATCGTGCTAGCTAATAATTCACCGGCCATCGTGAAGCAAAAGGTTGTCAAAGTTTATAATTTCTTCCTACGATAGTGATAGCCTGGTAAATTAGAGGGCAGAAATGGCATCATATTTCTTCCCTAATAAAGTTTATTGTCTCTTATTCCCATATAATCGGAGTAAATATGAACTAGGGCTGGAGGTCATAATAAAGTTACATGGTCACAGACATAACTGTGACGTTTCACTGAAACATTCATCAGTGAATAATCCCATTTCAGTTTTATTGCTTAATAAAGTGGGATTTTTGTAAGAGGTCCAGTTGGGATCTAGTCCTATTTGATATTTTCGACTTGACTGCATACAAAATAAACTCTAAGCTTATTATGTGAATTGATGATAGTCTAAGAAGTTTAATTATCACTTTTAGCCGCAGAGTTAGAATTCAAAATAACACTGAAATAATAAACAGAGTGGAATTTAGCATTGAAAGGAAAGATACAAGAAATCTATGAAGAAATGATCATCCAGAAATTTTCAAGTATAAATTTAAAGAAAAAAAAACAAAGGATACCTAGGGTTTCAACTGGATAATTGTTCAGCAACAACAACAAAACCAGTATAGAAACAGAAATTTGGAAATAAAAAAGCATTTTTAAAGTGATCAAATTCAAAAAAATAAAAATAAAAAGTAAAAGGATCAAATTTATGATTTTACGTTTAAATAGAAATGTTTTTAAAAAGAGGCTTCCAACAAAGTTACATAGGGTTGAAGCACCTGATTTGTCTGAAATGTTACATCAAACCATGAACCCATTCCGGGTGGGACATGGATCTCCCTAGTGGGTTGACTCCCCAGTAGGCACCCTGTGAACATTCCAGGGTTAGAGCGCAGGTCCCCTTGCTCAGAGTAAATGTATATAAATATAAATATTCTCTATGCTTGGATGCTAGAACAAAACTGCTACCTCTCATTGACTAGACAGGCACCAAAATTGAGAGCAATCATTCAGAAACATCTAGAACACTTTGACAGAGTGATTTTACATGTGTTGAATCTAGTAATAAAAAAAATTGAACTTATATTTTGCATACATTTTCTGCTCATTTGCCTAGCATTTCACTTCTTTTGTAGTTGGCAAATATATGGTTTTTTGATGAGTTGGAAATTTAAAAACCAGGCTTTTCACCACAGTTTGAGAAAAATTGATATGGAGCACATAGAAAAATGAAAAAAAAAATAAATCCATTCATTATATTAACATCAGCTTGGTTTATTTCAAACCATTTCTAGAAAATAAACTGCAATATGTGAAAAAATATCAAAAAGATTTAGAGTTAAGAATCTGGTCCGCAGGTAAGATATAAGACCAATCAATGTATTCTCCACCTGTGGACATGAAACGAGCTCTTTAAGTATCTTTCTGTTTCATGATATCATCTCTCTAGTTCTTCAGGGTTATGTTTTAGTGTCTTTCCCTCTTCCGGAACACTTAAAGCAAGCATGTTTATTTTAGTATCAATGGTCATGCTAGTAATGGTCCTCAGATTCTTCGTTTTAATAGATTATTTATTAAACTATAAGTAGTTCTGGTCCTTTCGTTGTTTATGTCTAGAGTCAATGTGGAATCAGTTGCTAGGTGCTATCCATGATCAAAAGCCCGAAGTCCACAACGATGGTCTATCTGTCTCCCTTTATCTATGTTCCTATCACTCCCCACAGAGCACAGTGAGAGCAGACTGGGGGAGGAACTGGGGTGATACCTCACACCTTATTTCTCTAGGTTCCAGCCTGATTGGTATCCTCTTTTATCTACGGAGGGGGGCACTTTCCATCCAAACTCACACCTTCTACATGTCACTTTGCAGTCATACATAATGGAAGGTCTCCCAAATGTAAAGATAATGAGAAGAAGTATATGAAAACACCCACAAGTTAATAGCCTGATGGGGAAAAGTTCATCTCATCTTTTCCATCTACCATTTTCATAACACTCTAGCCTTTGACATTCCCAGGGAAGGACAACAGTGAGTTCCCATACAAATCACACTGGTGTTGCTAACGGAAATATGCACGTTCCAACCCCAATGAACCACGTGGACGGCCAGCATTTGCCAGGAAGACCTTATGTGTACCGCTGTTTTATAGGTTCTGTCCATATGGTCCCTTTTCCTGTTAAGACCCGTCATGAGCTTCTCAGTGACTACCCAAGGAGCAACCATGGAGACCATCTGAAGAACAGAACACTGTCCTCATCTAGAAGCCAGGGCCTCTTTGGTATTTGACTCCTGCTCAACTACTACAGAGGAGCCCATTCAGTACCTCCTCAAAGGCCCAAGCCCAGAAGACTTATCCAAACACTGAAGTCCAGCACTCTGGGATGCCACCGTAATACAGCCATGGCATCCGGGCCTCCCACGCGGGTCCACCCAGACGCCTTGAGTCCTCTGTGCCCTGCAACTTTCGGGAATGGCCCCTGTTCTTACACCATCGCCAGCCTTTCTCCAACCACACTGCAGCCGTCTGTCCGGGCTCAGCACCCTCATGTCTTCCTGGTCGGGGCCAGACCCCCTGTATGCGCCCCTATCCTATAACATTGTGCTTCCATGGGTTCTTCCCCTCCATGACCCCACAACTGACAGCTTCTTCACAGCCTAGAGCTCCGTCCCTGGTCTCAGTCTTCACGGTGCCTGACCCACGGTAATGAGCCTGCGTGCTGAGCGTGCCTTCTCACGTTCCGGGCCTGGACACGCCAGAAGGAGCAGTCAACCTGTTCTATGGGAATCCATTCAGAACCAACTAAGCACTCCATGCCCTGTGTCCTTATCCTCCTCCCTACTCTCCAGAATGTAGGTGTCTCTGCTCATTCGTTCTCCCCTGAGGATAGTCATATAAACTGTCACTCTGCAATTCTCTGTTCTTTGGCTTTGGTGGCATCTGTCACAGATGCTGCTCTGAAATGTACTTCCTTTTGCTGGCCCTGCCTGGAAACTACGCTCCTCCTACACTCCTCCCTCTTCAGTATGTCTTTCTCCTAATATCGCCTGCATCCTCTTCCTCCATTCCATGTCCTTTCTGGTCCATTCGCCATCACCCAGGGTCTGTAGTCTCATCGCCCGGAACTCCCTTTCTCCATCATACCTTCCATCCTGGTCTGTCAGTCTTTCCCTCCCTCGCACCCACTTTCCCTGCTAAGTCCCCCCACTCCCCATTCCTCTGTTTCTCCTCTTTGATTAGACACTCTCGGCTTCCCCTCTTTTTCATCATGGTTGGATCACACTCCTTCTGTGTGATCACCTGTACAGTGTTCTCAATCCCTCAGTTTCCCACATGCCCATGTCCACCCATGCACCCCTCTCACAAAATCCCAACCCTCGCTCATCTCCAGAATCCTGCAGCAAAGAGCCAAGAGCCGTATGACCCAGGCCTTGAGGAAAAAAAACAAAAAAAACAAAACCAAAAACATGAGGAAAGAGGTTTCTGCCACCATCTAATGTCCACCGAGGGGTACGAGCTGCCTGCTGCGCAGAGTTCTGGGCACAGCAGAGGACATGACTGCTTCCCACGAACCCTCCAGTGCCTTTTCTGGACCTCTAGTTGAATCTGGGCCTCTAGATGAATCCCATTTAATGGATTCTTTCTGTTTTCTCTACTTTGTCTTTTTGTAATAAAGCTCTTTTTTTTTTTTTAAGATTTTGATTATTTTGAGAGAGAGAGTATGTGAGCATGCTCGCTTGAGCAGGAGGGAGGGGCAGCGGGAGAGGAGGGAATCCACAAGCAGACTCTCCACTGGGCACCGAGTTCGATCCCATGACCCTGAGATCTCCACCTGAACCAAAACCAAGAGTCAAACACTCCACCAGCTGAGCCACTGAGGGGCCTCATAAGACTCTTCTTTTTGAGTGAAATCGTATTAAGGAATCCCCAACATTAAAAATAGATGAAAGTGATAAAAGAGGCCCTCAGGCAGTATCCACTTCAATTGTTTGGCCAAAATAAATGTTTAATTTTCATAGCCCCAGAAACACCTTCTTTCACCCAGGGTGGCACAGGGCTCATTTCAAGAACTGCTCTGCTGTTCCTTCAGGCTACAAGATTTATTATAAAATAAAAAAGGCAAATTGCACGGAAGTACACTTAGTATCACTCCATTTATACATAGAATATTTTGTGGAAATCGAATATGGAAATTGACATTGATTTCCTCCCAAGACCAGGAAAAGTATACGAGGAAGAAATTACATTCTTCAATACCTTGAACATATATACATACATTTACATATATATTTATTTATTTACGTATTTGTATATATATATTTACTATAAATATGTTATTTTTATCATTATTATGTTTTTTATTACCATTTATCAAATAAAAGAGAAGGAAGTCACCAAGATATAAGTCTTCTGAGATACCTCTCAGCTCTAAGGATCTGCGATTTTGTCTCCTGTGAGTCAACCTCTCTTCTTGCCCAGTACTTGCAAATGCTAAAAGTCACCTGTGAAAAGGGCTTCTCTACAACTTAACAGAGTTGTTTCTAGAAAGGAATTCTGCCTCAGAAGCTTATGGGCTGAATTGTGTCCCCACAAAAAGACATGGCACAGTCCTATGCTCCAGTACCTCAGAATATGACGTGACTTGGAAATAGGCAGATGTGATGATTCAAGTTAGCATGAGGTCCTACTGCTGAAGTAGGGTGGGCAACTGAGCTAACGTGACAAGTGTCCTTATAAGAAAAAGAAAGACTCAAGAGAGAAGCATCCATGTGAAGACCTGGAGATACAGGGGAAGGCCACGTGAGGAGGGACCAGGGACCAGAGTGATATGGCAGCTAGTCATGGAACAGAAAGGAGATGTCTGCCACCAGAGGCTGGGAAGAAGCAAGTGAGGATTCTACTCAGAGATCCCAGAAGGAGGATACCCCATGTAGACTCCAGCCTCCAGAGCTGCAGGAAAATAGATCCCTGTTGTTTAAATTCACCAGGTTATGTGATATTTTGTCCCAACAACCCTAGAAAAAGAACACCCAATCCTACCCTCAAAGACGTATCTTTATAACCACCATTTCCCATGTGGCTGCCTATCCTGCCCACATTCTGAACAGTTGTCAGACCCTATAATGAAGACACAGTAAATGGAATTTTTTATTCACTGGCCCCTGGATTCAAATTCAGGAAGGAGAGTTAAAATCAAGGATGTAATAAGTTTATGTCTGGTTTTGAACTACATGATGTATGATAATATAACAACTAGAATATAATAATATTCCAACAAAGGCAATTAGAGTCATCACACTGCTTTATTTGAGATCCAACTGAATCTATAGTGCATTATTGATATTTCCCCTCAACCATCAGTAAAGAAATGGAATTGAACCATGAATATTTTACATCTAGAAGCCATCAATTTGGAAACAGCCTTCAAAATTACACACATAACAAGGATCTGGAGATAATCCTCACAAAATGTTTTAGATTAATTTTGATTTTAAAATGTTGTCCATATAATTCTTAGGCAGCATTATTTTTCCACTGTAATAAATTTCTAGGATTGGACTGTATTCTATTCCAATTTGTCACTAAGAATAAAATCACACACTTCAGATACAAGAGGAAACTGTGAGGTTTACTTCATGCAGCAGGGACTCCCACACAACTGACCTAGAAACATCCGAAAGTTGTTACAATAGCTGTCTTTGAACTTAGCCAAAAAAAACTTCAGAATTTCCCGTCAACAAAAATCTCATCTGGGCCTCTGGAACCTATAATTAGCCAGTTTTCAGGTTTAATTTTTTCCAATTTCTTTTGAAGCTTCTCTTTCTAGAAATATTTCAATCTCCTGATGGAAAGTGTTTGATGTGAAATGGCCTTTGACCCAAGCAATGGTATTCATGGTGTTTTTAAGGTGCTCTTTCTGTATACCCAATATTTTGGTCTTCATGGTTTTAGATACAAAAGCAAAAAATGAATATGATGCTGAATTATATCAAAGTTCACTAATTTAAAATTCAGCAATTATACAAATAGAAGAGATAAACATATCAATAAATCCAAAAATAAATCAAATTTAGGTCCTGTCCCAGCTGGGAACTCATACTTGAGCTTTCTTTGAGGTGTTCATACCAGAATTCTACTCTTCCTATGGAAATATTAAGAACATCAGCCACTCTTCACAACTGGTGGGCTTCCAACCCCGTCTTCCAGGGATGAGTGTGCCATGCATGCCTGTATTGATGAGCAGCCTGCCCTTGTTCCTAACCTCCATGATTTGGGGGTTTGGGACACCTCCTCTGCCCCAGCCCTCCCCCGGGTGCCCTCGTAGGAGTGGTGATCCTTGGTTAAAATGGAATTCCTCACATTGCCTGATTTCAAGCTTTTCTACAAAGCTGTGGTCACCAAGACAGCATGGTACTGGCACAAAAATAGACACATAGACCAGTGGAACAGAGTAGAGAGTCCAGATATGGACCCACAACTGTATGGTCAAATAATCTTCAACAAAGCAGGAAAAAATATCCACTGGAAAAAAGACTTTCTCTTCAATAAATGGCGCTGGGAAAATCGGACAGCTATGCATAGAAGAATGAAACTTGTCCATTCTCTTATGCCATACACAAAAATAAACTCAAGATGTATAAAAGTCCTCAATGTGAGGTAGGAATCTATCAAAATCTTAGAGGAGAACATAGGCAGTAACCTCTTCAACATCAGCCACAAAAACTTCTTTCAAAACATGCCTCTAAAGGCAAAGGAAACAAAAGTGAAAACTAACTTTGGGGACTTCATCAAGATAAAAAGATTCTGCACAGCAAAGGAAACAGTCAACAAAACAAAGAGGCAACCCACAGAATGGGAGAAGATATTCGCAAATGACACTATAGACAAAGGGCTGATATCCAAGACCTATAAAGAACCCCTCAATCTTAACACTCAAAAAACAGATAATCACATCAAAAAGTGGACAGAATACATGAACAGACATTTCTCCACAGAAGACATAGCAATGGCTAGCAGACACATGAAAAAATATTCATCATTGTTAGCCATCAGGGAGATTCAAATCAAACCACATTGAGATAACCACCTTATACCAGTTAGAATGGCCAAAATTAATAAGACAGTAAAAAACAAGAGTTGGAGAAGATGTGGAGAAAGGGGAACCTCTTACACTGTTGGTGGGAATGCAAATTGGTGCAGCCACTTTGGAAAACACTATGGAGATTCCTTAAGAAATTAAAAATAGAGTTACCCTATGACCCTGCAATTGCATTACTGGGTATTTACCCCAAAGATACAGATGTATCGAAATTTAGGGGCATCTGTACCCCAATGTTCATAGCAGCAATGGCTACAGTTGCCAAACTGTGGAAAGAGCCAAGATGCCCTTCAAGAGATGAATGGATAAAGAAGATATGGTCCATATATACAAAGGAGTATTATGCCTCCATCAGAAAGGACGAATACCCAACTTTTATATCAACGTGGATGGGACTGGAAGAGATTATGCTGAGTGAAATAAGTCAAGCAGAGAGAGTCAAGTATCATATGGTTTCACTTACTTTGGAGCATAAGGAATAGCGTGGAGAACTTTAGAAGGAAAGGAAACGTGAATTGGGGGATATCAGAGGGGGAGACGAAGCATGAGAGACTGTGGACTTTGAGAAACAAACTGAAGGTTTTGGAAGGGAGGGGAATGGGGGGATGGGTGAGCCTGGTGGTGGGTATTATGGAGGACGCATATTGCATGGAGCACTGGGTGTGGTGCATAAACCATGAATCTTGGAAGACTAAAAAAATAAAATAAAGTTTAAAAAAAACGGAGTTCAGCTAATTATCCTTTCTACCTGCAAGGTGTCCCCTACCATCTGCATGGTTGAGGGGATGAAGGAAAAGCTACAGAAATGGAGTGGGCAAGTGAAAGGAAAGTGGCTGAGAGAGGAGCTGGGAAAGACCTTGGATGCCAGCGGAGAAGGGCCATAGGGTCAGATCTTTCTCTGAAAGCCATTGTTTGATTCCCGGTGCCTCCTAACACATGTGGGCCGCCATGTTTACATCCGAATGTCACGAATGCCAAATTTTATAAATGACTTATTTGCCATATAAAGTGCAATCAATATTATTCCCATAATAATGGAGTTTCTCAAAGTTGAGTAGTATATATACTAAAAAGAGAGAGAGAGTGCGAGCAAACAAACTTTTAATGGTGACCAATCATTTTCATCATAAAGTTATTATGGCTGTCTGACAGGCATCCCCCTCTCTCAAAGATATTCAAGTCCTTTTTTCTGGAACCTGTAAATACTACCTTGTATAATCAAAAAAGGGAAGGTAGTCTGAAGACATGATTAAATTGAGACTCGAAATAGGGAGGTTATCCAGGAGTATCTTGGTGGGTCCTAAATGCAGTCATGTGTGTCTTGTAGGGGACACATGACTGCACTTGTAGAGGCATAGGTCAGTGTTGCACAGACAGAGGAGAAGGCAGAGGAGAGAAAAGTTTGAAGATGTAGCCACAAGCCAAGGAAGACTCATCACCATCAAAAGCTGGAAGAAGAAAGGAACAGATTCTCTTCTGGGGTTTCTGGAAGGAGGGAGGCCCTGCTCATACGTTGATACTGGCCCAGCATTAGTGATTTGGGACTTCCAGTCCCCAGAACTGTGATAAAATACATTTCTCTTATTTGATGTCACCAAGTCTGTGGGAATTTGTTACAGGAGCCTTAGGAAACAAATACAGCTACCGATTATTTCTATTATAAAGTTGAGGTAGAGACATCAAAGAATGGATAAATTCCTTATTCTTATGTCTGTAATACACCTGCAAAAAATCCCAACTAATTTATAAATTAAACAAAAAGGAAACTAGCCAATAAAAGAAATGTAAGTTGCAGGATGACTGCAAAATTTGTCACCATTTGCACCGGGGTTACAACTCTGAGAGCCATGGTACCTGCCTAAAACACCTGGTGCCATCTGCAGACTTAAATCTCCCAGCACTCTTCCCTGGTCGAACCACTGTGGGACAGGGAAACCCACCATGCTCAATATTTACCATTGACATACCCAGGCTGTCTCTGTCCTTTTCTCATCGCCCTTTGAAATGCAAAGAGAACTAATTGGTGGCAATGAAGGAGTGAACCCAGACCCCAGCAGGCCTTGGTAATATTTAGAGGTGAGCCCCTAAAACAGTGCTCCTTACACTTTGGTGTGCAGCAACAGATCTGGGCATCTTCTGGGCACCATCGGACAGTCCAGCAAGCAAGTCCCCACCCAGGTGATGTCAATGTTGCTGGACCACAGTTTGAGAACAAAGGAGCTAAAGGACCCATCAGAAATGTGCTTACTTTACATTTCTTCATATCTTGATAGAAATCTTTTTCAAACCTTCAGTGAGTGTGTAGAGCCCCGGCACACACCCCAAGAGCTACATCAATCTGAGTCACACACCCATTGACTGAGACAGGCAAAGAAGACTGTGTTGGCAACCCCCACAGAGAATATCAGTGCTTAACGCACAACAGTGCATTACTTTTACGTGCCAAGACCACTGCCCGGTGAAGTAACGTGCATTCAGCAGTGTCTCTCCAGTAGCAGGTCCCCGAGCTAGGGGATCCCGGCTTGCAAATTCTCACAAGGGTACCATCTGCAACGTGTGGCCTGACGTGTGGGGCCACAGGGAGACCAGGCTGGAGTGCCGTGCACCAGCTCCGAGACACTTTGGTTCACAAGTGAACACATTGCCCTTCCGCCCATCTCCCAGCTTCTCGAACTGATCACCCGGCCCCATATCACATTTTCAGCAGTAAGTATCCTTGCTGAAATAGTGACCCATAATGTCTCTTTTGATCACTCTCTTCAAAGTACTTATGTGAGAGGAGGAGCAGAGAATACCGGAAGCCTGCACAGGTTGGGTCTCGTTTAACCAGCTTGTCTGTGACACGGAAGTAGGAAAATATGCGCGATGGTGTTCCTAGTCCTCATACTCATGTTAATTTATCATACTTAGGTTAGCTCTCAATTTTAAAAACTACACATAATTTAGGAAGACAAAAAGGGGTTTTCACATGTCCATTCAAAGGACATTCCCTTCTCCGTTTTACCAGGGTTCAATTAATTCTATAAACATATCATTTACTCTAATAAAATCAGAGGTAGACAAAGTCATTATTTGTGTGAAATTGGCAATATTGTTTATATTACAAATAACATGTCAAATTATGCAAATTCTATTATGTGTGTTTTTAAATAAAATAAGAATTTGTATAGTTATTGTTTAATACTATGTGCTTGCTTTTTAAAAATTTTTATAGTGCATGTGATTGAGATCTGGAAAAAGGTCAACATTATATTTTAAGTCTTTTCTATTGTAAAATAGGATATAAACACAGAAAAGCACATATCAATGAATATTTAAAAATTATTTTTACATAAAATTATTTTAATACATATTTGATCAAAAGACAGGCCCCCGACCTGGAAATGGGATATAGACGTAGCAGTTAGAAATCAATAGAAACATAAATATTAAGATCATTGACCATACAGAAACTATTAAAATTACATGTCTAAATACATGGGCACACACACAGACACTCACACTTACATTTGGATTCAGAGATTTTTTTGGATAAAATAAACTAAAATAAATTTAGAAGAAACCATAAAGTTATGTCACTCTTGCAGAACAGCTCTTAAGTAAAGCTCATACACACACAAAAAATGAAATGCCGAAGATTGACAAAATAGGCTTAATTACATTAGAATATAGAATATGTTACAAGTTAATTTTTTTTTTAAAGGGACAAACAACCCAATAAAGGAGTGGGCAAAACTTGTGAATATTCTGCCATTCACAGAAAAGAAAATGAGATCAGCCAATAAACATATGACTATATTCCTGCAACATCATTAGGAATCAGGGAAATGCAAATTAAACTGAGGATGAAATTCTATTTCAATTCCTCAGACTGGAAAAACTATTAATGGCTCAGTGTGTGACAATGAGGAGGCCGGAACTGGCAGAGAGGGCTCCTGGGTGAGCAATCCTGCACTACCCAGGGAAGATAAAGATGCATATTCCCTCCATGTAAGGGATCTGCTTCTAGATAACAAACTTTCTATTCTAGCCCGTGGAGTATCTGCCATACGCACACAAGGACATTCAGGACTTTTGCAGCCGTATTTTTAAAAGTGAGATATTGAGAGAGTTGGAGCGGAATTACTACCCCTCAGTAGGGGAATATATATAAATAAACGGGTTTATTCCAATATTGGAATTCCGTAAGACAATTGATTGAATGAACTGTATCAGCACATATCAACACACGTTGACGACAAAAAGCAGGGTGCAAAAGGGCAAATACAGTGTGGTATAATATAAGTAAAAATATAAGAAGAGCAATAATAGAAGTTGCTTATGAATATAAACATATCTAGGGATACAAACATCTGCACAGCAATGATATACAAAACTTCAGCCTCCAGGGAGAAAGAGAAGAAAAATGGACAGGAGGCCAGTTTTACTGTATCTCTAACTTTTTTTTTTTTTTTAAAACAAAGAAAAGAACTCTGAGGCCAATGTAGCAAACCGCTAACATCTGTTAACTCTGGGTGGTCGACACATGGTTAACTGTTATACTATTGTCATTGCTTTTTGGTATGTTTGAATTATTTCGTATAAAAATAAAAATGCTTAAAATCAAAATTGTCAATTTATTTATTTTTCCAGTTAAATGACATTTTTTATATCTTCAAATGGTTGATTTCACGACTTGCATGCTTTTAAAATATTTTAATGATGATCACACCCAAAAGATGTGGCAACCGTTGCTTTGTTTCAGCGTACAGCAGCGGGGAGGGGAGGAGAGCGGTCATCCATGAACACGTGAGTGTGTGCTTACGTGAAAGTCAGAGCTCATAAAAGACTGAGAGCTTTTGGCACGGGAAGGTAAGTCGACAGCAGGATCCAGGCTGGAAACGAAAGAGCCTGGAGGCAGAGGTCAGTTGCAGTAGTGGGTGACCCAGCAAAGTTATGAAGTCTTAGCCAGGGAGTGCAAAATTAGAGACTAAACAAATCTATTTTAATGGCAAATTCAACAGGATTTGGCAATCAAACCAACCTAAAGCCACGTACAGGTCAGCACCCTGAGATTTTATGTCTCAAAGGAAGCAATATTAAGATAAAGGAAACAGCATTTTTAAATGGAGAGATAGCAAGTCCTGTTTTGGATATGCTCAATTTTGGTGAAGTACTTGAATGTACAAAATGCTCTTCCTTTTTTTCTTAAGATTTTATTTATTTGAGAGAGAGAGAGAGAGAGCGTACAAGAGCAGGGGGAGGGGCAGGGGAGAAGCAGACTCCCTGCTGAGCAGAGAGCACAAAAATGTAGGGTTCCATCCCAGGATCCTGATATCATGACCTGAGCTGAAGTCAGATGCTTCACCAACTGAACCACCTAGGCACCCTGAAACGGTTTTCTGAGTGACCACATGTCACCCGAATGACCTGGAATTTGGGTTGCTAGTGGATCGTGAATGTGCTGTCTCCCGGAGGAAGCTGGAGATGCCGGTCCACAGACACAGTGGAGGTCAGCCATAACAAGGCGGGGGAGGGGAGCTCCCCTCACAGCTCTCTGCCTTGATCTCCACCCCTTTCCATACATTTCCTTTCCTCTTCCTCCAGCCAATTTTTAATATTGGCTATCTCCTTAAGAGTGCAAGGGTCCTTATCACATCTTTATAAAAAGCTAATCAAACTATATCCCTTGCTTTAAGACGCACTATACACAGTATGAAATGACATATTCAGTTTGGTTTGCTTGTTTGGTTTGCTTGCTTGGTTAGTAGATCTTTTTCTGGGGTTTATTGCCTTTAGGAGTGAAAAAAACATCCCTAAGTGTTTCTGTATCATCACCACTACCACCAAGTAGGCCTCCCCCTAAGTCTAAGGATCCTGGGTATCTCACTCTTGGTCTACACAGCCCAACCTGCTTTAGTCTCCCCAAACACCCATATTTACCAATTCCCTAGAACTGATCTAGGATAGAGCATTGCAATCTGCAGAATTTCAGTCGCCTCATGACATGCTTATTCTTGGCCAGGAATGTCCAGAACATCTCCATAAATCTCTTTCATGTCACATATGCTAAAATGAAAGAGTATTTATCATTTCTCCCACCATTCTAGCTTAAATTTCTGCCTACCCTAAGGTATGACTCATAAAGAAAGGAATATGGAAACATTATTATTTATTCAATATGTACTAGTTCCAGGCAAAAATCTAGACACTGGGATATAGTAATAAATGTTAAAAAAATAAAAATTTGTATTCTTATAGAGTTTATATCCTTCGGAGTATAGTATATTAAAAATATATAAGTAAAACATCAAACAAATCATTAAACTAAAGCAAGAAAGGAGAAAAGTTATTCAGGAGGATTTACAGGTTTAAATAGAGTTTGCCAGGGAAAGATTCACGTAGCATATGACGAGAACATAAAATTAAGCAAAGACCTCTGAGATGTAAGGGATTTTACATGCAAGTAATGAGGGGATGAGTGTCCAAGCAGAAAGCACAGCACATGCAAAGGCCCTGAGGAAGAGCTTCTTGCTGTGCCAAAGAAACAGCGATGAGGCTGATTTAACTAGAAAGTGAGTGAATGAGAAGGAGAATCTTAACCAAGACATTGTCAGAGGATGGGTACCAAGCTACAGGGTTATTAAGGCCAGAGTAAATATTTTTCCTTGTACTCGGGCTGAAATGTGGAAGACACACACACTACACCTAAATACCTGTGCACCTCACACCTGCATGAGTGCACACACGCATACACACACACACACACACACACACACACACACACACACACACACCCCTCCCTGGGACAAAGAACTTTTTCAAAGACTTTGAGGTCCAACTCCATGTGTAAGAAAAATAACGTTCCCCCAAATAATGGAAACAAGAGTTGATACACCAGCCCATTTATATTTTTAAAAAGAGAACTCCTAGACTTTTGGTCTGAAGCAAGCTTCCCCAGCAGCTCTGGGGAGCCCCAGGTCTCATGTCCACAACATTCTGCAGCTCACAATGGGCCCCCACCTAGAATAAATGGCGAGGACCCCAAAACAAACTTTTGCTCGCACCTCAGAATGAAGAGAGTGCTTACTGTTACACTAAGAAGAATGCCCCACCTTCATTAAGTTTGAGTCCTACGCTGTATCGAGCACTCTTTATATTAACAACAAAATATTTTTCAATACATTCAGCTATTATATTCACTATAATAATGTAAAGTTACTAGTAATTGAGAAAATATATTTGCATACTAAAAGAGAACTCCTCCCAAAATAAAAAATAAAAGTAAAAAATATATAAATAAAAGGGAACTACCCTGGAATTCTAGCGACTGAAATGGCCTTGAAACTTATCAGGTCAAACCTCATCTGTAAGAGTTGACAAGAGCTTCAGACTTGAGATTTCCCGCTTCCTTGCATCTCCTTCTTGCTGTTCTTCATGACAAGGTGGTTCTTTCATGAGCCTCACTTTCTCTGGTTCCTTCCTGCTCTGGGGCCTTCTTTCCTTCTTTTTGAGATAAGACACAAGATCAAGTCTCCAGGTTTATCCACTCTTAGTGATACTTTGAGTTCTGTTTTCTTGATCTCTCTTCTGGTGCTACTTCCAATTCCTTCTAAAAAGATAATAAGTAGAAAGGCTTTCAAATTTCCTCACAATAAAGAGCTCTGTTATTTGTGTGTAACTTTTTTTTTTTCTGCTGAAAAGGTTTCCATAATCCTCATATAGCGGATGACATCCGCAGGTACAGAAGGCACTCCTTCCTCACATTGCTATCAAGCTAACACTGCTGTGCATGCTATGCTTCGAGGCAACGTGTGCCGATTGTCAGCTATTGCTGTCTACAAGGGTACACAAGAAATGGTCACTTTCTCAAAGGGGTTCAGAATCCCTTTCCCTCGGTGGTGCCGAGATAGGTATGTATGTAAATAAATGCATCCTAGTCAAAAACATTCTGATAGGAATATGTCATGTGGAATTAGAGGAACATCAAAGCAGCTTTCAGGGCAAGTCTGTGGTCAGATGAAACGTCTGGGCTGGTATCACTCAGTCAGGTAAGAGTCTCGGGGTGGCGGGGGGTGGCGGGGGTGGAAAGGCCACCAGACAGATGGAAGAGCAAATGCAAAGGCAGAGGTATGGATTAACATGACCTTTTGGTGAAGTTCAGTTGGCCTGGTGGTACCTGGAACAGGGTGGGGTCAGGAAGGAAGAGATCGATGGGGATTGGCTCTGATGCGGAGGGTGGAAAGCTTTGTGGGCTCAGCCAAGCAGCCCAGAGCGTATCTGCTTGAAAAGGAGTGCTGATGCGGAATGCATGCAGAAGGAAGTATGGTGAGAGTCTCTGGGGATGGGAGGCCGTCAGTAAGTGGCCACACTGTCCTAATGTACGAGAGGACCTGCGAGGCTGTGCTACCTTTCTCCTAGCCCATCAACCCAGACGGCTGACCTTGATTTTTCTTTTATTCCATTACACTTCCAGTGACATACTTTTCAGAGAACTACCTTTTATTAAAACAAGATAAAATAAAATGGAGCACACGTTTATTCTATTTAAATACCCTTTTGAAATTAATTGACAATTATTAATATATAAGTATCTTATAGATGTGTATGTGTGTGTATGTATGTGTATACACACACACACACACACACACATATATATATATATATATATAGAGAGAGAGAGAGAGAGAGAGAGAGATTTATTTTAAGGACCTAACTCACACAATTATGAAAGCTGGTAGATCCAAAGTCTGAAGTGTGGGCCATCAGACTGGAGTCCCAAGGAAATGGAGTCCCAAGGAAAGCTATTGTTCAGGTTGAAAGATCATCAAAATGGAGAATTTCCTCTTGCTGGAGATGGGGCAACCTTTTGCTTCATCAGGCCTTCGACTGATTGGATGAGGCCCACCAACATTACAAAAGCCTATCCACGTTATGAAAGGCCATCCAGTTTCCTCCAAGTTCATTGGTTTAAATGGTAATCTCATCTAAAAACACCCTCACAGAAACATTAAAAATAATCCTTGACTGAATCGCTGGGCTCTGTGACCAGCCAAGATGACATAAAATTAGCCATCCCAAGAAGGGCAAGGAAGAATAGAGAGGAGTGTAGAATGCATCTGTGTGCATATAAGAATCTGTATCTTGTTGCTGAGCATGGGCTGGACCTGACGTGCTCCATACATGAAGCACGATGGATATCCAAAAATCGGCAATGCATTCAAAAAACCCACAAAAACATAATATTATTTTATGTGTCCAGTTAGATTGAAGATTGACATAAAAGCCAACTTTCTCTCTCGATTCTCTGTGGATTCTGTGGAAATGTACTATCCCTAGACTCACTTTCCACGGCATCCAGAAAAATATTTCGATGTGGCTGTTCAGAACATGCATACTTTATGTCCATGTGAAATAAATGATTTTTTGCAACCTTAACAGATCATAAAAACTGCCATGGGAAGGATTCGGCTCTGACATCCAAGCAGGCCGCACTCCAGTACCCTGTCATATACTGGCATGGCCCATGTGGCTTTAAACCACTTTTTAAGCTATATTTAGAGCTTCTCAGGATATAAAAATTTGATCATACATTCCTTTATTTTTATGCTCAATTTCCCACTTCATCCCCTCTCACTTACTTTCCACTTCAAGTAATACCTCCTGTCAGAGTCGGTTGTGTCTAAAGCTTTCCTCCCTGGTTCTCTGAGGCACAAGCGTGCTCCCATCTAAAGCCATCTTCCTTTCTTCACATCAGGTTGTCTGACCCATGAGAACGCAAGCCTTTGCAAGGAGGGGAAGAGTTCAGACCTTAGTTTTGCGGTTTCCATACTCCAGGGCCTCCCTGGAGACAAGGAGATGACTGAGAAAACCCACGCCCACACCCGCACTGTGCCAACAAGGCCATTTGGACATTTTTCAGGAGAAAACTGGAAAAGTATTTGTTTATGGGAGAAAGTTTCCTGTACCCAGACTGACACGCTGGAGGATGGGAGGTCTTGGAGCAGCACGTGTAGAGGGGGTAAAAGAGTCTTCTGGAATAAGAAATTATTCAAGATAAGAAGTGAAGTGAGGGCATGATCTGCGGCCCAGCCATGGCACACTTGTCATCTGGATTAGGACAAGAGCCAGCCTTCGGGAGGGTCAGTGGTGCAGTGGCCTTACCTTGCTGTACCTTTGTGAACTCAGGGGCAGATTTCACCTTTCTTTGATTTGAGACTATGTGATAGTCAGTTAGTGGGAAAGATGAAAGTAAAATTATAATGGTACAAAGGGATTTTCACAATGGTTTGAGAAGAAAAGACCTGTGAGAATGCAGAAAACCTCAGAGGATACAGGACAAGGCGATTTCTGTTACTTAAGTAACATCCTTCCTGACTGAAGACAAAGGCATTCTGCCAGCTTCTGTTGGAGACTTTAGGGGGAAATTATTTTTCTTATTCAATATAATCATTTTCAAGATTCCTTGACTATGAGGACATGTTTCGAAACGATTTTTTTTAAAATAAAGCCCTTTTAAAAGTAGATAAAAGGTGAGTTGATGCCTGAATTGTGCTTTGCCCCTCCTCCTTAATTCTTGTGGAAAGTGGCGCTAATACAGAAAGTGAATAAATATATCTATCTGCTGGGGAAAAAATGCCAAGAAATTGCCATCAAATTCCTAGTGTTTTAATTTAAAAAATAATTAAGGGACTATAACCTGTTTGGTATTTCCACCTTCTCATCTTTTAACTTGACCCCTTTAAATGGAATTATATGTAAATTACTGAGATTCAGGACATTTTTTTCCAAATTCACAAAAATCCAATAAAATCGTCAAAACTCATGACAGCTGATCCCATGATAATTGTGGAACCAAAATCAAATGATCTTCAGGTAAGGAAATTTTAGAAATGTATGACCATGAATGATAACTTTCCTTTGGCTCGATTTGCTCCCAGTGCTGCACAGGGGAACAGTGTATTGACAAGGGACCATGTTTGGAAGAGCCCCATGGTGTTTCTCCACAGCTCCCTGTGCATTGATTCTGTGAGTTTTTTCACGAGAGAGCTAGAATCAGCCACTACATCATCTTTATCTTCATTTATTTCTATTTAACTGAAGGAAAAAGAGCTCCTCTCCATTGCATCAAAAGTAACACCCAATCCTACAGGAAAAAAAGTGATGTAAAGTGATAAATCATTTTTGAAAATTTCAATAGATCTTTCCTGTTAATGATCAGATGAAAGCAATATAGCCTTTCCCCATCTCACTCGTGCTTCTGAGTGAGTACTTGGCTCAGTCCCTGACCTTAAGCAAGAAAGAAATCACTACTAGCAATGGGGAGCAATGTCCCTGCCCGAGAGGGAACATGCTCTTAAACCAACACCAGAGGGGAAATTGTAACTTAGCGTTGCAATTACCTGACTTCCTATGATGGTCTTTTCGTGACGCATATCCACATATACAAGTTCTTTTCTAAATTCATAGCTCAGCTCCTGCTTTCTAATTTTATGTAGCTAATATCCTCACACTATTCAAGGACTCTTCATTCCCTCCGTCACTTTTAGAAAGAAAAGGAAATTATTGTAATAAGGAGAGTATTCTTTAAGGAACCTAATCAGTTAGATGGTGAAGAGATTTAAAAGCAAATTCAAAGACTTGGAAAGTAATAAAAAGAAGAAGAAATCTCCAGAAATAGGTTTGCATCCCTGATGTTGTCTTAGAGTGTCTCAGTTAAGGAAATGGATTAATCAGTAGAGTGCATTAAGTGGAATCAACTGACATGATTTCTAGTCTGAGGATAAATGTGAAGAAAAAGAAAAAACAAAAAACAAAAACCGCTGCAAGGCCAACCTTTATTTGTTTGGAGAGTTTTGCTAAGAAGGAACAACTGTAAAAACATCTGCAGGCAGCTGGTACTACATTTCCATCACCACAGGGCAGCTGAGATTCATCCAAGCATCTCTGAGGACATCAAAAAAGGATGAGCCTAATTGCTTTAGCCTTGGCTGGTTAAATAGTTAAGTGCAGGGCTGGCTCTCACTGGGTGCGAGGGAAATCAGTGATCGTGTGATGAGATTGAACAAGAACATCCTGATAGAGCTTCCCTTCCCAAAAGCTCTCCCCGGGGTGCAGCGTGAGACGGGGTCAGCTCGGGATGCTCTAACTCGGCAAAGAGGAGACGCTTTATGGTCCGACGCTTTTAAAGACTGCAGAAGACATTTATTTTTCTGAAACCTAACCCTTTTGGGGAAAGTGAAGCTTCTAGGTTGAAGGAAGGCAGTATTCTTTCAGATTTAAGCTGAACAAAGCACTGTCTTTTAAGACAAATTTGGCCCATCATACCTGTGAAATGGACTGCACTTACTTATTTTGCTAGAAATTAGTTGCTACTGTTCACTGATTTTTTTCCCATTCCGTTTTTCTTCCTCAGTGTTCTTGTAGATGTTAGTCTAGTTGTGGCCATGCAGAGCATGCTTCCTTAGGGCTTATCCCCCCCTACGTTTCTACTGTGATGTCCCTCCTCTGTTCCTTTCCCAATACAGTGGTCAATTTGAACAGAGAACTCTACAAACGCACCTGAGAAATCCGGAGAAACCACCACCATCAAAGTGCTGTGACCAAAAACACTTCACCTTGGACCATTCATTTTCTCCAGCTTGTCACCTCCCTCAAAGGTGAAATTCACTTTTGGATAATGCTGGTGAACGATGTCTCTATAAGATGTGACATCTACCTACCAAGTGTAATTTGGACCCATCGACCTTATTATAATGATGTCCTACTAACACTTCCTTTTCATGCTGTTGTGTGTGTGTGCAGAAACAGTCATGTAATGCTATTATTTTACTGTACCACTGTTCCTAAGAAGGGCAGAAAAGAAATAAGCCATCATTTGTTCATTTGGGATAAACGTACTTCTCCTTACCACAGATGGAATTAAATATCAGCACTTAATTAATTTCCTTGGACACAAAGATAAAGTTCATTGTGAAGACTTCTGAGTGAATCCAGAAGAGAGCTAGAAGAAAGAATTTCCATTTTTTGTTAATGGAAGACAAAGGGTTTACCCAAAGACCACCTCGAAAGGAAAAGATATCTAGACCCATGGATGATGTCAAGATTTCGGAAATCCCTAAAGTGGAAGAGAAAATCTGCTAATCATGTACATTTTCTACGAAAATATTTCATCAGATTTTCAAATAACTCAAAAAGCTTCAAAGTTACTCTGAGGGAAAGCTGTTAGAGTCTATTATTTTTAAGAACTACAACTTAACCCTGAAGGGAATCTGGGAAGCAGTAATTACATGAGTAGATCCTACAGTGCTCCATAACATACAGACGTGCCCTGACTTACAGGAAAGGAGTGAGGTGTAAAAGGCTCCTGGCGTGAACTACCCATGAAGAAGTTGCCAGAGTCCTGTTTGCAGGCTGGTCCACTTGGCTTCCTGTGAGAAAAGCAAAGGCACTGGTTAGCTATCATCATCACGTTGAATATTACTTCCCTCGTACTTATTTATCTTATAACCAGAAGTTGGTACCTTTTGACCACCTTCCTCCAATTCCCCTCCCACATCCCCCTGCCTGCTCTGGTAACCAAATGTCTGATCTCTTTTCCTTTCTTTTTTTTTTTTTTTTTTTATGAGTTTGGCTTTTTTTTTTTTTAATTAAGATTCCACATAGAAGTGAGATCATACAGTATTTGTCTTTCTCTGACTTATTTCACTTAGCATAATGACCTCAAGTTTCATCCATGTTGTTGCAAATGGTAGGATTTCCATATTTTTCATGGTTGAATAATATCCCATTATATTTATATACCAAGGCTTCTTTACTCACTCATCCACTGATGGGCACATAAGTAGTTTCCATGTCCTAGCTATTATAAATAATGATGTTATGAGCATGGGGTTCTATATATCTTTTTGAGTTAGTGTTCTCTTCTCCTTTGGCTATATGCCCAGCAGTGGAATTGCTGGGCAATGTGGTAGCTCTATTTTAAGTTTTTAAGGAAACCCCATACTGTTTTCCACCAATTTACATTCTACAAATTTACATCCCCACCAACAATGCACAAGGGTTGTCTTTACTCCACATCCATGCCAAAATTTCTCATGTCTTTTTGGTAATAACCAAAGGAGAAGGAGAGACATGATATCTCATTGAGGCTTTAATTTGCATTTCCCTAATGACTAGTGATGTTGAGTACCTTTTTATGTACTTGTTGGTCTTTTGAATAGTTCTTTCAGAGAATAGTCTATTCAGGCTTTTTGCCCAATTTTAATTAGATTATTATCATTAATTTTAATTTCTTGACATTTTATTTATTTATTTATTTATTTATTTATTTAAGAGAAAGCATGAGTGGGGGTGGGCGGAAGGACAGAGGAAGAGGAAGAAGCAGGTTCCCCGCTGAGCAGGGAGCCTGATGCAGGACTCATATCCCAGGACCCTGAGATCATGACCTGAGCCAAAGGCAGGCACTTAACTGACAGAGACACACAGATGTCCCTTTTAATTATTTTTGTTATTATTATTATTGTTATTGAGTTCTTCATATGTACGTTTTTTATGTTTTCGGTGTTAACCTCTTATTAGATATATGGCTTGCAAAAAAATTTTTCCCATTCCACAGTGTGTCTTTTCACTTTGTTGATGGTTTATTTTTCTGGGTAGCTTTTTAGTTTGATTTAGTCCTGCTCATTTATTTTTTATTTTGTTGCTGTTCTTTAAGTGTCATACTGAAAAACTCATCAGTAAGACCCATGTCAAGGAGACTTATTCCTGTTTTCTTTTCAGATTTCATGGTCTCTGGTCTTACATTTAAGTCTTTAATTTATTTTGAATTAATTTCCACGAGTGGTATAAAATATGAATCCAATTTTCTCTCTTTTATATGTGAATATCCAGTCATTCCAGCACCATTTATTGAAGAAACGGTCTTTTATCCAATGAACATTCTTGACTCCCATGTCAAATATCGGTTGACCATATATGTTTGGGTATATTTCTGGGCTCTTGATTCTGCTCCATTGGTCTATTTGTTTTCATGCCAGTACCATACTGTTTTGATGACTATAGCTTTGCAGTATAGCTTGAAATTAGGAAATGTCTTACTTCCTACACTGTTCTTCTTTTTCAGGATTTCTTTGGGTATTGGGGGCCTTTCGTGATTCCACAGAGAACTTAAGACTGTTTTTCTAATTTTGTAAAATATGCCATTGGAATCTTAATAGGGACTGCATCGAATCTATAGATGGCTTTAGTAGTATTGGCATTTTAGTGATATTAATTCTTTCATTCCATATAGAATATAGAATGCCTTTCCATTTATTTCTATTTTCTTCAATTTCTTTCAGTCATATCTTGTGCTTTTCAGCAGAGAGATCTTTCACTCCTTCAATTATATTTAGTTTGAAGTATTTTGTTGTTTTTGATGCTATGGTAAATAGGATCAATTTCTTTATTTCTTTTTCAGGAATTGTATTGCTAGTACATAGAAGCATTACTGATTTTTGTATATTAATTTTGTATCCTGCAACTTGACTGAATTTGTGGATTAGAGCTGATAGTTTTTTGGTTTGGTCTAATAGTCTTCAGGCTTCTCTTTTTTTAAAAGATTTCATTTATTTGTAGAGAGAGAGAAAGTGATAAGGACAGAGATAGCAAGAGAAGCATGAGCTGGTAGGAGAGGGAGCTGAGCAGGAAGCCTGATGTGGGCTGAATTCCAGGACCCTGGGATTGTTACCTGAGCTGAAAGCAGATGCTTAATCACCTGAGCCACCCACATGGCTTTCTTTAGGATTTTCTGTGCGTAGGTTATGTCCTCTGCAAATAAAGACGATTTCATTTCCTAATTCTGATATCTTTTATTTCTTTTTCTTGCCTGATTGCTCTGGCTGGGACTTCCCATCCTACACTGAAAATGAGTGGTGAGAACAAGTACCCTTGTCTTGCTCCTGATCTTAGAGGAAAAGCTTTCGATCTTTCACCAGTGGTTATTATGTTAACTGTAGGCTTGTCATATATGACCTTTATCATATTGAGAAATGTTCCTTCTATGCCTAATCTGTTAAGACTCTTTATCATAATTCATTGATGAAGTTTGCCAAATGCTTTTTCTGTGTCTATTGAGATGATTGTAAGACTCTTTGACTCCATCCTGTTAATGGATGCATCACGTTGATTGATTTGCATATTGATTTGTGTTGAGCCATCTTTTTACCCCAAGGATAAGTCCTAGTTGATCATACTGAATGGTTCTTTAAGTGTGCTGCACATTCGGTATGCTAGTATTTTATTGATGATTTTTCATCTCTATTCATCAAGGATATTGGCCTATAGTTTTCTAGTAGTATCCTTTTCTGGTTTCGTTATCAAGATAATGCTGGCCTTGTAAAGTGAGTTTGGTGTGTTTCCCACTCTTCAAGTGGGTTGTTCAGGACACTGGTGTTTAATGGTGCTATTACCTTGTCAAATTTCTTGTTTTGTTCATGCATCATTCTCCTATTTCATATAGTTGTCTGTGTTTTCTTGTAGTTCACTAAACTTCCTTTAAAGGATTATACTGAATTCTTTATCTGACAGTTCATAGATTATTTTTTTGGGGGGGTCAGTTATTAGAGCTTTATTAGTTTCCTTTGCTGGTGTCATATTTATCTGACTTTTTGTGATCCTTGATTCCTACATCCGTATCTGTGTGTTTGAGTAATGAGCCTTCTCTCTCAGACTTTATAGGTTTACTCTGGCAGAGACAATTCTTCACTCATCAGCTCATTTTGGGTTTCTGGGTGTTCCTGATGGTCATGTTTTGGGGCTGGTGGAGCCTTCTGTTATGGTCTATTTGAGGTAAGGCAACAGTTTGAACTCTCAGGATGGGGATGGAAGTGTGTGCCGCTGGCTGAGGACAGTTGGATGGGACTATTGACTTGGTTCTCCTCCCAAGTGAGGATATAGGATGGGCTCCACGGTTGTGTGACTTCTCTGGTCAGGCTTTCAAGATGGCTGGGACTGGGCATTATATTCAGAAGTGCATGGGCCAGTGAATTAGCTCACCCAGTTCAGGGTGATCTGACAGGGTAGCAGGCCAGTACTCGGGGCCTATACAGCTCATTGTTTGGGGACCTGAATCAGGCCTGTGTGTGTAATGAGTTCCCTGGTTGGGAGGGCACTGGTTTTGGTTTGCAGGCAGGGGAAGTCACAGGCTTTCTGTTCAAGTGCCATGTGCATAAGGCTGTTGCATGGGTGTTGCCGTGTGCCTGGTTAGGTTCTGGTGAGGTTCCTTGGTTGGACAGACTGATTCCAGAAGGCTGGAATCAGTGATGAATGCGGCTATGACTCAGATTCTCTGCCTGGCTGCTGAGGGAGAAATAGTTCCGAAACAGGAAGACTCTTGGATTATTGTCTTCACTCAAGCTGAGTGACCCGATCCCCGCCCTACCCCATCCCAAGTTTTCTGACCAAACAGAGCCACTGGCTTTGCTCTCCCAACTGTCAGCGCTGTCTGCTCTTCGAGTGCCCCAGCTCAATCCAGGTGTTTCCACCAGCCCTTCTGGTCCCATGGGGCCGGCTGAAGCTCTGTCCAGCAGGTGGGGCTGTGTCTCAGCACCAGGCAGGAGCAGAGACAGGAGAGGCCACCCCAGCTACTCTCGACCTCCCAGATGGGCTGGCTAGGAGAGGACAGGAGCCACCCTCAGGCTGGGCTATGAACGAACCCCCTGCTGTGTGCGGCACAGCAAGCCTCCACACCCAGCACTGCCTTTGTTCTTGGGACAATCAGCTCTGCCTCCCCGTCTCACAGCGGGAGCACCCCTGAGCCACAGCTTCCAGGAGTGGTCACCAGACTTCTGGGACTGGAAGACCCTCTCCACAGCACTGGTGCTTGACTCAGCACTTTGCCGGGACATGGAAAAACAAGTCCCTGGGGCTGGCAAATGTCTTTGTCCGATGATCCAAATAAGACAGATCTGCACCCTGCTAAGTCCTCTGGTGCATCCTTATCGTGATTCTGCGAATGAGCAAAACCACTGGTCGGGATTACTACTTGGGCCCTGCAGGTGTGAACTCAGTATTCCAAGCACCATGTGCAGGTGGTTGCAAGAGCCTCCCTCCTTTCCCATCACAGTCAGATTCCCAGCGGCTGGGCCCTGAGAGTCCCCTGTAGTCTCCATGGTGGGAGATCAGAGTACAGGCTCCCACAAAGTGACCCACAGTGCTGAGGAGGGGCTGATTTCCCCACTGGTTCTCTTTTCCCACCGGAGGAACCGGAGGTGCAGGACGGGCCTCTCCACATGGTGCAGGGCTGTCCTGGAGGAGAGGCAATGAGGTCCAGAGCAGCCTCTGCTCTTCCCCTTCCGATGCGATCTGTCTTGGTCCCTAAAGTTCAGGGGGTGCTTCAGCCGCAGCCCGGTTCTAGGACTCTCTCGGTGGTGTCACAAAGTGGGGCAAAGTCAGGAACCACCACTGCGGCCACCTTGGTGACGTCACTCTCATTGGATATGTAATCCACTAGGTAAAACATATACTTGTAGAAACACATGTATTTTCACTTATTTGCATGTACATCAACAGTGATAAATCAACAATTACATTTATGATTATTTCTATTTCTGATTCAAATGCATGGGACATGTGTTGTGAATGAAGACGCTAATTGAGAGAACTAGAGACTAATAATAGATTGACAGAGCATCTCCAAAAGGAAATCTCTTTGCTTTCAGGTACAACCATCCGAAGACACAATGGAGGAAGAGTCTGGAGCAGAGACAAACTAGATTTAATGAAGGTAAAGGAAGAGAAAGAGAGGAAGGGAGTAAAACTTGTTCTTGTCTTCACAGGGTCATCGACACTGATGAACAATATTACCAGGAGTAGGGGGTTCCGGGGATTGCAGAGCTGCGGCGACCTGCCCGTGTGGGGCACGCCCTTCTCAGACCACGTCGATGCTCAAGGCAGCTTTCTCATCTTCAGGCTGGAAGTGCGACTGATATCATGACTGTTTCCCTAAGCCATTAGGTAGAACCCGGTCCCAGAGTCACACCCCGCTGACATGCTTCCAAAGCTAGTGTATCGTTTGTGACAGAATCCAAGTTTTTACCCGCTCCCCATATGTAGGAGAATTCTACTTGAGAGAGGAGATATTATAGGTAAGTAAGGAAATAGGACCCATGCACGGATGGTAAGAGTGTAACAGTTAGGTCAGCAGGTTCAAGGTTTGGGTTTCTCATTAGAGCTATCTTTTTTCAAACCAATTCCTTAGATAAAGTAACAATGGGAAAAATACGAATGACAATTACTAAGAGCACCACCTGCGGTCATCACCAAGGAAAACTGGCAAGGATGACTAAGGACGGATGTAAAAAGCTGCACAGGTTTCATGGGACCCGAGCTGGACGCAGGATCGTGTCTAGAAGTGTACGTGCGGCCGATCCCACGAGGTGTCCTGCCAGCTCTGTCTCCTGGTGGGAAGAGACACAGGAAGACTCTGATCCAGATAAAACTGAAGGGAAATTAGCAACAAACTAGAAGGCGTTCACAGAAGGGGGTCTCACCACAGCCTGAGATAACTCTGCCATCGTATCCTAACGTCAAACAAATTGTAAGTGTTGAAAGGTTTAGTTAAATTTATCGAGAGTTCTAACTTAAGGATATTTTAATTTTGTCTGCTTTTAGCGTCTAAAGTATTCTCAGGTGGGAGCAGATTTCCATGTGTCAGTTAAAAGCACAGAGCTGATGATTCTCCCCCTTACAAAGTCGGGTACGGAAAACACCCCTGCGGCTGCAAATATCGTGTCTAACACACTCCCCAAAGGCTCACCTTGTCGGCTGTGCGTTATCACTCAAGCTCATTTATACCTCCTTTGAACACCAAAACCTTAATATTTGGGGGTGAGGGAGGTAGTTAGGGTGAGCAGTGTCTGAATATTTGTCAGCTGTTTAAAGGGTGACAGGTGGATGAAATCACCAAAGTTTAAGATTATCGTAAGTCAGAGCAGGAGGCTGGCTGTCTCAACTTCTCTGTGTTGAACATCTAGTTTGAAACTCCTAGCTCTAAGCTCCGTTCTTAAATTCCCTACGAACACCAGACACGGTGCCATTTTCCACTTTATCCAAATTCAGTTAAGGCTCAAACGTGGACCTCTCTAATTACATTTTTTTTCTCTCTTAGCAACCATGCTACTGGTATTTAGGATTCACTGCATTTTTTGTTTTGTTTTGGCTGCAACAACTCTTCCAATGTTGTGATCGAGGCCCCACAAAATGAACTCTCTTCTGGAGTCTGATCTCCAGTTTGTCTGGATAATACTGTCTGAAACCCAGACACACTAAACTTCGAAGGATAATATTTGCATTTCATTAAGACTGATGAGAAGATAACATTTTTATAACGTACCGGAAGTACAGCAGTGACTATGACCTGACCTTTGCTCTTGCAAAGGCTTTATAATTCCCTGCTAGAGACAGGCATGGGATTCATTCCACGGGGCAGAGGGTGGCGTAGGGCTCCACAGACGCTCACAGAAAACCGGGCAGAGAAGTAGATCATGGAAACAAGTGTGGGCCAGGCTCATGCGTGAGGATATTTGGGAAAGCCTGGCAGAAGAGTTAGCCTTTAGACTGAATACTGAAAAGGTGGGTATTTTGTGCTGGAAGGGCTGTGGGAGGACACTATGGGCAGACAGAAGGGAGGGAAGAAATGTACTGATAAAGACAGCTAACCCCGGAACATGTCTTCTGAACCCAAGCCCATTCTAAGAGCTTTAACTATTGCCTTGTTTAATCTTCCCAACAACCCAGTAAGGTAAGTGCTACTTGCCCCCACTTGATAGATAAGAAAGCCTGAAGACATGGACAGAAATCTTCCCAAGTTTACAAAACCCCAAAGTGGTGAATGAGAGGCTGGACCCAGGTGGACACTTTCCAGGGTCCGTGCATGTGGTTAAGGAGCAACGGGATGGTGTGAGCAGACATTTGATGCGTATGAAGAACGGGACAACCAGATGCGCAAGGACACTCGTGTGGTGTGCCTTGTCTCATCCTCAAACTAAGGAGCTTAGAGTTTATCCAAATGGAGTTGATGGAGAATCACTACAGAATCTTAGAGCAAGAGAATTCAATGTGTTTTAGAAAAATGGTTCTAGGGAACCATGGATGAACCTGGATGGTTCAGTTGTTGAGCAACTGTTTTTGGCTCAGGTCATGATTCCAGGATCCTAGGATCAAGCCCCACATCTGGCTCCCTGCTCATCGGGAAGCCTGCTTCTCCCTCTCTCACTCCCCCTGCTTGTGTTCCCTCTTGTGTTGTGTCTCCTTCTGTCAAATAAATAATCTTAAAGGGGGGGAAAAAAAAAAAAAAAGAGGGCGCCTGGGTGGCTCAATGGGTTAAGCCTCTGCCTTCAGCTCAGGTCATGATCCCAGGGTCCTGGGATCGAGCCCTGAATTGGGCTCTCTGCTCAGCGGGGAGCCTGCTTCTCCCTCTCTCTGCCTGCCTCTCTGCCTACTTGTGATCTCTCTCTCTGTCAGATAAATCAATAAAATCTTAAAAAAAAAAAAAAGAAAGAAAGAAAGAAAGAAAAAGAAAACTGGTTCTGGCAGCCTCTGTGGATGGGACCAAAAGAAGGGGGAGAAGTTACAGGACAATTATAAGGGAAAAGCCAGGAGACACAGGTCTAAGAAAGTCACCCATCAAGCCCAGCTATCTCCTCTGTAGAGTCAGTGAGGACCAAGGAGCCATAGCTTCAGGAGAAGACATCCTGGTGGTGGTGTCCTTTGGAACTTAGGTGAGTAGGTGAGAGAGTTACGGTGGGTGGGGATTGTGCTTATTAAGATCCTGCACTGCAGAGTGAGAAGAGAAGAGGCTCATCTTGTCCCCACCCCCTGCTCACGTGTCCTCACACTCTCCCGGTATCTCTCCCCCTGCCTCTGTCCCTCACTCCTCTCCCTAACTTCTAAGCAGCCCCTTTATTCACGAAATAAAATGAACAGACTCGCTCTGACTCCTAGTCACTTCCTAGCTCCCACCTTTAGCTTTCATTCCCTTCTCAGCCAAGTTGCTTGCAAGTGATGAAAGTGACATCCTCCTCCTCTCCCTTCCCTTCCTCACCTCCCGTGCGTGTTTCTACCAACCACCATCTGCGCTCTGCCTCCTCGGTGCCACAGAAATGACTCTGGCAAAGGGTAGCGAATTCGTCGTTCTCATCAGAGCTCCTAGGCACCCTCCAGCTCTTATCTTCCTGGGTCTCCACAATCACTCAGTATTCTAGAACTTTCCTTGGCCATACTTCAATCTCCTTTCCAAAGTACACATGTATTCAGTAGTATTTTTTTTTTAAATTATGGCACTGATAGGTGAATCTTTAAAACTTCAGAGTCAGACTCAATTGGAAGTTGTTTTGTTTATTGGTTTGTTTGTCCGTTTGACTTTCAAAAAATTCTATTTCTTAGAAATACAGCTTTCTCTCCCCTTTACTGGAAATGTCCTTATGCCATTTCACAATTTTGGTAGAGAAAAAGCTACCTAAAAAAAGATATTCGTCCACCATCTCAGTGGACATAGCCTAATGGATGTTCTCCCCTTGTGGGGTGACATGCCTCCCTCTCTCATTCTGGAGATGATTCACAACGATGTGATGGTGTTGTACCCTCTTCCATGTCCTCTGGGACCCTGAGAAGGGCATTATCTCTCTACCTTAACAAACAAAGAAAAGTATGGACTACGAAGCATTAAACCATTCTCAAGGGGAGCTTCCCTCTACTTGCTCCGAGGGGTACTGCCCTATTCATGAATCATTGAACCAAATCAATTAGAGTTTCAAAAAAAATTCCCAAAGCCTGACCAATGGATACAGAGTGAAAACTTCCTTACAACGATAGTTCCTCCTCGTTAAAGAATGTATGGAAACTCTCTGTAGAAAATATATGGATCGAGCATCATAACCCTATACCCCCTTTCCCAAGTTTATCAACTCCTGATGAAGTTTCCAGATAAACAGACACTGCTTCACGACAAATGGTCCCTGTAGAAAGATTGTAGAAGGATTCGCCTGCACCGTTTTGATGATGACATTATTCCCTCATGATTCTTCTTCTACACACCGTTTTTCTACCTCATGTTGGGATCTTCCTTTCCACACTCTCAAAACTGGCATTACCTGGGTTTTTTCCTTGGCCTGTTGGTCTCCTTTCTCTCATTGTCCTGGGTGATCTTGGTATTTCTGAGGTTTTGGTGGGATGTACAGACTGGCATTCACAACCCTGCCCTGTCTCTCTACCTTTCTCTCTACCTGTGCTCAGCAGATATGCGGACAGGCTATGGGCTGCCCACCGGGCTTATCCCACACATTGTACATTGGACATGTGAACTCCACAACTTCCCATCAGAACTGGTACCCCCCCATATTCCCCCACTCTTGAATCTTGGTACCTCAACAAGCCAATCGCTCAAGCCAGAAATTTTAGAGTATTCCTAGGTAACTCTCCCAAAATGAACACTTCGTTAACTATGCATACATCCCTTATCCCGGCTCTCCAGGAGACGTCCTTCCTCACAAATTTGTTTCCTACTCTTCCTGGGTCATCCTCTAACTCTAAGGTCAGAGCATGGGGAGACCCACTAGCCTAGCATAGGAGAATATGGAAAAAGGGAGCATTTCTCTTAAAGGTAGTGGACATGTTTTTGTAGCCTTATGTCTGGGATTTTTTTCAATCACCATGTAGGGGAAATTTGTGAGCAAAAATACTTGGATCCGATATGCATATTCTATTGATATTAGCCAAGGCCCAAAGAGATTGAAACTACAGTTTAAGAAGAAAACACACAAGACGGGCGCCTGGGTGGCTCAGTGGGTTAAGCCGCTGCCTTCAGCTCAGGTCATGATCTCAGGGTTCTGGGATCGAGTCCCGCATCGGGCTGTCTGCTTGGCAGGGAGCCTGCTTCCTCCTCTCTCTCTCTCTGCCTGCCTCTCTGCCTACTTGTGATCTCTGTCTGTCAAATAAATAAATAAAATCTTTTTAAAAATAAATAAATAAGAAGAAGAAGACACATGAGAAATATGACAGCAAGTTCATCCATCAGAGAAGGAAAACAAATCCATAATTACACCAGTAGTTCACCTTCTGCATGACTTGCCTGACTCTACTGTTAATTGGGTCAAATATATAAACTATAACATCAGTCACTTTACTAGAGGGAGGAAAATTCTCCCAGGATATATTCTATTTAACCAATATGTCACCCTGACGCAGAACAATTCCCCCATATCTATTCATGTCACGTCAACTTACCCGGTCATCTCGTTTTGATTCCTCATATGGATTCCCTATAAAAGAGCCCTTCCCCGCCCCCAAAGGGAGAACAGGACAACTGAACAAAAGCAGGGTGGTAAAAAGAAGAGCTCCCATCCAGAGATACAAATGGCATTCAGTTGTGTGCAAGATACCCATGACTTTGCTTCCAAATCGGTAAAATTGAAATGTGTATGTCTGTAACTTACTTCGTCCTGAGAGCCTAACTGTCACTTGGCCCATTCAACTAAGTGTAAACCTTGGAAATGATTTAATGGGTCCCCCCTTACAAGTCCCGCCCATTGCTGATGCAAATGAACAAGATTTCATTTTCCATTGATCAAAACCATTCAATACATCTATAAATTGGCCATGGATTTTCACAGACGGAAATGATTCATCCGAAACAATTACAATTCTGAATTTGAAATTGAGCCCCAAGCTACTCCCCTCCCCCCACCCATGGCCAGCCCCGATCAAGATCAAAGATCAAAGCAGATCAAGCTGTTTTGGAGTTCCCGTGGTAAATGCAAGGAAATTTTACCTCTTTCCCGTGATGACCTCTGTCATTTTCTACACTTGGGAGGAGAGGGGAAGAAGGAAAGAAACTCAAAGTGTGTTCTATAGATACGTGCTTCCATGGGATTGCATCTATGGTTGTGGGACTGACTTCATGGGTGAACTTTCTCTACTGTGGGAGTTGGGGGGGCAGTTCTGAGAATGAGCTCAGGAGAGAGCAGGGTTTCAGAGTGTGATTCACCACCATGTTCAAAGGGGGGCACCTGCTTTTTAGAAAGTTATCTAGTACGTTGTGTGTTATCTTTCGTAAGAAACTAGTCCTGAAGAGGCAAGCGAGGGGCTAAAAAGGCATATTGACAGAAAGATGTTTAAATGTTTGACTTCGATGCTACACCATCTGCAAATCAGCCATTGTGGCAATCTAGTCCTTGAAGATACCAAACCGCCGTGTGTGTTGGCTGAGACAACTTGCGTTTAGAAGTATTCCAAACTGAGAGCTGACCGTATGCGCGCAGGTGTCCCTAAGCCTCAGCTCTCTGGGATACAAGCTGACATTTGCCCAGAAAAGCTTTAGAGTGTTTAGTGAAACTCAAAATAGTAACATAAATATTGACTTTAAAAAAAAAAAAAAGAAGAAGAGAGAGAGAGCCCTTTAGGTCTTCTGGTTCATCCCCAATGGGTTCTCGGTGTTTTTTAGGACTACATTTAGGACGGCAGATAATGCACTGGTGATAAAGCTTTTTATTAATAAATAATTCAGTAGCCAGCGAGTGTAAAAACATCATTTGTATTGTGGCTGAGCGTCTTGTTTTCTAATTATCAAGCGCCTGGAAGGCCTGCCGCTCCGGGCCCAGTGATTTCACCAGGTTTGTTCTGCGGTTCCCCATTGTCGCCCTTGAAAAGAACATTCCCACAGAGCGGGCTCTAAAGACAATAAACATCATATGTAAAAAGAAATGACATAATCTTCGGCGCTGATAAGAGGCTTTTCCCAGGAGCTGCGTGGGGCTGCAGGGGAGGGCCTGCCCAGGCCAGTCGTCTGCTCTGGGTGCCTGGAAGGAAGTGTCCACACAGGCCCACAGGCCGTTTACTGGGGCCAGAAGTGGGCAGGTCCCTCCCTGCCTCTGTGAAAATCAATCCCAGGAAGTCTGATGCCATGGAACGGTTTCCTGTCCACTGTGTGGGAAATTTAACTGAGTGCAAACGGCCAGCAACAATGGGACAATATATTATAATAAACAGGAAAGATAGCATTGGCCACGGAAATCAATGGCTGGGGTTCATGAGGCATTCATAAGATTGACAAGTGAATAAATTAAAACCAAAAGGTTAGGACATTGAAAGAGAAGTTAATTTTATGTCTGCCCTGGAGCTCCCCTTTTCAGACTCAAATTAAGACTGTGTATAATAAAATGAACATAAAGTCTTAGATGTACAAAAAGGACTTCGTTAAGACCTACATCATCAGAAAACCAGAGAGCCTTTCACAAACCTCCCCTCGCTTCTATAGTCGGTGCTCATGGTGCATTAAAACCCCCTCGACAGCGTGACCAAAGACTTATTTAAACGAGTTTCTTGCTTTAAATAAACCTGCTCTCAGCAACCAACTGTTCATCCAGGAAGCGATGTGACACCCGAGTACACTGAAGAAGTTTACTCAACCAGAACCAAATGGAAATGTGTGCAACTCAGCTCTTTTTAAAGGACCCGAGGAAAAGCCACAAGAGATCCTCCAAAACCCCCAGTCATTATAATGAACAGAACACGACACCCTAAGACAGACCTCGGCTACACCAACAATGATCAATCCACGTCCATGCCATTGTCACATCCCTTTCTAAAGATGCTTTAAAGTTTGTGTGTTTTTTAACAACAAAATGACTTTAATTAGATTTCTCCACTGAACCCTGGTTTTGCAATAAAGTGTGTGACACACCAAATTCTTTCTCCTAATTTCTATTAAAGGCAGAACGTTGCTCAGCAGACAAAGCAATAGGCTGGGGATTTTGAGACAATTCATTCCAATCCAGACGTGGCCACTAACTCCCATTCGATCACGGCTGCTTGGACAAGTAAGCATGAACCCACTGCGTCGTTTATGAACGTTTAAGTTATTACAAAGCATGGAACGGCTTGGGGGTCGTTGCTCGTGGGCAACTGCCCCTCATCTAGTATTTAGAAGCTGTCTCTCAAGTGTGCCCTGCGACGTTTTGTGTTGGCTTCAAAGACGTTTCCCTGCATTATTCATTGTACTCTTTTCTTTTGGACTAAGATGTTCTCCGTCCACATCATGGATTATTGATAGGGCCTAATATTTTGGAAAGTGATAGGACCTCGTCCTTATAAAAATTAGCCCGAGAACTTCTAGTCTCATAAGGATAGCCTTCGGTACATTAGAGCAGAGAGAGAATACCGGGAGCCAAAGTCTGGTTTGGGGCTAAAATCAAGTCCACTCCACCTTCAGGAGGCTATAGCAAGGTTAAGAAGTAACATGCTCCAGTCTGCTAATTATTTGAAATGTGGTAACAGCTTAGATTTTTTTTTTTTCAGTTTTGCCCATAAAGAGTTTAAAAAAAAAAAAAAAAAAAAGAATGTCTGTATTTCAATGAGTCCCACCTGCCCCTGGAAGCCGCTGAGCCGCGGGACGAACGGAGCGGGAGCGGCCAGCAGAGGGCGGTGGGTCCCAGCAGAAGCCGCCGGGCCGAAGAGGAAATCCCAGCAGGCCTCCCAGACCCCACAATGCAGATGTACAGTCCACGGGAAGCGAGGTCTGGCCGGAGAAGCAAGAACGCGGCATCAGAACAGGAATGAAGGCGCAGGAGGAGCATCTCGAGGCTCTCGCTTGCCGGGAGTCCGCCCGCCCCCTCCGGGGACCTCGCCCCACGAAGCCGCCCCGCACCCCGGGCTGCATTGTGTCTCTGCAACGTCCAGGAGCGGCCCCCTTGCCGCAGCTCCGGCTGCGTCTCCGTTCGAGGCCGCAGCGCCGCAGACAGGCCCAGGCTGCGTGGGGCCGGCGGGAAGGCCTGGGGCAGGGCCTGGCCTCCGCTGTGCCCACGGAGCTGTGCCCTCCCCCTGCAGCTGCACCCCTCCCTCCCCGACACAGGGCTGGCCCTCCCTCCGCTCGTCCCCTGCTCCCAGGCTCAGGTCTCCCATCCCCTCTCAGGAGCCAGAGTCTTCCAGAACATTCTGGGGGACCGCCGAAGACGGCACAGAAAGCCCCAGGCCTCCCAAGAGGCTGTACCTCCAGTTTGGTCCTCTGGGTCTTCCATATCTTTTAATAGAGTCATTGAAATTAAAAATAGCTTGCTTTCATTCAGAGCTCAGGCGTTGGCCCTTCTGTCTCCTCCCTCCATGAGTCCAAGGCCAGCTCTCCCCGGGCTCCCCTCCCTTCCTTCTGTGTCTCTTCACCGCCAGCACAGACACCCCCAGCAGCTCTCACTCCCTGGTCCCCTTCCCCAGCTTCCACCGTGGGCCTCGATGCATCCTGGTCCGGCCTCTTGGGCCCTGACCTCTCATCCCCTCTTCTGGGACCCACCCCCTGTGCTCACTCCCCCTGCCGCTTACTTTGGGGCTCCCAGGCCTCCTTTCTTACTGCCCACCTTTTTCGTTTCAATCTCTTCCTCAGGAAAGCAAAGTAAAGGCCAAAACCCAAAGCGGACTATTAAAATCATCACAATAAGAAGGAGGAACAGGCTTCCTCCCCCACCCCCTCTCAGGGCAGGGCAGAACTCCCCCGACTCCAGCAAATCCCTGTCCCCTGGGGAGTAAGATCTCCCTAACACAAGGATCCACGGGGCTCACTTTTTAAAATTCATTGCATTATGAAATGAGAAATAAACAAACAACTTAGTTCGTAAGCAGCTGCATCTGCAGTGAACTCAGCTTGGGGCTGGTGGAGAGGTGCCTTCCTTCCCCTCTGCAGAGAGGTTAGCAGGATTCACTTCACACAGGGCCCCGAGGGTGCAGGAGAAAGGTGATACATGACCAGCACTATCAACTGCTTCAGATTCGAAAGGAAGAAATGTAAGTCTTCACACTTTTAAAAGAAATTTTTGTCACCATCTAGATTAGGCATGTTTGATTTTAAAGGAAAGGGTATTTTTAAATGCTCCCTTAGGGTCATGTGATTTTCAAGGATGCGACAAAGTCTTCACGTTCCCCTGTATCTCACGACCCACCTCAGACTTACTCAACTGGACTTAATCTTTTCAGAAAGATTTCATTCTGGGAGGAAAAAATAGTTTCCGTGGTTTACCCCAACAAGCCTGCTTTTGAGAGAAAACCTTCTGTCCACACTAGCATTTCTTCTCCTTATTTCCAAAATGAATTGCCCTGGACTGCCCTGGCCAGCGTGATTTTGAAAATCATTATATCACTTCCCACATTTTCACCTCCGGTTGAAATTCGGAAGCCTGGTTATTTAATTTGTACCAGATTTCAACAGTTTAGTCGTGTTCCTCCGCCTCCGTGCAGACATGCGGGTTCTCCAGCCTGAGCCTGAGATTTTGAGGAGGCCTGTGTCCGGCACTCAGAGAGTGAACCCCGGCCGGGCTCTGTTGGAAGCTCACCCACAGAACCTCTCACAAGCCTTCCTCCTTCATTTTCAGAAGGCCCCGTGATGGAGAAGTCCCTATCTCAAAAGGCGGTCTCCTCTGTGCCTAGGTAATATCGTGGCAATATAATCCATCCTTATAGTCAACCCAGGTTTGCTCATAGTTTCCATTAATCGATCCAGATTCTAACTCTCGGGCACACATGGGGCAAGGATCCGACCGTCCTCTCCAATCAGACTGAATAAAGCTCTCACATCTTCCGAAGTCTCCGGGTTAAACGGGGCCGGCTCTTCGTCGCCGTTTGTGGAGCAGCTCACCCAGCCTCCTGGCTCGGGATGTGTGTTCCCGACCTGAAGCACCAGGCACTGAACACAGTCCACTGGGGCGGGGGAGGGGGGCGACCAGCTCCTGATGACGCGTCTCGTTTTCCTTTATCGAGTATTTTCAAGCTTTCTTGTGTCCAAGAATTCCCTGGGGAACTTGTTAAAACTGGACATTTCTAAGCTCCCTTCCTAGACATTCAGATTTCTAGGGGCCCAGAAAGCTACATTTTAAACAAAAATCACCCAGATTTCATGGACAGGATTCCCTCAGCTCGTATTTCAGAAACTTTCCCTTAGGGGGTCTATTTTTTAAAATCTGGCCTCAGATCTTACTATTTGTTTAGCCGCATTATAGACTCACAGTGATATCACAATCCACCTAAACAATAAGTCTTCTTACAGGAACCCCTATCAGTGTTCCCCATCCTACAACTGTATAACCGAGTTTTAAGGCTGAAATTCATGAAAATGCATTTATTTCTATGTAGTGTTGCCAGATAAAACACAGGAAACCCAGTAAAATTTGAATTTCAGATAAACAAGAAATCAGTTTTCTTAGTGGGACCCATCAATACTAAAACATTATTCATCGTCTACCTGAAATTCAAATGTAACTCCCATACTTTTATTTGCTAACTCTGGTCAACCTAGCCCTATGTCACATATTCTGATTAAGCATGATTTTTCTAGTTGTGCCTGTTGTGACTGGTTTGGATCCTCGTTCTGTCCTCAAATGTTTTGGGTACCCTAAAATACTTCTCTTGCTTCTGTCAAGTTAGTGTCCCCGTTTCCATAAACTTCCAGGGACGGGCTCAGCGTTGATGTTTGCACACCAGTTGTAGATCTGTACATCCAGACCCTCCATCCCACAGAAGTGATTGTATACAAAATTCTCCTGTCTTGTCGCCGATCTTCCCCAGAGTCTATGACGGCTGGTTTCTCTTCAGCTGTCGTGTAAATAGGAGCACACAGGGTGTAGAATCAGCAGGCCTGTGTCAAAATACTGGCTTAACCATCCAAAAGCTGTACAACCCTAGGCAATCACTAGACTTCTCTGATTTCCTCACTTGTGAAATGGAAAGGCTTCGGGTCATGACAAGAAGTTAGTGAGCTGACACTGAGGAAAATCTCAAGTGTTGTGCTTAATAATTGATAATTCCTCAAAAATAATTCTTCATTCATGAATTTTTTAACTAGGGATGAGAGCTTCAAGTTCAAACTGGCAGGAGTTAAGTGTGTGGATCACTTCCCATTTCTCTTAAAGTCCATCCGAAGTATAAAAAGGAATAAATCCATAGTTATAAAGAAAAAGAAGAGAAAAGGAAAAGGAGTCATTATCAGATGGACGTTATCAAAGGGTTACCGGAAGAGAAAAAGCCAGGCCAAGGCGCTGGCATATGGAACACAAGGAAGGCAGCACAGCCCAGAGCCCACCCATCTGTGCAGGGTCCCCGGGGAAGGGGAAGCCATTCGGGGTATTTGCACCCAGAGACGGTGGTTTAATAGAAAACTGGCAGGTATGGAAGAAGATGGGGAAAGCAGTATGACTAAAAACGAGAACCATGTGCATATTTATTTTCTCTGAAGATCTTTTGTGCATAGGTAACCAGGGAATTGTTATCACTAAAACAACAATAGGAGGAACAATGTAGGTGTGACAGTCCTGAGTTGTGACATTTTCTTCTGGGAGGGGGCGGGGCTTGCTGCCAACAGCGGGCTGGAGGGAAGCCAGCAAGGAGAAAGGCTGCCCCCTCCCCCAGGGACTCCCGTCCATCTGCCCACAGGAGGGAGAAGCCTGAGGGCTGGGCTGTCTGGATTCGCAGGGAAAGAGCCCCAGCCGGCTCCCTGGTCCATCTTTCAGTCTTAAAACGGGGCCGACTGGTCAGGAGGAAGCTCATCCGGATGAGAAAGCAAGACAGAGAAGAGAGAACACCGAGGAGGAAGCGCCCGACTTAGAAGAACTTTAAAAAGGAGGAGGAAGAGGAGGGGAAGAAACAGAAAGGGAAATAAATCTCTTGTCGATAAAATTAGAGAGATTTGACGGGGGGAAATCTGTTTCCAACAGAATTCTATGAAAAAGTTCCGCTGAGCGAAATAAGTCCATCAGAGGGACGGTTTTCATACGGTTTCACTCGTAGGTGGACTATAAGAAACAGCACAGAGGCTTGCAGGGGAAGGGACGGAAAACGGAATGGGAAGAAGTCAGAGAAGGAGAAAAACCATGAGAGACTCTTAACTCTAGCAGACTGAGGGTGGCTGGAGGGGAGGGGGCGGGGGGACGGGGTAACTGGGTGGTGCGCGTTAAAGAGGGCGAGGGATGGGATGAGCACTGGGTGTTTCGTGCAACTGACAAGTTACCGAACATGACATCTGAAACCAATGATGGACTCTATGTTGGCTAATTAAATTTAAATTTTAAAAAAGTTACAATGTAGATAGGTGAAACTATACAGGATGGATGAAATTGCAAACAAATACATCAGTGAAAGAAACAACCCAGACAGTCTAGAATATGGAACCACATAACAGAGGCAGAAAGCCTAGAAGAACATACGCAGCACAGAGGACGAATCCAGGAGGGCTGATATGCCAATAGTGCATATCACAAATGGAAAAAGGGGGGAAAGAGAGATTATCAAGACCTAACAGAAAAAGAATTCCCCAAACCTGAAAAAAGTCACCTGTCTTCAGATCAAAAGAATCCAGTGTGTATAAAGGAAAATGGATGGAAGAAGACCCATGCCAAGGTACGGGGTCATACGTTCCCCCAAGAGCAGAGATGAAAGTCTCACGTGCTTCTGTAGGGGTGGGAGAGGTGTCCTACCAAAGAACAAACATGCCGTGCAGTCAGATCCCTTGTCGGCAACTCTGGTAGAAGGAGAAAATGGACAAACATCTTTAAAACTTAATGGAAAATGATTTGGAACTCAAATTAGAAATCAAATGTGAGAGTCCAGCTACCTTGCTAACTATTCAGAGATCCCTAAATTTTACTTCTTCTCTGAAAATCTACAAACATAAGCCACCAAAAGGCGGGGGGGGGATACAAAAGGATGAACCATGGGATTCAGGCAATGATGGGTCCAGACCAAGTTGGATCCATCCCAGGATGAGAGCAACTCAAGCGGAATCGATCCAGAAGCCAGCGGTCCGGCTGGGACCACTGAGGAAAGGGCGCATCACTATAAACGTCAGAACTTGCAAAAAGCTGGAAACAAATTGTGGTCCAGTTAGGACACAGAGTAATGATGAGGTGAGAAAGCCAGGGGTGGCCAGGGGCCCGCAGGTAGGGGAGTCACCCACGCTGCTGATAGACCCTGTGGGAAAAAACGGACTCTGAGTCATACGCAGAAGCCATGCCATTTTTGAGGTTAGAACGTGGGTGACGGCAATGGGGAGAAAGAAATGGAGATTCATGTGCAATGTCTTGAGCCTCAAAAACCAGGGTGTGCTGCTGCCGTAGCTTCATTTTCTGTTTACAGGAGAAGGAAGGGCTGTGATCTCAAGGCAGCAAGGGGAGCCAGAAGAGAACCCAGGCCTCACCCCGTCCCTGGGGGACATGAAGTACACGACAACACACAGCCGTTTGGGGTGGGGGCCGCAGGGTGGGATGTGGCCCCGGAGGAGAGCCAGGTAAGAAGACTTGGGGGACACAAGGAATCTGCGTCACAGAGGGCTGTGGGAGGTGCGTGATGGTGGAGGCTGGGCAGAGGGAGCGGGGACCACGAAGCAGGATGGGGAGATCGCGGGGTCTCCCCTGACGCACTGACAAATGAAGACAAGAAAGAGAGATGCTGTGGGCTTGAGTCTCCCCACACTGATTTGGGTGGATTCTGGGTTCGGTTTGTCTTTAAGTCCCAGAAAATCAAAAGGTGTCCTTCCACCTACGGTGCCCCAAATGAGCACAACTTCCGAAGACGTGTAGTGTTCATTTATGAGATTCTGTAATCACCCAAGATGAAGTACAATAATCAGGGAAAGAAGGGTCATAAGAAAAGGCTCAGATGAAAAAGCAAGCAAACAAACAAAAAACAGACAGTCCATGGGGGAAATCAGTGATGCAGATTTTCCGAGGACAAGGGGAGGAATGACAGGAAAATGCTAGTATTCAAGAGAACTTCGGAACCGCCTATTAACCTGGGAGCGGAAAGTGTATCATCGCGCTAAATGGTGACAGAACCTTAATGGGAGGGCTGGGGGTGACGATCAGTGCATCAGCTCACATTTAGATCTGGGGGTGAGAGGTGAGGACGTCGGCCCACGCTGCTCGGGCGCCATTTCTTCCCTCGTCCCACGTGTCAGGGCTTTAGATTTAAGACAGCGACACAAAGACACACAAACAGCGATTTGTTTCGGATACGTGTTCCAAGGAAACTCAAAGTCAAAGGGGAATCAAAGATTAGAAAGTCTGAAAAAAGACTCAAGAAATCATGCCGAATGAAGGAGCTAATAGAGATCGCTGTGGAGAGGGCTTTGCTGTAAGAGCCCTATTTTATCAGAATTATGCTTAAGAAAATTAGCCAACATCCAAACATTAGCATCAGAAGAGCAATCAGCAGATGCAGCAGGAGCCATTGTGGTCTTTGCAAAGACCCATAAATATCCCCAAGTGCCATTAGTGTGACAGCGTCGGTGATGAGCGCAGGTTATCTGCTTCTATGTAGAGGCATACTCCAGACACGCTGAACTGCTTCCAGAGTATATCATCAAGGGACACCAATGACTTTGGAGATGGGCACCTCAGAGCAATATAGAGCGAACCATAAGAAAGATGGCGTGTAATTAAAGCCAGGGGTCAAAGGTGTTCGAGGGCACAGACTTGTTCAGCAGGACCACAAAACGGGTGAGGGCAACACGGCTTTGGATACGCACACAGGCGCCTGCAGGCAGTAGGACACGCAGGGACGCGAGAAGGAGAGATGCGCGGGGACGTGCGGAGAGGATGGGTTCTGAGTTCTACAATAACGGAGTTAACGTCCTCAGACAAGACCTGTAGTTACCAACCATGCTAACAACGCACGGTAGCAGTCAGCAGGACTTTCTCTTAAGGGAAACAAAAATTTGTGATACATGTTATGCTCTATTAGCCCCCCCCAAAAGTTGTGTGTGTGTGTGTGCGCGCGCGTGTGCATGCGTACGTGCGTGTGCGTGTGTGTGTGTGCGTTAGGGGTGGAGGAGGTACCTAAGTTGAGTCCGCTGCAGTAGACATGACTGAAAGTCAACTACAGGGGAGGCGCTGGGCTGGGAAATGGAGGCGCAATGGAAATAGGAGATGGTGAGGAGTTTGCGGTGTAGACAGGGAGAGGGACCATGGAAACAGCTCAGTATTCCATGTGTTCGAGACAGAGCATAGACATGGTGTCATGGAAGGGCCATGGCCAGGGAGATTCTCCATAATGCATGACATTTAAAAAAACAAAACCAAAAACTCTGTCTATGGCAAGAGGAGGGGTCAAGGTAGAGCGTGGCGCAATGGCATCCTGGGACCAGGGTCTGCACTACCTCTGGTCTTGGTGGGGGAGAAGGTTCAAAGGGGCAGAAGAGAAGTGGGAGAGGAGATGCAAAAACCCCCACAGCTCACGGGATCGCAGGCGACCTTGTGTATCAAGCAGTGATGAGGGCTTTTGTCCTCCAGCAGTGGAGTCAGGACAAGGCTTCAATCGGGAAGCATCATCGGGTGCTCTGGGCTTTCCGTGGATCATTCTGGTGACAAGATAGTGAGACACATCACCAGATGGACAGCGACGACGGGGACGTCCTGGGGAGCCGGTGTGTCGGGAGCCCCTCCCCCAGCATTATAATTATAGCCATGAACCCTTAACTGCCTCCTGTATGCTGCTTACCTGCATTACCTCCCGTACTCCGCCGAGGAGCCAGCTGTCTCTCTGTTGCAGATGTGGACTTCTCCCTGCAGCTCAGAAGATGCACCTCTCAAATGCACATCTGAGTCCCAGAGCGGCTGTAGAACTCACCCTCTTCATGTCACATGTGCTCGAGAAAAGTCTTTTCCTAAAAATCTGTAAAACCAAATAGATCTGAAAATCCGTCCATACATCCACTTTGGTAAGGAAGGCAGCCCACGTCTCTTCCCATAACTCCCATCTTATGTATCCAGCTGGACCCCAAACCAGTTCTTTCTGGAAGAGTATGCTGAGTTGAGCCTTTCGCATGGGCTGCTTCTGCAGACACCAAGCTTCCGAAGGGCGGAGTGTCCCGTGTCTCTTAGCCCTCTGTCTCTGAAAGAGCTTGGCACCCAGTAGACTCGATTACTGGCTGAATGAATAAAAGATTCTTCTCTGAATTGTTTCTCAGCACTGTAATACAACATTGGCAATGGCCACATTACTGCTTAGATAGTGGTTTTAGCCTCGAAGCCTTAATGTCCCTCATTGAAGGTCAGGCTTTCCCAGACGATGGCTGAGGATGCTTCTTCCTTCCTCGGACCTGCCCGACGACCAAGCTTTTAACCAGGGAATGATAAAGAAATCAACGGGTACAGATCTTTCCTCATTGATCTTTACTATGGGGTCTAATCATTAAATAGGCTAGAAATCAAAGAAGACTACATTATGTACATTTATAAACTACGATCGTTTTAAACGCTCAAGTCAGATGTCCACTGTCAGCGTTTGCTTATCTGGCGTGCAGATTCACGTGGCCACCCTCGCTGTCTTTGGAAGGCGTCTTCCTAACCAGGTGCGAATTTGGATTTTAGGGTCCTGGTGCTTCTGGAGTTGACATGTATCAGAGGGACCTCAGCCGTGGGACACTAGACCATCTTGTCTTCTCGGAGCACTCCGGTTTCCCACACCTGCCAAGGGTTTCCTCTCCGTTGCTCACCCTATATCCACTCACCAATTAAGGCCACTCATGCTAATTAAATGGCAGGTCTCTCCTTGGGCCTGTGCTTATCATTCCAGAATGTGCTTTCTCTCCCTTCCCATCCCCCGGCTCTGCTCTCTACCAGGGACCCACGCGGGCAGGAAGCAATTAAGGTAATAAGAAACCAGTCTGCTTTTTATCTCTGAGTCTAGAAGACCCCTTCACACCTGACTGCCTCAAGGGATTTTCTTTACTTGCTGCCTTTTCTTTTCTTTCTCTTTCTTTTTGAGACCATTCCCTCCCCTGTTTACCTCTTCCCTGATCAAATCTCTATTTTATAAACAAAGACTTTTGTTATTAACTCCCTTACAGCCTTCAAGCTTCTACATACTCCGTGAAAGGGGCTCTACCATTTTACACAGATCTTAGGTTTGAAAAACCGAACCCCAGAAGGACTGAAAGCTCGCATTTTTGCATCGTTTTCCCTTAATAATCTGACCTTTCTCTTGGGTAAATACGATTCTCATCTTTCACTCGATAAAGCAGGTACACTTCAGAGGAGTTCAGCTGCATTGCTAAATCTATTTTCCCAGCTGACGGAGGAGGGCCGTCAGCGTCACCCAGATGGAAAGCCTGGAGCCCTGAAGCCGGAAGGCCGTCCTTGCCGACGACAGAACACTGCTTGCTCGTCACGGCAACGGCGGATCTCAGTCCTCCCTACGAGCCTGCATCGTAAATAATGCAGCAACAGCAGAGCAAGAAATCATCGCTTCGCTTTTTTTCCCTTCTTGCTCCCTCCCCATGTCCTAAATAGATGCTGGGGGACTGAAGGTGATGTAAATAATGATGGTGATGAAAATAATGATGGTGATGACAGAGAAGCATCACAGAGAGAAACCTGAAATCCTCACCGTCGTGAAAAGAACCCTATTCATCACCCTGCTGAACCCTCTTGCCAGTTCCCTCCACAAATGTGGATACCAATATCATTAAATACAACGAAATGTATTATTATTTTATTTATCCTTTTCCCCAATCAGAACTTGTTTTTCTCAACTGGAATACTAATATTATATTAAATGTAACAAAATATATTATTATTTTATTTATTAGTGTCTCCCAACCAGAATTTGTTTCTCTCAACTAGAATTTTCTCCCCAAATGGATTTTAGTCTGTGCACTGCTGAAACCCAGTCCAGAATCTAGCGTCTGGCATGCAGAAAGCACTTGGTCAATACTTGTTTAATTACTCAGTCGATTCATACCTCAGTGTCGTCCAGCTTACACGGAAACCCTCTGTGAGGGGATGTTCACCACCTCCCTAAGACCCCGTTCTGCCTTTGGAGAATTCTGATGTCATCTTCTTAGGTCTTCTCCTGCTTCCCCAGGATGCAGGGTAAAGCTGTGGGGCTCAGCGAGCGGGGTTTTTACCTGTAGACTCAAAATTCCCTAAGCTTCATGACCCCATAGCACTTAGGGACCGTGGGTCCTCCCCTGAACAGCTGAGTGCTCCAAGTCAAGTCTGAGGAAACCATTTCTCCTCCATCTCATGGAGCCAGAGAGAATTAAACTCCTCAGTAGCCAGATGTGAATGATTACTGGGGCTACGACATTAAAAACACGGCATTTGCAATGAGAAAAACCCACATTTTAACTTCAGCTCTTGTACTCATCCCTGCTTGTGTATCAGAATCATCTAGAAACCTAAACGGAGGTAACAACGCCAGGCGACTTCCAGAGACTTGGATGTAATTCACCGAAGGCGGGTCCCGGGCACAGACATCATCTCTTGGCTGCCCTGTTGTTCCAACGTGCCGTAGCCGTTGAGAACACGCACACACGCTCACGCACACGTACCCATGCACGCGTGCACACACACACGCGTGCACACACACACTTCAAACGGTGAGACTCAGACAAGCGCTTACCCGCCTTGCATCTCAGGTTTCTCATTGGCGGAATGGGGGTTGTAACTTCTTACTTGCCTTGCCAAGGTATTATAAGGACTAAATACAGTGTGTATACGAAGGCACATCAAATATTTAATATAATATTTTATATGTATATAATATAGTTTAACTTACATTTAAATAGTACATTTCATTATTTAAATATAAATTATTTTATGATAATAATAATTCGAAATACATGTTGCAAGAAAATGTGTTGACTTATTAACTTCTTTTTTTTTTTTGACTTACTAACTTCGATTTATTCTTTAGCCTATTGTTATTTTTCTCCCCAGCCCAAAGCATTAGTTAGGGGCAAGGTTCGAATGACACAGGACACTTGAAAGTAAAAATCCGTGCCGTCATCAGAATGAATGAAGAGTCTGTGTCTAGGCCATCACCAGACACAAACACTCGAGCCGAGCAGAATCAAATGCAGTGACAGCTCAATAGCGGTTTCAAATCAAAGTGCAGTCTCTGTGCCCTGGCAGCCCAGTTCCACCCCGAAACCATTCCAGGAAAGCTCCGTCTGTCTGTCTCTCACAGTTGGGAGAAAAATCGCCCTGGATGTCTACCACTGCAGATGTCCTACTCCAGCCAGACTCCGAACACACAAACTCAGCCTGTTAAGGACATAACCCAATTTACTTGGGATAGGAAATCGTTTCCATAAAAGATAAATAGGCACTATAAATTATCCAGGAAGGTTTGGGATGAAGTATACTGATGACATAAATCAAATTCATAGTATGAAGATTTTGTGTTAAGTTTGGGAATAACAAGCTGTGTATTTGATATGTAGAGTACTTGCAATGTTTAAGAGACTTGGTGTCCAAGAGAATCCACAAGATTAGCCCTGAGATTGCAATTTTTAAGTGTAATTGAGTAATTGATTTAAATTTATAATTTTAGGTTAGAAGCTAAAAGATGATTTGACCACGTTTTTAAATTATACTAGAGTATAACAAACCAGCTAAAATCATCAAGTTGTCTAGAATTAAATATTAAATTGGTTCATTTGTATGACATTGCATAGTATGTCTTTGCTCCGAGATAGAAATTATTCAGCATTTAAGAACAAAAAAACTCAAGCATTTCTAATATCAAATAAAAATGCCCGTACCCTTCCTCTAGGTAATTTTTGCAGCCCTCAAGGTGTCTGACCTCCTCTTTTCTGGAGTTTTAGAAACAAACAGGTTGAGCAAACGTCATTAGATCCATTCCCAATGACATAAATGAAGAAACAGAGGCAGCTTAAAAGAAGTTGAGTGATTTGCTCAAACTACAGAGCCATTTAGGGAAAAATCCAGCAAGAAATTTCATGACCCCTAGTTGAGTATTTTCTGTACGGTAGCAGCAGATTGGCTTATTGTTTAATAGAATGATATTGTCCTCTGGGACATTTCACTGATAGTATCTTAGTCCGAACACAATAGATGGTCCTTATTTTTCCAGCCAAAAAGAAAGTATTTAGGTTATCCCAATTTTTACCACCAAGAACTTTCCTCCGCCTGGTTATAAAAATTCTCTTTTGTGTGCATAATAAGAAGGCTGCTACCCTAACCAAACCACACCCACTTCTTTCCTAAAACCACTGGAAAATCCCACTGACCTGGACAGTGGATTGTTCTAGCCATGGCTTATCCATCATTAAAAAAACCTGACTTTCACAATGTCCAGTATTCTGTGTTCAGTTTCAAGAGTGTAATGAAGAAGTATCCCATATGAAATTTTGTGAAGTGCTTAAAACACCATATAATCCTCCCAGGACCTCTTGGAGAAGTATCTTAGGCTGTAAGAGCACTGATTACTTTATTTCTACGATAAGCACAAATCAAGGTCCTGTTCTAAAGTGTTAACATCTCTCTAGGGGTAGATGGAGAATAGCTTACTCAGGGGAAGAAATCTGGCTCACTGTCGACAAAGCACTCACCATTCTTTGGAAGAGTGGTATTGTGTAAATGCGAAGCTATTATTATATAAAAGCATTCCGAGGATAATATTAGCCATAATTGTATTAAATATTAATATTAATGCAAATGGTGGCTAAAAGCTTAAAGAAGATCTGTAGCAGTCAATAACAAATGGAACAAAAGTATACAAATTCCGTGTATTTTCAACTATATGTATCGTGCAAACCCAACACGTGGAAGAAAAATAATGAATTACTGGAAGTCATGTGTCCATCTTTGTTAACTCTTTCAGTTCAAAACAAATGACAAAAAAATGAGATTGTCAAACTTTTTCCAATAAGCACTGAAAATTGGACTTTAAACTCAATTTATTTTATCCTCATATGTGATGGGTTTTTGATGTGACAAATTTGCTAGGCTAAAAAATACAGCCTTCAGTTTTTCAAGCAAATATGAGCCTAGGGACTTGGGGGATGTGATTAGAATCCCTAATTATTTGACTTCAAGTTAATCAAAGAGGAGATTATCCTAGATGGGTCTGACCTTATCAGGTAAGCCCCTAAAAAAAGAGGGTTTAGGGCTTCACTAAGCCTGATGACTCCAGGCTTTAGCTCATACTCATGGGTAATGGTCTTCTCATCTTCCCTTCTTGATTCCTACCCTAATGGACTTCAGACTTACTTAGACAATTCCCACAATGGTGTAAGCTAATTCTCTGCCATAAATGAAAATATCCATTTTCTCTCTGTCTGTATCTGTATCCATCCACTTTCTCTCCCCCCACCCCTCTCTCACTGGTTCTGGTTCTCGGGTTGAACACCGGCTGATCCGCTGTCTTTGTCAGGAAACATGTATGGATTATCGTATTTTCATGGGCAAAAGAATGTGTTCTAAAAAATGTTGTCTCATTTTATACACCTAACACACCATGGAAAACAACTGTTTAATGTTGCTACCGTTGTAGGTGACATAATTCTGCCATTGACTTTGAAGGACATCACTACTCAAGATGGATGAGCTTTTCAAATATTTTTAAATTGTATTTCAAGTGAAATTATAAGCATGATAAATTGTTGGGTCCTCAAAATGAAAGCTTCAATACTTCAGCCTAAAGCTAAGTTTTGAAACATGGGGATCATGGGATTATACATGAGCACAGGAACAGAAACACACACTCTAGCAGAACAAAACTGCAAGAGTGGGGTCCTTTCTTGGCAAGCCTTAGAAATACCAAAAATGTTTAAAATAAATTAAACTCTAATTTAGTTAAAAGTTGAATAAAGTAATTGAAATAATTTTAACTGGCTATAGTAGTCATCTTCAACCACTTCTCCTGAGTGGGTTTTGCTATCTTAGTAGATAACATACATGTGTCATTGATTCCCTTTTAAGGAGTGAAAAGTCAAAATAATTTAAATGTTATAGCAAAAGAGTTAAATGATTCCTTCTTGGTTAAACCCCCCCCCCCAAGAATAAGGATTTGGGGGATGTGATTAGAATAATTAGTGATTAAATGTGATTAGAATAATGTCTCAAAATTAAAAGGTATCAGGGAAAACAAATGATGGCATATTCATAAAATGGAATATTGCACAGCCATGGAAAATTATGCTATGAAGTAATTAGTACAATGAAGAAAGTGAAACTACAATCAACAAGAGCAAAATAGAGAACTGCATACATCTAACTGGATCGATAAAACATGCAGAAGAAAATATTGGGGAAAATGTCCACAAATCCTACTTAAAGATAAATCCTATTTATCTCCCGGTTGTGGAGTTCTAGGGGATTTTCCCCCTAAATTTCTACAGCTATCATGTATTACTTGTACACCTACAACTGTTTGCAAAAATAAAAAAAAAAAAAAAAAGAAATCAAGTGCCTACTTTGGCAGCACATACAAAAGAAAATGAAATCAATCATTTTAATTACTTATTGTCTAATAAATAATGGCAGGATTTTTCCATCAATGTGGTGAAGCATTCCTGGTGGGGCATCTGGTGCATGGAAGGTGAGAACGGCACACATTCTGTAATAAGTTCTTTGGTGCCGTGTTCCCACGGTTCCTGCTGGGGATCAGTCCTGGCAGATGTTGGAGTCTACACTGTGTGCTAGCCATGCAGGATACTGCATCGGCTTCCTGCCTTCAGTCTGCCTGTGGTTCACACAGCCTGGTGTAGGAAGAGAAGTCACCAGTGCATTAAAGCCTTCCTTGCTAGTGGACGCAGATACACACACACACACACACACACACACACACACACGAATAAAAAAAGTTGTGCAGGTTTAGTGCATCAAAGAATTTGGTTTAATTTTTGCAGAGACCCAGTTGAAGCTCATTGTTGTAGCCTGGCTGTTCGCCTGTACCCCTGTTTCTCTGGTGGCTTTATCTGTGTGCTCTCAAACAGATGTTCCGACTCCAGTATTCTCCCTCCGTTGACTACTTTTCCCCTCGGGTGTCACGGTTCCCTCTGTCAAGGAGCCTCTCCCTCTCATCTTAAGTTCTCTTTTGTCAAAATTATCTTTCAAACTGGAGACGGCCAGATGGACAGAAAACATAAGAAAGGGAGTTCAAAATGCAGGATATTTCAATCAAACTCTCAAAACCTAGCAATTCCTTCCGAGAATGTTCGGGTAAAAATCTCCCCGCTCTTCTCTCACATCTGTGTTCCCTACATATGGGAGGGCGTGTAAAAGATCAGTGACTACAAACATGCTCTTCTCCATGCTGGATGTCACAGCAGATGCTTCTGGCTTTCCATGGGCCACACATCTAACTCTGTCATCACTTTGAAAAAATCTCGGGGCCTAAAGTTCCAGCCCGTTGGCTTGCCTGAGGGAAATATTTGGGAGTGTATACACAGCTCTGTGGAGAATCAGTCTGATCTGGGTGAAGAGAAAATAAGTTCTCAAAATCACCAAAACCGCTGAGAGGGTTTCTCCTCTGCTCTTTGGTAACAAATTAAGAATACACGGCGAGATCAGATGACCCAAGGCGGAATTTTTTCAAAATCAGATTTAACGTATTGAATGGAGCCGGTGGGCCCCTGGGCAGCTCAGTGTGTTAAGCGCTAGGTTATGGCTCAGGTCATCATCTCAGGGTGGTGGGATTGAGCTCTGCATGGGGCTCCCTGTTTGAGATTCTTTCTCCTCCCTCCCCGTTTGCTCCTCCCACTCCTAAACTAAAAAAAAAAAAAAAAAAAATCAATAAACAGGTTAGTGAAATCTTAAATAAATGTAAGTTGTTATCTGGCATAATGATAAAAACAACCAAACTGATGAAGATATTTTTAATAATAACAAAAACTTGATTGTCTCTGTTACAAATATGTAATTACCAAGGAAACAGACGTCTGTTTTTTGGAACATTGGAAGGATCAAGTAAAATGTTAAAAACAACAACAAAAGTGACCTTGCAAGTTACAGAAAGTTACATAACAGGTTTAGAACCAACTGTGCACACTGGACTGCCCAAGGTTTCAAATGAGAAATCTCACTTAGAAATCCGGGTTGCTTTTGTCCCTGTCATGATGTCCGCAAACAAGGGCGGCAGCCCCCTCCCCATGCTCAGCGCTGGAGAGCCACAGACTTGAGGCGAAGCTGAGGGGAGTAAGACACTGGCCTGAAAGCCGCTTGGTGGTGCCGGGAAGAGCAGGTGGTGGTTTCCTGGGGACTCGGGAAACGATGGCCCATAGCGAAGGCAGGACAGGAGGGTATGTGGGGTTAGGTTGAGGGAGAGCATTTTCTTGGGGACATTTTCTTCCTCAGTCAGATCCCAGGGCAGGTCATTGTTGCCCGTCAGGTTAAAAGCTTCCAGAAGGAGAAGGCAGATCACCAACCACGAAGTGACAAGCAGACCTCAGACTTCTCATCAGCAGCAGAAGATGCTAAAAAACAAGGGGAGTAAGTGTTTTCAGTTTTAACACCGAAATGAGAATTTTCCCACTTAATTATATTATCAATCATATGCATTCACAGAAGTTTCAGTGGACAGAACTCTCATGAAAGAAACAGGTCTGAAATAAGGAAAATAAAGGGGCATATAGGCAGCTCAGGTGTGTAAGCCTCTGCCTTCAGCTCAGGTCATGATCTCGGGGTCCTGGGATCAGGTCCCACACTGGGCTCCTTGCTCAGCGGGGAGCCTGCTTCTCCTTCTCTCTCTGCCTGCTCCTCTGCCTGCTTGTGATCTCTCTATCTATCAAATAAATAAATAAAATCTTTTTTTTTAAAGGAAGAAAATTAAATTTAGGTTCTATGAAATATATATTTCATGTAATCACCAATGAATAAATAGTTTATTACTGTGTGCTGTTTGGTTAAAGGCAGAAAAGTAGATCCAGGGAAAGGATGAGTTTGTTTGGGCTAAAAGCCCAGGCTAGAGTTTGGTTTTAATTGTGTTTGGTTTTATTTTGTTTAGGGATACAGATACAGATATCGATAAGCCTAAAAACTCCTTAAAAAAATGTAAACAACTATAGGCCTTTAAAAAACAAGGAGTACTTGCCATAAGCATAAAAATAAAACATAATTTTTATTCTTTCTTAAAGAGTTAGTTATTTGAGAGAAAGAGGGAGCATAGAGGGAGAGGGAGAAGCAGGCTTCCTACTGAGCAGGGAGCCCCATGTAGGGTTCCATCCCAGGATACCAGGGTCATGACCTGAGCTGAAGGCAGATGCTTAAACGACTGAGCCATGTAGGCACCGAAAACATAATTTTAAAACCAAAAGAAGAAAATATGGATCTATTAAAAAAAAAAAAAAACAGAAAAGGAGAAAATTTTAAATATATGGCTCAAAAACCATATAAAACAATGCTTTAGCAAATCTGACTGTAAGACTTATGGGAATATATAAATGGTTACACTCGGTGATCAAGACGTTCTCAGACTTCAAATGCTCTGATACAACAGATTAAGCAATACATTTTCTACAAGAGACTCAGTTAAAACCAAAGGATCCTGGAGGTCTGTAAATCAAGGGATCAGGATAGATACAACCAGACAGAGGTAAGCCATAAGAAAGCCAAAAAAGTGATTTTAATATCACAAAAAGTAAAAACCCAAGATAAAAATTTCCTCGCTGACATTGAGTAATAAAATAACAACAGATCTTAGGATATTATTTTTATAAACATTTATTGACCTGACAATATTGCTTCACAAAATATAAAGAAACAACTAACAAAACTATAAGAAGAAAGAAAACACTCAAAAAAGTTAATTAGTCTTGCTCATAGGGAAAATAAAGTATATTGAACTTCACTGAGATACTGTTCATTATTTATCAACACAGTAAAAATCCAAATATTTGACAACATATTTTATTAGTGAGACCATGGGGAAATGTGTGTGTTCTTACACTGCTAGTGGGAATGCAAACTCATTCAACACTTTGGAAAAGGATTTCTCTATATAGAAAAGTTCTAGATGAATTAACTCTGACCCAGCAGTCCTAGTCCTTGAAATCTATCTTAAAGATACACCGACAAAAATACAAGACGAAATTTACACGGGGCACATATTCAGCATTTATTTCTCACAGCAAAGTGCTGGAGACCACCCAGAGGATCAGCAGCAGAACAGCTGAAAAACTTGAATCCATGCACAGGACGGAGACCATGGAGCCAACCAAGTAAAACAAGCACCACAGAGGAGCTCCAGAAAGGGGTATGGTCTCCAAGCCATATCGTTAATAAAAGAGGCCAAGTGGAAACCGTGGTTCCTTTTTAAATTAAATTAAATTAAATTAAATTAAATTAAATTAAATTAAATTTTATTTTATTTATTTGAGAGAGAGAGAAAGAAAGAGAGTGAACATGAGCAGGGGGAGGGGAAGAGAGAAAAGCAGACTCCTCGCTGAACAGGGAGCATGATGTGGGGCTTGATCCCAGGATCGTGTACTAAAGGCACACCCCTAACTGACTGAGCCACCCAGGCACCCTGAAAATGGTTACTTTTTACAAATAAGTATGGGGGAAAGCAATATATTTTTTTTCAAAAGAAACAGTGTAAGGATAAATCATAAATTGGTTATCTCTTGACTAGAAGGAGAGAAGTAAATTTCAGAGCAAATAACATAAAATAGATACGTTGAAAATCTTGTAGTACTGAATTTGAATTGGAAATATCAGCACAGTTTTATGATGTGTTTGGCCTTTAAAATCATATGTATCTTCCAGTACAGGAACAAGATGCTTAGGAACACTAGCTCCTCACCTATGCTCTCCCAAAATAATTCCCATGAAAGAATCCTGGGCACATGGATGTACAGTTGATGCCAAGTCTGGGGTGGAAAGTTCATACATTTATATCTTTCTGGCATAAATTTTTGTTATGCCAGAAAGTAAGGAAGCTTTCAAAGCCTAACAGACATCTATTAAAAGGACACAGGAACTCACCTAAAGGTGCTTCCGTTGGCCTAAGGGGGAGAAATTGGAGCATGCAAAAGAATCAGGACAATAAATGGAGATGCTTCTAGTGTATTTATGTGCACGAGTTCTTGGTATTAAAATACACACATTGGTCACCATTGGAGGTTGCTAGGACATGAGCCCATGATTCTGAAAATTGATAAAGGCAGGAAAATCAAACATTCATCCTGAATTACTTTTGCCAACTCTATTTCAGGGCGAGAAAACAGTTGCTGAGGGATATGTCTTCCGTACGAAAGAATTCCAGCTAATAAAGGCAGAAGGAATGAGAATCACAAAATTACCAGTTTGCTATTTCTAATGACATAATAAATTTAGACAACAATGACCCAAGATCTCTGACTTTAAGTTTAGCAAAATTAGAAATCAATAACAACAACAACAAAGACTAAATAAAATTTCACATACCTGGAAACTCAAGGGATTACTACTGGATGAGTTTGGGTTAAAGAGTAAAATTACGTGGGAAATTGCAGACTATTTCAGGTGAACAGTAGAATTCTACATGTCAAAATGTGCAGCACATCCAAAACAGCATGTAGCTTGTGATGAATTATTTTGTAAACAGGAAAGTTGGAAAATAAGTGAGCTAAGCAACTTAAGAAGTTGATTAAAAAGAACAAGAGAATAAACTCAAAGGAATGAGGTAGAAACAAAGAATATACATCTGAGAGTAACTCAGTGAAATAGAAAATTACAACAAACCCAAGAATAATAATGCTCCATGAAGTAAGGAGCACAGATCACTAAACTTTATGCACATGAGACCCAAATACGGAGCAAGCATGTAAGCCAAAGAGATAAAATATGTAAAGAAATAAAGTCTAGACCTACAAAGGACCTTTAATATACTCTAGTCCAGGCCAGTGTCCTCCAAATTCTTTTTAACAGTTCCTAGCTCCTTTCGAATGTACTAAATGCAACGAGTGGCAGAAACTCAAAGTCTGAGGAAATAATCTGCACAAAACCATCATCACCAAAGACATCAGCGGCAAGTCTTCATTCATTGCCATCAGGTGACTACCTATTTAAGGGTCTCCACAGCCAAGGGATGTGAATTAGAACCAGCCAGAGGAAGAGTCTCCTAGGATGGGATCAGGATGCATTACCATCCCTTCATTATAAGTCAACTGGGGAAGCTCTTCTAGACTTCTGGTGTCCGGGGTTTTTGTGAGGGATTTCGATCACATACTGCCTGCACAGCTGAACTTGATTCTCCAGCCCCTCCTGAAGGTTTGGGCTAATACTATTTTCTCCAGCTCCTCCAAAAGTTCAAGTGAACATTACTTACCCTCCAAGGACGCCATCATAAGCACATTGTTAGACTGTCCAGTTTGTCCAAGTCCAAGGCAGACAAAGACATGCCTATCATGTAGGAAGGACACTCCAGGTGCCTGGAGATGCCCAGAGATCACTTCTCAGTAGCATAGAGTAAAGGCCCCGACCACTTTTTCTTTTTCTTTTTTTTTTTAAGAGAGTACAAACTGGGGAGAGGGCCAGAGGGAGACAGAGAGAGAAAATCTTAGTGGAGCCCAACTTGGGGCTCATCTCATGACCCTGAGATCCTAACTTGAGCTGAAATCAAGAATTGATTGGATGCTTAACCCACTGAGCCATGCAGATGCCCCCTGACCACTCTCTAGGTAAGCTTCATTCTTCATTGCATACTGAATAAGAATTTTGGGAAGTCGGACAGAGAAACCATGTTTCTTAAGACATGGATGATCCTGATAAGCTAGATTGGAAACCAGTGATGCAGTTAATCTTGCATTTACAAATGAAAAATTTGAAGACCCAAGAAATTAAATGGTTTGTTTATGTGGCAATGAGGGGAGATAAGTCTAGAACTCGGGAGCTCGACTGAGCTATAGAGGGCATGTGTCACCATGAAGCACCCTCAGAGTGGCAAAGGAGGTTTCAAAGGTCTGCTCCGTAGAGAATGACATGTTTCTTTACCTGTGTGGGAATCTTATTTACTATCATCACTGCCAAGAGATCATCATCCCCTACTAAGCTGTCAACTACCTACTCCTCCTTTCTTCAGTTGTACCCCATAGTAGCACTCAATATCATAGAAATCAATATCAATCAATCAAAGAAATCAATATCAATATCAGAGAAATATCAGAATCAGATCAGAATCTATTTTCTTATTCTGGGTTGTTCGTATTATTGAGCCTTGTTGCATAAATGTTGTGTTTTTCCACAGTCATTGAAATAAAGCAATCTACTCAAATGGGTTATTATTTCTTGAGGCGCCTGGGTGGTTCAGTTGTTAAGCATCTGCCTTTGGCTCAGGTCATGACCCGGGTGTCCTGGATCGAGCCCCGCATGTGGCTCCTTGTTCAGTGGGACGCCTGCTTCTCCCTCTTCCACTCCCCCTGTTTGTGTTCCATCTCTCACTGTCTCTCTCTCTGTCAAATAATAAATAAAATCTTAAAAAAAAGAAAAAAGATTATTAGTACTAACATATCTGAGATTGCCGATATGGAATTAATGATGTGGATATAATTTATGTCGAAAAATTGTCACAAGAAAATCGAGAAGCAAAATCTAAATTATATTCAACTGATAAATAAATCCTTGTTGAGTAGGGATGAATTTTATTCCAATCTTATTAAATCTAACTCCTAATCCCATTCACCAAGGTGGCGATGCTCTATCACCATATATCTGCTTCCAGATTTGTGTGAAGATGAAGGTTTGTACAGTCCAAGCATTCCTCTCATCGCCTGTTCAGTCTGATCAGGATGGATAAGCTCATTGTCCAACGCAGCGGGGTTTCTTGGTGACTTCTTTGGGGTCAAGTTTGGGTTCTGGTAGGATCATCCTCTTAAGATGCTCAATATATTCATTCTCTCTTGCTTTAGTTTCTTCTCGATGCAAGCGCAGGGACTCCCTTGTCCTCCTCTCTAGAACAAACCCATATCATCCTCTCAGTAAACAAAGATTTTAGAATATAAGACCGGGATGGGGTGTCTACAGGTAACTTCTGCTACAAGCTTCATAGTAGAAACATCAATGAGGTTTTTCTCATTGAAGTTGGGAAAAACACAGGGAAACAGGGCAGACTAATATCTCATTAAGTCAACCTGGTACTCGTGAATCCACAAGACAACAGTTTGTTATGTAGCTTTTTGAAGTGCTAGTAGCGGAAAAGATTTGGAAACAAATGAGAAAAAACTGTTGTTAGTGTGGAAGGTGCCCCTCATGACGGCTCTGGTGATGACACAAGAATGAACTGGTGCAGACCGTCAGCCACAATCAGGGTATCACCACAGGCTCCTACCACCACTTTCCTTTACCCTCTGCTAGATGAGGCAGAAGATGGGAGACCGTAGCCACTGACTTCAGTAAGTGTCTGATGTATGGGTTGAGAAAATATTGCTATTCATCCATAAGAGCTGTAAGAATTACACATGTACAAATGATTATTTGAAGTTATTAACCTTCTGCTAAAAATGTAGCATGCCTCAATAGAAAGAACCAGGGTGCTCTTCTCTTTGAAGTAAGACGATACCATAACTATCTTGTGCTCTGGACAAAGATTTATGAATGCCTACCATTTCCATCATTCACTGTCATTCTGGCTAAACTGTCCTCAGATTTTAAGGGTCCACAAACTGCAGCTTGGAGCACTGGAGCTAAGAATCGTTGTTACATTTTAAAATTATTTTTTAAATGTCAAAAGAAGGGAGCACCTGGGAAGCCCGGTCAGTTACACGTCTGCCTTCAGTTCAGGACATGATCTCAGGATCCTGGGATCAAACCCCTCGACGAGACCCCGGGATTGGATCCTGTGATGGGGCTGCAGGGGACCCACCGCGTTGGACCCTGCTTGGAGACGTCTCCCTCTCTCTGCCTCTCTCTCCTTCTCTCTGTCTCTCTCAAATAAATAAGTAAAATCTTTTTTTAAAAAGTCAGAAGAAAAGTACTATTTCATGACATTGGACATTTATGAAATCAGATAGAGATGTATATGAGTCAAGTTCTGTAGGAATGCAGCCCTGACCAATGGCTTATAGAGCGTCTCTGCTTCTGTGCTACCGCAAGGGAGTTGGGAGTTTCGGCAGAGAAAGTGCAGTCCTCCAACCCCAAAATATTTACTTTCTAGTCCTTTCCAGAGAACGATGGCTAACTCCTGCATTAGAATGTATTGACACATGGAGTCAAGGAGGAGGGGGAGTTTGAGGGATTTTTAATGCATGTTTCCTGGTTCTATTTCCAAGGTTCTGATTATGCAGCTCTGTGGAGAAGATCTGGAATCTGCATATTTAATAAGCATCTCAGGTGATATTGTAGCGAAATATCCTAAGATCATTCTGAAAGGAGCATTTTTAAACCCAGCTGTGAGTGTGCGTACTGCCTGTGGATATCTCCTCCTGGGCAAATAAACATTCCTTATCTCTCTAGGATATTAAGGGGAATAAGTACGTTTAAATAATAAACTATAAATAGAAGTTTGAAATATTTAAATATTCTTATTTGCTGAGCCTAGGGGTGCCTTTGTGCCTTTTTTAAAAATAAATTTACTTCCTACATATGCTTGGGAAAAAAGAAATCATTCTTTCTAAATAACATTTGTCAGAAATAATAATTCTCTTCTTCCCCCAACCTAGCTCAAATTTAAGCGTTTGAACAAAAAGAACATAACTAAGAATAAGATGTGAGGGAAAGGAAACATTTCCATAACAATGTGTGCAGAGACTAACCCTACCTAGGAGGCACGCATGGCAGAAAATGCTGTATTTAAGGATACAAAACGCTTTCTGTTTCAAGTCGCAATTTTAAGACACTTGTAGGTTTTCACAATTTTCTTCAAGGATAAAATTTCCAAGATTATGCCTAAAAATGTTGGGGAAATAGATCACGAGGAAGTGGTTCTTTATCTGTTTCTTAACAGATAGTGGGTGATGTGTATAGAGCACGTATTCACAAACAAAAAGGAAAAAGGAGTTGAAATGTCAGATTTAAAACTTTTAAATTCTGACTATAATTACATCGCAGTACATTTGTGAGATCTTAAACATTCTAATGAAGTAAATACGATAAATTTAAGGAATATTAATGAATTGTGACACAGCCAGTTGGACTGGGTTTTCCGATTGAAGGCTGATTAAAGTTATTAGAGCTTCGATCCTAACTCCCTTAGGACATTTTCATTTCTTGGTTCTTGGTGCAGAGAATGTGGGTCATTATGGAGTGTGGTCCAGTCCAGCTGCTCCTAGAAACTGATTTTCCCTAAGCAGAGGGTCTACAGAGTAGGAGCATCTAGCCCCATAACAGCATGTTTGCTGTCCCCTGTCTCAACCTCACTGACTACCACCCTGCTGCTTGGTTAGCATTTCAGCTCGGCATTACTTCTTCAACTCCACTCAGACCAACTTTCTCTGACCCCCATTCCTTTCTTTCTCTCTTGGCTGTATTCTACTCTCACACTCTTAAGTCCTCATATTCAGAAGAAATTCCTGGGAGAACACCAATATTGGTTGTGCCAGGGGCCTGGATGCTTTCTCATCAGTCCTGTTCTAAGATAGGATTCCCTGAGGAGACACTGCAACTGTGCTTCTTAGCCTTTCAACTGGTGCACCTATAAAGACAGAGAAGAGTGAATGGACACCCCCAGGAGGTAGGTACATGACATGTTCAAGACGTGCCCCAACCCACCTGCAAGAGCCCTTCTCCATCTCACATATATTAATATAGGTTGACCAGATGACTGGTACTTAAGTAGATATGGTACCATTTTGCAGTTGTAAACCTGAAGGCTATGAAGTGGCCTTGAATCCAGTTAAATCCAATAATTGAAACAGTCCCTCATACTAAGCCCTATTAAGCCCTTTGGTTTTTTCAGGAGCATTTGGATAGGCCGGAGCACTTATGACCTCTTTGTACAGGATAAGAGTCAGGGTCCTTAGGATTAGCGTTTTCCTCCTCTGGTCTCCTGAAGGATGTTCCTATCTATCTGGCATTGAAACCTACAGTAGTTTAACATAAATTCTTGTCTCCCTCACCACCACAGCCTATATCTTCTCTGAGGAACTGAATATTATCATGGTTCTCCCCGGTGTTGCGGATGTCTTGCCTGGATCGTTTCTTGTCAAAAGGCCCTCCTATAGTCTTTTCTGAAGGATGACCTTATGTCTTAACATAGATGGCCTTAGGCAGGGTTCAGCTCTCTTCTGGGTCTTCTAAGAAATAATTTTGGAACTTCCTTTACTTTACCCCATCTCTGCCACATAGGAACCAAAACTGACACAGCAAATCTCAGTTTTGCTGAATTGTATCATTTCCAAAAACAATGTGTTAAAGTCTTAACCCCCCAGGACCTCCGAATGGGACCGTATTTGTAAATAAGGTTGTTGCAGATAGAATTAGTTATGCTAAGATGAAGTCATACTAGAGTAGGGGGGCCTTAATCATATATGGCTGGTGTCCTTGTGACAAGAGAGAGACCCAGAGAGAAGGCTTTGGTGACAATGAGGCAGAGATTGGAGAGACATATCTATGAGCCAAGGAACTCTAGGGATTGTCAGCAAATACTAGAATCTAGAAGATGCGAGGGAAAAGGAGCCCCTACAGGTTCCCAAGACAGCATGTTCCTGCAAATGCTTTTATGTCCGTCTTCTAGACTGTGAGACAGTAAGTGTGCATTATTTTAAGCTACACAGTCTGTAGTATTTTGTCATGGCAGCCTTGAACAACTCATGCAATCTGCTTCTGTGGTGTCAGTCTACTTTGACCTGGATACTCTTCACATGGGAGCAAAGAAGACGCTGAAGCAATTTCTGAGCCCCAGATCGGGAAGACAACAGAAGCCTCTTTTCTTCAAAGCTCTTCCTTACCCAGCTACGCTACGTCCCTCTCTCTGAGTTGACATCTTGAATGAGGAAACCAGAGCACAGTGTTGACTGAGTCATCCTCCTCTTTGATTTCTGTTTCCCCACAAATCCCTGGTCCCAGAGGGACAGCCTTCCCGACTCCCTCTGGGTCAAGACTTCCCTCCCACAGCAAAGCCTAATGCCTTACAAGATCGTCTGTCCTGGGATGAAGAGGAATCTTCTTTATGCCGCAGGGCACCATATGACTCAGGCATTCCAGTCGAATACTTGATAAGTTAAACAGGATCTAAAGGCATTTGGAAATAGGGGACTCTCCTCAGAAGAAAAGCATCTCCAGAAAGAGACTAAAAATCCATGGCTGTGAAAACATTGGCTGTTTGAGAGTCCCTGCACATGGACACGGCCGACCGATGTCCAGTGCAATGATCCCGGGCTTATGAGAGGTTAGTGGCTTTCTATCTTAACTCTTTGCTGCTATCCCACAATGTACACTTACGTCTGCTGCACATCGTAGCTTCTGTTGGCTTTGGAGGAAAGAGCAGTGGGGTCCACGCTCCTGGTGGGAGCTCAGGAGAGCCTGAGAACTTGGGAGAAGAACAAGGAAAGGACAATGGCAGCAGAGAGCAGGACAGAGGGTGACAAGAGTCAACACTCCTCTTGAGCACATCCCAACTAGAAATCAGCCCGGTGAACTGACGGGAGTACTGCCCATTTTCAGATGCGAGTGCTAGGATCTCCGGTATGGATCAGGTACGCAGATTCCTAAAGCACCAGAGAGAAGTAATCAGGTAAAGATGCAATCGATTTTCCACCATAGACTTACTGGGACCAAATGTTTCTGTACTTAAAGAAGCCCCAAGAAATGTGTGAGTGACCTACAATTCCTTGAACAATAAACCACCATCCTGTCCTCCAACTTTCGACTTTCTGTTTGCATTTGCATAATAAATAAATATAGAAGATCTTTAGAGGGCCCTGGATGGCTCAGTCATTTAAGCGTCTGCCTTCAGCTCAGGTTATGATCCCGGGGTCCAGGGATAGAGCCCCGCATTGGACTCCCTGCTCAGCAGAAAGCCTGCTTCTCCCTCTCCCTGTGCCTACTGCTCCCCCTACTTGTGCTCTCTCTCCCTCTTTCTCTGTCAAATAAATAAAACTTAAAAAAAAAACAAACAAAACACCACCAACAACAACAACAAAAAACCCAGGACTTCTATTCCTAGAAAACCTATAGGCGAAGTCCAAAAAGGCCAAAATTAGGCTTTGCATTTCGAGGTGGAGTACCAACATGCATTTGCTTTATCTTTAGAAGCACATGTGTTTATGTGCGGGCATGTGCCTGCGTGTGCATGAGTGTGAGTGTGGTGTGTGTGTGTGTGACACAGAGACAGTCACTGCCGTTCTTGACCTCACCCTGAGCCCCAGTCCTCTGAAGCCAGTCAGAGAGCACGTGGGACTGTGTCCTGTGGTTTTGCCCGAGATGGAGAAGCAGACCGCCAGGTCATGAACCAGTTCAAGCAGGAGGCACAGCGGATCCCAGGGAAGCGGTTTTCCTTCCCTGCTGTCTCTGGCCACGGGGAACATGTGCTGTTCTATGAAACCAGAAGGAGAAAAGAAATTAGAGAGAAAGCGATCTTCCCTTGGGTCCTAATTTCTGGAAGGTCTCGTCTTTAGGGACATAATTTTTAAATGATTTAGGAGGTATCAATTTGGGCAAGTACTACATAGGCCCAATTTTATAAGAAAATAAAATCATGGCTGCAAGACTAGGAAACAGGTCACAACTGTTTGATGTGCTTACTTGGCTCTGCACTGAACTTGGGCCTTGGTCAGCGTCCACCACGGATGGCCATGGTCTCTCCCATGGACCGGCACGGAGTGGTGTCCCCTGTGACACTGGGCAGTCTAGCAAAATGTATCTGACCCATATCACAGTAACAACACATGGGTTTTGTATACTTGCACGCCTGCCCAGCGTTATCAAATTACTTGCTTTTCTTATAATAAAAAATGCAGTGCATGCTTATTCCTTGCAAAGCTGTTTAAATAAGTCATGCATTTAATTCTTATGACCTCCCTGTTAAGGCAGGTGCGCGTGTGAGGTGCCCTTTATGCAGGCTGTGGGGGCGTGAACTCCCAGAGCCAAGTGGAAGGTCAGTATGAGTCCGAGCACGTGAAATAGCATTAACCAGGTTTATGGTACGTCATAGGTACGACCAGGGAATGATACCGTGCCTTAAAGAGACAATAAAAGTAGGAGAAAAATGCATTCCAATAATTCTATTAAGCTGCATTCTGAATTCTTTCTATAGTAGTAAAAAAAAAAATGTAAAAAGCTCAGCATTTTCCATTGTTTCTTATCACAGACTCCCTTTGCCCCTTCATTCAGCTGCTGTGTTGCTACAAAACGAATTCTAAAAAAGCTCTTTTGACCTTTTTTTTTTTAATCTCTGGGAGCCCAGATAATAAGCATTTATTAAAGGGGAAAATACCTTAATCTGGGTAGATAAATCACAGGTAAAAATTACATTTAAAAAATTGAATGAGACAGGCAGAAAACAATTTTTTTAAAGAAACAAATCCCAATTTTTGAACCTCAAACAGATTGATTTTTAATGGAAGTCACTCGGGTAATGTCTTTAATAATAAAAACAAAAAGCAGTTACTTTCAGGGCTTCCATAGAGAAGCAGTACTTCCCCAACCACCTTCTCCAAGGGGCTGCTTCCCAGGGATGATCACTTTTACACCTTTGTCTCTAATTGTTTTGCTGGTTATTTTTGTCTCACTAAGGCCCTTGGCTGCGTCCCTGTCTCGAATCCTCTGATGTGGGCATGAGCCACTGATTTCCACCTGCAGGGAGCGAGGAAAGGCCCAGAGAAAGCCACTGAATGCCTCAAGTCTGGTCTTGGCCAAGCCCTGTCCCGTCTGGGGACACATCCAGTCTCCCTGCACACCGGTGAAAAATACAAGTCACTCCTGAAACCCGAGAGAAGGCCCTGCCTTCGGGACCCAGCTGTGACTTGTAGTGCTTTAAAAAAAAGAAGAAGAAGAAGAAGAAGAAGAAGAAGAAGAATGTGACCTTTGGCCTCTCGGAAGAATGCAGGCCATCTAGGAGTCTTTCAGTGATGTTCTAGGCACAGACAACTCAAAAGGATTATTGCTGAAATCCTTTTTCTTTCTACTTTGTTTTCGCTCACACCCTTTGCTGGGCTGAGTGGGTAATCCAAGACTTTTGAAATCCCAGGGCCCTGTGTGTGCTGGCTGGAAACCCGACCCCAGTGGGAAGGCTCCAGGAAGTCGTTTTAAGGAACCCAGTGTATTTTGTAAACAGACAAGGAGCACTGGATTGAATACAAATACGCATAAGCCCCCTGCTTGTTTGTGTCTGCTAATGGTCTTCAGGGCCGGAGCCAAGGTTTTAGCTTACACTTCAGGGCAGCCCAAATTCGCAGGGCTAGCAACCAGCTCAGGATTTTCTTCATTTACAGAGCGGTGTTTTTTGAAAATAAAAGGCATGGCGTTTCATGTACAGGAGCGTACTAAACAGGAATCCTCGCTATCTTTAATAAAAGAGCAACAAGGAGTGTGCTTTTTCAAGTTGAAATAGACGAAGTGTAGGGGCGCCTGGGTGGCTCAGTGGGTGAAGCCTCTGCCTAGGGCTCAGGTCATGATCCCAGGGTCCTGGGGTCGAGCCCGCATCGCTATCTGCTCAGCAGGGAGCCTGCTTCCCCCCCTCTCTCTGCCTGCATCTCTGCCTACTTGTGATCTCTGTCAAATAAATAAAATAAAATCTTAAAAAAAGAAATAGACCGGAGTGTAAATGGACAGGAAGCAAAATGGCCCAGTGTGCTGTTTCCCGCGGCTCACTCCTAGAGACCTTGGGGTTGTTTACATGATGTCAAAATATTTTTAACAGCCTTGAGATACAGCAAAGATGAGACGGTTTTGATTTGGGAACCAACGTAAAAATCGTATTATTTCTGGCAGATTTTATAATGCAGTTTAAGTGGGGAAAACAACAAGGAATGTATGAAATGACCTGTCGGTTTACATTTGAGCAGATCTGGATTCAGGTACACATGTGTGCACGTGTGGGTACGTAAATATCTACCCAGACTTTTCGGAAAAGTGACAATGAACCTTGGGTCTGTCATCATTCACATCTTGCTTTACTTCATACAAGTAAGTGCATGAGACAATAGACAAATCTGCATTGTCTATTCCCAACCTGCTCTGCAGAAACATCTTGCTGAATCAGCAAAATCAGACTTTCCCCCAAAAATTTCCTGAATGTGGATTCGATTTACACTTCCCACCAAAGACAAGACATTTAGGAATGCCCGTCCCAATCGTGACTACATGTGCACGAATCTGTGACGGGAGAGGAAGAATCCGCCGAGAAAGGAATTTAAACATAAGAACAGACAAGGGTCATGGTTCACGCAATGAGGACTTTGCTAAGCAGAAAATATAAGAGTTTTTCAATTAGCTAAATGAATTTGGAAGGCCACCTGTTTTTCTCAATCAGAACAAAGTCCTCGACTCTCACACGGACATCGAGAGACACATCTGCTGGATTTTTCGGCACATGGCTTCACATGGCGGGAAGGATGCAGTGACCATCGTGACACGTCTTGAGTCCATACGTGCAGACTAAGCGATGAACTCACTGATTGAGGATTTTCCGTGTGTGCCAGCAGGAGCCCGACTCTCACTGCGGACAGACACCCGTTCTACCCTCCAGGGGACGCTGGCTGAAGGCTGAGTTGGCTTAGTGCAGATGCATTTTTGTTTGGGTGTCTACGGGGTTTTTTTCTGTTTCTTTTGTTTTGTTTTGTTTTCTTTTCTTTTCTTTTTAAGACCGTCTCACAGGGAAGGAGAAAAGAAAAATCGGGAGTGGACACCCATTATGGATGACTTAACTGAACAGACTTGAAGGACCGAAGCCTCCTGGTAGAAGAGCTCATCTGCCAGGGAGCTTGTCGGGAGTCCCGGAAGCTGATCCTTTCCCAGTCCCATGCTTCATGTGTCACTTGAGGTGTGTTGCCATCCCGGAAAACTATTTATCCTTAATACCAGTAGCCTCCTCCAGAAAGGAGTAGTGAGTTCTCTGATTGAAATGACGAACCGAAATAAAAATGGTCTTTGCTCTTCTGGTCCTGTTCCTGTTGACCAGCTCCCCTCCCTCCCCCAGCCTGAGCCCACGGTAAATTCTCAGTTAAGGTGGTGTTTATTTTTAGAGGTTCTGTAAGCTTCGTGAGTATGAATACAAGGCATTTATCTTAGCAGTTAACAATCTGCCATCATGTTAACAATTTCCCTCTTGTGCTACAAAATCACCAACAACTAAAAGTAGAAAATGTATTATCAAGTGTGGCTTGTGATTTAGAAAGTGTTTATCTAGAGGCACCTGAGACAGTAAAGGAAGTTGGATTTCTCATTGAAGACTTAAATACTGCTTAAAATCTTGTCTGGGTCCTTGAAGGCTGAATGCCCTTGAGAAAATGCCGTCAACATTCAGAAACGTGGTTTCTCTTCTTCATCGTGAGCGCCCTAACATCTACCCTAAACCTTAAGCGAGCGAAAGCAAGTCAAAGAAAGTGGGGCTTCTGGGGCTGTTTCAGACCCTACATCCAATCTTGAGAGATCCGCACTTTCATTTAGAATGCTTCTACACTCTGGAAACAATTTAAATGATTCCACAAGAGAAAGAAACAGAAAGGGATTTAGTTTACCAGATTCAATTTCTCATAAACTAAACTGATTTCGCTGGACACGTCACTTCCTAACTAATGATTCTGGAATTGTTTAGACAGGTTCGTGGAGGACCCGAAGAGTAGCAAATGCTGACCTTTCAACTTCAGAAGCATCCCCTGATTGTATTTTTGTTATTTTCAACTTATTCTGGAATCCTCCCTTCTGAGAAAAAAGCCAGTTTGGAAAGAATTCCTGTGGCTCCCCTTGCTACCGTGGCACGCCCATCTTGCAAAAGGTCACGGTTTTTTCGCAGTGATCACGGCGCTGCTGCGGGTACGGAGACTGGAGAATTGAGACAACCTGAGAGATAATTTAATATTAAAAATAATTACTCTTCCTACCACTATTGCACTATCTCAAATGATATTTTCCCCTTAATTATGTAATTGTCTCAGTTCTTCATTTCACTCTGATGAAAACCCATGAAGCACCACAGCCTCAGAGAGCAAGACACTGATTTTTCGTCTACCAAAAAAACCCTGGGAGGTAAGTAGACAAAATAAAAATCTTTGACAGAATAAATGTTTTCCCAAGACTCAAGTACACTGTTTTTGCATGTGAACAAATATTCTTATTTATAAGGTTAACGCATCAGTGGCGACAGTGACAACTTCTCTGAGAGAGGGCAGGGGCTGGCGGCGCCTTGAGCTGTGGACGGGCGTTCAGGAGGTGCACTGCTAGCGGAGGAGCTCTCCGGAGCCCTGACGTGGGTATGATTGTTTGGTCACTGAAGTATGTGCGGCTGGGATAAGTGGGTGGTCCCGCATTCTTCCCAGATTCTGAGTTCAGCTGGAAGGCAATGACTCCCAAATGCACATCCCTGGACCGATCACTGTTCTGAGTTCCAGCTAATGAACCCAACCGGCTGTAGCACCCTGCTCTTGGGATGTGGGCAGGTCCCACCCAGCACATTTCTGAACTTCTGGGATCATGAAGTCTTTAGAAACAGGGGCTCGGGGCGCCTGGGTGGCTCAGTGGGTTAAAGCCTCTGCCTTCGGCTCAGGTCATGATCCCAGGGTCCTGGGATCGAGTCCCACATCGGGCTCTCTGCTCAGCAGGGAGCCTGCTTTCTCCTCTCTCTCTGCCTGCCTCTCTGCCTACTTGTGATCTCTCTCTGTCAAATAAAATCTTTAAAAAAAAAAAAAAAAGAAAGAAAGAAACAGGGGCTCTAGGGGCACCTGGTTGGCGTGGTCAATCTAGCATCCAACTCTTGGTTTTGTCTCAGGTCATGATCTCACGGTTTGTGGGATCAAGCCCCACCCACATCAGGCTCTGTACTCAGCAGGAGTCTGCTTGAGGATTCTCTCTCAAGCAGGATTCTCTCTCCCTCTCCCTCTGCCGCTTCCCACTGCGTGCTCTTCCTCTCATGCTCTTTCTCTCCAAAATAAATCAATCTAAAAACAAAACAAAACAAAACGAAAAACATGGGCTCTAGGGCCAGACGGCCCAGTTCAAATCTTGACTCTTCCACTTCACAAGCTGTGTGACCTTGGCCAAATTACCTAGCTCCTCTGTGCCGTAGTTTCTTCATCTATAAAAATGGAAGAAATAATAATACACTGCCAAAGTGACTTGAGAATTAAGTCAGTTTCTGAAAAGGCCTAGAACACTACCTGACACGTAGTAAGCATTCAATAACCGCCAGCTTCTCTTGTTGTCATTCTTCTTCTCTGTTTTGGTGAGTGGCTCCAGTAGTCACCTGGCAATTTCAACCTGGACCCACCTCGGGGACCAACCGCTGACAGCCCTGCCAAGCTTCCTGTATGGACACCCCACACATTCACAGCTCCCTACCGGCCTGCGGGCCCCTGGGGGCCACTGCCCACACCCGTCCCAAGCATAGGAAACAGCAGGACAAGAGACAGAGGGTTAATCATGCAAAGCCTTCTATCCGGATGTCTGCACTTGCATTACATGCTTTGTGTGTGTCTAATGTGCCGAGCCAGCAATTTTCTATGAACCCATCTAATATATGAAAGAGAATACAAGTTCTCCCTTTACTTTCAAGCTGAAATATGAGAATTCACATATTCTCTCTCTCTCTCTTTTTTAAAGATTTTATTTATTTGAGAGAGAGGGTGGGGCAGAGGGAGAAGAAAGAATTTCGAGCAGACTCCCTGCTGAGCACAGAGCCTGACCCTGAGATCATGACCGGAGCCAAAATCAAGAGTGGGATGCTCAACGGACTGCATCTCCAGAAGCTCTAAGAACTCACCTATTCTTTGAGGTGTGCCAACAGTTGCCATGGCAGCGATGGGAAAGCTTTGGGATTTTGCAATCACTCCTCACTGTCATTAAGGTCATTTCAGGGAAAACACTGGTTGGTTGGTCCGGTCACTTCTTCTCTAGGAACTTGGCCGACGGGACCAACTCTGCTCCCTGCGCTCACCTAGCTGTGCTCACACACAACGTTGACTCTGTTGTCCCTGCCCTTCCATGTGGGCCCGACCCTCCCCCTTTTACCTGTCTCTCCTCTGAATGCAGGGCGGTGTCCCATCGGTTCCTATTGTCAGAACCTGGCACAGTTCCCGACACATGCAGAAATACTACGTTATCAGTAGGCGAAGGTCATGAGTCCCCAAAATAAATCACGTGTGGCAGGAAAAGCAAGCTGAATATCTGACTAAGCTTTTTCTGGAATCTATTTCCAGCTCTCTAAGATACACCCCTGCACCCTAACAGCTACAAGACAAGGTCATCGAGGTCGCGGATGATGTCAGCCCACCACAGGCTGACGTCACCATGTGGCATATTGGTCAATGGCCAAGGAATAGTTTAAAAGTGTTTGAAGTCAAAGTTTTCATAGTTGTGAGTAAGTAACTCAGTCTTCCTGGCTATAAGGACCTACAGGTAGAGCAGTTCCTTTGAAAACATTCTGGGCTCTCTGCACGTTATTTATTTTCCACCAAGATCGCAGTGGGCTCTGTCCATTCCAGTCTCCGCTGATCCTCCTGGGACCCGCTGCACTTTGTCACCAGAACTGCACCCTTTCCAAGGCAAGATGCCAAATGGAAATCTTTTTTTATTTGTTTTTGTGGTTTTGTTTTGGAGAAGTTTTGGTGTTGTGTTCTGGGTGTTTTGGTTTTGTTTTTTTTTTTTTTTCTTCACCTTTTGTCAACATTTAGGTTACAACAGCTGTGGCAGCGACCAAGCTGATAAGAAGGGAAAGCCTTTTAAAAGTACAAACCTTGAGCAAGAAAGGAAATGACCAAATAGAGAATTTTCATTCTCTTAGAATTAAAAACAGCCTGAAATTAAAGCAACAGGACTGAAAGCCTGCTCTGGCTCTTTTTTTTTTTTTTTTTTTTAATTGGCTTTTGAAGTCAGTTAAAAGCCAATTCTGTAAATAGAGCAAAGCAATAGCCCTTCCGCCCCCATGCCTCCCCCAGCAGGAGCTCCTTGGTCCGGAGAGTGCCATGAACCCGGAAGCTCAATAATTGATCTTCAAGTCCAACTGTTCTTCTACAGTTTTCTGTAATGCGCTGTTTAAAAAAAGTCACCAATGGAGTCACCTTTAAAAAGAGTCACCAATGAAGTTGGCCTTAAAATTGTAGTGCTTTAAAAAAAAAAAAAGTGCAAGCTTGATCAGGAATTTTGGCATCTCTTGAATGAAAGGTCTACAAATGAACTCATTCTGACTTGGAGCTGGGGAGGAAGGACAAGGAGCACAGAGGGAGGTGGAGGCAATTGCCAGGAGGGTGCAGAAACGTCGCCCTGTCACTCCGCTTTCTGCGACGCAGGGCTTGAGGCTGGGCGGGGAGAGATTCCAGAGGTCTCGGTCCAGCAATTCTTTCTTGGGCCAAGGAGAGGGTCTGGGTGGTCTGTCAAGGCTCCTGTAGCTCACAGACTCTTAACTTTGCTTCTTGAGACCTTCCATTCCCTTCTTAGAATAATTAGTTGACAATAAAATCAAAATGCAAAGAAACAGTATTTTTTGCCAGAATCGATTGCCCTGAGTCCTTCAGAAGATGTGCATAATAGATTTCACCTTCTGCCCCCGAGACTCTCACTTCCTTCAAACCCGGACGATGCTGAAGTCGCCACCAACCACATCTGTTGAGCTGCCGTAGCAAGACTACCTCCCTCCTCAAACTTCTAAACGTTTCATAAGAAGATGCATGCTTGATTTTCCATTATTGTAGTCCTCCGTGGTGATCCAGGAGGAGAATAAACTGTATCATAACAGAAGTAAATGGAGGCCATGTCCCAGGCACCTTCATCCAGCAGGTCTAGCTTACAAACCATGAAATTTTGGATTTCCTCAGTCTCTTTTCAAGTAGACAAAATTTTTCAAGTAGATTGTTTTAGACAGCTCAGCTGCTGTAACAAAATACCATAGATTGGGGGCTTAAACAACGGATAATTATCTCTCATGATTCTGGAGGCTGGAAGTCCAGGATCAAGGTGCCGGCATGTTTGGTTCTCCGTGAGCTCCCACTTCTTGGTTTGCACGTGGTGGTCTTCTTGCTGTGAAGGCTATCTTAGTCAAGTGAGCCTCCCACCCCTGCCTCCTGCTAACCCCCAAAGACAACATGTTTAAAGCTTATGACTATTTCAGTAGGAAGTATGTTTCGTTTCTTTCTTTTTTTCTTTCTTTTTTATTCCTGGTAGAATTCTTTAACAGTAGATTCAAAGTTTTGATTATACCTTTGTAGTTCATTCCCTCGTACGAGAGATCGGATTGTCTAGAAGCTGGAACTCCTTATGTTCCACATCATTTGTCATTACAAAACGCAGCGTCACAAGAGGCAAATAGCTATTTTTTCAGGCAAACAAGCTGGCCGGGAAAATGCCTTCAATGATGAGGCTGTGGTATTTGACTCGTGGTGATAAGGAAATTACTGTCTTCTATACTTTCTTATATACTACCTTGTTTGCCAGAAAAAAAAAAAAATCTGGATTGTATGTGAATAACTCAAGGCTTTAAAGCCTTTTCTCTTCTTTTCTTTTCTGATGACCATATTCTAAAGTAATTGGACGAAAGTCCTACTTCTCAACTACCTGCAGAAAAGACTGGAGGGTGGCTATTAGCAGAGCGACCACAAAAAATCTCACTGATTAGGAGCAAAGTCTGTCTCGGAGGATCATGGGATGCTGTGATCCATGTTGACTCCCCACACCACGTTACTGAGTGACAAGAGGAGATAGGACAGGAAGCAAGAGCTTTTGGAAGGATTTTGCCAGGCCCTAGGAAGGGCTTAAAGCCCCTAAAACTAGCAAGAATATGTTAAGTTCTATTTGGGGTAATTGGGGTAAACATCCAATTAAAGGATTTCTTGCCAAAAGTTAGAGAGTCAACACATTTCAGAGCTTTTTTCTAAGTCCCCATGTACCACCAAAGCAGTACCAGTATCAAAAAGGCAATACCAGGAGAAGGGGACCATGAGCCCACAAATACTGAACAAACACCGGGTCCCAAAGTCGTGGCAATAATGGCTGAATTTAAAGCAAGAAGGTCCTTCCATTTATCTGGGTTTTGTTTGTTTGTTTGTTTAAGCATTCACCTTTGTATGGTAAAAAAAAAAAAAAAAGAAAAGAAAAGAAAAGAAAATCGCTGTTAAGAAATTGGTTCTGGACAAATCGTACTGATTGGCAAGGATTCTAAATTTTTTTTTTTTTTTTAAGTAACATGGAGTGAGTCAGCTAATATGTGTCTTAAATACCCATGACTGGAAAGTCATCGTAACTCTAAGTACTGGATTATTTAATAGATGCGACTACTGTGGCAGCATTGAAATGACCAACCTAGTTGCCGAGAAAGAAAGAAACTCTTTGTAAAGGCTATAGATGCCTTGCAAAAGAAATCTTATTTTATTAAGTGGCAGAACCACAAATGATGAGTAGAGCAACGCAGGAATGAATGTTGAATAGTTATCTCCATGTACGGATCTCAGGCCCTCAGAATCCAATATTTATAGGAGAGAATATGGTAATAAAGAAAATCATGTTTCCATAATTAAATTATTATCCTTTGAACATGTTATTTAGAAGATTTAAACATAAAGTCATATTTTAAATATACTTTTTAAGTGATCTATAATTACATGGGAGAACAAAGCATCACAGCAAACATCCTGTCCCAGAAACAAAATGTCTGCTGCATCCCTGCTTAGAACCTGAAATAATTAATACCTCTGACCTCAATTTTGCAAAATATTATTATTTCTATTTTGCCTATAGGGGAGTGTTTTGTGAAAACTCGTTTATAACACTGCAATTGGCTATGTATTATTGGAGCTGAGTAAGAAGTAGCTTGCCTAAGGCCACTCATAATAACAGTTCCAAAAAGGAGAAAAATTCAGGAGTGTCAGACTATTAATTTTTAAGTTTATTTGTAAAGTAAATTTAAATATATATTATCTTGTGATTTAGTTAAGATTATCTGTGGTCAAACCTTTGCCATCCAATATGATCTACTCTTCAAGCAAAAAATATGGAATACGGGTTGAGAAGGGGGAAAAAATGGGACAAAAAAGTTTATGATGCCTAAAATATTCTTCAAAGTCTATGATTTTAGATAGTAATGGCAAAGATTAAGACCAGATCATGAATGGTCTTGAAGTGGAATCATCAGTCTTAATGTTGATTAAGATCAAAATGACTTTAAATTTATATGACTCTTATAATCATACTTTACAAATTTAAATTTACTAAATTGATCATATTCATCACTAACCTTCCCCCAAGCCTGTATTCTCTGTCTCATTTGCTGGTACAGCTATCAACTCTTACTTTTGAGCAATAGACCTAGAACCCATCCTTGACTTCTCCCCCTCAACATCCATATCCCAGCTCCAAACTATGGGTGAGGCTCCTTCCTTCGCATCCCCACCAACACTACCCCTGGTCAGGCTCTCATCACTGCACTAACATCAATTTCCTAAGGACACATGGCCTCCAGCTTTGTGCATCTTAATTCCATCGTTTTCACAGTCACAGTCCACTGCATCAGAGCAAGGGAAGCTGGCTGGGTAGCCAGAAACCATGCTAGCTGGACGTGCCCACTGGGGTACTGTGCCGATGAGCCATCTCTCCCAAACCTTTTAGTGTCTTTGAATCACCTATAGAATAAGAACCCAACTCTTCGACATCCTAGTGAATCTCTCCACGAACTGTCCATGGGTATCTTCCCTTTGTCCCATCTGGCTGATCTGTGTGCGTTATTTCAGCAGACTCCTTGTTTCCAGTTGGACTCTGCCAATAGGGAGCACAGGTGGACTGGACGAAGGGAAGGGAGTGGCGTCAGACAGGCTCTGCTCCAGCTCCCTCCCTGCATTCTCACCCCACCTTCCTCAAGAGAAGACGGGTCCTCTTGCCAGGGTGGCTTCTCCACAAGGCATTCTCTGTCTCCAGAGTCTGGAGGCTTTTCATGCCTAGGAGCAGTAATGCTGCCCTCCTCAGGGGTCGGCGCTGCTTTTGTGTTTCCCTAGACTTGGGCAGAGAAAGTAGCGCCTCGATCAAATTGTGGAACCTGGTATCCTACTGCATTGCTGGAGACCCACTGCCAAGTTGGCCTCTTGGTCACTGCCTTTTGTTTCCAATGTTGACTCACCCTATTTCCCTGCCTCTTGCCAACCACCTTCTTTGTACCAAAGAGTCCTCTTCTTATGTGCTCTAACCTACTATCAGTGGGCCCCATAGGTGCATTCTTCTAGAACAACATCATTTCTCCATTTTTAAGTTTAAGGTTGTGTATGCTTAACGTAGACATGTAAGATCTCTTCCCTGTACAATTCCAGAATCTATTTCTTGTTCAGTCTTGGCAACTACACTCAGACAGTAGAAGTCATAATTCCAGAATCCTTCATTAACTTTGGACACTTTGTCTCATTAATTCATTTCCTGGCAAAATGAGATGATGGTAGTACTTTTTCTCCCAATATTGGGATGGGGATTAAATGAGATAACTCATGTTAATTTCTCAGCCCAATTCCTTAAGTGCGGGCTCCCAATTTCCTTGCTGAATATATTTTCTTTATTCCTATATAGACAAAAAATGAATTCTTACTTCTTCTGAGAGTGTCTAGGTGTACTCTCTTTTACTCTATTTGTTAATACCAGGCTCTAGATCCATGTGTCTGATACATGACCATTCAAACTGAACTACAAAATGTTAAGCAAACATTCTACATAAACACCCCATTGTCAAAATGCCCTCACAAGATAAATCCTGTGATAGTCCTGCTGTGTGTTGGACACCTGCTGTGTCATCTCCCTGGATCCACACTAAATCTCCCATGTACTGGTGACCATTAGAGAGAGAAAGGAACTCACCCAAGGTGATAAACGGATGGGGGGCGGAGCTTAGGCTGAACTTCTTCTGACCGCAAAGCCATCTTTCCTCTACATGGGTCCCCAACTGAACATCTACAAATTGCAAAACACTGCCATGCAAACTGCAAGGACTACATAGATGATGTTTTGACTACTGCCCTGAGGAAGCATTAAAAAAAATTACTGGCTCTGCCAAGCTGGAATCCTAATCGGTAGTAAGAGAGTTGTATTGAAGCACCGTAAGTATTGCTTTATAAACTGACCTGTACATACTCTACAGTCCCTTCCGAGTGTTCTGGAGGGAGCTGCACGTGTGTATCTGTCTGCCTGGAACCAGCAGCGCCTGCCCGCACCACAGTCTTCGGCGAGTACTCTCCTCGGGCTGTTGTCTCCTTCATCAAAAATGCGGTAAGTGTCTCCCTGTTGGCTTATGTTTGTCTAACGCCTTTTTCTGACTGTGTTTGGGAAGGTTACAAGGGAAATCTTGGCTATCCGACTGCCAATGGAGTCAAGTTTATGGAAACTTCTTCAGTGGGAAGGAGTCTCAGCTCTTGCCCTCAGCCTCTCCCTGTTCTCCAGCGCCTTGGGCGACGTGGCCTGTGAGCAGAGCCCATCTCTTCAGGCATCTGCTCGGGCAACCTAATTTCCTAAGACAAAGGTTACCTAAGGAGCACAAACTCTCTTTCCCTGCATGATGCTAAAAGAAGCTTGCGTCACGGCTGGTAGGAGGAGGAAACAAACCCTAGAACGTCTGTCCGACCCGTCGTGGTCAGGCAGGCAGACGTTTTAAGTGAGTGGGGAAGGGAACGGGATGGGCCACCCCTGGTCCCAGACCTAGCGCCCTGGGCCCTCCCTGCTCTGCCTTCGAAGGGGAGCCAGCTCTGCTGACTCTGACTTTCGTTTCTAGCGGAAGCTTTCTGCCTGTCCCTTTGTCTCTCCTGATTCTTTCAGTGTCTCCTTTTCATCCTTTCTCTCCTGCTTTTTGTCTTCTTCCACTTCGTTTTCAAAGATAAATAATGTGTTGTTAAATGAAATTTAAAGGATGATAAGAGAAAAAAAAGTTTAAGTTAAAAGAAAGAAGACTTTTATGTTTCCTTGTGACTTTTAATCCATAGAATTATATTAGTTTTATACCTTTAGTGGTCACTGTATCCATAAAAATTGTGTTCTGTTTTTCCACCCAATCTTCTCTGGTGAACACTTCTTCCTTCCCCATAGTACTAGAATCTTCACTGTTTTCATAATTAGGTCATGATCTATTTTGTCAAGATGCCTCTTCTTTTCCTCTCCTCCTTCCTTGTAACATACTCAGGAATCTCTGCTTCCGTGATCTCTGCTGGAGTCAGGCATTACGTCCGTCATAGCAACAGGTGATGGAAAATTCCATTGTAAGTTTCATGTAGCTGATTTTAACTAACCTGGAATTCACCTGTCACTAGTCACAGACTTTGGGCCCATGTTAAGGAGTATCAGTGGTACGTGGTAAACATAAAGCCAGATCGATTTCCGCCTTAAGCACTGTTGGAAAGCTCACATCAGGTTATTATTTCCGGTCCCCAAAACCATTCCAGGCAATAAAGGTTATGGTTCACGACACCTTGTCAGCTACACAGAACACGGTTTGGACACGTGTCCTGTCAGTTATTTTAAAGCCTTTGCCTTTTCTCACACTTGCATTCCACTTTTGTTTTGTTTTGGTTTGTTTTTAAAGATTTTATTTATTTGGCAGCCAGAGATCACAAGTAGGCAGAGAGGCAGGCAGAGGGAGAGAGGAGGAAGCAGGCTCCCTGTGGAGCAGAGAGCCCGATGTGGTGCTCGATCCCAGGACCCTGGGATCATGACCTGAGCCGAAAGCAGAGGCTTTAACCCTTTGAGCCACCCAGGCACCCCTGTTTTGTTTTGTTTTACTTTATTAGGATTGTATTTATTTATTTGAGAGTGTAAAAGTGAAAGAGATTGAGCATTAGCAGGGGGAGCAACAGGCAGAGGGAGGGGGAGAAGCAGGACCCCCACTGGACAAGGAGCCAGGAGTGGGGCTCGACGTCAGGACCCTGAGTTCATGACCTGAGCTGAAGGTAGACCCTTAACCCACTGATCTACCCGAGCGCCCCACTTTTGGAACTCTTAAGGCCTAATTCGATTTTTTCTAGAATTTCAGGTTTTTTTCTAGATCAGTACAATATTTCTGTTTCTAATTCTCAAGCAATTTTCTTAAGAAGCAACTGTATTTATATTTGTGTGTCCAACTTGCTTAGAAACAGGAAGCCAAAGGAGAATCAACATAGCTCTGCCATCAGCCTTTTCTCCTCTCACCAGGGTCCCCCGTTCCCTGTGCTTCTGTGGGTCACACCGTACCATCCGGTAATGCTCCCAGGTTCTCGCTGGATATCACGAACAAACTCAAGACTCACGTTGTTCCATTCATAGAACAAAGAAATATAAACCAACAAAATGAGCAGCGACAGTGTAGTTAAAGCCTCACAATCTCTAATCGGCGAAGGCAGTTTTCTAGAGCGAGAGGAGAAATGGCTAACGCATGTTCCAAGCTTAGAATTTGTCTGTTTTCTGTACTGTTTCCCAGTACTATTCCCCAATCCTGCAATAACACCATCAAGTAGCTTCCTATCACACCTTCCCCCAAGTGAGAAATAGGTTTAGTAAGAGAAGCAGCCATGGACATGGGTTACATTGAAAAAATGTCCCATTTCCTCAGTCAGCTGAGCTGGAATAAAAGCATTGTTAGGACATAAGTGGGAAAGGACACTTGATTGTTCAAGGTAAAATCATCATTTTCATGTAAACTTAAAATGAATACAGGTAAAGATTTTATTTAACTTATTTCTATCAGTGGGCACCGGCCAGATGTTAAAATCAGCTCACAAATTAATTTAAAGAGTAGACATTGGCAATCAGTCAGTAGAGCTGAAATGAATTTATAGACAGACGTTAAGCCGACTAACATCCAATGGATGATACAATGCAGTGTTTGGGGTTGTCTTTTCAGTAGGATAGGTATCAGTTATGTGTACTGGATAAAATTCATATGCTTTTCTATGGAAAAGAATAATTTCCATTGTCAGTTTTCTGCAACTTAACTTCTACCCTAAAGAGTAAAACAGCCTAGTCAACAGAAAGGTAATTAAAATCCTGTACTCCTATAAAATCAGTCCCCAGAAATCTGGCTAGACCCACACTGCTCAATCCCATGGCCACTAACCACATGTGGAAAGGGCAAGTGCAGAACATTCCCACAGAAGGTTCTACTGAACAGCACTGTACTGCCCGATGTCCAGTACTTGACGGAAAGTCTGCCCAATGCTCTGTTCCAAATTTTTGACAATTTTTTTTTCTGACAAAACAAGTAACAGCAGTAGTGATATGGAACAGGGTATGTAAGGGAGAAATAACTAGTATTTATTGAGTACCACCTGTATGCAAGGAATTGTATAAGACCATTTGTATCTCTTATCTAATTGGGTTTTCACAATTTATATATATTACCTAATCCAGGAAACCCTATAATTAATAGTTTAACCTCATGTATTATTTGAGGAAACAGAAATTGAAAGAGTTTAAATAATTTGAGTCCTCAAAGTTTGCAAACATGATCTGATGAGGCCTCATAATAACTTAACCTCACTTACTAGATGATGACCCAGAGACTCAAGCAGATTAGAAAGGTCTAGTTGAGACCATACCTACAACTGTGAGGGGGTTGAACCAGGGTTCGCTCTCACGTATGTATAACTCTTTAGTCTGGCTTGTTTCGTGAGACCAGATTGCCCAGTCTGTGTGTCTTGAGAGAGAAGTAAGGGTAGTAGACACAGGTAAACAGAGTATGGATAAAAAAATGCAGTCATAGAAGAGACACCCAAGAAATCTGACCTGCCCACCCTGAGTTAGACCACTTTGCCTCAAGAGAGGAAATCATGGTGGTCTGCCTGCTGAAGGAAGAAATGCAAGTGTTGGTTCCAGCCTGTGCTGTGCCCGAGGCTGTCCCTGAGCCCGTGCCAGGGCACGCGGAGTTCACACAGAGCACTAACATCATGGCGTGTTTGTCACGGAGTGGGGGGAAAAGGAGAGGGAGGCAAACCAAGAGACAGACTCTTAACTATCAGGACACGCTGATAGTCACCAGAGGGAGGTAGGTGGGAGGAAGGGGGAGCGGGGATGGGGACAAGGAGGGCACCTGCCCTGATGAGCACCGGGTGACGGACGGAAGTGTCAGATCATGATGGACGGAAGTGTCAGATCAGTATATTATACAACTGAAACTAATGTAACACTTTATGTTAACTAACTGGAATTAAATTTTAAAACAATGAAAAATAAAATAAAAAAACACAGAATGTGGAGAAATGGACGTCTTTCTACATGACTTGAAGGGTGTGAAGCTGTGACCTATTCAAGGGAAAACCGTATGCACTTTATGATCTAGCAACAGTTTTCAGGAATTAAAGCACCAACCAGTAAGAATTAAAAAGAAAAAACACCGTAGGCTTCATATTTTTTGATAAAATATGGACAATAATCAAACCTACCTCACAGAGTTGATGGAAGAATAAAAGAGATAATATTCCTAAGAGCTTACTTAGTACAATGTCTTATATTCAGACCCAAGAAATGTTCTCCATCTGTGCCAGGATTCTGAGTCAAGTAAATAATGAATATTGTTAAAATGCCACAATTTTCAGTATCTTTATTAAATATCACTTCTTATTTTCAAGAGAGTTAGAGAACAGGAAGTTACCCAAGAGGTTGTGACCGTTTTCGTAATATATTTTTTCTTATGAATGGACCAGATGTCCCATATAGAAACATAAAACTGCTCCATGCTTGTCACTGTGTTCAGTAAAAAAACAAAAACAAAAAATAAAAATTACCATTTATGAACTACCAGAAGCAAATATGATTAAATGAGAATTTTGCCAAAGACCAGAGCTTATTTTCTGGCTGAAAAACACCTGACTTTCTGAACATTTCAGTTAGTTTTTTAACTTTCTTTCCAGTGGGGGACAAGGTGGATGTCCGCTTTTCCTTTAGCCAGGATGGAAATGCCTTCTTCCTTTATTTTTTTCTTAGACATCCCAGTGCCCTTGCTTAGGTTGGAGGGCGGCAGAAGGGGCCGTGGATGGGATGAGAACGCAGTCCGCCCAGCAACCAAGCTTTTGGAAACCCTTGTGGGCTTGGAGCAAAGCCCTGGGAGCCGGCTTAAGGGGTGGGGGCGGGTGGGAAGGGGAATTCTTGGAAATCTGCTCGGAAAGCAACGCTTGGCTCTGGAGGTGAGTGCAATAGTGTAAGCCACGTCCTCACATCCGCGTGCATGCGCGACACACGCACGCACACACACACACACACACACACACACGCAAATGCAGGTGGGCTGAGAAGTTCCAGGTCCTTTCTAAAAGCAACTCATCCCCGAAGCAGGTCTGCTGAAGCGCAGACCCCCAGCCCTCGACCTCGGAGCAGCCCTGGCGACAGAGCCCCAGGGTGAAATCCGAGCACACTCGTCAGCCGCAGGATCCGACCCTTCGGAAGTTCTGTGTTTGCTAAACACCCGGGGCCCGCGGACGCGGAGCGGGAGGGGAAGGCCTTCTCGCTCTCCGCCTTCTGGGGCTCCCGGTCCGGCCAGTGCGCGGCCGTCGAGGCTGACATCCTCCCTTCCAGCTCCGCACGGGTTTCCTGGTTCCCGACGCGAGCAAATGGAAATCCGTGCGCCGGCGACTTGCAAAGCGCACCCGGCTGCCGCGAGCGCTTTCTCATCAGTCGGGTCCTGTTGGAGTCACTGGTTTTCCAGGAGTGACGCGGGATCGGAGCGGCCTCGCGCCCGCGCGCGCTGAGACTCGGGAGGACCCGGCAGGTAGACACTCCGTGCGCGAGTCAAGACGCGCCCTGCAAGGCGCCGGGAGCATCCGCTGGTCGTCCGTGAGGACGGTTGCCTAGACCCCGGTTGGTTCTTTATCTCCCCAGAAAGGCCCAAGATAATTGTCTTGCAAAGGTGAGAGGGTGCTTGAGCCAGATCCGCCCGCATTCCGAGCCCTGCGGGCAGCCGAGAGGTTTCTGATCCTGAATCCGCCTTCGTCTTGGACATTTCTTCAGCGGTTACTTGTGCAAATGTTCAGATGTTTCACTGCCTAGAAACAGATTCACGGATGAGTAAGTCCCTTCCTCCTAATGAAAACATTTCAGCCCTCCTAGCCCGGCAGTCTCCAAAAGGATATTTGTTTGGGTGATTATAAACTACTTTGATATCCTACTACACTGAGTTTCAGAAAATAAATAACTACATTACTTGGGACGGCCGCACAACTGAGCCTTTGAGTAATCACGTTTCCACTTAAACAAAGAAGCAAAGCGAAATCGCTGTTTTAAAAATCATTCTAATGAACCTGACGCGGTGGATAACATCCCCCAGTGTTTCTTCCGATTATCTCTCCAGAGTAAACAGGGACATCTCAATGGAGGAAAAGAAAAAGAGGGGGGAAAAGGCTCATGCGGCTGTCATTGATTGACTTGGAGTGCTCCCAGAGAAAGCCCTGGAATGATTCCTAGGCAGAAAAAAGGTTGCACTACCCTGAGACCTCTCTCAGGTCAAAGGTTCCTGACACCTGTTTGGGGGGGACGAGGATGGAACCACCCAACCCAGAAGGCTGACCTGGAGAACCATCCTCAGACGTTCAAGAAAATCAGCAAAGAAGCGGTAAACGTAGTGACTTCCGGCTAACCCCGCAAGCGTGCAAGGACGATGCTTTCTGATTAGTGTGTCAGAACCTGATGTACGATTTCTGAGTTCAGGTTTTTCACGACGGTTCAAATAATCATTCAAACATGTCTAAATGATGGGGAAATCACTTAATTTCTGCTTTTTTTTTTTTTCCATTTTAATAGGTTTCTTCAAGAAAGCCTAGGAAAAGGTGTACTTGACTCTCAGGGGAAGATTCCTTTCATTTCACCATTTGAACGTGCCGCCTGGACTTGTCACCTAAATTCATGATGGCTTTGTAAAAACCCTCAAGTTCATCACTGACTTTTGAAAAGAGAGTGCATTTTATTACATCTAGTTTTATTACAAATGTGTGATCTGTTGGTTTGAAAGTTCTGATTCCCGTGTCTATCACAAGGAGCCCGTGGAAACGAGGTGCGACCTGGGGGTTTGAATTTGGTTTGGCCTTGGCTGCAGACAGAAACCACAGAGAAGTCCCCTCCCCGTGACGTCCCGTGACGTCCGCCCTTTCCTAGGCGGGTGACCTCCGGCAGGTGTTCGGCTCCTGAGTTTCAGTCGTGTCCTATAAAAGGTGGGGTTATGAAACCTAGCCAGTCAGAAGTGAATGAGGTGATCAATTAACAAAACAACCATCTATCAAAAGTTACTGAGAAATTGCTAATTACCAGATACTGTGTCTGAAACACGGCCCTTGAAAAAAAAGAAAGACATTAATAGAGGAATGTATGAATTTCTATCCATCTACGTCTGGATCAGTACAGGGGCAACCACAACTCATAAACAACCACCTAGTTCAGAAGATTATCAGATTTCACTGATTTGGGCAAATTAATTTGCCTTCAACTTTCAGAGGAGAAGAATAACAAGATTTTTTTTTTTTTTTAATTTTACAGTTGAAACAGTGCGGCTGAAAAGTTTGAGCACATTTTATAAGACATTGAAAATCTCTAAGAGCAGGCACATAACTCACAGATACAACTTACAGTCATCATTTCAAAAAAAAGCTTAATTTACTTTTGCTTTGCCACCTGTAAAGTAGCATATGGGGATAATGTAATGGCTAAGCAAACAAACACAAGGTTAATACAAAAATAAAAGTTAATTCATATAAGATTCCAGTAATTAATAAAGTAATATTCCTGTATCTATATGATTTATAGATGAAAAGTCTGTTTTAATTTACAGTCCCACTGATAGTGCCTAACAGTGACTCTATCCCTGCTTCACTTTCTTTTTTTTTTTTTTTTCCCAATTTATTTATTTTCAGAAAAACAGTATTCATTATTTTTTCACCACACCCAGTGCTCCATGCAAGCTGTGCCCTCTATAATACCCACCACCTGGTACCCCAACCTCCCACCCCCCCGCCACTTCAAACCCCTCAGACTGTTTTTCAGAGTCCATAGTCTCTCATGGTTCACCTCCCCTTCCAATTTACCCAAATTCCCTACTACTCTCTAAAGCCCCTTGTCCTGGAGCATATTGGTTATGCTCCACAAATGAGTGAAACCATATGATAATTGACTCTCTCTGCTTGACTGATTTCACTTTCTAAGCATCTGTTTGTCTCCTTCAATGCAAATCTTAGCATTTGTGTCTTTCTTAGAAAGGCCTTCTCCATGTCAAGTTCTCTCTGTCTCTCTCCACCCTTGGATCAGGCCGTCGGAGCTCCAGAGACCATGTAGAGAAGAGCCCACGGTCCTCAGCCCCGGCCATTTTGAACCGGCTTACACGCCAGCCAGACTTCCACAAGGTTGGCCCACAGATTCATGGGCAATAAGAAAAGCTTATTATTAGAAGTGTCTGAGATTTTATTAAACAATAGAGGCTAACTGTTACCTACACTCAATTCTCATACGCACATGCAAGTTTTCTGGACTTTATTGTGTTCTCTCTGTTCTGGGTGTGTTTCTGCAGATGATATTTCCACATCATTTCCAATCTATTGCTGATTTTCTGCCGCACTCTTAGGCATGGACAGTGTGAGTCGTGACGAATAACAAACCTCTGTTTGGTAAATCACATATTCTCCCGCATCCCCTAAATGCTTCTGGGGAGGGCTTTTTGCTTCCTTGAGTGAAATCCCGTTCAGCAGCTACCGCATGGATGGGACCGCACTAGATTCCCCCCAGACGGAAGGGTGCGCGCGAGGCAGCACACTGGGGCCGCACCCGCTCTCCGCTCTTCACACACCGAGGGACTCCGCTGGAGAATAAAAAGATGCGGGTGTCCTCCCCAACACCAAAGCAAATACCGCTCCGATAACCAGAGGCGGAGAATCACTCTCTGGCTCAAGAAGGTGTGGTTGGAAATAAAAAAATAAAAGAATACAATGACAGGGAGGAGTAAAATCTCGTAGTGTGTGATCTACAAAATGACTCAATACGATAAGGCCGTTACCTTTCATTTTAATAGCTGTGAAAAATGAGCATCTGTACACAAGCAGACTTTCACGTTTCATCCAAATTTCCTAATAAGTGGAAACGTGTGATCCCTGACCAGGGAGGCAGCTGGGAGGTCCAGGGGCTGAACTGTGTTCTCTTTGCCAACTCAGATTTATAGTCTCATCCCTTTCCCCGTCTTAAACCATAAAGGCAGACACTCAACTGTACTGGGTTTCACTTTATGTATTAATAAAATTGCAGCATGTTGTGAGGCTTAATTAGATAATAAAGCACTTCGAGGCTCCTCCCTGATAAGACTGTGTAAGAGAAGAATAGTGCTAATGTAGTCCTTAACAGATGCACTGAAAAATTCCCCCCTAAAATGTGCAGGCACACTTTTAAAACCCCGGACAGTCACATCAGCTTTGAGTATGGGAAAAAACAAGCTCCGATGAGGACCTTCATCTTGGGATGGGTGAGCTGCGCCGTGCTCACTCGCTTTTTAAAATTTCTATTTATACTCCCTCTTCATTTAAATGTTTAATTAGGAAGGAACACTTCCATGCATTATAATTAAATGCAAGCACAGATTCTTCACCACAAAAGAGTCATTTTCCATTCAGTTTATACAAAGTTTTGTTTTGTCCCCGAATGAATCAATATGAAAATTAAGCTGGTTGTCTGAAAGCCTTAAGAAGAAGTATAGCTTTCATAATACAAGGAAGATGAAAATGAATTAAAAATCTCAAAGCGTGTTCTTTTAGAATAATTGCACGCTACATTCTTGCAACCTTAAAGGTAGCTTTCCCAGAGAAAAGAGAAATGAACAAAAGCCCCTTTCGTTGCAGTTTATCTTCTATTAGAAGCTGGAAACTTCCACAGCCGAAGTCTGATTTTTCACTTTTAATTGGGGAGTTTGTGAGAGGAAGGTGGCCCGCGGGACAGAAAGGGATCCTTGTTGTGATTAGTGCGAGCAGGGGTTCTGGAAGCAATGAGAGGCTTGGAGGTAGAGAAGGAATCAAAGTTCTCCAGCTCGTGGGAGAGTCTTGGAATCTTCTGCAGGCATTCTAGCCCTTCCAGTGCTGTAGAATGGGGCCAGAAATCTCATACCCGAGAGTGTACTGAAGCTAGGAGATGCTTGTTTTATCTCTTCCGTCCTCATTGGTCTTATTATTGGTTTTATCTCTTCCGTCCTCACATTGGTCTTTCGTGTGCTCAAATGTATGTACCATGGGTACACATGTGTGCGTCTATAAGCATCTTTGTGTGCATGTAGCCAAAAGAATGAAAATCATCCTCTGGTTGATTTTGTGCTGAAAACTTTGCCTGCTGAAAAATACAGTGGACCTTCCCATCTGGCATTGGCAAGAGACCTCAGGCCTGCAGAATGGTGGTGGAAGCCTTTCTCTTGGTATTTTTATTCTTCTGTTGAAGAACCTCAAGGTTAAAGATATCCAGACTGGAAATAGACCCCTTTCCTCCACCTTGAAAGCCTGGGTGGGGGGTGTGAGTTCAGAGGGAACTGGACACAGGACAGCTCATATTTTACCAAAATATTTTGTTCATTTTCAACATTGATGTTTGGTTTTGACATCAGTGCATCTAACCCACTCTTTTTGTTAGTTAGAAGAGCAGATAATTCCAGGATTTTCTGTGTGCAAATCGTACAAACACACAGATGGCGTTTTAATTATCGTGATGTCCAGAAGCTAATATGTATGAATCTGTCCACCAGCATTTAAATGGGAGGGTTTTTTACTAATTGCAGGGGGAAAAGGCAATGGAAACCAGCAAGCCATTGGAATAGTGAATCACGGGGCCATTGTCCGAGCCGGTGCCGTCTTTGTTGATTTTCAAGGAACTAGAAAGTTCAAGTAGAGCCAAATGGGTTTAGGTTACGCTGAAAACAAATTATGAACAAAAATTGATGCAAAGATAATTATGTTTTTCTCCTCAATAATGTACGTTACATACTCTATTGCCCCAAACACGCACATCATTGTCCCATGTCATCATATGTGGATTTTATATAACATTTGTTACAGATTTCCCTGGGGACTTGACTTCTCTCGGTTGTGCCCAAGGAATCAAAGGGCTCACTTAGCAAGTAGGTTTGTGTAGCCACGGGACACAGGGAAGGCCAACACACCCACTTGTGGGGAGACAACTCCCCGGACTCGCCTTCCCGGGGAAGATGTCTCCTTCACTCCCAACTGACAGAACCACCACACGGTTGCTGGCAAGTGTGGCCACAAAGCACTCTTCCGTGGCTGTGTCTGAAGGATGGAGCAGCTCCCCAAGGTTTCCAGGCGCCAGCATCTTCCAACCCCATCTCTGATCAGAGCTCAGTACACTAACACCTAAGTCTCCGTGGATATCTGTTTGCAGGCCCCCGTTCCGTGCACAGTAGACGTCCTCTACACTTCCTCAAGGTGCTTTATCCCAAGCCTCACGTTCTGTCTTGATGAAGGCAGCCAAGGACCCTCCTCCCTCGGTGCGGGTGTGTACCACACTGGAGGTGCCACTCTGCAGCACAGCAGGTGCCCGCAGGTGCCACTCTGCAGCACAGAAGAACCCGAGCAGGGAAACTACCAGAAGGTCTGCTGAGCCGTTAATAGCAGCATTCACTTCCCAGTTCCAGAAAGGTTGCTATGGTTATGGGAGGTGTTCGCAGGAGAAAGCTGACGGACGCACAGGCGATCTCTGTACTGTCCCGGCGACTTCTCTGTAAGTCTCAAATTATTTCAATAGACAAAGAATAATGTTAATTAATGTTTACTGATCACTCTGTGCTAGACACCGTTCTAACGCACCTACGTGTAGTCGTATCTGCAGGTGTACAAGGTACGTGTATATAAGTACCTGTGTACAATATAATTTCACTTAATCCTCGCAAAGTCCAAAAAGACAAGTAATGTTCTGCTGCTTTTACCGATGAGGAAACTGAGGCACATAGAGGTTGAGTCATTCACTCCACGCGCACCGGGAAACGCCAGAAACGGACCTAGGACCCAGGCCACCTTGCTCTCAGATCTTCTGAAACTTCCCCCAGGTTTGTTTGCTCATTTTTAATAAGAATCAGGTCAATTATGATTCTTTGGGTTTTACAGACTCAGGCTCCCGGAAGCATTCGGGTTCCCAGGTCACCAGAAGTTCAAAGACACCGTAAGGTGCGGACCTACTGGAATAGCGTACCTGCGGCCCAGGAAAGCAGGGCACCCTCGCCTGGCTTGCTGGGGATGGGATGGGAGCGACAGCCCGCGGAGGGCAGGTCAGGCCTTCCATGCCTCCTTCAGGGTGCCGTGACAAAGGCCTCCTCACTGGCTCTCCAGAGGGGGTGGGCTGAGTCCTGATTAGTAGCATTTGCTTATTTTCCGTGGTGAGACTCCGGCCATGGGAGACGTAGAGCCACCAACACAGCGTCTACTGGCCGGCAAGTACCTAAAACAGAAAGGCGTGTGCACAGGTCTGCGTGCACCCGAGCCCACCCCTGAACCACCATTGCAATGGCTGCACCGGCCTATTTCTGAAAGAGACGGAGAAGGAGAACGAGGTAGGAAATCTCACGAGATGCCTCACACTGATGGATGGACAACAGGTGAACATGGAGAAGAAAATGCATGAAGACCGCTCCTCTGGGGCACTTGGGTGTCCCCGGGTGGTGAAGCGTCTGCCTACAGCTCAGGTCATGATCCCAGGGTCCTGGGATGGAGCCCTGGGTTGGACTCCTTGCTCAGTGGGGTGTCTGCTGCTCCCTCTCCTCCCTGCTCATGCTCTCTCTCTCTCTCACACACAGTCTCCCTCCCTCTCTCAAATAAATAAATAAAATCTTAAAAAAAAAAAAAAATCTCTTCTTTGCAGAATTAACTCACATTATGAGCCAATTGCCTATAGAAGACGAAGTCACTCATGACAGTTTGGAGATCTCTTTCTCCGGCTTACCTTGTGAACTGTTCACATGCACACGGAAAGACAGAGGAGAGGCCGTGTCGCAACGTCATGGGGTGGACGGGAGGGTCACCCAGACGGGCCGTCTGTAAGTTTGAAGGTTTTCTAAAGAAGAAGTTACACAGTGAAAAAGTAAGTGTTTTGAGTGTTTAAACACATTAAACATACTGAAATGAAGATGTTAAGATGGAGAAAACAAGGGCACAGATTTTGGGGGGAAACAGCAACCTCACCTTGTTTGCTTTTATTTTCATGTGTTGGGACATATGGAACATTCCAGGCCCGGTCTGGGGAGCAAGAGAAGTGCTTTGCATATGGGGACAAGAGGACTTCCTGACCACTGAACCAGACAGGAGGCCTGGCTGGCCAGCATCCGTTTGGTGGCTCAGCTCCCACTCTCTTCAATGCCAGGCACACATGGGAACTTACGACAGCTCCCCAAACCCTAAGTTACTCTCACTCATCCGAACAATATTTAATGCATGTCCATGATCTGCCGGACATGGTTTTGGGGAGGCTGCACACAGAGAATGGAATGTTTTCTGCTGCCGGGGAGCATGTTCTTGGTCATTGCTGCGGAGGCAGAAGGGAAAATGATGGCGGCGAGGGAGGAGCTGTCCAGCCTGGCCCGGGAGCACCTGGTCAGGCGCCTCCAGGAGCCTTCCCTGGGAAAGGCCCACGAGACGTGAAGGACGGTGTCCGGATGGTGTTATCGAGATGAAGCTCAATACTGGGGAGAAAGCATGGCAGAGTCGAGGACCCCATGCTTGAAGGTTTGGAGGCAGAAGGGGTCAGAAGCACAGAACAAAGGCCTGCAGATGGGGCGCTTTGAACGCTGGAAGACAGAGGCAGGAACCACCTCCCAGGGGCTCCCGCAGGCCAAGTCCAGGGATTCTACTTAGGGTAAGAGCAGAAGGAGGCCCCCGAAGGTGAAGCGGTGTGTGACACCATTGGATCCGCAAGGAGAGCAGCAGCAGAAATCGCTCAGCTTGGTCTATAAACCCTCCGGCTACGAGCCGCAGAGTGGTTAAGCCCGTTGATATTGAAAGCCCATGACAGAAGCATTTTGGTGGGCGGTTAACGACTTTCAGTAGGGCTGGGGTAGACACAGAACGAGCATACTTCGTAGAAGACCAACTATTATTTTAAGTACTAAATTAAAGTTTATATTTCCCAACTGAAAACCTGTAATATTGCCTTCATCTTCTAAGTATTTATTAAGTTTGTTTTATTTTTAAAGAAGAGTCCAGATTTGTAAGGCTTCATTAAGCTGTTCCAAAGCTACAAACGGAAAGAAATGAATTTATTTAATTCCTTTGGAGCGCACATAAGATCCACAACTCCCACATGTGTCCATTTTCCTCCTCAACCAGGATTTTTAAATATCTGTTATTTAAGGATCATTGCCCTCTGTTTATCAGAGGGCAGACTAAGCCCAGGGTAAGGCCCAAGTCTTTCTTCAAATCCCATGGCCGTGACAGAAGGCACAGAAAAATAAGAAAGAAAGAAAATCTGTAGCACTCTCAACACAGAGCATAGGCCCATTGAAGGGCCAGAAATTTTGAAGAATTTCTAAGAGATACACAACATCTGGGATTAAAAAGAAGATGGGTTGGTCAGCGTGGAACATTCCGGAAGTCAAACAAGGCAGGGAAAGCAGAGCCTGAAAGTAACCAGAGGTTTTGACAACAAAACACCAGAAAATCTCATAAAATCTTGTGGTGAGGGAGGTCTTGTAATTTTAGGGAAAAGGAGCCATGAAGAAAAGTCCAACATATTTGACTTTATAAAAAATAAAAACTTCTGTGAGGGAAAAACAAAGCTTACTATAAGCCATGAATACAAATAATAACAAATGAAAAGTATCTTTGCAATGTAGAAGAGAAAGGTTTAATGCTTTTAAGGTATACAAAGTGTTATTGAAAAGTCATCTTTAAGAAAGAGATGAATACCGTAATAGAATAATGAGGAAAACCAAAATGGTAAGTTGTAAAAACATTCAAATGACCATAAATCAGTTTTATTTTGTTGCAGTGCTCAACCTACTAATAATCAAGAGAATTCAAAAATCCAACCGTTCAATACATGTAACTTTTCAACTTCGTCCCTCGACAAACATAACACTACCCAGGGTTGACAGGCGTGTGGAAACACCAGGTACATGACTCTGGGGAAATGTAACCTCTTTGGAGAAAAATTGAGTAATAAGCCCTACCAGCCTTGAGATGTTATCTACCTGTAGTTATCAGCAGCATTTGTAGGAATGCCTGGGTGTCTCCTGCCAGGTTTGCACGTGTGAATCAGGTAAGCATGTCTACGGCTATGACCTACCGCATGCATTTTATCTCTAACATCCAGTTTAATCCCCACAGAGACTCTTGAGGGGGAGACTATGTCTGTAGATGAAGGCACTGAAAACCGCTTGCTTAGTTCCCCACCTCAGACCACACAGCCAGGACATGGACAGAGCCAGCCTGGAATCCTATATGTTTCACCTCAAGCCCATGTACATTCTCTTGTATCCAACTGTCACAAACAGTTGTGTGACACACGTGTGAATCACACGTGGCCACAGAACCTCGTGGCTTTGTTCTGCCACGTTCTCTGCTTTATTAACTTGAGACTGAGACAGGCAAGGGTGGGGATGAATGTGCACCCCAAAGCTGAAGGTCATCTGTAAAATGAAATTGAAGACAGACTAATAGAAAAGACGATGGTAGAAACCGAGTGGGAATAAAACCTAGTTTAAATCGATTTAAAAAGCGTAACTTCGTAAATGAAATAACACGTGCCGTACATGATACATGATACGTAGCTTTATGTGTGGAGGCTCATGCTATATAATGTTACATAAATTGTAAAAGAGACACATAAAATATTCTCTTAAAATCAGATCGCTTTTATCCCATTCATGTTATAAGAATATGTGTATATATGTTTGTATAGTCTCTTAAATCTTTTACTGGTATTTTTAACACTATATTCCACATCTGAGCATGGTTTCAAGTACAGTAATGCCTGGGTGTCTCCTGCCAGGTGTTTGCACTTATGAGCTGTTCTTCCCATCTTCTGGGAGATGTCCACACCTTGGACCCTTCCATGGAGGCCCCCGCATTTGCAAGCAGAAATAAACGTCCTCATTGTGTTTGGTCTGGTGTTTTGTTTTGTTTTGTTTTGTTTTAAAGATCTTATTTATTTATTTGTCAGAAAGAGAGAACACAAGCAGGGAGAATGGCAGGCAGAGGGAAAAGCAGGCTCCTGGCTGAGCAGGGAGACCAATATTGGGCTCGATCCCAGGACTCTGGGATCACGATCTGAGCCAAAGGCTGATGCCCAACCGACTGAGCCACCCAGGTGTCCCGACGTGTGTTAGGTCTGTTGTATCAGGGTTTCCCCAACACCTGAGCCCTGAGCATCCAGTCTGCCGATCAGCACGGGAGGGAAGACGCTGTGCGAGGGCGCACAGGGCCGGGGCCCTTGCGTGTTCCCTCAAGCCTCCTGGGGCCTCTTGAGCAGACGCAGGAGCTTCCTACCCAGCAAGTCGGCAGCGCAGGGTGGCATCTACTTGTCCGCTCTCAGACTCAGAGCTCCTAGAAGCAGGAGCCGCATCTTACTCACCTCTCCCTTGTCTTCTTTATCCCACCAAGGCGCCCGACATGGATTGAATGAATAAATGAAACGGTCTGAACTCAAACAAGTGTAAATGACTTGAAAATGCGGGTTAGGCTAGAGCGTCATGTTGCTGTGATTACTGTCAAGAAGAAAGAATGAAAGAAAAGTATCTATCTATATATACTCACACACACAAATAATTATTGTCAGGTCAGTATTATGTGACCAAAGAACATGCAACATACGACCGTGGACGAATGCATCGGAGCCGTCTTGGAAACACAACGCGTAACAAGATGCCAGGAGGCAGGAAAGCAGATTTAGGGGGCAACTTAAGCTGGAGGCCGACGACAAATGCGCATGGCCTTGCTCGGCTGCCTTTGAGTCTAGCTTTCGTGTAATCAACACCACGAATGATGGAGAGGTAATCCAATCTTTTTTGATTAAATATATTTATGTGCCATAGCAGGACAATGGGACAGTGATTGATCCACGAAGTAAAATACAATTGGGGGAGGTTGTCAATGTTGTAATTAAACAGCAAATAGAATCATCCATCTGGAAGGTGGAAGGAAATAAATCTGTCTTAGGGAAAGGCACGTACTGAGAGCTGCTGAATGGCCCTGGGTTTGGGCGAGCGTGAGAAACGCTATGGTATTCCCATGTAACTGTCCGTTCAGATATGCTCAAAGAAACACAGGGCTTTAACTGTAACATTCAAAAAAAAAAAAAAGATCCCACAGATAAACTTATTATCCTAAAATTGATGGTTTATTTGGATGCTTCCTTTTTGTAAGAGAGACCAGGTATCTCTACGCGGTGTGGATTTCCATACAGAGGGGGAGAGGGTTCTCACCCAAGATGCTCACTTCGGCGGCTGAAGAGCCATTCCAGCCATGACCGCTCATGTCTCAGGGCTCAGCGGAAACAGGGGACCCTGTAGCCAAACCCACGGACCCCCGCGTGGCCAGTGGCCAGGAAAAGCTGGTCCGTGCACAAGGAGAGATGTTTCTGGGTCGCTGCCCATGGCACATTGGCGTCTTAGCACCCCAGCTCAGGCCATTCACAGTTTTCAGGCATCTCGGCTGGGCGTGGGTGAAACATCGCAGCAATTATAAAACTCAGGATGCTGGGTAGGAGAACTTTAGGAACGGCTCCAGCAAATTGCTTCCATTTTTCAGCTCACAGTGAGAAGAAAGGCAGAAAGAGAGAGAGGTAAAAAAGAAAGCAAATGAGCATACCCAAGGCAGGCTGTATATTCTACGTGTGTACATACATAAATATATTAAGCTTCCCTTTTGTTCCTCGGAGAGAAAAGAGCAGCAATCAGCAATTCAGGGACAATCAAATAGATTAAAGTGAACATCTTATATGTCTCAGAGGAGCTAGCACTAACATCTTTATCCCTGCTCAGCTACCTCTACTCCACACTGGGTGAGGGAATATATTTTATTAAAAACATTTCTTTTACCTGGAGGTCCTGTCAATGAAGAGAATGAAAAGAAAAGAAACTGAGTATTCTTTGTGTGCCAAAAATAAGCTAGTTAAGAAAATGCTATTTATTTTTATTTTTATTTTTTAATAAGGGGAAGGAGAAGAGAAATGTTCTCAGATTTCCCCCTTGTGAATTTCAGGGGCACGTCTGCTTCCTTAACAGACTTTCCTTTCATATTCAAGACACGTGTACTCATCAAAAATAAACTTTGCCCTAAAAATAACAATTTTTAAATTTCTTTTTTCAAAGATACCCAGAGCCTCTTATTTGCAAACTTTTTTTTTTACCAGTACAACATCAAAATTGCTTGATCTTATATTGCACTGGGTAGCATGCATTTTGCAATGAATTTTTATTGACAGGAGAGTCAGATAATACAATTTAATCTAATCTGACCCAAGGTATGTCGATGTTTGTACCGTAGCTGTCATGTTTTAAAATGTTGGCTGGCTTTTCTATAGATCCATTGAAGTCTAAGCTTTAAAAACAAATAGACTTCCCTCAAAAAAGTTAAGGTGATTCTGCTTTGAAGCTGTGTTCTCTTCAACAGAAATAGGGAACAAGGCAATAAAAGACCTTTCATTTATTTTACTTCTTATTTATCCTTTTAGAACTTTCTTTCAATTCCTGGACATTATAATGTGGCAGTGAGTTATAATTTCAGATTTCATTACTTTAACTAGTGTTTAAATATCTAGTTGTCAAAAAGATAAACATAGAAACATTAAATTCCATTTTCTGGAGATCACAAATATTTTCAAAGGGAGAGTACTGCTTTATAAATTGAAAACTTGTGACATTCTCTCCAAATTCTCTTAAACCCAAAGTAAGTCCCCCAAAAGGCAGACAGCCAGCTGGGATTTTCATAAATGTTCTTTCTGATGAAAAGTCAGCCTGGGATTCCTGGAGGACGGGTGCATCATACCTTGCACATCTGGGCCTCATAAGCAATCAGTTTAAAGTGGAGGCTGAGCAGACAGTCGCGCAATTCCCTGACAATTGTTTTTTTTTTTTTTTTTTAAAGATTTTATTTATTTATTTGACAGAGAGAAATCACAAGTAGATGGAGAGGCAGGCAGAGAGAGAGAGAGGGAAGCAGGCTCCCTGCTGAGCAGAGAGCCCGATGCGGGACTCGATCCCAGAACCCCGAGATCATGGCCTGAGCCGAAGGCAGCGGCTTAACCCACTGAGCCACCCAGGCGCCCCCCCTGACAATTGTTTTTCCGGATTTACTTTCCTCATTTGTGGAATGGGTGTGTGTGTTGGAGGGTGGGGGTGATTCAGCAGAAACTACCCCAAACACCCTCGGCTCTTCTAAGGGGAGTACCCATTATGGGCCAAGTCTAGCCAGGAGCCCACAGAGCATGCTTCTCTGTAGATGGGAAACCCTCAATTTAATGATTTCACATCAGTAGCCTTGAGCAAAGATGAAGCAGAAAGAGGACCCCAGGGACCCTGAGTTTGTGCTGGACGTTGCTGTCTCTTCATCAAGTCTGGGCCCAGCTGCCCTGAGCTGTTTTTGTAATCCTTCTTTATTTTTGGGTCTTCTGCATTAGAAGACACAAGGTGCATTTGTGGGTCACGCTTCTTTCTATCCCACAGTTACAAGACTTCAAATGCACATCCATCTTCCCTCGAGACAAAGTTGGGTTTTTTTGTTTGTTTGTTTGTTTTTAGTTTTGCATTCATTTATTTGACAGAGAGAGAGCACAAAGATGGGGGATCAGCAGGGGAGAGGGGGAAGCAGGCTCCCCTGTCGAGTACGGAGCTCCACGCAGGACTTGATCCCAGGACCCCAGGACCATGACCCCGGCCAAAGGCAGATGCTTAATAGACTGAGTCACCCAGGCCCCCCAGGACAAAGCTTCTGGAGGTCTTGTAACTCAGCAAACCGGATTTCCCTCAACACTTCGTGCATTTCTGGAGCAGAATGCATCAGACAAGACTTGAAGGTTACTTGCTGGTCATCTGTGTTAATGGAATCTACTGAACCCATCGACCTAAGTGAGAGACAATAACCTTCCCAACATTGTTTTCCTATAGCACCTTCAAAAATAACCAGACATCCTATGGGGTGGGAAGACATCTCCATGTTTCCCAGAGCTTTGAAAGTACTCTATCCCTTTCTTGCGCAGAATATTCCATGACACTCTGGTCAGCACTGGGTCAGCCAGAGTAAAGATCCACACAGGCCTGAGCAAGGATCGTAGGAATCAGTGGATTTCTCAAGGATTAGTGGGGATACAATTGCAATAGACTGTGTGCTTATGTCTCTTCATGATTTGTCTGTTGAACCTGAAATCCCCAATGATGATGTGATGGTGTTAGGAGGTGAGGCTTTGGGGAAGGGATTAGATCACGACAGCCGGACCCTCAGGAATGGGAGCAGTGCCTTTGTAAGAAGAGACACAGAGGAAGGATCTCTCTCTGCCACGTGAGGATGCAACGGGAAGACAGCCATCAGCAAACAAGGGAGTCTCACCAGATGCCTAGGGTGCTGACAGCTGCTTCTATGACCACGAGCCTCCAGAACTGTGGGAAATAAACATGTGTTGTTTGTAAGGCCCCCAGTCTGTGGTATTGTCTCAACAACTCTGGCTAAGACAATGGCCCATGCGAACATACACACTGTCTTAGCGTCCTAGAGCTGCTGTAACAAATTGCCACACACTGGATAGCTTGTGAGAACAGAAAGTTATTCCCTCACAGTTCAGGAAGCCTAAGCTAAGTCTGAAATTAGGGAGCCAAAGGGATGGTTCCTTCTGGAGGCTCTGAGGGAGGATTTATCCCACGTCTCTCTCCAGATTCTGGGGGTTGCAGGCAGTCCTCTGCCTTCCTCGGCCTATAGATAAATCCCTCCGATCTTTTCTTCTCCCCAGGTCTGCGTTTGCTCCTCTTTTTATAAGGAGACATTGGATTTAGGATTCTCCTAAATCCAGGACGATCTCACCTTCAGATCCTTAACTTCATTAAACTGCAAAGACCCTCTTTTCAAGTAACGTCACATTCTGAAGTTAAAAGCAGACATGAGTTTTGAGGCGGCACGATGCAACCCACTAAACACCGACACTCACACCGTACTAGTGAGGGCCCTCCCAGAAACAAGGAGCTCTAGAGACGTCGACGCAGATCTCTAGAGAGAGAGATGGCTCATATTCATATATTATGTGAATATATTTATATATATCTAACTGTATTCGCATATTTATGTTTGTGAATCTATCATTTGACATTGGCTACGGGATTCCGGAGGCTGGCGTCTGGGTGACACGGGAAAGCCAGTGCTTGATCCCAGGGCCAGAGAGCTTTGAGCTGGTGCAGATTCCAGTGTGAGAACCAGGGGTGCTGAGGGCAGGGGCAGACCGAGTCCAGCCAGCCTCTATGTTTTTGTTCCGCGGGGTCCTGGTGGATTAGCCGACGCCCCCCCACGTGATCGGGACAGTCGGCTTCACTCAGCCGCCGGTTGAAATGCCGCCCTCTTCCAGAAACACCCTCACAGACCCACGCAGAAATGACACGCAACCGGCAATCTGGGCCTCCCTTAGCCTCGTCATGTTGAAACATAAAATTAACCATCACACATGCTTACCCGCGGTGACATTTTCCTGTCATAGGTGTACAGAAACTGGAAATCTGTTGTTGTTGAGGTTGTTTTTAAAAAGTTTGTTTCTTTAAAAACGGCCTCAGGCTAGCATGGTGATAACAAAGTCTCTCAGACATAGAAAGTTTAAAGGAAAAACTGCAGCTGTTACATTCTAATGTGTTTGATTTTATATTGTATTACCTTATTTCTTGATATTCTATTTTCAGGATCTTATTTGGAATAAAGCAAGCGGAATTAAAAAGAGAGTAATAGAGTACGTGGAAGGCCCTGCTTATTGATTAAAATATAAAAGAGTCTATGAATAAGAAGGCAACAGTCTCTTCAATTTTAAAAACACATTAGTATTTGAAACATATAAACATTCACAATTGCTTTAAAAATAGTCTAATATGCTATTGACCTTTTACTAATATAGAATCTGCAGTCGAGGCTGGGCCTTTTCCAACTGCTATGCAGCTGCACCCTGAGTGACTCGCCGTCGGGTCCGTGGGGTCGTTTTGTGAGACATCGTTAGAGCAGCGGTTCTCGAGCAGGAGTCGTCTGTTACCCCAGGGCACGGTCCACTACGGCGGGCACTGCTTCCTCGTTGTCAGGGCTCGGGGGAGGAGGCTGTGTGTTATGGGCATCTGGTGGGTAGAGGCCGGCGTCTTGCTAACCACCGTCCAGTGCTCGGAAGCACCGCCCAGTGCTCGGAAGCACCGGCCAGTGCTCGGAAGCACCGTCCAGTGCTCGGAACCACCGCCCAGTGCTCGGAACCCCCATCCAGTGCTCGGAACCACCGCCCAGTGCTCGGAACCCCCGTCCAGTGCTCGGAACCACCGTCCAGTGCTCGGAAGCACCGTCCAGTGCTCGGAAGCACCGTCCAGTGCTCGGAACCACCGCCCAGTGCTCGGAACCACCGTCCAGTGCTCGGAACCACCGTCCAGTGCTCGGAAGCACCGCCCAGTGCTCGGAACCACCGTCCAGTGCTCGGAACCACCGCCCAGTGCTCGGAACCACCGCCCAGTGCTCGGAAGCACCGTCCAGTGCTCGGAACCACCGCCCAGTGCTCGGAACCACCGCCCAGTGCTCGGAACCACCGCCCAGTGCTCAGAACCACCCCTCCGAGCTCCACCTGGCCCAACTGTCAATCGATCTGGGTGGAGAAACCCTGTCTTAGAGCCGCACCGAAAGACTCGTTGGGTTCCAGCGTTCCCTTTCTCCCCGGCGTGACCGGCCACATGTCTGACTGAGATCTCTGTCACTTAAACAGGGTGTGGATCGCCCCCAGATGACCGACTGTACCTCAGACTTAAGCTTCATTTCCCCCTTGACCTCCGCTGGTTTTCACGCCGGGCGAGAACTGGCGCACTCCGGCCGCGCGGGTCCCAGGATTCTAGTGATCGGGGCACTGCCTCCCCCTCCCAGGTTTTAGGGCGGTGGCTACCGGCCTGGGGTTTGGAGGCCTAAAGCCAGCTCCGACTCGGGAGCCACCTTTTCCACCAGCTTGCCTAAGGCAAGGGACATCGTTGGACCTCAGGGCGCCATGGTGTCCTTTGAGTCGCGAAGGCGATAATGGTGTTTACCATTTGAATGTAAGATCCTTGTTTTCATTTACATCCGCCGCCAAGTGCGAACCTCTCCTCCGGCCACTCCTCCCGCGGACTGGCTTTCTGCTTGAGCCCCATTGCTCTCGGGCCTCCAGAAAGTTCCCCTTCATTGATTGGAGGAGCAAAAAAAGAAAAAAAAGAAAAGGTCATTCTACTGTGCTTTCCTGTGTGTGTATATGCATGTATTTGTATACGAGTGTGAGTGTGTGCAGGCGTGTGTGCAATGACCTTTGATTCCTTCTTAACAACCGTGTGAGGTAGGCAGGTAAAACGCTGCGTCTTGCATTTCGTCTACAGGAAATTGGGACCCACGGCATTAAATCCACTCAACCCCGGCTGGTCAGGCAGCCCAGAACCTCTGCTCCCTGACTCCTAGCCCCGGTCTTGCTCTTGACCCACAACCTCCTAAGCCTTCCTGGGCTGCGAGCCTGCGTGTTGCCTGATGGAAGGCAAGTGATGGGTTCAAGCCCAACCTGAGGGCCTGTGTCTGGCCAGTAAAACTCAGACACACCCGGTTCAACTCAATTCATAACCACTTGGAAACTGTTTAGCCAACAGAGCCAAAAGCTTAAAACTGTCCAAAGATAGAGCATCTCTGTCCCCAGTCACTGTCTGTTTTACACTTCATGACGCGTGTGTGTAATGAGTGTGAGGACTTCAGCATCTCCTTGGATCGCTCATTCTCTCCTGTCTCCCACCTTGTGACAAACCTGCCTCTGAGATGCTATGATTAATTGCATATTGTTTTGTGTGTCTCATGTTCCATTTCACTGACTCCTCCCTTTTTTCCCCTTTTCGGTTTGCAGATCCCTGCTGATTGCTATAGTTAACCGTTTCTTCATAGGGACTTTTTAAATCCCATTTAATCTTGTGATACAATTTCAAGTTGTCCGAATTGTTTACTACAGTCTTGTCAGCGTTTCTGCATTCAGAAGCTGGTTTTCGAGTCCGTGGCAGTAATACGGATTTTCCCACATGGTCGCTTGGACTCCTGCAAGCCCGAGCTCTCCCAGCTTCTATCCTGTTAGGCAAATAGCCCCACCACGCTGGCATCCTGCTTGTTGTTAATGCTGGAGCAACAGGGTTTTCTCCAGTTCCCCGAAGCCAAACCTGTTGTTATCAGAAAACCCCCTCCAGAGGAAAACTGAAAAGGATCCTACAACCCAGAAAAAAGATTAGCCTTCAGGAAGTCTTTGGGTTTTGCCATTTTTGTCAAGACATCCCAGAGGGAGTGGGAAATATTAAAGTCAAGTCTATTTCTGGAATGAAGCCTATTTCAAAATAGTCTATGAACTTTCGAATTTGCAAGACAGGGCTTCTCAAAATAAGAGGCACAAAACTGGGCTATGGCAAACCCAAGGGGACCAGAAGCAATTCAAAACAAGGAACTTAGGAACTTTTAATTGCCTCATTTTCAATTCAAACGGGAGTCTAAGTATTGATATTAAGATATATAGTTCAATCGCACACACCGATCAGCTCGTTTGCTGTGACACATGAATCCTCAGAGATCCGTCATTACACAGGGTTTCTGTCATTTCAGATGAATTTCCACCTTGTTGGAAACAACATGCTGTGCCTCTCTGATCTTCTCTTTTTCTGGGCTTCTATCTGGGGAGGCTGATTTACATTACAGAGTTCTGAAAAAAGCCACGATAGGAAAGCAAACTGGGGACCTTTCGTATTTAAAAAGCCATGGTGTAAAAAGTTCATTCTAAAGGCATATGATATTTGTTTACCAAAAGGAATAAAAAAGGGCTAAAATTCAAGATTGGAACTTAAGTAAAACAGGAAAATCTGAAGTTTACAAATTTAGAACATAGATTAAAAAAAACCTAGGTAACGAGTTGCCGAGATGTGTGCCCCCAGCCCCTGCTGCTAGGCTGTCAAGCCAATTCCAGAGATGCTGGGGTGCCCAGGACCTGTCTCCACCTAGACAGCTTTGCTGAAATGGGCACCGCTGAGCCCCCTTCTGGTCTGTGCCAGCTCCTGGTGCTCAGGGCACAGAGGAGGCAGGAGGCGACAGCACTTCTTGTTCAGAATCAAGAGGAATAAGCAAAACATCCCATACTTGTCTGCTTGTGTATCAGAAACAAAGTATTCTATAATAACCCATTTGCATGTCAGTTATCTATTGCTGCATAATAAATAAATAAATAAATAATAAATAAATAAATAGAATGGCCACACAGAGGACACATGGGAGGCACCGGTTGGTCCGTGGGGATTTTGACATCTAGCAGGCCATGTTCCTTGATAAAGAGTCAAGATCTGGGAATAATCTCCAACCACAGTTTGTGACTCTGTCCTCCAATCACTAAGTTTTCCTCTAAATTATTCTTTATTTTCTATGAAAGGCAGCCCATGTTTTCAGGGGAATAGCTTTCTCAGCCTGTCCTTGCTTGTAGAAATTCCAGGGTTCTAGGACACCTGGGTGGCTAGGTCATGTTCTCAGGGTCCTGGGATCGGATCAAGTCCCCCTCCAGCTTCCTGCTCAGTGGGAGCCTGCTTTTCCTTCTCTGTCTGCCCCTCCCCCTACTTGCATTCTCTCTGTCTCTTATGAATAAATGATAATAATCTTTAAAAAAAAAAAGGAATTTCAGGTTTCTAAAGATCTCTTTTCAATGCTCCTGTTTCTGTCCCTTGTAGTTCAAGCAAGCGATGTTTTTGCCAATAAAACTCTTTTAAAAATGTTGTGGGTCTCCTATGATGCCTGCAGGCGCTCAGTATTTCTGCAGTCTTAACAAAGGAATTTACAGCCACACCCTTGTCTACGTCTTCACGTGCTGCTTCCCTGACTGCCCTCCGGACTTCATCTTGGCCCCAAAGCCATTTTTAACTTCAGCCTCATTTGATAGAGACTCGGGTTTTCCAAGCAAACTCCTGTCTCCTTGAGGATTCCAGATCTTCCTCTACTGTACCTTCTTCCGCAAGCAGCAAGTAGAAGCAAGGACATCCCTCTGAGCCCCCACTGCCAGATCCAAGCCCACATGTAAGGTTTTGTTAGGGCAGTGCCCCACTTCCAGATACCACCTTCTGTATTAGTTACCGACAGCTGGATGGCCAACTACCCAAAAACTAAGGGGACTTAAAACAAAGATGGTCTTCTGTCTTCTATGGCTCAGGTGGGTGGGTAGATCCTAGCTCACTCAGCTCAGCCAGAGTCTTTCTTGTGGTCATACTTTAGATGTCGGCCAGGGCCTCACTGGGACTGGTAGGTGCACATTTTGGGGGGCCGGTACTGGTTGTTGGAGAGAAATCTCAGTTGCATGTTGTAATAGCTTTTCTAAGAGCTGGGACATTATGCTTGAGACCTGGCTATTGATCCGAGAGGAGCTGAAGGTGGAAGCAATGCTGTCTTTTATGACCAGCCTCCGAAGTTACTCAGCAGCCCCTCTGCCACATTCTGTTTGTTACAATCCAACTTTTAAGTCAGGCCCATATTCAAAGGGAGAAGAGTTGGTCTCTTCCTTCTATAGAAAGAGTGCCAAAGATTTTGTAAACAGATTTTAAAAGTACCACAGAACACCTTTGAGACTGCAACTAAATCAGGATTCTGAGGTACCTCCAGAACTCTCCAGAAATCCTCCACATCTTCAGGATGAACAAGACCAGCATCCCTAGGGAAAAGGAAAGCATTAGGCCTGCCTCAACCCCAGGTTAATCTCAAGGGCACGTCAGGAGAGCCAGGTGCTTGCAGAACCAGCCGGCAGATATGACACAGGAGTTGGCTTTGCCTGGCAGACTGGCATCAGACTGACCAGAGGAGGGTTCTCGTCCGGGAGAGTCGACAGGGCTAGTCTGCCTTGCCAATGTGCTGGTCAGTCAGGTTCTCAGAACGAATGCTAGCCCACAGAGGAAAGGAAAATGGTTTGTGAAAGTTCATAAAATAGAATTTCTGTAGTCGGAGAAGAGAGAGAACAAGGTGTGAATTTGGTGAGAGGGAAGGGGGTCACTACTTAAAGCTCTCTGTGTCATACCAGTTAATTAAATATTGTGCTTATTAATTTCCAAAGCAGATTCACACGTATTTTTAAGTTAATATGCAATATTTCTTTTGATGCCATTATGGTGTATTGTTGGGTAACTTGATATTTGGGCAGGTGCTTATTTGTATGGGTTGGAAGGAAAGAAATTAGAGCTCATTAATATTGTGTGACATCATCACAATATATATGAACATTGGAAAACATCTATAAATAAGGCAACTGCATATCCTTTTGATGCATACAAGCTATTTCAATTCCATACACACAGGTGTAGTCTTCAAGGGACCTGGAGTCTTTTGGAGCAGGTGGTGGTAGGTGCGGTGTCTGCAATGCAGAGCTAATTGTCGTTGTATTCATAGCAGAGGAATCAATCAATGGCTGGGAAAGCCTGACGTAGGGAAATACTCATCTTGACAATACAAGGATAGTTCTCAGAAACCTCAGTTTTGGGTGATGGATAAGATTTTCTTTCAAGAGATGCAGAGAAAGAAAGGTCATCTCCATGAAGGAATCAAGCTGCAGAAAGATCTAGAAGCAGCAAGGAGTTCAGGGTGCATTTTAGAAAGTGCAAGGACCCACGGGACAGGATGTGACCAACAAGGCAAGATGAGGTCTGAGACAGGATGGACCAGATTTAGGACAGGGGTCGTAGGTGGCGTTCTGAACTCCTGACTCATTAAGGACCTGTGCTCTGTTGAAGGCAAAGGGAAATGAGGGCAGAGTCCTGAGCAGGGAAATGAGATAATCAGGTGTTCATTTGATGAACCTGTGTCCGTCATCATTCCTCCACGTTAATACTAGGTGTACACCTTTACCCATCTTAGAAGCAAATTAGCATCTCCTCGACTTGCTGTGAGAATTTAGTATATTAAGATGGGAGAATTAATGTGAGAATTAATGTGAGAATTAATGAATAAGCAAAGGACTGGAACAGCTTTGACCCCAACATAATGAAGAACAGTATTTGGAAACACTTCCATGTGTGAGGATTTTCTAAATCCTTCCACTTAATTATAATAACAATAAAAACAACAGCAAAGGCTCATTCTGTAATCCACATGTAGTATGGAAAAGAAGAAACTAATCTCATCTTTGTATTCCAAGACAATTGCAGAACAGATCTTTTGAGAGGATCTACTCAGGACTCTCTCCTGAGCGTTTGCTGTCCTTCTTCAAGAGGTGTTCACATACCTTATTAAACAAAATATGCCAGAAAATACAAAAATAAATTTCCCTTCTTTTCCCCTGTGATGTTTGTTTTTCTCCTGGACCAGGACACATGTGGAGAGTTTTCCTCAAGCTTCCCACATGGGATAGCAGGTTCATGGCCAGTGTGGGGCAGAGTGAATCCAGGGGACACCTTGACCGTGGGCTGGCACTTTCTGAGACCCTGAGATGCTGGCGTTCAGAAAAGGTAGGCAAGTAACTTCTTCCTTTGAATGTTGTTCTTTTAAATTTATTTTTGTGTTAGGGCTTACTTTTTTTAAAAGCAGGATTATTAAAAAATGGTCTCTAAATAGTTCTTCCTGAAGCTAAAATAAAACATGAAGCAGAAAGCTGCAGAATCAAACTCATTTTTTCAACCGGTGTTCCCAAGATATTTGTTGTTGAGTGAGGAGTGGCTGGGGTATGAGAAGGATGGACAGAAGGATGCCGAGGTGAAGGGCAGTGTTCCTAAAAAAGCAGATGAAGGCAGAGGGCACGATCGGAACAGGCTGGAAAGCAAGGTATCGTTCTAGAAAAAGAACATATATATTTTAAGATTTTATTTATTTATTTGACAGAAATTACAAGTAGGCAGAGAGGCAGGCAGAGAGAGAGGAAGGGAAGCAGGCTCCCTGCCGAGCAGAGACCCTGACTGGGGGCTCGATCCCAGCACCCTGGGATCATGACCTGAGCTGAAGGCAGAGGCTTTAACCCACTGAGCCATCCAGGCGCCCCGAAAAAGAATTTTTTTTAAGAAGAAAAAAAAAATACTAGCGTAAGGAATGTCATCAAACACAGGATATGACATGGCTTATATGGACTACAGATAAGAGGTGAAATGGGAAAAATATCCATTTATTTTTAAAAATTAACACACAATCAAAATGTGCATTGGGAAATAAAATGTAGAATGCAGAAATAAAAGAAGGATAAAGCATAATATTAAATTACCCTTATTTCTAAACATTGCCATCTGTTCTTTTAATTGAAGTTATATACAAATCATTCATGTGGTGTTTAATATGGAATGAAAAAAGTCCTCTCTGCATTCATGACATCAAGGTTTAGTCAATTGTGTTCATATCAAATAGTAAGATTTTTTTAGAATACATACTCATCTGGAATAAATTATAGTGGATTCAACTCAAACCTTAAAATCTCTATAAAGATGGAAGTATAGGTTTTGGAATCAGTTCCTCTGCCACCTCGCACACCTGCCTTTTTGTGCTCGCATAGGCAAGTGTGCGGTAAGTTCTCCAAAAGAAAAAAACAGCACGCAGGAGGCCACATGGAGCTCACCTTGTCCTCCTGGAGCCGGGAGAGGGATGTCTGTTGAGAGATAAACTGAGAAATGAGGAGAAAACAGGCCAAGAGAAGGAAGAAGTATAAAAGTTTTCCTGGGCCTTTGCTTCATGTTGATGACTAGAGCAAGAGGAACCTTTAAAACTACAGGATCCTTCCTTCTTCCCCCAGAGGATTTCATGAGGAGACACAGGCTCTGAGCTGGGGGAGCCCCAGGCTGAGTCCCTTGTCCCTCCTGGGCCTGTCTCCTTGTCCCTGACAGAGCTGTGGGGACCTTGTCACCCTTCAGACAGTCCTCGGGCTGTGCAGGAGCACAGGGATGCTGCTCACGGAGTCAGGTCCTGAGTAGCCTGACCTTCGGTGTCAAGACAAGGGGCCCCAGGAGGCCAATGGGACATTTCACTAATTTCTCTGTGGTTCATCCACAACTTTCCAGAACAAAAGCCCTGAACAGCCATTGAGCTTTCTGTGCCTGGCCTGCTTGAAGCTTGCTGGAGTGCCTGCTCACTGGGTCACACCCAGCTCGGGACCATGTCCAGGCTGTGGGCCCGGAGAGCTGGCACACATCTGAGTGTGGGCTGCTTGCCTCCACAGGCCTGGGATGTGAGTTCTCTGGCAGAAACAGATGGTGGGGTTTCAAGCCGTCACTTCCAGTGGAAAGGTAGATGTGCAAACAAATAAGGAAGAGACCCCAGGGGGAAACAGTAGGGCGGGAGAGAGACCTGTGTGTTCCAAATGAAATTTGAGGGAAAACAGACTTGTACTGGAAATTTTCTGTGCATCAACTCAGAGAAACAGAGAATAATTAGAAAAGGCGCTTTGCAATGTTTTGGGCCCAAAAGGAGAACAACAGCACTGTTCTCTCTCTGAACTGTGCATGTTTTCAACGTCGCTAGGTGTCAGGGTCATCTTCATGGAAGACCGGAGAGATTCGACTCCTAAATCCGGTTGCTGTAATTTCCCCCAGAAAGTTCTTTCCTCCACCTGGCAGCATAGTACGAGACACACAACCTTATTAAAAACATATTTGATAATTATATTAGTAAACCACATGGTAGGGGGTATCCTCAGGCCTTAGTTATGAAGACTGGCTATGGATTTTTTTTTTAATTTAAAAATTAGTTGAAATAACAGAAATTGTGCCCAACATGTACCTCAATAGAAAAGAAAGAATGTGGAGAAGAGGGAGGGACATGAAGTGATTTGAATATATTACCCACAAAAACTGCAAAACCATGTGATATCGCCAACTTTTCATTTTGAAATACACAAGGGCACGTTTCATGTCATGCTGGTGCTTGGGGACACGTACCCAAGCCCTCAAGCTCCCCCTCCACGTCTTTCCAGGTGCGCACGGCAGCTCTGCTCCATTAGATGTGACAGTTCCTTGCACTGTCAAATCTTCCCCCTAAATGTGTTCCAGAAGTTAGATCCCAGGATGGCCTGCAGGGCCTAAGTGAGTTTTGAGGTCAGTTGCTGAAATTCAAATCTCCATAGCTATCAACCAGATGATTTCTTCCAGAAAGTTCTTTCCAGGATCATCAGTTGAAGACAAAGCCCATGCAAAGTCTAAAGAGCTATTTGATAAGACACCAGAGTACGGGGAAAGATCGGTTCCTGTGAGGGTCTTTCGTCCCTTTATTTAAGAAGCTCATGGAGCCGTGTTTGTAACCAGAAATGAAGAAGCAACCAGGAGACAACAAATGCATGTTTGCAATGATAAGAATGACACTGGAAAAAAGATACCAGAGTGGGGACACTCAAGGTGGCTTTAATTCAAAAGAGAGGTTCTAAAGGTGCAACATGTTCTCAAAAAGAGCAAAGAACTGAGGGCATAATATATTGCTAAAAAAGGATAGGAAGGCCATAAATACATAGACAGATACTATATGAAAGTGATAAACTTTCTCCTACTCCTACCACCCATTATTTATTTATGTATTGTTTAGTAAATCCCTAGGGATGGGCTTGCTGGATCCCATTGTAGGAGAGTATCTAGTTGTTTTTTTTTTCTGCCCCCTAATTTTTCTAAGCTTTTTACTTTTTTTAGAGGGGGAAGAGGCGGAGGAAGAGGTAGGGGGAGGATCCCAAGCCCCGCACAGAGCCCAATGCGAGGCTCAACCTCACCAGGTTGAGATCAGGACCTGAGCCAACATCAAGAGTCAGACGCTCAATCTACGGAGCCACCCAGGCAAACTGTCCCCTTAATTTTCTCAAAATACAATCTATAAAGTGGGTACAATTATTATAATCACTTCACAAATGATCACAGAAATGCTGTGGACACACAGGCAGTAAGTGACAAAGCCAAGGGGGACGCTGGCAATTTCCTTCCAAAATTCATGCCTCTAGCACAGGAGAGAGTGGTGGCAAAACAGGTCTGGAGAAATGTCCAGGAGGGAGGTCACAAGCGCCCTGTAAACCAGTTTGTTTAAGGGATTTGGGATTGATCTTATGTGAGGCACCTCCTAAGGTATTCATTTCTCTGTTTGCTATTGAAGGTTTGAAAACAAGGGATTTACCAAACAGAAATGAAAACATTAAGTTCGCAGAAAGACTAGAACAAAATGTCCGTAACAGCTTTATTCGTGACAGCCCCATCCTGGAGAGAACCCAGGCATCTTCCCTAGGAGGGCGCGCCATGCCAGCAAGCCCATCGAAGCGGAGCACTAGCGGGGATGCCCTGCTGGGAACTGGGAAGGCCCCGCTGGGAAGGCCCCGCTGGTACAGGTATGGGCAGGCTTCAAGGGCATGAGGCTGAGTCAAAGAGATGCTGCCTGCGCAGAAGAAATCAGACCGTCCTGATACAAACATCTAGAGGAGGAAGACAGTCCCCTGTGGCGAAGGAAAGACGCATGCTGGCCTCTGGGTTAGGGGTGAGGCTGACCGGGAAGGAGCATGAGGGACATTTCCCGGGTGAGGGGGATGCCCTGTGCCATGATCGGGCGTTGGGCTGTAAGCTTTCGCCAAACTTCAGAGAATGCACACTTCAAATTGGTACATTTCATTGTGTGTAAATCTTATACCAAAATGGTAGAAATAAGAATTAAATTCAAAACCATGCTGTACTGGGTAGGTATTCAGGAGGAATGTACTCTCTGCAAAGTACTTCGAAATACATCAGGAGCGTACGATGATTCATTGCTGAATCCAGGAGAGGAAAAATGGGCAGGGCATTGATAAAGAAACTTTAGTGAAATGTTCGTGTTAGAATCCAGGCGGTCAGTCTGTGGATGTGCACTTAAAAAATGCCTTTCACTTTGCTGTTTCTGAACATTTTCACAATGTGAGTGTTGGGAGAAAAAATACGAAAGACTCTGGCAAAAATACTAATTTAGATAAATTTCAGATGTAATGGTTTCACACTTGTATGTTTCCTGTGAACGTAAACCCGAGCAAGTTTCCTTTAGTCCTTTGAGAGTGTGTATTATATATTGCCTGACAATTATTGACAGATTTACCCTATGTCAGCACTAACCATGTTTTTTTCATTGACCATTTTTATAGAACAAAAGTTAAATGAGCCCAGTCTTTTGCAGTTAATTTTTATAGCATCATTGATTAGATTTCCCCAAATAATTTATTTCTCACTTCATACACTAGAAGGTAATCCCATTAAATATAGTAGTGTCACATTTTAAACCCACGCTGCCTTGGCTTCCCACTGAAAGATTTACGTAGGTCTAAAACGGCCATTTCTGCCTAATGATCTGTATATAAAAGCAACAGAAATATAGAAGATAGGAATAATCAATAACGTGTTATATATTTCCTTAGCATTGTCCAAGTGATCAAAGGTTTCCTGGCGAGGGTCCTTATACACCGCCGTGATTCCAGTTAACTAAACACTGAAAATAGATGTTTCTCTTAAATTTAACATTACCTCTAGCAGCTGGGATGGTCGACAATTTGCTGCGGGCCATTCAAATATATAGCCTAATTATCTAATTCAGTCAGTAAATAAAATAAAACAATCGTCTACAGCCAATAGGACACCAGAGAGCCTCTCTGGGAAGTTACAGAGGCAGAGACAGAGCTCTTAACCTTGGAGGGTTTTCTATCAGTGACAGTTAAAGATGCCGTACAAATAGATTAAAATGAAGGCCCTACCCTAAAGAACTTTCTGCCTTGCTCAGGGACGATGCAAAGATACAGTGAGGAAAATAAAAGGAAAAGGGTGTCCTAAGAAAATACACATATAGAGATAAAGTGGTCCAAAGTACCTCTCCCCTACGATGTCAAGTATAAGTTACAAGTACAATTTTAGGTTTTTAACAAATACTTTAAAGATCATTAACTTCAGTGCAGTAGCTTCATATGGAATTTAGAGAAAGAAACATGAATAAATATGGTCTAATCTTACACACAATTATGGCTAACATTTATGGAATACGTTTTAAGGTATTCTGTTACTTTTCTACTAGTAGTGGAGAAATTCTCCTAATAATTTTATGAGGTATTTGCGGTTTCCCCCATATTGTACTGACACGAAAATGGAGATGTAGGGATTAGGTTAAGTGCCCGAATCTACAGGACTGATAAGAGAGAGAGAGGCTGGAATGGATGGATGTGTGGGTTCCTGGTCTGTGGGCTTCTAGAACCTGCCCTTCTGTGATGCTGAGTTAACTGTACCTGGTGTGGAAGCAAGTCTTAAGGTCAGGATTGGGTTAAATAATTTATTTTTCCAGATGTCATATGCTCTAAAATATCTCTAGTGATGAGTCACTTAGACTGGAACTAAAGAATTTTAGCTCTCGTGATATAGAAGAAACTGAGGAGAATTAAAGTATTTTGGAGAATTAAAAAAAAATGTTAAGTAAACTTTCTTGGGCAAACTTGCCCCCATTTAATTTAGAAATGAGTTGGCAAGGGGCATCATCCCAAAGCATTACCCATCGTCTCCTCTCCATATAAATAGTTATTAGCTTTTATTGAGTGCTTACTGTGTACTCTGCACTGCTTTAGCCCATTGTATGCAGCATGTAACAATCCACATTTTAGAGTTAAAGGAACTGGGACACAAGTAGGGGAATCATCCAGGGTCATTCAGCTGGTGGAGTGGGGTTCACACCCAGATATTATCTCCTGCTGAGGTGGGTCACCTTCCTGTCAACTCAGATACACTGCCTCGTCCCCAAAATGCGCAGAGTGCACTTTCTGCTTTGCCAACATCTCTGTGTGGGGGCAGAATTTTCTGGCGTGACATACCGATTAACCAGCTCTGACGTTATTTTCTATTCTTAAATCTTTGGGAGAGGCTATTGCACTCCCAGACCTGTATTTCTACAGGGGTTATCTCCCTCTCCCTTCTTCGGGGTTCAGAATGAAATGGAAGAAGTGCATGTGTATATATCTGTGTCTCTCTCTCTATCTCTAGCTACAGATCTCTGTATCGATGTGCGCCCATACCCGTCCTTTTTCCTACACGGAGGATTCATTGTGCGAAGCTGGCCTCAGCTGCAGACATTCAAAAGTGACAGATTTTTGAGATGGAACAATATTTGCAATGGACATTTTATCCTTGACAACAACAATTAAAGTCTCCTAGACATCTCTTGTACAAAAATATATAGATATATGCCTGTGCATTTGGACATACTACGCATATGTATAGAAACGACATATAGATATGTATGTCTATGTATCTATCTATACACATGTGCGAGTGTTTAGATAGATAGGTAGATGGATAGACAGATAATAGCTAATAAGTAGTCGATAGAGGTGTAGATTTTTTTAAGGGGGGTAAGGGAAGTTTAATGTTCATTTTCTATAATGCGCCATTTTTTCTTTCAAATTAACTGATTTTTACCTTAACCTTTAGTAGTGTAGAAATGTATTCATTGTTTGTTTGGCTGAGATAGTTTCAAATTTGGGGAATTGAAAAAAAAAAATATATATATATATATTATTGATGGTCACAAGCTGTGGGATCCTCTCTGTGCTCTGTTTATTAAAGGAAAAGGTTTCTCCAAGTGAGTGACATAAACCAATCTTCAGCTCTTTTTTTTTTTAAGGTTTTATTTATTTATTTGAGAGATTGAGTGTGTGTTGGGGATGATGCAGAGGAACAAGCAGACTGCCTCCTGAATACGGAGCCCAATGTGGGACTTGATCCCAAGACCCTGAGATCATGACCTGACCAACTAAGCCACCCAGGCGCCCCCAAGCTGCTTCTCTGGATGACCTAAGACACACCACCCAAGGGTCCTTCTGAGTAGCATCCTTACATTAGGAAATCTGGACTCTACTTCCTTGGAATTCCAACTCAAAAGCATTGTGTGTACCTATATACAAAATAATAGCATATAATTTTAAAAACTCTGTACTGTCACATTCTCTGTACAATTAAGTGGTAAAGTTCTATATTTAGTCATTTAATAAAAATATCTTAATTTTATCTTTAAATTTTTTGTGGATAAAGAGGCACAAAGCAAAAAGATCTTTAACGCCTTCAGAAAGAAATCACACAAAAATAATTATAATATGTAATTCGGAGCTTTGTTTTTCAGAAAGGTAATAAATTAAACATTCTCCTTGGAGGCTTCTTGATTGTGCGAAATGAGACTGATGAGGTGGAACTCGTTCTTTCTATGACTTCCTGACATGCCGAGCAGGGATACTAACATCTCCAAAGAGAAATGGAAACTTTTGCAGGGTTTGAGGAAGGACTAGGGGTCATCAACCTAAGAGTAGACATGGATTATGTTGTCTTCCCAGCCCTGATTCCTTTAAGAGTTTCTTCTACAAGACAATGGTCAGCTGGAGGAAAGGAAAGCTCTATGTAGCCACACACATTTGCAATTTAATCTGAATGTCACACTGAGAAAATAAATAATGGGTTAGCTCCCGGCGAAGGTGTTCTAAGCAATCGTGTTTTACTGTATTTCCTCTTCATAGCATAAACTCACAGTGGCGTGGCTTCAGCCTTGATCTATGAACAAACTTCCCCGGTTCCACTCCAGATTGTTCTGTGGCCACAGGGAAGCCAACACGGTGCAGAGCCTTCACGTCTACATCCTCCCTGCCTCTCCGAGTGTCCTGTGACAAGAAGCATGCCTTCCCAGCTGCAGCTGTTCACAATATTCAGAAGTCTGTTACAAGGTGTATTTCCAAGACGTATTGCTTAAAATATTTTGTTAATCCTATTTGAGTACCCAACAAGAAAAAAAATCCCCTGGATTCCAGGTCCCCTCATAAGACCTCTGCTGTTGAACAGTGAGTGCCCCATTCAGTAATAAATCTAAGGAGTGATGGTAGCTGACCTGCGTTCCAGAGGATGACCCTTAGGTTACAAGTATATTTATCTTCATGGCTCACTTAGGAACATCCTTCCTCACCTTTTCTGTTTCAGATTCACGGCTCCCATATCAGTGCCTTTGTAGACAGAAATGTTAGATCGTAACAATGAGAACAGAAAATCATGAAACCTTCACATCTCCCGGCTTCTAGTAGCTTGTAACTCAGGGAGAAAGGAAAGCGTTAACGGGTACTGTTCAAAAGGTGGCACGTGCTATCCATGGTATCGTGGCGATGCTCCAAGGGAACCACGAGATGCCGTCATCAACACCTCTGCCATCTGATTTCACCTCCGCCCGGCATGCCATGAGCTGAAAAAGAAGGTCTGGAAGCTGGAATATGCATCAATTTTCCCATGCACCAGTCTTCCAAAAGATGCTAAAAATTGAAAGACTGATTGAAAAAAATGATATTTAGGCGACTTCGAGAGGAAATAGGAAGAATTATTTTTCAGGGTCATGACCAGAAGGCTAACGTCAAGAGTCAAGGAGAAGTTCTACCAGGTGTCTACCAAATCACTCTTTTTCCATTTAAATAATGAGGTGACAGGTGCATTTGCATTAAACGTATTTATTTGTAGGTTATATATTCGCACTAGTTCATTATCTTTAATCTCGGTTTAATTGAATGTTTATAGATATTCAGGATTACTAATGTGATTAACTTTTTTATATAGTTCCTAACCTAATTTGCTTGAATATGTGTTCAATGTATATTTTTGATGTTGATCATGCTGGTCTTAATTTCCAGATTTTCATCTACACTGTCATGTCAAATGAACCCCCAATTTCAATTCAGCCTACTACCACATTTTATTCTATATTTTATGATTTCTAAAATACATTTTGCAATCAAATTTCCAATGTATTCTAAAAAAAAAACACTGTAATTTGACATATGTGACTGAACTTCTTGAAATAAAAACATTTTGTTATTTCAGAAACCCAGTGGGTTAAATTTTTTTCTCTGAAATGCAGGCATCCTTATAAGAAGGATAATTTTAAAAATTGAAGGAGAATATCTATTTCGTGCATATTGCCTAAGAGTTGCAGAAAGGAAACAACCTCACCAAGAATGTTTTTAAATGCAATTAAAATAAAAAGATAACAGTTTCACTTAACAGACTGGCAAAAATGGAAACAGAAGGACCATGAGTAGCACCATCCCCGGCAACAGTCTGACCTTGTTGGTGTTGGTGGAATCACAAACTGCCATTCCACTCACTCATGTAGGAAAAGTCCTTAAAATACACATACCTTCTAATTTTTTAGGATTTTAATCTATGGAAATAACCACAAACGTTGGAAAGTTGCATGTACAAGGACATTCATGTCCTATCATTTATAGTAGATAAGTTAATAAATAGTAGATAGAGTTAATAAATAGCCTAAAAACTCAGACAAATTTTTTAAAAACGTGCCCATGAAAAAACACTGGGTAGCCATTTAAAATAAAGGTAGAGAGAGCCCTTGTGATATACCACTACCAGAAGCAGCAGGCTACAGATAGCAGAATGCCAATGTTTACTAATTTACATGTAGTTTCGTAGATGCAGGGATGCAAAGTAAGATCAGATATAGCCTGAAATGTTAGCATCATGCATACTTGACTTGTGAGACAAGGGGAATTTGAATTTAGTTTAGTTTTGTTTTTTTTTTTTACTGTTGTTCCCTTTGTTTTATTTTCTTCAGAGAACCTTTGTTATTTTCTTAGAGGTAGGAGAATTTGGCAGCCTTTAACTGGAAGAACGCCCAATAGAAATGCTATCATCCCTGCATGGTTTCCTTACTGCTTTCAGGAGAGGTGGGAGGATGCCCTCGCAACCCCTTCTCCACAGCCCCCCCTCCCCTGCCCCATCCAGAGATATTAGCCGACCCACTTGGTCACACTCCGTGGTCACATGCATCAGGGGTGAGGCTGCTGATCCAAACATCACACTCATCAATAGTTTGGTTTCTTCTTCCTTCTTTTTGGCTAAAATAGCTCGCTGAACTCAGGGTCCCTCTGGAGCCCAAGGCCGGCTCCTTTTCTCTGTCTCTCTGTCTTCAAGTTCAGCCGTTTGGGTTTGGATTCTTTCCCCAGCTCCCCCAACCCCAGAATCAGTCGGCCTTGGAGAGAACGGCACGATTCTGGAACTAGGTTTGGGTACCACGCAGTCAAGAGGACGCTGTGGCTTTAAGTTAGGCTGCCTGTTCTGGTCCGGTTGGCCAAGGTGCTCTGCAGATTTCCTGCACAAGCCCCTCCAGTGAGAGCTGGTGGTGTGTCCTGTCTTATTTTTCTCCCATTGTTCCATATGTCTGTAACTCCCTGGGAGCCTCCTAAGTAGGAGACAGTAGGATTTGAAGTAGGAATCAGGCATTCCTCAGTCCCCTAAGCAAACACCACTGAATAAGTTGAAGATTTTGCCCCAGCCAGGCCTGGCGTCATGGGCTGTTGGTCTGGGAAGTCACATAGGCTCTGCTCTGAGAATGACCCTGAGCTTGGTTTCACCCTCTGCTGCGGCCCCTCTTCAACTCTTTAGCGACTTTTGGACAAAGGGCTCTCAACTTCACAAATTATGTCACTGGTTCTAGGCCCAGGGTCAAACCTTGACTGTTCTTTCTGCTAAAACATGTGGCCAGATCAAAATTCATAGACAGAAAAATTCATTTTGTGTACTGGGGAAAAGAACAGAAGAGCATCTCTTTTTTTGGACAAATAATAGAAGAACTGTCTCGCTTTCCCAGGAAGCATTCTGAGCCCTTATTTTTTGCACCTGATTATAGATTTGCATTTGAGAATTACTCTCGGGGACGAGGGGGAAACCCTGGGCTCTCTGCACCGTTATGGGAAGAACTGAACCGAAAAGGTCACTACATTATGGAAAACCATAGATAATTCGTGACCTCAAGATTCAAGCTTTGTAAGTACCTTCGCTTAATCGTGACAGGATGACTAATCTTTGGGGGGCTCCAAACTTATGTCGAGATTAAATTCACATGTAAATAGAAGAGCCAGGCTTGTCCGATGCGCCCGGGGAGGCTCTCTTAGATCTTAATCAGTCATTGGCGGGCGAGCAGGTCAGCAAGTAAATCAAATTATGACATCACAGAATGTTCCCAATATCGATTCTTTGTCGTGCCATCTCTAAGAAAAATAACATCACTCTCGTCCTTCCCCAGGATATAGTTCAGAGGCCTGTGCTTGTGGCCTTTCTAATCAATGTCAAATTTCCTTGAGGCCAAGGTCGGGAATAGCCATCTTAATCGAAACAATAACCAGAGATCTGGATGGAATTATTTCTAGCCGCGTCCAGCATAAAGTTCTGTTGACTTTGCCTCTTTTAATCCAGTGCACTGCCAACACATTGAGAGTAAATGCATGTAATATTCCAATCTGTTTAAAAGATTTGGTAGAAAATGAAAGAATAGAGTGTATTATGAATAACTGTTGGTTGACAGTTTCCAGGGACATACTGTACCCGTTTTAAATTCATCGTATTAAAACGGATATGGTCCTCAGATGCTAATACCCTTTCCAATTTGTTTACAACAAAATGGGTCAACGGACCATTAATTCAGTTGCAAAACTGTCATCTCTGGCTTTAGGTTTCCTACGACTAATGAGACTTCGCTGGTATTTGCTCGCACAGTCTGTTCTACACTCCGATGTTAACGATGTCTATTGACAAGGTTATTGGATTCAAAGTGAAATGTTTACATTGAAAGGGGAAACAAGTGTCACATTTGAAGCTCAAACAGACACTCCAAGCTGGGGAAGCTTATCATGGCTAAATCCTGGACTGCTTCTTCCCCCCCATGAAAAGCAAGAACAACAGGAGACATGGGGATGAATGTAATGAAGAGAAACAATACCAGGATTCCCAGAGGTTAATCCAGGCACAACGGAGTTAATCTGGGGGGCCCCAGGGGGGTGCAGGGCTAAAGATTTAGACAAAACTTGCTACTTTTTGATCCAGTTGTACCCAATGAATGACTCTATTTGCAAAGAAGATTTTGGATTTTCAAACCAGTGGGGCAGAAGTTACATCCTTGGTTTTTCTTGTGAAACACACTTGGGTACTTGTTTCCAGAATAAATGATGTCAAAGATCTTCATTTTCTTCTCGAACAACGAAACAAAAGAAACATGACAATACAGATACTTAAAAAGACAGAGAATTTGACCCAAGAGCAAAAAGTCTCTGAGAGCCAAACCATGGATTTGACAGAAGCTATAATAATATTATTTTGTAAAACGGAGAGGAAATGTCATTTTATTGAATGTTCCAAAGTTGAAAAGATGAAATTTACATGCTTGATGAATGATCACTTAAAGTGCTTTGAAATAATCATTTATTTTAAACTGCATGGTCTACATTATTATAGCTGACATATAAAGTCAGATAAATAAGATTCGGTGCAAAAGGGTAAATTTAAGAATATGGCTCTGCTTTGCATATGTTTGCAAGAGCTCTGTCCTGCAAAGCTGAACTTTCAAACTATCAGTGATCTAAATTCACTTAGGATTTTTCCCAAGAAACCAACCATAACTTGGGGGGTGGAGAGTTATTCAAGTCAAATTAATATTTCTGAGAACTAGCCAGGTTCTTTGAATTCAATAACATATCTTCAGCATATCATTAAACCCTTACATGAAAATCCCCAGGGATTAGAACCCAGACTACGTCACGTAAACTGTTCATGATTACATTACGCTCCACATCTGAATGAATGGGAACCTCTGAAAACAAAGTAATAAGAACCAAAAATTAATATCACAGACTTTTGGGGGATGGGTAGGTGGACATGGGGGGGATGTTACTGTCAGAATGTTAAATTGGGCTTGTCCTGAATCCAGCCAAATGTTTTTATGGTTTTCTAAGAGAAAGGTTTTATCTTAATGGCAATTTTCATTTCGCTTTCCTAACTTGAAATGTTAATATGGAAACATATTTTATAGAGGAATGTTTTATACCAAACTATAAAGCAACCTTCTTACAAAGTATTCTTAAATTTACACATAGCTTTTAAAAGTATATCGTAAAGAGGTAATATAAAAATCATAATGAAGTGTTAATGCTATTTGAAATGTGTTTACCACTGTTATTCCTATTGTTTAATAAAATGAGCTTCAAAGCAAGTAAGAAATCTTCATCTCTAAAAGATATATCATTTTTACATTTATACATGCATTAGAAAAAATAAATACGCTGTAAGATTCCTTTTGAATGCATTAGTGAGTTTATATTTGAGCTTATTATTTAAGGCATTTTCATTTCCCAAGGTGTCATCTTTATATTGATTAAGTGGAAATGAGCACAATTTATAAAGCAACAGTAAAAAAAAAACAAAAAGCAACAACAAAAAAACCGAAACCCTGCATTTCTCATGCATATGTTTTGTTTAGTTCTTAGCTGTTTTTGTGTAATTCTGTTTTTAAAAATAATTTGTAACATCATATGCTTAACTGTCTCAAGATTAGTCAAAAGTTTCTCGGTAATAACATCATTAAAATAAACCAAATAGACTAAAAGTCAAAACTGAACCCTTCGTTACCCTCCTTAGCACATCCTGTTCCCTGGAATATAAAGACGGCTTCAATGACTGGCTGGATGACGTTCTCATTTCATCCAAAGAGCAAAGAAAAACCACGAAATTGTCTGAATTTACAGAAAAACTCTCCAAAGGACAGAATAAGGACCAATGTTGGAAATCGCAATTACAGGTAGATGTTAGGTCAGTGGTACGTCGAGACATTTAGAATTTGTGGGACAGTCAAACGGCTGCTTTGATTCCTGGTAAGCTTCATATCACTGCGATTATTTAAGAGAAAACAGGAAAACAAGAAAAAAAAACAAAACACCTTTCTGGTCAAAGGAAGTCTTTCTGGGCAGCCAGTGGAACTAAGGCCCCCGAGGTGTGTCTCAGTGTGATCTGCTACGTTGTACAAACATCCTGAGTGAGTCAGGAGGGTATCGCGTCAGGTGTGTGCACCCTCGTTTACCTGGGACTCCTGTAACTTCAGGAACAGGGCCCATCTGGGGCTGCCTTCGGAAGATCACAGTGAGACCCATGCAGGCGAACACTAGAGAGACTGCTTAAATGTTATCATTGTACAGGACACGAAGAGTCTGGATGCTTCTGGAAACACTGACTCTTCTTCCTCCGTCATTACCATTCCCTCTCCTTAGAGCACATTCTAGGAGCCAGCGACCCTCGTCTGCGCCCACCCGCTTGTGAGACAGTTGGACACGCGTGATTGTGTCTTTGTGTACGTCCTGTCCCCCTGAGAGAATTCTGGAGAAGGTGACAGGTAGGGCAGCGTTGGAAATGGATGGAGAAAGAGGAAGAGAAACCCATAGAGGCTGTTGAGGGCAAATAATCCCTGATTGACATAGGGAAAGGAGGGGAGTTTTGTATGGGGGCGTTTATCCCCCTCCATAATAATGGATACAGGTAATTGCCCCCACAAAGGGATGCATTTCCTCACCCTCCAGATCCGACCCAGGCCCTGCTATGGGGTCCTGCCTCCTGTAATTCTTGGTCTCTTGTCACCTGTGCCCCTGAGTAGGGAGTGACGACCCGAGCATCGGTATCCCAAGGGAGCGAAGGGGTATCACTTCCTGTCACCAAGCCCCCGTCTCCCTGTGTTCTCTGTGTGTCTTGCACGGGGAGCCTCACCCCCTCTTCACAGCGGCTCTCTGAGGTGGTGTAGCCTGCGGGACCTTACCCCGGCTCTGTCAGTCTGGGCTGTTTAGCGTGGGTGAGTCAGCTACCTCCCTATGCTTCTGGCTCCTCCTCTGTAAAGAGAGGACAAACATCGTGCCCGCCCCCCAGGAGCGCTAAATAACCGGTGGGCATAAGGCACCGGGGACAGCGCAGGGCACAGAGCGGAGGGTAAGTAGATGTGCATCACGCTCACTGCGCAGGTGATGAACTGAGGTTTGGGACCCGCGTCACAGAAGGTCAGTGGGGAAGCTGCCTGACTCTTAAATGCTGTGCAGAGATGCCCTAAAATAAAAATATAAAAATGTTTTCTTCCCAGAATAGAGGACAGGGGCCCTGACGTCTTTGTTTGAGAAGTTGTTCCCACCAGGAAGCAGCCCCAGTGAGGCCTTGATGGGAGGGATCCATTCCCAGCATCTGGTCCCGTTAGAGAATATCAGTTCTGTCCTTATTAATCATTGTCAATACACACCAGCTACCTGGAGATCCTTCTCCAAAAGAACTCCTCATGAAAGCAAAGGTGTTCTCTGTGAGATGTGACCCAACAGCTTGGGGAGGGGATGGGGACAGGTTGAGGAAGTATTCCCTTACCCAACGGTCCCAGGGTCCTGGGATTGAGCCCCAGGAGCCCCACATGGGGGGGGGGTCCCTGCTCAGCAGGGGTCTGCTTCTCCCTCTGTCCCTCCCCCTGCTTGTGCTCTCTCCTGTACCCTCTCTCAAATAAATAAGATCTTTTTTTAAAAATGTAAAATCAAAAGAAACACCCCCAAACGCAAATATAAACTATAAATGAATCATTATCTGATATGCTGGTAGAATGAACTTTGCAAATGCAGAAGTTCAGGGAAAGAAAAATTTAAAGAGAATGATGGTCATTCAAAATGAACCATTTAGAAGTCAAAATATCATGAAAATAACAAACCAGGAAAGGCGTTTGAAATGGAAACCAGAAGCCGGCCATCTGCAGTTCACCTTGTCGCTCTACAGGACCCTGAACCCTGCCCAAGCCCACGGCCCCGCCCGTTGGTCAGGAACCTGGCGTTGGGGGCTTTATCCCAGCGTCCCGGTTACTGCCGCAGTGCCCTGCTGCTGACCTTAGAAGTTGTCCCCAAACACTTGACTGCCTGGCTTTGGTCCCAGTGCCCATGGGATTCTTATCATGTGCCTGCCCCAGCCCGGACCCCATCATATCCGAGGCGTAGGCTCAGCCCAGCCCCGAGCGTCTGCCGGCCCAGACCCACTTCCCTCGGACACGAACTCCGCTGTGGACAGCCGCTTCCGGAGCTCGCTCTGCTGACTCTCCATCCGTCCCAGGAGGCCTCCCCGGGATCTGGGATTCAAGCAAGCCTCAGAGCTTCGCCCACCGATGGCGACAAAAACACCTGGAAGGACATCAGTATTTACTTTAAATGGCAAAAATACATTTTCTCGTCTCCTAGCCAAGGGGTTGTCCGGGATCTCCATTAAGAGATTTTGGAGTTCCCCAAAGGACATGCGACCCCGGGTGTGGAACAGAAAAAGGAGTTTGCTCTCATCTGGGAAAGGGGGAGCATAGGGACCCCCGGACGGAGCTTCCCTGCTGAGAGCTGACCCAACAGCCGGTCACGGCGCTGGACTGTCCGCACGTGTCAGTCAGCGGTAGGCAAAGTCTTCTTCTTCAGGACCTGATAAGAATGGCTGCTTTAAGCGTTGTGTGTTCTTTTGTAAGTTGCAATATTAAGGAACTGAAAAATAATTAGGTGTTTGTCTCCAGCTGTTGACCTGACACTCGGGCCTGAAACTCCTGTCAAGGCCGAGGGCCAGGAGGCTAACTGAAACGGAAACGGGAAACAACAGCAGTGCACTTCCAACCCACAGGGTCTACACCGCGTCACAATTCAAACGTGGAAGGGTTGTGGGGAGGGGGCAGGGGTGTCCTATAACCCCGGAGGGCAGAGCCTGGCCCCTCCTTGGCTGTGACTGCCATCAAATCAATGTTTATTTGCACCCAGGGGTTAGCTTACTAATGGGGAAGTCTGCAGCCTGGGGACCTCGTGTCATTTGCGTATTTGTCAATGAATTAGAAGCCGCAAAACGTTGCCCAAGGTTTCAGCTTGGGGATTCATTGTTGTTTGAGGATATGAATTCTTTTTTATTTATTTATTCTTCAAAGATAGAGGAAAGGTTTAAAAAAAAAAAAAAAGTGTTCTTGAAACCCCAGTCTACGCAGGAGAAAAACACCAGCCAAATTCTATTACCAGAACATTCTGCGAAGGACCTGGCCAGTCCTCCTCAAAGCTCTCAGAACCAAGGAAGAGCCGGAGAAACATTCACAGCCAGGAGGACTGTGGGCACGCGATATCCTGGATGAGATTCTAGAACAAAGAAAGGGCACACGGGGAAAACTAAGGAACTATACAGAGAAGCTGAGGACTTCCAATACAAATAATTAATTACAAAAAAATTGAGGTTGTTGGCAATAACAGAAAGTGGGGGATATTGGAAAACTCTGTACGGTCTCCATAACTTTTCTGTATATGTAAAACTGCTCTAAAACATAAATAGTATACTTAAGACTAAATGAAAATATATATATATATAGAGAGAGAGAGTAAAGTCTGTTACTAAACCTTGATAATTACGGATCCTAATTATTATCACTGATAAGATGGTCATCGTGTTTCTACTTTTAAGATATTTCTCTTTCTTTCTTTTTTTTTTTAAAGATTTTATTTATTTACTTGACAGAGACAGAAAGATCACAAGTAGTCAGAGAGGCAGGCAGAGAGAGAGAGAGGAGGAAGCAGGCTCCCTGCTGAACAGAGAGCCCAATACGGGCTCGATCCCAGGACCCTGAGATCATGACCTGAGCCGAAGGCAGAGGCTTTAACCCACTGAGCTACCCAGGTGCCCCGATATTTTTCTTTTTATTGAACAAAAAAATGCTTCCTTCTTACTTGGCCAGGGCATTACTTTGGGACATTAGCATTCTTTATGATCTTAAATGTCGTTTTTTAAAACCTGACTCAGCCAGGCATTCTTTCTATTCATTGTAACATATTTCCGTAATTATTACTTCAGCATAAATACCTCAGTTTCTCAGTTAAAAGCTAGAAATAATTTTAGGATGTCTGTAAATGTTGCCAAATCCCTCCCCAAATTTGTGCCACTGTGCACTCAAATAAGCCGCGACAGAGAGCCTCTGGGATGTCCCTTCCTTAATTAGATCGGCTATTCAACAGGAAAACATTCGAGACACACTTGTGTGTACCATGTTCTTGTTGTAAAAGGCCCTGTGGTCAAAATATAAACTAGATTAAAGGGAATTTTCAAAAGAAATTTACATTTTAAAATAATCATGTCGTACATTAAAAAATATTTTGGGTTCTTTCCCTCGTTGCTCTATTAAAAACTGTAAATTAACATTTTTAGATATAAAATACATTAATGAAGGAGGAGACACGGACACATCCTGATGCCTATCTAAAATTCCACTTCCCTTCACAACGAGGCTCCAGCTAAAATCAGCTTGCGAGCATGTTTATAATTTTGATAAATTCGTAAATTGGAAATTGATTTGGCTTATCATTGCTGCATATCTCTGGCCGGCTACTTAGCTGCAGCCTTCAGTGTGTTTTACATAAAAGAGTAAGTATAACATAATTATTGTGGGAAGAATGCCTTTTGGCCAAAAGCTTGAAGTGTATAAGAAATGTTCCTTTATTTTCTGGAAGTCAGCTTCTCTGGCTCTCCGTGCCCGGTGTTTCCAGCCTTATGGGAAATGCAATCTCAGCTATGACCACATCCTCCATCTCCAGAACTGTGGAGCTTGTTCCAGAAGCAGCCACCCAGGTTCCCACATGGTCCTTGTAGGTTCGGAGGCTCTGATGTCTCTGCACTGGCAGGTTCCTTTCGGGGATCAGGTTCCTGCTGGGGTTGCGGGGGACAGAGACCAAAGATCCCCCTTTCTAAATCCAGAAGCAGCTGTTTCTCTACCTGGGCCCTCAGTCCACGCAAAAACCAGTCTGGTGTGGCCCTGGGTGTGCTTTCTGTCTGCAGAAGAGAGTCCCAGCCTCCAAGGGAAGCGGTTTCTACTTTTCAGCCCTGCAGAAATTCCTCCGGCAAAGTCTCCCAAAGCAGCAGCTACCTACAGAGGGAAACACAGAAGAAAGAGAGACACAAAATCATACCTCAACCAATCAACTACCCATCTCTCTCTCTTTCTGTCTTTTTTCTTTCTTTCTGCTTTTCAGAGGAGGATCTTGCCTAGTGTAGATAGTATTATCAGCTGCCCTGAGATGACTCTTTCTCTGGAAATCTCAATTTCTTGGGAACTAGCACTTTAGGGGGAAACGGAATCTGAGCAATTTCAGTACAGGAGAAACAGACAAAGAACACCCTGGGCCGGGAGTTACACCGAACTCAGAGCTTCTGTTGAGGCTCTGCTGATGCCAGTGTGGGGGGTCAGGGTTGCTGGAGACATTTCTACGACAGGGGAGGTTTGCCCTGCTTTCACCTTCCAGGCCTGTCCGTCAGGTGTTTACATCGACACCGGCTCACCCTCCTCCTTTGCTCGCACACTCCAGCTGCTTGCACTCTCCAGGGGCGCCCGACACCTCAGCACCGACCCACGCGCGGGCTGCAAACGGAAAACCCACCTGGAGCTCCTTAGGGACCAAGGTGTGAGTGAGCAGCCTAGAGAGGCGGCTCCCCAGGGGGACTGTCCTGCCTGCCCTTTGGAAGGAAAGCGGCTCTTACACACCAGCAGAGGAGACGCTCTGGAGAGCACACACGAATCAGACCTGCAAGCTCAGGAGTACGATGTTCAAAGAGCCTCCTGGCTCGGCCTCACCAGGAGCACTGAGTCACTCCGCTCCCTTGAAAGGCCGGCCATGAGCATGCGGAGCTTGGATGAGGGTAGGGGACTGCGCACGTTCAAGGGTCTCTGAAGTAATAACCCTGCCAGGGAGGCATCTGTTGACCATAATCTTCTACATAAAAGTTTTCTCTTTTCCCCATTTAAACTGAATACCCAGTCCAGGCTGCTCCCGGAGTCAGAATTAATTCATCCATCTCTGAACCCAAGTGACACGTTGTTTGGATAGGCACTGATGTGCGAGGTTTGGTTCTGCCTTTGCTGGGTATGTACTCATCTCTTCTGGTAGGCTCTGAACAGCTCCGGAACAGGGGCCAGACCTCTGTCCTATATTCACTCACTCATTCAAGTAATGTGGTGCTCTCTGCTCCAAGGAGGACGGCAACTAAGAAGCTGGCAGAGTTCTTAGCTGGGTGATGGTAAGCCAACAGGAGGAGAGGGGACACGGATCTCACTGACATCGAGAGACTGACCCCTTTGTCCCTTGAGTCCCAGCACACAGCACGGCCCTCGGCATACACGGAGGACCAAGTTCGTGCACTGGGGACCATGTTTGCCCTATGAATTAAGTAAGTATGCGGTTGTGTCTACAGTCCGACTTTGATTTGGAGTCTCGGTAGTCATGTAACATGTGGCCCTGACTCTGACTACTGAAGACAGATGATCTGTGTTAGAAACAAAAATGATGCTGTCCTAAAGATACCTGAGCAAGCAATGCGTCTTCAATGTCAGTACTAGAATCTGTTTTCAATCTCCACAAAATAATCAGAATAGTCATGTCAGGGGGAAAAAGGTGCAAAGAGATTATTTAGCAATCCAAACTTGTGTGTGTGTGTGTGTGTGTGTGTGTGTGTGGCTGGGGACACTGAGTCCAGACTGGGCTCAAGACTGAGACATTGGAAAATATCCTCGTCTCCATAATGATGGGTAAACACATCCATCTGGGGCTTTGAAGATTTTATTTATACCCCCATGATCTCAGCAATTAATATTTATAGACTACAACAGCTTTATGTTCTTTCTGGAAGTGTAACTAACTATTTAAGTTGTCTTAAACTTCTTATATCTCCTATAGGACCACTGAGATTTTGGTGTGAGAACTTAATCATTTGCATCTTTTATACTAATGTCCTTGTTGATAATGATCTGAATGAATGAATGAATGGATGGTACCTTTAATGTAGACTGAATGCTAGCTCTATTTGGATTTTGCGGTGCTGATGCTTTTTTTCACTTTGAGCCTATTAGTCAACTGAGGAAAACCTTTCTAATCAGTATCGCCCCTTTTCCTCTAAAGAATCAGTTTCCTTTTTGGAAGTTAACAGAAATGAATTCACAAAGATCTGAGCAGGGCCTACATACAAACTGAGTAAACAGACCCAAGTTCTTGTGACCAATAGACTTGTGTTACTTGTAATCAAAGCTCTGATTTCTTTATTCAATACTTGGCTCTTGGCCCATACACAAAATTAACATAACGCATTCCAGGGAAAAATTCTGTGAGATTGGGTGGGAGATATCTCACAATCTATAGCATCTTTAGTCTGTGCAAGCATTAAACACACTTCATCATTTGTAAAGACCAACGTGGTGGGATGGTTACCTTCCTTCTGTTTAGAAAAAGAAATGATTTCAAACACTTGTAAAGCCATTTTATACATAAGCGCTTTTAAAAATCACAACTGACTATTAACCATTCATGTGAAGGAGCCCTTCCGTCCCGATGAGAAGTCAATCACGTTTAGACAAATTTAGGAGATGACATTCTAGACCTAGCAACACCTAGAAGATCTCTTCACACATCATTTGGGTTCTTTTTTTTCCCCCTCTTTTTGATGGATGGCTGAGCAAACTTTAAGGAACTAATGAGCAGACAAAAGTTGAAACGGGAATGGACAGTAATGTTAAGACAAGTTAAAAGCTCTTCCTGACACCAGGTCCCAACACTGCCTCCCCAGCCACTTCCCCTGTGAACTTTTTGTGTTTCATTCATTTTGCTGGAATTGGAAGTGGAGAGGCCAAGAAAAGGCCATCTCCTGCTTCATTGACTAAAGCTATCCTGTAAGCGAGTTTAATGGGTTAGAAGTTAATACAGTGACAGTTCTAAGGAAAGTTACCAAGTATTTCCAGTGCCTGGAGAGGCTCCCTGTGGCTCTGGCTTTCCTTCCACTCGCCTTGTCTCTTATGTGTGGAAGCTTCCATGACAAACCTCTCAGGAAACAAAGCCAGCTGCTAATAGAAGTGCGAAGAGCCTCATTAACGCAGGGTCTGGCGAAGAACTAGCTGTAATTACAGCTGACCTACAAGTGTTGGTCACGTGAGCAGATAAGCTCTTATGGGAGAAATCAAACTTCCTTTAAATTTGCGAGCTGTTGTTTTCTCGTAGTCACCTTCTGAAACGGGGTCCTCCTCTGCGGCGCTGTAAACCCTCTCAGTTACGCTGTTCCTTCGCCCCCTTCTATTTTTCCATCTTCTTTTGTCATTTTATCACTTTCTCACATGGTTTCCGCCAAAGCGCCTCAAGGAAGGGGCAAGTGCCATGAAGGTCTTTCTGTCAACTGAGCACAATGGCGCCATCCAGGCTTATGCTCTGTGATACACTGTTTTGCCTTTTTGCGGGAGTAGTATACGTGAGAGAATGGCGCACAGGTCCTGAAAGTGCAGCTTCCCGAGTTTTCACAAAAAGAAAACTCCCATCGAATTATCCCAGCACCCAGATTAAGCAAAGCACGTGGCCAGCTGTGGAAATGAGGGGCTCAAGTCTCCCAGATCTAGAGGCTAAGCATCTCCAAATCAAGGTGTTAGCAGGGCTAGTTCCTTCTGGAAGCTGTCGTTCTGGGCCTTTCCCTTAGCAGGAGGGATTCCTGGAACTCTTGGGGTACCTTGCCTGGTCAATGCGTTCCTCCAGTCTTCTGCCTCTGTCTTCTCATGACCTCCTCTGTGTGTGTCCTCTTTTCTTCTTATGAGGACATGGTGAGCTTTAACCCAATGACCTCAGCAAAAACTCTTATTTCCAAATTAGGTCACACTCCCAGGTACTGAGGGTTATGGCTTCAACATCTCTTTCAGAGGAACATAATTTAGCCCATAACAATCGGTTTCTAGACACCCTCACACCCTCCTTTCCAGTCACTCTCCTCCTCCCAATCTAGGACCAAGACTGTCATGACTTCTGACAGCACGCAACCCTTGGTGCCAGGATATGATTCTTAAGGGTTGGCTTCCCAAATGTTACTGGTCACTCAGATTCTCTGAATTGGCTCCACAGCTAATACTCCTAATTAGCCCTTACTTACATAAACAATATATAGTATTACGAATCAGTTAACTAATTATAAAATAATTATGCAATTATTATGGAAGAGAGTTGAGGGGTTTTAGAACTCACTACGCCAAACTATCGTGCCTTGGAATATTGAAAATTCTGAGCTGAAGGGCTTTGAAAAATGGACGCCACCTGCCCTTTCTCTGGGACGGGTCCTAGGACCCTTGTGTGAGAAGTGCCCTCACCATACCCAGAGAAGAAGGGCATACTCTCTCCAAGATGCAGGGACACCACAAAGAAGCTGAGCCAACAGGACCTGTTGAGTTTCCTCCCGTTTACTACCCTTCCCTAATACTCCTTAAACTATCATATCTGTCAAGTACTGCCCACTTGGCATCAAACCGAGCATAGAAACACAGTTCACTCTTTCTTTATGTCTTCATTTCCTTATGAAATGTCACGTATTTATATTAAATACGTGTGTGTCCTGTGAATATGTCCTTGTCAGTCCAATTTCAGACCAAGCCAGGGACCCTAAAAGAGTGGAGGAAAAATTTTCCTCCTCCACAGAAGAAAGCAAAGTAAGCATGTTTATAAGCAATGGTTCTATAGACATGGCAACACATTACATGAACTCATTAGATACAGTCAGTTCAGCTCCCCAATATTTATAGGATTAGGAGTGCAAGAAAGTCACTTCCCCTAATTTCTAGTTTTAAGCCAGCAAGCACTCCACTAGGACAGTAGAACCTTAACCATTGTCAGGGTTATGTTTCTTGGGAGTTGGCTCTAAGTTCTGGGGAGCTATGCAGTGGAGAGCCCTGGGGAAGGTTTATGGATCTCTGGGTCACCTAGTCTCTGCAGGTGTGTGCTGAGATGTCCATGGCCTCTGACTCTGGGCTGTTAGTCCACGTTGGGCCATGGAACAGCTCAGCTCTCAGCTCTGTCTCCTGCACTTCCCAGTTTCCTGACAATCTTCCTGCTATGTCTAGGCTATGTGAGGCCCTGAGGTCTCTGAGCCCATTTTTTTGTTCCTGTCTGCCTCAAGCTTTGTGCCTCCCCAGAATTCCCCAGGGAAGGAGAAGCAGGTTGCAAGAATAGGCTGCTCGTATCTCATGTCCTTTCCCATGGCCATTCTACCAGCCCAGGAAGATCTTTTTCTACACGGCAGAGAGGGGAGCTCTTTTTCTTGACCCTTCCCCCAACTCTCTCATCTAAGCCTTGGCTTTTCTAAGTTCCCTTAAAAATTTTCATTTTTCAAGTCTAGCCCTATTTTAAAACAATGACCACAATGTGGACAACCTGAATGTGTACCTTTGGACAAGTTATCTATTTTAAGACTTCCCTTGTCTATAATGAAGGGATAAAGACAGTTTCCACCTCAGAGAGGTTTTTTTTTTTTGGAAAAAGGAATTGAATTAGTTGAGTTTATCTCTGTAAACACTTATAACTATGCCAGGCACATAGAGAGATTCTATAATGTCAGTTGTTACTAATTCATGCATTTATTAATTCTTTAAATAGGGAGTGGAATATAAAATAATAGGAGGAAAGAGATTCAGTCTGCAAATTAGAACAGATAGTTATTTCCTAAACTTATAAAAGTCACTCTAAATCCAATAACAGGATGGTGGAAATGAACTGGAGTGAAATGCCAAGAAAGGAAATGTGATTTATGCTCTATTCGCTCTAATATGGTAGCTAATGGTATTCTGAGAGTTTGGGGAGAACCCTCGCATGCGTCCTAGACAAAAGATTTTCCTCTCTCAGAGGTAAAAAGCTGGCAGATAAATAAGCCAACATCACGTCTTTTCATTAAGGTTAAAGCATTAGAGCATGACAAAATTAAGGCACCCATTCCATCTAAAACCATGGACGGAGAAACAAAGGCATCATGAAAACTATAATGAACTTTTCAGAGAGTACAGAATGAGTCAGTGAAGTAAAAGTCATGGGTTGTCAACACCACAATTAGGCCTCCCGTGCTGAGGAAACCCAGAAGGGCAAGTCAGCACTTCTAAATGGTTTCATCTTGTCACTTTCCACGGTGTCAAACACACTACAATTAAGACTCAGGTAGCACGTTAAGTGATCCTGGTCTCACTGAATCTAAAGATCGCTTTCCCAGTAAACACTTTGTTTGGAGTGCCAGACACCCAGTGGGGAGAATAAATATTCAATGGAAATGATCCTGATACCCAAGGTGTCCCGTGTCTGACATGTTGACAATCATCTCAGCTGGAAAGCATGGAAATCCAACTGGATGTCTATTCTACTCTGCTCGTTATATTCTCGGACAAGTGAGAAGCCTTTTGAAAGAGAGAATTAGTGACCAGCTGTTCTCCCTCCCCATTAAAAAGGAGGGGAAAGGTAGCTAAAGTGCAGCGGGAGGGATTTTAGTTACATGGGAGATGGGACACGTTCACAGACAGTGGAAGGTACTCAACCCATGCAGGTACTAGCAAGCGTAATTGTAGGATCTTCCCTAAGTATACTAAAAGACCAGAGACAAAATCTGTGAAGATACATGTACACGGATGGCAAATTAAGGCATACAGATTAAAGTGAACGGGTTAGAGTAAACTGAATGTTGTTCTGAGATGTCTTCTATCCCACAGGACTGTAACATTTTTAAAATGCAAGTATTGAAGAGAGTCCTACAGTACTTAGACTTACCTCAAACTTTCTGCAAATCTTAGGAATTTGATTCTGCATTAAATTCTTGCAGGTTACAATAAGTCACTACTACAGAATAATTTGGTGGATAACGTGGAGACTAGCAATAGCAAAAGGATTTTAAAAAATTCTATTATGACCATTAATGTATCATGTATCCTGCACTTTAATCATGAATTATCGAGAAAGTACTTTCCCAGTGAGTGATTTAAATAAGTCTGGTGCACTGTTTTCTTTTCAATAAAATTCAAAATATTTATTGACATAGAATTCAGTGCAGTGATTATTTGTGTAGAATAATATTTAATGATTTGGGGAAAAGTTGCCAGTATATCGGTCTTAAAAAAAAAAAAGTAAATTACCTAACTATGTAAATTACCATTTTGCCTTTTTTTTTTAAAGAAGCATGTTTATAAATAGAAAGAAAATATAAGAATTTAAAAAATATAAACTAATATTTAGCAATATTGCTCAGTGACAGAATTAAAGGTGGGTATTTGTCTTGCTGGTGTTTTCTATATTTTCTATAATGAATATGTATTAGTGCATAATGAGAAGCAAAAGCTATTATAAAAGTAAAGAACATTGTGTCTTAATGGGGAGGAACAGATTAACATTCTCAAAAGGAAAATGTTGTCACAGAGTCATCACTGATTCTCCGCACCCCAGCCTTCTCCTCCAGCCCGAGTGGAGGCAAGAATGTTTATGGGACTGAGCAGAGAGGTGATAAACATCTATTTAAAAACATCATCTGGCTTCACCAAATGTTTCAGAAATCGCCTGACATTTCGGGTATATGATTCAGAGGGAGGGGAGGGGAGGGGGGACCTGCTCTGATGAAACAGAGCTACCCTCGCCAACACTGTGCCTCTACACCCCCACTCCAGTGTGTCCGATGTGACTTGTGATAGAGACCCTCACCTTCTCCAGGCATACTCCGATAATGTGGCATTGGGGAAAGCTTGGGCAAATTGTCACCTTAGCAAAATCTGTGTCTGTGTTGCAAATCAATTACAGCGTCGCCGATGTTAACAATTCACAAAACCCCTTTCGAACATCGTTGCTTTTTAAAAATGTATTAACTCACGTTCCTCCTTCAACTAGGATGCCGTTTTTAAAATAGTCATTAATTGACATAAAACCTTCCCATTAGAATCAGGGCAGGACCATGTAAAGGGTTGAAAGAGATATCAGTTGCTCTCTGAACCTCTTCCAGATCATCAGCAAAGGGAATCAAGCCTCTGTGTGTGTACTTTGTGGAATAGAAACTAATTGTCAATATTTAATTTTTAAGAGTATATTGGAGAGAAAATTAGATGTGACGAAGGCCTACTGCCTGGACATGGAAAGTGGACCAGTGCCTTGTCCCCGGAGAACCAGTCTGTGGTGGGAGGTGCCGGGACCTCAGGGGCTCTCGGGGAAATCCTGGGTTTCCTGCAGCATCGCAGGGAGACTTCCAGGATGCAGTCCTGGGCAGCCACCCCCTCTCCCAGAGGCCTCCCAACCCACAGAGCTTCTGAGAGCTGGAGTAGCGGCTCTCTCCAAGATGCTTCCGCCACGACAGTCCCCTGCACCTGTGAAATGCACGTTTGGGCCCCACCTCAGACCTACTGAATCAGAAACTCTGGGGTGAGGCTCAGCACTCTATCAAGCCTTCTGGCACCCCTGATGCACCCTTTGGCTTAAGAGCCACCGCTGTGGAGGTACAAAGACCAAGGCAGGCACCGAGCAAGACAGCAGCAGAGGTCATGAGCAGTTGCCACTCCTCCCCAGACATCTTCCTGGGCCTGCCATGGGGTTGCATTCGCTTCACCCTAAGAGTTAGGAACAGCCAAGTGGTTTGCCTTGGTGGGTCAACTGTGAGTGGAAATGCCACGTGTCATGTTGGGGAAGCCAGCTGTCACACCCGCTGTGTCCTGGGGGGTTAGGAGCCAGGCCCAGCGGGCTCCTGGAGGATACGTCACATGAACAAAAACGAACCAGTACTTCTTTACGTCACTGACCTTTGAGGGTTACCCATCCCAACATAACCTGGCCTATCCCGACTGATGAAAGAGATTGAAGGACTGTGCGCTGCCACCCAGACCTGCCCACATGCTCAGCTATGTCCCTCCCAGCACTTCCAATGCCAAGGCAGCATTAGGGCCTCCCTGGGCTTCCCGAGACAGGAAGGATGGGGACCAAACAGCAAAAACAAGCAAACTGGGAGAAACAAATTGTACGTTCAGAGAAAACTTAAAAACTGTGTTTCTGATGACCGTAGGTTGCAGCAAGGACAACTGTGCAGCTTCTGCACACACGTGAGGCTCAAAGATCCCGCACAGTGGCCCTCCTCTTGGCCAGAGATCAATGCGAGGCCTTTCCATGGCGTCCTAATGTTGTGAGCCCCAAAGGCCATCTCGGAAGAAGAGATCAAGAGGGAGAAACAAAGGCAGCAGGAAAGACTGAGCATTGACATCCAGATCAGCATTGATGGAGGCCACCTGTGGCTGATGGATTGCCTGGGATGGGACTAGTTGGCGGTGATTTCTACGACTGATGCAAAATTAAGGCACAGGATCCTATTAAAGAGAAATGTGAACGGCTACATTCGTGTGTATCTGATCTGTGCTCTGCTATTTTAAATCTAGTTAAGGAAACAAAAAACGACTCCACTTACAGTGTAATTTATGAGGGCAATGGACAGAGGAGACTAGGCAGATGGAGCTACCTTACAAAAGGTGGGTCTAGGAAGCCTTTTTGGGAAGCAACACTTCAACTTTTGCAATTTTGAGTGAGTCTTAATGACACCAAGGAGCCCGCTCTTGGAGGCTCTGGGAAAAGTGAAGTCCTGGCAAAAGAATGAGCAAATGCAAAGGGTCGGAGGCAGGTATTGGCCTTCAAGGGACAAGAAGAACATCTCCGTGTCTACAAGTCTGGAAGGCTTTCTCCACCAGGACTGCCAAGAGAATTCAGCCCTGCAGGAAATAACCCGAGTGACAATATTCTCAGCTCTCTCAAGTTTGATACCATTCTAGGTATTCTGGAGAGAAGCCAGTGTGCACAAGGCATGCTTAGGGCGCTACTGCTAATTCTCTCAAAGAACCACAATGGAGAAGGGCTAGCTGGAGGGAGGGATGTCGAGAACCTAGATGAAGTTCTGAGGTAGATAGGCAGTCGCCAGCTCAGGACCCTGAGTCTTGTCTATGCACAGTGGCAAGCGCTGGAGGGCATTAAGAGTGAGATGATGCACTTACATTTATAGATCATTGGCTGCTGTTTGGACAGTGGACTACAGAAAGCCAAGAGAGACAAGAAAAAAGGCACTCAGTCGGGAGGCTTCCATGTTCTTCCGGATGAGAGATGACAAGCCAAGGAGAGCTGGAGTGGGAGGTGGTGACAAAAGTCCACTTTAGAATATAATTTAATATAGAGTCGGATTCACTTGTGGGCTCAATATGGGGCCAGCTGGGAGGAGAGGGGCCGGGGAAGACGCAATGAGACAAAGTCCAGAGTCAGACATGATTCCTGAGCAAGTCACAGTTGTGATGCCAGCAGAGGATGTAGGGAAGTCTAGAGGGAGAATGGAACTCGGGATGGGAGAAGGATGTGGATGCCCAAGTCAATAGCTGGATATATGAATTTGGAGCTCAAAGGAGAGGCCAAGTCTGGATATGTAAATAAGGGTATCAAGCATATATAAAAGTGTTTAAGCATACAATGGGATGAGATCATGTCACCCTAATAATTTCTTTTAGAAAGCCAAATTTCCTTTTATTTGCACTGCCATTAATCTTTGCTTCCCAAAGCCCCACTGCAGTACTTCTGTACCTGGTGTGTGGTCTCTCTCCTCAGCCGTCCTTCTTGATCATAACTTCAATTTATCTTCGTTTTGCACAAATTAGATCATTCTTTCATTCAACAAAAACTAAGTATACTCATTGTGTGCAAATCTCTGTTAGACGCTTTGGTGATTCAAGAATGATAAGAAATAGATTCTGACATTAGGAGTTTGTAGTCTATAGAAATGACAGGTTTGTACAAAAAATACATATTTCTGGCTAGCAAGTTATAAAAGTCTTAAGAAGGAAATGCAAAAAAGAATATTGAGAATTTTAGAAAATGGAGAGATGACTTTTAGCTTCATAGGTCTACAACCTCTTTTTAGGGAAGGCCGCGTATGAGTTGGGAGGAGATATCAATATGATGTCTTGGTCTTGTTGGTTAGGTTCATGACGCTCCAAGGTCCCCGGTCTTCCAAGATCTCCATATTTGGCTGCTCTTCTATCCTCTGACTGTTAAACATCAGGTTCTTTTTCTCCCTCCTGGTGCAACACTCATTCCCTAGGTAAACTCATCTACTCTGATGGCAAATCTATCGTGCCCTCCAACTTTCTGACCACACAACATCGTTTAAAAATGCAAATCTTATTCTGACACCCCCTGCTTAAAATGTATCAACCCTACTGCTGTTGGGATGAAATCCAAAATCTGGTGCCCCACTCTTAGCCTGCTTTTCCCCTCTTTGCTCTCTGAACTCTAGTCTGAAGTAGTGTTCCTCTAATAAGACGTGCTCTATCCTGCCTGTCAGGGACGTGATCCATGAGATTCTTGAGGTTTGCAACGTTTCTTCATTCCCATCTTCCTCCAGGAACCAGCTCATTCCTACTACCTCCCAGATCAAACAGCGACCCCAGGAGGCCTTCCCTGATTCTGCTGGACGTGCCTGTGACCCATTCTCACAGCAGCTTGTGATTTTCCTTCAATGAACCATCAGAAGTATAATGAATTTATTTGTGCAATAGTTGTGTTCTTGTCCCAGTAGTGCCACCAGACCTAAAGCCAGGGTGTGCTCACTTGGCGCCGCACCCCCAGTACAAACCTGACGTGACACTTGAAGTTTTACCACTCAAGGTCTCTGTGCTACTCCTCGGTTTCCCAACCCAACTTCATGCCCCCTCATTTCTTGGACATAGCCACCCTTGACCACTCCAATACCATTTCTCCTGCCACGTTATACTTCTCATTTCCACCTGTTAGGACTCGAGGCCTTTGGAGGCCATCCTCTTCCCCCTCTTGATGGAGAAATGTGCCTCCCCCTTCACTCCTGCCCACGATGGTCTCCCTTCCTCTAAGCCTGGGGTGCATTTTCTGGTTACACCAACTGACATAGATCACTACCGTCAAGCTCTATGATGATCTGTGAGCATGTATGTCCCTGACTCCGATTTTTAAGCTGTCAGGTGGTAAGGACTCTGTATTCTATAATTTTGATGCACTGCCAACATCTCCCATAAGATTTTAGAATTTGGGAAGTATTCCGATCTCACTTGTGAAATGAATGGTTAAAAAAAAAGTTGGCACTTAAAAGGTTAATGTTAAATTATTCAGAAAATTCTCAAATAGAACAGTTTGTTCCTGAATGACATTGGATAAAGAGAGAATTACTGTTCTTGCATGTGAACTATGATTCCCAAAGAGCTAAAATATAATTTTCTTGTTCTCTGCTGTTAATCAACATTAAGTAGTTGTTCCTAATCCATTTGTTGTAAGGATAATGAAATCTTGCTAGAGTAAGGACAGCTTATGACCTTCTATGTCTATGTTGTCAGGTCCCCCTAAGCAACATCAGTGGGGGACCCATTAGAGGTGTGCTGCTGTTTAGCTCATAAAAGGACATAATATGAAAGGGAAAGAGGCATCCTGGCAATCTTCAAATACTAAAAAGTCTCTCTGATGGAAGAAGAAATAGACTTATCCAAAATGGCCCCAAAAAGCCTTTCTAGGAATAAGAAATAGCTATTTTAGGGAGATGGAAGTTTCCTTAAGATAGAGGAGACCATTTCAATATCTAGAACGCTCCAACGAAAGAATGAATTACTTGTGAAGGTCCTGAGACTCCTTTCACTCGGGGCATTGAAGGAGATGCATGAATATTTAACAAGAACGTTATAGGAGATCTCAAACACCACAAGGCTGGATCTCATACTTTTCACACCTGAGATGCTTTGATTCTACCATAATGAGAGCAAAAATGTACAGAGCATTAACCACAGGCCACATCCCATCCTAAGCCTTTTACACGTGTTACGTCATTTCATTGTCACGGCTGTTATTACACCCCTGCATGATTAGAGACAAGAAAACGGAGGCACAGAGACATTAAGTAATTTGCCCAAGTTCCCACAATGAGTAAGAGTCTGACACCGGGACATCTCATTTATGTTGCCTTTCAGAAGCACATGACAGATGTGAGTCCAAGAAGGGAAGGCACTTGCCTGGAAAGAGGAATGAGAAGGTGGAGGCATGCGTTGATCTCAGGAAGGGTGTGCTGAGAACGACTGCTTAGTCTTGCACATTCCGCGTGTGGAGTAATCCTGTTTCCGTCTTAGTCCTTTCAGGCTGCTCTAACAGAATCCCAGAGACTGGAGGCTTACAGACAACAGAACTTTATTTCTCACAATTCTGGCATGTCCTCCCAGGGTGGAAGGGACAAGAGACCTCTCTGGTAACTCTTTGATAAAGGCATGAATCCCATTCAGGAGGCCTCCCCCTCATGACCTAATCACCACCCAGAGGCCTCACCTCCTAATCCTGGAGCTAGGATTTCCCCAATACATTGAGGGTTAATTTATTAGGGATTAGGATTTCTATGTATAAATGTGGAGGGTGGGAATTGGGGGACACAAACATTCAGTGCATAACAGACAATTAAGCCGGGGATGGGGTGTTGGTGAGGGGGTGAAAATGTTCCTTGCAGCCATGTTGACTGAGGAGTTTGGACTCTAGGTATCTGACTGGATATCCTCACGGTTGTTAAAGAACAAGACAATGGCTGGAGGCAGGGTAGAAAATGATGAGTCAGAAGCTGAAGCCCATAATAATTGGAGGGCATGTTCAAGACTGGTCACTGAAGGTGAAGAAGAAAGTTACGTGGGTAGGACCTGAGGGCAGGAACCTCAAAGGAGGAAGATGTTCTGAACGTGAGGTAAGTCTCAATCTGTGGCCATGGCCTGCTCGGTTCTTAGCGATGCTGTAAAACCCACCACACACTTACTGGCTTCAAACAACAGAAATGTATTCTTTTGTAGTTCTGGGGGCGGAAGTTCAACCTGAGTCTTCTGGGACCACCAGCAAGGAGCAGCAGATCCTCTCGTCTCCTCTGGCTTCTGGGGGCCACTAGCATTCCCTGTTATGAGGCCTCATGAGTGTAGACTTTTCCTCCATGTCCGCATTGCCCTCTCCCTCACGCGCATGTGTCTGTCTCTCTCTCACGAGGAGAAATGTGGCTGCATTTGGGATCTACCTAGATAATTCAGAAAAAAACCTCCCCACTTCAAGATCTTGAAGCACGTCTGCAAAGACCTCTCTTTCTTCTTCTTAATCATACAAAGCAGCATTTGCAGGACCCAGAGATGAGGATGTGGCTATCCTTTGGGAGGTGTTGGTTTAGTCTATCACAAATGGTAAAGTAGAGGTAAAGAGGTTCCCCAGGAATGAGCTAGAATTCGGTAAGAGGCGGGGTCTGCAGACCACAGGCTGGAGGCCAGTGCCTGTGTATATAAACAGTTTTCTGAGAACGCAGCTGTGCCAACTTGTTTACACATCGTCTCTGGCTGCTTTCCTGCTACAGGGCAGCGTTGAGTCATTTCGACAATAACCATATGGTCCTCAAAGCTGAAAATATTTACTATCTGGCCCTTTACAGGAAAAGTTTGCCAGTCTCTGGGTTAGACCAAGAATGTGACAGAATCATCCTAGGGAGATGTTTTCATTTACAAGTGATCAGCAGTCATGAGGATAAGAAAGTCGGTGGGAGGAAAACCTACAAAAAAATCCTAGAAAATGCCCTTGGATCTTACAGTTCAGAGCTTATAGACTGACATAAAAATAGTTTATTAAAATGGTGAATGTAGGAAATGGGTATTAAGAAGAAAATTCTAAGAAAATGGGTATCAGTAAAATATTTTGTTATTGGCTGAATAAAACATTCGTTATCTTCTATATTCATACACATATGTATACAATATGTATATTGCCTAATTACATATTCACGGGTGAAATATATTTGCTTTAAAAGACTTTTCTCGAAGTCTGTTGTTGTCAAAGGGAAAAATTAGGATGGGAATATGTTCGTGAAGCAGGGTGGAAGTTAACGTGGGCTTAGGGTAGTGTTTGATGATGTCAACAAAGACTGGAGAGTGTAGACAGACCGCGAGTGAGCAATTGATGGAACGGGGGTGGGGGTGGGGATGGAGAAGTAGGGATTGTGTGTAGCTCAGGGGGACCAAGGGGCCAGCACTGGGGAGCTCGGGGAGGAGGGTCCCCTCCAAAAGCGACATGGAGCCCCGTCCCTCTCCAGGCCCCAGGGAGGAGGAGATGGTTGGAGATGTTGAGGAAATGGTTGGAGAAGCCAAGAAACCTTGAGGTTAGATATCGACACCACAAAGGACTTTGGGGACTTTATAACAAATGGAATGCATCGAATCATAGACTTTTAGCAGCACAGGGGTCTATATAGGATCCTGATGAAACTGAGGCCCTGGAGAATTCAGTGAGAAAGTTTTATTAGAAACCCAAAGAGTCCGCTCTCGTCTGCTGAGTGGAAGGAAGACCAGCCTGGGGCTGGGCTGTGGGGAATGTGTCTGCCCGCTGTTGGAGGGGGCGCGTGGGGGGACCCCACGGGAGGCCCCAGAAGGGTTTAAGCTCCACTGAGGAGCACAGGTTTGCCCCAGTTGGCAGGGAGGTGGTCCGTGCGTGCGCGTGTGTGTAAGAAAGAGAGAGAGTGAGACAGGTGTGCAGAAGGAGAGCGACTGAGGGGCTCTCAGACAGAGTCCTGCAATCCTGGAGCAGACACCGAAGAGCGCCGGCGAGGGCTTTCTTCGGCCCCCGGCTCCCTGCAGCGGAGCGGGCCTGGGTGAGGCCCCGAGCGACTCTGAGAGAGCGGACAGCATAAGGCCCGTGCATCCATGGGAACACAGCAGCAGCGGCAGGTGCTTGGGAAAGAGGAGGAAATTTTCTGTTCATTCTCACATCCGTGGTGACTAGAGCAGCTCCCGACACAAGGGAGGCGCTCACATAGGTGAGGCCTGGATTAACGATGAATTATGCATCCGAGAGCCTACAGCGGATCAAGCCCAACCCTCCCAAATAACAATCCCCCAAGGGGTGGTGTAGCGCCCTACACCCCACCCTCAGCTTCGGCAGCTGCGAACGCAGGGCACAGGGAGGTGGTCGGGTTGTCACAATGGACGGCACTCAGGGGCAGAGCTGGGGCGTGAACTCAGGCCCGGCTACCCACTCTGAATCTTCCCCACTCTCTCCACGCCCTCTGGAAAGCCTGCAGAGGCCAGTGAGGACCCCGCGCCCCGTGGCGGGTGGGAGAAGGGAGATCGACTCGGCTTCCACGCTCTTAGTGGAAGCTCTGAGTTTGTGGCGTCTGTGAAAGCGGGTGTCATCAATATCCGTCCTTGTCCTCACCTGCTCCCCTGACGTCTGCTTGTCCTAACTTCCTGGTGAGCAGAGGCCCCGAGGGGCCACGGTCCGGGCTGCCCGTGGGGATGGGCCTGGAGGAAGGGGAGACGGAGGGAAGAGCTGGCAACCATGGAGACAGTGTAAACACCATCAGAGGAGCCATCACTAGGGGCTGGGGTGGGGAGGAAATTCTAATGGATGCTGAGGATGGGGACGCAGCGTGGGGGAACCGGCCAGCGTCGGGGCTCCCGCACAAACAAAAGGCAGAGTCTCACGAGTGCCGAAGGCCCTGCTCCAGAGCCAGGCCTCTCTGGATGGGACTCCAGGCTCCCTGCTGGTCTGGGAGAGCCATCATGAAGCTGATCGAGTCCATCTGGACAACACGGAGGTCATTTCCCTTGTGCTGTGCATTCCCAGTGACCAGTCTGTGCTGGGGTACTGCCTTCCCCTGGTCGTTTTCCAACTGGGGACTCTCTCTCCTTCTGTAACCAACGTCAGGCTCGGAACGGGTTTCTCAGGCACTTGTCTTCTCCCTGCTGCGAGTCTGCAGTTTGCCCTCACAGTTGTTCTCGGTCCTTTGAAAGCCACAGTGCAGGGCTGCAGGGCTCTCTCTGCATGTGATCAGGTACTATTAGTTTGTGATTATTTAGGCTTCTGAGACTTATCGGGGGAAGGCTCATAGCCCTTGCAGAAGACAGAAGCCGGAGTTTTCCAGAAGTGAAATTTCCTCTCAAGTAGGGCTTCTTGGAGTCTGTCCGGATCAGAGTTGTCCAAACGCCCAGCATCACAGCGCGGAGGCCTAGCCGCCGGGCTCTCTCCAGCCTCCGCAGAGCTCCTGGCCAGCAAGCTCCCGCCCCACCAGCCTTCCCGCTCCTCCCCTGCGTCCACTGAAATCTCACCCACCTCCTGCCGCCCCTGCTTTCAGGATTCGTCCATTTTTCATCCAGGAGAACTTCAGAAACAATTCAGAAAAGCGGGAAGTTTCATGCACGCTGTTCCAGTCGCCCTGGCCATGGAAAAGCGCAAGCCGGTTGCGCTTCCCTGGAAAATGCGGCAGACCCGACCAGTTAGCACCCACAGCCTCATCCCTACCTTCTGAGTGTGGCCCTGACGGTCGCCCGGCAGGCATAGGCTGCAGAGTCCCGAGCCGGGAGGAGGGAGAAGCAGCGTCCAGATCACCAATCAGCCATCGGCTCTTCCAGCAAAAGGAAAAGGCAGTCGGCAGTCAGATCCTGGGCTGTTTTCTTCTCCGCAACTCCCTGCCCTCCCCCCCTGCTTTCAAGCATACCCCACATCTCTACAAACAAAAATATTAGGGGCACATGGGTCCTTCCAACAGAGCAAGATGTGGCCCCTTTGTGGCGGCTGCGTCAATAAATGCGGGGCTCTCCCGGGCTCCAGAAGAGCAGCATCGGACGTGCGTGGGGTGGTGGGGACCCCAGCAGTGCAGAAACTTGTGTTTCCTGTAACCCCGGGAGTAAGGAAAGTCCAGAGGGAGAAGGAAGAACAGTGTTTCTTAAGTCTGTCTTGGAGATTGGTTTTCCCTCCGTAGTAGGGACCTGTCCGTCAAACCCCTAAAGTAGGAAAATGGCGATTCTTACCAAAAGGCCACCCAGAGAAAACTCGGGATCTCACCGAGGTAGAGACCCCTGTTCTCACAGGCTCCAGGAAAAGAGAAAAGGCCTTGTGGGTGCTTTTTGAGGGTTTCTTTTAAGAAAATTAATATTGTACAAATGAATAGTCAACACAACTCAGACAAATCATAGATGCATCTTCTGCTCCTGGGCCAACGCCATCACTTAAACCTGGAATCTTACTGAACTTTGGTCCAATTTAAGCTCTGCTCCTGCGAGTTCGTGTTTCAAACACAGCAGCCGAAAAGGCTTCATTCCAGTCCCTTTGTGTGTAAGGGGCCCGCCCGCTCCCTTCCTTCCTTAGTCCCGGGCTCACACTTCTCCTCTTTCCTTGCCATTTTATAAGGGACTGACGGCGTTTTATACCTGCTCTGTGTGTTTTAGAGAAACGTGGAATATTAAAGTTGGAAGAGTTTTCAGCCATCGAGCCCAGGTCCCTCCTTTTATAGACAAGAAATTTAAGGCTGGGATACATTGAAACGCATCCAAACCCTACACCTAGTTAGTGGCCAATGCAGAAGGAAAGCACAGCCCCTTCACCGTCAGGCCGAGAGCTGTGTGCCTCGTTCCAGGGACTTCCAGATCTGCCTGCTGGCTCACATTCCTAAGGCCCCTGGTGAAAAACACAGGTCCCGGTCTTTGCAGATCCCGAATCCGCAGTAACGACCTTCCCAGGCGATTCTCAGGGGCCGGCACTGTTTGGGAAACATTTCACGATGCCATGTTGCTCTACCCTTTTCTCTCAAAGGGGTCTTCCCTTTCACTGTCTGCGGGGGACGCCATGGACAGAGAGCAGGGAGCAGAGGCAGAAGAGCCTGGCCTGGCTCTTGGCAGCCTTTCTGGAGAGGACAGGCAGAAAGCAGGGAATAACTTCCAGGGGCATACACTACACCCTGCCACCGACGCACAATTTTCCCTTTGCCCAAATTCCCCAAATTTTATTGTCTTTTTAGGAAACGATCTTCTGTTGCCTGTTATTGAGTTAGTCTTCTATTCATATTTATTTCTTGGCCACGTTAATAAGTTGTGTGATTCTTAAGAAGAGAACATCCAACTCATCCTTCTTATCTCTTAATATGTAACATATGCCTTATTAACTAATTGATTTAAGGCCCGTTTTCACTTCCAATTTGCAGGACAAACAACAGGACAACATTTTCCTCTTCTCCCGTCCTAACCACCCAAAGCAACTAGGAGAATTACAAAAGTAACGCACATTGGTCTTGTAAAAAATACTAACACCTGAAAAATCAGTAATATGTGAGAAGAAGCTGCTCCACTCAGTGAAGGTCAAATGGGGGTGGGGCGGGTGGAGGAGGGATATGGAGACACAGTGACCTGTCTGAGACAGGCCTCAGACCAGAGTCAGTGAGGGACACTCGTTTTTTTCCAAGAAACTGTCATGGCCACAGCCTGATGTACAGCTATGGGAAGGGGCTGGTGGTCAGAGTTACTGGAGTCCAGACACATAATTAAGCAGGCTGAGCAGGAAATCCCACACACCATGTTCCCAGGAAAACCTGTGTGGTGAGGCAGGGTGGAAGGAAGGGCATCTGCACTGAAAACGGGCCTCTGGCCCCTGCCTCTGGTGAAGGAACTCGATCATCCATACAATCCTCTCTTATAAGGAGAACTCCTGCTAGCCTGGAAATCACCGCATCCAAAGGCAAAAATGTTTATAGCAGCAATGGCCACGGTCGCCAAACTGTGGAAAGAACCAAGATGCCCTTCAACGGATGAATGGATAAGGAAGATGTGGTCCATATAGCTATGGAGTATTATGCTTCCATCAGAAAGGACGAATACCCAACTTCTGTAGCAACATGGACGGGACTGGAAGAGATTATGCTGAGTGAAATAAGTCAAGCAGAGAAGAGTCAATTATCATATGGTTTCACTTATTTGTGGAGCATAACAAATAGCATGGAGGACAAGGGGAGCTGGAGAGGAGAAGGGAGTTGAGGGAAATTGGAAGGGGAGGTGAACCATGAGAGACTATGGACTCTGAAAAACAATCTGAGGGTTTTGAAGGGGCGGGGGGTGGGAGGTTGGGGGAACCAGGTGGTGGGTATTATAGAGGGCACGTATTGCATGGAGCACTGGGTGTGGTGAAAAAGTAATGAATACTGTTTTTCTGAAAATAAATAAATCAATTTAACAAAAACAAAAACAAAACGGCTAAGAAGGGAAGGAAGGAGGAGGGGGGAAAGGGAGATGGTAGAGAAGCAAAGAACTGTAAGAACGAAGGACAAAACAAAGGAACACTCATCAGAAGACAAGGACACAAGCCAATATAAAAGTATGACCTGATATACAGCCACACACACACTCAAAAAACGAATCCATCAAGTAAAACCAGACCAGGAAATTGCCTCTATAAAACAAAAGTCCCATGTAATAATATAAAAACTCAGGGAAGATCTGCCAGGAAAACAGAAGTTGAAACTTGAGCTAGCAGAGATCAGGAAATAAGTGGGAAATTACCAAAATACTATCTCAGAGATGAAGGCCATATTGAGGTAGCTAAGTAGGAAACAGACATCTTATAGAAACCTAACAAAGGCCCTGGAAGGTATAATTTGAGGAATGTGAAATGCAAATGAACCAAGTACCAGAAGAATTAGAGAGAAAATGGTAATTAATCATGGGTAATGCAAGACAAAGGAAATCCAAGGTAGGAATAATAGTGCCTCAACTCCAAAGAAAGGAAGCTTAGTAAACTTTCCTTATTTCAAAAAGACTTACTGAAATGGTATATGTCTTAGAAAGAAACCGTAGCAGAACCAAAATGCAACTGTCAACAATAGAACATAAACCCAGTGACAGCTCCTGGACTTCAAAGATCAGGAAAGGAAGGAGATTGAAGCCTGAATAACGAATCTGAGAACACAGAATGTGGGTGACACATTGTTACTGTGAGGTCAATGAAAAACTAGATTTATCTTTTGGTCTGTTATAAAGATAGTAAACTTATAATGTTAGAAAATTTGCCATCGCCTGAGTTAAGCAAGTGTTAAGCACCATTAAGTAGTCACTTCCTAACCCCTTTCTCCACGGGTGAGAAAAGGAGCCCCGAACCCCAACTGGAAACTCAGCCTGAGTGCGGGGCCGGAGCTCACCGCCGATGACCAGTCCTGCCGTGTCCAAATGTCTGGAATTCCCAGGGGCCTCGCCAGCAGGGTCACTGACACAAACCGGCATTTTCTAATCATAATATGATATAAAGTATTTAAAAAAAAATTTAAAAATTTAAAAAGCTATCCACTTAAGATTTTAAAGTTTTCCAACCTCAAACAACTATTGATAATAGAAGAGGTGAAAAACTATAGGTTCTAGAAAACGTCATAGAGCTAAAATATCTTCTTCTTAAAGATTTTATTTGACAGAGAGAGATCACAAGTAGGCAGAGAGGCAGACAGAGAGAGGGGGAAGCAGGCTCCCTCCTGAGCAGGGAGCCCGATGCAGGGCTCGATCCCAGGACCCCAAGATCATGACCTGAACCGAAAGCAGAGGCTTAACCCACTGAGCCACGCAGGCACCCCATGTAAGTACATCTTTTAAAAGCAGGTGATTTCTTCCAGATCTCAAAGGTTCTGATTCTGCATCTTGAACAGGAACCCACACGTCGAGAAGGAAAGACTTGAGGACCAGGGCGGCCCTTTGCAGGGTATCCGGCATCAGGAAGGAGACAGAGGTTCCGGAGGACCCTGGGTCCCCTCCTACGCCCTAAGGTGTGGTGTGGAAACCACTGCCGTGCTCTCTCTAAACCCCATCCTGGAGGTGTCCACACTTTCTCTAACCTGGAAGAGAGTTCTAGGACACAGCTTAGCTCGCCAAGACTCAGCAGGCGAAGGTTTGAAGAAAGGCAGAAGATAGGAAACCTACTCCGAAAGGCCAAGAGACAATTCTGGAATGTGATCTGGAGTCCTATGAACTGTGTGATCCCCAACGATGCAGTGAGCCAGTTTTCTCATCTGAAAACTGCGAGACCCACACCCACGTCACGTGGAGCCCTAGGTGCTGAGTGACGAGGAACGCGCCGTATCTGGCCCGACGAGCACTTAAGCAGGAGCTCCCCTCTTCCTCCCTCCCCAGAGGACGGTCCCTTCCCTGCTCAGCAAAAACTACCCCCTGCCCCCCGGGACACCAGCAGCCCGTCCGACGGATGAGACCGGGAGACAGCCCATACCCAAAGGGAACGCAATTAAAAAGCTGACGGGCATTATGAGGGTAAATTCTTCCAGACGTCACTCTGGTTCCCGTTATATAAATCGGCGGTTCTATTAGAAACAAACAAAAAAAAAGGACACAGGAAATTTAAAGTGAACATTTACATTTAAAGTGAACATGCCACTTTAGGGCGCCTCGGTTGGGGGGACCGTCGAGGAGCAGGAGTCCCGAGCCGGCAACCAGACTGCTGCTCCCCCAGCCCGGGCCAGTCTGCGCTCAGCCCAGCAGCGCCCCGGCTCCACAGCACCCCGGGGGGCTTCACGCAGCTCCTGCCGCAATCGCCGGTGCGCTGATGACTGGAAACCTCATCTCCAGGCAGATGTGTCTTCCAAGCGGCAGACCCACGGAAAAACTTGCCTTCCAGACCTCTCCAGCTCGACCCCTCGTGTGAGTCCGTCTGGGCGGCTGTCACAGGCGACCGTGGACTGAGCTGCTCAGGGACAAGAAGCATCTATTTCCCTCCGTTTGGAAGCCATGGATTCGGTATCTGGCGAGAGCCGCTTTGCGGGCTCACAAGGCGGAACAGGTGAGGGAGCCTCTAGGGTCTGTTTTCCAAGGACACTAGTCCCATTCGTGAGGGGCCCACCTTCATGACCTGATCACCCACCAGAGGCCCCAACTCCACATACAACCACATTAGATTTGAATATATGAATTTGGGGGGAATGTGAACATGGCCTATACCCCACCTCAAATTCAACATGCCCCCCACTGAAACGAAGCCTCCATGTGGACCCTAATCCCTTCAACTTGCTGCTTCTCTGTGGCCTGTCTCACCACACAGCAGAGCCCGACGACCCAAGAGCTGAGTGGCGCGAGACCGGAATCTCTCTCTCTGTCTCTGCACCCTCAGATCAAGCAGGTATCAGTTCTGTCCGCTCTACCTGTGAGTGCACCTCCACTTCCACCCCGCCTGTCCTTCCTCAACATTTGTAGTTCAGACCATCTCATTTCTCCCCAGGAATTACCTATACGAGATTCCTGAGTCTCGTGATCATGTCCCACTCAGTGTGTCACCTTTACCAGCACCCCGCTGATCGTTCTGGAACCTAAAAACGATCAAATCGCCCACCGGGCTAAAAAAGTTTTTCTGTGTTTCTTCCTTATCTACAGACTGAAATCTAAAATCCTTTGTACAGCGTATAAACCTCTGCCATTCTTTATCTTCAGCTCCCTATGACCTAACCACTCGTTTTTGTGAATTAATTTGTCAAATGCTATACGTGATTTGGTGATAACTGGGAAAATCAAGGAGCTGTTCCTTTGCTTTAAGTCTTTGCATCCGTCATCCTGTCCTCTTAGAATGTGTCCTGGAACCCCTACATCCCAACTCATGAGTCGCCCTCCCTGCCAGGTCGTCCCTCCAGGAATCGCCTTGGCAAACACTCACCCTGGTTCTGTGAGGTCCCCCTTCTCTCTTCACCCCCAGAGCTCACTGCTCACCACCTCATTACAACTCTGACAGTGGGTGTCATGTCCCTTCGTGATGGATATAAGGGAAGGAACCTGTGGTCCTTGCATCGTGATTCATGCATAATTGGAACCTCATGAAACGTCACTGAATTAACAGAGGCCTTTCTTTGCTTTCTTGCAGGAGTCCGGAGCCTAGGCCACGTACTCCCAGCTCACGGCCCTCTTCAAAACGTCACGACATCTGTAGCTTTGCTGCCGGTATTTCCCATCCCAGAGGACATGAGGACAGCAGGGGACAACATAGATGTCAGATTAATGTGTACAGGACTGAACTTACCACTTTCAAGCACCCAGCTTCCCGTCCCTTGTGTCTTCCTTTTGTTAGTCACATTCCCAGTCCAGAGCCTCAGTATCTTGGGGTCTGTCAGAGTCACCCGTCCCTTCGATCCCTTCCTTAACATTTGCTATTCCTTGGAATTTCCATTTTCACGGTGGCCGCCGCCTGGAGTCTCCTTCATGGGACTGATCCACACAAAAATATCGCAAGGTCTCTCCTAAAGCCACCCCTTCATCCTGAACTTCAGCATATCTGTATTGATCTGACATTAAAAATCTCAGTCCTTTTATCGTTTGTCCCCAAATTACACATCCAACTTCATCCAAAGTACATTCCCATAGCAGAGCTTCCCCCCCCCCTTTTTCTGGTTAGCCTTGTTCTTCCCAACACCACGCTCCCTCCTGTGTCCACGTGGCCTCACACAAAACCAGCTGACGGCTTCTTCCGTTGCTCACCCAGAGCCCGCTCATTCTTCAAAGACAAACTCAAATTCTGCATTGTCCTTGATCCTGACCCTCCTGGAGTCCTGGTATTGTATGCCTTTCATGCACATACATGCTTTATCCCTTCCTAGGTATGATTCATGCCCTAGTCAGGGTCACTCCAATAACATACTCCAGACTAGGTGCTCCTAACCCACAGAAATTTACCCCTCACAGTTCTGAAGGCTGGAAGTCCAAGATCCGGGTCAGCACCGAGGGGGGACGGCTCTCTCCCCGGTCACATGCTGTCTTCTCACAGTGCCCTCTCCCGGTGGGAGGGAAGGACCCAGGGAGCTCTGTGGGGTCTCTCAGGGGCACTGATATTCTTCAGAAAGCCCTGCCCTCATGACTTGAAGTTCCCCTGTACTAACATCGTCACCTTTGGGGGTGAGAACTTCATTCAGCAAATGAATTTGGGGGAGGGGGACACATTCGGTTTGGAGCAGTTCAAGGGTTCATTCTAAGGGTTACCAAATATATCGTGTGTGTAATTTTATGTGGGTGTGTGTGTGCACGCCTGTGCGGGTACAGGGAAGAATAAATATTCCATTGATTAGAAAAATAAAAATAAAAGAAGCAGCTGGAGCTGTGTTTGTTGCTCCGATTCCAGCGTTCTCCTCTTTAAATCCAAATCTTCACTGCATACATCAGAGCCACAGGAGAAGTTAACACAGAGCACGTTGGGTAGTTGATCCTCCGTAAGTGGCCAGCTTGATTTTAAGAAGCTTTAGTTGAAAGGGGGTTTGCCTATAAAAGGACAATTCTGCACAGATTAAGCTTCCTACTATTTCTGGTGTGCTTTGGCATACTTGGGGAAGAATGGCGGGGGGAGGTCTTATCCTCGCCCCCAACACACATGAATCATTTGTGTTGAAAGATGTTTCATTTGAGGAAAATCATTTGAGGGGTAAGGTCTACACTCGTGAAACGTTCGTATCTAGTCATGAAAACGGAGAAGACACATGAAAGGCGATGCAGCAGCCATGGTGTTTGTTTTAGATGCTAAGATATCCAGGCTGAGGGAGAGATCCAGTTCCTCAATGTCATACGTGAAAAGGACGTGGGTGGCAATGGTTAGACCATGTCGTATGGGAAAGTAATGGAGTTGACTTAGCACTACGTCTTGGCGTTACCCAAGACACTGGCGAGCAAACACGGCCTTTCATGAGCCTCCCTCTCTGCCCCTTGTCAGATCGTGATTCCTTGTCAGATCATGTGTACATCAGCTGCTTCCCAGACTCCTCGGATGGTCTCTTGGGGACACAGCCCACAAAGATTCCCTAAGTACTGTGGGCCTGCATGATGGTAACTGTAACCTTGATTGTCTTCTATTTCTAAGACTCTTACCTGCTTGATGTTGATCAGGAAGGCTAAAAGGTATGATTACGAACCAGTTAATAAATATCTTCTTCAAATCTAGACGTCAATGATAGGATGAAATAAAAATTAATTTAGGCTAAAAAACTGGTATTTCAACTTTCACTGAATACCTTTAATTACTTTTCTTTAATCATAAGATAGGTTTATCCATTTTGAAATGAAATGGAAAAGAAAAAAAAATTAGTGCAGTGCTCAGGAGTCCAAGCTGTGGATTAAAATCCAGGATGCCTCAGGTACTAGCTCTGCAATCTTAGACAAATTATGTAATGATTCTGTGTTTCTGTGTTTCTGCTTCATCCCCTGAAAGACAGTGAGGATGTGGGCCCTTCCCTCTGGAAGCCGTGTTGTGTTGAGTCAGGAAGGGAACACATGCAATATCATTGCCACTGATAACAGCTGGGATAGAGCTGGGATGAAGTACCACAATCATCATCTTATTATAGATCCACAAAACTTCTAACTCACCTTGGCATTCAAGGCCTCACAAATACAAGGAAGGTCACACCTAGCAAATAATCCTTCTGATCTTCTGGCCACTTTCAATAAGTTTCCTGTCTAGCTCTCACCTTCTATTAGCTTTTTTGTTGAATCTCAGTTACTTGCCCAAGTTCACAGAGCAAGTAGCAAACCTGCAATTGAACATGGACCTTATGTGCTGGGTCTTTTGACCACTTCATACAGTTTTTAAAATTATAATTAATTGTAGGGGCACCTGGGTGGCTCAGTCAGTTAAGCATCCGACCCTTGATTCAGCTCAGGTCATGATCTGAGCATCTGAGATCAAGCCCTGAGTTGGGCTCTGCATTCAGCAAACAGTCAGCTGGAGATTCTGTTTCTCCCTCTCCCTCTGTCCTTCCCTCCACTTGTACAGGCTCACAGTCTCTAATTAAAACAAACACATAAATCTCTAAGAAAAATTATAATAATAAACTATTATAAATAATAATATCATATTATAAGAATATCAGACATAAATTATATATTTATTATATAGTAAATAAATTAAAAGAATAAATTATAGTGAATTGTAATGATAATATATATTTAAGAGTTCAGTGGTAACATGTAATTAGCCTCGTGGATCAGCATGAAAGGTGGGAAGGGTGTAGAGGTCTGGGTTGTGGATGCCCCCACGGAGAGGGGTTGGGGGGGAGGGGCTGGATGGGGGCTCTTAAGTCGGCTGATTATCCCGATTTATTTCTCTGTGTGCTGGTTACATGAATGTAGATATTTATAAAAATTCATCATGCTGTACATTTAGAACTTGTGCTCTTTACTTTATCAATGTTACCTCTCAAAAAGAGAGCTCAACACGTCCACAAAGTATCTGAGAAAATTGTACAGAGCATGCAGTACTTTGTAATGAATACATGTGTTCACAGTCCTCATTCTACTGAATATGGGTTCATTTTAGATCAGGAGCTTACCCTGTAGCACAGTTATACATAGTAAAGAGCAGATTGGGCAGGTACTTGTTTGAATTAGCATAGACAGCCAAACTTGAGCAGAAAAGAGATAAGATGTGGAAGACTGACCCATCGTAGATGGAACATGGTACCCTGACGCTAGATGTTGGAGACACACCCTCTGCCCAGCAACCCTTTCGCTCCCCGCATCCCACAGAAGCATGTCACCTCAGCCCTATGGGCTTGGCCACCTGCTTTCCCAGCAGCCACACAGCCAGCCTCAGAGGAGGGACCTGGGGGCCAGGCCATCTTCCTTCCGACCAGGCGGCTTTGACCTTAAAACAGAGGGACATGGGCAGTTCACAGGGAGCCTCACCTGGGAGTCCCCAACAGCACACCCATGAGACTCTTTTCCTAGAGCTGAGGATTCCCAGAGACTAAAGGCAAAAACAGCAAGTTCATTGCCTTCTACAACCCTCTCTGCATGTGAAGAAAACTGGGATTTGGGCAGATTCCTTTCCACCTGAGGAAACTCTGTGAGGATTACCCTCAACAGGCCAGCAGCAGGAGCACCCGCGGAGGGGGGTGGGACCAAGGAGTGACCGTGGCCACTCTGTATTAGTAGAGTCTGCATGCCAGTACCCAGCTGAAAGCCCCCCTGTGTGGCCCCTTAAATCTCAGGACACCCCTGTCTCAGCTGTCATGACCTCCATGTTGCAGTGACGAGGTCAGAGCCTAGGAAAGCTACACAACACCAGGTCGGCAAGTGCTGGAGGGAGGAGTCAGTGGGGCGATGGGACATGTGGGGTGGCAGCGGGGAGCCCAGCCTGTCCCGGGCGGAGCTCTGGAGCTGAGAGGATCCCTCAGACTTGACACTAATGATCAAGGAAACTGGTTTTTCTACAGCCCACCCTCGATTAGCCACTAGGTGGGGTCCCCCTGAGGTAGGGGCAAGGCTCAGCCCAGCCAGCTCCCCTGTGTGAAGGGAGGCCGCAGGGGGGTTGCCTAGAGCTGCCTTAGCAAATTGCCACAAACTTCTGTGTGCCCTCTGTACATACATCCGGGTCCTGAAAACTGTGACCTTAGCTGGAAAGGGTTTTTGCAGATGCTATCAAGGGACGGATCTGGAGATGAGATCCTTCTGGATTATGGGAGTGTGCCCTAAATCCAGTAGTAAGTGTCCTTACAAGAGACACGCAGAGGAAGATATGGAAAGAGGAGAAAGTCAAGGGAAGATGAAGAGAGATTGGAGCAGTGTGGCTGCAAGCCAAGGAGCTCCTGGGGCCTCCAGAAGCTGGACGAGGCAAAGAAGGTGTCAGCCAGGGGGAGACTGGCCCTGCAGACCACGGACCCCAGACTTCTGTCCTCCAGCACCGTGAGGGATGCACTTGCCTTGTTTATGTTTCTGTCATAAATGTTTGTCACCACCACAGGTGATGGTCACCCTAGGAAAGGGAGAGCGGGGAAGCACTGAGTGGGAGCCCTCAGCGGGCCGACCGCCAGCAGTAGGGGGAGCCAGTACCTTGGTTTCCAAAGGAAGGACCTGAGAAGTGTACCTCAGCACCCACCACACCAATACCACTGGCTTCCTTCTTTCTTTGCCTCCTGTCTTTGTGAAATCCCCACTGGTACGTACCTTTGTCACCGCACACCTGGCTGGAGTGCCGGCTGTAGCGCGGATGATGTCAGGCTGCGGGCGTGTCCGCTGGGAAGGGGGCAGTCACCGCCCTCAGCCGGGTCACAGCCTGGTAGACCAGTAAGACATGTGGAAAAGCCTTGAAGAGCTTCGGTGGGGACGTGGGGAAACTGTCTCCTCTAACTGAAGGAGGAATGCAGCCCGAGGGGCAGCTTGAGGCCACGACCTTTGACTGAGCAGGCTGGATGAGGAGGGAACACTCTGGAAGAGTCTGTCTGTCTGGAAGACAAGACAGCAGGTGCCGGGAGCCGGTCTGGACACAAACCTCCAAGGCTGGAACAAGGAAGGAACCCGTGGGGAGCAGCTTGTGGGCTTCCGTGGCTGGGCTCCTCCAAGTACAGTCATGGTCCCGTGACCGACGTCAGGCAAGCTCCCCAAGGTGAGCACTTGGGGGCCTGTGTAGGGTCAGCATGTCTGAGGGCATCCGCGTCCCCCATAAACCTGCCGTGTGAGTCCCTACGCACGGCGTTGGTTCCTGCGGCTCTACCATCCTGGGAGAACTCTCCATCATGCACACTTCTCGCTTCTTAAAATAAGGAGATGATCCCAAACTCTTCCTATTGGCAACGTAGCTGCCGTATAAAGAGGTTAAGCGGTTCCCCTCAGCTCAGGTCATGAGGATCAGGGCTCTGGGTCCTGGGATCAAGCCCCAGTATGTGTGTATGTGGGGTGGGGGGGGTCCCTGCTCGGCAGGGAGTCTGTTTCTCCCTACCCCTCTGCCCTCCTTTCTGCTCATGTCTCTCTCTGTCAAATAAATACATAAAATCTTAAAAAAAAAAAAAAAGAGGTTAGCAATTTGTTACAAAAACACGTCTGGTTGTCAGTCTCCGCGGTGGGTGCTCTAGTAGGTGTGTGCGACCGCCGACTCACCCACATCTCCGAATTTGACACGTACAGAATCTTGACCATTAGTCTCTCTCGGAGTCCATGTAGGAGTCCGCGGTTACTTTTAACAACGCGCAGATGAAATGTGATGAAACTATTCTCTCTCTCTCTTTGCGTGCGATCACACGGGAATCTCTTCGTGCGGCTGTAAATGCAGGACTGCAAGCAGGATCTGCCTTCCTCCGCATCCCGAGCCTGACCGCGGCTGAAGTCAAGGCGGCCAGCGGTGGTGAGGCCGCAGGAGGCTGAGCAGCAGAGGACACCCCCCTGCGCGACAGACCCTGCAAGTCCCGCTGCACGTCCACGTCGCTCCTGCGCCAGACGCACCTGCAGCGGCTGCTCCCGGGAGCCCCGAAACCCGTGCACGCCGGGTTCGCGTCCCCGAGCCGCAAGCAGCGAGCGTGCAGCGGAGCGGGGCTGGGCGCGGGGCTGGGCGCGGGGCTTCGAGCAGAGCTAGTCCCGCGGACCCGGTGGGTCCGAAGCGGGGGTGCAGACAGCTGCTTCATCAATAGACTCCCGGGGCTCCCGCGTGCCCCCTCACTTGTCCACAAAAGCTGTCTATTGTGGGACAGTCCCGTGGGGCTTGGGCCTTACCCGCAAAAGGACTTGCTTAGCCATTCAGTGTCTATCACTGCGGCTGGGGGAGTGTTACAAGTTTCATGTTTGCAGACATCTTTTTTTTTTTTTCCTTCTTCTTCTTTTGGTTTGGTTTTCACTCTGCGATCGCTCTCGCTCACTTTGATTTACTACACTTAGGTGGACGAAATTCCACATGCCTTTTACTACCGGGCTTTCTTTTTTTTCTTTTTTCTTTTCGCGCGCGTGTGTGCGTGTGCACGTGTGTGTGCATGTGTGTGTGCGTGTGTGTGTGTGCGTCTGTGTGTGCGTGTGTGTGTGTGTGTGTGTGGCGCTGGCAGCAGTCTCAGATCCTGGGGGTCGATGCCCATTCACGGGCTTCGGACACCTGTGCGCACTCAGCCGGTGCCGGCACAGGAAGGAGCCGTCCTCAGAGCCCAGCCGGACAGGCACTTTGCTTTCTTTCTGTGTCCGTCACCAGCCCATGCATGAGCGTGTCTTTGAAGAGGAATCATGGGGAAGCAACTAAGTAACAGGTGATCATTCCTTCTCTCCTACTCAAAGGAAAAAAAAAAAAAAAAGATGATGGGAAGCACAGAAAGTATACTAAGGAGATGCCAACGAGACCTGGAAGCGTACATAAGGAGAGTGACGCCTTCACACCGCTTCTGTGTTCCTCCTCCTCGGCTGACACAAAGGACAACAGGAAGAACATTTATGGACGAAGCTCCAAAAATCTCCAGGATTTGTAGCTCACTGTGGACCCTGTTAACATTTCTTGAGCCACGTGCCTGAACTCGGAGAGCCTTCCTTCTCCTCAGAGACAAAGGTGCGTCCAGCAAGGGGTCCCGCCGAGCCCAGAGAGAGCATCTCCTTCGGAGAGCACGTCCAGGGTGCAAGGGCCCTGTCCCATCACACCTGCACGGGACCACGTCTCCTGTTCCCAACCAACTAGATTTCTCAGACCCCTGCCTAAAATGTCCACCTTTTGTTTACAAAATATTATCTATATAAAGACAAAAAGGAGGAAAATAACAGGAAAGCCAGCATTCTTAGCCCTGTCAGATAAGTGCAAAATTGGCTTTTACAAGCTGGAAGGAAGCTGCCTTCAGGGTGTCCGAGGAAATCTGCACAAGGACGATCTATTTTCGTATTAGGGCATTGAAGCAGTGCACCTAAAATGGATACAAACCATCTCCTGTGTCTGAAAAACACACACGACCCAAGGGGAACCTCCAAGACAACTGTTTTGATATTTATTTTCTTTTTTACAATAGTGTGCGGTCCCTAGTAACCTGAGTGGTGTGGTGTCAGCTATTAGCAAAGCAGAGGGAGAGGGGTCTAGAATGAAAAGCTCTGGGCAGAAAGACCGGTGGGGAGCTCTAGGGAGCTTCCTGCAAGGAAGAGCCTACAAATGCATTGTCCTCAGTGCCTCCCTGTCTCCCTGCCTTCCTGCCCACACCCACCGCCACGGCCATGGCCACGTCCATGGCCCGGCTGGGAGGAGCCCAGAATGTTAGCATCATGGCCACTACCCATGGATAATAGCTACTGGAAAGAATCCCAACCCTATGTCCAACAACAGAGGATTGGTTAGATGAAGTATAACGTCAGTTGTGGGAAAAAAAATGGCATCAGAAAATATTCTTGTGATAGTGTCAAAAAGCAAAGAACACCACAGGATCCCCTCCTGAAGACCACTGGCATTGGCAGATGAATACAGAGCTACCCCAAGACAGAAAGGTGCACAGAAAATGAGGCAAACCAAAATGTCAACAGTGCTTATCAGTTGATGAGAAGATTACGGCCGACTGCTGTTTTTTTTCCATTTTTCTCTGCATTTTTTTTAAAAAGGTCTATATTCAATATTTACTGACTATTGTTATGTTTTTAATTTCTAGGTCTCCTTGGTCCTCCCTGCACGCAGAGCTCCCGTTGCTACTCTTGTTAGAAATAATTTCTTTTATCAACACCAAATTTTCATTTCCTCATTTTCAAAAGAACATTAAATTAAGGCACATGCTGATGGTCAGGTACTAATAAGCAGTCACTTTATTGATAATAAAGAAATTGGCTGAGTAACTTATTTTCCATATTAAGGATTGTTTTACTATTTTTGTGACTCCGTCTGAAGGAAAGGTATTAGGCAGGTATTGGTTTCATCGAAGTTTAACGGAGAATTAGAAAGGAATCACATGTTTCAGAACTTCCTTCATGTTCGATGTTGATTCAGCATCACCTCTGTGTTGAAGTGAACATCTCCACGTGTACACACACGCACCCAAAAATGCCAAAATTTTCAGTCATTTCTAAAAACGTACATGCAAAGCTGTGGGTTTAAAAATCATCAGAATAAAACAACCTGTATGGGCAATATGCATTTCCTATTGTATAAACGACTTCTTCCAAAAAGCTAAGGCATATTTTTTTAAAAGATTTTATTTATTTATTTGACAGACAGAGATCACAAGTAGGCAGAGACGCAGGCAGAGAGAGAGGAGGAAGCAGGCTCCCTGCTGAGCAGAGAACCCAATGCGGGACTCGATCCCAGGACCCTGAGATCATGACCTGAGGCTTAACCCACTGAGCCACACAGGCGCCCCAAGCTAAGGCATAATTTCAAGAATCATTTTACCAGACGTGGCGCCTCATAGGCCATTACAGATTCACGCTGACTAGTGGGAAAATACAGAACCCATGTGGCATCAAGTACAGAACTACAAGTCACCCACCAGATTTACATGAAGCAACTTGATCTTCAGAACGCGTCCACTTAAACCGTTGTGGAATGAGCCACAACGTCAAGGCAACTGGACGAGAACAAAAGGCTTCTCCCTCCTGGTGAAGTCGCATTTTCTTCAAATATTTGTTTGTTTTCACTTGCCAAGATATTGTTTGGGGGGAAAATAAAAGGTCCTTGTGACAGGCAGCTGCGGAGAGAAAGATGACATCTCTCAGCCTGTGAGTGTCACAATATCCTCCCCAAGTTCTTCATCAAGTTCGTTTTAATTCTAGACACAACACCGATCTCGAGTGAGAAAATGCCTTTATTCCCAACATTTTGATTACTCTGCTGGCTTCTATTTACTGCTTCTTCTCTCTGTTTCTCCACCTGGATTTCCTCTTGTTTTTCATCCTGACATGTACACAATCGATTGTTAATGTGCTTTCTAGAATTTGGCTTCTAGTTGCATTTCTTTTCAGCTAATAGCTTGGAGTAGGCAAGCATGAGCCCATAAAAATACAATCTTTAATCTTAAGGACTTCCTGTCCAGAAAGGCGTCAGAGCAGACCCCACGGCACCAGGCGAACAGCATGACCTGCCGTGGCTCCCAGTGTGGATAAACAACCCTGATTAAGAGTTACACTCTGTTAGGGCTATTCTCGGGGTTTCTGCATCAGAAACAGTCATCTTGCCTCTGCTAAAATTTCAGTTTGTTTCTCTGGGAATAAAATGAAGCCTGTTCAGTGGGTGAATGCCACAGAGTGTTGGATTTCCTTCCCTGGGCTAGAGAAACACAATAACTCTGTTATGGGCCTTCCCTCTGGTACCTAGAAACCACCAGAAGGGCAGGGAGGACCCTTTGACTCAGACCAAGCTGTTAGTTTTTCTTGTAGCTCCAATGTCCTGACACATTTGCTCAGTTGCTACCTCCTTAGCTTTTTCAAGGTCTCACAACGTCCCTCTGTGCCACGGAGGAAGCGGTCCAGCCCCAGCCCTGCATGTAAGAAGCCCAGTAAGTCCAGAAGCCCGGACTGGAACAGGCTTCTTGACATCATGCCAATCTACGACTTCCCACCTCTCTGCAGCATCTCACTTTGGATTCTCTCCTCCGCCTGCGAGAAACAGATACTCCCCTGAAAACAATGGACTGTAAATTGAGAACAGTTAAGAATCAACATCAGTTTCTCATAAATCTAATTTCCAATTTCCCACCAGTCTGGGCTCTGTGTACCAAGTCGAACACACACACTCCCCCGTGGGAATTGCCTGCTCGTATTCAGAGATCCACCTTGAGTTTTTCCACCGGCTTTTCTCCTTGGTGGAAAGAAATAATAGAACGCAGCAGAAGGATTGTAGAAAGGAAGTTATTAGAAACGGGCAGATTTACTGTAATTTCTTTTTTCTACCCTGACTGGGTGCGGGAGGAAATATATAGTTGTCCACACCAAATGTGTCTGAGCATTTTCCCAAGCTAACTTGCAGCTGCCTGGCTGAAGTCTACATTTTTACCATTCTGTAGAAAAATGCAGTAGATGTATCTAAAAGAAAATCCACTGACACACAATAATCATTCATGAGCTATAACCTAAGAATATTTTACTCATTTTGATCCAACAGGGAAATAGAAAATAAGATCTTGTTTTTACTAATAAAACCAAAGCGTCACGCAAATATCGGAGTGGACGTAGTATGACTTGTAGCTGAAAATGGTCCTTAAACAGCTTGTTGTCACTGCAAGGTCAGACGCAGTGTGAATCCTTGTTAGACTTCTTAGCAACTCAGTTCACCGAGATATTTTATTTATAAGCAGGGTATGTTATGTCAATTCGGTTGATATCCTTTCTTTCCTTTTGTGACAACAAACGAGAGTATACAATGCCAGGATCTAAGAAGCACAGTGTCTTCTTTTAAAGCTGCTATTCCTCTAAGATCCTTGTCATCTCCTCTTTTGAAACCATACGGTCCGATTAACGCTTCTTAAAAGCTTACGAGGAAATGTCGACATTTAGGTCTAAGCTTTCTCCCGCAATGTTTCTACCAGGATGGCTCGGGTTTAGCTCTCATGGGATCCTGTAGCAGTTAATGATTCACACAGGTTCTAGATCTGAGTATATAAATTTTGGATAATGACTTTAATGCCATTAAAAACCTGTGGCTGGAAAATAAGATATAGAAAGTGGCTTATCTGCTAACCTTTATCTTCAAAATAAAGAAAATCTTGCTAATGTAGATGTGTCGTGGAATTTAAAAAAAAAGAAAATCCCCCTCCAAAATTCGTTCCTTTTAAAATTTTAAAAAGAAAGATGGAAAAGTGGGGGGAATAGAGAGAAGTCAGGACAGTAGCTGGGAGCCCTGGGCCCCCACCCTGACTAGGCCAGTATAACAGCAACAAATCACTTCCTTTCTTTGGGCCTCAGTATCTCCTTCTGTGAGTCACCTCCAGGATGCACAAGGTCCATGCCAGACCCCAAGGGCAGCATTCATTCTGCTCACCTAGCACATTCCAGCAGCTTTTCACACACTGACTCCATCCATACACCCAAAGTCCATGAGGCTCGCACTGTTGGATGAGGTCACTTCGGCCCAGAGGGACAGAGCTCCAACGGAAACCCAGAAAAAAGACAGGACTGAGCTATTGACCATCGCGCTGCCCAACCTTCGCATCTGGGGCTCTGGCTCTGGTTTGAAAGAGAGTCAAAAACGACACTGTTGGCAAGAAAGGTGCATGAGGCACGTGCACAAGTTGGGGCGGCTGGTCTGTCACTGTTCGCACTCTGATCTCGCCTTACTGCAGTCGGCATCTGGGGTTGGGCCTGCCGCCGTCACTGGGGGCTGCTGGGCACAGGTGCACTTTCCGGAGCAATGCCAGGGTTGAGTGACCAGATTCCATCAGCTTCTCCTGAGCCTTTAAGTTGAAGAAACTGGACTTCAAAATAAAAACGAATTGAATGCCTCCAGATGGTCATCCTTATAACAGCAGATTTCGCGCTTACAAGAGGGATGGGGCAACGGTTGCACGCACCGGAGAGCCACGGCTGGCACCTACGAGGAGCTGTCCAAATTTTCTTTGTCCCTGCCTTGGTGTTCATAGTCTTGTGCAAGAGTTACACAAAGTAGATTTTAAAACAGCAACAACGCAGCTCATATTTTGTCAGCATTAGTAAGCAAGTGGTAACAATTGCAGGTGTGAGCACAGCAGGACGGTTTCCTCCACTCCCAAGTTCCCAGGAGAATTTCAAAACATCTGATGTTCCTGGGATGGCTCCAGTCTGTTTTTCTTAAAGGTACAAAGTCACTGACTTTAAGAAAAGCCTACTCATGGTCTATTACTTCTTCGTGGACTCTAGAGTCAGTTTCTAAAACTCAAAACTATTTCCATCAATTTGTGTTTCTTTTCAAAGATTTGGAAATCATGGTGCAGATGCGCCCCCCCCCCCACCAAATATCTTTTTTTCCATAAAGACTTTAATATCTTAAGCTTGGATTGTTTCATTTGTTGGAGCTGCTTATAGATTATGAGGCTAATTGCTTGAAGATTTAGGAATTGATATGCAGGAATCTGTGCATTACTTCACATTTAGCTATATCTTTTTTTCTAAAAGCCCTAGTGCTCCTAAGATGTATTTGAGGTACCTGCCCTTCTCTGTATCACGGTGTGGCTCTCCAAACTGCCTACATGATCTGCGCCAAGTGACAAAGGGCCGAGTGATTTGTTCAGGAGCGAGTGGACCCCAGACACTGTTCCCGCTCAGTGATTCTAACCTGGCATCCTCCTGTCAAGATGATAAATTGTGTGTTCAACTCATAGTCCGAGCAGATGGGAGAGTGCTGGTTATTAAAATCCAAATCTGTTTTCCAAACAAAAAGAGAATTGTTGACCTCTCAATGAAACATAGATTTCTCATAAAGGGAATTTTGGATATTCCAGTTTTGGTTAACTGAAGCAATTATACAGTTAGGGACACCTAAACTCTAGTAAAATTAAGGTTGGTTCTAAATGAAGTTAAATAGAAGGCACTCATTCATTTATTCCCCAAGTTCACTTAAATGCCTGCTAGCTTCCAGGAATAGAAAGATTTACCAGAATATATGCTGTGAAAATAAATAATATTTTTCTTTCCATTAAATACTTAATTTGGGGGCAAATAAACGTTATGTTATGTTAGTACAGCCTAGCCTAGTCACATAGAGACTCTTTTAAGACATGCTCTACAACAGCAAAAAGGAGACGAGACACATTTAATTTTTAAATACTAGTGAATTCACTAATCTTCAAGGCTATTCAAAAAACCCAGATTTCAAAATTTAAGCCCATAGTTGGAGAAAAATAATGTAAAAGGTAAACCGAATTGCATTTGTTGGCCCCAGAGTTTTATTCCAGCCAGGGTAAAAGAAAATCAAGAGATTTCAGATCAGATTTATCGGTTTATTCATTCATTCTTAATTTAGCAACTATTGATTGAGCTCTAGTAGTTGACGGTATTGTGGAAACTTCTGGAAACTGTCATTAATACATTATTGACCCCAGAAGTCATCTTGGTTCCAGATGCATTAGTTGTGTCTTTGGTGAAGCTGAATATCATTAGTCAGCTTGATTACCTAGATGAACTCCAGCCCTGCATCGGGCTCTCTGCTCGGTGGGGAGCCGGCTTCCTCCCCTCCCCTCTGCCTGCCTCTCTGCCTACTTGTGATCTCTCTCTGTCAAATAAATAAATACAATCTTTTTAAAAAGTTCTATTTATTAGACTACTATGTGCTGGACACTTTTCATTGTCATGTATCTCTACAAGTCTGAGAAGTTTCAGATGTCACTCTCCCACTTACAATTAATGAACCTGCATCTCAGGCAGGAAATTCTGCTCAGTATCTCACAGATTAAACGGCAGAATGGAACTTGAACTTATTGACTGGCTCCAAGGTCCCATCCCCATCCAGGGCACTGCACTGACTTTCAGAGAAGAGACAGAGCTCTACATCTAGGCAAGCAGGCAGTCTAGATCTCTGAATTCCTACTGAAAAAAAAAAAGTGCACTATTCCATTTTAATGTTGGTATTGATTTTTCTTTAATGAGTTACAGTTGAAGCATTTTGTTTTCAGAAAATGTAACCATAAATTCCTATGGGCCAGTATCTGCCAAAACGTACCAGAGATACCCGGTAATTGAAGGGACAATCTAAGGGGCATGTGATTTACCCATTTGTCCATATTTTCTAAGCGATATTCCTGAATAATGATACCATCAAACCCCAAACAACTAGATTATATTATCTCCTTTCTCTTAGGGAAACTTCTTTACACAAGTTGAAATTCAGTATAATGTCCTGAGGTTTGAAGGGGTAGCGTAGAAGGCTTTCATCAGAAAAATTCACTCATTCAGCAAATCTCTACTGGGTGCTGCTTTATGCCAGCCCTGTGTCTGCAATACAGGGCTGAACAAAAGTATATTTGGCCTCCATTCTCATCAAAGTTACATTCAATGAGTGCAAGATACAGAGAATGCTCGTGTACAGATTACAGCTCTGGTAAGGAGAGAAACGCGAAGCTTTAAGAGTGGATTATGATGGGGTTTGATCTAGGCAGGAAATTCTCCTATAAAACCATAGTCAAAAGTGAGCCTTCAGAATATAAACTGTCTGTTTTTGTTAGGATTCATATATGAAACATTCTTTGCAGAATTAGGTCAATTGAAACACGTTTCAAAAAATTATATTCCTCTACTTGGTTGTGTATATTTTTTGCATATACACATTTGTTTGTATATTTTTATTTATTTGTTTTTTCGTTTATTTATTGTTGGCCTTTCATCTGACAAAGACTTAATCTGATCTAATCTAATCTAATCTTGTCCTTAAAACATACTTTCTAGAAACTCAAAGCTAAATTCACTGTTCAACAGTATTAAGGTATAATTCATCTTTGTCAGCTTTGTTTTCTAGTATTTTAATCACTGTTTTAGATATGCTTTAACATTTAATATGCCTCAGACTTTTCTTCTGTAAATTGTTGAGTAAACTATTAAGTAAAGAGAAATGATTAATAAATTGCTTGTTTTTAATTATCACCAGATTTGTTGCAGGGTTTTACCTTTTTTTTTTTTTTTTCTGCAACCCTGGTTGAACCTGAACTAGGAGCTGAAAATTCCTCTGAATTCTTGAGAAGACTTCAAAGGAGCATTAACGGGTGAGTTGTAACAAACCCCAAGGCGGTAAATATCCTGGAATTGTTGAGAACAAAGTCTTAAATATCGTTCTGGAGAAAAAGTAAAAATTCACAACAGTCTTTCACTTTCCAACTTTCTCCGACAAGGCGTGGAATGTGGAATCAAAATGCCTGGACATTTAGTCATCTTTCCACCTCACACTAGATTCGTGCCATGTGACCGCAAGGAACTGCTTAGGGATAACTTGCCCTCCCAGGCGTAGGCAGTGAGAGAGAGAGGAAGGTCAGTCCACAGACATCTGGGAAGGTCAGTGGGGCTCTGCCCGTGGTACTCCCTCCGCCGACAAAGCAGCATCAGCATCTGCACCTTCCACTCAGAGAAGCCTGACCACAGCCAGCATCGGGGGCGCACACGCACCCACACACACCTTACACCGCTCCTAGCTCGGGAGGAGAACGTCAGCTGCTGTTTGAGAGTCACACGGGTCCCATGAGCTTTTGTCCCTGTCTGTTCCACTATCGAGCTACTTGTACTCCTAAAGGAATCTTTTCTTTAACACAGCTAATGGCCCTTTTGAATTGTTTCCACCTGGTTTTTTATTTTTATCCTTTAGTCTTAGAAGTTCTGATTGTCCTTACAGAAAAATCTTTTGCTGACTTTGTGAGAGATGCCCATTAAAGGTGGGGGGGAATCCTTTAACTTATGTAAGAAAAATAGAAATACTTGCTGTACCTGGTGCATAATCTATTCCAAAACCTTAGCAAACAAATCTGAGAAACAACAATCATCTTTTAATTAAAAGATAATTTTAAGATAATTAAAAGATAATTTTAGATAATTAAAAAATTAAATGTATGTCTCTACAATATCAATGAGATCAGGAAAGTTCAGGTAACTGCAACCCATCTCTTTCCTTATGTTCTCTTTCTACCTTGTTAAAATTACATTTTGGTCATTGAGTTAGAGCGCTGAGAATGTGTTCCAGGTCATCTAGGGGAGCGTGGAAGATGTCGTGTCAGTGAAAGGTTCAGACACAGGTGTGATATTTACACAGGATCATAATGGAAACATTTTAGTTAAGAAAATTTTTTTCTAGTCCTTCCAATCTTCCTTGTGTCACAACACAGATGGTTCTCCTTCTAACTTCCTTTTGTTTTGTTTTGTTTTGTTTTAGCATTTATTTTATTTTTTTTTCAGTGTTTCAAGAGTCATTGTTTAAGCACCACACCGGGTGCTCCATGCAATCCATGCCCTCCTTAATACCCACCACCAGGCTCACCCAACCTCCCAACTGCCTCCCCTCTAAAGCCCTCAGTTTGTTTCTCAGAGTCCACAGTCTCTCATGGTTCATCTCCCTCCTCCGATGTCCCCCAACTCACATTTCCTTTCTTTTTCCTAATCTCTTCCATGTTATTCCTTATGTTCCACAAGTAAGTGAAACCATATGATAATTGACTTTCTCTGCCTGACTTATTTCACTCAGCGTAATCTTTTTGTATGGGATATAAATGGGGACTGTCTTGAAGATGAACTGGTCACAGTAATATACCTAGTCACCTTGATAACTTACTCAAAGAGTCTTTTCTGTGCCATTATTTTATATTGTGTGTACCTTTATCTTTGTCATGAAATCTTACAACTACAGAGTAAAATAGTTATTGTCAATTTGTTTAGTAAAGATTAGGAAGACGAACTGAAGCCAAACTATATTCAGCTTGAATATAATGAGGAAGAAGCAATGTCTTCATTGGTCCAAACTGCGTTGGTGGTATAGTGGTGAGCATAGCTGCCTTCCATTGGTCCAAACTTAGTCCAACTTTCTAAAACAAAGAAACCAATCTACACGGCATGTGGCCTGGGAGCTGAGCTTCCGCAGGACCGTACAGACACTCACCTTTCCAGTATGAGTGCATCAGAACCAACTACAGATAAGTCATCACGCTCATAAGTCCACAGAGAAATGAGACATTCATGCATCATCTACATTTACCTCTTTCTTCTAGGTCATCTGCTTTCTCCTCCCTCAAATGTCACTTATGCTTCCAAATGTGGCTATACTCGATAAGTAGTTATATATTTTAAAGCACGTAAGAAAAATGATCACTGGGATGCCCATCCAGCCAACACACCAGAACATCAACGACTAAGACTTTTTAGGTCTAAATTCCCGGAGACCTAAATCAGGTAAAAGGAGGTCTCCACAGTCTGCCAATCAAGGTTCAGTGGTGCTCGAATTACTTCAGGAAATCTGCCCCCAGACAAACCTCTCTTCAGTTTTCAACTTCCCTGTAATGAGGTGCGTATTGCCTGAATTCTTTCTCCTCTTGAGTTTCCCTCTAGAGGATTTGTGTTTCTTGTGTTTCAGGAAAGTCGAGCTAACGTGATGAGCTATTTTCCTTCCCCGCTACTCAACGTTCATTAGTTCTAGCATTATGCTTAGTATTATGACATGATGTTTAGCATCATGTCATTGGTAGGTGGCTTTCGAGAAATGACATAAGAGCTCTAGGCGAAGCTTGTCCTAGAAGAACAGTAGAGCTGTTCACCATGGATCAACTAAGAAAAAACAGTGGACCTCAAGGGCAATAAGGCAAAAATAATAAAGTTAGGGAACACGGAGAAGAGTTGAACATAAGGAGAGAACTGTGCGGCTCACTTCGGCTCATTCAGAGTTCCTCATGTTGGTCTCCAACATAACGCATCTTATCAAGTCAATCTTGTATATTTCCAAAGAGAAAATGAAATCCATCCCAAATGAACGAAAAATAATACTTCTAGAAAAGAATCTAAGAACTCAATAAGAAAGATAAACTCAGCTGTGGTGACAAGAAAAACAGAGGTGACAGTGAAGAACAAATTGTTGGTGACAAAATGGTAATGACAAACAAAATGGTAGCTGGCCCCTCACACCCCGGTGTAAGCCTTCCTTTATTTAGAGTGGAACCGAATATCAAAGAAATGTCAATAAAAGCAGACTGGTGGTCTCTTGTGAAAAACTCTTCCCAGAATGATACTTTTTATTCCTATTTCTCAGACTTTCTCAGTTTAAAACTTTCTAACTTCTTTTGTGTAAGTGCACACTTTGGTGTCAGATCTTTTCCATTACGACAGCATCTTTCAACATTTGAAACCTTACCTAAACTTCTAATGGGAGACACTAATGATGCTGCTTTGGCAAATCCTCCTTTGTCATTCGCTGTTTTCAAATCAAGTAGGAGTTGGATCAAAAAGCGCCAACCGCCGGAATTGAAAACTGTTGTATTTCTGTGAAAATCCAAAGGGCAAACAAAGATGTGTAAGCAGGGGAAAGGAGATTTTACGCAAAGGATGTTTTCCAGCTTACTGCAAGGATCTAATAAATGCGTGTCTTAAAATGCACTTAGAGCTACCCAAGAAAAATGTTAAGCTTGGATTAAGCACAGTGAGTCTTGTTCACCAGTAAAATTAAAATAAAATAGTTGATATCCTGGATGTGCCTTAGTAGTTAGCTGCTATAGGAAATTAACCAAAAGGATATCAGCCCCCAAGAACCTTATGATATAAACAAATGGACAGAGAGAAAGCCTCCATTTTTATGAGAACGCAGCGTTGGGGAAATGGATGCAAACACCAGACGTCCCTTTTCTAGCAAGCTAACGACTGCGTTTGAGCACAGCCTGAAGACTGCTGAGCCCATGCCCTCCTGTGGTGTAAGACTGGCCGACACTGGACTGAGGAGCAACGGCGGACATAGCTGAGGGACAGATGTAAAGTTACATACAGTGGTTTTCACAAGAAAATAAAAAAGAGAGATTGAGGGAAAGACCACAACTAACAAGAGACAGGGCAAAAAGAAGGCTCTGTGTAAAGAAAGCAGACTGGAGAACTGAGGTAATCCCACAGATTCTTCCTACAGAAGGACTGTGTTTGGGTGGGAATCATTCCAGCCGTGGGCCTCTGCAGGTAGTGTGGTGCCTACACACCTCTTCATTTTTTGTTTCTGTTGAAAATATCCCAGCTACCCTATTTCTCTTGCCACTTTTATAGTGCGCCTTGAAAATAACATTTAAAAGAAGGAATAACAAGTTGGCACGTCCAATTTTGGGTGAAGACCTATGATTGCCTTGCAAATGTAAATTTTTCATGCTGGTGGAGGAACCAAAAGACTGAACCTTAAAGGAAGTTGGGAATTCTTGAGGCTTTTGAAAGTTGGAAGAAAGATAAAGGAATAAACTTGTGGCTCTATTTAAATTAAAAGTATTGTCGGGCAGAACACTGACCTTTGCAAAAGTCCCACAGCAAGAGGACTGAGTCTGCTTGGAATGAATGGCTCAGTTAAGTGAAGGAAGGGCTGGCAGACAATGGTTTTAATTATTCTTCCCCCGTACCATTCTGCAGGCACTTTGCCAAGTATATTTCCAAAGAGAAAATGCAAACACAAAAATAAGATGCAAATGGCTCTCCAGTGTACTAGTATGTCTTACAGAAATGTTCTGGGACTTTATTCATGTTTTTAAATTTGCTACTTGTCCTTTAAAAGCCATCATGTTTTTCACAACTCTCTTAAGGTCGAATACTTGAAACTTCTTCAGCTCTATGAGGGGCTGTCTATATTTCACTAAATGCATTTTCTCAAAAATTCTGATGACTTTACCATCAACTTAAACTCTTAAGTTCAATGTCAAATGGAATGGTAGAACTCTTTCCAAGGGCTTGTGAAAACTGAAATTCAAACATTAACTGAAGATGTGGTTTCCAAAAGGTTATAAGGAGAAGATGGGACATGTCACATATTCCAGTGTCAAGAGTAACTATTTAGGAAATGTGTCACTTTTTATTCTTTATTCTTTTCCAAAGATGAAAGTTTTAAAATGTTCTGTTTTGTAGTGTGATTATTGCCGGCTGTCTTTGCTTTTGACAATGTGTCAGGGTTTGGTTCCTGTTTACCTAAGTCAAGGAAAACAAGGTTATTGTGAAGGCTACCCCGGGCTGTTTACATAACACAACTCTGATCCGGGAATGGGTACTGCTTCCTGCTCAAAACCGAAAAGAAGAAATGGGCCACATAGTACTCTGACATACTAAAATCATAGCAGCAAGGATGATCAGTCCTGCCTTAGGTTAATGATAAATCTCATTTCTATCTTCCCATGTACTTTGCAGAGTATCAGATTATCCTGCAAACTCACCGTGTGTTTTCACCTCTTCCTTTTTTTGTCTGAAATACAACTCTAACTAAGGACCACCTACTCATCTTCTAAGCATCTGATCCCCTCCTCTGCATTTCCATAGCATTTTATGAACACTTGTGTCTTTTAACAAATATTCTGTGGTATCCGAATCATGTGGAATTCCGATGCGAACAAAGCCCTTGACTTACTCTCCCTCTGGCCCTGGAAAGTACTGGTACAGAGACTGACAGATAGTGGTCGTTGAATGCCTGTTTGCTGGCTGAATGCACCGAGGAGAGAATGCATCCCATACTCTGAATCAAGGCTGGTTAGTTCACCTTATATCAGAATTATATCAAAATCATAGGATCTTATGGGATTCTCACGCAGGATGCCAGAAGAGACAATTGCAAACAAACATGAGCCAATCTAAAAGATTTCTAAAATCTTTTCTAGCTCTGACATTCTGTGATTTTATGATTTTTAGGGATGTAAGTGGCGAGCCATCTCCTGTGTCCCTTTGCTCATGTATGGTATCATATGTACAAAGGGTCACGGAGTTGTGGTATTCTATTTTCTCAACATTTTATTGTTTAGGTAATCTCTGCACTCAACATGGGGCTTGAATTCACAGCCCCAAGCCGAGATCAAGACTCACATGGTCCACCAGTGGAGCCAGTCAGATGACCCAAGCCGTGGTGTTATTTTGGCATGTGTCTCTCTTCACTGACTTTCTTAGAATTTAGGGAGGCGGAATAGCTCTCCCTGCTGTCCAGGCAGATACAGAGTCCTTTCCTCTCTCCTTGATGCAGCCGGCATCCTTACACAGCAGTCCTGGGCTGGGACCCCAATACGGGATGCCAAATGACTTAAAACCGCCTTCACCTGAGGCTCTGGGAGAGGCAACTCTGTATTGACTTTGGTTGTATTATTTACATTTTTTGAGATCATCTGTAGTTCTCGAGATGAAGCACTTCATGATGTTTTCTTAATAAGAAGATTTCAAATTTCTATAGGAAAAGATGACAGCTACCAAAATATCATCTCTCCAGGGAAAGGAAATTCACTTGGGAAGTAAACATGATAAATAAGTAAAAAGGGGAGGAAGAAAACAAGATGACCATCAACAAATTCATGAGCAAAATAGAAATATCAGAACAGCAATGCCATATACTGGCCCCTACTAAAGCTTATTTATCCAGAAATTTCTCTATAAGGACATGATTGGTTACAAAGAGAAAAGACTTCTCTCTGTCCTTGTATCTCCATGTAAGGGTTGTCTTTGCATTCAAATATTTATTTACTCAATAAAGATACCTTTTTCCATACCAGGTTCCATACACAGTCATAATCATAAACTTCAAGGATTATTTGCTGACCCAGAGTGAAGATTCTATAAACACCAAGAATGTTCAGAACTGGACCAGGCACAGAGGGAGTTTCTCCTTTCCATACCCCTCCTGGGTCATTCCGGTTGTGGAAAGGATGGCATTGGCCTAGCGCTTCTGACCTTGTCCTCCATTTTTTAAAATAGTAAAGTCAAACCATCAGTATTTAAATATCGACGCTTGGTAACCTGTGCCCACCACTACCGAGTTTTCATTAGAAATATAACCACAGTTTCTGCTTTTGACAAATTGAAATATTTATGAATTAAAAGATTAATATTAAAGCATTTAAATGATGACGGATAAAGTGAAGTGAAATGGTATATTAATTACACGCTATGGCGGGGGAGGGAGGCAAGCATCGTCATTTCTGAGGACACCTGCATTAGCTCAGAGCACTCATGAGGTTGAATTCTGACTTGACTTTCATTAGGAAAGAAATGCTCTAAATCTCAGTTCTTTTTATATTCCAAATGTTCACAAAGTTTTCGTGAAAATGGGAAATAAAGCATTTCACAGCAAATCATAGCTTTTCTTATAAGCTAAAAGGACTTCATGGAGGAGACAGAATTTGGGGATGTCTTTCAAGGGTGATAGAAGTCGGATAAATAAGGAAAACGTCCCATGTAAAGAGTATGGCGAAACCAAGTCCCAGAAGCCATTCTGCTCATCTTGTTCAGAATGCAAAGGCTTAAAGATCTTCTTAATTGTGCCAAACACATTTCAAATTCATTTTTCCCCAAAATGAAGTATCACTTGCAGTCTATCAACCAAGTACAGTGTAAGAAACCCCCTCACCACTGTCTCGGGGTCAATGGGCTCATTGTTCTGGCTGGGTTCTCATCCCAGTTTTCGCTGCACCCTCCACGGGCTACTCTCTGTCATTCCTCACTCCAGATGCCATGAGGATGAACCAATCAATTTGAAACACCTTCTAAGAACATGCCAGGCTTTCTAATTCCTTTCTGAATTAATTCCTGTTCAATTCCATCCTGCCATGATGGGTTTTAAGCTACATGTACAACTGTAGCATCCCTGACCCTGAACTCCAAAATTCCTCCAGCCTGCTTGTCTCACATTATTTTAATACCGCAGAAGCAGCAAAAACGGTGCTTCCAAATTCTACTTAAGCAAGGGACTTCCTGGGGGAAGACTGCTGGGATGTGCACGGACCAACGTAGCATTGCCTTTCTCGAATTTAGTCCCATTTATGAATGTGCTGCCAACATTTCCAAACTGTGCAAAAACAATTAAAGTCACAGTGAGAATTAGACTTTGTTGCTTTGCTCATCTTAATGCCCACAAGAACCTGGGGTTCTCTCTCTCTCTCTCTTTTTTTTTTTTTTTTTTTTTTTTTTTTTGGCCACAGGAGTGACGGGTAAGCAATCATATCTGGGTCCTGGCTGGACAAGGAGCTCTGACTCCAGAGAAGACTGAGCTCATGGCACAAGCAACTTTCCTTTGTCGAATCTCAGCGACCCCCATGGGCCACACTGTGAGCAATGCCATCCTGATACCTGGCAAATACCTCAACTGGGGATCACAGCACCCTTCGTCCCGCAGATGCTTAAATTCAAAGCAAAGACAGAATTCAACACACTAACCTAAGGTTTGGTGGGTTGATCAAGTGAGGTAGAGCATCAAAATACATCCCTTTGGCAAATTTTTCTTTCCTACTCAAATGTGTCTACTTCCAGTCAACAAGTAACAAGATTTAGTTACACTGGCCTTTTTTTTTTTTTTTTTTTTAAACTTTAGCCACTAATAAGAATGAAGTACGTTGGCCATTTTCTAGAACTGATTTCTTGCAGAAATCTTTTCTGTGGTAAGAGTTGAAAAGAAAATCCCTAATTATTGTTTAGGTAGAAAAAAATTTAAAACCCCAAACTAATAGATTCAATCTTGAAGTAACATTGTCTAACTATTTCCTGGATGAATTGCATTTCCAAGATACAGCAGAACAGTGATAACTTGCCATATGAGCAGAAAGGATCGTATCTTCCTGAGGGCTGATAAAACAAATTTTTCTCACTGTCCCCTAGCCATGCTATGGTATAGCTAAGTGTGTCGATGCTGACAATATTTTAGGATATTATCATTACACTTCATATACACTTTAATCTTTAGAAAACACATGGATGTATCATTGCCAGGATAATACCCTATTTACTCACACTGGCACATAATTATTTAAAAAAAAAAAACTTTAATTTATAAAACTTTGTGCAAGGATACCACGGATTACAGCCTTTTAGATAACCAAAGTTCCTAAAGAATAAAAAAAAAAAAAAAATCTTAGTAAAAGAACCCGTTTTGAGGAAGAAAAAGAGAAACTGTCAAAAGCTTCTGACCAGCAGTTCTTCCTCAAAAATCCAGAAGGCGCTCCCAAAGGTGACAGGGAGGTGGCCGTCCCCTGTCAAGGGAGGTTTAAACCCTGTCCTCCGCACACCGCCCCCTCCCGCCGGCCTCCCGCAGCTCAGAACTCAGTTCCAGACACAGAACTTAATCTCGTATCTGCCTGGCTGCAACTTGGGTCCGAACTCTCCTTTGACAGAGTTTCAAAGTAAAACAAGATAAGAAGCACCTTTTCAAAAAGAATCCTTCCAACCAGTTCTGTGATGTGTGAGACAGGAGCATGAGCCCTGGTGTCTTCTGGGGAGCAATTTCTGGTGCTCTGAATAGATAAGAGAAGGGAACTCGCCTGCGGTGGGGTGCGGGGGGTGGAGAGTGCCACCAGATAAGAAAGAGAGGGGGGTCTGTTCCCCCCTGGAGGGGATATGTTGACTGGACCCAGGATCCCAGGAGTCTGCGAAAGACAGTGAGAGACCCACGGGGTGCTCGAGTCCCTGAGAACTGTAGCAGCTGGAGAGAAGGGGGCCCGCCTTATAGAGGGGTAAGAACACAGTAACTGTTCCCGCAAATCTTCCTGCACCCGATCTCTCTAGAACCTGTCTTCCTTGGTGAAAAGGCAGCTGGTGGTCACAAACCTGGTGTCCCAGGAATGGGCGGGCGTGAGGTGTGGGGAATGGCCTGGCCTGGGCTGAATCACACAATGAAATATGCTGAAACTGTCACAAAATGGTTTTTTCCATTTGTTTTGGTTTATTTTTTTCTGAGATTGACAAGGTTAGGCTTGGCTGGTCCACACTCCCCTGGGACCCCGTGGGGTATAAATGATGAATGCACGCGGGGACAGCTCCGTCACTCCGGGCGGTCATGAGCTCTCTGGCCATCTGAGCTAAGGGCCCGCGGCCCTTGGCTCTTTACCTGGGTCACTAGGTTTATACACACTGGGCAGTGTTCGCCTTACTAAGATTTATTAAAAATCTCTGCCTACAACCCACTCTGTTGTATGTGGAGTTTTTAAGAATGTACTCTCTTAAGAAGAAGTTGTTTAATTTTCCTATTTTTTTCCTATCTCTAATTTAGGAATTTTTTGAGCCATTAAGGTCATGACTAAGACCCTGATATCCCTCCCCACTATTTTCCTAAAATAAGTTTCCTATAGTTTCCTTTAGTCTGTGGGGCTTTTACCCCCTTAAGTAGAAAAACTAGTCATTTTTATTTTACTGAAGAAAGAAATAAATTTTTAATTACAGAGTTAAGTGTAGGGCTTCATGGTGTACGATTTTAATTCTCAGAAAGTCAGTCTGAACCAACCCCTGTTCTTACTCCACGGCAACTATAAGCCTGGAACTATTTATTTCTTCTGCAGTTATTTAAAAGTAATTCTGTAAAATGTCCTTTCTATAAAAGGTTGAGTCATACTATTAAAACATATATTTAAATTGTCAGAAAATGCCAAAGCACATATGGTGGGATCTTATTTGTAAGATTAAAGAAATTGACGTAATAGCAAAACTTTGAAGATGGATACTTGATGATACTCTAGCCAAGTCATTGATCTTCTCTGAGTTTGATATTCTGTATCATAAACAGAGATGGGGTTTGGGATACAAAGTAGGTAGAGGCTCAAAACTATGCAGCTGAAATAAAAGAGAAAGTTAAAAACTTGACTTTTCTTTTATCTTTGCAAAACTTTCTGGAAAAGCATTGGTTTTAGTAAAAATCAATCTGACCTTCAATTGTCATTCACTACAAAATATGCTACGCTAGAGGTGCCTGGGAGGCTCAGTCGGTTAAGCATCTGCCTTCAGCTCAGGTCACCATCCTGGGGTCCTGGGATGGAGTTCCCAATCGGGCTTCCTGCTCTGGGAGGAGTCTGCTTCTCCCTCTCATCCCTGCTTGTGTTCTCTCTCACTCTCTCAAATTTCTTTATTTCAGAGAAAGGGAGAGACAGAGATGGCATCAGAGAGCATGAGCGGGGGGAGAGGGAGAAGCAGGCTAGACCCCAGGACCTTGGCATCATGAGCCCAGCCCTTATAAGGCTCAACCAGCTGAACCAACCAGGTGTCCCAAACAAAATCTTTACCAAACACACACACACACACCGTGCTTTACATAAGTTGCTCTTTTACTAGACTATTACTGTCCATCGTTTCTAACAACATCAAGAGCTCAGAAATAAATCAGAATACTTCTAGCTCCCAGAAGTGCTGTCATGAAATCAGGGGCCTTAAGCTCACTCTCTCAATCTTAAAAGAGTTCCTTACATATTTATAGAAAACACGGCCACAATTTATATGTAAGATGCTCCTATAAATAAAGAGATAAAGGGAACAACTATAAAGTAGTCGTGCAAGATGAAAAACAAGTTGCTAAGAAAAAGTTTCAATTTCAGAAGTAATTGAAGAACTACAAATAGAAATAAAAGGCATATTATTTTAATTGTTCTGTAAAGGAATGTTTACTTGTAATGATTATACTGAGTGCATGCAGTTGTTGGGGGGCAAAGGGAAGTCTGCCTCTCCCGTCTTGGAGATGGACCCATAAAGCCCCAGAGCCATTCTGAAAAGTAATGTGGGAAATACTTGTTACATTCCTTAAAAAGAGTTATCCTCTTCAGCAAGGTAACTCCTCTTCTAACAGGCTATTTTAAAAGAACAATTCTAAAAAAAAAAAAAAAAAAAAAAAAAAAAAACCACAGCAGACAAAGTTTGTATACAAAGATGATTCTTTCAGCCCTATTTATAATAGCTAAAAATGGAAACAAGATAAATTCAAAAATAGGTTGAGATTTATGCAAATTAAACTACAGTTATGATTGAAAATTATGCCTGCAATTTTAATGGGAAAAAGGGTTCTAAAAAATTATTAACATCCTGGGAAAGTGCTCATAGAACAATGCTAAGAGAAGAATGAATAAGGCAAGTATTATATACAGCTTTATCCCAGTCGTGTTAAATGGTATAATACAGATGACAGCATTCTATGTGTAAATGCCTGCATATTTACATATAAACACAAAATGTATTTGCATGTTTATGAGTAAATATATATGGGAACCATCTTAAAGAGCCTCCGAAGGTAGTATCATCTGACTAGTTTGCATATTACATTTTCCATGATCTTTTTCTATTTTTGTCAGTTTCCACAGCGAGTCCGTTATTATTTTATAATCAACATTATACAATCTACGTAGAAAAATGAGTCATTATATAATTAATTTAAAATGCCACGCAGAGCCCAGTTGCTGTAAGTGATGGGCCCACTTCCTTTGCAGATGGCCCTGTGGTTTCCCGCTGCGTGATTAGCATCTGTGCTCAAGGAAGCGGAGGGAGGTAAGCAAATTGCATCCAGGCTTCTCAGCAAGCCCCACCCAGAGGGGTCCCTCTCACCTGGAGGACATCAGGTCCTCGCACTGCTAAGTCTGATCCTTTAGCAGATCCTCAGAGAACCAGAAATGCAGAGTGGAAGCAAATACATCCACAAAATGTGGAGAAAGCCTTATCTCTGCATATCAGAATTGAGCACACAACAGAACGGTCAAGCCCAGAATCAGGAGAGCTGGCTAGTAAACTCAATTTTGCCACTTGGTGGTAAGGAGATCTGACAAGACATTTCCATCTTTCTGGTGCTCAGTTGCAGATCAGAAAAATGGGGATGAACATAGTTTGTTCTTATGGGCACTAAACTTGAAGGCATACTGGACTGAAAATATTATAATTATAATTCTCTTTTAATATGTCTAAGCCGTCAAGGAAGAGTTAGACAATGTTTACTAATTCTGTGTAGGTAGCTGAGAAGTGCAAATGCCCTCGTAAACTGATGTCTCACAAAAAATGAAGAAATAAAACTTTGTTTCTAAGTTCATTTTATTTTAAAGAGAGAATCTTCCATTATCAGGAGCATTTGTATATGTGGAAGCTTCACTCCCTGAAGATGTTAGTTAAAGAAGGCGTCTCTGTGTGCCTGAGTGGCTCAGTTGATTAAGTGACTTCCTTCAGCTCAGGTCATGATCCTGGAATCCCAGAACCAGGTCCCAGGATGGAGTCCCTCATGGGCTCCCTGCTCAGCAGGGAGCCTGCTTTCTCCCTCTGACCTTCCCCCCCCTCATGCTCTCTCTCCCTCTCTCAAATAAGTAAATAAAATATTTTTTGAAGATTTTATTCACTTATTTGACAGAGAACACAAGTAGGCAGAGAGGCAGGCAGAGAGAGAGGAGGAAGCAGGCTCCCTGCTGAAGGCAGAAGGCCTGATGCGGGGCTCGATCCCAGAACCCTGGGACCATGACCTGAGCTGAAGGCAGAGGCTTTAACCCACTGAGTCAGGCGCCCTAAATAAATAAAATCTTAAAAAAAAAAAAAAGGTGTTACTGTAACAATGTCTGCTTAGGTATAATATTACCTGTTGTATCACAAAAATAAGATATTTGCTTCAAAATAGAGTTGAAAGTTCCCAAATTTTCTAAGCTATGGAGAGAGTCTATCTATCCATAGTCAAGTAAATCGGCCTGCTTCCAAGTAAAAAGGACATAGTCAGAAGTTATATGCTTAAAATGATAAGAAATGCAGTGTCTAATTTGATTTTTTTTCTCTTGACAGCTTTTCTTATTTACTCTCTATACTTCATGAATGCAAAGATTTTTTAAAATTCATGTTTACTATCATGATAGCATTATTTGATGTCCCTGTATTTTCAAGATGCATTCAGGTTCAGAAAGCCCAGTGCTTTTGAGACCAATCCATGGGCTGGCTCTCCCGATCACGTCCATGTGGGCCAAATGCCAGCCCAGCACTTCTACTTGAGCTCCTGGCATCATCTGGGGAGTCACCCTCGGTCAGGACAAAACATTCATCAAACCCCCTCCACGCACAGTTCAGGTATAAGAGAAGGAAATTCTGCACAGCAAAGTGCAGACTTCCATCCATACACATGCCATAATTGCTATTACTAGCAATTTCTACCCAAAATCCAAGCATTCGTAACTTCAAAAATTTCCTCCGTAAAATAGCTTTACTTCACTAAGCATTATCAAGACTGATTTTCATGTCAATTTTAAATTTCAGAATTTTTATCACTCTAAATGCATATTAGCAAATTAATCTAATTTATAGACTATACCTTACTTAAGTAGATGATTTTGTCTAGGTTTCCCTGAAATAAATGAGGATTTTGGATGACACTGATCTCTTTAATTATACTAAGGAGACAACCATTTATTTTAAGTGCATGCCATTCAGAGTTATTTTTAGTTCATGGTAGATATCAAAATATTCAGTTGAAAAGTTGAAGAAATCCAGGCTTATTAAATTGGGGGAAGATAAATGAGCAAGCTCAGGAAACTTTCAAGACTATGGCTGCCAGCAAAAGTACTCATGTCCCCATCCAACTATGCCCCAAGTTTCCATTAAGCATCACTCCCGTTCTCGTAGGCAGTTGTTTAATGACCAATACAGCAGACTTTTAACACATCAGAGGTCAGGATGATTTAGGCTTTTGGGGGGTATACCATTCTGCTCCCAAGCAAAAAACTCAATGTCAACTAGTTGAAGCCATCATGATGCTGAAAATAATAGTACCATGGTTTAGCCTCCATTAGTCTCTCTCTTTCTCTTTTTTAAGATTTATTTATGGGAGAGAGAGCACGGGCAGGAGGGGCAGAGGAAGATGGAGAGAGAATCGCAAGCAGCCTCTGCACTGAGTGTGGAGCCTGTTGCCAGGCTTGATCTCACCATCATAAGACTGTAGCCTGAGTCAAAACCAATAGATGGTTGCTCACCCCACCGCACCACCCAGGCACCCCATTATTCTCTTAAAAGCTCATGGCCATCTGCCTTGCCAAAATAGTACATTGGGAAGCTGAACAATGAGAGAAGTAGGTAAAGTTTGGAAAGAATAGGAGTTAACACAGGTGGGTCCCTCTCGATGACATCAACAGGGGCAACCATGAGGGGCTCATCCATATGGAGTCATGGGTGCCCCAGAGGAGAGCAAGAGACTATATGACCCCAAGAGTAGTTGTTATTTGTCTTGGGTATGTTGGTTGGAGATATATCCATCTATGAAGGGGTAACGTTTTCTCTCTAATTACAAACATTTTAAAAGCTACATAAATAAATACATGTGATGCAAAAAACCTGCAGTCCTTTTTAAACATTTTGACAGACTTTCTATAAGGTAGTTCATTTGAAAAAGGCCCAATTTGTTTAAAATGCCATGGCTGTATTGTTTTTTTCATCCCAATTCTGATGAAAACTAATATTCTAATCATATCGAACAAAATTTGATAAACCAAAAAAAAAAAATTCTAGCTAATGATACTGTACTAACTTAATTGTCCTCCCTCTAAATAAAAAATTTAAGGGACGAGTTCTTGATAAGTTGAGTAGAATCAATTTTGCAATGCAGGAAAAACAAATAAAGGAAGCCTCCCGACTCCGTTCTTTCATTCATCATATCATGTATTTCCCCCAGGAAAGACTCTCAGTCCAATGTGACTGCAGGCTTATGTCTAATGGACTGAATGCTTAGGTTCCCCCATAAATTCATAAGTGGAAATTCCAACGCCGAAGGTGATGATATTAGGAGGTGAGGCCTTTGGGAGGTGATGAAGGTAGAGCCCTATTGAGTGGGATTAGTGCTTTGATTAAAGAGACCCCAGAGCACTCCCCAGCTCCTTCCATCTTGTAATGACTCAGCAAAGAGACCAGGCATCCAGGAATTGGGTCTTCAATCGACCCCCAATCTGCCAGTGCCCTGATCTTGCACTTTCCAACCTCCAGAACTGTGAGAAATAAATGCCACCCAGCCTGAGCAGACTGATGGCAGCTTTCTCCAGCTCTTAGAGTTCTGCAACCAAGTATGGCTAAACGTGAAAGACCCCACGTATTGACACCCTTCCCCCAGTTAACTAATTAACTGCTCTTTTGCCTTCTTGTAACCGCTTGGCTTTTAGGGTGTGACACTGGTCTCCTGTTTGAACAAGATACCTTCTGCTAATAGCCGAGGCATAGGCAGGGGGCCACATAGTCACGTAGGCAGGAGGCAGGGGGCCACATAGTCACGAAGGCAGGATGCATCTCTGCTGAGTAATAAGGTCCAACTCCCCCTCCTCACTCCTCCTTCCCGCCTTTTTCTTCGCGCGCGCGGGTCCTCCAAAGCCAATCCGCAAACACCAAGTATGCCTTTTTCAAATGTTCAAATTGTCAGCCAATCAGCCCTGCCCCATCCAAAACTTGTTTGTACCTGTCTATAAAAATCCTGCACCACCCCAGCCTGGTGTGCTCAGCTAGCAGGAGCTGCTGACCACCCGCAGGCGCCTGCGCTACAATAAAGAACCTCTTGCTGATTGCATCCTGTGGCAGTGTTAAATTCTTGGGTAAGGGGATCCGCGGGTCTTACAAGCGAAGGGTTCCTACCCGCTCCTCCAGGAAGCCAACAAGCTGAACTCTCGAAGGCAGTTGCACAAGCTGATACCATACCCCCTCTCCCAGCTCATTCGCTTCCCCTCCAACCTTGAATCTAAACCCCTTTCCCACACCTTTGCGCACTTCTGCTGACTCTCATTGTTAAGGAGGAAGAAGCAATTCAGACTCAAATTAGATTCTCCCCAGAGCTACAGTAATGCCTTGTAGGTAAAAGAGGCTAAGTGAAGTGCATTGCTCCTTTATTCTATTATTATTGCGTTTCCTAGCTTTTAATAGTGTAAATGCAGGTACTTGCTAACTGAACTCTTCCTATTAGAGTTCTCTCTCCAAACTCAAGAACCCAGTAGATTTGGCAACAATGTCAGGGATTCATTTTCTGAAACCCAAACACTGATAGGATTCTAGGAGTATACTGGTTAGCAAGAGCCCTGTGTGCTAGTTTATCTCACCATCTTTTATTATCTGGAGAATGCTGAGCATGACATTTAACATCTTTGGGTCTCAACTGCTTCATTTAGTCTAATTCAACAAATACTCTTCCAATACCCACTATCAGCTAAGCACCTTGCCAGTTCAAGGAGAGGACCTATGCCAATTACTTGAGCTGAAACTTTCAGGTGCTCAATAGTATGGCTAGTACACAGTGGGAGGTTTGGGAGCACCCTCGGTGGCATTTAAGTGTCCAACTCTTGATTTGGGTTCAGGTCATGATTTGGGGGTCATGGGATCGAGTCCCCTGTTGGCCCCGTGCTGGGTGTGGAGACTGCTTAAGATTCTCCCTCTCCCTCTGCCCCTCCCCTGGTTCCAGAGGGAGCAAGCTCTCGAAGAAAAACCAAAGAACAAAAACCAAAAATAAACCCTTGAAAGGTGGCCAGTGAGACTGGGGAACTGAATTTCAAATTTTCATTTTCATTAATTAAAACTGAAATTGAAAAGCTGATATTTTATTGAGTCATTGGAAAACCTTAGGTATGTTTAGAACAACTTACGCAGGTAAACTTAATTTTTAGCTGTTGATTTTATGAAACCTTAATACCGATCTATTGTACCTAATGAAAATTCCATGTCCAAAATGTGCTATAAGGAACACACATTTTGAAAGCTAATAAAAAGAGGAGTGCAAAATACCCATTAATAATTTTTATATTGATTATATGTTTAAGTGGTAATATCTTGGATATGCTGGTATAATTAAAACATATTTTAAAAATTATCTCGCTGGTTTCTATTTCACATTTTTTAATGTTGCTGCCATAGCTCAGATGTAGCTTACATCATAGTTTTATTGGATCGTGCAGTTCTAGACCTCCCAAATAAATGATCCCATATAACACATCTGCCTCACCTCTAGCTAACTTCCCATGTCCCATGCAACCTGTCTAGGTTTTTTCCCTTGGAAAACCCAACCGTATTTATCTTTAGTCCTTTGTTCCGTACTTATTTCTGAGTCTTCTACCAAAAACAGCTGGTCGCAATACATTTGCTTGCTCTGTTCTTTCTCCCAAACTGTGAGAATTCCATGGAGAAGGGAGCAACCTGCTTTGCTATTTCTCCCTCAGTCTCTGGCATGGCAAAAGGCCACACACAGAGCAGGTGCTCACGGGTGTGTATAGAATAGAAAGTATATGTGTTCCTGAGAAGAGTCTACATTTAGCTCCTCAGGTGCCAAGTTGTTGCTCTCTTTAATATGACAATTTACCTTCAAGTACAAAGTCACCTAAACTTCTTTAGAAAAACTTCCCAGTGTTTTTGAAGAACCACAGAACAGGAGTTATCTCATCAAAGCCATAAATGGCAGTAAATATAACTTAATTCTTAATATTTTTACCCCAATAATTTGAATTAAAGTTGGCATATCTCTAGAAGAACACAGAGCATTTTTTCCACAGATACAAAAATAGTAAGTACACAAATTAATTTCTCCCATTGCAACCCTTCTTCAATATACAAAGAGATAGTACTGAACTCCTTGATAAAATCATACATTAGTAAAGCAATTTGAAAAGAGACACCCAGTTCAACCCCTTATGTCCCCTCATTATATGCTCTGACTTGTGCAAAAGGGACAGAGAATGACTTCCCTGGCATCTTTGACTGTCACTTATGGTTGACATAATACATAGGATACATAATACATGAGGATTGCTATTTGTGGTTTAATTAGATTGAATTCCCACTCATAATGTTATATGTGTTTGCATATTATTTGCTAAAATGTAGAAATAATAGAGCAGTATTCTTTGAAAATTTCTTTTACAATCTTAACATCCATTACTAAATAGCTTTTGGTTTCATTTGTCTTTTAATTTAATTATTATAACAGCCATATTATAATTTAAGAAGAAATCCATTCTCCCCTGTGTATGCTGACATAGTTTTACTAAGAACCCACTGGATTCTGATGAAAGAGTACCTGAAGAATAAATAGAGCTCACAGCTGTGTCAAGAAAAATATGGTCTCACTACCATGTTATCCACCAAAGCTTCTACCCCAAAAGTTAGTCATTGATTAGATACCAAAAATGTGAGTCCCAGGACTGGAAGCCATGCCAAAATATGCTTTCATCGCAATGTAACTCTTTGCCAAAGATACTCTACCAATGAGCTCTTAATGCAAAATCCCAATACTCTGGAACTCAAAACACAAAAGATCCATTGAATTTTATAGTTACCTTGACATTAACAACAACAACAAAAGATCAAAAGAAGAGCTGGACTAATGTGTAGAATGAATTAGTGGAAACCGGATAACATATACACATTAGAATACAATGTCCGAGAGTCACTTCGGGAATGGCAAGAGCATCTGAAAGTCTGCCTCTCCATAAAAGCAATGACCACACTGGCAAAATGATCAAAGTCAATTTTGTCAGAACTTGTGGAAATTATCCAAGACTTGCAACAATCTGAAGAATGTTTGTTCAATAAAAACAGCTGAATCTCGGTAAGAACAGTGAGCTTTGGGACATTTTAACTTGCTCTATTTCTATCCTTTACTCTCTAGCTCTACAGGAGCCTTGAAAACCAACAGCTTTGCAATCATGATAGCCATGAAAACCAGTAGCCTGGCAGCCACTGATGGATGCAGAAAGAATTTGGAATTACCCCAAAATCCCCCTTCACAGAAAATTGTCATTGTTTGACCTGTCTGGAAATTCCATGGGAACCCTGGCTTGTAAAGCTTCTCTTCATTTGACAGTCAAAATAAGCTCACTGAAAACAGTCTCTTCCCAGAACTTTTTCAAAAACAATCACTCGCAATTGCTTAACATTGTGGCTGCCTGAGGAAGTGATAGACTTAAGGCAAATGAGAAGCTGATCAAGAAACTTAAGGGAAAACCTGAGGAATGAGATGTATGTAGAATCTTTGAAGCATTCTGTCATAATCCTGAAAATCAAGAAGTCCACCTGTGTAGGCAGTACTGCAGACAGGTTTAGGAAAAATTGAGTAAGCCTTAATATGTCACTCTGGTGGACCTTGAGCTTCTGCACAAATAGAAAGTAAAATCTATCAAAGAGTATTAAACTGCCTCCTGGAGTGTTGAAGCTAGACACTCCAGGAGGCACAAAGAGCCTGTTGACAGGACTGAGATAGTTATTCATTCAAGGCATTTCAAGAAATCTTGGTGTAATCATTTGCTGGTCACTAACCTAACTGAGCAGAGACCTCAGTAGTCATAAGCAAAGAACAGAGACTTTACAGAATTAGTTCAATAAAATCACTGAACAACAACTCTGTAAAAGAGGAAAGGATGGCCAACACACATCTTGCAAAGAGCAGTCAGTAGAAACCTTCCCTGAAGATGCTTAGATACTAGACTTTCTAGACAAGTACTTTAAATCAGCTCTTATATGTATAATCAAAGTACTAAATGAAAACATGTCTAAAGAACTAAAAAAATATGAAGACGGTGTAATGCCAAAAAAACATGATTAAAAAGATCCAAATTATAAAAAGGAACCAAGGAGAAATCCTGGAGATGAAATATACAGTAACTAAAATGAAAAATTCACTAGAGGTCTCAGCAGCAGATTTGAACTGGCAGATGAAAAAATCTGTAAATTTTGAAATAGGTCTATTGAAATTATCCAGTCTGAAGAGAAGCAAGAAATAACAGTAATAATAATTTAAAAAAAAAAAAAAAAAACATGAACAGAGCCCCAGAGACCTGTGTAACACAATCCAACCTATCAACATAGTCATAATGCTAGAAGGAGAGACAGAAAGAACATTTGGATAAATAATCGCTGAAGACTTCCAGTATTTGATGAAAAACATTAATATACATATCCAAGAAGCTCAACAAGTTCCAAGTAGGATAAGTTCGAAGACATCCATACCTAGATACATTTAAATAATCAAACTATAGAAAGACAAAGACAAAGAGAGAATCTTAAAAGCAGCAAGGAAGAAGTGTGAGTCCTTGCATGTACAGCATCCTCAGTAAGATTTACAGTGGAGGAAAAAAAAATTAACAGTTGGTTTTTCATCAGAAACCATGGAAGCCAGAGACAGAGGGATGCCATATGTAAAGTGCTAAAAGAAAAAGATTGTCAACCAAGAATTCTGTATTCAGAAAAACTCTTCTTCAAAAATGAAGGAGAACTAAGACATTTCCAGATAAACAATCTGAAAGAGTTGCTCACTAGCATAACTGCTCTATAAGGAATACTAAAGGGATTGAAATGAAAGGACATTATACATACTCAAGTACTCACATGAAGAATAAAGAGCATCAGTGAAGGTAACTCATAGCTAAATATATACGGCAATATAAATTCACATTTTTTGTTTATAGCTCCTTTTTTCTTCTATCTGGTTTAAAAGATAATTGAATAAAATAATAATTATAAAGTGGTTTCCATGGGTTTATAATGTGTAAAAATGTCTTTTGTATGACAATAATAGCACAGAGCATAGAAGATACAACAGAGCTCTGTAGAGGCAAAGTTTTTGTATACTATTGAATTTAAATTGTTACTAATCTGAACTTGATTACTAGTGACTAAGATGTTAATTCTAATCCTCAGAAAGGCATTAAGAAAAAACTAAAAAAATATAATGAAAGAAGCAAAAAGGGAATTAAAATTGTACACAAAGAAACATCTATTTAACACACACACAAAAGGAATAATGGAGGAAAAGATGAAGAAAATAGACATCAGACTTTTAAAAAAACATAACAAAATGGCAACATCGTGGGCTGAATTCTGTCCCCCCCCAAATTCATGTGTGGAAGCTGTAACCTCTAGTATCTCCAAATGTGACTGTATTAGAAGATATGTTCTTAAAAGAACTGATTAATTTAAATTAGGCCATTGGGATGGGACTTAGTCCAATCACACCAGTGTCTATAAAAAAGGAAATTCAGACATGCAAAAGAAACATGAGTGATGTATGTACACAGAAAAAGACTATGTGAGGACACAATGCAAAGGCATGACAGCCAAAACAATCTTGGAAAAGAAGAGCAAAGTTGCAGGATTCACACGTCTGGAATTCATAGTTTACTACAAAGCTGCAGTAATCAAGACAATGAAGTACTGGCCTAAGGATAGACATATAGATCAATGGAATCAGGAAATAGACTTGCACTTGTGGTCAGTTGATTTTCAGCAAGGGTGCCAAGCAAATTCAATATGGAAAAAAAATCATCTTTTTAATAAATGATGCTGGACAACTGGATATCCACATTCCGAACAATAAATTCCATCTCTACCTAGACCACATGCAAAACTGAACCCAAACTAGATCACCTAAATAAATGTAAAAGATAAGTTTTTAAAAATCTTGTAAAAAAATGTGGACTGAAATCTTCATGAACTTGAATGAGGCGTAGTTCTCAGCTATGACACTAAAATATAAGTAATGAAAGGAGAAAAGATAAATTGGTCTTCTTCAAGATGAAACCCTTTTATATCTTAAAGAACTCCATCAACAAAGTGAAAATACAAGTCTCAGAGTAAATAATATTTATAAATTACATATCTGAAAAAGTTCTTGTATCCAGAATATATAAAGAACACAACTCATCAATAAAAATACAAATAATCCAATTTTAAAATGGTAAAAAGATGTAAACAGACATTGTTCCAAAGAAGATGTGCAATTGGTTTACAAATTCTTGTAAAGATGCTCAACATCATTAGTTATTAGAGAAATGCAAATAAAAATCACAGCGAGATGTTGCCTCACACCCACTATGAGGGCTATGATTGAAAAGATGGACAATAAAGACAGTTGGTGAGTATGTGGGGAAATCAGAACTCTCATACATTGCTGGTGGGAATGTAAAATGGTCAGCAACTATGGGAGAGAGTTTGGCAGTTCTTCAAGAAGTTAAACATCACACCATATAACCCAACAATTTCATTCTTAAGTATGTATCCAAGAGAACTGAAAATATACATTCACACACAAAAAGGTATACATGAATATCCATAGCAGCATTAGGCCAAAAAATGAAAACAATCCAAATATCTGATGAGTGAATGAACAAAATGTGATCTATCCATACAATGGAAGATTATTCATCAGTTAAAAGGAATCAAGTATTAATTCCCTCTACAACATGGATGAGACATTCTCAAAGTTCACATCATGACCAGCGATAGAACACAGTTACATATGACCACCCCTTGTATGATTCCATTTGTATGAACTGCCCAGAACAGGGAAATCCATAGGGACGGAAGTCAGATTAGTGTTTGCCAGGGACTGGGTAGAAGAGAGAATGGGAAGTGATGGCTAATAGGTCCAGGATTTCACTGGGGGTGATTAAAGCATTCTGGAATTAGATAGTAATTACGAATACGACTTTATGTCCATGGGAGTCTGAGATACTATCTAGTTCCACGCACTAGAAGCAATATCAGCAATATGTAGAACAGATAAAGGAAAGTGGCTCTGTGAGCCAAACACCTGGATCTTGCCCCCTCAGTCCTGCCTCCCTCAGACACCCACTGAGGGAAGTGATGGCAGCAGCACCGTCTGAAATGGCCCATACTCGTTTTAGAGAGGAAGACACTGGAAGATGAGGGTTGAGCTGCCATCACTAGAACACACAATTTGTTCTTAGCAAAATGGGTCCAGGCTTTGGGGGAAATGACAAAGGCAGAGATGATGGGCAGAGAGTGTTTGGGAATGTTCAGGAAAAGAATAGTGCAGTGTGCAGAGAGCCAAGACAATTGCATTTCTGTGGTGAAGTCATGTAGACCTGCTGGGAGTTTAAAACAGGCAGTGATGTAAGCCCTGTTGTGTGGGAGCATGTCTAAAACACATCTGTCTTTCACAATGCTCTGCACACAATAAATATTTATTGATTCAATGAATGAATCAATGTTCTCCTTGGGTTTGTTCAAGGGCAGCTCCTGTGGTGGCATCTGCTATGTCTCCAGGATGATCAGAGGTGGCCCTCAGCCGGGAAACAAGACACTCTTCTCTATTCCCACATGCACCAGACCATAGGAGAAATTCTAGGGGAGGGATTCCAGAAAGGTTCTCTCTCCTCCAAGCTTGAGAAGGAGGGCAGCAAGTTTCCCTTGAATGCAAAACAGAAAGCAGGGTACATTATACTCTGTTATTTCCTTTTTCCCCTCTTAAGATAGTATTTATTTATTTGAGAGAGAGGGGGATCACAGAGGAAGAGGGAGAGGCAGACCAACCAGTGAGCAGAGAGCCTGAAGTGGGGATCGATCCCAGGAGATCATGACATGAGCCGAAGGCAGATGCTTAAAACACCTCTCTGCCTTCTTATTTCATAATGGCCTGATGAAAATATACAAAGTCCACACTTTGGTCCAAACTTTCATCTTTTTGGTCAGCCAAAGGCAAAAATGAACCAGTCTGTTCTATAAATACAACAGGCAGACATTTCCAAGGAGTCCCCACCAGTCCTGCCTGACCTTCATTCAACACCCCAATGATTCATACAGTCTTTGGGGGTGAGTGTCTCTGAACTTAGTCATGGCCTTGGTTGAATGGGGAGAAAAAAGTCTATGAATTTAACTGAGAAACAAAGACTGGTGAAAGAAAGAGCCTTCTAAGCTGGAAATGAGAGAAAACTTTTGTGAAGACATTTCCTAGTTTTCAATGCCCAGGGAAGACGTACACAATAGGGAAAACTCCAGCAGCCCGAGAGGAGGAAATCTATTTATTTGCACTGTATTGTTTCTCACATTAGATCATGATTCCCAGGAAGTGCTGCTGTGACCGTTTGAATTCTGACCATGACAAGACGCAAGCTGTGCCTCAAGATGGTAATATGAACACCAACAATAATGACAGCTCATTGTAAGCATGCATGCGTTGATTTTAAACATACAAGTCATGGTGATATCCGGTAAAACCACTACCACACCACCACCGAAGAGTGGGAAGCAAGCACCAGTTTAACCATGGGGATGTGACCTGAGATCACAGGGCGCTTCTTTACTTAATAACCTCAAGGAAAAAGTCTGAGCTAATGTCTGCTTGTCATGATGGAAATCCTTGGCTCTTTCTTTGTTGGACATTAAAGCTATTAAAGGGTTTCTATAAATACCGGATTCTTTTATTATTATTATTATTATTCAGGTATACACTTCTATTATTAAAGTTTATCTGAAGAAAGAATTTCTTTGGGGAAGTCTATGGCAAATTGTCTTTCCCGAGGATGCCAAAACACGGAAAGAGGTAAAAAAAAAAAAAAAAAAAAAAAAATTCTTTTGCCAGAAGGGAAAATCCTCCTGACATTAGCCATGATGCACTTTGTTCTCATTATCATAAAATACAATCACTGCCCATAAACTTTCATAGAAGCCATGCAGGGAACGTTCCAATCACTAAGGAAAATTACTCATCTTCATCTCCCCAAGTGGCTGTCAGCTTTGGCACAAGGGCGCACACCCAGAGGATGTTGTCGGGTGATCAAAGGCCAGCTGCCCTGGTCCAGGCCTCCTCCAGCAGGATGGGTCAGAGGTGTCCCTCGGACGGAAATCGAGCTGCTTCAGTTCCACAAACGTGCCCCGGACCGACACCCCTCTGCTCCTCCACGGCTGACCTTGGCTTCCTCGGGCTTGTGTTTGGCACTGCTTTTGATTCCGTTTCAGAGCAGCTGCAGAGAATCCCTGTTTAGACTCCTTACCCTCCGTGACACGACCCCCCCTTCCTCTCTGCCCCTTCTTTTTCGGAGGGTGGGGGGGAAGCATGTAAAGTATCCCTTTGGAACTGAGAGTCAAACTAGCCCTCCCCGTAGCACCGCCGTAAAAGACTGGGATGAATCAAAGCATGCTTCACATTTTCAAAGAAAATGCCTCTTCAAATCAGATTTTTGATGACTTTAATTTTCCCCTTTGAGCCTCCAGTGGAATCATAATTCCCTTTATGCGGAAGAAAGTACACTGACTCCATTAACCAAATACTGCAGAGCGGCTGAGTGGAGAGCGGGGGCCGGCTTGGCAATCAGATGCTTATGTAAAGGCTCTTGTTTTCTAGTAGCTGCTTCTAACATGCGTGACTCTGCGCCAACGAGGAAGACGGAAGACGGGCTCCATCTATAAAGCTCGTTAGGAGCTTATCAGGAAGCATCCTGCTCCATTAGTCCTCAAAGCACTAGGCTTTTTGTTGTCGTCTCTCATCAGCCTAGTGGGCTGCTCTGCTCGGTGTGGCATGCTGCTCGATGAAATCAAATCAAATTAAAACAAACAAATACAAATGGAGCTGATGAGCACCAGCCTCACAGGTTACCCTGTGATTTCTATATAATCTAATTATCACATCGGCTAGCTTCTCGTCCTCTTCTTTTTCATCCTTTGTGAAGGATGAGGAAACTCGGCTGACTCTAACACTAGTTTACATAACTTGGATGCCAACTGGATGGCACCCCAAAATTATGAAGGGAAACAGTCTCTGTCACCGTCTTGCATTTTGATAAAAAGAGTTTTTCTACAAAAATACTCTACTGTTTTTTGTTTTTATTTATTTTTTAAATTTTTTGAGCCCAGTTGGCATACAATGTATTTTTATTGATTTATTTTTGTCGTTTTGGAATGGATGGGTAATTGATGTGTAGCATATTTGTTTCAGGTGTACAACACAATGGTTCAACATTGTGTATATATTATGTGTGTATAACACATTGTCTGTATATATTATGTATGTGTGTATACATTGTGTGTATAAATTATGAGATGATCACAAAAATAAATGGTTTAAATAAGCCAGATATCACTGGATTATTCCTTAGAATCTGGAAGACGCTTTCCCCTCTATATGCAAGGTGAAAAGAAATTCCTTTCCCCCCTGTTTTTCGCATTGTTCCCATCAGGCATGGGGGCTTGGTTGCAAACCTCTAGGGAAAGGAGATCCCTAACTTTGCATACTCCAAAGCCTTGCTTAGCCATGATAAATTGCCCTAAATCACACTGCGTTGTTTGGTTCAAAGTATTGTTTTCACTGCTATTGCTTGTGACCATGTCTTTAAAGGCAAAAAAAAAAAAAAGAAAAAAAAGTGCGGGGGGTGGGTGGGTATAATTATACAGATGACCCAAGCCAACATCCAGCCCTGTGCTCCTCAAGAATCACCCAAGGAAAATTACTGGGGCATTGAATAAATTGCCCGAGTTCTTCACTTCATTTTATAAGCACAGAAGTGGCCTTCCCGGACACAACCTCTCTTAAAGAAAGCTTGGCCATGGATATAAACATCTTCCCTCCATCCTTCCCTTCCTTGACTTGTCTACCAAGCACAGCACACGAAGCAGAGCAGAAAGACCTTGAGCTTTGGGGTCTCGCTTTGGGACCTAAACTTGCACCTTGTCTCCGTAACTGAACTAGCTATGAGACTAAGTACATTACTTAGCTAATAGGAGCCTCGATTCCGGGTTCCTAAAATGAGCCAAATGTAACTTCAAATCCATGCCGTAGGGGTTAAATGAGACAGCATTGTTAATGAACAGTTTGGGTGAGTGTGCATGCAATAATCATTATTTTGGTTTAATTTAGATTGGATCCTTAGAGCAGTATGAAGAAATGCAAGATCCTATAAAGATCCTTACTCTTATAAACCCACCCCCCCAACCAAAACCAAAACAGAAAAACAAACAAACTAACTAAAATCACACAAGTGTGTCTGAGATGCTTCGATACGATTAGAGGAAGTCTTCCCAGTTCACTCAGACACACTGTCTGCTTCTTGCCTTGCATCAACAAATTCAACAAAGTCCTCCATCCCCATGCTTTTCTCTATGTCCTTGGGATACACGGGAGCGTGGATTACCAGGCTGGCTGTTCCATCGGCGGTTCACTTAGCCATTATTAAAACAAATTCCCAATCCAATAAAGCCGCTCCCTTTTGTAAACGTAAATTATATTTCACAAGCCTGGGAACGGGCAAGATTGCCAAATGTGAAGCAAGAAGCCTTGATGACTTCAGTACGTTCTCAGCCCTTGATTACAATTTGATTTCCTTTGGCATCAAAAGACAAACTATTTTAGTGAACAATGTTCTTCCTTTAGCAAGAGTGAGATCTAGTTACTTGGCAAAGGACCTGCTCGTTTGCCAGACAACATGTCCCCCTTCTCAGAAAAAGCCAAAGCACTGAATTTGATTTCAGAGCAGCACAAGGGGTGAAGAACCACAGGATGTCTGTGACTTCTTGACATGGGCATGTCGGAGGGCTGGCTCGTTCATGACCAGTGTCAGCATTGGCTTCCCAGAGGCATCCTTGCCATGAGGTCCCACCTGGGACTGAACGCTATGCCTTTCGCCGGTGCCTAGGCTGGGCACTTTTGTTAGTTATGTTTTAAAATATTATGTTCTGCTCGAAATGATTTTTCTTTCCCTGATGTTTCTCAGAGTCATTTGGAGTTGAAAGCCAACTGTGTCTGTGATCTCCTAGAGAACCACCCAGAGTCCACCTCACTTCATACCCTGACAAGTCGCTCTCCCAAGAACTTTCACCTTCTCATGACAGTGTGAACGTCTTTCCTGGGAGTTCCTGCTAGGTTTCAGTCTGTGCGTGGAATCATGTTTGATTACCTGGGGAGTATTGTTAACAGTATGGCTAGCCTCCTGTTAGCAAGTTGGCTTACCTCCCATTCTACCAGGAAGGATTTCCCTTGTGTGTGTGTGTGTTTGTGTGTGCATGAGGAAGACCCAGAAGCGTTTCTGCTCTCGTACTGGGCACAGAGAGAAGTATGAGGACGTAGACACCTGGGGTTCCCTTTGCATTTGTCACACTGGAGGAGAACACTGACCCCATAGCCTCTCCCCAGTACTTTCCACTTTGGACCAGTACTATTCCAAAGGAGAAAGCCACAGGTAGCCACATGGGATTGTGAATCAGCCTGCTCTGTTTACAAAACAGTATGTCAGCCAATCAGCACACCTCTCTGGGATCCATAATGCCTCTCACCTAGAAGACTATTTGCAGGCTCTGGAAACTGATCCAGCCTTAGGCTGGCTACATAGAGCTCTCCAAACCAGCTTGTGCTAGAGGACTCTCCCACGCCTTAGAGCTCTTCAGTTCTGCCCTGAAAACATATCTGTTCCCTATCCTATTCTCACAGAAGGTCGTTCTTTGCTGGTTGGTGGTCTAATCTGATATGTATGTCAAGCCCAAGGTACTAGCAGATCCTCATATATTAACCCCCCCCAACTCCGCCAACCTGCTGTGTGTTGTATTTGCATCTTAATGGAAACACATTACAGACAATGAATTTAGTCCTACAAACATTGGCTTAATTTGGTTGGAGTTTCAGGCACCAAGACAGAACCTCAGAGGGAAAGATACATTTTGAGGCAAATAGAACTTTGATATTATTGAATTAGATCATATAGGCGTATGTCAAAGTTGGTTTAATTATTTGCTAACTAACCATAGCACAGAAATAAAACGATCTGAGTCCAGTGTATGAAACACCAGAATTATCCATATTTGGGCATCCGGATGGGAAAATCAGGCCATCACTTTCTTTCATACTTGAAATTTCTGTGACGTTGGGGTGCCTGGGTGATTCTGTCACTTAAGCATCTGCCTTCAGCTCAGGTCATGATCCTGGGGTTCTGGGATCAAGCCCTGCATTGGGATCCAGCCCTGCATTGGGATCCCTGCTCAGTGGGGAGTCTGCTTGTCCCTCTCTCTCTGTCCCTCCTCCGTCCCGTGTGTGTCCACACGCACACACACACACACACACACACACGCTCCCTCTCTCTCAAATAAATAAATAAAATGTTTAAAAAAAACCTTCTGTGATCAATTTCACCACTAGCAATACAATAACAATCTACTTTGCCTGAATGGATTTTATAATGCTTTTTTCCTTTCTTTTTTTTTTTTTAATTTTGTTTTGTTTTAACAGAAGAAGGTCCATTTTATTCAAGAGGTATCATAAATTTGATAGGGAGAAGGAGGAGGGATCTAGTAACACTTGAATGTCTTTGTCCTCATTCTGACACAGCTGAGCAGGTCACTAAACAGCATTTTTAAACATCTCTTAGATAGGGGTAATTCGACAATGACCTGACCACAGGTTGTTTCTAATCAAGCAAAAACAAAACAAAACAAAACAAAACAAAAAACATACGTATGTGGCAGGCAAAATATGTTCTGATAAATCAAGAAGACAGAATTTCTGAGAAGTATAGGAATGACTTAGTCATCTGGGAAGTTAGCAAAGGTGTCTATAAAATTATATTCTTTTCCAGCAGTTCTGTACATACATTGTAGAAAATTTGGAAAATATAGAGTGGTTCACGGAACAACATGTGAAACAGTAGAAAATCCTGCCCTTAGTGACATGATGAATTCATTCCAGGCAAATAGCAAATGTACTGGGTACTTACATATATGTGTGGGAGGGCATTACATTTTAGAGAACTAATATATTACATAGGATGCTACCATGCTTCTTTTCACTTATCATTAAATTATAAACATTTCCCCCATACAGTATAACTTTTTCAGAAACACCTGTCTCTTACTTTTGCCCACACTGCCTGTTAGCATTACCTAAGCAGATGATGGGAGAAAATCAAGAACAAACCACATATCAGGTTGGAAAACACCAGCTGTAGTTAAAACCATCCTTATTTAAGAAAGAAATATACTAAAAAACACACACAAACAATATTAAAATAGAAAGGTAGGGGAACTCGAATGGAGTCTACAAAAAAATACCCAGGCAGATAGGATATTGGAATATCACCTAAGAACTCAGGAGAAATAGCATCTTTGAATACTATTAAACAGAACCCATAAGAAAGTCTTCCAAGTTTTTAAAATTCTTTCTAACAATCACATTGTTTACAGTTGCTGCTTCTGAACTTCTTTAGGAAAAGATTCTTATTTTTCATACAAGGGATTCCATGATAGAAAATTTGATAAAGGGCAGGCTTGGCGCTGCCCAACCACAGGTGGTCAAGAAAAATTCAGGCTTGGTTTCAGATCAGTAGTTATAATCATGCGCTCAGTCCGGCACTGTTATTACCGGGGATTAGAAATTACCCACCCTCCTGACTCCTTCCCATCTGGACCTTTCTTTCCTAAGCAGTATGCATTTCTGGGGAATGTCCAGATTGAGGATTTCAACCATAGTATTTGGAAATGTCCTCCTAAGAGTCCCTCCCAATCTAAAACAAAAAGCAGGAGGATAAGGGAGTAGAAGTCTCCCTGTTGACAAAGTACAGACAGATTGGGATTCGTTTCGTGGTCCTCCCTCAGCTGTCACTGAATGGGCTACAATGTGAATGAATTAATAAAAGCCAAGGTTATATTATGCCCTTGCTTAACCTGTATCCCACGCAATTGATGATTATTATCTTTGTTGGCTTCATAGGCAACCGAGGCTTGTTGGCACAGGTGGGCTGCTTGACCCCAGGGGTCTCCTTCGCAAGCCCGAGCTCTTCTCATGGCACAAAAGGCAGACTCCGCACACAGGGGTCCTTTCAAAAGTCATTTTAGGGCAATTCTCTGAGTTTTACCATTTCATTTTCCTACTGTTTGGGCAGATTAGATTTCAAAACAAATCAAAAACTTGCATAAAGGAAAGTCCCCAAAAGAAATACAATACATTACCTTTGTGTGGTGATCTCTAGAGGGTGGAACAGAGTAATGTATTTTTTATTATTTTATGTATTTGCAACATGGCTATTAATGAACTCATAATGGAAAAAAAAACAATGAGTTTATTTTTTTTAAAAAAGGAAGTATAGGTTGGTTAACTTTGTTTCTCTGTCACGCACACATACAGAGCGCACGCAGGAAGAAATGCACATACATGCTAAGGATTTACAGTTCATTTCTTTCCTCTATATTTTAAAAATTTCTTAGACTTTCTGTAATGACCAAAGAGTAGTTTTATAAGTGAAGACTATGATAAATACAGTTTCTCAATGAGAAAAAAACAAAACAAAACAAAACAACGGCCCATTGTTTTCTCCCACATCCTATCTAGGATACAGCAGAATTGAAAACAATTGAACCAGACAATATCTCCTGCCAGCATTTATAGGATTTCTGTAACCCACAAGTAGGACTACAGTGCATTAAATAAACAGAGTCATCAGTTTTAGGAACTTTCTACACGCCAGGCGCCGTTGGTCTATACATGACCCAACAGCGTACATGATGCCTTTAAATAATGCAACAGTCCTATTAGGTACACTCAGTTATGTACTTCCAGGTCACAGACGAGGAAACTGAGGCCTTGAGCTGAGGTGTCAACAGCAAGTTTGTAGAGGCTGTTGAGCCCAGGCAGTCTGTCCACAGACCTTGCCCAAACTATAAAGTGGCCTTTCCTTAGAGAGCACAATGTCAGCACAGAGCTGACGAGGGCTCCTGGGATCCACCAAAGAGACCTGCTCACAAGCCAGTGCACATTCCTCCCTGGCAACTGCTGGCCCAAAGTGGGCACCCCAGTGTCCACAGGAAACATGAGGCCATTTGCAAAATCAGGGTTCTTCCACAAACGAGAAGAAGGCTCTGGGTGCAAAGGAAACACAGAGAGTTCCAGCACCTCGTACACTAGCTTGCGCTCATCCTATATTCCCTTCCGGGGTAGAAACAACAAGAAGAAAAAGTATATACCTGCTCTGTGTATGTGTGTGTGTGTGTAATTTGTTTTCTTTTAATTAAAGAACCAAAATTTGACTCAGGGAAGGAATCACTGGTTGAATCACTAGCATCACTTCCTTGAACATCTTGATAACGATTTAGAAAAGGAAAGGGAAACAACAGTCTCACAATGTTCTTTTCCATGGGGGAAAAATATGTTGAGTACAAAAGACCTACTCACCTTGAATGTGAGAACCTTTCATTTTCTGACGAATCTTCTGTGCTGAAGAGAATTCATAATCTTAACCAGTTATTAATGAATCGAATAGGAAAGATGCATGAGGACGCCAACCTCGGGCATGAGCAACGAAACAAATGCCCTTATGTGCTTCCCTCCAACCAGGAGTTGCCTCTCCTGGACTTGCTTGGAGCCGGGATGGTAGCTTGCTCACTCAGTTGTCCGTCCGTCCATCCATCCATCCATCCATTCATTCATTCAACAAAGACAAGTGACCTCACTCTAAGATGTCCGGTATCTCCTGGAATACATTGGAGAACTAGCTGAAGCTTCAGTCCACCGGGAGTTTATGTTCTAGTGGCTGAGGCCAGCAAGAAACGCACACATAAAAATGTGAGATAAATGCAGGCAGGAGTTATGCTATGGCACCAAATGAGGCAAGTTAAGAAGGGGAAAATGACAGATTTGAGGAAATGCGTTCTGGCAAGTTCATGGGAGGAGAGGTCCCGGATGTGAGAGCTCGATTCAATGCTCCGAGGCAGAACCGGCTCATGGGGTCACAGGGAATGAGGAGGTAATGACCCACACGATTCCAGCCCAGAGGGTAAGTCTCAGACTGGGGTGGTGCTGGGGACATCTGTTCTACCCGGATGCCTGGAGACATCCTTAGTGCCATGACATAGCTTTGGCTCACTTGGGGCTGCACAACCTCTTCATTTCCACTTCGTCTCCTAAAAACGTGGCAGCAAACTGTGCCGTGACCGTGAGCACGAGCAGGAAGAATAAAAGTCACAAGCTGAAGGACGGAGAGAAAAGATGCAGCCACAGGGGCTAGGAGGGAGATAGGAGTCCGGAGGTGATGAGGAACAGCGGGCTGGGCTCCTGTGAAGGGCAGGCACACCCCCCCCCCCAGCGAGGACAGCACTGAGGTGTCCTGGCAGCACCGTGTCAGGCACTGCACAGAGTGGAAGGAGAGAGAAATAGAGAAAGTCAAAGGGTACAATTTCAAGTCTTCCTTACACAGTTTTCCCAATACCTTTCAAGCAAAACGTGTTCATTTCTGCTACCAAGATGTCTGGGATTTGGTGGGGTAAAGTTTTGGGGGGCATGAGAAAGACATTCATATTTTGGGCAAAATTATAGAAGATTCATGCAAAAGAGCATGTGTTTGCACTTCCCTGACCTCCCTCCACCTTCCCTGCAGTAAACCATTTCACACGACCCAGGTGTGTGCCCCCCTGCAATCCGCAGGCCCTATTCTTCTTCAGGATTAGAGAGAAGCCAGAAAACACTGGGTGTCTTTTTCTCAGCCCCGGTCTTACAATCTCCTCATTCATCCATGGGTTCTGACTGCTATGCCTTCCCTCCCAACCCTCACCTCCTCCTTCTAAGTTCAAGAAGTGGAGACCTCAGGAGGGAAATCGGCAGAAAAGCCTGCAGGCCGGGAGCGTGGCCTCCTCAGCGGCAGGCCGGCAAGTACAGTGAACTCTTGTGCGCTGATTGGCAGGGAAACACGTTCCCACGGCTGCGGTCTAGCACTAATGTATAAAATCTTAGAGATATTTTTAATCTGCCTGAAAATTTGGATATTTATGATCACTGCAGTAATAATGGCTCTACTCGTTGTATTTCCCACCAAAAAGCGTGCATCTACTTTGTGACGACATTAAAATGCAGAAGACACTGTGCCCCGCCGAAACGAGACCCCCCACTCTCCTCCTTTCCCCTGTAACGAGATAGGTGACTACAGAGCGGACCTCATTCCCGGGGGACATAGCATTATGTATTTATGGCTGCATCTGCCTCGTTTCACAGTTCATTAACAAGACAGTCCGAGAGGAGATTGCACGGTTAATGCTAACTGCACGCACTGTCTACACCGCTGCACAGACACATACATCCCTGCATAAAGAGCACCCAATCTGGGTTCCATCCGAACAAGCCACCCGTCTTACACGCTGATAAATGTCTCTCCACATCACTGGGTAAATTTACATTGTCTAGCGTGAGGGGGAGCGGAGATCCCAGAAATAGAAGAGCCAAAGCTGTTCGGAGCCAGAAAACGTTGGGCAGGATGGGCCTCGGGAGTCCCCACGGTCAGAAGAGGCGGGCCAGGGGCCGTGCAAAGGCCGGAGGCACATCTGGTGCAAGGTTTAATGCTGGCGCTGAATGGTTGGGAAAATACAGTTGATAAGGATCGAGTCTAGATCTTAACCGAGGTTTATCGGGCTTCTGTTTGGAATGCAAGGGTTGGGGGGAAGGGCTGGTGGTTTTCCTTTTTTTTTTTTTCCCGGTGTGTGTGTGTGTGTGTGTGTGTGTGTTAAGAAGGGATGCCCGGGACGCGAGGTTACGTGTGCACCGCGGAGCCGGAGTTCATCACCCGCGCCTGCCGCGGCCTCCAGGGCTCCCCTGCGCGGCCAGGAATCCCGCCGAGGCTCCAGGAAGGGCGCTGGTGGGCGTGGCCCCGCGGGCGGCGCCCGCACCCGCCGCCGCTTTTCTTTTCCCATCAGGTCTAAATTTGTCGCCATTGTTCCTTTTCATCTTTTTTTTTTTTTTTTTTTTTTTTTTTTCTCCCCCTCCTCCCTCCTACTAAAAATGGGCCCTGGGCCCGGAGAGGGACAACAATATCTGGACAGAGCGCGCTGCCGGTCGGGGCCGGGGTCATCCGCATTGTCCCCGCTCCGCGCGCCGCCGCGATGACCCCCGCGGGAACAAAGAAGTGCGCACCAGAAGCGGGCGCCGCGGTAAACAAGGGAACGTGACCCGCGGGGACGCGCCTTCCTGCGGCGCTGGGAATCGCCCGCTCCCACCCCACCCCCGCCCGGCCCACCAGAAGCCCGAGGCGGGGTCTGGCTCCGGCGCAGGCCTGGGAGCCGCTACCGACGCCCCGGAGCTGCGTGAGCGGAAACCTAATCAGCCGCCTCCTTGCGCCGAAGGGGACCCCGGTGGCCTCCGAGTCCACGCAGCTTACAGTAGACGGGGGAGGGGACGGACTGAAGAGAGGACAGCCAGCGTTTCTGTGCGGTGTTAGACGTACTAAATCGATGGCACTCAAGTCAATGACCCAGATGGTACATTTATTGTAGTTTTAATGCCCCAGATCGCTTCTCGGTGGGCCGACACGCAGTGCCCTCCGGCTGGTTGTGGCTCAGCGGCGGGCTCGGGCGCTCCGGTCCCATGGCTCAGCGCCTTCGCCAATAGGAGCACCTCTGATTTTAAGAACCCCCGGATTTTAAAAATAATTTTAAAAAATAACAAACAAACAAAACAACAACAACAAAAAACCAACAAAACAAAAAACAACAGAGCCACAGAAGTTAACAAGGGTGCCCTGGTTCTTTCTCTAGAGATCCAGAGTCAGAAAATGGACCCACCCTAGAAGCCTTTCTTGGGTGGATTTTATGAGACAGAAAGAATGCAAATATCCACACCCTTGCTCAACCGGACCATATGTCTCCATAGCGTCTTGGGACATAAAGACAGGACAACAGGACTGGGGTGGACGCAGACATACCAAGCCAGGCTCGCCGTATCCCCATGGCGCCACAGCTGAGTACATCCCAGCCCCCTCTCCCGGTGTTTGCTGATGCTATCACTCCTGAGAGCAAGTTATGCGTGGCAAGCCGCTCCCAAGGAGCTGGTGGAAGGTTGGTAAGTGGAGAACAGCGGTGTGTACCCTCTTCCCCAAAGTGAAAATTGTGCAACTTCGACTGTTGTTTTCACAACCATTCGACTTTCATTGAACTTACCGTGCAATGTTATTTCTGAACGCGCAACAGTGAGGTCGGCATCCAACACATGGGGGATTTGAAGAAAGGAACGCGTGTGCAGAAGGTGATGATAAGTGAGAGGCTAAAAGCTACCAAGATGTGCTTTTTCATAATGTTATTATGGCTCATTTCAAAATCCTGTAATCAAGTTTCCAATCTTCGTATCATTAATCACCTTTCCCAGATACCGCGGAAGTAAAATACTTTACAATAATGGCTCTAGGTCGTTTTGCATCCACTCATCTCATGTGCCTGGGATAATATTATTTCCCTTTGATTTTTGCAGAGGTATGTGGGAGCTGTCATCGTTAGGCATTTGGAAAGCAATTTGCAGCCCCTTGACAGTTGGTCTGTCTTTGAGCTCTGGAGGGGTGCACAGAGGAACACTGATCCATGAGGCCCAAGGCAAGCACAGGACATGCTTCCAAAATACATCAAAGTACACATTAAGGCCATTTTATGTAGGTGTTGAAAGTCAAGAGATAATGTCAGAAAACAAATTTTATTGGTATCCTAAAATCAGAAATAAGTGGTTTAGTGGAATTCAGATTTGGGGAAATCGTACATCAGCCCCCAGAGGGCTCAGATAGAGTTGTTTCTTCCTTCTTCCACCAAATTCATCCCAGGACTCAGTGTTGGAGATTTAAGAGGCAAGGACAAATAGAAAAGTCAACCCCCAAACACTTAGCATTTAATATACACTAAAATGCACCTGATCTCAGGGTAAGAAGAGACTTTCTTACAATAAAACCGTGAGAGACGCAATCAAAGAGAAAAAAAAAAAGTTTTTACTTTATCTGATGCTTGCAGCATACTAGAAACTGCTGTATGCTTCACAGATACCGACTGACCTAATCTCCCTAACCAATGTATGAGATATATTCTAAATGAACCCTGTTTTGCAGCAGAGAAAACAGGGACCATGAGAGAGGACACAACTTGCACAAGATGCCATCGTGTGTGAAGGACAGGGAGGAATCCGACCCAGGTCGTTTGACGGCTGACCGTATACAGCAGGCTCCGTAGAATGCATGCCTGGACTTTATTTTAAAAAATGTAAACATCTGTAGAAATATTTTAATGTAAACAAACAAAAAAAATAAGAGAGCCACTTGATACCCAGAGGGTCTAGAGCAGTGGACCTCTACTCTGGGAGCAGAACCACCAAGGAAGTTTAAAAGATGCCAAAGCTAGTACCCCAAGCCAGGCCAATTAAAGTAGAATCACTGGGGAGGAGTCTGGCCATTGGTGCATTTATCAAAGCACCGCAGACGATTCTAATGTGCAGCCAAGGCTGAGGAAGACTGAGAGATAAGGGGGATTTATATCATCATTTTAACTTTAAAAAATAAAGAAGAACAATGTACATCAGTAGATGAATCACAGAAAAATTTCAAGTGGATGATGGCAAGTGATTACTCTCATCACTGGTAAGCAGAGATACATAGCTTCAAACAATGGGACATCATTTCGTTCCTATCAAATTAACAAAAGGTTTTAAAAATTTTTTTGACAATGATAATGGTGATGATGGTACCCTTTTTTAGCAAAAGAATCATATTAGGTCTATAATTTGGTTCATGCTTCCTAGAAGTATGTAATGAATATGGATTAAAGCACTAAAATTGATCCCACTTCTCAGAATCTATCTTAAGAAAATAGGGATGGGCACATTCAGTCATGACAGCGTGTCTGTAACATTATTTACAGTGGCAAAAATGGAAACATTGTTCATGGCAAACATCAGGAAAGGATAAATACATTAGTGGTACATTGGTACGGTGAACTATAGCACTGAGGCCTTTCATGTATAGGAGATATGCCTACAAGAGGATATTATGTGGGAAAAAAAGAGATCTAAAACTAGACAGTATAGATTTTCCATGCTGTGTGTGCGTAAGTAAGTTACTAGAAAGCAATAAGAGAAACACACACCATAGTTATCCCCGGATTAACATTGTTTCTTATAATCCCTGTAAATTACAATGGATGACCACCCATGTGGGAAGGCAGCAAAGTCATTCAGACACTATCTGATCATTCTGCTGAGAGTATGCCGTTCTGAGATCCGTGGAGTGCTGGTCCCAAATCTAAGGACCTGACTTATATAAGAGGCAAACATGCAGAGCCGGTGTCACCATGCCAGGACTCTGGGTTAAACACTCATCGGCTGTCCTTTAGGCTTACAGGCCACTTGCAGCCACCTGTTTACTGGTGTCATGTTATACTAAAGGACAAGCAAACCCATGCAGGTATTTTCAGAAGTCTAGAAGCAGAATCTGTGTTATTAGACCACATTAAACAACTTTTAACATTTTAATGCAAGCTATAAATGTAAGCCAATTACCATATATGAATCAACGTTGCATTTCTAAGCTGCGGATTAATTCCATTCATAGGAGAAAGTGTGAAAATTCTGAGTTTTCATCACACATCAAACCTTCGGGGTCATGTTGCCCATCTAGAAGACTCTTGCGTGTGGGGATCAGCTCATTCTCATAACCTCTGCACACTGACTGTTTCAGTGTCTCCCCGTGCCAACTTCCAGAAGAGCTCAGCTGTAAACAAGCAAAGAGAAGGAGAATTTTTCTGAGTTTAAGAGACATAAGGAAATACTGTGTAGGTGTGTTTGTGTATATATATACGTTATATATGTGTATAACTCTCATATTTCTTGCTGAAATCCATCATTTAAAGACACTTCCTTCCTGAAGTGCCATTTCCTCCCCGAACCTGTTCGGTCAGTAATAATGTCCCATCAGGATTAACTAGACACCACCACGCAATTCAGGAGATGGGATCTAGATCAAATGACTTTCACAGCAAGAACCAAACCATCCTCTCTTCAGCAAGAAGATAGACCAAAGGAAGCTCAGAGCAAGAGTTAGACTGAGATTCTGTCTCTCATGTTTCTCCCATGCTCACAAGCGTCACAATGAGAGGCAGCTAACAGCCATCGCGATTAAGAGCCCGGGGGTAGCAAGCGCCTGGACCATCCCGCGCCCTGGTAGTAACACACCTGTGATCTGATGACCTTGGCCAAACTGGGGTTCATCGGTACAGCTTGCTGTGAGGACACTGGAAGCTTTGTCGATCCTGGCTGTGTCCTGGCCCCACCCTGCTCCCCTGCATGATGTTCGGTGCGCACAAAGCTGAAAGGACCCACGAGTCAATGTAGAAATGTCTTGGTGGGCAGGAGATCTGAGGATGTAAGAGAAACAAAGTGGCCCATCCTCACTGGAGGTCGTTGCTTTTCCTACTTCAGGAATTGAGCAAAAAGGAGGCTGAGCCCATCTCCCCCGAGCACTGGGGGCAATGGGTTGCGGACGTGTTGTGCTACAGGGAAACACACAATGCTGCCCAGCTGTGGGAGGCCCAGAACGTCAGCCGAGGAGAAGCACGGCAGAGTGCAATCGGGAGGCTGGCTCTTGGCTTCAAGACGGGATGTGTGTGACTTGCAAGTGGCCTTCGGAGTTGGGCGTAAATCGGTGTGAACATGCCTTATGGGATCAAATCCCCACCTTGTCAAGTAACCTGCGATGCACCGGTGGGCTTCTCTGTGCTCAGAAATGAGAGCTGAGTTCGGGAAGAGGCCACTGGAAGAGAAAACCACGTCCCACCCTCGGGGAGCCTTGTTCCCTTCAGGCTCAAAGGAAAAGCCATGTTCCCCTTCGCCACCTCAAGACTGACGCCACGTCCAGCCACTCCACACATCCCAGCCCCACTGGGCTTGCTCCCTCTCGGCCTCTACCTCTGTGTCCACCCAGGCTCTCCGTCTCTACCCCATCTGGGTCCCCTGTGGAATCAGAGCGCGTCCTCAAGCTGCTTCCTTTACAGTTAAAATCTTTCCTTCAAACTCACAACCCTTCTTTTTCCCACCCTGCCACTCCTTTCCTTCCCAGCCAAGCCCCCAAAAGAATACTTGACCCCTGCCTCAGCGCTCGCATTCTGTCTGCCACCTCAATTCATCTTCTGTCCCCACCAGCCCGCCACATCCGTTCTCACAAGGCAGCTTGCCGGCTGTCACCTGAATGGACTCTGAGGTCTGCACTCAGCACCGTACTTAGTACAGGAGATGGCTCGTGTCCTGAGTGCAGGCTGTCCTCTCCGGCCTCAAGGCCACGAGAGCTACCTAACTGGGTCACTTGGCTAATTTCATACTTTCGTAATCCATTCCCCCGCCTTCTGCTGAACCATCTTCCCAAACCCCAACCCGGTCATCAAAGTCTTTCAGTGAGCTCTCACTGTCCAAGATAACATAAAATGTTGCGGGTGCGCATCTGGGCTCCTGGCTGGCTCGGTCAGATGAACGTCTGTCTAACTCATGGTTTCCATCCCGGTCAGAACCTGGGGGTCCTGGGATCAAGGCCCATGTGAGGCCCCACGCTCAGTGCAGTCTGTGGGGGATTCTCTTTCTCCCTCTCCCCTTCCCCACCCCACCCCCAAATAAATCAATGCAATAAAAAAATTATTGGTGGCGCACATCCACTCAGTGCAGTGAGGGCTGCATTGTGCTAGCTGTTTTTCTTTTTTTAAGAAAATGTGGCTTGTTTTTGTTTTTGTTTTTGTTTTTTGAGAGAGAGAGAGAGAGAGAGAAAGGGAGCAAGCAAAGCAGGATGAGGAGATGGGGCAGGGGAGAAGCAGGCTTCCTGCTGAGTGAGAAGCCAGACACCGGGCTCAATCCCAGCTTTCTGAGACCTTGACCTGAGCTGAAGACAGACACTTAACCGGCTGAGCCACCCAGGGGCCCCTGTGTTGCAACAGGTGTTGTGTGGGAGCCTGGGCACAGGGGGATAAACAGACATAACTTTTGCCCCGTGGAGCTCACAGTCAGAATGAGAGACAAGGGAACAGCAAGTAAAGCGATGCACGGTCCGGTTTCCCACTGCCTTGAGGGTTGCCAAGGGAACGAATCCTATTACAGAAACTAAAAGGATGGGGAAAATATCTTGAATAGAGAGGTGTGGAAAATTCTCTCTGAAAAGGTAGCATTACGGCAAAGCAGAGTTAAGATCAGTTGAGGATTCAGGGATCCCATGATCCAGGAGCATCTAAGGCCCAGATTCAGGACAGCGCTGGTCATGCCTAAGGAAGGCCAAGAGGGTTGGGGTGCCTGGGTAGCTCGGTCAGTTAAACTTCCAATTTTCGGCTCAAGTCATGATCTCAGGGTGTGAGATGGGGCCCTGAGATGGGCTCGGCGCTGAGCGTGGATTCTGCTTGGGATTCTCTCTCCCTCTCCTTCTGCCCCTCCCCCACAGCTCCCTGTCTCAAAATTTTTTTAAAAAATAAAAAAATAAAGAGAAGATCAGGAAGGTCAAGCTGACTGGACAGAAAGAAGAAAAGAGGCAAGAAAGAAGGCTGGTAACATAGGCAGGGGCAAAGCCTATGCTAGATCAGGGAATTTGGATTTTATTATAAGTGAGATGGAAAGCTTTTGAAGCATACTAAGCAAGGGAGACATAGTCTAATTTTGCTTCTGAAACAAAATTCTGGCTGCATAGTGACAAATGAAATGTGGAGCGGAGAGGAAGTTCCCTAAAAATTATTGCGATTGTCCAGGCCAGGGACAATGGCCTGAACTCTGACGGTGGCGGCGGACGTGTAAGGAAACATGCAGACGCAGGGGGGTGGGGCTGAGGGTCCGAGCAGCAGGGAGAGGGATCGCCAGAGATGCTCAGCCTAGCGGCCCGGAGGGTGGGGTGTCATCACGCAGATGGGGAAGATGGAGATGAACAGATTTGGGGGAGAATGAGGAGTTCAGCCTCAGCTATGTTAACTTCGAGATGTGTAGTTAGAGACGTGCTGTAGATAATTAGAAGTATGAGTCAGAGGAACTCTCTGGCTGGATATGTAAGTCATCTATACAGGAACTGTATTTATAGCCATGGGGATGGATGAAATCATCCAGCCAGAGGAAGAAAGTGAGAAGAGTGTGCAGAACAGAGAAACTCCCAATATTCAAGGTGCCGCAGAGGAAGGGGAACCCAAAAAAGGAGAAAAGAAGGTGACAATGAGAGAAGAAAATAGGAGAAGGGGGCACAAGAGAGGCCAAATGAAGAAAATGTTTCAAGAAATACATCCCTAAGACGAGGGTTGAAAAATAATCATTGAGATGGGAAGAGAGGTGTTGGGTAAAAGGCCTCTGGAAGCACACAGCTGAGGGAACAGAACCGGTGAGTTACATGGGAGACATAGAGACCTTCACAATTAATCAAAGACATAAACGCCCATGAGAAGCATTTTTGCCAATAAACGAATAAATCGGTGTTTTGAGTTATAATACTAAGACAGACACCATCTGATATAACTCGTATGTGGAATTTAAGAAACAAAGAACAAGAATAGATTAACCGAGGCATCTGGGTGGCTCAGTCGGTTAAGCCTCTGCCTTCAGCTCAGGCCATGATCCCGGGGACCCTGAATAGGGCTTCCTGCTCGGCGGGAGTCTGCTTCTCCTTCTCCCTCTGCCTCTGCCCCCTCACTGCTCACTCATTCTCTCTCCCTTTCTCTCAAATAAATAAATAAGATCTTTACAAAAAATAGAAAAAGAAACCGACCCTTAAATACAGAAAACAAACTGGTGGTCGCCAGAGGGAAGTGGGGCAGGGGTGTGTGAGCTAAGGGATGGAGATCAAGGGCGCCCTTACTGTACTGAGTGTGGATAGAATTGTCCGATCACTACATCGTACACCTGAAACTAACACAACACTGTATGTTCGTTACAGTTCAATAAAAAGAAGTTTTTATAGTAACACAATGTCAAGCACCGTGTAACAAGGTTGGTATTCTATGTATTGTTCCTGACATCATACATGGAAGGAAACCTTTAAAAGAAAGACAATTTGGCAGTGTATGTATCAAGAACTTTGTCCCGGGAGTTGCACTTACAGGAATCTGGCTTCAAAAATTAACCTAAAATATTTGCACACCCCAGGTTGATGACTGCAGTATTATTCGTAATCCTAAAAGACAGGGAAAAAATTAAATAACCCCAAAGAGTGAAATAGTCAGATAAATTAGTGTATTTACTTGAAGAAATACTATACAGAGTAGGATGTAAAACATGTTTATGGTATAGAGGGAAGTAATTAACAGAGAAAAATATACTCAAGCTCTGATGACAATGTAAAAGTTCACCTGCACTGAAGAAGAAGGGCCTGGAAAGAAAGGCACCTGGAGAATTAGGAGTAGTTTTTAAGTCAAGTGGAATTATAACTGATTATTCCCTCTATTTTCTTTATCAGCTGTAATGTGGTTTGTATCCGTTTCATACTAAAGAAGATCTTATTAAATATTTTGGGCAATATTATTCTCTTTGGGCCATATGGACAATAATTCTCTCATGAATACAATTTTGAATAAAAAGGGGAATATTAATATTTATGATCTTTATATCATGGTTTTGAGGTTGTTGTTGTTTTTTAATGAATGCAAGACTACGTGTGCTGACATATTTATCTTGGGATCCGAGTTCCTTGGTTTATCTCATTTATAAACATGTACCTTAGTGAGTGTTGTAAATGTGCTCTGAATATTGCTTGGCTAACAGTTGACAATCTCTTGAAAGATCTTTATTTCCAGGATTTTTTCCTTTCCTACTTGGCCAAGTCACCAGGGACTGGGGCAGCTGCCTACTCCGTGAAGCTCCTCAGCTCTTTGAAAATCAAGACCCGATTCCCTGGGGCATAAGCAGGGTCCCTACTAAGCTAATATTTTCAGAATGCAGGGACCAAGAGCCTGTCAGCCCCTACCTGAAACCTCTCTCCCAGAGCAAGGATTGAGGTGACAGGTGGATGGTTTTTCCAGTTTCTATGAAGGATCGGGCTGGGGAAGCCGGGAGGGGCTTTCTCTAACTTCAATTCCAAAGACCATGTGGCAAGTTCTGGTGAAGCTTTGCTGAAAGTCCATCCAATGATTGATTAAAAGAAAAAAATATATATAAGAGAAAAAAAGAAAAATAAAGAGAAAGGATGAAGAAGGTGGAAGAAAAATTAAAATACCTTTACACAATGACTGCAAATTATCCAAATCAATCCCCACGTTTAATTTTGGAGGGAAAAAATGTAATAATGTCAATAAATTTACCCTCATTTCTCTCGACAGGAAACTGGAGGGGAGAAAGTGGGGAGGAGCCAGAGACTCAGTCCAGCACAAGAGAGAAACTGAGGCACAAGAGAAAAAATGAGGTATGGCTCAGGGACCTTATGGAGAGCAGAAAGGAAATTGTAACCTTCGAGTCTGGTCTCCAATGAGAATAACAGGTTTCTTCTACATTCTAGTTAAGATGCAACATATGATGGAAAAGCTTTATGTATAACTCTTTTCTAACCACAAAACACTGTAATGCAGTTTTAAAAACATGTTTTCTCCAAGGTGAAGGCTGACTGGCTCACTGAAGAGAGCCCTCCCCTCCCTGCCAAAATCTGATTGAAGCTAAAAATGACATAAATCACATAGAACTATAATTTTCAAATTCATTGTGTGAAGTAATTAATCAGAGCATGGCTGAGTTCTAGGAGTTGGGACTTTGATCTGACAAGTGGAAGAAATATAGTGAAACTAGTCGGAATCAGGCTGTAACGTTAGGACTTAAATGGTTTTCCATGGTAGTCACAAGTTTAATTACTTCTTTTTTTTTCCCACTGACAGTCCCAAATTAAAATAAATGGACCACATCGAGACAAATCTCGGATGCATGTAGTGCTTAAGAATATATTGTTCCTGATACAGGAATAGCTCGAAAGCCATGAATAAGTTTGCTCCTCCCGTTCCCTAAGTGGTGAAGGAGTGGGCCATGGGGGAAAGCCACCAGCTCATCCAGAACCAATGTCCACAGACTGCTCAGGGAAGCTGGGAGTTCTGCTTGTTGTACACTCGGGATGCATGCTGCTGTGAAAGTTTTAAAAGAAAAGACAGCCAGGGGGGAAGTGGAATAGACAAATGCCCTGTGGTCACTCAGTGTACTGGGCCAATTCCTTTCTAAGTGCAGGTAAATTGTCCTATATTTAGTGACAGCAATCGACCCTATTATGAATTCATGAGGGTTCGGAAGCTTGATTGGAGATTGTCTGCCCACACAGTTGCCATGATCAAAAAAAAAAAGACCACTCCTAACTTGAAACAAGGAGGTATCGGAAGACATCAGGAGGGGGAGTTCTAGAGGCTTTGCACTGGCTACACCATTTCCAGGAGTCACTTTGAGGGTTTCCCTTCCGGCTCCTCCTCGCCCTCTGGTGAACTCCTGGTCAGCGTTCTCACTTTGCCAGACTCCATCACGCAGAGTTCTCATGTCACCCGACCTTCTTGTTTTTAAATTCCCGGTTTCCTAGTATTTTCCCAAGACACATTGTATCTCATTAGAATGACCTGGAAAGTCGCCGTGGTCTAAGGCAGCAGTAAACAGGAAGAGAGCTGCCCCCTCGGAACCGGGGCCTGCTGCCCTCATGCTATTCAGGCTTGGGAAGCAGAGATAAGCCAGCGCACAGCAACAGTCATGAGTATGTGACACTTTGACCAACTCAGTGAAGGGGCTCAGCAAACATTTCAAGCAGGCTTCATCCCAGAGATGACGTTCTTCCTGCCGATGTCACGTTTTCACAAGTAAACCATGTGCGTGTCTGTGTACACGGTTGTGTAATCTCGCGTCCATCACGCACACCAACACTGGACAGCACAGCCGGAACCCGTGTAATCGCGCGTCCATCACGCACACCAACTCAACAGCACCACCAGAACGCGGCACCTCTCTCTCCAGTCTACCACAGAGCCTGTTCCCAGCTTTTCAGTTTTCCACAAACTTCCGCTGACCCAGCGTCTCAGTAGTCCGCCACCCCTCCTCCTTCACAGAGTGCATAGGTGGGTGGGGAGAGCAGCTCTCCTCAGCTTCTCACCACTAAGTCAGACAACTGACGTATAAGTGCACCTGTCTCCCCAAAATCCCACGGGCTCCAATCTTCCAGACTTTGTTCCTTCCTGTGTCTTCAAAGCCTTGCCTCATTCAACCAGTTACTGAAGGCCTTTCCCTTCACCAGACACTTGCTAAGCACCTTTGGTCATCTCTGTGAAAATGTAATGATGAAAAGGCTCCACTCCCTCTAGACTACACCTCCTGGCACTACACCAAAGCTGAATCTCAGCCCCAGGGTGACCCCTCCCCACATAACCCTACCCTCTCCCTGCCATATCAACACGGCTGCTTATGCTGTTCCTTCAAACCCCAGTGTTCAACCAGTTCCATGCCACCTAGTTTTTTTTTTTTTTTTTTAAATGTAAATAAAGAGAGGAAGGTAAGGAGACCCAAAGTCAAAATCTTCTCCTCCTCTAGCAAACCCCTATTTCTCATACACGAGCTTTCTGGGAGTGTGGTTTCTATGGTTCTAGTCCTCACCTTCCATCTGGTCTTCAGTCTATGAAAATCTGCCTTTTACTTGGTTTCTTTGCTGAAATCACTGTCATAAAAATCTGTTTTGTTCTTTGTCACCATTGGTGTGCTGTAGTGTGGTGGGCCACTCCCTCTTCTCTGGGTTTCCATGCCCATCCCCCCCAAAATGCCCCTAGTTTCCCTTCTATCTCTCCAACTGCTCCTTCTAAGCACACCTCTGCCAGCCCCTTGAATAGTGAAGTATTTCCAGTTACTGTCCTAAAGTGTTTTCTCTTTTCACTCTCATACTCTCACTGTTTGGTCCCATTCATTCCAAAATTTCAACTACTGTATCTCTCTCAATGATGATCCGGCTGAAGAGCTCCTGAACTTCAAACCTGCAGGCCCAAATGCCCAATGGACAGCTCTACTTGGATGGCCAGCCAGCTCTCACGATCAACAAATCTCAGTATGAAACTTTCATAGCTCAGCAAGGGATATAACTAGGAACTCAGTTGCCCTTGCCAGGAACTAGGGCAGCCTCCCTATTTCTACATTCCTTTCCATTCCGCTCCAAACTAACCGACAAGTCACCTCCATTCTGTTTGCTAAGTGGCTCTCAGCTCCGGCCGGTGGTATGCTTACGCTCACTACCATCTCTCCAGAATTCTGAGTGTCCTGCTTTTCCAATCTCTCTTCTTGTCCATTTCTATTCCACTTTCCAGAATTATCTTTTTTCAAAGCACAAGTATGATTTTGCCCTCTGCTGCTTAAAATCCCTTTGCTTCTTCTTGTTGCTCAAATACATAATCTAAAACTCTTTACAGTGGCTTCTATGGCCCTGCATAACCTAACGTCTGCTTTCTCTGTCCTCATCTCTCAGTATCGCCTCTGTACACTAACTTCCTCTGGTTTCTGGAGCATATCTTACCTCTACTGTCCCACATACTGTTCCATCTGCCTAGGATGTCAGCTGTCTGATCCTCCACCCAACCACTCTGTAGCTCTAACCCCGGCCCCTCCTTCAAAGTTGGACCTGGCCATCATTTCCACTGGAGAGCTTTCACTGACCCCCAGCATCCTAACACCTCCAGGTCTGGGATAGGTACTAAAGAAATTAAGGAATATTACTGAGTTGCATAAGCTATGAATTCAAAGAAGTGTCTAGCTTTGATAATGTGAGATGCAGGTCTACATTTTCCCCATGTTTCAGCAATGCTTATCTCTGGCATGGACTTCATTCTTGTGTTAGCTTGCTTGGGGAGGGAGAACTAATGCCAAGGCTGCATCGTCACTGGCTGCTGTCCCAAGGAATTAATAACAAGAGTAGAAGAATGGAAAATCAGGAAGGCAGGGAAGTAAGTAAAAAACAAACAACAACAACAAAAAAACAACCAACCAAACAAACAAAAAAACAAAACACAAAACTATAGTGGTCCAGGAAAGCATCTTTTAAGCTTAGTAGAGGATGACAAAATGTATTATACATGAAGTCCTAGATCATTTCTTTTTTTTCTTTTAAATTAAGGATTTTATTTATTTATATAGAGAGAGCACACAAGTAGTGGGAAAGGTCAGAGGCAGAGGGAGAAACAAGCAGGTTCCTCGCTGAGCAGGGAGCCTAGCGGATGTGGGGCTCAATCCCAGGATGCTGGGATCATGACCTGAGCCAAAGGTAGATGCTTAACTGATAAAGCCATCCTAGATAATTCTTTTTTTTTAATTTTTTTAAATTTTTAATAAACATATAATGTATTTTTATTCTCAGGGCTACAGGTCTGTGAATCTCCAGGTTTACACACTCACAGCACTCACCATAGCACATACCCTCCCCAATATCCATAACCCCACCCCCTCTCCCTACCATCCTCCCCCCAGCCACCCTCAGTTTGTTTTGTGAGATTAAAAATCTCTTATGGTTTTTCTCCCTTCTGATCCCATCTTGTTTCATTTATTCTTTTCTTATCCCCCAAACCCTCCATGTTGCATCTCAACTTCCTCATATCAGGGAGATCATATGATAATTGTCTTTCTCTGATTGATTTATTTCGCTAAGCATAATATCCTCTAGTTCCATTCATATCATCGCAAATGGCAAGATTTCATTTCTTTTGATGGCTGCATAGTATTCCATTGTATATATATATATATACCACATCTTCTTTATCCATTCATCTGTTGATGGACATCTAGGTTCTTTCCATAGTTTGGCTATTGTGGACATTGCTGCTATAAACATTCGGGTGCACGTTCCCCTTCGGAGCACTATGTTTGTATCTTTAGGGTAAATATCCAGTAGTACAATTGCTGAGTCATAGGGTAGCTCTATTTTCAACTTTTTGAGGAAACTCCATGCTGTTTTCCAGAGAGGCTGCACCAGCTTGCATTCCCACCAACAGTGCGGGAGTGTTCCCCTTTCTCCGCATCCTCGCCAGCATCTGTCATTTCCTGACTTGTTAATTTTAGCCATTCTGACTGGTGTAAGGTGGAATCTCATTGTGGTTTTGATTTGTTTTTCCCTGATGCCAAGCGATGTGGAGCACTTTTTCATGTGTCTGTTGGCCATCTGGATATCTTCTTTGCAGAAATGTCTGTTCATTTCCTCTGCCCATTTCTTGATTGGATTATTTGTTTTTTGGATGTTGAGTTTGATAAGCTCTTTATAGATTTTGGATACTAACCCTTTATCTGATATGTTGTTTGCAAATATCTTCTCCCATTTTGTTAGGTGTCTTTTGGTTTTGTTAACTGTTTCCTTTGCTGTGCAAAAGCTTTTGATCTTGATGAAATCCCAGTAGTTCATTTTTGCCCTTGTTTCCCTTGCCTTTGGCGATGTTCCTAGGAAGAAGTTGCTGGGGCTGAGGTCGAAGAGGTTGCTGCCTGTGTTCTCCTCAAGGATTTTGATGAATTCCTTTCTCACATTGAGGTCATTCATCCATTTTGAGTATGTTTTCATGTGTGGTGTAAGAAAATGGTCCAATTTCGTTTTTCTGCATGTGGCTGTCCAATTTTCCCAACACCATTTATTGAAGAGGCTGTCTTTTTTCCATTGGGCATTCTTTCCTGGTTTGTCGAAGAATAGTTGACCATAGAGTTGAGGTTCTATTTCTGGGCTTTCCGTTCTGTTCCATTGATCTATGTGTCTGTTTTTGTGCCAGTACTATCATCCTAGATAATTCTTTAAGCCATCTCTCTTCACAGCCCAAAATGACCATTCTTTTCTAATATGAGATGATTTCAGGAGTTACTGTGGATTGGGTGACAAGCACTGGGAATACACAATTAAATAAGACATGATTTGTCTTCAGAATCTGGACAGACTGTAGGTTAGTGAGCAGAGATGATACCAAGGTACAGCTGTTAGAACGAAGGAATGCTAAATGATACGAAGTCCATGGGAGGAGTGGAATCCATCTTTGCGGGTAGAGTCATGGTTGGAACCACGCACAGAGGGCCATTTACACTTGTTTCAGGGTTTGGGGTTTATCCAAAAAAAGGCAATGAAGAAATTTAGGACCAGAAGACAGACAAATCAACTGAGATAAGAAAGGGGTAGGACTGCCATAGCTTCAGCCAAGGCTGGCAAGCATAGGAATGGGGATGAAAGGAGAGACTAGAAAGCTCCTAGATGAGTATAGAGGGTTTTGGGGTGATTTAAAAGTGGATAAAGAAGGAGAGAAAAGAATTAAGAATTATTCTCAAGTGATTCTGTAGAGTTATTTACTGAGCTCAGGAAGACGGTGTGAGGCAAGTTACCTATAGTACTTATGGTATGACCAACAATCATGGCCCTTGACATATTGCTCCCAAAAAGAAATAATAAAGGAATCAGCTTCCCTTACACTGGAAAATACATCCTAATAGTGATGGTAACATCTGTGTTATACTCATATGAGTCTACTAAGGAGGACAATTAGGAGAACAAAGACCACCAAAGAAGCTGCAAGGATCCTACCTTGAGAATTCTCCAGGTGGGATTGGAATAACCATGTGTGTTGAAGGGTGAGGCAGAGTTCTGTCTAGCCATTAGACAATTGTATGTATGTATGTTTTTTTTTTAAGATTTATTTATTTGAGCGTGAGAGAGAGCATGAACAGGAGGGGCAAAGGGCGAGGGAGAGACAAACTCAAGCAGACTCCATGCAGAGCCAGATGCAGGGATCAGCCTCATGACCTTGGGATCATGACTTGAGCCAAAACCAAGAGTGGGTCGTTCAAGTGAATGAGCCCCCCAGGGATGCACAAGCCACGGTTTTTAAAATTGGTTTTCTAGACTGTTCAACTCAACAACTTACAATCACATTGGATGGCAGAGACGCTCGAAGTATTCTTTTGATCGCTGAAGTGTTTAATTTTTATCCTAATTCTTTCCAGAGTAATTTTCTTCATATTTAGAATCCACTTCTTAGGAACTGAAACTCTGAATTTAGCAATTTTGCATTACTGGGTAGCACATTAATGAAGAAAAGTGAAAACTATAAATAGCCTTGATGATGACACCTTATCAGATCAAATACCACAATGAATACTTTTCATTTAAGCATTTTGAATTATTTCTTTAAAAAAATTCTCAGAATCTTGAAAATCAGGATAAAACTTTCCTTTATAAAATGCCCAGAAAACTGCCTGTGTTTTAAGAAACCAAAGAGCAGTGAGCTCAACAAGAAAGCTCAACTAGAAACTAGAGAAAGATATTAGTCTGCAAACTAAAAATAAAATTGAAAGGGACCCTGAGAAGGAGTAAGTAAGAAGTATCATTTAACGGTAACTAAGTTCTGTGTCTCTCTAACCTAGTTGAATCACTATTCCCTCTTCTCTTCAAAAGAGAAGCTACTTAGGAAAAAGTTCTTCGTGGTAGCTGGACTATTTTCAGTCAGGCTGTCAGTTAGGTATAAATGAAAAATGTATTTGTTCAAGTTCTATAAATTGGGGGAAGAAACTGACCAGAGAGAATAAATGGGGATCAGAGAGAAGCTCTGAAATTTACCAACAGACTATTTGTCTTGTCACTTTATTGTCTCCATATGGAGCTATTAAAATAGAACAACACAGAAACAGTACATTAAGCTATAGCCCGAGTTCAGTCTTCAATTATGTGCTTTTTGATTACACAGAAAACTGTATTCAAATTGCCCCTCAACCCACATTTTATTATCTGAGCTCAGGATGTCTGGATAGAAATCAGAAACTTTATTGGAGTGACCATTGACTCTGGAAAGCTTTGCTGAGCATGCTCAGCCTTAGCCCAGCGCGCCCATCTGGTTTCGCCCTGTGCAAATGTATAATGCAATAGCTTTTAAGTGGGAGGAAAACAATGTGATAGATGTCTTATTTTCCTCCATAGTTAGAAACAAAGCTTTGTGACACATTTACTAAAAAGGGTAGTTTATCTGAATGTGTATACATGTGTGTTTGGGATTAAATAAAGGCTGAAAAGAATAAAATAGAGTGTCTTCTAAACATTGTAATGACTGGGACAGCGGATAATGTCAATTACAATGACATTGTTTTTACATCTTCTCTAGGGTCTCAAAATAGTTCATTAAAAGAGAATGCCTCGTGCAACTGGGTGAGTGAGTGGGAAGGTTAAAGGAATAACCGCAAATGACCAATCTGATCTTTCTCTCTGAATTAACTAGATTCTGAACTGAATTGATCCGCTGACTCGTCTTTACAGGAAGGCAGCCAGAGTCAGCTCTGCGGTTCTGAGAGCCTCGTACAGCCCATCTATCTGTGTCCTGTGTAAGGACCGCGCAGACACTCCCAGCACAGATCGATAGCAATATCTAACAGACATTTCAAGACATTTTCCTTTCTAATTTATTTTGTGTAATTCTGTTTTATTCCAGAACCATTCTCCTTTCTCTTTCCACCTCTATTCTGAAAATGTAAAAATACCTCTCAGAAGCCTGGAAACCCATTACGTTTCAACACATAGTTAGGAATTTCACAGTGGAAATAAAAAAGACTTTGGGAGCAAAGCAAGGGCATTTTAGGAAGTTAGGACATCATCAATTTTAAGTAGAAGTAAAAACACATTTTCCCAAAAAGAAGCTACATACACATGTGGCCGTCTCAGAACAAAAGACAGAGAGAGTCTTTTTAGGGTTGAGATTTCAGACTCGGGGAATGAAGGCTCCCTCTCTAGTCAGACATAATAGGGAGCAGGAGTCAAGAGGAGCGTCATCAAACTGGAGCACAAAAATTGGCTGGAGGGCTTGTGAAAACAGATTTCGGGGCAGTATCCCCCCCGGGATTCTGGCGCAGTTGGTCTGGGGTGAGACCCAGCTCTGCACTTCTGAGCCTAGTGATGACGCTGATGAAGCTGGGTTCACGACGGAAGAACTTACCGGCATCTGGGCTGCCGCCGGCCGGCCTTCTCCAGCGGGACAGGTCCCTTGGTCAGTCTCTCTAACCAAGTGGCATCTGGAAGGAGCAAATTTGATTTGTCCTTTTCTCCCCGCCTTCTTGGTGACCGCCAAAGGACTAGATCAGTGTTCCTCGCCAAACCCCGTCTAACTATACACCTTCTAAATACTTCTTTCTTTTTTAAATTAAGTTTTTTATTTTAACTTCGACACAGTTAACATACAGTGCTCTAATAGTTTCGCTTGTTCAATATAGTGATTCAACAATTCTGTACGATTCTGTACGATCCTCACGACAAGGACTCTCCTTAATCCCCATCCTCCATTTCCCCCACTCCCCTGCCTCTCCCCTCCTGGTGACCATCCATGTGTTCTTTGTAGTTAAGAGTCTTTCTTGGTTTGTCTCTTTTTTCCCCCTTTGCTCATGTATTTTATTTCTTAAATTCCACACACGAGTGAGATCATACAGTATTGGTCTTTCTCTGACTTATTTCACTTAATATTATACTCTCTCTCTCCATCCATGTTGCTGCAAATGGCAACATTTCATTCATTTTTATGGCTGAGTAATATTCCATTATATATATTCCATCATGCGTACACACACACACACACACACACCACCTCTTCTTTATCCATTCATCTGTCAATGCACTTTTGGGCTGCTCCCATAATTTGGCTTTATAAGTAATGCTGCAATAAACATACAGGTGTATGTATCTCTTTGAATTCGTATTTTTGTATTTTTTGAGTAAAGGCCGAGCAGTACAGTCACTAGATCCTAGAGAAGTTGTATTTTTAACTTTTTGAGGATCCTCTGTACTGTTTTCCACAGGGATTACACCTGTTTGCCTCCCCACCAACAGTGTGGAGAGTTCCTATTTCTCCACATCCTGGCCAACATGTCACCTAATGTCTGTCTCCAGAAGTACCTTTCCAACTACTTTTTGCAAGGTATTGTGATCTACAGGTGAGAGCAAATGATTTAGACAGGGTCTTCCTGCTCCCAAACTCTAGTACCATCCGTTACTCCTTTTCCAAGCTTGAGTACGTCAGGTCATCTCTCCAAACCTCGGTCTCCTTATGTATACACACGGTGGCGGTATAAAATAACAGTCTATACCTCTATAACATCTCAATGAAGATCAACAACAAAGCCAAGTCCCTTTGAAGCTGCAAAAAGCCCAATAGGAATTTCAAGAACTGTTATTACACATTCCTGAAAATGTTTTAATAAAGGGAGCAAGATCCTTTTGGAGCAAAGAAAGAGAAGACTGAAAATGCACAGCTACATGGAAGGCGAGTGAACGGAAACTTGAGTAAAACATTCAAGATATAAACAAGAAACCTAAGGGGCTATTGGAGTGCTTCTGGTCTGGACGGTAAAGAGAGGCAGAAACCTGAGAAGGCAGGGGGAGAAAGTGCAGGAAGAGGAAAGAGGAGGTCCTGAAGACAAAATGGCCCGTATCACAACCTTGCCTAAAGTCATTAACCAAGGGCTGGAGCGAGGATGCAAGAGCTCAGGGTTTCTCCTTTCTGCAAAGCCCAGACCAGCAATGGAGATCTTTGTGTTATTTGTTTGTTTTGTTTTGTTTTGCTTTGTTTTGTTTTGTTTTATACTAGGAGTACTTCAGCTACAGAAGTCTGGGTCCAGCAGTGCCTTTTTAAGGAAATTTTTACTTACATGTTCTTTTTTTCAAACCATATCCTCATTCAAAGAGGGTGTGATTTTTACATGAAACAAATATTGCCTTTCATTGTAATGATAATATCTTTTCTGTCTCAAACCGCTTCTTAGACCCAGAAGTCGCAGGAAACCATTTCTGCTCCTGTCTCTATCTACTCTCATTCTATGAATTTTGTCTCAGATGAGTCGTTTATAATTCGGTTATTACAATATTTATCTCAGAGAGAGATTAGGAGCCTTAGCCAATGTTTTTAGACTATTCAGAAAGTCCCTACTGTAAGATTTAGAAGGAATGAAAGCAACATTAATATATTACAAATAATGAAAACACAGTAGCAAAAGAGATGACTGAATTCCAAATGTTGCCATTACTCTTTTTCAAAAACAAATTTTTTTTAATAAATGAACTCCTGCTAGACATTCTCTTTCTGGAGAGATAATCTTTCTATTAGTCGAGTAATTTGCAAAGCAAAACCTTTGTCTTTCCTTGGGTTAGCTTGTTTTTCCTCTTTTTAAATAGATAAAAGTTCTGTGAACAGGTTGTTTAAGGGGCCGATTTCCATTTGCAGAACACGCGAGCCTTGGGCAACAGAGGAAGGGGACACAGTGTACATCACATGTGCAAGGTTCTGCTGAGAGAGAGAGAGAGAGAGAGAGAGAAAGAGACCCCCTGAGACTTCTATCACCAGTCTGGCTCTGGGATCCATTTAACCACTTGCTTTGAATGCCTATGAGTCCTGACTGCTAAATTTGCAAGTGCTTCCCCATAAAGGTTACGCACCCACTGTAAACGCAGCATCTATTCAAAAAAGATGGCCAGGTTGGTTGCTAGGAGATGGTGGGAGTCTCTTAGAGAAAAATCAGTCCTGACAATTTTTTTTTTTTTACATAAAGACCTTTTAAATATAAATACCTTTGACAGCAGCTATTATTATTCACTGAGTTCCTTCACATCTGAATAAATGGCAGAAAAATGATATTATTCATACGCCATTATACACTAAAGTGTTAAAATAGAAAAGAGTCTTATTCCCTTCTCTCTCCCTCTCTCTCTCCCTCTTCCACTCCCTCTCTTTGTTATTGCTAAAGAGAACGGAGAAAGCTTTTTTTTTGTTTCTTTCCTCTGGATTTCTCTGCTTTCCTTTTTGGATTCCCAGAGTAAAGGAACCTCTCAAAACCTCAGACCAAGGATGCGCATTATCACACTTTCCTTCCAGACCCAAACGCTGCTTCTAACGGGTGGACTCGGAGAAGAGGGAGCACCGGCAAAGACAGCAAAGATGCAAGCAAGTTCCCCAAAGCGGGGTTCACAGCCCTCCGTGCGGGAGGCTGTGCCCCTTGACACAAGGCACCGTCCAATTTCATTTCAATAATGCTGGCAATTTTCTTCCCACTGGGTTGACTGGAGGCCTAGCTGCCCTATATGTGGGTCCCTGTGCTTGACTTTTTGCTAAAAGTGACCCGAACAAATAAAACATCCAACAAGTCATAACTTGCTGTTCATAAACTGCGTCGTAGATAAAGGAAGCTGCGATCTTCACTAATTTAGTGTGCCCTGCCTGCCCATTGAGGACCTGAGAACCTCCCAGCTGAGGCTCTCAAAGGCCCAGGGACACACAATGCAAGCGGGGGGCCAGGGCTTGGGGCCTCCCTTTGACTACAGCCCCGAGACTTGTCGCCCCCAAAGCTCACAATGAGGGATCCGTGTTGAAACACATTTCATTACCATGAAAATGGCCACCCCCGACTCCAAGTGTATTATTTTTGCTGTTATTGTGAATACTGTACAAAGTTTCTCAGGAATTTTTTGTAGCAGGCCTTGGAATTGGACCGACCCATGTTTCCTCACACAAATATTGACATGAATCCCTCCGTTTACTTAGCATTTTCCTGTGAAAGGCGCTGTATGGTAATGTCCTTCATCCCCTTTCACACATTTGTTCTGACTCTTGGCACCAGGAAGTTCTTATTGTTCTAATCAATGCTCACTGGCCCAGTGACATTTTTTTCCCTTTTAGTGACAGACATGGTGTGTTTCCTTTCCTGAAGTTCTCATGAGAGTTTCTTGTACTATGTTTGATATCCACCAAAAAAATAAAAAAATAAAAAATAAATAAAAAAGACAACACATTTGTAGATTCCTCTTCTCCTGGTTCTTTTTTGCTTTCCTTTTTGCCAGAGCCTCCCTGGTCACCACAGCAGCAAATTGAATAAAATGCGGGGAAGCCAAATAAGAAAGCCCCTCAAAATTCCAGTAACTTGCTCTAAATTCATGAGACACGAATCCACGGCTGGATTGTGGCAGAATCCCTTTGTGACTGTGCCAACTGGGTTACATGTTGGCTTTTTTTTTTTTTTTTTTTTTTAAATGAAGGAGCTCACTTGAGTATCTAGTGCTTCAGGAGTTGCAGATAATGCCCGTGTTTTTGTGCCCTCCCTCAATGATACACTTTCTGGTCAGAGAGCGTTCTCCTTGCTTGGGGTGATTATCTCACTTTCAAGAACTGGTCCGTGTGCCCTGCTTGCTGGAGAACTCGTTCCTAGATCTCTCCACTGAAATACGCAATACAAATGGAAACGGCTGGAAACTGGCTGAATACGGAGCCCCCTGCGGGGTGGGGACGAGCCTGTGCCTTCCAGGTTGTGGGAGCAGAATCGGGGGACCCTCCCTGCGTCGCCGCTCCTACCCGCTCCCGGATGGATCCCCGTGGTCCCAAGTGTTTCTGGACCAGTTCAGTGGCGTAAACTGCGGCAGAGCCTCTCTGCCCTCAACTCTCCAGGGGAGACGAGTGTCTGGGGAGACCGAGAAGTTCAGGGCTGACCTCAACCGCACGAGGGGCGTACAGGGACGACCCCTCACATCCTGGCTTCCTCTTCACCCCTCTTTCTCCAAAACGTCAGGTCTGTTTGGGGAAACTAGTTTGATCAGAGAAAAATCCCTACCGGAGAAGGCTAAGACCACTGGAGATTCCAGGCGCGTTGACAGGACCAGAGATCTGTCGGGTGCCAAGGGCCACGAGCGGCTCAGCTGAGGTCAGGACCACGCCCGTTGCCATGGACTTGGGAGCGGAGCCCAGGGAAGGAGCTGTGCCCTGGCCCAGCGCCCAGCAAGGCTCTCAGGCCCAGAAAGTGTGGCCTCCTGTTGCCTAGACAGGCAGAGGGGCACCATGGAAGGTCAGGGAGAGGCTTTCAGGGAACATTACCAGGCATCAAGGAAAACCCTAAGCATTCCTCACTGTCTCTGTGCCCTCCCTCTGCCCCCTCCCCATGCTCTACTTTCACCCCAGATCCAACTGAGACCCTCGTCCTCCCCGAACTGTAAGCCAGCCCAATTGCCCCCCAGTGTGAAGGTTTCCAGGGCTCAATGCAGTCATGTCTCCTTGTTGTTACTTCTTTTGCAAGTTACACTCCAGGTATGATTTATTTCTGGTTCATTTCCGGTGACTCAGTTACACAGGATGCAAAGTTATGATAATAATGCTTGTCTCCAGATAATGAATCAGGGGGGTTGGATTTCTCAGAGCAGAGAAGTTATACAAATGCAAAGTATCATTACAACTAAAATCCATGACTAAAGAAATTAAATTTCCTGGAATGTTTTATATCTAACAAGAATGTCTGTAATCCTCTGTGTTTACCGCTAAACGAGGTGGACTACAAGAAAGAAGATATTTAGAGGGAAGGCATGAGTTCAATGGGAAAAATTAACAAATGGGAAAATTGCAGCACTGTATTTTGTACTTTATGGAGAAAAAGGGTTTGGTAAACATGCAACAGGAAACCCTGTTTGATTTCTGCAAGGGAAATTTAACCAGCAACAGACTCTAGCAGAATCTTCAAAGGAGAAGTTTCTATACTTATTTCCCTTTTGATATGTAGCGGAAAGAGGACACCAGGGCCTGGGCTTAAAAGGGGGGATATCATGAGTAGTTTTCCCAGCTCTGCAACATGCTGGATACCGAACCAGGCACAGAGCTAACGTCTGACTGTGAAAAAGCCGAAGAAATCATATACTACATTTTTGGGGGTAGAAGGGGTGACATGGCCCGGATCATTTCCCGAACTCCGTTTTCTTTATTGTTTCATAAACATGCGAAGCCGTCCCACTCGGGCTTGTTGTTTGTTTTACATGCCAACTGTATTTGGAGAACGCAACCTGTTGGTCATTTTCCACACCTATTTCCGACTCCCCTTTAGTTGTGGGGTACCGACTTCTGGCCTTAGGAGATCAGAACAAAGGCGGCACCAGTCCCTCTGGAAACCACATACATTTATACACCGTGCACCCCGACTTAGAGGTGTTTCCTCTACCTCGGTAATGACTGGCATCGCCTCAAGCTGTTGACAAGAACTGTCAGTTGCTCTAGTCCACCTCCACCGGAACAAAGGACTCCTCTTCGAGCTGGCACCCTGCCACTGCTGGGCACACCTGATGCCAGCCTGGCAGCAAGGAGAGGACGGTGAGTTTAGCAGCACCGTTGGGGCAGTGGGCAGTGTTTGCTCCAAAACCTGCACTCTATACCTATACCAACCTCAGCTCTATTGCTCCCATAAACACCCTCATCTCTCAACCTGGGACATAGTTCTCTCCACGCCCTGAGCGCGCTCCACCTGCAGGCCACTTGGATGGAGGCCACGCTCCCAGATCCCCGCGTAGTGCTGTTTGCAGATCTGGGACCAGACTCCACAGATGAAGAGGCGTCCTCATGACTCCAACCAAGACGGGGCTGTGCTGTGCCTACAGCAGCTTCCCTGGCCCCATAAACGGTGCAGAACCCGCAGGTCAAGTACTGTCACCTTACACGTGTCCTCACACGGGCCCCCACCTGATACACCCAAAGCACCTTCCTCAGACCGATGTCTCCCACCCAGGATCCACAGGCATGTCATTGCGCTTCTCCCTTTGGAACTCCCTTTGCACCGGGCGTGATGGAGAGGTCAGGAGCTTCCTAAGGGAGGCGGAAGGGATGAGCCACACCTTCACCCACCCACTCAATGGCGGCAAAGACTTCTCTTCTATGACTGTATCAGAATGAGATTTGCCCAGAATTTTTTTTAAAGATTTTATTTATTTATCTGACAGAGAGACATAATGAGAGAGGGAGCACAAGCGGGGGGAGCAGCAGAGGGAGAGGGAGAAGCAGGCTTCCTACCACGTGGGAAGCCTGATGTGGGGCTTGATCCCAGGACACTGGGATCATGACATGACCTGAGCCGAAGGTAGATGCTTAACAACTGAGCCACCGACACACCCCAAGATTTGTTCAGAATTTACTTTGGGGAAAATAAGTTTAATAGGGAAGCTGAAGAAAAGAGTCAAAGTTTTATATTTTAGTACACTCAAGGAGAAGTCATATTCAATTAGTTACACTTTCAATTATTTAATTCTAAATAGTTCACACCTGTAGGCAAGTGCCAAAAAATGTAGCACATGCCTACTGACTCACCATAGACATTAAATAAACGCAATCCTTCTGCAACATTTGCTTCCAATCTCTTAGTTTGAAGAGATTAACGTAAACGTTTTAAATTAAACAATGCGCTTCTTCAATCTCTTACTCGTTTCTCTCTGCAGAGGTAGCGTCTAATCTAACAGTGGTGTGTATTATGGTTGTTTCAGTGCCTTATCTGTGTAAGAATTGCACATACAAATTATATCTGCCGCTCCTTCTGTGTTGTCAATTTTATAGAAATGTTTTTATGCTGTCAGTTCATTTCACAGCCTGCTTCTAGATTCCATTATGTTTTTCCACATGATTCACATCGTTACACATGGATCTAGTTCTACATAAGTGGTCTGCTGTCCCATTCTATGCTTATGCCCTCGTTTCTTTATTCCTCACACTAAGACAAGGATGGGTAGTTGCTTCTTCTCTTTGCAGCTACGGGCCGGGCTGCAATGATCATCATTTTACACGCCTTCTTGAACATACGCGTGGAAGTTTCCCTAGAATGAGACTCCCAGCAGTGAAGTGGCTGGCACCTTCAATTTTCCTCCATGTTGTTCAGTTTCTCTCTCAAGAGGCGATGGGAACTCACAATTCTGCCAGGGATGTGTACACGTTCCCGTTTCCCCACAAGCTCATGAGACAAGTAGGAAACTACTGTTTTATCTTGAGTGTCCCTGGAGGCGGGTGTGGGGGACCAATCCTCCGTTAGCGCTTCTTTCATGTCCTTTGCCATTATTTTCCCATTAGGTATTTAAGCTTTTTCCTCTTGGTTCATAATTGTCCTTTATATATTTTGGATACAAATCTTGGCTATGCAGGCTACAGATACCTTCTCCAGCTTGGTTATCCAATTAATATGAAGGAAAGCCAGTGTTTATAGAAGAGTTATGACATTAATATTGGATAACTTAAACAAATGTCTAGAGATTGTTCTTTTTTGGAGAAAGAATTTCCTTCTTTTCAGGGCTGAGCATAAGTCTCCTTAGGTGTATCTAAAATGTTATACTCTTGAATAGTTTCAAAAGATGACAGACTTTAAGGTCCATACCTCCTTGACGTCCTTTTTCTGTTTATGGATATTGCTAAAATTAATTTATACAATGGAAAGCCGATTTTGTGTTTACTGAGTCTGAGTTTGGAGTGGAGAATGCCAGTGGGATCTCCTCAACAACTACTTATCTTAGAAATCACTTTATAAAACAAATCCCATTCTTGGTGACATAATTTGTTCTCTGTCCATAGTACGAGGGAGAGCTTCAGGAGAAGTGAATGTCTATCTGTGTACATATGAGTATATTTGTATATGTCTAAGGAATATCTTTATTTTAATCTTACACTCCACTTGATAAATTAAACTTGGAGGAAACTATGTTTTTAGGGCACCACCGTAACATATGCATCATGGAAAAGTAATTTAGTTATGTCTTAATTCTTCACTCATTTCCACTAAAATAAATACAGAACAGATTCAGAAAACTGATGCTGAGGACAGACTTAGTGAATCTGTGAGCCTGTGGCTGGAAGCCTAAAATATTATTTTGAATTAGGCTATTAACTCATTTGAGATAATTCTGTCCAGATTTTGGTCTGTATTTATTCAACTGATTTATTGTCTGTTTTTCTCCCTCCCAAATGGGACTCATTATGTCTCTTTAAAGCAGTGTTTTTCATGTTTTCTACAATTTTTATTTTTCAGGGTACTTTATATCCTAATTATTGAGTTATGTATCATGTAGTCCTATAGAGAGGAAACGTAGATCTACTGCGCTTCCACTTTAGTGGGTACGTGTGTATGTATGTGATGGACATACATACACACGTTGTGTCAAAACGGCCTTTTTAAAAGATGGTGATTACGCTTTTAGAAACTTTGCACTCTTTTCAATATTTCTACGGAGTTGTGGAGATTTCTGACATGAACATGGATTTCCCCATGGGACCGGAAATACTAGAACCATCCACAGCCCCCCTCAGCCATCTACCTGTTGCCTTTGTTGACCTGCCTCAGGGGAAGAACAAGGTGAACGAGGTGAACGAGGTGGTCTTTCTTGACAAATAGCAAGGCGGGAACTGAGCCTGGGTGGTCTCCGGTGGGGGCTTGCCTCTGTAGCTTGTGGCCATCTTGTTAGAGATACTTAGTATTTGTTAACTCATCTGTTGTAGGAGAACACCCATCTTCTGAGTTATTGTGAGATCCGCGGTCCTAGCTGAGGGCCAGCTAGAGTAAGCACGCAGTCAGTAGTGGTTTCTTCTTCTCCTCCTCCTCCCCCTCCTCCTCCCCCTCGTCCTCCTCCTCCTCCTCCTCCTTTTCCTTCTTCTTCTTCTCAATTACCATACACTGTATTCTTTGCTTCAAGGGTACAGGTCTGTGAACCGTCAGTCTTATACACTTCACAGCACTCATCAGAGCTCACAGCCTCCCCAGTGTCCATCACCCAGCCATCCCCTCCCTCCACCCTCTCCCCTGCAGCAACCCTCACTTTGTTTCCTGGGATAAGAGTCTCTTATGGTTTGTCTCCCTCTCCAGTCCCATCTTGCTCCCTTTTTCCCTACCTTCCCCCACGACCCCCCGCCCTGCCTCTCAAATTCCTCATAGCTTCTTCTTAACCCCAACAGTGTCTCCCCGACTCCTAAGAATATCCTCATTAACAGGGACCTCCCCTAGTTTTTTTTTTTTTTTCCCCACAAACTGGAAACCATGCCAAAATTAGGAAACCTTATGCTGATCAGCGGTTACCAGCTCCACAGGGAGCCAGGGAGGTACCCGTGAGCCTTGAGAGGCACCTAAATGGGGAGGAGATTATTTTCTATGAGTCAGGGCTTTATAATGACCTGGAACAAACCGTGTCACCTTCACAGCCTTACATGTACCAGTAACTCCAGAAATCTGCCTAAGCACCACAGGAAAGATTGTCCTCATAAACTGTAACACAGCCTAGGGAATCGGACACTCCCACCAGTAATAACAGTTTACATTTTCTTAAAATATTTTATTTATTTGACAGAGAAAGAGAGCATAAGCAGGGGGAGCAGCAGGCAAAGGGAGAGGGAGAAACAGGCTCCCCACTGAGCAAGGAGCCTGATGTGGGATTCAATTCCAGGACCCTGGAATCATGACTGAGCAAACGCACAACCCACTGAGACGCCCAGTATGTCCCAACAGGTTACATTTTTATAGAGGCCGACAGTTTGTAAATGTTCTCTTATGCTTTATTGGCTTCCAGAGTCTCTGTGTGCGAAGGTCAGGTAGATGCTTCTCCCTCATTTTTCAAGAAAACTGAGGCTCCAAGTGCTCAGAAAGACCAAAGCGATGAGAGGGGATGAGATTTTAGAGTCTCTGACCACCTGACGGCTGTTATTCGAACGCAATGAAATGGTCATTCTTGTAGCCGCACTGATGAGATCATATGGTTTTGTCTCTGTGATTCCATCTTACCCAGACACAATGGAGCAGCGCGTAAGACACACCGTCACCAGCTAGTCTAAGCAAAACCAGGAAATCGAATTGCTGGAGGCACGGAGAACCCTGCGGCGTAGCTAGTGTCCAGCGGAGACAGACAGAGACTCCCATATGGAGTCACCCTCTGCTCCCCTTACCTGGACGCTCCTTGATTTCGTGACTGGGCAAGCCTCCTTCGTGTAGTACAAAGCTGGCTACGGAATGCTCCGAGTCTCCCTGGTCCTAACAGCCAGAGAGATACCAGCAGATAGAGGGCTCCCGTCTCTGGTTGTGTTCCACCAAATCCTGGTCTGAGCCCAGCCCCTCCACCAGGACACTGATGGAGGTTTGGGGGATGTGTGATTGACAGCCCTATTGGTAACAGGATGGGGCTTCCAAAGTTACAGAGGAGCTATTCCCAGAAGAAAGGGGGAAAATAGGATCTATAATGAACTCCTCAAACTCAACACACACGAAACAGGCAAACATATCAAAAAATGGGCAGAAGATATGAACAGACACTTCTCCAATCAAGACATAAAAATGGCTATCAGACACATGAAAAAATGTTCATCATCATTAGCCCTCAGGGAGATTCAAATTAAAACCACATTGAGATATCACCTTACACCAGTTAGAATGGCCAAAATTAACAAAACAGGAAACAACATGTGTTGGAGAGGATGTGGAGAAGGGGAAACCCTCTTCCACTGTTGGTGGGAACGCAAGTTGGTGCAGCCTTTTTGGAGAACAGTGTGGAGATTCCTCAAGAAATTAAAAATAGAGCTTCCCTATGACCCTGCCATTACACTCCTGGGTATTTACCCCAAGGACACTGATGTCGTGGAAAGAAGGGCCCTCTGTACCCCAATGTTTATAACAGCAATGGCCACGGTTGCCAAACTATGGAAAGAACCAAGATGCCCTCCAACGGACGAATGGATAAGGAAGATGTGGTCCATATACACTATGGAGTATTATGCCTCCATCAGAAAGGATGAATACCCAACTTTTGTAGCAACATGGACGGGAGTGGAAGAGATTATGCTGAGTGAAATAAGTCAAGTAGAGAGAGTCAATTATCCTATGGTTTCACTTATTTGTGGAGCATAACAAATATCATGGAGGACAAGGGGTGTTAGAGAGGAGAAGGGAGTTGGGGTAAATTGGAAGAGTAGGTGAATCATGAGAGACTATGGACTCTGAAAAACAATCTGAGAGGTTTGAAGTGGCGGGGGTGGGGTGGGAGGTTGGGGTACCAGGTGGTGGGTATTATAGAGGGCATGGCTTGCATGGAGCACTGTGTGTGGTGAAAAAATAATGAATACTGTTTTTCTGAAAATAAGTTGAAAAAATTAAAAAAAAAAGGGGGAAAATGCTGCTCCAGCAAAAATAGCACATACCCATTCACGTAAAGTAGGCACATCTACCAAGAGTCTAACGTTGACTGCGATACTGCCCCAAGACTAGACTGATAAGAAGGGAGAAGCAGAATGAAAAGACAGACAGAGGGACAATGGCTAAAAAGGACAGAGAAAACTAGTCATAGGCCAATTTAAAAATGAAACAAAAAAAATTTTGGCAAATTTGGTTAACAGCACAACAGAATTAGCCTCTTGTAAAACTAAAGGAATGTATTTTCTTGAGTTTGACAATGTTCTTCTCTTAAAAAAAAAAAGAGTCGAGTTTTATAGTGTTTTTAAATTGGCTTCTTTTCACACAAAGACAATGCTTCCTCTTTTATCTATCAATGCCTTGTGATGTCACTTGACAAGTAAATAATGGGCATCTACCAGACAGCCCAACTCCGTTGCCCCAAATTTCAGTTGAGCAGGAAGCAGAATTGATTTCAAGTCAGAAACAAGCAAGCTATTCACTCTACCCTATGAGTTGTATAGGCAAGGGTAAATAAGAAAGAGCCCACTGTGCCTTCACCACACATTAGGGACTCTGCGTGAGAAGCACCATCTCGTGAAAGCAAGGGAAGCTATCAGTCCATTCAGTATATTTAATATTTAATGTGCTTGATTTCCTTCATTTTTAAGTAAAAACTGAAGTTAGCTATTCCAATATTTTTCTTCCACATCCCAATCAGCTACTGGGCATCACTTGAGCTCAAGTAATGCTCAAGTTCATGCTGATGTGGCTGCATGACCCCAGGCGGAGCTGGCCCCAGACTCTGTGGTCCCTGTGGAAGACAATTATGCTCTTACTGTTTACAACAGAAAACTGGTGACACAGCACAAAAGCAGAGGAGAAAATTCAATTCTGGGAGGGTTACTGACTTTCTTCAAGCTCATGGAACTGAATTTCTCAGACGATACACTGAGAAGTCGTAGTATCCAAGAATCACGGTCCTATGCCTTAGCGAACACCTTACAAAATGATTTCAGAAGTATTGTAGCAGAACATTTTAACTGAATTTGCTATTTTCACCCCCAAACCAAAGTCGTTTCTTTGATCAATGAGTAATTACACGGAGCAAATTTTTCATTTAAACGCCATGGCACCTGATCTTGCTAAAAATACACCAGAGAAATGAAATCTCAAGCATGTCTTTTTCATAAATCTTTCAAAGCATTCATATAGCATCCAATGCTCATTTTTCTGTACCATATTATTACTAAGATGAGCTCTTCATTTTAACTGTATACCGATAAAATTTTGACATCTACACATTTCATAGGGAAGAAATTGAAGAATTTCTGCCAGTAAGTAAAGAGAAAATTCCATTTAGTAAATACAGATATGTCTGCATTTCCAAACATAAATGGAATAAACTGTTGGCTATTAGACTTGAAGTTATTTAATCAATTCCTATTTCTGTTAAATAACAAATTTTAAGGAGACTGAAGGATCTAACTGTTCTGATTCTTTCGTGCACTGACTCCTGAAATCTCCAAGATGTTTCAAATCACTTGCTTCACCTTCCAGGGAATGCCCTTAAGAAATGGGATGGTCACACATTGTCAGCATTTCAGCACATTTTGCAGAATAGCTGCAAAGAGAATTCAAGTTTAGAAGAGAATTATGTGGGACTCAGCTTGATTTCCAGCTGATCCAGAATCTCAATAGTATTTAACACTTAAGTTTACTGATTATTTAATTAGCATTAGGCAAGGAAAAAAAAAAAAAAGACTTTGCTTTGTCTTGTTTTGCCTGCTAAAAGACACTATTTTGAAGTAGTATAGCGAACACCAAGGTTTTCAAATACACTTGTGGGAGCTGCTTTCTTCTTTCAACGACTCTACATTTAATTTCATTTCAAGGAGAAGGTATAGTTCAGGCATCTGCAATGACCATGTTTGCTGTGTAAAGACCAAATGCAGCGTATATCTAGCAGGTTAAGTTCTATTTCAAGGCTTAGTTACAAGTAAAGAAAGAAGGGATGGAAAGAGCGGTAAAGTTTCAGAACGATCGTGTGTTCCAAGAGAAATCCATCATCCAACTCCTGCTGCAGGGTACCCGTTGATGACATCAAAAGATAAAAAGTCTCATTTGCCAATCACGTCTCCTAAATGGGAAAACATCTTAAGTGCCAGGCAGAATCCAGTCTGTAAAAGCAGATGTGCTCCAGATTATGTCCTCAGGAAATCTACGTTACATGTTCTTCTAAGGGAAACCTTGAAAGGAATAATTATTGAAGTGGCATTACCCTGAGCTCTTCCAGACCGTCACTGCACACACAAGAGGATCCCGTGGCTTTGGTTCTCACCCTCGAATGGCTACTCAGTTCCCTTTTCCTGACATCTAAGTCCCCTTAGTTAGACGATGGCTTTCATTTGCTTTACATGTCAAATTCAAATTTGAATTGTCTTCTACAATTTGCCTACTTCTAACCAAATGAGAGAGACCTGTGTGGTGAGACCACTGTTAGTCATATTACATGAAGAACATGCAAATCAGAACAAAAAGAGGAAAGCAGAACATTATTTTTATCTTCAAATGTCCAAAGGCTTGCCAAGTGAAAGTGACATTACCTACATCTTGTTAACTTCAGACAGCTTAACCAGGACCAAGCAGGTTTCAGCAGAGGAGAAGGATAAAGACCTCCACAGTCACGGTTGTCCAAAAATAGAATAAGCCGCCTGGTAAAGAAGTAAGGAAAGACAGTTATTGATCCGACAGAAGAATAACGCAGAGATAGCTCAACGGGGAAGTTTGTTGACCTGAATAATAGCTATGGACCATTTCAGCTCCAAGAGAACTTGACTTCCTCTGGTCTTCTTCCCATGTCCTCTAACTCCACCCTCCAATCTACCCTCCTCTAACCTGGCCGAGATAGTACTGTTTGTTTCTGTTCCTTCATCAACAGAACATCTCTGTTTCAGACAGTGATGCCTCTAAACTGCATGATCATAAGCAAATTATTTAACTGCCCAGTCCTGCAATTTCCTATCTACCTCAAGGGGTGACTGTGAGGGATAATTAGATCATTTGTGCAGCATTTAGCACAAGGCTGGCACACAGTAATTACTAAACAATGTTTGCTATTATTAGCTATTATTATTGTACCCCAACTCCCAGCTCACTGTCTCCACGAGACATGCATGCGCTAATCAGACCCAGGTTTGGTTGACTCACTGAAACAATTTCTCTCCCTCTTCGGCATGCAGTTGTTTCCAGCTGTTTTGAATTTGCTTAAGAGACTTTTGGAAAGAACAGTAGGGTTGCCAAGGATCCTCATGTGAGAATCCTACCTGTGAAAAGCAAAAGTCTACTGAACTTGGTGTCACTCTGTCTGGAAGTCTTCAGAGACATAAAATGCCCCCTCAAAGCCAAGGGAACTTCAGGCCTCCTGTGGCTAGCCCCATCTCCGGACAGGCCTGGAACTGGAATTCAAATCAGAAGGTGGCACAGACAGGAACAAAAGGAACAACAAACCCAAACTTCATGAAGACATTCAACAAAATAACTGACCAGTAGGGGCGCCTGGGTGGCCCAGTCGGTGGAGCATCTGACTCTCCATTTCAGCTCAGGCTGTGATCTCCGGGTCATGAGATAGAGCCCCACATCCGTCTCCAAGGTTGGTGCAGAGTCCGCTTGAGTTTCTCTGTCCCTTTCCTTCCACCGCTCACCACGCTATTTATAAATAAATAAAATCTCTAAAAAATAAAAAACTGACCAGTACTCCTCCAAAGTGCCTGGGACACGAAGGACAAGGAACTGAGAAATAGTTTACAGAGAATCAATGGGTCACTATATTCAATATGGAATCCTGGATTGGAGCAGAAAACAGACCTTGCTTGGAAAACTGGTGCAATTCTACAATGGTCTTGTGATTTAGCTAATGGTATTTTATCCTGCCCTGTTCCCTGAGTCTGGTAGGGTAGTGTTGCCGTAGAGGACGCTAGAGAAGTGGGTAGAGAGTAGGGGAACTCTTTGCATTGTTTCTGTAAAGTTTCTGCAAGCCTGAAATAATTTTAAAATAGAAATCATAAGGTGTCTGGGTGGCTCAGTCATTAGGCATCTGCCTTCAACTCAGGTCATGATCCCAGGGTCCTGGGATCGAGTCCCACATCGGGCTCCCTGCTCAGCGGGGAGCCTGCTTCTTCCTCTCCTGTCATCCCCTGCTTATGTTCCTTCTCTTCCTCTGTCTCTCTCTATCAAATAAAGAAATAAAATCTTAAAAATAAATAAATAGCACAAAAAAGGTAAAAGATAAACATTTTAAAAAAGAGGAATATTTTATTTTATTTTTTCAAAGCGTTTATTTTTAATCTCTACACACAATGTGGGGCCCAAACTCACCACCCCAAGACCAAGAGTCTCATGCTCCAGTGACAGAGCCCGCCGGGTGCTCCTGAAGGAGGGAGATATGACAAATACTAAATACTCTTACCCCCAGGCCCTTAGGCACTACACGGAAGTGAAGACAGAAACAATAAAAATTATAAAATCAATTGTTGTGGACAGACTGTGTTCCTCCGAAACTCCTGTGTCGAGCCTTAACTCCCTTAACCTTAACCCTTTCGAAGGTTATTAAGGCTAATGAGGTCATAAGAGTGGGGCCCTGATCTGAGACCATCATTGTTGCCCTAAGAAGACATGCCAGAGAGCTTGGTTTCTCTCTCTCCGCCATGCTGAAAGCACAGTGTGAAGGCTGCAAGCCAGGAAGGGGGCTCTCAGCAGACACCACTCTGCCAGCCCTTGACCCTGGACTTCCGGCCTCCAGAACTACGAGAACATAAATGTCTATATGTAAGCTGTTCAGTCTGTTCTGTTGTTATGGTGGCCTGAGCTGGCTAGTAGATCAGTGTATTTTCTATCCCTGACATTATAAACTGCCACAAACTGAGGGCTTGCTACAACACAAATGTGTGATTTTACACTCCCGGAAGTCAAAGTCCGATTCGAGTCTCACTAAACTAAAACCATTGTGTCAGCGGGACAGCATTTCTCCTGGGGGCTCGTTTCCAGTCTGGAGACACCCTGCCTCCCTTGGTCCTTGTTCCCTTCCCCTGTCCTCAAAGCCAGAAACAATGCATGTCTCTGACGTTGCTTCCATCGACACATCTGTCTCTGATTACAGCCAGAAAGGGTCTGCCGTTTCAAGGATTTGTGTGACTCATTGGGCCCACACAGATAATCCAAGATCATCTCCCTATGTCAAGTTCCATATCTGTAATCACATCCTCAAAGTCCCTTTTGCCATATGGCAACGCTCTCCCAGGTTCCAGGAGTGAGGGTGCTGACCATCTCTGGGCACCATTATTTCTCTACCACAACTAATCTCTGTTGGTGTAAGGAAATTGACAAGGATTCAAACTCACAATACGATTAGGAATGGATCAAACCATTGGGACCGATTCAAGAAGGTCACTGGGGACTTCTATATAATTTCCCCAACACACGGGCACAGAGTGGCATGACTAGGAACGCCGTATATAGACACTGTAGCTTGGCGGGTGAGGAGGGAGAAAGGAAGAACAGAAAACACATCGTTCATGTGCCACATGCGATGGGTCAATGCTGGTGAGATGAGAGAGGACTGTCGGTCCGGCTACGCCCGTGATGTTCCTTCCGAACAAGCATCCCCTGTTGGAGAAGCTTGGTCTGAGCCCAAGGTCAGAGACGATGAGGAGGAGAATGTGTGCTCAACCGCAAAGCTAAAAGTCAGGCTTACCCATGAGTTTAAACCCACCTTTCTCATCAAACTGGTGCACTTGGCCACAAAGGAGAAGGAAACCAGCACACAGGACAACACAAACATATAAAAATCTGTCATTTCCCAGGAATAAACCGACTAGAAAACATACGGAAGGAAAATTGCATTCACAAAAGTTACTCAGATGATGAAATAACGAATAAGGCATAAAAAAACAATTACAGAAATTTTAAAGCTCTCCCAAGGGACACAGAAGGCGCCCTCACTGCATGGGGAGCTAGAGGTCGACCTTAGATAGATAGAAATGTTCCGGTTTTCATCCTTGAGGAAGAAGGGCAGAAGCAAACAAGCTATAGAAGGGGAGAAAAGCAGCTTAGTGGCTTGGGTTGGTGAGTGCCAAGGTCTGATGAATGTTTTCAGTAGTATCAGCTCCATTTATGCCTGCCCAAAGCTTGCATGAGAGTTTCCTTGAACGCAACTGGGGATCAAGTAGCCTGCTCTCTTACTCTTGCGTGTGACGGTTCATTTGTGAATCTCAGCTTTCCCCAGGGGAATTGAAAGACCCCAACATAAGAATAGTTTTTACATAGACTCATGGTACCGACTCTAATTCTTATCATTTTTATTTGCTGATATTAAAATCCTAACATTCTAAATTATTTGCAAAGGAACAACCAGCAATGGATGGGAATTATTTTCCATTTTATGAGAACGTCTACCCTACTGTTCCATTTTTAACCAGCCTAAGTGCTATAGTATATGTAAAAGGGTGAGTAGACTGAATTGATTTGTCCTGATTTTTTCATTTTTTAAAAGGGTCTTCATATGGACTTTATTATCGTGAAATCTGCTTTGCATTATTAAAACCAGCAGGATAAAACATTGACAATCATAGAGGGGGTACAGTTTATTTTATATTATGGCTTAAAATACCATCTTGGTCCTTTATCTCTAACATCCTTAGAAAGATGAGAGATTTTTCTATAATAGTGAACTTCTAAGTACTGTTACTATATATTTTAGGTTTCTCTTTCTTGGATAAATATGTCAAAAGTGATCATTTATAAGCTTGAATAGCAAATCTTTCATGTTTAGAGATTTATGACTTCATGTTTAGGGATTTAACATGCCTCGAAATTTATAATGAAAATCATGAACTCTAGGTACTATCTCGTATCTGAATTGTTCAAATATTATAAACCAAATATGCAAGAAGTGATCTTTATGATTTCTTTGTAATTTGGAATTCTTCCATATCTGCTTCCTTATCTACCTGTTCCGGGGGAAAGAATTTATTATGAAGAAGTTAAAGGAGTTATGAGGCTTTTACTTAACATGACCCTTTGACACTTTACTCATCCCTCCCGCTGGGCAGTCATAATCTTGAAGTCAGGTTACGACATACTTGCTTCAAATACGTCTGTCATTTTGATGACTTACAAAACGAGTCCCATTCTTCATCCAGTGGGGAGCAAGACCCCACAGGGCTTGGATGACATGGGCAGGGAAATCACCCAAACATTTACAACACTGAGCAGGAAGGAGGAGTCCACCACGAGGGGACATTAGAAGCTGGGAGCGTTGAGGGCAGGCTGACGGAAGAAAGTCAGAGGCGGACGTAAAGAGCAGTGTTCCTGAAAGCAGGAGTCCTTTTCGGATGAGCACAGGTGAGCTGGGACATCACGGGATCCGTTTCCCTGATTGATCGGAAAACACTGAAACCCTCCGTGCCCTTCACTCGGTGTGTAAAACAGAGGGATGAAATCAACATCTCTCATGGTATTTCCCTACCAACCTAGTTGAGCTGACCTGGTGGCCTCTTTAGTTCATTGAAGCTCTTGTCAGTGAAACCTTGTTCTTTTCTGTCTACAAGTGTTTTAAAGCTGTTTAGGGAGATAGCCGTCTCTCTAGACTGTTAGATACTTCAGGAGAACGGCAGTGAGGTCTGACCAGGGTGGGGAGCCTGTGGTCCGGGAAAGTGAGATTAGAGTCCCTATAATCTGGGGTTTCTGGAAAGCAATATTTGAAGGAGGAGAACCGCCCGTGTCCAGGACACACTGTGTACCAGGATCCCTGCTTCTTTTTCCTTCTCACACCCACACTGGCCCCTCCAGTAAGGCCAGGTCCAGCTCTCCTGGGTGTGGGAAATGGGAAGATCTGACCTCCACTGGACCTCTCTCTGGCTCCTTCTCCAGGGACTTGCAGTACAGTCTAGGGTTTGGAGGAAAGATGGAAATAAAATTTCAGAATTAATTCAATCGAATTGTCGGCTCTGAGAATCTGTTCCAGCAGTGTTTTGGGGATCTGAATCAAGCAATACAGACTTAAAATACAAGGATTTAACCCTTTGCACAGAACCCACAACACTTGATGCCCAAAGAGGTGGGCCCCTCGGCTTCAAGCTGCTGGCCAGGGTGGGTTGACTGGCCATGATCAAGAAAGGTAGAAATGGCCAAAGTAATAATAATAATTGAATGAATAATCCAAATGAATAATCAAATTCATTTTTTAAAATATCTATTTATGAGAGAGAGAGAGAGAGCAGGCGGGGAAGAGGGAGAAGCAGAGAGAATCCCAAACCCAATGTGAGGTTCTAATCCCAACCCTGAGATCATCACCTGAGCCAAAACCAAGAGTCGGACACTCAACTGACTGAGACCAGGGGCCCCCAGAAATCTGCATCTCTAAAGAATGATCAGAACTACAGGAGTTAAATATGCAAAAAAAGAGCCAGATCACAGAAGATGAAAAACACAAATCTAGTAAACAGAGAGACTTAAGATCTAAATATTCAATCTCAATCCTCTGCTCTCACTTGTCACCCCTGTTTCGGGTTTTCAGGGAGCAGGATGGGACACGACTGAAATGGGCTATTTCACCCAATGGATTACGTTTTCCTTCTGTTTCTCTCCCGTATCCATGTTCCTTCCAGGGGGTTCCTGCCCTCCGGCCGGTGCTCCCTTCCCTCCTCCACTAGAGAAGTAACTGCTTCACGTGCGGCCTCAGAAGATGTTTCTGCATCAGACAGAGCATTGCATGAGGAACCTGAGAGTTTTTTCCAGGTATACAAATAATCTGAATTATTCTCTTTGTTTCCTTAATATTGGTGGAGTTGTTTTCAGTTTTTTTGTTTTTTTGTTTTTTTTTAGCTTGTGGTTTGTTTTTGGAAGGGCAGAACAACAACCACATCTTTCCTTTACCTTAGACTGAAGCAGTTAGATCAACTAGCCTGCAAGCATTTAGGAAGTTAATTATAGAAATGACATTTCTGTTGTTGAACTATTGGTGTAAACCCGTATAGGAACCGCTTGCCTCACCCCAAGGCGTTAAACTGCGGTGGGGAGGAGGGAGGAGGGAGGAAGGCAGGAGGGAGGAGGAAGAGAGAAAGGAGAGAGGGAGGAAGGAGAGAGAAGGAGAGGGAGGAAGGCGAGAGAAGGAGAGGGAGGAAGGAGAGAGAAGGAGAGGGAGGAAGGAGAGAGAAGGAGAGGGAGGAAGGAGAGAGGAAGGAGAGGGAGAAAGGAGAGAGGAAGGAGGGAGGAGGGAGGGAGCCCTGAGAGGAGGGAGCAGGAGGGGCCAGGAGAGAAGAGGGAGGGAGGGAGGGAGCGAGGAGGGTGAAAAGAGAAGCAGATGTCTCCGTAGGCTCTCCTCCCCCTGTAGACAACACCTCCTGAGCTCACCCCTTAAGAAGTCACTCCATTTCTAGAACAGCTCCTCAACCCCCAGACCCCGACAGCTTCCTTGCAGGCAGAGGGCTGGGAAGAAGCCCCACCGGCTCCCGGACTCCTTTGGCCCCACTGCGCTCCGCTCCCCTCGGCCAACAGCGAAACATAATCACAAGTAGGAGACCTTGATCTCTCCCACGTGTCATTCACGGCAAACACTTCGGCCCCCAGTGCTTCAGGTCCAGGCAACATGATTTTTTTTTAAAATTTTATTTATTTATTTGACAGAGATCCCAAGTAGGCAGAGAGGCAGGCAGAGAGAGAGGAAGGGAAGCAGGCTCCTTACCAAGCAGAGAGCCCGACGCGGGGCTCGATCCCAGGACCTCGGGACCATGGCCTGAGCTGAAAGCAGAGACTTGAACTCACTGAGCTACCCAGGTGCCCCCAGGCAGCATAATTTTTAAAAAACCTCTTACTGATACTCTTTTAATTATTTTGTCACAGGAGAGAAAAAAAATTCAACCACGACCCAGCCACCACTCACCTTGCCTCTTTATTATTATTTTTTAATGTTCGACACGAGGCTCGTGGCTTTTTCTCACATCAGCCGGTTTTGCCCGGGGCCCCACAAGACCTTGTTCCCATCTCTACGGGATCCGAGCTGTCACTGTCGAGGGCCACTGATGGCAGCCCGCTCTGGGAAGGAAAGCGCTTTCGCCACAGGCAGATTCAATCTGTCCAGATCATCCACTTTAATCACTTGGTTAAGTAGATAATGCAAAGGATGACAATTTTTTTTTTTGTTTTTTGTTTTTTTTAAATTCTCAGTAGGGACAGAACGATGTTTAATTAGGCATTTAAAAACTACTGTTAACGTATACAGACCTCATCGCAAATGGTTTTTCAACCAGCTCAGTGATCTGAAACACCAATTAGTTTCAATTCACACTTATTATCTGTCCCTCATTAAAGCATTTACTTCAGAATCTAAATTCCTTCGTATTCAAGAAGGTGTTGATGTTTTACTACGATAAGAAGGGTACTTTTTTTTTTTTTTTGTCCTTCTAAAAATGGCATCCCACAAAATATCTTCCTCTGGATTTTCTTTTTCAACTACCCAAGCTTGAGGAGCAGCTTCCCCTGAAAATGCCCTTTGCAGAGACGGATGTCCTTGGTTGGAAGTCCTGTTTGTTCCATTGAAGCCTTTGTGGAGGGCCAGCAATTTCCCTCCCGAGGCAGCCGCCCCCAGGAGCATTCGAAGCTGCAGACCTTCAGGACTCCATGGTCAAGGCCACCCTGACCGCTATGTGGTGCGCGGTCTGTCTGAAAGCCCTTGCCTCAGACGGAGCCAACAGAGCGCTGCTCACTCAGAAGCTCAGCTTTCAGACAATAGAACACAGCCAAGGAAGTCTATCCGTCAGATTTTTCCAGAAATCGGTAGATTATGACAAACAGATAGATTTTTAGGAACTGGCCCACATGATTAGGGGCGCTAGCCAGTCCAAAACCTGTAAATCAGGTCGTCAGGCTAGAAATGCAGGGAAGAGGAAATGTCGCCTTGAGTCCAAATTCCGCTGGCAGCAGGCTAGGCATTCAGGTGGGTCTTCTGGGTTGCAGTCCCGAGAACATTGCTTTCTTCTTTAGAAAACCTCAGTCTTTGCTCTCAAGGTCCTCAGTGACAACTAAGGACGCCCACCCAGACTGCAAAGGGTAAACTGCTCTATTCAGAGTTGGACTGATGTGTTCATCACCTCCAAAATATACCTTCACGGCAACATCAGGCTGGTGTTCGACCACCAACGGGTCGCTGTAGCCCTGCCAACTGGACCCATGAAATAACCATCATGGAAGGAGACCGCACACTAGAGTTTGACTGAACCACAGCTCTGTCATTTAAGTGACTCCAAGACCTTCCTTAGGTCTCAGGTTCCTTATCTGTAATATGCATCCGTGAGAATGAATGAACGGACGAGAACAGAGAAGCCTGACGGCTGCCTCAGGATGAGGAGCATTCGGTAATAACGTTGGATTTCTTCTTACCGATTTGCCACCTGTAATGGACTAAAGGGACACGAGTCATTCTTGGAGCCATCCAAATGTGAATGTAGATAATCATGGAACTGGTCACGTTCTGTTGTATTCGAACAAATACTGTCTGACAGTATGGCTCAGGTAACTTCCAGCTGCTCTGTCTTTGGGGGGAGTTTCAGTCTGGAGGGTCTGTATCGGAATAGGCTGAACTCACTGAGGTAACAGAAACCTTTAAAAAAGTCCAGCGAGGGGCGCCTGGGTGGCTCAGTGGGTTAAGCCACTTCCTTCGGCTCAGGTCATGATCCCAGGGTCCTGGGATCGAGTCCCGCATCGGGCTCTCTGCTCAGCGGGGAGCCTGCTTCCTCCTCTCTCTCTCTGCCTGCCTCTCTGCCTACTTGTGATCTCTCTCTGTCAAATAAATAAATAAATTCTTAAAATAAAAAAAATAAAAAATAAAATAAATAAAAATTAAAAAAAAAAAAAAAAGTCCAGCGAGGGATGCCTGGGTGGCTCAGTCAGTAACCTCCTTCTCCCTCTCTTTCTGCTGCTCCCCCGGCTGTGCTCACTCTGTCCGTCAAATAAATATATAAAGTCTTTTAAAAAATCCAGCAAGATTGCTTTGTACCAGGAAGATAATTTATTAATGTTCCATGAAGGACAGTGATACAGGGTGAAGACTACTACAGTGGAACTTATGCATCCTAATTGTGGGACACTGAATCAGTCACTTGACCTCTCTTCACCTCAATTTCCTGTCCAGGAGATGGGAAAGTTGGACAAAATGACTTTAACCTTCCTCCAATGTCAAATTGGGGTGCATGAGGATCCGTGTTTTCTTCCGGAATGGTTTATATTCATTAAGGAGTATCTGATGTTGGTTAATTCCAATGTTTTAAACTTATAAATGTAGTAGGCATAAAGGTAATCTGAAACTTCAAGTCTAAAAGATTTTATTTTCCTGGGCTCTAGGTCACACGGTGTAATAACTATTTCTATTAACTACTGCAATGATTCCCGTTAAGGGTTCCATTTTTATATTATCTCTTCAAACTTTTTATTCTCCAAAGAGCTTACGACTAAATCTTCCTTTGGCCAATTTGGTTTCAGCTATTTTTCTTTGACAGTATCTAACCTGATATTTATTACATCTGTTCTTTCTCCAATTTAATACTCCTCAGTGGAATACTCTACTTTTAGGGATTAATGGTCCATATTATTACACCTTTTTAATCAGTTTAGATATCACCATTTTTAACTGTTCGGTCTTTGCTTCTAAACCTCAAGGTGCATGAGAGGATAGCTTTTGAAATGGGGTTATTTTCAGGAACAACAGTAAAGCCATATTTTATAAAAAGAACAACAAATGTGTGTTAAGTGAATAAGTAAATAAATGAATGAAGGGAAGGAGGGATGACGCCAAGGACTTCACATCTTATTTGTTGACTGTGCACCCCAAAACCCCTACTACAGGGCGTGCACCATATATTAAAAAGAGGCTTAAAAGATGGGAGAACATATGTACAAGAAAAGAAAAAATATCTAAGTGTGAGCTACAAAGCCATACACCCAGCTCTACCTTCCTATTTCTCTTATCCCATCAACCATCCACACAACGATTATCGCCTGAGCATCTGCTGGTATCTGGCTCTGGTAGCCACTGAGAACATGAGCAAAGTAGGAAGGGTCCCTGCCCTCTGAGAATTCACACCTCCTCCCTTGTCTGCTAAAAACCATACAGTAGGGCAGCAAGTAAAGATGATGTCTTTCTCACAAACTAAGAAATCAGGAAGGTTTTTTTGTTTGTTTGTTTCTGTTTGTTTAGAGCTGTTGGTTTGGTGTTGGCTGTTGGTCATCATGGCATGAACTTACACTGCACTCTTCAGGTTACCAGTTTTGCCTTTGGAATAAAGAATTTAAACTGCGGAACCCTGGAAGGTACTTAGACATTGACCAACACCCAGCCAAAACTGATCATCAGCGGGAAGGAAACTTCCTGGGCATCATTATTAGTCATGACCTCAGGAGACTCACCAGGGGCCTGCAAACAACTCAGGAGGACAGGTGATTTTCCCGGCCTATGGCCACACCAGCTGGCGATCAGTCTGGATAGGTGGCCGCTTCCTGTCACATGCTGGTTGATACAGTACCCCGACAGGTGTATGGCCTTGGAGGGCTGGGACATTGTGTCCGTTGGACTTGGCATGTAGACCTAGTCACTCGCCACCCACCCCTTTGGCACTGCTCTTCTCTCTCTGTCATACGTATTGGTACCCGAAATAACATTAAAAGCAAAATAATTGATTCAAAGTCTTCCTAAATTGGAGTCAGAAAGACATAAAATTCAAACAAGTCGACTGAAACAGGGATTGAGTGCATGAAGAAAAGATTCACTAGGAAATGTGGCTGGAACTGAATCGTCTGGGCTTGTCAACGATTTACAATTATTTATTCAGCCTGGCCATCATCGGTGGCGTCCCTGCTACTTGCCAATGTAGAGCAAGACCCTCAGGGACACAGAGATGGATAGAGATATGGCCCCCACCTCATGGCGTGGCCTCAAACACCAGTCAGATTTGGTTTCTTGTCAACAAACGAAGGGTGAACCGCGTAAGCCTTCAACTCTGGTGTATGCCAGAAAAACACCAGTATTGCAATTACGGCCACATTACTTTTCACCATTTCTCCCTCTGGAAATATAACTGTGTTTAGGATGAATGTTCATTAAAATGCTTGGCGCACACTAGTCATGCTTCCTATGTGAAAACTGGCAACTCACGATGGATGTTAATCGGAACATTAAATGAAATGAACATTAAATGAAACACATCTTCCCAAGCAGGGTTACTAACAGAAGGACACTAAACTTAGACGAGAGACTCATCATAAAAGTTATATGACATAGAAGCTTTTCTGCCGAGAGGATTTCCAAGCATGTAATTTGCAGGCTCTGCTCTCCCCTGCTCAGTCCTGAAATGAGGATTGTTGTCCAGATGATTATTTTAGGCTCAGGAATCCTGCACCATCACCCAGCCCAGCATATAAATGCAGATCATTTACTTCTGTCATGCCTGAAACCCTCTTCTCCTGATTACATCAGTCAGACGAGATGCCTGCCGATCTTCTTCTCAGAGATGGTTCTAGAAAAATGATTTTGAAGACTCTTGATAAACCTCCTTAAAATTCCACTTACAGCTCTAGATATTAGGTACTTCCTTTTGGCAGGTTGAAAATTCATTGAAACTCTTCACCCCCAAGCCAGACCATCTTCCCCCTTTCTAGTCCCAATCTGGCGGAACTATAAGAAATATTCAAAACTGTGCGCGTGTTACTGACCAGAGACAAATTCTGTGTTAAGCTGAGCTTAAATTTCATTTGCTATCATTCAAAAATACTTTTCTTAGTCTATTTTATTATGCAATTTCCCTGCCAACTATTATGCCTTCACAGATAGCTATGGAAGTAGCTCTCCTGATTTTAAGGAACATAACGACTTCCAGAAAGTGTAGTACTAATGCGTCTGCACAGTTAATTCCAATGTTCTCAGCTCCTTCCTTGTCATTAGCAAAATAGAATAGAACAAGTGAACAAACATATTGCTAATCATTGAAATGATAATAACTCAACAGGTAGCAAATTACGTCTGCCTACAGTATCACTTATGTATTTACTTAACAGGACATTTGTTTAATCTGTTTCAAAAAGGATTTCAGACGGCTTCAGTAATTTCTAAAGTATATTCAGTGGGTTGAAAGGGATTTTTAACTGATAACTTATATGAGTGTTGGGTAGAAAATTACATCCAAGGCACTTAGAGCAAATTGCACATCTCACCCCGTGGAAATGACAGCCTGGCTGGAAGGGAGTCAGTGGACTCTAGAAAGGGTCTGAGTTCCTTCAGACTTCCGTAATTACTTTCAATTGTGTAGTTTTCCTGATATTTGAGATTTCTTAAGTAAGCCTCCAAAACGGTTAGCATTACATAACACCGAACCAGTGTGTTCACTGTCCAAAGAATGTAGCTCCCCAGTGCGGCTCCCGTGCACCACCCCCATCCCTCACCCCATCCCCCCCCATCTCCTGCCCCATCCCTTGCCCAGAAGTGCTAGAATCACAGAAGTACCTATTCTCACTTGGTGCTTATTTGGAAATGAGCATTTGGTGACCTCAAAAACCATGTGCTCACTTCTGTCAAGCTTCTTAGCCCCTTTGTGACATAGACCAACACTAACCCTCTCATCATAATCATTAAAAAACAAACAAACATGCAAAAATAAAAAATAAAAAACAGATGATGCTTTACACCAAGGCAATTTATAGGGATGAGTGACAAAAGCAAATAATAAACCGCTGACTTCTTGTCTTCCATTCTCTTTACCAACCGGTCCATCCAGTTTTCTACCAAATACGTTAACGAGGAGTGGACAAGAAGGCACAATTCCTTTTAAAGGCTTAGAAAATACAAACATCCCCTTCCCGAGGCAATTTCAGTTTTCTTTCTTACACAATAGCACAAATATGTTTGAGATTTATTTTCTCTCTGTTTCCAAATCTATGTGCTAAATATATATATATATATATATTTACTTGAGAAACTCCACAATATCTTTTGACACCTGCTTTTCCTCTTCCTTGACATTCTGGCCCTCTTCTGGTTTTGAAAATGGTGCCCCCATTAAAACTAATGTCTGGCTTGTACATATCACTTTCACTGTCATAGGGACGTGCGTAATAGAAATTGACATCCTTGTTCTTTCTCCCAAGTGTGTCCACTTCAGGAAGAGAAGGCTTTATTAGCAGTTAGCCCCACTGTGTCCTAGACGGCCCTGCTGAGTCACATATGCAGAGAGTCCCTTCCAGTATTGATAAAAATACCGAGATGCAGAAAGCAATGGTGAGCAGTGAACAGACTGGACAAGGAGGAGACAGAGAAGAGTGGAAAACGTCGGCTGTCTCCAAGTTAATGGTCCAGTAGGGGGTGAGTAAAACAAATACACAAATAATTGGAGAATGAGGCACAATAAAATAAGCATCAGTAGAAATACGAAATAATTTAAGAGAAGGAAACTCACACTTACTGTGCACCTTCTAAACACTGAGCTGTGCATCCATTTCCATGGATAATCTTACAGTACCATTTTGAAGAGGTATTATTACCTGCACTTGAGAAATGGGCTAATTCAGTCTAATATATTTCCCCAGATCAGGTGGCAGATAAATGGCAAAGCCAGAAACGAAGCCATGATCTTCTGGTTTCAAAGACCGTGCCCGTCCCGCATCACCGCACTACCCAGAAGCTAAAGTGGGACCACGTCTTGTTGAGAGAAAAAACTTCACAGAGTAGCTGGCATTCGACGGCTTTGGTGAACAGACAGGAGTTCCACAGGCGGTGTTTAGAGTCGAGAGGAAAATCCAGGCAAAGGTGGGGACATGGAAAACAGTGAGAGAAGGTGAGGGCACAATGGTCCTGCTTACGTTTAAGGTGACACTGGACAGCACGGCCGAGCATGATCCTAGATCCACAGTGCCGGGTCCAAATTCCCGCCAAATCACTGTGTCGTGAGGCCTAAAACTGGGGTTCAGGATTAAGTACTGTCTTGACTTCTGATACCATCAGAAGGGCTTCAGGGGTCCTACCCGCACATCCTCTTCTCCATGTTCCTCTTGTAGAGAAGGTCCCCAACCAGACGTCACTTCTTATCACCGAGAATAGCCACAGTCCCCGCTCGTCCCTGGGCAGCGGGCTTCAGTTCCCTGCCAGCCCACGGGACGATCCACAAGCCGGCTGCACCCCACCCCCCCACGGGAACCGGGGGCACCCCACCTCCTTGTTACGACAGACCCGGCAGGTTCCCTCTGTCCACAAGTCCCCGTGGGGTCCTGCAAGCCAAGGTGTGTCCTCTATGCCTGAGCTGTGAGAGTGACAGATAAGCCCCCGGGCGTCCTATCTGTCCAGCGTCAGGTGTCGCGGGCTGGGCCATGCCCGTAACTGGAGGGCACGAATCCCTCCTTCGCCAGCAGACTGGAGGGCACGAATCCCTCCTTCGCCAGCAGACTGGAGGGCACGAATTCCTCTTCGCCAGCAGAGCAGAGAGGAGACAAACGGACGGCCACATTCAGCGGTGTGACTGGGGAAGCCACTTTGCCGCACCGTGCGCAGGGCGGGCCCTGACTGCGAAAGTGAGATGAGAACGCTGCCTGCTTCTTTCTTTTACATTTAGTTGAGAGAGGAAGAGCGGGGGAGGGGCAGAGGGAGAGAATCTCCGGCAGACTCCCTGCTGAGTGTGAAGCCCGACGTGGGGCTGGATCCCGCGACCCTGAGATCGTGACCTGAGCCGAAACCAACGCTCAAACCAACTGAGCCCCCGAGGCGCCCGGATGCGACCTGTTTCCCGAGGCTGCTGTGAGGGGCAAAGCCGTGTCTGGCACAGAGTCACCCCACGGAAGTGGGGCAGCTTTCCATCAGGGGCCTCTCACATGTCAGTCCCTGCCTGGACGTGCTACATGTTTTAACATCTTTAATCCCCGTCCAGAAGCCTATAAAGCAGACCCCGTTGTTATCATTGTCTTTTGCCATCAGTGAGGAAACTGTAGTCAGGGGTAGGGGTTACCCATGGGGCGCCTGGACGGCTCAGCAGGTTAAGTGTCTGACTTGATTTGGGCTCAGGTCCTGGGATCGAGCCCCGTGTAGGGCTCCCACTGGACATGGAGCCTGCTTGAGATTCTCTCCCTACCCCCCCCCAACTCCCACCGCTTGTATGTGCTCACGCTCTCTCTCTCTCTAAAAAAGAAAAAGGGGGAAAAAAAGGAAAAGGAAAAAAGAAAAAAAGATACTCTAAGAGTAGGGATTACCCCGCTGCTAAGAGGCTAAACCGTCACAGAGATTCCGGTAGCTGATTCCCGGGCCCTTGCCTGTCGGGGGAGGCCTGACAGGGCCCCGGATCCATCTCCCGATATTAGAGACAAGGACACCCCTCCACGCCCCTTGTTACAGTGCTTGGCAGAAGGAACCCTGGTTCTGTGTGGATTTGCCGGTGTCATTAGAACGCACGCTCCCGAAGGGCAAGGACAGGGTCTGTCGTCCATTACGGACTGTTGGTCTAGTTCCTAAAGCGGCTCCCAGTGCCCGGCAGGTCACGCCCCTGCTCCGCTTCTCCGCCCCCATCCCTGGACGCTACAGATAGCCCTCCCCTTTGGGAACTAGCCCTGGTTTCCAAGGTTCTGCGTTCCCCCTTCTTATCCCCTCTGGGGCCTGTCTACCTGTTCCTGAGACCTAGAATTTCTCTAAAGCTCTGTCCTCTGCCCTTGCTCTGTCACCTGTGCATTCTTCTACAAGAAGCTTACACGGCCACGTTTTAGAGACTCACTCCCCTGTCTGCTGTTGACTGCAAAGTCTGGGTCTTCAACAGCCCTCTCTTTCTCCTGCCTTACACTCACGTGGCTGACCTTCATTCCCCACCAGCTGACCGGTCCCACAAATTCAACCCGTCTAAAATTAACCTCCCTATCCTCTGCCCCATCCGCCCTCCCCTTCTCCTCTTGTGGTCCTGCATGTGTAACTCTTGCGTTTTTTTCCCCAGCACCCAGGCTGGAAGCACGCCGCGCCCATCCACCACCGGCTCGCGAGCTGGGCTGCCCATGGTGTTCTCCACACCAGCGCTCTCCTATTCTGACACCTGCCACAACCCCAGCACAGCTCCGCACGGCCCCCGGCTTCCTGAGGCTTGTGATTGCCACTCACCGGTTTCCCTCCCCCAGTGTTTCTCTGCTCCTTTCCACCTCCACACGGCTGCCTGCTCATTAATAAGCCAAAAGTCTTAGCTGTGAACATTTATGGGGAGTTTGGGGACCGAATAAGACTCCCGGTGTAAGTTTGAAGAGGGATCAGGAGGCAGGCGAACAAAGACCAAAATGCACACATTTTCCAAAAACGTGACTTTTCCAGAAAAGAGTCATTTCTCAGTGAAATCACGAAAGGCGTTGGAGCTCTGTTTCAGGGGTCGGGGATGGGACGTTTTGTGTCTGATAAATAGATCTGAATGACTCCTTCGTTTGCAGATTAGTTTGTCATTGACAGAAAGAGGAGCTCGAAAGAGGAAGCAGAGGCGTAACATAGTGGTAAGTTGAGGCAGGCCTCGGGAGGGATGAGATCCCAGGCACAGGCTCGCTTCCCGAAAGACGAGCCATGCCCTCGGCTTCCGGGCTGTCAGTGGGACAGGGGCCAGGTGGAGGAATTCTGAGATGGAGGGTGAGAGGCCTGAAAAGAAAACTCAAGCAAAGTGGAAACCAAATGAGCTACAGACACGGAGGAACTCAGCAAGACGCCAACACCGGCAAAGTCCTGCTGTGACGTCACGTCCCGGTTTTTCAGCTTCACTTGGGGGCTCAGTGTTGGAGCCCAGGTCAGCCCTAAGGACTTCACTCCGTCACCATCCGGCGGGCTTGCCCTACGCCCTGGAATACTAACCCAGGCTCCTGCCAGAATTTTCATGGGAAAAGACTGGGCGAGAAAGGAAAACCGTGGCAAGAATTGTTTTTGACGTAAACAAGCCGTGTGTGCTTCCCACATATTAGGGAAACAGTTGGATTCCACATCAGGGTCTGGGGACTTCAAACAATGCTACCAGGAAGTTAATGGGACTGGGACACGGAAATTACTATGACTCTCCCCTCCATAAAATAAATAAATAATTAAAGTGTAATTTATCACTTGAGAAACAATGGGGGCTGAGCTGATAAAATACCCAAAGAGACGCTGTGAACCGTTTGATACGGCTGGAGCGGGGTAGACGGTGCCCATGTTTGCGAGTCCTGCCGCTCTCCACAACGGCAGAGGCAGTCTCAAGGGAGGGCAGGGGAGGGAATGTCATTCTGGGGCGCACTTCTGCCTCTAAGTCAGCCACCACGTGTGCAGGTGTTAGGGGTCCGAGTGAAGAGCACGTTGTCACGCCGGATGAGACCCCTTTATGTCTTTTTCACGCACCTTTATGGAGTGTGTGTACGTGGAGGTCGAGGAAGTTAAATAACAGGGTCTGCCCAGGAATTGGATTTTTGTTTTTGAAATTCTGTAGAATAAACTTTTCCTTAACGGATCATTAACATTTCACGGAGTCTGGTTGCCTGCTCTGTGGGGAGCAGCTGACTCACTGAACCGAGGTCCTATCTCCCCTCACCCCACCTCCCTGCCACCCAGGGGGGTGCTGGGCAAGGCCTTCAGCAAAACCACCAAGGACGCAGTTTCTCGGGGGCCCTGAGTCTCACCGTCTCCTCTCCTCCTCGGGAGATGCTCAGGACCCTCCCGTCCTCCTCTACACCCAACAAAAATGTCCTTGGGGCCATTTATTCACGCCAGGGCATACGAGAGACAGCCATCAGCTACCCAACAAAATCACCTCTAATCTGCCAGAGCTCGCACCTCCAGATGATGGCCGAGCCCTTCCCGGGAGTCTTCAGAAGGCTCTGGCTCCCAGCATATCTCCCACCGCCTGGAACTTGGAACCACCTTCAAAGAGACTGTCTCATCTGTTCCAAGGGCCTCGTGGTAGCGGCACTTCCTCCTTGGAGAGCGAGTTGGAGTTCTGGAAATAGCTAAAAGGCATTCTGAACCCAGTTCGCTGAAAAAAGTTGGGTCATGGCTTTTTTGGTCCAAGATGATTTCACAGAAATTCCTTGCGAGTGAAAGCACTTCGGGAACAGGGAGCCAAGCAAGCCCGGGCACCCGACCAGCTCGGAGTAGCTGTGATTCTCCTCGCCTGCCGCACCTGTGCCGGCGGCCTTGAAAGTCAGATGAGACTCACCGAAGTAGTCAGCTGGCAGCAGGCAAGGGTCCCCATCCCTTGCTGAATAGACAGGAGGAGACATTCTGGTTCAGAGGCCAAGTAAGCTTTATAATGCTGACGGGCTGGCTTTGTCCATCTTGCCTGCACCACTTCCCTCAGCTCCCCGCTCCGAGCTGCACACCTTCAGTGCCCAGAGAGCAGACCCTGATTTTTCTACTTTCTCCAGCCCCCGCCCCACTTCCCAAGAAGGACTCTATGTATTCAGGGTAGGTGCCCCCAGTTGTTAAAAGACAGCTTTCCCCCAGAGAAGAACCAATTCTTCTCATCACCTTTAGATACTTGCTTGTCGCCCAAGACCCCCGATCAAATCCAGAAACTGGGGTCTCACCTCATACCTGTTGCTTTTAAATGGGTCGGGGGCAGGGGATACAAACCAAAGTTGAACAGACTTGCCTTCTATCAGGGTCTTCAAGCTCTAGGAGGTCTCAGGCTCACCTGGGAGTTTGTTTAATGAGAGGGCAGCAGGGCGCACTCCTAGAGTTTCTGATTCAGTTGTGAGGCCACCAAATGAATCCAAATCTCTTGCCTGGTCTCCCCAGATTTGGTCGCTTGGTAAGCTTTCCAGATCACCAGGTTGTTTACAGAAGCAGAGGTGCTGCTCCCCCAAACTTAGTGACCATCAACCCCAGTTTGAGGCACTTCTCTCCGCAAACTTGCATGTGGGGGTGAATTTCCTAACTTCTTCCAGCAGCCTGCACACCTGCAGATACTGAAGTGCTTTCTTTTCAAGTATCGGCAAGAGTCATCCAATGTTTTGTCACCCTGCTCCTCAGTTTCCAGGACTGCACACAGAATGATGACTCCTGGTGGGCAGCCTGATATACCCAAGTGAAATTCCCTTAAACCTGGCTGCGTACAAGAAATATCCATGCCATCCCTGCAAAGAGACAGGTCAACTTTATCTGGACTTCTCACTTTGCCAGATGCACTCTCTTTAGTGTTTATATTCTTCCTGCTAGACCTTGAGGCTTTGTTTGTAGGTTATATTTTAAACAACATATTTTATCACCGGCCACCACTGTTCTTAAAATAACTGGCAAAAATGTGAAAGCAATGGTTGCAAATAGGTTTCAACTTAAGCTCTAAGTCCCAGATACTAGTAGTGATGCCTGGAGTCCTGTGTTGAGAAAGATTTTGAGGCTGGACTTCAGATTCAGCATCAATGTGCAATGATTGATTAGTGGTGTCTGCCATGGAAAGGGGGATACAAAGTAGCAAGATGTTCTTGCCATCCTCGATTTTCCAACATACATGTTGCTGAATTTTTTATAGGGATTTATATCTGAAGCTAAGGAATACATCCACATGAAAGTAAACTGGGTCTCCTGGGACACGTGACCATCCTAGATTCTCTAAAATCTTACAAAAGATATGTGTGCCTTCAGTTCTGCTCTGTATAGAAACATGGCTGCCAAGGTCCATTCTGGAAGGAAATACTTCTTTGGTGCCTGCTCACAACACCCCCTCCAATGGGAGAAACAACTTTTCCTACTCTCCAGTAATTCCCACTCCCTGGTTCATCTTTAACATTTAAGGAAGTTTATTGAGTTCACCCCAAAACAAAGTAAATCTAGAGCAGTCACTGTCAACTGGATGAGATTTTTTTTTTTTATCATTAGAACTTAAGGGGAAGGGGGCGTTGCTGGCTGCTAGTGGGCAGAGGGCAGAGATGCTACCAAAAAAAAAAAAAAAAAAAAAAACCTACAATGCACCCAACAGCTCCACAGCAAAGAACCACTGGACCCGGATGTGAATAGTGTTGAGCTGAGAAACACTGACTTAGAGAATCAAAATCCAGGTCTCTGAGCACCTGATTCAACCAATAATAAACCCTTAATTTATGAATCACTAAACGGAAAATGTAATTCTTCCAATAAGAGGAAAATGAACCCACTTCTTGTTTTTGACCTAGGGAAAGTGCTATCTATATGTTGTTTTCATCAAATTAAGGAAACTGTTTCTCAACTCCTCCTACCCTAGTATTTCTGCAAAACCAGGCATAGGACTTTCACCTTTTGATCTGAACACAACACCTGTGGCCCCAGCAAATTTGTTCAGGAGACATGGTTGGGAGGGTAACTTACCACTCCTCTCATGGTTAAAAAGGGTCAGACTAAACAAAGCACTCCTTGGCCCCCCCTGCTTACTTGTAGTAAATGATAATTGTAGTTTTCGCCATCTTCAAGATCAAAATATTTAAAGGACTTGTGATTCCCACACCAATAAAAATGACATGTTTAAAATGCTACAATCTTTAAAAAATAAATATTAAAACCTCAATTCATTTAAGACATCGGTGGGGGGGGATCTTTGTGGGTTTTTTTTTTTCCTTTCCTGATCAAATAAGGAACAAAATCAGTTACAACACTAGATTTTGAAAACACTCGAAACTTTAGCATTTTATTGTAATGAGTCTGTGGCTTTGCAAGGCAAGCTGAAAAGTTAGGATAATCAACTGGATCCCAGAGGGAAGAGTTCACTTGTGTAAGCACTGGTTTGGGGAATGCATATTCTGTAGAATCAAAGATTCCAATAGTAGCTGGGTTTTCTCAACCCCAAATTCTTCTAAGATGCATAATTGGCTATTGTACAGTTAACTGAGAAGGGCCTTCAGAGAAAACAAAAACCAAAGTTCTTTTAGATCTTCACAAACATGAGAAGCAAAGCTTTCAACTCTCGCCAAATGCCATTTACCACGAATTTCTTACAATATATTGTTTAATCATAAAGCTTTATCCTTGATACGACATGTGGTCCTGGAAGTTCAAAATTATAAACCAAGACTCCAGGACTTGCAATCGCAGACAGACTCTGACCAACACAGGGCATGTGATACTGTGTGTTGTAAAAAGCTACTGAGGATAAGGCTGAGCTGTGTGGGATTTGATTAAAGTCTCCCCCAAGTGCTCTGTGAGTGTGGCATGGAGAAAAGTGGGTAGGTCCCTCCCAGTGGATGCAATGGCAACTCAGTAAGAATAGTTATTATACGATTACAAGAAGGGTAGTTTTTCTGGCTCAAAGCCTCCAGTGCTTAAAAGAATTCTGGACTCTCTTGGGCTCCAGAATTATCCTTTCCTTGGACATTTCCCACGGCATCCTCAAGGACTATATACTCCCCATCACTGACAACTGTGGTGGGAACAGGGAGCAACAGCTTCCATGCCATCTAAGACAATCCATTGAAATGGGGCTACAACTCATCCCCGTAGCTCTCCCCTTCCCCCATCCCTACCTTCATCTTGACCTCAAACCCATTCCCTGCTCTTCTCCAATCTCGCCAAACACTCAATCCTGATGTTTTGTCCCCAGCACCACCCTCCCTTGTCACTTTGCCACCAGTGCAATCCACTAGGGGGTTTACATCAAGCCCTCTCTCTGGTTCCCGCTGATGCTGAGACAAGACGACCTTGGGATCCCGGTGTGGCCAGTGACCCCCTGGAGGTGTTTGCTGACTGGATCACGTAAGCACCCAAGCCCAGATGGGCAGCTCGGCGATGAAGGAACATTTTCATTTGGCTTTGAAAACTCGGTCTGGTTGATGTGACAGAGAGGAAAAGAGATTTTCTTTTGCCGCCTGAAGGAGTAGGAACAAAAAAATCGCAAGGCAAAGGTGTCAGGACATTTCTAGCAAATACTTGGTCCAGGAACTCAGCAAGGAAGCTGGAAGCAATGCTTAAAAAAGAAAAAAAAAAAAAAAAGTTTTGTTTTGTGCAACAGGCCGAAGGAGTTATTCTTGTTTTGAGGTCACAGTGGTTAGATGATCAAAGTGTTTCGGGAAAATTAATTAGATGGTGTTATGGGTTGGGATGCAGTGTGGGTAGAAGAGACAAGTCCGTTCGGAGCCATCAGTGATGAGGCGTGAGGTGGGGAGGCCCGGCCTGGGTGGTAGGAGACGGGAAAGGCACTGCAGGAAGAACCAGCAACAAGCAGCATTGCCCAGGACGGGTCCGCTCTCCTCGGGGGGAGGGGGAAGGGCACGGGATCAGAGGTGACCAGCAGGGCATCAGGCCTGCTCTCCATCAGCTGCCTTGTTGGGCCAGGTGGGGAATGTGGGGCCCCCGCAGTCCCTGGAGAGGGTCAGCGGGTGGTACTGCCTAGTCACAAGCTGTCATCGATGATGTCTCCCTGGTTCTCAGCACGCCCGGGTCCTGGCCCAAGTTTGCCCCCATCTACCATTCGGGTTGAGTCTGTTCAGATTAAATCTAACCGTTTAGAACTGACCTTCCCTCTGCTTTTGAGGTGCAAACCCTCATTTTCTGAAGCCATCCTGAGGATTCTCTCCTTCCCCAGTCCTTTTTGAGCCCTTCGAAGCCAGCCTCGTGGGCCTGGTGCAAACTGCCTGTTTTTGCAGGGTCCGATCTAAATCCCAACCTCTTCCTTTCCATCCAGAGGACTTGGGGCAAGTCATTTAAACCAGTGGGGACTCAGTCTTCCCATTAAAAAAAAAAAGAGGCTGACAGTAGCTCTGCAGGAGCGTTATAAACATTAAACAGCACGCCACAGCAACCGGCACACTGTGAAACAGTTACATACTTGGTGAGAAAATATGCAAAATGAAGTGGGCATTCTGTTGTTATTAAGACACGTACACAACACTCTGAAGTAAGTATTCTCAACTCGTCTATACCTAAGGAGTTGTTATAAGTGTGTATATTTATGCGTAGTTGAATATATGTATATTATATAAATACATTGACCTAAAAGAGTAAAAATAAATAGATAAATAACCACAAATAAATCATCCTGCCCTTTAATCTGTTACATAAAGACCCAAACACACCCGGGCTCAGTTCCTTCAAATACCGCTCCGCACAGTTAGGGTCCCAGGCCGCTCCAGTCATGTTCACGCCCATGAACTGGTAGGTGTAAAAAGGAAAAAGAGTCAGTTGATTCTAATCCCAGTTTAAGAAAGGGAATTCTAAAATATCAATGTATCATAACTCTTTTTAAGTAAGTAAGCTAGTACTGAGCCTTTGAGTAAAAAGAGACGTAGGGGGGAAAAAATGAATCTTAACTATTTTAAAATAATAAAAGTTGGTCTTGTTTTTTGTTGTTTTAAATTACCTCTCTGTTTCTCAACCCCAGGCCAGCCTCCCCCTGCACTTGGGAGAGTCCTGTTCATCATTTTCAGCACAACCAATCCATTTACAAATGGGCCCATTTCTGAAAATAGACCTTAACATAAACACAAACCCTTCCCAGAAATCAGAACTTAAATAAGAAAAACAAGTCTGTTTGCTAGAATTTCTTTGGTTACTCAGCTTTTCCTTCTCCCTTTCTGCTCATTTGAGGGAACGCATTGACTATGAGGAAACCACAGTAGCCCAGTGTTCCTTTACCTCCACCAAGGAAAGAGAAGAAAACTCAAGATGGCGGCTTCTGAGTCACTTACTTACACAGAAAGTGCAAGCGGAAGGCTGTGTTCATGGTGTTTATGATGGTTTGTGTACCTCTGGTAAACATTTGATCTGTGCTTGCTCCTTACTTGTAAAGCCCCCTTCAAAAGGAGTCTTATGGGTATAGATCTTCACCACCACCCCCCCAACAGAAAGCTCTCTTCCCCATCCGAAGTCTGGGGCTTTAATCTCCCTGACCCCCTGCTTGCTCATCTCTGTGCACACACAGGAAAGTGGTGCTCTTCAGCGCCTAGCGAATCTCTTAAAACTTAAGGAAATGTGCTTTTTTAAAATTTCATTCTTCCTCCCTAAGGACTGCTGATAATGATTGGGTTCTGAAGAGATGTGGGTAATGTAGGCAATTCATGACCATTTTTATTACTGTTTAAGTTTTGAATTAAAGATTTGGTATTTCAGAAAAACAGCTTGATATATTAGCATCTGACCTGAATTTTTATGGTGTCCTTTGACTGTTTTAAACTTGGCAACTCTACTCCTCTTTAAGCCCAGCCAGGTGTCGGCAGCAAGCTTCAGCCTTGATCCGTAGACAGATCCCCCATGATTACTGATAGTCCACTGGTTTTGCAGAAAAATGTAATAACAATCTTTTTAAAGATATGTATTGATTTTAATTAAATACTGATCAATTTTGTACAGTAGAAGAATTAGAAAATATATCAACCAACCCCTCAGAAATAACTACTTTTAACATATGGGCATAATTTAGTCTAGTCTTGTTTGTCTGTGTTTTCTACATGCTGGAGACTGTTCTTTATATACAATTTTATATCCTACTTTTGTTTTCCTTTAAAACCATGTCATTAGGAAGGTCATTAAACACCCTTCACAAACATTTTAATGGTTACATAATATTTCCTCATATGGATATACTTTACATTAATTATCCAAAATGGACATTGGGTTATTTCCTACTTACATTAACACTGCCATAAATACCACTATTCATAAATCTCTATCTGCACTTCTAAACATTTTCCTAGGTTCCTGGAAGCAAAATTTCAGGAACAAAGGATCTTGGGTTTTAAGACCATTTTCCTCCACATTTTAAAATTGGACTGACTTCTATGGTTTGATACAAGACGGTATTTCACTGTTGTGAAGGAGAAGACACAGACCTACCACTTTCAGTGGGAAAACACCAAGGCCCCATCGCCAAACATTTAAAAAGTTCCATGCGGGGAGCCTAGAGTTTCCTGTGTGCTCCTACAGGTGTCTACACGTGTCTTCTCACTTTTGCCATTTGATTGATGCCATTGTTCAAAATTTTCTAAAAACCCAAGTTACAAAAATATAACTTTTGCCAAAACATTTTGGATGATATGGAAAAAAGGTAAAATAGTCGTCTCTGAAGAGACGGACAGAGGAGGGTGCAAAACGAGAATTTTACTTTTGCTTTACTTCTTTCTCTGGTTTTGGAACTTTCTGAGTGCACGAATTGTATCTTTTAAATAGCAACGAGGGTGAGGTTCATATTGTGACTACAGATTTCTTACTGTTTTCTTAAATAAGAGGTAATTTTTGAAAAAATAAACAAAAGGATCTATCATCCAATTTATAATGTGAGAGATTAGTAGAAAAAGCCAATTAAAAAGTTCAACTGTTGACAAAATTGTTCATGGTAAAATACAAATAATAAAATAATAAAAATGTAATTTTAATAATGGATAATAAAAATGTAAATATTTTAAAAAATAGAATCATCCTCATTAAATGAGATGTGTGAAGTTCAGCAGGGGAAATTTGCACTTATTGAACAAAAGGCCAAGAAATAAAACCCTAACTGTACAACTGATAAAATTTTCATCTTCTAATATCTGATGCAGATGAACGTTTTCAGGTCTATGAGCTCTTGTATTTCCTCTTTTTAAAACCGTTCATGCCCTCTGCTATTTACGTCTTAGGCTCTTGCTGTCTTTTCTTATTGATTCGCCTTACTTTTTGTATTACAAACCTATTAATGATTCATGTGCAATGTGTATTGCAATTTTTTTTCAGTCAGCTTGTTTATGAAGCATTGCAATGACTACTTTGCTTCTTGCATCATTGTCCTAGTCATTCCTGCTGGAAGTTCCAAGAATACGTACTTAGCATCAGCCCCTCCGATGCAGACCTGGGGTACCTCTGGGCACTGGGCATCTGAACTCTGTTCCATGTTTTGCCACAGTCCATGCCCCAAACATAACGGAGTACCGAGTGTCTATTCGCTTCCTAGGGTGGCCCTCACAAGGTACCACGATCTGGGGGGCTTAACCAAAAGAGAGATTTCTTTTCTCACCGTTCTCGAGGTAGAAGCCCCAAGTCAAAGGGTCAGCAGCCTTCCAAGGCTGTGAGGGAGAATCCGCCGCAGCCTCTCCCCAGCCACCAGCGGTTTGTTTCCGGTCTTTGTCTCACGGATGCCCCAGCTCGATCTCTGCCTTCCTCTTCATGGTGTGCTCCCCCCGTGCACATCCCTGTGTCCAGACTCCCCTTTTCATAAGGACACCAGTCGTACTGTAATAGCAGCTGACCTAGTGGCCTATTCCGAGGCACCGGAAGTTAGGACTTGAACATCTCTCTTTGCGGGACCACCGTTGGGCCCAGACAAGTAACCAAGACCTGGCTGAATTATTCCTGATTCTTGGGGCAAAACACAGAATCCCCTCTAGTTATTTTTAAAACGAAATAAATTTATTTAAAGACATGAGGTGACCCTCAAAACCTCTGGGTGAGCAAAGAGCCAGGCTTGGGTGAGCCAGGCTCGGACGCTGCGCCACCCAAAAGAATCTAGTAGAAAACGGTCTGGTGGCAGGAGCGCGTGACCCACGGCTGGTGGCAGGAGCGCGTGACCCGCGGCTGGTGGCAGGAGCGCGTGACCCGCGCCTGCACACAGGGCGCCAGCACTCCGAAGGGCCCCGCTCTCACCGTCCTAAAACGTTGACAGTCTCATCCTTGAGCTCGTGTGTTGGGAGGCCCAGAGGGATGCACACGTTCAGGAGAGCAGGTAACAAAGGCCGCGCTCCGTCCTCAGTGGCCTCGTTTGCCTGTAGCATTCCCTGCACCCGGGGCCCCCCATGTCTGGTGGCTCCGAGGGGCTGGGAGGCAGGCCAAGGTCCGAGTTGAACCTAGGAGGAGTGAGCACTGACAGACAGCCCAGGCCGCACTGTCCGTGTGAGGTAGAACTTGCTTCCCACCCGGAAAGCAGGCCACTGAGGGGCTTCTCGCCTCCTCTCTTCCACTCAGCCGGGAACCCAGCAGCTCAGCTGCCGACCGACCTCTGAGAAGGAAAGGAAAAGACAGGGCAACTGTTGCCCCACGGCGCGCGGGGGTCTGACGCTGGCTGAGGTCGGTGTGCTGGTGGCAAGCGCGCGTTCCAAGGAGTGAAATTGAAACAGTTTGTGCAGCTTTCTTTCCGCTGTTCCGGTAAGTTCAGAACACACACGCGTGTATGGGCCAGGAAACACCCCCGTCGTGCTGTGATTCTGTGCCCTCCTTAAAGGCTCTTCTTACACTTAACGCTGGCCTTGTAGAACATGAGCGTGGGGCGCCTGGGGGCCTCCGTCTTGGGCATCTACCTTCGGCTCAAGTCATGATCCCAGGGTCCTGGGATCCAGCCCGGCACAGGGCGCCCTGCTCAGGGGGAGCCTGCTTCTCCCTCTCCCATTCCCCCTGCTTGTGTTCCCGCTCTTGCTGTGTCTCTGTCAAATAAATAAATAAAATCATTTAAAAAAACCATGAGGATAAAGATAAGATTCATGCCAATTACTCAGCCTTTTATTTTTACTTACAAGGATATTAAAGAGCAAATAAGACATCATGGCAAGCTGGGAAGAAATGGCAGAAGAAAACAGAGGCTTTATTTTTGGACACCTTAGACAGCTCTGTTTTCATAGCCCGCCCCCCATCACGTGGCCTGTCTAGGAGAAGAGCCCAGACCCGAGCCCGCGGCCCCCGCAGCCCGACTCCGGCCCAGCCACGCGGGAGACGAAGCGCCGCCGCTGGAGCACAGGTGTGCTGGCCGCGCCCTGACACCGGACCGCGCGCTGGGCGTGACCCACCGCGACGGATGACCCGACCCACCCGACCCACCCGAGCTCCCCGGTGAGGATCAAGTGTGTGAGCTCCGCGCGGGGGACTCGGGTGGAGCCTGCCGTCTTGCCTTTCCCCGCCGCGGCCCCTTCCTCCACCTGCCCGGCAGCACTCCAGGTTCAAACCTCTCCTCCTCCTGCTTCCTCTCTCTAATCCTGCCGGGAAAGTCTCTCTGATTTCCAGGGCTCGGAGATGAGAATGGGCCCGCCCTGATAACCCGGGATAATCCCGGTGCCCGCAGTCAGTCCGGCCATCGAAGTCCCTGGGCACGTCCACCTCCAGGTCTCAAGGAAGGGCAGCTGCCTGGTGCTGCTTACAGACCAGGTGGAACCCTTTTTTTTTTTTTTTTTTAGGATTTTACTTATTCATTTGGCAGAGAGAGAGAGCGAGCGAGCACAAGCAGGGGGAGCAGGCAGAGGCAGAGGGAGAGAGAGAGAAGCAGGCTCCCCACTGAGCAGGAAGCCCCACGCGGGACTGAATTGCAGGACCCGGGAACACCACCTGAGCTGCAGGGAAGTGCCCAACCCGCTGATGAGCCACCCAGGCGCCCCAACAGGTGGAACTCTTGCAGCAAGGGGGTTAAAGAAACACGGTCTCTGGTCCTCCTGGCTGGGTCCTGCAGGAAGACAAAGCAGGTGCCGAGAAGGCAATCCATGTTCCCTGTAACAGCAGGGTGGTTGGAGGGAGATGGCAGAGAGAAAGGAGAATTCTATAGGACAGGGATGCCAAAGCCACGTAGCCTAATGCAGCAGGAGAACAGGCCATGAGGGCGTGGTCTGCCATCCCTACGAGGTGGCCCTCAGCCCTCGCACTAACAGGACTGGGTTTGTAATCTCTCACCATACTCCAAAGGAAGCAATTACCTCTGTTGTCTTCATTCCCCTGCTATTGTCAGATACATATATTTTTCACCTTATTAAATATTCACAATAATCATGTCGGAGAGAGATTAAGATACTATAGAAAACATAAAATTTACATACAGCTTTTGCTTTCTTTAAGTTAAAGTGGAACTTTAATACCTGGTTATTATTTATGGTGATATTAAATCTGGTTGCTCTTTTTAATGCAGCTTAAATTGCTAGAGAGGCATAAAGCAACAACAACAGAAAACAATTTTAGTAACACCTAGAAGCAGGCAATGTGATTTAGGCTAAAAGCCTAAAACTTAATTAACTCTGCCGTAATACAGCAAAGGCCATGCACATGTGTTAAAGAAATCAAAAAGATGGAGGGGGAAATTTACGCCTACATCAATAGCAATTGCGTTTTTATACTGCTGATTTCAGAGTAAGCAAAGCATTAGAATCAGGGAGTATATTCATTTTTAGTCTGCACCTAATTTTTTGAAGTGGAGTATTTCCAGCTAGGAAAAGGCAGGCAACGATTTAAAAAGAAAATGATTTCTAAATGCTTTCGTACAAAATTGTAATTTTCACACAACCTAGATGAGCCACGCACACTGAAAACCTTACAATCGCAGATCTTTTATTAGGGATGCTGGGGACAAGGGCAGAGGGGAACTAGGCAGTGTTGTGAATTAGCCTTGCTGTTCAGCAAGCAGAGGTGGGTGATCAAATACCAGGATTCAGAAAGAAGAGAATCTCCCTCGTGGAAGTGAGGTTTATTTCTTTGTAAAGACACTCTCTGTCGTGGGATCGGCAGGCAAGTCAGGCAAATCCTTGCTTTATGTGGAGCGGAGAATGGAGGTGTTTTCTCATCCTGGTTGGGATGAAAGGCATCTCGCAGTGGGGTCCTCAGTTCACTCCCACCCAGTGCAGCGGGGCTGGAGATGAAGGTCCCTGTGTGAGGCCAGAGGAGGGGGGCACAGAGGGCTCAGCCTGAGCCGCTCCAGCCCCACAAGGTTTTCCTTTGATCGGATTCTAAATATTCAGCATATGTAAAAGCTTGTGAGGCAGACGCACCACCGGGACCCAAATCGTCATAGTAACAAGGCAGCTCCGTGGGGATCCCCAGGAAAGGGCTGGACATGAAGGAGGAGGATGGTGAGCAGAGGACATCAGTCCTTTCATCTTCCTGGAATGTGCCCTTGTGTCCCGACAGAGCACACACAGGTGAGATCCCAAAATAACTACAGAATGGGGATGCAGTCCCAAATAGAAACAGGCCTCCTCCATCACAGCACCCCCCGCCCACCCGGCCCCCTTCGTTGGGAAACTTTCTGATTTATCCCTTCTGTCACACTTGACCTTCCTTACTCTCCTTCTCCCAGAGACAGCTCTTCCCCAGGGACGATGAATAAGATTCTGTCCTTCCTGGGAAGTCTGTGGACGATCTATGGAAAAGCTGTGTCTCCAGAAGGTTCATGAGAGTGGCACCCACAGCAGAACTTTAGGGTGCTGGGGCAGACTAGTGACAGATCGTTATCATCAGGTGGCCTTTTCAGCGTCCCCTCCGTCTCTACTGTCTGGTAATCACCATCACCATCCAGTGTTAACGTGGCTGGTCTTCCTCAAGCAACCCCGAGGAGGGAGAGGAGGCAGATCCCAGTCCCGAAAGTCCTGCAGAGGACCCGGGTCTGTGGCTGGGACCACGCGGCTGAACGAAAATGCACACGTTTTAGCTGTGGAGCTGTGGCTGAGGAAGCAGCTCCTTCAGACTGGGGCAAAGTGTGGGGAAACGAGAGGAAATGTCCCAGGGGGAGAGCGTGGGGTCAAGGGCATTGAAACCTGAAGTGACTGAGAGGTGCATGTCAGGCATGGGGTGTACCCGGCAAAGCAGCCTGTGCACACACATCCTCAACAGAGACCAAAGTCAGGATGGCACGATAAAGGCGGTTTAGAGCCAAATTAGGGAGACTTGAATATATAATACAAAGAAACGTGATTTGGCCCACACAGCAAACACCTCATCTAGATGGAAGAGACATGACCCCTTCCCTTTAACAGACAGGGAACCTGAGAGGCCAGAGCACATGGCTACTGGGCGGCAGGTGTGTGCCTCAGATCCAGACACCCCTCTCCGGTCCCCCCATCTCCGACAGCCTGCCCTCGTCACGTGGACCAGCCCCGCAGGTGACCTTCAGTGCTGCTCATCCTGGTAAACTCAACTCTGCCCACGGCTGTTGTGGGGTGAAGTGAGTCCCCCCAGAAAGACTTGTTGCAGATGTTGTTCTTGGTTCCTGTGAATGTGACCTTGTTGGGAAAGACGTCTTTGCAGATGTCAATTAGGCGAAGTCTCCGTAAAACCGGACAGTTCATCCTACATGACTGGTGTCCTTACAGCAAGAGAAGAGACACAGAGACAACACAGCGGGGAGACGGCCACGTAAATACCCACACTCGTGATAAAGGCAGAGGTCCGAGTGATGCAGCTTCCCCCTAAGGCCACCGAGGACTGCCGGCCACCCCCAGAAGCTGGGACAGGGCTGCGCTGAGACTCCTAAGGCAGCCCCCAATTCCTCGCACTTGATTCCAGAAGCCCTAGGACATGAAGACCGTGTCCAGCGCAATTCTGGAGCAAACCCAGCTCTCTGTGTGTCTGGATGACTTCAAGGATGGGGTTTACAGAGACTCTGTAAGGATTCACAGGGCTCCTTCCGTCTAACAGTCAAATCTGGAAGTCACCCCACCTTCTGGGGGCTCCCCTCACCCACCCCAGGGCCATGGGTTTGCTCCTGTCCCTAGCTGGTCCCATTCAGAGCGGGATAAAAGTCAGTTAAGTATTTTCCAAAAAGGTAACATGGGCCAATCTCAGGCTTGTAACTTGTCAGATCATTTGAGTCCGGAAAGAGAAACGTTTGACTCAAACAAACATTTGAAAAGCAACTGGAAGACACTCACCGTCCCAGCCCCTCCTGCTTGGGCCCTGAAACAGACTCTGATCTAAACTGCCTGGTGTTTACACACAAGCTTCATCCCAGAAACAAACACATTGCGGAGTTAGTAAAACTGTAAGGATGCCAAGACAGAAAACTTAGAGGGCAGAAAGTCAAAAGAAAAGGGCTGACTTTTCTAAAAAATACAGAAACCAAGACCAAGTAACAATAATTGTTCTAGAATTCAAAACAGCTTGGAAGGTAGCTTCTTTGCCAACGATGGAAAACTCACTGGAGAGACAGAAGAGAGGCAAACTCTAACCAAATGAAGAAAAGCAGGAAGGGGGTAGGGAGGAGGCCCGCAGGGATTCGGTGTGCATGATGTCCAGCAACATCCAAGTGGATCTAAGTACCTTGGTCCTCCCGCAGCCCAGGAGAAGCCCAGGAGATATGACAGACTTCGTTTTACAGACGAGAAAACACACACACTTCTGTGCAAGTCACAGAACTGAGGAGTGAAAGATCCCTATTTCAAACTCCTAGCTGAAGATTTAGTGTTTTGGTTGTTTTTTTTGTTTCTAGTTATTTTTCCCCCCAAGAATTCCCCAGCTGAGGCAAGAAGAGTGGAATTTTGGCATCCTGATTAAAGCCTATCAGTGCATGAGAGGAATACGCAAAGGAATTAAAATGAAGACTGTATACTCTGGTGTGGGGCTGTTTCTTTCTTCTTCTTCCTTTAATATGGATGATGAGAAACGAGAGCTTCCCAGCAAAAACCAGAAAATTGAGTTCTGCTGGAATGTCTTCGTTCTAAGACACGTGTGAATAAAGCAGGCGGTAATGCCAGAGGGAGAAGTCTGCTAAGGAAAATGACAATATGTTTCTTTTTTCTTTTTCTTTTTTTTTTTTTTTTGGCCTGCCTTTGAATCTTAAAATATTTGGCACAAACCTTCACAATAGTTCAAAGATATTTCCTACCAGCTGTAAGTTAAGTATTAGAAGAGAATGTCCTCATTGTGAATACAAACACAAATGGGGGGCCATAAAGCTGTCGGTTTCAAAGAAGGTGGTGTTTCTCGTGTCGCTGGTATGCTCAGAAAGAAGCCCGAGCACCGTTCTTGGCTTCGCGCTCATCTGTGACCCTTGTGTCGAGGTGCCTTTGCCCTCAAGCAAGACGATACTCTCTAGGAACTTTTAAACACTTTGCTTAACTCCAAGCGAGGCGGGCGGGCAGGGATGGGCGCGCAGGTCGTCCACACGAGCGTTTGAAGCCTCCCTCTGCCCCTCCGGTGTCAGGAAAGTCAGTTTCTTCTCCTCTGCACCCTTAGCCATGAAGTGAAGATATCACCCAGCTGTTGTTAAGACTAAATTAGATATTTTGTGTAAAATGCTCGCCGTCCTGGACTGAATGGTTACCCTCCCTCTCCTGTTTTATGTTTACTTCTGACCCCTGGAATCTGTGACTGTGACCTTGTTTGGAAAAAGGGCCTTTACAGATGTAATTAAGTTAAAGATCTTGAGATGAGCTCATCCTGGATTTCCCAGGGCAGGACCTAAATCCAAAGACAAATGTCCTCCGTGGAGGCAGAGAGGCAGGAGAGCAGATCCGATCCGGACTGGGAGGAGAGGCAGAGATCTGAGCGATGCAGACCCAAGCCCAGGAGATCTGGGGCCTCCGGAGGCTCCATGAGATCACGAGCGGATTGCCCCCTGCAGCCTTCATCAGGAACTAAGCCCTGCAGACCCCCAACCTTGGACTTCTAGCCTGCAGCACAAGCAGAGAATAAATTTCCCAGTTTAGTTTAGGACAGCCAAAGGAAACGAATACACCTGCTCAATTCTCAGGAACGGTGGCTTCTGTCCTCTCTCGTTGTCCCTCACCAGCCTCAGGGAGGCCCCGTCTCTGTGGAGCGAGGACAGAGCTCTCTAGCCGACAATCTGCCACGTGCCCCGCTTGTGGGAAAGAGAAGAAATCACCTGCACCCCCCCCCGCCATTGTCCCCAGGCGTCCCCACAGTGCACAGGAGCCCCATCGCGCCTTAGTGAGGTCCTGCAGGGAACGAGAGGCCGCTGTGATGCCCGCTGTCCATTACGGGTACAGATGGCCCTGTCGCCTCTGTGCCGGACACTGTCCCCATGCTCCCCACTCACAAGCACCTGCAACCTCCGTAACCAGTTTCGGAGGCACATCCAGCCCCGTCTTACAGAAGAGAAGAAGGGTGCCCGGAGAGCTTGAGTCACGTGCTCACAGTCACGAAGCCGGAGTCGGGGCGGGGGTTGTGTCCAGCCCTCCTGACTGTGGAATACACGCTATAGTCACGATGTCCGTTTTCCGTGGCTGCCCACATGGTCGTGTAACACATGGGCGTGCAACAGAGGCTCATCGTCTCACGGTTCCGGAGGCCAGAGGTCTGAAATGAAGGCGGCCTCGGTTGGGTCCCTCCGGGGCCCATCTTCTCCGTTCTCTTCACATGGTCTTCCCTCTCATGTGTCCGTGTGTCCCAGTTCCCCTATTGACAAGGACACCAGTCATCTTGAACGACAGGCTGCCCCGAGGACCTCATGGGACCTTGACCTCTGTAAATCCCTGGCCAGACAAGCTCCTGCTCTGCTGCGTGAGGCGAGGGCCGCATCTGAACTTCACCGTCCAGCCCGCACCAAGCACGACACCGCGCCGGCGCTCAAACACGAAACCTGAACGACTAAGCGAGGGCGAGCGGCTGTCCCTCCTGCCACAAGTCACCAGCTCGGAAGCACCCTGCAGTCTGAGCTCATGCGAAACCAGCAGATCCGGCCACCGCACGCAGAGGGTGTGAGTGCAGGCCGTGGGCATCGGATCCTGGCTCCGACACATCTGCATTCTGGGACTTTGGGGAAAGATTTCAACTTCTGAGTTGAGCCTCTGTCTCCTCTTGAGAAATAAATACAGTCCCCATCTCCTAGGGCAGTGGGAGGGTGGGGTGCGTGAGCCCACGTAGAGCTTAAGGCCCATAAGGGCTCCGAAGGTGCCGGCCCTGTTCGTAGCTACCGCTGTCTCCCTCCTCTGTCCCTGGCCCACTTTGCTCATATCCTTCACTGACCTCTTCCATGGGCCGTTCGGAGTTTGCCCCCGGATGGGTCCCTGCCCGGGATCTCAGGCCTGGATTTCCCACAGCACTGCCTCACCATCCTGCCCCTCCCTTTTTACCATTAATGGGAACCAGTCTATGGCCATACCACCCTGAACACGCCCCATCTCGTCTGATCTCGGAAGCTAAGCAGGGTCGGGCCTGGTTAGTACTTGGATGGGATACCATCAATGGGAACCAGCCTTTTCCCAGGAAAGGGTCTTTGTGGAACAGGGCAGAAGCAGGTCTGGGCGTGGGCAGAGCTGAGCAACCAACGGCTGGCCATCAGCTGGCAAGTTGTACAAATTCCAGGGTCCAGAAAGGCAGAGAAAACTCAGCCTGGACTCGAGCCAGTGTCTGTATCCAAAAAGGTATAATTCCGCTGAATATATTCATTTGATACTCCAATGAAAATTATGAAACTGGCAAACCAGATATGAAACTGGCAAACCAGATACTGAGATTTTCAACTGAGAATATGATGTCTTATGTGCCCATCCAAATGCAAGGGCCAAGGTCAAAGATGGTATGACTACAAACACCAGCAGAATGGGGCTCGGGGCCACTACGCAGGTCGGTTTAATTGGCTCAGCAAACATTTACTGAGAATCAAGGAATCGTTAGAGCCAGTCCTAAAAAACAAGGGCCTAGAAGTAGACATGGAGATGAGCGTGTCCGTGCTCCCTGGGCTCTCACCGTAAGAGGGGAGCAGGCGCGTGGACACTGCAGGAGGCACGTGGGCACACGGTTCAGCGGAAGTCCTGGGAGGGGTGGCCCACCCAGTCAAGGGGTCCGGGGAACCACACAGGGACCACGGGCAGGCTGGAAGAAATAGGAAGAATGAAAGAGTTTCCAGGAAGAAAGTGGAAGGGAAAATGGAGAGAGCAGTGCGGTCAGCCCCTGCAGGCAGAGGGAAGAGCCACAGAAGCTTGAAAAGCCACTTGTTTCTACTAACCAGAGAAGTGGGCAAGGGCAGTGTGGAAATAGAGCCCCGGCGGTCTGTGGGAATAGAACCCTAGCAGTCCTCGGGCAGAGGCCGGAGACCAAGGGCTCGGAACTGTTTCGTGGCTGATGTGAACATTCTCTTACGAGTAACAGGAGGCACATACGTGTTTTCAACAAGGAGTCAAAATCAGATTTGGATCCGAAGAACCACCCATCACGGAGGATGGGCTAGGGCAGTGGTTCTCAATCTTTGACATCAGAAGAATTTAATCGGGAAGGTTTGTTCAAACACCGACCACGGAGCCCACCCCTAGAGTTTCTAACTCATTAGGTGCCGGGCGCTGCCTGAGCATTTGCGTTTCTAATCAGTTTGCAGCTGCTGCTGCTGCTGCTGGTCTGGCAAGATCCCTCTGAAAGCCAGGGCAGGAGTCTGCAGGTGGGGAGGCCAGAGGAGAGGCTCCCAGATCAGGTCCGGAGCTAGGGCAGGGGCAGTGGGAGGGCGGGGGGTGGTCAGAGGCACCGCTGGGTCCGAGATGCATGGAAAGGCCGTCTGGTGACCAGTGGCATATGCCGAGGTGAGAAGGAGCCTGAAGTACCTCCTGGCTCCCTGGCTTCCTAGTTGGGCTGATTGGCACAGATATCTCAGTCAGTGGATGGTGGGTGATGGGGAAAACGGGACAGACAGCTGCAACCAGACAGGCTTCTAAGAACTTGGGTGCGACAGGTCTTTCACAGACACGGGCCAAGTCCTCTAATTGGGGGCTCGGGAAAGGGGTCTACACCAGAGAGCAGACTGATTTTGTAGCCATCTTAGGGACTCATTTCTGTTAGCCTTTACCTCATTAGCCGGGCAATCAATTAGAAAATTTCAATCTGTGTTTTCGCTTTAGAATAACATGATACAGTATTGGCACTTCTTAGTACGAGTTTCAAACACCAACTGTCCATAAATTGTCTGGAAAAGTACAAAGTAATTAACTCTGAATTTTAGATTAATTTGTTAATCACCTTCTTAAAATATTATTCACCAGTGAATGTGGAATACGTGGTCTGTTACGCATCCAAAGGCCTTTTCTTAGGGGGTAAACCAGGTCATCTACTTTAGACACCAGAGCAGAAAATGTATAGTTTGTGCTTTATTGTTTTATTAATGATTTTACTCCCATAAATTAAGTTCTATTAAATGACACAATAAAGAGAAGTTTAACAACCCTTGTCTTTCACTTTTTCCTATGGGCATTTCAAATTTCATTTCTTTCCACCATTATTACAAATACACAAATGACTGTATGTATTAGAAAACAACTAAACTATAGAATAAATAAGCAAAGATCACCTGATTATCATCACGCTAAGTTTGGCAAATACCACTTCCAACGTCACATCTATTACTCAAATTATTACATTACATTTATCACTGAAATTTTCTGTTGTATCAGATTTGGGAGTCCTGGGTGGTGACCTGCAGGTGCCCCGCCCCCACGTCTTCCAGAGACACCTGCCGGGTAAGCGAGCGAGCTGGAGTGTGGTCAGCGGGGTCGGGCTGCCGCCCCCTCTGACCAGCACCCCACTGTAACGGGGGCCCCCAGCCAGCGGGCAAGCACAACGAGGGGTCCCAGGGCCTGGCTGTCTCTGCCCAATACGGGACTCCGCTAGAGAGACGTCTTTGCTCAGGATTCCAGACTTTGTCACGTGTTTTCATGGCTTTCTTACCTCTGTAAACTCCGTGAAAGCAGTAAGTTTTATTCACGCCTTTTCACAGCAGGAGTGCAGTTCCTGACACACAGCGGGTGTTTGCCCTGAATGTTTGTGTCCTTCCCAAATTCAGATATTGAAGGCCTAACCTGCAAGGTCATAGTATTTGGAGGCGGGGCCTTTGAGAAGTCATTAGGTGTCGATGAGGTCATGCGGGTGGAGCTTCCAAGATGGGCGTGGTGTCCCTTTAGAACGAAGACAGGAGACCTCCCTCCTCTCCTTCTCTCTCTGTCTCTCTCTTTCCATCTCTCTCTCTTTCCCTTTCTCCTGTTTCTCCCTCTCCCTCCCTCCTCCTCCCCCCTCCCTCTCTCTCTTCCCTCTCCCTCCTTCCCTCCCTCCCTCTCCCCCTGCATGCCTGCCCACGGGAGGACACAGGAGGAAGGGAGCTCTCTCGGCCATGCCGGTCCTCTGAGCTCAGACCTCTGGCCTCCAGAACCGTGAGACGCACGTTGTGTTGTTTGAGCCCCCGCCTAGGTTGTGGTGTTCGGGCAGCCCCAGCAGACTAGGGCAGCTCCCCTGAGTCCTCCGACAACTGTCTCCTCTCCATCAGCATCTGAGGCTCTTCGGGCCCAGTCCCGCTTGCCCCCCTCTTTCTTTACATATGTAACGGGTCTGCACTGCAATCCAGAGGTCTGCTTGTCTCCCCTCAAACACGCGGTACCCCCTTTTAACCTAACCATACTTCTCCCATCTCCCCTTAAAACAGATGATGATCAAAATCTTTAAGGTGTGCCTTTAATAAAGCGCGGCGGGGCCTGGCATGGCCTGCAGCCTCCTCACCAACCTTGCTGGGCCCGCGGCTCCCTCCCTCCCTGCCCACTTCTGCCTGGGAGGTAGAGGCACCACGAGGCGACGTTTGCACACGCGGCTCTCCCTCCTGGACGCTGCTGTTTCTCTTCATGCCCTCCTCACCCAGGCAAACTTAACTCCTCCTGCCACGCTCAGCTCTGAGGAGCCTCCTCCGGAAAGCCTACCCCGACTGCGGCATTTTCTCCTATGATTCATTCTTCTACAACACAGGAACCTCTTCTTAGAAACACTGCGGTTGCTCTCTTTCCATTTACCATCACGGTCGAGTCCACTCCTCCCTGTCTTCTCCACTGAACCGTGTATAAGCTCTGCAAGAGCCGGAAGCACAGTTTCTTGTACTGCTGTTGCCATCTCACCCACCGTGTTCTCTCCAACATCAACACCTGGCGCAGATCGGACTCCCCGACCCAGTTTGTTGAGTCAATGAATCAATGCACCTTGTATGATAAACATGAAGAAGCAGAGGGTCCCCCAAGCCAAGTGCCATGATTCCGGATGAGAAACTGTTGCTGGTTTTCCTTCTTTGCTTCTTGCCAGTCTTGTTCCCAGTCTCTCTTCCTGGAATTGGTGACTCCAACTAAAGTATATGAGAGCTGAACTCTGGGACACAGCCCCAGACAAAGTGCAGCATTTGTAAACATTTAACCCAGGACGCGATGCCAGAGAGCATATGCCGGACTGGCTTGCGGCCATGTGGCATGGAGCTGCAGTGAGATTCTTTATGGTTTTTAATTGAATTGGGGTTGCAGGCCCTTGCCGTCAGGTCCTCCCCCGACCTCCCAAAATAAAAATGTTATGAAACCTCTAGAAAATGTCCACATTTAAACTGACTCTCAGTTTCGACCCCTTTCTACTGCAAAGTTCAAAAGTTGGAAGGTCGTCTTGCTTAACTCCTAATTCATTTCCATCACGAGTGGGGCTTTTCGTCCCAAAATGGTGGCTAACTAGGCCAGCCACTGAGTCAAACTTCTCGTGCCCAGTTCAGCCGTGATGAACCCGTAAGTCCTCAAGGAAGCATTAGCAATTCAGAGAGAATGAACAGTTTCAGAAGGAATGCGTTTCCGCCTTCAGTCTCAGCGAGGAATCAGAAATGCCTGACGTCAGCACAGCTAGCGAGACCCACACAGCCCGTAACCCGCCCACGTTTTCAACATATGAGAAGTTTGGGATGTGAAGAAAAGGATGAAAGTCCACAGATCTTCATGGTCCCATGCCCTCAAGAGAGAGCTCGTCGCTGGGGAAGATGTTCGCCCGTGTTATCCGTGGCCTAAAACCATTCCTGTCCCATAACTCAGTGCGTATTTCTTGAATGGTGAGTGAGAGAATGCACTAAAACTTGGTAAGTTGCCAACAGCTTCCTAACTACTCTACATGTAGCGGCTCATTGCATGCCTATGGCGTGGCGACTCTCGTGCTGGCTTTCCGATGAAGAAACTGGACAGGGACCGTAACCGATGCAAGGCCACCAAGCTGGACAGGGAGTCACGTCTCAGGATAGGCTTAACCCTCACTTGGCCAGACCATGAAGCCACGGCCCCGCCCTCGCCCTGCATGCCCGCACTTCCCATGGCCAACTGTGGTTGGTTTCCAGCCAAGTTTCCCTGCCATGTTGTTACTCATCTGTACAGGTCTTCCTCAACTTCTAGGCTTCGGGTAGATGAGCCTGGCATGCCTCATTGTCACCCCAGTGGAAAGAGAGTTTGTCTGCTGAGGCGTTTTTTACACCAAGCTGACTTGTCCATGTGTGAAGAGTATCTACGAAGTGGAGCAAGTACTTGGTGGGACCAAGAAGTTCTTGAGACTAGAGAAGCAGCAGCTGTGTTCTGTTCACCTGTCATTGCCCATAGAGTGGCTTCTGTAGCTTGTGACCATAAAATGAGACCATCCTTTTTTCTAACGTGCAAGAAACGATGGCAAAGCTTCCAGGCCTACACGCCCAGCGGGCATGACTCCTCCATCCTGACTTCTCCCCGCAGCCAGGCTGCTGCCTCTGCTCCTCTGGATGACACATCTCTCAGAGATGATGCTGTCGATACCCTCCACCGTCTTGAAGATGAGATTCAGCTCTCCAGTCTCTCCAGCACAATGCCAGTACCTGTGACCTGCTCCCAGGGTGTGCGGGAGGCTGATGGCCCGCAGGAAGACAGCACCGTATGACGCAGATGCTACTGGAAGGGGCTCGCTGAGATCTAAACCAGACCTCAGCATTCCCACCAAACCTCCCCAGCCCAGAACACCCATCTGGGAAGGGCCACCACTACCCCCTTCCGTGGGAATCTTGGTGGCTCCAACCCTCTGCTACCAGACTTAACTTCCTCCTGATCCCAGAGAGAGTCCGTCTCCCAGTCCCAGGCGCATCTCAAGGTCAGCAGTCACAGCTATGTCCTTGAGGGTGTCTCCCACGTCCCACCCTCCTGTGTCTAACTTGGAAAGCCTGAACCAAACGGCGACAATAATTCACACAGCAATACCCCAAGTCTGACTTATTCAGTTTTAAATAACACCATGTGTGGGAACGCACCCGTCCGATTCCAGAAACTCTGTGCTGAGCCCCGTTTCACCGTCTTCTCCCCACACAGGGAAAGAAAGCAGCAGGCCCTTGTCCTTCCTGCCATGGTCCAGTTTCCCAATGTGCCACGTAAGGGCTTAGGCAAGAATTCTCCACCCCCCCCCTTTCTCTCTCTCTCTCTCTCTCTCACACACAGACACACACACACACACACTTAAAACAAGCAACAATTTTCGGGCATAGAGCACTTGACATCCTGACTCGGGGTGAACAAACGTTGTATATGATTCAGCAGGAAGAGCCCGTTGGTAAAGACCGCACAGCTCTGCCAAACACCCACCAGCCCAGCAGGACCCGTCTGGCTGCGGAGGGTGCTGCGGGCTTCAGGGCTGTGCCCCATGGCACCCATCCGCCCTCCAGACCCACAGCCCCTCCCCCCTCACTGTGCTCCCCACCCGCAGGCCTGTTGGAGTCCAGGGGGCGCCCTTGCCCTGAAGCCAGGCTTGGCCAGATAGGGATCCTCACGGGGAAGAGGCCCCCTCCCTGTGGGGTCTCCGGGAGCTGACTGCGCACCCCCCCCCACCCCGTTCTCCAGAGGTGGTCCTCGCCATGTGACTCTCCCACACCCAGCAACAGCCGCACCCCACGTCCCAGTGGGCCCAGGGGCGGGCAGCTCTGTTTCTTGAACTCTGGTGACTGCACTGTTCTTTGGGACTTTCCAACAGTCCGCCCACACCTTTGAAAAGAGTCTCTTATTCGCCCTCCCCGGACCATCCTGATTTGAAATTCCAGCGTTTTTCTGGTGGGATGTTGGTGGACACGGGGCTTCTCCAAGACGAGAGCCGTATGGCGCACGTTGGAACAAAGGGAGGGGCTCCTGGGAATTGGCGAAGCCCCGAATGTCTCTCGCTTCTGTGAGGCGGTGTCCCACGTCCGGTTCTTCTCTCTTCTCTTGTCTCCACCCAACACTCTCTCCCCCACACGAGAGCCAGGCTTTTGTCTCCGAACATAATAAAGAAAAGTGTCTGGAAGTGAACAATACAAGTCTTGGCACCTAAAGGCACAATACATTATTATACTTGTTTTTGTAGGACCTGGAAAAGAAGCAACTGGAGGAGAGGGAATTTATTATAAGCTGGATGCCTCAATGCTGGCCTTCCGAAGCTAACCTCTAGAACTCGCCTGGGAGTCTATTTCACGGGGAACATTGGCTGTAGGCACTTTTACCCCCATTGTAACCACTTGCTTTTTATATATTATTAAGCATTTAACCCTACATTGAGGTTCTACTGCATTTTTAAACTTTAATATTTCTCAGATGATTTGAAAGTGCCCACTTAGAGCAATGTTAAAAGGGTCCACAGATACTGTAATTACAGTACTCTGAACCAAGACGTGGTAGTTCTGTTTGCCTTATGAAATACCCTTTTGGGACTGGAAGCTCTGAGCTGCACTTGGCAAACAGTCAAGGGAATCAGATATAAGCAGTGAGGACAGACGCAAAGCAGAAGTCTGGGGTGGTGTGGGGAAAGGAGGGGTCTGATCTGCTGGGGTCCTCCGTAGGAAGGCAAAGACAGTATCGGCCTCACTGGGTGGTGTGAGGAGTGAGTCAGATAAGAAATCTGCAGGTGTCTGGCAGAAAGACACACACGAGAAGTATGATCTACTTCATTAGAATACTGCAGAGTGTGAATCTCACTCTTATCCCACGAAATGCCCATGATTCTCTAGTGGACGTTTGCTGGTACTCGGTCTCTGAATGAAAGGGTAAGGACAAAGCACGTGTGTGCAGCACCAGGGGCAAGGCTCCTGGGCAGCATTTCCATTCTATTCCCTGGCAAGCACCATGTCTAATCAAGGATGGAGACGTCCTGGGCCAATCCAGAATGACTGAGAAGATGCAGAGACCCCAGGCTGCAAACGGAAAACAAAAGGAAAGCAGAGGCTGCAACCCAAAGAAAAGGAATCCCTACAGGGATTTACTAGGCACCTTCAAGACTAAGGATACAGATAATCTGTTACTGATGAGCTACTACCGGTCAGGAACCCTGTCACTTTTTTTCAAACCTTCACCACCTTGCTATAAGTCAGGTTTTAGAATTGTTGTCGTGCAGAAGAGGAGACTGAGGGTCAGAGAGAACAGGACCCTGCCAGCCCACAAACCCTTCTCACTCTAGCCCTAGCCTCCCTTCTGAGAGCTGAACTGCTGTCACAGAAAGGAAAACAGGCCTGTTTCTTTCGGGGTCTGAGGCACAGAACCAGGAACAATAGGTGGAAATGACAGGAAGACAGATTTCAGGTCGATAGCAGGAAGAACTCCGTAACAGGGGGGTTGTTCACAGGCGGCCGGCGCTGCCCGCCTTTGGAGACTGAATTTCCCATCGCTGGAGATTCTTGAGCATTGTTGGCAAGAGGGATATCGGAGAGGAGAATCGAGTCACAAAAGTACATCTGTGTTAAGTGAGCATTTAGATCTCTTTCCACCCTCCTAAAATTCGTTCAGTCTGTGAAACAATCATATCGGAGGAGAGAGGGGGATGGTTTTGCTTCCCCCTTCCTGGTCTCTAAAGACTGAGCAAAAAGTTGTGCAGAAAGCAAGTACTCTAGGGAAGAGCTTCCCATGACCACCTCCACACCATCCCACAAGCTGAAGGGCACTGAGGTCAGGAGATCGCAATGAGCCCTGAGACCAACATTAACATCTTTGCGTGCATGGGGCCTCAGCTGGTAAGCAAGCCCTCCCCCTCAAAGGTCGTACCCCATTCCAGATGCCTTAATCCTTACAGTCATGCGTTGTGGGGGGGGGAGGGTAGTCATTCGATATCTCACACAAAACCTTAGCAAAATAAAAATGAAACACAAAATGTAAAATAAGACAACTCTCTTGCAAACAAAGCTTTAAAAAGAGAGCTGGCCAATGTGTTTTAGACATCTCACAAAGTTCACATTGTCTTGCAAAATTATTTTTAATGAAGCTGTTATTATGCTACAAGAATGCAATAAAACATCCGAAACCTGAAATTTCCTATTTTTATCACCTCCTGTAAATTCTTCAAAAAAGCCAAAATGATTTGTTTCAAAATGTGTACAGGAATAATTGGATTGAGAGTTTTCATGCCAACTTTCCATTTGGAATGAAATCTAGAGTCTGTTACTTCATAAACCACTGAAAATATGAGCACAAAATGAAAAGGGTAAAAAATTATGGAATCTAAGTGTAATCAAACATAGCACGCCCTGGAAGGAACCACTGATTTACCATCTCCCAGTGTGTGGTTCAACACAGAGAACTCTTTTATATAATATACTGTTCACACACACATACACACAAAAATTGGTTTTTACCTGAATGCCCTAATTACTTTTGGAAAGAGAAAGGTTACATACGTGAATTTCCGTATGCAAACACATAATACAAAATGCTAACCCTACCCAATATGAAGCATAATATTATCCTGGACTGTTCACAAAGGTGACATACCAGCTCCCTTAATTTCCTCTTCGCAAAGCAAATCTTGTTTCAAACTCTGGCAAAAATCGAATCCTTGGGTGCTAAAAGCAAACGCATCATAGCACACAAGTATGAGAAGTTTATTTCTGACTGTGATTTGTTTTTAAAATCCAGCTAAATGGCCAAAAATTAATCATATGCTCAAACGTGTAAGAATCCAAGATGATGTTACTTATCTCGTGATTTCAGATTTAATTTTCAATTCACACCTTTCTTAAAGCCATCCTTGAAAATGATGAGTCACGGAGGAAACACTCAAACCCTCCTCAACTACAAATCAAGTTTCTGTTTTCGGTGAACGCTCTTTCCCAAGTGTTCATCTCTGTCAGCGCACCCAGTGCACGTTCCTTCATGAACAGCTTCCAGAATTAAGTAGAGCAATTTTGTCTACCATCTGGCTGCATGAGCAAAGGTTTTTTCCTATGCAAAGACATAAAGCTGACCTGCCCCCTAGTCTAGACTTACAGTCTTTCCAAAGATATCATTCATCTCCTCATCCGTTCCCAAGGCATGAAATCTTAGAGGGACCGGCCATCAGAGGTGAAAGGATCGGAATCTTGTTTCATGTGTTTACTTAAGTTGTTTGTAAAGAACATAGGAGCTGGAGTTACTTCTTTCAAGAGAACCAACATCTCTGGGAACCAACCCAATGTTTACTTTTACTATGTGACAATTGAACGCATTTTCAGAAATGAGGTAGGAAACAGTGCATAATGCAAGCTAGGTGGGTCTTACTTAGCTTTGCAGATGTCAGTGGTTGAAACTATCCAGCTTTCACTGGTTGATCTGGAATGAGATCTCCCACCCTTGCTAACAATCTAACCACATGAGCTTAGGCTAACATAGTAGATAAAATCACAGTTGGAGAGGGGAAAAAAAAAGGCATAAAAAAATCACTATACCAAGAGTGAGCTGGAGCTCTCTTTAATTGTTCTTTTAATTCAAGGGGTTGTCTGCATGTGCAAAGTAAGTTGGGGTTTCAGCATCAGAATTGGGTTTTTTCCTCCATCTTTCTTCAGCCCCACCGAAATAGTATGCTGCAGACTGAAATACAGTCAAGGCCACGAACTCTGTTCGCTTGGCTTCTGCTGCCGTGAAATTTTTAAACTGATCTTTTTTTTTTTTTTTTAAACTCTTAACCCACCACGAGAAGACCTTTTGAAAAGAAATCTTACTGTCTTTGTTTTCCATAAAGCAATGAATGGAATTGTCGTCCATGGGGTGAGGCAGGAACCACGCAAACCCACAGAAATTAAGGCCAGCCGGATTCCAACCCATCAGTATAGTCGTCAGCTGAGAATCCTGAAGGATAAGACTTAGTTCCGTGCACCAAGTGAACCTTCGGTGCAAAACTGTCTTCTTTCAGACCCAATAGCACTGACAGAGTCTCGCAAATATCTTGGAGGGCCCACTGTAACAGGATTGAGTCATCGTCTGGCTCCACGTCCCACTGTCAGAAAAGCTCCTGCAGCTGGTACGCCAGTCTCCAGGGCTGACATCGGCCCCGTTGCTCACTGGTTAAATGACTCTAATAAGCAAGTCCCTGACCTTCTCTATGCCTCAGTTTACCTGTGCGGCAAACAGCGCCTCGCTCTCCAGGCTGTTGGGGGCGCGAAGGAGGTAACGGAGCTAAAATAAGACACAAAGTTCTTTCAGCTCTTGAACTAGACCACTGACATTTCTGGGGGAGAAATTTTCCTCAGGACCCATAAAACATCAATTTTCATAAGCTGTGCCCAAGGAGAGCTGGGGATAAAGCTATCACACTCATTTTCCACCTCCTAGAATGTTCCCCGTCCTCTGTCCCTGCAGCTCGTTCTGGCTGTAGCGTGACCCTTGACCCAGCTCCTTACCCTACGGTCTTGCCCCGACTTTCCCGTGGCCCGGGGTTAGGCTTTCAGAGGTGTAACCATGGAAAGGACAGAAAACTGATCATTAATGGACTCTGAGGACAGCTGCCTACCAATATGAACATGTGACTTGAGTCCAGGGTAATCCTGTCACCTTGGGATGAGTGACACGGGTGAAACTTTCAGGCACAGCAAGGGTCCTCCATTTCTTTTTTTTTTTTAATTACGCGGCTCAGCCCATCCTCCTTACGACTTTCCTCAGCCTCGGATATGCAGACATCACTGGCTGTTACATGATTCTTTTCAGTAAAGCCTGTTGACTTCACTCAAAGGACAGTCCATATGACCGAGAACAAGCTCGCAGAATCAACTTCATTTACAGTGCATCTCGGATACAAACGCTCAGATGAGAGCTTTTTGCTTTTCATCAATTATAATTTATGTCTAATGAGGAAAACATACCTCAGGCTTGACTGTGTAAGTTACAGTCTGATTCATAGAGTTGTACTTTTTCGTGTGTCTATGTAAGTCAACCAACGAAGGATAGCCGTCTCAGTGTTTACGATGGGACCGGGTGCAGTGGCTGAGATGAGATGAGTGGAGTGATTAACGCTCAGCTTCGTCTGCTGCACTATCTTTGCTTTTTTTTTTTTTTTTTCTATTAGATGGAGCAGGGGAGCCGAGCTTCTGGAAGCCACGCTCCAGCGGGTGATTTATCCGACTTGCCGCTAGGGGGAGGTGAAGCTAAACAGTGACCCCGGTCTGCGGAGGGGAGAAGGGGAAGGGCGGGAAAGGTAGTGACGGCCACTGCGCCTGGAAGGGGAGAAGAGAAGGCTGGAGGAAGAGGAAGAAGACCTCTGGCTTGGAGTGAGGGATATTTAGGTAACATTCACCGAGTTCTTCAGATGAGTCATTAGGAGCCCTGATAAAGTTGGGAGCCTGCCGAAGCTGGATGGCCAGGAGCTTCTGCTTCCGAGGGAAGGGGGGTTTCTGCTCCCTCCTTCATCGGTGCTCCCCACCCAGGAGTGCAGGGGAATGAAGTCCCGGTCCCTGATAAGAATGCGGATCATGGAAGAATGATCAGCCACGACATGGAACCCACTACTGACACCAGCTTGGTCACATCCCAGTTCTGTTCAGTGTTTGTACTCAACACAAGCTCCTTCCGTAACCTCAGTGACCCAGATTAGAGACCGGGTGCTGGGCTAGGAGGGGACAGTGAGAAGCATGAGGCCTACAGACCAAGCCCCAGTGACAGGCTCGGTGGAAATGAGCATTGCCTCTCCGTGTCTGAAAAAGAATCTCTCCTCCCAGAAGCCATGGCCCATTCAGCAATTCCCAACAAGTATGGCAAAAGGCACGGCTGAAATGGATTGTTAATGGTCTGGGTTCAGTCACCGATAAGATAAACCTGCCCAGGCAGCTGGCGTTTGTAGCTTTGGCTCATAAGCAATATTGCTCCAGCGCCGGGGATCCCAGGAGGAGAAGGGAAGGAAGAGGAGATAGGGAAGGAGGTGCACAGGGCAGACAGCCTCACCCTCCAGGGAGAGCCTACCACCCAAATGCACGGATCCAAGGGGCCATAAGGACCCCCAATTCAATCCTCACTGGAAACCCAGAACTTGTCTCCATGGGAGTCTTTTGTGCCAAACCAGAGCCTGAACTGTACCCCAAAGACAGTGGGAAGCCCGTGGTGTTCAGTTGGGCAGGGGATATTACCAGAAACCAGTGCCATCAGCACTCAGCCAGATTGTCCTAATCCTTGACACAGCAGCCATTACGACTAATACTTAATTATCTACTTGTACGCTCATGTCTTCATTGTCATTGCCTGTCTCTCTCGCTAACATGTAAGTTCCATGGTGGGAGGGACTTCATCTGTGGTTTTGTTGTTGTTTTTGTTTTGTTTTGTTTTTTTTTAAGATTTTTTAATTTATTTGACAGACAGAAAGCACCAGTAGGCAGAGAGGCAGGCAGAGAGAGAGAGGGGGAAGCCGGCTCCCCACCAAAGCAGAGAGCCCGATGCGGGACCCAATCCCAGGACCCCAGGATCAGGACCCAAGCGGAAGACAGCGGCTCAACCCACTGAGCCACGCAGACTTCCTCTGTTTTGTTCACCAACGGATCCCCAGCAAATAACCCAGGCAGGATACTGCCAGCGCTCAGTAAGGACTCCTGCATGAAAAAAGATTCGTACCTGCGAAAGTGTCCTCCAGCAGCAGCGTGCATGATGGCCTGTGGTTTTGGAGGAGAGAGGAAAAACTGGATCCTGAAACCAGAAGTAGGACACTCGCAGTAATGCATCCCATTCCCGCTCCCAGATGGGTCGTGCTACCCGAGCTGGGGGGACATGGAAGCCACAAGCCAGAGTCCGCGGCAAGGGGGCAGGGCAGATGGCTGAGGGACAAATGGGGAGCGGCATTTGGGATCAAGAGGAGCTCACAAAGACACGGTGGCCGCGGTCGTGTGCCCGGGTCCCATGTATTGTCCCCCAGCAGCTGGGGGTGTTGGTGGCTCTGGGTTCCCCACTGGGCCCCTCTGGGAACTGCTCTCGGCCGAGAGAGCCACCCTGCAAGTTCACAGCAGCCGCATCCAACGACTGGTGGACGAAAGGGGTGGCTGACGGGGGGCCGGCCCCTCCCTGATGGTAGGACACTCGGAAGGCCCACCCCACAGCAGTCTCCCACTGGGATGGGTTGAGGCCCTCCTTATGACCTCAACAACGAAATTCAGATTCTCCTTCTGCCCAGGGTTACTTCTGTCCTTCCTTTACATAGATACCGAGGTCACTCTTCCATAAGCTTGTGTCACACAGATCTTGATCTCTACCTCTGTTTCCCAGAGAACCTGACCTAAGACAGTTGGTGCCAGGAGGGACCCGAGGAAAAATGCTCAGACTGAACACAGAGCTGGATCACCCCCCTGCCACCGGGAAATGAAGACCCATCCCTGGTGTAAGCGAAACCCGGACACCCCCCGACCCCCAGCTCTCCAGAGAAGCACGATTGTCCAAGCCTTCACCAGGATGGGCTTCGAGGGGATACAAGGAGTGGGAATGTGCCGGATGGCTGGGAGGTACAATACCCAGGCCTTTGAGAGACGCTAAAAAGCTGCCACTCATGGGAATGAGGGAGCTGGTGGCTTTTGCTGAGTCACTGACACATTAGAGAATGACATGTGGGGCCCAGGGCTGTGAATCACGGCCGGAAGTAAAGTGTGAAATTTAGAAAGCCTCATGGAGAGCACCTGAAGAGCTCCTACACAGTCGGGGCCAGAGAAGGCCGAGGATAATGAGCAGGGCCCACGTACGAGGACAGCAGCACTCTGAGACTCAGACCCCCCCGGCCCTGGCAGTGCTGCTCCTCCGTGCCGCAGGCCGGGATGAGTGTGACCCTACGATCCGGATGGGGACCTCAGAGTTAGTGCTGATGGCTGAAGTCTGGAAACGCCATGCAGAGCCACGTGGGTCCCATCCTCCCTGTTGAGGCTGCACTCGTCCCTCGTTCGAGCATGAGGCAGGGAGGTCTCCACACTGGGACTCTTGGACTCTTGGGACACTGGAGAAAATTATGGTCCACACTAAGTAAGACTGAAATGCCAGAACGGTTGGCACAGATAGTGTAAGAAGTGATCAAATCAATCTCAATCCTTGGGCCAGTTTTCTGTCCCAGAACCCACAAAAGACAGGGAGGTCGGGTCCTTAGGAGTCCCAGTGGCAAGCGAATACAGTAATGAGTCCCATAGTCCTTTGCCAAAGAGATCTCTGGTCATTTATTTAAGAAATCATGTACTGGGAAAGTGGACTGCTCAAGAATAGAGGTGCCCGGGCAAATTAGTCTCATTGTGCCGTATGTAAGTCCATCTGGCAAGAAAAGGAGAGATTGTCCTGCCAGAGGGGTTGAGCCTTGACTGTGATCATGAACAGTCAGTGCCCTGCTTTGATACCGTGGGGACCAAGAAGAATATATTCGATTCCCAGGTAATCCACTGTGGGGTCTTTGCGTCCTCATGGCCGGTGCTACAGGAAAGCCGACAAACGAAGCCGTCATAGCCGAAGAAGGGTTGTGAGCAAACACATAACCCTCTCCGAAATGGAGGTCACTTTACCAGGTAAGCTACTCGTCCCAGCAGGGGGCCGACGGAGGGGGCAGGCCCCCTGGAACCTGTGACAGAGGAGGAGACGATGACTGTCCGTCATAGTCTCAAGATCAGCTGTAGCGTCTGTATTTGATCCTGCCGTGGGCCGAAGGTCTGTGTCCCCCCAAATTCACAAGTCGAAACCTAACCTTCAGTGGGGTGGTGCTGGGAGGTGAGGCCTTTGGGAGGTGATTATTAAGGATTAGTGCCTTAGAAGAGAGACCCCATGAATAGGATTAGTGCCTTAGAAGAGAGACCCCTCATAGCTCCCTGGGCCCTCCCCTCATATGAGGACACAGTGAGGAGACGGCCGACTGAGAACCCGGACACCCTCACCTGACACTGGATCTGCTGGAGGCTTCAGGCTGGACTTCCAGCCTCCAGGACGGTGAGAAGTCGATCCCCGTTGTTCATAAGGCCCCTGGTCTATGGGATTCTGTGACAGCAACCCAGATGGGCTAAGACACATCCCACTGACCTTCCTCTTATAACGTCTAAGAAAAGAAATGAAGCAGAGTCTTGAGGAAGCTGTGCTCAGAACCACTCTGTGAAGGTAATGGATACAAGAGCATAAGGAGCGGACTGTCACAGGAGCCGGGAGCCAAGCAGAGCCACCGTCCATCAGCTGAAGAGAGCTGCGCCCAAGTGCATGGCCCGCCCGGGGTGGGGGACAGGGAGCCCCGACTCCATGACCGGTCCAGGAGGGCAGAGGAATAGTAAAGACCCACCCCGACCTCGGGGTGAGACAACGCCAAAACACCATCCAACTCCAGAGCGCCCCATGAGATCAGAGACTAAGGAAGAGGGGTTAGAAAGAAAAGATACAATAAACATGGAAGTAGGATCCCAGAAACAAGAGAAATTGCTAAAAGGAGAGTGTGCAAGTCTCTGGGGTTTTATTTAATAGAATGCAGTTAGAGGGGCAGAGAGGGCACATGGAAGCAGGTAAACAGGACCTGGACTGGCTTCTGCAGTTGTGAAGTTGGTTGACGGCCACAAGGAGTTTCATTTATATTCCCTCTACTTGATATATATTTGAAATATGCCATAGTAAAAAGTTAAAAAACAGAAAGGGAGTGAATATGAGTGACTGTCAATGCCATCTGGGTGGCAAATACAGAAAACCAGGGCGCCTGGGAGGCTCAGGGGGTTAAGTGTCCAATTCTAGATTTCAGCTCGGGCTATGATCTCAGGGTTGTGAGATGGAGCCCCAAGTTGGCTGCATGCTCAGCTCAGAATCTGCTTGTCCCTTTCCCTGCCCCTCTCCCTTGTTTGCGCACATGCTCTGTCTCTAAAATAAATTTTTAAAATCTTAAAAAAAAAAAAAAGGAAAGAAAGAAAACCAAGAAACCAAGACTTACCTTTTCCTCATGTCTGCAGCACTGTCCTGGGCACCAGGAATACAGCAGTGAACAAAACGGGTGAATATTCTTGTCCTTGATGAAAATTAGATTCTATTGGGGGGTAGACAGAGAATAATGAAAATAATTAGGACTGGGAAAGTGGCTTTGTGCCCTTCTGTGTTGACCCTGCCTTCCCCTCCCTCCTGAAGAGTATGGATGGAGGCTTGGTGACCTGTGACTGGTTCAGGGATCGAGGCAGGACTAGAAAAATATTCTATGAGAGTACCAGCACCACAGATTGCATATACAAGTTCTTCCTGGACCGGGCTGGTAGGCAGCCCCCAACCTGGGGGTAGAGTAAAATAGAAATACAGTCTCCTCCTTCTCAAAGGCAGCAGGAGTTACAGCACAGAAGGAACCATCTAGAGGTCATCCAGAGCCAACCCTGCATTGCACTGGGTGGTTTTCCCTACGGGCTCTAAAAGAGGGAACATGACTAGAGCAGTCTCACGCCCTACAACGTGTGCTGTTCAAGTGGCCCGGGGCAGACCAGAGTCTCTTTCCCAAGATGGTAGGCTAAAATTCCTTTGTGAGTCATGGACCCTAAACCAACCATGTCACCAGAGGGTACAATACACAGATTGAGTGAGGCTAAGTTTTATGCTCCTTTCCTGAGCTGAGGGGGGAGTCTGGCTCAAGGACTAATCACCCACTAGGAATGGCAGGATCTGTTTTGACAGGAGAGTCCTCAGGACTTGATGATGAATTTTAAAGAATAGAGCGGTGATTTCCAATGATGGCGCCGCCACTCAGAAGGCAGTTTCGAAAGTCTGTGGGAGTATTTCTGATTGCTACGATTCTTAAAGGGGAATGACTGGCATTTAGTGGGCAGAGCGCGGGACGCCGGATAGCCTGCCTGATACAGGGCAGCCTGCACAATTTCCATACATCTCACCCAGAATTAAGCCCGAATATAGGCTCTACAACAAGACAAGTTGCAAAGAGATTTGTTTTCCGTGATGCCGTCGCCACCGTGACCCGTATCATAACGAAGAAAATTGTTTTGTCCCTTCACTTACAAATAATAAAGCTGAGCTCATTTACAAGATTACCATACTTCCTCATTTTTCACTTCGGGAGTCACCGTCTGTGATGTGTCCTGACATGTTATCAGCGGACCCACTCCAATTAAGGGTATTTCCCCCATCCTTGTATTTTATGCCCTTGTGGGGGAGAGACCACAGACTCTGAGGCCCCTGCAAGAAATCCCCCCGTGGTCATCCGAGAAGGAGGGGCCTCACACAGTCCACAGGGAAGAGGTGACATCCTGATGGCTCAGCAGAGAGGAAAAGCCGCAGCTGCTGTGAAAAGTTAGCACACAGTTGAGGGGGAAGAAAGGCATTTAAAAGAGTATCGGAAATACGCATTTTCAAAAGATTACAGTATCTATTCAGGAAAACATTCAGGTTCTAAAAATAAATCACTGTGCTTGTCCAGGGAAGCGAAATCCCAGGATCTCATTGTCAGTTTTTTGTTTTTAAGATTCTATTTATTTATTTGAGGGAGAGACAGAGAGAGAATGAGAGTGGAGAAGGTCAGAGGGAGAAGCAGGCTCTCCGCGGACCCAGGAGCCCGATGTGGGACTCGATCCCAGGACTCAGGGATCATGACCTGAGCCGAAGGCAGTTGGTCAACCAAAACTGCGCTGCCCAGTTACTCTCATTGTTAGTTCTTTAACTTAGAGTACGAGGCATGAAGATCGCGGGCCTGTCAAGGGACTGATTATTATTATTATTTTTTTTTTTTTTTTTTTTTTAGTATCCTTGGAATACATCTGGTTTTCCTAAAGCTAGTTTCTAATCTGACAGTGGTTTTTAATCAGCGTCCACTTGGATCTCTGCTCTTTCCTGCTCCTGAGCTTTCCGTACGGATTGACTTCGGATCTCCCATCTCTTGATTGCAAATGCTTCCCTAGAAGCAGAGGCAAGCGTCTCGCCAGTTCATCGTGGACGGTTAGTGTCTCTGCCAGGGAACTCATTACCTCAAATTCAGTGGCTTAGAATAACATGGGTCGTCTCCCTGCGTGTCTGCGCCGGGCCCTGCTCGCGCTGCCTCATCAGGTGACGGGAAGATGAGCACTAGAAGTGGTTGGAATAAAGGGCCATTGAGCCTCCTCCCAACCGCAGGAGATGCTTGTAAGAAGGCATCTAAATGCTTTTTGCATTCTGTACGAGCGTATCTTTCAGAACAGGAGAAGCTTTGTCTTCTTCGCTCCCGTCCCGCTTATGTGGAGGCAGAAGTCAGCATCTCTCCACGCCTATAGATCCCAGGAAGCAGAGGCACGAACTAAAACAAAGGGAATATGAGGCAAATGCGTACCGCCCATCAGAGGGCTGAGTTAAAGAATTCCTTCATTCAGAATATTTATTGACTACCTTTCCTGTGCCAGATCTGTGCTGGAGGCTAGTTAAAATTTTAACAGCAAGATATGCTCACTTGTGTGAAACTAGGTGAGGGGGACAGAAGAACCCGGGCAGAACTTCTTATGTAACTAAAAATTTCAGACACACGATAGACCGACGTCTTGGTCAAGGTACATTACGAAAGTAGGAACATTTAATATTTGACCCAGATGTGGAACGTTTTCCCCGGACATCCCGTGATGGGATAGAGGAAGGGTCTTACCTCGGGCTGCCGCAAGCAGAGCCTGAGAGAGGATCTTGGTTCAAGAGGCTTACTTGGTGATCTTAGGGGAAGGGGAGCACGGGCAGCGGGACAGGGCAGGAGGAAAGCAAGGCAAGAATGTGGTTTCCTGGAGACGGGCTCCAGGCTGGCGCCACAGGGAGGCCTGGGAGTGGAGCCTGCGCTCAGAGTTTGCCCTAGCGGGAGGCAGAGGCTGTGATTTATAGCCCGGGGCCCTTCACTCAGCCACGGGCCACGTGGATTTAGCAACCAGGCTATCACTTACGACCTTAATGACAGCAGGTCCAGCGCTGGGCGGGAGCACACGCCTCCTGAGCGCATTCAAGAGAGAACAGAAGAGAGAAACTGCCGGGCCGCGGGGCTGTGGCTGGGTAGGCACCTGCGCTCAGAGGGTCTCTAAATGAAAACAGTGACTTCGTATTTCTCGGCTGGTAGGGAGAATCTAATAGGGGGGAAAGTAGTGATGCTGAGAGAAGGGGGAGGGTTGAGGGGCCAAGGCACCAGAAGCCAGTGCCCGGGGGGCAGGCGTGACCCTAGCGAGGACAGCGCACCTGCTGGAACGGGAAGGACAGCGACGACTTCAGGCGGGTGGGGTCGGCCATGGGGCGCGTGCAGATACCCTGGAGGCTGCCGCTCCTGAGCACAGAGTGAGGCTGACGGGAGAAACGGCGGGGGAGGTCTGAGCAGAGAACAGAGGGGCAACAGGCACCTAGAGAGTGTGGAGAACCAGAAAATCTCAGTTCATACATAACTTCCTCCACGCAAATAGGTTTTTAGTTGATGTGAGATTCCCTGGGGACACGGTCTGAAAGTAACGGCTTCTCATCTGTTTTCTGTGCCACAGCCCCTCCTTTATTTCTGCTACGTTCTCATTGCCCCAAGACCCGGGGCACGTTGGTATTTGTCTCCTAAATATCTCATTCTACCTGGATCTCATCATGTCCACTCCCAGCACCTTAGGACAAGCTGACGTCCCGCCTGGCCTTCATCCAGTCCACTCTCTCTTCCAAGAGCTGAGGGAGCTTCTCCACACACAGATCTGATCCTGCTGCTGTCACTCGAAACCCTGCAATGGTCCCCACTGCTCTTTGGTGGCAGACCCTCCACAGCCCGCCCCGCCATGTCTGCTTCATGTCACACCTGTCCCTTCATTCTGTCACACCTGTCCCTTCACTCCGAGAGCATGCGAGCTTCCTCTAAGCTTTGCTCAAGAAACCACATACTCTTCCCTCTGAAACACCTTACACCTGCCCACGTTGCTCCGGTGACGCCTGCTTCCATTTCTTGTAAAGGATGAAAGAGAAGTTAACGAGAAGCGGAAGTTACATTGGGACAAGTAATGTATGTTTAATTGGGGCTCCAGAAGCCAAGGGGAGAGAAAGAGTGAGGGACAAGAATATTTGGAGACATATTTACTGAGAACTTTCCATGAAGACATCTCCTCCCCCGCCTCTACACACATACACACACGTACCCAATACATACAAACCCCATAAATAAAAAGAAAACCATACCTGGACACATTATAGAAAAAACGAAGAACAACAATAGCAAAGAGAAAAATATGTTTAAAAAAAAAAAAGAGGACCCAGAAGAAAAAAGACAGATCATCTTTAACAAAGTGGCGGTTGGAGTTTCAGATGATTCCTCAAAAGCAACAATGGAGGCCAGAGGACAGAAAGTTGTACCGTCAAGAAATAACCACCCCCTACACACACAAAAATTGTAGACCAGTGGAAGCATCTTTTAAGAACAAGGGAGACGGTGAAAACATTTTCGAGGACCGGGAAGCTGCCATTGGCATCCTAAAGGCAGAAAAGGTGATCCAGATGGAAGGTTCAAGAGGAAAGAAAACATCAGGAGCAAAACGGTTAGCACAGAGCTGGCAACGTGGGGGACAGCAGTGGCGCCGCTGGAAAGAGATGGAATCCTCTGTGTCTTCTTGCTGTCGGGCTGTAGGAGGAAGCCGTTGATTAATGTTAAACTCTGACAATATAAGCATGTGACTGGACTTTTAAAATTCCAATCTTTGTATTTCAGCTGGACCACCTGCCTCACCTACATTCGATTGCTAAATTAAAGCTTAGCTGGGAAAGGCAAAATTGTGAAACACGAAAGGAACTGTGGAAGATATTTACGACCTTGAAATAAGCAAGCATTTTTTTTTAAACAAGACACAAAGACCATTTATCATAAAATACAAGATTGATAAATTGGACCATATTAAAATTGAAGACATTTGTTCATAAAAAGATGCCATAAAGAAAGTAAAAATGTAAAACATATAGTAGCTGAAGGTATATGTACAATACATATAATATCGTGGATATTACAGGATAAAAAGACTCCCACCATTCAACAGGAAAAGACAACCAAAAAAAATGTAAACAAGGAATTTTACAAAAGAACAAACTCAATAATCATTTGAAATGTTTATAAATGTTATTGACATTTGAAATGTCAATAAACATTTGAAAAGACGAATAACCTTATTAGCAATATGGGAAGTGCAAATCAGGGCTGTAATGACCCAGCATTCCATATCCAACAGCTGGAGAAGGAAGAAGTCTGATGATACTAAGGTTGTCAAGAGCACAGAACAGGGGAAATTCTCCTGGAGTGTTTTGGGTAATGGACTCTGTAGTGTAAGGACCTATTTAGCCAGAGCGACTCCATCTTGGTTAAAAGCCACTTTGTTGTTTGTGCAGTAAAACTTAAACTGACCCTGCCCCTCCCCACCCCGAGAAACTTACTTAGAAGCAAGTCTGGGAAACCAGTAAAATGTGGTCGGTCAGTTCCTGATAACAGAGCCCAGAATACAAGGACGAGTCAGGCCAGGTGGAGACGTCCAATCAGTAAAAGCACACATACTGTCTCCCTAACCACCAAAGAATGTAAACTCCGCCTTTTGGGCGCCAAACTTGAGCACCAGTTCTGACCAGAGTAATAGGTTAGTTCGAACAGCTACTATAGGGTAAACTGTAATTCAATTGGCCACCTGCATGTGACCTAACATGACTACGCAACTTTCTCTGTGTATTACAATCTCATTGGTCACCTATGTGTGGCCAGGCTTTTGCTCTCTAAAAGGTAATCGGTAAGATGGGGAGGGGTCGCTCTCTTCAGAGGTGGCCCTGACCGGTCAGTCTGACTTCTAATGCTTAGCATAGAATAGAGCTTTGCATAACTTTCACCTTGTCTCAGTGTCGTTCCCCTGGCCGACCAGTCTGACTTCTAATACTTACCACAAAATAAAGCTTTAAGTAACTTTCACTTTGTCTCAGTCTCGTTTCGTTTAATAACGGACCTAACATGTAGAACTACCTTCAGGAAAAGCTGGCAGTATCTAGTTAGCCCGGGAATAGACAAGCTTATTACCCACCACTTAAATTCCTAGAGAACCTCTTACAGTAAGTTACATACAATAATATTCACAGCAGCATGTTTTGTATTAGCAATAAAATAGGGGAAAACTGGAAACAACACACGTATCTTTCAACTGCACAAAAGATAAATCGCTTGACTATATTCATGTAATGCCGTACTAGACATGGAACACAATTCAGCTACCCACATCTACACAATAGAAATTCAATAATGTTGAGGGGAAAAAATCCCCCCAAAAAACAAAAAAAGAAAACTAGTTTAAGATGTATACAATAATATGTCCTATAAACCAGACGAAGTAGAAAATGTAGTGCAGGGGGACACACAACGTGGGGAAAACTGTAAAGAAAATGATTATCACAAAGTCTAGAAAAGGTGGTTCTTTCCATGGGGGCAAGGATTACATGACTCAGGAACACCATACGGGGGATCAGCTAAGTTGAATAGTTACAGAAGCACATGTAGAGTTTCTCAGAAAGTTTTGCTATGAGACAGCAAAGAAACGGTGTTGTAGCTAGACACGTACGGTAGGTCCTTGAAGATTGTATTTAATTATCTGAGACTTTAAAGATTTTACTTATTTATTTAAGAGAGCGACAGAGCACGTGCACAGAAGTAGGGCTGGAGGGGTCAGAGGGAGAGGGAGAAGCGGACTCCCCACTGAGCAGGGAGCCCTGCGTGAGACTCGATCCCTGGTCCCTGGAATCATAACCTGAGCTGAAGGCAGAGGCTTAACTGACTGAGCCACCCCGGTGCTGAAGGTGGAAAGCAGACAGCCTGCTCAGGTGCCCGTGGGAATGAGCCCGCGGAGCAGAAGCTCTGGACGGCGCGTAGCAGAGGCAGACGAGCTCGGAAGTACAAGCCTCCAGCAGGTGGGTGGCCAGGCAGGGTGGCCGGGAAGGGGAGGAGTTTGCCCTTGAAGAAGGCGCTGCTGTCTTGCTCTTACAGCAGGTGGGAGGGCCAGACGGGTGTGTGGCTTTGAAAGGAAAGAAAGAAAGGAGGATCGAACTTCTTGGAAGTCCAGGCTGGAGGCTAAAAGGGACGCAAGCGGACAGGAGAGGATCTAAGATTTCGAGAAGGGCTCAGACAGTGGGAAACATTTCCGAGAGCGTAGCAGAAGCGTGACGGAGTGTTGAGTGCCCACGTGGGGCCTGGGGTCATGAATGTTCACTGAAAACCCTTGGTGTGTAATTTTCCCAAATCGCTGGTAACCTGTGGCAGGTGGAGCTGCAGAAGAGCTGGAGGGCTGGGTCCGTGGCGTAGGCAGGGTCAAGCTCAGGCTCTTCATCTTGTAGTGTTTCCCAAAGTCCGCTCATGCATTCATCTGCTACTGTTCCGTGAGAGCCCAGCCTCCAGGGAGCCCCAATCTCCCCAGTGCCCTTGAAGGTCCTTAGGATGCTTTCTACACCTAGCATTGTGTCATTCACCAAGGTGGGAGGGTTTCACTTAACATCTCATATTAAGTTACTGAACATTAAGGAAAAAAAAAAAAAAAAAGCATTCACTCTCACTAGTCACCAAAAACATACAGATCAATGGAAAAGGGAAAACAATGTTCAGCAACCAATTAGAAAACGTGAAACAGATAATGCCCAGTGTGGTTAGAAATCAAATGAAACCAACACCACGCACAGCAGACACATTACACACACTATACACACAACAGATACAACAGATACAACACACACACCATGCACACACCACTCACAACAGACATGGTACACAGAACACACACCACACACAGAACACATACTACACGACATACACACCACACACACAACACACAACAGACACAATACGCATACCACACATACCACACACAACATAACACACACAACCCACTCACCCCACACATAATACACACACACAAATATACCACAACACATATACCACGTACAACACACAGCAAACATAAGATATATCCTAAGTACACACAATAGACACAACACATACAACATATACACGGCCTACATACACACAACACACACAATACATATAACTGCACAGCACACACTCGCATACACCCACACACCATACCACACATACAAAACACACACACATCACACACAACACAAATCATAGGCATAAAGTAAAAGTAAACACCTAATTCTCTGATCCAAAGTAAGTTATATTCCAGACAAATTACATTTGGTTGGAATATAACTTAATTTATTCATATTTCTGTCATAAGATATTTGTCTCCATCTGTCACGTCCCCTCCCCCAAGTCTCTGCTGGGCTGGGCCTCCTGCAGAGTCTGTGACAAGGGAAGAAACCAGCAGAGTGACTGTGCTTACCGTCAGCCCTTCCTGCCCTCCCAGCCCAGACCTGTCTCATCTGCCGTCACACCTGCCGCCTCCATTGGTTCGCTTCTTCTGAGGTCCCCTTCTTGAAATACGAAGATTCCTGATTCTGCCTTTCTCCTAACTCATCCAGTTACCATTTGGCATGGATTTTCTCACTTTTTTTTTTTTTAAAGATTTTATTTATTCATTTGACAGGCAGAGATCACAAGCAGGCCGAGAGGCAGGCAGAGAGAGAGAAGGAGGAAGCAGGCCCCCCGCTGAGCAGAGAGCCCGATGCGGGGCTCGATCCCAGGACCCTGGGACCACGACCTGAGCCGAAGGCAGAGGCCTTAACCCACTGAGCCACCCAGGCGCCCCGCATTAAAATGACTTTGTTGTCTTTCTCTTGGCATTTAGGTGGGTGGGGGATGGTAATTACCTACTCCGACTCCTCTGTACTTGAACAAAGTCTAAAATAAAGTTTAAATGTGGAAATGACAAAGGGGTCTAGGTAACAGTAATGATGAAACCTATTCCTTCTCATCTGAATAAACTTTTGCCTTTATTCCAACCTCTAAGTTTTTCCCAATAAACGCACACAAAAGCATTGACTTGCATATCCACCCCCCCAACCCCCCCCCCACCCCCCCTTCCCCCCCCCCCCCCCCCGTGCGCTGCTGAGCTTCTGAGACCAACCAAGGAGAACCACATTTCAAATAAAATGATCTCAGACTCTTGGCAGTAGGAGTGCCCAGCATGATATACAGTCTGTTTAGGCAGAAATAATAATAACTTTCCACACAGATATAAATTGACTCTAAGCATGCATGACTTTGCATTTTAATCCCATCACTATCGGGCGGAACCAACTTTTATTAGACAAACTTAAGCAGTGGAAAGAAAAGTCAGTTACTTAAAAATGAGCTGGAGTCCCTACTCATCCAAACAAATAAGAAAATCATAGACTTAAATTTCTGATAGCATCTGGTTTTGCCGCAGCCTTTGGACACCTTGCAGGTGAATCTGTAAAGCAGTATTTCCTGCAGATGAATCTCGAAAGTGACATTTTCTGCCATATGCCAGGCTTTCCAAGGGTGAAGTGACTGTCGGCTTTCCCAAGCTGCTGAGGCTACCACTCCTACTTGGCAATTTCACGCCTTCCACCCTTACCCACTACCCTCCGCTCCCTCTGCAAACACACACCCATTCAGCAATACCAGAAAGAAGGTGTGGTGAGCCCATGTCATAGGTTTTAGTGGTGCTGCTGATAGGAAATGCAAAGGCCTTTTTAAAAAAGCAGAATGGGTGTGAGAAGGGGTAGAGAGTTTCCAGGGAGTTGGAGAGAACAATAACAACGAGCCTTCAGTTTCTTGTTTTGCTTTGTTTTAAAGATGATGGACTTAGGGGCACCTGGGTGGCTCAGCCAGTTAAGTGTCTGCCTTCAGCTCAGGTCAGGGTCCCAGGGATCCCATGATCCTGAGTCCCCGTCTGCTCAGTGGGGAGTCTGCTTCTTCCTCTCCCTCTCCCCCGCCTTCCCCCCACCGGCTTGTGCTCTCTCTCTCGCTCTCTCTCTCTCTCTCAAATAAATCAATAAAATCTTAAAAAAATAAAAAGATGATGGACTTAAATAAGGACTCCGGGCTTCTTCAGCTCTAGCCCCATCGTGGACTCTGCGAGCAGAATGACTGAGGTCAGGAGCCTTGTCCTTCTTGTCATTGCTTCGTCTGCAGAACCCAGGATGCATTTTGGTTGGGTGAATAAATAGAACCAGCAAAGGGAAAATAGCTCAGTAATAAGTCTGTATATGTACTCTGAAATATTATGTAACACTAAAAAAATGACTTAAATCTATATGCACTGACAGGCAGAAACTCTAAGACATATGGTTAAGGCAAAAAATTGAAGAAAAAAATATATTTGATAAATATAAGAAAAATTCTAGAGGCTTGTGTACCAGATGTAATAGATGTTATCTCTGGAAACAGAAAGGCCAAGGAGACCATGTTCCAACCATATTATTTGAATATTTTTAACAAGAGTGCCTTCACAAATTACTTGGGTAGATAAAAAATAAAGCAAATGATTCCAGTTGCCAACTGATATTTTTGTTGTAGTACTTGTGGTAAGCGTCCATATTTTTGTTCATCTTTTTAATTTCCTCTTTGCTTTTCATTTTTCTTACTCTACGTTTTAAAAATTAATTTTTAGTAATTCCCATTTGCCCTTGATAACATATTTTTACTGTAACACGTAACATGCCTGTTTTTTTTGCTTGATCTCGTGTAATAAACACACACTTAACAAAAATTGAACTATGTTATTTTCAATCTGCATACTTTTTAATTACATATTAGATTTTTCCATATAAGTATCATAGTTTTATGTCAGGATTCATAATGACTTTATCCTATTCCTTTGCACAGATGTATTAAATTCCTATAGTGCCCTATTTTTAGATATTTATATTGTATTCTAATTTTAAAAATAACAATTTTAAGAAACAATTTTAAGTTTGGATTTGATCAGTTTATGTTTTTTAAAAAGCTATAGTAGTGCCAGTTACTCTCCAGAAAAGTTGCACTAATTTGAATTTGTAGTATACAAGAATTCACGTTCCCCTTTCAATACAAGGAAATTAGTTTAGCATTAAAAAAAAAATCTTTGTTATATGGTAAGAGGGAAATAGAATCATGTTGTTTTAATGTATCATTCTTTAACTATAAGTAAAAAAAAGGTTAATATTTGTCTAATTCTTTAGAGAAGTACCCGTTCATGGGTATTCATTTTACCTACTGGATTTTCATTTTTCCTATTGATTTATAAGCTCTCCTTATATACTAAGGGTATTAGGTCTTTGCAACATATACCGAAATCTTTTTTACCAAGTTATATAACGTTATACATTATCTCCAAATTTTTTTGTCATAAGAAGCTTTAAGTTCTTATTTATTAAAATTAAGTAATGTGTTCCCTTATTGGTTTTTCCTTAGGATTATGTTTAAACAATCACCCAGGATACACATGTAAGAAAATATAATTTCTCAAAGCACTGGCATAGTTTTGATTTTTAATCAAAATTTATACTTTAAATACTTAAAGTATAAATTAAAAAAATACACCAGGGTGCAAAAAACATAAAAACATAAATTTAAAACAAATTAAAAACTTTAAATCTCCTGGAATCACTTACTTACTTACTTACTTAATTTATATGCCTACTGGTAGGAAATGATATTTATTTTTTCCTATGTGGTTAATTATCCTGATACCAGTAAATAAATATCATTTACTTGTCTACTGTTTTGTGATGCCATTTTCAGTATATGCTAATTTTTTTACATAAACCTGAGTTCATTTCTGAATGCTCCTTCCTTCCTTCCTTTCTTTCTTTATTCACTCAACCAATTTTTATTGAAGAAATATTGTGTTCTAGGCACATGTGATTCAGCAGCACTGAATGAAATGGATGAGACCCTGGCCTTCTCTGATTTCTGTTCAACAAGTATCACAGGCAATGAACAAATGGGGATAAACAGGAAGAGGAGAAACAAAGCCAAGTAATGCAGTAGAGCAACGGTGTGGACAGGAAGACAGCTATTTTAGCAAAAGTGATCAGAACAGGCCTCTGTGAAGAATGATAACTGAGCAGACGCCTGAAAGAAGCAAAAGGAACATGAAAAATGCAAGGGAGTCCCCCATGTAGTAGAGGAAAAAAAAAACGTGAAAGTCTGGGGGCAGAGGAACAGCAAGTGCAAAGACACTGGGGCAGGATCAGGTTTGGTATGGTGGGGGCAGGAGCAAAAAGGCTAAAACTGCTAGATGGAAATCACTGAGCAGAAGTTTAGAGATTTAGATGGGGGTCTTTGCAGGCTGTGGGATGAAGAGTCTGTTGCTACGGAGTGTGGTTGGATTTCCACGGCTGAAAAGAGCACCCTTGTGGAGCACTCCCTGGAGGTCAGGCGTGCAGGAACAGGGCTGGGAGACCAGTTAGGAAGCACCTGGGGTCATTCAAGAGGGACAGAGGCAGCAGTTCTGAGGACAGTTGGGAGTGATCAAACTCAAACGTAGTTACGTTCAAGCTTACGGGACTGGGTGATTTGCTAGATGTAAAAGAAGGGCATTTGGATACCATAACTGAGGTGCTAAAGACTGAGCTACATCAAAGCTCCAGGGAGGAACATCCAGAGCTTTGTGTTACATATGCTAGGGTTGGAATTCTTTCTCCCTGTCAAGTGGTGGTAGGACCTCCCTCAGGAGGAACGTTCCAGCTGGAAATACAAGTTTGGGAGGGTCAGTAGCATTCCAGAGTCTGCAGGGACCCAGGGTCTCCTGAACACAAAGTGTAAACATGAGGCTCAGAGGGCTGGGGAGGGAAGGAGAACACAGAGGAACAGCCAGTGCGGGAGGCCACGGGATGGCTTCCTGAAGCCCAGAAAGGAAAGTGCTTTACGAAGGAGGGGAGATCTGCTCCTTGCAAGCTGATGAGGAGTGAAATGGGCACTGCAAAAGGACCCTTGGGTTTGGTCATTGGCATGGCCAGAGTTGCTGCAGTGGAGGAACAGGGCTCCCAGCTGGAGAGAGCAGGCGTGAAGACACAAAGGGAAGATAGAAACAGGCATCTGGAGGGGTGTACAGAGAAGCATGTAGTCATGGAGCTTTGTTTTGTTTTGTTTTGTTTTGCTTTGCTTTTTTAATGGGAGCTAACCATCATCTTTGTACATTCATGAACTAACTCAGGAGAAAGAAGAAGTTAGCTATGCAGATAAGAGGGGCAAAGGCAGGAACAAGGGAGGATGGGGTTTGTACCCATCACGGGGTTGAGCTGTGTTCAGGGCAAGGACGCTTCTTTCCTTTCTGTTCCATCCCATTTATGTGTGGCTCAAACACTAGCCTAAACCCACTTAGTTCCATAAATCTGTGGAACATTTTAATGTCTGATAAAGCAGGAGAAATCTTGTTAACATTATTTTTAGTCCTCATTTTAAAAATTAACATATGTATTTCCAACTGACCTGTTTTTTCTTTTATTTTTACTTGTATCAAGTTCATTCCACTTGAAGTGATCATACATTCATATGGTCCAAAATTCTGAAGTTACAAGAGGCATAGAAATGAAAAAACTCTCCCTTTTGTCAGTATCTCCCTAATACTCATTTCCCCCCACCTGGAGGCCCACAATGTCACCATCTCTTGAATATTACATCAGAAATATTTTATGCCTGTACACACACCTATATTTCTTCTTTCTTTTTCCTTATTATATAATCAGTGACACAGAGGTCTGCCTGTCGCTTTCTTTACTTAATATAGACCAGAGATTACTTAATACCAGTAACTAAGGAACATTCTCATTCTTAAAAAAAGAATTCTAAAGAAAAAGTCTCTAAGAGTAAATGGAGAAAGACTCCCTAAGAGAAACAAAGGACCATAAGTAAGAAATGGCGTGATTAAATAAACAAACAAACAAGTAAATGGGAAAATCAAACAGAAATGAACATCAATTAGAAGGTGAACAAAGGATATGAGATACTCAATAAAAACGGAGAGAAACAGGAGGTAGAAATGAGGAAAGTGAAGAACGGACATTGGAAGTTTAGAAAGATCAGAGAGAAGATAAAAGAGATCGAAGACTACATCAGAAAACAACGTCTGCGTGGCTAGACTCTGCCTATTTGTAATGACAGTAATCACAGTCACAGTAAAATGGGACATATATTTAAATACATAATTTTAAAAATTTCCCGATGTAAAAGAATGTATGATTTTAAATACCAAAAGCCCACACTGTGTCTGCGAAACTGATGAGAATCTTCAAGGAACATGTGCATCCTAGTGAGGTTACTCAGCCGTGAAGATAAAGACAGACAGCTTTGGGAGGGTGGGCAAAAGGATCGTCTGGCTTCTGGTTATTTCACAGCAATGACCGACCCTGAGGAAAATGTGGCAGTAACTCTGAAGACAATAAAGCACGAAGGAGAAGATTAAAAACAGTAACAACAACAAAAAAGCGCAGGACACAAGGATTTTATTTCCAACCAAGCTGTCCTTCAAACACAGGCGACAGGCACCTTTGAAGTTGCCCACATTCAGAGACGGTGACTCCCAGGAGACATTCCCGAGGAACTCTCCGAGGAGGAATTTCAGTTCTCCGGAAGCACTGGTTCTGAAGGGGGTGATAAAGGGCGAGGAGAGCAACGCGCAAGCCACACGTGCTGATGTGGAGGTCACTCGACCAAGGGCCAGGTGGGGGATGAGAATGGGAGGGGCAGGCAATGCCTTGGTGGTGCCTGGGGGTCTGCATGAGCAGAGTCTACTGCTCAAATGTAAATACCGAAAAATATGTAATGACTAACAAAATCAGGCTATAGACGAAAAGAGGGAGGGGGGAGATTCAAATGTCATCGATGCCGTCTGAAAAATGGAAGGACCAAAAGTGTGGGTAATATTATATTTATATAAGGGTTAAGCATCTGACTCTTGGTTTCGGCTGGGGTCATGATCTCAGGGTCCTGGGATGGAGCCCTGCATAGAGCCCCACCTCTGGGGGCAGGGGTGAATGCTCAGCAGGGAGTTCCCTTGAAGATTCTCTCTTTCTGCCCCTTCCCTCCACTCTCTCTCTCTCTCAAATAACAAATCTTTCAAAAAAATATATTTGTACAAGTAGCCAATAAAATGAGACTAGATACCTTAAATATAAAGACTCTATACCGAAAGCAAAGAAAACAAACCATATAGAGTCTTTTTTTAAAAAAAATCCCTAGAAACTGAAATATAACTTAAAATAATGGGACAGCACTAATATCAAATGTATGTGTTAATTGTTAATGAAAATAGGATTAAATCGCTTACTAAAAGCGAAAGATCTTCAGGTTTTATCACAAAGCAAAATCCGACTCTTCAGAGAGACATACCTCATAAAGGTGATTCAGTTCAGTTAAAGAGAGGAGCAAAGTACAGCCAAGTATATACACATAAAAAGAAAACTGTGCTCCTGATGGGAAGTCAGGCAGGTTGGAATTCTGCCCCCAAATCATCAGAAATGACAAGAAGAGCACTTCGTAATGAACTAAATACCCAGCAGCAACATTCACAGAGAAAAGGTAGGAGACCGAAGGGGAAATGGACACGACCCACCAGCAGGGAGAGATTTTAATTCAACTATAAATGTGTGTCAGCTTCACAGGACAACAATAGGCACCAATTATCAAGACCCAATATATCAATAAACTGGGGGGAAATATTTTCAGTTATGTCTGAGACAAAGGACTGAGCTTCCTGATATGAAAGAATTCTGAGAAATTGAGGGAAAAAACAAAAAATTTAAAAAGTGGGGGAAAAAAAACATGCGAAGGATGTGGACTGCTCACAGCAACACCAATGCCAATAACCCGTATGCGTATGAAATGCCCAACCTCAGCCATGAGAAGAAAACTAGTTCTACAAATTACACTGAGATGCACAGTTTCTCACCAAACAGGAAGTAGCTTCTCAACTTTCAAAATATACTGTGCGGGAAAGTGATTCTCTTACAGAGCTGGTGGGACAATCACAATGCTCCCGGTGGAGGCAGCCACGCTGGCAAATCCAGAAGCATTTCTGTCACGTCCGTGGAGTGTGATCAGGAGGCCCCCACAGTTCACGGGTGCAGAAGGAACTGCCTTGACAGAAAGAAAACCAGGAAGGATGTGCTGTTAGTGTGATGAAATTCAGCGAATAAAAATATAGGTCATCCCATTAAATCTGAATCTCAGATAAACAATGCATTATTTTAGTATACGGATGTCCCCTACAATAAGGAGGTCCCCTGCAGTAATTGTGACATACTCCCAATACCCCTGGTTAGAAGTCTGTGGCAAGGCACTTGACACAGGATTTTGGTTAGTCAGGATAGGCCCGACCTCCCACCCCTGACCGCTTTTGGGGTGGATAACCACACCACCTGTACTTCGGGGTCTCTGGTGGAGTGGAGGTCCCCACGGTGAGGGGTGGGCCTGAGCAAACCCACCCCTCAGGAAGCACTGAGGCTGGGCCTGCTCTGAGTACAGACAGCCAGGGAGACCAAGAAGTGGCCTCTGGCACTTGCGAACATGGTGGCCATGTCTGCTGGTAACCATCATAGGAAGGAGAGTTGAAGGACTGAGATCAGACACATTTCTGCTTTGTGATAGCTTCCTCTCAGATAAACATCAGCCGCACAATTCAAATGAGAACCTCTAAGGTTTTGGCTGGTAAGATGACAAAATGAAAAAAAATCAGAGCTCTGCGTGGAGCTCTGCAGTGGACCTCCTGTGGCCTCTTCTTCTGCAGTTAAGGATTAAGGAACGTGAGTACCAGGCAGGGTAGGTGTCTTGCTCAACTCAGACAGAAACTGTTGAATGTCCTTAGCTCAATGCCTCCCCATCGTCCTTGCATGCCATGTGAAACATTTGTTATTCGTAAAAGGTGTTGGGACGGTTTGTACACACGCCTGCACACATCTCAGACTCTTGTCAAGAGGTGGAGTCTGGACTCCTCACCTTACTTACATCTGGGCTGACCTTAGTGACTCCCTTGTAAGCAATAGCATGGAGCAGAAGTGAGCGACATGGCTTCACAGGTGAGCAACGCAGGTGAGAAAAGGCTGGCTGGCTTCTGCTACCTTCATTCTTGGGTTGCTCACCTTGGAGCACTGAGCTACCATGAGGCCGCCATGTTGTGAGGAAGCCCAGACCACAGGAGGAGGCCACGTGTAGGTAAGACAGCTGATCACCTCCAAGGAGCACCAGTATTGATGTTTTCTTCCTACTGCTAACAACTATTAGATGGGAAGTGAAGAAGAAAAACTCATTCCTGGTCTCGCTTACCTTCACTTGAGGCCAAAATACTATTTTTGCTTTGGGAAGATAATGAAATAAAACCAGGTTTTGAATTTTAACTTTTGGTAGCATAGAGCCTTCGGGGAACAAATAGAAGGCAATTCCAGGAGGTTGGTCTTTTTTAAAGGCCAGGAGATTTTCAGATGATAAACACTTGATTAGCAATCCAATTCCCAAGCAAATACCCAGGCAATTAATCACAGGTAGACAAGATTTTTCCTGTGGAGAAAATTTTGTTGTTGTTGGAAAATACAGCTTTGCTTTGAAATGTATTTGAAAAGAAAAACAAACCAGGGGCTTCTCTGCTCTAAAGTCCAATATGGCCAATTTAGTTTCATTATGTAAACACGCTTACTTTTTCCTGATTCTCATAAGCAAAATAAACAGTGAAGTGGGGCAAGGCCCTGAGTGGGTCTGAAGTTTTCTCAGCAGCCCCTGAACCTGCCGGATGACAATCCATCCAGAAACATGGAAAACCAAAGAACTGTATTCAATATTTCTACCACTCTGGCAAATTACCTCAGCTTGGAAGCTTAAGATCACAGAATGTTATTTGCTCACAGTTTTGGAGACTAGCATCCCCAGTGGAGGTGTAGGCAGAGCCACATTCTCCCGGAAGTCTCAAGCAGAGAAGCCTCCCCTGTCTTTCTAGCTTCTGGTGGTGTCTGGCTGGCAATACTCTGCATCCCTTGAGACGTGGTAGCCTTACTTCTCTCTCTGCCTCTCTCTTCACATGGCTCCTTCTTTGTGCACGTGTCTGTGTTTCCTTCCCATTGCTTATTAGGACATCCATGAGATTGCATTTAGGGCCTCTACTCCATGATGACCCCATCTTAACCTGATTGTATCTATAAAGATCCTATTTTCAAATAAGGTCACATTGGTGGGTCCCAGAGCTCAGGACTTGAACACATGTTTTTGGGAAACGCTGTTCAAATCATAGCAGTGTCCTAAACAAAGCTAAATAGAGGGCTGTGGCTGTGGGGATGGCAGGATAATTAACTGCAAGACATTCCATGGCTAGAACTTGGATTCAAATCCTGACCAACCAAGAAGCTGTGTGATAGCTATGTATCCCCACAGTCTCAGAGGACTTATATGCAAGTGGGGATTAACTGAGACAGCTGTGGTCCCAGACCAGCAGCCTGGGCATCACCTCGTGAGAAATGCTAAAGTCAAACCCCAGCCTAGACCAACTGAGCTGGAGTTTGCATTTAAACCAAATCTCTAGGTGACTCAGAAGCACAGTGAAGTTTGAGGAGCACTTAACACAGTCCTTGGGATGGAATAGTTTGCCAATAAATGCTACCCCAACCCCAAAACACTATAAAAGCACTTCAATAAAACAGTTGAGTTAAAAAACAAGAGGTGCATAGGGGAAGGAAGAGAAAAATGAAACAAGATGAAATCAGAGAGGGAGACAAACTATAAGAGACTCTTAATCATAGGAATCAAACTGAGGACTGCTGGAGGGGAGCGGTGTGGGGAGATGGGGTAACTGGGTGATGGACCTTAGGGAGGGCATGTGATATAATGGGCACTGGGTATTGTGTAAGATTGATGCATCACTGAACTCTACCTCTGAAACTAATACTATAATATATGCAAATTAATTGAATTTAAATTAAAAATACTAAAAATATTAAAATTAATTAAATTAATATTTAATTTAGTAACTGTGGACTAAAATACTAAAAGAGAGAGAGAGAAAGGACAAGGGTAGGCCATTTTTAAACTGCCCAAAAAGAAATTGACTAGCAATAATAGGCTGGTAGTGAGATACTATTAGGACTCTGAAAATTTCAAAAAGTATATATTTTTTTAATTTAAGAAAATATTGGTCACACTAAATGGGAAAATGGAATCCAGAAAAGGGAGAGGGTTCAGACACATTTTTCAAACTGTGTTACCTGAGGGGTGACCGGGTGGCTCAGTCAGTTAAGCATCTGGGTTTAGCTCAAGTCATGATCCGAGAGTCCTGGGATTAAGCTCTGTGTTAGTCTTCCTGCTCAGTGGGGAGTCTGCTTCCTTTCCCTCTACTCCTCCCCCTGCTTGCACATCCTCTCTCTCTTGTGTAAATAGAATCTTAAAAAAACACTGTGTATCTGAATGAAATAGTTAATTTGGAGATTACTGGTGTATAATTTTTGTTAGAATTTTGAAAATTATTTAACTGTATAAACAACCACCTCCCCCCCCCACAGTTTGGAAGTCATGTCTCTCCCTCAGAACAACAAAGAAGCTGAACAAACAGAAAATCAATGACTTTTCTTATATTTACCAAAGAAATGAGGTCATGACATAAACCAGCACCCTGAAAACTGGAGAGTCAGGTGAATGCAGAGACCACAGACCAGCTGATCTAAAGCAGAAGCCGCTGGAGTCAGAACAGGCAGGAACACATATATGCTTCAGAAATTGCTGGAAACTGAGGTGGACTAACTTACAAGTTAAAAGATCCTGGAGGGCCAGTTTAAGCGGGGATCCCCCACATTTTCACAGAGTTTTACTTCTGTACCCCCAAGTGGGTTCTAATGGTGAAGACAGGAGAAAAAGCCCTCATGTCTGGTTGTGTGTGGAGCAGGGGAGTAGCCATTCTGAAATACCCCACAATAAATGCCTACCTATCAAGAGAAAAGACCTACCTAGAGCATTCTTGGAGAAAGGAATGTTAGCCAATTCCAGCCAGCCTCCTCTAGCCTCCCCATCTCACCTCAGGGGAAGGAAAATTAACTGAGAAACTCTTATGAAGGTCACAGACTCAGCAAAACTGTGAGACCTAATTATAGGATTATACAATGATTCCCCTCCCCACCCCCTTAGCACCAAATCAATAAGCTCCCCATATAATAACAGGGGGTTACAGCTAAATGAACTCTAAGGCTGGCTCTACCTAAGGAGGGGTTCTTAGGGAAACCCAAATACAATGGAAAGACAAAAACCAGGACACTAGAGAAAACTGAAGTCTCTGATAACCTATAGCCACAGTAAACACAGCCTGATTCCTAGCCAGATAAAAATAAACTTCACATCAAAGGCCTATCTATTCAATTCCTATTACCCAATACATCACATCTAGTTTTTAACAAAAAGTTACAAGTCTTGCCAAAAGGCAAAAAAAACCAAAATCTGAAGAGACAAAGCAAACTTCAGAACCAGACCCAGACATGGCAGAGATCTGGCGATGATTAGATTGAGGATTTAAAATAATCATAAACGAAGAAGCTAAACACACTAAGAAGAGTAGATAACATGCAGAAGCTGACAGGTAATGTAAGCAGAGAGATGGAGACTCAAACTCAAAGGTAATCACAGAAATCAAAATTCTAACCAATGAAAAATGCTTTTAATAGGCCCTTTAGTAGACTGGATACAGATGAATAAAGAATCAGTGAGCTTGAAGACATGTCAATAGAAACTTCCCATTGAAATGCAAAGAGAAAAAAGAACGGAAAAAAAAATTGAACAAAATATCCAAGAACTGTGGGACAATTACAAAAGGTATAACATAAGCTAATGGGAAATCCAGAAAAAAGAAGTGAGATAAAGAAACAGAAGAAATATTTGAAATAATATAGGCTGACAATTTTCCAATATTATTGACAGAAATTAAACCATGGATTCTAGAAGTTCAAAAAAAAAAAAAACCCAAAAAAGAAGTATGATAAATACCAAAAAATCTATACCTAGGCATATTGTACTGAAACTGCAGAAAACCAAAGACAAAGACAAAATCTAGAAAGAAGCCCATTGGAGAAAATGACATCTCATATATAGAGAAACAAGGACAAGCATTACATCAGACGTCTCATAAAATACCATATAAGCAAGAGAGTGGAAAAAAATACTCAGATTTTTAAAAGCAACAAAACAAAATGAAACAAAAACACCAACTCAGAATTTTGTTCCCAGCAAAATTATCCTTCAAAGGTAAAGGAGAAATAAAGACTTTCTCAGATAAAACCTGAAGGCTTTTGTCATCGGTAGAACTGACTGCAAGAAATGTGAACGTTTCTTCAAAGAGAAGGAAATAGATAAAGGAGTCAGAAATTCAGATCTGTGTAAAGAAAGAAGGACTCCGAGAAGGAATAAAGGAAGACTCTGAGGAAGCTCTTACTACCAATAGCCACTGAATTTGAACTGAACCCCATGCTCCTGGAAAACAGCAAAGAAAAAGAGATATCCCACCCAGATTTTGCCTCCTGGGAAATGGCATATTGCAAAAAAACAAAAAACAAACAAACAAAAACAACAACAAAAATAACGTCCTCCACATATGACTTAGAGAAGACTCACAACAACCCCTCTCCCCGCCTTAATTATCTAGGACAAGACCAGACATAGACCCTCCAAATTCCCATTCTTTGCCTCATAAATGATCTGACCTATTTTTTCTTCACTGATCAATGGGAGCAAAATGCTTGCTCATCATCCTTTGGTCCACCCTCAGCCTGAGCCAGATGGCAACCCCTTCTGAGACTAGGTTGACCTCAGACTAAAATATTTTCTAATGTACAATCCAATCATGCTCCCCTTTCACCCACTCCCCACAAAACAACATCCTTCAATCCTTGTTTATCCCTCTTTATCAAAGAAACCCCTATTTGCCTAACTCTAGAGACTCCTGCAGATGTTATGGTCATGACATTCTCCCCATCTCCATGGTCCCCACATCCCCCATTGCAATAGGCTTCATCCCCCACATGCCACACCCCACCCCTTGCAGTAATTATTTTGAGTAAAGTCTCTCCTTTTTAAGTTCAGACTTGTTTCTTTTATGACATGGAATTTGGTCTCTGCTCTGCTTTGGCTCCATGTTAGAGCTTGTCAATCTCATGCTCTCATCTCTCAGAGATGGGATCTAGTCACTATCCAGTCTGGGCAAATTTCTGGAGGGGCTTTCTTGGCCCTTCTGTGCTCACAACACCAAGACTTTTTATGGCATTCCTCTTCAGGCATCTGAGCAGAAAGGCAATCTCTGCATCTGTTGCTGTCTGTATGCGTTCTCTTAGTCTGAAGGTTTTTTTTCTTTCTTTCTGAATAAAGAATTCCCTATCTGTTTCTTAGGCAAACATTGGTTTTTTTGTTGTTTTTTGTTGTTTTTTTTTTGTTTTTGTTTTTCACAGAGGTGCACTTACAATTTTACAATTAACCTTGTCTAGCATAGGGCCTCCTGACAAGACTTTTAGGTGGAGAATTAGAGTAACGTTTGTCTAAGGGGAAAAAAAAAAAAGATGGTATGTTTTGTATAGAACAGAACATTTTTAATTGAATCAGAATAGTTGTTGGAAGCTACAGTTTTGCTGATTTTATTAACAGAAGTGGGATTAAATCAGTTTACTCTATATTCAAAGTATGTAACATTCTGTAATTTTCAATTGTCAAAAGCAGTTTAAAAAGAAGCCATGTTTTAGGGTTGCTAGGAGAAACCAGACAATGCATCCCACGATTATTTACTCATTCAGATTAATTTATTAAATGCCTCTCCTGTGAAAGTCCCATGGCATGATGGGAAAACAGCAGCAAACAAATCATACGTGGTCCTTCCACCTTAGAGAAGCTCGCTAAACAACTCTTCTTCTTTTTTAATTACAAATATGTATAGTTCTGTTAAGAAGAACTAACCTGCCAAGGGGTAAACAGTTGAGGGGGGCAGGGAGGGAGGAGTATGGCTGGGATGTCAGCTCACGGCAAGTTAGGCAGATCTTCTAAGAAACAAAAACGAAAACTAATTGGTTGTTACATGACCTATGGGGAGATTCGCACCTGGTGCCCATGACTCTGCCTATACTTGGAAATGTAGGTATGACTCTATAAGCAATTCACACAGTATTTTGCACAAACTACATACTCAATATTCACGACCAGAATAAATGTGGCTTCATCAACATGTTACAGGACACACCTTAGATTTTGAAAAGCTGGCAAAAGGAGTTGAGGATTACTAATCTAAGAATTAGGATGAAAGATATATGTAGGCAGCTCTTTGGCATTTTTTTTTTTATATATTAGGAGATTGTGCTTCAGAATGATCTGCTTCTAAAGGATCTGTTATTTACATTTGGCTATCGTGATTACTCAAAAATGAAGAGAGGGAAGGATTGGAGGAGGTGGGAAATTTAAACAGAAGCTGCAAGCTAAACAAATAAAACCAAAATCACACTCAAAGTAAAATGCACTCAAATCCTCATTATTCAACACGTTTTCAGTGTACATTACCAAGGTTAGCATACTAATCGAGGGGTGTCAGTGAACACAAAGCAGCAAAGGGCTCTAGAATTCAGATTCCAGTGGTGAAGGGAATCCATAAACAAGTAAATAAATAAGGAAACAAGGTAGTTTAGGGAGTGTGAATGCTGAGACTTTAATGATCATATCATAAAGCAGGGGCATGAAATATGTATGCCCCTCCCCCATGCTTTCCCTGCACCCTCAGAGAAAACCCCTAGTAATTTGGCTGGGGGCAGGGGGCTTGATGCACTTTTTTTTTTTTTTTTTTTTGGTAGGTCCCCGCGGCCCAGGGTCAACAAAAAGACATGGTTTGAGTGAGATAAATATCATCTTTAAAAGTTCCATAAATCAGTAGCATTGTCAACAATAGCCAAACTATTGAGAGAGACCAAAAGTCCATCAACTGATGAATGGATAAAGAAGATATGGTAATTACATATACTATGAACTATTACTCAGCCATCAAAAAGAATGAATCTGAGCCTTTGCAACAACATGGATGGAGCTAGTGTATTATGCTAAGTGAAATAAGTCAGTCAGAGAAAGACAAATGCCATATGATCTCACTCATGGGCAATTCAAGAACACAGGTGAAGATATGGCAAGAGGGAAAAGAAAAAAAGGACGGAGAGAAACAAGCTATAACTGACTCGTAATTATAGAGAATAAACTGAGGGTTGATTAAGGGAGGTGGGAGGGGGATAGGCTGGATGGGTGATGGGGTGAGGGAGGGCACTTGCTATTATGAGCACTGGGTGTTGTCTACAAGTGATGAATCACTGAATTCTACTCCTGAAACCAATATTGCACTGTACGTTAACTAACAAAATTTGAGTTTAAAAAAGTTCTAAAACTGATCTTTAAGCCAACCCCAGAATACATATCATCGAAACAGATAGTGTGCTTTGCAAGCAATCAGACTAAATCTCCAGACTACTCCTCCAATTCTATATCCTTTTATGTAAGATGGAGGTATCATTCACACATAGAAATATAAACACACAGACATATTCTGAGAAACAAAAATGAGATTGCAACCTGCACATCCTTCTACAACTTTCCTTTTTCACCTACTGGCTATAATTATACTATGAACACACTTGCAAATCAGTCCATATAAATCTGTACTGTACTACATTTGTGGATGTACGGCAGACTTTTCATCCTTCCACGTTTCTTTGCAATTGTCTGACATCCAAACAATGCCCCAATGAAAATACTTACCCAACAGTATGTCATACATATTGTGTTATTGTATCTGTGAGACAAATTCTTGGAAGTTAGACTGCCAGCTTATGGGATGTAAAAGCTTAAAATGCTGATAGGCATGGTTAAATCAACCCTTTGTCACACTACTTTATTAGTAATTTTAAAAAATAATTGTCAGTCTTAAAGGAAAACATACATACACACAAATAATTGTTATTTAAATTTGCATTTGCTTGGTTTTTAGTGAGGTTTAGATTCTTTTATCAGTTTTTTTTAATTGGTTGTATTTCCTTTGTGAATTGCAGGTATACATTCTTTGGTCATTTTTCTACTGAGTTGTCTTTCTCTTATTATTAGGAACTCTTTTTAAAAAACTCTTTATATAGTAGAGATATTAATGCTTTGCTTGCTAAATATTACAAATATGTTCTCCTAAAGTCTCAAATTTTATTTATATGGACAAATATATTAACCTATTCATTTACACTAGTGTTTATCAAACTGTTGCTGGTAGAGTACCTACCGGAGAATCATGTGGCATGCTTGTTAAAAATGGAGATTCGAGGGTCCAATCACTGTATGAGAAGTTTGGGGATAATACACAGAATTTTGTGTGTCTTATCAAATCTCCAAGTTGTATATCCATTGCTTCTTTGCCTTATTTTTATGTCTTTCATGTTTATTTAAAAAAGCATATGCTTTTGAACATATTTAGATTTCAATCCATCTTAAATTTACTTTCGCTCCTGTTAGGATGCAAAATTTTTAAATTAACTGCATTTTATTTTTAATCTCTTTAATTATAACAACAGTATTTAATAAACCATTTTTTCCACTAAAGAATATTCTTTATCATTTAGAGTTTCTCACATTCCTGTAGCTTTCAAAAGAAACATGCCTCATTTTTTTCTAAAATATTGTAGATTTATAAAGAATTCATAGCATGTAGAAAGACAGTAAAGAGTTTTTTGTTTTGTTTTGTTTTGTTTTAAACCCAACCTGTAGTAGGTTGACTAGTGTCCCCCGAAATTCAAGTCCACCTTGGACATGAGGTCTTATTTGGAAATAGGGTGTTTGCAGATAATTAAGTTGAGATCTTATTGGATTAGGTTGGGTCCTAATTCAATAATTAGTGTCTTTACAAGAGAACAGACACACAGTCAATGCTATGTGATGAACGTGACAGAGATTGGAGGCAACCACCGTTTGAGAAGCATGAACAGATCCGCCCCTGCCACACAGCCCCAAAGACCTTAAAAGAACCAAGCTTGCCAACATCTGGATTCAGGACTTCTGGACCCCGTAAGTGAGTAAGTTTTTCTTCTTTTATGCCATCAGTTCATGGTGCTCCAGGAAACCAATATATTAACTAATCAGAAATAACTATCTCTAACATTAGATGGGCATCCCACAGGGGTGTGTGTGTGTGTGTGTATAAATATCAGACTGACAAAAATGATTTACGGTGTCATGGGGACAAGTGCTATACAATCTGCATAATTAAGGTTTTTTATTTTGTTTTTTGGTTTTTTTTTTTTTTACTTGAATGCACCTGAAGAAAACTAATAGATCTGTCCTCCTATTCCTTTGATTATTTTCCTATTGCTGTGTCAGTATCTTGGTGCTCAGTTTTTGTACGGCAAATGCTTACTACCCTTTTGTAAAGGATTTCCTGATAACTCACAGCCATGCGATCTTTTCTACAAAATTTCAAATCATTCAGCTAGTTCCAGCACACCCCTCGGGGAACTTGGGGCTCCGGTGGGAACTGCGCCAATCCTGTGACTTGACTGGAGAGAACGGGCGGAATTTCGATCCAAGCACGGGGCACGCACTTCTCATTTACTCGGGTCTTGCTTCTGCCTTTCCGCAACGGTTGAGGGATTTGACCGCGAGGAGCCGGTACTTGTTCATGGTTATTCCAGGTACTTCATACTTCCGGTGGCCATCGTGGATAAAGTCTCTTTTACTCTTTCATTCTTTTTTTTTTTTTTTAAGATTTTATTTATTTATTTGACAGAGAGAGATCACAAGTAGGCAGAGAGGCAGGCAGAGAGAGAGGGGAGGAAGCAGGCTCCCCGCCGAGCAGAGAGCCCGATGCGGGACTCGATCCCAGGACCCTGAGATCATGACCCGAGCCGAAGGCAGCAGCTTAACCCACTGAGCCACCCAGGCGCCCCAGGCTGTTACTTGATCAAAAGGGGTATTTCCAATTTTCTCCTTCCCTCCCTTGAGGTAGGCCTTTCGCTGCGCCGCGTTAGAACCGGGGCACCGGTTTTCCAGGCTTCCCGTGCGCTCTGGCTGGCCAGGTCTCCTCCTCCGCGGCCCGGCAGTCCGGGCGGCGCAGCACGCAGGGCCCGGAGTCCGCGGCGAGGACGGCGCGGTCTCCCCGGGATGTGCCCCGCGCTGCCCCACAGACACGCAGCCCCGCGGCCACCTGCTAGCGGCGCGACGCGGGCCACTAACTTCTTCCCCTGCGGGACCTCAGCGTCCCCACCCCTCAAACGAGAACGGAGCACCGGTCAATAACCGCCAAGCCTTTAGGGCAAGCCCAGGCCCGCGGAGCCCTGGACGGAGCGTCGGCTTCCCCTCAACGGCGCCGACGTCATCTCTGTGAGCCCCGCGGCCGCGGCCTGGGGCGCGCTGGTCTTCACGGCGCCCGTGAGGAAGCCGAGCGCACCGAAGCCAGGCAGCCGCCCGGGGTCAATCTGACACAATCTGGGGCTGCGTGACACAAATCCACCCCCTAGAAAATAATGCAGTCATTTCCTGCCGAAGCACGATTTCATTCCCACCAAAACGGGACGGGCTCATTCTCATGGCGTCGGCATGTCGCCGGAAAGCCGACGTGCTCTAAAGCTGAGGTGCGGGACTCCCGCTCCCGACCGCCAGGCTGGCGAGGGCTGGCGAGGGCTGGCGAGGGCTGGCGGAAGGAGCCGAGTGCGCTCGGAAGCGCTCGCTCGGCCTTCGGCGACCATCGTCAGGGGGCGGGGCTCGCGTAGCGGCGCGTTGCGCGCGGGGCATTGTGGGAAGGGCGGCCGGTGCTGCCGCGGCTGCCATCTTTGCAACTCCTGGCGTTGCGGCCTTGTCGTTGGAGGCGGCCGTCGACCTAAGCGAGCGATATAAAGTGAGCTGTGGCTGACAGCTCTCCTTCCCCCGGTCTCGACAGCACGGCCAGCCGGCGTCCGGAGGCGGAAGCGAGGGCAGTGGGACGCGTGCGGGGCCCGAGGCCAGCGGTTAGTCACAGCGTCGCCCGGAAGGATGGGCCGGTCTCGGAGCCGGAGCTCGTCCCGCTCCAAACACACGAAGAGCAGCAAACACAACAAGAAGCGGAGCCGCTCGCGGTCGCGGTCCCGGGACAAGGAGCGCGTGCGGAAGCGCTCCAAATCCCGGGAGAGCAAGCGAAACCGGCGGCGGGAGTCGCGGTCCCGCTCGCGCTCCACCAACACGGCCGTGTCCCGGCGCGAGCGGGACCGGGAGCGCGCCTCGTCCCCGCCCGACCGCATCGACATCTTCGGGCGCACGGTGAGCAAGCGCAGCAGCCTGGACGAGAAGCAGAAGCGGGAGGAGGAGGAGAAGAAAGCGGAGTTCGAGCGGCAGCGAAAAATGTGAGCGCCCGCGGGGGGAGGGGCGGGGAGGCCGCGGGGTGGGAGCCGGCGGGGCCGGCGGGGTGGAGGGGTCGCAGGGACCCGCCGGGAGGGCGCCCCGCGGCCGAGCGGGAAGCCGCGGGCAGCTCAGACCCACGAGGCGGCCGGGGAGGAACACGGTGGGGCTTGCGCGGGGAAGGCTCGGAGCGGGGAACGCGATTTTGGCGCGAGAGGAGCCGAGTGCCGGAAGTAGGGGTGGAGCTGGGAGTGAGGTGGGAGCGCGGCCCGGGCCGGGGAGGGCGGGGGTGCGCGCCCGAGACGGCGTGCGGAGCGCTGCGGGCCGGCCGGTGCGGCGCCGGCAGGAGTGCGCCCGCGCGAAGCAGGTCGCCGCCGGCCCGAGCCTTCTCGCACCGGAGCCTCAGTTTGGGACAGGGCTTCCGCGGGAACAAGACGCTAGGGGGTCCCGCAGGACACCCCCAGATGCCTTTTCTGTTAGTGCATTCCTTTTGTTAAAGATGGTCGCGGTTGCGTTTCTTTCTTTCTTTCTTTTTTTTTTTTTCCGAACCTGCTCGGTGTTTGTTATTTTGTGAGCTGTAAAAACAAAATGCACACACTCGAGACACAAGTACGATGAGTTTTGACACTTGAAGGCACCTGCTTAACCACCATCCCAATCAAAACTCACTCGCATCCTTACACTTCTTATTTATGTTGCTTTATAATCCTTTGTGGCAAACTTAAGTGCAATCCTGCTGTTCGTTTTCCTTTTTAGTATACTTATATTTAAAAGGCACTTGCGTATTTGCTTTTACTTTCACATTGCTCACATATAGAACTTAATTTAGGGAACATCAGCGTTACGGTAAGGTTCCCAGCTTGAAATATAGTTTGGGTAAAAGTATTTTTGAAAGAGTCATCTCTCAGGTATTTTTAGATCCAAGAGTAGGTGCAAATAATTCCAAACTGATCTTTTGGTTTTAAAATGCGGCGTTTTGTTTTGGTTTAAGACCATGGTCCTGTGATTCTCTGGGTATTCATTTCCCAAAGTTAGTTTGCAAACTTTCCCTCTTTAACCAACCGTCTTCTTCAGTTCTTGAATTCATGTGTAGAAAAGTGCACATGAAGCAGGCAAGTTAACTGAATTTAGGATCTTCCTGGGACAGATACATTACTGAATTGTCTAGGGATTTATATTTAAAAAAAAATTTTTTTTTTAAGATTTTATTTATTTGTTTGACAGGCAGGGATCCCAAGTAGACAGAGAGGCAGGCAGAGAGAGAGAGGGAAGCAGGCTCCCCGCTGAGCAGAGGGCCCTATGCTGGGCTCCATCCCAGGACTCTGGGATCATGACCTGAGCCTAAGGCAGAGGCTTTAACCCACTGAGCCACCCAGGCGCCCCTAGGGATTTTAAATTTTTATATGGTTGGGTTTGTATTATGTAAATTTTCCAGCAGACTGTTTCTTTTCATTTTCTTTCTCTCTCTTTTTTTTTTTTTTTTAAGATTTTATTTATTTGTCAGAAAGACAGAGAGAAAGCACACAGGCAGGCAGAGAGGCAGGCTCCCGGCAGAGCAAGGAGCCTGATTCGCGACTCAATCCCAGGACCCCGGGATCATGACCTGAGCTGAAGGCAGCGGTTTAACCCACTGAGCCACCCAGGCGTCCCCAGCAGAGTGTTTCTGAGAAGCAAAGTTAAGAGGCATAGGACTGGAACACTAACAATACTACAGAGGAAGCAGTACCAGGAGAGTTATTTTGCTGCATACCTTTTTCTCTTTATGTAGAACTGTTGATATATGTATCTGTATATGAAAACCAAATACAAGTAATTGTTTCACAACCTTGATTGTATAGAATCCAGGTTTTTTGGTCTGGAACAAGATCCTTCACTGTAAAAATGCAGCTCTCAAATGTCAGCAGATGAGCATCTGAAAGATTACTGAAGACATCTCTGAGAGAATTTTTCCATTTGAAAACAGATGTCCAAAGAGAAATGATTTGCCATTCACTAGAAAGCTAAGACTTGTGGGAAAAATGAAAGAAACCTGGTATGCAAAGAATAATTAGAAGTGTTTAGCAAGCTACACATGAATAGTAGAGACAAAATACAGGGATTACATGAGAAAATTGGGCAGTTGTATAGTTCCAAGTTGACAGAAGGAATGAACTGCCATTAGCATTTATGAAGGGAGGAGGGGGCAGAGCTAGCAGACATCTATACTCCGAATTCCTCTGCGCCATGCAGTAGGTACTCCTTAATTTGGTGTAATGTCTTGGAAATAACAGAGGGAACAATGGAAAGACCTAGGTTTTGGAGCCATGAAAATGGGCATAAGTAGTTGTAGGTCTACAAGTCTCTGTAGATTAGCTCATTATCCAGCTAATAATTTATTGAGTATTTAATAAGTGCCAGATACTATCCTAGGTGTTGTTAATACAAAGATAATTGATCCCTGCCCAACAAGCTTTAAAGATTTAGAAGTAGCTACATTATAACACAGTGTGGTAAATTCAGTGATCATCATGTGATCATAAAAAGAAAGCTGATGGATAGGTAGGCACCTTCTAAGCATTGTGGGTGGTAGAAAAAGAGAAAATAAGAGAGACTGTCAGGCGAGGCACAGGAAGGTTCCTGTGGGCCCAAGAGGAGTCCCCTCCATTCATGGCAGAGTAAAGGAAGGGAGAGAGGGGAATGGCCCTAAAGAGAGGTTAAACAGTGAACGTTGAGTGGAACAAGGTGTGTAAGTACTACAATCATGGAGTGACTGGGGAGGTACATAGTGGCTGGGAATTATGAGAAGTGTCTTGTGTGCCTAATATTAAGGAGCTTGGATTTCATCCTAGAAACCTGAAAAGTTTTCAGGAGGTGAACAGTGTGGGCTTTCTTTTCTCCCCCAAAAACCTGCACGGAATGCTGTAGGATTGATAACTAGTTGCAGTAAAGCCACATAGGTGTAGTGAGGTGGTGGATATTGGAATGGAAAAGAGGGACAGATTTAAGAAACACTTAGTGCAAATAAAACGATTGGAACATAAGGGAAATAAAACATGAATGTTGGCTCTCATGTTTATATTGTGGCTGTTGCACCTCAGCTACCAAATGTTTAAGTAACTGTGTGGCAGACGGTTAAAATGTCAGAAACCCCGTGGATGGAAGACAAGGAAAAATCAAGGGGAGCTTCCATTTGTCACTTGCACTGTGGGCTCTTCCATCTGGATATGGTGAGGTTATCTCAGGTTGATACGGGAGACTGAGGCCTGGGAGAAATGTGGGGGAGGAGATGAAATGACTCAGGAAGAGCATGGAGGCGAAAGAGCAGCTGGTTCCTAAGGACTAAAAGAACCTTAGGGAATGTTTGTTGGAGGAAGACAAGTGCTTCCTGGAAGCAGAGAAGGGATGTCAGGAGAATGCAGTGTCCGTGTGCTTGAAGCGATGCAGTGTAAGATGAGAGACCGCGAGACAGCAAAATTAGATTACTCTGTTGGGCTTAACCAATTAGAAAGTTTGGTAATACTGGAAACCAAATTGCTTTGCTCTTTATAGTCGTGAGACCTTGAATAAATCATCTGTGAACTTGATTTCTTTTTCCTGAAACGGAGATACAGGTCTTGCTTATTATGAAGATCAGAAAAATACTGCATTTGCAGTATTGAGGCGTACTTGGCGTGCAGTGGGTCAGTAAATAATGTTGGGTCATATAGTTTATGTACATGGAACCAAATCGAGCCTGGTAAATTTAGGAAGTTATGAGTTACATTAATACTGTGAAAGGTAGACCTTAAGCATTAAAACTTTTTTTCCTCATTTTTGAATAGCTAATTCACATGTTTCAAAATTGAGTTCAAAAGTTCTACCTCTCTTCTGTGTACCAGCCATTTCTTATGTATTCTTTTGAGATGCTTTATGAATGTTGTATTAACTGTGCATGTTGAAAAACACGGGTGGCTGTAAATGACTTGGAGCAAATCAGTAAATGTTAATGGTATAATAATTTACTGTAGCCTGTGATAATCTATGTTTGATTATGCTTAATGTTCAACTGCATGACAGATTAAGAGCCTTCTAAATTAAAGTAACTAAACTGAACTGGGATCTGTAGGAGTGATTCTCAGAATACTTGAAGAGCTCATCTTGAGAGCAAAGAGCAGCTTTTATGTGCAAATTCAGTATGTGGAACTGGGCCTTTCGGGGAAGTTAGGGCTCTAAGACAAAGTATTAGGGCATAAGATCTAGTTGATGTTGATAAAAAATTTTTATGAATTTTTTAAACAACCAATTTGGTAGTTACATCTTCCCGTATGCTTTTGCCTTTCACTTTTGTCCTGGAGAAACAGTGTAGGGTAGTGTGGTGCTTGAGATGGTGAGCTTTAGAGTCCGCCTAGGTTGGGAGTCATCTCAGCAAAATGCTGTGAGCTGGAGCCCAGCTAAGAAATTGTTCTTTGCCTGAGGAACCATCAGAGATGTAATCGATGACATGGTGTATAAAGCTGTTGGCACAGTATTTGGTCCCATGTCAATACCGAATTACTGCTGTTTGCTGATGTTATGAAGCACTTCCTAGAAGTAAGCTCCTAGGGTTGAGTCTGTGTATGTATATTATTTCTATATATTATTTCTTTGTATATTATTTTTAAAATAATAATACGGCCAGTTGCTGTATATAAAGTCATACTCCGTACTGTATTGCCTGGCCCTTGCTGTTTTAATAGTTGACATTTTAAATTGGTTGTGACTGGTGTGTTTAAATTTCTGAAAGCATGGAGAAAATGGGTGCCTAATGTTTTATATACTAGTTCCATTGAAAATGGAACCTTCATTAGTGGTACACATTCTTAGTCGGGGAATATATTCAGCAGAGGAGCCTGAGCAAAAGCTTAGGGACCTTGACCATCAAGAGAGTGACAGTTCCTGTGGGGAAGGTTCGCAGGAGCCAGTGGGCAGTGACACTAAATGATACTCTGTGAAGTAGTTACGAACAAGTGTTTTTTTTTCCAAGAAAGCTTCAGGATCTCTTACGAGAGTGAGTCTCAGAGCTACTTTATCATTGATTATGATAATACATTTTTCATCAGTAATGACAGGCTCATTTTTAATTCAGTTGTACATTTTTTTGTTTGTTTGTTTTTGTTTTTTTTACTTAAGGGAGGGGAGAGGGGAATTGAAGCAATACTTTTCAGGGCAGAAACTGAAAAATTTCTGTAAAAAATTTTTTTCTGATTACTGAAATAGTAATTTTAACTATACTGAGAATAACAGCAACAACAGAAAACCCCAAAACTGCAGGGGAGCAGTTTTGCTGTGGCGCCCTGACCTTGCCTGTCTCCACGTGGAAAGGCTTATTGACGGTCATGATGGTTTGTCCTGTGGTTCCTCTAGGAACAAAGGGAGATAAGCAGCCTGGTGAGAAACTCCACTAGGCCATTTCTCATCCTCCCAGTTTCATTGGAGGTTGGGACTTTCCCCTTCCCTCCCCTCAGGCTGTAAAACTACTGCGCTGTCCTTAGATTGACTCCTTAGCAGCAGAGCTCCCCACTGCTCCCCACTTTTGCGGTCATCTGGCCCCTCGGGTTTGGTGTCCGTGAGTGGGACCAGAGAGAGCTCACACCATGCTGATCTGACTTTTGCAGTAAGTAATGAACTGAATTAATTTATTTAGTCTTGTTTCTCCTTGCTGACCAGCTCTGGAAATGCGGCCCCGTTAGCGGTTGTGCTACTGCTGTTACCTAGGGACTGCTTGAAAAACCCTGAATATGTATCAGGTGTCTTCCATCTCTACCAAATTCCTAAGTTGTTTGGCAGTTTTTCTAATGATAATCTAACCTAAAGCCTTCTCCCGTTTTTCGCTCTCCTTTTACCTTATATTGAAAGTTTTAGTTGAAACTGTTTGACATTGTCCTTAAGAGTTGAATTGTACCATTTTTGATATTTTAAAATAAAATTTCTTCTTAGGCTTCTTTATATTTACTAATACCATAAGAACCAACTAGCAAAGAAAGTATGTTTGTGGGAGACCTATATACATCTAAAACTTTGTATTATGTGAACTTATATATGCAAAAGTAGTGAGAATATTATAACCCCAATGTACCCATCATTCCTGTTCAGCAATTATCAGGTTTACTTATTTCAGCTCATATTTCTCTCTTTGGATGAAGTAAAGAAGCAGAATCTTTATATGTGAAATGTAGTGTAATTTCTTCTGAAATCACTGCCTAATTTCCTTTAGATATTTCTAGCGATTCATTTTAGTGTTGGGAGTAGCTAGCTTTCTCTTTGATTGAGCTGCTATAAATAAAGGCTCCTTGAAACTACCTTAAACTGTATTTTTTTGGAAGTTCAAAAGGAAAAGGAGCATAGTTACGTATTAGGCTTTCATATCTTTTTTAGATAAAAATCACCAGTAATTTAGTGTTGGGAGGAAATATTTAAGAAACAAGCACCAGAGTCTTCAGAATGGGTATTGCATATATCTACAACCTAAAATTGTATTCTTTCAAGTAGCTGCTATCTCCTTGACAGAAAAACAGATTATAAATGCAGGAACTGAAATGAATCAGAATGTTAGAGATACACTGGTATTAATAGGGTATCACTGAGAATAAGTTAACAGAAGTTGAGAATGAAAGCACTTGAGTCAAATTGGCATCAACCCCCCAAAATAGAGTTTAGTTGAAGTGGATTTGGGTGTTTAAAGGTCACTTAGATGCTATAAAGTCTTTACTAAACACGTAAATTGAATGACTGGCTCATACATATTTATGAGCCATCAAAAGATACAAAGGTTACAGTTGTATTTAATTTTGTGGGTTGTGAGAAAGTTGAAAGCATTACTAATAACAAATTGTCTTCTTGGGATTAGATATACCTCCAGAGCCTCTGAATTTATTAATTTAACACAAATTATTGTCTCATCTAGTGCAGTTTAATAGAAAATACAATGTGAGCTACATCTGTAATTTAAGAATTTCCAGTAGCCACATTAAAAAGAAACCAGTGAAATTAATTTTAATATAATCTCAGTTTTTAAGATGTTGTTATTTTAACATGTAACCAAATACAAATAGCTATTAGATTTCTTATACATTTTCTTCATAGTGATCTTCAGTTCAGACTAAGCACATGTGACCAAGGAGCTATCATACTGGGTATCAGTGGTATAAAATGTGCATGGTTTACACTGTCGTGCCTTGGTAAATGTCAGTATTTTCAGTGCAGAATTTCGTTTTGAGTAATTAAGTTGTTTTCATAATCTCTAAATGTGATTAAAATAATTAAAACAGTATCATGCTTCATTGAACTTTTTATTAGAAGTGACAATATGTTTTCATCCACTTTCCCATCTCTTGAAGAGCTTTTAATTGAAAAATCAATTAACCAAAGAAAGAAAAGGTACAGTAAAAGGTGTTAGGTTCAGGACCTGAATTAAGTTGGCCTGTATTTTCAGTAAAAGTTACACTACATTGCCTTAGCAGTCCGAATCTTTTTTAGTCTGTATTTATTTTGATTTTTCTAGTGGAAGTGGGGGAGAGGGGTGAACTTTGTCTGAATAGCTTGTACATAATACTTTCTTTTGATTTCTGTAGCTTAACCCTTAGACCAAGTGCATTGGCAAATGAGCAAGTCTGTACACTTAACAACAGCTTGTGTTTTCATTATGAAGTTGATACCAAAAAAGTAGATTTCTTGTTTCAGATTAACTGTAAGTTTCTAAATGAAAACTAATGAACTAAGCTCCTTTTATATACATACCAGTCATTTTGTACTTAGAAAGTGATAGAAAACAGAAATACTTCATACTTCTTTGAATTTCTGTATCCCTTAATTTTGGTATCTCCTATTTCCTTGAATGTTGCATGAAAGTGAATTATAAAATTTTAAAATTAGGCTGTGTGTTTGACAGATTTCTATCTTGTTTTGTTTTGTTAGGTTTACTTCTATTATCTGAGTCATTGTTTTTTCCTTTGTTTGCCAGTCGGCAGCAGGAAATAGAAGAAAAACTCATCGAGGAAGAAACAGCACGAAGAGTGGAAGAATTAGTGGCAAAAAGGGTAGAGGAAGAATTGGAGAAAAGGAAGGATGAAATCGAGCGGGAAGTTCTCCGAAGGGTGGAGGAAGCCAAGCGCATCATGGAAAAGCAGTTGCTCGAAGAACTCGAGCGACAGAGACAAGCTGAGCTTGCAGCCCAAAAAGCCAGAGAGGTAACGCTCGGTCGTTTGGAAAGTAGAGACAGTCCATGGCAAAACTTTCAGTGTTGGGTGTGCCTCCTGCTCAGTTCAGAAAGAGATGGAATGCAGACTAATTCCTTTCTCACCTAAACTTAACATTGCTGCGAAAGTTAATTTTTTAGCCTTATTCAGAAGTGCTGACTGATATTTAAAAGTTATTCTCATAAAACCTATTCAAGGATACTCTTTGATTTAATGGAACTGGCTTACATATTTGAGAAGTGTTTGAAACTTTTGCCATGGCTGCAGGACTTACGTTCTTTTTTGGGAGGGCGGAGGGAGACAGGGAGTGGTGAAGGGAAAAGGGTACAAGCCGCCTGCGGGTGTGTACTCTTCTTCTCCGTGTGTCCTTCTTACTGCCTCGACTGGGAGAGGCCGTTTGCCTTCAGTCAGATTACAGAGAGCAGGGCCTGACATTGAGTGACAGCACCTGCCTTTGATACATAGGTCTTCTTGCTCTTCTTTTGGTCCTTTTATCCCTCACCCCTACCCTCAATCCTGCTTCGACACAATGGACTAATTCTAGCACTCTGATCATAAGGCCCTCCATTTTCCTAATGTGTTTCAAAGAATCTTTTTAGGAAAAATGTCCAGAGTATTCATCCACTTTTTTAGTATCTACTAACAACTCCTTTTTTTCTCTAGAGAGTTATGAAGGAACAGGTTGTCCTTGTCTGGAGTCAAGCTAAACACATGATTTGTTTTATCAGCAGCTGGAGCAGAAGTTGAAAATGTCTTTCTGTGAGACAGTAATTTGCTACTGAAGCTTTATGGCTTATTTGCACTGATTACTCCAGGTTCCTAAAACTTGTTGAAAGTCACTGAAACACTTAAGGCAAATTACTTCACGGCCCTGAGTGTCCCTTGACGTAGTTTGCATAATGAATATGAATTCCATTGGTGTATGCCATAGAAAATCCTGTAGTTCTATTTTCTTGAACTTAAATGTTTGACTCAAAATATGTGTCTCATATCGTTGTTAATCTTGGCCTTATTGTGGACGAGTTGGCATCGTATTAAATCTCTCTTATTTTCCAGTAAGCTTAGCTTTTCAAATGCATTTTCCCTTGTGCTGTCTTTAAGTAGATACATGTGTCTGTATTTGTTAGCTATCACAGACTGTGCGATTGAATGTATGAAATTTTATTCATATCAGTGCTTTTGATAATGAAGATAATTTTGGAGTAATGGTGCTATCTTGTAGCGAGTTATTAATCATAGGAAGATTTTTTTCTCTTCGTTTGCTTTTTGTTTCATATTAACAATTTTTTTTTTACACGGACACAACCCTCTGACAGTCTTTCCAAATATTAAAATCATTTGAATATGTATGCTGTGATCTGAACACTGCCCAAACCATCAAGCAATCTTCATATAGTTTGCATTATAAAATCTCATTAAATTCTCCAATAAAAAATAAATTACAGAATTTTATTTCCGGACCATGCACCCCCTGGATTCCTGAATCTCAGTTCAGACTGTAGATGACAAGATAAGCTGCCTTTATAAATTGTCAACATCTGAATGTTAAGTCCATTTTCCCCATGGAAGAGCCCTTAGTTCCATGAAGTATGGATTACCATTTGTATTTTTCACTAACAGTAAATGTATTTTTCTTATTAATTGTTTGCCTTAGGAATGATGAATTACATTTTTTGTTCCTTCTTACCATAAACATCTGCATTCCTCAGCTCAGCCTTCCTTGTATGTTGTTTCTTTATAAATGGTTGAGCTGCTGATGCAGGTATTGCCAAGCTAACAGTACAAATCATTTTAAAGAGGAAGCTGGCGCGTATGGCAGCCGAGGAGCACACTCTGCAGGACACTGGACAAGACAGTAAATATTCAACTTTTAATGCTGATTAAAGGAGTATAGGTAAAGAATACGTAGGTATACATAATTGGTGAGACAAATATTCACTTTATTTATATTTTATATATTATTTTTTTAATTTGGTAAATACTATCCAGTTTTGTAGTTGTCCTTGTTGATTTGTGTGATATTAAAGTATTAGTAATAATTGCCAGGAAACTGTCATTAGGGAGGGTTTAGTCGGTTGCTGTTTGGACTGGGAGGGATGATTTAAATTTCGTGCTAGCAACAAATTTTAGTGGCTGCACAGTTTATCATTTGTCAGACAGAAGGTAGCTGTATAGCTACCCTCTAAGTCAGATCAAAAAAGTTCAGAGAAAGATTAGTAAATATTTATCAGTAAAAATAAACATTTTGTTTTTCTAACATCTTAACATGTCCTCCCCTTTAGGAGGAAGAACGTGCAAAACGTGAGGAGCTAGAGCGAATACTGGAAGAGAATAATCGAAAAATTGCCGAAGCACAAGCCAAACTGGTATGTAGGAGGCATACGTGAAAAGTATTTTATATTTGCTCTATTTTTTCAGATTTTATGGGATGATTTGTGCTCTGTGGCTGACCTATTTCTCGGAGTTTTCAGGGCCCTTTTCAGGGATTTGAGGCAAGAGCCGGAATGGTTGACTAGATTTCAGTACGTGTCTTCCAGAGGAATCTTACTGGGGCTATCCAGAAGTTCTATCTGTATATGGAGAAAATTCTAAGATTGCAGTGTTTAAGACCGGTTTTCTGGGAGATTTGGACTAACCCCATTCCAAAGTTTTTCTTTTACATTTACGCCTAAACAATAACAACAAAGGTTTTGGAAGTATTTAAACTAAAATGCAGCATTTCACTTCACATTAGTTACCCTGTTTACTAGGTAAAGTAGGTAGCATATGTTTGGTAGTAAGTGTATCAGACTAATAAGCTCTTTTCCTATTCCAAGTTAAAATCTAGCAAGGAATATGGAGACTGAAGTAATTATAACCTGGGAATATAAAAGGTGATTCAGAGCAATGTAAACATTTTAATAAAGAAGCCAATGTAAGAATATTGAGGTAGTTTTTTAAAAAATAGAAAAAGAGCTAATCTGTCTTTTTCCTCTCAGTTCTGTTTTTTAGTGCTTTCTGAGTTTTTGGTTTGTTTCTTTGTTTTTAGCACAGACTAGCATTTGAAGTGGAGTGAAAAAGTAGAACAAAAATTTTGATGTCATAGGTTTTTCCATTTAAGAGTATATACTTTGAAGCAGTCTCTGTATGATAAAGTAAGCTAGAATTAAAGGACTGTGGATATAAGGAAGCCAAAAAACAAAAAGAGAATGGGCTTTGGAGGGAAAAACTTTCTTTTTCCCTTGAAGGTAGCATATAGGAATTCTCTTTCACAGTAAGAAGTAAGAATATAAGTCAGAGATGGAAGGAATTTCTTAGAGGGACTAGGGGATGAGTGCTGTCGAGTGCCCAGGACTAGAGACATGGCCCAGGAGGGGGTCTTGCTTCTAGACATCTTCAGAAGTTTTGTCGAGTTAGAAATGTGTTGAGACTAATACAGTTGTAAGAAGACACTTGCTGCCAAGTCATACTGTTGACTTGGGGGGTGGGGAGCAAGTTGTAAGCACCAGGTGAATGATTTAGAAAAAAGAAATTCTAGTGACTGTTCACAAAGGCACTGAAAAAGATCTGAGTTGGGCTAAGTAATTAATTGACAATCCCAAGGAGAGTAGGGGTAAAGGACAAGGACCATAAGTAATGTGTCCTATAGTTGATACGGTAACTTTTTACATAAACTTAAAACTATGGAGCAATTAATTCTTTTTACATAAACTTAAAACTATGGAGCAATTAATTCTTTTTACTTAAACTTAAAACTATGGAGCAATTAATTAATTCTAAAAAAGCAATTAATCTTTTAAAAGATAGCATACCCCAGAGAAAAGCCAGTACTGGAAATACCCGAAGCAACTTAGCATGATGACACTACGGATTCTTCGCTAATACTGCTGTCCTGGCTGTTACAAAGGCTGGCATGAAAATACCTTAAAACCTCTTAAGGTAGAAAAAGCCCTGTGAATGATGATGCACTGTGAATGGATGAGCAGTAATTAGAAGACATATCACTACATGATCATCAGTTAGTCTGTGATAATACCCTTTTTAGTAATGCTGTATGAGAAGAAAAACTCAGTGTAGGTAGGAAGGAAGGAAGATGGAAAGAAGGAACCTTAATTTGAGTTTGGAAGGTTGAACTTTGAAAGGTAAATACAGAGTGGTTTTTAAGGCACGGATATTTCCAGAAAGGAGGAACAGTATAGTTGGTATTTAACATGGTGAATCACTGGGGCGCCTGGGTGGCTCAGTGGGTTAAGCCGCTGCCTTCGGCTCAGGCCATGATCTCAGGGTCCTGGGATCGAGTCCCACATCGGGCTCTCTGCTCAGCAGGGAGCCTGCTTCCCTCCTTTCTCTCTGCCTGCCTCTCTGCCTGCTTGTGATCTCTCTCTGTCAAATAAATAAATAAAATCTTAAAAAAAAAAAAAACAAAAAATCATGGTGAATCAGAATTGCCAAGCAGGTGGAACAGAATTCCCCTTAGAGTGTGATAAAAAGTTCGTTAGCCTGGTGAGTTCAGTTTTTGGGTCTCCTGGAATGCCGGTGACCTACAGAGCAGAGCTCCTCAACTTGTTAGGTCCTGCCGAGATCCCTTCTGACCTGGGCTGTCTGGGGCCTAGCGGAACTTGGCTGGGCTCTTGATATTCCTTTTGGCAGCTTTCTTTGTTTACCGACATGGATCTTAAAATTAAAAATATGACTTCTGTATGTCATTACTGGGAAAAGATTAGCAAGCTTACTCTAGAGCAGTGCTTCTTCGCAAGTGGTAGTAATCGGCCAATTTTTGTTCTTGTCTTTTAATCCTAATTTGTCTCAGACCTCTACTTTGCAAAATATAATTAAGATGAGTTACTAGAAAAATGAGGTCAAGTGGCTATAAAAGCTTCTAAAACACTTCTGGTTTCTACATACCTTGTTATAGATCCATTACAATTTGCAGGCTGTTGCTGATTCATGAGCTGTACTTAGACTAGTGGTGTTCTAGAACATGAGCTTGATGGAATAGGTTATATAGTGACATTATTTTGACTGCATGTTATCCGTAGACGTTAGTGAAAAGATACCTTGGAGAAACGAAGTTTGAATTTGAGAATATTTGGGAAGGATTTGGACAGAACTCCTTTATTTCCTATATATAATAAAGTTGAAGTTTAAGAAATTATTGTCCACGTTGGAGAAAATTAATTTTTACTTGGTTCTGTTGGCAGTGAGTCATAGGCTTGCAGGGAAAGTGGAGCATCCTTTGTGTTGGAGAAGACAAGGAAATGTTGCTGCATAAAGATGCCAGGCACATATGGAGATTTCTTTAGTTTTTGTTCATTCCTTATCCTCTCGATTTCGAGCAAGTTTGTTTTTATCTTTTTACCTATTTATTAGGAAAGATTACATGGTCTGTGTTGAATGTGCCCTTAGAAGAGTAGGTATTTAAGAAAGGAAGGAGAGTATGCTAGTGTTGAAGGTAGCATGGGACTTGTCCTGGTTGTGTCGGTAGTGGTCATTTATCTTGTTGCACCAGCAGTTCTGTTTGCTTTGTGGCATCATAAATACGCTAGAAGTGTGGACCGCTTCATTGTATGAGGAGAAGAAAGTGATGCATTCTTACTTCTAGAGGGCAAGGGAGGAGGAGGCAGTAGCCAAGCTTAACTATTCACATAATCTGTACTGAGAAGTTATTATGTCTAAAAAGCAATTTGGAAATAAAAATGGACAAGAACTTAAGTTCTCTTGAAGGATTTAATGTATTAATGGTGGAGACAGGGACAATCCCAAGAAAAGTTAAAAGTAATACGAAAGTATTTGGTAGTGGGATGTGTGGTAATTGGCGTAATTGCCTCAGGGTGGCCTGGGAACCTCCTGGAAAAAACACCCATGAGCCCAACCTCAGTGGCCAGTGAGGCATTGAATTTACAGTGGGTGCAGGAGTGTGAGGAAATGAAGCCTGGCAGACGCCTTTTGAGGATTTTGTAGAATTAAAGGCAAGAGTGTGTGGGCTCTCCGAGGATGGTGGGCTAGGCACAGTGACAGCTATGGTGGTAAACCAGATTTCTATGTAGTAAGAAGTTTGTGGGATAAGTAATGGTAGACGCTGTCTGAAAGTAGATTAAAGACAGGTTCGGGTTGGAAATCTCCTGGGGGAGATTTCTTAAACAACATAACCATGAAAGAATAATGCAACAATTTCTTACAAGTCAATAAAGAAGACTGACTCCCCAATAGAAAAAGTGAAAGATATACATGAGAATTTATACAAGAATGAAGAGTGCTATAATCAATTCTTGAAAATACATCCCAGTATCCCAGCTTCTGTAGGAAAACTAAGAAGTGACTCCCCCCGCCACACACACACCCTTTTCTTTTTCTGTAGAAGTAAATACCAATAGAAAATATTTTTTTTTTCTTCATTAGCACCAAGTTTTGGCAAGAATAAGGTATAAAGAGACCTTTTCTATGGTGATGGAGGGAGTGTGTAATGGCCCATAGCCATTTTAGAAAATAGCACCGAATCAGTAAATATCAGCAACCTTAAATCTGTTTCTGAGAATTTATCTTGTGAAAACTGCATCAGATACAAATAAGGTAATACAGAAAAAAATTCTCACCATGTTATTTAGAATAGTGAAAATTTTGCAGGTTTTTAGATGAAGTATAACCTGTGCTTACAGTTGGCTTTTCAGTAGTCTAAAAGTATTTGGTAATACAGGGCAAAAGGCTAAAAACAAAATTATATATACATGAGCTTGCTAATTTGAAAAGTATACTTGCACAGTTTAGTAGATGGAAAAATATGCCAAAATGCTTAGTAGTCTCTATTGCGAGACTTATATGTAACTGTATACTTTTCTCCAGTTCCTATATTTTATACAACTAACATACATCACTTTCATGATCACATAAAAATAATTACGAAAGTAAATATAAACCACTCTTTGATGGACTTGTAAGTAGGTCCTTGTGACAAATGTTCACATTGATTGCAGTAATGACGGTAATGAGGACTGCGTTAGCTTAGCCACATGGGCTTTCTTGTATGTGAAATTCTCTTCTTTTCTTTTCTTTCTTTTTTTTTTTTTAAATTTTATTTACTTGAGAAAGAGTGTGGGCGGGGAGGAGATAGAGAAGCAGGATCCTTGTGAGCAGGGAGCCCGGTGTAGAACTGCATCCCGGGACCTGAGATCATGACCTGAGCCGAAGGCTGTCGTTTAACCTACTGAGCCACCCAGGTGCCCCGCGTATGTAAAATTTTCATGAGATGCTCCAGACCGAGGGTAGTTTTAGTGCACATTCCAAATTGTTTGTCAGGATGCTTGATTTTATTGGTTCAGTAGGAGGCAAAAGAATATTACTCAACAGACCACGTTTTATTCATAACATCAAACAAGAATTAATTCACACGTGGTTTGGCTTGACTGGATTTGGCCTTTTGGCAGATTGGTTTCTAGTTCTGGCTTAGTATTGGCAGTACACAACTATCTTCAAATATTTGAAAGGCCCTTGTTAATACAAGGGAGAATTTAAACTTTTTAAAGAAATGTTAAAAATGATACCTAAAAATTTTTTTGCTCTTCTTTTCCGTACAGATTTTTTGTGATGTGTCTGGGAAAAGCCCAGGTATTACTTTGAAATGTGTAAGAATGTTACTTACCCAGAAAGGGAAATAGACTAAGAAAAGTGATAGGATTTGCTTGGAATTAAATGTCATTTCAGGAGGCTACATCAGTAGAAAAATGACCCTCAGATTATTCACTGGTGAAGGAAGATGGTAGTAAAATGAACCTGGTTAATTTGCATGTGAATACTTGAACTATAATAAGAGTCTGACAATTTCTAATACAGTTATAAAAATTATTACGTTATGATGATATAAAATTAATTTTAACTGGGAACTTTTGATTTTTTTTTTTTTTTAAGATTTATTTATTTGAGGGAGAGAGAGTGAGTATGAGTGCACAGGCTGGAGGGACAGAGGGAGAGAGAATCCCCAGCAGACTCCATGCTGAGCACAAGAGCCTAATGGGGGCTCGATTTGGTGACCCTGAGAGCATGACTTGAGCTGAAACCAAGAGTTGGACACTTAACTGACTGAGCCATCCACATGCCCTCGAAGTTTTAAAATATATGCAAATCATAAGTCTACAGTGTATTTTTGCTCCTTGATAATGAAAATAGTTTTCTCCTTACCCACTTGTCAAATAGGGGATTTACCATGTTCATCATTCCTTTGAGAAAGGAAAAAAAATAGGACCATCTGTAGAAGTTGATTATATGTGAAAAGTGTTCCACAAACTTAAGGTAGATCTCACTCTGCAATTTAGAAATTTCTCTGGAAAATAACCCCCCCACCAATAAAAAACCCATGTGTTATTATGTCCTGATCTCTGAAATCTGTGAATGTTACCTAATGTGGCCCAAAAAAAGGGTCTTTGCAGTTATGATCAAGTTAAAGATCTTGAGTTAATCCCACATTATCCACCGTGCTCTTAATGCCATCATATGTATCGTTACAAGAAGAAGGCAGAAGGAGATTTTTTTACCACACTGTGCATACAAAGGAGAAGGCTAAAGACAGAGCAGAGAGAGATTTAAAGATTCTGGCCTTGAGGATTGGAGTGATGCGGTCAGAAGACAAGGAATCCAGGCAGCAACCAGGAGCTGGAAGAAGCAAGCAATAGGCTTTCCCCTCAAGCCTCCTGAGGGAGCATAGCCCTGTTGACACTTCAGTTTTTGGACCAGTGATCCAGATTTTGAATTTCTAGCCTCCAGAATAATTTTATATTATTTTGAGCTACATAGTTTGTGGAAATTCGTTGCCTAAAAATCTGGAAGTGGTTTTGAAGTTGGACAGAGGTTGGAAGAGTTCTGAGGCATATGATAGAAAATACCTAGACTGCTTTAAAAAATACTGTAGGTAGAAATACGGACTTCAAAGGTGCTTCTGGTAAGGGCTTAGACAACAAATGAAGATGTTACTGGATGCTAGAAGGGAAAGGAGGTCCTCATTGTCTACTGGTAGAAAACCCAGGTGAACTGTGCTCTATAGCTGTGTGGAAGGTGGAGCTTGTAAGGGTTGAAATTGGATATTTAATTGAAGGTATTTCTAAGTAAATATATATATATACTTACATATATACTCTAAGTAAAGTGTTGCGTACAGCCTGCATTCCTCTGATAGTTGATAGTAAAATTCAAGGAGATAAATAGATAAATATAAATAGATAAATAAACTGATAAACTAAAAAGGAATGAGCACTTGATGTTTGGAGGAAATTTCAACCTATCTAGATTACAAAAGATGCTAAAGTTGGTTATTACTGTTAGAAAAACTCTGGAAAGAAGACCAAGGTTATGACTGGACAACCATTTGCAAGGGCTGAAGAGATTATGCATGTGACTCATAGGTTCCCTCAGCCACTTTAGCAAATGCCACGAGTAAATGAGATTATCCAGGAAAGATCGTTGAGGAACCTCTTGTCTAATGGCCTGCCAGATGTGGGAGACCCACAGTGTTTTCAAGGTTGCTGTATCGGCAGAAACCCTGCCAACTTGGACGGAAAAGGACAGGAGGACACAATGATGAAAAGACTGTTAAGATTCCCAGTAGACTTCCACACAGGAATAGTGACGTGAGCACAGAACAGAGAGAGATGTGAAGATGCTGGTCTTGAAGATTGGAGCAATACATGTGGCAAGCCACGAAGTCCTGGCAGCCATCAGTTCAAAGAGGCAAGGAGCACATTCCCTCTGAGAACCTGCAGGAGGAAGGTGGCTCTGTCAACACCCTGATATTGTTCCAGTAATAATGATTAGGGACTTATTTGCCTCTGGAATAAATTTCTGTTCTCTTAAGGTATTCAGTTTGTGCAGCTTTGTTACAGCGGCTACAGGAAACTAATACAATCGGAAAGAGAACGGACCTTCTTTACTACAGTGAGCATATAAAAGTTAAAAGCACAGTATTTAGGACAGTTAATATTGATGTATTTAAACATTGTAAGAAACAGGCAAATATGGCATGGCATCAAATGTAAATGTCAATCAGATATTTTAATTTGGGCGCCGGGGTGGCTCAGTGGGTTAAGCCTCTGCCTCAGGTCATGATCTCAGGGTCCTGGGATCGAGCCCCACATCGGGCTCTCTGCTCAGCAGGGAGCCTGCTTCCCCCTTTCTCTCTGCCTGCCTCTCTGCCTACTTGTGATCTCTGTCAAATAAATAAATAAAATCTTTTTAAAAAAAAGATAAATATTTTAATGTGAGGGTGGTGGCTCAGTCAGTTAAGCTTCTGCCTCTAACTCAGATTAGGATTCTGGGTTCATGGAACCGAACCCTGTGTCAGGCTTCCTGCTCAGTGGGGAGTCTGCTTCTCCCTCTACCCCTGCTGCTCCCCCTGCTTGTGTGCCTGTGCTCGTTCTCTTTCTTTCTCTCGTCAAATAAAATCTTTTAAAAAATATTTTAATTTGAAATGAAATGGGGGAGTTGTGGAAGGATGTGTAGTCAGTGAGAGGCATGTTTCTAGTTGATAATATGAAAAGCTCATTTAAGGTTACCTTAATGTATTTTCGGCAACAATTTTTTTAAAACTTTTGGATGTTAGTGTATTGGCGTCGTATAGGGTGGCTTGAAACATTGTCAACCAGAAACCCACTGAAAAACCCATCCGAAGATGGGGCTTGGATTGGTAATGTGGCTGTAGGAACAACTAAAGAGAGAATGAACTTGGTGAGTGATACAGTGAGAGGAGGAGGAAGGAGGAAGTGGAGGAAAAAGGAAGGGGAGAAAATCTGGTATAGGAACCAGAGAAGATGTCATCTTGCTGACAGCCAAGTGTCAGCAAGCACTTTAGAAACTTCCACAAAAGGGAAAGAACGACCAAGACAAACGGAAGAACTGAGTTGAAAGAGAATTGGGGGTATAAAAGATTAAAAGAGCCACATCTGGATGAGATCATTTTTTGTGAAATTTTAGGACATAAATGATAAAATCCCGAAGGTTTGAGATTGCTCTTTTGGCAATTTTCCAGAGCTGTCTCCAGACCTCTGGAGGACAGGGATTCTTGTACCGAGGATCCCGTGTCAATCTCAGTTGTCCATTCCTTGTCCTTTCGTTCTTGAAGCCGTTGTCTCCACTTCAGGTAATACTGAATCTCAGGAGATGTCACACTGGGTTGAAGTTCCAAAAATATATTTAAGATCGTAAATATATTTAATAACTGGGCAATTAAATGGAGAAGGAAAGGGGCTAGGAAGAGTGGCTGGTGATAGGCATTCTTTTTAGATGGTAGCTACTATCTTATGATGACAGTATATACTGTAAGAGTTAACTGTCAGAATAACCAAGTTGCCATGGGTTGGGATTGCTTTTTTTAATCCTTTTGTGTGTTACTTTTTTAACCTTGTATATTAGTAAGTTTAGAACATTCTACTGATCTGTAGTTTGCTAAGGATCAGAATTAATTATATCAAATTTCTTTTTAACATTTTTTCATTGCTTACCTGAAGTGGGATATACATTACTCTTGTTATAGAGGGGAGGATGAATCAGAGAATTATAAACGGCGGAGTGGAATAGGTATGTGTCTGGGAAGGTTAAAATGTAGAAACCCACTGCTATTTCTGTGTAGCGGCAGGATTTCCTAATTGTAATACTTTTCATTCTTTCCTATCGTTTTTGTAATTCCTTCTGATACCAAATACTTCTCTCTTTGTATTTTTAAAACTTGATAAAATTTCATATGTATTTTGAATAGAGGGTAGATTTTCCACATGCTTATTTACTGAGAGAAACTGCTGCTAAGGATCACCTTGATGCACAGTATTCTAGAACATGTGAGAAGGAAAAGGCTTAGGAAAGAGTAATTTTTTTAAAGATTTAATTTATTTTTTTGAGAGAGACAGATGGTGAGAGAGAGAGAGCACAAGTGGGGAGGAAAGGGAGAAGCAGGCTCCTCTCTGAGCGGGGACCCTAATGCAGGCTTAATGCCAGGACCCTGGAATCATGACCCCGGAGTCAGGCAAACAGACACTTAACCAACTGAGACACCCAGGTGCCCCAGAAATGAGTAATTTTAATAAAGGCACTGGGCCCTCTGGGTAAAGGGGGAGTGGGGCAGAAGGTACTGGGAGAGTAAATCGGTCCTTCTGCTAGAATGGTCTGTTTTGCTCTCAGGTATTTCATCTCACCAGGCACTCTTCGGAATGGAGGTGCAAGGTTGAAGGCCCCCTTTGTGAGGGTTCTGGACTCATGGTGTAGGAAGGCCTACCCTAATTTCGTGGCTCTGGTATGGTGGATGTTCGCTTTTTCTTGAGCCTCCGTAATGTCCATCATGGAATCCATGTAACAGAGCTTAGTATTGTCCGTCTGTATGAGGACCCATACACATTACCCCCACCCCTGGAATAGTGCTTGCTTTGGCATACGTTTGAAACAACAGAAGGCTAGAGGAAGAGGAGTGCATGTTTCGCAAGTGGGGTCATCAGGAAGGAAATGGCATGTCAGATTACAGAGGGAGGCTCAGGTTTAGAAGAATACTTAGCAGAGAAGGTGTAGGTTCAGACCTCACAGGTGGATTTTCATCATTTGAGAAAGCACTATATTAAAATGGGCTTTGGGTTTTGCTTAGCTAGTCTGTCTTTGCTGTGGTGTAATTGAATAGCATTTATGCTTCGTTTAAAGCTGTAATGGAACAAAATATTTATACATAAAGACAGGATATATTCACCTGCTCTCTTCATTTTTAAAAATCATTTCATTATCAGGTACTTACAAAAGGCACTATATGCTTAACACTAAGGGAGAACCAGAGAAATTCTGGCAGCCCTTACACACACACACACACACACACACACACTCTTTTATCTCCTGTATTTGTAGACGTCAGTGAAATTGAAACTTGCTTTTTCTTTACCCAACCTAAAGTTAATTTCAGTGTAGAATTAGTATTTCCTATCTATGAAGGAAATGATTTTGCTTTAAAAATCTTGCTTGTTTTTAATTTAGGTAATGGGATCGCATCATTCAAATTAATTTTTCAGAAAAATAAGCGGTTATATCTTTTTCCCCATCCACCTACTTTTCATTACCATGTCTAAAGGGTATATTCAATTGTTTTTTGTCCTTTTTTTAGAGTTTAAAATGCATATTTTAGCAGATATAAATACATGTATTTTTATTCTCCCCTTTTTGCAGAGAAATAGTATACTATATATAGACTGTTTGGGACTTTGTTTTTCTTAACAGTGTAACTTGGGGATTTTTCCATTTCAGTATGTAGTGATTCCTATTTTTTGTTGTGTTTGTTTTAACTACACGGTATTCTATTGTATAGATTTTTCCATAGTTTAGAAGTCCCATGTTGGGGAATATTTGGGTGTTTCCAGTCTTTTGCAAGCTACATTGCTTTAAAAAAAAGTTGTTCAATTTTGCATGTATGCAAGTGTTATTTATAGGCTCTGTTCCAGGAAATTCATTTGCTGGGTAAAAGCATTATGAAGATAGAGCTTTGGTAAGTGGTGCCGAAGTACTCTTCATGAGATAGCAGTGTGTATCTCTGGAATTTGTCAGTGTGGTAGTAATTTTAGATTTCTCTTAAGGGTTAGGTGTGATGTTCAGATCCTTCTCAAGGTTCTAACCTGCTTTTCTAAGGGCTGAGTTGGAAGAGTAGGGAAGAGTGAGTCTCAGTGTTCATAGTCATAAGGGTTTCTCAGGCACACGGACACACAGTTAAGATTCTTTACCTTGATTTAATTGCACTTGCCAAACTCTTACCCAAATGTCTGATGATTTGTTACAAGTGGATAAAGGAATTGGCATATGAATTCCTAAAGATGATCAAAGGCAGTTAATTCTTTTCTCTTGTAATTATCAGTGGAAGTCTGAGTGCCAGAGTGGTGGTTTGAAGTGGGTGTACAGGTAAGGCTTCGGTAGGTGGGAGGAACGGCACGAGCAGAGGAGAGGGGGAGGCAAGATAGAAACCAAGCATAATTTGAGAAAGAACAGTGTATAGTGTATATACAGTGAGAGCCAGATTATAGAAAGTCTTAAATAGTTTGCTTGTTTGGGAAGTTAGTCCATATACTGCACATGGTGGAAGTCGCTGGAAGCTTGAGGGCATGTAGGAACAAAATGATGTTCCAAAACGGTGAGACTTGGTAGCATATTCTGTAGGGTGGATGAGGAGACTGGGAACACAGAAATCGCGTGAAGTCTCTGAAGGAGGTGGGGCCCCGCGCTGGTGCGGTGGCGGTGCAGATGGAGCTCCAGGTGAGAGCATGAAGGCGGTAATAACCGACGGGGTGGCTGTTTGCTCGTGTCAGGGAGGAGGAGGAGACAGAAGACAGCTACAGAATATGGGTGGCGGTAGGGAAGGTCATAGAAAGGGCTAATTTATTCTGTGGTTAGGTTTTGGGTTAGGGAATTTGGGTTAGGGCATTTGAATCTTGGACATGTTGAACTTTGAAGGTTCCCAGAGGTCTCCCTGGTGTGTGTCCAGTAGCTACACCTATTAGCCAGCTGTAGCTTAGGGACAGGATCTGAGAGATGGAAGATCTATTTCATCTGTCTGTTGGGTTTTCCATCTTGCCAGCTGACCACATTCCCAGTTTTTTAAAAACTTGGATCTTTATCTTTGACCTTTACTTGGTTACAGTGGATTTGCCTTACTGTCTGTCTACCTTTTTGTCTACATCCCCACCATCTTAAAGTAAAACAGACCTCTTTGTGTTACGTTGGTATATAAAAGTCAAGTTTTTGGTTTGTTTTTTTTTGGCAAACATTTTATGTTGCATACCAGAGTCCGTTACCTTTCCTGTCCTCTGCCATAAAGCCTGTAATGCAGTCACATTGAATGTTACCGTTTCTGAACAAAAAGCCTATCAGTGGAGATAAACACGAGTGAACGGGTGGAGAGCCTTATGTTTTGAGTCACCAATGTTTCGTGTTAATGTGGGAGGGGAGAAAATCTTTGAAAGACCTAAGTTCAAATGAACAGAAGAATGAATAAAAAGAGGTCATTAAGCATTGTCGTTCTGACCATTTAGAAAATCATTTGAGTAGAATAGTGGAGATGGAAGCAATGACTTTAAAATCTGACTTTGGGAATAGGAAAGCATTCAGAGGATGCAGTGGATGTTTTTAAAGTGAAGGTCAGATAGTGATTTTCCTGAGGTTTAAAACCCCAAATTAGAGCAGGTTTTCTCAACCTTAGGCCTATTAACATTTTGGGTTAGATAATTCCTTGTTGGTGGCGGTGGCGGCGGTGGGGGGGGCTGACTTGTGCATTGTCAGATATTTAATAGCATGCCTGTCCTCTGCCCGCTAGATGCCAGGAGCCACCCCGCCACCTCCTCACACATACCCCGCACACCGTTTGTGACCGAGAATCACCAGCACATGTTGCCTAATGTTCCTTGAGATGGGAGGGGTGAGAAATAAGGCTGTGGGTGTGGGGTTTGGTGGGGGCAGCAGGGAGAGACTTGATGAGGAGGGAGAAGGAGAATTGCCTGTATTTTTTTTTTTTTTTTTTTGGTGAAGACGGGACATGTGTGTACAACACAGCACAGGAAGAGAGTTGGTTGTGGAAGCCCTGCAGAAGTTCATGGTGCCGGTGTCCGCTTGAAAGGGAAAAGCATTTCGTAGTCACCTACGTGAAAAGGGTCTTGAAGTTTTTTCTCTCCAGAGAAAGGGGTCTTTAGTATTTCTTGGTTGTATATTGATAATGTAATGTAGCCCCAGTAGAGATTTTTCTCTTAAAACTCTTTTATGTCTTTCTAATGATAAATCTGTAGTAATTGATAGATGACCTGCTCTTTGGGTAAATCGATGCCTTTATTCATGATTGAAAATCTCTTCATCTGATGCACTGAAAGTGTCAGTAGGACAAAATCTATGCTGATCTTAAAACATGATTTTGAAATTGCCATTTTCAAAATAGGTAAGTGCTTTTTTTCCCGATTTTTCATAACAAAATCGGAAAATGTAGGCAGAATTAATAAGGAGTTCTTTTCTAATTCCTCGTTGTTTTTTCCTTGATCACTTTTTGTGTGACCTTAGGAGGGTTTTATTCAATATACTGTTGTTTGTAAGCGGTCACATGGTCTCCCAGTATTACTATTAGAAGACAAATTCACAGAAGGTTCTAATGTTTACTTTTTACTTTCAGGCTGAAGAGCAGTTGAGAATTGTTGAAGAACAAAGAAAGATTCATGAGGAAAGGATGAAACTAGAACAAGAACGACAACGTCAACAAAAAGAAGAACAAAAAATTATCCTGGGCAAGGGGAAGTCCAGGCCCAAACTGTCCTTCTCACTAAAAACCCAGGATTAAATCGCAAACTGAACTTTTTACAAAGAAAAATGGAAAAACTTTGTATGGTAGCTTCATGTTGAAGTGGTTTTTTTGTTTTGTTTTTGTTTTTTTTTTTGTTTTTTGTTTTTTTTGTTTTTTGTTTTTTTTTAAATTCGGAAAATCTGGAAAAGTTAGCTTGTTCTAATAGGGGCTATGCTCTGCATTCCTTTTTATCCCCCCCCTTAAACTTCCATTAAGTCAGATCCTTATCAGATCATTGTTGTCTTCTAGAAAGTGATCTATTTTTCATCTGTTTGGATTCTGTATTAGTGGTCTGAAGAAGAGCAGATCACTTTGTAAACTGGATGGTCTGATAAGGTTTTTACTGACCCATTGACTTCAGAGTTATACTCTGTCTATTACATCATAATGCTGGTTTTGCTGACTTTTTGTTTTTTTATATATTTATAAAAAAAGAAAAAGTTGGGAATTACATTGGACGCTCCCAGGGTGTTACTGGACCTCTGTGGTGTATTGTTAAACCAGTGTCCTTGTGATACTGTTGCTCTTGATGTTCCTGATACAGGTAAGGAAACAGTTGGTCAGCTCTGGTACAAAATATATATACAGTTCAGTATTGTCTCTGTTCAGTTTGTTTTTATTTCATTGACAAAATCAAACCAGCATTCCCCATTGTGTAAATAAATGATTTTGCTGAATAAAGTAAAGTCTTAAATTCATATGTTGAAGCAATTTTTTTTAAAGTTCTGTTAAGTCTTAAAGAGGGTGGTTTACTTTTTGATGGTCAACAGTTTAGAAATCCTAGAACTATGCTCTATTTCCTCATTTATACTTTTAACGTAGGATTTATATGTACATTAAATATACTCCTGGACTAGTATTTAATGGCTATTTTTACAAATACCTAATTTATGCTGCTATGGCAATTAAGACTTCAGTATTACCTGTAAGAAAGACGAAGCACCCAGAAGATTTAAATTCTCAATCCTGTGCCTCTGTTTTAGGATATAAGTATTACTACCACAAATTATTACTTAATAAAAGACTAGAAAAATGCTTCTAAAAATTTATAGAATCTTAGATTATTTTCCAAGTGGGCCATCAGAAAGAACTTAGCTTTGTACTCTCACGAAAGGCTAAGGTAGTCAAATCCTCTTCATTGTAGGGTGCCTGCACGTTTATTTTCAGGACAAACACATTTAAACTTCTTACCAGTTTTTGTTTTGTTTCTGCATGTGATACCTTATGGATGACTCTTATACACTAGACTCTGCCTCATTTATCTTTACGTATGTTTGTTTTAAGTCTACTGGTATTAAAACATTTATTGAAGAGAGAGATATACCTGAGATGCATAAACATGTCATCAAAGTAGAGAGAATGTTCTCCAGTATTTTTAAGACCATTTGATCACTCTTTCCAAGTGAAACAAAAGCTAATGAGATGACTAACGGTAGATTATTTTGTGTGTGCATGCTAAGAAAAATGCTGTTGCTTTAGTTTGAGCTCTTCAGTGAGTCTAATTGTGGTAAGGAACAATACTATCAGCTTAAATATCTTTAAAGGTAGAATTTTAAGTAGGCATGAACTGTAGTGAGAACTGCCTTATAAACACAATAACCTATTACTCTAAAACAATCACTTGATTTACCTAAAGAATATAGGTTGCTAATGAATCTTTTTTTTAACCTTTAAATAGAGGTTAGCTCTATTTCCTGATTTTTTTTTTTTTTCCTAATGTACCTTATTTTTTTTTTTTTTGGTGCAGATCCATTGTTCTTAGGCTGTGTATTCAAGTTTTGGGAAATGTTTATTTAAAAAATGTTTTGCTCTACAAGTGTTATAAACATTGTATCTAAGAGAGTAGCCTGGACTTAATATCTGAAATCAGCTTATGCGTGCCTTTTAATTTTTAAAGAATCTCTTAACTGCCACATATGGTGTGAAATCGCAGTAAGTTGCTTAGTGACATCGCAGTATCTGCTGTTGGAGACTCGCATCAGATAATGAAATTGTTCCTGTGCCAGGCTACGGGAAAGAGGATGTAATTGTTAATAAAATACACCCAATCTTTTCTGTGCTGCAACAATGTGTAGTAATTTGTTTTCTTCATTTGTTTCCACTGCCTTTGTGTACATATTATAAAAGTTCAAATTCTCTCCCAATTTATTAGCAGTTCAGATGTTCCCTAATTTATTAAATATGCTTTATTCACAAATTGTTTTTTAGGTTATTCTTAATGCATTATAGAATTAACTAATGGCTTTTGTTTATTTTTATTACAGTATTTAAAATATGTAGTTACTGGATTTTTATTGTGGAGTTTGCAGAATTATCAGTTGTATAAACAAAACCTTTAAATTAGCTTGGTGTGAGGACTCTTTAATGCTTGCAAAGAGGGGAAGGGGTAAAGATTTACTCTCCAGTTTCCCTTATGAAGATGCAGCAAAGTAGGCTCTGTCTTCAGTTAACTACCCCAGTCTTGTAGTTGTGCGTAGGCTATGTCTACAGCTATTTTGTATGGCCACCAGTATTTTAAAATTCTTCAGTGATGTTGTACCTCTTTTTAATTTTCCAGAGTAAAATCAGCATAGAGTGCCGGCTTGTTGAACTCCCATGTATCATTTCGAATACCTCATCTTCTATCACGCACCCTCCATTTGTCACTTGACTAAAATTTCTCCAAAGCTGTTACTGTTCACTAGAGCTGCCTGCCGATTCCAGGGATCTTCACTTTCTGCTCTTCTACACCCAGAACCATCCCCTCTGTTTCGGATTACTAGCCATGAGACTTTCTGAAGACAGGATATCTTAATGCTGGAGACTTAACCGTTCTCTCCAGGAGTCTTAGGAACACTCAAATGTTATTAATTAGTGAAAGGAGCACTAAAGGGACAAGGGCCTCAATCTAAGAGTCTCGGATGGGTGTTGAAGCCCGTGCAGGAGGTCTGCTTTCTCATTGGTTGAATTGGCCACTTAGCCTAGATGCCTTCATCATCTTTGTTATTGCTGCCTTTTTGTTTACTCCTGGTTCTGTTTGTTTTGTTTCGTTTTTAAACGTTCAGTTGTCTGTAATTACAGAGTTGCTGCTGGTTCAGTAATCTGGGAGATTTGCATGCGCTAATGCACTGCACAGGACGTTTTGAAGCAGATTTGTCGATGGTTTTCAGATGGTGGGATCACATTGTCTGATCTAGGATATATTGTGTATCTGTAGTTACTAGAGTAACTGATAAGCAGAAGATTGTTCTTTTCCAAAGCATGCAGTGGTTGGATCAGAGGATGTTTGAATAGTTGTATTTTACATATATCTTTGGGCCTATTACTATGAAGCCAGTAAGTTAAAGAGTAAAATTTTTAATGGTCCAGCAGTTTCACTCTCACTCAGGAAATTCCTAATATGGGGGTGGGGGCACACAGTGTGTGTTGTGTTTTGAAGAGTGTCAGTACAGCTGGTAATTTCTAAACCTGGCTTACAGGCATTAGAATAAAATAGGCTTATTATTTTGTATACGTTTGGGTGATTGTTTTCTTCCTCATATTCCAGGCTTATGGAAATGTATGGGTTGAAAAACAACAAGTAGCAAGGAGTTTAAACAGGAATACACAATTGCAGCCTCTTTTAAGTGCTGTTGAATATCTTACTGTATGTATCTTATGATTGCTGTCAGTGATACCCTTACATGATATCCCTTATATGTCAGCGGAATCCCTTATATGTTTGAAGCAGAATTTAACTTCTTATAATACTGTGTCTATATTGTCAGTCCAGAAAGTGGGAATCTTACACAGAGAGGTTATAGAGTACTAGTAGTAATGAATGGTAAAACCAAAACTGCACAGCTGTTAACCTGTTTATCTCTAAACTACCTAGACCAATTTGGAAGGGTGACAGGAGTTTGGCCCATTCTCTAAAACCTGTTAGTTTGTAAATAAGGAAATGAGATATCATGCCAAGTGCTCAAGTTAGCGGGAGCCATAACTGTACTCTTTACACATACGCCGTTTTTGCATTCATAATATAAAAGCAACGATCGATGATAACGTAGAGATTTAAATGACTGCAGTAGTGGAAAATGGTGGTGTTTTAGTTCCATAAGGACTGTATTATTACAGTCGATAAGGTCAGTTGTCACCGAACTTCCCAAAGGGAAAAATGTTCTTTTGGCTGAGAGTTCAGTGTAGTAATTAATACTGTCCCTACCAAACTTACAAATATAAGTAGATGCTAATTTAAGGTGTTTCAGTGGGGAAGCTAAATTGTAGAAGTAGGTGGTGCCAGAGTGTACGGCAAGGTTTACTGAGAGCAGGTTTACTTGACTTCCATTTTAAAAGGTCTTCCCTGGGGCACCTGGGTGGCTCAGTTGTTGGGCAGCTGCCTTCGGCTCCAGTCATGGTCCCAGGGTCCTGGGATCGAGCCCCGCATCGGGCTTCCTGCTCGGCGGGAAGCCTGCTTCTTCCTCTCCCACTCCCCCTGCTTGTGTTCCCTCTCTCGCTCACTGTATCTCTCTCTGTCAAAAAAAATAAAAGTAAAAAAATAAAAGGTCTTCCCTTTGAGGAATTTGAGCAGTGCGTTTGCAGAAGAGTTCTAGAAATTTCAGTGACTTATAAAATAAAGTGCATGCAATGCCAGGAAACATTAGCTACATAGAAAGTTCATGGCTTGGACAACATTTACTCAACATGAAATCAAATTCCAGTAATTTTTCTGTAATGCTACATTTAGATAAGGCTTCTGTTCTTTGTTTTTACACAAGTTATGTTAAAGATGTCTTTTGAAGTACATCTAAGAATTAATGGATTACTGTGCAAGAAACAGCCATAAAGACCAAAGCATGCGTAGGAATTCAAAGGGTGACAGGAGTGACTTTAGTAAGGTGCACTTAGAGCAAAATTGGTTGCCATCTTAATTTTTTCAACTGAAATTACCTAGCTTTATTTACATTTGCTACTTCACTATATATTTAAACATTTTAATCAACTTTTATTGACTATATGGAATTCCCCCAATTTTTACTTTCAGAAATTTCCTTAACTTTAGAAACAGTTGAAGTAATTAGCTGAGATAAAACTTCAATTTTTTTCTTAATGTGTGCGTGAAGCTGTGCTGGTAAAATTACGGATTTTCAGAAATTAGCACGTTTCTCCTGACTACTCAGTCATAAAATGAAGTCCAAATACAAATATGTACTAAACCAATGTAATAGGTTCTTTCTGGTTTGGCATGCATTAAAATTTCAATTTTGCTTTGTACATGCTGATGTAACAGTTTTTGCCTGGCCTGTATACAGTAGTAGAATGGCTTGAAGAGAGGCTTTTACAGTTGCTCCTTGAACAACTTGGGTTTGAACTGTGTGGTTCCATTTACACACAGATTATTTTTTCAATAAATATAATACAGTACTGCAAGTGTATTTGCTTTAGATTTTCTTAACATTTTCTTGAGCTTTAAGAATACAGAATACACATATAACAATAAAATATGTGTTGATTGATTTTGCATTTTTGGTAAGAGTTCTGTAACAGGATAGTTAAGTTTTGGGGGAGTCCAAAGTTAAACAGGGATTTTTGACCCGGGTGGTGGGAGTTCTTACTCTTTCCTTAGCTCATAAATGGGTTAACAGAACTGAACTTGACCATCTCAACAGTAGTGGAACATTTATCATCTTGAAGTTGCTACTGTTGATTTTTTACCTACTCTTTACAGATAAATGAATCCTTATTTGCTGAAAGTAAATTCATGAATATTCACACTCAAGTTATACAGGAGGAATCTTGGTGTGGGATTTTATTTTTTGGTCAGATACACAGTTTGTTTAAAAGAAAGGTCGTTTTTACATGTACATTTACATTTTCCCCAAAGCAAAATGCTTTTTGGGTGTGTGAATATCTGATCTACTAAAAATGGAAACCAGGGTTATTTTCAGACAATGCAAATTTCCTTTATTTCCTCTAGTTTACTTGGAGAGCGGATGTAGGAGCTAAGAGGTCACAACTTAAACTTCACAAAATAAGTGCACCAACTATGAAATGTAGTACTGAGATACTCCATCTTAGTTCTTGTAGGACATTATTAAGCTACCTTTACATTTCAAATGAATTCCTTAAATGTTTAGGCTTACTAAAAACCACTCCTTTTTACCCTTGTGAGAAAGTTATAAATAATACTACCTGCCCCTTCCTGATGTTTTAGTCCTCATGAGAATCTGGTCATGACTTCAAATCGGTTTGCAATCTTTGAGCCTTTCTTAAAGATTTTCTCAAGTTGGAGGCTTTTTAAAATAGCAATTCGGGAAAATTAAGTTGTTTTCTTCTCAAAAATTTACCTGGAATAATACGAATAATGTATTCAGTACTCCCATGCCTTAGCGTGCTAGCAAACTAGTCCTAACAAAATGTCAGCACTCCAGTTGAAATGTACATTAGCTTATGTTTAATATTTCCAAAAAGGAATACTTAATAAGTTGTAAAAATCTGGAAACGTTATAAAGAAGAGTGAGAGAAACACTGGTATCTAAATGACATGTTTTACAATGTATATTCTTTAATTTAGCTTAGTAGATAATATAGCTAAAGAAATACAATTTGTAGGAATGCCGTCTGCTTCGTTGGGTTGGAAACATTAAATCCTGGAGTAGACAGGATTTTTTTAAGCATGTTGTGGGTATACGGGTTTTTTCCCCCCCTGCAAAACCGTGAATTGTGCATTACTACTCTGCCTCACTGCCGCCGAATTCTCCGTGCTGCTGGTGAGTTTGCGAGCTTCCGCTTTGGACGTTCCGTGCGGTTGTGTTCCTGGGGTTCTGGTTGCGGGTGGGCGGGCCTTGGCGCGCTCGCGCAGCGAGGTCGAGCCGGCCGCTAGTGGGCGCTGTGGGTCCGTGGAAGCCGTCGAAGCGGTGGCGCGCGTCCAAGGCGTTCTTTTGGGCAAGCACTTGCCGAGAACCAGTGAGGAATTCCTGCCACCTCTCCACTTGGGCGCTATTTGTCACCGTCACCCCTAAACTCCCGGTCACCTTGGGATGGCGTGAGTGTGCCCCAGAGACCAATTAAGGAGAAGGTCCCGCGGCGAGCCCGGGTGTGCCGGCGACACTCGCGGGGAGCGCCTGGAGGCGCCGCCTTCCCGGGGACGGAGGAGCGGAGGGTGCGGGGCCGGGACGGCTGCGCCCCGTTGTCGGCAGCCACGTCGCCGGGAGTCGTCTCGCATCTTTCGGCCCCGTCGACTTTGGTCAGGCCCCAGCTGAGGTTAGGAACCGAAATCAGGTGTGGAACTCATCGCCCCGAGGCCTACGAGGGGCAGCGAAGGGATGCGCGTGCGGGGGTGTGAGCCCGGCTTGCGACGGAGACGCTCCGCCGAGCGGAGGAAGACCCACGGCAAACCCACGGCCTTCCGCTCCGCAGGGAAAGTTTCGCCCTCGACGTCCCTCCGCCGAAGTTAGAACACTTGCCGGGCAATGCCGGCGCGTGCTGGGCGCGGGGACAGGTGGCCCCCGACTGCTCCCGCTCCCCTCCCGGACGTCCCTAACTGTGTCCCCGCCCCGCCGCTGGAGGGGCGCCGGTGCACGCGCTGGCCACCCCCTCCCCTCTTTGGCTGTCCAGGCTGAGCTCCCTTTGCGCCACCGCCCGGGGCCGGGGGCGGGGCTCACCTGTCAGCCGGCGCCCCGCCTCGCGGCGCCCAATGCCGGGCGGGGGCGGATGACGGACGGGCCGGCCGCCCAACCGGAGCGCGGCTGCTGGGCGGCGGGCCAATAGGCTGCGCGGTGCGGGGCGGGGCCCCGCGTTTATAGTGCTCTGACAGCGGGCCGGTCGCGCTGACTCTCCTCGGCGGGGACGGCGACGCCGGCCGGAGCTCGGAGCTGCGCGCAGAGAGGGTCCCGGCGCCCTCCCCGCACACAAAGGCCCGTGCGCGTCCGGCGCCCGTGGCGGGGACCGAGCCCCTCCTGCCTGCTCCGCGGGCCGGGAGCTGCGAAGATAGAGGAGGGTCCCGCGCGCCTGGAGGCGCCCCTCGCCGCTCCGCGCCCCGCGCCCCGGGACATGGAACCGCGCCGACGCGGCGCCCGCGCGCTCGGGCCGCTGCCCGCCCCCCTGGATCTATAGTGCGAGGCGGTCCGCTCGGAGCGCAGCGTCCGTCGCCCGCGCGAGTCGTCTTTCTGCCTTTGTGTCCCGGCCGCGCGCCCTCCCTGCAGCCCGCGCCCGGCACCCTGGAGCCGCACGGGAGCCTGCCGTCAGAGCTGCGTCCGGCGCGGCGCTCCGGAGCCCCGAGCCCGCCGCGCCGCCGCGCCCTGCGCGTGCGCTCCCGCCCCGCGCCCTGAGGGCTCCGAGCGGAGCGCCCCCGACTTCGGCGACGGCTGGAGCCGCTCGGCGCGCCCCGGAGCTGCCTGCGGTCTCCCCCTTGTCTGCCCGGAGGATTGGGGCTCCGGCCCGCGCCCAGTGCCTCCGTCGTCCGGAGTGTGCGGAGCTGGGAGCGGCTTGGCCATGGCCGCCAGGAGGGACTCCGTGTGGAAGTACTGCTGGGGAGTTTTGATGGTTTTATGCAGAACTGCGATTTCCAGGTCGATAGTTTTAGAGCCCATCTATTGGAATTCCTCGAACTCCAAGTAAGTGGCGTCCGCGATCCCTCTCGGTCCCCGCCTGGGGTCCGTCGCGTCGCGCCGTCCCGGCGGGAGGAAGGGCTGGGCCGCGGCGCCTCGGATTCTGTTTCTGGAACCCCGGTTCCTCCCACCCCAAGTTCCCTGTCCCCAACCCTCGCCACATTTTACTTGATGGAACTCTTCCCTCGGCTTTCCAGCCGGAGCGCCGGTTCTTAGGGGCGCTCTCCCCCGCTTTCCTTTCCCCACGAGCTCCCGGGCGCTAAAAAAAAAAAAAAAAAAAAAAAAATACCCTGGCGGCTCGGGTGTCACGTTCGGGAAAGTGTCCGATGGCGATACCTGACCCCTACTTCTTCTCGAGGACGGAGAACATGGCCACAAACAGGGCTGGCCGGCGCGCAGGCGCTGGCGGGCCGCGGAGGGAGGCAGGGATGCTGCGCTCTCGAGGAGCGCCGGAGCGCGGTCGGATCCCTGCCGGCCGGCCGGGGCTGTGAGCCCGGGGCAGAGGAGCGCACCCCGGGGAAGGGAGCCTGCGGTCCCCGTCCGCCCGCAGCGCCCCGGAGCCCGCGCGCCTCCGCGCCGCCTGCCCGAGTGTGCGCGGGGAGCTCGCCAGCTTCGCCAGAGAACTCGGGCGGCGAGCCCTCTCCTCCCAGCCGGGGTGACCGGCCTTAGGTCTCTCCCGGAGAGACCTTTGCACGTCGTCTCCCCCTTTCGTTTCTAAACCTGTGGCCCCGAACTCTGTGGTCCTGATAGCTGACTTGATTTTAAGGACGCTTTCTTCAAAAGCTTAAGTCCCTGCCCTGTCCATACAGCTCCTGGAGCCTGGGCAAGAATGGGATCCTTGAATCTGAATTGTTTTTACCAAACTGTGTAGCCAGGAGAAAGCCAGGCCTTGTGGAGATTAACTTTCAGCGTGAGCTACCAAAATAGAATGCACTGAGAATTTAGAAAAGGCGACTCATCCCTAAGCACGTATGGCCATGACGCCTCATTGCTTACCTATGCATTCAGTTTTGCATCTTAGCTCCTTCTTGGAACACATTTCTAGTCAGATCCAAAAATATTTTACAGAATCATGGAATTTTTAGCCTTGGGAAACTTGGAAAAAGTGTGGAGACCTTGGCTGGCTCCTGGAGTAAGCGTTTGAGATGAGAAGGAAAACCAGTGGCCTAACTGAAGGCAAGCAAGTTGGCCATGGATTTAGGCGTACAGAGACGGGGAATTGATTTACAGATCACGTTTTAATTAAAGAATTATATCCATTCTTTTAAAAGTGGCAAATCTCAAATTCACCAACATGTTTTACCAAGGATTTCTCAGGATAAGGGCGAGAAACGTCACAGCCGTAAATCGGATTAAACACATTCTTGCATGATGCCGGATGGCACTTTCCAACACGGCTCGCATTTAAAAGTTGCTTAATGCAGCCTTCTTCCGTGCAGCCCGGTCTTGTATGGGCCACTCTTTCCTCGAGGTTAGATTTGTGTTTGCCGAGACAGCAGTTGCAGTGACAGCCTTACACGGTGGGTCGGGAATGGTGGGGCACCAGGCGGTGCGGGAAAGCGCCGGGCTTGGACCTGCGTGCGGCCGCGGCGGGCCGGGCTAGGCGGGCCGGGAGCCCCGGCTGGGCGGGCCGGGAAAAGGCCAGCCAGTGCTCGCTTTGCGCCTACAGAGGTCACTCTTCCACGCGCAATGCTCGCGGCGCCAGCCCTCACCTCTCCCCCCCGGGGCTGTCGGCTCCGCTCCACTTCACACTTTCGCCGACGGATTGTTTGGGGAGGCTGATTCCCGCCGCCCCCTCGCCCCCCCCCCGGTTTAATATTTACGTTTGAATTTTGTTTGAAGACATTCCCATTAATCCATCCATTGGCCAACTCAGCATGTGCAACTCCGTGTTAACCGCTTATGACTTGGTGTGTGATCCGGAGGAAGGTTAGAAACACCTACTCGGAAGCAAAGGTACAGCAGTAACTGTTCCCGCCACAGACATCAGTATCCTCTTTTCCTAAGGTGTTTGCGGTGGGGGGAGGTGACTGCTGTTTTACTCACGGCCCCGATGAGGAGGGTTCCTCGGTTTTTCTCTGCTGCCGCCGCAGGCTTGGAGACCTGCTGGAGGCCTGCGTTTTGGAGAAGCCTGCCTGCACAGATGAGGTTTCTGTTGCCATGATTGCTCCCGTCCTCAAGAGTAGAATTTCTTTTAAAATTCTCATGATAATGGCGTGCCTGGAGGACTGGATAATTTGCCCCTGGAAAAGGTCTACTTAAAAAAGTATGCAGCTGAACGCTAGCTTGAGACATCAGAAAGATTTCTTCCTGGAGGAGTGATATGAAAGAGCCTTTTCTAAGTTGGAGAATGAATAAAAACCCCTAGTGCCAAGGGCTTGTTTTCTTGGGGGAAGTTGCATATTTGTTTCCAGTGAGAAGTTTCAGTCCACGGACATGATGTGGCAGGAAGGTGATCAGAGCAACTGAGGTTTCACACGAGTTCATCCGAACTGTGGAACAATTCATCTGTAATGAAGCCGCCATCAGTAATTAGATTTGTTTCATTCGGAGGTCAGCTTTTTTAGCAGGTGGTCGACGTAGGGAGCAGGAGCAGCTGTTTGGACGCAGGGTCCAGAAAATCCTTTGTAAATTCTCCGTCTCCATAACTCCTTTAATCACACTGTCTGATGCCCCCATCCCTGAGACTCTAGGCAGCCATCCGAAGAAGTTCTGGGTCTGAAACGTTAGCAACTACCCTGCCAGGTGGATTACTCCCACTGCAGCCACGGGCGCCGGCAGTGTGGCCTCAGTTGTGGTCCCTTAGGTTGTTGAGTGCCCCCCCCCCTGCTTTTTTCCCCTCTCCCCTTTCAACTCGGCAGAGAATAGCAAAGCCTGGCTTTCATTTCCAATTAACTGATGTAGAATGATTTTTCCAGGCACAATGAATAGTTGCCTTTTCAAAAAAAAATACCCACTTTCGAGTGAGCAAGGCTGTGTTGGTATATGGTGCTCTGTAATGAATTACACGGACTTTGTCGGAAATTTCGGCCGAGCAGTAATTCCTTCTGTCTAGGGGTACTGTTCCCTTTGCACCATATACTAGTTAGTTAACAAAGCATTTTGCTTTTCCCAGGTCATTTTTTTCCCTGCCTAATACTGAATTCCTGATATTGATTGACTTGATACAAAAGAGTGGCTGGATAAAATCCAGATAACCTATAATACGTGGGCCCCACCACAGTCAGGCTCTGAATAAATACGGACCTGTCAGAGATTGATAAAATAAACTACAATGGATAGTGCTGTTTGAACAGTCCATTCAATACCATATATAAGCCAGCCTGCCTTCCATTGTGTCTGAAATTCTTATTTTTGTAGGTAAACAAATGCACATTCAACACTGATTGAATAGCCCCTTGAACTATGCTCCACAGTTTGCGTTTGGGTTAATCTTGTCGGTTTTAATATAGAGAGAAAAAAGCACAAAGCACCAGGGGTGGGATTGTTCGTCCTTTCCCAAGCACATTCCTCACATTTTGTCAGGATGATAAACTAGAGGTAATGGACTGTCGTGTTCCACAGGACAACCCAGCCAGGGAGAACACAAAGACGGAGCCGAAGTGATAGCTCACAACATGCTTGGTCGCCTTCTTTTCAGGCGAGAAGAGAATTTATTTGGGAATCGTGTGTCTAGGGACTGCACTTTTTAACCTCGGCAATTAGAGCTTCAAGCCTCAGAAACGGGAGCTGGAGGTTAAGATGATTTGTTAAGCACTTGGTTCTAAATCTTTCACAAAGCTCAGCTGTTGACACTTGTCCTACGGATGTAAAGAAATGCAAATGACTGCAAATTTCCTGAACGTTTCTGACTCTCCCAGGCCAAAGGAGAAGGACAGGTGAATTAACCATCATCCCCGGACCAGCTGAAAACTGCAGACTGGAATGGCCTCTCCAGATGGAGTGAGCCGCGGCACAGTCAGTATATTGGGATTACTTATTGTAAAACCTCTTGTCTGTAAATTTACTGAGGGAAATCCTTTGGTTGGTGGATCAGTGCGATAGTTATCCTCGGAGGGACTTTGCAGTTGGAGCAACTAAACCCGTGGTACCTTGCCTTCCTCTGAAGTGCTCTGGGCTCCCAAGAGGTTGAGTGTGACACCTACCTTAGCGTGATGTTTCCCAGAGCGCTCGCCTAATGGGAGACGGTCTGAGAGCCCAGCATGACTGCAGTGATGCGTCAGAGGAATGGGAGTGGCAGGGAAAGGAAATACGGACTAGACCCTCAGCAAAAAGGACATTTCTTTCTTTCTTTCTTTTTTTTTTTTTTTAGAAAGGTGATTTTACGAAAACTTTATTCTTAAACTGTTCCATCCCAAAGTAGACAAAAAGCAGCACTCTTGTAAGGAAAATAATGATGAAAATGGTCCTCCAGTCTGCCTAGCCTCTGCTTTCCTTAGCTGCTGACATAAAGAGCCTGTTTTTCAGGTCACTTATCATTCATCTACATAGATTTGCTTATGAGCTCAGCCTTTGTGTAGCGGAGTAGAGCTTTAAATAGGAGTGTTCAACTGTTTAAAATATTTTGATTAAAATATGCAGAACCCATAGAACTATAAGCTTCTAGTCAGGAATTAGCTCTTTCAGGGAAGAGCACTGCCCCAACCACCACTTTTTTTTTTTTTTTTTAAGGGGTGGGATTAGAGTGGGGCTGGGAGAAGGATGTAAGAAAAGCAAAGAAGGAAGGATGGCAAATGGGACAGTGTTCGAACAGCTTGGAAAAACTCCTGTGGCTTCATTGTCTCTGTAAAGCCAAAGAATACAAAGACATAAGCAACTCAGCCCTTCTCCCATGATGGAAAATGTAAACCGTTGACATGGCCCCCTGTTTAACTTGTTTAATTCTTGTTTTAAATTCAGTGCTACGCTAGCCGTGTGAACTCTGAAGATTTCTTTAGTAATCCATTTTGTAGTTCCGAATCAAAAACAAAGTGAAAGGGTCTGACACAATTTGCTTTTATTTTTAGGCAAATCAACCCTGGTCATAGTTAATAAGGGGATTACAACCCAGACTAGGTCTTTACAGATGTAATGTAAATCAAGGGCAGAGTATAAAGAAACTGATCCCTTTTGATTGAAGTACGGTAAAAAGGCATAGAGAAACTAGCAGCAGTAATCTGATTGTATGGCAATAAAACCACCATTTTCTGTCTTTCAGATAAAAATAATGTGGTAAATCCATGCAGTTCATAAGATGGAAAGGCAGATAAAGGGGGAAGCCATGGCAACATATAGATTAGCTTGATGTTGGAAATGACACGTCTCTGAAAAGGGTGTAGAAGCGAAGGCCCTTGCTCTAGGCTGTTGGCTATTATGTGAGAACCACACAGACTTGGAAACTCGGATTAGAAAGTATGAAAGCCCTACTTGTGGCCTGGGATGGTGAAAGCAGGAAAGAAAAGCTGCTCAGTTCTTGCTCATTGGTGGCGGATAATATGGTGAAGGTAGATTTCATTGGCTGCCTTTTTTAGAGGTTGAGATATGGGGCTGATTAAAACTTTAGATCACTGCAGTTGTTAAGGCCTGCAAGATTTTCCTTTTTAACTCCTGGCCTGACAGGGGTAACCATTCTGTAGGATTAGCTGCACTTGGCGGTCCTCGCCTTAATCTGTTTGGGCTTCAGGCAGGGCCATGCTGGGCAGGAACAGAGACCAGAGGGGAAGGTAGGGCTGGAGCTCCCTGCAAAGAAAGAGAGACCTTTGGACTTCAGCCCTGTTTCAGACCCAGCGCCATCTCACACCGTGTGGGAGAGAAGCAAAGGTAAACAGTACCCATTGTCTGTCCCCCTCTGCCAGAGAGCCTTTCTCTGAGTTTTGCCCTTCCTGCCCTGGAAAAGAATATATAATAAAATAAGTAAAAGGGAAGGATATTTTGTTTTCATTCCGATCAACAGTAATCCAACATGACCAAACCAGTGGGCTCTATCGAGATGATATTTTCCTCCTTAACGTGAGTCTTAACCTTGGAGTTGAATGGGATGGGCGCCCTTCGTGTAAAGTCAGGATTAGAAAATGTTAGCACTGCTCGCTTCCAAGTAAAAAACAAAAAAAAGCATCGCCATGCCTTGGAATCTTACTGCTTTCTGTCTTGAACAAGCTTGTGAATCAACCGGACTTTTGTCTTGGCCTTCCGCACTCTCCCTTTTAGTCATGACACAAAACGAGCCATTGAAACCATGATTGGGTTCCATGCAGAGTGACATCCGCAATTGGGTCAAGCCAGAAAGGAAATATTTGCTTTCCTGCCTCCTATTTGGCGTTTTAGAAAAGTCTCAGCATTTCTTTGGGAAAGTCTGAAAACTCTTAAGACACGGACAATACTGAAAGCCGCAAACACCCCCAGTGTCTTTCTTGATGGAGTGGATTGGGAGCTCCCCAGGCTGCTCTCTGAACAGCAACATGGGGCCTCTCTTGACTGACTAGTTCTGTGTCTGAGATCTTCATCAAATCCCCCGTATTCGCTTTCAGACCCGTTGCTTTGGTTTGGTTCCTCATTCGCAGCTCATTTGACCCTCTGTTTGGGGTGGGCGTTTATCACCTTCGTCACCTACTTTTCTGGTCATTAGTATGTAGCCTTCATAGATCCAAAACATTTAAAAACGATTGCCACACCCCGTGCCTGCGACTGTACCCCTAATTCAGTAATCTCTATGGAAAGACCCGTTGCATTTGTCTAGATTCACCAAGGAGAAGGGACACCCCCTAATTGACAAGCTGGTCACATCCAAGCACCTTGCATTCTACATTTGACAATGATTGCTAATGGCCCATTCAGCTAAAGTATTTGCTTGTTAACAGGGAACAGAGCATGATAAATGTCCAGCAAGCTTGCGGCCTCCTTCAGCTTTTGAAATGCAGACTGGTGCATATTTATGGCAGGCAAATGACAAAAGAAGAAGCTGAATTGCCCTGGCCTCCAGCTTTCTCCTAGGAACAGGGTTAAAGTGATTAGAGAGAGACGCAGGGGAGCCCAGCCTCCAGTTTACTGACCATCCGGCAGCCTTCGGCTTCCCTGTCTACCTGCAGAAAAAGAGTGCGGAGGTCCGGAGGATAAGGATGGTTGGATCGGGTGCACCAGGGGAAACAGGAGGGGATTGGAGATGAAGTGTTTTCCATGCACACTGGATGCCAGGTGAACCTGTTTCTCGTGCTCCCGCAGAGAATCAGCAGTGGCTCTTAATGTCCCTTTTCCTGTATAAACTCAAACGTGTAATTCTAGTTGAAAGCACTTTGGGAGTGGGACTGGTGGAGCATACTTGCTAAAACAAAACAAAACAAAACAAACAAGCAAAAAACCTGAAAGCAAAACATAGTAGGAGAAGGCTCCATTAAAGAAAAACAAGCTGTTTCTGCCTTTAGTAATTCCCTACGCAGAATATGAAGAAGAAAAAAAGGGCTGTAGTGAAGTATTTGTAGTCTGCTGTTTTCTTCCTCTAAAAGCATGGGTAGGTGAAGGTTCTAACCACGCAGTGGCGGGCAGACATGCGGGATGCTCGGAAGGAAGGACTGGTGATCAACTTTGCTTTGAAAACTTTTCATTTCCCTCAGTCCCATAGATTCTTCATGTTTCCTGTATAACACAATGACATGATCCAGTGTGTTTTCTCAGTTTAAGTTCAGCTGTCTCCTTTAATTACAGACCTTGTATATGGGTTTCCCAGTACTTGCTGGGCAAGTCCCTCTGGCCCCCAAGGCATTCCGTGTACTTCTCCTGTACGGATTCCTTCCAGGTCACACCAGGGTACTGACGAGTACTGCTCGCGGCTTTGGAACCAACAGAGTCAATGTGTGTGCGTTGGAGGAATGGGACTGTGGTTGTTCCTAAGGCTTTGGCTAGTTTGGAGCATGTGAAGGGTGTGTGTGTGTGTGTGTCTCGAGTCCAACACCTACTTTTGGCTCTAAGGGTCCCTAACCTCTGCCCTATCAGAGGGTCTCAAATGCACCTTTCCCTTTGCAGCATCTTTTCGGCCTCCCAGCTTCCCACCGAGGACCTGAGGCCCAGCATGACAAAATGTTCCCGAGTCTTGGTCTTTGCTCTTCCTGGCTCACTGTGGCCTGAAAACATTTGTCCTGCACCAGAACTGCCGTGTGAGTGGGGCCAGGCCAGTCATGGTCAGGGCCGGGCTCAGAATGGGCCTGCCAAAGAAGTTAGAAAAGGCCAATTTTCACGTAACTACTGGAACTCAATTTGGGGTACATTTTAGATGCAAATAAGCTCCTGGAAGCCCTGAGTCCCCCATTGTCTATGGGAAAATGGATCTTCATTATAATGGACTGTCTAATAAAGTTTACAAATTACCTTAGATGAGTGCCTTCTTGATGACATAGATCAAACATAATTTCTTTAAATCTTTTCTCTGTAATCCCACAGCACTTTAGTTAAATACCTAGGGTGTAGAAAGAACATTATACACTGCACCATCGTGGTTCATATGCAAGCCTTAATCCGCGCCATTGCCCTCCCTGTCCCTAAGAGGCAGGGACAGAGCTGTTGCATTTTGGCAACCTCTGCGTACTAGCTGGTGATGGCCTACAGTAGGAATCAGTGCAGTGAACACAGTCTAGATGTGGATTTATGGCTGCCTCTGGTGTATTAACATGTCACCTCTTACTAGAGATCCCCCACTCCTTGCCAGAGCAGTGGCTCTAGAATTTGAGGGCACAGAATCACCTGGAGGGCTTGTTAAAACAGGGTTTTGCGGGGCCCCACCCCCGAGTTCCAGATTCCTGAGATCTGGGTGGGACTTGAAGTTGACTTGAAGTTACTAAGGAGCTCTCCGCTGATGCTGTGCCACACTGAGACACACCTTGAGAACCATTGCTCTAAATTAACCCCACCACCACCACCTTGGAAACAGCTCAACATTAGCTCATCACCCACTGAGGCTGTTTTGGAATCTCTGAAGGAATCTGTGGTCCTTGCCTTGCTGTGCTCTGCCCCGTGCTTGCCCTGTTGGAGGCCACAAGAGATCGTCTAGGTCACTGAGAGCTGCTAAAGCATTGACTTGTTCATCCAGCATTTGCTAACTGTGAGGCCCGTTACTAGGCTCAGATAATAGAAAGATGAGCCTCCACCCTCAAGTGACTTAAGTCCTAGGGTGGGGGCAGGGAAGACCCAGGCCTGGTGGTCACCTGAAAAACACAGTAAATAAGCCAGTAGAAACATTTCAGCTAAGAGCAGTATGTGTGTATGGAGTGTGCGTCTGTAGGCATCCGCATTATTTCATACATCTGAGCATAGCGCAGACCCCGCAAATGAGGCGGATAGACCCTGTGGGTTAGCTAACCCAGTGATCTCAGCTACTTTTCTGATTATGAGAATTAGCAGTACCAAGGGGTTTTTAAGATGCACACGATGATCATGGAAAGGTCAGACAATTCGGTTTAGCAAAGACAACCAAGTTTAGCAAAGAGTACCTGCTTTGGAATCTGGCTGTTTGAGCCTGATCCCAGTGTAGCTGGTTTTTTTCCCACTGTGTAACCAGGGGGAGTACCCTCTATGTCTCAGTTATCCCATCTCTAAAATGGAGGCAATAGTCTAATAGCGCTGAATAAAAGAGTAATAAAGTTGTGGTCAGGATTAAAAGAGCTTGGCTCTGTGCTTGACACAATGAAGCAATAAATGTCACCTATTGTTAATAAAATTAATTGAATATTTGTGTGTCTGGCTATGGTTCATTTTGCCTACCATGTACAAAGGCAGAATAAATAAAAATGACATGTTAATGAAGATTACAACGTAGCAGGTTCACCTTCTAGAGTTTGCCGCATTGTACTTTGTCCACCTGCCGCGCTTCTACTCCTCTTTAAGGCTCCTCTGCTTTTATTTTCCCTCTACTGCAAATTCCATGCTCTCCCCTCTGCTCCCTACCCTTGATGCTACCCGTGATGTAACATTTATAACATATAAGAGAAAACCCCTTATCCCCCAGGGACTGAGGAGAGCCTGGGCTGAATCCACTTTGTGTGACCTAGTACTGGATACAGGAGGGGACCGTGTTAGCGAACAGAAACATGACCGCAGTGTGTCGGGGATGGGCAGAGTAGCATCACTTGTGTTAATGTTACATGTTATTTCTTATTTAGAAACTAACTCACCTGCTGGACACAGTTTATTTAACAACACTTAGGGAGCATTTACTGAATGCCAGATGCTACTCTAACAGTTCAAGAAATACTGACCCATTCAGTCTTCATAGTAACCATCTGAGAGGGCTACTTGTATGATTCCTGTAATATCGATGGGGAAACGAAGGCACATTAATTAACTTGCCCAAAGTCCTATAGTTAATAAGTGGTACGGTCCGCATTTGAACCTGATTACTCTGGTTCTGGAACCCGTCCTCTTAATGCTCTGTCTCTCTCTTACGCTATGGCATGGAGTAACTGGAAATCGAAGAACTAAATTAAGCATACATACATTCACGGAAAACCATGCATACAAGGTGGGTTAAAAAGAAACAAGTTTGAGGTATAATTTGTTCCTTGTCAGTCATTATTTATAACTTTTCTAATGATGGATATGCTATTCTCGATGGGTTCTTTGAATCTTTGATAACAAGGTTCTACCCAATGGGAACTTGATAGTTATAAAAGTATATAATAGTCATGCATTTAGTGAGTATTATTCCTTTGACCATTCACATTTTCCTTTTAAGTGTTTAAATATTTGATGGTTTCTCTGGGAGAGAAAGAGGTCAGATTTTAGAAGAGAGTTGCATTTGGTTAGGTGCTGAGCGTGTGTCAAGCTAAGGAGATAGTATGACATCTTTTTTAGAGTCTAGTCACAATTAAATGCCATTTTATTTTGGATTTTGGGATCCGTGCCAGCTTCCAGCTTGTCAGAGCTGAGAAGACTCAAATCAAGTCCAGGCCTATTTCTACAGCAAACTGGGCTTCTGGCTTCTTGCCTGTGGATTCATTCAGTATATCCCATCTGGCTTTTGATGTTCTGCAAGTTTGGAGCAGTTTGTTTGAGGAAGCCGGGCAGCCTGAGGTCCTCTGGCCTCCAGAATGCGCCTCTCCGCTTGCCTCTTCCTGGGACTGAGTGTCCGCTTCCCTGTTGACCAAGCAGCGAGCTGGAGGTCTCAGCCAGGTTTTCCTTCCATTTAATTTAGTAGCTGCCTGTTTGAATAACTAAGGAGTATTTCATTTCTGCACATGTTTGTGTCCTGGTGAGGCTCTATCCAGACTGCTTGTGGTGACCGAGCGGGAACTATATGTAACCGTCCTCAGGTACAGGACGCCCCACGCACTTTTCTTAGACACTTTGGGGGATCTGTGTGGAAGTCTCTAGCAAGTCAGGCTTGAGTCTTTGTGATGTCAGCAGGGCAGACCTGACTGTTGTCATGCCCACTTTATTTCTTTCCCTCTCCTCTCTCCTACTCCCTGGGCTGTCCCAAAGCCACAAGAGGTGCAGGAAAATGTTTCTTGTTATAGGCCCAGAGCAGATTTGTCCCTGACCCTGCTCCCAAGCCTGGGAAGAAGGAAGTGTGCAGGAGGCAGGCATTTAGGTGGTGGTTGTAAAATGATTACACAGCCGTGTAACTTAGGTTGGCAGGCTTGTGCTCCGTTGGCAGGGAGAACTAAAAGTTCTGTCTCTTCTTCAGCTGTCCTTATCGAAGTGTTCATTCTGTAATGACACCGACACCCAAGGAGCACCGGTTCTGTGCAAGGCAGGGGATGGGGGGCTTGGAGTCCAGCAGGGAATACAGCCCGCTCGGTCCCAGGGTCCCAGTCCCACTTGAGGAGCAGGAACTGGACCCCTTTAGTGTGCCTCTCTCTCTTGGTGTTGCATTCCTCACCAAAGGGGAGAGGTTTTGTTCACCCATAAAACACGGGTGGATTGTTTTTCTAAATGGGCGAGATTCTTTGGCATTAAAAAAAAGGGTGATGATAGGAACGAAAGGAATGGGAAGGCTCACGAGAAGAAGAGACGCCCAAACTAGATTGTGACATGGCTGGGCATGGAGATCTCGGCTCCGTTCCTTTCCAGCCAGCCCCCTCCCTCGGTGAGTTACATGCACCTGCCAGCTCTGTGACGTCGCACTCAGGCACGTGAGCACATGGGTCTGCAGGCATCTACCTGGAACGGCGAGGGGACAGCCCGCTGGAAGTGCCCCTTCAGTTTCTTCCCATATGAAAGCCACTTTTCTCTCAGTGCCTCACCTGTAAAGAACAAGAGTTCCACCTTCCTTTACAGACTCTTGCTGAAAGCGCGGTTTGGACAAGACCGTACAGGTGCAAACAAATCACAGTTGGGAAAGAAGCTCGCAGCGTCTCTTGCCTCCGCGGGTTATGAAATCCCTGTTTCGATAATGGGGCTGGCGTGGATGGGCCGGCACGACAGACAGAGCTGGCCGGACTGACTCACTTCTTCCCTCTTGTTTCCCACTGGGCCTCCCGGTGCCCCTGCCTTACGCTTTCAGCTCCCCAGTTCGGCCTTTTCTGGCTACAAACTTCACTTTTGGGGAAAGTTTTGAGGAGGACAGGGGGTGCTTAGATCAGTTTCATAAATAAAAACCTCTGTGTTTTGTTTTGAGGTGGGTGGCTGCTTTTCGTTTTTAATTCCACAGCCGAGATGGACTAGACTCTTGGAACCCAGCAAAGAAAATGGTGCTGTCTCTGTGTCACACACCATAAAAGTCTCTGACTTGTGAACGTGCAGATCGCTTCTCTTTTTTAATGAAGTTTTTTATTTTAATTCTAGTGTAGTTCACTTAGTGTCGTCCTTGGTTTCGGGTGTATGACATAGCGGCTCAGCGGTTCTGTACCAGGCTCGGTGCTCATCGTGACTGGGGTATGGACACACTTGTCGCAACCTCAGCTTGGCTCTGGGCTCTCCTGTGAACTGGAAGTTTGTATTTCAGTGGAACAGATAAAACTTAAATAACTTGTGTTCTTTTCCTCGATGAAAATTTAAACTACAGGATATTACCTTTGAGTGTTTTAAAATAAAACTTTCTTTAGCCACCACTGTTTGAGGATTATGTCACAAATAAAACACAAGATTAACATCAAAAGGAGTCCGTTTTCATTCAATTGTGCAGCATCATAGGCTGTGAAACTTAATATTATTTTGACTCGTACAGTAATTGCAGAATAACACGGAAACGGATTAAGTTTAAATACGAGTGTGCTCCCCAGCTACACACAGACTGTCAGATGCAAGGCGAGGTCATCGACCAGAGTGAGGCTTCTGGCTCTGCAGATTAGGATTCTACTAATAAAACTATCCTCTAGACTGAAGATTACAACGTTTTCCACGTGTGTGCACAGACGAAGAGTCACAAACATGGTCGCGCCTCACCTTGAAAAGTTGCTGAACTGGTCTGCGCGCCCATCGGCTTACAGCGCACTTTGCGTTTCTGTGCTTCTCATCTTTCTGGAAAAGATTTTGCTTGTCATTGGCGTGAAGCTTGAAATGCACCGCCCCCCCACCCACCCCCTAGTTCTCAGATTTATAACACTTTAATGGTCCCAGATTGTATAGCCTGCTTTTATGCCCCTTTTCTTTTCCTTGAATAAATCAGGTTCATGTTGCTGATGTTATTTGTTTGAGGCAAGTGTGGAAAAAAGGGGCACCTGTGAAAATCAGCGATTGTTCCAGCACCCTCGAATTAAAGCAGAAAATGTCAGTTAAAGCCTCCAATTACTACCTTATTTCTTGGAGGGTTAAAGCCACTGAGAAGGTAGTGGTACAGTGGCTTCAAGTTCTAAGGTAATTACTTGCTACTCCAAGCAGTGGTATCTGGTGACCTAATTCTGTATGAAGCTGACACCCTGTAGCTTTGCCCCATTCTCTCTCTGGTTTCAGAGGTTTGTGCAGAATCTTGTTCTGATGGGAAAGTGCAAAAGGGGGCAGTAAAGTGCTATCCACAAGAAGGAAACTTTCTCCAAATATTTCTCAGGGTTGATATTGCCTATGTCTATTGTGGGCCCTGCTTTTTATTTATTCCCTTTGGAACAAACTCTTCTGTTTGGGCTGCTGAGAGAGGGACCATCTTACTAAGCTGCGGCAGCAACGTAGCGTTCCACGGAAGTGATATGAGCGGAGATTCCTGCTTAGTTATGAAATTCACATAAGTCCAGCTTAAGTCCAGCTTCTGGACTTATTTCTATTCCTTGGAGCACAGGGTGTTTCTGAAAGGAATCTTGGGGCTTCTGTGTTAATGCTCTTCTTGCCCCGTAGAGCCATGGAAGGCCCCCAGTGCACGGTGTGGTTCTGGGTCACGGGTCTGGGCTTACCCAGAGCAACCTGTGTCTTTTGTCAGGAAGTGACCAGAAAGCCCAATCAGCTGCCACGTGCTCGTCTTCCAGAATGTTGGACTAATTTACAAACGGGCTGCTCCTTTTCTCTGCAGCCCTTGAGATTTAATTAAAATGAAATAGAAGCATTTTGTGGGAAGAGTACATGTTTTCCAAAATATAGTAAACTCCAAGTGTACTTAGTATAGAGCTCTGGCTTGCAAAGAAACCTATCCTGTGAAAGGACAATGATTTTTGGTGCCAACTGCTAGGGTGACCTCCTCCTAAAGTTGGCATTCAGATCCCCTGAAACGTTAGCCAACTTCCAGAATTTTCCAGTGCAGTGATTAAGCCTAAACTGTATCCATCTCGTAGTTTTCATTTATTTGGATCAACCGGTCGTACATTAATTACTAGGGTTTGGTGCACTCGAGAGCTGATTTGTTACGCAGGCTACAGTTCCAACCACAATAACTTTATTTAGTTACTTTCTAAGGAAATACATCAAAAAAGTTTAAATGTCTACAAGTTTTAAATGCTGCTTTTAAAATCAGAATTAGGAAAGATGGCTCAAGAACATGATATCGTTTGTTGTTTGAAGCTGTACACTGGAAAGAATGTTCCATGTGATCACAAAAGCATTTAATGTTTATGGTACAAAATTCTGAAAAACACAGAAAGCTAGAAATCGCCCTGGGTCCATCACCATCCAGTATCTGAACGCAGTCGCAGGTACCGGCTCCACGTTTGATCATCTGTGTGTGTTTCCCGTGTCGTCAGCCAAACAAGTAGAATCCTACCACGCCTTGTGTCTCTGTGCTTGTTTTCAACTGAAATTAGCCACGTACTTGCAATAATCATTTACTCCAATGGAACTTTGAGAAGAAAGGAAAGATTAAAATCCCCATGAAAAAAGGAGCGTCTGTGTTGTTTACAAATCTTATTTTGCTCAGCAGGGTTCTCCGGAAGTGCAGTATCCCGTGGGGGTCCCCGGTCCCCCAAGGTTACATAGCGGCTGCACTTGCGGTGGTCCTGGTCCTGTTACAGAGCCCTGGGGCCTGTTCTCGGTGGAAATACCAGATACTGAAAGAGGTTTTATGGAACTAGTAAATGGAAATGGCTCTGGACCTCAACTGACACTTTTTCACATGGGAGCACTGCCATGGTGTCTGGTTAAAGGGGGTTTACCTGCCCCGCTTGTTTGTTTAGACAAAGACCTGGGTCATTCCTGCCTGTGTCTTCTTCTCATCTCTTAGCTCTCTGAGAGCGTGGTGCTTCGCGCTCGGTGCCGCTGACCGAGTTGCTCTGGAGTAGCTGGTGGTCTGGCGTGTCTTTCCGTCATCTACCTCCATATAGTGCTTCCCTCAGGGGAACCAACCTCAGGGCCTCCTGTTGCTCGTATGTATCTTCACAGACCCTGTCAGCATCAAGGGAGCCCCTCGGCGAGTTGCCCTTTCTTCTAGGTTCATTTTGGACAACTTCGAAGAAAAGCATAAGAAGTCATGGCATGTTTGTCCTGAGGGGTAGGTGTCCCAATCAGGGACAAAGGCAAGAGCCGGTAGGGGAGAAGATGGGCCATTTGTGGAGGGGTCGGGAGTGCAGCTGTGAGCTCCGCCTGCACAGTGATCCCTAGGCTAATCTCAGCCACCGGCTTCCCGTGGACCCTCGTCCTCCATCTGGCCCAGGTGAGAAGTGGACGGGACACCCGCCGCCCCCATCTGATTTCACAAGCCCTCGGCAGACCTGGTAACACGGTGCTGGTCAGCAAAGGAACCCAGACCTCCGTTCGCACGCGTGACGTTCTGGTCTGGCGTAGAAAATTGCGTGCTGGGACCTGAGCTCCCAAGTAGTTGGTTTGTACTTTAAGTGCGTCATGCAGGGGTTTTTATTTTTATTTATTTTTGTTTTTTAAAGCATGGATTCCTAGTGCGGATTAAAACATTACAGAGTATCATGTCGCATAAGGACTGTATTATAAATAGTTTCTACAATAATGAATATGAAGTTGGAATGTCTAATTTAGATTCTTAGAGATCTAATTTAGATTACTAAATATTAATGTCTAATTTAGGTTATTAGATTGATTCAGAGCATTCCCCGTGGGAAGGGTTAGAGTCTGGTGTGGTGAATAATTTAAAAAAAACAAAAAAAAACTTGGATTACATTTGATAGGTAATCAGAAGATAAAAACATTCTGGTATCAGATCATTTCATTTCAGGCGGGTTAACTGTTTTATTCCAGATTGTTTCTGTATTTGATTCAGAGCACTCACACCCATTGTCCTGCTTGAAAGTGACTCACTGGGGAAAACAGAGGAGTTGCCTGTTTGTATTCAGCAGGCCCCCTCTACTACCATTCTGGGGGGCCCTGCAGTGAGCGGCACGGACCCAGCACCGGCTTCCAGGAAGCAGCCCTCAGCCAAGGTCTCCTGATGGAGAGGAGGGTATGGCTTCTCTCCCAGGACGGCCGCAGGGTGACTGCTCTGCCCCTTGGTAGCCCGACTCAGAAAGGAAAGTGGCCTGGCTCTGTTTTCTGTCCTCTATAGGACATGAAGCACTGCAGGCCTTCTTTGGTCTTTGTTTGGGATTCCACACCAGCAGACTTTATGAAATGATGCCCATCACTACTCTTTGTTTGGGTAGAGTTTCACAAAAACAACCTCACCTGTGTGGCATGTAATATATTTCTATGCTCCTTTTGGTTAGAAGACAAATGTTATTTCATCACATCGAAAGAAATCTGTATTTGACCTCCACCGTGGAGAGCCAGGTTAGAAATCTGAAATTAGCCAGTGGTCACCACCGTAATTCTCCCCTTGTGTTGTTTGGTGTCCTCTTGTTTTGAATACTTCCTAGGTCGAACAGGATTAAGTGAATTACTAACAATTACAAAATATTCAGGGCATAGTTACACTGTGTAGTCTGACTTACTAAGATCTCTTGGCAATCTTGAGGTAATCAAATCCCAATAGAAAGGACCTAGCTTCAAAAACAGGGTTTTGTCTATGTTTTAAGCCTATGATTACTGACTTGCTTTTTAACATATGGGACACAATCGTTTTCCACTCGGAAGTGGTGCTATTAAGAAATTCACCCCCGTTTCATTTTCACTTACATTTTGGATTCTCCTAAGTTGTCAGAAGACCATCCGTAGCACTATAATTAAAACACAGATCTTACATGGTTGGCTGGTTTCTTCCCCACCTATGGGTTCTCAGCCTCCTGGGGCAAGGCTGGGTTACCAGATGGCTGCCTTTGTGAGCTATGGTCTGAAGGGACTGCTTCTGGAGCAGCCTCCACAGCAGGCACATGCTTGGCATGGAGTTAGCCTCCATGGGATGATTGCAAGCCTGCATGGCCTTTCACTTTCTCTTCGTTTTCCTGAACTTCGTGGCTTATCTATGCAAAGCTCAGTTTAGAAAAAAAATTGCATTTCACAAAACCAGATTTATGCTCTAATGTGATGCAGTGAGAACTGAAAAGTGTGCAAAGAAAGGGGGCTTTTCCTGTCGTGTCTCCTGTTTGGCACAGCAGGGCTTCATCTGTTTTGCCTGTTACGTACGTGTGCAGTGATTAAATCAAGATAATATGGTGGAAGGGGCCTCTGTCGGTGCTTCGCGGAGAATAAGTTCTCAAAAGCAGCTGTGTATTCGTTATTAGTGGTTCTGGAGGGGCTAACTGCACTGCATTTTGAATGGGAAGGGACCGTAGAAGACTGCCACACTCCCACATCCTTCCAGAGAGAACGGGTCAGAGGCTCTGTCTGCACTGCTCCTTGCTCTTCAGAAATACCCATCGTGCCTGGAATGACGTCCTAGAAATTCCGTCTCTGCCCTCAGCGCACCCCTGTCCTCCCAACATTAGCTGGGCCCATCTGCAGAATTCTTCCTTGCCTAAATCTGCAAAATCTATGGCGCATAATTTGACTTAAATTTGTGTATATCTTCCCTTCCATTTGCTCTTTCATATTTTTTCAATGAATGCATTATTTATGAGCATTTACTATCTGTCAGCCCTTAGACATTCAACATTGAACCAGACACATGGGCTCTGCCTGCCCTCAGGGAGCTGGACTACACGCTCTTGACCACGAGCACCTTAGGCCTCTGTCACTCGGGCGTCGAGCACAAAACAGATGCTTTCATCGTTACGCTGGCTTGACTCTTTTTGCTCTCATGTTGCCTTAGAAACAGGGTTCTTGGGGAGCAAAGGGGTTTGGGGGGGCTTGACTGTGCGCAGTGGTAATGTAGGCAAGAAATTCTTGATTCAGACTCTCAACTCAGCCACACTCTTTGCTGAAAACTGTAATCTCATCCATCGAATGACTGGTGCGCTAACCAGTTTAAATACGTGTTTGCAGATTTTTATATACAGCATGTTCTGTGTAAATCAGATGTAAACCAGGTTATATGTAGATATGCATATCTACATTTCTATATATGTATCTTGTGTATCTGTGTATACATATGGTTAAGTAAACCTTTAAAGCACTCAAGTGCTGGGTCTTTTTTTAAGGAATTCTTGAAACAATTATTTTTTCAGGGAAAAGGATCAAACCCTTGCCTTGCTCTTTGCCAAAATGTATTCTGAAAAGTAAACAGACACTTTATGGAGCATTTGGAATAGTGGGTTTCATCGAGATTTACTTCTTAGGAGATATCAAATATGCTTATTGAAATTCGAGATTTCTCCTCTCCCCTTTCATTTTGCCAAGCCATCAGATGACTCACCCTCCGCATCCGTCACTCCCCATCACTGACAGCTACCACTCTTTGCATGATTTGTGCCTTCTGAAAATACAGTCTAAAACATGGTGGTCCTCCTAGCCAGACTAGCCCAGGGGTCGGAGGTTCTTGACCTCAGCCCCATCAGCAGAAGCCATAACTCAGATTTGGTGAGTGAAGAGACAGCCATAGGCAGTTACTTACATGGCTGGCTGGAAATTCCCGTGATCCTTTGGTTAAGCATGAACAAAACAAAACAAAACAAAAAAACCAACTCTTTCATGAAGGGAACAGTTTCTAGCGAGCATTCTGAATGAAGAAAGAGCTTGGTGAGCCGGACGTCAGACGCACGGGGTGTGATGTGGGAGAGTTCTGAGATGCACAGCCATCGCATGCGGCTGGCAGGTCTGATGCATTTGGTGCATTTCCTTAAGGAAACTGACTGGATGCACAAGAAAATGGGTCCTTCTGGCTGCCAAGGATCCTGATCTCTAAAGCCTGGGCAAGCCCCTGGAGAAGTGGCCCTGGGGCAAAAGTGGATGGGTGTGAAGGCCAGAGCTTTGAGAGGAGGCAGACACAGGCCCGCAGACCTCGGCTGGGGCTTGGGGACACTTCTGACACAGTCTACTGCACGCTGCTCACGCTGTGCCGGCTCCCAAAGGAGCAGATTGAGAATCAAAAGTGTGCTGTGTGGGGAGGGCCCCCAGCAGGGATCGGCCTCTGGTTCTTGGATGCAATGAAGATTTCCTGATAATGTCAAGGAATAAGACACGAGGAAAACATTGTGTTCAGAAGGTGAGCCGCGTAATGGTCACCACACTTCCTTCATGCCCTCCTCTGGGCAACCTGCCCCCACTTCCTAACCCAAAGGACACGTAGAATCACTGTGAGGGGCAGAAGTAAAGACAACAGAACTTCATCCACGAACATTCTGGTTCAGCCCTTCAGATCCTCTCCTAGAACCCAGAGTTGTGTTTTACCTGCAAGAAAGACAGAATGGCCTACGGAGATGACATGGGCAGTCAGGAGGTGGGGGCTGGGAGTTGACTTTTCAAAGCATCTCCCCAGAAAACTGTATGAATGGCCAAGACCGTCACGGAGAGGCTCTCATGAGTGGTGGTCCTCATTTGTCAAAAGTTTTAGAAATAGACTTCAAGGGTGCACATTTGGTTGTTTGGAATCTGTCATTCTTATTTCATTTTGAGAAAGACTTTGTTAAATGTGTCTTGTTCACTTTTCTTTCCTTCCCTTCTTTCTGTCTGTCAATGAAATGTCTTATGTCCTTGCTAAAGGAGCTTGGGGGAAAAAAGGGGGGGGGGAACCACACTTTCTTTGGGATTATAAATGACACATTCCCAAAGAAGGTGACAAACCACCATGCGGCATGAATTTTTCCTGCCATAAAGAGTATTGGTTTTTAATATAAATCTACACTATAATTTGTTATGTTCTGTGATGGTTCATAACAACCTCCTGCACTTTTCAGAAAATTAATACATTCATTAGCATAAATCATAACCCATTTCCTCAGTCTGGGCTTGAAATTGGAGGTGCCCTATCCTCCAGGAGCTCCCTTGCTCTCTCTCTTCGTGAATGATGACCCGTTAATTGTCATGGCTGGTGGGCTTCCCCCATAAAATAAAGGACTGGATTGGAAGGATTCAGATGTGATGCTTTGTTCTTGGGCTTTAATATTTTAATGAGCCTGCAGGCTTGGCTGCTGACCGAGGGAGGGACTAGATGGGGTTTCTGAGTGTGTTGTTAGTGTTCGCACTTGTGGATGGATGTTCATTAGAAAGCTCTTGTTCCAGTTACTCAGAGAAACTCCCCATTAGGAAAGATCTTTCAGCAGCATGGCAAGCAGCTAGGAGAAAGGAGAGGAGGGGAGCTTTTAGCTGTAAGCATTAAGGGGATATTGTATCCGTCATCTTAGTTCTAAAGATTTGCTTCTAAGAATTAATTGGAGCAAATACATCTCAAGGCAGGAAAAAAAAGGTTTGTGGAGCAGGGACAGTGGATGCTGTCCTTGCCCTGGGAGGACTTCTCATCTTGCAGCTGAATCAATAGGAGAGGGAGTTATTTCTGGTTATCTTTTATGGGTTTGTAAGACATTTCTTTTGTTCGGTGTAATAAAAAACCCATTGTCTGATCAGTGACTGACTAATTACGATAAGTAATTTGAAACATTCTTGATGAAACTTGTCTGTTAATTAACATCAACAGCAAATGGAAACTAACAGGACAACAAAGTGTTAGTGCACCCACTTTCTTTGGAATTGACGCCATCTTTCTGTGGCGCGTCCAATAAAGCAAAGCTGCCGAGGGCTAGAAAAATAACAAACAGGTGTGAAGGTGTGACTCACCACCTAGGAAAAGTTATTGTGAAGTTATACAAAGGAGCACTGAAATATTACAAGCGAGGGGGTGGTAGAAAGGAGTGTCAGGAGGTTGACTGATCCTGTGGCATAGAGTAAGGAGACAGAGGGTTTTTTTCTTTTTTCTCTTCTCTTCTCTTCTCTTCTTTTCCTTTCCTTTCTTTTCTTTTATCTCTTCTCTTCTCTTCCCTTCCCTTCCTTTCTCTTCCCTTTCTTTTCTTTCCTTTTTTTCTTTTTTTTCTTTCCTTCCTTCTTTCTTTTCTTTCTTTCTCAGAGCCTAATTCCTAAATACATTCATCCCCTGCTGATCTGAACTAAGATACTTTTGGCAAATACAAATGTGGATTTATGAAATTGTATTTTGGAATTATTGACATTGGCTAAGTTGTAATTATCGTTAAAAATTGTTAATTTTATCAACTCAATGGCTTTTTTTTTATGCTTTTTTAGATTTCTACCTGGACAAGGACTGGTACTATATCCACAGATAGGAGACAAATTGGATATTATTTGCCCCAAAGTGGACTCTAAAACTGTTGGCCAGTATGAATATTATAAAGTTTATATGGTTGATAAAGACCAGGCAGACCGATGCACTATTAAGAAGGAAAATACCCCTCTTCTCAACTGTGCCAGACCAGACCAAGATGTAAAATTCACTATCAAGTTTCAAGAGTTCAGCCCTAACCTCTGGGGTCTAGAATTTCAGAAGAACAGAGATTATTACATTATATGTAAGTATAATTTTATTCATTTATCTTATAGAAATTAAAATAAGCTAAATAAGTCTGTATCAATTTTTTAAATTATTTCTGTGGCAAATAATTTGGTGAGAATCTTTGCTGAAAATTGTCCATTTTTTTTTAAGAAACCTTAATTGAATGAGGACCCTGTACCAATATTATTCGATAATATAAATACCCAAAGAGGAGAAACCCTCCTAGAGTTTTTATAGTATTGAAATAAATGGATATTTATGAATATACTCAGCATCTCTACTGACAAAACATTTTTAAGGACCACTGGTGAGATCTCATAGGTAAATCTTATGCGATGACTTTTCTCTTCACCCATCCATCTGTCCATCCGTCCATCTGTTCACTCACGCATTTAGTCATTTAGTATTTACTCTATGACAGAAGCTGTGTGTAAGTGCTAGGGATTGAACGGTGAACAAGGTGGTGTAGCGGTGCCCTTTCCTTGTGGAGCCCATAGAGTCAAAGGATAGGGGGTTAGAGGCAAAACAGAGTTACACACTGGCATGTTAAAACCAGATTTAGAAGTATAAGACTTGGGTTTGTTCAGTGAGTTGCCTTCTCCTTCCATCTGCGCAATAATATGACACATTGTTGCAGGAAACAGGTACTAGATACCCTTTGGGTCATATCTGAGCTGTTGCTCCCTTCATGACACGGAGGGCAAAGGGAACAGGCATCCAAGCACATGCCTGCCAGGAGCACGCGATGTGTGGGCACAAAGAGAGGGTTGTTCCAGGCCCAGGGTTTTGTCCGAGCGCAGTCTGCATGATTATTCTCACTCAAGCCATGAAATAGGTTTTCTTTTTCTTTGGTGTAAAACTATGCCCATAACCGGGCAGGAGTGCGCACGTGATGAACCCCGGCATCGGTTCATTGGGGGTGCAGAGCTCTGTCCTGGGATCCCAAACCATCTCTTGGTGATCCGGTGGAAAATGGCTTTCTCAAGCCTTCTGGCCGCTCTTGAGAAGGCAAAGTCAGGAATTCACTGGATACTTACTTAGTGCTCAATAATACCCTGTTTTTTACTACATGAGTTGTTAAGACAAAGATGGTCATAGCTGTCTAATTATCTCATCGTTGTGGCAAACCTGAAACACCAGGGCCTGAAAACCTATTTGGAAGCCAACTTGACACAGAGAGAGTGGCTTAGCAAGAGTCAGTGCCACAGAGAAAGGGAAAGTGGGAAATTATAGATTTAAAGGAATAATTATCATAAAATGAAAATAAAAGCATTCTGAGGGATGAAACAAGGAGGCGGGATGGTAAGTGTACAAAATAGTAGAGAAATCTTTGAAAATTAAAGATAGCTATTGAGTAAAACCCATGAAGATATCGGAAGCCTAGTGGCTTGCTTCTTTGTTTATTTTAAAGACCTTTTAAGCAAGACTATCTGCCAAGGACACTGATGTGTAGTGCAGGGACCTGATGAATTCCCAAGGAAGGCTGTGCCCCCCGGGCAGGTGGGAGAGAGCTCCCATGGTGCCTTGGGGCAGGTGGTGCTCTAGAGCCCCCCAACACCTGATGTTCCCAGCATCTGTCCCAAGAACCGTGTGTCCCGCCCTGGTGCTCCAGCCAGCTCTTCCCTGCAGATAAGCCCCAGACCCAGACTCCGTCCTCTTATTTTCATTTATGACTTCATGAAGATGGCTTCATACAGTGTGCATCCCCCCAAGTGCAGGTGGGGTGTTGGGACGCTTCTGAGGTGGGGTGCATCACCTTTGTGTGTAACAGAGCGAGCACTGCGTAACTACGAGGCATCATTATGTGCCAGGTGTGTATTTAGAGGCAGGACTTAATTTATAGTTCCAATATTAATCGATACAGTAGCGGCATCTCTTCTTAGTCTTTCTGTAAAAACTCATCATGAGTTTAAGTGGCAGGTAGCCGAGCCCCCCTGACCTCGAGAACTTGCCTCAGAGGGACGATTTACGAGGTAAAACCTCACGGTAGTTGGGATAAGAGAATCTTTCTTAAAATAGAGTGTGAAACAGTGAGAGGCTGTTGGAAGGCTGCCGGCCAGGTGAGTGTCCAGGGCTGAAGGCTGGCCAACAGCCAGGGGAGACACTTCCCAGACCCTTGAGCGATCCCACCACGCCACAGACATAGGAAGACACTGTAGGTACCTGGGAAAAGCCAGAAGCTCATTTCTCATGCCCGACCCCAGCCAGCAGGGCTCACTCACTGATAGACAGCTTTCCCCGGAAAGGAGATGACAGACGAACGGGACACGTTTTACAATTGCTTAAAAAGTTAATGCTGACTTTCCGTTGCTTCTGCGAGAATTCCAAGATTTTTAGAAGTCTCTGATTTCCACATCGCACACTCACTCACCATACACCCCGGAGTCGCACTCGACTTAAAAGAGGACGATTCAGTGGGCGCCTGGGTGGCTCAGTGGGTTAAGCCGCTGCCTTCGGCTCAGGTCATGATCTCAGGGTCCTGGGATCGAGCCCCGCATCGGGCTCTCTGCTCAGCAGGGAGCCTGCTTCCTCCTCTCTCTCTCTGCCTGCCTCTCTGCCTACTTGTGATCTCTCTCTGTCAAATAAATAAATAAAATCTTTAAAAAAAAAAAAAAAAGAGGACGATTCAGGACCGCATAATGGAGAGCACTCAGACTCACAAATGTATCTCGAACACCTCAGGCCCTCAGTTCACTTGGAGACCGTTAATAATGTGGGTTTGGGAGATGCGGCTATACACCCTGTATCCCAACTCCGAATCTTCGTTGTCTAAGCACCTTCATCACTAAGAGTATGCGTATTAACATCATCATCCCCGTGAGCTGGCTCCTTGTCGCGGGCAGGAACCAGAGAAGTGACGGTATGGGGTCATGCTAGCCCCCAATGGGAACAGTCTAGTTTGCCAGTAGTCAGCCCGGGTGCTGGGTAACACCCCAGGGAAACTGATCCCAGAAGCAATGGGCCAGCAGCCTGGGGACCTGGGGTCGAATGCCTTGCCTGCACTTGAGGAGAACGTCACCTTATCTCTTGAATTTTGATTTCTTTTCTAGAAAGCTCTTTTGTCGTTTTTTTTTAAGGCCCGTGATGGAGGCCTGTAGTTCCAAACCATTCTATGGTTGGATAAATATATCCCGCGTAGGATCTCTTGTTAGTGTTTCTCTTCTCCAGTCGAAATGGATGGAATCTGCTGTGAATTCTAAGACCTTTAATTTGATTTACAGTGTTACCAGATTTTTAGAATATAGTCATCAGGCTTTGGAGTTTTGGAAGTAAATATTAATTTTTAATTGCAGGTATATTTTTAAACCTACCAAGTATCCACTAAATTCCCTTAGGAAATGACATGACAAAATGATGCGCTTCCTCATTAGCTCTTCTCATAGATGATTATTTGCTTTGACATGTGGCAAAATGATATATGTGGGTTTTCTTAATATTTAGAATTGACTTTTTCAAGTGACCTATTTCAGTAATTAGCCTTAGGCCTGATTTGCATCATCAAACTCCTAATCTTAAATGATCCAGAAATAGGGATGTTAGTGCCATTTGGTCTGAAAAACCCCCCCTCCCCCTTTCTTTATGGCCTTCACATTCTTAATTGCCTTAAGAGCATAGTAAGCATTTACATAACCTACAGTTGTGTTTGTCTTTAAGATTTCAACAAGTTTATGAAGTAACTATATGTTCTTAAGGGCCCGTTTTCAAGGGAAGCTCGGTAAACACTCCAGTTCGCGGAGGGGAGCATCCAACTGTGTTCTCAGCCTTCGTCCGTGTTTGTGTCAGTGACTTTTCTGGTAGACACTTCCGGTGTGTGGCACTGGGCCGAATGAGTCAGCAGTTTTGGTCTGTCCGCCCTTTGCGACATCCAACCTTATGAAGGGTCGCTTGTGCGACTTCAGCGCGGAACCTTGCAAAATACCAACAAAGACATTGTCTTCACTCTCCCGAGATGTGTGAGTCAGAGACGGATGGAAAATGAGTGCTTGTGTCAGTACTTTCTAAGTGAGCAGTGGCCACAGCTGAGCTCAGTGACAGAGGCGGCCACGGGCACAGGCCCCTCCCAGTTTAGCCATCTGTAAGTTCTATGGTATTTTACCGCAAACCCATAGCTGAGTCTTGGACGTATGGAATAAGTCTGAACGCTATTTCTAACAGTTGTTGGATTAAAGATTGTTTTTTAATGTATGCCTGCCGTACCGACAGTGGGCCTTCCCAAGCTGCCCCTCCCTTTCTTTGCCGTGGGAAGGCTGAACTAGCTTGACTGAGTTATGATTTCCTAGGTCATTGGTTTAGTTCCCCAAAGCAATTTTCTAAAAATCAGAGCATATGAAATTGGAAGCCTCCACAGTCAGCTTCGCTTTGCTGTTTCTTAGGCATTAAAAAGTTCACTTCTGAGCAAAATTGCAAAATAAATTAAAATGCTTGCATACAAATATACAGATATACAAATATAACAAAATGCTATTCTTCACGAATCAAAACAGGAACAGCAGATTTCATTTCCTGCATTTTCGTTAACTATATATGTGTATATGTATATTTTTTAAGACTTATATTCATTTACTTGGGTTTGTTTTCCTTTCATGTTTCTGATTTGCTTATTTCAGGAAGTAGGTCTGACAACTGACAGAAAACATATGGGATGTACTGTAACCTCTCCCCGGCAGCACAGTTGTGGGAGCTTTCGAATAACCTTTCACGTGTAGATTTCTCTTCAGATATATAAGAACGTGTGGCCTGTGTAATGATTATGGGTTTTCTGTCATGAGTTAATTTATATGATAAACGTAGCAAAAGCTTCATTTCCTTTAAATTTAATGATAGGACAGTATCAACCTGTTACTTACGTCCCTGACTTTGGGGTGAGGATTTATGTTTTAGACCTTGTATAGAATTGCCAAATTCCGGCATTAAACACCTTTCTATTTCTAACCTACAACTGTCCTCTTTGTAATGGAGTGTCCGTCAGACTCTTGGGTGTCTGGACCCTTGTCTACACACACCGCTTTGGGTGACAGACAAGCACGGTGGGTGAGAGTCCGGAGTCCGACAGACGGGTTCGTGAGTGTCCTTCAACAAGGGACGCCTCCTGCCTCGGCCTGGAGCTCCTCATCTGTGAACTGGACAAGCTGTCGGGACCTGCCTCCGCAGATCGACATGAGCTTAAGTGGGTGTTACGTGTCAAGTGCTCATTTCCAAGGTTGGCTCCTAATGAGTACAACCACGGGGTCCCCTTGGAGCAGAGCGTGTGAGGTCAGAAGACCAAGGGCAAAGCCATGCCTTCCTGCAAGCTAGTGGGCGGCGAAGATGTACCCACAAAGTGTAATTTATTTGCAAACCATCCATAAAATGAAACTCCAGAGAGTTTACAAGTTTCAGTAAGGCTGCATAACTTAATTATAAGATCTCTGCTCTTTGTCTTAGAGTGTTATAAAAGTTCTTTTGTCCCTGGGCTTCCTCGACCAAGAAACCTGCATTTATATATCTTTTTGTTGGTGGAATTGCCCGAGCTTGTTAGCAGATCCTCCGTAAGACCCGAAAGAGACAGACCGGGAGGAGTATTCTGTGCGTATGATCATTTCCCCGCTTGGCCTGTCACCAGCCCTGCCAGAGCATTTTCATCGTTTCCCAGCACACAAAGGAAACACTGTATTTTTATTGATAATTTCAGCGGCCTCCTAATGTAGTGTATTTTCCCAGAGGAAAAAAAATTATGTCAGGGTCGCCTTGTCACTGAGGCTAGCTGGGGAAGAGCATTTCATTAGTCTGATCATCAGAAGTGTTGTTTCTGTTATTTTAAACATAACGTGAAATCCTCCTCTGACGGTACTGTGGGCTCTTTCCGAGTGTAACAGTAAGTCTCCTGGTTGATTTTCCTACGAATAGAGCTTACGTTCTTTCCATGGAAGTTACAGTCTCAGTTTCTGCCTAACTGCTTTGGACTGAGAAGCTTCTGACTGACTCTGTTCACACCCAACGGTGTCCCCTGGGCAGTAGTGAGAGGCCTGCGACGCTCTTCCTTATTCCCAAAAGTCACCAAGGAAAGAAGAAGAATGATTTCGTGAAGCGAAGAGAAGACGGGAGGGAAAGACTGAAAACCCTATGAAATGAGGATTACTTGGAAAAAAAGGAATTCTTTGTGAATTGCCCAGAGTAAAACTGCCTTTACAGTTTCATAAGATTCATGCTAATATCTCCAGTGCCTGTATTTATAGCTTTTTTAAAGTTCACTTAGCCTTATAAATAATGGAATAATACTAGAGAATGAGCGAGAGATAGTTTCTTTCTTAATAGCCTTTAATATTCACCTTGAAGATGAAAACTAAAAGCAAAATAAAGCACTTAAAAAAAATAGCCAAGAGGCACAGACAGACATAAAAAGATCACTTTGAGAAAACTTATTTGTGTAGTTCTTAAGAGTCACACATTTGTTCCTAAAATTCTGAGATCCCAGGCTAGGTGTTTGATGACTTCAAAAGGGAAGTGTTATGGCCTCACATACTCTGTGTCCCCTGGCAGTCTCAGAAACAGGTGGTAGAGAAGTTTTTATCACTGTGAGAAAGCAAGAACGTAGAAAGTCTGAGAGTTCCTAAATGGCGCGTACGGTTCACCCTGCCATGAAATGCAAAGGTCAAGGCTCCAGCCAGGACCGTGGGAACCCTTAGACCAGCATCTTCAGCCTGTGACGGTGCCCCTGGGTCACCGAGTGTGCACAGGCATCCCTCGTGACATGAAAGGTCACGTACATACGTGTTCCGTCCCGTGCGTGGTTTAGTAGAGGGAGTGTGCGTGGCGCTCCCGCACACATGTGGTGACGTGAAGACTCTCGTGGGTACACACGGCACATACGGAGCAGCATGAAGACGTTCACATGGTTCAGACACCGGCGATCGCTGTGCTTGTCCGAACGCGTCGGGCCTGCACGCTGGTTTGTAGCGTGTGGCCTGGAACTGACTCAGGGCGTAGTCCCTGGAGCTGAACCAGGAGATCTGGGTCAGGATCAGGAAGGGAGGGGGGTCCGCGGGGAAAGGGGGTTGTAACCGCAGCGTGTCGGGTCTTCCGCATTTCCTCTCTGCTTTTCCATCTTTTCACCAAGGCCGTGTCTTCATAAGACTCTGTTACTGTGTGTAAAAAGTTATCAAGTCCTTCAGGCGCCTCAGTGGAACGTTGCTAAATAGCCAAATTGTAAGAATTGTAAATTTCTCAAATACACAAACTGAGGTGATGAGGCTTCCGATTTTCTTAGTCAAATACAAGTGCTACGTTTGGGATGGACGGCTGGACGGACGGACAGATGCACGGATGGGCAGCACTATCGGGCACGAGCGTATTTGATGATGTTACAGGGGAACCAGGCGTGTGTTACTAACGAGGGTTCTGCTTCGAAAAGGGCTTTTTGCACGAGTGAAGTAGCCCAGTTCCATTGTTCCTGATGTTCAGCCAGGAGATGAAGGTTTTCTTTTATTGAAGCGAACATGTGGAAAATTGCTCTGGATTCCTAGAGTATAGAATGTGTCCCCTGAATGGAATCGGGTTCACGTGTAGGGCCCATTCAGACCAGGCATTTATTGGGGTTACCCCGGTCTCTGGATGGTCAAAGCCAATAAGGTCCCGTCCATCTAAACTCTCCCGCCATGGAGAGCGGCGCCTTTTCTCCTCTGCAGTGTTCCATTCGAAACTGTCAGCAAACATTAATTCAGTCAGTAGTGAAGTCTTACCACCCAGAGATGAACCCTGCCTCAGATGGGTATTTTCCACGTCAGTGCTGCAGACGCCCAATTACTGGGCCATTAATATCACTGCAGCGATTAGGGACAGTAGAATGAGCAAGAAGTTGTGGGACGGGGGCCCTCCCCGCCAGCCACTTTTTACTCCGACCCCCTTTGCTATCTGGACCTTTCCGTATCTCCACACAGATATTTTCATGATTAAGACTGTTAAAAAGCCAGGAGTGGGCAGTGGATTGTGGGCTAGAAACCATTCACACCGACGCTTGCCTCTTCATGATTCAGGATGTCTCAGTGACATATTGTCACAGCCTGTTGACCGGGAAATCTCCGTTTTACAAATCGGAACACTTAAGTAAGGGTGATGTAGACAATAGGGGATGACGTTTTATCTTTAGGACTCTGACATAGTTCTTGCCAAATTTCTTTTCTTTCTTTTCGGCATGAGTTTGGTCATTCCATCGAAGTGGTCATCTGGCCACCTGTTTTTTAAAATGTAATTCTTTTCAGTAGATTTTGGCCCGTATTAAGGTCGACTCTCATGCACTGTTGACCATCACATAGTCAGGATGTTAATTTTGTCTGAATTGCTATAACAATAAGATGAATTCCCTTAAAGCATACTAGATGAAAACTTTTTTTAAAATGAGATCTTACTGAATTTTTTTTTTTTTTACCTAATGAAAGATTCCACCTGCATAAATCATCGTCACTTTTAACCATAAAATCCTAGAAAGGGATGTTTTCCCTCAGCAGAATTCCTTAAAAATTGAGACTCTAAGGCGTTGCAAGCAATATTTTCAGGGGAAATAGAGTGAACCACTCTGTAATCAGTGTCCTGCCGTTCGTGTGCCTCTAGGGAAAGAAAAGAGAGACTGGTCACTTATTGCTAGGACTGTTTGATCTTTCTCAGAAAAATGTCACTGCACTGCTGGAGCTTGGTCTTTTGTTGCCCCGTATCCCCGGGTGTCCACGCGCACGCGCACACTCACTGCTTCCCACCCCCTCCTTTGCAGTCTGGTTGTACGTCATCAGTGACTCCTCAGGACTATGTTATCAAAGGTAACTGTGGCTCTGAGCATCTTTAATGATGGTCACGACCTGCATCTTTGTATACAGTTCCTGATGGCTCAAAGATTTTATGAGTAAGCAGTGATAGAATTTTTTATGCTCTAGATGTGGTGACTGTCACTTTATATTGTTACTATTCTCACAATAGGTTGGCCTCCCTCAATGTCCCAAGTCTTACGTGATCCACGAAACAGGAGATACAGTGAATATACTGGGCATTCCATAGAGTAGCCGGTTGTCTTCTCCTCCTTCCCCCAAAATTAATACAAAGAGGCGAAGTAATATATGTCATTAAATCTTTTAGTAAATGCACAAAGACAGTTGACTAAACTGTTTCAAGGTTGTTACTCCTCCTCTTATTTCCAAGCTGTCAGCAGAATATCCTATCATTGTTGAAGATGAAACTTTGAAAATGAGGAAATGAAATTACACTATCTCACTCCAGAGCATCCATTTATATTTGATACCTGGTATCTTTACTCACGTTTTAATGCTAGAATGCTACAGGGAAGGGCTGAATTGTGACTCCACTTTTAAATTCATTTTTCCAAATCATTCTGTCTAGCAGAGAAACTAATTAATTGTGTTGTGTAGAAGTCACTGGGGCTAAGCCAGTTATTAATTCTTAATGCATGATTTACTGCTTTAAAATTTCAAAACACAACCATAGTGATGTGGTTTTAATTCAAGTGATTCTTCTTATCATACTGGAACAATGTTTCCTTGGCTGAGAAACCCACACATCCTACCTCACTAGTCCCTTATACAGTGTTTAAACTGTGACCTGTTCCCCACACACTAAAATCAGTTAATCCAATGCCAGCAAGGGCTATCTCATCAAGAAGAGATTAAAACAAAACAAAAAACCTTTTTGTGGATCTCTATTTCACTTTGAAAATACCTTCCTTTGTATTTTTTCTTTTCCAAATTGAGGCCATTTTAAGAAGCATTTCTACAGCAAAGATAAGGCAAATTTGATATTATGGAATGAAATGCCATGTGCTTTGAAATAATGCTGATTTTTTTTTTTTTAAACATCCTCCCAAACAAAAATAATGGAGCCCTGGGAAACTTATGACACATTCCTCATCTCTTACACTCTAAATCCACAAAGAAAAACACAAAAAAGGAGTTAGAAGAAGTGAATTTTTCCTCCTTTTGGCACATGATACAGCAGTTTCTGTCTCAGAAGTTTTTATTAATTACAGAAAAAGGTATTTATTTTTGGCATTCAGTGAACATTATGATCTCCATGTTTGGACTCTTTCTCCTCAGTCATTATCTGAAAGGATACTCATACTCGAGGCATGAAAATCTGCCCTAAGATCTAGAGACTGAGTCCCTGCTTTCGTAGTCCCCACTGGGAATAGGAGCTGGTGTCCAGGGGTTAAGGACCTAGGTCTTATGTTTCCTGGGTTATGCGTTCACAGTAACCGACTGCATTGTCATCAGGCTCCCTGTTTTCCTACTTGCAGATCTCGTGATCTCATTCCATCTTTTTTGGTTTTTTTCTTCCTTTAGACCCTCTGGGTTCCTAGCCCTGGTGCAAGGCAAGAACCTAGTTTGTGCGCTGGGTTTATTTGAATCTCGTGGCTTCCCTTTGCGTGTCTCTTGATTCTGCTTCTTTCAGTTCTTAGTTTGTCAGGTGATAGGCTTCTGGTTCTTCTGAGTCGGGGTTGAGCTGATGGAGAGACCGATGTGCATGGGAAGACCGGCCCAAAGAAATCAAAATTAGGAGGGCCGGCGTATCATGACGTGGTAGAAGAGAGTGGTGTAGGGAAAATGACACTGAGAGAGAGTTGTCAGAAAATGCTGTTTGTTTCATAATCAAAAAAGAGTAAATATGTCCCATGTAGCTTTAGATAATTTTGGTTTTTATTCTTAACAGTCAACTGAACTCTGGCTTTACTCACCCGATATGCTTATTACCTGTCTCTCTTGGGTTGAGTGCTTTGATGAACTGGATAAAAATATTTGCCTTTGAGTGTCTGTCTGTCACCTGTGCCGTCCCCCTGCCCCCCCCCGCCCCCCGCTGTGCCCCATTCCAACAAGCTACATTTTAAAATAGTTTGAAATATCTTCCAGAGTAGGAGTGTAGGAGTGTGTTTTTCATTTTCTCCTGCATAACCAAGAATTTTTCTTCATAGCTTCAGAGTGAAGCTGTGTATTATCCTGGAGAATTTTTTTGTGCTGCCCTCATTCCTGACCTCTTGGCGAATGAGGCCCGTGTACCCGCACAAACCCAGCAGCGAATTCTCCATCTGATTAGCACAGCGGTCCCAATGTGATAGACTAAAAACAGCCCCCCGGGGTGCAGGGCAGTAACAATCAGACGAAGCCATGTTCAAATGCACTATTACTTCCTCTCCGTGGGCACAGTCTAGAAAACACAGCCAGGAAGATTCTTACCCCTTTAGTCCGTTTTATCCACCGGTTCTCTTTTCCATACTCTGATAACCAGCGTAGGATTGCCCGAGTCAGAACTGCAGCAAAGTGGAAGTCCGTGTGCACATTCACGGGAAACCACAGATGGTGGCCAGCGCCGTTTTCAGATGTGAAGAACGTCTCACAGGCAGTGTGAACTCAGGGTACTTTTTTGCTGAGCAATGATCTCCACCCACTGAAAATCAGGCCTCAGGGGAGCAATCTAGTGATTTTAGTATACTTACGGCATTGCAATTAGATCCCCAAAGCTGAGGCTTTTAAAAACAGGCCATAAAATGCCCATGTATCTTTATTAAACCTATTTTTCTAACTGGATGGAGAAACTTTTCTAGTAATTTTTAATTTTATAAAGTCTCTCTCTCTTTTTTTTTTTTTTTCCCCCTCTAGGCCATGGGGGATAAATGTCTGGGCACTAAAAGCTTAGGTGTATCAGTGTTTTGGTTTTTTTGTTTTGTTTTGGTTTTTTCTGTCTCTAAATGATTAAATGCAATTTCATCCATTTAGTCATACTGTAATTGTGGTGGCATTAGCTAATACCGGCAGAGAGACCCAAAGAAAAACTAAGTATAATGAGGTAACAATTTATTTTTACTCTTTCTCTAAGTTAAAAATTCCTAATACATTCAAATCAACAGTAAAAATATTGCAACATTGTCTCCTGAAATGCAAGTAGATTTTTCTCCCCAAGCATGAGCAATTTCTCGTTTTTCAAGCAGGCTGCTACTATGCCTGTTTGTAAAGCTTCTGGTGACTGGATGTTATGGAAGAAACCAGAAATCAATTGTGGCTTTATTTCAGAGCTCATTGCCCAAAGGAGGTGCAGTCAGGATGGGGCACCTGTCAGGGTCCTTAGTCAAGGCAGCGACAGGGGGGCCTCAACACTGAGAACCACACTCCCTACACTCCCTGATGCGGTGGTATGGTAGGAAGAGTGAGATTAATTTTCACTGTGGTATCGAAAATAAAATAAGGTCAAGTCCCTCTAAGTTATTTTAAAGATGCTCAGAAGTTTACTTTCTGAAGTTTCAGTTAGGTGCTGACGTCTGAAAACCGGGCTCTCTGTGACCACTGGGGTCATTCCTAACAGAGGGCAGGGCAAAAATCTTTCCATGGCAGAACATCTCACTCTATTATGGAGTTTATCCCCTTCTTAAACAACCAGGTATTGGGGATGGTATGTTAACACTAGTAATGAATTTTTCAATATCTTCCAGTAAACTTTGCTGCTCCCAAGTTGACTCAAAGCAGAGTCTGGAATGCATATCACAGCAGTCTGCCTCCTGGCCGACCCTCCCCCTTCACCCCCACCCCTCCAAAACTGCAGCGGCCTCTGGTGTCCTGAAACCCCAAGAACCATGCAAAGGCACAAGCTTCCATTTCCCTCTATGCAACTCAGGCCAGAAGGCTTTCTTCCCAGCCCCCTCCCCACCCCTGCCCCCAAAGAATAAAAAAGTTTCAACTGTTGAAGATGCAAAGCAGGTTCATTCTCCTGCTGCACAATTTCTCTCCTCCCGTCTTAGTTTGTAGATGCTAAGTTATAGATTGCAATTTAATTTGAATACTTGAGTTCTTTATGTGGGGGGTTATTTGGACAACATTTAGGGTAAACCAAAAGGAGCTCCGCGTGAAAGAACTGATATTCAGAAAGGGCGTTGACTACAAATTAAAATCAAAAGAAAAAAAAAATCACCCAATGATGCGCTCCTCTGTGCTTGCTTCCAAACTTACAAAGGAGAAGCAGTCAGCACTTTTGAATTCTGTTCCCAGGTGAAGCTTCTTTGCCTGGTCTTATCCTTTTTGGTTCTGGTATTCATTCCTTTATTTATTTATTTTTTCCTTTTATATCTGAATCTCTGACCTTATTACTTCAAGGTTAAAATAAACAAACCTCCATAGCCTCCCCCTTTTCTGTGCAAGACCCTTCAGATCTTATTTTTAACATATTTGTTAAGCCCTTAGCTGGAAAAAGTTAGTCATTTCACTGCATTTGGGTGCACTTTTGCATGTGGGTACATTTATGTGCATATGACTTAGAAAACATGGAGATTCCATTTGAATTAAGTAAACTTAACTTTTGAAGCCATTGGCCAAATAAAGACCTCAGCTTTCTGCATTTTTCTACATGAGAACATTTCCTCATTTTTGAGAAAGATCAACTAAGAACTTGAACTAAGTGAAGATTCTAGCACTCCTCAAAAGGGTGCTTGGTCATAGATAATCACACTGTTTTATGCCTTTAGGAGGCAAAGACACTTCAAAATTTAGAAACCTGCCTAGAGGAGGGAAAAGGGAAAGCAGATGGAGAAATTGGGAGAAAAAAAGATTTTATTAGATTCACAGAGGCATATAAAGTTTCATTATAGGTACTTGTTTTAACTCTTCTGCCAGATATTTTTTCAACAATCTACATTGTCTATTTTTTACCCCCCAAATTATGATGGCAGTGTTGCCCATTTTCCCAGGAGAAACTCAGTGCCAGCATCAGCAGACGAGGGAGGTACGATTTTAAGACTGTAAACTTTAAGGAAACACTCACATAAGCAAAGAGATATTTATACACACAAGAAGCAGCCATTGTTTTTAAGGGAAACAGTGAAAGTAAAAGTCAGTAACTCAAGAACACAAAGACAAATAAGTCGGTCTTATTTTGCAGCTAATACAATTATCTGTAGCGTGCATATTTCTTCGGGCATGTAGCCCTTGTTTGCCATTTGGAAAACAACCCATTAAAAGCATGTCTTTGGATTTATTTTTACCAGAAATGCCGTCCCTGCTTCCATGCCTTGAAAAGCACAGTGTTAGTAGACAGGCCTTTGATAATCCAAGTAGAGAATGACTTACAGTGCAGAAATGTATATGAAACACTTCTGTTCCTTGTCCCTTGAACTTTGGAGGAATGGAAATGTCTAGCGCTCTCCACCTTCTTTTCTCTTCTGGAACTTGACCTGTAACTTAAATCCTCTTCCTCAGCAAAGTCCCTGGCAGGCTGTCTTTTCACAGCTTTAGTTACAATGCTAATCAGAGGACACACCACCCTAAGAAGACAGAACAGCAATGTTTTTCAGTAGACCATAGGCTGTTTTTTTTAAAGTACTGAAAATGGCCAAATGCTCCATCCTTTCTCCTCCCCCCCTCTTGAAGTGGGAAGCAAATCAAGCTGGTCAGCAGGAGGCCAGTGGCTGCAGGACGCCCTTCTCACACCCCCCAGGGTTGTTGCCCCAGGGCCCTGACCCAGCAGAGGACATGTGTGGTCCCCTCTGTCGGTCAAGTTGTCCTCTAGCAAGTAGCTGGGTGGAAGGGTTTCCCCAAGGTCCTTCTCGGTAATAAGAACAGACTTGCTGTTACTGGTCCAGTACAGAATGATAGAGAGAAACTTCAGCATTTGAAAGGCCTGAGTCTCAGCCTCCTTCTTCATCTCGAATAAGGCTGGGAAAGAAGGAAAGCGGGTGTGGGAGTGTCCTCTTTTAGTGTTTACCGAACTCGGGTGCTTGGCACACAGGAGCATCAAGCTAATTGTTCTTGAAGCAGGAAATCTGTAGTCGAGGAAGCAGGTGTTGTGGGATGATTACCACATTTTAAAGTGAGTGTATTAACTCTCGTGCTCTTTTGACTTTGACCCTGAAATAGTAGCTTTTTGGATGATGCTGTCCCTTTTATGTACGGACTACTACTAAATCAGTTGGTTCTGAAGGAAGGAGGAAGCGCTTAAGTAAACTTGAAACCAGATAGCATGTGTTGACAGTCTCCATTTTTCTTTCTTTTCTTTTCTTTTTTTTTTTATGTTTGGCTTTCAGCATTCCATACTTTCAGAAAACTTGTGACTAAGAGTGAATTCTTATTTTTCAAATTGTTTTCAGACATTTCATGTTCATGTAAACTTGGCTTATTGATTTCCTGATTTTTTCTTTATTTTTTTGTTTTGTCCATTTTATTTTTAATCAGCTACATCAAATGGGTCTTTGGAGGGCCTGGATAACCAGGAGGGAGGGGTGTGCCAGACAAGAGCCATGAAGATCCTCATGAAAGTTGGACAAGGTAAAGACCATCTGCTGCTTCATGAAGCCACTGTAATCTGGTTCGGCCCCCAGCAAGTGTGGCGCCAATGCCGTTACTGCCCGCCTTCACTCCCTCGTAGCTTAGTTTTGAAAGCAAACATTTCTCTATACCTTGAGCCACTGACAGATTGCCTCAAGTCAATGTAACACACTTCTTTTATTGGAGATTCCTCTAAAAGTTAAGGTCGGCCAGCTACGATGTCCATTGCCATCTAACGTATATACTTATATATACACTCTTTTTCCTTCTTAAAAGCAAAACACCTCTTTGATCCAAAAATTAAGATACCCAGAGCGAAAACTAAGTTTCTGCCATTTTGCCCATTTCTGCCTCTTGACTACAGAAGACTTGAGCTCCTGAGCCTTTTCACATACAGATAACCTATGGTGCAGAATTATTCTTCTAATTAGAAATTGGTATAGTAGTCAATCAACTTGCTCGTTTAAATTGAAATGTCATCTGCAATGCTCTGCCTGCCAAATGCAAGAATCCCTATAGTTTGCACAGATGGCCTCAGAATCCAAACCTCTGAAATAACTAGTATAACCGTTTTGTTTTAAAAGGAAAATTATATTCTTGTATGTCACAGCACTTTGCATAAAGAATCTTAACGTTCGTTGCTATTTATGCCTCTTGAGATATATATCCAGAAGCTCCTAGAGCTAGATCGCATTAGACGCCTGGGCTGTAAGTAATCTATTCTTTCTCATATAGATGCGAGTTCCGCTGGGTCCACCAGGCATCATGATCCAACACGACGCCCAGAACTAGAAGCCGGTACAAATGGAAGAAGTTCAACGACAAGTCCCTTTGTCAAACCAAATCCAGGTATAGCAGCATGAGGGGGTGTGGATAGGTCTGTGCATCCCGGGTGCCTCCGGGCCCAAGAGGTAGAACAGAGTCTGAGCACTTGGACACCAGTGGGGTGAACTTGGAGTTCCCAGAGTCGCTAATCTTTGTTCTCGGTTGGTTGTTATTCATTACGCAGTTAGAACAAAAGAACTCATTCCCACGAAAGGTTCACATTCAGAAGAGCAGAATTCATCAGAGGTAGGGACCAATTATGAGCGCCGCTCATTCAGACCAAAGTTATTTTTATTGGTCACACTTAATTGTGCCGGTTGCAACACTAGCTTAGAGCCGATGTTAATGTATATGTAATTAATGTACTAATCCCTCATCTAATTATATCTAATCCACAAAGAGCCCGATTGATCTCCTTCTACATTTTAGGTGGCAGCATCTTAAAATATTGAATAATGCCGTGTTTTTCAGGTGGTTATATGGCTGGAATTTTTTTTTTTTTTTTGCGTTTTCAGTGTAAAATAAAATACCAAAGGGATCCCTGGCCACAGTGTAGAATAACAGGGAAAGCTGGCTGTCATTGAACTTCATTTTCTTCGCAGTCCTTGGACAGCTGGCTGCGTGTTTGTCTGCACGGGGATGACATTTGTGTGTAGCGGTGGCTGGACAGACGTCAGCCATGCCGCATCCGGGGTGCGTGTGCCTGGTTAGTGGTTGTGTGAATCCGGCATCTGCGGCCGTGTCCCCCCTCTTTCTGAGCCTCAAGGAGGGAAGTTGTTATTTCTAACTTTCAATGACAAGATGTGTCAAATTCTTGTGACAAACTGATAAATGGATCATATAATGATGCCAGGCGATTTTTTTCGTGCTTAACATTTGGGTTGGCAGCCTGTTCCGTGTGAGAGTTTCTGCCGCCTTCCAAATATATTTTAGGTGTAAATCAAATAATACAAACGAGTTAGGAGTTGAACGTCTTCCCAGGCCCCAGCAGTCCCCGGGCGCTCCCCGGCCGCGGTGCCAGTGGGCAGGGCTCGTCTCCAGAACGCGGGCAGCGTGAGGTTCCCACGAAGCCGGTGCCCGGGAGCGAGGCGAAGAGCAGGGCGCGCGGGGGCAGGAATCACTTGCCCGGACTAGGGGCCTCCCCCTGCGTGTGTCCCCGCCGAAGCTCGCCTCTGGCGCGGGTGGCTGGGAGCAGCCGGCACGGCCGGACCTGGGTCGCCCGTGCGGATGCCGGAGCCGCGTGGCGGTGGCCGCTGGGGCTGGGCTCTGCGACGGCGAGGGGCGCGAGGGGCGCGGTCTGGGGGGTCGGGGGCGGGGGGGGGGGGGGAGGCTGGCGGCCCCCCGCACGGCTGGTGTGGCTTCGCAACCCGCCGGCCGCGCTCGGCCCGGCAGTAACCCCTCTGCTCCGTGTCCCTCTCTCCCCGCCGGTCAGGTTCTAGCACAGACGGCAGCAGCGCCGGACATTCCGGGAACAATATCCTCGGTTCCGAAGTGGCCTTATTCGCGGGGATTGCTTCAGGATGCATCATCTTCATCGTCATCATCATCACGCTGGTGGTCCTCCTGCTCAAGTACCGGCGGAGACACCGGAAACACTCGCCGCAGCACACGGCCACGCTGTCGCTCAGCACGCTGGCCACCCCGAAGCGCGGCGGCGGCAACAACGGCTCGGAGCCCAGTGACATTATCATCCCGCTGCGGACTGCGGACAGTGTGTTCTGCCCCCACTACGAGAAGGTCAGCGGGGACTACGGGCACCCCGTGTACATAGTCCAGGAGATGCCCCCCCAGAGCCCTGCGAACATTTACTACAAGGTCTGAGACTCGGAGGTGCCTTGGCTTTCCCGGAGGAAACGTCCTGGCCCGCGGCCGCCCGGGGAGGGTTTGATGACCCCCTGCGCGTCGCCTGGACTGGAGCGCAGCGGGGGAGAGGGAACGCCGCTTCTCGGGAGAGCCCTGTTGAGTTGGACAGCTTCTCTAGTGTGAGCGCCCCGGCCGCGGCCGAGACAGATGCTCGCCGGCCGCGGGGAGCGGGGGGCGCAGAGGGGGCCCCGCTGGGACTGTGGCGCTCGCCTCCCACCCCTCCACCTCCAAGCCATGCGCTGCCGGCACTCGGGCCTGCGGGGAGCCGGGGGAGACCGAGCCTCCCGGGCAGGGCAGGAGTCCCGGGCCGCCGCGCCTGGACCTGCAGTCCTCTGCCTCGGGCGCTCCTGCTGCGGAGCGTCCGGACTTGACACACAGACCTCGGGCTGGGGGAGGCTTCCGAGAGGTCCAGCTTCCAGTCCTCCCCATGGCACCCCGTCCCCCCAGCGCCCCTGCCCGATCTCCGGGGCTCTGCCGTGCTTCCCGGGAGAGCCCCTCTCCCTCTGCACTCTGCATCACTGCTGGAACACTCACGTCTGGGGGTCTCCTGCTCCGCGCACCTGCAGCCACGGCTACCACGGAATGGGTAATACACTTCTAGAAATGGTGTTTGCTAATAAGGCGCCCCAGGCGGGGCTGTGGGCCGCGGAGTTCGCGGAAGGGGGCGGGCTGGGGAAAAGGGCTGTCTGCAGATGCAATTCCAGGCTGCCGCCTCCAAAGCGGAGTCCGGTGGGGGGGAGCCCCGTGAGTAGCACAGCACTTTGGTTTGGCTGAGATTTTAGGAGGCAAGTAGGAGACACAACACCACTCACAGTGGAGGAGGGTGCCTTTGAAGGAATCCGCCCTGATCGCATGGCAACGTGCAGGAAAACCAGAGTCCTCTTCGCTGGGGAGAACAAAGGGGCATTGTTGGGGGAGGAACAGGCCAGGAGGGAAGGGAGCCGTGGGCGCTGATGACGGATTCGGGCAGGACTGTTGTGGTGCCGGCAGTAAGAGGTACCGCTTGGAAGCTGTAGGAGAGTCGGTCTGCTTTGGATGAGGTCTAGAGCGGACTCAGCTGCTATCCTGATCACATTTTATTAAACACAGGGAAAGCATTTAGGAGAATAGCAGAGAGCCAAATCTGACCTAGACGTTGAAAAGCCAAAGGTCAACAGGCTGTAATTCCATCATCATTGATGTTATTGAGGAGTTCTGTTATGTAAAAGGTAGGTCAGAATCCCCGCCCCCTCCCCCCAGTGCCCCTCCCCCATCCCCTCCGCCACGGAGCCTCCCCACACGTTGGTTTTTGGCGCCTCCCCACACGTTGGTTTTTGGCGGTGCTGTCCTGTCTGCCGCGTGGGCCAGGGGAGGGTACCGAGCGAGGCCACAGCCAGGCTGCTCTGTGCCTGGGCGAAGCACACGGGGAACCCCTTGGGGTCCTTAAGCGGGAAATCGGTGATGACGTCGAGGGGGAGAAGGAAGATAGCACGTATTTATAATAGGTATATAGAACACAAGGGGTAGAAAATGAAAGATTTTTACTAATATATATTTAAGATTGCACACAAATCACGCTAGAGGATGTGAAATTCACTCGTGGCAATTGCGTGGTCCCAACGCCCAGTGCTTAAAAAAGAAAAATCGACAGCTACTTCTGGGAAGAAACAGCATCACTCCCCAAACAACAATAACAAGAGTAAACACAAAAATAACCCAGTCCTCTGAAGGCATCTCACGGAACCTAGACTAGGAAATGCAGGCCCCCAACACCAGGAAATGGATGTGACCGAACCATATTTTGAACAGTGGCAAGATGTCCGGGCATTTCTTCCCTGTGTCGTGTTTCCCCTTGCCTTGGGGCTCAACCTTGAGTGTTCTCTGAAACCCACCTGGTCACGTGGAGGGGCTGCGGCGGCAAGTTCAGCTCCAGGCCCCGCCCCACCCCCCACCCTCCTCCCCAGTCCCCTGGTCCCCTCCCGTCTGGGAAACAAAACGAGTAAACAGGAAACCTACTTTTTATGTGCTATGCAAAACAGACATCTTTAACATAGTCCCGTTACCATGGTAACACTTTGCTTTCTGAATTGGGAGAAAAAAAAAATGTAGCAACAGCATTTTAAGGTTCTCAAACCTCCAGTGAATACCGCAAAAACGAGTTGTCACAGAAATTATTCCTTCTCTATTTCCTGAACCTGAAAATGATGTTGGTCCAAAGTGCGTGTGTGTATGTTTGAGTGGGTGAGTGGTTTACGTGTGTACATATATGTATAATATATATCTGCAATATATATTATATATATCTCTATCAGAGTTCTGTGCAGGGTTGCCATGGCGACCAGCCACAGTCCATATGTGATTCTTTCCATCACCCTACCCTCTCCTTTTCGTGCATCCACACAAGAGTTTCTTGTAAGCCATCAAAAATTAACCTTGAGGATGGGGGAGAGGGGCAAGAAGGGGAAAAATGGGAAATAGTCTGATTTTAATGAAATCAAATGTGTGTCTCATCAGTTGGCTACATTTTGGTTATACGCTAAACTGTGAAATCAGAGAATTGATGAAGAGTTACCTGCAACCAGTTGAAAAGTGTTCTGTGCGTCTGTTTTGTGTCTGGTGCAGAATATGACAATCTACCAACTGTCCCTTTATTTGAAGTTGGTTCAGCTTTGGAAAAGTTACTGTAAATGCCTTGCTTGTATTATCATCCCTAGTCACCTGACTTTGGAATTTGCACCATAATGTTTAAGTGAAGATGCTGTAAATAGGTTCAGATTTTGCTGTATATGGATTTGGGGTGTTACAGTAGCCTTATTCACCTTTTTAATAAAAATACACATGAAAACAAAACAGAAATGGCTTTTCTTACCCAGATTGTGTACATAGAGCAATGTTGGTTTTTTATAAAGTCTAAGCAAGATGTTTTGTATAAAATCTGAATTTTGCAATGTATTTAGCTACAGCTTGTTAAACGGCAGTGTCATTCTCCCCTTTGCACTGTAATGAGGAAAAAATGGTATAAAAGGTTGCCAAATTGCTGCATATTTGTGCCGTAATTATGTACCATGGATATTTATTTAAAATTTCGTTGTCCAATTTGTAAGTAACACAGTATTATGCTTGAGTTATAAATATTTTTTTCTTTCTTCGTTTTATTTTACTAGCCTGTCCTAGGTTCTCAGTCTGCTTTACTTCCACATTGCAGTCAGCCCCCAGAAATGAAACCCGTGAGGTCACATTCCACGTCTGTTTCAAACTGAATTTGTTCTTAAAAAAATAAAATATTTTTTTCCTATGGAAAAAGTGCCTTCAAAGTCTTTTCCTTTCCCTCTTTTTTCTTTTTTTTTTCTTTCTTTTTCACTTGTTATTTTAATTTGCTTTTCTACTCCGTTTTCTTTATAATTACAGTTACCCCGGGCCTTCTGCCCATGGGCATTTGTGTGCCCGTTTTTCAAATCAGGACATGCACGTAGTGCGATTATTAATCTCACAAAGGGCCATGAGCCCGTTGGTTTTCCCATAAAACTCAAACTCGCATTTCACAAATAATATTTTATCGTAAGTTTTCATCAAGTCCGGAGCATCCCCACGAGAAACCGTCCCTAGTTTCACCTGGATCACAGCAACTGAGCCGTGATCTCATTCAGGCGAGAGAGGAAAGGGAGGGAGATGCACTTTGTTATCTCAGTGCCGAATTCCAGATTGATCTAGTTCCACTCAAGCAGAGCAGTTAGCCATAGACAGCTTCGTTGGTCTTCATGAAAAAGTCCCAGGAGGAAGGAAAGAAAGTCAGATGATCTCGGTCAAACTTTAACACCGGTGAAATCGTGTTTTGTGATAACTTGGTGCAAGCAAGCAAGAGAGTGGTGACTGGAACCACATTTTCAATGCTGGTCTGTCTGCACTGGGAAGGTGGCCTGGGCAGGTGAGGACTTGCTCCTGCTCTGGCTGAGACCATCTTCAGACCCCCACCCCCACCAGAAGAGATCTTCCTCACCCGCAGGTGCCTGCAGGGTAGAACCACAGTCCAAGTGGAAACAGCTGTTGGTTACTAAAAGGTGCCCAGATCTCTGGCTGCATTACCTTGGGCTAGTCCTTCCCTTAGGAGGGGGGTACTAAAGGTACTTGGGGGGAGGGGATGAGAAAGACCCCCATCCGTGGAGCCAGATACTGCAGGCCAGACTGACTTGCTGCCAATCCTAGCCCCAGCCCAGTGAAGAATTTGTAGGTTTCAAAAGCCCCCCCCCCCAAGTCCCAGGAGGTTCCCATGAAAGGCTGGTTTTGGAAGCCGCGATCTGGGTGGCACCTTCCTGGCAGACTTGTCCTAAAGAAAGGTTTGTGGAATAAATGCTTTTCTTCAAAAAAAAAAGAAAGAAAGAAAGAAAAAAGAAAGTCTCCAAAAGCCCACAGTTTCAGGTGATGCTATCTACTCCATCTTTTCATTCCACGGCACCTAACCGCCCTGTCGCGGCAAATCCAAGCTCCTGGGCCCAGTTTACAGCCGAGTGACTAAGCGGGAGGCTCCACCCTCCAGACCCAGGTCGCTAATGGGCGGTCTGGACTGAAACAAAAGAAGAGCCAAGTGTTGCATTTTCAGCTGACACTGTGGCCTTTATTGCAAAATAATGACCAAAGACACCATGTCATTGTTCCCACCTAGTGTTTGAAACTAACTTCTCCAAATTGGGTCGGCCAAACTCCATGAAGAAATAAAACCCACCCCAGCCATTACCCTTTTCTAATGGGTGAGAAGGAAACACGGAAACTTCTCGCAGAGGAGGTCACACTCAGATGCTTCTTATTTCTCTGTCTGAAGGGCCAGCCTGCTCCTGCGGGGAGAGTCCCTGCCTGGGTCGTGAGCTCTCCCCACCGTCTGCGGTCCGCTCCCCTGTAATGTCACTTTCCTTGTTGGTATAAGAGTTGCCCTTTCAAACACTGGGAGAAAGAGTCCCAGTAGAAAGGAGAAAAAAATACATACACGTATCAGTAGTGGCTGTCATACACCTTGCTGTCGGTCTCGGGACCCGACCCAGAGAAGGATCAATCAAAGGCAAAAACCACCCAGAGGAGGAAAAGTCACTTCCCTAATGGGTGTACAAAAGGGTGATTGGCTTGGGTAGTAAATGAGTCTTAGGAGAATCAAAGGACACACAGTGGGTACTGTCCAAAAGACTCCAACCTGCGTGTTCTGCTGCTTTTGTATTTCCAGTCGATCTGGGATGACATTTGCGGTCTTTACACTCTAGATGTGCTTGAAGGCAACTTTTCCATGCTGAATGGAAGAGTCTTGCCTATTCTCGGTTTTCTAGGTAGAGTCTTGCCTGTTCTTGGTTTCATTTATCGGCGACGGGGGAGAGGTTAAAATAATGTATTTATCTGTAATAAAACGTAGCATACCAGGTTGGATCAATTTTTTAGTTATTATACTCTGCCCCAGAAGCTAGAGAGGCATTCATCTCAAGATGTTTATGCTGTGATACGATCATTAACGAAGTCTCTTCCAACCAGTTCTCCACATGAAGTTAACAATGTTTTAAAAAACAACCAACACCCTCATTAAAAAAAAAAAAAAATGCCCCTATGTATAAGGACACAGCGCAAGAGAAATCATGCCGGCCGAGCTTATGACCAGTCACAGACGCCGCTGAATGTGTTCATTGCAGGGAAGGTGAGACCTCGCTCGCAGCTCTTTCTGCTGCCCACGGCTCCGCGGTCTTTCCGCACATCCCATCACGTTCTGTACAGCCTCGCCTGTAGAGGGAGAGGGCGGACTCCGACACACGGAAGGTCACTTTTAGCTTTAGCTGGATTTGAAGTGAAGATGCCAGCTGAAAGGCTGTACAGAAGTGCCTTGATGTAAGCTCTTTATCCCGGGGTCCCCTGGGGTCGAGCTCTGAAGGGTTACGGGAGTGCACAGTCACACCCCGCCGCCTTTGGGCTGCACTTGACCATCTCCCCACCGCCTGCAACAAGTTCACATGTGGGGCTCTGGGCCCTGCTGCCCCCCCCCCACTCCTTCCTGGCATGGAAAGAAAATTCAAAAAGGTCCGATAACTAGCAATGTATACATACTGGTGGAACGGGGAGCCGTGCTCTTGTGGTTTCAGCCTTTTATTTATAATCGCTGAGCAGATCTTTTTTTCTTCCTTTACAGATAGTTTCGGGCCACTGCAAGTGGGGCCCAGCTTCTACCGAAATACTTCGGGGGAAGCCACCACGGGCCAGGCAGTGGGTGAGGCGTGGGCAGTGGTCTCTGCACCGGCTAGGGAAGCCCACCTTCCTTCATCTTCCTCCCAGGCTTGAGATGCACTTGCTTGGTGTTTGATTCTTTTCACGCTGGTACCTGGAACACATCCTTGTTATGTGTACCTCCTTTATAGTTTATACTTCTGCTTCTGTTGTTGCAGGCAAGGAGTTGTATGACTGGAGAAATGTCCTTTAGTTGATAACAGAGCTATTATTCTCCAAGTGCCATTCATACCTAAGAAAATGACTAGAAATGTGTGTGTGTGTGTGTGTTTTGTTTTTAAATCCATGGTGACTCTATCTTAAAACGTCCAAGAACAGTAGGGGAGATAAATGTCATCAAAGAAAATTGCTTAAAATCACCTGAGATCTGAAGCCAGACCCAACAAGATCGTCCTTCAGGTGTAGCATTTGTGTTTGGTGGCTTCGTTAACACAACCTACAACAAGACCCAAAAAAGTGGTAGGCATTCATGTCTACTTCTAAGCTCCAGGAAGCGGAGAACTTAAAACGAAGTGAAAACAAATGCTACAGGAGGAGGTCCTGGCTTCTTACATCTGTCACTCGGGTCCCTACGTACCTGGTCTCTCCGTTCTTTATCACCTGGCGACTCCGCATGTCACTTAAGATGCTGAGCGTGACGTGAGAGTCTCTAACCATTACTCCCAGGCTCTATGTTGTACATGTGTAAAGTAGTGCAGTTCGGATTCCTCTGCATCCTTGTGATGATGTGGAGAAAGCCTACAGCCCGAGGCAGCGGGGACACCTCTGTCTGGACTCCTGGCTCCTGGCAGGTCCCCAGGCCAACCACCGCTGCCCCTGCACCAAGGCCAACCATCGGAATGTGGGGACTTCCTAGGCTTTGACTCAATGACACGTGCCCGGTTCTGAAGTGCAGCTTATAAAAACACAAGTCAAAAAGTACTATCTGGCTGTTCATCGGGGAGCGCGCACAGGTTAGCAGAGGGTGAGCACGGACGGCGGAGGGGCCGGAAGACCATGGCGTCCAGCAGCCTCAGCAGGGGACCTTCGTTCAGACTGGGCCAGTGATTCCAACCAGGAGCCCACGTGGGCAGACTCGGGCTTATCTCCGAGCCTCGAAGCTTCTGCCCAGGGAGTACACACACGGTTGCATCCCACGTGCATCTAGTTAGCACGGCGTGGGTGACGGGCTATGCACTGAGAATGGGGCTTGGCGACGTGGAAGACAAAATCCCTCCTTATGGAGAGGCTCCGAGTCGGGTCAGCAGCGCTGCTCCAGCACGGAGAACAGTGACACAGCTCGCATGGGCGTAGGAGAGGAAGGAAGAATGATTCTAGCGACTGTATGTTTTATTCCGTATAAATAAAACTGTAAGTTTTATTCTGCCTAAAAAAGTGGAGTCTGTTAGTAGACTTCTTTCCATCCACCTGCCTCTTCTGTTCCTGCGGGTTAAATTTCGTTCCTTTTAAATCTTTCCTTGCATATATGCCAACGGGCTGCTTAGGAAGCTAAATTTAGTATAACTGCTCTTCCAAACATCCTAGGAGTTTGCCTGAAGTGCCTGCCTCTGGCCTTAAAGGGCAAATCAAAACATTTCCCATTGGTTTCTAGCCCACATTACAATGCGTATGTGTATTTGAAAGGCCGTTTCTTGGCTATAATTGGTAGGTTTCTTGTAGCCAGTTCTGAGGAGAGAATTGCAGAGAGCTTTATGTCTGCTAACAGCAGTTAGCACTGAACTCAAAAACAGCCAGGAAAAAAAAAAATGCAGTCTGACCATCTGGGCTGGTTGCCAGAGTGACCCACAAGTTACGTGCAACGTAAGCGCTTCAGAGGACCAGACACAGGATTGCTCCTGCAGAAACCCGGGTGTCTGCCTTTCAAGTGTCCTGCTCATGAAGGGGAGAGGAAAGATAAGAAGCTCCTCCTACCAACCCCCTTAAATATTTTAGATAAAAATAATGACTGTGTTAATCTCACTCCAACGTCACAGAATTTATTCCTCCCCTCCTTCTGGCCAAGGGTCAAGAAAAGACTAGAACACACCATTTTCCAGGAGCGTATGTGTCCGTGGTTCATAGCGTATATGGCAGTCACGGGTAGGTCTGTTCGGAATGTCTCCCAGACGAGGTCGAAACACTGGTCCCCATTGCCAAAGAGGAAGCGACGATTCCCTGTGGCAGACAATGGCAGTGGCAAGCACGCCTTGGTGGCTCCTTCTCTACCGCTCCCTCGCCGCACCGAGGGCTCTGGGTTTTGGTTGCGGGGCATTCCGAGTGCGGGAAACCAATCGTAGACTGTGCAAAAAGCAGCGAGCAGGGCTCATACAGCTTTGTGTGTGGTGAGCACTCACCGGAACGGCAGCGGACCTCACCTCCCGAAGAACGACGTGCAGGGACATGCCTCCTCCCTGAGTCAGCACTACCTCCAGGACTCAAGAGAGAAGGGCTTCGAGTCCGAGGGCTTTCATCCCCCTGTGCATTGTTTTTTAAGAGTCTCGTTGTTGCCGACTTTAATAGCAGATTTTGGAAAAGTGCTTCAAATAAGGCAACAGAAATTTTTAAGCAACATCACCAGCCAAGCAGGTACTGTGATTATTGGTCATTAAGCAGTTTAAAGAGTCTGGTTCTGCTTAATAAGGTCGCCCGGCTTTTTATGGGCCTGCACAGAAATTCTTTTGGAGAACTCGTCCCACAGCAGACCATCATCACCACTGTTTTCTGTGATGTGTCTTGATTTCAGATTTTGATGTCTGATTTCTGACATTTTAATACGGCTACTTCTGGACTCCATCTACAGGAACCCTAAGGTGGAAAGACCGGAGATCCGTGAGCCTCTCTGCTCTTAAGTGGTATGCTTTTTGTCACTTTGCTTCACTTTATTTTCCTTAGCTTTTGACTAGGGGAATTTAGAGATAGAGTGCAAGCTGAAAGACCAGAACAACAAGCTGGCATACATCTACCATGTAAATGCGACGGTTAGCCTTTTGTACCTATGTCCGTGCTCTGTGTACACACGGCACACACATACACACGCCCTCACACACACAATTCTTTTTTTTTTTAATATTTTATTTATTTATTTGACAGAGATCACAAGTAGGCGGACAGGCAGACAGAGAGAGAGAGGAAGGGAAGCAGGCTTCATGCTGAGCAGAGAGCCCGATGCGGGGCTCGATCCCAGCACCCTGGGATCATGACCTGAGCCGAAGGCAGAGGCTTTAACCCACTGAGCCACCCAGGTGCCCCCCACACACAATTCTTTAGCTAAGCATTGGAAAGTAGTCACAGACTTCCTGACCCACATCTTAACATCTAAGAAAAAAGAATCCCCTTCATGTAACCATAATACCATGATCAAGCTTGATGAAAAAAAAACCCAAGAATTTCATGATATAATCAGTTAGTCTGTTAAATTTATCTCTTTAGCTTTCTTATTTTGGACAAAAATAGTACTATACCTACATCTGGTAAAAATGATGTTTCCTTAAAATAACAAAGTAAAAATTAAAAAATATATATATGTGTGTGTGCATATGTACACATATATTTCCATATATATATTTCTATATGTTTCCATATATATAGATATATATGGTATATAGAGATATATAAATATAATTCCATATTTTAACATATATATATATATATATGTTTCCTTTCCAAGCCCCTTTTCCATCCCTCAAAATAACCATCATAAACAGGTTCTAGTTTATCCGTTCAGAAAAATAATTCTTGCATATAAATTTTTAAAAATTTATACATTTATAAAATTTATACATTTATACAAAAATAAATATGCATTTTAAAAATCTCTATAGAGATTACAAGGTACACATTATTCTACATGATGCTTTTTAAATAAATAATGCGTCTTGGAGATCTTCCTTCATTGGTACATTCAGAACCCCCCTTTTTAACAGCTATATAATATGCCACAGTTCTTTTAAATCGTCGCCCACTAGCAAAATTTGGTTTTTAAGCTCCTACACACAATACATCTCGAGGCAGAGACAGCAGAACTCATCAGATAATTTGCATACTCTCTTATTTTTCTCAGCCTCACTTGCAATTAGGTCCAGAGGGTGCAGCTCAAAGACGGTGGGAACTCTATGGGCCCGGGGTCCCAAGTGGAAGTGGAGCAGAGCCCCCTGCTGATCTGTGCTGCTTTCCATGCTCTGCAGGAGAGCTCGAATTTCCATGTTGAGACAGAAGATGGGGAGGATGGTCTGCCATCACAGCATGTGCCTACCCACCGTGATTTATACGTGTTTAACATCTTATGGTATTTTCCCAAGTGTATCCTTCCATAAGCTGAATTCCTAGCGGTGGTGTCGCTGTATAAAAGGGAATGCACATCTGGAGTTCTGATAGATACTGCTCGATTACCTTTGATTTTCTCTTAAGTTTTTTTTTTCTAGTTTAAATTATAACTTGCACTCCACTCCACTGCCTCTTTTCTCCAGTTTGTTTGCATTTTTACTCTGTGATGTCCTTTAAAACTTGCACGAGGGAAATGGGATGAGGAAGATGGAGAGCCGAAGGGTGTGTTGTCTATACATCAGTGTTCGTTAGTGTATTTGAAATTAACACGGGGCCAGTGTGTGCGGGACCCAGTGTGTGCGGGGGCGCGTCCAGACTGGTCTTGAGCTGAGATCATGATGCAGGCTTCTATTTCGTTTCCTGTAGAGCAGATGCCTTGCTCTAAAGCAAACTTGTATTACTAAGTATCCAGGACATAATGTAACTTTCAACTAGTAAGATTTAGGCAAGTCATTCCCTCATGAATTGCTTTGTTACGGCTTTGTTTTTGCTACGTGCATGTGGACAGGGATCCAGAACCAGTCAGAGGTTGTGTTGAAGGTTCTACGGAAACATTGCAAGACATGGGCATTATATACTGAGCGACTCCCTCAAATGACTCCTCATTTGCCTAAAATATGCTGGAAGCTTAGAAGGAGAAATGGAAAGCACCAAAGATAAAGCTTCTGTTGAAGGAGCATTCGCAGCCTAGTACTTAAACCTTAATTTTCAAGAGGAACATCTTCTTTTTTAGAAAAAAAGTTTTTTTATTAAGAGAAATAAAATTTGGGGAAAACTAAGAGTTGTTCTAAGCATTACGACTCTCAACTAAAGCAGTTCCAGAAACATTGATTTTCCATTTTAAAACAGCATTTCCCGTACCCCAAGCCAGAGGTCCAGATTCCATGATGACTGTTGAGTGAGCCCAAGAATCCTTTTTTTCCCAACAGGTATGCAGGATCGCTGACGAATATACGGCTGATAACAGCTTGATGTTTTCTCTGTCGCGGGCTCCGTGTGTTCAGCGAGAAGGCTTAAAAGCTCTACCATAATTCCGGCCGCCAGATACGGAGGAGCAATGGATATGAGGAGATATGCATGTAGTATATTTTTTTCTTAGACAATAATTAAAAACTCCTTAGAGCTAGAACTCAAATTTGGAGCTGGAACCCTAGGTCAGGCTGTGTGTGTGGCTGTCCACTGTTCTTGCGTGAGGCTCCAAGGTCTGCATCCCTGGTTAGACACCTGCTCTCTCAGCTTCCTCAATGCCCGTCGGGGCCTCACTTGTCTGCGCATATGAAGGATGGGTCAGAAACAGAGACGCGGCCAACACACCAGGGACTTGATGCCGAGGCGCTAGCAAATGGATGAGCCCTTCGGAGAAGTGTTCGGTTGTTTTGGTTGGATTTCATGCCCCTTGGCTTCATCCTCCCTCCCCACCATCCCGACCTCGAGCCCTGGGGTGTCCCCCAGGAACTGGGCTTGCATTCCTGCCGGCTGAACCCCTTTCTCCCAGCGCCACACTGCAGAGTCGGCTTTGGCTTGAACCACACCCACCGGGGTCTACCTGGTTAGTATCTCAGCTTCTCTCTGCCACATTTCCACCGTCCACTCTGATGAACAGATTCTAGAGGCTGGAAGGCTTTGCTCAGGAAACACATGGTTTATTTAAACTCGTGCCTTCTGAAGACTACGCTCATTTTTCTTGTTTTTCCCAATAAAATGTCAGCTTGGAGCAAGTCAATAGAGAACTCTTTTTTTGGCAATAAAAGCTTCTCTGTAACATTCAACCTGTGCCTTCCCTGTCCAGATAAGGCTGGCTTGGGCCTCAGCTCCCCGGACCCGTGAGCACAAGACAAGCAGGATCTGTTTTTCTTTTCTTCGTTCCTCTTTTTCACACCCTGCACACTTCCATTTTTTTTCTTATACGCATTGAAGAACTGGGCGAGGCTGTTAATTAGTTCAGCACGCACACCATCCGTAGCCAACGGTGAGAACCAAGAGGAGAGAAAATGGAATCTGTCTCTTCTCTCTCAGGCTCCTCCCCTTTCTCTTTTGCCAATTTCCACAGGCAGGGAAATAGCTCCCAGGGCTCGTGTCCTGAGGACGTGAGCCACGGGAGGCTTACACTGAGCATTATCAAAACACATTAGAAAAAGATCAAATTGCAAGGAAGAGCAGGCTTGGCCCGGCCGGGGCCGTCCCCCCCTGAGCTGAGAATCCGGCGGAATGCAGCTCCAAGCAACATCGCTCATCAAATCTTCGCTACTTCCTGGGCAAAATCCGCCAGCCGCCGCCCTCCTGCTCAATCCAAACCATGCAGGGTTTGAAATGTGAAGAAGGTCTTGCAAAAAAAACGCCATGCCATCCCACCATGGCTGGCTTGCTTTCTTTCTTTCTTTTAAAATATAATTTTATTTATCTTTTTTTTTTTCAGTGCTCCAAAATTCATTGTACACCACCGCTTTTTTGAAAGAGCTGAACCCCGCGAGTTTGCATTGGAAAGGGACGGCGGTGGGAATCTGCTCCTGCCGCTTCTTCCCGAAGCTTCTTGAGAAGACCACTTAACCTCCCGAGACCCCGGTTTCTTCATCAATGAAAAGAGGTCTATTAACACCCACCTTGAAGAGCTGTTGTGAAGATTAGTGGAAATAGCACGCGTAAATAGTCCTGGAAGATAATAGGCACTCGGTGATGATCTGTGCACAGTGCTTCCGTATTTCACATGGCTGATCTGAAGTCTTGGCTTTGTGATAGATTTTGCTTTGACCACACGTGATCCTTGTTGCTGATTTTTTCAGCCCACACCTCTTAATGGCCATTATGCAGCATATGCACACGTACAACATCTTTAGATGTGTCTCAACGAAAGGGAGAACCCTTAGCAGTTTTTTCCCCAGAATAATGAAAGAACAAATTCTGTTTGCCCCTCATGGTTATGCCTCTTTTATTTAAGCCAACGTATGCTTTATATTAAAGTGCTACTGATTCAGACCCGAAGGGAGACCTTGTCTTCCTTGGTTTGTACCTGAGTCGACCTCTCACAATGAAAAGATACACTTCGGGCATCGAGCGTCTCAGTGCTAATGTTCCGGCTCCCCCACCAGCATTCCACGCTGGGGGCTGCGGCCGGAGCACAGAATGTTTCTGCACACAAGGGGGAGGGAGGTGTTGACAAATAGCCACTGAGTTCCGGCATCAGTGGCTTTGTGGTAGGTTTGCTTCCGGACACAACCACAGGAGTGGACTCCTCCCAGGGTCCAGAGGACCCGGCCATCTTCACAGCGCATGTAGTGAAGGTGCAAATTCTGCTCCAACTACGTGCTGTCAGCTGGCCTGTGTCCTGTTCCAAATTCCTATTTTGAGTCCTAATCCCCAGCACCTCCAGGTGCACTGTACTTGGAAACAGGGTCCTTACAGAGGCGATCGAGTTAAAGGGAAGCCACTGGGTGGGGGGTGCCTGAGCGGATAGGACTGGTCCTCCTAAGAAGAGGGAATTTGGACACAGACATGCACAAAGGGAAGACGATGTGAAGACGCAGGGAGAAGACGGGCATCTGCAGGTCAGGGACAGAGGCCAGGAACAGAACCTTCCCTCCTAGCGCTTGAAAACGAACCAACCCTGCCAACACCTTGACCTCAGACTTGAGCCTCCGGAGCTGTGAGAAAACACGGAGCTCTTGCTTAGCCACCCTGTGTCTGGTATTTCGTTACATCAGCTCCAGCAGCAAGTACACCAAAAATGTGCTGTAATTAGTTACTGGGCTGAAAGAAATTCCTGGACGCCTCGTCACCTGCTTTCTACAACATACGAAGCTGTGAACTTTCGCCGGTATGAGGAAGAAAGATGCTTCAGTAGAAAACCAGACAAGGTCTTGGGCAGGGGCTGGCACATGTTTTCTGTAAAAGGCCGGATAGTAAACCTTCAGCTTGCTGGCCGTGAGCTCTCCGCTGTGCCCCGCGATCCTGCTGTCATCGTGGGAAGGTGGCTGTGGACCAGTCAGGGAACAAAGAGGGAGAGGCCGGGTCCCAATAAACTTTCCAGAAGCAGGTGGGAGCCTGCATTTGCGGCCCCCTGGAGCAGAACACGGCATTCAGCTGAACCCATTCATGCCTTTCTGTGCCTTTGACTGGCTTCCGACCCTGTAAGCCTTAGATGACGGATGGCAATGCAGTGTCGTCTGAAGACAAGGCCATCAGTTCCCTCTGGCGGGAGTTCAGTGGACTTTCCTCCTCCGTTGTGGAAGAGGCTGGTTTTGCCTTCCTCGGCACATTCATTCATTCCACATTCCTGACATAAGATTGTGTCTGTCCTTGGTTTTCTTTGGTAAGCCGTTTGTTGCCTCTTACCAGTTCCCTTATTAACGCGTTAAGTGTAATCTTTAACGTGTGCCCATTTTCATATTGGTTTCAGAGTGAGGATTCGACCCATTTTTAGACAACGATTGCTTTAACCCTGGTGAAGGGGTTATGTCATCCAGGCAGATAAAAACTCTGGCTCTTTTGTCCTACAAAAATGCAGGGAAGCCCAAGTGTATGAAGCAGTGAGTAAGAAGTTTTTTTTTTTCTATTGTTTGTTTTGTGTTTGTTTAAGAGGTGGGGAGAGAGGGAGGAAGGAGAAGCAGAGGGAGAGGGAGAGAGAGAATCTTAAGCAGGCTCCACGCTCAGCACAGAGCCCGACTGGGCTCAGGATCTCAGGAACCTGAGATCACCACCTGAGCTAAAATCAAGAGTCAGAAGCTTACGTGACGGAGCCACCCAGGTGCCCCAATAATCAAGTTTTGATGTAGTGGGCTATTTCTTTGTCCTGGGTTGATGGGTGCCAGAGGGACACGGGCAATCAAACAAAGTGACAAGAGACTGGAACTCAATGATCTTGGCCCACATTGCAGATGAAACCTTCTATTTTGGTGACCTTGGCAGCTCCCGCAATCTCTGCTGTCCTGAGTTTTCTCACCGTAAGGTGGGCGTGATGGTAGTTCCTACCTCGGGAAGTGTTCCAGAAATCATACGAGCCATTCACATGAAAGATTCAATACAGATGCAGCACTTTCTAAGAGCAGGAGAAACCACGTGCTGGCTAAGTAAATGCAGGCTGGTATTATTATAAAGACAAGAATGAAGACACAGAGAGTTTGAGGGTGTGTGCAACAAAGCCAGAAAAAGCTTTACCCTACTCTAAATTTGTCTGGGTGGCAGCATCTCGTCCCTGGAGAGGACAGTGGGCAGGAAAGTGGCATCCTGGCCAAAAGCCTCACATTTTCATATCTCCCAACCTGATAAGAGCCGGGAATTTCCTTGCAAATTTTCTGCCAATGATTCATACTTGCAATTTTTATGATAACTTGGAAACAAAAACACACAGTCACAAAGCCGTTCCCACCAAGGGCTGGGGATGGGGACAAGCCATGCTTCTGCCGCACCCAGCACACCAGGAGGAACTGCTGAGTCCAGAAGGCGTGTGAGCGTCAGATTGCGACAGTGGCCTGAAACGATAGGGCTTACGAAGTCAGAAGTTTTGTCTTCTTTAGGGTTGCTTTGGATTTCTTAGCTCAGATCTCTGCTGATTATGAATGCACCCAGTCTGAAAGCACGCTAGTTAGGTCTTAGGTACTTTGTATGCCTGTCTTTGCAGCGATTATTAATTTTGTTTTTTTATTTTTTATTTTTTAAAGATTGAATTTATTTATTTGAAAGAGTCAATGAGAGAAAGAGCACCGGCAGGGGGGAGGAGCTGAGACAGAAGGAGAAGCAGACTTTCCACTGCGCAGGGAGTCCCATGTGGGGCTTGATCCTGGGTCTCAGCGGTCATGACCTGAGGCACCCAGATGCTCCTAATTTTATTTTTTAAATGGTTCTGTTCAAATTCTGCCTCAAAATGTCTGCACATACCAAAAGCAAGCTCCACAGATTGCACAATGACCTGCAAGTCTGCGGACATCTAAGCCAGAAGCCTGAGGGATACAGGATGAAGATGGCTCAGCCCATCCCATGACTTCAGACCTCTTGGTCGGTGTCCTTGGGTGCCCAAGGGACGGTGCAGTCGGGACTCCGTGAGAGCCGCTGTTCCTGTGACATCCCCCCGGAAGTTACCCCTACAGAGGCTCCCACACAGCTGCCATCCCCATCCCCTCCCCCCCCCCAGGTTAGCGAAGGTGATGGTGGACACAGTGCGATCAGGAGGAGCCAGCCATCTGAGGGAGGAGGGCGAGAGGATGTCCTGTTGCCACGGCTGCCTCGCGATTCCATCAGAAGTGACTCACAGGTGTGTGCAGCTTCGTCTCTCGGGGGCTGTGTCTAACTCATGCCATGAAGATAATATGCTCCTTTTGCTATCACCATGAAAGAAGCAGACAGAGAGCTGTTGCTGTGCTCCAGAGGCAGGGGGACGTGATACCTTCGCCCAGACCGGGATCGGGAAGCAGCTGGGCATTTCCAGACAGGCTCCAGTTAGCTCAGCAAGAGTGCCAGCCCTGGAGATGCTGTCAAGGTCTTTCGATGGTAGCCCAGTTCCACACTATGCCATCACCTAGCATGCCCCCACAGTCCTCCCACACTGTACAACCGAATTGAAAGTTTCACGGAACAACAATTACCATTATTGTATGCTTAAAAAAGAAATCTAACTCATTACAGTATTTCACGATTTCCTCCAACTTCCTGTGGGTCAAAGCCCACAATTTGAAAATCACTGATAGAGGAGTTGTAGGACTCCCCAGGGGAGCTGAGGGTAATATGGACATTAAGTTAAAGTCCTGAAGGAATTAATGAAGTGAGCACTATTCTTACATCTGCATGGCTACCCTTCTTTAAATCTTGCCTCAGGATGAGTGCGGCTTTCTAACAGTCCGTGCCTCAGTGTTCTTATCTGTAAATGAGGGAAGTAAGAGGGCCCATCTTGCAGGGTCATTGTGATGGTTAGATGGACTAATAACGCACATAAAACAATACCATCTACGGTAAGACAGTTAGCTTCTATCGCTGTTGCTGCTGTTGTGTTTACGTAAAGCAGATGTAGTGACCAGGGAAAGATACAGTTTCTATTTATTTACTTTTATTGGGACATAACTGACAGGTAACATTGTATTAGTTTTGGCTATGTAAGGTAACGACTCTATATTTGCATATACGGCAAAACCTACAGTATTCAAAATAATTGTTTAATTTCTTAAAAACCATAGCTGAGAATGAAATTTGCTTCCTTTGACTTCTCGTTTTAGGGCAGGCATGAAAAACTGCAATTATAAGGCATAAGAGAAAATGAGCGGCCCCCACAGGGTTTGTCTTAATAATCTTTGCCAATGACTTGCCATTGACACCATTTCCAAGTAATCTATTAGTAGGACAACGTGCCCAGGGAAAGAATGTTGACAAGCCTTTCTTCATTTCAGAGAAACCCCCATCTCTGTTATGAAGATCTCCCCCGAAGTCTCAATCAACACTTTTGCTGGGACAGCTAGAGGCTCAGTTCTGAGACTGTACGTTGCCACTCACACATGGGTGGGATCTAGGCTGAACTCCTTCCAAGACAGGCTTACATCCTAGGTGCATTTTTCTTTTCCCAACTGAAGGTCTTTTGTTGGTCTTGCTCATGAGTGGCCATGACAGGGGCAGAGGAGAGGGGAACCAGCTCGCGAGAGGAGGGGCCCTCTGCACAATAGACAGCAGACAGTACCATCTGCTGGCAACATGAGAAGATGGGGAAACAGAGGGGACCCGGACACTGGCCTGCCCAATGCTTGTGTCTATGAGGAGCCGAAGAGTTCCTTGGGAGAGGATCTCTGGAGAACCAGAAGGAGACTGGGCTCCCCAGTTTGATTCAGGCTCCGGGATGCCAAGGGACGCATGACTCAGAACATAACACTGCCCCAGAGAGCCCCTGGCCCACCCCTCCCATGATCTCATCAGAGTCCTTCCTGGCCAAGGGACTACTATCAAAGCAATGGACAAAGTAGAAGAATTTTACCAACATCTCTGCTGTCTGGTGAGAACACAAGATCTCACTCCAGTTCAGAAAAGATCCAAGTAAGCCAACCACCAGCCAGGGACCAGGTCTGGCTTGCCTCCAAAGGCTCAGCTTTGCCAATGCCGGGCCAGCCACCAGACACCAGCCGCGGAAACTTCCATGCTGGGGACCCTCTCAGGCAGTGGCCACAGTGGTCCCACCATGGGCAAGGCTGTCACAAAGCGGGGACCTTGGTGGATACTGGGTCACTTAGCAACAGGAGAACGTGTCTTATAGTTGGTCAGAGCAGAAGAAGGAAAATGGTGATGGTGTCCTGGTCATCTAGAGGAATTTGTTCAGTGCACATCAGACCCTCCTGGAGAACTCCTACACTCACTAAGGGGCATTTAAAGAAGCTTGAAAGGAAGGTAGCCTTGTTAGAGAAACCCTGAGTCACGAGCATAGCCGGGAGCCCTTTCACCCTCCATGAGCGATCCCAGCAACACGAGTCCTCTTTCCTGTCACCTACAGCTGGAGTTTGACACCCAGGCTGGTTTTATAGACATTATTTAGGGACCTGTGAACTTAAACAGAAAACGAAACAAACAAACAAACAAAAACTATACCTTTATACCATCTAATCTCTCTTACATTTGAAATAAAATAAACACAAAACAAGCTCATCGAGGATAGCTCGGTGGTTGCCAGAGGCCAGGGTTGGGGCGGGAGAAATGGGAGAAAGAGATCAATAAAAAACAAAAAACAAAACAAAGAATAACTCCCAGTGCGAACAGAAGCATTTTCTTTTCCTTTCTTTCCTTTTTTTTTTCTTTTTTAAGGATTTTTGTTTATTTGGCAGAGAGAGAAAGAGCGCTCAAGTAGGAAGAACAGCAGGCAGAGGGAGAGGGAGAAGCAGGCTCCCCACTGAGCAGGGAGCCCGATGCGGGGCTCAATCCCAGGACCCTGAGATCATGACCTGAGTCAAAGGCAGAGGCTTAACCCCCTGAGCCACCCAGGCGCCCCCAGACAGAAGCATTTTCATCATCGACTGCACCTCTCCCTTCCCAGGATGACTCTAATCCAGCACCACTCTCTACCGAGTTGGCTCAGCTTGGTCAGCAGGTGATTTCCAGAGAGATGGCTAAGTCAGGGAGCAGGGAACAGGAGCTGTGGTGGCCAGGCGTCAGGCCCCAGAAGAGGAGTCAGAGCAGAGAAGGAAACTCGAGGATAAGAAGTGGGGACAAGGGGCAGGAATCCATTAGAGTCTGGGAAACCAGACGTCAGGATGAGACCTGGAGCAGAGCACCAGGAGCCTGTAAAGAGGAGCGAGTGTCCCCACCTGGTCAGTTGCCGGGGCTCTGGGCTCAGTGACTCAGCCCAGGCAGGGCCGCCCTCCCAGGGGACAGCAGCTGGATTGCAGACTGCTGGCCTCACCCCTGCGGCCCAAAGCCAAACTTCACCTCTGTGAGAGGTACTCGGCTTTGTGAGGGAGAAGCCAGGTACGTGTTCTCAAGAAGGCTGCCTCACAGCTGGGGGCACGAGTTCTGTGCCCAGGAGAGGCAGTGAAAGAGGGGTTAGTTTTTTATTCATTTAAAAATATTTTTTTTTATGTATATGAGAGAGAGAGAGAGATTGAGAGAGAGACAGAGAACACGAGCTGGAGGAAAGGGTAGAGGGGGAGGGAGAAGCAAACTCCCCTCCGAGTAGGGGAGCCCCAAACAGCACTTGATCCCAGGACCCCAGGATCATGACCCCGGCCGAAGGCAGACGCTGAACCAACTGGGCCACCCAGGCGTCCTGAAAGAGGGGTTCTTGACCAATTTTTGAGCTGAGGACTCCTTCGGCAATCTGGTGAGGCCCAAGGGCCCTGACAAGGAGCAGAATTGTAAAGCCTATAACACAAAATACAGAGAGCCCCAAAATATCAAAGTCATGGGGATGCACCCCTGCCAATGACAGATGCTGTAAAAATTCACAGGGAGTAAATATCTTGCATTTGGAAAATAAAATAAAATACATAGGACACCCAAGAAACCAATTATAGTGAAATTAAGTTATCAGAGGAAACCAAATATCCTGAAATCTGGTTCTGAAAATACAGGCGTGAGGTAGAAGCCTGCGTGCCTTCCTGTTGGCAGCACTTAGGCCGCGCGTTCTCGTGGGGAGAGGCTGCGGAGTCCCCGTGCGAGACTTCCCTGACTTAGAGTCAAGCATCGCAGCTCCCAAATGAAAAACTTTGAGGAGGGAAGTTACCACGTGGCAATATTAAAAATGGCTTGAACTGATGGTTTTGGGTACGAGGTGGGGCTTCGCCATCAGACCCGCTGCTGGAATCCTAGCTCGGTCACCCACTCGGTGCCCGGAAAGGGAAACTGCCCCACCAGCCCTGGCCTCCATTCCTGCTGCTGCATAAGAGACCCCCGAGGGGCTTCCGAGGAGAGCCCGAGACCGCCTGCGAGGTGCCGGACATGTGGCTGAGCACTTGCTCTGGACCCCTCCGTCTTACCCCTTTCTTGTCTGCAGTTCAGGGAACTGTCCACTGGCTCCAGGGAACAAGAAGGTAAGGGAGTTAGAATTCGCTTAGGAACTCCTAGGTGGCTTCTCTGCAGAAGTGGCCTTAGCCGAGCTGTGTTAGAGAATTCACGGTGAGGACGTCAGCGAGGGTCGGTGGCCTTTAGGAAGCAGACAGAGAGAGCCTTTGAGGAAGGGACCGGGCCCCAACTGGGGAAGGACCCCCGGTAACAACCGGAGAAGGGTCGGGGCCTGCAGGACCCCAAATCCTGGGAAGGCGCTGAAATATTTGGGGACAGAGCACCACAGAACTGCGGGGGTCACCGGCACGACTGGAAGGAAGAGGAATTGGATTTTTCAACGAACCTATTTCCTGCGGAAATAGAGAAAGGGACGCTTGCAAAGAAACCGCGCTGACCGTTTCTGCTTCAAGTCCCTTTGACATACTCACAGCGGAAGTGTTTCCATCCGACTTTCCTCAGAACAATTCATAACATGTTAAAAAGTTGGGCACAAACAGAGAGAATGAATCGGAGAGGGGCCCCTGCCCCACAGAGCTTTCTGCTTTCCGAAAGCCGAGGGGCTGAGCCGTCTGCGCTCACCAGCGGCGCGGACAGAGGCCGGGGATCTTAGCCGGTCCTGTGTTTCCTTTGCTGTTGAAATCGGGAAGATTTTCTTCGGATCTGCAGGCACCATCTAGTAACTCTGGAGGTTGGGTCTAAAAGGCTCTTTTCAAAGCCTCACTTCTATGGCACAGAGACAGTACAGTAGAGGAAAGACCGGCTTCCCATGAAGAGCGGGAAGCACCGGACATCCTCATCCTCGAGCAGGAAACGAGACACACGCCTTATGCCTCTTAAAACATTTACTTGGAATGGATCAGAGACGTCGTGGAAAAGGCAAAAGTACAAACTGCTCGGACATAGCAGGTGGGTGGCTTTGGGTTTGTCGGGGCTGTGAGGCACGATTCATAAAAGGAATAATTGACAAGCTGGACGTCATTAAAAAAAAAAAAACAGTTCTGGTTTGTGAAAGACACAGATTTGTGTAAGAGCCCGAAAAGACAAGGCACAGGCTGGGGGACACAGTCCGGGGGACACATTTGCAAAAGGCACATCTCATACCGGCCCGTTATCCACTACCTGGGAAATCCCTCCACCTTCCCCTCAAATTTGCTCTGAAGCCACAACTACCTGTATAAAAAATAAAGTTTCGTGGCTCAGTCAGTTCAACGTCTGCCCTTGGCTCAGGTTGTGATCCCAGAGTCCCGCATCAGATTCCCTGCTCAGCAGAGACCCTGCCACTCCCTCTGCCCTTCCCCACACTCCCCTGCTCATGCTCACTCTCACGCTCTCTCTCTCTCAAACAAATAAATAACATCTTTAAAACTAAGTACAGTTATATAAAGAACAAACAACAAAACAGAAGTTACGGTTTGTTCTACAATATTCTCCTTGAAATTTCCTTTATTTCTGGCAGTGTATTTAAAATTCTCAAAATCATCTAGGCTCAAAGCTGTAACCAAAAAAAAAACAAAAAACAGCACAAGGAAGCAATCACAGATCCAAAATATGGGACTTTTAAAGGCAAAAGAATGGGAATTCCACATAAGTCAAGAATTTGAAGGAAGCAAGCAAATGAAGAAATGGGGCAGATACCCCAGATGGCATGTGATTTACTAGTCACCGCAGCCAAATATAAGGCATTGACCTTGTTTGGAGCTTGATTTGAACAACCCAACTGTAAAAGGACATTTTGGGGACAGCTGGCGGAAGTTGTTTGTGGAAGGGGTGGCGGTAGATGGGGCAACAGGCATGGGCACTCTGGCGGTCCTCACGGCATTGTCATCCCGTAAAGGCATCAGTGTGTTTGTCGGACTCAAAGTGCAGTGATGTGTGCTTCTGGATTTCCTATAAAATACTTGAGCAAAGAAAAAAATGAAAAAAAAAAAAAAAAGGTACAGAGAAGGCGAAAAGGACAGAACCTTGATCATTATTAAATTTCCGTGATGCGTTGGTGGGGTGGTTCACGGCCCAGTTCTATTTGCGAATGTGTGTGAAAAGTTACATAACACAAATTTTAAAAAAATTCTTCTTTGATTTTTCCTTTTGTTCCAGTATTTCCTATGTCCTATGAACTCTGACGCCCTAAAACTTGGCCAATAGTCCTCACCGTTCCGCCTTCAGTTCTGGCTTCCTGACCTGTCTGGGCTCCCCTACCCCGCACCTGTCCCGCTTCTCTGCCTGACCGCCCGGCGAGGCCCGGCCACGCTCTGGCCACTCTCCTCTTCAAAAGAATAAAAACGAACCTAAAAGCCAGTCAATCCGAGACTTGTTTTCTGCATGTTGAGGGTTTCTGAAAGAAAAAAAGGACAAAAAAAAAAAGAAAAAGAAAGAAAGAAAGAAAGAAAGAAAAAAAAAATGAAGGACGTATTTGTATGTAGAATCTGGAGGGAAAATCTGAAGCCTCACAAGTGGAGTGCTCGCGTGAACTTCAGAAACACTCCGCGTCTTGAACTTTCTGGCTTTTTCCTTTCAGCTCTTCAGTCTGTCCGCAAAAGGAGGAGCTAAGGACTTGTGCGTAGCTGCGATCAGGGCAGCCTCCGTCCATCCCAGCTTCTCCTTCACCCCCGTCACGGGGGGAGCCCCTGCACTCCCCTCAGGGCTGTGTCTGCGGGGCAGCCCGCACAACGTGTCTCCTTGAGCGGTGAAGGCTGGGTTTCAGAAGCCCCGTTTGTGCCGAGTCAGAAACACGAGTCTCTCCGCATACTGAGCTGGGACCGGCTTCGGTGCTGCTGCGGGATCCGGGATCACCATCAGCGTGGTCTCTCCGCAGGCAAATCCCCTCGTGTTTTGGCTCTTCCCTAGCCAGGGCCGGGGCCAAGGGCTGGCCTGTTGCCGGCAGGTGGCTCTAAGTGAAGGGCCCTGTGCCTTTCATGTGCCCGCACCGAGAACGCCCTGGGCCCAGATTAGGTTTCCAGAAGCACCTGTGAATCCTGCCCACACACCTGCAAGGAAAAGGTGTTTTCTGTATGGGATGAGTGAGGATTACTTGCAACCTCCGCTGTGCGTTGATAACCAGTGACAAGAGTCCTTCCCAGTTTCCTAAAGAAAGGGGAGCTTTAAGTGTATCTGGTCAGGTCTCCCAGGCAACACGGGAAATGAAAATTGAGGAGAATCATGTCGGCATTGTTAGGTTCATTATTCTTTTTGATAATGCATACGTGTTTCTTCGTCTAAAATATATTTGGCCTCGGATCCCAAACGATCAAGGTGTCCACATGATCCTTCCAGAAACAGACATCCAGGGCAAGCGCAGCCAGACCACATCTAAGATCAAGATCGGGACACAGGAGGAAGAGCTTGCAACTTTCCTCGAAAAGTCAGATCTGAACTTGCTTCTCACATTTTTGCCACATCCCATCTGTCCCCGAGGCAGGAGTCTGGGGGATGGTTGGCCTCGTTGGAGCCCCTCCGCCCCTGCTCCCCAGTCCCCTGCTCTCATTCACGTATGCTAACTTCTCCTGTTAACTGCTGTGTCTCTTCACAGATCTGGCTGGGTCGCCCCTTGGAGGTGGCTGACGGGTGGCCTCGGCACCAACCGACAGGCTGGCCAGAGCCGAGTGATAATTGACAGCCCGCAGCGTCACCCAGGACTCGGAGGTGCCTTCTCTGGTTGGCTGATACTTCTGAGGATATCAGCCCTATCGGAGCATCGCGGCCATGCGAACCCCCAGCTTCACGTTGGCAAGGGGGGGCTCGTGCCTGAGGTTGGCATGTGCCCGGGGCCACTGAAAATCTGCCTTTTATTCCGTACTCCAGTTCTGACGCGTTCCCGGGTGGAGGAAGGCTTAGATGGTAACCTGGCTCTTTCTGCTGACTTCTTCCCCGGGGGAAGCTGGTTTGTCTACTTGGACAATTTAGGGAAAGTTGAAAGAAGATGTTCTCTGTACATCACTCGTTGGCTCCCAACGCTTGTTTGGCTTCTAAAAGAACAGATTTGAAAGGCTCCAAAAGGGAAAGGTTTAAGGTAGCCCCCACACCCGCAGAGGGGAGATGCCAGCCCCGGCAAAGGGCAGGTCAGAGGGGTCACTGGTGATAATGGAATTTCAAAACCATTGTGAAGGAGCTGTCAGGCCTGGACACGCTGACAGGGGGCTGAGCGCAAGCTCCCAGCAATCTGAGGTCCAGAAGTAATGAAACGATGAGTCTATTTCACACAATGGACCTGTCAAGAAAAATAGTGTCACTTCCGAGGAAGACTTGGAAGCTCTCCTTAGTGGCCTTCAAAGTATCAATTTTCAGGTGCTAAGTGGTAATTAAAGTTAGCAAGTTATAGTAGCATTCAGTGAAATTAGATCACGTCAAAGCCCACAGAAGGGGTCAGGATGAGTGTCAATTCCCAGGGATAGAACATTTCAGCCTAGTTGATATTTACAACACTAGAGAACACTTTTAGGTTGAAAAGGGGAATTCACTTTTTTAGTTCATCCAAATGCTCTGTTCTTGTGGGTTGAAATTTTCCTTAGAGGGAAGGGTCTGCTTTGTTTAATGCTCAGAGAAGTGGTTCATTGTTTCAAAAAATAATTTCTTCTTTCATTACTTCTTAGCAGTTGCAGAAAAACTCTTCTCCAAATGGACTCATAGGCTTCTTTCATTTGATGATTAAGGCATATAACTTGCATTAATTTGTAGCTATTTTTTGGTTGTTCTTTGTTTTTGCCAAGGTTTCCACAAAGCTCAGAACTATTAGAAGTGTCTTCGGGATAACTACAGGTTAGCCTTAGTTTTTTGGATACAATAATCCCCGAGTCGCCTCATTTGTTAATTTTTATTCTATTTTTCTTGTTTCGATTATTTTACGACGTCTGCATTTCTTCTGAATTTTTGTTTCAGAAAATAACTGAAAATCGGTGAGCCAAAATAATAAATTAAGTAAATCAGTGAAGTAGTCATAAAGTAATACAAATTGAACTGTGGCAGCAGAGTGGGTGCGACCTCCTGCCCGTGAGCCCCTGTTGATGGGAGCTGGGTCCCAGGGGCCAGGCTGGGATGGGTGTTGACGGGAAGGTTGTTTGTTTTATCAAAGAGTCGGAGGAGAGAGATGAAAGCCAGAGACACAGGAGAGCTGAGGTCACCACAGAGGAGAAGGCGGATCATGCATCAAATGGGAATGACAAGGGAAGGATAAACAGAGATTAGAGGCTGAGGGTGAGGAGGGAGAGCAGTAGCAGAGGGGGTCAGAGACACGGACCCAGCATCCAGGTGCCGGCCGGGGGACACTGGACGGTTTGGGAACTAAATAGCATTAGGCATCCAATTGGGTGTTTCTTTCATGCATACGGGATGCAGATGGCATCTGTGTGGGATCCCTACGCTGGCCGGTCAGAAAGGGGCCCCCAGGACTGACGGGAACATCAGTGAGGACATGCAGCGACAGCCTGTCTGTCCTCACATCTGTGAGTCTGGCTGGCGAATGCGGCGGGACAGACTCCGTCTCCTGCAGCTGTTGGCTCCCCCCACCCCAGCCCTGGGACCCCGGGAATGCCATGCTCAGAGTCGCCCGATAGAGGAATTTTCATAGAAACCCTCTGGGTTTCTATGTTTCTATGAGGCATGTTGCCTCATTATTTATGACATAAAAAAAAGGAAGAAAAACACTGAAAATGTGTCTGTGGGTTGCAGATGGCCCCCAGGCTGCCTGTTTGCATCTGGAAATTCCAAGCTGTGTTGGAGAGCTAGAAGAACACGGGCCCCATCCTGGTCTCTGCCACTTGCCCTCTGACCTTGTGCAAGGACCATGGGCTCCCACGGCCACCCGGAAATCCTCTCCATCTGTACCTGTCGCCTGATTTTTATCAGAGCCACCAGATGCTTTTCCACGTGTTTGTACCCACTTTGCCCGTGTGTATTTGAGGTCCAGGAAGACAGGCACCGTGGTTTACCTTCCTTTGCGTCTCCCTTCACCCTCACTGGAACTAATACGGAGTGGGAGTGTAGCAAGCACTGCTGCTCAGCGGATGCATGTTTGAATTCCCAGAGAGCTCCGAAAACCACTGCTGCGTTCGGTTGGGCAGCTGGATGACTCAGTACTTTCAGAGAGAAACTGGTGACTGCCGTTGAAGTCTCAGGTACTGATATTCGGCTGTGACGTGTCTGTCCCAGACCCATCCAGGCGGATGCTCAGAACGAGATGGGAGCAAGGGGGTTCCCCACAGCACCGCGGATGGACGGCACACCTGTCACGTATCCGTCTCATGGAATTAAGAGGCATGTGCAATGGTTGAAATGACAGAACTCGATTTGGTCCATTCATGCAATGAGATTGAAACGGGTCAACAGTCACTGAAATGAATAGGATGGCTGTGTATTTCCGTGCATGGATCTCAAACACCTACCGCTGAACCCCGGTCAGCAAGGTGTAGAATTCTACAGCACAAAGCAATATTATCTATATGCACACTGGGAAAGCAACACCGTCTAATTCGTGCTTTCGTGTGTGTGTGCATGTGAGTGTGTATAAAACGTGAGGGAAGTACACACACCAGATCCCCATAGCGACCACCTTTGAGGGCGTTGTGGACGGCACTCGGGATGCAGGAGGGAAGGGACAGTTCTCATTATCCAAATGTTTTATTACGTTCTCTAAAAAAAACTAAAACCAGCAAATGCTGGCTTTTATTGAATCTGGGTAGTAATCGTACTGGTGTTTGCTTTGTTCTTTTGTGTACCTTCCTGAGGGTTTTTTTTTTTTTTTAATGTAAAAGACAAGTTAGTATAGGTGCAGAAATTCCACGTTTTTGTAATAGTGTCTTTCCTTTGTGTTGTCTCTTCCACCTGTAGTTCTTTCAAAGTAGACAGTTAGGTTTTTTTCCCGAATTGCAGCTTTTCATCTTGGTGTCATCGGAGAGTTTGCTCATATTGGTTCACTGGAACCTATGGCTTGCCTTTTTCCCATTGCTGGAAACCTTAGGACTTCAGCCCACGGTCAGGGCCAGCCCACGGTCAGCGTGCCCTCACCTCGACCCTCAGAGCTACCCATACTTTATTCCCAAATTACACGGTGTTTACCCCCAAATCCACAGCCACTTTTTAGAGACTGAAGTGAAAGACATCAAGAGTTGTTAGCTGTATTTCTCCAGGGCCCAAGTGAAGAAATGATTTCATTCTTGTTCTACCCATCATTCTTCCAACCGTGTAAATTAAGCCACATTCCCAACCTCCCCACCAAGCACACTGTGCAGGAAGATTCTGGGATCCGTGCCAAGAGAGCACCCCCTTGCTTTAGACACTGGTGCCATCTCAGCAAGCTTTCCCAGGCAGCCCCAGGGATGCAGCAGGCTAAGAACCAAGGCTTAAGAGCAACTCGCCGCTTTAATAAAACTCTTCGTTTTTTCCCCTCGGTTGAGGTTAGGGAACAACACGCCGTCTGATAAATCTCTGGGCTTTTCTTTCAACTCTTGGCTGCTCTTAGTTTGGCAACACAAAATGAGCATGTCAACGGATGACCCACTTTCCGTAGCTAGTAGGTGACTTTCAGCAACGCCCCACCCATTAAAGTCGGCCGCTAACCCTCTTGGCGTCGAGGTCGCTATCGAAACTGCGGCAGGTTACTAGTCACTTAAGACTCGCAGCAAGGAGGCCAGACATAAAAAAGGAGCCACATACTGGTTAACTCTGGGGGACCAAGAGTTAGAAATGCGAGCTGTTGGCTGATGCGGAATCATTTTCCGCTCTGGGTTCCTTTCCCATCAACCGCAAAGCTGCCTCCATCAGCCGGATCTCACGCAGCCCTGTCTGCGTCGGAGAATCAGAAACTCCCCACGAGCGTCCGAGGCTCTCAAAGTAGCCAGGGCTGTGTCCTTACCAGTCAGGATTGCATCATTGACCCCGTGGTACCATGGGTCCTGTTCAGGCACGTGACTTGAGCTGAGATGACCCCCAGAATCTCAGGGTTCGATATCCAACTGTGAAACTGTCTTCGTCTAACCACACGCTATCGTTTTAGCTCGGAAAGGGGGTTCCCATCGCTGTGTCCTTCAGGCCAATGCGGTGCATCTCTGCTTACTTTGGAAACAGGCTTGGTTACCTCACCCGCAGCCCACCGCCCCTGGTCCCCACTTCCCTGGTCACCCTAGCAAGTCAGTGAAAACCCCAACCTGTCCACAGCGAGCATTCTTCCCCAGGTCCCCACTGCCCAGGGGCTAAGGTGTGTGATCATGAACGTGTTATGAAAATCTCTCTGGTCTTCTCCTTCCCATAATATGCTCCTTCCTTGTTTCCCTTCAAACAAATCCCCATTCTAAGTCCTCCATGGCGCTAATCCAATGGTTAGTGCCGTTTCCCATTTTAGGGGACATTCTTAGCACCGTTTAACAAGGTGGCCCAACCCCCTTCTTCTCAAAACACTTTCTACTTCAATTTTCACAAAATCCCACTTTCTTGCTTTTCTTTCTGTTTCCATTTTAGTTCGATCCCATCCCCTGGTTCACGATTCTTGCCTCCAACATCGAATGTGGGAGGGCTCATCTTACATTCTTTTTCCTATTTGTACTCCCTGTCTCTAGAAGGTCGAATGCTCTTCTCTTGCTTTAAGAGAGGTTAGATATCTTCACTGAATCTCTACCTGTGAGCTAGCTCCTGGCGCATCCAGCCCTCTATCCGACCTCTCTACTCAAGGGACAGTCTTACACATCAATGTGGCTGGACTATAGTATCTAGTTATTTAATCAAATATTTATATAGGCAGCACTGTAAAGGATTTTGTAGATGTCATGTTACAATCAGTTGACTTTAAGTAAAGCCTATATTGTGGGTGGGCCTTGTCTAATCAGTTGAGGTCCAGAAGAAAAGAAATTGAGGATTCCAGGAAAGCAAGAATTCTGCTCAAGATAGTACCATAGAAATTCTACCTGAGTTTTTAGCCCACCAACCTGCCCTATGGATTGAATTCCTTGAAAGAAATGTACCTGTCTATGTATCTCTCCATTCATTCATGTAGCCGTCTACCTCCTTCTGCTCTGTTCTCTGGAGAATCCTGACTAACAAAAGGCTACTTCGGAGTCAGCCTAGCTCAGACCCTCACAGCCTGGCTGACCCCCTGCCCTGTGTCCAGTGCCATCGCCCCTCCCCCAGCAGGAGCTGTTCTCTATCCCCTCCCCCAACCTCTGCCCTGTCCCAGTTTGCCTGGGACAGTCACTTAGGTGTGCTCGTCCTCCACCCTCAAAACTGTTGCTGTTTGGACGATAAATTACACACTCTACTCCACCAGCAAGTTCTGTGATTTGCCCCTAAATTAAGTCCCAAATCCATCTACCTCTCCTCACCTTCTCTCTACTCTAGTCTGTGGAATTATCATCTCCTGCCAGGCTCCTAAGAGAGGCTCCTAATCGCTTTCCCTTCCTCCGTCCTGCTCCCTGACAATCCGATCCACTCAGCAGCTTGCCAATATGACCTCCACAGACTCAGAGCCGATCAGCTTACCCCCTCCTTAAAATCTTCCAGCTGTCTCCCATTATACTCAGAAAAACAAAATCCAGAATCTTTACCCCGAAAGCCCTTCCTGATGGTCATCTGACCACCTGTCGGACCTCGGCTCCTGCCGCTCTCTCTGTGGTCACTAAGCCCAGCTGCCCTGTGTTTCTCCATCCAGCCACGCTCAGTCCCAGGCCAGGCCTGTGTCCTTGCTTTGACCTCTGCCTAGAACTCTCTTCATCCCCATCTTCCGTGGGTGCTTCCTTCTGGCCTTCCGGGGCTGTTTGAGGCACCTCCCCCTTAGAAGTGCCCCTTTTGCTGACGCCCGACGCCTGCTTCCTGCCTCAACTGTAGGAGCAGAAGCCGCGGCTCTCTCCGGGCCCTGCTGCATCTGGGGATGGTCCCATGATGCGGCCGTGGTCATGAGACACGAGGAAGGCTTGGAGAGGTCCCCTGGAAGGCGGACACCACCCGCACTGCTCCTGTGGCCTTCCTCTGCCTGGGGCCTTGGCAGCCTGTCATCTGTCAGTCCATCCTGAAATGGGCATCAACCGCGTGAATGAATGAATTGAATTGGTGACAAAACGTTCTTCTCTCATGTATTAATTGGCTTGCCCTCTCCCTGCACAGAGAAAATAGGTAAAAACCGAACAAGATAAACCCCCAATTTAAAAACCTACAATGCTTGTGGTCGCTCCTTCAAAAGCAGTAAGCTGTTTCAACTCAGAAATGGTGACGTGACGTGCTGTCTCGGCCCCGCACCCCGTGCCATAGACGGATCCCGTATGCACGTGTCTTCAGCATCAGCCTGGCCACGATCCCCCACTCGGCTCGGTAGTGCGGCGACCGCCGGGGGGTTCCTGCTCCTGACCCTCCCTGGGCTGGCTTAGGCCCTGCTTTCCCCCAGAAGGGGGTCCAGGCTGCATCTTTACAGACCATTGTAATGCTCTCAACCTTTTAGACTCTTCTTTTTTTAAAAAAGTGCTAACTTCTGTTCAGAATTTTTGTAAAGGGACAGAAAATGTTTTCTTCCTAAATTTTCCTGTTAATTACGGGTGAAAAGCCAGCTAACATGGAAAGTTCCCACGTCCGGGACCCTCCAGGAGAGCCAGGACAAGGTGGTGTATGACTGTGGTGGACGAGGTCTACGTGATTGTCGGATGAAGCCGAGAGGGAGGTGGGCTCAGACACATCCACTCACCTATTCCTTCTGGGTTCTCAACTTCTAAAAGCAATGCCATCGAACACATAAACAGTGAATACCCCTGCCTTCACGCGAGCCTACGGACCCCAGGCCCATAGAATGAGCCTACCTAAAGCCATCTTACCTCCCCAGCTGAGCTTGCTGGGGAACCTGGAACTGGTGAGTCTCACAAGGGAGGAATCAGAGTTTGGCTCTGCTCCGACTCTAGCCGCTGGGAGAGAAGAACTGCAAAAGCAGACGCCGGCCACGGGCAGATTGGACAGTGGACCCCCTCCTGGCATCACGTGCAGAACACCAGGTGGGTTGCTGTGAAGTGTGTAAACCTGGCAATTCGCAGACCTGCACCCCTGGGGATAAAAATACATTATATGTTTATTAAAAAAAAAAAAAAAAAAAAGACTCCCAGGTGGGTGCTGGAAACACCCGTCCAGCCCCCTGCTGCTCAACCTAGCGTTTTACCGCAAGGTTTCCCATCATTAGATAAAAACACCAATTCCCCGAAATTTCTGTCTGAATGAATATTAGATTATTTCCTCTGCAGCAAGTAGCTGCATTACATAAGACATATTTGTTAACTTTAATAACCTTAATAAAATCAAGATGCAGAGATCTGTTCCTGGTTCCACTCTTGGCGACAAACTTGTTCAGCGTGAGCACCTCTGGAATAAAGCGACATCAGGCTGCTCGAGGTCATCCTCGGGAGCTGCTGTTGGTCTCATTCTGCTGGTGGTCGTGGCTGCCGCTGTCCTAGTGATGACCGTCAGAGCTGCTCAGGAAGCAATGGAAGCACGGGGTGCTTCCAGGAGGGGAAGGCCCATGTGACGGTTTGAATCGTGTCCTCCAGTAAGATATTCCCAGAGTCCTAACCCTGGCCCTGGTGCATGTGTGGCCTTATTGGGAAATAGGATGTTTGTAGGTACAAACACATCAAGAAGAGGTTGTCAGATGGGCCTTCCTCCAAGACGACAGGTGTCCTGACAGAAGACAGAATGTCGTGTGAAGCAAGGTGAGATGGGGAGAGTGCCACGTGACAGGAGAGGCCGAGAGGGGACACGGTGGCTGTCCATCTGGGAGCACCAAGGACAGGCAGCAACCTCAGATGCTGGAAGAGGCAAGGAAGGTTGGAATTCCATCCTGCGTTTAGAGGACCACGGCCCTGCGGACACCTTGACATTTGGCTTTGGCCCCCAGAACTCTGAGACGATAGATTTCTGCTCTTTTAAGCTGAGCCCTGTGTGATGCTTTGCAGCCCTGGGAGACTGACCCAGCTTGGTGGGGACGGGAGCGCAGCAGAGTGGCCATACCCGTAGCCTTGAACATGGGGTGAGAAGAGGGATGGAACGGCTGGAGGTGAGCGGGCCGTGATGCTCACTTTGCCTTATTCCACAGCCTCGCCCAAAATGAGCAGAGCAGGGAAGCCTCCCGGGGAAGTCCGGGACCGGACACGAACAGGTAAGAAATTAGTTCATTCGTTCATCCATTCATTCATCTCCATGAGAGCCAAGCACAGAGCAGGGGTGTTGTCCGTCCTTCTTTCTTTGCTTGACTCTCCCTTGGAAATGCAGGCCGGCGCTGGATGGGAACAGGGAGGAGGAAGCCACGGAAGAAAGTGGCTTCATGAGATCCTTGTATATCAAGTGTGAAGGGAGCAAAGGCTTCCACAGTGTTGGGAGGGGAGTCAGCCCTCGGGAATCCGGGACTCAGACAAGTCAGTTATTTCAAGGTCCGTGGCTTCAGAGCAAGAGCTTTCTGAAATGCTCAGTAAAGAAAAACAGGAGGAAAAACAAATTGTCAGCTGTTCTCAGTCAGATGGTTATTTGCACTTAGGCCCTTAATATATAGAAGTTTGAAATAGAAAGATTTTAATTTTCCCGATGTACTTATCTTAGACAAACATTTTATCGGACTTGATTTGGTAGTTGTAGGTTCACAGCAAAATTGAGCAAAGGTAGAGCTTTCCCAGACTGGTCCCACATCCCCACGCAGGTAGCCTAGGCCCCTCCGTAGGAACGTCCCCTCCAAGGGTGCATTTGTTACAGTCTGTGAACCGACTTGGACGGTCGTCATTGCCCAGAGTCCATACTTCACATGAGTGGCCACTCTTGGTGTCAGGCACTCTTTTATTCTTTTCTTTCTTTCTTTCTTTCTTTTTTTTTAATGGTTTATTTATTAGAGAGACAGAGAGAGAGAGAGAGACACAACATAGGGGGAGGGGCAGAGGGAGAGGGAGAAAGAGACTCTTCCAGCAGACACCCCTCTGAGCACAGGGCCCAATGTGGGGCTCGATTCCATGACCCTGAGATCAGGATCTGAGCCGAGATCAAGAGTCAGACGCTCAACAGACTGAACCATCCAGGCGCCCGATGTTGTGCATTCCATGGTTTGGACAGATGTACAGGGACAGGCTTCTAATACTATGGAGTCAGAAAGAATAGTTTCATTTTCCTAAAAACCTGTGTTCTACGTATTCATTCCTCCTTCTCCCCTGACCCCTGGCAACCACCTGATCTGTTTACTGCCTCCATTGTTTTGCCTTTGCCAGTATTAGATGTTTTAATAGTTTGAACAAGGTAGCAAGCAAGCAATGCCGATCCCCAAAGCAAAGCGAAACTTTTATGTAACAGTTGGTATTATATGAAACAATATTTATTTAAGCTCTGCTCACAAAAAATTTTCATAGTGCAGGATAATGATTTCACAATACCACATGAGAAAGAGATTGTGGCTAAATTTTTAAAATGTGTGTGTGTGTATTTACGTGTATGGCTAATGAAGATCCGTTTCCTTTTCTAATTATTTTAAATAAATTCGTTTAGAAAGAAAATGTCTGGGATAAAGAAATGCAAAGCTTACTAAAAGCATCCAAACACCTAGTCTCAAGTTTTTGTGACTTTAATTCGAGACATTTGTACTTGTGGTTAATTTAGACCCATTATGTAAATATTACTTAATCTTATTGTTTTCTGGGTTTCTGCTCAATATTGATTTTCAGATACCAGCACAGATGTTGATTGCTTCCGTAGCTACTTTGTAAAAATTAAACATAAAACTTGAGTACCACCGTAGTTTCACCCACTAGAAGAATGTGTAGAAGGAAATACAAATTTACAAAAGAAATCCCATTGACTTTGGTAAAGTCTAAATAGAAGCATTCTTGTTAAAGAGGACTTAGTGTGATTATCTTCATAGTAAGATCTCCTTACCTGGGGAAAGATCACTTGCAAAGAATTATTTTGAATTTCTCTTTCTTCTTTATTGAAATCTTTGCCACCAAAAAAGATGCTAGTCAGGGCGCCTGAGTGGCGCAGTGGGTTAAGCCGCTGCCTTCTGCTCAGGTCATGATCTCAGGGTCCTGGGATTGAGTCCCGCATCGGGTTCTCTGCTCAGCAGGGAGCCTGCTTCCTCCTCTCTCTCTCTGCCTGACTCTCTGCCTGCTTGTGATCTCTCTCTGTCAAAAAAAAAAAAAAAAGGTGCTAGTCTAAATTCTAACATTATTATTCTCTTTCTTGGAAGAACAACTATTATATGTTACACTTAATGAGAGCCAGTCTGATTATTAGCTATATCCTAAAAATTATATCTGAAATGGCATGTGCCATTAGTTTGATTTGCACATAAAAATGTGTTTAAAACCCAAGAGCTAACCAAGCACTTATTTGGAAGCTTTTTTTGCGGTACCTTTTGCTGTCCTTAGTTCCACATGATGACCTCACTGTAACATGGTAACATTATTTCCACTATGCATTTTATGAAGAAGTGAAGGCAAGATCAATGATTTGCTGAGTATAACAAAGAGTGTTAGAGTAGGCATTTAAGTTTTCAATTATCATAATACCAACCCAGAACACTGTCCATATAATACTTATACTTTTCAAAACCTGTGCGTAGTTGTACTCACAGCTTATTACTATAAATGTTTTATCACGATTTACTAAAGCCCAAAAATTGTTATGTTTTTATGTTAGAGAATACATTTTTAAATGCATTTAAATATGATTTTTTTTAGGCCAGAGGATGCATTTTACCAAAAATTACTAAAGTATTCCTTAATTGTTCTGTTTTTCCCTCTCTGATTAATGTGTTTAATGGAACATTATCAAATTAAAATGTTATCATAGGGTTTGGCTAAAAAAAATAAGTAAAATAATAAACAGCAAAGTATTTAGTCATAAGGATATTTTCCAGCTTTTCAGCTGATAAAATAAGTAAGCCTGGAAAGTAGATTAAGAAAATAATCAAAAGTATAAAAATAACAATACACAGAGGAGAAGAATTCCGCATTCCTAGGCCGGCATCGACTGTCCTCTTAGCAAACATCCAGCACAAAAGACAGAGCATTGAGCTGATGCGGGAGGCATCACTGTAGAGTTCACGGCCGGAGTCTGTTGCAACAAACCATTACACCTTGAAAAACAAGTCGGTCTTTTTCCAAAGTGAACCAGCACATCGGGTGAACCCTGCTCAGTGTGCATCCAACACGGGTGCCCCGGTGCCCAGGGCAAGACTCTTTCATTCTTCTTTAATTATCCCAAGTTCAGAAATTTGGGTAGACCACTACTTCCTACGCGACTTTGAAATACTGCTAATGACCATGGAAATTATTAGATGCTACAAAACACTCTTGCACTTGGAAGGGCTTTATAGCCTTGTATCCTGTCTCCTCGAAGCCCTCTGGCATTGGGAGAAACTTCCATTTTTGTGGCACCATTGAGAAGACGGAGCAGGAGGGAATTCAATCCCGGGCTCGAGGTCCGTGGTGAGGGGGTACACGGCAGATCGGTGTCTTGTGGACACGGAGGAGGCCACCACGCTATCCGGGGAGACATCCCCTCTGCAGCTGTTGTGGGAGCCCCCCACTCCTGCCCCATAGGGGGCGGGGTCTTCTGAATCTTCCCACCACACCTGATGGCAGTGAGGGCGTGGTGCTGCCAGGTGGAGGGTTAGTCACCGAAGGGTGACGAAATGGCCATAGAGAGAATCTCAGAATTCCTCAGGAAACAGGGAGGGGCTCGTGCCTCTCCTTGGTTTCACTGGCAGTTTTGGACAAGAACCTTCCTGTCCATGTCAGCCGTGGTGCTGACTCTCTTCCAGAACCATCTCTGCGTAGCTGGAGGATCCATCACAGAAACATTCAGCAATGCAGGTGAGCTCCGTCTTCTGCTCCGGCTTTGGAAAGCAGAGCACCACGTAGAGTTTGAAAGGGGGAAAATGCCTCCCCCCTGCCTTCTAGCGGAGCAGAGGTCGTGGCTTTTGTCCAGTTGGGAGAGCCTCTCCAGGCCAAGCCGGCAGCCCGGGCAGGGGGCCGCCGGCCGTGTCACAGACCAGTCCTGGGAGAAAGCATCTGTCCTTCCCCTTCCCTGGGCTGCGCACGGCCGACGTGTGATGCTTGCCGGGGAATAGATGAGCAACTCCGTGTGTGAACACTTCCCTCCGCGGAACCGTGAAGGCCACGTTCAAACCTGCGGATGAGCGGATGCCAACAACTCCCAAGAAACTGCGTTAAAGCCTCTTTCTGGACGTTTCGCTAACTTAGCTATCAGGATTCCAGCTCTCATTCTAGTTATTTATTTATTTGAGAGACAGCGTGAGTGGGGGGTGGGGGGCGCAGAGGGACAGGGAGACTCGGCGATGAGCGGGGAGCCAGACCCGGGGCTGGATCCCAGCCATGACCTGAGCCAGAATCAAGAGTCAGACGCTTGACTGACTGAGCCACGCAGGCCCCCGTCCCAACTCCCTGGACAGATTTTTATGGAGAGACTGTGAAGTGGAGCGTTTTTCTAGGTCTTGCGAGGGATAAGTGTCAAAAAGAAGGAATCGAGAGCAGACGCTGCGGGCCCGCACAGGCCCTTTCCCACCCCGGCGCCTCGCCCCATCACAGACCTTCACGGCGACCTGCTTCGGCAGGCGCTGCGGGTCCCCCTTGCCCTGCCTCCCATAAAGACACGTCTTCCAAAGACAAAGAAGGCGAACGCAGGCCTTAGCTCAGGTGCGAGGCGTGAAGAAAGGCATTTGCTCTCCTCGGATCGCCTCCAAATCCTTCCCGGGTTGAGATTCTGTTTGCTGAGACCTGAACGGGGGATTGGGCTCCTCTGTGTTCCTTCAGCCAGCCTGGGACACGTCAACCTCACGCGGGGGTCTAGAGGACCCCTCAGGTTCCACATGTCCGCAACACCTCAGGGTCTCCCGGGTCCTTTGTCTCAGGAGGGAGCCTGAAGGGTCAGCCTGTCCGCCCCCTCCTGCCCCGAACCCAGCTCAACCCCTGTCGGTTTGGGCTTCAAGGAACACTTACCTGTTTCCTTCTTTCCTCCCCGTCACCACAGCCATGGCCCAAGCTGTCACCCTCTGTTGCTGGACCCCTGAAACCTTCTCCCTGCACCCAGATGCCTTCTTTGCTTCTTCACACAGTGGCGGGAGGTGGTCAGAAGAGCATCTGATGGTGACATCCCTGTGCCCAAACCCCTCTGGCTTCCCCGCCCGCTTGTAATGGCCCAGCAGACCCCGAGTCACCCGCCCCTGCTTTCTGCTCAGGACCCACCTCCCTCCCTTCGTCTTTGCTCTCCACACTGGGACTGGCACGTTATGGGTGTTCCAGACATCTTTGCAAAGTGAGACCCTAATACACGGGGGGCGGGGGAGCGTTATCCTAACTCTACGGTCATTTCACATAGCTAGGCTTAAAAGGGCACAGAAAGATGCTTTGGAAACATTTTTTCCCCCATTTTCCTTCCATCCCTGTCTCCCTTTTCCTGAGTTCCCAGCAAGATACTAGTAGGGTTGAGGGGGGTTTGGGTGAGCGAGGGTTAGAGACACCGTGGCTTGAATGTTTTCCCGTTTTCTTAAGCAATGACTTCACGGATTGGCATTTTAACCAGCACATTTAACCCTTTGTGGCGTGGTGTGCTAGATGACTAGACACTGTGCCTGTCGGTGAGGGACCCATCCTTTAGTCAGAGAGAGAAAAAACGAGGAAAAATGTTTGCAGTGTGGAAAGTCCACAAAAGAGAGGCCTGTGCCAGGCGTTGTGGGACCTCAGTGCGGAGGGACTTAGTGTTTTGGGGAAGAACAGAGAAAGCGTCCCAGAGAAGGCGAAGGTTGATCTGGGTCAGAAAGGAGGGAAGTGGGAAGGGGCCATCCAGGCGGAGGGAACCACGTGGGGCACAGACACAGGACTCCTGCGTTCCTCGTGCCGGGAGCAGGGATGCCAGGGAGGGAGGGACCCGGCAGCTTGCTGGGGGCTTGTGCTTGGACATTCCCAAGTGCAGTCTGGGGGCAAAGCACCAGGAGATCCTGCTGCATTTTGTAAAACTACATAAGATATTCATGCACGAAGCTTAAAACAAACGTATAATTTAGTCTTCAAGCAGACACCATTTTTCTAAAAAATTCGAGGAAGGGCAAGTGGTAGCAGGTTCCAGAGGTTTAAGAACTGTTGTGAGAGAAAAGCTTAAAACACATTTTTTTCCCAGGTGGGGAAAGACCATCAGTGTTTTGGATTTCAACAGCCAAACCTGGGAATCTGGCCCTGGGGCCCGGGATTCCTTCCCGGGCCGGAGTGAGAGGTTCTGCTCAGGCAGAGACGCTCCCAGGCTGATCTCAGGACGCAGAGTTTCTGCCAGGCCGTCCTCCAGAAGGACCCTCTGGCTTGGGTTTCCCTTTGCGTTGTTCCTTTCAAAGCTCCCCGGGATGGGTGGAACGTAGCCACCTTCCCTCCCAGCGTGAAAGTCAGCCCCGGGGTAATCTCTCGCCTGAGCAGGAGGGAAACATTCTCGAACTCGGTGCCTCAAAGGGCCCCTTCCCAGTATAGACACAACTTGAAATGATGCTTGAGTGATCTCCCCTGTTCCCAAAGGACTAGAAAGGACGCAGGCTGCATAGGAGTTTGGTAGACGGTGTAAATGGTGTCTTCTCTACTGATTTTTCCGATGGTTAAAAAACGCATTCTCATTATTAAAACAAATAAAAAAGTAGAGAAATTTGCAATATAAAAAAGTGTGATTTTTCTCAGACCCTCCTCCCCAGAGATGACCACTGCTATGATTAGATATATTTTCCTCAGATTTAAAAAAATAATAATAAATTTAAAAAAATTTAAACACATACAAGTTATAACAATTTTTTTTTTTTAACCAAAAGGGAATCCTTCAACTGGGTTTTGGATTTTTAAAATCATTTATTTATTTATTTATTTATTTATTTAACCTTCTTAAGGAAATCCTTCAGAGACCTCTCCAGGTTAGTACATAAGTCACGTTAAGTTCTTTTAGAAACATCTTTAATCTTGCCTAAGTTCTTTGACCTTCATTTGATTTTTTTGTAATGTAGTCAATCAGTAACTGGGGACAACACTAAATCTAATGTTATCTTTCAGATTTTTTTTAACACTAAATCAATATCACATTACATTAAATCCTTTTTAAAAGGAGCAATCATTTACAATGTTCTACATTGCAGAATGACCCCCAAATAGAAGGGTGTCTGGTGATAAACCAGTCTGTATTTATTTTTCAGGGAAAAGATACTTTTTGCTGAGAATTGATTTTTATATTTAAATCTTTTTTTTCTTTTTAGATTTTTATATTTGATGGATCTGTTCTTTTTCCTTAGATAATCTCCTTTAAAAAAAAAATAAATAAAGGAGTTGGCTGTCCTGGGATGGTCTCTGATGAGCCCTCCTCTCGTGTCCCTGTGGGAGGCATTGTGGGAGGGTTAGAGAAGGTGGTGGAGGGGAGGCCGGAGAGTGCCTCTCATTACGGGAACATATTCCAGTCCCGGAAAGTGTCTTTTCTGAGGACAATTCAGGTTCTGTGCCCTAGAGCCTGCATGAGATAGCCATTCTGGCGGACCTCAATGTGTAGGTCTACTAGCAAGAGTTTTTTAAACATAAAAACTAAACGAAAAGACACAACAGTAAATAATCAAATGAAAGGCAAACCCAGCAATTTGTATGTTGCCCTGAGACAAATAGAAGTGAGCTGTGGTGAGCTGAGCGGAGAGAAGCCAGTGTCGGATCTTGTCCCTTCCGAGTGCCCCCCCAGGGGCCCCTGGCTCCCCTCCTCTGTGCTTTAGCATATACTGTTCCCTCTCCCTGATTTCCTTTCCACCTGCTCACTTTTCAGGGTCTAGTGTAGATTCCGTCTCCTTTTGTCCACCGTTTCTGAGAGCCCAGGAAGAATGACCACCATCACGTCGGTGTTCCTGCCGCGCTTTGGGACAACACCTTTTCTTCCACGTGACAGCTTCGTCTCCTCTAGCAGATGGCGGGGTCCTCAAAGACAGCACTATCCCGGGTGCCCCGCCCCATCTGCCTGGTGACAGAGCGTCCCGCCAGGACACTGGGAAGGGTTAGCTCCCTCATGTAACACCAGGATAATAACACCCAGCTCCTACTCCCTCTTGGGCATGGAATCATTTCACAAGGTACTTTGTGTTCTTTGGAATAAATATAAATAAAAGCTGTTATTATAGAACATATTTAAACATGTTTCCTCTTTGAACCATGCAATCAGACGGAGGCGGTGTCTCTCTGCTTCTTTGCTAAGTGCCTTCATCGCTACTTAACCTTATTTTTTAAAAACCGCTTTTTATAGCTCATTCCCAGCGATGTTTTTTCGGGAGACTCTACCTATTCCCATGTATGTTCGGGGTGGCTGTCACTTGGATTTTTGTGTGGTGTCTTAAATGAAATTTCTGTGTGTTCGTTGTCAGTCTTCTTTCCAGAAAGTTGACAGTGATACACACGCGACTGGTTTTTCCAAGGGGCACGTTCTGCAGGCTCCGCGGCACTGCCTGGACCAGGGGAAGGTGGCAGGATGGCGTGATCCCTCCGGAAGGGATCACGTGTGATGGGCTCAGTACTGCGGGTCTGAGGTTTGGCTCGAGCATGGGCAACTTTGTGTGCTCTTCAGCCATGATAAAACCATCAGCGCTGTCCAACCTCATCCTGAGGGCAGGGAACCACTGTCGTAAGGTCTTGTTTGACTTGTTTCTCTGTGATATTTTGATTTCTTCTGTAGAGCGTCATGAATGATAGACCGTGTTCTGCAGGGCTGGGGGGAGCACAAGCCCAGAGCAGAGATGTATAGGGGCTGCGTGGACAATGGTTGAACAAGTGGGTTAGAGACCGAGACAGACGTAGGACAGTCTGGACCTCAATTATAGTCATGATCTTAATGTTTGCAGGCTGTCTTTACTTGGGTAAATGAATCACCCTTTTCTCAACTGTAAAATGGAGATGATACTTCCTTCCCACACCTCCCACTCTTGTTCTAAGAGTTAGAGAACAGTGAGTCGAATATCGTGCCTGGGTTCTAGTAAATGCACCAAAGATGGTGGTGGTATCCTGAGTGTGACCCCTGCCTGCTGGGTGTTTGCACCCCTGGAACACTCTTCCTGAGACCGTGGGCTGGACCTAGTGATTCACTTCTCACAAAGAGAAGGTGGCAAAAGTGGGATGTCACCTGTGTGGCCAGGTTGCACCAAGGAGGCTTTGGCTTGGGTGTCTTCCATCTTGGGTGTGTGGCCCGCTCTCCCTTGAGCTACCTGCCCAGAGGAAGCAACTCCACTCATGGAGTGAGCTTGTGGGCACATTCCTCCAGTCCCTTCCTGTCATCGTCCCAACCACACTGCAACCTGGAGCCATCCGTAACCAGCGGAGCCACGTACACTGTGACGTAGTTACACGGTGGTTGTTTCAGGAGATACAGAGTCTCTGGGGTGATCTGTTACAGAGCGATGGCAGACCAACACGACCCCAGAGCTGGGGCTACGGAGGGCGGTGTGGGGGCCTGCACGGCACGCCACGGAGGTGGCAGATGGAGAGTACTCTAGGAGGCTCCCTGGTTTTCTGAGGAGATGAAGACCTAATTCCTCAGTGCAGCTCTTCATAGCAGCCCACACGTCCCTCTCCTGGGACCCAGAGTCCCAGTCACGCTGCCCCTGTTCCCTGGCCCTGGAACCCTGCGCAGCCTTCTGCCGTGTTTGCTGGCCTGCGTCCTCTCAGATGGGAACTCGGACCTCCGCTCTCAGAGGCCTTCTCTCTTCTTCTCCTCTGACGTGCGGTCGGTGGCCTGCTCTCGCTCTCTTGGCACGCTGTGCTATCTTAATTATAGTTCTGATCACTGCTGCTCAGTTGGCATGTCCGGGACTTGATTCTCTCCACAAACTGTGGGTGTGCTTGAGGGTGGTACGGAGATGGGAGCAGCCTCGTCAGGCCAACCACAGAAAGTGTAGTGGTTAAAACGACCTACATTTGATCTGCACACAGACACAGAGAGACAGTCATGCATCGTCATGTACGTGGAGCAATTTTGTTCCTTGCTATTTCCCAAAGCTCTTGGTATTTCCTTTGGTTGAGGTTACAAATGGAAGGGCTGGCTGTGAACTCTGACTCCACGGTTACAAAGTTGAGGCTGGGTATGAGTCTTGAGCTCAAGACAGATTGGACCAGAGCCAATGGTAGAGGTAGGACCACATGTTACTGCTCAAATCTCAAATTTATCTGAAAAGCCCTTAACGGAGTCCTAACGCAAAGGTCAATGCTAGGGTCCATGTTTTGTCCTAAGCATCCCATGGAAAATGTGCTTTTTTGAGTCTCATTGTACAAATCCAGTAACCTGAGCCCAGCATTCGTTGTCTTTCTCACTTTTTTGTCCAAATGTGTGTTAATGACAAAGGGCTAGGGCTGCTTGAATGAAGGTCCCCGCAACTCCTTTAAGAACCCCAACTCCGACAGAATTAATTGGGAGCCGTATTTTCTAGCATGGGATCTGAGACTGCTCAAGTCAGTTTTCCAAGGTTGAAAAGGGAAACGGAGAGCGGATTCTGTTATAGAAGGAGACTTAGAACTAGGGCAAGTGTCTGGAAAATTTCTAATGAGATCTGGTTATGAAGTTGATGCTGACCAAGTCAACAGAAGCATTCCAAAATCACTCAGTTAATGTTTGGCAACAAAGCCTTGAAGAGAGGTAGTGAACTAGGTTTGAGCTTCTGGTTGTGGTGGGTGCGGGCAAGGAGGGACAGGGCTTCGGGGACTAAGTCTTGTTCATCCTTGTATGCCCCCCATAGTAGGTGGTCAATAAACGTTGTTGAATGTTGGAACCCAAGATCCTCACTTCTGGGTCCCGGTAAAATCTCCATAGTCACTTCCAACTAATTTATAATGTAGATCACACACTTACCGAATCTACTTTAGAATATCATTTGCAATTTATATCCTGTGAAAGTATGACATCAGATTTCACGGTCTTCTCCTGTTCTTGTGTGTTCCTTCGTTGCTGTAGTAACTGAGTTGCCATGGATTACGCTGCAGGAGTTGTAGGGGTCAGCGAAGACCAGAGCCCTGTCATTCTTCATTCAAAGGCAATTGTCCCTGAAAAATGTGACTTGCTTCAATATTTAAGACCCGGGCACTGATATTAAACTGGAATGATCCTCCGGTTAAAAACCAATAATTAACCTTGTCTTCAACTCCAGATCGCACTTTAATGGCAATTTCATAAAGTGGACATTCCTCTTGTCTTTCATTCTTGAAATCCTGGGTAGGTTTTAAATAATGCATCTCCTGGAAAAGTACACGGATAATCGTTGTGACATACTTTATGTCATTATCTAAACCCTCGAGACCTCGCTACCCGGCTCTTCTTTCTGAGGTAATTGCACACATCTTGGGAATATAAGAGATGATGTTAACATTCAGGGCACCGTCCCTTTGAAAGGATTCACAGCCTACCGTGAAGCACTGTCTTGATGCCTCTCTGCAAAATTTCTTCTTAGACAAGTATAGTGTATTCCGTTTCTAAAGAATAACTCCCCCTCCCTCCCCAAATCACAATCCCCGATGTCACGGATTTATAATATATACCCCGATAGCTCTTGTAATTTCAAAATGGGATTTCACAACTTGATCATATTATAATAAAACCTATCAGATGATAAATGAAGACCATCTTTGAGTCACACGAGAAACCAGTACAGTCTTACTACTTCTCACTCTTTTCCTCACCAAGAGCTTCACGGACTGTGGGGTAAAACATCCTTAGGCAGTTGCTTCTGTTTTTTTAATGCCACTAGTGTCAGATTCGGTACTCACATGAGAAACGTGTAAAATGCTGTTCTCTTTTAACACAGGGATTTGATGTTTCTCAAAATTTCAGGTTCTTTGGACAGGCCACCTCAGAACGTGGTCAAATAATGTGACCTATTTTTTAGAAGCAAAATCAACAAGGGAATATATATGTGTGTCTCATTCATATATGAACAGGCCAGTAGGATTATTTCTGCAGGCATGTTTAGAACTTCTGTCATGTTAAAAGTGAATTGATTACACAATTTCCGATCATTTAAAAGAAGCCTCCAGTTGTTGCTAATAATCAACAAGTTTTACAAAAGCTCTAAAAAGTCATGTTCCAAGTCTTCCTACATCTGTTTTTTAGAGGGGAACAAGTGATTTCTCTGTCTTTTTAGGTTTGAGCGTAGGTGATGTCACACTCAGTAGAATGGGACACATGTTATTGACGTCAGGAAAGGAAATGATTTCAGGTTTCTCAGTTATTAAATACATTGGTTGCATGACAGAAAATTAGTTTCCTTAGGAAAAAAGAAATTTCATTCTTTCTATGGAACACAGAGAAACTCCAGGTAAGACACTTGATTTATGTGAGTGTCTAATTATAACCATGATCGAGAGCGTTGCAAGTGAGTTTTGCCACCTTTTGTCTAGCTTGGAGCCTGCTTCCGTATTTTAGCGAGAGTGCAGAACCCAGAAAGACACTGGAAAACAGAGCTCAGATTCCCTATACAAAGCTGATTCCCTCCTCCCCCTGACCTCTGCTCTCCACTCCGCCACAGTTTTCACGAAGCCAAGCAGATGGGCCGTGTTCTGTTTAATAACCCAAAGAGCTGACTCATTATTCTGAATTGTCAGAATTGTTTTTGCTTTGCATTCACATGGTTTCAGAGGATGAAAACAATTGGCAGTTTTAAATGCCTCTGCGGATATCACTTCCCCCACTCTTGAGATACCTCGCTTTGATAGATCTAGTTCTTAGAGATGGGGGACAGAGAGGTTGTCCTGTTTCTCCTGGATCATCGCATACTTACACGAAACATATATTCATACTGTGTGTGCATTCTTTAAAAATTAGCTCCAACAAATGTGGTCCTCACACCCCCAACCCTCCTTCTCCTCTGTTGTCCTGCTGGTGTCTCCTGTTGTATACAAGACCTACTCTTTGATGTCCACGGGAGATCTAGGGCAGCAGAAAGAGGTAATTTAGAGGCATAAAAAGGAATAAGAAAATCAAATTGAAGGTTCGCCTCAATTAGCTGAGAACAAAATCATAGAGGGCACCCACGGTTGCTTCGTTATGGACACATACTCGCCAAATGCACGTCTGTACTTATTTTAATTATGGACATTATTATTTTATAATTGTCCTTTTTTCCCCCTTCAGGTACAAATCAGCCCTCTGTTCGGCACAATCTTGTTTTCAATATGTTAGTGAAGAAGAAGAAAAAAATCAAACATGTAGTTATACGAAATTAGCAATTCCTTAAAATCTCACTTTGTTTATAGGAAATCATTTGATTCTAATCCACGTCCAAGTGTTTAGGTTTGAGCAAGCGCTTAGTAAGAGGCTCCTAATGAAATATTACTCTCTAAAACATGCATGCTTTTATCTTTCAACTGCCTCTCATTCCCTAACTAGCCTTTCTTTTTTTTTTTTTTTCCTTTCTTCTTTTTTTTTCTACTAGGCTGCCGCCCGAGTGGCACTTCCTGAATGACATTTCAATAGAACTTTCCAAATACAGTGTAACAAAGAGATCAAGGCCCGCTGGGAAGATAGAGCAGATTTTTTTTTTTTTTAAAGAAATGAATAGTTTTAATTATGTCTTTTCTGCCTACCCGGTAGAACCTCCCAGCCTCCACCCCCACATCAAATCCCAAGTCAGCAAACAGAAAAACATTCAGACCCACTTCTTCCTACCTTTTCACCGACAAGTTTTAAAATGATTTAGGCCTCCAAGCAGGTGCATTGTGGCCTGCGTGGATACAGTCTGGGTCCCCTGTCCTCTGCCGGCTCTTTGCCGAGAGAGAAAAAGAGAGAGAGAGAGATAAGCAGACCTCCTACTGTTCAATTATGATCTTGTTTTCAGTCATGCCCCCAGGATCCATAGCAATCTCTACAACAGCTTGAGAAATGGACTCGTTTTAAAAGAAGAGCCGGCTTTTACGGCTCCAGATGACTGTAAACCTTCGATTATTCAGGCTGCGCAAAGGGTCAAGTCTTCATTTGAGTTCGTCTTTTCAGTACCTCGCAAGTATCCAGAAGCAGTTATGAGCCTCAATTACACTTCTTTCAACTGTGAGCATAATTGCAAGAGGAAGTCAACTGCCTCGTAGGTCCACACCGCTTTCACATCGCTGAGGAGACAACGGGAAAAATCTGAAATCGAGGCATTTCGAATGTTCACACTTGTTTTGTTGGCTTGTCTCAGCGAAGGCACTTTTGATGAAGATTGGCAAGCCAGGGTGGGTTGCTTGAAATATTGGTTTTCAAAAATTTTACAAACCGACGCATGCATATGTACAAGGATCAGCCACTAGAAAAACAACAATCCTCTGGAAGCAGTCTTTTGACAGTCCACGAACTTTGAGTGGAGATAAATATTTTATGAAAACAAACAATTGTAGTATTCAGTTAAAATTTCTTGGGCAAAATTCCAAAGTCTCTCTTATTTGAGAGTCCTTTCCAAGATTACGATGGCTCCCTCTTTTTAAGTCGATATTTGTTAGTACACTTGTAGGGCCGTGGTGTCACGGAGTAGAAGCCCTGTTTGCATCGAATATTCTTGCAGTTCTATGTCCAAAACAAGTGTGAACATTCGAAATGCCTTGATTTCAGATTTTTCCCGTTGTCTCCTCGGCGACGTGAAAGCGGTGTGTACCTACGAGGCAACTGACTTGCTGTTCCAACCATGTTAGATCCTTGGATCAAGCAAAACTTTGTCACTTGGAGTGAGGCAATTGAGCCTTCTGGGTCTCATTTTCTTTTAGCTCAGAAATCCCGTTAATCTGAGCTTGCCTTCAAAGGTACACTTTATAGAAAGACCAAGAATTTAGGTACCCCTTGAACCTGTTCATAACAGCTTTTACTTAAAGCACAATTGTTTGAATTTAATTCATATTAGGTTTCATGGTAGATGGAAGGAACATGGCATGAATTTAATAGATAGCTATTAGGTTTGTAAATGGAGCACCACCCTGAATTCTTGTAGCGCAAGGGGGAAGAAAGAAGTGTAGGGTGAAGTCAGCAGAGTTTACCGGGGATGCTGTTTGCCTCTCTGTGTCCCCTTTATGACTTTAACGTCTGCTTCACCTCACAGCAGCTTTCTTCCCCTTTGATTCCGAACACATACCTACGTGTGCACTCATGTACGCCTGCAGACACACCGGTGCACACACGTACACTCTCCCCCCCAGTTCCAACCAGTTCTGCACAGTCCTATGGCCTCCTGCTATTTTCTTGTATCTTAACTGGCTCTTAAGTGTAAGTATGAGAAGCTGACTCTTTCTAGCTGTATAAAAAGATCTAATTAAAGGAATATTGAGTAGATCACAGACGTCTTGGGAGGGCTGCAAAACCAGGTTCAAGGCCAAACCCCATGGAACCCTGCCCTAAACCACAACCATTAGAAGCAACTAATGAGAAACCACCTCTGCTGGCCTGCTACACACCGTCACCTCCCCTTGCTCCTAGCACCAGGAACTCCATTCGAAGATTCTGGTGCAGCCGCTGTGGCTGGTGTCTGTTGCGGAGTCTGTGTGGGTCTATGCGACCAGAGAAACTTAGGCAACATGGCTGTGTTCTCACGGTGTGTTCTTGTGCTTCAGGAGATGGGAGACAATCTAGTCTCCTGGGCTCTATTTTGGGATGCAGGATCCTCAATTTTGAAACTCTCCCACACATCATGTCCAGGCTTTCAAGAAGGTCCTGGGCCTAACAGAAATTCAAACAACGATCCCTCATTCTTAACAATCCATCCATCCACCCATTTACACATCCCTCCATCCCTCCATCCATCCCTCCATCAATCTATTCTTTACTTTAACAAACATTTATTGAGCACTTGCTGTGTGACAGGAAAAATACTGGGAGCTCTCAGTGCAAACAAATAAGGCACAGTTACAACTCTAAAGCTCTCCTCATCGAATGAGGAAGGGAGATGGGTAAGCAGATGTTTGTGGCTCAGGGTGGTGTGTCCTATGGCCTAAATAAAGCACAGGCTGGTTGGATGGGAGGCACACGCCTGTCCTTCCGGCCTTCCTTGAAGTGAGCTTGGGGCCCTGTGACGAGTTCTAGCCTCAGGACACTGAGCTATGGGCTGTGGTACCAGGATCCTTCCCCACTCCCTTTCTTCCTCTTTGCGGAAGATGGCGACCAGGCCCATATTGGGCCCTTTGTGTAAGCCATCAAAGTCTTTGGGGTGTTTTCGTTGTCACAGCTAGCATTAGCTATCCTAAATAAAATAGAGGACACGTGGTAAATCAGGAAAGCTAGGGTTATCCTGGAGAAGAGGGACTTGAAAGTATCCCCTTGAAATAATTCAGTGTAGCTGGAGTCAGACAGATGAGTCTGGAGAGGAAATCAGAGGCCAGGTCTCAGAGGACTTAAGTCTGTCTTGCTAAGAATTTTTTTTTTTTTTTTCCCCCTTGAGGCTCTGGGGAGACGCTGAAGAATTTTAATACCTTTTCCACCTTTCCACCTGGGAAACAACTTACCAATATCCTCTGCAGAGCTCAGCTAATCTGATACACTGAAATCTGCTTTAGCTAATAAAAGAGGATCGATCTTTCAGCCTTCCTGACTTTACCAGCTCAAATATGCAATGCTTTAATAAGACGCACTTAGCCCTTGAGTATCAGGCTTGCTTCGGATGGAGAGCAACTTGTGTGAAATCTGCGGCACTCTTCAGATCATAAGTAGTGTCTCATTTATGAGTCAGCCTATGCACCAGCTTTCAGGAGGCCAAAGGTAAGACACAGATAGATTTATAGAGCTTTTAAAATGAGGCCGAAGAAGCTAGACCAATTCGCAGTAGCATTCACCTTGGCTTTAAAGCATTTTATGAGGACTGTATGTTTTTCACATACAACACATGACCTATTGAAAATGAATTTTCATCCTTGGGGGGAAAAGATATCAATAGGAAACTTACATTTTATGATACAAAAAAAGGCATAAATCCTAAATATTTTGAGTGAATGTTTGAGGAAAAGATACAATTCGAAATACTTTATTTTACCATTTATCAGCAAAAGAAAAAAATCATAGACTATTAACATTATTTTAACGTGTATATTTTATTAAAAATCAACACCTTCTTGAGATCATAGCTTCTCCCTGACGTTTTGAATCATTCCTTTGTCACATCTTCCTCAAACAAGTTAAAAGTCATACACACTAAAAGCAAGTTTGAGGTCCTAGGAATTTTACACTCAGCTCTGTTAAAGACTATCACTAACTGCATGAAAGGGCTATGTTTATATTCTATCTCTATTCTCATTGACTTTATATAGTTGTGGATGAATTTAGGTGTCTATTGGGCAACCATTGCTAGGTTATGTTTGGGAACAAATGACCCCAGAATCTGGGAACAAAGACTCGCTTCTTACTCTTGCTGCTGGTTGACTCAGATTCTGTGTGTCATCTTCCTTTCAAGCCCAGACTGAGCGATTGGCCACCCAGTGGGACATATATACCGTTCATTGGCTCATACAAGGCAGATGACCAAGCCGGCATCTCATAGAAGGAGGAACGTGCCTATCAAGAAGGGCAACAAAAGGGTGCCAGGGTGGCTCAGTGGGATAAGCCTCTTCCTTCAGCTCAGGTCATGATCTCAGGTCCTGGGATCGAGTCCCGCATTGGGCTCTCTGCTCAGCAGGGAGCCTGCTTCCTCCCTCCCCTCTCTGCCTGCCTCTCTGCACACTTTTATGATCTCTCTCTGTGTTAAACAAATAAATAAAATTAAATTTAAAAAAAAAGAAGGGCAACAAAAAACTGGTGAACATAATGTTTCACAATGTATAAAAGCATTTTTTAAATATGCATGGAAATAATAGCTTTCTTTCTCTTTTTTTCTCCTCTAGCATTAGTTCACTTACTATCATTTCTCTACTTCAGTTACTAATTGAGGAAATTGAACTCAATCTACACAGATACACCAAATAGTGCTTACCTTTAACACTTGAGAGACGATGCTAATGAGGTACTAAGATCGGTTAGCAATCTACGTACCTTCCTGCAAAGATTTGGGAGGGTAGTGGTTATCATCAGGGGTGAGATCATTTGTACCATCGACTAGATAGATGCCCACCAGTGAAGACCAGTGAAAGGGTTGAGCGCAGTCTCTAGTCATTGTCCCAGGAGTCAAACTTGGAAAAAAAAAATCCATGCGTACAGCTTAGCAGCACACTCAGCAAGTATTCTAAGTATTCTTACAACTAAAGTGATTATTTCCCTTTAGTCATTTATCCAATAAATATTTATTGTCTCCTTTGCGTCATACACTGTGACTATGGCTAGCGTTGAAGGTGCAGGTATGAAAGGCATCATCTTGGTCCTCGGGGCATTTTCAGTTTAATGAAGAAGAGCGGTAAGCAGGGCAGATGGCCTGGTGGACAGATGAGGGAGGGGAGTGGATATACAAGAATTCTGCCTGACGAACTGTCGAGAAAAATTGGGGCAACGTATCTAGGAAGAGAGGACAAAGTGTTTTTAAATAGAAGAAAATACATTAGTAAGCAATTCAAGATGTCACCGTCTTTCTTGTACTCCAAACATAGGCAGTGGTGTTATTGTTGTGTGGGTACAGAGTTTCTGTGTAGGGAGACGGAAGGTTCTGGAGACGGGGGCTGGTGATTGGCTGCACACGTGGTCAATGTACTTCATGCCACTGAGTGTACACTTAGAAATGGTGGAAATGGCAAAGTTTTCTGTCACATGTATTTTAGTACATTAAGATAATTTTTTAAAAAAAAACAGGGTGGGGTGTTTGCCATGGTAAATGTAGACACCCCCTGAAACAGACCTAATGTGAAAAGCCACCAGAATTGTGAACATTCCCTGAGATGGACAGAAAGGAATTTGAGGGGCTTAATGATCAATGTTTCCATTGTGAAAAGAGATGAGATTTCTGGGTGACCGTGGAGAGACTGCAGGAGAACTTGGGCCAGAGAAGTTGGGGAGGGATCTGAGGTAAGTTGGAGAGCAAGTCAGTCCCCTGTTAGCAAGTGGATGCTGAGTTACATGGGTGGTCCAGTTGATGTCAACATGCTTGTCTCCAGGCAGATATGGCAGCACCTCCCTTGGCTTCTGGGTCTTCTCATCCTTACCCCCAGTGGAAGAGTCTTCTAATGTGATAGAGGGAAGACAGAAGTTAAGTCCAGGTCAGAGTCCAATCCGCATGTAAGGTGAAAGTAGCTAACGCTCCAACTTATTCCTGAAAATCCCTTGTGGTGATTCCGTATCTGTGACTTACATACTTTCAACAAACACAAGAGTCTGGGATGGAAAAGGAACAGTGTTTCTAGGGTTGAGCAAAGGGGGACAGCGTCATCATCATCCAATCAGTCTCAGTGAGTAGAATGGTCAGCATCAAGTTGTATCATTTTGTAGGAAATCATATTATTATCTCATTGAGTTGTTACATTACACATATGTTAACTGAATGCTTTCACAAGGAAACTTCAATACAATGTGTCAGAGTTTTGTTGTTGGAGTCAAGCAGTATTAAGAGAGAAAGTTTTGAGGGGAGGATGAGCTGCTATTCTATTCTGAAGAATCAGAAAGATCTAAACTCTTCTTCAGCATTATTGCCGTTTGCTGATCTCAGTACCTGCCATTATCTTCCCATATGGTGTCGGCTCCTTGGCCTTAACCACATGCTTTGAGGGGTAGCGAGGGTGAAGGAAGAGGCAAGAAGGTCCATCAGGAGAAAAAGAAGCACCCGGGAACCAAACCAAGGCTCACCGTGTGACCCTACAGAAAACTAAACACACATTTCCCATAGCATCTTCTTTATGGATGTTTTCCTCTTCAGCGAGTAGTAAGACTTTGTCATTGTTGTTGTTTTTGAAATGGGCTGTTCATGCATTTTTTAAATATTTAAGATATAAACACTAGGTTAGACATGGTCATTTAATTTTCTTTTGTAGTTTCTATAGCTTAGAATCAAGAGTGTGGAAAACTCATGGTAAGTTGTCCTTGACTTGGCTCCTGATAAGATGGATTTTAAGGATGCAGGAATTTTGAGTGCTGGTAAAAATTTAATTGAAAGGGTTGGACAAATGTGGTTCCAGGATGGGCTGTTTGAAAAGTGTACTAATTAAGTCATCCTAATACCTTATAATTGATTACACTTTTCAGGTCCTGAGGGCTTCCAATTATGTTTTACATCCAGAAAGGGACTCATGAGAAATTAAGGAGGGGCTTAGGATCAGAGAGCACCCGGAGCCTTCCCAGGAGCGAGGCAGTGAGAGGTTGAAATAGAAGAAAGAATTTCTGAGTTTAAGATCTTGGAGGTGGAGCAGTTTCAGGTAATGATGAGGTCTGAGGTGTGGCCGTGAATGTGGGTGCTAAAGGAAGGGGTACTTGAAGGTCACTGGAAGTCACTGAAATGTGAAGCTTGGGATTTGCAAGGATATCAGAATAAATGGCCCCAGTGGGGTAGAGAAGGAGGTGGTAGACCAAACCCTCAAGGCATGTGGCTGAGGCAAGGATAGTCAGTGGTGACAGGCACATGGGGAGGGAAGGGCTACCTGAGTGTTGTTTATTCCAAGAGGCCAGTTGTGGAAGAGAATAATAGCCCAGGGGCTAAGAGGTGACAGGAACTCAGAATTCCATTCAGGTTAGTAAGAGCACAGGTATCAGGAGCAAATGATCGTATAGTTCCAGACGTTGTTGACAATAAAATGAAGATTCCCAAGGAAAAGATGCTGAGGTGGTGATAAACAAACAAATTAAAACAGCTGCAAACAGAGGGAGGTGGAAGGAAATTGGTTTCCATCTAGTAAGGCGTCTGAGTCTGGGTGTCTTGCAGTGGGTTGATTCAAAGTTCTAACCACTTCATTCCACAACCCGGGTTCTTCCCATTTTTCCTCTTGCCATATTTACTGTTTAGCTTGTTCTCAGATGAGTTCTACTTACACAGTGTAGAGAAAAATTGTGTTCAAAGTGCCCAAATGCTCCAGGAATTTAGGCAGGCCACACCCAGAAGGGGAAGACCGGTGTCCCTTCTTGGTTATCTGTATCAACAAGGAGACATTTATCCAGAGCCCTCAGATTTCTTACGTCATCACTGACTACCCTTGCATTGCCTGCTCCTAAACTAGTCACTGGTAGGGAGTATGAGGAAACCACACCAGCGTTGGGGTTTCCCATGAATAGACTACAGGGTGTATGAAAGAAATGGAAGTTGTGCGAACAAAGAGGGATTGTTGAGTAGGCAACGAATGACATTAAACCACACCCTCTCCTCACACGTATATTATTCAAAACCAATTGCACTGACATATGTTATCAACTGTTTACATCAATATATAATTGTAATCTATTCCAATTCGGTGTGAGCTCCTGTTGTTTCACCAAAATTCCTCTTGCTGAAGTCACTAATGATTTCCATGTTGCTAACACTACTGGATCCCTCCCTCTATGAATCTTCCTTGACTATATTGCATTGATTTGCATGTTAATCTCTGAGAGAGTCTTCTCTTGGCTTCTGACACATTATGGCCTTCTGCTCTTCTTCCTCCTTCTCTGGTTACTCCATGTATTTTTACTTTGCTTGTTCTACACCAGTGGTTCTCAGCTGAGGCTTATTTTGGCCCCAGGGGGCACTTAACAAGACCTGGAGAGCTTCGGTTGTCACAACTGAGGGGGTGCTGGTAACATCTAGTGGGTAGAGGCCAGAGATGTTGCTAAATGTCCTGCAATGCACAGGGGAGCCCCCCACCACAGAGAACTATGTGACCCCAAATTGTCAGCAGAGCCAAGGTTGAGAAATCCTGCCCTGCAGTGAGCTTTGTCTGGTAGAGCTCTGCGAGCTCAGTTTTGGACCTTCTTGTCTTCTCTTTCCACCTTCCCTCCCTAGAGTCTCAGCTTTCCCCATAGTTTTAAACACAGTTTATGAGCCTGCAAATCCCAGTCTTATGTGTTCTAACTTCATCTTTCCTGAGTTCCAAATCTAGACGTTTACCTGCCTACCTGAAAGTCATGCCCGCGTACCTCACAGGTATCTCAAACTCAGTCTTCCCTAAACATATTTGGCCCTTCATGTTAAATGCGCTCCTCTTCCTCTCCCTTCATTTCAGGAGAACTAACACCATCCACACAGCCGTGCAGAGTGGAGGCCCCTGAGCCATTCCCGAAGCTACTGTCCTATCACCCATCAGCCCATGTCTCTAGTCCATCTGTGAGTCCTGTTGGTTCCATTTCCAAAACACATCTTGACTCAGGCCATTTCCCTCCATCTCACTGTACGCCCCCTCCCCCTGTCCCAGCCCTGTCTCCTCTTACCTGGACTCCTGGAATAGCTTTCTCACTGTTCTCCAGGCATCCATCCGGCTTCTAACCCATTCTCTGCCCAGGAGCTTGGTGGACCTGTAAGAAATGTGAATCAGCCCATGTTGCACCCACCACACCTGGAATGAAAACCCTAAAATCCCCAAAACAGTCCACATCATCTTTCTCTAGTTCCATTTCTTGACCCCGCTATATTTGTGTAGGGCTGTTGTAACAAAGTACCACAAACCATGTGACTTGTACCCCAGAAATTTGTTGTCCTGTAGTTCTAGAGGTTGGAATTCTGAGGTCGAGTTGTGGCAGGGTTGGTTGTATGAGGCTGGGAGGAAGAATCTTCTCTAGGCCCCCCTCCCTGGTTTGTAGATGGATGTCTACTTGTTCCTCCTTTATGCCTGTCATTTCCCCACATTCCCTCTTTCTATAGGGACACTAGTCATACTGGATTAGAGATCATCCTTATGACCTCATTTTAAGTTGACCACATCTGTAAAGATTCTGTTTCCAAATGAGGTCACATTTACAGGTTGCAGGGAATAGGACTCCAGTATATGGATTTTGAGGGGACACAATTAACCCATCACACCCTTCCTTGCTCATTCAGGACTTTGATATGTGGAAGTTGGGGGAACTGGTTGGGTTCCTCCTCAGCCAAGGGAATCTGCAGCTCATGCCAGTGCAGGATTCACTAATTGTCCATCAGAAAATAACAATTGACTCTGTGCCATGAGCAGTAAAGGCAGCTTTTTATGAACCCACAAAGGTTATGCCTTTGAATGTCAAGGTTCTTTTAAATAAAGATTCATGAAACTTGCACACTTACGTTTGATGAGGCCAAAACATATATAGACTAAGTGCACGTGAAATTTCTTTGCTTTTTCTTGGCATTATATCAATTCATTTTGTTAATACAAATTACAGCGATCAGAAGAATTTCTCTCTCTCTCCTCCCACCTGTACGTACCTACCTAAAATATATGTATATCACCTACGAAAATGAATATATTACTACTAATTTAAGTGACCAAGTGATTTAGCAGAGACGATTTTTGGTATGTAAAGTCTATGGAAGGTGGTTTCTTTCTGGGTGGGGCAGAAGGGGCATGTTGGCTTGTACATGTCCAGCTCACAGATAGCAGTGTCTCCATTGGACTGAGAAAGTCAAGGAGAAAGAGTTGTACCAGTCTTTCGATAGCTTCCACTGATCCATTAAACTTAAAATAGATTAATCTCTAGAGACAGTCAACTTCCCGGACCAGCAATTACAGTGAAAGATGGCAAGCCCAAGACATCCATTTAATGGAAACCTACAGCCCGATATAGCTCCCTCCATAATTCTGCTTCTCATCCTGGGCAGGCCAGCATCCCCTTCTCTGCTGCCAAGTGTTCCATGCAACTTGTTCTCGCCTTCAAAAGGAGAGAAGAGTGAGTTTATGAACTTTGCAAGTGGCTCCTCTGAAAATGAAGCAAACTTGGGATACTTTGAAAGATAATAAATTATCTTTAAAAAAAAAGAGAGAGAGAGAGAGAACCCAGGAAAATAAAATAATGTTTAGATGACACATAACAAGTTTGACCCATGGATAGTTCATTTGAAGGGACAGCACCACGACTGAGACCAAATAGGTCCAATTTACTTGAAGAAACAAAGCAAAGAAACATATGTTTTTTTTATTTTTATAGTCTGTGTCATGAGAAATTTATTCTGAAGCAAACTCTATCAGATTTGTCAAGAGGAGTTAAGCTCGGATTCATACTTCAGTGCTAGACTTCAGAGAAACTTTTGTATACTGCACAGAGAATAGTGAGTAGAGCAGATTTCCATTCACTCACTCTTAAAAATTCATTGAGAGAGGTGCCTGGGTGACTCAGTTGTTAAGCGTCTGTCTTCAGCTCAGGTCATGGTCCCAGGGCCCTGGGATCGTGCCCCGCGTTGGACTCTCTGCTCAGCAGGAAGCCTGCTTCTCCCTCTCCCACTCCCCCTGCTTGTGTTCCCTCTCTTGCTGTCTCTCTCTCTCTCAAATAAATAAATAAAATCTTAAAAAAAAAAACACAAAAAACCAAAACAATTCATTGAGAGTTGCGTATAGAGCGAGATAGACAATGTGCTTTTAAGGATTCGGGGAAGGTTGGAACTGAAGTGGTAATTCAGAAATAATCAGATCCTATTCCCATTCCTGAAGGAATTGAGATCTAGAGAGATGTTTATTTCTTGGTCAGGCTGTGCTAAAGTAGTTACGAAAGCATACTCTTCCTGCCGCTGGAAACATTCCACGAGGTGTCTCATCTAGGTAGTAGCAACGTCTCAGGGAATCTGGCCGCTCTTCAAAGCCTTTCGGAATCCTGTGCATGTTCCCTGGGCTGCTGCTGGGTGCTAAGCCCTCTCTGCAACTTGTCAGTTTGTTACTTTGCAGGACGGTGAGCAAGACCCATGCCGTCAGCTCGCGCTCTCAAGCGTGTGTGTGTGTGTGTGTGTGTGTGTGTGTATTGAATGCTCTGCTTGCTATAAAAGGGCATGTGGGTTTGGGCTCAAAACATTATTTTTGACTATTTATAGAGACTCTTTGAAGTTTTGAAATATTCTAGAGTTATGTATACGTATGTGAATATTACAATTAAAGGCAGTAGGTGATGATAAAGAATTGAACTTTAAATAACAATGAAAAAAAAGCCTGACAGTCAAATCTAAGATTAAGTACAATGCTTACCTTTCTTCTCGGTGTATGATTCTCTTTCCTCTTCCAAGTCCTCTTTTATGTGTCAAGATCCATATCATTAGCCAATCATGTATATTTACTATTCAACATATATTTTGCTAGAGTGACTAAGCATTATTTACAACTTTCCTCAACCTATTTGACTGCTTCTTACTAGCTTCTGCCCTGTAATTGCTTCCTCACACCTATTGTTGGTAAATCAGAGTCCGTCTAGATGCAGCGGCTGTAGAACAGTGAGGGTCTTTAACAGTCATATTGACCATTGAATGAGCATTCAGTGACCATGACCATGAATGACCACGAAGTGTCATATGGAATGAATGCGATTACCCCCATCCCCACTCCCACCCCCGCCGTGCGCTGGAACATTCATCAAGGTGCTTGTGTCTACAGCTTCCATTTCACCTTCATGTCGTCTCTTTGAAGACCAGCGAAAAGAGAGATTTCGATTGTGATTGTGGGGATATCACCACGGTCAGCAGGATGTGGCAAGTAACACGTATATTTTGCGCGCTTACTCAGTGCCACAGGGAGTGACCCATGTTCTTAATATGTTTGCTCAGTTGGTCTTCACAACTTGGACCTTGATGCCATCCTTATCCCTGTTTCCGATCGAGGGAACTGAGGCAGGGAGCAAGGTCACGGCTAACCTACGGCAGTGTTGGCAGGTGGCTGCAGGAAGTGTGAGTCTGGGGCCTGGGCTCTAAAGCACTAAGTGCACAGATGATGTGCTAGGCTTACATGAATTTTTAAAGAAAATTATACTTTAATAAAATTATTACTATTTTCTTAAACAAGCCATTTCAGTTCTATTATACCTCGATGGAATATGTGAGCCGACAAAACAAATAAACAAAACAAAACAAAAACGGAAACCAAACAAAAACAAAAACCAATCCCAGTGTAATATTCTGCTCCTGAGCCTCCAGACTGAGTACAGTGTTATTAACACCACAAGTCTGTGGCGTTGCTCTGGGCCTTCTCCTGCTTAGGACTTTCCAAGAGCCATCTCCTTGTTCCTGTGGGGGAACGGATAAGCTCTAGAACAATAAGCTGTAAGGTGACTACTAGTGCTTAAAAATAATAGGGTCTTGGGGACGCTTGGTTGTTTCAGTTGGTTGAGCTTCTGACTCATGATTCTGGCTCAGATCATGATCTCAGGGTCGTAAGATCGAGCCCCTCATCGGGCTTCTTGCTGGGCCTGGAGCGTCTGCCTCTCCCTGCACAAATAAATAAAACAAAATATACTTTTTTCCCTCCTCAAATCAAGATTCAATCCTATCGTCATGCAGACGATGGCCTAATGATTTTTCTGTTACTCCCAAGGCAGGTGTATAACTGCTCAGTACAACATCAGTGTCTTCTCCTGTTACGAATGTGAGACTTCACGCGTTATTGAATGGGAACTAAGGAGGGACGGTTTCGCCCGGGGTAGGGAGGTAAGATTATTTCCATTAGAGGGGTGGCTTCCAAAGAACATTCCAGCATCAGACTCTTCTTACTGGTGACTTCTTCAGGTGGTACTTCCAGCATGCTCCTGGCAGTGACCGGGGGTCCTGGGCCACACGCGGTGCTCACCTGATACCCACCAGCGTGGGGCGCAATCCCGGGCACCTGCACAGTAAGTGGGTTTAGGTATTTGTCAGTTGTCTGGCTGTCACGGTAAGCTGCAAAAGAGAGACGCAAATCATGATTCTTCTAAAAACAACCACTAAATATTTGTTATTACCAATCAATCAATGAATAGGATTTTCTCACTGCTTCCTTTACTCCATGAGAACAAGGAAGGGGTTTAGGCATTTTCATTTGTTCTTTCAAACCCACATGTGTGTCTCGAGTAAGGTAAAGGAGGCCTTGCTCGGGTGGGCACAAGGTCTGCTGGTCTCAGAGGCCCGCACGCTTTCTCAAAGGCGCCTGCTGCATGCCGGGGCCTTGTGCAGCGCCTACCGTTTTTGTTCAACTTTTAGAGAATTCTTGCTCTTGGCGAAGCACTGGGCTCGGAGCCTGGGAGGGGACATACAACATGAAATGAGGCACAATCCTTGCGGCAGAGGATGTGTACACAAAACGGTCAAGACTTTGCCCGGGTCTTGGATGGGAGAAGGCTCATTCTCTGGGTGGCCAGTGGTCAAGTTGGCAACGTGAAAGAAATTCTCGGTTACTGCACAGCTTTTGCTGTACCGGTCCGCTTGGGCGGCCGCAACGCAGCACCACACACTGGGTGGCTTAACCAACAGAAATTTGTTTTTTTCAGTTGTGGAGGCTGAAAGTTGGCGGGCTTTGTTTCTTCCTGGCTTCTCTCCTTGGCTTGTAGATGGTTGTCTTCTCCCTGTGTCTCCATGCGGCACTTTCTCCGTGTGTGTCTATGCCTTCCCCTCTTCTTTTGAGAACACCAGTCAGATTCAACTCCTCTGACCTCTTTTTACCTTAATTACCTCGTTAAAGACGAGATCTCCAAATATAGTCACATTCTGAGCTATTGGGAGTTAAGCTTTCAACCTATGAATTTTCAGGGGACACGATTCATCCCATAACCTATGCCAAATACTTTATATCTATCATTACCTCTTTTACTCCTTATAAAACCCCCCCAGAGGAAATGACATCACTGTTTTTTGCAGACAAACAAATCAGGGAGGTAAAAGACATAGGTACCCAGATCCAGGGCTTTCTAATGGGGTCTGCCCTTCCCTGCTGAGTAGATGACTTTGGCTAAGCTGCTTTCACTCTGGGCCTTATAACAAGAAGTGGATGAGTTGTGGGGAGAGTCAGCCTGCTTCTTGTCTGTAGTGAGACCAAGAAAGTTATAGTCTCAATTCTTCAAGAACTCCATAAAGTTTTATATTCCTGGATGAGTATTTGATCACTTTATGCACCTGAAATATTTCACTGGACAAATAGTGAGACCCTTTTAGAAGATTTGTTATCAGTAAACAACCCTCTTGAAATTCAGTAACTTATCAATACAAGGGTCCCCTCCCCCGTCATGCTGATCACCATGAGGTCCCCTCTGCCTTATCCATGTCACCAAATCCTTCCTGGCTAAGTAAAGGCAACTAATTCTTGGAGGAACTGTCTGGCTGACCTCCGATGCCAGAGAAAACCCGAGATTTTGGTGAGTTAGCAGTCTGGGCACCACTGGCCCTCGTTTCTGACTTTTTGTCTTTCTCCACTCCTTTTATGTTTTTAATGATTAAATTGCTTTTAACTCCAAGTGTTGACTTATTAAACCACAAAATTCCACTTCTTAGGATGGAGATGTGTCTCGCAAATTGCCTGGGCCATTGTCAGTGCTTCGCACATCCGTGGTGCTGGGTCAGCAGCTGGTGTCCTGGGGTAGGTAGTCTCTTCACTTCCTGTGCAGAATCCCTGTTTCTCAGAGCTCAGAGATTTTTGTTGTGCTGTTGCTAAGGTTCTGTTATTATTTCTGAAACAATGAGAGTTTTTTTTAATGCAATTCTCCTTTATCCTAATAAATATTAGACAGAAAAGAATTGATTAAGATTCCTAACAAGGGGGCGCCTGGGTGGCTCAGTGGGTTGAAGCCTCTGCCTTCGGCTCAGGTCATGATCCCAGGGTCCTGGGATCGAGCCCCGCATCAGACTCTCTGCTTGGCAGGGAGCCTGCTTCTCCCCCTCCCCTCTCTCTGCCTGCCTGTCTGCCCACTTGTGATCTCTGTCTGTCAAATAAATAAAAATAAAAATAATATTAAAAAAAAAGATTTCTAACAAAGCACAGTATTTTTTTTAAAGATTTTATTTATTTATTTGACAGACAGTGCAAGTAGGCAGAGAGGCAGGCAGAGAGAGAGGAGGAAGCAGGCTCCGTGCTGAGCAGAGAACCTGATGTGGGGATCGATCCCAGGACCCTGGGATCATGACCTGAGCCGAAGGCAGAAGCTTTAACCCACTGAGCCACCCAGGTGCCCCACAAGACACAGTATTAAATGAGTTTTTAAACTTCTGATTCAAATAAGGAACCATGTACCCGATGGTTTCCTTCAAGAAATGGGTAGCTAACTTGTGCATAGGTGGGATTACTCTCATTTTCTGTCTGCCTTATAAACAAGGGCTTACTGCATTTATGTGTAAACACCTTTCCTGAAACTAGAACTCTTAGTGAGGACCGCTAGGAATTAAAGTTAAATATTCCATATTTCCAAGAAGACTCCCCCTCCCCACTCCCCACACCCCCGCCATGGCCTGCTGGGGTCCACTGGGCTTATCAGCAGCTTTTTGTGTGCAACAGGGAATGGGGGTGTGTGGCTAGGCTTTTAGGCAGCCTTCAGACAGGGGCCAGGCCTCCTCTTACGGGAAAACTACAGGATCCTGCAAAAATGCCAAGTAGCCAGAAGGGGAGGTGGCTTTCTAGAACCCGTTACAGTTTCCCTTCCCTCCCCCACTTATTTCTCACTATCAACAAGTAAAAAGGCCAGTCTTCCCTTTGCCGTTGGCCTCACCGGTCAATCTGGATAAGAGACAGGGTCTCCAGTGACCTCCAAGCCCTAGGGCTAAGCCCAGAGGTCGGAGGTCAGATGGGGTTAGGAATGTCCCCTAGGGGGAAGGATCCAGCTCACCTTTCCTTAGATGGCTCTAGGTGGGCTTTTGTTTGCCTCGAGGCCTTAGGAACCTTTGTGTTTAGCTGGGCAGAGCTTTTCACTGGTGTCTTACCCTGTGATCTGTCTGGAGCGCTCCAAATTCTGAATCTGGTTTGTTCCATTCAGTTTCCATTCGTGCAGCCTGGCTTGGCCTCGGAGTCCGGGCGTCGCACCGGTGAGCGCTGGTGAACAGCGCGGGGGACTCACAGGGTCCTTACGGCGTGCCAGGCTCTGTTCTGAGAGGTTTACGGTATCAACCTATGAATTGGAACCTGCAGCTTTCCACTGTTCAGGGGCTTCAGTCTTAGCGCACTCAGTATTTTAAGTTCAAGCAGCTCGGGCGGAGGGCGCGCGGGGCCCAGCGGGGCTGCGGGGCAGAGGCCGTCAGAGCCGCCTCCGCGCTGTCCAGGCTAAGGGAGCCGGGTGGGACGAGCGTGCAGGTGACTCTCTCCCGAGCGGATCTGAGAGAAGTCGAGAGAAGCACCATCAAGAGCCGCGGGCGGGGCTCGAAGCAGGGGGTCTACACTGGGATCTACAATGTATCCTATGAGGTTACATGGTATCCTGTAAGGAGGCAACTTTGGGGCAGAGCTTCCATCAGCAAAGGCTGCAAAAGGCAGAGAGGGAAGGGGAGCCTGATTTCAGAGGCTGGAAGGGCAGAAGTGATGGGCAGACCCTGGGCGAGAGCTCAGGGTCGGTGCGGAAGGACCGTGAGCAAGGCCGGCTCTGTGGGAGGGGGCTGGGGGCGCGGTGGACCAGCTCGGGTTGGAAGGTGAAGGATCTAGAAGTGGGGCCGGACGCAGCCGTGGGTTGGTGATGGGAGGCCACAGAGGGCTTGTCAGAGGGGCCGCGATAGTCGTAGTGAAGGTGAGGGAGGGTCAGGCGGGGGAGGAATAAAAGCCAGAGCCCAGAAGAAGAGTATAGGGGCCCCGTGATCGTCCCCTGCAGGGGCGAGGAACTCAGAATTCGGCGGGTGCGATGAAAAATAACAGGAGAGTTTAAAGGAGCTTCTGGGGGTTGGATCTCTCTGTATGAGGTGAAGGGGGGCAGGGTCAGATATTATTCTAGAATTTGCAAGGGTAGCATAATGGGGCTCTATTTATAGGAGTTGTGAACTTCGGCTGTGTGTGCGTGTATGTGTGCGTGTGCATCTGCTTGCGGGAAGGTCATTGTAGCTCGTCTTGGCTGTGTTGAGTGTGAGGTCCTGCTAAGACGTTCAGGTAGTCGAGTCGCCAAGAAGCCTAAGTTAGGTCTCTGCCAAGGAAAGTTTTACTGAGAAATGGATGCGCGGAGGAAGTAGAGTCACACAACTGCATCGCATTCTTCATATCAGCTTTATCAGGGGAATAAATTCCTGAAGAGGTGCGGAAGCATCATCTGGCCTTAATTATTCTCTATAATATGTGGAGATTGAGCTGTTTTGTGTCCTTTACTTTTGAAGAATCAATATGGAAAGTATTAGACACATATTCATTGTAACACTATTACTAGCTACGGAAAACACAATGTGCCTAGAGACAAAAACAACAATGACAAATATCACAGAAAAAAACCAAACCAAAAACTGCCCATAGACCTACCCCCTAAAGGAAAACACTATTAACTCTTTACTGCATTTCTTGTGTGGGTTGTTTTTTTATTTGTTTGTTTTGTTTGCCAATGTGGAGGTTTCTCCCCACATATTTCTAATCATATTGTAAATGCAATACAATTTGTTTTAAAGATTTATTTATGTTGACAGAGAGAGCAGGCGCATGAGCAGGGGAGGAGGGGCAGAGGGAGAGAATCCTAAATAGATTCCTTGCTGAGCACAGAGCCTGACACCGGGCTTGAGGCCATGACCCTGAGATCATGACCTGAGCCCAAACCAAAAAACTGGACACCCAACCTACTAATTTTTAAAAATTATATCTAATTCTGACCTTGTTTGAAATCAGCTGTTCTGGTCACCTCTTGTACAATCCTCTTCCACTGAATATTTTTAGGGAATTCAGAAAAAAAGTTATGATAAGAAAGGAAATAAAATTGATAGAATTTTACCTATTCTTTAAGCAGTCATCATCAGAAATTTCATTTGCTGTTTGCTAGTTTTCTAGTTGTTTGTACATCTCTGAAGTTAAGCAGACGCTACCAGTACCTACACTTATTTGTTTACAAGCGGGTATTTGTCTTCAAGTTGTCAGTAGGACTTAGGAAAATTGAAGTAGGACTTTCAATTTTTGAAGTAGGACTTCACATTGTTTGTAGGACTTAGGAAAACGGAGTCCGGGGCCAGAGAGTGATGCGGGGACAGTGGTGTAATTCCACATTCATTTTTGGTTCACGTTGGAAAATATGCAACTTCCCACCAAGTTTCTATAGAAATCTAGATAGTAGGGGAAATATTTTGCGGTTTCCTTCACAAAGGTAGGTATAATGAAGAAACAACCTTCTTCTTTTTTTTTTTTTTTTTTAAGATTTATTTATTTATTTGACAGACAGAGATCACAAGCAGGCAGAGAGGCAGGCAGAGAGAGGAGGAAGCAGGCTCCCTGCTGAGCAGAGAGCCCGATGCGGGACTCAATCCCAGGACCCTGAGATCATGACCTGAGCCGAAGGTAGAGGCTTAACCCACTGAGCCATCCAGACGCCCCAAGAAACTACCTTCCTGATTCAAATACTCATAAATATTTTGAAGTTATGACAGAAAACAAATTCCTTTCTTGTGTCTTTTTTCCCCTCCACTAAAGGAAAACATATTCAGTTCTCCTTTGTTGGTTTATGCTCTGGGGTGGTAACCCCAAACTGCGGCAGGTCGGCAGGGGCTGGGGAGGGAGGATCTGTCCACCACACCTGCCAAGGCCAGTCCAGGGACCTTTAGGTCAGGTGGAGCTAATCCCAGGAGAAGGTTAATACTTAATGTTCACTCACCTCTTCAGGCTTTTGTTTGCTTTGAAAAGCATCCTGAGATCCTGGACCCTTTCTGAGGCTTTCCAATAAGCCACCTCAAAAACAGTGTTGTTTTTTGTTTGTTTGTTTGTTCCCCCCCCCCCCCCCGCAATGCTAAGAAATGGCATTTTGCCCAAAAGAACTGGAACTGCAAATCTCAAAAGAGCTGAATTCATTTGAAAATTTCAAGGGCCAATTCAGAAATGCTATATATTTTGTATACCTCATCCTGAGCTTTGAGAAGCATACAGTTTGAAAGTTAGACTTGTTTAATTTCAAATGCAAATTCTAGTTTTGTAGCAAGGTTTTCTCTGGTCATTTATTGAGACATTCCATTACAGGAAAGCTAAGGACAGTGGGGGAGTCCCATATGAATGTCATACACCAAATATGTATTTATAACCACAGGATTTTATACATTTTATAAAAATTAAGCTGTTGAGCTATTATAAGTGGTAAGACCATCCTAACAGCTTTTTGTAGTAAATTGGTCATTGTGGAATCTCTGAATTCTAGGACCCTTTCGTACCACTCAGTAGTACTGATATTTAAGCAATATTCCTCCTCCCCATTTAGGATTAGAGTTGTGTGTGGGTTTTTGTTTGTTTGTTTGTTTTTTAACAGGATGCAGGGGTGCCTGGGTGGCTCAGTCGGTTAAGCACCTGCCTTTGGCTCAGGCCATGATCCCTGGATCCTGGGATCAAGCCCTGCATCTGGCTCCCTGCTCATCGGGGGGGTTTTCTTCCTCTCCCTCTGCTGTCCCCCCGCCCCTCCCAGTTCTGCTCTCTCGCTCACACTCTCTTTCAAATAAATAAATTAAATATGTATACTTTTAAAAAAGCAGGATGTAAAATATTACGATGTCTCATTATAGAGTTGAGGTTTACTTTAAAAATGTGCTTATTGATTTTAGAATCGAATCAAGACAATAAGTGACCAATGCTCTGTCTGGAATGGTAGAGATCATAAGGCTGAAGGGGGGCTTGTTTGTGGAGAAGCGTGTGGGGGCAGAGGGCCCAACAGTTGCCCATCCTGGATGAGAAAGAAGATACTGCCCAAGGGCGACCTTTTGTCAAGCGTCCTTTTGAAGTGCTCTTCAAAACATAAAAAAAGATTTGAAAAGTGTCTACCTAACCAAGTTTTATTTCGATGCTAATTTTGAGTGGGCAAACCAGGACATTTTGATGTGTAATCCTCTTCATATGCATAATATGCATAATAGGTTCAGGCTGGCTCTAGGCTTTGAAAAACGAGCGTCTTTCATGTGCCTGGTTTGTCCACATTAACCGGGAAGGCGCTTCCAGACTCTGTTTCATTAAAACCCCACCAACCAAGAACAAAAGCAAGACACTTAGTTCCTATGAAAATGGAAACACATAGATCATTTTAAGTCAAATCCCAAAGATTTGACAGCGATCTTTCCCACAGAAAGAAACCCAGGGCCAAGATCGCACATTCTTTGACAAGAAACAACAAAGAGACAACTTCTGATGTTCAGTGAAATTCAGAAATTATTCAGATATTCTGAAATTACTGAAAGTGGTGGGAAGAACTACTTTTTACTGAATAACTTGCCTGCCAGGCTCCTTCTGGGCAGCCCCTATCTCAGTTTCCATAACAATTGGAGGAGGTAGGATTTATCACTAGCGCTGGAGCTGGAGGGTACAGAACTTGGTCCTGCTGGTTAGGGATGCTGCCCGGACATGAACCCCACAGGAGTTCCTCGCCACGCTGGGTCTGCTTCGTTTGGACTTCTCTTCTCCCTTTCTTCATGTTTTGGAATTTGGTGCTATGAATAATTTAATGACCATCGCGCACACACAGAAAGGCTATCTTACCCAAAGAAAAAAGAACTTAATCAGAAGTGGTAGAGTTGGGGCACCTGGGTGGCTCAGTGGGTGAAGCCTCTGCCTTAGGCTCAGGTCATGATCTCAGGGTCCTGAGATTGAGCCCCGCATCGGGCTCTCTGCTCAGCGGGGAGCCTGCTTCCTCCTCTCTCTCTGCCTGCCTCTCTGCCTGCTTGTGATCTCTATGTCCAATAAATAAATAAAATCTTTTTTTAAAAAAGCACACAAAAAAGAAGTGTTAGAGTTTCTTATATACTAGATTTTTTTTAAAAAAGATTTTATTTATTTACTTGACAGAGAGAGAGATCCCAAGTAGGCAGAGAGACAGGCAGAGAGAGAGAGAGGAAAGCCGGCTCCCCTCCGAGCAGGAAGCCCGATGCGGGGCTTGATCCCAGGGCCTGAGATCATGACCTGAGCAGAAGGCAGCCGGTCAACCAACTGAGCAACCCAGGCGCCCCTGTACTAGCTTTTTAAGACACAAAATAGACTTAAAAACTTTGAAACATGATGATTTTAAAACATAATAAACATTTTCACGTTATCTAACCCTTTATAGGAATTATAACACCGCCTTAACGTTAGGGAATAGAAAGTCTGTATTAGACTGTTGGAAACAAAAAGCTGCTTTATACCTTGGCTTGAAAAGACATCAGTGTGAAAGCCTTGTGAGTGGCACAAGGCCATCGGATATTTTATATTTAATCAATCACGTATTACCTGCTCCGTAATGGCTGAGCTTTTCAGCTGCAGAGAGGCACTGAAGGAGCAGCCTGCTAGTCTCTTTACAGATCTGATCTTATCCTCTTTCTGGATTCAGAAGGTCCCGAGGTCTTAATGAGATTCATCTGTTGTCACTTTCGGCTTAAATAGTTAATGACACTGAACATGTTTTATGGATTCTTCTCTCCTCCTGGAGAATATGGAGATGGGACGAAGGGGGTATCACGGGGGTCAGGACTGCAGCGCCTGCACATGGGGTTTTAAGCAATGACACATCTGCCCCACCTGGTGAGAACCGCCAGTGGGTTCAAAACTGCTAAAAACCTTCAGTGCTTTTGAAATCGAGAAACAGGTTTACAAAACAATATCCTTGAAATGGCTCAGAAGCACATCACAGTCTTTATGTGGGGAGTGATTTAGAGTAATTAAATGTAGTAGTCGTTGGGACTGAAAATGGAAAAGTACCAGCATAAATTGAATGCATATTCTCATTTGGAAAAGAAAACAGACACTTTTGGAGAGAAGGACCCACTCCCTTGAAGGAGAGACAATTAACTCCTTTTCTGCTTTTCTCCCCAAAAGATATTTCATGGTGTAGTATTCTGTGTTGCAATTTGACATCAAGCACTTTGTCAATTGCTTGATATAAATGACAGATGTTTAAACTTAATGGTGCTGCAGAACAAACTTTGTGAAGACTACAAACCAGATGTTCACAATATTGTCATTTTGAGAGAGAGAGAGAGAGGAAGAGAGAGGAGAGAGAAAGGGAGAGAGAGAGAGAGAGAGATGTCTTTTCACATTGCCACGGGTGAAAAGCAAACCTGTCAGAGCAGCTAACAGAAGACACGCAGCTAGTGCACGGAAGGTTTTAAATTGCATTTGGTCCTAAAAATGAAAGATAACCTGCTTCATGTTAGGGTTTTCTGGAGGCTCAAAAGATCAAGTCCACAGTGCTTCTGACTTCCACGTTATTTTGAGTGAGTGAAACGTGAGTGCTCCTGCGGTCAGAGCACAGGGGCAGCAGAAAGCTTGGCATTTAGAGCTGTGAGGCCTCGAGGTGACAGAGAGCAAAAGAACCTCTCACTTTTTCATCTTTGGCCACACCTGCTTCTCCCGAAGTCCCCTAGGGAAGAACAAACGGGCGTCGCCCTGCGGTCCTGCAGTCTGCTTCCCTCAGCAGCAGGCGGTAGGTGGGGGAATGTACAGTCACAGCTGCTACTTAAAAAAGAAGGAAAAAAAAATCAAAGTTCTGACATTTATATACATATAACGAGTACATAAATACCAATTACCTTCGCTTACTTACTTGGTTCTAGCTGTATATTATGTGGTCCCCGCCCCAAACATTTTTTTTTTCTTCTTCAAAGCAACTTTTGAAGTTCATTTTAACCAGACTTCTCTAGTAGAAAAAAAATAAATAAAAAAATAAAAATAATAATAATAAAGGGTCAGGTAGGTAACTCTTAGCTTGGGCCCTTGTTTTACCTTCCAGCGTTCTGAGTTCCCTGACTCAGAAAAAAAGACCCCTTTCAGGGTCATGGTCATTCCCTGCCTTCTGTCCATTCATACTGCGTAGAAACCCCGGGATCAGAAGCCCTTTGAAAACCACCGTTTTTAATGCAGATGACCATATGCATAAGGTGAGATGCAGAACTGGTTCAACCATTACAAATAATTCTTTTTTAAGAATCTGTTAGAGTAGGCGAGGTTATGCTTTGATATTAACCAACCCCCAGAATGTCAGAGGCTTAAAACAACAAAGGTGTGTGCCTGAGCGTCCTGGACAGAACCCGGCCAGATGAAGTAGCCAGCGGCTGCCCGGCCAGAAAGACAGGCACAGCCCGGGAGAGGGGGGCAGTCCTGCACCAACAGATAAATGCCCAGTTCCCGGGGACCTATCACTTCCACTGACAGCACATTGGCCAGAACTAGTCCCGTGGTCTCACCCGGGACCGGAAGGGGGAGAACAGAAGAAAAACTCTACAAACAGCAGGTAATTGCATTCACAGGAGGAACCTATAGATGACAAAACCAGTCAGTGCCCACCTTCCCTGTCCTTTCGGACTCTGAGTTAACACATGCTGCCTTTCTCCATGGTTATTCTCAGAAATGTAAATATCTGGTAAGCACGATCATTAGACTTCCTCATTTTTCTTTAATGAACACGCCCTGCCCCACTCCCCACCCCCACAAAAAAGGGCTTAGGAGTGTCTTAGGCATGTTTAAATTCATATGTTTAAAGAAATCTCAGTGGCTATAGGTTGACAGGACTTCTTTCCAAATTCTGCAGCATTTAGATAAAACCTAGTGGCAGAAACCTCAAAAGATTTTGCAAATCTAGCTAACTTCTGTCCGCTTTTTCCTGTAGAAAGTTCATCATCTTGTTGCATTATTTCATTTCTTAAAAATGCTGTGAAATCCATAAAAAAGCATCCAGGGAAAGATAACGTGAGTTCAAAAAAAAAAAAAATCTGTCATTACATGAAAATTGACTCAGCTCTTCTGCATAAACTCTATCGGGTTAAAATGCAAATGATATTTTCACTTGTGAGAACTTTAGAAAGATTCCTTTTGTGCAAGCATTGCCAAAAAAAATCAGCATGAATGGGGAGTTTTCTCTGGGCTCTGCGTATTGTACTCGGCGTGGTGGAGAACAGCAGGACAGCCCCGCGCCATCCTGCCTTGTCTCTCTTTGTTTGGCTCACTACGTTCTAGTAAGGACACATAATAATTGCAGCATAACAGAAGCTTTATGTTCCGACACAATGATTAAAGTATATCAATAATGTAGGCTCCAAGGAAGAGAACAGACTTAAAGCTATTTCCTTTTCAGTCTGAAGGAAGCCAGAATGAACTATCAATGAAGGTTATGGTCCATCAGCCTAGAAATCAATAGAAAAACAAGGCTCCACACAGCACAATTCATTCAAATTGCAGGGGTCTTTATGAAATCTTTAGGAGCAGGGATAGATCTTCCCAAATACCCTTTGATTTCAGAACATTCTGCGGGTACCGGCCAGCAAAGAACCAGCTATCAGAACAGCCACTAAGTTAGGTATTTGGAGTTTATTTTATTAGTGCTAAGCAAACCACAAAACAGATAAAACAGTTTTATGGCCTACATCTGGTTGAATCATAAAACATATGGCCATACAGTGAAGAATGTGCCCTTGTAAGTTACTGTCGGTGCCCAGCTCGAGATAGTGACGAGGTAACGGCATGGAGTGTGTGGTCAGGCTCCTTCCTCAGACATGGTAGGATGGATATTAATGGTCGCCAGACGTCTGGGATGGGGGGGTGCTAATTACCAGGTTTTTTATTATTGTTGTCGATCCTTTCACTTGGGTTATTTTGCTTTATTTATAATAGAGCTGGCTCTTGTAGATTCAGGAAGGGGCCAACACCCGCGCTTGCACACTCGATTCTGTATTTTGTGCCTATGTCATGATTCTCTGCAGCTGGTCTCCGGCTGAAGCCTCCTGTTGGCTTTAGAAGAATATTCTGAGGCAAGAGAAAAATTTAATCCAATTTCTTCATACTTGGAAGAGAATTACCGGGTTGATGAGTCATATATGAGAAACTCAAGTTGTTCCAGTGAGGAAGCTGTGAGACTAAAGATATTTGAGAGAGAAACAGTGCAGTGGAAAAATCACATCCTTACATCTGGTAAATTATGCCTTATGTCGCTAGCCCCTGAGCCCAAGTCATAGCTACCCGCTGGCCATATATCAATTCAAAAAATAGGGAGCTCTAAACAAAATTTATTTTCATTCCAACTCTACAATACAAAGAAAAAGATATTTGTGTATCACAGGATTGTACTGTATCCTGGAACCTTATTCCAATATACCCTTAGCCTGAGGTAAGCAGAGGCAGGAGAAGTGTTTAGCGAGTACCCCTGGGTAACCTCCCCACGCGGCTCATTGCTCTGTTCACCTACTAATGGGCATCTTGCTTGCTTCCAAGTGGTGGCGGTTGTGAGTAAAGCTGCTATAAACATCCACGTGCAGGTTTTGTGTGGACATGCGTTTCCAACTCCTTCGGGTAAATACTAAAGAGAGCTCTTGCTGGTGTTTTGTAAGAAACCAAACTATCTTCCAAAGTGGCTGCACTGTTTTGCATTCCCACCAGCGGTGAATGAGAGTTCCCGTGGCCCCACATCCTCGCCAGCACCTGGTGTTGTCTGTGTTGTCTTTCTAGCGTGTGTGCAGTGGTAGCTCCTTGTTTCAGTTTGCATGTCCCTAGGACACATCATGCGAACGATCTTTTCATTGGCTCATTCGCCATATGTGTATCTTTTTTGGTGAGATATCTGTTAAGGTCTTTGGCCCATTTTTTTCACCAGGTTGTTGTTTGTTTCCTTATGGTCGAGATTTAAAAGTTTTTGTTGTTGTTGCTGTAGTTTAGGTATATTTTGGACAATAGTCCTTTATGAGATGTGTCTTTGCCAAATATTTTCTCAGTCTGTGGCTTATCTTCTCATTCTCTTGACATTGAATCTCACAGAGCCAAAGTTTTTAACTTTAATGAAGCATATCAATTATTTGTTTCATATATCATAACTTTGGTTTTGTGTCTAAAATTCCTCACCATGCTCAAGGTCATCTTGGTTCTTTGCTATGCCCTTATCTCCTATAGTGGTGAGGTGAAGCTGCAGCCTTCTGGCTGATATGAGATGCAGCAGAAATCAGATCGGGGCCTTCTTTGAAGTACTGTGTTCAACTGTGGTGGAGAAGACCACCAGGGAGGCCCTGTGCTAGGTAGTTTTGGGTGCTTGGGGTACATCACTGGGTAGAACAGACACCTGTGGCCTTGTAGGGTTACATCCCAGTGAGAGGGGGTGGGACAGAAACTAAAATATGTAAATTCCATAGCACAGCACAGAGTCTTACAGAACGAAATAAAGAAAGGAGGCAGAGTGAGGAACATTGGGAACCAGGAGAGGGGCAATTTAAAGCTGAGTGGTCAGGGAAGGTCCTGGAGAAGATGCCATCTGAGTGATGATTTTAAGGAGCTCTCATGAAGGTGGGGTCATCTTAGCAGAGGTGACCAGAGGATGTGGAAATGTGTTGTGCAAATGGCTCAGGGAGAATTATTCTAGCAGAAGACAGAGTTGGTGCTAAATCTTTGGCATGGGTGTATGCCTGGCCTGTTTGAGGAATACTAGCAAGGAGCTGGTGTGGGGTGAGGTGTGTGTGTGTGTGTGTGTGTGTGTGTGTGTTAGAGAGAGAACAGTTGGGGATGAGGCCAAGGCATAGATGGCGACAGTGGCTATGGATCATGTTGGCCCTGATAGACATTCTAAGGACTTAGATATTTATTCTTAGTGACATGTAAGCCATGGGACAAGTTTGAGAGAGGAGGGACCTAAACCAATGTATGTTTTGAGAGGATCCTTCTGGCTGTTGAGAAATATTTGATTCTGGCTGTATTTTAAAGGCAAAACCAACAAGATTCTCTGATCAACGGGACTCGCGAGAGATGGGGAGGAGTCAAGGATGACCCCCAAGGTAGGGTTATTCGTCGTCTTTTGATTTTGCCTGAGCCGCTGGAAGACTCAAGTTGCCTATCAACTGAAATGGGAAAGCCAACTCTGGAGCCGACTTGGGTGATGGTGGTGGGGGGTGGGGGGGAAGCGGAGTCCAAGTTAGGCCATGAGCAAACGGAGATGGAGCAGACCGGTTGTTCACTCACCCTTCCTCTTTCCTTAGAGAGAGGAGATGTCTTTGGTTAATTTTAGATTTGCTGGTGCAGGTCTGTGGAAGGACAATTCTGGGTGCTGTTGTTTGAGGAGAACACTGGCAAAGGAAAATGTGTCCAGAATGAGGTAATCAGGATGGCAAGTGACGTGGAGATCTTGCCGTACGAAGAATGATTCAAAGACCTGGGATACTACAGAAGATTAAGAAAAATATCTCTCAATGTTTGAAGGTGGGTAAAAGTTACGCTCTGCATTTAGAAGAGGGATAAAACTCCCAAGGGCTAAAATGGATAGAAGTTGCAAGGAAGCAGAATAAGACTTAAAAGAAGCCAGCACTTCTCACTGATTAGAATATCTGGAAAAGGAATAGGCTTGGCCCGTGAGCAGATAAGCTCCCTCGCTGGACAAAATCCAGCAGATGTTAGATAAGCGCTGCCCAGGATTTGTAGTGAATCATTAGATTTTAGAATTGAAAAGGAACTTCACAAACCCAACATGGAACTTCTACTGACAGGGAAGCTGGGAGAGTGAAACCCTGTGGTCTTGTCCAATTCCCAGATTCTGCTACTATAAAAGCTCTCAAATCCACCCACTGGCTTGGTTTCCATTTGTGCCATAAAACACACGACGTGCTCGCCATATGCCAGACATTGATTAGTTCTTCTTGGCTTGGCCTATGCTTGCATTCTGGGCTTCTGAAAAGTTGGATTGTTAACCTGCAAAGAGTCAATTATATTTGTTCTCAGACCTGTTTATGCAAGTTTTACTTCCTATTGTAATTACATGACTTAATTAACTGTAAGGTAAACCAATGACGTCTACATGGGAGAAAGGAGTTGTTATTTCTGTGAAATCGAAAAGATTGTTTTGGAAAATTGCCATAGGGGAAGAGTGAAAAATTGCTGTTGAATTCAGTGTGGGGAAGAAAACTAGGAAGACACTGAGAGGAAAATGTAAAAATCTAGAAGAATTCTGGACTCAAATTGTAGTTCTTCATTTGTTTTTAAAGAAAATGACATTGGAAATTATATGTATGTGATGTTGTTCTTGGCTGTTAGGTGTCCCCCCCCCAACCACATTTAGAGATTACTGTTTAAAAAGTGATTAAGATAAAATGAGCCAGTGAAGGTGGGTCCCACGCTGACTGGTGTGCACCTAAGACAATGGAAGAGACATCAGGGATGCGTGAACACGGAGGGTCCGTGTGAAGACACAGAAAGAGGACAGCCACTTACAAGCCACAAAGAGAGGACACAGAAGAAAGCACATCTGCTGACCCCTTCATCTTGGACTTCCAGCCTCCGGAACAGTGAGGACATCACTTTCTGTCTCAGCTACCCAGCCCGTGGTGTTTTGTTAAGGGCAGCCTCCGCAGACGAATATGGTTGTGTTATAGGGCAATCCAGGCGATGAGACCAGACGGAAGACCCAAACCCACCAGTCTGGTGAGAGGATGTTTTCATTGTTCCACTGCATGTCTAAGGTGTATGTATCTATTATTAGGTATGATTAGCTGCTTAACCTACCATTTTGATTAATTTAATCAATTAATAATTAATATCTTGATTAATACAGCAGGCACAGGTTCTTTCCTCCGGACTGGAGAGTGTCTACAGTGTTTGCAGTCACTCTTTTATTTGTTCACAAACAGTGTGTCAAGGGCCGTGTGGTGCCCTGAAGCCACCGCATGGGGACCCGGCGGGAGAAGTCACTGAGGAGAGAGCAAGCAGGTATCGCTCTGGCGTTGGGAAGCTGACGGTATGTGATCTGAGTTAGACACACGAACTACGCTCCTCCGGGGCTCCGGGGTGAGTCCGTAATTGGAACGCAGCGTCCTGCAGGAGTTCTCTGGAAGGAGGGACTGTTTCAGTGGAGGTGACCAGAGCACGTTTGAAGTCACCTATCTGCGGCTGAAGGTAGGATGTGAACTAGTAGAAAGAGGCAGGAGGGTTCCTCGAAGTAGAAAAGCCGGTGTGAAGAAAGGCACAGAGCTCTGAGGGGTCACAGGACACGTGGGAGGGCAGTCACATGGCCTGACTGAGGCGCGGCGGCCGGGGTGGCCGGGGGCGGCCGGGCCTTCCTGCTGCGGCTCTGCCCATCCCTTCCAGGGCGGGTTCTGCTTCTCGCTGCCTTCTCCCTCCGGCTCCAGTGCCAGGAAGCTCGTTGTGACCGACTTCACGTGGGATGTGCTTTACCACCTCCCCGCCTCGCACGGCTTGCATCCTCCTCTGTGAAAACTCGGCTGGGGCATCTGCTCCTCAGAGAAATGACGCAGTTTCCTGCGGCTCCCATAACACTTGACCACAAACTAACCCAGTTTATCCTCTTACGGTCCTGTGGGTTAGAAGTCTGACATGGTCTCTGTGGGGTCAGATCAAGGTTTTTGTTTTGGTTTTGTTTTTAGTTCAAGTAGGCTTTATGCCCACGGTGGGGCCTGAACTCACAACTCTGAGATCAAGAGTCACATTTTCCACTGACTGAGCCAGACAGGCACCCTTGCTTTCCCTTCTGGAGGGTCTAGGGCAGAGCCTGTTTCTTGCTTTCCCGCTTCTAGGGGTCCCTACAGTCCTTGGCCTGCAGACCCATCCTCCCCTTCACCAGCAGCGACAGGCTGGGTCCTTTTCAGGACATGTCACACTGACCTCTCCTTCTGACTCCTCCTTTTCACTTGAAAGGACCCCTGTGATCTCCTTGGGCCGTGCATACACTCTGGGTTAAGCCTCCTGAGAGTCAGCAGGAGCAAATTAAATCAACCTACAGCCTTACCCTGACCCTTTGCCATGTAACCTGATATATTCGCGGAGCTGGGGAGTCATGTCATGGACATTTTAGGACATTATTTGGTACACCTGGGTGGCCAATCAGTTAAACGGCTGCTTTCGGCTCAGGTCAGGATCCAGGAACCTAGCATCGAGCCCTGTGCCAGGCTCTCTGCTCAGCAGAGAACCTTCTTCTCCCTCTCCCTCTGCCTGCTGCTCTACTTGAGTTCTCTCTCTCTCTCTCTGTCAAATAAAGAAATAAAATCTTAAAAAGGGCATTATTCTGTCTCTCACAGAAGAGTACCTCACCTTTCCCATCAATGTCCCATTAGGCTCATAATACCTTATATGCTGTGCATCTCAAACTTTATACTTAGTATTAATGGAACAAATATTTTTTGGAATTTTAAATACTGCTTAATGGTCAGTTTATTTGTCATAGCTTCCATTATACACATAGCTTATCGAGGGGAGACGCTGTCTCTTTTATCTTATAATCATTTTTGTGTCCCCAGGATGTGGCACGTAGTGAATGCACTATGGGGGGGTGGGGTGAGGCGGGGATGGAGGCATTACGTGCCTTCCAAAATGATAAGGCGTGCGTTCAGTGAGGAAAATCTTCAATGACTCAGTTGCAGAATTTTGAGGAAGGGGATAGCTGAATTCTTGGGATTTCCAAGGGGATTCTTCGTGAGCCCCAGGTCCCGGGATCCCGACTCCCCTGAGGATGAAAGGGTGCCCAGGGACGAGCGGACTCATGAACCGTCTTCAGCGGCTCACCTGTTTACCTTTTCTTACTTCTCTCAGCAAGGGAAGAATGAGAAAGCAGGTAAGGACATAGCCTGGCCTTACGCAGAGGCCGAATTCAGCCTGGATTCCTGGGTGAGCCGGGTAAGCCCGGGGGCAGGACTGCACTCAACAATCCCGAGTCAACAAGCAGGCGTCAGAAGACCAGCTCCTGCGGTGGGAAATGATAAGGAGGCAACGATTCCGCCTGTGATCCACGATCACGCTGGCTCTGGGCTCCTTCCCTCCGCCTGCCCTCACCCTGACCTGCTCCCAGATCGCTCCCGTGAGCACGGCTCCCTCGGTTAGAAGGCCATCTACTAAGGAGATGAAAATACCCCGTGAAGGTGCAAAAGACACCGAGTCCTTCTGTGAGCCGAGTTTTTTTTTTTTTTTTAAGATTTTATTCATTTATTTGTCAGAGAGAGAGGGAGAGAGAGCGAGCACAGGCAGACAGAGTGGCAGGCAGAGGCAGAGGGAGAAGCAGGCTCCCTGCCAAGCAAGGAGCCAGATGTGGGACTCGATCCCAGGACACTGGGATCATGACCTGAGCTGAAGGCAGCCGCCCAACCAACAGAGCCACCCAGGCGTCCCTGTGAGCTGAGTTTTAAACTATCCTCAGTCTCTTATCTCTCACCGGCTCTACGTTGGTCGGGCTCTGCACCTCCCCATTCCCAGCCCGTCTGTCCCCGGAGCAGAACCCGCCCCCTCCTCCCCTACCCGGATTCATCCGCTGACCCTAACCCTGAATGTTTGAGAGTTGGACCCTCCCAGAAGTTCGAAAACGATCCCTGATCTAAGTGTACAAAAATGATACATTAGTTTGTTCTCCGTCTGCTCCTGCTTTTCTCTATTCCGGGGACTCCTGCGAAGCTGCCTCCTCCCCTTCTCGGTGCGCGGGGTTTCACGTTAGCTCTACGTCTGCGAATAGCGATCATTTTCTGAGCTCCTACCCTGTGCCCAGGATTGCAGACTTACTGCTTCTGCTTCAAAATTCCTACAAATAAATGCCGTTCTGCCCATTTTATAGCCAGAGACACTTCCCCAAGGGTGGATGCCTAGTTGGCAGGCAACGGAGCACGACGTCACGTTAGTGTGAGTCAAAAGCCGGTCGGAATTCTCTGCCCATGCCGGCATGTGTAGAAGGGAGGTGAGGGAAGAGGCGGCAGGGAGGCGGGCGTGCCAAGGGAGAGGACAGGGTCCAGACGTGTAAATGGCCGGTGAACAAGCTGCTGTTATTGACTGCTTTGAAACGAGAGTTTGTGAGGTCCCCCTGGAGGGCGTGTTGGAGGCATCCTTGGAAAGTTTGCAAGGATAGCTTAGGTGATTTCTGGGACGGCTGTGGTTGGATTGGTCAGAATTTCTTCTCCTCTTTCTCCATTTTGGATCATGGAGAAAAATTTCAATATTTAGAACCAGCCAGCCGGACTCAGTGTAGGGGTTGCCCCAGTGGTACGCAGTGTGCCAAGCACGCCAGTCAGGGGCTGGCCCATGGTACTCTTCCTTCCACCAGACCCCAGGACTGTTGACCTTGCATGAAGCCTATGCTGAGTTTCTTTGCACATTGTTTCATCTGGGGCTGGTTGGTCCCCTGGTCCTCGACAAACACTGCCGGGGCATTGCCCTCCATTTCCCCCCCCACGTCTCCCTTGTTGGAGAACTTGAGGTCATAGTTTCTCCATGGAGGGGCTCTTCCAACGGTACGTAGGCTGCTCCTGCGGTCCTGGGGCCCTGTGCCAATGAAAAGTGAGTGACTATGAATTTCTCTGGCTGCGAACACCTTTCAGCACCGGCTTCTCGACCTTCAAAGACTGCTTCGGCTTTGATTTTGCAGGGGAGGGGTGTGGCATCGGGGGTTTTCTTCTTTGCTTTCAACACCATCTTCAGAAAAAGGATGTCTCAGTCCCAGATGTTTTATATCTCTTATGATCAGTTGCCCCAAACACAATCGACAGAAATGAAGTAAATAAAAGGTTGACATCACTTTTTATGATGTCCCAAAGCAGAAGAAATTCAAGGAAAAATTAAGACCTTCACAATGTGGCAACTGGGAACGAGCGAGAAAGCGGGTTGTTTACGACCAGAGCCGCTCAATAGAATTTGTCCTTACATTTACCCTTCCTGTAGAAGACCCACGGGTCACTAATTACGAAAGAGTTAGGGATGCAAACTACATTGATCGGCATCCAATTCCTGGGAAGATGACAAAAATGGCTTATCAATAAACTTCTCCCGCACCACGGAAACAAATGAAATGCAGATTTGACAAATTAGCCTTGAGATGAGTGCACAGTGGGATCACTTTAGGCATTTAGTTTTGCTTCTTGCCCAGATAAAACCCTACTGAGAGGGACTGCTGCTCTAGCCTTTGCAGGGTGGAATCACAGGAGAAATGACGCCATCACAAACTCACAGCCCTTGCTTTCAAAGCGGCAGTTTGAAAAATAAATTTGTGTGTTAAACATTAAGATGAAGTTTAATACCTACTTGTTAAGAACCTTTGAAGAGAGAAAATGGGATACTTTGTTCTGGAATAGATCACCGGCTTGAAATTTGACGTTACTTTTATCACATTTCCTTTGAAAGATGTTTCCGACTGAACACTTGACCTCTTTGAGAAGATAAAAGTCCCATGTCCTATTGACAAAAATGTGTGTTTGTGTTAAATGAAATACATTCTGTAATCACAAAAATACGGTTCAATGGCTTCAGGATTAGAAGGCTTAACGCACATTTCAAGAACGCAGGCTCTATCGGCCACACTTGTAAACAGGTTTCCAAGTGCATCACTTAGCTATGGACGGATGCAGTGTTTTCACCTAATAAGTTGTATTGTGATTTCTTTGCCTGCCATCAGGCTTTAATAATAAAATATAAACCATGTCGAATGATATTCATGTTCTATGCATTTGAGGTCCGGAAACCAGAGGACAAAAATCAACATTTTTATATCATTATGGTTTTTTTATTTGAATGAAACACCAGAGTTGTTTTATTTGACTGAAACACCCAGGGAGATTTTTTTTTTTTTTTTAAGAAAATATTGATGAGCCTGGGTGGCTCAGTGGGTTAAGATTCTGCCTCGGGCTCAGGTCATGATCTCGGGGTCCTGGGATGGAACCCTGCATCGGGGTCTCTGCTCAGCTGGGAGCCTGCTTCCTCCTCTCTCTCTGCCTGCCTCTCTGCCTGCTTGTGATCTCTGTCTGTCAAATAAATAAAATCTTAAAAAAAAAATATTGATGTCTGGTTCTTCTCCAGGAGCTCCTGATAGAAATTGGGATGCAGGGTCGAGACTTTTGAGAACATCCCTGGTGATTCTAATGAGGTAGCAAAGCTGAAAACTGGGGCGTTAGAGCTTTGAACGCTGTCTGCAACCATGTAGTAGTTCTCAAACTCGGGACAGCATCCTGGGCACTGAATTATGCTTTTATACTGTATCCTAACCCAGGAGTTCTCAAACTTTAGTGTGCAACAGAATCACCTGGAAATCATGCTGGACCCACCCCAGAATTTCTGATTCAGTAAGTACTGGGGGGAGGGCGCTAAAGCCTTACATTTCTAGTAAAGTTCCCAGGTGATCCTGATGCAGCTGTTCCTGGGACTATACTTTGAGAACCACCGTCTGAAACAGAGCGAATCACAGAATCACGTGGGGCCTCGTTTAAAACTCTTCCAAAGTGAATCCTCCTCCTACCTGGGGATCCTGACTTGGTAGGAACAGGGTCATTTCTGTTTGATATTCATTTCACATGCAAGGAAAGGAGGCAAGCATGTCTGGCCATGGGGGCGAGGAGACCACTTTCCCCCTGGTGGGGGTCTAGTGCATGAAGCCTGCTGGCTTTTCCTTTGCCCTACGTTTGTGTTCTCTCCATGCTTGGAGCTGGGAGTAGCCTTTCTTTCTGTAATACTGACTTACGCAGATCTAGTTGGGAGGGTTTCTATAATAATGAAAAACCCCTTATATCAGTGTTTCCCATACGAAGGTATGTTAGTCTACTCATCCACCAGATTTTTAAAGAGTTCGTATATATTAGGGAAAATGTGGAAATAGCATATAAATCCAGGACTTTGCTCAGATTATTTTACCAATATGTTATCAATTATACTAATATTATTCCTGAAGCTGAACTAGGCATTTATGTTTTTAAAAAGTGTTCTATTTTAAGGGATTAAGAAACAATAGTGTAGGTGTGACTCCAATACAACGCAAATTATGTAGATGATAAAGTTTGGGGAGTGCTCTTTTGAATGCTCTTTTTTTTTTTTTTTGAGTACTCTTTGGAAAAGAGTGACATTTTATGTAGATAACGTGTTCTTTAATACTAAGAACTTAGAATGTGGTGGGTTGTCAAATAGTTTATGCATGCACGTGACGGTTATTTACCTAGAAGATAGGGGCTCCTCCATATCTTCTTGAATTGTGTGTGGGTGTGTGGGTGTGGGTGTGTGATTTCCCCTTCAGGTCTCATGCTTGTGTTATAAGAAGCTTTATGAAATGGCCATGATTCATTACAAATCTTTTTCTAAAAGGGATTTCAATGAAAACGAAGCAAGTTTCCTTTTTATTTTTTTTTTTTTTAAGCAAAGAGGTTTCTTTTATAATCGAGACAATATATTCTTTTAAAGTGGTATTTCTTGACATTTATAGTGTTGGTGACAAGGTCATAATTTCCCTCATAATGAGGTGCCTTTTAATAATGCATAACCCTCCATGCTCATCTGCGGGCCTCCCACCAAGGCCGAGGAGACTCCAAGAGGGTCACGCTCCGACTTAGCAGTTCTGGGGGCCTTTCGTCCACGGGTGCGCCCTACTCCGAGCTTCTTCAAGCTGCGTTTGACGAAACCAACATGCTTCGAGATGAGAATTCTGTGCTCTTCTGCTTTGATTCCAGGGAACGGTTAACTGTGAATAAAAGCGCTGCACGCATTCCCATGAGTTTTTAATGGTCATAGCCGAGAATGAGTAGGCGGTGATAGGGCTGAGGTTTGATTTTGGAAACGCTCTTGCATTTTTCCCCTAGTTTTTGGAGTAACGCCACATGCAGAAGGATTGCCACTGCGGAGGGGGGCAGAAAGCTCATCGTGCGCGTCTACGCTGGTCTGGTCGGGAAGTAATGCGCAGGAATCGCAGAATTGTGTATTGCAGAGCGCGCTGCAGAGCACGTGGAAACGAGTCCCTCCAGGGCGCCTCCGCGGCTCGCTGAGGGTCTCTGCGTGTTCCTGCAGCGGCGGTTCCCGCCGGAGGCTCCCCCGTGAGTCCCCCTCCGGCTGCGGCCCACGGCCTATGGTATAGGCAAATATTCTTTAGAAACAGAGCCTTAATGTTCTGCAGGTAGGAAAAGCAAAGCTTTCACATGGATTTCAAAAAGCATGAAAAGTTACTGGGGTCCCTGGGAGGCTCAGATGGTTAAGCAACCGATTCCTGGCTCTGGTCTATGCGGTGATGTCATGGGTCACGGGATGGAGCCCCGCGTGGGGCTGGTTCCCCGCTCGGCGCAGGGTCTGCCCGAGCTGCTCCCTCTGCCCCTTCCCCACTCGCACACGTGCGCGCTCTCTCCCTCCCTCTCTCCAAAATAAATAAATCTTTAAAAGAAAAAAGGCCTTAAAACTTACTGCTGGATTGTATGGATGAAAACCACTGAGATATTCTTAACTCGGGTTAAGCAGGGGCGTGAGGTGCGGAAAGCTTGAGTGGGAAGTACCCTGCACCGCGCGGGGCGTACTGCGGCGCTCAAACCCGGCTGTACAAAACGACGGAGCAAAAGCCATCGCCGCAGAATACGGTGGGACAGTATTCCGTGGTCCACGGGCCCCCTAATCCCCCCTCCCCCAGCCGTGGTCCATGGGCCCTTCCCCCGACGGGAAAGGGAGGTGCGCTCTCCCCGGGGGGCCAGAGCCCCCGAATCTCGCCCCCCCCACCCCGGGACTAACACTCCTTCCGTGTGTTTCCTTGTGGGTTTGTTACATAGTTCCAGTCTACGTCATGCGGCCCTTTGTTATTTGTCGAATGCTCCTAGCATTAAGGGGCTAAACACAACTTTCTCGATCATCCCTTTGTGTTTCTTATTTCTTTAGCTGGACGGATAGCTTACCCGGTGGAGTCATTTCTCTGTGTTTTTATGGACTTCGTTCTGTCTCCCGGGGGGATTGCCTTTCCAGGGTCCGCGGAGGGGGTCCAGCCTGGAGCCGCCCCGCCTTCGCACCCTTCCTCCCGGGGCTCGGCTTGGCTGAGCTGCCCTGTGGGTTTTCTGACGCCCTGACCGTTCACTTGAAGGCGCACAGCCGCCCGATGTCCTTTGATGTTTCCTGCTTCACATGGCGATTCCCTTCCTAATTTCTGTTTTGAGAAATTGAGCAAGATATGCCCCGAAAGCAGCATTGTCTGCATGATTTATATTGGGGGTAACGTAGCAACTATCTGGAAATAACCTCAGGTTTTCTTAATCAAATTAGTCACAAACTTCCAGGCAATAACTTGAAGGTCGTTATTTTCACTGCTGTCCTAAAGAACCTATATGCAAGGAGAAACGAGTTGATTACCTTATTTGGGGTGTGAGTTAATTTGATTTACACACTGCTCTGGACACTGGTATAAAGGGAAGGCGGGTGTTTGTTTTTCATATTCTGCAAATTTCTATTCTTAGCTTGGAGGTATGCCTAAGCGCTTTTAAGAAAGTTGGCACACCGTGTGGAAAGCGCGAAACTGCTACTGAGCTGATTTTTGACGCTGGCTTTAGCACCTTTGACCTTGGACTAACTGTATTTACTCCAGTATGCTATCCTTAGACATTATTATATAATATATCATACAGGAATATCCACCTTTTCTGCAGGAGTTAATCTTCGAGATCCCTCTGAAACTGTAGGGTGCTGTCACATAAGTATTCACATTTATCATGAATATGGTTTTAAGGCTTTGCCTGAGGAACAAACGTAAATATACATTTAAGCATTCCTCGTAGATATTCCAGAGAAAAGGGGAAAGGGTCTCTATTTCAAAACTGCGGAGGAGAAAAACTGGTCCTACATTCTGATGGTTTCTCGTTTGAAAGGTGCACATTTAAATCCACACTGCAAAGCCTTCTAGTCGGAGCTGAGCCTGGGTGTTGTTCTGCTGAGAGCAAGGCCATCTTCACGTTCCTCTTCACTGTAACCAGGCTGCTCATTTCCCCCCCAGTTGAGTTCGCCCAGTACGGGGGTCTCCTCTAAGGCCAAGCCAGGGACAGTCAGTTACGGCCTCGACATGGGAAGACCAGCAAGGGAAATTGGTGCCTCCTTATCTCTCGCCAAGCTCCACATTTTCTCAGGCTTCTCTGCTCATTCTCGTACACCTCGAGCACCGCAGGCCCGGCTGCTAACTTCCCAGGCCCGGATCTGGTACACGGAGACTGGAAGCTCTCCCAGGGCATTCTCATGTAATCCCATCTGTCTGTGTAGTAAAATGCCAAGGGGCCTGAACATACTCCTGTAGTACTGGGTTCTTTTATTTCTACTTGCCCTGCTGGCAAGTTTAAGGAGTTCTTGCAGATCATTCTGAGAAACCGAGTCCTGCGAACACCAGACAACTATTTCTGCAGGGGGCCTTCGTTTCTGGGGTGACACTCTCCTAGGATGGGTGAACTTGTCTCTGGGGAGACCAGATGGAGGACGATTTAACTTAGCATCATACATGGGACGGGTCTAACTCTTCCCGTTCCATTCATAGTTATTTCATAAATCCAGCGATGGAAATATCCTTGTTGTTGAAATGGTATTAATGGTATTTCTATTAGGTATAATTGTTATAATCTGGGGAGTAGTTAACCTCGGACCTATCAATATTTTGGCTTCACAATGGCATCTGAAGAACTGTTAATTCAGTGGGAAAATCCTCTCATTTGCAGCTTGAGTTCAGATGGGGGGAAAGAGTGTCTCTGGCTTCCCCAGGAGCAACAGGTGTTCTGGGGATAGGACTTGATCTCGCAATCATTATTCTAACACATCATACAATAAAGATTCTAGTTTCCTTCTCGAGGGTTCCACTGAAACAACTGAGTGGAAAAACACTCATGTTTTATAGCAAAAAGTAAGAAATAAGGGTCCTATCAACCTGCTAGTCATCATGGGGTCAGTTCCTCAGACGGCCAGACTCGTAGGGAGGGCCAATTTCTGCCCTCAAGTCTAAGAACTACATTTCTCAGTATTAAGAAAAAAAACCATGAGTTATGAAGAAAGCGCAGTGGCTGAGATCTCCAAGGATGCTGAAATAATGAGAGAAGGAACTTTTTGTATGACTTGGAGTCTAGCAAAAGAATATAATAATGCAGGCAGAGTACAGAGGGCTTAGGGTTGGTAATGCGAGTTTTAAAAAGAAAAGTCTGTCATTTTCTTTCTCGCACTTTTCTCAACATATTGGTTACATTGTGTGGTTCTTATTTTGGTAAAAATGGTAGTTGGGTTCCTTCTCCGTTCCTATCCCCAGCTGATTGTCATTCTTCCTGGAGCTTGGCTGGAATCTGTCTCACACAGAAGGAGTGGGGACGGAGCTGAATGGTGGAAATTGCATTTACCCTGTTCTAGGAAGTAATGGAAAGATCCATCTACCCACTATTACACAATTACAGGTCTGCCCATCTAGCCTGAAATGAATAGAGAGTTTTCATCCTGCAGCGAAGTGAACTCCTGAGGGTCATTGATTTCTTGACAGAACTGTACCCCGGTTCTTGTGGGTTCTGGAGAAACACTGCAGTCCAGCTACTACAGTACCATCCTCTGAAATGTGGCTTTGGACATCTCTGGAATAGGGCCAGGATTCCTGCATTCATTTCCAGCAATCAGTTACCAAATTGAGATCTGGGGGCCGGGAGAAGTCCATTTTGCTCATTTCCATAACTTTAGGAAAATCTATGTAGTTCCTTGTCCTGAATAAAAGCCCACTTCACCTGTGTGTGCAGGGGCCAAGCAGAGCAAATCTATTTTCCTCGAAAGAAGAACACAGAATACCTGGCCAGCTTGCTTTTCGTGAACTGTATATTGATTTATATTTTAATGAAACTTTGGCCGGTCTGCTAAACGTGAGTTTCTCTGAGACAAGATGTTAATCTGTATTTAATGCATGTATCATAAGGTTAAATCTGGCATGAAAGGCAATTGAGATCACCACCGTTCTTGGTTCAGTGCTTTGCGGGAGAGAGCAGGAGCACAAATCTAATTTTACAAGGAAATTGCTGAAAGAATTGATGTAATAGAATGGATATAATAGAGCAAGGTATTTAGAATTTGCATGCTCAGGTGGTAATAAGCACTTAGAAATTATCTCTGGCCACTGAAAGAGGACCATTTGTTAAAAAGACACTACTGTTTTTTGATCGCCGTGAGTCAGGTTATTAACTGTGCCTTTTTTCAATTCGATTTTTCACCCTTAAGGTGACTTCACTCCAAGCATATTTCATTTTATTTTGAGTGACTCAAACAAAGTGTATGAGTGCGTGCATGAATTTGAATATACCTATTCTCTATTATATGTAACTTAATCACAGTCTTATCACATGTGTGTATGTTTGTTTAGAGGAAAATCCATGCAAGTATACAATTTTATTATAAACAAAATTAATTGGAAAGGGAGTGCATTGTCATCCTTGGAATTTCTTTCTGCATTAAATCTTTTTTTTTTTTAACTTTTTGGACAGAAAAAGAGGAACTGAAAGTAATTTCCAAATTACTTAAAAATGCTGCAGAGTTCGGATTCCCATTGCCAGAGCAGTTCTAAAGATTTGGTCTGCAAGTCACGTGCCTTTGGCGGGACAGCATCACATGGCCAAGTCGGGGGTGGGGGTGAGGTGGGAAGCGAAGGTGCAGCCCGCACTCAGCCTTGGGGGAGGGGTGCTTCTCCCACTGTGCTGGCCCCACCTGCACCCGGGCCCCTGGCTGCAGTAATTTATGTCCTAAACAAACATCAGTGTCACCGATGACCCTGGTGAGCCTTTGGGACTGCAGGGTGACACACAGGGAAAGGAAAGCGTAAGCCAGCTTTTCGACGGCCCCGAAACTCCATGAGCTGGCTCACACAAAGGCCCTCGTCCTTCGAATTTTCTGGACACACCAAAAAGCAAGAGCGATCAGGCTGATTACTCATTACAGACAACTAAATACTTACTGTTCCCTCTGAGTGGTATTTGTGAAGTCTGAGTTATCTTTAAAAAATGGCATATGCTGGGTGCCTGGGTGGCAGAGTCAGTTAAGCGTTTGCCTTTGGCTCAGGTCATGATCTCAGAGTCCTGGGATCCAGCCCCTCATTGGGCTCTTTGCTCAGCAGGGAGCCTGCTTCTCCTTCTTCCTCCTGCTTGTGCCCTCTATCTATCAAATAAATAAATAAAATCTTTTAAAAAATGGCATATGCTCTAAAAGAACGTTTTCAGAGAGATGTGCTACTTTAAAGTAGGAAAGGCCAATTAAATATTGAGAAATCCAATAAGTTCATTTCCAAGTTACAGACCTCTCAACGGTTAATGCACAGAAAGATACTTTTGGGTCCTCCTCCCAGGCCCCACCACCAAAGTTCACTGATAAGATAGCTTTTCAGGAATGATACTCCATCTCCAAGAATGATCTCTGTTAATAATAAAGGAATTTTTACTAATTTAGCCGGTGACCCCGACATTTTGCACTAACAAGGGAGTCGATAAAGTGATTTTATGTAGGGATGACTCTTTCTTGAAGCTCTAAGGTAGGGTCCAGTTTGAGGACTGGCAATTTCTGGACACTGTGAGTCCTACATATAGGGTTGCTGGTCACACACAGTCTGTCCCCAAGTGAGTCATTTGCAAAATGAAAAATGCCCAGCTGCCCAGGCTTCTGACAGAAGGAACACAGGGATGCCAAGGATACTTAAGGGGTGACTTTTAAGGGTTGACCCATTATCTGTGCATGTGGGTTTGGAAGGAGTGCGGAAAGCCTCGTTCAGAAAGTGGGGAGAACTCAGAAGCTGATTGGGACAGAGCATTGGCAAGGAGGGGGAGGAAAGGCCGGATGCCGGATTCCGGCTCGTGGGCCTGAACTCGGGGAGGACAGCTGGTGATGGGCGTAGGTGGTGGCCTTTGGCCTCTGGTTTGGAGGGTGCCGGGAAAGCTGCCCCCGCTTTCGCGGACATTAGGAGCTCACTCTTTGGAGTTAAGGAATCAGGGAGGACAGGTTTTACGCCCCAGCTGTCTCAATAACAAACACCGCCGGTTATCAGGCAGTACAGCTCTGGAAAGCAGGTTTTCACGTGGGGAAGAATTCACAGTGGGGTACAGAGGCGGAATCCTACTTAGGAGGATGCTTTGTGGCGGCCCCCACAGTGTGCAGTGGGTGGAGGGTGATTGGAAAGTTCTAGCAACCTAGGTGGTGAGATCTACTTCTCTCTCTGAGCATCTCAGAGGAAGAGGAAAGAGGGCGGCTTGTTATGGGTTGAATTTTGCCCCCTCCAAATCCAGATGTTGAATTCCTAACCCTCCTTACCCCAGAATGTGACCTTATTTGGGAATAGGGTCCTCGCAGATGTAATTAGTTAAGATGAGGTCATACTGCAGTAGGGTCGGTCCCTAATCCAATATGACTGGTGTCCTTATAAAGAGGAGAAGCTCAGACACAGACATGTTTGCAGACAGATGAGGGTGAAGCTTCTACAAGCCAAGAAACACCAAAGATTCCCAGGAAACCACCAGAGCCTGGGAGAGAGGCATGAACCAGCCACAGAGGGAGCCAGTTTACTCTCCAATCTGGTAGTTGGAGCAAACATTATTTCATAAGCTTAGGCATGTGTAAGGAAAAAGGCGCAGTGGACGGCAGATTTTAAAATCTTTGAATAAGTCAATAGGTTAACGGCAGTAAATTCACAATGTGTTCTGAGGAGTCACTTGCAGATTTGTCCATATTTCAGCATCAAGCTTTGCTTAGGTGCACAACAGCCCTTGCTCCAGTGGCTTCCAGGGGGCATTGCTGGATGTAGCCAGAAGAAACCCCGCGCACAGATCTCATGAAACAGAGCACACGCGTGTAATTGGGCAATTGATCTCCTCACTGGGATCAGAAATCCAAACATCTAAAAATCTAAAAATCCCAGTTTTTCTTCAGATCGGTGGATCCTGGCCTGCCAACAGCCCCTTTTCCATGGTGCATTCATATCTAAATGAACAATATTCTTCTCTTAGACATGGTTATATAACACATTTTCAAAATACGAGCTCATTAATATTCACATGCATCTATAGACGCGTGGTTCCCCTTTGTCCATGAAACAACCTGAGATCTTTTTCTCTTTTAGGAGGAGGAAGAGGAGGAGGAGACGGAGGGGGAGGGGAGGAAATCTGAGATTGTTGAGTCTGAAAATGAGAGAACTGGAGAGTGGGCGAGTTGGGGGAATGCAAGTCCTCTCTCTGTGAGGTTTCAAAGAAGCTGGGCTGAAGTAGGACGCTGTCAGAACTTGTCCTGACGCACAATCAGACAAAGCCTGAGCCCACCCCCTGCTTGCAGGCCCCTTGGCGAAATGCTCTGCCGGTCAGTAGGGAATCATCAGGCAACCTGTCGGGGGAGGAAGCTAGTTAACTGCGTAGATTGTGATTTTGATCTGAGAGGAGATGAAGACTGAAGAGGCAAGAGGTTAAAATCACTCTGGTTCCCTAAGTGTTCCTTCAATCTAGAGTAAGATAAAGCTGTACTGAAGACCCAAGGAATGGGCCTCGTCTATCCCTCTGTTAAACAGAAGGCGGCAGAGACTGGAATGGCGATGTCTGCAAAACGGAAAGTGCTAACTTTGCTCTTTTTCGCTGATGGTGCTTTTGCAGTAATAGTAACCTAGTCATTATAGTCACAGGTTCATCTGAAAATATCAGCGGGGAGACATCCAGAGCACGGGTAGCCATCACCGGGGCGTCTTTCACAGGTAAAGGAGCAAAATTATTATGAAGGAATTTGTCTTCATCCATCGGGGCTACAAATAACAAAATACCATAGACCAAGGGCTTATGAACACCGGAAATGTATTTCTCGCCATTCTGGAGAGACCCGGCAGTCTGAGACCAAGGTGCTGGCGAATCCAGGTGTCTGGTGAGGATCTCCTTCCTCATCAGACTCCAGGTCTCCTCAGCACGTGGCCGGGCAAGGGAGGGAGCTCTCTGGGACCTTTTATAAAGGCACTAATTCCCCTCCCGACGGTTCCTCCTCATGACCTCATCGCCTCCCAATGGCCCCCACCTTCCAGGAAAATCACATTGAGGGTTAGGACTTCAATACCTGAATTTTGGAAGGATGCAAATATTCAGTCTATAGCGTAGTGGGAAGATGAGATAAAATATTAAAATACACCGGTTCATGTCATTTTTTTCCCCCCTTGATTTCGGGGAAGATGATAGAAAAGGAAATTTGTGGGGGCGGAGCCTAAAAGAGTTGCAATTCAGGGAAGCAAATATCTTTTGGACTGAGCCAAGCTGGCTCCATGTATATTCTGGAAAATGGCTTTAAACAGCCCTCCACTCCTGGGCCCCATGAATAGCATTGAACAGCAGTTGAAAAGTTGAAAATGTTGAAAAGTGGTTCTAGTTCAATGAAAAGCGCTGAGGCAGAAATCTTCAGGACTTCCTTTTCTTATGGAAATATCGTGAAGGAACAAGTTGCAAAATATCTTTATTACCCTACATTTAATATGCCTTATTTGTTCAGCGATTCTTTCAAAGTCCAAACGGAAGTCCGAAGTCCACCCCACCCCCTTCGTGATGCAATAACTTTCTTCAGGAAATGGTTCCTACAGGTTTTCAAAGGTTTTGCCATGAGTTTGCCAGGTCCTCCCCTAGAATCGAGGTATTTCCCTAAAACCTGAATCTATCTTTACAGCCACCTGAAAATCTCTCTTAGCCAGGACTCCACGCTGGTTCTGCCCAGCCCACGTCAACCAAAGCCAGCTTCAGAGCTTCGTTTTCTGGATCTTTCTTCCTCCCCACCCCAGCTGTTGCTTGAGCCCTGCAAGGGGGGAATATCCCTTGGCTCGTCATTGCTCTGGGTCCGAAGGTCGGTTGTGCTGGGGGATGCAATCTGGAAGACGCTCCTTCGCTCTTGGGAATGCGGGCTCGGGCATCTGTTCTCTTCCATCCCACCGCCCTTCCCACTGCACGAAAACCTTAATAATATCATGATCCTAGGATGATGATAATGCAAGAGAGTTCAGGAGGTAGCGTTTCATAAACCATTTAAATTAAACAATCTGGAAGGAAGAAGACGCTTCCCTGCGTAAATGTAAGGGGCTGGGACCCCCGGAACAGCCAAGGAGTCCTACACTGCCGGACAACAGCCCCCCAAAAGTTCCAACTGTTTACACACACGCACAGGTGGCCGTGTGCGGGGACCCGGGGGGGATGCAAGGAGACATTGCCAGTTGTGCTGGACATTTCCTTCCGTGTGCAGGCGACAGTGTCAACGGGGAAAAAACCCCTGAGCCTGGTTCTTAGTTCTTTAATTATCAGAGTCTTTGTTGGGTTGTAGAAGCATGACTTCTCTGACAAGGTTAAATTTATAAATTTCAGGGCTGGGGCAACATAAAGACTTTTCTCAGCCATTAGAGAAGATAGCAGTGGGGGATTCACACTGTGTCAGCCTTTGCCTTTAAAATAAAATTAAGCGTGTGGTTGTTGGAATCAAGGTGCTGCTGAGCACGTATGATTTAATAAATATTTGTCGTGAATAAAGGAAGAAGAGAACCGAAGGGACTGGGTAAAGGGAAGTGGACAGCCTTACTCGGGAGACCGTATCATTTATTTCCAAACCTGTTCCTTTTTCAAAAACGTTGGATTTTAAGATAATTTCAAACGTGTGGAACATTGACCGAGAAAGATATGGGGAGCTCCTATATTCCCTGTACTTGGTTTTCTAGCATAAATAATAGCCCCCAAAGACATCCAGGCTCTAACGCCTGGATACTGAGAGTGTTGCATAAGGAGACCTTGCTGATGGGATTTCCTTAGGATTTTGGATGGGGGAGAGTTATCCTGGACGATCCAAGCGGGTACTCACTGCCATTGGAAGTGTTCCTGTAAGAGGGAGGCTGAAGAGATCTGACTGCAAAGAGGAGAAGCTGATGAGAGAAGCAGCCCTTCCTTGACTGATGGGCTTGGAAGCGGGAGGAAGGGGCAACGAGCCAAGGAAAAGGCCAGGGATGGGACTGTTCCTTCCTGCCACCGGGTCACCCAGCCCTGTCACCCCCTGACTGCAGCCCACCGCGACCAACTGTACACTTGTGGCTTCCGGGACCTTTCGAGAATAAACGTGTGTTGTTTCAAACCACCAAGTTTGTGGTAATTGGTTGCAGCTGCAGTAGGAAACGCATAGCCCCAGATTCACTTCTTTCTAATATGGTGTCCTATTTGCTTTTCTGTTCTTTCCCTTATGTGTAGAGACGCTTTGTTATTGGTGATGGTGTCTTTATTACTGCAAATCATTAGAGAGTAGCGACCCAGCACATTCTCTGTCGTCAAAGAGGAAAAGGATGAGGAGTGTAATCCAGGGCTGCTTTGGGAAAACCAGCCGCGTCCACCAACCCTCTCCCTGCTTACCCCTACTTCCGTGGTGGGTGGAGACATTGTCCTGCCATACAGACCTGTGCTTCTGGAGGTTCGCCTAGTGTGCACTCCCTGTGTCTTCCCGTAGCCTCAGCACAAACACACTCCCCATTGGCCTGCGTTAGGTCGTCCCAGTGCACGCAGGGACCTGGTGGCCCCCCTCTAGCCCGATCCCGGGTCACTGTCACCTCTGTGCTTTTGTTCCCTGGGAAAGCCAGCTCCATCTGGCTGCAGACCTTCCCACACACCTGTCCCTGTACACCCCCCCCACTTACTTGTTGAACCCCTCCTCACGCAACAGACTTAACTTATCCTCCCCCCCCAACGCCTCCCTCACGACCCCCATTTTCCACCGCATCTCCACCAGCGCACTGGAGTTCTGATGTGCCCATTCACGTCGCCTCGTGCTTTTCCCTGTCACCCTTAACATGATTAGAATTACTTAATCGTGTGTGTTGGGGGGGCAGGCTAGTGAGATTGGAGTATAAAAAACACAGCCCAGCTCCTAAACATCTGGGAGTGGGTAGCAGGTCCCGCCGAGGCGCATCTTCCCAATTATGGGAAACAACTCATTGGACTTCCTGCCTTTGGCCACGGTGGGGGCGGTGGGGGGAGCAAGTCACTCCCGGACTGGGTTTGTGGGGGGGGGGTGCCGAATGGCTGAATCATCTTTTCATATTTTTTCTCTCTGTCTTAGCAAAGGCCGTCCTTCCCTTTGGCAAGTATAATGCTGCGCAGAGGAGGCAGGTTGCCTAAGGAGCGCAAAGGCCTCTGTAGGGAAGGAGCCGAGCCCCCTGCAATAGCCCCCACCCCCCTTCCAAAGGGGGCGATGCTGGAGGGAGAGAGCAGAGTGCGGGGACAAGTCTGTGGGGACCGTGCACCCCAGAGGGGGCGGAGATACTGAGCTGGCATGGTTTTACAAAATCCTCAGCATTTTGCCTGAAGCGGGAGCCACCTACGTGCCCAAGCATCTGGACCTGCACTGGTGCTTTGGGAGCAAGGAGGGGGTGCCCGAGTATGACGTCGGTGACGCACGCGAGCCGGGGTCTGCCTGCGCGCTCACGGCCACGGGAGGACGCGAGGCTGGTGCCGGCGCTTCCAAGCGCAGGGGGATGCTTGCGCGCTCGGTCGGGAAGTATCAGCGAGATTTGTGTCCCCGTCTCGTGAAAGCAGACCCCGCCAGGTAGCCGTGATTCTGCATCCGAACACCTGCCCTCCCTGGCAGAGTGAACATGTCTTGAGGCCAGCGCCACGTTCGCTTACCTGGGGCATCGCTAACATGGGCTGGATGGATGCTTTGTTTAGGGAATGAATGAAACAACACCAAATTGAGAATAGCTTCACAACTAACCTCACTACCTCCATTCAGTTCTGTAAATATGCAAGAAATCGCTATATTATCTGTGTGTGTGTGTGTGTGTATATATATATATATATATATATGAATAATACATGCATAATACCTCTTTCCAGTATTATTTTAAAACCCTACATATTGGGTGCCTGGGTGGCTCAGTTGGTTAAGCGACTGCCTTCAGCTCAGGTCATGATCTTGGAGTCCTGGAATCGAGCCCCACATGGGGGTCCCTGCTCGGCAAGGAGTCTGCTTCTCCTGCTGACCTCTCTTCTCTCATTGTCTATCTCAAATAAATAAATAAAATCTTTAAAAGATAAAAAAGAACCCCTACATACTATGTTTGAGTATTTTTCTTCTGTCCACCTGACCTATTTCTCTATCAGAGAGTACCAGTTCTTTGGTTGGGACCATAATGTTCTTTTTTTAGATGGCACTGCTTCACAATACTTTCAAATAAAGAACCCTCCTCTTTCGAGGTCCCAGACCTCACCTCCTTCCCTCAAGATAGTAGCTGTATTCTCAATGTCCTTTAGAAAAATAGATATCAGGTCTGGAATTCCAAGGGGTTCATGGCTCATCCTTTGGGAACTATCGCTTTCTGATATCCCAGAAGAACACCTTGTAAATCTTCTGCACTCGAGGTGGCCCCGGCGTGAGAAGACTTGGTGTCACCTTCCAGGATGTCATGTGGGTGCTCAGTAAGCTCCCCCTCCTTCCCAACACCTTCCTTTTAGTTGGAAGAAAATGTTCCTTCCATTACTGGGGTTAGAGAATTCCTTACCTTGATTTCAGTCTCCCTGAACAGCCTGTTTTAGGGTTCCATTATTACAGTTGGTAGTGGGGGTGCACAGGGATGACCTTCTCATGAAAAAAAAACAGCAAAGTCCCCCCATGGGAAGAAATGGGCTGAAAAAGGGAACTAGGAGATGCCAGGGATGGAGTTCACCAAGTTCAAGGTTTTGTCCAGGACGTGGGCTGGTCCTTTCTCTCTGAATGCTTTTGTAACTGTTTTTGGCTGGCTGGCATGGAAGTTTGCATAAAATAGGCCTCTTTAAGGAACTGACCCTGATCTTTTTCCAGGCCCACAATGGAAACTTTCAATAGGAGAAAGTCTGTTTAATAAATGCATTTTGTAAACATTAAGTCGAATTTACCAAAAGTGTTTTTACTTTCATGCTGCTCTGCACAACGAGTTCCATCTGGGAAAAGCCACATTTTTCGGGGGTGGGAGTGAATTTCTTCTATTTTATTCTCAGGAAAGTCTGTGAAATCACCGATCTCTCTGGTGCTTTTGACCAGAAAAACTAAACTTCAGGAGGTGACGGGGCGTCGGGGGCTGCCCGTGATGAATCACCAGCCGTTTCTGCGTGACCGTTCAATTTTCAACACTGTGGACTGACTTCTTAGCCAGACAGCACCTCCTAGAAAGTGCGGGACCCTGCAGTGTATTAATTTCCTAAGGTCCATGTTGCGCCCCCGTAAAGCATTTCATCCTCCAGGTGTGTCTTCAGGAAATGAGAGCCTTGGTCTGTGGGGCCGGTTGCATTTCTTTAATAGAACCAGAGGCACATCCGATGAGGGAAGGACCATGAGGAGCCGTCTGGCCCCTTCCAAGGAGAAACCCCAGATCAAGAAGATCCCCAAGTGCAAGTTGTGGGTGGGGCTGCGAAGATGAGGTGTTATTCTTGCTTCTAATTTGTGCCGCATATTAGTAGAACGATTCCTTTGGAGTCCTGGAAATCCCAAGCAATTCTCTTAGGTTTCATTTGTTTTTCCAGTGACGGGAAAATATTCACATCCATATCCAAACTCACAGATTGAATCCAGAAATTTGCTGAAGTCGGAGGAAAGCACTCTCTGGTGCTTGCCACTTCCCTGAGCAGAGAAGCCCCCAAACCCTCTTTCGCACACAAAAGGCATCAGTTTCACGTTGGTGGAGCCAGGTGTTCTGTTCCCCTCCATTCCCATTTGTCTCCATGAAGCACAAACAGTGGTCCCCGAAATTGTGGGGGACCCACATTAATAACAGAGCAAGCTGGGTGCCCATCCCGGCCCACCCCAGAGCTGGGTGGGATGTTCCAGAGGGAAGAACACAATTCCAGCTCTCCGAAGGTCGTCAAGGTGTAGGTGACCCTGTGCCCCGGGTGACAGCCAAGGATTTGCTTCTGATCTGAACTCAGCCATCCCCAAGCTGAGCAGCAGCCTCGGAGGGGCCTGACTTTCAGACTCTGACCCGTGGCGTGACTGCAAACCTGCCCCTTATCTAGGGAACTGTGAACAGAGACCCGCTGAGAGGCACACAGGAGTGTTCTGAGACGTAAGAAACACACAGAGAGGCTCGGCTTCCATGAGTTCTCTTACGTGGCCGTGGGATCCCTTTTCTTCAGAAACATTTTTTAACCATCGTGTGTTTTCATACACAGGGTTGCCTATCAGTTTGTCTTGAGGTGTAGAGGTTGAGCAGGGCTCACGTCTTCCTCCATGGGGCTGACCGGTAGACTGTGCCGGAAGGTCCAAGCAGGCTTCACTCATAGGCCTAGCTCCCCGGTGCCCCTTTGTCTCCATATGGCCACAGTGAGCCTCTCACCACTTGTGGATTTGGGAATAGTCAGCCTTCTTGCACGAAGACTGGCTTCTATGGAGCAGGCTGAACGGAGCTGGAAGGCTAGGCTTGGCCCAGGCACAACATTCCTTGTGCTATACTTTGTTGCCCAAAGCACTGGACAAGGCTGCTTGAAGTACAAGGGAAGGGGAGGAAGGTCTTCCCTCTGGATCTGAGCGGCAGCATGAGCCCAGAGAGGTACAGCGATGGCGACCATCCCCCCGGTCTGTGGTATTTTGTTATAACAGCCCAAATGGACAAAGACATGACACACTGTATTTATTCGATCAGAAGCCTCGCCAGCCCTGGTATCCTGAGCGCACCCTACTCCTTGCAAAGGACTGGGACTGTCAAACCCTCCTGCTTCCATAGCAGGTAATGGCTCCTCATGGCCAACACCTGTTTAGGGGAGCCCTACTACTTGCAAGGATTTTGGGGGGTGGGAGAGAGGACAAAATCTGCAAGCACTTGCCGACCCGCAGGAGACCACACTCTATTTGGGAATGCATGAGGACAAAGATTAGAAAACAACATGTGCTAGTTCCAAAAGGGGGAGGCAGGCACAAGCATACGGAAGGGGGGAGCCAAGGGTGAGGCGACTTAAAGAGATAAATTTCAACGGGAAAGCTGACGAGGAGCTGACGTGCTTCCCTTATAGGTAGTAGGGCGAGGTCGTTCTCAGAGACAGAATTTAGCCGAACGAGGAGCTGGCACTCCTTGCCTTGGGGGCTGAAAGGACAAGTTTGGTGGATTCGCTTGCTCGCCCCTGTGGGCAGCAAACAGCATGGCTGTGCTCTGTGGCCGGCCCGGCTCTGGCACTGGCTCTGGCACTGGCGTTGCAGCGTGAGCACAAGATGGAGAAGATGCTTCGTTCCTAGAGAGATTGCACTGGACGTTTGTGGGGAGAGGATTTTTCCTCTGTGTTACGGACCTGGCTCGGTCCATGGAAAAGTCCATATGCTTCCTCTTGATGCCCCTTCCCTCCTGCTTCCCGCAACCGCCTCAGGCACACAAACCCACAGCACACAGGGCCCTGTGCCCCCCCCAGGGGGCGGGGCAGAAGACAGCTGTGACAGCACACCTCCCCCAGGGCCCTCTCATCCCTGGGGCTCACTTGTCACCAGCTACTTCCAGCTGTAATGCATGGAGCCTCCCAGCAGGTAATGGCTCTGGCGTTCCTGGAGGGTGAGGGCTTTTGGTGGGCTTTGTTTTTGTTTGCAAGACCAGCTCCCGTCTGGTCGCCACATGTAGCCCCCCCCCCCCCCCCCCCCCGCCGCCTGGGCTTCCTGCAAACCACCATCATGACAAGGCAGGGCTCTTCCTATCATTTTAGTTTTTCATAGATGGGCTAATCTGATATCGAGATATGTTTTGTTCATCGTGTTAAGAAACGGGGACCCTCAAGGCAGGTTAATCATTATTCTATTTTCCTGCCGTTCACATACTGGGGAAAGTCTTTTTTGTCTGAATCTTTCAACATCTCAGCCTATCCCCAGGGCCATAATTCGGGGGTAGGACTTGCTTCCTTTCAGCCCTTCTCTCCATCATTTTTGCTCCTTGTGCAAACACAGTCATTTTGTCATTGTTCTAAAAATAGGTGCTTTCAAGGAGGCTGGTAGCTGGTTTATCTTGTCCTTCTCCGTAGCTGTTTTTACTTGTAGCAGCAGTACCAGGACGTGCCCACCATTTCTCAATGCAGTGATACAGTTCTCTGGTGGATATAAACAACTCACCTTTTGGCCTTGTAGTTTACTCGCTGGGGAGCATGATTATTTTTTTTATTGCCTAGTAAAGTAGCTTGCCTGTCACATTATAGCTTAATTGGGAACACAAAATAATAAATAATTTAAAGTAGGAATATTGCTGTCTGTACAGGGATGCGAGCAAAACATGGCCCAGATTAGGTCCCTCCGGAGAAGTTGAGGGTTCTAGAACACTCATGCTTTAAATAAAATTGGCACTAAGAATGTCTTTGAATCTGTCCTGAAGTTGTGCCCCCTCTCATTCCCCAACAACAACGGATCACGTGGTTTTGTTTTCTCTTCGGCAGATTGAGACTTTCTTGTTATCAAACGTATCCCCTGGAAAGGATCTCATCTCGATGCCTCTGGAGCTCCAGGGTCCTGTCTCTGGAATGGGTGATGCTAACGGTCCCAGCATCACAGGTTCACGGCGGGCCACACAAGAGACCATCACACAGCCTTGGTAGAGTAAAGACTAAAGAAGCATCTGGAATCAAGTCAAGCCTTTCTTCTAAAGTAGACCTTTTGGGCGCCTGGGTGGCTCAGTGGGTTAAGCCGCTGCCTTCGGCTCAGGTCATGATCTCAGGGTCCTGGGATCGAGTCCCGCATCGGGCTCTCTGCTCAGCGGGGAGCCTGCTTCCTCCTCTCTCTCTGCCTGCCTCTCTGCCTACTTGTGATCACTCTCTGTCAAATAAATAAATAAAATCTTTAAAAAAAAAAAAGTAGACCTTTTGACGCAAACAGAGCCGATGCCCTTCTCTGAAAAAGGGAGTCTGACCGTCTCAAGGGCTGACACCTGGGAGAAGGAGCACCGAGTGTGAGATGAGACGGCCCCCTTCCCTTGTTTCCCCAGGACGGTTAGTTTGGGGTGTCCGTGCAGCTGGGCTGTGGTGCCAGCTGTCTGGTCAAACGCTAGTCTGGGTGCTGCTGCGAACATATTTTTCAGATGTGATTAGCACTTACAATCAGTCGACTTTGAGTAAAGCGGTTACCCCCTTCATCTGAGCTGCACCCCATCCACTGGAGGCCTTACGAGCCAACGCTGAGGTTCCATGGGAGGGAACTGGACCTCAAGCTTGCAGCACAGAGAACTCGCCTGAACTTTCCACTGGCCAACCTGGCCTGCCGACCCTCGGCCATGCCAGCCCTGTGACTGCGGGAGCCAATTCTTTAAAATCACTGTCTCTCTCCCTCTCTCTGTAGATACATGTCCTGTTGGTCCTGTTTATCCGGAAACCTTGACTAACGTACCATGTTCTCGCACTATTTGAATTTATTTTTGACCGTAGCCGTGTATTATTTTCATCCGTGAAGATCCTGGGTTTCAGGCTGCGGATGGACGTGGGGCGAGCTTTCCGATGCTGCGTCCTTCAGCGCCCGAGCCTTGCAGGAGTGCAGCCTGCTGCCGCCCACTGGCTCCGGGAGCCCCTGGGGATGCGAGGCTGGGGGGTGGCGGCTGGTGGCTTCTGGCCAGGCAGGTGCTAACTAGACTCCAGTCCTCCGGGGGCGGTTGGCTTTCAAATCGTATCAGTTGTCAAAACGTAAAATGATGCTTCGTGACAATTCGGGACCTGCTGTGTGTCATCAGAAAATCACTGAGGTCGTTTCAACGGAGTATGTGATCTGGTCTAGAGAAGCACTTAGCCTTTGGAGGTGTGGGGATAGTTTGGGGGACAACCAAGCGACTATTGATTTCTGCGGAGCCAAGGAAGGGGAAATCTAGCCATTTGACTGTAACCCCCGCTCTTCTGGGCCTCCATTCCTTCCTGAAAATGGGGAAGTTGGAAGTAAATGATCTTTTAGCTTCATGGTCTAGTGCTACCGAGTGACAAGTTCCGGGGGCTGCTCTGGTGCCCCGGTCAGCTGTCCCACAAGGTCTCTGCAGCCAAGAACACCCCCTTTCCCTGGGAGCTCTCTCCCCTGGCCAGGAGCGCTGGTGGTGGTTCCAGCTCTGGACGGCGTCTCGGCTTGGGCCACGGAGCACTGGATGGTGCGGCTGGAGCTGGTGACAAGGCCAGAGACCAGGTGGGAAGCCAGGAAAGCCCTGAGGCTGGGCACTTGGGAAGATGGCAAGGGGGGCCGGGGTAGACACGGCAAAGCAGCGATTAGGCGGAGAGCCGCGTGCGGGAGGAATGCAGATTTTCGTGCATTGAATATCACCTTTACCATCAGTTTGTGGCCCCCGTGCCCTACTGTGGGAAGCCGGTGGCAAGGCATGGAGGTCTCCTGAGGGGCTGCTTGGTGCTGGCGACTCTGCGTCCTTATCTTGCTTCACCTCCACACCCGGCCAGGAGGCTGGCATTAGTTTCCTAATTTTTAGAAGAGACGATACTGAGTCTCAGATCATGAAATAGCTTTCCTCGGGTCATTCAGCTGGTAAGCAGTGGCACTAAAATTCTGGCTTTGGGCCCTCTGACCTAAATGCACAGACGATCCATTACATCTCTGTTTTGAATGATTACATAAAGAATGAAGGAATAACTGAATGCACATTGGACCAGCTCGTTGGATAGCTTACAGCAATAAAGTACTCCATCCCTCGCATAACGTTTTGAAAAATAATTTTCAGAACTCCGCTTGTAAAGACGGGGAAGGGGGAGTGTTTCGCCAGGGCGGGACTTTGGTTCTGCAGACTCTCCGAGGGCAGGAAGAGCACAGAACCGATTCTGTCCTTTTTAGGCTACGGATTTGGCCAAGTAGGGCTTGGGGAACTGAACAAGGGTGGGGAAAAGGGGTGGCTCGGGAGGCATCACCGAGCCACCCGGACGTAAATGCTTACCGCCCCAAGTTCTTTGTCATTTTCCACCCTGGGCTTTGGTGGCAAAAAAACCTCCCCTTTCCGCATCAAGCTGCCGCACGGGGCAGATGAGAGCGGTCACATCCACTGCATCGTTGGGTTCATCTCATGGTTGGTCACGGACGCTTGCTTTTATGAATCGTTTCTAAAGAAAGAATTCATAACCACAGGGCCTGACTCAGACAGGGGTCCGGGTGCTGCAGTCAGAGGTGCCTCGGCTCTGGGCCTTTGGGGACAAACCCCCCCCCCCATTCATGTTTCTCTTCTACTGAGAAAGTCCGTCTCTAGACCTCGCACCAGGATGTTTTCTCCAACAGCACTGTTATGTTACACAATTTGCCTAAAACCATAGGGGAGAGGGAGGGGTGAGTTGGGCACCCACCATTCCAGCCCTCGTGCCGGCAGGAAAGGCAGGTCATGAACTCCCCAGGTACCTGCTGTGTGACCTCGGGGAAGATGTTTCACTTCTCTGAGCCTCCGTGTTCTTGTCTACAAAACAGGCATGCCGGATTGCAGGAGCTTCGCGTGGCTGTCTGGGTCTGAGCTTCTCGGATTCTCCCCTAACTGGTAACTTAAAAGGTTTTAGGTTCTTCATGTGTGAACACCCTTCTGTTGCTTCATTCTGGGACCTTACCCGTGTCCTGAGTCCCCCGGGTCGGAGAGACGAGGCAATGTCTCCGAAGGAAGTGGCTCAGGGACATCGGGGCAGGGAGCTTGTCTGTCTGAGTCAGTGAAGGGCCGTGTCCCAGCAGACGAGGGGACAAGCGCCGGAGGGGGTGAACCTGACGACAGACTCTCAGGGCGCTGTCCCTCACCGCGAAGAGGTTAACGCCAACGCATTTCCTCTGTCCTGATTAGAGTCTATTTTTTAGTTATTTCTCAATTACCTGCATAGGTTCAACAAGACACATCATCATCTACTTCCTGTCTTACCTAGAAAGCATCCAGGTGCAGCACAGCTCTGCAGTGAGGAGAAAATCTCGGGGTGCTCTGCAAACATGACCTCTGCCCTTTTCCATTTTACCCACAATCACGTTGACCTTTTCACTTGATGATGTTTGCTTGACTTCTCAGTGAAGAAAGGCAAATGGCAGCTTTGGTCTCCTTCATTCCCCCGGATGGGACCTTTTGGGGTTCCTGAGGAGAAGGAGACAGGCGACTGACTTTGAGGTCAAGGGTGAGGGGAGAGGCCTGAGTCCCAGGTCCAGGGACCTGCTGGCTGGAATCTAGGTTTGAGTCGACAGCATCCCTGGCTTCCGCCCACGAGATTTCATGAGCAGCCCCGCTCCCACTGGGGCAACCAAAAGTCTCCAGATATCTCCAAATGTCCCCTGGGGTCAAAATCGTACCCCTGAGAACCACTACTCCTTTGCTCCTTCACAAAGTTAGTGCCCAAAGTGGCTGCAGCCGCCCACCCCACTTAGGACTCACCAGGGAGAGGCAGTACGTGCAAACCGAAACCGTGCCAGACCTGGGCGGCTGCAGGCCCTTTGGGGGACCCCCAGTGTTTCCTGTAGCAGCCTCCTCTCTCTCACCACAAAAGGGCCACCCTAGATGCACCGGGAGGGACTCTCAGAGCTGGGGCCCAGGTGGGCCCATGTCAGGACCTCGATACAGCCTTGAATGGCACATGGAGGGTGGCCACCACGCCTGGTTTGCCTGGACGGTTGCTCACAGGTAGCTTCCCTCTGGGCTGCCCTTCCAAACGGCTTTGGCTGTTCGGTGGTCCTTTCAAGTTTGGGACACAGATGCCCCCCCCCAGTTGTCAGCAGGAGAGGAGGGGGCTGGGAGCCAGCTTCTCGTCGGACATTCCAGACTTGCCAGCGTCCTGTGTGCCTAGCTGCTGTTGCTGCTGGGCTTTGGGAAATTGGAAGTGCTAAGAGGTGAGGTTTGGGGAGCAAATAGGTGATCCTCAGCCTAGGGGTGGTGGTGTGGGTTGGGACCTGGTCCCGAGCTCGTGCTGAGAGCAGTGTCTGTCCCTGCTGAGACCCAGGATGCTCTCCGCGGGTGCCCGGCGTGGGAGCCCGTGGTGGGACGGGTGTAAGTGCCGTGTGGGCCTGGGTCGCGGCCCCCCGCGCTGGAATGTGCTCTGCCCAGGGCGGGAGGGCAGGAGGCCTGTCTCCACTGTCCCGCGTCTTGTGGAAACCGTGGCCCTGGCTGCCTGTCAGGGCTTGTGCCCGCTGGGAGCACTTGCCGTCTGGGGACCGGCTTGGTCCCCTGCATGGGGTTCTCACCCCAAAGGTCACCTCTAGAGAGGGGCGTTACCTCCAGTCCCCTGGGGGCATCACTGATGCTTCTATCTTCCTTCCCTTTTGCGGCTTTTGTCTTCAACGTAAGCTTCTGTAGATTCCTTAAGTTTTAAAGGAAAAAGTGTTCTCTTTTCCGAAGTAGAAACGATTGATTTTTTTTTTTTTGTTTCCCTTTAAGTTATGTCGATGGAGATATGCCTGCAGTGGGTTAGTCTCACGTCTACCAAGATGTCATTACTTATAGAAGAGCCTGGGATTTTCAAGAATAGTAACATGGTAATTTGTCTTTCAAATACTGTTTTACTTATAGCAGCAATAACAGGAAATGTGTACTATTTTTCAGTGTTATAATCTGATTCACCCTTTGATATAAACAGCTTTATCTCATCTCATTGTTTATATCACATTCCTATTCCTCTGGAAAGAACAATATTTTTCCCCTGAAAAGTAATATATTCTTGTCTAAGAATGGCTTAAATAAGTAACAGATGGTCTTTTGTGTGTGTGTCTGTCCCCTACTCCCACTCATTCTCAGCATTTGATCGGATATTAAAATCAGTGTTTTATGAAACATTGCATGGGCCTGAAGTTATAGGTGTGTTCCCAATTCGACTTCTCTTATTTATGGAATGGCGGTGTCGCTTGGATAGTTTTAGGATATAGGCAACTGAATAAATTTATTTGTGCTTGTCAAATGGAATGTGCTTGAACAAATCTCTTTTCTAGTTACCCAGGATCACCAGGGGAGAGATAACCGGGCATTCAGTAGGTGGGGATCACCGGGCACCGGGCCCTCGCTCGACGACATCTCTGTAACTCTGTGCTAATGTTCAAATAGGTTCTGGTACCAGGACCGAATTCTTCTTGTCAACGTGAAGTTCTACTCCTTGGCTCGGTGCAGAGGAAAGACATGACATTCGAAGCCAAGAGATTTCTCCTTGCTAATCAGTGAGTTCAGGCACGTCCTGGGGCCACCTGAGGCCTGGTTTTCCATCCACAGCGTGTGGATAGCTTTCCTACTGCCAAGTCAAAATCAGTTTTGGGGCGCCTGGGTGGCACAGTCGGTTGAGCGTTGGACTCTTGGTTTCGGTTCAGGTTGTGAACTCAGGCTCCTGAGATCGAGCCGCACGTCGGGACTCCGTGCCCAGTGGGGAGTCTGCTTGTGATTTTCTCTCTCCCCCGTCTCTGCCACTCCTGCTCGTGTTCTCGCTCTCTCTAAAATAAATAGATAAATCTTAAAAAAGAGTCAAAAGCACTTTAGGCCCCAGATATCATTTTTTAGATGTTCAAATCAAGCAATTAGCTATATACAGTGCATGTAGACTCTTATCTATACCCCTGGGGTTGGTAGGTTAGCTCTATCGTCAAATGACCTTCTTTCAAAAGGTATCTTTTCTTTGCAATGAGAGCTTCGAAGAAGGAAACACACCCGTGTGTAAGGTCACTCCTGCAGACTTCTAGAGGATGCCTCACCTGAGCAGGGGTTGGGGAAAGTTCATGGCCGTACCTATAGTCCACAATCCTTGAGCCTGGTGGGTACTTAAATGTATATTGAACGAAAGTACGACTATTGTGGTGGATAAGCTATGCTAAGTTCTCTTATAAAAACCCTTGATTTTTAAAAGTGATATAATTTTGTGCTTTCTGGTTATTCATTTTTATCATCGTTGACCTTCTCTTTTCTTCTTACTAGATAGAAAGTTGAGATATGAGCCTTCTTGTTGACATGGTTTCCTTGTCTTTTTGTTTTTGTGGTCCAAAAATGACATTTTCTTCATGTCATTACAAAGTTTGCTCATGGTTATTGGTGACAGTTAGGAAAAACAAAGACATACAAAGAGGAAAAAGCCACCCATTATCCCACACATGTCATAGGACAGATCTTCAACCTACGATGTTAGTATATAGAAAAACCAAATCTCATAATATTATTTATATGATAACAATTACTTAAGGAAACTATCTGTGTTGTATATATATTTGGATGACTGTGTGTCTATACAGGTGTATCTATAGCATGAATGACTACTAAAGATAGCAAGGCTAATTTAAATGAGCAGATTATGTCTCTGGAGAGAAAGTAGACAGGAGGAATTCTGAGAGATAATTCCTTGTGGACAGGAATGTTTGGGAGCACTTTCATGGAAAAGGTTGGATTTGAGCTGAGCCTGAAGGACAGGTCCAGTTTGATAAAGAGAAAGGTTGGGAAGCAGATTCCTGGTGAGGTGTCCCCAGTGGACAAAGGTGTGGCGTGAGGGGTCAGTGTGGTGGGTGAGGGCGTATGAGTAGTCTGATCTCTCACTGGGCTGGAGACAGGTAAGCAGGATCAGGGAGACTTGGGAGGGATGTGATTGCCAACCAGGGGCATTGGAGGCTTTGAAGCTGGTGATCAGAATGAAAAATGAGGACCATGTGAAGACCAGTCAGCTGGTGGCAGAGTAGAAAGAGCTGGAACAGGGAGACAGTGACTTGCACGGGGAAGGACCGGGAAGACCCAGGTATGCCCTGACCGATCTCGGCGGGAGGACGGTGCTACTGGAAGGAGATGGAAAGGCAAAGAGGAAGATGTTTTGAAAAGTCATTTGTTGCCTGCCCCAGAAGGTGCGGTCAGCTGTACGGAGGAATCAGGGTAACAGCGACACTGCTTAAGCTTTAAAGCTTGAAGTCTAAGTGACTGTTTGAAATGGTGGTCCATCGACAGAAGTAGGAAAGCCAGAATCCATGTTATATCTGAAAAAGCTTGATTATTACATTTTTTACTGGAAAAGGTCTAAATGTCAGGCATTGGTCTGGGGTTTAAATTGTCAAGATTTCAGACTGCGGGGTCTTGGGAGCCTGATATGAAACACTGCAATGTGGTATGTTGCTGCAAATGAGGTTATTGATTTGGTATCGTCGAGAAATAGAACACCTCAAAAATCGGCAGACTAGTGGAAAAGATACCCCACTGGCAGGTGTGGGTGCAACGGTGTGATTTTCTAGCACCGAAATACACAAAAAGCTAACAGTGTTGAGATTGGCCCGAATATGCTGAAAGCAGCCCTTCCCTTTGCCAGGCCCACTAGCTAGAAAAGATACGTCCACCTGCCATCTCCGCCCTTCCCCGTATATCCGTGGTGCACGTGATGGCTCTGAATGGCTTATGGAAGCAAAGATGACCTTCTGCCTCCTTCTGTCAATGGGTTTCACAGGTAGACAGGGAGATCTCGATTACTTCGGACTCAGGAGAAGAGGGTAATCCCTGGAGGTTGTGAGGTGCGGGCTCTGAACAAAAAGGCAGCATCAGTGAGAGCGGAGTGAGGAGGGGTAGGATGTGTGACCAAAAGGCGAGTTCTGGAAATGTGCTTACTGGCGTCCTGGGGTGCTCCTGCGTTTTGCTGCTTACCGCCCACCAGCGTCCCCAGACTAACACAGCTGTCCCTTCATGGCAGGCCTTGTGTTTGAGAATCTGGTGGGAGTTTGTGTTTTCTGGCATGTTTATTTTATTTGTGGCCTCTTGTGTTTTTCTATCATTTACTTATCTGGGAGTGTGTTACCAAAACATTTTTCATTGGTGAGATTAATATTCACCATGGAAAAGATACGAGTTTAATATAGGTAATTACCGAGTTTAGTTTTAAAATATCTTCATAAAACCACACGTTAGCACAGTTGCAATCACAATAAGAACTAATATGTTTTTACAGTGAGAAGAACTTCTACGTTGATTCCTGTTATCATCTTTGACTAAGTGTAGCTACTGGCCCTCTGAGAATTATGCTTTAAAACCATTAAGAAGCAGATCCGTTTCCTATCTTTTGATATTAGTAACTGGCATTGTGAGTGGAGTTGTGCACATGGAGTTTGCCTGTTTTCTTAGTGTTTGATTTTTTTTCTTTTATCAGTTTCCAGAAAGCGTGTGGTTTTGTTATTAACCAGCTCTGCCCTCTCATTTACACACGATGGTAATTTTCGGAAATTTTACGTGAAAGAGCCATAACGGACAACCGTGAAGACCGGATCAGAGGCCGAGAGAGCGCAGGGCCCGAGTGGGGACGGCCGGATCCCTTCTCCCCGGAGCCGCAGACCCGACCCACATGGGGCCCTGCCCTCAGCTGTTCCTCCCACGCCCGCCTTTGCCAACCCCAGTTATCCTACGAACCCCGCTCTCCCTGCGCAGTCTTTGGGGGAGGGTCCGGGTCCATACCGAGTTCTGTCTCGGTCGGCGGCTCGAGGAAACACCAGAGCTCTCGGCTTCTGCCCACCCGGGCCAGGAAGCCCGTGTCCGCGAAGGGGCGCGCGGCTGTGTGCGGCTGCGGTGTGCGGCTGCAGGTGCGCCCGGGCCGCGCCAGCCGGCGTGGCTACCTTGGGCACCGGAGGGAGCTGCTCCCCTCTTCAGAAACTGCCTTTCCTCTTGGTGGTCGGCCGTCAGCGGCCGGGGAGAGGCCTGACCCAGGGCCTGGCGGGTCGGAGGGGCCGCCCGCACCCACAGGTTTGGCGGGGAGTGAGCAAGAGGTCTCAGGGTGACAGCCCCCACACATCCCTTCCCTGGGGCCGCCGGGTCCCCTGCTTTTAAGAAAAAGACCTTTGACTTCAGATGTCAGGCAGGAGAGATGGCGGCAGAGCCCATTACTCACTCACTGAATTTCTACTTCGCGGTCCATTGGCTGCTCTGGCCAAAGACATTCCACAGCCCAGCACTCGCTGGAGCCCAGAATTCAGACAACTGGCTAACGTGCGGAAAAGCTTCTGAAATAAAAACATTTCAGATGTGACAAGCACCAGCGGTTCCAGAAAGTGGAAAGTTCTTTTCTCCCCCCAAGTTTCAAGGTTGTCATCCACCATTTGCTCAATTCCGAGAAAGATGCTCGGGCATCACGCGTGATACAATCTGTCATCATTGCCTATTTCTGGAAAAACATTGCTTCTAAGAGGATTAATATACATCTGCTTTAATTACATATTAAGCCATTTAAAAGTATAAAGGATTGATATCTGGACTCTAAATAGATATTCTTAGAAGATAAACTCAAATTAATTCAATTAATCCAAAGATTCTAACCTCGAGTTAGCACAGCTAATGGAATATGTGTTTGGGATATGCCGTGATTTATCAGTAGGTAGAGCCACCATTAAATTTACTAATAGCTTTAGTTTTAAGCTACAAATTAAGTGTATTCAAACTAATTAGGTATACAGCCTTTTCTTTTATTCATATTTTTTGTTGTTGTTGATTACTGATTTTTCATCCTAAGGATCAAAATAATAACATCACTCATTTGCAATGCTTTCCTTCCTTTAAATAAACAATTTCCTACTATTACCTCAAACAACTGTAATTTCCCTGCTTTTAGCACTTCTTTCCAAATAAACGCAGGAAAGTCTCCTGCTTCCCTGCATGTTGAGAAGTGACGATGTAATCCCCCAGAATGTTCACTTTGGCCATCACTGGCCAAGCATCTTACTGTTCATCTTTCCTAAGAAAACAAGTTGTTCCTCTTGAAAGCTTGGGGCTTTAAAAATAACAACCACAAAGTGTTTTTAGGTGGCAAATGCTCATCACAAATTATTATTTTTTTTGCCGAGTCTTACTGTGTCTCTTCTTGAAGAATGGGAGGGGGGTGGTTTGCACTGTGGTCTGCCCATCCAGGGCCTGGTCATTTGCACTAAATTAACACTTCCTGGGGAGATTTTTACTAATTCTCTACCAGATGACCCAGTTACTAAGGCTATTCTAAAAAAAAACAAGCCTCTCATGGGAAACACAACCCTGCTGGGCTGAAGCAGGAAGAAAAAGTTAAACTCTGTTTAAAATCTGGACCCTTTGACCCGTGAACTCACAGTCCTCTTCCTGCAGGCTTTCTGAAAGCCCTAATGACCGAGGAGTGACTCCCTCTGCAATGCATGAACGCAAGCAGATGGAGGCTGGTTTTCAAGATGCTTGTCCATGATTATGCTATTACCAGAAAACCAAGAGAAATTCTACTGTGGTGCATAAGGAAGTTCTCATATGATTATGGTCAGTGACTCAACGATTCCTGCCCCAATTATTCAGTTCTTTGAAATAGGATGACTCTGGTAGGGATTTTCGGGCAATTAAGGCTCATTGAAAGCAAGAGAAGGGCTAATCTGCAAACACACATATGTGTGCACGAAGACACATGTACGCCTACACATACGCACACCACGTAGCCATATGTAACTGGGCTTTTTTCTTTTCACTTGCTATTCTTTGCTGTTTTGGAGGCTATGGAATTTCTGGACCAAGTGATGATTTGGCTTCCAACTGGTAAAATGTCTATTGCCTGGGCTTTTTAGAGAAAGAGAAGATCGTACTTGAGATGGTGCACAAAGGACCCAAGTAGGCATTGCCTAAACAAGTTTATGTCTACAGAGACAATGGATGCTCTGTCTCCCGGTTATGTTGGCTTCAACATGGAAACCTCCACTTTCTTATCTGGGCCTAACACTGAGCCAGGGGACAGTCTGGTACTCCCTGGGAGAAGTTGGAAGCCCTTGTAGTACAATAATATTCAAGGCTCCCTCTGAATTAAAAAGAAAGGAAGGAAGGAAGGTAGGAAGAAATGAAGAGGAAAATGAAAAGAAAGCAAAAAAGGCTAACCAACTCAGTTTATGTATTTTGTACTTCAGGTCCTGGAAACACTTGTCCCCACATCAGAAGACAGAGGTGCTTACACCAAGAGAGCACAAACCACTGAAATGGAAGTCACGTTTCCTCTAAACCAGGTAAGGGGGACATTCTCAGAAAATCACGATGGCATAAAAAGAATTGATCAATTTGACTCCATGCAAACTTTAAATTCCGTGAGAAAAATCTACCAATGGTAGAAATACAAAAGAAGAATGGGAAACAAATATTGGAACATCATGGAGAACAATTATTATTGATGATCTGCAAAGAGGTTCAAATGTCTGCAATAAAACATTCCAACAGAAAAATGGATAAATCATATCCATTGGATATGATTTATGGAATAAGAAGGATATCCAATATAAAATATGTTAAATTTCAGAAATAGCAAATCAATACAAAAGATATATTTTGAGTTGGAAAGACAGATACTAGTCTATAATTGTGATCACTTCCTTCCAGGGGTTTGGGGAAACAGACACTCTCATATATTATTGATAGATGTGCAAATTAATGTATGACTTCTGAAGAATAATTTGGCTGTATCTATTGTAAATTAAAATATTCATAGCTCTGAATAATTCCAGCTATTCCAAATTTAGGAATGATCCTATAGCACCTCTTGCACAACTGCAAAAACAGGGTATTTAAGTTGCAGGAATTAATGATGAAGAGTTTGAATCAACCCAAGGAACTATTGTTGCACAAAGAAAGTAAATACAATATATTGGGATACTATACAGCCATTTGTAAAAGATATAGAGCCCCGAACACACATGTGAAAAAGATTTAAGATGAAGCAATAAAGATTCCATTTCTCCTGAAGATGCATTTGCCTGTATTCCAGCCGTCCAACAATTTAGAGGACATGTCCTGGGTGTTGTTGCATTGCTCACCTTGGAGTTGAGAGGAGGGTGGACGTGAAGATTAAAAGAGAATTTTACTCTCTGCTAAAATTTCAAGAACATTATTACTCTTATTATTTATTTAGAGCGTGTGTGTGAGCAAGGGGAAGGGTAGAAGGAGAAGGAGAGGGAAACTCAAGCAGGCTCCATGCCCAGTGCAGATCCCAACTCAGGGCTCGATCTCATGACCCTGAGATCATGACCCTGAGATCATGTCCTGAGCCGAAATCCAGAATTGGACGCCCAACTGACTGAGCCACTTGGGGGCCCTCAAGAACATTATTACTCTTCTAATCCGAGAAAAAAAAACCATTAAGAAATGAAAAGGTAACAGCACAACTTTTTATGGCCAAATCCGGATGGTCTCTGAGGCATGTGGCGTGTATCAGTAAATGTTCGGCAGCCATCTTTGTTCGTTTCTCGGAGTTCTGCTGACCTCTAAGAATAGCTGAATATGATGAGAATATGGGAACATTTTGGGGACTCCCTTGTCTTTTATCTTCCCCCCCCCCCAGTTTTTGAAGTGTTGTTTGATTCTGCTCAATGTCGTTGCTGAGTTTATCTGCTGATCTGTTGATCTGACGGAAGCAGAATCACAGAAACTTAAAAACGAGTGGTCGAGGCTACTGTTTGGTGTTTCGTGAAGTATCAGTCAGTGATTGGTGACACGGGTCAAATCCAGCCTAGCGCAGAAGACACTGGTCATCCCACCTGGCCTCAGGACACTTGCTGGAATGAGATCTGCTGAACGTGAGACATGAAGCTCACACCCAAGGCTGTTCCCCAACAGGCCCTTGACAGCCCACTGCCCTTCACATCTCCTTCTACTTTACTTCAGATCCTGAGCTGCTTCTTCCCTTGACTCAAGAACATTTATTTTTACTTTCTATAAGAAACTAGGCTATCTGGTCATAATCATCATTTAGACGTCTTCCAGGTAAGGCGTAAATGAATGGTCAAACTTAAGATGCTACTCCTTTCTGAGAAATAAGTGCACAAAACTAAATCAAATGAGTTGATGTTGAATTTTAAAATATTTTTAAGGCAAATATATTAATTCTTACCAGTGAAAATGCTGGGATCAATGAACTAAAGGCCGAATGTACTTGTGGACCAGAAGGAAGTCGCGGGGAGGAGAGAGACACTTCTGAAATATTTTAAAATACTCAGATGTCATAGAGGCATCTCTGCTTGGATTTTATACTGTTTATGTTTCTCACTATGTGCTATGGCTCCTTTAAATATGCACATTTGGCTGATTTTTAAAATTTTATTTTTTGAGTTAATGTACAGAAAAGTAGACCTCTCATTATTTCAGCCAATGAATTTCAGAGCAGGTCTAGATTTAGGTGTACAGATAATTGTGACCATCACCACCACCAGGATGCAGAATGACTGCACCACTCCCCAAAACTCCCAAGCCACTGATTTGTAGTCACACGTACCGTCACCCCTGGCAGCACCTGACTTGCTGTGTGGCATGACTATGTCTTTTTGAGAATGACATATCGGTAGGACCATATAGTGTGTAACCTCTGAGACTGGTTTCTTTTACACAGTTTAATGGCTTAATGACTTTTATACACCTTAATGGCTTTAAGATTCACCCAAGTTGTGTGTACCAAGTCCGTACCTTTTTATTGTGAGTAGGTATACCATTGTGTGGACACATGAGAGGTTGTTACCTGCTGGAGAACATTTGGGTTGTTTTCGGTTGTTGACAATTATGAATAGACCTCCTGAAACGTTTGTGTTCATGTTTCTATGTGAAAATAACTTTCAGTTTCTTTAGAATAAATACCCAAGAATGGGGTTGCTGGATTGTATGGTAAATGTGTTTGATTTCATAAGAAATTGGATCTTTGGAAATGGTACTGCTTTGATGAAATTCTGGTTTCCAATTGTTCATTGCTAGAGTCTAGAAATACAACTAATTTTTTGTGTTGATCCTGTATCCTATACTCTTATAGAATTCACTTGTCAATTCTAGGAGGCTATTTTTTTTTTTTTTAAAGATTCCTTGGAACTTTTTTTAAAAGACAATCATATCATCTGCATTTAGGGACAGTTTTCTTTTTCCCTTTCCAATCTGTATGTGTTTCTTTTTCTTACCTTATTTGATTGAATAGGACTTCCAGTATGATGTTGAATAGGAGCAGTAAGAGAATATATCCTTGACTTGTTCCCAGTGTTAGGAGGAAAATATTTGGTCTTTCACCATGAAGCACAATTTTTTTAAAAGATTTTATTTATTTATTTGACAGACAGAGATCACAAGTAGGCAGAGAGGCAGGCAGACGGGGAGGGGGAAGCAGGGTCCCTGCTGAGCAGAGAGCCCAATGCAGGGCTCTATCCCAGGACCCTGAGATCATGACCTGAGCTGAAGGCAGAGGCTTAACCCACTGAGCCACTCAGGTGCCCCTGCCATGGAGTAAGTACAATTTTAGCTAAAGTTGTTTCTGATTGTTTGCTTAGTTTCATTGTTGTCCTTTATCAGGCATTCCCTTCTATTCCTAGTTTATTGAAAGTTTTTTTTTTTCCTGTTTAAGTTGTGAAAGATTGTTGAATTTTGTCAAATCTTTTTCTCCATCCATTGATATAAATGTGTGGGTTTTTTTTTTTTTTAAGACTTTTAATACAATGGTTACATTGATTGAATTTCAGCTATTGAGCCAACTTTGCATTCTTGAGGCAAACCACAGTTGGTGGTGGCATTAATCTTTCTCCATATTGCTGTACTTGACTTGCTAACATTTTGCCCCCTTTTTCTTCAGGGATAGGGTAGTTTTCTTTTCCTGTATTGTTTTTGTCTTATTTGGGTGTCAGGGCAGTGCTGGCCTATTGGATTGTTTCTGGGTTTGGCTGTTACAAATAGTCCTTTTATGAAATGTTTTCATGTGTGTGTTTGGGGGCATAGATGTATGGATTTCTATTGGGCATATAATTAGACTGTCATTGCTGCTTCCTAGTATCAATCTTACTATTCTAATCATAGTAACAACAAGGAGAAAGAGAAGAAAAGAAAAGAAAGACCTGATCTGACGAAAAGAGTGCATACTGTATTATTTAAAGTTAAAAGCAGTACAAATTGTGTGTGGTGGTAGAGTTCAGGATGGTATTAACCTTTGGAGAGGAGGGTGTTCATGATATTCTATTTGTTGGTCTAATGCTGTTTGTATTGATGAGGTTTTGCTCTGTGACTAGTCATTGGGCCGTACACTTGTGGTCTGTGTGCTTTTTATGTCTCAAGTTTTCACATTTGTCAAGTAGAAAACATAGTGGTACTTACTTCATTGCTGTGTCCTGACGGTTAAATAAGAAAATGTTTGTAAAGCACTAAGACTAATGACAGCCATACAGAAAGGAACCTTTTTATATTATTGTTATCTTTATTCAGCAGACTTTATGGTACCAAACTGGGAGAAAAATCACTGAAACACACAAACTTAAACTGTCTTCTGGAACACTCAATCCATGACATAGGCAAACCCATGCGCTGTGGGATGTCAGACACTTTGGTTTTAGGGAGAATGACTTCACTTCAGTGGAACTGGAGAAAACACTGTGTCCTGTGGACAGTATTTTTCCCAATGTTCTGTGAACGGGTGTTCCATGGTCAAAAAACAGGAAGGCATGTCTATTGTAGTCACCCTGCGTTAACTTGCTAGGGCTGCTATAGCAAGTTCCACAAACTGGGTAGATGGAACAACTGATGTATTGTCTGTCTCAAGCCTTCTGGAGGCTGGAAGTATAAGATCAAGGTGTCTCTGATATTTGTTTCCTTTCAGGGCTGTGAGGAAAGTACACATCCGAGGCCTCTCTCTGGCTTGCTGATGGTCCTCTTCACATGCCCTCGGCGTTCTTCCTCCGTGGGTGTCTGTGTCCACATTCCTCCTTTGCATAAGCACAGCAGCCATGTAGGTTAGGACCCATTCCGACGGCCTCATCTTAACTAATTACACCTGTGATGACCCTATTGGCAAAACAGGTCACATTCTGAGGTCCTGGGAGTAAGGATTTCAACACGTAACATTGGGAGCAGGATATAATTCAACCGTCATTCACTCTCAGCCCAGATTCGCACTGCATGGATTCACAAAGTAAAATGGAAAAATTCTGTCCTAAAGAAATTCAATCGTTCCAACAGGGGTGGCTGGTCCTTTCGGTACCCAGCCAATATGTGTTCCACCTTTCTTCCTTTAGACGAGAAGCACACCTTTGTCCGGGAGGCTAATATGCTTACAAGTACACACTCCCATTGGTTGGAGGTGAACATATGATCCAGTTCTGACCTGTGCGATTTTTTAAAAAAAGATTTATTTATCATAAATAAGTCAATAATAAAACAATCAATTTATTATTCCATTTTAATTTATCATTTCGTTTTTCATTTTTATCGTATTTATCATTTATTTGTCATTGCTCTGTTCTACGAGACCAAATATGATGTCCTGGAGACAACTTACCCAGAGCTCTCTGCACATCTCTTAGGGTATATGTTCTCTGCAGAGATTGATTTAAATGGAAAGGAACTGTTCATCTTATTCCTAATAATTATCAGAGAATAATAAGTCATCTCATTACTAATACTTTCTCTAATGAAGTCACCGAAACTAACTGACTTGTTCAGTGTCAGATGGATAGAGGGCTCACCCCAGTCACCTGGACCCCAGCGTGGGACTGGTTTGCATTACGTCACTTTCTGGAATCTCAGGATCCGTATTTATAAAATAAGGGAAGAAAATTGACCCCGATCCCCCTTAGGGATAATGTGAATATAACACTCTATGACACATGAAAAGTTAGTAAAACTCTTAAAAAGAATACAAATGTAATGGATTATTTTCCCTATCTTTACAAGCCTTTATTTCTAGCAGAAAATCAATAAATGTCTTGTGACTTGAATTGATATGATTTCTCTTGGATGGATGAGTAAATTTAGTAAAATATGTTAGTTTTCGATTTAAAAATATTGGTTGAAATTCTATCACGTGGTGAAGGATGTAACGGTCAACAGAACAGAGGAAGGCCTTGACCTCATGGGCCTTATGACCCAGACATGGAGATCGGCGTGTGTCAATAAATTGAACCAACAATGAATTAATCATCATTGTGGGAAATCACAAATTACATCTTACAGTACTGTGTCCCTGACTGGCACGCAGGCCGCTGTCTCCCCAAGGGGCCCAGAGCTCCTTGTTGATAACAGCTTGAAGATATTGAAAATTGCATGGAAAAGCAATGACAGGATATCTAAAATATGCCATTTCAATTTAGAAAACATGCTTCCCTTGTCAGAAAGGATCTGTACTTTCTTAGAGCCATTCTTCAAAAATTAACATTTTCTTAATGTAGGTTTGCTCCCAAAGAGTCACCAATGTATTTGAAAAACAGACATATCTGGGTCGACTTTTGTGGCACTTTATTGCCTCCATATTATTTAAGTTTCTCATGATCTTTTGAGATGTGCATTTCCTGGTTGAAAACTCTGATGTTTCCTTGATTTGCTGAAAGTTCAGTGTTTTTGTGTTTCTTTTCTTTTTTTCTCATTCTGAATGACTTGAAATATATGTGATCAAGGTGGTGGGATTTAAGAATTTAATGAATTGCAGAAGTGTTCTATTAAGGGATAGAGATCATTCTTACAAACCATGAATTAATTTTTATGAATTGGGTCCAAAGAGCTTAAGTAAAACACAGCTAATATTTCATGAGTAATTTCAACCCCCTTTAATAGTACAAATCTCTGGTGTGTAATATTTAGGTAATGATTATCATAAAATAGACATCTTTGGAGGGCAATTATGTGTTCTCAATACTTCTTTATGAGGGACCTGGAAGGAGGATGTCATTTCATCTGACAGTATATTTGTCTCACCTAATATTCATGCTGTTCTGATGGAAGGACGGATATCTTACCATATGCGCGTGTATTTTTGGAAGCACTGAATACTGATTCATGCCACCAAGCTTGTTCAGACATGAAAGGTGGCTCGACTCAGCTCGCAGGCATCGACCGTTTTGAGGCATGCAGAGTTGGTGGAAACAACACTGCGTCTGCAGAGGAAAGAGCCCTGGGGGCAGGCGCCAGCGAGGCAGAGGGAAGAAAGTTAAGGAGCTGGTGGGAAGGGGGGTTGAGCCACCCAGGGCCTGTGTCAGACGCGACAGTGCATCAGCAGACCAAGCTGAGGACCTGGGCTGTGATTTTTAAAGCGAACTGGAATGGGCTGAGGAAGGCCCCCAGGAAAAACAGTGAGCTACCTATGCTCACGTGTACTTTTTTCTCTTTACTCTTGTTTTCGGACTCCTTTTTAACATAGAGGATACGATGTTTCCTGTCATTGCTATAATGTTTTCAGGGTTGGCAATTCTTTCAGAGTCTTTCTATGGGGGCCTCCTACTATTCTGAGGGGAAAAGAATAGGCTATTCGTTCTCCTTTATGGGATTGAGAACTGAGACTCAGAATGTGATCCAGTGAGTACAGCATGAAACTGTAACCCAGAGCTTTAAGACAGGCCTCCCAAAGCCAATCTGTCACCCGATGATAGGACCATGTCTGGTACATCCCTCTCGAGCCCTAGGCTTTGTGGCTCCCAACTCAGCTTCCATGTCTGAAAGCCTGAGGAGTCTGACCTTAAAAGTTATTGGCCATCTTGTGGTTCAGAACCATTCTATTTTCTGCTGATGAAAGAAAATAAATGAGTGAATTTGGGTTTTGTTTTGTGTTTTGCATTTTACAATTCAGGAAAGAAGGCATAGAGCATCTGGAAAATAAAATAGTTGATTTCCCAGTCTCTGTCATAGTTAGGAGTAGCTTTGGAACAGAATTTTGGGCCAATGAGATTCAGCAGTAAGCTTCTGGGGAGAACCACCCTTCTCTGGGAAACACAGACAGAAAGAGAAACAGAAACAAAAAAGAAAGGCCTTCCTTCCTCATGGTTTGGGTTTGATGGCTGGAGGGGCAGCAGCCATCTTGCGATTCTGAAGCAGCAGACATAAGAAAAGGCCAGGGAAGTTAGAGTTACAGTGGGTTACTCTGTATCAGATATTCCTAACTGGCATATATGTACAGATTTGTTTTGAAAGCATCTATATTTTTGATGATATGTCAGTTAAGAAGGAAGAAATACCACATAAACTGCCTGCATTTCAAAAAGGCACTTAAAGGACTTTTCTTAACTCCAAAAAATTGCCCAAAAGTCAACTCTTTTTTTTTTCTTCTGCTTCAGATTCAAACTGATTTAAAAATTTAGAAGTTGCTGCATGACTGCCTTATCATTGGATGGCATTATGCCTCATGCAGTGCTTGACCAAAAAGCACGTCTGTTTCTGAAGATGGAAGCTTTCTGTCCTAGGGTCGCCCAGATGAAATCATGCATTTTTCATTCCTTGTGTATATTACAAACCTGTACGCGCTCTCTTGGGTAACCTGAATTTGCCCGGAGTTCCTGAGCCTGGAGATACAGATGACATCCGGCCGGCACGGAAGGCTTGGCTTCATAGACCAGTGCCCTGGAGATGCACAGCGTGGCAGATCTCTCCTGCCTGAAGTCCCAACTCTCTGTTTCTGGAGGTGTGGGGGTGTTCCACAGTGGATCTGGAGCAGTCCTTTTGGCCCCTTCCACTTCACCTCTGCTTGGCTGTAATCATGTATTTGCCCATGATGTAATAGAGCTCTGCCTGCCGCACGCTCCCGACCCCGTAGAGGAGCCCCTGATGTTGTGCACCAGGTCGGGGGCTGCATTCTGAGATCTAAGGATAGTCTCCATGGAGTCTGGGGGCGAAACCAGGCTGAGTTCCAAGCCCAAGCGGGGCAATATCCTTTGCCATCTTTACCCCAATGCCAAGTCTAGACCCACGCTGGGAGCTACTTGGCATTTAAAAACAATAAATGTATGCAAATAATAAACAGTACAGGCGATTTAGAACGATTCTTAAGGCCATGGTATAAAATGACTACTACAACAGGTTGTTCTGCCCCAGGAGCTCGGCTCCCGTTTTTCCTTCTCTCAAGCACCCACCGCGGCTGTGGGCGGGGCAGACGGGGCCCCTCCCATCCTGGGGGCGGGGCCGGGGCAGCCTAGGTCCATCAGGTGGACCCTACGGCCCTTACACAGGGTGGATGAGAGCATCCTCCAGAGGTGGAAGTTCAGCAGAGAGGCCCCAGAGAAGTCAGGGAGGACCTTGGCTAGACTCGCCGCTGCTGAGGGAAGTTGCTGGGGGGCGGTGGTGCCTTCTTCAGCCCCCGTGGCTGTTCCACGTGGAACTGTGGCTCACTACCTGCCGGGTGAGGTCGGCACACGGAGCAGATCGTTTCTAGCATCCCCTCCCCACGTGACAGATGTTCCTCTGCTGCGATCATACAACAAAACTTCGGACCATGGTTTCCTGGATTTGTGCTTTAGTTTTGAAACAAGCACCCAACCATGTACAAAAGACGCTTCCTTGGCCTGTTCAGTTTCGGTGGAACAGCTCAGGGGCGCGCTGCAGCCTGCGCTTCCCAGACACAAATGCTACGCCCTGGGCTTGCACTGCTTCGCAGTTAGAGGCGTCAGTCCCTTTCTCCCGCTCTGCGTGTTCCCGCTGAGTGACGGAAGTGATCGATCTCAGACATTCTCGCGGTGGCTGTCAACCAAGGCTCCTGTTGGAAACCCTGCAACAGTCAGGAACTCAGGGCCTGGGGCCACCGGCCTATGTCGGAAGTGAGCTCCAACAGTCCCAAATTCTTAGGAAGTCACTCTGGAAACTCCTGGGTGGTACTTGTTCTAAGTGCGCCAGAGCTATGTAACCGGGGGTTCTCAGATACCCTGTTTGTTAAAGGATAACGAATACAAGGGGTAAAATGCGCTAATTCGAAGCTTATGCGTTTTACTGAAACGCAACAGTTACTACAGCCATCACTTCTCACTTGTGGAACAAAAGATATTTTCCTGGGAGGAACATTCTCATCGCTGACATTGTTTAGCTTTGCCAGAGCAGGGCGATAACCAAAAGCAGACTTTGGGTTGGTTTTATTATTGTTTTCACATTCGCTAGAGATATTGTTGCTCCTCCTCTCTGCAGGGGGTGGGGGGCAGGGTGACACAGCCTGCCACCTCGCCCTAGGCCTGTCCCAGCTGCTGAGGCACCCCCCCAACTCCTGCCGCCCCTGCCCCCCTTCAGGGCAGCTAGCCTGAGGTCAAGGCCGTGGGAGCAAGGGGAGAGAGAAAGAAGTATGGTTTCCCTAGGATTTTGTTGGGCATCTGAAACCTCAGTTCTGTCTTGGGGCCTTGTCTGTGAGAGCCTGTCCTCCTTGTTGGTTAAGCAACATGAAGTCAGCGTGTTTAGATACTCTCCCCCCAGACGGTCATCGAGGAGACCAGGCATGCTGCGCCTTCCGCTTGCCCTCCTGCTCAGCTCCCTTGGCTCCTGTCTGTCCTGCTGGTGCCCGTGGGTCAGCACTATCTACCAGGCTCTCTTGCCCTCTGGCTCCCAGCGGGGCTGAGCGTGGGAGCACCAGTGTGATTCCGGAAGGTGAGAGGAGGGGGAGGCAGGCCGTTTCCTCCCTTTGCCTCCCTCATGCCTCCGGGAGCTGCAAGGCTGCCTGTGTTCAGGCCCTAGCTCCTGCCCCAGAGGCCCCTCCCATCTGGGTCCTGCCAAGCTGGGCTGACATGGCCCCCTCCCCTCTTTCTTCCGACTTGGGGTGGTAACGGCTTGCATTTTGTAGCGGGGGTGTTTCATTATCCCTGGAGGTCACCCCTCCCCCAACCCACACCTGCCAAACAATTCCTCCATTAAATGTGCTTGACCCTGGGGCACCTGGGTGGCTCAGTGGGTTAAGCCTCTGCCTTCCACTCAGGTCATGCTCTCTCCTGGGATCAAGTCCCGAATCGGGCTCTCTGCTCAGCGGGGAGCCTGCTTCCTCCTCTCTCTCTCTGCCTGCCTCTCTGCCTACTTGTGATCTCTGTCAAATAAATAAGTAATAATTAAAAAAAAAAGAATAAAAAAAATGTGCTTGACCCACACCTTCGTCATCTGTTGCTGGAACCTTGCCCGATACTTGCTTCCAGGATCTTTTATCACATTCAAAGACCCCAAGTAGGATGTGCCTGGGTGGCGCAGCCGGTTAAGTGTCTGACTCTTGGTTTGGCTCAGGTCGTGATCCCAGGGTCAAGAGATCAAGCTTGAGGGGTCTCAGTGAGGAGTCTGCTTGGATTCTCTCTTCCTCTCTGCCCCCACCTGCCCCCACCCCGCCCCTGCCATGCTTTCTTTCTCTCCAATAAATAAATAAATCTTGGGAGAAGACTCTAATTAGAATACTAATGTTTTTCTGTCTTTGTGAATTTCAATATGCCCTCGAATTTCTTGAGGATTTTAGGTTTTCTCTGACTTTTAGTCTAAATTCCTTCTGACAGTTGATACCCCAATTCTGTTTATAGGATCTATCTCCCACCATTTCTGAAATGACCCTCTTCTGTGGTCTGCTTCTGCGGGTTCAAGGAACATGAAGGAGCTAAACGGACAAGACACTTAGAAAATGCTAGAGTTCCTCTGTTTTCTTCCAAATAAAAAGAGCTCTTTTGTTGTTGCTTTTCTCCACTCTTTATAGACCTTCTCCTGGGAGCCCCAGTCTTGCCCGGGAAGGAGGTTGGGCACTGAACCAAACTGTGGGCAGAGCTGGGTGCCAGGGTCCAGAGCTGGGGAGAGTCTCAGCCTCTTAAAAACATCTTTTTTGTCTTACTGTTAGCCAAACCCTTGGCTGCATGACCTGTAGATGTGAATAGTACTTTTCACTTTCCTCTGCTGGAGTTTGGTCCTTCTTGGACAGCTAGAGAATGACACCCAGAACTATCAGCCTTTTGAAAACTCTGCCAGTTTGCTGGGGTCATCGTATCAAAGTACTGTGCAAGGGGTGGGGGGACTTACAGAACCAACATCGTTTCCCCACGGTTATGGAGGCTGGAAGGCCAGGGTGTCAACGTGGCCTGGTTCTTGGTGAGGGTTTTCTTCTTGGCATGCTGAAGGCCATCTTCTTGCTGTGTCCTTACGCGGTGGGGAGAAACCACTCTCCAATCTCTGCTCACAACGGCACTAAACCCATTCCTGAGAAGCCCTTATAATTACCTCCCAAAGGCCTTTGAAGACCATCCCACTGGGGAAGAGGGCCTCCCCTATAAATTATGAGGGGGCACAAACATGAAGACCCCAGCGTGGAAGCTGGAAGTCTAAGGACATGGTGCCGGCAGGGTCAGGTTCACCTGAAGCCTCTCTCCTTGCCTTGCAGATGTGTGTCTGCCTTCTGTCGGTCCTCACAGAGCCTTTTCTCCGTGTGTACACACACGGGTTTGGCCCTTGCTGTTATGTGGGATGTGGGCTTGAGCATGCCCAGTTTGTAACAATGAAAATAACTAACGTGGGTTCTACCAGGGGCTAGGCTGGCCTTCTGTCTGGCCAAACCTTTTCGGCTGAAACGGATAAGTATCTGTTACGAGCTTCCCCCCATCCACAGACTTCCCCCGCTCCTCGCTGATTGTCAGTAACATGGAAATCCTCCTTCTTGCCCTTCTCCTGGTCCCCGTCGTCTCCCACTCTTTCCTTAGGTCAGTCTCTACTGCCCTGATTTGCCCCAATTCTGCCACTACATTTCCTGCTAGGTAGTGTCTGCTAGCTATAATTTCAGTTATCAGTGTATTTTGGTTTAAAGAGGCAATTTCCCTTACTAGTCAGGTGAGCAGTTTCAACAGCAAATTAAGAGGGAATTCAATTGGGTTCGTTACACGAAGGCAGATAATATGGGCTATATGAGAGGTTTTTTTCAAAACCGCATTTTGGCAGCAAGTTTTTTTTTTTTTTTTTCCTAAAAGGAATTTGACTTGGAACTTCACGGTTGCAAACAGAAAGTAGGAGCCATCCCGAGCACCCTTCCTGTTTCCTTTCCAGATCGGGGCTGGGGTGGAGGGGGGTGGGAGGAGTGACAAGCGAGGAATCAGGCTTTGAGGGCGCTCTGATGAACACAGGCTTCCATTGAAAGGCACTAGAAGTCCCTTCTCCAAGGTGGTTATTAATGTTCGCGCAGCAGATTGGCTGGTATGGGACACACTGATTAAGGGTAACGAGAGGTCATTCTTGGAGAGATGAATAATAATCCATCATTGAATAGGATGATGGGGTTAAGAGCATTCTTGGTAAGGTTGGGTCTACAAAGTAATAAGCTGTCAAAGTGGAACAGATTTAGTAGGGGGCAAGTGGAAGGCGTCTCATCGTGCCCGGGTTATATTGGGAAAGTCAAGTGGGGCATTGAGACGATTTTTCCCTTTTATAGGCTACAAACACAAAGAAGTTTTGGAGTCCAAATAATTAATCCCCCTACGCTAAAAAAGTAAATAATTTATTGGCAAAGGAAAAACATTCATGATGACTTTTATCCCCAGGTCGAACAGTATGGATTTAAAAAAGCTAGATTGTTAAAAGGCTTATTTCTGGAGTGACAGTCATAGGCACTTTCAATCACATTTTGTATTATTAGTGTATGTTTTTAGAACTGTTAATTTTTTTTTTTTTTTGATTAATAGACTTTATCTTTAGAGACATTTTGGGTCTCCAGGGAAATGGAGCAGGAAGTATAGAATTCCCATGTGTCCCCTCTTGTGCTCTTCCCCCCCACCCCGCTCAGTCCGTTTTCCCGGTTCCTAACATCTTGCATTCACACGGTCCGTTACAGCTGATAAGCCCATACTGACCCATCGTTACAACCCCACGTCTACACGAGGCTTCCCTCTTCATGTTGTATCTTCTTTGGGTTCAGGCGAATGTATCACTACACATACCCACCATTTCAGCCTTATACAGAATAGTTCCCCTGCCCTAGAGAACCCTGTATTTCACCTTGTCCTCCTTCACCCTATGCCCCGAGCCCTGGGAAACACGTCTTTGTGCGGTCTCCACAGTTTTGCCCTTCCCAGAATGCTATGTAGTTGGAATCATACACCGCCTTTCCAGATTGGTTTGTTTCCTGTAGCAATATGCACTGAAGTGTTCCTTCGTGTTTTTTGGAGGCTTGATAGCTCATTTCTTTGTATCGCTGAATAATATTTCATTATCCGAGTAGCTTGTTTATCCATTCATGTACTGAAGGACATTTGCTTCCTTCCACGTTTTGGCAATTATGAATAAAGCTGCTATTCATGTTGAGGTCTTTGTGCGGACATAAGCTTTCAAATCATTTTGGAAAATACCAGCGGGCACACATACTGGATTATATGGTAAGAATGTGTTCAGTTTTGTAAGAAACTGCCAAACAGTTTCCCAAAGTGGTCATTAATTTTTTTTTTAACTTTTTTGTTTTCATACAGCTTTGGATCGTCTGGTGCTGGTTACACGTATGAGTCCTCGATTGGTTCTCTGGCCCGTATTTTGCTTTTTAAAAAAGAGACCTTAAGAATACATCTATTTTTAATTTTTATTTTTTTATAACAAGAAAGAGTCAAATACAAGAATTAATTTTCCCACATAGGCTAGTGTCTCAGAGGCATTAAATAATTTTTTCCTCAAGAGGTGTTAAATTTAAAGTTAATTTTAAATTTTAAATTTTTAGCACAGTGTTTCAAAAGTGCTTTCTGGGTTGCTTGTAAGCACTTCTGCTTGTATCTTTTCGTTTTGCTCTACATACTTAGCTCAGGAAAGACCCCAACAGTAAATTTTCCCAGTGATTTGTGTTTAATACAATTGTCAAAGCTAAGCCCACTGAGTTACAGTTTGGCGGCTGAAGCCGAGTCTAGACCTCAGGCCTCCAGCTTTGTACTTCGATACTGTATCAGCTAAACTCCCTGGCTTTCCAAAAAGTAAGATATCAAAGGTATGTATATATTTTGTTGCAGTGCCCAAGTCCAGATCAGAGTGAAGTTCCCTTACAGTCTGATAAAGTGTTATCAGCCAGAGAAAAACAGAACCACCAGGAAATTTGAATGATGAGATTAGCCGCACATCTGAGGCCATTTCTACCGATTAGCTGTCTTTGAAAACTGTTTTAATGATCGGGAATCACCCTTCCTTGATCAGTGAAAGTGATTTCTGCTCTCCTGCCAGGAGGGGCCTGCGAGCCCTCAGGGGACCAGCAGACGCCAGGACTCCGCAATTAATGAACTGTGATCCTACCAAGCAAGGAAGGGGGAAAACCTTTTCGCTGCCTGGTGTTGTATTAACTTTTGGAGGGATCCAGGGATGTAAAGATTGCTCTTTGCTAGCAATAGTTAACATATCTAGGGGAAAAAATACCTCATTTTTTCATGGAAAGTTCAGTCCTGGTGGTGATAACATAGTAAAAAATAATTGAGCTATTTGTTCAATCCAGGAAAAATAAAATAAAAAAAATCAATTGTCTATCATCAGGTCTAATGAGCTAATTTAGTGAAAGGCTAGAATATATCTAAAGGAGCCAAAGGCTTGGACTTTTCAAGTGTCTGAGTCCTGGAGATGTAACCCTGAGATACACAACAAGCCAGAACAAGTCATCGGGGATGACTTCAACATCTGGAAGGTGAAGCTGGATTAAATCCTCTGTTTTTGAGTCTTTTGTTTCAAAGATTCAGATACTCCGCGCATTTCAGGTTTCCTGGAATGTCAGTGGCGGAGAGGTGGCGGGGAGGCGGTTCGGGGGCTGGGTGCTCTCTGTGGGAACCTGGTCCCTGGAGAGACAGGGCCCCTTCCTCGGGGCCTGCCCCACGGGAGCCAGCCTGGCAGGGGCCCCCCCGGGGAGCACGGACGCCCTCTCAATTCTGTGTAAGAATCCGTGATTGTGTTCTGGAAAGTGGATCTTAGCGCCTGTCCGGGGACAGGACTGCATAATTGTTTCCCCAGAAGGTCTGGAGGGAAGCCCCCTGCAATCGCCGGTCAGGCTGCAGCTTTTCGGTGTCTTTCACTTCTGTTTCGGGGAGGCAAGTGCGCGCGCTTTGATCAAGTGTCAAGTGTATGGGGTAAATCTCTCTCACGAGCAGGCCCTTTTATGTACTTTTCAGGCAGCCCGTGGGGTGGAGAGCGGAGGTGGCCGAGCATTTTTTGTTCAAAGTGGCACCTCTAGCTGCAGCTCATTAAGTCGGGGTTCACACACGCTTCGCACAAAGGGAAAGCCTCGCAGGTTCCCGTCTCCTTTGATACAGATTTTGCCACCATTGTTCCCGGTATCGCCTGAGCGAGCTGATTTCCATATGTATAGAGCCGCGCTCGGCTTTCTCCCGCCTGCTCCACTGTCACCTGATGTATTTTTAGAAATCCACACTCCGAGGAAGACGGAAGATGCGGCCGGAAACCTGACAGTGGCAACGCGGGAACACTCCGCCGCTTGAGGAACGTTAATTAAAAGATACCTCATCCCCGCTCGTTTTACTTGCCGCGCAGGTCTAGATCCCCCCCGCCCGCGACGCGGCCTTCGCCGCCGACAACCTGCTCCGGCGCAGCGCCTGTTCCGTCGCCGGACGTGCGCGTCGGCGGGAGGCTCGGGCGTCCCGCGCGCGGGGCCGGGGGACGGCGGCCGCCCGCGCGCTCCCCTGGGCCGTCAGCCCCCGGCCGCCGAGCCTGTGCTGTCAGAGAACCGCACGGAACGGGCTCTTAGAGACGTCCTGATGAGGCACTGCTGATACGTGCCAGAGGTTTCCAGCCTCCTCAGAAAGTTCCCGTCCCAGGCGCTTCCGCGGGCGGCGCCGGGCAAACCGCACCGAGGCGGCCGCGACGCTGCTCCGCGCCCTAACAGAGGCAGGACGAAGCGCACGGATCCCGCCTCGGGTTTCGGAGCCGGCGCGAGCTTTTTTTTTCTTCTTCTTTTTTCTTTAAGCCACGTGACTCCAGCGGGAGAGAGGGAATTCGGAAGCTCGGAGCCCCTTCTTGATGCTCGGGTTTCCCGGCGTCGGAGTCACGCCGCGGCCCGGTGCTGACTCAGGCTGCGGCGCTGGGAGCCTGGTTTCCTGCGTCCGGCGCAGCCTCTGCCCGGGGCGGCCCGGCTCCCCGGGGCGCACGCCTGTCCCCTTCCTCCGTGTCCTCGCCCCCGCCTCGCCGGGAGTTTCAAAGAGGATCCCCTCCCCCCCCCCCGCGGGGACAGGGGCCGCGGGGCGGGGGGCGCAGGAGCGCGCGCCGTGTTCCTCCCGCCGCGGCGGCTGGCGGCGCAGGGGAGGCCGCTGCTGTCTGGGCCGGCCACGCGCTCTCGGGCTCTGCGGGGAGCGCCGGGCGGCCCCGCGAAGGTTCCCAGCAAAGCTGTGAAAACAAACGGGCCGATTAGTTGCACAGGCTCCCCGGGTCGGGAGTGCTCGCCGCCCCCGCGGCCCTGGCTTCGCGGCCCTTCCCGTTCCTTTACTGGGCCCGCGCTTATCAATTAACCCCGCGCCGGCGGCGCTCCTCTCTCCCTCCTCCTCCCCCTCCTCCCCCCTTCCTTTCACCCCCCCCCACCCCGCCTTCTCCCCTTCTTCTCCTCTCCTCCCTTTCTCCCCTTCCTCCTCCTCAAACATGCTCTACTACGCAGCATCTCTCACCTCCAGCCCTGAAACGAACACATTTTGAAATTAAACAAAACAAAACAAAACAAAACAAAAAAAACTTTAAACACAATGTATAATTGATTTATTTTTACATAAGGGCAACTTTCATTCTTCTTCTTCTTAAAAGGGATGCGTGTTCACTCCAGAGGCTTTAGAGAGTGCACATAAACAACAGAAATCCTCCTAGAGGTCTGCATCTGATGTGCCTGACTTAGGGGTTATCCCACAGGTCCCAGTGTTGCTCATGGTCTCTGTTAGGTATTTAAACTGAAATTCTTCCGACTTGTCCCATGCCAGATAAGGGCCATCCATTTCTTTCTTTCTTTTACATTGTAGTTTAGTATCTGTCAATACCCCTGAAGTTCCAAGCCTTTGGGAGGAGCTCTTCAAATTGACTTTTTTTTTTTTCCTTCCTCTGGTTTGAAGTGAGAGCCAACCTGGGATAAGAGAATTGGGGCGTCCCTTTTGAGGTGAAATCAGAGTGAATTAAAAAGAGTGATTACACTCTTCTCTAATCAAAGGCTTCAGAGATCATGTTTCTTTTTAAAAAAGAAACATCAAGGAATAGGCTTAGAAAATTACTTTCATATTTTCTTGAGCATTCAGAGCTACAGCACATTTTGAAGAGTTGTCATTTGTTCCTAACTATCAGACTCTAGTATCAGTCTTTTGCCTGTCCTTCAGTGTAGCAGAAAGGATTGAGCTTGCCCTTGCTTTGTTGTGAACAAGCAGCCGCTGTCAAATGACTAATGCTCTTGGAATCTCACTCATTTATTCTTCCTCTGTTGCTATGGGCCCTACTTCTCTTTTGTAGCATGTAACAATATAGCAATGTATCTAAAGTTTTGCCCCAACCAAAAGGGACATAGTCATAACATCATGATTTTGCTTGAAATAGTAATTGTAAAATGATTAAATATACCAATCAACATGTCCGCCATATACACTTGGGTAGGTCATGCACTGCACAACACCAAGAGATCCATTCTTATTTTAATTTATCTGAACAAGTTTAAAAACAAGTGTCTGTTTGTGTGTGTGTTTGTAATTAGTCATATGGACTAATTACGCTGAAATAGTGTTACAACAGCAAAAGAAAAGACATTCAAATTCACATAGCAAGTGTTTATTCAAACATCTCACAATGATTAGGGGCAAGTACTACTCTTTCACAAAACTTAAAAATAAGAACAACTTATTTGAAATTATTTAATTAATTGGCATTCACAGTATTTCATGTTGAAATCCTCCTTTGTATTATATTAAAATAGTCCATTTCTTCCAAAAAAAAAAAAGCATCATTGGTTGATAAAATTTTAGACTGATAAACAGCATTTCAAAATAAATATTTCCTGTCTGTTTCCAAGAATTTTATTGGCTCAACTCTTTACACATGCCAGGCCTGGTACTTTAATTTGGTGAATAATAGAGAAGGGAATAAAAAATACATTTTTCTCGGAAATTAAATGTGTGTTTGTTGCTTGACCTGAGACATTTAAAATCACCGGAGGCCAGAGTCAATTAGTAGCGCCGGAGTTCTCTCATTTTTGCTCTCTTTCTCTCTGTCTCTCTCTCTCTTTTGGCTTCTGTTTTACTGGTTCGTGCCCAATTTAATTAGAAAATAATACAATTACACTATTAATTTTATCTGGCAAGCTCCATTACTACTGTAATACTGGCATTGTGGAAAGTGGGATTGCATTTTGTTTTGTTTTGTTTTGATTTTCTGGAGAGGCTAAGGGTTCTTATGGTCTAAAAACTATATGACTCTTTTGATTGTCTTCTAACCAAAAATTATTTTTTCAATTATTGTTATTTCAGAATAATCAAATTTTTGAAGACTACCTGAGTTGAAGACTGACATGTTCTCATGTCCTAAGCGACTGCAAAGACTTCAAAGTGAAAATAGAATATGACCTTTTGATTTCTCATTTTACATTACTCTATTTATGGGCCAAATTTTAAAGGTAAGCATTTAAAATATAAAGTTAATTTTCTCAATTTCATAATATTTCCTTGGAAATTCCGCAAAGGACCACAGATAACATTTTAACAACCCTGCACTTTATTGAAAGATACTTGATGTCAGACTTGCAAAGATGAAGATAAAACTTAAATATCTATGTGAGTTAAAAGGATCCATGTTAGGTCCAATATGAGTTAAATGCTACCATTAGAATTGTGTCACTGAAACTGACTCAATGCCTCACTTTGATTAAACTTTGCTTTCTTTTTTGCAATCCTGATTTCTCCTCAGCTCACCCCTTACTCTTTCTGAAATCTAGACCAAAAGTTGCCTTAACACAGAAAAGTAAAAATCTCCTTTACTTCTTTCTTTTAACCTCATGGGTTCTGCATGTCTACTGAATAAGCCTATGTCGATGCCCTCAGATAATAAGATAATATAATAAATGAATAACAATGGAGTAAGCATAGAATACACACTACACACATCATATGTGTTAACAAAGTAACTTTAACACCTACTGTATAATTAAGTGTAGCTTTTCAATAAGGTTGCCATTAAGAGCATTAATACTTATGCACCTAATAAATACGAGAAATAAGTATTAAGTCTACTTACAGAGGAGGCATGGGGTGCTGTGGTGTTTGACAAAACAAAGCCGAACATTGGCTGCTTAAGCATAGTTTCTTTTTATGAGGCAGAGGATGTGTGTGAGGCTTAATTGTATATAAAACTTCGCAAGTGAACTTTTATTGCCTTTCAACAAAAGCCACAAAACACGAACTTCTAAAATCTAGGTATGAACTTTCCTAAGCCAATAATGTGGTTATGTGTTCTGATGGATGCAGAATTTGGATCTGGATATTTTTTATACTAGTCTTTTAATTGCTCTTATTTTTATTATCCCTTAAAGCTAGAGTTCAGGTAAAACAGAGACATAGAATGTTTGCCATCTTCTGGTAATCTTTTCAATAAGATTCGAGACATTTGTAAGGGAGTAGATTTAGGGTTCCTGGACAACAGACTGTTGTCGTTGTTTCGATTTTTGGTCACCGTTGCTGGCCCGTGGCACCAGTCTGTCCTGTATATGGTACAGCCCAGCTTGCCTGGATTTAATGATTAGAGCAGATAACATGCATATTTCTACGGAATGCTTGTAGTTATCTATTTTTCTTGGCAAAAGTCATATGACTTTTGAATGTATCACATTCACAAATATTACATGTTCTGCAAAATGCAATTCATTATTTTCATATACATTCAGTATATAGTATTTAGTTTTACAAAGTAACTCCCTACACTGGGGCTAGGTGTCCTAGTCTCTGGTTATCCCGTTGGGTTATTTTACACAGAAGAGTCCTGCTTTGTATTGCATTTTACCTGTTCATGGCAACACCCGAAAGTCAGGTTAACGCCAATTTCGTGGCCTTCACATAGTGTAAATAAGGTTTAGAGCGCGTTTAAAAGTAATTGTCTTTCCTGACAGTAGTGATGCGTTAATGATGTTGGAAGAGTCAGGCCTTGCAAGTGGCTAACCTTTTTGCGCTCTGAGTTGATTTTCCCCATGCATTAAATTAAAATAGCAGGAATGTGGGGAAAATTCTTGGATTGGCCTAATAGAAGTGTTTAATTTAAAAGGTATTCTTTTTAGCTCTGCAGGAATTTTTGTTTGGCCTGGCTTATTTATTTTATTTTTTACAAAAATGGAGTTTGTAAACATAATGGCAAAGTTCTTCTCAGACTTTTGGCGGTGGTTGTGTCAGGTATTAATGTATCTGGTGCAAATGTAGATGCCATAGAAGACGTTTCTCAAGTCAAAGTAGACTGAGATGTACTTAGAATCAATTTTATTTTTAAAAATTTGATATTCTTCATTTTAAGATTCTAATGTATATATTTCTCTGAGGGGCAAATAAGGTCACTTCTGCGTGGTCTGGTAATACCGTATAAGCTCAAAAAAGAGGAATTTCCAAGGGGAATATGCTGCAAGACTTTGAAAAAAGATCATGCAGAAATTATCTTTTCCCAAAAAGTAGAATTCCAGATTTCAGGAAACCGCAAGCAAGAGCAGCTGCAGAAAACATTCGAGTTGAGATTTTGATCACCTTTCTACGAAATGAGCTTCTAAGTGATGTTGAGGTCATGACCAGATTCACTGGGCTGTGTTTAGAAAATTGCTTTTCCTCCTAACGGGGCAGTAGTTTTTCATTCAGGTGGGCTAATCGATGCTTTTGGCACTTCCTTCATGATATTTAGGTGAATTTCTCCCCCTCTTAATAAAAGAGGCACAGATTTCATGGCGGTTTAATTGGGGGGGTCACATACGTTTCTCAGAGACCTCTCGTGTCTCTGTGTCCCAAATCCTGATGTCTGGACTGGGCTGGTGGCCCGGCCGGGCCAGAGCCCTCTGTCACAACCCCAGGATACATTACAGCTTCCAGCCTTCTGAAAAATAAAAGAAACCTTATTTATAGTTAGGAAAACCCTTGCTAGTTCCTTGTATCCGAATGCCAAATATTTTATAGGACTTCTCTGTTTACAAATCAAAAGCAGCATCTTGAGAAATCCTATAAACTCACAGCTGACGGCATATATCCTCTGTGAGTCTGTTTTTCTTGAAACAGTGTTAAATTTTTATGGTCTTGGGTGATAACTTTAAAGACCTATCACGAAGTCGAATTTTTGTCTTTCTGGTTTGCTTCTCTTGAGAGAAATGCAGTGTGTTTCCTTTTCAATGTAGATGAAACAAACAAAAAGGGAGAGCCTGGGTTAGGTCCCAGGAGTAAGCACGGGCTTGGATCTCTGGCTGGACCCCAGGGGCCCTCAGATGAGGCAAAGCCCTGGGCTCAGTTTTACCAGGCCTGCAGATTCTAAAATCACATTTTGATATTTTGATTTTGAGACTGAACGGAGCCCGACACCAAAGCTGATTCAGTGACGGAGCCTCTTTCTCACTTCCGGAGTTTGTAACAGTCAATTTGTAGACCTCGGACTGCCAGGACACAAGCCAAGCCCTCCGGATTGCTGCTACCTTAGAAGCTTTTCTTATCTGCTTGTCGTGTCAGGACAGCCGTCTTTGGTGCACACAGCCGGGATCTGGGGGCCCCCGGCTTTTTCTTGCTGGCTCTATCTTTATTTCTTGTACCTAGATCTCGTTGGCCTTTGAATGGGGAAAACAGGCTGCAATCTCCTTTGATAAGGGGATTTTGGACCTCAAGCTTTCCTACATCTGGGCTAGATCGACATCTGTTCGTGGGAGTTACCTTGAGGGGATAGATAATGGAGGAAATCTACAATGAAAGCAAAAGGCTGTGTTTAAAGTCAATAGGATAAGTGGGATTTAAGCAGGAAACTCAGCATCTACATCAATTTAGTCGTACTACTATTTTTATACGCCAGTAGGGAAGGCGAGCTCTGCCTCCCTGTGTGTACGGAGCAGAGCCCGTCTGGCCGTCTCATCTCTTAGAGATCAAAGCGGCCGCGGATACCAACTTACCCCGCGAGCAGATTTATCATCCCGGTTGCTCTCAATTCTTTTGTGCCCCTCCTAATTTTCCAGCCTTCAAAGCCCGTGTTCCCTCTGCAATAGCACCCTGAAAATGTTCAGCCACGCCTCCTCTGGCACCTACTCTGTGCTTTAGTGGCTGACAGTAAGGGACCCATTTCAGGCTCCGGAGACGCGTCACAGCTGTGTGACCAGATAAAACACGGAACATCTCTGTGCCGTTCTTCTCTACAAAGAGATGATGGTACTACCTGCCTCACTGGGTTGTGGGGAGGTTTATCTATGTTAATGAATGCAAACCACCTAGGACAGTATCCGGACCTGGGAAGGTGCTTGTTCTCACCCCTCACCTTCCCCGGGGAGGTCAGAAACATTCTTTCTTCTGTTCTGGCTTTAGTCCTCATTCCTTTGAAAGCAAAGCCTGTGTGCAGTGAATAACCCCAGAGAACAGGAGTAAAAGAGTGAGGACTGACACAGGGACAGAGGGAAAGCCGACGCAGATATGCACTTTGAAGTTGCCCACCAACAGGCTGCATTTGATTCCACGGGGCCTTTTGAAAAGGCTGAAGAAATGCACCCGGAACTCTCTAGCGGGTGTGCAGAGGGAAGGGTTTACTCACCTGCTTCCATCATCCCATCATCAGTCAAGGTTACTGAGCAGAGGGGAAGCGGCCCACCCCTCCGTTTACACCTGCTGGAACATGGTCCACGGATAGCCCACGTGGAGGTGTTGACAGACATCCTGGTGCGACTGAAAGCAGGTACGGCCCCCTTTTACCTTCTCCAAGCTGGTGGGAGTTGGGCAGCTGTTTTTTTCAGCAGTGGATGGACTAAGTGTTGGGGCAGAGAGTGTTTGGAATCATGTATGAGTGTCTAATATGTTCCCATTTTACAGATATGGAAACTGAGTGTCTCTAAGAAAATCACTGAGGCCACCTAGTCAGTAACTCACAGAACTAGATTTTGTGATTCCAAAGCTTGGCTGCTTTCATTTCGGCATAAGTCTCTAATTGTGGGCAAATCTCCTGCACTATGCATGAGAATATGTATTTATTTCTGCTTAAAAGTGTAATTTTTAGCACATAGATGATTGGGAGAAACAGTAGTAAAATGATTTTAAAAATTTGAGATTAAACGGGAAAATTTTTATCTTGGGAAGTAATTCAAAATGCAAAGCTGTAGCACAACATGAACATCTCCAAATTTTAGTTAACACATTTTAATTTCTGTTGCGGTTTTGTTTTCTGAAGTGATATTCAATGTTAATAGAGATGAAAGGAAATTCAATGAAAAATGGGAATGTCGCCAGTGGTACATTTTTAGTCTGAAATGGTAATTACTAAAAAAAGTCTCCCTTCTTGCTCTCCTCCTCCCCACTTTGCTCTCCACAGAACGCATGTTTTCCTGCGTACTTAGGGGTGTGGCTATTTCCCAAGGAAACAATACAGTTATGATATGGTTTCCAAAAGACACGAACCAAACCCAATTGTTTTATCCTTGAGTCATGCTAACGTAATCTATGATTTTATTGTTAATTAGATATGCAATGTGTCTAGGATTATATATGCGGTTGGAACAATGTTGAAGAAAAGATGTGACTAACGTTGGATTGGGTATATTTTTCCCTTCGAAATTTACATATTAGAAATTTCTACAATTATAAATATCAGTGTATCTGACTTGAAATACTAAATAAAAATAGAGGTCTCGACCAGAGCCATTCTCTCATTCGTTTTAAACGTACTTATGGCAACCTTTAAGCCCCGTGCTGGAGATGAACCATGAGAAGACAGCTGGGGCCGTCCGGATGCTCACAGTGCCTACTTGGAAGGTAGGTGATAATTGAGTAGTTAGAAGGCTCGCCGTTTCTGGATTGTTATGACGGTGTTTTCCCTGATCTTCGTACACGCACAGGCCTTCCCGCCCTAGCTCAACCTCCCCACTCCCAGCTGCTGCTTCCTCCTACCTGCTCTCCTATGTCCCCTGTTCTGCCCGGCAAGTGTGTTTGAACCTGCTCTCAGAAAGGTGTGTTTTTCCTCTGTCATTTGTTCATGCCACTGTCTTGCACGGAGTCCTTCAACAGTTTCTCAAGGGATCCAAGACAAAAGTTGTGGCTCCATAAAAACACTAACTCGAAGGGATCCATGCCCCCCGATGTTTATAGCCACATTATTTACAATAGCCAAGGTACGGAAGCAGCCCAAGTGTGCATCGGTAGATGACATGTATAGATACAGTAGTATATTACCCAGACATAAAAAAAGAATAAGATCTTTCCATTTGTAGCAACATGGATGGAGCCAGAGAGTGTAACGCTAAGTGAAATAAGTCAGAGAAAGACAAATACTGCATGATCTCACTCATATTTGGAATTTAAGAAACAAAATAAATGAGGAAAGTAAAAAGAGGGAGAGAGAGAGGCACCCTAAGAAACAGACTCTTAACTACAGAGGACACATTGATGGTCGCCGCAGGGGAGGGTAATGAGGGTTGGGGGAGAGAGGGGATGCGAGTTAAGGCGTGCACTCGTTGTGATGAGCCCTAGGTGATTAAAATAAAAATATAAAAAGAAATCTGTGGTTCTTACTCATGGCACGTGGCTTGTGTGCCTACCCCAGTTTTTTTTTTTTTTTTTTTTTGGTTGTTGTTGTTGTTTTTTGTTTGTTTGTTTGTTTTTTTTTTGCTGCCGTTGGTTTCAGCATGAACAGGTGGTAGCCCCCTGTGCCCTGTGAAAGCTTCTGGACTCTCACCTTCCTGCTTGGAATCGTGTGTTTAGATGGTGAGAGTATTTGCTCATTTTGACGTGGAGCAAAGATTTGCAATTTGATTTTGATGTGCCGTTGTGTACGTTTCTTCGTCTTTCTTTTGTGTGGGTTTTGCTGAATTCTTGGATGTGTGAGTTTAAAGTTTTCATCAGCTATGAGATGTCTCTAAAAAAATCTGTAATGATTTTCTTTGCTTTGTCTGATGTTAACAGTCATTCCCGCTTTCTTTTGATAGTGTTAGCATGGTATACCTTTCACTACCCATTTGCCTTTAACCCACATGTGTTTTATATTTCAAGTGGGTTTGTTGAAGGCAGTGTATGGTTGGATTTTGCTTTTTTGTCTAATTTGACAATGATTGCATTTATGTGCTGTGTTTATGCCATTATATTTAATATCGTTGTTATGACCGGGCTTCTATCTGCCTCCTGCTTTTGCTTTCTCTTAGTCTCATCTGCTCTTTGTTTTTTCTTTTGCTTGTTTCCTGCCTTCTTTTGGATCCATTGTGTGCCTTTTCACTGGTTTTGAGCAATTCGATTTTACATGTCTTTGTATAGTTTTCTTCATGTTTCTTTTCCTTGGAGCTTGTTGAACTTCTTGGATGCATGGGTATATAGTGTTCATCAAATTTTGAAAAAATTTTGACTTTTAAATCCTTGATTATTTTCTCTCTCTCCTCATCCTCTCCTCTCCTTCTAGGGACTCCAATTACACCTCTACTCGGACTCCTGAAGTTGTCCTATGGCTCTGGGATCCTCTGCCCTGCACGCTGTAACACCATCACACCTCCAGACCTCTCCTAGAGCTGTCTCCTCAACTCGCAGAGTCTGCCAGACTCGGCCTGGGCTTTCCCTCCTGGCGGCTCGGCGGCGAAACTCTGCAGGAAGTACACCGGCCCCGGGTGAGGATAGGACTCCTCCCGTTTGTGCCTCTGCTGTCTCTGTTGTCTAAGGCCCAGTGCCTTGACATCATTATTTCTTTTTTTTTTTTTTTTTTTTTTTTAAAGATTTTATTTATTTATTTGACAGAGAGAAATCACAAGTAGATGGAGAGGCAGGCAGAGAGAGAGGGAAGCAGGCTCCCTGCTGAGCAGAGAGCCCGATGCGGGACTCGATCCCAGGACCCTGAGATCATGACCTGAGCCGAAGGCAGCGGCTTAACCCACTGAGCCACCCAGGCGCCCTTGACATCATTATTTCTTACACACATTTCTCATCTACCGGTTGTTTCAGGTAAGAGGCTAAATGTGGTCTCTCTTACTTCTGGCTTGAATTTTTATTTTTCTTACATGTATCAAAGTTTTAGACTATAGACAGACTTCTGGAAACATTTTTTTTTTTTTTTTAAGGATTCTATTTACTTGTCCGACAGACAGAGATCACAAGTAGGCAGAGAGGCAGGCAGAGAGAGAGGAGGAAGCAGGCTCCCCGCTGAGCAGAGAGCCTGATGCAGGTCTCAACCCCAGGATCCTGGGACCATGGCCTGAGCTGGAGGCAGAGGCCCCAACCCACCGAGGCACCCAGGCGCCCCTTCTGGGAACATTTTGATATGGACAGAGAAAAGATCAAACCAGAGGGGGGAAAAAAAAAGTTTAAATTGGAATTCTGACATCAGAAATAACGTATTTTATTTACCATTTGGAATACGCACTATGGGTACAAGGGGATAGTTAGAGACACGGCTATAAAGTTAAGAAGAGATAAGATCAAATTCTAGCCGTCCGTTCTCAATTATGCATTTTTAAAACATTGTAATAGTCCCTGAAGGTACATCAAAAGTTTTTGACCAGGAAGTGATCGGATTGAAGCTTGGCGGCTGAATATCACAATAAGGCCGGGGAGCAGCATGCCGTGGTTGTTGAGAATGTGGCTCCCTCAGTTCCTTCATCCCTGAACGAGTTCATGTTTGTGAACTACTTGGGCAAGGGCCTGGCATACAGCTGGTGGATACGGCTGTGGACATGGAAGTACCAGTGAGGGTTCGGGCGGGGAGGCAGGATGCTCAGGGTGGGGGTCGAGGGACGGGGGAAGCAGATGGGGGAGCACAGCGTGGGGAATACTTACGTATGAGGTGACCGTGTGACGATGAAGAGGGGACCCAGGAATGACGACGAAGCAGAGATCTAGAGCCAGAGAAGCGCACGTTAGAGAAGGAGAAGCATCAGGACCGCACACCATCGCATGGTTCCAGGGGAGAGAGGGTTCCGAGCAGGGTGGAGTGTGTGGACCCAGGAGTGAGCAAAGTCTTGGTGACCTGCACGGAGATCGCACCACAGGGGACGGGGGACGGGGGTGGGGGGGTGCCGGGGATGCGGAAGTGTGGAGCGTGTGTAGACCCTGACTCTTCGAGAAGGGCTGGGGCTGATCAGAAGCGTCAGGCGAGTACATTGGAGGGTGAGTCGGTGAAGGCGAGCCCTGCCCCGCACTCCACCTGGCATCCCAGTTGCACAGGGACATACAGGGGCGGAGTGTCTCATGGAGGGGTTCCAGGCATCAGAGCAGGCCGGCGGGGAAGTCCTTTCTGGCAGGGCTGGTTTCTCAGCATTCTTTGTATTACCGGACACACGGGGCCTGTCCGTGCTGGGGGGTCTGTGATTAACCTCTCACTCCTTCCCTGCCTCTGTGCTTGTACGTCAGCTTCGCCCGGAGAGCTGGTGATCGGGAAGATGCCGGGGTCCCCCCTGACAGATGCTGTTTCCCTAGAGAGCTAGGCTGGGCTGCGGGCACCTTCACGTAAAAATATTTATTTACTTTTGAACGGGCAGTCCAGTCACATGGTCTGAAAGAATCAAAGGGATGGGGTGAAAAACCGCCTTTCCGCATGTGTGGTTCAGCCACTCAGTCCTCCTGTTCCAGAACATTCCATTGTCTCAGGTTCTTTTGTCATGTTCAGGGCATTTAAAAAACGTGTTGCCTTTTGTTGTTCTTGTCTTTAATAGAGAGGGAGGCTGGAGTTTATATATAATCACAGGGTAGGAGCCGTAGCTGGAGAGACTGGTGGACGGGGTTATGTGAGTGAAGAGGAAATCCACAGGCGGCCTTTGAGGTTGGCATAAACATGAAGGAAAGCCTCTCCTCTTCAGGTTTCTCGAATTTTCAAGACGTGAATAGCAACGGTATAGACCTCGATGAGGCACATACATGTCTACATCAGCTTCAGGGGCCCAAACCGTGAATGCGTGCGCGGGGACCATGGTCAGCTACACGCAGACTTCTTTCTTTATCGTTAATTTTCTATTTTTGTTTCTACCAAATTTATTGGGCTAAAAAGTGACTAAAAACTCGCCTCTCTGGGTCTTTGAAAATAGGAGCTCTGTGGGGCTTTCATGTTTTTCTTCGGCTGTCAGGTCATATGATCCCAGACAACATTGAATGGATTCAAAAGACATGACTTCACAACCCCCAAAACATTTTAATAAATAAAGACGAGCACATGCTGCTGAATTCCCCTTGGTTCTGCCATGTTCTATTTATTCACCTCACCCTCTGCATTTTAAATAACCCTCTGTCAACACTGTGGGTGTTCAAGTTTCAAATGTCATCTAAAGGTAAATGGTTCTTTCACTAATAAGATTTTCCAGTTCTCCACGTATTTTTGGTAAAAGCTTGTTAAAAATACACACTGACAATAAAGAGTGAAGATTCTGAGAAGGTTTGTGTGGTTCTACTTTGAGCTTTGTAATTACGTTTCTTCAAGGCGTTTCTTCTTTTATTAAGTTATTATTAAAAGGATAGTGATTTTGCAAAGTTCAACTCAAATATCAGTTTAGATGAACGTTTCTCCCCAACTCTCCTTCAAGGTCTTATGGAAAAGCTCAGAAGGCAACCACCCCAATTAAAGAATATTCCCACCGAGACGGGATTCAATCCACAGTGTGCGTGGGGCTCTGGTGCAGATTTACAGAATCATTCCTTGAAATGAGCTGGGGATACAGATCCAAGCTGAAGGCTATGCATGGAAATCTTAACAGTGACTGTACGGTTCAGAGGAAAGAAATAAAAAAGGAAAAGAATGAGATGAGAGATTTTAGTAATGCTGAATGTGAGGGGAGAAAAAAATCCAGTTTTTAAGTGCATTTTGCCTTTTAAATTACATTGAAGACAGTTAGTTTGTTGACATTCTAGTAATGGATGTTGGGGTTTTTTTGGTTTTTTGTTTTTTCTTTTTCTTGCACCAACATTTAGATCAATTTACATTTCAGATCAGTAAATGCCTGTTGGGGGCAGTCAATTTAAGAGGAAGGTAAGTAGGAGACATTATTTTAACTTAATTGGAAGGATGTATAAAAGTGAGGTGATTCTTCATAGCATTAGGAAGTGAAAAGAATTTTTGTTAATGTGACTTTGCGTTCATTGTGAGGTGGATATTTCTACTAAAAGCAGCTATATAAAATAATTCAGGGTAATAGAAAAATAGATATAAATTGTTTTATGACTTTTTAGGGTGGTTTATTGGTATTATTAGTATAGAGGGAAAATTGAAATGAACATTTGATGGTATTTTTTGAGGGATATTCAAAATATTCTAGCTTTAGGTAAAATATGAAGATGACATTATCACATTTTATTCCCTATAAATAACAAGTGTGTAAGTACTATAGTTTATTTGAACTAGAAAACAATTTTAATATAATGTATTTTTTAAGGTTTTATTTATTTTTTTTAGAAAGAGAGGAAGAGAGAGAGAGAGTTGGGGGGCAGCTGGAAGGAGAGAGAGAGAATTCCAAGCAGACTCTGTGCTGAGAATGGAGCCCACGGGACTCAATTTCATGACCCTGAGACCACAACCGCGGCCAAGATCAAGAGTCAAATCCTTAACCAACTGAACCATCCAGGCACCCTAGAAAATAATTTTAGAAAAGCTTAGAAGAAGGAGGTAGGTAGGTGAAAGTAACATTTTCCAGTTATGTAAAGGAAGCGAAACTGCGAGTTTGGGGCCGCATCTCTCTTATGCTAAAATATGGGAGGTAAACCTACATTATAAAAAAATGTGTCTAGCTCCAAAATTTAATGATATAATTATCACTGAAGTTGATGGAAAGCTTTAAGCACGGGAGGCAATTAGTATATACATATTTAGGAGGCAAGGTGAAGAACAGCAAGCCTGACTGGAACTAGTAATACCTCTCAATCTGCCAATTTCAAAAAGGTCACGGACTTCTAATAGGAATAGTACGTAAATAGAAAGTAAGGATGTGGAGGTGGCTTACCACATTTCGCCCAGAGCTTAGAAAAGTAAACTCCATACCTATAAAATAGTTAACCGATAAGGAAAGTAGGCTAGATTTTAATCCCACAGTAACCGCTAAGGAAGTCATCTGATCACGCGTTATGACTGTGATGGGTTTCCAGGACAATAATCACACCTATTTTGGAAGGTGGTGGTTGCATCATTACACGGGCTGCTGCGATGAGAAAAGACGTCAGGGGAAAATGTGAACTAGAAAATGTGGTTAGGAGGAGGCATCACCTCTCTTACGCATTTTAATAATTGTCTTTGGAACTTAATTTTGTTTGAGAATTTAGAAGAAACCCTGAAAACAAAGTACCCATGTAAGAGTAAATTTTTTTTTTCTTTAAAAAGCATTTCCCCTGCAGATTCTTAGATCCATTGTATCCAAAAGGCCAGAGTATTGCCACTTGAAAGAGATGGCATTTCAGGTCCCTCCAGGACTTCCCACAGAGTCAGCTTTCCTGCCTTTGTTGCCCGTTTGATGGGAAAGATAGTCCTTTATGCACCGATGATAAGTCATTCAGGAGAAATATTTCATCCCATAAGAATCGAAAGGAGAAAGGGGAAGGGAATGCAGGATAGAGTTTTGAAGTTCGATGCTAAAAAATTATTGCTTCGATTAACACCTTTGAACAGCACGCAGGATGGCCTGTCTTCGCTCTTCTGTCAAAGCGTAGGAACTGGGTCTGGCTCGCAGAGCTGAGAAGGGAATGGCCCTCGATTTTTGCAGAGTCACAGATCTTCCTGCAGAAGGTGGAATTTAAATCACACCCAGCCTGGCCTCTGGGGATGTGGGGGTTCTTTATCACGAGGCCCTAGCATGCTGATGTGGGTCAGGGTTTCCAAAGTGCTGATTGTTTTTGATCTTGGCAGGAGACTGCTTGTAGCTGAGTCAATGGGGAACCAAAGTATTGTGGAAAGAAATGCACCAGGAACCTGAGCATCTTCCTCATCAGACAGTGACTATTTCAAAGCCATAGGCCAAGTTGCAGGATGCTGTAGGATGCTTGGGTAACAAGATGACGCTAGCATTTCATCTCAAGAGTTCCCTTTCGATTTTTTTTACATCGAGACAAAATTTTATTGCTATAAATACTCCTCTATGGCATCATTGTTAATACGGTGAGATTTGCTTTGAGATAAATAAAAGTGAAACGGAGTGTTTAGAAAAATGCTTCCTGTTTATAAATATTGGGGAATTTTTACTGTTTAAAAACATCTGTATTTAAAAGGAAACCAGAAAGGTACTAGTTTACACCTTTATGAAATTGTCCCTTGTTTCTCGGTGAAGCAACCTTGGTCATTGTGTAGGCAGGTGTGAAACGAAGTTGCCTTTGCTTCTCATTTCTCATACCAGGAAATAGCAGATGCTTTCAAGGTACTTTTTGAAAGAAAAATTATTAATAGAAGAAATGTCCTTTTTTGGACATACAGACGCTGTCAGTCTTTTAATTTTTTATCTTTAATGTGCAAGTTCTAAATTTATTATTCGTATAGATGAGAAATGAGTGTCGTTGAAAGATTAGGAAAAGATTTTAAATGTGCAGGAGAAATAATAGCAATCCTATTAAGTAAGGTTTCAGCTTTTTGGCGGGTGAGTTCCCATTGTCCTGACTCAGGAGCAGCGAGGGCCCCCGCTGGGGACTTCCTCCTTCCCCTTGCTCATTCCTCCCCGGAAATGTGCCTTCCAGGGCCTTGTAATGCAAAATAGACACTTGTAAGAGTTTGGAACTACATCCCTAATTTCCCCCCCTCCCTTTTTCTTTCTCTGTTATTTTTTTACTCTGATTAAAGTAAAATAGGCAAAAAAAAAAAAAAACCAAAACAAAAACAAAAACACACAAAAAAACAAAGAACCCCAACCAAAAGCATACTAAACAAACCGTATTAACAGCTCAACTTGTGCACTTTTCAAGAAGCCTTCCATTGGTGAATGGCTCAGAATGAGTCATTTGCATTAGAATGCTCCTTCTGTGGTTTTCTTGTATAACGCTAAAATCACAGTATTTCCTTAACGGAAGCCCAGACAGTGTATGGTTTGTAAAATTACCAGTTTGTACAACTTGGTCTTTACTTCCTTGTAAATTGGTCTCTCAGAATGGTTTCTCAGAATGAGAAAGGAGTCCCCATCCCTGACCCCGTGTGTGTGTGTGTGTGTGTGTGTGTGTGTGTGTGTGTGTGTTTTGTTCAGCGGTGAAGTAAGGGCAGTGTGTCTGCTACACAGTAGCATTATTAGCGGAGTTCCAGACCTCACTTCCAGTACACTAACCTGCCATATTCATCATTAGATGCTATAAAACTGAATACAAACCGTCTGACACAGGGACTCCTTCTTCATGAAAGTCACGTCAAGGCCAAGTATCGGTGTGATATTATGTAGCCATCGCCTCCAGTTATGTGTTGCTCACGTTTGTGGCAAAAATAAATACTGGTGCCGATATGCGTTGTTGTAGCGGGGTTGGTATTTTTTTTTTTTAATTGTGGTAAAGAACAAATAGCATAATAGTTATCATTTTAACCGTACAATTCAATGGAGTAAATACATTCCATCACCACTAATCTATACTCCAAACTTGACCGTCGTCCCAAATAAACACTCTGTACCCATTAAGCAATTAAGGTTTCTTCCCATGATTTTCATAACCTCTATTCTACCTTCTTTCTCTCTGGATTTGTCTATTTTACGTACCTCATATAAGTGGAATGTCCCTCTGTGTCTGATTCGTTTCACTAAGCATCATATTTGTAAGATCCATTCACGTTGTAGCTTATATTGAAACTTCTCTATGGCTTATGCTATCCCATTGTATGTACTTATCGTATTTTGTTTATTCACCCGTGGATGGGCTCTTGGACTGTTTCCACCTTTTGGCTATTGTGAATAATGTTGCCACGAACAGGTGGGTACACCTCCGTCTTGGAGTCCCTGCTTTTACTATTTGGGGCTGCCTATCTGGGAGTGAAACTCTGGGTCCTCGGGTCATTCCCTGTTTAAACTTTTGAGAAACTGCCAGCCTGTTTTCCACAGCAGCGACGTCATTTCTGTGAAATCACAGCAGGGACGCTGTGTCCGGTCAAGTTCCAGAGTGCCTTTTGTTATTTCAAGAGTACGGTCATTTTCAGAATATTTCTTACAGGTCATGCTAATGGCAATGGAAGTGTTCCGGTGGGATCTCTGCTATTCTGAGAAAGTCACTGAAATTGTTGCCCAGATAGAAATGATTTTAATGAGAATACTCTACAGAGAGAAACACGGTGGTCCACGCTGGGCATCTTGCCCAGGTAGCTTCTCCCTGTTTTCTCTGCCGCTTCCCTCCTGCTTCTCTCCTTTTCTCTTCCCTGGTGATGACTTCCTTTCAGCCACTCTTCGTTTCCCACTAAATCAAACTGGAGCCCCGAGCACAGTATTGCCGCCCCCCAGTCCCCGGAACCCTATTTCCTATTCTCATTTCCACCTCTATCCCTACTTGCGGTCACCGTGGAGGGCACACCCTGCCGCTTGTCCACACTTGTCCACAGCTGGTCGGCCTCGGCCTCGGGCGTGGAGAAGCACTCACGATCTCTGTTGATTCACTTTCAAAGCTCACAGCTCTGGCTACCTCCTTCACAGCATCTTCGGTTCCAGCTCTCTTCTGTTTTCCTACCTAATGCACCCTTCTCTGGGTCACGGGATGCCGTCTGGGTGCAGGGACAAGTCCCAGGCTGCTGCCTTTAGTTGGGGAGGTCCACGGGGAAGAAGGAGGGAGAAGCAGGGAATTCTGTCCTGGGCCCTGCTGTCAGGTCACTTGGGGCTAGTTGTGTCCTTTGACTAGTGCTTGCTTCTCTACAGGAGTCCATCTGCCCTATCCCGTTGAGTGAGCACTTGTGCGGTGAAGCTGGGGTGGTAAGGGCCCCTATTGCTACTAGCTCTGGGGTCCTGGTTATGGTTTCCCCGCTGCACACCTCTTATTTACAGACTCCCTCTGCAAGCAGTCTTCTCCGGTTCCCTCCCTTGCAAGCCCCCTCTGTTTCTTCCCGGGGCACACACCGCCCCACGGTCCTTCAACACACTGGTTGGAAGCTGATGTCCCCATCCAGGTCCCGGGAGTGGTTTGGCCTCCTCTATGGAACTTAATAGGTAACATAATTTAGTGATTTATGCATATATTTTAATTCCCATTTTTAGGTTATACATTTCCTATGGAAAGATATTGTGTCCCACTTGTTTTTACATTTCTTGTGTTCCTTCTCTGAAAGAATGATTTTTTTAATGACTGTTATAAAAGCTACACTAAGATGAATACCTTTGGTTTTAGGTAAGGGATTTTGACAGCCGTAGCTGATCCATCATGCCCACGGTGTACGTTGGAGGATATACTTTGAAAGGTCACCCAATTTCAAAGAAAGAAAAATGTTGGGATGTATTAAAAGCAAATGAAAATTATATTATTGAAATAGCTGTAATGACCTTAATTAAATTGAGAATTCGAAAATGAATAGCTGCTTCTGCACAGAATCATTAATTTTGAAAGGGCTGGAGGTTGTGCTGTTTTAGGCCATGACAAATAGATAATTAAACCCATAGCAGAGCATTTCTCTCATGCAATATATTGGGCACACATAAATTTCAGATGGAAATTTATGAAGCAACATCTTGAAAAAGATTTTGCTCAACCTGGGAATTTTAGGCTGTTTGCACCCTGTTTGCACCCTCTTATCCCTGCCCCCAACCCTGATGTTATTTCTGTTGGTCCATGGACGTGTGGTGACATCAATCAGATGAAAAAAACAACTCTTTTTTAGCGTGAAATCCCTTTACCAGCTTTCTCAGTGGTGTCTGCTCACTCTCACGCCCCCCCTCCCCCATCTTCCCCTTCATAAATTCATTGTGCCCGAGGGCTGTCCCCACAGCCTTCTCGGAATCAGCGGTGAGCATCATGAGAAGTCCAGCCATCAATTCTTGGTCCTCCTCTGGTCTGTCACCCAAGACACGTCTGACATGGTAGACCAGACGTTCCTTCTTAAGACGCGGTGTTTGCTTTATCCCAAGCTCCTATCTCTCCTCACACTGTCCCTTGATCCCAGCAGCCATCTCCACGTCCGCTTTGGGGCTGCCTTTCCTTTTCACGCGGGCTTCCTGCAGCCGAGCTTCCTGCAGCCGGCCTCCCCACCCTCTTCCTCCTCTACCTTCTCCTGGCCCAGCGACACGTGGCTGACAGTGAGCCCCTGCCTGCAGCTCGCCCGGACCGTGAGACCAGTACAGCACTTGGCCTGCTCATCAGCGCTGCCTGGAAGGGCAGACGGCATCTCCAGCTGTGAGGATTCTCCGGAGAAGCACAACCAGCGCGATGCGGAGAGAGAACTCCAGCAGGAGATTTACGGTAGGAAGTGGCCCAGGTGCGCCGTGTGCAAGCCGCAGCCCGGATCGCTGGTGCTGGGATTGGGTCCAGGTCCGAAGGCCCGAGAACCGGAGCGCCCCACACGAGAGCAGGGGAGACGCCCGTTCCGGCTCTAAGAGCAGACCTGCCCTTTTCTGCTTTTTGTTCCAGTCGAGCCCTCCGTGGACCGCGGTGGGGGGCGGGGGGATACCTGCCCTCTTCGGCGAGGGCAGTCTTCTTGACTCAGGTTCCCAGATCAAATGCTAATCTCTTCTGGAAACATCCTCACTGGCACGACCGGAAAAATGCTCTAGCAGCTGTCTGGGTGCCCCTTAGCTCAATCAGATTGACGCACAGAATTCACCATCCCTCTGGGCACGTGCGACGAGGGATTCTTGCTTTTCCCTCCCTCCCCGACCCTGCGCTTACACTTGCTTCTCCACTAAGGGCATCACCGTTGCTCACCCGCAGTCCGTCTCCGCTTGCTTCCCCGAGTCCTCTCTCTCTGTCTCTGTCCTGGATAGCTATATAAATATGACATTCTGTGTGTAGGTGAAGAGTGGATCACTGGCTCCTTCCCCGACTTTTACGCACCCTGGTCTGTCTCCTCACCTAACCATGCATTCATTTGCGTCTACTTCTAGAATTTTACCTAATTATACAACAAAATGCAAATATTTAGTCTCAGTTTTCCTTTTTTTAATGTCAAAGGTAGCATATTCAATATACTCCGAAGAATTTTTTTTTTTTTAAGTCAGGTTTATTGACGTGTAACTTCTAGTCCGGAGACCGTAAAAATGCGTCGAGGTCAACGACTTTTGGCAAATGCTTACGATCACGGAAGCGCCACGGGGATCCAGACGGGGAACGGGCCGTCACCCTTCGGGAAGGTCCCTTCCCGCGTCTCTGAAGTCAGTCCTTTCCCAGGACAGCCTGTCTCTGAGCCGCACGCGGAGGCTTGGCCTTACCGCGGGCGCATCTGAGCGCGGCGGCGGGCGGCCCCCGGGGCTGTTCCCTCGCTTCCACCCGCTCCTCACGCAGGAGGCCGGCCGCCCGGCTTGCTCCTTCCCCCGAAGGCCGTGGCTCCTGTGGACGCTCGCCTTCCTCCTCTCACGCTCTTCCTGTCCTTCTTGGAGAGGCTTCTCCCGCTGCTGCGAGGCGGCCACCAGCGACTCTGTCTCGGGGAACCAGGGCCCAGGCCTGGCTCGTGTTGGAGCCGCAGCCAAACCCCTCCAGGGCGGCTCCTTGCTAAGGACCAGGCGTGGCCGAGCCGCGAAGGCGGCCGTTCGGGACGCGGGAGACTCCTGGCCCCCTCGGGGCTCCTTCAGGCCTTGCCCGGCCTCGCTCAGCCTGCAGGGCCGAGCGGGAAGCTTCTGTCCGGCCCACACCGTAGGCCCTTCTGGGGTTCTCCCGGCCTTCCTGCCTCCTGCCTTGTCTCCACGAGGCGTTTCCCTGATGACACCCTTGCCCAGGGGACCCCGTCTTGTCGTCAGCTTCTGGGGACCCCGGGGGAGCACAGCTCCGGGCGTCCCCTGCAGCCTCTCTGCTCCACACTCCCGGCGACTGTCCCCTGGACCCCACAGGAGCCTTTAGTAGTCTTCTGGCTCGGATCCTTGCTTCTGGAGACTTCTTTGCCACACAGATCACAGCACAGATCACACATGTAAAGTAGATCCTGTCATCTTCTGTATACAACTTCTAACGGGTCCCCGACACACTCACACATTCAAACCGTAATGCCCCCGCAGGGTCGAATCCTGGTCCTCCTCGGCCGCCTCACCCCTCCGTTTACAGTCACACTGTCACCCCGTTGGGGCCCTCGCTGCTCCTCCCCGCAGATCTGAGTAGTCTGTCCCTTCTCACCGTTCCGGGGGTGGTTCACTGTCGCTTCCTTGAGAAGGACTTCCATGTAACTCCCTCAGCCTCACAAGGTGGTCCGCGTCCTTTGACTCTGTTTAAGTCTCTTTGGTTAGGTTTATTCCTGGGTATCTTATGGTTTTGGGGGAAATTGTAAATGGGACTGAATCCTTAATTTCTCTTTCTTCTGTCTTGTTGTTGGTGTAGAGAAATGCAACTGATTTCTGTGCATTGATCTTATATCCTGACACTTTACTGAATTCCTGTACAAGTTCTAGCAGTTTTGGAGTGGAGTCTTTTGGGTTTTCCACATAGAGTATCATATCATCTGCGAAGAGTGATAATTTGACTTCTTCTTTGCCGATTTGGATGCCTTTAATTTCCTTTTGTTGTCTGATTGCTGAGGCTAGGACTTCTAGTACTACGTTGAATAGCAGTGGTGATAATGGACATCCCTGCCGTGTTCCTGACCTTAGTGGAAAAGCTTTCAGTTTTTCTCCATTGAGAATGATATTTGCAGTGGGTTTTTCATAGATGGCTTTGATGATATTGAGGTATGTGCCCTCTATCCCTACACTTTGAAGGGTTTTGATCAGGAAGGGATGTTGTACTTTGTCAAATGCTTTTTCAGCATCTATTGAGAGTATCATATGGTTCTTGTTCTTTCTTTTATTGATGTGTTGTATCACATTGACTGATTTGCAGATGTTGAACCAACCTTGCAGCCCTGGGATAAATCCCACTTGGTCGTGGTGAATAATCCTTTTAATGCACTGTTGAATCCTATTGGCTAGTATTTTGGTGAGAATTTTTGCATCTGTGTTCATCAAGGATATTGGTCTATAGCTCTCTTTTTTGATGGGATCCTTGTCTGGTTTTGGGATCAAGGTGATGCTGGCCTCATAAAATGAGTTTGGGAGTTTTCCTTCCATTTCTATTTTTTGGAACAGTTTCAGGAGAATAGGAATTAGTTCTTCTTTAAATGTTTGGTAGAATTCCCCCGGGAAGCCATCTGGCCCTAGGTCTTTCATAAGAAATGTAACTCTTTGAATGTTTATTATTGGTTATTTGTTTACTTGGTAGTGATCCGTGTCCCCTCCAGTAAGTTACGTCCACGTTCTGCATTATTTCTCCATCACCTAGAACATCGTCCAATACTTCATAGATGCTCACTAGTTATTTGTGTAATGAATGAGTGGGTGTGTTTTAGGGGCTAACAAAAATGACAAATTTGAGGTGTCTGGTGGATACAAGTTTGGGTGAACGCATGGCTATTCTTTAGACTGGCGATGGTCCAAGAGCTGGGAGAACACGAAGCAGCATTTCTGCATCCTGGTGGAGGCAATGTTTCCCGGGACTGCCGGCTGGTTCTGAAAGGCACATTCGACTCTGAGCGACTTGGGAATTACATGGAAAATTCATCCATGTTGTCACCGACTCGAGCATGATCCTTCAGGTAGGAACAAACTTGGTGGTAGATCCATACGCTGTTGGAAATTGGGCATCCCGGCTCGGAAAGGAGGAGCAGTCAGTTGTTACTGGAGTAAAATGAAGGTGGGGTGTGCAGGGGGACTTACCGAGGTAGAAGATAAAAACAAATCTGTGTTCCCAGTGGCTGTGTTGGACTAAAAGAACACCCTCTGAAAAATGCATGTCAGAGGAGGCCTTTTTTCCCTTCCTTTTTTTTTGGACGATCACGATGATTAACACTACTTTATAAGCGTCAGTCCACATCTGCTACAAAGCGGAGTGGGAGCTCTTACGCCCACTGATAGAACCTTTAGGTGAATGAACTCACCCTCCTAAGTTCCTGTTCCTTGTTTTTTTTCATGTTGTTGATTTTTTTTTCTTTTGAGTCAGCAGAGTAGAAGCCAAAAAATGGTTGAGATTAAATGATTAAGCCAACTAATTATAGCTTTTAGTTACACTCTTTTTCCTGGGATTGCAGACATTTATGTCTGTTAAGAATCTTCCTGACCTGTCATTACAGTACCACTCCAAAATGCTGAAAAATTTCTTTAGTATTTGGTGAATTTCACATATGACTTGCGTTTAAATATGCTCACTAAAATGTATAGATTTTGCTGAAGAAGATCCATCTTGAAAAACAATCAGTGAAGGCTATGAGTCCTGGGACTCCTTCTGGGTTTGAGGATGAGAGCTGCTTCTAGATTGATAATAAATAAAGGTAAATTTGGCTAAATAGAACATATTTTATGCCATATTTCATATTTTTAAAATAATTTTTAGTGCTTCTTTTTTTTAAAGTTTTTTTTTTTTTTTTTTATTTGACAGAGAGAGGTCACATGTAGGCAGAGAGGCAGGCAGAGAGAGAGGAGGAAGCAGGCTCCCTGCTGAGCAGAGAGCCCGATGCGGGACTCGATCCCAGGACCCTGAGATCATGACCTGAGCCGAAGGCAGCGGCTCAACCCACTGAGCCACCCAGGCGCCCCTTAAAAATAATTTTTAAAATAAATCTGAGAGATGACATGAAGAAAATAACAACGAATTTGATATAATTTAGATTCATTCCTTTGTCAAATGAGGTGAAAAATCCATTTGTTGCCTTTCTTTTAGGAATGAAGTGAAATCTATAAAGTTGTAAATGCAGAAAAAAAGTAGATCTAGGAACATCCGATGTTATCTTTGAGGGCAGAAACTTGAATATTTTAGGGTTTCTTCCCCCTTAAAAATATGAATTTTTTTTTCTTTTGAAAAACTGGGTGTTAGCACCCAGTTTCCTCCTCCTGTGCTCTCCTGCAATCTGGAACCATGTGCAGGTCCATGTTTACCTGAAAACGGAAACTATAAAAATTGATATTAAATTATTTTTTAAGATGAGCAAGTTGAGTTTAATGAGTTAAGAAGACAGAGCGCGCTGATACAGATGCGGAATGCATTCCTGTTTGAACTCTCTCTGTGGTCAATTACCTTGTGATGCCTCAGAGTCTAAGATGGCTTTAGCTGAGCTGAGTCAATGAAATATTTATGGATCAAAGGGTCCTGGAGACGCTTCCTATGGGAACGTGTATAATAATATAGTATTTATACAGCGCTGTCTTTGATGTGCTCAAAGACTGTTACAGACATTATATACTTCATCTGTACCACCCGTGAAGCAGGTTGGGGGTAAGAATGAATCTTGTTTACAAATGAGTAAAAGGAATCAGAGCAGGACTCCACTGAGGTTCACAGCGGGGCAACGACAGAGCAGGAAACCCCTGTCTCTTCAAAGGTGCAAGGAGACAGATTCATTTCATCGTGTCCACATGGACTTTTCCGTGCAAACTTCTGATTTCTCTGGATACTCACTATGTAGGGCTTGATGACCTTCCTGTTGCCCAGTTCTGTCACGGAGTCCAAAGTCACAGGTTGCATGACTGAAGGAGAGCGGTCAGACTCTGTAGAGAGGTGAACCTCATTAGAGTGAACCTCATTAGAGAGGTGAACCTGAACTAGTCGGTTAATTCATGCGTGCTTCGGTTTCTACATCCTTGAGATGAAGATTTAGTCTCTGCCTCATGGACTTGTCCTGGGGACCAAAGGAGGGACGTGGAGCCTGGTGGCAAGCAGTTCCCCAGCCCACGAGCTGGCCCAGGGGAGTCCCCAAAGGTGGCAGAGATAGCAACTGTCCTCTTTTCTGCCTGCCTGGCCATTCTGTAGGTTTGTGATACAAGCCCAAGAGTTGGAAATTCTGTCCTTATTATAGAGTCGGGTGTTTGAGTTCCGTTTTCCATTTTAGGTATTGTTATTAGAGGGGTGCCTGCCTTCACTACGATAGCTTTGACCCCAGCGTGTGTTGCCGAAGTAGGCGGGCAGGCTGGAGGGCATCCGGGCTCCATGGCGTGGGGCCGGGAGCAGTGGCCGCAAATTGGATCATGTGCATGGAATCGGGGGCCGGAGAGAGGCACCATCCTGGGCCAGGCCATTCTGAGCTCCTTCCTCCCTAGAGGAAGGTGAGAGCTGCCAAGTCCCACAGGACACAGGGTGGGAAAGGAGCAGGAACTTAATATGATGACGAGAATGGGAGGGACTCTTCATTGAAAACCACACTTAAAATTATACACACACACACACACACACACATATATAAAGAAATTTAAAAATACATTTACATATGTTGCCAGAGGGAAGCTTGAGGCCCTGTGTCCCAGCGCCCTTCTGGAATGCATCCACTGGGGGCCTTGTGTTCTTTCTCTAGGAATACAGATTCACCCCAAAGAATGTCAGTGATAGGCACGTGCTTTACTAACAGAGCAATCAGTGTATAGAACCAAGGACTGAAGGAAGGGAGTTATGATATTTATGTGCAATACAAAATTTACATTGTTAATTCTGATATCACTGACCTGGAAATATATTCAGTGATGCAGCTTTACATGGACTAAAAATTAGCAATTGAATTTGTCCCGTGTTTTTGTATCTAGGTATGTATACACGGATACACCGTGTGAAGTTTTGTACGAAAACCTTGTACACCAATGACATCCTGGTTACCCTTTATTTAATAAAAGGTAGTTAAATAGCATTTAATAAACACACAACATTTTAGAAGCAGACCTGGGAATATTTATATTTTTAGCTAACAGGTGGGGTAAGAAAAACTGATCTCTGAAGTGAACCATTGAAAGTTGTCACAAAGTCCATGCACTAAATAACTAAAATTAATGAAATAACAACTTCAAGGTAAGGATTCATCATATTTCTTAGGAGCAAATTACAAAGGGGAACGGTACTGGGTGCAGTATAGGCAATTGTGTGCTCAAAAACTGGCTCTCAGGAAAAAAAAAAAAAGGGATAATTCATATTCTAGCAAAAACCAGTCCCCATTTGTTGTGTTTGCCCCTGCTCCTTGTGTAAATGTTCCCCCCCCCCCCGATGCAGGTGCAGATTGCGCACGTGATGTCACCGGAGGAGGAAGACAGAAGACAACACAGGAGAGAAGGAGGCAGCCCCCACACACCCTGGAGTGGGCTGTGGACGGACCATTGCAAGGGCAGATCACCTCAAGGGCAGGGACAAAAAAACTATAAACACTTTGGCAAAAGGAAACGAGAGCTCAGCATTCTGGAATTGAGATGGGAGCAAGGAGCGGTTCTCTCCAGCACAGACTGGGCACAATCATTTACAAACACTGAATAAAGAGCCAAGTCAGCTCGGCCTTACAGCGGAGAGTGTCACCTGCAGACCACACTTCTGGCCCGTCTGTGAGCCGTCCCTTGTGGGACCACAAGGCCCCCACTGCCTTACAGAGGCAAGCAGGCGCATCAGCCTCACGTGGTAGCTGAGCAGTGAAGAGTTACCATGTGTGGAGCGTGGAAGAAGTGCCTGGCTTCTATTATGGGCCGTATTGTGTCCCCCAAGTTCCATATGTTGAGGTCCCAATTCCCAGGACCTCCAGGTGTCACCAAGCAGGGACTTGGGTGATGTCCTCAAGTTAAGACGAGGCCATGAGGGTGAACCTGTGTCCTTCCAGGAAGAAGAAGATCACAGGGTTCCCTGGCAGCGGCAGTCCGCCAGCAAAGCGGAGAGGACAGGGTAAACCCGCCCTGCGGGCACTGCAGTCTTGGACATCCAGCTTCCAGATCAGTGAGAAAAGACGGCCGCCCAAGCCCACTGACGCACACAGCACGTGCAAAGGCTTGGAGCTACTATAGTGAATTGTGTTGTCTGTTTCAAGCATTCAGAGGAACAAAGAAAGGAAGCGACTAGAATAAAAACAACACATAGAAAAGTCGTGTGGGATATGAAGGTAGGGAAAAATGTAGTTATTTAGAATGACCTGTTTTTTGAAGATTTCTTATAAAAAGCGTTGCGATGTTGTTCTTACTTCTGGGGAAAAATTTAATTACCATGTATCATGTTACCCTAGCAACAAAGACGCCTCCTTAAAGGGGAGCACATGTGTGTATGATTGGCGTCGGGCTTATTGGTTTTTATCCTGTGTGTACATTGAAGAGCTCTGAAAACAGACGGGCTTCATACAGTAATGCGTGTATATCGAAGGGTGGTTCCTTGGGATATTTTAGGTTTGCAAGCAAATCAGTACATTTAATATGTCCTGGAAGGCTGTATGTTAAAATATCACCTCTAACCCTGTCTTGCTTTGAGTGTGTATTTACTGTGGATGTTGTTTTTCTTCTGTTTCCTTGTTCTAGTATTAAGTAAACCATCAAAGACAGAAAAGCCTTCTGACCTCTTGGGAGTGAAGTCCTAGGTCAAAGGCCATTTCTTCAAAAATGAGATAAATAGGTCTGGTAACTCATGGGGAGGAAAAAAAAATGGTTTCTCTCTTGACTCTGGAAGCAGGGTCACTGTGGTTCCCATAAGCACGTGCTAACAGTGTCTGGAGTGAAGACTAGAATTTCCCCATTTGCAGTGACCTTCCCTGCAGGAGAGCCTCCAAGAAGAACCGAAGGGTGGTGTGGAGGAGCGTACACATGCAGTCAGATCCAGCTCTAAACACACGACATGATCCACACGTAATATATCGGAATCATAGATCGCACTTGGGGTGCTTTTTACCATAGTCATTAAAAAGGGTCCATGAATGCTGACGAATGATGTGAACTTGAGGAGAAACATTTGTGGGACTACTTGGCTACCTTTAAAAATCCACCTTCAGAACAGGAAGAGAATTAGGTAGATGAAAGACCTCATTAAAATATAAATAATGAAGCACATTGCTTTAGAGAGGCAGAGTATCAGTTCTGTCCAGCTAAGACTTCTCAACATTTAAGACGGAGAAGGGTCACTTTGAGAGCTTATTAAGACGTCAGCTCTGCTTCTGCCAGTGTGGAGGTCTGAGAGGGACCTGGGACTCTGCATTTTTACCAGACTCCTGGTGGTGAAACTGCTGGCGTCCGTCCCGTACTTTACGTGGGATACCTGTCTAGGTCTTGAGCTCGGAGACCGGGAGCTATCCTACTCCTGTTTGTGCATCTGGGGTGCAGTGTGGCGAATCCCTCTGAGAGCAGACCTCTGGAGGCACGCAGAGGCAGAATGCAAAGCTGAGACAGGTGCATTCTGCTTCTGCTCTGTTCCCGGGGTCTCCTATGATGCTAGGGTTATAAAAACCGGAAGCACTTCTAGCATTCTCAAGTTCTCTATGGGTACAACAAGAACTGATGATTGGAGGCAAAAAAGGGACTTTTCTATTCAAAATAAGGAAGTACTTTTGAAGAACCCGAGCATTCAAATCACGAGTGGTCTGAAGTTGTGAGTTTTCTGTCCCTGGAAGTGCATGGGCGGGGGCAGGATGGACATCGTCCGTTTCCCTGTGCTTGGCTGCTAGGACTAGAGAACATTTAAGAGTTCTTTCAGTCCTGAGATCTTTCGGGAGTAAAGGTGAAGGAGATGGAGGCTGCCCTTTAGGCAGTGGTTTAAATTCTGGCATGTTCCTTCTCTGAGCGTCAACTTGCTTCTCTGGGGGAAAAAAAAAAAAAAATGGCTGTAATAGTGCCTGCCAGTGTTGATGTGAGAATTCAGGGCAATTTTTTTCTTAAACGAAAGTGGCACAAACTAGAGAGTAGACGTTCAATAATTGCTGTTTGTTCGGCGTAGTGGTGTGCTAGTCAGTGTTTAACAACAGCCCCTCCACGCCTCCAACTGTAGCTGATCGTGTTGCCTGCTGATTTCCACGGGGAGAATATTCTAAATATTTCCGTCATGGCCAATTTCAAGGTAGCAGTGGTTGAACTGCCGGCTTGTGGAATTCCTGGGAGCTCACCGGTGGGCTCCTGGGAGTCCCTGAAGTGAGTCAGCTCAGCACACCGCCGCCAGGGCTCCCGTCTTACCTTAGCACACTCTGTTTGTGACCCTGGAGCATAAAAGAGCATCCCTTTCCTTCCACTCCTGTCCCCTTATGTGAAGCGGAGGGACTCAACATCTTAATAAACCTCGCAAAGAAGACATACAAATGGATAACAAACACATGAAAAAATGTTCATCATCACTAGCCATCAGGGAGATTCAAATTAAAACCACATTGAGATACGACCTTACACCAGTTAGAATGGCCAAAATCAGCAAGACAGGAAACGACATGTGTTGGAGGGGATGTGGAGAAAGGGGAACCCTCTTACACTGTTGGTGGGAATGCAAGTGGGTGCAGTCACTTTGGAAAACAGTGTGGAGATTCCTTAAGAAATTAAAAATAGAGCTTCCCTATGACCCTGCAATTGCACTACTGGGTATTTACCCCAAAGATACAGATGTAGTGAAAAGAAGGGCCATCTCTACCCCAATGTTCATAGCAGCAATGGCCATGGTCACCAAACTGTGGACAGAACCAAGATGCCCTTCAATGGATGAATGGATAAAGAAGATATGGTCCATATATACAATGGAGTATTATGCCTCCATCAGAAAGGATGAAGACCCAACTTTTGTATCAACATGGACAGGACTGGAGGAGATCATGCTGAGTGAAATAAGTCAAGCAGAGAGAGTCAATTACATATGGTTTCACATACTTGTGGAGCCTAAGGAGTAACACGGAGAACATTGGGAGATGGAAAGAAGAAGTGAGTTGGGGGAAATCAGAGGGGGAGATGGACCATGAGACACTGTGGACTCTGAGAAACAAACTGAGGGTTTTGGAGAGGAGGCGGGTGGGGGAATGGGCGAGCCTGGTGGTTGGTATTAAGGCCGACACATATTGGATGGAGCACTGGGTGTGGTGCATAAACAACGAATCTTGGAACACTGAAAAAATATAATAAAATTAAAAACAAACAAACAAAAACCAATAACCTCACAGGTTGGGTGAGAAAGGACATGAAGGAGGAAGCAGGACTTGGGCTGGGGATCAGCTTACCTGTGGACGAGATCCCACTCCAAGAAGCTTGCGCCAGGTGGGTGACTCAAAGGTTCTTTGGTGAGCTCAGGAACTGCACAGATTTGCTCCTACGAAAAAAGTGGATGGGAAACTACTGTGAAATAGCAGGAAATGTGGGACCGGAACCAGCCAAACAGTGGGCAGGTGCATTAAAACAGATGGCTTTTTTTTTTTTTTTTTTTTGAGTGTGTGCTCCTAAAATTTTTAGTGTTTAAAACTCTCTGATGTGTCTCTCAGATTAAAGTGCTATATTCATGAACATAATTACTCCATAGTCCTTTGTGAAATGAATTTTGAATTTTAAAACCATATTCTTCCAAATTAGCCATTAAATATATGAGCATTTCTATTTGAATTTAATTCCATTACCTGACAAGTGTTAGTTCTTCATAATAATGACAGAAGTGTGATTAGATCATTAAGTTCAATGCCTCAGAACTGTTTTCAAGTGATACACCCTTCATGCATGTGTATTAAGTTACGTCCTGATGCAAGACCAGGAATCAAACACATTTTACAGTCAATGCTGACAGAGTGAATTCTCTGGTCAGGTTGATTTCAGGTCATATGCCTAATTTCCTTCTGCCATTTATAAAAGAAGACAGAAATGGTGAATGAGAATATAGGACGGGTTCATTCTTTGAAATGCAAGGAAAAAATATTCTATAGTGGAAAACAACGATCTTCTGATCTTTATATTTCAACACCAGCTCTTCTGATTAGCGGCCGTGTTTTTTTATGAAATGAGCTTACACAATGACCACATGTTTCAGATTGTATTATTCACAAGTTTGCTAAGAGCAATTTTTTTGCTCGATTTCTAATCACATAAAAAATGATACCGCAGCTATGAATTCTATTTCACTTTTCTCCACTTTGGGGTTATCTATGGATCAGAACTTTTTGGAGGTCCTACCTAAATTAAATGACCAGAAGAAATTAATGCCTTGGGGGGGGGAGTAGTGTTAGTGCTTGAATATTCATTATATCCTTTTTTTTTTTAAGGTACAGTTAGCTTTTATTTATTTTTTTTCCAATTTATTTATTTTCAGAAAAACAGTATTCGTTATTTTTTCACCACACCCAGTGCTCCATGCAAGCTGTGCCCTCTATAATACCCACCACCTGGTACCCCAACCTCCCATCATTATATCCTTTTAAAGAACATCTAGGTAACTTTGATTCTGTTTCTTCTTCCTGGAAATGCTATGTGCTGATAAAAGGGGGTGCCAGTCATAAATATGGACAGTCCCAAATGAAGCCGCATTCTCTCTGGGCTGGCCTGACTTCGTCGTTTTAATCTGGACCCTAGGATGGTGCCAGAAGTTGAGGCAACTTTTTAACGTAATACCCAAGCAGGTTCTTTTAACTTGAGTTTTATAAGGAAAACAAAAGGATTAGTTGAGCAGAACTGAATTCATGCTCTGGTATGAGCCACACAGAACTCCAGAGCGGGTTTTAAGAGCTAAATCATGTACAAATACTTGAAGAAAATTATACATAATTTATGGCATAATTGCCTCGTGAATCCTGTGTTAACTAAAAACCTCTCGTGTTTTTGCACGGGTATGGGAGCGGCTCTGAGAAGGCACTGATGGGATTCGGTCCTGTGCTCGCTTCCTTGATGTGGTCCCCCCTCTCCCATCCAGTTTGTCTTGTCTACTTTTGAGGTGTCCCTACGGACATCCAGAACAGCCCATGTCCCAGGTGAGGAGACGGGTCTTGCTTGTAATTTCAGCCTCCCACCTCCAGCAAGAAGGATGGTTTGGAAGCAGATGTGCCAACTTCAAGGTCACTCACAGATCCACGGCCCCTGACCTGGATGTCCTGCACGGTCCCATTCATCAAGTCTGGTTTCGTATATTTATGAACCGGAAGCCCATCATCCCACAATGAACCTGACAAAAATCCATTGACAGTTCAACCTGATAACATGGATCTTTGGTTTCTAGGAATTAAGGGGGATTGGGGAAGATGATGTATGGATGGCCCCACAGGCAGGAGGACATCTCTTGAAACCCCTGTTTCAAGATTATCAAAGCGTTCAGAGTTTGGACAAACAGGTCTGTGCTTCTCTTTCTTTCGCCTTTACATTGGTTTCTTCTCGGGGACACAGCAAACACGATTTTCTGCCTTGTTCTCAGTGATTTGAGGCTGCTCCTAAAATACAGAAACTCTGCCACAACTCTGAGCCTCATGCCGTCCTGGCCACCCGCACGTTTCCCATTCAGATGCTGTGCTGGGTGTGGATATTTGAGATGGCGATATGTAAAACTCCTCCTATAAGCTCTTCTCTTCTTCCCTGGAGAATAGGGGACCCAGATCTATGTGACCCAGGTCCCCCTCTGCTTAGATGGTGGTGGAGGCTTGTTCTCAGGGGGGATGCAGGTGGCATGACTAGGGCGATACTCAGCTCTTGGTGTTCAAAATGGAACGTTTCAGAAACCTATAACCTTGTAAGTCAGTCTGGATTTACAAATGCATTTCTTTCCACATTTCCCCTTTTAATGACCAGTCTTGGAGACCGTGGTTGGCAGAGAGGAGGGAGGTGGGAGGCAAATCGACAAAGTGTCCCCACTGTCTCCCCTCTCTCACCATTGGCCTCGGGTGATGCATTGAACAGCAACAGGAAACCTCGCCATCCCTGGATGAGGGACTCCTAAGACCCTCACCCTGTTTGTCCTTTTGTGTTTCTAATTATGAGTACCTCCTACAGGCACCTCACACAGGCTTGCTGATATGTTGAACCCAGGATTAAGTGTTGTATATATGCAGAAAACTAACTAGGACCGTTTCTCAATGTATTAGCCATGATACGGTTGCGGTATTTTAGCGAGTTTTCCAGAATAAATGAAACAGAGTTAGTTCCGGTTTAATCCCTTCTCTATGTTGGCCCTTCAACTTCTACGTTATGTTTCCTGTCACCTGCTGCCCCACCCAGAAGACACGTTGTGTCAAGAGCGGGAGAGCAGTGTCAGGTACGTCATGAACACTACAAACCACTGGGGCGAAAGCAGGCCCAGGGAAGCAACACGTGACAGAGGAGGAGGCCTTCGGGAAGGACGCTTACAGAGGGGAGTTAAGAGAGCTGACTGGGGTGTATGGGATCCAGCGACCAACCCCCCCTGGGAGGTCCCCCAATCTCTAGGGCCAAGGAGGCAAAGTGAGGAAGCGTTCCCCGAGGCACGGTGACCCGAAGCTTCGGGAGAGGCCCCTCACCGAGCTCTGGTGGCAGACATGAGGCGCTGCTAGGCGCCCGCCACCTCGAGCTTTACGCAGGCCCTGTGATCCAGGGCCAGAGCGTAGGTGGTCCCCCCGTTCGTGGCCTGGGAAAGGGTTTCCTGCATGGAACCTGCCTTCCCCACGTGAACAGACGGAACCGAGGGCTGCCTCCCTCGTCAGCCGAGGACAAGCCCAGGCGCTGACCCTCCCAAGCCCCAGTCTTGGCCTCATGAATGATTTGCTGAGCCGCTTATGCCCGCTGGCCAGCGGGAACAAAATGCTTGTTAATAAACTTGGGTTAAGCTTCTCTTCTGCCTCCAGGTGCACAAACTTTGGTCCATCCTCAGCCTGAGCCCGCCGACACCCGCTCGCCCCCACCCCTGGGAACAGGCTGGCCTCAGAGTCCCACGTTCTCTGCTGCACCATAAGCTCACGTGCCCCTTTCGCCCACTCGCTCCACGCCAGGCGCTTTCTCCCCTCGTTTCTCTATCAAAGGAAACCCCCATCTGCCTCACTCGGGAGACACTTGCAGGTGCTACGGTCGTGACATTCTCCCTGTTTCCATGGTCCCTTGCCCCCAGCCCCCTACAGTAATTCTTCCAAATAAAATCTCTCCTTAGCAAGCCCAATTTTTGTTGTTGTTGTTGTTATATGATAAGACACTGTATCAAACAGGAAGGACGTGGGGAACAGTCACCCTGACCTCTCTTGTCTTGCTCTCCAATTTCCCACCAGTGCCTCCCATTTCCCGAAGCTGACAGGAAGTCCGCAGGCTCAGCCTTTCGGGGAACATCAGGACCGAGAGCAGGGAGAAAGGGGACGGTGGGGCGGGGTGGGGGGGGCTGGGGCTGCACAGGGAGGGGGGAGCACGGCGGGGGATGCTTAGGTCTCCTTGGTTTTACTTCCCTTTCCTAAGGTGGCGCCTTTGTCCTGCTGTTGGAGCACCCCGGGTTGGGTTTTCCAGTTCCTTTTGCTTAATTCGGTACCACAGGTGTGTCCTGAAATGTCTTCCATACTTTTAATATTCAGAAACCACTGTTAAGAGTTTGAGGTATCTTAGTTCAGACTTGAAGATATGTATGTTGTAGACACATATACTCAAACATATATGTAATTTCGTTTTTTTTAATATTTCATTTATTTATTTGACAGAGAGAGATCACAAGTAGACAGAGAGGCAGGCACAGAGAGAGGACGGGAAGCAGGCTCCCCGCGGAGCAGAGCACCGGATGCGGGGCTCGATCTGACGACCCTGAGATCATGACCTGAGCCGAAGGCAGAGGCTCAACCCACTGAGCCCCCCAGGCGCCACCTGTACGTAACTTCTTAACAAAAATGGCTTCATAGAGTCTACCCAATTTGGCAACTACCTTTTTTTTAAACTTAGCAGTGTGTTTCGAATGCCACTTGGTGCGAGCCTATTTAATTATCCTTTACTGATAAAAAGTCAACTTGCTCCTAATGTTTTCACCACTATAAATCATGTTGCAAAGAACGTCTATATTTTTTCATGCATTTGTGTGAGTTTTTCAATTGGATAAATTCTTAGAAGTGAGACTGTTAAAGAATATGAACATTAAACATTTTAATAGATATTGCAGTTTTTCCTTCCAAAAAATTAGCGGATTTTTGTACTCCCACTCGCAGCGTGTGACAGAACTTGTTTTTCCATACTCTTGCCAACACCGGGAATTATTAATCTTTTAACCACTGCCAATTAAAGAGTTGAAAAATGGTATCTTATTGTATTTGAATTTAATTATTCCTGAGTTTGATTACGTTCTCAAAAGATTAATGACCACTTCTGTTTCGTCTTCTGTGAAATGACTCTATATCCCCTGCCCAATTAAAAATAGATGAGGTACTCTTCCCCTACCGACTTGTAGGGTTTCATAACGTCAAGAAAATTAGCTGTTGTCAGATGTGTTGTAAATATTTTTTCTCAGTTTTTCTTTTTTTTCTTTTCTTTTTTTTTCAGTTTTTCCATTCACTTTTTAAAGTTTACTTGTTTTCGATACAGAATTAATTTCCATTTTTAGATGTGTATTTATAGAAACCATATAACAATAATATGTTTTTAATAGAAATTGTATCTAGGTAGGTAGGTAGATAGATTTTACTTTATAGCCTTTGAATTGGGCTTAGAAAGCAATTACTGTCTGAATTGTAAAAATATTTAGACTTTTGGGGTGCCTGGCTGGCTTAGTTAGGTAAGCATTAGACTCTTGATTTTGGCTCAGGTCATGATCTCACAGTTGTGAGATCAAACCCCACATCAGGGCCGAAGCCTGCTTGGGATTCTCTCTATTTCTCTCTCTCCCTCTGTCCCTATCCCTCCCCTATAAATACACACATAAATACATAAATATATATGTATGTGTGTGTGTATATATATATATATATATATGGACTTTTTTCTTCCATTATCTCAGTGTTTCACCTTTAAGTATTTGTTCCATCTGGATTTTACTTTAGTCTTAGAATGGGAGGTGCAAATGCACATGTACTCATTTATTTATCACATGGCTGGTGAGCTCTACCAACCTTATGCGTGAAGACTCATGTCCTCACGTTCGTAGGCATCTTCATCGTGTGCTGCGTCTGTATGTCCGGTGCTCTCGTCCAAACTCTTCTCCCACTGTTATTTCTCTTCATCATTAGTCTTCCATTGTAATTATTATTTAGAATTCTGCCATTCTATGTTCCTCTGAATTTTCCTGATTATGTGAAAACATATCCTTTCAAATAAACTTTGGAATGGTTTCATCAATTCTTCAAAGATTGTTTTAAAAATGTGATTATGACCACATTTTTATTATAACTTAATCCAAACGCTAATTAATGGAGAATTGGTGTTTTTACCACCTTGAGTACTCCCACTCATTGTAGTTCCTTTAATTTCTGTATTATATCAGACTGGAACTCTTTACACAGAATGTTCAGACATGGCCGCAGAATTGAATTGAACTTGAAGATTTTGCTTCTGCCAATTCGTAATTTGTATTTCGGACAAGGTACTTTCAAGATGACTTAGAAATGTTGACACTTCTCATACACAGGTCCATTCTATGGTCTGACATAATTTCTATTTTGATTTGCACATGCCTAGTCCCTAAGTACGCCGCGTGCCAAGTCAAGCAGAACTTCTGGCCCAGACTCAGTCCAACTGTTCACTGTATATACACAGAAACAGGAGCTTCTCTCTGTCCTGTCTACCCACTCAGAGGGGGAAGGTCTGGGACGGTAATCTTGGAGGAAGAGGTGGTTCCCATGGCAGCTCATGCATTTTGTCCATCTGATAGACCTGCTAGCTCTTCCTGCATGAACTGCAAAGTGAAGGAAAGGTGACTAAACAGGGAAGGTGGGCATTTTCCCAGCTCCTCAAGACTTCGTTGTCCTTGAAATGTGGATGTGTAATTCTGTTTGAGTGTTGTGAAATGCAAGAACATCAGACACATGTACATTAAAATGCAAGAGTGTATTTGCATTCCAAATTCAATTACATTTTGGATTATCCACTGTCTTTAAATATTTCCACAACTTCATTCCACTTTCAGCTCCCTTCATTCCCAATTTCCTACCTATAATTCTATTTCATACACAAACAGATTAAAATATGTGTTCTTTCTTAGAAAAAAAAAGTTGGCTTAAAAAAGGGTGAGTGGATAATTTTTCTTTTCAAGCTGCTGCTAAATTTCTATTGGCTCTCTTTTGTACATCCGTGCCAACCATTTACTAGTATATCGACATTGCAAAATTCAGTGCCATTAAAAAAAGAAATTAATTTGAAAATTCATTATAAATTAGATGTATTCTGTTCTGTCTTCCTTTAGTGTGAGATGATATAACAGTTCATCTGCTCTTGCTAGGTTATTAAATTCTAAGCCAAACTATCTTGTGATGGGGGGAGGGTGGGAAAGCTCATACAAAATATGATAGATCACTTGAAGGGGTTTCCATACTTTCCTGAACCACAATTTTTATCTCATGCCAATATCTTTCTTTGCCAAAATACACTCTGATTATGGCAGTAAATTTGGATAGCCTTATGTTACAATTTTTGGAGGAGAGGGAAATTCACAAAAAAAATACAGTTTACAAATTACGAATGACTTGGAATCCACAATATTAAAAAAAAAAAAAACCAGAAAGCCTACAAATGCCATTTTTCATATCACTTGGGTGTAATTGGTTCTTGAAAGATTAGCTCCTACATATTTTATTCCCATGATATAGTGCATGGCTCACCAGCTTGTACATGAAGCAATTTAGTAATTGTCAAATAAGAAAGATGTTTTAAAAATAAGGAAGGAGAAAAAGAATGGCTTTTGAATTTTGTGTGTTTTGCTGTATGCATTATCTCTTTGAAAGAGTTTTAAAATAATATCATTTTTTCCTTAAAACAACTACAATTGGATCTTAAAACCAAAACATGTACAGGCCTAAAATTTTTTATCCTGAAGAATTGCAAGCATTCAGACAGAGATAAAATTGTAGCGAGCTCCCATGAATGTGTGTGTTAGTTTCCTAGGGCTACTATGATAACAAAGTCACAAACATCGTAGCTTAAAAACAACAGAAACGTGTTTTCTTACAGTTCTGGAGGTCAGAAGTCTAAAATCAATATCACTTGCTTGACATCTGGGCATTATCAGAGGACTTGGGAGAGAATTTGCTCTGAGCTGCTTTTGGTTTTTGGTGGCTTGGGGCCCTTTCAGTCTTCAAGGTCAGCATTTTCAAGTTTCTCTGCTCCAACTTCACATTGCTCTGATCTCTGGGAGACTCAAGTCTCCTTCTGCTCCCCTTTTATGTGATCTCACTTAGGGTTGACCTGGATCATTCAGGACAATCTCCCCAGGCCAAAATCTTTAATGTAATCACATCTTCAATGACCTTACCTTTTGGGGGGCAAATCAGGTAATATTCACAGGTTCCAGGGCTTCAAATGTGGATATACATTTTGGGTGTCTAGTCATTTTCCAGCCTACCACAATATATCGCTTGCTATATTTGGCCCACTGTTTTTGCTGTATAGAATATGTTATTGACTAAAGGCCGTCTGGGTGGCTTAGTGGGTTGGGTGTCCAACTCTTGGTTTTGGCTCAGGTTATGATCTCAGAGTCCTGGGGTGGAGCCCCACATCAGGCACCGTGCTCAGTGGGAAGTCTGCTTGAGATTCTCTCTCTCCCTCTGCCCTTCCCCTGCTCCTGCTCACTGTCTCTCTCTCTCTCTCTCAAACAAATAAATAAATCTTTTAAAAAAAGTTATTGTGGGGCACCGGGGTGGCTCAGTTGGTTAAATGTCTGCCTTCAGCTCAGGTCATGATCTCTGGGTCCTGGAATCTAGCCCCACCTTGGGCTCCTTGCTCAGCAGGGACTCTACTTCTCCCTCGCCCTCTGCCCCTCTCACTGCTCATGTTTCTCTCTCTCTCTCTCTGTCTCAAATAAATAAATAAATAACATATTTTTAAAAAGTTATTGACTGTGTGACATTTGTCCCCAAATATTTCAGTTTCCATTGCAGAGAGACAAGAATGTATACCCACATACTCACCATTCCATGATACCTAACAAAATTAATGCTAATTTCTTAATAGCATCCAACATCTAACTCATAAATACTTTTCCTGAATTTGTCCTCCAAATGTTTCATACCAGTTTCACAGTTCAGGTTTCCACAGCCCAGTTGGTGTTAACCTCTCCACTCCTAGTCTTTTTCCTTGACATTGACAAATTGAAGAAACGTGGACTGTTTTGGGTTGAATATCCGGCCTTCTGGATTTGTGTGACTGATGCTTCATGATGACCTATAACTTGCTTTTCTATCCACCAAAGATTCTAATGATTGGAATTTTAGATTGCATTCACATTAAACATTTCTGTAAGAGATGTTCCAAAGGTGATGTTGTCGTTTAGGAGATACCTAATGACAGTTGTCCCAACATTAGTGATGCTAAGATTGATCACTACTTTGCAGTTAACTGTCCTTCACTTTATTTCAATCTCTTCTCTGTCTGAGTCTAATGAATGGTCCCTTATTTTCATCATCATCTGATTAAAATATAGTCATCCATTTGATTTAAAAAATCGGTTTTTTCATTCTTCAGATTATAAAAGTAGCTAGTAATACTTGCAAACATACAGAAAGAGAGAAAATGTGAAGAAGACATTAAAAGTCATATGTAATCCCGTCATCCACTCTGTTAGCTTTGGTTAACCTTTCCCTCTGTGTGTGAATGTGTGTGTGTGTGCGCCTTTTTGTACACATGTACATCTGTCTCATAATGTATGGTAAATTGTTGAAATTTTTTGAATCCCAGGTAAATATAACTTTGAAACTTGTGCATTCTTTTTTTTTTTTTTAAGATTTTATTTATTTATTTGACAGTCAAAGATCACAAGTAGGCAGAGAGGCAGGCAGAGAAAGAGAGAGAGAGGAGGAAGCAGGCTCCCTGCCGAGCAGAGAGCCCGATGCAGGGCTTGATCCCAGGACCCTGAGATCATGACCTGTGTTGAAGGCAGAGGCTTTAACCCACTGAGCCACCCAGGTGCCCCGCATTAATTCTTAAATACTGTCACAATCAAACATGTAAATGATACTTGATATTAAAAGAAGATTTTTGGACTGATGATGCATATAGGGACTCACTAGTGTTAAAATTCACTTGAATTTTTTTTTTTTCCGGACACAAAATTCATTTTGTGTGTGTTATGCCCTCACTTTGAAGGGAAACATGGTCTCATTGAGCAGAGTAATGAAAACCACTCAGGATCAGTCACTTCTAATGCTTGAGAAAGAATGGGTACAAGACAGAACAAATGATTCACAAAAAGGTGACATCTGAGATTGAGTTTAAAGCAAGAGAGGCAGTTTGCCAAAGTTTAAATGGGAGAACAGATGGAAAGATCTTTTAGTCAGGGAAAAAAATGTATAAAGGCAGAAGGTTTTTTATTTGTTTGTTCTTTTTAAATGTTTTAATTATGGAGACTTCTAAAAAAAAAAAAAAAGATAAGATAGTGTGCTAACCCGAGTGCACCCAGCTTCCAGCCCTAGCAATCACCGCCTCTTCAACAAGGCCTTGAACAACAAATTAGAATGCAATTTCAGGTACTAGATCATGTTGCCATTGAATATTCAAAATACTTCTCAAAAAGATAAGGACTCCAAAACCAAAAACCAAAACCAAAACACTATGACTCAGCTGACACAAAGATTTCCTGCTTGTCATCAAATAACTAAGGTTTCCTTCCATCTTTCTTAGACACGCCAATGCTTAGGTTTGCAGAGTTTCAATCAGGATCCAAATCAAGTCTATCTGTTGTGATTCGTAGATATGCCTTCCAGACTCTCACCCTCTCATTCTTAGCTGAGGAATCACTTTATATGCAGTGAAACACACAAATCTTCAGTGTGTGATTTAACAAGTTTTGACAAATCTATCCCACCCTCCTAACCAACCCTCCTAACCAACACCCCATCACAATATGGAAAATTCTCTATCAGTCTCTATCCTTTATAGGGAACCATGAAGACAGTAGGAAAAGAAAGGTTTTTCCTCCCGAAAGAGAAGATTGAAAAAACTTCATAAATATATGTGAAAAAAGGACCTCAATGTCTACTTCACACGAACTTTCTAGGCTTAGTATCTGCATGGCGTATTTCTTCTGTCATTTTACTTTGCGCCTGTGTCTATCTATTGTGGTGAGGCTCTTGCAGGCAGCAGATACTGGGGTGTTTCTCACTTCACCCCTCTGCAGTCTCAGAATTTCTGGCTCAGTTGGACTATTCAGCCCATTTACATTTAATGTAATTATTGATATAGTGTAGTTTATGTCTATGTTGTGATTTATTTTCCAAGTTTCCCGTCTGTTTTTTGGCCTTCTTTTTTTCTTTGTGTCTTTTTATGAGTTAATTAAACATTTTTAGCTTGTTTTATTAATTCCTTTCTTGGCTTTTAGACTCTCTTTGCATTATTTTTTAATGGTTGTTCTGGGAATTATAATATTCACTCTTAATTTAGAGTTGATATTGTCACATTTTACCAAAAAAAAAAAAAAAAAGTAAAATTCTTACAATGACAGAGTTTCATTTAGCCCTTAGTCCTTTGACCTTTTGTTGGCATATATCTTACATTCAAATACATTAAAAAAAAATCCCTCAGTGTGATGTTAACATTTTTACTCTCCACACTCAGTTGCCTTTAGAAACATCAAAGAAAAAACCTGGTCTCTTATATTGATCCAGATATTCACCATTTTTGTGCTCTTCATTCTTCTGTACACATCTGAGTCTTCCCTCCCACCCGAGAACGTCCTTCAGCAGCTCTGGTGTGCTGGTGAGAAATTTTTTCCGATGTCTATCTGGAAATATGTTGATTTTTATCTTCATTTTGAAAGATATTTTTGCAGGATATGGAATTCTGAGTTGATAATTTCCTCCCCAATTCTTTGAAAATGTTATTTCATTATTCATAGGTTCCTTTTCCTTTTTTCCATTTAAATAAGAAGTCAGCTGCCATTTCCATCACGGTGCATGTATGAGGTCTGTGTCTTTTTTCTCTGAGTGCTTTCGATATTTTCTTTTTGTCTTTGGTATTCAGCAGTTTAATGATGATATGATTAGGTGTGTGTTATGGGTTGAGTTGTGTTCTCCCCAAATTCCCAGATTGAAGTTTTGATCTCTGGTACCTCATAAAGTGACCATATTTGAAGCTAGGGCATGTAAAGGGGTCATTAAGTTAGACATGGCCATCGGGATGGGCCTTAACCCAATTTGAATGGTGTCCATGTAAGAAGAGAAAATTTGGACACCAAGAGATAACAGACATGCACAAGCACAGAGGCAAAACCATCTGAAGACACAGTGAGAAGGTGGCCATCTGCAAGTCAAAGGGCACGCCTTAGAAGCAACCAAACCCACCAACACCTTGAATATGGACTTGGAGAAAATAAATGTCTCTTGCTTAAGCTCCCCAGAATCTTGTGATGGCATAAGAATCTTGTTATGGCAGCCTTAACAAACTAATACAGTGTAGATTTCTTTGTGTTTATTCTGTTTGGGGTTCACTGAGGTTCTTGGATCTATAAATTGATGTTTTCCATGAACTTTGGGAAATTTTGCCATGAATTAATTGTCCAGACACTTTTCCTTCCCCTTTCTCTCTTCCCTGTCTTGGATTCAATTATGTGTGTGTTAGACTGCTTGATATTATGGAATATGTCAGTGAGGCTCTGTTTACTTTTTTTCTCAGTCCATTTTCTCTTTTTCCAGTTAAATAATTTTTATTCGTCTGTCTCCAAGTTTTTAAGCTTTTTCTTCTGTCATCTCCAGCCTGTTGCTAAACCTGTCTCATGAACCTAGGGTTAGTTTATCCACAATGCCTGTCTTTGTGGCCACACTATATGCTGTTTCACCAAAATATTGCGTAAGTCTTTCTGTACAGTAAACCCCCACTTTTATGTAGTGCTTTGTTTTAAAGAGACTCTACTAGCCTCAAAAAAAATTCAAATGATTACAAATTCAACTTTGGATTTGTTATTTGCCTTTGTCACACAACCTTGGGGGAATATATATAATTATTAATTATAGCCAAGAAATAAATAATTATAATGCATCAAATCAACAATATCCTAACAAGAGCAATGGAAAAATATCTTTAATAATCCCAAAGACACCAGCTAACCAGATAGACAAGTAATTTGTTTATGCATAAAAATTGTCAGAGAAAATGAATGATATTTGAATTTTCTGTATTCCAGTTATTTAATGAATACACACATAATGTGACTAAAATATTATTTAACATCATAAAACATTTCATTTGACCTTTAAAGCACATGTAAGTTACAGAACTATTTAGAATGCAACAAAATGAGGCCAATAAGAAATGCTTATAAAACTTTTAGTAGTCATATAAAAGTGCTTTAGCTTGGTTTAGATGCTATTTTATGTCATTGTAATAGGGATTAAGGGTGAAAAACTTAACGATTTACTCTGACCCATGTAGCTAATGTAACACTAAACACTCTGTTTTTTTCAGATCTAATTTTCTCTCCCTTGTCTCTCCTCTCTGATACTTATATGTAAACCAAACATCAGACTTTGACTTCAACATTTTTGGCAATGAATGTAAACATCCTCAAACTCCACTACCAATGCAAAATGTTTTTCTCCTTGCTGTGGTCATGTTCAGCAGTGGTATCAAAGAGAAGGGAAGCTTCCAAGTATCTAGCAGTTTGACCATGTTTTTCAGAGGTTTGTAGTCTTGTGGGAACAGGTGCTATGTGAGAGAGACTTGCTCTTCTGCATACCTCTGCATACCACGAAGAGGAAAGGAATATTGGAAGGTTGTTCCCTGTGCCTTACAAAAGTAACCATTCAGTTGGGTTTATAAATTCTTCTTTTAAAATGTAGTAGCTCTAGAAAAGATCTATATTAATCATTTACATCTTTTTAAAAAAACATTATTTATTTTTTAACTTCTTTTCAGTGTTCCAGAATTCATTGTTTATGTACCACACCCAGTGCTCCATGCAATCCGTGCCCTCCCTAATACCCACCACCAGGCTCACCCAACCTCCCACCCCCTGCCCCTCCAAAACCCTCAGATTGTTTTCCAGAGTCCATAGTCTCTCATGGTTCGTCTCATGAGGGAAATCTCCAATTTCCCTCAACTCCATCTCCCCATTAATCATTTACATCTTAAAATAGCTACTCTTAAAAAAGACTGGTTTCCTCCCAAATACCATAGTGAGAGCAATTTCCCTGAGCACAAAGGCAATTGGTTGAGGGAAGGATCTTGCCAAGAATTGAGTTACCCAGAAGTTCTTAGAAGAGAGACAGATCTATGAACTATAGTATGTTGGTGTCTAGATAGCCAGATAGAAACATAAAAATTCTGAGTATTTGGAAAAGAAGCAAAGACCTTACATAATAAGATAGGATAAATTTTGCCCATGATCCTACTCTTTCTGAAAAATCACATTTTATGTCACTTTTGTTTGAGATAGAACAAGCATCTGAATAATTGAATGAGTGTTAAAGTTTCCATTGATGTGTTTGGCTCTTTGGAGTTTCCTATTGTTCAGAAAGCTCTATGGAAAGAGAGCAAATAAACAAAATATTTGATTCCTATTCTGCAGGGGCTTCTGTTAGGCTGAAAGACTGAAGTTTGAGAGGTTTGTAGGAAGACTTAACGAACTCAACAGTTTTTGGTTTAGTTTCTGTCATGTGTCGGCACTGTTTTAGACTCTGGGGATACACTGGCACGTAAAGCATACCAAAATCCCTACCTTTGTGGAACTCTCACTGCCGTGGATCAAGACAGACTGTGAATGTAATAAATAAGTCAAGCACATAGTGTATTAGAGGTTGCTATTTTTATATAATAAGCTATTTCTAAATCGTATGTTAGACATTATCTAGTATGTTAGGAATTGTCAAGTGCTGTGAGAGAAGAAGCACAGGTGACAAGAACACGTGCAGAGATTATATTATTCAACAGGAGAGATGGTGGCGCTCACTGGGAAAGTGTCATTTAACCTAAGACTTGTAGGAGGTAGCGGAACTGGATATGCAGATTTTAGGGGTGGGGGGAAAATGATTCTAGGCAAGAGGAAGGCTTTGAGATAGAAGCAAGATTAACCGTTTCAGGAATAAGGAGTTAGCCGATGAAGCAGAGTGCGGGAGTGATGGAATCCGTAAGGAAATGTGACAGAGATGGAATGGGGGGCTTGATTGGGGAGTTTCTTGAGGTCATGAGAGAGGATGTGGCCTTCACTGGATGAACCCACTGGGAACCACTAGCTGGTTTTCAGCATAGGAGCCACATGACCTAATTCATGTTTAAATGGGATCTTCTGACGGCTGCACGGGAAATAGATTGTGAGGAGTCAATGGTTGGAAGCAAGAAGACATGTCACTGGGGGCCATTGCAATAATCCCAATGAGAGATTCTGGTACCCAAGGATTGGAGCAATGGAGGTAAAGAGAAGTGGTCACAATTGGATAGATTTTGGAGGTGAAGCCACAGAATTTCATTTTGGATTGGGTAAAAGTTATGAGAGGAATTTTATAGTCCAGGATGATTCCAAGGTAGCTGGAGGGATGGAGTTACAATGAACTGAGAGGGCAGGGTCAGGGAGCAGGTTTTCAGGCCAATATCAATATCCAATTAGTTTTTCTTTTTAATCACACATATGAGAAATCATTTGGAAACCATCTCACGAGAACTAAAATTAAGGAAAAATCTTGCCCTGTTTGGACAAGCAAATGAATCTTTGTTTAGGATATTCTACCATAATGGGCTGTCTTTTGATGTGTCACTGTGGTACAGGATCTTTTTAATGTGGTATTCTCTGATTGAAACACGAGAGTGACAGTGAGGTCTGTGTGGTAGGTGGAAGGAATGTTTATGTTTCTTGGATTTATTTATCCCAAGAAAGCACTAAAACATATTGAATTGAAAATTATTCATTTAGTCATAGTAATTCAGAAACTGAAGACTTAAGTGTCAGTATTTCAACACTATTAATTTATGATCCCTGTGAGGTCATAGAAATCTTTTGAGTTCTATGACAGCTGATAGATTTTTTTTTGAAATCTACACAAATGTCCATTTCCAACACCTCGGAGCCCTGATTTTATGCCCAGTTTTTGTAACTGTCCTATTTCTTCTTGTCTTCTGTCATCCTCCATCTCCTACTCCATGATTTCTAATCGTCCATCCTTATCATCGGGAAGGGTATATATGCAATTTTGATTTTAGAGCGTTTCTAATGACTTGAAAAGGGTAGGTTAAATTGAACAGGAAACATTGTACTTAATATATAAAATAAATAGCAGTCATTTGGGTTTATATATGCTTATTATTTTTGTAAGATTACATTCCATTTCAAAATCAGGGGAAAAAAGGCCTGAACCATACAATTAGATATATCTCTAATTGCAAAAATTCCACTTTCCAAAGGCTACTTAGGACATGATGCTTGATGGAACAGAGGAGCTTGGCTATGGAGAGAAAGCAAGAGGTGGGTTTATTAGTTTGCTGGGCTATGTAACAAATACCACAGACTGAGCAGCCTTAACCACAGAAATTCGTTTCTCATGGTCCTGGAGGCCGGAAGCCCGAGATCTAGTTGTCAGCAAGGTTGGTTTCTTCATAGACTTTTGTCTTTGGCTTGTAGATGGCCATTTTATTCTTCATGCAGTCTTCCGTATGTGGATCTCTGTGTCCCAATCTCTTCTTAGAAGGACACCAGTCATATTGGATCATGGCCCAACTGTATGATTTCATTTTACCTGAATTATCTTTTTGAAAGCCCTGTCTCTAAATATAGTCACATTCTGAGATACTAGGGGTTTATACTTCGACACAGGAATTGGAGGGGGTAGAGGGGTGGTGTGGGGGTGAGAAAAATTCAGTCCTTAACAGAGAAAATGGGCTTAAAACATTTTACCTGCAGAGAAGAGCTCTCTGAAATGAAGGCCCAAGGCTCCAACGAGAAGCTCAAACTATTATGATTGTCAGGACATGTTCCTGGTCTTCTCAAAGTTCCTACACTAAGATTTGGGAACTAGCAAATCTGATCAATTCAGTACATTCCTGAGAGGCTTTTGCTGTTTAGAGATCAGAAAGTATGAAAAGAACATTCATTAATTAAAAAAACCTAAGGGATTGATTACCCTTTGTTAGTGACAATAATAAACACTCCTCATCAGTGAAAAACTTGCATTCTGTCGGCATTACATATGTAAAAATTCCTTCAACATTATCCTTGTACACATTGTCATTGTTCTTACTTTCCCCACCATCCAAGTAATTTGATATTTTTAAGGTATAATGATACACTTTTAAGAAAAAGTAACTTTTCTGAAACAAAAATTGGTAAGAAAATGACATTTTTTACACTTGGGTGCAACTCTTTCATGTCAAGATTTGACGAAAGGCTACTGACTTCTCATACCTGCTTTTCGCTTATTGCTTGCAATCAGTTGTTTCGGTTGAAGTGTGTAAAGAAAGTGTGTAAAGACGTGCTGTGGGAACAGATGATTATGGTTTGTTTACTTTGATACTGTCCCAACACTCAACCAGTGGTCATTACTTAGATTAGTTACGACGTTGAATAGGAGACTGTATGAATGAACTTCTGAGAACTCATACCAAAATCTATTGATCTATCTTGCATTTTGAATGGATATTTTACCCACTTTTATGGTAAAAATTGTCTTCCATGAAAAAACACCGATTAGTTGAGTGCTTTTCTTGAGATAATCATCATACCTGGGTATGCAACAGAAGTGCTGTGTGTGCAATGTCCCCCTTTGCTGCAGGGAACATTAAAAAAGACATGTAATCACAGTTGAGATTTATGAAGTTAACAGTTTGTACCCCTCTGTCCAGGACATCTGACACAAAATTCGTAATTTTCTTTTACTGCGAGTGCATGGTGCTGAAGAATACCATACCAGTTAGTACAGTTGGGTTCCACAAGCCCAAATCAAGCTAAGATGACAGCAGATTGTCCACCCTTGTTTTTGCCCAGCAGTGCAAATGTCAACATAATGGAAAAGGCAAACGGTATCTCAATATCATTATGAAAACAGCTTTGACCTCCTGGGTCCTCTGAAAGGATCCCCTGAAAGATGTCCATAGAACAGACCAATTTATTTAATATTGATGTAAGGAACTGTGTAATGTGTTGGAACATACATTAGAGTATTGAGGCCTCCAAACACATCTAGGGGTCTTCTGTTCTCATGATTTTGTAGACGAGGACTCTGCGGCAGAGTGATGCTAGTCCAAGTAACAGGTGAAGCTGGGATGGGACCTAGCTTGTCCGGCTCTAGATGATGTGGCTTCATCTATCTGGCCTCATCTATCCTTAATCCTCCATTATCTAATATTTAACCAGGTTTGATTATTACGAGACATTTTCCTTCTCAAAGGTTATTTAGAACGACACCTCTTTTCAAAGACAAGAGAAAAATGTATTCACAGGTAGGTTTTAAATTAACCTCAGGCTTTTCTAACCACAATTACTAATTGTTCTTTTTTTAAACAGCTAGCTGTATGCTTTGTATTAATATCTTTAGAGAGAACATGTGTTGAGCCGTTTGCTTGGTGGCGAAACCAGTTTTCGAATGTATTTATAAACAGATTCACACAAATGCATGAAGAGAACTGGGATCAAATGCATGAAGAGAAGTAGAAATCGATGCCATATGACCATTTAGAATTCCTTAGTTCGCATGGAATGGAGGTTTTCCACTGGGATGGGGAAGGAGAAGGAGAAGGGGAAGGAGAATGCTGGAGAGGCCCGGTGCAGAGCGTCCTTCGGCAGTGACCCCAGTCTTAGCAGTCAAGGTGACCGCCTGACACAGTCTCTTAACTACACATAGCTGTCTTTTTAAGGTTGAAGTGCCTTTTTTTCTTGACAATGGACCGTTCCTCAGGTCCGGCGCTCTAGCCCAGAGCCTCACACTGGGAGGACACTGGGGGAGGGTTCACCTGCCCCTGCCCGCCCCCCCGGAGCTGCAGGGGGGGCCCGAGGGTGTAATGCCAGCCACTGTCACATCAGCACCACCGCTTTCCGTAGGGACACGAAGCGCCTTCAGCGTTTGCACCCGCTGGAGAGGGGCAGGCGTCCTGACCCTTCTGTCCCTCACCTGCGCTCAGCCCCGCGCATGCGCACAGCCTCTCGCGGCTCCGGGTCGCGGGTCCGAGCTCGTCCCCTCCAGGAGGAGGTTCTAACTGGCGACCTGGTGTGGTTCCTGAGAGCCCCCCACCGCCCCCCCTTCTCCTCGCACAGGGAAGAACGAAGATAAGGTCAGTAAAATAGCGAAAGGAACTGGGATCAAAAAGGTTTCATTCACCTTATTCCCGATGAGCCACGGACCTGACGCGGACACACGACGGACGTCACCTTCGTGCAATCAGAGCCTTTCTGGCCTTGCCCTCTCTCCGACGCCACGGGCTCGTTTCTGAGTTTCGTGGAACGGCCGACGTCCTCGAGTGGGGAGAGGAGCAGCGAGACGGTTTTGAGTAAAAGGCTTCAGGCCGCGATCGACGCCGCGCTCAGGGCCGGGCCCTCCTGCCAAGTTGTCAGTCCGGCGGCGGGTTCCAGCAGGTGCGGCTCTGGCCGGGGGCTCGTGATCGTCAGCCCGGGGTCCGCTGCGGGAGCTCGCCAGGGGCTCCAGTGCCGGGTGCGGGCGCATCTTCTCTTTGTGAGATGGGCTCCTTCCGTCCCCGAGCTCGGGAGGCGGGCGCGCGCGTGCATGTGTGCATGGGTGTGCACCTGCGTGCACTGCGTGTGCACGTGTCTATGCACATATGTGCACGTGCGTATGCACGCGTGTGCATGTGCGTGCACACACGCATGTGCATGTTCATGAACGCATGTGTGTGCATGTGCGTGTGCGCGCGCGTGTGTGGCTTCGGCAGTGAATCACAGCAGCCGATGGCAGCGGGATTATGGCTGATGCTGATGAAAAGGGCAACCATCACTCAAACCGGCTCTGTAGAGCCTTCCAATCAAGATCGCACTTCCTGGCCCCGGTGGATCAAGTCTAAAAAAAAAAGAGTGCTTGAAGTTCCATTGAGGAGCACGGCCCCAGCTTCACAAATAAGGCTGGGCCGCCACGGTGCTTGAAGATAGATGCTCTTCAAATCTCGGGAATGCAAATCAAGAGTAAAATGTCTCTGTGTGAACTGTGATGTCCCACGGCATCTTCTTGATAAGAACTTTCATTCTCTTGTTGAAGTTGGGCATTCTTGCCTTACCAGGATTTGAAATAAGGCTAGGTTTCAGATGAAAGAAAAGGGGAAGTAACTTTATTAATAATACGGAAGTATTAATCTATAAATAAGTGTATTAATCTATAAATAAGTAAAATGAACTTCTCATTTTATTTTAACCATTTATAGAACAGTCTGACAAAGTTCCCTGCCCGTCCTCTCGCCCACCCTCTGTGCTTAATTTTTTTTTTTTTTTTTTTTTTTTTTTTTTTTTTTATTTCTGAGAATCCCCTGAAGTTTGGGTTGGGGCCTTTAAAGATCTTCTCTATTTCCACTGATGTTCAGTTTTAAGTTACTTTTATAGGTGAAAGCATATGATTATTTCCTTGTGATTTTCTTTTCACAATTGCTTTTTGCCCTCTGGCATCATATCTAGTGGTCTGTATAATAAGCCAAGGACAAATGTATTATTTTAAAAAAATCCAAAGGCACAATATTGGTTGAACTCCTCTTCCTGCTCCCCAGAGACATAGAATCCTACACTTGTTCCTGACAATATATGTGTCCCCTTATGAAACATTAGCATACAATGTATGTGCAACCCTATTTTTTAAAAGATTTTATTTATTTGGGAGAGAGAGAGAGAGAGAGAGAGAGACCGAGATAGCAATAGAGAGAATGAGAGAGAGAATGCTCAGTGAGGAGAGGGAGAGGCGGTGTCCCCACTGAGCAGGAAGCTTAATGTGGGGCTTGATCCCAAGACCCGGGGATCCTTACCTGAGCTAAAGGCAGACGCTTAACCAACTGAGCTACCCAGGTGCCCCTGTGCAACCCTATTTTGTTTTCTGAAATAAAAGGACAAATCTCTACAATTTTAACTTGGGTTACTTTAAAAAAGTTAACAAAATTTAAGACAATAACGAACTGAGTAGAAATTTCCACTACTAAATAGCAAAAAGTTAGGGATATATGATAAACTGTTGATATGTTAGAGAAAGCCATTTTTATATTGTCAGTTATTTATACAAGTTTAGAATAAAATCATAAGAAAAAAAAGAAATAGGTAACATAACAAAATCAAGCTGTTGGAAATGTACTCAGTAAATTTTATTTCGATCTTGAATTTTTATATTAAGAAAATAAAATATGGCTCATAAATTTATTTGCTCTCTCTGTATGCATTATGCTTGATATAAAACAAGTCTTGAAAATAAATGAGGAATATTTAAAGGAAAACCTTAAATATATCAGGTAACATCATTTATGAGGTTAGCATTTCTCCGTTATCAGTTTTCTCTGAGCATTTATTAAAGAATATCTTTTGTTTTAATTTGCTCAAGACAAAGCAGTTTAGAGACATTTACAATGACGAGAGAGCTTCAATTAACCTTCATTGCTGAGATATTTTATGTGCATGAATTACAATATAACAGGGTAATTACCCAATACCTTTTGTGAAGGAATTCTAATAAAGAAAGAAATTGATTCATACATAATGAAATTCAAGTTCTTCATTTCACTTCTTATGAAATTTTTATTATTAAAATGGTTGTAAACTCTTATTTTGAGACCAGGGGGGAAAAATCTCTAACTTACAGATAATGCTGAAGAAACTTCATAATTGTAACTTATCTTAAAGTCTGTCAATAGCTAAGCTGCTATAAAATGATGCTTCCCTAGAAGTTATCATGTGCAATGTGGTACCCAACTCTATTTTCTAGAGTAACTAGACATAAGGGGTCTAATGTTATTCATAGAAACCTAAGCTCAAATATTATTTAATCAATAAGAAAATATTTTCTGGACTTTTCCATTTCATAAATATAAATGTTAATCTGCTGCTTAAAATGATAATCCATGAGCAGCTTTTAGTTTAATGGGAAATAAGTATTTCTTTCTGAGAGTAACTGATGAGAAAACAGAGGGAGTGCTTTTAAAATTACTTCAAAGTTTGAAAACCTCAAAAGTTGTTTTGAACTCAGGAAAAACATAACTTATCTACCAGAGTTAAAATTACCCTCGTATTTTCTTTCCTTTTCTTCTTAAGCTCAGCGAAGAGCCAATTAATGTTGCTAGTTTGCAACATGGGCTCTTGTGTTCTTGCACAGTCCATGTGAAATGAATGCCACTTTCCAAGTTAGGGGAGCCGAAGAAGAGAGAGGTTTGCACATCTCTGCTCTCTCTGCTCGACTGTGTTTGTACCTCCACCCCCACAAGCGTCAAGGAAGGTGTGAAGGGAAAGGATATTGTTTAGACCAGATACTTCAGAGCAAGCAGGGGAAGCTGAAAATAGCATCTGGAAAAAATGGTGACAGATTTCCCTTAGTGAAAGATACTTAAAGATAAAATTTCCTCATCAGATTTTCATACTACAGCTATTAATTAAAGCAGACGAACTTTTTGTGTTGATTTCGTGCTAACAAAGCAAGTGTGCCCCACACATATGCACACAGGCGGATGCCACATCAAGAATGTGTAAGAACCTGAAGATATAATAATCTATTTAATAATCATAATAATAACAACAAGATACTGTTTTTCAACTAAACTTCTGTTTTCTAAGGGTTATCACGAACCCATATAGTTAATACACTTGAAGCCAAGTATTAAAATGACAGAAAAACTTAGTGAGACGTTTTCTGTCCTTCCATTTTTCATTTGGCAATTTGGCGCTGTATGAGGAGAGGCTCGGTGGAAGCTTCTAAAAATAATGCTTGGGAGTAAAATTGTGTCTGGTTAAGGTTTCTCCACACAGTCTTTTCAAATTTGCACTGCAGCTAAGAATTTGCATGGACTGGAAGCAAAAATACCAAAAAGCAATAACTTATGTAATGTGACGACCAGTAGCAAACCAACGGGATGCTGGCAGTTTGCTGAGGACATCGCAGGGAGGTTTTGTGCAAAGGGATTTGAGTGGACTCCTCCTCCCGGTTCCACTGGGAACCCCCTCAGCCCACGCTCACCACGCACCTCCTTTCTTCCTAAATCCACTTATGTTTTGGAGTCTGGACTCACTTATATTCACGCAGCATTTGGACGGTGCTGATTCTCCTTCCCTCTCCCTTCTGCTTCTTAGGAATTAATATTCTGTTTTTTTTCTTTCCTTTCCGGGCACTTGTCTTGGTCACTTTTGTTAATTCCTCTTCCATGGCACTTCTCTTGAATGCTGGGAGTTATCTGCAATCTTCCTGAGGCTTCTTCTAATTCTTTAGTTACCCTCTGTACCCCCTGCTCCCCCTTTACCTCGCAAGACACTTCTCTTTGCTTCAGTGAGCATGCTAATACAAACAACTTTGAACTCTAACCCTTCAGTCTAGACTTCTTTTCTGAGCTCTAGGCTCTTATGTTTGAGTGTTAAGGGAACATCTCCACTTGTATATATTCTCACATGTGACATTCTGGATACTTCCTCCCTTCTTCACCCTTCCTCTTTATTGGCCACCGCTTCATGTTGGTTCTCCCTCCTAAACAATTCTCAGATCAGTGCGTGGCTTTCCATTCCCCTAGACCAGCTGTCAGTAAGCAAAGACCTGCAGATCCAATCTGGCTCACTGCCTATTTTTGTGAATAAAGTTTTATTGGCACACAGCCCTGTCCATTTGTTATGTATTGTCTATGGCTGTTTTTATGCTAAAACTGCCAAGTTGACCTGTGGTGACAGAGAACATATGGTCCACAGAGCTTAAAATATTTACTATGTGGCCCTTAATGGAAATATTTGCTGAACCCCACCATGGAGAATACTCCCACAGAGGTCACCATAGCAACTCATCCTAATTATCCCGACTTACTCCTTTTAAAGGGACTCCCCACTTGCTACCCCAAATCCGATTCTCCACAATACAATAGGATTCATTGTATATAATATAATTCTCATCATGTCACTTCTCATTAGCCCTTCAATGACTCCCCGTTGCCTTTGGGAAAAAAATCTAACTCCTTGACATGGTCAACAGAACATTTCATGAGCTCGCCTTGTGTCTCTTCTTAGCAACGGTGTTGTGACTCTCACTGTTGCAGATGCATGAGACCCTTTTTGAGTCTTCACATGTGCCATGTGACCTCTTACCCTGGACTTTCAAATATGTTATTCCTTCGGTCTGATCCAGAAGATCAGACATACCTCAGGGAAACCTCGTATGACCACTGGAGTCTGAGATAAGGCTTCTCCTTTGTGTTTGGACAGGGTTCTGTGTTTCTTCTGTAGGCTCCCTCACTCTGGATGGAAAGTGTATGCTTGGTATTTGTGATGGTTGTTATTATTTTATTTGTTTGTTTATTTATTTATTTATTTTAGAGAGAGAAAGAGAGTGATAGAGAGAAGGGGAAGGTCAGAGAGAATCCCAAGCAGGCTCCAGCTCAGCACAGAGCCCAACACAGTGCCTGATCCCATGACCCTGAGATCATGACCTGAGCTGAAATCAAGAGCCCAACCCTCAACCAACTGAGGCAACCAGGTGCCCCTGTGATGACTAATTATATGTGTCAGGTTGGCTAGGCCACTGTACTCAGATACTTGCTCAAACACTATTCTAGATGTCACAGTGAAGGAATATTTTAGATGAGATTAACATTTAAATCAACAGACTTTGAGTATAGCACATTATCTTTCATAATGTGGGTGGGCCTTATTCAATCAGTTGAAGGCCTTAAGAGAAAAGACGGACGTCCCCCGAGGAATAAGGAATTCTGTCCCCAGATTGTCTTCAGACTCAAAATGCGACATCAACACTTCCCTGGGTCTCCAGCCTATTGGTCTGCCCTGAGATTTTTGACTCGTTGGCCTTCATAATCACACGAGCCAATTCCTTAAAATCAGCCTGGGTGTATGCACGTATGCATGCACGTGTTTGTGTTTCTGTCTATGTCCCTCCACACTCTGTTGGTTCTGTTTCTCTGGAGAGGCCTGACTAACCCATTTCTCTGCATATTCCTGCAGGAGCCAGCAAGCGTGTTCACCTTGGTCACCACTATTATGCCAGGGGCTAGCCTGGTGCCTAAAATACAGTCAATATATTTTAAATAAGAATAAAGAGTGGGCATATTATCTCACATAGACACGTAGTAAAACAGGTCACATAGGAGAGAGGGAAAAACTGATGCGGTGAGAGAAAGATAGGTCGGCATGTCATCGCGGGGCAACTCAAGACAAATGGAAGTCTCTGAATGGCCTGTGGGTTCCTGGTGGGACAGGGTGCAACCAAAGCCATCTTCCTGGGACACAGTCTAAGTGCCGGGAGCACAGCAGTGTGAAAGCGTGAGTGAAATCTTTCCCCGCTTCAAACTGTCATAAACGAGAGGAACAGACCCGTAAGATGGGAATTCTCAGTACATGCACCACTCTGTGATGGGGGTTTTGTTGTCATGGTCATTGCTGTTGCTGAAAATTATTAATTCAATGCCGTGGTAGGAATGTGTTTTGCAGGTCCGCTCGTCTCAGGAGCACTGTGAAGGGATTCTGCCAGCAGTGTTAGTGCTCCACGAAACTGCTCACCCGCGGGGACTGGGATGAAAGGGGCCGACAGGTATGTTGAATTAACCTCCCAGTTCATGATGGAAATTCCAATGATCATGAGGTCTCTAAAAACATACTCTCAATTTGTAAACATTTTCCTCTTTTATGTTTGTCAGTGTCCTCTCAAATCGGATCTGGAAAGACACCCGGAACCACTATTTTCCACTCGAGGATTTAGCCAAGGGTTTCCCTATAAGAGGCGTGTTTTCTGGGGCCCCACACCCTAGATATTGTTCTTTCAGATTCTTTGCTAATCTGATTCAGTCACTTTGTTTAATAAACACGTATACATAGTATTTATTATGTACATGACATTGTTCCAAGACTTTTACTAGTAATTAAATGGTAGGAACACCAGGAGATAAGCAGGACTCTTATCCACATATTGTAAAAGAGGAAACTGAGGCACACACAAGTCAGGTTAGTTGGACAAACTAATCATGGACCTAATATAATTTGGAGGGAGCAGACCTTATTTTTCTGAGACTGACCTGTCACTCATTACACACGGTAACATGATTATTTTAAGTGTAATTTAACAAGATAAAAGAGGGAGTCCGATGGATGCTCTTTCCTGCCTACACCTTCACCCGTCTTCTACCGCTCAGCAAAGTGTTCTAAAGGCCGCATGCCGCTAACTGTGTTTCATATTACAACCTACAATCTGGGAGTTAATTAGGAAAATATTCTGTTAATTAATTTCCTGAGTGCTTCTTATCAGTACGCAAGCAAACTGTCAAGCTCGTTTTAAGGAAACATTTTCGTTTAGCTGTTGCTGTTTATTGGACACTTCATTGATTTCCTAGTGTCTTTTAGGGGATGGTGGGGGATAAGAATTCTGGTTCTGCTAGATTTCTTAAAGGCAGGGGAGTGGATTAGGCCAAAGCGACAAAGGAAAAATAATGAAAAAAAAAAAAAAAGACATGTCATATAATACTGATTTTAAAGTGCACACGTGGAAAGAATAGACTTTCAAAACAGAAATTTAATGCAAGCTGAGACATGCCGGACAGTTGGTGTCTTTCCATAATCTAAAATTTATTTAGAGCGCAGTGTCCAAAGCTTGTGGGAACGAGCACACACACGTGTGGCATGAGAACACTTTGCAGATATGGGTACCTCTTAGGTGATCTGACAGTGGTGACCATAGTACTTGTGCTGGGTACTGGCTTGCTCTTCATTTTTGTGGTAGGCAGAGTCATGGCTCCTAAAGATCTTCACCTCAGATTCCCTGGAACGTGGGAATCTGCTGGGTTACAGAGCAAATGGGAATTAAAAGGGTGTTTGGAAATACGGTTGCTATCGGCTGACCTGGAGATGAAGAGATGATCCGATATGATCCTGGATTATCTTGGTGGGTCCAGTGTCATCACCCAGGTCCTTCTAAGTAGAATAGGGGGTCAGAAAAGAGAGAGCGAGAATGAAAGAGAGAGAGAGAGAGTCAGGATAATGCATTATGAAGATCTGACTGGCCATGCTGGCTTGAAGATGGAAGAAGGCCTTGGACTAGGGTTTGTGGGCAGCTGCTGCACACTGAAAAGGCAAGACAATAAATCCTCCCCAGACCTTCCAGAAAGGAGCTCAGGCAGTCCTTCTGTAAGACACCTTGATTTTAGCCCCTGAGTCCTGTTTCTGACATCTAACCGGGAGATTTTCTCACTGAGTCTTTCAACAAGCATGTCAGGCAAGGATGATGATTTTTCTTTTACAAACGAAGAACTCAAGATGCAGACATTTTAAGTTGTTCATCTAAATGCCTAGGGCTAGTATCAGAGTCCCAGCTGTAGTCAGGTGTGTCCAACTTGTAAAATCTGTCCTCTTTTCTCCATGCAACAATGGCTTCTGAGTCTATCAGCCACATAAAGTGTCACTGAAAACATGTGAGGTGCAGGTGTCCTTTTTTGCAAGCAGGTTTATTGGTTGATTATTCACTTATTTTTAAAATGCCCTGTTGATAGAGTACCTAAGTAAAAGAGAACACAAGTCTCGCTTAGTCTGGAACTATTGAAAGAATGAAAATATAAATAAGTCAATGAACAAGTTCAGTCACTGTTCCCAAGAGGTGTGGCATTTTAGTCAGGGGATCCTCATATGTTAAGAACAAAATCATTGCTGTCTGTTAACTGTGGACTTTTCTCTGTGAATTTTCTCTGAAATCGAACGAAATATGTTGCTTATTCATAGACGCGCAGATATTCTTCTGCATGGTCTTGAGAGAGCATGGGTGCGTCTCTCCGCGTAAATTCCAAATTCCTTGAGGAGCTGGAGCATGTCTTCCTTATTTCTGGCACGAGTTATCTAGTGGAAGCACCATTATGATGGAAACTTTTCTTGCAAGCACCAGAAACCAACTCTGAAGAACACGGGGCACAAAGCTTAATGGGAAAATCTTGAGCAGCTCCTGGTTTCCAGCCACCTGATGAAGAAGTTCCAGCTCCCTCCTTGCCCCAGGTTCTTTGTTCCACATTCAGATGCACAGGGGAAGCTGAATGGTCTAGCCTGGGTCATGAGCCACCTCTGGGACCCTTGGCTCTACCATACAAGGTGGAAGACACCGTTTCCCCAAGGAAAGTGGGGGCACCAGGAAGAAGGACAAATTCATTCTGGACAGACCAAAGTGACAGGCGTCCTCGTCGAAAGTGCTTTGAGTAAGACAAACATGGGCCTCGTCCTACCTCGCCCATTCACTATTTATGTGACCTTGGTTATGTGAAATTTCTTTCTCCACCTCTCAAATGAAAATTGTCACGGTTTCTTCCTTATAGTGTCGCAAGGAATAAACGAGCTAATGTGTACATATATTTCTGGAAAAGTGCCTGAAACAAAATATGCAAACGAGAACATGTTTAAACAATGAAAGGTCATGCATCAAAATTGGGGAGTCTCGTCCTTGATGATGAATGGGGAGAAATAACCCCTCTTCATTCTCTTTCTTGCAGTCACTGGCCATGGGACGCCATTTATAGTTGCCATAAGTTGCCAGTGTGGCCCAGTGGGCTGACGGAAGGTTTCCTAGCAGGTCCAGGTCCAGGTGGCCTGGACCTTCAGTTCTGGAACTGCACAAAGGCTTGTTGGTGGACAAGAGGTTGACAACACTCCTAGCGCACGGGTGGGTAAATCCGCCCCAGGATAAAACTGAGTTGAAAGTATTTGCTTTTCATTAGTTTCTTTTTAGTCACTCAACTTTGCCAGTTCAACACTGACCAGTTTCAACCTGCTCAACTTATGAACATTGATAAGATCACAGACATTATTCAAGAGATGCAGTGGTATAATTTTCTCCTCCCATATTCATTCAAGTTGTCTGAATACCGTGTCATTCTGGTCCTTGTCTTCCTTCTCATTTTTTTTTTTTTTTCTATTGCATTGTTGAAAAACTAAAGCGAAAGCTTTTAGTTAGCTGATCTTATTCTGAGAGATGACAGTCTCATAAGGTTGGAATTGTTTTATTACAAAAGCAAACATTTGAAACCACAGATACACAGCTAAGACTGTTTGATTGGGCAGGTGACTTCAAAGACGAATAACCAGATAGACTTCCAGAGTTTTTCATATTTGATGAAATGAAGTGGAACCTTTTTTTTTTTTTTTTAAGAAGAACCCTTTAAAATGTTTTACCCTGTTGATAGGATCAGTATTGCATATCAAAGAACTTGATTTCGAATAACCACAAATACACATACACACAATCACTCGCGTTTTGCGTTCTTCATTCTTTTTGAAGGAGCAAACACTCTACGTATTGCATTGTTATAAAGGATCAGCTCTCCGTGCTCCTCAACTGGATCCGGCTGCCCGCACGAAGTGAAGGTCTCAGGCAAGGAGGCAGAGGTGTCTTTCCAGACCTCCCCTTGCCAACCAGCTTCATTCCGTGGAAGGTTTTGTACTCAGGCAACAAACAGACTGTGTTCGCAAAGTGTAACTTCTTAATTAGAGCAACCTCAGAGAGGGTGCTCACTACACAAGAAGGAAGTCATCGTTATTATTATTATTATTATTTTGCTACAATATGAAGACTTACCTTTGATGAGCTACAAGGATGAGACTCACTAGCTTCATCATAAAACAAACGGTCGAATGACAGAGGCGGCGAGGCCATTGCTAATGATCTCTGCACAGCTGACGGCAGGCTTTGTCTGTCCCCAGCCAATTACTAGGAACAGTGTGATATCGTGGGACTTAGACTACTTAGGGCCAAGGTGACAACTTCTCCTGCAGTCAATGCTCCATTCACAGGGCTCCCTCGGCTACCCTTTAGGCAAATATAAAGAGGTCTTTGTTCTGCGACAGAGTTAACTTTTCACTCTGACAACTTCAAGTAACAGAAGCAACGGGAATGCAGCAGCAGCAACACTTATAGTTGAGACTTGAATGCAAAGTTAAGACATCCTCAGGATGGGAAGGATCTCCTCTCCTCAGCACATGAGCCTGCGGTTCTAGAAGCACTAGCGGGGTTTTTCTGGAGAATCGGAAACTGATCTTGCTATGGGTCCGATCGTGGTATTTGCGTCCCTCACCATAAAAAAGTCGTTCTGATTCTGTGCGAGCTTCCCCTTCCCGCAAAAACGCATGGTCACGCGAATTTCATGGCTGCCTTGCCAGTGTCCGAAGAAGTTGACACGTTGCTGTAAATTGCATATTTCTTACCGAAGTATTTCAAGAGTGCTAAGGAATGTTTAATTGCAAGTAAAGGGAAAAAGCCACATTGGAACATCTTTTTCCAAGAAAATGTCAAAAGCTAATTTGCTTAATTAAAAGTCTGAATTACAGCACCTATTTTTTAATTGAGTGAGAATATTATAATAATTAAAGACAAACAATGTTTCGGAGCAAATGAGGATTAACATTAAATTTAGAAATTCAATATCCCACAGCACTGTTAATCTACGTTTCTGCCTTTTTTAGAATCGATGTCCTCCCTCGTCCGTCTTTTCGGCAGCTGGCTTTCCAAGGCCATGGCCACATGTGTGGAAGGTGACCCAAACGCCATTCTCATGGCTTCCAGGTATGTGTTGTCATCCTCAAAGCAGGTCTTTACACGGTCTGCAGCACTTGTTAGGAAACGCTTGAATTCTCTTTTAGGAGAGGACACTCTGAGGGGATACGGAAAATTTCCAGTAATAGCCTCGGTTCTCTGTTACTTAAAATTCTTTCTGGAAAGTCATTTAGTAGAATGATCTCAGAGGATGGGTCCCTATCTACCTGACTAATTAATAGAGTCGCCAGGATTGGGGGGAGCTGTGCCCCGCCTGCTCCTGCTGTTTGTGCGGAGGGGAGGAAGACGGTGTGGGCCATGGGTAGGCGCCTCCAAGGAGAGCCACCAGGATCCTTTCCAGCCGACATTTGTCACCTCAAGCGGTACGTGCCGTCCCTCCGGGTGCACACGACCAGACCGCATGATGCCTCTCTTGCCGCTGGGATATGGTGTGAATTGATCCCATTTACAGCTTGAGAGGAAAAAAGCTCCGAGGCCGAGATGCGGGGATGACCAGTGGAGGCAGCGCTGGTCGGCGAATCCCGCCCCCCCCCCCGCCATTCTCTTCCAACCGCAGCTGGGGAAAACGACCCTCATTTGGCTTCATGGGTTTGCTGGGGGGGGATGTACATGCTCAATCCTGGGAGGAAAACACCAGGTCCAATCAGAGGGTCCAATCACACCGGGGTCCCGGGCGCACCAGCATAGCTGCCTTCCTCCTGTTGGCCTAGATGAGAGGCATATTGAACCCCAGTGTCCCCCCGTGGGGCTCGGCTGGCTGACAACATCCTCATTAAGAGTGACAGGCCAGGCCTGTGGGGCCCAGCCTCCCACCTCGGTGCAGAAGGTGCGCGAAGACTAGGTCTGCACGCAGCTCTCTAAGAAGGAGGGCGCAAAACCCCGGGCAGGAAGGAGTTGGTTTCTCAGGGGCTTTTAGGGGTAATCTTGTTAAGAAACATAGGAAGATTATTTAAATACCTCTTAAGCAGCAGTTCCTCCCTCTTGATATTTTCAAGGCCAGTAATCTGGTCTTTGTTTTCTGCCGGAGCTGCCAGGCCGACGAGCGATAGGGCTGGCAGGCAGCTGAGCCTGGCACCGTGCTCGCGTCGTCAGATGCCAGCTTACCCGGAGACGGCTCGGAAGCGCCAGGATCCCGCGCTTCCCATGCCAGCTCTGATTTGTATGAAACCAGCAGGTAATTTTCTTTGTTTGGAGGGATCTGGTTTTTTTCCCCCTTTCATGATTCATAATTAATTTTCTGGCTGGAAACAATCTCTGGAAATTATACATCGTTGTCTTTTATACACTGGTCCATAAAATACCGGGTACATAGGAAGCGATCAGTAAACACTGCATTTCATGGAGGTTATTTTTATGTGTGTGTGAGATATCGCCCATGTGGGTTCTGGCCGATGTTTCCTGAAAAATCGAAGTCCAAAAGACCTTGTTGCAAGGGTTAATGCTTTTCTTACCATGCCAATGGAATAAGGAAAGCTGTTTAAATGCTTAGCTATGACCTGAAGAGCTTTTTTTTTTTAACAGTGTATTCTAGTTTACTACCTAACCCCTGCGATGCATGGCAATGAACATAAACTTGTATAATAAATCGAGAATAATAACTTCTTTTCAGGTAGGAATGAGAATTTAAGGCATGGATTTGTCTTTAAACAGGTTGACATGATTCACTGAGGTTTTGGCTTATGACTGCTTCCTTCTTAAGTAGCCAGTTAGCTGAGAAACCTCGGATTGTTCATTCCACCACGCCCCCGTCCCCCCCAAGCCTCAAGCTGCAAAACATGCTGACTATATAAAGCCATTCTCAAAATACACGGTCATTTTCTTGGAAGAAGTCATGGTGTTGGGTTGGAGACTGTGGAATGTGGATTGCAGTTATGCTAACATCTCGTCTAATCCCTTCAAAATTAAATAAATTAAATGCTAATAAAACCTTTTTACTGAGGTGTCTACCAACCCCGTGAAGGTCTCAGAGGGATACCTACAGCTGCATTTGGGATACCAATAGAGCACAAGATTATTTTCTCAAGTTTCAAGCTTAAATAAGCTGAAGATTTTGTTGGTTCTGGGTTGAGGTGGGGGGTGGTTGTGGGAGGATTAATGGAACCATTTTGAAAACCGTTGCTAATCAGGCTAAAATGAATCACACATTTATAGGAATGCTGGCCATCAGACTTACCTCTCTGTGTTTGTGTGTGTAGCATACTGAGCCTACTTAGTATCTTTTGTGAACTTATTTAAGTCAGTGGTAATTCCTTGTTAAATATCCAAATCTTTGGGGACTCAAGCTACAATCCAAAATAAACGAACTCTGGAAGGTCATGTGGATCTGACTATTATGGACTCCCATGAAATGAGTAGTATGGTCATTTGAATTTCTACTTGACAACAGCCCACTATAAAGTAAACCTTTCCCCAGTGGCCAAGCTTATTTTAAATAAAAGCATCTGAGTTATTTTCTGGCTTGAAAAATTTTTTTTCTTTGAAATATTTGAAGTAAAATTGATTTGAAAAAGACCTAAGTGTGCCTACTAAGTAATAAAAGAGAGCATTAGAAAAGACTTGTGTGTTTACAAATCCATTACTTGTTTATTGTATTTTCAAAGCACCATCAAAATTGTGTTAGTGTTGTTACATGTAAAAACAAACAAACAAACAAACAAAACAAAAACTAGCTCCCGTCATAAAGTCAATTGTGTTTTCAAAAGCTCCTTTGTATTGGTGTTTCTTTAAGAATATGTTTTTGGGTAGTACTTTCTAGAACATTTTATTTCTGTGGCCAGAAATGGATATAAAGGTCCAGAACATGAAATCCTTTGTTTGCCAATACTTCTGATCACTTGAGAATATGATATCCTGGAGAATCACAGAAAATGTGGGATATATTTAGTTGCACAAGCTGAGTCTGTACTTTAACCATAATGTGTGATTTTGTAAGGGAGTTGGAGCTAAGTGGGCAGGGTAATTACACCCACCCAACTCCATTTCTCTCTGAAGAAGGTTGTGTCCATTGCAGAAAGCATGTGTTACAGACTAGGGGAGCTTCCTGGTGGCAGCTGTTCCCCGGGTAAACAGTCAAATATATTATCTTGGCCCATGGCTCTAAATATTTGAAAGACAATTTCCGTTAACGGCTGAAGTCATTGGATTGTACACAATTCCTAGGCTCTTGGTGGTTTTACAATAAACTGATTTGACTGTAGCAGAAACTGCTGTTCAGCATTCTGGTTAGAAGGCAAGCAGGGGCTGCTGGAGTCAATCCTATTTAAGCAGGATAAGAGCAATCCAAATAAAGTCTAGAGCAGTTTCATCTGTCAGCTGCCGAGAGATGATCATTGCACCTTGTGTTTTCAGTCGGAGATGCGTGGGTAAACCTTACACATTTGTTTAAAACTTTGGAGGTAAAGCAGAGTGGAATGTTGTTCAAGATAAAACTCGTACTTCAGTCTGAGAGGTAGGAAGATGTTCAGGGCTTCCCTCCCACCCCAGTCTACTTTTGTAGATGTTCAGGAATTTGGTGAAGAAAATCAAGTAAGTTTTTCTCAGTGAAGAGGCAAGGTCACAGGCAGCAAATCATATCATAAAGCCGTAGGTGGGAGATGCTTCATTACTTTTGGATGTATCATGACAACTTCGGTGTTTTTAAAGACATAAGTTGTGGTGCAGAAATACCTGTGGAGAATCTTCAAGAAAATAAAACTATGGGGGAGAAAAGTGTTCTTTGATGACACAGCTATTGAGTTTCTATTGTGCGTTCAAATTATCTGTTGGATGTGGGTTCTTGGTAGTGTTGTTAATGTCAACATGTTTTTTCCATGTGACCAACCAGGATGTGCCCTCAATTTTAAAGTTGATTTTGAAATTATTAATAGATGCTTATATGCTTGTTTTATTATTTCTTAAGATTATTTATTTATTTGAGAGAGGGATTTATTTGAGAGAGAGAGTGCACACAGAGGGAGAGAGCGATGGAGAAGCAGACTTCTTGCTGAGCAGAGAGCCCGATGTGGGACTCAATCTTAGGACCCTGAGATCATGACCTGAGCCAAAGGCAGATGCCCAAACAATTAGCCACCCAGGTGCCCCTAAAAATTTTTTTTTTTTTAAGGCTCCCTGACCAGTCTTGAGCCCAATGTGGGGCTTGAACTCATGACCTGAGATCAAGAACTGAGCCGATTGTACCATATTTAAACTGGAAAATGTTTTAATCATTTGTGGCCATTTACCTGTTTTCAAGAATGAGATAATCCAATATCTCAGTGATGTACAAATATTGGTGTTCAATGAGAAATAAAATAAATCCCACCTTCCCTAGGACTCAGAAACAAAACAAATATTGACCATGTTTTGTCCTCCCCCAATCCTCCATTGCTGGATAGTACTCACAAGAGTTAATCTCTAGAGTCACCACAAATGCGATTTTGATACCTGGATTTTCTTTACGGTTTCTAGGTACAGCTGAACCTTTAGCAAATGACTTTGGCCATGCTCTTTTGGGAACATTCCTGTTTGGGTCTCCACAGCTTTATGAGGAGTGGGGCCTAAACGTGGTCTATTCATATCACCGAGCGTTGAATGGGTTTAATCCAGCCTATTCATGCATTCAGAGGGTCATAAAAATCTTAGTTTTTAAAGGATCGTTGAAGGTAATTCTAGACCAACCCCCTCAGCAGGAATTCTCCTTTGCAACACTCCTAACTTGTATCAGATGAGGGGGAGCTGGAGCGGGGCTGAAAGCAAAGCCATGCTCCGGAGAAATGGTGGTGAATACTAGCAAAACACCACAAATAAACAAAAGATCTCAAGATACCAGCTGTTGAGCACCCCAGTAATGGCCTGAGGAAGCTCAAGGGAGGGGCCGACCAGGGCAGCGGTGATTTTAGGAGTTCAAGGCCAGCAGATGAAATAAGACCATTTTGCCTTGAGTCCACCATCTTTAGTCCTCGATGGCTTTAAAAGTGTGAGACCAACTCCTTTCTGGTCATTCAGTGGGATACTTTTAAAATATCATCTTGTAGCTAGCATTAAATACTGGAGCATTTCCTAGGATGGAGAACTTGCTACCTTAAAGGTAGATATTTGGGCTATTTCATTTAAAAAAATACATAATGACAATCACTTAATAGGATTCATTTTGGGTCACTTTTTATTTTTGTCAAATTATTATAGCTTGATGAGAAAGTCCTGTTGCTAAAGAAAGTGGCTATTTACTGAGCAGTGTAACATCTCCATGTGATTTATCAATATATGCATGTTTAAATTTGTGATAATAATAATTCTTGAACTAAAAAAAACCCACATATATTCTTTGGTTGGCCTAAAAATATTTATCATTTAAAATAGTTATATTAATAAATAAATAAATAAATAAATAAATTTGATAGAGTGAGAGAGAGGGAGAATCAGAGGGAGAACCAGAGAGGGAGAGAGAATCTCAAGCAGGTTCTACACCCAGTGCTGAGCCCAGCAAGGGGCTTGATCCCACCACCCTGAGATCACAACCTGAGCTGAATCAAGAGTCAGGTGCTTAACCCACTGAGCCACTTGGACACCCTGAAATAGTTTTGGAGGATTTCAGGATCTAGAGGAATAAAGAGCCCGAAGAGTTGAGAAAGAAAGAATCCAAACTACTACTTCAAACAACAATTTTCTAAGGAAATGTGGATAACACTGTGGTGTTGAGCCATTTCACACAGGGACTCCTATCTGCGTTTTGATTATGAGAAATAGGTGAAAGTAGGAAACCAGTCAGAAAGTATTAATAAATAATTACAGGAAGTGTGAGAAGATTAATAAATTAGGCAATGGGAGAGGGAAAAAAGATAACCGAACAAGAGAAGTGTTTTTTGTTTTTTGTTAGCCCTCTTGGGATGATTTTTTTCCTCATAGTGGCCAACTTGTGAATAGTAGTAGATCTTACCAACGGCTGTTGTAGCTACAAAGAGCTTGACAGTTTTTGTCAACTAGGACCATCTGAGTTTTTTCCAGCCACACCCTCATTCCTGGACTGTGATCTATCGAATCTTCTCTCTCTGAATACCCAAGCTAATGCGATGGCCGTAGTGCCTTTAAGTTTCTGTAGAGGGTGTACACTTGAGAGTCACCCATTGCTTGTGTGGACACACTTCGGTGAGGTGAAAGGTCATCATTAGTCCCCCAAGTGTCCAAGTGCCCCGTGGACAGAAGGTCAATGCAAGTACCAGGCAGTGAGATGTGTGTAAGTGTGGGAGTGTGACTGGGGGGGGGGGGTGTCCCTGAGGCCCTGACAAATGTCACTCCCTGCTGGGCTGCCCTCCTCGTCTCTGTGGGAGTTGTGGTCTCCCAGATGGAAGCAGGAGCAGAGTCAGCTCAGATATGAGAGATGTCTGCTCCAGCGTTCCAACAGAGCTTCCTGAGGAAGTGCTCCCTGCCAGCTCCAAGGCGGTCCCCTGCCTCCTCCCTTGGCCTTGTTTCTCCTCCTTCTCCTCTGTCTCTGGGTCACCGTCATTTACCTCATCTCAGCAACCGGAGAAACAGGCTTTTCAAGTATGTCTCTGAATCTTTCTGTCTGGAGCCACCTTCACAGAGTTTCTACAGCAGCCCCAATGTGCGAATGAGAAGGGGTGAGGAGAGGAGAGTCCTTTGGGAGAGCACGGAGAGTTGTGTGTGTGGTGTGAGGGGCGGACAAGAAGCGAGGCTGGTCACATGTCATCACATGTCCACTCCGAAAAGCACTCTCCCTCCCTTCCATACAAACGACACTTGCATGTCCAAGTGATTGCCATTTTATGTCAAGATGACAGGATTTCTCCTAATGTGTGGAAATGCATCTGGAAAAACTGAAGTGTGTCTAGCATTTCTTTCGACAGTGTACATTTGCAGATGGCTTGTTAGTGCGTGCCTGTAACCATTCTGTTTGGTAGCACTTTGTAGTGTCAACGCTTTCTTTGAATTGTTAGGCTGCTTTGGAAGTCATATTAACTCCTGCAGGTTCGGTAAAAATGACACAATTAATGCAGGTTGAGCATTTAACAAATGCGAGACGCTGTGGGGAGTTCTTCATTCTCATAGTGGACTGATTGTCTTCAGTTTTTAAAGGAAGAATCGAGGCCCATTTAGGACGAGGTCTTGCCCTAAGACCATACAGGTTTTTGGTAGCAGGGTTGAGATTTGAAGCCCAGAAGTTTGGCTGTAAAACTTATAATCCTCTCCAAATACTATACTGCCTCTTAAGAGTTTATCAACATACACTGCAGAGTGGAAACTCATGGCTCTGTCTGTTCAGCCTCTCTCTCTTCCTGAGAATTATCATCCTCTGTCTGAAGAAATGCCATTTCGCTCCTACTAAATTTTAGCATGGTTACTGAGAGGCTTTCATGAGAGTTTATTATGGAGCCCCAATCTTATCATGCTCTTCTGGCCCCTGATAACTAGGAACCTGGCAGAGTTGGGGCAAATGGACTGCTTTCCTGGAGATTTTGGAAGTAAGAATGAGAACGCACCCTTTCTCCACCGGCTGAAATGCGAACGGGTACAACTTCAAAAATATGGGTGTTACACTTTCTGGGTGGACCAGAGAAGTGAGATATGCCCCCATGCCGTGAGAGAGAAGGTTGGGAACCACAGAAGAGGATCCGAATGGGAGACGGGGACAGCCGGGAAGTGTATTTCTCTTCTTCTGGTTGCTCTGAGGACCTGGATGTGCTCCTTTCTTGGATGTCTGTGAGACATCTTTGTATACTTTAATAAGAACTCTGTTTGACTAAACTGGCTTAAAATAGTTTGTTACTCTTGAGCAAAAACATTCTAGCTAATGAATAAATATAAAGTTATGCCCAATATATTCATTTGCTCACTGAACATATATTTGGGGAATGTTCATTCTTCAGTGGCAGACAATACTTGATGTTGGGAATACCACAGTGACTGAGGTGTACCATGTTTCTGCTCCTGTGGAGTTTTCATTTATGCCCAGAGAGCCCAAATAAAGAAATAAAGAAAAAGAGAATATTTCAGAAGGACAATAAATAAATCAACACAATGAGATGATGAACCATGAATGACTAAGGCTAAGGTTGGCTGAGTGGTCTGCGATGGTTTCTCTGAGAAGGGAACTTTGGGACTGAGGTCTGAATGACCAGAGGGAAATGCTGTTGCAAGGCTGGGGTTCCAGAATGTTCCATGCAAAGGAATAGTGAATGCAAAGTATCTGAGGGGGGGAGTGACTTTGCCATATCCAAGGGACAGATGGGTCCAGAGAGTCATAGGTCAGGATCTATAGAAGTAGACTGGTGTCAGGGCCTCATGTCTCTTGTGTCTGCAAAGGAAGGTAAACTGAGAAGGCCATTTTCTTTTTCCCCAGAGAGAAAGAAATGTTAAACTAAATAAGCAAGCAAAGCACCCCTGGCTTGGGAGCTTTCTCAGGGCTGGTTCTGGGACTGGAGGATGGAGAGAAAAAGTTAACTAGTGTGTGATCCTGAAAAGCCCTCTTTTCTAGATGAGAAAGTAAAATTAAGGGCAAAGTGGGGCTCCGTGGAATGTGGGGATACCAGTTGGGATGTGTTTGGCCAACTCAGGACCACCGCACTAGTTATTTCCATTGAAGAGAGGAATAGACTCTGAGTCGGTACCAGCACCTTGAACCCACATCACATTCTTTAACCAAATCGAAGGTGCCTCCTGGAGCAGGTTGTTACATGATGTAGAGCAGCAGGTCTCAAATGTCTGACCAACAGAGTCAATGTGGAGGGCATGTTAAAACACAGACTGATGGGCCCAGCTTCTAGAAGCTTTGATTCAATAGGTCCAGGGTGGGAACTGAGAATCTGCATTTCTCACAAGTTCTCAGGTGATGCTGCTGAACTTGCACTTGGAGAATCACTCTCTGGGCTGGAGTAAACCTTGATGCACTTATATCAATGCCCTGGGGGGCCTGATTTGGGGGGACGAACGCTGATGTGGTGTTACTGGATGGGAGCTAAACTCGTTAACACACCCGCTGATAGATCTGGTCACCCAGCAAGTGTTCCATTCAGAGCATCTTGCGTGGGAAGTGAATTTAGATGGACTTGAACACTCTTCTCTTGGGGGTGTAGGTGTGTGAGGGGAGAAGGCAGCCATGGGGTTTTCTCTAATCCTGCTCTTTAGGGAAAATGAATCTTAACTTTTAAAGATCACCAATTTGATACAATTCAAAGCTTCAGTTTCACTAAATCCCAACTATATTTTCATTTTTAGGTCTGGAATTTAGATCCACTCTGATCTTGACAAAACTACTGAAATAATAAGCGTGTTTTTCCTTTTCCTCCACAATGGCAGAGACTTTTAATCACTTTGTTTTTGTATGAAGCTGTGTGAAATACTTTGCATGAATAATTATAATTACGTAGACTCCACTGCAAATTTTTTGTACTAGGTAAAATGGCTTTTACTCTAAGGACCTAAAAAGTGCTTGGCAAGCATACTAAGCACTTTCATGTGTCATGTTACAATAGCATAGAGTTTTGAATTTGCAAATAATTTATAGGTGACAAGAATGCCATTCAGATTGCGTATTTCCCATTCCAATAGATTTATATTTAGTATGAAGAACTGACAGACATCATGAATGAAAAAGCACGTTTTCTTTATGTTGGAGAATAGATGCATCTTATGCTGAAGGAGATTTAAAAAAAAAAAGGCCAAAAGAAGGGAAAAGAATGGTCCAATAATGGGTTTGAAATTCTCTATTCTAAGAGTATTTCCTAATACTTTTATTAGGCAATATATGAACATATGCGTAATTTACTAAAAGGCTATATTTAGCCCCTTACCTATTTCTGCTAAATACTCTACTAAATTCTTACACAAAGGATTTATCAACAGGCTCTAGTTTTGCTATCTCATATACGTTGTTGAATGAAATTACTTAATTTACTTATATTGAATTGGATTATAGAAGAATGTATGAATCGTATTAGTGGGATATCTGGTTTGCGGGGGCCTCATGCTCATGTGGAAAGGGCCATGTTTTAATTGTCACCTGACCTCTGCTCTCACTGGCATGTGCGGTGTGCCCAGGGTCTCACACATGAGGGTTCCTCTGTGTGGTTGAGGCAGCTGGGGGTATTGTTTTGGGTCTTTGTTTTATAAGTAGTTTTGGAGTGGATGCCATCTTGTCACACCTGGCCCACCGCTGATGTCATTGTGTAGACCCAGCCTGTCCTTCCGGCCAGCCGGGGGCCAGTCTTCCTCCAGTGGCTCATTTCTCACAACATGGCCTGCTTAGTGAACCTGACAGCATTTTCCTTATTGGTTAATGAATACACACTGGGACTTTCTGAGTCATTATTGTATCCTCAGGCAGTTTTCCTGACAATGTAGGCAACGTGTTAAAAATCACGGTGCCCTTCCTTGTTGTCTGCTGGATGTGGACAATGTCCTTCTGTTCATACGGGGCATCTTATATTCCTATTCCAAAGAGTTGCCTGGCTCTCTTTCAGCAAAACCAGCGTTTTCTCATCTCAGGTCACTTAAAGCTAGGTAGGTATCTCTCATTTTATGTTACTCTAGGATGAGGAACCTAATTTTTGTTTAGAAGTCAGAGGCCTAAGAAACTTGTGTTGAAATCAATTTGTACCCAAATCCCCAATTGTTTTTCCTACTGTCCCGTGTTCCCAGCACTGTGAAGGTCCCGTTTTCTCTTACTCTTGGGTAGGTGTGGTTCTTTCCCTGATCTTAGTTAAAATAGAAGTGGAGTGAAAAAAAGAGAACAAAGGAAAGTAAATTGACCAAGTGTCTTATTACTTGGGCCATTTAAAACTCTGGTGCTAAATTTCCCTTGAAAAGCTTTCCCTGATTGAATTCTAACTTCAGTTAGTATTAGAGACCTAAAGAGACCCAAAAATCTACCATGCTAGGATATCAGCTTTGCTTTGTTCCTTTGTTCCATTTCTGCATGAACTTATCGAATATAGGGAGCAACATCAACAAAACGTTCACATCAGTAGAGCTTTACCTACATGCAACAGTGGGTGTTCCTCATGAACACAGCAACAAATAAAAGTTCATTTTTAATAGGTTTTAAATCCTTAATTATAAGCTAAGTGTTGCCTGAATGGGAATGTTGAGGTTGAATTGAAGACTACGGTTCAGTTTATGGATTTAAAATCTTTTCTTTGCTCCGTATGAAGTTTTGAATAGATGAAATAAAATCTTGCTCTGCAACTTATTTACATTTTCGTATTTATTATAAATAGCCAGGCTGGGTGGGGGGGGGTGCAGATTTGAGTTAATTTATTTCACATTTTAGTTCTATGATAACCCTTTAGTTAAATTTTCTTTTCTTTCTTTCTGAGATTTGGCCATGTCTTTCTTTCTTTTTTTCCAGTTTTATTAAGAACTAATTGACATACATTTCTGTGTAAGTGTAAGGTCTATAGCTCAAGGTTTGATTTGTGTATGTTGTGAAATGGGCTCAGCGAACAATAATCTCATTAACACAATAAGAAGAAAAGAAAGAAGGGGGCGCCTGGGGGCTCAGTCTGTTAGACATCAGAGTCTTGATTTCCTCTCAGGTCATGATCTCTGATCTTGGGGTCCTGAGATGGAGCCCCTTGTTGGGTGGGCTCTGGGCTTTGGGCTTAGTGAGAGTCCACTTGTCCCTCTCTCTTCCCCTCTCCTTCTCCCCCTCTGCCCCTCCCCCCACTCAGTGCATAGCTGTGTCCATGTGCATGTTCTCTATTTAAAATAAATAAATACAATTTGAAAAAAGAAAAGAAGAAAGGAAAAAAATGTTCATCTTGTGATGAGAGCTCTTGGGATCCACCTTCTTAACACTTTCCTAGATAGCCCACAGCAGGGTTAGCGCTAGTCTTCATGTCGTGAATTACAGTCCTAGTACTTACTTCCAAGTGCAAGTTTTCACCTTTTGACCATCTTCCTCCATTTCATCCTCCCTCCAAACCCTGCCCCTGGTAACTACAAGCCTAATCGCTTAAAAAAATACTTTATTAAAGATTTATTTGATTATTTCATATGATTGATCTGAAGCATATGGAAAAAAGGGGAGTCCTTGTATGTGAGACGGTGCCCTGGAAGTTACAGATTATTCTATAATAGTCTTAATATTGAGAGACCGAGACTTTTTCAATTTTAAATGTATGTTATCACGAAGTTCTCTGCTTTACCAAATTTTATTCATTGTATTCATTAACAGCTGGTTATCATTGAAAAAAGACAAATAATTTTTGAATGAAAAGCATATTAGAATAATATACAAAGGGACATACATTTCAACTTTCACTTCTAATCATGTAAATTTTAAGCTTATAAAAGACCTGTAGGTATTTCCCCCCAAACAATTCTCATTGGCTGAATCTACTCATGCAAAAATAAGTTAAGAAATGAGATCTTGTTTTGTCTTTCTCTTCTCTTGAGACAAATCTTCTTAGGACCCCACAGTCTGGCATCTCAGAACAGAGAAGATGTATAACATTTCTTTGTAACGTTTTGTGGGTCATGGTGGAGTCATGCCACAGAAGGGAGCAGGCAGCTTGTGTGGGGGACTGTCACCTGCACATACTCATATGCCTCTAGATCATGCTTAGGGATTAACTTTCTATTACAGTTGGATTTATTCCTGGATTTTAATCAAATATGCTCTTCTTCTGAGTCCATTCTATTAAAAAATTCAATGCATAATATTCTATAGAATTGCTTCCCACTGAGATAGAAACCTACTTGAAGTATGAGGCTGTTTGATAAGCCTTGGTATCCTAGCCCTGACCATCCCTCTCCCCTTTCAATAGGTAACACAAATAACTATACCATAAAAACAGTTTGATGGTTAAGAGTAAATTTCATTGAAATGAACTCACAGAAAATCTTCTACCTTGGTGTAGTATAATGATTAATATATTATGCTAGAGAAAGGTAGAAACGTCCAGATAAACGAATCAGATTTATTAAAGATTTATTTGATTATATCATATTATTGATCTGAAGCATATGGCAAAAAGAGGAGTCCTTGTATGTGAGATGGTGCCCTGGAAGTTTTTAATAAATAAAAATAAATTTTTGACTGTTTACTGTCCCATTAAACGAAATCAGACTTTGAAAGTCCAGATGTTACATAAGTTTTACAGATACCCTATTCGGGACAGTTGGGGCAAACTCCGTGGAATGCATTGGGTCCAGTGAAAAGTAGAATAACACCTCTCTTAAACCGCAGAGCAGTTATAACATGTTATTCCAGTCGAAGCATCTCATTTTACTTGGCAGCTTCTTAGAAGTTTGAGTAAGTTGCTGTAGTTTATTAAACCAAATGAGTTGCTAAGGAATGTTAGACTCAGAGATTGTGGACAGATAGCAAGTTTCAAGGTGTGTACTTTTCTCTTTCCTGTGGACATGTCACATCAGAACCATGATACTCCAGTGGATGGGGGAGCCGTCAAGTGCTTCCTCCACCCCTCCATCAAAAGTAATTTCTGTAAAACTCTGTCAATTGAAGCGTACAGCTAGAAACTTGTGTTTCCCCTCCCCCCTCCGCCATGCTGAATTCCTAGATACATAATATTAACTTTCATTTAGTGCCGATGTTATCAAAAATGTATCAGCAAAGTGATCTCATGAACACTGCATGGTGGGGAGGGGTGTTTCTGGTTTTTGTTTTTGTTTCTGTTTTTTTTTTCCATTTTTGGAAGTATCTTGAGCTCTGAGACCAATGTATATTTTCTTCAGATCCATTCTTGGTCTCATTTGATAATTTTCCTCATGTTCATGCCTTGCTTTGTTGAACAGTGGACTTTTCCTGGCCTCTCATGTGGTAACTTCAGTGTTTTAGGACAAGTTGGAGCAGTATTCAGTTTGCAAAGATCTTTATGATTTTGAATCGGCTGGACTGATGAATAGTCATGAGACTTACTAACACAACTAAGAGGAAAAATTAGGATTTCTCAGGGAGATTAATGACTGTTAGGGTTTTTCTTTGGATGGTCCCACCACTGTGCCCCTGGCCTTAATCAAAGCCAAGTGACAACTTTGAGCCGATGCCTAGGATCAGCGTTGGTGCCTTTATAATGTGGAGTTGTGTTAAAATACACTCTCGTGCCCAATCAGTGTGGAGAACTGCACATCCTAGAGAACGTTCCTGTATTGGATGCGGGGAGGCCAGGAGGAGACTCTTGGGAGAAGGAGCCCAGGTAATGAGAGCCCTGTTAGGGCAAGGGGATCTCATGAACTTGTTAGCACATTTCTGGAAAGTCACTGTGCAATGTGGGCATGAGTTGGAAGATGCTCAGACGGCACAAAGGAAAAGCTACCTAAGAAAGGATAGCATCTTGTGTGATGTCAGCAGTAATGGATACAAGTGGGTTGAGCAGAGATATTTAGGAGGTAGCATTACCAAGATTTGGGAGGGACTGGATGTAGGGTCAAAGCTGAGGGGGTGGTGGTGGTGGCAGATACATCAGGTTTGGGTTTCACAAATGGGTACAAGGATGTGCAATTAACTGGAGCGTATCTGTTAATGCATTACAAAAGTCGCTCATATTATATTTCATGGTACATTTTCACAGGAGGTTAATTTATGTCTGTTACACAGGTGATATAATGAAACACCTTAACTTGTTCTCTAAAATGAAAGAAAACACATATTTGAGTAGTAACAAAGGGCAGTGGGAACAAAGAATGTTGTCTCTTCACAGAGGAGAATGTCCTATGTAGGGGCAGTTTTGGCAGAGGTCAGAGGGTTCAGTTGTTAAACCGGAGGTGTCTGTGGGACAGGGCATTGGTCTGGAACAGTCCGTGGTAGGTAACTGGAACCTGTGGTAGGTAACTGGAACCTGGGGTCAGAGAAAGGAGAGAGAGAGAGAGAGAGAGAGATGTCTAGACTGAACAGGCAGTGGGTGATGCATGAGCCTACAGAGCAGATAAGATGGATCTCACATTTAGATCATCATCAAAACAACATTGATTAATGTTGTGTTACTGTCTAGCAAACTGGTGTCATATAGAAACTTAAGGGAGGCATGCAGTTTGAAGACTGAAATTTGTACTAGTGAACCTCAGGGTCCTTGCACTCTCTAACTCTATCACACAGGTCATTGAATCTCTTAAAAAATTAACTTCCTTGAGGTGCCTGGGTGGATCAGTGGGTTGTCTGCCTTTAGCTCAGGTCATGATCCCAGGGTCCTAGGATCGAGACCCGCATCGGGCTCTCTGCTCAGTGGGGAGCCTGCTTCCTCCTCTCTCTGTCAAATAAATAAAATCTTTAAAAAAAATTAACTTCCTTGGTATCATTTGCCAATAACCTTTGACTTTCCCTCTGGATTTTATCTTCCTGGTAAGCCTTTATATATTTTTAACTTTCTCTGGCATCACAGTGTCATAGTGCTAAGTGCTGTAAGGGGTCAGCACTTAATTTCCACTTTCTTAAAAAGAACTATTTGAATTTTTTAAACTTGCTAATCTTGTGGAACTAGTTTTTCTCATATTTCCCCCTAAAGAGTCCATTGTCAGTGGAAAGAGGTTTCCTCTCCTGATTGGAAAAAAAATCAATATATTTGAAAATACACTATTTTTGATCTGCATATGATTTTTTCATTTGCTTAAATAATAGGCAATCACACAAAACTTACACTAAAACTTTCATGATCTTGTATTTTAATTAATATATTGTACTCTAAAATTTATTTTAGTCATTCAAGTTACAAAATAATGTAGGTTATTTTAGCCAGTTCACAAGATGTCCTAGGTATAAAATGAAAAACCTCTTTCTTCCCTTTTGCAGTGTTAACCTTTTGTGGTAACGTGGTAAACAATTGTTGTGTAGGCTTCTATCCTATGAATGTTAAATTACATATGAACACGTCCAAATGTTTGTTTTGTTATTGTTTGTTTTATAAAACAGTCTGTACATGATATTCTAACATACTATTTTTTTTCTGAACAATTTTATCATGGGTTCCTTACACATAAGTATGCATATATCTATCTTAGTCTTTAAATGCCCAAACAGTATTCCAGGAGGATGTACCATAATTTAAACAGTAAAACCGTATCGATGATTCTTCAGGCTGTTTCCAGTTTCCAGTCATGACCAATAAGTGCCAGGATGAGCAAATATATTCATGTAAATTTGTGGCATCGTTCTTTGTTTTCTGTAGGATAAAATAAGCAGATAAATAAGAAAAAGACAAATGGTTTAGCATACGTATAAGAAAAAGAAGAGGATTTGTTAGAGCAGAAGAAATGCAAATGACCAATACACGTTTGGAGACTTTGACATCATTAGTAGTCAAAGAGATAGACACACAAGGACACACACACACACACACACACACACACACACACCATGCACCAAAATGAAAAGAGAACAAAATGAAACAAAACAACATACCAGTTTTCACTCACGGTATTGGCGAAGGTTGTAAATATTCATAACCTCCAGTGGTGGCAAGTATTCATAATATCCAGTGGTGGGATTATAAATTATTTTACATTCTTAGGAGAGCATCTGTCAGTATTTAATAAAATTAAACCGTATGACTCAACAATCCTACTCCTGGAAATTAAACTGGGCTATTTTTAGAGAATACCTAGAAACATTTGGGAAGTTGGTGACATGGTAAAGATTTTCCCAACCATTTCTATTGATAAAAATAAAAGAAATATAAGAAGCTATTACAGGGCAATTGGGAAAGGAAGCAGTGAGCAATTACCCCCAAATAATGACATTTACCCTACCCTGCATGTATTTCCTCATAGTATTTAATGACTCTTTTGAAAAACATGATTTGATATGTACTGGTGTTTTCTAATCTGCTCAGAATGCATGCATGAAGGGCATAAATAATTTTTAAACCAACCAATTAAGTCTTATCCCAGGTTAAGACACATGTAAATCCTGTTCAGTCACTCATAAAAGTGCAACACATGAGGCCTCATGGGGATTCTGGCTTTCCAGAGTGAAGAAGGGGCTGGTTCTCTCTTCCCAGCCTATGGCTCTGAATGTCTTTGCAATCGGAGTCTTAAATAAAGCAGAGGACACTGATGTTAGGGAGAGGTGGCAGGTTGGGAGCTCATTGCAACATGGGCCTTTGGAAAGGTCTGATGAGAAGGGGTCCTCACTAAGGGATGTGCTCAAGGGGATATGCCAGTTCTGGGGTATCATATAGACAAGTCCCCGGGTCATACGGTCAACAGGAGGCTGATCCAAACTTTCAAAATAAGAGTCTCCTTGCAAAGCCTGGATCATCACTGATGATTTTGGGAGTTACCCGGGGCTTCTCAAACATATACTTTCGCTCCTGAATGTCTTCTCTGTGAAGCCTCCCCAAGCCACTCACCTCTCCACTTTTGCACAGAAGGAACCCCTGTCTGATTGATCCCTGTGATGACTCCATTATTTTATTCATGAAAGTGCCTCCCAGGCTGAGCCCTATTGTGTTTTGTGAGCCTCAAGTGAAATAAGGAATGGAAAAGGGCTCTTGACACTGTAATGTGCCAACTGGACATCAGTTATTGGTGTCACCTCTCTGGGACTGGTTACTTGGCCACTATCCTCACTGTCACTTTCGGTTTTCCTGCGTGACATCCTTCTGAAGTCAGAGCGATTCTGCCGTTGTGGTTCTTGCAGTCGTATCTCTAAATAAGTTCTCAAAGCGTCTTGAGGTTTGCAAAGCATTTTTACTGTTGGTAACACAGAATACAGGAGTTAACATAATGTTTGTGAACCATTTTGGAAGGCTTGGGGTCTGGTGGTTAGACACCTGTGCTTGTCCCAGGAATGGAAATGGAGCCTGGGGTGGGACATGATTCTGTGATGGATCACCCATTCCAACCCCCTTCCAACCTGTCTCTCTCTCTTTTGTGTGTTGGACTATTGTTTTCCATTCTGCAATCTTAGGATGCCTCTGTTTTCTCCTAGAGCTCTAAACCAGCAGTTCGCAAGATGGGGAAGTTAGACAAGAGAGAGGTCAGAATTTCTCCCATAAAGTGTGAAATGAGATCCATTTGCGTTTCAGAGTATTTGGGGTTTAAAAATTCAATTGCCTCTATTTCAATGTCATTTTACATTATGGCCTCATAGACACCCGTGCAGGAGCCCATGTGGGAGTGAGGAGGCCTCTTCATTTCCAGTGCATGAGCAGATAGAATGAGGCTGTGCCTCTGTCTCTCTTTCTGATTCTTTCTCTGAACATCAGCCCCGCCCTTGAACACTTAGAAGTGGTACTACTAAATTATGTCATTTTCATGGTAATTTCTGTAGCAAGAGTGAGAGGTGTTTGGTGAAGATTTAGTGTCAGCAATAACGCAAATCTCTCCCATAACACCCATGAGCAGAACTAGTTGATGATACAGAGAATTTATGACCTGGGAGATCATTTATTTCACATAAAATCAGAAAACCCAAGCACTACTTAGAGATTTCGGAAAACTTTACTGTTTAATTCTCAAAGTTGAAATACTTGAAATATGTAAAGTATCATTTCACAAAAAAACAATGGATTAATCTGTACCCCTGAATTAGAGCCAGGAGAAAGAATACTAAAAACAGAGAAGTCACTCTTGGAGGATACAAGAACTCAGTTTCTTGTTTCTGGAATATTCACATTGCCATCTTATATAAGGTAACTGAGTAATTTTTGATGTCTTGATTTTAAGTTTTTAATAGTGATATGTAGTAATGGTAGATATCATTAATTGCGGGTTTACTGTCCCGTGCTGGGAGGGCATGCTTTGCTGCCACTTTGATTTTCTTTAGTTTTCACTATAATTTTATCAGGTAGTATAATTTCTGTTTTACAGATGAGAAAACAGAGAAGTTATATAACTTGTTCAAGGTCACAGAGCTGGTAGGTACAAGAGCTGGATTTATAACTGGGAATCTTGTATAGTTTCAATGCTTGAGCTCTTCCTAAAATACCATGACACCGTCCCTGAAATTGTTATATGAAGCTTTTCTGAGTAGCATCCTTGAAAAACGTTTACAAAGTAATTAACATCCAAACAAAATAAGGTGGTAGTTTTCTGGAAACCATGATGTAGAGGACAAGTTGAAACCACCAAGGTTAAGTCAGTGAAAGAGCCACTTAAGAATATAACAGCTTCCTGCAAAAAGCTGGAGAGCTGGACAAAAGGCTGGGTATAGTCTATGGGGTCAAAGAGTGAGTGACAGCTGATAGCTGAAGGGGACAACTTAGACCCCAAGGAGGTCAAAGTGTTTTGAGAGAGCCTGCCCAGCAATGGGAAGAGAGTGAGTTGATCCTTGGGACGAAAAGCAATGCTTGCTTCTCAAGGGTACCAAAGAGTTGATCACTCTATTAGGTAGTGGGTTGTTTGGTCTCTGATACATATTTCAATCCTGAGATTACATGGATGTCAATTCAAAATACCTTGGTATGAGTAAATTTACCAGCTCTTTCTCTTTTGTGATGGGGAAGACTAGACAACGTGGAAACACTGAGTGCCTGAAAATGGAAGAGTCTCCGAGACATTTTGTCTATTTAGCAATTTCATTCACAGTTGGTTTATGGTTACATTTTCCACCGCAGAAGAACATGAAAATTCCAGTAATTGATTTTCTCTGAAATTCTATTTCTGAACTTGAAGAAAACTACATTTCAGTTTTTGGAAGTCTGATGTTATTTTTAATGGATTTGGGAGTTCTTCTGACTAGACATTTAATGGATAACAAAGAACCTGGTGGGAGGTTTTCCAGGTTGCTAATGCGTGTAAGTGAGTTGTGACAAAATCTCAGAAGGGACTCAAAATAACAGGTAATTCACTGCAGACAAGGATTTTCTCCATGAACTCGGAACATCCATAAAGTATTTATGAGGCAGTAGTGTTAGTACATTGATAACACTGTATTAGGATATATGTTCGCAAACTGCTGGATGACTGCTTCTTACATGGATGTGACGCTCACAAAGTTTTGAAAGGCTAGACGCATGACATCCTGGAAAATACTTGAAAAGTCTTGGCAAGAAGTCAGGTTTCATTAAGTTGTGGGGACTGCATAATTTTGATTTGATTAGACTAAGAGAACTAGCCATGACCCTTTTCTGGAAAAGCTGGGATGGTGGGGACATGTTAACTTTTCATGACGCTTACAGTATATTTAATTTCACAAACACTTTCAGCTGGTATGACTTGGTTCTGTCAACTCAAGGGACACATGAAGTCACATGATCTTTTCTTCCAGCTACCCACTTGAGCTCCTGGGGTCTTCCCTGTGCTGAGGTTTCCAGAGAAAGGGATCAATCTTGTTTCCAGATGTTAGTGGCTACCGTATCTTTTTTCTGAGACAGAGTGTTCTTTTGAGGATTGGCCTGCCACCCAGGGCACTCTTGTCCATCATGGTAGGGAAACCATTGTAATTGCATTGGCCAGATGTTACCCTTTGGTGGGGCCCTCAAAAACAACCATTTGACACTTAGCTTTTCTGTTGAATCTGAACCACCAACATAGACAGACATGGGGATTTTATTACATGCTGTCATTGCCTCTCCCTATCAGTGAGAGAATCTTGACTGGGACCACTCTGGTCTACCTTACCAGTTCACACAAACTTCGGTTATCAAAGTCCAGGTATCTGAATGATCCTGGACCCTGGACCCCTGTATCAGTGGCTAGTTTTACCACTAACTGGTGTAAATCTTGATCAGTTAATGAGGGGTCTGCTACTCCTCCTTCACCTTCTTCTTCTACCATGATATTTATATGACATACAAAATGTACAGACATGTGTATAATAGTCATATAAGGGGGTCATCAGACATGTACTTTTCAGAAGTAAAGAGGTATTTTTCAAAGTTGCCATATGTCTCTATACATAGGGCATAGAAGAGATTGACATAAATTCAAGGAGCTCCTTCAAAGGGCATTTCACTTCATTTTAGTCTTAAATATTACACATGAATGGTGCCAGTGACGATGGCATGAGCTTCTCCCAAGAACTCCCTTACCTGAGAGACTGCACAATGAGTATTTCACATACATCAAAGCCTTCCAGCTATTGGCTGTAGATACCACCATCCCCACTTCACAGATGGAAAGCTAGAGTTTTTAGAAGTCAAAGGCCACAGCCAGTATCCGCATCAAGAATTAAAACTAGCCTATGAGTCTTCATTTATCAGCCCTAAACAACTATATGGGGGAGACCCTGAGTCCCTTGTGTACCTCTCTGGTGAGCTTTTATTGTTGATGGTCTCACACAAACTTTTATTTTTATGAAAAGGCACATAGTGATGCTTTTTAAAGAGTCCTTGTATGTATGAAAATGTCTTTGGGGCGCCTGGGTGGCTCAGTTGGTTAAACATCCACCTTCAGCTCAGGTCATGATCCCAGGGTCCTGGGATTGAGCCTTGCATTAGGCTCACTGCTCATCGGGGAGCCTGCTTTTCCCTCTCCTTCTGCCTGTAGCTCCCCCAGCTTGTGTGTTCTCTCTCTCTCTGTCAAATAAATAATAAAAATCTTAAAAAAAAAAAGAGAGAGAGAGAGAGAGAGAGAGAGAAAATGTCTTCCTGTTGATTCCATCCATGAAAGACAATTTGGCCGAAGACAACTCAGCTTGCTCTCCAGAGAACTCCCGCTCTCAGCTGGGGCATCCATCATCATCATCATCATTATTTTGGCCAGGCTGTATTTAGATGGGCTGAACTTTTTCTCTCTCTCTCTTTTTTTTTTTTTTTTTTTTAACCTGCAACATAGTGTGTTGTCTCAAACTGTTCATATAGATCTTTTCCACTAACTGGATTTCCCCCATCCGTTGTCCCTTCCTTTTCATTTTTTAAAATTCTGGAATATTAATGATCTCAATGTTACAGCTCTGTTCCTGCTTCGGCAGGACTATTCTCCGCCCTCCAGTGAGCTTCATCTCTGTCATTGTCCTCTTGATCCCGGGGCACATTTTCAAGTTTATCTCTCAATGGCTCTGCCTTAATTTTCTTCAGTGTGGATTCTGCTCATCAATGTGTCCTGCAGGAATTTTCAATCTGATATGTCATTCTTAATTTGCTTGCAATTTTCTCTTTTCTCATTTACCCTTCTTTTCCCTCCATTCTGTTGATTTAAACTCAGTTTGTTCCCTCTATACAATTTCCTGTCCTGTGTTCTGTAGGCAGCCGCTGGTCTGTTGCTGGAGAAGGAGGGCGAGATAGGGAACGGTATGGTATTTGCTTCCCTTCATATCATTTCATCCCGATGAGAGGGAAAGCTGCACCACACCCCTTCCCTGAATGTTTTTTTTGAGGAAAGACAAAAAAAAAAGGAAACCTCCATGGATGTCTGAAATTTAAAGTTATAAATCAGATTTAATAAGATGTTAAATAAAAGATGTTTTATACTCCTGTCTTGACAAATAGTACCTTCATAATGTCAAAACTGAAAAAATGTCCAAAGTTTTAGCTTTTATGTGACTAGACCCAAGCAAAATGTGATGGAATTTCATGGTTACTACGTATCTGGGTTTACATATCTGGGTGTTCTGTTGATAGGTGTTCCGGTATTGTTTGAGGAGTGCATATGTAATTCATAAGTTTACTATGTATCCCGTAAAGTTTTTCTTGCCTTAAGTTAACAAAATCACTTTTTAAATTTATTTTTATTTTTATTTTTTAAGAAAGCACAAATGAGGGAGGGGCAGAGGGAGATGGAGAGAGAATTTCAAGGAGGCTCCACACTCAGCACAGAGCCCGACAACCCCTTAGACGTACGCTCTCCCTAACCCCTCCCAACCTGAAAGTACATAATGGGCCACTCCTTATGACCCCGTTGCAGCTCTCTCTGACCATGGGTCCTATCTCCGTGCTTTAATAAAATCACCTTTTTGCACCAAAGTCGTCTGAAGAATTCTTTTTTGGCTGTCGGCTCTGTACCCTAACATCTTTCCTGCACCATATGGCACCCAAGTGGGGCTGGATTTCAGGATCCTGAGATCAAGACCTGAACTGAAATCAAGACTCAGGCACTTAACTGACTGAGCCACCCAGGCACCCCCTAATTGTTTTTATAGTAAAGATTTTTACAACATTGTTGGATTCTTTTGAGAGTAGTTCCCTAAAAAAACCAAAACATGTAATTGCACTCAGAATGTTCAAAACCTGAATATATTTTGATTAAAATACAACAAACTAAAATCAATTCCAATTACTAATGCTTTCTAAAAACAGTTCTTTCTAAAAATTCAACATTATCCATTAAACAAAATGTGAGTTGTAAGTGATGAGTATGAACATTTCCAATGCAATTATTTAAATAAATCGAAACTTTAATAATTTGATTTTTGGAAAACTCGCATTTCATTTCTCAGAAGTCGAGACCCGCACGCACACAACTCATCCACTGCTCAGGATTGCCCGAGACTCTCCAGCGACTATACCCAAGGGTAGCGCGTGAGAAACTAACAAGGACGTGGATGCCTGCCTCATTGGAACATGGCGCTTCACTGTACGAGAACCTATTGCGTTTGTGCGCCATCGCAGATGGAGAAACCCACGTGGCGGTTTGTCTAAGTGTTCTGCTGCCTCACGTCTCCCTGTACCTCCAGGCTTTGCCCACCGTGGGTGAGAGCAGAGGCACACCTTGGAAACCACTGTAGCATTCAAGCAAAATTGAATTCTGCTTCAAGGACACAGGGCAAGAGCTGGAGAGAAGTGTTTCTAGGGAGCTGGGATGGTGTGACTCATGGGCAAATCCCCAGGAAGGAGCCGCCCATGTGTACCAACCTATACATTACTTTTGAGTGCATGTGTGTTTGTGATAGGCAGGGCCCAGGGCAGCCTCTCAGGGAAGCACCACGCCCATCTTCCTTGGCTGGTGGAGTAACTGGGTCTCTGGGTTAGGCAGCAGGTGTAAGAGGAGTCAGGAAACATCTCTCTACCTTTCGGAAAGCCTTCTGTGCTCTGCCACTGCTCTGTCCTGGGAAGAAGATGGTATCTGTACAGGAGAAACAAATACTTAACAGAAACTCAGGGACTGGGTCTCAAATATTTGTGACATTGTTAATTTAGGAGTAGAAATTCTTTAAAGACACAATGTTGTTGTTGTTTTTTACCAGAAACATGAAAACGAATCTGTGACATCTTCAGCAGGTCGGCTTCAGATCTGATGCCTCAGATACACTCGTAATGAGGAGCGACAAAAGCCTCACAGTCTGATGGTCTCATATTTAAATTACTTTCTAATTGCCAGTCACCCACCTTCAGATGTTGTTTTAACTATGAAAAATAGCAGCAAATGAGTCCGTGGATGTATTAAATAGCATTTACAGAACTAAAAGAGTCAACTTGCCAAGCTTGTTAGATTCCAGCATGAGGCTGTGTAAATTCTGGGAGAATATATCTATTTAGAGGACAGTGACTAATGTGAAATCATCACAGGCTTCCAATTGTGTTGGTTTTGTGTGTGTATCTTGCAGATTATAGGTTCTTACTCAAATTTGGTCTACACCCTAGAAGTCGCTTTGGATTTATTTCTGACTGAACTGTTGTTTTATGCAAATGATTCCAGACAATGACTCTCTTAAGTGATAATCTTCGCTGTGCAGAACATGTCACCCAATCGCTGACTATAGCCTGAACACCCCTTGCAAACAGAAAGCAAATGTATTGTGGTCAATTACCAGCCAATAGTGAGATCTTAATAATGAAGACCCAGTTACCAAAATGCTTAAAAATTTCAGAACATCCTTTTCTTACACCATGCATTTTAAATATCTTTAAAAAATAAAGTACTTAATATCCTTTTTTTCTGCAAGAGAAAGCATTAGAACTTTGGTAAGTGATCAACACTATTCAACTTTATTCTTTTTCATTTTTTATCTACGCATTAAACATCTTAGAATTTAAAAGATACACTTGTGATTTTAATAGTGGGAGAAAGAAGACGAGATAACGATGATTAGACTAATAGATATAAAAAAAAACCCCTTCACTTTGAAATAAGAAAGTACATTCTACTATGTTCCTAGAGCACTTAATGAATGAAATGGTTTGTCGGTCTCAGCAGGTTTCCATAATTCATGAAATGGACTCTGATTGGTTTTCATGATTGGAAATTGATCTAATTTTTATTGTTTTCACTTATGTTATGATTTAGGACTTTTCTCAGATAAATCATCCTCATGTTTAATTCTTTGTGTTTGAGATGACTACTTCACACAGATTTTTTGGGGGTTGTTTTTTGGTATCACTTTCTTTTTCAAGGAGTATACTGTATAATCACTGAACTCCTCTATAATTACATGGCAAAGACTATGTAAATACGTAATTATGTTCATGCAGATTACTTGATAATTATACTTCCAGTTACCAAGTAATGAACAGAATAATCATCATGCAACTTGCAGCTCTTAGATTTTCAGCTTGGTCTTTGTTTTAAAAAAGGAGAGAAGTAGATAATTGCTCTATGGTAACATGGCACTTACATTGTCAACAGTCAAGTATTTACGTTGTTATTATATGGTTATTTTTTACCTTGTAAAATAAAGTGGTGCTGCTTTTTAAAGAAGTCCTTCCCTCCTCCTTTCAGTAGGAATTTCGTCTCTCACACTGATGAATAGCAAAGCTGAGCTCCTCTTTTGTGTATGATTTAATGCACGGGGCGGCGCAGAACCAGAACGGGAAAGGTCTCTGAACTCATCTTCGCCAGAATAAAAGTAAAAAGAGAGAGAGAGAGAAACTGTACATCAGGTTTTATCAGTGATCCATGAAACACATAGTTATTAATCCTAAATCCAGGAGACTGTTCCCCAGCTGACAATGATGTTTTGTTTGTGTGTTTAGCAAACCCACAGTACTACTTACCCACGTTCCTTCTGTCTGGGATGTACTCCCTCCGCGGGTTCAGGAGCCAGCTCTGTTGCCTCTCTTAGGAAACATCATTCCCAAACCCTTGTGTACATCCCATCCCCTTCCCTAACCCTGGGCACACTCTCGTCTCCATCTGATCTCCAGAATCTAACACACGGCATGAATATGAATCATTTATAAATAGGTTTTCAACAAATAATTCAATTACCAGGTAGATGTGCAGATAGATAGAAAAAAGAGACATGTAATATACTAGTAATATGGAACTGATTAAAGAATTCCCAAATCCTTATCTTTTGCTATTCCATTGTCCTAGTCTTGCCTAGATACAATGACCCACAACATTTTTGACAATTTCAGTATGGTTATCTCGGAAGTTTTGTTTTGCTTATTTTTTTCATTGCATGTTTTCTCCTTGACTTTGGGAGCTTAATGAAATTCCTTTTTTTTTTTTTTTTAAAGATTTTATTTATCGGTTTGAGAAAGAGAGAGTGACAGCATGAGCAGGGAGGAAAGGGAGCAGCAGACCCCCCGCTGAGCAGGGAGCCCAGGTCAGGGCTCCACCCCAAGACCCTGAGATCATGACCTGAGCCAAAGGCAGAGCCTTAACCCACTGAGCCACCCAGGCGCCCCCTTAGTGAAGTTTCCAATTACAGTATATGACATTGCATCCATGTCTTCACATCACGGAGCTGACGTTTACTTAGTACACACCGTATTCTACGTACTGTGATCAGCACAGAGGAGATTTGAAGATAAATGAGCTACTTTTCTGTCTTTAATAACTGAACTCACCTTTCACAGGGGAGGGAAGAACATCTATTTTAAATGGACTATAATATAAAGCAGAAGCAGCTGAGAACTAGAATACAAAGCAACCAAACCATGCACACTGCTTTCCTTGTGATTTCAAGTAACTGTAGAGTTTACAAAGTACTTTTATTTTTCCAGAGCAAATTGGCCCATGTCTGCTCAGATAAATTAACCTTTCACTTTGTGTGACCCATAGGTTGAGAATTTATAATTAATTTTGTTAATTCCAGAAATTATAAATCATACTGTTCTGTTTCTGTGCTAGCAAGCATTAAGTGAAAATGGCCGTTACTTTTTTTCTTTTGTTCTTCAAGGTGTGTGAACTTTAAAAAAATCCTCTCTTGACTTTTTGAAGGATAATTTTATAATAGGGTAATTTGATGACTGGTTGGAATTTGTAGGAAGCTTTCTAGAATCTTTTTATTAAATTTTAAACCCAAATTCATTAATGGCATCTATAGATGTCAAATGATTTTATTATTTCATATTTAAAGTTATGAAATTTAAAGTTATATTTAAAGTTAAAGTTATTAAAATTGACAATAAACCAAAGCCAAGTTTTGTATATGAATCAAAAAGTAGAAGAAAAAATCTAAATGGACACAAGAATTTAGTATATAAAGATTACATTTAAGTAATTAGGGAAAAATAGCCACCTCAACGAGATTACAAGTAGAGCTCTATATCACTATTATAGCAGCATAAATTAAAGATATCCCAAATATGGAATGTAAAAAGATCAACATATAAAATAGCTAAAAGAAAATGTGAAGACACTAATATTAAAGTCATCCTATTAACTATGACCATAACAGAAAGATGAATACATTTGATTATACACATATTAAAAATTTATTCATAGCATAAAAGGAATTAATTTCTTAACTTATAAAAGCCTAATAATTCAATAAAAATTAACAATATGAGGGGTAAAATAGGTTAGCAGATAGTTTGCAGAGGAAAAAACACACCAAAAACCCCGTCAAATCTGCAAAAAGATACTTCAAACCCTGCCACAGTTAGAGAAATAAAAACTAAAGTAATTGGATTGGCTAATGCACTCCACTGACTACTGACTGGGCTGGGGGGGACTGCGGTCATTCCTGAACACTGTGTTTGGAGGTCTTGTGATTGGAATGAATCTCATGGTATGTCCGTCTCAAGGTAGTAAGACATCTCACCTCTCATTTCCAAGGACAGAAAGCACATAGCTCCCTCAAAAGACTCAGCCCGGAGCTGGAACTGGTGGTATTCTTCCTCCATATTCAACCGGTGGAAGCAGTGACAAGACCAGCCCAGATTCCAGGGGATGGAGGGACAGACAGACTTCATCTGTGCATGGGAGGGCAGGGAGTAACCTGCAGACGTCTTTTTTGCAGTCAGATGCTCTACCCCTGAGCTATACCCCCCCAATGCAGACATCTTTTTTGGTCTTGCCTTGCCTTGCCTTGCCTTGCCTTGCCTTGCCTTTCCTTTCCTTTCCTTTCCTTTCCTTTCCTTTCCTTTCCTTTCCTTTCCTCCTTCTTTCTCTCTCTTTCTCTTTCTTTCTTGCTTTCTTTCTCTCTTTAGAGAGGGAGGGAGAGGGGTGAAGGGAGAGGGAGAGGGAGAGAGATTCTCTGGGGCTCTATTTCAGGACCCTGAGATCATAATCTGAGCCAAAGTCAAGAGTGAATTGTTTAACGGACTGAGCCACTTAGGTGCCCTCATCTGCAGGCATCCTTTTATCCTCTCGCTCCTCATACACACACACACACACACACATTTACATTAGGTCTATTTAATCACTTTACCTAAGACCCTGTCTGGACAAAGAGACCAGGAGGGAGACTGGAGAGTTGAAATTAGAAGGCCATAGTTTTCACTTTATTCCTTTTTGTGGTCTTTGAATTGTTTTTAACATTGTGTATGTTTTATACTATTAATTTTTAAAAAGCCAGTTTAACCTATGCATGCCAAGATAGCACGCTCTGCAAGATGGACTATCAAGTTGGAAAAAAAAAAAAAAGAGCAAACTGCACAACAGTGTATAAAGAATTCTCACACTTACTGAAATACAGGTGCTGACACCTCCGTTATATACGTGTGGTGTGTGTGTGTGCCTAAGCTGTGCAACACACTGCAAACACCCACACCAACAAAGGCCCAAAGCAAAGTCGTGTGGGAACACGGGCAGAAGAGCAGAATGTTCCCAGTCGCAGGTATCAGCATGTGGAGGCAGTGGGCCAAGCCCTCCCTGTGTGGGTTTTCATGATCTGCACCAGAACCGAGCTCTGCTGCAAAAGGTCGATGAGCCTTTATCTTCTTGAGGTGCTGCCGCGTGTCCACCGTGAGGCTGAGACGTGCTCAGCACCGGGCTGCCTCGGAGCCCCAGCTCATTCCCAGCATGGGCATTCTGCACACAGACACACTCTGGCACTTTCTACGAAAACGATAAGCCTCTTATCTCCATTAGGGGAGAATTTAAACTATGGCCTTAAAGTTAATTCTCTTGTTTGCTTCTGGTTGCAGAAGTGAATTTGGGTTCATCCCAGATTCCTGAGATACCCAGGTTGTCAAAGACCGTAAGGAGGATGGCATCCTCACCACTGTGCACCTTGGCCTGCGAGCCATGAGGCTCCATCTGCGGGGTGAGCCTGCCCTTCTCCTTCCCCTTCATCATTGGTGGTCCTGGATGCTGAGGCGGAGTCTTTCACAGGTGATAGGTCCCCCAGTAATGGGTCCATGATCACAGGAGTGAGACTGATGCAAAGTGAAGGTCAAGCAAAACTTTATTTCTCATCAAGCATCGAGAATCAAACCCACTGGTCGGGGCGGTCTCTTGCAAAGAGGTGACCTCTCCCAGCCTCATAGACTAACTTTTATAGAGCAAAGGCCATGTGGTTGGGCCTGGCCACACACAGGTGGCCAATGAGATTGCAACACACAGAGAAAGCTGCACAGTCATGCTAGGTCACACACGGGTGGCCAATTGAATTTCAATTTACCCTAGTAGATATTTGAACTAGCCTATCACTTTGGTCAGAATTGGTGCCCAAAAGGTGGGGCCCACTCTCCTTGGTAACTAGGGAGACAGTATGTGCGCCCCACTGATTGGATGTGTCCACCTGGCCTACCCGCCCTTGTATCTGGACTTTTCTACCCCGGACTGGTTTCCCAGACTTGTTTTTAAGTAAGTTCCTCTGGGAGGAGCAGAGTCAATCTAAGTTTACAGCATAAACAACAAAATGGCTCCCTCTGGCTAAGTAGGCCTTTACAACAGGCACGTGGCTTCAGATCCGAGGGAAGCTGGGTATGTCATTCTTAACCATAGTCAGGAAGTGCTGGCCCTTCTGTAGGGTCCGTGGTAATCCTCTAAGGTCTAGGGGTCAGCCTGAGGAAAGGAAAAAATAAATTAAGGAAAATCAGAAAGATGGCGCCATTCCTCTGCATTTTCTGCCGTTGAATGACCCAGCTGTTCCTGGCGACTTGAGATTCCGGCATACAGCCACTCCCTGCGTCATTTAGCACCACCTTTGTCTTTCACTGCCCCTGTCTCTCACTCTTGCCTGTGATGGCTCTGAAGGAATGATCACATGGAAGCTTCGAATACTGGAGAAGGAGAGGGATGTCTCATTCCTTGGAAGAGCTGAGGGCGAAAATGAGGGGGACTGGATTACTAGAGCTTCTCCTGCACAAATCCCATAAGACGGAGTACACCTGATGTATCACAGGCATCTCATGACAATCTTTCTTGTGCTTATCCAAATGCCGTGGATCACTGACGGGTTCAAGAAATACTTACGTATGACGTGAAATATTCCACTCGGCTATAGCCCTTGCTGAATGAAGGTGGGACTACCCTACAGCGTCAATGCCAAAATTCCTAGTCAGGATCTAGTATTGTCCACAGTGGGTCTGTAAGTCTCCCAGGACTATGAGCATGGTGTGTCGTTGGGATCAAACACATTTTTTCTTCTAGAAAGAGAGCATCTATCTCATTAACTTCTTAAAAGGAGAGAGTTGCCCCACAGTAAGTCGAGAGCATTCTGTTGAAGGGTTGTATGCTTCATAATTATTTTTGATCAAATGAAAGAAGAAACTTAGGTAAGACAAAGTCCTGCATACATGTACATCATGTATATTATGTACTCAGGTAGAAAGTACTGAGTGTGTGTGTGTGTGTGACTGGTACACAATTATTATTTTATTTTGGTGTGAAATTCAGCTATGTGCACTGAACGTGATTAGTTGTTGCGGGAATGACTTAGTGTTTTCACTTAACTGGCCAATCACATCGGCTAGAACTCAGACATGAAGACGTCTCACTTCTCACTTCTAGGAGCAATTTGAATATAAAATATACAGTTATTCTTAGCCAGGCACGTTACTTATGACAGTTGTCACCATTTCTTTTTATATCTTTCAAACTTTAAACACCACATTTGTTTAGAGTGTTTAAAAATAAAGCCTTCTTTTCCCAGGTTCAACTAGGTGATACTTCTGGATTGAGCACCTCTGGAAGGCTGAGTGGTAACCATCTGACACACAGCAACTTTAAAGCTAGAAGAATCCCAAAGGTGAGTCGGTCAGGACACACTAGGTGAGGCTGTGTTAACAAAATTCACCAATACTTGGTGGCTCGGAACAATAGCGATGTTTGTCTTCTTTTCATTGCTCATTCTACAGGTCCATTCTGCGTCATTGGGGCCCTGCTCCCCCTTATCTCCACTAAGGGGTGCAGGCCGATGGAGCATCCTGGATTCACCTGGAGGGTTGCTTATCACGGTGGTTGTAGAAGGAGAGCCAGCAAAGGACACACTGGCTCTTCAAGCTTTCTGCCTCCAAGTGACACATAGTAGATGTGCTCACATCTCACGGCATAAGTTCCTGGCATGGCCATTGCCCAATTTCAAGAGAATGGGAAGTACAATCAACCTTACTGGGCGTCCAGAGGAGTACAACTGGGATACTGCTGAGCAGCGGATTGACGGCCATATCAGAGCCCGTGTTGCTTTATTTTAGAAATGGCTAAAGATCAGAGAGTTTGGATAATGCAGGTAAGCTCGCTAGCTGGAATTTGGGCAGCATGCTGAGTAAATGAGGAAAGAGGTTACTATTAAGAAGTGATTATTGGAGGGATGCCTGGTTGGCTCAGTTGGTTAAGAGTCTGCCTTTGGCTCAGGTCATAATCCCAGGGTCCTGGAACTGAGTCCCACACCAGGCTCCTTGCTCAGCGGGGAGCCTGCTTTTCCCTCCCTCTGCTGCTCTCCCTGCTTGTGCATTCTCTTTCTCTCTCTGATAAAATCTTTGGGGGGGAAAAAAAAGACGAGATTATTGGAAAATAAGAAAATATGATTAAACTTAATATTGACTAAATGACTTAGAGCATGTTTAGGAAGGAACTAAGTTGTTCAACTTTCCAGTGTAGCCATTAACATACCATCATGGACCCTAGTGTAAGGTGTTATGAACTGAACTCCTTCCTCCCCAGCCCCAGCGGGCTCTGCAACCTTGGGCGATCACTCAACTTCCCCAAGTCTCAGTTTCCTTTTCTCTGGTGGGACTACTGGGTTTGCAAATAAGCTCTCCTACTGAAAATCTACACAGAATATTGAATGCTTGGGACTTTTAACTTTTCTTTTTGTTTCAATAGAAGAATCTGAACTTGATATCCAGTGAGTGGGTTAGCAACTTAAGCTTATTTGCAATTCTAGCATCACTTCGTAGACCCCCAGTTTTTATAGCGTTATTATAACTCGGATAACCTAAAGTACTCTCAAGGGTTTTCCCACTCCTCAAAATTAATCTGCCTCATAATGATTTGTGTAAGTGTGATACAAAATTGAGCTGCTGTTTTTGAAAGTATTTTAAAGTCATTATTGAAAAATTGTATTCTGTTCAACAATATCTGAATATCTGATGAAGTGGAAATAGCATATAGGGCATCGTGGGGTGGTAGAGATTCAGGGATCCCTTTCTAGGCTCAAGGGCCATCGTTTGTCCATGAGAACACTAAGAAAGCATTTTAGAGATTTTATTTATTTATTTGAGAAACATAGTAAGAGAGGGAACACAGCAGGGGGAGTAGGAGAGGAAGAAGCAGGATTCCTGCTGAGCGGGAAGCTTGATGCAGGGCTTGATCCCAGGATCCTGGGGTCATGACCTCAGCCAAATGTAGCTGTTTAAGCTGCTGAGGCACCCAGACATCCCTAAGAAAACATTTTATTTTATTTATTTATTTTAAAGATTTTATTTGTTTATTTGACAGACAGAGATCATAAGTAGTCAGAGAGGCAGGCAGAGGGGGAGGGGGAAGCCAGCTCCCTGCTGAGCAGAGAGCCCGATGAGGGACTTGATCCCAGGACCTGGAGATCATGACCTGAGCCAAAGGCAGCCGTTTAACCTGTTGAGCCACCCAGGTGCCCCTAAGAAGACATTTTAAAGCTATTGATTACTTAGGAAAATAAAACGTTGCCAAAATGTAGAGCTTTTAGACCAAAAGTTTCTAGGTTTAATATAGAAGAAAAATAAATCTGAAATAAACTTAGATGTGTCATATATATATATGTATACATATGTATAAACACATATATACACATATGTGTTTATACATATATATGACACATCTAAGTTTATTTATATGTATGTTTATTTATATGTTTATTTATATTTATTTTATATATGTACGTTTATTTATATTTCTATATATGTATATATATATATACCTTTGGTTTTCCCAGAAAACATTTTCAAGACAGAGTTTAAAGGGATATTTTATAGAAACAAAATAAATGAGTGATACCATATCTGATAAAAATTATGACACGTTTGGATTATATTTGAGTAAAAATCCAAGAAGCGTGCGATGCGGAATTTCATCCTCTCTCTACTCCTCTCCGCAGAGGCTCTCAAGTCAGGACTCCCTGCTAGTTTCATTTGCATTAAGTAGACAGTCTCTTCTGTCATCCACTGAATGAGCCTCCTCCTCCGTTCTTGTCCCTTGGCAAGGGGTCAAGTGATTGAGAGCCTCAGGTGGCCAGCTGGAGGTCCTGACGCCTCCCTGATGCATTTTGCACAAGAGGCAAGAGGCTTCATGAGCGAGGGAGCCTTCCAGAGCCAGGGAGGAACATGGGGTCTTTGAAAATGCTCTGAGAAAGAACACTGAGCAGCACAGTCTTGGGTGTGAACCTTCTACAACTCTGACCAGAATTCTTATTTGCAAGACAATATTGGAGGGTACCTGGGCATTTTTTTTTTTTTTTGGCATTTCACATTTTTAAGCAGTTATTGCAAAGAAATGATGCAATAATAAAATGACCCATCAAGACAAACGCAATCATATCGGAATTAAATAAGACCAAATGAGGTAAAGAAGCAAAAGTGCTTTGTAAACGTTTAAGCGCTGCACAGCTATTGTCCTTTTGTTATGATTTGACTCGCAGTTTTGATTTCCCATGACTTGAGAGGAGATTTCGTTCGGCTGAAAGCAAAATTAATCTCCTTCACCAGGTAAAAAGGGTTCCTCATTCACCTCACAGACCAAGCAAGAAATTGTGCTGCCCAAGTGAGTGGGCTCTCTCCAGAGCTGGCTCACGGGACGACTTGGTCAGTATTGTGAGGAACAGGTTCTGCGCACGCCTTGTCCTCCTGTGACGACTGTTCCGTCTTTGCTTGGCCTTTAGGTGCCACTCACGAAATGAAATCACATTTGTGGTTTGTTTCATGGTAGTATCTCAAGGTAGACAGGGCGGGCAATACCATCTCCATTACACAGGCTGGTAAGTCAAGTCTTATAGGAGCTAAGGGATCCATCAAGATCTTACAGACACTAACTGGCTGGTAGAATATCAGACCCCATTATTCTCAATCCACAGTTGGTACGCTCTCAGTACTAATACTGAGTACTCTCTAGTCCTAGTACTCAGTACTAGTACTGAATACTCTCTCAGTCAGGTAGTACTGATTGTCCCACCTTGTAAAGCCTCCCGAGGGCAAAGAACAGGGCTGATTTGTTGGCCTTTGTGTTTCTGTGTCTTAGCATTACGGTCACCCAGAGGATTCACCGCGGCAATGTCCACTCATGGATTATGCTCAGGTTATGATTTCTTTAACCTCTAAAAAATTCAATGTCTGGGGGAGGGGAGAAATAGCCTCACTCAGGAAGTGCTTATCTTTAGGGAAACTCTAAACTTCTCTAAAAAGGTGGTGGCGCTTGAATTAATGGCAGAATTTTTCATTCCATTGGACACTTTATCATCAAGTTATTCAGTTGAAAGAGATCTTTTATACTCCAAAGTCCAGGAAATAAAAAAGTACCTCATCTGTCAATGAAACATATGAAATCGAGCATGAGGTTCAGTTAACATTTGCCACTTCAAAACGTTTCTGAAAAAAAATAAATCAACAATTATATTTAAAGATGGGAAACAGCTTAACTTTAAGAAAAAAAAAATTGTAAGCATCTGGCAGGAATTTGGATTCATCCTCTTGCTCTTGACCTCTGTATATTCGAGCCCTCCCTCAAGGCCACCTTACGCCCTAGCCACAGCATTTGATCATTTACAAACTGGGGCTATTGCTTACACTCTAAGGAAGTTGGATTTGAGACAAGGTGGGGCTGGAATAAGCTTACCCTATTTTCCAGGAAGGAAGAGAAGAGGAAGGTGGAAGAACCTTAGCCAGAATGTCAGGAACTGGACCTTACTTGGGGACCTGGTTACTGAATCTGGAAGGTGAAATGAGGGTTTTAAGAGACCGAAACCGAATCTGTTCGTGGGAACTAGAACACAAGTAAGGAAAGATGGCCTCTTCTCTGATCTGATTTCCCTCACTGGAGAGACCCTGAGTTCCTGCACCAGGATTTCCCAACATCCTTGAGTGAGAAATGGATGGTCTGAGGAAGTAATGGGCAGTGGTATGTATGGGGGGGGGGCGTTGGTGGGGGGTGCACATGAAGCAACCATCGCAGAGGGCCAGGGAGAAACTTGAAACCAGAGGGCTCGGTCCGTATTTGGTTTGGGACCCTGTGTCAGCAGAATAAAACTGGCCTTTTGGTCGTTGAGGTAGAGGGAGAGGTTCTGAGTTCACTCTGTCAGCTCTCGAGCAGGTGGCTGGTAGCCTCATCACGCGGGTGGTCCTTGGGGAAATGATGAAAAGTAGCCAATGACACTGGCCGGAGAGCTTGCTGGGGACACTGCCATGGTCTTGGTGCATGGGCCAGCCAGGCCAGGATAGAATGAGATTCTTAGGTGGATTTGAATATCCTAACAGTGCAAGCAAGCCCAGGTGGGTCTGGGCCAGTGGGCACCCCACCTGGCTCTGATCCAGCTCAGAAGGAACCGATCAGGAACCTACCAGCATCAGGCATCTCCAGCGCATGAGGGGCAAGGAGTGTCACGCAGGGCACCAAGGACATTTTTCGTCCTCACGGTCAGGGAGGATGCAGAGAAGGACATTCATGGCAACTCCCGTGGTAGCCACAAAACAGCAGGCATTGCTGGGAGCAGTGGACGGGGTGATGGATGATACCTCAAGACTTGACCTTCAGCCTGAAAGAGACCATTGTAGACTGAGAGAAGATACGGCGGGAAGCAGATGAGCTAGTGCGAACTGGCAAATTTGCTTCTCTGGCCCTCAGTGGAGTGGGGGTGGCAAGAAAGAGGAGCTCAATTATGGATAGATGCAAAGCCCTCGCTTTCTTTGCACATTTGGGAATGCTAACTACATTGGCATCGCTCTATGTGTGTGCTCTTTTGAAACTAGGAAGTTAGGAGGTAGATTTGGTGTTAAGCCACGAAAATAGGGACCTCAGTCCTGTAAGATTTCAGAGAATTATGAACCCAGTTGAATATTGAATAAATGGATGAAAAAACAATTGGAGTTTGAAGGCTCGTTTACTTTTCTAAGGTTGATGAAGGAATCAAGGTTCAGTCATAAATCACCTGTGTTGAACGCATGGAAACTAACGCGCCTACTATGTGGGGTTATGTTTGTGTTTGCGTATCTATACTGTACTATGTGCGTTCAGAGTATTAAAGGAGTCAGAGCTAGAGCAGAATGAGGGCTTTCTCAGGCAGCCTACAGCTTGTCCAGCCAGTCCTGTTCCCAGAAGGCTCACCTCCACTGGAGATTACATCCCTCTGCTCTTTCTCTCTTCCCCATGTTACACGCTACATGATTAATAAATGAATGAATTCCAGTAAAATTAATTGAGACCCTCCTGCTAAAAAATCTTAATTGCAGAGACCAAAGAAACTTTATGGACTTGCAGTATCTTCTTAAAACTCCTTAAAAGGGAGGAAATATGCATTTGAGGGATTTTTTGATTGATAGCAATAAATAAAATCACCAACTTGGAGCAATGGTTATGGTCTGCAAAGGAAGCTAGGTGGGTAGCAAGTTAACGTAAGGCTAGCATTGTTCAGAAGGAACGCAGCTTAAAACAGTGAATAATTCTGCTTCTGGCTTTCAAGCCAGTTCTTACATTGCTGTGCCCTGAGTTAACACGGTTAGATGAAGTCATACTGTTTCATTGAATTAGGATTTCTGTTATAAGTAGTCAAATCCCTTCAAATGCCTTTCATCAAAAGGCCACTTTATTCATATGGAGGTGACCTTTATTTTCTCTCTTCCTTCCAGGAGAAGGAGAAATAAAGAAATACAAGTTGGCTTATCCATCTTGCCCTGGCGAGATGGCTTCCCTTCTGTGGTGAGTTAGGACGCAGCCCTCCCTCCTGCACACCGGTGTAGACATTCTGTCACACAGAAGCCCGGCCAGGCAGGGTCAGTGTAAGTGAAAGTGGGGAGATTAGTGAGGGATTTTTAAAAGCACCAGAGAGGTATTATTAATCCTTTGAAAGTGTGAGCCTTTCTGATACGGCAGCCGGACTCCTGGGGGAACCCGCAAAGCATTCTGCACCCTTGATAAGGAGAGTGTAAAGTAAAATGCAATGAACTTAATGACCCAGAAATTATTATTAGAGGAAATTAATACCATCTTCAGGAGATTTGTGTCACTTAACAGCATTTGAAAGAAGTAAAGATTCCTTTATATCAAGCTGCCTTTCATTTTAAGTATAAACACATGCGTTTGCATTCTGTCTCATGAAGATGAAAGATCTGGCTTGGAGTCAGCAAAGGCTCTTTAGCGTTGGAGCAGGAACCGGGTGGCCGTGGCGGGTGGATTTCGGGGAGACGTGTGCCTTCTTGAGCTCTTCCGCAGTTCTCAACCATCCTTTAACGTTGGGGGCACACTTTTGATCCTTTCCAAAGATCATTTCAGTATGGGACGCTTGGCGCGGGCAAAGATTTTGTTGCCTTGTTCTCCTCCGTGGCCCTGCAGTGTGACACAATACAAGCGAGTGTGCAAAGAACCCACCTGTCCTGTCTGCGCACTGTCTCCCCTGTCTGCGAGCTGGGGCTGGGAAAGGAGGCTGCACAGGGGCTAAGATGTGATTTCCCTCAGCAAGGCTTCCCCTGGTGGCTCCCATTGTTTCCGGGACCCTTGGGAGGTCACCTCTGCGTCCTTCAAGTGCTAAGACCAGGAGATTAATCGTGTGTCACGTTTGATCTGGGCTGGGGATGGAGGCCCGTCCCGCTGGGATTTTCCTGAGAACGCTCAGCAGCCACGGCCCGTAAGCCCTGCACAGCAAACAACGCCCTTTATGCATAGAATCATGGAATTTTAGAACTAGAAGAACCCACAGTTATTGTGTTGAAACCCTCCATTGTATAAACGACACTCAAGCAAGAGAGATCAAATAATCTCATCAATGCACACAACTATTTAGTGAGAAACCAGGCATTTCTTACTATTACATTAAGGTTGTTTTGTTTTCTTTTTTGCTTTGTTTTTGTTTTTCGTTTTTGGAACCCTATCTTGACTCAAGTTTTTTTTTTTTCTTTTTTTTTTTTTTTTTGGTTTGTTTGTTTTTTTAAGATTTTTTATTTATTTGACAGACGGAAATCACAAGTAGGCAGAGAGAGAGGAGGAAGCAGGCTCCCCGCTGAGCAGAGATCCCGAGGTGGGGTTCTATCCTAGGACCCTGGGATCATGACCTGAGCTGAAGGCAGAGGCTTTGACCCACTGAGCCACCCAGGTGCCCCTTGACTCAAGTTTTAATTAACTTTCCCAACAGAGTGATCAGAATTATTTTCTATTATATTTAAGCTATTTCAAAATTTACATTTTTCTATTTACATTTTCTATTTTTATTTACATTTTTCTATCCTGGAAAGCGAGATTACTTTGATGAGAAGCAGGGTGGGTCATACCTTTGGAGAGCCTTTCCAGGATCCCTGAAAGACCTGAGCACCTGGTGCTTTGGGATTTACCACTGAAACCTTTCCCTAGAGACCTTGTTCTGAAGGAAAATGAACAAACCTCCAATGCTTCTTCGTCCTCCAAAAGTCCCTGAGAGGATATTGGGTTTTATACAAATTAGTTAATTTCTTCTCCATGGAATTTTGTAGATTTTAGGAGTGAACCCACATGGAACAGAACCAAATTTCTTGCTAAGGCATCTGAAGAGTGTCTTTGTCATAACAAAATTAAGCCAACATATAATTGTCATCTGCTTTATTCTTATGGAAATCGAACATTAGCATGTGTATAATTGATCTGAAGTCCAGACACATCAAAAGCCATAAATCTATGTATCTAGGTGCTTTTAATCTAATTATAAGGAACTACATATGTTCTTACTCAAACCTTGTGTTTGCTTTAATTTTTTTTTTTTTTTTTTTTTTTAATGAGAGGAAATGTCTTTATTCCATGCCCCTGCCCCCGGCTTTTAAAAATCTCTTTCCTCTTCCCTCAAATGACCGGAGCTCCAGTCATGAGCCTCTCTAGGGCCCTTGAACCGAACACTTATTCTTTTAAAAATCATCAACACAGGGTCTGTTGCCAAGTGGAAAAGCCGATTCTTCTCTCCATGCTCTCGGACGTGTTTCTTTGTGGCTCTGCTGGCACAGAGGCGAGGCGCCGCGGAACCGGGTATTGAAATGACACGAAGAGGACTGCTATTGGCTACGGTTGATTTCAGAATTCAAGCAAATGCACCCAGGACGTGGAGTCGGGATATTCAAACATAAGCACATGAAAGATTGTAACTGTGACCACTTTATGTCTTACATGAGATCAATAGAAACGGAGGATATTTGCTTTATTATCGCAAAGGACATGTAAATTTCTTCTAAACTAGGGAAGTAAACTCAAAAGTCAACAAAAATTAATTGTAAATAATGTGTGAAAATGTGTGTTCATTAGACCTACATCTATCGCTAGGTATTTGGTTCTTCTTTCTTTTTTTAAAAGATTTTATTTATTTATTTGTCAGAGAGAGAAAGAGAGAGAGAGCGAGCACAGGCAGACAGAGTGGCAGAGGGAGAAGCAGGCCCCCTACAGAACAAGGAGCCCGATGTGGGACTCGATCCCAGAACGCTGGGATCATGACCTGAGCCGAAGGCAGCTGCTTAATGAACTGAGCCACCCAGGCGTCCCTTGGTTCTTATTTCTAATGACAATTACAGAATAAATAAAAATTCTTACATAAAGGAGGATGACCATAAAGGTAGATGTATAAAAAGAAGGGCTATAGAAATGTCAAATTCAACATTCAGTTTTTGGGGTTCCTTCATGTGTTTGAGAAGTATATGTAGTTCTGTGTTTTATGCATAATATAAAAAAGGCGTGTTTCTATAATTTCGTATTAGTATGTGGGAACAATTAATATGCTGTAAAATACAACAAAATGTTTACTGCGTGTGTATAATTCTGTGAAAGGTGAACAGGTACTGGTTTTCTTAACTTGCTTTATTAGTTGTGGCTAAGGTTTTCTATGAAGAATGAATTATTGTGTTTTCTTTCTGTATTGATGCTTTCCATTTGACAAGGGAAGCTTCATGGAGTTAGGACGCATTACTGGAATGCAGAGCGAGTATTTCAGGTTATGTATACATGGATGTCACAAAATGTTCATTGCTCTCACACCTGGTGGTTCTGCATATGTGCGAGTGTGTACAGGCATGCACACACATGAATGTGTGGGTGAAGAAAAAAGATGTTTCCTTTTGGGACCACATGCCAAAACATTTTTAGTAATAACTTATATAAAAAATTTGCATTCCTAAGATTGATTTAAAAACTCTCTTTGATACCCAACTGGTTCACACTGTATGTGGATATTGAAAATTTTTTAGCAAAACTTTTTTAGCAAACTATTTTTAAAATTTTAAGCCAACTGTTAAAATCTAAAAGTCTATATATCCAACTGTCTCTTGACAGTTCTTACATGACAAACTAAAAATGTCTTAATTAGAGAATTTGCTTTTCTCCACAAATCTGCCCCTCTCCTGATCTTCCTCATCTCAGCAAATGACACCAAACTTCACTGAGCTGTTCCTACGTATTTTTAAAAAAGATTTTACTTGTTTATTTGAGAGAGGGAGAGAGAGAGAGCAAGGGGTGGGGGGAAGAGAGAGGGACAAGCAGATCAGGCGCTGAGCTCAGAGCCTGATGCGGGGCTCAATCCCAGGACTCCGAGATCAGGATCTGAGCCTAAATAGAGTTGGATGCTTAACTAACTTGAGTCATTCAGGCGTCTCTGTTTCTATGCATTTTTAAATTTAAATTTTGTGTATGTGTGTAAAGGGGTGTGGTGTTAGGCATAGTTACTGGAAGTTTGCCATATGTGGTCCCAACATACACCATGAAGTTCCTGTTAAGAGGGAATCTTTGTGTGGAGACAGAAAGACTCCAGGAAATTTTTTCATCAGCAGTGGTGCTGGATCCCAAATGCTTAGTATAGACATGTGTACATTAGGATCTCCTAAGCGCCTACGAAGTGGTAGCCACCCTTTTAAGCACTGGGGCTACATGGGAATTGATGTACAGTAGCTTGAAAAAACAAAACCCAAGAGATTAATCTTTCAATCTGGTTGTAGTCAGCTCCACTACTATAATCTCCTATTAAAGACACAGACACAAAATTGCTAAATTTGTTTCTGGCATTGAGAATGTCTAATTTTAGGTAGAACCAATTAAAAAATTAAAAATAAGATGAGGAGAAGATAATCCAGGCGATCTATTAAGTCAATATGAAGTAGCATGGCTTATACAACATATCTGTATGTACATACAGGAGGAAGAGAAAATAAAGGAATATAGCAAACTTAAAACACGCGGGAGAAGTGGTAAGCAATTTGATGCATTTGGTATGGCTACCTATTGGACACGACTATGACCATCTCTTGTCTCTTTCACTCAACACATGTTTATTGAGGGCCTCCTCGCTGGTCAGCCTTGGTCGAGGTGCTGGGTAGGAGTAAAGGTGGGACCAGGCACAACCTTGCCTTCCTGGATTTCAGGCAGGATCTACTTGATCTCATGATAGGATCATTTTCTGAATTATTTTTTACTTTCTGAAAGCTGGTATTTCTTCTTGTTTACAGGGTGATCGCCTCCTATATATGGCTGCCATGACTCATCACCATTTGCCAAACCCAGGGCGGCCAGGCCAGGATCAGGCCTATCCCAACAGTGCTTGTAAGAGCCCTTGTCTTGTGAAGTGGCTGCCCCTTTGGCAAGATCTCTGGACCTGATCTTATGTCTTGACCTAACGACTGGGCATGGTAGGTATTCTACTCTTCTCGGTTACCCACCAGGGCTTTTTGGAAATTTGAAATATTGTTGTTCTCAATCGTGTGGCTTGAGCCTTCAAACCATGGAGTGGAGTTGGATGAGCTTTGAACTGGGGACCAGAAAACCAGGCCTTCGCCTGAGTGGTGACCCAGAGCTGTGTGGCTCCAAGGCTTTAGCCCATATCTTGACAGGGATACAACAAAGACTTAAAGGAACTTTCAGGATCCCTGGGTTTCATTTAGCTCTAATTCCTCTTTTTTATCCAAACAATAGTACATGGAAGGAAGAATCCAGTGACTTTCAGATGCTCTGAAGAGCCCAAGAGCAGGGTGTTTGCTCCCACGGCTGTCTTATAGGTGTGGATGCGTGTCATACGCCCATGATGAAGTGAGCGCTGATACTTACATTAAAACCCTTACCCACCTCAGTACTGTTGGACAATGAAATGTCCTATCTAAGTTTATCACAGAAAGTTAGAGCAAGAAGGGATTTTAACAACCAACCATTCACCCCATTGTTTGATAGATGGAAAACCTGAGGTCTGAATGTATCTAAGAGAACCGAACTCTCTTGACTACAAATCAATGTATCATACTGCCCTCTAAACTTAAACTGATAGGCTAGGATTTTTAAAAAGTAAAATTACTGATGGAAATACTTGAAAAATGGTATTGTGCTCTGCTTGGTTTCTTAGATTAGTAACAAACTTTGACTCTTTTTGAAAACTCGGGAATATATCATTATGAACTTGGTATAGTAATTAATTGTACATTCTCAGGAGCCAGAGCTGGGTTCAAGTTGAATCATGGCTGTATCACTGGTTGCATTTTGCAGTGTAACACACTTAACCTCTCTGATGCTCAGTGCCCTAGCCTATAAAATAGAAGTACTAATCATTGGTACCAAACTCATTGGGAGTTTGCGAGAATTAAATAAGATAACATGCATGGAAAATTCTCAGCAGGGTGCTTGACAGGTAGTAAGTGTTGGGTCCCCACTGGATATTGGCATTATGGTTATTACTATTATAATTTGGACTGTCCTTTGAGAACTTGTTAGAATTCTTAACCGTCAGTGTAAGCACAAGGGGCTTTCCATAATTTCTCTTAAATCTCAATCACATACTCCCTCCTTAAGGCACCTCTTTTTCTATTTCCTTGTTGATGTATGCCATCTTGTTTGGTTTGAGTTTACCTTGGAGCCATACTAAGCCAGGATCTGTAAAGGTGTCCCTTTGCTGAAGGTGTGGTGGCTCACGGGTTACAGTCTGCACAGCTCCTGGCTTCAGCCCTTCTGCACTCATGTCCTCCTTTTTCCAGAATCCATAGGCTAACATGTGACTTCCCTACTTCATGTAGCCCCTGGTTGACTAATTTATTCTGACAGTTTTCGTGTAATTAAAATCAGTTTTTAATTTAAAACAATCAAATTGGTTTTTAATTTAAACTGACAGACTTTCTCTTGAATACACCTAACTGTCAGGACTTTCTTCCTTTGTCTCCCTGGAATGCTGGTGAATTAATGTTCCTTCTTGTTACTTTCAGCCCCATTATTGGATTACGTTGGACTTGGAAGAACTACATTAAATTAATACCATAACACCTGCAGTGTGTGCCTCTACTCTAAAAGAACTTCCTTTTTCCTGTTTTAGGAATTTGCTTTGTGCTCTGCTGTTATCAGGCCAGGCTGCTTCTCGCGGATGTGCATGTGCCTTCCCTAGCTGAACGTCACACCCTCTGTCTCATAGGACACTTTCAGTCTTCGGTACCGTGAAAGCCCAAAGCAAAGGCATCAGAAGCCCATGTAAAACCCTCTGAGTACAGCTTCTGCTCTCTCCTACAGAATGAAATATTTCTATTTTTTTTAGAGAGAGTGCCTACAAGCTTGGTGGTGTGTGGGGAGGGGCAGAGGAAGAGGGAGAGATAGAATCTTAAGCAGGCTTTACACTCCGTGTGGAGCCAGATTTGGGCCAATCTCATGACTGTGAGATCATGACCGGAGCTGAAATCAAGAGACCATTGCTTAACTGACTGAGCCGCCCAGGTGCCTCTCCCAAGAAGTAAATAAACAAGCTTCAGTACTTGGGCTTTGAGGCAACTCTTTTGGTAGTTGACAAAATGTTTTCCTTTAATTCCCATTTTTCTATATTACTTTAGCTAGTCAGGATTGACAGATCAGCATGGTGTCATATATAAGTACCGTTATTTGTGTGGCATTGTGGATAATGAGGTGTTTCCTATAAATGTATTTTCCAGGTCGTGGGAACTTATCATTTTAGGTAATGAAACTTAAACATTTAAGTAATATTTGTTGGAATGCTACAATACAATATGGCTCAAGATCTATAATATATGATTAATTCATACAAATGGTTAAGTGGAAAGCAATGGCTAAGAAGAGAGACAGGAGCCCAAGTGTCCAGGTTCTCATCCTCTTCACCACTGACCAGGGGTGTTGGCACCAACCCCAGGGATACCTGCTATTTCACATGTTTGGTTTGAAAATGAATGTGACCATCGAGGGGAAGCACTTACGATGTGCCCAGTGCTTTATAATGCTCAAGAACCATCAGCTCTTGGTGCTTTTATTTCTATAGTTAACATTTTTATTTTTATAAATTGGCAAGAAATACACATAGTCCACTAGGTGGACTAACAGCAAGTAATTCAGAAAAGGAAAAATAGAGTAATAATCATTTGAAACTACGTTCACAAATAACGAAACATATTCAAATAAAAATAAGAAGAATCATAATGTGCCACTTGTACTAAAAAGTTCGGATTGGGGTGAGGGTAGGTGAGCCCTCGGCTGCGTGAGTCGAGGTGGGAGGCTCGTACAATGTTATTGATGGTTAATGTAGCAGTATTTGCAAACCATGCTTTTGACCCACAATACAAAATCAAGTTGCTATCATCCTATGTTACAGATCGTATTGTAGGAAATTTCTCACTTGGTTATCTATATCTGCCTTGCTAATAGCATGGTTTCTAAATAAATTACCTCACCCAGTCAGGTTCTATCTTCACTCCTTATTTCTACTGAATTGGATCACGGTGAGCCACATCGCATCTAGTCAGGAATGGTAGTGAGCCTTTTGTTGATTTTCTCAGATAGTCCTAGATAACTGAGCTGAACGTGAGCGTGCAGAGATTTTTCACTGGAGCCATTTTTAGCCCTTGAAGGAAGTAAGAGCATAATCTTGGTTATTGAGATCTCTATTCTGCAGATGGGTCCAGTTTAGAAATCTACATAAAAGTCTTGACGTTGGGACGCCTGGGTGGCGCAGTTGGTTGGACGACTGCCTTCGGCTCAGGGCGTGATCCTGGAGTCCCGGGATCGAGTCCCACATCAGGCTCCCAGCTCCATGGGGAGTCTGCTTCGCTCTCTGACCTTCTCCTCGCTCATTCTCTCTCTCACTGTCTCTCTCTCTCAAATAAATAAAATAAAATCTTTAAAAAAAAAAAAAAAAAAAAAAAAAAAAAAAAAAAAAAGTCTTGACGTTCGTGTTTGTTATATTTCAACTGAAGAGATGGGTTAGGAGCACTGATGGTACAGAGTATATGGCTGCAATGTGTTTCTTGTGTGCACCCTTGAAATCCAAGACAAGATCATGAAGCAATGTTTTGGTTTCAGCCTCTACTTAAATGATATGTGTGAGCTCCTTGAATTTGGATAACCAGCCTACTTAAAAGTAGAGTCTCTTATTACTTATTTGTTCATATAGTGGGAAGATAAGAACTGTGTATTGAGTGGTTATATTATATTTCAATTTGCCCTGTTTCCCCTAGGACTAATACTTATTTGTGGATCACTGTCAGTTCCTAGTGAATAGTAAATATTATATACATTAACATTTAAGTAAAAAAACCTTTTATTTATGAAAACATGACTTTCTTATGCACTGACATAAGGACACTTATAGTAATCACAGCATATTCCTTCCAATTTACACGGTGGATCACAAGTAGCCATAAGCTAAGTGAAATATCTCTTCTCCTGTACTGTGAAAATTCAACAAAAAAAGAATGCAACTGAGCACTCATCCCTCATGTATTTGCTGCACATAACCCGGGACTTAATTTTTATTCTGCACATCAGTGTACGCACCCAACTATGAAGCAAAATGTGTGCAAGGGTGTCCCGGGGAAATAACTGCTCTTTTGCCTTAAATGTTATTGATGTCATGTGACTTTCAGCAATATTGTCTAATTGAGGAAACATTCAAGAATTCCCTCTGCCCTTCTCTCTCCAAGCATATTTGTCATTAAGGTCGTTACTGATCTTCATGTCTCTCATCGGTTACATGATTTTTACCCCGTTCTTTTGATAAAAGTGAAAATTGGGAGGATTTCTGTAATCTTGGTCTCTTCCTGCTCTTAGCAATTTAGTCAGTTTCATGTTGAAAATCAGCATTTGATACTGGTTCTGTGAAATCTTTGTGAGCTTACCCAAGATGTTACTCTGAGTTGTTTTTTTTTTTTTTTTTTTTCTTTTTGAAAATAACAAGAAAAGCTTTGGTGACTTCATGTTTTTATCTGAAGTGTTTCTTACTGGATAGCATACCAAATAGTGCGGTAAATAGATGATTCCACAGAAATTTCCACTCCTCCTTCTTTTGTTCTTTTCAGCTGCTTTTATAAAATCTCACTTGTAGATTCTCTTGTCCTGGCACATCCAAATTTATATTTCAGAGTCCCATCATCTTTGTTGATATTAGTTATAGAATTTGTGTCTCTGTTTCTATTATTATTTGCAAACCCTAGTTTAAGCCACCGGTGTACATCATAAGATTATTGTCCTAGTGGCAGTTAAATGCAAATAGAAAAATGAAGTGCAAATCGTATGATGTTCGATGAGATGATATGCCCTGTAATAACTCAGTATGAGCTGAGATAACTTAAGCAAAGCCATTTTTGTAATGCGTGGGCCTACAGGTGTGTGTGTGTGGGTGTGTGTGTGTGCGCGCGTGTGGGCTCATAACCTTTAAAGATACACTAGTTCTAAATAACCCCAAAGGATTTTTTTTAAGAATCATGATTTTTCTTACATTTAGGATTGGGCCTACCGATGTGGTAAAATGGGCTTTTCCTTTGCATCTGCCAAGCTAGCTGCAAGCATTTCATAGGCTGAGGTGGTCTGTCATCATCACCCTGGGCACTGTTTCCTTTCCACTCTTCATGGTTCTTCTTCAGCTGGGTACTTTCTACCTCGATTCCTTTACTTCTGATCTATTCTTTATCACCTGGTTAAGGAAAAAAAAAAAAGGAAGAAAAATCTCAATTTCTGCTCTCATTAGCCTTATTTCAGACAATAAAAGAAAGTCATGGTGAGCGACAAGGCACAGCACACTTTCATGGTGCGCCCTGCCAACAACGTGTGCTCGGGGATCACCGTGATGCCCATAAGCCTACTTGACTGTGTGATTTCATCTCAGCTGCCTTTGCCGGACATCTGAATTTCCCAGTTAGAGCGCTGCTTCCTCTCTGTGAAAGTACACATACCTAACATCCAACTATTATTCTGCTCAATTTGCAATCTATTCTCTGACTCATTCAAATATTTACTTGTTAAATAGGAGACTTCTTACTATTGCTTTGCAAGTATTAGTTCATTTAATTTTCGGAATAAGCCCATGAAGTAAATGCTATTATTATGACTATTTGCGGTGGAAGAAATTGAGGTGTAGAGCTATTAACCAACTCCCCCAAGTTTATGCACCTAATGCGTAGAGGAGTGAAGATATGAACTCAGACACATGTACACTCTACAAAGTGCATGTTTTGAAGCATGACTTTATGGGATGTTCATTCCATATATTTTTTTGGTAGGTACTATGACATGCAAGGAAACGAGAAAACAATGAGGGAAATTAGATAAATGCACCAGTAACTTAAATCCATTAAGGTATAGGATATGGATGGGAATAAGTATTTACTTCAGTGACAGCGGGATCTGGGAGTTGGCAGGGAGTGTTTAAGTGGAAGGATTACGGAAAGGTGTCAGTGGAGGAGATGCTCTTTTTGAATAAACTATAAAAGATGGATTGACTTTTAACAAAGATTGGTATTTAGGGAGCAAATGTTGGAGGGAAGAGCCTGCAGGCAAAGGAAACAACATGAACAAAGCCACAGATTTTGAAATTATAAACCAAGACTGTATGGGAGACGACAAGTATTCTGTTCAGTTGAGATCATGAGACCCACAGTGGTGGCTATGCCCAAAGAGAGGGATGAAAGGTTTAGGGCTTGATTTGTAAACATATTTAATTACCTTTCCTATCCTTTTCTAGCTTAGTCCCCTGTAGGGAAGAAAGAAGTGATTCCTGGGCTCCCAAAAGGAAGCTATTCTGTGTTTCCAGGGAGCCCTCACTTTGACCCTAGAAATCTCAGTGAGCTTACAGAAAACTCAGAGATGCTTGCGTGCTGATGTTTCTGGAAGCCAGCGTTGGTGTCTGTGAGGGGCAATTGTTGGCTCATGGGATTAACATCTCATGCAAACGTGATGATTTAAAGCTAAGAGACACTGTCAGGACACATAATGGGTGATCTTATTTCCTCTATTTTTTCATTAATAAAATAATTGCTTGCTTATAGGCTATCAGCCAACACATACAAGAACAGTTCCTAAACCAACAAACAGGAAATCTGTTCTTAGCTGATAATGAGCTCCTGCTGCGGGTCCATCCAACCTGTGAGCTCTGCACCTGGATCTTGCGACCTGACGCATCACAATAAAGGCCTTTAGCCCCAGATTTGAATCAGACTTACAATGGTTAAAAAGGGCCTCATTCTCTGAGACATTAAAAAATTAAGCTTCAGAATTGTTAAATAGACAAAATCTCTCTCTTGGTAAGAATCCTCCCTGGAAATACATGTTTATATGTGTAAGTGAGTATGTATGTGCATATAAATTTCAGGAATCTTCTCAAAAAAAGCCATTAGAAAAAAAAATAATCCAACTTCTTGTAGAAAACATCCCTGGCTAAAATAAAATATCATTTAGACCCTTAAGAAATAATTTTAATTTTACTAGGTTTTTTTTTTTTTCTGCATGAAAGTAGAATCAAGTCATAAATTTTATATAGCTTAACTATTCTAAGCTATATCTGTATATCTATATAGTTTAAGTTATTCTAAGAAGTGCTTAGAGGTAAACATGTCAAACATGATGTTTGGTGCAAGATCCAGGAATTCAGAGAAGTCTGGGCTGGAGATAGGAGGTTGGTCTTCCTTTAGTATATAAATGGCCTTTTGAGCCAAGTGAACGGATTAGATCACTCCAAAAGAATGTTCTATAAAATCAGGAGAAAACTCCATCCACAAGATGATTTAATAAGCCAGATTGAACAAATCTTTCAATATCAAGTGGGATTGGCTTAAAATATCTAAGACATATTACTGCTAACTTCAAATTTTATAATATTTATCATAGCTAAATAAGGATTCTTAAGAGCACATTGGATAGTTTGCTATATACTTAGCAAGCTCTGAAAAGCAGCTTATACTTACAGTGCCTCTTCAAACACTGTACTTGGTGTCCACAATAAGTGACAGATCATCAAAACCTCACTCATTGTCACTTAAAAAAACATATTGTCATCAGAAATAATATCTAATTGGTGTTCGAATTCTCATTTCTACAACTGAACTACAGTCCTTTAAATGTATGTACATATCATGAAACATTTGTGCCTGTATCTACACATGTGGAGAAAATGAAGCTCAAAGAAGCAAAATAATTTGTCTACAAATGGAGTGATATATGTGAATGTGCTTTATATATAACAAAACGCTGTAGAAAGGTATCAATCATTCTTATTATCACTTTGTGCATGGGTTAGAGCATCTCCCTGAAACCACGTGTGAAAAACCCTACTGATTATTCATATGAAAATGTCCTTTTGTGGTAAACAGCATGTCATCTGTGGACTGCTCAATATCAACAGTGTGTTTGTATAGAGCTCTTTGTAATACGTGGAAGAAAAAGATCACTTGTCTAGAGAGCACTTGGACCCCGCTGAGCAGTAAATGAGGAACGAGGTGAGACCTCGCTATTCTGAGAACAGCGTGTGGAAGACAACACACACGTGAATTTGAAGAGCAAAGCATGAAGACTCCAGAACAGATGCATGGTTTTGCTCAGTGCTTTTCAACTCCTTTGCTACTGCCATCCTGTTCTCCTGCGGACAATCCAGGGGAAGCATGGTTCACGGTGTGGGGGATGGCACTCAGTGCTACCACGGTGCAGACGGTGGGTGGTGGCCACTGATACTGGAAGAGTCCTTTGATCTGGTGTCTGAAGAACCAGGTTCTTGTAGTCACTCGACGTGTGAATGAGAACCATTCTTCCTATATTTGAGTCTCTGCTGCATCACTGGCTAAGGTAGAAATGACTTTAGGTTGGAATTCAAGTTAGCCACCTGGCCCAGAAGGTCGTAAAGGTATGCCTGCATTCTTTCTGAACTGTATATACATGTAGGCTGGGCTTAAAATGGAGGTCAACTTACTCTGAGGGTAGAAATGAAGAAAAAATAGAAATAGACATTTGTTGGGGGTGCCTGGGTGGCTCAGTTGGTTGTAAGTCTGCCTTCGGCTCAGGTCATGATCCCAGAGTGCTGGGATCGAGTTCCGCTTGGGCTCCCTGCTCGGCAGAGAGCCTGCTTCTCCTTTTCCCTCTGTCTGCCGCTCTGCCTACTTATGCTCTCTCTCTATCTTTCTGTCATTAAATAAATAAAATCTTAAAAAAAAAAAAAAAGAAATAGACATTTCTCAAGGGACGAGGACAAAGGGAGCCTGGATTCTAACAACTGGGTCCATATAGTCAGTGCTGAGGCAACTCTGAGAAAGATTTGTACCCTGAGACACCCTTAACCCACGGCTTACTTGATTTTTTGCATTCAGATTGTGGCAAAGCCTAAGGACTAAGAACGGATTTCGGGGAGATTCAAGTGTTCCTTCTGTTGGTCCCAGGAAGTCTCTGTAGGACACCCACGAGGTGATGCCAGGAAGTGGAGAAAGCCTGAGATTTGGTCAAATCACTGAGAAATTCTCAGTCTACGCAGGGTGATGAAAACAGCACGGAAGGCCAGCACACTGACCCAGGGTTGGTGTGGAGGCCGGGGACGGCTCATGAAAAGCACCCTGAGTGCCTAGTACTGAATCCACTGCCAGGCCCGAGAGAGACCTCGGTAAAGGCGCCCGCTATTACCCTTCCACATTCTAATCTAAAATGAGAATAATACCCATTCCTTCCTACCTGTGAACATGTTGTGTAGATTAACATGATGGAGATTGAAAGGTGTTATTTAAATATAATATGTTATTAAAGTATTATCATTCTAGTTGCTGGTGATTATCTAGAAAGCTTTAAATCACCTGGTTATTTCCGGGATTCAGTTTTCTTTGTCGGTTGCTATTTCTCCTTTCAAAGACATAACATTTCTTTGTCACATAGCATAGACTTTCTGGTTTTAGTTTTGGGCTGTGAACACAAGTCCTTGTTTCACTTGAATGCATTTAGAATTGTGGTAGCAGGGTTTTCAGATTTGCTGTCATCATTCAAAAGGGACAATGTCGGGTATCTTTAGAGTAAGTTTTCACTTTATCTGCAAATTTTTATTTTTGGGGGGCAGAGTGAAAAATTTGGTCAAGGCCAATTAAAATATCACATCATCATTTAGCTACAGATACAATGAAATCTTAAAGTAGAGATTACTGGGCCTAGCACTTCCATATGCTTCACGTATATCTGCATGCATTCTATCCATTCTATCCATTAGTCTCTTTATTTCCCAGCTTTTTAAACTGTGTGCCATTCCTTGGGCAGCTGTTTTCTTTGAAGATATTTCTCATGCAGCAACTCTGACCCAGAATTTTTTTCCCCCCTCTGTCATGAAAGTATCTGTAGAAAGTAGAGACTCTTGTAGTCCGGGCCATTGAGAATTCTTTGTAGCCCACGTGAGATGCATGTTCACTTTCCAAAGTCTGTTTTGCCTTTTGACCCCCAATTTAATCAATACTGGATTGTTTTCACTTCAACTTATTGGGTGGTTGAAAGAAGCATGATAGAATGTTTGTTTACTTCCTGAGCCGAGATATTCCTGGCTTGTGATACTAGTCAGTGGTGAATGGAACACGGAGAGGGGGACCGAGGGAGGACACAAAACAAGAGCATACCCTTTCCCGTGTGTTTGAGAAAGCATGTTTAATGTTAAATTTTTAGAATAGTCCTCAGGAATTTTTCCCCCCTTAATTGTGCTACATTTACAGACTTGACAAAGAATCCAAAGACCCCTTCACACTTTGAACTTCTATTTCTCCTTCAGTATCAATCATTACTTTTCCTGAAAAAATGTCACTCTACGTCCCTGCAAAAGGCAGGCTCTTCCCCCTTTTAGAAACTTTAATAAACCTTGACACTCTAGGCACATTTTTTTCCATCGGAGTGACTTGGTGGCTTGACCAGCAGACGCATGTAAGGGGACAGCTTAAGTTCGAGAGAGTTCTGTTTCATAAGAACCACTTGTATGATTCTCCCACCGTATCCATGTACTTGTTGACAATTCATAACAAATGAATTCATTTAAAGAGCAGTAAACCTACAAATGAATTACTTTCCATGCTCGTCGACTCTTTTTCTTTTTTCTTTTTGAAAGAATTTATTTATTTATTTGACAGAGACACAATGAGAGAAGAAACACAAGCAGGGGGAGGAGGAGCGGGACAAGCAGACTCCCCACAGAACAGCGAGCCTGAAGTGGGGCTCGATTCCAGGACCCTGGGATCATGACCTGAGCCCAAGGCAGATACTTAACGACTGAACCACCCAGGCGGCCCTGTTGTTTATTTTTTAACATGTGGTGTGATCTTCCTTTTGAGCAATTCACTGTTAATAATGCTACATAGAAATCATTGAGAGAGAGAGTGGGGCATCCGGATGGCTCAGTTGGTTAAGTGTCTGCCTTTGGCTCAGGGAGTCTGCTTCTCCCTCTCCCTCTGCCCCTGCTCTCTGTCTCTCCCTCTAATAAATAAAATCTTAAAAAAAAAAACACTGAAAGAAAACTTCCCAGTATTAGTGTTCAATTCAACATTACTCTGCTCTCCCATGCTATTAAGGTAAAAGAGAGTCTTTTATTTATTTATTCATTTATCTATCTATCTATCTATCTATTTTGTAGCTATCAAGGCTGCTGTTATCTACACAATACTGGGCCACACAATGCCCCAGACGCCCCAGGCGATGGGAGCCCATGGTGCTGGGTGGTGTGATCCCCACTCCCTTCACTGCTGATCCCTGTCCAGCCAGTCTCTTTTCTTATCTGCTGGGGAGGGATTTCCTGACCGAGCCACGCCGCATCCCCAGCAGAGCCTGGGCATGTAGCTGGGGAGGTGCTGCTCACGGGAACAATGGGGAACTTCCTTATCTCTTCCTCTGCTGTCTCTTACGGCATTCGAGTTCTCGGCCTGCCAGCGTTCGCCGTTCCTGCTGGGAGCAGGAAAGAAGAAAGCTGAGCACCACAGCCAGAGTGGGAAGGTCTAAAATGGCTTCTGGAGATTAATCTGAAATGACACTGTGGTGCTCAACAATTCACGAAATGGACAATTTTGCATGCTTCTGGCCTGAAACGTCTTCATTGGGAAAGAATCCCATTTTATTGATGGTTACTCTACTGTTTTATTTATTTATTTATTTATTTTTAAGATTTTATTTATTTATTTGACAGAGAAAGATTACAAGTAGGCAGAGAGGCAGGCAGAGAGAGAGGGGGAAGCAGGCTCCCTGCTGAGCAGAGAGCCCGATGCGAGGCTCGATCCCAGGACCCTGAGATCATGACCTGAGCCGAAGGCAGCGGCTTAACCCACTGAGCCACCCAGGCGCCCCTTATTGATGGTTACTCTAAATGAAATAAGTGTCAGAGCAAGGGATGAGTGGACCCTAACGGGCAAATGAACAGTTTCAGTAAACAATTACCGGCGAATAATCAAGAAATGCGAACTAGTAAGTGACGCAACGTTCAGTCAGTAAAGACTCTCCCATGACTGCTTTGCAGACAGTTTTCCCTTTCCATGTGGAAAGACCACGTCAATGAATGAACACTCACTCTTCGGTTTAACTGGCACGCTCACTTACCAACTGTTGCTCATAAATTAGGATTCATGGAACATTTCTAAAAATCTGTCAAACTCTCCAATTTTAGCAGGCAAGAGTTTGTTGAGGCAAACCCGAATGCTCAGTTTACTCTGTGAGTTGAGACGCTGAAAAGCTGGCGGAGTGTGATCCCGGCGGCGGCAAGCTGCTATTTATTAGAAAATTGTGAGGATATGTGTGATTCTAAAACTGTCTTTTCTCTTTTTAAAATACACTGTTGTTTAAAAAAGAAGCCTGGACCTTCAGTGCGAGCACTCTGTCATCTTAATGTGTGACAACCTATACAATAGCTAAACCAAGACCATCTCCTTCTTTGCCCTTGAAATTCCTGTCTCCTTTCTCCTCCTTACTCTCCATTCAAAACACGGCTTCCCCAAGCTAGTTACCCCACTATTTTTGCCATACTAACACTTCAATCAGTCATGCTTTGTGTGTTCCTTCTATCTGAAATTGCAAGATCCAAATAAAAAATTGAAAAAAAAAAAAAAAGGGAAAAGGACAGGCGCCAGATTGGGGTGTCTCCCCCCCCTCGCCCGATGCCAAATATCCAGATGTCTGGTGTTAGATCTACAATCTGAATGAGTGACCCAGTTTTCATTTCATCTGGACATCAGGATTGGAGAGGGAGAGAGAGAGAACATAAACCCCTTTGCTTGTTATTCTTAGAGGTCCTCTTCTTGTTCAAGCAGATGACATCATCCTGTTCTTGGCCTCCTGTCTGTTCTTTTCCCTCTCTTTGATCTGTTTTACTGTGTTTCAGAAATTACTGAATGATGAATCAATGAACAAATTCCAGTTACTTATTAAACTTCTATAGAATACATAGTACGGTAGAAATCTGGGAAAGGAGGGAATTCTGACTTGCTCGAGTTTATATTTTTAGGATCTGACGATCAAAACATCAAATGACTCAAGAACATGATAATATTATATATTTAGGGATGCAAAACAGTGTAATTTAAGCTGAATACATAAACCTGGGCACAGAAGAAGTTTAGTTTAAGATTTTTTTTTTTTAAGTTGCAAATTACAGTTACTGTTGGTAAAAACAGCTGAGCCGTTACTTACAGTAAAACTAGATTTTCAGTCCCTGGAAGCTGGAAGTTATTCAGAGGAAGAAAAAGACAAGAGGATTGAAGTATTTTTAGGTCTTTTCCTTGCTATAGCATAAAAGTATTGAAATCTTAAGAGCTTATTTATTGTGCTATTGCCTAATCCAAAGCCATGGGAGTCATTTACCAGTTGGCATGATGGCTAGGGATAATTCTATGATGGGTTGATCAGTGCTGTTCTCCTGCTTCTACGCCCTTTCCTTAGGAGCACAGAAGGGAGAATGTTCTTATGGTTATTTTTGCTGACTTTCTGCTCTGGGGATCTGAGCACACTAGAAGGCAGACAAGCAGAAGTACTGGTAGACTGATTCTTTTTTTTTTTGTATTTTAAAGATTTTTATTTATTTATTTATTTATTTGATAGACAGAGATCACAAGTAGGCAGAGAGGCAGGCAGAGAGAGAGGAGGAAGCAGTCTCCCCGCTGAGCAGAGAGCCCGATGCCGGGCTCGATCCCAGGACCCTGAGATCATGACCTGAGCTGAAGGCAGAGACTTAACCCACTGAGCCACCCAGGCACCCCTGGTAGACTGATTCTTAAGGTTTCCTTTCTAACATGATACTTCACGATGCCCGCTCCCTCATGCCCTCCTTCCTCTCTTCTCTCCTCCTTCCTCCCTCTCCTTTCTTCTTTCCATTCATGCACGTCACCAGGGATTGAGAGGAGAACTAACTGTGCAGGCTCCTCTCTGAGCGCCACCCTGTCCCCTCCCCCCACAGCGTAGCTGCTCGGCACAATTCAGTAGAAAACAGGCGCTGCAGAGTCTCCAATGGGGTATTTATTTTAAACCAAAAAAATTTGGGGAAGATTGTATTCTCTAAGTTTAATAGAGAGTGCTCATTTGACCTCACCTGATGTGTATGAGGGATTAAGTCTGAAAAATGTAGCCCATCTGTCGGTGGCACCTGTCTTGCAGTTTGGAAACCGTTGATGGCTCAGTCTTTTTCTCAGAGGACATAGGGAGCAATTGTTGGCTGTCACTAGTAATCTGTGTTGTAACACCTTCACATGAGGTGACCTCAGAGCTCTTTCTGACCTTTACCATCATGGCGGTGGGAGTGTTTAGACCCTGAAGGGCCTTTCAGGGCAGGTGGTGAAATCTTCTTTGGTGAACCCGACAGTCAGCTGGACATCACCTTCCCTCCTTCCCTGGAAGGCAGAAAATGTCCTGGTGGAAGATGGTCCTCTTGTCTCTGGAAGTGGGTCTACTTAGGAAGGTCAAATCCACTCTAAATTATACTTATGTCTCATCTGTCCTCACCACGTGGGGTCTTTCAGACAATTATTTCTTGGGCAAGGCCTAAGGAGAAGAGAAAATCCAAATCTACTCTAGCCGTAATCATGTCTTTGCAAGTCCAGGCTTGGACCTAAACACCCTAGCAGAGATGCTACAAACATCTTGTAGAATATTATTTTAATATTTTATTTATTTGACAGAGAGAGAGAGATCACAAGTAGGCAGAGAGGCAGTCAGAGAGAGAGAGGGGAGGAAGCAGGCTCCCTGCGGAGCAGAGAACCCGACGCGGGGCTCGATCCCAGAACCCTGGGATCATGACCTGAGCCGAAGGCAGAGGCTTTAACCCACTGAGCCACCCAGGCACCCCTATTATTTTAATTTTTTGACAGACCAAAGTCTGTTACAGAATGACTCATTCTGAAGATTCTAGAACATCCTGGTGACTGTTTTCTTCCTAAAAAGCAATGTCAATTCCTCGAAGTACAGCTTAGGCTGGTGGTTCTACTTGTATGGAGAAAACATAAATAGTTAATATGTATATGTATGTGCATATATATCTATGTGTGTGTATGTGTGTGTGTGTGTATATATATAGATAGATATATATGAAGTTTGTAAAGAGTGAGTCTACCTAATCATTCTTATTTAAGGAAAAGAAGACTCAAAAACACATCGTAAAGAAATGGAGATACATTTTTAATTTTCAAAGAGTTAAAATTATACATTCCTTCCTCTAAATTGGGAGACATAAATTCCCTGAATTAAACATATACTTTCTGGTGCTGTGCAGCGTGAAGTCGGTTTACTTCCTGAGGAAAACTCTGTGGTGTGTTAAAGCAGTAACTGTAATGGCCTAGATTCGGTCTTATGCAACTACAGAAAACCATTGGGTTTGTGCCTCCTTCTTACGTTTTTCTTTCAAAGGAGCAGAGTCACTGGCTGGTGGATTATGGTGCAAAGAGAAGCACACAGAAGACTTAAGTTTTTACTTAAGTGAAAACAAAACAAAACATCTGAGGGTTAACAGATCTCTGAGGCCACAAACAGCTCCATTTCCAGTTGGCTTTCCACTCTTTCTCTGCGGACGGTCTCCAGCCACAGGGTGTGAAGGGGTAAAGCGTCATCAACAACCCAGAAGCAAAAAACTGCAGGAAGTGAATGGGTCCAGCAGAGGATTTAAAAGGGCTTTTCCCCAACGGAGGGTGAGTGTTCCTTCCCACAGCAAAAAATTCTCCATCTTCCTTGAGTTAGAAGACTGCAGAGAAGAGAAGACAGTCGTTATTGTCTTCGTCTTCTTCTTTTTAATGGTAGAATTTACCTTTACATTTCATGGCAGAGTGAATACGTTTGTCATTTGGGGACTGTTATCTCTTCCAATCAGGGGGTCAGTTTCTGAGATCCTGAAGTCTGAATTAGGTGAACATAGAACATTTTCTTAATCTTTCTTCTTAGTTTTGACTAAAATGTAAGTAGATTCAGGAGTGAAGGGTTATTGGTTAAAAAAGGCAAATGAAAACTCTTCCCGAGAGCAGATTTCCCCCCTCCCCCAGTGTGATGTCAGTCACAGCTCTTGGCCTTCTGGTGCATTCCTGTGGGCCTGCACCACAAGGAATTATCCCCAGGGGCACACATGTCTTACTGTTGTGGTAATGATTGCTTGTATCCAATATTTATTTAATTTTTTTTCTCTCTATGTGGGCTATAAATATATATGTAATATATATTACACACACACACACACACACACACACACATACACACATATATATACCGACAAACAAGTTCCTATGCATTTACAATTTTTGGCCTGCACTTTACTTCTCATTGATTTTTCCAGTACTAGATAATACAACTAACTTATATTTATTTCCTTTTACTGCTGGAGGAAATCCTAAGAATGTTCAGACTCACCAGGAAAGCCCTGGTTTAGTGCTGATTGTTAATGAACCCTCCCGTGCACCTGGTTTTATGGTTGGGAAGAAATCATTTCTCTCAAGAGTCCCATTACTGTAAACCTCCTTTAAACTAGTAAGAAGATAGTGTGTAGGCAAAACTCAGGTTACTTCAAATATTTGGTCTAGCATTTGCTTTTGAAATCCGGTGGATATTGGAAGTAGGAATTCGAAATCCCCTGGGTACAATAGGTTACTATTAAATTTGCGAATGTTTTAAAAGGATTTAATTCAGATAAAAATCCTTAATTTTCAATTTATATCACAGACAGACTTAACCCTGAAAGGCTAGATTATGTGACGATTTCCTTTACCATTTGAAAAAAAGCCTGTGCTTTTTATTTTTTTTAAGTCTTTTTTCTTTTTTAAACCAAGTTTAATGGTGATAACGTCTTCTATTTGGAGTAGGGATTTAAGAAAGTGCTATTTTGGATTTACTATAGAGCTTTATTCTCTCAATTTTATTAAAAAGTGCTTCTTTTAGTGGCTTACCAAGCTCAGCTAGAAAAGTACTAGAAAGAACATACCTCTCGGCCCTGCATGTCCCAGAAAGTAATTGTTCTCTTTAAAAGGTAGTTTTGTGATCTTTGGTTCAAATTAATGCCCCATAGGTAGGGGTTTACCTTTGGTTTATTTTTGGTTAAGTATCACTTTTGAGTTTGAAATACAACAAGTTTCCTGAGAAAAGCTTGTAAAATCTTTGGAGCAGCCTTAACAGCACTGTTGACCTTGATCAGAAACATATGGGTTCAAATTTCTCTACAAATGGTTATACATGTTTGGGAGGACAGTTTGGGGTCTCACTGCACCCCAAACTTGAGATATGTGGCTTCAGGAAAGACTTTCAGATGTGGGGGAGTGTTCTCTGTAGTCCCGTGTTCACTCATCTCTTACAGAAACCCTTCGAGAAAGGTCTGGTTATTATTTTCTGTTTGGGAGAAAAAACATGGTGTGAATTTATTTTTCAGGCCACAAGTGGTCTCAATGACCACCACAAAAATTTTATTTTAACCAACGGTGTGCCCTATCTTTCCAATGGTGAAATATCTCCTACCACCTTAAGCCATTTGGTTTTTGGGAGACCTCACTGTTGACAAAGTGAGAGGTATGATTTGCTCACCGAACCTCCATTTCCTGTTCCACCATGTAAGGAATGAGCAAAGCCTGACCACACAGGCGGGTCTGGGTTCAAAGATGGCCAAGAAGAAAGCCTCACATTTAAAAACGTTGCTTCAATTCATGTTACCATCAGGCCAGCCACCAAGTAATGCAGAGATGAGTCATGGACAAAAGAGAGTGCATGCAACCATATGCTGTTATTTCCCTTTTTTTTTTTTGTTTTGTTTTGTTTTGGTTTGGTTTTGTTTTGTTTTTGTTTTTTTTCTTAAGAAAATGGTCATGAAGTTTGTGGTTCTCTTCTGTTTCTGAGGAGTGAAAATCTTCAGAGCAGGGAAACCAGACCTTGTTGCTTTTTATGAGATTACTTTATGTGCGGAGGTCACGGGAGCAGAGCCTTTCCCAGCAATCAGTGGCTCACTCTGTGCCTGCATAAGAAAATGCTGCTATTGGGGGCACCCAGGTGGCTCAGTCGATTTGGTATCTGCCTTCCGTTTGGGTCGTGATCTCAGGTTCCCGGGACTGAGGCCCACGTGGGTGTCCCAACTCAGCAAGGAGGCTGCTTGTCCCTCTTCTCTCCCCCTGCTTGTGCTCTCTCTCTCTCTCTCTCTGACAAATAAATAATAAAATCTTAGAAAAGAAAAGAAAATTTGCCTTACTTACCTACTTCCTACGCTCCTTCCTTTTATTTCCCCCTTGCTGGAATACCCCCTCATGTGTTTGTGTAGCAGATCCTTCCTTGGCCAGACATTGGATTAGATCTTTAGAGAATAAAAGTCAGGTCTATTCTGATGTTAACTCCTGATATATGAAACCTGAAATTATCTCATGGTGTTGTCCACTGGGACCCTCTTAGTCAAAAATGATGACATTCACTTTGATAGAACAAGAAAAACATGTTCCAGAAGCAAATGACATTTAAATTTCTAAACAAGCTGGCAAAATGTGATTCATTGAATTCTGAGTGTGTTTTTAGCTGAAGTGCTTCATCTGAAGGATAACAGCACTTTGTTAATTTGGCATGGTAGAAGGATTGAGGTGTTCCATGAAAGAAATTTTCCAGATATGGAAAGAATGCTCAATTATCAACACTTCATTTTTTAACTACTTTTAGGGAATATTCTTGTCTGAATGCAATTCATGCTTCCCTACCATGCTTATAGATGAAGGACAATTTTATATTTTAGGAGCCTCAGGGCCACTGTTAAAAATATAGGGAGAAACACTGAATGTTTATTGAAATTATTCATAAGAAATATATGTGTGGAATCGGATACAACAACTCAAACTTGAGTTTTGCTTTGTACAAATGTTTTCTGTCCATTTTTTGAGGAGGCTGACTCATTAGAGGAAGGATGAAAATATTTCTTTTCCTGTCCGGGGGTGGAAACCAGATTTTATGTTTGTAAGGGTGGGGGGTCCATTGTGATAAGACATCACATTCTTCTTGATGGTCATTATATACAATTTAAAAAGAAAATTATTGTTTAAGGATTTCTCTCTTCAAGAGCCCAGAGGGAAAGTTTGGAGGAGACACAGGGTGGGGTTACAGGGAGGTGTGAATGATGGCGGTGCTGGCTTGGGAGCTGTGCCAGCGGGCTCCAGCCACCATAACAGAATAGCACAGAAGGGGCCTTGAACAGCAGAAATTTTATTTATCGCCTCAGTTCTGGAGGCTGGAAGTCCAAGATCAAGGGGCTGGCAGGATTGGTTTCCAGTTTAGCCACTCTCTTTGACTTGTGGATGACTATGTTCTCACTACATCTCCAACATGGCCTTTTCTCTGTGTGCACACAATCGCAGCATCTCTTATTCTTCTTAGAAGGTCACTAGTACTTTTGGATTAAGGTCCCCAGCCTTATTACCTCATTAAACCTTAGTTACCCATCTTCCAAATAGAGTAACATTGGGGGTTGGAGCTTCAATGTATGGATTTTGAGGAAGGGAACACAATTCAGTCTGTAACAGAGCCAATGTAGGAAGTCTGGGGCTGCCAACAGACAATTGGTCTCATAGTCTTTCTCCAGCACAGAAAGTGCTTGGGCCAGTAGGACCACCATAAAAGACAAAGTTTAAGTGCTCATCAGTTATAGATGAAAGTCAGCAGGGAGTGGAGCCATTCTGTGAGATGGCCAGTTGTCTGCTGAGTGAATAGGTCAACTCCCATGGGATTCAATAGGCTAGGCTTTGAAGGTGTGGTGTCACAAAGCTGGTCACCATTTGTGCCCCCATGTGCCCAACCATTCAGCCACATTGGGTAACTGCCTTATTGCAGCACCCCAGGGAAATAGTGGCAGAGGAGATTCTCTGTACCTATCCTCTGGAATCTTCTAAGACATGATACTGTATCTTCAGCTGGGGGACAAGGTTATGGGTGGGGTGCCTTCCAGAGGTTGTACTTCTAGTGACCTTAACCATGTAGAACATCACCACAAAAGGAGAAGTCAATGACAATCCAATACTACATTGGAATGGGGTTGTGATTTCGGGGACTACAGAGCCATGTAGAACTGACAATCTCTAAAATACGAGTCCACAAAAGACTGTCATTGTAAAGATTTGCTAGAAACTGGTACTGCATTTTTCTGGCTCTGTTGTGCTCTTTTGTTCTACACAAAATCACTCCCATTATGTTCCAAGAAAGTTCACTTTTCTGTAGAGTGAAGCGGGTGGATTTATGTACTGGAAAATTTTTTTTGTTCAGATATTTTTCATGTTTTATTTGATGCTGAATAGCAAAATTTGCTAGAAGGCTGGTGTGGTTATTCTCTAACAATTTAGAGGTTAGGGGGAAAATTCCTCTTTGTCATGTAAGTTTTGAAGCTTATATATTTAAAAATATTTGGTAATAGTCATTTGGGTTGAGGATGTATCACATGCATACACACAGTGCTCTACTCTCAACTCATTTCACACACTGGCCAATCAGAAGTCACGTTGTCTGCCCGCCCAAGTGAGGTGGGGAGGCCAGGACGTGTTCTGACATGCCTGATAGCCTCTGCTGATGTGGGATGGGTTTAAACTCCAGGTTCTAACACCGAGGGCTTGATTCTGATGTCTGGCTTTTTGTTTTGTTTTCTGTTTTCTTTAAAAAACAAACAAAGAAACAAACAAACCCTGAATCTTTCTGCATAAAAAAGTTATTTTTCTAAGACATCTCACATAAATTATATATAAAATGGAGGTAGAGAGAATATAGAAACGTAAAAGTGAATAAAAGTGATATATATATATATATATACACTATTTTTATGGGTACAGCTCTCTCCACATCATTTTCCTGCCAGATTCAACCACATGTCCCTTTTCTCTGTAAACCCAGTGATGGTCATTGTTGGTGTGCCAATTTCTACTCAGTGGTAGTGAGTCTGTCCCTTGTCTGTCCCTGTACACTCCCCTTGTCTCCGTCCAACTTGATCTGCCTTACCAAGAATTGTTTTTTTGTATCTGCCCCCACCTCCAGACATGGTAAAGCTAATTGTATTAGGTTTCTAGTTAAGCAATATAATTAAAGCAGGACCTAAAAACGAGCATATAAAGAAAGAGCACTGTTGCCCTGAAAGCTAAGTGGAATGCTTTGCGGTGATTCAGGAAAAGCTCATTGGTAAAAATAACCACTATCAATGAGTCACAGGCAGGTCAACTGAAGAAGACAAGCCATAAAAATCTAGAAAGATTCGGCACTCAGATGCTTCCACAACTATCTTTGGGATCTCACTTCACTTTAAAGAAATCAAAACCTGGAAATCACAAGTGAGGTGTTACACGTGGAGAGGCTGACGTTGAACTTGAGCCAGAGGACCCGTATTCAGAGCCTGGGTTCTGGCCCTACATCCGTTCTCTGACAAGGATCGTTCATTTGCACGTTGTTAGTTAAGATGTTCATGTTGTATCTTACTCTTATTTATTTATTTATTTTAAAGATTATGTTTACTTATTTGCGAGAGAGAGAGAGCATGAGTAGGAGGGACACAGGGAGAGAGAGAGAGGCTCAAGCAGACTCCACACTGACCATGGAGCCTGATGTGGAGCTCCATCCTAGGACCCTGAGATCACAACCTGACCCGAAACCAAGAGTTAGAGGCTTAACCAACTGTGCCACTGAGGCACTGCATCGCCTTGCTCTTCTTCAGTCTATATTTTCACCAAGCAGAGGTGCTGGCCATCCTGGTCAGGAGCACTGCTTCTGTACAAAACTGACACACAGTGTTTAATCAGGAGGGATACTTCTTCCATTACAGAACAGGCAGGGGATTCAAAATGATATTGCTGGTGTGGGTTTATTGGCTAAAATTTAATAAGGTAGCCAAAAACCATTGCATAATTTCAAGGTAAGAAGAGCCAGCTTCCGATATTCACCACAAGTGAATATTTGCTGGGGAAAACGGAGCTGGGGAAAGGGTGAGTTGTGAGCAAAGAGTTTCAAAAGTACACCTGGCTTTGGGGTAAAAGGAGGTATAGTGGAGTAGATCGTATTGGCTATCGGTGGGATAATATATAGATTATTCTGTAGGAAACGGAAAATAAAGACAACCCTAGTGAATTTACACAAAGGCCAATTCCAGTGCTCGTCTTCAGGGTGCACGTATCACTGATGAAATGTGTCTGAGAATGTATTTGGGCTTTCTTCCAAGACATTAAATAACTAAAGCCAGTAGGTCAGGAGTTCTTAACCTATTTTTTTTGCTATGGACTCCCTTTGGCAAACCCTTCTCAAAGCAATATTCTTATATGCATAAAATAAAATACATAGAATTAAATAAAAGAGGTCCTACTTTAAAAATAATTATGAAGATGAAAAAAGTATATATTTGTGAAATGGTAGTCTTGATTACAAATACACAAAGTGGCAAGATCTAGTAGAGGGTCTAATCTGATGAGTACAATGAATATTTAGAGATACCTGATATGAAATAATATCGATTAATGACCAAGCATCAGACACTGCTGGTATAACTATGGTGTGTTATTGTCATCATTGAAGAAAGTGAAAAGGAAGGTACAGATTTATTTTGTTCTCTGTGCACGTTCATGGATTTTCTGAGTTCCATCCTTTGAAAGGAAGACATTTAGGCTTAGATGACTTTATGAAGTGTCATGAAAAGTTTTGAATGATAATGACTAGTTGGAAGCATTTGGAAGATTCAGTAACATAGAGAGTGACCAATATATATCTTTATCCCGAGGTTTTCAGAGTATTTCAGGAGAGAGAATTTATGAGACCTACTTTTCCTAAGCCAGACATTTCTGAAATGTTGGAAATTTTACAATAAGCATGTATTAGTATTAAAAGAAGAAAATAATGTGAAAAATAAAATTTTTAGAAAGTCTTGTATTTTGTAAGAGCACAAAGAAAGAATTCCTATCTCTCCATGAGGAAGTACAACATGTATATAACACATTATATTAATACCAGTTGAATACTCCAGAGTAGATGGGCTTCTGATAATACAGAGTGATGCGGTATTAACAGGGCCAAATTAACATGAAGCATACCAGCCAATGCTTATGGCGGTGGTAACCTTCAACCATGTTATAGCAACAAAAGCCACAACAAAAACAGAAGGCTGGAATCCTGTATGAGGCCATTTAGCTTAAACAGAATGATTCTGGAAGTTTAGAACTAATGATCATGAGTAATTAAAAAGATTTCACCCAAACCATTTGGATTTAAATTCAGGAAACTTCATTGTTTCTTTGTAGTCAAGAAAATCAGCATTCTTTGAAATAAAGAAGATGACCTTTGTTTTTCTTTTTTTTTTTTTTTTTAAGATTTTATTTATTTATTTGACAGAGAGAAATCACAAGTAGATGGAGAGGCAGGCAGAGAGAGAGAGAGGGAAGCAGGCTCCCTGCCAAGCAGAGAGCCCGATGTGGGACTCGATCCCAGGACCCCGAGATCATGACCCTGAGCCGAAGGCAGCGGCTTAACCCACTGAGCCACCCGGGCGCCCACGACTTTTGTTTTTCAAAGGACAAAATATTTTAAGGATATTCTAAATGAATTACTGGCGGGGTTCCAGAAGGTTCCATTCATCCCACCGCATTGAGAATTCTGAAAGTTAAAGCAATTACCTCTTTGGATACATAAAAACAATATATAGGAATAAAGGGCAGGGGAGTGAGGGATAGGAAGCAAGGAACAAAGGAGGAAGAAGAGAAAAGAAAGACAAAAGACAGGATCTATCTTTCCATCAATAGCGGAATGGTAACTAGATGATAGTAGTTTTTACCTGTAGAATACTTAGCAGTTTTTATAACATTCTCTTTTTGTGGGCTTAAAAAACAAAACTCCAGTGATGTATGCACATTTATTGAGCTTTCCGTTGGAGACGTTTGTGCTTCGTTGTATGTAGGATTATTATCCCAACAAGAAAACGTTAAACACAAACAATTATACGCCAAGGGGGAAAAAATCAAAGGAGACTAACCAGGATGGCAGGAGGTCTGGAATTGATGCCATATATGAAATGACAGGAAGAACTGGAGAAATTTAATTAGACAGGAAAAGGATTAGGGGTTACAGGGGTAGTTTATGGAAATAGTTGAAAGTTGTCATGCAAAATAGGTTGAAAAATTAACATCAAAGAGTTAGTCAGACATATTGCAAGTCAAGCATGCAACACAGGGATGACAATTTTTGTAAAGTGAACCAAAATAATAACTTGCCTCCGTGGACATATTCGAGGAAAGACTAGAAGCTAGGATCACAGGTTTAGATGCAGAATCACTAAGATCCCTTCCGGTCTTAGCGATCTCTGGTTCTTTGGTGATTGGCATGGACTGCAAGAACATTAAGATGGTTGAGAGTTCTGCTTTTTGAAAAGCCCCAATGCACTGTTTCTGGACCTCAGATTCATCGATGTAAATTTGTAACACACTCTCTGATTCCCAGGCTTGTGAACAAAGTGAACAGTAAATGTCTAGATCCAATAAACCTTGCACACAACAATCCCTAAATGAAACAAATATGTGTTAAACAATAGGTGTGAAATAAATTTTTAGAATCTGAGGAAACTTAATACATGGTTTTAGAGTCATCACCTAGGACTCAGGAAGTGCCAAATATCTGTACATATAATTTTAATAAATAATAAAAATCCAGTTACAGTCAGTGTCTCATGAAATGGTTTGTAATTGGTGACTGAGAACTTTACTTGAATATTAATATCAGCAATGAATTTCCAAAAGTGATATAATCAATGAATTATATAAATCCAGGCTGGGTTTATATAAAGTGTACATCTAATTATTTGATGCAATACTTAGGTAGGTTTGACATTTGCACTATCTGGTGTTGGTTATATTTTATATGAGTTTATGTAGCCAAGTACTCAAATATTGAATTTATTTATTTCTCAAGGTTGAATAACAGACTAAAGTTTTTGATGATTTGATGATGAGTCGAAACAAAATTGTGATATTTTTGGGCTAGACACTGATAGACAATAGTGTAAAATTTTGAAATTCTAGGGGCACCTTTGTGGCTCAGTTGGTTAAGCATCTGCCTTCAGCTGAGGTCATAATCCTGGGGTCCTGGGATCAAGCCCTGCATTGGGCTCCCTGCTCAGCAGGAACCCTGCTTCTCCCCTTTCCTCTGCCACTCCTGTTTGTGTTCTCTCTCTCTCGAATAAGTATATAAAGTCTTAAGAATTTTTTTGAAATTCCATTAATGTGGATATTATTTGCTTATCAATTCAGCTCCCTAAATAATAACTTCATATTATTTCAATAGCAGTACTCAGACTATCCAATGCCGGTTGAAGAGTAAGGTCACAGTGCTGAGATTCAAAACGTGTCAGATGTAAAACCATCAGGGATTTGGGCAAGATGAAAAGACGAGACTTTTGCTGTGACCTGATGTAGCTGAGTAACTCACAAAGTCACAAGTCAGTTTCTGACTATAAAAGAGACATCTGATCAGATTGTCATGCTCTATGTTTAATGGAGTGTTGCAAGGACTTTGACACAAACCATTACCCACTATTTACTTATTCAAGGCAGAAACCTACTGGAAAATTGAGTGAAATTATCCATACTTTAACAGCTTTGAGCAGATTGCATTATGATCAAAATTTCTAAAACACACCCTTCTGAAGACATAGGTATTAAATACTATTGAGTTCTGTTATACTACTTTAATCGTCATGTTTTACAAGATTGCTTCTCTCCTTGGAAGAAGAAGTAACATCGTGTGATTGTGGGAGAATTTAATACCCACAGTTGGATCTGTAATTTGTCAGTAGTTGTGTTATTTGGAGAAATACTGTTAGTCCAGAAAGCCAGTTAATTTTCACACCATTCTTTTCTCAACAGTCCTGTTTTATTTCCAAATTTCCAACATTTGTTCCTTGGGTTTTTTGGACAGAGTTCCCTAGTAAACCAAAATGAACATTTCTTGGGTTTCAGACTAATCAAAAGGAAACTTTTCAAATAAGAAATACAGAAACTCTGACACTCAGTGAACTGTTTATATATATAATCAGTTAACATTACATATCTCCTTTGATTTACGATGGGGTTGCATTGTGATAAAACCATCACAAGTTGTAAATATTGAAAGCTGAAAATACATTTTCTATACCCCACTTACTGAACACTGTAGCTTAGCCTAGCCTACCTTAGATATGCTCAGAACACTTCCATTAGCCTGCAGTTGGGCAAAGCAGCTAATGCAAAGCCTGTTTTATAACAAAGTATTGAATATCTCACGTACTTTCTTGAACACTGTATTGAAAGCAAACAGAATGACTGTATGGGGACAGAAGGGTTGTTTATCCTTGGAATCACATGCCTGAATGGGATCTAACCTGCTCAGCACCAGGAGAGAGGACCAAACCACATATTGGTAGCCCAGGAGAAAATCCAAGTTCACAATTCCAAGAATGGGTTCTACTAGATGCATATTGGTTTTGAACCATCATAAAGCTGAAAAATCCCAAGTTGAACCATGGTAAGTTGGGGACCATCAGTATATAGAAATGTGTTCTGCCTCGGCCTATTGGTGCTGCTGAAAATAAATTAGAAGTGTCTTCTCAGGCCCTGCAAGGCCATAATGATCATAAATGGAGGAGAGCATCAATAAATATTTATGTGGAATTTTATGAGGAAACTTTTAAAACTTAAATGTTTTCCAAAGATCTTTTTATCCACAAGAACTAAATAAACTGGTTTCCTGACAAATGTCTTGTGTATACCGTATTCTATTATATTGTCCTTTATTAATGAATATAATGTGCAGTGACAGATTTTGAAAAAAACTTTTCCTGTTTTCCTTACTAAATATTTCAAAACTGATGGCATATTTTTATTTGCTTTAACGTATTTTTGAAGAAGAGTTTTGCAAAAATGAACCAATTTAGTAACAAAGAACTGTTCATGATCTAAAAATTAATCATTGCTACCGTAATCTTTGTCCCAGAACAATCCTTTGATTTTAGTTTCCTTATCAGTTGCAAGTCTGGCACACATTGTAAGATAAAATTAATTTTTTCATCATACGGTCTAGCAGTATCAAGATGGGGCCTAAGGTTAATCATATCAGTCAAATACCCAACTTGAGAAAAATTCCACTGGAAAGCTCTTCAAATATCAGCAATGACATTTGAAGTAATTGCAAAGCTCAAGCACCAATTTAAATGAAAGTCTACCCCCCTCTGCTATCTTCTCCTTCACTAGTTGAATATTATAATATAAAAAGCATCATTGTGTTATCAGGTGAATTAATAATGTGATATTTTATTGATTGCCTATGTATTCATTTGAAAATTCTATTTTCAGTTTAAGGATTTTATGGCAAGACCATTTCTAAACATGTAGTGTACAAATTCCTAAAAACTATTGTTTAAAAAATATATTACTTAAAGGGCCATCAATTTGGAAGGACCCATAGGTCTTGTTTGAGCCCTATATTCTACTTCTAAAGTGACAGTAATACCAGAATTCCTCAGATGGTGTCACCTAATGAGCCTTCAAATGGTCATGAGGGCCATATTGTGATCTCATTATCTGTCTGGTGGTTTAAAGGCAGACCACTGTCTTTTACTCAGCACATTTCAGTAGACTGAAAGAGAGTGGGTGGGAAGAAACACACTGAAATATGACTTACCTTCGCGACTAGTTAAGGCTTCTCATACGAAACAACTTGATAGGTGTTTAACAGATACGATGTTTGATGAAGCCATGACAAAACAAACTATTTTTATACTTTTAGTATGTTAAGAGGCTCCAGTTAGAGATTGCATAGGATTTTGTTCATTGACTGAGAATAAGCTGCATACAAAGAAAGGAAGAGTAAAACGGTCAGTCCCAGATGTAGAAATTATACAACCAAATGGAGAGGAAGAAGAGTGAACGTGAATAGCACCACTTTAAAGCCATGTTGTGTGGAACGTCCTGGGTAGATGTGCACCCATCAACTTAGCTGTGTCTTGCATTCCTCTGTGACCAGAGTCTGGGAAAATATCCTCTCAAATTCAGGTTTTCTGGTTGGACCCATCCTGGTTTTGGTTCTTCATTAGTGTTCATCACCCACTGTTGAAGTGATAATGTGGGGGACTCTACTTATTTATAAATAGTATTTGATGTCTTTTATGATTACCAAAGTAGAATGTGCTGAGAACACAACAAATTAAAAATGGAGAAATGTGAAAGTAAAATTTAACACAACCATCAATCTACCACCAAGGGTTTTGTCTTGAGGCAAGTCCAATATACAATTATTTTCTTTAAAACAATTCTTGAAGAATGTATTATTCGTTTAGTTGTCTGATCCTCCAGAAACCCCTGACTTTTGGTGTTCTATCTAGAAGGCTTGCACAGCGGTCAAGATGCTTTCAGGTGGAAACGCTAATACCTGACTTAGACAAAAGCGGCTCTGATTTCTTCACACAAGATGGTGTCCTCATAGCTGCTACAAATATCATGAACTTCCACAACCATATCTAAGGCAGGAAGACAATGTGTCCTGCAGAGAGGGATGTCTGTGGGATAGGACAGCAGTTCTCTTCTTATTGGGAGAAACATCTTTCCAGGAAGGTGCCCAAATGACATCTCCCTACTTTGTCAGAATGGAAACATGCACCTGGTCCTAAGCAAGTCACAGGCCAAGTGAAGCAGAATTAGCACAGTTGGCTTAGGTGACTTAGATCACCTTTCCTTCATGCTTTGGAAGTGGGAGAGAGTGACACTTCCCCCACAAACTGGGTTTCTATAAACTGAGGAAAAAAGGGCAAGAGGATGCTTATAGAAAACAGGCAGTATCTGCCATAACTCCCCATTTCAGCTCAACAAATGGCCATTAGAATCTTGTCATGATTCTTGTTCCCATCACTTTATCTAACCATAAGGGCCACATTTTTATTTCCAGGTTAATTTTTCTTTAACACATTAGAAAGTTCTTCTGAAACTTGAAATGATAACAATATCTCAGTTGATTTTTTTTTTCACAGCTCCACATTTTATATTGTCCTACTTACTAATTTTAAGAAATGGAAAAAAAATGAATGAATGAGAGACTGAACAGAACCTCTAGCTCTAGAAAGGATTTACAGTATTTTACATATCTATGTATATTTTATAAAATAACAAATATTAAAATGACAGACAATGGAAATTTAAGGATTGAAAAGTAAAGTACTGCAGACATAAAATTGATAAGGTCACAACACAAAAGATATGCCAAAATTCTATATATTTGCTTGGAGCATGCCATAAATTTTGCTCTAAATTGCTTAGAAGTCAACATGTAGAAGGTTGTCCTGTCAGTTATAAGATTTCTCCCATGGGTTCTCACTGAGATCACACTCTATATAAGGAATCTCCTCCATTCTTAGAATGAGCATTTATTGTAAGTCTCTTTTTAAAGACATCTCCTAATATTACAGTTTCCATAACCTCTAAACAGAGACCCTTTTGAAAGAGAAACAATGATATGAACCCAATAGGTATCCACTGGGACTATCCTTTGCTAACCATGATGTATGGTTGCCCTCTCAGTATCAGAGGGTGCTATCACTTTAAGGGAAACATCTCTAGTCTATCTATTCTTTCTCCTAATTTTCACAAGTTGTTTCAGTTCTTTGGTATTCTGTTTAAATCCTCTAGCCCTTGGGCACCTGGGTGGCTCAGTTGGTGAAGGATTTGACTCTTGATTTTGGTTCAGGTCATAGTTTCAGGGATATGGGATCGAGTCACACCTCGGGCTCCATGTTGGACGTGGAGCCTGCTTAAGATTCTCTCTCTCTCTGCCCTCCCTACCTTCTCTCCCTCTCTGAAAACACAAAACAAATAAAAAAACCCCAAATATAGCTCTTCATTTACCATTTACCTTGGCAAGTAGCCTTCTCTCCAACTTCCGGTATAAAAGGAAAATGACTTAGCATAAGCTCCTCCCACATGGGCTCTCTTTTCTTTCTGGCTGCCCTTGTCAAACGTTCTTGTGTCCTTCTCTCTTGTTACAATGTAAATGGACCTTGGGTCTTTCTTCACCAGTATCACCTCTATGGCTTGAACTTGGCTATGAAGGTAAGGACAGAGTTTTCTGTGCTTATCATTTTTTAAAAAAATTTATTTATTTATTTGACAGAGATCACAAGTAGGCAGAGAGGCAGGCAGGGAGAGAGGAGGAAGCAGGCTCCCCGCTGAGCAGAGAGCCCGATGCGGGGCTCCATCCCAGGACCCTGAGATCATGACCTGAGCCGAAGGCAGAGACTTTAACCCACTGAGCCACCCAGGTGCCGTTGTGCTTATCATTTCTAATTCCTCACGCCCTTTCTCTTCTTTGTCTACTGTCTTACGGATTGTGCCCCTAACTCGCCACAGAAAATACAGGAGAGGCGGCCCATCATGTCTTAGGGACTACTTGTTATATCTTGGCATTCAAGGTCACTTTTAGACACTGTATTCTCGTTCACTTTCTCCTTAAAACTCATGCCTTCTTCAAAGTCTGGGACATCCCACCCACTGCTTTTCCCTTTTTCTTCCTCAACCATGACTTCTGTTTTATTTCTCTTGCATGTCTTTTATCTGTCCCTTCTGTGTGGTATTCAGCACAGTGAGGGACAGTACATCCTCCTGGTGAGAACACAGACCGAGACCAGATCACACGGGTCTGAGCCATTTACTTTATGTGTTGCCATTCACAGAATAATTCACCTATCTGGGCCTCAGTTTCTTCATCTGTCAGAAAGATGTTTCATATGTTTCTCATGAAGATTCAGCGATTCAAATACATAAAGCACACTGAGCTCTACACGGCTATTAATTTAAGAACAAGATAAACAAAAACCAGGTTTCCCCTCTTAATTTTGTTTTCTTTGTTTCGGTCTTGTCGATGAACTGACTGTCTCTATAAAGTACAGGCAGATACATGGCACCGTGTCCCTTCAAGCCCACACCTCCCTCCTGAGCAGCAGGGGGAGGCTGACCGATGGGCATCTCCACTCACCTCACATGCAGTCATCCGAGATGAACTCATCACCTCACCAGAACTGTTACTCTTATTTTATTTTCTTTCCTGGTGAAAGCTGTCCAAATGTGCAGACTGGAATCCTGGCAGTGATTTTTCATTCTTGCTCCTCCTCCCGTTGAATTAGTCATTGAGTCCTGTCAAATTTACGGACATAAAAGCGCTTGCACCTCGTGCCTTCCCTCCGTTCCTTCTGCCCCTCCCTAGACTGGGACATTCGCTAAGTCCTGCTGGGATTACTGGATCAGATCCTTATTAGTCTTCAGGCCTTGGATCTCACTCGTCTGTAGTTCCCCCTCCACGGAGCTACCAGAGGGATTTGACTTGACGAAGAGCTGATCGGGTTACTCCCTTTTTAAAGTGATTCATAGTCTTCAGGATAAAGTCAAAGCTTCTAGCATGGCATGCCTGATCCTTTGTAATCTGTATCCTCCTCCTTCTATGGCTTCATTTTTTGATACTTTTCCCCTCACAGTGTACACGTCAACCAAATTGATGTACATATGGAATCAATAGGTTCTAATCCCACTGAATTAACTTCAAGGTGAGATTTTATCAAGGGATTGTTTTCTGTTGCTGATACAGTAAACCAAACGATTGCTTGTTTAAATGTTTATGTAGCACAATTGAATTGTATATAGTTTATTCTGAATCTTTTAGTTTAATTGAAATAATCTCTATGGGAAAATTATCCCTGTGAATTTTTTTTTTTTTTAAAGATTTATTTATTTATTTATTTGACAGAGAGAGATCACAAGTAGGTAGAGAGGCAGGCAGAGAGAGAGGAAGGGAAGCAGGCTCCCTGCTGAGCAGAGAGCCCGATGCGGGACTTGATCCCAGGACCCTGAGATCATGACCCGAGCCGAAGGCAGCGGCTTAACCCACTGAGCCACCCAGGCGCCCCATCTCTGTGAATTTTATACTTGATATTTGATTTGTTAATCAGGCATCTCTGTATCAGAGTACTTGTAACATTACTTTACAAAATTAAGATTTCTAATTCAATTTTCTCCTATTGTAAGATTTATGTTGTACCTGTCATTTCTACCAATTCTGTTTTTCTCTTGGCGAAATTTTTAGATTAAATTTTACCATGTTTAGTTGAGCCCTTATTAAATTTTTAAATTTTGTTCATTATAATTTTCAATATTTTTCATTATGAATTGAATGAAAACATTATTGCATGTATCTTCATTTAATTCAGGAGACTATATTAAACAATTCTCACAGGTATTCCAAGATGGTCCTGAATGGTCAGACGATCCATTGTGTTGATCATCTATTTTTTATGTATATCCTATAATTTTGTCCACCACATACTTACAGTCCAGGTTTTGGCAGAACAGAGAGAAATCAAACAGAGTTAAAATGGCAGCATCAAAATATCAAAATACCATGGTCAAAATGGTGGGTTGGAATGGGAGTGTATAAGTGTCCCTTTTCTGTATCTGCCGTATCATGAATGTGTCATTCTTGCTATCACTCTTGTTCTCTTTGTAAAATGCCTCTGTGCTAGTCAGGATTCATTCAACTGTAGGTGAACAAACCCGATTCAAAGACACCCAATACAAATGTCCATTTACTGACTATCATGATGGCTTTTCTGTTTCAGCATCTGGGAAGAGAATCTCAGGAAGTATTTCTGATCGGTCCACTTTGTGTCGTGTGCTCATTCGGAACCAGGCACTAGGGCCGGAAGGATGGGGGTCATTCCCGTTACTCGCCCGTTGCTGGGGTGGGAGGGAAGGAGGTAGGAGGGTGGCAGAGCAGCACTCAGTGCGAAGGAGGCTGTCTCCGAACACAGAAGGGTGGATGTTAGATAAACAGCTACAGTGTGCTGCCCCTTCTGCTTGCCTCTCCTGTTGGCTGCCCAAACACATCTCACAGTTACTCAGAGCTAGTATAACAAAATATTGCAATTCTTCTTAAACTCGATGGTCTCTCCCACTAGCCGGGAACATCTCAAGAGGCAGACAATTCACTGTTCACTGTTGTGCACCTGTATTTCCTCGATGTTCCACAAAAGGCAAGTAATAAACCACATATGTGGAGAAAGGGAATGAAACAGGGACAGTTTGGGAATTCCCCTGTTTCCTCCCAGTTTATATCTGACCCATGAAACCCTATTCTTAATCACCTACCTCCTCTGTGGGGATCGTATTCATCTCAAACTCACCTGACACATTTGCATTTAATTTTAAAGATAAGAATTATAATGATTATGGAATGACTTAAGAGGATAGAAAGAAAAATTAAAAAGTAAAGAAAAGCCCCGAGTTTGGCACTTTTTAAGCCTTAGAAAGTAACCAATAATGGTGCCTCAATGAAGGGGACAGGATAGAAGTTATTTTTCTTTCTAGTTGCTTGAAATACTATGTACCATGGGAACACCATCTTTTTGAAAGATAGTCTTGCAAAACGTTAGATTTGGGGAATGAATAAGGCTAAGTTATCACCAGGGTTGATAAAGTGCAACGCCGGTCGCCCATTTTAGACAGAGGTAACATTTTTGCAGCCATTTATAAGTCATTGCCACACAGAAGGTGAAGCCGCCTATGGAAATCATGGGCCAAGGAATAAAGCTGCCACTGAGCAAGATTTACAACACTGCCAGGCGGTGAACTCAAAGGTCACCCCTGAATTAAGTTACCTTTGTATGACTTTCTGTTCTGGGTGTGAAAATCCACGGGGTGGTGAAGTCCATTAAGCTCCACTGACAGCGAGAGGGCTTCATTAATTCAGGAGTGGGAGTAGGTTTGCCTCGCTGCAAAAACCCTGCGGGAATTCTATGGGCATGCTTGGGTTCTGCGGGCCAAATTGAGCACTAAAATAGAAGGAGGCTGTGGGAATGAAACTGGGGACTAAGATCTCTACCTACAAACAGTCACTGCCTGAACGGGCTCTGTCATAGCCAAGGAGAAATCGCATTTGTCACAGTGTACAAGGGCTCTGTGATAGTTACATGGGGACAGGAGCTGGCAGACCACTCCCGGCCTACGTTGGAGAGGGCCCCCAGGTACATGCGATGTAATGGTAGCTGCTGTGGTGTCATTGCCCCAGGTTACAGATGAGCCACCGGGAGAAGTTGGCGTGGCTTTGCTGGGAGGCTGCAGGCTACATAGGGCAGGGGACAGAGTTCCTCACTGGAGGAATTTATCATTCCTTGAAGCCAGAGCTTTGATAGGAGCAGAAACACTCCCATTTTCTCCCCAAGGTAAAATTAGGTGATGCTGTCTCCATGTTTAATACTTTAACACATGAATTTAACTAGTAGGTTGCTAAATAAGAGAGTCACGCAGCTGTCATGGTGAAAGACTCATCCAGAACGAGAGGACCCCATCCTCCCTCGCTCGTGAGCATGGAGCCAAAACAACCCTTGAAAAGGCCTCCTGTGACTGGTATTTTCCATAAAGGGGGTGTTTCTGTTGGGAGAGATTTAAAGGGGTTGATGTGTGCTGGGTCAAATCTAAAAGCAGGAGGACAAGATTAGGAGTGAGGGGATCAATTTCTGGGGAGACCATCTTGTAAGGATCCAAGTCCTGATGTGCTCTTCCTTTTTGTTGTAGAAGGAAAAGTTCAAGTCAGTTAAACTTCAAGCTTATCACCTTCTCATTGGGTTGACCTTCAGGAGCTAATCTTGGGTGTACTTTATGGCCCCACATAGGCCTGTCGGGGGCAAGAGGGCAGGGGACAGGATGATGGAGAAGGTCTACAGCCTGGAAGCATACCAAGGAAGACTATGAGGAAATCATTCTGGTTATTAGGTGTTTTATAAGTTGCGAAAGCTGTATCTGGGCTAAAGGTTATATGTAAATATAGTCCTTTATCCTTTATACTTCATTGTATTTGAGAAAGTGGGAGACATGAGCAGAATTGAAGCAGAGCCTGGGATATTCTCTGCATCTGCTTCTGCTGGGTGGGACATTCCTCTGGAAGATCTCCTTCTGCCAGGGGTCCTCTGAGGCCATTCCAGGGTCCCAAGTGTGACCTGCAGCCCCCACACCCCACCCTTCTGGAACCCTTTCCCTCCTGCTCTGTGAGACCTGATTGAAGACACTCCAGAAACGTCACCACCCCCTGGCTCCTGTGTATTTTGCTCAACATTCAGACACATGTCCCTGTCTACTGATTACAAAATCCTCTCCTGAATTCTGTTCTCCTCTTTAACAACAACAATGTACCTATATCCTGCACCTTCCTCCTCCCCTGGTGTGTGTGTGTGTGTGCTGTTGGGTGGTGATGAGATGGGGACATCTTGAAATGCCAAGGATGACCCTCAACTATGCGCTCATTGAGAAGAGGCTGACCTTGCAGAAGCACACGCACTGTCATCTGCCAACGTAAGTCTGCTCTATTTCTATTGTTGGTGATATTTGTTGTGAATTAGTCCAGACTTTCCCTTTCATATGTATATGCAAAATATGCAAATGTACACGAATAGCCACATTTTAAACTTTATATATGTTGTTCTGCAACTTTTTTATTTAAAAATGCATCATATATATCCTTTCATGTCAAAAATGTATATATACCTTATTCTTTAAGTCCTCATAGAGTATGCATATCTCACTATTTATTAATTACTGGTTGATAATTTTGACATTATTTTCAGTTTCAATGATTATAAAAGGTGCTACGATGAACATCTCTATTCAGATATAATTATGTATGTGTATATGTGTATGTGTATGTGTGTATATATATTTTTTCCTATAGGCTAGTGTCCTATTAGAAGAAATGCTGATATTAAGAGCATATGAATTAAATTAAAAAATCTGGGGCCCCTGGGTGGTTCAGCTGGTTAATTATTTGCCTAATGGTTTCAGCTCATGTCATGATCTCAGGGTTTTGAGATCAAACTCTTGTTGGGGTCTGAGCTCAACTGGGACTCTGCTTCTTTCCCTCTTCCTCTGACCACCCCCCCCACTCATGCATTGTCTCTCACTCTAAAATAAATAAATACATCTTTAAAAAAATCACACTAATTGTTTCCATAAAAGTAGATACATTGTCACTTTAGTTGATAAAGCTATCAATTTTCCAAACTAGATTTATCAGTCATTTAAATCTGTGCCGTATCAGAGAGAAGAAACAGTTGTCTCCTTGTTATATTAATTTGTATTTCTCTCATTGCTTATGAGCATCTTTCTACAGGCTTGTTTATCATTTTACTTTTTTCAGGGAATTGCCCTATTGTGTTCTTTGCCCAGTTTTTGTATCGAGTTCTTTTTCTTTTTTACTGACTTGCAGCAGCTCTCCACATATTATGGGTAGTAATTCTTTGCGATCTATATAACAACTTACATCAGCCAAGATATTGTCTCATATGGTTATGTGAGCTGACCGGGCACAGCTCTGAGGTTTCTTGCTCCGTCTTTCGTGTACTTGCAGTCGAGGAGCTACTGAGACGAGAGTCATCTAAAGACTTGATCTCGCAGAAGCTCCCACACAGGGTGGCAGTGGGTGTTACTGGCCCTGGGAGGTCTTCTGGAGGCTGGGTTGGGGCTGTCGGGCTGTCAGTTAATGTGTCTACACATGCGTTGAACTTAATTTAATCTGTCCATGTGGTTTGGGCCCCCATGGCATGGTGGCTCCTTTCTAATACAAGTTGTCCAAGAGGCAAGATGCCCAATGACCAGTCTCTTAAATCCTGGGTGTGAAAAGTGGCAATGCATCCCTTTTGCTATAGTCTATTGTTCAAAGCAGTCAGAGAGCCTACCCAAATTCAAGAGAGGAGGAAGGAAGAATACTAAAAAAAAAACTGTGACCCACTTTAATCCACCGCACTCCACTCTCTTACCACAATTATTTACGTATTTACAAATTTCCCACATGCAAAATTTATGTTGCTGCTCTCCCCTAATTCCTACCACTGCCTCTTCCTCTCCTGCCTAAAACCTCACTTCTATCGTGATAGCTTCACATGAAAGTTCAAAGTTCAGGCTTTTATCATCTAAATCAGGCCCAGGTGTGAATGAGGCTCGGTGGGTGTGGGGCCTCTCTATTTGAAGACCTGTGAACCAAAGAGGCAAGTTATCTCCACACACACATTAGACATACAATGTTGGACAGGCATAGAGAAACCACAAGTGGCATTCCCATTCAAAAGTGAGGAAAATAGGAGGCACATGGCAGTCATTGGTCCATAGCAATTATGAAATCCAGCTGGGCACGTATTGCCAATTCTTTGAATTGTTCGGTTTCCTGGGAATGATTCTCCATGGTTTTTGGCTTTGGGCCCTGGTTTCTTGTTTCTTCCTTCACGTCATCTTTCTTTTTCCATAAAATATAGACTGTTCACATCTGAATGTTTCCTCTGCCTTCTTTCTTCCCATTGTAGTTTGGGGAGGGGGTATACAAGGCCCTTTTAATTTTGTCCTGCCCCAACTCCATCAGTCAAAGCCAATATGATTCTTTGTCTCTGTCTCTGTCTCCCTGTCTCTCTTTTTTTTGTTTTTTGATACAATTCTCTTTAAAAGCTTGTAGACTTCTAGTAGATCAAATTAAACAGCATTAGAGAAAAGCCATACCATACTCACATTTTTCCAGTGTGAGCTATTTATTTGAGTCAAGAGTAAGGTGCTGTGGAACAATATTCTTAAGATTTTTGGAAGGCTTTTTGCTTAGTTGGACGTGTCTTTGAGGCAGGCACATAAGACTCATTTAGTACCTATTGTCTAAGAGAGAAGATCTATGGATAGTGACCTTAGGATTATTTGAGGTCCTCCTAGGTATATCCATGAAACTCTCTGAGGACTCACCAAAAGGTAGTATATCGTACTATTAAAGTCATTACTCTGAAGTCACGTTTTACAGAGAGTGCTCTGGGTTTCATATTTGTCCTGAAGCCATTTCTTATTTTTTGAGTCTTTTGACATCTGGAGCAACTCAGGATGAGAAATAGTTTAATTTTCTCTCTCAGTAAGTATTGCCTTCAATTTACTTTTTTTTTTTTGAAATTCAACTTGAAAACGCAACAGTTATTTTTAAGAAGAATTAGATCAGCTATCTTTTCCACATATGATTAAAAAATAGTTGGCACATTCAATATTCTGATTGGAAATATCCTTAGCCAGATCCATCAGTGCATTCAGTGTATTTTCTGTTTTCCACACTGTAGTTGGTGATGGTGTTATCTACCAGGGTCGCCTTTCTCTAGCCTCCAGCACAATTCGTTTCAGTCTCATCAAGGCCCAGTAACAGTTGTCTCGAGGGTCTTCTACCTTCCCAAAAAGTGTCCTCAAGAGTCTCCCATCTTGTCTCCACCATTGGATCCAGAGCTAATGTCATGTATTTCAGAATTTATGGAAGCACCCTATATGCAGTACCCAACTGTGCCCAATTATCTATTCTTGCTTTAAAAAAAATACTAAAATATAGTGCCTTAGGACCACATGTAATTCTTATGTCTCACAATTCTGTGGTCGCCTGGGCTCGGATGGGTATTTCTCACCTGAATCACTGAGCTCAGGACTTGGGACCTGAATTATCTGAAGGCTTGAATGGGCTAGATACCAAGGCTGGCTTGCTGTTGATGTCAGCTGTTGGCTGTGGACTCTTCTGTTGCTGTTGGCAAAGGTGTCCACGAGTGGCTTCTCTATGTGACTTGGATTTTCACAACATACCAGCTTAACACCTGCCTTAAGATACAGGAAGCAGAAACTCCCATTCTCTTAAGGCTCACGTTCAGAAACTGGTTTCGCATCACTTTCAGAGAATTCTATTCTGCAAGTAGTAAAAGAGCTCATGTAGATTCAAGAGGAGGGATCATAAAATTTACCTTTCAGTGGGAGAAGTGCAGTAAAATATGGTCATCTTCAATCCACCCTGTATGTTAATAATACTTAATCTCAGACCATAATTCCACATTTTTTTTTTTAGTAGCTTCAGACTTTTGTGTTTTGCATAGGAAGCCACTCATACTCTGAAATTCTAAAGAAAAATATTCCTGTATCTTTCACTGCCACATCTATTCTCTTTTTCACTCCCTACCCCTTTAACCATTTAGAATTTATTGTTGCATATGATTTGAAGTGGAAATCCAACTTCAGTTTTTCCAAATAAAGAACAAATTATGCAACACCACTTATAAGTACTCAGTTTAAAAATGTGCGACTTTTCATATTATAAAATCTTTTACATACATAAGTCAGTTTCTCACATTCAACCCCCTTGTTCCACTGATTCCTTATTTCTCCACAAATAAGACAACAATCTTAACTTACATTGATCTATATATTATTTGATTTTAAATAAACCCCCCTTGGGGTCCCTGGGTGACTCAGTTGATAAAGTGTGTGACTCTTGGTTTGGCCTTAGGTCATGATCTATGGTTCATGATACTGAGACCTGGGCCATTTAGCATGGAGTCTGCTTGAGATTCTCTCCAACTATCTCTCTCCCTCACTCCCTCTCTGCCCCTCCCACGTCCCTTGCATTCATGTATATGTTCTCTCTCTCTAAGATAACTAGCTAACTAACTAAATACAATCTTTAAAAAAATAAATAAGCACCCTTTTCCAGTGGTTCTCATCAAAAGATATTCTTGCAGATACATTTTAGAATTAGTTGTCAAAATTTGTAATAAGAAAATGTTAAAAAATTTTTAAAATTACGATTATTATTAGATTTACTTGGAATTTGGTAAATTAATTTATAGAGAATTTTTTTTTCTTTGCTTGCTTTTATAATATTTTATTCAGGCATTTCTCTGTCTTTGATATCAAGTTCTGAAAAATTTTCTTTTCTTTTATCTTTTAAAATAATTTCTTTTCTCAATTCTCTGCTTATTGTCTTTTTAAAAACACCTCGTAGATGTATGGTTATAACCACGGGATCTATTATTGTTGTTAAACCTTTCTTTCAGAAAATAATTTCACATTTTCTATGTGTTTTAGAAGAATCACTGTTCCATGTATTTGTTTATTTATTTTATTCATCTACGTTTCTCTGTTTCTCAGATCATTTAAAAATTTTTAAAATCATGTTTCTAATTTCTTGGAATGCTGATCAATTTGTTTCTTCTAGTATCCTGTTTAAAGTGATTCCATGTGATTTATCTTTCCAAATTTGAAAATAATAACTGGACTCATTTAGAAGTTTTTTTGTTTGTTTCATTAACACTGCTTTAGGAATTAGTTGTAACATACATGATAGGCAAATAGTTCGTATTCTCAATGTATAAAAATCTATTGGAAAGCAACAATAAGAAGATAAAACTTCAGAAGCAAGTGGGCGAAGACATAAATAGGGAAATCATGTCAGAAGAAATGAAAATAAATATATTTCATCAAATATTAATTATTAAAATATTCATTTAAACTATATTTCATTAAAGATGAAATATATTAACCTGGAAAGGTGTGTATGATTTTGTGACAGAATCTCAGTGATGATCTCTTTTTAAAAATATATACATATCCGTGAATTAAAAAAATGAGGCTTTCTATACAATGCATTGATTCTGGTGGTTATTTCTGAGAGTTGAGACCAACAAGAAATATTTACTTTTTATTGTCACCACTTCTATTTTACACTGTTTGATACATTTGTCAATAAACATGCTAGTTTATGATCAGTCAAGTGACCTATTTTTATTAAAAACTCAGTATAAACTTACTGCAAAAATGTCCAGAAAATACATGAAGGTATCAAAAAGGAAGTGAAAAATGGTCCACATTCTGCGCAGTGACCTGCTGTCTTAATGGCTTAACACTCCCGTATTGGTCTTCCGATGCACGCACACTGACCCTTGCACGGAGCTCCCGGAAGGACGCACAGCCAGCACACCCTTCTTCCCGGGGCTAAGCTGGGCTGCCCCCGAGTAGCTCTTGCTGACATCTCCCCGTGTCCCCGAAGGTGTATACGCGTCTCCACCAGCATCACCCCAACGTTCACGTCTGCAGCAGAGCACTGTTGTCCAAGCATAGTGTGCCCGCCTCGTTGGTCTTCTGGCCTCCATGCCTGTCACAGGCCGCCACTCACCCCTGTCGCCCCGCGCGCCCGTGTCCCGAGTGCCGTGTCAGACCCAGAAGGGATTCTGCACATTTCCTGTGGAGTGGCCGAGGCAATGAGCGAGTCCATCCGTCCAAGCCCATTGAATTGAGCACAGGGAGACGCAGCCGTCACGTGCCTTTGGGGAGATCATACATTTCTGTGCGGTTAGTTGTCCATCTGGAAGCTGCGAGTAATAAATGCCACATCGCAGGAAGTTTAAAAGGATGAAAGAGATAATATTTATAAAATACTTAACTTCTTTAGAGGGAAAATCCCCACCAAGCCCAATGTGTATACTGTTCTCACCGGCTCTTCACAGCCCCATCCGTCACACGGAGGATGCTCTGCTCGTGGTTTCTCTGGGCCGCTGGATCTCCAGCAGATGGTTCCACGGACGGACTGCAGGACGTGAACACCAAGACCACTCTGGGCCAACGTCGTACCTTCCGTAAAATCGCAGAGTTTCCACACTAGTTAAAAAGGTGCTGTTTTTAGGGGAGCGAAGCTATGATTACCCTAATTTTGCAGCTAGGGAAACCGGCATGAGAGACGCGATCCTTCCGCAGCAGATGCGAGTTGATAAATAAAGGCAGAACTTGAATCTGAAGCTTTTGGTTTTCATCCGTAAGCGTGATGAGCTCAAAATGAAATCAAGCCTTAGAATGCAATAAGCTTTCTTGAGTCTGTGAGAAAACAAAGCAAAACAAAACAAAATACAAAACCCTTTTCCCCCCAAAACAGTATAAAGACATAGAAATACAATATTTACTATGAAACTATTCAGGCAGTAATTTACATCAATGAAATTGCCCGATTAGACTGCCTTCTTCTTCTTCTTTTTTTTTTAATCAAAAGCATGTGGAGGAGTGTGGAGAGGGCTAGAGAGCCCCCTTACATTTGGGTTTTCAGGTTGGTGTGAAATTTTAAAACATGCATGGTGATGCATGAGGCTGAGCTCGTACTTCTTTGAAATGCTAAAATCAAAGCACTTTTTTATTACACTGGTAAATAATTCTTTCTTCTTTTTCTCCATGATTAAAAGGAATTTTCTGTTAAAAACAAACTAATATAGTACCACTGATTTCTCTGTTAGTTACAGAAAATTTATTGATTACTGACACTGTGCCAGACACCCTGGGTGTCGGAGATACTCGGACGAACAAGAAAGCAAAGTCCCCTCCCTCTGGAGCCTACATTGCACCAGGAAGTAGAATGGCCAAGAGCAAACAGAATAATCGAAAGTCCTCGGAAGGTCCTATAGTTTAAGTACCATGAAGAAAACAAAGCTGAGTGACATTTGGGAAGGGATGGAGGAGCGGAGGAGGGAGAGGGCCCTGTGAAGAGCAGAAATCTGCATGTTAAAGACAGGAGTGCGCTGGAAACTCCCAGAAGAATATATTCCAGGCAGAGACAGGGAAAAAAAAAAAAAAAAGAGGTAAGGTTCCCATTTCCTCTGCCTACAGGGCTTTTCTTTTTCTTATACATACTAGAAGGTCAGCCCCCAGTGAACAGTTAACCTTTGCTCCTTCTTGGTGCTGTTCTCCTTTATGGTTACTTAGTGGGGAAAAGGGTCTGGGGTGCTTTGTGCTGTGCATACCCCCGGCATAGGGGTTTGGGGCATGCTCCTGAGGTCCATGGCACGAAGGACAGAGCCTGACACAGAAGCTGCTCCGTAAACCTTCTGTAAAACCCTCAGTACACAGCCTCACGTTGTGGCCCGAGCCTCGTACAACGCTGCCGGTTCTGAAGCCATTCATGGGCCGCACGGAAGGTGCGGTAAGAGGCGAGCCGTCCGACTGTCCGAATCAAGCCTTCGGACGCTCCAGTGGTAGCTCTTATCTTGTTTTATTTGTCCAGTTTCTGTTTGGCACCAAATTGAGGACGGGACACAGGCAACACCTTACGAAAACAATGATTTCTTCCTGAAACGTCACTGGTTTCTGGAACATGCTCTTGGCACCGTGTGGGGACATTTCAACCCTGGGAGGCAATAAATCGTGTTTTATGTTCTCAGGACACATCGCTCCCTCTCTGAGTCTCAGATGCCACAGAGAAGAGGGGGACGAAACCAATTGTCACTTTTTGCGTCAAAAACACAAGTTTGTTGAACCGCAGAGTCAGCCAATTCTCGTGTGAGCCTGTTCCTAATTTCTGCATGTCCCTTTCCCATTCTGGTTTTGTTTGGAGAGTAAAGGAAGTTTCTAAATATTTTGAACCCCAGGGTCCTTTGTGGCATTCTTGGGTCTTCTCTCCTTTCACTGAAACATGAAACAACACACAACTGTTTGCTTGTGTAACCCTTTCTCTTTCATATACATGCAGTAGGATGGGGCATAATTCAACACATCGGTCCTCTCCCGGCTTCTGTCACATTCTTTCTGCTGCGAAAGGTTTAGCTGGGTCATAAGAAACATTCGTTTGGAAAATGGAGCCAATCCAGATGGGTTATCTCAAAGACGTCGCATGTGAGAAAAGGTGCCGGCTTCACGTTCAAGTTAGACAAGGTGCAATTAGAAGCTTAACCCATTTGCCTCCTACGTCCCTAATAAGGTATTCCTGCTAAATGATAATTAAGTCATGGCTCTGAGGCACTCCAGTGTGACTCTCACAGATGGGCCAACTCGTTCCATCCCAGTCACATCCCAAAGTTTCTTTGATCCCACCTGCAGCCCACACCTGCTATGCTGTCCTTCTGGCTAGGCAGCCTACAGGATGGCGAGGGGCCCTTTCTCCTGTGCCACCGCCACCTTGTTCCCCAGGAAACACACTCACCTGTTGCTCTAGCCGCTGTCCCCTGCCTTTGATCTTTAGGCCCTGTGCAAACTGTCGCCTGTGACAGAATTTTGGTTAGGCCTCATTGCATCGGAATGCAAGCTTCAAGGGTTCTGGAAATTTGATAATGACTTGGTACACGTTCCAGGAGGGTAGGCTAGCATGTCGGGCAGTTTCCAAGATGCCGTTCCAAAACTCCGTTCATCTGGGAGACTAGAGTTGAGGATAGGCCTAACTCTAGAAGTTGAAGAATCTGCCAGAGGATAGTGTGAAACTCATTCCCACCCCCAGATTCATCACGGTCTGGCTACCACTGCACAGTCTGCAAAGATAGGCTGACCTACCTTGAGGTTCTGAGTCAGTAGACCTACCTCCCTCCTTGCAAACAGGTGGGAAGTCTACGGGGGTTTCAGGCATTGGAGGGGACTAGGAATATTTTTACAAGAAGAAAAACAACACAGTTGACCCTTATTTAAACTGAATCGGCAGATAAGGCGAAAGCTTCTTAAAAAATGTTTTAAACGGGCCACCTAAAACGTAAGAGTTGTTTGCCAGAAGCTACATCTGACTCGAATAAGCAAATCTGGCATATAGAGCCCGTGCGCGTCAAACAGAATCCAAATGGAGGACGCATACTTTCGTGGAAGTCAGCAACAGCAATCCGTATCTTATTTATGTGTATCTTTGATGTCGGTTATGTTATGTCGTCTGAAGTGATTACATTGCTTTTATTTAATAAAGATTTTAAAGTTGTTTTAAGTCTCTGAATGGAAAGATTTAAAAAAAAAAAAAAAAGCCGAATTCTTATTTGCTCCATTTCAGCTTTTATGTTGGAAGCAGCTTAGGTTGAAGTTCTTAGTCTAAACAATCTACAGTTTCCCGGATTAAGATCAAGTGGGAGAAAGATGCCAATCTTGAAAGCAACATCAGACAAGTGCTCCTGCTACTCGCCGGTAAACCAGGCATGGAGACTCTCGCTGCTGGGGACCACGGGGATGTTCCGGAGCCGGCAGGAGGGGAGAATCTCCAGGGCCAGTTGCTGGAGGCACGGGGACTAAATCTGCTCCTAACCCAAAATGCCCACCGGGGCAGACAGGACCCTGCACTTGAGGGTGGGGGTGCGGGTAGCTGGGGTGGGGGGAGCATTGCAGGTAGGGGGAGGCGGGGGGGGGACACACTCGTTTACTGTCCATCTGCTGATCGGAATTGTAGGAAGGGCTGTGGTTGCTGACAGAGCAGTTCCCCGTGAATTTAACTATTATTTCAGGTTTCTATCTTTTCCTCTTTGGTAGGAAGATATTAAAAATAAGTCTCTGGCAGAAAGTACAGAAAAACACAGAGCCTCTGAAATTGCAACTAGTACAGATTTCTGGCCAACAACCTTAATTTCTGATGCTTGTCATCAATGAGCAGTTTGCCCAGTTTGCTCTCCTCCAGGGTCGGGAAACTCTGGACTGCTGTGGATGTCGGGGTATCTAGAAGCCCAGACACGCCCGTGCTCTGGAGAACTCCATGTGGACTTGGAGCACTGAGTGTTATAGGACATACATAAAAGCTACCCTTTGCATGTCCAGAAGCTACCTTGAAACTTTTTTTTTTTTTTTTAAGAACCATTTATTAGAGTGTATATTTAACTTCTGGCAGGATTTACAGGTTATAATATCCCAGTGCCTTAGCTCAAAAAGCTGGTGGTTGTGTTTCTCTTCGTCTCCACGTCACATCTGCCCGGCATGTGTTCCCGTCCACATTAAGATGTGGTAACAGCAAAGAATAAAAAGGTAGATGACACAAATCTGGGGTACGGAAGACCGAAAGGAAACCCATCAAACTTCTTTTCTACCACTTAAACATTGCACAGGTCAGAGCCTTCCTTGGGGAGGCAGGAGTGTGTGGGGGGGGAACAACATAAAACACTTGTGGAATTCAAACACTTCAGTCTACCAACGCTTAAAATCAAAGCAGTGGTTCACACTTAATGCAGCGAGAAGAGAAATATTTGTTATTCTGCGCTCTGTTATGCCCACATTTATTAAAAAACAGCCTCTACTTTGTTCATTTCCTGACAGTGTCCACTCTTCAATCTCATGACCCCAATATTTTTTTCCGATCACCGTCAGTGTGCTTTTGTGACAAACCAAATCTGATTGCGTTTCGCTTTTCGAAGGAGAAAATCTTCAGGGACTCCCCTAGAGCCTTCAGGAATGTGGAGATGCTCGGCTCTGCAGACCCCGCAGGGCAGCCTCCCACCGCACCCTCCCGAGGGCTCCGTGATTCATGACCTGCTCCTCTGTTGTACGGACCCACCCAGCGAAACCTCTGCTCTCTCTTGCCTCTGTGACTGCTCTCTCTTTCTGGAAGGACCCTCTCCAAACCTTTGTTAACCCCTAACTGCCTCAGGACTCTGCGCACGTGTCCCCGTCACCCTCCCCCACCCCCGAGCCTCCTCTTTCTCCTCCCAAAGCCTCCTCTGATTCTCCTGCTAGGATGAGGTCCCCTCTGTGTTTGTCTGGTGTGCCGGGCCTGACGAACCCGCACAGAGTGTTGTCGCCGCCGTCCCTCCCAGTCTGGGTTCGGTGAGCGAAGCCCAACCTGGGGAGAGGTCGTAGGGAATTTCCTCTTCATAGAGATATTTGTACAGATGTGCATTTCATCTTTTTCATAGTGAGAGATATTGACGGTTGAAAATACACATTTTTTTCATATATTGACCTTTATTTTCTCTTTTAAGGCAAGAAACGGGGGTGTTTCGGGAAAGCCAAGCCAATTTTGAACCTGCTTGCGAGGCTCATAGGGATGTAGATATGACCTGCTGCTTGCTGCTGTGGAGAGAACGCTGGGGGCACTTTTGGCTTGATTAGCCTCTCTGGGAGGGAACACAATGGCCCTGAAAAATCACAGAAGTGAATGGAGCTGAGCAGACGCTCCTCAGGTGACATCCCCGCAGAAGGTAAGATCCCACACTTTATGGCCAGTTGGGAGCCTGTGCTCCGGACCCTGGATGTTTGGGTCTAAACCCAGCTTCTGCACTCTTCTGCTCTGGGGAGGTTTCCCTGTGATTTGTCCTTATGTCTCTTCATTTGTCCAGGGGCCCAACGATGGCAGCCACCTCACAGGGCTGGCAGGACACCTGTCCACACGGAGCACTGGCGCCTGATAGCCAGGGGACAGTCAGCAAAAGTCAGCTGCAGTGATTGCTACCATGCTCCCTTTTCCAAATCATAAGTCACTAAGTTTATCCCCTTTCATACAGGCCTGGCGTTAGAGGGAAGAGACCTCTAAGGGAGGGGACACAGTGGTTCCCGTCTTCTCCCTGCACCAGCCCAGACCCCAGAAGGGCCTGCCCCACTCTGTCCACCTGCCTCTCGGCGCTCAGCTCGGTGCCACTTTCCAGAGGGATTTGGGGCATGGAAACTTTCTGGGGGTTGCTGAGCAAAAGCATATGGGAAGAGGATGAGATGAGGTAAGGTGAGGTGTGGCTCTCCGGCTTCATATTCAAGCACAATTCCGCTCTGCTCCGGAGCAAAGAAAGAGCTTGTGGGCTCAGAGGATGAAAAAAAGCCAGGTTTGCGTCATGGAGTTTTTTTTTATCCACAAACACATAACCAGCCAGCAGGACTTCTCCTAAGATCTGGAGAATGAGATCGACTTGAGTTTCTTGTGGCACTTTCTCAAGGATGTATTAACGGGACTAGGTAGTTCTCTTGAGGGAAATTCCCACGAGGGATTTTAGATGAGGCCCTCCGGATGAACCGCACTTTTTTACAGGGAAAGCAAACCGCGGAGTGCACGCCCCACGGGGGACCTCTCTGTATTGTAGCTGGTCAGCTGCTACAGCCATCGAGGAGGCAAAGAATAAAATAGGATTTTCTTGAAGAGGCTTGTTTGTCACAAATTTCCGTAATAGCAAAAGTTTAGAAAAACTGGTATTAAGATTTCAATTGTGAAAGGCACCTCTGGTTTAAGATTCAGGTTAAAAAAAATTAATTCCAATAAAATCATGTTCTGGAGATTATTTTTTTAGAGATTTTAAAGGAGATGGCCCACTGCTAAGACATCCTCATGAAGACATACCTCACTCTCTCATCAAACCACGAACTCTGCTGTATGACATCATCGAGCCACAGAGATAGCATTTTTTTTTGGTTCAGTTCTGGCTCCAAAGCTAGACTGTAGCCAGCAGCAGGAGGCAGAGCAAGCCATGCCTATGCTTTTGCCGGGAATGAAGTGTTGTTTGTAACAGATTTAATGATGAGTCCAACACTTTTAGTGTTTACTATTTTGGGGGGAACAAGGAGAAATGCGTCATTTCAGGCCGATCGTTTGAGTCATAACCATATCACCCTATATAGCTAAAAGTGTAGCTGGTGAGACCAACAGTGTGTGAGAAGGGCATAAAGACAGTGAGGAGATAACAGTGGTGAATGGAGGGACGCCTGGGTGGCTCAGCTGGTTGGGTGTCCCATTTTCGGTTCCTACTAAGGTCCTCATCTCAGGGTCCTGGGATCGAGCCCCATGTCTGGTTCCGGGCTCAGCCTGGAGTCTGCTTGTCCCTTTTTCTCTGCTCCTCCCCCAACTTGTGTTCTCTCTCTCAAAAAAATAAATTAATTAATTAAAAAAATACTTTACTAAGGAAAAAAAAATTGGCAAATGTGACCAGGTAATGAAAATTTAAGGGGCCTAAGTATAATTTAGGTAGGCTAATCATTATATTTTATTTAAGAAGCTATAAAGCCTACTAATTCGCACAACATTGGGTTATTAACCACATAGCTAATGGATAAATGCAGTTCTAGGGGCAAATTTCGAATTCTGGTTCTCTCACTTATTAACTCTGTGATCTTGTGCACACTACTCCCACTTCTCATCCCTGGGTTTGTTCTTCTGCACAATGAGGGTGATAAGAAAAGCTGGATTTCATAATTCTATTGAGTGAGATAATCTCTATCTGTCACCAAGAACACCTGCCATATAGTAAATGTTATACATTGAGCTACTGTTGTTATGTTGCTATTAATTCTCTGATCAGAATCTTTTCATGGAGTGTTCTCAAATTTTCTGGAATAGATAACATTGGCATTACTAGGTCAAAGGGCAAACTCACCATTTTGTTCTTTCTAGTTTTTGCAATCCATTCCTCTAAATAAAACAATACTTGTTTGTTTCACGACACATGGGTACAGCCATATTAGTTGTTAAAACAGAAAGAAACTGGTGTGCGGGTTAGTAACTGGCTGCTGGATGAGTCCCTCCTCTGTGGCCATCCTGTCCCTTCCTGGGAGCCCTCACAGAGCCCAAACAAAGCACAGGGTACACTCGAGGACCTCCCTCCACACTTGTGGCTGCCATCTTTACTGATTTGGTGGCTCCACCCCAAACTGTTATTGATTTGGAATCTACTAATATGTATTCTGAACAATATATTTTTAGCAAATACTCACCAGTGTTACTTAGTTTTATTATCCAAAATCTGCTTATTGACTAGTTGTAAAAAATACATTGCAATTTAATTCCTATTTATTTGATTATTAGTGAATTGAACACTTGATTACATATATTTATCCTCTATGTGCATTTTCTCCCTTGTAACTTTCATGCTTGTGATTTTGCTTGTTTTTTTTTCCACAGGGTGTCTTAGTGCTATCTTTATGATTGATAGGCATTCTTTAAAAATTCAAGACATTAACCCATTTAATGTATGTTTGTTGTGAATGTAGTTTCTTGTTTGCTTGTCTTTTACTGTAGTGAGTGATCTCTTTTTCCCCCCTGGAATTTACCTTAAAATATCAATTTTTAATTTTTACTATTGCTTGGCTCTTAGAAAGTTTCCTTCCTCTCTACTAGCAGTCAGAAAAAAAATATTAAATTATGTCTTCTAAGTTTTTTATGTTTTTGTTTGTATGTTATACATATTAAACTCTCCAATCCACCTGTAATTAATCTTTGTGCATGATGAGGACAAGGGAGCTCACTGAACTTGGTTCTCAGCCTACCTCCCCAATTCTGTGACTTTGATGCTTCCTTTCTTTTATGTGACTCTAGGCTTATATGCCTCTCTTAACACCTTTTTGGTTTTTTTTTAAGATTTTTATTTATTTATTTGAGAGAGAAAATGAGAGAAAGAGAAAGTATGAGCGAGGAGAAGGTCAGAGGGAGAAGCAGACTCCCCACTGAGCAGGGAGCCTGATGCAGGACTCGATCCTGGGACTCTAAGATCATGACCCGAGCTGAAGGCAGTTGCTTAACTGACTGAGCCACCCAGGTAACTTGACTTTTTTTTTTTTTTTTAAACAAGGTCATCCTGTGTTAATGTTTGTCTTTTAAATGTTATTTACTGGCTTCAGTAACTGAGCAAATAGTATACCTTTAGCTTCTTGGTGCAGATTTGCTGGCTCAGGGGCTAGGACCACACGGTGAGTGCAGCAGGCGCTGGTCCTCCCCGGCTGGGCCAGGGCACTGATGTTCATTACCCTCTGAAATCACAGTGATTTGCCAAGACTTTGTGCAATGGCCTTTGAATTGGGACCAGAATGCTTTTTTGGTGAAAACGAATTGAGATTTACTTATCAGGTCCGACTCCACAGACATTTGGAGAGGACGTAGTCTGATCTGGACTATAAAGTTGTGCTTTCATAAAATCAGTTTACAAAAGAAAAGATTTTAAAAAGAGTATGAATTTTCAAGGATTCATTTTCACTGAATTCATAGAATAAAGACCCTCTGAGTGAAAGGGATTCTTGGATCAAAAAAGAAATTTAATTGCTTCTTCAAGCTCTAATGACGGTACTTTTCCGTAATTTAAAAAATAATTTGGGTGAACTTTCCTTTTTGCTTCACTACCGATGGGAGGAGGGGAGCAGGCATAGTCCAGTAGAGAAACAAGCATCGCTTTGTTTCTCTTTCGACCCCTCGGTAATTCCAGTTAAACATACCTAAGGTTATAAAATTTCTTCATTGGCATCCTTGCATGTTGCCATTGTACCAAGCTCAAACGATGTATTTTCAATTACTGACCTCTTAACATATTTGACATTGAAAAGTCTCCACTGTAATTTGCCCTTCCTCTGTCTGGTAGCACTGGCTCTTCAGGGAAGACCAAGTGGAGAAGCCAATTTCACAGAAACTTAGAGGGATATTGAGTAAAAGAACAGGCAAATTTAATACCTGTGAATGCTACAGAGAGGATGTATAAGAAACATCCGAATTGTATCGTAATACAGTTTATTATTACAATAGTTTGATACTATAAGATTATGTCTTACCAGGTAATTGGTGCATATTATTCGAAGATTCTGAGTACAGAAACCTTACAAGAAATGCATTTTATATTGCAACTAATATAATATATCAACTGCATTTCAATAAAAAAAGAAATGCCTTTATAATTTCTTTTGTTGGAGAAGAATTTGTGATATTGTAGCTTGTGTCATTGGCAACTTATTTCCTATTTTGTGTATGCAAAGTTTTAGGGGGAAAAAGAGCAAAATTTAAGTTTCAAACTTTATTTTAGGATTTATTTAAATTATGTTAGGCTGTCAGTGTGTCATAGGCCTTTTTGTGCTATGTGTTTTGTTAGCCTCTCAGTTTTAAAGAAACCTTAAGCAAATAGCATTTAGAACTAATACATAACTCTGTCAGTACTTTCAAAGTGCTATAGTGTTTCAAAGAGAAGAAAAGCATTGTTCTTTACCTTGCTCAATATAGCAATGAAAGTAGGGCAGGCTGGTTTAGTATAAGATTCTAAAGCTGCACTGTCATGTCACTAACGCTTAAAAGCCCTTAATTTACATTTTCAGAAAAAAAATTATAGAATTAAATATCTTTGAACCAGCAAGACTGTTCATTACAGGAAGTTATTATTTTGATCAGGCTGTTGGTTTCTGAAGTCTCTTGGCAACAATACAAAAATAGCTTTCCCTTGTTAATAAAGAACAATCTGCAAAAACAAATTAGAAATGTGTTAAGGACAAAATAAACAGACATTTTATTTTTTAAACTTGGGGGCCTCTGCATTTCACAGACTTCTGGAATCTGGGGAGCCACACCCAACTGCTACACATTTTATTGCTCTATTATAGGTTTGGCACGAGAGGAATAATTTTCCAAATGTTGGAACAATGTGGATTCCCATTTTTCCAGAAGGAAAAAAAAAAAAAAAACAAACCCGTCTATCTTACATATTAAATTCCAAATAGAGAAACAGTGTCTGTATCACTCTGCCCATTTTATGATGGAATTTGAGAACTAAGGGAAAATTATATATATGAAAATGGTATATCTAAGTGTAGTTGAAACCTACATCTGGTGAAAGTATTTTTATACCAGTGTAGACAAGGCAGTTCACAGAGCTAAGCTCCCATGTTGTGAAATCCCACTTAAAACAGTAACTCCAGACCAGTCCCTTGGGGTTTGCCAGGATAACTCCTGTCTAGTTCTCACTGTTAGTATTGTATACATATTGCAGGCTGCTAAAGAGAGATTGGTGTAACTGGGTGAGAAACAGTTCTGTGAATGTCCCTTTAGTCCAATGGTTCCTTCTAGATGATCCGAAATTACTACGGACCTAACTGCCATTGTAATCAACACACTTGCTTGGGTGCGGTGGGGACAGGCTGAGGTTGTAGCTTAAAAAAAAAAAAAAAAAGAAAGCATAGTTTTTCATTTTCATCCAAAGCATTGATTTCAATAACTTGCAATGGAAAGGGATTATTCTGTTTTCCCCCCGGGTGGGGGGGGGGAATCGCAGAGTCGTTCTCAAGACCCACGTGAACAAATGTACTACGTTGGGATTGAATCGTGGCTCGGGCACACGGGTGAGGCGCTTCACGTTGTCCCCACACCAGGCTGAAGGCCGCGTGCCGGAGGGGAGTGAAGGGCGTGGAACCAACGGGGAGGAAATGAAGGCAACAGAGGGGATGGGTGACGTGTGCGCGCGTACCGGGTCCGCGGGCGCATCACGGCCCCGAGACGCACCCAGTGTGCGAGCATCGCGGCCGGTGAGCAGAGACCCAGGCGTTTTGGACTGTCCTTATCTCTTTAGCTTTGACACGAGCAGTCGTGCTTCTGTCTGTGACAGCCGTCCTGTTCATACCCAGGTGACGTGCTTGCTGGAATGTCAGCCGAAAAAGCTGTGTTTTCCTTGGCTTGTCCCTGCCATTTCCTGATGTCCGCATTTCTGCTTGTCCCAGGCTGTTCCTTTCTCTCACTTTCCCTCTCCCGCCCCGTCCCACTCCCCGGGCTGACTTCCCTCCCCTCTGTCTCTGACCCCTTCCAGAGCTCCTCCAGCTCGTTGTTGCACCTGCCTGGCGAGAAGGCTTTCCTCCTCATCCTCCTCATGGAAATCTTCCTTTGGGGGGTCTCGCAGGAGCCCCGAGCCAGCGTGCACCAGGAGCGCACTTCTAGGCTCTCTGATGCAGCGGGCGGCTTGCAGAGTCCGGCAACTGAAGGGAGGGGAGGTTCAGTGAGAACTGGGACTTTTGTCCCTGGAGATGCTGGCAAAGCCGATGTCCCGGTGTTGAGAATGAAAGCATCTCAGGAGACCATCTGGGGCTGCCTTGGGCTTTCAGAGGTTAAGCTATCGTGACCCCCAGGAGACTGCTGAGGTCTTGAGGGGTTAAGTGATGTGCGCCAGATCTCCCAGCTGACCTGGAGGAGGGCCCTGTGTGCGCGCATGTGTGTGAGCTAGAACATGGGGAGCCTCCTGCCAGAGTTGACTGTATTTTTTGTTGTTGTTGTTGTTGTTTTTATTATTATTTGAAGAAAACTCTGACATATAGGAAAGGACCCACATTTAAACCAGCTAACATTTCGTGTTATTTGCTGCCTGTCTTTTTTCTATCTGTAGTCTTTAAAAGTCACACAGGGAATGTATGTGTTAATGCTCATGTTGGCGGAGGAGGGGGAGGGAAGATGGGAAAAATAAAATAAAATAAAATAAAATAAAATAAAATAAAATAAAAAGGACAGTTGAATGAATTCTCTTAAGAAAAAGGCAGAAAAACAGAAGATGGTGCGTCCTGGGCGAGGTTCCTTCCAGCATCTTCCCCGTCTATCGGAGCTTTACCCATGTTTCCATGTGGTATTGTAGGGGTCCTCTGGACACCAGCTTTCTTCATCACCATCGAATGCCAAGAGGAGACACACATACAGTCACTGCAGTCGAGTGTAAGGTCGCGTCTGCTACACACTGTGTGCACACACCGCCTTTTCCCTAGACAGCCGCCTCCGAATGTTCAGTCCTGGTCTGGGCGATCCCTTCCTTGTCCCAGCCATGCCGCAGCAAACATCCTTGGGTGTGTCTCCCGTGCACGGGGGAGTCTTTCCCTGGAGGCAGAACTGTGCTGGTTGACGGAACACACACGTGTCCCCTCCTCAGCGTGGCTGAATTGCTGTCCAGAGTGCTTGGGACATAGCTGCTTGTCCTAACTCCACTGGAGGTGTTTCCATAACTCCTTCCCAGTCCTGGATGGTCTTAGTTTTCCTTATTCTCAGAGAGCCAGTCGGAATAGACGGTATCCCTTGGCTGTTGGAGTACAAGAGAGAGTAGTGCGTGTTCAGAGCTCCCCATATGTGGAGACATGCGTTGGGGGGGCCCTCCGAGCCGGCATGGCATGCTCTACGGACACGACGATGTGACGCCTCAGCCTGGAGAGTACATTTTCCTGCTTTGCCAACTTTGTGCATTTTTGGTCTATTGATGGTTTAGCTATTGCATGTTAAAGATTGTGACATAGACTGATTACTTTGTATTAAAAAAAAAAGGCACTCGGCAAATAAAATTCTACGTCCTCCATATTTGAATGCTTTCTCCCAAGTCAACTGCTTGGTTTTATAGATAGAAATATTAAAACCCAGGAAGTTTCAATGACTTACTCCAGATCTCACAGGAAGGCTTCTTTTAGGAAAATAAATTTCATTGGCCAAGAAACACTGAAATACAAGTAAATGGGGGCTCTATCTCCAATGCACCCTTCAGATTCCATGCCTCTCATGTCTGAGGATACAAAGTCCCATTTTTTCCAGGGATTTTCTTCCACAGAGAGGGCAGAGTCTGGCTTATTGAAGTTTCTAAATAAATATTAGCTCAACTGACAAAAGGGGCGCCTATCAAATTCTCTGTGGTGGATACATGTGTTGGAAACAGGCGCCCAGAAGATAAGCGTACCGTGCCTCACAGGAAGGCGTGTCCCCATCCTCTCTACCCTGGTGCTCCTGCTGCTCGTGTCCCTGCGTGAGACTCTTAACTGCAGACTGGCCCAAGGAACGGGGAAATTGGGTAAAATGGGTGCAACAGGATAAACAGATTTTATGGAAAAAATTTATGAAGTATAAACAGGGAGCGTGAGGTATCAACATCATTAGGGGCGTGGGTGGAGAGGTATTTATTTAAATTTGATGACAGATATCCTCTCTAACATGTACATTACTGGAAAAATTATATTATTTTTTTCTCAAGATTTTATTTGTTTATGAGATAGAGAAAGAGAGAGAGAGAGAGAGAGAGAGAATGACCGTGGGGAGGGGCAGAGGGAGAGGGAGAAGCAGACTCCCCACTGAGCAGGGAACCCGATGTGGGGCTGGATTCCAGGACCCTGGGATCATGATCTGAGCCAGAGGCAGATGCCTAACTAACTAAGCCACCCCGGTGTCTCTAAACTGTATTCGTTTTTATGTAAATTATGATAAAGTTGTAGGAATTATGTCTTTTCTCAGCAACTGTACCAGTGGGATGAAATTCAGATCATTAAGCAGGAATTTGTCTGAAAGTGGGCCACATAAAATTAAAAAGAGGTGATTTTGATAGAGATAAGTGATTAACTTTATTGATTAAAGGAAATGTTTCTCACATGAAATGCCAAAGTCTGGGAGTGCTCTCCGTGGGTTTGAGAATGTGTGCCTGCTTACGCTCAGAGAGACAACAGCATGCCATAGAAGGTAGCTATTTCATGAGATTTAGGAGAATAGGCTCACACTGAAACCAAGAAATATGGAAGTGAATATCTAATTAACAAGCAGCGAAGAAACAGAGGAAGAGACTCGCTGGAAAAAGTCTCCCGTGTATGGCTTGAGAACCAGACTGCTCTGGTAATGCCTCCAGTCCCAGCCCAAGTGAAGAGACGATCCGCTTTCTTCCCTCCCGTAGTTCCTACAGCCCCGATTCACTCAGATGGTGTCAGGGAGCAAGTATTTGCACCGGGGTTCTCAATCAAAAGTCGAGCATTGGAAGAGGAAATGAAGAATAACGTTCCCATATTTGGAGATGCCCAAGGTGGCAAGATGGCGCACTCGCTCTCACTCAGGGAGCTCTGAGTTTTCTCTAATCGTGGTTATTACTCATCTGAAGGCCAACACCTCCACCTGCCCAGAGCCCTGCACCTTGCTGGGACATTCTTTGACTATAGAGCATTCGTGTGTCACATTAAAAGCATTTGCCAAGCATTTTATAATGGTTATTTACTGTTCTTCACGGCAACCCTGCGCCCCACCTCAACCCTGCCCTTTAAACTTCAGGAAGCAGCTGCTCCTTCCACCCAGTCCCAACCTTTTCAAGGATCCTCTGGAAATCTTTGGCTGGGGCACTGTTTAATCTTAATCAAAGTCCAACTTCAGAAGCTGCTGTGGTCAGAATCCAGGACAGGTAATTTAGCTGCCTTGTGTGCTTGGAGGATTACGATGATAGCAGATTTGGGAAAAAAGAAAATCCTTTAAAATGAAAGCCCATACCTTCGACTCTGGTAATTTCTCTGTTTAAAAACAAGTCAGAAGATACTAAAAGTAAAACACACACACACAGGTACAAAAGGAGTCCTTATTTTTCAAGGGATTTGTGGACTACGGTATAGAAAAGCATCAGGAACAGGACATCTTACACCAAAAGGATTAAAGTTCCAAATAGAGACGCCCCGCGTCGTTCAGGCGTTTTAGATTTGATTGTTTCCAGTATTTGCAATGTATACCACATTTATGGTGTGAAAGCTGTTAAAAATAGCATCAGCTAATTATTCAGCGTGGAAAGAATTCAATAAAGTCAATGTCTTAGTTATGCTTGAAAATTATGTTGCAGGCCAGACCACGAAGGGAATTTATTAGGTTAATTTAAAATTCTGATTTTTAATTCATATATTAGAGAAGAAAACGTGGCTTGTGCTTCAGCAACCATGAGGCATAGACTGTGGACAGGAGTTCTGGGAGACTCAACCTTCAGGAGCATCCTCTGGGGGAATGTCTTGCAGGCAGCAATGAGCAAGTAGCCCAGGAGAATCCCTTCCTAGCTCCGGGGTGATTTCCCAGGCTCCCTGTCTTCCCTCACGTGTCTGGCTTCCGACTGAAGAAGAAATCCCAGTGTGTACCTATTTTGTCAGTGCAAATGCTTCATGACTGAGGTGCCCCTCAGTTACTCGGTAACATAGTATTTGTAAAAAGAAAAAAAAAAAAAGCCGAAAAGAGTTTGAGGTTGATACACAAAAATAGGTATTTCAAGAAAACATACTAACTCCCAACTGATTTGAAGAATTGTATGGAGAATGTGCCATTTCATTCCCAGAAGGAAGCAGGAGGCCAACTGAAATCCGCTGGCTCTCTTCTTTTCCTGAATCCAAAGTGAAAAGAATATCCAGAGAACATGGAAATCCCATGTTAAGGACTTAAGCCTAGAGGAATAGTTTCATTTTTTTCATTCATTAGGGATTTTCATCTCATCAATTAATAACTACTGGTACGGTAGAAACAGAAATGTTGGCTCATTTTTTTCCCCTGGTGAAACAAATGGAACTCTTTGACATTGATCACGTGCAGTAGAAGCCAAGTCGTTGAGAGGTCCCAGATCTGATGACTCGGCGTGATCCCAACCATTGTTCCCAGGGTGAGCACAATTTCCATCATTCAGGGGACCTTCCTCCCAAATATCTTGTTGTTGTTTTGAATTCTAGAAACCTCAGTCGGCTTCTATGCACTGTAATGATGGGGATATTATTCTGCGAAGAGATCGCGACCTTCCTGCGGAGTGAAAGTGAAGTGGGCATATACAAGGCTCCCAGACACAGGGCTTATCAAAGTTGGACTTTGGAGCAGAGCCCATGAATTTAGCCTGTAGCGTCTTATTTTAACAGTGCTCCATTCCCCTGCAGAAAAAGCCATCTTACCTTGTCAGGAGGAAGGGGGTCTTCTTCAGCTCCAGTAAATTGCAAGGCTATCATTAGAAAGCAAAAGAAAAAAGAAAAAGAAAAACAGAAAGAAAGAAAAGAAAGTGGTTGGGGGGAGGAAGTAAGGCAACGTTCATTCAGAATGTTTAGGGTACCGGCAGGACGGACTGCTTTGATAACTTTGAGTGCAGCTCAGGGATTTCAGCTGAAATGCTACAATTTTCCCTAAGTGCAAGGGGAATTCAGGCTGGCAGTGGCCCCCCATCAGCTTTTGTGCCCGGGGCCAGGGCCCAGGGGCGGGAAGTGATCTCACCAGCGGACCCAGGGCTACAGGCTGCCTGTCCCATCTCTGTGCTGCCCTGTGGTTATGCACCCTCTGGGTAACTGAATCTTCACATTTTGGCAGTGGGCACTGCTCACTGTTACTGCATCGCTATTGTGCTTGACTTGTTTGAGGAAGAAAAATGTTTTCCCCCAAATATCTCAAAAATTTGTTTTAAAATCTGTTTTTCCTGATGAGAGGGACCCTAGGATTTCTGTAAGATCTGTTGGTAGGTGGAGACCAGGAGCGGAGAGGGGCAACTGTGGCAGGGCTGGGAGGAGGAACTTGGATCCTTTCTCGCTCTTCAGATTTTGGGGTTCGTCAAAATCAAACCAGTTTCAGAAAGGTCTTCACCTGGGGATGCACAGCCCTGGGCCCTGAAGCCCTCGCCCGCAGGGAGTGGCCCAGTAGCCTCCATGTCCCACCACACTTGGCCAGTTTTTATTTTTGTCTCTGGGTATCCTGTTCCCATTTTGTGTCTGAGCTCTGGGTTGGAGCTCCTGAATCCCGTTTCCTGCACTGTTTACCTTGAGAAACGTGTGTGTGCGCGCGCGTGTGCCTACAGTTTTTCCTTTGAAAGAGAGTATTTTATTTTCCCAGTGTGAAATGATGAAACCATATTCTCAGTCGTGTGTAATATTATTTGCTGTAACATAAAAGAGGTTAGGGCACCTACTTCTGATGCATTACTCGGACAATTGTATTACTGGAGTCAGCCAGGGAATCAGTTAGTTCTGCAACAATGACAATAAATCGCTCTAACGTCAGAGGGCTCAGGACTCAGTCCTCCTACCTCTTCTCTCCTCAGGCTCCATTCATCCCTTCGGTGACCTCAGCCGATCTCTTGCTCTGCTGGCCATTTATGCGCTGCAGATGTCCAAATTTATATCCCTAGCTCAGAACTCTCTTTGGAACTAAGTCTCATGTATCCAATTGCCTGTGATCTCTTGACCTAAAAGTCTATGGGAAACTTCATTCTCAGCAAACTCAGCTTCTGATGTGCTCCCGCAATGCACTCCACTCCAGACGTCCTCATCTTGGTTCACCAACAGTGACTCCAAACTCCCCAGGGCCCCAGGCAAAAGCTTGATATCCCTCCTTCCCTCTTTTCTGTAACTCATAGCCCACATTCAGGCAGGGAGGGGAGACTGCTGATGGCCACGGGTCTCCACTGGATGACCACGATGGGCTCCTCCCCGCTCCCCTGCTTCTGTTCTTGTCCCCTACCGTCTCATCTCAGCCCCAGACCCCACAGTCCCTTTAAAACATGGCTGGGTTGGGCTCTGCCTCTGCTCACACCCTTGCGTTGCTCTCCGCTTGAGTCAGAAAAGAAGACGGCCACATCCAGAATGAATATATTCAGGAAGAACCCCAGTAGTATTTAACTCATTGCTCTCAGTTTGCAGGTGATGGAGCCATCCATGGGTCAGTCGGAAGCTGCCCCCCCCCCAACAACTCCTTCTAAAGCCTCATGCAAATGGTAATAGAGTGGGGATGGCTGGTCAACCTCTCTCGGGTTCTCCCACCCTGAGCTGTGGTGCAGATCATTTCTTGCACTTACAGACCCTTCCCTCTCTTTTTACCAAGCCAACCCCACCTTCTCCTTCAGGCCTGAGTGTGCAGGTCACTGCCTCAGGGTTCTCCCCAAGCCTCTCCCTCTCCTGCCGGACAGGCTTCTTCTGCTCAGTGCTTGGGGGTGTCTCTCCACTTTCTCATCAGACCGGCTTTTGCAGTCTTTCTTCTGACTAGTCTGTAAATCCCTCAGGGCAAGGAGTATCCTCCTCCTGTTCCCAGCTGTAGCCCTAACACCCAGCAGCCGTGGAATGTTTGTGGGCCCAGTGACTGTCCACCACACCCTAACCCAGGTCAGATTAGCAATTATCCCGACAGAGACTGGGATCTGGTGCTGGCAGGTACCCATTCCCAGCCACACCGTCTCCGGCCCCATTGTATCGGCCCCATTGTACCTTGTGCCTTTTATCCACAGAGGAGTGACGCTTTGGAAATACTTAGAGAAGAGAAAGGAGTCTAAAAAACTGGAGTCCCCTTACTTTATCTAACTATTAATTTCCCACAGAGCTTGGTGGAAACAAAATTGCTTAAGACTTTTGCTGCTTATAAAGAGTCCCGTGCCTGGTTAGGAGGAAAGGTAGTAAAAATTATTTAAAACATTAGAACAAGTGGAATTAGAGAGATGCATTACTGTGACCATGGCAGCGCTGTGCCTGGTGTGGAAGGTTCCAGGACTGTCTGAAAGAATGAGTTGGGCGCATACGTCAGCTGAAGCCGATACCTAGAGTGGTTGGGGATGGCCAGCTATGGCCGAGGGGCCCACTCGGGCCCACTGCCTGTTTTTGTGTGGCCTGGGAGCGAAAAATGGTTTTTATGTATATTCAGATGGTGGGGAAAAACAGGTAAATAATATGATATGGCCCATGTACATTATATGGAATTCAAATTTTAGTGTCTGTCAATAAAGCTTTATTGGAATGCAGCCATGCTCATTCACGTATGGCCTTTGGCAGGAGAGTTGCCGCTATGGTTACATTTCAAAAGCTGAAAATATTCACTATTTGCTCCTTTACAGAAGAAAGGGTCATGCTGACCCCTGAGGTAGAGGAGACGGCACATGCAAAGTCCTATCCGTTCAGCTTGGCTGGAGTGTGGGGGATGCATGAGAGAGAATGAGAGAGAGAGGAGAATGTGCCTGTATGAGTGTGTGTGCGTGTGTGGTGGTAGAAGGCTGTAAATGTGTGCAAGGGCGAGGGATATGTTGGGAGGCGGAGGTCAGATTGCAAGGCCAGGCAGGGCACCATCTTGGGTAGATTCGGCATACCCCGCGAAAGCTCCAACCTCTTGTGCAGGCAGAGGGGAGCTAATGCAGGGATTTATGCAAGACTTTCCCATTCATGAGCTACCCTCTTGGTAGATTGTGTCTGTGTAGGGGGGCCTGGTAGATAGAGATCAGGAGACGGCAACACACTTGATAATCGAGCCCATCATTGTCATTGAAATATCCCATTTTTTATGTCTCCACCAAAACTACACTCAACCTATAGCACTTACTTTTTTTTTTTTTTCTTCTTCTATCATTTCCATAAATCCTTTAGAAGCGATTATCCTCGTTATGATGATGACTTTCCTCTTGTTAGGAGTACATATATATAGATTCTTTCAGAGTTTTCATGGGGAAAATGCTGCATTTACGTTAAAATACGGTGGTGATTCACCATCTTTTTGTTTTTGTATTTTGTTTCTAGAGAAATTTGCCAAGAGTATCTCGGGACCATTATCCTGGAAAAATTTCTCTGCATCTTCCCTCAAGGATTCCTTAAACTTCAAAGAAGCCTACTTGCCAATAGCTGGCAGGAGGAATAGGCCCCAGATGGAGATGTTATCAGCACCCACGTGTGCACACCTCTGGAAATGTTCACATTTTAAAACTGTGGTGTTAGCACGCTATGGTCCTCTTTTGGGGCCCTGTTTGAGGTGTATAGTTTAACTATTAATCTCATACTTCAAAGAGAGTGTATTTCATGAATGCAGCTGCAGAGAATTTAAAATATTATCCCCACCATTGTGGTCTCCCTAGTTTTGTCTTTAAAGTAGGAAAAATCGAATGGAAACCTGTGGGCGTGAGTACTTAGGGCGTGAGTAGCTAGGGCGGTGGTGTTTCTGAAACAGAAGACCATCTCTGCCACATTTCTTGAAGTAACAGCTTTCCTCTTGCTTTTCGATGATATTTGTAAGGTTTGACTTCGCTGGCGTCCAAGGAAGTGTTCGTGTTGGTGAGAGGATGATGCTTTATAAATGTCAGTGTCTTTGAGGGATAAAAAATGAAGAATAAGTTATATTATAGATTCCCTTTAACATATGAGTTTCACTGGGTGGGAGGAGATGAAAGTTCAAGTTTTAAAATAGTCTTTGAGTTGATTTTGCTAATAATTTTTCTCTTCATTTACCTTTTACTTGCTTCCAAAATGACAGTTATTAATGTGAGAGCATTAACTTAAAAAAAAAAAAAACACATCAAAACCATCTTTAAGAAAACGTCATGTGTACTATACGGAAACATTCTATAAGTAATGTAAGTGGCGACATTCTGTTGGGTTTGTTAGCATCAAATAATGAATTATAATTACTGTTCAGGTTGATTCACTGATATTTCCCAGAACATGTCTCTGAGGACTTCAAAAGTCTTGTATACTTTGTCTTCATCATATGTAAAATACCAAACTTCTCATGTGTACCTTGGTATTGTCTGTTGTTTTTTGTTTGTTTGTTTGTTTTTAAAGATTTATTTATTTATTTGAGAGAGAGAGAGGGTTAAGAAGGGGCAGAGAAAAAGGAGAGAGAGAAAATCTCAAGCAGACTTCCCGCTGCGAGTCAACATATGACACACAACACTGGATCTCAGGACCCTGAGCTCATGACCTAAGCAGAAACCAAGAGTTAGACTTTTAACCGACTGAGCCACCCAGATGCCCCAGTTGTATAGTTTTATAGATCATGTTAGTTACTTCTTACCTGGGTATGAAGCAGTAATGTGGTCTCCTGCCCTTGAATAATAATAAAATAGTTGGACAATACATGGGAAATAATGGTAAAAGTACATGGCATTTTAACCTCGCTTAAATTTTATATTTAGAATAATTATTACTGAGGAATAAACATGAAATGATGAACTATAAAAAAATTAGTATTAGTAAATTTAACAGTTAAAACTGAAACTCTACTTCAGAGAGTTTACCAAAACTCTAGTTCAAATCGGCTTAAGCCAAAAGGAGATCAATCCTCTGCCTCGGTTATCTCAACATTACAGTGTTAGCTAGATGCAGGGACTCGAAAGATATAAGTAGGTTTCAGCCTTTTTAACTTCCTGATTTCACGTCTGTGGTCACAAGATGGTGGCCGGCACATTCCACATCATCTCTCCTACCTCCTCTCTCTTTTTGAGGGGGAAGAGCAGGAGTCTCCTCAGCCTATCAGTCACAGCTCTCATCGCCTGTCGCTGCCTCTGACAAGCTGAAGCCAACATGCTGATGGCTCAGGCTTGGCCATACTATCCTGGAGACTTGAAACAAGTGAACTAGATTTAGTGGAGAGGGTGGAGACCTAGAGGAAAATCTGATGCCGTTACTGGAAGCTTTTGTCCAGTTTTCAGTAGGATATGTCCTTGGAAAGGAGATCCTTGTCAGGGCACCTTGTGGCTCATTTGGTTGAGTGACTGACTCTTGATTTCAACCCAGGTTGTGATCTCAGGATTGTGGGATTAAGTCCCACATCAGGCTCCATGCTCAGTGGGGGGTCTGACTGAGATTCTCTCCCGCTGACCCTTTCCCCACTCTCTCTCACTTAAAAAAGAAAAAAAAAAAAGAGAGAGAGAGAGAGAGAGAGATCTTTGTCAATGTCTGTCTGGTTCAGCTTACCTCCAGGGTAGCAAAGCATGAGGCCGATGAAACCCAGAAATTTTCCTTAGAGGAGGTTCATTCTTGGTGTTTGCCCCCTCTGTTCCAAAGAACAGGGACTCAGGGTTTGTCCCCCACTTTCTGCTTATGGAATGAAACTCGGGGCAACACTGTGGAGTGGTGTCAAAGACCTGAGGAATACAGGAGGTGAGAGGCTGTGGTTACTATGCTGGGGGTGAGTGAGAAGCTGGGCCCGACACCAGTGTGGTTATTTATCCCCATGCATAGGCAGACTCCCACGTAGGTTTTAGGTTCTGTTGTCCCCATCTTGAAATTCCCAATTTTTGAACAAGAGGTCCTTTCACATTGGACCTGTAAATTACGTAGCCAGTCCTGTGAAGGGCCACAGCTACACTGGGACCAGGAGTAAGTCACAGGGAAGGAACCAGCTTGAGGAACACTGTTACAAGGATCTCATCACAGAGCATTTTACTGCCAATGGCAAAAGCTAAGAGGGGTATCACTGAGGCAGAAGCTGAGAGGTATCTTAAGTGACAGCCAGAGAATGAATTTTTACCCCATTAAGGGAACTCTAAGGAGAGATCTTCATTTGGACTGGTGTTTTGAAAGAACTCATAAATACATTCAAGACAAAAAGAGTTAGCTTTGAAGACCCCCAAAGTCTAGAGAACACTGGTGACTGGTCAGAACCTTTTTCGTCCTTCCACCTCTCTGTCCTCTCTGGGGTTCACTTCAGCTCAGGAAGAACCAGAAGATGGCCTGGTGGGGACAAGGGTAAGACAAGAAAAGGAGAAGGTGTTAAAATGTAGAAGCCAACCCCCTTTCCACTACAGGACTTCATAAGCAGGCCCAAGGTATGGAGGGGAGGAAGGGTATCAAGGAGAAAAACTAACTCTAAAGGAAATTTGGAATTTTGATAGGTACATTGGTTTTGGCATTTAATTGGCTGAAATTAGACTATTTTTATTACTAAAAATGACTGCAGGACTTTCCTTATCAGAGAACGATCATGAACAGCAGGCAATCTGCTTGAGATGCGCCCAAAGGTTGGCATGCTGTCCACGGAGAAAGGTTTCGAATGCACAGGATGTAAAAGTGAGCATCATTTTCTTGTGTCCCATGGAATCCTGTCTTTTTCACCCAACAATGGGAACTGTGGATGAGTTCCTGTAAATCACTGAAGTCATTTTACACAGAAGGTAGATTTCTTGATTTTGGTTTTTGACACAGTAAAACACAATGTGAAAAAGCATTTGAATATAAAATTTTATTGACACCATAAAATAAATCGTCACTATTAGAAACACGTCTTATGGAGATATGGCGTCCAAAAAAAGACCATTTATGGTGATCCATGGGATTTGGTGATAAAGCCAAACCTTCTTTTTATGGGACTTAAACTAGAGCAATGTCACCAAGAATTGACCCTCCGTTGAGGTAGCTTATCCTATTGGGGTAATAAATACTCTGTTGTTCAAGAGAGGAAATTAGATGTACTAACCAGAGAGTCAATCAAAGTACATTAAGGTCATGACAGAAACGAATCATAAGGAAATTCACAGGTGAAGCTGACTTTCCTCCATGGACTCAACAGGGCATCTAAGGGAAGTGGGGAGGAAGACATCCTGTTGTGGCAGGTACTGGATATCAGCTTTAACTATACATTTCCTTGTTTTCATTAGCTTGGGTTACAAATGGAGCATTTTTTGAATGCCCCTTTGGAAAGTGAACTTCTGTTTTTCTTATAAGTTCCAGGGTGAGTAAGAGAACTTCTGTAATCAGGCGATCACTCACTTTATTTCTGTTTTATGTAAGTTCACAATGAAAGACAAACTTCTCTATTATCATAATTACCTATCTTGTCCTGTGGAACAATGCTTTCTTTGTGCAGTAAAACATTCTTCTAAGGATTGGGTAAAACTGGTTTTGCAGGTTTTGCTCTAAAGCAGAAACCACCCCAAACTAGCAGTGGGGAGTTGGGGGTGGGTGGGGAGGGGAATGGACTCTCTGGTATTTATTTTCACACAGGAGCAGGTGAATATTAAGTATGTGATTAGCAAACACTTCCCCTTTTTCTGAGCACTCGAAGATAGCATGAAATTGGTGTTTGTGAATTAAACAGAAAGAACTCGGGCATTTTGGGGTCAGTCAAGACAGAGAAGCATGGCGCTTGGACTTTGCGGTCAGACCCCTGTTCAGGCTGCAGCCTGCATCCGGGCCCCCCTGCCACACCTGCTTCATGGTGACCTTGGGGTCTACTCGTGGCCAATAGGACTTGAAGTTTTGGCTCTATTTTTCTAAGAAAAAACAATAAACAACAACAACGACAACAACAAAACCCGAACAAAAACCCACCAAATGACTAAAAAATTACTGTGTGAATATTGCTGAATTCATTTGTGGACTAAACACTGAAATTACGTGGTTTATTTTTTTAATGACCCAAGTGAGTATGCAGTTTCATCCCTTCTGCTTTCACTGACGTCAGTGAAATTGAGAAAGACAGGCGCATCATGCTACACTAGTCCACCTTTAAAATTACGGTCTTGACTACTAAAAAGAGAAAAAAAGGACAACTAAGTCCAAGTTTAAGATAAATCTCTCAGTTCCTTGTAACGTGAAAGTAACCTTTGATCCACGTCATTAGATGTGAGTGTAACTCTCATTCCTGAAGCCTCTTCCAAGGAAACAGGCACTCCGGGCTGTCTGTTCTCTGTAGCAACATGCTTAGAAAAAGCTTAGTTTCTATGCCAAGAATCAAATTCTAGCTCCCAAATATTTGCATAAGTAAACATTTTCAAATTCATATTCCACATACATGCTGAACTTCTTGGTGTTTATAAATGTTTTTGAGATTAGTCTTCAAGTTTTTGTTGGACAGATGTGTAAAACTCCCTGTTGGTAATGGGGTGTGGGGGAAATGGAATAAGGAGAAAAAAATTTGTCCTTTATTAGCACTTAAAATTATGCTTGGCTCTTAATGCAAAATTATGAAAAACGAAAGATCTGAGACTGAAGAATTTGTAATCTTAATCTTACCTGTCCTCAGGTTCATACCCCGTATTTATCAGGATCATCTAATTAGGCAGCAGGGGAGTAACTGGATAAGACAAAAAATGAAAGCGTCCCCATTCTGGTGGGTTACACTGATTTCGTCTCCTCTCCAGTTTAACTAGACTTGATTATGTGATGTCCTGTCTAAGACATCAGAGTGAATGTGTAGATAGTGAATTAAACAGCAGCATATAAATATACCTAATTATATCCAAAAAAATCCAAGTTCTAAATATCGGGGGAAGATAAGAGCTTTCTAACAACACGTGATTTGTCTGTTGCAAAATGGAGGCTTATGCCTTAAATATTGCTTTAATGCACATGAATTTCACTGTACAGATAATTTATAGAAGACTTACATGTATAGTTTCTTGAATAGGAGTCATGAGTACCAGTCACCTCAAAGACTGAATTAATTGCTTCCCAGGGTCCCCAAAAGAATAGCTAGTGTAGGGGCGCCCAGGTGGCTCAGTTGGTTAAGCTGCCTTCAGCTCGGGTCATGATTCCAGGGTCCTTGGATTGAGCCGCACATCAGGCTCCCTGCTCAGCAGAGAGCCTGCTTCTCTCTCTCCCCCTCTCCCTGACGCTCTGCTTACTTGTGCTCTCTCTCTAACTCTGTCAAAAAAAAAAAAAAATAGCTAGTGTACCTTCCCTGTTGCTTTCTCCAATGTTATTTCTGGGTTCCTCTATACAAAAGACTCCTTAGTTTAGTGACCTAACATGCACCTAAGCTTTAGTGTTTCTCTCTGACCCACGGGGTCGTTCCGAGAAATTGTGCCGGTACGAGGGAGGGATCAGGCAGGTTAGTACTTATGTCATTAAGTCTTTCACTGCACATTCTTCAAAAAGTTTCCTCTTGACAGAAGAAAAAAGGTTATTTCTGTCTCTGTCATTCTTCAGTGTGCTCTGTGAGACATAGTTTATTTATTCTTTCCTCAAGCATTTATTGAGCAATTACTCTGTGCCAGGTGTTTTTCTAGAGCTAGAAACCCAAAGAAAGATAGTATGTGTCCCCTGAAAGAGCTTATAGCACACTTTTATGTGCTAATACGCATCATATTTATGCACTTTTATGCCAACTGTTAGGTATGGAATGTTCTAATACCTTTGTAAAGAAGATATTGATGTTGCGATTTGCTTGTACACCGGCTGCAGAGGATATTACTCTCAGGTAAGTCACCTGTGTTGACATGGGAGATTCCAGTGGCGCTAATGGTGTGTTGGTTCCCAAATCAGGCTTCGGTGGGAATGATAAAGGCATAACTGCTATTGATTGGTGAGTAACAAGGTGTTGGATGCAGACAAAAGGGAAAGAAAAAGTGAGGTGTACACAAACCCAGAACAGTCGAAGTGGTGTCTGAAAGGGATGCAGTTGTATTTTAAGGCAACTGAGACCATTATCGGTCATCAGCAGAGAAAATAAATTGGCACCCTCATTTTTTAATGTATCTCTTAAAAATCAATCAGCACTTATTGACACCTGTCAACTCTTTCACATTTTTTATATGAGGAGTAAGTTCAGTTTCAAGCTTGGTGGGCATCTATTGATTTCACGTCTTTGAAAATGAAAGTTTAGATCCACGTATTGGGGGATCAGCGTTGGGAGGCATAGGAGATGGTCGATCCTATATTCAAAAGAAAGCCCTGCACTTCTGGGTAGATGTGTGGATCTCCTTCAGGATGGGAGGCTGCCATTACTTGGCACATTTCCATGTAAGGTTGTCTTGATATTCCAACTACTTTAACTGGAACTTATTATAATCTGTGATGTTTAGGAGCATGTGTTTTGTTTTGTTTTAACCTTCTTTTTTTTTAAGGTCTTGTTTATTTATTTATCAGACAGACAGAGAGAGAGAGAGAGGGAGGGAGAGAACACAGTCAAGCAGAGTGGCAGGCAGAGAGAGAAGCATGCTCTGGCTTGAGCAAGGACCTCAATGTGGGACGGGTTTCCAGGATCCTGGGATCATGACCTGAGTCAAAAGCAACCACTTAACCAACTGAGCCACCCAGGTCTCTCTAGGAAACTGGTTTTAGAGGAGATGACAGTTGTCTCAGGGACGTCATACAAGCCCCAGAGAATTCAGTTCGTTAGAGGAATAATCATAGCCGTATCCCCCATTTTACTGAGATCTTACAATGGCTGGGGGTTAAAAGTTGAGGGTTTACAAACAATATTTGAGCCTTTAAACAGGCATGCATGCTTAGTACCATTATTACTATTTTCCCAATTTTGAATCTGAGTTTCAGAGAGGTCAATAGTTTGTCTAAGACTCCACAACTTCAGAGTGTCAGAGCTGCTGGTAAAATCCAGATGTGCCCCTAAAACCTGGGTTTTCACCCTCATTCCATACTACCAATGAAGAAATGGACTTTATGCCATAAACTCCATGGCTGGGCATTTTTAGAGTTCTCCATTTCTGATACTTCCTCATGTTCCAAATAAACCTCAATAGTCACAGCAAAGCATTGAAACGCTGTGGGTGGGCTCAGCTGCTGTAGTAGCAGAAGGACCTGGGGTGTCTGGATTCATGGGGTGATCATTACTCACGGCTGCCCTTATGGGATTCTGCGGGGTGACTCATATCTAGGAAATGTGGTAGCAAATCAAGGGTAGACCAATTTGTTTATCATGGAACCGTTGGTCCAGAAGGGCAGCTGCGAGAGCAAAGGTGGGAGTTCTGAGCAGAGGCTTTTAGCTGTTTATTTGCTGCTCTAATACATTTGTCAAATGCTCTGTCCTGAGCGGGTGACTTCTTGATAACTCGTGAACTCCCGTAAAATGTTTCTGAGCCAGAGATCAAAGTTGCTGGGTCTGAACCAGTGATACTGCTGGTACATTTAAAATTATAAACACTTTTATTTTTGATAACTGTTGTTCTTCCCCGATATTGTAAGGATTTAATTTTATCACAGTTTGCCTTTGGATGATGTTTACTCTGGACTGATATATTAGTTATTCAGTTTTTACTGTCACATAAAAATTCCCATTTACTCAAGAGAGGGGCTGTATATAAATCAGCAATGAATAAAATAATGGCTTTAGTGGATGTAATTTATTAGTGGTATGACTTTAATTAACTTGTTCATAATATTGAATATTTGAAGTACCCATGATTCTGCCTGACAGGTATATTAGTCAGTGTTTGTTCACCTTGAACATTTTCAGTGGAAAATGTACCAATTCAGTGGATCCTAGTATTTCTGTGTTCATGAAAAAAATAAAGGTATATGTGAAATAGTTGTCAGTTAAGTTTACTCATGATGTAGAAGAGACTATTGTAACCCATTACAGGGCTTATAGTCTGACTTTTTCCTCCAAGTTCTATGGAAGTATATTTCAAATACAGTAAGATTCATCCATTTTAGGTACACGTAGAGTTTGAGAGATTTTGGTAATCAATACAATTATGGAACCACCACCTCTTGTGCATTTTATGTACAAATGCACAAAACACTTCCATTATCCTAAAAAGTTTCTCATTCTCCCAGCCACAAGGACCTATGGATATGCACTGCTGTGCTTCCCATCACTACTGTTTCATTTTTCTATCATTTCCTATAAATGTAATTCTACGATATACAGCCTGTATTTCTCAGGGTTCTCCAGAGAAACAGGAGATTACACACACATATATGTCATATATATAATATTTAGGCAATACATGTATGTAATGTGTAATGTATATATGTACTATAATGTGTATGTAATGTACATATATGATAAGATAGAGAGAGAGAAAGAAGAGAAGAGAGAGAAATATTTATGTTATTTATAGAAATGGAGTCATTTGGTTATAGGGGCTGGCAAGTCTGAAATTTGCAATGCAGGCCAGCAGGCTGGAAGTTCTGACAAAGACTTAAGAGGTGATACCTTGTAAGTCCAAAGGCAGAGTTCTTTCCTTTGTTGAGGGAGTTCGGTCTTTTCTCTAAAGGCCTTCAACTGACTGGATGAGGCCCAGTCATGGAGGCTAATCTGCTTTAGTCCAAGTCTACTGATTTAAGTGCTGATCACATCTAAAAAAATGCATTCACAGCACTCTACAGATGGTGTTAACAAAACAACTGGGTACCAGAACCTAACCAAATTGATTAATAAAATTAATCATCACCCAGCTTTTTGTGTTTGCTTTTAAGGATAAGGTTTATGAGATTAATCCATATTTTTGCACGTATTAATACTTTATTCTTTCTATCAGTCAGTTGTATTTCATAGAATGAATAGACCACAATGATCTATGCATTTGCCAGTTGATGAACATCTGTGTGTCCAGTTTTTGTCTAGTAGTATATGAAATACTGCTCTGTGAACTATGACTATTTGATGGCTTTTAATATAACTTTTTGAGACACACTCAAATATAATCCGTTTTATGCTATAGATTGTTGTACAGGAATGGTTAATATTTATATTGCCCTTTAGCTAAATTTAGAGTATGTTTGCTTTTAATTTCTACCATATAATTATCTAATAAGAAACATGTAAAATAGTGCTTTTTGTACATGATTTTAGATAAGCAATCTCATTTAATATTTAGAGCAATTCCATGATTTAAATATTTTTAGCTCCATTTTGCAGAAAAAATGGGAACTTAGGGATGTGTAGGGATTTGCCTAAGATGACGATAGTAGGGAGGTGCAGAGCTGGAATTCAGAGCAAGACATTCTGACTCCAAGCCCAGTTAATCTTGCTCACTGGTAATAGTCAAGAGTGGGCCCAGAAAGTAATAAAATTGCAATAAAGTATTGGAAAGAGGCATGGTCAAAACTCAGTCAACCTAAAGAATTACTTTTCCTGATTTAGAAAGAACACAAAGTCTTCACTAATCATGCCAAATTTTAGGATTGGGAAAATCCAGTGAGTGTTCTCCTGACCAGGAATTAGAAGGGTTCCTTCCCCATACAATGATGGCACAATTTGTCTCTTCACTCACGATCACCCTCTGTGCTTTCTTGAACTGATATAAATAATTCATAAGGTGATCACTGGCATAGAGTGGTAATTCAGGTAGGGCACTTAATGTTTTCCCTTAGCCCTGGGATTGCTCTCAGATGATCTGCCTCAAGGTTCCTTGCCCTTGACATTATTGTAGCCTGCTGTCCTTCACCAGAGATGCTTCCTTCCTGTTACTGGAGGAGTTCCTCAGTGTTGCCGCAATCAGTTCAGTGGGTAAAGACTTGGGGCAGACGTTGTCTTATGTCCCAAGATAATTCAGTCTTAACATAATTCCATTTCAAGACTTAGAAATTCAGATTATTCATTCATTCAGAATCACTTATGGAGAGAGCATCTACTAAGGAGCAATACTATTGGTAGAAGCACCTCTTGCTTATTTAGCTATTACTGTGTAAGTTAATTTTTGATGTGTTTAATCTTTTTAGAGAATTACAAAATATAAATGATGTAATGTAAATAATATGGGCTCCCTTTGACAGATGTTCTGTGCACTGTATGCTAAGCTTCAGTCTCCTCTAAGGTAGACATGGATCTCACTCCTTCTTATACAAATGAAGAAAAATGAAGCTCACTGAGATTAAATACTTTAATATTTTGTATTTATTTATTTATTTATCAGAGAGAGAGAGAGTTTACAAGCAGGGGGAGCTTCAGAGAGAAAGGGAGAGACAGACTAGTCCCTGAGCAGGGAACCTGACATGGGGCTCAATCCCAGGACCCTGGGATCATGACATGAGCCGAAGATAGACACTTAACCGACTGAGCCATCCAGGCGTCCCTAAGATTAAATACTTTGCTCCAAATGACATGGCTCATGAGTGGTTGAGTCACAGTTAGAACTGAAGTCTGTTTGATTCCAAAGGCAGTCTTCAATCCAGGGGTCAGCTAATTTTTTTTTTTTTTCTGTGAAGAGCCAGGAAGTAAATATTTTAGGCTTTGTGGGCTTGAGACAAAGTTGAGGATGTTATAGAAGTTCTTGTGGAGTATATTGTTTCTTAAGACTACACAGCTCTGTGGTTGTAGCATGAAAGGAGTCACATATAAGTAAGCTAATGTTGTAGCTATGTTCTAATAAAACTTTATTTATAAAAAAAGGTGGATTTGACCTGTACACAATAGTTTGCCAAAATCTGCTCTAAACTATGTTCTGCTGTTGCTTTTATTTGGGTGGGGGAGAGAAAAGATATCTTTTTGAGGTTAGTTTTAGGTGAGTGGGTAATTTTTTTTTTTTTAAGATTTTATTTGTTTACTTGAGAGAGAGAGCATGAGAGGGGAGAAAGTCAGAGGGAGAGGCAGACTCTCCGAAGAGCTGGGAGCCCAGTGTGGTGCTCGATCCCAGGACTCCAGGACCATGACCTGAACTGAAGGCAGTGGATTAACCCACTGAGCCACCCAGGCACCCCAGTGAGGGTTCTAACTTAGTGGTTCATTTAGCATCTTTTATTAAATGGCATTGAATATAATTTCATTTTAGTGCCTCTTGTTTATAGAAGTACAAGAAGATGGGAAAATTGTCATCTTAGACAATGCTAGTAGACTGAAGACCTCAGAATGTCAAGTTACTTGAACAGAAAGATAGGTTGAAATACACACAAAGCTATATCATGTGATAACCTTTAGTTGCCTAAAAAAAGAAATATTTCAGACCCTGTCTGTATAAATCTCTGGTTTATGTTTTTATTCTGTGAACAGGACACTATGCCAGTTGTATCAGTTTCCTATGCTGCTGTCACAAATAACTATGAACTTTGTGGTTTTAAAGATAAAACTTCACTCTCCTATGTCTGGAGGTCAGAGGTCTCAGGGAGCTAAAATCGAGATGTCTATAGGGCTGTGCTCCTTCTGGAGGCTCAAAAGGACAAACCATTTCCTTACTGTTTGCTTCATGTGCTGCCCACCTCCCTGGGATCATAACCAGCTCCTCCCTCCCCAACCCCTTCTCTTTCGTCTGGCCTCTACTATTGTCACATCCCTTCTGACTGTACGTCTTTCTCTTATAAAAATGCTTGTGATGACATTGGTCCCACCTGGATATCTAGGATCATCTCCACCTCTCAGGATCCTTCATGTAATTATATCAGCAAAGGCTTTTTGCCATGGGAGGTCCTATGTTCACAGGCTCTGCGGATTAGGGCATCCTTGGGGGAGCACGGTTCTGCCTTCCATTATCAGTGATGCTGGGCAACGGGGCTGGGGAGACCACCTTAATAAGACTATGTTCCTACGGAGGCATGTGCCCCCTCCAGATTTCCAGAAACCCTGGTAAGTAAGAAGTCTTGTCAACAGAGGTCTGTATTTTTTCCCAAGATAAAATAGTGAGCATTTCTGTAGCCTCTCCTTCATGCCCCTGCTGAGTTTGTGTGACGGTGACAGCCACACTGACTTCATCTGAGTTCCCTAGTTTATCAGTATGCTGGCATTCTCCTTGTCTCTTTTAGCCAAGCAATTTGTACCATTCAAAATGGAGCTATTGTTAAGGAAATGATTTAAAGATGATTCACATGTTGATGGTATTTAGCACCTACTGAAAGGATTTGTTAAATTTTTTCCTTTGCTGGGTTGCATGGAAATACGTGAAGGCTCCCTTTTAAAAGGATTTATATAAAAATGCCCTGTTATTATGCCTGTGAAACCAAACTTCATGGGCATTATTTATTCACCCTTATAATTGTTGAATAACCCTGCATTGTTGGTGTATAGATAGGTCTTTCAGAATTTTGCGAAGACGACACTGTGATGATTTTCTCACCATGAAAAGCAACAATTGGCCAATGCTAGCCTGGTCTACACCAGGGAATGTTGAGGCAAACAGAATGATATTCTTTGCACAAGGTCATTTAGATGAAGGAAAGCAGAGGGATGAGGCGAGCCCTGATTCCAGAGGCTTCCCAGGAGAAAGTCTGGTGACTCTGGTACATAACCATCTCTACTAGTATTCTCTTCAGCTCTGAAGAGATGGCGTAGGCATCTCACTATCATGCAGAGAGAACCACAGAGGACAGTGATGACTGCTGGATTCTATAATATAATGTAGAAATTGCTTCTGTGAATCACACTGGCGGGACTGAGACTAGAGGGGAGGTTGGAGCTCATTCTCACGGCTGGCTCTGAGAGCCAGATTGTTTTCCCAAATAGGTTACAATACTATCTTGTGGCTCTGTCTTTGGCTGCAGAAAGTGTGAATAATGGAATTCTATTTTCAAAAGCATCAGGCTCCAGATATTTCCATGTGTGGTTAATCACTGGCAGTAATACCTAGGCTGATGAGTAATTTTCTAACTTTAAAATTCCTTCACAGAAGGATATTTCCCAACTTAAGCACCAGGAAGTAGGATTTAAGTTAGATTTAAGAGCTGGCTGATGGAAAGGGTTATTAAATACTGAAACCAGTTATTGAAGGAGATGGTGAAGTCTTCTCTGGAGGTCTTTAATAATGGTTTAGGTGTTGTCTTGCCTGAAGGCAGAGGATATTTTTAATGTGTTGAATTTGCATATTAGGGATTTCAGGAGATCTTTGAGAAAGCCCTTAAGATATTCATTGGGGCAAAATGAATATGTATAGACCGAGTTAAAGCACTGTAGCTCTTTGGGCCTTCTCTTTGAACAGCTGGTCATAATTTAGACAAGAGCCACCCCACAGCTCTCTTGTTTAGAGGAACTATAAGATAAAGCAGGTCCATTGTAGAACTTTTGAAGAGCAAGACCTTCTGAAGAGTGCCAGTTATTACATCGAAAGTTGAGAAACGAGGAAATTCAGAAATTTCTCCAAGTTTGGGCTCTTATACGTCTTGGTTCTGGGGCCCATTTTGACCCAGTGTTAGACTGGGGAATTTCAAGGTGATAAAGATCAAGCTTGACCAATTTTGCAGAGATCTGAGCTTCCTGACTTAGAGGAAAGTTCTGGTTACTGAAGAACCCAGTCCTGTTTTTCCACCCATGTTGGAAGAGACGCACATGACTTTGTAGCAAAGTCAGGCCAGCTGCAAGGAACATGTTGTTGTTGACCTTATTCATACTGATCTAGTGACTACTATCCCAACAGATAGAAACTGCCCCCTAGGGGAAAGGGTACTGACCGGTGATTGTCTCTCAGAAACAGAACAGGTGCCGAGAGCTGGACCTGGGAGCTTCTTCCCTTCATTCAGCAGCGCCTCTTCCTCTCTGGGCCCTCCTCTGTTTGCTTTGGCAGACTAGGCAGCTGTTTGTCTTCAAGAACTTTCCACATCGGTGGAGACCATCGAACTTGGGTGTTTCTCATCCTTGATTCGAGTCCATGCTTGAAGCCAGGGGCTCTTTCACAGATCAGAAACAGATCACATTTAATGGCAGTAAGTGTAATGTCTTGTAACTCAACTTTGAACAATTGGTTACGTATTCTAAGGCTCTCATCACAGTTCATCCTGTGAGGTCAGCGCCATGGACATCAGGTAAAGGGGAGGGGACTCATCTGGTGACAAAGACCTTGCACTGAAGGAAGCTGATGAGTTGCACAGTGGTTGAAAATTAGGTGACAAATGTTTATGCGAAGATTAAGTATTATATCTAAACTACAGGTTTCTTTTTTTTTAATTTTTTCAATTTATTTATTTTCAGAAAAACAGTATTCATTTTTTTTCACCACACCCAGTGCTCCATGCAATCCGTGCCCTCTATAATACCCACCACCTGGTACCCCGACCTCCCACCCACCACCACTTCAAACCCCTCAGATTGTTTTTCAGAGTCCATAGTCTCTCGTGATTCACCTCCCCTTCCAATTTACCCCAACTCCCTTCTCCTCTCTAACACCCCTTGTCCTCCATGCTATTTGTAAACTACAGGTTTCTTAAGAATTCTTTACTGTTCCCTTTTCTCCCCTCTCCAATAATATCTGTCCACATTTCCTAAGACATTTTCTCAGTCTGAACTGATTTTCTTCCCTGAACCTGTTGTGATTTTGTGTATTTTCCAAATTCATAGGCACATAGTTCTTACTTGGAGTTAGCTTCCTTTATTTCCCTGGTCAGAAAATAATATCATAGCCCAGCTCAACCTCCAGGAGAAACATTATTCACTCTTTCTAGTCTAGATGTAATTCTACTTTACCCTGATTCATGATTTTCTTCATTACACATGCTTTATGTTCCCTCTACTTGTAGGGACACTGGTAATTGTGTTTAGTTCCTGGATTGTACTGTAAGCATTTACGTTTGTTGACATGCAGCTTTATAATAACTTTATACTATGTGCTTGATTTTATGATAGGTACAGTGCAGAATATTTATCACTAATGTTCATTATAGCCTTCAAATTTTATTCATACAACATTAAAAATTAAGTTCCGTGGAGTTTTTACAATATTGGGTGGGGGCAAGGTGGAGAATGACTCTGAACACAGTCTTACGTTTAACACAACATTCTGAAATTTGATAACATGACCTTATTTAAGTGATAGCCATCTTTGGTAGATAACAAAACTTGCCACAAATGCAAAAATTATAAAAGCATGTGTTGGTTTTTATAAATAACGTATTATAATCATTGTAACTCTTTGCAGACTATTATTGGTATGCTTATAAACAGAGCATGTATGCAAGAGCTCCAGCCTACAGTTTAGAATCTATATCACTCAGTCAACAAAATTTGGACATAAATAAATATTGGCAACATGAAAGGATTATTTTCTTGGTTTCTAGGCTGTGGCTAGGAATCTATAGAGGATATATGAAGTTAACTTCTTTTTTAAGATAAGTCACTTAAAATGTAAGGAAGGAAATAATTCCTATACACACATATGCTTATGTGAAAAGCAAAGAATGGAGAAAAATGGGAAGTGGTTTAGAAACAAAGATCTTTGTTCCTAAACAAAAGGAACAGAATCTGTTCTGATCTGCCCCAGATCTGCCCCCATGGGGGCAGATCTTGGAGTCCACTTTAATCTAGGGCTTAAATGCTCCAGCCAGAACTGAATCTGGGTGGCTGGTGTGTGCCAGAAGCTTGAGACAGATTAGTGGGACAACTAGAAATAGTTGTCTACATAGAAAACAACCGGCAATGGTGTAGTCAGCAACCACGACAGGTGCTGTGAGGTACGTGAGCTCAGGGAGCTCACTGAAACCCAGAGATGGGACCACGTGCCCCAACCTAGAGAGCACAGAGAAGGCTCTCGAGGGAAGGTGGTGAGGAATGTGGCAGTTCAATTCTGAAGAGCTGTGGGAGTAGAGTGGGGTTGGATCAGAGAGATGGGTGCCCCTGGCAGGGGTAAGCCTGCCATGTAACTCAGTGTAGACAAAAGCAAAAGAGTTCATGGGCCAGCAAGGTAGACATGAACCGTGTGACTGGCAGAATAATGGCCACATGAAAGCCCCGGGACTCTGTCAGATGACGTGGCAAAGGGGTGGGGAGATAATGTTGCAGGGGCAGTTAAGGTCATTAATGACTCTCTGGAGTTATGCAGGTGGGCCAGATGTAATCAGAAGCATCCTTGAAAATAGACATGGGAGGCAGAAGTGGTGGAGCGGTGAGATACGAGACGGGCTCATTGTGCTATTGGTTCTGAAGCTGGAGGAAGCAGCCAGGAACCCTGGATTATGGGGAGCCTCTGGGAGCTGGGAAAGTAAGGGAGCAGATTTTCTCCTGGGTCTTCTAGATGGGAATGTGGCCCAGCCAACACCTTGACTCTGGCTCAGTGAGTCTTGTATGAGACTTCTGGCCTCCAGGAGAGCAAGGTAATAGCTTTGTGTCATTGTTTGAAGGTACTCGGTTTGGACTGTGGTGGCTTGTTACAGCGTAGCTAGTAACTGAGTGCCTATGATTCAGGGTGCAGAGAGCAAGGAGCCAGGAGGCATGAGAGGCAGCCCAAGGTCCAGCCCTGCTCTGTGGTTTTGTCTTTATCCTGAACATAGAGAGGAAGCCGGTAAGGCCTCAGGCAGGGGGCTGATGAGACTGGGTGTGTGTTCTGGAAATAGTACTCAGCAGCAGGAAGGACTAGAGGTCACACAACCATTAGCAGCTTCTCTGAGCAGCGGTCGTGGTAATGGGTAGTACGTGGGGAGTTCTTGGGTCTGGGGGAAGGCTGACCCTGAGGACGGCCCCATGGTGCTTGACCGAGTGCTGGGAGGGTGGAGGGCATCTCCCTGAGAAGCCAGTAGCAGAGGGGAGCTCTGCAGTCCATCGGTAGGAGGCAGACCGGTTGCCTCTGATGTCCTCCTAACCCTAAGAAGGAGAAGGAGCCACGTGCTGTGAGCGTGGGTAGGAGATGGCCGAGCGAGAACTATGAAAGATACAAAGATGATTTCTCCCTTTGGATAGGAGTTAGGATTTCTGCTTGTGGTGAACCTAGAAAAACAGGTGGTTTTGAGGACCCAAGTGGGCCTCAAGCTTCTGGACATTTCGCTTCCTATTCCTGAAACTGGTTCCCTCTTGTCCTTGGCCTGGCAGTTAGTAGCTTCCTTCAAATCTCCACCAAAAGGGCCTTTGTATCCCTAAGACTTCCCTGAAAATGTAGGTACCCATTGTGGACACTTGTTAGCCTGCCCTGCCTTGCACTATGTTCTTTTCTTCTTGCTACCTGGCAAGCTCTTTTCCTTCCCACCTCTGTACCCCACCCCAGGTGGGGAGGTGTACCGCGGAGCCTCCCTATGAGTCCTGACCCGTGACCCCAGCTACCAGGTGCACTTTTCTTCAGGAACTTCCCTGGAGGCTGAAACCACAAGCTCCTGTCCCTGGACGGAATCTTTGGGGATCCAGTCAGCCTGGACACACTGCGGTTCTGCTGGCCTTGGGGCAGCCTGCCCAAGATGCAAGGGGAGCAGAGGGAGAGTTCTGACAGGGCCCGGGTGTTGAAACCCTTGGGTACTTGTCTTTCTGTGGTACTGGCTTAGATTCAGTTTGTGTTTGGCTTCTGTCTCTTGCAAGCAAAACCCTTCCTGCTAGTCTTCCCCTGTACGTTCTTGAGATTCCTTCATGGCAGCGTCTTGATCATAAAATGCCCAGCTGCGGCTTTTAGTAGTTTCCTAGGACTGCCTTTAAGCACCGAGAACTAGATATTTTAAAACAAACATATTCTCCATTCTGGAAATTAGAAGTCCCAAAACAGAATGTTGGCAAACCCTGCTCTCCCTGGAGGCTCTAAGGGAAGACTCGGCCCCGTGTTGTTCTCTTAGCTTCTGGTGTTGCCAGCAAGCCTTGGTGTTCCTTGACTTGTTGGGCTAGTAGTCTGACCTCTGCCTCTGTCTTTGCGTGGGGATTTTATGTCTTCCCTCTGTCTGTGTCTGAATACTGGATTTCACATGCCCTCCTCCCGTGTCTGTGTCCAATATGTGCTAATGTCCAAATCAGCTTATAAGGACACTGCTAGTTCCTTCACCCTCCCACTGTAACTTGCATCTTCATTACACCTGTGAAGACCCTATTGCCAAATAAGGACCCACTCACAGGTCCGAAGGGGTTAGAACTTGAATGTACTTTTATGTGAGATGAAATTCCATTCGTGACACTTGTATAATCCTCCACAAAGGTGCAGAATGACAGCAGAAGCCACATACGTCCTCTTAAATGTGGTCTTCAGGCGCAAGCTCTGTGCCTGACGCACAGATCCATAAGTCATGAATTCTCACTGACAAAAGCACACACTGCCAAAGAGGCAAAAGCCGCAAGTATCCAGCACTCTCAGAATTTCACATCAAGCCTCCACCTGTAAAGCCTCCAGAGGATTTAACCTCAGAGGCATGGAAAATGCTGTGATTTGGGTTAAAATCCTGTCTACAGCCTGAATAGCACGCAAGCTAAGAAATTCGAGGCATGTCCTTTAAGAGCCTACCCTGTGGGGCGATAGAATGATAATGCTGTTGAGGAAGAGTGTGTGGTTGAGGGAAGATCTCTTCATGTGTGAATGTGAGTAAGGTATGAGGAGGGGTTTTGAGATCTATGCAAAGAGCTATGAAAATAGACGGCCAACGGCCAGCTGGTCTTCTAAGTTTGGACTGGATTCTTGGGGAGCCCTGGTTGAGAACCTGCCATGCCAAGGATGTGGTTCTGGTAGTTTGGGGCCTTTCTTCAGTGGTCCTCTTCTGAAGTGGTATCATGAGCCTGTAGTCAGATAACTTTTCTCCTGAGTTTCTTCTTCTGTGACCCATGGTAGGAATATAGACGCCATATCCCTCCCATTTTTCAGGTTTTTATAATTAACATTTAAGAGACTTTAAAATTTTTCTTTGTCCTATGACCTTTCAAGTCACACTGAAACAACATTCCTTTTGGGTGTCTACTGAATGACTTTGGAGCCCTGTCAGATGACACCAACAACCTTCCAGGACAACAGCTGTCATGTTGGTCCATCAGTTCTACATTTAGAGACCCTTCATTGCTTTTATAGACTTCTCTAATCTCAAAGTTGAAGGGAACCTTGGTTGTCTGGGCAAAAATCTTGACCTCACACCCAAATCCTTCCAGGCTTTTCTTGAGAAGTGGTTGAACACTCCTGGTGAGGGGGAACTGCAGGTCTTCTGATGACTGCTCCTTGTTCTCAGATGTTCTAATTCCTGGAAAGTTCTTCTATTGAACTAAAATCAACCTGTATAATTTTTCACAAGGTGTTTTGACTTCTGGAGCAACAGAGAACTGAATCCTTCTCCAATCTGACAAGTCTCAGTATTTGAAGATGGCTATCCTATACCTCTCAATCTCATCCCTAGGCTGAGCAGTCTCAATTTTTCAATGTCACCAGTTTTTCAATGGTTCTTCAAATGTCAAGTTTCCTTTCACTATCTTGGCCGTATTTCTCTTAAAGGACCATATGTTGTCCTATCTTAAAGTATGGGCACCAGCATTAGAACAAAGCCCTCTAGGTATTGTTTGATAGGCAAAATATAGAGCAGAACATCCTTTCCATTTTCTGTAATCAAAGAAAATTGCTAGCAATTACACTCCCAGGATACTCTTTTTCCTATAAGCTCCTCTGCCACCTCTGTTTAGCCTTCTCTATTCTTACCTCAATCTTGTGATCGATTTCTTCATTGAATAGAGATCTATTGAGCGTGTTCAGTTAAGTATTCTGATGCATGTTGGGCTTACAAAATGGGAGAAACATATCTCTGTTATAAAGGAGGTTAGTTGAGGCAAAATACAAGGAAATAATACTGTAGGGGCAGATGGAGCCGAAGGAACAGTAACTGCATTGGAGAAAGTAAAGACCTATAGTAGAACTAAACAGTATTAACTGGATCTATTTCTTTTATCCAGTGAATATTGCAGTCCATGCCAGTTGCTCTTGGCATGGAAGATACAATAGTGAATGAAAGACTGTGCCTTCTCTCTTGGAGCTTGCAGTTCAATAACAGGAGATGGAAGAAACCCAGATGATTAGTAATAGCCTTCATCTAGAACAGGGGCCTGGAATGAGGGCATATTGGCCAAATCTGGCCAACCACCTTAGTAAAATTTCACTGGAACAGAGCTATACTCAACTCTTTATGGTCTCTGGCTGCTTCCGTGCTACAATAAGAGTTGAAAAATCCTATGCAAAGACCATATGGCTGACAGTACCTGCCCTGGCCTTTTAAGGAAAATTTTACTAAAGTCTGATAGAGAATCAGATAAAGGAGTGGTGAGCCCTGGGGATAAGGGGCATCTTTTGAGAGGCTGGTCAGAGGAAGCCATGCTGATGAAGCCATGCTGATGAAGCCACACTGATAAAGCCACACTTGGGCACAGACCTGAAGAATTGCTAGAGCAAGACACATAGATGTCTGGGGGAAGAATGTTCTAGGCAGAAGGAAAAGAAAATCCAATGGCCCTGAGGAGGAATTAAGTTTAGCGTATCCCAGAGTACCTGCAACTGCATGGGGGGGGGAGGGGAGGGCCCCGTGAGGCTTTGATGAAGGCACAGCCCTTACTCGAGGGACATGGGAGTTTGTGAGCAGAGCAGCAATAGGTTTCAGCTGCTCCTATAAGGGATGTCGGTGCCAGGGCAAGAGGGGAGGGTAGAGGAGAGAGCGTGGCAACCATGTGGCTACGCTAGGGTGCTGATGCTATCGATGGTGACAGGGGCCAGATCTTGGACATCTTCTGAAAGTAGTGGCAACAGGATTTTCTGGTGACCTGGGTGGGAAGACTCAATGATAGTTTCACTTTAAAAACTTGATTAAAAAATGACTTCAAGCTGACCAAAAGTTGTAAGAGTAGTTCAAGGAACACCAGCTATACCCTTTAGCTAGACTCACCTGTTAACATTTTACCCTGTTTGCTTCATTTGTCTCTTGCCCCCTCTTTGATATGCACATATATGTCTATGCAGCTTCATGTCCATTTATAATACATGCACGTGAATACATATATGCAGTTACCTTGAATCATCATTTAATAAATTAGTTCTATGGTCCTTTGCTCTAATGGCCACCTTGGTCCTAAATATATCATATTTCTTAATAAGGGTGTTTTCAAATAAAAAGTTTGTAACTTCTATGTATTTAGGTATGCTTATATATTTTGTCTGAGCAACTCCTAGGATATACTTACCACTCACTTGATATCAAGGAGGGATCCATTAAAGAGCAGTAGGAGGTACTTCCAGTTGGCAAAAGAAATCAGGCATTCAGTTTGACATAAAACTTGAGTTGTCCAGTTGCCCATTTAACATTCTCAAGGGTTTAATACACAAGAGTCTGGGGTTCCTGGCACCCAACTATCTGGGAGATGAGAAAAAAACAAGTTAAAGAACACTAAGACAGACTGCCCTAAAAATGAATATAGAAATAATCCAGCAGCTGGAGGAAGTTGTGGGAATACTAGAGTACTTTATTTTAGCATGGGATCTTCTGTGTCCCTCTACTGCGTGAGAAACAGCCTCAGTGATCAGGGGATGATGCAAGACAGAGAAGGGAATTCCTGGAGTGACGGGCCCCCCTTGAGTAGGTAAGAAAGGATGGGCTCTAGTACCTGTGTGGGAGACTTGGCCTTCTGTAGGAGTAGGAAGTTCTGCCATTAGTATAGGTTGGAAGGCGAAAATGGGATATATGGGCCCCAAAATGGGCCATAAAATGGGTTGAGAGTGAGTGGAGGTCCTTTTCTGTCTGCTCATGTTTTTTCTCCTAGGAATTGGAGACCCACTGTGAGAAAGGAGAAGATGGAAATTTATGTGTTTGAGGAGAGCGGTCAGTCTTGTAAGAGGTTGCAAAAGAGATGAGCCAACAAAACCTAGGGTGTTATGAGTAGTACCAAAGGCCCCCATGAGCTTAGTAGATGTCAAGGAAGACCAAGATAGTCACCTTGCCTGTGTTCTGTCCACCTGCTTCAGCTATCCTGGTAAACAATGTCCACTGATATTGAACCAGGAGCAGAGTTTTGCCAACAATTGTGGAGGTGGGCAGGACGTTCGGGGTTCGTTTAAGCAGTGCCTGTGATGGAGCTGGAAAGGAAGTTCAGGAAGGAGGGAAGTAAGGAAGTTTTGGAGGTAAGCCAAAATGAAAAGGTGGGAGACCAGGGAATTACAGGTCCTGGTAGGGGAGGAGAGGTGATGGGATTGTCGGGACGGCCATTCGAGCTGCAAAAGGAGGAGGTGGGGTGAGAGACAGGGCTCCTGCAACTGAGCTTGTTTTCTGAGGAGACCATTCAGGTCTGCGTTCTGAACGCTGCGGTATAGTGGTTGGTATACTAGAGGCAGAAGGCATTATGGGAACCCAAAAGGCAGAATACTGTCCAGGTGTGATGTGGAAGGGAACAAGATCAGAGAAGGCTTCTCAAGGAGCCCACATCTAAGCAGAGTCCTGATATGCAGTATACATTTGACCTTGAGGTTTTCACGCATCTGTTACTACCCTGAAAAAAACCCATTCTACCAAACATTTTATTTTCACTAACTAGTTTTTTTTCAGGCTTTCTTTAGCTCTTCTCTTTAGTTTGATTTGTGTCTCGGCTTCTAGATTGTCACGTTTTATAATGTCTCCAGCATCTTAGTGTTTGTAACCTTAATGTGTAAGTTCCTCCACAGTAAGTTGTACCCTTACTGTGGAGGAATTGCTCAGTCTAAGGGATCCTTAAATCTTTAAGAATCCTTAGTTGAATAAAACAACATATTACACAAAGTACTTTTTAGGGTCATGTGTTCACAAATGCTAAAAATAGAGAAATGCAGACTTTAGAAGAAGATGTGCCTCAAATTTGATGATTGAAGATCTTTGATGTGAGGGATACTTGGTCAAAACCTTAGAGTGGTACTTTGGTGTCTAAATAGTATTCAGCCAATCTCAGATCTTCATATTATGTCCCACCAGGTCAGGTAGAGCTCTATTTCCTAAAAATACCTGTTGAGAAACTGAGGGGGGGGGTGGGAAGTAAGGTAGGCTTAGTTTACTTGGTTAACCCATTTCAGGGAACCTAAAAGAATACTGTCATCAATTATAGAGAATAAGACCAGGGGCAAGATTCAATAAATACACACTTACAATGACTTCTAGTTTTTAATTTAATTTGGTTCCTTGCTTGAAGCCAAACTTCATCCTAAACTAATGGATAGATTCTTCACTTGTGAAACTTTTAATTACTTAGTAGTTCTCTCAGAAGAGAATGAAGCTCCTGTTTTTTTCCCCTCATCATAATCCTTGGATAAAGGCAAGTGGGATCCTTTTGAGAGATGAAGCTTTTGAAGGTAAATGCATATGTAATTGGTTGTGTGGTTTGGGTGGGAAGGAAAGGGATTTAAAATTGGTGGGCCTCATTTAAGGTTCAAAATGTAAGTTTTAATCAAGCACAGATCTTAAAAAGCATAAGGGTCACTGACAATGATTGGTTGTAATATAGCTTTGAGAATGCTTTGCAAATATTACCTTATCTCTGGAGTTCCTTACTTTAGCCAGATCTGATTTAATACAGGGGAAAATATCCATTGAAACATGATGCATTCAAGTAAGGTGTACTTTTCTTTGCATAAAAACAGAATTAATACACTGAAGTATCCTGGTTCTAATTGCTTGTCTTCCCACTAAAATAACCTACTTTTATAAAGTAATGTCATTTGAGTTGTGTTCTTTAGAGCAGAGATACAGTCGTTCTTTGTAAATCAACTAGACTACAATCCTTTTCTTTCATGTACTTAAAATATTGTACATAAAGAATGACTTATTCTTGGTTATCTTAAAGTGTCATTTCAAGATTTGTTAAGTAACTGATTTATAATGTGTAGGACCTCATCAATTCAATGTGCATCATTCAGTAGCCCTTCATTAAGCATGTGCGGTTCAACATCACATATTTGCTGCTGGAGATGACTAGGTGAGCCCTTCACAGAGGACTGGTTCTGAACTGGGGAAAACGGTCCCCAGGGAGTATTTAGTAATGTCCGTAGATGTTTTTGGTTGCCACAACTGGGGTAGACCTCTACTGAGTCAGAGGTTGGGGATGCTGTGAAACCTCTTTACATTGCACAAGATAGCCCCTACAATAGGATTGTCTGTTCCAAAAATGCCTGTAGTGCCAAGATTGAGAAACCTGGATTTTGAAGGAGGCTGTAACAGCTACAACAAAATAAAACTAAGTGCTAAAGCAGAGCTATCATGTATAATGTGCTCTCACAAATCTGAGGAGGCCGCACCTGATCTTAACAATGGTGGGAGGAAGTGGGGTTGTGTGGAATACTTCCTAATCTGTCTCCTCTTAGTGGAAGCTTGAATGTGGAATAGGAATTTGCTTAAAGATGAAGCTAGGTGCGTTTTCTAGTGGAGGTAATTTCTTATGAAATGTGGTAGAAGCTAAGAGGTAGTTTGGGATGACTGGGGAATGGTATAGTTAGTTGTTAGTTAGTAGTTAGTATAGCTGATCCATGTCAAAGTGGCATGGACCAAAGCTTTGAATGCAGGTGAGGGGTCATGAAGCTGGTGAAAGTGTTGGATTGTCTAGATCAGTAGAGGACCAATGAAGAGTAAGAAGGGCTGTGACCTGATTACATGGACTCTAAGGTCATCTTGAGAGCTGTGTAGAACTTGGCATGGTACTGCTTCTCAGAGCCACTTAATTGTCTAGAGTAACAGAGAGATGAGGTGAGTGAAGAATCTTTGAAGGTCTTTAGGAAATAGCAGAAATAGGAGACATTTGTCACAGTCTCATGAGAAGAGTGGGGTGGGGGTAATAATGTGCCTGAAGCTTTTGACTGAAGTTGTTGAGTAGATAACTGGTGTCATTACATGAAGGAAGAACTCCATACTGGGAAAGATGGTAAACTCCAGCTGGGACTTAGTGCTGCTACCAGTGGGTCATCTGATCAGGATAAAAGGTATGGGAAAGGAAACCACAGTTGTCGTGGAGTGCTCAGTGTCTCCGTAAAAGGACAGGGATCTGTGACAGGAAACTTAGGAACAAGGAGACTCAAGATGGAAGATAGCCCTAGGTGGGTCCATGAAGAAAACAAAGGACTGACCAGAAGCAGAGGGGAATCAGTGTTGTCAGCACTATAGACCGAATGTTCCTATGAAATCCATGTGTTGAACTTAATCCCTGATGTAACACTTGGGGATAGGGTCTTTGGTAGGTGATGAGGTCATTTGGGCAAAGCCATTGTGAACAAAAGAGAACCCTAGTAAACTCTCAAACCTTTTCTGCCATGTGAGGACACATGGAGACCATAAACCAGGAAGCAGGCCCTTAACAGAGATGGTTGGTGCCTTTGTCCTAGACTTCCAGGCTCTGGAACTGTGAGAAATGTGTGTTTACAAGCCGCCCTACCCATGGTATTTTTAGACAGGGGGTCCAATGAGGACAGTTTCAGGGATGATATGCTCCTTGCTAACAAAGTGTCAAAGAAGCTAGAGCCCTTTGATTTGGGCACTATAGAGGTGGTTGGTCATGCAGCAGGGGAACAATGGTGGTGGGCCATGTCCAATTATAGTGAGATAAGGAGGACCTGGGGAGGTGGGGAACAGGAGACTGTGCAGTGCGCTTTGAGAAGACTTGGCTGAAGATGGAAAGCGTCTTAGAGGGGAGATAGCAGTGCTTAAGGCTGGAGTTGAAGCGGGCATGTTTACCTGAAGATACAAGGCCAGGAATGTTTTATTTTATTTATTTATTTTTAAAGTAGTTGTCGATATTGCTATTTTTAAGAGATTAAAATTGTTTCTAAGATTACTGAGCCATCAACCTCTGCTAGACATAATAGCAAGGGCACAGAAAGGATATAGACTCTATTGAAAACATTCAACATCTCAGTTTCCTTACAACAAAAGAGACATTCCTTTTAGATTAGATGGACCTTGGATGGGAAAATAGTTCACAGAGCCTGGTGGCTGAGTGAGGTGTGGGTATGGTTCTTTATGGTTAGGATTGGGGGATGGATACCGAAGGACAAAGAGGGAAACGGAATTGCAGCAGGCAGCAAGATGGAAAGTGCTGTCTGAAAACTCTTACTAGTTTTAGAAATGAAATGAAAAGCCCAAGCCAGAGAGTAACTTCCTGCTTGGCATGCTGAAAACTTAATTGTAAGTGCGTGTCTGGCTGTGGGAATGCAGTCTGGTAGGAGAGTCTACTGAGGCATCTTCAGCTGGAATGAAAGAAAGCATGGGAGCGGGGGAGAGAGGGAGCAAGAGCATGAGCAAGGCTCCCGTGACCACATGCCCAGTGAGCAGCTGTTAATGCTGTGATCCCATACAGTGTAATTCTTTGTTACTCTCCTAGACTGCTTATTTTGTTCACCACTCTTTGTTAGGATTCTTCCACTGAGTTTTTAGGTTCTGACTAACGTGATGTGTTCTGTATCCCGGTAACTGTTCATAATTAGCACCCTTCCGTGAGGTGTTTGATACATAGTAGGCAACCAATAGATATTTGAAATTGAACTGAAATCTACTCATCAGAATGCAGAATACGAAGCTGGAGAAGCAGTCCAGGTTTGTAAAATGTTTATATTTGGTATTTTTACTGGTGTGATTTTAATTCAAAGCCTATAAAGCAAGCATCTATGTACTCTTTCAGATCTGCTGTCATTAAGAGTGTCAGGATGCATTTATTGGGCGTGATTTGGATTCTCCAAAGGAGGTAATAAATTCAGGCTGTAGGAATGGACTCCAAAACCGATTCAAAGAGCAAAGCCCTTCTTTACTTTAAACTTCTCCTTAATTGGTATATCTCTAAAATGGTATATCTCTAAAATGGGCCAAACACTACCTGCTTTATAGGGATGATCTAAAATGTAAATCAAAATGAACACTTGGGTACTTCCTTTGGAGTGAGGGATTCTGGAAAATAAACCTAAGTATTTTGGAAGACCTTTAAGAGAGTTTTTTGCATGTTGATAGTGGGGAAAACAATGCTAACTCTTCATTCTTAGTTGGAGAATAATTCAAAAGTTATCTATGTGATAGGCTAAAAATGACTTGGTATTTTGAACATTATATTTTCTATTCAATATATTTTTAAAATAGGTCAAAGCTTTTGAAATCATTTTTAATAGGTCAAAAGTCAAGTATTAGCAATTTCACCTTCTGTCTAACACTGAAGCTACATTCCTCTGAGAAACTGCCCTTTTGAATTGTAATCTAACAGAAATGATGGCCCTGTGTGCCTTTTCCTGTAAGCCATTGGTTTGAAAAGCATCCTCTAGCATGGAGATATTTTTTGATTGCTTTAAAATTCTTGACAGAAATTTAAACTGCATTAATACCTCTATAAATTGGGAAGCAGTGGGTCTATTTTTTTTGAGGTTGACGGAAGTTTGATCAGGTTAACACTTTATACAAGCAAAGCCACAAGCATTGTTTAGCAGAGTAAACCCATGGCAAACTTTCTTTGGAAGTTAGAAATGGCTTTTAGAGTGTCCATTAAAAAAGAACAACCCTTATCTTAGTAGACAGTCTCTTTTGAGAAATACTATTATCTTTTATTCATTAAATAGAACAAATCAAGTTCCAAATGCCAAATTGAAATTACTGTGCTTTTTGTTGTTTATTATAAGAATAAAAGAGTCTGGTCTTTCTTTCTCTTTGCCTTTGAGTGGAGGTTTATAGAGGAAGTCAGGCATTATTTTGTTTATAATTAAAGACTCTGTACTAAAGCACAATTTGAATAAGCAACTTTAATTAATCAAGGAAAAAACCCAACAACCTTCTACACCCATATTTTGGTTTCTAAGAATGAGTAAAAAGGGTTTTCTTTTTTCCCCTTTGAGGTTAGAAGCAGGTCAGGTCAGTAATTGGAGCTGGCTAGTCATCAGCTGGTTTGACCTGCTAGGCTAGAATTTTCTTTACTACGGGAAAGTATAATCAGAAAACCAGATGTATCCCCGTCTTGAGACTGGGGCATAATGAAAAGCAGGCAGTTCATTTATTTGCTCCAAGCCTTCAGATCTGCATTCAGCCATTTGGAGCTTGACTTTGCACCGGGCTGGAGGACTACAGTGGGAGGCATTATTTAACTGCATCCAAGTCCTGCGATGTAGAAATTGAGATGCAAATGCCCATGTCATCTCAAATCTCCTATTTCCTTCAAAAGTTGATAGCTATTATATGCTTCCCCCACCCCGCCCCACCACCAAGAACAAGGCATAAGCAAGAGACATAAAGCTGGGAGCCTGTCCATTGTAGGCTTATTCAGACCATAAGAGTATTTTCCTGAGGTCCTACAGATTCTATACTCATGGTTGGGGTCAGGGAATGGGCCAACATGTCCTTCTGAACAAGTGTGGGGCAGAGGAAGGAAGGGAATAAACACATTCACTGTCTTGTTTTCATGACACAAGCCATCTGATTCTGTATTCATATCTGAAATTTATTTGTCCTACTTTCCTCCTAAAGCTTCCGACGTGTTCCCCAGTTTCATTCTCTATTAAAATTCATCTTTCTAGCCTCGTCCTCTGAAAAAAGAGGTCAGCGAAATTGTTTTTACCAGATTTTTGTAGGCAGTCTTGTATATCCTGATACTGCTGATGTTTTATAAGATGGTTTGAAATTAACTATTCCGAGGCTCTAACAAGTGAGAACATTTATTGAAAGTACAAATGAATAAAAAATTCAATTTATGAAACCATTAGTCTAGAGGAAAACATCTGAATGACCACAGTTAAGGAGCGTTCCTTACTACAAACTGCAGAAGAGCCTAGCCTCTTCTCTGGATTTCTGAAAGGCATTTCTTCTAGGGTGAAATGGACAGTCCGGTTCTTTTACCTCTAAGTGAATTTTCAAGGAAGTTAGCTCAGAAAATGATCTGAAGACTCATGATGCCTCAGCATCTTATCTGTATGAGTCAAAGCTGGAATTTTGCCTAGGCTACAGAAGAGAAATCTGGGATTCTTTAGTTTCTGATTGTAAATTAGGGAAGGTGTTGAAGGAAATAAGTAAAGCCTGGTGGAATCTACTCTTTTATGTGGCTTGGATATGGTTTAAAGAATTGAGGGGAAGATGGGCTATAGAGGTCCAAATAAGAGATCCATTAAAAAAAAAAAAGTTGCTGAAAACATGTATTCTCTTTGAATTACCTCATGGACACGTTGTAAATATTTTGTTTGTCGGAGCATTTGCAGCACTGAACAGGGGCATTTGTGCAAACAGTAGGTATCCCATCCTGAAAAGGTTGGGATGATCTATCTCGGTCTTTCAAACACCTTGTCCCAGGAACCGTTCCTCGAAACACAGAAGAAAAGCTGAAAAGCTGAAACCCCTTCATCCTTCCCATTTTTCCTAGAGCCAAAAACATTGCTTTTTCCTGGATCCGAGATAGGAGAGGGAGTTCTCTCTGAAGGACTGTTGAAGACTTGAGTCGCAAGATATTAAAATGACTGTTGCTAACTTGGATTCGACTGCACAGAATTCTATTTTTGAAATTCAGTGGCAGGCAGGGGAATGGAAATACTTTGGATCTGTGTTCTCCATGTGGCTTGGGCACTTGGAATGAAAAGGAGAGATACAGCAAACCCTTCGGATGCTTGTTGGGTGATGTCCACTCTCCTTCTTGTTGGGTGATGTCCACTCTCCTTCCCTCTGAGCAGGTGTACGTTGCTTCCACAGAACATCCGCTCAGCCTGACCTTTTCTGTGCTTCTTTTTCCTGCTGATTTTCAATTCTGCCCCCATTCATTCTTCTTATTCGAACCATGGACAGGTGGGGGCCATGGTGGCTGCCATGGCTGTGTCTAGAATTGGTCCTCCACTTAAGGTGTTGGGTAAGGGAACATGCTGCTGGCATGGTAACGCTGGCTTCTTCCAGAGAAACCTTTCAGCTAAGATGTTTGGACCAGCCCTGGAGAACTTAAAAAGGAGCATTCCACAATTTCCCAGAATGAGCTTCTTCATACTTCATACTTCCTTTCTTGGAATGCTGATATGATGGAGCCAATTCCCTGTGGTCCTGAGTATGTTCAGGGGAAGAAGAAAATGAAGGGATAGGCAAACAGCAAACAGAAGCAGCATTGGAAAAGCCAGGATACTGGAATAGGCATCTGAGTAAGAGTCTTACTTTCTGTAGATCTTCTGGCAGGCTCAGTCCCTGTACTGAATCCTGACGTGTCTTCAGTTGGCTCTAGGACGGCAGACCATCACAGGAAACTTGTATTTAACCATCTGAGCAACTGTCCCTCCTCACTTAAGTGCTTTCCCTTTCCTTCTGGACAGAAACTCCAAAGGTTTGCAGTTTCTCCTCCCCATCAAGAAGGCACCAGTCCTGTGGACCATTCTCTCAAGGTCCTGCTTCCTCAGGGTACTAGTCAAATCTGAAAGTCATTCAGACTAACACAGTCCTAGAAACTTAGAACCCTGATTCAAATCTCACTCTAAGGAAAACTCAATAGAGTGTTTTGTGGTCCTTTGTCAAATCAGGGTGAGAACCTACACTCCTGTGACTCTTTTCCTTCAGGTCCATCCTACAGACTAACCTGAGCCTTCCTCATTCACTCTGTCTTCTGTGTTTCTTCCATTCTTAATATTCTCTTGGCTATTTTCCTTCTACTAACGTCCCTTTCCTTGTAAGTGCAGACAAACATGAGACTGTCAAAGTTTTTTTTTTTTTTTTTTAATCTACATTAATCACTTCATGTAGAATTGATGTCTTTAAAATAAAAAATGGCAGGTATGCCCATCAAACCTTTAGCATGACAACTACACTCCGCTTCTTAGAGAAACATGAACTGCCAAATTCTGTTGAAGTTAAATCTCAGCAAGTTGTTCAGATTTGCCTATTTAGTTTTAAGATCTTTGAGATATTTTGTTCTAACTGCAGATATATTATAATTTCAGGCACCCTTGGAAGAATCTTTAAAAATGTAAATTTGGTGGTTTTCTTAAGTAATTCTGTCTTCCTGTATGGGCTTAAAGCAGGAATATCTTTGCAAATGGTTATTATATACTTGAAGAATGACCAACTAGAAATAAAGATGGAGAAAACCCACTCCTCAATACTACAATGATGCATGACTGAATCTTAAAGATTAATCCTGCATGAAATTAGCAGCTTATGGAAAAATAGCCCTTTTTATACGCAGAAAACTAACCAACAAAATGAAATCCTTTGCTTTAAGGTTTGTCTGGTCAAAAGTTTATTTCTTTAAAGAGTGTTTTTGAGCGTAAACTCTTCTTTCAAGCCTGTGCACAGAAAAGCAAAGACAGATCAGGTTCTAGAATCTATATTACGGTTCTGGGAGCGGTAGTTCTGGGAGTGTTCTGGAGAATGATACTTGCTTTTTCTGACCCTAAATTTCCTTTGTACCTCTAGAGGGTACAAAGACAGAGGTCTAACACTTAGCTACTTCTATCAGTACTATTTCTGATTCCGGTGACCTTTCATAATTTTAATTCTTTTGTAATTGATGTTTGTATCCTTTGATTCCCTCCTCAACCACTTCTCAGGGTTTGGACTCCTGGAAAACCACAGAAAGAAAATGCAATGGGGATCTTTTGAAGAGTTGGGTAAGGATCAGCCACCACAGCTGTTCTCTAGGGCTTAGACTTAGGGATGAAGGGAAATGGTTGGAACAGCAGTTTGGGGTGTTTTGTTAGTGATTGGGAGGCAACCGGTTGACCAGCTTGTGCTACCAAACTGTGTGTGAAATGTAGCTTAAATAACCAATGGAAAATTCTTAAATGTTGACTGGGTTGTCACATGTTTGCACTTGGACCTATGGAAGCACCGATTCAGAAAGCATTACTAACACTTGTCCTAAACCTTGGGTTTCTAGGACTTGGTAAAAGCAGTATTTCCAAGGTATCTTTTTGCATAGAGACTTTATAGGATTCAGTGTTGAGTTTTGTTTGAATGTTTCAAGGTGTCAGCATTTTCTGTTAGGCAGATGGGTGTATGGAGGTTTTCACAGGTAAAAAGTCCTTAATTAGGGGTCATGTCTTTGCAATGTGTATGGAATCTATTAAGTTGTGGTAGTTTTGTTTTGTCTTGATGTTTGTTTGCTTTTCTGGAAATTTTTGAGAGCGAGCATGAGTATGGGAAGGGGAAGAACAAAAGGGAAAATGCAGACGCCCCACTGAGTGCAGAGCCCCACTTGGGGCTGGATCCTAGGACTCTGCGATCATGACGTGGGCTGAAGTTAGATGCTTACCTGACTGAGCCACCCAGGCACTCCTGGACTCTATCAAGTCTTAAACAGTATCAAAAGTTATCCATGCAGATGAGGACTGTCTTTCAAATACCCTTCCTTCTTCAGAAGATTTAGAATTTGATGACTCTTACTCAGATCTTGTCTTGGAATAGCTTCCAGAGCCCATTTATGAACCAAACATAATCCATCTATGTAGATCACAACACTTATTTCAACCAAGTAGCATTATACACCTTGATTACTTCCCTTTATTCACAAAACTTGGCTCTGAATGGCCATCATATTTCCACCCCTTCTAGAAATAAACCGAAAGTGTGAAGATGGCCCATTACTGATAGTATTCCAAAAAAAGGCTTTGGAAATGATTCAAAAGGGGAATTCAAATACGGAAATGCTTTTGAGTAATGGCAGCATCACGGGAATGACATGGTCATGAAGCCACAAGTGTGGATGTGCATGCAGCCCACCTGCCAGGGTTCCTGAGGAGGGTGAGTGTTCCTCAACACTTAGGAAGGGGCTCTGGAGGAGCAGAGGGGGGGGTGGGGCCCTGCTGCATTCTATGCCAGAGTCCTGGACCTAGCTAGCATGGCCAACCTGAGACCCTGCACATGGGTGCTGGAGGAGTGACACCAGAGTTGTAGGGCCCCACTGGGGATGCTCTGTTCCTCTCATCTGTGCAAACAAGGGTCTGGGGTGCAGGATTTCTGGTGGGAGAAACTAGTTTGAACTGCTGGTTCAGCCCTGGTCCCAGCTGAATGCCTGGTGCTGGTCTGTACTGACCTGTATGGGGCTCCCCAAGTAGCTAGCCTGCAGGGAACCCACCCCCAATTTTTCTAATAGCTCTAGGTGACCACTTCAAAGGAGACAGCATGGGTTTATCTGTAAATTCACTAGATTGGGTGTCAAGTCCTGACTATCCCTGGCTCTGTGAACTTGAATAAGTCCCTTTACCTGCCTAAGCCACAGGTCCTTAATTTGTAATGCCACCAAACAAATTCCCAGACTCTTTGCAGTCTTGAGGTTCTTACGCTTTTGCTGTATGATTAAGGACCTAAGAATTCTCCGTATCATTGACTATTGTTTCAGAAACTTGTGTGTGTATGTGAGTGAGCATGGTACAGGGGTAGTCTCATAATACCTAAGACCTGATCCATCCTCTCTCTAGATGATAGTATTCAGAACTTGTGATACCAACCTAGGTAAATCAGGGTACCTTTACTGTTTGTGGTAGCAATTTAAAATTTCACATTAGCTTTCTTTGTTTTTAAATTCCTACCTCCATCTATTTAGGTTATTAAGTAGTTGGGAAAACAAAACAAAACAAAAAAAACAACAACAACACTGAAAAGCTCAAGGGGCCTAAATGAATTACGGGCACCTCCTCTCTGCGTAGACTCTAGTCAGAGAAGTCTCAAAGTTTCAAATTTAAGGAGTCTCAAAGTTTCCACTTTAAGGAGTCTTTTATGGGACTTTGTATACGGCAACTTTCTCCAGACATCATGTAGATTGGTATTCCTTTTTTTGAAATATGCCTGGATTGCACACCCTGACATGCTTATAAACTAAACGCAGAAATGGCACTGCAGAAATAATTATTTCATGCATAGCATCCGCAACTGATTTCCACTGTTTAACCTCACACACATTGCTCTCATTTCCACTCTTCACAAGACATTTGTTCTTTTCACTGTTCTCTACTTTAAGTGGATGAGGTTCATCTGGTTTGTTGATGTTATAAAATATGGAATTCTCCTATTAATGGTTCTGAAATCATATGGGAGTACTTTACACCGTGTCTTTGCCATGATGCTGCATTACCTTGTATCATACAGAATGAGTTAACATGATATTAAATTACTCCTTTTTATGTCATGCACATTTTTTTTTTTAAATTTTGGAGGACCTTTGTCTATCTATGAAGTGTGCAATTGTCGCTGAAAAAGGAAGCCTCGTAGCATTTGCTTGGAGCTTGACTTTTATGTAAAATTATGGAGATCAACGTATTTACTTAGGGGTTTGGGAGCAGGAATGTCAAAAAGTAGCCTGAGAGGGCATTGGATAATCTCGTTTGATCAGTCTAATCAGGTTTCTTTTACACCCACTGACCTACTTCGTCTATCAAAAGGTTCTGAGCCTTTCCGAATAATGTCAGTGGACTTTTCTCCAATAGTAATTTTGCCCAAGATAATGTGGGTCAGGGATTATTTAGCTAAGTGAAAATAAGCAGATTATATTAGTTAAATTCTTAACCAGCTTTGACCTAATATACTTAAAGATAACAACTTCATCTAGGAGCCAATTTCCTATAACTGTCCTCATTTTATTCTTATAAAAATCTTCATGGTTAGTAAACTATGCGAAGGCCAGAGCACAGATTTTTCAAATGCTAGTGTGCACAGATGCCGTGGAGGACTCCTTGGCTTGTTAAAGCAGGCATGGGGTCATGTCCCGGAGTTTCTGATTCAGTGTGCTGGAGAGGGCAGGAGACTGCGTTTCTAGCAAATTCCTGGGTGATGCTGCTGTTGGTATAGAGATCTTACTGCAGAAACCACTGGGGTGGGCTGGAAAGGGAGACTGCTGGGGAAGCTACTCCTCACTCTTTGAACACTGTGTCTACTTTAACTTAAAAATAAGAGTTAAGATTCAAAAATTCCAGCAGCTGGATTCCAATCTAAACCAGAATTTAAGGATACAGATCTAAAAATGGGAAGTTCTTAGGGAGATAGAATGTCCCTTTAATTTCCTTTCCTATAATCCTACTCCCTGCCCCTGCTCAGAGAACCCTCCAGAGCCAGAAGCTGAGAGTTGGAAGAGCCAAAGGAGCCAAGGCTTTGAGCAAGCCTCGGTAGAGCAAATGTGGGACTTCGGAGGGGAGAACATAGGATTCAGCCCAGGAGAATGAGCTGCCATCCTTACACTCAATTCCTTAAGTCTTGAGAAATTAAGGGATCCAGTAAGGATACCACTACCTTCCCTTAGAAAAGAAAGAAAGAAATTTAAATGACGGGGTTTTACAATTGAGCATTCAAATGAAGATGAGCGAGATGACCCTGTAAAGAACTTGGGCGGCCCCTGGGCCTGTATCATTCTAAACCAGGTTAAACTGGTTTCCACACCTAGAGGAAAAGGTTTGTTAGACAACGGACTATGATTGATAGACTACAAAAGTCTGTGATGACCTCCAGGAGTCTTGCAAGCGTGTATGGATAGGATCCCTCTAGAGAAGAGCGAGATGCTGGCCGAGTCACCACTGGGAAATGTTGCCAGCGTGAGGCTGATGGAAAGGAGTTTCTTAGCCAAGTGGCCTCCAGTGTTGTGGTCCCAAGCAGAAACTGTCTCTTCTGTGCGTGAGCATCTCTGTGCATCTTTGCCAGATGCTGTTAAAATACTCCATTCTCTTAACCCCTTGGTTGTGAGTCTGCTCCCAAAACTATACTCAGATCATAGTCTGGCTTTCCCTTAGTAGGTCTGCCAACTTCCAGTGCTCTGGTTTCTGAATTCTTACAGTTGGTGAGTAAGTTGGCTTATGAGCTAAAACAAGCTCAACATAACCCTATCGGGTCCCCATGTAGTAATTCTTCTTGGTATCTCAAAGAAGAGGCCCCTGATTGCAACTTGGTTTCTCCTATAGCTTAACCATGGGGACAGAATGTGCTGGTCCTGGTGTGTGTGTGGCAGTTTTATTTCTCTGAAATTATTAAATTGGCACTCTTGCTTTATACTTGTCTAATGAGCTTGGAAAATGTGCTTTTGCCCCCGAGTAGATGCTTATAAAGCTGAGGTCCAAACTTGGGACAGTGATAAATCCTCCAAGTCCTTAATGCCTTGCCTGGGGCCTTCGCGAGCCAGACGGCTGGCCTGGGTCCTCACTGGTAGCAAGCAGACAGGACTGCACGGGAAGCATCGGCGTTTGGTTTGCTCCATAGACTGGCTATTGTTATAGCACAAATTATGGAACTCTCTTGGGAGACTCAGATAATGGTCCGATACCTGTTCTGACTTGGAATTCAATAAACTTCATAATGTGGCTTTTGACTAAATCTCCAGGGAGAAAATGCTCATGTAAGACACTAAAGATTTCTGCCAGTGCGTGACTTATACCTACTGACCGACTGCGCTGGGATCCATCCTTCCCCTCACACACTGCACTGTGCCCCACTCCTTTAACGTTCCCTACATCTCCATTTTTGTCTCCACCTTCCTTCCCACCAGGGTTGGTTTCGTGAGGACGCTATCTGTCCCACCACAGGGACCCGACTCTCCGAAGTGTCCTGAGCTTAGCTTGAGGCTCTGTCAGGGCTTTGAAATTCTTTGTATTCTCTGCACAGGGGCCTGTGCTGGGACCCCTAAGTGAGCACCTGTGTGTCACTGACCTCCAAATCTGGATCTTGATTTCAGAAGACACCTGTGAACTCCCAGATGGGGTCTCTAGAACTATCAAAAGATCATCAGCACTTGGGATGCCTGGGTGGCTCAGTGGGTTAATCAGCTGCCTTCAGCTCAGGTCATGATCCCAGGGTCCTGGGATGGAGTCCCACGTGGGCTCTCCTTGCTCAGCAGGGAGCCTGCTTCTCTCTCTGCCTCTGCCTGCCTCTCTGCCTGCTTGTGTGTTCTCGCTCTCTCTCCTTCTCTCTGACAAATAAATAAATAAAATATTAAAAAAAAAAAAAAAAGATCAGCAGCACCTCAATGATAACACTTCAAATTTGACACTGAATTCCTTTAGCCAGCCTAAGAAAGTATTTTCTGAGTCAGTGGGAAGAACACTCATTCAGATGCTCAGAATCAAGCCGGAAACCTTGTGCTCCTCCATTCCTTCCTTTTCAGCCAGAGGGTTTGGTCAGTGGGTCCAAGGATCCACCCTCCTGACCTGTATTCATGGTGCTTCTTCCTGATCCTATGACCCCTGTGTCCTGTTCACCAGGGTGTCCCTGGTGGCCACTGATCCTGGGGTTTCATCCCACCCACCATTGTCCTTTCAAAAAAGCATCTGTGGCCACCTCCCTCTCCTGTTTAAGATACATCCAGAAAAATTCCCATTGTTTTTGTGACCACGTCTATGTGTAACCATTGTCTTTAGTTATAGTTTAATCCTTTCATATGGGTGTCTCTGCTCAAGCAATACCAAACTAGTGGTAATATTCCAAAATTTCTAAAATGCCCATGTTCCTGGGGCTGTTGGCCTTCACAAATTCTATCCGTGTGGCCTGGCAGTCTCTTTCTCCCTCTCTTTCTATCACCTGCATGGTGCTTTATATTCCTCTTCCCTGACCCCCCACTTCCTAACCCCCAACCCTGGCTAAAATGTAGCCTAACTGTGGCTTTTCTTCCAGAGCTTCTGACCTCCCAGGTAAGAGAGGTCTTATAGCCTGGGCTCCCAGACCTCCACATTCATGATTTTATTAACCTAGTTTTCATTGAACTGTTGCCCCACTAGGAAGAGCCGTCCTTTAAGGCAGGCAGTCTGATTCATTCAGCTGATCAAGTGCTAACATGTCATAAATGTTTGAGAAGTGATTTTTGGACTGAAGGAGGAACCAGTGGTTATGGCAGTGGTTATCTGGCATTATACTGGAAGTAGTTTCAATATAGTCTCCTCCCTTAGTAACTGATCTTGGATTCAGTACGTTTCTCTGTGCCTCAGCATTCTGCTCTGTAAAATGGGTACAATGATACCTACATCAAGAAGTCCTAAGGATTAGATCATACAAGGAAAATGTTAAAAACAACACCTGTTATTTAGTAAGCATGCCATAAATATTAGCTATTATTATGGCTTACAGATACTATCAAAACTCCAAAGTTCCTGAGAACAGAAACAGGGTAAAATTTGTGTCTTGCATTATATCTAGTATTACTAATATCTAGTATTAGTATGCTTTCTCATACCTAGTTAAACAATTGTATTTTCTGGGTTTTTTTTTTTCCCATAATTAAACATATTTGCAGTGGCACCATATGAGGATATGGATGCATTCATTCCTTCCTCTATTCCACAAATCTCTGTTGAGTACATGGTATATGCCAGATGCTGGTTTAGATGTTGGAAGGAGCAAGAAATAAGCCCAGTAGTGTCTGTGCTGTTGTGGGCAAAGGTTTCTACCCTAGTGGAAACCATAGCAAAAACCATAGTTTTTGCTAAAATGAGCAGTAGGCCCAGGAGTAAGAAAAAGGGATGGAATGCACAAGCTAGAGGAATCACATTTGTTTTGATCCGAAAGACTGGTCCTATTGTGGAGTTCTTCAAAGTGGTTGCTCACTCTGGGGGCAGGGGTGTGGGGGCAGGGAGCAGGCACAATGTCTCATGCTTCCTTATGTCTTGTTATAATGTCCAGAATGTCCTGGTGCTGCCAGGACATTGATGAATTTGAAAATATTAAACAGGAGGCAAGAAATAAACATGATTGAAAGCTCAGAAGTGGTCCTGAGTTTGGTGTCAGATTCCATCTTGGTGATGATGTGGCTAAAGGATTTAAAACTCCCTGAAATGGGAAGGAACATTGTCCCTTTTCCTTACTGAATCTCTAGTGCCTAAATGTGTATCTGGAACCTAGTAACCATTCAGTTATCATTTGTTGGCTGAATGGAAGCAGACATTGGGAAGTCGAAGAATATAACGTATTTCTTACAGCAGTCCGTGCCATTAAAACTCTTTGCATGGTAGAGGGACAGACAGATCCAGGTTCTTAATTAGACTAATCCTGAGGTGGTCTATAGAATGGATGAGCAGACACTAGGGGCAGGAATGTCATTGATGTGCAAACTGTTATAGTAACTGTAGAGTGAGGAGGGGCTTGGATTGTGTACATGCCGTGGGTGGGGAGAGCGTGGGGAAGACCTATTTTGAAAGCACCTCTACCTTTCCTCCTCTTGTGGTCTGATTGCACCAGACTAAGAAAAGCAAGTTTAAAATGGCGGTAAGGCTGAAGACAGGCCAAGTCAACCTGTGGGCTGATGGAAAAACCAAGAAAGTATTGTGGTAGCAGAAAGACCAAGAAAGTACGTGGGTAGCAGATCCCTACCAGGGACAGGATGCATGCTTCTTGGTGGTTTTGTTGGAGGCTGTGAGTTGTGGTGATGACACCACCTGGCCTGGTGGGCATGGTGGGGCCATACTGGTGTCTGAAGGTGATGCCCTTGCTTTTTGAGTAGAGCCTGGCAACTCCCACTCAAAGCAGTGATCAGCCATGCCGCCATTTTAAACTTGGTTTTCTATTACGTTTCACATTCTTTTTGCCTGTAGCCATGTCTTACCTTTCCCTCCACTTCTTGCTTAAGGTACGCCTATTTCTCCACTCTAACCTGTATTGTGGTTTGTCGTAAGAAGAAAGTAATGCCTGTGCTGATGGGCATCTGCCTTGTCCGCAGCTCACAGGTGGTGGACAGAAGGATTCTCCGACCATCTTCTTGGTTGGAAAGTAAAAAGCCCTTCTCCTCTGCACTTCTGTAGAGCCATTTGCATAGAGAATGGCTAGAAAGAATCAAGAAATCAATGTACGAAAGGCATGGAGTTTTTGTTTGGGTGAAGGATCTATGTCTGCTGGCAACAGAATAAGTGAGTGGGTGTTTTATCTACTTCTGTTGTGAATTGAAGGTGCCTTTCTGTGTGTGTGTGTCCCCAACCCCCCCAATATCTTATGTTGAAATGCTAACCTCCAAAGGGATATTTGGAAATGAGACTTTCACCAGGTAATCAGGGTTGAATGATGTCAGGATAGGATGATGGACCTTAGGAGAGCCTAGGGGAAAAGTCATGTGAGAGTGCAGGGAGAAGGTGACTGTCTCTAAGCCGGGAAGAACGTTCTCCCCAAACACAACTCTCAGACTTCCACCTCCTGAACTGTGAGAAATGATATTCCTGTTGTGTAAGACCCTTGCCTGTGAGTCTGTGGTATCCTGTTATGCAGCTCAAGGGGATAGACACTGTGTCTGTCTGGACACTTGCTGAGTGTCTAGACCTGTGACACCTGAGTGTCTAACCTGCCTAAAAGAAATACCGTATTTTAAAGGAGATAATGGTGGACATTGGGGAGGGCATGTGTTAAAATGAGCACTGGGTATTCTATAAGACTGAGGAATCACAATGAAACAAATAACACATTATATGCTTATTAATTGAATTTTAAAAATATACTGGTACAGTACCTGCTGTTAAATCCATTTGGAATCCTTTTGAGAGTATTTGAATTTTCTACTGAATTATCCCAAATGGAAGAAGAGATTATAAATACGTTTATGCATTCAGCAACTATTTTGTTCCTTGTCTAAATGAAGCATCTCTGGGGATACATCATGGGCAAACAATTTCTGCCCTCCTCAATCTTACAGTTGAATGGGGTAGAGGTCTTAGCCAAAAGGATCAGGTTTCTGTGAAGTAGGAGTTTCCTTTTATAAATTACCATCAAGTATACTTGTGTTTGGTTTAAAATACTAATACTTGGCATGACTCTCTTTTCACAAACTCAATTTATGCAAGAAAGAGATAGAACATTTTCTACAAATTTTAGGACTCGTTGCATGGCCTTGGTCTCAGTGTTTGATTTCTCTGCCTTCAACCCTCCCCCAACCTTTCTACACCTGTGTCAAGGAGAGCTTGAGAGTCAAAGTGTTGGAAGTGGAAGGCCATGTTTGTGTCAGATTTTTCCACCTATCCTGAAGGTCAGTGTGCCCCAGACAGGCCCAGCTGATGCTGGGCCTCCATATCCTACTTTCTGTGTGGGCACCTTCCTTAGGCCACCCACGGTGTCTGCCTAGAATCTTCTGCAGCGGTTTGTCCCTGGGCTTCTGACCAGAATTTTGGATCCAGAGAACTCTCCTACTGGCTGCTAGCCAGCCTGAAATATCTAATCTCGAGAAACTTTTTCTTGCATCATTGCAAGGATATTTTGCTGCATTGGGTGTTCAGTACCTTTGGAAAAAAAAAAATGCTCGGTTTTTGCTAGAGTACAACCTTGTGCAGTCCTTAAAAAAATAAGTTCGACCCACACGACCAATTTGATGGTGGGAAGAAAAGGATCTGATACACAGGGAGGAAAACAAAATACAAGTTAATATCCTGTTAAAACCAACACAGATGTTTTTCTCCTCAAATCTTCTGGGATTCTGTATTATGTTGATCTTAGGACTTGGATTCCTCTGATGTACAAATAACTCAATTGCTCCTCTTCACATTAGTTGAGCTCCTCTTATGTGCCAGGGACGCCTCTGGCCATTGTGAAAACTTTGGGAGAAAGTCCCTGTCACACAGGGTTGCTGTTCTAGAATGGAGGGATAGGGCGGCCATGATAGGTTGGGGGGAGGTGGAGACCTTTTGACTAAGGTGCCTCTGTCCCAGCGTCATCACCTGGTCCTGTAGGGACCTTTAAAATGCTTCTGAGGTTGAGCAGAAAGCCAAGCATGGTCCATGTGGCTGATTTCAGTCAGTTAATGAGATTTTGAGTAGTGTGATGCCTGGTTACCCAACAGTAGTAGTCCCATTAAATCTGAAGAAGGGTCAGACCACAGACTACTTCTAAAATGACTTACCTTCTCTTTATTGGAGCACTTCTGTGAACTATGGCTAGGAAAATATTTAAGGCCAAGAGAATTCTCTTTCCCCCTCCCCGCCCCGGGGGCCACCTACTACTTTCCATTTTACAGTGTTTGTTAAGCAGTTATTTTTATGCGTTGCTAATGCCCCAAACACAGCTCTAAATAAAACAACAAGGAACCTCTGAAAAGCCCTGAATACAAAGATAAAATTTTTTCTGTGTTCCTTCATGTAGATTTGCTCGGCCACTGAGGGAAATGGACTTCAAAATGAGATCATTTGCTTTGAAACCCTAAAAAACAAAGTTCTCGCTCTCCCTAAATGAAGAAGTAAAAATCTAGGGCATTTTAAGCCAGCAGGAGGATGGCCAGGGAGGCCAGGACTCCTGAAGGAGTGTGACGGGCGTTGGTCAGGGCAACAGCAAAGGAATCCCCACCCCAGGGTGTGTGCTGTTCACAAACAAAAGTGCTGCTCCTTAGCCTTCCAGGGGGAAAGTCTGGTCTTTTATCTGCAAGTTCCCCTGGTATTGGGAAGGCCAAACAAAAACTGGGCTTTTTTCTCCCCTCACCCCCGCCTCTTTTTTCTGTGCTTACCCAGTCTCTCTGGAAGGGGCCCTTCCTTCGAATTGCTTTCCTTTCCTGCCTCTGAGCCCGGGCTGAGAGTCTGTCCCCCCTCTGCCCGGTCGCAGGTGTATCACTGCGGTACTCACCTCGTTTTATAGACAACTTGGTCAGTGGATCCACAGCCTCCCCTAATGTCCCACTCCTACCCGACCCAGGATGGGAGAGAGGTGTGTGCACGAGGGACTCATGGATTCTGATGGGTTCCATTTTTACCTTTTCTGTGGAAAGGAACCAGCCCTTTAGAAAGCGAGGCACTGGGCTCCGGTTAAATGAGAACCCCCAAAAGAAGATCGGTAAGAGCCACAGTTGGAACCCTGTCTCAGTCCTGTCCAAGGACGAGGATTCGTGGCCCTTGTCACTCACTGCTGCTGAGTTCAGCTTCCGAAGTGCCCAGTTTGCTTTTGATCCTCTTCAGGTGCAGAGTCCTGCTGATCTCCGCAATGGGAAACCAGCGAACGCTCCTTAACCCTAACCTGCCCCCAGCCCCGATCTGCTCTTAGCGCAGGGCCGAGGCACACAGTAGCCCCGAGCTCTCCCCTCTGTCTCCCCCCACCTTCCCCCCTCCCCACCCACTACCTCGGGTGTTTGCACACCACACACCGCACCCCCAACTGTCCCTCCCCCTCAGCTCTGTAGTCTGGCCGCCTTACACATGCAAAGTGTGTTTCCTTGTCACAGACTGCCGGAATGCAAAATGATGGAAATTAATGCTGCTATTAAAGGATTTTTCAATTAAATGTGCAGTTTAGAGCCAGATGCTGCTTTCTTAAAGGAAGAGAAGTTTAAGTAAAAAAATCTGACAGATATTCGTTCCATCTAGCATGGCAGGATTTATAGTGGATTTCAGTCTTTGATTTCGGTGGGCTTGAGTTGTCAGGTCCACTTGCAAATGGGCTGTGGGGAAGAGTTGCTCTGTTGTAATCTGAAAACATATGGGACATATGGTGAGTATTACACCCATAACTGTTACGATGTTTTTGCTTCCTTCGATCCCCTTTCTTCTTTGCCTCCTGTGGGTTATTTGCAAGAACCTGTTACCTTTCTACCTCCATTTTCTCTCAGAGTACAATTTGCTTTATTCTGCTGCTTCAGAATCCCAGTGACAGAACTAGGAATTAAGTGTTTTTCATCCACGTGTGACAATGTGCTGTTCTACAGCCTCTGATCTTCTCTTGAGCTAACCTACCTACAGCACGATTTTCATCTCTGTGCAACGATCTAGGCTATTTCGTGTTTGTTTTCACTTTCTGGTATTCAACTGTGCATGTAACGCATTAAAAACACTTTAAATTCAATGGCATTTTAAAAATGGATAAAAATTTTCGGTTGTCCATTCATGGGCATCTAGGCTGTTTTTAAAAGTGAGTTTGGATGCTCTCCCCTATCTCCCCGCCCCTGCTAGGCTCCCTTCTCCCCCCTGATATTTCTAAATAGATCAGCTGACTAAGTATTGGTAAGTGCTGATGCTAGGTCAAAAAAAGTCTCTGGGTTTAAGAAAACACACGTAATAGTTAACAACATGGTATTGTACGCTTTGAAATATGATAAGAGGACAGATCTCAAGTTAAGTGCTCTTACCACAGAACATAAACAACAAACCCACAAACACAAGGAAATCTCTGGAAGCCCAATATGTTTAGTATCTTGGTTGTGGTGATGTGTATGTCCCGACTCAAGATGTGTACGTTAAATGTGTGTAACTTCTCGTATATCAACTATAGCTCAAAGCTTAAACTATATTATCTGGAAAACAATAAAGGTCATTATAGAATGCAAAGTTCAGTGAGAGTGTAGAGGCGTTAGAGATCATGTCTGATTAGAATGATTAAGAAAACTTTATTGTGGGAGATGCGTTTGGGATAAGCCCATTAGGGATGTTATAAGAGGCAAAGATGAATAATTCAGGGTTCCTACGGGGAAAGGCTACTGGATGAACTTGTAGGCTGCCCTGTGATCTCTTCCATTGTAAAACGGCGTGCTGGATTCCAAATTTGGAATGGTGCAGAGTGGACCAAATGGGCTGGTGATCTCCTCACAAGTCAACTCATCAGTACTTAAGTCACTAATAAATAATGCCAGGGGCCTGGCTGGTGGCTGGCCACATTCCCAGATCCCTCTCGCTGACTCTGTTGATCAGCTAGGAGAATCCTATGGATTAAGCAAACCTCAGTTAAAACCATCCCCGACCCCTGACTGAAGGCCAGAACTCTCTACCAACATGGTACTTGAGATTGCAACCAGGTGTCCTGGAGAGGACTCAAGCAATGGACTCACCTGTCTACGCACTTCCTTCAACATTTTTTTTTTCCCTATCAAAGTTAGGGTGACTTTTCTAAAATGACAAGTTGACTTATGTGACTTCCTGGCTTAAAATTCTTAAAGTAGAGGCTCACCATTGCTTCTAAGAGAATGTAATGTGTAAGTTCTTTAGCCAGACCCACAGATGCTCACGATCAGAATCTCGCTCATTTTCCCACACCTCAATCACTGGCTGATTCCTCTTCCAGGACTTCTCTGGACCCCAGGTCCTATAAGAAGGCTTTTTTACATAAAAATTGAGCCCTGAAGCCTGCCTTTAGTGACCTCTTTACAATTATACTCCTAAGACAATGGCTTATTACCCTCTAGACAATAAGCTTCAAAGAAAGAGTTGACTTACTTTCCTCAACCGTGTATTCCTAGAACCAAGTACAGTTTCAACACAATTAAGTTTTCTACAAATACTGTAGAAAGAATAAGTCAAAGAAGGATGAGGAGGGATTGAAACACTATCCCTCTTGAGGTTCTACAATAAAACAAACAAACAAACAAACTGAGGAACAAATTTTATAAACCATAAAGAGTCTAGCAAGATTCTCAGGCTTTTGCTTGATAGAATATAATGTCTTAAATAGAATTTTTACTTTATAGTTTGCTGGTAAGATTATTAACTTATTCCACAGGCTCTCCAAATGGTTTTTATTACTACTATAGCTCCTTTTAAGTATATTCTTCAGATTCAGAAGGATATCCTTAAAAAGGTCAAATGCTTTAAGTACCATTCACATTTTTTTGGATATGAAATATTTTATCTGCATCTGGAGGCTAATATTAACTATTAACTACCCACAAACAGTTCAAGAAAAGCCTCAGAAACTGAAAAAGATGGGTGCCTGGGTGGCTTGGTCCTTGAGCATCTGTCTTCGGCTCAGGTCATGTTCCCAGCGTCCTGCGATCGAGTCCTGCTCTGCGCGGAGCCTCTTTCTCCCTCTCCCTTTGCCTTCCCTTCCCCCTGCTTGTGCTTGCTCTGCCAAATAAACAAATAAAATCTTAAACAAACAAACAAACAAATAATATACGAGTTAAATTTAGTTTTGAAATAAAAAAATATTTAAAAGAAAATTCGCTCCTTGATTTTCAAGCATTCTAGTGGAATTGGACGGACTGCAGCTCTTGATTCAGGAGATCTCCAAATCAGGTTAACTGCTTAATTTTTTATTGGCCTCTTGATAAGTTTAAAGTGGCTTTAGCAGTTTTGTTTGCATTCGCATTTCTCATATCCATGAACCTCTCTCTAGTTTATGGATTGATGAAGGTTCAGTGCCTTTAGTTGTCAGCTGTCTATGGACCTCCTGAAGCTGCACATAAACGTTTTTGCGTTATGTGCTTTGGGGGGACGGACCTTAAGCCTCATGAGCTTTTCAAGGCGATGTCATAGGCGCCAGGATGGCGGAGTCCTAAAATTTGCCTAATTTATTGTAAAATGTCTGACCACAAAATAAATATATGTGAACAGGAAACAAGTACAGTAAAAGGGACTAAGGCTGCAAAGAAAAGTATAGAAAGTACAGGTTTTACTGCCTTGAAAGTCTAGGGGGATAGATCAGGACAGGTGAACTGGATGGCACAGAAACCAACTTTTAGCAAGGTCCTCCATCAACTTCTTAAGTACCGCGTCTTGTGGAAATACACTGGGCTGTTGTGAGTGGTTAAAAACACACAGAAGATCTAGATCCCTGCTCTCCAGGACTGTTTGCATATGCAGGTGTGTGTGAGTTTTAAAGATCTGCTGTAGATTCACACAGATTTCAGTTCAAAATGGTGTGGGACACTGAGCATTTATTTATAAAGGAAAAAAAAAAAACATGGATTGCAATTGGGAAATTTAGAAATGCACTGGAAAAGCTGGGATTTGAGTTGGGTCTCTAGTAGGTCCTAACCTTTCAAAGCAGTAAAACCTGTACTTTCTATACTTTTCTTTGCAGCCTTAGTCCCTTTTACTGTACTTGTTTCCTGTTCACATATATTTATTTTGTGGTCAGACATTTTACAATAAATTAGGCAAATTTTAGGACTCCGCCATCCTGGCGCCTATGACATCGCCTTGAAAAGCTCATGAGGCTTAAGGTCCCTCCCCCCAAAGCACATAACGCAAAAACGTTTATGTGCAGCTTCAGGAGGTCCTACTAGTCCTACACAGAGAATGCCAAGGGAGAGAAGTATTACAGAGAAAGGGAACAGCGGGCATAGGGTAAAGCAGAGGAGCAGGGGTTCTGGGGGGCAGGGAGTGGAGCCTTATGGCAAACATAGGTGGTTCTGGAGAGTGGAGTGGAATGGAGAACAATACTTGGAAGATAGGTAGAGGCCAACTAAATATTTGCGTGCTGGGTTGGGCCTTTGCACTTCATACCTGGTGGGAAGCCCTCAAAACCTTGACCATAGAGTAATCCGATTTTTGTTCAGGAACATGGCCTGGGAAAGCAGTGCGTAGGCTAGATTGGAAGCAGGAAAGACTGGGGAGCTCTCTAAGACCATATTGAAATAGCCCAGGTGTGCCCCAAAGAACCTTCTGAGAATACATCAGTGGGGTAGAAAGAAAGGGGTATAATTCCATAGAGGGATTTTCCAGGATTTCCTGTATGACTGGGCATGGGTGTGAAACAGAGATACATCAAAGATGACTGCTGAGTTTTAGCTTTAATTTCCTGGGCAGTTAATGATACCATTAACTAAAGAGTGGAATAGTTAAAACAATTTTGTGTTTTTCTGGGGAGGAGGGAAGGCAGCTGTGTTCTATTTTGAGCATGTTTTTAGGCTTCATTTGGAAACCGTCTAATCCACAGCTGGAAATGTGAGTGTGGAAAGAGGAGGGCTTAAGGCATGGACAGGGAAGTCATTTGCAAACTGGTGATAGCTGAGTCCTATTAATAAAAACTTCAGTGGAAGGAGACTGACAAGAGAAGCAGGCAAGCTAGGGAAAGTGTTCACTGCCACAGAATCTGCCCGGATGAGAACAAATCGGGGCCACTGAGTCGTGGGATGGGGAGGGCATTGGCTTGTTTGACCAGGAGAGAGTTCCAGGAGCATGGAGGTCGAAACCCTGATTTCCTGTCATGTAGGGATAACCAAGGAGAGAGTAAAAAAGGGTAAGGAGTCTGGGTGAGTCTCTTTAAAAAGTCTGTGCAAGGGAGAGAAATGGCCACGAGGTCCAGCGAGCTAGGGTGAGTGGCGCGGGGTCAGGTGAGAAGAGACCTTACTTGTCTGCTGGCTGACAGCAGAGAAATGGCCGACCTGGGGAAAGAGCTGGAATAATCCCAGAAGTCAGGTGCCAGGGCAACGCAGGAGCCCTCAGACAAGGAATGGACCCACAGCTGAAGAGCATGGGAAGCCAGACCCAGCTCTGAAACGGAAAGACTTCAGAAGGCCAGGGCTGTTTGTGTGGCTCTGTGCTTCCAGAACAAGAAACTTCTGTCCGGCCAGACCTCCAGTAACATCACTGAGAACGGATAGCTCATCTGAGTTTTGTAACTGTTCCCACATAAAATTTTGCTCCATGCAAGGAGAAATCCCAAGTGGGTTCTCCTAGACGCAGGGCATCTGCTGTATAAGCATATACTCTGAACATGTGTGTGTTGATGACTGGACTACAAAGCATCCTACCGATAGAAAAAGGTTTTTTCAATACAAAAGACTCCATGTAAAACCACTAATAAAAGCCATGATAAATGGTGAATTGATGTCTGTGTGGAAACAGCACCTGTTACAAAAATGAAACTCTCTGGGAACACTACATTGGTTTTCATGAACATATTTTACAGAGTTTAATACAGCGGTCTCCCAGTCTGCATGTGTGTCCCCAACATAGGTACTGATTCAGTCTAGGACAAAAGCAGCCCCTGTACCCTGGGACTTTATTCTCTGACTCACCCAAATATCTACATACTAAGAGATGTCTAGGAATAAAATAATTGTATATATTGCACATTTTTCCTGTAAAGATGTTAAACTCTTATTATAAACAAAATACAATGCTAAGAGCTGTAGGGTCTATTAGAATGGAGCTAACCATTCTGAATGAGAACTTTTTAATTTTCATTATTTTAAATTTTCATCCAGGAGGTATGGTCTTAAATGTTTCCTCCTTTTGATAACTTAATATCCTATCACCGTATTTCAGATGAACACTAAAACTCCATAGATAGTTTCTTCAAGGTCGCACAAAGCTTCTCCGGGAATAAAAATAAAAGGATTTCTGTCCTGGAGCCCTTTGCACTAGCTCAGAAGAACAGATTTTTAAGTTTCCAGGAATGTTGCAGCCGCTCAGTAAACAGTGCTGTTAATGAACATTTAATGGACATAAACTTATACAGTTACAGGCTATATTTCAAAAGATGAAAAGTGTTCAATCCATCCCTTCTTACTGTGCTACACTTTACTACTGCCTCTGTGTCTGAAGCCTCATGTTTCTGCATACAGTGGGAATACCACACATGGTGTGCTGACTGCCAAGTCTGTGTCTGGGGGTAGGTGCGGAGCTAAGAATCTGACTGGGGGAAGCTGTACCACCTGGTCTGTGCATGTGGGGAGTGTGGAGTACTACGGGAAGTGTCCATGGAACTCCAGAGCAAGGCTCTGGGCAGCAAGGTCCAGTTCAGAGAAAGGGGGGTGCGGGAGGTAGCATTTGTTTGTGGCCTTCAAGGAGTGACTAGTCTAACTCAGATGTGGAGCTCTGTGGGAGGGGAGGGGTGGAGAGAAGAACAAGAGTGATGGGGGGACAAGCATGCAAGAGAGGTAGTGAATCCTTTTGTTCTGGGGAAGCACAAGGTCTTTTAGGTTGGGGAGATGGGGTTGGACCGTATGTATAATGTAAAGTCAAGAAGGTTGAATTTTTCTATCTGGTGTTGAAGGGGATTTGATCTGAGAATGGGGAAGTTGGCTACCAGTGACAGCAGCATATAGGACTCCTGAAAGGCTGATACACAGGAGAAAACTTAAGGGGGTCCCCAAATCATTGGTGGGCATGGAAATCTGGAAGCCATGGAAGACTCCCTTGAAGACTTGGAGACTGTTGAGGGGTGAAGGCTGAAGAATGAAGTTGAGGACCCTGAAGCTGGAATCTAGGGAAGTTAGGATGAACAAAGCTCATATAGAGCTGATCCTCAAATAGCTTACTGCCTGACTGAAGAGTGGGGGAGCGGCCCTGACAGCCCTCCCAAGACATGTGCCATCACGGACTATTACAGCTGTGCATTCCTCTACTGAAGACCATTAAGTGTCATCAAAATACTTCAAATTGGATGCTTTCAGAACTAGGTGGCTGGTTGGAAACCAAAGGCTAATATCCCTCCAGTTTTTTTTTTTTTTTAATTTTTAATTTTATTTTTATTTTTTAATTTTTTGGTCCGTTTTGGCTTGGTGGGTTTATTTTTCTTTTTGACGGTCATCCTAACTTCTCCCATTTCCCATGGGATTTGGCATCTCAGAATCTCATTTTATTACAATTCGGCAACTTTTCTTTTGATACCTTGGATAGCTAATAATTCCAGTCCCAAAACCCAGCACACTCATCTGAAAGATAAAGATAGTAGACACCCCTGCTTCCCAATGCTTAAGGATCAATATAACTTGATGAAGTCTTCTGTATGTTTTAGTGTACTACTTAAAAAGTAGTAGGTATCATATACCTCATCACAAAAGAAGCAATATTCTGAAACGTTCTTTTGAGAGTTCCCTGAGCTGGGTAGTTCTTTATCATGGACAGTGGAATACGTATCTTAATGCTACTTCCTGCTTGAGTTAGAAAAGGTCACGCTGCCCCTTCTGCCTTGACTGCCGGGGAGCTCTCTTGCACACACTGCGTGGACGAGGATGCCAGTGATGGACATCCGCTTTCCCAGTCACATGTCTGCGGTCCCCGAAGAGCGCGCGCACCCGACCTCTGCCTAGCCACGCCCCTCCCCAGAAGCCTGCGGAGCACATGGCAATTTTACACAAGCTGGGATTAATTCAGGATCAAAGTTGGAGCTCCATCTGCCTCTTTCCAACGATTCAGTATGGTTTATAGTGCTTTGTTGGTTCAGGGTGTTAGAAGCTTGGTTTAAAACCTTCCCTCTGTTTGGGATCATTTTGGTTCTAACAGGAGTGCCTCTCCTCGGATAATGTGACTCTGGAGTATGATCTTTTTGTCTTCTGGTAAAGTCTGAGGGCGCTTTCAATCTCTCTGTGCCCTTTATAGCAAAGATCCATGGGGGGGGGGATGCTGTGAGGTTTGCTGGTAGCATCTGCTCTATAGACTTTAATTGACACCCCTCCTGCCTGCCAGAGTGATATGTTACTTGACTTACTATGGTTAAATTGTTTCTCAAAATTGAATGGTTCAGCCACTTTTGGATTTGAAATCCCTTTACATGATGGATTTTTCCCTTTCCTTTCTGAAATATGCTTTTGGAAATAAGGCTGATGTCTTTGTTTCTCTTATTGTTAAGCTGCGTTTTAACTGCTAATATATTTTCTTGAGGCAAGCAATTGCCAAGCAACTGAGAGCATAAAGGGAAATTTGTGCTATGCAAATGAGGGACTTAATGCATTAATTAGATGGATTGGAACATTGTATTTCCATGTGTTTCATGCCTTAATTCTCAAACTGAGAGTTGGAGCCGCTGGGAGGGGAGGGCTCTGATGGAGTTCCAAGTGGGTTTTGGAAACCAGAATGCTGGAGTTTTGAAAACCTGTGTGGTCATGGTAGGAGCCAAATGAAGTCAGAAAGAAAGATGGATTCTCTTGAAACTGCCTTGTTCTGTTATAATGAGACAATGTTGCAGAATTCTAAGTGCTATTTGGAAGATGCAGTCTCTAATAAATTAAAACTGTATTTATTTTCACTTCCCACAGTGGTAGAATGAACCAATAAGCCCCCTCCCCCCTTTCTCTATCAGAGGGAAACCCAGAATAAAAAGAATTTAATCAGAGCTGGCATCCCAAAGCTGGCACTATTCCTTCTGGATAGCAGAGACCACAACCGGTTACAGCTCCCAAAGTGTCTCTTGTAACACAGCCAAGCTTTGGTCAGGACAGGAAGGAGCAAATGCCACTTTCTTGGTCTCATATGGTGGAGGGAACTTGAGTGGGGTAAGTTTTTCCCCAATGACAAGGCTAACCTTGTGTCAACAGGAGATACTCGGTTTTTCACTGACTCACTAGTGACTCAAGTTTTATCAAGCCTACTGTTTTACATGCTGGGGGATGGACTGGACAGCTCTGCAGATTTAGCTCTGCTCTCACTGGGTTTAGTCCAATGCCAGGTAACATCAGTGTTGAATGTACAGCTACAGACTGTAAAAGTTGCTTCCAAGGAGAGGAATGCCATTCTATGAAATCACGTTTCCAAGGAGGCTGGCAGGGCAGTCACTTGCAAACAAAGTGATCAAATGAGGAGCAAAAGGGTGAGTTCATGGTCACAGGGAATGGGTGAAATGTCTGCGGTAGACTGTGCTGGTGAGTTTACGGCAGAAGAATTGCCAAAGCGATTCTGAAAAACTGATAAGAGTAATGACGTTGGCATTGAGCGAGGAAGGAGCAGGATGGCGGGGCTAGAGGAATGGGACCAAGGCTACGAACATTCTACAAACCACACCAGGGATGGGTCTGTATAAAAAGCAATGGAAGACAAGTGGGATGTACGTCCGGGGAGATAATGTATGTTATGGGACTGAACTCTTGTCTCCAGGGAAAAGTAATGGTACTTTTGAAGGTGTGCCAATATGGTTCTTGATGCCATCTATAGGTAACTTCAAGCTGAATCATTAGGATTGGGTTTCTGTCCTAGAAGCACCCGCGGATGTAGCTTTGTACCTGGCCATCAACAAAGACCCTCAGTCACCTCTGAGTCCTCACTGTCCTCTCTCCTCTACTGTTGGTCACCAAGGGGGATGACACGCGTAAAATCTATTACAAACCTTCTTCTTTCTGACACCACACTTCCTATTTGGCTTCTTCAACTCCTGTAAATCCTTACTTCAGTCCTTTTAGGAAAGACCCCCCCCCCAAATATGTACATATTGATTTGTTGTCATCTTGATACCAATAAAAGGAAAAGACTTACTTGATATGTTATTTGGGCATAGGTTATAGGTGTTTGAAAACCAAAACATTGAGATTCCTTCCTTCCTTCCTTCCTTCCTTTATTTATTTATTTATTTATATTTATTTTTTAATGATTACTTTCACACTTTGAATAGACAACCTGATGTCACTGTGAGTCCTACCTGTCCTTGAGTCTTAGGACATCTCTGACTATCCCAGCCCATCTCCTCCTTCCCCCTGCACTTCCTCCCAATTCTTAGTCCAGCCCTTGCTTCATGCCAGGAGGCATCTTTTTCCCTCCACTGGGTGGTGAGCCCCCAGGAGGTGGGGACTGCTGGCTTTCATCTTTGGATATCCCCAGGGCCCTGGGGCTGTGAAACATTTCTTGGAAAGTTTTGTTTCATGTCAAGAAAAACAAACAAACAAAAACTTAGGCTAGAAAAACGTAAAGACCATCACCTATGAGAATTTCAGCAAAGAAGTCAACAGTTCAGTCTAGAGAGATCTCGTGTTATAGTCAAGTTAATTTTGTGCACACGGCTAATATAATATGCCTCTGAGAAAATGCTGTTTCTTCTCCGGGAATGAGGACAACACCAAATGAGTCTACTATAGTTTTCTAGGAAAATGCTTTTCTGCTTTTGTTAATATGAAACCTGGCAGGTTGTCACTCTCTTAATTTAATTTTTCTCTTTGTTTTTCTACTCTTCATAAAATTTTCCCCAGGCTAATGGGATATATTAAAGAGGAAAAATACTGTATAAAATAATCAATAAAAAACTGTCTTAATTGTACCATTTATATTTACAGGGGAAGAAAATCTTTAATATTGGCATAATTTGTATCTATATTTATCCTTTGAAAAACACATGGACTAAAAGCAGTGTCTGTAAGTCCTGCTTTTTTGTTTAGAAAGAGACTTTGTCTAATATCCTATCACATTACTGTTTATATCATAACTTTAATATAAACCTCAAATCTGAAGTACAGTACTGGATCCTTACATGTGGCAAGTCAATCATTGGGAGCCCAGTGCTGGTTGTCCTAAGAGCCAAGGACCTCTTAAGGCCTCCCCATTCACAGCATCCTGCGGTTGGTCATCACAGGGGCCGCTGGTTAAACACCATGTTAATTCCACGAGACCATTTCCTTGCCCTTGTCTCTGCAAACCCACGTAAACCTAACTCCTACCCTGTAGACCCAGTACGTAATCATCTAGATTGTGTGAACATAGCTTGTAGGATTTGTACTTTGAGCTACTAGTTATAATCTATAACTGTTGTCAGTGTAGATGAATAAATGTATCTGAATGATCCCTAACACTGTTTAGGAAGCTAGTCAGTAGTGGACGGATTGACTGTTTGAGCTAATGACCACTAGTTTCAGTCTAAGCATTCAAATGTTAGGCTTCCGTCGAGGAGTCTGAATATTTCTTTAGGTAGTCCCGAAGTATGGTTCTAGTGGAATTATAAAACATGATCTTGCCAGTAAGCGGCAAAGCAGGAGAATATTGCAATTCTAGCCACAAGTGCCAGTGTCACTTAGTTCACACCTGGGTAATCATCAGGATGGCCTAGTAATCTACTGCCATTTCACTTAGGAAAATGGCCTATTGCCCTTCGAAGCTGCTCTGCCGCAAACCACACAGTATTCCTTTCATCTAATTGTCCATTCGACCAAGGATGCTGCTCCTTCATAGAGTTAACTAAATAGGAAATTCATTTGTCTGAAATGAAGTTGGGTGGGGGTGGGGAAGAAAAATCTGCTTTTCTTGGAAATAACTAGATACAGGGAATTAAAAAGCAGAATTGAGAATCAAGACCTTGATACTGAGGAATCTTTGTCCTTTTTTTTTTTTTGTTTGTTTGTTTGTTTGTTTTTTGGTGTAAGACCAATAAACTTCAGACATTTGGTATATTTTGTTCTGTGTGGCAAGTACAGTAACAAACAATGCTCTGTTACTCTAAATCTGCTATTATTATCTTGAAACCTTGCGGGAAAGGATCTATGCAGTGAAGGAATGAATGACCAGATTGTTCAGTTTTAGGTTAAAAAGAAACCTCAGTTTTGGACACTTTTCTTGTATTAGGCCACGGTCATGTAAACAGAATTTGAAGGTCAGGGTTGTGGGGTTTGGGTGCAAGACAAGAGCACGCAGCAAGGGGCCCACGTTTAGATCTTCTTTGTCACGTTCTAGTCTACCTGAATTAATACGCCCTTCAAAACAGTGAAGAATTTGGCTCATTATATTCCTTATTAGCTAATCTGGCTATAATGGGTTTGTCGGTTTACTGATTACAAATGGAAGTAATTTGTAACATTTTGTTGATTGAAAGTGTGCTAGCCCCTCCTATGCTGTGATCTTTCCCTTTGATTAAGTGAGATTTTAAAGGTTTAAAATACTGTAGTCTTAAAGGATATTCTTCAGAAAGATTAAGAATTCTTCAGGAAGAGAAGAGCACTTGACAAGTATGTGAGTTAATGTACAAAACTGATGAGGTCACATGAAGGTGATTTCTTCATTGATAGAAACAACTTCTTTGCTTATAAATAAAAACAAAGGGTACCCAGTATGTTTGAAACAATTGCATAAAGGAGTGGCTAGTAAAAATGCAGTTTTGCACCTCCTTACCCCCAGTGTAAAGCCTGAGAATCTTGGGGTTGGTGTCTGGAATCTGGGCATCTGTGTCTTAATGAAGTTCTCCAAGAGACCATTATGTCTATGAAAGTTAGGGAACCACTAGTTAGTTCAACAGGAACTTCCAGCATCAAAGCTCCGTATCAGTAGTTCCAGAAAGGGTGTTCCTTATTGAAGGGTAACCCAGATGTTTGCTGAATTTGCAGTTTCTATCTATCTTCGTGTTTTTACTTTTGTTTTTGTTTTTTTATTTTTTTTTATTTATTTATTTTTTTAAAAGATTTTATTTATTTATTTGAGAGAGACAGTGAGAGAGAGCATGAGCGAGGAGAAGGTCAGAGAGCGAAGCAGACTCCCCATGGAGCTGGGAGCCTGATGTGGGACTCGATCCCGGGACTCCAGGATCACGCCCTGAGCCTAAGGCAGTCGTCCAACCAACTGCGCCACCCAGGCGTCCCTTGTTTTTGTTTTTTTAAAGGAACTTCTGATTATTTCCAGAAGCCCTGAGAATTATCTTCAGGCAGATTCGTTCCCCTCAAGGCAGCGATGCCATCTTCCTTCCTCTTTTTCTCACTTGCCTGTTTTACTGCCTACCCCACCTTTGGGAGGGGCCTTGCTGCCATCCCCAGTCAAGGCAATTCCAGTCTTCAAGGTAAGGCAGTGTGTAGTTTCAGAGTGCTGATTTCTGAGCATAATCTCAAGGAGGCTCCAAGACTCTGAGCCAAATTTACAACCTCTGTCCTGTTAACCTCCGTGGATTCAAAGTCCCGTTCTCTGCCTAAGCAGCTCAATGGGCTTGAAACCTCTGTCTCCCAACCACCAGGCTCTTGTACCTGGCACAGAGGGCTCAGCCTGAAGGAGAATTTATTCCAGCCTTGCCATTTTTACCCATTCTCCCCCACACTCTCAAAAATTCTACCTTTACCCAAATGCATTGTCACTACTTAACAGATTTAAAAAGGCTCTCTTTTTTTTTTTTTTCTATAAGACTGGAACCCTGTACATGTTTTTTGTAACAAGTAGATTTAAATGAGTGTCTTAAAAAGAAAGCAAACAACAGGCAGTTTTCATACCTTGACATTAGCATAATTTTTTCAATCACAAAGACATGTAGGGCTCCACATGATTTATTGGAAAAATAATGTGGATAATAGAGCAGTCATATCCTTCAATATTATCAGTCAAAAGAGATTCAATGTGCTACAAGGAAGGGAGCTTGAATATAAAACTGAGAATAAGAGGAAGCTGCCAAAGGTCCTTCATATAAAATCTGTTAAATATTTACCAACTGGTCCCTTTCCCCACAAAATGAGCCCTGGTTTGTAGCATTTGCCAATTTCTGTTGTATAAATATTCCCATCATGATTGATTTAAACTACTAATATGACTTCAACTGGCTTGCAAAACTTCTATATTTAATAATTGGCCCTTGCTAGCTGGTAGGAACACTGGTGTGTTTGGAGAACAGGATACGGGAGTGATGGAGGTAAATGTCCATTTTATAACATTCTGGGCACAGGGATAGTTGGTTTATTGGCTTCTCTCAAAGGCAATATGGGCGTCAATGTGGGTCACTTCCCTAGGAAGACTAGTTAACACAATGGTCTCAGTGGGGCAGTACTTCCTCCTGGAGGATTTCTCTACTGGGGAAACTTGTGGGGATGATTTTTGTCACAATGAGCTGGGGGCCATGAAGATTGAGTAGAAGCCAAAGATCTTAGACATCCTGCGAAGGTCAGATCCTTATGACAGAATAAAAAATTATCCTGTGTTTTATAGATTTCTGATGTTTTTATAGAATAATCTTTTAGGTTAAGGAAAAGAAAACTTAAAATGATCTAAGCCTTAAAATGATCTTAACTGTTCTAGGCTTCATTTTTGGTGAGGCTTTACTAGGCATAATGGAATTTCCAGGAATACACATCTTAATGTAAAATGAGGTATGTTTGTATCTTTTGCTCTAAAACTTTATCAGGAACTGCTTGGCATCCCAGTTCAGGACAGGAACAGCACTCATGGGGTCTGAGTCTAAGGTAACATACCTGTATCAGTCAGGTCTGTAACTACTGCAGCCACCCTGTTCCCATGTTGAATGTAAACATTTCACACATATTTAAGAGTATTATATATGCAAGTACAGAAAATCGTGAAATTCTTTCAGGATGAGAAAAGAGGCATTATACAGTATAGTAGAATTTATATGGGGAATATCACTGACTCCTTCCAAAATGCACTTGAATTAATGTCCAAACTTGTCCTCCTGAAATCAACTCCAAGACCAAGTGGATGGCATGTAGCCTAAGGGAGAGTGGGAAATTGGGCTCTGTTCCAAGCTACCATGGGAAAGGTAACCCGAGTTTAGGTGGTCTAAGCTCTTAAATTTCTTGGAATGTGATAGGACATAGAAACTTAGTGTTAAAATTTTTTTTTTTTTTTTTTTTTTTGGTATCACTAGAAGGGACCATCCCTATGACTACTTACTGGGATACATTAAATCACAAGAGGAGGATAAAATGAGTATGTACATAATTATATAAAATTACTATGGCATTAGGAAAAGTATGAAAAAAATCAGTTTGGTCTTGTAGGGTTACCTAACTTGTGCAAGTATGTGTGTATAAATATGGAAGTCTGTGAGCTCCTTGAGAATTTGGATCCCTAGCAGTAATAAAGTCGCTGGCCCAGAGTAGGAACTCAAGAAGGGCTTCCTACATTGATGCATGTTAGAATGAATACTGCTAGAATTGTGGAAAATGTTTGGGTACAATAGAGGATTTAACTAGCTGGTGCTCTACTGAACAGTGAATGCTACTATAGGGCAATACTTGCCAAATTTTAATGTGCATGTAAGTCTTGTTAAAATACAGACTGTGACCTGATAGGTCTGAGATGGGGCCAGAGGTTTGCATTTTTACGAAGTCCCCAGCTGATACCCTGCTGCTGCTCTTGGCCCACACTTTGATTAGCCAGCTTCAAGGTTTCCGGAGGATCATCTTTGCTGCTCTGCACCTGCACGTCAGGGCTAGTACTTCCAGGGATAGAAAAGTTACGGGAAATACCTTCTACTTTTATTTACTACTTCAGATGAGGTGAATATACTCCAGTTGGCCCATTGTGGTGTGGAAAACCATTAGGATTGTTTCCTCCTTATGGTTATTTGTGATCACAAAGATTTGTGTACCTGTCTGTTCTACACATAAGCAAGAATTTCTCTAGGGTGTACCTACACACGGGAACTTACTGGATTGTAGGATCAGTGAATGTTCATGTCCAATCCTATTCCAAGGTGGTGGTGCTCGATTCTCTTTCCATCAACACTGCTAGTATTGTCTTTGACTCCTATTCTCCCAAACTTACTACTGCCAAACTTCATGCGTTTTGCAGTCTAAGGAGTATACAACAGTATCTTGTCTTGATTTACATCTTGATGACTTCCCAGGAGGTGGAGAATCTTTTCACATGTTTTTGGGCTATTTGCAAGGATGACGGTTCATATCCACTACTACAGAATTTGAGAAACTATTGTTTCGGTTTTATGTGTTGTACCTTCTTTTTTTTTTGTCTTCCATACTTCTTTTTTTATACTTCTAGTGTACAGAAGTCTTAATTTTCATTAGAGATAAATTTGTAGAGAAGTGAGTGGGGGGAAATTGGTGGGGGAGATAAACCATGAGAGACTGTGGACTCTGAGAAACAAACTGAGGGTTTTGGAGAGGAGGAGGGGGGAGGGGTTGGGTGAGCCTGAGGGCACGGATTGCGTGGAGCACTGGGTGTGGTGCATAAACAATGAATTTTGGAGCACTGAAAAAAATTTTAAAAAAGCATGCTTCAAATTGTTTATCATTAGGAAATAAATTTGTTCTAGGTTTTTCATAAATATCTCTATATTATCAAGGAGCCTCATTTTTTTGGGTGACATTTTTGTATCCTGAATGGATGTTATAAAATACATCTTCTGCATCTATTGAGATGAATATGTGGTTCTTTGATCCTTTAATGTGGTGAGATATACCTACAAGTTTTTGTTACTTAAACCTCTCTCCCTTCCCACTATAAAATCAGCTTGGCCACATGTGCGCGTTCCTGCTTTTTTGTGTGTGTGTGTGTGTGTGTGAGAGAGAGAGAGAGAAAGAGAGAGAGACAGAAAGAGAGAGAGAGAGAGAGAGATTGATTCTGACTCAATTTGGTTTGCTAATACATCATTTAGGAATTTTGCTTTAAGGTTGCTTAGTAAGATTGTTCTAGTCTCCTGATCTCCTGCCATGTTCTGTTCTTTCTGCTTTGGGATCAATATTATATAAGCCTCAGGGTACATACTGAAGAGCAATCCTTCTTTTTCTATTTTCTGAGGAAATAGAAATAAAATAATGTGAAATAGTATGGAAAAGTAAATGTGAAATAGTATGGAAAAGTCCTATAAAACCATTTGGGCCAAGCGTTCTTGTGAAAAGTTTTTGAACTGTTTCTGAAAGTTTATTTTTAATTAATTAGAACTCTTTGGGCTTTGTTTCTCCTTAACTCTGTTTTGAAACTTATATCAATAAATTGGAAAATAGACAAGTTATTAGAAAAATCTAGAATCATTCATAATATTCTCTTCTCCTTTTAGTTTGAGTGTATCTTCTTTCATAGAATGGAATGTTTCTGCCTTCTTTATGACATAGCTACCATTCTCACTAGAAGATGGTCTGTTTTAGTTTTCTTTTTTTTTAAAGATTTTATTTATTTATCAGAGAGAGAGAGGGGGAGAAAGCAAGCACAGGCAGACAGAACGGCAGGCAGAGGCAGAGGGAGAAGCAGGCTCCCTGCTGAGCAAGGAGCCCAATGTGGGACTCGATTCCAGGACACTGGGATCATGACCTGAGCCGAAGGCAACTGCTTAACCAACTGAGCCACCCAGGTGTCCCACTTTTAGTTTTCTTGAAGAGTGAATTTTTGGTTTTGTCATCTCTGTATTGCATATTTCTTATTCTGTATTATCTCATTTTCTTAAAATGTTTGGATTGATTCTGTTGCTTGGTGTCTAACTCATTGTGTTAAGATATCTGTCCTATCACTTCTTTTGTAGTCATTTAAAGTCTAATGTTCTTTGAAATACTACCTCGTTCAAACTTGCAAGTGTTAAAGTGTGTTTTGATTGTTGATTATAAACACTTCTTTATTTCCATTGTTTCTATTGGTTTAGAGGTGTCTCAGATTTTCCAAACAGAGGGATTTTTAATTTGACTTTTTGTTTTTATTACCTAATTTTTCTTTGTGATCTGAATCCTTTTAAAATTTTGACTTATGAACTAGTATGTGACAATTAAAAATTGCACATAGTCTTGAGAAAAGTGTGTGTTCTCCATGAGACATTCTGGGGAAATTCATTCTGATAAGATTTTTATCTTTTATAGGTTTCCTATGTCTTTTCTATTTTTTTTTTTGTCTTCTCAACCCATCAGTTGAGAGATGAATTGTGAATTTGTCCAGATCACTGTACAGTTCTATAGGATTTTCCTACTTTTTTTTTTTTTTTTTTTAAATAAATCTGGCTATGGGAATGATGTCTTCACTCGACTTTGAAGGGAAGGGGCATACCTGATCACTTCCTTATGTCAGCTGCTGAATGAATGAATGAAAATGACCTGGGAAGGCTGAGCAGATTTATTAATCTTTCTGTACAAATATGAAATAACACAGTCACAGGAGATAATCCTGAAGACTGTACAGGAATGGATTATGCCTGGCAAAACTTTCCATTAGCTATCAATTCACAATAGCCGAAGATCTTGTAACATTAGTGAAGGACCTTCCATCAATTCATGTTTCCTATCATCATGGGTTAGGGTTTCAGGGAAAGCAGTGGGAGTTCTAGAATTTGGAGTCATGCCTGTTAGTTAAGTGAAAGGCATTTCACACATTTGCTTTTATCAGTTTATTCATGCTGATAGGTGCTTTTAAAAGGAATTCACAGCTCATGAAAGGCTCTGAATGAAAAGATCCAGTGAACAAAGTCTTCTGTTTATCTATAGAATGTGCCTTAGGATGGATATCAGGAGCCCCACAAACTTCTCTGTGTTTAAAAACATAAATGGAGGAAGAGTAGTCAAGATTACTTTTTATGGAACTTGAGTCCATTAGATTAAATCAGCATTTGGGCCCATACATAGCTTCAAGGGACATTTTTAATACCGAGGCTCATTTTATAGGGGAAGCTAATTATTGAAATCAGTTGAAATTCGTTTCAAATTTTCAGACACATTCAAGTTTGATCCAGTTGAAAATCCTTGTAATTCTGAACATGGCTCTTCACAAGTTTCAAATCAGTAACATAACTGCTTGAGAAAAGAAAGCTCGGCCCTACATTTATCATCTTTAGCATGTGTGCATGAATAATCTTACAGAACATTCAGTATACTGATGCTGTTTTAGAACTTCTCATGTTCACTGTTCAGTAGTCACTGCCCTATTGATTGGCCATTAGATCCCCTTCTTTCAACACCCACGAGTCCCCAGAGCTGTTCGTTCTTCTTGCCTGGAAGGAGAAGTTATTTTAAACAGTAACATAAGTTACTGAAAATAGGTATTAAACTCATGCAGATTCTTTGAATGAAGCAGGAAGTAGTAAAGTGGAGCTGAGAACTATTTCTCTGATAATCCTTTCATGCTGGAAAAATACCTACCAGGGTCCCTGGAAAGTTTTTCTGAATTTTCATAATGCACTCAAAAATGCAAAGGGATGGCTAATGTTGTATTTGTGGAAAATGCTGGCATATTGTCTACTCTAATCCTATTCCTTCAAGAAGACTCAAGGTTTCCATGGAGTCCAAATTTCTTTTGATGGAACATATACCAGTTTGGCTGCTACTTTATGAGCTGTGAGTTTCTTTCTTTCTTTTTTTTTTTTTTTATTTAAAGGTTTTTATTTATTCATTTGATAGACAGAGAGAGATCACAAGTAGGCAGAGAGGCAGGCAGAGAGAGAGGGGGAAGCAGGCTCCCTGCTGAGCAGAGAGCCCAATGTGGGGCTCGATCCCAGGACCCTGAGATCATGACCCGAGCTGAAGGCAGAGGCTTAAACCACTGAGCCACCCAGGCGCCCCTGAGCTGTGAGTTTCTTATCTGTGATGGTAACTAATCCTAATAAATGACAGGTTCCTAATTTTAACATCTTCTTAAACCTCTTAAATTATTGTCTGAAAAGCATAACAGAGTTAGTCAAGCCAACCCATTAGAGAAATAGAAATGATATGTGTTTTAGAGGCTTGGCTTTATTCTTGGATAGGTAGTAATCAGATATCTGAAGAACTGAGGGGTGCCTGGGTGGCTCAGTCCGCTAAGCAGCCGACTCTTGATTTTGGCCCAGGTCATGATCTCAGAGTTGTGAGACAGAGCTGTACATCGGGCTCCTTGCCAGCTGCGGAATCTGGTTGAGATTCTCTTTCCCTCTCTTCCTCTGCCTCTCTCCTCTGCCTCCTCCGTCCCTCCCTGCTTCTGCGAGTATTCTCTCTCTCTCTCAAAACAAAACAAAACAAAACAAAACAAAACAAAACAAAACACCCTGAGCAAACAGTCTATCTGAACTAACAAGGAATCTATCAAGTTTTAATCTGTGAACTTCCATACGCTTTTTCTTCCAGTTTCCATGTGCAGGAACAGTCCTTAGTTCCATCCATCCACATCCACTTACTTGAATTAAAGTGATCACTGGGGGAGGGGGGCACTTGGGTGACTCAGTGAGTTAAGCCTCTGTGTTTGGATCAGGTCATGATCTCAGGATCCTGTGAGTGAGCCCCATGTCTGTCTCCCTGCTCAAGGGGGATTATGCTTCTCCCTCTGTAACGTTGTGCCACCGTTCCCAACTCATGCTCTCTCCCTGTCTCTCAAACAAATAAATAAAATCTTAAAAAAAAACAACAAAAACAAACACCTCAAGCTTTACATTACTTGTGAACTTTCACTTTAATTTGTTAAGGTTATAATTTATGTATGAGTTTCAGGTGTATGAATTTCAACATGATATATTGGCGTATATGATGAAATGATCACCATAAATTTAGTTAACTTCTGTTACCATACATAATTGCAAAATTTCTCATGGTGAGAACCACCTTAGTATTTATTAATATATTTTGTTGAGTTTTTAAATTTTTTCTACTTTAATGTATATTTCCCTTAATATAGAAGTACCCTTCCATTTAAGGCAAACCATAACTTGATATAACTTCAACCATGTTCTCATGTATTTAAAACTCTCCTGCTTCATTTCTCATTTTTGTTACTATTGAGCTATTAAACCATCTCTCTACAGATCCATAGTGATCATTACTAATTCTTTCTTCATCATGGGCGTGCTGGAGGTAGATTCTGTTGGATGACGCAGGACTATAAGTGCCCTCGAAGACAAGGACTGTGACTATCCTGATCAGAAAACACATGCAGGTAGTCCAACAGTGTCCAGCATATAGTAAGTGTTCAAGGACCGACTGACACAATCATGAGGCCAGTGATGGCCAATGGCCAATACTCCTCACCTGTTTCTGCACACAGTGTGGATTCTCAATGCATATGTGCTCACTCTCTCTGTATTTAGTGCTCACAGATTTTATTACAGTACTTTAACAGCAGTACAGAACAGCACAGTAACAGCAACAGCAACAGCCCACCCTTACCTGCTGTTTCTGTCCCCGCAGACGGTGGGGCTCATGGTCCAGCAGCAGAACTGAGGAGAGTGGGATTGGGGAGTAGGAGGGCAGGGATCTAGGGACACAAACTATACACAGGGACTGGCAGTTGCTGTCCCAAGTCCCTTCTGGGCCAGCAGTTCTCAGAGAGGAGTGGATCAATGAGCTCTTTCATGGCCAGGTTGGGGATGAGCTGTTCCTGGGTCTGGGGCATCTGGGCGTCAGGGTCAAAGTGGCCCCCACACTGCAGGTGCTCCACCTTGTCCTAGGTGATGTCACTGGATGTGATGCATGGTGGCTCCTGCATTAGCTCAAAGCTGATTGTGCCACACAGGTATTTGTGGATGTCTCACTTCTTTCTCTTCTTATTCACCTGGGAGAAAATGTCATCTAGGTCTGCTGTGTACTTGTTCTGCTCAGCCTCAGTGCGGGCCTGCTGGGCCTGGATGTGGCCATTGAGTTTTGCACACTCGTGTTCTTTTCGGGGCTTCCATTCTCCTCCTGCTTGCCCTTCATGGTGCTGCATGGCACAGGGTCAGCTCCCAGACTCTGCAGCCAGCTTGCCCTGTACCCACAATCAGCTCTATCAGGTCCATTAATCTGCCATACACACACACACTCTCTCTCTCTCTCTCTCTCTCTATATATATATATATATATATATATATATATGTATAGTAATTTTTAAACAAGCTAGAGTAAATAGAAAAGCAGAAGAGATATTATCCCAAGGAGGAACAAGAATTTTGATTCCTACTTCTAATAAGATAAATGAAGCCACAGATTAGATCAATGCCTTATTCAGGGTCAGTCAGGGCAGGGCAGGAGCTGATGGGGGAGTAATTCGCTGATAAACGGGTTTGTCTGTCCTGCCTGTATTTTTCTTCCAGGGGTGCACCTTCAACATACTTTTCTCTTCATGCCCTCCCCCAAGCCCATAAGGTTACAAGGCTCCTTATGAGGACTTAGGTTCTGTTCTTGCCTTGAATTTTTAGACCTCAAAGCAAACGTAGCTTAAATACAACTCTGTCGAATGTTAGGGAGAAATGCTTTTGAGGACCAGCAGTGTGGATGTTCCCCTCAAGGATGAAAAGGTGGAGGAGTCTCTTAGGTATACTATAGGGCGCAGCAGGACCCCATGTAGGGTAGGTGATTCACTAGTCTGGTAGGCTAGTCTTGGGACAGTCTGCCAGGCTCTCCATAGACTTCCAGGGCTTTGGCCACAGGATGGAGGTGGCAGAGCTGCCCGACCTGAAGGGCCAGCAGCAGGAGACTCTCAGTGACTTGGTGATAACAAGAGTGGGTTGATAACCCTTTTGGAAAGTGGCCGCCAGCTCCTTGGTCATGCAGAGAACTCTGGGATCTTAGAAAAATCCCCAGAGCAATCCCATGAGTAAAGAGGATGGATTTTCCTGCTGGTGAGTTCAAATAGGGCATTAGAGTCAAGTATAAATTTACTAAAGAAGAGAAAAAACGACAAAGAACCATTCTTTTGTTTTGTATGCAGGTTTGGGGATGACTTATTGCTAACTTTATATTCTTCATGTATTTTCTTCTGTGGCACCTCTGTGTAAAGCCCTGCTCTGTTCCTGCTCTAGGACCTCTACTCCTGCTGTATTAATAGTTACAGGTTCTGATTCACTAAAGCTTCTTTAGAATTAAAGTCAGGATCTCTTGGCATATTTACAAAAATACTCAGCCTCAGATTTCTCTCCTTAATGAAATATTTAGGTTGTGGCTGTGCTAAATGTACTCTCTTGCTTGGGGCAGACCTGAAGTATAGCATGTTCTTAAAGGGAAGACATTTCCAAGTTGACCTTCTCCAAGAGAATCTGTTGATTTTGTTAGATGAGGTGTTCCTGTTCCAAGTAACTTTTTTTTTTTTTTGGATGCTATTTTAAAAGTTTACTTATAATTTCTATGCCCAACATGGGTCTTGAACTCACAACTCTTATACTAAGAGTCAAATATTCCATAGACTGAGCCATCTAGGAACCCCTCCCCCACCAGGTAACTATTTTTAATATATAAAAGTTTTATATGATTTGGGACTTTGGAAGACAACAGAAAGATCAGTCAACAACAAACCCATCCTCTGGGATGGGAACTCTATGCATAGGATTGTCCTTAAGAATGTCCTTAAGCATAACCACGTAGTCAGCTGAGTATACCTGTGTGCAGCCACACTTGTGGCTGAGCCCACCTGTCCTCCTCAGGGCTTGCTTGAGCCCTTTTGTCAGCTGTGGCTTGGAACTAACTCTCCCTCCTAAATGATCTCCTGTTTGTGGTCTTCTCCGTCATTCAAGACTGTCTACTCTTCTTAGCTTCAAGACATTTTTGTAATTTCATAAGTGTTCTCTCAGTTCATCAGAGTTCAATCCTTTGTACGGTCATCATTAACTTTAAAGTAAATTGCTTGCCTTCAGGAGGCTCAGACCAATAAGACCTGGGAAGCTGACCGTGTACTGGGCACACTCTCCTCTGTCCTTCCCGTGTGGAGAGAGGTAGCAAAGGGGAGAGTCCGTTCCAGATTGAGTTTGATGATGCAAGGACTCCTTCCTCAGAAAGAAATAGTCTCTGGTAATACTTCCTGGTATAAGTAAACCCCGAAAAGTAACCTGTCTCACATCTAGCTACTTTATTTTCCTTTATTTATTCTTGCCAGTGTAATTTTCTACTTTCAGAATTCTTTAGGACTAAAATGACTACATATCAAGAAATCAACGAGTTAGAAAACAGAAAAAGCAATAAATCAAATTGTATATGGGGTTGCCATGAGAACATTGATGTACTGCTATTCGTCCGTAACGCCCTACAAGGAATGACTCAAGTACACCTGATCAAGGTTTCCATGCTTGGTAGTTGTCACTCATTACTCTTTAAGACAAACAATGCTCATTCTTTTTTTTCTTAGGCTTCTAACACCTCTTATCTGATTGCTAGAGCAGGCAGAATGTCACAAATTCCCTTTGCATTTGTCATCATTTGCAACTACTTTTTCTTAGGGACTCGATTCTAAGGAGTAAGGTCCATGATGGTTTTCAATCCAGGCACCATCTAATACAGGCCAGAAAACAGTTGCTTATGTTTCCTCAGATTTCTCTGCAGGAGGAAAACTCCAGAACAAGTAGGAATGTTCTAATTTCTTCACACCCAGGGAATAAAACCTCAGGCCAAGAGCAGGAGAAGAAAAGGGATGCATGAGGAAGCTTTCAGGCTTACCTGTCTACATGATCCCACAATGCAGTAGGACCAGAGAGCTGTTGCTTTTGGAAATCGCTGTATTTACAAGTTCCTCTCCATCTACTGTTGTTGCTCTTGGAAATTGCTGGGCTTACAAGTTCCTCTCCACCTGCTGGTCTCACTTGTGTTTTTATAGAGGTGACTCGGGATCTAGATCAGTGGGGATGCTATTTGTTTGCAACTTCTAGTCTCCATTGTCTAAAGCATTTAACAGTTTATAGGCCATTTCTTCATTTTCTAGAAAAAGTTCTGTGGTTCTCCCTCACCCTCATTGCCATATATATATATATACCAGATCGTTCTAGTTGCCTAGATGATGGTTTCAGCCAGATGTAGAATAGGCATATTTAAATAATTTTTCAGGGTTTATGCCTTAAATAAAATCTGTTTTTTTCCCATTCTTTTTTTTAATACAGTATGTTCCACTGAAATTACTGAATATTGAATCCTTAAAAAATGTGTTTTTCTTTTTCGTAACTGCATTATAGTGCATTCTTTCTTTCCCCCAGAGATGTTTGTATGTTTGAATGTGTTTATTCAAAATCTTTTAATAAATCATTGCCAAAAACTACCAGATTAACCTACAGATATCTTCACGTAATACATAAAGACTCTCTGTCTTTATGTCTTTAGAACTAATGGCTATTTTCTAAACTTTTCAGGAGAGTCCTTCAGAAAAGGTTTTCATCTAGAAGTTATGGACTTCTAGAAGTACATAACTAGAAGAAGAACTTCTTCTAGAAGAGTGTGGTGATTGTGGTCATAGACCATACCTCCAATTCTGAAGATCCTTGGGATGTTCCTGAATACCTTTGGGATAGCATCAGTTATAATAAGGCTTCTAAAGGAAGATCATTTGGGGTTCCAATGTAAGGCCCCCAGTGTAAGTTCCACTGTAAGGCCTCCAGAACCTCTGCCCCAGCCACATCACGCTCACCGGTTCAAGAGCCCCTGTTCCCCCTTGCTTTCTCTAGGTGGGGAAAGAGGAGGGATCTACAATTCCAGAAATCGCTTGTGCTAATTTTAAAGGATGGGCTTCAGCAGGAAGGGATTGGGGAGGTTGGGTGAAGCTCCCAAAAGACTTAAGGATAAAGAAGTGGGAAGAGAAAGTCCAAACATGGGCATCTGTAAAATTCCAAAGCAAAGGGGGTTTAACTCCTTTGTTTGTTTGTTTTTGTTTTTAAGAATTTTATTTATTTATTTGACAGAGACAGAGATCACAAGTAGGCAGAGAGAGAGGGGGAAAGCAGGCTCCCTGCTGAGCAGAGAGCCTGATGTGGGGCTTGATCCTAGGACCCCAAGATCATGACCTGAGCTGAAGGCAGAGACTTAACCCACTGAGCCACCCAGGCAACCCATAACTTCTTGGTTTTCTTTGTCACCATTTCAATGACCCCATTTCCTCCGCTTCTCCTCCTTCTGTCCTCATGACTGATAACTGTGCACTGATGTGCTTGGAGAGAACTCTCCATGGGTTTCTTGGTCTGCATGTTCTTTGAGCAAGGTGCCGATTGCCTGTTGTCGTGGACTATTTTGTGAAGTGTGTTTATATGGAGAACACTTTTGGAGATTGATCCATATCTCCCTGCAGAGCAAAGGGCAGGTTCGCTTACTGCCCAGCAAGCTAGTGTCTCCCGTGGAGTACTTGCTGCCTCATAGACAAAATTCTGGTTCCTTTGCAGTTAACACCACCCACTGAATCAGGTGAACATCATCTGACCCTCCTGACACCTCCTGTGGGTACTGGGACTTAGGGAACCAGCATCAATGGTGGGCCTCTAGCAACAACAATTGCTATAATACCAGGCTGTCCTTCTGTGACCCAGGAATCTTGTGCCTTTTGCCAGTATCCATGAAACTGTCACAGACTAACTTTTGTTTAAAATTCTTGACCCTATGTTTCCCAAGGGAATTGTGTAGGTTGAGATGGTCACAGATGAAGGGCAAGGGATAATAGAGGGAGGAGGAGGAGGAGGAGGGAAGAGCTTCTCTCTTGGCCTGCTGTCCCACTGTAGACCTTGCTCTGCGCCATGATGGAGTAACATGAGAAATGGGGACAAGGGCAGAGGCGGGGAGTGGGTTAGAGGGTGTGTGGCCCGAGGAGGAGGATGGGAAGGACGAGTGGAAGACCAGGTAATCCCAAGTGACTGCAGGCGGGATAGGATGTTCTGCCAACCTGATCCTAATATGCCCATGTGGCTGATACCCTTGCTTGGCATCTTCTAGTAAAAGCTTTCATTTCTAAGGGAGACTTACATACTATTTACTAATCATCTTTAACTGCATATCATCTGTAGGAAGTGAATAAGTGACACCATTTACAGTAGGGGGAGTGTTTGGGAAATAAGTGGAACTTTTTTTTTTTTAATTTATTTTTTTATTTGACAGAGATCACAAGCAGGCAGAGAGGCAGGCAGAGAGAGAGGAAGGGAAGCAGGCTCCCTGCTGAGCTGAGAGCCCGATGCGGGGCTCCATCCTAGGACCCCGGGATCATGACCTGAGCGGAAGGCAGAGGCTTTAACCCACTGAGCCACCCAGGCTCCCTAATTGGAACATTTTTAAGACCTATTAGCTTTGGACTCTGTGGTGCCTAAATTGTAACATATACTGTAGTTCTAGATATTTTTTTTTTTTCCTTGAAACTGGTAGTGGCCTAGGTACCCAAGGGCAGAACAATCCCTGGGTCAAGGTTCGTGTTTTGATAACAGTGAATTCATGGGAGCTTACTCTTGCACGTTTTCTCAAGTTCAGGAACATTACTTTTTTCCAAATATGACAATCTGAGTATTGTTCTCCTTGGCTCTTGTAGGCCAGGGAGAAGGATTTTCTTTTTGTTTATCTTCAAGAAGGAAATTTTAACCTTCTTCTTTCTTCTTCCCTATATATAAATATATTTCTGGATTCTCTAATATTTGTGTAAAGAAAGCAAAGGAAGCTGATTCGGAAGTAGGCATAATCCAGGTATTTAAAAACATTCAGAATGTTCCCCCCCTCCTTTAAACTAGAAAATGTCGCAGTTTTATACTAGGTGCCTAAATGAAGAATAAAATACATGGAAAAGTCCTAGGGTTATAGATGGCGAATATGTGCATCGCTTTGGGGCAAGTAGTGTGGTTTTCACTCTCTGTTCACTTCAGGCGAAGTGACCATCTCCATTTATTCCTTTCTCTTGCTTTGTTTTTAAATTCTCTCAAGTTGTGAGTTTTTACCTCCCTACGGGTCTTTGAGTATGATGACACATAGAAGCTCTATTTAACTCTGTGGTTTTGTGTTCAGGCGGCAGTCCCTGAAGAACCCTGTCACCTCTGTCAGCGTGGAATTTTTGTTTCCAATTATAATGATTCTCCAAATAATTTGAAAGAACAATAATTAGATCTGGGTTTATTTTTTATTTTCTGTGTGTGGTCTTCTCCTGTAGTCTTCTAATTTAATCAAGTTAAGTTATTTCTAAGCTCCTAATTTGTACTTTTTTTGGGTACTGAAATGCTGACATTTTATTGACCTAATTTTGCCATCCCAAGCTTATCTTACCTTGGACTTTGTTTCTTTTTGTCCTGTCATTTTCTCTGCACAGCTGGTCCTGTCTCCAGACCACCCATCTGGATTTAAGGTTTCATATATTTGGTTCCATAACACAGCGTAGGAAAGGAGAGTGAACATTTAATTGATAGGGCAGACAATATGAAGCTTGCCTCATTAATTAATCAATTCAAATAGACTTCAGTGAACCTTGGGGTGACCTCCCATGTGCTCCCAGCCTCCGTTGATGTTTGATTATTTTACACCTGTCAACAAGAGTCAGTCGAGGACGAATTTCTAGTCTATCAGCTGGTCGGGCCCAATTTGTGGAAAAGTCTGTCTCAAGTCCATGTGGCAGTGAAGCAACAGTGAGGCATGTAGGAACCTACACATTTGAGTGTGGATGGAGTTACCTGTGACCTGTGTGGGTTGAAGGTATCTGTTCAGACTTTCAGATGGTGCTATTGCAGACTCTTGAGCTGGTGGGTTTGGGAACATTAACACATCATGTCTTTGCATCTGTCCAGTAGGGCCTATAATATCCACTTTTGCTTAACGGGTAGCTATCAACAAATAAGGCTTGTTTACACACAAGGCTGCTAATTTGTAGATTTCAAGGAAAATTCATGAAAGCAGTGTTAACGGTTTTGAGATCAAATGGTGAATGGTATGGTATGGTATGGTGAATTGTAAAATATAAAATTTAGTGGTTTTCAGTACACTTACAAATGTGAGTGTTCATCCCCACAGTCTCCTTTTAGACCATTTCATCACCCTAAAAAAGAAACCCTTTACCCCTTATTAGTCACTGTCCATTCCCCTGTGCTAACTGTTTGGCAACAACTAATTTTATTTCTGTCTTTATTTCTGATTTGCCTGTGATTTGATATTTCCCATAAATGGAATCCTACAACACGTGGTCCTTCTTGACGAGCTTCTTTCACTCCGCAAAATGTTTTTAAGGCTTCTCCATGTGGAATGTTTTTAATCCTGTGTGGCAAAGCATTGTCATGTTTATGCCACAAGTTGTTTATCCATTCACCCACTAAAGGACCTTTGGATTGCTTCCAGTTGTTAGAACAACAGTGCACATTTCTTATATGGACTAATACATCCATTTTTCTTTTTTTTTTTTATTTATTTATTTGAGAGAGAGAGACAGTGAGAGAGAGCACGAGCGAGGAGAAGGTCAGAGAGAGAAGCAGACTCCCCATGGAGCTGGGAGCCTGATGTGGGACTCGATCCCGGGACTCCAGGATCACGCCCTGAGCCGAAGGCAGTCGTCCAACCAACTGAGCCACCCAGGGTACATCCATTTTTCTTAAGTAATTAGGAGTTAAATGGCTAATTACACAGTGGTACACACTTACCTATGTAGCAAATTGCCATCCTGTCCTATCCACAGATCTCACCCACCCTTCAGGAGAGAAAATCATAGAAGGCCTTATACCAGGGGGCAGGACTCTTAGGGATTATCTTGGAATGTGAACATAGTTGATATGCAGTATCCTTTTGATATTTTGGATTCTACTTGTTAAAATCTGCTTAGAATTTAAGCATTTATGCTTAAGAGGTATGCTAGTCTATCATTCTCTTGTAATAGCTTCATCCTTTTGTTTCAGTGGTTATTCTAGAATTCAAGTATTATTTGGGAAGTATAAATTCCCTCTTCCATTTTCTGGAACATTTTCTGTAAAAGTAAAATTATTTCCTAAACCTTTGGTAGAATTCAGTACCTGGATCTGGAATTTTCTTTGGGAGGAGACATTTAATTGCACATCTAATTTATTTAATAGATACAGGATCCTTCCGTTTTATTTGTGTGGGGCTGGGGGAGGGGAGAGAGAGAATGAGTGTGGAATCAGCATGCTTTGGTAGTTTTTGAGGAATTTGTCCATTCCATCCAGTTTGTTGAATTCACTGGCACAAATTTGTACATACTAATATATATGGAAGCTTTAGGGATATTCTTTCTCTTCCATCTTGATACTGGTGTTTAGTGTCATTTTACCTGATCAGTTTGTCCAGTGGTTTGCCAACTTGATTTTTCTTAAAGAAATAATTTATAGTTGTATTGCTTTATTCCACTGGCTCACTTTTCTATTTCCCTAATTTCCACTTTGATCTTCACATCCACTGCTTTGATTTTTTGGGTTTGTTTGTTTGTTTGTTTGTTTTTGTTCTTCTAGTTTTTAAGATGAAGCGTTAGAGTCTTGATTTGAGACTGTCCTCCTATTCTTAAATTCTTGGGCAAGTTTTTCCCTCAGCAAATTTGTGGCATCTCAAAGATTTGTGATGTTTTATTCTGATAGGTCTTAATTCTCCTTTAGCTCGAAGTATTTGTTAATATTGATTTTGATATTTTTGACTCATGGATTATTTAAAGTGTTGTTTCCAAATAAGATCCAAATCGATCTTTTAATTTAATTTCATTGTTTTCAGAAAGTATGTTCTGTAGTTTAAATCTTCTCAAGTGCATTTAGACCTATCTTTACAGAGAAAGAGAATGTGTATAGGCATGTACAAGAGTGAAGAAGAGAGAGAGGGAGAGAGAGTCATAATCAGGTTCCACACCTAGCCCAGAGCCTGACACACAGCTCGATCTCATGACCCTGACATCAGGACCCCATTTGAAATCAAGAGTCCCATCCCCAACTGACTGAGCCACGCAGGCATGCCAGCACATGTTTTATGGTCCAGAAAATGATCTATCTTGGTAAATATTCTGTGGACCGCTCAAAAGAATGTGTATTCTGTTGTGGGAAGGAAAGTTCTACAAATGTCAATTAGACCAAGCCGATGGATAATATTATATAAATACTCACTGTCCTTTATATATTCTGATTCCATCCATTATTGAAGAGATACTAAAATCACTATAATTGGGGATTTATTATTATACTTATAGGGTTTTTTTCTTTATGTATTTTGAAGTTCTATTGTATACATAGACATTTAGGATTTGACTGTGATGTGTCTTGATGATGTTTTCTCCATGTTTCTTTGCTTAGGGATTGTTGAATTTCTTGGATGTATAGGTTGATAGTTTTCATCAAATTTAGGAAAATTATAGCCATTATTTTTTTAAAATGTTTTTTGCCTTTAACTTCTCCTAATCTTCTCTCCTTTATGGACTACAAATATACATGTTAAACCACTTGAAGTTGTTCCACAGGCCACTGATGCTCTGTTATTGGTTTTTTTTTTAATCTGTTTTCATTTCAAATAGTTTTATTGCTGTATATTCAGGTTCACAAATCCTTTTTTTTCTGTAATATGCAATCAGCTATTAATTTCATCCAGTGCTTTGGATATTTTTCATTTTTTCAATCTCGGGCATTGTCATCTATATTCCCTAGAAGTTTGAGCTGGATCTTTAAAAAATGCTTCCCGTGTTTCTACTTTACTTTTAAATATGTGGCATATATTTGCAATCTCTTTTAATGGCTTTCTCTGGTAATTCTAACACCAATATTAATTCTAGAGCATTTTTAATTGATTTTTATCACAAGTCATTTTTCCTATCTCTTTTATGGTAATTTGTTTGGATGCCAGACCTAGGAAATTTTCTCTTACTAGGTGATGGATATGGTTTTTAAGATTCAAGTCCAAAACAATGTTTAGTTTAAGGTTAAGTTTTCTCCATTACTGAGACAATGCCCTTCTGTGTCTTTTTCTCAATGCTTATAAATCTTGAGGCCTCCCAGTCTGATGGTAGGAACAGGCATTAGTCTTGGTCTCATGCCTGTGCTGGGCATCATTGTTCGTAACCCCCTCTTGTGTCTCTTTCCTGCCTTTCAGGCAGTTTCCTGACCTGCATGTGCTGATCAAGCCAATAAGTGAAACAATTGTCTAACTCACTTGTTTCCTGACTTTCAGAGATCATTATTCTTTGTGAACTGATATCCACCATTTTGCTGACTGTTTCATATATTTTCATTTTTGTCTCAGATGGTAGAGTAAATCACATTTGTATTTCATCGTGGCTGGAAGGAGAAGTGTAGCCTCTTTCTCAAAAAGCTGAACTTCACAGTGTGGCTCTACCATAGCTTATTTGCTGATTCCTTGTTGCTGCACCTGTATGGTCTGAATTTTAGGGGCAAGCATGACTGTAGGAGAGAGTTTGAAAGTGTGATAATTGACTCAGAGTGTAAATGTGTCCATGATTCTGATGTTTCTCGATTTCTCCCCATAGGCAGGTATTGTACCATTTTTGCATTCCCCTCTAGCAATGTTTGAAAATGAGTATCTTTTCGAGGGCTGAGGAAATATACTAAACGGAAGAACTCTTCAGCGTCTAATGAGCATCTCATCAAATTTCATTCATATCTCACTCTCCTGATGGTTTTGTGGCATAAAAACAAAGTATCACAAGGCTGGGTCTGTTTGTAGAGTAGATGAGCAACTCTCTTCTCCCAGGGCTAAGATCAGGGGGACTACCATACTTCATTTTCCTGGTTTTTATGTCATTTTTAAAGAAGCAATCTGATACTACATTTTCTCAGAAAAAGACCTTTCATTCTGTGAGTCAATTTCCTCTTCCTGAATTTGAAAATTCAGTTTATTTGATCACTTCTGAGAATAGATACTCTAAACATAGCCCCCCTTCCAAGAACCTGGGGAGAATCTGAAAGTTTACCATGTCAAGTGCAAACTCCTCTGTAATTACATACCCCTCTCCTACATAGCCTTATCTTCTGGTGTTGTCCAATCCAGACTCTACGAGGTGATCTGTGTTGTAAGGTGGTGTAGAAGTATAGGAGACAATGAAGCAGGTGTTTTAAGAATGACAACACTTGAGTAATGCTTGTTCTCCAGATATATTCTTTATGTGTCCACATTCAATATCCTCACTCACTTTATCCCTTATATTTGAGTTCTCTCATAATTCGATCTAGCAAACTCTAATCCTATTCATGGTACTGACTACGCAATAATAACGAGAGGAGGCTAGTCAACCTACATGTTCAGATGTTCGGCAAAACAGTGGGGAAAGTTTACATTCACTGTTTCTTGTGACCAGAGTGGCTGCTCTTTAAAAGTGGCACTTTTCATAGGTTGGTTGGGTTTCTTTATGGTTCTCTTGGTTATGAGAGATCTCTTCTGCAGCAGAGAGGCCATCTATTGTAGGTTCCCTTCCTCCCTCTTCCCAAAATGTAAAATTACAACACCATGAGTGGAAAAGAAGAGGATTTAATTAAGGGAAGTTTAAAGATTATTCTTTACCTATGTATGAAGACTGGAATTGAAATGTTCAGACACAAAAATAGTTAAGTATTCTAATCAGTACAGTTAATATTTTTCTCTTTAAACAACTCACTTCTTCAGGAAAATAATTACCTTTTTCTTTCTTTCAACTGCCTTTTCAAGTAACAATTTTAATCCAAAACATAAATTTAAAATTAAACAATATACATAGTAATTCTCTGTGTAACGCAACCTAGGGAAATACCTTTGAGGAAAATTACTAGGATATCAGCAAAGCTTTCTTTTTTGGTAATGAAGATTAGAATTCTCCAACTGGTAGAGTAAAAATAAGAATCTGGTTCAGTGATGACCTAAAAATAACATTAGAAATTTCTTGGAGGGGATTAGAGAATGCCTGTAGCTCATAGGAACATTACATAATTTGTCACTATTAGGAGGACAAAGGAGCTAACCTGAAGCCATTTAGAATTGTATTTGTGTAACTGAGTTGGATAAACATGTAGGAGAATTGTTTCTTGTTTGCATGTAGGATTAATGGATCCGGTTGCTCATTATCCAATCACTGTATTGGGAAATACTTATCTTAATAACATCAAGTACATTTTTCATCATTCCCCTGTGAATTTATCATGAATTACATACCCCAATTTCTCATTATTAGCCTTAAAATGTATTGTATTTTTAATCTGAGTATAATGTTAATACTTAGAAGATGCCTCTCAAATATCCTCAGCGCTGGGGGGCAGGGCGTGGAGGCCATCACCTGCAAGATTTGTGCTTTAATTCCCATCTGTGATCAAGTATGACAGATAAAGTACCAGTTGTCAAATTCTTAATGCATCCCCCGTCTTCATCAACCACTTTTTTCTACTTACAGAGCCAAATGGGGCAGGAAAGGGTTAGAGAAATGTCTCTAGATTGAAAGTCAAGATCACCAGATTCTAGCTCCATGCCTTTAAGAAAGTTCCCATCTCTCAGGATCTGTGGAAACTGTACCACGTTTTGCCAAGGCTCATGCAATACTGAGACTTTCTCTCCCTATGTGTTGCAACCGAGGCCCACTGTGGAGGGATAGGAACCAGTCAGCCGAGGTGGGCAGGGCGAGGGCGACCCTACCCTGAATCGGAAAAATGAGTATCGGCCTAAGTGGAGTTTGGAAATCTTGATAACTCCAAGGAAGGAGAGATTCTAGTTAATGGAATGAGGGAGTTATAGATTTATTACCTGAAAGTGGTAGGATATAGTGTGAAATCAGCCCGAGGTTCTGTTTTAAAGGTGAGGAGGAGGAGGGGGAAGGACTGTGGTGACGGGTTTTCAGGTGGCAGCTGTTAGGGGCGATGGTTTTCTCCATCTACTTTGTGAGCCCTAGTCTGTTGGAATACTGATTTTGCCTCTTAAAAAAAAAAAAAATTTAAATCCTGGGTCCACAAACTCTTTTTGTAATGGGCCAGATAGGAAGCAGTTTACGCTTTGTGGGCCAAGGGTAAAATTAAGGATATGATGTAAGCAATTAAATAACACAGAAGGAAACATAATTGCATGAACTTGAACTTAATATACTCAAAATACAATAAAAATTGAGCAAGCATCTTAGAATACAGATCTGATTATGAGAAGAATGATTTTTTTGTATCATATTTCTTAACTGGTGTTCATATTCCCTTATCCGTAGCAAATGTTCATGTGTATAAGGCATCCTTAGCTTGTAGGCCATACAGAGACAGGTGGAGGGCCAGATTTGGTCCACAGGCCATCGTTTGCCTAGTTTGCTAAATCTGGTATAAAAAAAAGTTTTACCTTGCTTTATCACATTTACAAGGACAGAATGAATAGAATGTGATGGTATTACCCCTCGAGAATGTGTTAAATTTGAGGGCAGCTTGGAGTAATAAAATAACTCCTACTGGGCCAAAATAGGGCTTCTTTTTTTTTTTTTTTCCCCAATTTATTTATTTTCAGAAAAACAGTATTCGTTATTTTTTCACCACACCCAGTGCTCCATGCAAGCTGTGCCCTCTATAATACCCACCACCTGGTACCCCAACCTCCCACCCCCCCGCCACTTCAAACCCCTCAGACTGTTTTTCAGAGTCCATAGTCTCTCATGGTTCACCTCCCCTTCCAATTTACCCAAATTCCCTACTACTCTCTAACGCCCCTTGTCTTCCATGCTATTGGTTATGCTCCACAAATGAGTGAAACCATATGATAATTGACTCTCTCTGCTTGACTGATTTCACTCAGCATAATCTCTTCCAGTCCCGTCCATGTTGCTACAAAAGTTGGATATTCGTCCTTTCTGATGGAGGCATAATACTCCATAGTGTATATGGACCACATCTTCCTTATCCATTCATCCGTTGAAGGGCATCTTGGTTCTTTCCATAGTTTGGCGACTGTGGCCATTGCTGCTATAAACATAGGGCTTCTTTTTCTCAGCGGCATGATTCCATAGAATCCAAATAACTAGAAGTATCCCTTGATGGTGAAGAAAATCTTTATTTCATCTTCAGCAATCACGTAACTGTTCTGTATTTTTATGCATTCTTTCATGATTGCTAAGGTCCATGAAAGTGCAGGTATTAGTCTATTCCATCGACTTTCTCCTTGTAAGGGAAGGACGTGGAAGTAGTCCTCTAAATGCCATAGTTCTCAATATTTACCTCCAAGTCACAAACACTGTGTGTGTAGGCATGTTGAGGAGGGACTAAGCACACATATGAAGTAAGAGGAAGCAGAATGAGGATAAGTGACCGTGTAAAGTGGGATGGGGGTGCTGGGGAAGAGGATAGCTTGGAGACTTGCAACTACAATGCACCATGTTTGGAAATTGTGGCTGAGCTCTTTCATGGGTCCAATGTAACATGTCGGGGCCCTTGGACATTTCTGCACCTCATATTTAATAGCTTCGTAAATATGCACCGAGTGAGAATATTAATACAGGAATAATATTAGTTCACTTATCATTATTGTACATTAAATTGGCCAGAGTTGCAGATGAACGATCCTAATCTCTGAGGCCTATAAAATCGCCCCCATTACAACTCTTCCTGTGGATACTTTTGACGACAGATAACCTTGAAGTTTTCTTGGGTTTGGATCAGCAGTTACATGTTTCTCATCTGTGGCATCTGTATACAGCATGCTCTCAGAATAAAAGCTATAAATGAAACCCCTAAAATGACCACAGAAACAAATTTGCTCTAGGTAATCATTTTGTTAAAGATTTTATTTTATTTTTTTTTTAAGATTTTATTTTTAAGTAATATCTACACCCAATGTGGGGCCCAAATGTACAACCTCGGGATCTAGGGCTGCAAGCTCTACTGACTGAGCCAGACCAAATGTTCCCAAACATTGCTATTTTCTTTTTTTTTTTTTCCAAACATTGCTATTTTCGATTGAAACTTCCTGTATAGATCAGGATCAGGAAAAAAAAAAACTATTTATTCACCTTTATTCTACTTATACTTAACATGATCCTATTCAAAGTCATCCTGCTATAATCCTTAAATCTTCAAGTATTTACTGGGCACTTTGCTGAGTTGAATCACATTGGGTACCATGAGGTTTGCGTAACATCTTAGGAAGCAATTGTCCATTCTACAATATTTCAGTCTTCATGACCTTTGCCATTATTTTTAGGCAATGTGTCAAGAGGGTATACATATGCCAAATTACACTTTCATTAACATACCGACTATATTATGTTCATTTTTCTTGAAAGATGAGAATTCCTCCATATTTACCTATATTTCATTCAACTCAATGAATTTTTCCAGCTGCACTTATCTGTATATGTCTGTATTCTGTAGTGCACCTAAAATTTCTCACTTTTTTAAGTCCATGTTTTATTTTTATTTTCTGGCTTGCTAGTTTTGCATTTTAAACTTGTGATAGCATTAGGGAAACAAAATGTTGTATTTTACATTTTGAGCATTCTTAAGAAGCCCAAAACCTCAACTTCCCAACCAATGAAGAAACTTTCTGCACCAGATTCTTAACTGAACATATTGATTAATTGAACATATTCATTAATTGAATGACTGGAAGTTTATAAAGAAAGCTCCCATTTTTATGAACTTTGTTGGAATGGTAGGTAAAGCCGAGAGAGGGACTCAAGGCTTGCTTAGCAATGAAATCAACTGATTCTTAAAAATCTGGAAGAAGCTTACAATTTTAAGGTGGTACACTCTTGGTCTCAGTATTTGACTATCACTACAAATTCACACGTTTATATCAATACTCCTTGTGTTCTTTAAATCATAAAATCAGTTAAGCATTATAATCACTGGTATATTGCCAAAGTTGAAACGTTTAGTGACATAAATGCCAATCATCTAGCATAGGGTGCCCAAATTTTGCTGCATTATAGAATCACTTTATTCCTATCAAATCTCACACCCACATCACAACCAATATTAAATCAGAATGGGGATGGGAGTCAGGCATCGACCACTTTTTTCTAATTATATTTTAAGAGCAGTTTTATGTTTATAGCAAAATTAAGAATAGAGTACAGAGTTTTCATATACCCCTTACCCCTCTACAAGCATAACCTTCCCAATTTTCAACAACTCCCCCCTACCAGAGTGGGACATTTGCTACAATGGATGAGCCCAAGCGGACAAGCCCATATGGATGTATTATCTCTCGAAGTCCTTGGGTGAGTCGGTTGTGCAGCAGAGCTGAGAACCACAGCTCCAGCAATGGGACATGACAGCTAATGGTGCACTGACTTGAACCACAAAGTTCTACTTGACATCTAGAGTTCACATTCATGCTGACTGGTCAGGATTCTGTATGCATAGTCAGTGGCCTCATCATATGTATTTTTAAACTTCATGCCTATGATGAGACTATAAAATACATCTTGATGAGTTCCAGAACCATAATCTCCTGGAAACCTATTTTAGATGTGCGTTCAGGCATTTTGACTAGCAGTATTTACATGGAGAATCAAATGTCCGGAACAGTCTTGGCCACCAGTATTTTAAATTTTGGATTTTTTTTTTTTTCAAAAATAACCTTTAGTTTCAAAGTAAATAGCAGAAATTTACCTTTCTACCGTTCAAAGTAAATTTCAAAGGGGGTAAAAGGCAAAAAAGCAGGATGAAAGGATCAGGTGAGGATCCCACTACTTGAGCCATTTGCAGTGAGATGCTTACATGTCTCACCAGAACTGATCACCAGAGAATGCCTTCCTTACTGTGTCTTCTGTAGACAGGGCTTAGTTCGTTGGGAGTGTTACAGCAGAATACCATAGACTGGGTGGCTTTCAAACAATAGATATTTATTTCTGGAAGTCCAAGATAAAGGTGCCTTTTAGATTTGGTGTCTGGTGAGGACCCAATTCTTGGTTCTTGGATAGCTGTCTTCTCACTGTGTCCCTACCTGGCAAAAGTAGGGAGGGGTTGAAAGCTCTCTGGAGTCTCTTTAATAAAGGGACTAATGCCATTTATAAGTCAAGATCCAGTTATCTCCCAAAGGCTCCACCTCCAAATACATGATCACCTTAGGGTGTTAGGATTTCACCGTGTGAATGTGGGTGGTGGGGACAGACATTCAGTCTGCAATAGTTGGTCTGTTCTCCTACTCCAAGGGTGGGGATAACTTTATATGGTTTCACCAGATGACTGAAACTGAGCCAATAGAATTGTATTTCACTATTTTCATAATTTCCACCTTCCTGGTACAAGCTAAGATGTCCCAAACATTCCTGAAATGAATCATCTGGGGATATCGATATACTATAAAGCATCTTAAAATTGTTTCACCGAAAACACAGTAGCCCAGGACTATCTGAACCATTTCTAGGTTGATAACACAGCTTTGATTTTACTACTTATCTTCTTTATGCATATTGGAAGACAGGTATCTAAAACAATATAACGCTGTTCCATCAGGAAAATTACAGGCTTGCCTTTCCATCAGGATTTCCCCAATGATAAGAGTATTATTCACATCAAGTATGCGTGTTCACACAAGATGGACCCCTATAGATTGTGTCTGTGTCTCTTTATATGTTTGGATTGACCAATGATGAATACCATGTAAATAATCCACATAGGTATATCCTGGCCTAAAGGCAATCCAGTAGTTGTGCAATACAAAAATTTGAGATAATCTTATGTATATAGAGAGAAGCTTAATTGACTCTTGTGCTTCAAAAACCATGAGATAGACCAGTTCATTCTCATATTTCACTTTCTCAGATGAAGCTGTCTTCTATATAATCAAATGTTTCTGCTAATGATATTTTTTACACGGGATATTCCTGGTAATCAGTAAGAGTTATGTATAAGTGATGGTGTATATTTTATTAGCTCACTAACACCATAATCTTCACCTGTCCAGCCATCTGGGCAATCTTTATTCTTTCAAGTTTTCTTGCTCACCAGGCACTGTGTCAGTTACTGAGAACAGAGAGGAAAAGACTTGAGGTCCTCTGATATTACACAGCCTCTCTGGGGGCCTCACTAGTGAGGCAGTCATGGTGGTATTGCATGACTGGAGCTGGGTTTTTCCAGCTTTCACTGGCCTTGTAAGAGGTGTGATCTAACTGTAGATTGCTGGAAATCACTGTAGGAATAAGTTGGATTTTCACTGAGTGCTTACTTGCTCTTGTTAAGGACTCTCCACTGGCAACATGAAGGAGGGATTATACGCAGATGAGGAGGAAGTAGATAGAGCAGAGCCATTTTTGCACTCAAAATACATTTAAGTCTTGACTATCCTTATAGCAAGATGAAGGAGAGGAGGACACATGTGTAAACATGTTGAGATGGAATTAGAAGACCTATTGAATGGATAAAAGAAAAAGCGGTAAAAGGAGAAGCTGGCAATGACTTTGGTAAATAGTGTATTAGCCCACGGAGGTGACAAATATTGTCATGACAATATTTGGGGCCCTTTGATGAAAGCAATGGTTTCTGTTCTGAACTACCTGTACCACATGCTTACAGTTTCTTTAGTGCTTGTTCTGTGCCAGGCACTGTTCGACACCAATGGGCTCGTTTGATCATTAGCATAACCTTGCATGAGTAGGTTTTTGTTTCTATTTTAAGGAGAAGGGAACTGAGTCATAAGGTTAAACACTGTTCAAACTGGGCAGAGCTAACCCTCCAAGGTGCAGGTGGTTATTTGGCCAGTGCTAGGGGTGCTGTCCATGGAGGGGACTCGACTGTGTGATCCTCTTCATAGGGAAGGAACACATTCAAGGGAGATGCATTGGATGGGAGGCACCAGCCACCCCGGCTGGCAGAGGTCTTCCCACAGATACCCTACAGCATGATGGAGAGGTGTAGATAGGGATCGTGATTGCTGGGATGGGAGGTGAGGCAAGAAACAGGGAGTGCTCCACAGGAAAGCACATGAGTAAGAGAAAGGAAGTAGCCAGTCCTGATGATGGTGCACATGGTTCTTTAATGTGTCTGAACCTCAGGATCACCTGGGAGCTTTAACAGTTCCTGCTGTCTGGACTTGACCAGTTAAATCAAAATATCTGGGCATGAGACCCTGGCATGGAAATTAAAAAAAAAAAAAAAAAAAAATTAAAAAAAAATTTAAAAAATTAAAAAAATATATATATACATATATAAAATTTTATTATTTTTAAAAATATTTATTTATTTGACAGACAGAGATCACAAGCAGGCAGAGAGGCAGACAGAAAGAAAGGGAGAAGCAGGCTCCCCGCTGAGCAGAGAGCTCGATCCCAGGAACCCGAGATCATGACCTGAGCCGAAGGCAGAAGCTTAACCCACGAAGCCACCCAGGTGCCCCTGGCATAGACATTTTTAAATCCTTCTAGGTTATGCAGTCAAGTTTAAGTGTTGCTGACTTAGAACCATGGGTTTCCCACTGTCGCCTGTATCAGAACTTGCTGGGTTGCTCCTCACAGCCCGTGTGGCATCCCACACAGCACACAGGAATGCAAGGGCTCTGGTCTCCTAAGAGCACTAACTTAATGGAGACCCCATCCTCATGACCTCATGTCAACCTAATCCTCGCCACAGACCCACCTCCAAATACCATCAGGCTGAGGTTAGGCTTCCACAGAGGAATTTGGGTGAAGGCTGGGGAACACAAGCATTAAGTTTGCAACATCCTCTGTGTATCAAGCTGCGTTCCTGCTATGCAAGCATATGAATAGTGATAACATCTACTTAGCGTAGAGTTTTCTGGTAAACAAGGAACTCTGTGTCTTCACTTTCCTGTGAAACCCCCTCCACTGGCTTAATATGTTGGATTTTTTGTAAATGGTTCATATATATATGCTGTTCTCCTACTCCAGGGGTGGGTAGGATTTAATGTTGGGATTAAATGCAACTCATGGCTGTTTGTGCATGTGTTAATGTGAGGTGGCAAATGACAGGACAGATAAGACACATGAGCTTATGGAGCTAGTCACAATACTCTTAAAGAACATTACAAATGTGGATAAAGTTAATTGTTTACAAGACGTGTAAATTAGTGACATATCCTCAAGCTTATATACTGATTTTGCCAATATCTCTAGGTTATCACACTGAAGTAGGGTTTATAGGCTTTATGCCCCAAAATCTAGTTTTGTAAGAAAGTGTGCCTGGATGATTCTGAAGTTCAGAAGACTGTAGTTAGTAGACCCAGGTTTTTAGGAAGGTTGGTCTCAGGGTATGACCCCAGACCATAGAAACACTGGGCTGATGAAGACCTTAGTTTTCCTGATTTGACTTTAAATGCCCAATAATTAATTATCTGGTTTTGGAGCAAACTCTTTTCATTCCATAGAGTTCTTCCCCAGGCAACCCTCTTTCTTGCCACAACAGTGATGTTTTCCCACTGGATGATCTCACCCTCTGCCTTTGCTTGTTGGTTGAACAATCCTGGAGAAGGGAGAAGAAATGGGCTCTCTCATTCACCGTTGTTACTATGTGTTCATTAGGCCCTTTGCCTTCTCCATCTTTTCTCCAAGAATGCAATTTTTAGTTTCTTTATCTTTGTTTCTTCTAAAATATAGACTTAAGACTTCCTCCAGTTTTGCCCTTTTCTGAACCAAGATGCATGCGTGTGAATCAATAGAGATATTTGTGTACACACACACACACACACACACACACACACACAGATTCTCACATACTCCTCTTTGCTCTGAGTTGATGGCTCTAACCCAAGTGTGCGATCAACTTTTCTCCTCTGAGTTCTCACGTTAATGAATGCCTGCCATACCCATGCTTATGTAGAGTTAGTCCTTTCAAGAACTGTTACATTATTTCCGTGATGAAAAGAAATCACATTAATGATAATTTTCATTGCTGATTTCTCTTTTCTAGGGACACCTGGATGGCTCAGTTTGATAAGGATCTACCTTTGGCTCCGGTCATGATCTCAGGGTCCTGGGATCATGCCCCACATCGGGCTCCCTGCTCAGTGGGGAGTCTGCTTCTCCCTCTACCCTTCTCTTTCCCACTTATTATCTCTCTCAAAATTAATTTAAAATTTTAAAATTAAAAAAAAAGAAAAAAACCTCTCTTTTCTAATTAGATATGACTTGAAAGGAGTTAATAATCAAGAGTGGTCCTGGATGCTTAGGATGGGTTTCAGAATGTCTGTGAGACCTGTGAACTTTTGTTTTGATATGTACATTTTTGTAAAAATAGGATCACAGATTCAGTCACAGTCTTGAGTTGTCTATGAATCCCTGACCTGTGGTCACTTAGTTCTAAAGGTTCTAAAATGGCTAATATTTCCCTCTTTATTTACTTTTGTTTTTACTTTCTTGGTTTTTGTTTTGTTTGTTCTGTTTGTTTGTTTGTTTGTTTGTTTTTGTGTGCTTTTTATCAGCCTTCCCAAATCCATTGTGGAGTAAGGTAGAAATGTATACAGTAACCCTGGTGAATATTTGAACTAGTAGCTTTGGAGTTGTTCTTAATATTAACTTTTATTTAACAAAGTCTGTGGAAAACTCTCCATGTAGACAGTTGTGGGACTGTTACTTTTGGCTGACAATCTGGTTAACCTCGTAAGGCTCAGATTTCTTACCTATACATAAAAAAATGTTATCCTTTTGTGTCCAAAAAGTTAAGGAACATAACATAAAACCATTGTTGATTCAGCGAAGTTTCATTTATATTTTTTGTCTTAAATACTTTGTGCTGGAAACGTTTCCAAGTTCTTGACAAGTTTTCATGCATTATACAGCTTTATAAGGTGGGTATTACCATTCTTAATTTGCAAGGGGAGAAAGTGAAACACAAGAGAGCTAAGTGACTTGCTAACGGTCACACATCCATGTGGAAGAGATAGGATTTGAACCCTTCCATCTGTAGAACTAACAGCCTCGATTTATTTCTTTTTAACCACTGTGCTGTCCTATGTTATTTCCCAAGAGCTAGGGTTGGGGGGTGGAGACTGGAAAGGGGACCTATGAGGAATGGGCAAATCCTTCTGTGCTTCTTCTAGAATCCTGGATTAATAGGAGAACCATTCTTCTAGAGCCAGAGGTCCGATAGCTGTTGGCAATTCAGCCTTCCTCTAACCCTCTAAGAAGTGTCAGAAAGCAGCGGATGGAAAACTCGAGCCTGCCTGCAACTGCTGAGTGAGCAGGGAACACCTCACTGCATGGGACAGAGTGACTTGGTATCAACGGGGTGACAAAGGTTTATCCTGAGTAGCAGGTCAGGGCTGACAAGGGGGGAGACCATTTCCATTTGGGATTTCTTTCCAAGAGAAGGTTTTGGAAGCAATAACCAATTTCAAAACATGGGGGTTTGTTAAGGCATCTTGGTGTTCATAAAAATCACACCCAGAAGCACATGTGCTCTCTTCTAATGGGGATTTAATTCAAAGCTGATGATTAATGAATATCTTAGAGTCCGTATGTGTGTAACAGTCATGTAAACTCTGTATGGGGTGAACAAAACAGTCATTAATTTGAAGGTACATTTTCTTTCCCAGTCCAACTTTCCAGTGTTTCTTAAACATGTTGTTTATGTAAAATTTATTTATAGTAGAATTTTGCCCTCACTCCGTAATCACTGCAGAGATATATAAACAGGAAATCTCTCCTTTTAGTACCAGCTAACACCTTTGTTATTTATACCAACATGCGTAAGTCTCATTATGACATAACATCTGTTGCTGGAAGAATGGTTTTTTGGCAGAAATGAGTAATGTATTTTGAACTAAGCAAAAGAAGAGATCAATCATGGAAGAGAAAAATAATCTTGTTCCGTACATTAAATATAATTCAGACCAAACTTACGCACTTGCATGCAAATCGGCAGTAATTTAAAGCTCTTCCTACAACACTCCGGATTGGAAACATAAGCAGAGAATCTGGGCTGTAGGTCCGCCCTTTCAGATGACCTTACACGGTTTTAGGTGTTCTATGGTTTATCCTTTTCTTGACAAGGGACTTCCTACTTATGGAGTTTGTATCTATTCCAATTCGTGTTTGACCTTAACTATTCTGTCTCTTAAAATTGTCAACATTTCTTATGAAATTACAATTTCTTACTCTCAAATCCATTCCAAGTTCTTCAGTGAACTCAGTTTCTTAATAGAACTAATTTATGTATGTGTGAGTGTGTACGTATAATACCATATGCACATATAACATCATATGCACATATAACATTTCTCTTAGTGGTATTTTTGATAAAGCAAACTGATATAAATGTGGTTATGAATGAAAATCCCATCATATGCAAAAAAAAACCCCACTCTCCTTTTTAAGATGGGGTTCATTTAAGAAATTTTAAATTTGACATGCACTGCAGAAGACTTAGAAAATATATAAAAGCAGGAAAAAAAAAAAAGGATGTGCTTAACATACTTCTTGGGACTTCCTCTGACATCAGCAGTCCAGAATGGGGGTGTTGGATTGGAGAGAAATGAAAGCTGTAGAAATTAGTTGGAGTAGAATTTTATCTTAGTTCATTAGCCTAAGATTTATAGCTTTGGGTGTAAAAGCATAAATATCTGGAAAAAAGGAAGTAGTGTGTGTGTGTGTGTGTTCCAAGTTACCATTTTATAGATCATATTTTATACTTGTCACTACTGTAAAAATTTTTTTTCTTGAGATTTACAAATCTCATTCAACATATCCCATCGAGGGCATCTGTGGTTCCACAGGTGAAGGTGACTCGTCTGAACAATATAGCTGCTTAGTGTGACTTCAGTAATGCTGGAACTCATTACTGGGAAGGATCATTCATGATCTTTCCTTTTCTTCCAGTGGTCCTACATCGAAAAAAGAACAAGTTTATGAGTGATGATAAATAAACCGGGCCTATGCCAAGGAGACTGAAGGGAAGAACAAAACCTGTTTTCAGATTCCCAATATTAGATTAAAATAGATTCTGAAATGATGAAAAATAATTATGCTAGATTCTGGGTTGATATGAATGTGTTCATCAGGCTAAAATGGTAATAATGTTTTAAATCTACATTCAATTTGAAGAGTCCTTTTCATTCTAGAATATAAGGTTGTGCTTTTGGGTCCATGAGAGATTAGAGGCACAGAGTGGTTTCCGGGCCTGGTTCCCAGCCAGGATGCTTGCTTCTCCGGTCCTCTGTCGATGCCTGTGGAGGTATCAGTGATTTTATATTGGCGTTTCTTGTGTCGTGGACTTTTCTCTCTTCTGTAAAGGAAACCTCCTTGGATTCTGTGTGCTTTAAATTTGTAGGTACCCCATGAGATGCCATTCCCCAGCGAGTGCTCTTTCTGTTGTGTTACCCACCTTTTTAAGTCTCATCTAGTCTGAGACTGCATTCACATCAATAAATAGGTGTTTCCCTGATTAGCAACTTTGGCTTTTCTCTCTTCCCTGGGCTTCACTCCTTTATTTCCACCTGGGGGCCACATGTCTTAAAGATGTCCTGAGATCACCTCAAATGCATCATGTCCTAATAAAATGCATCATGTATTAATAAAATACATCATATATTAATAGGATCCTTTTTTTTTTTTAAATCCCAAACCTATTTTTATTTGCAGAGGACACTTTGAGCCACCAAAAGCTCAAAATCTTGGAGGACAATTAGAATTGTTCTCCGTTTTGTGTTGGTAAAAGTTTAACCAAGTTTTCTCAAAAACAACAATCCCTGATACATAGCACATGCTGACTGGTTTGGTAAATATTCCCACCAGGCTCTCTATCCTACCAGTGAGACTCACTGACTGTAGAGTTGCAAAGATATGTGCACAGTTGGTTTGGATAAGCTGCTACCAGCCTACTACAGCTTTCCAAGGGGTATCCTGAAGTTCTGTTCAACTCAGAAGAATTAATGTGGGCAAAGGTCAGTTGAAAAGATAAATGAATGACTCAATAAAAAATACAGAAATACTCAATACAAGTCTTGTTTCTCTTAAGAGAAGCATAGTGATGCACAGTACATATTCTTAGATACTCATTGGATGGGAGTGAAAGCCTGAGATTTAATTTCACCAGTGTTGTTCAAACCCTGTATGGTAGAAGTTAGGGAAATGCAGACTGGATCACTGGAGGGTTACGTAGATGAATAGCTCATTCGGTCAGTACTTAAAAGTGTTGCTGGAGGAAGTACTTGTCTTTTGACTGAAAGTCTCTGGAAGCATGTCACCAGGCTTTGTCTTTGTCTTTTAAAAGGTATAGTGTAATCATAAATGTAAAATTTTGTCATTGCCCAAAGCATGGAAGGGTAGTTATTACAGAAGAGGATAAAGTCAGGATTGAAAGAAAACTTTGACAAATTAAAAAAATGAATCACCATAACAACAAAATTGTAACAGTGGTATTGGACATTGTATTAGGTTAAAAAATAATTTATAAAATATAAGTGTGACCAAGCTACACAATATTAGCTAAAAAGATAAGCAGGCTTTAGTGGGTTGTGAGCTCCAAAAAGCAGCAAAAAACAACAAAGAATGTCATTTTTAAACTAGCTAAAGCATTCTTAGGTGATTTTGATAGAAGTGTAGCTAGCATAGAGCAAGGTGCCCCAACCCTGTGACTAGCCAGTGGAGCAGGTATTGAGCATGAGTCTGTAAACCAGAAATATCCAGGAGGTTCTACATCCCATCATGACAAGTATATCCTAGACCAGGAGATTATCTTTTTTAGGAGGCCCTGCAACCTCGAGTCATGTTGTATCATTTCCATGTATTTGCCTGCACTGTTCCATTGGCCGTCATCACTTTTCATTCTCTCCAATTGAAATCCATCTATGTTTTAACTGTTAGTCATCTTTTAAAATATCGGTCCTAAATATTTAAGCTCTTCCACTCTGCTTTCTTAAAGATCCCCATACTCGTGTTTTGTACTTAGTTTTTCCATCTTGGCATATAGTTAGTGGTCTTCTCATGTCATGTACACACATATTGAATGCAAGTTTATTACAAGGCGCTGTGCTATGCCTTGTTACATACTTGATTCTGCACTACAAGTTAGTACTCTAAGGACAAAGATCTTGTCTCATCACCTCCATTGGAGTTTTATTGATTAGTGGTGCTCAGGAAAGAGAACAGACTTACCTTGAACATGAAATAACTTAGATACAATTGAACTTCGAGAAGGTCATCATGGAACTAACCCCAAGAACCAAGCTTCTCCTCGGTTTTGGGGCACCTTCGCCATACCAGTTAAGGTGACCCGACATGGACTGTATTCTTGTCTTTAGAGTCTCATGTGCATGTTTATGCATTCACATGTGGGCCAGGCAGTGTACTAGACACTGGAGACACAATGTCTTACTTGGAAGTTTTTAGTCTGGGGTTTATCTTTAAGATGTTGGTCCTTGACCAAACACTGACCATTGCCTGCGAATTGTTCTTTGAGTAAGATAGCCTGTGTTCTATGTTCGCGTTACAGTTTGGGCTTCATGGTTCCTAAGCAGTCAGAAAAGCACCAATAACAAACCATAACAGTGTTTTTGAGGACAGCCAGTGATAAAGTCAGCTGAGAATCCTCTGTGTTGCCCAGAGTCTCCCTCCACTTTTCTACTCATGTCAAAAGAAATTATAGCTCAGGTGAGGAGAGCATCTTCTCAAGGGCCCCTTAGGATCAGGCTCCAGAAAATCAGGAAGCTCAGAAAAGAGTATGATACTTTGGCCACCAAACTTTTAGCTCAGCACCAACAAACATGACAATGATTTGAGTGCTTTCGCATTTTCTCCTCCTGTTCTATGGAAGGGAATGTGCACAGCAAAATAAGGAAAAGAAATACCCTTAATGAAAGTCTTGAATTAACTTACATTCTGAAATTGAGATCTCCATAATTTTTTTTTACATTTTAATAGTATTTTAATAATTTTAATAGTATTGCATGGATCAAGTGCTGACCTGTTTGTGAACTGAAATCAACTCCGAGACTGTTGGAGAACCTGTGCTGTCGCGCGTACAGTAATGGACAATAATGACAAGATAGTGCACAGGACTTACATTAATGAACATGCCAAAGTGTCTTTTAGCCTGGGAGGTTCAATGCTCCTGATTTGCTAAGTCATGATAGACAGACTGGCAGCTCTCCATTCCACCCTAAGAAGTGTGTGCTAACACCGGATAGGCACGTCTTCGGACTCTGGAATCCAGCATGTCTTTACCCGTACCATCTCTGTAATATTCATTGTGCTGTTGATAGGAAGATTTCAGATGGGGTTTCTGCCAATTTAGCATCTGAGAAATTGAGTCACAAAGCAGTTCAATGACTTATCTAAGGTCCTGACCCAAATCAGCGGGATCACAGTGAACATACTTTAAAGTCGGTGCTAACCCTTCTTCACAGGACACTGTAATTTCTATTACTTTGTAGTGTTCTGTTCGCTATAAAAATATGACTGGGGAATGTTTTGTCTCGTGCAGCCTGCATTTCTTCTGCTGATGGCAGCTGCAACTCTGGTTGCTTATCTCAGAACAGAATTCAGCTGTAGTATTTATAGAATCTGCCATTGCAGGGTATCTCCCCCCCTCCCTCCCCTGCCACTTACTCCTGCACTCTGACTAATATTTGAAATGGGGGGAAAATTATGCCAGGGAAGAATGAAAAAGATTGGGGGACTATATCATTCTTAGTGTACAAAAAAAGCAAGCTGAAATAAGGACTAGAAGAATGGAACTTTGATTGTTAATAGATGCTTAAAGACTCTGAGATCATTGTTAAATGGAATTTTGGTTTGCACGTGCAATGTCTTCAAGAGTCATTCAAATGAAGCGTGTGTGTGCGCACGCGCACACTTGTGGTGTATGTGTACATGGGTTTACGTGACCATCTCTGGCTTTTCTCAGTGCCTGGAAAATCTTCATAAACCAGGCTGCCCTATTCCTTTATTATATAAACCAAACCAAAATAGAAACGTATTCAACCTCAGGTTGTCTTTTATAGTGAGGTGGAGCATAGAAAATAACCTGAAGTTCAAATGCAGGGTATAGCTACGATTTCAGGCCGCAGCCTCTCTCACCAGAAGCAGACCCTCCCAACACGCGAGCGCTCGGCTTCTCTTCAGCACCAGCAACTGGAGGGCCGCCACCGAGAACCCGTCCTCCACTTCAAATGTAGAATCCAGTTTAGCAAGCTGAGTCGATGAATTTTGGAAGGTTAGTAAGAAAAATCAGCCCTGGTAAGACACATTCATGTGCTCACGCTCGCACACTCCCCCATACGACTCTATTTTTTTTTAAATTTTTTATAAACATATAATATATTTTTATCCCCAGGGGTACAGGTCTGTGAATCGCCAGGTTTACACACGTCACAGCACTCACCATAGCACATACCCTCCCCAATGTCCATAACCCCACCACCCTATCCCTAACCCTTCCCCCCAGCCACCCTCAGTTTGTTTAGTGAGATTAAGAGTCACTTATGGTTTGTCTCCCTCCCAATCCCATCTTTGTTTCATTGATTCTCCTACCCCTTTAACCCCCCATGTTGCATCACCACTTCCTCATATCAGGGAGATCCTATGATAGTTGTCCAGGGAGATCCCATGATAGTTGTCTTTCTCCGATTGACTTATTTCGCTAAGCAGGATACCCTCTAGTTCCATCCACGTTGTCGCAAAGTTTTAAACAGTGAACTATGTGAGAGTCCTGGGGACCCGATTATCTAGTTTTGTAAATTCTTGTGAGGAAATCCAGCATTCCCCATATTATTAATTAGTAAACCCTGCACTTTGAAAGGCAAGTGCTATTTCTGACTTTCGCTTTTTTGATTGCTGTGGCTCAAATTCCTCTACGCTTGTTTTTCTGACATAGGATGTGACTGAGAGGTGTGCACAGGTGTGGGGTCATTATGTTTGTCATTTAAGTACATAATTGCTCAGCTATCCATCTTGTTTATTTTCCACTGTCACATCAGAGGGGGTGCGATGCTCTGTACTTTCTCCCTCCTTCAGTATAAACAATGACTCTTGGTCTGAGTTTGTAAGTAATTGATCGCAGGTTGGTCTGTTGTAATGACAATTCTAATAGTGTAATTTTTCATAAATGAAAATCCTCATAGTAGGTATAAGTAGTTTGCAGTCTATCACGATCACAGGGTTCCATAATAAAGTGCTAATTGTAACTTGGCTTTAAATGCTACATTTTGTATGCAAATTGGCCTACAGGGAGTTGTTATTTGGTATACCATTGGTAAGAACACTAACATTAGTTTGTAATTTGTTTGAAGTGGCACACCAGTATTACTAATATATTAGATGTAGTTTATAGAAAAATATTGCTTCCTCGTGGAAGAGAAAAATATTTTGTTGCTGTACTTTGAAGGAAAACAAAGGCTGGTTGAATTGAGAACCCGAAAATTTCATACCGGTAGAGGAGAATGGAAATCTGTAAACTACTACATAATTAAAATCTTTATTCACCCTAAATTATGTGTTTCATATCCTCAGAGCAAGGGTTGTTTCTATTTTTGCAAAAAATATTCTGATTATTTTTCCTTCCTACGTGTAATCTGACAAAAACAAACAGGTTGATGGCAGAGCTGAAACGTGCTTGAAGGTTAGCTTTACTTAGTGTTGCCAGACCAGTGGTTGTCTGGGTGGGTGATCTGAAGCGTGTGTCTACTGAGCTGTCAGGATGGAAACACGGTGGTGACTACTTACTACTCAGTTGATCTGTAACAGGTAGTAGCAGTGCAGTGTGCTGTAGAGAGGAGTGTGGACTCTAGTAGTGTTTTATATCTGTTTCTTTGCTCTACTTGTGTTTTTCTGAATTCAAGAGAATTCTTTTATTTTTTGATGACTGTGACATGTCATGACTATAAAAAGGCAAACCAAACTAATAATCCAAATGGTCCAGTGCATTCCTAAAATAATCTTTTTTCTTTTTTTTTTAAAGATTTTATTTATTTATTTGACAGAGCGAGATCACAAGTAGGCAGAGAGGCAGGCAGAGAGAGGAGGAAGCAGGCTCCCTGCTGAGCAGAGAGCCCGATGCGGGCCTCGATCCCAGGACCCTGAGATCATGACCTGAGCCGAAGGCAGCAGCTTAACCCACTGAGCCACCCAGGCGCCCCTAAAATAATCTTGAAGGAGCAGAGCATAGGGTTTTCTCTTCCTGACATAGTGGGTAAGCATGAACAAGGTCAAGACTGTTGGCCATCAAAGCAGGATCCCAATGCTGGGCTTGATGAATCTAGGGCACCACCATTGACAAACCATCCACTTTGCAGAAGTTAAGTGTTCATGTCAGGGTTAACAGGGTGAGACCTTAGGTAAATTATGAAACACTTTGCAAATATGAACCAGTGAGTAATGAACCCATTCGAAGTGGTTTCATTAGCTTTATTTTATTTTTATATAAAACTTGATACTACTGTTTGAGTTGTTGATTCACTGAATTCATAACTGCTTTGAAAGTACCATTCTTTCTAGAAATTTACTTTTAGGTAACTGTAAAACAATAATACAAAATCTTGTTCTTTCTAACTATGCTTCTCTTTTACTCCGCTAGTGTATTTCTGTGTTCTACAGAACCCCATGTCTGGGCAAGACTATATGTTTTTACATATGTCACAGGCTCACTTGGGAGAAGCGTAGGGTGTGGGATGCTCTTAGCCAATGTCAGGAGACAAGGGAGTTCAGGAGGGTAATTGATTTGAAGAATAAATCAGCAAGTTCACACTGGGGCTGGGCATCAAAGCCTCCCTCTGCATTTTAACAGATAGGCAATCATTAATTTTACCCCAAATTACAAGCATGCTTACAATGTTTCAACAGCTGTTGATTAATCGTTGAACAGCAATAATGGGAGGATGAGAAAATCTTGTTGATGGGAAGTTCATGAGGGTCAGCAAATTTACGTGGAACACAGCTGTCCCTGCTAACCTGCAGGGAAACTATTAGACCCAGCTCTGTCTTGAACTTGCTCTTATGGGTTATAGGATGTATAATTTTCCTCTTTTCCTTTTCCTTTTTTTTTTTAAATAAATTGGGCTGACTTGTTACAGCTGTTGCAATTTTTTTATGTGAATATACCTTGAACCCTCCTGAAATATTAAAATTGCAAAGAGTAGAGAATGAAAGTGAATCTATTTATGTTCCTTGTGTAAAATGTCTGAGGTCACAGAGATCCATACGTTGCTGTCTTTGGACACACGTGAAAGAGGGTGCCTGGCTGTTTTAAGGCACCACATGGACAGTTTTTAGACCTTTACTTACCCTCTTGGAGCCCTAGTTTCACTGTCTGTAAAATATGAGTACAAATTTGTACCTTGTCGTGATGGGATAATTGAACAAGAAAACCTGTGATTTCTGAGTATAGCAACTGGTACATTGAAGATCAGCAGTGAATATTCCTCACCCTCCCCTTTCTTTGCCTATCCCAATGAAAGCAAGATTAAAGACATTAATTTCGATTGTTAAGCAAAAGAAATTGGACAACAGGTACTTTTGTTTCTCACTTGTCTTACTTCATCTGCGTGCTATTCTGATCTTAAGACAAATTGAAACACTTTATAAATATTATATAGCAGAGTCCAGAAATAGATTTCACTGAAGTTTTTAGAAGAACATGTCCATGTGTTTGAGGACATAACAGCTATTTTCATCAGTAAGATTAAGCCCACACACCTAACCTTTCTGGATGATCATAAAATACAACAAGAAAAACCTGGGAAGAATATTTAAAACATTATAGCTCTGTCCCCAGCAGTACCTGGAGGAATAAATGACCATTTAAGACTCTTTTAAGCGGACAACAGAGGAGCTGAATGAAAACGTGGCACGCAGGTGAACTGAAATTTGTCCTGAAATCCTGGGACAAGAGAGGATTCTTGATCATAATCCCAGTGTCAGAACAGATAAAGAAGAGCGGGCTGACCTCTCCTCAGTCCCTGTGACCTGCGTGTAGGAGATGGAGTGTCTCAGCCGAGTCTGTGCAGCACTGCTGGGCAGAGTGCTCTGTCTTTGCGCCTACAATGGGTCTACGACAAAGGGAAAACTTTCCGGTTACCAGAAGTGTTAATGTCACACCCATGTTTCTTCACTCTTGGAGCTGAGTCTGGTTTTAGGGGATAACACCAGTCAACAAAGAGGTTATGTTTTGAATTGGAAGGAAGTTCATGCAGGGTCTCTACTGAACCCGGATGTGGCAGCAATGAAGGCGGCCGATGTCCAGGTCTCCTGTCCTGGGAGACACTATATGTCAGCACCTCCTACCGCAGGCCAGCTGTTTCAAAGCAGAGGCTGTCTTTGAACAAACATTGCCTTGCTTAACCATCAAGGGAGATGACTACATGCCACATGGTTTCAATGAAAACCATGTCTCTCTCTTCAGGGAGATCCTTCTCCTAAGGGTCTAGCCAGAACCTTGTCGAGTAGTTTGGACTACTTTTACATACCTTCTTAAGTATTGTTTTTAAAATGTAAGTATGAAGGAGTCCCTCTGTTTCTATAGTAATTGGATCATGCCATTCTTAGAGCACTGAACACACTTTTTGTGGAATAAGGACATCACACCGTGGAGGCTGGCCAGTACCGTAGCAATATAACTAACATTAATTTATGATAACATTACTTATATGCCTGTACTATTTTTTGCTGGATTTTAAATTACATAAGAGCAAGAATTGTGATTTTTTTTTTTTTACCTTGAACATAATAGACACTCAGTGAAAGACACTGAATGGCTGACCAACAGGCACTTGTAGGAATGAGGTATGTGAACAACTGCTCCACAGTGGGGTGGGGAAGGGGAGGCGACAAGAGAAGAAACTCCTCAAACCATTATCCTCAGCTCCTGGGAGGCGTATCATCCTGCCCTTTCTCTTCTTGTCCTTTTTTCCAAAGCAGAGTGGGGACTCCTGATCCCAGTCCTGCTTACTCTGGACGCCATTCCTCTTCCTTTACGGCAGAATAAGGTTGGGCAGTTGATGTTTTTAGGGACTACTTGACCAAATATACTCAACTCAAGATTTCTAGGGTAACCTCTCTCTTGTTTTTCTCACATGAGTTCTTACTCAGCCTCCTTGGGGCAGGGACAGTCCAGTATTTGTTTCTGTTCCCTCGGTGGGATATCCTACATGACTAGGTTGGTTATCTCTCTCCTCCATCAAATGCTATTGGGCAACTACCTCTAGTTAGAAAGACTCTAGGTCTCCATTGGTAAAGAAGACAGAGGCAGCCTCTACCTTCACATTACTAAGTTGGGGAGCCAAATGTTGATACATAATATTACAGACAAATATGAAAATGTAAATTATCATAAATTTCCGGGAAGAAGAGAATATAAAAAAACAAAGGCATGTGGGTAAACTAGCTAACATTGGAGGATCAGGGAAGGCCTCACTGAGCAAATAGTGTTTCAGTGGAGAACTGTATCTCTGGTTGGAGTCAACTGAAGCAGGAGGGAGGTATATTCCATTCCAGGAGACAAGGACAACATTAGTGATGGGTCTGTACCGGGAAGAAGCTTAATCTCTTCAGTAACTGCAGATCCCAAGCAGCGAAGGTAGTTTACAGGACACAGCTAGGAGCAAGTGTGCAGGTCCAAACTCTGTGTAAGGCCTCTTAAATAGTTGTAAAGGGGAAGCCACAGATGGAGTTTGAATCTGAGACCAACATCTTCCAAAACCCCCTTTTAAAAGATTTGTAAATTGCTGTGAGAATAGAAAAGAGACCATCAAGAGGAAAGGCTGGTTTCCAGCACAGAAGTTAGAATGCAGGTAAAAGTGCGGCGAGAGAAGGTATAGAAAGAGATGAGAGAATGGGGAGAGATGCTTCAGTGGGAACAAACAGCACTGGGTGTTAGGTTGGGGATAAGGTAGAAGGGAAAGAAAGTATCAAGGTGGACATTTCAGTTCTCAGTATGAGCAAACAGATGTCAAGAAATGTATTAAAAAGTAGAAACGCAGGCAGTAAGGTTGTGGACTCAAAGACTGGCTTCAGATAGATTAAATGTGAGATAAACATAAGTACCCTAAATGAGATACCAGATCCTAAAAACCGTTTGAGGTAGACATAGAAGTAGGACAGTCTGCAGGATATGGAGGACACGCCCAGCCACGAGACAAAGCTCTTATGGTGAGTGTTCAACACCAGAATTTCTGCCCACATTTGGGTAATTCTCCACTTTATGAGCTTAGCATGGGGGAGAAGAGTCCATCTCCTATAGGAACAGATACTGGGTACATTCTCAGCCTCCTTGGCCACCAAAGTTTTGGGCTCTTCCACCCAGACTTACCCCTCTAGACTGTTATTCAGGAGCTTGAGGTTCAGGAGGAAGGTGTCAGAGAGCTCTTGCTCTTGACATAGGTCAGTAGTCGTCCTAGCTACTGTGGTCTTGCTGGTAGTGTCAAGGTTGAGCCCAAGGGCAGCGAGTTCTCTGGCATGGTCTGTGGTGTTGCTCCTGGCAACTCAGCCTTCAGTCTGGTTTACCTGCCCTTCCAGCAATTTGGTGAGCTTCCCTAAGTCCTCTTAACACATTTCATTTTTAGCTTATCAGTCTGTTTTTGCTATTTGCTACTAAGAACCTCTTCTAATATACCGTGGGCTTGGATGGGAATTCCTTGAGAATAAAATATGAACAGAAAAGAGAGCCCCTAAGACTTATCTCAAAAAGTCTTCAGAATTTTGATCAATGAGAAGGGAGTTGCCATCAAGAAACTAAGAGAAACTCCTAGTACAGGCCCTTTGAGAGTGTCAATGGCCAAAGCCAAGAGAATAGAAAATATCAAGGAAGAGAAGACAGTGGAATCAATCCTGCCAAGAAGGCTGGAAAGCTTATGTTTGAGGACGTCCTGCTACCTTCAGCAAGAATGGGGTCTTCTAGACAAACCTGATAAGAGGAGCTTTGGTGGACGATGGGGCAAGGGCTGAACTGCAGTGAGGGTGAGAGCAGAGTGATGGAAGAGCCAGTCCTGAGAAGTCAAGGGGCGTTGCTCTGGGAGTGCGTGAAGGACCTTGCTGAGATGTGAGGAGGTCCTCACCTGTCCTGGGAAGGGGGAAGGGCAGCCGTGCAGGTACAGATGTAGGTCGGAGTTACTTTTTACTGACAATCCAGCCTTCAGTTGGAATCAGCTTCATCACTTAGCAGCCTCATGACCTTGGACAAATAGATAACCTCTTTGTGCTTAAATATGCTTTTTATGAAATAGAAATAGCAAAGTATTTGCCTCATAGAGTTCTGTTAATCAGTGAGTGCATGTGAACTTAAGAAAAAAGTGTGAGGCACATAGAATTGACTCTCTAAGTAGCAGGCAGCAGTATTTCTTACTCTTAGGTTTATTTTGAAGCTAAAATTATAAAACAGACACAGGGAGCATTTAAGCAAACATCGTTGATGCTGAGATACTTGGCTATGTTGGCCAGGAAACAGCATATTGACGCAAAGTGGACATTTTAAGAGGGGCTGAGGTGGAGGGGAAGAAAAGTCCTTGGAGCTGGCAGGTTCTGGGGACAGAGCAGGTATTGGGTGCAGAACCGACTTAGAACAGCGAAAGTAGGCAGGCCAGCCATTAGGGTCCTTGCTGAGAAAAGGGAGGACTGGAGGGGATCAAGAGACTTCTCTGAAGTCAGGGATGCAGAAGGTGAGAAAAGTTGTGGACCGTATGAGCTCCAGAGGAGCCAGGGGTCAAAGAGAGGATGACACAGTCCTGGAGTGGTAGAAAAGAACAAGCAGAAGACAAAGGTTTTGGAGACAAGTCCAAGTGTGGACGGAAGCTTGCTGCCTGGAGATGTGTCCAGGAATCACCATGGAAGGAGCGGCACAGAGTTGGGTGTGGTCAGATAACCTTGGAACCCTGTGCTTAGGATACTTGCTCTCCATGAGAGAGAGAGGCTCCGGCAGCCAGGTAGCCCTCGTTGGGATCCACAGTTGGAGAGTGGGTCCCATGTGATTCTGGAAGCCTCCACCCCTGCCTGCCCAGCTGGGGACCAAGGTGGGTGAGGATTTCCTCCTCCCACAACACTGGCATCACCAACCACATCTCACTTTCCCCCCGATCAAGATCTCAGAGACAGCCAGTGCCTTTGTCTTTGTCTTTTAGAGTGGGTTGTTGTTCAGATGCTGATGAGAAGAGCCTGGGAGGAAGGGCCACTAATGCCCCAGCTTCGGCTTGTCCAGAAGCCTGGGCTCTGAGCTTCCAGTTTGCCTGGCAGCAGGGCTCTCGCAAGGGCTGTTCCAGCCAGCCTGACAGTCCGTATGGGCCAGGGGCTCTCGCTCATCTTTGCTGCTGCTCTACTGTCACCAGCTCTGGTCTGAGGCACATTCTTCCCTTTTCACACTGTGTGGCAGTTCTTGAACTCCTGAAATCCAAGAGCTGCCCAAATCTTACCCTGGGCCGTCATCTTCTCTGAGAATTGCACTGTAGCTGCACCCGTTTAGAGGACCCTGACCATTCAGCGGATGAAGCACGATTTCTGTTTCCAGTGAAATGTTGTTTATCTTAAAAGAGGACACATTCATAGTAAAATGTAAATAATACAGCATACTTAACATATCTTTGGAAATCTACTGCCCCCAAATAATCATGTCTTTGACCTTTCTTATTCTCCGTTGTTTTAGCCGTGCATAATTTTACATAAATGGTAACATTATATGCATGATTACCTGGGAGCTTAGCTCTCTATCAACAGTATGAGTTTAAATAAATTTTGTGTATTTTAAATATTACATGAGTATTTTTAGTAGATATATGCTTTATATTTACTATTTATTTATTTATTTATTTTTTATTGTGTTATGTTAGTATACTTTATGAGACTGACGCGCTGCCTACTGCGCTAAGGAGGCAGGTTGTTAGTATACTTTAAAAACCAATTGTGGGGGCTCCTGGGTGGCTCAGTGGATTAAAGCCTCTACCTGCAGGGTCCTGAGATAGAGCCCCACTTTGGGATCTCTGCTCAGTGGGGAGCTATTTCTCCCTCTTTTTCTGCCTGCCTCTCTGCCTACTTGTGATTTCTGTCTGTCCAAAAAAAAAAAAAAAAAAAAATCTTAAAAAACATTGTCTAATGAAGAACCTTCATGTTCAGTTTTATTTATTTATTTATTTATGGTTTTATTTTGTTTTGTTTTGAGTAGGTGCCTGACCCAATGTGGGGCTTGAACTCTTGACCCTGAGATCAAAATCTGAGCTGAGACTAAGAGACTAAGAGTCAGATGCTTAACTGACTAAGTCACCCAGGAGCCCCGTTATCTTCCAGTGTTTTAGCAGTATGAATAACTTGTAACATCTTTGTACATATATCCTTAAACTTCTTAATTTTTAAGTTAATGACACACATTAAAATTTTGTCTAGATGTTATAACTGATATTTAAGAAAGTTATGCCTTTTATACTCCCACTTACATAAGTGTTTTTCCCCACACACATATACTGGTTGATATTTTTAACTTCTGTATATAAATACTATTTCATTTTACTATTTCAACTTATTTAATATTGGGACTAAATTTTTAAGATCTATCAGCCACTTGTATTTCTCTTCTTTATCTTCTTACAGATGAATGTCTTTTAAAATTTTTTTCTAACCCTCTTTATCCTCCTATGGAATATTTTTCTTATTGGTTTATAAGAGCTCTTTGTATATTAGAAAACTGCAATTATTTTTTTCTCCCTTGGGTTGTCAGTTAACTCTTATTGTGCTCACATTTTTGGTAGAAATTGAAAAAAATATATTTTTAACTGTATTGATAGTGTATTGTTGATTTGAGGGGTTTAGGGCTGTGTATTAATATGGTTACATAGCCAGCATTTGAAATGATGGACTTCTGTCCCTTTTTTGTCGTTGGTTTATAACTAAGCTATCACACAAACATAGGCTCTTTAAATGGAACATGTTCTCTGTTGTGGCATTGGAGTGTGATCATGACTGAGAGAAAGACTATACCAAGAAACAGGAAGTTAGCCATGATCATAACTGGAAGACTTTTCTTTACCGACCTTGGGGTGAGGCGGGAGCTCTAGATTTTTGGAAGGGTGATCTCACTGCAAAGAAGCCTCTGCGAAGTGGTAATAAGTCTACGGAGCTTCATTTTCCTATTGACCAACTGTTGCTACATTAACCAGCTTTCTTATTTTAATTTTCTTAGAAGAATTATTTATTTTAGAGTGAGTGAGCATGAGTGAGGGGAGGGGCAGTGGGGGAAGGGGAGGGAGAGAATGGAGGGGAGGAGCAGATTCCCTGCTGAGTGAGGAGCCCAACACGGGGCTCCATCTTGGGACCCTGAGATCATGACCTGAGCCAAGATCGAGAGTAGTTTGATGCCTAACTGACTGAGACACCCAGATGCCCCTACCCAGCTTTCCTATTTTAAAAACATTTATTTGGTGATGATATTTAGTTGGGCATTGCTAGATACGTGCAGTGATTTAACTAGGAAATCCTTAGTTTGTTGCCTTGTCTTAAAAGTACCTTCACACTGCTCAGGGGCACAGAGCACCTGGTCAGTACTCATGCTGAGTATTCCCAGTAGCCTTAGTTGGTCTCCTGGATGGATGTGTGGTTGAGAAACTAGTCAGATGGCATCGCACATTTTTGCCCCTACCTGTATGCTACTGTGGTTTGTAAGACAGGTGAGTCACGGCTGTCAGAGAAACCTCCAGGTCTAGGTTTATGGTCAGTTGATGCTAATGTTACTGGTAATAATCATTTGACAACCCAGGCATTGTTCTAGGCACTTCACATGAGTTATCTTATTTAGCAGTCATTGCCGGGCTCAGGATGGTGAAACTGGAAACATTAAGGTATCATGGCTCACATCCTCTAGCCAAATCAGTGGCAAAATGAAGATTCTGATTTATTTTTATTTTTTCCTTTCTGACACTCGAGTCTGCATTTTTCAGCACTAGTGAAACTACTCTAAAACGGGAGTGCCTTTGAAACTCTAGCTGTTCTCTGAAAAACCGGGAGAAACAGTCAGGAGAGGAAGGTACTGTGTTACCTAGATCTGTCAGGGGTTTGTAGCCGCTGCAGACCACGTGAAAGCTTGTCTTGGCACCAGAAAATGTGCCAGAAACTTAAATATCTCCTGACAGAACTTTGTTTGGGGCCAGCAAATAGGAAATGTTTCGCTAAAGCATAGCCCCGGAGTAAATGTGGTATCCCACAAGAACCCCTCTGTGCCGCTGCCCCCAGATTATCCTAGGTGAGGTCCTTGACACACACAGAGCCTGGAAGTTTACATTCTCTGCAAAACTGAACTTAAGTGGGGACTCAGAGAGTTGTATCCAAATCTGTATTTTCTGGGTGAATCCCTTGTTTTGCGAAAATAATGCCTGCCCCCTCCACCTCCGGGCTGGACGGGAGAATGGATCGCCCAAGAGTCTATCAAACAATAGAGAGAGATAGACAACAGCTTGCCATGCCGTCTTGGAAGAATGTGGAACTGACTGTGGGTTTTGAGGACTTGGAAACTGCAGGGTCAACTGTTGTTAATTCAGCCATCTTAAGTGAAAGTTACGTGTCCTTGATTCTTTGCCTTATCAGAGGGCGTTTTAAGAATTTGTCTGTGTCCATGCTTGTACAATGCATTTGTTTGCTTCCTGTCCCACGCTATCTGACTTATGTTCATTCATCTTGCTCTACAGAAAAGTAGTCATTTCTCAAATGACTGTACCTCAGCTTTTCTGTTCTTTGTGTTTCTTAACTTTGAAGTAACACATAGACATCCGAATATGCTTCCTATGCAGAATCATTACTTGTTCGAAGAGATGTGTATCTATGTTTCAGTAGGGATTGTAAGAGATTTCTGGTATCCATTATTTTCTTAGAAGTAAATCCGACAATCAAATGTTGAGCCTAAATTGAACTTTTTTTTTTTTTTTTTCCATAGTACTATTTAAAGCTTAGATAAACATGTTCAGATTTGGGTTTTTGTTTTTTGTTGTTGTTTTTGTTGTTGTTCTTGTTTTTATAATCTACACATAAACACTGCTTTGAATCATTTTCAGATATGTGTCCAAGGACAGTTCCACAATAAAAACAATAGTAAAGGGGGACCTGGGTGGCTCAGTCAGTTAAGTGTCTGCCTTCAGCTCAGGTCATGATCCTGGAGTCCCTGGATCAAGGTGCAAGTCTGACTCCCTGCTCGGTGGGGAGCCTGCTGCTGCTTGCTTTCCCTTTGCTCATCCCCTTGTGTTCTCTCACTTACCCTCTCAAATCTCTCTCTCTCTCTCTCTCTCTCACACACACACACACATACAGGAAAAGACCAGCTATACAACAAATGGAAAATAGGAGCCATAGAAGAAGGAATTATAAGACTGTAAATATATTAAAATAACTTACAGCTTCTTTCAGTAATTATGTTGAAATAAGATTGAACATTCCAGAAAAAATCAAATGGGAGGATTTGCACACGTCCGTTTTCATTAGAGATTTTCGCCTCAGCACTGCCAGTTTTGATAAAACCCATGCTTACACAGACCCAAATGCCTGCCTAAAAGTGAGAAATGGACTTAAAAGTGTGCAAATAAATAGTGGTCTGTGGCCAGCTTATCAACTGGCCTCATCACTGATACAGCCACTGAAGAGTAAGACGAGGTTTTGATGCACTCAAGTCCTGCGTGCTCAGGTCTATAGGAGCAACACCCCCATTCTGCGATAATCAGGAAGACCTGAACATCCTTGCTGGTCAATGCTTTAGTTGGGGGAGGAGGGTTGGGAGAAGGGGGGTAGGGTTACCGACCTCTATTCTTAACTGCACTGAAAGTTCGTGTTCATTGTAATGTGTTCAATCTGGATTTGATAGGAAGATGGGTGGTGGTAAAAAAAAAAAAAAGCCTTTTTATATTTTTTTATATACAATTCAATTTTTTAAAGGAAACATGAAATCTGTTTACCTCTCTGACTTCATTTCTTTCTGTTAATTACTATTTTCTTAATAACAGCAACTATAGTGTCTCTACTATTAGTCCCATTCTTCTAAAACATTGTTGTTTGTTGTGTCTAGAATGTTGCCCTGAACTTCAAAAGTAACTTTTAAAGAATTGGGGTGCGGCAGAACAATTGTTTCCTTATAATGTTTTCAAAATGGGATAAGGGAAAGTAGCAAAAGGTTATTTATTCTGGTCCCTTCCATGACTGGCTTTCCTTCCCAGTTATGACTTACAAATCAGTGAGAGCTGGGACAGTTTTCACCTTTTGTTTTCTTTTCTAGGACTTAAATTTTCAGAGAAGTTTTAGATTTACAACCAAACCAAGAGGAAGGTACAGAGATCTGTTAGAGTTTCCTTGCTGCCATCATTTCCCATTCTTCCCTTTCCTCATCATTCAAAGTTAGAGAACACACAGGTGAGAGGTTCATGGAACAGCTTTTCAGGGACTCTACCCCAGCAGCAACTGGGAATGTGATCAGGGAAGAGTCAATGCTTCCTATCCCATGGGGGAGGAGATAAACTTTATTTATTGATGCTTTGATCTGAGTTTGAAGTTTGAATGGAACAGGTCCGCTTATAAATCAATTCAGTGTGTTTTCTGTAGGAAGCTCGAAGCGCTTCATGTCTAACACACTGGACCTATTCATCCAGGAATTTATCTTTTTTTATTCCTATCCAAATATTTCAAATGAAAACTTCCAAGACATTAGAATGTCACATGAATAATCAATGCCAATGCAGCTTTTCAAGAAATCCTTTTATTTAATGTTTGATCCGCATTTCAGCCCTCCCCCACCCCCATCTGGCAGTTGTCACTTAGGCAGATGGCCACCAGCTGGGAGGGCAGCCTGTGCATCTCCCTCCAGATCCACGGGGCTCAGTAGACCGGACGTGAAAGTGCATCGTGTCCCTCCATTAGGCGGTCCATGAGCTCAGATACTGCCTTGTCAACCTGTCACCGCCTGAAGCTTCCCAGAGGGACCTTTTTTCTGAATCTGGGATCTTATGTTGTATTTTGCTGGTATCACAGTATCCTCTATTGGCTTCATACAAGGGAATGTAGCTACTATGCCTACAGAGTCCAGCTCTTCCAATAAAGAGGGCGTATGTGAAGGCAAGAGCTACATTAATGAAAAGACAGAGAGCAAGAAAGAGAGGCGTCTTCAAAGAAATAGATCCTGACTATCCAGACAGTTTGAGGAATGGCTTATTCTACTCTAATATATCTATATTAGGACTGCTTTGTCCCAAAATTGTTGGAATAAGATTTTTTTTCTTTTTTTCAGAAATTTTAATGGCCTTAATGATCACTAATATGTTTTCCTCTGGGCTTCTGAAAGAGAAGGAAACTGATGCTCTTTTGGAAGACCATTAATGCCCTGGTCACACGTGAAAATTACTCCTCATCCATTTCATCGTTGAAGCTGCTCTTCGAGAAGCCTGTCGCTTTGTTCATTTTGGTCTGGGAGCCTCCAGGGCAGCCAGAGAGATGTGGTTCTTCAGAAGAAACTGTTCTTTTTATAAAGGCTTGTCATTGTTTTTCTTCTCATTATAGATGCATGTTCATGGGGTAGGAGTGGGGACAGAAAATGAAACAAAATTACAGAGTTGGTTAATGTTAGTTTATCTGAATATTTTTGTTGCATATACCTATTCACATCTGCTACAGACAGATGCATACACACGGCTATTGTGCATATATTCTTAAAAATCCAGATCAAACCATGGATCTAACTTTTTTCCATTTATTTTTATGCAGTAAGGATGCTCTGTTTCAAAAACCTTACTTTTTTTTTAATGGTTGCATACTTTCGAGTTTATTGCTAAACCATACTTAAATATCTAACACTAAAAGAATATTTAAGTTTCCGACTTCTTAAAATTATAAATAACTTTTCAAAATAAAATGCATCTCGTCCTTGTATTTTGAGCAGATGTTTGAAATTTTAATTCCTAGAAGTGGAACTTCCGGATCCAAGAATGTGCACAATTATAAGACTTTAAACATTGTGCCCTGTCAAATTTCTCAAGAAGGGCAGATCTACCAACAATGAATGGCCGTGCTTGAGAATCTTCTATTTTTGGTTGCTCTCTGGGAAGCTGGCCTGTCTGACCTCTGTTTATCTCTAGACCTTGGCTTTGTCACGGCTTTGAAGCTCTGTTTCAGGGCATCCTTGGGATTTTTTATTTATTTTTTTTTTCTTTTGTTTTGGCACTTCTAAATTGCCATAATTCAAGGTCAGCTCATCGCCTGTGAGCTCCCTGGAACCTTACCACTCTGTTGTCTATACACATGGAAGCCAGAATTTGATAAGAATAGTTTCACAGATGGCAGAATGCTCATTGTAAAACAAATCCAGTTTTTTACTATTAGTCATGGTTGAGGAGGCTGATTTAAGATGTACATTAACCTTTCTTAAGCACGATTTCCTTGCCAATGTGACCAGGGAGAGATTTCATAGTGACATATGTATCTTCTTCCTAACACGTGGCTTGGTGTAATTTTACTTATTCAAGGTGTTATTTGAGTAAAGATGGCCATATGAATTGTGTGTCCCATGACTAAGGAATGTCTGGTCTTCTTTCCCATCCTACACCTCTCCCCCAGCACCCAAACAGTGTGCCCTGTACTCAATCATTGCCTGTTGAATGAATGAATGAATCAATCAATCAGTCCATGACTCCCTGACTTGTTGAAAGCATCAGATGACTTGAATGTGTTCGAAAGCACTTTAAATGATAGAGGACTGTAGAGTACATATGACTGTCCTCCCCGAAGGCAGTGGTACTCAAATATTTGGTTTATGTGCATCAGGTTAACTCAGCGTTGGACAACACAGCTGATACCTGTTTCACTCCCAGAGATTTTGATTCTGGTGCAGGCAAACCCTGCTGGGATTTCCTAAAGTCTCCTATTTTAACATGTCCTTGTCTGAAATCTATGTTCTTGCTCTGTGGTTGGGTGTTTTATTTGGTGTGGCAGTTTCCATGTATAATTCTGAAATTTTCTGATTTCAATGAAATCAGGACATGCACAATGAGAGTAATTAAACCCATTACAGATAAACTCAGGTTTAGGATGAGAAGCTGTTTGTGTGTGGTCTTACAGAAATTAGGGTCAGGAACGGGACTCCTGTCCAAGACTTACAGACTCCAAAGCCCATACTGTAGTAGGTACTTGTGCTTTTTGTTGCTTAGAAATAACAAATATCAGAAAATCTTAGGAGTTAGTTATTCAAATATTCAGTTAAAATCTAAAATAGAGCTTTTTGACAAGTGAGTTAACTGATGAAATCACTGTACAAATATTTATTGAATGTCTGTTGTTACCAGGTCCTAGAGATATTTCCTGCAAGCTTAATAGTACATAGGCACCAGTTTTTATCTTCCAGTTTCTTAAAAAAAAAAAAAATTGGTCCCAATGTTTTATATTTTTGTTGCTTGTTCAATTTTTGGTTGTGTCTTCAAAGGTTTTCATTATAAAATTCACTTAGAGTTTCTCATTCAAAAAGCATTTATGGGTCATCAACTCTTTGTCACATTCTGCCGGAGTTCAGAGGTGAATGCAAAATCACCTCTTCTTTTCTAGGACTTCAAGCTTCTCACTCAGGGAGTATGTCTTCTTGGTCAAGAAGAGGTTTCCGGGGGCGCCTGGGTGGCTCAGTGGTTAAGCCTCTGCCTTCGGCTCAGGTCATGATCTCAGGGTCCTGGGATCAAGCCCCGCGTCGGGCTCTCTGCTCGGAGGGGAGCCTGTTTCCTCCTCTCTCTCTCTGCCTGCCTCTCTGCCTACTTGTCATCTCTGTCTGTCAAATAAATAAATAAAAAATCTAAAAAAGAAAAAAGAAAAGAAAAGAAGAGGTTTCTGGTGCTAAGGACAAGAAATCCAGGAGCATAAATAAATGTGGAGGGTGGGAAGGAATGAAGTTGATAATGTGAGTCATAAAACTTTAGGCTGAAGTTGTCCTGGGACTTTAGGTGAATATTTCCAGCAGTAATTGGATACGCAGGGTTTGAGACTAGGAGAGAAACCATGCCAGAAGAGAAAGAGGGAGTGTAGGTGAGATTCCTTCATGGAACCTGTCTGGGTGGCCCAAGAAGAGAACCACGGACAACTCTATGGAACCATTCACTTGTAAAGACCAAGCAGAGGAAAGAGGACAAACAAAACTGAGAAACAGTGGTCTGAAGGGGGAACATTGACACTCCAGGGTGTCAAGTCCCAGAAATTGCAGGAGGAATAGGTTCCAAGAAAGCAGATGTTGAGGGAGGCGTGGGGGTTCGGATGGAGAGAGAGTGAGCACAGACTTTTCTCTCGGGACGCTTGGCTGTGAAAGTAATTGGTGCAGCAGAGGATTCATGGACGGAGGCCTGCTGCAGGTTGGCTGGGGTGGGGTGGAAGTGGAGGGGATGGGATAGGAGAACTCAGTCCAAAGCCAGTAAGTCCATGACTAATAGTAAGAAACTTCAGTAGTTTCTATATTTTGTGTCAGTAGCAAAGGCTCTGGAAAGCAATGATTTTGAATATCTCCTTCTAGGTCTTTCAATTATGTTCTTTGCTGCACAATTAGGAGAGTTTTCCAGATGTCCAAGAAACATATGTCCTAGCCTGCCTGTATCTTGTGGTACATCTGCCTAAACACTCAATACAGTTGTGAAGATGAATTGTTCAAAACACTATTGTATCTATCTATCTATCTATCTATCTATCTTCTATCTATATCTATATATCTATACATCTCTCTCTCTCTTTCTCTCTATCTACTGTTTTTCAGCCGGAATGGAGATGGTATCCTAGCATGAAGGTAAACTTGATGGAGCAAACTTGTTTACCAGCTTTTCTTAAATGCAGTTGGCATAGAAATCATGAACTTCTCTTTACACTTCTTATATGTGGTAGGCAGCACGTCTCATGCCCTTTACTGTCAGTGAAAACTGCATTGCAAATTTTATATACACCCTTTGGAGAGTCTAAGGGGATTTTGGCCAGTGTCTTTCCAGTAATCAAAAAAGCTTAAGCCCTGGGACTTTCACACACTAGTAATTTGCTATTCAAGTTGGAAGGAACATTCTATTCTGCAAGTCTTTGTTATATACATACAAATATGTTATATATATATTTAACATATATATATATGTACACACATACACACATTTGTAATTAAATGGAAATGTATAAATGAAGTTTATTTTAGGTATTAAATATAAAACAGATCTATATATTTTATGAAATAGAGAAAGAAGTAAATGAGCTTCTTCTACCCTGGATGGCTATATAATCTGTGGATATCTTTGAATCTGTCTTGGTGTAGATAAAGAGGTGACAATCGACCCAGTAGTTGATATTTAGATTCCTGGATATTAAGAATATGTAGGAAATTATTGTTTGTCAGAAACTCTTCCTTTTATAGCTGTTGTCTGATTAGCTACTCTGTTATATGAATGTTAGATGCCGCCACGATGTCATATCTGAGTCCCACATGGCTACCATCTACGTACGATCTACCTTGGGGACCTAAAGAGCTAATTCTTTTCTCCATTCATAGTGAATAAGTTTTGGCTAGAATTTAAACATTGAGACTTTTTAATTTGACTTAATTGGTGCTCTCCTGAAACTTAGACCTGCCATTTTAAGAACTTTTCCAGGGTTCATTTATTTTTCTCTATTTGGGAACACACTAAACTGTTTTTTTTCGCTATTTACCTATTTTACTTGGATTTTAATTTTCATAGCTGGCTTATAGTTTTATCAGTGAGTGTTTGATATGCAGATTTATTTATTAATGCCATCTGTTTCCGTGAAAGCTTTTTAAGTGCTAAATAGTTGCCTGAATGATGTTCAGGTCTACTTGGGGGGTAATTTTGGAAATCAGAATCCCACAAAAACAAATACTCTATTACTTGAGACGAAGATCGTGTACAAATTGGCTTATTTAGCATTTCATTGTGATCCCACCATGAGTGTGCCATCTGTATCCATGAGCTCTGAGGCTGTGCTATCTTTTCAAGATTGATTGCTAATAAGCATTTTCTTTTACTAAATTATTTTTTCAATGTATCTAGAATATTGCCAGATTAAGATTATAGCTCAGCAAATTTATTTAGAAATGCTAATTAATGTCTTTATCTCTAAATTATTTTGACACTCTTAGGCTACATGAAAAAAAATTATAGCAAAATTGGATATAACCAAATATTTCAATGGGCTCAGTTCCCAAGAATTTAAGTGAGGTGACAACTAGTATCTTCTCGGTCCGACCAGAGCTGGTCTATTGGATAGAGCAAACTGAAAAGGATCAATCTTTCAGTCCAGTCTCATTTTGTCCCAGTCAGCTATTCCCAGCCTCTGCCTCTGACTTAATTTGATCTACAATATTCTTGGAAGGGTATAACAAAATCCCATCATTCTATCCAAATCCTTTTCAGTTTCATTTTAACCACCCCTCAGCTCCCCAAGACATTTCTGCGTGTTTTGGTAATAGGGAACAAATGCCTCTTATTGAGTATTTTCTCTTTTTAACTTAGAGTTCATTGCTTAAAAGCCTGTCATCTATTTATTTTAAGCTACTTGAATGCAAACTCAAAATCACCTCAATGCTTTCTCTGCCATTTTTCAAAATTGTTTATTCCTGCCCAATTTTTAAAAAAATGTATTGCTTATAATATGGTTTAATAAAACAAAAGTTAATACTCAGATGTTCAAACAGAACTCCTTGATTCTCTTTTGCTTCCTTTTTGTACTTAGCAGTATATCATAGACTTCTCCAGGTCAGTATATATAGTTCTATTATCTAATGAATATCAAGTGTCATTCCAGATTTGTTGTGTTTGTTACTGTTGTAAATTTTTCTACTATAAAAAATACTGCAATAAATATCTTCATACATATCTTATGTTTATCTCTGTAGGTTAATTTTCAAAAAGACAACACCAAGTCAAAGGCCATATGTATTTTTAGTTTAAAAAAGATATTTGTAACTATTTTCAAAGAAGCTGTAGTAACACACTTATCCACTGGAAATATGTGAGAGGGTCATTGCCCTTCAGCCTTCGCAGAACTGGGTGTTATTTCTTATCAGAGTCTTGATTCTTTTGCACTTGGGACAGAATTGTGCATAGTGCATGCTTGAATCTCTGTTGGCTAAGTCACATTGGTGATTTTGAGGCGGCATTTTCCATCCAGCTGTTGTGTTAACACAACATTTTTTAAAAATTTTATTTATTTATTTGACAGAGAGAGAGAGAGAGAGAGAGATCACAAGTAGGCAGAGCAGCAGGCAGAGGGTGGGGGAAAGCAGGCTCCCTGCTGAGCAGAAAGCCTGATCTGGGGCTTGATCCCAGGACCTAGAGATCATGACCTGAGTCAAAGGCAGAGGCTTAACCCACTGAGCCACCCAGGCACCCCAACACAACATTTTTTTTTAAAAAGATTTTATTTATTTATTTGACAGAGAGACAAAGATCACAAGTAAGCAGAGAGGCAGGCAGAGAGAGAGGAAGCAGGTTCCCTGTTGAACAAAAAGCCCAATGCGGAGCTTGATCCCAGGACCTTGAGACCATGACCTGAGTCGAAGGCAGAGGCTTAACCAACTGAGCCACCCAACACAACATTTTCTTAATATGAAGATTCATAGATTTTAGGGGCACCTGGGTGGCTCAGTTGGCTAAGTGTCTGACTCTTGGTTTCCTCTCAGGTCATGATCTCACAGTCTTGGGATCGAGCCCGAGTCCGACTCTGAGCTCAACATGGGGTCTGTTTGTCTGTTTGAGATTCTCTCTTCCTAGAAAATATATATATTCATAGAGTTTTATGCATAATACAATTTATGAACTTGGATCAAAATCCAGGTCAAATTAGTATGTATTCATACTTTGATATGAATGTGAATATGAACAACTTTGATATTTTTTCTGTTTTTTTCCTCCCCACCCTGTTAATATATCTATTACTACTGTTATTACTACCATAGTTACTAGTAACAGTGTTCTGTCTTGAGAGGGAATTTTTGACATTGTTATTGTACCTCAATTGACAAAATGCAACATCAGAAGGATTAAGGCTGCTTATGATGCTTCTGGATTCTTAGAAGAGGGTGTTTTCTGACTTCTATGCTGCACTGTGTGGTTCTGAATTTCCCTAACACTGTATAGTCTTTTATTCTTTTGCAAAGCTCCTTGCTTGGGGGAAAAATGCATAGGACCCTTTCACCATTACTTTGGAATTATCCAACACTTTATGGTTTATATATGCCAGAAATACTCAAAGTAGTTAAACTTTTAATATTAATGGGTCTAGTTTTTTATATATATATATATGTTGTAAAACATATATTCTTTTTAAAAACTTGATCCTTACAAAAAACGTGTGATATTGGCATGATGGTATCCTTACTTTAATTTTACTGACTTTGAGACTGAGGTTCCTGAACAGGGTTTAAGTGGTTTCTTTAAGGACTCATAGCCAGTAAATATGAGAACTAAAATTTATTGCAGGATTTCTTGATTCTAAGTCAAATGGCCTCTGACACTGGTTCTCCAAACCTGAGTGCAGGAATCTTTCTAATATCTCAGTGTAACAGGACTTAAACAAGCAGCTCTTGTACCTATTGACCCTGTGCAATGTTTACTGTAATGCCGATTAAATTTGTCTCTAATGAAGGCAATGGAAAACAAATTTTAAATTCAGTGTTTCTTGGAAGGGAAATTGAAAACGTCTTAAATCATGAGATTCATAGAATAATAAAAGAACTCCCTAATTATTAAAATGCTAGGAATTTTTCCTCTACCATCGATCAAATTTTAGTTTGGATATAAATGTCAGTTTAAGATCAACCCTGGGGGACAATATGCTAAGGGGAATAAGCCAGACACAGGAGGTCAAACACTGTATTGTACCACTTACAGGAGAAATTAGCCCCTTGGAGAAGCAGAGCTTGGAGTGGCAGTTGCCAGGGGCTGGAGGTGGGGAGGGTGGTATGAGGCAGTATTAATCAAAGAGTACAATAGCCCCAGTTCTTCGAGATGCACAAGTCCTGGAGATATGCTCTATAGTGCTGTGTCGATGGCTGACAATATTATGTACTTAAACTTGCTAAAAGGGTAGATCTTGGATGTTCCTATAATAGTAATAAAAACAAAGAGGGCAGGAGGACACTTCTGGAGGTGATGGATGTTCACGACATGCATTGTGGTGATGGTTTCACAGTATTTACTTATCTCCAAACTCATAAGGTTTTACACATCAAACAGGAACAGCTTTTTGTATGTCCATGATATCTGGAAGTGGCTTAAAAAAAGGAAAAGAAAGAAATGTTGCGGACTTAGCAATCTTACCCGGGTGTGTACGTGTATGTGTATGTGCTTGAGTTACATTCCTATTCCCTACTAGTTTTCTTGGTAGCATTTGTACATAATAATTCTATACTTCTAGAAAGGCATGTGCTTACAGATTCAATTATCTCTACAGTTATCCACATTTGTAGTGGGAAAAGCACACTATAGGTGCCTTCTTGGGTTTCCTAAATTCTTTGAGACTACCTGTAGTGTTAAGAGATGCGTTTTTTTAGTACAGTATCGGTTTCCTGTATCAGGTGGTTGGAGAGCTCCCTGTTCTGCCTGGGAATATCTTAAATGAAGGAGGGATTGTGGAATCTTGAAATGTCTCTGGTAAAGTTGTATGCTGTTTCCTTTAAACAATTAAATGAAACTTTTGAGTAAAGGATCTCCTTTAAGAAAAAGGAAGTCTTTTAATTACCTTAGTTATATCGACCCCAATATTAGTTATCCTTGTATGATTTTATGGGTTCTTGACACTTAGCTTTTTTTCCTAATTGAACAACAATGGTAACAGCAACTCGAGCTCTGTGGGGGTTTTTATTTGCTTGCTTTTAAGTCAGTTTTATGTAGTTTGTAGTTTGGAATTGGTGTTGAATAAGCATTAGCTCCATTTTTTTTTTTTTTTTGGTGTTGATACTAACACCAATTTATTAAAGGGTAAGACACCATATGTTCATTTCAGAAATATCAGTTCCATTTTGTTCATTTTAAATTCCAGTATTTATGAAGCAGTTTGCTATTTACTTCAAACTTCTGCAGTAATTTTGTATACTTCCCATTTTTTTTTCATTTTAACTTGTGTTTCTCAAAGAATTTTGTCATCTTGATGCTTTTTTAACTAAAAGGATGCATTTTTACTTTTATCTCCTTGCAAAGAAAAGTGGAAAATTTGGGTACCAGAAATTTTCATACACAAGCATAGTTGGGGATCCTTAACTTGTTTGTTTGTTTGTTTGTCTTTGAGACATGCCAAAGAGCTAAAAATGTTGTTGAGTGAAATAAAAGATGACTAAAAATATTATATAATGAGCAGAATCACCAACTGAGGTATACTTGCACAGGGACTAAAAATAAGACCGATAAATTATGTACCAGTATGGAAATGAGATCAAAATTATTAAATGTTTCCAATATTTGGTTCACATGATATAAAATACTTGACTGAGTAATCTTTAAAATTGGATTTCCAGTTGGTACATGAAATTGAGATCATATTTAAAATTGGCTTTTTCAAGCATACTCATTTATGATGTATCATTTTAAGATAATCTTTGAAATTGTATGTTAAAGCTACATACCCATCAATGGTCATCTATTAGCATAAATGTTTACCAATTATATTTGACTTTTACTGATGCCCATTTTAGACCTGGGGAGGAAGTCAAATCCCAGTACTACTGTCAAATGGAATTTTCTTTAGGAAAAGATAAACTTAGTTGATTTCACTCCCATTTTAATATATAATATAATAATATATAATATATTATATAACATATATAATATATAATATAATAATATATAATATATAATACATGTAAGTATGATGCTATTGAAGTTTACATAATGTGTGGTGATGAGGTTGTTATGTTGTTTTCCCTGTTACTTGAGACTATTTATATAGTACTTAAAGTACTACCAGTGGTCCTCCATACCCTTAAAATTGCTCATTATTTAGGTCACTAATCTTTCCAGATTAACACAACCCATTGAAAAATCGTTATGCTGAAGGAATATTTGAAACAATTTTCTTTAAAACATCATATGATTTTAACAATTTCCATATGTCTTTTTTCTTTTTTTAAAAAAAAAATTTATTTATTTATTTGACAGACAGAGATCACAAGTAGGTAGAGGGGCAGGCAAAGAGAGAGAGGAGGAAGCAGGCGCCTTGCTGAGCAGAGAGCCCGATGCGGGACTCGATCCCAGGACCCTGAGATCCTGACCTGAGCTGAAGGCAGAGGCTTAACCCACTGAGCCATCCAGGCACCCCAATATCTCTCTTTTTCTTAACCTTTAATCTATCCATTAGACTTAGCCTCTCAAGAACCAGTAAATATCTGGGTTAAATACTTTTGGGGGAATAAAAACCTTAATAGAAATAGGCTCAGGACAAACCAATATGTTCAGTGTTCTGGAAGGCCAATCCTACCATACAAGGAAACAAACTAAATGTTCACTGTCTCTGAAAATCAGTTTGATATGTAGACACATCTCTGGTGCATTTTAAAATTTATCCTGCTGGTTGGTAATGAACATATTTTAAATATAGCCATTGTTTTACTACTTTCCTCTGAATATCAACATCCTCATCCTTATAAAATCATGATATTGGTGTAAACTGAAGTTGAAAATCACCAAAGGAATAAAAATAAAAACAGTTAAACTTGATGCTCTGAGGAAATTCTTGGTTGCACATTCTAAAATCTACAATGTCGTTTGATCCCTAAACAAGCCTGCTCAGTTAAATGGGAACTTTTTGCAACGGTGGTACAGGTGAAGCATGAGTTTTGTTTGTTTGTTTGTTCTTCCTTTCTTTCAAGATCTTATTTATTTGTTTGACAGAGAGAGAGAGATCGCAAGTAGGCAGAGAGGCAGGCACAGAGAGAGGGGTGAAGCAGGTGAGTAGAGAGCCCGATGCGGGGCTCGATCCCTGGACTCAGAGATCATGACTTGAGCTGAAGGCAGAGGCTTTAACCCACTGAGCCACCCAGGTGCCCCATGAGTTTGGTTCCTTACAGTGAACTGATATCAAGTCTTCTCTGCTTCCCCAAGACCTATTTTAAAAGACAATGAGTAAGTACACTTGGCTGTATCTGAAGTATTGGGGTCTGATTTTGTTATTTGAATCTCTAGTTCAAGATAGAGTGAGGCAGTGGGGGAGGAAGCCTGTTGCTGATATTATTTATGGTTCAGTCTTTGGGATAGATAGGGTAATTTAGCAAAGGATTTGACTGTAAGACATTTACAGTGTTTCTTTTTGTTTTTTGTTTTGTTTTGTTTTTCTGAAGCAAAACAATAATAGTGGAGTGGAAAGTTAATGCTAAAGGCTGAACTCTGAATACTCAAGTAGTCTACTCTGCGTTGGTGGAAACAGTGATTTTTTTCTTTTTAAATTCCTAATTTTCCTGGAAATGCATAGGTGCTAGGCAGAAATGAGGGCTGCAGTTCCCAGCTGGTGAGGATTGATGTTGAAGTGGAGAAACAACAGTTTCAGGTTGAATCACTATCATCATAGCTAACTTAAAAGCCATTCTGAATCGGTCATTATAACTTACAGTCCGTGGTTCTATTAAGGCCCACATTCAGAGTGAATGTGCCTTTTTCACGTAGCATTTCATATTTCTAGAACTTGCATGACCTAAACTAGATTGCCTTATTTTTTGAAATTCATTTTTTCCCTTCACAGGTGATGTCATTTGTCCCATATTAGATACTGACTTCATAATAAAAGTACTTATCTCAAGATTTTATTGAAAACACATTTGTAGACCCATTTTTCCCATTCCTAGTCATTTCCTGGGTCTTGCATACCAGTTATTTTTAATTTTTATTCTTTGAGAATGTTTTACTTTGAACATTTGAAACAGAACACCAATTAGCTGAGCCAGAATGAATCCATAGAGTCAGAAGCAAAGCAGAACTTAGAGAGGAAAGTTCTTCAGCTGCATACAGTAACTGGAATGCTTAAACACAAAGGAACTGGAAGATTCCTGTAAAATGGCTTTCCCCCGGTAGTGATCAGCCTTATTGTTCCCATAAGTCACAAAGATAAATATCAGATTGTGTCAACTGTGTGTCATGGCCCACACTAGCAAAAGAATTCCAGGGTTTCTATGGAGACTGGTTTATAAGACTCAATTTCCTACTTTTAGGTGCATATTTCTGATAACCTCTTCCCTTTTTAGCAAATTACCTAAGGTGTGTGGTGACTTGATGTTTGTTACTAGATCTATAAATACAAATGCAACCATACATACACTAACTTACTCCCTTTTCCCATTTAGAAAAGTTGAGAAGGAAAACATAAGTAATGACCAGGGTGTGCATGTAGGCATGCGTGAACTGTGATTAGGTTACCAAAGGCAAGCAATTGCATGAGTATTGTTTCTGTCTCTGATGCGTGATCTATTGCTTGGTAACTTATAAAGACTTGACCTGACTCTACACCATTTGATAAGGAGGAGGAATGCTATTTCATTAACATGTGACTATTAAATTTGACAGACAACCCACAATTCATTATTTTCCAACTTAATCAATATTACATGATATGTCAGTGTCTATGCAAGACAGTGCAGAGCATGCAAAAATGAAACATTGAAGGAGTTTAGAATCCAGAGGAGGAGACAGAAAATGTTAATATATTGTGGTAGAGTGAATTGTAAAGTGTTAAAAGAGAGCTCCAAATACTTGTGGTCTTAAGAAGCAGGGAGATGAAAATGCCTCTCTGGGACAGTAGATTGTAAAAGCCGTTGCTCAAGCAATGGCTTGTGAGTTAGGTCTGGCCATTGGAGGTAAGAGAAAGGGCAGTTCAGGCAGGGAACATTATAGGGTCAGGGTGTGGATAACAGAGCTTTGTAGGCAGGACTAGAGACCCCAGTATCTAAGGAAGGAGATATATACAGTTGGAGAGCAGGGGTTGGAAACCTATGCTCAAGCTTTTGACTCGGTTCTAAATGTAGGTAACAATCCTCAAGGATTTTGAGCAAGAGAATACTAAGAGTCAAAAGCTGTACAATAGGAAAATTAATCTCATCTCAATACAAAGGATGACGCGGAGGTGAATGGGATCAGAGCCTCGAAGCCATCAATCATCAGTCGTTTGTCTGACAAGCAATTACTGAGCACCAATTTATTCTGAGGGCTAAACCAGGATCAGTATTGTTGGAACTGCATGAGTTTCCTAGGGCTACCAGGACAAAGTACAGACGGGGTGGCTTAAAATAAATTTATTGTCACAGAGTTCGGAGATGTCAGCAGGGACATGTTTCTTCCAAGACTTATAGAGCAGTATGCTTCCTTGTCTCTTCTGGTTTCTGGTGGCCCTAAGCATTCCTTGGCTTGCAGCAACAGGACTCCTGTTTCTGCCTGTTTTCACGTGGTTGTCTTCCCCTGGTGTCTATGTCTTTCCCCTTAGAAGAGCACTAGTCATACTGGATTGAGCCCATCCTAAAGGCTTCATCTTGATCACCTCCACATTCACATAAGAGGCTATAACTTCACCACTTTAGGGAGGCATAATTCAACCTGTAACAAAGATGGACAGTGGAGTATATTGGGAAAGGCAGTACCAAGACAGGACTGACCTACGTTGCAAAGGTGGTGGAGAAAGAACTGCCATGCTTCCAGACCAGAATGGGGAAACGCTGAAGAGTCAGGCACTTGGGAAGGGGAGGCAACTGGGGGATCCCAACTGTCAGGGACCCCTCTCATTATGTGTTTCAATCTTGTTGTAGCAGCTATTCGACTGAAATTCTCCCAAAGGGAAAATGTTAGTAACAAGCAAGTCCCTCATGGAGATAATCCTAAGTGCAGAGGCATCGCCATTTTGTCTTACACATTCTGATAAGTACTTCACTTGAAAGCTTAGTTCTAAGGTGGATACAATGGTAACCTGATAGACGGTTGGGCCAACTTCTAGTTAGGACAGGAAATAGGGGACTGAAGATGGATGGAGTTGGCAGCAGTGGGGGGGAGGAATAGAAAGATTTCTAAACATAGCTCCAGGTGTGAGACTCCTAGATCTTCTACCTCATGTTGGGATTGTGGATTCTATGAAATCTTTCATGGGTATTTGTTTTATCAGTGAAAACCCTGGCGTCATTTATATTGAGTCTGTGTAACTTAGGTAATGGTGTTTAAAACATGTGCGGTAGCTGCTGTATAGATTACGAATTTAATATATGAGAACAAAGCAGCCCAAATAAAAATTAATGTATGCATATATAGACATAACACGATTTACATTAAAATATTTTAAAGTGACTACCAAATAGACAGTATACATCCTCTTGAATCATACAAACATTTGGGGGTGAGTGTAGCTCTTCAGTTGAAGACTGAGGTCAAGACTAGGGAAGACCAGAGGAGTCCTGTGAGGTAAGAGCAGACTACTGAAGACCGATGCTAGAAGGAATTTAACTTTGAGAATCAGGTGTAGGAAGAAAAGCCAGCAAGGATGGGGCGCCTGGGTGGCTCAGTGGGTTAAGCTGCTGCCTTCGGCTCAGGTCATAATCTCAGAGTCCTGGGATCGAGTCCCGCATTGGGCTCTCTGCTCAGCAGGGAGCCTGCTTTCCTCTCTCTCTCTCTGCCTGCCTCTCTGCCTACTTGTGATTTCTCTCTGTCAAATAAATAAATAAAATCTTTAAAAAAAAAAAAAAGCCAGCAAGGAGCCTAGGGCGGAAGGATCAGGGCAGTAGATGGAAAAGCAGGAGGTATAGGAGGAATCAGTTTCAGGAAGCAGTGGTCAAGGGTGCCAAGCAATCAGAGAAAGTGCAGATGGTGGAGTTGGGGAGATGGACCTTGGAGTTGATGAGAAAAAGACACTCCTGACCTTTCAGAGAATTTGCTATAAAGACGAGAGTCCTACAATCTGAAGAGTCTGTGTGGGTGAATGGAGTTTAAGGGCAGGGCCAGCAAACAACATGCAGAAGGCAGGATCTGCAGGGTAATGGAGGTTTTTTTTGGTCACATCTGCCCTTTTTGATGAATGGGCTGTTGCAAGATGGGAGAATTGGCTGGGCTCCTGTGACAATGTGGGCTCAGAATAAAAAGAAACACCATTTCTGAGAAGTTTGGGAAGGGACCTCGTTTGGATATTGTGAATACCCTTAACTTATTTGGGTTCAAAACTTATTTTGCCATAGACAATTGACTGTGACATTGACTTTAATAAACTAATATATATGTTCTAGATCTTCTTCATTTTTTATGAACCACACAATTGTTTTAAAATATAATTGTTCAATAAATACTACTTAAATTTCACCTTGAGAGATAAAGTCCCCATTCCCACTGCCCATCTAGTTCTTAAATTTTTTGAAGAAATGGCAACCTGATTTAGTTTGATATGCGAGATATGAGAGTAGTCTTCAGGGAAATGGGTTTTGTATTCTTGAGAGGAGGATTGGGTTGGATTATTTTGACTATCGAATTGCAGTTCTTAACCATAGTTACAAACATAGCCAAAAATATTCTGTAGCTACAGTGTATGAAACAAGGTGGCTAGTGCTGTTGATGGCAAAGTAACCTAGGACATTTAGCCTGAATATAAGAGGATATATCGTATTTTCTTGACCAGGATTGTTGAGATCAGTAGAATTTCCTTTTTTTTTTTTTTTTAAACAAAGATATGCATGCTCTGTGCACTAGCCCTAGAGAACATCATGTTAGCATTTGTGCATATTTGTATCTACATGTATATTTCATATTTATATACAATTCTAACCCACTATTCCCTTTGTCTTCACCCGAGAGTGTCACACATTTGCTCCATTATGTAGATTTTTAATTTGTAAAATATATTGTTGCTTGTAGAGGTAGACTGAACTTTGATTGTAAATGTTTTCTTTTTTTTTAATTGCTAATATCCACTTGTACTTTGCACATTTATTAAACTTTTTGATCCAGGCTGGACAATTTTTTACAGAAGAGTTCAAGAGCTATGATTTCTAAACGACTTTCTTGGAATTATTCTCTCAAATTTCAATGTTCTTAAAGAACAAAATGAACCTTATGGTTATTAATAATAGCAATTTATATCTGCATAGAACCTTACACTTGCCATTTCCTCAAAACATTTTATTTGACCTTTCAGATGGTCATGTGAAAAAAAAATACACAAAATATACAGAAGGATTTCTGTTGACCTTATTTTAGCCGTAAGGAGACAGTGTCCTTGGGAGAGTCAGTGTTATAATTAATGTTTCACCCAAGTCCTTGCTACTTATCCTATGTACTTGGTGAGCCTATTTGTTGCCTCCCTGGCAAGATATGTACCATCCATTTAAGGAGATTTGTCTCTTTTTTGTTTAAATGGTAAGGCACTCTTCTTTGCTATGTGGCAGATATTATATCTATAATCCTAATTTTCATTTTCATTAATATATCCATAATATGACTGCTCTTGAACTAGATGGCTTAACACAATATAAAAGTATTTTCTTCAACTTTTGGAAGCTCAGAGTCTGAAATGCAGACATCACCAAGGCTATGCTTTCCTTGAAAGTTTAGTGGAAGATTCTCTTTTTGCCTTTTTCTGGTTTCTGGTGGTTACCATCTACTTTGGTGTCCCTTGGCTTTCTCCATGGGGGTCCTCACATCTTCCAATTCTCTTTGAGTCTCTGTCCAAGTTTGCCAACTTCTTTTAAGGACACCAGTCATTCGACTGGGGCAGTCATTCTGCTGCAGTATGATCTCATTTTAATTTGATTACACCTGCAAAAACCTGAGTTTCTGTGTAGACACACATTTTTGAGGGGGTGCTAACCTAGTACATTAAATTTGTCCTAGCATTAAAATTATTTTAGTATTTCAGTAATTGAGCTTGGAGAGGGAATGTCCTTAGATGGTTTACGGGGTCTGACAGTGAGTAGCAGTGCATCAAGTCTGAGTCATGAGTAGCAATGTCTGACAGTGTTAGCAATGTATCAAGGCTACCATGATTATGAGAATTATCGATACAATTCTAATCCTCTGAGGACCCCTTCAGTCAGGGTCTCTAGTATGCTTGGAAACTTAGCTCGTTTTATGTCTGGTCCTTTTTCTGTCCCTTTCAGTCACTCTCCACTCTGCTATGGGTCTCATCTCACTTTTACTTCTGTTGTACCTGATCCTTGCCTAAAACAACTTCAGGAACGTTCTGCTTTCTCTGCACTGGGCCAGTAGGGGAGTGAATGAATGTAGTTTAGGTCATACTTTATTCACTGCTTCTTAGACTTGTTTATTGGTCCAGAGAGTTCAGACCCTCTAGAAGAATGGTTCCATGGTGAGGTCATCCCCTTTACGGAGAACTCAATTCTTTCACCAGGAGTTGGTCTTGTTCAAGAAACCGTGGACCTGTTGTGATTCCCTAGCAATTTACTTCCTAAAGTTTGACACAATTTCCACAGTGAGCAAGAGGGTGAGCTATGTTAGGGTTTCAGCAGTTTGGTACATAGAGAACTGGGTTCTTCACTCTCTTGACTGTCCTTGCTGGCCAATGTAAAAATAAGGAATTATATTTTACTGTCAAGTATATATTTTTTTAGTCTTACATGTACACCTCTAATGACTAATATTAATCCTCAGGGAGAATTTAACCTAGAAGTACATTTAGAATAAAATTACTTTTTGAAGATAAAAAATTATCAGCACCAACCCTTTTGTTCAAGGAGAAAAGAGATTATAATATCATGGAGACCTGAAGCCACGTCCTCTTCATTTTTCCTCTGTTTTCCCAGAATGTCCCTAAAATGGACGAATGTAGGAAGAAATAGGCCCAGTTACGAAGCCGTTCATTCTGTGATGACAACAAATAGAACTCACAGAAACTTTACAATTCTGAAACTTGAATGATGGTCTGCTTTGCCCCAATTGTATTCCTTGGCAGATGTTTTTCCTCTCTTGATTAAAAACAGCAACAGTAGTCCTATTAGGAAGTAACCATCTACACGTTGAGGGCAGGCATGGTTGTGTTTTTAAGTTGCCTAAGGGATTACCTTGGACTGAGGTATTCAACGACCACAGGACCACAGCCTGGGCTGGCTGCCTTTCTGAGGTAGCGAATCTATTTGCATTGCGGTGAAAGCTGCCTCTGGTGCATGGCCAATTGATGGTAGGTCAGTAGCATCATTTTTATGAACGCATCAATAACATAATGTAATTGGAGAACATCAAAACAAATGGCCATCTGCAGGGGGATCCATTCACTGAGTTCTGGAAGTTAATGATGCCTTATTGAAGGAACATCACATGAAGCTCTTGGCATATGCCTGGTGGTGGTACGTAATTTCATAGTTCACAAACCATAATGATTTTGTTTTCTCAGAGGTATATTCATCCATCTGTGTCTGGTATTGATCCCTTTCTACTATGTGCTAATTTGGAGATTTCATAGTTATTTATACAACCCAGAAAATGTCCAAGGAGGGAAAGCTAATACGAGGGGGAAGATTCAAGACATCCTTTTGCTGTCATCTATTGAGAAATAATTGACATATATTGCTCTAAAAGTTGAAGGCAAATAACATGGTGGTTTCATTTACATATATTGTGAAATGACCGTAATAGGTTCAACTAAATCCATATTTTCATATAGGTACTATGAACAGAAAAAATCCTGTTTTTTTAAAAAACTTTTATACATTATCGTAAAGCAATGTTAGCTATAGTCATGTATGTCCTATCTCTAGTACTTCTTTATCTTTTAACTGGAAGTTTGTATCTTTTTTCCAGGTCCCCCCTCCCTCTGGCCTCCTCCACTGGCAACCATAAATCTGATCTCTTTTTCTGTGGGGTTTTTGAGATTCTGCATATGAGTGAGATTATAACAGTATGTCTTCCCCTGTCTGACTTATTTCACTTAACATAATGCCATCCAGATTCATCCATGTTGTCATAAATGGCAGGATTCCTCATTTTTTATGGCTGAATATTACATTGTGTATATATATACCCCACAACTTCATTTTTCATCCATAAGTTGGCATCTAGATGGTTTCCGTGCCTTGACTCTTGTAAATAATCAGGCAATCCTCTAAATAAATTCATAATGGAATTTCCTCTTTGAAAATCTGTTTGCAGATTTACTTTTTAAAATACTTTCTACCAGCATCTTTAATCAATGGACTTATTCACAGACACATGATAGATATCAATAAGTGTTTCCCTTTTACCAGGCACTGTGCTAGGCACCCTCTTGGATACAAAGGTGCAACTTCTAAAATTTTGCCCTCCAGGACTAACTGAACAGATGAGTCATGCAGTCTCCTTATCCAGTATCTCCAAGGAAGTATCAATGTATAGATATTGAAATTCATTAAAACTATAATTTAGTTGAGGGTATCTAAGAACTATAATGAAGACAGAGAAACTGCTATGGGTGTTCAAGGGAGAAAGAGAAAGAACTCTTGAATGGTCAGCCTACATTGGAAAGTGTAGATTTGTCCCTCTCCCCCGCCCCCATCCCCATCTCCTGTCCGCCCTTATTCTTGAAATGTTCACTTCCCTTAAGGAATAAAATACTCTCCCTGCTTGCATTCTGCCTATCTACTACTTTTTAATCTCCCCTTTGGGGACTCTCTTGTTTGGCAATTGTGAAGCTCCTGCTTCTTCCGACACAGCACATGCCTGAAAGTCTAAATACTGTATGACTTCGTTTATAGGATATTCTGAAAAAAGCACAACTATAGGGACAGGAAACAGATCAGTGTTTGCCAGTGGCTGAGGCTGGGGAGAGGGGAAACTGTGGAGGGATGAGGGAGATTTGTGGGGTAATGGGACGTCTTAGATCTTAATTGTGATGGTTCTAGGAAAATGTACTTGTTAAAATTTCTACAACTGTATATCTAGGAAGAATGAATCTCACCATATGTGCATTTTACTTGAATAAACCTGACTTTCATTCACCTCAGATCCCTGCTTTCCTTTGCATGGGAAAACTTAGTTTTTTCTTCGTTTTCCCCACCACCCTTGATAGTTTTGCTCTGAGTAGCTTCTGACAAAAATTAGAAACTTATTTTGAGACTATGGACCACAGAATTATAATTACTTAAACATACGCTGTGTGTAGGGGTTCTAATTTGTAACCCCAAATGGAGATGCCTAAAACAGGAAGCACCTTTCAAATACCTCTGCCCTGGGTATGGAAATATTGATCACAGGATGCAAGCAGAATCTACAAAACTCCGTTTTGTACTGTCATTTTAGAGCAGTTAAGACGGAAAATTAACCAGCATTTTTCAGCCATAAAAGAAGTTGAGTTTGCATGCCAGGTTAACACACAGCTAAGGGATTAGAACAATATTTTTCATGACCAGTGGCACTGAGGGAGAAGAGGTTTAGCTTACAGTGGAAATTCATTCTTTAAAAATAAAGTCCAGTGTTTTGTTCTTTTGCAGGAAACCAGTAGAAGAGGGAGACTGTTCTTGGTTCTTTGATGTGATCTGGGTATATGCCTGCAGATCGAGGGCTTTTCTGAATTGTAAGCGCTCAATTCTATTGTACACACTTTGAATTTTAAAGGAGCAGTGCATATCTTTTTCTCCCTTCCAGGGGGAACTTTCTCCCTTCTAAGAGGCCTCATAAACCATCGAACGAGCTTTGGATTAGAATTCCAAACACGCGTGTCCCTGTCCTAGCTCTGCCATGAGCTGAGCTATGAGGCACCAGGAAGGTGGTGGGAGGCCAGCCCTGCCTGTGCCTGGTGTTCGGTTGGGTGGTGGGTAAGCAGGAGGCTGGACCACCAGACCTCTACAGGGGTCTCTTTAAACTGAAATACATTGGTCAGGGCTATTCTCTGCCCTATCATATTGCGAATTTCCGTGACCACAGCCTCCCTCCTTAAATCTCAATTCTTTTACTGTACAGACTTTTTCACCAGAAGAGCCTGTGTTTGTCCCTAATGTGTTCTTGCCTCCCGAATATAGCGTCCTTGCCCATGCTTCCAGCCTAGAAAGCTGCCATGTTGCGAGCAAACACATCAGGTAAACTAGTAAGTGCCCAGCTTGCCAGAGTCTGTCCCAGCACTGTGGCACGCTGGCTTTCAGAATTAACTGGGATGTCAGAATTTAAAACACAAGGTTTTAAAGCATGAAAGTGCTTTCTAATTCAACATTAAATGTATTTTAAATTATATAGATAAATATTTATATATTTATTTATATATTTGTATTATTTTATTATATATAATATATAACAAATGTATAAATATAATAATTATATTATTAATAAATATATATTTATAATATAATATACTATATATATATATATATATATTTCTGAATCAGGGTGTCATTTAGCTGTGGAAGTGTCAGCTGTCTAGATGCCTTTTAGGTAAGAGCCTTTGGTTTACTGGCCAGTGTTTTCAGAAAAGGAAACTGAAATCTAGAACTCCGAAGTCCTTATTACAAATATTTTATGAAATTACAGGGACATCAACTTTGAGGAAACTCAGGGTGGTTTATCTCATTTGATTTCTGGTCAGACTGAATTCTTCTGTAAGCCAGTGTGATCCCCGTGTCAGGGCAGGTGCCTGCGGTCTGAGAATGCCTTGGGAGAGCATGGTTTTGCTTTGGGGAAGACAAGAGAGTCGAGAGGACCCTTTACGCGTTTTTGCTGCTTTACTGCCATTCACAAATTATTCCAATATCTTGGTTTCTCTTCCGAGTCTAGAGGTCCTCAGGGAGGTCTTGTACTCTCTGACTAGTCGAGAGACAGCTTCGCTATTGTCAGGAAGTTCCTGATAGAGTGAATGTCTCCTGCTTCTGTCTCCAGTGGGAGAGCAGAAGCAAAAGGAGAGTTCCCCACAATTTCAGGGGCGATCCCCCACACCATGAAATGGCCTTGGGAAAATGAATACTTCTGTGGCAATTTGGGAAATTGAGCTTAGAGGCAGAGCAATTAAAAGAAAAAGAGGAAATGGGGGAAAAACAGAAGTTTCGGAATTAGTGACTGTATTATCCTCTAACACTTCCAGAAGGGAACATACCTTGTGGGAGTTTGTCTGAGGAGTGTGGGCTGAGCGTATGCACCTACCAGGATGCTGGCAAGACACACGGGAACTATGAAATAGCTGGAATATGGTAAATAGAGAAAATTGGCCGGGTGATATTTTGGAAAAAACTAGTGCTGGGAGGAAATGAAGAAAGGCAGGAAAGTATATACTTAAGAACCACATATGCAATGAGATGGTTGACAGGTCTTAAAAAGAAGTCCCCCGTGGGGATGGGAGAGGCCAGGACTTTGGTAGGAGGCCCCCCAGAACTTTGCTAAGTGAAATTCTCTCCCATCAAGTTGTCTTCTGTTTTCAACGTCTTGAAGGAATTTGGATATGACTGTGATGAATATCACATTCTCTTTACTAAAACCATAAAATGGAAAGGCTATAAGGCAAAAGGCTCTGGAGTAATCATTTTTTGCATCATTAACTGTTCCATAATTAGAACCCCCACCCCCCATGTCTCTTAAGCCAATTACGAATTACACGGTAAGTGATGGCTAAGCAATAGTGAGAAAATAGGAAGAACTACAAGGCTTTTCTTATCTTTTCTTTTCTACCATAGCCAGCTATCTATTTACAAGGTGGGTCTAGATGTATTGCTACAACCCTCTCAGAATAAACTCATGTTCTACAGAAAATCCTCTCCCCATATCTCCATATCTCCTTTCACTTAAGTGTTTGCTTGGTATCTCATGTGCCTTGGGCTCTCCTTCAGCCAGGGATAAATCGTATGTACCCTTGCCTGTTATTTGCAAACTATCAATTCTTTTAAACATTCATATATGAAAAAGTCGTAATAGGAAACATCTTGAATGTCTATGACATGAAGCACATTTATTCATATGTGAATCCATTATTAGTTCATTCATGTGATAAATATTTATTGACTATGTTTCTGATACCAGGAACTGGATTGGTGGTAGAAACTCAGCAAGTAGCAGAAGAAAGAAGGTTTTGGCACTCGTGGTGGTGGTTATTCTTGCAGATATGACTGAGGCTTTAATGAGACACAAGATTAAAAGTGTTGGTTGGGTTTGGTATTTGAATGACAAAACAAGAGGAGCATCAGTTGAATGGGGAGCAATTTTGATTTTCCTCAGTGCGTGCTCTCGGTAATTCATTAGCTTGGCTCAGTGAACTTGCACTCAGGCTGACATTCACCATATTCTGTGGAGCAGCTCAGACTCCCAGAGTAGGGTGTTTCTTTAAAAAAATTGCCAAATTAGGTCTATTAAATAGAAATAGGTTCATGTTTCTCCATATCTTTATGGAAAGACACTTTGTATCACCTGATGTTTCATTCTGTATGTCTCTCTCCAATCCATCATTGTCTTCTGTCCTTTTGAGTCATTTAATATTAGACAACTTGTCCTATAATCTGCATCAGGTATGCCAACATTTGATGTCCTCCGGCCCAGAATTGAGAGGATATTGGGACCCTGAGGCTCTAAGTGTCATTTGGGCATCTTCAGGAACTAGATTCTACCCAAACAGTGGCAAGATCATGGGTTGAATCATCATAGAGGTTTTTAAATCCCTTCTCGAGTTAAGAACATTCTTTGTCAAGCCTCAGTTGCTTGTTGGCCATGGGAATAGTCTTATCTGCTTTGCAAGATTCTTGTGAGAGATAAATGAGAATAACTATGTGAAGCAACTGATCCAGGAGGTTTATAGTGAAAAATCAGTCTGTCAGTTTCTCAGATTGGTAGGGCTACAACTGACGGACTCTCCCAGGCTCAAAGTGAATAGAATTATTAATCTATGGCATGCTCATAATGAAGACTATTGCTTTTATTTTACTGTTGAGTGTGTAAGATTAACCTCTAACCTGGGAGAGTTTATATGAGGGAGCTGATGCTGGGCATGCATTAGTGTTTCCGTCAGGGCATAAAGATGTGTAAATCACTTTCATTTTATCTTAAGTCAACATGAAAAGGGCCACACAGAGAGGATTAAGATGAAGGATGAAAAAAAAGGTCCTTCAACATCTTGACTGCTCCTTCTCTCACCAGTTAGATCCATTTCTGTTTAAACATTTGGAAGAGGATAGAAGTTGTCATCACTCATCTGTTTTTGGGAAGTAGCTTCACACTAACATCTTAGGTGGGTTTGCAGGAAAAACAAGTCTTCCTTCAGCAATGAACCAGGATATTGCTTCTGCCTGGGCCTGCTAGGTCTCTTCCTACTGGGCCCCTTAAAACTTGATTAGTAAAACGAATGCTTCATTGGGCCAGCAGGGCCAATGTCCAGTGTATTTTTCCAATAAACATATTCAGTGTCTGGTTCTCAGCCACCCACACTATAAATCAGACAGAAGATGCAGCCTCTTAAGAGCCTAGTAAAAGATGTTTTTTGTTTTGTTTTGTTTTGTTTTGTTTTTTAATGGGCAAAGAAGAATGCCAAAGAGAAATTTCCATATCCTGCCATGATGCTTAATGGGTCAAAATTCTAAATTGGTTGTTTTTCCTTACCTTGCTTGAAGCAACTAAATAAATATGTATGTCTCCATTTCAAACAATGGTTTATCAGCATTTTGGAGTCTTTATTTCCAAATCCAGGTACCAGAACTTTGTGGTTAAAGCCCCATTAAAAAGACCTCTGCTCCCCCCCACCTCCTTTTTAATGTATGTAGACTGCTTGTAAGATACTATACAGTTGTGCATGGCCAGGAAAATACTGGAATTACTGTGGCACAGCAGGAGATTTACAATGCAGGAGATAATCATGCTTGCTTATAGATAATGCATTCAGTGCTTAAAATAGCAGTTTGCCACCCATGTGTCATTTCACACCAGATGGTTGGAAGAGCACAGGACATTTTTTTTTTTTTTTTTTTTTTACATTAGAAGGGTACGTTTAAAAATCTGTTAATAGCAACATACCAAAAAAAGGAAAATTTTCTATAATTTAGGATAAGTGAATGTTTGTCAAATTGCCTTCATCTATATCAAGCTCAAAGCTATTTTTATGTATTCGGTAAGTAAAAATATTCTGTTCAATGAAATATCAAAATTGTGACATTATATGCTTCCAGAATTTACAGTAGGGGTCCTTTTTGAGTCTAGGACCCAGCTTGAACAGGTAAACTGAGAACTCTGGGACAGATTTCACCTTTGGTTACATTGGTTCATGTTTAACCCAAGGTGAAAGCCATTGTCACTCCAGTGGTTCAAGGCAGCACCTGAGGGAGGAACTCGCTGCTTTGACTGTTCCCACCCAAAGGTTTAAATATCCTGCCCACTGCAGACTTACAGGAATATTAATTAACTCCTTAACTTCAAGGCGTTAAAATAGCGTCTGAGTGAAAAAACAGGATTCTGAAAACACAAGCTTTCCTACCTAGGTTCTGTCCCTCAAACTGCCCATAATGCAGACTGTTGCTAGGAAGACACCTGAAATCCAAGTTCCTTACCTCGTGGCCTGGAAAACTGGCTCTCGAGGGACTTTTGGCAATACCTGGATACATTTTTGTCACAAGTGGGGGCAGAGGAAGTTGCTGATGGCTATCTACCAAGTATCAGACAGGAAAACTCCTAAACATCCTGCAAGACAGACTCCCTCAAGGAAGAATTAGGATGATTCATTGAATGAGCTGGGCTGGGCTACGGACCCAATTATGTAACCGGTCTGGGTGTTGACGTGAAGGCATTCGGTAGATGTGGCTGGTATCTACAATCAGTTGACTTCAAACCAGGTTATTCTCTATCATGTGGGTGGGCCGTATCCACTCAGCTGGAGGCTTTAAGAGCAAAAACTGAGATTGACTCTACCCGGAGTGAGGAACTAGTGGGATTCCTGGTGCGTCTCTCTGTGTGTTTGCTTAATAGTCCTCTTAACCTGGGGGACCCGATGATGTGTGCCCCCCCCCCCCCAGTTCTGATGTTGAAGTCTACGTCCTCAGTGTAATGGCCTTTGGCTTTTGGGAACTTTGGGAGGTAATTAGGTCATGAGGATGGATCCCTCGTGAATGACGTTGGTGCACTTATGAAAAGAGGCACAGAGAGATGGCTTCTCTCTGCTACATTAGCACATAGCAAGAAGACAGCTATGTGCACCCCAGGAAGTGGGCCCTCCCAAAGAACAACTCTGCCACCACCTTGATCTTGGACTTCCAACCTCCAGAACTGTGAGAAACAAATGCTTGTTTAAGCCACTGAGTCCATGGTACTGGGTTATAGCTACCCCGGCTGACTAAGACAGTCCGTGACTAATACAGTTCCAAATATCAATGGTGCAAACGTTATCCCTGATGTAGGGACAAAAATAGACCCTCAGGCAGTGTCTGCAGCCTTGCAGCAATGATGCCCCCTCAGGATCTCCAGAGCCTTCTGTGACCTGCAGAGAACTCTTCCTACTTGTGATCTGCTGTGCTCTGCTTAAGATCCAGGAACCTGCCAGGATCTGCCTGTTTATAGTTAAGGCCCTGGACTCTACTTCTTCCCCTCAAAAGGAACTCAGCTCCGATCTCCTCCTTTCTTCTCCCTTTAAGGCTATGACTCCTGCCCGCCACACCCCTGCACTGCCTGCTCCCGCTGCCTCCCTCCTCCCCCTGGAAATGTTGTTTTCAGATTTTGCTTTGTGTATGTTTGCAGAACGAAGTCGATGAAGCTCTTCATCCTCAAGCTGTGGCCTTTAGCATCGTCTGCTGCTTGCTTTCTTTCTTTCTTTCTTAAGACACAACTTACAATATTTGAAAATAGTGGGGCATTATCTTGAAGCTGTGAACTTTAACTGGATGGCCTAGGGACGTCCATGCCTGGGCTGGGACTGAAACCCCCGGGGGACCGTCCCGGAGCGGGGATGAGGCCGGAGCCCGCCTTTCTCAGGGGAGCGCATCAACGCGGCTTTGTTTCCGGAGCCTCCCGCGTTCCCACCGGCTCCGGGAGGGCTCGGAGGAGGAGGGCGGGGGCCGAGGATCAAACGCGGGCAGCGCGGCTGCCCCATCCCGCCGCCCTCGCGCTTCTGCCGGAGGCGAGTCCTGGCAGCGGCCCCCGGCCGGGGCACCGGGCGTCCAAGCCCCGCCGCCAGAGGCCCTGCCCGGGGTTCCAGGCGCTCGGCCCCTCGGAGCGGGGGGCCGCCTGGAAGCCCCAGCGCAGCGCCCCCCCCACCCCCACCCCCGGCGGCCTCCAGCTGCCCGGCAGGTGGGAGCGGCCCGGCGGGGGGCCTGCGGGACGGGACCTGCGCGCGGCACCGGGCGGGGACGCGGGCGCGCGGGGTGGCCCTGGGCCGGCAGCCCGCGGGGCTCCGTTTCCTCCGGGGGCCGCGGGCTCCTCGCTGCAAACCGACCCCCCTTCCTCCCCTCGCTGGGCGCCCCCCAGTTATCGCTCCCACACACTTCTTGCAGCTGTGCGTCGTGGATGACAAACATCTCTGCTTCGTTGTTCCGGGAGAGCCGCACACACGAACACCAGCTGATCGCTTCTCGGGAGGCGGGAATGCAGAATAGGCCGCCGGCGGCCCAGGGTGACTTTGGAGGAAGCGGGCGGCAGCCCCGGGGCAGGTGTTCTTTAGGTGGGACCCTGCAGCTCGGCCCAGCTTCTGGGGGACGAAGTGTTTTGTGAGAGCAAAAATAAAGTAAGCAGGGGGAGCAGCAGGCGGAGGGAGAAGCAGCCTCCTGGCTGAGCAGGGAGCCCGATGGGGGGCCGGATCCCAGGACTCTGGGCTCAGGACCTGAGCGCAAGGTGGACACTTAACCAACGGAGCCACCCGGTCACTCCCTATTTTTTTAAAATACTGTTCCAGAAAGGCTTCAGGCAAGTTGGTTATGAGGAAATTACTCACTGTGCTTGGAGCCTGAGATATACAGAGGGGCAAAGGGCTGGTGCAGGAGGCAGGTTGCCCCACATTCTGGGCCCTGACCATCCTGTGTGGGCAGGGCTGGGTTTGCTGCTTTGGGAGACTTTTAGTGTTAAAAATGGGCTAGGGGCGCCTGGGAGGCTCAGTGGGTTAAGCCTCTGCCTTCCGCTCAAGTCGTGATCTCAGGGTCCTGGGATCAAGCCCCGCATTGCGCCCTCTGCTCAGCAGGGAGCTTGCTTCCCTTCCTCTCTGCCTACTTGTGATCTCTCTCTCTCTCTCTGCCAAATAAATAAATAAAATCTTAAAAATGTAAAAAGAATAAATAAGAATGGGTCAGTCCTTGGCTAATCAGGATAGGTGGTCACCCTATAATTTTCCTCAGTTGGGGTCAGAGGTGGTTCTCTTTGGGTTGCATTAGATCAAAGATAGTCTCTAACCAAGATAGCTTTAGGGTAAACAGAATTTGTGGAATGTCTCCCCGAGACCCTGGGGACAGCACTAATAATTTTTAAAAGCACCATCGCTTGAACAGTCACAGCTTGCTCCTAGGTACAGAATCTCTGCATCACTGAGCAGAAGGCTTAGAAAAAGTTGGGGAAGGAAAATGCCTTTTGTGTTTTGTAGGGGAGGGAGAAAAAAAAATCACTCGCAAGAGCTGTATGTACATGTTAATTGACGGTGATGTGTGCATTGGTTTCCGTTCTTTGAGTCCTGTTACACACACACACACACACACAACTGGCAAGCACAGAGTGACAAGTGCAGTCGAAGGAGGGAAGTGGCCAGAACATATTGTTTTGCTTTTAAAAGATAAATCAACATGCATGGGAAAGGAGCAGAGGGTCAGCGGGAGGGTAATCTAGTTAAAGGTGGAATAATATTAGCCTGACTGCCCAGCTATGCATCCTTTCTGGAAACAGAACATGATACAGCTGCTCTGAGGCCCAGGCAGGAGATTCATAAGGCAGAAATCACAACAGCATATGTGCATTGCTTTACAGTTTGCAAAGGACTTTCACCTACTTTATCCCCATTGGGCCTCACAAAATATCCTGAGAAATGGGCAGGGCAAAGACGGTAATCTCATTTGTAGAAATGGGGACACCAGCGGGGCAAGATCACGTAATTAAGTAGAACCAGAATGGAGTCCCTGGTCGTCCAGCTTCTGCTGCACCGAGGAGTTTGTCTGACTTCTTACAGGTTGTAGGAGCGAGTACACCGCCCCTGAAGCCCCCTAGCATTCGGACCTTCTTGACCTATGGCTCTATTTTCCAAGGTTACAGTGTAAAAATAAGGAAAAGCCTAGACTCACATAGGAGAAAGAGCAATAGCTTAAAATCGACAACAATCTCAGCCAGGCCCTGGCTTGGAGCGATTATTCAATCACTTTCAATTTTATTTTCCTTGTTTGAAAAGTAGCCGTAACGATGGTTTCTGCAAAGGAGATAGGAATAAATAAGACAATGTGGGGATGGTGCCCAATTTAGCGTTCAAACCATGGTTAACTGTTACTGTTCCTACTATGATTACTAATGGTGATATGACAAAGATACGTGTGGACAAGTTTGGTGGGAATGGCTGCCATGGTAACAGGAGAAGCTTGGCATCCCCTGCTGTAGAGTAGGGCTTTCTCCAGCACTGATCCTATTAACAGGCAACATTCCTGTCTGTCCTGAGCAGTTTCCTCAAAGAAGAAAGAATCTAACTTTCCTGTGTGGCCTCTAATTTACCCGATAAGAAAACGTCAGAGACTTTGAAGGCAAAAAGTCAGAACAGCAGGGCCAGTAGGCTGGAGTGATGGTGACCCTAATACTCCTGAATGTCGTTGTGACATTCAGATGAGCCCAGTAATGAAAATGGTTTTGTCAGGGGAGATGCTGAGTTAAAAGTTAGCCACGGGATAAAATTAAATTGAGTCACTCATCAGCTATAGAAAATGTTCCCTGTCTCCTTTATTCTATGTTGAATCTGAATGTGGGTGGCAATAATCTCACATAGGTTCCTTCAAAAAGGATCTATTTTAGATAAATTAACACTAAAGATGTCTTTGCTGGCTTTTAATGCCATTCAGGTCTGATTACCACTCTAATGGACAATCAGAACTACTTTTAAGAAAGTAGTCATCAAGCCTATTTTCCTCTGCTATCATGTTGCCTTTAAAGTCCTGTAAAATTCTAGAAACAGAAGGTGACCCAGAAGGTTAATGGCCAGTCTAGTTTGTTCAAGAAAGATGGTAGGCTCTGTGAATATGAATAATTCCCCAAATTTCTAAAGAGAATTTGTGAGATGCATTTTGTTAGCAAATTTTGGAAAGTTCTATTGTATAACATTTGTATTAGGCAATTGACTTATAAATGCAAACTTCTGAGACTTCAAGCAAAAATAAAATCCAGTGTTGACTCAATGGAGGGGAGAATTTCTTTCAGTGTATAGCAAATCATCCTATTCTACGCTTGAAATATCATATGACTTTACTTGTCACTTATACCTCAAAGTTGGGGGGGAAACTTTTAAAACATATCCAGGCATAAGACATTAATAACACTTGAAATGTAAATGCGGCAAACCGAAATTTTCACTATTGACCCCTGTTTCTCCTTTTCTTCCTTCCATGGAAAGCTTTTCCTTCCTAGCGAGATGACTTTTGGCTTTTGTTTTTTTTTTTTGCAAACTTTCAAGGCCTGTGCTTTAGAACATCTGGGTTCATGGTGTCTTTATCCCTATAATCTTACCTTGGTTTTGATTTCTTTGGCTTTGTTAGGTTTGTTTGTTTGCTTTAATTGGACTTTCTACTACATCTCCTTAAAGTTGGGGTGTCTCCTTATCTTTGTGGGCACGACTTTTGCTAATTGACTTGTGGGTTCTGAGTCTGACCCATTATGGGTGCTCTGTCTACTGCAACGAACAAAAGGCAGGTCCTAGAGTCCAATAGGTCTAGTTGGAACCCAGGCTCCTAGCAACTGGCACCCTTTGGCAGATGACTCAGTACATCTCATCTACAGTGTGGAGGACTGATTGCATCAGGGAACCATTCTTAAGTCCACGCTCTGGCAACATTCTTGGAGAGATGACTTTGCTTTTTGTGCCCACTCTGACTCTGGGCCTTGCTAGGTGAACGTCTTGGGCTACCAGAATGCCAGCAGAAACTCAAAAAGTAACCTGCACTTTCCTACTTGGGTTTTTGCTCTCTGCCCTTGGCTCAGGGAGGACACACCTGAGGTAGCCTGTTGAAGACCGGAATGTGTGGATCCCATACACATTGCTCCGGATCTAGCTGAGGCTATCTTACAACAGCTCCCAGCCAGCCTACCACCAAACACAGGTGACTAGCTTACCTGCATTTGGCCATATACACTTGAGCAGGTACAGCTGAGGTGCGTGGGGGTGGGCGTGGGTGGGTGGGGCGGAAACCCAGGCCAGATCACCATGACATTGATTGCTCCTGAGTATGTAATTAGTGTTCTATGCCACTGAGATTTTGTGGACATTTGTTTGCAGGGTTCTTGCAGCAATAGATAATAGAACCACTCAAGTTTCTCATCTTTAATTAAGCAAAATATTTGGGAGTATCTCAAAAGTTACTGAGAAGGTTAAAAGATAAAATATATAGAAAATACTCTGGGCCCTGCCACAGAGTACACACCCAGGGAATGTTCCTTCTTACCATCTGGACGTGGGGGCTGCCATGACTCCTTCCATTCTTGACTTTGCCACGTTCTTCTCTAGGGGTAGATCCCTTCCTGTGAACTTATATTTCCTCTTCTTAGCAAGCAAATTATTTTCTTAAGCATGCCACATTGTGTGCCTTAATTCCAAGTATCTTATTCTGTCCTCTCAAAGATGATTAGGGTAAATTTTTATCTCTTCAATTATAAGTATAAACTTATATTCTATTATATGTAACTCTTCTATATCTCTTTATAGATTCTTGATCTTCTCCAATCTGTTCACTTCTTTTCTGTGCTATTTTAAAATTCTTTTTTTTTTCTTTTTTTATTGCAACATCTTTGCTTTTATTTCAGTTTTTACATCCTTTCACTTGGGCATGTGGAACCTGAGGCTTGCTCTTCTATTTTCTTGTTTCCAGCTCCTTACGATCAGAACACGAAATGTAAACATAAAGCAACCTCTGTTCGTTGTGTCTGGCCACCTGCTTCCAGCAGCAGAGGAACCTCTGGTGGTCAGGCTGTGGGTAACTTCAAGGACTGGGACTGGCGCCCAGGCACAGAAATTCACGTACAAAGCCATTGCAACACATGGGGATCAGCAACCATGAAGCCCACACATTTTTTTTTTTTTTCTCCAGGGACAGAAATAGAGTAATCTCAGGCTTGTATCAATTGTGAAATGTCTGAATTAGGTATGTGATTTACACATTTGCTTTTCTGGTGTGTCCTAACAACTCTGCTGGGTCAGAAGATAGATGTGGATGAGAGGTGAGGGTCAAGAAGTAATTGAAGGAGCTGAGGAGTGCCTAAAGTAGATGCCTTAACAGGGTGAGAAGTCATAGCTGCTAGCAAAGCAGGAAATAGAGGGAAAGGCAGATGTTCTGGTTCTTCTCAGTAGGAGTTATTCTCTTGTGGTATCTGTGGGTGTAAATTAGGTAAACCCACATAGAAATTTATTTTGATAACAATGACTCCAATACAGAGACAGGAAAATTGTTCCTGTTGATCTGTGGATCAAGCCACGGACATATATAATGAAGTTTAGAATTTTTAAAATACAAACCTGACCAAGGGCAACAAACCAGAAAATTGACTCATTCAGCTTCTCTCTTCTCTCAATGATGTCAGATATTTAGGTCTTACAAAATACCTTCGTGGGAAGTGGCACTTTACACATTGACTTCTTAGTCTTCTAATCAATAATTAGAATAGACCGATTTTCCGGTTTAGATTCATCTATTCAGTCTTCCAGCAAGGTGGTCTTTGTTAACTTCACCTTTGGGTATCAGGAATGTAAAATTCGGGGTGCCTGTGTGGCTCAGTTGGTTAAACATCTGCCTTGGTCTCAGGTCATGATCCCAGGTTCCTGGGATTGAGTCCCACATTGGGGTCCCTGCTCAGGGGGAGCCTGTTTCTCCCTCTCCCTCTGCTGCTCCCCCTGCTTGTGCTCTCTCTCTTTCTCTGTGTGTGTGTCAAATAATGAGCAAAATCTTAAAAAAAGAAGTAATGCAAAATTTGATAAAACACCTTGTACCTTGTCTATGTACATATCAAGGGGTAGTTGGGTTTAGGCATGTAAAAAAGTAAGCACAGCAAAGTATTCTAGGAGCTATGATAGAAACAAGGGTTTGGTGGGTGTCTAAAGAAGGGAGAGGCTCATTGGGAGGGCAGGGGCTTTCCCCACAGTGATGAGGGAACAGGTGCTGCAGGTGGATGTGGTTGGCTTCTCGGAAGAAGGACTGGTGTGAGCAAAGGTATAGAACCCATGGGGCAAGAAGCCTTGCAGGACAGCTGGAACTGGAACCTCACCAACATGTCACAAGAGAGTGATTAGAGGTAGGACTACAGAGACAAAACAGGGTAGCCAGAACACAGAGGGTTTTGTACACCACACAAAGGAGTTTGTCTCTGCCCTGCTCAGACTTGTGATTGGAAAGGTGACTTTCGTAGCAGGCAGAGAATGGGGTGGGGAGGAGTGAGTCAGCAAGCCAGGTGAGAGACCAATTCCTTAAGCAAGGGGTGGTGAGGAACTGGCTTAAGATGGTAGGCGAGTAAGTGCTCTTTCGTTACTCATTTGGATGAGTAACCAAGGACATCTGAAGTGTACGGCTGTGCTGGGTGCCGTAGGGTGTATGAAGATCATGACCCAGTCTCTGCCATCAGTGAGGCTGCAGACTGGCAGGGAAGACACTGTTACCACCACAAAGACGACATCGGGACAACGGACGAGGGAGAGGAGAGAAGTAGTATGAACAGTTAAAAGGACTCAGGAGAAAGCGAACACATGCTGTTGGGTCAACCATAGAATGATTTGTGAATAGTGTAGGATTTCATACTGTCCTTGTAAAACAGCCTTTTTTTCAGGGAAAATTGTGGAGGAGGACTCACCAACTGAGGTGACAGCTGAGTAGAAGGCATCGGGCCATATGCACAGACCATTTCTGATGAGCAATCAGCAGCCATGTTGGTGCTTGTAGAGGAGATGTGTGAAACGAGGCTGGAAAGGGAGGTGGTACCATATGGTGGAGACCCTGAAAGGCAAGGGTGAGCAATTGATACGTAACTGAGCTTCTGATAGGGAGGAGCTGATGGTTCTGATAAAAAAAAAAAAAAAAAAAAAAAAAAAAAGCATAATGTGAGTTACTCTGAGAAAGCTTTATCCGATGTCATTGGCTAGGATGGATTAAAGGTCGGGAATTAGTGTGAGGGAATGAAGACCAGCACCAGGGGGAGAAACTGGAAATGAGAGACTTGGGATTTGAAGTCAATGTCGTGTATTTTAGTGATTGTTTGGAGGTGGAGGCTGAAGTAGACATGGATGGTAGAGAGGTTTCGAGTGTGAATGACTGAGGTAAATTAGATCCACTGATACAAATTAGGAATTAAAGTGGAGATGTTCGGGGGGAGACTTCCTGGAGGAAAGCCAAATAGAGTTTTAGGAGCTGGCAGGATATCCAGTCAGAATTCAATGGTTCTCAAGTGGGGCCATTTAATACACATCCCCTGAGGATATTTTGGAATGCCTGGGAACATTTTGGTTGTCACAACTGGGAGCAGGGGGTGCTCCTGGAATCTGGTGGGTAAACATCCCTACAGTGCACCGGCTACGTCCCCAGCCCCCCATACAAAGTTCCCTCATCCAAGATGCTGTTAGAACTGAGGTTGAGAAAGTCTGAACTAGTAGAAAAATAGATATGTTAGCAAGAACATATAGATTTCAGAAGTTGCTGTCTCAAAACAGAATATAAATTATTTTGCCTATAGACCCAGGAGACAGAAGAATTTGACCTCAGAGGGAGTTCTGCCCTTGACAACTGTACTTTTCAAGAGGTAGAAGGCAAAAAAGGGACCCAGAGGGCAGCCAGAGCCAGGTGCATCAGAGAAATGTGACCCTAGCAGGCTATTGTGGTGGCACAGACCTCAGGACCGGCAGCAGGGTGGAGCAGAAAATGCACAGGACCCAGGAGTCGGGCAGAACGGGATCTCCTGTAGCCACCTCCTGGTGGTGCCAACTTGGACAAGTCAACTCAACCTCTCTGTTTCAGCTTCCCCATCTACAAACAGCAGCGAAGATACTCACCTGGTGGAGCTGTGAAGATTAGACCTTGTTCATAGAAGGTTTCTGGAAATGACTTGCCGTTTAGTATACACTCAATAAATGATCATTCCAAAGGGGGGGGGGGACAGTCAGCTGGTGAGTAGATGGCTGTATTGGAGAAAATAGGGGATTAAAATAGCACTGGAGATTTGGAATGTGTACGGTAGACATAAAGTTAGGTGTGCACTAAACTGAGAGTCTTAAATACAGACAAAGTCTAATGAGCGCTGTGGCTTTCTTTGGAAGTTGGGGTTTCTGGGCCATAGAATTTCCAGAATTTAGTTCTATTAGGTGCTTGCAGGTGTAACTCTGATGCTCAACCAGAGTCAACTAGAACATTTTGCTGGATGTGTGAAAGAAAAACACCAGATCTTGTGCCCAGAGTTGCAGTAGAAGACACATAAACACAAACAAGTGGTGATCCAAAATCCTCCCTCCTGTGAAAATCTAGGTTTAGCCAAGAAATGGCACATACGGAGAAGCTGAAGCTCTGGGAGGTAGTGGTGGGAGACAGAGCGGAGGAAATGGGATTAATGAGAGAAGTTCTGAGTAATTTCATGTTAATCACTTATGGGATTTAATATTTTAGCTGTTGAAGAAGTAACCCATGTACATGGTTTAAAAATGAAAATATCACAGGAGAGTAAATGATAAAATCAAGTCAACTGTCTTCCATAGTTTGCCTTCACTTGAAGCAACTTTCACTGGACACTGTTTCATTATAGAAAATTTCTATGAATGTACAGATGTTTTCACCAATTCATCCTATCGGTTCTTCTCCTCTGGGGAAACATAATGCACTAGTATCTATTATGTAACTAATCGTTTAAAAAAATGCTCATGGGAGCATTCTTTATATATTCTTTTTTATTTCTGCCTTGCCCTCAGCTGTATTAGCATGTTTCATACAGCTGTACAAGGACGTGTGTGGACGAAACCCTTCAACTACATGGTAGAATTGATGAGACAGCAGGTAGAAGCAGACTACATCGTGATAGCAATTGCTAAATTGTTCTCCAAAAGTGCATACCCATTTATAAAACTGGCAGCAGGGCATAAAAGGGTTTGTTTTTCTATATTCTTGCCACCCTTTATCATTGTAAGGTGAACAATAGAATCTCATTGCTTTTGAGACTTACATTTCTTTATGTGTGAAAATTTCAATTCAAAATCACCAGTTTACTCTGTGTGCATTGATGTAAACTGGGTGTCTGTTTTTTCCTTGCATGGCAAAAACTTTTGCAGTGTTTTAATGATACAGGGAACTCTAGTGCTAATGCAGATTTAGATAAAATGGAACAGGCAATTGGCTTTGATTCCTTGAGTCCTTCACCTCCAGAGCTGCTGGGTCTATCAGTCACTGGATTAATCTTGTAATAACATGACTTTGCACTTGATGTGATTGCAGTTCTGGAACCTACTGAGAGCATTAGGATAGGAATTTATTGTTCAAAATTAAGCATAAAGTTAAGTATAGGATTTTATTAAATGAAAATTTAGATACTACTAAATTTTTAAAATGAAGACACCATTTACTATAGCATCAAATATATCACATAGGAATAAATCCAACAACAGAACTGAGAGTTGAAAGTTGTTTATAGAAGAAATAATAAAGCTTCATTGACAGACATTAATGATGACTTACTTACCTGGGAAGATAGTCCATATCTGTACAGCTTAGATAGGCTCAGTGTTTCAAAGATATTAAATTTTCCAGATTGAATGACACATTCAATGTAGTCCAATGAAAACCCAGACATGTTTTCAGTAGAACTTAATAAGCCAAATCTAAAATTTGTATAAAACTGCAAAAGGCTAAGAATAGCTAAGCTATTCAAAATACAGAAGAACCAAGTGAGAGGATAAATTTAATAAATATCATGAATTATTATAAGACTGCAGCAATGAAGACAATGTAGGATTGGGCTAGGGATATAGAATTAGGTCAGTGGAAAAAAACATATACACACCAAGAAGTGACACGGCAGAAATAGAAGACAACTAGATTTTCAGCAAGTAGTGTTGAGAAAATCGTTTGTTTGTATGAAGAAAAATAATATTCACACAGTTCAACCCAGCCAAAATCAATCCCAGTTGTATAAAATACATAAATGTAATAAAAAACTGGAAAACCCTCAGAATATGATATTGGAGCATATCTTCACGGTTTCAAAACAGGAGATTATTTTTTTAATATTCTTTTTTTTTTAAGATTTTATTTATTTATTTGATGGAGAGAGATCACAAGTAGGCAGAGAGGCAGGCAGAGAGAGAGAGAGAGGGAAGCAGGCTCCGGGCTGAGCAGAGAGCCCAATGCGGGGCTTGATCCCAGGACCTTGAGATCATGACCTGAGCCAAAGGCAGAGGCTTTAAACCACTGAGTCACCCAGGCATCCCTATTTTCTTAATAATCTTAATCATTAAGAAACAGGTTGATTAAAAAGTAACTACATCATAAATTCAGATTTATTGTTTACCAAAACTCTGTAAGAAAAGATTAATATGTAGTGAGAGATGATTACATATATATATTTTTATATATATAAAATCTCAATGTCCACTTCTTCCAAACCCACATCCATATTTGTATATCCAAGAAAGATTCTGTGTATCAAAGTTGCAAGCCGTATCAATGAGAGAAGGGTAACAATAGAAAAAGGCATAGAAATATAAATGAGTTCCTCATAAAAGAAGAACATCTCAAGTGTCAACAAATGTCAAATTAACAAGAGCTCTTTTTAATTACTTATAGGACAGAGAAGCATGTATTGGAACCTATTGTTTGATGTAGCGATTTCCCACAAATGTATTCATTGAAAACAACACAGATTTATTCTCCTATAGTTCTGGAGGCCAGAAATCCAAAATCAGTTCCAATGGGTTAAAGTCGAGGTGTTGGCAGCATCGGTTCCTTCTGGAGTCTCTAGGGTTGGCTTATTTTTCTTAGGTCTTCTATTTACATTTTAGATGCATAATTTTATTAATAAAAACAGTACGTAGACTCAAGGGAGTGGCTGAAGAAACTGAGTAGGTTATTAAAAGCCAAGCAGTCAAAGTATAGGAAACCATTTTGATAGAGTTATGTAGGAACACAAATGAGAGGTTTTGTGGTTTGTAGGTTATAAGAATACAGACATTCTTTATCCTTATCTTCCTTTCAGGGGAAATCAGCCAGATAACCCAGGAGGAGGTTTCACCTGTGGCGTCCCCAAGTAAAACCAGTTTTTCATTTGGTTTCACAAGGAAGTGCTGATCACTTCACTGCTCTTGCCAAGCAGGCATAGTTAAATATGGCGTGATGTTGCTGGGTTTTCAGTGATAAATCCATTATAGGTTATAGTAAAAGTCACATCGAGGGGGGTCTGAGGGAAACCGCAATTCACAGACATCGCAAGAAAGCTAACCTCAGTCATTTCAATCGGTGTGATTGGTGAGGTACCTCCTGAGAGTGTGTGATGACCCACACATGAAGATGTCATTAGAGAGACAAGAGATTTGCTTCTCAGAGCGCGGCCTGGTGAGTCAAGAGAGCTGGGCGCCTAACACAATCCTAAATCGACCCGCAAGCGTTGCCCGTGTTTTCGGCTGGAGAAGACGGTGCTGCCTGACCCCCTGGCATGGCCCCTTAATTTCACTATAAGCTCCCTGGTTCTCCTCAGCTGGTCAGCTTCACAGTTGGCATGGAGCTTAAACTGGTTACCCCCAAACCTCCGCTGCTCCTCTCTTCTGAGGTTAGACACACACAGTGGGCCTCTGGCTGTTTCAGTTTCTTCAGTAAAGGAGGTGTGTGACTGCCGAGTGGCAGAGTCAGAGGGCATGTGCCCGCCCGACACAACCGATGAGACTCAACCACTAACACGGGGACAGAGCGAAGTGAAAATACAGCCTAGTTAGGAAACACAGGAAAAACGCATAGTTTTTGCTGAGGCTTGTTTCCCAGTCTAACGATCTTGTGTTCAAATTCCATGTAGAAAAGTGGGGGGATTTGGGCCCAGATATTCTAAACTTTCCATTCAGGTGGGAATGGCCCTCTATGCCATTATCAGGAATGTGTTGGTTTTGGCTTGGAAGTCCTCTTAGGTCAGAGCCAAGGAATTTGGAATGACAAACCCACTCTGCAGGAGAGAGGGAGTCACCGATTTCAAAATCTTCCTGAGACCTGAGACCAACTGTAACAAGATTTCAGAAAGCCAGTTATCCATGGGGCACTAACAATGTACTCAGAGGAGTTACTTTCCTTTGTCAAGATCTATTGTTGAACTTAATAGTCGATCGGTTATTGGAAGAGTCATTTCGTTATTGTTTTGCCACAGTATTTAAAATACTTGAAGCTTTGGGAATAGCTAAAAATAAATAAAATGCCAGCAGTCATCCACCTAATCAGGTTGTAGAAAGGTAGGTAAACCCAGATTCTACAAACTGGGGAACTGCAGTCATCTACAAATTGGAAATGAATTGGCAAGTGTAGTTCAGTTGTTGGGGGAGGATAATATCCCAATGTTTGATATAAATAAAACATGCAGGATGCACATAAGCAGGGCCATGTTTAATGCCAGGGTATATAGATAACCGAAGGCTGGTTGTTTCACTGAATCTCCCAGTGTTGGCACATGCAATTTCTGTCTTGCTCCTTGCCTTGAATTTACATAACGGAACTCTTGTTGTTGTTGGTTTTTTGTTTTTGCAAGAGGAGACTCAGACCTAATCTGTGCTTATCTTAAAAAAAAAAAAAAAAAAAGCATCCAGTATTAACTTAAAGTTTACTATGGATATGTGGACATTGCCTCCCTTGGGGTGTGTGTGTGTGTGTGTGAGATATCCTATAACAAGTGTGTTTGGACAGAGTAGATGATTTCTAGGATCCAATTTGATATGCATGCAGTGTTTCTTTTTTTGTTTTTATTTTGTTGTTGTTTTTGTTTGTTTGTTTGTTTGTTTAATCCTAGCCTGATGACCAGTCCTTGTGGGGCAACTGGCAATTTTCAGGGGTCTGTAGATGACTACGTGTCTAGATATTTATCCTGTGCAGCAAGTTTAATCTGAGAAATAAGAAATCGAAAAACTCTTACATAAGGTGACCCACAGGGCTGACAGGTAGCAGTCCCTGCTCCTGAATCCAGGCCAGTCCTCCATAACGCCACCAGTTAGGATCTTTTATGAAGCATCTCCTATGTGCGCATCACTACAACTATCCATTTAGGGACCCTAAATATACATTTCTATGCCAGCCCCAGACTTCCCTCCTTCACACATGTCTATTAGCCGAAGGAATAGGTCCCTGCCTTCCTGTTTTCTCTGTGTCCTCATGTGTGAGACCTGGGGACTGACTTGACTTTTTGTGGGTTGGCCAAAAGGAAGAAAAACTGCCTCAAACACCATTTACTTGAACTAGACAGTGTTGTCTGCTTGCTGTGGAGTGGTCCACATCAGACATGTGTGTGCGTCCCACAGGCTCACCCTGAACCCAGGCTCTCCTGGGTCTCCTTAGCTCAGTGTCTAGTCCAGGAAAGGTCTGACCTGCTGGTGAGGTACTGTGTAGATGGGGTCCCTATCCTTGGCCAAGCTTGCTCCTGTCTTTGTTCAGAGGCAGAGGGCAGTTTGTGGTTTCTACAGAAATGACACCTAAAATCCACACAGCTCATATGCAGCAAAGCCAAGACTGCACCTTTGTAGCGCACGGCTTTGGAGCCCAGATTTCTTGTACGGCACATCTCTACCTTCCATGATTCTCACTTAGCACCCCGCTGCCCCGGAAGTTTCTGGGAGGAGGCTGAATGTGGTTGTACGGGGTGGGTGGCAGGGCAGGTGCCGCTGGGGTCATGGAAACGCGCCCTGGGAAACTCCACCAATTTTCCACTGGTTTGTTCTGAATACACTTCTCAGACCTTCCTTCCTCTGCAGTGAGTGTCCATACTGCCGGCCGACGTCTGCGCTTGAGCCCTCATCACAGACCTGCTGGCTATCGTGTACCTTCATCTTAGCAGGACGGAGAAGGTCCTGGAAGTCCAAGAGTGGAGGAAATGGGACAGATGACTCGGGGACAGGATGGGGCAGAGCAGCGGGTATGTCTGGCGTCAGAGAAAAGAGGGCATCCAGGGAAGCCTCCCGAATGAGCTTTCTCTCCCTCAGAATTTCCCCAAGGGAATCTTGTTCTCTGTGCTTGGGTGGCACGAGGGGCCAGCCTGCCCTGTGTTGGCCTCTTGTGGTCGCAATTCCAGAATTAGTTGCCAGATTCAGAAAAGAACAAAGGAAACAGCTCCCAAATTTAACAAGGAATTAGAAACTGATGCTGCTGCCTTTATGTTACTTTCATAAACTAATGATCTTGCAGAAGTCCTAAAATTACTTTTTTCTCTTCTTTTTAAGTCCCCAAATGAAATGCTCTTAAAAAAAAAAAAATCTATTTTCCTGTCAGGTTTTTTTTTCTTCTATTGACTTTTAAAAAAATCTTTTGGTTCACAAGACATAAGAACTTATTGTCTAACTGCTCCAAAATTTTCTCAGTCATTTTAAATAAAGATTATAGATGATATTAAGATGATATCTTGGTCAGTCATCTTTGACACATACAATTTTACTTACAGTTAGCAAAACTCTCTGTCAGGACTCTGTCCCATTAATCTACCCGTGCACACATGAGCTGTTTGGAGTGAAAATAATTATTTGATCTCCAATTTTTAAACTTCTAATATATTCATGTAATGTCAGTCCATTATCCAAATGCCATTTATTTATATGTTTGAGTCTTCATCTTAAAAAAAAGTAATTTGAAGCTGGTCTGAATACCTAGAATTCATTCCGGATTTTCTTCAAAGCTTTTAAGACTTAATAGTGAAGCTTGTATTTCATGAGAGCCCACCCAAGGTGTTAGCAAAGATGGACTCTCTGATATAGTGTAGTTTTTCAAGACCTGTTATATTATCCTTTTCTGCTAGACTCTATAAATATTTCAGTGCATGTCCAAATAGAACACCAGTTGAGTAAAAACCATTGGTTTGACCTAATGTGATATTATTTCTTATGAAATAATATTTGGTGTGAAAAATGCATGATCAATGCAGTTAATACTTCAAATACCTTTTATATGACAGCCAAGCAAAACTTAATTCAAGTTTATAATAAAAGCTTAAAATACCATCTATTTTATTCTGATCGTTTTTGGGTACAGTGTGTGTCAGCGACATATCTATATGGAAAATGTTCTGTAAGCCAATTGTATTTTACTACTGAGCTATATGGTTTGAAAAGCAATAGAGTGGGAATAAAATATTTAAGAAGATGTGAAATAGGTATTAATGTTCTTTTTTGACTGGAAGCCTTGATTGCTGCTTTTATAAGATTTGCATTTTATATAGCATTAATTGGTTACTGTAAAGGCAGAATAGTTAATAAAACCTTTTAATCCATAGTGCCAGAATGGAGAGCTTGAATTTTGCAAAAGTATGGTGAGATTTTTATTGGACCGGGATAGAAGATGACTGGAGGGTTGGCTGAGTGTGGCACAGAGGAGACAGTCATCTGTGTCCTCTAATTAGATTAATTAATCCCTGCGTTGTGCAGGAACTCTACCTTTTCATCTACCCTGGCTAGACATTTAGTTATCAACCTTTAGGATGCTCTCTCCTGTCAATACGTTGTTCCCTTTGTGTGAATTATGCCTTTGTTAATTTTGCCCTAACACAAATTCACTTAGCCACCTCCTCTTTCTCCTTGGTTGCCGAATAGGAGATAGGCTGGGAGGGGGTGGTGGGGAGAAGGATGTGCACCCACACTGCGCCCAGTCCTCTACCTCAAGGACTCTGAGTAGCCAAACACCAGCATGCAGTCTCCCAGTAACTGGGGAGGAGAATAGAGATGGGCCTCCCGTAGAGTGACTGCCCAATTCTAAGAACCGAACATGATTTCCCAATCATTCTCCGGGTTTAATATTTTCTTGCAGAACTGTCCTGGAGACTGGGATTGCATATTCCAAAACATCTGTGCGTTTTGTGGTACCTAAAAACAGAAGCATTTGGTATCTCAAACACCAGATTTTATACTTTAAAATCTGATACATGAGAGTTTTTTTTTTTTTTTCCCAAAACTTAACAAAACAAAAACAAAAACTCAACAGTGAACACAACAGAGAAACAAAGAAATTGCCAAACATCAAAGGAATTTGTTTTTGGTAACACAGGAGAAATAAGGAGTAGAAAAACAATCTTACAGAATTTTTGCCCTACCTAATTTAGTTCTTATAAATCATTTTTTTCCCCTATTGAAAGAGCAGAATGCAGTGAAGGTTTCTCAACTCTTGTTCTAGAGATTTATTGCTAGGAAGATTTCTCCTCTCTCCTGATTTAGTGTCTGGGTGGTGGCGTCCAGCCCCCGCTCCCAGGAAAAGGAATCCCTTGACAAGCCCAGACCATCCTGGCCCCTTGGCAGCCTTCCAGTAACAGAGTCAGGCAAATGCATGGGGGAAGCCTGCTGAGCTTTGGGGGAGTCCCTCATGTCCCTCTGTCCTTCCTTGCCCACGCAGACTTACCTGGTCAGGCCACTCTGTATCTCCTGAGCTCTGTTTGCAAGGCTGCTGAAGCCACAGGGAGAGATCACCAGGAGAGAATGAAGGTACCTGGGAGCTGGCTGGGAATAGAGGGTAGGACAAGCTGCAGCCTGTTCCGTGCAGGTTTTTGCAAACGGAGTTGGGCAGCCTTCCACGTGGGGATTAAGGGGCAACTCTTTCAGGTGAGTAAACTATGTGGGAGTAAATTCCAGGCTGCTTTCAGATTGCCGAAACATTTTCAGGTTCCTGCTGTTTCCTTTGATTCGTTTCTCCCTGGGGACCCCAGAGATACGAAACAGTATGAAACTGCCCGTTTTCCTATGTTCTGGGATTACATCCCGCAGGATGAGAGCCCAGCCAAGGTTTGTCCAGGCCCTGTGTCTGCTCCCCCAAATCCAGCCTCACTGTGTAATAGCTGCTCTGATTAGGAAGGCTTTCGATAAAACCGAGCGTTCCAGGAACCCTGAGGCAGCCTGGACCTTGCAAAGAATTGCGGCTTGTTTATCCGAAGTGAGACACTGATCCCAGTGACTTCAGAGTCCTACGTAATTCACAGGACCCTCCCTGGCTCCCCTAGCCTTTCTATCCTATTCCAAACCTCCCCCCTCCCCCGCCACCACCCCATGTGGCGTCAGCCTCAGGCCTGCTGGAATTATCCCTGACTTTGCTCATATATGAAATTTATTCCTCCCATGAAGAGTTTTATTTATCTTACTACTTAGCTATTTCCTAGGATTGAGGTAGTCATTTACTTTACAGTAAGCTGTGAAACTTTGTATTATTTTCATCAACACATTAAACATAGACATCTAGATTTTATGAATCTCTAATTGGAAATGAATTCCTAAAATTCTTGAAACCATCTGAAGCGATGGCAGTTGGCTATCCCTAACACCTAAGTTCTCTGTCTACACGGAGACTTGTACGTGGTGATTTGGATGTGACCTTGAATTTTCTTCCATGTGGAGTGGGCCCAGTAGATGGCTCAGTGTTAACGGGTCTAAAGCTCTCAGAAAAGTATCTGCCATGTAGTAAACACTCATTCAGACTTAGTCATTATTTTTTTCCTCACATTTCAGAGTTTGATAGTCAAGACTGAGCTGGACTTCTCCAGATTCTTTGAAGTCACCAGACAGGAGGCAGGGGAAATGACCATCAGACTAGCTTCTCTACCTCTTTCCTAAGACCACTGCTAAATCACCCTCTTAAATCTGTTAATGCACATGTTCCAGCAGAAAAGAGAGAAAAACTCTGCTTCCCACTTGCTGGGAGCTCATTCTGAGGACCAGTTTCCATCTGGGAGCATGGATAGCCTTGGTCTGTGAACTTCATGATTTGTTTGCGCTGGGATTCATGAAGCAACCACTGGAAGCCGTCCATAGTAACTCAGGCCACCTCATCCTTAGAACCAACTCTCAGAGAAGATCAGGCTGGAGATGTCCCTCCCAGCCAACTGTCAGATCATTGCACTTGAAAAACAGTAGAAGTGTCTCCACATACAAAATATGGAAACATGTTTTCATATAAATTTTGACTCTTTTCAAGCCATTTATCTGCAATAACTGTGGAAATGTGTTTTCATATAAATTTTGACTCTTTTCAAGACATTTATCTGCAATATCTGGATGTTGTAATAATACAGGTGTAATAATACAGGTGCCTCTTCTCCATGTTTTCTGGGATGACTTCTTGCCCCCTTTCTCCTCCAGGGCAAGATAATTTCTCATCCAAAGTGGACTCATTCAGGCTTCCACCATAACCTTCCCTCAAAACAGGATAAAATACTACCATTAGGTAAGGTCTGGCTTCTTACGTACTGTGGAATCCAACTTGTTATTGTTTGTTTGTTTGTTTGTTTGTTTTTGTTTTGGGATTTTTTTTAAAGATTTTATTTATTTATTTACAGACAGAGATCACAAGTAGGCAGAGAGGCAGGCAGAGAGAGAGAGAGAGAGGAAGGGACACAAGCTCCTTGCTGAGCAGAGGGCCAAATGTGGGGCTCGATCCCAGGACCCCAAGATCATGACTTGAGCCAAAGGCAGAGGCTCTAACCCACTGAGCCACCCAGGCACCCCTCCAACTTAGTTTTTGCTGGAAGAGTACACATACGTGCACACACATCACTACTGTATTCTGTCCATGTTACCACTGCTAATGTTCATGAATGAGCTTATCCATTTCACTTGCTCTGATTATTTCGAAGGTTAATGATCCCTTCATAAAAACACAGAACAGTGCGGCTGGAAGTTTAGTTCATCTTAACTTGTTATATATTGTGACCTTGAGAAGGAGAGAACAAGAGTAGGTTATTTGTAAGTTGCTGCATGGAGTCTCAAACACTTATGTTGTTTGCTTATGCACAGGCTTGTTCATCACTTTTTTCTGCATGATGGGGACAATGAAAGGTTTCTGTCCTCCTGAGAGTCTAGATGTTGCCCAGTGGGCAAGCACCATCCTTCATGAGAGTTCTCACGGTACTGTGTATATATAGGGATGAAGAAAACTGAGAAGCATGGTTTTTCTGTGCTAAGGAGTCTACTCCATGGGAGGAACTGGAGAAGTCTCTTCTCTGGTCCAACCATCTTGCTCAAGGTTTATCTGTGAAGAGGTAGAAGTTGATATGGTAGCCCTACTCTTCAGATTCTGTTTGGAACCATGACTTAAAGAATATGTATCCTGCAGTGGCTTTGGAAACATCGTGAATAGGGACCTTGGGAACATGTCATGGATGAAGGACACTTCCTCTGCCCTCCCTTCTCTGTTCCCTTTCACTTTTCTACCCCTTGTTTCATTGTCACATTCTCAGGGTACACTGACATGCTACACACTTGACATAAAGACCTCTTCTGCTCCAAATGCCCTGATCATTTTCCCAAGGTGGAGAAGAAAAGACCCATTAATTAATTTGAATACTGATCCTCCAAATGCTGTTAGTCCTGTGTCTCAACCTCTTTATACAAATAACCACATCAGTGTATATCCTAACACTAAGTGGCTGTAACCGTTGAGTGTATTTCTGTCTTCGTCCATGTAGGCTGCTGTAACAGAAGAGTCGCAGTCTGGAGGGCTTATGAACAACAGATTTACTTGTCAGTTCTGATGGGTGCAAGCCCAGGATCAAGGCACTGGGGGACCCAGTGTCCAGTAAGGATTCTTCCTGGTTCATAGACAGCCATCTCCTTGCTTTGTCCTTACTTAGTATGAGGCGAGGAACTCTCCAGGGCCTCATCATAAGGGCACAGATGCCATTCAGTAGGGTTTCATGCTTATGACCTAACCACCTCCAAAGGTCCCACCTCCAAATACCATCACCCTGAGGATGGGGCTTCAATACAAATTTTTAGTCTAATAGCAGCTGCTTTCTGCACAATGTAGTGATTGACCAGGGTATTTATTCTGCCTTCACTTATAAGCTATGTGTGTGACCCTGAGCCAGCAGCTTGACCTCTTTGGGCCTCATTTCCCATGCCTGTGAAATGGGAAGAATCACAGAACCTATTATATATATATTTTACAAGGTTTACATGAGATCCATGGAACGTATTTTGCATTGTGCTGGCACGTAGCAAACCCTCAGATGATTATTTTTATTTGATCTTAACTGTTAATTCTCCTCCATTTTCTCTTCCCTTGAGCAGGCGTCAAAATCCAAATGTGGTGATAAATACACAGCAGTTTGGGGGCACCTGGGAGGCCCCGTGGGTTGAGCACCTGACTCTTGGTTTCTGCTCAGGTCATGATCTCGGGGACATGAGATCGAGCCTCTTGTCAGACTCCACGCTCAGCAGGGAGTCTGCTTGAGATTGTCTCTCTCCCTCTAACCTTCTCCGCACTCCCTCGCATGTGTACTCATGCTAGCTCTCTCTCTAAAATAAATAAATTATGTAGCCATTTCTTTAAGAAAATAGAAGCATTATGTCCGTCATGGATAGGATATGGAGCTGTACTGCCAGCCTGCTGTTGAGGAAGTGGAGCATTTCTGAGAGCAGTTCCTTCTCGCTGGCATCACCTCCACCTGCTACTGTTCAAGAAGGATGGTCAGAAAAGAGAAGGGCGGCAGCCATGGCAGACCCAGTTCTCACAGTAGAGAGAACACTAAGTGTTTGAGGGCCTGGCTGTAGTCTGTGTGGCTTCGGGTGCGTGTGTGCATGTGTGTGTGTGAGCAGGGGTCGGGGTGCGGGAAGCAGAGAGAGAAGAGGAGAGAGAGGATCCTAAGCAGGTTCCACACGCAGCGTAGAGCCCCACATGGGGCTCGATCTCAGGTCCCTGAGATCCTGCATCGTCTGTGGTCTTAAGAAAAACAACTTCCCCTCAGTTTTGTAGCTCTAAGAAAACGGAGATAATGTCTTAACCCGCCATTTCCCCACTGTTGTTGTGAATCTCAGAGGCGCTGGTCTTCTGAGCGACGTGCAAGATCTCTGTATGTAAATTACGGTGTTTCCTTCTGTTTCTGCTGAGCTGTGGGATCCAGAAGGTGGAAATAAATGTTTTCCCCTTTCAAATCTAGTGAGGCATGTTGCTAAGGTTCTATGTGTAGAGAAAAGTAGAGATAAGTTCAGGCTTCTACCACTTTTTTAAAAATCTGAAACAAAATTCCCTCTTAGGGAAAGTTATTGTCCCCCTTACAGAAATGTATTCATACATGCATTTATGTAGAACAAAAGCTTTGGGGTACCTGGGTGGCTCAGTCGGTTGAGGGTTCTCCTCTTGATTTTTGTTGTGATCCCTGCGTCCTGGGATCACGCCCCTCGTCTGGCCCCACATTCAGCACGGAGTCTGCTTGAGATTCTCTCTTCCCCTGCCCCTCCCCCAACCTGTGCACAGGCACACACACAGGTGGACACAGGCGTGCGTGCACGTGCGTGGTCTCTCCGATCTTAAAAAAGCAACAAAATTTTGATCCCTGTCTCTGAATTTCAGAAAAGTCTCAAATTACAAGTTAATACTAAATATTTTTCTCCGTTGTAATTTTTCTTTTTCTACATAAGGCCAATTTGCACCGAGCACTTAGCAAGCACTTGGACACATTTGCTTCCTGTACCAAATGTCAGGACGACGAGCACTTGCCTTTGTCAGGCTTCCCCGAGCCTCGGAGCTGGGGCAGACCGCAGTGGCTTCCTGTCACGCCTGGGGTCTCCTGAGCACCTTCTCCAGGGCTGTTCTTGGCTCTCTACAGGCAGTTTGGGACAAGCTTGCTGAACAGAGGCCTTCAATCCATCCACGATGCGTTGCCACCGGCAGAGCAGGGTGAGTGCCAATGGGGCCCCGTGGACAGTGAGCAGGGGCGGCAAAGTATCACGCCAGGCAAATGTTGTCCTACTGCTGTGAAGCTGCTTCGCCCCTCCGTTCTAGAACGACGCTGCCTCTCTTCTCAGCCACCTGACCATCCGCTTTTCAATGGACACTGACTCACAGACACTAAATCCCTCCAAAGGACAATTAAAAACAAGGCTGGAAACCTGGAGCAACGGGTCATCGGCTAAGCTACCTCCAGGCTTCTTGCCTGATTTTCCCTCGTTCTGCTGAATTTCTCCAGGATTCTGGGAGTAGAGGAGGAAAAGGCATTTTTTCAAGGCAGGCGTCACGAGTGTGCCACAAACAGGTAATGGCAGGAGCGTTCATGTTGACACCTGTAAAAATCTCACTTGGATGTTTCCACATTTATATTTCATGCGGTAAAGCTTTTTAGCCGTAGGGAGACAGTCAGAGCTGATCTGTCCTGAGGCAGTGATAGGACTACTTTTACCGCACGACAGACTTTCTTAGCGTGATTTTTGGGGACAGCTCTGACCAGCGGCTCGAGGACCGCATGGATATTTATGTCGGGTGCGGGCACTGTGAATTAAATAATTCCATGGCAATAGGTGTCGCAAAGCTGCTTTCCTTTTGGATGTTTTGCTCTTGGAAATATCAAACATCTGCCCCCGGCAAGAGGCTAAATAGCGGCAATCTTCTAGCTCGTTCGTATTTTTGGCTTTCGGTGCCGGAGGCATTTGAACACCCATGTCGGAGGCTGGATTCTCCTGGAGACTGGGGAACGTAGGAGAGCCAAGCTGTTTTAGATCAATTGCTCCCCATGCTTAAAGGGCTAGTAAAAACAGGTTATAATGTTTACATGACTTTTTATGGGTCAGAGTTTATTACAGTTCTAGTCTATGGCCTACAGCGGAGGAACATTTACAAGATTTCGCTGTATTTGACAGTTCTGTTTCAGTGTATCTGGTAAGGGGAAGTTTCTTTTTTCCCCCTTCTTTTCATTCTCTCTCTTGCTCTCCCTTTAATTTTTTTTTTTTTCTCCTTTCAAGCAGAGTGAGATTGTAAGGTTCTATAATTTCCAGCAGTCTTTCTTGGAAGGCTGTCAATCGAGTTAGACTCAAGGCGCTGTTGGATGAGCCAGAGGAACCTGACAGTTTCAAATGGCTTTTGGTCTTCCTTTAGGGGGGCCTATGAATGATATTCACAGGCAGAAGGGGCCTATTTTACCAAGAGACTTCCGAGTTCACATGAATGCTGCTGAGTTTTCTCTTGTCCGCATTAGTCAGCAGAGCCCAGACTGGGGAGGTCCGGATGTCTATGTCATCTGTCAGGCAAATTTGCTGATCTTTCTAGCATAGGCTTCATGATCCCAACTCACAAGGTCTTCAAAGCATTAAAAAAGGTACTGTGCATGAGTTACCACATGGGGATGGTGGCTTTATTCATCTCAGTAATCAACCATTGTTGAGCCCCTACTAGGGCGCATGGGTGGCTCTGTCCGTTAAGCCTCTGACTCTTTCCTGTGGCTCAGGCTGTGCTCTCACGGGTCATGAGATTGAGTCCTTCTTGGGGTCTCTGTGCTCAGTGGGGAGTCTGCTTGAGAGTCTCCCACTGTGCATCGCCCCACTCGCTTCCTCTCTACAAATGAATCCTTACCTAACACCTGTTATGTGTTGGATACTGCTACGAGTCTTGAAGCTGGGGAATGGGAGCTATGTTCTTGTTTTCAAGTTCTACTGAGGGAGAAAGACGAGAGACAAACACAGGAGAACCCAAGGTCCAGTGCTACAAAGAAAAAGCAAGAAGAGTAAGTGGGACAGACAGTCTTGGTGTGGGTGCTGCCACCTCAGACCTGTCAAGAAAAGTTCTATGATGAGATGACAGTTGAACAGAAAAAGGAACTTAGTGGCCAACTAAGCCTTGAAGCTGTTCAAGGCAGAGCATTCTATTCCGGACAAGGGGTTGAGAAGTGCAAAGGCCCTGAGGCAAGAGATGGAGTGAGTTCCTTGTGTTGAGTGTGAGAGGAAGGGGATATCACTAGAGGGATGTCCAGAGCCAGACTAAGCCAGGCTTGCTGGGCCATTGTGAGGACCCAGCATTTAGTCTGAGAAAAAGGGAGCCCCTGGAGGGTCTGTTCAAAGGCAGAACATCATCTGGTTTACATACTGAAAGGATGCTTTGACCTTCCTGTGGAGAATGGACTGTAAGAGGGAACGGGAAGACGCGGAGAGAAAAACCTTTTCTAATTATAGTGGGCACAACGAACACACCAACAGCCTACTTCTCCTGAAGCTCGTGTCTCAGTCTTTGGATGCACTTCTTGTATCAATATATGGCTTAGTGTCTGATCTTGAGATCATATTTACTTAGTTTTGTCTTTTCGGAGGCTTTATTAGCTGAGTAAAGAATGTAATGCCCAGACTTCTTTGTGTGTGTGTGTGTGAAGAGAGGGGGCATTTTAGTGATAAGGACACTATGGAGTAATTTCATATATGTATATTCATCTGGAAAACCCAAGAACCTAAAATAAACGTTCTTGGTAAGAATCCTAAAGAATGACAGTCTTCAAAGCTGTCCTTACCTGTAGGCAAAGTGGAGAACGGTCTGCAGGGTGTGACACGGAGGGCGCCGAGTCCCCAGTCTGCTCTGCCAATCATGCTTGAAATTCCACCCCCAGAGATGAATGTTTTTCATACTTGACTCCTGTAAAAATGTGAGTGGTGCTGGGAGGAACCATTAATAACTAATACCACTTTATGAGTTTATCAGATCCTTCCTTTTGAGTGGGAATACAGAGTCAGTAGTCAGTGGCCGAGGCAGCAGAAATGCAGAGAACAGCCCTAGAGGTTGGACCCCTTCCACTGACCTGTCTGAACAGAGGCTTCCCCCTCTGGCCACCGAAAGCTTGAAGGCCAGAACCTTACATGCCACAGACCAGTGTCCAGACAGCTAGTGGCAGCAGCTGGAAGTGTGACAGCCCCCGTCATTGTTCTACAGCTCCCACTTCCTCGGGGGTAATTAATATCACTTGTAGGACTGGCCTTGGAGAGGCGGTCAGGGAGCTGGGTTTGTAGTTCCGAGTTACTCTAATTCAGCTGTTTGAAACAGCAGGCCACCACATCTGTTAAAAAATGCATATATATTCTCCTGAATTTTTATGAGTTGGACTCATCACATCTCTGCTTTGGCTTAAAAAAATAATAAAAGGCTAGAATATATAACTGGTTTCCATCCCCAAGAGTAGGTACACATATCATATTATGTGATCCTTGGAAAAAGTCCCTTCCTCTGCAAAATCTAGCCACACTTGGATGTTTTCTTATGCTCAGATGGACGGTCTTTGCCAACTGTTGGACTTGGGCTCACAGTACAGGTGGCCAAATCAAAATCAGGAATGAACACATGGCACAGATTTTTTTTTTTAACCTTATCATACGTAGGACAAATATTAAAAGATGCTTTTGTATATTTGCGTTCCATAAAGGCCACACACATATACTAAGCAATGTATTCTTTGAGTATATATGACATGCTTTAAACGTTCACCGGGATTTTGTGGAGAATATTAGTTTTTCTTGGAACTTCTGGCCAATGGCACGTTTTTGGAAGAATTCTCAGACCCACATAATTCAAAGTTGGCTGTCACACCTGCAGTTGCCCAGATAAAAACAAATGATCTGAGATCTGAGATTCCCAGTGCAAACATAAAGGCATAATGGCAATAGAAAAAAGGAGCCTGTATTTGCAAGTAAATCACTTTGTCCATCTTTGAATCCCCCCCCCACCCAGGTGAGAGGCTAATGCTTGGGAACTCCTCAGGCAATGAGCACCAAATGAATAAACAAATGGAGTGTGTTAGGGGAAATGGACCAGGATGGCGTGTGGCGTGGAAATAGCATCAAACAATAACTAGTGAAGAAAGGAGGTTGTTTCTTAAACACAATCACTGTCTTGATAGTTTTGAAAGCATTTGGTGAAAATACACTGGAATGTACTTTTCTCTAGGAGGTACAGGACTGGAAACAAAATTTGATGAATTTTCAAAGATAAAAGGGGAACGTTTACAACTGCTTGAACGGTATAAGTAACATAAAGGGCTGCCGTAAAGGTTGTCAGCTTCTGATCATTAAGAATACTCCAGAAGGGGCTGAATGACTCTTTCTCGGGTTGGGGGAAGTGCAGTCTCTAACCAGAGGCAAGGAATGGTAATAATGCTTAGAACCCACTTCAGTTCTATTAGGATGTGATTTATTTGAGCCCGTATGTATTAGTACCTCATTTCCTTCCCATATGGCTAAGTGTTTCTATTCCGTATATCTTCATCCCTCACTTAATGCGCTTAATCACAGCGGTTAGGATGTTTTGGTATCATTTGATGTGTGCCCATTAAAGAATGATTCCAATTTTCCCATTTGGCTTGTGGAATCAATCTCATAATTTTAAGGTCATGCTTTGTAAAACATGGGAAGTACAAGCAAAGTCTCAGGTGGGCCACGGTGCCTGGAGTTTTATGTGAACGTATCTGTAGGTTTTCTGTTTGTCATAGCGGTCCTGGGTCAATGAAGGCACTTCCGGTGTCTTATTGCAGTCGACTATTTCTGATAATAAGACAAGCATAAGGAGAACTGACTTTTTCCTTGATGAAAAGCGGTAATTTATAATCCTTCATTCTAGTTAAAAATGCTGCACTCTGTTTATGATATTAAAAAAGACCATTTTTAACTGAATAAACATTTTCTTTTCATCTCTAAGACAAATGGGGCATACAAATGAGAAGAGACTGTGTTTGAGGAAGTTTGCATTCTGCCGGGAGGAAGATGGAATTCATGGAGAAATGCCGATGGCACAAGCCAATGATAAGTGACGGAAGCAGGCATATGACATTGCTGTTTCAGCCCGGAAGAGAGTCATTCAAGATTGGGAGGTTATGGAAAAAGTGGCATCTGAGTGGGACTGGAAGGGTGTGCAGTGTCTGGGTATCTACAGATGATGAGCTGCAAACAGCCAGCGCAGGGAGGCAGGAAAGAAGGTGAGCGGCCGTGGCTTCGAATATTTGGAGGGAATCTCCGGAAATAATCCAGGACGTGAGAGGACACCAGACCTGAGAAGCTGTGGGAGTGAGCCTGGGCTGTGATCGCTAGCACCAGGGTCATAAGACGAGTGGACAGAAATGTTGTATGCTGAAGATGAACTGGAAGATAGGAGCCAGCTTGACTGGATGGGAAAGGCGTGGAGTTGTAGGACAGCCCGGCAGAACAGCGTCCTGAGTGAGACGAGAAAGGACTGGGATTGAGGGACGGCTGGACTGGGCAGTGCTGTGGGCACGAGGGACCATGGAAGCAGGATCTGGGTGGTTCGGAGGCTGGATCTGGGGCTAAGGGAAGACAGGACGGGGAGGTTGAGGGAGACCAGTGGGTTCGGGGAGCAACCCCGTGAGGCGCACCTCGAGCACTCCTGTGAGAAGTCCCTATGAGAAGGCCAGGCAGTGGTGCCGCTGGGCAGCCAGAAACGCAGGTCAACTTTCAGACAGTGGCCTGGGGTTGGAATAAATAAATCTGAGAGTTATTCACAAAGAAGGAGATGACTAAGACAGGGAACATGTAATGTATATTTTATGAATTATTTAAGCTTTCCAAAATATCAACACATGCTATTTTTAAAAAAGCGTATTTATTTTCTTGAAGAGATGAGATAGACCTAGTGACTGGAACACATTGTTTTTGGCAACATTCCTCTAAAAATGAATCGGTTCTAGGAGGAAAAAAAAAAAAAAGATTTCCTATATTAACCCCTGTCTTTATTTCGTGTTTATTTTAGCAGTGACATAAACATTAAACAAGGTCTTTAACAACATATTTATGCTGTTTAATATCATTCTGATCAACTTACAATATCTTGCAGCCAAAAATTGATAAATGTTTTAATAAACCACAATATACAATCTTTTTATTAGGATTTGAGGAGCTTGCCTTTTTAACTGCTTTCTGAGTGATGATTCTCTCTTCAGTGTCGTCCCCAGAACAGATAGCATGAAAGGAAATGCTGATTTGTGTCCAGCCCTCTATCACTGCCATGGGCCAAAAATTCACTGGTCTTTCCCACAGTGAGAGAAACCATTTGCTACATTTAACTTACTTTTTAAAAAAATTCTTTATTTAAATTCAGTTTAGTTTACATATGCTGTGTTATTAGTTTCAGGGGTAGCATTCAGTGATTCATCAGTTGCAGACAACACCCAGTGCCATCCCATCACATGCCCAGCTTCCTGCCCATCCCCCGGTCACCTCAACAACCCCCCCCCCCACCACCTTCTCCTCAGCTTGCTCCCTAGCGTTCAGAGCCCCTTCTGGTTTGCTCCATTTAACGTTCGTGGCCTTAGATCTGTAGTCACTCATCTGTCTTCTCACACCGTTCTCATCCACATACTGGGAAGCAGGAAGATAACCATATAAGCTGTGCCCCCAAACAGAATGGTTTTATGGGATTGTGGATTTGTGAGCGTGGATTTCAAATACTGTGTAACGAGGAGGAAGAGTGAACTGATCTGGTCCTTTTTGGACAACTGTATGTTTTCCACACTTTTTCTGCACAGTATCACCTCGAAGGGCTACTCTAATTAGTCAAAGAATCTTTCCTGCCGGGTGTGACATTTTCGCAGACATGATGTCACCTTCCAGAATTTCTTGGCTCACTGAAGGAAATATGAAACATGTTGACGTTATGCTAAAGATTAATTGGGTTCTAATTTTTAATTTTGGAAATCTTCTTGGTCCTTTTGAGTGACAGTTGAGATCAAACTTGCAAATATATTGGAATAAATTACCTAAGGGAATACTATCCTCTGGGAATTTACAATCTTAATAGAGATGTCACATAAGCATGGGATGGCTGGTAGAACACATATGGCAGACAGTCTAAGCTTTGTGTCGAGTTTCACTACAAGAGGAGATTAAACTAAATTTAGATAAAACCATACTTAACTATTCCAGTATCACAGATTCTGGGCTATTGTTACTGAATTTTTCAGACTATCTCAAGTTTCTGGAAGGCTTTTGAAAAGTATCTGCTTTTGTGATTTTCTCTTTTTTGCTACTTTTTAATTTATTTAGGATTTTTTTTTAACTTTAGCCCAAAATAGGATGGTAGGAATTTTTTATTTTTAAGCAGATCATTAACTGTGGATTAATCCATTAAATGTTCATGCAGATATTTTGAAATAAATCACACAACTTTAATTTTTTTTACAGCTAAGTAAAATTCACAAAGTATGTATGAATCAATTTTTTAAATTTAAAATTGGAAGCTAACACCACCCTAGTATTATTTCATACTTAATACTACTTTAATATAAACAGTGTTATTTGTCTTGTCCATAGGAAACAAATTAGAGCATGCTTTAATAAAATTTTCACTCTAACATTTGTTACAAAACATAATTACACATTAATATTCACAGTAGTGTTTTTCAATCTAATTATAGCAATAACTTCTAAGAGTTGAAATAAATTTACTCTTAGTTGGAGCATTAACTATATCTGAGAATATTAGAATAGACAATTACTAAAGCAACAGGTGGAAGGAATGGTTTTCAAAAGAAGTAAGAGATTCAAGAATCCCTTGATTCAAGTAGAGAGTCTTGAGGTCGACAAGACAATGGCATTCAGTGTTTGGAAGCTCTAGAAAAGGTCATATATGGAAATTCAAGAAGATCAGTGTCAGCAAAATGGCACCTGTTAGGAGCCCTGAAATCTCTATGCTGGATACTGAATCAGGGCCATAGATGGGCCAATATAGGTTATACGCAGGCATAGAATTGGGTCCAAGGTAGAAACCTGTGTGTCATGTCGGGGAGCAGAGTGGCTGCCCTGCTGTCCTGGACCTCTGAGCCGTAAATCCCTCTGGGCACTGGGATGGCCTGAGTCTAGAATGAGAGTCAGGGGAATGCTACAAATGGCAAAAGGAGGGACACTAATAGTGGGATCCAGGAAGGCTTAAAACCAACTAGACCAGAGATGGAAAATCTAAGGGCCTTGACTTAGGAAAGGTCATGAAGTGAACAATTGCACAGAACAGTGGCCCTAAGGAAACTGGTGCTGAACTGTTTCTGCTATGAGCAAGGATGATGTCTGCTTTGGAACTGTTGCATGGGCACACAGGTGATCCTGTCAGGCCCTTGGAGAGCTGAGCACTGGAGATCAGTGGGGCCAGACCACATCGGGTCCTGTAAGACATGGTGAGGAGTTCGGTTTCTATCCTGTGCTTGATGGAAGGCCTTTGGAGGTTTAAGCAGGTGGCAGCACAACCCGATTTGCATTTTGAAAGGATTGCTGTGGTTTTTGGGTGGAGAGCAGACGTCAAAAGTAGAATGTCTAGGGGTTCAGTCAATTAAGTGTCTGCCTTCAGCTCAGGTCATGATTTCAGGGTCGTGGGATCGAGCCCTATGTCAGGGTCCCTGCTCAGAGGGAAGTCTGTTTCTCCCTCTCCTTCTGCCCTTTTCCCCTTTCCCCCACCACTCATGTTCTCTCATGCTTTCTCTCTCTCAAATTTAAAAAGAAGTAGAATTGTCTAAACTGATTAAAAAGCCATGACCACCTCAGGTGACACAATATGGGTGGTGGCCTTGCCTGGGAAAAGAGAGGACTCCAGATCCTGAGGAGTTGTGGAGGTGGTGTCAGCACAGCTTACTGAGGGGGGATATGGCAGTTGAGGGAAAGAAGGAAGCCCGATGTGACTCCTGCCCCCTAGCTTGAGTAACTGGCCCGGTGCTGAAGGCACACACCTCAATACAGGTGTTGCAATGACATTGTGGTCTCAGATCATCTGCATTTATCTTCTTCAGCTATCTTTTTTTTTTTTTTTAAAGATTTTATTTATTTATTTGACAAAGAGAGATCACAAGTAGGCAGAGAGGCAGGCAGAGAGAGAGAGAGAGAGAGAGGAGGAGGAAGCAGGCTACCTGCTGAGCAGAGAGCCCGATGCGGGACTCGATCCCAGGATCCTGAGATCATGACCTGAGCCGAAGGCAGTGGCTTAACCCACTGAGCCACCCAGGCGCCCTTCTTCAGCTATCTTTTTGTTACAATGTTTCTGTGAAAACTTCAGGTAACCATCCCTCCTCTAATACTATCCTTTCTTCTTCTTTTTTTTTTTCCAATTTATTTATTTTCAGAAAAACAGTATTCATTATTTTTTCACCACACCCAGTGCTCCATGCAAGCCGTGCCCTCTATAATACCCACCACCTGGTACCCCAACCTCCCACCCCCCTGCCACTTCAAACCCCTCAGACTGTTTTTCAGAGTCCATAGTCTCTCATGGTTCACCTCCCCTTCCAATTTACCCAAATGCCCTACTCCTCTCTAACGCCCCTTGTCCTCCATGCTATTTGTTATGCTCCACAAATAAGTGAAACCATATGATAATTGACTCTCTCTGCTTGACTTATTTCACTCAGCATAATCTCTTCCAGTCCCGTCCATGTTGCTACAAAAGTTGGGTATTCATCCTTTCTGATGGAGGCATAATACTCCATAGTGTATAGGACCACATCTTCCTTATCCATTCATCCGTTGAAGGGCATCTTGGTTCTTTCCATAGTTTGGCGACTGTGGCCATTGCTGCTATAAACATTGGGGTACAGATGGCCCTTCTTTTCACGACATCTGTATCTTTGGGGTAAATACCCAGGAGTGCAATTGTAGGGTCGTAGCCACTATCCTTTCTTCTTACCATGCAGCGCTTGTGCCCTCAGGGAGAGCCCACATGTATCCTCAAAGAGTCCTTCTTAGGGCATGTACAGATCTCTTGTCCCACATTTGTGTTAAATATTTTTACATGTTTTGTTCAAAGTGTATTTTAATAGCAAGAAAAGGTGGCATGTGACTTGAAAGTGTTAACAAGTGGGGTCTTCTGAAGGGGTGTGTGCGTTGAGGATGTGAGAGGACAATCACGTTGATAGAAGTCTGCGCCTGGGTCCAAAACCAACTTTGAAGTGTCTTGAAGAGAAACGGAGAGTTGGAAATGAATACGACTCTTGGATACAAAGTACATAAGAAGTGCACTGAAGGACGCGTGCATGGCTTGAAAAACCACTGTGTCGGGGCACAGGCGAAGATTCCCCTGCCCCTTCCCAGTTCAGACTTAGAATCAGGAGCAAACCTGGCTCTCAGTTCCAACTGTGCCCTGTGTTAGCCCCATGGCCTTAGAAGAATCATTCATCTTTTTGAGCTTCATTTTCTTTCTTTGCAAAGGTGGACGAGGACACCTGTTCTGTGGGATTGCTATGACACTCAGAAGTACTCTGTTTGAAGTGCTACCACATTTATCTTGCTAAAAGTTATCTCTTTTTATGAAAATCTTTAATCAGGTTATTCATTCATGTATTATTTTATCCACTGATCTATTTGAGGAGCCTCAACTGCTGCTCTGGACCCGGCTAGTCACGGGGCACGCAGGAGAGATGAAAGCATCCCTGCCTTGGCCTGATCTCACGTGACCAGTTCTAAACTTAGTGTGTACTAAGTGCTATTGGAACTAAAATGTTTTTAAAAACTAGAACATGACTTGGGGAGATGCCAGAAAGGATAGGAAGTTCATTTGAGCTTTATGTGTAGTGGAGAGAGAAAGGTGAATTGTCAAGGAGGGCAACACGTGAACAAAATGGACATCGGAAAATTCTTCATTGTCTAGGAGATGGTAAAGAGTTTAGTGTGGCGTGTGTGTGAGTTGGGATCCATGGTAGATACAGTCTACGGAGTAGACTGGTAGACTAGTAGACTAGTACGGAGTCTGGACTTGATAAGGAGACACAGGTAAGCATCAAGTGTTTATACAAAGTTTGAAACACAACATATGCATAGGTAACCTTCATCCATGAAATATTTTTTTTTTCATTCTAAGTGCCTAGGATACATTGTAACCTGCCCTTTACACTAGTACATAGCTCTTTCCAAACAGCTCTAATGGGATATACTTGACATGCAATCAACCCGTTTTTAAAGTGTACAGTGTGGTAGATCTTGACATATGTATAAACCTATACACCCTGGCCATTGGACCTAAAAGTTTGCCCAGACCCCTTTATAATGCTTCCCTGTTATTTTTTTACATCTCTCCCTGGACAGCCATTACATTTTTGTTTTGTTTTGTTTCTTTTTTTTCCCCCCCACTATGGATTAGTTTTTATTTTCTAGTGTTTATGTTAAGGGACAAATACTGTATGTACCTTTTTTGTGGGCTTCCTTCAGTCAGAATGAGTATTTTGAGATTCATCCAGGTCACTGCATTTATTAATCATCAGTTAGCTCCAGGCTGAGTGATGTTCCATGGTGTGAGTATCTGGTGACTTATCCCTTCCCCTGCTGAAGGACATTGGACTTCTTATCAGTTTGGGAGGAAACCATGACTTCCACTCATTTCCATTAACTGGATGTCAGTCACATGGTCACACCATAGCTCAGAAAAGAAGGGACCATGTATGTCTTCTAGCTGATCTCCCCTGAAATGGGATGAAGATTTGGTGGGTTGTTTTCACATTGTGAACTCCAGTGAGTTGAGTTTTGCTTGATGTACTTGATTACCTACATATGTCAAGGTTTGCATGGGGAAGGTGTGGCATGGTAGGAACTTACGTGCCCAGTACCACATCAGAAGTAAGGTTTGAAGCTGCCTTTGAAAACACTGGAAACCATCTTGTATGGTAGACTGGGCCAGCGCCTTTTCACAGTGGGGGCCCTCAAACGTTCCGACCTCAAGGCCATTCCTGCCAGATATTCAAGGCAATTCAGAATTTGAAAGCCTTTTTATACTGTCTTCTCTCAAAACTTGTTCTATTTTTATGATGTATGAAAAGTAAATTCTGACTTAATGGACAATGTAAATCTCCTTTTCATTTATCATCAACCAGCCAGATTGTGAGGGAGAATGTTCTTCACATGCACACAAAATGTGAGCGTGACCTGGAATGGTGAGTCCCTTGACTCTGTGTTACTTGGCATGCATTATTCAAACATGACAGTCCTATCAACTTCAAAACAAAAATGTTCTTGAAGGCCTTTTTAAAAATTAAAACTTCAAGATAGTGATCAAAACCTAAAACTTTCTTCTGGAAATGTTATGTCAAAAACACATACCCCACCATAGTAAAATAGTTTATTAGAAATTTTATATCTCAGTTAGGTTCTATTAAACTCATTACCTAAAGGGAGTATTTATTAAGATGTATTGGTATTTTCGTTTTTTACAAGTTAAGCATCCACTCTTGGTTTACCTCCACCTTCCTAGCCTCCAATGATAATAGCATCCAAGGATGTGTTATCAATACTACTTAATGATAGAATGGGGAAAAACAGGAAGGTATTTGAGTGCTAGCCTCAGAAACAGAACACTCTAATGTGAATCAAAACAACAAAAACTCCTTTAAAATGTCTAAGTAGCTCCAAATCCTTTCTCAAGAAATTGAGATATTAAGTTTTGCCTTGTTCATTGTACAATTGAATAAGCTACTTCAAGTAAATGGATGAAATTAAAAAATCATCTCTAAGATTCTTTTTAGTGGAATCAGAACCATGATGAGTCTTTTCCATTAAGATCCAGGGGTGCCATGAATATATTAACTCGCTGTCACCACGGCTGCGAACAGCATGAGGCAGCACCGATGAGAATGGGGTTGTTTATCCATCCTGTCCTAATTGGCCCCCGTAGGCTCTTGCCAGCAGAACTGGCTTTCTGATTCTGATGAATAATGAAGGTCCTCTGTTTCTCATGCCAGCGTCTGAAGGGTGGCCCAGCCTGGTCCTGGCCAGAGCCAGCAGCAGCATTGTTTGAACTTCCTTGAGCGTCCTCCTAGAGCGCCACCCGGACGTGAACTCTGGGTTCGCAACTCACTCCTAACTGCTCAGTGTCGGGAATATTAACGAATGTGAACCATTATCTTAAACTATTCGTGTAAGTGGCTCTGAGTCATGATTTCATACTGAACACATTCTCCCTAGTGAGTGGAAGACGATTAGTCACTTCCAGCTTGTATAAAAAGGGCAGTCAAATGTAGATTCTGGGTCTTGCTAGGGGTGCGGGGAGAGAGCAGGTATATGACCAACCGCTGTTCTCACCCCCAGGGTCCCACACACTTTGGATCCAAGGAGACATCTCAGAAGATTCAGTCTGTGGCCCAATTCTCTGCCATGTCATGGTGTTAGAACAGCGCTGCGAGCTAGCTGGAGAGCTGCTCTTAAAAACCGAATATCCAGTTGAATGGCCTTCACTCTTCACCTCATCCATTTGCTTGTAAATTCTCACGATGTGGTAGGGCTGATACCCAACCCACACAGACCTTTGGCTTCCTTCACTTCAAATGACACCTCTCTCCTCTGTCTTTTAGCAAACTTCTTCCATACTGAAAACTTGGTTTTTGTCATCACGTGAAACTGTCAGGAACCTTGAACTTTCTAACCGTGGCTCCCTTCTATTAGTTCATTTCCCTTTTTTGAGCAGCAGTTTCAGGATTTCTGAGCTGTTGACCCACCCTCTCCCCAGTCCATCACTGTCTTCCTGACTCCTTTATAATGCATCCCCTTCTTGATGTTTTAGGAAATAATTTCTGTTGCATACTCCTTAGAATGTACAAATTTCTCATCCTATTTGTATTACCTAACTTTTCAAAAATTTGTATTAAAATCCACCCAAATATTCTCTCTCCAGTCCTGTCTTTGGTTGAAAATTCATTTAGTGGAGAATTCTGATCCAATTACAACTATCCTTACTTGGAAAGCAAATTATAGCTGCAAAGGACACTTCTTCCCACATACTGAATAGGCTAGAGTTTGAAAAAGATGGATACCACCAAATGCTGGTGAGGGTCTGGACCATTTATCGCTGCTGGTGGTGCAAACAGGTGTAATTGCTTTCACAAACTGTTTTGCAGGTTCTGGAAAGGTTGCACATTCACCTAATTTATAACCGAGTAATGGCCCCAAATAATTTAGGGAAAATGAAAATATGAGAAAAAGACTTGCCCACAAATGTTCATTGCAACTTTATTATTAATCAAATACTAGAGACAGTATGACAAATGGATAAACAATTGATGGTCTGATGATACAGCAGAGGACAAGCCTGCACCAGAAGGAAAATGGCATACATCACCATGGACAAGTTCCGAATCTTTTGTTGAACCAGAGAAACTAGGCATAACATGTACTCACTGTACTTCATTATATGAAGTTCCAGAACAAGTCAAACCATGTGATGGGAAAAAAAAAAAAAGCTAGAATAGTGGTTTCCTCTGCAGGAGGGCAGAAAAAAAATACAAAAGAAAAATTTCTGGGAGATAGAAATTTCTATAACCTGATCAGAACATTGTCACATGGGAAACTCCCTTGTTAAAACTCTGCAAATTCTAAATTTAAGGTCTTTGGAATTCCCTATATACTTTTTTTTTTTTTTTGTAAAAGATTTATCAGAGAATGCGGGTGTGGACATGTACATGCACACGAGCAGGGAAAGCAGCGGGCAGAGGAAGAAGTAGTCTTCCTACTGAGCAAGGAGCCCTATCAGGGACTCCATCCCAGAACCCTGGATTACAACCTAGAACAGAAGGCAGACACCCAACCAACTGAGCCACCTAGGCATCCTTACTTTTCTTTGTTTTTTTCTTTTTTGAATATATTTTAGAGAGAGTGAGCAAGCAAGCAGGGGGGACGGGAGGAGAAATGTAAGCAGACGCTGTGCTGAGCACAGAGCCTAATGCAGGGCTGGGTCTCATGACCCTGAGATCATGACCTGAGCCAAAACTAAGGGTCAGACACTTAACTAACTGAGCCACCCAAGTGCCCCACAATAAGCTTTATCAACAAAAATTAAAAAAAAAAAATAATGTGCCTCTCCTTTTTTTCTAAGTTTATTTTTCTGGGGACCTTTCATTTGTCCAAACACCTATGCTCCTTCAGAAACATCTATCTGTACCATCTGAGGATTTTCCTTTCCTTCCTTCTGTAGATATACATAAACCTCTTCTTTTGGAATCATCCTTTGGTCCTCCTGTCTTCACAGAACACTTTTAGTATTCACATTTCTGAAAACTTCTGGAAGCAATACCAGTTTCCCTACCTTCAACCTTCCACCCACGCTCTAACCTCCTGCTCTCAGGATTTTGCACCCAACACTCTGTTTGCTCTGCTGTCAATAGCATTACCAAGAATCTTCTAACTTCTGTATTTCTATACTTTTCCTAATTCTTTTTTTCTTTTCTTTTTTGACCCTTATGCAATTTGGTACAATTCACTGTCATTTTCTTCTTTAAATTCTCACCTTAGATTTTGTGATGCTGTTTCCCAGTTTCTTTTCCACCTGAAATACCTTTGCTTTGGATCTTTTAATATTGAAATGGTAATGCTTGGGTCTTCCCCACATCTGCCCTTGGTCCTCTTCTTGGCTTGTTTTAAATACAACCATAGGGCAAATAAAGGTACTTGGATGCCATTAACTACTAAATCTCTAGCTTAACTGGTGACTTTTTGGCTCAGATACCAGAGTCCCCCAAATCAAACCCAAACTTCTTGTCTTATCAACTAGAGAGTCTCTTACATCTGTGCACTTCCCTTTCTTTCCACTGGCCTCTTTCTTCTGTCTTGTTGTTGGTGTAGAGAAATGCAACTGATTTCTGTGCATTGATTTTATATCCTGACACTTCACTGAATTCCTGTACAAGTTCTAGCAGTTTTTGGAGTGGAATCTTTTGGGTTTTCCACATAGAGTATCATATCATCTGCGAAGAGTGATAATTTGACTTCTTCTTTGCCGATTTGGATGCCTTTAATTTCCTTTTGTTGTCTGATTGCTGAGGCTAGGACTTCTAGTACTATGTTGAATAGCAGTGGTGATAATGGACATCCCTGCCGTGTTCCTGACCTTAGTGGAAAAGCTTTCAGTTTTTCTCCATTGAGAATGATATTTGCAGTGGGTTTTTCATAGATGGCTTTGATGATATTGAGGTATGTGCCCTCTATCCCTACACTTTGAAGGGTTTTGATCAGGAAGGGATGCCAACAGTTAGTGACAATGTAAAAACAAAAATCAAAACCAGAAAAACCACCTTTGGAGAACTTTGACTCTTCTTCCACTTTAGTGCACTCCCTCACACCCACCCAATTTGTTTCTTCTCATATTATCGAGAAAATATCATCACGACGCTGTTACTGTCTCCATCCTCGGTTCTGCCGGCTTCAGGCCCTTACCTTCCCTCAGCCAAGCTACTTTGTGCACCTCACATTTCTCTCTCTCTCTGTTTTCCTGCCAAGACTCCAGGCCACCTCACCAACAGTTATCTTCTGTCTAAATTAGGACTCTTGTGACAGTGGACTTCCTACCCGCATCCATTCACTACCTGATAAAGCCCCATTTACTTAGCATGTCAAATAATGATTTCACAATCCCCCAAACTACATGTGGCCGACATGGTTTATTTCCCAAGCTAATCCCTCCTTCTTTGTCTACAGGACCCAATTTTATGAGGTGTCTGGGTAAGAATCCCTTTATTTCGGTTGGTCAGAGTTAGACATGGATTCCTCTTCTGTGGAATACATTTGAAAAAATTTCCTGGGAGTTTCTGGCAGAGATTTCCTCTCTGAATGGAGCCACATCTTTCATTTTAGCTTTTGAATGCCATGGCTTGAGGACATGAAGTTTGAAGGTCTGGAAGCCATTTTGCAGTCGCCGGGGAAAGGCAAAGGCCAAGGGAACAGCACGGATGCCAACTCAGAACCGAGGTGAGGCTCACCAACGCCAGCATCACGCCAACTCCAACACAGCTTCACATGTGGAGAAACAGCCCTTAGTTTTTGGATAGCTGTCAGTCAGATAAATGTCTTCCTCAGTGGTGAACCATTTCCACCAAGGTGTCCACCTATCATTCCCTCCCTTACGTCCCATGACCATCTCACTGAAGTGTTCCCCATGCCTAGGGCACAGTGCTGCTCAGTTTTTGTTTCAGATTCATGTTTGTATCTTTTAGCCTCAATCCCTTTTCTGCATGGCGCCACCTGCTCATCCTTGAACATATTCTCAGCCAAGGCTTTCTCCATGCAGACTTTACCCCAGGTTTGCCCAAATTTGCCCAGATTTTTTCCATGTGTCTATAACCCTTGATATATGTGTGGTAATTTTGACCCTCATCCCTTTTTATTTATTGTTAGTCAGTATTTATGTGCTTATTTACTCTCCAGAAATTGTGTACTTATGGGCAGGGATCGTATACTTTCTAGGTCTCCTTTGGATGTAATCATCAGGGACTGGATTCTTTTCTATATGCATTTGGAATAGTGGTCAGTAAATATTTGGAGAATGAAACAGAAAGGGAAGAATCGTGAATAAAACCCACCCTGTATATGTATGCATTTTTCTACCAAACTATTTGATCCTGACCACATGCAATCTCTCTAAGTGACCAGTAAACATATTTCAGGTCACACTGATTGGCCTGATGGTCTTATACAGCTTTGTAATTTACCATGACAATGACTGAATTCTATTGTAGTTTCATTAAAATTTGTAAAAACACTTAGTTCACCTATGTAAGTTTTACACATATTGTCATTTTCTTTGTGTTTGGTTTTCAAATGAAGAAATCATCAATACTAGATACCAGGCACACTGGCTGAACAAAACAAAATTCTCTGCATTCACCAAGTTTGTATTATGAAAAAGGCTATATCTGATATGTATATGGGTGCCATGAACGAAAGGCTAATATATAGGGTGGTCATGTCACAGATGCTTTTGTAACTTCTTAAAAACAATGTATTCTGTGACAGACATTTACCCTCAAGATAAAAAACTATAAAATGTGTAGCATGTAACACACTAAATAGTTCTAAAAGTGAAGACTATTAAATAGAAAATGCCAGTATTTTATAGAAAATCAAAAGGTTCTAAAAAGTCACCTGTCAGAAGAATGATAACATTGGCTAAGAAAAGAATCACCTGCACTTACATCTGCTCCAGAGTAAAACAACACAGCTGGGAGGAAGATGCCTGAAGGGTCCCCTTCTCTCCTAACTGTCAGAAGATTACCCTGATTGTATAAAGTAAATAATTCCTGGATGTTATGTTTCTTGAGAGTATTGTAGGGAAAAATGGGAGAGACACAGTCAGACACAGATGCTTTTCAATAAGTCATGGTTCTCTTTCCACATTACTTCAACATACAACATATTTCACTGTTCTTACTTTTGTTTATAACAAGGTATCTCATTCTAATTTCCTCCCCACCAGCCATGTCTCCAGGCCAGTCACGTCAGCTTTCAAAGACCTACCTGTTCTTCCACGGAAAAAAAAAAAAAATTCCAAATGCCTCCAAAAATGACATGTTCACTACAACAGGAAATGACGTTCTACTGAATAACCACAGTGCTCACTGTAATCAGTCTACAGTCAAGCACATGCCTCTGGTCTGGAGATGCCATGGTCTCCCATCACATAAAGTTCCTGCTAATAACTTCTTCTGGAAGAACTCCCCTCATTCAAAAAATCAAGGAGAAGCAGAAAGAAAATGTACGCAAAGATACTACAAGAAAATGAATCACATATGTCTCTAAAGCTCATCTCAAAGCAGAGCCAAAAGAAGTCATGGTCAGACAAAAGGAAGAGGTAAAATATAAACTGACACTATTCACAAAATAACTTGAATAACAAAATAAATAGGAATGAAGATCACATTGGAAGCAGTGAACTGGGAAATTGATATTGCTGGAAACATAGTAAAGAACTAGGAGGACAGAATCCAAAAAACAACATTGTCAGCAAATACATAATGCTTATATGTGCCTGGAACTATTGTAAGTATTTTATATACATTTTATATACATTGTCTTGTTCAATGTTTACTGCAACCCTGTGAAGTAAGTAGGCACTATTATTAATCACCTGTACAAAATAAAACAAAAGCAGTTAACTTACCAAAGTTAGAAACTAAAATTCCAATTCAGGAAGACTGAATTCAGAGCTTACACTTTTAATAATTATGCTGTCTTCCAGGAAAAAAAAAAAAGATATGTGTTGAACAAAGATTTATGAATACAAAGAGAAAAAGCATTAAGTATGAAGAGAAATGTAATACATGTATGATTGGTATTTCAGAAAAAAAATTTAGATAAAACATTTATAGATAGTGTTCAAGAAAACTTCCCCAAAATAAAAGATAATTTGATTCTCTACCTTGAAAGCATGCCCTATGTATAAGAAAACAACTGGAATAATGCTCAAATATGAGATATATGCCATAAATTTGTGAGCATTAGAAGTCCTTAGGGCATATAGACAGAAAATTATGTCTTCTAAAAAGAAGAAATCTCCAGCTGGCTAATGAGTTCTTCATTACAATATTTAGTAATGAAAGTTACCAGAACTTTGCCTATAATGTCCAAAAAAAAAAAAAAAAGAGAGAGAGAGAGAGAGACCCAAGTATTTTGTACCAAGCCAAACTATCTTTTTAGTAGAAAGGCAGCAGACAGTATTTTTAGATGTAGACACAATGAGGAAAATATATGTCCCATAATTAGCATATTTCCACAAGCAGATACTAAGGGATTAATCTTAATTAACCAAGGAATATGTAGAGAAACTGACAGGAGATATCAGCCAAGCCCGTCCTCTACACATGGACTGGATGCCACATCACCTACTTTGGTATGAACTGATGTCTAGAACTTGATCTACAATTCCCACGATAACAGTCATTTAACAAGCATTATTATGGTTCACCAGATTCCCTTGCCTTCTCCTTTGGGTCAGGAGGAAGAATTGTGTATCTATGCTGCATTCAGGTTAGTCATGGTGACTTGCTTTGTTTGATGTTTTGCAAATAGAAGTGAAAGTTGTCATCTCTAAGGGAAAGTATTTAACAGTCAGAGCTGATACCTTTCTTCCTCTTTCCCCTCACGTGGTGAAGACACATGTTCCTGATGGTGAATGCTTCAGTGACCCAGGACACGGTGTGAGAGGAACATGAAACAAGTCGCCTACAACTCAACGAGGATGGGAAGTGTAAGCAAGACGTACAGTTGTGTGGTTTTAAGTTAGATTTCAGAGTTGTTGGATCGAATTTGTTTCAGACAGTGTATATAACTGATACTGACCAAAACCCATGATGTACGTGAACAAAATGAGTGCAAAGGATTACACATTTCTTCCCTGATCTTTTACTTTTTTCTAGTTTCCCTTCACATTTCTTTCTTTTCACCATTGTAGTCCCCTTAGTAGAATCTTCCCAATGCATTAAACTTAGCTGTTGGAGAAACATAGCTCTTTCCCTTCATACTTCTACACAATTACATTATATTATGTCTAATTACATTACACAATTACACTAGCAAATAGAATATGCATCAGTAACACACACTGTTGGTAGACAGCCAAAAATTAGGGAATCAGGGAAAAATAAAAAGAATAAAAATTTTTGGCTTTTTAGAAAACTTTGATTTATCCCAAAATACTTTCATAAAGTAAAATTTTTAAAATATCTTTAAAACAGAATAGTTCTTGAAAATGCCACACAGTGTCAGATTGCGTAGCACTGCTGGTCTTCTGGAATCTCAGGTCCTCATTGGAATGATGCTCTTTTGTGAAGTGTTTTGCTATGTAGAGCTTAGTTCAGTCGGGGGAGACATTTAACGAATGCGCATTGATTGCATGTTATTGAGATACTAGTATCAGTGACTGAAGAAGAACTTCTCCTTCTCTACTTCTCTCTTCTACTTCAACAAAGTAGAAATAAAAGAAAAACTTTCCAAGGAAATTTCTGGATTTTTACATTTTTAATAAAAGTGTTGTTTGTTTTTTGCTGCCTCACAAGTCCTTTATCAAATTTGTTTCCTGCTTGCCCGCTGCCGTGGAGTAAGGACTGATGTGGAAATGGGAAAACCTGGAGCTGAGAAGCCGGTTTTTCACCTCCAAGGGTTGCAATTTCCCCCCAGAAAGTAGTTAAACCAGATTATGCATACAACCTCCTTTAGTGCAAAAATACACAGTTGAATTCAAATCAACATTTATTCTGTGCCTGAGTCATGCCTGGATTGTTTGAAGGGAAACTTATTTTTCTTCTGTATTTATTTTTGCTTAAAATTGTGGTCAGAGACAATTTTTCATTTTGTTTTTCATCTGCTTTCTTTCCAAGTGTGGAGACTGACATGGAGGGTTTGGTGCTGAGAGAGGCAGCTACATTCCTATTCTTGTTCAAATCTTTCCTTATTTTCTCCTCCATATTCCAAAGCCCTGCCAGCTACACTGTGAATTACTTTTACCTGTCCATTAACTGCAGCTTATATTACTCTCACTCTTACCATTTTGTGATATTAGTTATGGGAAATTAAGATATTCAGAAAGGGGGTTTTATTTAACCTGAAAATGATTTGGAAATCACATTCTCTTATTGTTGTATTATGTGTGTCTACCCTCATATGATTTCTGACTTTCAACACATTGTGAAATATTTTTTTTTTTAAAGATTTTATTTATTTATCGGAGAGAGAGAGAGGGAGAGAGCGAGCACAGGCAGACAGAATGGCAGGCAGAGGCAGAGGGAGAAGCAGGCTCCCTGCTGAGCAAGGAGCCCGATGTGGGACTCGATCCCAGGACGCTGGGATCATGACCTGAGCCGAAGGCAGCTGCTTAACCAACTGAGCCACCCAGGCGTCCCCATTGTGAAATATTTTAAGCACAGCTAATTACATGGTCAACAACAAATTTCTGATTCTCCTTTAGTCACATACTGGACACTTTAAGCAAAATGTTTTATGGATTTCTAAAACTATGCATCAAATCTACCTTTATTTTCTTAAGACAGATAAAAAAAATTAATGATCATAAAAATAATGTTAAAATAAGAAGCCTCATTCAAAATTAATTCTGTGTGCAAATGCTTGGGTATATTTGGCCAAATTGTAATAAGCAACTATTGCCCTGGGGTCTCTGAAGTAGCCACGAGGCGTTTCTCCATTTATCAATATTTGAATCTGACATTTGGAGGCTGAGCAGTCACAGAGAAATACCCATGCCCCAGATTTCACATCTCTTTTCTGTCAATTAAGCAGCATTTAAAAGAAAAAGGAAAAAAAAAAAGTCTAGTAATTTGTATTAAATTTTTACTTGATGAACTTGGATGGTTTGGGTAAATAAAGGTTGGAGAATGCCTATAATTCCTCCTCTTTTTTTTTTTTTTGTAATTGTTTGAATTTTATAATCTGCAAAAAAGATTTGGGGCATTTTTATTACATTTCTATTTTTACCAAATATTGGGGGGACTTGTAATTTTTGTATGTTGATAACATCTGGAGAGCTAGATTGGGATGTCTTTTCTCTCCATTCTTTATGTCTTTACTACATCATGGCTTCTATGGACAACATGTTTGAGCAAGTTGATATGATATAGGAAACTGTGGTTTGAAGTTCAGAAGACCTGTGTTCAGGGGCTATGTCTAGACGCACTAGCAATGAAAGCTTAGACCTGTTATTTATCCTTTCTAATTTCAAATTTTTAATCTGAAAATCTAGTATAGTATAACTCCTGGATTTAAGAGAGGAATTCACACTCACACAAATTCATAGGATTAGATGCATAGTATTAATCAAAAGGCAAGAAGCTATGCTATTTTTTTTTTAAAGAGAGGGAGGTGGGGTGGAGAAGGAGAGAATCTTAAGCAGACTCCATGCCCTGTGTGGACCCTGATGTGGGGGCTTGAAACCAGGACTCTGAGATCATGACTGGAGCCCAGATCAAGAGTCAGACACTTAACCGACTGAGCTATCCAGGTGCCCCATGTTATGCTACTTTAAAGCTAAAATATTTATAGTTCTAAAAATTCAATGGACCCATAAAAAATAACATTTGCTACAAGATCATCCCTTCAAGTCACCTCCAGAGGTGATTCTTCCTACCATTCACCAGCTGTGTGGAGCAATTTTTCACCTGCCCTTACTCTGATTTGGTGGTAGGCAGAATAGTGCCCCTATGTCCCCACAAAATGTCCGTGCTCTGATCCCTGAAACCTGTGAATACATTACATTGTCCGGCAAAGAGAGTTAAAGATATTCTTAAGATTATGGATGTTAAAATAAGTAAACTGTCCTGGATTTCTCAGATGGGCTCAATTTAATCATTTGAGCCATTGAAAGAAGAGAAGTCTCTCTAGCCAGAAGCAGAGAAACGAAGCTGAAGGAGAAGTCGCAAAGATTCCAAGTGTGAGTACGATCCCAAGTGCCTTTGTGGCTCTGAGATGAGGTGCTAAATGTAAGGACCAGGGAAAGGTCTCTATGAACCAAGATTGGCTCAGCACACAACTAGCAAGGAAGCAGGGGCCCCAGTCCCCCTAGGGGAGAATCTGGGCTCTGCAAACATCCTGACTGAACCTAGAAGGAGCTTCTTCTCCAGGGGCTTGAGATAGGAGCCCAGGGAGCCAACACGTGGACTTTCAACTTGAGAGACCAAGAGCTGAGAAACCAGTCAACCTGGACTGCTGACCCACCAATGTGTGAGACAAACAACGTATGATGCCTTGGGCCCCTACATTGCAAGGCCTAACAGCTCCAGCACTATCAGAAGACTCTCCCTGCCCCAGTATGGGCAGGGAATCCTCCGGGGCAAAACAATCAGCTAATTCACCCACAGCCGACATACCATAAGCAAACAACCTAACAGAGAATGTTTGTGGAACACACATTTCATAAAGCTAAAACCTTTAGAGAAATATCATTCTCTCTGAAGAATGAATCCACGTGACTAACGCAAAAAATTTGGGATCATCCCAGAGGAATGAGAGTCCTCCTTTTCGAGGGTTAGGACGATTCTAAATCAAGCTGCCCCTTCACTCTAGAGAGATTCGCAAGCGGCCTCTTCCTGGCTGACTCTTCACAGTATCCCTGTGCTTTTGTAAATGATGTATTGGCTTCTCTGCAGGGCCAGATGTTGACGTGGACTTTCGTTTGTTGGACTGGAGATTATAGAGACTCTCCAGATAAAAGTGTCCACTCTGGATTTCATTAAGAAACAAATGAGCTATGGCCAGTCCTGAGGTTTAAACAGGGACCCAGGCTCAAAGCACAGCTGTTTCCTTCCCTCATCCAGATCAGAAATAAACAGCGTTGCTCGAAATTGACCAGGTCCCCTGTCTACCCCCTACTGGTCACAGGCCACCCTTTGATTTCAGCTGGTCCCCAGCTGTCCCTGCCTCCTGACTCCGTAACCCTCACCTGCCTCCCTCATAGCCCACCTCACTTAGGAGAGATTAGGACCAAGTGACAGTGTATCCATCCATGTCTACTTCAATCAGAGTTAATGTGTCTTTGTCTCCTGGCCAGGACCCAAAAAACTCCGGTGGTAGAGTGCATTACATTTGTGAAAATATTTTACCTAATTTGGCAACTTGTTTTCCTGCCTGCCACGGCGGGTTCAAACTTTCATTCGTAGGGCTGTCAGAGGTATCGTTGGTCTGCCTACCTTTGGCAGTGAATCACTCTGGGGGAAACACTCTTATTTTTCATCCTGCCTCGAGGATCCTTGGACTCCCCTTCTCTGGCTAATACACAGAGTGAACTATACAAAGCAGCACTTTAGTTTTAGTGATTCTAAATTTATTGCCTTTTTAATTTTATAGCATTTTTTGCTCAGTGCATTATGCAGAGTTTCAGTGTTGGCAGTCTGAATGTCTACCAGGACACACGTCCAAAAATCCAGTCCTGGTGGTGGCCGATTAACAAGAGCCTTTTGCAAGAGTCCTTAGTTTCTGCGTTTTATTCTTTCTCAGCACCACGGTTCTAAAAAAAGACAGGGTGAGGAAAACCTTCAATGGGAGGCCTGTGGGTGTCTATTTACTTCTCCGTTAAAACCTTGTATTTTTAATCAAACCTTTCAAAATGTTTCCTTCTCCGCATAGAGCAATACTCTCCTACGAGGGGTGGGTACTCTCTTTCTGATAGGACATTAAGGAGTCGTGCAGATTCGGATGCTATGATCCAACAGCGGAACAGAATGCAGCTGGCTCGAACTGGCTCTCAAATCACGACAGTTCTGTTTCCCGAAGTCCTCCAGGAGTTTTACTAGAATTTCTCTTTCTTACACTTTCCTTTCTCTACTTACCGCTTATCACAAGACCTAATACAGGGCTTCTCGAACCTTAGCTGGCATGTGAACCCCTCTGGGATGATGTCACAAAACAGATTCTCTGGGGAGGGCTGAATGTCTGCATTCCTAACCATGTCCTAGGAGAGGCTCAGGCTCCAGTTCCGGGTTAAAATTTGAGAAACTCAGCTTTAATCTGTGTGGCAAGAGCACTGTGTATGGACTCAGGTCAGTCTGGTGCAGCCACGCACCAGCATGGCACCTTGTGTGGTTGGTTGTGACCTTGGGTGGTTACATTTTCTCCATGTGAGGTGATTTGTGTGTAGTATTATCTATCTAAAAACGTTGCAGGCAGGATAACATGGGACAATGTAGGTATAACACTTGGCAACATGCTTTGCTTATAGGACACACTAAATAATATTCTTTAAATTATATTTTTTTAATCTTCCACTCATCTACTCCTGTACAGACCACATTTTTATGCATTTGCTCAGAAAAGCAGGGGCTCCTGGGTGACTCAGTTATTAAGCATCTGCCTTCGGCTCAGGTCATGATCCCACAGTTCTGGGGTTGAGCCCCGCATCAGGTTCCTGCTCAGCAGGAAGCCTGCTTCTCCTTCTCCCACTCCTCCTGATTGTGTTCCCTCTCTGCTATCTCTCTCTCTCAAATAAAAATAAAATCTTAAGATAGAAAGAAAGAAAGAAAGGAAGGAAGGAAGGAAGGAAGGAAGGAAGGATGGATGGACGAGCAAAGCAGAGAGGCAGGGAGCAACATCCAGAACCTGGCTAGAGGCATTCCTTCACAGAGGAATGTCATCAGGCAGCATCTGCTAACCAGATAATTCTGGGGCGGGCGGAGTCTAGACAGCGGGACCGTCGTTCTCCTCCTCTGTGGGGAGGTAAGCAGGACTGGTGGGGCCAGGAAGGCACAAGTCAGTGGTGTCCAGTCCTGGTAGCAGTGGTAAGAGGGTACCCAGAGCTACCTGTGTGCTGGATTGCTGTTTATGGGCAGGTGCATTCTAGGGAGCTCACATTTGGGGTTACCCAGAGACAGAAAAGACTGGTCCCAGGGTGCTCCTTCCAATGTTGGCTTTACGGAATGACGACCGCTGACCCACTTTCACGCATCGTGAAATAGCCTACATTTGTCTGCCTCTTCATTATTTATTACACTTCTGCATATTTTTGTCTTGCTTCCTCCTGACACTTCTGTGAGAGAAGAGGTCGTGTTTCGATTTTCCTAAGGACGATGAGATTTCAAATGGCCTAGAAACCTCTTAGTACGCGGTAGAGCTGGAGTCTTGCACAGCTCCGGCCTCTAGGCCCAGGGCACTCTGGCACCCCTTCCCGCGGCTAGAGAAAACTGGCAATGTCTCAGAACGGGGATGTTCCAAGTTCACAGCAGAGTGGACTGCGGTGGGAAATTCTTGTCTGTGACTATGTGTACATGAAACAAATTCATGTGGCCCAACCTCGTTCTATTTACTCTTTTAAAACAGGAGGGAAAAAACAAATGCAAGAAGGAAAGTGAGCTGAAGGTCGACGTTGTGGGCAGAGTGGTGATAGCAGAGAGTACCAATCGTGGCGGCGGACGGAAATCCCCGGATTCTCAAAACACATGATTTTTTTTTTTTTTTTTTTAATGTAGGAAGAAAAGGGGAATGGACGGCAAGGAAAAGAACATAAAGCTAAGTGGTTTAGAGATCCTCTATGCCCACTGACTCACTTTCCATGTAAGTAAGTGAGGCAGAGGTGGCGTGGCCTTGGAAGGACTCTTGGAAGGACCTGGAAATCCCAGTCCTTCCCTCTCCACTGCAGGAAGCTGCTCCCCTCTTGTCTTCCTTGCTTTCATTCTCAAGGGCAGGATTAAACCCCAAATCCAGCACAAACCAATGGGTCTATTCCGTGCAGTAGGGAGGGGATCATGTTAGCTGTTTCTGCTGCTTGTCTTCTGCACAAGATGTCTCCCTCATTTCTCTTGGTAAGTGACCTTGACTGCAGGAAGGGGCCGGCTCTCTGCCCGGGTCACTTAACAGGATTATATTTTACTCTTTTCAGGTTGAGGATGAATTATGTGACCCCAACTAACTAATTAGAGTCTCTCACTGAGCAAAATGGGAGATGATGAGCTTCAAGAGTGGGGGTGAGTGGACACCCTTGCTGGAGGCAGAGCGGTGCTCCTGACGCACCACGCCTGGGGCATCTCTTCCTCTGGGGAGAGTCATCATCACTGGCCACGTTAGTTATCTGAGTTGTGTCCTGGTCATTGATAAACTTTTGTAACTGATAAGCCAATGGTATTTGAGACAAACACCAAAGTACCTGGTTTCCAAGAGCCTTTGTCAAAGCTCGAGGGCTATTTATGGCCCAGGCTACATTCACCTTCTCACCAAATATAACCCCCCGACCCCTGCTTCCATCATCTTGCATCGTGCACATAACCATCAGGTGTTGCACTAACTATGGAATATGTCTTTCTGCTAGACCAGTACCGTTCAGAGTAGCATACTTCTGGTTATTCCCAGAAGTACATTTTGAATGGGCAAAAATAAAGCCCAGGGAACTAGCAAATGTAGGTGGACAAAAATTTAGGGAAGGATTTGGAATATAGGATGTAGGAAGAAGACCATCTTTTCTTAGCACCACATAAAGATGCTCTCTGTAGAGTGAAAACAATGACACCTGTTAGGGTAGAACAATTTTGTTGAGGGAGGAAGGAGTCTCCCCAAACCAAGGGATCAACAAATAAATGTTCCCCAAAGATTAACTTTGTTTTCTCTAGTTTCCCAAGACACATTTCCATTTTAGGCCAGTTGATCTTCTTATACCGTTATTTTTATTTTGAATCTTATAATCTGAATATCATTTCACTCAATCTGAGCAGAAACCAACGAGGAAGCAGTGTCTTGAAAGCTTGAGCTCATGTAAGTAACTTAAAATAAATAAATAAATAAATACCCACTGTATTTTATGATGGAAAATTCGACTTTATTGTGCAAAACCTATTTTGTCTATTTTACTGCGATGAATCTAAATGGCTTCATCTAAGGTTTAAATCGACGCAGTTCAAGGAAGGCAGATACACTTTTGTTAATATGCATCATTCGCTATTATCTTGAGGTAGAGACTTTATTGGTTTTAGTCCTATAAAATAGGCACGATATAGGGTTTGAAATTTGCTAAAAATTCTTCCATTTAGTTTAAAATATTAATTTGGCTGTCACTAAATATATGTCTTTTGGTTGGGTCATTTTATATCTTTAATGAGGTTAATTAAAATTACATAATGGATTTATCCCTGTGAAATTTCTGCTTTTCATTAAAACCAAACTTGCAGGGAAAAAGAACATATGGTCATTTAGAGCTAATTCAGTGAAATAAAGGAGGGTTTACACTCCCCTAATTTGAGTGAAAAGACCAGACATTCACGTACTAGCCCACAAATGCACATGCATACCTCCTGGAACACATGCACACTCTTGTACACACGGACATACAGCAAGCATATACTTGCACCCTTGGCCAGGAAAATGGAGTTGTCTAATTCTTTTTTATTCTCATTAGTCGGGTGTTCTTTTCCATCACAGTGTTTATATGCTCCTTTCCCTCCTTCAACATGTATGTGTGTGTTTACTACGCATGTGTGTGTGTACAGTTAAAATGGACAGTAGCTAAGGAATGAGCACAAACAGGAGAAATTAAGTGGATGCATTGCCTTTACGGCCACTTAAGCTAGGTGAAGTAGTGGCGGATGGCTCAGAATCGTTCTTACCTTGGCATCATTTTTCTGATGGAACAATAGCTATGATTAGAGTGAAGTCCTACAAATAGTAAGATGTTACTCTCTCATATGTTGCAAAAGAAGAAAAGGTATTTTGGGCTTGCGTTTCCCAGAGTATTCCTGGGGTATTTTGAAGCAGCAGGTGAAGAGGAGAAAGAGGTAAGGGGGTGCCCCCAAGAGAGGGTTCTGGGTCAGGTTCTCAGGGGCCAATGAAGGATGGGTTGGAGGGTTGGGGTTCCAGGAGAAAACTCTCTGGCAGAGCTTGAGGAGGTCTAGGAATTGGAGACAAGAGAAAAGTATTTTGAAGCATTGCCATAGCCTATGAATTGGATCTTTCAGTGCTCTTCAAAAAGCACAAGTAATAAATTTCTGTTTTTTTAAATTAATTTTGATTGATGGCCTCTCTTTGAAATCAACTCTGTGTGAAAAAGGCCCTGGCTTATATTTGGACATTTTACTTTTATACATAATTTTGTTTTCATTCTTATGATTTTGATTCTTTATCTTGATAGAGGAAAAAATAGATATCATTTACAACTTTTAAAAATATTATATTTTAAGGCTTATTAAATACATTTACATTGTTTTTTCTATTATTCCAGTGAGTGTTTTTTTTTTTAAAGTTTTTATTATAATCACTTGGTGCCCATCACAGCAAGTATATTATTTAATACCCATCTCCTATTTTCCTCACCCCCACCAACCTCCCCATCTGGTAACTGTCAGTTTGTTCTCTATAGTTAAGAGTCTGTTTTTGGGTTTTTCTCTTTCTCTCTTTCTCTTTTGCTCATTTGTTTTGGTTCTTAAATTCCACATATGAGTGAAATAATATGGTATTTGTCTTTCTGTGACTGACTTATTTCACTTAGCATTATACTCTCTAGCTCCATCCCTGTCATCACAAATGGCAAGATTTAATTCCTTTTTAATGGCTGAATAATATTCTAGTGTGTGTGTGTGTGTGTGTGTGTATGTGTACCACATCTTTATCCATTCATCTATTGCTGGACACTTGGGCTGCTTCCATATGTTGGCTATTGTAAATGATGCAGCTTTAAGCATGGGGGTGGATGTATCCCTTTGAATTAGTGTGTTTGTACTTTTTGGGTAAACACCCAGTAGTGTGATGATGGATTGTAAGATAGTTCTATTTTTAACTTTTTGAGGAAATTCCATTCTGGTTTTCACAGTGGCTGCCCCAGTTTGCATTCCCACCAAGAGCGCCAAAGGGTTCCTTTTTCTCCCATCTTCACCAACTCCTATTGTTTCTTGTTTTGTTGATTTTAGCCATTCTGACAGGTGTGTGGTGATGTCTCATTGTATTTTTGATCTGCATTTCCCTGATGCTAAGTGATGTTGAGCATCTTTCCATGTGTCCGTTAGCCGTTTGTATATTTTCTTTGGAGAAATGCCTATTCATGTTTTCTGCCCATTTTTTTTTCTTTTAAATTGGATTGTTTGTTTTTGGAATGTTGAGTTGTAGAAGTTCTTTATATATTTTAGATACTAACCCTTTATAGGATATGTCATTTACAAATATCTTCTCCCATTCAGAAAGTTGCATGTTAGTTTTGCTGACTGTTTCCTTTGCTGTGCAAAGATTTCATTTGATGCAGGCCTAATAGTTTATTTTTGCTTTTGTTTTTCTTGCCTCAGGGGACTTACCAAGAAAAAAGTTGCTATAGCCAATGTCAGAAAGATTACCATCTGTGCTCTTTTCTAGGATTTTTATGGTTTTAGGTCTCACATTCAGGTCTTTAATCCATTTTGAGTTTATTTTTGTGTATGGGATAATCAAGTTGTTCAGTTTCATTATTTTGCATGTTGTTGTCTAGTTTCCCTGAAACCTTTTGCTGAAGAGACCGTCTTTTTCTCATCAGGTATATTTCCTGCTTTGTTGACAATTGATCATGTAACTGTGGGTTTATTTCTGGATTTTCTGTTCTACTGATCTATGTGTCTATTTCTATGTCACCACCATACTGTTTTGATTACTATAGCATTGTAATGTAACTTGAAGTCTGGAATTGTGATACCTCCAGCTTTTCTTTTCTTTTTCAGGATTGCTGTGGCTCTTCAGGGTCTTTTGCAATACCATACAAATTTTAGGATTCTTTATTTTAGCTCTGAAAAATGCTGGTGGTATTTTGGTAGGGATTACATTAAATGTGTAGATTGCTTTGGGAAGTATAGACATTTCAACAATATTTATCCTTCCAATCTATGAGCAGGGAACGCCTTTCTATTTCTTTGTGTTGTCTTCAATTTCTTTCATCAGTGTTTTATAGTTTTCAGAGTGCAGTTCTTTCACCTCTTTGATCAGGTTTGTTCTTAAGTATCTTATTTTTGGTGTAATTTTAAATGGGATTGCTGTCTTAATTTATGCTTCTGCTGATTCATCATTGATGTATAGAAATGCAACAAATTTCTGTATTCTGTGACTTTATTGGATTCATGTATTAGTTCTAACAGTTTTTTGGTGGAGTCTTTTGGGCTTTCTATATGTATGTCATCGGCAAATAATGAAAATTTTACTTTTTCCTTACTGATTGAGATGCCTTTTATTTATTTTTATTGTCTTATTTCTGTAGCCAAGACTTCCACTACATTGAATAAAAGTGGTGAGAGTGGACATCCTTGTCTTGTTCCTGAACTTAAAGGAAGGGGTCTCAGGTTTTTTTTGCTTGTTTGTTTGTTTGTTTTTTTCCATTGAGGATGATATCAGTTGTAGGTTTTTCATGTCTGGACTTTATTATGATGCGCTATGTTCCCTCTAAACTTACTTTGTTGAGGGTTTTTATTATGAATGCATGTTGTACTTTGTCAAATGCTTTTCTCTGCATCTATTGAAATGATGATATGGTTCTTATCCTTCCTCATATTGATGTGATATATCACACTGATTGATTTGCAAATACTGAACAACTCTTACAATGCAGGAATAAAACCTACTTGATCATGGTAAATAGTTTTTTAAGTTTATTTAAATTTAATTTATTTAGTGTTGGATTTGGTTTGCTAGTATTTTGTTGAGGATTTTCACATGTATGTTCATCAGAGATATTGGCCTATAATTCTCTTTTTTTTGGGTTGTGTCTTTATTTGGTTTTGGTGTCAAGATAATGCTGACCTCATAGAATGAATTTGGAAGCTTTCCTTCCCTTCTATTTTTGGGAAGAGTTTGAGAAGAATAGGTATTAACTCTTCTTTAAATATTTAAAATTTGCTTGTGAAGTCATCTGGTCCTAGGCTTTTGGTTTTGGGAGGTGTTCTTTTTGGGGGAGGTTCTGATTCAATCCTTTGCTGCTAATCAGTCTGTTCAGATTTTCTTTTTCTTCTTGCTTCAGTTTTGGTAGGTTATATGTTTCTAGGAATTTATCCATTTCTCCTGGATTGTCCATCTATTACTCCATTTTTAAAAGAAGGATTTTTCTTTCTTTCATCTGTGAAGCTCTCCATCAATGTTTTTCCTTCAGATGGGGAGCACCACAGGACTTTGCCATAAGGTGATGCCATTTAGGACAGCTATTTGTATGCAAGGTGTTTCAGGAAAAGGCAGACTTACAAAGCAGTCTGGCACAGGTGTAACACATAGCCTGGAAGTCTGCCTGCTCACAAGATCAGTGCACCTCCATAACTGAGAATTTCCACTTCCATTTAACTATCTTCTACTGTACCATCTAGGCCTTCCTTGTGGCCTTTCTCTTCAGCCACTGCTTCTAGAACCCTCCATTCTCACTGTTTAAACTCTAACAACATAATGTCTGTCCCCAGTCCTCCCCTGACACTGCTCCAGAGTCCACATTCCTGTGGACTCACTGTCTTTTAACTCATCATGCTTGACACTCTCCCTGACCTTTGTCCTTCCCCTTTGCTACTTCCTGTTCCCTCTCACCTTCTCAAAATGTGGCTGTTTTCTACAATTCTGTCCCCTATCTCTGATGTTCTATGACCCCTTGTTCCCCCTACACACATATACTCCTCCCCCTCTCCCAACATGGACCATGGGCATGCCTGACACATTCTTGGGGGTGTGAATGATTAATATCTTGAGTCAGTCGTTCACATAGTCATTCATTCAAATGCCTTATTGAAAACATTCTCAGTGTCATGCACTGGGATAGATGCTGGCAATACAGAGATGAAGAATATATCCTTGGAAATAAATAATTCAATTAGTATAATAAGAGTCAGGTTAGGAATTTCCTTTCTGGGCCCTTTCCTTCTTTTATTTTAGTCTACCTATATTCCTCTCCTTAGTACAACTTTAAGAGATACTGCTCTTTATTTCTCAAAACAATTTCTTGCGGTTTTAAGGACATGATTGATTTGAAGGTGGCATGACATTAATTGTGATCAATTATAGCCATGAATACTAGATCCTGTTATTAAGTTTAATTTACATTCTTATGTTTTTATATCAGTCACAGGGAGGAATTCAACTAGTTTATGATTGTTTAAATAATATCAATCATAAGCTTAGACTTCTGAAAAAACTTTCAAGTTAGATATCAAATAAACAATGACTCCACATTATGACAGCATATGCCCAGTTGTTTATTAATTTTATCAGTAAATTTCCTGTCATTACTTCCATCCACTAGACTGTGCTTTCCTTTTATCAAAATTCTGACTCTCAGCCTCACATGAGTCATTTTGTGATTATAAAATTAGTAAATGGTTAATCATATCCTGTTGGCATAAATTCTTGATTCAGTGGAGGAATTCAAAAACTCAATATGGTTGAGCTTCACATCCATGTTATTCAAATTTGCAGTCAAGGAGCCAGTTTTGAAAAGATTCCTGATTTGCCACAAAGTGCTATTTAAAATGAAAAAAATTCTTTATTCTTCTTCAAGTATGTTAATGCAAAAAATTGGAGATAATCTGATCTGGCATGTTAAGGGTTTGTCATTCAGACTGATATATCTGTGTTGGTCAATGAAGTCTGACTCTTAGTATATTAAAATGATCCTGAATATTTATTTCATGCACAAGAAGAAAGGCTCTAACATACCTTTTAAATTTATCTTGGTTTTCTTGGATACAAAATTGAAACCATCTGAGTCTGGCTTAAAATTTAATAGAAAATTACAGCTGTCTTATTCCTACAAAAGTATTTTTTTTCTTGATGTGTCTTTTGAAATTATAAATTTCTATACATTTCAAGGGAAATGTTCAGGCATCATAAAAATCACAATATGCAAAATTTGATTTCACAATAATTTTACAATAAGAAATTAATGCAGAAATTCATTTTTTGGGCACTGTGAATATTGCTGTGCCATCTTTAAGGCAAAATATAGTCTTTATTTCCAGTCCCAAAATGTGGAAAATTTCTAAGAATAATAAAGAAGCATTCCCACACACAGTGAAACAGCGATTTTTCCCACTAGAGTCACAGACTGGGTTTTCTTTGGAGGAAAGTGTGATGTTTTGTCCTTGGGGCACCTGCATTGTTGGCTGATTGTTGTAAGGCTATTTAGGATCTAAGGCTTGCCAAGTTTCTATTTTTCTTTTTTCTTTTTTTTAAATCAAAGATCAGATCAGAATTTCAAAGGAAATATAGAGCACCTGTTTATGCCTACCTCTCCATGACTTGAGGTCTGTTTAAGTTCAGTGCTGCGTAATTTGGAGGTTAAGTATTACCAAACCTATTTGGTTCTTAGAGTTGGAGAGAGTGGCTATAATTCTATTTTTATCTTATATTTGATTTTTATTCACAACTTATCCCTCAACTTCCTAAGGTGTGTATAAGTGTGTTCTTTTTTTTTTTTTTAATGGAGTACTCCTCTGAAATTTCACCAATATTGGCTTTTATTTATTTTTTTAAATGATCGTTTCTCATAAAAGTTCATTTAAAGGAATTTTTTTAAAAAACAAAAACAAATCAAAAAACAAACAAACTGGGGTGCCTGGGTGGCTCACTGGGTTAAAGCCTTTGCCTTCGGCTCAGGTCATGATCCCAGGGTTCTGGTATCGAGCCCTGCATCAGGCTCTCTGCTCGGCAGGGAGCCTGCCGACCCCCCTCTCTCTGCCTGCCTCTCTGCTTACTTGTGATCTCTCTCCGTCAAATAAATAAATAAAATCTTAAAAAAAAAAAAAAAAGACAGATAAGGAAACTGAGGCCAGGTGTGTTGCCGAAATTGATTTAATAAGCAAACAGCTGAGTTGGAAACTGGCTCAGTCTTTATTCTAGCATTTGCTCCTCAGTCGTTTCTCAGTGACATTCTCTGCCATTCATCAGAGTGAATGGAGTTGTCACTGTCATCAGAGTTGTCACCCTCTTATTATTATTATATTATTTTCTGAAATAAGGATATGAGGAAACACCCAGCAGTATTTTCCCCTTGCTCCCAGATGCTGTCAGTAGTGATCTTGGTGCTGGTGCATTCGAGAGCCACGGCAGGAACGTTTTCCATGTCCCGGGCATTTTGGTTGGTGCTGAAGAGCAGAGAATCATGACCATTATTTATTGCCTTTTGGAATCATATGTTTGTGGACTAAAGAACCATTCAAGATATACTAGGCTAATCCCTTTCTACTGTGTGCTGGTCTGTAGTTGGTCCTTCTTATTCTTTGAAGAATGCACAGCTCAGCCCAGGAATGCATGAAACGAAGTGTAACTTCATGTGGAAAAGCAGAACGGGGTGAATGTGAGGCAGAAGCCCTGGGTTTTCTCTTTCCCCAATAACAAGTTTCAAAATGCCCAGAACTCCCACATGTTACTTCCTACTCATGTGTTTAAAGCTGGACAGATTATGTCTGGGAATGATGCTGCTAGTCCGAGTTGATGAGCTAGTAAGACCCATAAACCTTAGTTCATAAAGCATCTATGTAGGCTGAAGTGATGAGATTTGGAATCATTAAGTAGTCTGGAGTCTGTGAAAATGATTCCCAAAGACGCTCATTATTTCCAACTCTGTCTGCTCACTTCAAAGCTAGGTAAGAGGGGAGTAGGAGAAAACTGATAGCAAAAAGGGGTGGTGATGGTAGGAGCTTTGGGGGTCATGATGGAGGGTCAATTTGGCAATAATTTCTGAGCAATGATGGATTGCTCTTGCTGCCGATTACAGCATGGACGTTCAATGGCTGTTGAATGAATGATTGGCAGTAATATTACTGATAGTGTTGTGCAGAAAGGGAAAATGCCCCTGGGTATTTCCTTCTTTGCACAGTCCTAGCAAACAAGTAAATAAATAATGAAAGAATGGCAACATCGATATATGTGAGGACAAAGTAGTAGAAATAAATAGGGACCAAGGTAGTTGTCAGCGGAGTTGTTCCTTCTCTCCTCCATGCGGTCCTCGTGCCTGGCTAAGGGCCAGCTTGGTTGCTGAGGTCCTTCCGTGGAAACACGCCCAGTACCTGGAAAGCCTCAAATTTAGTTCAGGGTGCCACACTCGGTCTCCAAAGGGAAACTGAGGAAGGCTCCTCGCGGAAAATAACATTTGACCTGGACCCTGAAGAATGGTCCCGAGAAAAACGTGTGTTGCAGACTACCTTTGATCGATGTGTGTATTATTTGGTGACTGGATTACCTTCTCTTGGACTGTGAGTGGTGGTGGTGGGAACCAGAGAGGAAGAGTTTGAGGAGAAAGAGAAGTTGAAGACAGAACGATGGTCTCTGAAGCAGTCACACCCTTGTGTGTGGACCGTGGCCTGCAGGCACTGGCCAGTTAGAGGGTTGTTGTTGACGTGTGTCTCTCACGGGACTGGGAATTGTGCACTCCCTGCCTCTGCATGCATGCTCCGGGCTTTAGTGGGAGACTTGGCACACACTAGGTGCTCGCTAGTTGGGTTCTTCATGAAAATGAACCGAAACCCTTGCTCATATTTCTTGGCAGAACAAGCTAGGTGAATTTCCCCAAATAAGCGAAACTCCCACAAATCCTGGCTTCCTGCATAGGAGGTCCTTGTACCCTTTCTTCCCATCTTTTGCTTACTTTCAGGTTCCCATATTTCCTTCTGCAGCATACAAAAACCTTTCATCTGATATATTTGATTTTATTTGAATATGAACCTTACACAGCGTTACCCTTGAGGGTTCTTCTTAGTGCTGCTGGGGAATTTCAGGCTGGGTTCTGTTAGAGGAATTGCAAGCATCGGGGGGGGGGGCGTGAAGGTACAAGGTGAGGGGCTGGAAGCTGTTTCATCGCAGCAGGTTGTGTGTGTTCCGGGGATGATCTGCTCAGGGCAGGTGTGGCCTTCGGTGAGTGCAAGCTCCAATTTCCACATTGACTTCACGGCTGCTCTCCTGGCCCGGGACCACCCGCTCCTCTCTGCTGGCTTCCCTCACCCCCACCCCTCACCCCTGGACCCTCCGCAGGACTCATTCCACCTCCTCTCTCTATATATGCTGTTGTCTCCCACCAGCCCTGCCTTCACTTTATCAGACACGTCTTACTGCCTTCCCATCTTTGAACTAACAAAACAGCAACTGCCTGTTTGGAAGACCAAAACTAAGTTAAGCAATACTTCGCTTTAATTTTTTTTTAATATAAAGTTTGTATGCATTTTATTAAACTCTCTGAAACCAGCAATGTTTACATTATTTAAGATTTTCATAAAACCTCTGATCTTGGTTCAGGTTTTCCTCCTCAAGATACATTCAACTTCACCCTAGTGTTTTGCTCGACTTGTCCCGTTTGATGTTATCTGCAGGAATCCCATGAGTCTGGGGCTGCTGGAGATGGTTCACTGCCAGGGGTGAGCTTCATGTTCGCTAGCTCTGCTTCCTGGTAAGTAAGAGAAGATGGGGCTTTTGAATTGAAATGAAAAACAGGATGACATGCCACCCTCACAACTTCACCTTCATGTAATTCCCAACAAACGTGACTCAGGCGCATGTGAGCACCTCCATTTCAAGCAGAAGCAGCATCTGTGGGCACTTTCATGCTGTGTCAACAGGGAGGGTGGGTGGAAAGTGCAGCCCTTACCTGGAAAACGTAATGCAGTCCTAAGCTACTGTACGCACAGGAAGCTTGAAATGTGTTTCTGATCTGGCTTGGTTGGAGATGTAAGCTCAGGTTCTCATTTGCTGCAGCACGGGAAGAAATACTGCTGGACGTGGGATGACACACAGAGTCAGCATCACAAGGGCTAAAAACGGCAGCTGGAGCTGGAAAGACTCCAGCCCCTCCAGCTTGGGTCTGGATTTGCATCCGGCACTGCACGTGGGCAGCAGGTTCCATCTTAACTGTGGCCACGTGGCGCTCAGGTTCTTGGATCTGGGTATGTCATTGGGGCAGAGGGCTGTGGAGCAGGCTGCGAACTGTGTTTTTCGACACCGGGAGTTTGTTTCAGTCAGAGCTCCTGCCAATGGAAATGCTCCTCTGCCCACCAAAATGTGTGAGAAGACCTGCTTCTTTGTGTGGCTGCCGTGGGGGAGCGTGAAGAGCACAGTACAAGTAAGCAGCCGTCGAAGAATCATCCATGTAACTGAAACACAGATAAGAATATTTCCTTCTTTTTCAAATCATCCTTTCAAAGCCATCCATCGGGAAGAGTAACATGGAAGAACCTCACAACTGACAGCTGCGTCCCGTAGGCAGGAGAGTTTAGCGGAGGAGATACAATTTGAAAGTAGCAGCAGTTAATTGTGCCTATAAACTAATCAATTGACAAGTGCTTCTAGAACCCTTTATCTGTCCTTGCCGTTATGATACTATAGAACTGTCGTGCAATGGACAGCCACTGCCTCTGTCCCCAGGGAGTTTACAATCCAGTTTGATATTTTAGCTTCAGAGGTTTGAGATTTAGCTTCGGCAGAGCATGATGTTAATGCCGGAAGCCATTTGAGGGCCCAGTTATTCACGCTATGCTGTGCTTTGGGGAACAGTATCTGGGCGTTGAGGGTGGACTAAGAGAACAATGAACTTGAAAGTCATATTTACTTTCCTCTATTGAAGGCTTGTCAAGGGTGGTTAAAAAAAAAAAAAGAAAAAAAAAAGAAAAGCCTTATCTGTATTTTAGGTGGCTAGTGTGGTTCCCTGAGGAGTGTTGGTTAATGTTCCTTGACTCTTGTTAATCATTTACCCTCAGAATAGTCCTCTGAAGAGTTAGGTATTTATATGCATGTCTGTGTACACAATGTATTTCCAATAACAGGAGCCCCAATTCAAATAAATACCAACTTTCCAAAAACAGACTTCACAGAAGACTCTAGAGTTCTCTCCACCAAAGTTCTACCACTGAGGAACCGAAACACCAGCTGCTTATCGTGACTCCATGGCGTACCACCTGATTTTTAGTGCAATTTGAGACATCCAGAGTTCCATGGCCGTGACTATCTGGAAACCTTTTTTTTAAACTCTGTGTCATACTTGCTTTTCGTGCCAGCTCCACACTTTAGGTATGAAGCTCCTCTCTGGCTTCCCGTGAGTTCTAGACTAGTGGAGGCACCTGGAATCAAGGCAGAGAGCTGTAGGACTACGTAGTGTCAGTTCAGTAGCAATATCCCGTGGAAGCAATCAAAGCAGCAGTTGTCAAAGGACTGATTGGACGTTCCTGCTCTTTTTGTCTAATGTTTGGAAGTAGCACTGGCCATTTTTAAGCTGAGTATATCTCTAGGGGACTTGGGTTTGAAGGGATATAGCAAGAGGAGCTATGAAACTTCTTGTTAACAAGGGTGTTGAGACAGTAAGTAACTGAGAGGGAAAGAGAGAGCTGTAACAATGTATGTTTATCTAACTCCTGAAGAGTGTCATGCTTGCTATGTAGGATGGTGCAACTGGAGCCATAGGATGAGGTTTTTGATAGGAGATGAAGAAGCTGAAGTTCCAAAATGACTATGCCATCGGGGCGCCTGGGGGGCTCAGTGGGCTAAGCCGCTGCCTTCGGCTCAAGCCATGATCCCAGGGTCCTGGGATCGAGCCCCGCATCGGGCTCTCTGCTCAGCAGGGAGTCTGCTTACCTCCCACACTCTCTGCCTACCTCTCTGCCTACTTATGATCTCTGTCTCTCAAATAAATAAATACAATCTTAAAAAAAAAGATTGTGTCATTTATGCAGTTTCACATGACAGGAAGACAGTTGAGCAAAGGCTGAGAACAGAAGTAGAATTTGTCCTTTGACTCCCCGTCTCGGCACTTTCTACACTTCATTAGGGTGGTCCAGATGCTGACCTTACCTATCAGGAGATGGGGCATTCAAATAGGTAGGGGTATATGTATGTCATCTGTGTGCCCTCACATATAAAATAATTTCAATACAAAGTATTGTTTCGAACATAAAAAAAAAAAAAATGAAGAAAATGTAATCCGGAACAGCAGGAATAAATATGGCATGTGTTTTGGGTTCTGAGTCCCCTAACTCTTCATTAACTTTTCAGGTCAACTTTAATGAGGAATGCCAATGCTTGGGTCTTAATTTATAATTACATAAGTGAAAACAGTTATACTATCTCTGCATCCCTTTCTGCTAAATTACATGATTCCTAAATTTCTGTGATTTTTTTTTTTTTTTAGGACTCCACCCCTACCTTATTGTTGGGCTATGAATTGAACTGAATTTGTTAAGTTGATGGTGGGCTTTGAAATCCAGGCAAACTTGTCTTGTGAGCAGAGTCATGAAGAAATAAAAGCATTTTAACTAGAAGATTAATCTGGTAAGAATGTACTCTGATGAATGGCTACATATGAATCATCACATATTGCATAAAGCAAAAGCTATTTTAGGAGGTGAACTTTAAAGTCAGTTATAAGGATTGGAAATATGGTGCTTTAGGAGTATGTGTGGGTTTCTACTTCTACAAAACCCAGATTTGGTCTGGTGGGATTAATGACAAGGAAAGTCCTATGACCTAACAGACCATACTAAAGCAAGGGCGAGATGCATGGCTAGAGCCTCTGAAATGGTGTTGAAGGGAAAAGTCAGAAGTTTAGGTCGCTGGAAGGAGCAAATATATGATCTTAGAGAACTGGGTTATGAAAAGAGAGAAATTATGCAAATAGAATTTTGGAGGTATAGGGCACCCAGAGGAGATGGCCAAGGATATCTTAAAGAATGTGGGTTTCAAGGCAGAGGGCAACAGCAGGCCCAGGGAAGATGCAGTTGAATTAGACTTCAAGTGCGTACTCCATGTGGATTCCTCAGAGCAGCCTAACACCTTAGTCCTAAGAATGTGTAGCTCTAAACATCAAGGACGCCCTATTGCAATGCTGATACCCCCTCCCCACTGCATATATGCACAGAATGGAAATAGTATTTCCAAATTGCATTAGTAATTCCATCTTCATCTTGTGTGTGAAGAGGTTATAGAACCTGGGATGTGAAATGCATCCAACAAGAAGGTAAACTTCTTTAGAATACATCATTACTGTGTTTATTTACTATAATCCTCCACTCCATATGTCTCTCCCCTTCCTTTTGAAAAGAGACTCGGGGCTGCTGATTGTCTTCCTCCTATTCACTTTAAACGGTGGCCAACTTCTGTGAGTCCTATTCAAAGAGGGAGGAAGAAGATCTAGAAGTTCTTCCCCACTGGTGAGTCACCAATTTCCAGGGGTTCCTCTCTCTTATCAAAGATAGTAATACTATCAGTCTTGATGTGTGCTTTGTAAAGATGTGAATATAATATTGATATGGAGGTTTATCTTTTTAAAGTGGGCTATTTGAGAACCTCTGTTGCTGGGTCCTACGTGGTGGTGACCAGATGGATATCATAAGGAATCGAGCTCACAGCTCAATGCTGCTAATATGCATTGGATGATAATGGTCATTCTGCCTGTGTTATTGTTTTTAAACATTGATGGTCAAATACAACAAGTATTGAAGTGTGCAAAATGACACTAATTCTGCAAATTTGCCTGAAGATGAATTGATGAGCAGGTCAATAATTAGCATTCATCTAATCCAAATTCTTATGCTTCTCAGGATGGCTCCAGCTCTTCAAAAACAAATGTTGAAAAGGGAAATGTAGTAATGATTATATCCAAATTGTCTTTTCATTTGTTGAGAATAAAGACTTTCCATGTCCTCAGTGTATTATTTTTAGAAAGGAGCTCGCAAAGATCAGCCTGAAGATTCCCATTCCCTAATTTAGAAACAACACACAAAAACTATAAAAATATACTCCTTTTTTTTTTTCAGAAAAAGGATTATAAGCATCAGTTTATGAAAGCATATTTGATGTTATAATTATAGTTAAATTTCAGTCTATTATTTAAAATACATGCATGTGCACGCCTTCTGTACCCAACCAAAAATGATAAAATATGCAATTTTTATTTGTTGAAAATGCATTATTTTTATTTAATTATTTAACAGTAAATGGAAGCATGTGCCACTGTCAGGTAAAAGAAGATGAAGTTTGTCTTTAAATGTTATGAACACTATCGCATGGCACTTAAATATATGCTATAATATTGAATAATTTACTGACTTATTTTTAAGTTAATGCTATATATTTGTCACATACTATACCAAAGATCACTTTGTTAAAGTTTCAAGAGTAAAGCTATAACATATCAACATAAATCTGTTGAATTCAGATCAATAGAACTCTTGAGATATACTAAAATAAATATAAGAAGACAGACATTCTAATTACTAATAATGTTTGTCACATGCCGAGTCTTTGGTTAATGGAGTAAGAAGCAAAACAGAGCAGAGGTTACTCCTGCAGAAACCTCCCAGGAAACAGAAGTAACCAACTTATAAAGTTGTTGGAAGCATTACCTCTATGTGTTTTGCCTTTCTTAACTTGGGCCGGGAATGGGTCAGGAAAGGTTCCCTATCCCTGAATAATCTGTGGAAGTCTTTCCACTGTATACCTAAGCCACTCAGGCCTTTAATGAATCCCAGCCAATGTTGACCAGGTTTTCACTCAATGCCAAACACTGGGCTAGTTAGTGGATAATAACAAGGTAAAAAACAAATGAAAACATCCTCTGTCCTAGCCTATGTTCTAGTATGAACTGATGTGCCTTTTCCATAATTGAAGGCAGAATGATTTTCATTCATTCATCGTACAAACACTAGGGGAACCATAATGGCTCAGGCACTATACTCGGCACAGTTAAGATAGTGAGAGGTGACGTAATGATAATAGTAACAGAACGGCAGTGGCACCTAATACTCGTCTTTACTGAATGTCGGGTATAGTGCTGAGTGTCTTACATACATCTATCATTTCATTTAAGCTCATGGGGCAAGTGTTTATTGAATTTCCACTTTAGGGCTGAGGACACTGACCAATATGATCCCCACTTCCATAAAGTATAGTCTCGTGGGCAAGCCAGAAAGTGAAAACAGTAATAAGTCATGTTGTGAGGCAGAGGATGAAAAGCACTCTCAGGGCATCTCCTATATAAAGATGCTATCAAATTGCCATAAGCATGCAAAAGAAAGAGAACTTACTAATTTATTACTTTATAACTTAAATACTTTTTTGACACATCAAAAGACTAGAAATGATCTAATGATCAGTTCAAAGGACTTCACTGTATCACATTGGAAGGGATTTCCATTTTAATTCAATGAAAAAATGTTGCCCGACAAAACACAAGCATTAATCTAGGGGGCAGTCTAATTAATCAAGGGTGTCAATGAATCTGTGTAGTAGAAACTAGATACAATCATAAGAAAATGAATGTAATAATCTTACAAGACATTGTTTCAGTGGTTTATTTGGTCAGCATCATCTGGATACACTGTGACTATTAAAATGAGCTAGGATATTACAGAGCCTAATACTGTGCTTGGCACACACTAGGCACTCAGCTGGTACTTGTGCTCTCACTTGGGTCCATCTGCTGGGTCTGCCATAAGAGAAGACCACAGGCTGTAGGACTTAAACAATGGAAATGTATTCTCTCACAATTCCAGAAGCTGGAGATCCAGGAGATGGTGTCCACAGAGTGGTTTTCCCTGAAGCCTCTCTCCGAGGATCTCAGATGGCTGCCTTCTCCTGTGTCTTCACACGAGCTCCCTTTCTCTGCATTCACGTATCCCCAGTATCTTGGTATGTATACTTTTTTTTTTTTTTTTTTAATAAGGCCATCAGTCAGATTTGGATTAGGACCCCATCCTTAAGACATTATTTAAACCTTAATTGTCTCCTTGGAGTTCCTATCTCCAAATGAATTCACATTTTAGAATAGGGCTTCATTGTAGGAATTTGGGGGGAACACAATTCAATCCATAACATTACCCATTCCATTTTCCTGCTCAATAGTCAGCTTTCCCTGTTTGATTTGTAACTTCCTTTAGAGGCTTGAGGCCTCATCAGTCATTCCTTTATTCATTACTCTACTGTCTCCTATGTGTAGGGTAATGTACTAGACCCAAGAAAACAGAACTGTAAAGAGTCTCCCTAGCACCGGAAGCCTACAAGACAGACAGAGGAGCCACCTGGCTAAACTGGAGTATCAGCAAAAGCTGGGGGAGCCCAAGCCAACGCACGTGCTGGGGAGGGGGATTACCCATCTCCCAAGGTGAGCGGTGTGCTGTGATCCCAGAACTGCCACCAACCAGTGTCCGCAGGTGGACTACACAGTGTTGGAGATAGGTCGTCCTGAAGTATTTCAGATAGGAGGCGAGAGAATGTCTTTAGGATATCTCCATGTACAATCTCCATAGAGAAAACTGAAGAAGCCACCTTGGGAAAGCGTGATGTTCAAAACTAAACCAGAAGAAGCATTTTCTTACGCACACTTGCACATTATCTGGAGAGGGCATGATGCCGCCATCACTGGGCTCCTTCCCAGCTATTTCGTGACATTCGACACTGAGCATGTTCAATGAATAGGTTCATTGAAATAATTTTCAGGGAAGACCCTTTGGAAACTTTGACTTTTTATAAACAGTTTTGACTAAGAACAAGGAATTTGATGTAGAGAGTGAGGCAGAAGAAGGTATCACATGCAGAAGACAGAGAAAGGATAATGGGATCTTTACACATTACCACTGAACAGATGGTTAGTGGTACCTTTTTTGCCTTTATGTATTGAAGAATATCATATGATGGCGGTCATCAAAAGTATGGTTGTCTTTCCAGAGAGAAACCAGAGTAAGGAACACCTGCTTCTATTGACCTATGATGGTGGGCTCAGGAGTCAGTCTAGAGAACACTGTGACATGGCTTTCTTCGGAAACTTGGACTCAGCAGATGTCCATTTTTGAGTATTTTAGACAGAAATTTGTAAGAAAGAGTATCTTTGAGATGTCTCCACATATGGTCCCACAGAGAAATCTAAAGACGTTGCCTTGGGAAAGTGTGATGTTCAAAACTGAACCATAATAAACACACACAGACACCCCAACTGTTTCTGTGGGACCTGCCCATCCTCAACAGAGATTTCCAGGACAAACGGCACCCCTCTGTGGAAGGACTGAGGACAGGGCCAAGCCTCTCTAGCCCCAAACCTCTGAGAGTTAGGATATCAAGGCATGAGGTTATGACTGATTTGAATAAGACACAGTATGCTTTTCTAATATGTAATGTTATCCTTTCTGAAACCAGATCCAGTATAATTTAGAAATTTCAATACCCATATTGTCTTGTCCATTTAAAACCTAAAGACATGAGAACCATAGTTAGCAAGTAACCAATTTAGAGACTTTAACAACTCAAGAGAGAATAGGCATTTTCATCACCATGCGAAGATTTATAGTCATCACTGATGACTGAGATAAGAAAGTGCTCTCAGATATGAGAACCCAGTGATTTGGAATTCATTCTTTTCAATGCCTCCGGTCTTATTTTCAAAGTTCCCATTAGGAACATAGACCTGTCCTTTTGTAGTCTCTAAAAATTACTGAGCTACAGTTTGAGGAAAGTAAATGCTTAGTTTCGTTATTTCTGTCATTCAGCGGTGAGCTTGAACAATTGATGTGTTGTTATATTTTAGGAAAAAAGTTATTTACATTACTAAGCTTTAATTAGAATGAACACAAAAGTTACTTAAAAATTGGTAAGGGACCAAGTCAGTTTTGCATTAAGCTTGAGTGATGAAACTGTGCCTTGTAAGTCCCTCTGTATCGCCGAAACACTAAAATCCTACTTTCTTTCCCAGGCTGATTGAACGAAGCTTCAGCTGAGGGGCTAGAGACATGGAAAACAGTGCTTGTGACTCTTCTAGAGGTAGCACCTGAAGCTGTAGAGTAGCTCTTTATTAACTCATGCTTTGATCCTTGCCTATCCTAAGGTTAAGGAATAACATAACTGTGTTTGTTGTTTTGTAATTCTGCCAGTATAAATGTGAGTTTCTGATCCTTGGCATTGCTGAGATGGTGACCTGGATAACTGCAGTGGACAGCTATGCTGTGCCTTGTGGGGTACAGAGCGGCATCTCTGGACTGTAGGCACTGGGTACCCAGGAGAACTTCCCCTCAGTTATGACATCTGCAGACATTTGCCAAATGTCCCCTGAGAAGAGGGAGCAGAATCACTGTCCTTTGAGAACCACTGCTCTGACTAGGGGAACCATTACATTTAAGTAATTAACAACCCCCCATTCTGCCTAAGCATTAAAAACTCAAAGTCATAGCATAAACTAAAATTTCATCTTGAATTGGCCAAAAATACCAATATGTCTAAGCTAATTTGTGTTAAGATTCAGGTGGGCCCTTTTTTCAAGCCCAGAACTTTTCTCCTGTCTGCCTGAGAGAATGAACTGTCAGTACAAACCTGTAGGGATAGAGTCACAACTTGTTCTGGATCTTATTAATCCCCAAGCTGTATACATTTAAAACTGCTTTCTGACATAAAAATCCTCTGCGAGGCTGTGCTCCCTGAATTTCCTCTGACACTACAGAGCGACATTTCGGTATTTGGTTGTAAGGAACTCCCGTGCTCTTACTTAATCTTGTTATTGGGTTCACAGGCATTTTCCCTTCTTACCTGGGATGTTGCTGGCTACAAATTATTGTGTCATTGTTCTGCCAAAAACATCACCCAAAAGGGATTTTCCAAGCAAACCAATATCACAATGTAGACAAGATTATCATAATTTGAGAGCTGGCTTCTTCAAGGCCTCCAGGGTCTTTGTGTCAAATCTTTGTTTTTTTGAGTGAAACCAGCATGAAGTGGAATTGAGAAATGCATGAGTAATTGGTATCCCCACAAAAAGTGTTGGCATGTGAAGGTTTCACGCCAAGCTGGGAGTGTGGAGGTAGATTTAAAGCAAACGCTGGTCTATCGGTCATAGACACATTTAGTTTAGTAATTTCAAATGCTGGTGATGAAAAAAGCACTGAGTTACTCAAAAATAGTTCAGAAAAAAAGATGTGTTCAAGGAAGAGAAAAGGAAGAAAGAAAAAAACAAAAAACAAAAAACAAAAATCAAAACAAAAACAGGCCAAGCAAGAAAGACAATATCAGTCCAGGGATAGCCCATTCAAAAACACTGAAATAATATAATCATCTCTTATGAGAAAATGAAATTCACTTTATAAGCTCAGGTGAACAAAACATGAGAAAGTGAGTTATTCCTCACTCCAGGGGAATTTGAGAACAGGGCCTGACAAATTTTTGTTGTTGTTGTTGTTTTTAAGAATTTGACCTTTTTAAGAATTCACCTGGGTGGCTCAGTGGGTTAAAACCTCTGTTTTCGGCTCAGGTCATGATCTCAGGGTCCTGGGATCGAGTCCCGCATCGGGCTCTCTGCTCAGCAGGGAGCCTGCTTCCTCCTCTCTCTGCCTGCCTCTCTGACTACTTGTGATCTCTCTCTGTCAAATAAATAAATTAAAAAAAAAAAAAAAGAATTTGACCTCGTGTCCAACGAAGACATTGAAGTGCTTTTTTAAATTACAAAGGGTGAGAAAACTGTAGGCACCTGAGTGTTTGCTATATAGGAAGACCATGGAAAATAGGAAATAAAGACCATTTCCCTGATGAAAAATGATCTGCAAAGAACAAGGCTGGCTATGTTAAGGAGATTAATGGAGGGTCTCAAAAAGCTTGGGGAAAAGCTACAGAAGATCCCCGAAGATGTGTCAGAGTTACTTGACAAGGTATCACAGAAGTCTGCAGTACGTGATAGAACTGGAAAACAAGACACACACACAAAATCCCCTTCTCAGACCTAATCACTCAACTACTCTACATGTCATATCAATCCTCTTAACTATCAACAGTCACTGCACAGCAAAAGCCTCCAGACATAGAAAATGGGATTATGCTTATTGGATGATGCCAAGAAGAGAGCAAAATTACCCAAGTACCCCTACAACCTCTGCAGCCTAGGAAAGGCAAAGTGATCTCCAGTAATGGCTCGTGAGTCGTGCTTTAGTGGTTGTACAGACAGAACATGTGAGCCTCCTGGCTGATGCACGAGGATGATGGCGCAGGCATGTGTGCGTGCACGGGGGTGTGAGTGCGTGTCTGGGGGCGGAGGGATGGCAGTGGTGAAGCAAACGTGTAACTTGTAACGTACAAGTTTAGATGGTGCCACGAGCCCAGATTAGACTGAAGGCTTTCAGTGAGTTGCTAAGAAAACTTGAAAGAGTCATACTGATGCAGAGGACTCACAATTTCTCTCGACAGCTGTGCTTCACAGTTTTCCTTCTAAATGAGAAAGAAATAAAAAGAGGAGAGCTGTTATTAGCTAGGAGAAACAATTATCAACTTGGAGCAATTTTAATACTGTACCAAAAACAGTATCAGAAGGATGTTACCAGCAACTGAGACAAGGTTTTCCCCCCAGGGCACGATGCCAGTGAAGCGGGAGTGGCAGTGCCCATTACCATGAAGTGTACTGAGTTCTGCCAGCTCTTCCCAAGTCCAAATACAGACAGTGAGAACATGACCTTGGTTGCTCCCTATGTTACTGCCATTTGCGAAAGAACCATTATATTACAGCTGTGAAAGTGCTTACAAAGTGTTGGCGGATTTCTGCCAGGGATGCATAAATATCGCTTTGGGTTGCCTGGTGGGTATTCTTTAGCTCTATGAACTTGAAGCTGGCTGTTTTTAGGGCAACTGAACTTCAAGACCAAATGTGGGACTCCTGGGTGTAGACAGAGTTTCCATCCAAACACTGCCAGTGACCCACGGGCTCGACATTGTCAGGGTGTGGAAAATGGAGGGCACAACCTATCTCGAGTCATGTTCCTGACACCTTTTTAATGGGGCTGAGTCTAGTGACAGCAAAGGAAAATAGTTAGGGAAAGTGACCACAACCCTGCTCATTATTAAGTAATGTCAAATCCAGGGACGCGATTTTCTTCTGTTTCCTTGTTTTAGAGATGGGTTATTATGGTTTCTCCTTTTAAAATTCACATCTGGAGAGATTAACAAGAAGTTCTCTGTTTGAGGAGTTCCTAAGACCCAACACAGGTTACAGGACTGGACTGGCCTTGCCCCAGGAGCTCTAAAGAAAGGCAGTGTTTAGAGGATTCCTCCGCTAGCTTTAAAGAAAAAGTATATGTAAATTGGGAAAACAATACCAGGACATGGCCTTCACGTGTCTTGAATGACTACTTTAACACGGGCTTTAGAAGAAATGCAGGTGACACCTATGAACATCCACCCAGCTGTCCTTCCCTGATGCTCCACACAGGTCAGGCCCCAGCTCCCTCCATTTCTGCAGCCGCTGTCAAGGTAGGATCATCACCACCCTCCAGGGCCGAAACACAAGGCTGTTCTTAATCTCTTGGCAGCAGTTCACAAAGTTGACTTCCCCTTTTTTGCATTGTTCTCTTCTTATCTTTTGTGATGCCCCTCTCCTTGATTTTCTCCTATCGCTATGAAAATTTCCTCCTCTCACTCACTGTCTCAGTTTCTCTTCTGCAGACCTTTGAGAGCCACATGGCCTGGGAACACACCTTGGTTTTCCTCTCTCATTACTTTAGACAGGTGCCTGGTTGAATCCCATTCACACCCAGAGCTTCAACTGCCCCTGCATGCGTATGACTCTGGTCTGTGTCTCTGCCTCTCTTCATGTGAAGGTCCTGTGGGAACCTCCAGCATGGCAGGTCCATAACTGGGCTCACAATCTGCATTTCCACACCTGCTACTTGTCTAATGCTCATATCCTCTTACAGGAACCTCAGCCATGCTGGCCTTTTTCTCTGTTTCTCAGCTCCTTCTTACCACTGTCTCCGAGTGCTGGGGGCCTGACTTCTAGTGTTGCTGGGATTCATCCATTCCTTTTTATTCCTGCTTGTCACATGGATGACTACCATACCTCCCTCTTAAGACCGCTAAGAGTTTTCTTTCTATTCCTCCCTCATTAAAAAGAAGTCCTAGAGAGAAGATACAACCAGAGACATAATCTGAAGTGATCCCTAGCAAAAGTCAAAATATTTAAGCTTTATATTAGCCTTAAGTTTATTTGAATTCCACCTTCTTCTCCATGCCTTCCATTCTAGATATGCTGGAGGCAGTATTTAAACTCCGTATCCCCGAGAAAGCCTGAGTACTTTCTGAAGGTGCTTCCCATGACCGGTGGTTTCCTGACCCTCAGCCCAGGACTACCCAGCCTTTATCAGAAGCTACTCTTCTTGCCCCTACTTTCCACCACCACCATTTTCTTCACAGTCCTGCTAGGGAGATTTTTAAACTGCATATCCGATCATTGTTTCATCCTCCTGATCACAAGCCTTGGTGGCTCTTGCTCCTTCTCGAGATGTGCTCTGACTCCTTCGCTCGGTGCATGGGGGTCCTCCAGCCCCGGTTTCCACCTTGTACCACCTCCCCTCTTCACTCCAACCATGTGAAGATCTTTCGTGTTTCTGTATCATGGGAGTCCATCCTTCATGCCTGTGTCGTCAACGTGGTATGCTTTTTGTCCTTCTGGTTTCTACTGGTCATGCAGCATCATTTGAAGTGTCACCACCCATGGACACTTCCATACCACTACTTTTCCATGGCATCTTTGCACGTTTATTGCTTGATTGCAGGTGTCTGTCCCCATGTTACTATAAGCTTATTGGACCTTAAGGAGCCATATTTTGTTATACTTTCTATTGGAGTTTCTGAAACAGTAGATGCTCAATCTACATTTTTCAAAAGAACAAGAAAGAAAAAGAGGGAAGGATGGTGAGAGGGAGGAAGGGACAAATCCTGCCTTCCTGCCTCTCTTCTTTTCCAGTCCCACTGTCTTGCCTGTAGCTGGAGAACACGTCTACCCTTGAAGCTGAATACTTAATTAATTTACAAAATGCGTAATTGAACACTTATCTTAAGCCAGACATCGTGTTGTGTGATGAAGATAAATAAGATTGTCTCTGCTCAGAAGTGGTTTTACCACTTCCTTCCAGTGTGATCTTGGGTCAGTTAATAAATTCCCCTGTCTCAGTTTCCTTATTTCTAAACAGGGGTAATAATAATGCTTTCCCGTAGGGTTGCCCTAAGAATTAGGTACATATATAACTGCTCATGGATATTTCTTAGAACAAGTGTCCCCAGATAACTGTCTTTTCCTCTCTGTATCAGTCTTTCATTCCTGACCTTGAGGATATGCTAAGGAACTGGGGATGGTGTAGGGGGTTAAAGAAATCCATGTCTTCCCATCGCGGAAGGCATGCTCATCTGTATATGAATCCCCCTCTGCTACTCACTAATTGCCAGTGGGAATTGGGGCAAGTTATTCAATGACTCTGTTTAAATTTCCTTTTCTTCAAGATGGGGAGAATGATAGCATATATCTCATGGGGTTTTTCAGAGAAATATGTTGGTGCTTGCATTAATATGAACACAGGACAGGGTCATAACAGGCACTTGGTAAGAGTGAATATTACTACCCATCCTACTACCTGCAGGTTTCTCCCCAGATGTGCCTCATCATTTTGATTATTTATTATTATTTTTAAAATTATATATCCTCTTCCTTCTCCACATGGCAGCGGCATTGGAGCTGACCTTCTCCTGGTTCTCTGTTTTCTGTGTTTAGTGTCATTGCTCTCTCAATGCACTGGTTTGTTTATTTCTCTAAATCATATTATAGGGCCATAATGAAGACATGCTGTGAAGGGAATTAATTATTATCACCTGTAACTCATCCAGTAGTTTCTACATGAAACCTCTGTGATGATCATTGCAGTTCTTCTACAAGGGGACTTCTGGATCAGTAACCTCCTTTTCCAAGGCAGGCAGGGGGTTGTGGGGGAGGTTGGCGGTTTGTGCCTTTGCTCAACTGGAGGACGGGGGCAGATGCTTGAAGTGCTGTGTGTTCGGTGGTATAATAGGGGGATTATAAGGCATGGCATTGGGGCAGAGGACAGACAGCAGCTCTGCATGTAGGGTCAGGGAGACTCCAAGGAGGAAGTGACCTTTGGCCCGGGCCTCCATTACAACCTATCAGAAAAGAGTTTACAGTGCTGATCGGTGTTGATAAAATTAAAGGAAAAGGAAAAAGCAGAGAACTCCCAGTCAGTCTGAATCATCTGACTCAGGCCAGATGTAGGTCACTTGTGCCTCTGAAGAAATCTTGACAACTTAGGTCAAAGGTTCATTGTTGATGACTCAAATGGGTGCGATTCCAAAAAAAGATAATCCCACTAGATCCATGGTTCCCAGGCTCTTAGAAGGCAAGGATGCCTTTCTAATGCCTTTTCTTCTAGAATTCTCCATGTAATACTTTTAGAATCAATCAATTAAATAAATGGTTAAGAACAAGAATTGCCATGAATTCAATATCAATTGTATGTGAATTTGCATTTTTCTTCAGTGAAAATTTGCATTTTGAATCGAAGCATACATTTGAAAAGTAGTAATACATACATAAGCTGAGCCTATTATTTTCTTTTTCAGTTTATATGGATTCTCAGAAATCTTGCAATAACTTCAAAGTCCCCTGGGGCCCTTTTCCTATACTTCAGGGTCCATTGATCTAGATTTTAATTAGAAAGTTTCCATTGAGAGATATTTACAGAAGTTTACAATCTATAAGAATTGTACGATTTTATAAAATATATTATAAAACATTTACTAATTATAAAATATTCATATATTTATTATATAAAATATTATTATAAACATATTATAAATATATAAACAATATATTATTATATATTATAAAATATTAGTAAAATATTTACTAATATTTTATTAATATTATATAAGGTATAATATTTACTAATTATATTTAGTGATATAATATTATTTAAAATATTATAAAATATTTACTAATTTTATAGACAGGTTACTTGTTTCACAATCACCAGAAAAAATAAGATGAATTAACTGATAACTAGAATTAGAATGATAACCAGTTTGATAAATTAGAATTACAGGCATAATTTGCCCCCTTCTTAAGAGCACGTCAGTGCTATATGTCCCCACTAACCATCATGGTTCTGTAAATCAGGAATGAATCTCCCACCGTCTTCTGAATTTTCTTGTCTCTTGCAACAAGGTCAGCACAGATGGTAGATGACACGTGAGGGGAATCGCTCCGCAGGTCAGCACGGCCCGGGTGATCTGTTAGGTGTGGGATGTATAAATCAAACGGGACAGGTCTGGAATGTCTGAAAATCTGGGCCACGTGTAGCCTAGGAGGTATTTTTGAAAGCTGACTGCTGTATAAGCTGATCCGGCCAAAAACTCAAGGGATGTGGCTGGGGTTGGAGGTGGGCAAAGAAACATCTTACAACTTACAGAAATGAACCACTCTCTGAGAAGACTTACCCTAGCTTTAACTATGTCCATGGCTCCCGTGCCTTCTGCTCATCTCTGCACCCCCCTGGTCTCCCAGAAGGTCAGTTGGATGCTCAGCCAAGTCAGACCCAAACCTCCAGAAGCAGGGCTGCCACAGAAATGGATCAGAAATGGAGCCGGGGTGGCTCAGTCAGTTGAACACCCAACTCTTGATTTTGACTCAGGTCATGATCTCAGGGTCCTGAGATGGAGCCCTGTGTTGGGCTCTGTGCAGAGGCTGTTGGAGATTCTCTCTCTTCCTCCGCCTCTCTCTCGGTCTCTCAAAAGAAAAAAAAAAAAAAGAAAGAAAAAAGAAAAGGAATGAATCATCATCGGGGAGTGTCTCAGCAAATGGGGTGAAAGGGCGGTGTGATGACATGGCTCTTGGCATTTCTTATCGGTGGGGGCTCACCAGTGGTGAAATAGAATGGAAAGAGCATGTGTTCTGCTGTCATCGAGACCTGAGTTCGTAATCCAGTTTTACAATTTATTAGCTTTGCCTTTTGGGGCTATTACAGAGTGTTTCTGGACCTCCGCTTCCTCATCTCTAAAGTAGAGCCATTGCCTTTTATGCAGGCTGGGGTGTGGGTTGATTGCAATCACGCATACCAAGTGCCAGGAAAAGCCTTATAGAGCTGGCTTAGAGCAGAAAGGGGTTGCAACTTCTTCTGAAGCTTCTCGAGTCATCTGCATGTTATAGTGCAGCTTCCTTCTCTTTGAACCACGTGTGTGTGTCCCCCTGGGTGGTGAAGGCTGCAGAGGAAAAGAATTGTCTACCAAGGGAGCACAGCATCCGTCTTCCCCTCCTCAGGGGTATAGCTGCTCTAAAGTCACTCCTCTCCGTGCAGGCGCTCTTGGTATAAAACCGTGCTCTAGTCTTCGACATGAGCCTCCCATCTTTCCTCAATTTTCTCCTTTGAAATAGCCTCCATGTTTTTTACACTGTCTCCCAGCATAGGCTGAGCAGTGGGGAATGGGAAGACCTTAGCTCTGTTGACAGCTCAAAGGGACAGAGAGCATTAAAAGACTGGGAAGTCCAAAAGCCATACAAACAGATTATAGACAGCTCTCAACATGACAGTGAAGGCAAGGGTTCGCGGGCAAGACCGCTCCAGTTGGAGCTCAGCTCTCCCACCTGTTATCTGCATGGTCTTGGGCAAACAACTTGGGCAAACAGCTTAATCTTCCTGCGTCTCTGCTCCTTCCTCTTAAAAATGAGGAGCATAATTATGCTATCAACCTCCTAGGTTTTTCACAAGAATCAATAGAATCGCAGATAGGAAGGGCTTGGAACAGAGCTCAATTCATGTAGGGCGTTAGAATTAGCAGTGACGTGAGTTTGGTTTAAGCGTTGTCGGCTAAGAAACAGGACCTGCAGATAATGTAGCAGTAGCGAGGCAGCGGATATGTGAAAGGGTAGCTGATCATTAGGATTAATATCAAGAGTCCAACTGCAGACTGCAGCTGCTTTAAAAGTCCCGTGTCGTGTGGGAAGTGACTTCCATGCATTGGCAGCCTTAGGAAATTGATCCTAAGGGGTCACAGAGCAGAAAACAAAACTCAGAGATCAATTTAACTTCCCACACACCATGGTTTATTAATCTGTTTAAAACAGGCTGCTAGGGGGCGCCTGGGTGGCTCAGTGGGTTAAAGCCTTTGCCTTCAGCTCAGGTCATGATCTCAGGGTCCTGGGATCAAGCCCCGCATTGGGCTCCCTGCTCAGTGGGGAGCCTACTTCCTCCTCTCTCTGTCTGCCTTTCTGCCTCCTTGTGATCTCTATCAAATAAATAAAATCTTTAAAAAAAACAAAAACAAAACAAAAAACCAGGCAGCTAAACTTGAGGGGAGGGACACATGGGGTGGACTGACAGGATAACCAAAGTGTCCTACCTAGAATGTGGGGCATGTGATGGTCACGAGTTCCATCTCTTTACCTCCTCAGTCTTCCCTATGGACGGGGTGATTGAGATGTGAGCAAGGTACCCCGGGATACTTGTTCTCTTGGAGAGATACAGGGATAATGGCTATAGGTTGTCAAAGAGCCTGTTGAATAACCATAACCATAACCATGGGTCTTGTCAGTATTTCTGGAGTTGGATGCTCTGGGGACAGAATGGGTTGTCACCAAAGGGTGGCTGACCTAAGACCTCATGAATACTGAGAGCTCATGTGCATTTGGTCTATCTTGAATACATAAATGCCTTGTACATCCAGTGTGTCATGGTTCATCCATAGGTAGAACGTCTTGACTACTTAGCACGCCGATGGCTTCTGTGTATGTAGTGCCTCAGGCATCGCAGGATCGCCTCCCTCCCACTCCTTCATATCTAGGTTAATGTTATTAACAGAATATTATTGTTCACTCACTGCTTGTGGGGATCCCCCATCCCATTTATTTTCCTGTTCCTGTTACAGGAAAGAGTTACCAAACAGTAGGAACAACGGTGGGTAGGTGGAGCTTTCCTGCTGGGTGGCAGGCTTAAGGGACTCTTTAAAATACATGTTTTGCAGCCTTGACAAATGGCCTCTGAGCAGACCTGGGGGTCACTCATCGAGGTCCTGAAATCGGAATTGTCTAAAGACAGAGCAGTCCAACGTGCTACCTGCAGCCCAGCCTACGACAAGCGTACTAGGAAAGTTTGCCAAATTAATGCATGTTTTAACTTTGCAAGCATGAGTGAATGATCCTAAATGGTGTTTCCATGGCAATTTGTAATTTGCAGTGTGACTTCATATGAAATGCCCCTTTTCATTTTCACAAAAATGCTGGGAGGCAGGTAGAACAGGATTTACGATGTCTGCTTGACAGATGGAGAACTCAAGTCCTGAAACGTAACTGGCTTAAAGTTACACACGGCCAACCCCAGATGGAATAGATTCCAGATCTCAGATGTTCTGATTCCTTGGGTTTCTTGGGCCACGAGTCGTCCCCTTTATCTCTATGACCCCAGTCACAGAGCAGGGGCTGTGCCCTCCTCAACAGGACCAGTAGGATCTCATGGCTTCCGGGTAAACCATGACTAGGTAGCCGTGAAATTTTAGCACAGTTGGGGGACTCTGGTAAACACAAAGAGCCTGCTCCTTGCATTACCTGATTATTTGATTAATTTAAAAATACATATACCTTTTATATCCATTATCACTAGTCTGTAAACATTTGTTGGAGCATGTGCAATACTGAACTTTATCTCTCTCTCTCTTTTTTTTTTTTTTTTTTTTTAAGATTCCATCCATTTATTTGACAGAGAGAGATCACAAGTAGATGGAGAGGCAGGCAGAGAGAGAGAGGGAAGCAGGCCCCCTGCTGAGCAGAGAGCCCGATGCGGGACTCCATCCCAGGACCCTGAGACCATGACCTGAGCCGAAGGCAGCGGCTTAACCCACCGAGCCACCCAGGCGCCCTGAACTTTATCTTTTAAGAGTGACCTGTATTTATACCAGTAAAGCTTTGAAAAATAAGTTTATCAACTGAGAAGGGTTTTGGAAACAGTTTCACTTTTTCCAACTTGCTATTTGGAAGGTTCTGCAGTAATCTGAGACATAGAACAATATTGCCAAACGGGTGCCAGCCATGTTTAAGCCTTCCAGAATCCTCGCTGCTTAGAGATTTTGGATAATAGAAGCACTTGGCTGCTCTCAGAGCCAGATTCACTCCGTGTAACCCCCAAGGGAATTCATTCATTCGGGATGTAAACTGGCCATCGGCACCCCAGGAGGCCAGTGAGCTAAGCTGTACTTGTTCATAAGCCTCCACACACCCTAAGATAATAATGAAATTACTTGTAGAGAATGAGTTTGTGGTCCTTGTGCCTAAGAGAAAATAGTAAAAAAAGGACAAGGATGAGTGGGTATAACTAGGTATTCTCCGTGGCTCTTAAGGCAACGCTTTAAGAGATGGACCCGTGTCAGTACTGAGCCCACTGGCATACAGATGACCCTCCCCAGCCTACCCGTGGCCACTGACTGCCTCCATTCAGACTGGCTTCGGAGGTGGATCCCAACACTGCAGAGGGTTTGTTTTCCCCTGAAGTCGCCAGCTGTGGTCATTGAGTACAGTTGTGAGGAGGCTGCTCTGAATTTAGTTTGGATTTCTCTAATTTTAGTCGCATTAAAGAGCCCCAGGAAGGGATTTGTAATGGGTTACAACATCCTTTGATTTTTTGGCCAGTGAGTGTCACACAGCTGTGTGTATGCATTTATACGTCGAAGGGTGTGTGTCTGTGTGTGTGTGTGTGTGTGCGCATGTGTATGTACATGCACACCCGCAGGCACACATAAAAGAAAGGGAGAGAGGAGAGAGGAAAACAAACAGAGAGAAAGCAGTGGCGTCATTCTCTGCCGTTTTGATTGCTTAAAAATCCCACGACAGCTTCAGAGCTTTTTAATAAAATTAACAGTGAAATTTTAAGTAATGAAAAGAAAATAAATATACATATATAATGATTACAAACATGCTGGATTTTTTCTCTATGAAATTCAATGCCACCAAGAATATTAAAAAATCATAATGTATTAATGTATTAATCAAATAATGAAAATATGGTGGAAAACTTTTTTCTCCAAAAAAGTCTGTGCTATTTTTAATTATCCTGAACAATCTAGTTTTCAGATCTTTGATGATTTTCAAAGGCAGTGATAAATCTTGTGTCTGCCAACATAAAATGGAACTAATCTCATGGTGAAAATAATGAGATAGGATGGTCTTATTTTCATCTATGACACTGAACAAAAATATTAAGTATAGTTCCTCTCCAAATGTTTTCCAACATCATATATATTTGATTCATCAAAATATCTGTGTTTGTGTGTGTGTATGTACTCATACATAAATAGTAAGAGCCTATATCCTTATTGTTTTGTTCCAATACTTCCTAAAAACATTTCTTTGATTTTCTTAATGACTATTTATAGTACACCCACAGCCAGCAATCCTGCTTATGTACCTCATTTATCTGAAGCACTGGAAAAATAACACCAGTACTTTTTACTTTTTGTGGATTTCTTCATTCAGTCTCTGTACTAATTCTTTATTTATTTTTCTCTCAATGAACATTCTAACTATTCTTTCTTCTAGAGCATTCCAAAAACAATTTTATCACTTGAGGTCTATAAGGAACTTGAACAAAGCCAACTGTATATATATATTCAAAAATCCGATTTTCATTTTACAAAAATAATAGCCATTATTTACCAAGCACCAGGAACTCCACTAAGCATTTTTCAAACATCTTTTTTTTTATTAAACCTTACAAAATGCTTGTATAATAGGTGTTATTATCTTTATTTATATTGATAAGTAACTGAAGCATACGGAGTGTAAGTAATTTGCAGGAGAAGGCAGAGCCAGTATGTTACAGAACAGAAATGTTAAAATGCTATCTTATATTTTTTTTTTGGAAATACACATGTTTTAAACAGATTTTTGTTTATTTTTTTTTAGCGAGAGAAAGAGAGCACGAGCAGGCGGGGCAGAGAGAGGGGGTAAGAGACTCTCAAGCACACTCTGTCCCAAGTGAAAAGCCCAAAGCAGGGCTCTGTCCCAGGACCCCGAGATCATGATCTGAGCTGAGCCCCAGAGTCAGCTGCTTAACCAACTGAGCCATCCAGACACCCTGGAAATATACATTTTTTAAAAATTTAAACTATTTTTTAAGAGGAGGATTATATAAAGGGAAGGCCAGTTTACAAAACCATGTGCCCTTTTTTTTTGAAGAATTTATTTATTTATTTGACAGAGAGAGATCACAAGTAGGTGGAGAGAGACAGGTAGAGAGAGAGGGGGAAGCAGGCTCCCTGCTGAGCAGAGAGCCCGCTGCGAGGCTTGATCCCAGGACTCTGGGATCATGACCTGAGCTGAAGGCAGAGGCTTTAACCCACTGAGCCACCCAGGTGCCCCTGTGTGTTCCCCTTTAACACAGATTTCCTTCAATATGTAATTGCTAATAAATATATATTGTAACATAACAAAGACTCTATTTGGAAATAACTCTCTTTGTAAGATTGTTATTCTTAACATGTACTGTTTAATGTTACTTCAGTACTTTCAAGACTTGAGAATCTTTTTTTTTTCCTCTTTGGAAAGAGTGAACTATAATGTGATAGTCTAGTTAGGATGCCTGTCGTGACCATTGGGGGGCATGGATTCAAAGGACCCTTGAGAATAAGCCAAAATTTCCTCTTGGACTAAAAAATTTCCTTATTATTTTGGACATGGAAGAAGTCATAGGTGCAGTATCATTTTTCAAAGCCTTGAGTATAAGGAAAAAAGATGAACTTATTATACCTTCTCTATGTGGGAAACCAAGGAACGTAATTCGTCAATGAGCCAGATATCCACATGACAATTGTTAAAGCAGGTAAGACTTTAAAAGAAACCCCTTTCTCCTGTCAGGAAGACTGGGTGGCAGGACCCTAGGCTAGTACTTCTCTGTTTCCAACTAAACCAAAAGATCTTCAGGTAAAGCTTTTCTTAGAACTGTTGAAGGCAAATACTGACTTGTTATCATTCATTGGCAAATTATTACCACACAGGCTGCGAACATACTTCTATTTTTCGATGGCAGCTGTATTAATTGCCTTTTTTGATTATGAAATAATACTCTCTATGAGACCAAATTAGTGAACAGAGATAAGATTAGGGCAGCCCGAGTTTCTTAGTAATTTGTTTGTCATCTCTTACAGTGGCATCTTGGAACTCCTACAAATTGCTTGGTTGATTTTAATGCTTTTTCTTTAATTGAAGTAGATTCCTTAAATACTTTAGGCTTTTATTTTTGTTTCCCCCAATCTGATGGGCTCAGTGGTACTTGGACCATGTAGTAGGACATTGGCAGTCACTTTTAACCAGATGTGTGTATCGAGGGGCGCCTGGGTGGCTCAGATGGTTAAGTGTCTGCCTTCAGCTCAGGTCATGATCCTAGGGTCCTGGGATCGAGTTCTGCACTGGGCTCCTTGCTCAGCAGGTCCTCCTTCTCCCTCTCCCTCTACTGATCCCCCTGCTTGTGCTCTCTCACTCTGCCAAATAAATAAATACAATCTAAAAAAATGTGTGTATTGAATGATACATTCAATACATTCAATTCTGAAGTGCTGAACGTTCCTCATGTTGCCTGCCAGACCCTCTGTGCCTCAGCGCAGAGGACTTGGCAATGTTAGTGAGCTAGTCCAGTTAGACATACTGCAAGCAGTGAATGAGGACTACAAGCAATAAACGTTAACAAGGATTCCTGAAAAGTTGGTTTTCAGTCATAGGCTACGGACTTTCCTTTATCCAAATAAGACCATGATCACTGACGGAATATGAACATCTCCGTTTGACCACTTAATTCTTAACTCTGGATATAGTATACATTCTACATACCTAACATTTCACCTGTAAGATGAATGACAGTGTTTTCTATCATCTTTCTAAACCTATATATTCCACTTCTCAAAGCTGCCAGGGTTTTAAAAATCTATGTTTTTTCTCCAATTGGGAAAACAGCCGTGTGTACAGGGTATTTATTAAACTAAAAGAGAGGTGCAAGAAATGATCCAGTGTTCTCTTCCTTTCTAGTATTCAAATTCCACGCAATCTTCAGTCTACTGTGTCTTCCTTCACTACTTAACCTTCCCAGAGACTCCCGGCATGATTTACAAACCCCCTGAGTGCCCAGGTACGTGATTCATCTTCAGTCTCCAGTGTACCAGGCTCAGCTAGCTGCAGGCACTTGCCCCCTTCCAGCTACTGCAAGGCTTTCTGTGAACTGAGGTCTGGTCCTTCTGTCATCCCCACCTCTTACATAGCTTGACATGGATTTGTTTAATTTAGTTTTTTGTCATGTCTGTAAGGAAGGCTTGGTCAGAATTCTAGCATCTTCAGAATTTTCATTGCTCTATGCAGGCCACCCAAATTCCCATGTGATTTTGTGAAAAACACGGAGTTTACTAAGGTGATGCATCTCAAGAGAAGCCATTGAAGCTGCCACTCTCCTCTTCTAAACCCAAGTGCGCTTTTGCCCCTAAGTTCCTTCTAAATAGTAATTTGGCCGGCAACATTAAGTTGGACCATCTCTGTCCCACTACACATTGTAACCTGTTGCCGTGCAGCCCTGCACTGGATCTTTACTTGTCAAAGTACTTCCTAAATTTTCACCTTTCCCATCTATTTGCTCCAGCCAGACTCTCGTCCCAGTGATTCTGTGCCTCTAATGACACACATCCAATTAGTACCCTTCACCAAGCACTGCCTTGGTTGGCTGTTTGGAGCTATTTTTTATTTTGGTTTGTTTAGTTTTAACTCAGAAATGAGAAGCTTGTTAAAGGAAACCATTAGCATTTTATCTGGAGGAAAACTGGAATAAATTAGATCACACTATTGTTTTTGCTTTGCTCTTTGGAAGGTTCATGATGAAGTTTTCATAGATACCCCGATATATGGAAGAAAAGCTAGCCTCAGGCAAGGATGGGAATGGTGTTATGGATACCAGCAAGCCTGTTCCCTGCCTCATAAAGCTTTTCTAGCTAACCACCTGAAGTGCCATGTTAAAAGATGTTTTCCTTTGGCCTACATTGTCTTGTGAAGGTAAAAGAAAAAAAAAAAAGAAAAAAAAAGAAAGAAAAAAGATCTTTTTTTTTTTTTTTTAAAGATTTTATTTATTTATTTGACAGAGAGATCACAAGCAGATGGAGAGGCAGGCAGAGAGGGAGATAGAGGGAAGCAGGCTCCCTGCTGAGCAGAGAGCCCGATGCGGGACTCGATCCCAGGATCCCGAGACCATGACCCGAGCCGAAGGCAGCGGCCCAACCCACTGAGCCACCCAGGTGCCCCGAAAGAAAAAAGATCTTAAGATGTTGTCAGTCACACATATCTTTGTGTGAATTTCCTAAGAGTCATATCATGGAAGAAGTCAACACCCCAAAGAGACATGCATTTCTCATTGTCAGTGGACATTGAGGGAGAAACCCAGGATTGATCCACATCGTAGATGCCCTAAAAAGGTAGCCCAAGATTTCATGTAGACCTTCCTGTGGTAGGAAGTAAGGAAGAGCCAAAAGCAGTAACAAGATACAGCTTTCATTTTAAGAAAATGTGCATTATGAGGCCCCCATAGGACTTCCTGCTGAAGACACATCTGGAATCCAAGAGGAGAGAGCCAGTGTCGGACACATGCCAAGCAGACATTTTTTTGTCAGCAACAGATGTTAGAGAAGTAGAGACAGAGAGAATCCTACCTTTGCCCAGGAAATGAAGAACTTTGTCTGTTTCTCTTTCCCTCCTTCCCACTTCATGCTGAAAGAGCAGGAACAGAGGTAGGAGAGAAGGCCCAATTCCTGCCATCAAACCCTGTGGGTCCTATAAATACTATTCTTTCTTATTTGGGGAAAGGGAAGAAAAGTGCTTTGAGTCAAACAGAAGACCCACACAATAAAAAAAAAAAAGGACCAAGGGCTAAATGCTCAAATGATGCTATTCAAATAACTCAAAGTGGCTTAAAGCATGTATTTTGGCCCAATAAGCATGAAAAGAGACACCTACTTTGGGAAAGAGATGTTAAGGATGGCACAGAAGGAGACATTCATTAGCAAAGTGAAATCATTTCATTGTGTCAAATGTAGACCTCTTTCATATTGCCATTGAACCACCTTTGGTGTTACTGAGAACTGATCCAGTTCATCTTTTTAAAAATATTTTATTTTTATTTATTTGTCAGGGAGGGAGCAAGAGAGAGAGAGTGCAAAAGTGGACAAGCAGGGGAGCAGCATGGACGAGGGAGAAGCAGGTTCCCACTTAGCAAGGAGCCCCATGGGGGCTCAATCCTAGGACCTCAGGATCATGATGTGAGCTGAAGGCGGATGCTTAATGAACTGAGCCATCTAGGAGTCCCTGACCTGGTTGATCTTGAAGGTTGCAGTGGACAAAGTAGGTCTGTGAATCACATTTTTGAAATGATTTCTCAACTCTTTATCATTTGTTTATTCTGTAACAGATAGCCCTAGTACAACCATATTGAATTGGGCGTGGTTTTAAAATCTATCCAGAATCATTTAATTTATACAGAAACAAAGATGATAGAGGTTAGCATAAGGTTGGTTTATCATCACATGTGACCTGAGATCTTGAAAGAATGAAAAGTGAAGCTGTTTATGCTGTTAGAGAGGTGGGAGCCAGAAAGGAAACACAGCAGTGACTTGCAAATTTAACACATGGAAGAAGGACCAAAAGCTCATTGAGTGAGTACTATCAACCTGTACTAAAATCTATATTTTGTTGATCAGTGGCCAGTAGACAGAGGAGCTTGCTAACCTTTCTTGACCCAACTCATTTGTGCAGGTTCCATACTGAAGAAGGATTTAGTAAGTGAATAACCCATCCTTGGTTAGTTATGTTTTGTTATACATAAATGTTTGTCATAGATTAGTAGTTACAGATCTCCCACCGAGACATACTGTAGGCAATATAATTCAACGGGACGTTTAAGGGTAGCTAATAAGCATTGATGTTAAGTGAAAGAATATGATTTCATCTTGAAATTATTTTAGATTTAATTCCATTAATTTAAACTGATACTGTATACCATATTCTGTGCTGAAAGGAAAAGGTGATTCAACTCCGATTTTGTCTAGAGGTTTTAATTTGTAACCAATTTCCCATAGTAACAGTGTAATTTTTTTACAAGCAAAGAATCAGTAAACAATATAAATATCATGTTGATATTTATTGGTCTAATTAGTTGCATTTCCAAAATCCATTTAATATTCAATATTAAAAAATCTGTGATCCTCTAAGAAAGAAAGATCATCACCTACCGTGAAATTAAGCAGAGCTTACAAAATTATCTAGTTTTTGTAGTTTATGTTTTAATATGCATAATGAATATTAGGTATTAAACAGATCTGCATATCAGTGATTTTTTTTTTAGAGCCTGCATCTTGTAACTTAAGAAACATTATAGTTTTCATGGCATCCATCTAAACTTACTGTGTTTCGATCTCATCATGATGAAGTACTTTGGATCATTAAACTCCTCTCAGGCCCCGCTGTCCACATCTGAGATGAATGTATGCCATTTGACCAGAGTGTATTATCCGGTGTTCTCCACAGGCCTGAATGGAAAGTCACTTTGACCTGCTACACATTTTTACTTAAGAACTGCTTTTAACAATAAGCCAGTAGTGTACTTGTTTCTGGACTGACTTGAGTTTTTGGCACAATATGAAAAGCATTTGGAAAGTATAAGTAAAAGCCTTCCATTTCAGAAGAAATAATGGCCCCATTTGCCATGGAAACCAGAGGACTTTATGAAAATGCACTCAACTGTTTTCTGTACTGAGCCTAAAATTATTCTAAAAATAAGTTGTATTCCTGGCATCTGCTAGCCAATGCACAAAGATCTCATCTCATAAGGTTTCCCCTTCAGAGAAAAGTGCCATGCCATTTGAATATTTCATTTTTCCTATTGTTCAGAAGGTATCGGGAAATATACATGTTACACACAGTAGGCACTCAATAACGAGTTTTTAATTAAACTAAATGTCTTTTGAAAATCATTGCATAGTAATTTGAGCATGACCCCTGAACACAGAGCATAATTACAGAGACCAAATACAGGATTTTTCTTTTAAGTTAGAATGGGCGGTATTTAAAGTATTTTAAAGTATCCCCCCCCCCTTCAGGTTATTTTTATGTATATCATGGAAAACGAATGAAATAGGATGCTAAATGATCATGGGCATTTTAGCAGACAAATGTGAGTGAAGGGAAACAAAGGGTAATCCTCTCTGACCAGAAGTCCCATGTGACGGATCCCCTGTTGAATTGAATCCGAGGGCTTCAGTCCTGTATGTGGGAGACAGGGGGAGCAAAGGGGTTAAGCCACACCTTGCTAACTCCGTTTCCCAGGACCTTTGCAAGGGGATCTATTGCTTCACTAAAGTCTAAAGAAACCTCAGGCCAGAGGCAATAGGCCGTTTCTCACGTGGAAGGCCAGGCTGACATGCTGAGGGCATGAAGGAGAAGAGTAAACAAAACCCTTACAAGGGATGTGCCAAAAGGTAAAGGAAGTCCACAAGGGCAAGGTTCACATGAGGATCCACATGTCCTTACCAGCCTAAGAACACACTCCTCAAGTCACAGACTCACACTGGACAGACTAGGACATGAAGGAACAGAAATATTTATTGATTTAGTTTACTCACAATAAGTTGAGTATTGAATGTCTGTCTGTTCCAGGAACCACGTTAGCCACAAGGAAGACAGCAGGCCCCCAGAATTTACTGTTCTGTGGTGGCGAAAGTGCCTAAGAACTCACAGATATTATGACAAGAAAGAGAGAAAATCACTTCCCTAAACCTGCTTGAGAGGGGACCAAGGGATTTACAGGGGAAGATGGTTATAAAAATTTGGATCATCGGCTCAATAACTCAGGGGGCCATAAATAATAATTTATTATCCACCTTAGGACATTGCGGGAGTACATCAGAGTTCCAGGTGTGTACTGGGGTTTCTTGGTGGATCAGGACATGTAATTAATCTCTACACACACCTGAGGTCTATTCTGGGGACTAACTAAAGAATCTTTTTTCTGTATAGTTTACTATCACTTAATTAGTAGGGATTCTTAAAGGCCTTTATTTTACAGGTTGGCCATGGATGAGTTTCTAAAGTAGCAGGGAATTAAGAGGCAGGTATTGAAACCTGTTGACTCAACCGCAGATGTGGAGAGCAGAGCATCAGCCTGGCACACAAGCCATGTTTCAGGACTGGGAATGCCTCAGTTTCCATCTTTATGAAGACCTAGATCAAGTTATGGCTGGCCTGCTTGTCACGTGTGCACAGACCCAGTGTTGAGGGTGCCTAATGAATAATCTGTCTCCAAGAAGTTCTTAACAGGTTAGAATCACAGGACAGTTTTTTAAAGGAAGGGACATTATAAGGGTAGAGGTAAGATAGTGCACTTAAATTTAAACAAACAAAAGTTGCATACATATGACAAGGAGGATATGTGGATTTGCAGTAGTATTTGCCAAAGAGCCCAAATAAAGTAGTATTTGCCAAAGAGTAGTCTTTGCTATTAGTGCTAACTGTAAGGTGGTAGTATAAAGCTTTGGCAGGGACTTTGTGGAAGGAATTCATGCCTTCGCTGAGTAATTGGGCAAGGATGGACCTTCTGATCCTACAAGTCTGTATTCTGGACGTGTGAGGCAGAGGCTGTATCTCATTCACATCTGACCCCTAGCTATAGAGGGCACCTCGATCATACTTGCTGAATGAATCAACCAGGAGATCTCTGATGAGTAAGTCCACAGATTTTATGCAAGCTGCTTCCCATTTCCCCAGGGACCCCCTCTCTCCTTCCCTGAAATGTTCATATTCAACCCCCACCCCCAACCCCGTGTGCTCTGTTCTCATTGCCTTCCTTTATACATGTGGTTAGAGGATTGAATATCTGGCCCTGGAACCAAGGAGACCTAATAATTTTGTGAAGGCAGTTCTCCCAAATCAGTAGTAAAGTATTTTTTTCTTTCTGTGTCAGAGCATTATTGACAGAAGAGTTATCAAGCACATCTAGAAGATAAGCAGCATCCTCCCCTGCGGCAGGTGGACAGACTGGTCTGAACGAGGTCTTCCTGGGCCAGCTTGCTGTCCACACCCAGATTTACTTCTGCTTCTCCTGCAGGCAGAATGCTGCCGGGACACAGGCTGTGTGTTTGTCTGCACCGTGTTTCTGCGTACCCACCCGAGGCAACACCCTGTGCGCTCTCACCTGTCCCAGAGTCTTGGGAACTCGAGAGCCAGTTTTACCTCCTTTGGCCCATCTTAAATCCTCTTTCAATTAGTCAGTTGCTTGAGGAAAGTGCGGACGACTGGGGTTTGAATTACCTTCACTGCCCAGTTCCTCTGCTTAAATCCGCAGGTTAATTACAGATCGGTCATTGCGTTTCACGCCAAGCCCGGCTGGACGTGGCACAGGAGACCTGGCCTCATCTTTCTCCTGGTTATTTAAAGATAGAGCCTCAAAAGCCTGTTTATCAAAGTGGCTTAAAACTTGTAGGCACACATCTGTTAAAAACCGAAAGTTCATTTAATCTATAGGTTATAAATGGTAAATAATTATAATCTTCGAGTCATTTAATCTATACATTAGGTTTTCTCCATCTAGAGATAGAATTCCTATAACAGGTACTTTTAATGAAATAATTTATATAGTTTAAACTATTTCTCAATGATTTCAGCCAAACAGTCCACTTGTACCTAAGATACCCATTCTTTAATGTGAACTGGGTTGTTGTTGTTGTTGTAATTTTTTTAATGTATTTTTTTATGTAGCCATTATTTGGGGGAAAAAAAAGATACAATTTCACTACTATAGAGACAACCCTATTTTAAAAGATACACTTTTTTTTTTAAGATTTTATTTATTTATTTGACAGATAGAGATCACAAGTACGCAGAGAGGCAGGCAGAGAGAGAGGGAAGCAGGCTCTCTGCTGAGCAGAGAGCGGATGAGGGCCTTGATCCCAGGACCCTTAGATCATGACCTGAGCCGAAGGCAGAGGCTTTAACCCACTGAGCCACCCGGGTACCCCAAGATTCACGTTTTTAAAATAATTTCAAATACTCCAAACTTTACAACTATGACAAAATATGTGTATACTATTGTTATTAAATGTTACAGGCTGCCTTGAATCTCCATTCATTTCACAACAGGATTTTTAGATATTTCGTTTATGAAACTGAGCTCTGAAGTATGTCATTCTTGCTTGTAAATGGAGACTTATCTCACCATTTGCTGGAATTACAAATTTGGATATAGACTTTGGCAAGCCAGTAAACATGTTTACTCCCCAAATGATGTTTTTTTGTTCACTAACAAGTAAACTTATTGGACCTGGACGACGTGCTCATAAAGGGAAACTTAACAAGATGCTCATCATTTCCATGCCTGTTTGATTTATGGAGCTTGGAAATGCACACCAGTGCTTCTTCTTTTAAGCCTGTAGGACCTATGTCCCCCAGGTAAGAGCCATTTGCATTTGTAATCTGGGTAAATTAGGTGTCTTCCACAAATTAAAACAGATGCAGGCATTTTATTGGGTTGTAGATGCAGTGTAACTTTGCAGTGGCTAGGCAACCACTGGGTGGGGAGATAGTAGAAGGTATGCAGTAGATACTCAACAATTAACTACAAAAATTGTTTAATATGTCATAATTTACTCTTCTGATAGGTTTTTGTTTTTTTGTTTTTTTTTTTTACCATTCTCCCTTGAAAGACCAAAGATAAATACATAAGTAGAATGTTTTCTGTTTTCAGAAGAAACAAAAACTCTTATTTAACACAGTTCAATAGGCAGGAGCCAACAAAGACACACATTATAAACACTGGATTTAAATTCACTTAGGGCTTAAAGCAAAGAAACTGGTGTTAATTTGTTTTTTGTTTTTGTTTTTTTTAAGACTAGAGAATTCTCAGATACTTGAAAACGTGTATTAGATGGTCCAGTGTGAGACTTTGGGCAAATAACTTAATTTCTCTGTGAGTTATTTCCTCATCTCAAAATGGGGCAACAGAGAAGACCTAATATATGAAGTTATGGTGAAGATTAAGTGAGTTAACCTTTGTAAAATTCCTTGAGCAGTGTCCAAGATACAAGTGTTTCTGTTATCAATATTAAGGTTTGTTAAAATATGGAGTTCTCAAATGTCTCTCTTTCCAGTCTCTCTACCAGAGCAGCATGGATATTAGTTCTAGCAAGTGATCTGGACTGTGACAGAATAACAGAATTTTACTGAATAATATGCTATTAGATGAGACCTCAACTATGCCACCAAGAATTTAGTTTTCTAAATTTCAAGATGTTATGGCTTCAGTGATCACCCTTGAAGTGTCAAAACCCTCCTCAGCAAATTGATGGTCATCTTCCTAAATGTACTATTTATCTCACTGAATTAATACTATGATACATGTTTCGATGCACAAAGGTTATTTTATAAGCACCAAGTATTTTCTCACAATATTCCAGTACTGGTATGACTTGGAGGTGCTCTTTGCTCCTGCACAAAACGGCCAAGGACACTGTGATTTTAGAATCATCGTCTCCTCCTCTTCTCCCTTCTCCTGTTTCTCCTTTTCTTCTCCCTTTCCATCGTTTTCTTCTCTCATTAGGACTAATACTATCTAATGTGGTCTCAGAGTGGCATTGTATTTCCAGACTCTTTTCGCAGTACCTGTTAGAGAATTGAAGACGCGCTCAGTTAAGTTTTAAGACAAGCAGTGTCAGTTTTATTCACAATTGCTCATCAACACCCCCTCCTGAGGACTTGAAGGAACTTGATTTTCCACCTCGAAGAGGACGCACAGTGACAGTTACTTCTCCCAGCTGCCACTTGCCGGTTCTCTTAGGATGACTTGGGAGTTCACGGCTCTGGTTGGATGGGAGACTTTTGTGAATATGCTCTTTGCTTGGTTATGAGGAGGAGAGAGCTTCTGGACATTGGTTATGTTTTTAATGCTAGTGAAAAATAAAAACAGTTCACAAAATATGAGCTCATTGAAACATTGGAAACTAGTATTGTCTCTTTACACCAGCAAAAATTATGCTTGCCATGGACAGTCTGTTCCAATGAAGTCTTTTTTTATTTTGTGAAGACATTGCTGAAGGTCCTGCCAAAATTTCCTGGGTGTTAAGCTTTAGACAGCACAGCAGAACAGTTAAATGAGAAAAAAATAAAAAAAATAAAAAGGACCCAAAACTCTGTAGTGATGTATCACAAGTAGGTGGACTAGGGCTCCTGAAGGGCAACTCAGGAGTGAGAAGATAAAGAAGAAAATCTAGTTTCTTTCTGAGTTGTGCACTATCATGAAATGAGAAGGCCATTGCCCAGAGACGACTTCTTTTTTTTTTCTTTTTTAAAGATTTTATTTATTTATTGGACAGATAGGATCACAAGTAGAGAGAGAGAGGAGGAAGCAAGCCCCCTGCTGAGCAGAGAGCCCAATGTGGGGACTCGATCCCAGGACCCTGGGATCATGACCTGAGCCGAAGACAGAGGCTTTAACACACTGAGCCACCCAGCCACCCCCAGAGACTTCTTTTTAAAAAGAACTTTTAAAATCCAAGCTTCAGTTAGTGGTTGGTTTGTTTTGTCAACTAGTAGCATTAGCAATGGCCCCCAGCACAAGATGTTCCTCTAAATGGTTCTTTTGCATGCATAAAATGGGGAAATAATCAGCCATTCTTACTTCAGTGGGGCTTTTCGAAGGGGTCCTGGGTATAATTACCTTGTAACTCCTGATCACAAATCACTGGAACCTCAAATCTGGGTTTGGAAGATGAACCCGAATCATTTCAACCCATGCAGTCAAAGCATGGGAAGGGCAGTGGTTTCAGGGTATAAGGGAACAAAGTTTAGACTTGAGCCTAAGTCTCCCTAAGGTTTGACAGTTTGGGGGTTGGCAAGAGCGAATGCAAAGAGGCATGAGGTGAAGGGAGTCAGAACAGATAAATGTTGCCTTAACCCCTGGATGGGTGAGTCCAAGAGGAAAGAGTTCCTCAGCATAAAACTGCTCCATTTCCAGACCCTGGTCTCCTTTCAAACCATTGGTAGAGGTGATTTGTAACTAGGAAACTAGGCTGGGAAAACAAAACAAAACAAAACAACCACAAAAAACAATCTCTAAAGGTCTTATAAAGGCAGGCTACATGAATGCTGGCATTAGAAAACAATTTGGGGGGAGTATTTTCTACCTGAAATAGCAAAAATAATTTAGGTGTTGAAATTCTTCTCCCTCACTTGAATTTAAACTATGTGGACCCTAAATTGCCCTAATTAAAGTCTGTCAGTAACTTTGAAATCTCAACGTGGCAAAAATAATCTAGCATAAGGTGACAGTCAATATTGTAGCCCAGTCCTAAATGATCACGTTATTTCCTGAGAAACAAGAAGAGCTAAGACAATGGAGTGATCTGTGCGAGTTTTGGTTAAGTCCATTGTGCAACTTAAAGGAAAAGGACATCATTTATTTATTTATTTTTTTATTGGGCAGGAAAGTGAAAGTTCTTTCCTGGGTGCAGAAGGGATTCGGTAACTTCTGCAGTTGGCAGGGGAGGCAGCATCAGACATGCATGGTGGAGAGACTGGAGAGAGAGGCTCACGGCTGCGCAGATACTGAAGTTGCACCCATTTGTACACATGTCAGCCTCCGGTGTCCCTTTGGCCTTGAGGCTTGATAGAGTGCTTATGGCCAGTACCAGCTTCCTTAACTTGGCCTATCACTCTCAGCATTTTGATGGATAACGATGTGTCAGATCTCTCCACGTTCAAGGTCCTTTGAGAAACATGGAAGAAACTAGACTATGTTACATTACTCAGGTGGGGTGCACTTGTTCAGACTCTAAGGACAGTAAGTACTGCCAGAGTTGGGGAGGGCGACTCTGCTTAGCCAGGTAAGAATCAGCCTGGGACATCAGACAAAGAGCCCTCAGAGTCTGGCTGGGCTTATGGCTTTGTAAGGGAATACTTTTCTCTGTTCTGTACTCCTTTATTACTCTTAAGCTCTTGCATCAGTGGCTCCAGGCATGCCCAGTGCTTGCTAAGTCTTAGACCCCACAGGGAGAGGGGAGGGGTCTTTCTACAGCAGCAGGCTGTGGGAGGTGTGTTCAGCTAGGAGTGGATCCCCTGGCTGGGGGAGCAGAGAGCAACACTGTGCACGGAGCTGGCTCTCTGTGCTCTCCTCTCCTCAACATTAAGTAAATGTTGGACCACCTGAATGGACCTGGTACAGATGTCTGTTCTCAGCGGCCTCAAATCCTGGTCTTTTACCTGTGAGGCTTTTACTTGCCTTTTAACCTTGAGGGCATCATGTTACATCCTGTCTTGGCACAGCGGGACCACCCCATGAGTGCTGGAGCAATTAGAGTCAAGTAGTTGATGGGAGAGCTTTCAGTGTTGATGGTCTAGAGAGATACACCAGGGCAGCAGGCTTTGAGATAGACATTGAGAATGGGTTGGGCTTCTGTAAAGAGTCAGAGGCCCCTCCAGTGATGTGTTTGGCATATAGAAATGTATACAGAGTGGAAATCAAAGGGTGTGCTCACAGACTTTGGAATAGAGAGTTTATGTAGCAAAACAGTGGGTAAAAAGGTTGGGAAAGTAGATCAGATCAGACAGTGGAGCCAGCGTGAAATTGATCCATCCATCAGTAAATTACAACAGAGGACATATATCAGAAATTAGATGCTCATCACCACCTAAGGATTTCAGGTGGCATGCATGTGGAGATGTGGGGCTGGAGAAAGCTCCCCAGGAAGGATGTTGATTCACTCTAGTGATACTGAAAATATTTAACCATCGGTACAGCATGGGCCCTGACCAAACAGACCGTGGGCAAATTGGAAGAGTGTTGGTCCTGCCACAGTCCTCAGTAAGGCAGTGGGAGTACACTGAGGTCTTTTGAACTGCACAAGGATGCAATCAGTATGCTTCCTAGAAAAACCCGATAAACCACATTGAAAGGACGGAAATGAAAAAGGCATGCATTTCCAGTTTGCCAGATTTTTGCAACGATGATGTGTTCTGAGACCCAATTAGAGTGGTAGCTGCTGGAATATAAATGAAGAGAGACACGTGAGTAGATTTGGAAGACACATTCATGTTAGATAAGGAGACAAAGTTCTTTCTGAGTAATGGAGTTGACTTACATGGAAGATCCATGATGCCCCTGAGGGGAATAGCGATTGGGTTTTAGATAAGATCAGGTAAAGGAGAGAAGAGTGGAGATATAATGTTAGAACTGGATTTGAATCTTGGTTCCACCTCGATCTAACAGTCATGTGACTCCTTGGACATGTGACTGGCCCAATGGGATTTTTTCATCTGTAGAATGGAAGTACAATAGGAGGTCTCCTGTAGAGCTATGAGGTTGTATTAAGAGTACTCCAGAGAAGCATAATCAATATGGTGTGTGTGTGTGTGTGTCTATTTATCTGTCTATCATCTATAACATAACACTATGGGGAAGAGAATGAGAGAGAGATTTATTATAATGAATTGATTCATGTGTTTATTGAGGCTGACAAGTCCCAAGTTCTGCGGTATTAAGCTGGAGACTGAAGAGAGTCAATATGTAGTTAATGTCTGAGTCCAAAGGCCCAAGAACCAAGAAGGCAGATGATGTAAGTTCTGATCCAAAAGTCATCAAGCTTAAGACACAAGAGTCAACTTTTCAGCTCAAATCTGAAGGCAGAACAAAAGCAAAACAAAACAACAGAAGAACACAAAAACCCCCTCACAGTGTTCCAACCTAAAGCAGTCAGGCAGGAGGCAATTTCTTTCAATCAGGGGAAGCTCAGACTTTTTGTTCAGTTCAGTCTTCAACTGATTGGATGTGGCCCACTCACTCTGGGGAGGGCAAGCTGCCTCAACCAGTCTAGTGATTCAAATGTAAAGCTCATCTAGAAACATCCACACAGACAGACCTAGAATAATATTAGACACATATTTGGGCACCCCTGGAAGAGTCAAGTTGACATCTAAAATTACACACTGAGTAATTAATCGCAGAGGCCAAGTAATCTGAGAAGGCTCAGTGAACTATGCTGTACACACAGTTTGCTACATCTAGCAGACCCTCAGGAGAGGTCTTTAATTGAGGATGATAATGATTATGGCAGCTGCTACGCAAAGATCCTGCAATGTCTAATGGTAGATTTAAGGTTTGAAAGGGAGTCATTTCATCCCGCAGAGATGTTAGATTCATAAAATTAAAATAATGATACTTTTAAAAATGAGTATAAAATCATTTTGCTGAATAAGAAGAGGAAGTGCAGAGTGAAAAAGTGAATGGATCTTTATTGGAGTTTCTAGAGTCAGGGGAAGGTCAGCAGTGCTGTAAAAGAATGCAGGATGAAGAAGGGCCCCATATTTGGAAATTAGTTATCAGTGCTGACCTTTGAGAGTTCAATTTCAACTGACTTAGAGAGTGATTTTGAAATGCTGCCAAGACCAAGAGGCAGTCAAATATCAGGTGTATTCCCACTAATCTCCATTCTTAGTGGAGAGATTTACAATGGGTATTGTATTAATTTCCGCAGACGGGGTGGCTTACCCAGCAGACCTTTATTGTGTCCCAGTGCAGAGGCCAGAGGGCCAAGAAGAAGGTGTGGGGAGGGTTGGTGGGTTCTGAGTGCTCTGAGGGGAAGCCATGCCATGCCTCTCCCTGAGAGAGCTGCTGCGCGTTTGCTTGCCTAGAGAGGTGGTACTTCCGGTGTCTTCCCTTCAGCATCCTTCAGTAACTGGGGTGCTTTCTGTAAGGACGCCAGTCATGCTGGGCTGGGGGCCTGTCCTACTACCTACATCCTGTATAACCTCATCTTAACTGGTTGTGTGCACAAACGCCCTCTTTCCAAAAAGGCCACAGGACACGTTGAAGACACACACCATAGATACTGTGAAGATTCTGGAGAGGTCTTAATATCCCTTCGGCACTTCAAAATGTTCTTCAATTAGTTTCAGGTTACAGAACTCTAATATGGACAGACTTTCTGCATTTCAGGGAGAAGATGCTTCCGGCCCACTGTGGAGATGCTGTGTCTCTTCCTTTACTGCCCAGCTCTGCTCACTGATGTGCTAGTGTCTGCCTTTAGCGGGCGGCCCAAGCCTTTTTCCTCTCACAGGGCTATGTTTGTAAAAAGTCTCTAACGGATGAGGAAGGGACCTGAAGTCATACTGATAGGTGTTTAATTTTTATGAAAAATTGTATATATACACAAGGAAGTGTGATATGATAAATCCAGTACCTATTTTGAATAATTGTTAGTTTGGGGCAGATTTTCAAGGAATTTACAGGAATGTGAACTGCAGAGTAATAAGTGACAATCCTCCACTTCCATACTTTCTTAGCAGTGAAATCACTGAACAGAAACAAGGTTTCCTATCGGCCATGGAAGGCTGAAATGACTATTGGGAGCTGTCTTTTAACAATATCTTCTCCCCATTGAGGCCCCCAGATCACTAGAATGGGCCTGAGTGTCACTTAATGAGAACAAATGAACCCACAGTTCCTATATAAACAATCAACTCCTAAACATCATCTAAAGAAAAGTGTGGGTCCAACCCCCTTTTCTTACCTTAATAGACTTCCTTTTATAACATTTCCCTCACACGGACCCTTGATGAGTATATGTTATGCCTTGGTTTTATTTATGTATGATTATTCAGAGTGGGGAACGAGGGAGGAAAAACTGACAGAGTTATGTCTTCAAGTGCCCCGTGCTTCCCAAGGGGACTCCATTCCCAGCTAAAGACTTCTTTGTTGTCACCTCCTCTAGAACTCCCGAGTACTTCTTCCCCTAAGGGTTTATGGCAGTCTGACCCTTCCCTTGCAGGTCACAGCATCAGACGTTTGAGAGTGGAACTGAGCTTCAGAAGTAATACGTGCCTCGCAGATAAAACAATATAATCTTGTGAAGCTCGTATCTGGGCAAAGAGAGATGCTTAAGCAAAATGCAAGCTATTTCTGTTGTTATTCAATAATTGGAAAATAAAAGAAATGTAAAGAGGATAGACGTTCTAAAAGAACCTTTAAACCAATATGCAGGAACTTCTGGTGTAAGTTTCTGTGGTTTCACATGAACCTCAATTCAGGAATTCAATTTCCAGGCTTTCCACCATGAACATCAGTAACTTACATGACAGCAGACTCCCCTACCTATTACTAATAAACGGTTTGAAGTACATCTTCTCCCTCTTTATGGAGGCACTGACCTTTGCCAAACTGAGAAGACTTGAAACAGTTTGCCCCCGTCCCTGCCCAAGACTCAATATTATGAACGACTACGCACAATTTAACACACCCTCCATCTGAAGTCCATTCTCTACTCTGCCGACACAGTATTCAATTTCTTAGTAATGCATAGAAACCACTTTATTCTGCATGGTTGGAAGTTGCTATTTTATGTTTTGAAATGTATTATGTGTCAAGAAGAGTGTGAATAATAAATATCTGTGTTGTTGGCCAACGGGTATTCAGATGCTCTGACATCTGAGCAAATATCGTGAGCATGGGGACTGATTTCCCAAAAACTTCGCTAAGTCCAAAATTAACACCTCTGTGGCTGTCATACGAAGCCCTCTGGACTATTCATCACCTCGGTGTTTTTTTCTTCTAACCAGACTTTCCGTTCCAAGAAAACTGGCAGGTAGCAAACAACTACAATGGACATTCCAGTAACAGATCACTGCTTGTTCTGGTTTAGAAGCAGGATCACATCAAATCTGCTCAGGAAAAAGGCTCCAGATAGTTTAGTATTAAACGGAGAAAACTAGGAGACACGCGGAACAGAAAGGCAACATTGTTATGACAGTGGGCGTCCAGGTGTTTGCTGGAAAATGCAAAGACTTTTGAGCGAAAGAACCTCAGAGGTTCTCAGGTCCAGACACCCTATATTACAGCTGAGATCCTCGAAGGCCAGAGACGTTTAAGGAATTGCCAGAGCACGGCTAGGTAACTGAGCATGACTGCACACCAGGTCTCCGGACACGGATGCTTGTTACTCCATCATTTTTCTGTGCTCAAAGATGACACAATGAGGAACTCGCATCTAGAAAAGGCTCCAATCTGAGAAAATTGTTACTTTCATTTAAGAAACTTCTCCTTTACACAGTTGGGAAGAGTAATTTTGTTCTTGCTGTGTCTGTGTGTGTGTGTGTGTGTATGTGAGAAACACCCTTATTGAGATAGAATACACAGTCCATGCAATTCATCCATTTTAAGTGTACAATTATTATTATTACTATTATTATTGGTATATTTTCAAAGACTGTGCCACCATCTTCACATTTTTAGAACGTTTTTATTTCTATTCACAATTCTTCTCCATTTCTCTCCTCCCCACAGGGGGATCTCTTTCAAGGGTGCAGCTTTTTTTTTTTTTTTTTTTTTTTTAAGATTTTATTTATCCAAGAGAAAGAGAAAATGAGCAGGGAGAGTAGCAAAGATGAGGGAGGGGCAGACTCCCCACTGAGCAGGGGAGCATGATACTGGGCTCAATCCCAGGGTGTTGAGATCATGACCTGAACCAAAGACTGACTGAGTCACCCAGACTCCCTTTAAGGATGCAGCTTTGCTGAGTGAAATAAGTCAAGCAGAGAGAGTCAATCATGTGGTTTCACTTACGTGTGGAGCATAAGGAATAACATGGAGGACATTAGGAGAAGGAAAGGAAAAGTGAATTGGGGAAAATCGGAGGGGGAGACAAAGCATGAGAGACTGGACTCTGAGAAACAAACTGAGGGTTTTGGAGGGGAGGGGAGGTAGGGGTTGGATGAGCCTGGTGGTGGGTATTAAGGAGGGCACGGATTGCATGGAGCACTGGGCATGGTTCATAAACGATGAATCTTTGAACTCTGAAAAAAACAAAAGAAAATTAAAAAAAAAAGATGCAGCTTTGAGAGAATAAGGTGTTGTTGAGAATGTCTATACTGAATATGTGACTGAACCCCATCAAGACATCTGTATAGAGCACCTGGGTGGCTCAGTGGGTTAAGCCGCTGCCTTCGGCTCAGGTCATGATCTCAGGGTCCTGGGATTGAGTCCCGCATGGGGCTCTCTGCTCAGCAGGGAGCCTGCTTCCTCCTCTCTCTCTGCCTGCCTCTCTGCCTACTTGTGATCTCTCTCTCTCTGTCAAATAAATAAATAAATAATCTAAAAAAAAAAGGCATCTGTATAAACTTTGAAGACACTGGCAGGCAGATACAGAGATCTGCATATTTTGTAGCTGCTCAAGACAAGCCCTTGTAAGTTGCTTTGCTTGTTAAACTTGCCACCTACAAGTCTAGAGTGGCCTGGTTCTTTGTTTTTTTTTTAATTTTATTATTATTATTTTATTATTATTATTATTTTTTTTTTTTTTTGGTGTCTACTTGTTCTTCTCCCTGTAAAGGAACATTTGCAAGCCAACAGTAGTAGATAGGAAATAGTATCTTAGAGTGGTTTTGATTAGCATTACCCTAATTACTAATACTGAGCTTATTTTCACTCATTTATCATTCATTTGTATTGTCTTTTCTGGAGAAATACCTATTCAGGGTTTTTTGCCCACTTTTTACAATAGGTTGTTTTTTGTTATTAGTGAAAAGTTACATATTCAGAATGCATTTCCTTATCAGATATGCAATTTGAAAATAATGTCTCTCATTCTATAGGTTGCCTTTTCACTTTCTGGATGGTGTTCTTTGAACCAAAAAGGTTTTAATTTTGATGAAATTAATTCATCTCCATTTTCTTATGCTATTTGTGTTATTGGTATCATTTTAAGAATATTTGCCTAGGATTTACTCTTGTGTTTTCTTTTGCTTTATGATTTTCCTTCTTACATCTTTGTCTATGATCTATATTGAGTTAACTTTTGTGTATTCTGTGAGAAAAGGGGTATGAATTCATTCTTTTGCATGAAACTATCCAGTTGTCCATGAATTATTTTTTGAAAGACTTCTTTTCCACTGAATTTTCTTGGCACCCTTGTCAAAAATCAACTGATGGGTACCTGGGTGGCTCAGTGGGTTAAAGCCTCTGCCTTCGCCTCAGGTGATGATCCTTGGGTCCTGGGATTGAGGCCCGGATCCGGCTTTCTGCTCAGCGGGGAGCCTGCTTCCCTTCCTCCCTCTCTGCCTGCCTCTCTGCCTGCTTGTGATCTCTGTCCGTCAAATAAATAAATAAAATCTTTAAAAAAAATCAGCTGACAGTCAATGCAATGGTCTATTTCTGGATTTTGAATTTTATTCCACTAGAATATATGTGTCTAACCTTATGCCCATACCTCACTGTCTTGATTAACTATAACTTTGTAATATGTTTTGAAATTGGAAAGATATGAATCCTCTAAACTTTGTTCTTTATCAAGATTGTTTTGGCTTTTCTGGGGCTCTTGCATTTTCATATTAATTGTAGGACCAGTTTTACAATTACTGGAGAAAAAGAGAGTTGGGATTTTGATAAGGATTGTGCTAAATATGTAGGTCAACTTGGGAAGTATTACCATTTCAAGAACAGTAAATCTTCTGATCTGTAAACACAGATTTCTTTTTCTGGTTAAGTCTGCTATAATTTCTTTCAACAATGTTATATAATCTTCAGAGTATAAACCTTGCACTTCTTGTTAGCTTTTTTTTTTTTTTTTACATATTTTATTCTTCTGGATGCTATTGCAACTGGGATTATTTTCATAATTTCATTTACAAGTTGCTCATCATCACTGCTCAGGAATACAATTGATTGTTATTATTATTATTATTATTCCGATAGCTTTTTGGGTTTTTTTTTTAAAACAAATTCCTTGAGATTTCTTATAATCAAGATCACATCATCTGCAAATAGAGATGGTTTCACTTCTTCCTTTCTAGTCTGGGTGCTTCTATTTGATTTTCTTGCTTAATTTCCCAGGCTAGAATTCCCAGCCCAATGTGGAATAGAAGTGGTAAGGGCAGACATCTTGTCTTGTTTCTGATTGTAGGTGGAAAGCATCCTTCCATTCTTTCACTACTCAATATGACCTTAGCTGTAAGTTGTTCATAGACACTCTTTAGCTGCTGGAGAAAGTTGCCTTCTGTTCCTAAACTGTTGTGTGTGTGTGTTTTTTTTTTTTTTAAAGATTTATTTATTTATTTGACACAGAGAGATCACAAGTAGGCAGAGAGGCAGGCAGAGAGAGAGAGGAGGAAGCAGGCTCCCTGCTGAGCAGAGAGCCTGATGCGGGACTCGATCCCAGGACCCTGAGATCATGACCTGAGCTGAAGGCAGTGGCTTTAACCCACTGAGCCACCCAGGCGTCCCAACTGTTGTGTGTTTTTATTAACAAGCATTGGATTTTGTCAGGTGTTTTTTCTGCCCTTCAGTGAGATGATCCTGTGGTTTTTGTTCTTTCTTCTATGGATAAGGAATATGAAGTTAATTGATTTTTTTAAGGATTTTATTTATTTTTGGGAGAGAGAGAGAGAGAGAAAGAGATGACGGGGGGTGGGGGTAGAGAGGGAAGCAGACTCCCTGATGAGCAGGGAACCTGATTTGGGACCTGATCCCAGGACACTGGGACCTGAGCTGACGGCAGATGCTTAATAGACTGAGCCACCCAAGTACCCCAGAAGTTAATTGATTTTCATTTGTTATAACAACTTGGTATTCCTGAGACAAATTTCACTTCGCCATGGTTCTCTTTTGTTTGATTTTAGTACTTTGAGTTCTGTCCTTCCTCTTTCTCTTTCTCATTCTAGTTGAAGGTTTGTCACATATGTTGATTTATTTTTTTAAAGTTACTTTGGTTTTTAAATTTATTTATCATTTTCTATCCCCTATTTCATTAATTTCTGCTCCAGTCTTTATGATTCTTCCTTCTGACTGGTTTAGATCTCTTGTACTCTTCTTTTTTCAGCATCAAGTTTATGTCTTTGTTTTGAGATCTTTATTTTTTACATGGATGTTACAATTATACAATTTTGTCTAAATATTGCTTCAGGTATATCCTAAAAGTTGTGATGGGTTGGAACTTCATTTTTATTTACCTCAAAGTATTTTCTAATTGCTCTTGTGATTTTTTTCTTTGACCTATTGGTTATACAGAGGTATACAATTTGATTTCTACATTTTGAGAATTTTCCAATCTTTTTTCATTACTGAGTGCTAATTCCATTCCACTGTGGCCAGAGAATGTACTTTGTATGATTTCAATCCTTTGAAATTTTTTGAGATTTTTATATGGCCTAGCATGTGGGCTATCCTCAAGAATGCTCCATGTGCACTTGAGAAGATATGTGTGTATGATCTGAGCTAAATTTTTATACAGTGAAATGATGAAATGTATAGATCTTAAGTATACAGTTCAGTGAACTTTGATACATGTGCACACTTGAGTCAACCACCTTCTCAATCAAGATATATCATCAACTTTCAAAGATCCCTAGTGCTTTCTTCTGGAAAAAGTGCATCACTGAAAGGCAACCGTTATTCTGATTTCTCCTACTAATTTTAGTTTTGCTTGTTTATGTCCCTTAAATGCATAGACTCACAATGTAAGAAACTTCATGCGTCTGGCCTTTTTGTCATTCAACCTAATGTTTTTGAGATCTATGCATACTGTTTTGTAAATTGCTACTCCTTTTATTTTATTGTTGACAAGTTTTCCTTTGTGTGAACACACGGCAGTTTGCTTATCCATTCTCTTGTTGATTGGCCTTAGTTTTAGTGTTTGCTGTTATGAATAGAGCTGACATAAATATACTTGCCTGTGTCTTTTGGATCCACATATCTTTATTTTTCTGGGATAAATGTATAGAAGAGGACGGCTGAATCAGAGTTTTAGAAGGAACTGTCAAACATCTTCTGAAGTCATTGTACCATTTTACATTCCCACATGAAAATATATCAGAGTCCCACTTGTTCCATATCCTTACAACTTTAATGTGTTCATGTGTTAATCATTCTAGTAAGTGAGAAATGGTATCTCATTGTGGATTTAATGTGAATTTCTTGATGACTAATGGTGTTGAGCACTTCATGTGCTTTTTGAACATATATCTTCTTTTTTCAGAGTAACTGTTCAAGTCTTTTGCCTTTTTTTTTTAATTGAGTTACTTAACTTTTTGCTATAAATTTTGTAGTTCCTTTTGTATTTTGGACACAAATTCTATGTCAGATATGTGTATACACATGTCCCTTAAAGCTATTTTTTGTTTCTCTGTGGCTTGCTTTCTCATTTTCCAAAAGTCTTCTGTTGATACATAGGTGTTTTCTTTACTTTGATAAAATTTAATGTATCAAAAACTGTCTGTTTTGTTTAAAAACATAACATTTAATCATAGAACATTGCATAAACATAAAAACATTTCAGAATATGGTTTGGGTCTCTTGTTTAAGAAAATACTGCTTAGATCAAAAAATATAAACATATTTTACTAATTTCTTTTTGACATTTCACACACTTCATTTTTACATTTAATTCAGTGACCTATTTCAAGGTATTTTTTGCACAGATGTTAGGGAGAGGCTGAGATCTATTATTAACACACATCTCTTAAGAGAGGCAATAGGGTCAATAGAAGCCACTCCAGCCTTGGTCCTAATGTGAAAATAAGGAAGCAGAGGCCCCAGGCGAATCACAATAGGGAGCAAAGGAGAGAAAAGACAGACCAACAATCGATGAAACAAACAAGTAACAACAACAAAAACCTTTTGGGATTATTTAGGGTTAGAGGTTATTTGTTGTTACGAGAGCATAATGCTATAACCTATCCCAACTGGTCAGAGTCAGTTAAGACTCACAGGTTCTGAGTTTTACATAGAAACAAGGTGATGGGTCTTCTCACCAATTCCTTGAATACTTCATTTTTTAGAGCAGAACTACATGGTCCCTGAGACCACACTCTCCCTTGAAAATGGTCCCTAGAGTTGTTGGCTCTCAGCCCTCCACTCACTGAGGCTTAAATCCAATCTAAGAGGCTAGTTGGAGGATATATAATAGGCATTGAAACTTTTTCATTCTTATCCACCTGCTAAAGTGAGCAATTGGGTTTGGAAAGAATGTTGTTTCTCTGGAATAATTTAGGTTTGGATTGAAACCAAGCCTAGAAAGTTAATCTGAAAGAGATCTTTTTGTGGAAAAGTTATGAATAAGTGAAAAAAGCTGAGTGTAGTATGATGTGCTTTAATGATACCATTGCATTTTCTTGAAAACACTGTAATAAGAGGAGAAATATAAAATTAACAATTTTTCCAGATAACCAGATAATTTATAAAAAGTAGAATGTATATTTACTTTAAGAATAGGTTATCCACTATCTCTTCGATGAACCAAATAGTCTCATATATACATTGTGTTAAAATAGGAATTCAGAATATGCATTTTCCACTCACATTTACTTTTCAGCAGTTTTTTTTTAATATCAAAGAGGAAAATGCAAAAAAAAGAGCCTGTGGGAAAAAAGATTCATTTTTTGCTTTTCTAAATTTAATACAGAAAAATGTATTCCTTTAATTAGCTAATGATTCGTAAAAACTGTTACTATTAAAATATATGAGAAACATTAACATATTTACTGTTTAAAAAGGAAAATTCTATTACACCTTCTTAATATTAACTTTACTCTTTAATTTCCTTCCACGGAATCTGAAAGAGCAGAGTGCCACATAGGGGACAATGTGACTCCTTTTGTTCCACTTACAGTTTAAAAATCACAATGTTTGGATGCACATTTTTCATATTGACAATACTTAAATTATAATTCTCACAATTTGATGAAAATACATGTGCTCATTTCTAAGTTATCAATGTCCCAGAGTATTGTATGCTTTAGATTGTTTTTAAATCAACAAGGTATGTTTTAAAAATCATGTAAATCCAATACATCTGGTTATATTTGCTTCAACTTCTCCAGAATAATTTGCCTTTGGATTAAGACCAACTCTTGAAATGTAATCTGAAAAGGGATTGTTTTGTGTAAAGGTTATGAATAAGAGAAAAGGGACGAATATGCTACGCTTTCATGACACCATTGTTTCCCCTGCAAACACTACAATAAGAGGGGAAGTTCACAGAACATAAAGCAAATAATGAAAGGAAAGGCAGTGTTCCCACATCCTCACTGTAATGTTAGTGAATGAGACAGGAAACATGATGGCAGATGATTACCTGACTATATATACTTTCGTGTGTTGAAATGTGACATCATTTGCCAATAGGGATTCCCTTTGCTGATGACTGTAAATCTGTTTTTAGCCATTTTTAGCCTTCTTTAAAACAAAACAAAACAAAACTATTTCTGTAAAGTGCTCTCCAAAGTAAATTGCCTTTGCTGTAGACGAAAACACACCTTTTTTCCATTGTTAAATCAGTGGCATTGGGTGAAATACTTCAGGCTATGCAAGCGTCTAAGTACCCCCCCCACTTCCTTTTGAACAAAACGTAATATTGAGCAATTACTAGTATTATTATAAAGCAATAAAGGACTTAATTCTCATTTAAATACAAAGCCCAAACATAGCCAACCTGTTTATTTTTACTGATTCAGATGATCATCATGGATCCAATCAGTTCATGCTAATTGCCTATTCTACAGCAGAAAAACAGAAAAGATGTCAAAATGCTTGGGCTGCATGATTGCCTCCATAGCAAAGCAGGGGCAATGCGGAGACACACGCTTTCATATGAAGGGATTCCAAGGAGTACAACACCCTGGTGAACACCAGATGTCTGGCTCCTTAAATACGGCTTTTAGAAAATGCTTTCAGGACGATTCCATAGGTGCACAGGGCATTGGCATGGCCATAAATATTAATCACATGATCATGCTCCTGTCTCACAGTCAAATATAATACATTTGGGGGTTGCTTGAGGCTAATAGGTGGATTGAGGAAGGAGAAAAGAGAGCTCTTGTCTAGTAGAAGAGGCAGGCTGTGCAAGTGTCAGAAGCTTCTAGAGGTTCTTCTAGAGGTTGTCTGGGGGAGGTTGTATCATCCCTTTGGAGATGAAGGATGGTTACTGTGATGGTTCAGAGCTGATACTCAGGAAGATTTCCACAACTTCCTTTTCCTTTTTCTATGTTCTTGCTATTTGTTAAAGATGGTTTTAAAAACGCCAGCTTATTTTCTGTCCTAAGGGATTTCTTGGTCTTAATATGTTGTTGTTGTTGTTGTTTTTGTTTTGTTTTGTGTTTGTTTGTTTGTTTGTTTGTTTTGGTCCATTTTAGATAAAAAAACATAAGGGGCAAAGGCGTTTCATAGTGAGAATAGGTACCTGGTGGTAGCAGAAGGAATTGCAATGTGACAGATTCAGACAAAGAATGAACCCATAGGAACAGATTTGGGTGTTGCCTGGGATCCTTCTTGCCACATTTAGGGAATCATCCCAAACTCCTCTCTGCCAAGCTCTTGACATTTTTTGTTCTAAAAATGATTATCTCTTAAATTCCACATATTAGTGAGATAATGTGGTATTTGTCTTTCTCTGACTGACTTATTTTACATAGCATTATATTCTCTAGTCCCTCCACATCATTACAAGAATTCATTCTTTTTGATGGCTGAGTAATATTCCACTGTACAGATACACCACATCTTCTTTTTCCATTCTTTCTGAATGTCTGTGGACATTTGGGCTCTTTCCATGATTTGGCTATCGTTTCTAGTGCTGCTATAAACATTGGGGTGCATGTATCCCCTCAAATTAGTATTTTTGTATCATTTGGGTAAATACCTAGTATTATAATTGCTGGATTGTAGCATAGTTCTATTTTTAATATTTTGAGGAAATTGTATACTGTTTTCAAGAGTGGCTGCACCAATTTCCATTCCCACCAACAGTGCAAGAGTATTCCGTTTCTCTGCATCCTCACCAATACCTGTTGTTTCTGATGTTACTTTTAGCCGTTCCAATGGATGTGAGGTGATAGCTCATTGAGGCTTTGATTTATAATTCCCTGATGATGAGTGATGTTGAGCATCTTTTTATGTGTCTGTTGGCCAGCTGGATGTCTTCTTTGGAAAAAAAATCTATTCATGTCTTCTGCCCATTTTTTAACTGGACTATTTGTTTTTTGGGTGTTAAATTTGATAAGTTCTTTAGATATTTTGGATACTAACCCTTTATCAGATATATCATCTACAAATATCTTTTCTCATTCAGAAGGTTGCTTTTTAGTTTTGTTGACTGTTTACTTTGATGTGCAGAAGACTGCATTTTGGTGCAGTCCCAATTGTTTATTTTTGCTTTTGTTTCCCTTGCCTCCAGAGACATATCTAGAAAAATGTTGCTACAGCCAGTGTCAAAGAGAATACTGTCTGTGTTCTCCTCCAGGATTTTAATAGTTTCCTGTCTAACATTTAGGTCTTCAATCAATATTGAACTTAGTTTTGTGTATATTGTAAAGAAGTGGTCCTGTTCATTCTTCTGCATGTTGTTGTCCAGTTTTTCCCAACACCATTTACTGAAGAGACTTTTTCTCACTGGATATTCTTTCCTGCTTTGTTGACGATTAATTGGTCATACAGTTGTGGGTTCTTTTCTGTGTTTCCTATCCTGTTCTATTGACCTATGTGTCTGTTTTTGTGCTGGTACCATACTGTCTTGATCACTACAGTTTAGTAATATAACTTGAAGCCCAGAATTGTGATGCCTCCAGCTTTGCTTTCCTTTTTCAAGGTTGCTTTGGCTATTCAGGGTCATTTGTGGGTCTATAGAAGTTTAAGGATTATTTGTTCTAATTCTGTGAAAAATGCTGGTCATGTTCTTATAGAGATTTCATTCAATATGTGGATTGCTTTTGGTAGTATAACATTTTAACAATTTTTTCTTCCAACCCACGAGCATGGAGAGTTTTTCCATTTCTTTGTGGGATCTTCAGTTTCTTTCATCAGAGTATTATAGTTTTCAGAGTACAGATTTTTTACCTCTTTGGTTAGTTTTATTCCTAGGTATCTCATAGTTTTTGGTGAAACAGACTTTTAATTACAGGGAATAAACTAAGGGTTACCAGAGGGGAGGTGGGCAGGAGGGATGGGTTAAATGGGTGATGGGTATTAAGGAGGGAACTTGTTGTGATGAGCACTGGGTGTTATATGAAAGTGATGAATCACTAAATTGTACACCTGAAATTATGATTACACTGTATGTTAACTGGAGTTTAAGTAATAACTTGGAAAGAAAAATAATTTTTAAAAATGAATGTCATTCTAAATTATGGAAAATATTTGAGTGGGATTTATTTGACTTAAGCCACAGAGTAAATAACTAAAGTAGACAATATGGTATTTTACTGAGTTCAATTTTCAAGAAAAGAAAAACCAGTTTTACCTGAGGATATCTTCTGGTGTAGTGCTGAGAATTTTTAAGTTTCCAAGGAAGATGCAAAGTGGATGTATTCCTCAGTCTTAGAAAAAATTGGCAATTTGCATGACTTGTCTTCAGGACCCTATTTGCCTTGTCTTGTCCTCTGGCTTCTTAGGACACTCTTGTTGTGCTGGTTTCTTTGGATCTGCCATTCTAGTCAGCCCTCGTTCCCCCAATTTTGGTTCACCTACTTCTCTTCAGGAAAAATGGGCTAGTCTTTTTTGCCATTACTTTTCTTCGAAGTGACTCTTAGCACAATGAAATAAGTTTTGAATTTCATGAGAGAGACTGTATGCATTCACCTGGACTGGACAATATGGACGAAGCAGTGCAGAAAATCTTTTTTGGTCAGAGCAACGGTCATCCAGTGAAGAGACTGTTTCAGTGTCAACACTGGTTGTCGTTTTCTTGATCATCTACTAACTTTCTGCTTGTGTGAGGGCTCTCAGATGTCAGGCATGGGACAGAACTGCTCCTCCCAATTCCAAAACATTTTGAAATGTTTATGTGTTCTAGTTATCCATGTACATATTTCCTATTTTAAGGGGAACTGGGTATAACACCCTTAAACTGAAGGTCTGTTTCAGAATATAGATCAAGGTCTCGCTCTCCACAAGTGTGCCACAACCCTAAGAGAGTGCTAAATGTGCCAGTTCTAGCATTTGTCCAGAGACCCCGGTAGCCAGTTGGTTTATATCATCTGCTACAAGCTTAGCAGTGGCCAAGGTTTGAGTAAACCATCATTTAATATTAGTTCAACCATATTTGTTTGAGAATGCCCATTAGATCATTTTTTTCCTCTTTGGTGGGCAATTGCAGAATGTATAAGTAATTTTACAGCCCCAGTACATGCTTATTATTATTATCATTATTATTATTTATAAAGATGTCTATCATCAGGGACCATTTCATTACCTGTATTCTGTAAGCTTGTATGCTTCTAAGATTTTTAAAAGTGTATACATTAAGGTGTTAGGTAGCTTCTTGGTAAGGGACATTTTGCTTACTCTTTTAAACACAATATATGGATATTTAAAATTTCAAAAATGAACTTTTGACCCATTGCTTAGTGAACATTGACACAGGATGACACTAAAACCTTAAAATGGTAGAAGTGTAAAAGAAGTGTATCCCAGTCTACCATGCATGGACTAATATATTGAAGTTTCATATGTCCTCTGGGATAGAAGAATAAAGGTGAGAGACATGAGCCTACAGGTCCAATCATCTCCTTACTTCCAAAGTTGATTTTTTTGACTTGACTGGATGGATAGACTCACATTTGGTTCCTCATCACTGTTCCATGTGTGCCTTTGCTACAGCCCTCAGTCAAGAAGGTTTGCCATCCCCGTAACTAGTAAGGAACAGAACTTCAGTTAAGGATGCCAAGTAACTGCTCCCCTATGTCAGAACTATGCTTTCTTTAGGGCAGGGCATCACTTTGAGAAATCAAGAAAAATAGGAAAATGACAATTTGTCTTAAGTGTGAGTGTCCCTGGTCAAATCCAGTTTAAAACACTTATGCCTTGATAGTCAGAATAAATACTTCAACTAAAGGCAGTGCCCGGAGCCAAGTTATCTTACTAGTAATTGCTGAAGTAATCCCTGCGGAAACCAGGATCCAGACTGTATTGAGTGGTGTAAAGGGTGATGTCAACACCTTGAATTAAACTTTGAATATATATGTGTATGTTCCACCATAGAGAAAGTCTCATTTAAATGTCCATACAATATTACGTTTTCTTAGCCATACAGGGGAAAATAAATAGTCAAAAATCACTCTATTCCTCAACTAATGGCATTGCAGGATATGGACATGTTTCTAGCTTGTGTTAATTCTGTTTTCTTTTCATACATGTGTGTAAAGTAACTGGCAATGGATTTTTTTTTTTTATTTGTGTTAGTTTCTTTGGAGAAAAGGTGACATAGAGCAGTAAAAGATGATTTTTTTTAACTATAGAAAAGCATTTTTTATGTATAATGATGGAGAAATAAATTTCAAGGTGATTCCAAAGCAACATTTAGGTTTTTAAAATAAGATAGCATTTACATCAAAACCCCTGGTACACCTTTTAGTGTTTTTGTGTACAGTATCTAAGAAGGCATATGATGGTGAGTGTTTCTCTTGGCTTAAAGGTGGTATCTAAATAGGTTCAGTGCCAAGAATAATTCTCAGAAATGTGAGCATTAGTCACCACATTTAAAAATCCATATATGGTAAAATTCATTTAAGAGAGACATGTGTTTTATGCATTATCCAAATCAAGTGTTAAAAAGACAACTTGGCTGAAATTTTACTGTTTCTTTTGTTCTCTCTCTCTCTCTCTTTCTTTCTTTTTTTTTTTTATTCCTTTTGTCATCCACCTAAAAGTGGTGTAAAGCAATAACTTACTCCTTTCAATATTTTCTCTGGTAGACATAATCTTACTTGCCTACCTTTTCTAGTTAATTAGATAAATTTTCTAATATTCTCTGTTTATAACTTTATTTTATTTATGTAAGTTTCTCTGTTAAATAGAAAATCTAAATAACAAGTGCTAATTAAAGAAATGCTCTTCATTTACCAAGACTAAGAGAGAATGTTGAGGGGGGCATGGAAATGTTTTTTCTCCCAATTCTGCATAGATAATTGCATTATTTATTAAAGAAATGTAGCTTATTTTCCCAGCCATGCACATGGGACAGCTACAAGTAGCTTGGAAAGTCTGAGTGATTACCATATGATATTTGGCTCTTTGTTTTCCTGTGTTCCACTCTTAATTTGTGACTCAATTTATTATGAACCAGGAACTCTATTATCTGGCATCCTTAGGGGGAGGTGTAGGGCTTAAATCTTCCTTATGGTTAGTAAGAAAGAATATTTATAAGTGCTCAGGAAGCCATCGCAGGATGGATATTAGCAACCTGTAGAATGGAACTGCGGAAATTCTTCTGTGCATGGGGCCTGGGTAGGCGGCCTGTGCTGTGGCATGATCCAACAGACCTAGCAGTGGCATCTTGATGCATGGGCTAGCAGAGAACAGCAAGGTGCTTGGAGAGAGAAAACAATAGAGGTGAGCTTGAGCCAAGCCCTTGAGAGCTATTGGGAGTCAGAACCTGGGGACATCACGTTCAAACACCATATTTGAAAACAAAGGATAGAGTCATGAATCAGAAGAAAGCAAAATTATAAAAGAAGCAGACTGGGGACAAAGAAAAGCAAGAGTTTAAGAGATGACTGTGAATTTTTACTAGGCTGGGAACTGTTGGAGTGAGAGCTAGCCCTCATTTGTTACAAACGCATGGAATGCAGCATGTTGGGTTGGTACTATTTCTCTACTTTGGTTGCATACTGCAGTGACCCAGGGAGCTTAACAATGCCTTAGACTCACTCCCACAGCTTCTGACCTAATTTATTTGAGACTGAACCTGAATATTGGGAGTTGTGAAATTTCCCCAGGTGATTCCAATACGTAGTGTGTTGAGAACCTCAGCCTTGCATAGAGGGTTGAAGGTAAGTCATAGCAACAGCATGAGTGGTAGTAACTGGGGAAATGGAAGCACACAGAGATCAATGTTTCAGCAGGATTTACACTAAGAAGTCTTCCAAGAGTCATGAGTGGAGCTGGGGGCCTTTGGTTGGACTTCAGTTCACTCTCTGCTCAACTGCCATATCATGAAAGCCACACAGGAAGAGAGTCTCATGAAAAAGTTAAAGGTTTTACCAATGAACTACTGCAGCCAATATCATGTTTAATGGAGTTACATGGGAAGTACCATGCCTCATGATTCACCCTATTGCGAAAATCTATTTTCAGTTCTATACTCCTAAGAGAAGTTGTTCTTCTTGCCAAAAGGATTATAATATTTGTCTCCTCGTTGTAGGATTGGTGGAACACAACTCATGTGAAATAGGGTTTTCCGATGCAGTACAGGATGAATTTGAAATTCTGATAAATTATGAATAAATTTTTAGAAAGTAAGTATGTCTCTTGCAATATTTGAGACATACTTAGACCAAAGCATTATTAGTCATTTTTCAGAACTTCGAATTTAACTTAGCGCCCAATTCTGTTTGCTTTGTCTTTGTTTTTCTAAGTTTGGCATCCCTTGCAGGAAGAATCCATAGCTGGCTAAGTGAGAAGCATTCAGAGATAAAAACAGAGATGAATACACGTTCCTAGACAATGAGCCCCATTTCTGGGATAATAATGAACTGGTGGTAGGTATTTTGTAGATCAGGTTAGATAAATCCATGCTCAAAACAACTGTCAACACCACAGCTCAGTATTAGGATGATTTTTGAGTAAGTTCTCAAGCCAATCAGGGATTTCTGCCATTTGCTCTAAGACACAGAGTAGTAACTATTCAGCGCCATCTTCGTGTAAGACAAAGACTAGAGCGGAGCCCACAGACAAGGGTTCACAGAGCCTGCAGAACTCCGTCAGAAGGGCATAGGCAAAACCAGTCTACGGTGATAAAAATCAAATAACAGTAGCACCTATGGTAGGGCACTGACTCGTAAAAGGGCACAAGAGACATTTTTGGAGGGAGAAATTGTTCTGTATCTTGATTGTAGTTACAAGGATGTGCGTATTTGTCACACTTATAAAAACGTTCATTTAAGACCTGTGCATTTCACAACATATGAATTATGCTTCAATTATAAAACAAATTCAACATTTCAGAGGTCTGTGGGAGAGACAATTGATACATAGATTGAGTTTGAAAATGGAGAACATTTTTTTTTTTTAGATTTTATTTATTTATTTGTCAGAGAGAGAGAGAGAGAGAGCAAGCGCACAAGCAGGCAGAACGGCAGGAAGAGGTGGAGAGAGAAGCAGGCTCCCGGCTGAACAAGGAGCCCAATGCAGGGCTCAATCTCAGGACCCTGGGATCATGACCTGAGTTGAAGATAGCGGCTGAACCCACTGAGCCACCCAGGTGCCCGAGAACATCTTCTGTGAGCCTTTTTAGCCTCAGCAGGTTGGTCCTAGTTATCACTGATGTGGCTAACCTTGACAAAGACATAAAGCTCCTTCCAATCAAATTTCAAGATGAAATTAAACTGAGAGAAATGGCATGTGTGCTTGTAAATTAAGATCCAAAAAGATTTTGAAGAAATGGATTGAATTTTGCCAGCAGAAATTACTTAAAGTTTGTGAATCCAAGGACAGCAAAAGTGCTATTTCATAAGTAGAAGTGTTCACAGAAACTCTTAGTCATTTTAGTTTGAAGAACGTATTTGCTTAGAATCCACAGTGAGACAGTCTCATCAGTGAAACTACTGTGGCATTTGAAGAGGCTTAAGAACTAACAGATGGAGGAGGATGGAGATGGAGATGCAGATGATTCCTTCCTTCTAGGTCAAGGAGAGGCTTCAGGACTTCCTTGGTTGTGGGGTCACAATGGAATTCTGGAATTCTGACCCTGAACTCTACATCACACAGACTTAACCACACAATTTCAGGAAGTCCTGAAGAACTACTGACCTATCATCTGAGGGCAGCACCTTTACCCTCAAAAACTAACATGGTGGAGAGTGACATAAGAATGTTTACCCCAGCCTGCGAAGAAGGTGGGGGCAGACCCAGGATCCCCATTTTTCACCTAAACTACCAGTTTGCTAAGATACTCACATCTGACATAAGACAGGAGACAGACAGAGAAACTAGAAGTGATAGACAAACAAGTGCTCCTCGATTGTGAAGGATTGGGGAATGTTTCCTCCTAACATAAAGCCACATTAATGATCAATGATCTGTGAACAACAGTACTATGTACTATGTACTATGAGATCTCAATAGTACTAATAGTACTAATTAGTACAAATAGTACTAATAGATCTCAATACTGCCAATGTCTCCAGCAATCTACTAAATAAAACAGCTCTCATATTGTTTATTTAAAGTTCCTGAATGCATTTAATTAAAACACTTGTAAATATGGAAAATATTAATATTATATTTAATATTAAATTAAATTATTATTTACAGTGGAAAATATTAATAGTGGAAAGTAGCAGAGAGATAAACCTAAGATACCAAATGATAAAATTTTGAGGTAAATCTCTTAATTTGAAAATCGACTTAAAATGCAAGATAGAGTTTACAGTGAAAAAATACAATCCATTTTATAAGGAAAGAAATGTCAAATTGTAAAGAACAGCCTACTGTTGGTGAGTCGACAGCTACAGAGAATCAGACATCAGAGCAAAATGAAGGTCCATGGGAGGTTCTGGCCCCTGGTTGATGAACGTGAGTGCGCACACTTCAGATTATTTACCCTAGTTGAATCACTTCCTCCTGGAAGAGAGCTTCTACCCTGATTAGAATGATGCCTTCACAACCAAACTAGACACAAAGAGAAAAGAAGACAGGAAGACTTTAGCTGGCGTAGCAGAATAGGAAATAGGCTCACTGTTTTCAAAGATGTTGATCAGACCATGAGGTCAGAAGGGAACAAACAGGGTCAGCAAACACTAGCAAAACGAAATCACTAATATGGTTGGACATACACCGATATTTCACACACACACACACACACACACACGGACAACAAATAATTATTATGATAAAGAACATGGTACAGGAGTGCTTCTTACTCCATTTTATCTTGTGTATATGAGGGATGCTAAACACAACCCTTATCTTCAGATAGGTAAAAATCAGAGAAGAAAGCCGGCAGTGAACTCATTCACCTCAATCATTGTCTGCACCCAGGGAAGGTGACAGAAACATTTAACCAGAAATGACATCTTTCCACCTATGGCCATACCACCCTGAACGCACCCCATCTCTTCTGATCTCAGAGGCTAAGTAGGGTCAGGCCTGGGTAGTACTCGGATGGGAGAAATGGCATCTTCCCTGTACTCCCCTTTTGCTTCTTCTCCCCCACTTCCTGAAACCAGTGTGGGGCTCCTTCAAGGATATGCTGGTTTGTCCTTACATTACAGGCTGTGACAGTTGGGGAGAGGACCTCGACAGAGATCCCGGCAGAAAGCAGCAATTCCAACTGGGGCTCTATTCTGATGGTATTTACTTAGGGAAGCGGGGTAAGCCCTTTTTCTCCTTTACATTTTCCCATCAAAGCATTTGGTTCCGTTCTTGTGGGAAAAGTTAATCTCGGCTCAAGGAGTAGGGCATGATAGATATGATCAGCGTGCACATCATCAGAAAAATATCAAAATGTCCCAAAGAAACCCTTCACATTGGCGTTTACACAATGATGCAAAAAAACATTTTTTCTAAGTTACTTATGTTCTAATGATCCAAACAGTGTTACAAACCTATCGATAAGTTGTATATTTAACAAAATGGATAGGGATGGGAGAAAATAAGTGGTTTTGTGTATTGGTGAAAACATCCAAAATCTTCAAACATCTCTTCAATCTGGGCTCTTTAATTTTTTGTGTTTTTTTGTTTTGGTTTCTGGGGAGACATGAGTATGAGCTATTTATACATAATGTTATATTGCTTCAGAAAAGAAGAAAAAAAGCAGCAACTAGCTGAGCTTTGACAAAATAACTGTCACATGGCTTATTTTGAGAGTATATGAAGAGTCATTTTCATTTATCAAGCAAACCAATTTCAGAATCTGTTAATTAATTTTTTTATTTTTTTTATTATTATTATTGGTTTTTTTGGTCAGCAGAGGGTATTATGAGTATCAGGCCCTTAATGTAAATGGGTATTTTTAGAAATTATTAAAGAGTGGAGGGGATTGTAATATTCTGAAATTCTTTTCAATTTTGCATTATCTAATAAAAATAGTAATATGAGCTCAGCAGAGCCTTTAGACTTAAGGTGAAAGAAAAATCATGGAGTTTTCTCTAAATCACAAAGTCAGGTTTGATCCTTGACAAATATTTGAGAAAACTAAAATTGTAAAATACCATTTGTTTTAACAAATGTGAAAGACTGACATACCTTACAATAAATTGTGAGGTCATCTCATGCAACTATTGAAATATTTTAAAATAAATTAAACAACAAAAAAATGCTTAGGTCATTACTTCAAATATTACTCACTATTGACATTTGGGGCAGATGATTGCCTTTTGTGGGGTCTGTCCTGCATTGTGTAGGGTGCTTAGCTGTGTAATTGGCTTCTAAACGCTAGGCATCAGCAGCAACCCACAGTCTCCGGACATTTCTAACACCCATGGTGGGACCAAATCATTTTGGGTTGAGAATCACTTAATGAAAAAGAAAATTAAGAAAAACCAAAGAAACATAACTGTTTCTTTGTAGGGACCATCAATTTTCAAAGAAAAGTGACAAAAAGGGAAAAGAAACATACACAGATTTCTTAGTGGTGAAATTAGAAGTGTATATTTATTGAAAAAAAATCTTATTTTTTATTTACTAAATTTTCTATCTTGATTATTAATTAACTTTACAATACAGTTATCTTAAAAGGCAAGCCCGTTTTTCACATTGAACACAACTTGTATTTAAAGACTATTTTAAAATGGAAGAATTTTTTTTTTTTTCTATTATGAAATGAACTAATTCTTCTCGTTTTGTGTGGCATCTCCTAAAATATTATAGAAGCCTGGGATAATCAAACACATTTAAAAAAGTTATTTCCCCTTATTTTTAAATTTTCAGAATGCCAATATCATTTTAAAGCAATTGAGTCTTCATTCAGAGATAAAGTCTTCATTCATGTGCTCATATCAGAGGAGAATGATTGCGTGTTTAAGAGATACTATTTTCATGTCCTTTCAGTCCTGTGACTAGTTTTGTCCTTTGAGAGGGCCAGGAATAATCGGTTGGCCTTCCTTACTCCATCCTGTTTGTAAAAGCTTTTCCAGACTGTTACTGCCGCTCTTCTTTACGTATGCTTTCTAGACAGAACTTGTCCAGTTTCCTAACTTGAAAAAAAAAAAAAAACCCTCATTATTCTGCACTTTGATCAGTTGAGGTTTTGCTATGAGCTCTGTTGCATCTGTTTATGATTTAATTATATATTACGTCAGGATGAAAACGTTCATGTATAATGGAAAGAGGGGAGTATTTCATCTTTGATATAAAAACTAATATTCTATTAAATACCATTGTTTTAAAAACATAAACAAACTTGTTTACATAAGCAATTTTTATCCTATTTACTTAACGATTCTTATTAACATTCTTTGCCTATAATTAAAAATCTATTATTCTTATAGAAACAATTCATGCTCTTCTGCTTGTGATCCTTCTTCCTTCCTTTTTTTAAAACCTCAGGAGATCATACTACAGTTCATTTTTTTCCTGCAGTAACTTTGGAATTCTCCTTCCACCAATCCTAAATCTGGTTTAAAATGATCTTTCCCACCTGTCATTAGAATATTGCTACACTTGTATGTTTGTCTGAATACACAGTCTGTTCTGTCATTAATAAACCATTTTCACTGCCCTTGCTCCTGTTCCCCTCATCAAACAGTCATGCGTTTGGCTGTGATGTCATTGACATACATAATTTCAAAAATTCCTGTACAAAATGTTGGGTAGAATGCCTGTGGTCATTCACAGCAGTGGGAAATTACCAGATTTCTGTTATGTTACTTCTTTGTCATTATTCAAAGTATTACATTTAATACATAGAAAATTCTCCCTCAAAATTAGAGTGGGGGGATGTGTCTGCTTCAAGCATGTGTGAGTTCTAGAGAAGACTGTCTGCAGTTTCACTGGAGCTTGGAGCTTGCTCAGAATCGGCCACCTTGTGAAGTGACTCTTAGCTGTATGTGCTTCCCGGTCTGCCCTCTCTCTACTCTGTATTTTGGGTTCTTATTCTTCAGCATCTTATATATATCTTCACCTTGAAAAAAAAAATCATCAAGCACTGTATTACTACTTCCAATGCAAGTTTAAATCTTCAAATTGTTTATGGTGATATCATAGATGTGTTCGTCTATTTTCTTAAGAGACGTCTACTGAACACCGACCATGTCCCAGGCACTGTGCTAAGCCAAGAGGTACCGTGATAGCTAGCTAACCCATGGTCTCAGATTTGAATCCATTTGATTTTTCTCAATTTTGAAGAAGGTTTTTTCCTTGCCTCTTCTGTCTGGTGACCTCACACTTTTCTCATTAACTGAGACCTATATAGAAGTTATTCAAAGTTTTAATGAAGCCTAAAGTAAAGCTTCCTTCCACCTATAATCATCTCTACTTCCCCCAAACACGACACTGAGTCATCATCTAATGTATAGCTCTTATAACATTTCTTTCTTGTTATCATTTTCACCCCAGCAATGAAATGGCTTAACCAGAACATGAATAATTCTAAGTCAGTTAATCCAAGAATAACTAGGAATTTTAGTAGAAAATGAAATTAAATTTCCCCGTTTTCCTACTGATTTGAATTCCGAAAAGGAAGAGGGGTGAGAGAAGAAACACTTTGGAGTCTCTTCATAAGTTCACATGGTTGACAAAGATTGAAAAAAAGATGAGAAATATTTTTTTTGTTTGTTTGCAAACTCTTTTCAGTTAAAAGAAACCCTGCACACATTTAATATATGCAAATTATTTATAAATTGTATAATAACATGTGCTACTATACCAATTATACATGCAATTTAAAAGTCACAAACAGAAATTAGAAAAGGATGAATTTTTAACAATATAAACAGGAATTTTACATTTTTTGCCCACACCCCTACCATGGCTTTACAGGTCCTAATTCTGGAGTGGATAGACAGGATTTGTAAAGCATTATAGACCCTGGGTACATAAAATGTTGTGAGTCTATGCAACTATTATAGACCCTGGGTACATAAAATGTTGTGAGTCTATGCAACTATAGGAAACCCTAAAGGAAAGGCTGCATAAATCAGCGGTGAAATTGCATCATATATGTAAATCAAATATATTTATAGGAGAGTTAAATACTTTAATATCAAGACTTTCCTTGAAGATACTACATAGTTTCTGGTTACAAAGCTATGAGAAATCCCTCCTCATAGAAAGATGAACTTCCGGCTTATGTCATGAACCCATCCATTTTTCCTAAAACTCCAAGCAAGTAGCAAGTACCTGGAAAAGGACACATACACATGTGGGCACATGTCTACACACACACACACACACACACACACATACACACACACACACCCCTCTGAGGATTTTAATTAGAATCCAAGTCATCACAGCATAAGAGATATACTAATCCTTTGAGCAAGGTGTTAATTGTTAATCTCATTTTTCCTGTCTAGTAGCCTTGCATAACTCTGTTTATAATAGGCTTCCTGTGGTAAAAGAATGGGCTAGTAAACCTCAATACATGTTTTCCAGTAATCATTTTAGTGGCCAAGGGTCCTTATAATAGTGGCTAATCTCCATAACATCATCATTAGTGGATGAGGGTAACTAAAATTATAGAGACCCTTTGCTCTAATTATAGACTCTGAATTGCAAATCCATTCTTTAATCAACTGCAAATGCATTGTAAAGGGAATTGTAAGTTCTTTCCAGGGAGCAATACGCATTCAAGCTAGCAGACTAGAACCAAGCGATGTAATGTGTTTGGGGAATAATAACTGGATATGCTCCTCATAGAGCCGGCATTACAATATGGCTCCTTGCTGGAGAGATCGTCCTAGTCAGTCATCTGTTTCTAGCTTTCTAGCATCATTACAAATGAGTGGCATTAATATTTTACTTGTCCAGAATCCTCAACAGTAAGCAAGTTAAGTGTGTTCTCAGATGTCGACTTTTTCCGTGACCTGTTTATTTTCTGCTGTTCTTAAGAGCCCAAAGAGAGAAAATGTGTCTTTCAAAATCCAGAAGCTTATGGAATTCATTCAATCCCATATATTTTGTTGGTAAAGAAATGAATTTACATAGACTTTTACCTTTAATATACAAAGCCTAAAACAGATCTCTTTCCCTGATCTCACAGATACTTTATTATTTAAAATGGAAAGTGTTGGGAGTACATGTGAGGCTCAGTGGGTGAAGCCTCTGGCTTAGGCTCAGGTCATGATCTCAGGGTCCTGGGATCGAGCCTTGCATCGGGTTCTCTTCTCAGTGGGGAGCCTGCTTCCCTCTCTCTCTCTGCCTGCCTCTCTGCCTACTTGTGATCTCTCTCTCTCTGTCAAATAAATAAACAAAATCTTGAAAAAAAAATAGAAAACGAGATAAATTTTTACATTCTTTGGGTCACAGGCAACAACTTGACTTTAATCAAATGCTAGGCCACCTATAGATATTCCAAAAAATCTTATTGAGGTTCTTCAGAGAATTCTAGCTATACACAGGCTGGTCCAGTGACTGCTGTCCTTATTGTCTTATTGATGAGATAGAAAAATGCAGCTGTACACATTTCCTTTTCAGAATGTGAGCAGTGCTATTAAGTCAGCTTTCCTTGGCAGAGAATACGAACACGGAGTGGAGAAGCATCAGCAAAAGAGTTAAGAGGCCTATTTGTGGGCTATCAAATACTTATCTTCAGTATTCTAGATCTTTCCAGATGAAAACAATGTCCTCTTAATCACCTTTTCTGTGTGTGTGTGTGTGTGTGTGTGTGTGTGTGTGTGTGTGTGTGATGATCTCCAATTTTACTGAAGGAAACTAATGGGAACTCAAACCCTTTCTCCATGTCAAGATTGGCCTAGTTGTTCCAGGAGCTCAACATTTTTCCAGAGACCATTATTTTTCTTAGCGAAGTTCCTTGCTCCTTGTCTCACTCCCAACCATTTTTCATCTCTGAGATGAACCCAAAGAACATCATCTAGTCATCCCTTTAATCTCAATCTACACTTGTGTTATTGTTTTGGTTTCTAGTATTTTTTGAGGGGAAACATAATTTGTGTGTAATTATATAACATTGCTGGGTAGTTTTAATAAAGTACTCACTATGTGTTCTTGAAAAATCCAACTAAGTCTCTTGCATTTTGATCTTTAAATTATTTCTCTTTTATATTGTAACATTTATTGTTTTTAAGCCTTTATGGTGAGATGTTTTAGGTTGTTGATCAAAATAATCGGAAATTCAAAGTCTCCACTTTCCAGGTTAGTCCACACAACAAAGAAGAATGGCACTCAATAGTAATAAAATCTTGTGTTTAGCTTTTAGTGTTAAAGTAAAATAATATCCCGCTCGTTTCCTGGAAAACTGGGGGGATTCATTTATTACCATGATGTTCTTCTCTTTGCTTTAATATTACTATGCTTTCGACAACAATTTTTCTATATTTGAATTATTACCGAAAGCTACAAAGGTTAACATTAAATATATTAACTTTTTAATGTTATTCAGCTTTTTCAGCCATTAGTCTTCCTTAGACGTCTGCCATTATTTACATAATTATTTCGTCAATCTAGCCACAGCTTTTACCTTCAGAGTGTAATACAATGAGTCTCCATATTTCATTCTGCTCAAGAAAGGCAAGGAGCTAGTTGAATGGTGTGAGTGGTGTCCATTCATAAGGCTGACCTGAAACAGATCTGTGGCATGGTGGGAATTGACTTCAAATCCATACGAAAGAATGTGAAGTTAGGGGCAGAGTTTCAAGTTGTCAGGGAGTGAACATATGTCTGTTGTCAGTGCGTTTTGGAAAACCTGTATCTTGGTAGCCGTGAGACTTTAATTTTTTGAAGTGAATACAGTCCTCCTAAAATAAACAATTGATCCCACCATACACTAGGACGCTGTTTTTTAAGGCGAATAACTTGTGGAGAAATCTCACTTTTACCCTTAGGTTTTCTTTGCTAGCCTGGATCTCCATGTGTGGCTCTCGTTCACTCTTGCTCTGTAAATATACCTGGTTGTATTGAGGCTTAGCGAGCCGGTTAATATCCAGTTGGTGCCTTCTTGACATCATGAAATCACTTCCAGTGTTTTTGGTCATTATCCGCCAAGATTTATGGGCTCATTGTGTGCTGCCAAAGGGCCACTGTGACAATGCCCTGAGTTATCTCACCTCCCAAAGTAACAGTCTTGAAAAGGCAGATTTAGAGGGGATTTTTAAAGCTTAGTTTCACGCTTTCATTTCTCATGGAAGCGCCGCAATAACAAAGGAATCTATTTAAGCTGCAGACCCCGCTGCCAATAGAAGCTACCAGAACATGATGGAGTGTCTCATTCCTGCCTGATTCCTAGTCTAACGTTTCCAACGGCAGAAGCCCAGATGACGCCTGACCGAAGTAGGGACAAACACGCCCGGATTTCAGGTTTTTCTTTTCGGAGGGTTTTGGATGTTTCATTTTTGGGTTTAACTCCCCTTCAGCAGAAGAATACAATTATGCAGAACAGTGTAATCAGTCAGCAAACACTGGGACTTCGCTCAGCCAGGATTCCAGTCATTGTGACGGCTGCCACCACTCACATCTGCTGGTCTTTCTTCCCTGAAAGAGTTTGCTCTGAATATCTGTAGCGTGAGGAAGATGTTTCTGTAACTCATTTTTATGTTGGTAACATTTATACCTACCAGACTAAGGAGATCCATTTTCCCTTTTTTTAGTCTGTGAAGTAGAAGTAGAAGTCTACTGTGAAGTAGACTATTCATTTAAAAATACTTTTTTTTCATGATTAAGAAATAGGTCTCTTGTATGAAACAGAGGAAGAGTGTACGTTGATGATCTGATTGTATTGCTTGTCATTACTCTCCCATTACGGCTCTATTATTTACATTAAAGCCAGAGAATAATATTTACTTTAAAGTGAGAAGCGGGCGGATTTATTGCAATGATCCTTCCTAACACATGGCTGAATTCCACATCCCTTCATCTCCTATCCATTTGGCCTCCACAGCCTTTGTTTTACAACTTTTCCTTTAAGACACTGTCCCTGGCCCCTACATCCCCGATGACTTACCCTCCTCAAACTTATTCCTTCATTTACTTTCTTTGAACTCATTCCAGCAGCTCCTCATGTCTCATGAACTAATTAGAAAAATCAAAAATTCCTTGGTAAGCGCAGAACAAAGAATAACATGTCCAAAAGAGAGGTTCTCTATAGTACAAATATTGCCCTACTTTAAAAACAACACTTCAAATGCTGTCTCAAGTATGTGTGTCTGTGGGATTTTCTGGAGTCCTCATAATAGTTCTGTGGAATATTTAGGTGTGTTGGTTATTTTCCACTCGTCTTCCACCAACTCCCTTCACTGCAGTCTCTCCCCTGCCTGCTCTCTTTCCGCCACGCTGTCTTGCCCTTGGCTTTCCAGCTTGGTCTTCAGGAGGTGCTAGGAGGAGATTCAGAGTGGATAGGGAGATGGGGCTCAGATGCCACCCTCTGGAAGTTGCAGTCTCCCCTCCCAACAAGGGCTCCCCAAGCCTCCTCAACACCATAATCCCAAGGCTCAGTGGACTCCACTCACTATTTCTCTTGTTCATCATTTCAGCTCCAGGGTTGGTAACAACTTCCCATTGGCACGGGTGCCTCACCATCCTTTAGATCTGCCCACACCTTTGTGACTAGTTCCCTTACTAACATCTTCATTGGAATCATCCTAAGTGAATTCTGTCCCCTGCTTACACCTTGACTAACAAAGCTGGATATATTTTATCAGCCATCAATTCTGTTGAGGACATTAATGTACAACGAAGTAAGTGACTTATCTTAAGTCACACATGGGGTCCAGGATAGAGCAAGGCTAGGAGCCAAGTCTCCTTGTGTGCTCACCACACTGTTTGTAATGCCTAAAGATGATCTCAGTCAAATGGGTAGCGACATTATCCCACCTTGTTCACTGAGGTGTCTCAAGATCCTAGAACAGGAAAAAACCCCATGCCTTTGGCTCACCCAGTATTCACTTGACACCCTCTGGCTTGCCTCCATGTAATGTCGGTGTGAGAAAATTAAAGACATATACCTGGCTATGTTTCTACACGCAGATGCACCTAATGAGTTTGGGTTAGAAAGCAGTGGACACGCGTGGGGCATGGGATGTGTGTTTTCAAGCTTGTGTTGGAGTCTCTGTTTTCTCTGCAGCACCATTCCTGGCGGCATGGTGCCGGGCAGCAGCTCACAGAAACAATGGCCTTTCTGCAGGAACACTCTCCAGTGAACCCCTGAGCACTATTTCCCGCTCAATTTCTGTGACTATACCCAAGTGCAACTTCCTGCTCCCACCATCAGAGTTGTTTTGAGGCATCTAACACTCTTTAATAAATCCCATTATGCCTCAGTGAGGGAGAAACTAGACATTCTGTAGTCTACAGCTAACAACATTGTTCTAGGACTTCTGGACAAAATGATAGTTATACTTTACCCTAGCCCTTTAAAGCCTCCTGATCTGTACTGAAAACCTGTTTCTCTATTAACTATGTCTTATTTTTCTTCCTTATTGCAGTAAGAGATATTGCAATTCATTCCTGAAGGAGACATTTTGTGTATTATCAAGTTCAAGGTCTGTCTTCTCTCTGTCAACCATAATTCACCATCACGGACTCCTTCATTCCCTCTTCTCATGCAATAAAATAGGAACAAAGGAGAAGATCTCATGAGTTTATTTCCTCTTTGGCTCTAAGCAGAGCTGGCTCTCAGGTAGTAATGTTAGATACAGAAGCTAGAAGTTTGAAAATCCCATCCCACTCCCTTTCTATTGTGGAGAATAACACCCATACAAGAAGATTTCGTAGACTTTATTCCCTCCTCTCTATGTCTATGCTATGTCTATTTTTTTTTATAACTTGAGATAATAAAGCCCAAGCAGAGAATAAAATAAACATAATAAATAAAAAATAATATATAAAATAAAATAAAAAATAAAATAATTTTATTTTAAAATAAAAATAAATAAAAACATAATAAATAAAATAAATAATACATATTTTTTTTTAATTTTAAAATAAAATAAATATAATAATTTGGAATTTACATATATTAAAATGTATCCTGTTTTTTCAAAGGGACCTAGGAAGAGAGATAGACTTTAACAAGTTCCACCACATAGCTAGAGAGCCTGGAAGTATTATGCGGTTTAAAAACTAACATTGTTTATTGACAATCCCAAATGTTGAAATTCGTGTCTTAAAGATGTCCTTGGGAATCATTAGGAGCTGGGGCTTATGATTTCATTATGTCCTGCATTTCCTCTGCTCTCTTCGGCCACCAGCCCCATAAGTATACATGTTTTAAAGTTTTTGATTCCTTAATGATTTTAGAAGTACATCCTCGATAAAGGAAATTCTTGAAGTCTTTAATACTGAAGGGCCTACCTAGAACAGCCTATGCTTTTTGCAATTTTTCATTCATACATGCATTTATTTTGCAAACATTTAATCTGTGATATCTTCAGGGTACCAGGCCCTGGCTACGAGCTGGTGAGGTGAACCAGGACAGGATGTGGCAGGGAAGAAGGTGCCGGTGCTGCCGGATGGGCAACTTCTTCAGCTGTGGATCGTCTCCTGGGCAAACAGGGACAAAAGGGACTGAAGGAGCATGGTTTGAGGAAAAAGAATTCTGTACATCAGACCCTTCCCTCTGTCGTGCTCAAAGCAGAGAGTTCTACATCTCACATGAAGATTGTGTCATCAAAGGGCTTTGATTTAAAGCACGAAGGCGCTCAAAGGCCAATTATCCATTAGTATACATTTTAGAAACACCCCAAACCATACATCCTTTGAAAATGAGGACCAGATTTTTTTTTTTAACAATTACATTTAAAAGAGAAATCTCATGAAAGATGTTTTGTATTCTAGGATGAAACAATTGTCTTCTTTGTAAACGCGTGAATGTGTATGGCTTTAGTCTTCATTTGTGAGTGTAGATAATGTGACTGTTCAAAATGGTAAAGTGTTTTATACATTGGTTTTGTGCATTTTAGTCAATTAGAGCCTTGGAAAAATGTACAGAGCGCTCCACATTTGCTGTATATCATCAGCATTCGTATTATGCAAGCACCTTGAATTGCAAAATAATTAAAATTCATTCTGACAAAGTATTGAAATTAATGAATGAATGTTAATATGAGAAAAACTTTTTTTTTTAGGATTTCATTTATTTATTGTGACAGAGAGAGAGAGAGATCACAAGTAGGCAGAGAAGCAGACAGAGAGGGAGGGGAAGCAGACTCCCTGCCGAGCAGAGAGCCTGACACGGGGCTGAATCCCAGGACCCTGAGATCATGACCTGAACCAAAGGCAGAGGCTCAACTCACTGAGTCACCCAGGCTCCCCTGAGCAATACATTTTTGACAGTGACATAAAAGATTGTATTTACTGACTTGTTATGAGTAAAGATTATCCTATCCAGTGCTAGTCACTGACACTATGCTAAAAGCACTTGGACGGTGTATAATAAACTTAGAAGCTCAGCATACCTCCTTATGATGGCAATCTTGAATTCAAGTTGTATTTTTCCTTCAGTTTTCTTTTGCCTTAACCTTGTTTCCAAGCGTGCATATAAATATAAAGTGTCCTTAGGATTTTAGATGTGCATTTAGATCAGATACACAGGATGATAAACAAAGTGAAACTCTACTACCCAGCTGAGGATACGGTGCTGGGACCAGTCCCAACAACACTTGCTTTTTGGTCTGTTGGAAGTTACTTCCTCAGTGAAATGTGCCTGTATTCACATCTTCAATATTCAGTATTGCAAGAAGATATTCATCTCAATCTTAGTCCTGATGGTATAGTAAATGCACTTATCTACCTTGTACTATAAACATGCCCTTTCAAATTTAAACAGCAGGTCATCTGCCTCACCACAAGATTTTTGAAGAAGCAGGAGTGGTTTGGCCAAGAATATGAGTTGGGAAGATCAGCATATAAATCCTTCCGCTCAGCAGACCCTTCTCCCATCTGGCACCAGTGATGATGTGAGCAGACATCGCACAGAGAGGCAGAACAGCAAGGAAAAAAGTGAGAACTGGCTTCACCTACCATCAAAGTTTCACTGACGTGAGGAGGGTCAAATGCTATCTTTCCTGATGTTATTTGGTTATTCTTCAAACTCATTGGAAGATACTGAGGCTTGCACGTTTTTACTTTCAACAAGTTCAGATTTCACTGAAACTCATCGTTTGGAAGATTTATTTTAATACGTTAGTAAAATGTATATATATATATCTATCTATATATATATCTGTGTGTGTGTGTATATATATATATGTATATATATATATACACAATTTTTTTAAAGATTTATGTATATGAGAGAGAGAGATGGAGAGTGTGCAAGTTGGGGGAAGGGCAGAGGAAGAGGGAGAGAGAACCTCAAGCAAACTCCTTACTGAGCATGGAGCCCTCCACGGGGCTCCATCCCAAGACCCTGAGACCATGACCTGAGTCAGAACCAAGACTCAGACACTCAACCCACTGATCCACATAAGCACCCCTATATTCAATACTTTTAAGTGCACAGAAATTAAGATTTTATGTGACACTTTGTTTCAAGCAAAAGAATCATGTAGTTCGTTTCATTTCCAAACATATATCAGATATATACCATAGACTTTTCAAAAGCCTATCCTCTTGACAAATTTTGTTTTGTTTCATTTTTTTTTAAAGATTTTATTTATTTATTTGACAGAGAGAAATCACAAGTAGATGGAGAGGCAGGCAGAGAGAGAGAGAGAGGGAAGCAGGCTCCCCGCCGAGCAGAGAGCCCGATGCGGGACTCGATCCCAGGACCCTGAGATCATGACCTGAGCCGAAGGCAGCGGCTTAACCCATTTTGTTTTGTTTTTAAAAGAAAACAATATTAAAAAGTTACCAGTCCTAAGGGCGCTGAGTGGCTCAGTGGGTTAAAGCCTCTGCCTTCAGCTCAGGTCATGATCCCAGGGTCCTGGGATCGAGCCCCGCATTGGGCTCAATGCTCAGTGGGGAGCCTTGAGCCTCCTCTCTTTCTCTGCCTGTCTCTCTGCCTACTTGTGATCTGTCAAATAAATAAATAAAATCTAAAAAAAAAAAAAAAAAAAGTTACCAGTCCTTCGAAGGAGCAGATGGAGCAAATGGCTTCCATCCAAAGTAAGAAAAGTGTCAGCTTTGTGATCTGCTTCCCTGTGTTCTGATTGTTCACCTGTGTTTGCATTTCTAGTATCACTTTTGATCTGGAGGCCGCAGGGATGTTTTTGGAATTTGGGGGGGAAGTTGTTATTAAGGCACTGTGTAATTTGTAAGGGTTGATTTATTAATACTACGTCTTAAGATCACTGAAATGGTGACTAGCCAACATGGATAGAGCAAGGTTAATGAGTCAACCCACACTTTAGATAAAAGCTTTTTTTTTTTTTCTTTTATAGATTAAATACATGAATAGATGTTCTGGTATTTTTGTTCCTGGACTCCTATGGATCCAGAGCCTATACTCTGGGAAATAGGTACCCCACACTGGGGACCTGGGAGACTACAATTTAACAGGAGATAAAGTGGGAGTGAGGGTCTCCAGGGTCAAATGCCATACTTGGAAATTTGCTTCAAGCCACATACACTGTGGCCCCAGCTTCTTTCAGAGACTTGAACATCTCAGCCACAGGCTGGCCAGACTGTTGGAACTACAAGCCTGAGTCAGAGCTTCACAGGATGGCTTCGACATTTTTGAAATGGATTCTCATATTTTCAAATATTCATGTCAAATGAAAGAAAGAAGATATTGTGTCGCCTATTGCCATGGCTATTAGAAATCAAAATTGCCTTGATAGAATTGAAACCAAGTGGGCCTGGTCATCTTAAAACTCTGTAAGTTTTCTTTAATGCCTCAGAATGCCAGTTTTGAGCTTTTGCGATTTTTCAGTACACCATAAAATAAAATATAAATTCCTTTTCAGGTTGTTCAATTGGATAACTCATTTTGGATTATTGGTGAGTGGTTCCTTCCACATTTTTTCTGTTAATGCAAACAATTCATATAAATGTTGATGTATCAGATTAATTTCAAAGTGAGGAAGCAATGCTCCCTTCATATATTAATTAGGGGTTTATATATATATATTTTCAATCAGAGAACAGAATTCACATATCGTTTTATGTGGGGGGAACAGTTGTTTGATTAAAAAAGAAGACTAATCATTTGATTGTAGCTCAGGTTTAATGCTAAGTCTCAGCTGTGCTAATACAACTGACATTGACAAGCAGCTGGAATGATAATTGGGCTAAAAGTATTTCTCCTAACCCCCTTAGTAATGACGGGTTGGCAAGACATGGTACCATTATCACGGTTAACTTTTTCATAAATGATAATATACTAGGGCAATCAACTGGTATTAACCATCAAAGCTTCCTGGCTTTACAATGTAAACTCCTTTGTCTGTATTGGAAATATTTCTTCCATATGAATAAAATACAGTTTAATAAAATTAAGATGATTTTTAAAATGCCAGTGTCCAGAGCCCTGAAAATTTGACATTCCAGACTCAGTACAGAGAGGCAACATTTTTGTCCTGAAACTACGTGGAGATTCTCTTAAGTACATTATTTTCTAGCTTAAACTCTCGGAGTTTAATAGCCCTAAAACAGACCCATTGACTATTCTGGTTTTATTCACACACACACACACACACACACACACACAACACTTGATTAGGGCCTGGAGGAGTAGTAAGCATGAAAAGACAAGAAGACGAAGTAAGTTCTCAGTTTCCTGCCTCCTTTATGTTTCTCCTCTCTCCTTTCTTGTGTTTCTTGCCCTCCCTGTCCCTGCAGCCCCCTTCTCTCTCTGAGCGCACATACTGCTTCACAATGCAGCTGGTTGTTGCCGTACCTCTTCCTGGCTTGTAAGCTCCTGCCACCGAGGCAGGGGCTAGAGCAGCCTTCTGGTCCTGGGGTGGGTTTGGAGACGGGAGTCGCATTTGAGGGCTGTGGGGCAGAGGTAGAAAAAGGAGCACAGAGACAGCCCAGGGACAGGAGGGTTCCCAGCACCCTGCCAGCCACAGAGTCTTCATTTCTAAACAGGGGGTACCTCCCAGGTTTGTTACAAGCATTAAATAAAACAGCTTCTAGAAGAGTTCTGTTGCTTGTATCTACTGGGGAAATATAAGACACTCCAGGGCCCTGGCAGGCAGAGTGCATACGGAAATGGTATCTGTGGGCATGCCTTTCCTCCTTTGGGGAGCTGAGGGATACTAACTAGCATGGACAGAAGAAGGAAAATAAAAGTTTTGTAAGTTTAAACACTTCATTGAGCATTTCTAAATATGGTTCAGCGAAGACTGCAAACACTATTTTCGACGGTTAATGAAACACTGTACTCCACTGTGGCCGGACCTGGAGGACCGTTGTGGGAGGATTTTCATCAATTCTTGCTGCCACATTTAAGAGGAGCATTAACCTGCTAGCCCGTGCTCATAGGTTATCCTTGAGTTGTTCTGCATTTAGGGGGAGAAAAAGATGAAGATTCTCAAAAACAACCTCACCCAAAACACAAGGAGAGGGATGTGAGGTTTCCTGCCAAAGACAGCTGTCATAGAGTGCGTGTGTTTAAGGATGGCATGGCAAAAAATGTTCTTACCTGTGTAAATTATTGGAAAAACCTCAAAAGAAGAAGACTGTTTTGTGACATAGGAAAATCACACAAAATTGAAATTTGTCCATTCACAAAATGTACTGAAATATGAACATCCATGCCCATTCGTTTCTGCATGTCTGTGACTGCTTTTGTGCCACAGCAGGAGACCTGGGTACAGGTGGCACAGACCAAGTATCCCCCAATGCTGAAAATGGTTATTCTCCGGCCCTCTGCAGAGAAAGTCTGTCGGTCTGGTTTGGGGGCTCAGGATGTTTGATGCCCAAGCACCGGGAGGAGAGAACACTTTGGTCCCCAGGACTCATCTCTGGTGAGTGACCTGCTCATAAGAACGAGCACTGGGGTAATAGAGCTGCCTCTTGGGGTGTTGGCAGGCCTCACTCTTAGGGCTCGTAGACCCTCAGCACGACAGAGAATCTCGAAAATCGGAAAGTTGTGGCATTGCAAAGAATGCAACCTATTTTTGTGCCTTTACTTTATTTCAGGAGACTTTATGGTTAGCAACCTCTCCTCTCCTCTCCTAGACACCTGGAGCTTTTCAGTCGGCTTTCTTAGAAATGGCATTTCCTCTGTGCCAAGTGTCCCTCTGCGTGTCTCCTGTCATCCACCTTTCTGTGGTAGAAAGGCCCAGGGATGGGATGCCAGGTCAGTTCTGTGTGGTTCACACCCTGGCTCCCCACTCTTTCTACACAAATAATTTCAGCCCCCCCCCACCCTCCACCTTCTCATCTGTACAATGGGAAGATGGGGGGGGCATTCGTGCAAGTGGTAGGCATCCAGAAGGACAAGTCCACAGGGAGGCAAGGTGCTTCTATGCACACTGTGTTCTCATCACTCTGCCCTCCCTCAGTAGTTCTGTGGTCATTCTATGTGTGTGCAAAACTCTCCCTTCCCCTAGACAGAGAATTCTTTGAAGACGGGGTATTTATCTGATGCCTCTCTCCCTCTTCAGAACACAGCACACTGCCTCCTGCAAAATGAGCATTCAGTGCATGTTTGTTTGTTTGTTTTTATTGAATACATGGGTTTGTTTAATTAATATATGTTCGTGGAGTGCCATACATTTTCCTTGGAGAATGCAAAAGTCACATAGCTTATCTGATATACAATAAAACTGCTGAATCCATAATCCAAAAGCCTAAAACATGATTTTGAGATAGTGCAAAATATTGACATGATTTATTATGCAGATGAAAAATTAAAGTATATCCTATATAGTTGTGAAAATGAATACAATTGACATTTGTGGGCTTGAAAATTGGTCATTCCATCCTAGAACTGTCCGATAAGATCATAAGACGAACCACAAATACAAGCCACATATGTGATTGAATTATTTCTAGCAGCCACATTTACAAGACATAAACTGATGAAGTTAACTTTAAGAATATGTTTTGTATAACCCGATACATCCCAAATAGAATTTTCATAGGCAATCAATAGACAACTATTAATTATATCTTCTAAGTTCGTTGTTTATTCTGACTCGGCGAAATCAAACGCGTATTTTCTGAGTGTGGTCCATCTCAGCCTGGGCTGGCCCCATTTCTAACGCTGCTGGCTCCTGGAGACCACATAACTCTCCAGTTCGTATGCTACCCTGAGAGCCCAGGGCTATACGTGAGAACGCTTCCCTCCACAGCTGGAAACTAGCAGAGAAAATGCCATCACCGTCCATCATTGGAGATAAGGCAGCTAACCAGGTAACTTCATGCGTGCTTGACTGTGCCTAGGATAGTTGGTATTTGAACCCCGGTACCCTACAGGGATCCAATCGTGCGCGATCTCCAGCCATTCTTTGAATGGTTGGGAAATCTGTGCGCACCGTTAGGCCGGGCTCTTCACCTGGTGAACGGCCGAGGGGCTTGCTCAGAGGGAAACCCTTGCTGGTGGAACCGCGTCGGGTAGCGCCCGCCTGTGTTATACTGCTGTTTCCTGGGAGCTGCTGACTGTTTCCAGATTAGAGAAAGCTGTGCTCAGGCATGTTCCTGTTCATGATGAATGTCTCCGTGCAAGTCCCAATTTGTGCTGCTTGGCATCTGTGCAAACAGGCAGGGAGCTCCTGGCTAAATGAAACCAAAGCTCATGGTCCCAGCTCAGCGTCATTGCCTCGGGTAGGCACAACCCTAGGACACGCTTTGCTATGTAGACATATTTACGTTCCTACTTTCAGATGCAAGGAGAAGTTGAAAGGAATAACAAGATGTGGGTCATGGTTGTTGCTGGGAAAAAAAAAAAAAAAGCTGATATCAGCAATCTAGTTTACCTGTTTATTCACAAACACCTTATTAGTTGCCAACAATATGATTTCTTTGGGTCCTTTTATCGTTCGCTTAAAACCATACCCACAAAACGTTTGCCTGCACTTGTTATTTGTGCAGTTAAAAAAATAATAAATAATGGAAGCTTTTATAGATTCTGGTATGTAGACTTTGAAATCCCATTTTGTTCTTGGATAGCTGTTTGGAAGGTTTTTATGGGCTGACAGCCAAGCCCAAACCTGGCTCCCTGGGAAAGGAAAAGTAGAATGAAAGAAACCCCTTGCCGCTCCAGCCGTCTGCCACTCTCGGACTCGGAGATAAGCCTTCTTCACTACGATGACTTCCGAGCGACTGGAGTGTGCGTGACTTTAGAGCTCCATAAAGGGGAAGGATCCAGCTGGAGTTCATCACAGCCGGGTCAATTAAATAGGTTCAGAGCAGCATCATCTTGTTTATATCTATCACGGATCACTGGAGATGAAAAAAAGAATGTCTTTGTGGCCTCGGCTCCTGCTTCCCTCTTTCAGATAAAGAGCTGTAGAGACCCGTCGATAAAGGTTGAGATACATTGCAGCAGCAGCTTCTCTACGTGGGCAAGCGATTATGTTTAAATTGCTTAATATTCTGCTGTTCATGGTCTGGCTTTTACATGGAGAGACATTCAGGAAAAGGAAGGGATCACTCCATAAATAGCTCGACTCTGTCTTGGCTTTGTCCTCTGATGTTCCTGCCAAAGATGATTGGAGTTTTCGTGTTTGTTCAATAGGTAAAAAAAAAAAAAAAAAGCTTTTGCTTGTCACAAACGGTGTCTCATTTATTTATCTAGATCCCTTTCCTTCTGTTTCACTGCATCCTGTTCTAAAAATACAACATATGGGCCCTGACGGCACGGGTTTCTGCCCTGTCAGTGTTCGGTTTACGTGACCTGTTTCCTTTAAAGAAAATGACCCGCCTTCCATCGACAGCTCTCGAGACTGCTTTTACAATCAAAATATAGTATTTAGATGGTCAGGTGATTACCCAGGCCAGGGTAACAGCTGTGGACCTCAGCGTTTCACGTATTTTCCCTGTGCTTCCGGAGAGCTGTTCTGAGGCAGTGGTTTGAAAACAAATCCAAATACGGATGACGAACAATTTAAAAGAACAGTGTAGTCCAGATTTCAAATGTCTCTCAACATTTTAGCCCACTGATTTTCTTTTCTTTTCTTTTTTTTTTAAAGATTTTATTTATTTATTTGACAGACAGAGATCACAAGCAGGCAGAGAGGCAGGCAGAGAGAGAGGAAGGGAAGCAAGGCAGGGATCCCTGCTGAGCAGAGAGCCCGATGCGGGACTCGATCCCAGAATCCTGGGATCATGGCCTGAGCCGAAGGCAGCGGCTTAACCCACTGAGCCACCCAGGCGCCCCTGCGCACTGATTTTCAATTCTGGATTGCTACCTGCGAAAACTGTGCTTGTCACCATGATAAAGTTTTGAGATGATGCCGGACACCCTCTTTGTTTTATCTTTGTTTTATTAACTTCTTTACTTCAGAGATCTCTTGCCAAAAGATGAGCGTCAGACTATGAATCCCTCTTGAGATGACTGAACCTGTTTGTTTGTTTGTTTGTTTAGGACAAACACCAACACAGGGCATTTGTCACTAATGCCACTTATAATTTTGACGGTTTTTCCATCTCCACTCTGACCCATGTCCCTGTTCCTACTCCATTCACTTCCTCTTGTCCCTAACATATAAAATATTGCCATGTGAGTCCTTATCACAGACCCTTTACTTCCTCTCATTGACTGAGATATAAGCAAGTGGGAAGGCAAAATCCAAAACAAAACGAAACAAAAAAAATAGGTGGACAACATGGTTCCAAGCGGACACAACTCTCCCCAAGTCAAACTGCGGTGTTTTCATGTGCTCTTGTTCAGATGGCTGGTGAGGACGTCAGGGACCACACTCCTTCTAGATGTCACCTTGAAACGTCTCAGAGCCACCACAAGGAACAGACCGGGGATCCATGGTACAGGGTAACACGCCGACAGATGGACAAACGAGGTTGGGTCTTGATTCTGCTTGTACCTGTATGATCTTGGACAAGACCTTTTAATTACTCATGCCTCTCTCCAATTGTGAAAAGAACATGCTTCCACCTCCTTTCCAGAATGATCGGCAGGACCGAAAGAGCAAGTGAATGTATGAGAATATGGTGGTAGCAAACAGCTATTGTGAGGAAAGTGCTCACTCTGTCGACACCAGTTTGGTGTGTGTTTTGTGGCTGGTGGTTTCCTATTTTTGTAAGAGCCACTTTCCATTCTTTCCTTCCAGGAACTTTTAACCCCAGAGGTAAGCAATGAGTCAATCTTTTCTGTAAACCTTGCTATAGGATTGAGTAGACTGGGGGAAGCACCGAGCCTCACCTACAGCACCCGTGAAGAATTCAGTGGCACACGCCAGTCCTGTTCCTTCTGGCACCAGCCTACTGTTTGAAATATGGTAAGCACGTAATAAAAATTATAAACTTAAAGTAATTCATTGTGTAGTATGGGTACATATCAGCATTTTACAGAGTCATCCCTTACTTCCAGTGAACTTATTTTACAGACATCCACTAATAAAGGGGACTCAATTTGATTTTGGAAAACGGAAGCTTTGAAATGAAATATTTAAGACCTTACTTTTGGGAAATTAAGATTTCCAACTATCCATGTCTCAAATTATTTGTGTTTAATAAATAGTAGCTATTTATTCTCCAATTATAGAATCAGCAGTTTGAACCATGGATGTAGATGAATTACACTCAACATTTTTTTTAATATTTTAAAATTGGAGAGCACTTTGGTATTATTCGATCATTTAAAATTTTTAAAATTCTCCCATTCAGCTGATATTTATTGTGAGTCTACTCAGTGTCAAGCACCGTACTAAGTTTTGAGAATAAATTAAGAAAGACCCAGTCCCAGAATTTCAACATTGTAAGTTCCAGAAAGTAGACAAATATGCAATAAGTCCTTATTAAAAGATGTTATTAGTCCCTTGAGGGGACTATACTCTTTCTCTCATGAATGGAAGATAGACAGCTTTGAAAGACGAAGTAGGGGGACCCTGAAGGAAAGATAAGAGTTTGGTATGTGTGAAGGAAAGAAAGAAAGATCTAGATTGAGGGAAAGGTATTGGACCAATGGGATACTGTGATGGGAATGTGGGCTCTGGGAAGGTCACTTGGTTGTTGTAGGTGGAGAACATTGAAGGGGAAGAGAGTGTTGGAGAAAGACCAGTCAGGTAGGAAATAATTAGAAAAGTCTGGTTACAAGGATGTCACATCGAAGAGAGTGGCAATGTAGGGGCCCTGGCTGGCTCAGTCGGTTGAGCATCTGATTCTTCAGCTCAGGTCAGGATTGAGCCCCATGTCAGCCTCCACACTCATTAAGGAATCTGTTTCTCTCTCTCTCCCTCTTCCTCTGCCCTTCTGCCCTTACTTTAATTCATTACTTTAATACATGCCTGTGCATCCATGCGTGCACTTTCTCTCTCTTAAACAAACAAATAAATAAATATATCTTTTAAAAAAGAGACAGAGAGAGGAGGTGAGAAGGGCACAAATACAGATGTCTCTAATTCTAGGGAATTAGCAATAGGATTTGTCTATAGTGTACGGGTGGGGGAGGGTGATGCATGTGGTCTGGGAATAAGACAAGTGGGGGACGGTGCTGGTGGGGACATAAGGGTGCTGTTGTCTGACAGAAGTGATGCAGAGTGAAAAACAAGTCAGGGGGAGAAGACAGTGGGTTTTCCAGGATCTTGCCGTCAAAGAGGGACCCTGGAACCACCAGCATTGGCTTCACCAGAGCCTGTTAGAAATTCAGGCTCTGGCCCCACCGCAACCAACTGAGTCAGAACCAACATTTGACAAGATCCCTACAGGAATCTCATGGGCATCAAAGTGTGGTTAAAGTGCTTGCTCTGCCAGATGGGCTGAGTTTGTGAGGTCCGCGTAGAGGATGAGAATGGCTACAAAATCAACTTCTTACCAACGAAAGACACGAGGCCTGTATGTAACTGTTCTGGAAATTAAAGACAGCAAAATGTTATTTTTAAATGAAATTGTCTGCAAAATTCAGGTAAAATAGGATCCTTTGTTTAGAAATCTGCACAATATGGAATTTATAAATATTTTATTTATGGATTTGTTTATTTATAGTAGAGAGGGAGAATGAGAGAGAGGACAAGTGGGAGGGGTAGAGGGAGAAGGAGGATGTCAAGCAGACTCCTCACTGAGCACAGCCTGATCTCAGGACTCTGAGATCATGACCTGAGCCAAAACCAAGAGTCAGAAATTTAACCGACTGCGCCACCCAGGTGCCCCTATAAACTTTGTTTTAGAAGATGTCTGAATTAATCCGCAAACATGGGATACTTGGCCTGCTCTTCCATGTAGATTTTGGGTACCTGTGGAGTGATTAGAAGGTGATAAGGCTTTGCAATATTTCCTAAATTCCGCAGTTTTAATTTTATAGTACTGTGTTGAAAGTACCTGATTTCTGAGCTAGGATTTGGGTGTAAAGAAGTTGCATTTCACAAAAGCATTACTTAGAATCATGACTTATATTTGGAATCAAAACTGCCACAGGCAAATTTTCTGATTGCCGGTTTTTTGGTATTGTGTCTGTTCGGTCTTTAGTTACAACAACACAGGATGTAAAGCGATGGCAAAATCGCCAAAGATGTTTTAAATTAACAGCTGCACTTCACCTTTTTGGCAAAGTTTGATTCTATCAAGCTTTCTCCTCCTCCTGTTCTATCCACTCCCACCAGCATTGCCAACACTGGAATCAAATGCCTTTATTAAACTAATCCAGACAAAGCCAATCAGGGCCTGTCATACGCCAGCTGGTTACGATAGCTGATTCTAATGATGAAATGTGACCCAGTGTTAAAGTCAGACCCAAAACAAACAAACAAATTCCTCCAGATCAGATGTCGCATGGGCTCACTGGAGACACTGGATATTGGGGATGAATTTTCTAAAGGATGGAATCAGATGGAGTGTGAACATCACTTTCAAGAACCATATAATTTCTGTTCTTGAAAATAGTTTTATAATAGGCTTCAATATCTTTAGAGTCTCCCAGAATTCTGAGTTTAGCCTCTTTACAGTAGTTAATTATATTTACTGTAATGATGTGATGTTTGGAACTCTGCTTCCTCTTGACACGTGTGGTTTTGATCTGGGCAAAATCTATGACCACATTAACCACATTAGCCTGGATCCTAACCCCTGGATTTTACAAAGCAATTCGGCACTGTCCCCTCTCCCTAAAAAGCCTTCAAGATGACAATTTATTTTTTAAATACATAGCATTTGAAAACCCTCCACCGTCTCCCTGGATTAACAAAAATGGAAATTTTTTTTCCATTCTGAAAATATATGATGTAAGGCATGGGATTGACTTCAGGTCTAGGCAATCATTTTACTGCAAAGTAAACTTACCCTCACTTAAATTTAAAAATATATGCAATTATTATATATATATATATATATATATATATAAAATATGCTGTAGATGTATATTATATATATATATACACACACACACAAGATATATTTTTTCCTAAAAGTTTTGCTGACCATTAAATGTTATAATACCGCCAACTAAATGAATATGAATTTTTAGTATTCTGTTGCTGGCTCAAACTATTTTGACTCTTCTGTCATGTTTTAGGTTCAAATAGATATGTTTTGAAATAAGAATTAAAACACAATTTGCCTGAGCCAAGACTCTCTTCCTTGAGGTCTAACTGTTCTTCCCGTGGATGGCAGAGAATGAGAGGAAGCGCAAGCAGATGAGCAGGTTACAATTCGTGTTGATGGCATTGGAAAGCCATATGCTTAACAGCTATGGTCTTTTCCCTCCATAGATGATTTTAGTGATGGATCTCTTTAGTCTGGACTCTGGAGGATTTATGTATGAAGAGAAAGCATTTTATAACTTGGTACAAGTCTTGGCCTGAACCATCAAGAAACCTTGGCTTTGAGTCATGCCTTTATAATGGGGTGGTCTTGCAGAGTTTTAAAAAAAAATCACAAAACCAAGTCAGATAGAATTCTGGCATCATCCTTTCCACTTGTCTAGTAATATTTATAACTGTAATGCCCTCTTTGCTTCCTACTCAATTTTAAATGCATCCCAAGTAATACCACAAATATAAAGACTACCCAATAACAGAAGGATCAACAATTTAGAGATGTTGTAGGCCACCTCGCAATTTTTTGCAAATACCAGGAACACATCATATCACCTTTTTTGTGTCATGGGTTTGCCATCTAATGCCATGGTTGGCGAATTGGACTTAAATATGCCCGTTATGTTAGATATGACGAAGGTAGGTACACACAACCGTAAATGAATTGAGAAAAGATAGTGCATTAAAGTATTAACAATAAAAATAGAATCCATTAATTAATATTTCTCATATATTCCTAAACCTTTCAAATTCTTATCTTCAGTTCAAATGTGTCTCCTGATCCCAGCTTCATCTGGCTGATTGCATTCTTGAAATGTATTCTTGAATGTCTCACAAGCACTCAGATTTTTCGCATCCAAACAAACATCTGTCTCCCAAACGAACATCTGACTGTCTCCCAGATCTGCTCCTATCCCGTCCTCCTCTTCTGAGTACATGGCACTATCAGTCACCCCGTTGCTCAAGCCAGAAACTGAGGAAGCAGCTTTAAGGGTTCTCTGACCCTCATCTGTACATCGAAGGACTAACTTGTTGCCGAATCCCGTTTCTTTCTCCAAGACGTAGGTCAGGTCCATCTGCTTCCTCACGGCTGTCACCAGAGCCCTTTCCATGGGGCCTTTGCAGGACTGTCTGTCCTCCATCATTCTTGCTGCCATCTGAATTCGTCCTTCATGGGGTCCAGAGACCATTAAGGATGTGCACTGTCTCTCCATGATGTGAGGGCTCCTTGTTCACGTACAATGAGGTCCTGGTTGTTCACCGCTGTCTGCAAGGCTACAGCCTACACCTGTCTCCCCCGAATGAGCTCATGCCATTCTCCGGCTTGCTTGCCAACTTCTGCCGTGGTGGCCCCCTATTGTGGTTTGAACGGTGCTCTTGAATACTGCCCCAACCCCAAATACATCTTAACTCCTGGTACCTGTGAATGTGACCCTATTTAAAAATAGTGCTGTTGGGGATGCCATCAAGTTAAGAGGGGGACATTGATACGGGCCCTCATCCAACACAACAGATATCCTTACAAGGGGGGACAAGAGGTGAAGATGACTATGGGAAGACACAGAACCATAGGGTGACAAAAGCAGAAACGAGAGGGATGTGGCTGTGTGACAGGGCTGGAGAGGTACCACCAGGAGCCAGCAAGAGGCAAGGAGGGATTTGACCCAGAATCTCAGGGGCCATGGCCCTGCTGACATATGAGTTTCAGACCTCCACTCTCCAGAACACCGAGGGGCATTTCTTTTTTTCAAGTCAAGTTGGTAGTACCTTCTGCCATCAGCCCTGAGAAATCTGCCTCCTGTTTTCCAAACACCTGAGGTCCTGTTCTGTCATAGAGCTTCCACACACCTGGTTCCCACTGCCAAGAATGTTCTTTCGGACTCTTATTTTCCAAACTTTAATCCGGTGTTTCTGGTCTTACTTAAATGCTTTTTCCTCAAACATGCACTGTCTGGCTACCCAACGTGAGATTGTCACCTCTTTTCTTCTCACGGCACACTCTAGTCACTCAGCAGAGACCCGACAGTGGGTGGGCATTCTCCGGAGCTGGCTCGCTGCCTGCCCCACCTTTCTCAAGACTCTGGCCATACCCTTAGGCTGCATTTCCATCCAGCACACCAGGTCCTTCCCCTGACTGCATGGGTCCCTCCCTCTTACCACTGAGCTCAGGTTTAAGCCTTGCTTTATACTAGAGATGTTTCCTAGGTGCCACGGTCCACACACTTCCACACTCCATCACACCTCCTGTTTATTTTTTTTAAGTAGCCCCTACGTTTATTTGGTTTACACAACTCACCTCTCTTCCCCACCCCATGCACCTGTAAGAGACTTAACTACATACATAATCTAAAATAACTGTTTCCCAGTCTCTAGACTGGTAACAGGCACAGAGTGAGTATTCAACAAATAACTGCTCAAGGGATGAAGGCACGAGTGAACAAATACTAATTCTGTCCTCTTGGATTTCCTTTAAGCCTTGCCCACAGTGGCCTGCAGTGGTGATGGTGGTGGCTGTTGTTGTTTTAATCACCGAAAACAAATTTTCAAAGCATTTTTCTTACCTTTAAGTAAGTTTGAGAGGAAAAAGTCATCCAAAAAAAAAAAAAAAATCAGTGGATTCCATGATGACTTGCTGTAACATAATACCCAGCAGAAAATGATAAATCAAGGAATTTGCATTCTGACATTCCATATTAGCAAGGGAAGCACCTTGTTTTGTCAATCAAGATTTCTTCCATCTTTGATGAATGATAAGTGTCTGGAATGAATAGAATAATTACCTTCAGGGTCTGACTGCATCTGCTTGGGTAGGTGCTTCCTGGTTTTGTTTTTGCCAGAAACACAGCGGTGAGAAAAGGCTGCCTCCGGCTAATTATGGATCTCGCTCATTTTAGCCCAAACTTAAAATCCCTGGGTATTTTTACAAGTGGGATTCCTGAATGTTTCCAAGTTTCAAAGAGTTCAGTTTAGCTCAAATAATAGGAAAAATATGAGGTCATGGATTGCCTCAGCTAAATTGTCACATGCATAAAACATGCCTGTGACAAGGTACTACTGGGTTTCTGTGAATCTTCTGGTAGCAATACACTGGCCCTGAAAGAATGAAAAATATCACATGGATGATAAATGAAACGAATCGAGTACGGTATTTTTATACTTAGTTTGCCATCTATGTCTATCAGCACGTTATACAGAGGATTTGCTTTTCCACTCAAGTGCGTTATGGGATATTTCGCTGTGTATTTACAAATATTGGGAGAAAAACGTTAAAATCTCATCAGTATTCAGAAGTATTAAGACACAATATCTATGTATCTATACGTCCCTATATCTAACGCAAATTCACAGGACCTAGTTAAAAGGCAAACATCCACAGAGCGCAAAGTCGACTTTCTCCTTAGCATCTTCTAAGAAGCAGAAGCCTAACAGCTATGGCCAGGTGTGTGGATCCCCGGCCGTCTCCGGGGCATCCGAGCAGATGCAACCCAGTGACGACTGGGTTTGGCCGCTCCGACTTGCGGGTTTAGCATCTATAACCCACTGCGTGATTAATCGGCTGCGGAGCCTCTGCCGTGGAGCTTGCGTGGTTGTCGTGGACATCGGAGAGGCATTTACACCGACCGAGAGTCGCGCAGGTTGAACTTCTGTGGGTGCAGATCGCGGCTGCCGTCCCCACGCCCAGGCGTGCAAAAACAGGCCCTCGGCGAGGGAGCGTTTGCAGACGGGCTGAGTTCCAGGGTGGCAGCTTTCCCCAGAAGGAGTCTCTGAACGTCAATAGGGCTGTTTGCATTATTTGCTATTTGCCCGTGTTTCGTGGCTCTCTTGGGAGCGCGGGGGGCGCATCCCACACCCAAGGGTCTGTCGCTGGGAGGCTGCGAAGGGGGCACGAGGCGTGCGCTTTTCTCCGCGGCTCGCTGTGCCCAGACCACCGGGGTCGGACGTGCAACTTCAAACGCAAGTTTGTGCGTGAAAACGCAGGCGGGACACACGTGCTTCATTATGGGGTGCCTGGGGGCCAAATAGGATCCAGGCCTCCACCACCTGTTCTTATGCCCCTCCCCCCACGCGCGCTGTGTTTTTCCTTGCAACTGGGGGAAAAAAGCACGGAAGGGGGTGGGGGCGTGGGATGGGGCTCCTCGCCTGATCTGATCTGTCATCGTCCACCTACTTTTTCCACCTCTTCTTTTCCTTTGAAGTCACCAGCCCAGGTTGGATGCTGCCTTCACAGCTCTGTCTTCCTAGAAAAAAATTGATCATCTATCACCTTAGACGCATAGTGTGATGGTTCAGAGAGATATTTGTCATATTTAATGCAGTTATTTTTTCTTAATAACTAAGTCATTTTAGGAGAACTAAAAAAAAAAAAAATGATGGATCTTCCAGTTCAAATAGCTTGAAACCAAATTCATGATAATTCGGCTGTGCAGAGATGAAGTGATTCCGACAAGACTTTAGCCAACAGATTCCCGCCCAGGCAATTTCCCTCAGAACATCCCTGGGTCCAAGTCCCAGTGCAGACTCGGCCCTAGGACTCTTGCCTACAATCTACAATAAGTCTAGGGAGGCTCTCTCCTGAAGATCACAATCCCAATTCCTTTTGAGGAATCGGGGGCCCTCGTGTGCTAATGATGACATATCCTTTTCAGCACTTAACTTGTCCCCCACTTGGCTGGGGAACGTTGAATGTATCCCAGTGATGGATTTTCAGTATCTAGTCCTGGGGCACGTTCGTGGAGGTGTGGGGAGGGGAAGAACGTGCTGGCCACGCCCCACTCCAGTTGCACATCCCTGTAATAAAGGTCTCGAAAACTTGGGTAGTGAGCCCACTTCTGGCCCCGGTGCAACTCTACTCCTGCTGGTGTTGAGCCGCGCTCGGTGGGTTCAGGAGCTGGCTTCAAAAAATCAGGAGTTGCTGCTTCAAAAAATCACCCAGTCGGTGCTCCGTGACTTTAAGAGGTGACCCAGCCTCTCTGTGGTGGCACTTTCAAAAAGGGACAACTTGGTGACTAAGTCTCTCCCAATACCATGCTTGTGTCCTCAGACACCACATCCAGGACCACATCCAGGCCCGTCTCCCTTCCGGACCGTTCTTTAACAGGTTTTGGTCCTTTGGTCAAACAAAACAGAAATGGCATCCCTCTGTCCGTCACAGAAATACGAAGTTTGAAGAGATGGTAGCAATTTCTCATTTGCTAGAAATCTAGGGCTGCTGTTAGCGGGTCCCTTTTTCTTTTAAAAGACATGAAAACAATCCTTTTCTTCCTCCGGGATTATATTAGTCACACATGAAAATTCTATTCTTCATGTCCTTAGTCCCCTAATTCTCAGTCTATTTTATGGACCCCAAGGCCTGTAGTAAGTGTTAGGAAACCACATCACACAGCGTTTGTGGGGGCTGCATTTTGCACGTGGGCCTTTGATTTGCCTGACAGCTGTGGAAGAACGTGACGCCCGCCTGCGCCCCAGGAGCCCACACGTGTGTGTGGCAAGTATGCACGCAAGAGTGGGAATTAACTTACATGCAATTATTTCTCCCCCCTCTTGATCTGCACCCTTTCAGCTGGAAAAATAGACCTTCATGGAGGCACATGCGGGTTCACCTAGCAGAGTTCTTCTGGGGGACAAGAGACTCCAGCATGGGCCCCCCCAGGTCTGCTGTTTCTTGTCACTGTCATATCTGGCGAATCCCTGACCTTCTCTGGGTCTCAGCGGGCTTCTCTCCAGAGCTGAGTTTTAAGTGTGAGAATTAAGAGCCTGCATTTTAATGTGTATGCAAAGGGAGGTAGGGGATCTGCAAGGCAGTCTTGGAGAGAATTCGAGCACCCTTTTAGGTTTCTCTGGAAGGAACTGGCCATTTCCGATCTGTGCACAGGGGGACTGTTAGGTCGCCTCTTGTCTAATCATATTCTGTCAAACCCAGTGTGGAGCAAGGCAGTGAGGTAGTGGTTACGGAGTCCCTATAAGGGCCTTGCATGCTCCTGGCTCACGGGATCTTGGGACAATTTTGAGAGCTAATGTTCCCATCATTACTTTTAGAGATAAGAAAAGCGAGGTCCAAATAAGCTTAATACCTTGCCTGCCACATATCCCAGAACTGGGGTAGCCTTATGGTTCAGAGCCAGATGTTCCCTGTACACCCCTCCCACGGCGCCCAGCCCCGTTTCCCGACTCTGGCTTCAGCGTAAGCCCTGCTGACGGTGCTTGCTTTAACCCACAAGGTGGGACAGACGTGGAAATGCCAAGGCATCTGCCCCAGGACGCCTGCTGGCTGTGAAATTTTGATCGAGGCAAAAAGATCCTCTGGCTTCCCGCTCCTTCCTCTTAGTCCCCTGAGGGGTCAAGTTGTTTTCCATTAGCGGGAGTGAGTTGTTTGATCCTTGAGCATGTGCTTTGCTGCGCGCATGAAAGAGGAAGCGCCATGGCGAAGGGATCATGAGAGTCTCATTCCAGCGTCCGGCTTCCTCCAGAATGACCTCGATTGTGTCTCTCCGAGCCGCAGCTCCAAAATAGTCCAGGGAAGGAGCTTCCCTGCCAGGGGCTGCATTTTATTTTAAATGACCTGAGTCTTACCAGTTAATACTCGCTGAACACCAGCGCCACAAACTCATGGATTCTTCAATACCATCCAGTCCTGCTCTTCTTTCTTTTATTCTAATTCTCGTGCACGCTCGGCAGGGGCTAATCTGGAACCAGGAATTTGCCCCAACAAATATCCACAACAGAGCAGTTAAGGGGTGAACGTGACTGTTGATGGGAAGGAAGGGATGACTCACAAAAACATCTTGAGAATTATTAATATGTGCATTTCTTGGTCCTCCGAGGCCCACCAACGCCCCACCCAGGGGCCTGTGACGCTCCCTTCATGTTGACAATTGTTCTACAGAATAAAGACATTGAGGACAGAAGTAGGCACGGTTGCCTTCCCTGCAGAGCTCGCCTTAGTGGGAGCAGGATGTAAATTTACCCTATGACTAGTTAAGCCAGTAATAGTACCATGTAAAATTAGGAGCATTTTAGAAATTAACAAATTAACTACGCACTACTCCGTGACTTTAACTATGAACAATCTCATTGTAATTCAAAGGATCTCAGATAATTAGATTTAATAGAATCTGGTGAATACTCAGTAACTTTCTAATTCATTGTATTTGGTAGCAATTTTGTGGCCAATTACGTGTATTGTGGTTTTGGATGCCTGAAAACCCATGTATGTTTTTTGGTATTAGAGCAGAATTAACATAAAGTGATTAAATGGCATGAAAAAATATAAAAATAGATGATACATCATTGAACAGAAAAGATATTGATGGACGAAAAGAAAAACAGGCAAATGAGAAGAATGGCAAGGTGGTCAGGGAAGGTAGGAAGCAATTGTCCAGCTCCAAGATGACATTTCTCATTGATTCTCTGACAGCTCTCTCTTCTCTGTGTGGTGAGAACTAAGTTTAAATTCTATATTGAAAAAAAAAAAGATGGAAGTCACTCCCTTTTTCTTTATTAATGGTAAAGTTCCCAGAGACTCTGTGCCCCTCTAGGATTCTGTGGCTCTCCCATATACTGCTTCCAAACTTGTGCAGCTTAGGACGGACACTCCCCCTACTTGGCACGGCAGGAAAACCTTCAGAGCAGACCAGAAGGAAGACCCGAGTTCTCATGAAAAACTAATAAGGAGGTATCTTCTTTTGTCAGGCACTATAAGGAAATGAATAACTCCTACAAAGGAAAACCCGAAAGGAGGCTGGGTCCTGGGCATCGACGTTGCCCAGCACAAGCTTGGAGAAACATAAACCTGAGGCTGTATTTTGAGTTACTTGCCTGGAACATGGGGTAAGTGGCCCTGCACAAGTGACTCTTAAACTCTCTGAACCCATTTTGTTCATTATCATTAGTTTTTCTCTCCACCCAGTGAACATTCAGGTTTTATTGCACCTTGCCCAAATTTCAGTCATAACACAGCCACATATTTCTCCCTATCTTCTTAAACTTGTACTGTTTTCACCTAATATTTGTCTTCAACTTGATTTACTCGTAAAGGACACTTCATTAATTTAAAAAAAAATGGTTATAAACGAGAACTCAGTAGTGTACTTCATTAACACAAAAAAACCTTAAGCATAAGAACAATGTATGCAACGTTATTAAATTTTAAAATTGAGCAATAAATGAGAACATAGGTGAATATAGGAGAACAAGGGCATAGCCTCATTTCCAGAAAGGCATATTCCTGGGGAGCTGGCTGGCAGCGGGAGCGGCAGGGAGCATAGAAAGGGATGGTGATTTGCAAGGAAGGGTCTGGGAGGGAATAGTTTAGGTGGAAAAAGTTGGATTCTCCCTCAGCTCTGAGTAGTTGAAAGGGCTTTACCACCAGCTGCCTATATTAAACCCCTGCCCAGAATTTTTCTAGTACCCACATTATAGCCAACCTTGGAATAAAAAGTTTTTTACAGGGAAGAACGTGGAGACACGTTACAGAGTTGAAAAGCCAAGGTCAAAAATTATTACCACCAAAACCCATTTCTAAAAAAGCCCTAAAGTTTTATTTCTTGAGATTTTACACTAAAAGCTGTCAAAAAACAGTTCACTGCTTTTAGCCAAAATAAACACAGCATTTTCTGCCTTGGCGCTGCATTAGTAGCTGGAAAATCACGGTTAGGCTGTGCTGGTTATAGATGACTGTGAAGAGTATGTACCTACAAATGTCCTTTCAGAAAGTTCATACACTGCTGGTTCGAGTCTTGGGCTCCATGTTCCGGGAGACCCCAGATGGACTAGGGTGTCCACTTGGACGTTTTGCCTGGTTTTGATCACTCTTCTTCCCTCTGACCCTTGTATGCTAAGCACGTCCTAAGGCACCTCTTCCTCCTTCAGTGAACTCTGTGATCAAAGGCCTGTCCCTCTCGCCTTTGAGGGCAGAGGATGTTATTTTACCAGTCTGTTTGAAACTGAGCTCTTTAGTGGTCACATCCCTTGAGAAATGTAAGAAAGCAGGAGAGCCTCAAAATCAAAAGATTAACTACATATATGAGTTATCTTGGAAAATGATGTACGCACTGGTAATAAGACTGTACATCCGTCTTGTCTCCAGAACAGTAAACACTTGGATATCAAGTCTGGGGGGGCAGGGGAGAGAGTTTATCATACTTGGAATAAACAAAGATCTCAGAAGGCCTATTTTTGGTGTCCTAAAAAGGGGAAATGGTTATTCCATCCTTTTGTTTTATCGCATACAAAATCAGTAAAGTGGGACTTCTTTAAAAAAAAAAAATCTTATTTATTTATTTGTCGGGGAAAGAGAGAGAGAGAAAGCACATCCAGGGGCAGCAGCAGGTACACCAGGCAGAGGAAGAAGCAGACTCCTCACTGAGTGAGGAGTCCGATGTGGGACTTGGTTCCCGGACTCTGGGATAATGACCTGAGCTGAAGGCAGATGTTTATCCAACTGAGCCACCCAGTCATCCCTATAATGGGACTTTTATTTAAGGGAAGCCAGGGGTGAGGGACACCATCCCTATCCTTGAGAACTCCATAAGATATTTGAGAAAAAGTGAGGAGAACACATTCAAGCCCCCCAGTTCTGAACCCCAAAAGCACTGGCTACTGTTCCCACCTTATATGGATGGAGGGAAGTATGCCCAGTAACCATCTCTCGGACTGACTACAGCTGTTACCAGCACTGCTTTGAGCTCAGGAACCTCTAACTTACTTCATTTCTAACCTCACTTACACTTTCTGCCAGTCTCTCTGCAGTGTTGCTGTCTAGCTGCCTCATTTCTCTATTCTGGAGCAACATTCTTGAGTGCCATCATGGGACCCACTAACTTCCTCTTGATAGTTTCCTGTTTGTCCTTTCTGGAACTAGATGTCAACATCCTGGGGATGAGACCCCTTTACCTGTGGCAGGAACCCTGTGAAGATTACCTGTCCCTAACTGGCTCTGTCTCCATGATCCCTGTCGATTGTATACTGCCAACTTGGATGGTTTTTCATGCCTGGACGCTTGGTTATTCCCATTCCAGACCACAGGAAAGGTTTCTCTCTGGAAGCCCCTCCAAGTTTGACCCAATCTCTAACCACAGAGCCACAAGGCTGTCTTTGATAAAATAATCTAGTAAATCTAGTAACGTTTGATAAATTTAAATATTTTTTAAGGGGCGCTTGGGTGGCTCAGTGGGTTAAAGCCTCTGCCTTCAACTCAGGTCATGATCCCAGGGTCCTGGGATCAAGCCCCGCATCAGGCTCTCTGCTCAGTGGGGAGCCTGCTTCCTCCTCTCTCTGCCTGCCTCTCTGCCTACTTGTGATCTCTGTCTGTTGAATAAATAAAATCTTAAAAAAATATATATTTTTAAAGTTAACCCTTTTCCTCACAATTGCGAGAGAGAGAACATTTTATTTATCAGGCATATCTAGGAACACTTTTGCTTATTCTGCTTTCACTGGGAAACTGTGATTAAACATTCTGGGGACCAATATGGGCATCTAGCTCAGGGAGATAACTGGAACTAAAAAGAAGAAATGAGCTGAAATGTAGGGCAAGGAGCCAGACCACCTGGGTCCCCGTTTACCACTGCTAACTTGCCTGCTGAGAAAACCTTAGGTAAGCTAATTTACCTTTCTATGTCTCAGTTTTCCAGACTCTAAAATTATTTCACAGTGTTGTTGCAATAATTAAATTAGCTAATTTTATTAAATAAAGCTATTTATTGTAATAAATAAATTAGCTAATATTTGTAAAGTATGGGGGGGCACAAATGTTCCAGAAGAAAGTTGGTTTTATCACTAATTAGAAAATAAATGTGTTCTTAATATTGAATACTTTTGGAATACAGGTGAAAATCAATACCCAAATATTACACTTCACCCTTCCTCTAGGGGTATTAACAGTTTGCTATGTATATCTTTAGTCTTTTTTCTATCTTTTTTAAAAGATTTTATTTTTGTATTTGACAGACAGAGATCACAAGTAGGCAGAGAGGCAGGCAGAGAGAGGAGGAAGCAGGCTCCCTGCTGAGCAGAGAGCCCGATGTGGGGCTCGATCCCAGGACTCTGGGATCATGACCTGAGCCGAAGGCAGAGGCTTAATCCATTGAGCCACCCATGCACCCCAGTCTTTTTTCTATCTTAATTTATATGTCATATTAAGAAAAATAATACACATACTCTGTATTATTTTATGTGTTCAGTTACAAGTAATAGTGACACAAACTCGGTTAGACAATAAGAAATAATTAGTTCACATGACTGAGAAAGTAAGAGTAATTTCTTCATCTGATCAGTCTACCACAGGTTTCATGACCATCTGTGAATAATCCTTGTGTCCACAGTCTTGAGTTTCGGACACCTTGGGCTTAGCGGCTTACCTCAGCTTACTTGCTGAGCCAGTCTCTGTGGCAAGGGAGATGGAAGCATGCTGATTGGTGTGTGGGAAGTGGGGCAGTTTTGTTGATAACAGTGGTGGTAATGTGAGTGAGTAAGCCCATGATAAAGGCTATAACACAAGAGGTGCACTGAATGGGTTCAGGGAAAGTATCCATCAACAGCCCCCTTTATTGGGTTTCCTATAACCTAATTTTTATCAGTGGCATAATATTCAAGTCAATAAATATACTTAATCTACCCTATTGCAGAATATTAGAAAAAATTTCTGTTATATTAAGTAAAGTTGCAGTGAACATTCTTTTTTTTTTTTTTTTTAGATTTTTTATTTATTTATTGGACAGAAAGATCACAAGTAGGCAGAGAGGCAGGCAGAGAGAGAGGAGGAAGCAGGCTCCCCGCTGAGCAGAGAGCCCGATGCGGGGCTCGATCCCAGCACCCCGGGATCATGACCCGAGCCGAAGGCAGAGGCCCAACCCACTGAGCCACCCAGGCGCCTCTGCAGTGAACATTCTTGAACTCACTTCTTTCTGCTCTCACCCATGTGACTCATATTTGTCTTTTCCCTTTCTGTTCTCTTTCATGAGTCCATTCTTAGTTCCTACAGCTACATATATATCTTCTTCAAATTTTCTTCCATTTGATACCCTCATAGTAGCTTCCTATATATTTTTATTTTGTTATGAAGTCAGGAAGTATAATAGAAGGCATATGAGATTCCACAGTAGATAGACTTGGATTCAAATTTGAGCTCTGTATCTTAGTATGACATTAGGAAAGTCTTTTATTTACTATGAATATCACTCATTCTCAAGATGTGGATGACAGGCAACAAAAGTAAACAAGAGATAGATTAGTCTACATCAAAATTAAAAACACCTGAACATCAAAGGACACAACCAACAGTAAAAAGGCAACCTATGGGATGAGAGGAGATATTTGCAAATGATATCTCTGATAAGGGGTTAATAATATCAATAATACATAAAGAACCCCTAGAACTTAACAACAAACCCAAATAACCTGATTTTAAAATAAGCAAAGTTCTTGAATAAACATTTCTACAAAGAGGACATTGAGATGATCAACAAGCTCATGAATAGATTCTCAACATCACTAATCATTAGGGAAGTGCCAATAAAACCATGAGGAGATCTTGCCTCACACTCATTATTATGGTTAATCTAAAAAAAAAAAGAAAAAAAAGAAAGAAAAAGAAATAAAGAAAGAAAAAGAAAATAGCAATTATTGGTGGGAATGCAGAGAAAAGGAGCCGCAGGCATTGCCGATGGGAATGTGAAAAGGTGCAGTTGCTGTGGAAAACAGTATGGTGGTTCCACAAAACAAAACAAACAAACAAAAAAAATTGAGTTATTAGAAGATCCAGCAAGTTCATTTTTGGGTATACAACCAAAAGAGTTTAAAACAGGATTGTGAAGAGATATTTGTGTACCTACATTCAAAACAGTATCATTCATTGTAGCCAAAACGTGGAAACAAACCTAATGTCCATTGTGAGATGGATGGATAAACAGTGGCCTGTACATCCGATGGAAAATTACTTGGTCTTAAAGAGAAAAGAAATTCTGACAGGTGCTGCAACATAGAGGAAGCTTGAGGTTTCACCTTAGTGAAACAAACCAGTCACAAGAAGACAAATACTGTATGATTCCACTTATCAGAGGCATCTAAAGAAATCAAATTCCAAGAAATAGAAAGTAAAATGGCTGCCAGCTGGAGGAGGGAGAAATGAAGAGTTGTTTAATGGGCATAGAGCACAAGTTTTTTCAGACAATAATAATTTTTTGGAGATTGGTTTCATAACAATGTGAATGTACTTAAGAATAATGAACTTTTTAGCATCTAAAAATGGCAAATGTGTATTTTATACCAAGAATATTTTACCACCATTAAAAAAATTAATAGTCTGTAAAAATACATGGTGGTTCTTGATTAGGATCAAAACAAAATTGTTTTTTACCTACTCTGCTGAAATAAAATTTTACATCATTTTTTTTCTTAGAAATTTTATTGTTTTTTAAAAATAAATTCCAGGTAGTTAACATAGAATAACATAGTTTCAGGTGTATAATATAGTGATTCAACACTTCCATACATCGCAAGTGTATTCCTTAATCCCCATCATGTATTTCCCCCATCGCCTGCCCACCTCCCCTCTGGGGACCATCAATGTCTTCTCCATAGTTGAGTCTGTTTCTTGATTTGCCTCTCTCTCTCTGTCTCCCCCCCAACCATGCTCATTTATTTGTTTCTTAAATTCCACATAAAAGTGAAATTGTGTGGTATTTGTCTTCCTCCAACTGAGTTATTTCAGTTAGCATAATGCTCTCTAGCTCCATCTCCGTCTATGTCCTCGCAAATGGCAAGATTTCATTCTTTTTTATGGTTAAATAATATTCCATTTTGCATGGAATATTCTTTATCCATTCATCAGTGAATGGCCACTTGGGCTGTTTCCATAGTTTGGCTATTGGTGACATTTCCACTTTAAATTGGTCAATCAGGAAATCAAAGAAAGACTAAAAAATAGATGGGAAACAAATGAAAAATGAAAACACAGTGGTCCAAAACTTTTGGGGTGCAGCAAAAGCAGTCCTAAGAGTGAAGTATATAGTAATACAGGTCTACCGCCAGAAGCAAGAAAAATCTCAAACAATCCAACCTTATTCTTAAAGGAGCTAGAAAAAGAACAATGAATGAAGCCTGAAGCCCATAGAAGAAGGGAAATGATAAAGATTAGAGCAGAAATAAGTGATACAGGAACTAAAAAAAAAAAAACAAAAACAAAAACTAGAACAGATCAATGAAAGTAGGATTTTTTTTGGTTCTTCAAAAAAAATTAATTGATCAACTTCTGGTCAGACTTACGTAAAAGAAAAGAGAAAGGACCCAAATAAATAAAACAAAAAATGGGACATTAATTTTAGAAGGCAAGGACAATTATACTGATCAAAGAAGGTAAAGGAGGTAGTGGAATACTACAGACTAGATTTTTCTTAGCTCAGTGGAAAAGCCCCATCAGTTATCTTGATTGGCGTTGCTTAACGTAGTTATAATTTTCCCATGTCTTGCACTGAAAAAAATCTAATCTTTAAAAGCATCTGTCAGATTTCTGTTGGTCTTATGATTGCCCAATGGAGGAAGACGCAACAGGTGGCGGGTGGGCCGTGGAACCCACAACCATCCCCAGTTTCTAAAAGTAACGCCACCTGAAACATGCAGTTGTGTTTGCAGAAGCCTCCGTGAGCAGTTCCTTCCCTGAATGGCATCACGTGAAGCCGTATGTAACTTTTCAGATGAGACAGGGGGAAGGCAACTGGGCCAGAATATTTCAACAAGCCATAAATTGTACAGTAATCGGAAATTCAAAGTACTTGAAGCGGGAGAAAAGTGACAGAAAAAGAAGTAAAACTAATACGATCAAGCTGAAATCGACCCTGCTCACCAGCGAAGACACTTAGCATGTTCAAGGGAAATGTTCCTGGATAATGTTTCCTGGAAACCAGATGGGACATTAGATTAGCTATTTTCTCTCCAAAATAACTTGTGTTTTTGTCATTATAATGTAACATTTACAGAAAACCAACAATATGCTGGCCTTCTGTTAAGCATGGCTTTTTACTAAATGGTTTTATTCGGTGTAAGACAGTGAGGATCCCAGAAAAAGCTGAAATCTGGAGGAACGTTAAAAGTCAGGGACAAAAATTAGGCTAGGAAGAGTCATGAGGAACAAAAATGACGTATGCAAGCCGAGTGAGCAATAACACTTACCTAAAAGCGTAATCACATATTTACGATTAAGGAAACTGATAGCAAAATCTGAACATTTTACAGTAACACCTCATTAATGTAACAACTTCTGGGACACACGTGTTCCAAGCAGTGAATTTCCAGATAATTGAGGCTTACACAATCGCTCGATCAATATTTAACCAAATGATTTTTGCCGGATCTGGCCAAGAATGATCATATACTTCTCTTACCTTCCTTGAAAGAGACGATAGACCATAGTTTGGTCTTTAATTAATAATTCAGAGGAAATGCAATCACCATTTATTATAATTATAGTGAGCTCATAAGGTATTATCGAAAGCCAACACTTTTGAGAGTGAAAGGGACACAGGTGTAAATGAGCCCTGAACCAGGAAAGATGAGGGATGGGATCCCCGTGTACTTCTATGCTGACATGAAGTCCTCTCGGTGCAATTGTGTCTTCCAGCATCTTCTGCCCTTGAGAAGTGGGGTAGTCACTTTGCTGGCATTAGCAGGCCTCGTGTCCCAAGTTTATTCCAGTTTCCTGCTTCAAATGGTGGGCATTTAAACAGGACGTCAGACTGCCAGGCAAGCTGAGAAATCCCTATAAACAAGCAGCACATGCCTGAGAGTCAAAGTGGGGGAGTAGTAGAAATGACCTTCTTATGTGAATTATGTCAGGGTTTTCTGCTCAGGATTAGAATCCAGGGGAGGGAATAGAGATCTTGGGTTATACAGCGGTGGGTGTCAAGTAAAACACCTGTTTCGGAAATCAGGTGAGAAATCTGAGTGCTTTTGATCTATAAAGTATGTTTAGTTTCATGAAGGTCAACATTGTTCTTCATGATTTCCCAGGAGCATAAGGAGAGCTGTCACAGGTGTCTCTCCTGGAACTTGTCGGTGGTCACGGGGATGGGGACTGGTCCCCAGCGGTGCACTATCAGTGTTTGCATGGCCTCAACACACCGTTTTCTCTGAAGAAGTAGGAATAATGGAATAGCTGTAACTGCCTGGATGTGTCTGGTGCTTACGGAATGCCAGACGCTCTCTAAACCGCGTGATATTCATTTGCACATGCACTCCCAATGTTTTACATGCCATAGTGTGATTTTAAAGCCCAGGTTAGCTAATATAATATAAAATATAATATAATATGATATAATATAAATTTATAATTTAATAATGCTGTCCAGAACATTGGTCCTGGGCATCAGGGATTTAACAGATGAAAGCCCTGCAACCCAGTGGAATCTTGGGGTAGTTGGAAACCTGGAAGGAGAACACTCTGGAAGCAACAGGACATCTCCTTTTCAAGAATTGCCTGTCCCTATTGGAAATGTCGGGAGTCAAATATCTTGAGTAAATCTTGTCTCTGTCATCAGCATTTCAGGGACAAAGACATAAGAATTCAACCCCTTAAGATGTTTATCATTAATTGTTTTTACTTTACTAACACTATCTGTGGGTTATTAAGATAGGCACTTAATCATCCCTGTGATCATGTGCTAGACAGGTGTTGGCAAGAGCCAGCTGGCCTTGCACCTGCTCTTTAAAGACAGGAGTAAATGAACTTGGCAGACTGTGTACTCCTCTTTCCATTACTTTCCATTGCAGGAAGACATTTATTTTGTGTTCATATGAGCGGTGGTTCTGTGATCCCAGTTCTCTTTCTCGTCTTAAAAATAATCTGACTTCAGCAATTCATGCCTAGGTTACCATAATAGAGAGAGTAGCAATCTTGCCGCTCAGGAAACGGTTACTTTGTAGGAAAATTGGGTGGGTCAGTATAAAATACTTCCCAGAACCCAAGGTTAAAATGTATTTAGCTAAATAACACCTCATAGATCCTATCACAAAATATTCAACTATTTCTCAGATACCACAGCACAAGAGGGAGTCAAGGTAGTACGTTGCACAGTAGAGGCCCGCCGATTATGGCCATTCAGCCGCCATCCAAGATGAGTGGTTACTTGACAAATATAATACTTGCCCACTAGGAACTTTCAATCCAAACAAATTAAAAACAGCATTAGTTGCAGAGAAGAGCCTAGAAACTCCGAGATGACTGTACATCCTGTCTCTGAGGCCACTGGATGAACACACAAATTATTGTTTATACTAAGGAGAATAGCCATCATTTGGGGTTTTGGAATGAGAGAATTCTCCCACTTCCAAGCATGAGTCATTTTTTCCCATGAAGCAGCCAGGGAGTTGCCATCGGAGCTCTCGGTGGGAACGGGTTCCTGGGGCGGAGGAGATGGACCTTCCTGAGTTCTTTGAAGCAGAAGGGAGTGTGCTTTATACCCCTGGGAAAGAGGGCCATTCTGAGAGTGAGGTGTGGCGCTGGCCAGAGACAAAGCACAGGAGGGTGTGTTAAGGGCGGTAGTAAGAGCAGGAGGAGGGAGGGGCAGGGTTTTAACGCTATTTGTCAGTTTCTTGGTGTTTCTGGTCAAACAGCAACTTTACCCAATGCAGGTCTCTTGTAACATCAGCATTACTACTTACACTGGATTTAAATACACACACACACACACACACATATATATATGTATATATATTCTTTTTGTACAATCTTTTATTAATTTCTGAGACTAGGGAAAAAGTGATCATCTCTAAAAAGGACCAAGCAAAGCCAGAGAATGGTATGTAGAGCCAGGGAATGGGAAACAAAGGGAAGAACATGAAACTTCTAATCAGCGGCACCAGATCTAGAGAAATAAGAACTTAAATGAATGACACTTGATGTTTTTCTTAAATTTCTCTCTTAATTCAATTATCCATTCGTTCACCTTAATAAACATGTATTGATTATTCAGTGTCAGGAGATCTGGACGATTTCCAGTAAGACTAAGTAGGTTGAAATCCTTCCAGTAGGGGATAAATACATCTAATAGGGGGTAAATATGCAAAAATAAATATGATACAATGTGATAAACATAATAGGAAAAGGAGCAAAATGTTTTGAGAGTAGAAGACAGAACTGAACATTTTTGCCTATGCACTAGATAAAGGCTTTCCAGAGATGTTATTTGATGTCCGCATAGAAGGGTGCATAGGAGATTTCCAGCTGTAGAAAGTTCTGGTGATCCAGAAAGCTAAGGTTGGAGTCTGGCCCCCACTGCGTATTAGCTATGACCTTGCAGAATCTACTCAATCTTTCTATCTCTGTAATTTCATTTGTGTGAAAAGGAGATAAAAGTAGGTACCCCAGAGGATTGTCTAAATTAAGGAAGACAGTAAGTTGGGGACTGAGCGTGGTGTCTGATAAGCATCCTACCATCATATCAAGGAAAAGCAGTTCCAGGCACAGAAAGTGGCTTGCATAGGCAAGTGCATGAAGTCTTGGTGTGTTGGGGAAGTGCTAGAGCTTTGCTGCATGGGCGAGTGTTGCAGGAAGCGCGGCTGAGCCTGGAGCAGCTCCTGGACAGGATGGTGTGACACTGTAACTTAGAACCTCAGGCTGAGAGGCAGGGGGAGCCTAGGGACTGAGGAGGAGCTGGAAGGGATGTGATTGCATGCAACCGTTGGCAAGACCACCCCAGGGACTAGAATTGGAGAGGGAAGAGCCTGTGCATGTCCAGCCAGCTCTCAAGGCCTAGACTACGTCACAGTCTAGAGCTGGAATTATGGGATTGGGAGGGGCAGAAAGAAGCCAGTTTCTAGAGCCGTGCCTGGATGAAAGCCAAGAAATTGGGTAATATTTGAATGTAGAATGAAATGAAGGAAATGTTCACGTGACTGATTTGTGACAGGGAAGCTGATGGCTTCACTAAGAGAAATTACAGAGTTTGGAAGAGAAAATAATGCAGGCAGAAGATGTTGTTTTGGGGAGGGCAAAATGAGTTAAGAAATTTGTGCTGCCACCTGCCAGCTGGGCATCTCATATGAGCCATTTGGTGGGTTTTTGACTTATGAAACAGAGACCTGGACATCGTCACACGGAGTAGGACACAGTGAGGTAGGGTGGGGGGTGAATGGAGTCTCTGAGTAGCATGGCACCCCTCCCCTTCAAGAATACCAGTCTGCCCTTTGCTCATCTCCGGACTTGCCGACCCAGCACTTTCCCTGTCCCCTGTCCAGGTCTTTGACCTTGTCCTAATGTTTATGTCTTCTGACCTCATAACTTTCCCCTGACTGCTCTCTGGTAAGATATTCTGACTCTTAGCTTTCCCCTGGTCACAGTTCCATCTAGAGATGCTGCCATCAGACACTTGGGGGATCTGGGTCATCTGGTCCAGCCCAGCCCTTAGGATCCAACCCTGGACTTGGAGGTGGAGGGAGGCCATACAAGCAAATTATCCTCAAGCAGAGCTAGGGGTGTGAGGGAAGAGGTACAGGTGAGGTGTCGCGGCAATCAAAGTGGGCCAAGCAGAGCTTTGTTGAACGAGTAAATACTCACCTTGCTTCTCGAAGATTCACCTCGAAACCCCAACTTTCTGCATTTTTTGCTACTATTTGGATGCTTCCCACACCAGCAGGCAAATCTCAAGTCATCCTTGTACTAGCAGACCATTCTGTTCCTCAATTTCAGGACCCGAGTTTTCCCATGAGCAAGGTGGGAGCAGCAGGAACTATCCCACTGGATTGGTATTAAATGGGGTGATCCAAGAAAAGTGAACACAGCAAGCACACAACATGTGTCTTTCTTCCTCTTCCCCATGTTTTTCTCACATCCTCCAACTACCTGAAATAGGGCCCTAAAATCTTCCACCATCTCATAAGTTGGTCTGAACATACGTGAAGGCCATAGCCAGGCCCATTTACAGGATCACTTCTGGGACAGGGGAGGTGACAGCCAGGTTTCGGTGTCCTGAGGACTTTGGTGTCCCTTGGACTGGAGGTCCCCCGTGCCATGTAGCATGCGGGGATATGCTGGTATCTTGTTTTGTGTCATTGTTTATTGACTGGTGGCTCTTGGATCTTTTCAGTTCCCTCATTCTTATATTTGTACATATTTGAGCTACAAAATATAAGCAGTACCGTGAGGATTATTAGTAACGGAGTAGTTAATATGTTCTACACATTACATTAAGCTCTTGGCACAAGTGACATTATTTAGTCTTTGTCGCAAACTCAAGAGATAAGAAACAACATCTGCCATATACATTTACAGATAGGAAAATGTGAATTTTGAGTCAGTATAAAATAACCATTTCAAGGTAGGTCAGCTAAAGAGTGTCAGAGGCAGGCAGGAAGGCCAGGCCTGTCCGCTCCCAGACTGGCACTCCTCTACCTCCCTGCCTGACTGTTCTAATGCAAGATTGAGGAGGTCTCCCTTTGGTGTACAAAGAGTTCTGAGAAACTGAATAGAGGAAACTCGATCCCCAGTTCATTTCCATAATTTAGTTCCAGTGGCCTCATTCATGGGGGAACATGAGCCTTCTATTATGTAGCAGAAACCATGCCAGCTAGTTACTGTGACTTCTCATTTCTGAGCTGCTGCCCTTGAGCTGCTGTTTAGAGAGAGCTCCTTAATTTTCCAGGAAGTTGTGTTTCCTATCCTCGCCGGCAGACAATCATTGGGACAAGAACACTTAGAGTCTCTGAAATTGGATTTGATACCGATATAGTCTGCAGAGTTCATGTGAAGCTTAACTGAACTTCTATGGGTAAGGTGCCCTTTCAATTGTGAAACAACACACAATGAAACAATAATGTGATTCTGATTGCTGAGAGTTTGTCGTATGTCAGCCATTTTCACGTGACCCAAAGTAAATCAATAAGATAGCAACAGTGATAGTTAGCTAGCTTGTTGAGTGCAACAGTATACTCTAGGAGGCGAAGAATGTTACATGGATTGTTTCATAAACCTTGCAAACGATGCCATGAGTTCCGTAGTGTAAAAATCTCAATCTTACAGATGGGGAAAGAACTCTGCATACATAAGAAATTCGGCAATGTCATCTGGATATGAACCCTGGATGCTATTGTAGGATCTGTCCATCTATCAGTTCTATGCCTTGTTTGTTAGGTGGTTTTTTACACTGTTAAGTGTGCTTATTAAGTATTAAGTTTTTTAAGTATTAAGTGTGTATATTAAAACAAAAACAAAACCTTGCAAATCAGATTTTCAGGATAGCATTTTCTGATGTGATATTTCAGATTCCTAGTTTTATTCTGTGGCGACTGGTTGTTCAGGTTAGTCCATATATGCATTTGTTCTAAGCGCTGTAAATTTCTCTTCTGTTCTTGTGAATGAACATCCATGTCTGTTTCATCTGAGGCGTAAGCGGAGGGTCAGCAATTGTCACTGATAGCTTCTGACACGCTGAGAGCTCTGACACACGTAATCGTCCTGGAGCGGAACATGTATCTGAAACACATCACTCTGAACGAGAAAGAAATGTAACAGTAGGCAGAAATCTAGATTCGATTAGAGTGCTGCATCAACTCAGTTTTTAAACAGATTAAATACAATTAATACTCGGTTCCCTGGACAACCGTGGTCTCTGTATCAGGAGTCTGCTGGGATACGATCCAGTGACTGCTCTTTCATCGTAGTTTTGACAGACGATATCATATTTTATATGTAAATTTATACTTTTTGATATTTAATTATAATATAACAATTTCCTCATGTTTTAAACATCCACCCCATAGAGCGTGTTGAAAACTTATGAAATAATAAAACATTTCAAAAGATCTTTTTTAAGGGATGCTTTTGGCTCATTCAAACCTAAGCAGCTAAGACTTTGGGGCCAGCGTCTAGAGGTACTATGAGAGCCAATGGCTGCATCCCTGTACATCAGAAGCAGATGTTCTCTGAGCAAACTCATCAGTAGAGTACAGCTTCTGTTTCTTCAAGGCTTAACATTCCTTGTAAATCCATTGTTTGCTATAAACCATCAGGGATATTTCTCTCTGAAATTAAAAGCCCTGCCATTTCCTACCCTAGTGGAGAAGCGACCTCACTGTCTCCACACACACAGTTTTCATAAAGGAATCTATCTCAGGGCAGGCGGGATCTGATTGGCTCTGTTGGTTAAGCCTCTATCTCTTGATTCTGGTTCAGGTCTTGATTTCAGGGTCTTGAGATGGAGCCCTGTTTGGGGCTCTGTGGTCAGCGGGGAGTCTGCTTGGGACTTTCTCTCTCCCTCTGACCCTCCTCACCCACTGCTCACTCATTCTCTCTTTCTCTCAGATAAATAAATATATATATATATATATATATATATATATATATATTTTTTTTTTTTTTTAAATAGAAGTATACCTCAGATTATTTTTCATGATCAGTAGTTGTTGCATAAGCAAACAAGGTCTATATAATCTTTTAATTCTCAGCTGAAGAAAAATCAGGTTTTTGGAAGTCTCCCAGGAGAAGGACATCTTGGGAGGGTGTCTGTGTGCACCGGTGCACGTGCTAGAGGATGGTCTTCGTTGAAAGTGGCTGGGATAGACCTAAAAATGGTACATGTGGTTTTGGGGCAGGACTGTGGGCATCAGGCTCCAACTTCCAAGCCTCTTCCATCAAAATATCCAAGCCACCTCACAACCCCACGTTGTGTCATGCTATCTTGGTATTTAAAATGACACCAAACTAATTTTCTCCTCATCACAGGTCCTAGATGGGAATGACATTTTATATCCATTTTCATTTTAGTCTTAAACCAGGAACAGTTTAGACTTTTTGGATGGGGAAGTCTTTCCATTTATTAATGATTTTACCAAGTTCCCCACATGACTGTGAGATTGCCAAGCCTGGTTGTGTCCCTGCTGCTGAGCCATCAAGAGGCCCAAGGCACCTTCACACCCACCAATCAGCCCCACTTACAAGCAGAGTCAGCCCTGCAAGCACATGGAGGTTGGCTTCCTACAAGGAAGCTGGTGCTTAGGAAGAATTTATTATCCATCAGGCAAGTTGCTCAGAATGCCCCAGATTAGTTCCAGCAAGTGAGAGATAATCTGCTCTGTCCAGATAGGAGAAGACTAGGAGAAAGGACTTAGCTAAGGAAACGGATTAGAAGCAGCCAAGCTGAGGTGCTGGGCCATCTCCTGCTTCTCCACCGTTGTTCTTGCTCCCGGTGCATCTCACACTAAGCACTTTGTCTCTCTGTTCTGTAGATTCTGCTCAAGGGGCTCCACACCTCCTGCTCCCCACTCTCTGGGCCTGCGCTCCCTGACCTCCGTCCTGGCTCATCGTCCTGGGCCTGATTTGCCCCTCCTAGTCCTGGGGTGTCTGCTCCCTCCCTCCCCACATCATACAACAGCCCCCCCCCCACCAGGCTGTGTGTGTAAGAGGAGGGAGTAAAGTCCGTACAGGGACAGACTTTGCAGACAGACATTCCTGGGCACCTGAGCGTGCCTCAACTAGCCTCCTGCATGCCCAAGTGAGTACTGGGCTATCTGAGCCTCCCATCTTATACCTGCTCTGTGGGACACATCCCACAGCCTTCCGTCCTGGGCTTGGACTTGGGGTGGCTCCTGATCTGTGGGGCACATCCCACGGCCTTCCGTCCTGGGCTTGGACTTGGGGTGGCTCTCAGGAGCCAGGCGGGGCCAGTATGCCCTGGGGCCCAGACAAGGTTGAGCAGGCAGGCAGAAGGGAAGCACCGCGGACTGTGCATGTGCTTCTGAGGAAGGCGGGGCCCCGCCTGACAGTGCAGGATTATGGGGGGTGCAAAGAGTCGGGACAGGGACCCCTACTAGTCTTCCCTCTTCAGCTGCTGCTCAGACCTCTGGGTGACAAAATATTCAAGAGCTCATCCTTTCTGATGCTCCTCATTTTTTTGCTCCAGGTAGGCACACTATCCACGGATATGCTGAGATCAAGTCCGAGTTGAAGGAGGATCTTGCTTATACTTTCTCCACACCCAGGCACCCAGGATCGCCTTGAGCCATGGCAGGCATTCTCTAGTCCTGAGTGCTAACTCGTGTTGTGATCTTAATTCTGGAACCTATGGCTTGGGGAGCACTCCTTTGAATGATCTCGTTCACACTGATGGAGGCCATCCTTGGGAGGATGTTGGACAATCTGGAGCTGTCCGTGAGGAAGCAAACTCACTGCTGCTTCTAGGGATGGCCCTCATGTTCAAGAAAAATCCGCCCTGCAGCTCTTGATGCTTTCTGGCACGACTTAGAGAAGAACCAACCTGCTGTGCCTAATGCTGCCCTTTCTTTTGGAGGCTGCCATCTTGCTTAGTCTGTGACACCTGCTGATTCCGCTCTGGGTCAACACCAGAAGCACTATCTTCATGCTAAGGCCCGAGGGAAGGTTTTCAGCTCTTGTGGAACCGAGTTGGATATAGAGATGGAAGGGATTCTGAAGGGATGGAGCTATGAGGTCAGCATTTCGGGAAGAGAAAGACACTGATGGACTAAGGAGAATGAAGAAAAGAAAGACTCAGAAATGAGAAAACTCTGATTTTCACAGAGTTGAGAGCACTCTGATGCTGGCAAAGTCACTCTCTCTGTGGAGCTGTGTGTCCCCTAAGACAAACACCGAATGTCAAGTGACAGGCTCATGCTTCCACCCGTTGCTCTTCCTCTAATTCTCAAATCGATGCCTAATTGCCTTGAGTACAGGAATCGGAAAAAGATATTCTCTGCCAGTGGCTCAAAAATCTTTAGTACTTAACATATGCCATTGCTGTGTAATAGTGAATTTCATAACTAGTTATTTGGAAAAGCAATAGTGCATATCAACCCCAAATTGGAAAAAAAAAAAAAAAGTTAACTTCCTTAAACAGTAAATTAAAAACAGCACATCCACTGACCTTCCCTTTCCTTCTTTGGCCATGTTATATAGCAGTAACTGTCACATTACTGAAGATGAGATGAACATATTTTTAACTGTTGTTGTAAAATCCACTGCAGGTTTTAGGCACTATATTTTCAAACCCAGGGTCATATTTTATAGGTTTATGATGTATCTCTGCATAGTTTTGATTATATTCTCCAAGAATGCACATTTTAACCCCAATGAGAAGCATCCAGAGTGGTGTGGAGAAATGTAAGTCTAAATTCAACCCAATTAAACCATTTCACACGATTCTATTGTTCCAAGCTGATGCATGATTCCATCCAAAGGAAGTTTACTTAGCCCATACTCCGAGAAGTCATTGATTGCATGAGCCAGTTCTGCAGGAATAGGAAGACGCTGGAGAGTGTCTACGAGCTCATCAGGAGGACACGGTGAAGGAGAGGTCAACTATAGATCAAAGCACAGAGTGATTGTGTGCCACAGAAAGGCTTCAGATTCAGAGGAGCGCACACTTTTGTGTCTCACTGATTTTTAAACTTGACTTCTAATTATTGTTACTATGTAGCTAATGTTTATTGAGCACTTAGCATGCACCAGGCTCTTCACTGAGTGTTTTTCCATTTGTAGCTCTTTGTGGTTCATCCCATTGCGGTCCCCACTTTATAGATGAGAACATTGAGGCCCAGAGAGTTCCGTGGTTGTTTGAAGCTGGCCAATGTATCAGCCATGCCGCCCAAGGGCCTGCTCCCCACAGTGTCTGTCCCTTCTGTCTCTACTGACCCCCGTAGAGGTGGCTTTGTGGCCAGGAGACTTGGGCTGGAAGCCCTTGCGAAGTTCCATATTTATCCTCTAGTTTTCCTTATCCTTTTAAGTTGATAATACTTTTTTGGACAGTATCGAGGTGCTCCAGGTAACTTAGCCGAAGAAACATTCACCCCTGATGATTTGCTGTAACAACTCTACTCTGCACTATATAATAGGGTCAGTCCAGGGCATCTGGATGTCTGGTAAAGTCCCATGCAGTTGGCTGTTTTTCTTTGCTGATTTTTCCATTTTGATCAATACAGAGTTTTGAGAATTGAGGTAATTTTTCCATAATGGTACAAACCAAATAAATGTTTCTAAAGTACATATACAATTTGAATGTTGTTCAAATCTCTAGATAATTTAAATGTTACAAAAATATCTGGACAACTTAACTATTATTGAAAATATCTAGATAATCAAGACAACGTATTTCCATATGGGAGTAAAGGGTCTGTGGTTTGCTTTACGAATGGAGTGTTATAGGCGCCTGTTTTCTTGAACAGTGGGGAAGGTTTAGGGAACCTGAGGTGGGGGATCAGATACTTGTCTCAGCTCTGGCCCTGACTCACTAGCGTCTTCACTGACGCTAGTTCGTGGTTCTGACAGACACGCACCTGAGGCTCACCTGGAGAACTGTTATGGAGGGCGGATAAGATAAGGTAGAAGAAAGGACTTGAGGACTGCCAACCACCTTTCGAATATCAGTCATCACCCACTTCACCGAGCAGTTACCTTTTATGTGCTGTGCTACTGTCCCCCCCAGATCATGGCCACTGGGTAAGGAGTCCCCAGTGGATGCTCTGACTCCACTGATGGCCTCAGATGTCTAATGAACCAGATACTTGTGTCTGCCAGCCCTTTTGTGCACGTTGCCTTCAGCATCTGGATTTCTGGTAATGTGCCAATCTTAATGAAGTTGTCTTGTTGTTTTCTAAATACCTTTGGACACCTAAGGGCATAATGACTGAGCTAGGGTGTATGATAATGATAAAATGTGGCACAGGCTGGATGGGCTGAGGCTTGAGTGAAGTTGGACACAACCTGCTGAGATTTCTTCACATACGATCTGCTCCTTTTAGAAAGGATGGGGCCATGGGAGACCGCGGGTCTTTTGGCATTGACTCCTAAGAATTCTAAGTCTACGAGACAACATTAATTTGTATTGCATGACTCACATTGAATAAGAACAAGTTTGTATTCAAGAATCATGCATTCCCAGTTAATTAATCGCCCTTGTAAATGTTGGGGTGGATTATTGGTTAGTCACACAGTTTTTGTTCCCAGAATGGAGGCAGGTGTGCCACTCTGGTTCACTGTATAATTTTTCATGCCTGAATCAGCCTGGGCACTTTCTGCTGTTCCCTACACCCTCTTCATTAAGCTCTGTCTAAACACTTAACTGTCCAAGTGTGTTATTATAAAGCAAGGTTATCCACAAGTATTTCAAGCCTGATTTAGGTAGTGTCTGCATTTCCTGGCTTGAAAAGAAACTAATCCAATTCCCTTTGTCTTGTAGATGAGGGAGCAACTGGGGGACTGAGGGAGTCATCTATGGCCAGAGCTTGTTCAGGAGATGGGGGGGCGGTGTCCTGTGGACCAGAAGAAAAGGTCAGATTGGTGCTGCTTATCTACATACTATACACCCAAAATTGTATGAAGCAAAGTTCCAATTCTTGTGGAAAGTAATTTGCATGATATTTGTTGAAAGATTAATATAGGTGCAAATAGGTATCTTATCAATTGTTACTCAACTTCGTGTCCAAAACGATTCAGAAATTTACCTCAAAATTTTAGAATTCATTCAAAAATACCATCCTATTTATCTTTAGAATAATTGGTACATTAAAATTATTCGAAGGTGCCAGATGCCACTTTCAACAATAAAATAATTTATCATTATTCCATTTTCAGAGCCCATGATTTTTCTGCTTTATGTACATCATTAAAAGCATTTTTTAAGATAGACAATTGAAGCAAAAAATAAAAGCAGAAACAAATATGGAATTTTTCTGGAGAAATATATCAAAGTTTTGGATCATTTACTTTCTAATAGATAGTCAGATATTTATTCCTACAGAAAGATATTTCTGGCACCAATGAGTCTGAACTGCAGTTTGGGTATCTTGTGGTGTTTTCAGTTACTTGAAAGAAAAGGCATCATCAAAATAATTTATTTAATAAAATTTGGCTTAATTCTATTTTACCTAAAAAAAAAAAAAAAATGAGTACCTTAGCTCATAGACCCTGTGAAATGCTGGGGGACTGGCTAGCAGGGTACTTCCTCCAGATCAGCACAAGCCAGAGGGACTCTCAGTTCCAAATATGCGAAGTGTTATTTTTTATTCAAAAAAAAGAAAAATGGTTTTAAAATACGTTTGGAAAGTACCTCACCAGTGCCCAAAACATCACTTAAAATGTCAGGTGATCGACTTTCAGGTAATCCACATTAGTTTATATGACATTGTTAAAAGAGAGAGCATGTAGTGCCTGCCAATCAGAGGGCAGGCTGTTATGGGTTGAGTTGTGTCCCCCGCAAAAGTTACATAGAACTCTTGCCCCCCAGTACCTGTGGAAATGACCTTATTCTGAAATAAGATCTCTGCAGATAAAATCACCTTAAGAATAAGGTGGGTGCTAATCCAATATGGAGGATGTCCTTATAAGAAGAGGTGAAGAGATACAGACACACAGGGGGAAAGCCAGGTCCTGACATAGGCAGAGACTAGAGTGATAAAACTGCCAGTCATGGAATGTCAGGGCTTGAAGGTCACCACCAGAAGTAAGGGAGAGGCAAAACGAGATACTCCTGAGGCTCTCGAAGGGACGCTCTGCTGACACTTGATTTTAAACCAGGGTTGTGAGAGAACACATTTCCATTGCTTTAATCCACCCCATTTGTGGTAGTTTGTTACAGTAACCCTAGGAAACTGGTACAGATGCTGACTGATTGTTTTTAAATACAGAATATGGTGGCCCTTTAGGAATGCACCAGAGAAAAGAGACTTACAACAATTGCAACATAATTGTACACCTACCTGAAGCTCTTGCATATCAGAATTCTTAATACTGTGATCAACTTTTTAAGATGTTGCTCTATTCTTTTAAAAATATTTGCTTATTTCTCTATCTATAACCTTCAGATTAATTTTAAACTTCAAAGTATCAAGTTTTCAGATTTGAAATGTCTATATTAATGTCACTCTTAAAAGGGGCCATTTGCCTGCCTTCAGTACTTGATGTATTAAACACTCAGGAATGTCCAGTTTACAGGATAGCTGTCTCTTCCAAAGATACTTGCAGATGTCCTATTTGTCTTCCTGAACCAATTTAAAGAGAACTGTGATTATCACCATTACATATTGTTATGGGTTGAATTTGTCTCTCACAGGAGTATATTGAATAGTGACTGCTAGTGCTCCAGAATGTGATCTTATTAGGAAATAGGATGTTTGCATAGGTGATTAAGAGAAAATGAGATCAATTAGTTGGACCCTAACCCAATATAACTTGCATACTTATACGAAGAGAAGACGAGCAGATACTCACAGAAAGTGTACTGTGTCACAACAGAGGCAGAGAGAAAGCAAGGTGGTAGATCTAGTTAGAAACAATGAATGCCAAGGATTGCTGGCAACCACCGGAAGCAAAGAGAAAAGTGTGGAAGAGATTCTCCTCTAGAACCTTCCAGAAGTCTTGGCTCTACCAACATGTTGATTTCAGACTTTTGGCCTTTAAATCTGTGAAAAAATATATTTCTGTTAAGATACCCAATTTATGGCAATTTGAATGGTAGCCTTTTAAAACTAATATGTATATAAAGTATAAGAAGTCTTTTAACTATTTTATAAGAAACATGAGAAGTAAACTATGAAAGTCCTTGACCTTTCTATTTCCAAATCATAATCTCAAACATTAATTTTCTAAGAGATCCAGAAAATGCCATTTTTTAGTGATTAGTGCATAGAAAGTTGAACAATAATCATTGACTCATCTGTGTAGTGAAACTGTGAAGAATATGGAAGTTTGGGAATTCTAGGGGCCACAGATTAGAGGCAAGGTTGTATCATTGGTGCTGTATGTGCATGCAAAATAATCATAAAAATATTCACTAGTTTTCTGCTCATTGTCTCAATAAGACACTTTGAACAGTTCACTTAGATACAACAGTTATGAACATAGAAAGCAAGATTACTTTTTCCAAAATAAGTCAATATTATTCTTAAAGAAAAAAACATTAAATAACTTGTGTAATTGGCTATATCTCTATACTGCTGAGCTGTTTGCTACAGCCCATGTCTCACCAGCAGAGTGAACTCCCTCCTAGAGACTTCTATCCTAACACCATGGCCAACACCTCCGAGGCATGCCTCCCTAACCTCTGGAGTCTGCCTTTTTGGTTCAAGGCATAGATGGCTTGTCATTTGAATAGTCCATGTGAGGACACCAAAAACATTCTGAATTTAGGACTTTTTTTCAAGTTACTAGAGTCTACACATTCCTTAAAAAAATGTGACTATACTTGGTGCTTCCTTTAGGTTGTGAACTCAAATAAGGAGAATGAATGGGACAATTTTGTTTTGCCTCCAGTGCTCAGGACTGCCCTGGACAATGGATGGTAGAGATCAGAGGTTGATGGAATGAACGCATCCACAGGAGTATCTACATGTAAGTGAGGAGATGCTGAAAGATTTTTTAAGAAAGGGTATTTTTCTTTCTTGTTTCCTTTCCTTCTTTCCCTGTCTTCCCTTCCTTCCCTTTTTCCTTCCTTTCTCTCTTCCTTCCTCCCTTCCCTCTTCCTTTCCTAATTCCATACTTTCTCTTTCAATCACCAAGGCCACAGTATTTACTGAACACCAAGGATTAGCATTATTGACTGAATTTTGGTCTATTGACTTAAAACAAACAAACAAACAAACTTGGTTAAGGGTACTTTCTCAATTCTGCACAGAAAATTTGATCATGATTTGTATATTAAAAACCAGCGGAGACTTGTGTCAACAAACTTGGATAAACTTAGTAGCATCCCGAAGCTTCTCATTCACATGGATTATAGCAAAGTGAAAACTTGTGCCTGTTTTAGAAAAGAAATCAGGAAGACATTAAGCAATACAAAACAATGATGATACTTTATTATTGTTTTCTTAATAAAAGTATTTACAAATTGCTGTTAATTTGTTTTTATTATTTTTTCCTACATGAAAGGGTGTGTTATTAAAAAAAAAAAAATGAGCAATGACATTTGGTGCTCAGAATATAGGCCCAAATTGGCCATTATTTGTCGGAAGAAGCAGTTTTTTCCTCTCTCAAAAAACTTTAATGTTGGGACGCCTGGGTGGCTCAGTTGGTTGAGCAGCTGCCTTCGGCTCGGGTCATGATCCCAGCGTCCTGGGATCGAGTCCCATGTCGGGCTCCTTGCTCAGCGGGGAGCCTGCTTCTCCCTCTGCCTCTGCCTGCCACTCTGTCTGCCTGTGCTCGCTCTCTCCCCCTTTCTCTCTCTGATAAATAAATAAAATCTTAAAAAAAAAAAAAACTTTAATGTCTTGGTTTTGCTACCTCAAGTGTAAAGAAATTACCTTAAGAAGCCGACCTAATAAGGCAAAATAATGCATCTTTATAAATAGATAAAAACACATATCCTAAATCTTAAAATGTGTCAAGAGGAAGATAGTCATTGAAGAATGACTAGTGCTCCGTGAAGAAGATTAAAGATGGGAGTGGAAGGAAATTCTTTCTCTGTTTTTTTAAAAAATCTGTTTCTTTTTAAAGTGTGTTAACATTTTAGGTGCTTTATCTCTGTCTCTCCTCTCTCTCACTCTCTGATATTTTGTTTTCGTTCTGTGACCCTTTTAGGTATGCTCTCAACTTCTGAGTATGTGTGCCAAAAACAAAACATCATAACAATTCCCCCCCAAATTTATATGACTTGAGCATAATAACCTTTGAAAGATAAAAGTGATTAAAAACTACTATGTTTACATGTACATTTATATAACTCACCAACAGTTAAGGTCAACGTGAGGACAAAGGAGAGCAAGAAAAAAAATGGAAGATGACCCAGAAGCACTTTGGCAAGCGAACAAATCAATAAGTCAACGGGGTGTTTAGAAGTGAGGTGGAAAGAGGCTTTACTTGTTTGGAACTTTGATTGCTCGGTGATAATTACACGTCACGAAGGAGACCGAGGAGCGGGGCGTCAGCTCCGTGCAAGAAGGTGCAGAGATGAACCAGTGAGGTTGGCCACGGAGGAGAATGCTCGAGCTTCGTATATTTCCCGACTTTCACGGCCTTACATTAGTGTGACATTGAGGAACGCGGTACACACTGTGCCCGGAATATAAGGTGCGAAACGTCCAGAGAATATGAACTCAGCTTGAGTGACTAAGCCTGAGGAGGTCCTGTTCAAAGGGATTCAGCGTGGGCTTACTCAACCCCCCAACTCAACTAGGTAAACTTGATACCAAGACAAGAGCATAGAATTTTTGCTTTAAGGAAAGGAGACAGAGAAAGAAAGAAAATCATCTTTATTAAGTGACTTCTGTGTACGTGGCAGACAGTTAGGCCAGGCGCTCTGGGCTCATAAGTTATTCGTCTTTCAAAACAAAGTCGGTATGTTTTCTTAGCAGGTGAAGGTCATAAGGTTAAGGAATTTCTTCAGTCATACAACAGTCCAAGTGGATAAAACTCCTGAGCCGTTTTTTCTACTGGACTATTCTTAAGGTTGTTTTTTTTTTTTTGTTTTCACTTCCTCTCCCACAGCATGTGACAGATGACCGTCAGTGTGTGTGTGTGGCTGCCTTGGAGGGGTACTGGAAGTTAGGGGGAAACCCTACCTGGAACCCACCTCGTTCATGTCTACTCAAGGAAGCGTATTTGAGCCTATGCAGGTGATGCCATTTCAGAGAGGTAATCTTGATGGTGTCCTAACAAAAATGCCAGCTATCATTTATTTGAGTTCTTACTCTGGCCCAGGCAAGTAGCTCTCTTATAAGGTTCTCTCTTTTAATCTTCACACCAGGCCAGTAAGGGACCAAAACTAGGCTTAGAAGCTAACAGGAGGCAAAGCAAAGTTTTAAATCCATATTACTAATTCTAGTGTGTCACTCTTCACCATTGCTCAATACTGCAGAATATATATATGATTATATATAAAGAGATATGATATGTATGATATATATTGGTATATAAATAACAGTGGCCAGGCACTTCCTACATATGTAATAAATATGTGCTATATACATGAAAAAAAATCACATAAAATATAAGCCGCTCTCATCCTTTGATACTGTAACTGTTAATACAATATTTGCAGGAGTTTTGGTAATTAACACCAATGCACATTTGTGTCCTGAAACTGGAGGTGAGACATTTTTCCTTCGTCGGTTTACCTTCTTTCTAGGGTAAGTGTCTGTAATTTGCTGGCAGAGAAGAAGAAAGCTGGGCCCCAAGACAGCAATTGAGACTGTGTCACGAGGAATTTCTGTCTTACTCACACAGGTTACGTTTAAGAACCTGTACATGTCTGGCTTCAGAGCAATGGCATAAATGTGATGTGGTTCTTTGCTCTGAGAAAACTTATTTTCCAGGATGAAAGAGAAAGACAAATAAGCAAAAAGCTCTACTGTGCTTTATCAAGGGTTCTTTTTTTATTAATTGGATTTAATTAAATTTGAATTTAATTAATTAGCATAGAGTGTATTATTAGTTCAGAGGTGGAGGTCAGTGATTCATTAGTTTTATAGAACACCCAGTGCTGATTACATCACGCGCCCTCCTGATGCCCGTCACCCAGTGACCCCAGCCCCGCATCCCCCTCCCCTCCTGCAATCCTTGCTTTGTTTCTACTGTGTTTCTTCGAAGGTTCTTAAGAGAGGGTCCAGAACCACCTCAGGAGAGGCAGTGCAGTGACACAAACTAGTGATTAGAATAGGGATCAAGATGAAAACTTGAATTACCAAGAGGATAGCCGGGTATAGTAAATAAAAATGAAGTGATGCTGAGTAAAATTTGAATGTCACAACAATGAACAAGTTTTTTTTTAGTATAAGTATATCCCAAACATAGCATAAGACATGCTTCACCTAAAAAATAACCATCGTTTATCCGAAACGTAAATTTAACTGGCATCCCATGTTGCACGTATCAACCCTACGTATGGTAAACTAGAAGCCAGTTAAATTGATTTATAAGCCTGATAGTGATTTACTTATCTAATTTATACTCTGATGTCCTCACATTTATTAGTGGGTTTTTTTTTTTTTTGTGTGTTGTTTGTGTTGTTTTTAAGGACTGCATGCATCATTATAACAAGGGTCTGGTACAAGTTTGTAGGAATGTGGAGATAATCCTGTGTATTCTTAATTGAGAAGTCTTACTTGAGATACTGAGAATAATTGTACAACTTTCCTTCAGCCAAAAGCAAAAGATCTGATTTCCCGAGGTAATATTGTGTATCATCTCTTCTATGAAACTTTGGGGGAAAGTTACAACCCAGCGAATTTGAAATCCCTTTCCAGCCCAGAGACTGATACAGCAAAACAAAGTGGCAGTGGAGGCAGGATTTCTTAGTCACCTTTGAGAATATTACCCCAATGCTTCTTTGAATAGACCGAGCTTCATAATTTTCTCTCTGAAGTTTTATACTGCCTCATGTTTCACTAAGCCCTTTTTTATAGAGGGCATAATTAAGGAGGTAATAATGGTTAAGTGACTTGTCTGAGATCACACTTTGAGTCCCTGGCTGAGCCAAGAACAGAAGTCACGGTTTTGAGTTTTCCACCCCTGCCTGCTCCTAGGGCCCTGTCATCTGGTTTGCCCCAGCTTTAAAATGCACACAACTGGCAACAGAGGACACCGGCATCTCCCATGATGGAAGAGACGGAGCCTTGAATGCTGTAGGTCGAATGCAAGTCAGCTCTGAACTTAAGCATCACGCTGGAGCGAAATGGACCCCACAACCTCCTTGGGGACTCAGTCACCCTGGAAGGACACACATTCCCTTGTCTGTGAGAGGGTACACCAATGCCTCCAGTCCAAGTTGAAGAAAAAGGAATTCCTGGCATTTCTGTAATACTCTACTTGAAGATAAATGTTTACTTGGAAAATTGACCTTTTTAGTATCCTCTTGTCTATAAACCTGACTTTAAAGGAAACTCGAAGTTGGATGGGCTAATAGGAGTGAACTTGAAAAGTAAACACATGCTTTTATGTGGTTTTCAGTTTCCTTGCTGAGTCAGTTCTTTCCCTCACCCCAGAGCTTGTGCGGGTGACACACGTGATAATACCACGGGTGTGCAAATCGGGATACCTCTCTTTTAAATGTGTGTGTCCTCATTTTCTTCCCCGGGAAATCAATTACACAATACTGCCAATAGTTACTTTTAAATAATTTTAGAAGAACAGTTTCTGACATCTCGTTCCACGTGGCTACCTCCGATGCGTAATTTGTTCATCTTTTTTCTTCCCCTGTAGTTGTTCCCAAATCTACTTGTCTCTTTCATAGCTTCCAAAGAGAATCCTGTCTAGGCTCTGGAGAGAGATCACCTATCTGTTTTACTCCTCTCCATGAGTGGATCACATGAGTGATCCATGTGGGATCACTCATGTCAAAGGAACAAACTAGCCACTGTTTTAAAAGCCTCCCTCTGACTTTTGTCACCTGAGATCACACACAATAATTTCGTTCGAGTCAGTCTGCCGTGGGCTGGCCATGAGGAGGGACAGGCAGGTGCTAGGGCTAATTGAAAGAAAAAGGAAAATAAAACAGTACAGTATGTTCCTTTCCAAATGTCCCATAGATTTTTCTCTACACTTATTGCCTTTTCTAATACACAATGAAAAAAGATGTATAAAAAGTTTAACATTGGGAGGTGGGGAGTGCTAATGGTTGCTGCCGAAGTATGAACTGATGTTTGTAAAGTATATTAAACCATGGCAGGGACCTGGAGGAGTAGAAGTAATGTACTGATGAAAGCCTTCTGGGCCACATGCTTCTCGAAGATTCCCAGTGACAGCAGACAAGACCTTACATATTCCGTGCCAGCCAGATTCCCTTAATTCTCTTTCCCTTCCTGGGGTCACCAGGTTGAGACTGCAGCCCAGTGTGTAGACATGGTCCCCACAAGCAGGAGGGAAATGGTAAGCAAAGCCATCAGCCAGTGTGAAGTTGGCCAAGTCTGGAAGCAGTAGCTTCTGCCCCGTGTCAAGACGAGGGGAAGTAAGCGAATGAAGGAAAAAGCTCTTCTCTGGACTTTGTGTCCTGTAGTCACAGGTAAACCAGTCAGGCTAGTTAGTGCTGTGAGCATAAGCGGTCTGGGGCCTCAGGAACTTTTCTGCTCACTTTGGTGCTCGTATTTCATTGCTTTTCTTTAGGACCTCATAGGAAGGCAGGTGACTTGGGCACCCGGGGGCACTTTAATCTAAGAGGGAGGTGGAGGAAAATGTCTGAGCCTTCCACCTCATTTTCCCTGACTATGGAGATTGGGTTTACCCCCAGGATTTGAGATTTGGGACATTCTCAAGCCATGTTTCACAGAACCGAATCTCGTTGTTCCTACTTGGCACTTTGGACTCTGAGAATGCTGGAGAAGACTTTTGATCACTTAAATGTACCCTTTCTTTCATGCCATTTTTTTTTTCTCTCCGTATATACTCTTTTTAACCACTGTGGAGAGTGCTTGTGACAGATACGCACCTTGTTGGTAAACTTTTTTTTTTTTTTTTTTTTTGAGACAGAGAGGAAAGAAAGCATGTGGGTGAGCTGGGTAGGGAGGTAGGGAGGGGCAGAGGGAGAGAATGTTAAGCAGTTCCGTGCTGAGCACGGAGCCCAATGCCAGGCTCTATTTCACCACCCCGAGATTGTAACCTAAACTGAAATCAAGAGTTTTTCACTTAACTGACCGAGCCACCCAGGAGCCCCTTGTTGGTGCACATTTCTAATGAGACATTCCATTGTAGTACAAAAGAGCTGTGCCTGGAATTATGTACGTATATTATATAAATAGATAATCATGTATGTGTATATATACACACACATAATCCCAAATATGTGCATAAATATGTATTATATGTATTATATATTGTATATATATAAAATACATGAACACTTTTGCTATGTATGTAAAAATTCACTTTGTTCTCTATAAAACAAATACATACTTTTGCTAATTAATAATTAATATGTTATATATAAAGTATGCCAGAATTTATTTCTATGTCATGAAGAATCTGACTCTTTCAGACTCAACCTCAATTCAGATGTGGATTAATTATAGAAAATATAATCTGTCCGTAATTAGATATCTCTACCTTTATCTCACATTCATATTAGGTGATTTGGGAAGGGAAGGGAGAAAAATATAAAGCAATTCCATAAGGAAATCTCAGCGTTGATTTTTTTTTAACTTTTTTATTATGAAAGTAATATAGAAATTCTGGAAAAATATAAAATATGGAAAAGTATAAATGAGAAAATAAAAGCGTCATTATTCTACTACCTAAGGAAAATGTACATATATACATGAATATCTATACACACACACACACAGAGGTAAAGTTGAAGTCCTTGGCAGACCCTGGTGAGCAAGTACATTAAAATTGTTTGAATCTTTTATTTCTTTTTCAAATACCTCTAGACTACATACTCTAGCGTGGCCCACAATCCAAGTTCGGGCTAACAAAATGAGGGAGAGTGGAAGTCACAGAAGCCTCTTCCAGGACTGGCCCATGGCACAGCGCTGTGTGATCCTCCTCTCTTTCCTCCTGCTGTTGCTGGCTGGGCACTGCTGTCCAGAGTGGCCTGGAGCAGTAGCCTACTGAAGACGGCGGAATGTTTATCAAAAGGGGTCCCTAAAAGACTGTATGAAGGAAAGCTTCCTAAGAATGTGAATTTACGTGTTAAGTAGTAATTTTCTGGGTTTGGAAGTCTGGCAACATCAAGACGTTTTTATTATAGCAAAACATGTGGCTTTAATATAGGTCATAATTAATCATTGTTCATTTCTTTACGACTCCTTTCACATAAAAATGGATCTTGGATATTCTTCCCTGTCACCTTCGTTTCTTGGTTGTGGAAGTATTTCGTGTTTGTCTGATCTTAGATACCGCATATCCAGCTGAAGGCCTGCTGTTGATCACGCATATGGTTTCAGCTTTCTGCTATTGTCCCTCTCTGTTGGAGTCTATTTGTACACATCTCTGGTCATTTCGTAGGAAATACTCCTAGGTTTGGAATTGTTGCACCTGAGGCTTGAGACTTTTTGTAGCTTTTATGTATTTTCCCTTTATTTAGCTTCAGAAAAGTGATGCACATTTCATTCTGATAAGCCATACTTGCTAATACTAATTGGTGTTTATATTCCTCTGGGGGTTCATTGGTTGAATTCCAAAGGCTGGGGGTCACCAAACCACTGTCTGATTAATTTCTTATACAACTGGTGACATTTGAACGGTAAAATTGGACATACACAGAAAAGGAGATCTGTAAGTCACTTATTGGCAGAATTTGTGGGAACTTATAGTTCAGTATGTAGTACGTCCTCTGAAAAAAATTAGCAACTACATAGCTTCAATGGAAAGTTGTTTGCTATGACTGGATTTAACAAAGGTCTTTGTTCCCCTTCCTCTCTCACTCCCTTTAATCCTTGACCACCCCTTATCCTCTGGGGAAGTGGTCGTAAGACTTTCTTACACTGACAAGTACCTCATTTTCTCCACTGTGTCCTATTTATTTTAACTTATTTTTTTTTTCCTAAGAAAAAAGTTTATGTCCTACAATTATCATCCTTTGTGTTAAGTATTAAAATACGGTGAATAGCAATCAAATCCTTAAGAGACATGATCTCCCAACTCACATGGTACGTTTTTTCTGAGACTCTAACTCTCTCTGGTTTATCATAATAAAGAGGCTTACATATTAGAATTTTATAATTTCTAACTTTTCGGCTATGGGTATTAATGGGAAAAAACATAAAGTTGTATTTATTTCTATTCATGAATCATGTGTCTTATTTTTGATAGTGGGAAACAAAAATAAAGTACATAATAATAAAAAATGCAATAAGAAAACAAAAGAATAAGAATATGACAATAAAGAATAAGAAGAAAATAAAATAATAGATGCCCACAGATGCTTTTTTTCTTTTTCCCTTTTAAAAATGTGTTGCTCTCAGATTACATAACAAAATAAAATATATAATGAAGTACTTTAGCCTCTTGTATTTTTAATAATTGAGGGCCCATCTTAAGAAGAATTCCTAAAGAACCCATAAGTTTCTAAAGCACTTGATATTCATTCGTGTTGAAATTTTCATATTAATATTTAGAAATATGATGCTAAATGTTCTGTGTGTCATATTAATATTTAAATGAGTCAAGAGGTTCTGTTTTTTGTAAATCTCATCAAGTATCATTTTATCTTGATTAAGTCTGCCAAATAATTCGCCATACTTCCTTAAGAACCAATTCACATGTTGTGTTTTTATTCAAAAAGCCTTTATATTGCAGTTAGGACTTTGGATCAATTTTGCCCAGAGCTAGATGTCAAAGATCAGCCCTTTTATTAGTCTGATGTGAATAAGGGTTATAATTATAATCTAATGTGATTGATTTATGTGTATGACTTTTCATAATTTATAATAGTCTTATTATTCCTTTGGATTTCACGTAACATGTTCAGTATAATTTTGAAATAGAAGAGGAATCTGTTGAAAGATTTCAGATAAAATTATATTCTTTTCTCAAACACATCTATCTATAGCTTTTGGGGTTCTGAAAAACAGTGAGTCTTCCCAGGACTGGGAATAATACAAATATTAAAATTCCAGCATTCACTGCACCAAACTTGTATATAAAAATCACCCACTAAAGTCCAGCTTGGTTGATTCTCTGAAAGACTGGATCAGTTTCAAGATGGAGAACTAAAATACATAAAAAATAAAACTAAAAATATTACATTCAAGCAATCACATTTCCATTAACTTACATTACTTTAAAATGAAAATAACATGGAGGGAAGTAATAGCGAGTAAGAGAAGAAAATAATCAGAATAAAAATACTTCAGCTTTGGGGCGCCTGGGTGGCTCAGTGGGGTGGGCCTCTGCCTTCCGCCCAGGTCATGATCTCAGGGTCCTGGGATCGAGCCCCGCATCGGGCTCTCTGCTCAGCAGGGAGCCTGCTTCCCTCTCTCTCTCTCTGCCTGCCTCTCTGCCTACTTGTGATCTCTGTCTGTCAAATAAGTAAGTAAAATCTTTAAAAAAAGTACTTTAGCTTTGTAATAATTAATAGCTTCTCTCAGAGCTTCCTAGTGGCCAGAAGAAGTAGAAAATCAGAGGTCCTCTGGCTTCCCTCTTCTCATAAAAGGAAGGATATTAATTAGTCAGGAGAGGCAATTCTGTGTCTAATCTGAGTTTTCCCACATGTCTTTTATAAGGAACATTGGATGTCATGGTAAAGGCTGTCTTCAAAAGCAGTTAAAAAAAAAAAAAGCGGTGATATTCTGCCTATGCCTGTATGTTCTAGCCATCTTTTATAAAAGCTGGAGCAGGCAGTGTTTGGCTTCATGAAGGTGTGAAGGGACTTTATCTGCCAAACTGTCAGCACCTAAAAGAGTGACTGACATCCTTGAGCACCTGCGAAGTGTAGCCTCTATGTTGTAAGCACGAGAGAACACAGTCTGAAGGAGACACCTGCTCTCAGCCCCAGCCCTGCTCCTGGGGAGCTGTGTGACCAGAGCAAGCTACTCGCCAACATCCCTGCATGGGAGCAACTCGCCTGCCGCGTGTCTCATGTATATTAAGTGCATCGGGACCATTCAGTTATTATTGTATTCATATATAATAAGTATTGCCAATAGGTTTTTCAAAAGCAGAGTTATTCTCTGTCATCAAAAGTATTCAAATAAAGGATGATCCATGACCAGCCAGACAGTGCTGTCTCTTGTTTTCCTCTCACGGTTGGCAATCATAACATGTTTTGAAGAATCACATTCTATTGCATCAAAGTCATTGTGAAAAAGATTTTCAGTAGGAGAGCAACATTTGTAATGCTTGTCACATCTTATTCCAATAGAATGTAAAAAATAAATAAAAGGGAGAGAAGCTGCATTTAAACACACAATGATGTACTTTTTAAAGGCAAAATAGAAGATTCACGGTTGTAGGCAGGTTGTCGAGGAATAATGACCTCTTTATAGTATGCCTCATTGTGTCACAAGCCAAAAGGCCAAATGACAGCCGTAATAAAGTCTGGGGATATAACGTGTCACTTCTATCACTCCTGTTTACCCAGAACTGTCCTCTGGTTTAGACTCATTACTTACATCTCGGAAATCCTGGAGCCAGAACAAAATTCTCCTGCCATCCCTCAACCACATCACTACAATCAGCTTGCCATCCATTTGCTCAGGACATGGACGAGGATCTAAGGCAAAATGTTCTGTCCTTTGGGCATCAGCTAATTCACCTGCATTTGAAGTAAAAACCTGTTCTCTGCTTCTCAGGTGTGCTCTGTCGATCAAGCAAGACCTGCCTCAGTGACAATGGAATGACATCATGATAGAAGAGGGTAGGGTGAGAACATCTCTGCTCACCCACTTTGAACGGTTACTAGCTGGGTCAAGTCCCTCATTTAATCCCCTTGGAGATGAGTTTCATTCTCTTTGTGACGTGACCGATTATTATCCATCCCACAGAGTTATGCCCTGATATTCAACATATGCTGATATTGTGTCAAGTACTGATTTATATACTTAAATAATGATGTATTAGAAATTGACCTTGGGGTTCCTGGGCAGCTCAATGGGTTAAAGCCTCTGCTTTTGGCTCAGGTCATGATCTCAGGGTCCTGGGATCAAGCCCCGCATCGGCTTCTCTGCTCAGCAGGGAGCCTGCTTCCTCCTCCCTCTCTCTCTCTCTGCCTGACTCTGCCTACTTGTGATCTCTGTCTGTCAAATAAATAAATAAAATCTTTTAAAAAGTTAAAAAAAAAGAAATTGACCTTGAAGAAGACATCATCATCTTCATTGCAAAAGCTTATACTTTTTTTTTTTTTTTCTGCAGTTATAAGGTATGTGGCTCTGTTCTCACATGGATTGGCTCATTCTGTCCTCACATATTTCTACCTAATAACACCATTTTACAGATGGAGAACTCAAGGCTCAAAGAGCTAAAGTGTTTGCATATTTTTCACACAAACCCAGTTTGCCTTATTATGAAATCTTATTCTCATATCCCCAGTGTTCTCTAAAGGTTTTGGGGTGAGATGCTCCTAGGGGCCAGCGAGTGTAGACAGGGATATCCATGTATAGGACGTGGATCCCTTTCCTGTTTTATATAATTACGTGAACAGATGGGAAAGGCTAATGACTTTTCGTCCCAGTTGCATTAAACAAGATTAAAGATGCTGACAAAGACTTAAGATCTGTGCTGAGGACTTCAAATCTCATTACCCATATCCCAAGCCACTGTCTTTGTCTTGACATCATTCCTCTGGTCTGTACTGTGGGTTGTGTGTGTCCGCGTGTACGTGTAGGTGTGTGCACTGCTGTCTGGTCTCCCAATGATGCTACAGACACTTGAGGTCAGCTCCCAGAAAGTTTTGGGTTCCTCTTTATAGGACCCTAGACTTGACTGCTGTCTTTGGGTCTGCAGCTTGCCCTTTTAGGACCTGCTACTTAATTAACTGTTGATAGACCATCTGCGCTGTTCAGAGTTCCACATGGCATCTGCCGCGACTCACCTTGGAATCTTAATGTTTAGAGATATTTGTCTACTCAACAGCAAGGTTTTCAAGTAAACAGCAAGATCTGTACATGAGCCATTAGAGGATTGTATGGAAAAAAATAGCTGCATTTGATTAGTTTCAGTTTAAGAATTGGGAAATCAAAAAATGTATAGGTTAATATAACTTAGAATTCTGTTTGTCATATAATCTTTCGACACAGATTCTAGAGACAGCACTGCATTCAGGTTCCCCTCCCCCTACACTGCTTTCTATTCAGTCTTATTGCTTTAATGCTGTTCAACTTCAAGTTCTGGCAATTGAGGAGAATAAGATATGCGGGCATGTTGCAAATATGTTTACTACATTTTCAATATTACTGAAAAGATATTCATGAAAAACACATTGTTTTGTATGTATTTTTCCTAAATGGGTTGAGTGATGTATTCCATTTGCACACCAAGGGTTCTTTGTAACAGAAGTCACATCCCAAAAGTGCTTGCCATTGCCATCACTGTGTAGAGTGTATATATCATATATTTCTTCATGAATAAGTCTTCAGTCTGCTAGCTGTGAGCTAGTAACTGAGAATAAACTGTCTCAAACTGGCAAGTATATAACAAATTAAAAACAAATATATGTATATACACACACATACACACACACAGTGTGTTCCAGATTAAATCATACTGTGGGTCTTGTCTGTTTGTGTGAGTGGTTTTAAGAAATTGTAAATAAGAAATGTCTGTTCATGTCCTCTGCCCATTTATTGAGTGGATTATTTGTTCTTTGGGTGTTGAGTTTGCTAAGTTCTTTATAGATTTTGGACACTAGTCCTTTATCTGATATGTCGTTTGCAAATATCTTCTCCCATTCTGTCAGTTGTCTTTTGGTTTTGTTAACTGTTTCCTTTGCTGTGCAAAAGCTTTTGATCTTGATGAAATCCCAATAGTTCATTTTTGCCTTGCTTCCTTTGCCTTTGGCGATGTTCCTAGGAAGATGTTGCTGCGGCTGAGGTCGAAGAGGTTGCTGCCTGTGTTCTCCTCAAGGATTTTGATGGATTCCTTTCTCACATTGAGGTCCTTCATCCATTTTGAGTCTATTTTCATGTGTGGTGTAAGGAAATGGTTCAACTTCATTTTCTGCATATGGCTGTCCAATTTTCCCAACACCATTTATTGAAGAGGCTGTCTTTTTTCCATTGGACATTCTTTTCTGCTTTGTCGAAAATTAGTTGACCATAGAGTTGAGGGTCTATTTCTGGGCTTTCTATTCTGTTCCATTGATCTATGTGTCTGTTTTTGTGCCAGTACCATGCTGTCTTGATGACATCCAGATGGCCAACAGACACATGAAAAAGTGTTCCATATCACTCGGCATCAGGGAAATACAAATCAAAACCACAATTAGATATCACCTCACACCACTCAGAATGGCTAAAATTAACAAGTCAGGAAATGACAAATGCTGGCAAGGATGCGGAGAAAGGGAAACCCTCCTACACTGTTGGTGGGAATGCAAGCTGGTGCAACCACTCTGGAAAACAACATGGAGGTTCCTCAAAATGTTGAAAATAGAACTACCCTATGACCCAGCAATTGCACTACTGGGTATTTACCCTAAAGATACAAACGCAGTGATCCGAAGGGGCACGTGCACCCGAATGTTTATAGCAGCAATGTCCACAATAGCCAAACTATGGAAAGAACCTAGATGTCCATCAACAGATGAATGGATCAAGAAGATGTGGTATATATACACAATGGAATACTATGCAGCCATCAAAAGAAATTAAATCTTGCCATTTGCAAAGACGTGGATGGAACTAGAGCGTATCATGCTTAGCGAAATAAGTCAAACGGAGAAAGACAACTATCATATGATCTCCCTGATATGAGGAAGTGGTGATGCAACATGGGGGCTTGAGGGGGTAGGAGAAGAATAAATGAAACAAGATGGGATTGGGAGGGAGACAAACCATAAGTGACTCTTAATCTCACAAAACAAACTGAGGGTTGCTGGGGGGAGGGAGGTTGGGAGAAGGGGGGTAGGGTTATGGACATTGGGGAGGGCATGTGCTTTGGTGAGTGCTGTGAAGTGTGTAAACCTGGAGATTCACAGACCTGTACCCCTGGGGATAAAATATATTATATGTTTATAAAAAAATAAAAAATTAAATTAGTGTTGCTTGTAAAAAAAAAAAGACATTGTAAATAAGAAATTATATAAATCTTTAGCTTTCCTATGGAAAAGCTTTTCTATATAATAATATCTAAGCAATTTGTTTCTTAATTCCTTAAAGCCAGTACATTAGGAACATTATTCCTAATAAAAATAGACCGTGACATTTATCTATTTTCTTTTTGGAGAAAGAAGATATAAACTCAATCTGTAAAGTATAAATAGCCTAATTTAGAATTATTCAATCATGGTTGAATAGCCATTGAAAAAGAATTTTAAAAACTTTTTCAAGATTTTAATGACACTAGAAACTGATCATAAAGATGTATAATTATAGTATTCAAAGTTCTGTATTACTTTCATCACTTTCTTCCAAAAATAGATTTTTACTCTTTGTCTTATTGTCCCTAGTATCGTGCTAGGTAACTCTGAAAATCATTGAGGACATAACTACCATTATCGCCACAGCCCACGTGGTGAGAGACAGGAAGTTACCCAACCATAATTCATCACTCTTGACAAACAACATGTCAGCTGAACAGAAGGAAAGTGGGAAGAAATACAGCAGGACAGCGAGGATGACTGTGACAAGGACAGCAGTGATGATTACCAAATCAACAACCAAAAAGGAAGGTATCATTCTGAAAGAAATGTGGTGCTTAGGAAATTGCTATGTGATAGTAAAGAAAACTCGAATCTAACAAGTTTGGTTTTTTTTTTTTAAAGATGAAAGAGTTATTTTTTTTTTTTCTGAGTCTAGTTAGCATACTTCAACTTTGACCTGACAGAACTTGTAGGTTTTTAGACATACTTAGCCAATCAGCCACAATTTCGATGAATTATGACAAGAGCTTTTGATCAGCATTATTAGAGGGCAAGATGCTTCCCTTGCTGCTTTGGGAAGTTTCTGAGTTCAGTTAGATGCTCTCTGACCATACACATGCACACCTACACCCTAGTCTTTTTATTTACTATTGGAAGTGGATTTTCCAAACAAGTTTTCATTAATTTTTCTTAGCTGTCTCTGAACTTCTTATAATTTTAAAAGCAGAATTAAAAGTGAACATGAACTTCATGTTATAGAGTAGACAAGTTGTACTGTAATTCTGAAACAAAAATAAATCTTAAAAACAATGCACTATCTTCGTATAGCTAACACATGGGGGGGATTTCTTTAAGTAGCATTACCAAATGCTAGAATTGTTGAGCCTTTTTTTTTCTTACTAGTTTTCAGAAAATAAATTTAAAATAGTGAAAAATATATGAGCAGTACAAAGGTTTGCTATTTTTGGTATTCTTCTTCCTTCATAGAACATTCCTTTTAAAAAATTATTTTTGGTTTTTCATTTACTTGCAGACATAGTTGGGGAAAGAGACATTACAGACACTGGAAAAGAAAATTTAAGAGTTTAAATTATCTGGGATGGGCACTAAAGGGAGGGACCCAGGATCAAGCACTTACTTTCCCTTCGGGGTCCATCAGACCTGGGTTTGAATTCCAGCTCTTCTGTTTGTAACCGTGATTCCCTGGAGTAATTCAATTAACTTGTGTTTGGTGAGTCTGAAATGACAGTAAATATGGCTCCTTTATCCAGCAGAGATGTTACCACATTCTTTATTTTACTGGGATTGGGTTTCTCTTCTCTCTCTCTCTCTTTTTTTTTTTTTTTTAAAGAAAATGTTCATGCTTTTTTTTTTTTTTTTTCCCCCTATAATATGGCATTGAAAAATTGGAACAAATCCCTGTCTGGGAAGTGAGGCTGATGCTTTCTAATTCACGTTTTTGGGTTACTGAGCATCTGGTCAGTGGATTAAAACAAAACAAACAAAAGACAACCTTTTGCATTACTTAAGTCTTTTCTGAGGTGGGTGTGGAACGACACAAACTTCTGTTGGAGGCAAGCGATCCAGCATCCAAACATCACGCAGGACATCTGGAGTAGCTGCGAGCGGTGTCCGCTCCCACCACTGCCTGGCTTCTTCGTGGCTGGTATGCCGAGCATCTGGACACTTGTAAATAGTGTTGGGAAGAGGAGGAGGATGAAACAGCAAGAATGCTAGGCTGGGAGGAGGAGGTCAGCCAAAGTTGTGCAGGGGAAGCCCAAACATGCCATTGGTGCAAACCCATGCACCACTGATGTTCTTAGTGGGAACATCTGGTGGAAGCCCATGATGGCGTCTTCACCGCCTTGAGCTGGATGGTTAACCTGTTGGTACAACTGGTGAAACTCCGGCAGGCTAGGTGAGGCCCCACGGGAAGGGCCTGGAGATTCCCCATCCAGGTGGTCTGGCACAGAGGAGAAAGGCTGGGCCCCTGCACAGTATGGGAGGAGAGGCATCTGGCTGTCCCTCTTTTGGTACCCGCCTCCCCCATAGGCCTAGCTCTGTGCAGCTTTTGTGGGATGGGGCCCAGGGATGCACAGCAGAGGCTCCAGGTGCTCAAGCAAAGTTCCTTCCCTCCAGCCCCGTGCCCCATGCTCTAGTCCCGCACCCACCCAGGGGTTGGCATAGATTGGGTATTTTACTACCTGCTATGTATTGCACAAAATGTCTACTGAAACTGGTGATAGGACATCATGACTTGAAATGACAATAGAACGTGGTTTTTGGTAGAATATACAGCAAAGCTGTGGTGGAAATTATCAAAGCAATGACCTGATTCCACTCAGTAACTTCTAGATGTACCCCAAAGGAGAAACTCGGAAGATGTTAAGAAGCTGAGTTACCCAGGGGTGCCTGGATGGCTCAGTGGTTAAGGATCTGCTTTCGGTTCAGGTCATGGTCCCAGTCTCCCTGTTCAGTGGGAAATCTGCTTCTCCCTGAGCCTCTGACCCTTTCTCCCACTTCAAGCCCCTTCCTGCCCCTCTCTGATGCTCCCTGCCTGTCCTCCTTTTCTCTCTCTCAAATACACACACACACACACACACACACACATATACACAAAGGTGAGTTAGCCCTTGACTCTAGGTGACTCGTGTTAATCTCCTCGTGTTCTAGATAGGATTATCACATATTCTGTTAATTTCCCTTTAGTAGAAAACAACATCTATGGTTATCAGGGAAGCTCCCTGTGTTAACTGAAGAAAGTTCAAAATGTGGGGGAATGATCATTGGCAGAATCCCCTGTCTTTAGGGGGAAAAGGGTCTGACTAAGTCCTGAAGAGAAACATTTTAAAGAGGAAAGGCAAATGGCTATAGCACTAAGAAGTGAGAACTGAAATTAGAAATGAAGAGAAATGAAAAGCTTCCTTATTTCCACAGTAGGAGGTAGACTCTGTTCTTCCTTTGGCGTCTTATCCTCTTGGCTCTTCCCTTTGGATTGCATTGTTCTGCTCAGGTCTCCCTCGGAAGTCGATATGTTTGGTAAACTAAAAGGATGAAGTTCTCCTCCCCTTGAGAATTGTGGCCTAATATTTTCCCCACCTCTACCAGAAGGTAAGTGGATACCAAGGTAACAGGCAGAAAGATGGAGATTTGGGGTCAAATACCCTTTTTGCGCCTACTTTCTAGTTCCCTGGGATTGGTCCTTCAACATTAGAGAAGTGCTTCTCCAACTGAGTGGGTTATATGACATAGCGTGTGGGTATCCTCAAAGCCATGTGATCAACATGCTACATTTTCCTGAAGGATTTGGAGGTGAGGGACAACCATTTTTATCACAATGAATATGGACACTTTATGACAAAATATTGGAAACGCACGTAAATGTTCAGGATAAAAACAAGGCTCCAAGAGAACATTGTATGTTTAGTGTGATGCATTAGACTGTGATTGGGGGTGATGGGGATGGTGTTGGGGAGGTTTTGTGGAGAGGGGATGAGGAAAATGCTTGAAAGTCCCATATTAACAAATTGTACATAATTGTTTATAGTGTGCCTTTTAAACTGTATCTGTTGGGAGCCCCAATCATTGTCACAGCCAAGACAGAAACATTCTTCCTGGTCACCAACATCATGACCAAATGTTATGTATGCAGTGATGCTTTGTAAAGTATAAATCACAGAACAGATAGAAGGTTTTCTTTTTTCAGATTTATTTATTTGAGAGAGAGAAAGAGTGTGTGTGTGAACATGGGGGGAGGATGGAGGGAGAGGGAGAGAGAAACTTAAGCAGACTTCCTGCAGAGCCTGATACTAGGCTCAATCTCATCCCCCTGACATCCTGACATGAGATGAAACCAACCGTCTGATGCTTAACTGACATCACAACTCAGACACCCCAAAGTTGTTGGGTCTTTTTGTTTTTTGTTTTTTGTTTTTTTTTAGATTTTATTTATTTATTTGTCAGAGAGAGAGAGAGAGCAAGCACAGGCGGACAGAATGGCAGGCAGAGTCAGAGGAAGAAGCAGGCTCCCTGCAGAGCAGGGAGCCCGATATGGGACTGGATCCCAGGACGCCGGGATCACGACCCGAGCCGAAGGCAGCTGCTCAACCAACTGAGCCACCCATGTCTCATCTTTTGGTGCTTAATTTGAAGCATTCTGGATTGGTTGGTTTATCTTTGTTAGAGAGAGCACTCTCTAATTGAATATTTCTTTTAGGAGACCTGTGAAGGTGTGTACATACCTATGTGTGTTCGTATAGTTAGAATTTTTTTCTAAGAAAATTAGTTCTTTCCCCTTTGTTGTGCATCCTCCGATTAAGCTGTAGCATGTGAATGGGTGTCTAGGGCTCATACGTAATGGCATTACAGTGCTGATAACAATTTACTCTCCCCATGGTAGAGCCACAATTGTTTGGATTAGTTTGTTTGTTTTCATCTGCTAATACTACTCCACGAAAATTTTTATGAAATTTGTGGACATAGAAAACTGGGAGAGCTTCATTTGACAAACAGATGTCTGAACTGCGTTTCTCTGCTCCTGCAATGTTTATAATGCCTTAAATGTTTACACATGCATAAGGTACAGGAAATTCTCAAAACGGTAAGAATTTGTTTAGGCTGATCTAATTGGTTTATTGGCTTAGCGACAAGAGTTTTTGAAGAGCACATGTGGAACATCTTAAGGATTATTATTCTTTTTAAGTCTCCAGGAAAATGGAGGCAGTCGTGTGTTTGACGAGTACCTCCCTCAGCTAAACAAGCACCGGTGTGCAAACGTTGCTGTCTAAGAATATGGCGCGTGTGAAGGATTAACGTCCATCTCTTACCGCTGAGTATCTCCACGTAGGCTCAACTCACCGCGTTCATCACATTACTTGCCACCTCATGACTTCTGAGTCTCTTTTGGTCTTCCACCTTTCCTGACGCATCAGACAAATCTTCTTTAAAGTAAACACCATTTGTCTCCTGTCATGCCTTAGCCTTCGAACCTGCGTGAGCCTCTGTTCCTGATAATTTCAAGACCAAACTGTTCTGCCTATATTTTTCAATATTTAAAGTGTAAACGACAAATCTGTTGTCTTTGTATATTTATTATTTACACTCCTATTGTTGGACCTATGGTTAAAGACAGTGTTTTTATTTTCTTTCACTATAAATAAAACCATAGTTGCCACTTAAAATTATTATTAATGCACATAACATTTACAGGTGTGGGGTCTTCCCTAATACATACCAGGTCTATAAATTTATATAAAATATATGTAAATTATACATATATATACACACAATTCAATTATGAAATTTCTTGTAACTGATAAACAGTCATGAACTACAAGAGTATGACTTTAAACAGGGCATGAGAAAGATTGATAATGAAAGTGTGAAGCTGAGCTGAATAAATGGTTTGTTAAATGTGCTTACCTGGTGGCAGGTGTGGCCATTAGTTTTCTGTGTATTCACTATAATCATTTCCTTGATTTATGTGTAGAATGTGTTATTGGAAACTCTCGCTAGGATATTTGACCTCTCAGAGGTTGTAGAATGTTTTTTAGCTGTCAATATCTGGAATGTAAATTAGAAACTCATAAAATTAAACCATATAAATGCTTTTGGTTTCCAAAAAGTTGAATTTTTGTTAATTTAATTTAATTTTTTTTTAGTTTTTGAGGTTGGTTTCCTGGTACTTACACTTTTTCTTATCCTTTATTCCAGTGAATGTAAGGGATGGAATAAACATAAGAGAGTTAGATCAGTAGAAACATTATCTTAAATAAAACCATTTATTTCTTACTCATGTAGTAGCTTTCCATAAATTTTAAGTGCTAAGTTCTTTCAAAAAAACCTCAAAATACTAAAATTTAGGAAATGCGAATTGGAGATGATGTTGTCATCATCATAATTTCTGCTGTTAAAGGAAAATTGCATCAAAGTAGGAAAATAATTATATTTTGATACATTCAATGCTCACAATCATGGTAGATATATATAACCCTATATATAGATACATATATATATATATATATATATGACTCTATATACAGATATATACATATATAGATATATATATTTGGTCATTTGCAGCTGTGAGAGGGGATATTTGTTCTTTAAAAACTTCAAAAACACACAAAGTCTATTGGTGACTCAGTTAAGATATCTACAAATGCACATATGTAGCACGTATCAGGCACCGCATTATTTAACGGGTTTGAAAATTCAATGTTCACACTAAACTGTGTAGGTGTTAACAGTTTAGTTGATACTTTTAATTCATTTGGCCAGTATGTATCCTCTTCATGGCTCTTTCACAGAATAATTTTTTTTTTCTAATTTAAACACAAGTACATTTTCGTTGTTTATCATTTGTGGAGTATATATAGAGTTTTTCAAATAGCACATTAGAGAGTCTACAATGTGGTGTCTTTTTCTCAATATTTAGAAATATTTATATACAGAGCAGAAAGCATAACAAAACCAAAGATACCCCCACTATTATGTAAACTTGATAAGAAAACAGGCTTTTCCATTTTGTTTATATCTCGCAACTTATAAAGGGCATTGGCATACAGTAGGTACTTGATAGGTATCTGTTGAAGGGGAAGGAAAGGTATGATATCCTCCACTGTATGAAATAGTTGGGGTTAGATGGGCTGTTCTTAGTGTTGGTACCTGAGGATGCCTTATTGAGGGACCCCATGGAGCTTAGCAAAAACCATCTCTTTCAGACCCCAGTGTTTCCAAGTTGAACTGCAGTACCAGTGCTTACACTGACTCTCTGATACGGGCAAGATACTTAACTTTCTAAAGCCCAAGGTGCCTCCTTTATGAAATCAGGATAATGCTCTTAATTTTAGGGTGTTGAATTAAATGAGTAATGTATATAACTTGCCTAGAATAGTCCCTGGGCTGACATAGACTCTCAATAAATCTTGTTAGCATTCCTTTAATTCCAGAAGCAACATGGGTACCTCATTGTGATGTCATACTTCAGTCTGTTACTCTCGTTTCCTGCTGGGTGTGTCTGACCATTCTTCCCTGCTTTGATCTGGTCTGTGACCACTCTGTGAAGTGATCTAATGAACTGGCACTGCACTCAAGTACTAGTAAGCAGACAATGTTTTACTACTCAAAACACAACTAATTATTTTTAAAGGAAATTGTTGAGGATTTCAAAGTCTTACCACATTGAAACAAAGGTGTAATGAAAAACTTCTAGAAATAGTACCAAGACAATGAGCAAGATCCTTTCAACTAGGAGCTTGACGTTCCAAACAACATAATACCATTTAATGGAATTACTTGTGCCCTATGTGACCCATGATTGGGATAAATGTTCTCAAATATTCTAGGATAAAAAAAATTTTTTTTTCTCCTCACTAAAACCTTGACAATGAACTTGAGACTTGTAAGAATCTGAGTAGATAAGAAGGTAGACTTCTGGAGTAGCACTGGCAGGCTTTTCTCTCTTCGGAATATCCCTTACATCATGGAGAAAGGAAAAGCAAGAAACAAATGTATGACTATAATACTTGCTTTTGGAAAGTTCTAGTTATGGCTTTGAGCACAGCTAGTAGAATATGACTACTGGTTAAGAGCTAGTAGAATATGGCTACTGGTTAAGAAAACCGGGTAATATCAGATTGTGACTTTCCACTGAATCTGTCTTTTGTCATTAAATACTAGATGGTCTGTGGAACAGGTGAAGGATTTCTAAGAGATGATAGAATGGATATGTGAGAACACAGTTAGAAGAGACAAAAACTTGCCTTCCGAGATAACAACCATATCAGATCAAAGGCTTTTCCCATGCAGAGAATTTGGGAATCTACATGTTGTAAATCTTAGCTAATGACTGACCATGAGTACATAAAAGATATTTTAATAATGACAAAATTAGGATAATAAGGCCATGTATTTCACAGAATTACTCTGAGTATCAATTAAGCTAATTAAGTTAAATAACACAGACCACGAAGTCTCTATCCCAGTCTGTCTCAATATTAAGAGCATTGTATGACCCAGTTCCAAGTTCTACTATCTAAGATGGGATTTATGTCCAGGATCTTAACTTGGGGCATGCGGTTAAAGGAGGCCTCTACTGTATCTTGGCACCTCAGTGGATCTCCTATTCCTGGGGAAGATACAAGAAAGTTGTTCGTAGAGTAAAAATGATCAGCGGCTCACCAAAGCCACCAGCTAGCTGTTACCATTAAGCAATTAAATGTGTATTTACTGCCCACATTGTCTGAGATTCTTCAGGAGGCCCTGAGACATAAGGAGGAACCAAAAAGGACACATACAGTTTTTGGAAATAATCAGCTATAAAAGAAACTGTTAAAAGAGCTATACAAAAGAAATACATAGAATGCTTTCTGAGAACAGAGCAGAGAACATTAGCTTCTGCCCAGGAAAAGGAGTAGGGTCAGGAGCTGCTTTCACATTTCAAAAACAGTGAGTAAATGTTTCTACAAAGACAAAAGAGTAACAGTTTCAGGGGTCTGGTCCTTCAGGAAGGCTCAGGTAAGACACTGTTGTTATAGTGCAGCATATTTTGAGGGACAGTGACAAAGGACAGAGCTGAAAAGATGGACATGATCTGACATTTGAGGGTCTTGTCTGCCATGCTAAGGAGTTAACCTTATTGTATTCTGAATCATAAAGGACGCTAAAGAATTTGGAGCAGAGGATGGATAGGATTGTGTCTGGATTTTGTCAAGAACATTCTCACTGATGTGAAAAAATGCGTAGGTAGGTGGGATTGGGGGGGCAGGAAAAATTGTTGGAAGTTTGTTGCATCAGTTTGGTCCAGAAGTGTTGGGGTTCGAATCAAAGCAGTTGAGTTCATACGGAAGAAGTCTCCTGGGAATTACAGTCTCTTGGGTCAGAAACGATGTGTCCAGCCAGAATTCAGGGTTCTGTTAAGGAGGAAGAGGAGAAGTAATAGTGGGGCGAGTAAGTCACATTCTCTGCCATTGTCAACAAGAACAAGTTAATGACACCAGAAATAATTTTTCCGTCCACCCTTCCCACAGTGGGGGCCTCTCCTAAACTGACGGTCTGGCCCAACGTGACAACATTTACATTGGAGTGCTACACGACTGTAATTCCAATGTTTTTAAACTTGGGGTTTGAAAGTTTGTTTTGGCAGATTTCCCTCGGTTTGGGTTTGGTTTGTTTGGCTAGAAAGTGGCATATTCAGACAGGCTTAAATCCCAACTGTAGCAAACACAATCTTCGGCTTTTCGGATTCTATAGTTCAACACACTACTGATCCCAGGTAGACAGCTCTGGATTACACGGGGGACATGCTGGCAAGATGAGGGAGTTAGGTCATGAATATAGCACCACCGGCTTCTTGGGGGAGGTGGAGGGGTAGGGAGAAAATTATGTCTGGAAATGTGGTCCAGGCTGGACTCTGCCATTTGCTCGTCGTTATCCCCTAGAGGAAAAATATATCAAATGTAAGGCTTTGGATATACTGAAAAATAGTTCAATTTTAGAAAAACTTCCTGAACCATCACCTATCCATTTCTTTCTCATTTCACGTTCGCTATCAAGGAAACGTACACAGGCAAAGCATACTTCTGCTTTGTGCCTGTATCCTCTGTTATCTTCTGGACTAAAACAGCCTTGTTGATAACGTAAAATATTTTCTGGGTATTTATATGTATATGGCATTCCTGGCTTAAATAAAATGATTACTGGCATTTGATAATTTAATGAATCTTTATTTTTCCTGGAACTGAGAACATTGATGTTGTAAGGGAAATGATTATGAATGTTTCATTAAAAGAAAATCCGGTAATCAAACATAATATAGACTGAAGAAAAGTGCATATAGCTCAGAGTACTGGAGGTATATAATGTCTTTCAGCAAAGAACAATCTGTTTAAAAAGAAATAACCTGCAGTTGTCACCCTGAAGACTCTTGTCCAAAGGCATCTAGGACTGTTATATGGATGCTAGAAGCTAAGCTACTTTTGTCTTGCAGGGTGTAGAGCTCTTCCAGAAGCTAGGAAGATCAGTCATCTCCTTTCCCTGGGTTGTGAGGAGTAAATAAAACAAAGTATATAAAAGCACATTGGCTGTTCTAAGTAAAATACAAATGTTTATGATTACTCTTCTCATCCAAAGAGACAAGAGTTTCCATTCATTAGAAGGGCTCTAAGAGGCTTCAGGAGGCTGTTTCTTGAGGCAGATCTGGCCATATGCGTAGAATTTGGGGGGTTGACTCATAGATGATACAAATGGGTAACCTTGCTTCAATTGCCCAAGGAAAGACATCCGTCTCACTAAGGGGACTGCGTAATGGGGCTATAAAACACGCTTGTGGACGGGTCTAGTGAGAAATATGAAAGTTCAAATGGACAAGGAAAATTACCTATTGCAGCACAAGATGCTTGCTTTAAAAATTGCATAGGGGATATTGATCTGACAGAGAATGGCAAGAAAAATACATGGGAGCGGCGTGTGTGTGTGTGTGTGTGTGTATATATATATGGATATTATATTCATCTCCGTGGCAGAGTAAAAAAGGAAAAGAGATTAGCATCTGATATATAAAATAACCCTACAAATGTGATTTACCCCCAGAACCGCGTTGGTGTTAGAGTGATTTAATTATGCATTTAATGCTAGATGTTGTGGTATTCATTTGATAGGCAATCTAACATCCATATACAAACTGTAACTTTTAGATCATTGTAATCAATCCTCTGAAATGATTGAAATGATACTAACTTGCTTTTTTCCCCCACAAGTTTTTCACATACTCAGTACCTGCAATTTGAGTTTAAAGGTTGCATTTTCTGCTGGCAGTATCAGGGGTTTTTGTAGAAAAATATCCCAGGAAATAGGCCAATTTTTTAATAAACATTATCTCTTTTTATGCCTCCAAAGGATCACTTAAACTGAGTACTGTTTCCAGCCTCAGTTTGCAGGGGCAGCCGAGTGTCAGACAGTGAAATAAGCATCCTCAGGTCACATACACTGGCTCTGCAGAACCGGAAATGACCTCGATCTGTCTGACATCAAACCTCTGCGCTCAGGAAACTGTCGCTAATGGGTTGTTATCAGCTCAAAGAGGAGCTTCTACACTATCTGTGGGGTTCTGTTTTCATTTTTTAAAATGTCCAGCCCATTGAGCACTCTTATTTTTGTAAAATATGATACAATGTTACTGCAAAGTCAAATTGCTATAAAAGTTTTGAAATGCTTTACTTTCTACCCTTCATTCATTATAATTTGATCATAAACTGTTCACAAACTGGTTCCAATCTCCTTTCAGTAGCATGGACTAAAATTCCAATTTGGGATTTCTTAGATCTCACTTTCTAGAAGTTTCTGGTGTTATTAAATTCAAGATGTGGAAAGAGTTTCCTTCAGCAATGCGATTATTTTTCATCGTTTGTCGTAAATGACATCAAATGTCTAATGTAATTTGAGAGCACCAGGAAGTTTTGTTATCATGCCCCCAAAATAGCCTGACCTGAGGAAGCTTCTCAGCTTTAGAAGCTTTCTATTTGTGCCTTGTAAAATAGGGTAGTTTATAAAATGTTTCCATTTTTGCTTCAATATGTTTCTCATCATTATCCAAAATGTAATAGGGGGACTTTAGGGTTTACAGTATTATTTGCAGTGGAACGAAGAATCCAGTGTTTTATGCTACAGTTGTAATTCTTTCTCGATTGTTAGAATTCACTTTTCCTTCCAATAACCTGACCGCAGTCTAAAGTTTGGTAAGGTCCCCCTTTATATGGGGTGGAAAAGCAAGAGGACTGAGCGTCTCTTTAGATACACTTAACAGTATTCTAGCAAGTCTGAATTTAAATATGTGCAGCCCACACCCTCTGGTTTTCTATTTCGAGTTGGGTTAAGTATTGTCAAACAGAAATGGTGCTGTTCTCTTTAACCAAATACATTGGCTAAGAGAGGGTTATCATTTATCTAACTATATCCGAGATGGGCAATCTTCTATGACCACAGGGGACAGGAGGAAATTTAATGAGTGCAGACTTCTGCGAGTAAAACAAAAGATCCTGGTGGGGCCTTGGCTGAATGGAAAGCACTTACCCCATGTGAAGGCATTCACAGTCGATATTGTAAAGCGCTGTATGAGGCAAACAAAACAGGTGTCTGGGCTGCATTTCTATTTCCATCTTCTGTCTACATCAGCAGCGTGAATGTTTCAAAGCTTTAAAATACAATGAAAGCTAATTCTAAACCATTCAGCTTCATCCAATATAAAAATGGTTTTCATTTTCTGATTTATAAGCTCCTTATACGGGTTTCCCCCCAACACCTAAAATTCTGGTTTTGAGGCCATGTCGAGGAAAGAGGAGAAAATGTAAAGAAGGAACAGAAAATGATGGTTGTGGTAGGGCAGGGCTGCCTCTGGTCCCCGGAGGTTGAAGTGGTGGTTTTGTGTGGGGGAGATGTAGGGTGGGTTTGCTGAGGACAGGCGGGGCTCATGAAGGAGAAGCAAACTGATTGGAAGACAAGTTCTACTCCTGGTTTAGGTTTAATGAATTCTCACTGTGTTTCAAGTACTGTGCTAGGTGCCTTGTGTGGGCGGCGTCATTTGTTACTTTCAACAACTTTATGAGATATTCTCAGTTTCTCCTGAGGTGAGCTGGGTTTTCAGCAGGGGGGTTTAGGAATATTTGGTTTCTTTGGTGCATCGTTACCATATTTACATGCATAATTCATGACTTCTTAGAGCAAATATTGAGGATGGAAGAGATTTTATGCATTTTAAGTGTTCTTATTTACCTAGATAATGACTTATTTTGTGTTCATTCCTCTAGTCGCTGTGAAATCCTCCAGGAACAGCCTTGTCCCTGTTCTCTTTAGAACCCATGAGAACGAATGCTGTTCACGGGTGGAGGTTTTCCTGTCTAGTGCATGGATGTGTTCCTCGTGATTAGAGCAGCACTGCCTCCTACTAGGATCTCAGTGAACATTTCCAAACGAGTAAGTGAGTGAATGGATTGTTCCTATTTTACAGGTGAAGATGGAAAGATTTAATAACTGTTAAGGTGACATGGCTCAGTCTGAATAAAAACCCCTGCTCTTAACAATTATGTTAATCTATGTGCAACGAGGAACCGTTAATCAGAATAATTATTTGTGTGAATCTGGACTTGAGTAGATGATCCTGGCCTCAGCGAGGAGAACGGACGACCCTATGGGGTCTGGGGTGTGGTGGTCATTGAGCCCAGGACTGAGTGATTCAAAGAAAAGAGGCGGTAGGAGATGAGACAGACACCGCTCAGGACACATTGACAGTGGAGGATAAGAGGAAGGTAGTCCCAGATGACCCTAAAGTTTCTAGAATCGGACACTGAAACTTCACAGGAGTGTCCAGAAATTTCATCTTCATCCCTGACCGAAGTTCAGTCCCCTCCTTGACCGTGGGGCCCTTTACAGCAGGAACGCCAGGTAGGAAAGGAACACAAGAAGATCTCCAACTGTCTGGCCAAATCAAGTCTGAGAATTGCAGGACCTGTAGGAGCTCAGTCCTCCTCATGTCCAGTTTGAGGAATGGGTGAGAAAAGAGAATAAGATGACCAGTCCCTCTCTTAGGGTGGCTTAGAGCAGCAGCCCTAACTCACCTTCCCTGTCCAGCTCTAAGAGCAAGAACAGATCTGCTCGTGAGACGTTTACCCCAGTTACCCATGTTCACTCCACCTCTGAGAGTCCATCTGTGTGTTCTGTTTGTCCCTGCTTTAAAACATACCATCTTTCGGCTGGTCCGAGTGCAGGAGTGTTTACGATGAATTGATCACAGGCAGTTACAGAGCTCATTGTTCCTTCTCCACTCCCCCTGCTTTGCTTGACTAGCTTTAAAAAAACAAAAACAAAGACCATATCAGCTTTCACTTTTTAGCAGTTGTTTTAGTGATACTCTCCCATACTGCATGTTAGATGTATGTTTTGATTTTTAGTAGGCCATAAACAATTTAAAAAGACCCTTTTTTTTTTTTTTTTTAGTCCTCATGTATATCTATGTTTGGATCTCTTAGAACTTGTACTAGAGTCATCATATGCCGTATTTGCTCAAATAATGTTGCTATGATACAGGAGTAACAAGTTCTCGACTGAATAAATTCCTCCCTTCAAGTCGGTGGTGATAGATAGGGAGATAGATGGAAAAAGTGATGATGGAGAGATAATGGGAGTTTACAGGTAGGTGACAGGTAAATAGATGATTGATAGATGATTGATTGATGATTGATAGATGATAGATGATAGATAGATAGAGCTCTCCGTCTTTGTGACGCAGTTGGATGGATAGTTGGGTAGATGAGATGGCCCAGCATGATCATTCCCAGCAAATAATTCCTACCCGGTGGACAATGACCTACCTTTGAGGAGGTGACCTGTCTATTTTTAAGATGGTAGGATATCCTTGCCAAAAAAAGGTGACCTTATTCTTGTTTCTTCAAGAGCAAACTGTTCTAAATGTGAGCAATTTATTTCCAGGTATTACATTACTCATTGGGAGTATGAGACATCCAGTAAACATCTATTAGCTGATGTGGGACTCACAACAAGATAGACTTTTGACTTTTTCAGACCTACATTCTGCAAAACACTTGAACCTGCTTGAAATTCACTGAAGATTCTAATAAAAATTAATACACATTTAGGAGTCAGATTAACGGTGTGACAGGACTCTCACAGAACTCTAGGGAATCTTCTCTGCCTTTCACAACTCTGTTTTGCTGAGGTATTACTGATTTAATGTCACAGTATCAGAGCTCTATCTTCTACTGGAATACAATACGTAAATGAACCTTAATGCCAGACGTAGCCTTTATTACAAAAGCCTTATGGAGATTGAATTGTAAGAGAATTTATTTTAGAGATAATATAAGCTTGAAAGCATCCTTGCTAAAAACATTATAATTCTAAGCTCAGTGATACTTTATGCCAATTAATGATTTCGGGATTATTTATTAGGGCATTTCAAGTTCACAGAAAGTTTTAAAAGCCCAGAAAGTGTTTACCACAGTCATCTCAAAAGCAATAGGAATGAAAGCAAAAGGAAATGCTTCAACCACCTTCATTAAGAAGTTTATTGAACTGCTCATTTCAACAGCAGGATATAAACAGAGAAAACAGCCTTTAGAAATAAATATTAAAAACTCATCTCCATAGACCTATAGGAGAGAACAGAGAGCTAACAACCTTTGATATAACTTAGGAAACTATTCCTCAGCTGGAAATGCACCAAAGAAAACCTTTCTAAGAAAGACTTTTTTTTTTTTTTTTTTGAGAAAGAAACGGAAATTTTCTGAAAGCCTATTAAAACACTCAGTGTGAAATAATAGAAAAAATTAAAGGATGCATCATAAAATAATGCAGACTACAAAATCAGCAGGTTATAACAGAAAAGGAAAAATACCACCTCAGTCATGTTAATAAAATGAGAAGTGAAATTAAACACTATAAATAAGATTTCCTATAGTCTTTAAAAAGGAAATGTTTCAAAGGGAGCCATTTTTTCTGAGGCCCGTTTCAAATGAGTCCTCTTTCAATGAAATGCTGTCGTTCTGCAGCCCAGTCTGGCGTGGGGTCGTGACATGTGGGTGCTGGGCAGTGGTATGGTAGAAAGAATGGGGGTTTTTGAAGGAAAATGAAATCCGGTTCAGTTCCTAGTCCTATTTAGCGTTATACAGCCTTAGACTATGACTTTATCCCCAGGATCTTGGATTTGCTGTCTGTGAGTTCCACAAGGACCATTTAGGCTAGCAGTGAGAGCATGGATTTTAGAAGTGGGCAGATCGGAGTTGGAATCTGCCATTATGACCCTGTGGGTGAGCAGGTTATCCACCACAGAAGCCCGTCTCCTGGTCTGTGAGACGGATACTAATATACATCCACCTCTCGTGTTTGCTGGGATGGCATAAGCTAACTGGAAGTGTTTGATTCAGCACCTGGAACATAGTAAGTGCTCAATAAATCAGGCTCAGTGTGACATTGGGGATAGTGGCAGGAAAGATTAAGTAATACACTAACACAAAGCTCTTAAAATCTGGGAAGTTGTAGGTAAACAGGAATTCTCTTTCCTCGTCCTACTATTTTTGAGGAAGACATAAGGTCCTTAATGGCAAAAGCCAGCAGTTACCATAGCGTGTATTACATAAAGATATTTAATTAGTATCTGTTAAGTGCATGACCAGTTGAATAACCTCACACACGCTCCATTTATGATTGTAGAGTATCTTGGAGTGCCTGATCATTCTGTGTCTTCCTTACCGCCTTTGAAAAGTGGTGCAACACCATGAACCAAGTATCACTACTGTATTTTCCCCATTTTTCAAACATGGATAGGGTTCCAAAAAGTTAGCATGTGCGTGTCCTAACTGAGTGGCACAGCTGGTTAGTGGATCCGGTGTTGATACCAATTCTATGTACTTTCTGTGATCACACACAGATTTTGGGGACGTTCGAGAATTTTGTAGAGAAGTTGTTGCTCACACATAAGAAACAGACTTCTTATAGGAACACGCCAAACTCCCCCAAAAAGGTAGTTCTGGGAAACACACAGCATCGACAGCTCTGTGTCTCCCTTTACAGGAGACCCTACAGCTCCTCAGCCCACGGACACCTTCCTGGGAACATTTCCAAAGATGTGGACCAAACCTAGCGTGATTCTGCTCACTTTGCACAAAACTGGACAGAACAAAACACGGGACCTGGATGTTCCTTTCATCGACGTCAGGCCCAAATTTCAAACTTGGCATCTAAAGTCAAACAAACGTTATGGGGCCAAAAAAGCGGAAAGGGATGGAAAGAGGATATGAAACATAAATGCTTCTATTTACTGAGAAGGCAATGCTCCCATTTCCTGAAATTGAACCAGAAAGAGCAGACAGGGATGTTCTCTCTCCTTCCTTCTCTCTCCTTTGTTTATTAACCTTTTTTTTTTTTTTTTTTTTTTATGTTAAGTCAATTTGCAGAATTCCTGTCTCCTGACTCCCCACTTTCCTTCCTGTCTTAAGCTCTGAGGATTAATGTAGCTGGGGATCAGATGTGGGTGACCAAGGACCACAGGTGGCTTTTGCTTGTAAACAAAAAGCTAAGGTGGTTTTGTTGTTTATATGGAAGTCATTGAGCAGAGTGGTGGGTGGATTAACTAGAAACTCTTCTTCCTGGGAAAGGTCAGACTTGTGCGAATAGGGAGGGCTCCTTGCAAGCTTACTCTCACTGCCTAGAAAACTCCGCACCTGCCCGCCCTCACATCTCCTGGGATACAGGTCATCACCCCCATTTTATTAAAGGTAATTAATAATTACGTTATGGTGACTGCCTCTCTGATCTTCTTAAAATGGAAACACCCACGAGGGGAACAGCGGGGCAAAAAGATCTGGGATTTGGAGAATATGTGAGAAAAATCTTTGAATTAATTTCAAATGAGGTAATTATTGCCCTAAATAAATGGTATGGTCTAGAGTACAGGGAACAAATTTTTCAGCTTGCTTGAGGTCCATTCTGTGACGAGGCAGTACAATTATCCTGCAAGTGAGATGCCAGGAGTCTGATGAGGGGAAACAGGAAAATTGAGAGCACCTTTCCAGCTCAAGCAGGAATACAGCTGGCTTTTGAGTGGCAGGTGGCAGGTGGGAAGAAGGTGCACTTGACCAAGACCGAGGCCGAAGTCAAATGGGCTTTCTTTTGATCAGCTCCGTGGCTTTGGAGAGCTTATTCGATCTCTTCTGCTTCCTGGGTAGGTTGTAGGGTTTGTAACAACACAGGTCATAGTAAGCAGAAGCTCTCCGTTGAATCTGGGCACACCTCTCAGGTTAGTTGTGCCTCAGAGAGCGTCGTCATGTCCCGCTGCAGAAGGGGATGCGTCTAGGTCATCCGTCCCATCGGATTTGCCGTTCCCAGGTTGTGTGGCTGTGCAGTCAGCACGGGATGCCACGCGCTCCAGCCGCTGGTTTGGCCGAGTAGTCGTGAACCGAGCTGAACAGAGTAGTCATGAACTGAGCTGAATGGAACTCAAGGAACTCACTCCGAGCGCTCAGATCCGCCGCTGTCGGACACTTTCCACTCAACCAGCGGAGGCAGGCAGAGGTGTCTTCGGAAACTTAATCAATCACTCGCCTGTGAACCTTGATCCAATGCACTGTCTAATTGCCTAGCGGGGTCCTGAGACAGCATGCGGATAATGGCAGTGATGCCAAGGACGGCCCGAGATAGTCAATAACGTGCAAAGAGCCAAGTGTTAGTGAGCGACAGAGAGCACAACATACTGTGCCATGATGATAGAATCGAGCGTGTTTTCATGCCACTAGATCAATTAGGAAGAAAAATGAAAGCGTACTTATAAATGAACAAATGATACGTAGGAGAGCTTTCTGCTCTCAGCCTTGATCCTGCAACCTGGTGGAAGGGGCGTTCTGCAGAGACCGTCCTGGGGCTGCCCCAGAGGGCCTCCCTGAGGATGGCCGGGCACAGCTGAAGCTGACGCTAGGAGATCAAAGGAGACCCGGGGGTGAAACAAGACGGCCTTCTGTTAGTGTCTGCCTTCCCAGGGCCGAGAGGATGAACAAAAACCGCGGCCTACACAAAAGCACTACTATCCACCAGCACTCCGAAGACCCTGAGTCCGCGAGTCCCCTGGAACCGAAACTTCTCAGGGGTCTTAGATAAAAAACACCACTAAAATCCCTTCTCACGTGTCTTTCTGTCCGAGCCAGCTCCTCTGAAACGGAAACGAGGAATTCTGTGTGCAGAAGGATTGTCTGGGTGTGTGCTGAAGAACACCCAAGTCTGAGGTCCGGCGGTAATTTATCCGCAAACCTGTGTACGGACTCCCGCTTCCTGCCTCTCTCTCTCCCTCCTTAAGTTCTCAACGGGAAGGAATTAATTTTGTTGAGGAGAAGGTAATTCCAACATCCCAGGCCCTGTTTCAGGAGAAGGCAGGGTCTCTCTCTGCGCACGGAGGGCACCTGCTAACTCCTGAGTGCTGAGACTCCCGTCTCCCCCGAAAGGTGGCTGAGCAGGTGGAAGACCCCCCACCTTTCTTCTAGAACTCACTGCGTTCTGCTCCTCAGCTCCAGTAGCTCTCTCCTAGACCTTGGCGGCTAAATAGCGACATTTTCCATCTGTGGCAACCGGATAAATTCTCTCGAATCCTCGGATTTTTCTGGGAAAACGTTTTGAGTCTTCTCGATTCTGCAACTCTGATTCTCAACCTTGAACATCACTGTTAAAATAGGAATTCCTTGAATTTATGATGTAACGATGGGGTTCCGGGAGTCAAGAGGTAGCCACAGAACCTGCGTCTTTATAAACCCTCCAGACGAGGGTCATCCAGGATGTCTGCACGACACGCGCACAAATGACTCTCCTGCCACGCTTGCCGGGGCTGGCATCTCTCGCCTCCTGTTCTTGACGATCTGTGTGCAGTATCGGATTTTGCGCCGCCTCGTGTGGCCTTCCAGAAGCCGAGCTCTCAGCGGCAGGCTCTCTGCGAGGCTTCTCTGACTCCGTTGTACTTTTGGTTCTGGTCATGTCTGGCAGACCGAGCTGATACTCCACAATAAAGTTTTGCGTTTTCTGTCCTGTCATATAGATAAGACAGAGAACAGGAAAAAAAAAAAAAATGGAAGGTAACCAGGTTTTTGTGATCGTTCTTTGTCTCTTCCTGTCGTCTGTCCTCATTCATAGAAGCAAATATCCACCAAAATGCATACAAGCAGTTCCGGAGGAGAAGAGATATCCAGAGAACACAGGTAAGCTGGGCAAATACTAGAATATATATTTGGAAGTAGTGGATGCAGGCCAATTGCCCTGAATTGATTCTTTTAAAAATTCAAAAATAGGTCAGTGAGTGGGATGTGCGATCTCCCCTCCTGTAGCCAGCTTTAATTGACCTTTTCTTGTTGTCTCTGTCCAGGGGCAGTTATCAACGAGAGGCTTGTTCATTCTATGGAGTTCTTTTACTTTCTCTCTCCTCTTGCCTGCATGAGGAAGTGACTCCCGTGTCCCACTCCTGGGATGGACCGGCAGGCTGCCCCTCCTGGGAACACCGTGATTCTGTCTAGGGCCTTGACATCTGTGCTTTGCAAAAGATAGGGACTGGTTAAATATTAACTCGTGTTCATTTGATATATATAGCACAAGTCTTTATACCTTTTATTGATTGTGAAGACTAATAAATAATTGTGGGTAATAATTATATCACAGAAACTGTTATACATTTTTTAGGAACTTAAATAATGTTCTCAATCAGCCAATAATGTTTAATTCATGTAAGATACATTTACTACACTGACTGATTTTAAAAGAATCATCCGTCTCTCCAATACTAATTGAAATGAGGACATTTAGGCTGGAAAACCCGTTCTGAGCGCTCTGCTGTTTGCCCCAGCACTTTTCCCCGTGGTTGCATGTTCCCTTTGGGCACTGGAGTCTCACACTGCACGAGATTACAAGGCCTTATTCTTCATCTGCATTTTTACCCTTGCTCTACTCCAAATTAAGTCAATTCTTTGGTATTCCTAATTCGTCGCCTAACTACCAACTAACTGCCGGTGAAGGTAGATCATGAGAATTCTCAATGTTCCTTGCTTTTAAAACTATTAAAAACCTGTGTGATACTCCTTTGGTCTGTTTTCATTTTCACAGAGAGCTCATAAGGATCAAGAATGCATAAAACCGAAGTAGTTGGCTCTCACACAGTGAGATTTCAGAAATTATACTTTGCCAGGGTAATGGCAAATATCAAATTATACCTTGAAGATATCGATGCTGCCTGCTTTTATGCAAAGTTCCATGTACGATATTAGCCTATATGCAAATTAGGCTAATCTTAGCCTACATCTAAAAATTTGTACCCATGTCAATTAAACATGCACTAGGAGTGGGACACCTGGGTGGCTCATTTGGTTAAATGTCAAGCTCTTGATTTTGGCTCAGGTCATGATCTCGGGTTGTGAGTTCAAGGCCCTCCATGGGGGCTCTGCTCTGATGGCAAGAGGGCTTGAGATTCTCTCTCTCCTTCTCCCTTTGCCACTCCCACTGCTTGCACATGGGCTTACTCTCTTAAAAAAAATACACACACACACACACACATATATGTGTATATATATATGTATACACACACACACTCACTAAGAGTGGTTTTTGGCTTAAGCGTGATCTCTTTTTCTTTCAGGTATTTTAAAAATATATTTTCTGTTCCTTTTTAAACCATCACTGTCATCCATGGGAAAGGTCTAGAATGATCTGTGTGATCATATGACTCACATTTAGCTTGATGTAGATCACGTGGCTACATGTAGAAATATTTGTAGAAGTACATACATGCACAAGCCAGTACACAGGCATTTCTTTTCTTGCTCTGTGGGCTGATGGGGACTAGAAGCAATGGCATCAGCACGCAAGTGCACCAGCTCCCAGGATGGCCCTCTAATTCTGTTCTCTAAGGAATGGAACCAGGGCTCCTGGGAGCAATGGCCGATTTGGAGACTTAGGAAGGACAGTACAAGATGATTCTGGAGCATTTTGAATTGTCAGGAGGTATGGATGTACTTGAGAAAAAAACCAGGTCCACATTAACGGGGTACATCAAAGGGACGTAAAAGCCAACTGGGAGAGCCAAATAGCTCAACTGCAACAATTTGAACAGCAAAGTATCCATAGTGCTATTAATTATAACCCAAAGAATAAAATAAATATGCATGAATCCACATGGCTATAAATAAATAGTTGAATAAATTCATAAGTGGGGAAAAAGACAATTCGCCATGCAGAAGAAATTCTAAATAATTTGTTTCATGACCCCCTCCTCCTTCAAGGAGGCTGAGCATAATTTCCTAAAACATGGGCTGCTCATGGGGCTTCCTTCTAAAGAGCATTTTGTGGGAAGGGGTTTTAGAAAAGAATAACTTTAAGGATGCCTCAGTGGCTCCATTGGATAAGCATCCAATTCTTGGTTTTGGCTCAGGTCACGATCTCAGGGTCCCAAGATCAAGCTCGGTGTGCAGCATGGCGTCTACCTGAGATTCTCTCTCCCCCACTCCCTCCCACTCTAACCCTCCTCTTGTTCTTTCTCTCTCTCTCTCTTTCTCAAATAAATAAATCTGTAAAATCTTAAAAACATACTAGGAGTAGGGAATTTGGGTAAATTGGAAGGGGAGGTGAACCATGAGAGACTATGGACTCTGAAAAACAATCTGAGGGGTTTGAAGTGGCGGGGGGGCGGGGTGGGAGGTTGGGGTACCAGGTGGTGGGTATTATAGAGGGCACGGCTTGCATGGAGCACTGGGTGTGGTGAAAAAATAATGAATAATGTTTTTCTGAAAATAAATAAATTGAAAAATAAATAAATAAATTTCAGATAAAAAAATAAATAAATAAATTTAGAAAAAAAAAACTAAAAAAAAAAAAACTTTTATCTCAGCCGTGCGGTTAAGGTCAACACCAAGTATCCTTAATATGATGTGATAAAAAATACAACTACTTGTCTCTTCCTTCTCCCCCAAGCACACAATCCCAGTCTAGTTATGGGGGAAAAAAATCAGATAAATCCTAGTTGAAGGACAAACTACTATATAGCCAACCAGTGCTCATCAAGAACAGTCAAAGTAGAGAGTGTCAATTATCATATGGTTTCACTTATTTGTGGAGCATAACAAATAACACAGAGGACATGGGGAGATGGAGAGGAGAAGGGAGTTGGGGGAAATTGGAGGGGGAGACAAACCATGAGAGACTATGGACTCTGAAAAACAACCTGAGGGTTTTGAAGGGGTGGGGGGTTAGGGGAGCCAGGTGGTGGGTATTATGGAGGGCACACATTGCATGGCACACTGGGTGTAGTGCAAAAACAATGAATTCTGTTATGCTGAAAAGAAATAATAATAATAAAAAAAAACTGTCAAAGTCAGGTATTAAAGTCAAAGTATTAAAAAATATAAGTCTGAGAAACTGTCACAGTCAGGAGGCGTCAAAAGAGATAGGTTGACCAGTTATAAGGTGGTACCCTAGATGGGATCCCGGAACAGAAGAAAGGCCATTAGGTAAAATCTAAGCCAAGCAGAACAAACTTCGGGCTTCATTTAAAAATAATGTAACAACATTTGGTCATAATTGTAATAAATGTATCATACTAATATAACATGTTAATAGTGGGAGAAACTGAGTTTGGAGTATATGAGAGCTCTGTTCTAGCTTCTCAATTTCTCTGTAAATCTAAAACTACTCTAAAAAATAAAATTTATTTAAAAATGGCAAAAATATCCTTAAAATTTTCAAAATGGAGAAGAAGAATAGACTTTAGTCCATTCTTTCTCAACCATTAATAGAAAATTTGATTTCTTGTTCATTTGTGATTTTAACTCTTAAAACTTTCTAGAGAGAGCTTTAAATGTGGCATATTTTATATTCCCTTCCTTAACCTGGTACTGGTGTTCCAGGAGAGAGGGATTAGACCACCACAATATTATTACTTTTATGGACTCCTCTAAATAGGTTTTCAGGGTGTTTTTTTATTTGACACTTCCTTTTATTTTTGCTCTCTTAATTCTTTTGTTATAAACTTTTGAATCTCTTAACAGTATACTTAGCAATTTAAGCTTCACCAATTAGATAGGTATTGAAATTTTATCTCCTAGTTTCACAGCAATAAGTTAAGTGACACAAATTACATTAACTCATTTAGGAGACAAGGCATGATCATCTCCATAAACCAGAAGGTTTGAGATATATCTGAACAATGTAAAAGTTTCATCTTGTTATATTACACTAGTTTACTAAAACTCGTTTTGCATAGGCAGTTGAGACATTGTTTTTAAGAGAGACCAATAAAAATGCTTTTAATAAACTAAACTTATTACATATATGGTTAATGATTCTACTCTCCAGCATACATTTTTATATTATAAATGTTTTTCTATTAAAAAGTACAAAACAAGAATGCATTGTTTTTAATGCAGAATTATGAAAACATGTAGGAATCTATTTTTGGAAAGCATGCTTTATTTTGCTCTAATATGTTCACATGATACATACAAAATTAAAGTGTTTGATTTCTTTTCTCCTTCTGCCACCTCTTCTCCTCCCCCTCCTCCTCCTCCTCCTTCTCTTCCCCCTCCCCCTCCTCCTCCTCCTCCTCCTTCTCCTCCTCCTCCTTCTTCTTCTTCATGTGCTAAGAGTTAGGAGATTATGAGTATTTACTGATTACTCCCAGATTCCAATATCTGGTCTTAAATTCTGATACAATGGCCTGAAGGCATTTTTACTTAGATATCTCATTATCACTTCTAACACTTCTAGTGTTTTTAGAAAAATTTACACTCAGGCTGGCTTGCCTTCTTATTTATGTTATGAGTACCATTTTTCTCGTCTTATTTATGGTTTCTTTCTCCCGTTGTTTTTTTTTTTTTTTTAAGATTTTATTTATTTGTCAGAGAGAGAGAGAGAGGGAAAGAGAACACAATTCGGGGGTGGGGCAGGCAGAGGGAGAAATAAGCTCCCTACCGAACCAGGACCCTGATGTTGGCCTTGAAATCCCAGGACTCCCGGATCGTGACCTGAGCTGAAGGTAGATACCCAACCAACTGAACCACCCGGGCATCCCTACTTTCTCCCATTTTGAAAGCCATTCATTCATCATGGTTGCAAAGATATGATTTTGTGTTTTGTATTTCCGTATTTTTGTTTTGCATTTTTTGAGATCCCTTCTATCCTTCTTGAGCTGTGTCACTCTTTAAAGTCTTAGACCCCAGGACCTTGGACTTGCAACTAATTTTTTGGGGGAGGGGGCTTTTTCAGTATGTTTTGGATCTATGTACCAAATCCTAGATCCCTAAACATTCTTGTGTTGATTTCTGTGATGCGTCCACCTGGTCTTCTAGCCACACCCTCCTCTGACACTGAGAATCAGTATTTCCACTTCCTCTCTGCCCTCCAGTTGTCTCCCCTGGTTAGTGTCTTTGCTCTTTCAATTACTGCCTCCCCCCCTCCCCCGTTATTTTCTGGATCATCCATTTATCTCTTTATGCCAGGTTATTTCCTTAGCATAATACACTTCTCTAGTATCTCCTATTTTACAAAATTGTTCTCCTACACTATGTCTTCCTGACATGACTCTTCTGTGCCTCTACTCACCGTCCACTGTGCAATTTCTCAAGGGATTTGTTAAGCCTCACTGTCTCTATTCCTCCCTTCTCATTCCCATTCACAATTCAATTCACTTCAATTGGATTTCCTTCATCTCCGTTTTAGTGAAACTGATCTCACTAAAGTCATTAGTGACTTCCAAGTTCCTAGGTTCAAGTGAATACTTCTATATCCAATGTTTAAATTACTTAAGCCACATTTAACCAATTGACCTGTCTCTCTTCTTGTATTTTTGCTTGACCTGCATTTAGTTCACCCTTATTTAATTAGTATACCCTAATTTTACTTAAGGGGATCACCCAACCAGGACCACTCTGAGATACATGCATGAGGTTCACTACTCTGGGCTCTGTTGTTTAAAGAATACATAAACATCTCTATCACTTGAGACCCAGTGCTCATCACTGACCCAAGAGGAATCTGTATCCCAAACATCCGTTCGAATGCCTAACACCATTCAGGTTTCACATAAAATCTTTCCATGTCTCTTGCTCAGTATCCTTAAAAGATGACTGTGTCTATGTCATGAAATTTTGTGGTCATACCACTGCTGGTGTAGAGATACACAAAACGTTGGACTAGTCGAAGAGCTATATTTTCCCCGTAGTGCTGGATGCGTATTTTCTTCCTTCAATTTCTGTCCCCACACATGGTTCCAGAGGCATACTGTAATCGTATGGCACCCTTTATGTGTCAGTATGTTTTTGCATGAGGTAGTTGAGAAACATTTGTAAATTTCAACTATCCTTATTATTCAAATTTTAATGCATGTAGGTCCATATTTACCACATATGAGGCATGATACTTAATTCCTATTTTGGTAGATGGATTTTAAATTCTAAAACTGTCAGTACTCTTGTTTTTATCAATTTTGCTGAAGATTTAACTATTTTTTAGATTTAATTATTTTTAATGTGGATGAAGTTTAGCTTAGGTAAATGACTTAATATATTTTGATGTTAAAACTTACATTTTACCTTTTATGTTTTGAAGATAATTTTGAATACCTATGAAGAAAGATGACATTTAAAAACGTGAAAAAATTGTCTTCGTTCTTCAAATTTTATATACAAATACACATTTTTGATGAAAATTTACTTTAAATTTTTATGGTTGAATAGCTACATTTTCTTAAGTTTCATATCACTATAAAAATAAATTATGTGAAAATAATGATCATAATGATTAATTAGTATTTCTGAAATCGAAACAGAAAAATTATTTATGTGAATAACTATATAATAATCTATAAATTGTGTGTCTTAAAGTCATTATTCACCTAAACATCTCAATAATATGGTCTAGTAATCTTCTATGGCCAAATTTCAGCTAATTAAAATGATATTTTTACACATATTTCTGCATATGAAGGTATATTTGCTCCCATGTAGGAGCAAATAATATATTTTAATTAACAATTTATTACCTAGGTTTATCATTTTTAAGCACTTAAACGTATAGTTTGTAGGTCTTCATTTCTACTCTTCTCCAGGATTACACACTGATAAGACCATGAATAAGTTCTAGTTACTCTAGATCCCTAAAGTTTCAAAGTTTTCTCCAGTATTTCTTCAATTTTGTGTCCCTCAAAATACTTCCTCCAGCAATTAACTTTCATGAGTTTAACCTAATCTGTTTTTTGTTGTTTGAAATTAAGGAATCATTTTTGCCTTTAGCAAAACTAAATGCTCCTGGATTTTGTCTTATACCTTACTGGATGCTCTTCCCTATTCTTTTTTTTTTTTTTTAGACTCGATTCTGGGCCCTTTTCTTTAGCTGTAGTCTCATACTTATGAGATTTTTTTCTAGTCTTTTTTTTTTTTTTAAGATTTTATCTATATGTTTGACAGAGAGAGAGAGATCACAAGTAGGCAGAGAGGCAGGCACAGAGAGAGGAGGAAGCAGGCTCCCCACCGAGCAGAGAGCCCGATGCGGGGTTCAATTCCAGGACCCTGAGATCATGACCTGAGCCAAAGACAGAGGCTTAAACCACTGAGCCACCCAGGCACCCCAATTTTTTTTCTAGTCTTATGACCTTACATGCCCTCTAGTGCTGATGACTTGTACACTTACAACAACATTCTGGACTATCCTCTGATCTCCAGATTCGCAGTAGGTGGTCAGCCACTATGGTCAACCACATAGGTCAATCACTATGCAGTGAATGAACATGGACGCATTCATGAATACTGAAGGGAATGGGGAGATTGTTAGTATGAAATAGTAGCTGAAGTGGTTGGCTGTAAAACCTAGACACGAGATACTAGTATTCAAAGACTACGCAGTCAATACTGGATGATGCTGCATCAAGTGAAGCTTATGGACAGAGGAATATAAGCAGAGGCCTTTGAAATTGGTGATATGGCATTGAAGATGCGTGCATGTATAGAGTGAACGAAGTAGTGCAATGGGAAGCAGTGGCCCAGACGAGAGTATCAGATTTTAAAGTATTCAAGCACGTTTAGGTAAAGATGAGGAATTCAACATGTATATGACAGTAGGTTGCCTAAAGAAAGTAGCAGTGAAGGATGACAAGGATTTTGAAGCTAGATGTGTTGTAAGACATCTTCCCGAACCAGACACTTAGGATGATTGTGAGCTTTGCATCAACACCTTGGTGTGTGCAGGGCCAAGGCAAGGAAGTCGGCAAGATGACAAGAGCCCCTTATTAGAAGTACTGTGTCTGACAATAAGGAGTAAGAACAGTATCCCAAGAGCCAGTATTCCCACCTTTTGATCTCGGCATGAGGACTATAGGAGGAGAAAGAGCATAATAGTTAAATGAAGGAAAGGAGGGAAAAAGGCAGCAGGAGAGACAGGAGGGGGGAGACAAGGATGGAAACTCCGCAGTGATGCTGAAGTAAAGACTGTATGAATTAAAAATAACATAAGCTGCTAACAAATAAACTTCAAAATGCATAGTGACTCAAATGCAGTGGGAATTCAGTTTTCTCTCTAGTCCAGCTCCAGATGCATGATCGGGGCTTGGTTCCACATGGTTTTCTGAGGAATCAGGCTGATAGGGGGGCTTCCATCCTTAACTTCTAAGATGCCAACAGTAATTCCATCTAAATGACCAATGAGATTATAAAGGAGTGATCATGACTGGAAGGTATTTACAGTTTAGGGAGTCAGATTTACAAAAGTCACCCTTATTTCTGCTGACATTCTATTGACTACAACTCAGTCTCCCGTCTCAGCTAACTGCAAGGGACCCTGAACCATTGTGTGTCCAGGAGCAGAAGGAACCCTGGATCTGGATGAGCAAAGAGCAGTCTCCATGAAGGTCTTTGCCCTCTGAAGTTCAATAAATTAAATAAAAACTTGAGTAACATGCAGGGTTTTATTTTTCTTTTTCTCTCTCAATCCTTTAAAATATTCAGATGTTTAGTGGTTACTATTCAGATGAGTCAACATATTCTTTCTTCACTAACATGAGAGTGCTGTACAGCTATATTCTGAATTTGCATGTCTCTGTTATTCTCTCCAACTGGAAATCTGATTCCCAACTCCATCTGACTAAAATAACTTCCTATAAAAAGATCTAGGAATTCCCACAAGTACAGCACAGTCAAAACCTTTATTTAGTCTCTTTAAAATGGAAAACCATTTGGAAAATAAAAATTTCAGGATGAAACAGCATGCATAGACACCATAATTAAAACAAACATGAAAAAAAAAACAACAACAACAACAATGAAAAGCACTGGTCTTGGAAAATCCAGGAGGAGGAACATGCATCATTCAATGTTATCATCAGTATTGCCAATGGCTTTGAAGACACTTGCAAGCTCCTACATTATTCCTATAAGCCTAAGAATCAACAGTGTTCTAATGAGTCACATTGACTATTCGACTAATTGACTTCTCAGCAATCATAAAGGATGGTTTCCTTGGATTTCCTGGCATCTTGGCATTTTCCAATTTCCCATTTCTCTACCATCTCTGCTCACTCTTCTCTTTCTTCTTGTTCACTACACATGGAGAAGTTGCATTTCCTATACTCTTACCCTCTGCAATCCTATCTCCCTCCTATCTTCAAAAATCATCTCTTTTAGATGTTTCCTCCATTGATTCAACTCATGCCCACCATCTTAGATGTCCTTCCACCACCTGAAACTAAAACTGCTTGAGGTAAAGCTATTAACCACCACTCAACACCTCTCCTTCATTAATCCTACTCATGTTCCCTTCATTTTTGAAATCTGAGTTGTTTTCTGACAATGTACTTTCTCTGTAATTAATCACCAGTCAAATATAATGCTGATAATTCCATCTTTGTGATAGCTACCTCTCATATTTTACACTTATTGCCTTATTATCTCCTGCATGGGCAAGTGCAATAGCCTCTCAATTAACATTCTCATCTCTAAATCTCATATTCATGGCTCACGTTTTTTAATAAAATTAACCTAAATCATAGATATGATTTTGTCATCCCCATATTCAACAATTTACAGTATCTTCTCATTATTCTAATGACATAGAAGTCCAATAACTTTAATATACCATGAAAACTCCACTGAATTTTTGCCCCGAGTTTATCTCTTAAAGTATTTCTTTATTTCTACCTATTTCTTTTTCTTGTGCTTTATCCTTGAACTACTATGAAACTTTGATTTGTACCCTTAAGGAACTTTATGGCTCACTACCTCATAATACTGTTTAGATTGGATATAGGTAGAACACGCAATATTTTCACAGCAAAATCTTAAGCATGCACGTTTTCACAAGCTCATCTTTTCAAACTCATTTTTATTTTGAGGTTTCCCTCAATGGAAGACATTTTATGGAATTAATTAGGATTTGGCTCAATCTAATCTCCTTTCTCTCTAGGAATGAATGATCTATAATTCTGGAGTGGTTTTGTGTTTGTTTCTTGTTCTGTTTTTATAATAACAGTAGAAGGGGGTTGAATGTCTAATCTTGGGTTATGTGGACCTCACTGGCATCCCCATAAATGCCTTTGTCCCATCTGGCCCTTGTGAGCACCGACTCAGTTTACTCTGATTTCACAAACAGTCTGAACCATGGCCCACACTGTGATTTGTAAGCCAGTCCTTCCTCCTAACCCTCCGTGCTCTGCAAGGCTCTCACCCCCTGCCAACATGCATGCACTTCCTGGGAGCTGGGAAACATTGACTGCTTTCCAGGGGCATTCTGGGATACTAGTGAATTTTGTGGGGCCATTGTAGGACTCTCATGCCTGGATCCCACGCACAGCACCCCTGAAGTCCATGCACAGTCCGTCAGAGAGCTCTGAAAAGCTGCTGCTTCTCTCGTTCCACCTCCAAGTAGGAAGTAGGACAGTGTTCTTTTCTACTTTCCCATTCTAAAACCTATCTAGATCCTGATATCTCTCCCCTTGGCAAAATTCCTGTTGATGGGGCAGATGACAGGGAATCTATGGCACATACACACGCATTATGCTTGGAGTCCTTTTGCATCAGCACACCATGCTTCTGAAACCTTTCTTTCAGATGATGCTTCAGATTGATTCTTTTTCTTGTTGTATTATTCCTTCCTCGAGCTAGTCGCCTTGTAAGGCCTAGAGTGTTAACAAAAATGGGTTGGAGCTGTGGAGGAGACACAAGAGGTACTGCAGATGAAAAATACTCAGGTTAACTTTTCCAAACAACCTTCTTGAAAGGAAGGGTGTAATAAATATAGAGCCACAGATGTAGATTTAAACATCTAGTCTTTGGGAACCTCTGAGACTCTGGCATAAGACCTTAGGGATTTGAGAAATAGATTGAATTAATGAAAAATACAACATAGATCTTCCTACACATAATGGCATTTTTAGCCAAGTTGCTCCAAAGAATCCTAAAACTAAGTTAATTGAGTGGTTGCTCAGTGTTCTATTTTTATTTGATAAATAAAGCAGCTACTAAAATATTATGTTTCAAACCCTGGTAGGAGTTTGCCATTTAATTTGTTTCATTCACTTGTAAATGTTCACAACCTATCAGTAGGTGCTGAAATTTCTATAGCCTAGGTATAAAATGAAAGCTTTCAAAGTACTATTTTTCTCAGTGCCAGATATTAAAGTCTTAAATGGCCAATTCTAAGGATACTTGAACAGTGCTTACTGTTTTACAAATACTTTATATAACATGTAAAAAAATGACATTTATTAGCTCCCTGGTTATTTTTCTTTATGATTTTTAACAATGTAGTTCAGGATGGGAAGAAAGGGATTGCATTTGAAATCTAAAGTCTACAAATAATTAACTGGGGAAAAACCACTAACAAGAAGGTGAATGGGAGAAACAGAACAATGAAATTAAACCCTGATAGAGGGAGAGGTTTAAAGTACATTCAGAAAATCAAAGACTCTCTTTTCCTCTTTTATTGGTTATTTCATCTTGGAGGCCTAAAAATGCCATTTTCAAATTAATTGAGAAAAAAATCAAAACATTGGTGACTGTACTCTTAGAGGAATATGAGTCATAAGGATATTTGACTTCATAGTGATCAGCATTAAAAGTAACTTAACATTTTGTAGGAATAAGTGGCAAGAGAGAATTTGTTTTGTATGCAGTCATATCCATTCACTGGGTAACTAATTACTGAGCATCTAGTATGATCTGACTCGGTGATAAATGCTGACACAATCTTAAAAGTACATCGTGGAAACAGTTGAGTACAAGTGTCAGGTTATGAAACCCTTCAAATCTCCTATCTTATCATTTGTAAAAGGGAATGATGAGGAGGAAGATAAAACATGTCTCATTCACAAGCCCAATGCCTAAAAGACCAAGGTAGAACATACAGAGGTGCTTTGAAAACTGCTAATCAAAATACAATGTGATGTATTTCACATTTCCATGTAAGACTTTTTCCTTCCCATTCTGAATTTTGCCAACTTTGAAAATACCTAGCATGAGAGGGAAATATGTCATATGAGTTAATAGGAATTATTATTTGACTCAGATTACACTATTTCCACCCACTGAGTTCACTGAAGTCATTTTCATTTTCTTGACTTCTGAAGTCTCTGATGCTATGTGATATCTATCTACATTGAGCTGAATTGCACTTAGAAAATTATTTCTCTGTGCAACTCCAAGAGAGCTGGGTATCACGTGAGGCAGGTATTACTGTAAGGCGTTGTGACTCAAAAGGGAAAGCTGCTCATTATGTCAATTACATTTATGGGAAGCAGGGGAACCCAGTTTCCCATCCCTCCTGTGAATTCTTTCAGCAAATTAAATTATGGACACACAGGCTTGTTTAATTAGTGGAGTGCATTGCAACTTGAAATTGTATCATCTGTGCACAGAGAAATCACCATCTCATCGTCTTGGGAGTGTTTTCTGCTTGGCCTCGCATCATGGATGGCTCTCCCCAGCACTCAATTTTTGAGAGAAGAGAATCTCACGATTGTCATGTTTATACAGAACATCAACAATCTCTGATTCTAGCATTGTGCAATGTGCTGAGATGTTCAATAAATGTTCGATTAGAAAGAAATAGTCTGCAAAGATCATGGAGCATGTTCATGGTACAGATTTACAGATTGTCTTTGTATCAACCTCTAACTGCATTTTTTTTTAAACCAGCCAATAACTACAATGTTTTTATATGTCTGTGATACTGGGTTAGCTTGAAGCTTCTCACATGATTGTGTTGTATGGCTGAAGCTAATTAGAGTAGCAAAAATAATTTGAACAACTCTGAGATATTTCTGTTGCTAACTGTACAAAAATTGAGTTTATGTTTTAGACAAAGCACTTTCTTAGGCATCCTGGTCTATTAAGTTAAGATATAACCTTGGCAATTCACAGTTAACTAAGAGAGACTGAAATGTAAACATAAATTCCTGCAGGTCTATGTGTTCAGTACCTTAACAGAGGTTTTTGCAATGTGCCAGGGAAATACGAATACAAAAGCAATTATATCTATTCGAGAGAGTGATGGGCTAGTGGCAATAAGGCCCAGGAAAACCTGTATAGTAAAAATAATACTTCAGCTAAGAGAACAACTTAAGCCAAACCTTAGAAGTATAATAATTTAAAAAAAATGAATCCCATTTCTGAGAACATCAGCAGTCTGGTTTAGGCTGAGATTAGAGATGGAGCCACAGGGGCACTGGGATGGCTCAGTCAGTTAAAAGTCTGATTCTTGATTTCAGCTCAGGTCATGATCTCAGGGTTGTGAGATCAAGCCCCATGTCAGGTTCCTCGCTGGAACCTGCTTAGGATTCTGTCTCTCCCTCTTCCTATCCCTAGAGGGGATTCTGCAACTCCCTCTAAGGAAAAATAAAATAAAACAAAATAAAATAAAATAAAATAAAAGGAGCCACAAAGGAGCACTGGAAAAGTCTGAAGGCTCTGTTCCAGAATTCAAGTATTTCTGAGTGCCTCAAGCATCCATTTTTTTGTCCTCACAGTCTTTTGACAGATTACCTCTTTCCTCCTCGTGGTCAATGGTGTGGTTTGAGGAAGCTGACTTGTGGCCAACGGTGTGGTTTGAGGAAACTGACTGTTTCATGTTCAGCTGGAAGAACAAGTGGTCAAGAAAAGCCAGTTAGCACGTTTTCTTCATCAAGACACTATCAAGGGAGCAGGAGTAGGTCTGTGCAACCAGAACGAATCTCAGGGCACACCAGGAACTGAGACAAAGATGTTTGCATGAGGGTGAATGCAAGACTGCAAAGTACTAGTTGATTTTTTGTGGTCAAAAGCTGCTCTAGCCTCAGAATCAAAGCACAAACACCCAACAAAATAACCCTTCAGGGAAAGAATACAATGGGCACTTGAGATTAAGTGTCCTGAAATCAAGAAAGAAGCCTGAATTATTTGCTAATGACTAGTTGACTCTATTGGTTATGAATGTTGACTGGTAAAAACTGGTCTTTATTGAGAAAGAACAGGGGGCCCCCAAGAAACACTCCTGGGGAAAAGTGGCATTTAGGAATCAGATTCTGCATAAGGAGTGAGTTACAGAGCATTCCCATCTTCTAATTTATACTTTTTCTGTAATTATAGATTTTTAAAAATTTAGCACACATTTTCTTTGCAATGAAAATCAATATTTTTTTTCTGGGTCAGTTAAGAGAGAACGGTAGGTAAAAAAGTAGTATCTTGGTTGTGGAATACAAGGGGGGATGAGGGCATAGAGATGTAGAGTGATTACACTTCCCAAGCAGAGTTTGCTGGTGAGCTGGTGGGGCGGGGTGGGCAGCCAGCTGTCAGCGAAAACATGAAGGAAGAGAAAACAGGGAGGGCTCACTTCCAGAGAAAGAAACTTTTGTGAATGGCTGTACTTTCTTGTGATTTGAAGGATGGATAAAGAGGATTTAGACATTATTAGATGGGGGTAGAGAGAGGTGAAGAGAGATTTTCAGTCCTAAATTTGCTCCCTAATGACCAGACTCCATTCTGATAATCTGATTAGCCATCAGGCATTCACTTTCTTGTTGAACCTTATCTTTATCAAACAGTGCAGAGAGAGGGAAACACTTAGACTCTCATCTTGTAAACGTGTTTATGGTTTATAAAAACATTCCTCGAATGGATCCACGCATAAGTCAGCAGCTGTTAACCACAGGATGCTAGCTCTGTCAGAGTTAGATAATCTGAAGCTTTTGCTTTCCTAGAAAAAGCAATTAGATGTCCCACTTTGATCCTGTGAGAAACCAAGTCTAAAGCTTTATCTTGAGAATATAATTATGCATTTTCTTTAAAGATGTTCATTGCAGCCTTGTTTATCCCAGGAAAGACATGGGAGGAGAAGTTCCTGAATGGCAACAATAGTGGATGCGTTAAATGAATTATGGTGTAGTAATTTAATGGAATTTATGTGAGTAAATAGAAATAACGTAGGAAAACTGAAATGTGAAACATATTTGAGGTGTGTTGTTTTCATACTCTTAAGTTATCCAACTACGCTTCTGTGTGATATAGGTGTACATTTGCATATACATTTAGACACACACACATCCCTACATATTAATTTTAAAAGTTTTCTTTTTTTTCCTTCAAATCTCAAATACACAATGAAATGTTGACGCTTTATTTCTGGATGGGTGAGTTATGAGTGCTCTTCTCTTCCCTTATCTGTTTTCCAATTATTTCATAATGAACTAAGGAAACCTTGACAATAATAATAGAAAATCTGTTTCATAAGTCTCTTTTAAAGAAAACAATGCAAGTTTAGTCAACCATGCTCTTTCCTGAGTCAAAAGTGCCCACATTTGAGAGATTGCATCTCCACACCACTGGATGCGTACCATGGAGAAATGACGCCACTTTTCACTCCTCTGGATGCCCAGTGTCTCAGCTTTCTGAACCTACCTTGCAGCAAAGAAGAAGAAAGAACACAAAAGGCAAGAAGGAAGGAAGAAGAGATAGAAGGAAGGAAAGAAGGAAGGAATGAAGGAAGGTAGGTAGGAAAGAAGGGGGCAGATAATTGCTCCCCAAGACGTTGCTAGCTCTAGTGAGGCCAGCAGACCTAATTGTGTCCATGCGAATGCCCTCACTTGGGTCTTTGCATATGTAGTAGCAAGCAGGACTTAGAATTTACTGCATTGGTGTTGACAGCATCCATGGATCCATGGTCCAGAGACAGCACTCATGATGGTCTAGAGCCAGCCATGACTGCACCCTCCCTCAGTTGTCTCTGTACATGACCTTAATTTTTGTTATAGCTAACCATCTTTCTGGACCTGAGTCCTCGAATCTGATTTTTCAGGCTTCCTATTGATTCTCTGATTTATCTGTACCCCTATGATCCTTTTTTTTTTTCCCTGTCTCTGTTAACCAAGTTCATTTCTTTTGTTCCCAACAGTGGTACTGATTGACAAAAGGTTGGCCCTATGTGACAGGAATGTCAAGCTTGCATATTTAGATTTCTTGGGAATAGTGAGACATGAATTTCTAGTCTTGATAGAACAAGAAATTGCATAGGAATTTTTGTGACACATCTCATAGACTGAAAATGAATGATCATTAGATTTCTGAAGGATTAGAACTACAGAGTAACATATTTATTATCATTTTCAATCTGACTGTGCCCAGGGTATCAGCAGCTCTACAGAAATAGTGTTATGATCATAAACTAATAAAGTATCTTATAAACAAAATACAGTTGCAACATTAGTGTTGAACCCATGCCATCTGAAATTATTGAATGTGCATTTTTAAAATCACATATTTTTAAAGCACTATTTTTTGATTGAATATGTTTCTCATGATTTAAAAGAACTGTTTTTGATTTAGTATCCCTTTCATATTTCTTCAGAAATTTTACTATTTCCGAATCTCAATTACTTCACATGGACATCTGGATCAAGCCAATTACGGCATCTTTCTCATTCAGTACATAAGCAAGCATCCATAAAGAAGGGCATCTGCTGTTTGGTTAATTGCACTAATATCTGGGAGAATATGAAGTAATTTTACATTCTGGAACTAGTGTAACTCAAATAGAAATCTGAAATCGCCTTTCCCATCATCCTTTTCTGAATGCCTATTTATAGTCCAGAGTAATTGAAGAACAAACTTCAGTATATTGTTACCGATAGTACTTTTCATAAAAATAATTATCTCACTATTTCACTTTCTGTTTACTTTTTCTTCAAATGCCAACCATCACCATTTGGCAGGCAGAATATTCTCACTCAGAAGATGGATTTTTTCCAAGTTCAACAGATTTCTCTGAGAAGAAAAGAATGATGAGTGGGAATTTATGATAAAAATTGTAACAAAACATAAATATAATAAAATGATTATCTGATGACCACGATTAAACTAGTTTCTTTTAGGGTCAGCCTCCAGTGGGCCGTCCTCACATAAATACTTCAAAATTAGAACTGGTTTTTGATGAAAGGCTATTTCTTGCCCACACTCAGGTAAATAGGAAAGTTCTGGGTAGACCTCAGCTTTTACTCTCTAACTGGGACTTGTGCTAAATAAATAGTAATGCTAGTTTCAGTCCTACTAAATATTCTTACCTGAAAAAGATGGCAACACAATGACATTGTTGAGACATCTTATGAGTCTACAAAGGTGCGTAGGGCCACAGAAGTGGGTAAGGTGGAAGTGGGAGGCAAAGGCTCCTCTTTAAAGTGGCATGCATATCATAGTTTCATAAAAGGTTTCATTTATTTTCTCCTTTTCAAGTACTATTTGAAAGTTAGAATCTCAAAAGTTAGTATAGAGGCATTGGGGTGGCTCAGCGGGGTGGCTAAGTGTTGGGTTCTTGCTTTCAGCTCAGGTCATGATCTCAGAGTCGTGAGATAGAGCCTCGCATGGGGCTTCACGCTCAACAGGGAGTCTGCTTGAGATTCTCTCCCACGGCCTGCCATCCCTTCGCATGCTCTCTCTCTCTCTCAAATAAATAAATAAATCCTTTAAAAAATGTTGCTATAAAATTCTTAAAAAAAGAAAATGAATGAAATGAAAACTAAATTTAATGAAGTTTAATTTTAGAGATGGGCATATTTGCTGTCATATTTAGGGAGCACTGTAGCTTAGAATCATCCTAGAGGATGATAGGGTTTTAGGGCAATAAAGTCGAACCACAAAACAGGGTTTCTGTAGGATAGCATTTGAGGCCACTACAGCATTTTGCCTGTACAATTCACTCTAAATTAGAGCTCATTACTCTTCATGATACATTTGATTGCTCTCAAATTCTCAGTAAATGTACCAGGAGAGGAGCAGAGCTATTACTTTTGATCAGCAACCAATGCTTCCTTGGGAAAAACTCTGACACGTCACTCATCTGCCTGGACTGGGGACTTCATGAGAGGCGGGCTTTTGGAAACTGTTGACCTTGAAAGAACTCAGAGAGAGGGCAGGAGAAGCCAATTACCAGAAGCAAACTAACAATAGAACGACCGATAAACACAATGTAATACTTGGAGGCCTCCCTCTGAAGGCTCAGTACTTTTGCGGATAGAATTCATTCCTTCCTTTGTGGTCACTAAAACAGGGTACAGACCTCCTCCACCCCAGGAATATGAACAATCAACTGCAAAGACAATTATATTCCAAACTGTGAGCTGCTCGGCCAGATAGTTGTGTTGTACATCACTTCTTGTGGCCACAATCCAACAGAAGTGGGGAAAAATACAGAAAGGAAAATTATCTAGGAGCCGTAGACAAATGGCTGATGATACTAATCTATCTCCAATATGCATCTATACAAAATATCTAAATCTAATGTGGGTATAGGTATCAATATACAAAGAGGTGCAGATAATCAAGTGGTTTTAGCAGTGGTTCCCCACATCCCCTCAGGCTGCCTGTGCTGAATTTAGCACAGAAGATATTCAAAGACATAACTAATTTCTGTCCTGTGAGAAAGTTTGGTGGAAAATTATATTCTCTTGCAAATGTAATTGCTGTGTGCCTACTATGGCCATGGGACAGGTTCCTGTCGTTATGAAATTATAGACCTGTTGAATTTGCATTTTGTGATGGACTGTTTTAAGCCTTAAAGAGATATTCTGTTTTTACCTCTCACTCATTAATCAAACTTACCTTCGAACCCAGGAAAAGTTTCTGAAGAGCACAGAGGCTCTGCAGAAGTGAGCTGGCAGCCATCTGGACACCAGCCCATCGGGGTTGGCTACAGACATCCCTCTGCTGCCCTCTGTGGTGGTCCCAGATCTTCCTCAGAGGAGCCCTGGGGCTTTACTGGACCATTTGATTCTTGACCCCCTTTTATTTCTTGACCTGAAAAACTAATGTCAAAATGGAATATTCTGGGTTTCCTCTTGGTCTTGTTGTTGAACGCTCTCTGATCTTTTGTTGACTATTCCCTCAGCCCTACTGTATTGTGCCTTCAAGTTTTTATGATATTCTGTTTCCTTTCTTAATCTACACATTCCCTCCATTCTTTGCAGTTCTGCTACATAGCTATCTGAAACCCCATCTCCTCATTGCAGGTCATACACATCTTTCCCACAGGACATATGTGTATTGTATTAGCACCTTGAGAGAATTCTTTTCAACAGTTCCTCTAATTAAGGCTCATGATGCCTGGCTGCCTCTCTGACCTTGGGGATACACAATTTTTACCATGTTCTCCATTTAGGAAAACATTCCTTCTGTGCACAACAATTTTGTTGTTGTTGTTACTCAAGCTATTAACTTGTACCTCAAGACTGCAAGGGGATTCCTGCCTGAGCTTATTTGATTAGTGAAACACGCAGACTCTAAACTCTGTTTTCCCACTTTCATAGTTTAGCTACTACTTCCCAATATTATATGATGTTGGAACTGCTCTTCTCTCTGAAGATCACCCATAAAGTTGCTGAGACCAGTGTTTATAATGAGGAGGGAGGAGGGGAAATACATTGGACATAGTCAGGAGTCTTTTTCTGCCTGTCAGTTTCACAAAGCTGACAATGAACAAGGCTACTGACAAGGTTGATGCATATGTTACTATCTACTTGACATTGCCAATAAATCAAACATGCCACATGTATTTATTAAAACAGATGTATTTGTTCCCACTGTGTCTCAAAATGTACAAGCATGTTTTTAAGTATATAGATGGAGAGATAAGAATCATCAAATATGAAATAATAGAATACTGTGATATTTAATACAATATAAATATTTATGAAATAATGGAAAATAAACTAAATTGCAACCAAGTTCAGGAGTCAAGGACATCTTGCAGGACTGAAGAATCCAAGAAAACCTTTACAGAAAATGTGAGAGATGAAGCTGAGACTTCTTTGCAAATGTTCTTGACTTCTTATAATTTGCTAGAGAGATTGTTATGATGCATGCAAATCTTCATTTTGTGGTTCTTCCAGAACATTAATCTGCTTGCTTAGTGTCACTGATGTTATCCCAAGGCAACAGGACTTCATGTGGGGGTGATATACAACCTTCCCAAAGTTCTGGGGAAAGTAGGAATATCATGGACAAATGGGCTCTGGGACACTCTCCCAGAGATCTCTGTTGATCTTCCAGAGGCCTTGGTTCTTTAGTAATGAGGCAGAGGAAAATGACCTGGGGACTTGTTAAAATCCAGAGCCACATCCCCACCCCAGATGATCTGATTTATTATTGGGTGGGACCATAAAGTTAACATTTTTAACAAATATCCCAGGTAATTCTGATGCTGAAGGTCCATGAGTTGCTTAGAAAAACACCATCCTACTATAGACAAAGTTCTAACCACTGTGTTTATAGCTTGTCATGTGCTTTGGATTCTAGGATTCTAGACATTCATGTGTGGCACGTAATGTTCTTGTCATTGTGATCATCTTTTACTGTGCATGTCCACACTACTTAGGGCACTTCTGCCAATTCCTTTACATAGAGAAAAGGAGCAATACTCTCCAGAGAAATGTATATGCTGGCATGAGTGAGTTTAAAGAGTGCTGTGAGAACAAGAGTTCCTTCCTCAACTATGGTTGACAAATAATGGATTAAACAAAGCAACCCTGGCTGCTTGTCTATAGGTCACCTCAGAATTCTTATCAGTGATAAAATATTAATAATAAATTAATAAATGTTAAACCAAATTAAAGATGAATAATAATAATAAACTAATAAAAATCAAAATAAGAAGAATTCTTAGTAAGTAGATACTTATAGATTATGAATCTTCAGTAAGAGGTTATTATGTATAATCTTCCCTAAATGTGGTTGGTCACAGAAACACATATTTTTTGAAAATCCTCCTACATAAGAAAGCAAGAAAATAAGCTCAGGATATGCTGCAGCAGAATGAAGAAGTTTCGACACGGAAGACACTGTTGATGTCTCTCCTTTTCCCTGTGTCATGCTGTACCCCCTTTATTTTATAAAGTCATAAGCACTATTGCAACAAGGTTGCTGTGGGCCCTGCTGGAGCCCTGCCGGTGGCAGGAAGTGTCTGTAAAAGACCAGGTAGTACATAGTGTAGGCTTTAAGGGAAGCCCTAGAGAAAGGAAAGTAAGTGGGTGTGTCTGTGTTCTAATAAAACTTTATTTACAACACCAGAGCACAGGTTGAGAAACCTTCTTTCTTTTCAGTTCTTCTTCACAGTGTTTATTTCCACCCTAGAAAAATGAAAATAAGGAACAACCTGGCTTTATTCCTCAGGTATTTATTGCAGCCATGTGTGAAGACAGTTCATTTATTGATTCATTCTCAACACAGACTGGGCACAGAGACATTTCCTCCTCACTTTGAATCTGGCCAGTATCTCTCACTCATTGTAAGAATTCTATTGCACTTTTATATCTTGAGTCTCAGTTGGGGATGATGATAGATACTTTAAAAGGAGGCTTGTGTTTGGGATTTTAGCAGCTGCTAGGTTGTAGCCAGTTCTCATTTCTTTCTAAATGTGAGCATATGAAATGTATTATTTTTAAACTAAGTGGAGAGCTTTTCACTTGTCAATGGTTCATTTCTTTTGTTCAGTTTGGGTCAATAATTTGGGGCTTTTCACATAGCTATGTATGTGTACTTTCTCACTCAGATTTTAAGAAGAAACAATCTGATACTTAATATCCTCTGCAACACCTTATTTGAAGCTTAGCCCATACTAAATCTTGAACAAATATTTTTTGAATGAATTAGTGTTCTATTGTTTCAATCTTTTGGGAGAATTTTAAATTTAGGATCTTTTAAGCAAAATGTGACCTATAGCCCACTTGGATAAGCATAACACTTGTTCTCATTTGTAAATTGATGTATTTATTCCCGTATGTCTTCTGATCTGGCTCATTTTGCAAAGGATATGGGGGCAAGGGAAAATGATGAAATGTTCTCTTGCCAGATCAAGGATAGGCATAAGTAATATATTTATTTTTTTTCTTTGAATCTCTACTAATGCACATAAAATTCACTTACTATCATTAACTACTCAGAGAGAAAGGAGAAGTGAAAAGTTAAAAATGGCGCATATAAAGGTAAGAACAGTAATGATTTGAAAGATATGGAAAAGTTGATTCTTTTTCAGGGTAGAGAATTTCTACACTTCTACCTTAAAATCCTTGTCAGCGAGGTGTTCTTAGATGATAAAGATTGAATTTTGTTTTCTGTAGAGTTGATCATTTGGGCAAGGAACTTATTTTCTGAAAATAAGGAGTAAAATCTATTTAACCTAATGACGTTAAGGGTCAGTTTCTATGTTCTGCTTGAGGAAGATGTATACATATGCATGTTTTCCTCATATAGTTATAGTTTATGTGTGTGTGTGTGTATTTATACATAGTTTAAAATCACTTGTATGAAAGAACAGACATGATCTTTGTTGTCATAGAAAAATACTTAGATCAGTGATCACATTCTAGAAAGAGCAAAGTCATAAATACTTCTCTGCTTAGGCTCTCTTGTTATTCTTGTCTTAGGAGATGGATGTCACGTCAATCTTTCACAAATCTCACTTCAGATTAGGTTTAAGCAGGATTTATTCTTTGTAAAGTGAATATTTTTGCTGGGTTTTGAAAAAAGCTCTAATTTCCTTTTGAGATTTTCACCAGTAATTTGGCAGAAATAGCACATTCTTGTTATAATTATATTTATATCTCTGTATTTCCTAAATGATGTTTATTATATTTCCTTCTCAGGAGGGAATTTTTCTTCCTTGAAATTATTCAAACAATAGGTCAAAAGCTAGGAACAATTAGAAAGCCACACTTAGTACAATTTGCTACAGCAATGTATACTTCTCCTGAGTTCTTCATTGCATTTACCCAAGAGGATCTGAGTAGAACAGTTTCCTGTGGCTTCTTCAGTATTTTTTTGCTCTACAATGAAGAGTGATTGCACCATAGTCCAGTGGCATCTTGAATAAAGTTCAAGGTGGACATAAGTGTCTTAAAAGCAATTTAAAAATAAAGTTTATAATACTTTATTTTTTTCATTGTTCTATAATGCACACTTTCCTCAAAATGGTTCCAAATTCAGTGTCTACTGATACGTGACTTGACCCATGTGAGGACATTGGGAAATACAGCTTTTCCCTGTATTATAGTCAACGCAAACTTTAGACAACGATTTGGCCAGTTGATCAAAGGACAAAGCATGCATACCTTTGTACCCTGCGATGTCCACCTCTGGGACTAGATCTTATCGTAACATAAACACAAGTGGCAAAATCGATGTATAAGCCCAGTCATTAAAGCATTTAAACAGCAAAATCAGAAACAGGCTAACTCTAGCTCTGTAGTAAGAGGGTTGAATAAAGGATATTGTATCCAAACAATGGACTAGTGGACATTATTTAAGAAATGAATGGAAGATATGGAAATGTAGTCCCAATAAAATAGTAAGTGGAAAAAGATATCTAATGAATAAATATCTGGGTTGCAAACTGTAAGTGCTCCCAGGAGCCAACGAGGTAACATCAGGCCAGGTGTGACCTAGGGCAGGTGACTGTGGGCACGTGAGGGGGAAGAGGGCCCTCAACATCTGCATTGCCTGCCAACGGATGCACTGCAGGAATCATTGCCCCACTTAGATGCTTGGGTTTCTCGGGAGGAGGTACACTAGGTTCAGGTGCTAATCTATGCTTTTGTATGTGTGTTTAATGTTTTCATTCCATTTAAATGCTTTAAAAATACAGTGTTAGCCAAGCAAAACACGTGTGTAGGCAAATCTCGGCCCAGCCATGGTGTAACTCCTGTTGTCTAGACATTGAAAAATTTAGAAAGTTCTACAAATGGTACACGACCATGGCAAATTTTGTAAAGATTTGGAAACAATGGATTGGCACTGTACTTTATATCTTTCTGTCCTGTTTGACCTTGTTTCATTGTGTGTACACCATATATCCTCAGCGATCTTGCTAGGGGGCAAATACCACATCCCTTAAAGTCCCATGGTTTAAGGGGGAAAAGTTGAGTATATGCAATACCCCTCTCTGTGATTTTGGCCATTTACTCACAACTTGATTTCTTATAAAAGTGTAGAAAATGGCTTGCTTTCTGTGTTGGTGAGATTTATGTAAGGTGATATTTACAAATGCCCCATGTGTGGTCCTTGTTTTGTCAGTGTTTATTTCCTACGTATGTCTTTTGTAGACCAAAACTGAAATGGAGTCACATATGTCAAGGACAAAATGGAGACAACCAATGCAGGTAATGAAGGAAACCTAACCCAACCTCAAAGGAAGTTACAACTCTTCTCAGAAATTAGCAGAGGACATCAGCCAATCCCCAAATGTCAAGTCTGTTAAGGCTACCATGGGACTTCCTTCTTCATCTGACAGCTAATCTGATCTAAAGTAAGAAAGAACCATTTGGCAACCAATCAGTTGAAAAGGACAAATCACCTCCATATTTATCCCGTAAGAATTTCTTAGTCTGTGAGGAACTTAGACTCATTGCTCCTATGGCCCTGAGTTCCTTGGTTTAGAGATTGAAACCATTGCCACAAACTCACCTTTCTGCTTTGTTTTATTCAGTGTGCAAAGTTTGGCTTTTGACACTGTCAAATTCACCATCATTTGGGAATGTCAAGAAATAGGTAAAACTGAAGACCATTCTAAACTGAGATTTTTACAATATGCTTCTTTATGCAGCTGGCAGAAAATACCAGAGTGTCCACCTTCCAGAAGGATTTTTCTATAGTAAGAATTAAATACTTTGATAACTTGTTTTGTAGTATAACTAGGGATTTTGTGGGGAGGGGTATCACTAACTTCATTTGTTCTTTCGGTACACATTTTGGTGGTCAATTGCACTTTTAATAAGTCTTCAGAGTGAAGGATCCCCTCTAGTTTCTAATGTGGATAAAAAACAATGGAGAGTCTATGAATTAAAATGCTTCAAACTTTAGTCATGACTTTTTTGTTTGTTTGTTTTCTTTGTTAAAGAATCTAGTTTCCTTAAACATGTCAACATTTAAAGGAGCTTTCAAAATTAAAAAAAAAAAAAAAGATAGAACCCTCTTGGTATAAGGGAGGAAAACTGACTTTGAATATAGACAAATTAAGGGCTGTATAGAATTAATTTTACAAGCAAAAATAAGTGAATTCCTTACCACCACCTTCCTAATACTACTTTCATCCAGGAAAAATCTCCTTGTGAATGGTACTTCCTAAAATATCACCAATATAATATACACTTCAAGGGAAAAGAAAACAGTATGAATATTGTTCTTTGTGAAAATCCAGCACAAAGTCAGAGAGAGGAAGAACCAACCATGGGGACACACACACACACACACACACACACACACATTCTCTCTCTCTCACACACACATAGTTAAAAACAATAAGCAAAGAAGCTGGATGCAATTAATCAATCAGGTATTTTAAAAACAGTGAGATTCTAACGATGACATGTGAAATTATAGTCTATATTATATTACAGGATGTATCAGCTTACCTGGAGTAGATGGTCTCTACTTTTCCATATACAAAATACCAGCTGTTCATTCACCCTTACCATGGTTTTGTGAAAGTTGTGAAATAGCACATTTTTTTTGAAGTCTCTTTAAGAAGTAACTCAGCCTTCCAGGTAAGCTTTCTGTGAGACACTGCAGTGTGGTCTGCTTGAGGCCCCCCAGGACTCCCTGCTCATGGCCGAGGAGGCTGTGTGGAGGAGTGCCAGCCTTTCTGAACCTCACATCCATGGCTGTTGTAGAAGTTAACTTATGCTGAGTTATATTTCCTCAAACCCCCCTCATCTGTGGTCAAGCTTTATGTCATAGTGAGAAGAGCAAGGCTTCTAAAGCAGAGCATGCTGGTCCTAGATGCCAAGCCTATGGGTTTCCTGGGTTTGTGATCAAAAGAGGAAGGTGATTGTAACTGCTCTGACATTCAGTGTCCTGAACTCAAAACTTGGTGAAATAATCCCAGCCTCACAAGGTTATTTTAAGTGTTAGAGAGACCAAATCAAAAAAGGTTCTGGTATATAGTAGTTTCTCAATATAAAATGAGTACTATTATGATTTTTGTTGCTACATTATAATAAGACTATTTAAAACCATATTCAATTTCCATATTAGAAGAATATTGTCATTTAAAACACTATATTAATGTATTTAAAAATGTCAGCTGTTAAGTATTTAGGGCCTGGTAGAGATATTACTATACATAGAATGGAAGAGTTTCATAAGGTTTAGACACGAGTTTGAAAGAGTTCAGAGAGACTAAAGTTTAAGAGGAGGAGAAAGAACCAGAGGAAAGGACCATGACCTCTTTACACCATCTTCAAAAACGACAAAAATACTTAAAACTAACATGTGGTAAACATGGTGTACCAGATTAATTTTATCTGCTTTGTGACATTATTTCATTGTAGAGATCCCATATTGTGGTCCCTATTATTCTATCCACTTTACAGATGGAAAAACTGAAGCAGAGAGAGGTCAGTGTGATGGTGAACAAGGGTAAAGTCCTTATTCTCATGACTTACATTTTGTCAGGCCATAAAGACAACAGATACAGAGACAAAAAAAAAAAAAAAAGCACATAAAATATTTGGAGAAGTTAAGCGTAAGAAAGAAGCAAGCAGAATAAGGGCTCAGAGAGTGAAGAAGTTTCTAGCAAAGCTGGGTTGGCTGTGATGCCTGCCGTTCTGCCAAGGTGGGGCTCAAGTGAAAGCAAGAGGATAATCTTGGGGCAAGCTGAGCTGACAGCAGTATGGCCAAGGGAAGGGTAAAAGCTAACATCTGGAGAGAGTAAGCAAAAGGCAGTAGCAAAGACAGAGGGGATACCAAAGGAGACAAGAAGCCCCATCACAGAGACCCTTAAGTTCCTGGAAGAGTTCCATTTTGAGGGAGATGGCAAGCCACTGGAGTCCTGAGCAGAATGGAGAATCAAGCCCACTTTGAAAAGACAACTGAGTCTGTATGATATGACAGTGCTGGATGTAATGTCATTATACCTTGGATGAAACCCATAGCAGGTACAGCACCATGAGTGAGCCCAAATGCACACTATGGACTTGGGATGATGATGGATCAATGTAAGATCACTGATTGTAACAAAGGGACCACTCTGGTGGGGCATGTTGACGGGGCTGTTGTGTGTGTGTGTGGGGGGGTGCATATGGGTAATGTCTGTATTTTTGGCTTAATTTTGTTGTGAACCTACAAGTGCTCTCAAAAATAAAGTCTATTAAAAACAAAAAGAGGATAACTGGCACCCCTGTGGACATTAAACCATAGCGGAAGAAAGAAGAAACAGAAAGGTTAAGCTGGGAAATTAAAGCAGTTGTACAGGTGAGAAAGGATGTTGCCTTTTTATTACATAGTAAGTGTGGTGATTTTCCTAAGTATTAGATTCTGGACCTATCTTGAAGGCAGAGCTGATGGTATATCTTTTTAATAGATTGAATAAGTTGTACAAGAGGAAGCTAGGTGTCAAGAATGATTTCAAGGTTTTTGGCCTGAGCATCTGGAAGAATTGAAATCCCACTTACCAATAGGGGCAACTTTGAGGCAGGATCCTTATGGGGAGACAGGGGAGGAGTTTAATTTTGAACAAAAGTTTGAGACATGGCACATATGGGAAGTTAAGGAAATTCCCCAAGGCCACACTAATGTGCAGGTGACAGAGTAGAGATTAAGACCTGATAGGGAGAAGTCAGAACTTGACTCTTCCTGAAAGGTCTATGTCTCAGTGCACTTCTGGTGGTGCAAGACATACATTTTCATATGTAATATGCATGCAAAATTAATATGTAATAGCTGGAAGGAAAAGACTTATGGGCCAACAATTGTTTGGTCTCACTTACTGCTCTGTCCCCAACATCGAACATAATATTAGCATGCATTCGCAGAAGTAAAAATGATTTTTAAGATGACTCTTTCATTCAGAAATTTTTAAACCCTGTAATGGAAATCCCTTAGATATGAAAAAGTTGAACAGTTGCTAAAGACAGATTTAGTAAGTTTCCATTAATATTGGGGACTCTAGATCACTAACTCATGCCTTTAAAAAATTATTAACTTGAATATCTAAGAATACACTTCTTACCAGAGAGTATTAAAACTTCAGTCTAGGACAAACTGGATTTTTTAAAAAAAGTACATATTTTGACAAGAAGTTAAGGTTAAGAATGAGTTGTAAAGATTTAATAATTCATTAGAGAAAATCCAGAGTTTATAAGAAAAAAGAATTCTAAGAAATAAACCCATGCAACAAGTTATATGATAAATGCTAGAATGGGGAGAAGTGTTTTCAACAAAGGTAATGAAGAGTTACTCTTTTTATTATAGAGAGCAAATGCAAATAGGTAAACAAAAAAATATTGGTTAAAACATAAAATGCCAGGGCGCCTGGTTGGCTCAGTGAGTTGAAGCCTCTGCCTTCAGCTCAGGTCATGATCCCAGGGTCCTGGGATAGAGCCCTCAATCCGGCTCTCTGCTCCATGGGGAGCCTGCTTCCTCCTCTCTTTCTCTCTCTCTGCCTGTTCCTCTGCCTACTTGTGATCTCTGCCTACTTGTGATCTCTGTCAAATTAAAACAAACAAACAAACAAACAAAAAACAACTTTTAAAAAACCATAAAATGCCAATCAATGTCAATGAACACAATTGACTTGTGTCAATTCTAGTATGAAAAGCAAGCAAAAAAGGGTGTTACTCTTTTAAATGTTGAACATACATTGTTAATTATTATTATTATTTTTTACAAATTTTAAAAACATGGCTAGATCATTTCATGGCTCAAAACAAGTAATTTTCTGGGTGCCTGGGTGGCTCAGTGGGTTAAGCCGCTGCCTTCAGCTCAGGTCATGATCTCAGGGTCCTGGGATCGAGTCCCGCATGGGGCTCTCTGCTCAGCAGGGAGCCTGCCTCCCTCTCTCTCTCTCTGCCTGCCTCTCCGTCTACTTGTGATTTCTCTCTGTCAAATAAATAAATAAAATCTTTAAAAAAAAAAAAAAACACAAGTAATTTTCTAATGCCCTCACCTTCCTGGGCCTGTGCAGGCTGACCCCACCCTCAGACACTTCACAGGTGAACTCCCACTGTCTAGAGTATGGGGAAACCCATACTTAGGAATGAGCCCCACACCAACATTCCACAGACCAGGAAAAGTGCAAATCCCTCTGCACAGTCCTAACACCCCAAAACTCAACTACCGGAAGGAGTCAGAGGATTCATTACATGGTTCAGAAGAGAAAGAAAAATGTAACTGGGGCACTAGGTGGCTCAGTCAGTTAACCATCTGCCTTCAGCTCAGGTCATGATCTCAGGGTCCTGGGATCGAGCCCCAAGTTGGGCTCCCTGCTCAGAGGAGTCCGCTTCTCCCTCTCTATAGTCATATTCTCTCTCTCTCTCTCTCTCTCTCTGTGTGTGTTTCAGAGAAATAAATAAAATATTTTAAAAAAAAGAAAAAGAAAATAATTGATAGATCATTATGTTAAAAGTTTAATAGCACCATTTATCCAAGAAAAGCAAAGTAGAACATTCATTCATTCCTTAAATATATGCATTTTGAATGTCCTCGTCTATGGGCAGACACTGCGAATATAGCAGGAAACAAACAAGCAACAAATTTCAACCTTCATGAAGCTCCTATTCTTGTAGAAGAAGGAAATTACACAAAACAAATACATATCACACTTTGTTAGATATCGTGGAGCACAGAAGAGAGAAAGGAGCAGGGAGATGTACAGGACGAGACCTTGTGAGTGGCAGTAATAGCAATTCTAAGTCAACACAAGAAGATCTCCTTGAGGAGGAGACCTATGAACAAAGACCTGAAATCCTGTTTTATTGTATCACATTGGTGGAAAATGCAAAAAATGCTGGACTTTGAGTCTGTATTGGAGTCCATACCCTACCAGATCCTGTGTTCTCCTTCCCTCATTAGCAAATTAGAGATAGTGGGAAAACCAACTCTTGGGTTACTGCAAGGATTGAGATAGTAAGAAAAAGAGACTTATGGTGCCCCACATGCAGCAAGCACATAACTTAAGTTTTCTTTTATTTTTGTTAGTCCACTAGTGCAGATTTTTTTTTTTAATGCTAACATGTAGTGCTGATAAGAACAGGGCCATATTTATTGGTAAGGGTCAGGCACAGCATATACAATTAAGGGGAAATTTGAGCTATATAAGATACTTTCAGGTTCATGTAACTGAAATCCTTATGTAAATAATACAGAATTTTATTTATTTATTTATTTATTAATAATACAGAACATTATAAATATCTGACAGGGAATCCAGAGCAAGGGTAGCCATTGAAACTGGTTTATTTAGAGTTTTGATGATACAAGGACATGAGTTTTCTCCACTGGTCCTTTTTTACAGCAACAGTGTTGTCCTCTGCAAGCTTGTGGGCATGACCATGACCCCAAATCCAGGGATGACACTGTGCAGAACAATGCTCTTGAGTATGGTAGCCATAAATCAATCTACTCAAATATATTTCAAAGTTCAACCCATTTATAGCTGATAACAGAATTACAGTTATTCCTAAAAAGTCTTCTGTTTTTCTCTTATTTTTCCATTTTTTCTGACTTATGCTATTTTCCCAGAGAAATAACCATTAAAATAGACACACCCACACACATATATGTGTACATATAGATCACACATATATGTGATCTAGCTAGCTTTATATATAATCGAAATATGTCTTCTTAGCTAATATAATGCAGAAAAACTGTTCTTAATTATGTGTGAGAAAAAAATGTTGCATATTTACTATGATTACAGTTGCAAAAATATAGATTTAGAATAAGGTGGGAAAAATAGAAATTTTAAGTGTTACTCTTGTTAGCAGTAAAATTATAGGTGAAAAATTATTTGCCTTTCCATATTTTATCAAATATACATTATTTTTGTCTTGGCAGTTTAAAAAAGTATTTGAAAGCGGACAAGTGAAGATGAGACAATTATGTGTTTTAGGAAGATGGAGTTTTACAATTCTAGCTCATATGCAACATTTCCACAGTGGACTTGTGTCAATTCTAGCAAGAAAAGTAAGAAAAGAAGGGTGTTACTCTTTTAAATGTTGAACATACATTGTTAATTCTCTTTTTTTTTCTTTACATATTTTTAAAACATGGCTAGATCATTTCATAAATAAAGACTCACGCCGTACAGATCTTAATTATATTTATAGTTTTACATTTTAGCAATGTAGAAATTTACACATAGATCTGAGTTTTTCAAACTAACTTCATGCATAGAAGCCTTACTAAGAAGGTCCAGAGAAAGGGAGATCTTAGAGCCTCTGACCATCACCTTTACCCAAAGCAGTACATTCATCTGCTGTCTTTTGCAGTGGATTTCTTTTATTTTTTTTTAATTTATTTTTTAAAAATTCATTTATTTGATCAACAGAAATCACAAGGAGGCAGAGAAGCAGGCAGAGAGAGAGGGGGAAGCAGGCTCCCTGCTGAGCAAAGAGCCCGATGCGGGGCTCGATTTGGGATCATGACCTGAGCAGAAGGCAGAGGCTCTAACCCACTGAGCCACCCAGGCTCCCCTGTTCCAGTGATTCTTAAGAGCCAGGACATTTTCCTAGAAGCAAACCAATAGTGTCACCTATATGTGCTTGGACCAGAGTTGATTCCCATGCGCATTTGAGGTAAAACGCTGACAAGGCAATGGGATTACTGACAGACCCACAGGTGGAGCACAGAGCCGGTACCCCTCCTTCCTGAGGATGTTCTTCGGGAGAAAGGCTGGAGAAACAGGCAGCCATGATCTCCTGGGATGAATTCTAGACAAACTGACGAGAGGAACAACTGGTCTCAATGCTATACAATAGGAAGGCACGTTCTCCTTGCTGGCCTTGGACCTGGCACCGCCGGGAGTGCACCAGCGCTGACCCCTGGTCTTCCCCCACCCGGAAAGCGGCGGCCGAGGGGCGGCCCGCACATGCGCAGTTCACTGCCCCCGTCTGGCCTGGGAGGCAGGGCCCTTGCACCGCCTTTGCAGAAGCTCCCCTGTGCCCGCACTAGGCCAGCCCTGCCCTGGGATTCTGCCGCTGAGACTGAGGCACGCAGAAGGACTGGAGTTTACATGACAAGGGACATGGGCCAGACTGCTAACAGATGAGCCAGGGAGGAGGGGCTGTGGCCCTCGGCCAGCAGGTGTTCGTCTCCTAGGACTCCCGGGCAGCCCGTGTACCTCCCGAGATCCAGCTCCTCTGGGAAGTGTAGGCCGCAGGGCCGCACGCCTGATTTTGCCCTTCTGCCACCTCAGCTCGGCACGTCCGAGTCCGCCTGCCTGTGCACCTCCCTCGGGTCCTGCACGTACTGCTCCCCCACCCCCATACACACCGGAGGCCACCTGGCAGCTCCCTGCGGGCTGGGCAGGGTGTGCCCTGTTGGCCTTCTGGGAAACACGACGCCACCCGGCCCAGGCCCCAGCCTCTGGCCCGCGGGCCTCCCCGCTAGTGTTGGGAACACTGGGGTGCCCTGTAGATGTGGCTGCAGCCGGGAGAGCCAGGATCCTGACCCAGGTGGGCTGGTGAGAAGATGGGGCGCTCGGCGCCCAGCAGAAGCTGTCCAGAGTGTTGACTCTCTGAGTCCGACGGGTCCTGGGGAAGACAGACCCAGAGATCCACAGCGGTAAGATTTTATTCCAAAAGTCTGATTTGAAATGAGTTTCAGGTTAAAAAAACAAAACAAAACAAAACAAAACAAACAAACAAAAAAAACAAAAGCAAAAACAAAAAAAACAGGACTTAGATCACTTGAGAGTGAATGGTAGGATATTTAAAAGATGCTTTCTGCTTTTTACAATCTGTATATATTTATTTTTTTTTTATTTTACATCTGCTCTTGTTTATTACTACATCTAAAAAGTAGGACTGAGTCCAAAGGGTTCAAGTAAATGAATTCATAACTGAGGAAACGTTATTGAATTCTTAACTGAGGAGACTGGACTCTTCAAATGAAAGTTCTGTTGAATAGTAACAGGAGTAAACCATGGAGTGTTTAGAATGAAGATCATAGATTCATCTTATACATGAGTATGTTTGAAAACACTGATGATCACAGTCAATTTTGGACTTACCCTTTTCAGTAATCATTTTCAATCTAGGGTTTCTATCAAAGTCTCACTGTAAGAGCTTTAAAAATAAATATTCTCAGATGGGTACAAACCAAGTCATGCATACCTCTTTTTTTTTTTTTCTTTAAATTAACATATAATGTGTTATTAGTCCCAGTGGTACAGGTCTGTGAATCGCCAGGTTTACACACTTCACAGCACTCACCATAGCACATACCCTTGGCAGTGTCTATAACCCAACCACCCTCTCCCTTCCCCCCTCCCCCTGGCAACGCTCAGCTTGTTTGTGAGATTAAGGGTCTCTTTTAGTTTGTCTCCCTCCTGATCCCATCTTGTTTCATTCCCTACCTCCCAAACCCCCGACGTTGCATCTCAAATTCCTCATATCAAGGAGATCATATGATAATTGTCTATCTCTGATTGACTTATTTCGTTCATCAAAATGCCATCTAGTTCCATCCACGTTATTGCAAATGGCAAGATTTAATTTCTTTTGATGACTGCAGAGTATTCCATTCTGTATATATACACCACATCTTCTTTATCCATTCTTCTGTTGATGGACATCTAGGTTCTTTCCATAGTTTGGCTACTGTGGACATTGCTGCTATAAATATTCGGGTGCATGTGCCCCTTCGGATTACTACATTTGTATCTTTAGGGTCAATAACCAGTAGTGGGATGGTTGGGTCATAGGGTAGCTCTGTTTTCAACTTTGAGGAACCTCCATGCTGTTTTCCAGAGTGGCTGCACCAACTTGCATTCCCACCAACAGTGTAGGAGGTTCCCTTTTCTCCGCATCCTAACCAGCATCTGTCATTTCCTGACTTGTTAATTTTAGCCATTCTGACTATTGTGAGATGGTATCTAATTGTGGCTTTGATTTGTATTTCCCTGATGCCGAGTGATGTGGAGCACTTTTTCATGTGTCTGTTGGCCATCTGGATGTCGTCTTTGCAGAAATGCTTGTTCATGTCTTCTGCCCATTTCTTGATCGGATTATTTGTTCCTTGGGTATTGAGATTGATAAATTCTTTATAGATTTTGGATACTAGCCCTTTATCTGATATGTTGTTTGCAATATCTTCTCCCATTCTGTCAATTGTCTTTTGATTTTGTTGACTGTTTCCTTTGCTGTGCAAAAGCTTTTGATGTTGATGAAGTCCCAATAGTTCATTTTTGTCCTTGCTTCCATTGCTTTTGGCAATGTTTCTAGGAAAAGATTGCTGTGGCTGAGGTTGAAGAGGTTGCTGCCTGTGTTCTCCTCAAGGATTTTGATGGATTCCTTTCTCATACTGAGGTCTTTCATCCCTTTGGAGTCTATTTTGGTGTGTGGTATAAGAAAATGGTCCAGTTTCACTTTTCTGCATGTGGCTGTCCAATTTTCCCAACATAATTTGTTGAAGAGACTGTCTTTTTTCCATTGGACATTCTTTCCTGCTTTGTCAAAGATTAGTTGACCATAGAGTTGAGGGTCTATTTCTGGGCTTTCCATTCTGTTCCGCTGATTTATATGTCTGTTTTTGTGCCAGTACCATACTGTCTTGATGATGACAGCTTTGTCATAGAGCTTGAAATCTGGAATTGTGATGCCATCAACTTTGGCTTTCTTTTTCAACATTCCTCTGGTTATTTGAGGTCTTTTCTGGTTCCATATAAATTTTAGGATTATTTGTTCCATTTCTTTGAAAAAAAATTAATTGATGGCATTTTGATAGGGATTGTATTAAATGTGTAAATTGCTTTAGGTAACATAGACATTTTCACAATATTTCTTCTTCCAATCCATGAGCATGGGACATTTTTCCATTTCTTTGTGTCTTTCTCAATTTCTTTCATGAGTACTTTATAGTTTTCTGAGTATTCTGAGATTCTTTGCCTCTTGGGTTAGGTATATTCCTAGGTATCTTATAGTTTTGGGTGCAATTGCAAATGGGATCAATCCCTTAATTTATCTTTCTTGTGTCTTGTTGTGGGTGTATAGAAATGCAGCTGATTTCTGTGCACTGCTTTTATATCCTGACACTTTACTGAATTTCTGTATGAGTTATAGCAGTTTTGAAGTGGAGTCATTTGGGTTGTCCCCATGAAGTCTTGTATCATCTGTAAAGAGTGATAGTTTGACTTCTTCTTTGCTGATTTGGATGTCTTTAATTTCTTTTTGTTGTCTGATTGGTGAGGCTAGGACTTCTAATACTATGTTGAATAGCACTGGTGATAATGGACATCCCTGCCATGTTCCTGATCTTAGTGGAAAAGCTCTCAGTTTTTCCTCCATTGAGAATAATATTCACTGTGGGTTTTTCATAGACAGCTTTGATGATATTGGGGTATGTACCCGCTATCCCTACACTTCGAAGAGATTTGATCAAGAAAGGATGCTGTACTTTGTCAAATGCTTTTTCAGCATCTATTGAGAGTATCATATTGTTCTTGTCCTTTCTTTTATTAATGTATTGTATCACATTGATTTGCGGATGTTGAGCCAACCTTGCAGCCCTGGAATAAATCTCACTTGGTCGTGGTGAATAATCCTTTTAATGTAGTGTTGGATCTATTGGCTAGTATTTTGGTAAGAATTTTCACATCGAGTTCATCAAGGATACTGGTCTGTAATTCTCTTTTTTGATAGGGTCTTTGTCTGGTTTTGGAATCAAGGTAATTCTGACCTCATAAAATGAGTGTGGAAGTTTTCCTTCCATCTCTGTATTTTGGAACAGTTTCTGGAGAATAGGAATTCATTCTTCTTTAAATACTTGGTAGAATTACCCTCGGAAGACATCTGACCCTGGACTTTTGTTTGTTGGGAGATTTTTGATGACAGCTTCAATCTCCTTACTTGTTATGGGCCTGTTCAAGTTTTTCTGTTTCTTCCTGGTTCAGTTTTGGTAGTTTATGTGTCTCTAGGAATGCATCCATTTCTTCCAGATTGTCAAATTTGCTGGCATATAGTTGCTCATAATATGTTCTTATAATTGTTTGTATTTCTTTGGTGTTTGTTGTGATCTCTCCTCTTTCATTCATGATTTTATTTATTTGTGTCCTTTCTCTTTTCTTTTTGATAAGTCTGGCCAGAAGTTTATCGCTCATATTAATTCTTTCAAAGAACCAGCTCCTAGTTTCATTGATTTGTTCTACTATTGTTTTTGTTGTTGTTGTTTGTTTCTATTTCATTGATTTCTGCTTGATCTTTATTAATTCTCTTCTTCTGCTGTGTGTAGGCTTTCTTTGTTATTCTTTCTCCAGCACGTTTAGGTGTAGGGTTAGGTTGTGTATTTGAGACCTTTCTTATTTCCTGAAAAAGGCTTGTATCACTATATATTTTCCTCTCAGGATTGCTTTTGCTGTGTCCCACAGATTTTGAACAGTTATGATTTCATTATCATTTGTTTCCATGAATTTTCTCAATTCTTCTTTAATATCCTGGTTGACCCATTCATTCTTTAGTAGGATGCTCTTTAGCCTCCATGTATTTGGGTTCTTTTGAAATTTCTTTTTGTGATTGACTTCTAGTTTCAGAACATTGTGATCTGAAAATATGCAGGGAATGCTCCCAATATTTTGGTACTGGTTGAGACATGATTTGTGACCCAGGATGTGGTCTATTCTGGAGAATGTTCTATATGCACTAGAGAAGAATGTGTATTCAGTTGTTTTGGGATGGAATGTTATATGTTAAATATCTGTGATGTCCATCTGATCCAGTGTGTTATTTAAGGCCTTTATTTCCTTGTTGATCTTTTATTTGGATGATCTGTCCATTTCAGTAAGGGGGATGTTGAAGTTCCCTACTATATTTGTATTATTGTCAATGCTTTTCTTTGATTTTGTTATTAATTGGTTTATATAGTTGGCTGCTCCCATATTAAGGGCATAGATATTTAAAATTGTTAGATCTTTGACCCTTGGAGTATGATATAGTGTCCTTTTTCATCTCTCATTATAGTCTTTGGCTTAAAATCTAATTTATCTTATATAAGGATTGCCATTCCAGCTTTCTTTTGATGTCCATTAGCATGGTAAATTGATTTCCACCCCCTCACTTTAAATCTAGAGGTGTCTTTGGGTCTAAATTGAGTTTCTTGTAGATAGCATATTGATTTTTTTTTTAATGCATTCTGATACCTGTGTCTTTTGACTGGGGCATTTAGCCCTTTATATTCAGGGTAAATTTTGAGAGATATGAATTTAGTGCCATTGTATTGCCTTTAAGGTGACTTTTACTATATATGCCTCTGTTCCTTTCTCGTCTACTACTTTTAGGCTCTCTCTTTGCTTAGAGGACCCCTTTCAATATTTCCTATAGAGCTGGTTTAGTGTTTACAAACTCTTTTAGTTTTTGTTGGTCTTTGAGACTTTTTATCTCTCCTTCTATTTTCAATGATAGCTTAGCTGGGTATAGTATTTTTGGCTGCATGTTTTTCTCATTTAGTGCTCTGAATATATCATGCCAGTTCTTTATGGCCTGCCAGGTCTCTGTGGATAAGTCTGCTTCCAATCTACTATTTTTACCATTGTATGTTATAGACTTCTTCTCCTGGGCTGCTTTCAGGATTTTCTCTTTGTCACTAAAACTTGTAACTTTCACTATTAGATGATGGGGTGTGGTCCTATTCTTACTGATTTTTGATGGGGGTTCTCTGTGCCTCCTGGATTTTGATGCTTATTCCCTTTGCCATATTAGGAAAATTCTCTACAATAATTTGCTCCAATATACCTTCTGCCCCCCTCTCTCTTTCTTCTTCCTTTGGAATCCCAATTATTCCAATATTGTTTCATCTTATGGTATCACTTATCTCTCGAATTCTCCCCTTGTGGTCCAGTAGTTGTTTGTCTCTCTTTTACTCAGCTTCTTTATTCTCTGTCATTTGGTCTTCTATATCACTAATTCTCTCTTCTGCCTCATTTATCTTAGCAGTAAGAGCTTCCATTTTTTATTGCATCTCATTAATTTTTTTTAATGTCAGCTTTTTTAGATTTTAGTTCTTTTATTTCTCCAGAAAGGGCTTTTATTTCTCCAAATAGGGTCTCTCTAATATCTTCCATGCCTTTTTTGAGCCCAGCTAATCCTTTGAGAATCATCATTCTGAACTCTAAATCTGACACATTACCAATGTCCATATTGATTAGGTCCCGAGACTTTGATATTGCCTATTGTTCCTTTTTTTGTGGTGAGTTTTTCTGTCTTGTCATTTTATCCAGATAAGAATATATGAAAGAGAGAATAAAATACTAAAAAGGTGGCAAAGGTCTCAGAAAAATGTATGCTAACCAAATCAGAAGAGACCCCAAATCAGGGAAAGAAGAAAGAGGGTAAAAAGAAGTTTTAAAAAATAAATAAATAAAAGATTATGCTGAGTGAAATAAGTCAAGCAGAGAGAGTCAATTATCGTATGGTTTCACTTATTTGTGGAGCATAACAAAAAGCATGGAGGACATGGGGAATTAGAGAGAAAGGGGTTGGGGTAAATTAGAAAGGGAGGTGAATCATGAGAGACTATGGACTCTGAAAAACAATCTGAGGGGTTTGAAGTGGCAGGGGGGTGGGAGGTCGGGGTACCAGGTGGTGGGTATTATAGAGGGCACGGATTGCATGGAGCACAGGGTGTGGTGAAAAAATAATGATACTGTTATACTGAAAATAAATAAATGAAAAAAAATATGGTTTATAAGGAAACTGTAGGAAAATCAAAGGAAATGTCTTGTCAGTAAGAAAAAAAAAGAAAAGAAAAAACAAACAAACAAACTATGTGTGTGTGTGTGTGTGTGTGTGTGTGTGTATTAGACTGGTGAATAGAACAGAGCCACCCACTTGATTTTGGGTGTATTTTGGCTTCTTAGAAGAAGCTCCTGTCCAAAACTTCAAAGAAAGAAAGACATATATATATACACACACACACACACACACACAAAATAAGGGTAAACACAATGAAGGGATGCAATATGACTGTAAAGATGAAAATTTAAAAAAAATCTAAAAAAAGAAATTGATAAGACAAGTTGGTTGGGAAAAGAAAGAAAAAGAAAGTGGATAGGATTTTCTCAGGCTGGAGACTAGAACAAAGCCCTGTGCTAGATTTAGGGTATATTTTGATCTATTGGAAGAAGTTGTGTCCCAAAAATTTTTAGAAGAATACAACTCTATATGTATACAAAAAATAAAGTTAGATACAATGAAGGATAAAACATGACCATAATAATGAAGGTTTAAAAAGATTTTTTTAAGAAAGGTATTGTTAAGATAAACTAGTTAAAAAACATTAAAAGAGGAAAGAGGAAAAGTTAAAAAAAATTAAAATAAGAAAAAATTAGAATAAGAAAAAAATAAAAATAAATAATTAACTTTGCAGGATTAAAGAATCTTGGAGAGAAAGCCATGAATTCCATGCTTTGCTTTCCTCTCCTCTGGAATTCTGCTGTTCTCCTTGATCAGTGAGCTTGGTCTTGGCTGAATGTTCTTGCTGATCTTCTCGGGGAGTGGCCTGTTGTAGTGATTCTCAAATGTCTTTACCGGCCCAGAATTGCCCCACTCTTGCCAGGGGCCAGGCTAAGTAATCCTCTCTAGTTTGCTCTTGGGAGTTCTGTTCTCTGAATGCTTTCCATAGAGCTCTGGAGGACGGGAATTATAATGGCGGCCTCTCAGTCTCCAGCCCGGAGGAGTTGAGAGCTCGGGTCCCCAATCCTTATTGCGCCTTCAGAGAAAAGCAGTCAATCACTCTCATCTCCCTGGTCTCTGGCCATGCTCTGAGCTCACCCGGCCTGTGACTGAGCAGCTCTGTCTCTGGCGCACAGCCCCACCTGGAGTCTCCAAACCCAGAAGGTTTCTGCCATTCTTCCAGGGGGTGTCCCCGGATCTGCCACTTGTGTGGTTCTGCTCAAAGAGCAATGGCTTAATTGTGCCACGGATCACAGTATAAGGTAATCCCGAGCTGAGAGTCACTTCTTGACTGTCTCTATAGCCGGCTTCCCCGCTCTGATATCTGTGAGCTCTGCTATACTCAGACACCCCCGATCCTTCTGTGACCCTGTGGGACCTGAGATCACACTGTCCCCATGAGGACTCCACTCCCGCTTAATCTCTAGAGCAATGTCCTTCAGTGGAGCAGACTTTGAAAAGTTTGAATTTTGTGCTCTGCTGCTCCACTGCTTGCTGGGGGCCCCCTACCCCCACCGCAGTCTACCTTCCTGTCACTTTGGATTCGCTTCTCTGCACATCCTACTTTTCAGAAAGGGGTTGATTTTCTGTTTCTAGAACTACTGCTCTTCTTCTCTTCAATCTCCTGTTGGGTTTGTAGGTATTTGGGATGGTTTGATAACTATCTAACTGAACTCCTGAGACCTAATGTCATCTCAGTCTGCTATACCTCTGCCATCTTGACCCAAAATCTAAGTCATGCATACTTTTATAAAGTTTTACAAATAGTTGCTCTTCAATATCTCCAAATTGGTGTCTAAGGTAAAAGAAAAAAAAAATCATTTTTTCCTTCCTGGGGCTTCCAGAGTTAAGATGAAGTTCTTGGCCTTGTGTCAGGGCCCTTCAGGGTCCACCTGCCTACATGTCCAGTCTTCTCTCTTGCTACTTCTCCTTCTGGTCTCTCCAGTCAGACTGTAACACCTGCAGCTTCTGGAATAGAAGTGCCCCATCCCTCTTTGCCTAACTGGTTACTGTGCCTTTTTAAGACTTATGGAGACATAACATCCTCTGGGAAGCTGTGATTCAGTATCCATTTCTCCTTGCAGGACTTCCCTTTGTTACATTGTTGAATTCAGATGCCCCAAGACCATAGGACTTACTCTGATCTAGAATGTGTGCGTGACATATGTCATTTTCCATCACAAGCTTAAAGGACCAGTGCATGTTTTTGAGACACTGTTTCCTGTTTCCTGTGCCAAGACTGCTGGCAGAGCTCCAGAGAGCTTTTCTATCCTCACCTATCTGAGCCATACAGTGAGGTTAATGACTATGTGGAACAGAGCCCCCAAACTCAATGATGACCATTATTATGAACAACAAATGAACTGTTTTAACCACTGTCATTTGGGTTTCTTTGCTACTTCAGTATAACCCAGTCCATCCTAAAATACAAAAGTATCCCAAGACTTCTCTAGTCAGGGGTTGGTTTCAGATTATCAAAGGTCACCGTTATGTTAAACCAGGGGTCAACAAAAATTTTCTGTAAAGGGCCAGACAGTAAATATTTTAGGCTTTGTGGGCTATAGTCTGTGTCACAACTATTCAACTTTGTGCAACACAAAAGCAGCCATAGACACAATAGGAAGAAATGAGTGTGGCTGTATTCCAATAAAACTTTATTTATACAAACTGGCACTGGAATGGATTTTTGTCATTAGGCTGTAGTTTGTGACTGCTATTTTAATTCATGAGTTTGAAATCAATACTAAAAGTCCCTTGGTTTTATTTTAATAATAATAATTTTCTTCTTATGTCTCTATCTTGTTATAAATATTGAATATGAAATTTGAGCTCTGGTTTTCAGTAAGAAGATTAGGATAGATTTGAATCCAAGAGTATAAACATTTATTAAATCATGCATGGAGTTTGGAGAGAATATTTTATTCTAGAGATTAATTTCCACTGAGCAATAAAAGAAACAGCAAAAATAAGCACAAATTGAAAAAGATAAACATAGTGTATTATTTTACCTATCACACCTCCAAATGGCTGATATTAGGAAGAGCTATATGGAATTGCTGTTCTGTAAAGACATATGGGCAATATCCTATGGGGCAACATGTTACTAATTATTATTCACTAATTTCTTAAAATTATAATTTCTATGTGCAAAAACCTAGAGCAACACCGAGTTCTGGTTCATATGGGTCATACTCACGCATAGATGTATACATGATTTTACTGCATCTGTCGACTTAAGTGCCTGTCAGTATCCCCAAAACTCTGAGAAATCAAGCCAGTTCTTCTTTTTACAAAACAAGCACACTCCATGTGCTCAGCTTCTCCAGCTCTTTTTTTTTTTTGGTTTGTTTTCATAGGAATGTGTATTTGTAGAAGAACTTTGTTGGATTGAGCAGGCAAAAGCTCTCATCTTCAAGTGAGAACACTGAAGGAACCTTCTGGAGAGGTTGCCAGTACAGGGGCAGGAGGGATGGAGGCATTCCTCTGTTCTCCACAGAGCTTTCAGCCAAAGGGATTATTTTCTTTTTAGTGATTTCTAAAAATAAAAAGTAAAAAAAAAAAAAAAAATGGTGAAACATGTCTACATCACACAAAATTGCAAATCATGACATGATATAATATAATATGGCTCATCTTGTCTGTGGGGCAGAATGTTTATACCATATTGCTTTCCGTGGTATTTATAGATTTCCTGAGAGTGACTAATTGTTCTCCAGAATTATATTTTTAGTTGCCTTCTCTGTATCCACAGCTCTAGGAAATGTTAGACTCAAAAATGTGAGGCTTGTTGGTGGGCCTCCATCTGTTGCTAGTGGTTTCATTACAAAAATGTGTATATCTCTAGAAGAAATTTTTTTAGAAAGAATTTATTTCAGCTCCATGTCAATCGATAGCTTTACAAGTTACCCGTCATACTTTATTTTATATGAGATATACCCTTTCAGGAGGGAAAAAAAATCCCTTGAAGCAATCGTGCAAAAACTGCTAGGGTATTATATGTTTGAGAAGACTCTAAGAAAACAAACCTATGGACTGAAGCTAATGAATTATCTATGGGTCCAAGTTCAGATTTCTTAGGTTTACTTAAGAAGATGAATATATTCAGAAATAAATGCCATTACTATTTCTTTGTCTGCTAACAAATGGCATTACCAAAAGATTTTATTTTATAAGAAATACATATTGTTTTACCTAGGGTAGCCCAGAAAATATTAATAGTCAGAAATAATGTAAATTCCAGTAATAGATTTATGAAATATATTGATGCTGTCAGTCTTTGTTTATTCTACTGTGCCATGAAGTCTAGACAGAATAATAGTGTGTTCTTTGTAGAAGCATGCATTTCAAAAATCATTGAATTTGCTGTAATGCCAATCCTTGGGTCTCATTCATGAACTTTTTACACTTGGTTTTACATTCCATCTATAGAAAAAATAATTGGCGACCCTTTTCCCCCCTTCCAGTTCAACTAGAATTTTGCCTTCAGTATTAACAAGTAACCTTTAATTTCACCATTGTGTTAGGCCTTAATTTTTTTCCCTTGCCCAGTCCACACATTCCAATTTATCATGCAAATGTCAATAATTTCAAATATTTTCCTTCTAAGAATATATCACAGTAATTAATACAGCTTGTATCATTATAAAAACATCCATTTTTAAGATTTGAATTCACTGCAGATCCTCACCTAGCTGCTGAATAAAACAGTATCTCTAATCCTAAACTTTTATTATTCATCAATTAAATTCAACCTGATTTTTTTTTTTTTAACCTAAAAACCATAGCTCAAAAACCTACATGTAAGGAAAAACAGAGCTCACTCTTCACAAATCTGAAAGGCCCAACTGACAGCAAATGAGGAATCAATTAAGTCTTCAAAGATCTGGTTTTGGGCAGCCCCCTCCTCCTTTGCTCTAGGCAACCCCAAATACTCAGCATCAAACATGCATTCGTTCCTCTTACCCCTGCTTCCTCTCTCGTGCCTCCTGAAATGCAGCGTGACGTTTGTTATCGCCACCGTGGAACCGATTCAATACACACTACCACTCAACAGAAGAGTCTGTATTTAAATTATGGACTCTCCAAGAGTTTAAGCATGTTTATTTTCCTCTTGCTTGCTCTTGGTTCTGTCCACGGGAAATTGATTTCTGAGAGCCATCCATTTATAAAAAGGTGCTTTGTACAAGCTTCTTTATCTTCTTCACTGATGGTCTCATTTCCTTTGGGCTCCGTTTGTCTTCGCTTATATTTTTCTGCATGATGAGAAGGTTATCTGCTAAATGGTGGTGGACTTAGTTCCGGTCATGGCAGCTACTCTATCTCAGATGATCTTCTTCATCATGTTAACTTTCTCAGAGAAAAGACACGGTATGCGTGCATTAAATGGGATTATATGAAGGTGTGCTTCTTCAGCTATACATTTGGAACCTTCACTTTCCATGTCTGGGCAGGGGTATGACTCTCCACAGAGAAGCTCTGTGTCTTTCTGGTGACGTGTGCTTTCTGTGCTGCTCTGAATCCTATCTCCCACAGCTTCCCGGCTTTTGACCTTGGGCAGGGTGATTAATTTCTTGTATCTTCATGCCTCATCCACAAAGGACAGATATAAATATTACTGTCTACATTTTTGGGAGGGTTAAATGAGTTGATACGTGAGAAATTCTTAGTTTGGCCCCTGGAATCTAGAAGTCTCTCCACTTAGGTTGGGCATTCTTACCTTTGCATCAATAGCTTGGTCTCAGGGCAGTGAAAGGATCATTTACTACTTCTGCAGTCTTAAATGGTTTGTCTGTATGAGAGATGGACTGACATTTTCATAGTATTAACCATTATTTAGGATAGAACTAACTCGTTTGTTTAGTGATGCTATTATTGAAGTTGAGTGACACCCCAGAAAAGTCTGAGAAACATTATTCAATAATATTGAAGAACCATATCCTTTTTTTACAGTTAATTTAAACAACCAGGAAACTAAACAAGCATGCCCTTTCCAGAACAGATTACCTGGCAAGGCATGGTAATACAGTACAGTTGGTACAACCTTGTAGAGGGCTCTGACTTGTCCCTATAAAGTTAAATATAAATGTAAATATAGGCATGTGAACAAAATGTAAACCTATTTTAATTTTGTGTATGTGTGTTATGATGGTATTCTGACAAGAATTAAAAGCATCACTTTTATTCCATTAGGCCTTTACTTACAGAAATGGGAAAATAAACATAAATTCTACTGAGAGTTAGAAAATATTTAATATTAGAAATATTTTCAGAAATCAAAGAAGTATTTTTATAAGTACTATGGGCTGTGTCATGTTTTGAGACTTAATCTAGAAAGGGATAGAGTAATACGTTAATGCCCTTAACAAGGGAAGTGTCCGTGGCCTCTCTCTTTCCCTTCACTACCCCATCCTACTGCTTTTCCGCCTGCTAGTCAACCGGCCCTATTCATTTTGCAGACTGAGTGTCTCTTTAATCCTTCTCCCTCAAGGATGAGCCACCACCATCTTGAACTTGATCAACTAACATAGTCTTCTCTCAGGTGTACACATTTGTTCTTCTCATCTACAACAGGAACCAGAGACATTAGGCATGACCCTCCCCTGGTCTTAAGCCTTGAATGGCTCCCCATTGCCCTCCTGACTAAGTCCATGATCCTCAGCTCAGCTTCAGGGCCCTGCACAGCCCACCCCTGCCTTCTTGCCATCCTCATTTTTGGTCCCTTCTTCTTGTCTTGTTCATTCAGTCAGGTCTTTCAGTCCTGGAATACAGCCACTCTCCACAACATGGTCTAGCTAACTTCTTCCTGTCTTCAGATCTCAGCATGATCCGCATTTGCTGCTGCTGGCCTTTCCACTCTTCCTCAGTGCCCGCTCCCCCTTGCCTCCCCCACGTGCTTCCTGACATTACACCAATCTGTACTTCCCTTTTTGCTGGTTTCATCCCATGCGTAACAGCTGGTACTCATTCTCCCCTTCGAATGTGAGTGCAGACTTCAGACCAGGAATCATACTTACCTTGTTGCAGAAAATAGCCCCAGAGTCAGCAGAGGATCCGATGTGTCATTTTTAATGAATGAATGAATAAATAAATTTAGAGAAGGCTTAGATAATTTTTTAATACCCAATTGTTATATTATAAAATGGGTTGTGGAACTAGGTTGAAGTTGGACCTGAATAATGTAAGACTTAATTCAATTAAGTGAAATGAAAAAATATATATATTCAATGGGTTTATTTGACCATTGAAATAAAGTATAATGGATTTGTGGAAAACATGGTCTCCAAGCCTAAAATGTTGGGTTTAAATGTTGTGCTATTTAGAAGTGTCCTTGGGGTAATTATTGACCTCTCTCTATTGCCTCCATTTCCTGATCTGTCAGATAGTTGCAGGGAAAAATTAATAAAAAAAAGTAAGCTACCAGAACAATGCTGCTAATAAGCCTAATATTCAGACACCATTATTTTAAAACAACAAAACAAAACAACCGAAACTCTCTCCTTTTGTTCTCCTTTCAACTGGATGCTCCTCTAAGTCTCCTTCTTGTAAGCTAAAATAGTAATTTAGAATTCTAAAATTGTACAAAGTGAAAAATCTGAAAGAAAAAAAAAAAAAGCAAGCCCACAAACATCCCTGTGAGCTTTCCTTTGAGGAAGTAGCCTGATTGGTTTGAATGTTTTAGATATTGGGGTCTGTAGAGCTCTGATGCTCTCCAGCCAAATCAGCTGCGCAGGAGGAATTTATATCGGTTTCATCAGCTCAGTGTCTGCATCAGGGGTTGTTTCTTGCCTCCCCTCTTTTGACTCACTGAGCAGAGTAGAGACAGACTCCAAGGCCCCCTCCAGATTGCACATGGCAGCAGATTTCCCACCACGAGAGCAGCAGGGCCACCAGCGGAAGAGAGAAACCAAAGCTTTTGTTAGAATGCTTGATAAGCTGTCAATATGTGAGCAGAAGTTTCTTCTTTTGTCCTAATAAAAATATTTATGTACACATATTTTCATAAATTTTAGTCACAAGTTTTCACTTGACCACATTAAAAGCTCAAAATAAGTTTTCTCTGGAAGTTGACAGGAGCTTAAGAAAAATCACAGTGAGTTATGGTTTCTGGGTTTTCTAGAAAACGTGTCTTCATCAAGTCTTTAAATGTGTTTCAAAATCAATCAAATGCAATTATTTTCCTTTCAGCCATCACAGACTGTTTTATAGAGGGGTTCATCCACTGGTGAGCTAACAAAGGGAAGACATGTTTTCCAAGGTAAATTTGCTTTTGAGAAATAAGGTCACTTTGGATTAATTTTGAAGTTTGTATATTTCAAAGAAATAGCATTTTAAATATAAAATTATAATTGGTTATTTCTGTCAAACTGGAAAAAGACCTTGCCCCAACAGTAATTAATTTTAGATATGTAGTGATTCAGAAAATTTTCATCTTTCTCTTAAATCAACTGCTTATTAGTACACTTTGGTCAATGAGATTATTTTCTTTTTATTCTGAAAGATGCATTAAGTATGAGAGAAAAGCTTTTAAACAGACTTAATTAACAGCCAGAAATGATGTGATTTATTTTTATGAATTGTACATATGGCTGTAGTTCTTCCTATGCTATATTTTGAATACATTAAAATATTTTTTTATATTATGATGTTCTATAAAATGATTCCTTACAGCTCTGGGGAATATAGCTATTATACCCTTAGTAAGATAAAATGATCCTCATGCCTCTGGGAGTTTAACATTGTTGAAGAGGTTTATAAGCTGTTGAAGATGGGGACTAAAACCATTTTTCCTTCTTTCTTTCTTTTTTGTGTTTCTAGTTAGGCATCATAAAAATGCAGAGAAAAGCAGACATGGGATGTAATAAAAGTAAAAATATTGTATATCTTCATTGTACTTCAAATGTATATTGACTCATTTTGTCTTCAGAGTAAATGAGCTTGGGTAAACCTGTAAATATATATAAAATATATACACACACTATACATATATATGATATTTATTATATATACATATATTTTACTTATTTTTGTTAAGTAACTTGTCAACTCTCCAAAAAATATTATTTTGAGCTCTTAATGTGGTAGAATAGAAATTTATCATGAAAATTTATAAAATTGCTTTGCATAGATATTTTTGTTAGGAAAAAATGTATAAACATTCTATACATTTATTACATATAGATGTTCTTTTAGGATTGTTATTCTGGAGGCTAATAAAAGGCTTACTACTTCCTTGGATTACTGCTACACATATTTTAAAACCAAACAAAATAGATTTACTAGTGATGACATTTTAAAACAGGAACATTTGGGTGGTTTGGAAAAGTGAACTGATTCTGAGCCTCAGCTTAATATTTCCATGGTAACGCCAAGGTTCAGAAGTCTTCCCTTGGAGGTAATCATTGGGTGCTCTGAAGAAAAGCATAGATGATTTAGTACTGTTTTTCTCAGGGATGTTAAGTAGAATCTATTAATAAACTGAAAAATGGGAAGACTTCGATTTAATGTCCTGGTAAAGTTCAATATCCAAGAAAGCGGATACTTTAATGGTTTACTCTGCCTGTGCTTCCCTACCAGTGGTCTCATTGCTTCAAGCAAAGCAGGGACTCATCCCTTGCCCCCATTTCTGAGATGATACATTGCTAATCTCCCCAAAATGAAAGAGGCGAATTATGCAATTTTACAAATCATTCCTTGGTTATAGCTGTTAATAATAAAGGAAAATATATTCCCCGAAAGTATTGCTGCATCAAAAGTGGCGAGAGATAAGCATCCATGGCTTCCTTGGATGAGGGCGGAGAGGCGGAAACACAACACGCCGCACCACAACGAGGATGTGCTGACAAGTCTTCCAGGGTGTTTTAGTGAGCAGGGACCAAAACAACAAATGCTGTCTTATGAATTTGGACATTTTTCTTAAGGAGAAGAAAATAAACTCTTAAACTCTCTCCCTGATTTCTAGGATTATATTTAGACTTCCTGTAACGTAAAAATAAGTATAACCCACAGACATCAAAGATAATATCTGTCGTGCTGGTAGAAGGGAACAGTGGCTTAAAAAAAAAAAAAATCTATGTATAGACTGCTCTTATTATGTAGTGCTTCCAGCAGCCCTTATCAAACGAGAGGCTCTGAATAAGTCTGTAGCTCTTTGTCTAAAAGTTTCTGAGGAATAACCAGTGTGAGAGGGGCTCTGGGACAGGGGCACAAACACAGCTTCGTGCTCTCCTTGGTGTATTATCTGCAGGATCATCTTTATTTCTAAGTGAATCACTGCCATCCTGCACACAACAAATGTGCTGAGCACACTTTCATGGGCCAGAAATAGAGATGATGCTTTGCAAAACTTCGCCCTAGGATCTATGGAGGATTGAGCAGAGAGTTGGGAATGGGGTTATTGAATTATTCTGTGAGCATTCAAGAGAGTTCAAATAGTCTCAGTTATACAGACATTTATTGATAAATCACTAAGTTTAAACAGTTCCCAAAAAAGCAGATGATGTTCTTGTCCCCATCTCAAAGGAAAAGGGTCATTCCCCATGTAAATATGCAAATAATTTATTATAATTGTAAGAAGTGCTTAAAAATCCTGCAGTGGAAATACTGTTCCAAAAATAGGATCCCAAAAATACTATTTTGGGATCAGGGAAGACAAAAAAAAAAATTTTTTTTTTCCTTCTTCCTTTTAATGTGGTAGAATGTAGTTACATAAATGTTAACTAGAAATAAAGCAGGGCTTTCTTATTTCCTTTCATATTATTACACTGGGTGATATAAGTAATGAAGTTTAGTTTCCACCCAGGGGCCCCTCAGCCATTTCTACCTTGTAGTCCCAGTGAGTGGAAAGGGAGCTCTTTCTCCACTGAACTTCCTAGAATATGATATGTATCTTAGTGGTAGCCTAAGTTACTTTTCATTCCTTTATTGTATCCATCATTAATAATTCTGAGTATGGTGGCCTTTACTTTACATGCATTGGCTTACTAAATGGTGTATTAATTTTCTATTGTTGCATTAAAAAAATACCACAACTTTAGTGGCTTAAAATGTATGATGTTAATTATCTCATAGTTTCTGGAAGTCAGGAGTACAGGCGTGACTTAGTAGGCTGTGTTTTATCTAGAGGCTTGATTAGAAAAGAACGTGCCTTCACGTTTTTTTCACGTGGCAGAATTTTTTTTCTCAAGCCCTCTGGCTGAGAACCCAGACTTCTGCTTGTTGGTTGGGGGCTGCCCACAGGTCCTAGAGGCAGTCCACAGTTTCTTGCCATGTGAGTGTTCCCAAGCTGGCTGCAAGTTTCACTGAGCCAGCCAGATTAACGAACCTCCAGTCTACTAAGATGGAAGTCTTATGTAATGTAACATTAAACCAAATTACAGGACAGCCCATGATTTTTGCCATGTTCTATCAGCGAGGGGAAAGTCAAAGGTCCCAGCTGCACTCAAAATGAAGGGATGCGACAGAGCATAAACATGAGGGCCACCCTGCAGTGTGTCCACTATGATGTCTACTATTCCATTTTACAGAAGTTTCTAAAATAGACTTATCCAAATTCATGTGCCAGAAAAGAAGCCTGAATTTGAATACTGGTCTCCAGGACTCTCTCCAGTAGACTTTATCTGCAATGTAGAGCATAGAATATGACTTTGGATAATAACTCATAGAAAATAGTTAATGTCCTCTCAAATAACTGAACAGCTCTTCACTCTTTAGAATTCTTCCAAGTGTAGATTATTGAGCCTGCTGTATCAATACACTAGAGACACTCAGGTGTTTTTTTTTTTTGTTGTTGTTGTTGTTGTTTGTTTGTTTGTTTTTTGTTTTTTTAACATCATTTGCAATGTAATGGATTTGATTATGTATTTGACCAAGTTCTCTCATAGAATTATAGCTAAAAACCTGGAATTCAGTGGGGTCCAGACACAAACATATAAATAGACAATGAGTAGAAAGGGCAGTTTATCATCTGGTACAGAAGTTTTCAAATTTTTAGGCTGTCAACACCCTTTTATAAATGAAATTTGTGGGTGCCTGGATGGCTCAGGTGGTCAAGCAACTGCCTTCAGCTCAGCTCGTGATCGTGGAATCCCAGGATTGAGTCCTGCATTGGGCCCCCTGCTCAGCAGGGAGTCTGCTTCTCCCTCTGACTTACCCTCTCTCATGCTCTCTCTTTCTCACTCTCTCTCTCTCAAGTAAATAAAATATTTAAAAAATGAAATTTGTTAGTAGTATCCCAATACAAAAAATAAATAAACATAAGGTTTTTGTTCATTCATTCACTTATCGAATATAACATGGGCTGAACTGATGACAGGCCATCTTCTGAGAAACTTGTCACGAATGTGGTAATCCAACTTACAAGCCTTCAGGATGTTCATGTTTTACTGGAGAGACAGAAAACACCACCGCCACCACCACCACAAGGGTTGTGTGTGTGAGATAGAAAGATTGATTGATTTTAGGAGGTGGTGAGTGATAAGAAGAAAAGTTCAACAAGATTGATGTAGAGTTTGTTGGGAAATGGGCATGGCTTATTAAGAAGATGACCAAAGTACTTCTCTAAAGAAATAGCATTGAATCAGGGAACTGGACGAAGTAATGATGGCAAGAGCTGTGTGTTGTTCTAAGGGAAATGTGTTCTGAGTGGAGGGAGGCATTGGCAGGTGTTACCACTCTGATGTTTAAACAACAGAAAGAAGTAGAACGAGATATAGACAGCTCTTGGGAAGTGGTGGTACATGGTGCAATGGGTGATGGCTTGTGTCTGAGGAAGTTTTGTTTGTTGCTATTTTCATGATGAAAGATTGAACAAATATCAAAAAATATCAAAAATATCAAATAGAAGGAATACTTAATAAAGTAGCAGAATGAGCACAAACTTCAGATGCAAAGGTCTTGACTAAACATAAGGGTTTTGTGATCTGCTTCTCCAGGGGTATTGAATACAGACAGTTCACCTGCTATTTTAGGGCAAAGGTAGACTATGCAAATATGGTTTAGATGCAAGTAGTTTGGTGGATTTGGTAAAGGGGTAATAACCTGAATCTATTCTGAATGCTAATAGGTCCTCAGTGAAATAAGAGGTCAGGTCATCATCTGAATGTAAGAATGAAGAGAAGTTTTGGGGGATAGGAGAAGAGAGAAACAGTCAAGAAGTAGTTCTTTAGTGAGTGGAATTAAAGGTAAGGTTGTTCAGCACAGCCAAGGACATGCTTTTATTTTTCTGTCAAGGGATCTTAAGTGTGATCTGACAGAAAGGTCAGATGTATTTTTATAGCCACATTTACCTGCTCTCATGTAACCAAGCTGGTATTTGGCCAGGCTTGCTCACCAGAGGGAGAAGGGAAAAAGAAACTGTGAGCATATGCAAGGGAGAGATTTATGTGAGAAGTGAGTATTTTTCAGGGGTGGGACCCCCAAAACAAAGTAAGGACAGTGCATTGAAGATACTAAAAGGGTTGAAAACCTGTGGGGTAGCCATTCTAGGCTGAGTGAATTATGGTGAGGTCCATGAGGAACTCACCTGCTCTGGTCATTTTCCCTCTCCCTTCCCTACACTGTCACCTTGAATAAGGCTATGCAAACCTCTTACGGCAAACTGCAAAGTTGAGGCTATTTTGAATCAGCGAGTTTGGTGGGGTACCTGAGTGGCACAGTCAGTTGGGCATCTGACTCTTAGTTTTGACTCAGGTTGTGATCTTGGGGTCCTGGGGTCAAGCCCTATATTGGCCTCTGTGCTTAGTGTGGAGTTTGTATAAGACTCTCTCTCCCTCTGTCCCTCTCCTCCTGGTCTCTCTCTCTCTCTCTCAAATAAATCTTTCTTAAAAATCAGTGAGTTTGGTGAAAGCAATAGTAAGGTAGAGCATCATATGCAGATAATAAGGGGATGAATTGCCTCCAGGGAATTTTAAAAAAGTAATATAGCCATTCAGATCTGTTGTGAAATAACAGATAAAATACCTCTCAGGAGGGAAAAAGCCCTTGTATCAAGGGATACTGGCACACTCACCTCCCTTTTCTTAATCCACTTTTCTAAATGTGTGCTAGAGTTTACTGGTCCAGGGCTTCAGAAGAAGCCAGTGATGATCCTGAGATCACTGCACAGATCTGATCAAATCTTCTTACTGCCATGATGTCTAAGATGCACACAGAGATGTCAGAATATAGAGGTAAAGGGAGGAGTGAAATCTGAACATCTGAGCATTGAACTGAGGGACTAACTAGCCCTGAGAATGAATCGTTGAGGAAGTGGAATGTTGATACACAATTAGACACGTGAGTCTGGAATTCTAAGAACCCCATCAGGGGCTGGAGACATAAATTTCAGAACATTGATATGAAAGCATTAAAAGCTACAAGACTGAATTGAATTAACATGTGAGGAAGTACTTCTAGAAAGGAAAAGATGTCCAAAGGTGGAGACTTAGTGTCAATACATTACAAACATATAAAGATGTAAAGGGGGAAGATCATGGAGAGGGTGAGCTAGTAAGATGGGGGGAGAACCAGGCAGGGAAGTATCTTGTGACCCAAATAAAGAATGTGTTTGAAGGAGAGAGAAGTAGTATAGGTGGTCCTGTTCCTCGTTTCTATTTGCAGACCCTTCCTCCTTCATAAGAATACTCATCTGTGTCCAGTTCTTTTGGAAGCACAGATAAATAAGATATGGATATTGATCTTGGGTTTTAGTAATGTAGAGGTCATGGGGTCTGTGTGATCAGAGAATGGAGGGGAATTTGTTTAGATTGGTATTAAAAGAAACATAGACAATCTAGTATAAACAAAACTTTTGAGATAATCTACTGTTTAGTGAGTGAGAATGTATAGACTCACAATCACTGGATTTTGGTTCCTTCTGTTTGCTTCTATTTTCTAGCTGAAGAATCAAGAAAACCATTGCAGAGTGAGACTGGGAGAGAAGGCGCTGGAAGTTGCAGAAGAGCAGAAAAGCTATGAAAGGGACACTTGAGAGAGAAGGAGAGTCTCTATCACACTAGGGAGATACAGTGTGGTTATGGTTGTTGGGTAGTGTGAGGGCCCATTGAGGGGTAGCAATAGTGAACTGGAAATGGAGCTGTTAGCACTGATGTTTGTGTTTCTTCAGTCATGGTTAGTCCCACAGGTGGTTGTATGACTAGTTAAATGGGGGAGAAAGAAACTGGATAAAATTCAGACCAGAATGTGGTTAACAATTACCTGCAACCGAGAGTAAGGAGAATAGATGTTGAGAACACATAGAAGGCACTGATTATATCTCCTGGCCCTTGACACTATTCCGAATAGAAGGAGGGGTGGGGATGGTGGAAGAGAGTATAAGTATAGTGTAATTAATGAGTAATAGATTTCTGTAAAGTCAAAGGATTGTGAAACCCAGGGTTCTAGTAGATGGTAGTTGAAAAGAAGGATGCCTGACCCTTGGGTAAAATCAGAGCTAGAAATGGCTGTGAGAAGAATGGTGAGTTGCATGAAGACAAGTTTATTGGATAAAAGGATTTTTAAAAATTGAGGGCAGGGGGGTGGGAGGTTGAGGTACCAGGTGTTGGGTATTATAGAGGGCACAGCTTGCATGGAGCACTGGGTGTGGTGAAAAAATAATGAATACTGTTTTTCTGAAAATAAATAAATTGGGAAAAAAAAGTGAGGGTGTAGGTATTGGAAGGATCATCTACACAAGTATTAAAATCTCTAGTGTAAAGGCAAGAGGGGGAGGGACCTGAGACTTGGTAAATGGACAGCAACAAGGACTATAAGCAAGAGTCAGAAATGTTATTCCAAACTAGACTTGTAGGGAGAGAAAATGGTATGAAGTGGGAATGGGAAGCAAGGGGATTATGCACCTCATTTCTGGGCTCAGGAATAAACCCCCGTGAGAAAAGTAGCCAATGCTGAGAGGGCTGCAGAGAAAGCGGACTCACAACTTCTGTTCTTACTACGTGCTTCCTTCCCCTCACAATCCCCCGTTCAAAGTCTTAAAAGATAAAATGTGAAAGACATTCTGCATTTCTTTAGGATAAAATATATCATATTACGATTCTGTTATACTACCCAATGAGTGTTTGGCTGACATGAAGTTACCTGGCTCAGAAATAATTCTGTATTGGGGTGCCTGGATGGTGCAGTCGGTAGAGTGTTGGACTCTTGGCTCCGGCTCAGGTCACAGTCTCAGAGTCATGAGATCGAACCCTGCATCAGGCTCTGTGCTTAGCGCAGAGTCTACTTGGGATTCTCTTTCTCTCTCCCTCTGCCCCCCAGCCCTCACTGTGCTCACACACTCACATGTGCTCTCTCTCAAATAAATAAATCTTAGAAAAAAAAAATTCTGTGAAAGGCAATATGTGAAATGATAGTTCTGCCATCTTTCCTCCTGCCTTTGTCCTCCTTTTTTTTTTTTTTTAAGATTTTATTAATTTATTTGATAGACAGAGATCACAAGTAGGCAGGGAGGAAGGCAGAGAGAGAGAGGAGGGAGCAGGCTTCCTGCTGAGCAGAGAGGGCTCGATCCCAGGACCTTGGAATCATGACCTGAGCCGAAGGCAGAGGCTTTAACCCACTGAGCCACCCAGGCGCCCCTGCATTTGTCCTCCTGATGGAACTTTTTATGTTTGAAATTTTCACTTTGGTTAACCTTTCAGTAGTAGCTAGGCTTCAGCAAGGCTGTGACTCCTATGCTTTTCAAAATGCTAAAATTGTTATGGAGCATAAGGAAATCACACTTAATTTGATTTCTTCCTTGAATAGTGAACCATACTTAGCCAGAACTCAAATAACCATTTAATTGGAACTGTTTTTATATTGTGTTGTTTTAGCCAAAAGAGATAATTGTTACTTCACCCAAAATATACACACGCATACGCATATGTATATGTCATACCACACACATACATAAACTCATGTAAAATATTTAACAAAAACAAAACAAGGCAAACAAAGCCATTTAATTATATTGCTTTGAGCCTACTGTATTGTACAGTAATCTTGAAATCCTAATGGAAGCTCAGAAACTTAATCTTCAAAGAAAAGTTAAAGAATAATCACATATTTTAGTTGTTCAAACAGGAAAATGAACAAAATAAAACAAGTAAAGATGGATAGAAACCAAAAAAGTTGAATTTTATTTAACTGTCTTCTCTTGAGCATTTTGTTTCTCTGGTATTATTGTATTTTGATGTAGGATGTTGCATAAAACAAAACCATGTTAAACTATGGCAAGTTTTATTGACAAACATTGCATGAAATGCTGTTTCCCTTTCTCCTCATGTATTTGGAATTCTCCAGTTGGAGAGTAAGTGTCAAGACTTTTTCTCCTTTATAGCAGATAGACAGAAATTGGAACTTTTTTTTTCTTTATAAACTTTATGCTCTAATAAAATTGGTGACCCAAACACCTTGGAACATATGATCCATTTACATTCTTTTTTATGGCTCTATCTCATAGAATCTCACTGATAATTTGTCATTGAGCAAGTCCTCAGCTGATATGTAATAATACTCTTTTCAATGTATGTGATTTGTGAACATTGAATTTTTGTTCTGTATTTATAGCGTTGATATCTAAGTTACACAATAGCAATAATAACTAAGGTTGCTCATTTTTATTTAGCTTTTATAATCATTTATTGGAATTACAGTACGAGTTATAGCTATTAAGTTAAAGACCTTATGAAATTTCCTGGTGTAAAACAGTTAGGTCACTCCACTAACTATTTCAACATATATATGAACCTTTTCAGCCCACTCAGTTTCATTGAACTGTTAATAATGGCCTTTTCTCACAATAGCTTTTCTTCCATCGTTCCTTTTGTCTTTCATCCAAACAAACCAAAATCCAGACATCATGGTATTTTCAGACAACACTGAAAGAGTTTCCCAGCAAAATTGCATGCAGTGAAATTCTTGCAGTAGAAAGTATTTAAGGTCTCAGAGAAAAATCTTACAGTGCTCATTTCTAATATAAGCACAGAAAAAAAAATCTTGATATTTTATTATCAGTTAAAACAACTTATATCAACAGAAAAGAATCCCATTTCCCACCTTTGTCTCCCAATTCATCATAAAAGACCAAAAAAGAAGTCAAAATACCAGAGCTAATCCCTGTCAGGAAGAGATTGTTTTATTGGGTGATTTTCCAAAGAATCTTTGGAAATATGTGATCCCCAAATCTATGACCTAAATCTTTTAATAAAAGTGGACATTCCTTAATTCCCTAAGTATGGAGTGACATTGGCATGATGGTGACTAAGAAGGTATAGGCCCTCCTTCCCAACTGCAGCACTGAGTTAACAAGGATATATGGATCAGAATACTTCTATGAGAACTCTAGAGCCTACTTGAAAACAATAGGCAACAACAGCAAAAATAGACAAATGGGATGACGTTGAAGTTACAAATGTTTTGTACATCCAAGAATATAATCAACAGAAAGAAAAGGCAGCCTACAGGGTAGAAAAAAATATTTGCAAATCATACATCTAATGAGGAGATAAACCAGAATATATACTCAGAACATATAAAGAACTCCTACAACTCAACAATAGAAATAACCCGATTTAAAAAAATAATAATAAGCAGAGGACTCTAAGAGACATCTCTTCAAAGAAAATGTACAAATGAGCAAAAAGCCTATGAAAAGATGCACAAGATCATCTGAAAATGCCAGTCAAATCCACAATGGAATATCACCTCATACCTATTAGGTTGGCTACTGTTAAAAACAAACACAATAACAACACTGATAACAAGAACAAAAGATAAAGTAACAAGTTTTGATGAGGATATGGAGAAATTGGAAACCTTCTGCACTTTTGATGGAATTATAAAATGGTGCAACTGTTATGGAAAACAGTATGGGAATGTCTCAAAAATTAAAAGTAGAACTATGATATGATATGATTGAGCAAACCCATTTCTGGGCATAATTCCAAAAGGTCTTAAAGAGATGTATGTACAATAGGCAAAAGTTTATAGCCACCCAAATGTTTGTTAGCAGTTGAATGGATAAAGAAAAGTGTGGTACATATATGCAATGGAATATTATGTACTCTTAAAAAGGAAGAAATATTGTCCTATGCTACAACATTGATGAACCTCTTTTTTTTTTTTTTAAAAGATTTTATTTATTTATTTGACAGAGATCACAATTGGGCAGAGAGTCAGGCAGAGAGAGAGGAAGGGAAACAGGCTCTTTGCTCAGCAGAGAGCCCGATGTGGGACTCGATCCCAGGACCCTGGGATCATGACCTGAGACAAAGGCAGAGGCTTTAACCCACTGAGCCACCCAGGCGCCCCAACACTGATGAACCTTAAAAAAATTCTGCTAATTGAGATAAACCAGCCACAGAAAGAAAGATGTTGTATGAGTCTACTTCTGTGAGGTACCCAGAACAGTCAAATTGTAATAACAGAGAGTAGAAGGATTGCTAGCAGGGGCTGGGGGGTAAAGGGAGAGGGAATTAGTGGGCATAGAGTTTCAGGTTTGCAAGATGAAAACGTGCTGGGGATCTGATTTATAACAATGTGAATGTACTTACACATTGAAGCGTCCACTTTAAAAAAAAAAAAAAAAGTTAAGATGGTAATTTTATGTGGTGTGTTTTACCACAATAAAAAAGAATTCAATAAGTAAAAAGTCATGAACATGAGAGGAGAATTAGACAATTTCACAATTGCGTTTTGGTAATTTAATATTTACTATAACATTCCTCTCAACACCTGCAGAATTCACATTATTATTTTCATGTGTCACATGTGCTGAAGTAGATCATATTCTGGACAGTAAACAAGTCGTAATACATTTAATATAATTCATAAGCAAAATATGTTTTCTCACAGATAGAAAATTAACTGAGGAATAGATAACAGAAAGATCCCTGGAAATTACTCAATTATTTGGGAAGTAAATGACACACTTCCCAACAATTGTGTGTCAAATGAGAAACCGAAATGGGAATTAGAACATATTTTGGACTGAATATGAATGCGGCATACCTGAGTAAGTGGGATGCTACCGAAGCAGTAGTTTAGGCAGAATGTAGAGTACTCAACCCCTGTATTAGAAAACGGAAAGGCCTCAGATTAGTAATTCCACTTTCCAGCTTAAGATACTAGAAAAAAATATGCAAATTAATCACAAGGTAAATAGAAGAAATAATAAAAATCAAAATATTAATAAAATAGGAAACAAAAACCAGAAAAATATGTTAAAGCTGGCTATTTAAGAAGATCAATAAAATTGATTAAAATCTAGCTAGAATGATCTGGAAAAAATAGAATCAGAAACCAAAAACCAAACCAAAAATAAAAACAAAAGAGAGAGAGAGAGAGAAAGAAAAAAAAGGTGGCATCACTATAGATACCATGGATACTAAGAGATAAAACAAAAACAAAATTAGAAAAACCCTACAAAAGACAAAAAAGAATGTCATGAACAACTGAATGATAAGGAATTTGACAGCTTTGGAAAAAAATAAATGGCGAAATTACCCAAAAAAATAAATTGACAATATTTACTCAAAGAAAATTCCTTTATAGTATAGTTAAACATTCCCACAAAGACAAATTCCAGCTCAGATAGCTCCAATAAGTATTCTCTACCACATAGTTAAAGGATCATTCTGCCCGAAACTTTAAAAGAGAGAAACACTTCCAAACATCTTTCTATAAGACCAGCTTATCATGCTACCATGATCAAGGATATTGCCAGAAAAGGAAACAAGAATAATTTTCTTTAAAAACAAAGAGGTAGGGATGCCTGGGTGGCTCAGTTGGTTGGATGACTGCCTTCGGCTCAGGTCATGATCCCAGAGTCCCAGGATCGAGTCCCACATCGGGCTCCCAGCTCCATGGGGATTCTGCTTCTCTCTCTGACCTTCTCCTTGCTCATGCTCTCTCTCACTGTTTCTTTCTCAAATAAATAAATAAAATCTTTTAAAAAAAACAAACTAAAGAGGTAGAAGTTCTAAACAAAATTTTAGCAAATCAAACCCAGTAACGTAGCAAAATATAATACATAATACATAATGAACAAGAAGCAGTTATCTTAGGGATTGAAGTTCAGTTTAATATCTGAAAATTAACAATACAATATTTTATACCAGTAAACCAAATATACTCCTGATAAGTACTCTTAGCGAATTAGAAGGGAAATGACTTACTCTGATAAGTGTCCTCAAAAACAAAAGCAGCTCTACGGTGAAGATACTCGGTGGTGAAAAGTTGAATCTTGTCTTACTCAGGATCTGCTCTCACTATTTCTACTCAACATTTTTACTGGAAAAAAGTTCTTAGTCTATGAAATCAGGAAAGAAAAAAAAAAAGAAAGAAAGAAAAGAAAAAATGGTTAGGAAAGAAGCCTAACTATGTTTATTCATCAGAATTCTAGACTTTTTTTGGAGGGGGATTGAAAAACATTCTAAAACATGGAAATGCAAAGGATCTAAAATAGTCAAAATAATTTGGATAAAGAAGAACCAAGTTGGAAATCTAACAGTTTGTGATTCTAAGATTTCCTCTAGAACTACAGTAATGATGATGGTGATGTATTGGGGTAAAACAGACAAATAGTCCAAGGGACTTGAACAGGTGTTCCAGAAATAGACCCATACACATATGGACACCTGATTTTTTTTTTACAATGTTTCACAAACAGTTAAGCATAGAAAGGATAGTCTTCAGAAAATTATGTTAAAATAATTGGATATCCACATCTAAAAAAATGACTTCTGATCCATACTTTGCTAGATATAAAATATTAACTCAATTAACTTATATGTACAAATTAACTTATATGTAAAACTAAAGACCATGAAACTTCTAAGAGATGAGTGCTTTGCGATTTTGATAATTAGTTAAGTACACATGCCTTACTGCACCAAAAGCATGATCCAAAATAGTAAATTGGTATTCATCAAAATTAAAACTTATCTTCAAAAGATACTGAATGAAAGAAAAGCCACAGATTGGGGAAAATAGTTGCCAATTTATGTATCTAATAAAGAACTTGTATGTTTCTGAAGAACCACAATTTAAAGTTTACCAGTAGAATATTTGGTTTAAGAATAAAAAAACAAACACTCTTTTAAAGACTTACTCATTTATTCACTTAGGCACACATCAAATATTTAATTATGTATTTGGCTTCAGAAAGGATGCATATGAAGACATTACCATGTTTGGAAAAGAAAAATCAGATATAAATTCTGTCCTCATGCCCTCATACAGAAAAAGGGCCACAAGATAAGGACAATTAACTGAATTATTTCAAATAATTAAGTTGAATGATGTTTTGTAAAGTACATGATGCAGAAGTTGATACAGAGCACATACTCAATAATCATAGCACATCATTAGTAGATGAGAGAGTGATGAGTCATATGAGAAGGATAAATAAAATATCATGGGACTTTAAAGACAGAAGTGTGTGTGTGTGTGTGTGTGTGTGTGTGTGTGTGTAGGTGGAGAGGATTATGTTTGGGGGAAATATGAGTGCCAGAAAGCCCCACAAACTGGAGAACTTTGAGAGCTGATTGAAGAGGGTCCTTATGCAAAAGGTGACAATAATAAAACTGGATAAATAGATGTGAAGAAGAGGAAAAAAAAAACCTTTTAAGTCTGAATTCCATACTAACCTTTAAATATCATTGATTTTCCTTTGTTTTCACTGTAATTTTTGTTGATAAAGACAGAATGAATGACAATAAATAAATAACCAGCCTTAGAGTATGCACCCAAAAAATGGAGATTTGGAAGTTAGTTACATGTCAGGAGATAGCCACTGCTCTTTAAAAACAAGGAAAACAAACCCAAACAACAACAAAACACAAATGCAGACATTACATAAGAAGTTCCCCACATGGAGGTTTTCTCCTGGCCTCACCCCTCTCTTCTGTGATCAGTGCACTCTCTCCTCCCACCTTGCTGCCCCACACCATGATGAGGTCCATTCAGCAGTTTCTGGCTATAAACTGGAAATTACAGGGAGAAATTCACATTACTGTGGAAGGCTGGCTCAGGCATTTGAACTAGGAATAAGGCTCTCCGTTTTACTAGTAAATATGCATAAACCTGCTCCTGTGTGCACAGCACTGTTCCAGGCATTTGGTGAAAAATGCCAAAATATTCGGGAATATGTCCGGTCAGAGGAGACCAGGAGACACAAATGTGGATGATGGAGGGAACAGGCCTGCATATTCAAAGGAGTAAAATACAGGAGAAGAGGAACGAAGGGCTGAGGGTAGCAGAGGCTTTTATCAAGGTTGCAGCTTGTGGGCACCATAATTCCTTTTGCACCCCTCTCGATGCACCTTCTAGATTATAGACACACGTATGCCACGGGAGGTATCGGAGAGATTGAGTTTCAGCTAATGTTTTGAGAACGCTTTTCAGAAAGGTTCGGTGCTTTAAAAATGCTAGTGAGGCTTAAACACTGCGTATGCTGGAGGAATCTTCCCTGCACTGTTCAGTGATGTGGGTGGGCACTGTGACGGCAGGTGGGTGGTCCAGTTGATCACAGCGGAGACGGCCTAATTGAAGAGCAATCTGAGCAGCACCTCCCTGTTCCTCATCCCTTCTGAGGCGAACACAAGACGTCCAGGCTGCATCCCCCCTCCCACTGGCTCATTCCCTCATTTCTTTTAAGTTGAATTTCCCTGTGTTGAAATCATTTCACTGGTCTTTAGTTTTAAAAGTCTGTCTTTGGCCAGACACACAGCCAAAGCGTACTAAGGGATAAAGCGAAGGAGAGCCGTGGTCGGATTCATGCGCACGTTGGCCAGGGCGGTATGTCGTGGACTTTAATGGTACTCTCTCATTTACATGTATCCGGTCTCTGTCCATTACAAAGCCTAACCTCTTAGCATAAGCTCCCCCGATCTTTACCTGCCTACCTTCTATACCACACCCATGGTATGGTATACCATACCCTCATGGTAGCCTTCCCTGCCATCACACTGCATCCCTGATGCTTCCAGAAATGGAAGACCAGACCGGCCCATGCCTTTGCTCCCGCATATGCCTCACTCTAGGCTTATTTTCAACTTCCTTGTCCTTCTGGCTCACCCTTACTCATCCTCCAAAACATGTCCTTCTGGTGTCAGCAAATCTGGAGCACGTTCCCTCTCCCTCCAGGGTGAGCTGAATGACCTTTGGGGTTCCTTTTTTTCACCGTCTATAGTATCTCATTAGACCATAAGCATTAACTTTACCTTATATCGGCATCGGTGCCTGGTACACAGTAGGCAACCAGTAGTATTCATTGGATGGAGGTAAAATAGTGTTTGGGATAATCAAGGATAAAGCAGAGTTTTAAAAACCTAAACAATTCAGTGTAATCTTCTGGATCATAGTTTGTAGTAAAAACTCACCGATAAACAGGCAGCTTTTGGTATGCAGTTCAAGTAGGCACCACAAAATAAAAAGGCAATATTCAAAGTATTTTCAAAAATTTTTCTGGCTTACCAGAAAGCCAAGTTTCTTTCAAAGACTCCAAGGGAAAAGATGTACTTGCAGATGCTTGGAGAACACCCTCTTAAGCCCAGGGCAATGCATTATCTACAGAAAGACAGCATAAAGCCAGGATGTTGAGGTGGGTACGACTTTTAGACGGCCTGAGTGTTGATTGTGTATGCTTAGGTTGTTTAGCCTTTTCCCCCCAATTTTGAAAATTTTGATAACATGCACATAATATGAAAGATATTGTATCAGCCTTTTTTAAGTGCATAGTTCAGTGGGATTCAGTACACACGTATTGTGGTACATCCGCCACCTCCATTCATCTCCAGAACCATTCATTTTACAAAAATGAAACTGTGGTGTCCATTTTACTTTATTTTATTTTATTTTATTTTTTAAAGATTTTTATTTATTTATTTGACAGAGAGAGATCACAAGCAGGCAGACAGGCAGGCAGAGAGAGAGGAAGGGAAGCAGGCTCCCCGCTGAGCAGAGAGCCCGATGCGGGGCTCGATCCCGGGACCCTGAGATCATGACCTGAGCTGAAGGCAGCGGCTTAATCCACTGAGCGACCCAGGTGCCCCATGTGGTGTCCATTTTAAACAACAGGTCCATGGTCTTCCTACCCTGGCCCCTGGACACCACCATTCTATTCCGTCTTTATGAGTTTGATGACTCTAAGTACCTCACCTCACTAGAATCATGCAGTATTTATCTAATCTCACTTAGCAGAGTGTCGTCAGAGTTCATCCGCCTTGTTGTATGTATCAGAACTTTCTTATTACTTTTTAAGGCTGAGTAGTATTCCCTTGTATGCACATACCACATACCACATTTTTCTTATCCATTCATCTGTCATCGGTGGATGGACAGGTGGGTGACTTCCACCTTTCAGCTGTTGTGAATGCTGTTATGAAGGCACATCGTTGAGCAAATAACCTAGCCTTTTTTAAACTTTGGATTCCATATGTAGAGTAAGGGGTTAAAAATACATAAAACATGAAGGTGTTGAATGGATTGAATTAAATGATCTATGTAGAGCAATTAGCACAGCTGGCACACACATAATTTTAAAATAAAATGTTAACTCTTGTTTTTATGGAGGAGTTAGCTTCACACGATTTAGCAATGTACCTTTCCCAGCCCTCCAGGAGCTGAATATTAAATGTCACCTAGACAAATCCAGTATCAGCAGTGTGTAGTGAGAGCCAGCTGTGAGGACATAGCTCTGTGTTCACTCAAATAAAAAAGAAAATTTTAACCTTAATTCTGAGAGTTGTGTCTTTGCATTTTATTCTGTGGAGTGTTAATAGGCTACATGTTGGAGAGGTATGGAAAATTATGACTTCCCATATCTAGCCCTTTATAGGTCTGATCATATGAGTGCTTGACATCATTTATCTTTCCATTTATCTATCCCTATAATAATAAAATATGGGATTAAAGTGGCTCTTATCTGTAGTAGGAGAGTGGATATATTTTATATGTCAGTTCTTTATTTAAAAGGGGAAACTTTCAGAGCTTCAGAAAATATCACTGAGAAGTTAAAGGAATGTTTAGGAAGAACATTTCTGAGTCTTACTTGTTAGGATTGCAATTTTACTGCTTTAAAGTAATTATAATTTTCATTGCAGTATCTATTAAAAAGGCTTTTACCTGACAGTAATTTTTCGTGTAGTTACAGGTCGTTGTTAGAATGAAGGGAACAGAGGGAGACGTGAAGGGGAAATGGTAGTGTTTACCTAGTATATCGTCACAGACAAAGGGAGACAAGAAGGGCTGAGAACTCAAATGCCTACAGAGAATATATATTATTTACGAGGCATAAGAATTCTGCTGTAGTTTCTCAGAACCCTGCTCTTTCAAAGTGTGAATATTTAAAATGATTTCATTTCACACTCATATTTCTTTATTAGGCAATTTTATTTCAATTTTAATCTTAGTATTTATTAATATTCTGGGAGAAATATAGGTGTTTTTATATTATTTATTTTATCAAGAATGGAGATGCATGTTCTTTTTTATCATTTTATGATTAAAAAACAATAGCTATAATTATTGAACAATTCTAAATGCCAGATGATAGCACAAGACACTTAATTTTACATATCCTTAAGAAATGTCCTTAACAAACATTTGAATACATACAAATAGCCCCATTTATACTTGGGAAGAGAGATTTGAAATTATGCAACTTTTTTTTTCATAGTTTTTCAAATATCTATAAAAGAGCTAAGGCTAATTACAGATCTAACATACTTTAAAACATATGTTTTCCCGACCATGTAACACTGCACATTCACGAACATGGAAATCCCCCACATTTCTTAAACAAATAAAACATCTAAACAAAGAACTTACATTCTAGATATCCTTTAGACCAAATAAATAAATCTTGTCAGGTATTTACATTTATTTTGGTCTCAAAAGAATTTAAACTTTCCTAGAGCCTTAGGTATCCAGTGAGTAGAGTCTGATAGTGCAAATGTTGAGCTCAGTCAGCTAGAGCAGAAGGAGTAGGGACAAGTCTGAGATTAAATAACCCAGTAACTCGCTTGGCTTCTGAGTACAAAACAGGAGGAAGGCTTCCTTGAGACACTCAGGTGCCTCCTTCTTCATATCCAGGTTTGCATATTTATGTCCCAGGATAAGTTACACTTTGAAATAAGTGCTATATTGGCAGCAAGTGTTTATAAATTGAGTAGTTTCGGAAAGTCTGTGGACTATCATTTTAACTAATAAAATGGTCTTCTTTCCAGGTATTTATCCAGACTTATTGCACAAAATAAAAATAAACAGTTTCATTTGTAGTCATTAATATTGATAGGTGGTTACTATGATCCATGAATAATCTAAAGTATCATTTTAGCCATTTGTTTGAATTCTCTCACTTTTTAATTTTTTTTTAAACAGTGCTTCCAGGAAGAGGAAAATTAATACATTTCCCACATTATTATGGAAGTACAAATATGAATAAAATTAAAGCTAGATGGCAGTTTGAGGGACAAAGGGTGGTATAGGTACATTGTATAACCTGGGTAAACAGCCTCTCAATTTTCTTGAATTAGCTGAAAAAAATCTGTTGTTGGCTCTAGTTACAAGAACTAAGATTCATATTAGACCAAAAATCCCTAATTTGCCTAGCAAGTTGTGTGTATTTGATGGACTGCTTTTTGAAAGGGACTCTAGAATTTCAGCTAAAAATGTTTTTTGAAGTAACTCAATATGGACTAGGGAAGCCAGAGTAAACCACAACATGAAAATCTGGAAGACAGTCTCCAATTTGCATTTTCTGCATATGACCTATTTTAATGAGGAAATGAAAATCATAAAATTAGCTTTTATCTAACGGTCTAAAACTTGGTTGTGAAAAGTGTTGTTGATGACAAAGGAAACATTACCTCATACCGGTGGTGGGGAACCTTACGGGAACCCAAATGACCCAGCTGAGCAGCTGGTAACTGAAACTCATCTTGTCAGTGTCAACTGTAGTCCATCTTTCCATTCGCCAGAGAAAACACAGCCACACTTTGCTTACAGTGTCTGGTGTCAGAAAGACCACACTCTTGGCTCCCATCCCTTTAAGACTGTGGAGAGAAAGCCAAGGCATACATACAGTATGCCCACCCTGTCAGCTGTGGGACAGAAGGAGATGAAGAATGCTGAAAATTATGAGTCATTGCTTTCAAGTATTCAGAGGCCAAAATAGGACAAAGAATTTTTTAAATATAATTATATAAAGGAGAAGAAAAGGAAGCCAAAATTATGCCTCCCTGTATTTCAGTTTTGAATGTGTGGAGATCAGAAAGAAAAAATATGTTTGTTTCACTTCTTAATTTTTGGGTAAAGATATGTAACAGGCAATTCCTTTTAATGAGTTATCCTCAAGATGAATTTACTTAAAGAGGAAGCAACTCAAGATACAGTATAAGCAAACAACCAATAAATGCTCCTATAAATAAGATTAAGTAAGGGTAGAGATAAAGAAGGAAATAATCAGAGAAGAAATAACAGAATTTTCCAAAGCTTAAAAATACAATCACATCACAGATAATTTACTAAGGACAATGAATGTAAAGATCCTTATATGGAAATATCACTTGAAATCACAGAAAATACCCACAAAGGAAAATCTGGTTGTCTGCAAGAGGTTAGAATTAGACTTCCATCAACATTTTTTCTAGAAGAGAGGGACACTTTACCTCTGGCATTCTTCTAGCAAATCCATAACCCAATTCTAATCATGAGAAAATGCCCACCAAGGCACCATTGAAGTATATTTTTACAAATGCCTTACCAGTACTTTTCAAAAATTCCAGGCTTTGAAAAACAATGAAAGAGTGGGGATCCATCTCCAGTTGGGAAAGACTAAGAAGACATGAAGCTAAATACAATGCAGTATCCTGAATGGGATCCCAGAACAAAGAAAAGCAGAGGGAGAGAGAGAACCTTAAGCAGCTTCCATACCCAGCATGGAGCCAGAAGTGGGGCTCAATCTCATTATCCTGAGATCATGACCTGAGCTGGTATCAGGAGTTGAGCAGTTAACTGACTGAGCCACCTAGGTGCCCCCACCACCATGTTGATTGTTTTAGTTGTAATAAATGCAACACTGTTATGTAGGATGAAAACATTAGGAAAAATTGGGGAAAAGAGTATATGTGAATGCTTTATACTATCTTTGAAACTATTTTGTAAACCTAATATTTCCATATAAAATTTTAAAAGTTCTTACCAGAAATACTGGAAGCTCAAAGGTAGTAGAGGAATGTGTTCAAAATTTTGGAGAAGAAATTATTTTCATTCTCCAGTCACATTATCAATCCATAATATAATATCTTCATAATATCTTCATAATATGATAAATTTTGGAAATTTATTTTCTACCAACATTTTCTTAGATAATGAGTTTAGAATGGTATAGCAAAACAGAGACACAAACCAAGAAAATCATGTGATATGGGATATAAAAAAAAGTGGAAGCCAATTAGGAAAATGAATAAGGGAAATCCCACGGTAATAGCAGTTTAAGAATCAGTGTACTTTGAAGGAGACGTTAAAAGGCTCTTAGGAGTGAGGCCTCTAAAAATATCAAAGAACAATATTGTAAGATAATTGACTGTATAATGATGTTGCATAAATAGCTGATATGATAAAAGGCAATAATGTAAAAAGAGAAATTGAAGAAGGAAGGAAGGAAGCAAAAAATGATAGGCAATTAGAAATTCCAAGAAAACCAAAAGGTTGTATAAAAATGAAAATACATATTTATTTCCCACTTGGCTCTTCAAAGAGTAGAATAGGGCCAGCAAGAATGTGGAGACATGAATGGATAAGCCCTTAGGGTACAATTTAGTGATTATGTGAACTTGGGGAACCAAGAGGAAGGAGGAGTAAGGAAACATATGGTTTGTGACTTGAGTCACTTCGTAGATAGAGGTACCAATCACTCCACTTTGATAGCACAGATTGGAGGAAGTGTTGGAGACCCTAATGTGTCCAGTTGTCAATATCAATGATGTCCAAACTGAGATTAGGTTAGGCAGTTAGATATATGATTTCAAGCTCAAATTAAAGATACAGGCTGGAGATATTTTTGAATAGCATCTGAAAATGACTAGTGACTAAAGTCATGTCAACAAATCTTATGTCAATGTTCTTTGGAGAGGATAGCCTTTGCATAGCTGGTATCATTTTTTAATGGGGTAAAATGAACAGTAATTCCGAAGTTTCCATAGAGAAAAGTCAATTACAAATACTTGCCTTTCTCATTCATTTATAAAGCATGCATTGGATACCTAAGATGTCTGGAAAAATTTAGGTGAATAACTCAAGGTACCACAATAAAAAAAAATGGTAGGGAATGGGCACCCAGGTGGCTCAGTCAGTTAAGCATCAGGCTCTTGATTTCAGTTCAGGTCCTGAGATCGAGCCCAGCATCAGACTCCATGCTCAGGTCTGAGTCTGTTTGTCCCTCTCTCTCCCCCCTGCCTCTCTCCTCTCTCTCTCTGAATCTCTCTCTCTCTCTCTTCAAATATGAATAAATACCATCTTTAAAAAAAAATTAGAGGAAGACCTATATATACTAATCTCATTATAATACAAAGAGTTAAATTCCTCAATATAAAAATGCAGTGTGCTTTTTGGGAACACAGATAAGTCACATTGTGATGAAAGTATTCAAACTGGTTGTTGTTTCATAGATAGCCAGATTTTCCAAGTAGAAACCACATTCTTCTACAAATTTAGATGTTTTTGTAGTGGGTCTTCTCTGTTGCCACACTCACGCTGAGGCTGTATTTAACCCACTCATCTGAGCATTTGGTTTACAAAAATGTTTAGACTGCCAACAGGAAATGCCATGAGCCTTAGGACAATCTGTTTCATTAGCTGATATGCAGTCTGAAACATGCTGGGTTGGGGGCCGTGGTATAAGATCTGGAGGCGAGAGCCCCAGGAGCTGGGGAGGAGCAACCCTTCTGCAAAACACATTTGCTTATCCTCCTTTGGATGGAATAACCTATGGGCAGTGTTCCTTAAATGTGAATATCTTATCTTTTTTGACATAAGGGTATACTTATTTGAGGACATCTATCTCTAATCTTCTAGAATACCATTAACCTGAGGCTATTTCTAGTATTGTATGTTATTTGTTGAGTTAATAATAGGCTCTGATATTGTATACTAGATTAAATAAACCAATGAACCTCCTTTACTTTAACTTACTTCTAGTTAATGACAAGAGAGCCTTTATTCAAGGGGTTTTAGGTATGGAAGGAGCCAATAAAGGAGTGAGCAAGATGAAAATGTAAGAGCCTGTAAGTAAATCCATCTGGATTTGAGTTCGGTAATGCAGGTGATTGAAGTAATGAGAGCAGAACAAAGTCAGCTTAGGAGGCAGTGTGTTAAAAGAGGCTGACAGGAGAGAAGGGAACTGCTTGAGTGGGCAGCTTGAGCTTTCAGAGAAAGGTATGTGGGACAAGTGGGGGAAACGGAGGGCTGGCATCAGTGGTCCTGGGAACGAGACCAGGAAGGTGAAGGACGGACTGATGGGTAGATGGAGTGAAATTCACATCAGACTGTGGTAAAAGAAAAAAGTTGAAAGCATTAAAATATGTTGGCGGCTCCTGAATTACATTCTTGCCTAGTGATTGAGCAGAAGAAATAATGGGAGATGCTCTAGGTTTCGTGTCTGGTTTAGGGAAAGGGTTATGAAGATAATGAAATAAAAATGATAAACAGAGATGAAGAGCTGGTTTTCTTCTTCACAGGAACTAACTGTGAAACTGCTAAGAGATACAAGGATTGAGTCATTAAAACAGAAATTAGATTTATGATAATAAATCATTTTTATACAGAAGCATATGAAATTATCACTCAACTAAAAAAAAAAAGTTCCTAAAAAATAGGATGTGTAAAGACATATAATAAACTCTACTGTGTTTATTTCCAGTGTGACAATTTTTAACCACACAGAATCGGAACAACCTTAGTTAAGAGCATGCTTCATTCGCACAAGGGAGGATTTAGAATTGAAACAGTAGGATCTAGAAGGCACTGCCAGGTTACTGAGGGAAGACTGGTAGGTTTTGGAAGGCAAAGTGTTTCTGGCAGGAGAATCATGTAATAATGTAATAGAGAATTACAGAACTATGGTAATGACTTAGGAGGCTATAGCTGTAGAAATAGAAATGGTTCAACACAAATCTTTTTTTTTTTTGTTTTGTTTTGTTTTGTTTTGGGGGCACGGAGTGAAAAAGCACAGGAGAGTGTGGTGGGGGTGGGGCAGAGGAGGAGAGAGAGTCTCAAGTAGACTGTGATGCTGGGCTTTATCCCAGGACCTAGAGATCATAGCCTGAGCTGAGATCAAGAGTTGGGCACCTAACTATCTGAGCCACCCAGGTGCCCCAACACAGATCATTTTTTAAAGAAGAAAATAAAAACATAAATAGGTCGGGATAAGAATATTGAGGGGAAAGATGGAAGTCAAGCAGAGAGAGTCAATTATCATATGGTTTCACTTATTTGTGGAGCATAACAAATAGCATGGAGGACATGGGGAGTTAGAGAGGAGATGGGAGTTGAGGGAAATTGGAAGGGGAGGTGAACCATAAGAGACTATGGACTCTGAAAAACAATCTGAGGGGTTTTAAGTGGTGGGGGGTGGGAGGTTGGGGTACCAGGTGGTGGGTATTAGAGAGGGCACGGATTGCATGGAGCAGTGGGTGTGGTGCAAAAATAATGAATACTGTTACGCTGAAAATAAATAAATTTAATAAAAAAAAAAAAAAGAATGAGAATTCCAAAATGAACTTAAAAGAGCAATGACTCCATAGGCAGAAATTGTTCACTTTAAAGGGAAGCCAGTTTTTGGAGAAAGATGACGAGTTGACATTGGAACACATTGGGTTTGGGGTGACAATCAGTTATTATCCAAGGGGATTTCTGCCTGGATGGTTTGATAGATGGGGCAGGGATACCAGACACATAAATGTAAAGTCATAGATATACTCATTGAGTGAATTAGCATGTAGAAAGTAAAATGTGGGGGCTCCCATATTTGGGGGTAGAAAGACTAGTAAAGTCTTCAAGAGGAAGTTGAAAAGAGTGAGACAAGATAAACTGGGAAATTTACAATCCATGGAGGCCAAAGTTGGTGAGATTTGTAGGAGACTGACTTAACATTGCCATGGGAGCTGCTGTAGAGGCCCAAGTGTAATGATAGCCTAGAGGAGGCCCTTGGCTTGGTGCTCAGGTGGTACTTAGTCATCAAGGAACAATTGAAAGAGAGAATAAATTAAAGCCACAGAGACGAAGAGAGCTTGGGGTGAAAAGGGAAGCAGCAGGTGAGACTTGTGCTTCTGAGAAAGAATTCTTGGAAGAGATTTCTGTACATTTCTATTTTAGGCCAGAAGTCTTTGAGGACATGCTAGAAAGAAAGAAAGATGGGTTTTTTTAAAAAATGCTTAAATGAGGTGGTTGACATTTTTGGCAAAGAAAGGTTTAGCTTTAGAAGACCAAAAATATTCAATAGCAATATTTAGCCCCAAAATAGTGTGGCATGAAATGTTTGTCAAATTCCTGTTGAATTTGAAGAGACACTCCAAATTACCATTTTTTCCCCCGCAATATCTTCTGTCTATAATATTCTTAGAGTGAAAGAGTCTGTCACTGGAGTAATATTGACTATTTTATTATTGAATATTTAGCAATGAACTGAGGAGATCCTCACTGGTGACACCATTAGAAAAGGTGTGTTTTCAAGATAAACTTACAGTTTTTGACATAGGGTTAAGTGAGCCCATCCCATGAACAAGAGTTAAATGTAGAGGGGTATTACAGGTATCAGTAAAAATAAAAATGAAGAAAAAAATGGGTTTAAGTTTATCAGTTTATTACTGATACTTTTTATGTACTTTTAAGGAGGGATAGAGAATTGCATTCCCCACCACGTAAAAGTGATTCCAATTCAAATCCCATTGAACAGGAGAGCTGCTCAAGAAGCACGGCTGGGAAGGGAACATCCCTAGGGAGCCTCTTTACTCACCTTTCCCTTTCTCTCCCTCTCCTTCCCTTCCACTCTCCACCGTACTCTCCAGCCTGCCCCATTCTGGGGAGTCAGCTCCCCTGAGACTGTAATACACTGTTTCTCAGAAGTCCAGAAGGAAGGCAGCTGGAAGAAGGACATGATCTTCAGCATTGGCCTTTGCTTATGGCTTCTGCTTGCCCGTCCCCAGGGAAAGGGTGCTGTGGGGGTGCTTGGGGATTCCTGCAGAAAACTGGAGAGTAGGTGTACTCTGGGCCAGAGAGAAGACCGTCCTCCATTGTGAGCCACTCAGTGTGCCTTCCCTGCCACGTGTTCCCTCAAAACTTGTTTCCAGTTACAAAGAGCACATTGTCAGCTACAGTCAGCTTTGTGGATTTTATTCCCGGTCCAGAAAGTTGCTGAACAGTGTGAATGTCTACATAGGAGAAGGCAGGAAAGAACCTACTCAGAAAACGTGAAAAGGGGTCCAGGGGATTCCACTGTATTTTAATTATTGGGGGGGGGGGAAGAAACACAGAGGAGTTAGGATCTTTGGCTTGGGCCAGGGCGGCTCCTGGGCAGTCAGAGTTCGTCCAGATCCATCCTCATGATCAGCCGTTGCATTTCTCACCAGTGTGCACGCTGTCGGTCCTGGTTTTACACAAGCACCATGGTCTCGTTATTTTTCACTGGAGTGCCTTTTAAACCCCACAGCATTCTATCATTTCATATTTGTTAAGGAAGGGTCTGTGATTGGAAGGGCCACCACGGACCCACTGGGAGACAGAGTGACAGTTTCTTTCCAAGATGTGGATATTTTCCAAAACACTTCTTCCATAGAATTAAATGCTTCTCTGGTATCTTAGAAAGGTGATTTCCCTTCAAATGGGTGAAGTCATTATATGATAACATATAAAAAATAAGTAAAAAAAAAAAAAAAAAAACAGAACAAAACAATGGCCTAACGGACCCTCTTTATTCCATGTGCTTCCAGATAGCGTCATCCCAGGATTTTGTGATAATAAAAAAACACGTAATTGTCTTCTATGGACCAGATACTTTGTAAAACCCTTTGATGTTGTTCAGATTTCGTGAAATACAATTTCTTTCCTATTCTTTGCCAAATCTGAAGGTTTCTTTCGAGTCACTCTACTGCTCCAAGAGGTTTGATGCCCGCCGCTGTGTCATATATGTCTATGTTATATAAACATGTGTGCAGACATACTGACACATATCTTTTGCATTTGTAATTTATTTTTACCCTGTCACCTCGTAAAAGATTAAAATGGAAGATTAAACTCCATTCAAAATTTCACAATGTCTCAGTAATAAATCAGTTCTCATCATTTGAAGAACGGTATTTCAGAACTGAGAGGTGGGGCAAAAGCTGATTTGAGATTCGTACCGTTGTATACCTACTCTTAAAAACAAAACAAAACAAACAAAAAACGGAAGCAATCTACACATCTGCAAATCTTAGGAAGTGGCAGAGTGAATTTGCATGATTTGGGCACATGAAGCCCTTTTAGCACACAAATTCTTTCCTTTCATCTCTAAAGGGTGTTGAAGGATACAAACATGTTTTTTGCAGATGATGTGAATTACTGACTGGCATAAAGAGCAACTCACACTAATGCTTCAGAAATGTGTTTTTTTATTGAATGAAGATGGCATCCAGAAAAAATACTTAGGAAAAATCATCTTTATGAGAGCTGAAGATATGGAAGCAGATATACTATTTTTATGTGTGTGCTGTAACTGACATTCAAATTTTAGGTGGTTCTTTGTTGTCCACATAATGTGTGCAGCCTTGGTTTAGACATTTACTCTCAAAGATGATAAAATAATTACACGACAAGAAAGAAAACCCGTGTATTTATTGTTCACTAGACCTTTCTAATCTCTATTAAATGAGTTAACAGCTACATAAGGATTTTTACCTGATAAGAGAAAGTATTAAAAGTTTCTTTCACTTCTAAAATATAATACAGTGCATTCTAAAATGAACGCAATCAGATTTTCTGTTAAAGGACTCTGTTAGTTGAGGATATTGTAAATAGTTTCTCTAAGAGTGGAATTTTTGCACCATAATTTCAAGCAATCCAAGAACTGTAAGCTATAAACTGAAGTGTGAAGTGCATGAGATAGAAGCGGCTTTAGTGTTCCTTCTTTTACACATGGAACAGAGGCCCAGAAAATTCCAGTAGGAAGGAGAGGTCACACATCCTGGTTGTAACAGAGCCATGACCAAATCAGGGAGTTGTAATTCCTTTGACCCACCATTTACTGGTCCTTCTACTGCATATGTTATACTGTGTCTTTTAGATGATGGAAAACTCTGAATCATTGTAATACGCAAGTTCTCAGTATTAAGGGAATTTACCCAAGAAGCACCTCAGACATAAAGATTCTCTTGGGTTTAACAACAGGAAACAAGTGGAATAAATAATTCAGCTTATATAAAAGTAAGAAAGTCTGACATGATTAAAAACAAAAATTTTTTTTGGTCATTTCAGTACATTTAAGCTAGCAGGATTGACTATAGATGACAGAAAACTTAGAAATGCTAAATCTGTTCTTGTTTTTTGCCTCTTGTTGAACCAAACTATTGAACCGTGAAGCTTCATGAAGGTAAGGAACAGGCTTTGATGGTTTTATTATTCTAACCCCAGAACTTTCATATGCTTCATACATAATGAACTGTATCACTTCTCTCTCCCTCTGTCTCACACACACACACACACACACACACACACACACGTATGCGCACGTACTGAATAGTTAAATCTATTTGTAAATTATTAAATGGATGAAGTATTCAGTTATGCCTGAGGCCTATAGTAAAACCTAAGGATATGCACAGACTTGTCCCAAAGCCCCAGAAGTTAGCAAAATTCAAGATTTCCTACAATACAATACTTTTACTCCAAGGTATTCATACAGCAGACATGTATAAATATGTGCACTACATGAAATGTGGAAAATGACCATGACAGGCTTATTTGGGATAGCTCTAAATGGAGAAAGTTCAGATATCCTTCAACAATAGAATGGATTACAATCTATCGATAGAATGGAATTCTGTAAGGCAATAAAAGTGAAGGAACTCTTGCTACACATCCAACACCATGATGAGACTCAAACCTGCTTGAGTGGATGGAACCAGAAATAAGACTGCACTCTGTACCAGGATGTTTATTTAAAATTCAACCACAAGCATAAGTATATGTTATAATGGAAGCGAGAAGGGGTTTATCTTTAGGGGTCAGTGTAATGGAGTAGGGGTCTGAAGGAAACTGCTAGGATGAGAGCGAGATTTTATTTATTTATTTATTTTTAAATTTGGTTCTAGGTACATTGCATTTATTTTGAAAAATTCATCACATTGACTTATACTTTCTGTATGCTTACCTAAAAAATTGAAGGGCATCCACTCTATGGTTCTGTAACCTTGGACAAGCTCCTTTCTTGATTCCTTAATTCCCTCATTGGGAAAAGAATGCTTACCTCTTAGGGTTGACATGAAGGGTAGATTAGCCAGTAGACTATGTAAAATCACATGGAATGATGCCTGGAGTTTATGTTCAGTATGGTTGAAGAAACAGTTGCTTTCATAAAAAACCACCAAATGGACATGACAATGCAGGAAGATCCACAATCACCTAACATTCTTGAGGCACACCTGGGTCTGTGGACAGTGATCATCCACATCAATTTCTATGGCCTGAAATAGCTATGAAAAGTGTCAAACGAACAAGCATTCATGGCTATGTTTGTATACGTTTCTGAGGAATATAGACTGAGGTTTTGCATTAGACTCACTCACCCATCCATTAGGTCTTGGCATCTTTGAGGGCCTACTGTGCAGCATGCAGTGAGCTGAGTGTTGGGGTTACTGAGATCAACGAGAACTATTTCATGCCACTGAAAATGGTGTGAAGGTCTATAGGAGGGACAGAGATTCAGATTTAAGAAAAACAAAAGTACTCTTATGAAACTTGTAAAAGAGCCACTAAGATCATCTCAGAAATTTTTGACCACTAAAGGCTACTCAACCATTAATATGGTTTAGGATATTTAATATTTAGGAAAAAGTCCATGTGCCATGTAATGTCTTTTTGTTTAAGATTATTTGATTATTGTAGTAAAAAACCCATAACACAAAACTTACCATCTAAGGGATTTTTTTCTTTTTTTAGATTTTTATTTATTTATTTGACAGAGAGCGAGATCACAAGTAGGCAGAGAAGCAGGCAGAGAGAGAGGAGGAAGCAGGCTCTCCGCAGAGCAGAGAACCCGATGCGGGGCTTTATCCCAGGACCCTGGTATCATGAGCAGAGCTGAAGGCAGAGGCTTCAACCCACTGAGCCACCCAGGCGCCCCCAAAACTTACCATCTAAACCATTTGTAAGTGTTCAATTTAGTAGTACTAACTATACTCACATTGTTGTGCAGCAGATAGGCAGAAATTTTCATCTTGCAAAACTGAAACTCTTCATCCACTGTAATAACTTCCCATACTTCCTCCCCTCAGTCCCTGTCAGCTACCATTCTGCTTTCTTTCTCTATAAATTTGGTTACTTTAGGTGCCTCATATAAATGAATCAGTATTTTTTTTAATTAAGAGTAATGCCAAGATTTTCTACTTCACATCAATCTATGTTCTTAATTACTCTATTATTTTCAGTTTTGAAGTGTTGGTTTACAAAATAGGTAAGTCGAAAGGTTCTTGTTCTATGTCGGATTTTGGGGGGAAATTGGATGATTGGCTAACATTTCAGTGTGAATTAAGGGGGGCTGCCACATTCTCCTCTCCTTGTCCTGCTGCATTGCTGGGTAAATGCACCACAGGCTTGAATCATTTTTTATTTGGTTTGATGAGGATTAAGCCAGAAGAAAGAATCCGGTGGATCACTCCCCAGCTCCTTTGTCCCTATGGCGTTTCTTCCCCACTTTTTCCTGATCTCACGACTGAGAACAATGGCGTTTCAACAGTTTGAGCAGTAAAAAAATTTTTTTTGGTTAACCTGAAGCAGAAATAATATACATAATTACCTTATCACATAACCTAAAATATGTAAAAACAGTATCTTCTTTGTCTTTTTATAAATTTAAATTTATAAAGTTAACTTATTTCATTGTCAATATAAATTGAAATTAATGTCAGTGATTTTTAATGTGCTAAAATTTGCTTTATAACTCATTTGGGGAACACATGATATATTTAATTACACTTTTAGGGACATCATTTGTAGATAAAAATGTTGAATAAAAACTTGAAAGCACCTTAAGAGTTGTAGCGAAAGAGGCTTCGTGACCCTTTAGAGGTGATAGTCCCATTTTAAGGACAGAAGTTTATTTGTACAAAGGAAAGGGCAGTGCAGCGAGTGGAGTAAAAAAGACCATGGTGGGTGCAGAGAACTATGAACAACTGTTAGGGTGTGGGTGAATCTAGCTTTCTGTTTTGGGAATCTGGCTGGACAGTAGTGTACTAGGAAAAATCAGATTAACAGTGGAAATAAATCTAGTTGAGGGAAACTAACACGTTTAGTTTGTACAGTTGCATATTGGAAATCCAGAGGGCAGTTTTTGTAGGCAGCGATCTTGGAACGTGTTGGAGATAAGAGGCCAAAAAGTGGTTCTCAACAGGAATTTCATGTAAGAGAGTTTTTAAAATTTAAAATTTTAAAATTATGAAAACCCAGGCTAAACTTCCTATGAATTAAATAAAAATTGTTACAGATATGACATGGATGTGGCTTTTATTTATTTTTATTTTTTAATTAAAAAAAAAAAAAAAACACCTCCCAAGTGATTGTAAGTTACAGTCAGCTTTGGGAACCCCTGGTGTGCAGTCAATGGTATGGGATCATCTGCGTTTAGGTTGCAGTCCAAATCACAGGAATGGAAGAGGTTCTCAGGGGAGTGTATAATACAGCTTCGTGTCTTCCATTTATTCTTCAGATCAGCCCTTGTAACAACACTGCCCAAGTGGACCATATCAGTGGGTTCTCTTGCCTTCTGGGCTTTGCAGTCTGCCAATGGGACATTGAGAAAAATCAGGAGACAGAAAGAAGGTGAATACGTATTTATTTCCTGAGCTTCCCTCACACTGGGCCAGTGAATCGCTGAAGGTTGACTATAATTCTCTGTCAAAGACTGCAGCTCCCTCTGGGAGTCCCCATAACCTCTCTTTCCCTGATGCCTTCAGACCTAAGGGGGATTGAGGTCCTCGTAATGGTGGGAGCCTCACAGTTCTCAGCTACCCTCTGTCGGTTTCCCTAACTCCTGCCTACCCTTTTGTAGATTGCACCTTATACATGCTCCTTAGTAATTTAGAGCTGTGGGAGTTTGCCCCGTTTCATGCTAAACCCTTGGCTCACCAGGCAGCATAAGACAAGTGTGGGCTGAAGATGAACTCCAAGGGAACATGCCCTTCCCAGGATGAGTAAAGAGAGAGAAAGGAAGCCAAGAGTAATGAGGAGGATCAGGGAAGGTGTTGGCGACAGGATCAGAAGGACCAGAGAGGTCAAACGTACAGAAAGGAAAGTGCCCATCACCTTGGTCACTGGAGGCTGCTTCCTGATGAGTTTTGTGGTGTGCAGACAGCGAAAGCCAGATGGCAGGAGAGCAGGGCATGAATGCAGGTGTAGAAGTGAAGACTAGTTATTTGGCAAACTTGTTGATAGGCAGAAGGACGAGTTTGGAATTTATAAAAGAGAAGAGTTGTTTATTGATATTGCCAAACACTTCTAATGAAAACTATGTTCTCTCTCCAGTGGTTAAGACGGAATATTAATAATATCATCAAGAGACTCTATGGGGTGTATGCAAGGTTACCATTGTAATCTTAAGGGTTAGATTTTATCAGCTACTTAAGAAAAACAAAACAAAACAAAACAAAAAACACCAAAAAGTTACGTCTTGGTTTAAAAAATGAACAAAGACCTACAAAAACCAGATACAGAAGAGGTACAAATAAAGCTCTTACTGTCCCAGCTCTTCCAAAATGATTCCTGGATTAAGTAGCAGAGGCCTTCCTATGTGACATCATTTACTACCCTTTGTCTGCTTTTCCCTAATGATGATTTGCAAAGTTAGACTTTGCAGCGATATTGCTTTATCTAGAAGGGTATATTAAGAAACCACCCTAGAAACTTGTTTTTAAAAGTGGTAGTCATTAGGTTGCACACAGTGTCTTCCTTAGGAGAGTAACTCTGAAAATTATTTTCTTTAGTATTTATAGAAGAACTCTTTCATTTCAAATCAGCTGGCTTGCTTTTTACAGAGGGATTGTGGTTTTGAAAACTGCCAGTATTTTCCACTTTCCCTCCACTGCTGAAAATTAGAGTTGACCTTGAAGCTCCCCGTTAGGAAGGACAATGACCTCATAGGCAAATTTTGTGGATTAACTTTGTGTCTGGCTTTTTACTTAAAAAAAAAAAATCACTTACCTCATTTTCCTGATTTTTTTAAACTTATTTTGCTTCTGGTACATTAAGCGAATTATTAATTTTTTCCTATTTTTAGGAAAAGGCTGAACTTAAGGGTATAAATAAAGCTAAAAATATAAAAGGCCTTGACAACTGTGAAGATGTAGTGCTTGTTTTGTGTTTGGAATTGTGTGCTGTTTCCCCCCTACCTATTTTCCCTATGATTATTTTCTAATCAGTTACAACACCTGAGGCCACATTTTCAAACATCACCAAATAAAGTGGAGAACTGGCTATTTCCTTGATTTAATTTCATCCATCTAAACACTCAATCTGGACAATTCAGCCTGCTGATTTGTCTACCTTTATGAAATTAACTGACCTATGGCCAAATCCCTCCACTCTTCTTGGTTTGCTTTAGAGGATTTCAAAAGAAAGAAGAAAAGGAAATGAAGAAAAAGAGGGAAAGAACGAAAGCACATTAACTTTTCTATTCTGCTTACAGGTAACATTTAAGGTCTTGGCCAAAAGGGAATGTAGATTTATTAGAAACTTTGCTCCCTTTTTTTTTTTTTTCTTTCCCCTCTGTGGAAAATATACAGATGCTGCATAATTGAAAGGTCATCATAGTATGGTGCCATGCAGAGGAGTGTAGGCTCTGGGAATAGAACTGAAGGGTCTTACCCCAGAGCCTGAGTGTATGTGTGTGTGTGTGTGTGTGTGTGTGTGTGTGTAGGGGGCAGTTTCCATTGATTCTTCACAATGGTTTGGTTTTAACAAAGAACGAAAATGAAGTCATATAACATGGACACCATTCTTCGGTTTGAAGGAAGATAAAACTAATGTGAAGGTGAAGCATGAGGGGTTGTCTGAATTAGACAGGGACCCGGGAAGCTGGCAGGTCACAGAGTGTGGGCATCAGCTTCAGGCACATAGAATTCTTCCCTGTCAAGAAAGACACTGCCCGTGAAAGATTTTGAAATGAGATAAAGGAAAAGAAAAAAAAAAAAAATCAACTTCCAGTAGATTATAGGACAATCTTCCAGGTTATCTAATGTAATCCTTTTGTGAACTGGTAGAACTACGTAAGTTGTAGATAACTGACAATAATTAAAGAGACCTCTGTCCCTAGAAATGCAAATGAATTTTGTCTGGAGAAGGGACCACCAATTCCTGGACACTCCTCCACCCGCCGCCATGAAAAAAGCCAATTTTACATCCACTTGCAAATTCATTTGATCATTTCCAATTTACCTGTGTGGTAGCAGAAACACTTTTTTCCCTCTATCCTTCTGAGTTCTTGGCTAGGCCCCCCTGCAATGGAAGGTTCACAGGAGAAAACGAAGCTGGCTTCATAACATGTATACATAGGAGATACTCATGAAAGTGGAGTAACACCCAGATGCCAAGTCTTCACCTGAAATTCCACCTCTAGTTAAAGACAAAGGAAGATCTTGGCGTGGGGGAGGGGAGGTGGTGAGGTGTTCACGGGAGGTCACCAGGAGAACCACAGGAAAGAGAGGTAAGGTTGTGTTGCAGATCTAAGTCAGTGCCTTCTCCATTGGGAAGACTTTCTAAAGATGGACTCATGCCCCTCTTCAGAGCGGGGAGACATCCTTATAAATTGAGATTTCCCTTGTAACTGTAAATATTCCCTACAAAAAATAGTCTTTACTTCTTCTCTGTTTTCTGAGATTTTCCTGTGTTGGTAGTCTCAAAAATAGCCTAAAAAAAGTCAGTATGGCCAAGAGGCATGTTTGGGGAGACACATTCTGCTCCCTTTCACTGAGGTGTGTGTGCCTCATGTTTTGAATTCCACTTCCAACCAACTGTAGCAACTCCCGAGTCCCCTCATTAGCTGCAGAGTTAAATAATGTATTTGATGTGTTCTTTTGATTTATCTGATCTCATGATGCTGCCTTTTTAAAAAAAAGTGTTGGTCACCACCAATACATTTTCCTTTCAGTAATGTTCCTTTTTGTACTTCTTAAATATTATGTTTTAGGGAGACTTAGTAGCATTACAGCTGATATTTACTTTAACCATCATTTTGTATGTGTCTATGTTCTTTAGTTAAGAGTAATTTATTTTGAAGAATAAATGTACCCTATTTATTTATTTATTTATGTTTATCTATGTCTGTTATAAAATGATGCCTTAAAAATACAGCATTCAGGGGCACCTGGGTGGCTCAGTGGGTTAAGCCTCTGCCTTCGGCTCAGGTCATGATCCCAGGATCCTGGGATCGAGCCCCGCATCAGGCTCTCTGCTCAGCGGGGAGCCTGCTTCCTCCTCTCTCTCCCTGCCTGCCGTTCTGCCTACTTGTGATCTCTGTCAAATAAATAAATAAATAAATCTTTAAAAAAACAATATAGCATTCAGTAATTCAATAGATGGTCTTCTCATCATTTGTGTTTTATAAACCAGTGGCATTAAGGAAATTAAGAACTGAAGACAGGATGGTTTGCAGTTCACGGTGCTGAGGAAACCACCTTAAGAAAGAGAAGTCTCAGCAGGGAAATGCGGCTTCCGTGAGACAACTAATTTTTACTTTACAAGTGCCAACATGCTAAGACGAGGCTTTCCTGGGTGATTGTTGGAAATTTCCTTGAAGAATCACTGTCTTATTTTAATCAAATGATATGCAGTTCATTTGAAACTGAGATCTATTTGTGCCTGAGATTATTGGAACATAATGGCATAAGAATTCACGTAATGCCATCCTCAGCATCCGTATTCAACCAAACTAAAAAAGATCCAGAAACATGCATTATTTATTCTGTTGTATGTCCCTGATTAAGGAATTCCACAGACCCATCAACAAGTCAGACAAGGGTTTAACAGCAATCCTAGCGTTGGTCTTCCTGGCTTTTGTTTGTTCTTATAATATTAACAGACAATTTTTATAATGTTGCTCCAACCAGGTTCAAGGTCCAAGTGACAAGGCTTTGATTTTTTGACCACACCGTGGGGTTCACATAGTATGATTATTGTTTTAATTGAATTAGGTGCTTTCAGTTAAAAAGAACAGGTGATTTTACATAAAATTTGGATTTCCACACTCTTTTTAAAAATTGTGAAGTTTCCCAGTTCTGGTCCATGGTGATGCCATGAGTAGTGGTATCTTTCTGAGACTGGTCCCATTCTCTCCACCTCCTGCTCCCTGGACTGACCTTGACCATATGACATTTCCAATTATTGACTTGTGCTGTTATTTTTCTTATAGTTAGGAGGAGAGTGAAATATTTCTTGTAGCCATGTCTCTGTCCAAAGGGAATCTATAAAAATAGACTAAGACAGCTGTATAGAGTGAACGGAAAGGACACATGATGAAGTTTTATGAATGAGAAAAGATATCCCAGTAGAATTGTTCTTGAATCTAATAGGCTGAACGATGCTACAATAGGATGCTTTAGACCCTGCTGGCAATGATGAGCCTGTCACTCCCTCCCTTCATTGCTGTGGACCCCGCCTGACCCCTGGGTCTACTGAATTTGTACTTCTTGGAGGATGAGTCTCTGTGCTTGAGATTTCTTCCAGTACTTTATGTTCATTAGCATTTAAAAAAATATCTGATTGATTGATTGATTTGATTTGAGAGAGTGGACACTTGCCCATGGCAGGGAGTGGGGCCAGACAGAAAATCTCAAGCAGAGCATGGAGCCCAGGGCAGGGCTGGACCCTGAGATCACAATCTGAGCTGAAATCAAGGGTCTAAGGCTTAACCGCCTGAACCACCTGGGTGCCCCAAGCCCATTTGCATTTTTAATATATCATCAGTGTATCTTTAAGAGTTGCAAGTTTGACTTAGAAAAATGAAAAATAGTTTAGTTTGCTTGCACTACCAAAAGAAAATAGCACGGATTGGGTGGTTTAAACAGGAGAAATTTATTTTCTTACTGCTCTGGTTGCTGTAACAGCCACATCAGGGCACCTTAGTATTTGTTCTAATTGAGGTGTTTGTGTGCACACGGGACCTCGGCTTACTGAGGACCCTCAGCTGAGGGGACAGATGGTGAGCCTCAGTGTCTCTTTTCTTAGGACACTAATCCCATCCTGAGGGCCCGACCCTCATGACTCTTGTCACCCTCCTCACCTCCCAGAGGACCCATCTCCAGATGCTGTCACATTGAGCCATTATGTGGGGGTGAGGGCTTCAGCCTGTGAAACATTCCATAAGACATTGAAATTATTGCATTCTGAATGTTTGAGTAAAGGCTTATTTTACCATTATCCAGAAGTGATGACTATATCCTTATATTCTAGTGTGTTTACTTAAGTTAAACAAGCTTGGACTGCTTCTGTCTCTCTTGCCTTCCCCACAGATTTCAGCTTCAGTACACAAGTAATGCAGAATACATAAATACTAAACCACTTACCAAAATAAATGATAAATTGTCAGAAACTAGTATACTTCTTTTAAATAAAATTCACCGAAGTCATTTCAGCAAATACTGTTGTCATCCCCCCCAAAATGGAAAGTTTAAACTGTACTATACACTGTAAAATATATTTTTGAATTTGATGTATTGAATTCTAATTTGAATGATTAGACAAATTTATCTCTTTTAATGCTTAAAACCCCAAAGACTTTTTATAGGATCAGAATACAAATATAGGAATGATTATAGTATAAGCTTCCAAGAAATGTATAGGTAGCCACTGTGATTATCTCTTGCACTTTCTCAACCAGGGTCACCTTGAATACCTCCCAGAACAGAGGCCTCAGTAACTCTTAAGCTGTTCATTTCACTAATGTGCATTTGTGGTTGTTAGAGAATTATTAACTTAAATCAATGGATCCATGTTCTGTCCACTAGAATGACACAAACTTAATATATCCTATTCCTATGTAATAGACTTTTACTTTTTTATTTTATTTTATTATTTATTTATTTATTTTTTGAGAGAGAGAGTGAGAGCAGAAGGAGAGTGAGAAAGAGATTCATAAGCAGGCTCTACAGCCAGTGGGAGGGCTCAAGGAACTCCATCTCAGGACCCTGAGCTAATGCTTTGAGCTGAAATCAAGCATCCGATGCTTAACCTACTAAGTCACCCAGGTACCCAGCCCTTTACGTGATGAAAAGCAATTACTATGGCTCCATGATTTTTCTTTTTCTTCCTGTTTTTCCCCATGTGACAGGGTGTCTAGACGTCATGCCTTTCCAAACTCTATTCTCTGCTTCCAAGGACTTTTGTCCAAAACACTTTCTGAAAGCCATGGGCGTTGGTGTGGTGACTGTTCCCTTTGAGGTCTCTTCTGCCCAACCCACATAGAAGCTTTTTGATTATCTCAGTTTCATTTAAAAAAAAAAAAAAAAGATTTCCAGTTATATTCCTAAGTCCTGAGCTAGATCTCCCTGATTCTATATTTTAAATTGGCTTCTATAAAGTTGGGGATTTTGAAATCTTATATATATATATTATATATATATATAATATATATATATATTCCCCATGGAGCTGGGAGCCTGATGTGAGAATCGATCCCGAGACTCCAGGATCATGACCTGAGCCGAAGGCAGTCACTTAACCAACTGAGCCACCCAGGCACCTGAAATCTTATACTTTTTATGGCAAAAGGAACATTGAAATCTTCTGCAGACTAGACTGATATTCCAGTTTCGCTGTCTAATGGTTACATGGCTTTGACAAAGTTAACTTCCTGGAACCTCTCTTCTGTTTTATACTTTGGGAATAGTAATGTCATCTCCACCTACCTTACTGGACTTTCATGGGGATCAAGTAAAGAATCTCTGTAAAATTCCTTTGACAAGAGTACACAACACAGAGTATCACTGGTTTATACAAGTATCCCTTGATCCTATATATGTGTTGTACTACTTCAGTATCATTGTCCCTTCATGAAAACCAGACTTCTCAAACAAACTGTTGTGTGGCTTCCTCGAAGATCAGCCAGTGCTCGGACATCAACTTCGTGTTCAATGATTAAAATCAATTCTAACACTAACAACCCACAGTTGGAGAAGACCCCACAGAACAAAGGCTTGGTCATACAAGACTTCCCTCACTATAGATACAAGGTGCCAAAGGGGAGCCTAGGCTACCCACACCTCTTAGCCAGTGCAAATTTGAGGTTTCTAAGATCCTTCTTCAAGTTCAATGTTTTGCTAGAATGACTCCGAGCACTCAGAAAAACGGCACCATTAACAGTTATTGGTTTATTGGAAAAGATAGAAATCAGGAGAGCCAAACTAAGGGGCACAGAGGACAAGGCATCAGGAGGGAGGAGTGGATAAGAGCTCCCACACCTTCTCTGGCTCTGCCACCTTCCATGTGTTCACCAACCTAGGAGTTCTCTGGATATTTTTCTTATAGCATTTTTATAACTCAAAGTCAAGTCCCCCTTCCCTCCCTGGAGGCTGCAAGCTCCTACCCTCTAATTATGTGTTTGGTCTTTCTGGTCACCAGCCCCCATCCTGAAGCTATCCAGCCCCTGACCCAGTTACCATAAAGGATGCTGTGATAGAAGGGGACTGACTTATTATGAATAACAAAGAAGCCAGGAAATTCCAAGGGTTTCTAGAGCTCTGTGTCAGGACGTGGGGACAAATCCCAAATATATATGCCACCGCTGTCAATACTCATTTCTACTCTTTTCTTTTATCCACTCCTCAACTGACAGTTTTCCTTTGCCCCTTCACTCCAGTGAGATAGTTCTGGCACCGGAAGAAGGTAAGCTTGTATCTTTTTTGAAAGCACACCCTCTCTTTGGAAACTGTAATAACACAATTTCCTTGTTTTCCTTCTCCAGTTCTGACTATTCCTGCTTTGTCTCCTTGGAGACATGTTAATGAGGGAATAAGTAAGATGTTATAACCAGCTCCATGAGAATTTGACACACAGAGATATCTATTCTCCAGGGGACATGATGCATTTATAGTATCATGAGCAGTAATTATTTACATGCTTATGGAAGGAAGCATTTGCATTATTACCAATTTGTTACAACTTAGGTTCTATCTCTGCAGAATTGTAAAACAACCAAAGATACACATTCCTATAGAATCTGATAATCACCCAGAGGTTCTGCTGGACTAACTCCCAGCATTTCACTGAAAGGACACTCAGTAGTTTCTGCTGCCCATTTCTTGAACTTCTCTCCTCTGACAAAATTAATCTCTAAAGGATTCTTGACCACAACAAGACAAGTCTCACTAGATTTGACCTGGTTATTTACATAGAAGCAGCTGAATTTAAATTAACCATATGAGCATCCTTGAGCTTGCTTTGTAGATCAGAATCTAATCAATTATTAAGCTACTACTAAGGCCAGGAAGTAATGTTGTGTCTGGGAGTTTTCATGAGGAATCCTGGATGGGATTTTAAAAGCCTCTGTGGTTTGCTATTACAAAACCAGAAAACCAAACCTAAGAAACTCTTTTCCCCAGACTTAGCCTGCATTTCCGGTATATTTAGATGAACTCCTCAAATTAGCTAAGGTTTGTGATGCGCCAGGAAGTGACCTTTGTTACCATCTGAGGCTAAGAACCAATAAGTCAGGTACCAGAATGCTTTTCCAGGAAAGGCTCTGAGGTTTGGCCCACACATAAAGTCAACCTTGTTACTTAACAGTAAGCTTGTCAGGCCTGATTAAGCGAGAATCATTTTCAGATATGGTACTCCAAGTAAGGCCTTTGTTGCACAATTAAATTGTCCAGTTAAATCCTATAATATGGAAGATAGATTCTTAAGAGAATTCATGGAAATATCCACACAATTTTTCCATAAAACATTAGGGGAGTTAGTGAGGTTTCTGACTTGTGAGGAGTTAGTAAGAATCAGACACCTTTAAAAACAGTTTATCTCATCTTAAAAAGTAGAGTTTACAAAATCAAGGTTTAGATTTGCTTCAAAGAAAGAGAAAGGCCTTTGCTATATATGTTTTAGAACATTAAAATAACAGCAGTATTTCCCCAAAACTTTAATTTCCTTTATTAGCTCATGCCTGTTATCAATACTTGTTCTGTGAGTTCCTGCTTTCATAAGGAAGTCTACTTTTGGATCATCCGGTGTGCTGGAAAGTCTGACTCTGTTTACCATTACTGTCTGAGAATTGTGAAGCGTTATTGTAACCAAAGTAACTTGAGTTTACAAAAAGAGATCACAGCGAGTATCTCTGGAAGCCATGACTCCCTGAGCAAAGGTGAAAGGGTTTCTTTCATTTAATGTTACACTGAGTAATTAGTGTAACACCTGTCATCCTATATAGAGGTGGGCATGAGCCTTAAGGAAACACATCCATCCACACATTGTATGCCATGTAAATGAGGTGTGTGCTCCTCCATGGACAGAAATTTTAGTATTTTAATGAGGGAGAGGTCACCTCAAGGACCATTCCATGGTCCATCTATGCAGGTGTGAGTTGGGGGTTAAGTTCACACTGGTCTTGTGGCCTGGGCAGTTGTTACTGCCTGAAGCTGGCATCCCATGATGCCATGCCTGTCAGGTCTTTTGCCTGAATTAAGAGATAATCTGGAAAGAAGAGCTTAAGGAAAAATGTGGAACTGAGGTTAGTGAGTATAAGCAAGTAGGCAGTAAAAGGTCAGGTCTTGGGGTCCAGTTGGTGACACTGTCCTCTCAGAAACCTGTACACAAGAGAACATTCTGGAAGTATCAATAATTAAAAAGTTCCTGGGTACGAACTTTTCCATGAGGCTCTGAAAGTGTCCTTCTGTATTGAAGACATAAACTCTGGTGTGAGGCTTGTATCGGAGTCTTCAGATGAGGAGTGATGTAAAAAGAAACTAACTATGGATTGCAAAAACTGAATGTCTGAATTTATTACAGGAGCTAATAGTATCAATTAGGAGGAAAGGGGGATTCTGTATTAGGGTACACTACACAACTATTTTGTACGGGTTTGGTAATGTTTCCTTAAAAGTGAGAATGTATCATGGATAGCCAGAGAATTGGAAGATCTTTAAGGTCTTCCCATAAATTGGATACTTTATGAAATATTTAGGTTAATAATTTTAAAAAAATTAAAAAATATCTTATTTATTTGACAGAGATCACAAGTAGGCAGAGAGGGAAGCAGAGAGAGAGGAAGGGAAGCAGGCTTCCTGCTAAGCAGAGAGCCTCAATGCGGGCTCTATTCTAGGGCCCTGGGATCATGACCTGACCCAGAGGCAGAGGCTTAACCCTCTGAGCCACCCAGGTGCCCCTGGGTTAATAATTGTTATGAGCTGAGTTATATCCCCTCAAATTTCATATGTTTTAAGATCTAACTTCCAATGTGACTGTATTTGGATATTGGGTCTGTAAGGAAGTTATTAAGGTTAAATGAGATCAGAAGAATAGGGCCTGGGTGCATTATGATTGGTGACAAGGAGAGAGAGAGACCAGGGACTTCATGCCCATGCAGACTGGCCCTGTGAAGACAGCAAGAAGGTGGCCATCTACAAGCTCAAGAGAAAGGTGTCACCAAAAACCAATCCTGCCATGCCTTGATCTTGGACTTCGGACTTCTGGTCTCCAGATTTCAAGAAAAAGTATTTCTACTGTTTAAGCCGCCCAGGCTGTGGTATTTTGTTATGGCTGCCGGAGCAGACTAATACCATAATCATGTCCTGTTTAAACTTTATCTGGTGATTGTGTAGCATTTCCTTTGATTTAACAATTCTTTGTGCACCATTGAGGTGAGTTAAGAAATACAGAGTATGTCAAACCTAATTATTTCTACTCTATTTCTTTTTATGAGATAAAGAACAAATCTTTGTGATTACCCAGGGACCCCTAAGAATTAGTTTTGGTGTAAAAGATATACAGAATTTTAGTTTTCCATAATCTAACATACAGCCTTAAGCAAAATCTAAGGGCATTTGTAGCAGAACTGATTTGTCTGCCCAAAGCACATCAAAGCTCATCACTGAGATGTTCAGTATGCAGCAAGAGAAGGGTTTATTCATGAGGCAGCCAAACAAGGAGATGGGCAGACAAGCCTCAAATCCCCCTCCTTGAAGTGGAAGAGAACAAGGTTTTTTATAATCGTGGGGTGGAGATTATACATATTGATGAAAGGACAGGAGACTTAGCAACCGTTCATGAGGAAAGATGGAGCACGAGCATTGAGCGAACCTATCTGTGGCACACCTTCCATGTTCACTTGGTGGGGAGACTTCACATTAAAATGACGCAAAGTTCAGCCCCTGATATGCCAGGATAAGAGCTCTAGATTAAAAAATATATGTATTTGCCAGAGATCTATTCAGTTATATGAACTGGAATCTTAAAATCGTTCTGAAGCACAAGTATAAATTTCTTTTAATCTAGTCTGTTTACATTACTAGAAGTTAATTTTTCTAATTTCCTTGAAGTTTGGAAATAGTGGATATATTGAGTGCTTATTTATGTTTATAAGCTAATCAAGACTTTTTTTTTAATTTAAGGAAAATACTTCATATTCACAAGAAGAAGTCAAGTCCTTTCTTAATCACAGCCATGACATTAGAACGCTCATGGCTTCATTCAACAACCTCAGCCATAGGCCAAAAATACACACAAGGATACAGACATTTATTAGTCAACATATCAAAGAGCTTTTGTATTATTTCCTAATGGATAGGAAATCCTTAGTTGATTTGAGCTCCCAAATGGAAAAATAGACAGTAGACTTAATAAATTATCTTTCGTCTTTCAGCCAATAAAGAGTAGATCTACAGAGACACTCAAGTTGTCAGATCATAAAACAAAATTCTTGATTGTTTGACCAATAAGGAATACATTACTGGGCATGGAAGATCCAGGGACAAAACAAAACACAAAGTCAGTAGGGAAAAAATGGGAAAAGAACAGAGTTAACAAAGCTCGACTTGTGATTCTCTCTGGGAGGCAGGAGACATAGTCAAGCTTAAACCAAGTGAGTGTCAGGTGTACTTGCCCAGCAGCTCTGTTTAACTGGCTTTGCGAACTTATCAGCTGAGCATTTTCACAGATGACCCACCGACCTCTAAACCTGTTCATACATACTTTTTAAAAGGTAAAATCATGGGATGCCTGGGTGGCTCAGTTGGTCGGATGACTGCCTTCAGCTCAGGTCATGATCCCGGAGTCCCGGGATCGAGTCCCCCATCGGGCTCCCAGCTCCATGGGGAGTCCGCTTCTCCCTCTGACCTTCTCCCCTTTCATGCTCTCTCTCATTCTCTCTCTCAAATAAATAAAAAAATAAAATCTTTAAAGGTAAAATCATGATACTCAGGCAAATTTAAAATTAACAAGATAGATTTTATTCAACTTGTCAATTAATGCAGAAACCAGGAAGATGTTGAAGTCAATTCTCACAAATTTGTTTTCAACCCCCAGGTCTGGTGACCCAAACCCTTTCAACGACTGCTTATTTGACATTCCATCTGGATCTCCTAAACGCCTCTCCTATTCTACCATGTCCAAAAAGGAATTTGGGATTTTTCTTCCCAAACCTTTCCCATTCCTCCTCTAGTATCCCCTGCTTGTGGTGGTGGTTCCGTCTTAGGTCAGATGATTGACACCAGAAAGCTCAGACTGTACTCCTTCCCATACTTCTCCGTGTCATCATGAGCACTCTATTACTGAGTCCTGTGGATCTTACTTTCCAAACATCCTTCCCCCTTGTCTCCTTTCGTCCTTTGCCGGTTCTGCTGCGTCATCTCTGGTTCACCCGTACGTCTTCACTCACCTTCCTGCCATGGCGCTTAAAAGCCGTTATAAACTTACGCTGACTTTTGTGATTACGTGAGTGTTTTCTCTAACATAGCACTGGAAGTGTCAGGAGGGCAGGGCGACGTTCTTCATTCTACATCTCCTTTTATTCCTAGAACATAGAGTGTATTTCCCCAAGAGTGAGAGCATGGTTCTATATTTATAGATTACTGAAATGTCTTTTATTTTTATTTTTATTATTTTTTTATATTTTATTTATTTATTTGACAGAGACAGAGATCACAAGTAGGCGGAGATACAGGTGGAGTCCGAGTGGGAAGCAGGCTCCCTGCTGAGCAGAGAGCCGGATGCGGGGCTCCATCCCAGGACCCTGGGATCATGACCTGAGCCAAAACCAAGAGTCAGATGCTCAACCCATTGTGCCACCCATGTGCCCCTGAAACGTCTTTTAAACTCAGCCTTTTCAGTAAGATCCTGGGAATGATAATATCACCTTTCATACAGATGTTTTTTGAGTATTACTAAAGAATGCATTCAAATAATTCTTAAGTACTCTTTGAGCATTTCAATACCACCTGTCATTCATATTTCATTTACTCTCTCAGAAGTTCTTCATTTGGGCCTATATAAGGTTAACCACCTGAGAAATATCACTGGCTTTTACTGTCACCTTACTAACATATCAGTTAGGTCAAGATATGATACCAAGATATGTTTCTTGGTAACAGGAAATTGGCGTGATGGGTTAAAAACAGAGTATTCATTTATCTTGTGCAACAGGAAATGCAGGCATGGGCAGGCAAGGTCTTGGCAGCAAGAAAGTAGATCCCTTGTTATTTCCCAAAATGGGGGTGGCACACCCCGGGCAGGAAAACAAGACAGAGTGGAAGTGGCCTCAGTAGATTTTGGCTTTCCCCAGGAGGAGGGAATATCAACTTTTAGCTGCCGTGGTCGCTACAACAGAGACAAACAAGGCAGCAGGAAAGGAAAGAGAAGGTGGGCCTGCCCATGGCCAAGTGTCTGCCACACCTAGTGTGGGGGACTTGTTTACCTCAGAGTGAGGTGGCCACACCAGACATTGGGGGGGGGAGGGGGAATGCCACCAGCTCCCTGTCTCTGTGACCTGTGAGAAGTTACTTTTGTCTTAATTGTTAGGAATATAGCATTGCAAATCACCATTTTGAAAAGTTCCATGAAACAAATGTAGTGGTTTCCTTCTGGGACAGAGTCAGACCCTTAGAAAGATTGTCCCTTGAGGACAAATACCAATTCAGAGCTGGTGTGATGTAAGCATTTTTCAGTAACAAAAGAAATGCTTCTCATTTTTGAACAGCCTAGGCAACTCTTATTTTTTTGAATTCTGAAACTGCAACTTGACAAGAGAGAGAAAAATATTTTCTTTTCTGAAGGCTGCCAAGAATAAAGGCTTTTCTCATTTGTTAAAATAAGAGGAGGTAATAAGTTAAAATAAGCATATTCTGACCTTATTTTCGAGCCCAACCCTCTCTAGAAAGATACTTCTTTTAAAGGGAAGGGAAGTTCCATTACTTTTGCAGCCATTGCTTTTTTGTAGGCCCTTATTATCTTTCAGTTTTATTTATAACAGAATTTACTAGCTGCAAGGACAGCTTTTGAAGCCTATTACTGAATCCTTAAGCATCCCTTATGTCTTTCTGCATTCTTGGAAGAGAACAGCTTTATGGATTTAAACCATCCTGGGGTGCAGATCTTTTCATTCCAGTAGTTGGACACGTGCTTGTATAGAGATTGCCATATGCCATTCTCATAGAGAAATGTGAACCGTAATGATTTAGTAATGTTAAAAAAAGAGACAGTGGGCCTCAAATGAAGCCACTTGTACTAAACTCCATGTCACCCAATGGAGACTTAATTCCTAGCTTAACCTGCCTCCGCAGGAATGGAATCTTACACGGGTCAGTCTGGAATTATCTGATGAGCACAGCAGGGGATCTGCCTGATAGACCCCATCCATCTCCCGAAGAAAGGTGACCTTGCCACATGCAATCAGATCCTTGCTAGAACACCTCTCTGGTCCCAACCCTTCCCCTCCACCACCCTGCCCCGTGGAAGTCCTTCCTTCTGTTAGCTCTTCAGAGCTCCTTTTTATTTGCTAGATAGGATGATGCCTGACTCAGGAATCATTAAATAAAACCAGTTAAGATCCTTAACATTTACATTATATCTTGGAAATTTAACATTTACTCAGTTGAATTTTTTTTTTTTTTAAACAGATTCTGCACTACTAAATGGGCTGGAAGATTCTAACTTTCCTCACTTTTCCTATCTTGTCACTCTATTATCTGAAGCTATGATACTCCATTCAAGAGTCACTATATTATTTCCTTTTTTGTGATAACACAATATGAAGGGCCAACTCTCTAAACCTTATAATACCTGAGACAACAAAACCCAAAATATTTATTATGAAGCTGAATCATCCCTTTTTACTCAATATGCTGCTGCAAATAAACCAGAATATTTTGGTCCATGTAGATAATTTGTTATGCCTCAGTATTTCTTATAAACTCTGACTGAATATCTATAACTGTTTCTGTATGAGCAGAATAAGGACAGAAGGTGACTGAAAATCACTTTTTTTGTTCCTTTTCTTCATAATTTTCCTCTTTCCCAGGTAAACCACATTTTATTTTTATTTTATGAGAATAAACATTTATGTTTTGAGTAGTTATAAATTTGTAGAAAGATCCCGAGAGTACAGAAAGCTCTTACACCCTAGCCTGGTTTCTTGTATTATTAACATCCTACATTACCATGGTATACTTGTTCTAATTAAAGAACATATGTTGATTCATTATTTTTAACTAAAGTCCACATTTGATTCAGATTTCTTAAAATTTACCTAATATTTTTTGTTGCCACTGTCGTTCCAGAATTCCATTCAGGATGCCACAGGACTTTTAATCCTCCTGTGTTGTTAGACGTCTCTTGACCATGACAGTTTCTGAAATTTTTCTCTTTTTTTTTTTTTTTTTTTTGGTGACCCACAGTTTTCACGAGTATTGGTCAGGTATTTTTTAGAATGTCCCTTACTGGAGATTATTTTTTTGTACATTTTTGTCACTGTGAGATTAGGTTTAGAAGTTCTGGGGAGGAAGATCATAGAGGCAAAGAACCATTTTCATGAGGTCATACCGCAGGTGCACATTACCAACATGGCTTACAGCTACCAGTGTTAGTTATTCACCTGGTTGAGGTAAGGTTTGTCATGTGTTTTCACTGTTACACTTTTTGATTTCCATTTTGCATTTTTGGGGAAGAAGTCACTACAAGCACCCACAATTAAAGAGTAGAGAATTATGCTCCATATTCCTGAGAATAAAGTATCAATGTAAGTTACTTGGTTTTCATCTTAATGAGAGATTTATCCTTTCTCTCCAACTTATTTACTTATTCAGTTATTTACTTACATTAATGTGGATTCATCGATACTTATTTTAAACTTTGGGAATAATCCAATTCTACTTTAATTATTAATTTTTGCTCAGATTGTTCCAGCTTTGGCCATTAGGCACTTTCAGTTGGCTGCTATGTCCTTTTGATATTATTGTGAATTTGGGGGTGCTATTTCTTACTTTCTGACACTTCAACATGTTCCAGGCTCATTTTAATATCACCGGTCTCAGCCACTTCTCCAAGTTTGAGACAAATGCCTAGTGTCGTAAATCCACCATTACAGCATCATACAAAATAGTTTCTCTCTTCCTGCCCCAATCCCATGTGCTCGCCCCTTTCCATGGAACCCTTTGAAACAATTGATCTGTTATTATCTCTATTTTTGTCGATCCATAATTTCATAAAAATGGGATCATACAGTATGTAGCCCTTTCAAACTGGTTTCTTCTATTTGGTAATATTAACTTAATATTCATCCATATCTGTGCATGTGCTGATAGCTCTTTCTGTTTTCTCACTGGATAGTTAACATCGCATGGATGTACCACAGTGATGAACAAAACTGCTGTAAGTACTTGTTTGCTGGGTTTTGTGTGGACATGAGTTTTCAGATACATTGTTTAAATACCTAGTAACATTGTTGCTGGAATGTATGGTAAGGGTATGTTTTGCTTTATAAGGAACTGAACTGCCAAACTGTCTTCCAAAGCAGGTGTATCTTTTTGAACTCTCATCAGTGGTGAATGAGAGCTCCTATTACTACACATCCTTGTCACGAATTAATATTGTTTTTCTGTTTTAGACATTTAATGTGTAGTGATTATTTCATTGTCTTACTTTTCATTTTCTGATGACAAACAATGGATTTTTGTATGCTTATTTACAGTTTGTGTATTTATTTTGGTGAGGTGTCTATTCAGAAATTAGGCCCATTCTTTAAAGTTGTGTTGTATTCTTTTTGGTAAGTTTTAAACGTCCTTTGCATATTTTATATACAACTCTTTTTTTTTTTTTTTCTTTTTAAAGTAGGCTCCATGCCCAGTGTGGAGCCCACTGTGGAACTTGAACTCATGACCCTGAGATTAATACCTGAGGTGAGATCAAGAGTTGGATGTTCACCCAACTGAGCCACCCAGGTGTCCCTATACAAATCTTGTATTAGATACTGTTGCAAATATTTTCTCCCAGTCTGTGGCTTGTCTTTATTCTTCTAACAGTATCTTTCTCAGAGTGTAAGTTTTTAATATTAATAGGGTCCAACATAATTTTGTTGTTGACTATGCTAGTGGTATTGAATTGAACACTCATCAGTAAATCCACGGTCATGCTGATGGTCTTTAGTGTTTTTTTTCTAGAGGTTTGATAGTTTGTATCTTACATATGTTTTGATCCACTTTGAGTTCATTTTTTGTGTAAGGTCTAAGTTTATTTTGTTGTTAGTTTGTTTGCTTTGTTTTGGCACATGGGAGTCTAAACAACTGTTATCATTTGTTGAAAACTCTTATCCTTTCTTTGCTCAGTCATCTTTACCCATTTGTCAATGACAGCTTGACTACATTGAAATGTATTGATAGCTGGGTTCTCTGTTCCACTGATCTAAGTGTTTGTTCTGTGACCAATACCACATGGTCTTGGTTATGCTAGTTTCATAGTAAAGCTTGAAATTGGAGAGTATGAGTCCTTTGACTGTCTTCTTCCTCCTTCATTTTCTTCCTCTTTTTCTTGTATATTGTAGTGTTTAACCTAGATTTTTCACCATTCATATAAACTTTAGAAGTGATTTGTTGATATCTGAAAGATAGCTTACCAGGATTTTTATTGGCATCACGATGAATGTCTAGATCAAACTGAAAAGCATTGACATCTTACAAGTGTGGATCCTTCTAATCTATGAACATGGACTATAGGTCCATTTACTCAGATCTTCCCTGATTTTTTTCATCAATATTTAATGAACATACAAATTATTTCACATACAAATTGTGTACATAATTTGTTAGATTTATATCTAAATATTTCATTTATTGCATGCTATTTCAAATGGTGGGGTTTGTTTAATTTCATCTTTCATAAGTAGGAAGGCAATGGGTTTTTTAAATATCGACCCATTTGCTCAATGCTCACGCTCCATCTTTCGTCATGAACAGTTGCTAGTTCTCCTGTCCTTTCATCAATATGTATATAATCCCTGGCTGTGCTCACTTATTATTCCAGGTAGAAAGATCTTGACTGTGTCTGTCTGGATGAGGTTGCATTTTATTCTGTAACCTCACTTCTTGATATATCCAGGAAAATTCACGGATTTTTCTTGTTAGCACAGGAGTGAGGAAGCCCTAGGCTTCACCTGTCAGAGCCTAAACTGGAAGTTCTCACATCCTGCCTTCTAAAATTTCTTATTGCTTTCCTACTCATGTATGTTTCATTAATGTTGGTCGTTGAGGTCTTAATTGTTTATTTCTATATAATAGGAAATTGACAGAGGCAGATAATGAGCAAATATAAATGATAATTATTATACTTCTAAAGGCAATTGAGAATCTACCCAACAACAACAACAAAAATGGATGTCAGTAATTTGGAGGCAACTGTTCATTTAAACAGTTATGGGCATTCTCTTTCCTTTTTTTTTTTTTTTTTTTTTTGTATGAAGCCCAGTATGAAGTTCTTTGAACACCAGGAAGAAATTTCCTGTTACGTTCTGAGCTATTCCTGCTCTAAGAGTAGAAGCACAGTGGGGGACCAGTGGAGACACATTTGAAAAAGAGAAGTTGTTGGCCACATTTAACTGAGGACCCTCAGGCACGCACATCTGCATACTAGAGTGATTAGCGCCTTCGGGGAGCTCACATAAGGAGGACAGAGGGCAGCTTTGAGAGGCTGGGATGGTGGCAGGCCGCTCTTCATCCTGACATTGGTATTTCTCTTCCATGTGGCCTGAAACGTCAAGTTCCGTTGAAAAGAATGGCCCATTTGCATGTAAGCCCCATGATTAGAACACATGTATTTCCACACAGAATCTGTCCTAAGTCTCACATGCTGTGGGACTAAGAACAGCTGACTTCAAGTTGAGAACACATGGGCAGACCTTTAAACCTGTCAGCCATGCTCCGCTCTCTCCTTGAAGTTGCCTTACGGCTACACCAGGCACTTTGCTGGTGTTTTAGCACTTGGGAGGGAAGGATCATCAACATGGGCCCAGGGGGCAAGAATATTTGTGTGTATGGAGGGGGAGAACCTACATTAAAATAAAGAAGCGTAATTTAGTGATGAGTAATTTTCATAATTTTCATGTGTACATAACTGACTCTGTTGTACGCATTGTTACTCTTCTCAATCCTCATGGTTTTGTGTCTGGACGTACAAAGAAATCATATAAACATGCCCAAATAATGCAAGATCCAGAAATTCTTTACCTATAGACTAGCTGACTGGATTTAGCTAACTGATTCAGTTGCCTATCCTAAAGTGATCAAACTCTTGCAGTTATATAAATCCAATGAGGGACCAAGTTTTCTTCTCTATGCATTATATAGATAAATTATATCCTTACTATTTGTCATGATTTATTCCATGAAGATTTCAAGGATTCCACAGCAGAAGGGACTTTCTCTACCCCTTCTCCCTATTAACCATGAAGTGTTATGTCGTGCTGGGAGCCTGAGCTCTGAGGCAGTGATGGAGGACATCTGTACAACGGCAGCTTCCTGCTCTTACTGAGAGCAATGATTACAGCAGGACTTTTATATCTGAGTTATTCATGATCACAGCAAAGTAATGGGCTGGTTTATACTTTGTCAGGAAGGAGACAACTGTGATGGAGTAAAGAGAGCACTGAATCTGAGGTCAGAGGAACTAGTTAAGTTTAAATCTAGCCCTTAGCATTAGTAGTTACATTAGTTAACAATTGCTGCCTAACAAACGATCCCCAAACTTAGTGTCTTAAGAGAACAAATGCATGTTATCTCTTACAGACTCTGTGAGTCTGGAATTTGGGAGTTGCATGGTTCTGTTTTGGAATCTTTCGTGAGATGCCAGTTGAGCTGGCAGCTGGGGCCGTCGCCATATGAAGGTTTGGGTGAGAACATCGGTTTCCCAGATACCTCATTTGCAGGCTGTTGGTAGGAGGAATCTGCTCCTCATGGCAGCTTGACTGTCTGCGCACCTGGCAGCTGGCTTCCCTGAGACGGAGCTTTCCAAAGAAGAGACAGCAAGAGAGAAACTACAACCCCCATTATGACCTAGTCTTAGAAGTCACAAATCATCATTCCTGCATATTCCATTAATTGGAAACAAGTCACTGAGGTCAGCTACACTCCAGGGCAGGAGAATTAGGTCTCATCATTGGACGTGAAGAGTGACAAAGACCATTTGGGTGTATTTGAAGCTACCACAGGACCTACATGAATAATGAGTAATGCAGCCTCTCTGAACATCCGTTTCCTTCACAGAAGACAGTAGCAAACTAGGAGAACCATTAGGCTATTAAATAAGACGATGCATGTAGCGTATTTTGTAAAATGTTACCTGTTTTCCACATGTATGATAAGAACAGATAGTAGGATCAGTGCACTGCTAATGTTGTTTTACTATGGACTCAATATATGTTGAAGACGTCCCATTCAGTGACCTCCACAGTGTGCAGACAGCCTTACTGCGCAATCCAGATTGTCACAGCATAGTATGCAGCACTCGTAGGCTGCTGTAACCATGGAGAGCAGTCATTGTATCATGCAAATGTAATTCCCAGAGAATCAGGGGCAGTTAAATAATCAGAATTATTATCTTATTTTTTCAATGGCTTAACCTAATATGTGTCACTTTCCCCACATGACAAAGCATTGGCAACAGGCAGGCAGAGCAGGCTGACACAGTGGCTGAAGGTCTGCTGGGGTCAGGGACTCCGGGTGTCTTGGACCACCATCCCGCTTGTCCCATTGCCTTGTCTGCTGCACTCGCAATGGTGAGTCTGCTTCCCACGCAGATGCAACAGGGACAGGGGACCAAAAGTGTGGGCTGAAGCTGCCCTGTTTTTGTGTGTAAGCTTAGATTTCCAGTAAGTTTAGACTTATGGAAAAGTAGAAGTAGAGATTTCCCATGTATTCTTTTCTGAACTTTATCTGATGTTAACAACATCCGTAACGATAGTGTATGTGGTGAAATCTGGAAATTAACATTCACTCTGAACTAATTAACTGATTGTGAATAGTAACACTGTAACTACTGTAACTAAGAACTATACTATTAACTCATAATACCATTACTTATTTATTAATAATAATATAAAATAATATAAATATAAATAATATAAAATAACATATTATGCAATGTAAAATATAGTGATACAGGGTATTGATAGCAATCTTATTACTATTTTAGTCAACAGTACGACTGACTAATTTACAGACCTTATTACAGTTTTTCCTAGTTTGGCCACTAATGTTTTTCCAGCTCCAGGCTTCTCAATGCCATCATTCACTGTGCCCCTCTGTGTTTTCCCATCTGTACCCATCTTACTCTTGTCTTTTGTCACCTGGAAAACTTTAGAAGATCCCTGGTCAATTATTTTATAAAATGCCTCCTCACTGTGGGTTTTTCTGATGTTTTCACATGATTTGGCTGCATTTTTGCAAAACAACCGAGGAGGTGACATTGTGGTTTTCTCCTCTCCTGGTCTCAAGGGATGCATGAGATATAAACCTGAATTCCTTAGATTTGATGGAGTCTGCCTTGTTTACGTCTCAGTACCCCAGAGACCACAGTGATGACAAAAAAATATGCAACTATTTTTAACTTTGTAATTGATAAGTATCTTCTGCAGAGGTATTTTGAGCCTATGGAAATTTCCTGTGTTCCATACATTTGCCCACTAATTTTAGCATCAATAGATGGCTTTTGCCTGTAATAGCTTATGAGTCTGTGTTTCTGTAGTGTTAGTTTAATTTGATGACTTTTTTTTAAAGAGTAATTTGATGACTTCTATAGATACATATAAATGAATCAATGAGAAACCACAGAAATCAAATCCATAGCTTAACAAGGAAATGTGAATGTCTGTTAGGCAAAAGGAAAAAAACAAAAACAAAACACATTGGGACAATATGGTTTCATAAAGGGAACCAAAAAGCATCTTTTGAATTTCTGATCATATGGGCAGTATTCCTGAGCCTTGTGAACATGAAAACAACCAAATCTGTTTACAAAAGGAAGAACTACTGCATATGTGTACAAGATCCAAAGAAGATAATAAAATAATGTACCTAAATTCTCTTCCTCGATCCAGTACATCTTCAGGGAAATGACGGAGTCACTACGGACATGTTTCTGTAGCTGGGAGAGATGGCAGGGGGAGGGGGTGGCATTCAGCAGGCTGAGAGGGATCACTTTGGCTTCTTTTCACTAGGAGAGGAGAAGGCTCTGATTCTTTTTTCATTCTAAATCACCATCGCGTTTTTTAAAAAAAGTCAGATGATTAGGGTTTTCATTACTTATTGGCAGATGAATTTAATTAGAGAAAAGGGGTATGCAAATTAAGAGTGCGGTAGCTGTCAAATAAAGTCAGTAGTGCGCTCCAGGACCCAAGGTACAGTCTGTGGGCCGCTTGTCTGTGCAGAAGTGTGTCAGCACTGGACAAACAACAGGGCAGCATCCACAAAGAGCGTTTAAACAAATCTGGGAGTCCGAAGGTGGTGGGTTGCAGAAGGTTAGGGGCGTTAATTCTACATGGATCAACACCACAGCTGTTTGCTAAAATAGAGAAGATAGAACATGCTGGTGTGAGCCCAGAGACTTTTTCTGTATCTGTTCTAGGTCAGATGGGTCCATGGTGAAGTGAGATGGGTGAGGCCAAACAAAAGGCTTCTGAATCACATAAGGCCCTGCTCTGCCCACCCATGTGTAGTGTTTCCTCCGTCTCCCATGGAGCAGGGATTCAGAATATCCTGTGGGCCGAGGGAACATGCCCACAGTCAGCCCGGGCCGGCTTCCTTATGATGCTCCCAGAACGTCCTGCTCACGGTCGGGAGCGGACTGGCAAGAGCAAGCAGGCCTGTTGTGTGGATTCCTCTTCTTGAGGTGGGACCACACCATCACCAGGGCGTGCCTCCAAGGGGATAAGGAGGCCACTCGATGATGGGGTCAAGTTGCAAGGAGGCTGCCTTGACAAGACCACCATGTTCCAGATGGGAGGGAAGCAGAGAATTCTGCCCAGTCTATATTCAAATTAGACTTAAAGTCTATTTATCAAGATAAGGGAAAATGATATAACTTGTTTAACGATTATTCTTTGTTTTCTTAATAATGTATTTTTATGTGGTAAAATACTCGTAATACATAAATACAAACCAAATATACCTAAAATGGACCCCTTTAGTGTTTGTTAAGTGTATCACTCTGTGACATTAAGTACTTCCACACTGTTGTACAACCATCACCACTATCTCTTCCAGAACTTCTTTATCATCCCCAATAAAAACTCTTTACCCATGAAACACTAGCTCCCTACCTTCTCCGACCTCAGCCCCTGCTAACTTATCTATTCTTTATGTCCTTAAGAATTTTCCTATTCTGCTCCCATTCTGTCAGTTGTCTTTTGGTTTTGTTGACTGTTTCCTTTGCTGTGCAGAAGCTTTTGATCTTGATGAAGTCCCAATAGTTCATTTTTGCCCTTGCTTCCCTTGCTTTTGGCGATGTTTCTAGGAAGAAGTTGTTGCGGCTGAGGCCAAAGAGCTTCCTGCTAGTGTTCTCCTCAAGGATTTTGATGGATTCCTGTCTCACAATTGAGGTCTTTCATCCATTTTGAGTCTATTTTTGTGCGTGGCATGAGGAAATGGTCCAGTTTTATTCTACTGCATATGGCTGTCCAATTTTCCCGATATCATTTGTTGAAGAGACTGTCTTTTTTCCACTGGACATTCTTTATTGTTTTGTAGAAGATTTTAGTTGACCATAGAGCTGAGGGTCCATTTCTGGGCTCTCTATTCTGTTCCATTGATCTATGTGTCTGATTTTGTGCCACTACCATACTGTCTTGATGATGACAGCTTTGTAATAGAGCTTGAAGTCTGGAATTGTGATGCCACCAACTTTGGCTTTCTTTCTCAATATTCCTCTAGCTATTTGAGGTCTTTTCTTGTTCCATACAAATTTTAGAATTATTTGTTTCATTTCTTTGAACAAAATGGGTGGTATTTTTATAGGGATTGCATTAAATGTGTAGATTCCTTTTGGTAGCATAGACATTTTCACAGTATTTCTTCTTCCAACCCATGCGCATGGATCATTTTTCCATTTCTTTGTGTCTTCCTCAGTTGCTTTATAGTTTTCTGAGTACAGATTATTTGCCTCTTTGGTTAGGTTTAGTCCTAGGTATCTTATAGTTTTAGGTGCGGTTATAAATGGGATCAACTCCTTAATTTCCCTTTCCTCTGTCTTGCTGTTGGTGTATGGAAATGCAACTGATTTCTGCGCATTGATTTTATATCCTGATACTTCACTGAATTCCTGTATGAATTCTAGCAGTTTTGGAGTGGAATCTTTTGGGCTTTCCACATAAAGTATCATATCATCTGCAAAGAGTGAGAGTTTTATGTCTTCTTTGCTGATTTGGATGCCTTCAATTTCTTTTTGTTGTCTGATTTCTGAGGCAGGACTTCTAGTACTGTGTTGAATAGCAGCGGTGTTAATGGACATCCCTGCCATGTTCCACCTGAATATTTATAGCAGCAATGTCCACAATAGCCAAACTGTGGAAAGAACCTACATGTCCATCAACAGATGAATGGATAAAGAATACACACACACACACACACACACACAAACACACAGTGGAATACTATGCAGCCATCAAAACCCCCCAAATCTTGCCATTTGCAATGACATGGATGGAACTAGAGGGCATTATGCTAAGTGCAATAAGTCTATCAGAGAAAGACAATTATCATATGCTCTCCCTGATATGAGGAACTTGAGAGGTAGGGTGGGGAGTCATGGGGGTTAGGGGAAATGAAACAAGACGGGATCAGGAGGGAGACAAACAATAAGCTACTCTTGATCTCATGAAACAAACTGAGGGTTGCTGGGAGTTGAGGAGGTACGGATAGGATGGCTGGGTTATGGACACTGGGGAGGGTATGTGCTATCATGTGTGGTGTGATATGTGTAAGACTGATGGTTCACAGACCTGTACCCCTGGGCAAATAATACATTACATGTTAAAGCAAAATAAATAAATAAATAAAAGAAAGAAAGAAAGAAAGAAAGACATATTTCACACACACACAAAGAATTTTTCTATTCTAGGTACCTCTTGTATTTGGCTGCTTTCACTTAGCACGGTGTTTTCAAGATTTCTCCCTGCTGTAGTGTGTGTTAGAATTTCCTTTCTTATTTGGCTGAATAATATCTCATTGTATGTAGACACCACATTGTGTTTATCCATTCATCCTTCAGTGGATACTTGGGCTTTTTCCACCTTTTGCCTATTACAAACAATGTTGCTGTGAACATTGGTATGCGGTAATCTGTGTGAGTTCATGTTTCTCATTCTTGTGGGTAGATACTGAGGAGTGGAATTGCTGGCTTGTGTGGTAATGACATGTAGAACATTTTAAGGAACTCCCAGATTGTTTCTTCAGTTCTATCTTACACTGTTTGTGTTTATGGTACGTGGGCCTCCCTTGTATCCCTGGGGCCTGCAGATATATGAGGACTGGAGCATGAGTCTGTAGATACTGTCTATACTTACAAATATTGTTCACTTATTTTTTTCTTCTTTGCTTCCTACATTGTATAAATAAGAAATCTGAGTTTCCAACCACATTCAAACTTGGAAACTTTTGTGTCATCTAAAAAAAAAAAAAAAAATCCAAGTCATGCTGTTTTGTGATATTTCAGGTCTGGCTGAAATCAGGAAGTAATAGGAATATAAAAAGAAAACTTGATCTTCTGAGGTTTTCTGCACCAAAGTATCTTGGATAAAAATTAAGCTTTTAAAATTTTTTGAGGTTTCTCTATCAATGCTACTGATTTTTTTTAAAAAATATTATATTGCTTGCATCTTTGGAAAGAACTCAGCTCTCCTCCAAGGCTTTGTAGAAATTCGTTGTCTTAAATAATGTCGTTTAAAAAATGAGTCTTTTAAAACTGTAAAGGATGTCAGAAAGAAATCTGAAGAAGGGAGAAAAGCAGAAATTAAAAGAAAAGAATGAGCACCACACTCGCAGGGGGACCCAATCCGAACCGTGTGGGTCCAGGCAGAGCCTTTCAAATCTTTTGAAGTTCATACAGTATTCTGATCCCTAAGGAACCCATGTTCTTGAAAAATTAACCAGGAAACTAGCCTGGGCTAAATGCCTTTGTGTTTGAATTAGAGGACAGGGAGAGGGCCTGCTGTTTTCAGGAAAGGTTTTTAATCAGAAAGTCTCTTCATCCTGGCTTTTGACCTTTCCTAACATCGGGTTGTTTTTTCGCACTGGTTTTGAAAGGGCCTGTGGCTCTCAGGAAGGAGGGGATGGGTATTGCCATCTTGCTTAGCATGGCTTCTGTCAAGATTCTGCCCTTGGAAAAGCAGCTAAGTGTGCTGGTGACAGGGAGCAAAGATGATTCACAAGTGGTTTCTCCTTTTGTTAAACTTTTATTTCAAAACAACAGGAAACCACATCCCATCACTGCTGTAAAAAATTCTACCTTTAATTTATCAGTAATTCTTTGAAACTTATATTTTCTGATAAAAACATAAATTTCTCCAAGTAGTTTCCTTCCTAGTTTCTAGGAAGGATACCATGCATTTTGTACCCCCAAGTACAAGTACTCTTTGCCCTCATCATATGTCTGAGAGTATCATCTGGTACTTCCCAAAGACTATACCAGTGTAGCAACAAATTAGTCTGGGTTTTGCATAGCAAGAGACTGACAAGCCTGAAGGAATTCTGCATCATATCCTTGGGTAAGCATTCGGGCCCAGGAGGCCTCCCCACCTGCCTTACTCTTATGATCCCCATCTTGCCCTTTTCGTAAGACTGTGCAGCAGCAACATTGGGGTATGTGTAGGATTAATCCATTAGTAAATCTTTTATTCTCACTCAACTTTAAGCATCTTAAGGGCAGGACAAAAATCAGTTTTTTTTCTGATATCATTCTATCCCTTGGCATCCCACATGTTGATATTGCTGACCCCATAAAAGAGAGTGTGGCAGTGGACAGAAGGAAGAGTTTCTAGAAAGGGACACAGATGTTTAATTGTTAGCCACTTGTTAACTATGGGAACTAGGGCTGTTGGATTTATCACTTAAGTTTTCCAGTAGATCTATTTATAAAATAATCACTGAAAAGAAATAAAATTTGTTCCAAGATCCTGATTATAGCTTCCATTTAATGTGTAATGCCTAAAAGCTAAGAAATTCGGACACTTCAGACATCTACCTGTCTGGGACCAGAAGTTCTATATTACTTGTCAGGTACACTCGGGCATCAATTACTCTGAAAATTTCTGTGACCAAAGGGAACGTTTATTATTTTCTCATATAGCACACATTTTAGGAAATTATTCTGTTACCAAGCTTTATTTTCCCCATATATTTTCATATTATTGTTTTCAATTCAATGACAGTTTAAAGAAGGATTCATTGATCTTTTACAGGAACACAAGCGTGCATACGTATATGTCTATGGACACACATGGACACACACAGACATCTTCTATTACTCACCATAGGGGACTAAACGGAATCTTGCAGTCTGCTGTGGCTAACAAATCCACTAAATTTCTGACCAAAAATTGTTTTTAAGTGAAAGCACGTTGAGAATTAGATAATTTAAGATCACTCGAGGGCATCTTGAGAATTGTGACTCCGTGCGCATGGAAAAAGCCATTGGCCTTGCAAAATTTGCAAGCAGTTGTCTTCTTTTCCCCAGTCCAAGCTCCCATGTTTTATAGAACTAATACATTATGAATTGCAGCCCCGTTCCTTACAGAAATGTGAATTTACAAAAGGCATACATTTTACATCATATTCACCTTTTCCACCCTGGTCTTAACCACTGCTACCTTCGCTCACCTTCTGAAACCACATAGCTTGGTCTTCCACCTCCCCAAAACTTGCTAAGATTTTTTCCACCTCACCAAAGCTTTCTAATTTGCAACTTGCCACTGAAGTTTATAGTCTGATTTTGCATCTGAATGACCTTTTCTACCTCTTTTGAACACATTACTTGACAAATTATAAAAGTCAGCTTTCTTTCCTGTAGCATCTACTTTTTTCCTTCAGTCTTTTTTTTTTTCTTCTATTAAACTTTATTAAGAATAGTTGGATTCACTATTGCAAGTATTCATTATACTGATATTTTTCTTATAAAATCCTCCTGAACTAATTCATGGGTGGTCAGCTTAAAAAAGTAAAGCGTAACATGGTATTTTCAGCACTCTCCCTGCCACTACGCTGGACACTACCTACAACTCAAGAGCAGCGTGCAAGTTTGAGATCGTGTGATGCCATGAACTCGAATGTTGTCACAGTGCTTATGCTAATAAGTGTTTTTTTGACACCCCTTTTGCAAATACACACATTCTGTACCTGGTAGCCTAGGCTAGAGCTAGTAGAGAAGTTTCAGGTATTGTAATGATTAAATATTCAAAATACATTTTGACCTAATTTGTTAATCAGTCTGTGGATAATAAGGTGGTTGAAAAGACTGATTATGTGAGCCACAGCCATTTAGCTGAAGCATGTTGCCATGGTCAGAGACTCATCGGGGAAAAGCTATAGCTAAGCACTGCAGGTGTGCTAAGACACAAGCTTGTTCATCATCTAAATCAGTGAGGCAAAGTGGACACGGACTTGGAGATGTTTGCAGACAGTTGGACCCGTCTTTCCCTTGGGCAGGTTGACGTGATTCTTAGTGGTGGAAATCAAGTAGGTTTTCTGTAACTAACTTAAGGAACAAAGTGTCATTTTCTAGGAAGTGGTTAATCAACCCTTAGTATTTGAGTTAAATAAATCTCAAAATGCTTGTACTGTTATTTTAATGCTATGCCCTTGTGAGGTGCTTACCATGAGGTTTTTGAGTACAAAAAATTGTATTTTGTTGGACAATATCCAAACCAGACCCTGTGCACATTGACTCAAGCTTACATAGTAGCTTTTCTGCGTATGTGTGTAGATGGCGAAGATCCATGTATTAATACAGATATATAAAAGCAAATACTAATGATCAATAGTTTCTGTAATGATACTATGTGTTAAACAAAATATATGCAAAACACAAAATAGTTTCGTTAAGGTGCTACGCATGCACAGGGAGAACATTCTGTTGCTTGAAAGGGATCTATGGGAATAGAAACAATTATTTTTTGTCAGGGATCATATATTTAGGCACAGATCATTAACAATGCTTTGTTCAATATTTATTCAGTGAATGGTACATGCTAACTATGTGGGAAATTATAATTTACAATTAAAATGTGGGATATTCTTGCTTTCTTAAAATTTTATTATAAATGTGGCTAGTCGTGGATATATTTCATTTAATTTGCAGGCTCAGGGAACATCTGTTATAAAATGTTTTCTCTATAGAAGACATTTATCAGTGTCCTATGTCATCTTAACTTTTCCTTAGTTACTAAGTGCTGTGATAATTCTAAAATTTAAAGCTGAAATAATTTACATTTTTATTGTTCTAAGTTTTGGGAATATAACATCTTTTTTTGTTTTAAGTAGGCTCCATGCCCAGCATGAAGCCCACTGTGGGGTTTGAGCTCATGACCCTGAGATTAAGATTTGAGTTGAGATCAAGAGTCAGATGCTTAAGCCACTGAACCACCCTAGGGATATTACATTTATAAAGGTTTACAGTTATTTTATCACATAGTCTATATAAATATTAAATAGCACCATGCATTATTTCAAAATGAGACACTAGATTTTTAAAAATATTTTATTTATTTATTTGACACAGGGAGAGAACAAGTAGGGGGAGAAGCAGAAAAAAAAGGGAGAAGCAGGTTCCTCCTGGAGCAGGGAGCCTGATGTGGGGCTTGATCCCAGGACCCTGGGATCATGACTTGAGCAGGAAACAGATGCTTAACCGACTGAGCCATGCAGCTGCCCCTAGAATTTCTGTAATATCTAGAAGGTAATGGTGTTTGCTTCTTTGGGCACATTATTTCAGTTGTGGATTAACCTACAAGTGGCGTTTACATGTTTGCCATTTGCTCATCTGGTTATCCGAATGCCACGTGCCTCATTGATGCCACCATCTTCATCCATCAGGGTATACTAAGTTATACAGCCGTAACAAACGACCTCAAATCTTAATCTTTCTCACTTACATCACCTGTTCATTACCAGTCGTTTTTATCTTCGCTCCCACATCACCTTACTCTGGGCCTCAAACATCTTCTCTTTCGAAGGCTGCTGCACATCAGAGAAAAACAGCTTGGGGAATGCACTAGGGCCGCCTCTCAGAAGTTTTTCTTCAAAGTGACATATTACTTTTGCTAAGTAACCGTCCTGAGCCAGTGACATGTTAACCCTGTTGTTAATGGTATCAGAGCAGAGAGGAACAGTGAATATTTGCGAATAATACTCCAAAATAGCAAAGAATGATGTTAGACTCAGGTGTATTTCAATGAATGATTCTCAGTGTTTCTTATACTTGTTGTGTTTATGTATCTTCTAAAAGTTGACATATCTTTCCAGAAGCTAGCATAAACTAACAAAACAAAATGAAACAAACAAAACGAAAAACCCAAAAGGCAAAAATAAAAACAGAACATTTCAAACAATTTGTTTTCTCGCATCCAAAATCAATGTCCTAAATTTCACTTAACTTGAATCAGAGTGCAACAAAATCAGATAGCTCAGGTTTTAGTGAAATACTTTTTGCCTAATTATTTGATATAATTGTTTGTATTGATCACATTATCTGGAAGTAAAACGTCTCCTCAAGTCTTCCAGCACATACAGACACACACAGACACACACACATGCACACCCAGCAGCATGAGAGAAGTTACTGTGACTGAAAGGTTCTTCTTAGCAGGTGTCTTTCAGGATGGCTAGGAGCCGCCAGTGTTCTGCTGCTGGTGGCTTTGACAGTTTCTTATTATGTTATGCCATGGATTTTTCAGAGCAATTAGCTCATCAAAGATCTTGGTAGTAGTGCCTCTCCTACGAGAGGAAAATAAAAATCTATCCTACTGATTACAGTTGCCTAAAATGTCTTTTTCGACTTCATGGGTGGAAGATTTTGTGGGTAGTTGTTGGCTTCCCTCACAGTCTTTAATTAAGATGTCAGAAAATAGTTTTTAGTAGCCCATGTATCAGAATTTAGCTAGAATAATCCTTCTATTGAAGTACATTATGCTGTAGTTATGAGTATGGGAGTTATTATTGCTATGATTATTATTTTAGCAGTGCTAGTTCACATAGTTTTTCCTTTACTAGTCTCAGTGGGTGAACCATTTCTTCCCAATTTTTTCAAGGAATCATATTTAAAACTAAAGCTGTAATCAAAAGATTATTCAATTTTAAGCCTATTTAAATGGTTCTAGTTTTACAGATATAACATAACATAACATTAAATTATTCCATAATTTCCAGAATCGATTCCTTTGTCAGGACATGAGGATTATTTTTCTGTTTTCAGATTTTCTAAAATGTCTGCCAACCCACCCAGAAAGGGTTATCCTTATGTGGTGATGGTGATGTGTGATGTGATTTCATCTATGTAATGTATCACATGCCGTATCTTATTTCCAGCTGAATGTAATTATTTTTTAAAGCAACTGAGGAACAAAAAATAGGGATTCATTGACACACATAGTGGTGAATTCAGAATGCAGAGTAGAATGTTCAAATTAAAGCAAATGTTTCCATGCCCAATTACCTAATTTGTAATTGCAACTATTCATTGCACTTGATTCTTTTCTTCCACTTCCTCCTTTTCCCTCCCCCAGCTCCTCCTTCCAGTTGCTGGATGACAGCTTAGTTGGAAGCCCAGAATTCCTCGCCATTTCCTTTCCAATTCTCCCCACCTTCCAAGGCCCATGTCTGAGATCACCTGCTGTAAACACTTTCGGTATGCAATGAGAATCTTTGTAAGCTCACATGTCTCCTTGGAGGTTTTGGGTGGAACTGCGTCAACCATAAGCAGAACCGTGGGCTCTGTACTCAAAGACAGGTGAAAGACGAGTAATGTGTGTGAGTGGGAGACAGACGGAGAGACGGGGCGTTTCTAGAGACAGAGACAGAGAACATTGGTGCTAGTGCGTAGAAGGGCATGAGGAACGAGAACTCACTTCTGGCACAGTGGTGGTAGAGAAGAGATACCTCCTTGCTTAGAGATTAGCATTTGCCATACAGCCCGGTAGGACTTCAGACCTGAGTGATCACATCCAAGATATATTCAAACACTTTGCTTTACGTGTGGGGGACTCTTCTGGAATGGGGGGTGATCCCTCTCAGCCTTCAGAAAGGCGGATACTCAAACCCATGTTGGTCCGCTCAGCGGTGCCCTGCAGGCCACTAGGGCTCTGTTCACTCTTGCTTAATTCTTTAGTTTCTGCTCCTCAGACCCGGTGGTCCCCATCATTTTGTTCTCGGGTTGGTCGGGTCCTCCTTCTGCCTGCTCACACCTGTCTTTGCCTCCCTCTCGAGAGTGTTTTATCTGGTCTTTGCAGCCTTCAGCTGCAAAGTTCCTGTCTGATTTCTCTTCGGGCTTTGTCTTTATTGACATTTCCATTTTGTTCATACATGATTTTCTTGGCTTTCTCCCCATCTTCTCTTAGTTTTTAAAACATCTTTAAGCCGGTTTTTCTTTTTTAATGTTTGTCTAGTAAATGCACCATCTGATCTTTTCGGGGGACTGTCTCAGTTGGTTTATTTTTTCCCCTTGAATGGAATTTATTTTTTCTTCATAATTTTCTGTCTCTGTATAACTTGTGACTTTTTTTTGTTGTTGTTGTGGTTGAACACTGGACATTTGAATCTAATAATATGATAACTCTAGAAATCATGTCCTCTCCCTTATCCAGGGTTTGTTTTATGTGTTTATTTTTCAGATAGCTGTCTACTGTCTCTGTGCTGAGTTTCAGCCTAAATGTAAACCCAAGTCCTTGGGTCTTCCCTGAGCCTGTGCCTTTCCCTGAGCACACATGGGGACTTTTCATTTCCCCTTATGGACTGTTGCCTTCAAGTGTTCTGCTCTTCCATCTCTGGCTCCCAAAGGGGGAAAAATTAAGAATGAAGGGGGAAAGTAAATATATCGCCCTCAAGTCCCCTGGATGAAACCTTAGACACACGGGAGGGGTTTGCTGTCATGGCTGCTGTCCCTTGGTGCTCACCTCTGCGATCTGAAGCAGCAATCAGCCGTCAGACCACAGATGCCCGATGTTTGGTGCACAGAGTCGTTTTTTGCCCACCCTGGCTTCTGTAACCTGTGTAGAAGCTGCTCTAGGCGTACGTGCACAGCTGCCTGCCACAGAGCTGAGGGGTGGACGGTGGAGAGCCGCCACCGTGCTAAGAGCTTGCAGTGACTGAGATGAACCACAATTTACTGTTCAAGCCTCCCTCCGGATGTTGTAAGCCTTCAGCAGACTCCAGCGTTCCAGCATAATTATATCAGCTCACCCAGTGTAATTTTTGTCCGTGTGAGAAAACAAATCTCATACTTCCTACTCCTTTATCTTCCCCAGATCCTCTCTCCTCAAACTTCTTATAACATAATACTTGGGGTTGTTGCCCAATAATCTGTGTTGAAACAATTTCTTAGGTGACTTTCTGCTTGCTTTGTCCGCAAGCTGGAGATAGCTGTTTAAGCATGCAATCTTTGGTATAAAATGAAGACGCCGTGAAAATGCTGGGCTGTGAATATACTTACCACGTAATTTATTTTCAAAACCAGGACAAAACTGAGAGTAAAAGAAGTTGTTATCAGTAATTCTTCTGGTATAATAGTTGTGTGGTGAGACTGTACAAGGCAATCGTATGGGGCACACTTAGAACAAAACTCGCTCTGGGAAATCCCCTTTAAGGGATGTCGTGAATAGGCTTTGTCCTGTTTTTGCATTAAAACCTGACTTTCATAGTGAAGCAGTGTCCACACAGTCCAAGTATTCACATGTAATAATTCAAAGGCATTTGTTTGCTACAGATTTTATATAGGTCACAAAAAAATAACTTGAGATATCTTCAATCCATAGCATACCATATGAGTTAGAAAGAGTTTACTGGTTTGTTCTTATATATTCAATGTTTGTCATATCTAGTGGGTTTCTGGTACTGATTTCCAGTTCCTCTTCCCTAGTGGGCTGGTGAAATCACTCATGTGGGGCGTCATGTCTTCCTCGACCCTCTGTGCCCTGTCACGTCTCTGCCCTAGGTCACTTACTGTGCTTATTCCAAACCGTTGTGCCTGTACCCGATCTCTTACTTGTGTTAGAGTCAATATTACTATTTTCAGAATGTCTTGACTTTTACATTGGCACATGCTCAAATAAAGTTTTAAAACCAAGTCGTTCTAATCCTGTTGCCAACTTTGCTTCTTCTAATACAGTGCGGTTACTGCACAGCATTGCGCAGTGGGATGGGTGTGTGTGTGTGTGTGTGTGTGTGTGTGTGTGAGAGAGAGAGAGAGAGAGAAAGAGAGAGAAACCGGCATTTTAAATACTTTTTGCAGAAGAGCAACCCGTCTGGATTGAATTGAAAGCTAACATGGCTCTCTGTTTGGAAAAATGTAGATGTTGTAGTGATTCTTGTATAAAAGCATTAAAGAGCTCATCCTACATGGATCACCTCGGGGGACGGCATGATAGCCATAAAGTTTATGGAGGAAACATTGACTCTTGGAAAATGTGGGTACTGTAAGAACGGGGAAAGGAATGACAACAAATATCCAACTGTGCCTCAGCAGAGAAGTGCCGTTATGTCCCTGGGTCACTGGACTCTTGTTATGGATTGAATTATCCAAACAATATAATCAGTCATAGAGAAGCATAATCAGAGCTTTGTGAAATAGGACAGCTCCACTTGGATTCAGCTTATAAACAATACACCTCAAATAAATTATGTAGGTTCTATCCTTGAATTTACGTAAATTTTGGTTTATTTTTTCCCCCAGATAGTAGGAATTAGCCATTAGTGCACTCTTGCCTAACATTTATTTTTTGCATGTGATGTCTGCTATGGGTTTTTAATTTGTAGGCTATGTCTGTTTTCCTTTCTCTATTTCCCTTTATTCAATGGGCTGAGAACTCTCTTGAGGTCCGACAAGCTCCATCTGATGGACGACTGCCCGATGTCCCACAGAGGTGCTCAGCCTCATGGTGATGCTTTTTGCTCGGGTTCAAGTGAGTATTTTCTCCATGAGCTGTGCAGATATCACGCCATCCCCTGCCGTGCTTTTTTTGGGGTGAGCTGTTTAATGTTGTTCTCCAAAAGTTGCTATAATGTCTCATTTTTTTCCGAACAGAGAGCCATTTTAGTTTTAATTAAATTCAGACTGGTTACTCTTCTGCGAAAGAAGTCTGCTTCCAAGTTAAGTGAGCTGTGTTCTCTGTGCAAGAGGAAGTAAGTTCACTGCCTTTCTTCGTTGCCAGATGCTGGGACATGGGTATGTCATTATTGTGCACTGTCATTTATTAAATCACTTTTCTTGATTTATAAAAATTTATTGATAAATATAAAACTTTTATATTTTGATAAATTGAAGGCTAATATTTCATCTGTTTGCCCCTGCTACTTAGGTTGTGTTTCATAGTAGAAAAGAAATTGTTTTAGACATAGAAAAGAAGACATATTTGCACTAACATGAAAGGAAAAGAAAAAGAGGTATGGGACAACAGACAGCGCCTGCGTGGTCATTACAAAATTCTGGCTGCCATCCAGAACATTTGCTTTATCAATATGATGTCAGTACCGTAGATGATTTACTTATTCTCTGTTCGGTTATGTTTGTTTTGTTTAAATGTCGTTTTGGGCCACTTCTACAGAATTTTAACAAAACAGATTTAAGTGTTAATAAAAGCCTAAAATTAATTTTCCAGGATGCACCTTGTAGTTCACATTATCTCTAATAATAGCCCGTTTTTGTAGTTGTACTTCGAGAGTGCAATGAGGAGATCCGGGATCTCCTTGAAAAGTAGTGCTTCCTGCCTGTGTGCTCTTGGACTGGTCATTTAGCCTGTGAGTCTCGGTGTTCCTGGTAGCTCCAGCACCTGCTGTTTCCCAAAGCCATACCAAGCAGAAAGTGGATATGGCATTTCCAGTGCTGATAAAAGAGATTGTTTCTAGGCAGGCATGACTGTGAAAATGAATGAACACAGATTCAAACATTTCTTTTGTAGAAACTTAACCTTTTGGTTTAGGGCTATGTATAATGAACTGGAATTTGGATAATGAAATGAACTCAAACTTACAAAAAAAAAAATCCTCAAGTAATTCAAAGGTATCAAAGGTTCAAATACATAAAAGATCTCTTTAATCATCTCATGCTGGGGAAGAGCAAAAAGTGCCTGGTAAATGGCTGAGTGGTGATACCAAGTCTAGGGCTTGATTTCTATGAAGCTAGACATTGTGATGTACACTCTGAAAAGTACTCAGGCTTATTTCTTGATCTCATTCTACTGTATTCTGTACCTAATTTAGTTTTTTTTTTTTTAAGATTTTATTTATTTGTTTGAGAGAGAGTGCGAACATGACTGGGGGATAGAGGTAGAGGGAGAGGGAGAAGCAGGCTCCCTTCTCCTGGGAGCCCGAGATCAGGACCAGAGCAGAAAGCAGACACTTAACTGAGCCACATAGGCACCTCAATTTTTTTTTTAATTTTTTCTTCCTGTGATTGTGCATGTACAACTAGATCTTTAGAAAGTCTGACTCTTGTTCTTTGCTTTTTCTCAATTGAATCAATAGAAGCAAGTGGTATTAATTTAGAGGGTTACTAAAACTGAAAATTAAGGAAACGTAGATAATACAGACTAAGGATATCGAGGCAATTCTTTTTTGTATTATTATTAGACCTCTTCGGACTGAATGAGGCTGAGAATTCATTAGCACAAAAGACCCAAGGGAATAAGCGAAGGCACTAAGGTGGACATACAATGTGCCAGTTTGATTTCTTAATAATAGAGCCAGGTGTTACTATACAGGGTCGCATTTCTTTTTCTTTTGATATGCATACAATCTCACTAAGAATAGAAAGAAAAAAAACGGAAGAATTTTTCATCAAAAAGAGACTGTTTGATGATTTAGTATCATGAAGAAGTTATTATTATATTGATCTTGACCTTGTTCTGTAGCTCTTGACACTTAGGTCCTGGCAAGGCCTGCTCTCCTAGCTGCTCTTGTTCTAGTGCAGAAAGCCACGTCTGCCATTAGGACACGGAGACGTGCAGGTGAACATACATGCTGATTTCCATCAAGTCAGTAGGTACCAAGGCTCTTTTCTGCCTGGATGGCTGCTTTGATGTTTTGCTTAAAAGTCTGTTTATATTCACATGTGTGCATTCAAGTAGCTTGAACGATGTCCACATTCACCAGTGTTTCATGGTAACTCTTTTCCTCCCAAGGTGCTTGACTCCGGAGAAAAGAAAAGTTAACAGTGTGAAACTTGGAGGGAGTCTTTGTCAGGAACCAGATAACATTTTTTTTTTTTTTTTAATCCATATCCCCTTTTACTTTCTGAGCTTCAGCAATCTTTGAAAAGAACAGGGTCAAACCTTGTATTTTAATTAGGATTTTTCCATGCTCATGGCCTTGAGGAGCAAAAGCAAAAAAGAAATTGTGTGGGTTTATGTGGAAGAATAGAGGGCCAAGTTTGCTTTCTTTGTGAATAGAATTTATATTGTCCAAGAGTCAATGATAAACTTGAGATTAGATTTGTAATATGGAACCAAATGAACTGAAAGGGAAGTATAATATTTTAAGTTGGAGATATTAAATCAATGCCTCATGTAAAAAGACCTAGTCGATAGTAAAAGAATATATAAGAAGAACAATCTATCATCAGAAATGCTACTTCTAACTAATTGAAACATTTGCAGTCAGGTTGGTCATGTTCCACTTAAGTTTTAGTCAAATCTAAGGCATAAGCAAGTCTTTTTTTTTTTTTTTTTTTTTTTTAAGGCTGTTGGTAAAGCAGGGGAACTTGCCAATGAATGAATTGTATGGCCTTCTAAAAGTCTTTATTTATAACTACAATTACAACTTTCCTATCACCACACTGTGAATTATTAAAAGCATATTGGCATTTTGCTATATATTTTAGTTATCTTTAAATGATTGCTCATAGTAGGAATAATATACTAATTAAACTTTTGTTGAGTAAATTTTCAACCTAGGATAAGTTTTTAAATCGATGCTCATTTCAGTTAGGGGATAACTTTATTTTTCCTTTACTTCTTTGAGATCAATGTCCACATGATTTTTTTAATAGATTAAAGTGTTCTATTTCTGAAATAACAATGAACAGTCTGTAATTTTAATATCACCAAAGATATTTTAATGCATTTATAGATATGAATTCTAACTTGAACAACATATGTAGATACAGATATAGCCACATATAGATACATGCATATTGAAAAAATAAATCCATCCCCAAAGACCTGTGGAAATATATATCCCATATGTGTAAAGCACATTAAAACTGCCAGACCACAAAAGATATCCTATATTTACAGATCTACTTACGTTTCTGGGTCTGCCAAATTTCCACATCTTGTTGCTGCTATTTGTTTAACAAGACTAAAAGGAAATTTAAAGTATTTAGAGCATCCTCTTTAGGATCCATTTGGAACACTGTAAAAAGTGTGAAAATATTGATCTTGGACCTCTGTGTAGGATTGAGGAGACTTAAGCTTGCCATGGTGTATTCTCTGTTGACTCTAGGACTGTACTTGAAGTTGGCCGCCTTGTAGGAGACAATGTAATTAACTCCTGTACCAACATCATTTCTGTAAGGTTTTGCCAACACGAGGACAACGTGACCCTTCGCTGAAATGCTGAGGGGGTCCTGGGAGGTGTCTACCCTGACTCATCAGGAGAATGTTTCCCCAGCCCCTGCTTGACCTCTGAGTGCCCAGCATCTTACAAAAAATTCCCTTCTAAAAATGAATGAATTCAGCATTGATTATGTCATGTGAAGCTCTGTGACTGTATATTCTGCACGAGGGTTCCGTCGGCATCAGGACAGGTATCTTTTGTGAGTAGGGGGCACATGCCTCCTCAGCACTCAGGCAGGAATCTTGCACACAGATGGGCACCCTTCCCAATGAGAAGACTTTCTCAGTACGGCGCCCCCGGAAGCATTATGTGTTAATCCGCGTTGGCGTGGGGAGAGAACACTGTTTTTGCCTGGCTGCCATATAGTGCTTATTTTCTTTTGTCTCCTACCAAAGGTCCTTGTTAAAATGAAACTTCTGTCAGCCATTGAGTTAAGGTGCTTCTTTGTGGTGAGACTTTTTTTAAGTTCTTGTTTTGAAATACAGACCCCCACCCCCATCAAACCCGGCCCCAGATACATGGAACAACAACAGCAGCAACAATAAGATATGGAACATAAAAAGAAAATTTAAATAATCAAAAGCAAAATAAACACGCCAATGAGCCAGAAATAAGGACGGAAGTGGAATGAGAAATAGAGCTAGAACCACAGGCTTGCCAGCCTCAGGTCTGGAAGCAGGCTTAAGTGGTGGCGTGCTTGTGTCTTCTGGGGCACCAGGAAGCATGCCACCTATGAGATGGGTAACCAGAAACAGTTACGCTGCCTGAAATAATACACTGGGCAGACACCTGGGTGGCTCAGTCGGTTCGGTGTCTGCCTTCGGCTCCAGTCATGACCTCAGGGTTCTGGGATCAAGTCACACACTAAGCTCTTTGCTCAGTGGGGAGCCTGCCTCTCCCTTTGCCTGTTGCTCTCTCTGCTTATGCACTCTCTCTCTCTTTCTCTCTCTGACAAATAAGTAGATAAAATATTTTAAAAAATACACTGGGTTTGGGTTACCCAACTTGAGAAATGATGCTGGAAGAATATGTAATGCCAACCACCACCTGGGACCAAGCTTAGGCAGTGCAGGTTATGTAGGAAAGGGGAGGAAGGAGCTGAGAGGTGTACCAGGATAGGGCGGAGATGTCTGTTGGATGTGCTATGGGATCTGAGATGTACTAACATCAGAGGAAAGGTTTGCACTATTCCAATACATAGTTCTGGAATAGAGATCTTAGGGCAGGCAGGATGGAGGCAAAAGAAAAATGATAAGATGCAATCCTTAATGAGAAAGAGCAAGATTAGTAAAAGGAGAAAAAGAGATAAATATACTTCAGATAAGATAAATATAATAATACAAATAAATATGGAAGTTTCTAATATGAAGACATGTTAATATCTTTAAAAAAGACATAACATCAGTATTAGTTTCATGTTGCTGCTGTAACAAATCGTCACAAACTTCGTGGCTTAAGACAACACTAATTTATTTTCTTACATTTGGTTAAAAGTCCAAATATGGGTCTTTCTGGGCTAAATTCAAGATGTCTGCAGGTCTCTTTCTTTCTAAAACTTTAAGGGAGAATTTGCCTCCTTTCCTTCTCCAGCTTCTGGAGACACTTACACTCCTTGGCTCATGGCTTCTCCCTCTGTCTTCAAAGTATATGGCTCTGACCCCTGCTACCATCACCTCCTCTAACCCTCGTTTCACACTCCTGCCTCCCTCTTATAGGGATTCTTGAATTACTTTGGACCCACCTAGATAATCCAGGATAGTCTTTCCATCTCAAGATTCTTAATCACATCCAGGATGTCCCTTTTGCCATCCAATATGACACATTTACATGTTCTGGGACAAGGGTGTGAAGAAGGTTGGAAAGTGGAGAACAGGGGAGATACTGATTTGTCTACAACAGTATCCATATGAAGAACAAAACCGGTTATAAAATAACTGAGAAAGACAAACATCATATGATTGTTGCTCATGTGTGGAATCTAAAAAACAAAGCAAATGAATAAACAGACAGAAAGCAGACTTTCAAATACATAGAACAACCCAGTGGTTGCTAGAGGAGAAGGGTTGGGGGGACAGGCAAGGAGGAGATACAGGTTCCAGTTATGGAATAAATAAGTCACAGGCATAGAAGATACAGCATAGGGAATATAGTCAGTGATACTGTAAAAGTGTCTGGTGACAGATGGTAGGGACACTTGTGGTGAGCAGAGTGTAAGAAGTTGAATCACTATATTGTTCCTGAAACTAATGTAATATTGTGTGTCAACTATATTCAAATAAAAAACTAAAAAGGTTATGAATTAAACATATACAGAAATAAACTTGTGGCTACAGAAAAAATAAAGCAAACATATTAAAAATGAAAGATATTTTCACACAAATATTTGGTAGGTTCTAAACTGGACATGGGAAAGAATTCACCCAGCACATAGTGTCTAGACTATGCTAAAACTCATACTGGAGAATTATATGCTCATGTGTACATACCCATATATTGTGCACACGAGAGCTGTTCAGAGATACAAAGTGTAGCGCAGAGACTCCAACATACGCCCAAAATAAGAGCAGAAAGAAAATTAAAGGGAAGCAGTATTAAAAAAAAAAAAAAAAAAAAGGTGGGGAATTTTTCACATTTGGAAAAAAACATGAGACTTCAGGTCAAATGTGTGGGACAAATGTTGAGAAAATTAAATGAAATAAATCCACACAAAGGCACAGAATAATAAATTACACAACATCAAAATATATATTCTGTAAAAGTCCAAGAGAGAAAAGCATTGCCCATAAAGAAGTAACAATTAGACTTCTCTTCTACACTTGAATTAGGGAAAAAAAAAAAAAAAAAGATAATGGAGAAATAAAATAAAATGTTTTGGCCAGAAAACAAAAAAAGAAGAAAAAGAAAAAAGAAAGTGAAAAACAAGTGTGAGGGGTGCCTGGGTGGCTCAGTCAGTTAAGCATCTGACTCTTGATTTCAGCTCAGATCATGATCTCAGTGTCCTGAGATCAAGCCCTTTGTTGGTCTCTGTGTGGACTGTCAAGTCTGCTTAGGTTTCTCTCTCTCTCCCCCTGCCCCTCCCCCAATCATGTTTTTTCTCTCTCTTAAAGACAAACAACCCTTCCCCCCCCAAAAAAAAAAACACCTGTGTGATCCTAGAATTTTATACTCCCAACAAAATATCGATTAAGGTACAGGACAAAGATCAAGTATAATGTGTCTTGCAGCCTAGTTTTCCCATCTGGGTTCACTTTTCTTTTGCAAAAATATACTGTGTAGTTATTTTTACAGTAACATTCTATTTTTTTGATACATCTGAATATACATATTTCTCTGGTAACTAATCTGAGGTACAGAAGGAATGAAAACATTAATGATAGAAATCAGGCCATGAGGAGAGAGGAAAGAGGACTCCTTCTTGTGTGTTGGGGGTCGTGAGTTGACTAGAGCACACGACATCCTGGAAGATCTCTTGACAAATGAGACTGAATTTACATGAATCAGAGGAAGTGCATAGCATTGGAGAACCAAGGTTGTGGTCCCAAGAACTTGCATTTTATTAGAATGAGTTTATGATGGTAGAGTTGTTTTTAGAGGAGAGTCATTGTCAGATAAGCTTTAAAAAAAAGAAAGAAGGAAAGAAAAGAAAAGCATAAACAGCTTGATTTCTTCAAGTTGAAAGTACTGTTGAAGACCCTGTGGTTCTTCACTGATGGAAACACTTTGGATGTTATTATGGAGATAACACTGGAGAAGTTTCCTTTGGATTGAGATCAAGGCACTTTGTATGTTCTACTGACTATCCAAATGTTCATTATTTATCCAAGTCAGTGTCTCTTATAAATATTGTAGATACATTAAACTATCAAGTAGGTCTTCATGTAGGAGCCAGCTTTAATCACCTGTTAGTGGCAAATTGGAGCCTTGGTTTTGGAAAGATTTTCATGCATAATCTCAAGGTAAAGTCCAATGGAGTTTAGAATCAGTTACAGATACTTGTGATCAATGCACTAAAATAGAAGGAATGACCAGGTCTCTTTCATTTGTGACCTGTGCTGCATTTGGCTGCTAATCTTTTTTTTCCTTTTCTTTTCTTTTTTTTTTAAATTTCTTCAGTGTAACAGAATTCATTGTTTATGCACCACACCCAGTGCTCCATGCGATACGTGCCCTCCATAATACCCACCACCAGGCTCACTCAACCTCCCACCCCCGCCCCTTCAAAACCCTCTGATTGTTTTTAACAACGGTCTCTCATGGTTGGTTGGAAAGGTCTGATGGATAGCACTTGCCAATTTTCTTGGTATAAATATTCCTACTGTGGCTGATTTAAAGTTACTCATAAATAATGACGTAATTAAATTCTGAGCACAACTGGTTGTCACTAGCTGACATGAGCGGTTCTAGCACATGACTGGGCTGGTGACTTAATTCTAAAACTGTATCTGAAGTATCACCTGTTGGTCGCCCACAGGTTTTCCTAGGTGAACAAAATATGGGGATGAGGAGAGTCTGAATTTAGGTAGAGTATAATAGTTTAAAATAAAATAATGAAAATGGTTAATGTCTTCCATGAAGGGTGAAGAAGTCCACGTGCTTTATCCGGGAGAGGTGGCAGCTGAATGTTGATTTAAAGATCTTTGTGTTTAGGGAGGATTTTTTTGATAGAGTATGGTTTCCAGTTGCTTTCCATTCCTAAGGATCAAATCCAGATAAACGTAGTCTGAAACATTCCCCTTTCTTACCCAGTAATTATGCATTGCTTTAAAAAAAGATTTTGGAAGAAGTTTTTGTTGTTGTTGTTTTGTTTTGTTTTGTTTTTGTTTTTGTTTTTGTTTTGTTTTTTTTTGTTTGTTTGTTTCTGAAGTTAAACTTTTTTCTTTTCTTTTTTTTTTTTTTTTTAATTTGTTGTTGGGTGATCCAGTCTTTGCACTGTAAATCCTTCTAGCCCTTTACAGTAGTTGGAGAATTATGCAGTTGAGAGAGGGAAGGTTCAAGGAGAAACTTTTGAGGCCAAAGAATTCAACAGAGTTTGAAATATAGGAAGGCAGGAGCTGTTTTTTCCCCATCACCCGAGCTGGGAGCTCCATTCCTAACTGACCCCTCCACTCCCTGGCATAGAAACTGTTTCACTGTTGTATGAATTCTAGCTCCAGAAGCTCTCTCCTGAATTTTCCCTAGCCTTTCTTCTCAAATCACTGGCCCAGTTTAAGGTATTCTCTGTAAAATTGTATTATGCTCTTTTTTCAGCTGAAATAAGCAGGTAGAGAATTCTTGGCCAGATGTATAAAAATTTGGCACCAACCTGACAGTTTTCCCTCAGGTAACATTCTGTCTTAAGCTGAGCTTCTTGGAGGAAGGGTGGTTATCGTAAGTCAGTCCATGATGTGATAAATGTAGGATTGAATATATTTTGTGCATCTTTTTATTGGTCTAATCTCTAAGATTATAACATTTTCAAGAGGTTATCAGTCATGACTGGCTTAAAATTCATGTGTTTCAGTGTTCTTAGGTTTATTTATTTTTTAAAAGATTTTATTTCTTTATCTGAGAGAAACAGAGAAGACACAGAGAGACAGAGCATGGATAGTAGGGGGGGGGAGAAAGAGGGGGAAGCAGACTCCCCACTGAGGGGGGGCTCAATTCCAGAACCCCAAGATCATGACCTGAGCCAAAGGCAGATGCTTAAGGAGCCGAGCCACCCAGGTGACCCTCAGTGTTCTTTGTTTTAATTACCCTGAATCCCTTTCTTTTCTGTGAAAAAAGTACACTCCAGTTTATACAAAACTTCTCAATTCTTCTATTTCTCTTACTCTAAATTTTGGAAATAACTTAGACTTGTTAATGGTGTAGTAAAATCCCTAGCAAGAAAAAAAAAATGTAGTTCACAGACTAGGTGGAACAGGCAAATATCTGCCAACTTAAAACATTTTTCTCAAATAATAAATTAGTTCACAAATGATAGATTGAGTGGCTGTATTAATTACTTACTAATTAATTTATGAATCCAGCTCTTATTAGAGGCACTACTTTGAATGAAACATATGTGTGAGGAATATACTGAGAAAAAAACCTAGGAGTTGATGGTCTCCTAATATGGCTAAAATGCTTTGAAATGTTACATATAAACACATGTGTAGGACCAATCACTTGCCTTTTTCCAATGAGTAAACTGAGGCTTCAATAATTTATTTATAAGATTTAAGTGTGTCACAGAATTCAAGTCTGGAGTAACAATCCGAATGCAACTCTTACTGGCTTCAAAATCTCTACTTCCTCTGGTTCTGTGTAGCTTTCTGCAGAGAACTATACATGAAAATATAATGCATAGTTCTTGTTTTAGAAAATTTTAGTCTCAATGAAGAAAAAAGACACACCTGATGATCAGTATTACTTAGAAACAATGCATTTGGTTTAAAATGTGATTAGAAGTAAGTAAGTGGTAATGAAAGTAAATGTGTCGTTAGAGTTAAAGGATAGAGAGAGATTCTTTGTAAGCTAAGGAGTCTCAGGGACTTAATTGTATTTACTGCACGTAATGAAAGAGTCAGTACCTGTCCAGCCATTCATCCGTCCTATTGTCTTTCTTTTTTTTTTTTTTTAAGATTTTATTTATTTATTTGAGAGAGAGAGAGACAGTGAGAGAGAGCATGAGCGAGGAGAAGGTCAGAGAGCGAAGCAGACTCCCCATGGAGCTGGGAGCCTGATGTGGGACTCGATCCCGGGACTCCAGGATCACGCCCTGAGCCGAAGGCAGTCGTCCAACCAACTGAGCCACCCAGGCGTCCCCGTCCTATTGTCTTTCCATGCATCCTTCCATCCATCCATATCAGTAACTAATTTTTAAGGAAGAAGATGAATTTATTCAGAATATCTATAGATAGAGGTATTCTGATATTAAAATATGGATATTTATAATTATATGATTGCTGCTTCCTTCCAAATGTATGCAAATCACATATTTCTGAGAGTTATACTAATAAAGACAATAAAATGTATAAAGTAAGTCATATTTTAAGGCTGGTTTAGATTTACTATACACACACACACACACACACACACACAACTAGAATGAAAAAATGCTTTAAAATATTAACTTAAACTAAGAGAGGGATTGTTTCGGTGGGCTAAGAAAAGAGTCAGCTATGCAGCAATACAAACCACCACCAAGATCTCAGACACTTGACACCACAAAAATAACTCTGGTTTGCACACTGTCTACTTTGGGTTCTAGAGACCTATGGAGGGAACTGTCTGCTTACCTCAGTTTGGATTCGCAATCTGTGACATCTGCCTTTCAGGACAATGCTTTACGTTTCAAGGACAAGGAGCCTGGGTAGTCAAGAACTGGCTCTGAAAAACCTCATCTTAGAGACGACACACGTCCTCACTTTCGCTGACATTTTATTGGCCAAAGCACAGTACGCAGACACACCTAAGTGTAACCTTGTGAAAGCAAGAAAGCGGGTTCAGCTCTCTATCCAGGAGATAAAGGAGACCCATGAACATCGGTGAGTGTTAATACTGTCTACTATGACAGAAAAGTGCAAATTGATACTGTTTAAAACCCAAAGAGATGTTTACCAAGATAAAAAAAAATACAGAAGACATAAAAGATATTTACCAGGAGAAAAACATAAACCTGGAGGTGAAATTAATTTTTTTTCACTTTCCTGAAACTAACATTACTGTATTTCTAAAGCCAAACCCTCCCTTTCATTCAGTGCTTTAAGTGTCCTGGAGAACAGAAAAGGAAACATTATATCATGCACACACACACATATGTTTGTATATATAGGTATATAATACCTATATATACATTTACATACATAAGTTTATCTTATGTATGTGTATATATATGCATACACATATATACTCTCACATATGTGTGTATGTGTATATATACACACACATATATATACATATATGCATATACACATATGTGAAGGTATGTGTGTATGCATATATATACATATGGTATGCATATATATACATATATATGTATATGTGTATATATGAATATACATATATATGTATATATATGTATATCAGTATATCTATTTTTGCTATACCAGTGCATTTATATGTATATAGATAGATAGATAGATCTCTATCTAAATATATATCAATGTATTATAATTTTCTTCTCTAAATCGTGAGAATTTTTTAAGTCAGTTGTGCATATATATATATATATATATACACATATATATGTAAGAAGAGAAGTTAGTATTTTTAAATATATATATACATATATATATACATGTATATATGTATATATATATTTAAAAATACTAACTTCTCTTCTTGGAAATGAGAGAATAGAAATATTTTTACTGTTGACAATTGTGCCCTCAAGTGTTAACATTATTCACAAGTGTTTAAGAGAATAATTAGCTTCATTTTACTCTATCATACTCGTAGTATAATTATAACGTGGCCTTTGTTCTATTTATACATACAAGTAGTATATTCTAGTATAGATTTTTGTGAAGAAGAAACACTTGATAATAGTCCAATACCCTAATGGTATTGTACAATGGGTCAGAAATGACCTTACCTTGGAGAAAAATTAAAAGATACCTGCATTACAGATCAATTTCCTGATTTTCAGTTTAAATTCATCGCGCTGAGCTATCCAAGGACACCTTTCTTTTCCTACCATGTGATGGAAATGATTTCCATGTGTTTTGTGATTCCACCCCATTCTGCCTTAGATAATACAGTGACATCAAACATTTCAGCTCTTCAATTGACTGGCTGACTGTGCCTTGTAAAAATTGCCTTTTATTGTCAGAATACTCTAAATTGTAAATAAGAAGTGGACAACAAATTTGGGGCAAAAATAGTAGCACTCACATTTCAGAGTGATTTTACATTTCAATATTATTTACAAATATGACATCAAACATTAGCGGTTTTATTTCATTTTCGTATTAGAGGGATTCCAAACACGAAGTGACAGCCTTTACTCGGAATTTCCCTGTTTTTGTCATTTTAATCCAGATCTTTGCTGTGCAGTTCTAGACACTGCCATACTTCCTAGTTAAACAAGAAACAGTTGGCTAAACACACACACGCAACCCTGACAACTGGGCTGTGCCTTTGCACCTAATGTTTTGGTGATGCCTGCCTCATGTTGGTAGTTGTCCGGAAGCATCTTACTGTCCCTTTACCAGTTCATTAAATAGAACCCTAGTAAGAAAGTAATTGAGGCTGAATATTCATGAAATCTCAATTCTTTAACCGATCTTCTCTTAAAGGACATTGTCAGTTTTGTTATTGATTTGGTGTTAGTCATATCCAGGGTCCCTGGGCCGCTGGTTGCAAGACACTTTGAGATTCATCTGTCTTGATGATTCTGGGATTCAAATACTGCCCTATTTGAACTGCATTAACTCGTGAGCATTAACTCTTTAATGCTCACGGGTACTCCAGACGTCACCAAGGAGTGTTCTGTTGTTTATGTCTTGGGGGATGATCTGTTTTGAAAGTTTCATTTTTCACACTCTTGAATTACCACCTAAATGCCCACACATTTTCCTAAGCCGTCTTCTCAGTTTCCTCACTTGTCTATAAAATGGAAGTAATTTAAGACATAATAACTTCGAAAGTCTAGCTCCATCAATAGAGAGGAAGGCATAGCACCTGCATTCTCTCAGAGTTCCTGGATTGGCCCCAACTCGGCATCACTGATTCTATCTCCACACTTTCCTGGAGCTCGGGTTCTGGAATGTGTCGCTGGGCAGAAAGCAGTGTGGGTTCCAGTAAAGCCCTCAGCCTCACCCCAGCGCAAATTTCTATTTGCTTCAGAGTTCTCTGACTCCTCCCTTCTCTGTGCTTTATGTGTTGAGTGACTTTGGTCTCCGGCTACAGCAGAGAATGTAGTGGAGAGAGGGAGCGGGCCGTGAGCTTGGGATGGAGGATGGAGAGAAAGAAGGGCAGAAAGACCCAGGACAAAAGCACAGAGCACTCCATGACCTGTCTAGTGATGGGGTTTTAATTAAGACTTTTTCCCACTTGGGAACGTGGAACCTTCGGCGAACACACCCTCTCAGATATTTCAACATCGCTTTTGTCACTGATGAAGCTGAACTGGACATTGCAGCTTACCACTGTGATCGTACGACCCGGCTTTCCAGTATTTCCCCTTGAATATTTTATTGCTAAATTGGTAGGCTTTTTAAAAAATATATTATTTATTTATTTATTTGACAGAGAGAGAGAGAGAGGCATTGGGAGAGGGAACACAAGCAGGGGGAGTAAGAGAGGGAGAAACAGATTTCCCTTAGAGCAGGGAGCCCGACGTGGGGCTCGATCTCACTCTGGAGTCATGACCTGAGCCGAAGGCAGGTGCTTGAGGACCGAGTCACCCAGGTGCCCTGACAGGCTCCTTTTTAATGACTATGAAGGGCTGGCCTTTGGAAGTTTATGGCATTGAGCAGCAAAGAATGTGAATGGCCAGTGGACAGAATGGCTCTGAAAAAGACTGAAACCCAGATGGAACAGAGTCAGGCAGACTTTACTTTGTCTTGGAACAGAAAAAGTAAACTCTTAGCATGGGTGGTTGTAAATCCCCGAGCAAGAGCCTCTGCCTCCTTGGGGGTGGGGGGTGGGGGTGGAAGTTCTGTCCCATCTACGGGACATATGAGAAATGTCAGACAAGCAGCACACCTCATGCCTTAGTAGGCATTATGGTGGGCTCCCTGGTGAGTTCTGAAGGTATCGCCTTAAATTTGTCACATATCCCTTACTCTTTATCTGTTCTACTTTTCTGATTTCTACCATTCTTAGTGCCTTCTTTTTACTTATTTTGGGTTTAATTTGTGTTTTTTTTCCCCCCTATGCTAGAACCATAGGTAATGAATTTTACATTTGTTTTATCATCTAATGTGGACATTCAGTAATACAGATTTCCCTCTTATGACTGATTCAATACACCCCTCAAATTGCATCCCTCAAATTTTGATATGCTTTCTTCATTTTAATCAATCTGAAATATTTTCTAATTTTCCTGGTAATTTCCACTTCAGCATTTAGTTATTTAAAGTTACATTGTTTAATTCCCAAAAACTTGAGAATTTTTTAAATATACTTTTGTTGATTTCTAATATAATATTGTAATCAGAAAACATACTGTATGATTTCTGTTCTTTCATTTGTTGGTTTATGTATTTTGAAACTTTGTTGTTATGTTAACTCACATAATTTAGTTACTTTCTGTTTATTTGTCTAATAATTCCTCTTTTATTTACCCAGATTTTCCCTTTTTGGCATTTTTCCTTCTCTTCCAACTAGTATTATTCTCTTGAACCTTAAAAAACAAAAACAAAACAAACAAAAAAAAACCCAAAAAACAGTGTGTGGTTTTTTTGTTTGTTTGTTTTTGTTTTTTTTTAGCATTTCGTATAGAGCAGATCTATTATAGATACATTCTGTTTTTTCTTTTTACAAAAATATACATTGAGCTTTTTTTTTTAAAGACATTTTCTTAGGATATACAATTTGATTTTAGCACATTTGTTTTGTTATCTTTCCATACTATAACAATGTTCCATTATCTACTGCTCCCCATGGTTCAGATGAGAGGTTGATATCTCTTTTACATGCATAATATGTCTTTTTTTTTTCTAGCTCCTTTTAAGATTTTACATTTATATTTGGTCTTCAACATCAATTTGATTATCATTTGCCTACCTGTTGTTATGTTTGAATTTATTTGATGAGCTTCTTGGATATGTAGGTTAATACATTTCATCTATTTTGGAAATTTTTCAGCTGTGATTTCTTCAAACATTTCTTCTGCATTATCTGCCTTCTCTTTCCTGGACCGTTAATACAAATATGTTCAGCTGCATGGTATTTTCCACAGATATGATGTTTTTTTCTTCTTCTTTCAGTCTCTCTCGCTATCTCTCTCTTTTTTTTTTTTTAATATTTGATTGTATTTATATTTCAATATGGATAGCTTCTATCTGACTTTAAGTTCACAGATTCTTTCCTCTGGTATGGCAAGTCTCTTGATAGACTACTTACAGTAATTCTTCCTCTTCGAATTGTATTTTTATTTCTTTCATTTACATTTGGCCTTTCCTTTTTTTTTAAAGTTTCTATTTATTTATTTATTTATTTATTTGAGTGGGGGGGGGGAGAGAGAGAGAGAGAGAACATGAATGGGGCTGGGGGAAGAGGCAGAAGGAGAAGCAGACTCCACATTAAGCAGGGATCCCAAAGCAGGGCTTGATCCCAGACCCATGAGATCATGACCTGAGCCAGAAGCAGATGCCTAACTGACTGAGCTACCCAGGTGTCCCTACATTTGGCTTTTAAACTGTAGTCATATCTGTACTATTTCCCTTTTTTTTCCCCCACACAAATTGTCTAGAAATCAATTATGTTAGTTTATTCAATATATCTGTCATATTTAAGTCTCCTGTCTCATAATCTCAGTATCTGTATCATATGTGGGCATGTTTTTATTTTTCTTTCTTTAGACCATGTACCACATTTTTATTCATATATATTAAAATTTTTATATATTCTTCACATATCTTGCAACTTTTATTCTAGAATGATTCTTGTGAATAAAATAACATTATAGAGGAAATTAATTGTATTTAGCTCCAGAAAAAGGTGCATCCCTTCTTTTGGGCACTTGTGTTGGGGGTGGGGTTACTCCATCTAATATGTATTTGATCTCTGGGGTTTATTTTGGTTTCCATTATATTTAGATTATTACTGGCTTCAGATTTAGCAAGTCTTGAGATCTAAACACCAGTGAGAATCTAGATTTCTCTTTGTACTTTATAACCCAGCCACTGGTTTCCTGAATAGAAAGGAATAGAAGGGCATCTCTCTCTTTTTTACTTCCCCATTTCCAGATTTGGGGCTTCTGGTAAGTTCTCTTTGTCCTCCATTTCTACAATGAGTTTTTCACATTTAGGAGATTCCTCTGCTCTGATGCTCTTTGTTTTGCTTTCTTTCTTTAGTTTTTGTTTGTTTGTTTTTAGATTTTATTTTTAAGTAATCTCTACACCCAACCTGGGACTCACCTCTGCTCTGATGCTCTCTGTTTTGCTTTCTTTCTTTAGTTTTTGTTTGTTTGTTTTTAGATTTTATTTTTAAGTAATCTCTACACCCAACCTGGGACTCAAACTGATAACCCAGAAATCAAGAGTCACATGGTCTATAAACTGAGTCAGCCAGGTGTCCCACTTTGTGTTTTGAGACTTCAAAAGGCCAAGTGTACACAGTGACGTCCTGGGGCAACTTGTAGGTATTTCCTGCTGTTCCCCTGTCCAAACCCCAGGTTTTGGTGGCAGTCTTGCAGTGCACAAAGTCTCAGAGCTGTTCAGAGGGATTTATCATGGTTATCCTCATCTGTTCCCAGTCTTAGGTGGGCTCTGTAAGGCTCAGTGAGGATTATCTTTAGATATCCTGTTTTCCCCCCAAACTTGGTTGCATAAATTGTGTGTGCTCAGTGACAGCCATTTTGAAAGAGAGGTAGGTGGTACAGATCTTTCTTCCCTGGGCATCTGCAGGCATCTAAACCACCACTCAGAACCCTATGTGCTTCTAACACTGAAGCCTGTTTCTTTGCACTGTGCTTCTAGGCAAATTCCTTCTCCCCTCACTCTACCCAGTAATAAGACTGTGGCCAGTGCTCCTTTTATAGGAAGATTTTGTTACTCTCTGTATTTTAGTTCATTTAGGTTTTGTTTGTTTTCATGATCTTGCCCTCCTTTTTAGGTCTCTTAAGGCTTTCTCATTCCTAACCAGAAATGAAAGCTGCTAGTTATTATTTATGTTGCTGTCTACTTCTATTTATAGGAGTCATGCATGAGTCCAGGAAATAAAGGGCCAGGAAAACAAACATTAACAATAGACATCATATTGTCATAGACAAGCCTTGCCTTTCCACCTAAGTTCTGTTGTTCCTTCAGTCTCATTGTGCCTGCAACCTTCTCAACAGGTGAGTGCTTTGTATTCCTGGATTGTCATCCCTGTAACTGAGCTTCTGGAAAAAATTTATCAGATATCTCAAGACATGTCTGAATTTCAGTTTAAGATCCAGCTGGGAATCTCCATGCCTTATTCTTTCCACACCTCTCCTCCACCCAGTGTGTTAACAAGTTTGCAGATCAAACTATCAGGTTTCAGGGAATTTATATTGGAATGAATTTCCAAATCTTGTTTCGTTTGGCCTGGGAGGATCATTACTGGCCAGTCTAGATATTGCATAGAGAATACAGGCAAACACATGACTGACGAAACAAGAAGAGACCAAAAGAAAAGAGTGATGATATGAGGAGACATCCCAAATGAGCAGTGGTCAAAACAATGACTAGTGGTCATACAGAAGGGGTGTGACTAACAATGACTACTTGAGCAAGATCTATCTAAGTACAGGACAACCCAAGTGGGAAACCACTAAGTGAAATTAGTAGTAGAAATAAAAACATATAGTAAAGTGTAAATAAATATGTATATTTCCAACCAGCTCTAATAATCCTTCCCTTTCATAAGGAGAGATACAATGGTTGCCTCCATTCTCCCACCGTGCTCTGCAGGAAGCCTGTGTGGCTTCCCAAATCAGTACCACCACACTTCCCATCACTGGCTCATGCTCTCATGGGCATGTCTTGTTCCTGCTTCTTAGATATCTGCCTCATCTCTTATAATTTTGTTTTCATTGTATCGGCTGTGCTCACTTCATCTTCAGAGACTGACAGGCTGTCTGTTTGGGAGCACTCTTCCTTCTTTCCTTCTTCCTCTCCCCCCAGCCAGCATAATTCCTTCAACAAATCCATTCATCCAGGCTTTACACACAGCAGAATCTCCACTGTAAACGAGTGCCTGTTTTGTCTAACAAAAGGAGAGATTTTGTTTCTAAAAGGAATCCAACCTTCCTTTAAGTTGATCAGTTCATGGGACTACCAGCTTTTTAAAATGGCTGTCTTTTTTCTTGTTTTTCTAAGTGTCAATACAATAAAGTTGTCACTGTCCAAAATGGTATACATTTCTTAACACATTTAATCCCCCCAAACACTGGGTAAATCAGATACTTCTACTTTTATTCCACTTAGAGATCAGCAAAAGGGAGCTGAAAAGACAACTAACTTGCCTGAGATCATGTATACAATTTAGGGTCTGACTCCTACCCCTTTCCTACCTCACCACATAGCTGTGAGTGAACCGTTAACCGAGCAGAGAGATACTGTTCTCAAGAAATGACAGACAGATATTTCATTCAGTACGTAGCAATAGCTTATGTTTTTTCCCTATATATTGGCTATTATAAATGCCAGAGACCATATGCTAGACTAAGAGAAATTTGTGTTTTATGCAATATGACAATCTTAAAATTTCTTAAATTCTGATGGAAGATAAAAATGTCCTCCTCAAAAAAATGTACCTCACATAATGCAATCCCCCAAGCTCTGTGTTATGAGTACACAATCAAAATGATACAATAATGGCCAGATATAAGATTATGATTTTAGCATTGAATTTGATAATGAAATTAAATTCATGAAATAATTAGTTAATCTGTGTTTCATGAGGCAATTTGCATGTGAGTCTACTTAAATTCTGATTCTGATATTGTAAGGGCCAATTTAGCCAGAGCATCTCCATTCGGTTAAACAGTGATTCTGTTGTTTATGCAGTGAAACTTAAACTGACCCTACCCGTCCCCCCACCCGCCCCGGGGGAACTTACTTAAAAGCAAGTCCAGGAAACCAGTAGAATGTGGTCTGCAGTGGACCAGTCCCTGATAACAGAGCCCAAATACAAGGGCAGGTCAGGTCAAGTGGAAACATCCAATCAGTGGAGCACACATACTGTCTCCCTAACTACCAAGGAGTGTGGGCCCCACCTTTTGGGCACCAATTCTGGCCAAGGTGATAGGTTAGTTCAAATAGCTACTATGGGGTGAATTATAATTCAGTTGGCCTCCCGTGTGTGACCTAGCATGACTGCAGGTTTCTCTGTGTGTTGCAATCTCATTGGCCGCCTGTGTGTGGCCAGGCTCAACCACATGGCTTTTGCTCTATAAAAGTTAGTCTGTGAGGCTGGGGGGGGAGGGTTGCCTTCTCTGGAAAAGGTGGCTGCGAACGTTCAGTTTGATTCTCGAGGCTTGGCATGAAATAAAGCTTTGCTTGACCTTCGCTTTGTATCAGTCTCTCTCCTTTGATTACGGACCCAACAATATGATCTGTGGTGACTGGATTGTATAACTCTCTGCATTTTTATAAATAGATGAATGCACAAGTCTTCTTATAGCTTTGTAGCTATGTAATTAAAACGATCTGCATCAGCTTGGAAAGCATTCAGTTACAAGGACAAGAAGACCTGATTCACAGTGTTTCAAACAAATCAGGTGTTTTTTTGTTGGTTTGTCTGTTTTTCCCCCAGGATGCAGGCAGATTTTGTCATTAGATTGGTAACGATGATTTCGATGCTCTCGTATCCTAATTCCCTGTCTTTTTCCAGAGGACTGAAACACAATGGTTTCTGCTGCTTTAGACTTCATGCCCAAATCCAAAACAAGAAGAAGAGAATAGCAGAAAGGGTGACTGATGCTGCTTCATAAGGAAAGCAAAAAACCTTGCTAGAAATCCTCTTAACCATTTTCCATTTATATCCCATTTATATCTCATCGACAAAACCTGGGTCATTTGGCCGTGCCTCCGTGACAGGCTTGGAAAGTGGGAGCGTGAGCATCGTCTGTGGCTGATCCTATCGTCTTCCATGTGTTAGGAGTGTGTGCGAGGGCGGGTAGCCGGTAGAAAACAAGTAGTCATTGTCACTCTGCCTCAGTGCTCTGAATTGGATTACCTGGTTTTGGAAATTCACTATGAAAAGTTATTTGATATTTGAGACATGTACTGGCAATTCAATCCTATATATAAAAAAAAAAATATATATATATATATATATAGCTGTTTAAAGGGATAAAAATCAATTTAATATCTACGGCAATCTTTTTTTTTTCTTGTGTTCAATGGTAATTATTGTCTTTCCTTTAAGTCTTCTATTAATTTTATTGTATTTTTATCAATTTCGAAGAGAGGTAAGAGTCTATTTCCTGACCACAAATGGAAATACCAGATTGTAAAATCATCAGTGTTCCTTTCTTCATCCAACGCCCCTCCCTCCACCCACATGCATATTCAGGAATGGGACTAGTGTTGACATCCATGGAACTTAGAGCAAATACCAATGCCAATCATGTCTAAAATATAAACACATTTCAAATTTATGTGAATTTTAAACAATCTGTTTTCTTTGGCTTGTAGAAAAATTACCAAATAGCATATTGCATTAAGAACAAAATGTTCTTTAATCAGGATCAAATTATAATCTTATAGTAGTAACACATAATTATATAGATGGAATATTGAAGTTTATAATCATATTCTTTAGACAAGACATCCAAAGATGCCAGTGTTTCTTTGTTAAAAAAGTTATTTTCTAGTTCACTGAATAAATGTAAATATAAAGAATTTGGTTTTATTGAGACTAACTTTAATTTTTTTTTTTTTTTTTTTTTTTTTTTAGTTCTATATGCAAAGCATAGAAAAAGTGGTAACTACATCTTGGTTTGTTGGTTTGAAAAGTCTGGCATAATTTAAAAGCAACTTTTGATCTGGCTGGAACAGTAAGCAAATGGAATTAGAAGAGATTTGGTGTCTCTTTCTTGATGGGAATGATTATCATTAGTATGATTTCATTGGTTTGCTTTTATTACTGTATTTACTTTTTTGGGTATATCTGTATGGATATGCATAAAAGGCAACATTTCTATGCTATTGTGGCTTAACAAATATAATAGGAAATATGTATATTTTGGACATACTCTTATTACCTACTTAGCAGCCTCCTTTTTTCTTCTGGGCACCCTTCTCCGTGTAACCATGTGTTTATGGAAGGTGACATTTCCCAGTCCGTGGGTAAATTCAACTGCCTGAAGCCATTCAGGATAACCCTCTTTTCTGGAGGACTTCTCAGAAAAGATTCCTTTTGGCAGATGGAAGGATGTGGTGGGGAACAGTTTGTCTGCCAGCCAGAGTCATGTGTGCATGGAATGCCTGAAAGTTTGGAGCCCACTGAGAGCACGAGGGAACCCAAGCTTGCAGTGGTGGAGCAAGCAGGCAACCTCTGAGCAATCTTATGGAGGTAGTTTCAGTGATGGGATAGGACATATTTTCCTCATTGCAAAATTGTTTTCTGTTATTTGTAGCTCAGTGCATCCTGACCAATACAACGGGCCGTATTCAAATATTCTGAAATTCATGCCCATTCAAGTAAAATACAGGTTTTTATTGTCTAGTGATTTAAAAAAAAAGTGTCTCAAGCAATACTATGTGGAAGTATGTGTGTGTCTGTGTTTCTGTGTGTTATATTCTTAAGTAATGCTTAGGAGAATTTTGCTCTGGATTCTAACAGTAATCCTACATCCTGACAATTTGATACTTTTTTTTTTTTAGGATTGAATGATGTCACAATGAATTCCTATATTTATGAATATTTTCCATATAGATATATAGACTTTACTTTGTTCATAAGGTTTAAATGTTAAATTATATAATTCTTTTGATTTTGTAAAACATGTTTTTTGAGTTTATTAAACACAATATTATAAATAATCAGTTTACTATAAGGTTTATAGATATTCTTGATTATTTGGTTATTGTCATGTTGTTTCATACCTCATAATTACTAATCATCAATAATTTTTGCCAATTACTCTTTTTCCAGAGGGCTAGTAAAACATTTATACCCAAATATTAGTATAATTTCTGGATAATTGACTCAGTTATTTCTAAAAAAAAAATTTGTAAAAACCTCAAGAATAAAGGACCTTTTAAAAATATGAATTGGGGGTGCCTGGGTGGCTCAGATGGCTAAGTTTCTGCCTTCAGCTCAGGTCATGATCTTGAGGTCTTGGGATAGAGCCCCACGTCGGGCTCCCAGCTCAGTGGGGAGTCTGCTTCTCCCTCCACCTTGCCCCCTGCTTGTGCTCTCTCTCTCTTTCTCAAATGAATAAATAAAATCTTTTAAAAAATAAAATAAAAATATGAATTGATGTAATTTTACGTGATATAGAAGACTGTGAGAGAATGACTTTAATACAGTATTTTAAATGTCCAAATTTACACATCTGAAATTAATAAAATTAGTGCAATTCATAACACATGATCAGTCTTATTCCACACATAGTCCTGGAAGCGTTACAGCATATTAAAGTCATTTCTAGTGGGTCCTAGTTACACCCATCAACGCTTGGGTGACTTTTCATAAATGCTATGTAATGAGCGTCAACCCAGGGATTCGTGGGTCTAGCTACATCACCATGTTCCCTGGGGATTCTTTGGAAGAATTCATAGAGTTGTAACTTGTCTTAAGAAATATGAGACTGATGTTGAGAAAGAAAGAAAGAAACAAACAAACAAACAAAACACACACACACACACACAAAACCCCACAACAAAACAACAACAAAAAAGAGATAGAAATTCAAGTGCACTTTCCACTTCTTCATGAAAGGATTGACCTTAACCTTGGGTAGTGTGCCACTGGGGCAAGGCAAACTAACTACACTCTCTGCTTCTCTCGTGCTTGGTTTTGACATTCCCTGGGTGTCAGGAAATTCTCCCCTCAAAGCCTAGATCACTCATGTCCAAGTTTAAACACATTTCTTCCTCTGGCCTCAGTGAGGAGAGCATACATTTGGTCACCATCTACACGCTGAGCCTTCCAGTCTTTCCTTCAGAGGCAGTGATCCTACTTCAGACACTCATAGAGTTAGAAGGGACCTTGCTGTCAGCCCATCCTTTCTCTGCCTTTAGACAAGACTTCCCTTTAGCCATCCCCAACAGATGAGCTACTCCATCCTATTTTTAAAAGAGATTAAGAGAATCTAATCAAAGCCTCCAATGCTCACACATTCTTCTGATGAAAAACCCTCACTTTCAGGGAATCATCATCATTATCATCAAATGGCATTTTCTAAACACCCACACGTGCAAAATATGTGTGTCTATTCAGACCCTAACGAAGACCCAAGAGGCCCAGAAGAGAGAGGGAAGGAAACTGCACAAGTGCACTGTCCACATTGGGCTCTGCTCCCGGCACCACCAAGTGCAGCTTACGGCACAAACACACCTACCAGCAAACTCATCAAAACCAAATTGTTTTTTAAGAGACATTCCAGAAACCCCAGAGGATTTTCTTTTTTTTTTTTAAATTTAAGAAAAGTGCATTATGTTTAAAGGGTATAGCCATGTAATTTCCTTCTGTTTAAATATTAGGATGTACTAATTACTATCAAACTCATGTCTTGTAACTTAAGAATGAGGACCATAAAAATGCAATGTATTAAAGGATTTTTTTTTTTAATTTTATTTATTTATTTGACAGAGAGAGAGATCACAAGTGGGCAGAGAGCAAGGAAGCAGGCTTCCCACTAAGCAGAGAGTCTGATGCAGGGCTGGATTCCAGGAACCTGAGATCATGACCTGAGCCCAAGGCAGAGGTTTGAACCACGGAGCCATCCAGGCACCCCAAAAGTGCAGTGTGTTAAATCTGAAACAAATATGCATTAATTTAAAGTCATAACATGTACAGCACACAGAATACTGAATTGATTGCCTCTATTTTAAAGTGAGGGAAAAAGTTATCTTTAAAAACTTCCAGTTTCTTCCACCTGTTTCTGGTCCCCTTTCATGCTTGCAAGAGCCAGAGCTCAAGGGCCACTTTCAGAGTCTCAAAACTGTCTGTCCTGGGTTCGAGCTCCACATTGGGTGCAGAGCCGATTTTAAAATTAAAAAAAAAAAAAACAAAAAAAACAAAAAAAATGCTAAGCCAACTTTTGGGGCCGCTGGCTGGCTCAGTCCACAGAGCCAGTCACTCTTGGTCTCTGGACCTTGAGTTTAAGCCGCACCCACCCTGGATGTAAAGCATACTCAGAACAAAAACAAAGCTCCCTGCCCCAGACTGGAATGTCCATATGCCGTTCAACTTCTTTCTCAGTCACGGAATAATCATTCTCCGAGAGTTACGGACTTCTCCTAGGTTTTAATGGAATAGAGCAATTTGCTTGCCCTTGAGCCTTCTCTTAACACACAAGTGTGAGCTCAAAGGAAGACTTGTTGACTCCTATTTACCCGTGGAATGGGCTGGCGGTTGGGGTGGGAAGGTTTTGAACCAGGGTGGTCCTCCGGCTGGAAGGCTTCTGCCCGGGAAAGAAGCGTGTTGGCAGCGATCACGCCTCCTCCGTATTCTCCTCTCTCACCTTCGTGGTTTCCCCAGCTGCGCCCCAGTGCTGACCTGGGCGGGAAGCCGTGTGCAGCAGTACAAGTCGTGCTCGGAGTACAGTGCTCGGAGTCCAGGAGCTGGCGAGGCGCCGGTCCATTTCTGAAGGGGCCCTAAAAGGATGTGCATCGCCCCCCCCCCCAAAATGTTTCCTATGCAAGCACGAGGGGTTGTTTTGAGGACAGTTGCTGTTCGTTTTGATTTGTGCCCTGAAGTGCAGCTGACGATTCACTGCACAGACCGTGTGCCATGAGGGGCTGGTCCTATACCGCAAGACTTTACCAGAAACATTGTGTGTTTGCAGAATAGGCAACAGCATTGGCATGCAGCTATTTTTATTTTATAATAGATATGTCCATTCTGTTCCTTAAACCGACTCAAAGCTTCAAATGTTTGCTACCAATGAGTAAAATGCTGAAGACTTTTAAAGGAATAGTAGATTTCCCTCTTCCTATTATTGAATGTCTCTTCTATTTGAAAGAAAAGAAAAGAACACAGAATGCTTTCATATATTATTACATTTACGCTTTCTAATGTATTTCAAGGTCTGAATATTTATTCTCATTTTTTTGCCCCAAGGAACTTAGCCAAAGAGAAGATTCCTTAATGAAAATCTGAAATCACATACAGACATCTCTGGTCCTGAAATATGTGTGTGTGTGTGTGTGTGTGTGTGTAAAATCATGTAATAAATTTGCTCTAAAAATCATCTAAACTAAATAAATAATAGATTTCTAGAATTTATCAAAAACAAGCAACCCCCCCCAAAAAAAATAGCGAGCAAACTCTGCAGATTCACTATTTATTGTTTATTTCCCAGTTGCAATATGCAGGATAGATATTTTCATTTCCAGATAAAATCACTACATTCTCTTTTTGATCTTTTTTTTTGTAATAGTACATTTGTTGTTAAACATCCTTAAATTATTTTCCGTGGCCTCTAAATGCTTCTGCTCTATGCCTCAGTACTCTTTCTCAGTCTTGGTCACTCTCTCACTCTGTAATGGCTGTGCTTATCAGTGGCTGTCGCATTAGTAGCATCTGAAGTCCCTTATCACTGTGTGTCCGTGTTTCTTGCCTCTGTGCCATAGGCTGAACTCTGGTCCTTTGATTGCAATTCCCCGACAGCGTCCAGACATCACACAGTAATGCTTGTGGTGTTTTGTTGAGAGTCAGGAATCTTAACTTGCTAAGCTGGACCAGAGCCTGAGCCTTGGGGCAGGTATTAGTCACAATACCAGTATCAGAAAGCTTGGGTACAGGAAGCGAGGGACCCACACCTGCTCTGGGACTAAGCCCTGGTAGAGATCATGACTGTCTGTTTCAGATAACAAAGGAGGGGCACATCTTTTTTTTTTTTTTTCTTTTGTTCTATAGGCAGCAATTATAGACCTAGAGTGAGATTAAATGACAACTTCTTTTTAACCTACTTGGTGTATGAAAAGTTAAGTCTCTATGTATCTGTGAAGAAACTTACATAAAAAGATGTTTTTAAATACAGCATATTGGAAATAAAAATAAAAAAATACAGCATATTGGCAAAAGGAATTCATTCCTCTTGGTCTAGATAGCCTATTTTCTATACATAATTATTGATCTTAATTATAGACATCGACCTCTGTGAAAAAAAAAATTGCAAAGATTTGGGACTTAAGACCCACTTGAATTTTTCAAAAGGATAGCCCTTAAGGTAATATAATTCTATGAGAACAGAATAGTATTTATCCTAGATATTTCTATTAATCAATATTGTGATGATTATGAATTATTGTTTAGCTCAGGTGTTTGTCCCACAAACCTGGAATAGTTTGGTTAATTCAGAAATACAGAGTTAATTCAGACCAATTCTGGCTCTGTCACTTCCTGATTAAGCAATTTGGAAAAGACGACAGGAAATATTAAATGTCCTCTTCTAAAAGAACAGGTAAGTGCATGGCTACAATTGTCCCAGTGAATTCTATAATCTATGGACAATATTGGAAATTCTCATCTTTGAGAATAAATGGGTTGAATGAATTCAATTATCTCTATCACTCAGTTTATCAGTTTTGTTACGTGCAAAGAAAAGCAACGGGTGTGTTGCTTAAAACAGTTTCACAAATTAAAAACTTGAACCAAAGTCATGTCTTCTTTTTACATAAATGTACCTAAGCCTGTGAGATCATTTTAATCCTCATCTGTTTTCTGTGATTTTCTTCCATCCTATCAATGATTGTAAATGGTCTCCGAGGTATTAATGTAAGGAGGATAGTAGGTCATTGTAAATGTAGGTGGTCTCCACAATAATGGCAGAATGTTATTAAGGAACTTCCCACATTGCACGTCAATCAGTTAATCAGCAGGGTTCTGCCCAGCTGCAAAGCTGGAAGAGAAGGTCTCTCCAGGTTTAAATTATTATGTAGATTCTCCCTGGTCCTCTGATCAGCAGCAGGGGCTGACAGCACCCATGGAACAGATTGGGTGATTGGAGTCTTTTGTATGCAATTCTGAAAATAGAGCCCTATGGTCTTCTTGGACACTTCTTAAATGTTTGTGGGCAGCCAGTAAAAGCAAAACAGAGAATTTGCCGTCAGCCAATGTCATATTCCCGTGTAAGCAGTGCACACTCATCTTGTGCTTACACCAGCAAAGTCGAATCTGGACAACGGATCTGTTACCTCCGGAGAGTGTCTGGTAGGTTTTACAACATTTCAGTGCCTTAGTCCACTTAGGTTGTTTCAGCCGTGATTTTACAAGCCTCCTTTGTTCTTTCACTATCACTGCATTCTTGTAAAAACTGGATTTGAGCAAGATGCATTTAATTAATCAAATCCATGGGGCCGTCAGGACATTGCTTCTCTTGCAATGAAAAGGAAAAGAATGATATTGCAAGCAGATGAAAATGGCATATGCAACTCTTTCTCTGAGTGGGCTCTGGTGCACAAGTCATCCTGAATTTTCCCAGCTCGAGAGGCTCTCAGACATTTCATGGTACATGTTGCTGTGAAGCTCCATCGAAATTCTGATTTTTGACACGTTACTCTATACAGCTGCACACACCTGGCTTTCAAAATAGGGTAAACTAAAGCCCACTGAAGAAGAATAAAAAGACTATTATTACTATCCTTGAGGATTTCAAAAATCAATGATCCTGCAGAAGAAGAAGAGACCATTTATCATTCCTCTGTCTCTTCGATGTCAAGGGAAAAAAAAATGTCTTTAAAATCTCAGATGATATTAGCAGCTTTGGAATTTACAAAGCATTTTTCCATCCCAAATTTTAGTTAATTCTCACAGTGTTTTTGCAGTCAATATTAATATCACATACCGTGATTGACCCATTTGAAAGCTGAGAAATTGAGGGTCAAATATGTATGTCATCTCTGCAAGGACATACAGCTGCTAGGTGATTGTTCTAGGAATCCTCTCAAAAAGATTGAGAGTCAAATCGTTTTTTTTTTTTTTTCATCCCATTACAATGCATATCTAATATGAAATCTAATTATGAATTGGGGAACAATCTTTATTTACATTGCTGCATTCAGAATATATCTAAAAGGTTTCTAAAAGTGGTCTGTAAATACTCTTTTATTTGAGTAAAATGAAGAATAAAATGTATATTTTTATTTGCTCACTAGAAACAAATACAAACCGTATGGGTCATTACTTACCCAATGCTCCTAGAGTTTAAACAAGAGTATTATTCCAGGTTACTTGAAATGGGGCATAATTATTGAGTTGAAGCAGGCATGAATTATGGTTTTCCAGTTTCACACCATTGACTTGGGGCTGAGGAAGCCTTAGTTACAAGGAGCTATCCTGTGCATTGTAGGGTTTGCATGCTCTTGCCCTCTGTTTACTAGCTATCAATCGCACTCCTAGTTGGGACTACCCCGAATACCTTCAGAAGTTGCCAGCTGACCCTGAGCTGAGAATCACTGGTCTACCTCAGTGTAACTGGCAGGACAGGTGCTCTCTTTTAATATCACATTGAACAACTGGAAGGATTTGTCATAAATTAAAAGCAGCGCGATGGGGCGCCTGGGTGGCTCAGTGGGTTAAGCCGCTGCCTTCGGCTCAGGTCATGATCTCAGGGTTCTGGGATCGAGTCCCACATCGGGCTCCCTGCCGAGCAGAGAGCCTGCTTCCCTCTCTCCCTTTCTCTCTGCCTGCCTCTCTGTCTACTTGTGGTCTCTCTCTCTGTTAAATAAATAAAATCTTAAAAAAAAAAATTAAAAAAAAAACAGCGCTAATCTTTTCATAATGGTGTTACAGTGGATATATTGTATGCTATATAATTTTCTGAACTAATTCTGTCTATGCAGTAGGCCAAATTAACACAGTTGCAGACACAGACATCTCTTCTGATCTTGATCCACTCTTACTCCAAGTGAAGGTTCTTAGCTCGTTCTGCTTTCTCCGGGCATATCCTATCAGGAGATGACTTATCCCTCACAGTTCTGGACATCTTTCAAGTCAGGCATTGACTGCTCTTTTGTTCTGGACTGCCTTTTCAAGGATGTTTATATAGTGGACAGCTCGACACAAGAGATATTATGTCTTCTTGTGGAGCAGAAGGTAGACATGCTTCATCCACATTGTAGAAATTCAGTTCCCTGAGCTCAGGTCCTCTCCTAGAACATGACCTCCTGTGAGTGCTGGTTCCATCTGATCCTCTTCCTCTTGTTCTGTGCAGCTGAGACCTGGAGAACCAGCACACAATGTTCATACCGTGGCTACTTCTGTTGGTGGGAGAAATAAGCTGTCCTTTATGTCACACCCAGAAGCCTCATTGTCTCCTATTCGCATCTGTGCCACTGTGGGCCGCCTCAATTTTTATTTTGCAAGTGATTCAAAATCTCAAACCCCTCACGTTTCTTAACAATCTATCCTTCAACATGAATGGACAATTAAAGGCTGTTCATTCCTCAAAATGTTAACTTATGCATATATCATTTCAGTATAGTCTTCATGATTACATCACATGCAATTTCTTTTTGCACCTGTTTAAATGGGCATTCTTAAAGAAGCCATCCCCTGTAACACACACACTTCCCTTTTTATTAACCATATTCTCATTTTAGAGGAGAAGCTGTTCTTTGTCTAAACAAAGGTTTCATTTCATCTTATGAATATCACAAAGGATCTGATTCAATGCATTTTATCCTTGTTGCATCTTTTAGGAAGTGAAGGCTTCCTTTTTTTTGGTCAACCCCTAATAACTGCATTGTCTCATTTGTTAATAATGTTTGGTATTAATGTTACCAAAGATTTATTATTTTTCTACTTTTAAATAATTGGACATCTGGAGAAATAGAATTTTAAAAAAATATGCTAATCTTTTAAAAAGTTCATATAGCAAGTCACGTTGGAACAGATTTTTATTAGTGGGGGGAAAGAAAAAAAGTATCACTTGACTGGTCTCCCCTGTAGGCCTGTCCAGTGTCAAGATTACAGGACTTACATCTTTTTTTTCTTGGGGCTCTGGGTTAGGAGATAACGCATTTTCACTAAGATCTCAGGGGTCTCCTCCAAGCAAAGTGATTGTGATCTTCTCAACGTTTGGGAAATTGAAGGAAAGGAATGAAGCTCTATCTGGGAAAGTAATTCCAAGAATACAATCCATGGGCTTCCAGAGAACTCACCAATAGCGTAACTAAAGTCGGGGGTGATGTTAATTCAACATCTGACTTTCCTAGGGGAGGCTAATTCTGGTCTGTGGCTCTGGAGAATTCAAGCACCCCCAACTCTGGCACAATGCAGTTCTTTGAAAGATAAATGCATAAGTGCTTGCATGTACATTCTTAAAGTTTTGATCATGGAACTCAATATGTGGCAAGCAGAAAAGCCAAGTGATCTTAAGACTATGTGGATCCCCATATCCAAGAGCAACACTGCCGGGCAGGACGAGAGGCCGCTGTTAAAATAGGTAAAGATAAAAGAATCCCACTACCTTCTCTCTTTTAATTAATTAATTAATTAATTTATTTATTTATTTTTAAAGATTTTATTTATTTATTTGACAGAGAGAGATCACAAGTAGGCAGAGAGGCAGGCAGAGAGAGAGGAGGAAGCAGGCTCCCTGCTGAGCAGAGAGCCCGATGCGGGACTCAATCCCAGGACCCTGGGATCATGACCTGAGCCAAAGGCAGCGGCTTAACCCACTCAGCCACCCAGGCACCCACCTTCTCTCTTTTAAAGACGAATGATTGCCATGAACGAGTTGGGGTTTTTGTACATTATGGGTCTTTGGTTTGTTGTTCGGTTGTTTGCAGAGAAAAGGTAATGATATCGGGTAGGAGAAATAAATGATTAATTTAATAGAATTAAAGGAATACAGCCATGAACAGTGTTATGCTGACTTCTTTTAAAATTTCTACCCTATTCTCTCAGCTATTTATCATGTTTTTTTCATGGAATTGTGAGATACTTCAAACTTTCATAGATCAGGTTGGTTTATTAATGAAATGACTGTACTATCTTAAATATCTATTAATTTATTTTTATATATTTGTATGACATTAAAGATTTTGATAAGCAAATTTGACCACTGTAGGAATATATATTATCTCTGTCTAAAGGTAGAATATTTTCATTTATTACTGCATTGTTGCCTGACAAAGGTATCCAGAAGAAAATCATAATTGTAATGATTGATATCTTTTCAGAATGTATTCGCCTGTAAAAACACACTCATGGACCATGGTATCAGAATTGGATAATACTTCTCATACATAATGAAGAATTATTATCAATATGGGGGGTTTTTAATAGATCATCAGCGATGTGAAACAACTAAATAAAAACAAGAATGGAAAATGACCCCATTTAATCGATACTGCTGGGAAGTTCACGTAGGTGTCTGAAGTCATTTAAGGCACTGGGCAAGTTACCAGATGGTATAATCTATATCTTTTTCATTTCTGCAAGCCTGAACTATATAGTACTTTAAATGTTTCCTTTATGTATTGCATTAAATCAGGAGGTAATGTCTTGGCTTGATGTTTGAGATGGCAGTGTAGGCCTCGTTGTGATCTGAGTGCCATGGTGTCATTGGTCACTGTTTTTCTCTGACCCTGACACACAAGAACCTGATATGTAGATAAGGGATCAATTCAGAGAATACAGCATTTTCTCAAGAAACTTACAAGTTTTCATTGATTTTTCATTCATTATTTGTCCATGTCACCTACTTCTTTTATCAGTCCTAGGCTGATGAATGCTTACATTCATAATGAATTTTCAGTAATAGAAAACTTGTACTAGTTTTAAATACACTTTGTAAATCAACTCGTATAGATGAAAACATAAATAGGAAAGAAAGAAAGAAAGAAAGAAAAGCAAAACCAAAAAGAGGTCTTAGTGCTTGGATGTGACCCAAAACAACCATTAAAGTTGTAAATTTTCCCATTAAATTCATAACGATGTTAAGCTGTTCTATCAGTGGAAATGCTCCCATAATTCTGAGTAATAACATCCCTTCCAAGTGGCCTTTGATACGTTGATTCTGGCTTTCATGAGCCTGAGCACAGGTTTTATTTTGAGGAGTGTTGATGGATGGTACTGAATTGGAGAACCACCCAGGTCTAGAGGATTCTTCGCCACTTCTGGCTGTTATGATGCCTTTTTGTTCTCTCAGTTTTGCTTACCTAAGATAATGAACTTTCTCAGGAGATGTACAGCCTGAGTGAGTTCTCTTTTTCCAGCTATAATAGTGCTCACAAAGCTCTACACTCCGTTTTGTACAATGCCCTTTATGACCATTCAAGGTTGGTATTCAATGCAAAACCAACAATAGGAATAGAGTGTTTTCCTGTCATACAAAGTGAAGCTGAGGCCAGAGCTCTACTCTCCATGAAGCTAACGGCTCCTGTAAGGTGATGGCTTCTGCCCTCGCACTACGGTTTTATCGGGGAGGTGAGGAAAGGGCACAAGAGGACTATTTTACGGTGACTGCTAACTCTCGGCCGGACTCCAAGGACACAGGTGCTGACTTTTTCACCCACACATGCTGGGCACTTTCAGCTGTGGATTTGGATACTCCTCAGCCACTTCTTTCTTAGAAATAGATATGAAATCCCCAAGCGAAATGAAGGATGCTTTGCTTCTTCATTGTTATTACTTGATGTTCTTTTATGCTTTTTATTCCATACCACATATACACGTACCAGAGAGCAACATGCATTTTTCTAAACTGTTTAAATGTTCATTGTAGAAATCATGATACTTTCCCCCTAAATACTTTGATACGCCCCTCCTAACAATTAAGAATATGCAGTTAAATAACCAAAGTGTTTTTAATCACATATAAGAAAATCAGTAATAATTTAATAATGCCATCTAATATACATATTTATTCATAGATTTGTCTTACAGTTTGTTTTATTTGTTTGTTTGTTTGGGATCCAGGATTAAAATCAAGGTTTATGCATTTTTTTTAAGGTTTATGCATTTTTGTTTGTTTTATTTTTGTCTCTTTTAAGCCTCTTATGATGGAGACTGCCTTTTAATTGGTTGTATGGTGACTTGGTTTGTTTTGGTTTCCAAAACATGGACTTTTAAAAGTCTATAATAGTTGTTTTTAGAATGTCCTGCGTTCTAGATATGTCTCATTGTGTCCTTATATTTAGTCAAATAAAACATTTTGGTAAGAATACTACATACGTGAAATGTGTACCGAGGGCATTGTAACAGGAAGAACATAATTTCATGTTGCCCACTGTTGGTGGGATCGTTAAATTTACTTGGTGACTCTAAGTTTGATGTCGCAGTCACAGTGGTGACTGCCAGCTGTCTCCATTGTGAAAATACATTTTTTGTTGGGGAGAGGCAGATAAGTGAAATGTTGTTGCCTTGTGGCAATGTGAATGTCCTTTACACCCAAAACTTTTATCCAGTGGTTTTTAGCATCTAATAGTTGGTCTTTGTCCCAAAAAGTTATTATTATGGATTGCAAAATGGCAATACTTCTGATTTTGTCATACCCTTCATGATTATTAGCTAGTATTCTTCTGTAAAATTTTCCTTTCTCTTTTTCTTCTGTAAAAGTTTATAATTTGTATCCTTAAAGTATTTAAATATTTTAAGGCATCTTGAAAATTTTAAAGAAATGGACTAAAGTAGGATATTTTCTGTAATTTCTATGAACATATGTCTTGGTAAACATAAATGCATATTATATGAACTCATACAAAAACATTTTAACTTATAAAAATGTAATTTTCCTTTTTTTTAAAGTAAGTTTTGTTAAAAGTAGAAAGCGGTAAAATCTAGTGTGCCCAGAGTTTCAGTTTTCTGTTCACATTAGGAATTGGATGTCTATAGAAGTGGATTACTCATTCAACCTTTCCCGAGGACCTGCTATCATCAAGGCATGATTTTGCTGTAAATCTGATGAAACTTGTGTTTTTACCTCTACTCATTAAATAAGAATTTAAAAATATGTAAAATATATATTACCTATATACACACACACACATAGGACATATGTTACACATATATAATTTATGATATATGATTTTATATATACACATGCACGTATTTCCCCAAGTGGTTGTATGGGCTAAAGGCCAATAAACATGTAATTCTCCTGCTTGGAGGTGACCATGTCACCTGCACTTATTATAATGCGTTTTTTATTCATGGAATTTAAATGAAGTGAGCAGAAAGTCCCATGGAGATCCACATGATTGAAGATAGTAGATAGTACACCCAATAGGTTGATTTTTTTTTCATTGAAAATTGATCGTTTCCCTTGAAAAAGTTTCTTTTCATAAAGTTTAAAATATAATTTTAACTAATGAAATGTAAAGATGGTTGTACCCATCCTGCGGTGTAGTGTCCTCTTTCCGTTGGACTTATGTGTCAGGATTTCTTTGAAATAACATTATAAATCATCATCTCCTTATTTGCTTATCTTGTTAATATTATTTTGCTTGATATTTTGGCATCTTCTGGTGAATTTCCTGAATGAGTTACAAGAATTTACATAGCCTAATCTAATAAGAGATATTTATAGCATATATAATAATAAAGATACACACTTAGGGACTTCTGCAGTGATATAAACTCTTGTTTAGTAAAATGCTTAGCAAATGCAGCCCATGGAGATTCTGGAGAAAGAGACACATGGCCTTAATTTCCTCTCCACAATTTATTAGCTCCGTGATTTGGTCAAGTTTTGCTTAGTTTCTCTGAATTTCAGTTTTCTCATCCATTAAGAGGGGGTGAGGATGGGGTGCCTCGGTGGCTCAGTTGTTAAGCTTCTGCCCAGGTCAGGGTCCCACGGTCCTGGGATGGAGCCCCACATCAGGCTCCCTGCTCAGTAGGAAGCCTGCTTCTCTCTCTTCCACTCCCTCTGCTTGTGCTTTCTCTCTCTATGTCAAATAAATAAATAAAATCTTTTAAAAAAAGAAAAAAAGAGGGAATGGTGATACATAACAAATATTTGACAGGCTATTAAAGGCTAGAAAACACGCATAACAAACTTTCTCAGAGTGGGTATATTAGTCAGCTTCTCCAAAGACCTAGAGCCAGGAAGATCTGTGGGGCTGGCGGGCGTGAGGTCTGCAGGGCGGGCGGGCGGAGGGACACCCGGGGGACACCGACTGCGCAGCCTGAGTCTGAGGCTGTCCGGAGCCCCAAGTCTCTCTTCCCTGGGAGACGTTAGTCTTTTCCCCTTACGATCTTCTGCTGCCTGGAGGAGGCTCGTATCTGCCGTGGAGGGCAATCTGTTTCATTCAGCATCTGTTGATTTAAGTGTTCCCTCATCTTAAAAATACTTTAATAGCAATATCTGAATCGGTGCATTTGATCAACGCTCCGGCAATGCCCTTCAGGCAAACTGACTCGTAAAATAAGCCACTGCAGCAGGTCTGCACCGAGAGGCACCTACACCTGTGGGAACCGCACAGACTTCCCCCTACAGGTCCTGAGGTTCGTCTGGAGAGGCGGATTCTCTGCTTGCTCCCGGCAGTTGCTTGGATAGTGTCGCCTCTGTGCTCTTACTGTCCACCTGACTGCTGTGTCTGAGATGCTTGCGGACGAACAGCAGCATTTAGACCCTGGTGCTGCTGCTGCTGGCTCCCAGTGTCCCCCAGCCACGGGGCAGTGACTCCTGACACTGTCCGCAAGCGGCGAACACTCATCCCTCCCCCATTCTTTGTGGCCTCCTTCGTCACCTGGACCCTAACATAACACTTATTTGCCAAGAGGTCCCAACATTGATCATGAAAGTAGCCGCTCCAAACTTCCAATTTGCCCTTGCTTGCTTTCCACTGATGCTCAAAAGAGTCCCTCAAAAAAAAAAAAAAAAAAAAAAAAAAAAAAGGACAGGGATGGCTTCATTATTTTGGATCTCCCCTGGTGCCTCAGATTCCTTTATCTGCTCTCAGACAATCCTCCCTTCACCCCCACAAAGACCAACAGACAGCATAATTCTTCCTGCGAATCCATCAGTGCGTGCAAACAACTTTAGACATGAATGATCCTAAAGTCCCTATACCCACACTTGAATTCCAGCCGAGCTCAGCTGATGCGCTTTTAAAAATAATGTTTCTGTTTATTTTACAAATGCCAGGTAAACTGAGAGATAACCACTGGTATTACAATTCACTTTAAAGACTTGATTTTTAGGGGCAAGGCAATTTGGACTGCGCTCTACACTCTTTCCTTATAGAATCCACATTTCCTCCAAACTTTATCTCATTCCACTCAGGAAACCAGCTGGGTATCTTCATTTTCCCCTCCCATCCAATGTTTTTATTATCATATTGAAGGCTTTTGATTAAATTGGCATTGTGAGAAACCTTTTCTATTTTCTTTCATGTTTTTCTTGACAAGTCTGAATCAGTAATTCTGGCTGGTATTACAGGCTTATGTTTTTGGGTACATTCATTTATCACTCAGTGAGTCACTCTGCTGTTTCCTTTCCACTTGACTCTGGAGGGCACCCACAGAAACATTACAGGAATGCAGGGTTGTGGCAGATAAATTTGTTAAGCTGAGCCTGCACTGTAGATACAGATGATCTGCCCTGCACAGCATCATCTTTGAACAATAGAAGGTAACAGCGAGGGATAGAAGTATGGGGTCAGATAGAACCACGTTCCTTCACCCCAAATATCCACCCTACCTTTAATCTGAAACTGAATATTCTCACAAAGTTATTTGTTTTTTTGTGGCCTCTGTCCTGGTCCCCTAATGGGAAGTTTTTGTATCTGGTACCTCATTGTTGTTGTTTTGTTTTGTTTATTTGCTTTTTCTATTTCCTTTATTTTAAATTCTAAGCCTCTAGGTGTTTTGTTTATAAAATGAGTTCTCAACTTCTGTTTTCTCTGGGCATTCTTAACCATTTGTGGTTTTGCTGAAAGGGAAGAAGAATTTGCAAAATATTTTTGCGTGAAAGAATCTTTTTACAACATTATGTAGAAGTATAATAAAATAAAATTAATTATTGGTGTACAATTGTGTACCATTGATCAGTGAGATTCATTCGTCTGATTATGTTTGTACAAGTCAACCACGGGGACACAGAAGTTATATGGCATTTTTGACTCATGTTTCTTGATTTAAATGGTAACAGAGGAAGGACCTGCAATCTGGAAAGTCTGAAGTTCTTCACAGGCAAAAGCAGGAACCGCTCCAGATGTTAATGGGAGCCGCATAATTCTTTTGAATCCATTTTTCTTGGAAACCTAATCTATCCTAAGCTAACCTAACAGATAAACAAAAGCATAAAAGGGAACTTCCCTAGTTAAAGCGGGAAGAGGGTAGCATGAGCCTCCTTCCAAATACTGAGATTGAAATCAGGAGCGGAAATGCCCAGTGAAAAAGATCCATCTGCTGCTTTCTCCCTTACCTACTAAAAGTGCTGGAGGGTGGTTTCTAAATCAGCTCTTAAAGTCTTTGGAAGGGTCTCAGCAGAGGTTCTCCTGTGGGTACTTTCCAGCCAATGCCTGGAGATGAGTGGGCTGTAGCAAACTCTGACCTGAACTAAGCCTGCTCCAGCCTGTGCTCCCACGAGGAGGGAGGCCATGGAGGGAGGGCTGCTTTTCTCTTTGATCTCAGTTAAAAAAAAAAAAAAAAAGTACTAGTGATTAAGTCTAGATTCCTTCTTGCTTCAGTTATTTTCCAGCACTTCATGGCTATCCAAATGCTTAAGAACAAAATTGATGGCTCTTCCTTCAAAATTGTTGACTTTTGGTTTAAAGGTTGGTAGAAGTGAGAATGTATGTTCTTCATTCTGAAGGCAGATTTTGTGTACCTGTAGGGAGTAGTATACTTTCCTCTATTTTCTCGTTCTGCATGTATTTGAATAAGGATCACTTAAAAGTTTCTTCCTATCAGTAGAAATCACTGAGCTAGAGATTGGTTGTTGAAACATTTATAGGCATATAATATCCACAAGAGTGATATGATTTTTACTTTTGTGGAATGACACAAAGGGATTCATAAAAATAGATCTGCTCAGTAGTGAGCCTCAATAATTTAAAATAAAAAAAATGTTGAGTTTCTTATCACTGGCAAAGTAATGACTCAGTAGTCACTGGTCACTGGTATCAGGGAAGAGATTGCTATGTCGAATGGGTATCTAAGCAAGATGGACCTCAAGTCCCTGCTAAATTAATGTTTGTACACAAAACACAAATAAACATGCGTACCTGGTTTATCAAAAATGGTTCAAAGCAGGAGATTTACTTTCCTGAAGTCAAAATTGTGATGATTTTGATATAGTATTTAGTTGTAAATGTGATACACTAACTGTGATTATTATAGTTATCAAATTAAATTCAAGTCTGTTGGGATGCCATTAATTATATAAACACTTAGAACTGGAATCTATATCAAATGGCAGCAAAAAAGCAGTGTCAGGTTCAGCTCCTTTCTTATAAAGCTGAAATGATGTGGAATAATCTTCATGGCCATTCGTAAATTTTGTCACACACACACATGCAGAAAAAAAATAAAAACTTTTCTTCAACAGTATTTAATAAAGAAAAAACTTAGGTGGAAAAAATCTAAATACTTAGCATTAATTCAAATTTATAAATTTTCTAGTGTACTTCATATTTAATAGATTAGCATAATATTGATTTTAATGGATATCCCATTTCTTATGGATGTAAATATACTTAAACAATAATATATCTATTTAGAATTAGTTTTGATTGATGAGGCCGGGGCACCTTCTGTTTGATTTTCCCCAGTTTTGGGTAGGTCACTTTGGTAGTTGCATTAACTCCTCCAGACCATTGGGAGACCCATTTAGAGAATTAAATTTAGTAGTGAGTACTTGAATAAATGAAAAGAATGGATGTGACTTTCAATAAAACTAATTTATAATTGGGAATTCTGAGAAAACACTTAAACCAGAATTACTGTCTTTAAATGAATTAGTATAGAACTCAGAGTTAAAAAATCTCTTAATAGACAGTTTTTAAATATTTTCTATTTTTGTTACATTTTAGTTTAAACATTTCCCCCCAAATATTTTTGAATATAGTCATTTGATTCCTTAAAAAGATTAGAGTAAAATATGCAGAAATCCCTTTAGCAATACATTTTTAAATTGGAATCATAATTAGTCATAAGGGGAAAATCATTTTGGTGGAAAATAAAATTCAGAAAAGCTACACATTAACTGCTTAAGTTTCTTTCTGCCCTTTGCAAATTCTTTCTACATGATATCACTCTCTATATATTTTTGAATGCATATTTCCAAAGAAATTACGTTTTCACTTAATATAAAATTCTAGGCAATTAGATGCAAAAGTGTAGTAAAGCAACATTAAAGTTGCCAATTTAAACACAGGAAAGCCAAATAGTCCAGGAGTTAACGTTCTGACAGCTATGTTAACTAGCACACTTGGTAATGCCCACTACAGAGGCAGACACACAGAACTATTTTCATAGTCACTGAGGAGCTCTATGTGAGACAGAGCTGAACTTACCTGTGGTGGAAAAACATCATTGCTCCTCAATAAGTTTCTGACTATCCACACCTAAATATTTTGCCTAACTGATGAAAAAATATGAATGTGTTCATGAAGATTATCTAAGATAAATGGTTCACGATGCTTCCTTTAAGCATTTTGTAGGCATGCCAGCTTGAGAGTGACACTTGATGATAGCCATTTCCAGGGATATAGAGGATTGTTTGTTTATTTAGTAATCATGTGCATCATTAACCAAAGAACTTTAACATGTAAAAAAGTTTGATAAATTACTGAAGAAACCAAACCATCCTCCAGGTTACTTCTAGCAGCAGCCTATTCAAACCAGGCAAAGCCAGAAAGAAGAGGAAATGTGGGGACGCTTGGCAATGTGCTTTTTTTTTTCCTAAGTAGAGATCCTCATATTTGTTTTTCACTTTCAAACTCTGAGTTTCCATAAAGATACAGATAACCAGACAGATCTGAGTTTAAGTCCTAATTTTCAGTAGGACAACTTGTTTCTGATCCTATTTCTTCATCTATAAGAAGGAAATAAAAGATCCTACATTATCATGTTCTAGTGAAGTGTAAAGATGATATTATTAAGTATTATGCATGGCTAGCATATGACACAGGAACAGTAACAGATTCAGAAATGAGGGGATGATCATTGTCATTATGTTTTTATTATCGCTGATATGTCACTGGGCATTTTTATAATGTGATACAGTGGGAATTCTAATATGCATATGGTTACCAAGTAGGTGGACATTTGAGACTCTGTAACATGGTCTGAAAATAAAGTCCACGCAACAATTTCCTACCCCAGCATTACTATGCAGTTTTCTCTTACTGTTAAGATATTAATTGTCCCTATTCCCTGCTTCCTCTCTCAAGTTTAGGTACCTACAAGGCACCAGACAGTGGAGAATAAAGAAAATAAACACAATACTTGATCAGTGGTGTTTACAATATAACAGGTGTGATGGAGGACATTCTTGGCTTATGTGTTTGTTTCATCCATTCAAAAGAGGACGGGGTGGAAATGAGGGTAAAGGAGTATGTGAAGAGTAAAAAAAAATAGTTCCTTCTCTGCTAATTATAATAAAACTTTAAAGGCATGAAGGCGATGGAACAGAAAATGGAGGGATTCTAAAAATCAAAAAGCTTTCCAAATTCGAAATAAAACCATCCAGAGTTATAATACAGACTGAGATAAGACAGATAAGAGACTGAGATCAGACTAGAGTTCATGCCTATTTAGCCAGTCAGTCACCTGGATTCCCCGCGTCCTGGCTGCTCTTGCAAGGCAGACCTGGGTGCTCAGGGCTGGCTTGGAGGGAGCACAGACATAGCTAGTGCCCACCACGGCCAGGCTTATTCCCGCCACACACCGTCTGTGAGTCCATTTCCATGTATTCATATGTTCAGAGATTTCTGTGTCACGGCAGAGGAAGAACGGAAGAGCTCAGGGTAGAAGGATTTTAAGGAATTACGAGGACAAAACTGAAGGGAAGCTGAACACAGAAACTGCCGTTGCCATGGTGGTCGTCCTGAACTCAGAAAAATTTGAAATTTCATTTGAGTGATTTATGAGACCAGAGGAACTGAATTTTAAATCTCTCAAAAGTTAGAGATTCTGATGAAAGACCTTACCCAAATTAAGTAGAGAAGTTAAGGCTCCTCTTTCAGCGAAGCCTGTATCAAAAGTTCACCAACAACTTGCAACCTAGATGCACATTACTTTCAGTAGTTTAAGGACCCTCAAATTATAATTTAAGGGTGGTTGTTTGCTGATAATGCCTCCAACCTGAGTGAGACAGAATCAAAGTCAGTTAATCTCAGAAATAAGATACTTCTATCATAGGCTGCCCCTTTTTCAAATCATTTCAATTTTGTAAAAGATTTTATTTATTTATTTTAGAGAGAGTGAGTGGAGCGGGAAGGGCAGAGAGAGAGAGAGACTCCCAAGAACACTCCCCACTGAGCATAGAGCCTGACATAGAGCTTGATCTCATGACCCTGAGATCATGATCTGAGCCAAAATCAAGAGTCAGAGGCTTAACTGACTGAGCCATCCAGGCAGCCCTCAAATCAGTTTCTAAATATGACATACAGCACAGAGTATAAATTGACCGAGTATATGTGAAGAGTTCTCTGTGAATGAGAACCAACAAGGACAGCTTACAAAGTGCATAAATACAGTATGTATAAAAGCATATAAATCATCAGACAGTAGAAAACATTTACTATATTTAAAGGGAAAAATATAGGTATATGTAAAGAAACATGAAAAAACATAGGTGATCTAAAATATTTGAAAGAGATTGAAAAGAACTTGTATAAGTGAAATATAAATAACTAAAAAAAGTGATGGCAAAATCTTCACTCATTAGAAATACATGAAGATGGAATTAGTGAGCTAGAAGACATCAGAAGAAATTATAGGAATACAGCAGTGGAGTTAAGAAACAGGGTGAACAGAGATGTTATGATGGACAGTGGATCAGGGTCCTTGAAGGAAAAGAGAAAGAAGGTTGACATTATCCTTGAGGAAATAATGATTGAGAGTTTTCCAGGTCTAAAGAAAGACACCAATCCTTGGTTTTGAGACTTGGAACAAACCCAAGTGTACAAATGCAAACAAATTTAGATATAGACATATCAGCATAAAACTGCAGCATACTAAAACCAGGAGAAATATTTTAATGGTTAAACAGTAAAAAGTAAGAGAGTAAAAGAAGCTCATCTAAAAGGAGAAACAGTTAAACTGGCTGTTGGTTTCTCAGCAGCAGTGGTGTTAGCTGAAACATGAGCCCAGTACAACAGCTACAGCCCTCAGACCTCTCTCTTATATTGAAGTTATTCACACACATTACAACAAAAACTAGATGGTGTTCAAGAGAAGGACACTAAAAGCATTTGTTACCAGCAGGACCTCATTACATGTAGTTTGATATTGCCAGCTTCAGGCTGAAGGAAGATTTAACCCTGATGGAAGGTCTGAGATGGAATGAGAAAGAACCACCACAAAAACAAATGGGGGTAAATATGGGGATGAAACCAAGTAGACTTTCCTTGGAAAACCAAACATTTCCTCAGGAAATAAGTAAAAATGAGCATAACGTAGAGTTAAAATATTCACTCCCACAGCATATTATCCAACTGAGACACAGAAATAAAATAAAATTCTCGTTATGGCATAATGTTGTTCAGGAGGCGTATAAAGATGTAAATTTACTGTAGATTAAGATGAATTAAGTGTATGTGATAAAACTCCTACATGAGGAATAGAAGTATAGCACACAGGGACACCTGGGTGGCTCAGTCGGTTAAGCACCTGACTCTTGATTTTGGCTCTGGTCATTATCTCAGGGTCGTGAGATCAGACTCCACATTCAGTGTGGAGTCTGCTTGAGGATTTTCTCTCTCCCTCTCCCTCTGCCCCTTCTGCTCACACTCTCTAAATAGATTAATTAGTTAATTAATTAATTAAAACTTTAAAAAAGTACAGCACATAATTCACAAGTTTTGAAAACATTCTCGAAAGAGCCCATATTATTCAATCAGGGAAGTAGGACCAGGAGAAGAGGAAGTACCATAAGCCACCTGAAATCCCAGGAGCATGGGTTTAGGCCTGATGTCTGTGGGTGGGAAACCAGGAAGGGAGGACAGTAATCACAAGCACGGCTTCACAAACACAGCTGCTCCTTGGGGTCTCTGACCTTCAGGGAGGACTTGGTCTTTCTTACCAGTCTCGGCTTGATAAAGTCAGGCCCACAAAAGACAATATTCTACTTTATCAACTCAAAATCAACTTCTGTCCTATCTGCAGAGTCCTTCACAGCAGCACCTAGACTAGCATTTGATGAGAAAACAAGAGAAGGTGCCCCCAGACCACCAAATAGCTGTGCCTTTCCTCTCCCTGATTCTCCCCCAGAGATCTGTGGGAGGCTCTCCAACCTGAATGGAAACATGTAAGAGGGAATTCTGGGGGCTGTAGTTCTACAGAGTCAGTCTGGGACATAACGAATGCATCGTAATACCCATTTTAAGAAATTATAAGAATAAAATAAAAACACTAAGGAGAAAAATACATATTAAATCAAAATGTGATCACTGTACTTCATTACGACATGTTAATGATAAAAATTATACATGCCTTAGTAGATACAATGAAATTGATCATATTTCCTATCCCCTTATGATTTTTTGAGAAGTCATTTGCCAAATAAGAAATAGAAGATAATTTCTATTCTGTAGATAAAAATCTATAGCAAGCATCACAACTATAAAACAGTGTAAGTGTTCTTGGATTTCAAGAAAAGGGAAGATGTCTGTTTTTCCTTTCATATTCAATAGTATAACTTGCTGGCTAGTATATAATAAAGTAAGGAGGGGGGGAGAAAATGTATAAGGATTCAGAAATAAGAAAATTACCCTTGCTCATGAAGCACATATTTTGTTTGTAGAAAATGCAAAAAGATTTGTATCTATTTTCTAAGAATAAACAAAGATTTTCACAAAGATGTTAAGAGAAAAAGAAAAAAAGGGGACTAACTCAAAAATTGTGAAAAATACAGAGAGAATCAATAAGAGTGAAGCAAACTTACTAGATTGTGCATTTTATAAGGCTATAATAAGTAGAACAATGAGGTTCAAGTACACAATATGAAAAATGAAGAGATCTATACATAAAATTTATATATGTATAAAATACATGGAGTTATTTCTTAAAAGCTAACTGTAGCATTTCACACAGTAGGAACAATAATTATTTAACTAATGGTGAAGGGAATACTGTGTAGCCCTGGAAAAAATAAACTTCTACTTCACCCCTTATATCTAATTCATTCCCCCAAACATCAACGTATCAATAATAGACAGAAGTACAAGAGGAAGCCAAGGGAGCTACTGTTTTTGTTTCTTTGTTTCTCTGATTTGTTTTTAATGATGGGGTAGTAAGGAAAGCCCTTTTGAGTATAGTATAAAATAATAAAAGCATAAAAGATTGATACATATTCAACCACGTGAAATGAAACATGACTATAGTGGAAAAAAATATATAAAATCTTAAAGTGACAACTGGGAGGAATCGAGACATACACAAATAAGTGCCTGATTTCCTTAATACTTTAATATATTAAAAAGAGTCTAAAAATCTAGCCAAAGAAAAACAATTCACTAGAATCGTGGGCAAAAGGTGAACACAAAGTTTTCAGACAAGGCTTTCAAATATATAAAATATATAAAAGCTTTCTCTTATTAAGAGAAGCAGGAAAATTAAGGCAAAAGTAGTTAATATATTAGATTGGCAAAAAGTGAAACAGCCATGGTAGGGTTGTGGGGAGACGGATCCCTACCCATGAGTGTATATCTTCGTAATCTCTCTGCAATTGTCTCTCTTGGACAATAGCCATCAAAACTTTAAGTGAGTAACTGTTTACCTCTGATTCTCCTGATTAGTATGGAGTCCACAAGTTTGCCCTCACGTGTGTGAAATTAGAGAGGAACAAGAATTCTGCAGTCTTATTTGATCTTCATGTAAATATAGGTGAAATTATAGATGTAAATATAGGAAATTATAAGTGATTATGATTCATGTAAATATAGGTAATTACTATGAGACATCTATTCAATGAAATATTAGACATCCCTTAAAAAGAACACAGCGGCTTTTCATACCCATATGGAGTTATCTTCCAGATATAATTTCAGTGAGAATATTGCCATTTGTGTGGGAAAAAGATATGTGTATACATGCATGCACAGACGTATGTGTAAAATTTTGTGATGATCTCTGGGGAGATACTCAGGAAAATGATTGTCCATATGGAGGGGAAGCAGGTGTTTGGGAATAGTAGCCAAGGCGGTGGGAATTGAAATTATTCTCTCCTGTTCCACCTTTTAAATCTTGCCTCACAAGTATTAGTATTCACAAAATAAATGCATTTTTTAAAAAGTTGATGCAGTGCTATTTTTTAGTTAAAAACATAATTAAAGTAAAAGTACTTCTGTAGTTATAAACTGCACATATTAGAGAGTGCTGCTGGGAAGTGTCTTAATTTTATAGGCGGTTATATTAAAGTTCTGAGAGCCTAATTGCCTACCTTCCCCACACCATCCAGATAGTGACTGAGAAAGAATTTAATCCAGCTCTCACTACTACAAAATCCAGCCTCTTCTCATATTTCATACTTCTATATACTATTCTTTTAAAATCCATATATTTGGGTCTCTGTGAAATGTGGTAATAATAGAATACAACAGAAAAGAGTTGGATATAATTGTTTTAATAAAATTTAACATGAAGCGGCGGGGCTGGTTCAGTTGATAGAGCATGGGGCCCTTGATCTCAGGGTCGTGAGTTTGAGCCCCACACTGGGCATAGAGCCACTTTAAAAAAAATTTTTTTAACATGAATCACAAAATCTGAATACAGTGCCTGCTACATGATGGTGTGCTCAGTAGATATTTGTTGAATGAATAAATGACTAAAAGAATGAATGAATGGTTCATGTTGCCTTTGAAGTGTGCAGTCCGATCTGGAATTCACTTGAGATTTATTTTTATATAGTTTCACAGGCATGTTCTCTGACATAGCAAGATTTTTTCAAATCTCCTGAAATTTGATACATATTGTATTTAATTTATGTAAATACCCCAAGTAAAAAATAGTATTTTTCTCTCACTGCCCATATCAGTTAATAACAATACATGATCTCAAATTCCAGAGTCATGATTAATTGCATCAGACACTGTACTTATAGATGCAGACACTGAGGAAAAAGGTGAATTATTTGAACTTCTTAATCCAGATCTTATTATTGGAATTGTGACTTTTTACCGTGAAGGTGTGGCGATTCCGCTTTACCTTCAGCGAGCTTCAAAGCCACAAAAGCATGTCCCAGATCCAAACGCAGCTCCAAGTGCCAAGAATATAGTTAATATACATGGGATTTCTTCCAAAAGAGCCATATGGCAATGTGAGTTGAACATCTTTTACAGCAGCAATTCCCTTCTAACCTAAGTTCTTTCCCTGAAATAGCACCTCTTTTATTTCCTGTAGTCAAACAGGCTCTACGGTCCCCACGCTTGCCAGAACCTGTGTCTGGGATGTGCATCTCCAGGAACCATACACTAAACCTAGCTTTCCGCGAGACTCCTCTGCCAAAAGCCAGCCTGACATGCCTTAAATTATATTAGATCAAAGGCCGAAAATGATACGCCATCAGAAGTAGAAAGATAAAATGTTTATCTACTGCCTGAGGCACGTGCGGTGTTTTTAAAGCACTTGAAGTTGGGAGTGAAACATTATGAAACGTCTGTGCAGTGCAGCATGGCCTCCTTCTTTGCGTTATTTGATGGATATATCCTGATGGACTGGTGGCAAATTCGAAGTGGCATATTCAGTATGTGTTTAGGATGTTTATGTGTTCCCTGATTCTTGTGGTCCTCCGTCTAATTGCAAATCAAGTTTACGTGGTGAGAGCAGGGAGCAGTGACATTCAGCACCATAAAAGCCAGTCCTGTGCTGGCACACCATCACTTTTAATGGATTTCTACATATTTGGAAAGTTTTATAATTTCTCCTTAAAAAATAAACCCATAAATGTCAGGAAGAATATTTTTCCTTCTAATGGAGTTGGCGTGCCAAGTTGACTTCGTTGTGATGTCTGTAGGTGGGCTGGGGTAAAGGCCAGGGGAATTGAAAGAATTTTCTGAAATATGTTCCATTTTTGAAAGGCCTATTTTCTTAAGTAAAAAAGAAACAAGACATTGTGCACCCAGGTTTCAAATTGGTAAATAGATAATGCTATCACCGAGAATATTTTGTTAACGGGTCTTTGATGGAAGTCACTGAAATGTATAGAAATAATCCACTACCTGCTCTCAAACGTGCACTGAGACAACAAAATCAAGAATCTGTGCTGTTGCTAAAGTTAAAATTTTCTAATGAAACTCAACTATTATACGTCCATGGTATTTTTGTCATCTTAATTTTTTTTGATTACTGTGTTAATTTTAAAAATATGTTAACCTTTGAGAATATTTTATATGTCTGTGTGCTACTTAGAAAATACATTTTAACTGTGGCAATAATATAGTATTTTCTTTTGCATGGTTTCATAGTGGAAACTAAAATTACAACTTTTAAACATAATTAGATTGATTTTTCAGGAACTAGGAAGTTACTTTGGCATGAAGTTCCCTGAAAAATTCACTTGAAAATAGTTCTCATTAACTTACATTCCAATGGAGAAAATTGAAATTAATTTATCGTTTGTTTCTAAGAACATTCAGGAATGTTCTTAGAATTTCTTAGGAATATAAACATATCCTTCAGGTTGTTTTGGAAGAACATATGTGGTGGAAAAATCCATTTTCATACAGGTCTTTAAAAAATATTTGATATCTAATTTAGAAAATAATAATGAAAACTTAAGCATTCATTCACTTAACGATAGAGGTAACTCTAAACATGTTAAGTCCTGCATTATGCACAGGGGATTAAAAAAAATAAAGAGGACATGGTTCTGCCTCATTCGATACAAATAGCATTGAGATCCTCTTCCATGAAGTTTGTTACATTGCTTGGAAGAAATAAAGCCCACTCATAATTAAATATATCAAACTTAAAAAAAGAAAGCACCACCGCTATATATTTAGTGAGTGTCTTCGGTGTGAAGCTTTCTCTGTTACCCTGTGAAGGAAGCTCTCTGTCAATAAGCTGCTTGCATTCACGTGAGGACAGGAGACAAACACTTCCCTACTTCCAGCAGCGTGCCGGACACGTGAATAAAGTGCAAAGGGACGCGGCTCATGCCTGTGTAGACGATCTAGAAAAGCTTCAGAGAAGACCCATGAATGTGGATATTGAAATTCTTGCTAAGCAAAGAAAGAGCCTGAAGAAAGGCATGGACAGGGATTAGTCTGAGAGTTTTCAATAGTTGAGAAAGGGAAGAATTTTGGTGTGGTTGGAGTCTGTTCTGTGGAAGGGAATGGCCAAGGATGAATGGAATGGGTGTGGTCAGGGGCAGACCTTGAAGGTGTCCCACCTTTGTGCTGAGAACGTTAGGCTGTATGTGGAGCTGGAAGGAGAGAGGGAACAGCCCAAGTTAGCTGGAGAAGTGACAGATTCCATTTCGGTTCGGAAGGATAATTCTGCCCTGGCGAATGAGTAGATTTCAGTAGAGTCAGTAAGACATGGATTTCAGATGTCCTTGTGCAAGATGACTTGTGATGAAGGGATTGGGGAAAAGCGATAGGGGAGCATGGATGGGTTCTTTGGCCCACTGGATATCAATGATGATGTAAGAAGAAAAGTCAGGAGGGGGTAACTCTGGGCAGTTAAAATGTGGACATTTCACTTTGATAAGATGTATCCAAATAAAACTAACCAAATGAAAATTTTAGCAAAAGAGCTACGACTCCAGAAAACTAATATTTTAAAATAACCAAAGCTAAAAGCAGAAAGTTCTTAGAATGTTGGTACTCCCTAAAGAAGCTGGTTTCAACAATTAAAAAACAAACACAACCCTCTGCATATTTAACACATTATTGGCTCAATTTAAATGATTTATCTAGCAGATACTGACATTGTCTTTGATAAATTCCCAGTTAATTTGTTTTTGGACAGCACAGCAAGGGGTTGACAAGCCTGAAGGGATAGAGGGTTGGACAGAGATGAAAACTGAGGACAAGGAAGGGCTAGAGATAGAAAGCCCTGAGGGGGCAGAGGCTCTGTCTGAGACCAGAGGGGTGCAGAGGGCGGAAGTACAGCAGAGGCTGTATCCTGGCTGTCACTACCCTCAATACAGAGCGGGGATGGGAAGGCTCCCAAAGCCATAGTCCAGAGGGGCCTCTCGAGTGGCACTGGAGAAATATCGGCAAGGTAACTGGGGACACTTGAGAGAAGTAATAAGTGATTGCCTGTAAATTACAGCTGCTATCCTAGAAACAACTCTTGACAGCTGCCAGCTAATGGTGGTTGGGAGCTGGAGTCTTCCTGGGAAATGTACTCAACCTAATTATCTCACTACAAGATACTGCGCTAGTGGGTTCCCATTGCCTGGGAAGTCCTCCAGAAGCCTTGCCAACGGTGTGATCCAGAATAGGGTGTGGGCATTTGAAGTGGGTGGTGCTTCAGTTACCTACAGAGTTCGTCTCTTGAAGAGCTCCCTGGTATCTGGATTGTGGGACTGTGAGGGACCTTCCATGAGCTGACTCGTAGCTGCAGGCAGAGGCTGACCCTTCCCTGAGGCCCTCGGGAAACAGCACCTTGGGTTTTGTCCTGAGCATAGAAGGAACGGTTTGGCATTACAGGATCCTGGGTAACTTTTTCCCTTATTCCCATCTGCACTTCTAATCCCTTTGTTTATTAACAAAGGAATAGAACGACCTTTCCTACTAGCCTCGGTCTTGCTGATAGCCCTGAAGGTGTTAAGCCTATCTGTGGGTCTCCTCTGAATTATCATCACCTTCTCCCTGTGCCTCTGATGTCACAGAGATGGTCTTCTAGAAGTATTCTATCTGAGGTGTTAACCAAATTTAAAAAGCAAAAGCAAAGGACTGGACTAGACTTTCCAGACTCTGAAATGTCAAAACTCTTTGAAATTTTAGTGAATAAAGGTTATTTAAATTTGAAATTATTTATTTGCTTTTAAATGAATTGTTGGCTAAATAATTTGGCTCTGTAATGCAGTATTGTTCTAATTCTGTGTAGCTAACCCTGTGTTTCCCTGGAATCCTACTTTTTTTTTTTTTTTATTATATTTCTTAGTTTTGTGGGGCAGGACCTGGACAGGGTCCAGCTTCAGGTAGTCCTTCAGTTGACGAGTTCTAAGATGATTACTTACTTTAGTCATATCTGACAGTTTACTTGATTCAGGCAGACTGAGCCACAAAAAGTCACATTCAAGGAATTCTTTTTTTTTAGAGATTTCTCTCTCTCTCTCTCTTTCTCAAAGGAAGGGGTGGGGGCAGGTACAGAGGGAGAGAGAGAATTTTAAGCAGATCCCATGCCCAGCACGGAGCCCAACACGGGGCTCCATCTCACGGCCCCGAGATCATGACCTGAACCAAAACCAAGTGTCAGACACGCAATCAGGTGCCGCACACACCCATGGAATTCTGAAGAACTGTTTAGTAAGACCCCCATTCCTGGTGATGATTGGCCTTGAGCACCAAGCTAAGATTTCAGAGCTGCTAGTGAACTAAATGGTCTTTAAAGGATTTTACAGCAGTTCCAGAAAGTTCAATTCAGGACTCACTCTGGTGTTGAGGAACTTCCTCAGAGTTACTCCCCAAGAATGGCACCTACGTTTCCACGGTTAGTGCTGTCTACACTGACAAATTTCTCTCTTTGAGACTCTCCGTTCTTTGGCCTCGCCCTTGCTTTTCCAAATCGGCATTGACACGCTGTGTTGTTATTCTGACATCCCTATTTCATGATATGAAATACGAATAATATTTCATATTTCATCCTCATTACTTCTTGGATCTAGCTCCTCTGACGTGATTCCTCAGCCTTCTGACCACGTTGTTCCATGTTTTATTCTGAATAAATAAAATATTAGAGCAGAGTTTTAAAATATTAAAAAGCAGAGTTTGAGTCCATTTAGCTACCCATGAAGGCTTTCTCTATTACTGTTTAACAAACCACCCCCCAGTCATAGTGGTTCTAAGGAACAAACTACTTTTTTTTTTTTTTAATTATATTTCTTAGTTTTGTGGGGCAGGACCTGGACAGGGCCCAGCTGTGTGCTTCTTCTGTTCCATATGTATTCATGGGGGCCACACAGAGGTGCATAGATGGAGGGTAGTCTTGCCTGGAGGATGCAACGTGGGTTGGGTACTAGAAGGCTGGACCCACGTGGGACTGGCAAGCACTTGACGTACACACGTGCCTTCTCTGGCATGGCAGACTCATGCTACCCTGGAAGCCAGCTCCGTGTACTCAGTGAGGATTTTCTAAGACAGCAGATGCAAACCTGATTATGAGGAGTCCTGCACGTCCCAGAAAGCAACTTCTGGGCATTCCATTGGATAAACAAGCCACTAAGGCCAGTCAGAGTCACTTCTCAAAGCAAAGAACCTGTGCCATCTCTAGTCTAACCCCCAGGTCATTTTCCTAATCTTGTTCTCATGATTTCTTCAATGAGAGTGAAATGGCAAAGGCCAGCCTCACAGGGTTGTTCATGAAATGACTTATTATGTTGTTACTTATGCTTCTTATTAGTTTGTTCCTATTGAAATTAATTTTGTTTCTGGTCCCAGTTTTAATTATTCATTATTATGAATTTGGATCCCATTCTCAAGCTGACATTATTTTACCCCCTATGAATACTTCTATTTTGTCTCAAATTTAATAAAGTTCTTTTTGATGGTATCTTTCCTGACAGTGGTCTATAAGATCGCCTGGAGGGTCTTAGAGTTCTAATTATGTCTGCCCACAAATTAGACTTTTGTCTCCACCTCCTCTTAAAAACATGTCATTTCTATTACATAGGGAGTAAATGATGGCCTTTGAACATAGTACTTTCTCTAGAATAAATTCTCTTCTTTCTAATATTAAATCTCTCTCTCACTCTACTCAGATTTGTACTAAAAAATCATCTTATCTGAGAGAACTTTTTGAGCATCTTATCCTAAATACAAGTGGCTCCTGTGCTCTGTTGGATCTTATCTTTTTATCCTGCTTTATATGTTTTTTTTGTTTTGTTTTGTTTTAATGTATCTGTCCCCATTGATACAATATGGATGTGTTCATTTATTGTACATCTTCACTAACTGAATAGAAACTTCATGACAAAAGTCAAACATGAGCTAAAACATCTTGCTAAAAAAATCTTTTTAAGATTTATTTATTGGACACAGAGGGAGAGAGGGAGAGAGGGAGAGAGAGCGCAAGTATAAGCAGGGGAGCCAGAGAGGGAGAAGCAGGCTCCTGGCTGAGCAGAGAGCCCAGTGCAGAGCTTGATCCAGAACCCGGGGATCAGGACCTGAGCCCCAAGGCAACTGTTCAGCCAATGGAGCCACCCAGGTGCCCTGCTAAAAAACCCTTTTTTAAAGGTCAATAGGTAATAAGTTAGTACTTAAAAAAATTAATTTCTTTGGATATGATGTGTATCTGAAAGAGATTTAGATGTGTCCATGTGAACCACAGACTGTATTTACTCTTTTTTCCTCTCATTTGACTGACTCTTTATCGGATTAGCCACACCTGCCCCCGCCCCAGAGTTGAAATACTTCCTTTGGGATGTGATCTCAGATACTCTCTCAGAATGGGTAGTTTGGTGGTTGCTTGCCCATCTGAGTCAGAATGTCCATTGGTGGTTGAATGTTGTAGTTCAGTCCCGTATTTGGCTAATGATGGTTCTGTCGAAGGCCGCCCTCTTCAGCGGGGTGATCCTGGTTGGGATGGCCAGGCCATGTGCAGGGTAAAGCGCTCAGTCTGCCCCGGCCAAGAGCTGAGTCGCCACTTCTGGGAACTTGTGTGGGGAAACATTTATCTGACCGGTTTCCCCACCATAATGTGGGTTTGAGTCTTTTGTTTGGATATAAACTAAACAACATAGGCAAGAAAAAAATTGAAAAAAGAAAAGGTAGAACTAGCACATTTAATCAAGACATGTTAATGGTTAGCTGTCTTTAATAACAACCCCATCAACAATTTACCTTTTCTTTTCAAATTGGTTTTTGCTCGTCTTGTAGGCAGAGCGCCTCAGCCATAAATTAAAAAGTAATGATAATTAACCACATGTTCTTTGTTATGCCAAGGGCTTTGAACGTTTCTCCCCACAGCTAGTAGACATTTCAGCCACATGTAGGATAAGGAGCTACAGGATTTCAGAATCTATTTTTAGGGAAAATGAGCAACAGAATTTTAAAGCAGAAGCGTGAAATGCGAGTGATTACAAGTCTTACTGAAGTGGCAAGTAACACGCTCCCTGTGAGTATCTGATATTTGTTTTCTCATGTGCGTTTGATCTCAGAACACCTAACAGAGCTGGGCAGAAGCTTTTTGCTGACTTGTTGCTTCAGTGCTAAAGATGAAAGAAAACAGTCTTCATGTTCACCCTGGTGTTGATTGTCCTATAAATAGGAAACTACCCAGTTAACCTTGCCTGTTGTCATACTGAGAGTTTTATTAAAAATAAACAGTGCGTGTCAGGGTAGCAGAATGTGGGATTTCTGCTTAGATGCCCACAACTCTTTCAAATACTTCATTAAAATGTGCAGGAGGACTCCTTCAGTGCTGTGAGCAAAAACATTGTTATGGAAACTGAGGTCTGTTATCATAGCTTCAGTGATTTGCAGTGATTATTTAATAAATGAGTTTATGTTTGAAAATATCCAATGTGATAATAGGAATTTACACCCCCCCATCTCATTTCTTTTAGTTTGACACATATGGAAGATGCTGTTTTGTTTTGACAGTCAGAGGAGAAGCTCTTTTTATTAAAAATCACTGAACAGTAATGAGCTTTTAGTTAATGATCTTATCAGATTCCCCCCCACATAAGGAGATCTGGTACCAAAGCATCTACGGTGTTCTACAGTCAGTAATCCAAGGGCTTGCAAGATTTCCAGCAGAAGTTTTCAGACCTCGAGGGGTCTGTCTTGGATCTTACCAGGATTTCTCACTGATATGTCTTGCCTAGATACAGAGTATCTTGGAAGAACCTGCAAAGCGTCCCAGTAAACCGAGCAGGATTTGGACCCTCCCCTTCAGGGAGGCGGACCTGAAGTTGTTACCACCTGCGTGTCACCTTCCTCAGTGGGAGAGCAGGCTTCTCAGCAAGTGAACCGGAGCAACCTTCCCATCCTCTCTCAGCAGATGAGGACTGATTTTCCTCCTCGGAGGGCACGGGATGAAATCAGAAAGACATCTGACGAGTACATGCTTTCTTGGAGAGAGGGTGGACAGCGGGACGTCAGACCTGTTGGCAAATGGGTGATGCCGCAGAGGCCATTCCGTGTCTCCAAAAGCCGCTTTTGGGGAGTAAAAACGAGAGGGCAGGTCAGAAGTACAGGAAAGACCCTCCCAACATTGAAACTCATGTGATTTTATGGATGTGGCTGTCATAGTTCCATTTAATGCCTGTTGAGGACGTTCCTACACGTGTGCTGGGGGACAGAGGCACCTGCTTTCCCTGCTTGCCCTCCTCCGTGGTCTGAGAAGCAAGAAGTAGACCTGTTCAAAGCACCGCATTGAAAAATCGATATTCAGTATTTTCTAACCAACCCTACCCACGAACAGGTCCTACACTCTTCCGGGTTAATGAAACAAAACAAAACAAAACGAGACTGCCCCTGTGGTCATCCTGCCAGGTTTAAAGTGCAGGTCCATTAATTACCTGCTTCCCAACCTCAGGCAAACGAATGATTTTAATATGCTTCAGTTTCCTCATCTGTAAAATGGGGGCAACAGGCATTGCCCACGGTGTAAGGAGCACCAGGTGTTGGAGGCAACTGATGTATGTTGAACACCGCATCCGAAACTAATGATGGACTACATGTTGGCTAATTGAATTCAAATTAAAAATATATATATATATATTATTTTCCTCTTAGGATTATGAGGGTTGTGTTAAAATGTCTACCCTAAGAAGGAATATATATGAACTATATTTCCATTTCTTCGAATGACAGAAACTGGTCCGAAGCTAACTTACCGGACAGGAGCACCCTGAGGGGACCACAGGGCTTGTCAGCCCCAGGCAAGTGTAAAGTATTTCCTCAGTGACAGTTGTCACCGTCTTGGGCTTCCACAAAGAGAATACCATGGTGTTCTTCCAGGGGCTGGAAGTCTAGGCTTGGGGGACCCTCAGAGTCAGTGCCGGGGGCAGCCTCTCTCCTTGTTAATGTGGCCTCTCCTGTGTGCGCGGGGGAAGGCCAAGGGGTTCCTCTGCTTTTGAGTTCACCAGTCCCATTATTTCAGGGTCCCATCCTTGGGACCTAATTTAACCTTAATTACCTCCCAGCTGGCTCTGTTTCCCGGTACACTCACGTTGGGAATTGGGGCTTCCACTTATGAATCTTGGTGGGACACAATTCAGTCTCTAATAGTGACATTTCAATAATAGAAAATTCGGTAAGTGCCTCTGCCTTTTCTTTACCTAATGTAATTTTTTCACAGCATGTGGTAAGCTGGATAATTTCTTCAGTTTAATTAAAAGTAGATTTATATTGAAATAAGGGATGATCAATATGGGGTTTCCAACAGGTTTCCTCTTGAACTGATAATGTCTTACCATAAGAAAGGAGTTTGATACTCTGTAATAAATTTGTCCAGACTTTGACTAATATGTGTTTTCTCTCTTCTAGGATATGACAGTCTTAATTAAATGTTTTTGTTATTCTCTGATATTACATAAAAAGATAAACTAGAAAACACAGATACATAAATAAACATGAGCAAAAATGAAGTCTTTGGGGTGTCTGGGTGGCTCAGTGAGTTAAGCCTCTGCCTTCGGCTCAGGTCATGGTCTCAGGGTCTTAGGATCGAGCCCTGCATTGGGCTCTCTGCTCAGCGGGGAGCCTGCTTCCCCACTCTCTGCCTGCCTCTGTGCCTACTTGTGATCTCTCTCTCTCTGTCAAATAAACAAATAAAATCTTTAAAAAAAAAAATGAAGTTCTTTCCTAGCACTGGCACCCAGATTAAGCTGGAGTCATTGTGCTGGTGTGGGGACCATGATACCTTTAGGGCCCATGAAGATATTTTAATTTATTTTAAAATCAAAAAGAGAAGGAAAATTTCAGTGTCAAAGAAAAAGTTTGTTTTTTTTTGTTTTGTTTTGTTTTTAAGAAAGTTTTAATATTATTCCCCCAAATGCTATTTTCAGGGGTCATAAAAATATATTCAATTTTGCCTAAAATAGAAAAAAATAATTGTTCCCCTGTTTAACAAATAATTTTTTAATATTGATAGTATTATGATGGTTGAGTCCAAGGAAGGCAGAAGTTCTAGGTCTCACCAAAGTTATAATGTGACCCTGGTTTGACATAAATCTGGAAACAGCAGTCTTAAAAAAATCTAGGAAGAAATAAAAATCTATGCAAATGTTTGAAAATATCCCAGGGGTCTACCACAATTCACTTTCTCATATTTCTGCAGTCCTTAAGGACCAACCGTGACATTTTCCTACAGGTCTTTTTGGTCCCAGGAGGCACCAAGAAGGAGGTCCCTCTGCTCTGAGATTGTTTTCCTATTATGCCTCAATTACATTTATAAAGTTGGTTCTTTCATGTCAGCCTAAATGGTTTTCAGAGTTATTAATTTTAATGTTTAATAAACCAGTTTCCATAGCAACAATCATATCACAGATGTTTTGTTAAAGCTTCTCTAAAGCATACACCTTTGTCAATATGTTATTTTGAACATTTCAAACGATAAATACTTGAAAAAGGTAACACATTTTTCAGGTTTCAAGCTCACAATTTGCATTCATAATTATATACTCTATTTAAAGAATAAAGAAAAGTATAATATTTAAGGGAAGGTTGATGAGCTAATTTCAAGAATATAATGCAGAAAAAGGTCAAAATAACTTCCCACTCCTGAAAATGAAGTGAGGTCAAAAATTTAAAAAAAAAAAATTGTAAGCATGGGAAATATATGTGTTTCTAAATGTTTATTACTTTCTTGACCATAAGTGCTACAAACAGTTACCAAAATTTTTTAAAAATCTATAGATATTTTCCTCCTGAGTGATAGTAATTTTTATTTTATGTTTAAAGAACTCCCCCCTGGCATACATGGGTCACTGACTGGGGAATTGCAGTCTTGATTTACTTTCTTTCTTTATTGTTATCTCTTATCTGATCTTGAAGTGAAGGCTTTGAAACTATCTCAAAACTTTATTTTTTTTCCAAAATTAAGATGGTAATATTTAATAGCCATATATTTTGATGACTAATTAAATGCCTTTGGCTCTGGTTTCCCTTCTTTCTTTTTTTTTTTTTTTTTTTAAGAGTTTTTAAAATTGCTTTTTTATTAAGGGAAGGTAATAATAAATGAATTTTTCTAAAAATCACTCCAGGATCTAGAAAAACAACAGCACTACATTTTAAAAATATTTTTCATCTGCTTCTTTGAAAAAACCAGAAGGTAAAACTCAGGGGCAAAAAGGTGCATTCTGATCCCAAAATAAAGCCCAGGAACGGGTCACTGAATCATCTCTTACTTTTGCTTCCTCATTTGTAGATTGGGTTAGGATTCCTGGTTTGTATCTACCAGGTCCAAGTTTGGACAAATGACCAAAATGGTGCTATGCGAGGAGATCCAGGCCTGCCCCCAGAAATGCGACATGAACAAGGACCTGCAGTCAGAAGTAGTTTTTACGGTCTGTGTGGGAAATGAGCTTTTAAGGAATTCATGGCTGGAGGACAGAGGAAGAGGTTGATGTTTCTAGTGAGGGTTTATGCACGGTTATGTGAGTTAAACATAGTTCCCCCTCTTTCCCTCCGCCGGTGAGCCAGGACAAACCATGTATTATGTCTCCCAAGGGTTGGAACCTTTAGCTCCTTCCAAATACCAGCCTGGGCTACCCTGACACCGGATGAATACTTTTCCACAACAGAAAGTCAACATCCATCTGTGTAAGGATGCATGACAAATTTCATTTAGAGCAACAGCATAAGAGTCATATTCAAATGTGAAGTAGGAGCGAGCACAAGGCTTTTATTTGTTCTTTAAGAAAAAAATTTTTTCTTCATGACTTTAAATCATGAACCATGCTGCAGGAAGAAAAATGAATTTTGGTCTGGCCTTCTGTTAGTCCTTTGGTGACTAGTGGGCTGTTAAGATTGCCCTGAAAGATTACAGACCTGCTCATTAATTTTAAATCTCAGGCCCTTGAATTTGGATATCACACACAAAGGAATTTAAAAGTTGGGAAAAAAAATGGGTCCCCTATCATCCCTGAGAAACTTAAGTCTATATAAAAGCACAATACACAAAACCTTGCATTATTTACCTGGGAGAATGTTACAGTCCATTAAATCAGCCCTTTTGGGTAACCGTAAGTTAAGGGATTGCTTTCTAGCCAATATTTGCAATATTTATAGTTGGTGAACAGAAATTTTTAAAAAGGAGTTTTTTTTTTTTTTCCTTTTTAAATTTTGTTTTACAGTTGGGCTATTCTGCGTGACCAACTGTTACACAGGTCATGATGGCGATTCGCTTCCCCAGCAAGGCCCATGGGACATCACTCATAGCTACAGGATCTGACTTCTCAGGCTGGGTTGTCCTTAGAATTAAAGATATTTGCAAGATGACAGCTGCAGTTTAGGGTACTGAGCTTAGTAAGGCCGATTGGTCCCCTCCAGGATTAGGAACCCGGGTTTATGACTTAGATTGCGCTCTTCCGTTCTGTTTCCTCAACGCAGATTTCTCTGTGAACTATGCAGACCCCTACCCCAGGTTGCTTTTTTTTGGTGGTGTTTGTTCTTGTTTTATATCCTTTGCTTTAAAAAATTAATCAGTTTAAAATATACCCTCCAAAGAGGAGTGCTCTTGGTTGGAATATTTTTGGAAGAAAAATTAAGTCTCGTTACAGGCTTATTCTAGAACATTTATCTGACTGTTGAAAAAAGAGATACAAATTAGCATATTTTATTTGGAAATCTGAGCTTGGAAAATAAGGGGAACATTCTGCTTTTCATCACTTACAGTGATATTATTGTACACATTTTTGTTCTTCGCCAGATATACCATAAGCTTCCTGACCGTATATTCCAAATTACAAATGAGAGCATGTTTTTCCAGTTTGACTTAACTCTCACTCTGATTGTTATTAAACAATTTTCTCCCTCAAAATGTTTGTTTAGGCAACAAATTTCTCCATATTTGAAAACCTAATAAAAGTTTTTATTGAAGATTCTTACTCAAAATAGACAATTGTGCTGTTGAGTAGTAGTTTCAAACCAAATAAAGGTTTTTGCTACTATTTAGAGAGAAAAAAATGGCCTGTCATGTGCATTACAAATTATCTGCCAGGTAGAAAGTGATGAGGGCATTGTTAGCATTATTTTGGAAGCTCCTAGAAGGGTCCAGAGCTGATAAAAAGTGGAAGATTCTCCATATTGACCTTTAGGAGACCATGGTGGACTCAAATTTGGGGCCTGTGTCCTTTGTATCAGAACTTGCCGTTCCAGGTGGGTTGCTGTTTGGTTTTGTGTGCCATTCCCCTTTCTCCCCGCATCCAAACTTCCTAGATGTGTTCTTGAAATCATTCAAGTTTATCTTCATTTTTTACGCTTAACCAACCAGTCACTCGATCATTAAGTAGCCACTTGGCACCTGGAGTTTACCTCGTCCTTTTGCTGTAACTTCTCTTATGGCATCAAGAATAATTTTATAAACAGATTCCGTAGCTTTTCTTCATGTTGTAATTCAGACCTTCTCTGAGGTATTCTGTCTTCATTTTTTGAACACAGATTCTCCTGGTTTTCATTCCCGATCTCTGAACACTCACTTATTTTCTCTTTTTCTCTTGCTCCTATTGCATCTCCCATCAGTGTCACTTTACACTGAATAGTTCAGTCTCTCTCTCTCTCTCTCATATCTGCAAAAGCAATGGAGTGCAGTTAGTTACAAATGTTAAACATAAGCCAGTTATTTAATCTCCTAATACTACCTGGTATGCTTGTTATTAAATCCAACTCGTTCCATATACCTTTTATTTGTTACATGTACCATCAAAGACATAAGAGCAATGAAGGCAATCTAAAAACCACAGAACCTGAATTTCTCTTACCGGGACATACAGGTGGCCCTGGGTTTGGGGCATCAGTTTCCTAGTCTCTAGAGTTTAAGCTCTGGGGCACCAATACCACAAGCCCCTTGGGGAGAGCCTGCATTTCTGTTCCCTACATTGTGTTGAAGAATACACATTGCACCTTTGCCTTTGGTTTGCTGGAGTGCATTAAACGTCAACCAGGGGCGCCTGGGTGGCTCAGTGGGTTAAGCCTCTGCCTTCGGCTCAGGTTATGATCCCGGGGTTCTGGGATCGAGCCCCACATCGGGCTCTCTGCTCTGCGGGAAGACTGCTTCCTCCTCTCTCTCTCTCTGCCTGCCTCTCTGCTTACTTGTGATCTCTGTCTGTCAAATAAATAAATAAAATCTTAAAAAAAAAAAAAGTCAACCAGCAATAAGGCACAGGAATGCTGCAGGAGAGGCTGCGCTCTCTCTTACACGGCTTTCAAATAAAATGGCACTGATTAAAATCCATATGGCCAACTTGCCAGAGCTAGAATTTGACCAGAAGCCTAGGGTTAATAGCTTTGCTCTTTGAGAGAGCTGGGAGCTATTTTCATTCCAGGCCACTCATATATTTGCATAGTACCTATCACTGAAGCCCTCGGGTACTTTGAGGACAAGAAGCAGATATTTACTTACTAAAGTTAATGTATCTTCCCATTGCTTTCTAGCCTTTGGGCACATTTTCAGGTGAGGGGGAAAAAAAAAAAAAAAATATATATATATATATATATATATATATATATATATGGCCATTTTAGTTTCTAAAATAGAAAGAAAGAGAATATATAAACCAAAGCCTAAAATACTTTAAAATTTTAATTACGGTGGTGGTTTCACTTAAAATCTCATGATGATCCTTCCACATTTATTATTCCACTATTTTAATCTACTATAATTCGACTTAGGAAAAAAAAACAAAACAAAACACACTTTAAGATCAGGAGAAATCAGCTAGTGGACAAGAGTAAATGTGTGCTAGGTTCAGCAACCCACTTAGGGACCACATGCACGTGGTAAATTATGTGAGGCCAACACAGCTGAGCACCTAACGTGTTAAGTAGAAGTCGTGATCAATAGCAATTATGGAGTGTATCCGTGACCAGGAGTCAGTTAGGATGCTTTTTCTTACAAGTAAGAGAGAAAACTCAACTCAACCTTGCTTACGCAAAATACTTTATTGACTTGTATGACTAACAGTTCAGGAGTCGATTTTGAAGTGGGGCTAATTCAAGGGCACAGAGGTCATCACTGAATACAGTTGCTCTAATTCTGCATTTATTTGTCAAGTTTCACCTGCATGAGCGATATTTTTAGACCCAGCACCTGCCTTTGGAAGGAGAGGAGCACTTCTTCGTATCCCTAACTAAAATCCCAGAATGGAGTCTTAGAGGCTCCCATCAACCTAACCTGTATGTGTGTCCAGCTCAGAACCAGTCATGAAACAGTCATGGGAGGTGCTGATTCCCAGTCCAGGTCACGTCTCCAAGTCTATGGGAACAACGTCCTCTGCAGCCCTGCACATCGCAGCCTCCTTCCGTCCCCTGGGGCAGGGGGTATGTCCTGCTTGACCTGAGCAGAGTTGTTGGTAACCCCAAACCATATGCAGATTTTCTGTTGCCACCAGAATGTTACTGATGGGGCCAGCAAAACATTAAAGTCCATTATTGACAATAATTAATGAAATTATTAACATTTTTAGCTCTTTGGGTCTCAACTGGTTGTCATTGCTGCTTCATAAAAACTGAAAAAGTTGCATGTTGTTTTGAGCACTTACTGCAAACTGAATCTTACGTTAAGTAATTTAGTGATATTTTCTATTTTCTTTCTCAGAGCAATCTGTTGAAGTTATTATTATTCCTTGTTATAGCTGAGGAAACAGAAACACACAAAAAAACTTGAGTAATGTGTACAAGGTCATGTAGATAATGAGAGGAAAAATGAGTTTGGACAGGAGTCTGGCTCCAGAAACTGGATCCATGCTTATGAAGAGAAAATAAAGGATGTTGAAAATATAGGTTCAAATCTAGTTTCCACTGCATAATAGATACACTTCTTTAAATCGTCCACCTGGGTTTTGGATGTTTCCTCCCATACCTAATGTCTAAATACTTAAAATCATTGTTCCTGGCATGGCAGGCACCTTCAGAGCTTTGTGATTCAACTTCCTTCATAGTGCTTCTATTTCCTTCCCTGGCTTTGCAGGGAGGATGTGTTGGTGACTCTAGGGAGTTTTGGTTAAGCCAGTCGACTTCTGCTTCCAGTGCCCTTTCCTGGAATCCTTTATCGTCTTTCTCTGTTTAGCCAGCCTCAGGGTCTGTGCAATCTTCTAATGAGGGGGCTTCTTTGATGCTGAATCTTCAGTAGATTATATATCACCTATTATTCAACAAAAATTTGTGCTGACCCTCTATTTCACCTCTTTGCTTGGTCAGGCCCAGCTGTCCCAGCTATAGTAGTGGGGCCAAAGGAGAGAGACCCCAACACATTGTTTCTCTAGACCCAGTCCCCTTGAAGGCATGAGAATGGGAGTCTGCCTTTTCCTAATACCTGGTTCTCTCCAGGGAGCGATTTCAATATGTGGAACAGGAGAGACAATGTAAATATGTAGTCACATGACTAAATATTGCCTACACGGACTCAATTAGATTCGGAGGGAGAACAGAAGCCTAGAACTATCCAAATGCATTGGCTCATGCCATTGTCCCCAGCACCAGCTTCTCCCAAATTTCTTTGCTGACCCTGCTTGAAGGTGGAAGGAGCTATCTCCTCTAGATCTGTCCCAAATGTCTACTCACTTTATTTGCATGTAGTTATGATAGCATTAAGATGGCAAAAGGCCCCAGTTTACATCAGCTGAATAATCTGCTCTACCAGGTCAAGATTTAACTGGATTCTTGGTTCACCTGACTTTTTGTGGTTTAAGATGTTCTGTTTGTACTGATTACCGTTAATGATGTGCACTCTTCTGAGGTGCCTGGTTGGCTCAGTCAGTTGAGCACCTAACTCTTGATTTCAGCTCAGGTCTTGATCTCAGGGTCATGAGCTCAAGCCCTGTGTTGGGCTCCACACTGAGCATGAAGCCTACGTTAAAACATAATACTGATCATGTACACTCCTCCAGTATAATAAATATCCTGTCTGATGAATGATGGCCACTCAACATTATATGTTTGTTGACAGAATACCAAGGTAAAAGATGGATAAATATATGCAAAATGCAACATAAAAAATAAATAGCATCAGCATGAGGAGTTGGGATTGCATTTATAAGGCAAGTGATGATGAAGCATTTTGCATTGACATTTGCTACTTATAGACCCTCAGAACATGCCAGTGGACAAGACAGAAATTGCTCTTTCATCTATGTTCTTGGTTCAAGCATATGATACTGCTGATCTTTTGTAGTTTTTGACATTTTCATTTGTTTCAACTAATGGCAGGAGAAGTTGGTTATCTAAATAGCAGAGTGCAAAATGCAGTGACACAAGAAGAGTAAAGCACTGCGAAGAATATTCTAAGTTTTCCCAGTGGCTTCTTAACTTCAAGTGATTTAATTAAATTGGGCTCCGTTTCACAAGGAACTAGGGACTAAGGCAAGATCCATAGCAGGGAGTTCTATGTGTTTTTGTGTATATTGTTAAACTCAAGAATTTGAACTGGAACTTAGTGAAAATGTAGCCCCCCCTCTCATGTCAGGTTTAAGAAAATAAAGAATTCATTTGTTAAATTTAAGGCATGGGGTTCCTAAGCTATTTAGCACATAAATAATTGAAAATATATGTATTACCTATTGGTATTTCCCACATTCGACTTTTTGTTCAATCTAAATTTGACAATGCAATGCTGATACGTATCACAATAAAGCAGAGTTGCATTTTTCATTTTGTTTTGTTTTCACAGACAAGTTTCCTCTTGGGCCCAAATCTTTATATTGTGAAGGCTATTCGGTAGCAGGTAAGAAAAATGTTTGAACTGAATCAAGTTTTCCATCAAGTTTTGAAAATATACCTTTTGGATAACCTCCTAACTGTTTGATAAAACAACTTTGCCTAGTGGAGCTTTATTTTCTCTTCTAAAAGTTGAGGATATTATTTTGGAATTCCTTCAGAGGAATAAGTTGGAAAAATGCAAATAAGGAAATTATCATTCTAGACTAAAAAGGGAAGACAATATGTTATCAACTTTGGGTTTTCTTCTAAATAAAAATATATTTCCTGTTTCATTTGCTAATTATAAATGGCCCTCTAATAAGTCAAGCCTCCCTTCATCTTTTCTTGCCATCTTTCAAATGATGATAATTCCAGAACGATTGCCACTTTGTTGCTCAGTGAAAGCAAATTCATGAAGGCAACAATTATTCAGAGATAAGTTTTCTTCCTAACTCTCACATTTATTCATAGCCTTTGTTCCTAATTTGTATTTGCATCTGAAAATTGATAAAGTTACCATTTTGGAAATAATTAGCTGTGACTTTTTGTTTTAGGAAGCACAGATGAGGAGGCACTTCTCCACAGAGCCTTTTCTACATTCTTTTAACAACCAAATAATTCCCAATTTTCTGGTGTGTAAATTCAGTGTGATCAGTACAAATAAACAAACTGACAAGATTTGGGCAGTTGAAACCCATTGTTTTACAATGTCTTTGTTTAAAATCTTTTCTAATTCATCCTCAAAAATGGCCTTCCTAGTAATTAGTTACCTTTAATGTCTTCATTTTCATTTAAATGTTCAATGATCAGGATAATTAGAATTAATTTGGCATTGTCATTTTATGGAAATGGGGCTTCTGCCACTTACCATGAGCATCCTGCAGGCAGTGTTACTAGAGAAATCCGTGACTCTGTCTCACACACTGGGTTATCCTCTTTGGTTAAAGTGGTACCAGTAGGACCTGGCCTGAGTCCAATTTAAATGTATGCCATTTTTCGATAAAGGATTGCAGGCAATTAAGGGGGAGACTTGCCTGTTGTGGATGGCATTCTGTGTGTGTAATTTAGTTCTCCATAAATAACACAAGAAATTTCTGTCTCCATTTGTCTGGGAGTTTTATAGGCTAAGATTGATCCTACAGTTAGAAGGAAAGGAAATCTCCCTTTGATGTAAAATAAAAAAAAAAAAAGCCAACCTTGACCTTTCAAAAAAACCGTCCACGGAATATAGGAAAACCAGGTTCAAAAAGCTTTGTACCCCAAAACCTGTGAAGAGTGTGCCAGTGAATTTTAGAACTAGGAGAGACCGTTGGCATTACCTGTGTGGTAATGTCTTCTCCCGCCACAAAAACAAAACAAAACATTTTTTTGTCATCTGCATTCATTGGCTGCTATACCTCTGCCTCAACAATGGCATTAGGGTTTCTGTTAGACCTTAGTCCTCTTCCTCACTCCTGGAAATGATAAGGTAATTGACTTACTGATAACAAATCTGGGGTGATAAAAAATGAGCACATTTAAATGTTCAAATGCTTTATTATTTAAGGCTGGAAGGAGTGGCCAGGGGAGTTCAAGGCAAAGACTAATGACCTATTTTTTTAACTAGCTTCCAGAGTTAACAATTATTTTTGCTGCATTCTTTGGGCTCTAAGAGTAACGAAGGCTGGTCCACTTCTACGGGGAGTGGATATAAACCTCATGGCTTGTGCATTGAAGGATTTATGGACATGTTTTAAAACTTCGATAAAGTGCGGAAAAGCTTTGCGTCTCTGTAATCAGAGGAAGAGTAGACTTTCAAATTCCCGAGGGATGTGGTTGGTAGTGAAGCCTCAGTACAGTCCAAGTGAAATAAGAGAGGTCGGACCTGCGTTGGAGAAGCCTGGTGAGAAAAACCTTTGGTAATGATCTGTGCTGTTCCAGGGCTGCTAGTAATGGCTTGTGAGAGCCAATTATGCACAGGTTTTCTCAGTTCTGACTCACCGGGTGTCACATTGATAGCTTGAAGATGACCATAATGGGGTATTTACATGACAGAAAGTGACAGACACTACAAATAAGGGCTTTCCCCCCACCCTGTTGCTGGGCATTGACCAGACATGGGTATCAGTGAACCAACTTGGAAGCTACTTTTGGGAGAACAGCACTGTTTCAAAAATGGTTCTGTGTTGTGAGCTGTGTGGTACAACACGCCTTCTCTTCTGAAAAATCTTTAGTAAAGTTTACAGAGTTCACTATTGCTTTTGGACGAGTGCCTTTTTAGGGGGTGACCCAAAGGAGTCCTGAGTTAACACTGCCTAGTGTGGGATTAGCACACATTGAACTGAACCCAATGAAGAAGAAATCATAAGAGAGGAAATCCTCATAATTAGGAATCATAGGGAGACTCTGGACATAAAATAGAGTTTGAGGAAGTTTATTTAAGTCTTCAGAGGAGGGAGGTCCTACTTGACATCTTGGTTACACAACCACATGTTAATTTATTGTTCACTATGTAATTTACATATATTATCATATGTTAAGTGGGCTATTAATGAAGTATTGAATATTGAAATACTGAAATTAATATTAATGAAATATTGAAATAATGAATGAAAATATTGAAGTATTTTGTACAGAACGGGAAAAAGCACTTAAGTTTTCTGATTTTTAGATTCTTCCTCTCTGGAAATTAGCTTAAAGTATCTTACCGTGATGTTGATTAAAGATTAAAGATTGAAAAAGAGAAAAAGAGATCAGCATTAGCCATGGCTTTGTGAATGTTGCTCGGTGGTGGAAGGTTAATTCCAGGCTTACGAAAGCTGGTGTTGCCACATGCAGGTGCTGTGGGGGATGAGAGAGGACCTGTGCTCCAAGAAGTCTAGGCTCAGTATGTGGGGAAAAAGGCAAAAAGGCAAAAACCATAGTCTTTGGGTTTCAGAGGGAGGAATGGGACTGGTTTTCCTTAAAGCCCTGCGTCTGCCTCAAGTATGTTCTTGCCTGCAAGGTGACCTATGAAATGGGGTAAGAAATTGTTTTTCACATTTGTACAATAATAATAAGATTTTCACCTAAGTGAGGATATGAGTAGAAAGGGGAAATTTTAATATATCACAGCATAGTCCATTTTGGAACCTTTCAGAATATGAAGGAAATTCTTTTGGAACTACATGGGTTACATTTTATGTCATGTGTGGACTGGAATAAAAGTGTGAATGCGTTTAAAATTGATATTTTAACTGAAGAATGTGTTAATTCCTAGTCTTTTTGAGTGTAGGTCTTCCTTAAGTGAGGGTCAGGCTTTGTTGGAATTTGTTGATGTTTTTCATTAGTATTTATTTTTAATATTTGTGTAAGTATCCCAGTGTTTGACATTTTTTTTTTTCCCCGAAAGGACAACCTGTGTGTTTTCTTCAACATTCTTTAAGTCAGAAGCAAAGAAGCTTTATAATTATTTTAGCTCATTTATCATTGGCAGAAGTTTGTCAGTTTATTTTTTTTACTCATAAAATAGTGCATACAGTTTTTGAAAACACAGACCTATGTGAAGAAGAAAGAAAAAATCACACACCTGCCGCCGTCACACAATGGCAGCTGATATTTTGGCATATTGCTTGTATTTCTCATCCATCTTCAGTGTAGGCAGACAGGTGAGTGAATGAATGGATAGCAAAAGGGTAGAGTGATAGACAGCACCTGATTTATAATGGTCCCACTTTGAATTTTTTCAACTTTACTATAGTGCAAAAGAGATAGGCATTCCGTAGAAACTCTGCTTAGAAGTTTGAATTTGGATCTTTTCCTGGGCTAGTGATATGTGGTCCAATCCTCTCTGGTGATGTGGACCAGGGACAGCACAGCTCCCTGCCAGTGGCAATGCAGTCGGGAGTGTCAGAAGGTCAAGAACACTTCTGTCCCCATACAGCCATTCTGTCTGTTACTTTCAGTGCAACGTTCAGTGCACTACATGAGATAGTCAACATTTTATTATTATATAGGTTCTGTGCAAGATGACTTTGCCCAACCACAGGGTAACATAAGTGTTCTGAGCACATAGGCTAAGCTGTGATGTTCGGTGGGTTAGGTGTATTAAGTACATTTTTAATTTATATTTTCAACTTACAACAGATTTATTAGGATGTAACCCCATCATAAGTCGAGGAAGATCTGTATATAGAACATATGTGTATACATAGAGATGATGGACTAAGACTGCTGCTAATTCTGTATATTTGATTTTGTATCCTCCTCAACTCAAAATTAGACCGGTCTTCCCTTATTTACATTTAATTTTTATTTCAATCATTTATCTGACATAATCCTGTCATAATAAAAATTTAGGAGCTTTTAGGATTATTTTATAAGATTGGTTACCAATTGCAGAATTTCTCAGTGAACCAAGATGCCCTTCAACAGACGAATGGATAAGGAAGGTGTGGTCCATATACACTACGGAGTATTATGCCTCCATCAGAAAGGATGAATACCCAACTTTTGTAGCAACATGGACAGGACTCGAAGAGATTATGCTGAGTGAAATACATCAAGCAGAGAGAGTCAATTATCATATGGTTTCACTTACTTGTGGACGTAATAAATAGCATGGAGGACAAGGGGAGATGGAGAGGAGAAGGGAGTTGAGGGAAATTGGAAGGGGAGGTGAACCATGAGAGACTGTGGACTCTGAAAAACAATCTGAGGGTTTTGGAAGGGGTAGGGGGTGGGAGGTTGGGGGAACCAGATGGTGGGTATTGGAGAGGGCACAGATCGTATGGAGCACTGGGTGTGGTGAAAAAACAATGAATACTGTTATGCTGAAAAAAATTAATTAATTTAAAACAAAGAATTTCTCAGTGAAAAGATACTTACAGACTTCAAAGGAATTTAATACAGTACTGTTCTACTCTTAAATATACATTCATCAGTTGATTATTTTATTATTAGAAATGAACTTATCATGCCAAGTCTTTTTTAAAGATTTCTTTCTTTATTTATTTAAGAGAGAAAAAGAGTGCATGTGAGTGGGGAGAAGGGCAAAGGGAGAGGGAAAGAATCTTGAGCAGACACCCCAGTGAGCATGGAGCCCAATGTGGGCTCTCAGGACCCTGAGAATATGACCTGAGCTGAAATCAAGAGTCAGATGCTAAACTGACTGAGCTAACCAGGCATCCCTTCACAATAAAGTTTAAAAGAATCATAGTGGGTGCCTGGGTGGCTCAGTTTGGCTGTCTGCCTTCGGCTCAGGTCATGATCCCAGGGTCCTAGGGTCAAGTCCCATGTTAGGCTCTGCACTCAGGGGGTAGTCTGTTTCTTCTCTCTCTCTTTCCCTCTGCCTTTCAGCCTGCTCATGTGCACTCTCTCCCTTCTCTCTCTCTCTCTCAAATAAATAAATATTTTTTAAAAATTAAAAGAACCGTAGTGTCTGCCTTGACTATTGATTGAAATAATGTATTAATTAACATAATTCAATATAATAATAACACAAAATAATTGAGTACAGTTATTGTCTTTATCAATATTACCATATTAATATCACCATTATTATCATGGATTTCAAACCATCACTGAAGTGTTTGAAAAATCGTTGTATAAAATTATATTCATGGTAATGTATGAAGATGCCTTCATCTTCATACAAGTACTTCCAGGACACTGCTTTTTATGTTATTATTTTATTTTTTTAAAAGATTTTATTTATGTGAGGGAGAGAGAATGAGAGAGGGAGAGAGAGCAGGGGGGTGGGGCAGTCAGACAGAGCAGCAGACTCCCTGCTGAAGAGGAAGCCTGATTTGGACTCCATTCTGGGACTCCAGGATCATGAACTGAGCCAAGGGCAATCGCTTAACTGAGCCACTGAGGCACCCTGCTTTTTTTTTTTTTTTTTAATCATTTAAAAAACATTTTTTTTCATTACAAGCAATGTTCTCTTTATTCCCCATCCCCTACTTCCTTCATCTTCCCCCCCACCTCCTGAGATTGATTTTTAGATCACAACCAGAAAGCACTAGGTATATTTCCTTTTCAGAAATCTCGCTCTTAGTTTTACTTTATGGTAGAATTACTGATGAGATTTTAATTTTCAAGTATTCCTGAAATTTATGACTATCCAAAATCAAGAAGACAGTTAGTATGTACCTTATGGTCAGTAGCAAACATTTAGAACCAAACTACTTTACTTATTTTATTTGTTTTATTTTTTTAAATTAATTAGTTAATAAATTAATTTGGTTTTTTTGAGACAGAGAGAACACATGTGCATGAGTGTGGGAAGGGGCCTGAAGGAGAGGGAGAATCTGAAGCAGGCTCCATGGCCATCTAAGACCCCCCATGCAGGGCTCAATCTGACAACCTTGAGATCATGACCTAAGCCAAAATCAAAGTTGGACCTTTAAACAAGTGAGCTACGCAGGTGCCCCAGAAACAACTAGTTTACGATCTGAGAACTAATTTTCACATACCTGGCAGTCGTAGGTGAGGCTAACCTGAGTTGATTTACCAGTTTAATACTATTTACAAGAGCCTGCCATTTTAGTCTTCCTTCTCAGTGTTGACTGCACCTCAGGCAGGCAGGACGATGAGTGTGGCAATGTAGAGCATCACAACTAGTCATGGTACCCACAGGATGGAGCCCACGTGACAGATGAGCCATGATGGCAAATTGAGACTCCCGACAGGGATGTGGCTGGCTCAGCTGGTTGGGCAGCCGACTCTTGATTTCGGCTTGGGTTATGATCTCAGGGTCGGTCAGGAGATAGAGACCTGAGTCTGGCTCTGTGCTCGGCGGGGAGTCGGCTTGAGATTCTCTCTCTCTCCCTCTCTCTCTCAAATAAATAAATAAAATTTAAAACAAACAAACAAACAAACAAAAAACAAAACCCAGGACTCTCCAGATCATCTCATAAGGTCTTCTGTTATTGCACCAACACATTCTTTACAACAGCCAACTTTCCTGTTAGGAATCACTGATTTGGGCATTTTTTTTTTTCCTTACCTAATAAATTGAATGCGTAAATGAAGAAATACAAAAATGATTCAATGAATTTTATGAATTCGATTATATTTTCTATGGACAGTGATCTATTATTAATAGTGGTCTTACAGCATATTAACGCATAAAAAAAATAAAAGCCTATTCATTTGTACCAACAGCAAGCACAAAGTCATTGTGTTTGCATACTCAATGAATGTGTATGAATTTGTTTTTTAAAAAAATAAATTTTCTTTATTTTGAAAATATGAAAGCCCCAGTTTGTTCTTAAAAGGAATGAACAAATAAACCTTTGTTCTACTCTTGACAGTAGTAGGGGAGGAGTATTAAAAGTAGTACATTGTTTTTGGGGCTGGAATTAGAGAAGTACCTACTGGACATACTATCTTTCAGGTATCTACAGATACCACGTACTGTGAGATAGGCATATTAGGTCTAAGATGGATTACCTCAGTTTCTGATTCAGAAACCGCCATTGTATAAAGTGTGCAAAACCAGATGTTTTCCACAAATAAAATATTTGAATGATTCTTCTGCTGGGGAAATGATTATCTTATAGTAACGGATTAAAATAAGTTATTTTACTTCCATAAAATATTTTCACATTTCTAAAATTTCCACAGTATAAAATGAATGTTGAGCTAAATAAGCACTAAGGTTATTTTCAAATTGTAAATGTCTATGAATTTCAGAATGTTTATCAATTACTTATTCACAATGGTGAAAGCATCTTTCAGTACAATGTGCTGTTTATGACTTCTGGCATTCTGATCAAAATTCCTGAGATATTTGCACCGTTGTTAACAAAGATGTTAATGAAACTTATCATATAAAGTATCACCCAATACTTTCACATTAGCTAGTGTTTCTTAATATCAGTTATGCAGCCTTTACCAGATATAAGTTTGTCACTTTATAACAGAGGAGTTCTATTTTAAAATTATGATTGAAGTATATCTATCAGCCTATAAAAATTATGTTAAATATTCTATGCACACTATGTTTAACATGTAAAGTTGCTCAGTAGATGTTGATATCAGATGAACAATGAGTGGATGTAATATGAAAAAAATATATAAATACACATACAACCATATTTTTTTCCTTCTTACCTAGCCAAGCTTAATTGGTTTGTGAATTTGCGAATTTTTGTTTTTGAGTACCAGCTTTTGCTCTTTTTAGTACCAAGTTTACTTACCTGACCGATATAAATTTTGTATATATTCGTAGAAAATTTTATTAAGAGAATGGTTTGTCTTAAAACTCATCTATGTAGACTGCAGAAAATACAAATCTTTATGACTATCTTTCTAACAAGAGTCAAGAATAAATTGGACAGATTCTTTCTCTGATCACGAAGTACAGACAGACTGATTTCCATGAAGGTCAGAAGAGATTCACAGGCAGCAAGGACATCCTTTTTCAGGTATCAGTGAGATAATTGACAGAGATGTGGAACCTAAGGTCTGGTAAAAATAGAAACATTTAAATCCATACTTTAGTCATTTCCTCTCCCTGATTTATGTTTTCTTGGTTGTTTGTAGGCACAGCCAACAGGCAAAGTAGAAGAGATAGCACGTGTGTGGCTGAGGCTGATTGTATACAATCAGAGTGATTATGTGGAAATCAATCAGAATTTTCTTCTTAGAATATGCTTGTTCTGACATAATGAGTGACATTCAAGCTAATTTTTATTCATTGCCTTCTTTCACAGAAATTTTTATTTCCCTTGGTATCATTCTGTGTCCTTCTTGTTTTCTGGCATTTCCTGAGAAAGGGAAACAGTTCCATACATTTTAGTTTTAATCTTAAAGTTATTTACGAATGTATTCAGAAACAATGCAGCTTCCTGTATTAGTTTTTTTTCATCAACTGGGTACCACCAATTCTATAGACAGGTATGAGGTTGGTAAAATGTGGGGATATAAGAGAGGCAACACTAGTATCCACATGTGAAAGATGGTGAATCAACTCATTACCCTAAGCTTATTTTATGGTTTGGGAGACATTTTATTTCGTTTCAAATGTTGTGACTTGAAGTGGGAAGAATTCAGAGATGATACTGGTGACCCAGACCTCATCATTCATACCTTCCTCCTAAGTGAGGGTGGAACTTGTAGTTTACTTCTAGTAAGTAGAATATGCCAAAAGTGATGGACTATAGACTATGTCAATGTTATATTCTATCAACATTCTATGTCGATGTTATATTATAAGGTCAAGAAATTCTGAAGAAGTAATTAAACTCCCTAATCAGTTGACTTTAATTTGAACAAGAGGGAGACTTTCCTGGGTGAACCTAATCTAATCTTTAAAAGACGTCAGAGGCCATTTAAGTGTAACAGATAGGAAGCAACAAGGACTGTCTCTTCTGCTAGCCCCGGAGAGTCAGGCCATTATGCATTCCAAAGCTGAAAGGAATGGATTGTGCCGTGAACAGGGTGAGTTCATCATTATCCCAGCCTTGGTCAGTGACTTGATTTTGGTCTGTGAAGTGAGATCTGAGTTGAAGTTCCAGTCAACTTGTAGGTGGACTTGTGACTCATATATCTTGTTTAAAACTTCTAAGATTGTAACAATTGGTAAAGAAATAGAGAATTAGAGCGCCTGGGTGGCTCAGTGGGTTAAGCCGCTGCCTTCGGCTCAGGTCATGATCTCAGGGTCCTGGGATCGAGTCCCACATCGGGCTCTCTGCTCGGCAGGGGGCCTGCTTCCCTTCCTCTCTATCTGCCTGCTTGTCTGCCTACCTGTGATCTCTGTCTGTCAAATAAATAAATAAAATCTTTAAAAAAAAAAAAAAAGAAATAGAGAATTAATATATACTTTAAAACATTTCTTATTCCTGGGAATGGATTACTTCACTCACTCATTCATTCATTCATTCATTCACATATTCATATAGAAATTGACATTACCAACTGGATATTAGACAAAGCATAATCCCTCCTTAAGGAGCTCTGTGTATGCATGCAAGCAGGAGGGAGAGAGAGAAAGAGAGCACTTACAGGAGAGAAAGGAGAAGATTAGAGAGAGGAGAAGAGGACAGAAAGAGAATTGCAGTACAAAGAAATACTCATCAATGCAAGATTACCATAAATGAGATAGATGACTGTATTCAACTATTTATTTCTTTATTGAAAGTTCTTTGTATTTCAAGTTCTATTTAATAATTGCCAACACCATGCAAGGTCTATTTCTAGGAATGAATATGTGGGAAGGATTAGTAAGAGTGAGATTTGGAAAGGAGAAGTCATGATTGGTGGTGGCTTGCTTTAGCCAAAGGTTGCTGCCATAATGTCTTCTGTACCACATGCTCTCTTGGAACTTTGACAGTCTCCCATCAAGAGGTAGAGCTCAATTGCCATCATCTTCAGTATGGGCAAGTTTGTGGCTTTCTTGCAAACAGTTGACTATGAGTTTAGATCATGAAAGGTGATGGATTGTCTGCTGTGGTCACTAGAATACTTGCTCTTGGAGGCCTTTATTCATCATATAAGCACTCTGACTATCATGAGGCTACTGTTTTGAAGAAGTACAAACTAGTCCAGGTGGACAGGCCCTGAGATTATATCATGACATAAAGGTTCTCCATCAGCCCTTTCCTGCTCCCTTCTGCCTACCTTACCTGATTCCAGCTACCACTGAAACGTGTCACATTAAAGACTTTGAGCTGTAACCACCAAGCCAAGATCCTTTCCAGTTCTCAAAGGCCCCTGAGGTATAATAAAATTATTGTTTGTTTTAAATCACTAAGTTTTAGGGTTATTTGGTTATGTAACAATAGATAACCCAAAAAGGGCTGTTCCTGTTCACACTAAAAATTATGAAGGATAATGAACTATATAAGCATGTAACTTGCTCTACCTATAGTGACGTCTGACTGTGTCACAGTTGCTGTGATTATATAAAAGAGCCATTGCTGATTGCAGTCTATTGCTTTTTTTGATACCTAGCTGAACTAACGTCCTAGCTTTGATATAGTGCTAGGGACAAGGAAGATAGCTGAAAAATATGAGTTTCTTTCTGTCCTTAGCTTTTATTTTCTTTCTTTCTTTTTTTTTTTTTTTAAGATTTTATTTATTTATTTGACAGAGATTACAAGTAGGCAGGGAAGATAGGCAGAGAGAGAGAGGAGGAAGCAGGATCCCTGCTGAGCAGAAAGCCAATGTGGGGCTCAATCCCAGGACCCTGGGACCATGACCAGAGCCAAAGACAGAGGTCCAACCCACTGAGCCACCCAGGCACCCCTGTTTTTAGCTTTTCTTAAAGCACAAACCATTTTATTCTCTTCATGATTAACTTTGTACAAAAACAAAGAAAAGCAAAAAAAATCAGAGTGTATTTGAAGGCATAAAAATTCTTAGATGCAGAGGTTAAGTGACTATTACGGATGTTATTTCCTTCACATGACACTAATTGCATTTTATTATCTCAGAAATGTAAGCTTTTAACAAAGAGGGACTTTTCATTGGAATATGTCAATTTATAGGAAGAGGAAATTATCATTTGCTGTTTTTGAAGGCTATAATCTCTTCAGATATTATTGGTCCATAATAAAAGCAATAGAAAATATAGTGCTATATATTTATTATTTATATAATTTTAACTTCCACAGTCAAAGATAGTGGGCGATATTACAAATGTCAATATATTATCTAACTTTATTTATCTTTTAATGTCAATATATTATCTAACTTTATTTATCTTTTATTTTTAAGATTTTATGTATTTATTTGACAGAGAGAGACACAGAAAGAGAGGGAACACAAGCAGGGGGAGTGGAAGAGGGAGAAGCAGGCTTCCCACTGAGCAGTGAGCCTGATGTGGGGCTGGATCCCAGGACCCTGGGATCATGATCTGAGCTGAAGGCAGATGCTTAATGAGTGAGCCACCCAGGCATCCCTAACTTTATATTTAGAAGGAATTTATATTTTATATACTCTTAATTCATTGTTTTATCTGTCAATAAGGAAATTGAATTTCAAGATAAAAACCAGATAGAAGTCTCAATTAACCTAAAATTTCCATGGCACATTTCTCTTTCCACATTATGGTTATTTGTCTATTTTGATTTTCTTTTCTTTCTTTCTATTTTTTTTCCCTTTAAACATTGATTGATTGATTGATTGATTGGGAGAGTGTGTGTGTGAGTGGGAGGGATAGCCAGAGGGAAAGAGAAAATCAGTGGGAGGGATAGCCAGAGGGAAAGAGAAAATCTCAAGCAGACTTCCCACTGAGTGTGCAGGGACAACTTGGGTTTTAGTCTCACCACCCAGAGATCATGACCTGAGCTGAAATCAAGAGTTGGACCCTCAACAGACTGAGACACACGGGGAACCTTCTAGTTTGATTTTCTATTTAGATATCTTGACATTACCCCTGACTCTTTTCACTAATGTGTTTTTTAATTCTTTCTACCAAACTGCTCTTTATTTTTCTGTTGCATAATTTGTAACCTGAGTGTATGAGTCTTAAATTCATATCTTTTTAAGACCCAGGTAACTTATTTTATATTTGTCTTACAGATTTCTCAGAGGCAATAAATAGAAGTTAAGAAAGAGAAGGAAGAAGTGTATCTTTAATCAGTTAGAATTCCACTGGTCATAGGAAATCTTTACAGTCAAAACCCACTGGCTAAGGGACAAGTCAGCTTAGGCAGTTGATTATATCTAAGATGTTGTCACAAGAAGTATAAAGGAAAAATAATATATGGACGGTACATGGAAAGTATAACTTATAGTAAATATTTGAAGACATAGTAAATATTTGAAGACATAATATAAGGAAATTCAATTTTGAAAACATGTTATACAATTCTAATAAATGTTATGCATATGAATATTTTGCCACTATTCAAATATATTTGATTATACACACATACACATACACACACACAAACACACACACACACGCGCGCGCGTGCACATACATTTAATTCTCTTTATCTATCTTTCCCACCCCTCCACCCATCTCCCATTTGACAACCACCATGTTTTCTCTGTTTTTAAGATTCTGGTTTTTGTTTTTGTTTTTGTTTTTTTTAGATTCCACATATAAGTGAAATCATTTACCCTTTTCTGATTTATTTTGCTTAGCATGATACCCTCTAGGTCCATTCATGTTGTTGAAAATACAAGATCTCATTCTTTTTTTAGGGCTGAGTACTATTCCGGTGTGTATCTATTCCACCACTGTTCACCTGTTGTTGGACACATGGATTTCTTCTGTATCTTGGCTATTGTAAATAATGCTGCAATAAACAGAGGTGCATATATATCCTTTCAAATTAATGTTTTTATTTTCCTCAGGTAAATACCCAGTAGTAGAATTACCAGATCATATGTTTTTTTCTTTTTTCTTTTCTTTTCTTTCCTTTTTTTTTTTTTTTCTTTTCGAGGAACTGCCATAGTTTTTACAGAAGCTACCCTGTTTACGTTTCCACCAACAGTGGTGAGAGTTCCCTTTTTCCACATCCTTGCCTATACTTATCATCTTCAACATTAGGCGTTCTGACTGGTATGAGGTGATATCTCATGGTGCTATTGATTTGCATTTCCCTAATAATAGTAGTGATGTTGACCATCTTTTCATGTGTCTTGTGGACATCTGTATGTCTTCTTTGAAAAAATATCTATTTAGGTTTTTGCCCATTTTTTAAATCAGATTGGTTTTTTGGTGTTGGGTTGTATGAGTTCTTTATACATTTTGGATATTAATCCCTTATTGGATGTATCATTTGCAAATGTCTTCTTCCATTCACTGGGTTTTGTTTTTGGTTTTGGTTTTGGTCGATGGTTTCCTTTGCTGTGCAAAAGCTTTATTTTGATGTATTATTTTCATAAAAATGGACCAATAATTTATTTTTGCTTTTGTTTCCTTTGTCTGAGGAGACATATCCATAAATATGTTGCTAAGGGTGATGTCTAAGAGATTACTGCCTGTGTTTTCTTTGAGGAGTTTTATGATTTCAGGTCTCACACTTAAGTCTTTTTTTTTTTTTTTTTTTTAAAGATTCTATTTATTTATTTGACAGAGAGAAATCACAAGTAGACAGACAGGCAGGCAGAGAGAGAGAGAGAGGGAAGCAGACAGGCAAGAAGAGAGAGAGAGAGAGAGAGGGAAGCAGGCCCCCCGCGGAGGAGAAAGCCCGATGTGGGACTCAATCCCAGGACTCTGAGATCATGACCTGAGCCGAAGGCAGCAGCTTAACCCACTGAGCCACCCAGGCGCCCTAAGTCTTTAATTAATATGGTAATCCTACATTTAAATTCACCAAGTTGCCCATTTTTGCCTAGCATTCTGACTGTGTAATATGGTCAAACACTGTGAGGAATACTGGAGATGGGAATGCAGAGAATACATGTTTAGCCTGAAAGAGGAATTCTGTTTTACCTCAAAATACAGAAGCATCTCGTTCCCAGATGACTGTCTTCTCAAATATCCGTACCCCACTTCCCACCAATATCCCCTAACATCCTTGTCTTAGATCTGGTGCGTGATTTCTGATTCTTTCTTCAGATACTTACCAAGACTACTTTAGATAGTCAGAATTGTCTGAAATGTAATCTAAGAAAAAGAGTATTGAAGACATAACCTCTACCCCCAACTCTGTTTGATATTAGTTTTGACCATCTTTGAAATTCTTGGAGATGTTGAGTATTATAAACATTAAATGACACTAATTGTGAAAATTATTTTGTAAACTGGTAAGTGCTACTGTGATATTTGTTATTTTTTATGAATTCGTTCTTTCCTCTAAATTTACTTTAAATGTTACAAAGAGAATTTTAAGCTAATTTTTTTGCACTGATATAAAAACAAAATTATGCTTCAAAGAATTTTTTAAAACCCTCAAAATAATTTAGTTTTTCTGTCTTTCATTAGCGTCACGTGATAGACATTTAATGATCTTCATGCAAAGAGTACATTTTAGAAATTAAATTTTGCTTTCCCCTTCAATATGGTAGGGTGAATTCTTTAAATAAAAATGAAGAGTGAAATGTTTTCATCAAGCTTTAAAGTAAACAGACACCATTCTAGAATCTGCAGTGGCATAGGGACCATTAGGTAGAGATTTTGGTAACCACCCAATAATATTTTTAAATCGATAGGAAATGTAAGTTTGTGTAACTTTTTGTTTCCTCTAAAAGAAAACCTTTACACTTCTTGGTCTATTTTTAAAAATTATTTTTGCAAACTAAACTATACTAAAATGCAAAACACTTCACAACCCATTTGTGTACCCTTAGGGTTGTTACCATGTGGATTCCTCTTCTAGCATGACAGGGTCTTTTGGTCTTGTTACTTTCCATTTCGATCCCACTGAGGTTAGCCAAAGTTCACTCGCCTTGTCAGTTAAGTTTCTAAACCAGATGAATTATATTTTCTATAATTGAGCTAACCACAGTTAATTGCCTAATAGATTATGCCTACACTAACTGAAAAAAGAATTAATTGCTTGGAAAAGAATGCATTACATATTTTAGTCACATCTACACAGTCATGCTAGAACACAGTGACAAATAAAGGCATTTAATGATGACCAAAGCCAATGGTGACCGTGGAGGCAATTCTCACATTAGGTGTGTGCTAAAATCTTTTACCTTTCTGTGGGAGTTTTCTGGATATGGATGTAAGATAAAAGGTTATAAATTGAACTTGCTGAAAGTGAATGAATTATGTACTATTGTTTTTTCCTCCATTACATAAGAAAATAATTTTAGGTGACATTTGGCAAAGGTTTAGGTACAACTTAAGAAAATATCATTTGTAAAAGGTTACATTTTTTTTAATTGGAAGTTTTTACTATTAAGAATTTGGTTTGATTTTCAAAAATATATGTCCTTGTAAAGGTATAAAACTGGGTCTAATATTTTTCTAAATTTTCTTTGAAAACTTACATGTAGCATAAAAACAATTTGGCATTTACTACATTTTTACTAGATGTCTATGTACATGAAGGGGTACCAATACCACATTATATTATGCCCATATAATTCCAATGAATCCCAAATTTCATTACCTGGATATAAGTTGTATATTTAAAGAGAAAGACCTGTGGCACTGAATGTATCATCCCTTTCTGTTACACTTCAGCAAATTTGCAACAATAAATGGAAAGTTAAAAATACAGTAAGAATTTAGCTAATCTATTGAAGTATAATTGATAATCAGGTCACTCTCGGAAAATCTCGATGACTGCACTCTAGAATAAATATGAGCTTTCTGATGCCCAGAAGTTGTTTCAACCATTAAATCATTTGGTCAGATGCTTTTTAAAGTCTACAACCTTAGATGAAGAATTCAATGTCCAATGTTTTAGGAAAGGCCAGAGAAAATCAAATCTGTTTGCTATTCTAAAGAATTTCGGAGATATTTGATAAACAAGGGAAACACAATAAGCATGTTGATGAATAGGTTTCTATTTATAATTTGAATGTGAAAGAGTCTGCTTATCAGGCACAACACTTCTAAGAACGAAAACTCAGGAAGACGAACCTCACTGGTCACCTCCAGGGTTTCTTCTTTTTCTCAGTTTTTTACTCATCGACCTTCCTCTTCCCACCAATCATAAATTGACTTGCACTGATAATGACTATGTAAGTATTTCTTATGTGTATTAAAACTAAGCAAGATGGCGCCTGGGTGGCTCAGTGGGTTAAGCATCTGCCTTCGGCTCAGGTCATGATCCCAGGGTCCTGGGGTCGAGGCCCGCATTGGGCTCTCTGCTCAGCGGGAAGGCTGCTTCCTCCTCCCTCCCTCTCTGCCTACTTGTGATCTCTCTGTCAAATAAATAAATAACATTAAAAAAAAAAAAAAAACTAAACAAGAAAAAAATTGATGTTGGTTAAAAGGAGCAAAGGGGGACTTAAAATTTATGTATACACTCTCATTATCCCTAGTCCTCCCTCTGTTCCTTTTTGAACTTGGAAGTTGGAATGCTTCTGAAATGTTGTTTTCTCTGAACTCACCAAGCCTGTAGACATGGTTACGGCCAAGTGAGTGCAACAACTAAATCTCTGAAGGGACAGTCAAGAGAGAAGCTAGAAAGACGGACTTGCCTTCGTTCCTGGCGGTTCTGATCACTTTCCCCTCCACAGCCCTTTGTCTTGTCCATAAGCCTCTAGCTGCGCCTGGAGAGCTGGGGCCTTGGCACTGTGCTCATCCCACGCTGCGGTCTACAGATCCTCACGAGTTTCTCTCGTCGTCCTTAGGTCTTTATTCAAATGTTGCCTTCTCCGTAAAACCAACCTGCCACCTATTTTGTTGTTGTTGTTGTTCAAGTAATCTCCGTGCCCAGTGTGTGCCTCAGACTCACTACCCAGAGATCAGGAGTCACTCGCTCTACTGACTGAGCCAGTCATGTGCCCCCTTGCCACCTATCTTCAATGACACTTCCACAAACACACATCCTGTCTCCTGTCCCTGATCTGTTTATCTCTCAGCATGGATCCCAGCCTCACAAGTTTTGCTCGATTATTTTGCTTATTGCCTGTGCCCCCAGGTACAGCGGCTACTCCATGACAACAGGGATGTCTGCTTATTTTGTCCACTGCTCTACTGGCAGAGCCTAAATTAGACCTGTCATACAGTAGATGTTCCATAAATACTGGTTAGATGCATGACTGCGTGCAGGGAATCAGCCAAGCTGTTTACTTTACTCTGGTCTCTGAGAAGATTCGGAGGTGCAAGGAAATACTCCATTCTGGAAAATGTAATGAGACAAAGCACTAAGCTCTACTGTAGTAGATAGAGATGAACTCTACCTTAGTACATAGAGATGGACAGTTGTGTATCATAACTTGGGTCATGATAAAGGCTTGATCATATGGAATGCGAAAACAAAAGCCCTAGTACCAGATCTCTGGTGAAAGAACTCATCATTTTCCTACCTGAAGGATTGGTTGTCCCCAACTCCTGCTGAGCCCACCCACTAGGGGTACGCCTCCGTGGCAGAGCCTAGAGGAATGGAGGTAAGAGAGGGCAGCATCTCTCTTGTCCTCTCTCCCACTAAGACTTCTCCCCCACCCTTCATTCTCTTGCCGTAGTCGTAGTGCCCTCCGGTGTGGCCCACCGCTCACCAGATCATGGGCAACCACCCAGAGTGGGTAGGGTCTGCTTCCAGCTCATGCTGTCTGTACTCACGCTCTCCCAAATCCCCAGTGAGTCTGAGCTGCTGCAGTGCTCTGAGCCAAGTATGCTTGTCCCAACCCCACAACTAAATGCTGCTGCCTTTTTTTTTTTTTTTCTGCCTAGAAAAGCCACCTCCTGCCTCATTTCCTTCTGAATTCTGATTTCACATATAAAGTTCAAGTATTTTTTTCTTTTGTGAAATCCCCAATATATCCCGCACTCTTTCAAGATGCATTGCTCTCTCATTGATTTTATTTATTTATTCGAGAGAGAGAGTGTGGGTGAAGGGAGAAGCAGAGCGGGGAGGTGAGGGGGACAAGCACACTCAACACTGAGCAGTGAGCCCAGTGCATGGCTCGGTCTCAGGACCCTGAGATCATGACCTGAGCCCAAACCAAGAGTCTGATGTCCAACTAACTATGCCCCTCCCTATTGATTCTTACATTTTTAAGATATTTTCATTTCAATTACTGGTTCACAGGTCTGGTTCCCACTTTAGGCTGTGATGAACGTGAAGGCAGGAAGCATGTTTTGTTTTCTTTGTTTAGCTGAACCTAGTAACAGCCCATATAGTTTAATAAATGATTAGTACTAGTAAGTCCAAATGGTCAGAACTGATAAAGCTTCTCTTGAAAAATCGGAATTAAGACATCAGGTATCAAATGGTAAAATTTCTGGAAAACTTCTTTTGCTTAAAATCACATAAAGAGTCATCTCCTTTTCTACTTGTGTTTGCCAGGAGAAAGGCTAACTGGGGAGATTATCCAGAGGAAAGAAGAGAGTCAGTGTTTTGGAGAAGGGGGAATAAAAAGTATTTTAGTAGAACAAGTAGAAGTAGCATACAGGTACAAAAAAAAAAAAAAATGTGGTGCCTGTGACAAAATGGGTAGAATGTTCCTGAAAGATCTGAGTGATGTGCTTCAAGAGCCTGTCACTGGAGGGAGAGACCAGTTGTTGGAGTCTTTAAAACTCACAATCAAACCTCTCTAGTGTGATGCAATGCCCGTGATTGCTAATTGAGGCTACATTTGCTCAAGGTGATTGTATAATTACACCCAAGTTCAGGTTCCTGATTCAGTGTAGTCATCAGGCACTCACTGACAGCCTGGAAGGGTCGAGGAGGCGGACGGTGCCGCAGAACATCTCACAGACGAAAGAGCGTAGCTTTTCACTTGATTCAGGCTTTAAGCGTTCGCCTGAATACTCAAAACACCATCCATTTTTGGAAAGGGATTAATGAAGACATTTATTTCAAAAAATATTTTTTGGTTCCCTCTCATCTGAGACCGAGTTTTCCCTGTCCTCTGACAGCTCGTCAATGGGGAGGCGTTCATCCCTGCTTTTTCTATCGCCTGTCTGTCTGCTTAATGTGAATGCAGTGCGGAGAAGGAGGAAACACATTTAGGGCTGATTAGTGTAAAAATACCCTTTGATGAGCAGTTTAATGCAAGATAACTCTGAATTTTCAAATTCAATATATTGGATTTTCCGAATACCACGTTTTTCTTATTTGTGGAAGGACTTTTCTCCTACAGGTCCGCTTTGGAACATCCAGCTCCCTTGGAAGATATGGGTTTATCTGAATAAACTGGCTCTAATCCCAAACGAATATTTGTACAAATCTGCTCTCAGCATTGATATTAATTTATTAGACAATTAGAATATGGCAAGTGTAGTGAAGGTTGTAACTTGCCTCACATTTTTTTTAATTGTTTCCATTCACACTTCTCCTCATATACAAAATTCCTAAAGTCTATAGGGATATCTTAGTACATATTTATGCAGATCACTTTTTTATTTATGGAAAGGGATCGTTCGTTCCCCCAGGTGGTTGTAAAACTGCAATTTCACTTTGACATGATACAAATTGGTTTAGAGAAAACAAATTATTCTAAAGTCTTTAGAAACGAAATGATGCTGTTGGAGCATAGTAACAAGATAAATAAATCTAGTAGATGGTGATTTTTATCTTTCCAGCACTAGATGGGCTTGTCCTGGATCATGCCTCTGAATTCAGGTCACTGATTTTTATTTAGAGATGATTTTTGACTTGTATAAAGAAATGGAAACCGAGAGCTACCATAAAATAAGAATCAGTTTACAATCTTTTGAAATGTGTATTTACACAGACCATGAAATAAAAAAAAAATACTTTGTTCAAGAAAAGTTGTCTTTTTGATGCTTCTTTGAATGGCAGACCAAAAATAAAATTTTTAGGAGTGAATAAATATTTTTTGTGACTCAGCCTTCTTCCTAGCCTGATATAAAAACAGGGAATATAGGAACATAGGAAAATACCCTGAGCTTAGGAACTTCCTTCATTTTTTAAAGTAAAATTTTATTGAAAGCTAAAATATACACAGAAAACAGCATAATTCATAAACCATCAAATTTCTATGGACTGTAAGTAAACATAGCCATGTAACTAGGATGCCAATAAAAGTAAGATAATAAGAGAATATTACTGTATCCCTCTCATGCCCCATCCCAAAGATGATGATTATTCTGCCTTCTAATACAATGGATTAGTTTAACCTCTTCTTTGGAAGTTGACTCTTTCATGCAAATATTAACATTTCCATTTTACAAGGTCTTACATGTGCATTTTATTCTCCTAGTTCTCAGTCATTGGCCAAGATGTTTAGCATGGAATCAAAGAAAATCAAATGCTTCCAATTGGTTTTAACATGACAGTGTTCTTCACTATTATCAAAAGTGCCCTGGAAATGGACAATGTCACTCAGGTTATGCTTGGATGGCAGCCAAATCATTGACTCCACCTTTTTTTTTTCCTCACACTATTTTGGTCCAACATTAAATTTAATGAAGAAGAAGCTTACAACATGGCCCCCTAACTTGTAATAAAGAAAATAGAATATAGAGATGGGTAACAGGTCTTAGAGATCAGAAGAAGAGGAAAACTATTCAAATTTACATGTGGTTAGAGAATGTTATGTAACGATGTATTGATAAATTCAGTGAGTTGAGACATGACATTTATCTTTAACAATGAGTATCCTATTCTTTATAAGCATGTCCCATAGTTTAAAGTGCTTACTGAGTTCCTATTGGTAGGGAACTATTTCAGGAGAATATAATGGTCCTTTATCACTTCACCCAAGCTCTTAGTAAACAAAACAAAACAAAACAAATCAAAAACAAAACAAAAAACCTAGGCAGGAAATTTTTTACTTTTGTTACAAAATCAATTTAATTTCCAATTGAATCAAACAAGAGGTTTGTCAGTGTGTGTGTGTGTGTGTATTCCAATACTCCAATCCCTCTTCTTTATGCTGTTTCTCCTTGTTCTTCATAGTGCATGATTGATGAATTTAAATAATTTCTGATTTTTTATTGAGTTAGAATAACCTGAGAAGGAAAATGGCTTCTAACTTACAGCTACCAAGTTCTTACGGTAAATGCTGTACACATATATTCTCAGTCCACACAGAAACTCAGCAAGGCCAATGTTATGTCCCTGTTACAATTGGGGAAATTGGAGTTTTATGAAGATACATATTTGTTCACTGCCATAGTACCATGACTGTCAAAGAATTGAAATGCAAAGCCATTTGGCTCTAATCTTTATTGAAAGATGCTTTCACATAAGGCTAAGTATTAGTATTACATATGATATGTTGGTTGATGAAATTTTATCTCTTCTTAAACAAAATATAGTTTTAGTGTTTGTGGGTTCGTGTCTTGGTATCTTTGGTTATCCTCCTAAGAGAGTCTGCATCAGGTAGTTAGTTGGTCTCAGAGTGTGGTCCTGGGTCAGTAACATCGGTATCATCTATGATCTTGTTGGAAACGCAAGTTTTTGAGTTCCACCTTGAACCTCTGAATTTCTGAGGATGGGACTCAGAGAAGATGTTCTAAGTTTTAAAAAGTGCTTGAGATGATTCTTGTGGTTTGAGAACCACAGACCTATTTCTTAAAAACATGAAGTATAGAGACAAACTGTGTACATTTCTATCCTGGGTCTGAAAAAAATCCTAGTGATGTGAAATGGAGCAACTTAGCTCCATTTTCTGGGTCTCAGTTTCTTCATTTATGAAATGCAAATAATAATAGTCCCTGTATCATAGGGTTTCTTTGAGCTACTGTAAAATACATGAAAAAATGCCGGGCTCATAGCAAGGACAATGTAAATTGTTAGAAAGAAATACATACTTTTTTTATAATGTAAGCTAAACAATTAGTATCAAGAACATCCACTAAATAGCTCAATAGTTTTAATAATTTATTTTAATAATGAAGTCCAATAAATGTTGAGTTATTGGATAGAAATAAACATTCTTTTTATAATTTGTTTCATCATTTTAAAAATATATGAAACAGAAAAGGAAAGGCGATGGAAATCTCATATAAATATGATGCAGTAAATTGCACAATGTTTTATGAAGATGATTTCATACAGAATTCAAAGTAGATGCAATTAGTCCTACAAATTAGAAATCGCAAATGATGATTTAACAAACACATGATTTAACAAACAAATCAAAGAAGAGAAAGTATTTCAGATGAATTTAAATCTCTCCATGCAGATTTAATCTGGTGATAAGGAATTCTCAAGAGAAAGCACGGAGTGTTAGTCTTCGTTCCAAAAAGTAGGGCAGCATAGACATTGGAATTATCAGGGAAGACAATAGAATCCACACGCATGCGTCTCAGTGTATGAGGCGCGCGTTTAATGCTGTTTCTCTTTCATATACGATGCGGGTTTCAGTGAGAGTCGCCTTGTGTGGCTGCACCTGTGGGTGAGCAATCGTAATATCTGTGATGGCAAGTTGGCAGGGAGGCCAAGGCCAGGATCTGAGTGAAGAGCAGCTGATGGTGTATAAATGCCAAAGCCATCATCATACACTTTTTTGGGGTATATTTAAGTATTTTCGTGTTCACAGCATGAAGTGAGGGCATCAGCTGAAAAAATCTTTCCATTCTTCTCGTCCATATGCACCAATTAAACACACCTCATTAGACGGAAGTGTGTATGTCGAAGCATGGTCGGTGGAGAAGGGAAGGGAAAAACCCCACAGACACAAATTTGTATTTTCTTCATCGGTCCCAAAGGAAATACCAAAATAAAATGGCAGTCCAATTTTGAACAGTGTTCCATAGGAGAAAAAGTGCTTTCCCATGCACTCTCTGAAACAGTTCTTACCGTATTAATGTTTTCCCCCAATCCCCGCTACGGAAGCAAAGTCTTAGAAAATTTCAGTGACATGATGGGATCACGCAGCTAATAAATGACCTCGGTCATTGATTAGGGGATGAGACACCTCCTTCTGTTTTGTTCCAGAACCTTTGTTCTTCTCCTGTGTCCCAGCCCTTTTAAGCACTTCATTTACTTCCCATTGGCATTTATATCCTAATAAAGAAGACCCAAAGGGTGATTGCAGTTCAGAAATGCCTATTTTGTGATTATATCACTAAACAAAGAGGGTAAAAATCCACACCATAGATAGAAGTGATTTTATCCTCATACTTTCTTTCTGGTCAGGAACCCATATATCTATGTCCAGGCAGGTTTATGTTTGAAAAGAGCTAAGGGTTCTCTGCTGGACAGAAAGAGCTCACCCACGGGCTCCGCAGGGATGGTTTCCCCTCAGGGCCTGTTGCACAACATGTCTCCAAGGGAAGCCAACCACACAGGACCTCAACTCTCAGCCCGTAGGAGGTGGGTGAAACCTGATGTTAGAAAACCCTCACCCAGACGTTTTAGGAACACGAAAGCTGACGCCCCTCCTCTTGCTCTCTGTCCTTTGTATGGCCATATGGCTTGATGCTGCTTGTGACCTCTGGGGGCAGTTTGGTGCTTAGTTACATTCCCTTGGAGGGACTACACGTGATGGCCAGTGCTGTGGACCGAATGTTTGCGTCTCCTCACAATTCATATGCCCAAGTCCTACTGTAACGGGAGGAGGGGCCTTGGGGAGACGATGAGGTTTAGAGTAGGTTATGAAGCTGGAGCCCCCTTGACGGGACTTGTACTCTCATAAGAAGGAACGTGAGAGAGATTCTCTCTCTCTTTCAGCCTTGTGAGGACACAGCTGAAAGGCTTCCATCTGCATGCAGGAGGGGGCTCGCCTCAGGAATGCAGAAAACCATCACCTTGATCTTGGACTTGCCAGCTTCCAGGGATATGAAAAATAATGCTTTGTTGTTTAAACTATGCCATCTGTGACCTTTCTGGACGGGGGCCCCAGCGGACTAAGACAGGGAGATATGACATTCTCACGTCCAGGACATTCTTCCGGGACTCCAATGCCAGCTCAGCTTCTTTCATAGCATTAGAAGGGTCTGTAAACGCAGTTGAATGTATGGAGAGAGGCTGTTGCAGATAATGAGAAAAAGGGAGCAGAGATAAGGTGCGAGAAAAACTACATTTTTTTTTTTAAAGGTTTTATTTATTTATTTGACAGAGAGAAATCACAAGCAGGCAGAGAGGCAGGCAGAGAGAGAAGAGGAAGCAGGCTCCCTGCTGAGCAGAGAGCCCGATGCGGGCCTCGATCCCAGGACCCTGAGATCATGACCTGAGCCGAAGGCAGCGGCTTAACCCACTGAGCCACCCAGGCGCCCAAAACTACATCTTTTAATTAAAAAATGGTAATATCCATTCCTATAGCGTACTCTTGTTCCACTCGACTCAAGCTGAATTATTTTGTTTCTGTAAATAACTGCATCCTTATAGAATCCTTATGTCTTCAAGACTAACCCCTGCATGGGGATAGGAGGAGGGTCGTTCCTAACTGAAGCGCATGGGGGTTCGGGGGAGGAGGACTGCCACCACCCACTCACTGTGCTGTCACACCTGACCTGTCAGTAGTCCTAGCTGTTCCATAACATTTCCAATCAGAGAACTTAGACATTTTGTTCTAGAAGTTTCTTTCTAGCCAAGTTCTGCTTTTGATATTTACATAAATTTTCTTCGTTAACTTTAGCTACATGTGGTTTCCATTTTTATAGTAACAGCTTTGCACTAACACCTTTATGGCCAAAGCACAAAGTCACCGGGTTTGATCAGAAAGTTGAGTCTTCATTCTGATGCTAATGGAATCCAGTTCTTTTCTTAGTAATCACTTAATCCTTTTGATGGTGAGGGGTGGGTCTAGAAGAACTTTAAAGAAACGCCAATCAGATTTTGCTTTACCTGAAGCAGGTTTGGCAGCATAATAGGTGTATATTAAATTCAAGGTGCATCCTGGAGTTTTACAATATTCACAGCACAATATTAAAGAACAGCAGATGACCTCCAAAAATTTTCATTGTCTGGTGTGTACAGATCAAGATGTTACAATCACAGTAACCCAGATATCTCTTTTTTAGTGCACTAGTAGGAATTTTTAGTTTGATGCAGATTTCATATAGATTCCAGTCAAATAAATATTGTAGAACTAAGTATAATAGTATGCCTAATGTATTAGCCGTTACAAACAGCTGATCTTGATTTAGCTCTGTGCTAAGAAATTTACAGGCATGATCTCATTTGTCACACAGATATGTGAGGTCAGCATTTTTATTTTCCTTAGTTTGCATAAGGCTCAGATAAGTTTAGTGATTTTACTGGAATTACACAGCCAAGGCAGCCCAGAGTTTAACGTTAGACCCAGATTCTGTGCAACTTACCTAAAATACACGTTCTTAGCTACTGCCTTCCTCACTTACTTGCTAATCTGAACTTTGGGAATCCTATAAAGAGTTACAGTTCCTTAAATCAGTTTGAAGCATTCACATTATGAGTTTCTGGGATTGCACGTTCTTTTGTGTATGACAGATTGAATCATGGAGCTTAAAATCAAATTTACAGGGTGACCCTTGAATGATAGAGTTTTGAACTGTGTAGGTCCACTTATATGTGGATTTTTTTTCAATAAATACAGCAGAGTACCATAAACATATTTCCCTTATGGTTTTCTTTTTCTTTTCTTTTTTTTTTTTTTTTTAAGATTTTATTTATTTATTTGACAGACAGAGATCACAAGTAGGCAGGGAAGCAGGCAGAGAGAGAGGAGGAAGCAGGCTCCCTGCAGAGCAGAGAGCCTGATTCGGGGCTTGATCTCAGGACCCTGGGATCATGACCCGAGCTGAAGGCAGCGGCTTAACCTACTGAGCCACCCAGGCACTCCCCCACCCTGACCTTATGGTTTCCTTAATGGTATTTTCTTTTCTCTAGCTTCTTTTATTGTGAAAATATAGTATAAAATACTATAACAAACAAAGTGTGTGTTATTTGAAAATTTGTATTATTAGTAAGGTTTCAGGTCAACCACAGGTTGTGAGTAGCTCAATTTGGGGGGAACCAAAAGTTATTTGTGAATTTTCAAATATGCAGGGGGCTCGTGTTCCCTAACCCCTGAGTTGTTCCACAACGTGGGTGAACCTGGAGTATGTAATTCAGCAATCCCAATTCTGGACGGTGAGTAAACAATCTGTTTGCGTAGAGATGTTAGAAATTAAATGACGGGAAGTACCCACAAGTATTAGGTCAATGCCTGCACAAAGCCTGGACAAAAAACTGATTTTCATTGTTTTCTTTTATGCTTATATCTTACGGGGAAAGGTAAAGACTGGCTACTAGTCATTTCAGCTGAAAACTAAACAAAAGATAAAAAGTGCACACATGTGGCTCTTACTTACTTTCATCCAATTCAGGTCATAGTGATGTGATCCGTTTGTGTGTAACCACAAACATAACTGGTCTAAATGGAGTTCGCAGTGTTCCCTGGAATCCAGACCCCCTTCTCCACTGTCTGATCTCCTTCGTGGTTCTTCCAGTCGGCTGCGATGAGAACTTGGAAATGATATTTCCCTGTTGTTTTGTTTTGTTTTGTTTTTTCCTTCTGCATCATTGTTTTTCATTTTGTTGCCAAACTGTGTTTTCTCCAGAACGTCTTATCATCCGACCCATCCAGAATCTGCTCACTGACCTCCCCGCCTCTTTGTCTTGCGTAGCAGCTCGAAGGATGCTCGCTCCGCTGTGCTTTCATTTCCCTGTTCATTTCTCACCATCAGCGCGAGGTCAGTCTCTGCTGCGGCCTCCGTCCGCAGACCCCCGCGGATCCCACCGACCTCGAGAACCTCGTCTTCCCCCCTCACCCCAGCCCTCGCCTGTTCCCCCAGCTCCTCCCTGTCGGTAACCCGCCCTCTGGGCCATCAGCCACCCACGCTCCGGGGCACACCTGGTACCTCGTTAACACCCGAAAATTCTGCAGCGCGACTAGGAAAGATCAATACCTGCAGCCAGTAAATCTCATCCTCTCTCGCCCTTCTAGTCCCCAGTGCCTTCCGCGCAGCTTCAAACTTTGTTGTTGTTGTTGTTTGTTTTTCTTAAATTCCTGCTGCTGCATCTTTCCTTGGGAGCCAGGCCCTTAATTTGTCCCATTTCTTCTCCGTGTTCTTCCGAACGTTTCTCCCACACCCCCGACGCCGCCCCTTTCTTTTTCAGCCACTCTGTCAATCGCTTGACAATTACACAACCCGGCCTCAGCGCCCCTGGGTTCAGGGTGTTGGCGCAAACCTCGTGATGGAAGGGGCTGGGCCCATGGTGGGGGCACCAGACCGTGGTGTCCAGCGTCAGCTGGCCTCCTCATGGTTCTGCCTTAGCTGTGGAATCAAACCCAGCATCCTTCGGCTTGTTCTAAGTCATGCTCATTTCTCTAGTCTCTTCTGCGGCAGTGTTTGTGCGCACATCTTGTTTTCTAGCCACATGAAAAGGCTTTCATCTCCCAGACAAACCGTTTCGTCTCTGCATTCTCGCCTGCAACTCCCTTCTTCACTTTGTTCACCTGCCAGGACTTCTGTCTCCCTTCAGCCCTCCAGCCAGCATCCTCCTCTGTGCCGTCTTAACCGGACAGAGAGTCTGTCTCAGAGCGCTGGTAATTTCAGATGCATATTCACTTGTAGATTGGGGCTACCTCGCATGAGAATATCTAAATTTTAGAGGACTAAGCATTATGGGGATGATGCACGGAAGACAGGCACCAGAGCACTTAAGGTATCGTGCGTATTCAGTAAATGAACAGATATTTGGGGGACGTTGTAATAGAGACTGAGTATCTGCGGTGTTTTGAAATGCACTAAGTCTTATGGAAATGATGCAAACTTGCTAAATGCAAATTTGAATTCATGATGGCGGACTGACATTACATATTTGTTGACTTACCTTCCCAAACCTTTTTTCGTTGTACATAAATACATTAAAAAACAACAAGCATATGGAAGTTAAGGTGTGAGTAGCAAGCCACATCCAAAGTACAGGTGGGAGCTGGAGCAGAGGAACTTCATCGTGACTTTCCTGTGGGGACTCAGAGAGATTTGGGGCTCCTAGACACAGAGGGGCGTAGAGACCATAAGGACTGTGTGCGTAACTGAAGGTGAATGGTTGGACAGTGTGCTGGTCAGGCTGGCTCCTTGCATCCCTGCCCAAAGCAGAGAGCGAGCTGGTCAATACCAACAGCGGAGTGTTTTCTGGTAGTAACTGAGTGACCAGTCTGAAGAGAGCCCAGGCTGCTGGTGCTATATATGGGGGCCCCCGAGTAATATCGTCACAGCCTCCTGGAAGGAAAAGGCAGAAGAAAGGGGCAGTTGTCAGCCTACTCTGTATGTGACCTGACTTAAGTTCATTATATTCTTTGTAATGATTAGGTCATGTTCATGATCCCGTTAGCCTTCTGTATGTAGTGGTAGATGGGAATCAGAGGCCTCGTTCCTTACAGCCTCAGTGCATGCAAACATGTTTGACCAAGCAGGGACATGACTGCACATAGCATAAAATGTTTATTCAAGCTAGAGGACAAAGGATTCGAAAGACAGAATTCAGTCACTCTTACAGTCAGATAACTATACAAGAACCATTGAATTAGGATTTAGAAACGAAGCCATTTCAGCGCTAAGTTTTGAGGCACTGTCACTAGGTCTAGGCTTCAGAACTTGCTAGAAGTTTAAAACTGTTCTCTGATATATGTGCATTACCTCCAGGGATTCCACAGTTTTGAAAATCAGTATTTTGTTTGATCTATCGTTATTTAACCTCATCTGACGTAAAAGTAGGTAGCATGTTTTTGCCACTTCTGGTTAGAATTCCCACTAATTAACCACCCCTGGGCTATTGTTCCTCATCAAATCAGGTATTATCCCAAATATCTCAAAATTCATATTTAGTTAAAACTTATGAAATTTATATTTTTAGGTTAAAGAATGTCACATAGTGCCAGATCACACAGCTCATAACTTACAGATATCATTCTGTGTCACGTGATTTTTTAAAAAAATTATTTATTTATTTGACAGACAGAGAGCTCAAGTGGGCAGAGACTTGGGCAGGGGTGGGGAAGCAGGCTCCCTGCTGAGCAAAGAGCCCAATGCAGAGCTAAATCCCAGGACCCTGAGATCATGACCTGAGCCAAAGGCAGGGGCTTAACCCCCTGAGCCACCCAGCCACCCCTGTGTCATGTGATTTTTGAAGAAAATTTGAAACAACATGGGAGACTCCCAATCAGCCTTACTGTCCCTTTGTGTAATGCTCCATGACAAACTTTCAACTTGCCACTGTTATCATTTAACCATAGCTCACGGTTTTGTGGTTCAGGATTTTGGGACATCCTCCACTGGATTTCCTCTCTTTCTGTGATAACTGAGGTCACAGTGTGGTCATCAACTGTCACATGGAGTCCTCTGTGAGGTTCCACTTGGCTGCTTGCCCACACCTGGCCCCTGGTAAAGATGGCTGAAGGGCTGTGCTTTGTGGTATGTGGACAGCGTTACGTGTGGCTTGTCCTGTGTGGAGATCTGAGGGGAAGTCAGATTTGACCACTGGTATGACAGCCTGGGGTTCTGAGAGGAAGTAGAAGTTGCCAGTTTCTTAGGGCCTGGGAATTAAAACCGGCACAGCTTTACTTCAGACTTTTTCTGTCTGTGGAGCCCTGTCACAGAACGTTCTCATAGTCATTGGAACGGGTCAATGGTGGTCTGGGCTTGCTGCCATCCCCTACTGCAAATGAGGTAACCTTCATGTTCAACTCTCATCTGAGGGCCTGTCCTCCCTTGGGTTTTAGGCTGCTTGGTTTCCCTGAATTCTTAGTTCTCAGTTGGATCCAAGAATAAATGTGATTTTTTTTTTAGTTTGTTTTAATTTTTTCCTTATTATTGGGATACCACTAACATACTTTCAAATTCTGTTTGCTTTTTTAAAGCAAAATGCCTTAAAAAAATTGTGAACGAAAATCCTAGGATTTCCTTATTTAGCTAAATTATCATTTTAATGTATAAGAACAAGAAATGATAATGTAGACTTAAAAACACTAAGGGAATTGACTATATAATTTTTGAGAAAATAACTTGAGAATGTATTTCAGCAGAATGAAGTGGAAAACACAAAGCGTGACTATATAGAGAACAAAGACATGATGGCTTTAATCTGCGAGATAAGTGATAGGCAGTATCAGAATAATTTCCAGCAGAACTAGAAGTCGGTTGGTTCAGATTAAAACAATAAGTTGACTATTAAGAAGAAAGTGTGAAATACAGAAAACAAAATATAGCGTGGTTTCCAGGGTGATCAGCGTCATTTTGATTTTTGATTTGAGTTTGTAATTATTTATTTATTTGCTTATATATTTAATTTTTTTGATCTGCATCTTTACTGATAAGAATAATTTAGCTAAATAATGGCATATTACTTGCACCTCTTTTACTATATCGCTTATTATTCTGCCCTGTACTATATGTACCTGTTTTATCTTCCCAACCAGCAATTAGCCACGTTTCATCTCCTTATTGTTGATAACTTAGTAGAAAGCCTCTTTTGATAGTAAAAAAATTATATATATAGTCAGTCTTTTGATAAGTGTGTAATTTAATTCACATAGTCTTTCAGGACATAAGATACACATATTAAACTGACACAAGTTATAGGCAGAAGATCCAAATGTTTAACTTACCAACCTGAAAACCATAGGATTTCAAGAATACATTTTAATTTTATAAACATTAAAAGTGTTGGAAATGTTTAGCTCGATGGGAATTAAAGCTTTGGTATTAGGGTGGTGTGGGTTTGCCAATAGAAGTCTAAAGCCATGGAAATATATCCTGTTGGATCAACATGGGAGATCTGTAGCATGACTCATCTGAATATGTAATCTGTTGTTTAAAGTAATTCTGATCATTAGCTAAAATAAATCAAGCTTTAAAATGATCTCATAGATCTAAACAGTGACTACACTAGACAAAATTAATGTAATCACAATTTACATTATTGATGAGGACATGTCCATTCCATGAGAGACAAAAAAAGGCTGAGGACACATTCCACTCTAAAGGAGACTCCAGGAGACATTATAACCAAATGCAATATCTGGTATAAAAGACATCATTGGCTCAATTTGCAAAACTGCACCAGGGATAGTAGATCGAAGTATTCTATCAATGTGTGTTTCCCGAAATGGTAACTGTACTGTCACTAAGAAAGAATGTCCTTCTTCTTGAGGCATGTACACCCAAGCATTAAGAGGTGTAGAGGCATTATGTCAGCAACTTACTCTCAAATGCTGGGTGAGAGCATGTCCACATGTGTGCGCACCTACGCAGCTCATGAAGGTGATATAATAATAAGTGAATCTAGTTGAAGGGTGTATGGCAACTCTTTGTACTATTCTTGAAATTCTTCCATAAGCTTGAAATTACCTCCAAATAAAAGCTTAAAAATATTATCTCAGGAAAGACTGCCGTAAAATTATTTTAGGTTAATGCTTACTTCCAAACTTCTTTTCAGTCATTGAAACCTGCCCAAAACACTCTGGGTTCACTCTTGATGCATAACCCCTCTGCCATAATTATACATTCAGTAGGGCTTGGGTGTGGGCTTCCAGTTGAAGTGATCTTGAAAAATGCAAAACTCTAGGTACTACACAGATACCTTATAAAATGTTACATTTCATCTAGTCACACCCATGCGTGACAGCTTTGCACTATTTGTAGTCTATTAGAAAACTTAAAATTGTCTTTTGAGTTCATACCTAGTAAAACTAAGGAAACGATGAAGATTTATGTCTTACACAGAGCCATTAGATTTGAGAAAATAATCATAAGGGGCGCCTGGGTGGCTCAGTGGGTTAAAGCCTCTGCCTTCGGCTCAGGTCGTGATTCCAGGGTCCTGGGATGGAGCCCCACGTTGGGCTCTCTGCTCAGCAGGGAGCCTGCTTCCTCCTCTCTCTCTCTGCCTGCCTCTCCGCCTACTTGTGATCTCTGTCTGTCAAGTGGGTGAATAAAGTCTTTAAAAAAATAATCATAAGATTGACAGAAATTATCATGATAAATTACAAATTTATGGTGAGTTTTTAGAGACAATGTCTATACAAAGGATTGAAAACAATAAAATAGTATTGGCTTGGACTTTGTGTAAAATTTTCCCCAAAATGCAGATTGTCTTCCAAATACCTGAACAGAAGGCATTCAGATGAACAAAATGGTGCTTTCTTGGCTAGCCTAGAAATTTTTCTCTCTTGCTTCCCCCTCCTCCTTTTCCCCATACTCCCAAGGCCCTAATGCCAACAGAAGACAAAAATTCATCTGCACTCCACTTAATATGTGTAACCAGCTGTGATTTTATTTTTTGATGGTGCCACATGAAAAAACTTTTTTTCTTTCCTGAGCTATAGGTGTTAATTGGTATCTTTGTATCTTGCTAATTAAGTTCTAGCAACACCTTTTCCCTCTTCCTCGTTTGCATTTAATGAGCTCCCTTGTTGTATTAATTTATTAGATAATTAGATAAAACAAAAAAAGTTCTTTTTTTTTAAAGGAATGGTTTTGGAAGTACACCTTAAATAGTCAAAGACAGATAAAAATATGTACATTTCAAGAAAAAAATCCACTCAGGAAGAGATATACTTAATGTTAGTCTGTGTACTCATATTGACATTTTTAATGTGATCATCAGGGCATATATAAAAAAAGGAGAAGATTGATTCCAAAGCTCAGACAACAATTACTTTGTTGTGAGCAAAACAAAATCACATGTGGTACAACAGGATGTGCATACCAGAAACCTTTGCAATATTTAAGCACAACAAATAAATTATCAGTTAAGAAATATGCCCTCTGGACTCTAATTATCATTTTTATTTGCATGTTCATTTTCTTTCTAAAATCTTTTAAGCCATTGGCCAGGTATTATTAAAATTTTTGCTTTTTATTATGATGCCAGAATTTATTTGACAAATGAGGAATGGAAAAATTATTAGTGTACATTGAAACTAGTCACTGTTTAATAATATACTTTTAGTTTGTCAGCAGTTAGAAGATTTTAGAAATTGTTTTGAGTGAGAACATCCAGATGTCAGTGATTCCGTTTCCCTCCTCCTACTCAAACTGGTTCAGTCTAATAGCTTTCCAGCTTGTTCAGTTTCTTTGGAAAAGTCAATAAAGCCTCTCATTGCTCATTTTGATCTTTAGTTGAGTCATGGATTCCATTGGACTGGCATATTCTAGCTGATCTTTTGGAAATCTAGACATTCAGTATTAAAAATTCACACCTCTTCAATATCTGTCGATTTTTAAGGTGAAGCAAACATCTAAAAAATCAACATGTCAAGCTATAAGTATTAGTACTAAATAGATGGCATAGATCCAATGAACGGTACAATTGCATTTACTGAATGACAAAGGTACTTTAAAGCTGAAAGTCATAATAAGATGCAGTCCTTCAGGTATTCTTTGATAGATACGATGACAGAAACAGCTACCTGTTCTGCCTAGTTTTGGTAACACTGAGCTTCCCAGCTGGGATTAGCACATTTTAATAAGAAGTCTTAAAAACTGTAATAGCTAATTCCCCCAGGATATGATGCTGTCATTGCCTACTAAAGGAATAATACTAATATTTTCAGGCTTGTCCACATTACATTGATACTTTGCTTGAGGGTAGAAACAGGTTTGTAGAGAGGTTGTGAGCTTGGAAGCAAGATCAGTTTGTCTCTACTTGATCTCTCTATGAAAAACCTGGAGTAAAAACTGTTTCAGTGTCATTTGGAGCTCAAGAATTAGGGAAGAAAGTTTTTCTCTCTCCCCTGTGCTCAGAAATAATCAGAATCAAGTAATGGACATAACGATCTAAACTTTCCGTTACTGATGGTCTTGCTCTGGCCCCAATGTTAACTTAAATCCCCCGTGACTGTCACAAGCATGAAAGGGACCAGAAGACCCAGGGAGGCAATTGAAGACGTAGATAGCAGAGTTGTGAGAAGACTGTTTGCAGAAAATATTCTTCCCATGTGTGGAGTTGGCCTTTGAAGCAAAGAATTACAACAGGAAATTAGGAATAGGCTGGCGTAGCCTCATAAACAAGTACAAAATTGTGTCAGTACACCAGAATATTTCACTAGACTGCCCTTCCCCCAGGAGGTTCACAGGTGGTATAATAAATGAAATCAGCAATCCTTCCTACATGTCTAGCATAGATGATTATTTTGGCTCAGCCGACCATTAGTTATTTGTAAGCTGGGGCATAAATACAGACACTAGTTGAATATTTATGTACAGCTCCAGAATACACCTTCATTAATTTGTCTACATATGGGGAATATGGCTATAGGGAGAATGGAAAATATTTACTCTGGGAGCCCTTAATGTAGTACATTAAATATGAATGTGCTCCTGGTGCGGGGGGTCCTGGAACCCTTGGTAGGTGTTAGGTCCCTATTGACTCTTTATCATTTTCTCTCTTCCTACAACTGAATATAAACTGAAAGGCTGCCTTTTGCATTTCACAAATTATGATACTACCAGCCTCATCCTATAAGAATTCCCTAAGTTTTTATCCAGACATAATATTTTTTTATTGGCTAACTTGAAGCAAGTCTCCCCCTTAGAGCTCAACTAAACATGACACTAAATGTTCTTCTAACTCCATAGAAGGATAACAATCTGAGACGGCTTTCTTTTTCACTGAACAATAAAATTATTGAATTTATATTGTCATTTGAGAGTCTTTGTTACTGTTGTTTTAACAAAAGAAAATATTCAATGAATAAATAAATATAAATATGAACACAGAAAATTATTTCTTTTAATGTGCAGGTTTTCTGGATAGTAGATTTGGAATGTCCTCATGAAAAGTGGTCTCAGTGTCAAAGATTCAATGCTGTAAGAAAAGCTATTCCCCAAAGAACTCTAATTTTAAACTTTCTTCTCATTAATTAGATTAATTCTACAGACCTCATTCTCCTTTTGTATAAAGAATAATTATAGTGATCTTCCAGAGGATAGTACTTGAGTGTATTTTCTAAAATCTGGTAGAGAATCTTCTTAAAATTTTATTCCACTCTGAATTTTTCTGGTTATCTGTCAGTCCTGAGGTGTTTTTCCCAAGCTTAGATTAGTTTTCTAAATCACTCGGTTTTCTTTGATCCAAAGTAATGAAGCCACTCAACTGTGTAAAGACTTTTGCCTTGACTCTCTTGTGTCCCTTAGAGAGGGACACTAAAATTTTGTAATATTTAAGGGTGGAGAAATGAAGTAGCATCTCAAACTGTCCGCCTTGTTCATAGGTAAGCTTGGAATCATAAACTGATGTATCTAAGACCTCAGAAGTGATTAAATCCAACAGATTTGCCAAAAGATGTATATTGTAGAATTATCTGGGGAGTTATGTGGAAGGTTTCTGGGCTCCACCTTTGACTTAGGTAGAAAAATACCAGTGATTTTGAAAGTAAATCCCTGTAATTCTACTGAATCTCTACCAATCTAGTATGAGTCCTTAATTTAAAAAAGAAAACTGGTTTTTTTTTGTTTTTATTTTATTTTATTTTTGTATGTCATTTATGCATTTATAAATGCATGTTAGTGGTAAAGAAGAATATGTTTTGTGAACTCCTAATTCAGTGCTATACAAAATGTGTTAAGAATTGATAGGAAGTACGGGACACTTGAGTGGCTCAGTGGGTTAAGCCTCTGTCTTCGGCTCAGGTCATGATTTCAGGGTCCTGGGATCGAGCCCCACTTTGGGATCTCTGCTCAGCAGGGAGCCTGCTTCTCCATCTCTCTCTGCCTGCCTCTCTGCCTACTTGTGATCTCTGTCAAATAAATAAATACAATATTAGAAAAAAAAAAAGAACTAGTAGGAAGTATGTTACTTACTGTTTCCCTGCTTAAGTTTAGTCAAATAGGATATTTTGGGTATTTCATCAAATAAGATGTTTTGGATACTTAGGAATATGTTGTAGACTATCTAAATACCCCTATGAAATGTTCACAAAATTGTTTACTGCATTTCTATCTTGTTTAGTCATGTTGTTAAAATAATGTGAGGTCATAGGTCAGGTATTTGCTATAATGACCTATGAATTCTGGGCTTTTAGGATTTCCATCTCATATTCATTAGAAGAAGTAATAATATTTGGTACATCTAATTTTCATCTATGAGATCAAAGTTAGCTCAACTAATCTCATTAAGCTAAGATGAACAGTTTGAAAACATTTATTTGGAATATATTAATGAACTCTTAAAACAAAACAAAACAAAACTTTAAGCTCTGTGTGTGTGAGACGGAAAGACAGACTGTTGAAATGCGAAATGGTCTTGGAAAGTTTAATAGAATAGAAACAAAGTGGCAGTGTGTCATTTTTCCAGATGGTGTAGCATTGCCTTGGCTCAGATCATGAGAGTCTACACTGAACTCTTCTGAAGGAGAAAGATATTGACACTCTGGTCCCAATTTCGCTCCAGAATGGAGGATCAGCATTGTGTATTGTGGTTAATATCCTGTAAGAAAGAGATATTGGGGATTATAGTAAGAATCCATTTTGCTTGCATTATTCCGCGTATGAGGCAGTTCTGAAAACAATATGAAGGTTACACGGGCTGTGTGACCATGTGGCATGCTAGAAACCCATGTTGGTTAGGAATATTCTTGGCTACATGTAGCACATCTATCAATAGATATATGGCTTAAAGAAGTTCTATGTTTATTCTTATGGAAAAAAGCATCTGAAGTGAAACAATCCAGGCCTGGTTTCTCAATCCCCTTTCTTATATACTTTTTGATGTTCCTCCATTATTGGACCTTGATGTTAAAACAATTAAGCGCACTATCCCTAACCCCCAGAACGAAGGGCATCATCACATTATTATAGCTTTAGGATGATAGGATGCATAATCATATGTCATAGGGCTTGTAGGAAAAAGAAAAGTATGTGGAGGAAGGGAGATGGCCTTCATAAATGCTGAAATTGTAGTTTAAGGTTTTTTTTATTTTACTTTATTTTATTTATTTATTTGAGAGAGAGAGAGAGTGTGAGAGTGGAGAGGTCAGAAGAAGAGCAGGCTCCCCACTGAGCAGGGATCCCGATGTGGGACTCGATTCCAGGACTCCAGGATCACGACCTGAGCCGAAGGCAGTTGCTCAACCAACTGAGCCACCCAGGTGCCCCTAGTTTAAGGTATTAAGAGACAAAACCAGATGATCGCAGACAGAATGAAGAAGGTCCCTTAAACCAGACAATCTGAAAAAGCTAAATACTTCTCTTGTTTGAAAAATTTTTTTTTCTTTAGTTAGTTGATTTGGGTAATAAAAAGAATGTACATAAGAAAGGTACATAAGAATGTACCTGAGAACTTACAGCTTTACATCTTTCTTTATCAAATATTGCCATGAACATGCTGCACAATCGTCTGTCCAAAGACTGCATGAATTAAAACCACAAATATTTACTCCTAAGCTCTCCATTCTGTGGTTGGCTGAGCTCTGGCTACTGTTGACTTGGCTCTGCTCGGTGGGTGGATATGCTTCAGGCTGCAAGTTGGCTGGGTTTGGCGCATTGTGTTGGAGGCCATCTGAAGTCCTGTGAGCAGCCCAGCCGCTGTGTTCTTATGCAGTGATGGAAGCCTGGGGCAAACAGACTCTGTGCGCCCAGCTGACTAAGTCAAAAGAAGGGGGTTGGGGAAATCACCACCACCCACCGTGAAGCCAGGACAAGGCTATCATTGTATAATTCTATGACAGCGGAAGGGAATATTGAAAACTTCATGTCATTTATATAAAATCATAAATATAAAGGTCTACTTAATACTTAAGCTGTCTATCTCAAATGTATTTTTTTGAACCATGAGGATTGTTACTATAGAATGTATGCGGTAGTTGAAAGAAAATTGCTTTGGTGATGAGGAAGTGTCTTCCAAGTCAAGGAGAAAACCAGAACAGGCATTCCAAGCTGGACCCAGGTCTCCCAGGAGAGGCTGTGAGAGAGGATTCTGCTAGCAGAAATTAAAGAACCTGGGAATTGAGATGGGGACACTGGCCTAGATCCTCCTGGGTGAGAACTTTTCCAATCTCCAGCGGAAATACAATCATTAGTCATCACAAAGGCCATAGACTCTGAATTAATTGTGATTTGGTATACAATTCATACTTAACTCTTCTGTGTTTATCTAGCACTTTGCTTAGATCTTAGCACTTAACTATATGTACCTTAGTAGGCTTTTTCAAGTGATAATTTTATTTACTGAGAGTAAGATTTGTTGCTGTTTTCATGCAGAGTCAATATTTAGTATTTATTTGGTGATGAAATCATGTTTAGTTTACGGTTAGTACCTTTGGAGGTGCTAAGCTAAAAGATTCCCTTTATGTTTTGTCACGAGGTCTGAACTGACATAATTGTATTTAGTGTCATTTTCTTGTCCTCTGAACGGCTGACAAAGAGCTCCACTCACTGATGTCGCAGGGTTGCAAGTAATTTAGAAAATCATTTACTTTTAGAAAGATGAGACAAAACTTATAAGAAATTTAGATAGCTATTCACTTTTATACAGATGGCATGAATCATAAGCTATATTTTCCTATATTGTAAACTATAGTATTTAAATTGTATTAAATTGTATAAAATAGTATTTTTCTCAATATTGTTATTTTTTTGCAACATGAAGATATCTTCCCCATTTTTTAGACTCTTGAATTCCACTGTGAGTATCTTTATTTTCAACTCATGAAATATCTTTTATAAATATTAGATTTTTATATCCATTTTCTTGTCTGGGAAACTGAGCCTTTATTTATACAATGTGGGTGTTCCACTAGCTGGTTCAAAAGAATGATTCAGTAATAATAATCACATCTGTTACATGATTAACATGTGAGCCTGAATCACTGAAGAGTTAGGTCACTTAATTTGTCCATTCCAGTTTATAAAGTTATTATCAAAGTGTGCTAGCTTTAGAAGGGACATCAAAGGGAATCTGCTGTAACCTAGCATTAAAATCAAGACCATCATCACCAGCATTATAAAGCCCTGGTCACATTCTCATGAGGTATGTAGACTAGAAAAAAGTCTTTGAGTGACATTTGTAAGGAACAATGTTAAATATGAAAAAAGAGGTGACTTAAGACAAGGGGAAAAAAGGTTATGTAAATGGAAAACGTAAAGTTCATAGGAGGAATTCACCAGAGCAAAACTCACAAGTAACATGAAGAGTAAAGGAAATATAGCTGCCTAAAATACGTCACAAAACAGAACATGTGAACGTGAGGTTGATGCTAACAATGGCAGGAGAAATAAGCCCAGACAGTTTGATTACTTCCTAAATGTGGCAATGATCATTTATTATCTGAGTAGTATGATGAGTTAAATAGTTCTAGCCTAAAAAAAATCAGTGACTTACACAGAAAAGGGTACAGGGCATATAAGAAAAGCCTGTGCAACTGCTATTATCAAGGTGACATTATTATGAGCCATTAAATAAAATGCCAGCAACGATTGATTCAGTTGCTCATGCAAAGTGTAGATGTTATCCCAGTCAGTCGACTTCTCAACTTCTAGTTTCTTTTTGTTTTTGTGATCTCTTAAATGGGGGGAAAAAATATTTATTATTCACTATTTTTTTTCCTGAGATGTCAATATGAAACTGTGATTTTATCAAACAATAGGCGAAATTTGCTTTGATTCATACAACTACAACGCTTGGTAGAGAGAATGTGACCTTAACAATGGGATTAGGCTTTTGTTGACCTCGTAGGGTTATCTTACTGAGGTATCTGGCTTTGTCTGTATTCATACTAACCACTGTTATTCTGGTTATTTTCATATTGCCTTATTCCTTCTGGTGGAATACTTAAATAATGAGAAACAGGATTCAGGGGAAATGTAATATTCTGTAGTTTTCTTGTGCAGATTTCCTCTTCAGTCAGTGCATGCTCAGCTGGAAGAAATAATTTGTCAAGGATTCTTCCCCACCAAACAGTGGTGATATTCCTTCAAAGAATTTTCACACTAAAAACATCCATTAGTTTTGTGTTGACAGCACAGGCCAATCCCAATGTCACTGGACCCTGAATTACTCTAAGGAGTACAGTCAGAAGGAACAAGACAAACTTAGTTTAGCAATGTCATCCATCAATCTAATGGCAAAGCAGGTGTATCGGTTTTAATGCATAGTTTCTGTCCAGTTATCTGCTCTCTTCTTTTTGAGGTTGGTTTTGTAGTAAGTCTGGCTCTCCTCCTGCATCTGAAATGGTTGCTAGGATCCTCTAAGGTACTGTGCCTCCTTTTTAGCATCTACTTTGAGAGAGTGAATATGTCTTTCCCAATATCTTTGACTCTGAAAATTTCTGATTGGACAGTTTGGGTCAGATGCACACCCTTGAACCAGTCACTGTGGCCACAGGAAAACAGTATGATAATTGGCTCACCTGGAATCCCATGACTGGAGGTAGTTTCACCCAAGACACAGAAATTTCAAATGAGGGAGGATCAGTTCCCTGAGTAAAATTAACCTAAGGCTGTTACAGAATTGGGGGATGTATGCTGAGAGGCAAACAATAAAAACATCATGATGATAAGCCAAATTAGCTGGCGCTAGATAGTCTACTTTTTAATTTCATTATATCAGAAGAATCTGATATGATTCAGAGCTCACCCAATAAATAGAATTCCCTTCCATGAAAGCCATTGCCACATAACCACATAGTAGCTATGGCCAAGTTTTTCCTCCTTTGAGCCTTTAGACGTATTCATTTGTAAAGCTAAAGAGTTAACATCGTTTAAATATTTCTTTGCCCCTCTCCATGCCATCACAGCCAAATATGTCCCAAGAGCCTGCCATGTGTGAGAAAATATGGGCATGAACAGATTTATAGAATGTGATTTCCATAGAGCATTAATATCTTCACTAACTTTTAAATGATGAATGGAAGCCATTCATGCAGACAACGGGAGAAAGCTTCGAATCAGGGTGAGAAGCAATGCCAACAAGAAGAATAAAATAGCATGGTATTTTCAAAGTGGCTTTGCTTAAGCCAAGAGTGTGGGAGTGTAACAGGTAATCATTGGTAGGAATGAGATCTTGAAGGGTCTTTCATAACCTGAGCAAAAGCTGGAGGTAAGTTTTATCATGAGTGGAGCACCACTAGAAGAATTCTCATAGGTGACCAGCATTATTGGTTTTTTTTGTTTGTTTGTTTGTTTAGCATTACTGTTTCCCCCCATATGAGAATTCATTTTGGCAGTGTGGAGCATCACTTGGCAATAGAAAGAACATCAGTGAGGCAGTGTGGAGACTGTTTGCAAATTCCAAATGACAAAGTCTAAAGCAAGAAGGCAAAATTAGGTTTGGTGAGGTGCAAAAAGATGCAGGTGTTCTTTAATAGAGTCTGGGGGTGAAAATTAAATATAGTGGACAAGGAAGAGAGAAGCAGCAGAGCTTCTCTTATTTACTTGGCTGATTGGGTAGTGTAGTGTGTTAATAGAAACAGAATATACTTGAAGGAAAAGGCTTGACAAAGGAATGAGTTTCATTTTAAATACACTGAATTTGAGGTGTGTGAGACATTTATGTTGGGAGGTCTAATAGGCAGCTCAATACATTTGTCTAGAGCCCTGTAGAAAAATAAAAATCTAAATCTAAGATGTAACTGTCTCCATGAGGGTCATCGGTATGTATGTGCCAGTCAAAGCCGTGAGAATGAGTGAGATCATCAATGGAGGACATTTTGGACAAGTAAGGATGAGATGATGAGTCAGTCAAGGGCTGGAGAGTAAGAAAGACATCAGGTAAATAGGAGAGGAGTATGTGGCAGAAGCTAAAGGAAGAACATATTCGAGAGAAGGAAGTGTTTATCAGTAGAGTAACTAAACAGACATGGAGGAAGAAAAGTAATCGTGTGTTTGTCAAATCACACCATGCCCATCTCCAGCCATTATGTAGAAAAACTTCACATTGAAAGTTACAACTTCTGGGGCACCTGGGTGGCTCAGTGGGTTAAGCTGCTGCCTTCAGCTCGGGTCATGATCTCGGGGTCCTGGGATCGAGTCCCGTATCGGGCTCTCTGCTCAGCAGGGAGCCTGATTCCCAGTCTCTCTCTCTCTCTCTCTCTCTCTCTGCCTGCCTCTCCATCTACTTGTGATTTCTCTCTGTCAAATAAATAAATAAAATCTTTAAAAAAAAAAAAAAGAAAGTTACAACTTCTTTTGAAAGTAGATCTCTTAACAACATTTTCTCTTTTTAAAAAGGTGATTTATTGATTCTTAGAATCACATGATGTAGCCACTAAGACTTCTTCAGAGATCTCCAAGCCTCATCCTGTGTTTTCATGCATGAAATTTCTGAGGTGTGAAGTGTCAGGACCTATTCAAGGTTATCCAATTAGCTGAAAACTGGGTCAGGACTAGAATTCCATCACCTTGATTTCAGCTTATTTCTAGAATATTTAATAACTTACCCTCCAAACATAAACCATATGTTTTTTTTTAAGCAGATAAACTCTTTTATATCATGTCCTCCACTGTTTGGATCCCTTCATTGTTATGAGCTATCAGTTCTTCCAGATAGCCTTCCCTTTTGTTCTCAGCCTGTATATCAAGAATACCAATCATTTCTCTCTTGTCAATATAATTGATCCCATTACCTTTTGTCCTTCACCTCTACCTGACCTTGAAGCCTACACATAAAAATGACCCTAGGCTTTCTCCAACAGATTGTTGCTAGGCACAATGCTGGAATTAATGCAAATTGGCTCTGATTCTAATTCTCACAAGCTAAAACCTTCCTGAGTCCACAGTCCTGTGCAGAAAACATTTCCTGTGCTTGGTCAGTATTTGCCATGATTTTCCTATGTGGCCATATGTTCCCTAATTTTTAAATTCTATTCCCAAGCTCACTTTCCTTGAGGTTTAGAATAAACGTCACTGGCTACATCACAGAGATTGTAAACGCATGCAAGTAGGAACACTTCCAGCTGGGTCCTGTCACCTACAAACTTGCCTAGAATCACACTAATTTATATACTTCCTCCTATATTCCTTTTTATTGCTCTTTGCATTGTCAGTATCAATCCATTTAAACTTTCCCCACTGCTTTAAGAATCTGCTTCATCAAAAAAAAAAAAAAAAAAAAAAAAAGGGTGGGGGGAGGAGGGTAGCTGGGTGTTTTAGTTGGTTAAGATTCTGCCTCTTGGTTTGGTCTCGCAGCATGATCTCAGGGTCTTGAAATAGAGCCCCACCTAGGGTTCCACACTTGGCATAGAGCCTGCTTAAAATTCTTTTGCTTCCTCTCCCTCTACCCCTCCCCCCACTTTCTTAAAACAAACAAACAAACAAACAAAAAAGTGTTGCCGGGAGTTAGGGGAGTTAGACACGGACCAATTAAATGATCACCTTTTTTGGGTGAAGTCCAAGCATTAGAAATTCTTGAAATCTCTCCGTATCATTTTGATGTATAGTAAAGGTGTAGATGCTACAATGCACGCTGATACCAGAGAAAGTCGGGAGAAAAACTATAACCATTCTTAAGGAAAGGATTTCATGAGGTTCAATAAATGACACCAATAAGGAAAGGGGAGGCAACTCAAAGAGAAAGGACTGTGCATAAAAATGCACTAAGACAGAGTATAGAAGTGAGAAAGGGGAGAAAAGATCATGTAATGCTTCTGGCTCAAAAATAACGGAAACTGAAATGTCCTTGAAGAAGAACCACATTTCAGTCAGTCAGGTAGGGATCTTTCCATAACATTTGAAGATACAAAACATTTCCTTTACAGTGGAACAGATTCTCAAAGTCAAAAATAAAAATAGTAGTTAGGAGATAACCTGTAATGGAGAGATGATCACAAAAGAGAAAACACAGGCAAATAGAGTGCTTGGAGTAGCAGAGCAGATGGGCAATGTAGGGACTACATGGATTTGACCTTCCCATTTCTGTACAGTGGGGCCCACTATTGCTGAGATGCTAACCCAGAGATCCCTCTATCATAGACGTTTAAAGACACTTAAATTTCCTCTTCCATCATGCAAAAGGATGGGAAGGTGGGGACTGTATGGGAATTTTAGTGAAGGTGGTAGAGAAAGTGATGAAGGTCGTGGATAATTGGCTGCAGAAATCCTGTACTTGTTCATCAGGAGGGAACCTCTATAAAGATGATTTTGACAAACACCTGCTATAAAAAGTAGAATTTAGGCAACTATGTAAGTATGAACTAAGAATTTTCAACATAACATCACTGGTAAATTTCAAGGTGTGTGTGTGTGTGTGTGTGTGTGTGTGTGTGTGTGTGCCAGTTTGACAAGAATAGGAGATTCAAAAGTAAAGTTTGAAGTGGCGGGGGGGTGGGAGGTTGGGGTACCAGGTGGTGGGTATTATAGAGGGCACAGCTTGCATGGAGCACTGGGTGTGGTGAAAAAATAATGAATACTGTTTTTCTGAAAATAAATAAATTGGGAAAAAAAAAAAAAAAAGTAAAGTATCAGCAGAACGTGGAAACTGAATTTAGAATGCACCTGAATAAGACTTTTCTTTCCCATACCTGCAGAGCGTTTTTCCACAGTACTTGGTAAGATATCCCTGAAGGTCATAGCCATAACTCTACTGTGTAGAGTTCACCATGAGTGTACATGATTGGGCCAAAATAAAAACAGCAGCTAGGATTTGTAGAGTCTTTACTGTAGGTACTGTGCTAAGAGCTTCAGGAGGAATTGTTCTGTTAGTATTATAATAATATACTTAAAACTTTCAATTCATAGTAAGATAATTCACTCTTATTTAATGTCTTTATTCTTTTTGTTAATCCTGAATTAAATAATCATTTGAGATGTCATTAATGATACTTATTTTTTTCTGAGTATCATTCCTCTCAGTCAAAAGGCTTATGCTCAAAATTGGCTAAAACCTGTTAGTAACATGGTTTTCTGACTGTTATTTTAACAGCATTTATTTTTAGGACAAGATGTGCTATGTATTACAGTTGTGTTTTGGGAAGTGACTGAGGGTGACAGGAATTAATTGACAACAAGCCTCCAAATGGAATTTATATGTTGGAGATGAAGACATAAAAATTCCTGAAACACAAATGTATGTCATTGCACAGTATCACTTCGTAATGAAATTTTCCAGGAGGCTTCATGATAGAGTTAGGTTTTAGTATTTTAGTAGAACAGTGATTTTCTATGGGAGAGTGATAAAAGGAAAGAAATCTTGGGTGGAGTCTAAGAATTAAGACACATGTAGGATAAACCCATAACCTAGATTTGTTGGTGTGCAGCTTTCACAGAGGCAGGGGTAAAAGTTAAGGACAGAATGAATGAACTGCAATGTCTCTAAACTAAGATCAAGGACCCTGAGCTTCGTGGGTGCTGAGCAACCTCTGAAAAGCATCTAGGTCTTGTGTTCTGGTGTTGAGTGTTGGCGTTAGGGAAAGGAGGGAGGTCAAGAAGCCTGAATGAATGGTTCTTAGCAATTCCATGAACAAGGAAGAGAAAGTCCAAGGGGACGCCAAGATTCTCATTCTGAATAAGTGATGGAGACCTGATGCCAAATAAGTGGATAAGAAGGGAATAGGGACACTTAACGTAACTGAATTCTCCTAGGAAGTGGGAAAAACCATTTTAGTCATCTATCAAGTACTCAACATATTAAGAGACTTCTCAGAGTTTTCTGGAGTCTCATGTTCCTACACTTATTGATTTTGCCATTTGGGAAGATGACACAGATCAATACAGAGCTTCACTGGATTATATCTGTGATGGGTCTTATTTTACAAAGGGCTGGTGAAGAACACATGATTGTTTTCAAATTGAGAGGGTTTGACATCTACCTTTTAATATTTAAGGGCTTGCACGAGTATAGCTTCTCAGCTCATTTGAATATTTTGTGACATTTTCTCATGTTCTGTATCACATCTGTATTTCTGCTGTTTCATATAACTCAACCTTACTTTTGAATATCATAATTTAAATACTCATAAAACATCACTAAAGAAACCCTGAAGCTCCAAGTAATACAATGAATGGTCACTTTCTTCCAACTCAAGACGATGTATGAATAGTTTTCTACCCACTTAACGTCACTTAGAATCTTACAGCTCAGACCATGTATAAAAATGAAGTAAAATATGGCTGCTTCTTGATCTAGACCGGTTACTAGTATTTGTATTGGAAATGCTGATAAATTGTAAATTGCACCTATGAAATATGTTTCATTATGATTTTATGTGGTTTGAGAATCTTACTCTTACTCTGGGTCACGTGCTTATGTATTTTTGGAGGCCTTCATGATTGCCTTTACCTTCACTTCTGCTTTCCGGATGAGTCCCTGTAACAGTTAATGTTTGTTTTCCATTTTCATTATCAGGATAAAGTTGTCAGGAGACTGGTTAATTTTTATAGTTCTTACTCTGACTTGTGATATTTATCAATATAAATTAGTTTTCAACAACTTTGTATCTTGAGGATATTTAGTGCATGATCTAACCTAAGAGAGTCTGAAATATAATATGTTTTCATCAGCCTGAATCTGAAGGAATGAACTGAAATTCATACACACACACACCAAGAGGAAAATGACCTAATATGAATGACTTGGGCCATCTTATTTTACTAAGCTTCTAACAGGATACAAATGTTCATTTTCTTCCTTGGAAGTGAGTATTAAATAAGGAGACAGCAACTCTTTTAACAAAATAAATGTTGTAGTTTCAGTAAACTAAAATAATATTTATTTCTTGCTCATCTCAAATGGTGAGGTGTCCTTCAGGAGATCAGAATTCTGTGAGACCTCTGTTCCTTTATATCAGCTGTGTAGGACTCCATTGCACTACTTGTGTATGTACCTGTGACACTTGAATGTTAAAATTAAAGTAGAGGGAATGTTTAAGTGCTATAGAGGTATAGTAGAGTAATCTTCAAATAACATACGTGTCTGTCGGTTTACACAGTGGTTTACTCAGTGGTTTATAAAAATAGATTTTTATTCCCCGTTAATGGGGAATGTTCACAACTGATCCACTAAGACTGTGGTTTGAGTGTCTCCTTCCCTCTTAGGTTCAGATTAAAGAAGCAGCCCTTTCCTCGGGCCACTGGAATCCTTCTGGAAAAAAATACAGGAGAAACAGAGGAAACACATGATGACTGTTGAGGGATTGTCTGTCCTTTCTGCTCACATTGCCTTGGCCAAAGCAAGTCACATGGTCAAGCCTGATGGTCGTCATCAGGATAAGTTTTGATTTTCCAGCAGGACAGGGCGGTGAATACAGTGGGTCCATCCTATAACGTACTGTAATGGATTAAGCTAAACATGATATTTATTAAATCTGTGTTACTAAATTACACATAACCACACAATGGTTTATTTTTGTATTATCTGCAATGTTAATATACACAATAATTAAGAAGAGTTTGCCATATTCCTGTAATAAAATTTTACTTTGTCTTTCATCTATGATGGGAATCCCATAATCTTCTAATGATCTCCTTTCTTCTTTGTAATTCTTAATAACAGTGGAATCTGTTTCAGATCTACAACTTTTGTATAACAACAAAGAAATCTGAGACAAATCCACACATATTGTAGTTAGTGTTTTGGGAACAACAACAACAAAAACTCTTAAAATTAAAGGGAAAGTGACATGTGTGTTTGTTTCCTAATTAAAGGATCATATTTGTTGGTCTTCCCCAGGCTTCTTCCTCAGTGATGGTCATCTGAGGGCCTGGTGTCACGCCAACCACACTAACCACTTTTTTTTAAAAAAATATATTTATTTTTTAAATTTTATTAACAAATATTATATTATTTGCGTCAGGGGTACCGGTCTGTGATTCATCAGTCTTACACAATTCACAGCACTCCCCATAATACATGCCCTCTCCAGTGTCCATCACCCAGCCACCCATCCTTCCCCCTACTCCCCCAGCAACCCTGTTTGTTTTGTAAGATTAAGAGTCTCTTATGGTTTGTCTCCCTCCCAATCCCATCTTGTTTCATTTTTTTCCTCCCTTCCCCACACAACACCCCACCCTGCCTCTCACATTCCTCATATCAGAGAGATCATATGATAATTTTCTTTCTGATTGACTTATTTTGCTCAGCGTAATACCTTCTAGTTCCAACCACATCCTTGCAAATGGCAAGATTTCAGTTTTCTGATGGCTGCATAGTATTCCAACTGTATATATAGACCACATCTTCTCTATCCATTCATCTGTTGATGGACATGTAGGTTCTTTCCATAGTTTGGTTCTTTCCATAGTTCTTTCCATAGTTTGATGGACATGTAGGTTCTTTCCATAGGTTCTTTCCATAGAATATGGTTCTTTCCATATTGTGGACATTGCATGCTAACCACTTTTAAGATGGTATCTCAACCCTTCCTTCACAAAGAAAACAAGAAGTTCTCAAGTTCCCATCTGCCTTCACAAATCATCCCTTCTCTATACTTTTAATATTGAGTTCTATAGTAATATTACCATCTACCCCTGTCCTCCAGGGTAGTTGTATCACTGGTGTAAAGATCTTTCTCATTTATCTGCAACTTTTCCCTTTTCCTATGTTTATGGTGATGCCACTCTTGCCCTGAAGGAAGGAACAAAACCTTCCTTTGAAGCTCTGTATCAGTAAATATTTTTGGCTCTGTCATTTCTAATCCCCTACGCAGCTGTGTCGTAGAGAAAACAGTCAATCATGATACATAAATGAATGGACATGGCTATTTCCAATAAACCTCCATAGAAATAGGTGGCCCAGTCAGGCTGTTGTTCGGGGACTCCTCACATTTTTCATTTCTCCAGTAAACCACCCCCCCTTTTTTCCTCAGTCAGCCTTTTTAGAGAAGATTGTAATTCTCGCAGTTTCCAGATTTTGTCCTCAGTTTTATGCTTCAGAACTCTGCTGTCAGACTCCCATACCCCATTTCCTGAAAATTTCCTGGCAAGAGTGACTTTTTCATTGAGTCATCATGGGGGTCCTCGTCATTTTGGGTCTTGCCATTTTTTGACTTCTCTTTGGAATCTGGGGAACTACGTACCCTTGGTTTTCTTCCACTCACCAATGTTTCTTCTTTAGTATCTTTGTTGTAAAGAATGGCTTTAACTCCTGGTGGGGAAAAAAAAAACAAAAACCAAAAACACACACACTGTGGAACAGAACAACAGTGACTAAAACAGACAGGATTGTTCCCTCACCCATCTCAAATCTGGAGTGAAGGCGCTTAGAGCTGGTGCAGCAGCTCGATGTTCTCCGAGATCTCAGTACTTTCCATCTCTCGCTTCATCTTCCTTATCAGTTTGGCTTTTGTTTGCATGTTTGCTACCTTGTGGCAATTTCGCAGGTTGTTCAATGGAGAGTCCTCATGTCTCTACGCAAGACAGAGATGAAGAGACCAAAGCTAGCAACAGCTGCCTGTGTTCTCTTGTATTGGGAAAGACAATGCGTTCCTAAGAACCCCCACAGTACCTTCTTCTTAGATGTCATTAATTCCCCTGAATTAGGACCAGCTTGATACGATGGGCTGGAGCCTGGACACTCCTAGGTGACAGAGAAGCTAGGGAGGTTGATATTTTTAGCCAGGCCTATTAATTCCTCTTTCAAAATTAATTTTTCATGAAGGAAGAGTCGAATGAATTTTGATTAAACCATTAACACTGTCTACTACAGTGAACTTGGCAGGATCTTTTTCCTCCTATAACTCCCTATGTGTTGGGGTTCCAGATATTCGCACTGTGGGCTCTCATGCTGTGAATTTACGTGCTTCCCTGGGCAGTCTCATGTACTGCTGTGACTTTAAGCACAGCAGACGTGCTGCTGTTGCTCAGATATTTCTGGCTAAAATCTTAGTATCTTAGTTCCGTCTTCTGTGGGGTTTCCCTTTCTGCTCTTCCCACGTGGTTTTAAAACAGAAGATATTCTAAATCGAATGCCTTCTCTTTAAGGTGCTATTCTCATATTACGCCCGCCTTGGTTGTAACACTATCAATAAAACCAATCAGCCAAGAAACTTAGCTTTCAGCTCCTTCAAGCTCTACACTGCCAAGTTCCATTTAGAAAGTCTCTTAACCTTCCTTGAGGTGATTAACTCCATTTTGTACCACTGTCATTCTTGTGAACACTTTCTTGGTTAAGACTTATTTCATTTCTCGATCTGTCAGTTGAGGAATAAGTTCTCACCTGCTTTTTCTTTTTTTTCCTACTTTTACTGCCATTATAATAATCCTTCTAAAGTACAAATCCCCTCAATTAAAATCCTGCAATGACTTGTCATAGTTCACCGGGGGCCTCCACAGACCATCTCTTAATTATCTCTGGCACTGTGTCGCTGATGACTTCCACATTCTTCTCTCCCGCCAGACCCTTTCTGAAAACTCGAATGGGTCTAATTGGACATGCTTACATGATGTCTTCCAGACCTTCCAAAGTTCAAAACTGAGCCCATTCCCTTTAAACACCCTCCAAGTCCGCTGGTTTGCCCTGACTGCCCTGCTCTAATAAGGGCTTCACCAGCCACTCCGTTTCTCAGTTCCACGGCGCTCACCCTCCATCCCCCCTGCTTCACCGTATCTGCATCTGGGGACCCGATGCTACTGACCCAGTGCTCTCCCTACCCCGAGTGTCCACCGTCTCCTGACTGCCGCAACCCGAGTCAGCCCACTGGCATTACTTGCCAGGAATGCAATCATAGTGGTTCCAACTTCTTCATCTTTTATTTTGTTACCCCTTCTAGGAATTTTCTTTTTCTACAGTGAAACTAAGATCAAATCTTTCAGTCTCAAGAATTCAGTGCTTGGCCACCGCTCTCTAAACAAGGCGTAAGCTCCTCACCTGCGTGAACAGAATTCTTCCTGACCTGACCCCACATCCACCTTCACAGACGGTGTTCCCAGCACTCCCTGTCTGTAATCTGCCCCCATCAGCAGATTCACCACCACCGCTTCCCCGGTCACAACACGGCCACCGTTGTCACTCCGTGCTGTCACTGCTGGAGTAGTGAGTGTCTGAATCCCTCACCTCCCCTCGTGACTGTGGGCCTGTGACCTCTATCACGACTGCCAGCGTGTCTCCCGCGCTGAGCTCTGTGTTGAGCAACGACGCCCTAGTGGGGGATGGCCCAGCGTGACACCACCAGCCTCACCCCTGGTTTCTCTTCCTGGGAAAGGATATTCCCTTTGTGCTTTCAGGTCTTTGCAGGCTGTGTTCTCTTTGCCTGTAAGCCTCTGATGCTCTGGATTGCTTGGAAAATTGTCACTTCACAAAACAGAAGAAGACATCTGCCGTGGGGGAGTAAGAACTTTCACGACCACTGCATGGCTATTCTATTGCGCTTTTCCCCGGTGGTGTGTGAGCCAGGGGCTTCAAACAGAGACTCCTTTCTGAGTCTGGTTTCTAGAGCGGGAAGGCACGAGGAGCAAACCCATAGCCAGCCTGTTGCAGAAAGGAGAAACGAGCGAGTCATGGATGAGTGTTGTAAACTCTGAGATTCGGGGGTTACTGAGTAGTGAACCATTACCTAAGGAAAACTGACAAAAACAGACAATATCATTATTTAAATTCAACCTCCATCTAGTGTGTTAGCCTTCTATTGATGGGCGCAAGCAGGAAACATGAGCATATTTGCTCATGAGGTGCGGGGGGATCCTTACCCTCTCCTTAGATGTGAAGTAAATTATGAGTCTTGATTTCCTATGTCTGATTCCTATGAGCGTCAATTGTGCAGAAGCTCTTCACTTAAAAGAAAAATAAAACCTGAAAAGCACCCAGGGTACTCTGCACGCTGTTTGCAGTGTGACTGTGGCTGACAAACTGCTTCTAGCACGCTGTACAAGAAGAGTTTCCTTCTCCCCAGTTCCAGGTCCTCAGCTCCTGTGGGCGGCTCTGCCTCCTGGGCTGTGAGTCCAGCCCTCCGGGCAGGGACCCCGTGTTTCAGGTACTGAGTGACACACACGCCTCTCCAGCCGCACTTTCTCCTTTCTCAGTTCGCGGCAGGACCCCGTACCATTCAGCTTTGGAATCACCCCAGCCGTCCTCAAGTATGAACATCTTTGGCTCCCGTGGCCGCAATTTCACCCTTTTTCCTGTTTCTGTTCCAGATTACCCTCTATCCTTAAATGTATTCCTTCCCAAGTGAATAATGAGGCAGATTTTAACAATTTTAGCTGGAAGCTTCAAGATACATCTCAAACTTCATATCTCTAAGACAGATCTCATGGTGTTTCACCCGTGAATGGAAATCTATTGCGATCAATTACGTAACTTCACGTAATCACACAGGAGGGGCTCTGTGCTGTCCAGCTGCTTCTGCTCAGCACTGTGGTTGTGAGGTCCGTCCATGTTGGGTCAGTGGTTTGCCCTTGTTCCTGATTGAGTAATTCACCGTATACCCATTTGGGATTATGCTTAATAAAGTTCTCTGAAAATTAATGCACAATTCTTTTTGTGTACACATTGTCATTTCTTTCAGAGAAACACTTAGCAGTGGAATTTCTAGGTCGTGTAGTCTTATAGAAAATGGCAAACCTTGCCCAGGTGGTGGTTGCCAGAATCTGGGATTTTACTATACTTACAAGCTAACAAGTTAGCCCACTCATATTTTATGGAAGCAGGCAAGAGACAGGAGACACTTGGGTCAGAGAAAAAGGAATTTATTATTCACAGCACCGCAAGCAGCATGAACACCATGTTTATGTTGGTTCTTTTATTCCCAAGTCCCACAGGGTGACACAGAGGGACTAAATGGGTGCCTAGACATACAGTGATTTGGGGAACCCTTCCTTTTAGGGAAAGCAGTATAAAAGCTTGCATTTTGTTCTGACTAAAAACCTTTTTTCATCCGACAAAGTTTGACTTTGTGACTATAACCCTGAAAAATGACTCAGGTATGAGGCCTTACATTCTTATATACCCAAAAAATGTGTAGCAGTGGGAGAGACCCATGGAGGACTATCTCCTAACAGCTGTATAATTTTACACCCCCATGAGCAATGTAAGAAAACTAATTTGAGTCATTCTGGTAGGTGAGGATTAATCTGAATTTCCTTGATGACTAATGATGTTGAACATTTTTTGTGTGTGTATCTTCTTTCATAGTGTGTCTGTTCAAGTGAATACTTCCTATTTTCTAAATTGAGGTTTTTGTCTTCATATTATTGAGTTTTAAGTGTTTCTTTCTTCTTTTTTTTTTACATATTATGGGTGTGACTGCATATCAGATATATGCATGGCCACTAGTTTTCTTCTAGTCAGTGGTTTGTCTTTTTATAACTATACTGTTCTCTTTTGAAAAGCAGGATTTCCATCTTGACAAAGTGTGATTTTTTTTTTTTTTTTTAGGTTAGTGCTTTTGTGTGCTAGGAAATGTTTTCCTAGATGAAGGATCTGCATATTTCCTCCTACCTTTTCTATGGCAAGCCTTATGATGCAGTTTTTACATTCATTTCTGTGTGTAATTTGGAATAATTTTTGTATGGCATGACGTAGAATGGGGTTCATACTTTCAATATGGGTATCTAGTTTTTCTGTCTTTCATTAAAAAGATAATTTTTCCCCTGCTCTTGTCCTATTGAATTATAGAGAAATTTTGTGTGTTCTTTACCTGATTAATTTCTGACATTGTCAAATGTCAAATACTAGTGTTTGTCTATCTCTATCTCTGGTCTCTCTATACTATGTCATTGATGAATATGTCTATCTTTATGATGCTATCACACTCTCTTATTGCTATAGCTTTAAAATGAAGATTTCAGGCAGGTCATATGTGATGGGTTACAATTCATTGCATTTAGTACTATTATTAGGATTATCATCACTATTACAATCATAATAATAGTTATTAATTGTTGTTTATAGCAGGAAGGCCAGTCCTGGAACAGTTACTTTGCCGTAAAAAAGACTGCAATTTTCTGTTTACTGACGGTTTGATAACATTTGTCCTCCCCTGGGAAATTGAAGATTACCTCAAATTGTTTGCTATTCTCTCCACTGAAATGTGGAGACTAATTCTTGGGGCCCCTTGGTGGCTCAGTCAGTTAAGCATCTGATTCTTTTTTTTTTAAAGATTTTATTTATTTATTTGACAGAGAAATCACAAGTAGACAGAGAGGCAGGCAGAGAGAGAGAGAGGGAAGCAGGCTCCCTGCTGAGCAGAGAGCCCGATGCGGGACTCGATCCCAGGACCCTGAGATCATGACCTGAGCCGAAGGCAGCGGCTTAACCCAATGAGCCACCCAGGCGCCCAAGCATCTGATTCTTGATTTTGGCTTAGGTCACGGTATCAGGGTCCTGAGATGGAGCCCTGCACAAGCTCTGTGCTCACAGTAGGGGATCTGCTTGAGATTCTCCCTCTCCCTCAGCCCCTCCCCACTTAAATAAATAAATAACGCTTTAAAAAAATAGACATGTGAAGGCTAATTCTCTCATCTTGATTGTGGGTTCATTTTAGTGACTTCTTGTACAACAGAATGGAGGATAAAATGCTGTTCTGGGACTTCTGAGACTAGATGCTAAGAAACCTTGCAGCTTTTTCTAGCTCCCTTGAACATTCTCTCTAAAGACCTGAGATGCTATGTAAGACTACTATTCTGTGGGGGACACGTGGAGGTGCTCTCTCCTATAGTTCCAGCCAAGCCCAGAATCCCAGCTGTCCTGCCACCATACTCGTTATGTGAGAGTAGCCATGTGGACTTTTCAGACCAGTCTGTCTACCCCTGAGGTTCAGACTGAGTTCCAGCAATGCCATGTGGTGCTGAAGATTTTATACATCAATGCATCTCTGCTAACAACTGGAACAGAAGAATATTGGGACAGGCTGTATAGTAGGAGTTCTCTGTGTCAGATGCTAGTGAACATTTTGAGTGTCTCTTGTTAGAAACACGATATGGCACTCCACTGTTCCCAACAAGGGTTCTCCAACATCCGCTAAATAACTGATTTTGACATAATGCAGAACAGGGTTCAAATCCAGGAATTTCCACTTAAATCAATAAAATGCTGGATCTTTCTGTCAAGTTTTTTTGACACCCTGTACAGGTTATCTTGTCATCTCTGAAGGTTAGGAAAAACCTACCAACGGTCATTTCATCTCTGCTACATAAAGGCTATATTCATGCAACTTTGCTTCCGCATGTCACATATCATGTGTCATCTGTGAAATAATGAAAGTATAATCTGCTCCGTGGAGGACTACATGGCTTCAGTGAGACCTTCCATATGAAGCTTTCGTGTTAGGCAGTGAGGGTTCCCTTAATAAACATTATGCATTGTTAGATGGAGGAGTAAATGAGAGAATGCGAAGCGTCCAGTAAATGACACATTCCTTCTTTCTTTTCCTTCTAGGACACTTGGAATATGAGGGAAACACAGCTCTGTGCAGCCTCAACGAGCACCCTGTTCACTGGTTACTTACACAAATTAAAGACTAATCATGACTGGGTTGTAGTTGTTTTACAAAATATAAAAGTGATTGAGATAACAATGTTATTTACTGAACAATTTTGCTTATAGAGATTTTAAATTCTGTCATAAAAAGACCTATAAGCCTCTCAACTACGAAGAATTTAGCGTCACCTTGTTTTTTCCATATTAAGGAAAAAAGGCTGTAATTTGACTATAGAATAAACCATCAACTGTGTAGTACAAAAAATGCTATTACATTTTAAGGAGCTACTCGGTCCATTATGCCACAGAGATACACTCAAGACACAATTTTGTCACAGATTCTAAGGGGCAAAAAGCAGGTGGAGGACTGTAGTAAAAGCAAACACCAAGCACGAGTTTCCTCACAAAGCACCTTGTCTAAGTGGTCTCACTTGGAAATGCATTTGCCTGTATTTGCAAATCATGATTTTTTTTTTTCTCCCCAAGAATATGTGGAGTGTGGAAATGCTTTCCTCTGCAGGAAGGTTTTTGATTCATTTTGCTGAGCTTTAGGAAATGTGGCTTAGCATCTACCTTGCATAGAAGCTCCCAGCTACAGCATGCATACATTCCACAAAGTTTGCCATGCACAGCAGTTCTATTTCTGCCACGTACAATTGACATTTACCGCCTTCAGCCAATTACACCCCTATCATCCATGTACAGCGCTTGGAGCGGGCTGGCAATTCCCAGAAGCGAAAGGGACATCACATCGTCTGCTTGTCAGTGAGTCTGCTTTCTGATAGGTTCTTTCACACTGAGCTGTAATGCCAACGGGCAGGACAGAGGAAGCTCGTCCCTTGACTTTGCTTACCATTCCCTCTTCTCTACCCTCCTCCAACCCCGGAATTCTTGCTGACCATCTAGTGCCAGCTGCTCCAACACACACATCATTCTTAACTTCAGCGGGTAGTAAAACTACTCTCTGTTGGAGAACTGAAGCCCCAAACACTTCAGAAAAAAAATCTAGTTGAAACCCCTTCTTTGCCAAAGCCGTCCTAGAGTGGGACAGCTCCATCTCACGTCCCATGCTGATGGCTGATGCTCTCCTAGTGCCAGCTTCTCTGTCTTCATCCCAGTTAGTGATGCACCGAGATGGTTGGCTCTAACTTCTATCTAATTCACCTGGCTGGAGGCTCTCCTTTGGGATTTTCTTGCCAAATACACTCAGTAGAGCCACACTGAGTTTCTGTTCTGCGTTTCTTTCACATGTCTTCTTTTCAGATGGAATCACTGGAAGGACCAGACATTCATTGAGTCTTTCAGAATGTGGCAACATCGAGCTAGAGAAGATATAGCACATTGGCTTGACGAAGGAAAGCCTAGGAAGGGAAGAGAGGAATAAAAACAGAATGGTTTTAGTTGCTATGGGAGTGAAATGGAAAATACAGGGATTAGAAAAAGGAAGGAGTAAGGCATTATCAGGATTGGGTGTAAATGTGGCTTCACAGAAGAGGAGTCTGAGTCTATGAAACAAAAAAACTTCCTGACAGACAAGTAAGAGAAGGGCATTCTGAGCTGTGGTAAAAATAGAAACTCTTAAGAAAGTCTAGAAATTATGGAAAGGCCATTGGTTTCTGGAAACCAGTAAGTAGGAACAATGGGAAGGACACAGGATATAGGTAAGTGACTCTGTTAGCCCACTAGGGCTGCCCTAACAAAAGGACATAGACTGGGAGCTTAAATACAGAAATTTATTCTCTCAGTCTTGGAGGCTGGTAGTCCAGATCAAAGTTCAGCAGGATTTGATGTCTGGTGAGGATTGTCTTCCTGGCTTACTGATGTCTACCTTTTCTCTGTGTCCTCACATGGCTCTCCTCAGGGTGTGCACACACACACAGAGAGGGAGAGGTAGTTCTCTTCTGTCTCCTCTTGGAAGGACACTCACACTATTGAATGAGGGCCCATCTTTATGACTTCATTTAACTTCCCTGACTCCCTTAGAGGGGGTCGGGCTTCCGCCTAGGAATTTTGGAGTGACACGGTTAGTCTACAACAATGTCCATTTAATTTATTGTCCAACTGAGACCCTTTGGAATATTAAAAGGATGCCATTCACTTTTTTCCTAAAATAATAAGTAAAATTGTTCCAGGGAAACTGAGATATTTAGTTTTCTTAGATATTGGGTGAGCAGTAAAGCTGGAGGATTAATAAGGTAGGAAGTGAATCAAAATGGCTGTTCTTACATGCCATGCTAAGTGGTTTGAACCTTACCCAGCAGGCATAATTTTATTTCCCATGACCTTCACTTTCTGGTGTCACACTCGTGATTATGGCATATGCATGGCAAGTGGGATTTTACAAGTATAATTAATGTTGCTAATCAATGACCTTAAAATAGATGATCCTGGATACCACGGGCAGGCCTTAAAAGCAGGTGAAGAATGGAAAAAGATAAAGAACAGGAGCCTTTAAAAGCAGAAGAGGAATGGGAGAGAGATAGGGATGGGGGAACACAGAGATATCTCAACATGCCATGATAATTGGGAAATGCAAGGGGCTGAAGGACAAGAAATGCCGGTGACCTTGAAAAGCTGATAATGACCCCTGGTCAGCTGCCAGGAAGGCAAAGGAACTTCAGTGCTACAATCATAGTTCCACATTCTGCCAACAACTTTGATCTTGAATTCAGTTATTTCCTAGTTTCCCACTAAGAGTCCAGCAGGTGATTTTGGCCTTGTAAGACCCCGAGCAGAGGACCCAGTCAACCTATTCCCCTCCCTCAAGACTTCTGATCTACATAATTGTGAGATAATAAAATCATGCTATCTTAAGCCATTTAGTGTGTTACTAGTTTGCCATGCAACAGTAGAAAACAAGTGCATTCAGCAGAATGAGAGTTACTGAAAATCCTAGACCAGTGATCTAATCAGCCTTACATTTTCAAAGATGGCCTTTGTTGTCAATACAGAGGACAGATAGAGAAGGAGAAGCCCTAGTACAGTCAAAACATGATGGTCAGAATGTAGGTGGGAGATGAAGGTACCAGAGCTATCAAGAAGGTAATGCTAACACAACCGCACCCAGAGTAACCCTGCACAATGATGAGGAAGAGAGTGGATTAAGTTATCCATCGTGGGTGACCAGGGGGATGGGTGGCATTCTGAGAGGAGCAGACACCTTCTTGTTGGTAAGGGTGATGACCTTGGGGGAGTCATGTTGAGTCTGAAGCATCTGTGAGACAACAGGTTGATTGTGTTTGATGCTAGCCCAACACATGGGGCTGGAACTTGGGGAATGATGAAGCATAGGGATAATGTGTTTGGCTGTATCCCTGAGAAGGGTCATTGTTGAAGTCAGTAGGTGATGACAAAGTCATGGCAAGAGTGGTAGTGTGCAGAAAAATGCCTCAGGAGAGACTGTAAAACTGGCCAGAATAAGTAAGACAGCAAATTAGGGATTCCAGTGTCATGGAAACAAGGGAGGGGATTGTCAGCAGTGTGTGATTCTGGAAAGTTATAAAGCAAAACGTAAAATAAGAACTTGTAAAATTTGACAACAAGATCATTGCTAGTTATTCCTCAGGTACCATAGGCAGGGACTGGGATACAGGATTCGCAGTGGTGTTTAAAAGAAGCCCTGGAGGAAACTGGTTGATAGGGTGAGTGATGGCAGTGATGATGACCAACCATGGGCACTGTGATTACTGTGCTTTAGAGGAGACACAATGAAAGAAAGGGAAGAAAATAATTTCTTCAAAAGGATGAGATATGATGCTGTTTGTATGTTGAGGAGAAGCCCAGTGAGGAGAAGTGACTATAGACAAAGCAGAAAGAAAGCCAGCAAAGCTTTGAGGCTGAGAGAGGCTCTGAGGCTGAGGTCAGAGATGGGGGTAGCACAGGCAGGGGCAGTGGTGTGGCAGAGTGGTCATTAAATCCAACCCCTTTCTCTTTGGACTGTCCATCACCCAGCGACACTTTTTCCTCAGACGTCCTTTCAGTGAGGTGTGGAGTGTGCCTGAGTTCTTGCCGTGAAGGTGATACCTGGTGTTTTGGGGAAACAGCTTTTATGGAGTGGGGGTGCCCCACCCTCTGTCTGCTCTGACAGTGGGTGCAGAAGCAGGAAGGTGAGCTATGCCGAGGAAGAAAACAGGGTCTCTTCACGCCATTGGATGTTGTTTGAGTGGAAACACTGCAATGACCTTGAAGCCTTGACTCGTGTTTTAGTCTGTTGCTTTCTGCCCTCAAGGTCATCATCACCATTATAGGCATGAAAAGGAGGGGTGTCTAAATGAAGGGAGAGGGTGGGAAGCTGCCAAGATTTGCAAACTTGTTGGTGGGAGCCAGGAAGACGAGATGGATTTCAACTTCCTCAGTGAAGGAGATGGAAAGAGTATCTTCTGACCTCCTTGGGGTGGAGGACTGGAGATGGAATATGGGGTACACTGAAGTCACAGGGGTTCTGGGGAACAGAAATCAGGAGGCGGGAGAGAAGCAAATTAGGGATAAGATTGCACAGCTGAGCTCAATTTTCCATGCTGTTGCTGAATACTTAGCAGGACTTGGACACTAAGAATTGGTAGGGACTTCAGGTCTCAGTAGTGTTTGTGTGGACGATGCCCGCTATGAATATGGGAAGTTGAAATAAATGTGTTCTCTTAAGGATTTTTGGTTAAGGCATGAGTAAATAGCTTCAGCTGCCAATCCCACATTTTTCTTTCTAAAGCAAAGATACCCAAAAGGTTGCTATTCCAAGGAAGCTTATCCTGAGTTAGTTTCTTAACAGTAACCATGAATATACGTAGGTCCATCCATACTGTCATAGTGTTGGCTGTCATCTGCAAAGGCACCCTGCTATGAGGGAGGCATTCGCTTGAAATAAAGAACCTGATCCAGGTAAGAATCTTCCTTTCTCCAACTGCATTCATGCACCAGAAATTAAGGTTACTTACACAGATTACTCAGTCTGTAAACATTTATCAACCATCGATGATATGAATGATCATGTTGCAGGAACTAGCTAAGTTGAACACCACAATACTTCCACTCCTTGAGTGCAGAGAGGCAGCATTTCTCAAGCTATAAACACCGACACCCATGAAGGATGGGTTCTGTATAGTGGAACGGGATGTAGAGAATGTGTTCAGAATGCCCATAATGAAAGCAAATAGAATATTCTAATTTATAGACAACCACATAAACTCATAAAAAATAAAAATTAAAAAAAAGCATTCCACCATTAAAAAAAATCTGTTAAATTGATAAAATGGAAATCTGGTACTTATTTGTTAAGAATTATGCAGTGTGCTTCATTATTATATACCAGCTTCTCCTCACTGGAGTACTATTGCTGTTAGAACCTGCATATGTCAATTATCCAGTATACTTACAGAACATTTTTAAAGCAGTACATAAATACATAAATTATTTCCAAATCTGTGTCAAATTGCAAGTTCACAATTTGGTTAAATAGATCTGGGAATAACAACAATCTATTGCTTTCTTATAATAATAAACTGAAAGCAGGTAAGGGGCTTTGGGCAGACAAAGACTACATTTTGTGAAGCATTTGTCCATCTGCAAGTTTTCATTAAATTTCTCTGCATTTAAATCTTCTCCGGACAATTTTCCACTTCTGGCAATATGGAAGACAAGGAATTTCATCGATCATTCCACCAAGAAAAAGCCTGAATGTCATGGAAAATATATGTTTCATACATGAATCAAGGGACAAGAAAGAAAGAATTCTCACTTGACAACTAAGTAGAGAAAGAAACCTAGAAAGGGAAGTAAAATTCTAAAATAGGTTTGACCTTGAGGATATTTGCCAAAAATGTTATTTTGCATTGGTTTGCATGGCCTCTCAGAATGCAAAAAATAAGACAGAACATCCAGGGCCTGAAAACAGTGGGGACCTGTCTAGAAAAGGGTCTCCATAGGGCTAGAACCATCTGGTGTCTACATCCTTGGCATAATGGTGAACTGAAAGTAAAGTCGATCCTTTCCTGCAAGTGACACAGAGTACACACCCAGTCCTTAAACTTGATCCCATACAGAAGGTAAACACACATACACACACAGGCTTACACATACATAGGTATGTGCTCACATCCCCTACCCCCCACCCAAAAATCCTGGAGAAAAAAAAATGGACAGCAAAGAAAAAAGCTGGACCTCTCATTCACATCCTCTGCATGATAAAAACAAATCAAAATAAAACACACAAACTCCAAGTATATTTTAAAGTAAATTTAGTATACAGTAGCAATACAAATCCTCTTTGAAGTATTTTATTCCAGAACTCAAAGAATTCCTGTAGGGAAAATGTACACTCACTGTCAAATTTCACTAAAGAAATAAGAAAGAAAGAATGAGTGAGAATCTGCAAAACCAAGAAGCGTTAAAAATGAAGCTATTAAAGAACTAGATATTTCTGCATCCACCAATGAACTATAAATAAAAATACATAGCTGTATGTGATAGGCTTAAAAAATAGAAGGCTAGTTTGAAAACACAGTTAACCCTTGAACATGGGTTTGAAGAATGCAGGCCCAGTTATATGTGGATTTTTTTTTAATAAAGACAGTACATATTATAAATGTGTTCAGTCTTCCTTCTTGATTATACTTTCTTTTCTCCAGCTTACACTATTGTAAGAACACAGTATATAATATATGTAACATACCAAATACATGTGAATCGGCTGTGTATATTCTTTCTAAGGCTTAGGTCAACAGTGGGGTATTAGCAGTTTTGGGGGAGTCAGAAGTTACAGATTGTTGGGGAAGCCAGTGCCCCTCATTCCACATGGTTCAAGGGCCAACTGTTGAATCATGGAGAAAGAAAAACTGCAGAATAAACAGGCTGATTTTGAAAAGTACCAAGTCGGGGCACGTGGGTGGTTCAGTCGGTTAAGTGTTTGACTCTTGGTTTCAGCTCAGGGTATGATCTCAGAGTCATGAGATGAAGGCCCACATCAAGCTCTGGGTTCAGCAGGGAGTCAGCTTGAGGATTCTCTCTCTCATTCTGCCCCTCCCCCTCTCATGCACATAGTTTCTCTCTAAAATAAATACATAGATCTTAAAAAAGAATGCACCCTGGCTGTAAAGGAATATATGGAGTTAAATGTGGCAGCTGGAAAGCCACCTCTGAGAATTCCTGTACAGAAAAGAGGTAGAATCTTCTAGAATGCAGCACAGACAATCTGGGAAATGAGGATTGGGAAGGAGAACCTGACATGCACTGAAGAAAGTGTGTAAAGGATTAACCTATTGCTCACCAGAGTTCCAAAGGTAGTGGAGAATGAACCAGACCATATCTGAGAAGTATACAGAACTGGTGAATGACAGTAACCAGTATATTCAAGAAAACCTGTGAATCTTACACAGTTACAGTAAAGTTTCAGAACACAAATTGAGAGAGAGAATAGAAATCAGGTAGATTTCAGAAAAGCCACAGTAACACTGAGTGCTAACTTGCAACAAGGCATCCAACCCAGGCTTTGGATCTATTCCCCTATTGCAGCTTGTGTGTAGGATATAAAGGAAGACGCAGTCTCTCCTTGGAGAGATGGTAGATGTGCTGTGAGTCCCCCTGCCTCCCCTCCTGGTCAGAGAGCACAGTGTATGTCCTTGGACCTACGGGGCCACAGAAGTATTGATTTTCTCTAGAAACCATTAAAGGGTAAGAGACCTATAATGAGACCTACAGCCAGAGGAGGAAGCCGCAGCTTGGAAGGCGTGGCGCGCCCGCTGACAGCAGGCCACATCAGATGGCACTTTTCTTACTTGACATATGTGAGCTTTGTGAGATCGTTCAGCCTGGGATTGTTGAAGTCAGTCTTCAACAGAAGTCGTCGGCAAGCGGCAGAGCAACGGAGCACTAAATCAGGACTTTTAAAAGTCTGTTCCGCTGAGGGACATCGCTCCAGAGGCTAAACCAGGGTGAAGCCCACGTGGGGTCAGCATGACCTCAGGTCCTGCAGGGTCATAGAAGGATTGGGGGTGTCTGAGTGTCGAAGAGCTCACAGGAATTAGAATGGGAAGCCGGCTACAGAGACAGAGCTGAGGAGTGAGCTCTCAGGTCAGGGTTACCTTTAACCGGTCACAGGCTCAGTGAGCTCAGAGTGCTGCTGGAGGCCAGGGAGATGGGAGTAATTGGGAGTTATTCTCTGAGGGCACACTGAGGAGTGGGGCCCCGAGCTCTCGGCTCCTCCGGGCCGGAGACCGGGAGGTCGCCATTTTCATTCCCGTCCTCCAGAACTCTACAGACAGCGCTCAGGGAACAAAAGCTCCTGAAGCAAACCCAAGCGGATTACTCAGCCCGGCCCCTGGTAAGGGCGGTGCAATTCTGCCTGGGGCAAAGACACTTGAGAATCAACAATAGGCCCCTCCCCCAGAAGATCAACAGGAAATCCAGCCAGGACCAAGTTCACCTACCAAGAAGTACAGGTTCAATACCAAGGAGAGCAGCGGAATTCCAGAGGAAGAGAGAGTAAAGCACGGAACTCGTGGCTTTCTCCCCATGATTCTTTAGTCTTGCAGTTAATTTAATTTTTTTTCAATTTTTTTCTTCTTCTGCTAATTTTTTTTAACTTTTACCCTTTTCTTTTTTAACATTTTTTAACTAGTTTATCTAATTTATCTATCTAATTTAACTAGTTTATCTAATATATATATATATTCTTTTTTATATTTTTTCTTTATTCACTTTCTTTTTTTAATTGTTTCTTTTCTTTTTTTTTTTTTTTTTCTGAACCTCTTTTTATCCCCTTTCTCCCCCACCCCCACGATTTGGGATCTCTTCTGATTTGGTTAAAGTGTATTTTCCTGGGGTCTCTGCCACCCTTTTATTATTTTACTTGCTCCTTCATATACTCTTATCTGGACAAAATGACAAGGCGGAAAAATTCACCACAAAAAAATAGAACAAGAGGCAGTACCGAAGGCTAGGGACCTAATCAATACAGACATTGGTAATATGTCAGATCTAGAGTTCAGAATAACGATTCTCAAGGTTCTAGCCAGGCTCGAAAAAGGCATGGAAGATATTAGAGAAACCCTCTTGGGAGATATAAAAGCCCTTTCTGGAGACATAAAAGAACTAGAATCTAACCAAGTTGAAATTAAAAAAAATATATGAATGAGGTACAATAAAAAATGGAGACTCTCATGCTAGGATAAATGGGGCAGAAGAAAGAATTAGCGATATAGAAAACCAAATGACAGAGAATAAAGAAGCTGAGCAAAAGAGGGACAAACAGCTACTGGACCATGAGGGGAGAATTTGAGCAATAAGTGACACCATAAGATGAAACAACATTAGAATAATTGGGATTCCAGAAGAAGAAGAAAGAGAGAGGGGAGCAGAAGGTATATTGGAGAGAATTATTGGAGAGAATTTTCCCAATATGACAAAGGGAACAAGCATCAAAATCCAGAAGGTGCAGAGAACCCCCCTCAAAATCAACAAGAATAGGTCCCCACCCTGTCACCTAATAATAAAATTTACAAGTCTTAATGACAAAGAGAAAATCCTAAAAGCAGCCCGGGACAAGTAATCTGTAACATACAATGGTCAACATATTAGATTGGCAGCAGACTTATCCACAGAGACCTGGCAAGCCAGAAAGAGCTGGAATGATATATTCAGAGCACCAAATGAGAAAAACATGCAGCCAAGAATACTATATCCAGCTAGACTATCATTGAAAATAGAAGGAGAGATTAAAAGCTTCCAGGACAAACAAAAACTGAAAGAATTTGCAAACATCAAACCAGCTCTACAGAAAATACTGAAAGGGGTCCTCTAAGCAAAGAGAGAGCCTAGGGGCGCCTGGGTGGCTCAGTAGGTTAAAGCCTCTGCCTTCAGCTCAGGTCATGATCTCAGGGTACTGGGATCGAGCCCCACATTGGGCTCTCTGCTCAGTGGGGAGCCTGCTTCCTCCTCTCTCTCTGCCTGCCTCTCTGCCTACTTGTGATCTCTGTCTGTCAAATAAATTAAAAAATATTAAAAAAAAAAAAAGAGAGAGAGAGCCTAAAAGTAGTAGATCAGAAAGGAACAGAGACATATACAATAACAGTCACCTTATAGGCAATACAATGGCACTAAATTCATATCTCTCAATAGTTACCCTGAACGTTAATGGACTAAATGCCCCAATCAAAAGACACAGGGTATCAGAATGGATAAAGAAACAAAACCCATCTATATGTTGCCTCCCAGAAACTCATTTTAAGCCCGAAGACACCTCCAGATTTAAAGTGAGGGGGTGGAAAACAATTTACCATGCTAATGGACATCAGAAGAAAGCAGGGGTGGCAATCCTTACATCAGATTAATTAGATTTTAAGCCAAAGACTATAATAAGAGATGAAGAGAGACACTATATCATACTGAAAGGATCTCTCCAACAAGAAGATCTAACAATTTTAAATATCTATGACCCTAACATGGGAGCAGCCAACATATAAACCAATTAATAACAAAATCAAAGAAACACATCAACAATAATACAATAATAGTAGGGGACTTTAACACTCCCCTCACTGAAATGGACAGATCATCCAAGCAAAAGATCAACAAGGAAATAAAGGCCTTAAATGACACATCGGACCAGATGGACATCACAGATATATTCACAACATTTCATCCCAAAGCAAAAGAATACACATTCTTCTCTAGTGAACATGGAACATTCTCCAGAATAGATCATATCCTGGGTCCTAAATCAGGTCTCAACCAGTATCAAAAGATTGAGATCATTCCCTGCATATTTTCAGACCACAAATGTTCTGAAGCTAGAACTGAATCACAAGAGGAAATTTGGAAAGAACCCAAATACATGAAGATTAAACAGCATCCTTCTAAAGAATGAATGGGTCAACCAGGAAATTAAAGAAGAATTGAAAAAAGTCATGGAAACAAATGATAATGAAAACACAACAGTTCAAAATCTGTGGGACACAAAAAAGGCAGTCCTGAGAGGAAAATATATAGTGGTACAAGCCTTTCTCAAGAAACAAGAAAGGTATCAGGTACACAACTTAACCCTACACCTAAAGGAGCTGGAGAAAGAACAAGAAAGAAACCCTAAACCTAGCAGGAGAAGAGAAATCATAAAGATCAGAGCAGAAATCAATGAAATAGAAAAAAAAAAAAAATAGAGCAAATCAACAAAACTAGGAGCTGGTTCTTTGAAAGAATTAATAAGATTGATAAACCCCTGGCCAGACTTATCAAAAAGAAAAGAGAAAGGACCCAAATAAATAAAATCATGAATGAAAGAGGAGAGATTACATCTAACACCAAAGAAATACAAACAGTTATAAGAACATACTATGAGCAACACTACGCCAACAAATTTGACAATCTGGAAGAAATGGATGCATTCTCAGAGACATATAAACTACCACAACTGAGCCAGGAAGAAATAGAATTCCTGAAAAGATCCATAACCAGTAAGGAGAATGAAAGAGTCATCAAAAATCTCCAAACAAACAAAAGCCCAGGGCTAGATGGCTTCCCAGGGGAATTCTACCAAACATTTAAAGAAGAACTAATTCCTATTCTCCTTAAACTGTTCCAAAAAATAGAAATGGAAGGAAAACTCTCAAACTCATTTTATGAGGCCAGCATCACCTTGATCCCAAAACCAGACAAAGATCCCAACAAAAAAGAGAACTACAGACCAATATCCTTGATGAACACAGATGCAAAAATTCTCACCAAAATACTAACCAATAGGATTCAACAGTACATTAAAAGGATTATTCACCACGACCAACTGGGATTTATCCCAGGGCTGAAAGGTTGGTTCAACATCCGCAAATCAATCAATGTGATACAACACATCAATAAAGAACAAGAACCATATGATACTTTCAATAGATGCTGAAAAAGTATTTGACAAAGTACAGCAGCCCTTCCTGATCAAAACTCTTCAAAGTGCAGGGATAGAGGGCACATACTTCAATATCATCAAAGCCATCTATGAAAAACCCCACCGCAAATATCATTCTCAATGGAGAAAAACTGAAAGCTTTTCCGCTAAGGTCAGGAACATGGCAGGGATGTCCATTATCACCACTGCTATTCAACATTGTACTAGAAGTCCTAGCCTCAGTAATCAAGACAACAAAAGGAAATTAAAGGCATCCAAATCAGCAAAGAAGAAGTCAAACTCTCACTCTTTGCAGAGGATATGATACTACATGTGGAAAACCCAAAAGACTCCACTCCAAAACTGCTAGAACTCATACAGGAATTCAGTAAAGTATCAGGATATAAAATCAGTGCATAGAAATCAATTGCATTTCTCTACACCAACAACAAGACAGAAGAAGGAGAAATTAAGGAGTCAATCCCATTTACAATTGCACCCAAAACTATAAGATACCTAGGAATAAACCTAACCAAAGAGGCTAAGAATCTATACTCAGAAAACTATAAAGTACTCATGAAAGACATTGAGGAAGACACAAAGAAATGGATAAATGTTCCATGCTCCTAGATTGGAAGAATAAATATTGTGAAAATGTCTATGCTACCTAAAGCAATCTATACATTTAATGAAATTTCTATCAAAATACCATCCATTTTTTTCAAAGAAATGGAACAAATAATCCTAATATTTATATGGAACCAGAAAAGACCTCGAATAGTCAAAGGGATATTGAAAAAGAAAGCCAAAGTTGGTGGCATCACAATTCTGGACTTCAAGCTCTATTACAAAACTGTTGTCATCAAGGCAGCATGGTACTGGCACAAAAACAGACACATAGATCAATGGAACAGAATAGAGAGCCCAGAAATAGACCTTCAACTCTATGGTCAACTAATCTTTGACAAAGCAGGAAAGACTGTCCAATGGAAAAAAGACAGCCTCTTCAATAAATGGTGTTGGGAAAATTGGACAGTCTCATGCAGAAAAATGAAATTGGACCATTTCCTTACACCACACATGGAAATAGACTCAAAATGGATGAAGGACCTCAATGTGAGAAAGGAATCCATCAAAATCCTTAAGGAGAACACAGGCAGCAACCTCTTCGACTTCAGCCACAGCAACATCTTCTTAGGAACATCGTCAAAGGCAAGGGAAGCTAGGGAAGAAATGAACTATTGGAATTTCATCAAGATCAAAAGCTTTTGCACAGAAAAGGAAACAGTTAACAAAACCAAAAGACAACTGACAGAATGGGAGAAGATATTTGCAAATGACATATCAGATAAAGGGCTAGTGTCCAAAATCTATAAAGAACTTATCAATCTCAACACTCAAGGAATGCCCAAGGAACAAATAATCCAATCAAGAAATGGGCAGAAGACGTGAACAGGCATTTCTGCAAAGCACATAAAAAAGTGCTCCACATCACTTGGCATCAGGGAAATACAAATCAAAACCACAATGAGATATCACCTCACACCAGTCAGAATGGCTAAAATTAACAAGTCAGGAAATGACAGATGCTGGCGAGGATGCGGAGAAAGGGGAACCCTCCTACACTGTAGGTGGGAATGCAAGCTGGTGCAACCACTCTGGAAAATAGCATGGAGGTTCCTCAAAATGTTGAAAATAGAGCTACCCTATGACCCAGCAATTGGACTACTGGGTATATATCCTAAAGATACAAACATAGTGATTCAAAGGGGCACATGCACCCAAATGTTTATAGCAGCAACATCTACAATAGCCAAACTATGGAAAGAACCTAGATGTCCATCAACAGATGAATGGATAAAGAAGATGTGGTATATATACACAATGGAATACTATGCAGCCATCAAAAGGAATGAAATCTTGCCATTTGTGACGATGTGGATGGAACTAGAGCGTATCATGCTTAGCAAAATAAGTCAATCAGAGAAAGGCAACTATCATATGATCTCCCTGATATGAAGAAGTGGAAATGCAACATGGGGGGTTGGGGGGGGTAAAAGAAGAATAAATGAAAGAAGATGGGATTGGGAGGGAGACAAACCATAAGTGACTCTTAACCTAACCAAACAAACTGAGGGTGGCTGGGGGGAGGATGGTAGGGAGAGGGGGGTGGGGTTATGGACATTGGGGAGGGTATGTGCTATGGTGAGTGCTGTGAAGTGTGTAAACCTGGCGATTCACAGACCTGTACCCCTGGGGATAAAAATACATTATATGTTTATAAAAAATTAAAAATTAAAAAAAAATCCAGAAAAAAACCTTAACAACTGAGAAAGTGAGGTGCACAGAGTAGAAAGGCATTTGTGGCTAGAAGTTGGAGAGGACTAGAATGACAGTTAGATATGTGTATATCCTGAACTGATCAGAAATATGAAGACCCTGAAACTAGAGCCCTAGAAAGAATTAAAAGGACGAGGAAAAATACTTAGTAATTTGGAAGCATCAAGTTCAAGGGCAGCTGGTGGCTCAAGTCATGATCCTGGGGTCCTGGGATGGAGCCGCATGTCAGGATCCCTGCTCCGTGGGGAGCCTCCTTCTCCCTATCCTGCCCCCGGCTGCCCAGGTCATGCTTTCTTTCTCTCTCTCTCTCTCTCTCCAATAAATACATAAAATCTTAAAAGAAAAAAGAAAGAAAGAAGGAAAGAAAGAAAGAAAGAAAGAAAGAAAGAAAGAAAGAAATTAATTTCAAGTTCAATTACACCAACGAGCCCAAGCAAGCAGTCAGGTATTAGTACAGAAGCTTCCAGGCGTGATTGTTGTACATGGTTTGCATCTATCAAGTCAGATACTAGGCCAAGAACTTTGCCTCATCACAAACGTAGCCCAGCCCGTTGGATGAGGTCAGAGAGGCCCCTGCCTTATAATGGGAAAGTCTAAGACAGACGATTATAGTTCAAGGGACCGATCAAAGCTCTATTAATTAAACCACTAATTGGATATTGAAAGAATTGTTCCTCTCTTAAAAACGTGTATCACTCTCAGGTTCCTTTTGTGTTCATGGAAGTTTCTGGAAGCAGAATCTTAATCCGTGATTGAGTAGCAAGAGTTCAGCCATGGGATTGGATAACACATGCCGTAGTTTGCTTCAGTCATAAAATTCTATGAGTTTGAAAGGAAGTTTGTTTTAGAAAGAATTGTTGAAATCCTATGTTAAGGCACTTTTTTTTTCTTTCTCAAATTAAAGGATGACGTGCTATACTTTAAAATTTGTAAGTTCATTATTGGGAAATCAAAAGATATAAGAATTTATCATTACTTCTTTTCCTCTCATTTCCAAGATGCATAATCTTGAATTTAAGCTTATACTCACTATATATATACATATATGTGTGTATATATATATATATATATATAAAATCTTTATTGTTTTATTTTCTTTGAAGAAAACAACCCAATTATTCTGCTTTTTAATCCTGAAAACCTGTGAGTTATTGGAAAAGGAGCACTTTTAATTTTACATAGGATGATAAATAATAAATGATAATTCTAAAATCTCAGATAACATATTGTTAACAATACTAAGGAAAAGGATGATGGTAGGAAAAAACAACAACAATAACAACAAAAAAACTTTGCATGCTTTTACCAAAACAATGATAGGAAATGCTTGTCCTGCTACATTATTCTTCTGTCATGAAAAGTTCTCTCAGAGACATAATGGCCACAACCATTTCATTTTCTAACTTATTAAGCAGTCTGAGGGTGAATTGAGAGTTTCAATTCCAGGTTATGGTTATAATTACTAACTGCAAAAATCCCTGTTGCCTTTCATTAAGTAGTTATAATATTTAATTGAGACTACAGGGTGTCTACACATAGCATAGTACCATGCATAATTATCCATACACATAAAGGAACACTGAGGGTACTTTTAACAATGAAACATTATCAAAAAATTACATTTTTAATTTAAGTTTTGACTTTAATCTTCTCGGTGATTAAATACACATCTCTGCATTTTTCTGCAGATGACGACATTAAGCTAAATAAATGAACCACAAAGTGGGAAAGGCAAAAAGAAAACTTTGCACTGTAACATAAATGGATAAATCGAGTATGCATTAGCAAATTACATCAGGCCTTTCTCTTCTAGGGATGGGATAGGAGGGCAGTCGAACACTGCCAGCCCAGCCGGCAGCATCCTCTCCTTGGTGAGCTTGAACCACGGGAGGATCATGGGATAAGGTATCTGAGTGGCCTTTGCCCCTGCCTTTACTCCCACAGCTTTGCTTCTGGCAGAGTACTTATCTCTTTGACCACTGGGAAACGTCTAAAAAGAGAAGACCTTGAAAGGAACTGGAACTCTATGTGAACGTCTTTGAAAGTTGCCACATTCCAGGTTCGCTTTTAAGGGAAGTTTAAGATATCAGGAACGTGCAAATAAAGCAAAGCTTGCGCATGGACACATCACTCGCCAACAGTTCCCTCATGGGACATAGAAATCTGGAATTATAGAAAAAAATCGCATTATGTCGTTCGGAATTAATCATAGGACTCTTATCAATGTTGGTGTGCATCAAGGGAGGGAAGCTGGAGGAAACTCCCGAAATTATTGAAACAGAAATAAAATGATTCCCCATGGAATCTAAGGCAACTGAAACTATTGTTAGAATTTAAAATTTTTCTTCCATTTTATATTTGCAAAGTGCTTTATATTATTTATAGTATATATTATTATACTTCTTATATTATCCATCCCCAGCCTACCTGAGAGATAAGAAGGCACACTTTTTACTGTTTCAGTTACTTATCATTATGAACAGCATTCTTGCTTTGTTTTAATTACATTTTCCCCACAGGGACAGGAAGATTATACTCTGTCACCCCTCGGCTCCTCAACTCAGGTACCAGTTGTCAGTCTAAAAGAGAGCCCTGCTAAAGCCACTTTAGACAACATGTTCGGTCTTAAGAAAAAAGAAAAAAACAAAACCAAACAGATATTGGAGATGTAAATCTGGATATTTGTCAAAGGGTCAAGAATTATAATTGCCAGAACTTAGTTTGGGAAGCAAGAGAAAGGCATAAAACTGAAGCTTCAGGGTTTACACACCTCCATGGAAGCTTTGCAGGTACAAATATGCAAAGTTTAGATTATTTGCAGATACCCGTAGCTAACATTTAATGACCTATTACTATGTGTCAGGGGCTGTGCCTGACATCAGGTGTGAAGAGGAACCACAGCGATCGCTCCATGTTTGTGGGAGCTCGCCGAAAACGCAAAGGTATTCTTCCTTGGATCCACGAAAATAGAAACCTTCCATTTTAGAAACATTCCATTTGACTTGTGCACCTGCTCTAGGACCCCAACATCTACCGAAAGGCACCTCCACCTCCACCTCCTATTGTTTCTTGAGGAACAATTTTAGTTCTAACTTTATGCGGTTAACAAACATCAAAACCACAAATGGTTTTAGAAACTGTCTCTGGGCAGTTTTAGTGGGAATATATTTTTATTCAATTTCACAGAAAGACAGATTCTGCACAGGACAGACCTGAAGACCAAGGGAAAGAACCAACCAAAACACAAACTTCAGGGCGGTGAGGGTACCTGTTGAGCCACTGATGGGCCGTGGCTGCTGCTCCCACCTGGCATCTGCCGCCTCCAGGGAAACTTGGCTGTCTGGTCTCCCCTCTTTGCAAGCCTGTGGGCAGCTGATTGGCAGAGCCTGGGATGCACGCATAGCCTAGTGGGGTATTACTCATGGGAGGGAGGGCTTCAATGCTGGGAGGTACAGTAGAGGGTTTTCTTCCCATCAGTGAAGATGGTGGGCGGAGGGTGGGGGAGGGGTTCTTAGCTTATATGCCAAATACCTGCGATGGCTCAGATGAAAGACAAAAGTGTCACAGCTGGGAGCTGAAGCCCTGGGGTCACCCTCATCAAAGGAAATGCTTTCTCAAGAAAATAAATGAGTTTGGTCTATCAGATATATCCTCCTATCTTTTCCATACTCCTGGACATTCCAGCTGCTACTTCATTTCTAGTGTGTCTTGCTCCAGGGGGCAGTTCCTCAGCCTGCATTTTACAATGTCTATCTGACCATCATTCGGACCTTTCTCAGTGATGTTTACTGAGCCTCCACAGGCAGGACTCCTGAGAATTCTCAGCTGAACTCAGCTGAGTCAACTTCCAAAGACGTCCATCATGGAAATGAAAAAATCCAAGAGAATTTTGATGTTATTTGTAGTAAGAAAATTGAATAGGAGATCTCCCCTTTTAACACATTTTTAAAAAGATTTTATTTATTTATTTGAGGGACAGTGTGCATGAGCAGGGGAGGGGCAGAGGGACAGGGAGAAGCAGAGTCCCTGCTGAGTTGGGAACCTGATGTGGGACTTGATTCCAAGTCCCAAGGATCATGACCTGAGGAAAGGCAGAGGCTTTACCAACTGAGTCACCCAGGCACCAAACACTTTTTTTTTTTTTTTAAGAGGGGGGCAGAGACGGGACGCCTGGGTGGTTCGGTTGGTTGGACGACTGCCTTCGGCTCAGGGCGTGATCCTGGAGTCCCGGGATCGAGTCCCGCATCGGGCTCCCAGCTCCATGGGGAGTCTGCTTCTCTCTAACCTTCTTCTCGATCATGTTCTCTCTCACTGTGTCGCTCTCAAATAAATAAATAAAATCTTAAAAAAAAAAAATTAAAAAAAAAAAAAAAAGAGGGGGGCAGAGAGAGTGCATGTAAGTTGGGGAGAGGGGCTGAGGGAGAGGGAGGGAGACTCTGAAGAAGACGCCACACCCATCATAGAGCCTGATGTGGAGCTCGATCTCACCACTCCGAGATCATGATCTGAGCCAAAATCAAAGGTTAAATGCTTAACCGACTGAACCACCCAGTAGCCCAACACATTTTTAAGCGAACTATGTCCTACTATTAAATATAGAGATACATTCGTCCAGCAGGTCTCTAGACCCTACTCCTCTTGTGTAACAGAAACTTAGACCCATTGAACAGCATCTCCCCATTTCCTCCCCAGACTCTCTCTAGACAAACCTGGAGGACACTTTACTAACTTCAATAAAACCATGATGGAAAGACAAATACTTCATGATCCCACTTATATGAAGTAGCTAGAACCATGAAGCTCAGAGAAACAGTAGAATTTTTATTTGTAAAGAATCCTCCCTCTTTTTGTTTAATTTGATGATCAAAATTTTATTGATCAAAACTATAAGCCATTGCAAACTTCCCAGTATAGCATATCATTAGAGTCGTGGTGTGAGCACAGGGAATATAAGCAACAAAATGTATACCAAATAAGACAACATGTGATGATGAAGCCATTGCAACATTTACAGAAAAATGCTTGAGTCAATCTATTTCAACTTGGAAAGGTGTATTAATATGTAAAAAATACTTAACAGAAGAGAAATAAAGACATTGTATGCCTGCTACTCCCCCAAAGTTTAAGAAATTAGTTAATCTATTAATTATAATAAAATTAATTCTTCCTATCCTCATCTAAATTTAAAATCAGTGTAGGAATTTTCTGGACATGTGACTCATATGTATCTTTTAAATTAATTAGTTCATGTAGGTTTGTCTAATTTGAACAGACATGATTGTCTATAACTTGGCTGCGTTAACATGAGGCCTTCAAGTGTTCTGGAACTACAGTGGAGAACTTTATGCTACCATCCTCGCAATCTGCTTATTCTCGAAACAAATGTTATTATTTATAATGAGCAAAGTTAATAAAAATCCCTCTTAGATTTAAAGATATTTCTTCACGACTATGGGTGAGAAGTAACCTAAAGTGCAACCTTTATTTATTTTGGAACAGTAATTCTGATGCAGAATAATCCTAGGAATATATTTAGCAACCCGAAGAAACCAATATAAATAGCATGCTGCTTCCATTCTGTTTGAGTATAAATAATATAAATGATCACAGTGGTGATGTGTTATTATGCAGCTCTCTAATTTTCAGACTTACTATATCTGTTTTTCCCTCTATACTCTTCCTGTGAATTATTCAGGGAAGATATTACTTTCACTTTACAAATGGGGTAATTGAGAACTCAACAAATTATGTAATTTATCTCAGGACACAGTGCTGATTAGTGGTAGAGCTGCAAACCTCATGATTACTTGGGATATTCCTCCTGAGATCCCCCTGGGGAAGTCTCAGGATCCCCGCCTCCCCCCCCCCCAAAAAAAACACACACACTTGGAGCTGCCATTGCAGATATAACTGTCAGAATTGGTTTGGGAGTTTGTCCTGATAATAGAGATCTTATATTAAGCAGTTCTAATAAAGAACATAATTTTATGGTATTTCCAGAGAACCCCTACATCCTCAGGGGTCACAGAGTCACACAGGGCACGAAGACACCAAACAAAAGGAGGGTGCAGCCCTCCTCCTCCCCTGTGCCACCATTCTTTAAGGACAACCTAATTACTCATTAAGTGTGGAATCCATTGTGGTGGTGGAGGGCAGGTCAACTGCGTTTTCTTCAGTCTCATTCAAAGAATGAGGCAATGACTATAGTTCCCTTTTGAAGGCAGACAGTTTTCAATTTATTTGGATGAATATTTATTGAACAGCTACTATGTGCTAGTAACCGATGAAATACGGTTGTATACTTAAACACCTAAACTAGATATTTCTAGACTTCTCTACATCATGGTACAGAGAGAAGATGGCAGTGCTGGCCCAGCACACATGGCGGAGTGTGTGGCTGGAGGTGGCTGGTGGAGGACGAGGGATCGGTATGTCCCTCCGGTAGCAAGGTTCCCGCCTTCACCCTTGATGCTCTGAAGTGTGCACTTCGAACCAGCAGCAGCGGCAGCCCATGAGAGACTGTTAGCAACACACAGTCTCAGGCCCCCCACAGAACTGATACATCAAAATCTGTATCTTAACAAATTCCTCCATGATTCTAAAGCACCCTGATGTTTGAGAAATACTGTTCTCATCAGAGGTCTTCACACTGTGCTCCCACAGCAAAGGCTTTAAGTAAGTTATCAGGAGATTCCAGTGTGCACCCAAGTTTGAGAAGAGGTGAAGAGGAAAAAAAATTATATAGATATAGATAGATATAGATATAGATCTATATTTATATCTATCTATCTATATATAGATCTGTATAGATATACACACTAATGCCTGGATCCTATCCTCAGAGATTCTGTTTTGATGTTTTTAAATCACCCCAGAGCTGTTTTAGGAGTGACCAAGGGCTCTAAGCAGAGCTGTGGGCTAGGTGTGTTACTCCTGTTTTATCTGTGTAGAAGCAAGGCAGAGACACTAACAGGACAAAGGAAATTACATATGTGAAGAGATGAGCTGGACTCACTTAGACCCTGAACTCACTTATTCTATCTAAAAAAGTGGTCCATTATGTTACACGGCTTCCTGAGAATCTTAATAAAATTAATGTTAATTAAATATATTTTTCTCCAAAGAGATGTCTCAATTTAAAAAAAAAAAAAAGAAAGGAAAAAAAAAAAAAAGATCTATCCTCGACTAGTATAATAGCTCCATAGCTACTCAAGAAGAACGTAAAAAGAAAAAAAAAAAAAAAAAACTTTTTACAGAGCAATTCTCTGTGGTGCTTATTCTAAAGACATCAAAATTATTTTATTCCTTGCTTATATCATATTTAATTTTAAGACTGCATTAAAAATTGTATTCTATGCACCCATGTACACACGTTTAATGTTATTTATCTCTTGCCTTTCTCACAAATGATATGTATCAATTATGAACATATGAATCCTAAAGATTTGAACCCACACTTTGAAAGGCCATTCGCATATTTTAAACACATTTGAAAAAAACTACTGTCTACAAGTAGAAATGCACATGTGAATCCAGTTAGTGAGGTGAATTAGGAGAGGGTCTGAGTTGTATTCACCATCAGAACTTGAGCATTATTTCCCCTGCATCCCTCTGTCTCCTCTGAGCAGCAGAACCAGAATCATGGGTCAGACCGGCAGCTGGCCGCTTAGGAATGGGTGTGGATGAGATGCCCAAGAAGTTTCAAAATGATGAATCTATCTCTTGGAGGCAGAGAAAAAGAATGCTGGGAATTAGAAAGTCATGGTTTTAAATCCCATTCCAGTGGGAAATCAGGCAAATTGCCTAATCTTGCTATTTGGTCCTCATTTAATAACCAAGGAAAACAGTATGTACTGAATTAGGTAGTTATCAGGATATAAAACATTGCACCTAAAGACATTGGGATATTGTTTCTGGTCCTCAGTGTTAGGACTAATAAGAGGACAACGTGAAGACCTGGTGCCAAGAATTGAGGTTGGCTAAGGTGCTCCTAATAGTCTTCCTGATGTTTATTTAACCCAAATTTTCTCACTTCTCGGAGGCCAGGGTGAATTCTGGATTCAAATCCAGGTATTCACCCCACATCAAAAAGTGCTTCTTCCAAGACCACCACCATGTATGAGCTACAGCAACTCACAGAAAAAATCAACATCTGATGATTGGGGTTCTAGGGCCTGTGCTGGGCAGTAAAACTCAAAACTTATTAAATCAGAACCAGTCATCATTTAAAAGGGGTTTTCAGCTTGGAGAGTATACCAGTTAGGTCTCTCCAGAGGAATAGAATCAGAGAGAGGGAGGAAGAGGGAGGGAAAGAAGGAGAGATACATTTGAAGGACCCGCTTACATGATGAGTGAGTACTAGTAAGTTGAAAATCCACAGGACAGGCCAGCAAAATGGAAACTCAGGCAGAATTTTGAGGGCACTGTCTTGAGGTAGAATTCCTTCTTCTCTGGGAAACCTGAGATTGACTCTTAAGTCTTAAGCTGATTAGATGTGGCCCACCACATGATGGAGGGGATTGTCCTTTATGTAAAGACAACTGACTGTAGTTATTTATCACATCTACAAAATAACCTTCATAGCAACATCTGCTCTAGTTTCAACCCAACAACTGGGCACATAGCTTCATCATACTGGCATGAAAATAACCAGATGGATAGGAGGTATGTAAATCATCACATAATTTTATTTGATAAAGTCATAAATCAAGGTTTTTGTGTCTCTATCTTTTCTTCTGAAAAGTTACCTTGCCTCCTAATTCCTAAAATACTCAGTCAGTTGGGCAGATCTATACCTGATAAACACTAGGGTTCTTTTTCAGCTGCTTTCCATGTATAATATTTTGTTAGGAAAGCTATATCAATGGATTTTTTTTAATTGCTAGTTGGCAAATATCCTGAAGTATGTGATTAATCCAGAATGACAAAAACTTAGAAAATACAATGCATTTTCAACATGTATTTTTGATGTCTGTTATTTGTTATTATCCATGCTCTCTGAAGGGCTACCTTCTTTTCTAATGCACCATGTCCCTACAAAGCAATTATGATCACACTAATTCATTGGGATAAAAATTATCCTAACTGGCAAATAAGCCCAGTCCCTGTGGTATGCCATTTCATGAAAAGCCATTTCTATTGGTTGAGTGAACACTTACAGAATCACTGGTTTGCTTACACTGTATTTGGTAGCGATGAAATTGAGGGCAGTATTCAAATTACACAGTGCCTCAGGATCATATGGAAGGTTTCTAGGCTCCCCTTCCAGTATTTCTAATCAGATATGGGGGTGGTCCTAGAATTTCAATTTCTAACAAGTTCTCAGATGCTGCCGATGCTGCTGATCCAGGGACCACACTTTGAAAATGGCTATTTTAATGCTTAGATGTGGTAGCAGGAGTCAGATTACCTGGAAGCTTAACATTCAGGTGCTACCGCCTCATCGTCGTCTTACATCAGACAAGTGGTGAGATGACCGTGTGGTTCAGCTTCTTTGTACAATAGGGGAAACAAGAGTATCCCATATTATAATTGTGCAGAATGAACAAATCACTTGTCCTGCCTGGAACATGCCTCAGGACTCATGAAACAATGGCCACGGTTAGTTCAAGTGACTCCGTGATGTCACACGTGAGAGAAACACTGTGGTGTTTTCCTGGCTCTTGCTCTCTACTCCTCATTCCCTGTTTTTGGCCTGACACCATTTATCCTGTGCCCTTCTGCCCTGAGCTCACCCAGCCATGGCGATGCCCTGAAGCAAGCCTTTGGTTCTCCTCTTGTAGGTGTGAAGGGGAAAAATGTAGAATTTATGAAAGACTGCAAAACTTAAACCTCCTTCTTCATTTTTTTTAATTGGAGCATTTGTTTATATCCCAGAGGCACATAAGGATGAATATTGTGTTTTATTTTTTTTTTCCACTCAGTTAATGTTATTTATTTTAGTCTTTGCTTTTTAACTAGAGCCTTGCTGTTTTTCTTTCAAATATCCCTTGGAGTGCTTCTCCAGAATTGTGCAAATACTGAATGGCTCATAATATTTGCGCTTGGATTGATTTTTTTTTCCTTTAAAGCATAAAATGTAAAAATGCTGTTAGTTATATTTACTACCTAGAGTTATCTTTATCATACACTTCATTTAAAATTATTCTTAGGTCATAAATTAGAACTGAGGAAAAAAATATGCTTCTTCTGTCCTCCATTGGTCTTGAACTACCTTAAACAAAACAAATCCCAAGGCAAAATTTCTGTGTGGAAAGCTTGAGAAGTCTGATTCATTGCATCAAACCCATGCAACAGAATTTAGTTTTCTTATCTGAGATAGTCTAGAATATAAACTTGCCTTTAAAGGGATCACTTTGGAAAATCCACCTAAAAAAGTCCAACTCAATGGCTTCCTTACAGAAAGAGCCCTGGGGTAAGAATTAGCAGGAATTACTCTATGGGTATGTCTGCTACTAGTATTTTATGCTTGATTGCTTGTCAGTTGGCAGAAGTCAATGGTTCTCTTTACCACAGAGGCACGGAGGAACGGGGCAAAGTACAAATTATCAGTACTCAGAATGTAGATTAAACATTTCACTGCTGTCTCTCCAACATGTGCCCTCAAAGTACCACTTGGCGCAGAATTACAAAGGACTGCATTTAGCAAAGCTTTAATTTAAAATAGACACAGGTGACAGCTCTATTATTTCTGCACGTTCAGATGCATTCACAGCTGTTTTTATTTATCTCAGCTGTATATGCTTGTATTTGTTGTAATTATTAGTCTCGGATGTAGTTAAAGATAAATATCTCAAATGCCTATCAAGGCTAAATTAAATTAAGGAAATCACACTCTTCACCCTCACCCCCTTTGGCCCCGCTTTGCTGCAGGAAATTTGCAGCAACTTCAGAAGTTTAAGCCTCATGTCAACTCCTCTCATGAGAGGAGCTTTCCAGAGTCTTCCTGGATGCCCCATCTGCTCCAGCTCGACACCCTGCTTACTGGCTTGGCATTGTTTCCTCTACATTTCACATGGGGGTGTGGAATGTTTCAAAGTTTCTTATAAATGTATAAGAATGGGTTTAAACTAATTCTGATTGCTCATAATGTCAGAAAGTGTTACGTGCAAATGCACTGTGGCATGAGCCCTTTTCACCCCCCCCCCCCAGTTTCTTTCTGGCAGTTTTGGATTGCAGGCCTAACTGCCTCTTCTGTTTGTTTGTATTTTGCCAGTGGTTCATTCACTACATCTAACACATTGCAGGACCGTGGGGCCATGGTTTCACCCTTAGGAACTGAGGAGTTATCATGGAGGAATTAAGTGAGGGTCCAGGAAATTTAGAAGAAAGGAAAAGAGAATACAATGAGGAGACAGAAAAGGAGTTGGAATCACAGGATTTTTTTAAGGGAATTTGATTCACAAGATACCCAGAAGTCTGCACAGGAAAATGAGACGGAGAGATCTGTCTCCCAAATTCACATGAATTATACCTTTTGAAGCAACAACACAAATCTGTTCACTGTGGTGGCCTCGGGTTGGTTTGCTTTCAGCTGAGAAGACAGCATTTTTATTTTGTTTTTTAAAAGCTGAAACAGGATTTGTCTGATATACAACTTTGCAGAGAAATTGCGTACTTATTAGAATAGTGGCCTTTGCAACCATGGTGATGACACTAGCTTTTGCTCCTCTTGAGGTCTGAGGGAGTTCATTAATGGCAAGGCAGCCTGGAAAGAAAAAAAAAAAAAAATGCATGGCAACTAATCCAACTGTATTTGAGAGAATCAGACAACCTCTTAAGAAGGAAGGAGATAAAATGCCACTCAAGATACTTATAAAATGAGGAAATATTGTATGAATAAGCAGGTAATAGGTGGTGGAAATTTACATATTTCCACCTGATTACAGACCATGGAAAAGAGACTATGCTAGTTTTGGCAAAAATGACTATATAATACTAGATTTCTATTTTTATTGATTATCCTGTTTATTTGTTTTTATTTATTTCTTAAGATCTGATTTTTTAAATTTGTATTTATTTATTTTTTTATGTTACATAAGATTTATTTATTTGACAGAGAAAGAGCACAAACAGGGGGAGCAGGAGAGAGAGAAGCAGACTCCCCACTGAACAGGGAACCCAACTCCGGGCTGGATCCCGGGATCCTGGGATCATGACCCGAGCTGAAGGCAGCCACTTAACCCACTGAGCCACCCAGGCGCCCCATCCTGTTTATTTAAAGAGTATTTTGGATTACTTTGATTTATCACGTTGAACATGGATCATCTCCAGATACATTTCGGAAGTGAGTATCTGTGGATGACCATTGAAGATCTGTGGGTAAATGGACATGCTAATGGCAAAGTCCTTTTTGAGGGAGATAATTAGATTGGATTTTGTCTGGCTTACAGTCTTGGTTACTCTTGCCTGACTTGCTTGTTTGTAAGCCAAGTCTTTCTGGCTGTTTTTCTGCATTCTTTTTAAGGATCTCTCTTCAGAGGGATGAGATGTTTTCCTCGATGCAACAGACTTTGCCTGCCCATCTCTTTAATACACGATGTTAAACCCTCATCCCGATACGTGCTCTTACCTGAGGAAATCAGCTTTAGTTATAAACCCTTGGGAGTAAGGTATAATTTTGGGTTTGGACCTTATGGGAGTGAGAGATCGCTCAGGCACTAATTTATGGCCACTACCTCATTAGTTAAAGTGTTTCAGTTCCTTCATTTGGCATTTTTGGGTGTGGGGCCCATGACAGGTGATAATAGAGGTTCTTAGCTACAAAGCTTATAGAAATATTTGAAGATATACTTTAGCACATTTTAATAATTATTAAGGGTACTACTTGATGACACTAAATCTTTCCAGTGAATGCTTTCAAAATTATGTGAAAATCAAAACAAGACATTATTTTTCATCCTTCTTACTAGAGAAGCTGCCCAGCGTTTTCAAACATGAACCAACTTTCGATTTTGATTCAAGATAAATCAGCTTAATGAACTGAGTAAACAGCTGTCCTGAGTTCTGATCCTTTATGAATGATAAATGGAATGAGCTAAAGTTTTTTCTCTCTGATAAAACTTGACTTTTCATTCTCCCCACCCCTACCCACACCCTAACCCAGTCTAAAAATGCACTAAGTCCCAATAGGGAAGAGAAACCTGTATTTTCTTGTTTATTTTGCTTCTACTCCCACTCCCCCCCCCAAAAAAAGATAGGTCTCAGCATTACTAAACCCATCTATTGCTTAATCTTCTAGTTCCTGCAAATCCTCCAGATCCTACAGTAACCTACTGTGTCGCAATGATGATCTTTCAAAAGGCGTCTGGGTAAATTAGTCTCTTTTAGTATCTTCCTGATGTGGATGTTATTTGTAAAAAGTGAGTTTTCAGTCTGATGTGTGAGGCATTATTGATAATAAGACTACCTTATATATTGTACAGACCTTTCTTCTGCCAAAATGAAGTGTTTATTAAACAAACAAACAAAACTTATGGACCAAATCCTTTATGGTAAAGATCACAATCTGACAGAGAAGTATCTGCTTTGAAAGGATTAGAGCCTCCAGATAGATACAAATAAGATAAGAAAAAGTAGACACATGTTAAATCATGGAACAGCAAAGGGAATACTTTATGGAAATGAACTCACAAGATAATAATTTGAATTTGACAAGGTGATAATTAAAGTCCCCAGATAGATTTCTTCCACATCTGTATGCCTTTCAGTAAAGTTGGTTAGCATATTAACTACTGCTGGAGAATACTAAAAAATATTCATGGGATGTAAAACTGCAAATTATTATTCATTTCAATTTGTATAATAAGTGTAACAAAATGCAATGCATACAATATTACACAAGAGGTACTAAACTCTATTATAGACATTTTTAGAGCACAGGCAGGACCCTTAGATGACAATTTTTAAAGTGTTGAAGACATCTAAGTATGAATTACCACTTCTCGCAGTTTGTATATATCTTCAGTGTCTTTTAGGGCTAGTAACTTCTTGTTTTGAATTACTAGACTATTTTTTTTAATATTATATAATTGGATATATGTACATAAACATACACACATATATACATATGAATAGATAATTATTATCACCTATGTACTTGGTTTTCTTATATTTTTCCTCTAGAGGAAAAAAAGGGATTTAGTGACCAGAAGAGGTCATAGATATATGATTAAAAAAGAATCAGTATCTACCATAAGTTCTAATTTCAAAAGCAACCCAACATATTAATTCTCTTCTTCAAAATTTAGTTTGATGGTATACACCTTTTAATTTAGACATTTTTTTGAGAAACCATTTTTTAATACGATATTAAGATACTATTCAGTTCAGGAGAACAACTGTGAGGTGTGGCCACACACTGTGGGTAGTGGATGTCACACTTGAGAATTTCTTTGGGCCCAGGTGATCTAGTCAAAGAATATTTTCTGTCCTATGGAATTTAAATATAAACCATGAATCACGATGCAACGAAATGTGTTGTCATTTCCCACCTGTGAAAAAGCATACGAAGGAGTATGAAGAAAGACTTTCTGGAATGCATATTCATTTACACTGATGACATTTTAATACGAATAGTACACTGTTCTTACGGCGCTGAATAAAATTATTGGTTTCAAGCATTCCAGGGAGTATCACAGTGGACAATGCAGTGACCCTTTTGTCTATAGTCAATGGGCAATTAACTGTGCAACCTGACGTTGCCCATCGGGAATGCTAGCTAGAACAGGAGAGAAACGAAATGTGATTGCAAAGGACGATCATTTGAGAAACGAACTTAAATGTGGAATTATGTTAGAATGGGGAAAAAGTGATTTTGGACATTCTTGACAAGTCCACTCAAGAAAATAGAAGTTCCACTTGAAGAAACTAAACAAAAGGGAGAAACAATCAGAAGCAAGTGTATGGGGGAAGGGATGAAGATGACCGAAGGACGTATTCGTCAAATATGGATATTTTGGCAAATAAGGAAGAATAGAATTTGAAAGTCCAGTGTTACAGGGGTGACTGGGGTAAGCATCTGACTCTTGAATTCAGCTCAGGTCGTGATATCAGGGTTGTGAGATCAAGACCTACATAAGCTTCTCTCCATCCCTCTCCCTCTGCCCCCTCCATTCCCTGAATCTCTCTTGAAAAGAAGAAAAGCAAAGGAAAAGCAAAGCAAAGAAAGGGAAAGGAAAGGAAAGGAAAGGAGGAGAAAAAAAAAGAAAAGAAAAGAGGAAAGGAGAGGAAAGAGAGATGAGAAGAGAGGAGAGGAGAGGAAAAGAAAGAAAGAGAAAGGAAAGGGAAGGGAAAGAAAAAGAGAACACTGTTAACACTTTGGAAGAGACTGCTCTTGCACATTCAGTGAAATCTCTAGGCGCTCTAAAAGCACAAATTAGATGTGCCTTTATGTAGACGCGCCAGATCACACGTAGTCGGCCCTGCCTCCGACAGGGAGAGGAATTCAGCGTGTTCTCTGCAGGTGCCTGGAAAATCCCGCCAGCCTCCTAGACTCTAGGTTGTGTTTAGGATTCTGGCATATGGAAATGCACTTTGCTTATCCCTTGGTGAATTAATGGGAAAGCAGTCTCTTTGCTTCTGTGTTTTGCAGTTCATACTTTGTCTTTTCATTTTTCTATGCAATTTCATTTTTTCACCATGCCAGGCATGACTAATTGTTGATTTCCACTGAATTACCACCATCCTCCACTGGCCAGCTTTCCTTAGCAGCAAGCCCACTAAGGTTTCCCCAGCAGAAGGGAAGGAAAAATCAAACTTTAGCCATTCTTCTTATCCTTGTCATGGCCCTCCACCCACTTTGAGCCCTGAGTGTCCTACTGGTATGACTAAATGAGGGCATACAGTCTATTCCACGAATGAATATTAGTTCTGAAGAAGGTACGCTTTTAGAGAAAAATAAAACATAACAAAACATTTTTTTTTGTTGTTTTCTTTCCTTACCTAATTAACTCTTCATTTTTCTTCACTTTCACTGTGGTGTTTTTTGTTGTTGTTGTTGTTGTTGTTTTGTTTTGTTTCTTCCTACTGGAGACATCATTTTCCTTCAACCACCTTTGAGGGGAAACTCTAGTATCTTCTGCATTTGTAAAATACAATCTGAGGTCCTTCGCCCCGTGTGTCTCTCTTCAGTACCCCTGCAAAGCTCTTTTTAGAGACCAGCCTGGCTTCCCGTTCAGCCTCTTTCTGCCCTCCTCACCCCTGCCGGGTTCCTACAGAGCGCGTCTTAGGAAGATCTGGACAGCACGCAGGGGAGACTTTTAGGAACAGGTTTTGTAAAGGTTCCTGGGTTTTAGAGCCCAAAGCAATTTGCCAATTTCCCAAGAAGTGTATCAGACTCTAGAAAAACCAATGGGGAGTTTACTAAGACTGAATGATCTCGGGATCCATGTTTTTCTGCTTTTGTTGTTTTGCTGAGAGCCTGAAACAACAATGTAAATACAAATGCGCGGAAATGTAAATATCTTTTCCCAAAATAATTTAAATTAAGCTCTGCTAAAAGTGTTTTTGATAAGTTCAGTGTATGGAATTTTTTTTTTTTTTTTAATTTAACAAAGAGATCACAAGTAGGCAGAGAGGCAGGCAGAGAGAGAGAGAGGAGGAAGCAGGCTCCCCGCCGAGCAGAGAGCCAAATGCTGGGTTCGATCCCAAGACCCTGGGATCATGACCTGAGCTGAAGGCAGAGGCTTAACCCACTGAGCCACCCAGGCGCCCCCATTGTGTGGAATATTTGACTTTCATGTTTCCTACTAATTTTTTTTCTTTTTGTCAGTGGATATTTTTTAGATTTTTAATATTGTTATCATTGACTCCTGACTTTGTCACCAGTACCTATTTGTATAAACACAAAACTTCTCAGCTTTGTCTAACAAAATGAAAATAAAATTCTCTAATTTTAAGGGAGCACCTGGGTGGCTCAGCTGGTTAAGTATCTGCCTTCAGCTCAGGTCCTGATCTCAGGGTTCTGGGATGCAGCCCCACTTCGGGCTCTCTGCTCCGTGGGGAACCTGCTTCTCTCGTTGCCTCTACTGATTCCCTGCTGGTACTCTGTGACTCTCTCTCTTTCTCTCTGTCAAATAAATAAATACAATCTTTTAAACAATTAAAAAAATTAACTTCTCTTATTTTATTCCAAATTTTGGGTATTTGGTATTTTTTTTTTCTTTTAATCTGACTTGTTGAGTATCTTTCCGTATATGATACAAACTATCGTGCTTTCCTGTAACGTGGCTGGGATTCGATGTGGTGCTGCTAAGGGCTCCCCAGTGATCACCCGAGGGGTTTGGGCGGCACTGAGAGCACGAAGAAGGACAAACATGTCGGCAGCATGAATCGGCTCATCGGAGAACCCATAAGCTGCCAGGATCACACCTTGGTACTTTCGAACATGTGCTTGGGAAATGAGCTTCCCTTTGGCTCCCTGCGTTTACTTTCGAGTTCCTACCCATCTCATCTCCAAGCAATCTCTTCTGATCTTTGCAGAATTGCCCGTTCTGGGGCAAGCCATCTTCGTTCCTCCACCTGTGTCTCTGTTTACCTGTTTTTGTGCAGACTAGCTGTCCATCACAGTAACTTTGCTGGGGACAGGCTCGTTTCCTAAAGAGCCCAGAAAAGCCGAGATCCCCCCAGCCACGGAGGACAGCCGCAGCTGTCACCCATTGCCCAGGTACACGGTTGTGACCCTCGCTGCTTTTATCAACCTGTGTGCCTCGAGTTGCTTCAAGTAGCCAAACCTGTTTTCAGATCTACCACCTGGAACATTCTGCAACGGAGAATTCTGGCGGAGGCTGGATCTCTCAGTATTTCTTAGACATAAATGACTGGAAGTAAAGAAAAGCTGCCACTTTGGGCAGCCAACAAAGTACCTCTTCCCATAGAATCATCTTGAATTCACTATTGTGTGTTCACTGAATCTTTGGGGCAGGGGGAAAAATGAAAAATGAGCTATGGGGTCCTCCAAAGCAAAGCTAACATTTTCTTTTCTCAGAAACATGTCAGTTATATTAAAAAAAAAAAAAAAAGGAATGAATGAAATGTGTGCCATGATCTGTTAACATTATAAAATATATATTTTTTATTATGAGTACAAGGCCACTTTGATATACTATTTCTAATGGGAAAAAAAAAATATATATATATATATCCATAAACCTGTATACTCTTCTCTGGATGCTAGAAAGAGCTTTCTGGTAAGAAATCTGTCAAAGGCTCTTCCACTGATAATTGGCCTTTAATATGCCAAAAATGTGAGGGTGGAAATGATCATTATTGAAACCCCTGTGGATAAGGCTTAGTCTAAGGGATCTTAGAGAAGTCATAGGTGATGTCCAGTTTGCTATTTTCAAGTCCGCATCCCTTCATTAAAAGGATGCCACTTCTACCCCCTTTGCCATGTGACTTTACAAAACCTCCAGGAAGGTATGTTGATTGCGTAACCCTTGGCATTGCCTCAGGTCTTAATGAGTGACTTGCTTTGGCCACGGGAGATTTCGCAGACATGCTGAGCAGGGACTCTAAGTGAACTCTTGTGGTACGTCTCAGGCTCCCATGCTCTTGCCATTTGTCGGGGAGAACATGACCATGTCCCCACAGGTCCTGGAAGGAGGAGATGTTGGTGGCTGAGTTAGACCTAATTCATTTCCTTGAGCCACATTTAGCCAATCCCAGCAGCCTTTGGCTGAGCCACAGGTGACCAGCAGGGCCAGGAGCAAGGACTGACGATTGTTTTAAGCCTGTTTATTTTTCTTGTAACTATTATTATTATTTTTTTTGTGTGTGGTGGTTTATAAAGCAACATTGTGCAGTAGAAACTTAGCTAATGCAGAGCCTTCTGTATGGACGTCTGTACTGTGTCCTATAAGCTCCCATTAAAGTCATGCCCATGAAAGCTTGCTTTCAGCTATGTTGTTGGGGACTAACGGACAGGGCCCATTCTTGACGTGATGCTGTGTAGGGGGAGAGAGCCGTATCTGCCCAAGGAAGCCGGACAAAGAAAACAAAGTGTGAGTATGGAAGAATGCTCCGGGCTTCTGGAATCAGACAGTTTGCTGAGGGGCGAGCGGCAAATATGACATAGAAAGTTGTGGGATCATGCAAGCATTCTCCAGGGGACTCTCAGAAATACTTGGGGAGAGAAACCCCATAAAAGACTAGATTTTCCTCCCATAATACACAAAGGGACATGGGCTATTGCTATTTAGGCATTAAAGACAAGCATGACCCACCCCTGAAGGCTGAATAAGTGTGAGACACCTGGTTTACATTTATATAAATCTTTACACAAGACAATTCAACCTTCCAAGCACAATGCAAAGTAGCATATCCAATCTATTAAGCATAGTGCCTCTCAACTCATAATATATAGCATATATATATCCCCCCACAGCCGCTAACATTTATGAAGCTTTCTATGATACCAGGCGGGACCCAGAGATTTTTCAGGTTTTAACTCATTTATAGATTTGTGAGATAAAATCATTTTATTATCTCTTCACAACTGTGTAAACTGTGGCTTAGAACAGTTTAGTGACTGGACCAAAATCTAGCAGCAAAAAAAATGACTGCACTGTTTATTTTGTGTATAAAATGCCTTTGCTCTTTTCTCTTTTATCCTTGCTCATTACATCTGTGACTCCTTATACATTGTGCTGTCGTGAAATAAGAGAGAACCTAGTATCTGTAAAATCTTTGTAACATGATCAAATATAGTGTTCAGGCTGTTACATATATAAAAATGATAATATTATAAAAACATAAAAATATAGATGCGCATATACGATTTCCAATAAAAACTGGTACATTATTAGAAATGACAGACAATAAAGCATCCTATCCTATCTTTGGAATGAGTTCTATATTTGATAGGTTTTGTCTAAGGACCAAGAACATTATCCACAAGGTATAATCCCATGAGGACAGAAGACTTCCTTTATAGCTATCTATTAGACACATCACTTTTTCTCTTTTTCTTTTTTCTTTTTCTTCCCACCCCCCCAGGAGAAGTATTTACCAAAGATCAGCCAGAGCTGAAGCAGCTTTGCTGAGGTGACATATGCAAATTGTCTGTTTTGCCAGACATGGGCAGATTAATCATATCTTTAACAAAAGTCAGTTGAACCTTGAGGGCATGGTTTAAAAAAAAAAAAAAATGAAGATCCACAGGACAGGTAGGTGCATAGAAATGACATTTTATCACTTACTGACCAGATAGTTGTAACATAATCCAATCACCTTTTTAAAAAGTGTTATTTAAAAAAAAAATTATAATAAGTCAATTTGAATCTGAATGGGAATTTACAAATTAATTCTACTTTTTTGGTTTACTGAACCAGATGCTGAGTTACTATTCTTTTGTAGGAAGGTGAATCATAATTCAGAAGTAATTTTTGTCATTTTACTAACAGTCTTATAAAGGACATAGAAACAACTATTTCCAGGGTAATTCATAAAATTGATAAGTAACATTTTAATCATTGGCCATCTCCCTACAACAATAGCTTGAATTTGTGAAAGTAGGGAAGGGTCCATCAGTAATATAAATTGAACATGTAATGTCCAGTGTACTACATTGGAGATCCATAACAGTGGTGAAGGAAGGTGTGTATTATTATTTGAGGTGAATTATTATTATTTTTATTTTTTTTTTCTCTAGGTAAGTTCGCTAATAATTCAAACACTTCACAAGAGTCTTGCATTTCTAGTCTTTCTTTGTTTTGCTAATTGAAAATAGCTCACAAACAGTATGTGTGTGACCCTGTAACTTTGAATAATAATTTAAAGATGGGATGTTATTGAGCAAAGGGAGACATTTTGATTACCTCTTGTATTAATTTCTGTTGCTGTGTAGCAAATCACCCTGACACTTATAATGACTTAAAACAACATACATTTGTTAGCTCATAACATCCTTGGGTCAGGAGTCCTGAGAATGGCTTAGCAGGATCCCATCCTCCAAGGTCTCATATAGGATGCCGTGCTCCACTGGCTGCAATTAAGATGCTGGCTGGACTGTGTTCTCATCTGGAAGTTTGACTGGGGAAGAATCTGTTTCCAAAACTCTTTTGGCTTTGGCAGAATTCATTTCTTTGTGGCTATAAGTTGGCTCCCATCATTAGTTGGAGGTTTTCAGTAGGTTCAGAGTCTGCCTGAAATTGCTAGAGGACACCCAGAGTTGTTTGCCAGGAGGACTTTTCCAACATGGACATTTGCTTCATCAATCCGGCAAGCCAGTCTTGCCTCAGTTGGCCAGGAGAGAGTCCTCATGACAAGCAGATTCTAGATAAACTTGTTCTGGATAAGTCTTAGCAAGATCTGATAGATAGGGACAAAGGTTTATAAGAATTATAGGATTACTTAAGAATTTTGGATACTTAATAACAATGTCTATGAAAATTCTATCGGACAAGTCTAGCTTACTCAAAAGTTAAAAAAAAAAAAAAAAACTGTTATGTTTATATGGCTTTACCTAGTAGAAAAACATATCTGACTTTTACTTAGGAGGAAAACAAAACATTTTTTTCAAAACATTACAGATACTAAAGATTCTCTTTCCAAAATTGTTGTTGGAATATTATTCAATAGAAAAAGCCCAGAAGACTTGAGTCAAACCTAACGTAAACACAAGGTGTTTTGAAAGAATTAAAATAATCAATTATTAATTCTTGTTTTTCAGATGAGAAAACTGAGGTATTGGGGTTAAGTATCTTCCCCAGAGTCACATAGTTAGAAAATGTTGGAGCAGAGATTCAAATTCAGGTGGCTGACATCCAAGCTTATGCTATTGAACTTGACTTTAAACTTTACTTGTTTATATGCAAATCCATTTTTTTTAACAACTAGCTCTGTATTCCCTTCCACCAAAAAAGTCCTAGACACATCAAGTAGATAGTTCACTGCAAGGTCCTGTACGTTCTGCCCACAATACCCAGGTCTAGTCGCATTTTAATGCAAGTGCATTCACACTGTTAGGCTTTCCTGGTGAACAGTAATTCACTAGAGCGTGACCGTGTCTGTGTCTTAAGTGTTGTGTTATCCCTTGCAAACGATGCTGTGCATTGGTGCATAGGAGGAAATTAATCCTGATGTCTTTTTAAGTGCTACCAAAAGAGGTCGAGCTATGTTAATGGAAAAGTGGCCTCTCAGTTTGAGAGAGAGCCATCGTAGTATTTGAAACAGGCTTCTAGCCTTGGGGGTTCCTTCTGAAGCCATTTTCTTCATGCTACTCTAAGGCCTGATGACTTGGCTGGATCCTAATCCTTTAGAGAGTAAAATTAAATGTTTTTCAGTTTTCCAGTGGAGTAAGCAGGGTTTTATTGTGCTTCCTCAATCATTGTCACACTAGTGATCCCTTCTAAAATGAATTTGTTCTGGAAAAGAATGGGCCAGATGCCTCTATAGAGGAATACAATAGTAGAATATTTTGAAATAATTGAAAAGCAAAACAGATAATCATGTTTTCAAGCTCTTTGAAATATATATGTAAAATGTTATGTGCCTGAGGTTGAATAAAAAGATGGTTATAGTCATTACCCAGTAATGTACCAATTACAGATAGAATTGTATGTATAAGTTCTCTATTATATAATCACAAAGGGAAGAAAATGGATTATAATCATTTTAATAATTTGATTTGCTTCGTTCATCCTTTGAGTTATCTTTTCATAAAATTAGATGCTGTGTTATTCCTTTCTGGAAAGTGGAACGGTACAAGTGAAGAGAATGTTTTCATGTTAATCAATGCTGACAAGAATATTATACGGATTAAAAAAAGAATGTGGGCAGGTTGGGGGGTGGGAGAGAGACAAATGAAGAAGACCTGATTGAAATTATTAGTTGCCAGAAAAATACCTATTGACTTTTTATGTTTTTAGAAGTACCTCTATTAGCTTCCAAAAATACAGCTGTTTATAGTGATTGATAAGTTCTCTTGCTTTTAAGCTTATTCACATCCATTAGTTCTGCCTTTTTCCCCCGTTAAAAATCTGAAGCTGTCAGATTGAAGTAGCAAGATCAGCTAATGTTCTTGCCAGATTCAAAGCTTGTCCCCAGGGGTGGCAAAAGTATTCTAAATCACAAAGAAATGGCTTTTTAAATGCTGTCTGTTGACACTGGTCATTCCATTTACTTTATTGGAAATGTTGAAACAGGTATCAGGCAATTACAGAAACTGTGTTTAACAGGGCTTTGATGAACAATTCCCTCTAAATATTTCATTTTTAGACCCATATCAGATCTTTGAAGTTCACTGTCTCTTACATAGAGTTTTATTTAAAATAGTACATAGCTTTATTTTCAAAATTGGTTAAATCATTTTCTAGTTTTCACTTCAAATCTATAGATGATTATGTACTTCATTCCCTCTGGTATTTGATTATTATCTTGTAAACTTTATACCTTGTCATAGTTTCACAGCTTCTGTTTATCACAAAGGCAAAGGTTTGAGGAGAAGTACATACTTCTAAAACCCAAAATGTCAGGGGCCCCTGGGTGGCTCAGTCCATTAAGCATCATGACTCAGGTCATGATCTCAGGGTCCTGGGATTGAACCTTCAAGCTGAGCTCTGCACTCAACAGGGGGGGTCTGCTTGTCCTGCCTCTTCCTCTGCCCGCCCCCCTGCTCATGCTCTCTATCTCTCTCAAGTAAATAAATAAAACCTTGAAAGTAACAAATTGTAAGTTTCAAAAATAGTGAATGTTAAAAGTGATTGCCACTATGTAGTGATTGCCACTACGGGGTGCAGAACTCTTATAGGCTCTTATAAAAACAATAGAACAAATCATATCATCCCCTTTCTCCATTAGAATATTATTATATAAATTAGATCAGGTTAAAAAAACAACATAAGCTCAGTAAAGAACAACAACAACAAAAATCCAAGGAGAGAAGAGTTGGCACCCAGTGAGGAAAATGGATATAAAAACACTGAGATGGTTGAAGCTGAGAGGGCAGTCATACACAAGGACACTGTCTCCAAAGGAGACTTTTTCTACATCTTATTCATTATATGAATTAAATAAATAAGCACATTGAAAATGGCAGAGAAATAAACAGTTCTGTTATCTGTTACCTTGGAGAGCTTTCTCTGAGGAAATGGCATCTCAGTAGATCCCTAAAGAGTATGTACAAGCTCGGCAGGGCAAACGATAACTGTAAGCAGGGGGAATGGTATTTGTGAAACTCAGAGGCAAGAAGAACATGACTCTTTTGAGGGAAAGAAAAAGGTTGAAGTAGAGAGGAGAGCATTTCAGAAATAAGGCTGGAGAGGTGACTTTGAGATACATTTAGACCATATTAAAAATCCTCAACTGCATCCTTAAAACAATATAAAGCTACAGAAAGCTTTAAGAAGAGCAACGATGCGATCAGATTTGCCTTTTTAAAGGACTCTGGGAAGAAACTGAGGGTTCCAGCAGGGAGGGCACGTGCAGTGATGAACTCTGAGTGTTATAGGCTACTAATGAATCATTGAACACACCTCAAAAACTAGTGGTGTACTACATGCTGGCTGATTGAACATAATCATAAAAAAATAAAACAAAATAAATTTCCACCTTCTTTATGGATAATGGCATATGATGAGGTAAAAATGACTCCAGGTGACATGTAGGGAGACTGTTTAAGTGGTCTTTGTTGAAATGATGTGATGGAGAGTTGATTCCTTTCTCCGGGCTGCCTTAACAAGGTAATGCAAACTGGGAGGTTTAAACAACATGATGTCGTTCAGGAGACTAGACATCTGAAATCAAGCTGTCAACAGAGTGATGCTCCCTCTGAAGGTTCTAGAGGAAAATCTCTTCTCTGCGTTTCTCTTATAGGATTGCTGGCAATCCATGGCGTTCCTTGGTTTGTAAGTAATCACTCCTATCAGTCTCCAACATCTCATAGTGTTTTACTTGTGTGTCTTCATATGATCTTCCTCAGTGGGTCTATCTCTGCATCTCCTCTTCTTCTAAGAACACCAGTCATATTGGATTGTAGCCCATCCCAATGACCTCATCTTAACTAGTTAGATCTGCAAAAGTCCTATTCCAAAAAAGGTCACATTCACAGGTATCAGGGGTGAGGACTTAAACGTATCTTTTTTCGAGGGGGGGGGGACATCATTCAACCCATAACAGAGGGCTTTGCAAGGAAATGAGATGATAGGTAGTTGAAAGGACCCATGGACAGATTTTCGTGTGTATTTATGGTGGTAGACTCAACAGCACCTGGTGATTGAGTGGGATTTGAAAGATGGGGTAGAGTTACGGTTGACTTCCAAGTTTCTGACATGCCTAATAGATGATGATACCATTTGTTAAGGCAGGAAATTCAATAGATCAAATGAATAGTGGGGTGAACATGGGTTCATTTTTGGCATGCCATGTTTGACCCATCTGTGAAATATTCTCATGGAACTGTATGTAGACATGGTGACTGAAAAATTCCTTTGGAATTTAAAATGGGAGATCTGGGCTGGAGATTTAAATGTGAGAGTCATTTGTATATAAATGCTAATTAAAGCTCTGAAAGTAGATAACATTCTCCATCAAGACAATATTTAGTCGGAAGAAAAGAAATCCTAATATCAACATTAAACATTTAAATTATTTATTTATTTATTTATTTATTTGACAGAGAGAGATCACAAGTAGGCAGAGAGGCAGGCAGAGGGAGAGGGAGAAGCAGGCTCCCTGCTGAGCAGAGAGCCCCATGTGGGGCTCGATCCCAGGACCCTGAGATCATGACCTGAGCCGAAGACCGAGGATTTAACCTACTGAACCACCCAGGTGCCCCAACATTAAACATTTAAAAGGCCAAAAACAAACTAACATTTCTGGCCAAGATGGACAAATAGGGACCAGATTTATCCTGATATACGAAATAACCAACAAACAAAAACCAGACAGCATATTTGAAACAATGGTTTGCAAGACATGGGACACCATGCAACCAAGGACAGTTATCTTTGAACGTCAACAACAACAACAACAACATCTACAACAAAAACAAAGCAAACAAACTTAGCCATAAAACTGCTTATCTAAGATCAGGAGTAAGGTATAGATGTTTGCTCTTAACAAGTTCTGTTTAACATGATATTGAAGATTCCAGCCAGAGCAGTAAGGTAAGAAAAATTATGAAAAGCCATACAGATTACAGAAGGAAAATTAAATTGATTTTAGCTCCAGACAATATAATGATCCACATCAACAACTTAATGGAATGGAATCTTAAAAAGCTACCAGGACCAATATGTGATTTTAGCAAGGTTGCAAGCCACAAACTCAATATTCAAAAGTCAGTGATATTTTTCATCAAAAGTTATGAAAAGTCTAACAGTTTGAAAAAGTAATGTGAATTATAATAACATAAACTATGAAATACTTAGGAATAAATCTAAAAAAATGTGAAACACTTTTTAGTTAAAATTACAAAACACTGCAGAGAAAAGTTAAAGATTATCTTAAAATTTTCAGAGACCCGGGGCGCCTGGGTGGCTCAGTGGGTTAAAGCCTCGGTCTTCGGCTCAGGTCATGATCCCAGGGTCCTGGGATCGAGCCCCACATCAGGCTCTCTGCTCTGCGGGGAGCCTGCTTCCTCCTCTCTCTCTCTCTGCCTGCTTGTGATCTCTGTCTGTCAAATATTAAAAAAAAAAAAAAAATTCAGAGACCCATTTTTAGGATCAGAAGACAGGGTTTTTAAGATAAAACTGTCCCCAAATGGATCTATAGACTTCATGTAATACCAGTAAGCTGTATACAGAGATTGTTAAGCTGAATTTAAAATTTTGTGGAAATACAAAGCACATATCATAGTCATAATAAATTTTAAAAGAAGCAGAAAGAATTATTTTAAGATAGTTATTGGCATTAAGATAGAAAAATTGAACAATGGACCAAAATAAGGAGTCCAAAGTAGACCCATATGTATATGCAGTACTGGTTTAGACAAAGAGGTAAAGACAATTTGGTAGGAAAATGTCATCCGTTTGAACAAATGGTACTGGAACAGTTTGAGTATTTGTTGTAAAATAATTGAGTATTGATCCATATCTCCAGCTATATATAAGTGAAACTATATATATATGATCATAAACCTAAATATAAGACCTCAGACTATAAAACATTTAGAAAAATAATGGGAAATGATACTAAAAATTCTCAGCTTCATCCATAAAATAATAATGAGCCCCTAAGTGTTTCAGAAAGAGTAACGATGTGATCAGGTTTGCCTGCTTGGCTGCCATGCCAGGGAAAGATACTTAACCCCACTACCTCAATTTCCTCATCTGAAAAATAAAGATTAATAATTGATTTTAATTCTTTCAAAACACCCAGTGCTGGGGCGCCTGGGTGGCTCAGTGGGTTGAGCCGCTGCCTTCAGCTCGGGTCATGATCTCAGGGTCCTGGGATCGAGTCCCGCATCGGGCTCTCTGCTCAGCGGGGAGCCTGCTTCCCTCTCTCTCTCTGCCTGCCTCTCCATCTACTTGTGATTTCTCTCTGTCAAATAAATAAATAAAATCTTTAAAAAAAAAAAAAAAACACCCAGTGCTCATATGAGGCTTGAATTGGGTCTGCTTGTCATTTTTTATTGGGTAATTTTTCAACAACTGTGTTGGAGACAGAATCATTAACATCCGTAATGCTTTGAAAAATGTTTGTTCACAGTAATAACACAGAATTCAGCACTCAGGGTCCACTGATTATCAAACATATACAAAACTAAAGTCTCCATACAGAGGGTGAAACTACAAATAATGACCCTGGAGAAATTCCGTAATGAAAGTAACCCACTGTGATCACCTACTGAAGCTGAAGAAAAGATCTATTTGAAAATGCATTTTTTTAAAAAAGATTTCATTTATTTATCTGAGACAGAGAGAACAAGAGGGGTGAGGGGCAGAGGAAGAGGGAGAAGCAGACTCCCCGCTGAGCCAAGAGCCTGATGTGGGGCTCGATCCCAGGACCCTAAAGTCATGACCTGAGCTGAAGATGCTTAACTGACTGAAGCACCCAGGCACCCCTTGAAAGATGCATTTGTATAAGATACATTTGTGCCAAAAAGTGATAGCACTTTCAAATAGAAGTACAACTGTATCATTAGATGTCGTTCTAAGGTAGTTCACCTTAGAGTCCAGTTTCTAATCAGCTTTTGGCTTAACTGGTCAGAAGTAAACTTGAAACCAAATATGTTTCATGGTATGAACAACCATTAAAGATTATTAAATAATACTTAACAGTATAGATCTTGTGAAAATTATTTTGAATTATAGATTCAGTTTGGGGCAAAGGCTGAAATATGAGCAGTTAAATCGATTTTTTAATGAAGTTTGACAGGTGTAGGAATTAATGTCCAGAATTAAGGCACAGAATTATTAATTCTGGAAATGATTCTTTTGGCTCTCTATTATATTAAGATCCATGGGCCTATTTTAGAAATTAAACCTGTTCTGACATTGCCATGTATGTATCTCAAAAATTGGTTTTCGGTCATATTTAATTTGTTATTAAATATTTAATGGTATTTTCTTTAAAAAGTCTATTTTCCTTTATCATTCTCCATGAGTAATTTTTTAAATGTTTTTGGATTATGATTTTTTATTTATATCAGTTCACTTTTATGTGAACCTTTTTAAAAATCTTTTTTTTATCTTCATTTGAGTAGCATCATTTGTATGACCTAAATATTTTAAGTATATAACCCAGATGTATATTGCTAATCTATCTGGATGAGAGGAAATAAAATTTGATGGGAGGTATATGGTAGAAATTATATCTGATGGGCTGAACCCTACCTGGTATCTCAGTGTTGATGGACCACAATGCTGTTGAAGGAATAAGAAGAAAAAATGAATACTTGCCAGGTCCTGGGTCTGGGAGGAGGATGGTTTTCAGTCCCATCAGTTGGAGGTCTGGCTTCTGATGTACAAAATGCACCTGATGGCTGGAACAGCAGGGGTGGGATTAGAAGGGAGAGTTGGGGCAGGTAGAAAACACTAAGGAATGTTGGTGGAGGTCTTGGACTAACTTGCAGGTGCTAACATATTTCATCAGAATATTGCTAGTGGCTTCTCAGAAGAATCTGTAGAGAAAATCATAAACCATGGAGGGAGAGTAAGACATTCAGAGGAGCTTGCCAGGCAGTTCGGAATATTGGAGCTCTGCCACGTCAAGGCATTGGGCATCATACTAGCCGGCCTGCCAGATAGTGTAACTGAAGTAAAGGACTTGAGAGTAAGAAAATTGGAAGTAATTGAGACTGTAGCTGGTAGGGAAGTTCACTCCCCCTCTATACCCATTCACCAGATTCCAAAGGAGGCACAAGTTGTCTTAGTTTTATACACTCACTTCCCTTCCTTCGTCCACATCTTCAATCCCCCAAGGGAGAATCGGACCTGATAACCTCCCTGTTTTTGTACCTCATATGTAACTTAAAAAGAATTAAAAAAAGGAAAAAAACAAAGACCTGTGTTTTTAGGACAAGTGGATTTTTGGTGTGAGGACAAGTCATCATTTTTACATTTGTTCAAAGACCACTGATGAAAATTATTATTAATACAGAGAAGATAGCTAGATAGCATTGGAATCATTAGGCAGGGTAATTATTGTACTCTCACAAAGATTTAAATGTGGTCTATTTGAAAATTCAGAACTTGCACATTTGCAATTGTCTTTATTATTTCAGTATTTAATGTAGGGAAGGAGGCAAGAAGAAATCCCAGTGCCTAGACATTCCCAGACTAATTTCTAGACAAGTGAGTTGTGATAAATGCAAGTTTCAGATAAGAACATTTTTTTTTCTTCTCTTGTTGGCTTCTCTAATGGTGAGTAAAAATGTCCCTGGAAAGGCCTGAAAAAATTAATAGTGGTTTGTATCAATGTGGGAAATAATTGAGATAAGATTTTGGTGAATTGGCATAAGAATGAGGACGTCCAATCATTATTACTTAGAGTTGACCTTAAAAAAAAAAAAAGTAAGTATATGTGTGTCTGTTTCTAAAAGATTAGAGTTCTTAGCTTTTCTTTATAGCAAATACATAAAATAAATGTGAATAATTGAAGCCATTATACAGGCACCTTTCCACTCACAATTTGTAAGTAGATATTCCAATAAAAACAAACCAACATCCTACCTTCTGCCTTAAACATAGTAGATAGTATCTACATATTTAACTTTTTTAAAAATGAAAAATATTTGTATTTCATCTCTTAAAGGTACATGAAGTAATATTTTTCAGCTTAAATAACCCAGATAATTTCTAAACCAATTCTTCCCTTTACTTTGTTTATATAAGTGTGGCTTTTGGTTAATCTAATTTAGTTCTTGGTCAGTCTGTGGCACTTTAACCTTCCCGCATGAGAGTGTGCCATGGAATGAGAATTTACTTTTTCGTTCTCAAATGTACCCAACACAGTTTCTGTGGTCAATTTCCTGTCTTTTTTTTTTTTTTTTTCTAAATTTGTTTGGAGGACCTCATAGGACATACGTCCTTTGACAAGGGGACCATTTTAGCACCACCATTACAAAAGCTCTTCTGTTCATAAGGGAAATCTCTCCCCCTGAGTTAAATCTAACCTCTTTAGTACTCCCATTTAACCACCTGATAAATCCACTTGAGATCTCTTTTGGGGAGAGCGAGGTACATGGGAACAATAACACTTCCTTTTTGAACAGTTTAATAAAGCTTTGTGAGATTTCAAGATGAAAGATAGTGTGTAATGCTGATAGCACCCTCCAAAGCTCCACATTCATGGATCCAATTACTTTTTTGTCTGTGGTAAAAGCCACCGTGGATATATTAAATGGAAGTGTGGCTTAAGAAGGAAGGCCCAGGAGCCTGGGTATCTGGTTTCTGAGGTTGACTCGACTTCTGCTTTCTTATCTAGCTGTAGGCACGCAGCTTAACTTCTTTGCCTCAGTGTCTCCTTCCATAAAATGCCTAGCACATAGCTGAGAAATGCTCTTAAAATGACAGTGCAAATTGCCATTTAGAATCAGGCTGGAATTGTCCAGGAAAAAAAAAAAAAATGAGGTGCGTGTTCAGCAAAGGGAAGTACGATCTTCTGCTTAATTTTAGATCGTATCCGGAGTTGTACTTTTTAAAAGTCGTGAGATTTCAGGGAGAGGAATGACATTTCCAAAGCCTTGAAGATGTCTGTGAAAGGATGCTCTTTCAACTGTTGTCTGCTGCTTAGGGAGGTTGTGATGCTAACACTTCTCCAGCTTCCTTTCCTCCCTCCTCCCAATTCCAAGTTCAAAACAATAATAGCAATGTTAACTTTTCAGATTCTGGAATATTGTCTCGGAGCTGATTTGTCTCATATAAATTTTATAAATTTATGCACACCAGATTTCATCACATCAGATTTGCTTGTGTGGTTACTGACTTTAGATTCCGTCCCCAAACCCTCAAAATGATTCACATCACTGAGAAATGATGGATTATAAATTTGTGGAAAAGTCTAATTTTATGTTGCAAAATTCAAGTGGGTAGAATGTTGTCATGTTGATTTCCCATTGTCTTGAGACAACGTGAGACAGTGTTGATGGCTGAGACGCGACCTGTGAGTAAGACAACACCTATAAAATGTTAAAAGATAAACTGAGGCATAGGTACATATTTTAAGAGTCTACATGAGCAAAAATTGATTCAGATCAAGCTGAACTAAATTTCAAGTGGTTTGGAGCTCTCTACCAATAAGATCTGGGAGACACTTTTGTTTCACTTAACATAATCTCCTCTAGTTCCATCCATGTTGATGCAAAAACTGGGTATTTGTCCTTTCTGGTGGCTGAGTAATACTCCACTGTATACATGAACACATCTTCTTTATCCATTCATTTGCTGAAGGACATCTCAGCTCTTTCCATGGTTTGGCTATTGTGGACATTGCTGCTATGAACATTGGGGTGCATATGGCCCTTCTATTTAGGACATCTGCATCTTTGAGGGTGGAACATAAGGAATAGGATGGAGGACATTAGGAGAAGAAAGGGGAAAGTGAAGAGGGAGGGATCAGAGTGGGAGATGAACCATGAAAGACTATGGACTCCAGGAATCAAACTGAGGGTTGGGGGGTGTGGGATGGGTGAGCCTGGTGGTGGGTATTAAGGAGGCATGGATTTCATGGAGCACTGGGTGTTTTATGCAAACAATGAATCATGGAACACTACATCAAAAACTAATGATGTACTGTATGGTTACAAACATACCATAATACAAAAATAATAATAATAAAGTTTTGACCCCAAAAGGGTGGGGGGGAAGATGGTGAGAGACTTTTAGAAAGAAGAGGCAGAGAAAAGCAACTGAATTATTTGATCGGTTACAGCTTATGTAGTTGCCTTAATTGAGAAAGCCTAGTTGGCTCTTAGTGACTGGCTGTCCTTGGATTTTGATTTCTTGAGGCATTTTAGGCTTAGGTTTTGGTTTGCTTACATAGATACATTAAAGCCACCTTAGAGGGCACCTGGGTGGCTCAGTGGGTTAAGCCTCTGCCTTCGGCTCAGGTCATGATCTCAGGGTCCTGGGATGGAGCCCCACATCGGGCTCTCTGCTCAGTGGGGAACCTCCCCCACCCCGTCTGCCTTTCTGCCTGCTTGTGATCTCTCTGTCAAATAAATAAAATCTTTTAAAAAATAAATAAATAAATAAATAAAGCCACCTCAGTCTCATGGGCTCCTTGTTTAATTAATTTAAGAGTAGCAAATGGTCACACTCTTAAAATATGCATACTTGTGTATGTATTTTTCTAGTATTGAGCAGCATTCTGAGGATACATTTTTGGAAAGATGTCTGGCAAGTTAAAACAAGTATTTCCTATAGGAGCCTGTGACTGTGTATTTTGGAAAAGGGTTATTGTGAAACATCATAACCCTGCTGACATTTATATCAACAAATCAAAGACATAAGCATCAAGTATTTGGCTACAACAGATATATTCAGTATCAAAGATCTTTTCATTACTTATAATAAATAAGTTATGGAACTACTGAATATAAGTAAAATAAATATAAATATTTTCAAGTTAGATTATCTGTTCCAGAATTGAGAATCCTAACCTGAACTCTCTCGACAAGTCCATCTCTAGAATATCCATGATTTTCAGAGGGTTGTACCTACAGCATGCTCTTGCCTAAGTCCATATTCCAAAGGAGATTTTGGTAAGAAAATTGAAGAACTTAGCTTCATTTTGGAGATATGAGAACTTATTTAAGTAGCTTTCCTGTAGCCCAAAGATTAGGTAGCTCTGATTAGAGCCCAAGATTGAAAATTAGTGGAAATAACCTCTTACAGAGCTTGTCTAAATTTAACTTGGCTTCAAACCAGTAAACTATAGCTTCTACAACTTTGTAGACAGATTATAGCTCATCAGTATGACTAAAAAATCACTGTGGAATTGCTCTGTAATAGTCTGTTGCTATGCCTATAAATATAATTTTACTGAGAGACTTTTCCATTTTCTAGCCGCTCAGCTATACTTTTCTGTATCAAATTGAAGGACCTCAGGAATATTGTAAATGACAAATTAGAATAGTCTCAGATAAAACACCATAAGTCAACACGAAATTATCAGTGGTTAATAAAAGAAAAAAAGAATCATTCAGTTTCAGAAATATTTTTTAATCATGTTTTGCGATTGATTTAAGTTACTCTCTTATAGAAGTTGAAAAGGGTGAAATGAAATTATTTGCATTTCAATTACATGCCACTATACCTAACCTACAGAAAATTTAAAAAGAAAACATGATCAAGGCAAAATAGACACTGTTAGCATTTTATTATTTAAATAAATAATTAAAAGGTTGTTATAACGGATAAGAGAAGGATGGAATCAGATATTTTAGCTCAGTAGAGTCTGAGTATTATTAGGGAAAAGAAAAGAAAAATCTGGAAGGGGCGCCTGGGTGGCTCCGATGGTTAAACGTCTGCCTTTGGCTCAGGACATGACCTCTGGGTCTGGGACTGAACCCCATGTCAGGTTCCCTGCTCAGTGGGGAGCCTACTTCTCTCCCTCCTCTCCCCCTCCATCTCCCTGCTCATTCTCTCTCTCTTTTAAACAAATAAACAAAACCTTTGAAAAAAGAGTCTGGAAAACTGTTTTAAAAAGCTTATATTGAAACAAGTGAAAAAGGACTAAAACAGGCAGTCTGAGTTTTGTACTTTCCCTTTTTCGTATTATTGTGTATATAGAACTCATTTTCTGTTGATTTCCGTATTTCTCTGTAGCTTTGTTGTTCTCAGGTGGGACCCAGCATTGGAATCACTCGGGGAGTTTGATCAAGACAGATATTGTCCAGAGGACACAGAGTTCCTGCAGGTGGAATGCCTGGCAAACTGCGAATTTCACAAAGTTGCCAAAGTGCTTCTTGGAAAAAATAAAATTTAAGAACAACTACTAGAAAAGGTGTGATGAGAAAACCTGAAGAAATCAATGGCTTCCATCTTTTTGTTTTTATTAAGACTTTATTTTTTTATTTATTTTTTTTTTTTAGATTTTTTTTTTATTTATTTGATAGAGATCACAAGCAGGCAGAGAGAGAAAGAGAAGGAAGCAGGCTCCCGGCTGAGCAGAGAGCCCGATGCGGGGCTCGATCCCAGGACCCTGGGATCATGACCTGAGCCGAAGGCAGCGGCTTAACCCACTGAGCCACCCAGGCGCCCCAAGACTTTATTTTTTAGAATAGTTTTAAGCTCACAGCAAAATCGAGGGGAGGGTCCTGAGAGTCCCCACGTATGCAAGCCTGGCCTCCCCCTGATCAGCGTCACTCACCAAAATAGTGCATTTTTAAAAAATATTTATTTATTTGACAGATAAAGATCACAAGTAGGCAGAGAGGCAGGCAGAGAGAGGAGGAAGCAGGCTCCCTGCTGAGCAGAGAGCCCAATGTGGGGCTTGATTCCCAGTCCCTGAGATCATGACCTGAGTGAAGGCAGAGGCTTTAACCCACTGAGCCACCCAGGTGCCCCAAAATAGTGCATTTTTTTAATGGAAGACGAACCTGTATTGACACATCAAAATCACTGCATAACTCCATAGTTTACATCACATTTAACTCACGGTGATGCACGTTCAGTGGGTTGGGACAAAGGTATGATAACATGTATCCATAATTACGGTATCAGGCAGAGCATTTTCCGTCTCCTCAAAATCGTCTGTATTCTACCTATTCATATTTCCTCGTTCCCAGCCCTGACAACCGCTATTTTTTTTTTTTTAACTTCTTCCATAGTTTTGCCTTTTCCAGAATGTCAGAGTTGGAAATATGCAGTATGTAGCATTTTCAGATTACTTTCATTTAGTAAAATGCATTAGGATTACCCTATTTCTTTTCACGACTTGGTAGTTTATTTCTTTTTAGTGCTGAGTAGTATTCCATTGTCTGGATGTATTTTATTTCTCCATTCACCCACTGAAGGACACCTTGGTTTCTTCCAAGTTTTGACAGTTGTGAATAATGCCGCTGTAAACATCCATGTGCAGGTTTTCGTGTGGACATGTGTTTTCCCACTTTTTAGGTAGATACTGAGATGTAAGTTTGCTGACTCATATGGTAAGAGGATGTTTAGCTTTGTAAGAAACTGCCACACGGTCTTCCAAAGTGCACCATTTTATACTTTACTAACAGTGAATGAGAGTTTCGGTAGCTACACAGCCTCACCAGCATCTGGTGGTGTCACTGTTTTGTATTTCTAGTGTGTGTATAGTAGTGCCTCCTTGCTTTAATTGGCATTCCCTTGATGACAAATGATGTGGAGCATCTTTCTATATGCTTATTGCCATTTATATATCTTCTTTGGTGAGGAGTCTCTTGGGTCTTTGGCCCCCTTTTAAAATTAGGGTTTTTTTTTACTGATTGTTGTGTTCCCAGATTTTTTTTTAAAGATTTTATTTATTTATTTGAGAGAGAGACAGTGAGAGAGAGCGTGAGCAAGGAGAAGGTCAGAGGGAGAAGCAGACTCCCCTTTGAGCTGGGAGCCCGATGCAGGACTCTATCCCAGAACTCCAGGATAATGACCTGAGCTGAAGGCAGTTGTCCAACCAACTGAGCACCCAGGCGTCCCCAGATTTTTTTTTTTTTTTATTCTTTGGTGAGTAGTTCTTTATCAAATATATAGGGCTTTTGGAAACTTCTCTTTCAATCTGTACCTTATCCTCTCTTTCTCTTGACATTGTGTTTCACAGAGCAGAAGTTTTTAATTTTAATGGAATCTGGATTTCCAGTTACTTATTTCTTGAATCCTGCCTCTGGTGTTCTATATAAAAATAAATAAATTAATTAATTTAAAAAAATCCATCAGCATCCTCAAGGTCATCTGGGTTTTCACCTATATTTCACCTATATTATCTTCTAGGAGTTTTATAATTTTGTGTTTTATATTTAGTTGTGTGTGTTTTGTTTTGTTTTTGAGTTAATTTTTGTGGAGGGTGTAATTATGTCTCTATTTGATGGTGATGATAATGAAGATGATTGTTAGTTTGCATATGGAGGTCCTGTTGTTCCAATACCATTTGTTGAGAGACTGACTCTTCTCCGTTGTATGGCCTTTGTTCCTTTATCAGTGATCAGGTGACTTATATACATGCTCTATTTCTGGGCTCTATTCTGTTCCATTGGTTTGTCTATTCCTTCATCAATGCCATGCTGTCTCAATTACTATAGTGTTACATTAAGTCTCAGTGTAGGGTAGTGTCAGCCTTCCAACTTCGTTCTTTTTCTTCAACATTGTGTTGGATATTCTGGGTCTTTTGCCCCTCAATATAAACTTTAGAATCAGTTTTTCAATATCCATAACATAACTTACTGGGATTTTGATGGAGATTTTTTTGAATCTATAGATCAATTTAGGAGAAGTGACATCTTAATAAGATTTAATCTTCTTATCCATGATTATGGGACATCTCTCTACTTCTTCAGTCCATTGATGTTATTCATCATAGCTTTATAAATACTTATGTTTAAAGAGTTTTAAAAATAAGTACTGTATTTTAGGGAAATAAAGATATTTTGAACTAGAAGAAAATTAAAAATAGAATTTTATCTGATATTAAAATCCTGAAAGGTTGCTTTCATGAAGTTCAGCCTAAGCACTTGGTTTTCTTATGCCTCACTGTTTAGAATGAAGTAAATTTATTTTCTGCTTAAATAAATGAGTTTGAAGAGTAAGTGATTCAAATACATAATTATCTCTATAAATGTCCTTTGGCAGTTGAAAATAAACATCTCAATGTACTTCCTTCCACTCTTTCCTCCCTTCCTCCTTCCTTCCTTCCTTCTTCCCTTCTGTTTTCCTGTCTATGTTGTCCCTGTCTCCTTTCCAATAGCAGTACTTAAATTGACAAATATGGATATTAACTATATCACATCTTTTAATACACATGCTATTTTAATAGTTGTGTAGAGATTATAGGGATTCTTCAGTTTATCTAATTTTGTAGAAGTTGTTGGTTATTTAAAATGACTGTAATAAACATAGTATGTTGCTTAAAATTCACACAGTACACTTTGGGGGCTACCCAAAATTAAGAGTGACTCCTCTGTCTGGATAAGACTACACTTTGAATCATTTAATTATAGTAAAACAAAATACCAAGATGCCAAGAAATAAAACTAACCATGTTACCTCCCCCTCCATTTTACATGAAATGCAGAGCCCAAAAAACACTTCAGTAACATGCATAGTCTTTGTAAAGCTTGATATCTTATGAATTAGTGACCTGCCATCTCTTGCCTGGGTGAGTCCTGTGAGGTTTACTTTTCCATGTGACATGGTCTTTCCTCATTTGCTGACCATAGGCAGGTTTTGGAGAAGATCTTAGGCTATCTGGGCATAAATTTTTCCTTTAACTTTGATGTATAAAGGAAATGGACTGTGAAGGTGAATGTAGGGAAAAATATGAAAGAACTGAAATGGACTAAAAAGATGAGTAAATGAACTGTCTAGCACGATCTTCCAAGATGCCTCTGCCTTTCATTGTTTTTGACCTATTTCACAACTTTGTAAATTGTAAGACAATGATGTTAATGCAAATAAGTTTCTTGGAAAAAGAAATTGATTTCTTGGTCAGTTGATTGTTGCCCTGTGAACAGACCTATTTTACCTGTATGTAACTTTAAATTCCACTCCGAAATGGTTGTAACATCTTCTCATTTCTCCCATTAATTAATGATTTAGGTAAAATGTTTGATATGTGTTCATTTTATATCTATATGAATTTAGGACTAAGTGTGTTTTTTTTTAAAGGTTTATTTATTTATTTGTTAGATAGAAAGCACAGGAGCAGGGAATGAGGGCAGAGGGAGAGAGAGTCCAAGCAGAACCTGGACAGTGAGTCCAATTTCACCACCCTGAGAACACAACCCCACCAAAACCACGAGTCCGCCGATCACCCAACTGCACCACCCAGGAACTCTTGTTAAACAGTTTTAAAATGTTAAAATTTAACGTCATTTAACTTACTCTCTAGTTAATAAACACTCTCCTCTTTACTTTCTAGTAAATCACAAAAACTTACTTGAAATTCTCAGCCCATTGACTTACGTTAAGTAGTAAAGCATGAACACTTCCTAAAAGTCCCTTGAAAACATCATATTCTAAGTAATTTTTATCATTCCAAATCTAGGATAATATTCTCTTTGTCCTAGAACTGGCACCTACTCCAGATTCTTTGCCATTTCCCTATGCCTTCACCTCGGTATATATGGAGTACATTTGTTGCATAGTTGGTAGGACCACGGTTGTTTTGATATAATTACTCTAATCCAGGTATCACACAGTATTCTTACAGCAGAAGGAATTCTGGCTTACTTTACATGTATGTGCTGCTTTATTGTATACATATAGATAGGATTTCTTTTTTATTTTTTTTTTGAAGATTTTATTTATTTATTTGGCAGAGATAGAGATCACAAATAGGCAGAGAAGCAGGCAGAGAGAGAGAAGGGTGGGGGAAGGAGGCTCCCCACTGAGCAGAGAGCCTGATGCGGGGCTCGATCCCAGGACCCTGAGATCATGACCTGAACCAAAGGCAGAGACTTAACCCCTGAGCCACCCAGGCGCCCCTCTCTTTTTTTTTTTTTTTTTTTTAAGATTTTATTTATTTGACAGAGAGAGAGAGAGATCACAAGTAGGCAGAGAGGCAAGCAGAGAGAGAGACAGAGAGAGAGAGAGAGAGAGGGAGGAGGAAGAAGGCTCCCTGCCTAGCAGAGAGCCTGATGTGGGGCTCGATCCCAGGACCCTGAGATCATGACCCGAGCTGAGGCAGAGGCTTAACCCACTGAGCCACCCAGGCAGCCCTAGATAGGATTTCTTAATGAATTTTGCTGTAACAAACCGAACCTCTATCATCGATAAATATCTAATATGTCGTAGGTAGTCAATATTAATAAGTGTCTCAGTTCTTATTTTGCCAATTGCTTTAAAAATGAGAAAAATGAAACAGGCATAAAATACAAAGCATTATTTACTTATTAGTTGTGGTGATAAAAGAAAATGAAAAAAAAGGGAAGGAAAGAGAAATGATCCCAGAATTGCTAGCATAGAAATTTTAAATCCTTAAGAACTAGACAGTAAAAGCATTATAGTTTCTTATTACGTAACAAAGATACCTGCATTGTATTAAAAAAAAAATCGGTAATCCTTAAGAGATTGTTTTCCTTCTAGATAGTTTGTTCTGATTAAAGATGAACCCAGACTCTCTCTTCCAACAAAAAAATTCTAAATGATCAGGAGGATTAACTCAGCAAAGAAAGATGTCCAGACAGACAAGAAAATGGATGGATTGAATTATGGCTAGGCTGATAAAACCAAGTAAAGATCCAGCAGGTGGAATTTATTGTAAAAGCAAATAATAAGAGATCATTCAAGAACAGAAAACTTAAAAATGTCTCTCAGTACACCATCAAAGGATGTGGAGAGGTTCTCTTTGCATGCAACAGGATTTGGGAAAACACAACTTCCAGAAGATTAAACATTACTTGTGAGTGTTTGGAAATATGATGAAAATAAATTAGGTAATTATAGTAAATGTTCTTCAGTTGGTTCCCTGGTGTGCCCCCAAAATCAGTTTGATACTCTTTTTCATTTTTCCTTTACAAATTTGAGGGCCTTCTTTTATTACAGCTATGATGGAAAAAGAAGGAATGCTACCCAAAAAGTCAATTTGAATCCAATTAAATTATTCTTGAGTAGTGACACCACAATTGGAAAGAAATTTGTAATCTTGAGTTTGTAAAACCTGTTACTTTTCACTCATTGTCATCATTAGACCATAAGGACCTCATAAACATAGGACACTGGAGAAGTCATTTTAAAGCAGAGAAGATTTCTAAGATGAAGGAGAGAAATACAGTCAGGGCCCAACAGGATGCACCTAGGAGGTTAAGACTGAAGGAATCATAAGGAAATGTCAGAGAAAATTCTGCCCTCTAGCTATTTGGGCTTTAGAATCCTGTCTAGCACTGCTATTACGGAACCATTTGCTATAACCCTTCAGTTCCTAAACAGGACGATAGATCTCTTCTCCCTAGAGAAAAAGTTGGACACCTTACCAAGTTCTTTCTCTATATGCTGAAGCATATTGGCTTTTGGTGCTTTTCTAATTTTATTCTTGTTTTTAAATGGAGGCTTGATCTGCCGGAAACATACATTTGCAAAAATTTTCTCTGCTATCCCAATGTTCCTTATTCGTATATTCGCACAGCTATCAAGATTAGCATGAAAGAGATATTTTTTCCAAGATCCCTCTCCTTTTGATGCTGTTTCACTCTGTTTATCTACAATTATTTTCATAACAATGTATTGTGATGCCACAAATGAGGGACAAGTCTCTGGAGGAAACAGTGTTCCAAGGCATGGCCATCATTAGGAGACAATAAGCTTGTTTTCATTCCAACATTCTTAGCTTTGTTAAAGGCTAAGTGGAAGAAATTAACATACTGCACGCCTTACAAAGAAAATTGTTTCTAATTATTTTCCTTCTGAAATTATTCCATGAGGCATTGATTGGACTTTCAATCTGTTTCATATCAGTTACCCTCAGCTAACATAATTTTTCAGTGTTGTTAAAGATAGTCTATTAATTGAAATAAGATTATTCTACTAAATAAAAGTAAATAAAATGACTTGGGTAGCCAGAATATTCAAGTAACCATTAATTCTGGTCCAAAATTTTAATTAGGATGATCCAAAATTTGAATATCTAAAACTTGTCATTCAAATACTCATTGTCTATACATTTCAGGCAAGATGAAACTGAATTTAGAAAAATGTTAAGAAAAATATGTGTTTATTATGCTATCAAGGGCTGAGGTAGGCAAAGAGAGGACTGCAAAAATGTCTAGGTCTTCATACCTGTGGATATATTACCTGACATCGCAAAAGGGATTTTGTAGGTGTGATTAATCTCGAGGTGAGGAGAGTATCCTGGCTTATCATGGTGGGGCCAATCTAATCAGATGAGCCCTTAAAAAAGCAGACAATTTTCCCAGCTTCTCAAATAATGGAAACTCATTTAGAGAGAGAAAGCACTGCTGCCTTTCAAGATGGAAGAAGGGGCTCAAAAGCCAAGGAAAGCAAGAAGCCTCTAGAAACCAGGCTGTCTCCTGGAGCCTCCAGCAGGAATGCTGCCTTGGTGACACGTTTATTTTAATTAGGTGAGGACTGTGTTGAACTTGTGATGTACAAAATTGTAAGATAATGAAAGTATGTGCTTTTTAGCCACTAAATTTGTGGTAGTTTGCTATGACAGTGATAGTAAATTACCATAAGGCCATATCTTGGCATGTGATATTTTAAGTTAATTATGATAGTTTAGAAAAGCTCTACAAACTAGCTATAATTAACTTATTCTTTTAAAAAAAATCATAACTCTCTAGAGATTTAACAAAATTAACATTGACAGATAATTAAGTGAGAAGCAATAGACCCAGGGTTGGTTTGTGCATGCAGATATTTATGAGGTACTGTTTTCCAGATTTTCATGTGAAAGCAAAACCACTACCTTAAATTCCTACTTTACACAAATAGAGCATGAAATTAAGGGAAAGGATTTAATTTTTGCCTTTTCATGGAAAGCTATCTCTGTTTATAAACTTTAAAAAATCTATATGTTTCACATGGTTGCATTTTCTGAACTGTAAGTGTGAATGGTTATTAACACTCCAGCAACCAAAAGTTATATTTTAATTGGAAAAATTGAAGTCCTATATCCTGTAAATTAATCTAAGTCTCTCTACTCTTGAAAATATGTCAAAGACATTATGCAGTTTTACCACAGTTTAATCTAGCTTCTGGAAGAATCTAAATTAATATAAAGATTAAAAGTAACATAGTGATAGAGATTAAAGAGTTTTTTGATTTTCTCAGAGGATTATAGCATTGAAAACCTATGAAGAATTTAACCCAATTTACATTTGAATTAAAAATGAAAGTGATTATTGGTAATATTCAGATTACTAGACAGCCAGCCCACATAAGGGAGTAAAAATAACCAACATTAATGGAGTACATAATATGTATCATGCATGCCACATGTCCTGTTTCTGATGTTCTGAATAACCCAGCCAGATTAAGCATTATGTAATGTTTCCTTATATTGAGAAAACCGAGGCTGCCATTTTGTTATCACCGGCGCAAGCATACCGGTGGTCGGTGGCTGACAGGACAGTTCCCTCCAAGTTTCACTAACTACCAAACATTTGCTGTTTCAAGTCTCCAACCCAGTGCCTCTCCTTTTCACTGAAAGTTAACACAAAGAAAATTCCATGTCCACACAATGCTAAACAAATCCCCAGGAACAAACTCTTAGTACCAGCAGGTAGAATGAGAGTTTGGAACAGTACAACTCTGTCTGCCTGTTCCAGATGGTCACACAATCTGTATCCTCCACCCAGGGAGACATAAGGTATCTCCTCTCCTTCTTCAGGGGAGGTCCTGGGCAGGTTCTTTTTTGACCCATAGAAAATGGCAGAATCAAGGCTATGTCAGATACTAGGCTCAGGCTTCCCACTCAGATGGCTTCTGTACCTTGTTTCTTGGAGCACTCACTCTGGGACCCCTGCGCCAATGGGAGATGTTTGCATACCCAGAGGTCAGCGTGCTATGAGGAATCTCAAGCTAACCCTGTAAAGATGTGAAAGGCAGGAGAGGAGTAGGAAGGGGAGGGAGAAGCCGAGCAGCCATCTCCCCTTTTCCAGCTTCTGGTTCTCCCAGCTAAGTCATAGACCATGTGAACAGTGATGAGCATTTTCTGCCCTGCCCTGTCCACGTGCCTGACCCAAAGAATCAAAATGTATAATAATAAGTTTTGGCCTAAACTCACTACATGGGGGTGGAGTTTGTTAGGCAGCAAAAGACCGTCAGAACCAGGTGGTGAATAATTTTGCTCCCTGTTGCATCGACATGTAGTGATTTCCCACATCCTCATTCCTTAATTTGTTTGCTTTCTGGTTTTCCAGTGGATTTTAAGAAAAGAAATTGGTGACCAAGCCTTCACCTTCTACTCTTCTTTCAAACTGACATTCATTCAAATGTCTGTGGTCTTAATACTTGGGCTCTATTGAGCCCAACATGGGTCACTTAGCAATCACCCAGAATTAATTGTTTTGGTTTTCATCCCGGTGACTTGCGGTCTGTGACACACATTTGAGGATGAATTCAGGCATACCAACTGTCACTTTGCTGGATATAATGCTGTGTCTGATATTTCCCAGATCCTTCATAAATTGGGAAATTGACTCAAGATCAATACGGCTGCAGTTAATCTCTTCGTACATGCTAATATATTAAATCAGAGTTCATTATTCTCATTTAAAGCAGTTCGGTTATTTACTAAGACCCTGTGTGTGCATAGTCAAGATTATAGTGATTTGTCTTGCCCAAGATTCTGTACTGTTAAAAAGATAGTTTGCTACACCTGATGCCAATTTTTAGGATGTAACTGTGACAAATAAGGGAAAATTGGGAATGAATAAGCTATAGACTTTGGCAGGAGAGATTGTTTGCATAGTGCACTGTTTATATTGTTCACGCGTGAGAGTTTGCATTTTCCAAGTGAATAATTGCAGGCAGAGCCGGAGGATATCTGTGTGGAGTTCCATTTCTGGTGTGGGCTGATGGCAGTCTGCTTACTTTGTGTCTTGTCAGACTCAACAGGGAAGCTGTGGGTAACATCAGTTAGCAACTATCTCTGGGCCAGAAATAAGAGCACTGGTGTATTCTTCTAGCAGACCCAATGGCCAGATGCTCGTGAGGGATTAGGGTGATTTGTGATCCCTAGGGCTTGGAATACAGTCCATTAGTTGGAATGGTGGGAGCTCATTCCATCTCTAGAGACTTCCCACAGTTGACTTCACACACAAGGTTCTGTGCAGATAACACAGCACTGGCAAGAAAAAGAAGTCAGAGGATAGCATTGTGGTCAGATAGACTCTCAACTAAGGAAAACAGATGTGGGAAAACCCCAGGCATCTTCATGGACTGGGACCTTATTCCATGAAACTAGGATTTTGCTCTAAGTATCACAAAATGTGGATGTGGTTAATAGAATATCTTTTATAGGATCTAACTCTCATATCTGTAGTAGAAACCATGGCCAGTCTCTTAGTTTTGACCACATCAAAAGATCTCACTAGTAGGGAGAAAGATAATTCTAGAAACACACTATCTAATATGGTAGCCCCTAGCACTATATGGCTATTTAAATTTATATTAAAAATTCATTTCATAGGGCGCCTGGGTGGCTCAGTGGGTTAAGCCGCTGCCTTCAGCTCAGGTCATGATCTCAGGGTCCTGGGATCGAGTCCTGCATCGGGCTCTCTGCTCAGCAGGGAGCCTGCTTCCCTCTCTCTCTCTCTGCCTGCCTCTCCATCGACTTGTGATTTCTCTCTCTGTCAAATGAATAAATAAAAATTTAAAAAAAAATTCATTTCATGAGTGACAGCAGCCATATTTCAAGGGCTCACTAGCCATATACCCTGCTGCCATTGGGCAGAGCAGATACAGACCACTCCCATCGCCGCAGAAAGTGGTTTTACAATACTCCCCCGAACCAAGGCAGGTTCTTTTGAGACCTAGAGGATCGAAATGCTGACTCGAAGTGTGACACTTTCCTTACTTTTTTTTGCTAAATGGCTTGCCAACCTGTGTGTTTGAGCTGGAGGATTCCACAAGCAGCTGGTTCCTAGAGCCGCCGCTGGATCTTCAGACTAGATAGCAAAACATTTGAGAGCATTCTTGTGATAATTGCTCATGCATCCACTTTATTCACACTTGTCTTAGGACTCGATAAACCATTTAGCAAATATTTCCTGAGACCCTCCTCTTTACCGGGTGCTACTGCAGACACCAAGACTCCACGGTGGAAAAAACCAAAAACCAACCAACCAACCAAAAACCAAACAAATAAGGGCTCGGTTTTTATACAGCTTACATTCTACGTCGTTGACATGACAGTTAGGAAAAGAAAAGTCAAACATGGAAGATAATTTCACACTGTATTAAGTCCTGTGAAGAATTTTTTAAGAGGTGGGGGAACTTGATGTTCAGGAGATCCAAAAAGCCTTCCTTGAGAAGAAGCTAGTCATACAAAGACTCAATATTCCCTTTGTTCTACAAAAATGTAATTAATACCTGTTATTAGCTAGTTACTGGTTGATGTGACCAGTGTGGTATTATAATCAGGAAGATACCATAAATTGTGAGAACAATTCAAGACCCCTGGTCATTCCCAGTTTACTGAATTTGAATCTCGTGCATGTGGTCCTGAGATTAGTATCTTTAAAAAGAGCTAAAAGTAGATTTTACACATCACCTGCCATATTAGTTGTAAGGACACTGGAATGCTCCCTTGAACTTGATGCACTAGAAAATGGAAAAACAATTAAAAGGAAGCAAGTATTTTGACCCAGATTGCGCTGTCATCATAATGAATGATAGATTAGAAAGGTAAAAGGAATTATGAAAAACAAATAGAAACTTCTAATTTAGATGAATAGCTCAGAAGGACAACATCGAGTTGTATCCTTGAGAGTATAAATAATAAAAAGAAGCAGGATTCCTCGAAAAGACAGGCATAAGAAAGAAAGCAGTGACCTTGAGATTTTAAATCTCATGTCGGAGATAAAGGTGATGGTATTTTGAGATAAAACCAAGCCAAAAATATTAGGAAAAGTAGTTTGGGTTTATTTTTTTACATATTAGAAATTTGGTGTTACTTGTTCTTTAGTTGTGGAGGCATACTTGTCCTCTCTGCAAAGTTCTAAAACAAGGAAAAATAATACAGGGAAACATGTTTTAATGCCAGAAACTAAGCTAGAAAAAATTTCTCATGCCCAACATAATTTTAAACCTCTCACATTATCCAAAATATATATGCTGCAAATTAGAATTTCCAAATTAGATCCACCTTATTACAGTTAACTATGAAAAAGCAAAAACAAAAACAAAGCAGCAAGGCTTTGTCTTCTTTAGAATCATTTTTAGAACTTAAAACATGAATAACATTTTTCCAAAATAAATCAGTTAGCATCGAAGTCCAATAAAAAAGTAAACTGGACTACATGTATTCATATATTAGCTTGACCTAAGTCTGGGATCTGGGCCAAAATTTTTAAATTATACTATCATTATTTACAGAAAGAAGGAAATGTTAACCAACAGTATTAAATAAAAGCACGTATACACATGCGTAACGGCAACCCAAGTAAATGCTAACGTTAATGAATGTTGAAGACGTATATTTATGCACAGAGTGAAGATAAAATATCCTCTTGAGTAGTGTTGGAAATAGCAGCTATGCCAGGGGAAAATTTATACCATCTCCTCGGCTGTAGGGTATACATTTGTCGTGTTACAGAAACATACAAAAAAAAAGCACTTCCCCCGTTTCCCAAAACAAATTTGAAATTGAACATTTTGCATTTGAAGTTCTTTCCACTGCCTTGTTTCCTGATGAATGGCAAATAATGAAACGTAGGTGTCTGCAGGAGTAAAAGGTAGTATATGAGCTACTTCCATCTTCGACGAGGTACATGTTTTATGTATTTAAAGAAAAAAAAAAATTGCCTCTGTCCAGAAAGTAGCTCTTTTGTATTCACGATGGGCCCTGTTTTCAGTCCTGTTTCGTTTGCCACATTCTCCTTGGTTCAGCGTAGAGGCTTTCATGTTTTGCTAGGATTCCATATTAAGGCAATTCGTATTTTGTGCTTTAAAGAGTTTTCCTAAGCAGCCTAGCCGGTGAGGCCACCGATGGAGACAAACACCCCACTCTTCTATCCGAAATATTTGATCTCTCTTGCCCCACTGTTGTTTTGTATGTTTGGGAGATGATCATCTTGGTGTGGGGTCCTGATTTTCCCAGCGACTTTGCAGCACAGGAACTTGGCTGAAATGTTGATGAGAAGAGGTGATGATGGCAGGAAAGGATAATTGGGAAATAGTGCCCTGGGGAAGGCACAGTTTGGCAGGGAGACAAGTGCTTGACCACTTTTTCTCAAAGGACATTTATTTTTGAAAGACAGAATTAAGAGTGTGCATTGCAGAGGCCACTTGGTTTTGCAGAAATATATACCCTAACATGCTTAAACTCGTTTGCTTTAAAGGTCAAAAATTAAAAAGGAGAAGAAGGAGAAGAAGGAGAAGCAGAAGAAGAAGAAGGAGGAGGAGGAGGAGGAGGAGGAGGAGGAGGAGGAGGAGAAAAATGTGCATCTCTTGAAGAGATTTCCAAACTGTCATTGTGAATAGTAATCCAGTATTTCAATTTAGGAAATGAGAAGGTTTTAAGTAAGAAACAATTATTCTAGGCAGAAAGAAAGCAAATATAAATGCTGCACTCAAAAAAACCTGTGGAAAGATATGATTGAAACTGAGATTTTAAATATTTATCTGTAATTCTTGACTTCTAAAGTCCACAGACACATTCCCTTGAGGAAGAATACAGAAGTATGAAAATGTTAAAGACAAACATAAGAAATACTTTAAAGAGAAACAAATTAAGACAAAACAAAACAAATATTAGTATTGTTACAAACTCTAAGCAGAAAATACTTCTCAATAAGATTGGATGTTAGTTCGAGGGAGATGAAAATAATTTTTTATTAGTATCAGTTATTTTTTTATTTATTTTGGCCTTGTTACTTGCCAGTCAATTAATATATGCTAGTAGAGTTTGTCTTTCATTATTATATAAGAAAGGTTTTATTCTCTCATTTGAGGGAAGAGTTTTAATTAAATGGTCTAATTAAATGTTGTAAATACTTCGGGACCCATTCAGGCCAGGCTTTGTTGGAAACATCTCTCTATTATTCTAGACTTTTTGCTTCCTGTCTGCAATGCTGGTTCCTCAGAGGCCCCGTATTCCCAGCTGTCTTTTTCCTGATAGTTGAGAAATATTTTAAAAAACAAATTCACGTGTTGCTGATTCGAATATCTTCCTGTCTGACAACGGTGACCTATATTTTGTTAAACGTGTTTTATTCTTGGCGCCTGGGTGGCTCAGTGGGTTAAGCTGCTGCCTTCGGCTCAGGTCATGATCTCAGGGTCCTGGGATCGAGTCCCGCATCGGGCTCTCTGCTCAGCAGGGAGCCTGCTTCCTCCTCTCTCTCTCTGCCTGCCTTTCTGCCTACTTGTAAACTCTCTCTGTCAAATAAATAAATAAAATCTTTAAAAAACAAAAACAAAAACAAAAAACGTGTTTTATTCTTATGGGGGTGTCCCTCTCCATGGCTCTGTGTGTTTATTCTATATCAATGGACATGGATTTGCTCATTCCTTTCAGTGGCCATATGTCAGTCAGCCGGTGTCAGTGGTTATCTGATGTGTGTACATTTCCTCCCAAGAGGAGCAACAGCTCTGTGAGTATCTAGCCATTTTTTTCTCTTTGTTTGTCCATGAATCTATCTACCATATTTTCCACCTATGATATGCTGAACATTCCTGAAGACTATAGTATTTTTTTTTAAGATTTAATTTATTTATTGATAGAGAGAGACCCAGTGAGAGAGGGTATACAAGCGGTGTAAGTGGGAGAGGGAGAAGCAGACTCCCGCCAAGCAGGAAGCCTGATGCGGGGCTCGATCCCAGGACCCTGGGATCATGACCTGAGCCTAAGGCAGACACTTAACGCCTGAGCCACCCAGGTGCCCCTGAAGACTATAGTATTTAAATTCACTACTGAGTCACACTTCACATAAAAAAAAAAATAGGATTGCCAAAAAGCGGTGCAAAATTTTATATCAATTTAAATTCTTACTACTTCTTTATTCCAACTGTTGCCACACAAACTCAACAGCACTGGATGTTATAATTCTTTTATTTTTTCTGACCCAGTGTATTGCCAAAAATAACATCTTTATTTTTTTTTTTCTTTTATTTTGGCCTCTGTGGTAGGTTTTGTGTTATATATTTAGGACTTTAATATTGTTTTAATGAAAAAATAAACATTGCCTACTCTTTTGTTTTTCAGCAAGAAAAAACACATTGTTGGTCAAAACATTTGAACATTTGAGCAGGATAAACAGACATTTTAATGGGATTTTTCTTGGTAAATGTGATATTTTTTATTTTAAGGATCATTGTTTAAAAGGACTCTATTGAAATGGACAAAGTGATTCCTCTCAATTATACTGTTCAAATTTTTCTCAGTGTAATTATAGATGTTCTTTATAATAAAGGGATTTAGACTGACTATGAAAAGTTCTAAAGAGATTAAATAGTTATCATCATATTAATATATAAAATGTATCACATCTCAAATTAATATAATACATAGTTTAAGATTATATCAGCCAGCAGTTCATTAAATTTGCTCCATTTACTGCCAAGTTTTTTTTTTAACAATGAAGTCTCCGTAAATATTCTTGACCCTTTGCCATATGCTAATTTGTATACTCCTCACTAATATTGATCATTTGATCTTAAAATTTCAAATACTCTTTAATTAAATAAACCTAAAATTTCTTTTTTAGTTATCTATGTGTGAACAGCCAGGCTAATAGGGGAATGGTGTCTAGAGCTACAAGTGAATATGGTTGGTTAATAATATTCTGTTCACGAGTGTCTACAGGAAAATTTTATAAATAGCCTTTTTAATGCAAGACGTCTCTTAAACTCACACCCATAATAGTTCTGTGCAGAAATAAGACGGCCAAATGTGTGGAAATAAATTCCATTTGTGTATTAAATATCTAAGATAGGAAAAAGTATGCATATAAAATTTAAAGCTAGCTAAGGATTCATTGAAAAATTTCTGTATACCGTCTCTCCAAATCTGGTTTTAAAGAGACTGTAACGTAATTCCAGGAATAAAGACTTTCTGGAATTGGGATTTATGAAAAAGAGATTATAGCTCCATTCGGTTCTAGAAATGCAAAGGGTTTGAACGATCATCTAGACAGAAGGTACGTTCTTTCCATGCTAATGAGTAAATGTGGGTTCTGAAAATACTGCTTTAAACAAGCACACATTTCTTCCACCGGCATGGCATTAAATTTTGTATTGATTAAGAGTTACCATTCCTTCCCCCTTTGGAAAGAACACCTGTAGGGGGAAAAAAAATCACTATTCTGCTTGCATTAAAAATCCCGACTGACAATGTGAGGTAAGTATTGATTTTTGATAGGAGAGTGTGGCTTCGTGAAGAAATGATTTGAACCCTGGATGAGATAATGCTCCAATGATATAGTTACCTACACAGAATGTTATCTGATGCCTGTGAAAATGCCTATATTGTTAATTTCAGAGCATATTGAGGCAGAATATTTCTTTCAATTTTGAAAAGTAACTCTTATAAAACATGACTCTTTACAATAATTCTTTTGAAAAATTATCCACGTCCAGGAGGAGTAACGGAATAGCAAGGCGTGGTGACCAGAGGGGTTTGGCCACTTCAGGATATCAAACAGTGTCTCTGAATTGATCAGGCTCTGGAAAATCGATCGAGGTTGTAGAAAGTAATCAAGTAATGACTGAGGATGCACCCTGAATCCTGTTATGTGGTGTGCCGTGTCTCCTGTAGAGGGGAAGTCGTAGTGGAAGGTGACAGGGATGAGGTAGGGCAGCCTCTTAATGCTCCCGACGTTTTCCAACTCATGTCAGGCCGTAATTGTGATAAGAAAGCTCACAGCAGCTGCCTGCACTCTATTTGGTTCTAACTCAGGTGAGAACGTTCCTCATTTCTCTGCCCTTCATGAATGCACATGCATGTGCATTTTCAAATAAAAAGTCAAAAGGTACTTCAAGGTTTGGAAAGAATCGTCATACTTCAAATTAACCGAGAAGAGCAGAGCAGAGCTTTGAAACTGCAGCAGGTATTAAACAGGTAGGAAGATCTTGTCTATTTCCATATGTGTGTCTTCAAATCTGTCAGATCTTCCCAAATTGTATTTTTGATATGAAAATAACAGGTTAAATTTAACCTACACAAGGCCCTACAGACCTGGCTGATCTGTTTTACTTAATTGTCCTAAAATCTAAAGTGAAAAGAATTTTGAAATCATACTGACAGTATTGGAATAACAACAACAACAACAAGAAATTCTTCTTGATATTTTTTATAGACTTTTATATATAGTCAGTATCTAATTTAATATTTATAACAAAATTGTTAATTAAGTTATTTTTAGAACTTCAAGTGGTTTATTCAAGAATCCATTAAGGATTTAGAGGGAGGAAAATCCTATTTTTTCATCATGTCATTATACCGTGGTCTTCTAGTATCATCTAATAGATGGTTGACATTCTCTACATTTACACTTGTGGTAGGGTAGGGCACCTGGGTGGCTCAGTGGGTTAAGCCTTTGCCTTCGGCTTGGGTCATGATCTCAGGGTCCTGGGATCAAGTCCCACATTGGGCTCTCTGCTCATGGAAGAGCCTGCTTCTCTGCTTCCCTTCCTCTCTTTCTGCCTGCCTCTCTGCCTACTTGTGATCTCTGTCTGTCAAAAAAATAAACAAATTCTTAAAAAAATAATAATAAAAACATAAAAAATAAACTTGTGGTAGGGAGGCTTAGAAAATATCACATATATTTGGATTTCCATTTGGTACTTTAGAATGATCACTATCATAATTTAAAATCAGATTTGAAAAAACTCTTAGAAAACTATTGTCTTTATTTTTTTTTTCTTTTTGGTGAGAGTGATATTCTTTTGGTATATGCTGGTCATCTTTATGACTCATTTGTTATTTATCAATCCATTCAGTATTTTCCTAAATTCAAATAAACTTTAGATTTTATCTATAAAATCTGATTTTTTTAAAAGAGTTTATTTATTTATTTGAGAGAGAGAGAGAGAAAGAACATGTATCAGTGGGGGTGGTGGGAGCACAGGGACAGAGGCAGAGAGAGAAGCAGACTCTCCGCTGAGCAGGGAGCCTGACATGGGGACTCCATCCCAGGACCTGGAGATCATGACCTGAGCCAAAGACAGATGCTTAACCTACTGAGCCATCCAAGCACCCCAGATTTAATATATTTAAACCAAACAAATGAGCCAATAGTGTCACAACTTAAAATTGGTTTGTCAAGGCTGTTCCTAGGTGGAAAAATGTAATTAATAAAGGTACTACAAAATTCTGCTTGCCCATAAGGGCAAATATCTGTTCTTTGATACACCATATAGTTATGGAATATCCATGCAGTCACTTCTCTAGGTTATGAGTCTACGGTGACCATCAAAACTGAGCTCCCTACTCAGCTTACAGTCCTAGCTGGGAAAACAGTATCAATGCCATATAAACATTGATCATTGGATACTTGATTCAAATTTAGATGATGATGATTCCAAAAGAGAGGGATTAGGCAACACAACGGGCTCCGCCTGGGAGACTGGGGAAACCTTCCTGAGGAATCCCTGACTGAGCTGCAAAAAATCTGTAGGCTGAGACGTGACACAGGAGCCTGGCCTGGGGGCAGCTGAGGGTCAGCAGCAGGCTCTGGGGAAGCCTGGACCAGGAGGGAGCCTGAACCATCCAAGGAAGGGATTTGGTGTGGGCCTGATCAGATTTGCATTCGAAACTCTCCCACAGCTTGCAGTACCTAAGAAGGGGGTGGGGGATGGGGATGGCATGAGTGCAAAGTGGATGGGGGAAGGAGACACACATTTCAGAGCATTTTCTGTCTGATAAAGGGATAAACCGCCCCCCCTCGCCCCAAACCCTGCACCGCCCTGCCCCAGACAGCGTGAGAGACTGTCCCATTGAAAACATTCTCCCCTGTGTGCATGCTTAACATCAATCAGGTCTGCATGGTCATGTGATCTTAAAACACTCTCTCAGAGACGCCTTGGTGGCTCCCTTGGTTAAGCATCTGCCATCAGCTCAGGTCCTGATCCCAGAGTCCTGGGATCAAGTCCAGAATTGGGCTCCTTGCTTGGCAGGGAGCCTGCTTCTCCCTCTGCCTGCTGTTCCCCCTTCCTGCTGCTCCCCCTTCCTGCTATTTCCCCTAGTTTCGTGCTTTCTCTCTCTCTGACAAGTAAAATCTTAAAAAATTAAAAAAAAAATAAAGCACTGTCCTCAATCTATATAAATAAGGTAAAAATGTTGAAAGATCATTGTATGCTCTTGGCTGTCAGGAGTTTAGACTTTGAGTAGCCTACATTTTCTACAGGTCGATGAGATCTGCTTAAGTGCGCTCCCCACCCATAAAAAAATGATACACAATACTTGTCTTTGTTAATAAGCAGGACTGGGTTAGGATTACCACAGAGTCAATACTTATGCCAAAGAGAGTACTGCAACCAAACCCGAAAATATTGTATGTTTTGCTAAGTGGAAAGCACCTCACTGAATATCTGGAAATCTCATTGTCTTCCATTCTGGCTCTTTTATGAGTTACCATAACTCAGCTCTAGCTGTAATATAACTGACCAGCGCTGATGATGAAATCAATAGCCACTAAAGCAGAAATAAATGGTGTTTGGGATGCAAAAAACAGCCGTTTTTATCTTAGGGGAAATACATCTGACTTAAATATATCACCCCTCCTGGTATTTCATATATATTAATAAACTACAATTCTACTAAAATTTCGACAATATCTAATCAATACACATAATGGTGTCCTCTCTTTCTTTGTGCTCATGTAGAATCCGTGAGTATTTTAGGTGGAAACACGATGTCACTCAATTTCATTAAAAACCACTTACTGATGGGGTTTTGTTTTAAGCTCTTCCTGCTCTTCAGTCAAAAAGCCTCAAACAAGTCACCTGGGGAGAGTACAGCCTGAGAGCTTAGTTGGAAGTCACAGCTTTGGGAGAGAGAGAGGCATCCCTCAACACAGATGTGATTCTGCCCATACAATTTGTTTTCTAGATGTAACTATTTAATGCGACATTTAAATGGAGAAACTGAGATCTCACAACTTTTAGAGCATTGATGTTGTCAATTCATTTTTTTGAAGGTTGCTGATTCTGGAAAGTTTCTCTGTCTTCACTGACTCCCCTGGTATCATGATTATGTCTGATTTGTGCACGCTGCCCCCTTTGGGAGGGGCACAGTCACCCCTCCTATTTCTATTTTTTTTTTTTTCCTATTTTTTGAACACAACTGACTATTTAAATTGCAGTGAAGTCTGTGTCTGAGCTTGACTGGTGTCAGAATAGACTGCACCGGGGCACCTGGGTGCCTCAGTGGGTTAAAGCATCTGCCTTCGGCTCAGGTTATGATCCCAGGGTCCTGGGATCGAGCCCTGCATCGGGCTCTCTGCTCAGCAGGGAGCCTGCTTCCTCCTCTCTCTCTGCCTGCCTCTCTGCCTACTTGTGATCTCTGTCTGCCAAATAAATAAATAAATAAAATCTTTAAAAAAAAAAAAAACAGGATAGGCTGGACTGTTAGGAGAAGGAACGACAGAATCCCTCGTCACAGACGACATAGTGTTGGAAGGAAGCTTCAGAGGAGAAGCCTCTTGACCTCGACAGAGGTCTTACTGAGCTTCCGGTGATGGATGAGAAGGAAAATAGAGGCATAATCACGAGGTGTGGGTGTCTATAATCTATATTACCCATAGGGGTATGTATGGACTGTTCGAACAGTGTCTGTTGATAGTGACCTATCTATATTATTTGCTTAAGATATGAAGAGTTGGCAGTCAGTAGGCTGCACCTCCCATCACCCCTTCTGGCTAAAATGTGGAATATGAAGAGGTTGTGATTATAGCCATTTATGATTCAATCAAGTAGTAAGTACCGTCAAGATGATATATCCAATCAGATATTAGGGGGACCGTCTGATTGTAGTAGATTATTCTAAAGAGAGAGGCTGTGGATACTTAGATTGTGATTTTTGAGTTTACAAGTGCAAAGCAAATTGCCTGCTGAACCCCTTGTCATACGTAGAAGACACTAACAGGCAAAGGTAGAAATGCTTGCTCATTTACAACCGACTTGATTGTATCTGATGGAGTCACAGCAGGAAACGAGCTGACGCTCAGACCGGGCACGGGGTCTGCTGACTCCCTGGGCACACGAGCGTTCAGGGACATATGTTGTGAATTTGGAAAGTAAATGAATATGTAAAGTCATATGAATATTTATAAGTATCTAGTGCTTTTCAGAGCCGATTTATTAATACAAAACAATTTTAGATGGGCTATCAACAGAAACACTTTGAAACAAATAGCAGTCTATTTACTTAACAAACATTGATTATGATGCACAAGGTTTGGTGCTCCAATAATATAAGCTACACTTTCATCAAAGAATCCATATTTTAATAGCTTTTACTGCACTGATTACTAACAAAATTGCTTGAAATGGTACATCAACAGTTTTAAATACAAATGCACAGTGACCAAACTCTAATATAAATGAATGAACTTGACCTGCTGTTAGACCATACGCAGACCCTGGAATGCTGAGCAGACCATAGTGAACGGAGGAGTCTTTGCTCCCCAATAAATGGTTGCCATGACTTTGTTTTCCTTAACTGATGCCAACTGAGAATACTATCCCTATTTACAGATTTTCTTTAAAAGCAAAGTTCTACATATAATTTCCAACATTATAGGGGCACCTGGGTGGCTCAGTGGATTAAGCCTCTACCTTTGGCTCAGGTCATGGTCTCAGGGTCCTGGGATCAAGCCCCACATCAGGCTCCCTGCTGAGCAGAGAACCTGCTTCCCCCTCTCTCTCTGCCTGTCTTTCTGCCTACTTGTGATCTCTCTCTCTGTGTCAAATAAATAAAATCTTTAAAAAACAAAACAAAACAATTTCCAATGTTATAAAATCTGCATCTAATTCGGATATTCAATATGCAACTGCCAGACCAAATAAATGCACAGGGGGAAATGGCCAAAGGGCTCCCCAGGATGTGACCTTGCCTGTCCTGGCATTGAGAAAGTTACTCCAGTGTAAAAAGTTCCATGTAAATTGTCGGGGCACCTGGGTGCCTCTGTCAGTTGAACATCCGACTCTTGATTTTGGCTCAGATCATGATCTCAGGGTCCTGAGATGGAGTCCCCTGCCAGGCTGCATGCTCTATACAGAGTCCGTTCGTCCCTCTCCCTCTGTTCCTTTCCCCACTTGCTTGCCTGCTCTCTCTCTTTCAGAAAATACATAAATAGTAAAGTGTTTAAAAAAAATAATAAATCCCATGTAAATTGCACTAACTTTACATATTGAATTGAATCTGGCCAGAGGAGTGCTTCAGAATGTCTTTTTTACAGAATGACCCAAAGCAAAAAATCTCAGATTTTTTATTTTTCTGAGTGTGAATTTTGAGTGTAAACACACACGGTCTATACTCTATGTACTGATGAAATGTCCTTGTCCAATGACAGCTTGGCCAGATTGCTCATTGAAAGTTTATACCTCCCTTTGTAAGTACAAGAATCATTTCAGTTGTTTCCTCCGCCCCTTCTTTTTCTCTCATTTGAGTATAACAACGCCACTGTGGGCCACTGGGGCCTGCCTGCTCTCAGCCTTGGTGAAGGAGGGAAGGAGAGAATGGGGGTGGGTGGTTCACAGTGTGATGGGCTAGGCAAGGCCACTAAGCAGAGTCAGCCAAAATAATAGGACGGCCAGATCATTCCCTGGGTTAAATATTCTCTTCCTTAAGAACATTATTAAAATTGATTCAGTTGCCTTGATTTCAGCTTCTTGCTCTTTGACTCGTTCTGATTTTCAGAGGCATTAAGTTGTTGCACAGGATATGTGTAAATAGGGTCCCTTTCTCTCTGCTCACCCTCCTAATGCAAAGTAAGTCTATCGATCATATAGAGATGGAAGAAATGAAGGGGACTTATTCTTTTTCTTTCCTTTAAACCAAAAGATCTCCATAATCTTGGTTGCTTGCTTGCCTGCTTCCTTACACTGGAGATGCTATTCAAAGGGTGCAGTTCACAATCCAAAGGACTGAGCCCATTCTGTATGATTTTTCTTCTTTCATTTAAGGGCACATGTCTTCTTTATTGTATTCTTTGTCGTTTATCAAACTTGCCAAATTTTCCAGTAGAAGTATCAAAGTAAGATCTTTAGCAGCTTACTTTAGAGGTTACTTTTCTTTTGAAGGACAATTATTAAACTCCTAAGAACGCTCATTTTCTTCCTTTTTTTTTCTTTTTTTATACAATGTCATCATTTTTTCCCCAGTCTTCTATTTCTCCTCAATAATTGATACGTTACATTGAAGAAACAAAATGTTCTTAATTCTACAATAATGATCCAGGCAGAGAGTGTTTCCTGGGAACTAATGCTTGCCTGACAGGACGAAGTGGTTTGAGGTCCAGCTGGTTAATAAGCCACAGGAAATGCCGCAGGCCAAGATTTGTATGATTTCCCCGAGATGAAAATGAACCCAAAAAAAAGGCAAAATGGATTTTTTTTTTCCCAACTAATGGGTAAAATGGCCTCATTTTGGACGCAGAAGACATTTGAGGAGAAGGGATGTGTTCCATAAGAGCTAAATCAAAATTTTTAGTGATCTCTGCTCTTGTTTTTAATTCAGTCCAGAGCAAACTATAATTAAGGGAAGGCCTGAGCTTGCTTTTTGAACTTTCCCACTCTTAAACATTCCTTCTTCCTTATTTAAAGAAGCAGAAGGGGAGGAGAAACATCCAAATACAATTTTGCTGGAAGTCAGTGACCTTATCGGCCTTTTTTTAAAGAGACGTACCTTTCGACTTCATTCATTTTAGTAATTTCTTTTTCTGTCATCCATCTAGATTTAACCAGAGGTAGATTTTTAACAACTCGTCCTGTATGTGCCTTTTCCTAAAATACTGAAGCTGCTATTAACAGATCGGTATAGCAGTCAAAGCAATTAGAAGGATGGCATCCTTGTGTTAATTAGCGCATATTTGTGATTGCCCGTGTGAACAAGGGCAAAGAGGGTAGAGAGGTGTTAAGATGTGTTACTTAGATTTCAAGTCTTCAAAGACCTTTCATTCCAGCACAGAATAAGGGCAAGCGTATGTAATTATAATACAAGACAGTACACAAAAATGCGAAAAATGTCCTTCCATATTTCAGAGTGAAGAGTGACCAGCTGTGGCTCAGCCCATCTGTGGGACCTTTGGGAGAGCGTTGGGCATGGTATATTTTAAGCTTTACAGAAGAGTCACCTTCGTTTTAGTATGGGATGGCTTAAAAATCAGATTACTTTTTTTTCCAAATACCTGATATAATTTCCATTAAAGAGATAGAAATTTTGATAGCAGGTGGTGGGAAGTTACTTTGAGGTGCAGTATTCGTGGGTGGAACACAGAGCCGAGGGCGGTGAGGAGTCCGAAGAGCCTTGGGGAAGCTGAGGATGGGATTCTCAAAAGCCGGAAGGATGATACGACTCACTCACTGGCCGTAAAGAGTTACTCCAAGAAGATGATCTTAATAATAGCTTTTGACCTACTTTGAGTCTTCAGTATGTCTTAGCTTGTTTTTTTTTTTTTTTCTTTTTCTTTTTTTCCCCTCAATCACTTAGCTACAGAGATTAAGTGCACTGTCTGTCAAATCAAGTGTTCCTATTCAAGCAGGCTTTAAAAATGTCACTAAAGAATGTTTGAGTCTATGTCTGCATAGAGATACTGCCCTCAGTGTGCTTAAGGTGGGGTTTGCGAGCTTGTAGTGTCTATGGAAGACTAAGAATGTTGGAGGATAAAAGATGGCTGTGTTTCCCTTGATATTAAACATCTCAGATGCTCAGTGTGAGCCCTACCCATGGAGTCCATGCTGTGTCCGAAACTCACTGCACTGTGGGTCAGTGATCCACTATCCACTCCTGGATGGATTGCAGTGTCTTTGAGACAAATGCCTTCATTCTTTAATATCTTTCTAAAATGGTAACTAACATTATAAATAAAGAATGAATAAATGAATGAGTTCTTAATATAGTATGACTATTCTGTATGTTCTTTTAGCACTATCTTTAGATATCATTTTCTTTTTTTCATAAGAGTTGCAGATTATAAAAGCAATTTCTCTGGTTTTGTTGTGTTTTGCTTTTTCTCTATATGAAAGGAGGACTTGCACAGGGATGCTAAAGTCGTCCCTTTTATATCTAAACATTCTTTAAAATGTGTGGACAGAGAAAGGTAGAGTGTGTCCTAAAAGTAGGGGCAGATTGTGATTTAAACAAACTGCGAACTAAATAGAATACCAAACACTTCCTAACATTTTCCATAGTTTCTGTAGACTCTACCTATTCTTCATTCCCTAAGAACTGCTCTTTCAGAGTTAAATGAAAAATATGATCTTGTTCTGTATCTGCTTAAAACTAACTTGGGTCTTAGCATAGAATTAAGTAAAGCCTACCACATGCCAATCATTCTTCTGTGGTGACATAGAAGTAGCATTTAGTAATAACTAAAAATTATTTATGATCAGCTCTTGGTAGGAGTTCAGGATATTCAGCATGACTCAGGGTTTTTTTTTTTTTTTTTTTTTCTCCTTAAACCTGTGTGACCAAATTATATACTAAGGAAACTTGTGATTTTTGTTTCTACCCAACACATGCATATACATAAAGATATCGGGAAAAGTGATAATTAACGAAACTTTCTGGAGTGAATATAGATAGAGTGTGCTCTGCTGTGACAGATTTTTTTTCTTCACAGAATTCATTTTCAGCGTATCTACCATGTGTCAGATACTCCATAGTTTCTGTGGTAGATACAAAAGGCTTCCGTGACATTTTTCCACAAAGAAGTTTGATCAGTAGTGAAAGGATAAGCCAACACATGTGAAAGATTTCTAGAGAAATGTGAACAAATACTAAAGTGCTGAATTGAGGGAAACAAGTGCTTTCTGGCTTTTAAGACATTAAGAGACAGTGATTGTGGAAAGCACAATGGTAGGACTGTGGAGGTTAAAACAGGAAGTCCACGAACGGATACAATTTGTATACACAATGAGGAGAGAGCACAATTTCTGCATACCAGGTATTTTTGTTTTATTTGATATTCTTTCTTTGCCTGGCTCCAGTCAAGATGACCTCAAGCTTTCTACCCCTGAACAAGCCAGACAAGTTCCACTTCTCATAGTTGTTAAACTCCTTCTCTTATTAATTTTGTTCATCAGAGTCATTAGTTGGTAGATCCTAATTCAGGTATTTGTCCTCCTTAATTTCATGCTACGGTTCCATGGACTAATGATGCCATATTCCTCAAATGAATCTCTAAGTTTCATTTATGCCAGGATTTCTATCATAAAAGCATAGTTGAGGGTGTTGATGGAAAATTAAGATGATATAAATATGTAAGAGCTGGGAAATATATAATCTTAAACATTCCACATTATTTTTATTATCTCTTTCCCACAGCCTTAAGAGGCCTTGGATACTAATATAAAAACCAAAATTAGAAACCTCTCCTCCGTGGATGTTTATTGTTCAGTCTACAGTGCATGCAGTCTTGATTTTAAAGCTCTAACACAACAAATGATACTCTTTTGCCCTCTGACAGGTCAAAACCAGAAACCTAATTGTTGCAGTGGTTGTGAATTTTGAGCAAACATACTTTCAAAGAAGTATTTTTCTTTTAATTTTCATTCCCAACTTCACAACATATGTGTATGTAGAGGTGGTGATTTTAATGGGCTCCCAACCTCACATGCACAAGATGTACACGTGCTTTCAAACATAAACACACGAATGTATAAACATATATACAAAGATTGGTTACAACACAATTCACTCCCGAATCTCACTCCTCTTATGCTTACTGTTCAAGAGCTGTGTAACTTGCCAGGGTTGGTTTCCGCCCCTCCCCCCACCCACCAAGATTTAGCTGAGCTAAAGAACGTTATGGGGTTACTAAAGTAAGAAGCTTCTCAAAAGGTTTCAGGATTTGATGTCCTATACTAAAAACATCCTTTATTGAAATATGAAGAAACCACTAATTACATAAAAGTAGAAATATTTCTAATTTTCAAAACTACTTCTTACTGAATACATGTATGGAGTCAGGTTATCTACAAGATCTATGCACAATAGAAAACATACCATAGATGATGAAACCATTACTCAGAGAAAGTGGTTTGCTACAGATTGCCGTGGAGAGTGAGTGGGAGAGCAGGGGTCAGTTCTCCATCATTTTTATTTCAAAGCCAAGTCATCTTCCATAAAACCAGAAATACCTCCATGTTTCACGTGCTAGCTCCTGCCACTATACTCATTTACCATTACTGTGTCTTATACAGATTCATGCTTGACATCAAAATCACAGAATTTTAGAACGAGGGTAGACCTTATCATGATATTTTAGTAATTGGCTGCTGAGCTGTACTCATCTATTTTTGAATCCTCTTCTCTCTGAAAAATCTATAAAAATCAATAGAACCATCCGTTGACTTTCAGGTGGTTTTAGCTTTCACAAGCCTTTAACTTCCGGACTTCTCCCATGTACTTTCCAATTTTGGCTTAAGGAGCAGCTACATCTAAACGACACGAGTGAGTTAAAATGCAACGGCAAGAGAGTTTTATTACCCTCAAGGTGAACTCTCCCTCTGATATGCAGAGTGATGGGGCTTCCCAAATTGTCTCTGGTGAAAAAGCAAGTTCTGATTTGTGTGCATTTCCACTCTGCTATGGGCCAACATGACGATGTTTGGTCTAGTGCACATGGCACATTCGCAGTTTGTGACACACGCAATTTTCTAAGTTCAACCAAGCCATGAGTCATCTCCGTCCAGCTCCAGAAGATGAATCCAGTAAGGGATGGGTGTCCTGGCAGTGCCAAATTTCTGTGAAAGATTCCAAGATGTTAACTGCAAATTCTAAATGCCTATCATCACTGTCCATTGTGTTTTGGACTTGTGTTGGTTCACAGACCACGGTTTGAGAAAAAAGTCAGAGGAACGACTCGATAATTTATAACAGCTCAGCTTCCAACCCATGAGATAAAAAAAATAATAAGTTGGCGAGGAATTTATATTGTGATTTGTATGCACTGTGCTTATACATGTTAAACACTCAGAGAATAGAACTGCATGGTATTTGGGAAAACATTTTACTTCCCCTGCCTTTAAAAGCACTTACAGGCACTGGAACACAGCAGAGTAGTGAACATCGCCAGCTACCTGGGCCATTGAGATGTGTCAGGGTCTGTCCATCAACTCCAACACTCAAATAAACAGAGACGTGAAAGGATTCATCAGCGGTAGGCAGAGAAGGGGACGTGCATACACCCAATCAGTCAAGATGACTGGCAGCCTGTGAAAATATTACAATGAAATATGATGTTTTGCTATGGAGGTCAGTAAAGTGGCCCAGCCTAGAAGTTAATGGGTCAGGTTTCACAGCTCTGCGGCAATGGTCTTAAAATCTCGATCGTGCACATGCTTCAAGTTAACCAAATGAAGTCAGAGGGAAGCCAGACAGTTTCTGAGATGCTCAGAGAATCTAGAAGTAGAATGCTTCCTGAACCAGCCATCCATCAGCACTTTGGATAGAATTTAGTAGAGTTGACTCCAGGCGCTAAATATGTGTGGGTCTAACTGCTTTGTCAATTCCATTGAACACATGTCCCCGTGGATTACTTTTCCATTTCTGCTGTGACACGGGCCAAGAATGGCCCTGTTCCCTGTGGCCAAAATCCAGGCTAAGACGACCAGTTTAGAAGAAAACTTGACTACCCTCTGGTGACCTTGCTGCTTGTGAATGAAAGTGACTGCTCATTTGTAAAGATTCTGGATGGAGGCAGGGGATCACTCTCTTATTTCTGATAATTAAATAATGTGCTAGATCTATATAAACATGGGTATATATTTAGTTTTCTTTCAGACAAACCTATAATGCCATATACACAATTGTTTTTTAAAATAATTTATTTATTTGATAGAGAGAGAGCACAAGCAGCGGGAGAAGCAGGCTCCCTGCGGAGCAGGAGCCCAATGGAGGACTCGATCCCAGGACCCTGAGACCATGACCTGAGTGGAAGGCACACTGACTGAGCTACCCAGGTGCCCCATTATCATTATTATTAACTGCTAGAAGGTTAACAGCATTTAAGTAGGAGGGTAGAGTATCTTAAGTTTGGTAGACACACTCCATGATGTAAGCAAGCATAATTTATACAAACACAAGACTTTGCAGTCCAAATGAAGAAGAGTGAGTCTATATTTGAGCTTGTGAACGGATTTTTAATTATTCTGTTTTGTGTGTTGCCCTCTGGCTAAATATTTCCTAGTGCAGTGAGCGTAAGAATCACTGGGTGGTCCTAGTAAAAGACTAGGGACTGCCCACCCCATAGCTGAGGGTGAAGATCTGTGTTCTAGTGACTTCTGGGGTGATGCTCGCTTGAGTCTCAGGTTGATCTTCTGATTAAAAATGAGTATAGGGCTCCACTATTAACAGATCCAAGCCAAAAACTCCAGTGTAGAGGATGGCAGGAGCATGAAAATCTGGCCCAACCCCCTTTTCCTTCCACAGGTCCTCACATGACGTGCGCTGGACAGCACACTGGCCATTCTCCAGCACCGTATCGGATTTTCCCTGAATATACCGTTTTCTTTGAGGCTTTCAGGTTCCATCTTTCCATCCCTTCTGCTCAGAGTGTCCCTCCACCTATACAGCCTGAAAAATAATCACCTGTCTTTCAAGGACAAGTTCCAGTCAAATTTCTTCTAAGGAAAATCCTGCCCATGACTAAATTTAAGTGAAAAAAATGGGGACCTCTCAAAATTCAATTACAGTGAGTTGTTTCATCATGTAATCTAGGGACGGCTTGATGATGCTGTCCTGTGCTTCAGTCCTGGCTCACTAGGTGGTACAAGATTCATTGTGAGTTTTGCATCATAAACTGTTTTTTTTTTTAAGATTTTATTTATTTATTTGATAGACAGAGATCACAAGTAGGCAGAGAGGCAGGCAGAGAGTGAGGAGGAAGCAGGCTCCCTGCTGAGCAGAGAGCCCAATGTAGGGCTCGATCCCAGGACCCTGAGATCATGACCTGAGCCAAAGGCAGAGGCTTTAACCCACTGAGTCACCCAGGTGCTTCCATAAACTGTTTTTATCACTCACTTGATACCATTTTATTTTATACCATTATTTTTAATAAAATGTTTCTGTCTCTGAGAGTGTTTGACATGGATTTTAATAATGTGCCAAACCACAAAAAATGTTTACCATAACATTTCTGAATGTTACTCATTATATATACTTAAAATGCAAATAGCCTAGATATGAGGCAAAGTCATTATAAATAATGTATTTATTTATTTTTTAAAAAGATTTTATTTATTTGAGAGAGAGAGTGAGTGAGAGAGAGCATGAGTAGGGGAGCGGGGTTGGGGGTTGACCAGGGAACCCAGTGGGGGGTTCAATTCCAGGACCCTGGGATCATGACCTGAGCCAAAGGCAGTTGCTTAACTGACTAAGCCACCCAGGTGTTCTGAAGGTATACTTATTTTTGAAATGTAACTGCTTTTGGAGATTTCACTTATGCATTGAGATATAAGTCTTTCTTATAAAGACATTAATTTAAGCTAATGTAATTGCATCAGATCCTGATTTTGTGAAATATAAACTTATGTGTATACCTAAGTTTGTAAGATTTCAAATCTTTGCACATATAAATAAGTAGTTCTGCAGAGTCTGACATTATTGTAAGCTTTTACTAAAGCTTGAAACCTAAGTTTCTGCCAAAAAGGTTCCTGGTTAATCTGCTTCAAATAGTGGTGAATGCTTTATCATTAGCCAAATGGGGAAGGGATGGCTGCCTGCAGTCTTCCTTAAAGGTTAAAGAGTGATATATGGGTGCTAAGTAAAGGCTTATCAGGTTACTGTACATCAGAACACTGATAAAGCTTCCTCAGGAAAGCACCAAATGGAACAAGGACCTTTTCAGAAAATGTTGGTTTGTAGATATGACATTACAATGGAACTCATCTAAATGACAGCATGGCTTAAGGATGGAATTTTTACTCCCAGGTCAGGAAATTCTACAGCAAGAACCAAAGTCTGGCTTAGCTCTTGGGCTGTGGCCAGAATCCAGGTTGTTTTTCTGTTGTATTCTGGTTTTCAGAGACATGTGAGTTTCGTAAGACGAGAGCAGAAGAGTGTATTAACTGCCACATGTGGCACTTGTCAGATTAACAAAAGAAGTGGAGGCCCTGTTCAAGTCTTCATTCTCTCTAAAATCCTTACAAGTTGAGCGTGGTGCCCATACTTGAAATCCTGATGTGAAAATGGAAGAAGTAGAAGCTGTGTGAGCCATAGAAACAGAGTCTCAGGGCCCCTTTCAAGATCATGAGACTTTGTTTTTACATTTTGTTTTATTTTCTATTGCATCTTATGCCTTTAAAAAATCTACTTTGTGCCAGTCATTTAATGGCAAGTCTTCTTCAAAATATGGCTGGGTCCATTTGGAGAAGTAGAGCTACGAAGCCACACAATTTTGTGAGAATAAGCATGGAGAAGGGAGCTTCTTAAGTTAATAGTGTGTCTCTCACTAATTCCCACCAAGGGCATGAAAGCCACCACTTAAGTGATCTTTCTGTTGATTAGGGTAAGCATCCAGGAAGTCCTTTTTGTTATCTAATCTAAGTTGCTCTGGCTAAAATTCTCCCTGTTTTGTTTTTGATAGAGAAAGCGAACCCATTTCCCCCTTATACACAGGAGTCCTGGAGTTATACTCTATTTTGTGAACACCGAAAGGAAACAGCAGCAGGCATGTTTTTAATCCTCATTTGGTGCCAGTGGTGGGTACTGTATGTGTGTATTTATAATGAGGAAATAATTTATGTAAATCTACTTGGCAAATTGTAATTTATAGGGACAGGTAAATTGTGGATTTGCGATTCAAACTCGGGCCTGACTAGTTCTAAAGTTCGTATTCATTTTTTTTTTCCATATTATATCATTCTCCAAGAGGCATGAAGAAAGAACAAACATGGTTTATATAACCCAAAAAGGTATTGGGATATTTATGTAATACTCAAGGAGAGAAAATTTAAAACAGGCTTCATGAATTCACTGATGAAAATTTTACTGAGAAACAGTGCTTGGAAGGGTCAGGATCTAGTGGTTCACCAAACTGACAAGTTCAATATATTGTAGCATTATAATCTCATTTAATGTTCATAAGCATACTAATTAAGTTTGTCTCCATTTTATACATATTTCACTTATCATGGAAGCTGTATTAGAACACCCTGTGAACAGTATGATCTGGATTCACAAATCCACATTTCACCATGAAGAGGGTTAGTTTTCCAGATGAAGTAGCCACTATAGCTATGTAAAGTGGTAGCAGGTAGATCAATCCAAGTTCAGCCACTCCAGTGAAGTCATCACAGCAGCCTAGGTAGGGTGACTTGGATATCACCTTCGGCGGTCCCATATTCCAGTATGGCATGGAATCCATATTTATGGACTTCATCCAAGGAAAGGTGGTGCCTAGGTTCAGCTGTGTGTGGGGTGGGAGGCATACAAAGGTGTCCCAGACCAAATGGAGGTGGCAGGTGGCAGCTCACAGATCACAGATATTTGACTCCTTTATAGAACACAGATTCATTCTTTGTCTCTGACCAAATGTTCAGTGCTTCAGCTCTGGGCAAAGTCATAATAATTCTTCAGCTTTTTAAAGTTTAATAGAAATTTTATAGCTATTTGCATTTGGCATTGTCATAAAGTGGTTATATGAAGGACATCTAAGATATGGTTTCTGTCTTTGTGAAGTTTTGAATATTGTTGACAAGACAAGATGAATAGAAGAAGCGATTACAAGCAGGATTTGAGTTTTTCTCTATCGTAAACTTGTATTAGGTAAGTCAGTTCTTGTGTCTGGACTACTCTGCTTGAAAGGGCTGGACTACATGGTGTCCAAGTTCCGACTGAATTTACTACTTCTGTCATTCTATTCAATGTCAAGTGAATATGGTACAGAAAATAAAGCCAAAGGGATTAGAAGGAGGGAAAGAGGAAGAGAGAATCACATGTGGTCAGAGAAATTATAAATCAGACAAGCTTTTGGCTGATATTAAAAAATCAAGGGTAAGAATGAGCTCAATGGAGAGGTCAGAGGGCAGTGGATTATTATGGGGAAAATGGAAAGAATAAGGAAACCAGAAGTGAAAAAGGCATGAGGTAGTCATCTGGCATTGAGAAGTTTGGCTCAACTGCTGGAATAGAAGATGGTTTTGTATCGGAGTATCAGGGTTGCTTGTGGAAATCCGTGCATCCTAGACCAGCAGGGCTGGATTTGAGCTCAAAGATGAAGAGGAAGCATCAGTCAGGGACGCTTTCCTATCAGACCCAGAGGAAACGGGAATATTCATCTCAAATAGCTTGAGCAAGATTAAACTGGTAACCAGTTATGACCTGGCCCATAGGATATTTGGGGGAAAATAATCAAATGCCAAGACTTACTTAAAAGTATCTGGAGATTCACAACAAACAATTTTGCAAAGACTCTGGTAGAACACATCTGCTGTCCCACATGCTGACGGTTAGCAGGAGCTGGGTATCTGCTGTACTTTTACCGGGGCCTTGGAGTTGCAGATTGTCCTAAGGGAGGTGGAGCCCGTTTCTTAGCCTCTCCAGGGGACAGGAAGGGGTTTGAGCCTGAGACCTCTGGTGTAGGGCCTAGGTGGGTCTTCAGAAAGGAGATGGCCCTCATTTAGAGTGAGCATGGAAGAAAAGGTTATATAGGAATTCTGTTTTGAAAGCACAGTCAACATTGTGAACTCTCATGGGAAAGGGAGGGCTGTTCACACAATGAGGAAGATTAAAAATGTTTAGTGAGTATGTTAATTGCTAATACTTTTGGAAGTCCTTAATTATATAATTTCAGCTTTATTTTATATGACAAATTGAAAACATCACATTTATCCACGTGTTCACTTATAACTGCTTCAAAATTTTGGCATACCAGAATAGGTATGAATGTTAAAGAAAAAGACATTGTCCTACTTCGTGCTTAAATTATTTTTGAGTACACAGATTTCTTGTCTAGCACCTTGGGAGGAATTTTTAAAATATGATCCATGTTCTTAATAACCTGTATTGAACATCTTGATGCTAAAGACAAGTAAGTTATTATAATCAATTCAATGTGGGCTGGTCAAGTGTTTCCTTTTTCACAAAGTAGGTTGCAATTCTCACGCCAGCTTTGCCAAATTGAGAATAAATATGCCTGACTGGAAGAGAATCCAAGTGAGATTTTATAAATGAAATAATATGATTTAAGGCCAGGTACCAAAGATGGATCAGGAACACCATATTGGGTCTTGAAGAGCTGCTGAATGTGATTGCACTTAGGCTAGGAAAGCAGTGAGCTACCAGTTCCAACTGGGCCCTGATTTATGTATATTATCTATGACTTAGCTCTTTACTAGGAAGAGGGAAGGGATGCTAGGAATCCTATGTAAAAGATAAATCCAACGCTATTTACTGTAGTTATACTTTATGTTCCTTTTGATTCTTAAGTGGATTCTGTTTTATTAATTTTTATTTGTACCACTCTACTTAATCTGCAACTAACTACATAGTGAGCACATTTTGAAATCAATCCAGTTAATACATGACTGGTAGTTTTTTGTTTTGTTTTGGATTGGTTGGGTTTATTTTTTTTAATCTTTTTGCATTTTTTTCTTATGTAGTTTTTGAACTGTAATCCCCAAATCTGAAGATACCTTGGAAAACTAGAACAGGTTTGCAAAATTGAGTAATTTTGTATCAGTCGGCTATCAAAAGTCTTGAAGCAGAATAAAACTAAATTGAAATAGGTAAAGTAAGGCTCAGAATCACAGTGCTTCTCAGTTGCCAGTAAATTTTGCATTTGCGTTAAATTGCCATAGACAAAGCAAGTACACAATAGTTTCTCCAGACATTCACAGCATGGGATTCCAAGACCATAGCAGGGTTCGGTTTGAGTTTATTTTCTAAGTTGTCTTGGATGCTCTCCTTCTGGGTATGTCTTCTCTTCGGTCTCCTGTGTCATGTCTTATTTCAACTCTTCTGACAGCATAGCAGGCATTAGAGCAGAATAATCTGTATGCACAGTGGGAGAAAGAGGCAGACCAAATACACACTGAATAGGGAACAAGAAGTTTCCAGCAGTTGATACATTATTCTCCCTGGTAAAGAAGTAGATAGGCTGAACATATGGAGACAGGCTCATGGATCAATAAGAAGAACTTCTAAATATATGGCTATCCTGTGAAAATTTATATCTTGACTGAGGATATGTTTTGATAGCATAAGTAATATTCTCATAAAATTTTTGGAGTGACACATGAGGAATGAGGGAAACCATAATATAAAAAGCACATGTTAGATCCTTGCCAACGATTGCGCCATCCTTCTGCCTTATAAAGACATTGATTTTCATCCTACCCTGCTCTTTTAGAGTAGCTCAGTTCTATATATCTTGAGAATTCCTTTGGGGATGAAACACATCAGAAATTAGTGTAATGAGCTTAAGTTAGGGGGAAGCAAGATTCCCTGGATCTTGGATAAATACACTTAGTTTAACAAATTTGTCAAAATGTATCCATTGAGGATATCATTTTCCTTAAAAAATATGATATATACCTTTATTTATTTGATTATTTTTTTCTTAACCTCAGAGCCTTTAGGATAAACTTGGAAAGGAAACTCTGCTAGACTTATGGTTTTAATATGGTGCCTTAAATTCTAACATTTCTTTCAGATATTCATCCCCAAGACTCATTTTAGATCTATTTGCTATGGGAGAAAAGTCAGAAAGAGACTTCATGATGAAGTGTCTTCTTCTTATCCTGATATTCTTAAAAATAGAAGAAATGGATTTTGAATTATCAAATATTCCACTAGGAACTCAGCAGGTGGTTCCAAATTAAATTCACTAAATTCCAGGATGACATTTTCCTTAGATAATCCCAGGGTATAACTTTACCAACTGCATGGGATTCAAACCAAGCCTTCTTGCTAAGAGGTAAAACACACATCATTGCGCTCTAAAATCATGAGTAAGACTGTCAATTACAATTTCATGGTTATGAATGAGTAAATGAAGTACTATTATGGGGGCGCCTCAGTGGCTCAGTCTGTTAAGCATCTGACTTTGCCTCAGATTATGATCCCAAGACCCTGGGATGAAGCCCCAAATCAGGCTTCCTGTTCAGCAGGGAGCCTGCTTCTCTCTCTCCCTCTGTGGCTCCCCCTGCTTGTGCTCTTTCTCTCTGTCCTTCTCTCTCAAAATAAAGAAATAAAATCTTAAAAAAAAAAAAAGTACTAATATACACTGGAGTAGAGAGAGATTAAAAGTCATAAACACCTGAAAAAATTCCTTACAGGTCCAAGTTCTGCAGTACCAGAAGTTCAATCTTGTTATATCTTTTGATGAATCTCAGTTAAGAGAATAGCTTGTTATTACATTTGATTATTTGTACTTTCATATTGATCTTTGGATTCTCCTATCTTTAGAATCAGTGAAACTGGTTAAAACATCCACAATATAGAATAGACAATAAAATTTCCTACTTAGCATATTGTGTTGATTTAAAACTCAATATTTGTCCCATTAATTTTAGTTTTGATCAATTTATAAAAACCACTTGTAGAAAAAGAAATGATTAAATTTTCAGCAAACATTATTCAATGAAATAAGTTTCTCAGAGATATATTTGGAAAACCAAATTCTATGGCAAAAGCTATAATCTTACCTTTGATCTAAAAATGAATGTAATAAATTTAATCTTATAATTTATTTACTCTAGTATGTTTATTCTGCATTCACATGGTGAATAACATAAAATAGAGATACAGTGGATTCAGAGGATGGAGTGAACACATTATTATTGTTAGATTTCATGAATAACGTATATGACATTTCTGTTTCCTTGAATTTGAACTCAGGCCTGCTGTAAACAACAGAGTAATCCTTCTTATATGTTCAAATATTTGAAAGAAATCTGATGGCCTCTGGATGGCACAATAAAAATTATAAAATATTACACTGTAAAAAGTATTAATATTATAAAACCTTACAAAAATCTAGTACAATGTTATTTTGGCATTTGCTTTTTTTTATACAAACATTGGGGGGGAGAAACAAAAACAAAAACAAAAAAACTCCAGCCATGAGAGCTTCTAATGGGAATTAACTGAGCATGGGCTGACTTTCCAACGATAGCAGTATCCCTCACTGAACTTTGTTTAGGAAAGTTCAAATACCACTGCTCACATTTCTAAACTCTCAAAAGCTGGTTCAGGAAAATAAGGTTTTAATCCTCCCAGTTGTAGTATGCCATGTTTCTATGATATAGTATTGTTGTACTCTACCTACCCCCAATTTTTAGTAAGCACCAACTGCATGCTGGTTATTGAACTAAGAGAACCTCACACTGGCAATGGCATTAAATTTTCAAAATAGTCATTTAGGGAGACAGTGAAGAAGACATGAAGAAGAATGGCCCAGACATGAGTACTTTTTTGAAGATTACAGAGCTGAGTAAGTAATTAGAAGAGATCATCCAGTTTATACTTCCAAAGACTATGCTTTCTGCACCAGTTTGGAAGGACTCCTTTAGCTCAAACATCACTTTTCACAGAAAACTTCTAGAACCTCCTCAAATAATTCACAAGCTTTGTAATCTTTCTGGGATAGACTTTTTCTGAAAGGGCCAGATGTCAACATTTTAGCTACGAGCCATAAGTGTTCTATCTCCTACTCAGCTCTCTGTTGTAGCATGAAAGGATATGTGGACAATGGTAAACCAAGGGGTGGGCTACGTTTCAATTAAAAAAAAAAAAGCATGAGTACATAATTATTTATAGACAGCATATCAAGTTAGAATCTCACTTAGGGTTTACCTGTCATGAACGTTCATTCTTTTATTTGTTAGTTTTACTTGTTTGTTTTCTCAACTGTGGAAAAATGTAAAACCATTCTTGGCTCATAGGGCTTAGAAAAACAAGTGGCATCTGAGGGCCATGGTTTGCCAGCCTCTTTATTAGAGTAGGATCCTTTCAAACCTAAATGTCTCCTGCCCCATAGATGTTCTCTAATAACTAAGAAGTAAAGAGAGACCACTCTAACCAAGATGATCTTGTGATGCTGATAACACACAGTGTTTACCAGATGCCACCCAAAATGCTTTATGCATGTTATATAAGCAAGGATGACCCCAGTCCCATGGAGTAGATATGATTTACTTAGAATAGTAGATGAATTGGGGCTTTGACCACCATCACGACATCTCTGCCCACACACATGAATGTCGCAGAATCCGAATGTTTATCTCTAAACCTTGGAAAACATGATTCATATCCTTAAAGACCAAGAAGAAATTGTCCCATTTCAGGAGGAAGAGCTAACCTTGACAAACCTACACAATCCTGATATTTGGGAGCATCGGTATTCTAGGGATTTTTGGAGGTCCCTCTGATGTCTTAGGAATGAGTACAGAGCCCTTGTGCCCACGACAACACACTATCCGTGTTCTAATTACATGATCCCATGCTTTACCTTTGAAGTTTTGATTTCATGGTTCCATATATCAAACACAAACAATAGCATGGAAGCAGAATGTATAGGCACTGGGTTTTGATTATTGCAGTCATTTTTTCCCTAAGTATAATGCATGTCTTAAACCCAACCTGACAGCTATTTAGCTAACTTTGGGAGCAGAATGAAGACAGGTAGCAAGATGAGCCTTATATACACAAGCAATGTATTCAACTGCATTGTACTGAACAGACACTCTTTCGGGTGAAAATTGACCTTTCTTGATAGAACAGTTAGGTTTTACAAGAAAATGAGACACATTTCTTGTTTTTACAGCCTTCCCTTTAGGATTAAATGGTGAAATTATAGTTATCTGCCACTGACTTGACAAAACTCCAACTGTGTTTATTGCTTTACTTTTGTTTTATTTAACACTTGACCTCAGAAACCTTTATAAAGTGTCTTTAGTTACTACAGAATTCGGAAACATTGAACAAATATATTGTTCTTTGTCCAAACTTCAGGGGGAAGGCCATTTTTCCCTGTCAAAATTTTCAAGCTTTGGGGCTTCAAATAATTAAAGTGAAGGGGTATTTGTATTTTTAATATTTCTCTCATCAGTTCTCTAAAAAAATCAATTTAATGAATGTTTACATCTGCTTCATTAAATCACAAAGCGTGCACACACACACACACACACACGTTGTTATAGATTTAATAGCAGAGGGAAAGAGTAATGAAAAATATTATAAATAGACTTAATTTACAACTCTTTCAACATTTTGAATATCTTTTAAAAGAGATATGTGTATATATACACACCCACACACACACACACACATACACACACACACCCTCGTCACCAATTTGAGGTGATGAAAATATATAATTTGCTTTGCTAAGTAACTAACTCATAAAGTCAATACATTGCTTAAAATGCCAAAACTTTGTAAGAACCCACATGACAAATGGACTAAAAATACGTGTAGATTACATTCCAGGTATTATTAATTATATTGTATATCATCTGTATTCTAAGTATTATATCGTATGAAGACTGGAAAAAGCAGAAATATCTTACTGGAAAAAGCAGAAATATCTTACTGAGGAAATGATCTCTGATATCTCCATGAAGGAAGAAATGATTGTGATATAGTGTGGCACAGAAGAGGTTGAATTAGTTTAGCCAAAGAAGATAAATATACTGAAATAAACAATTAACACTTGGCACAATCCTTCTCCTAACCAGTTGTCACATTGTATTGAAATAATCTCTATCCAAGCCTTTTACCATGAAACTCTATGCTCCCATAAGGGATTTAGTCCATCTGTACGTTTCAACCCTAACGCAAGCGCTGATAAATGATTGGTACTCCCCACATATAAAATAAACATGGTAAATATTTGTTTCAACTAACTGAAGCAAGAAGTCTTTTCAATGGATAATAGGGTTTTCAATGTTATTGGAACCACACAAAACACACACACACAAGAAAAAGAGAGATCTCCCAGGAACATCAAACTTTCAGATAAAGTGTGGACTAGAAAACATGAATTCACTAACTTTTTCTAATTCGCCTAGTTCTGCTAATTCTCATGTAAGAAGGAAATAAAGACCCGACATTTATTTATTTAGTGTCTCTTCGGTAGAACATGATGTACTAGGAAATCATTCTTTATTCTTTTCAGTGCCAGTAGGTTTGGGATAGCCCCTCCTAGTAAGCTACATGGAATAATGATTCATTTATTTTGTACTAATACTTACTGCAACAGTTTGAAATATGTTACTGTATGGCAATGGTAATCATTGCATTTTGAAATATTTTACCAATGTTTTATTTTTATATAAAGATATGAAATAACTTTACCATATTAGGGTAAAATTCATTCCTATTTTTCAACTTTCTATAATTTATTTTTTCAGATCCATTGTCTCCTATGAATTATATGTCATTGAATTTTTGTGACAAAGTACACTACTGAATTTAATTGATGAATATGAAATCACAATCTGGTCCTTACAGACTTTCAGTAAACTAGCATGAACCTTTTTTTGGAGGAATTATAATCTGATCTGACTTTCATGGATGAAAAACTTCATCCTGTCTTAATTGTCAAGTCACATTTTTGTAAGTAGTAGAAACTTTGCTGGGGGTGGTGGGGAGGAAAGGGACCAAAGAAAATGAGCAAGTGTTGACCGGTACCCTAGATTGTTTTATGCCTGATTTCAGTTCTTCTGTTTCTTTACAGTCGCTCTTCAAAATTTCAGAAGAGCCTCCAAACTTACTTTTCATAATGGTTATCAAATTCTCTTTTGCCAAGTGGTCCAATATGGTACTTTCTTATGTGCTCTTTCTAGTTACAGGGACATACTGCTTTCACTCCCCAAATAGAACACCAATACATAGCATTTTGCCATGTGACCATGTTTTTCAAGACTCATTTGATACACTTGTTATGCTCACATGGAATTTCAACAACATTTCTATGTTTCCTTATTTCTCATCTTTATCTTACATGACAATAGTGTTTAAATGAAACAGTATAATACACTTTGGGGGTCCAGCCTCCACCATATAGCAAACTTGCCTAAAAACAAGTTACTCTTCCTAAGACTACATAGTTACAAAAATATTAATTAAAATTCAAAATGTTAAAGATAGAAATGTGATTTTGTTGTCTAAACTGATGGCTATTCTCTTCTCGGGTTTTTTTTTTTTTTTTTTAACTCCTGAGGGTAGGATGTAATTTACAATCACAATCTTTATAAGTTCATAATTGAGGAGAGGTCGTGATTTAACAATGTCTGTCAAGTTGTGAGACTCATTTTCCTTAGAGAAATATTGCTTATTTGTGCAGCGTGTGCCATGCCTTAACTAGATGTGTATGCCAATGGTTTTATTTTCAAGAGCACTCATATTCATAGATTCCTGCCATATGATTGCATTTTACAGTAAAATATGAGTGTATTCATAATGATTTCATTTAAATCTATTCATAGTTTATAAAAATGCTCAATGAAAATGCTATGATTTGAATATCAATTATGTGAAAAATCTCAAATCATCATTGATTATTCTGTTCAATTCTTGAGAGATGAGATGTTCCCCACTTTCAATATCAATTTCCACATTCTATCTATAATAGCAACAATAGATATTTACATAACAACCCACTGTATTAATATGTATATTATCTTATTTAAGCCATGTAACAAACCCATGGCATAATTATTTTATCCATACTTTATAAGTGAGAGATGTGAGATTCAGAAATGTTAAATCACTTATTTGATATTTCTTAGCTATTAATAAGTGACCAAGACAGGAATTAAATTTTGTATATAAAACCCAATATAATTTTCATATATTTTTCAAAATACTCCCAGCCAAGATGAATTGAAGTTTTATTTTACAGACTAGTATATGGGTAAGATGCCAACTTTAAGAAATCTGATCTATTCTTATTTATTTAATTCCAGAGTTATTTAGTTAATTAACTCCAGAATTATTTAATTCCAAAGATGAAATAAATAATCATTTGTCTCCTGTTTATTTCACAAATGATATGTCTTTGTACTTAGGAATATTAGAACAAGAAGATATGGGCTTTGGCTAAAACAGAAGGACTTTGGACTATGTGTAAAAATGTGTTCCCAGAAAATCCCTTCCTTTGAAGTCTTTACAGGTTGACCTCCTCAGTGATTATGGAATATTTATCTTCTGTATATGATGATGGAAAATTAACTAAATGATTTTCAGTATTGGGGCCATTAGTGTCTCTAAGGAACTGAAGAATGAGTGTGCACACACATAATTTGATGACAAAGAATAATCTTTGATCAATTTGAATATAGAAGTGTATGGATAAACATCATGTGCGTCTTATGTAGAATGAAGGACAAGCAGAGGCAAATGGAGGCAAAAAAAAAAAAAAAAAAAGAAAAAGGCACTGCTCAACTGTGCCTTGGATCCCCATCATTTTATCCACTCAGGGGAATCAGCTGAAAGGTACGCTTGGATATTTCCTACCCTAGCTCAGATAGTCTTTTGATTAAAATCATATAGTTCTTAGTTTTTATTTTCCAGATGGAAAAAGGGAGACCAAAGAGTGTTTATGTGAAAACAAGTTTCCCTGACCCCGTACGGTATTTTTTTTCTACTTCTGAAATCTTAGATACACTACTATTACAGACTAACACATTCCTTATTCATCCACTTAATCTAAGTATATTCTATATTTTATTCAAAAGCATACCAGAAGGAACAGAAGCATTAAAGAAAAAAAAAATGTTTCATAGGTAGCTTCTTTTCACGATTCATCAGTGAATGGCTCTTGGTCAGTAAGGGGATTTCTCATCCCTGCTGCCACTGTCTCTGCACAAACTAAATCGGCATGTGGAAAGCAAGGCTTTTTAAAGTTTGGGGCCATATTTCACCCTAGCACAACCCAAGAACACTGTCTAAGCCACTAGAACATAATTAGCCTCATGCTAAAGATAGATAAAATGTCATATAACTATTACTCAAGAGAAGAGTGCTAACTTTCATGAAACTAAATTTCGGAAAGGCTTAGTGAATTGTCTAGCATTCCATAGCAAAATTGTGCAGAAACTCCCTGGAACTTGATTATGTATGAGTTGGTTACTGGGAAACTGTGTATGATTATGCTTCCCCGCTGGTACCCTCCTGTTCAGTCAGCTCTGACAAAGTCCATGAAATACATAATTTATGTAAATACAACAAACCAAACCAAAGCTCTTAGCTATTAACTAACTATTGTGCCAGTTTGTGTCCTTTAGTTACTAATAAAAGAAACCAACTCTACCTGCCTGGTAGAAGCAAAAAATTTAATGTGTTAAGGATGAGGGGTAGCTCAGAGAATTAAACAGCTGCAGATTCTCCACTGGGAAGGACAGGAGAGAGACTAGGCCAGGCTTCCTTGGGCATGTTCTCAGCTCCCATCTTGTTTAGGCGGTTCCCCAGGGGTGAACCAGCCAGGGGGTGTTTTCCTCCTTTGTATCCTTCCATTTAAGGTATCTGACCTTAAGAGGACCTACTGACTCACCCTGCTTGTCCAGGACAGGGTCAGTGTCTTGCTTCACAGACTGGGATAGAAGAGTAACTTTCCAAGGAAACTGAAGGTTCTTGCCAGAATAGTGTTTCCTAGTTATCAAGCAAGACCTCATGTTTTGTCTAACTCAATTTAAATGTTGCCTTCATCGAGTACCATTTTCTCATTCCCCTAAACCTTCTGGGTAAAGTGACTTTCACTAGACAAGCATGTGACAGGTATTCAAGAAAATGAGATGTACTGGAGGGTGAGAGAGACCAGCTCTTGCCCTTAGGGAGCATACGTTCTAGCAGAAAAAGTTATTTCCAAGCCACCAGTTTTGTCCTTCTCTCTGGATTCTAATGTCCAGAGATTTAGTTACAAGTTTTCCCCATACAGAGATTTTTAAGCTCCTTAGTGATGATTTTTAATTGATATTTGTATCTTCTATAACATTTGGTATATTGTGTGGCACAGAATGCACACTAATGACCACTCCAGCATTGACCTTAGATGCAAAATCTCCTAACTCAGTTTCCCGATTATCGTGTTTCTGGTGGCTCTGCTATAGGTATAATAAAATCCAGATTCTCAAAATGAATATTTTAAGATTTATTTATTTCAGAGAGAGAGAAAGAGCATGTGGGAGAAGGGGCAGAGGGCAAGAATCTTCAAACAGACTTCTCACCGATGGGGGTGGGTGGCTCGATCCCAGGACACTGAGATCATGACCTGAGCCAAAATCAAGAGTCATGTGTCCAGCCAACTTTGACACCCAGACACCCCTCAAAATGATTTTTAAGACAGTTCATAACATTTGCTTCCTTCACTTTTTTTTTTTAAATTTTATTTATTTATTTGACAGACAGAGATCACAAGTAGGCAGAGAGAGAGGGGGAAGCTGGCTCCTTGCTGAGCAGAGAGCCCGATGCTGGGCTCGATCCCAGGACCCTGAGATCATGACCTGAGCCAAAGGCAGAGGCTTTAACCCACTGAGCCACCCAGGCACCGCCCTTCCTCCATTTTTTTTTTTTTTTTTTAATCACTATATCGTTTAAGTGGTTTACATTGTAATCCTACCCTGTTGTCAGACTTAAACACATCTCCAACTTTGGTATTACATCTAGTCATTGCTTATACCTCTGTTGTTGAGACAAATTCTGTGCTTTCTATTGGAGTTGTTTCTATATGTTTCTCTGGTCCCTTAGAGATTATAAGCTCCTGGGGAGGAAGGATTATTCAGGTAAAACCTCTTCAACTTCTAATCAGGTGATATGCACAAAGTAAGAATTCAGTTATTGTTAACTAAATTAAACAAGGTGTATTTTTGATCATTTATTAAAGGTATTTGTATGTATTATATGGCGACCTTATATCTTCCCTGTAGAAATAGTTATATGCAATGTACTTACCACCCTTTAGGATATCAGAGCATAAAATAATTGGAATAAAGTATTAGGACAGAAGCATAGAGGTATAATAGAAGTGCTAAGAAAGGAATGGTTATTTCTTTGTGGGTGAAATTGCAGACACAAAGTTAGGTGTCTTCCAAGACAAAGAGGCAGTAGCAGGAAGAACAAATGCACAAAGCAGGAAGGATGTGAAGCATCCAATTCACTGAGCAAAATTAAGTGATCAGGAAGGAAGATTACATATCTGTATAACTGTATTTAACTAAAAGAATTTTTAAAAAAATCTTTCTTACTGTTGTCGGTTGTGGAGACCCATTGGAAGGTTTTGAGATGAACTATGTGTTTGGATATACAATTTCGGAAGCTCCTTTTGACATCCTGTGGGGAATGGCTCACTGAGGAAGCTAGTAAGGCAAAGAGCCTGAATTAAATTTGGCAGCAGCAGTGAATTTTTTTTTTTAAAGATTTTATTTATTTATTTGACAGAGGGAGATCACAAGCAGGCAGAGAGAGAGGAGGAAGCAGGCTCCCAGCTGAGCAGAGAGTCCGATGTGGGACTCGATCCCAGGACCCTGAGATCACGACCTGAGCTGAAGGCAGCGGCTTAACCCACTGAGCCACCCAGGCGTCCCAGCAGCAGTGAATTTTTAACAACGGAATGAGCACAAGACATGGAGATGTATCTGTTACGCTGAATCCAAAGCACATGGTAACTGATGACAGGAGGGAATGTGAGGGGGTGGTGGTCCCAGTTGACTCGAAAGCTTCACAGGAGAAAGAAAGGAGTAGTGGTTCCATCACTGAGATTGAGGAAGGGGGACAAGGAGGAGTGGGAGAGAATCTGAAGGGGAGGCCAGGAGAAAGGAAGGCCCTAGAGCACACTGCAAGTTAAGGGCAAGTATCATGGAGAGAAGAGGACCTTTGGGATTTTCAAAATTTAAGTGCGGAGACAGGATCATACTCCATACCAAAAAGATTTCGTCTGAAGGAACAAGGAAGGTAGAGAATTTTGAAAATCGATGGTGGTGTTTTGAAGGAAAAGTGTTTGACACAAGGTTATCGAATATTACTGAGATCGAGTCTGCTGAGTAGGGCTGGAAACATCGGCAAACAGTCAATGGAAGCTTAAGAACAGGAGTTAACTGTGTAATGGCGGCAGGGCCATGGGCATGGGTAAGACTGATGAATCACAGACCTGTACCACTGAAACAAATAATACATTATATGTTAATCAACTGAATTTAAATTAAAAAAATAAAGTCAGTGAAAGATAACACCTATAACATAAAGAAAATGTGAAATGACTTTTGCAAGGTACTTTGGTATTACGAAGTCAGACGCAAGATTTGAAACTGGATTTGTTTGAAACTGGATTTCTTCCATGCAACTGCCATTAACCTCTGTGCTAACTTCCCCCAAACCCGACTCTTCCCTTTCACGGTCCATTGGCATGACAAAATGTGCCTCTTAATACTATCTTAAGTGTACCTGCTATTCTAACCAATAGATCGAATTATTCTCACTTGCAATTTTTGCTTCATTAATCCTTTAAGTTTGGTTAAAATATTTTTTCGAGCTATCCATCAAGGGATTATACAGATACTACATGTAGATTTGCTTAAATCCAAAGCTATTCATAGATCTGAAAAAAAATTTTAATCTAGTGTCAGTATGATATATGATAATGGAAATGAAACTATTTCATCTTAATATCCTGAAATGAAAAACTTTAAAAAAAAGAAAACTTGAATATCGTGGAATAGAGGAAAATACTCAAAGAAAGGAGATATCTTTTCTTACAGGGACAGTTAAGTCTCTTTCTCTTTATAAAATTTCTTTTTTCCTCACAATGCAGAGTCCTTTACTTTTTCTTTTCAGCTTAATAACTTTTTGAAACATTATGCATGTTTTAAAATGATTAATCTTATTTTACCTTTGTGGAAGTATTTTGAGTTAGGCAGGACAGATATTTTGACATCTGTTTAACATATGAATGAATTGTGGACTAACAAATAATAAATGATGTTTTCCTAGACCACAGATCTAGTGGCTCAAATAGGTATTTAAATGCAGAGCAGCTGAACTGACCAGCTGATGAAGGCACTTTATCTTCTTGGCAGATTGATTTCTGAGAATAACCAAACATATTTGCAGTACGGTGTAAATACCATTCTCCTGTGAGCTTTGTTGGTGGCTGTCCACCAAGGAACCCCTATCTGGGTTTCCACAAGTAGAGTTTTCAACCGGAAAATCCAGAAATCGCAGTCTGAAGAAAAGCCACCACACTAAGATGTCTCCCAGGAGATGTCCTGTCCTAGTTGATGACCTGAGCTTTAATGCTCCTCTGGCTGCTTTGTGTGAGTAAGCACATTGCTTCTCCCAGGGATCACAGCTTGAAGTTCTACTGTCAATTCAAGGTTTGTCCACAGCCCATGTTTTTAAAGACACACATTTCAAATGGTGTGATAAAAATTAATTGATGTTCAGTCTACATGCAATATATAAAAATGCAACTCTTGGGTACCTGGGTGGCTCAGTTGGTTAAGCGACTGCCTTCGGCTCAGGTCATGATCCTGGAGTCCCAGGATTGAGTCCCACATCGGGCTCCCAGCTCCATGGGGGGTCTGCTTCTCTCTCTGACCTTCTCCTCGCTCATACTCTCTCTCACTGTCTCTTTCTCAAATAAATAAATAAAATATTTAAAAAAATGCAACTCTCTCAAATTAAAATGTGTTGAGATTTGCATAATTTCATAGCTTGTGGACCAAGTGAACTACAAAATGGGTGCACTCTTGGCACTCTATGACCTCATTTCAGCACTTAGATGGGTAGGTTGGCCATCCTTTGTCAGAACTACTATCGGCTTATGAATTTAGAATAATTCTGGGCATACAGACTTCATGTGACATGTGACCATTCTATATAATATCCTAGTATTAATTTTAGTAAGATACCGTGCATACCTTAAAATGTGATTCAGTTTCACTCTAAGCTCTAAGTTCTAAGCTTTTTGCTTCTTTAAGCAAAATTAGGTAAACTATTTCAAAAAACATATTGATTGAACTTTTCATTAACAATAGAAAGTAATAAAAAAAACAATAGAAAGTAATGTCATGAGTAAAAAAGGATGTCTATTTTGTTGTGCATGATCTATAAGGTTATTTTTAATAGTTTTTTTAATTAACCGTAGGCTAATGATCCCAAAAATCTATTCAATGTACGCATCATATATCTTATACTCATGACGATCACATTTTTGCTTGGCTTTACCAAACTGAATTCTTGTTTGAGTAACTATAAAATATTGTAAAAGTATGACTATGCTCATTTATTAAGCTTCTCATAAATATTTTTTTTAACGAAAACGTGTTTTCTGCTTTTGTAAAGGCAAAGGACTTTGGAATATAACGATTTGATGCCATTCCCTTTAATTTTTCAAAATATTACATGATACAAAAATCATATGCATAATTTAGACTCATAGCCATTTTTAGAAACTATAATTTTTGATTCAAGAGAAATCCGCAATCTTGCAAAAATGAGACTCAGTTTAACAGTGTGTTTCCAAAGAAATTGTAGCTGCTTTTCTTGCCTTTCTTCTTAGACAAGAGACTTGTGATAAGGAGAAAAAAATCTGAAAATTCCACAGGGCCCATAAATATAGGCAAGAAGTTTGATAGTTGAAAGCATATCATTGAGAAGTGAGAACAAAACAGGCTCTTATGCTACTTCTCCATCTTACCATCTTACTATTATTGGCGTGGCAATGTCACTCACTAGCAATGTGCTCTTGGACAACTCACATGGTTCCTCTGGGTTTTACTTTCTTCATCTGTACTTAGATAAGCTCAAATACTATATCAGCTTAGAATTGACCTGCTCTTTCCAGATTAAAATTTAAACAGATGCAGTATCAGATCTAATATTTTTCAAATAAAAAAGTTGAAAAACCTTATTATCAACTAGATTTTTTCTGTTTTTCTTGTATAATGTTTCTAATGCAACACTGGATTTTGTGTACGCCTCTGGTGTAAAGCAAAAAGCAAGACAATAGTTCAGTAGGACACATCTGTTGCTTTACTATGACACTCTTAGCTAGAAAAAAAAAAAACTTTAATACAAACCATTTTTAAGAGGTCTGGCTCTTCAAATTTTTACAAGTTTCATGAATACCCTACTATTCCTTTGGACATCGTTATTGGTCTGGTTGGCTGTAGGCACTGAGCAGCAGAATTGGTACAGCTGAAGCCTGGGCCAGATGGATAGCCTTCTTCTGATAGCCTAAAAGCTGGAAGATGTTCAGGTTACCCTGTACATGGTTCACAGCCAGACAGTATATAATATCATGTTATTCCTCTAAAATCCAATGTCTTAACAAATGCTATGCCTCATTTTTAATGATGGAAAATAGGAGTTGTAACAACCTATCATTTCTCTTAGATAGGTTCTCCTCTTAGAACCCCAACCGAAGGAGCCCAACAGAGTCTCCTGGGTGACAGATTGGGAAAGAGGGACAGAGTCTATCAGAGGGAAAAGGAAAAAGGGAAATGTGTCTAGCAGACAAAACAGCTACCACAGAAGAATTTTCTGAAGCCACTCATCCCATAACAAGAGAGTGATAGTGATTAAACATTAAAATTATAACACTTGCTAGGGAAACTGGATCTACACCTATAAAAGAATAAATCTGGACCCTTATCTCACTTCACTATATACAGAAACTAACTCAAATTGGATCAAAGACCTGAAGAAAAGAAAGAAAAATATAAAACCCTTGGAAGAAAACAAGGTGAAGATCTGTGTCTTTGGATTAGGCAGTGGTTTCTTAGAGATGACATCAAAAGCACAAGCAACAAAAGAAAACTAGGTAAATAAATTTTTAAAAAAGGTTATTTGTTTGAGATAAAGCATGTGATTGGGGGTGGGGAGAGGCAGAGGGAGAAGAGAAGCAGACTCCCTACTGAGTGCAGAGCCTGATGCAGGACTGGATCTCACGACCCTGAGATCATGACCTGAGCCAAAAGCAAGAGTCAGATGCTCAACCGACTGAGCTGCCCAAGCACACCTAGATAAATGAGTTTTTATCAAAATTAAACAAAACAAACAAACAAACAAAAACATTTTTATGCATCAAACAACCTAAGAAAGTGGAAGACAACAAATGGGAGAAAATATTTTAAAAAATGTATTTGATAAGGATTTAGTATCCAGAATATACAAAGAACTCTCAGAACTCAGCAATAAAGAGATAACCCAATTAAAACCTGGGCAAAATATTTGAATAGACTTTTCTCCAAACGATACAGGGGCACCTACGTGTTTCATTTGCTTGTGTCTAGCTGCTGATGTCAGCTCTGATCATGATCTAGATTCGTGAGATCAAGCCCCATGTCTGCCTTTGCACTAAGCAAGGAATCTGCTTGAGATTCTTTCCATCTGCCCTTCCCTTTGCTCATGCAATTCCCTTCCTTCTCTCTCTCAGATAAATAAACAAATCTCCGAAGAAGAAATACGAATGGTCACAAGTATATGAAAAGGTACTCAACATCATTAGTCATTGCAAATTAATTAGAGAATGCAAATTAAAATGACAGTGACAGACCACTTCAGATCTAGTAGGATGGTTATAATCTAACAAACATAGCAATGACTTGTGAAAGTGTGGAATAACTGGAACCCTCCTACATGGCGAGTGAGAACGCCACATGGTACAACAACTATGGAAAACAGCTTGAGACTTCCTCAAAAGTTAAACATAGTTTGAACATGCAAACCAGCAATTCCAGTCCTACATGCATGTCTGAGAGAAGTGAGACAGGTTCAAATACAGACATGTGCATGAGTTTTCATAGCAATATACCCATAATAATGTCAAAAGGTAGAAAAAATAAACTATCTGCCAGTTGATGAATATCTACCTGTTGAAGAATGCTCTTATGATGGAATATTATTCGGTAATAAAAAGATGCAAAACACTGTTAAATGTCACAATATGAATGTTGAAAACATGCTAAATGAAAGGAATCAGGCACAAAAGGCAACATAGTATACCATCCCATTAATGTGAAATGTCTGCATAGACCGATGACGGTTGCCAGGTGCTAGAGAAAGGGAGGCATTTGGCCTAACTGCTACTGATGAAAATGTTCTAGATTTAGTTAGCAGTAATGATTGCACAGCACAATGACTGTACTAAAATAACATTCAAGAGTACATTGGAGAATGGTGGATTTTATCTTGTGTGACATATGTCTCAACAAGAAGTGTTAAAAAGACTCACTGAATTAAATGAGCAACCAACCATAAATATTTACAGGTGTAGACAAGTGTGCAAGTAGCAATCAACGATCTAGTCTCCTGGAAAGATTACTAACAGTTGTCTAATAAGTTGAAACTGAACATGTGTTTAATTCCTTAGTTTATTAAATATTTATCTGAGTGCTGACTATGTGCTAGGCACTGTCCTGCGTTCAAATAAAGATAGATTCTAGAAAACATCAATTGTTCACATTTTTATTTCAGGTTTTTTAAATTTTTATTTTATTCTTATTTTACTTTTTTAAAGATTTTATTTATCTATTTGGCAGCCAGAGATCACAAGGAGGCAGAGACACAGGCAGAGAGAGAGGGGGAATGCAAGCTTCCTGCTGAGCAGAGAGCCCTATGAGGGGCTCGATCTCAGGATCCTGAGATAATGGCCTAAGCCGAAGGCAGAGGCTTTAACCCACTGAGCCACTCAGGAACCCCTTATTTCTGGTTCTTCATGCTCAAAAATTATTGAAGATCTTAAAGAGCTTTGGCTTATATAAGACATAATCTACCAATATTTTCTACATTAGAAATTAAAACCAGGGAGCACCAGGATGGCTCAGTCATGACTTTTGAGTTTGACTGAGGTCATTATCATAGGGTTGTGAGGTCGAGCCCACATCAGGCTCTGTACTCAGCACTGAGCTTGCTCGTCCCATTATTTTATTAGAAGCTCTAAAATAAAAATGAATGTGAGATTGGCGTTATTTCACATTTTTGCAACTAGAGTTGACCCTTGAATAACTTGAGGGTTTGGGGAGGTCCCCTGCCATGCAGTTGGAAATCTATGTGTAACTTTTGACTCCCCGCTCCAAATTCACTAATGGCCTCCTGTGGGCTAGAAGCCTTACCGATAACACATACTCAAAGGTTGAAATTTAATACAATTAACCTTTTTCACTGCTTTACCGAGGATCTTCTTGGAAGCTTTGTGTTCTGTGTTTGTTTCCAGCAGATGCCTGGTGTGTGTGAAAGACGTCAGTGACAACTAGGCTAGCAGTCCTTGCATCTTGATCTGATCTATGCTCTTGTGAAGGAGAATCCATTCTCCTTCAGTCATAAGAATGTCAGTGCAGTGAAAACCACAAATTAACATCTTCATATTATTACAGTGAAAAGGATTTGGCCTCGCAGTCCCCCTAACTGGTCTCAGGGACACCCACAGATCTGTGCACCGTACTTTTGCAACGGCTGCTCTCGGTTCCTAGGTTTCCTCTGAATTGCTTTGTCTGCTGTCCTTTTTCATTTTTCTCTACACAGCAGAGTGTTTCTCACTGTCTCTTGGATTCTTGACATTGTGGTTTCCATTAGGGTTTCAATGGATAGGCACATCCCTAGAAGCCTCTTTCTTTTTCTGAAATCTCTGTATCATCTATATGTCCTCAATACATCAGGCCAGTCTTCTCCATGTTCCTCCTAGCTTTTGCTGTGTTTGCTCTGGGGAATCTTTTCTTGGAGTACAGAAGACCCTGTGAGCCTGGACGTCATGCAGGGCTGTTTGAGCAACCCATCTTCGGGCTCACAACAGCATTCATTTTCTTGCACAGTCATTTCCTCTAAAAGCTATTCCCTGCTATGTGGGGGAGGTTCAGTGGCCTCTTAGGTTGTCTTCTTAAGTAAGTGAATGGTGGGAGGGATAATTTATTTGCTCATAAGAACATTCTACCTCTTAAGTAGGAAGGAGTTGGCTTCCTGACAAAGTACCATTAGAAGAGTTCTCCCTGTCCTCCAGCTAGTTTAGAATGCTTATCAGTTTCTCACCTTTACAGTCTTCACTGCTTCCTGCCAACATTAGGACCCAGTCCCGGGAGCGGCTGCCCTTCCCAGAAATTTCAAAAGAAATTATGCGTGAAAGTAAGAGATGGTAAATGCTGCCAGTAGGGATTATGGGCTTATGTGCTCTGCTTTGGTGTCAGTTAATAGGGGGAAAAAATGGAGAAATAAATAGATCATTATATATTATCTAAACTTGGATGAATTGAAATGGAACTCTAACCATATCATGTCTCTCATGATGACGGTTGCTGTTCTTAACCTGCTGCTTCTGCTGGCCTCAAAGATACACTCCCTGACAGGTGCAAGATTCTGTGGGAGTTTGGTTCCCAACTATCTGCAACTTTCTGGATAAAGATTTCATAACATTTTCAAGCCGATTGTGATCCAAAAGGTGGGAAGAATCACTTAGTATTGATTTTACATTTCCAAATAATATGTAGATGGGTAGTGAGATAAGACAGAAATTATATCATAATAATTTAATGTATCCCACATTACTTTGGTACAATGCAGAATTTGTGATTAATCTGCCCCCCTATCTTCCTTTATTTTCTTTCAAAAGTACACAAAAACTATGACAAAGATAGTAGTTCCTCAATAGATGCCCATCAGTTGAGTTATTTGAAGCACAAAAATGAATTTAATTGGTTAATATGTATTTTGTGGGTCAAAACTGACTCTAGGAATTACTTTTTAGAGATATTCTTCTGTATTATTTACTTTATAAATTTATTATTGGTATAACTTTTTTTAATTTAAAAATTAGGATTAGAAGCATTTTAAGATTTAAAGATAAAAATAAATAAAATATAAATATACTTGCTTTGCATTGTGAGCATATGCTTTCATGCCATATGGAATCCCAAAATACCACAGGTATTAGGGAACAGGAAGCTCTTGTTCCCTTAAAAGATATCCCTTTGTTGAGTTCATACTACTAACCTTTTAGGGTATTGACAACCCATTATTTTTTACATGTGCCATCTTTATCCAGGAAGCTGAAAGAACAACTAATTATATCCTTCTGCAAATGATTGCAGCAGAATGGCTTTTGTTCAACACAATTTTAAGTCTGTTGAACAGGAATGCTGAATGTCTCAAGGATTTACCGGGGAGCGTGTGTGCCTGTGTGCGTGCATGTGTGCCTGTGTGCGTGCATGTGTGCCTGTGCGCGTGCGTGTGTGCCTGTGTGCGCGCGTGTGTGTGCCTGCACATGCACGTGCGCGCTAACGTAGGGTCCCTGCGGTGGCACAGGTATGTGACTGCACACTAAGCTCTCACAGCAATGAACCCATTTCTTTGGACCTGCTCTCTCATTTAGCTTGTTATCTTTTTGGTATGACGGACACGGTCAATACTGTTCCTAAAGTTTGTGCTGAGAAAGGGCAAACGGAGTGAAAAATTAAAGTGACGCTCATGAAATTAAACCTATTAAAAGCATAATGATTTCTTGAATAATCCCATCATCACTGCCCTCTGTCCTGGTACCTTCTGGTAAATCGTTGCGCAAGCGACTCCAGACATAGTGCGGTTTGGGGGACTCGTACTGCAGCATGCGCTGGGCTGCGTTCAGTACCTGCAGGAGCCTTGAGTTCCAAAACCTCCCTCAGGAGAAATTCCCAGGTGCTTTCGGAGGAGAGGCAGGCTACAGGGAAGGTTAACAATGAGCAGATTGAAGGAAACGCGTGCAACGGGGCGGTGATGTTGGGGATGGACAAGGTGTCAGTTACAGAGTTTGAAGGCGGACCTTCTAGATACTAGAGGCAAGCTGTCTTTTGGGGTAATCATGCTCTTTTCACCTCTTCAGTCCTCTTGGTCAGCCCCAAATCACTGAATTGTGTGTGTACAGATTTCAGGAAGATGTTCAAGCCTCGTGCAAGCAAGCTCAGTCCTCCTTCTCCGTCTTTGTAATCATCGAGGTCTTCTGAAATTAGTATGGCCCTCCACAAAAGCTTCCTGATGCGGCTCATGGTGCCCAGCCGCTCTGCTGGGGAGGGAAGACTTCGTAGACTCTGCCTTAGCCAAAAGTGAGGGCCTTCACAGGGCAACGGATGAGACGGCTTCCTGCTCAGCGTCTGTCCTTTGACGTTACTCGAGGGGTAAAATGATTTCAACTCATTGCAATATTGTGCTGAAGAAATATGTTTGATGGTTCAGTTAATATTGGTATTCTTTACCGTATGGGGATTTTATTGATCTTGACACCATTAAACTTAGCTGTTTTCCCATAGCCAAGGTGTGCATCAATATTTTAATAACAATACTGTTTAGGGTATTTTACGATTTTACAGTTCACTCCAATGCTAGTAGTTTAGTTCTCCCGCTTATATTATCGTATTTACACTAATGCTATTTAGATCTGTTTCAGTCATGAGCCAAAAGTATTATTGTTTAATTGGGAATACCCTTCCAGCTGTGGGATAGACAAAGGGACTGGTTTGGTGCTGATGTCATTTTCACTGCTCAGATAGCATTTCCGTGGTTATATTGATCCAGGAGCAGTGTTTGCTGAATTACCCCTTTCCACCTCAAACCCCTTGAAGACGCAGCCTAGGCTGTGGTTGTTTTTCTTTTTAATACATTTGTATCTTAGTCCCAACTAACTTTTTTATCTGTGTTACAGCAGTTGATCAAAAACTATTTGTTGAATGGATGCATACTAGATGATGCTTAGGCATTTTTGACATCAGATATTTGAATGTCCATTTCTTAGTGAAAAAAAAAATGCATTCCAGCATCCTAAAATTCTCAAACTATGAACCCACATGTGTAAAATGACAGGTAAGATTTTTCTAGAATGAAATGTTAAGTTTGTTTTTTCAATTTTCCATGTCCAATAGCTACTGTATAATGTTTTTTTAATCAAATAAATAGATAATTTTAGAAAGAATGTAATATATACTATATAAAACTTAGCATATATTTAAATATATTTAATTATATATAAATTTATATATTTACATATACTTACATAGAATATGTAATATATATGGATATAAATTCATTTCTAAATTTATAAAATTTAGAACAAATATTTATATAGGTAAGTGGAATTATACAAAGTATTAATGATGAAGGTATTATTTTAAAAATATCCTTAAAATTAAGTTATTTATTGACCCTTGCCTTGTGCCAATCATTATATAATTGTGGAAAGTAGGTAGTAATGAATAACCCATTCATGTAGAACACTGAAGCCTCAAGACAGAAAGTAACAAATGACTCAAGGTCATACAACTAGTAAGTGGAAAAGTGGGGATTTTAGCAACAGCAGTCTTAAGTCAGAATGGTTTTACTTCCTTTTGGATAGGCAGAATACTTGCACATAACAAAAATCCAAACAGCATAGAATTATAAAAACCGCAGAATAAAAAGCCACCTCTTCCATCCCTCCATTTCCTTCTCCCAAGTCATCCAATATTGATAGCTTTTTAATTTTTCTATTAAAAATTATAGTATAGGGGTGCCTGCGTGGCTCAGTGGGTTAAGCCTCTGCCTTCGGCTCAGGTCATGATCTCGGGGTCCTGGGATCGAGCCCCACATCGGGCTCTCTGCTCAGCAGGGAGCCTGCTTCCTCCTCTCTCTCTGCCTGTCTCTCTGGCTACTTGTGATCTCTGTCAAATAAATAAACAAAAAATTTTAAAAAATCATAGTATATTGTATATCCATTATAATAAACATATAGCTGGTATGAATAGTAACTATAATTATCATTATATGCATATATAGATGATGAGTATATTTCATATATATAACATATACAGTGGGTATGTTGCCTACATATAATAGGTATATACCCCCTTCTTTAATAATAGGGCTGCATGCACAAATCTGTCATGTTTAAGTGATAGCTATATGAAGTGCTGATCTGTGGATAGATGTAAATTACCTTGTTCTTTTCTTATTAATTAATCTCTACTTTGTTTCTATTGCTATTTTTACATTTTGCTCTTTCTAAAAGTGGTGTAGTATCGTTCCTATCTAAAACGTCAATTTCATTTATGATTCCCAAAAAATGTGTCATTGTTAACTGAAGTACAAGAGTCAAGATGACAGAAAAGGTAGACGAAGGTTATTTGCAAAATCCAGATAACTAACTTACCTGGGTAATGAGTATACGGAGATTTACTGTGATCACTTTTCCTGTGTTTCTGAGTGTTTAACATTTTTACAATGACTTAATATAAGTTCCTTTATCAGGCAACTGAATTTTAAGGAAGGACCAAAGCCCCCACAAATTCCCTTTTTCTCTATAATAACATAGGAGCTTCAAATCTTGACATCTTAACGTATTTCTAGAGGAATACATAAATGATGTGAATGCGTCAGGAGCCTTAAAACCCACAACAGTGAAGTTTGAGAAAGGGTTTGTAACAAAGGATGAGGGCAGTAAACAGATTTTTGGAATGAGGGAATATTATTCAGTGAGAAGGATTATTTGATGTGGGATATTTTAAAACAACTGGGGACATTGAGGTCAGTGATGAGAAATTAACAGTGCAAATGTCTCAGTGGAAGAAAATCTGTGATTACTTTGAAGATTCTCGTTCCCTCTCTCTATTCTCTCCATATATTTCCCTATATATATTCTCTCCGTATAACTACATTTGTATTTATCCATCTGAAACTGTACTTATATCCACATCCATAACACAGGCACACGCACACACACGCACACACACACACACCCATGCCTCTACCTATACCAAATCTATATGCTGGTCTGAATCTACTTGTGATAATGTATGGCTTATTTATGTAAAGCTGCTATGAGTTCCCAGAGCTTAGCACATCTTTCTGCTCTGTCATCAGGATTAGGGGAGTAACATGCTCTCCTGACTTTGAGAATTCGGCACAGTAGGGACAGCTATTTTTCTGACTCTATGGATTGTGATAACAATGGCATCTCCATGACTTCCAAACTCCCATGGTGGTCTCACATCTGTGGTTTAGAAGGTTATGAGCTTTCCAGTGGAAGAGTCATACCCAGTGGCCAAGAGAAACTTGCTGATGGGAACAGAGAATATGAGCTGTTCTGATTGCGGTTTTTCAAACCTTTTAGCTTGAAATGTGATTGCAATGTATTTGCCATACTCTACTGACCTCTGTGTGTGTTTGTATGTGTGTGTATAATTACACAAAAAATGGTAATGTACAGAATGTCTCCAACTAAAAATCTGTGGATAACAGATGATAATACCGTGTGGGGAAACATCATGAATGCCATGAATGTACAACGAAGCCCCCATTGGTATCAATTGAATTTGGATTCTCTTCCTTTTTCAAAGAGACATTATATTACCCTCATCTTTTCAGAGTCCCTTCCCATAGATATCAGGATGGAAGTTTGCTCTGCATGGCTTATACCTGATCTTTATGTTCTAAATCAGTTCTTAAGCAAGTGTTCCCTTCTGGTGTCTAGTCAATGAGCTGAGATGCCTGACTTTAGTCACTGAGCTGTGAAGGACAGTAGAGTGTATTAATTTCATAATAGGATTAATTATACATCATGGCCCAGGTTGCTGTACTTTAATTATTTCTTTCCACTAGAAAAAGGAGCTAGTAGTGTACAAAATCCCCCACAACCTTAGGCCACTTGTAGCTCAGCAGCTCAAGTGGGCTTCAAGTGCCTAAGGATTATCTCTATTCATTCAAATGTTTCCTGGCTAGAATGTTAGCAAGCTGAGTGTATTTTGAGAAAAATACTAAAGGAAATGGCTGATAAAAATATCAATGTCAAATATCTGCTTAACGGAGATACATATCTGTTCTTTCTCAAAGCACTGTTAAGCTGCCCTCCATATGCTTATCATAGAAACAATGATCTCACAGTGGTTTTATCTCCAGACATTTTCCTGACGAGACAGAAAGAATCTGTGGAAGTAGTCAGGCCCCTCATTTGTTTTAATGGGGACTGGGTAGGTTCTCATATGAGGAATCCACTCACACATGACGTTACGATCCTAGTCGTTGGATGCCCTGTAGACTTCGGCCTCTGCACACAGTGATCCAGAGTTCCAAATCACTGAAGACAAATAAACGAAATGGCAGGGAACTGGTGATAAACTTTCCCTGGAATATTGGCTCTTTTTCTTATTTATGAAACTGTCTACTGATAAAGTTTTTTTTTTTTTTTTTTTTTTTTTTTTTTAATATCTTCTGATTACTCAGAGTTTCCCTTAAGGAACTTACTAGCCAAGTAGTGGGAAGAGCATGTTGGGTGGGGATGAGGGAAGAATGTGTTTTAAGTGAGCAGAGTGTTGAAAAAGACTGGCCTGAACAGGGTGTAGAAAAGCAATTGCAAGATAAGGGAGCAAATGTGGTGTAAATGGGGGAGAAAAGGAGTTGTGGTATCAAGTTAAAAAAACAAAACAAAACAGCTAATTTGTGGATTGTGTTATGTGAACTACAGATTTTGAGCTTACCAGGCTTGGTGAATAATGTCAATCTTTTCTTTTTTGCATATCATCTGGCCACAAAATTTTAGACATTTTATGGAAATCAAATGAATATTTAAACTCACAGAGAGGCTTAGGAATTTTTAATATCCTGCTGACTTTTCCTGTTACATTATGACTTAAATCACTATTCAATTAATTTTCCTTCTCATTAACAGAAAAAAAAGAATTTAGAAGAAATGTAATTACAAATAATTAAGGTACTTCTATAAAGAGTCTTTAGGATATCTTAGATATTTATGAAATGTATATGTACTTTATAATCACCAAATTTGTGAATTACATTACTGAATTTACTTCTGCATGAAATACAATGTAATGAAAGATTCAAAGTAATCCCTTTAGACACTGGGCTTTCCATAAATATAATTGTATTCCTTAAATATAAGGTAAGGTGCTACTTTATGGAATCTAAATGTCTATTCTCTGGCCCAGAAGCAATGCTTTTATAGTACATTTTACCTTCCAGGAGCAATGCTTTCATAGTACATTTTACCTTTATTTATCTTCTGTCACCAAAACAAGCAATTTAGAATAGTTTCACACAGAAAAATATTATTGATATGTCTGTATAATTATCAAGAAAACCCATTTAAGTTCCATGTATTGGAGAGTCTCCTCAGTTAATGAGGTAATGGACTTCTGCACACCATCTCATAAGAAACTCATGTCCATGTACAAGAAAGAAAGAAGAAAGAAGAAAGAAGAAAGAAAGAAAGAAAGAAAGAAAGAAAGAAAGAAAGGAAGGAGGGAAGGGAGAAGGAAGGAAGGAAGGAAGGAGGGAAGGAAGGACAGAAGGAAAAAGGACATATCCTAATGTATACTGAACTGTTAAAGTGAGTACTAGGCAGATGAAACATTAAATACTAAATCTGATAGTGGCAGCTTTTTAGTCTACCTGTACTTAAAACAGGTTAAGGTACTCTTGCTTTTTAGTGTAACAGTGAGTTTCCCACTTTTCCTATCTCTCCCAACTAGAATCCCCATATGTGTGTGTCTGTATCTTACCCAGTGATGCCCAAGGAAAGATGTGTTAACTAGTTTGAGATCCTGCTTATGGAGACCAGGATTTATCTTGCCTCCAGAAACAGAATGCATAGTGGAGCCAGCTCTGAATTCCTGCATAGCTGTTAACAAGCATTTGATGGTTATTCCTATCACTCACTTTTGTGACAGCTCTTTCCAGAATCAAGACCTTATTGATTCTTTTCCAGACCTCAGAGCAATTCTCCCCAAAACTTTGTTGAGGGGTGGTGCCCTGACCACATGAAAAGGAGTTAATTTCCAAACCAGCCCACACTACCATGATTTGCATAATGCAAGTTTCATTGATTCCTACTTTCCTACTGTCCTCCATATCTTCCAGATGGGACTTCTAAAGACATTATCCCTGGAGATCTCGTGCTGAGTGAGGCACAATTCTTTATACAAGTGGTACACAAAGTATGGCAAATTAACTGCTTGCATCGTTATTATTTAAAAATTGAAAAAAAAAAAAAGTTCAAAGAATGAAGTTATACAGGGTGATGCCTCTACTAGTTTGGAATTCCTGGCTCTAGATTGTCTGCATCAGCTTTACTTTCACCATTGTCACCCCAGAACTGAACACAGTGCACGGAAATAATTTTTTTGCATTTAAAATATATTTATGTATGTATTTTTTAAATTTTTTTTTAAATTTATGTTAGAGAGCAAGAACATGAGCAGTGGGCAGAAGGAGAAGAAGCAGGCTTCCCACTGAGCAGGGAGCCGGATGAGGAGCTTGATCCCAGGACCCTGGGATCATGACCTGAGCACCCAGGTGTCCCTGGCAATAAATATTTCTTGAATAAAAGAACTGTTGTACCACCTCCCACTACATTACAGCCTATGTATCTTCGGATCCCAAAGGGGGAAAAAAAAAAATTAAAGATTTTTCAAAGAAAGACTCAAGGACAGAACAGTAATAAGAAGAGTATCAATGTATCTCAATTCTTTTTCAGAGGAAAAGTGGCCTGATCCTATTTTTATTCATTGAGAATAAACTAAATTTGCTTAGATTCTTCTGAGAGTTCTAGAAATTCTATTGAAGAATTATATATAAAATAGTTTAAAAAATCTTTATAACGGGGTTGAATCTGATAATAGTATATAACAGCAATATTATGCTAACTATCTTAATGTTCTAGATATACTTGATAAGAACCTTGTTCTGAATATGGAAAATTGAGATTACAAAGCATGTAATAGATACAAAGATGCATTTTGATATGTTATCTTAATTGAATGAGGATACAGATTTTGAAAAACCTCTTAATCTGCTAAAATTATGAAAAATCATTATGTTTAGAAATACCTATTAATGTCAGGATTTAAAATAAATAATAAGGCATGGTTATAGTGCAATGCTATTATCCATCCGTAAAGTTTATTGCAAAATGTTAGTGCCAGCAGCTTCCCATATCACTTCTTTTCCCCTCTGTGAAAAAAGACTAGTTTTTTTTTTGTTTTGTTTTGTTTTGTTTTGTTTTTTGTGGAACTAAAGTAACATACAGATTAGGTGAAAACTTTCGGAATGAGCTTACAGATTTTGTATTATCATTTGTTCTTGGTTTTGCTAATTGTGTCCAAGAAGCAAAGTTCATTTCAGTTGAGATTGCCTGACTGCAACCTTGACATTTCACTGAGTCTTTGCTGTAGGGAGCTCAAAAGAACATACAAGACCATTCAATTTAATTTGGCTTTAAAATCTCATTGTATCTGGCAATTTAAGACATAGAAGAGTAACTTTTCCTCAGTTAAAAGAAACTTTTAAGTGTTTGGTTAGCAGGATAATGAATACCCAGACAGGCAGTGTGTTATCATAGGTAGTGCAGGAGCTTTGGAATTAATAGACCTTGGCTTAGATTTCAGATCTTCCAATTATTAGCTATGTCAGCCAGGGAAAATTACCTTAATTCCCTCAACTCAACTTATTGATCTGGAAAAGGGGGGCAATAAATCCTTCGTTCACAGTTGTAATGAGTGATAAAGTATGTAATATGTGTTAAAATGACTGGGCTAGAACCTGACTATGGGATGTACCATTGACTTCCATGTGCACTTTGTGCTAGGGAGTATGACAGTCATTGTGTTAGGTTACCACTTTACTAACAGGAATGTGAACACAAATATACATATTTGCTACTTAGAGTCCATATCAATGCATACACACACACACACACACAGAGCTCTGTAAAACAGCGTCATGGGATTAACATTTAATAAAATGGAATTATAGCAGTGAGAGACAATATAACATGATAATTAAGAACAAATACTTTTCAGACAGACACACATGAGAGACTCTTGATTCTGCTTACTTCCTGCATGATTTTGGGCAAGTTATTTAACCTTTTCAGTCTCATTTCTTCCTAGAAGAGTCTATACCTATGTCATAGATCTCTTGTAAGGAATAAAGGAGGTTGTATATAGGAAAGCAGAGTCACAATGACCAATACAGAGGAATTAGTCAATAGAGAGACATGATTATTTTACATATCTCTTGAAAAAGATACTTAAACTTAGAAAATCAGATCAGAGGGCCATCTGGGTGGCTCAGTTGGTTAAGCATCCAACCCTTGATTTCAGCTCAAGTCATGGTCTCATGGTTGTGGGGCTGAGCTCCATGGGCTCCTGCACTTAGCAGGGAGTCAACTTGAAATTTTCTCTCTCCCTCCCTCTGCAAGTGCTCTCTCTCTCTCTTTCCCTCACTCACTCTCTCTCTATCAAAATAAATAAATAAATAATTCTTAAAAAAAAAAAGAAAGAAAGAAAGAAGAAGAAGAAGAAGAAGAAGAAGAAGAGAAAGCAAATCAGATCAGAGCCCCTTATTGGATGCAATGATAGTAATTGGTCACAGTGGAAAGATCAGGATGGACTATCAAGTTCAGCTCCTTGACTCTGAGGTTGGGATTAAATCTTCCTCCCCAGGTTTTTTCAAAAGATGATAATACTTTGAGAAGCAGGATTTCTCTGTCCTAACCCAACCTCTCTCAACATTTCTCTGTCTGAACTTTAGAAAGAACAAACTCTAAATGAAATTTAAAGTCTCTGAATAAATAGAAGGTATTACTATTCAATTTTATTAAAATAAAAGTTACCTTAATGGTTTATATTTTAGTTTTTAATATGAAAAGCTTTTTGACTTTTTAAATAGAATAATGTTGACTAACAATGAAGTCACCAAAAATAACTTCAGTGTGCTCATGAACGGAACGGCCATGACACAGAGAGGGCGCTTATGCATGGGCTTAATGACATTGACTTCCACCTACCAAGGTTGACTTGGCTCTGACCACTGTTGTGTGCCCAATTTGCCAGTGGCAGAGATCAGCTTTGAGTCCTCGACATGACACAGTCCCCTAGAATGACCAGCCAGCTGCCTAGTGGCAGGTGAATTACATTGGATTTCCATCACAGACGTGGCAAAATTTTGATCTTACTGGAATAGACCCTAAATATGGGTATGGATTTGCTTTCCCTGCAAATATATTTCTTCCAAAACAGTGACCAGAAGCTTACAGAACTTCTGTGGGCTATGACGGTATCTCACACAGCATGACATCCAACCAAGGAACTTACTCCATAGTAAGAAGTGTGATAATGGGCCCTTGCTCGGGGAGTTCACTGGTGTAACCATAACACTCCTCCATTGAGGCAGGTAGAATGGTAGAATTACTTTTTGAAAAATCTGAACAAGAGTGGTGAGAGTGGGCATCCTTTTCATGTTCCTAATCTCAACGGGAAGGCTGAAACCTTTTTCCCATTGAGGATGATATTTGCTGTGGGTCTTTCATAGATAGATTTGATAAAATTCAGGAATGTTCCCTCTATCCCTACACTTTGAAGTGTTTTAATCAGGAATGGATGCTGGATTTTGTCAAATGCTTTTTCTGCATCAATTGAGAGGACCATGTGGTTCTTCTCTCTTCTAATATTAATTTTTCTATCACACTGATTGATTTGCAGATGTTAAACCATCCTTGTAGCCCAGGGATGAATCCTACCTGGTCATGGTGGATAATCTTTTTAATGTGCTGTTGGATCCTGTTTGCTAGGATCTTGTTGAGAATCTTAGCATTCATATTCATCAGTGATATTGGTCTGAAATTCTCCTTTTTGGTAGGGTCTTTGCCTGGTTTGGGGATCAGGGTAATGCTGGCTTCATAGAAAGAGTCTGGAAGTTTTCCTTCTGCTTCAATTTTTTTGAAACAGCTTCAGGAAAATAGGTGTTATTTCTTCTTTGAAAGTTTGGTAGATTTCCCCAGGGAATCCGTCAGGTCCTGGGCTCTTGTTTTTTGGGAGGTTTTTGATCACTGCTTCAATCTCATTACTAGATATCGGTCTATTCAGGTTGTCGATTTCTTCCTGGTTCAATTTTGGGAGTTTATAGTTTTCCAGGAATGCATCCATTTCATCTAGGTTGCTTAGCTTATTGGCATATAACTGTTGATAATAACTTTTGATGATTGTTTCTACTTCCTTGGTGTTAGCTGTGATCTCTCCCTTTTCATTCATAATTTTATTAATTTGGGCTTTCTCTCTTTTCTTTTGGATTAGTGTGGCCAATGGTTTATCGATCTTATTGATTCTTTCAAAAAACCAGCTTCTGGAGGCGCCTGGGTGGCTCAGTGGGTTAAGCCGCTGCCTTCGGCTCAGGTCATGATCTCGGGGTCCTGGGATCGAGTCCCGCATCGGGCTCTCTGCTCAGCAGGGAGCCTGCTTCCTCCTCTCTCTCTGCCTGCCTCTCTGCCTACTTGTGATCTGTCTCTGTCAAATAAATAAATAAAATCTTTAAAAAAAAAAAAAAACAGCTTCTAGTTTCACTGATACGTTCTACTGTATCTCTGGTTTCTACCTCATTGATCTCAGCTCTAATCTTAATTATTTCCCTTCTTATGTGTGGAGTTGGTTTGATTTGTTGTCGATTCTCTAGTTCTTTAAGGTTAGATACAGCTGGTGTATTCTGGATTTTTCAATTTTTTTGAGGGATGCTTGGATGGCTATGTATTTCCCCCTTAGGACCACCTTTGCTGTATCCCATAGGTTTTGGACCAAAGTGTCTTCATTCTCATTGGTTTCCATGAATTGTTTCAGTTCTTCTTTGATCTCCTGGTTGATCCAAGCATTCTTAAACAAGATGGTTTTTAGCTTCCAGGTGTTTGAGTTCCTTCTGAACTTTTCCTTATGATTGACCTCCAGTTTCAAAGCATTGTGATCTGAGAATATGCAGGGAATAATCTCAATCTGCACAGGTTCTGTGGAAATACCTTGCAGGGCTGGGACAAGGTTCTCCAGAACTCAGTGTATGCTCTGAATCAGTATCCAATAGACATTGCAAATTATTTTGTCAAAATTGATCTTTTTCACGTATATATTGTCAATAGAAACTAGTAAACTTGTCAATTTGTCCTCACTCATAACTGAATGACAAACTTTTTTTTTTAAGGGAGATGACTATATATATGTGTGTGTGTGTATATATATATATATACATATAAACCTTAACAGACATTGTAACATTCCATATTTCAAAGACCTCACATCCTTCCTACTTTAAATGCAATGGATTTCTGGCATCATATCCTCCATGGGTTTCCACTGAGACGAATTTTTAGCCAACATGCTTATTAAACAACGAGAAATAAGTCTAAATGCTCAAGATAAACTAATCTATCCAGAGTCTTTGGGTAAGGGTCCAAATTGAAATATTTTTATTTTTCCTGATTGAACACCCTCAGAATCCATTCCTTTGAAAATTCTCACAACTATTACTGATATAGATAAGTCTAGCAAGTCTGTTGTTATGTTGTTGTGATTTTTTTGTGTGGTTTTGTTTTGTTTTGTTTTGTTTTTCTTGTCTCTGAGGTAATTCCCTCATTTGCCATTGCTGCTAAAACAGTCTGGAAAATAATAAGTTTCCTATTATTATCCGAATAAATTGCTTCTTCTCCTTATGCTAGTCAATATTCATTAATTGTGCTTTCATTCAAGGACCCTAAGAGATAAAGAAAGGTTACCTAAAAGAAGAGGCGTTGAACAGGAAAGAATAGGAAACTGATTAGTGAAATGGGGATATATGGAAAGATTCAGATAATGCAGCCACTAATTCAGCTTTTCTAGTATATCACTTGCTGGACCTTTAAATCTCAGATGTAAACCTTAAACTTTTATTTTTATGACATCTACTCAAGTTTCAAAATACTTGGAGATAAGATACATTCAGCTGTCTTTGGCATCTTCTGATTTCATTTTGACTGCAAAGGGCATAGGAAGGAAGAGACTGCACACTGTTTTTGTTTCTTTGTTTGAGAGATGGACCTCCATGTAGCACAAAGTCTTGCACAAAGTAGGAAGCAGTCTGGGAGCATTGACATACCAAAAAAGAAAAAGGAAAAAGAAAAGGAAAAGAAAGAAGGAAAAAGTGAGAAATGTCTAGATATAGCCAGAGAATTCCAAGTCAATACTGTAAGTCAATACTAAAGTAATTTGGACATTAATAACTGTACTATTTAATTACCTTTCTATTAAAAAGATAGATGAATTGGTGTGCCTGGGTGGCTCAGTTGGTTAAGCGACTGTCTTCAGCTCTGGTCATGATCTTGGAGTCCCAGGATCTAGTTCCACATTGGACTCCCTGCTCAGTGTATAGTCTGCTTCTCCCTATGACCCTCCCCCCCATGCTCTCTCTCTCTCCCTCTCTCATTCTCTCTCTCAAATAAATAAATAAATAAGTGTGTGTGTGTGTGTGTGTGTGTGTGTGTGTGTGTGTGTATGAATTATTACTTGGTTTGAATATTAAGTTCATTTACCCATTTCTCCTTAAACTTTTTCATTATTTTAAGCTTTTGAAATATTTCTACATTCATAGCATTTTATTTAATAGATAAATAAAAAAAACACTCAACATTAAACATTTTACTCTTTATAAATCTAAATATAATGTGTGCCTTATTGTTGATATTTTGAATACAACAGTAATAATCATACCATCCTGCTACCATTTTGTAATTTTATAGATTTTTCCACTCTACTTATTTGAAGAATAAACTATTGTTTTATAGATAGAATAGTTCCTAGAATCTTGTTGAGAGTGATCTTAAAAGCAATTTTGAAATGTTTTCCTGTTTCTTGCAGGAGATACATTTTGGTAAGAGCTATTTTCTCTGATTCTTTAAGGTGATATTCCTTTGTCTATCATTTCATACATCTGGTAATTTTTCTGTGCTATCTGCTGGCCTAGAGAATGTGCTAGGAATTGATCTAGGAATATACACCAGTACTTATCAACTCTGGCTGCAGTTTGGTTCGCTTGAGAGTCTTTCATAGCACACTGATGACCTAATACTATTCCTCCCAAATTGAACCAGATTCTCCAATGTCATGGCCTTGGCATTAGTATTTAAAGCAAGATCTTCCCAAGTCATTTTAATGCACATCCAGGATTGATATTCACTGGTATAGATAATACTGACTTCAAGAAGGCCTAGACTGTGACTCTTCTCTCCCTGTGAAAGACTACATACACAAACTAAAAGAAAAAACAAGAAAATCAAATCATACTGTTAGCTCAGAGGGATCAGACTAAGTGGGGAGCACGGATATATTCTTTGCATAATGGAGCTCCCTCCCAGTATAAATATATAAAAACAAACAAAGTAGTGTACTTGATGTACTCAGTAACTTGTCCTCGAATGCATAGCCAGCAGAATTGTAAGACCTCCACCCAGAGGTGGTTTTTTTCCAGATAATAATGGTTTCAAGCAGGACAGGTGATACAAACTATTTTAAGAATAGCATGTGTGAAGTTTACCCTACAGCTGACTTTTAGGACTAACTTCTTTAAAAAAAATTTCTCTATCAATTTTTATTAATTTAAGGTTCTGAATAACTGTAAGGTCAACAATAGATTTGGTGCCATTCTGCTTTGAGCTTAGATGAACCAAGTATTTTGAAGGGAAATAAAATCTATCTTTGTGAAAATATATCTATCTTTGTCATGATGTACTTTCTATAAATGACTCATTATTTCCTGCTATCATAAGATATTCAATGGCAAAACAAAATATTCATATCTAAGTTACAATACATTGATTAAATTTTTCTGATTGTTTTTCCAGTTTTCTCATGTCATAAATAGTGCCCTAGAAATATTAATACATATTTATATAAGATTTATTCAGTTTTGTGATACTTTTGGATGACCTTAAAAATAATTAATATATTCCCATTCATATGGGTATGATCAATGGTGAATTAGAATATTTGCTTTAATATTTCCAGACTTATATTCAATGGAATAACTATATATACTAACTCTGTTATAATATCAGATAGAATGAGTATTCATTCTTCTCATCTTTTTTGGTTATAGTTTCACAGATATGGTCTTAGTCTTAAAATACACAAGAGTTTTCCTTTACACTAGTAGGTTCCTAAGTCAGTGTAAAATTTTGCAATATGGTGTCACAAAAAATATCTGTTTTGAAAATAAACATTTTCATGTTTCTTTTCTCAAACCAGTGTTTAAAGTAATCAATTCCATATTTTATTTTAGTCATATACCTTAAAATTGGTACACTGGTTTGTGAGTTTCAAAAAATTATAGAATGAATATTTTAACATAGTTATAACTTAAATGAATACTCTTAGAATATAAATCAACTGCATGTTTGATTGAAGAAATTTCAAATATTATTTAACTATACCATAAACTGAATATTTTTTACCAATTTCCTAATGTTACTTTCTCTGTCTTATTTTACAAATACTCTTCAGTATTTAATCTTCAACAGTCTTTTGGAAATGAACTGTGTTAGGGAAATAAAATCTTTGGAAAAGTAACTTATGATGAATTTTGTATAGTTATTTAAAACATTTCTAGCTAAATTAAAGAAATATGATATGGAAGGACAATTATTTTAAAAATTTCCAAGGTTAACACAAAACAAAAAATATCATTTGATTTTTAACAATGTCTTGTTAAATGTCTACTCTTACATTTTAATCACTTGATTAAGCATTGCCAGATTTAAATAAGATATTGAATCATAGGGTAACTTTACATTATGTACATGTTGCATTCTTTATTTCCATGTATCCATTTTAAGAAATTATGAAATCCTGCTTACTTCAACCAAGTGTTAGTAACTTTAACACTTCCATTTTATTAATGCATTTCAGTAGTTTGCTTAGTGATGTAATTCAATATGTATTTAAAATCCATTCATATTACTTCTGAATTGAACCTAAAGATGATTTTAAAGGAAAATAATACATAAGGAATACTGCTTTTACTAATAATGCAAAACACTTTAGGAAAAGAGAAAACTAAAAAAACAGAACTTGTCTCTGAAGAGATGGAAATGATAGGTACATTAAACCATTAAAGTCTTTCAGTTGTCACAGTCTTACTCATTTTGTTGATCTATTGTCATCTATTTTTAATGCATCATTAATGCTGCTGCAAAGAATGTCAGCAGTATGCATATCTATGTTATCATGTTATTTTAGACAATGTAATTAAATAGGAAGAATTTCAGATCATATATAATCTCACTGTTTTCCCTTTCTCCCACTCATTTATGTTGATTCTTCATATGTTGCAAACCTTCAAATATCCCTTTCTTGTTTTTCATTATTTCTTTCATGTTACCTCAAGTCTATTAATAAGTAAATATCTTGATGTTTTGTCCTGATTTTCTAAAATTCTGAAGAGAGCATACAGATTAACCTCTATTAGAATTTTTCCCATATTACTAGGTTGGTACAAGTGAATTGCATATGTAAACACAAATATTGACGTTCATGTATTTATAATCTATGCACATTATTTATTGCACAAGCAATATAAGAAAGTGATTAAACTGAGAGATGCCAGAAGACCAAGAGAAAATATAGAAATTTTATGTTAAGTAAATCTGGATATAAACTTTATTCACATTTTCATACAATTTTGAAATAACCAAATGGAAATTAATAGTCATCATTGGTACTTCCTATTTTCCCAGATGATGGAAGTTATTCCAGTAGGGATGCATGGGTTGATCTGGCTTAATACCAATGAAAAGATGGCCAGTATGTACCATGCAATGTCATGATTCACATTAAGTTCAAAGAAGGAATCAGGTATTCAATGGTAGAGGTTGATTTGCCTCTACTTCCTAAAACCCAGAAAACACATAGCCATGTTACCTTTTGTGACTGCATTCTCCTTTATTTACCTTTCTTCATGTTATTTTTCCCCTAGCACCTTGATTCATTAGTATGACTTTTTCTCTTTTTTTTCCCTTATTTCAAAGAAGGATTTTAGATGAGAACTCAATCGTTGTTAAAATAGCTTACAGAATAGATAAGCATCCCTTAACTTTTTCATAAACATTGATTTCTGATGGATGTGGTATAGAACCATAAGACCACAGGACCATAAAATGAAGGCAGCACTGATTTAACTTAACACAACTAATAATCATGAAACACTTACATTGTATAAATTGAAATTGAGATTCAAAATGAGTATGACACACACATAATTTTTAAGAATCTTATAGGTTGGGAGTTGAGGTAAGATGAAAGGAGAAAAAGTTTAAAAACCAACTATACAATAAGTCAGAGTAAAACGCTTGTATAAAGGAAGTAAAAGTCAATAATTTGAGATGTGATAAACACTGTACTTTTTATTGAAGTATAATTGACATACAATGTTGTATTAGTTTCAGGTGTACAGTATAATGATTAAACAATTCCTTACACTCCTTGGTGCTCCTTATGATACATGTTTTCTTAATACTCTTTATCTATTTCACCCCCCCACTGCCTTCCCCTCTGGCAACCACTGGTTTGTTCTCTGTATTTAAGAGTCTGTTTGGTTATTTTTTTATAACTCTTTTTTATTTTGTTCATTTGTTGTGTTTTTAAATTTCACATATAAGTGAAATCATACAGTATTTGTCTTTCATTGTCTGACTTATTTCACCAAGCATTATACTCTCTATGTCCATCCATGTTTTTGCAAATGTCAAGATTTCATTCTTTTTTATGGCTGAGTAGTATTCCTGTGTGTGTGTGTGTGTGTGTGTGTGTGTAGCACAACTTCTTTATACATTCATCTATAGATGGACAGTTGTGTTGCTTCCATGTCTTGGCTATTGTAAGTAATGCTGCAGTAAACATACGAGTTCCTATATGTTTTCAAATTAGTGTTTTTATTTTCTTTAGGTAGATATCTAGTAGAATTACTGGATCATATGATATTCCACTTTTAATTTTTTGAGGAAAATCTATAATGTTTTCCAGTGGCTGCACCAATTTACCTTCCCACCAACAGTGCACTAGAACTCTGTTTTCTCCACATTTATGCCTACATTTGTTATTTCTTGTCTTGGGTCTAGCCATTCTGTCTGGTGTGAGGTGATGTCTCATTGTGGTTTTGACTTGCATTTTTCTGATGATTAGTGATGTTGAGCATTTTTTTTTATGTGTCTGCTGGCCATTTGTCTGTCTTCTTTAGGAAAAAAAAAATGTCTACTCAGGACCTTTGCCCATTTTTTGATCAGATTATTTTTTATTTTTTTTTAGTGTTGAATTGTGTAAGTTCTTTATATATTTTGGGTACTAACCCCTTATTATATATGTCATTTGCAAATATCTTGCCATTTATTCTGCTCAATACATTCATTAGGTTCCTTCTCACTTTGCTGATGGTCTCCTTTGTTGTACAAAGCTTTTATTTTGGTGTAGTCCCTATAGTTTAATTTTGCTCTTGTTTCCCTTGCCTGAAGAGACATATCTGGAGAATTTTTTTTTTTTTTTTTTTACTGCTGATGTCAAAGAAAAGATTGCCTATGTCTTACAGGATTTTTATGGTCTGAGGGCTCACATTTAGGTCTTCAATCCATTTTGAGTTTGTTTTTTGTGTATGGTGTAAGAAAGTGGTCCAGCTTCATTCTTTTGCAGGTAGCCGTCTAACTCTCCCAGCACCATTTTTTGAAGACTATCTTTTCTCTACTGCATATTCTTTCCTCCTTTGTTGTAGATTAATTGAGCATATAAGTATGGGTTTACTTCTGAGATCTGATAAACACTTTAAATATAGTGATAATGAATAGTGTATGTCCTAAAATATAAAGGCTGAGAAACCTCTTATAGGAAGCAGATCACTTTCCTAGAAAGTTAACTTATAATTGCTTAAAGCTTAAAAAAAAAAAAATTGCTTAAAGCTTAAATTTTTCAATAAAGTTCTGCAAATACCACCTCCCTCCACTCTCACACCAATTCTGAAGCTTTCCAAGTAGGTAACATGGTCTCTGGTTCACTATAAAAAAAATGTTACCTTGATTGATTGATTGATTGATTTTTTATGCCTGATGAGAGGGTGGCAGGGGCTGACATCTCAGACAATAGAAGTACAATTCAGAATTGCAACTTCTTATCTGGAATTGAACCTGGAAAGATCAGGTAAGGGAATTAAATCTTAACCTAGACTATCTCCCCTAATCAGATATAGTCTTAGGTATTTTTGAGATTTTTTTTGAGCATTCATGAAATTATCAGACTCTGGGCACTTGAGTGGCTCAGTGGGTTAAGCCTCTGCCTTCAGCTCAGGTCATGATCTCAGGGTCCTAGGACTGAGTCCTGCATTGGGCCCTCTGCTCAGCAGGGAGCCTGCTCCCCACCCCGCTCCAACTCTGCCTGCCTCTCTGCCTACTTGTGATCTCTCTCTGTCAAATAAATAAATACAATCTTAAAAAAAAAAAAAGAAATTATCAGACTCACATTAAAACATTTCAGAAACAGAAAAGATCTTGAAAAGATGGAGATTAGAATCAACCTTAGGAAATACAATATACTATATATAATTATAACACTCTACACTAAGTCCAGAAGATAAAATCCAGTTATAGACAGGTTAAATATGTATCAATATCAGGCTTTCTAAGAAAGATCTAAGTCTTTTCTTTTAAAGATTTTATTTATTTAGTTGACAGAGAGAGAGCGAGCGCGCACACACTAGCACAAGCAGGGGGAGCACGAGAGGGAGAAGAAGACTCCCCAGTGAGCAGGGAGCCCGATGGTCGAGGTGCTCAATCTCAGGACCTTGGGATCATGACCTGAGCCAAAGGCAGATGCTTAATCTACTTAGCCACCCAGGTGCGCCTAGAAAAATCTAAGTGTTAATTGACCAAAGGCTCAATCTGAGACAACAGAAGGTGGTGAAGGCCAAAAATGCTCATATGAGTAAAACTCACCTGGTGAGGAAAAGGAAGTTGGTGAGGGAAACAGGAATGTTCTCGCTCTTTCAAGAAGTTGACACAACCCACCCACAAGCTGCATCTGCTCTTCAAGCGCGTCATTGACAGACTAATTCAAACACATCCAGAGAAGAAGTATAAAGTTAGGCTAGGAGAGCATCCCCTATGGGGATCATTTGAAAGAACTGAGGAGGTGTTTCTTGAAAAGGAGGCAAATTGGTTGAGACTGGGGTGGGGAAGGATTGACAGGTGTGGAAGGAGCTACTTTCAAAATCTTTCAGGACATTACATGGAAGAACATTTAGACTTTTCTGGGGCTCTTGAAGGCAGAACAGGAACCACAGGTGAGGACTGCAGTGCAGGACCATGACTACCTTTCTGAAGTACTATGTTATCCATCCAGCGGCTGAAGGCACTGCTTTTTTAATATGCTGTAAAATAGTGCTTTCATCTGGATTACTTTGAGAGTCCGGCCTGACTGATACTCTATTATTTCATTAATTATGCTTTGCTTCCCTGCACAGGAGCATAGATATGGTGATGCAGATTGATGACACTTACAGAAGAATTTCAGGCTTTGTTGTTCTACAATGCATAAAATAGAAAATACAGCTTAGGTGCCTAAAATACTGATACCATGAAACATGGCACTGAAGGGAATAAACAGATAGCTAGCTTCACCTGAGTTTCAGAAAACAGTTATATGATGACATTTAGAGGAACAAAAGGTGTTTGAACAAACAATAAAAACAGCAAAACATGATGATAACATCAGAAGCATGGTAAGAAGCTTAGTATATCATTTTAATCCTAACATTTTAATTACATTTTCTCAATAGGTATTGGCTCAGTGAATGAATGTATAAAAGAATTATAAAGCAGGCAGCTTATTTTCAACATTACAGTGAAATTTCTATGTGGACAGCTCAGTGTAATGTACGAAACTATCTAATGATATGGGGAAACATGGCCCTAGGTCTCAATTTCTTCCTGACATGGTCCCAAATCACTTTTTTAAATGGTTTTACCTGGGTTCTGTGCCACTGTGAAATGTCACCGAACCCATGTAGAGGGAGTCAGGATTTTTGATCTTGTGCTAAATCAGGCTCACTATGGGTGACAGCTGGCCTATAATTGAGAAGAAAAGTCTGGCTGTTTTGGGTGTGGGCATTGCTTCTATAATGGTAGCAATGTGCTGGCTTGGCATATCATCAAATATTCTTTTTGAACCTGTCTGATCACTTCCAGAGAGAGGAGGTTCTATTTTGTTATGGTTCATTGAACCATCATTTGGAAAAATGCTGCATTTTAATGGAATATCTTCTAGTGCTGGGTGTTTTAGTCATGTCTACAAGGGTCTACTAAATACTGACAATGCCAAAAGCTACTTTTAATACTCCACTAAGGTAAGAAAAAAGAAATGGAGATTTTTGGAACAGAGGTTACATTTGAAATGACCCAGGGTTAGAATTACATATAGAGGCAGATTAAGTTTTGAGAAAGATCAAAGGCATGAATCCTATTTGCTGGAGTCCTGCAGATTTTCCAGGGATGAATCTTGTTCAGTGGTCAAAATTCCCTTTTCGCTTGACAGTATTTTTATTCATGACCCTACTTTTAAATCTGAAAATTCTATTTGGTAATATATACTGTTACAGTTAAAGTCACTTGACATAAGATGTCTTACTAAATGAAAACTTCTATTTTTAATCCTTGGAACAGAAATAAAGTATATGCGATTGCATAATGTTTGACAGTCAACTCTTAAGGAAAACCCAAGTCTGAGGTTGACATTGAATAGAACACTTGTGTACGTTCTTCAACTATTTTTGATACCCAAAGTATTGAAATATGGTGAAGATAGTGAGAGAAATTCCCTTCTCTGGAGATCTTCTGGAATCGTTTCATCCCATTTAACTCCTTGATTCCAATGTCTATTGAAGTTAGAAGTTTTCTACCATCATCATTTATAACTCAGTTTTAAAGAGTATTAATTTTAATGCAATTAAAATTTTCCTCTCTTGCTTTGTGTCAGTTAAGATTACTTTTGGTTACATACAGAACAAATTGGTCCAGAGTACTTTACAAGGTAGAGAGCTATTTTTTTTTTTTCCTCATATAAAAAGAAACACAAATGTAGGTAGTACAGAGCTTGTGCAATGGCTTGATGAAATTATCAGGGACACCAATATTTTTCTTATTTCTTGCCTATGTTAGGGCTTGCTATTCGCATGTTAATAACATGGCTGCTATGTCCCTGGCCAACATGCTTGTATTCCTGATAGGAAGAAGGTTAAGGAGAGCAAAGGACAAAATGCAAAAGCTGAAAAGACATATGTAAGCAGTAACTTATATATATGTTATTATTATATATATATATAAGTTATATATATATAACTTATTATACATATATATAATATAACTTATTCTATATGTTAATACATACCACTTTTCACACATTCTGGCAAAACCTTATCTACAAGAGATTCTGGGCAGATAAATATTTTAAATTGGGTACATTTCAACTTTATACAAAAAAGTAAGGATCTATTGATGAGTTGTGAATGAAGAGGTATTAGACAGACAACTAAAGTGGTTTCCACGAAGTTATTAACTTTAAAGGGGAAAATATATCTCTAAATATACAAAAAAAAAAAATGTCAGTACTGAGTACTAAGAAAGCCCAGAAAAGTGAGAGAAAATCAAATAATTTTAAAAAGTTAATTGAAACTACTTGCTGGAAGAAAGATGTTAATAATAGATGTTTTTTTCTTGATCTCTTGTTCTTTGTTGTATCTGATTGTGCTTCATGTTGGTTTTGAAAAATAACGCTAAAGAATGCATGACATCACAGTTCAATTCTTTTATACCTAACTATCTAAGTATTTCCGGTAGTAATAGCTACTATTTTACAATTTATTTATTTAGTTTTGAAGAGCTATCACATTCTATCATATGCATGTACTTCTACATGATTTAAGTGAAGGGCATAATGGAGATTATTTTGATTTTTCCTATTGACAATTTTTAAATTCCTTAAACATATATTAATATTATGTAATACTCTCTCTATATACACATACATGCATACTTCATACTTAGCTCAAATTATTTCTGTAGGATGCATTTTGAAATTGGAAATTAATTAGAGCATATGCACATTTTAAGGCTTTTGATATGTGATTAAGTAGCATGACAAGCATATGTTGCCTCTCTGATCTCCCACTCTCTTTAGAATCTTTGCTGTTTGATTGGTAGAGGAAATTATACCTTAATATTATCTTAATCAGAGTTCGTTTATATACCATGAGGGGATGTAACTTTGGGATGTGTGAGGCAATTGACTGTTGATCCTTGAAAATCACCTCTTCATGTGCTTTGACTTTTGTCCTATGCTCTGCTCATTCTTCATTTCACCACTTTTTTCCATCTTCATCCACTTTCCAAGGCCCCAAACTCTCCCTGCTTAGTGTTCAAAACAGTCTTGCGAGGCCTCCCACCTCACTGTGGCTTTTATTTCTGGGAAGGATTGGCAAAGACAGGGATGGAACAGGCTCCTGTGCCTAAATCACCATTTTCCCAGAGCTGCCCTTCATATTTACACTTGAATTTCACTCCTAATTACAGAATAACAGCAAGCGTTCCCTAAATGTTCCTATACATGGAATCACAAAACCTGGGGTTGGGTCTCAGCTCTATTATTGGAGTCTGTGAAAGGTTCAGGAAGGTGGCCAGTAACTCGTATTCTTCTTTGCTCCCAAGATTATAGCCAATCCAGAGACTGACATAGGAGATCAGAGATCTGGGATTAAAACAGCTGAGCTATCGCTAATAAAAGTTCTACGAGAATAAAGGTTTGGCTCTCCTGGCCTCCGAACACGTGTGCCTTCAAACCCACAGACTACCTCACTCCATTCCTGACAGTTCTGGACAGCAGCCGACCCACCGAATTTATCACATCGTAAAAAACAAACTTGACTGTTACTTCATGGAGACATGGGGGAGAGCCCAGCAGAGGCCGAGCCTGTATGTCTGGTCCCCTCTCCCGCTCCACAGCCAGGGAGGGAGGTGAGCCTTTAGGTCGTGGGAGGCCCTAAGCACAAGCCTGTGCTTGAAGATGGACACAGGAACTCAGGACACCTGTGCTCCCCCTGACGTCTTCCACCATCCTGCTGTGAGAGCTTGGCCAAGCTTTTCAACTTCTTTTAGATTTTGTTTCTCAGGTTAAGCTGAAAATAATATAATTTCTAAGGATTTAATAATGCAGTATTCAAAAGGAATCCTAAAATTCAGGTCTGCGTTTCTGAACTGTAGGTTTGATTCCTAACAACAATTCTTCCTCTTCCTTTTTTTTTTTTTTTTAATGTGTCATACAGAAGTGAGGATGAAGGCGCCCAACAGCAACACAAACAACATTTGAGTATTTTTTCCTATATATACAATTAAAAATAATTATAACAATTTAAGATGATAAAATATGATATATAGACAATTTGATAAACTTGAAGTTTTATATCTTCTTTGCAGTTTAACAAGTTTCTCCGTGTGATTTTCAAAACTGCATTTTTTTTGAAAACCGTTGTTTTAAGAAAAATATACAATTTCGACATTTCCCCTATTCTTGTTGACATTGCCATCGTCACGCTCTCCTTTTGCAGAAAGAAAGCAGATACATAATGTCCTTGTGTCAGCCATGTTGGGCGGGACCGAGGGAGTATTTTGTCCTTAATACTCAGGTAAAAATTATATAAAATTGTTATTATTGTCCTTTTCCCTTAATACTTGGTTTTGCTATCTTTAATTTAGGTGACGTTGACTTAATTATTTCCTTTGCCATTCTATGGGATTTCTCAGAGGAAAGTATACATAGAAAGTTGGGGGATTCCACAGAGTCTTTGCAACCTCTAGAGATCACATGCGCCCAAAGGCCTGACCATGGCCCAGATGTGCAGCAGGTGTCCTGAATGTGCAGCCAGGACCCAGAGCTCCTGGGGCAGAAGTGCACGCCCCAATCTCACAAAGATCTGCAGACCTTGAAGAATAGAACTGGGTGCAGCAGGAGACAGCTATATAGTGACATGCAACATGTTGGTGTGTGTGGTCATATCATCAATGGAAAGACTTAGCTGTGGAGAGTCAACATCAGGAAGAGCACGGCAAGGGCTTTGCACGCAGAGCACCACTGATGGAAGTGGGCGTGTGAGCTAAGCTGCCCTGGTGGCTGAGCACCAAGGCTGGGAGTCTGAGGCTCTTAGATGCAGGCACTGAAAAGCCCCTGAAGCCCCCAAACGCTCATCCGAATGGTGAAAAAATAAATTGGGAGGGGACATTACGAAATTGCATTATTGCAATTTTGAATTGCTTTCGAACTAAGTACGATTTGTCCAGGTGGATGATATGCTACAGACCTAGCTTGTGGTATGCAAAATTAAGGTGCACATTAAAAATCAGCATCTTAATCCATCAGCATTGTGAACCAATTTGATAAAATCCCTTTTTCCTTTTTACCCCCTTACACTTTTTAGAAGTTAAGTTCATCACTGACATGGCAAATAGGCTATCTTTATGCCCAGGGAATAGAAGTAGTAACATTCCATTCATCTTACCTTTTGTGTAATCCGCACAAGGGAGACAGACTGGCAGGAAAATAAATAAATAAATAAAAGATTGAATGAGCTGCTATAGTTTTTATTTATTATTAAAATCTATTATGCTTTTTCCAAATGCAAATGGGTTTTAAATTTGATGCTTCTTATCTTAAATCTGTTATGGCCATTCCAATTTCTGTTGTGTTAAATTACCTCTTTCTTTACTTTCTTATCCATAAAGTCCTTGTCTAGACCCTGGCTAACTAATATATTTAGATTAATGAAATGTCTTTCTCATAGTGCTCTGGCTTTCTGGCTTCAAGCCTTTCTGACTTTGAGCTAATCCTACTCTTATGCATGATCCAACCCAGAGGGATAAATGATCATAAAAGCCTCCGTTTTATTCCCCACTACTTAACATTACTTGACTCCAAGTATATCCATGACCTTGCCTTATTTCTGGCCGAGATGTCTCATTTCTCAAACTCTCGTTTGTTCATTACTCATACTTTCTTCTCCATCCCGCTTAATAGGATCCCCACACTTAGAATAATCATTCTCCGCAGCCTGGCCTGTGTTTGTGTCCTTCCTCGCCGCAGCCACTTACTCCCAAACAGAGAACTGCAGGATGATGCTCTCACTGGAGACTCCGTGAGTTACGGGGCATCGTCTCCAGCCACTTTGCTGCCTGGGTTGCTGCTGGCAGATTCTGTCTGTAGAGCCTCACACTTGCTACGAACTAATTTTTAAATGGTGTGTGAAATAGACATGGTCGTTCTGTTCCCTCTTTGGATTCCTTAACCCCATATCTGACTTTCTACTTCACTAGGATCCTTGACGATATGAACCCAGAAGAGAAACCTCACAGGGCCTGACAACACCGAATGCGCAGGTCAACAAACTACAGTATCTTCGTGTCACCCTCCCTTCAAGAATTCAATAACAAGTTCTCCATGAAAGCCCATGAGAAACACATTTAAAACAATGTCACATAATTCTCCAAGATTGCAACTAAGTGATCAGAATCTGGGGTCAGAGACATAGGGGTTTTTATTTCTACTGAGACATTTATAAGTTAGTAATTTTGAGACTTTTTTTTTAATCTGTAGGAGGCCACAATGAAAGCTCATATCTCACATTGTTGTTTTGAATATTAATTAAAATAATGCGCAAAAACAGCACAGCACTGCCTGCCATACTGCGAAATCTCTAGTTTGTTGTTAAGAGTCATTTCAAAGGTACTGTCACTTGTAGCTTTAAATAATGGTCCACAGAGGAGTGTGATAGACTGGAATCTGTGACCTGAAGCTCTGGGTCTGCCTCTTGTCTCTGGTAATTTATAGAAGCAGGAGTTTGGGTAAGCCACTTAACCTTAGTTGTAAAACGAAGGTATTAATGAATACATTACAGGGTTCTGGTGATGATGAAGGGATTTCTTGAGTAGGGGAATGCTTCATAAACTAGTAGGTGTTATGTAAATGTGACTGAAGTACGGAGTTATTACTGACCTTATAAGAAAGAACACGAATATGCATTTTATGTGTAATTTTTATTGAAGTGTATTTTGTGTTTAAGCATAGGAGTAGAAATTGCCTCATAATAAAAGTAGAGAAAGGAAAACAAGCAGTGTTAGGAGGAAGATTGATTTTAGAAGGAAGGCCTGCGATATGTTTGTTTGGTTTTTGATACTTTGCTGCTTTGCATTATTGATACGAGTGAGATTTTTAATCACTCTATTTCAGTGTAGTTATACCTGTCTATCTTGGTTCATGATCCTATGAGTCATTATAAAATAACTTATTTGGAACTTACTATAAAATAGTCTTAGAAGGTATTTCTCTTCTCTTTCTATCCTAGGAACACCAAAAAAGAAAAAGAAAAAAAAATCTACATAGTGCCTTTACATATTGTGATACGCATAGACAAATAATAAAAATCAACTAAGTTCACGCGACAGCACCAAATTACATTTTTCTTCATTTCTATGTTGTTCTTTTCAGTTTGACCACAGATGTGAAGTCGCTAAAAGGCATCCAAGGCCATGTTGTCTGCAGCTTCTCTTTACAGATAAAACAACGCAGAACGTGCCTGGTCATTAAAATACTAAAAGCTTACTTTAACTAATCTTTTCAATGGGTACCTCATGGTCCTGGATTCGAGAACGTTCAACTGAACATTCGAGAATGTTCAACAGCATTGGAGAGAGTGAAAATGGTTTGCTAGAGTAAAGGGTATAGGCTGTTTGGTGGGTTAGGAGGCCAACCCGGCTGCACTACATGCGCTCCGAGGGCATGCTGGTTTGGATCACGTCGGGTCCATACAGGATCCCTTGAGACTTGCCATGCACATACATGAGTTAGCGGTGAACGTCTGTTCCAGTAAGTTTGAAAAGGGATTCTAGATGTGTGTTCTTGTAATAAAACATTTTACTCAGATCATAAGAATGGATATGTATCTACATTTCAGAATTGTTGAAATTCTGTTGTTCATTTAAAAGTGGGGAGATCATCCTCTAGGATTGTCAGCACTGCATTGGGGCTCAGAATGGACATTGTCAGAGCTCTCTTAGTCATCTCTGGTAATCAGAATAATGACAGTAGCATCGATGTAATCCTTATTCTTGGAGGACATTTTTATTCAGAACTCTTTAAAGTGGCATGTATGCACGGTCTTGTTTAAGTTTCACGATTAGCCAAACGGGTAGACTCAGTTATCTTTCCTATTCTGCGGAAGAGGGACTTGAGGCATGAGGAGGTAAAAATGAGTAGTATATAGAGGTTTGCACTGAACAAAGTATCACCATTGTCCACAGGGCAAGTGCCTCAAATTCCACTGTCAGTTTGATTGTCTACCTTGCTTTTGTGAGTATTCTTTTAAATAAAAACAATTTTGGAAGGGCTGATTCATTAAGCCATTGAGCTGGTGTTTATTAATTAATCCATTATGAAAGACAGTCCCTCGAGAATCTCAGGACACTGGGTGCCCAAAGAGGCGGTTGGAATTGAAAGAGAAGAAATGGGTCAGAATGAACAAATAAGCTCAGATTCTGTTTATTTCTTTCATACATGTGGTATATTTATAATCTTCCTATAATGTTACAGGTCATTTGATCTCAATTAAAAAAAAAACTGGTATAGATTATGTCATAAAGGAGAAATAAAAAGCTCAAGTTAGTACACATTTAAAAATCATCCGTATAACAGTAACCTGTACCAGTCACTCACCCACATCTGCATGACACGGAGAGAGACTGGCTGCTAAGCGGAGCACGTGACCAACGCTGTCTGGGGACCTGAAGATGCTATTAGAAAGTACACCCATGCTAGGGCGCCTGGGGGGCTCAGTTGGTTGAGCGACTGCCTTCAGCTCAGGTCATGATCCCAGAGACCCAGAATCGAGTCCCACAAAGGGCTCCCAGCTCCGTGGGGAGTCTGCTTCCCCCCCTGACCTTCTCCCCACTCATATCTTCTCTCACCCATTCTCTCTCTCTCAAATGGATAAATTAAAAAAGAAAGAAAGAAAGAAAGAAAGAGAAAACCCATATTACGAACACTGTACCCCCGCATATGCAGAAGATGCACAGCTCACCGCGAACTTCTCAGCATTTAGTTGAGAGTTCAGTAATAGTGCTTTCAAGACAGTAAGTGGAAAGGGATGTACATATAGGGATATGTCCACAAGAAATGAAAAAGTGAAGCTGTGTTTAGGAGTGTTTTTGCTTTAATGGAATAAGCATACATATAGGATAATTTTGGTTTGAAATTGGAATCTTTCATTCCAGCTTTTAAGTTTGTTTCTCAAAGGACTAATCACATTCAAGACTTAAATTCTAGAAGTCAGCTCCTTCTGGGTTACTTTCTGGGGTAATAATTCTTGTGGACATATGGAAAATGATTTTTGAGTCACACAAGTCAATATCTGATAAAATGGATTTAGCAGAAACTTTCCAAATATTCACCTTTTGGCTGAGGCTAAGCCTGGAGCGTTTAAAGCCCAAAAGGAGAACTTTTTGAGAAAGTTATGAATGAATGGATACTAGTTTATTATGGAAATACAATTGTAACCAAGCACTATAATGTGTCTAGACATACAGGGCTCGGTTGCCAACAATGAAGTGTTCTAGCTTTAAGAGAAATCCTCATGGAAAGTGCACAAGATGTGACATGGTGAGAATTCTACCAAAGACCCATATGTGCTCCTGGCACCGTTTGGAACTCATTCCTTTTCTTAAAGGGATTCTTATGGATAGGCAGGAAGCTATGAACACTATTCCTCGGACATAAGCATAGATCTGGGAGAGAAAAATACTGTGTAAAGAAAAACGGCTTTAAAAAGTTTGAAGATTATTATAGTTTTCTGGTTTTGTTCCTTTGTTTAAGGGTATTTGATGAAGCGATTGCTGTGCGGTGATTTTAGGAGGACCCAGTCAATGGCGAATTTATCAGTTCATTTTCCTTCCCTGACTTTTTTTTTTTTTTTTTTTGAAGAATTTTATTGCAAACTTCCAGATTCTCAGAGGTTTTAGGGTAAAATCCAGGGTGAAATGCTCTCTCCACAAACAGGACAAGGGTCATAAAGGAATTCCTTAAGGTTTAGAAAAGGAGTAGGATATTTTTACGGATACTATCTTTGATGGCAAGAGAAACTCACAAAAACAAAGAGAAAGAGAAAACAAAACTCACGGCCACCTTAAAAATTCTCACGCCAGTAATCAGCCTCACATGGATTTATGGATTTTGAGATCACCAACAAGACTCTATTTTGGAGAGTTTGATTTCCTGGCAGTCTGTTCTCTGACGCTGCACTTTTTCAGTGTGTGTGTGTGTGTGTGTGTGTATGTGCGTGTGTGTGTGTGTGTGTGTGTGTGTGTGTGTGTGAGCACATGCAGATATCCAGCAATCTAATTCACTTCCAAGTACTTATTTTTACAAATGACTTTATAAGGCCTGAAAGAAGAATTATTCTCTCGCGTTTTTAGAACCACTTCCAGCAGTGTGTCTCCAGAGTGAAATAGAGCTGTCTTCATCATTTTTACATATAGACTTCCTCAAACACTAAAAAGAATGATAATCGCCTAATTATAAATTCCCTGTTAATATAGCCTCAGAGCTGAGAACATTTCACTCCAGTAGTTAATTTAGTCTGTGGTAAATTCTCACTGTTATTTAATGTCATTTATCACCTGCTGTTTTGTCTTACTGAGAACATCCTGCCTGCCCCGCACTGTCTCCAGTACATGGACCTTCTGTGACTTTAATGTGCTCAGAACAAAGGCTCCAAAGTGCTGCTATCAGGAGAATTTTGGCAACTTGCCTTCGATATATTCAAGCCATTTTGCTGCCTGTCACTCAGTGCTGTACAAATTGAACTCCGAGGAGAGGTAAAAAGGGTCTATGAGGCATTTTTTTTTCTGGGAAGAATATGCTAATAAAGCGTCATCAGCAGGAAGCAGGCTGTGTCTGGAAGAGTTTTGTCAACTCTGAATTAATTTTGTGTGTTAAGAAACACGGGGGTGCTTCTAGAGCCGGTCTGTGGTAATTAATCCTTCCTGTTTCTGGAAGAACAGAACTGTAATAAATGCAGCCCAGATTTAACAGATGTGTGCACACAATGTCTGCTTTATGAGGAGTAAAACAAAATGATGGGTACAGAACAAAAAAATATTGATTTAAAAAACTAAAACAGTATGGAAAGCACGAAGCTTGGAATTCCCAGAGTTTATGCAAATATACTATTCCTTTAAATGTTCGCAGACAACGTGTTTGGAAAACATCTGTCCATGGGATTGGTGCTTGGAAGAGGCTCAAAAAGACAGATGTTTCTTGTTCCTTAGAAAACGGAGTTAAAAAAAAAAAAAATGCACACAAGCGTAAGGGAAGGGTTGGAGTTCACCGTACCGAGGTGTGGTTGGCGTTGGATCCAAGTCATCAAATGGTGACCTCCCCCTGCCTGGGATGAATTTCTCTTTATGCTCTTCCTTGTGTTTTTTTGTTGGCTTTTTTTTGTTGTTGTTGTTGCTTTGTTTTGTTTTGTTTTTGTTTTTTCTGTCTTTCTTTCCAAAACGCAATACAGAGGAAAAAATTCAAGCTATATTGCCTGTTACTCTGAACACAATGCTTGTGTGGCAGTTTGAGTGATGTCACGAACAGAAAGTTTGCCTTTCAAAATTGGACAGGCAAATTGCCCCGCCAATGCTGATATCTGATACATTCAAACACAAAAGTCACAGAAAGGTGAATAAGGGCAGGTTGACATGGTATTCATTAAAACAAATCTATACAGAAAAAAGCATTTTCAGGTCAGAGCTACCAAAGCCATCTAGCTCATTAGCCTGTTCCTTTCTTTTTTCTTTCTTTCTTTTCTTCTTTTCTTTTCTTTTTTCTTTCTTTCTTTCTTTCTTACTTTCTTTCTTTCTTTCTTTCTTTCTTTTTTTTTTCTTTTCCTTTTTATCTCATTAAGCTACCCCTGCTAATATGGCTAGGAGGCATGGGTCTGACATGGTTAAGTTAAAATGGAATAATGGGGAAAATGCCCGACCAGCAGCACTCATTCTGATACGGCATGCTTTAAACAGATTTTAATATGCCTTTCTCTATCATAAAGATATCTTAAGTGTGTATTTAAAGATTCAGAATCAAAATTGTAAGGCCTAATATGAAAAGCATATAATAAAACCCAGCTCCCTCCATGTTGCCTATAGCTTGTCTTGTAGAGTAAATATCGAAAATACTTTAACTCACTTTCAATGAAATGCTTTACCTCCTTCATGCAAAATAGCAGTTCCTTTCCCTTTGGCAGTGTTACCCATGGAAAAGTGGTTTTAAAGTCAGTCCAGCTTAACCCTTTACACTTTGCATCAATTTCAGGTAGGGGCTTTCTACTTCAAAGAATTTTAGCTTTCACTATCGTGGTTTTGCCAGATTATTTGGTATGTTAGGTAAAAGCTCTTTGATTAGCTATCTTTACATTACTTAGGATGCACATCAAAGTCAATCATTTAATTATTGTTCAAAGTTGTTGATCTATTTCCCTGAAATAACAGATTAGAAATTATCTTCGATTCTCACAGGAAAAGCAACGCCACTGAGTAAATCTGCTCATTCCATGGCTCTTTTCAAGTCCAGTTGTTAAGGCATTCATGGAGAAAGCATCTTCCCCACCCTGTGTTATATGCAGCTTACCACGGTCTGAGTGTGGGCAGAAGCCACTGCCCGAGTTAACTCATTAACTATTTATTTATTTATTTTTAAATATTTTATTCATTTATTTGCCAGATAGAGATCACAAGTAGGCAGAAAGGCAGGCAGAGACAGAGAGGGGGAAGCAGGCTCCCTGCTGAGCAGAGAGCCCGATGTGGGGCTCGATCCCAGGACCCTGAGATCATGACATGAGCGGAAGGCAGAGGCTTAACCCACTGAACCACCCAGGCACCCCATCATTGACTATTTTTTTAATTGCATATCTTATTTTTCTACTGTAATGAAACTGCACATGCTATATTTAAGCGATAAAAAAATCTATAAATTCATCGCCTTCCCTTGAGGAAGTCATACTCTAATCTGGCTCCCCTGGTTATTTAACATTTCATTTGTAAAATGTAATAAGAGGATTCAAGACCCGGGAACCGTGATTTAGATTTCACCAGCTCGCCGGTACCACTGGTGAAAAACTATTCCAAGTGGAAGGACCAGAATATGTGAAGGCCTTTAAGATCGTGGTTCCTTAAAATTATTTTAAGAAGTACTTTGCCAGGAACTCAGAGTCTACAGATCGTCATCCAAAGCTTCCTCCTTACTCAGTGCGGAGAACTCCACAATTGACAGCGAACACCCTGGAATCTTCGAGCGTAACAAGCATGCTAACCACAAGGCTGGATGTGGACCTGGGCCAGTGTATCTAATTACCAAAGAACTTGGGAATACAGCATAGAGAAGTGGGAGAGTCCAGAGTCATAGCAGGAAATAAATAAATAAATAAATAAGGCCTTCCAAAAATTTTTGGAATCTCCTCGGTGACTTACTTAAAAGCTCCTGTGGGTTTTAGGGGGGTGGGCTAGGTTTTCCTCGAGGCATCTTAAACCCTCTGTTCACCAGTAAATACTCATCCCCAGGGTCTGGGAACTCAGTTGGAGAGTAATGTCCCTTTTTCACAGTTGTTTTCAAAGCTTGATATAAATTAAAATCATCTGGGTGGTGCCAGTTCCCCACCTCTGGTGATTCTGATTTTCTAAAAGGTTTGTGTACTTGGAGGAGGGTGTCCTTGAGGAGTAGTTAGCAGAATACTTACTGGGTGCTCTGTAAAAGCAAGTTTTGAGTATTATAATTATTGTGGCTATTAGGGTTAACAACTCCTGAAGATGATTTGTGTGTCCCAGTTGGGTTGTGTGATTCTTAAATATATGTATATGAGAATCTCAGAAGGCTATTTCTGGGACTCCAAGGCAAACCCAGTGATGTTGCATGTTGCCATTTTCCCCAAGATTACTTGCATTCTCAGAGTTCAGTATCTTCTAAGGATAGCAGTGATGTCCATTTCAACCCTGCCTCACCTATGATGTGCTATTTGGGAGTTGAGAATAAAGTAAGAGGGTGAACAAAACCTAGAACTCAACCAGTCAAAACTGGACTAGACATTTACAGTCTGACACTAAAAGCACCATATTTTGACCCTTGCCTACTTAACCTGGCCTGAGCTTCCACACCTTCAGAGGTCATGCATAGCTCATAGCATCTCCCTCTCTCTGTGCATTCCTGGACTTGGTGGAGTCTGCAGCATTTAAGCTGACATTGTCTAGAACATGACATTGAAGTTGCTGTGTGTTCTTCCAAAATGGTTGGTAGAAATCGGTTTCTAGAACCTTGCTAATTTTCTCACGTTTTCAACCTGTGTTGATAAACCATGTCACATGAAACCTTCAAGATGTTTAAGGATGGAGACGGAACACGTCCCTTCCAAATCGCTATCAATGAAAGCAATAACAATATTGTTATTAAAAGCTCACAGTGCATCAGGGAGTGAGAGTAAAGAGTTAGTAAATCTGTCAAATGTTCATTATTCTGGACTCCTGCTTAGGAATGTTCTCAGATCCCAACGTGGCACTGCTGTGTGTAATATTCCCGGGCGAGTGCACAAAATAACAGTGGTAATGAGGTGTGTAGAAACATGCTTATCTCTTTTCACCCATCATCCTGGAGCTGGGATAACATGGACTAAGTGAAAAAGCGATTTGTAAGAAGTTCACATATCCCAGATACAAAGCTACTGAACGCTTTGCGAGGGTTTGAAGAAGTGGCCAAAATTTGGTTCCATGTAGGAAAGAAGTTGCCATTCTCCCATCCGGCTCCCTAGTCCCCGGACACCACCTCTAGCCCCCACTCTCCAGGGTAAATCAATTTGTCAGAGCAATTGGGCACCTTTGTGGGGGGATGTTCCCGGTAATTAAGGTTTATAACTGCAGCTGTTTTTGTATCTTGGCTTCTAACCTTTTGATGGTGGGGGAAGCCATCCTTAAAACATCTGGGAGCCTTGCTGAAACAATGGCGTAGCTTCTGCAGTAATCTTGTATAATTTCTGGTGAATAGTAGGGTACATTTAAACAGTTCTAATGGAGTGAACAATACTGTTTTAAAGGGCTTTGATCATTACTTATCTTTCAGCTGATTATAGGAATCTTGTTGGAAGCATTCAAAGGATTTTTAATTTTGAATCTCTTTATGTCTTCAACCTAGTGATGACACTAATTTCCCCCATTGCCTGTGAAAGGAAGCCTAGTTTTGTCCTCCGACGTTTTTGTTCCCTATGTCATGTCTTTTGTGTATGCAGATGGGGCTGATTAATTCCAAGGCCTTTGCCACATTAAAAAATAATTTAAATAACTAGACATGGTAAAGACAACTGAAGTGTTTCTGTTTAAGGAGGAAACTACCGACAATACAAATACGTATATTCAATTTTATTTCTTCTAAACAGAAACAATGCCACTGTTTGCCATTCATGTACAAATGGAATCTCCGTGTCATGGAGATAATAGGATTTTTCTGAATTAACCACCTTTCCCTTGTTCTTTTCTCTAATATTCACTAGAAAGGGGGGAAAAAAAAAACAATGTTCATTTAACAGATTTGAAATGAGTAGAATTTGCTATAAGAGGAGGTAGATATACTCAGCACCCACATCTCATCCAACAGAATAATTGTGAAGGAGAAAAAGTCTCAGAAGAAAATGGATCATTTGTATGTTTTATAATTTTAACAAAATAAAAAAAAAAGAATTAGAGATCTTACATTAGTTGTTTTCTTTAGCCATGAAAACCTGCTTTCTGTAATATTTAGGCAGATGTCTACAACTGACTTTTTTTTTTAACATTGTATGTTTTCTGGGATATTTAATGACAATTGTGTGACAACCTTGCATACTTTAATACATATCTGATTACCTGCGTATGGCAACATTTGTTACTTTTTGGCACTGATGAATAGCCACAGTCCCTCGCTTCATCTGACAGCCCTCCCTTTTTTGGGGGGGTTTCTCCTGTTTTGTGTGGTCTCAGCAGGGAATCAACTTCCTAGATCTGCTGCCCCCACTGGGGCCACATTTCCTCTGATCTTGGCCAGGGAGGGAGATAGGCTCTTGAGTTAAACCCTGATGATCAGAAGCTTAGTACTAGGACTGTGTCTGGAGGTAGTGCCACAAAGATTGAAAAATACTATAGAGCTTAGAGGGACCCTGCAGAGGGAGAAGCAGCCGCTCGGGTCAGCCCGAGACCTCACCTGCACTTCCTGCCATCTGGTCCCAAATCACACCAATTCTTTCCTTTCCCAGCGTCTTTCCAGCAAACTAATTCACTTAGCTGAGATAGCGAGGTTCAATCTTTGATTTTTTTTAATTTTTTTAAAGATTTTATTAATTTATTTGACAGACAGAGATCACAAGTAGGCAGAGAGGCAAGCAGAGAGGTAGGGAGGCAGGCTCCCTGCCAAGCAGAGAGCCCAATTTGGGGCTCCATCCCAGGACCCTGAGACCATGACCTGAGCTGAAGGCAGAGGCTTTAACCCACTTGAGCCACCCAGCGCCCCAATCTTTGATTTTTATTATGATAAAACAACAACTCCACAAGTGATATACTTTGGTAGGAATAGAAAACTGGGCTGTTTTAGTAGATTTTCTCTTCATTAGCTAGTTGTTTTATGATTGTGTTTTGAAAGTATTATTTATGATACATATTAATAAAGTGGAGCATAATAAAATATAGAAAAGCAGTTAAAGATAACGCCCTCAAGTGTCTCCTAGGTAAATTTGGACAACAGCATAATCCTTAAATCCCTTCATATGATGCGGCAAATAGAATGGAAAACAGAGCAGAGAGGGGCCAAACCAGAGCTCCCAAGGGGAACTCCACTCAGGTCTAAGAGTCGAAAGTGAACAGATGTGGGTCTGATGTGGGAACCAATGTGGGTCTTTCCCTCTAGAAGTGTGATCTGTGGGTCCCACAGCATCAGCCAACCTTGCCTGGGACTTGTTAGAAATGCAGACTCTTGGGTCCTACTCCAGACCTGTTGAACCCATAGCTGTACTTTAATAGGATGCCCAGTTGTGTAGACGTTAAAGTCTGAAAGGAGGTCGTGTTCACATAGTGCATGTTTGATGTAGCCTCTACCATGTGATGGTGGCAATGCCCAGGAGAAACTGTAGCCCAAACCCAGCAGGTGCAGACATCTTGTAATGGGTTCTGAAAACACCTCTAAAATGAACAGTTACCTCTCTAGTTTATCAAGTATGTGTATGTGGGTGTGTGTTTCTGGCTACCTAAGAGTACTTTAAATTCCTTAATATTCAAATTCTGCATCGTTGGCTAATTAAGAACTGTAGACCTAGAAAAGATAAGAAATGGAAGTATTATGAGGTTTCCAATGCGGAAGACACTTCCTCCACAGTCGATCAAACATTTCTTCCAAAGCATCAACATTAGTCTCTGTACATTGAGGAGAACCTCACGCAGAGCAACTCTTAGTGAAATCTAGAGGACAACATAAAGATCCCTTCCAATACTTGTGGTGCTCGCAGATATCGGACGTTTATTGATAATGATGGACTCCAGGAAGCTGGTGGGTTTTTATCTTGTGGCAGGGACACACACACACACACACAATTATTTTCAGGTTCCCAAAATGCAAATGCTCTTCCTGTGTGTGTGTGTGTGTGTGTGTGAGTGTGTGTGTGTCTGTGTGCGTGTGCACTTGAATAGGTTGGCAGGCTGGGGATAATTTTTGAGAAGTTTGCTGGGATCTGGCTGAATAAAAGAAAATTCTCTCCTGGGTTTAAATTAAAATTAAAAAGTCAGTAACCACGAACCTATAATATACAGTGGTGAACTCTTAAGAAATAATATGCTAGAGGTTTCAGAACATCCCTAAATAAAAAGGTGGGGAAAAAAATCTGTCTTAAGATGGTTCTCCTTGGGGCACCTGGGTGGCTCAGTGGGTTAAGCCTCTGCCTTCGGCTCAGGTCATGATCTCAGGGTCCTGGGATCAAGCCCCATATCAGGCTCTCTGCTCGGCGGGGAGCCTGCTTTCCCCCTCTCTGTCTCTGCCTGCCTCTCTGCCTACTTGTGATCTCTCTCTGTCAAATAAATAAATAAAATCTTTAAAAAAAAAAAAAAGATGGTTCTCCTTTGTAGTTCTCTATTGCTAGAGAATAGTGACTCTAACTTGAAAGAAGTGATACAAATTTATTACATCCCCATCTCTCCAGTACTTGTGTTTCTGCAGTGGCTCATAGTTCACAAAATGCATTCTAATATAATGACATCTTCTTCAGTCCTAATACAGCCCCATGAACTGAGCCAGCCACACATAATTCAATTCTATTTTCCATCACAGAGAAAGCTGGGGTAGTTGTTTCACTGAGTTTGAATACTGGCTCTGGAATTTACTGCCAATTAGGAAATGGTGTAAAGAGCTTGTCCAGTGAACCGTTGAAAAATTTTCCCAAGCACTTACCATGTGGCTAGCTCTTTGCTGAGCACTGGGCCGTGTCCGAGATTCAGATATGGTCCCTGAGCTCCTGGAACCACATGTGTGTGGAGACCAGTTCGCCTTTGAAAACATAGTCTATCAGACTCAAAGTGTAAAGGAGACCTATAGGTAATGTGATGATGATAATATATTTATTTTCCAAAGAACCTAGGAAAATCTACACAGTTATATTTTATAGATGTCGTACTGTGTAATCACATAATGCAGAATGTTGACTCCATCAATATCATTCACAAAAGCTGATGACAGTAAAAGCTAAGAACATAATTCCATTCTATACAGGTTCTTAATTCTGTATCTGGTAAAACAAATCTAATCACTGGTTTTTATGGAATTTTCTTTTCTTTGTATGTAATTTGTTTTTCTTTAATTTAAGGTGTTTTTCTTTTTTTTTTTTTTAAAGATTTTATTTATTTATTTGACAGAGAGAAATTACAAGTAGATGGAGAGGCAGGCAGAGAGAGAGAGAGGGAAGCAGGCTCCCTGCTGAGCAGAGAGCCCGATGCGGGACTCGATCCCAGGACCCTGAGATCGTGACCTGAGCCGAAGGCAGCGGCTTAACCCACTGAGCCACCCAGGCGCCCCCTTAAGGTGTTTTTCTTTTTGTTCTTTATCTTCGATGATGCTACCTGTGGCTCCTAGAATATTGTTACTATGGAACATTTCAAAAAAGTATGTTTTAGATGTTTATATTCTATTTCATGTTTTATTTTGTTTATATTCATGTTTTAGTTATGTTTATATTCTATTTCATGTTTTAATTTTCATGTTTGGTTTCTTTTTAAAGTATTTGACTTCAAAAAAAATTTTTTTAATTGAAATAATGCTGCCAACAACCCATTGCCTATCCTTAGTGTCCTGTAGTATCCATTGCCTGTCAAGAGAGGCATTGAGGTTTGTTAACTATTAATTTTGAAGAGACTGTCCTAGAAGATTTCTTCAGAAATAAAGACAAGACCTTGAGCCTTTGGGTTTGGTGCCTGACCTTGCTAACTTCTTTATTCTGTGGACTCCTGATCGTCCCTCTTTTTTGTGCTCCTGTGCATTCTCCCCTCCCCTGCTCCCTGTTGGCTGCGGGCTTGAACTCTTCTCTCACGTCCTATGTCCCTCCCTTTCCTCAGGTTCCACCCGCTATGTCAAGGCTGCCTGTCACCATTGTGCCGAAAGCCTCATGGACTTCTCATGTGGCATCACTGAGCACGGCTGTATTTCAGATTTCCTGGGTAAATTGCAGGGTTTATTCTTCATGAGAACAGGAAAAAACAAAGAAACAACAACAACAACAACAAAAACACAAAACAAAACAAACAAACAAAAACAAACCACTTTATTTCTGCATGGATTTCATGGGTCTAGCACATCTCATTTGCTACATGCCTGGTGATGGAATGGAAGAGTGATTCACGGCACATCCATGATTTTCTCTCTGTCTGGAGAGAAAGCTGTAGGATCTCTGTGTGACACGATTCATTGCAAGCACGGCAGAGCGCACCTTATTTTAGAGATGGCACTAGGAAATGCCCAGCTGATTTCCCGTAAGCTGGTACTTTGATGTGGGGTTTAAGTTTTGCTTGTTCATCTGCTTTGAGACTGGAAGTGCATGGAGGAGGGAGCCACTGGTTTCCTAAATATACTTAATTACATATATAGGGGGAAATTGACCAAGGTTTAGGTTTTTGCAAAGCCTTTAAGCATGTATATTAAAGTGGACTGATTATAGTTCAATAGTGGTTAGCAAAGGTGTTATGAAAAGGGGAAGATAAAAAATACTTTAGGTTTTGTGGGTCGTACTGTGTCTGTGGCAGCTACCCAACTTTGTGATATTTGCTTCCAGATTTTAATCTGTAAAATCAATCTATCAATCAATAAAAAAGACTTAAACATTCACATGTTTTAAGATTCTATCATGATGCTGTATGTATTTTTATCACTGCCACAAAATATTTTGAGGTTATATGCTTCTAATAAAGCATTTGCAGACACAGGCTGTGAGCAGGTTGGCCCATGGCTTCCAGCTTTCCGACCTTTGGTTTAATATATTACAGATGCACTCGGAGATCATTTATTAGGTTATCTGAAAGCTTCAGGGGGTGGGGAAGGCATGGGTGAGCTGCCTCAATGGGCATTTTGTGCAGCTACTTAAATGCTCCCAATTACTGTGGGTTGTCCACTCAAGACTTGGCTGTGAGCCTTACCTAACCTATGATTTTTTTGTGGTGATTCTTGACAATTTTTCTGCCTCCAGAACAGGAATAGGTGCCTCTCAGTCACATCACTGTCTTCTCTCAGTGGTGGGGCTTCAAAGAGGGTCAGACAATTAAACTAAACTGATCTTACCCAAATGGTTATTTCTCCATTTTTTAATAATCCCAGGGCCTGTATGTTTTTATTCCTCCGGCAGCTTATTCTTCATTACGTTTATGTGTATCTAACAGCTAAAAATAGCGTGGACTCTTCTTTTTTTTCCCAATACTTTTCATACGCTTAACATTTAATAGGAATGTTTTTTCTCGTCGCCACACGCTTGGGGCCAATGCCCGCTACCGTTAGCAAAGGTAGAGCCTCGAGTAAGTTGCTAACAGGCATTCTATGTTGATGTGTATTGGATCTGGGTCCTAAGTCCCTGGTGTTTTACAGATCATTTTCTTACCCCTTCAAAGGCTAGGACCTCGGGGCGGGGGCGGAGGACGTATGCTCCACTTGTTTTATCTACCTCCTGGATGGGTGGACTAGCCGAGTCATCCTCTTGTGCTGATGGGTGGGAGCACAAAGGAGCATAAATCCCCAGTAAAGGGGAAAGTATGATAGAGAGAAGAACAATTGTGAAAGAATTGAGGAGGGGAAGCCAGAATGGTGCGCATGTCTCATGTGTTCTCAGACCGACCGCCGCTGCGAAGAGCAACATGGCAGCGAAGAGTATGGGACGGATCTGCCAGTTCCACCGTGTTTGTGTGCCCCTAGAGCTTTGCTTATCTCCCTGCCAGGGTTTCTGAAAACTGACCTAAACATTTGGGTGTTGCAAAATTAATCTTACTAATTGATAATAACTTCCAGCTTAAAATCTTAAAATAACTTCAAAATATTTTGTGGCAGTGATAAAAATATATACAGCCTGGTGATAGAATCTGAAAACACGTGAATGTTTAAGTCTTTTTGTATTGATTGATAGATTGATTTTACAGATTAAAATCTCTTTGCTTACTTCTAGTGGAATATGCCAGAAGCACAAGCTCATTCACTAAAAATCGGAAAGAATATTTATTGAAGCCACACGTCAGATGCATTTTTATATACTGATAGAAATGCTATATTCATGGACCATGTTCATTAAAATTTTGCATTCAACATCAAAGTGTATTTTCTAAGGAGTTAACATTGAATGTACCATGTAATGTAACATGATGACATCAGTGACTCTTTGTCAAGATAATTTACTTCTGTTACCAGAATTTCTTTATGGTCATCTTGTATAACTTGGGTGTTATACATAAGCAATGAATCTTGGAATACTGCATCAAAAATCTAATGATGGGGCGCCTGGGTGGCTCAGTGGGTTAAGCCTCTGCCTTCAGCTCAGGTCCTGATCTCAGGGTCCTGGGATCAAGGCCCGCATTGGGCTCTCCACTTGGTGGGGAGCCTGCTTCTCCCTCTCTCTCTCTGCTTACTTGTGATCTCTCTCTGTCAAATAAATAAATAAAATCTTTAAAAAAAAAATCTAATGATGTATTTTATGGTGACTAACATAGCCCAATAAAAAAATGAAGACAAAAAAATAATAAATAAATAAATACATACATACATAGGAATTTTTGTCAATATAACCATATTAATATTTTTTAAAGTTAGAGAATTCCTCATGGATAAGAATGTGCAAACAAAAAGAGATATTAAATAGAACAAGAAATATTGATCTATAGTTCATCATCTTTCCAGATATCACACTGTGAAAGGTGATATTTGACTAGACGTGCTCAGTAGCAGATACACTGGGGCCGCATGAATTGATTATGAATTCACTGTGGCACACACAATATTGTGTATCCACAAATCTTCTCCAGATTCTTCCTTTGTGCCCAGGAACGTTGCTTTTCCCAGGCCCCATCCATTTCCGGGGGCTTTGTGACAGTCACAGCCATAGAATGTGGTAGAAGTCATGGGCATCTCTATAAGGGCTGCCCCCTGCATTCTCCCTCTTTGGAGGTGGACAATGCAGAGGGTCCACTGGAGGCCTCCAGGGATGCCCTCGGAGTCAGCAAAAATGATGTCCAGCAGATCTCCTAAGACGGTGCTGGAGCCTTAACGGGCAATGACCTTCACTGGGTGAAGCCACTGGGAATTCAGATGGGCAAATTCCTGTACCGCAGTTTGTCTGACCTGATGGGTACATCTCACTTCCAAACAAACACACGAGTGTGGGGAGTACAGGGAAGTACAAGCAATGCATGTGGACTTAGGAAAAGCTTTATGATGAGATGAGGTTTGCCATGAACTTTGAGGATGGAGTTGCAATCAAGCAGCTCTTGAGTGTTCTTAAGACCCGTCTCACGCTTTCATACAGAAAACACCGCTCAGAGCTTTGCTGAAGCCAGCTATGTCTTTCCCTATATTTACATACCAGTGTCCCAAAATAAAAAGCCAGGTCTTAGAAAGCCTTCCCTGAACTCCCAGCACTTACCCCCCGCCCCCGCGCAGAGTAGCCTCGTGTGTCATCTTCATGATTATGGAACCTGTTTCGTGCATTATTAATAGTTGTTTACGGTATTATTTTACTGTCTAGCTTGTGATTTCTTTAAGGTTAAAGATCATATCATTTATATAGTTCTATGCCCTACAGCACTTAAGAAAACATTTGTACATGGTCATGTCATCATTTATTTACAAACACAAATGTGCACTATCTGGGAGTCACACACCGTAATGGGTCTAGGGATCAATACATGTGTGCCCAATGGAACCGAATGGTTAGTGAGATACAGAAAGGCATCAGAGGCTGATGGATGCATTATGAGTATGGGTCCAGCACTGTACAGAGACAACGGTTGTGTGTCCTGCAAGTTCAAGCACATTTGGGGTTGGAGTGGGAGGCAAGAATAGAGAGAGCAGAGCAGTTTGGAGGAAAGTCTTGAATGCCAAGCCTAGTGTAATCGAGTCTCGTTAGTGCAAAGAAGTCAACAAAATTCAGTCGTGTCACACTTAGCCATCGGAAAACCCCAGAAATAAAATATGCAAAATAAGTTTTAACTCCAGGATGGAATACAGGAAAAATGTATGGTGTCAAGTCTCTAATTATTACTTTCTACCAAGGCAGTATGTATAATTCCAAAAGCCAACAGTCAGATGCTAATTTGCTAATTGTTTTTTTTTTTTTTTTCCTCTAAGATTTCCTAGATTTCCAAATTGGGCAAAATGATAGCTAAAGAGGTTAAAGAATATTGGAATTAAAAAGACACCAACTTTCAATGCATGAGGGAGATGTGGGTACCGTAGGTAGACTACCAGGACGTTCCTAGCTTGCTGCCTGATGAACTTGTGTCCCTGGACACTCCACTTACCACCCTGCCAGCCCCTCTGCAGGGCTGTGAGGCCGCTCTGTCTGGGCGTGTCACATGCCGCCAGTTCTGTCAGTCCGCGGGGCTCCCTAAGGAGACAAAACACTCGCATCGTGGAGAGCCGTGTGATTTACGCTCCCAGTGATCGGCTTCAGACCCAACCCTGACTGTTATTTTTACAACAGACAACTGTGATTTTAATTGGACATGTCAGTATCACGATCATTATGAGACAGTGGTCAAAGGCAAGCCTTTTGAAAGAAAGTGTTCCTTAAGGTAACAGGCATAATTTCGGTTAAATTGATTGTGTATAATTTTTAGGCAAACAGTTGAGGGATTCTTAATGCATCGTGTGTCTACACAACAGAGTGAAAAGGACCATTCAATCCTGTAGTGTTTTCTCTGTTACTGGCCTATTCCTTCAGCAACATTCAGTCCACATCCCCCGACAAGCTGGGGAAGCAGAAGCGCTCTTCTCACCGGCCACACCAGGACACACAGGGCATGTGCTTCTGGAACATGATATGTTATCTTGATATAATAAAGCCTCTCGGAGCCTTCTCCGCAATGGGCAGCGGCTGTTTCGAGGGGCGCGTGATGCAGGGACAGAGATGACACAACTCAATGCTGTATCGTTAACCCAGATTCTTCTCACTTAAGCACAGGAATCCAAAGCCTCTTACTTGTCTCTAAGAGGGAAAAAGGAAAGCAAAACCTTTGGTTTTGTTCAGTTAAGTTCTTTTGTTGTTATTTTGGGATGCAAATGGAATGATGAAACCTGATTTTACGTGGGTCCAGCATCTTCTAGGGAAGATGTTACCCTTTGCTAAGTGGGGGTGGCAAAGCTCACTTTTCCTGTGCTCAGATCATTTAGTCATAAATAAGCAGGAGGTGGGTAGTATCCCAAGCTGGCTGGGTTCCTGAGCTCAAAAGCAGAGATACTACGCCCAACCGGATAGGCCCGCCTTCTCGGTGAAGATGCAACACGCGCGTCCTAAGACGGTGTCCCCGGAATTCCTCAGCTCCAAGTCTCAGTCTGCTGAGATGCAACTGCATTGTGCTTTCCTACTCATCCTGACCCTCGTTCAGCTTTTCGTGGTAGCTCCCATGTCTTCTTACTTGTCTTCTTTGGGGAGCTGGCCACTGGCCATGCGTCTCCCAGGGAGTTCCCTGTTTGGTTCTCCTATGGCACCCTTGGCGACGCACCTTCACTGCTGACCGGCCACTTTGGATCTGTTTCTCTTGACAACGGCTCCAGGGAGAGAAGAGAAAGCAAAGAGAGAGGGGCCTTCCCCATTAAGTCAAAGAGATCTCAAAGAGCACTTTAGCAGTTTGTGTGGGGAACTTTATGTTATTATATACGATTTAGTTGTGATGAGAGACGAGAGAAAACACCTAGAAAGTTTTACCCGAAGCGTTGTGTATTTCTGTCTTTGGGGAACAGAAAATCGGGTTTAGGATTTTCCAGTTCCAGAGTCTTACCTACTAATCAGCAACGCACGTAACCATATATACCCAGTTCTTCCCTGGTAAAGGTGCATACTGAGCCCCTATTATAGACAAGACCCTGGGGATAAAAATTCAAACGTCATGATCTCATGCTTGGGTTGGATTTTGTACTGTGTAGAGAGTATCATACTTCATGAAAGACCTTGCAAGGACAAGACCATTTTTTATCATAGAACCTTAAGTCCTTATCTGGGAGCCCTCCATGGATGTAGAACTCATGACTCTGTGTAGGTCCAAAGAGTCCGAGTGCCCAGGACCAACAAGGCAAGGCAGCACCCCACTGGGTTTCATCCGTCAGTGAGGAAAGGTGACTGGTCCCCAGCGCACTCCAGGGATAGCTCTAGCTGAGTGGAGAGGCACAATGATGGCTCAGAGCATCCTCAAAATGCCTCCCGAGAAAATCAAATATACCTGAACCTCTTTTCATGTGGGTTTGTTGGTGTCAAGCCAATGGGTCGCCCATGGGGAAACTTTCTCGATTTAGAGCATGACAACACGGTGAATAATCTAAATGATTTGTGTTAAAGACATGAACAGGGATGGTCCACAGAGAAATCCCTAGTATGATGTGACACGGCGGATAGGGAACCATATAGAAACAAAGGACAGTTACATCATGTGTGTTTCCTAAACTGGCCTGGACTGTGGGGCAAACATAAGTTATCAAACAGCATTTTTCCAGCTCTGTGATCTCTGCTGCTGAAATTCTGGGTTCCTTCAAAATCCTTTCCGATAGTTTTGGAAGCCTCCTCCCTAGAAAATGTGTGTTTGGGAGGTCTCTTCAGGGCTCTGCTAGCTCGTTTTCCCTTGTTTTCTGTTTTGCATTTCCTATTTTTCCTCGCTTCCTCTGAATCACTGTCATAATGTGTGCTCTTCATTCTGAAGCCTGAATTGGAAACTGTGCCACTAATATCTATCAATTATGCCTTTGCCACTGTGCGGTCCGACAAAAGAGGAGCCATTGCCAATGCCCGGCCTAATTATGGCTGCCACTGTCCATATGAGACTTGTTAATGCCAGCTCAGAGCTGTTCTGAGGCTTCTCGTGTTTGATGTGCGGATCTGAAATCCCTCCTGCCAAGGCCAAAACGGGGGCTGCCAGCATCACAGGCACTGTCTCCTGCGTTACACACACATCTGGCAATAATACAGCCAACGCGTTCAGTGTCCCAAGGAGGTGTATGTAAATCGCCTGTGTAGTTTCTACTCTCTTTCTTCACACCCCCATCATAAGCTGAATAGCATTCCCCGAAGAGATCAAATCCTCATCCTTTGAACCTGCAAATGGCATCTTCTCTGGAAAAGGATCCTCGCAGATGTGATCAGGCGTCTTGAGATAGGAAGACGATCCTCGATTACCCACGGAGGTCCTCCATGCTTTCACCTAGGAGAGGTAGAGGGGAAGCTGATGTGGACACTGAGGTACAGACGGTCAGCAGCCCCCAGAAGCGGGAAGAGGCAAGGTGCAGATTCTCCCTGGAGCCTCCAGAAGGAGTGTTGGCTTTGTGAAATCATGATTTCGGCCCAGAGGTGCTGATTTTGGACTTCTCACCTCCAGACTCTGGAAGAGTAAATTTCTGTTGTTTTAAGGCTCTGGGTTTGCAGGGACTGTCACAGCAGCCACAAGAAGCTAACAGAAGCCCCATCAGCTAGGGAAAAGCACGGATGGGGGTGGGAACTGGGGAGAATACGTACTGGGGCAAGGAGGGACCTCTGAGAAACTTCGGTACCAAGTCGGAAAGGAGAAAATACATTTATTATTTCTGTTGTGAACTGAAAGTTATCCTAGAACTAAATTTGAGCCTAATAAGGGGAACACTCAGCAAAGTTTCAAAATATCACCACATATAAATGATGGGCATTGAATTTGACGACATACAATCTCTCTGTAGTGCCTCCCAAAATTATTCTCTAGAAAAATACACAAGCAACGCACATGCACACATGTTGTATGGGAATCAGCCAGAGAAACTGTGATGATCTCTGTTGACCTGAGAATGTTTATTTTGATACTTAAAAATGATGTTTGTGGGCGCCTGGGTGGCTCAGTGGGTTAAGCCGCTGCCTTCGGCTCAGGTCATGATCTCAGGGTCCTGGGAGCGAGTCCCACGTCGGGCTCTCTGCTCAGCGGGGAGCCTGCTTCCTTCTCTCTCTCTGCCTGCCTCTCTGTCTACTTGTGATCTCTGTCTGTCAAATAAACAAATAAAATCTTTAAAAAAAAAAATGATGTTTGTTTGTTTGGTTGGTTGGTTGTTTTTTGTTTGTTTGTTTGTTTGTTTGTTTTTTGGAACAAAACAATGCTGTTAGGAAACTAACCCTGAAAACCATCTCGATTTCACATGAGCAGGTGCCGTTGGCCTCAGTCAGGATCCTCACTGCCCGGAGAGGGTTGGATGCCACACCAGCCATGTGAAGGGTGAGGCCTCGCTCTTCAACGACTTCGCCAAAATTGGTGTAACACAGCGATAGATAAAAACTTTGTGAAAGGGAAGGAACATTTGAAAAAAAAAATTTTTAAAAATAGCGAGTGAAAAAAACAAGATCAGAGTTATTCCTCTACAAGATAATGTTCTTTGCAAGGTGGGGACTGGCAAACGCTCTGAGCTCAGAACGATATTATGAGTGTGTGTGGCTCGGCCAGAGTGGGGAGCAGGACCAGGGACCTCGTCCTCACTGTGCTGCTGTTCTTAAGGGATCCCCGGGTAGGAGTCCTCTGGGGAACTTTCTCGGCTGGTTAGCAGTGGCCACGAGGCACTGCCGTTTTAAGAACACCTTCTCCAATGTCTGCAGGACAGAAGGGAGGTACTAAACTCCGCACGAAGGAAGGCTGACCTAGAGCTTGCCTGTCGGCCCCCATCGCCCAGTCCAGAGGGTTGACCTCTGAAGCAGCAGGGGGCAGGAGGTGAACAGAAATGGGCCCAGACCCAGCTCTCCTCGCAGTGTGTGGCCGCCGGAGAGAAGGGAAGGAGAGTCCTCAGCTCTGCGGGTTTGGTTCCGGGGCCCACCCCACCCCAACTCACCTCCCCGTCCCCCATCCCATTTCAGGATCAGATCCGATGATCGGTTCGGGGGAGTTTTGATTTTGAGATTTCTCAGTGAACATACAAATCATGGGAAGTACGGACGCCATGAATAATAGGAGAAGAGTGACTGGGGAACACATTGCAAGAGAATGGGGATGGCCTATTGTATGCCAAGTGCCCAGAACCACCAGGGAGGCGCAGCGGGCTCTGTGACTCGGGAGAGAAGGACCAGTCCAAATGAAATAGCATGACTTCTGCGCTCTCAGCGACAGCAAGAGAGAGTCACAGACCGGGGATCTGTGGGACTTGAAGTTGCTAATATTCGCCCATTCGAGCTTACTCGAAGTGTTGTGTTTTAGGTATAGTGGGGAATGCTAGAGCTCGTCACCATTTTGCAGGCATCTCTTCTGATTGTACTTGCACATGGGAAGTTGGGGACCCCCCTGGGCCGTCCAAAGGAAAAAGTGAGTCTCGAGTTGAGAAAGGGTGGTGGTCTTACCCAGACAGTGAGGAGACTCATTCAGATTGCTTAAGGCCCGCAGGGAAACAGGTAAAAAGACCCCAAAAATAGATGAAATACCTTATTTTCTGTGATCAGTCTATTCTCTGCTGACTGCAGTGAAGGGAAGTGTCCCTGGGGAGCCCATGGAGAAACTCGCAATTTCCCCCTCTTGTCTCCAGGGGACCCTTTACTCTTCAACAGTTGGGAATGTAATTCATTTAAGAATATGAGCAACTTGTGGCACCAAACTGTGGCTCTAAGAAACTCAAAGGTGGTGAATGTCTGGTTTAATTTCCTACTATGCCCATGAAAAGCCAATCTTTGTACAGACACACAACATCAAAAAAATCTAACGTCTTGTGATGAAAAGCAAGCCAAGCTCCTCTTTAAAAATTTCATTAAGTCCATGAAATCCGTGTGTAACTGCTTGAAGGAGGGACCGGGGAATGGCACAGGGTTCACAGCAGGACAAGACTCCAAGTCATTTATTGTCACAGTTGTGTCGAGCTATGTGGAAGACAAATGTTCGGCGTCTTCTGTACTAAAAGACTAAGTTACCCTTAAGTTCTGCTCATTGAATATGTACAGAGTGCTCACTAATTTAAAAAAAAAATAAATGGATGGCATTTATGTAAGTCTCAATACCTAAAAAATGCTATTCGAGCAAAAGTTCCAGTTTAGTCAGTCTAAGACTAGCTCTTAGAAACAAGAATGATACTTGAGCGTCGCCCGGGGGATCGCGTGGTTCAGTGCCCAACTCTTGATTTCAGCTCAGGTCATGAGATGGAACCTCAAGTCTGCTTGAGAGTCTCTGTCCCTTTCCCTCTGCCCCTCCCCCTGCTCATGCTCGTTCTCTAAGTAAGTGAATAAATAAATAATGAACTCTTTAAAAAATAAAAATTTTTTTAAAAGATTTTATTTATTTATTTGACAGAGAGAGATCACAAGTAGGCTGAGAGGCAGGCAGAGAGAGAGAGAGGAGGAAGCAGGCTCCCTGCTGAGCAGAGAGCCCGATGCGGGACTCGATCCCAGGACCCTGAGATCATGACCTGAGCCGAAGGCAGTGGCTTAACCCACTGAGCCACCCAGGCGCCCCTAAAAAATAAAATAATTTAATAATACTTGAGTGCCTGCATTTACTTGCTGCTTAATGATTTAGAGCAGAAGGAAAACCCAAAAGTCATTTTTACATTTGAGAATGACTTAAGAGTGAGCTTCCTAGAGCACGGATGAAATAGTTCACGTTTGAAAGGTAAATTTTCTCTTGGAAGATAATTAGGTATAGATTTGCTTCTAATTCATCCTTCCTTAGTTTGGTAATGCTTTAGCTCATGCCCTGCTCGTTCAATATTGTAATAAAATTTACTGGGCATCTACTACATTCCAGATCCTAAACAGAGGCTATATTTGGCATCAGGGCTATTAAGGTGAGGGTGAAGCAGCACCTGCTTCATGGGAATCACTCTGTCACTCAGGGACAAGACAATAGTGACATGAAACTAATCACAGGGCAAATGGGGATGGAAACAGCTTGAAAACCTTGAGCATCCAGAGGAGACCATGGCTTCAAAGAGGAAAACCTGCTGATGAGCCTTGAACCTCGCTTCCGGGAGCAGGTCTAGGGTCTGCTGTGGGCATTCAGCGGGAAAGACACATATGAAGGTACCAAGGAAGACGAGCATGTTTGTGGCGACCGGTAGTTTAGGTGCGTTTCAGTGAGAAAATGGGACAGCACCTGTTATTATTTATAGATACATGAAGAAGACAGATGAGGCATATAGTATGAGAATCCAACATTGTATAAGTAAAAATTCCCTAAAAACTAAAACAGAGAAAAAAAATGCTTTACTCAGGGTGTATTATTGTATAAGATCATATGTTCTTGTTTGATACTTGATACCTGAAATCTTCTTCCATCTGTACATTTTATTTTATTTTATATTTTATTTTTTATTTTTTTTTCTATTTTCCTTCCACAAAAGAGAGTCCAGGACCAAAGTAGGGCCTAGAAACCTTTATGTGAGCTGTGTATCCACGGCCCCAAATCGTATTATGATGTGGGTAAAATGTGAAATTTATTCTTAACAGCAAACGTTTATTTCACTTGGTTTAGTGCAATTTCCGTAGAACTTTTTCTAAAGTGCAATATGTACATGTTAAGATGATGTAAATGGTAAATTTAATTAATTCAAGTTGATCTTCATTTGATCAAAATTTTGCATGTTTTTAATAGAAACAGACGAGTGTTCTAAAACTCCATGTTGTTTTTGGAGCAACCGTCTTGCATTTTGGGGGAATTAAAAGTCACACTTTGGCAAAAATAAAAACAGCCCCTAAACTCTTTAAATGTTTGCCTCCACATTTTTGAAAGAATTCCAAACATGGCAAAGGACATTCTCCCAAACAGAGGGAATGTGCTGGTATGTTTTCCATTAACATTATTGGGCTCTCATAACTAACAGCCTGCTTAATACCTTAGATGTGTTTTGTAAGATGTGTTTATTTATGACCCATACAATTATTTACCTCTTACAGTTTTTCCCATTTGGCAAAAGGTTTTATAAGGCTAGTAGCATGATCTGATCATAACCAGCTTTGATAGCAAATAACAAATTCCTTTTTAAACTCATTAGGATAGGGGAAAATATTTCCAAGGACTCAGTTTAACAGAAGCTATACCCACCACAAACAGCAATGGCCTGTATTATTCGAGGGTTTAATTATTGGCATCCAGAGTTTGAGATGCAAATTCTCCGTCTAGCCCAATACCAGGCACCACACCAATCCTGCTTCTATCTCATGGCTCTTCCATCCAGTCTGAATTCTGGGGCTCAGGCAGAGCAGGAGAGTCTGGGAGGGCTCCTCACAAATTAAACAAGGCACTATTTTTATTTGAGGAAGGGGTGATGGAAAAACCACCAGGGATCCAACTGCACACAGTTTTACAACCAACAAGGTCAAAGAAGAGAAAGGAAAGAAAGAAGACTGAAAATCAGCTGTCCAGGTGCCGGTGAAGCGTGTCTCACCTTCTTAGGTCGGGAATGTGCGTCTCCTCCTCTTCCCCATCTTCAAGGAGAAGGTAGGGCCTTACATACAATTCATGAATGTTTCCATTCTCAGGGTGAAGGGGAAGATGTTTGAGTAGGGAAGGATTTCTGGTCCCACAACTAGGTATATTAGACCGTCATTTCCCATTAACTCCCTCCTCCAAATAGAAAATTCCGAAATGGTGAACTGCAGATTGTATTTCTTTTCAATGGGAGCTCAACATTTGGGCTGGGGGAAAACAGCCACGGTTAGACACACGTGTAGAGAATTCTCAGCTCGTGCAATTCTAGCCACAGAACAATGGCACCATGCTTCCTTTAAAGGGCTTGATTGCTGCTCCAGATACCTTCTCGGGCTGAGGATGGTTTCCAATGAGTGATATCTCCTTTTTTATTTATACAAAGGCTCTGAAATCTCCATTGTTTTTTCTGCAGACTGTAAAATGGTTCAGCTAATAGCCAGCTTTTGTATAGAACTTACTGTTCTTAAGCACAGTACTTGTATTAGCTAATTTAACCTTACTATATTTAACCTATAAATAGTAGTAGCCCTTCTATAGATCAGAAAACCGACGCATAAAATAACATCACAATAAGTGACCTAACCAGGATTGGAGATAGTTTTAACAAATATTAATTTATAGAGTTTTCATTAGTCTAATACATACTTGAAGACGTTCTAAGTCGGGATGTCTGGGTGGCTCAGTTGATTAAGCAACTGCCTTCAGCTCAGGTCATGATCCCAGGGTCCTGGGATGGAGTCCCACATCGGGCTCCTTGCTTGGTGGGGAGCCTGCTTCTCTCTCTCCCTCTGCCTGCTTGTGCCCTCTCTCTGTCTCTGTCAAATAAATAAATAAAATCTTAAAAAAAAAAAAGTTCTAAGTCATTCGAGTTCTTCATTTACATCTATATAAGTAAATGTGTCATTATTTTAGTAAAATGTTGCTATTGGCCTATTGCCCGTTGTTGTATAGAATATACTTTTAATTATTTTTCTGACGATGATTTTTCTTTCACTAACCCATTCATATCTTACCGGGTGTTCTTGAGATCCTCTTTGGGATCCATTCTATTCTATTCTATACTATCCATTCTTCCCATTCTATCCATTCTATTTGGGATTCTGATTTGGGGACAAACTTTCTCTTTTTTAAAAAAATATTTTTTCTTTTAAATTTATTTGACACAGAGAGAGAGAGAGATCACAAGTAGGCAAAAGGCAGGCAAAGAGAGGGGAGGAAGAGAGCCTGATGCTGTGCTTGATCCCAGGACCTTGAGATCATGATCTGAGCTGAAGGCAGAGGCTTAACCCACTGAGCCACCCAGGCACCATACAAACTTCCTCTTATTAGGAAATTAGTACTTGATCTTGGGTCAAATTACATTATACTACAAATACTTATATTAGACATCAGTCATAAAGATTGCTATGTTTTAGTTAACAGGGCAGAGTTGGAGCACATTTTTGCTTTGCTGTTTTCCCCTCTGTTTCTGGAACTAATCTTCGCCACACTTTATGTTCTAGTAATTGAAATACACTAATCTGGTTGCATGTGAAACTCAGAGCCCTGACCAGCACGACTGAAGGGAGCACTTTGACCAAATCGGTAAATGTCCAATTTCCATTTGAATTGTGTCTGAATGGTGCTTCAAGGCATTAACTGCTTCATTTAGCATTTCTGTCTGTTCTTTCATCATATGGACCGAAATTGCCCACATTTTTTCCTTGTGTTATTTCTGAAACCTCAGCCTATAGGTTCACTTCTAGCCTTTAAAGAGCTAGAACAGAAAAAACAGTCTGCTGGGAAAAACAGGTTGACTTGGAATCAGCAGATTCGAGTGAGACAAGGGGAAAAGAAAGAGCACTGAGAAGTGGAGAGCCTCATGTGGCTTATTGTTGGTGGCCAAGGAGGACTGTGACTAGGTAACTGGAGCAGAGGACCTCACAAAAGCTTTTGGTCCCCCCTATGTCACAGAAAGAGACAAAAGCTGTACAATATCAGGGAAACATAAGATAAGGGAAAGTGAATATTATTATGATGTTATTCTGAACAGGACACCTATGATCACAGTCCTCCCCTGTCTGTGGGCTAACACACACACACACACACACACACACACACGTACACACACTTTTGCACTTTATAAGACTGAAATTAAGAATAGTACTTGATGGACCTCAAAATTAAATTGATTCAATAGAAAACAGAAAAATGGAATATTCTTATATGTCTATGATTTGGACTGAGATTCACAGCCTCCACATGCTATTTTAATATACTAGGTCTTTAGAGGTGATGAATGGGAGCAATTTAGCTATCATTTACCAGCGTTTGGATTATCTGAAGCAAGCCTTTAATTTTAGAGTAGTTGCATAACCTACCACTGATTCTGATCTCCCTAAAAGGTCTGAGGCAGTTTAGCATTAAAATAAATGGTATTTAGCAGTTAGGAGCACTACATATAATTCCATGATATATTCAAATATAAGTGTCAATGCATGTGAATTAATTGCTTCCCTTCTCATTAATCGTGTGTTGGTTATAGATTCTTGACTTTGATGACTCGAGTCCTATTGAGAAAATGTTTTTTCATTCTCTCAGGAGGCATCTCTGAGATGATAGCCGTGCTAATATGAGAAACAAACCGGTAGAGAAATGCTTTTCCTCTGGTCTCTATTATAGCCACTTCAGAATCAGTATTAAAACATAAAGCAACTCCAAAATAAAACAGATTAAGCAAAAAGTAAGACGTAGTAAAACTCCCAAAATAAAAGACAAAGGAAACAACAATGTCATTGAATGATCATCTCTTCAATCTTAAAAATCCCAACTCTCAAGGACCTGCAGAAAAGGGAAAAAGGGTCTGAGATCTTTCCTAAAGAAGAAGAAACCATTGCTGGAAGCCACACAGGGGTCCTGGCAACCAAATCTGTCTTAGCTCATTCTGCAAATATTTCCTGATCATCTTCTAGGTGCTTTACTCTATGCTAGATCTTGGAGATTTCAACATTGAAAGGCAGGATATCAAGCCAGAGGTCTTCAAACAATGATTAGCATCCTATAGGCACTTGATAAATAAATAATGTCAGTCTATTTAGCAACACCACGTGTTTGAGTAGAATAAGTATGTACAACATATTCAACTAGTGTAAGTGTAGCCTGTGACAGTGTCTGTAGCAAAACCGATGCTGAATGTGAAAGGAGAGCAGAAAGGGAGCCTAACTGTAACTGACTCAGACTGGGTTAGGGTAGTTTGCTTAGTTTCGAGAAGAGAAGCTCTAAAAATAAGAAATTCCCAAGTGAATATTCCAAGAACCGAAAGGGAGAGAGAAAGTGTAGTGGTTACTGGGAACCACAGAGAACAGAGTTTGCTGGATGACCGAGGCGCAGGCGTGGGGTTTCCTGAGGATGCCTGGTTTCCGGGCCCGGGTCTGCGTGCTGAGAGAGCCTCCGAGGATGCACAGGTGTTCTTTTTGTTTTGTTTTGTTTTTTTGTTTTTTGGGTTTTTTTTGACCGTGTTTCAGTAAAACTTTATTTTTAAAAAACAGATGTGGGGCCAGGCAGGTTTGGCCTATAGGCTATAATTTGCTGATACATGATCTATAGTCATAGAGTAAAACTGAGTATAATTTCATTAAATTAGTAGTGTTCTTAACGGGAATTGGGAAGTTCTGATGCCGTAGCATCAATAATGGCAAACAGCAGAACCCAGCCTCCCTTGTACCTTCTGAGAAAAGAGGGAAGTGACAGCCGTAACAAGGACACGGGGTCTGTGGAAAGAAGTTGGTGAGAAAGCAAGCACATCGGGGCATCGCTTGTGCCCTTTCTCCATCTAACAAGACAGACAATCCCTTACAGAAGATGATGCCTAAGGCTCAGATGCCTTGGATGGGAACTCAGGCAGCCTCTAATGGGCTCCAGGGGAGGAAAGAGGGTGACCAGAAGTTCCTCTCCTTCCTTTGCTTTCTGTTGGTTTTAGTATGACTAGCGTAATGTAAGCTGTCAAAATGTAAAAGAAACAGACCTTTAGACCTCACACCGTTATGTGGCTACATTTACAGGAAATGGCAATATCCCAAGCTTTAAAAGGTATTTTCTGGGCCTACCTAGGCATTCAGGGAAGAAGCACTTAACAACAAGCTGAAAATAGCAAAATTATTCTGTTGGTAAATTCCCCAAGTAATCAACTACAACACAAGAACAGAAGCTTCCTTTTAGTCTTAATGTTGAGCTGCTGTCTTTAAAAGTAAAGTCAAATGAATGTGTTACCTATAGTCTGATGGTTTTTGCCTCCAACAGCTATGGAATTAATTAGACTGTGTTGTCTAATCTCCCTTTGAGAGGTATGACTCTGGCAACTATGATTCATGGAAAAAGTGAATATTCTTTATGTACACATTATAAAAATAATAATTTTAAGGTTAAGGCTATTTGTTAACTGCTTGGGCTGCCCTTGTATTTTTTTTTATTTTTCAAGTTTCCCCTTTAGCTTGATTTTATCATTTGAATTTGTAATCTGATTAGCACTTAGCACAAATTTTGGGAAAATAAAGTAAAACTATTCTTGCTAACACTCTACAGCTGTTCAAGGGGAAAGAAAAAAAAAAAAGATACTGCTCTCGTTACTATTTAAAGGAAATTCCTCTATGCAAGAGTTTCCAATTAGGCTATAGGCCACCTTTTAGATGCTGGGGGAGAGGCGTGATTACATCTGCTTCCAAAACAGTGTGGAAATTCTCACAATCCCTTTATTTAAAAAATCTGGCAATCGGAGAGGAAAGAGCTATGAATTAGGAAAGCGAAGTAATACCCTTTAAGATCTAGACTATTTTGATCCATCAGAGTAGAGAGATCCAGGGCAGGTGAGTAATTGAACTCATTAAAATAGGTGTCTAATAACACATTTTTCTGTCATCTGTTAGGAAATACTGTCTGCTTTATTATTTTCCTCCATATAGGAAAGCTTGTTTGCATATGTACCGTCGAGGTTATTTACAAAGCTATAAATTCAGTTCAGGCTTTCTTAAGCACTGTGGTTTCTAAAAAGTCCCAATTATAAAATTTAAAGTACCCCTCATAAAGATTAAACAAAATCTTACTGAATTCGGACAAAATACCTCTGCAAGCTATATGCTGCAGTACTTCGTGGGATTCCTGGTAAACAGCCCGAAAACATAGTTAAACGTGTTCCAGTGTTCAATTTCTCGCTCCTCTTTTTATTTCTCTTCCATTTTTCTCTTTCCTCTGATTTTCCTAATGAGAAAATACAGGAAAAAATAAATCGGGATAGGGATGAATAAGCTGGATTTTAAAATAATGAGGTAGAGAAAAAATTAAAGCCATTAGTGTTTGAAGTAATAAGGCAAAAGAGACTATTAAAACTCAAGAATGTGTATGTCTATATATTTCAGGTAAATCTGAGAGTGGTAATATGGATGTATGCATTTTTACTTGGCACATAGCATATGAATATGTATGTATCTGTATATATTTTTCTGCTTGATGTAGACCCCAAGAACATAAAGTTCTCTGCTGTGGACCCCTAGAAATTCTAAGAATCACGAACCCACATTATAATTTAAATTTTCCAGTCGAGTAGAATACCTGGCGTGATTAAGAACACATTGTTAGGGCGACTGGGTGACTCAGTAGGTGGAGCGTCTGCCTTAGACTCAGGGCATGTTCCTAGGGTCCTAGGATCCAGTCCTGCATCGGGTTCCCTGTTCGGCAGTGGCGGGGGAAGGGGGCGGGAGTTTCCTTCTTCTTCTGTCTCTTCCCATCATTCCTGCTCTCTTTCTCTCTCAAATAAATAAATAAAATCTTTTTTTTTTTTTTTAAGATTTTATTTATTTATTTGACAGAGATCACAAGTAGGCAGAGAGGCAGAGAGAGAGGGAAGCATGCTCCCTGCTGAGCAGAGAGCCCTATGTGGGGCTCAATCCCAGGACCCTGAGATCATGACCTGAGCCAAAGGCAGAAGCTTTAACCCACTGAGTCACCCAGGTGCCCCTAAGAATGCCTTCTTAACGTAGATGTACAGTCATTGTTGACACAGTGACGGGAAAAATTAACAGCAATGAGCAAAGCTTATTTTCTTCTTATGCCTCATAGTAACATCTTTTAACTTTCCTTTTCTCCAGCAGCTACACTTTACAGCTTTCTCTCAGGTTATTGTCCCCTGAACTTACCGACTGCCACTTTAATTGATTTCAGGGTTTGGTATTCATTCCCGTAACGTGGAACCTAAGAACATGACCGTCGGTGAGCTGACTGTGGACCCGCCTGAAGCCCCCTTCTTTCTGCCCATGACCTCTGCCTCCAGTGTTACACACGTGCATTTTGGGGAAAACAACACGTGTGACATCACGATGTGGTCTTCTTTTTATGGGGATGTTTCTTCCCTGTTCTTTCTTTTGTCCTCTTGATTTTAGATTGCTGCTACATGATGCGACTAATGACACAGAAGCGCCCTCTTTATTTAAAAAGTATCACGTGGTTATGTACATGATCCGTGGTAGGGAACTAAGTGGCTCTTTCTAGAATTGATCTGAGCGGCCCTCGGAGAGAGATCAGCCAGCACTCTAGAATGAGCTGCCATAAATACCCTTGTTTATACTGCCCATGCCGGTCCAGTTAAGTGTTTTATTAATAGTTTATGTGACTCTTTTCCTCTTGGTCTTAGTGTTTTCATACAATGAAAACTGATAACACCATTTTAGTTGTGCACTTGGTTTGCTAATTATTAAAATTGTATTGTGTTTCCTTCAGATTCAGTTCCTTTATGATAATATTGTTATGGCCATCTTTCAGCGAGGTCAGATTACTCGCCCACTGTGTTATCCTTCCCCCTGTCTTTTCTCTCTCTCTCTCTCTTTTTTTTTTTTTTTTGATAAAGATTTTATTTATTTATTTGACAGAGACCACAAGTAGGTAGAGAGGCAGGCAGAGAGAGAGGAAAAAGCCAAGTAGAGACCCCGCCAAGCAGAGACCCCGACGTGCGGCTCGATCCCAGGACTCTGGGATCACGACCCCAGCTGAAGGCAGAAGCTTTAACCCACTGAGCCACCCAGGCGCCCCCCCTCTCTTTTTTAAAGATGTTACTTATTTATTTGTCAGAAAAGACGGGTGTGGGGAACACACAAGCAGGAGAGAGGCAGAGGGCAGAGGGAGAAGCAGGCTCCCCGCTGATCAGGGAGCCAGACTCAGGACTCGATTCCAGGACCCTATGATCATGACATGAGCCTAAAGCAGACACTTCACTAACTGAGACACTCGCTTCTCTTTTTTAAAGGTGGTGCACTCCTGTTCTTTGATCATGTGTCCTTTAGTATACCATAGTTTTCCATGGCACTTATTCCTTCTTTCTGAAGACTCTACCTTTTAAGAGCAATTTTAAGTTTCCAACAAAATTGTGGACTCCTCCAAAAATGTGGACTCCTCCATTATCAGAATTATTCACCAAGGTGGAACATCTTTTACTCAGAGGAACCTACACTGATGCTTCACAGCTACGCAAAGCTGAGAGCTCACCTTGGGAAGCAGACTCAGTGTTGTACCTTCTGTGGGTTTGGGTATCCCTCATGGTAATATGTATCGCTCAGAGTCCTGTCACTGCCCTAAAACTCTCGGTTTTGCCTAGCCATTGCTCCCTACTCTCCTGAAACCACTGGTCTTAATTGTCTTCCTCGTTTTGCCTTTTCCAGAGTCTCTGGTCATTATATAATACACAAAGTGACAGAAAGAGTCTTTATTTTTCATTTTGAGAAATTAATGAGATTTTTAAGTTTAATTCCTAGATAAGTACGTTCTATTCCATTTATACAATTTCCTAAGAAGTTTATCAAGGTACTGATTTGGTATAGATTTTATGCTAAATGTTTTGATATTTGTTTAGTATAAGCAGGAACTCAGACTTTTTTTTCTTTTTTTTTTTTTAAGATTTTATTTATTTATTTATCAGACGGAAATCACAAGTAGGCAGAGAGAGAGAGAGAGAGAGAGAGGAGGAAGCAGGCTCCCCGCCGAGCAGAAAGCCCGATGTGGGACTCGATCCCAGGACTCTGAGATCATGACCTGAGCTGAAGGCAGAGGCTTAGCCCACTGAGCCACCCAGGCGCCCCAGGAGCTCAGACATTCTTAAACCGCTTTTTGTTGCTGCCATTGTTAAGTCAAAAGACCAGCCACAGCTAAATAGCTTCGGTCTAAACTGATAAGCCCCGTCAGGTGATATTGAAGGCTCTGTTCTTAGAATATTGAAGTTTTAAAATCCTTAAGAGCAGGATTAAACACTCCAGGTCTTGTGTTCTTAAAGGGTGGGGGCTGGGCCAGGGCAGGGAGAAGTGCTCTCGGGAAGAGGAAGGTGCGTGGCCAGGACAGGTAGCGTAGCTGACCTGCAAACCTCTGCATTTTCTTGATGCTACGGAGGCACTGGGGAAACTCTTCACAGACTTCCTCACCAACCAAGACCGGACGACTGCTTCCTAAAGGATTTTCATTTTCGAAAAGTATTTGGTTTGTTAATTTTTAAACTGCAAGCTTCGTACATTTTGATAACCTCTAAAACTGGATTGTTAAATCCAGTCTTGGATAAAGTTACTCCTGTATTAACAAGCACTCACTTTTAGATGGAGGCGGCTTTGGAAGGTTCCTACCTACTAAGACTCTTCTCCATCACCTTATTCAGGTAACAATTACTCCTGATTTGAAGCTCAGCTTCTGAGCTGATTGTACTTCAGAACTGCTAATTCTGTTTAATTTAAACTAGCAGGCATATAGTTCAATGAATTTGGAATTAAAAATATGATTCTGATTTTGCTCTATTTTCCAAGCTTTTCAAGTGTGAAATTTCCAGCGTTTACTAATTTTTATCTAACGAAATACAGGGTGCAAAACTGAAACAAAATATCATTTTCTACAGAGTTAAAATCTTGACACATTCTTTCTTTCACCTATCTTTCCGGAGCATGATAAATGCTCCCCAAATGTGAGAGACAACATGTAAGAATATTCCATTGCCTTAACCACAGCTGATATTTTGAAATAATTCTTGACATTATCTGCCCATTGTACCTTTTCCGCCCTTCAGAACCTCCCCAGACTCTCCCCCTGTGATAATTCTCACACTGTTTCCCTTAGCAGTGTCTGTCTCCGTTTTAAATATTTTTGGCAAGCCTTTAAATCTTTCCTTCTTTGGTTTTGGTTGTATGAGATGGAAAAGATTTTGATTTCCACACGTCTGTAGTCACTAATGATAACTGTTTGCTATCGACTGGCTTCACATTCTCAGAGGCGTTTCAAATGTAAATAATCAAAAGAGTAAAAGAGGAGCAATAGAATATTTTGTGTCAAAATGTTATGGCTAAGCGATCTAAAAACTGCTCCAAGTATTTGTCATAAATGTAAAAGGGAGAAAAGAATCACTCCAAACTGAAAGCAGAAGCTGTCTTCCATACTTGGCCATCACGGCGAGACCCATTTGGTGCTCCCTCCGACATGTGTGCTCGGGAAGATCATATGCCAGGCAGATGGACGTCACCCTCGCTTGATGTTTAATGGACCCTGGCCCACATGTAATGTATTAGTGTACTCACCTGTACCAATTTTACATGCACAAACATGTGTAGAGCTAAACTGTAAAGAAAGACCACTACAGAGTTACAACTTTGTTAATAAATGACACATTTGCTCGCGGTTCAGAGATTTGCATAGAGATGACAGGAGGAACTGTGTTTGAGATGCACGTAAAAACTAATTAATCTGGAAGCATCAAGTATGGCCACGTTGGTGGTCTTAAACATTTAAGGATAGGTGCTATCTTGTAATTTTAGTTTTAAAACAGATAAAATCTGACCCAAGTATCATGTTTAAGTACACTATTTGGAAAGCCTATAAAACATTCTTATAACCACTACCTACACTATGGTCTTTTCAGTAATTTAAAAATGCTTACTGATGCCAATTTAGTTTTATTTATGTGAAAAAGGGAAACTATATAAAAAAAATGCATGCAGTGATGGGGGACGAAACACTATTAAGGGCACAGCTAGATTGGATATGCCAAATCAAATTATGTCTTTTTTTTTTTCTTTTTACAAACCATCATACCAAAAATGTCTTTTTTCCCTTAAATCAAATTATGTCTTTTTTTTTCTTTTTGCAAACCATCATACCAAAAAGGTCTTTTTTCCCTTAAAATCAGCAAGATTCTGCTACCATGAGACAGCTCCCAGAGGTTCATTGCTATTTTTAATAAGTGAAGGAATATTGTGGACGCAGTGTGTGTGCTCGTTGCAAACCATTTTTGCTGGACTCAGTCTGAACATATAGAAGAATGACATGCAGCAGACCGGGAGACATCTGAAGTGTGTATCAGCCAGGCACTGATTGCTGGTACTTGCCAAGTATTTAAATTAAATTCGGATATCTATCTCCACGTGTGTTTAGCACATACATAGTTTCCTTAGGCCACAAACGTCTCCTTGCTGAGAAGTAAAAACAGTCTCCTTTGTTTCCAGATAAGATACAATGTGTTTTCTTTAGCCATTTCCACTTTATTATTAGGCTCTAAAATGTAAAGGGGCTGGATAGTAATCTAAAACAAAAAGTGGGACCAAGAGATCGGTCTTTAGTGCACAGGGTGATTCTATAGTTGCATAATTATACTAAAGTTCTAAGCCTGCTTATTTTCCATCATTGTACAGATAACATTTCAAGTTTAATTCCCACTGGTGTTTTGCACCTTTGTAAATACTTTTTTTTTTCTTTTTCTTTTTACTGTCTTCTTTCCTTTTTTTTTTTTTTTTTGTAAATACAAGGAGAGTCAGCTATGCTTGCTTCTTCTTGTTCTCAAGCAACTTAATTTTCACAAGGGCCCAGAGAGGCATTTGGAGCTCTTGAAGCAAACTAGGGAGTGAAGAAACAGGAATGTGGTTGTTAGAGGTAGCAGCCACAGCCTCTTCTGAAGCTGACGTGGCAGAAAGAGAGGTATTTCAGAGGTAGCTACTCCAAACTGCTTTGTGATTATTGAAACCACTAAGCGTTGCATCATCCATGAGAAAGAAGTGGCAAGGAGTGTACAGCTGTATACCTGCTGACACTTAACACTCAAATGATCTTTATTTTTTTTAAAAGAATCTATTTATTTATTTGACAGAGAGAGAGAGAGGAAGAGAGCACAAGCAGGGGGAGAAGCAGAGTCATAGGAAGAAGCAGACTCCCCAGGAGCAGGGAACCCAATGCAGAACTGGATCCCAGGACCCTAAGATCATGACCTGGGCTGAAGGCAGATGCTTAAACTATTGAGCTACCCAGACACCCCTCAAATGATTAAAAAAAAAAAAAATAGGGACCTAATAACAATGTCCATAATGGGATGTTTAATGACTATTTTATTTACATTTTAGGTAAGTTTCCTTTTTGCAAGCAATTCAGATAAGGTCCATTTTGGCCACATGATACTGAATATATTAGAGTGCAAGTCGAAAACTACTGATTGAAGTAGAAAACCATGAATTTAAAAAATGGTGACATAGTCCCTATCTTACACATCTTGTATTCAACTGTATATGCTAGTATATGTTTTCCTATCCTCTTTCTTTCTTTTCTTTTCTTCCCCCCTTCATTTTATTATTATTTTCCAGAGCAAAGGATTTCCACTTAACAATGTGAATGACCAGTGCACCTGTTCCTTTAAACAGACACATTTAGAGGTAATATTCCTTCAAAAGCACCTCATGACTTCATTGGCATCTTGATTTTCATCCATTGCTTAAGACTGATATCCTATTTCTAAAGTGTTCTCTATCATATTATCTCATATCAATAATATGCAGTTAACTTTACCACCAGGAATAAAATATATATAAAACATCCACTTTGTGTCAATTTTAGGGTAAAGCCCAGGTAGATTAAAAAAAAAAAAAAAAGATAAATGAAATATGGTATTAGCCTATGGTTTCTGACTCTCTAAAAGGTTAACTGATTTTGACCAGCGGTCAAAGAGAGGCAAATTTTTGAGTCACCACAACTTCATGGCAATGCTGGATATATTGTCAGTGTGACACAATCCCAAGAAAACCCAGTCCTAACTTGGAAACAGAAGAATTGAGTTCGAAATAGTCTAGGTTCTGGAGTCTCCATTTGCATCACAAGATTGATAGGCATGCGACCCAGGGGTTCCCAGTGGGAGGCAACTGGGGAACATATACCATCCTGTTGGTACAGACTAGGGATGCTGGTCAGTGTTCTGCCATGCACAAGACAGTCCGCCACAGCAAAAAATTACCTGGTCCCAAATGTGAACAATGCAGCTTACTTCACATGTGATTCCATAAGCAGTCTATGATGTAATTTTTATTAATCAATACCCAAGACACCTACTGAATGACAAAAAAACTCTTCAGATTTGCTCCAAAAACTCAATTAGCCAGAATGGCTGAGTGGGGTTGTGGGTGTCAATAAAAACAATGTATTAAACCTTTTGTCCACTTACCTAGAGATCATTCAGCAATTCACCATAAAAATGACTGAAGGTTTTGGAGGGGATGGGGAAGGGGGATGGGGGTTTGGGTGAGCCTAGTGGTGGGTATTAAGGAGGGCACAGAGCACTTGTGTGTGCATAAACACTGAATCTTGGATCACTGAAAAAAAATTAATTAATTAAATTTAAAAAACAAAAACAGACTTTAGTAACTAATAAATGAATCCAGAATGTTAAATTCCTAAGAAACAAAAAGATTTAATTTCCCTCAGGTAAAATAAATAAATAAATGATAATGAGGGGGAAAAAACAAAAACAAAAAATGTTGCGAAATGCTGAACCAGTTTAATCGGCGATGCTATAAAATCATTTTTTTGACGAGTTACTTCATAATGGTAGAAACATGAGCTTTTTTTTCCACTGGGAACGTGGCCCCTTGGCTTTGCCTTTCTGAGCCTCTAGTTCTCTATAAATAGGACAGTCTTGCAGAGCACCTGTGACTGGTGAAATCGAGATGATGCACATCAGGAAAGATGCTAAGGGGCTAAGAAGAGAGAGCATTATTTTGCTGGTGCAACAAATGTCAGACTTTTTATCCATATTACATTACCACTCACTTGCCATCCTGTATATGGGATTTGATATGAATAGCAGGGAAAGGAAGTGTCTAGATTAGACCTCCCTGAGTCCAATTTCATTGTTTTTTAGCTTTTAGAAGTTAGGAAGTTTTCTTAATCTCTCTTTCTCAAATCTCTCAAATCTCAAGTTTCTCATCTAAAACTAACTTACTACATTTTAATTCATGCACCCAATGTTCAGAATGTGTTGGCATTCTGTGTATAGAAGGAAGAAAAGCCATTCATATTTTGTACTCTTACCCAAGCATACAATGCTGGAAAAAAATAAAATATACATGGGGATGGGTCAGGGGATGATGGGAAAGAATACTGGGAAATTAGAACAGAATCTTCTCTGTTCCCAGCCTGCTTCGGTCTTGGAAAAAATATGTCTAATGAAAATAAATCCATTCTTCTTTGATTGAGATAGTTAATTATCATTGGTCCATATTGATGATATTTTATTACCATGATCTCATTACCAAAGGGTGGCTCCAATTAGGGACTTACTTATATTACATCCCTACATAAATTGACTAGGACATTGCTTACCAACATGCGTGTCTAAGTTCATTAAACCAAAAGAAAAATTATTGCCAGAATGATAGTCAAGTCAACAACGTAAATTCTAAGTTCCCTACAATGATTTCTAGCATGTCCATTGTCACCCATGTCCAAGAAATGCATAGTTTTGAGGTTTCTTTTTTTCCAAGTCCAGTTTAGAACCTCCTTTAGAATTTGTTTCTGAATTATGCTCTTTCCCACTACATCTGATTTATCTGTCATTAGGGAAAGTTAAACTACGTTTTTTTTTTTTTTTTTCTGTTTGGGATACCTGGGTGGCTCAGTCTGGTAAGCATCTGACTCTTGGTTTCAACTAAGGTCATGATCTCAGGAACTTGGGGCTTGGTACTCAGTGGGGACTCGGCTTCTCTCTCTCTCCCTCTCCTCCTACCCCCATTTGCTCTCTCTCTAAAATAAATAAATAATATCTTTAAAATTTTTTTTACTGTTTTAATTTTATCAAAACAGATGCGACTGTTGTCGCCTGTTTATGTTAACTAAAATGAAGATTTCGTATTTTTATAAACAAGTCCATCACTATGAGAATTAATGGTAATACTTAGACATCAGTAAAAAACAATAGCTGTGGGATGCCTGGGTGGCTCAGTGGGTTAAGTCGCTGCCTTCGGCTCAGGTCATGATCTCAGGGTCCTGGGATCGAGTCCCGCATCGGGCTCTCTGCTCAGCAGGGAGCCTGCTTCCCTCTCTCTCTCTCTCTCTGCCTGCCTCTCCGTCTACTTGTAATTTCTCTCTGTCAAATAAATAAATAAAATCTTTAAAAAAAAAATAGCTGTAAATAACTATTTTCCTTATCTCAAATTATCAAAGTTTTTGATAAATGCTGCTGATTGAATTTCATATACTACCAAAACCGAGTCATGGGAATTTCCCCTCCAAAGGCGATGCTTCTCATGACATTGCATCTCCTCCATCGTGTGCCCCTCGTGAGTACCTCCAGCGCTTGTTTTGGCTACCATTTATGGCATATATCAGAACTGCTCAGACTTGATAAATGAAGCTGGTACCATATGAAGAATGTAACTCGCTCTCCTCCAGGACTGTTTGGTGAGTTGCTTCATGTTATTTTTAATGGACTTAAAAAAAAAAAATAAATGTGTTGCTTCATTTTTAAGACCATACTGCGCTCTTAACAAGCACTGTACAATTTTGTAAAATAGTTTAGTTGAGCTGACAAGTCATATACAGTGAGTGTAGTTTCCATGTGTGACTTAAAATAACCATAAAGACAAGTCAACCCTGGGAAATGGGGTCGATAACAAAGGAACCCATATAAAGCCCACAGTCGCAGTGTTTGCTGCTACCAGCAGGAGAAGTAATGTAGTCTTGTTGGTATTAGGATGGAACAATGCTTTAAAGTGAGTGTCTGTCTTCTTCCTAGGTAGAATAATCCATAACTCAGCTCTCCAGGGGCGGCTTCTGTATTACAGCATATTTCTGTATTCAGCAGTAATAAAAGATGTCATTCGAATGACCCGAGGTCTACAATTTCATGCTATGGAAGGAAAAAGTTATCTGCTTCCCTCCACAAGGACCTTCTTCATGGCTAATTAGGGAGCCCTGTCTTTCCATCACAGTTAGCTGCCTGATCGGACCTCACAGTAACATTGTCAGAACTTGAATAACATGGATTATTAGGGTAAAAGAAAACTTTAAAGTTGATCCTTTTATTCTGCCACCCCCCCCCAATAATCTTGGAAATGGTTTGTGTAAATGCTCATTTGTAAGTCCTGGTCCCTAGAGCCTATCCTGATTTTACTTGTATGCTCTGTGTTTATTTACTGTAAAGTAGGAAGCTCAATTTGCTGATGTTTTCAATATAAATCCCATTATTCATGGATCTATTTAGACTTTTTAAATTCATGCACAGTAAATCTTATTTTTTGTCTTTTAAATTAATCAAGATTGGAGTTTTAAATTATTTTCCTTTCAGTTCAAAATATACCTTAGTTTTTCCCCAAATGCATTTCTTAAAATTCAGAATATATATATATATATATATATATATATAGAGAGAGAGAGAGAGAGAAAGATTGAGAGAGAGAGATTTATTTATTTGTCACAGAGAGAGAGAGAGAGAAAGCAGGAAGAGCGGCAGGTTGAAGGAAAAGCAAGCTCCCCACTGAACAAGGAGCCTGATGCAGGACTTGATTTTGGGACCCTGGGATCTTGACCTGAGCTGAAGGTAGAGGCTTAACAGACTGAGCCACCCAGGCATCCCAAATTTTGAATATATTTAAAAGACAGTTCGTTTGTTTGTTTTCCCTCCGTCCTGATGATACACAGCTTATCATTCTAAATGCATGCGAAGTAACATGGTTTTTAGAAAAGTGAATATTTTTAATATGGCCATCAAAAAAGTTTTTAAAAACTGAATGAGGGGCACCTGGGTGGCTCAGTCAGTTAAGCATCTGCCCTCAGGTCATGTCGTCATCTCAGGGTCCTGGGGTCAAGTCCAGGTGGGCCTCCATGCTTAGCAGTTAATCTGCTTTTCTGGTTCCCTCTGCCTCTCCTCCAACTCATGCTCTCCTTCTCTCTCTCTCTCTCTCAAATAAATAAAAAATTTAAAAGAATAAAATAAAATAAAAACCAAATGAATGACAAATACTACTGTAACCAATCCAGTGGTTCAGGGAACATTCTGAAGAGATTTCCATCACAATAAAACTGAGTTTACAATTTTCAGGAACAGCTCTGAGCGGTGTGAATTGGTCAAAACTCTTCTTGAGCGTAGTTTATAAAGTTTCATCTTCTCCAACTTCTCATAATAACAGCTTACTGCCTGCTGTGAAAGTCAGCTTTTTCATCAAGGATAATCTTAACATTTTTATTATTATAATTCATATTCTAATACTTGGTAAATAAATTTAAATTGAACCTCCTAGGCACAGACAAATTTACAGGATTCCCTTGAACAATGGCTGGCGAGATCCAAGACTGAAGAACATGGTGTATATTTTTCTACCAAATCCATCCAATCCTAGTGTCTCATCAATGTGAGCATTAAGAATAATATTTATATTATCCGGGTTTTTCTTTAGAGGTGATATAGTAAAACATGCCAATTCCTTTGTTTATTGGCAATATTCTTAAAATAAGTGTTCTAAGATATTTGAGACCTGGAATCTGAGGTATTACATCATATCCTAGTCATCTAATATGAATTATGAGTTTAGTACGTCTATTCATTCAAAATATATTGTCCCACTAATTCTGCAAATGTTCATTGACTATTGACAGTCAAACATTGATCTAATTTACGGGGTCGCAGCTATGAATTAGAAAAAGCTCCCTGGCCTCATACAGCTTACATACAAGTCGATGAAAAAGAAACACATCAATAAAGTAGTAGCTTGTGACCAGCTATAAAGCAAAATGCCCAAAAGTGAAAAACAGAGATTCACTGTCCTGGATATGCTCGGTGCTTATTTATTCCACAGCCAGAGTACAGGGGATGGGTAATTTCTGAGGAGTAGGCAAACGCAGTAATATTGTCTTAGAAAAAAAACATTGTCAAGATGAGATTAGGGCAGGATTATCTGTTTACCAGTCTGGTTTAAGGCATGAAGTATGGACTGAGGGTTTCTTTCTTTCTTTCTTTCAAGATTTTATTTATTTATTTGAGGGGACATGGTGGGGGGGGCGTGCACAAGCGAAGGGAGGGACAGAGGGAGAGGAAGAACCAGATTTCCTGCTGAGCAGGAAGCCCAGCGCAGGGCCGGAGCCAAGGCAGAGGCTTTACCACATAAGCCACGCAGGTGTTCAGGAGTATTTCTTTCATTTATTCATAAAAAATGACAAGAAAAAAAAAAAAAAAAGGACCAGATTTGGGTATCCTTTACACTAAAGTTGCTTGAAATTTCAAAGAAGAATGCCAACAGAGAGAAGTGATAGTCACCAAGCCTTTGTGAAAGGAAAAGACTGTCAGACAGCAATGTCACTGTCTCACGCAGATGGACAGAGTCCGGTTGGAAGGAGCACCCCTGAATGGGAATAATACAGGGCCGCCAGCCCTCCTCCTACACGGCCCCCTTCCTTTGCATTTCCATCATAAAGGGGCAGTTGAAAGCTATTTGCATACTTTCTAGTCCTTGAAAAGACATATTGTTTCCTTTTCTTCCCTTATTTTGATAAAATAATCTCATATGCAGAAGGGACTGTGATTGGCAAGCTCAGCTCATCTTGGTTTTGGTCTAGAGAGCAGGATAAAGTGCAATCCAATTTTGAGACCTATCTACAATTTTGCTTAATATTCCCGTTGCGAGAAGTCAGGAGATTTAGGAGAGAACTATAATTGCCCCATATTTAAGATATTATTGAGAATGCAATGGACTGATTTAAACTGCACTTTGAGATTCAGCCTACTCATTCTGGAGAAAAATAATACTTTTTTCAAGTTCATTTGCAAAGTTCCAATGAATTCTTTTTCTAGGTTTTATTTAAGTTTAAAAAAAGTTAATAAAAAGGGGGTTTGCGGTATAAGAGGTTATCAGTGCTGTTTGCCATTATTCCTTTTAGCTTTAAATGCACTTTCCAGCATATTTACTAGTACAGTTTATAATGAACCTGGTAAAAAGAGAATTAAGGACCCGACTATTATTGCAGTGGGAAGATTTGGCAAAATTTAATGGAGCAGGCTAAGAATTAACTATCCACTTCTGAGGGTCCGTTGTTTGTCTCTGACCTAGCCTGGAGGCATCTTGTATCATTCACATGAAATCCATTTTGCATTTTCAGAGTCAAATGATGCCAAAACAGCCCAAGCTGACTAAAGGGTAACAGATTCTGAGTAAGTACCACCTTTTCTCTCTCTAAGTCAGAAAAATGTCTGTAACAGATATTTTTGTTCTCGTTCTATCTTTTTTAACTAATAAGGGTTTTTTTTTTTCCTAAAACATTTATTGGCTGTTTGTCAGCATGTTTGATAGAATGGCTGCAATTTCTATTTCTTGAGTTTTTCCTTAAGAGTGAACAAAATCGTGACTTTTCACGTCTTCTGTGGTTCCATCCAGCTCCATTAGGTTCTTTGCGTCTTATCAATTTGTGTGTGTGTGTGCATTGCTGCTATTATTTTATTATTTATGATTATTATTGGCTTTTTGAATGCACATTTTAATTAATGACATTTTAATTGTTCGGCCCATTATTTCTTTCAGTTACCAAACTTCCCTTGCAACATGTATTAGAAAGGAGGCCTGGGCTGTGCTCAAAGGGTTGACACAGTTGAGACTTCACCTATGAGGGAGCATTAACTCCAAGTTTCCGATAGCTTTTTCCAGCTGATAACAATTAAGAGCCTCCTGAAGGACGAGGTGTATTTTGATTATAACAAAAAGGAGGAGAAAATGCTGCCAGAGTCATAGTAACATTGTACGGAGGGGGAAAGGGAAAGAAAAAGGAAAAAGAAAAAAAAGAAGAAAAAAGAGAAAAAAAAAGGGAAGAAAATCTTGCCTCTCTGATAAACCCCAAGGGAAGTGAAATGAGATAAAAAAACACTAAGATATGTGTGTGACAAGCCATATAGCAAGTCGCTAATTGTATTCTTTGTCACTTGATAGGATAAAAATGTAGACTCTTAATAGAAATTAAAAAGCCATTTTTCTTAAGGTTGCTCTGGGCCAGGCCTGGTGGATAAAACCACACTGCCAAAGACCTTGGCCTGGAGCCATTATTTGTGTAGCTACTTCTTGTTCAGAAATCAGAAAGTCATTTAAGCCTGGGGTAGACAGCTGGGTGAAGTGTTATCAAGTGAGTGATGTCTGCAGATTAGTAAGACAGAAAATATGCAGCTGGCAGTGTGATCTGAAATGCAACAATTTTTGGAAATGCTTGGGAGCTGAAAGAATGGATGAAGAGAAAGGGGAAAACAAGGAAACAAAATTTGACACTCAGAATAAGAACCTGATATCTATGTGAAATAATGTTACAGTGTGCGTGCATATATACATGTGTAGATATACATATATGAGTGTAATTCTTTTAGAGTAGATCGTACTACTTATACTTTGGGTTTCTACCATTTATTTTTAAATATATGTTTTGACATTAATTCCCGTGGGGAAATGTGATGTGAAACTAACCTCGCAAAGTCTTCTAGGCTAGATTTTGTAGGGAAGTAAAGATTATACTTGGCAAAGGAGGGCCTTACCTCTAGCATAACCATTTCCAAATGACACTCATCATATGATTGTGTAATAAGGCCCATAGGACAAATCTGAGTTGACAGTCTCTGCTTGAAGATCATGTTGTGCATGTGTGTGTGTTTTGGAGTCTGTCTTGATAAAATGAGGTATTGAGTGAGATAAGGTGGAATGAACCAATGAGCTCATACATGCCCTCCCCCCAGCATGCCTTTTTTTTTTTTTTTCCCCGACTTAAATTACTTGTTTTTGGTTTGAAGTTGGCAGTCCTGCTACTGGAGATTGTGAAACAATGGTTTATTTAATCTAAATATATGGGATAATAATATCAATATGAATTCAAGATTTTCAGGTCTTGATAGGAGGATGCAAGGAAGCCCCTTTGTTAAAAGCAGCAGTGGATTCATATTAGCTGAAGTGTCCTGTTCTAGCTGTGTAGTGCGGCAGGAGAGGACCCCAGAGCTCAAGAGTGTGAAAGCAGCAATGATTAGTTTGCCTGCAGTTCTGCAGTGTGGTCAGAGCTCCGTGTAGACAGCTCAGCATCAGCCGGGCCAGCCCAAGGGCTGGAGTTATTTGACAGCTGGGACTAGAATCAGCATACGGATCGCTTGGCCTGACAGCGGGGGCTGGATATCAGCTGGGATTTCAGCTGGGGCTTTCTTTCACGTGCACATGTTCTTATCATGTGACTACTTGGCTTTCTGACAGCACATTTGCCAGCTTCCCAAGTGAGTATCCCAAAGAGATAAAGGGAAGAAGTATGACTGGCTTATGACCCAGCCTTGGTAGTCACTAGTATTCCTTTTGGTCTATTCACAGCATTTCACCCAGGTTCAAGGAGAAGGGACAGAGAACCCACCACCTGGTGGGAGGAATGCTAATGAACGTGTTAAGAAAAGCATGTAGGGTGATATACCTTGTAGAGGACCTCTTGAAAAATACAACCTGTCATAACCTGTCCACAACTATGCATTTCCTTCTCATGTGCAAAATACATGTGAACCCTCCCCCAGGAACCCACAGGCTCATGCCCTCCTGATACCACTGAGAACTGTCCCATTGCCCCATCTAGGTCCTGTCCGTGTGTGGAGGATGCTTCTTGAGTATAGTTCCTCTGTACTGCTATTCGAGGATATCCTTCCAGTCTGAAGACCTGTGAAGTAAAGAGAGAAGTTACCACACACCCAGTAGTTAATTGTGACCCAGAAACAGAATAAGGACTTTCAGCACTGTTCCAGAAGGGGGAGAATGGTAGGCACACAGTGGCCTCTAGTCCATAACAATTCTGAAATCTTGTAAGACACGTATTGCCACTTCCTTGATTCATTTTCTTTCTTTCTTTCTTTCTTTCTTTCTTTCTTTCTTTCCTTCTTTTTCAAAATAAATTAAGGCTCTCCAATTAAGGAGATGGTGTTTTTATATTTGTAGGAGAGTTTTTCCTTATAAATTCTTGGGCTGTATTGGGGTTTACCATTTTTCACTGTAGATAAAGGGAACCTCGCCCACTGTGGTGACTGTACTTCCCAAAGTGGGTGCCACAGTAGCCCCATTCCACATGTCCTTCTTACCATGTGGTGTACCTCTGCTGTCTTTGAGTGAGTGAATTTCATCCCTCTGAACCTGAGTGGGATCTAGGGTACCCCAGAGGAGAGAGCTTAGTGAATGTGATGCATAGGCATTCAGAGCAGAGCTCGGTCATGCCCTTCTGCTCTGTTTCCTCAAGATGTTCATTTTTAGAATCTTGTCATCATGTTGGGATAAAACCCAACAGCAGCTTGGAGAGACACTATACATGAGTGTTCTGGCTGACAGTCTATTGTGGACTGAATGATTGTGTCTTCCCAAATCCATATGTTGAAGCCCTAATCTTCAATATGATGGTATTTGGCGGTGGGACTTTGGATGTTAATTAGATTTTGCTGAGGTCCTGAAGGGAGACCCCCATGGTAAGATTAGTGCCCTTGTAGGAAGAAAAAGAGACACCAGAGCTTCCCCTCTTTACCATGAGAGGCTCAGTGAGATGGCAGCGATCTGCAAGGTAGGAAGAGGACTCATACTAAGAGCCAAATCTGCTGGGCACGTTGATCTTGAACTTCCCAGCATGCAGAACTGTGAGAAATAAGCGTGTATTGTTTGAGTTAAACAACCTGTGGTATTTTGTTATAGCAGCCTCTTTTGATGAACACATAGCCCCACTGAAGTCCCAGCCCACAGCCAGCGTCAATTGTCAGGCATGCATGAGAACTTTGATGGTTTCAGTCCCTGAGGTCAAGCCATCTCTGCCTTCCAGCTGCTCTTGCCGTTTCTTCATGAGACAGAGACAAGGTGCCTCTCCAAGTCCGGCCCACATAGCAGATTAGTCAGCAGTAAAATGATTGTTGATGTTCAAAGCCACTGGTTTAAGGTGAATTAAAACATACTTTGGAACCAAGAAGGAAGCAGCTGCTGTAAGAAGCCAAGCATGTGGCATTAGCTCGGGGACACAGTGGTGGAGAGAAGCAAGGAGGGTATTAGGGACACTGTTCATGAGGGAGGCTTGGACAGAGTATGAGCTAAAGCCTGGTGGGTCTCAAGGAGGCTTTTGGGACCCCACTGAAGGAAAATCAGAAAAATAATATTAAAAGCTAGCAAAAAGGAAATCCTTGTTATATAGTAGCAGAAAGTTTTGTGATATCACTGGCTAGAGTAACATAAGAATTTTTAAAAAGGGGGTGCCTATGTGGCTCAGTGGGTTAAGCCTCTGCCTTCAGCTCAGGTCATGATCTCAGGGTCCTGGGATCGAACACCGCATTGGGTGCTCTGCTCAGCAGGGAGCTTGCTTCCACCCGCCTCCCCGTCCCTTCCCCCCCACCACCGCCTGCTGCTCTGCCTACTTGTGATCTCTCTCTCTGTCAAATAAATAAATAAAATCTTAAAAAAAATTATTAGTGAAGCTTAAATGTAGAAAAGAGATTTTCAGGCAGGACAGTAATATGAGAGCCACTTGGCTTCATCTCATGGCCTTTGATAAATGTTGGAGGAGAGAGGTAATCTGGAAAAAGAACCGGTACATGTGGCGTTGCCAGAGTTTGCTGGGTTTGGAAATAAAACAGCTCCTCATTCCTAGCCTCTCCAGATGGCAAATTATGCTGAAATTAAGAAATGACTTTTGGGCAGAGGATGAATCCACTATCAGCCACACATAGTGCAGAGAAGAAGCCAAAGTCAGGGATGTAAGACCTTTATGAAGACCTCAGAGTGATTTACGTGATGCCTAATACATACTACCTTTCAAGCTCGAGTTATTGGCATGATCGTTAATACTACTTCATATATATATATATAGATATATATATATATATAGAGAGAGAGAGAGAGTACTTATTTAGGGGGGAAAATTCAACTTAAGCCTCTGAGCCTAAGTGTCCTTTTATTGTAAAATAGTATTATTGTGTATAATAATATTGTGTATAGAAGAGCAGACCAGTTTCTATTCTTAAGCTTCACAAGATACAATAATTATTTAATCATTATTTTAATCAAATGTATGGCGTGAGTGGGGTATAGCTCGTGATTCATTTTCCTAGTAGCATTCGAAGTCCACTTCAAGTCTGTGGCCTATCTTCTCTGATCTCAGAAGCTGAGCAGGGTTGGGCCTGGGTAGCACTTGGGTGGGAGAAGTCCGTTTCAAGATCTATGCATCTCAGGCGCCTGGGTGGTTCAGTGGGTTAAAGCCTCTGCCTTCGACTCAGGTCACCGTCCCAGGGTCCTGGGATTGAGCCTCGCATGGGGCTCTCTGCTCGGCGTGGAGCCTGCTTCCTCCTCTCTCTCTGCCTGCCTCTCTGCCTACTTGTGATCTCTGTCAAATAAATAGATAAAATCTTAAAAAAAAAAATCTATGCATCTCATTACCCTTCAGTCCAGTACTCATTCTTTAATTTCAGGAGTGTCCCCTCTACAGCAGGCACTGATGACATGACCTGTGGTGTCCCCTCCCATGTCATAACAAACCCCTTCAGGCAGCGTTTTGATACTTGTCACATGAGGCAACAAAAAAGTAAAAATGGTTACATTGGGTTTCTGGTACCACATTACTGCTCTGTTGGAGAATCAGAGGTCTAATCTCGTTTTTATGACTTAAAAATTAGCACATTACCTTTCTATTACACCTGGCCATTTGCATATGACAGAGCAAGAATACAAAGAAAAGGAAAGTAAGAAAAGAGAAAAGAAAGTTATGCCATTTCTAATGTTTTTGGTCTAAAATACTGAGACTTTATATTTTTAGTATCTCCCAATAAGTTCTCCTAAGAGATGTTTTTATATCAATTAAATGAAGAAATTTTGCTCTAATTTTTTTCAATTTATGATTCACATGGAAAGGGTCACTCCTATAACATGTGTTGAATAGTTTTTAGAGAACTGTGGATATCAGGTTGTCCTGGTTTGTTATACTTCCCTGTTTCCATTTAAAAAATATGATCTGAAATTAAATTTGCATACTAACTCCATCATAGGATACGTATAAATAAAACACATACTCCATATTTAGATGGCCAGTACTTTGTTTTCACATTCCATGAGAGCGCGCGTGCACACATTGTAGCAAATACTTGAATCACAATCTGGTAACACAGTGGTAATCCCATGTTCTCCTTTAACCACACTTGTCCTTAGGGCTCATTGGTTTTGGCGTGCAGCCTTCCCAAGGTAACATAAGAAAAGTTCTTAAATTTTTTTTTTTAAAGATTTTACTTATTTATTTGACAGACAGAGATCACAAGTAGGCAGAGAGGCAGGCAGAGAGAGAGGGAGAGGGGGAGAAGCAGGTTCCCCGCTGAGCAGAGAGCGTGATGCGGGATGGGATCCCAAGACTCTGGGATCATGACCCGAGCCAAAGGTATTGGCCCAACCCACTGAGCCACCCAGATGCCCCAAGTTCTTTCATTCATCTTCCAGCAAAATGCATTGAACTAAGTGTCAGATGGTAGGTTATCTAGGCCGTCAGAAGGAAAAATAAACTTAAAACACCGGGTGGTGAGTATTAGCATACAGCTACGTATAAGCTAAGTGTAAGTTTCATGGAATATCAGAACTAGGGGTCCCGGAGGGTACAGTGAGGAAGGGATTTTAGTGCCCAGACGCAAGGACTCAGGCCAAATTGGGCAACTAATCAATAAACGAGAGGGGGTAGAAAGAGGCTATCTGTACCTGAGAGCGACAGACCCCCTCACGGATCCTGGGGGTGAGGAGTTAGGAAGTGTGACAGCAGGGATGGCTTGTCCCTGCTTCACACCTGGGGCTCAGCTGCAGCACCGCACGGCTGGAAATTTGGGGTGCCCAGAAGCTCGTTCGCTCACATGTCCTTCGTTACTGCTGGACAGACTGAAGCCTGGGATGATTGAACAAAACTCTCTCAGGTCGTATCTTCAGGCAGTTTGGCTCCCTGGCAGCACGCGGCCTCAGGGAATCCAGATGTCTTGTTCGGAGCTCTAAGAACCAGTGGTCCAGGGGACGAGGCGAAAACTGCCTCGTGTTGTGTAACCCAGCCCTGTGCATCACATAGAGCCACTTCTGTCCTGTTGTGTTGGCTACAAGCAGTCGGCAGCCCCTCCCGGATTCAAGGGAAGTGGGCGGGGCGTGGGGGGTCAAATCACACTGTACAAGTGCACGAGGAATGGGAGCTGATCCTTGACCGTCAGTCTCCGTGTGCAACCTCTCCCCAGTCATCACGCTAACACTAGCAAAGTCTAACTGGCCTTCTTCTAAGTCTTATTTGTTTGTATTTTTGACAGGCTCTACCCTAGATTCTCAATTAAAAGGATCTTTTCCATCTTTGTAGATGCACTTCTGAATATGGAATCAAAGCATTTGGATGGAAAAATGTGTATGGTCGCCGAAGAGGGAACAAATCCAAGAACGAAGCATTGCATTTTTGGCATTCACTGGCTTGTGAAATTATAAAGTATTTTAAAAGGACAGAGTATTAGTGAAATGATGGAAGAAGGCATTTTAGTTTTCATGATATTTTTAGCAAAAATAGAAAGTTGGTAGTGAAATACTCTCAAACTTGCTAAGATAATCTATTTTTCCCTGATATCATTTGAGTCTTTACAGCCCTTGACTTTCCTTACATAAAATTCTGTTTTCCAAGCATCCCTGTCAAAACATTTGCTTATTTGCTTTCTATGAAGGACAGGATTTCTTTCTTTCTTTCTTTCTTTTTTTTTTAGGATTTTATTTATTTGATAGAAAGAGAGAGAAATCACAAGTAGGCAGAGAGAGAGAGAGAGAGAGAGAGGAGGAAGCAGGCTCCCCGTGGAGCAGAGAGCCCGACGTGGGGCTCGATCCCAGGACCTGAGATCATGACCTGAACCGAAGGCAGAGGCTTTAACCCACTGAGCCACCCAGGTGCCCCTATAGGACAAGATTTCTAAATTCTCCTTTTGACTTCCTATGTCCAACAATTACATGTCAATATACAATTCTACACAGTTTTCTTAAGCAATTTCATCATCTTGCATGGTCTTATTATCACCCATGTTCCATATCGCTATCACTGAAAATTCTGAATTCTGGAAGCATGTTTCCGGTGGCCCCTGGGCATCTCCATGGGATTATCTTGAAAACGACCAGAAACTATTCATCTATTCTTCCAAATCAGTTTTTCTTTTTAAACTTCCTTCTTCACATACCAGTGCCATCATGCATATGGTAGCCCAAAGCAGGACCCCTACAATGGATGCCAGCATCCACGACTATCGTAACCTCATACACAGACTTCTTTACTAGGTGCTTCTACAGCGCTGTGCTCTGCCTGACCACTTGACCCTGCTCACCGTGGGCCTGGTTGACACTTTCGTCTTTTCTCATCATTCACCCAGCACCTCAGTCTTAGCAACTACCAATTCATTTCCTAAAGAGCTGCTGTAGAAATATTCTACAAGGTGAATGTGATTGTATCACAGACTTAGAATTTTTTGAAACGGCTCTCACAGAGTTCAAACAACATGGTGTGATGAGGATGGCCCTCTGTTTCGCCAGTAGCAAACGCAGGATCACATATCTCTGCCATGCTTGATTTCTTAAACTGTTATACTGTGAGGCATGTACAGGGTCTGTGCCGGAGCTGTGGGTACCAGTCTTTGGATGCCTCTGATGTCCTTGCTTCTGTCTCCTGTATTGACTTTGGTCTTCCCTAACGTCCTCCTGGTCTTAGAGCATCAGTGTCTCGCACTGCTTTTAACTGCAAATACACTCCTTGTGTGGTGGTAAAGTGTGCACAGGGAATTGTTCTATAAACTCATTACTGAAACTCGATCTGTTCGTGGGCTCGTGTTCCTGACATGTGACCTTCGAAGTGTTGTACTTAGCTTTCCCACCCCTCCCGCAGGTGAGACAGAAGGCTGGAGGGCCTACGGTGACATCAGTGACTCCCCCACCTCCGCCCCCCAGGCTCAGGTGAAGTCTTTCTCTGCACTTGGACAGTAGTTTGGGAAAACTCTTTGAGCATATTTTATAAGCGCTACTTTCCACTCCACCGTCAGAGCCAAAAGGGGATTTTTCTCCATTCCTCACTCAAAGAGCCTGGCAAGATTCTGGAGGCAAACTCATGAAGCCTATAGCCCCCTCCTAGCATCAGGCACTGGGGAGTCTTACTCTCACGCTGGCCTCACTCGGTTTCCGTAGTTATTAGCGCTGCTATTCAAGTCTTTCATTCAGACTGTATTTCTAGTAGCTTCTACTCAGGTAAGCTGACCTCACCTGTCAGATTGGAGAGTGTGGCTTGTCCTGGGACTTTAGGTCTCTCAAGGATACAAGAAAAGATGTTTATTGTCACTGTGTTCATCTGCTTCTTATTCTGTGTGTCAGACTGTTGGATGTCAATATGGTTTTATAAGTTGGTGAAAACTTACTGGCCCATGACTGAACACCTACTTTTGTATCGGATACATAACTTAGGTATTTATTTATTTCTACCTACTGGATTTCTAAAATGCTTTGAATTGCAACTGACCACCGGTCCCCATTTTCTTCAGACCGTCACAGCTAAACAGACATGGAGCACTGTCACAACAGCGCGTGTTTCACACGCCCTCCCACCGAGTGTGCTCGTCCCCGCTGGCATCGCACGTCTAGAGGAACAGACTGAAGCTGCAAGAAACGGATCATCCAACCTCAAAGGTTGGGAAGAGGCAAAAGCTGTATTTTCATTTAGATTTCTGACTTCAACTGCACAAAGATCTGAAAATAGTGGAAGCAATATTTCTTTTTTTTTTTTTTTAAAGATTTTTTATTTATTTATTTGACAAAGAGAGACCACAAGTAGGCAGAGAGGCAGGCAGAGAGAGAGAGAGAGGAGGAAGCAGGCTCCCCGCTGAGCAGAGAGCCCGATGCGGGACTCGATCCCAGGACCCTGAGACCACGACCTGAGCCGAAGGCAGCGGCCCAACCCACCGAGCCACCAATATTTCATCTCTTGGAAATAGTGATGGAGATAGCATACATTTAAGTGCAAGATTCAGCTGTCATATCACCTGGATGGCTTTCCCTTCCTTGAGGTCACACCGTTATGAAGGGAGGGGTTGCTTCTACTTCCCCACGGCCTTCGATGCTCTATGAACATTCCCTTCTCTACATTTGACGCTTCTTGGAATATGGCGGGTGTTTTAAGTCGCTTCCCCCATTGACAAAGGATGCCTCAGCAAGAGTTGACACCAGTCTCATGGCGCTGACAAAATGAATCACAATCAATTACTGTAAGTCATGGTTTTATTTAGAAGAATTTTATTTTCAAAGCAGCCAAAGTTTATATGCCTTCTGTCTAGATGCAGGGTTGAAGGAGAATTTTGCTCTTGGTATATTTAACAACACAAGATCTATCATGGCCTAAAGAGGTAGCTATATTATGACAAGTATGGAGGCTTTTTTTTTTAACCTTTATGGATTAATCCCCTTAGATTCACAGTGTAATAATAATAATAATAATAATCAGAAGAAGAAGGAGGAGGAGGAGGAGAAGGAGGAGGAGAGGAAGTTGTTTTAAGTGAACATTATTTTTCTTCATGAACATAAGTTGCCTTTTAAGTATTTAGGAGCATTTTAGTTGTTTTCATAGTCCCATGGCACGTCTGTTTTCAGCATTGTGAAACATTCCAGCACTCACTTGCCCTGGGTGAGCCAACCTGCCAGTTTCATTGGCTCTGGAGACCCATCTTCATAGTATTTGGTTATATTATTATTTGTCAAATCCTTCAACTTTATGGTTAAGAAATAGACACTTATAAGGTAAGAGTATAGAGAAGTGGATTTACATTCCTCCGTCTGTCAGATCCTTGCTGTCATTTACTATCGGCAAGTGGGCTTTGAGTAGGTATTTCAGAGTTCTTACGTAATTTCATATGTAAGTTCATATTCTGAGTTCATATGTAAGTAGCAGACTTTAGATGCTGTATCCCAGGGGTATTATAAGCATTAATTGACTCCCATAACAACCCTGGGAAGTGTGGGATCTTCTCTCTACTTTGTGGATGAAGAACTTGCAACTTGTAATCAAGCAACATTGAGCCAGATATTGAAGATTTTCCCATAAACAATGAGCCAAAGTCACAGGAGGTTTGGACAAAAAAAAAAAAAAAAGTCATGTTTGAAAATCATTTTCATTTGTAGGGTTTTTTTTTAATATTTATCAAATATTAATTTATTTTTTGCCCTATGGCAGGCATTAAGCCTGCCCACATTCTTCCCCATTTTGCATGAAAGTTATTTTAAGTACATTCTTCTTACTTGCATTCATGGTTACTTGCCACTACAGATTGATCTGTATTCTTGCTCCTGTCTTTTTATTACAAATTTAAGAACAGCTGGTATTTGGTTTACCAATTTCCCACCACCTTTTCCTTTTATGTAACTAATTTCCACACCTTTTTACATACCTCTGCAAGCCTTCTGAAGAAGAGATGTTTCTTCTCATTTTTCAAGTAATCCCATCCCTTTTTGCTTCCTGAAGTGTATGATTCCCATACGTAATGTATTCTTTGTATTTTCTGTGCCAATCTTCCCATGCATTCTTCCTTCTAACTCTTCCATTTAAAAATCCATTGATACGCTCCCTTTCAAATGCCTGTCCTATTTTGCTATGTCTTTAATAGTCAAACCCTTTAACATGTGTTTTTACATTCGTTGTGACCATTCCCTTAGCTCATATTCCTTTTTGCATTGGTTTGCAAAGTCTTTCCAGTTTAGCATACTACAAACTCAGATATCTCAGTGCTATAGACTTTAAGTTTGTATCCTACCGAAGTCCATGTGGTAGAATCCTTGCCCCCACAGTGATGAGATTAGGAGGCAGAGCTTTTGGGGTGATTAGGTCATGAGGGTAGAGCTTTCATGAGTGGGATTAGTACTTTTATGAAAGAGACCTCCACAGGGCTCCCTCACCTTCCCATCTGTGAGGGCACAAGAAGAAAAAACCAAGGCAGAACTCTCATCCGGGAAGGCTGTCCTGCTCTAGGATTTCCAGCCTTCAGAACTGTGAGGAATATGGTTGTTTTTCATAAGCCACTCAGGCTATGATGTTTTGTTAAAGCAGCCCAAAGGGACTGAAACACTGTATAACCAGATAGCTTAGACTCCTTTTCATATCTTATCACTTTTTAGTATTTTTAATCAACCTTTTAAACATTGTCCCTTCTTAAACCATTTAAAACTTTCCTTTATTTAGCACTATTGGATATTTCCCTTTTTTCAAATTCTAATCTTTCTAAGCTTTTGACTTTTGTTGGTCTTCCTGACGCCATATATTCCTGAGATGATAGATAGATAGACAGACGAGAGACATTTTTTTTTTTTTCCTCTCTCTCTCTGATAGTCTCTCCTCTAATCACTAAATGTCTCCTGAGGAAAATAATCTAGCCCTCTGTTCTTACAGGCTAACCTTCTACCATCTGTTCAGCTACTCACTGCCTCGTGGAGTGGAGAACATAATTGTATACTGGTTACAACAGATTAGAAACAACATGATGTCTACAGCTAAACCATTAAGGAAATAGAGAAATAACACTTCTTTATTTCTATTTAAATAACTTCTGTTTGCATGTTGAGTTTTCGTTCAAACAGACTCATGAGGTGGGTCGACCATTTGGTCTTGAGTGTTTGCCTAAGAAGACACATGCTGAAGAATTCCTCATGTTAACCACTTCCTCACGAAACACTCCACGCTCGGCTCTGCTGACCTGTTCATGCTCAGTTTGCTTGTAATCAACAGATGCTTTTATATCATATGTAGGGTTTTTTCTCCAGTTTTGTTAATTACAACAGGCTATGTTGCTCTCTGAGGAGGTCTAAGACACATTTTACATGGATTTTTTATGAACTCTTTTCCACTTTGAGACTTTCTTCCACATTCCCAGCCCCTCACCCGAAGCTCCAGCTGGTACCAGAGAATGGGTCATCTATTTGAAGCAATGAGCTTCTATGTTTTCTTCATCTCCATCCATTTCTTTCCTGTTTAACCCAGGAGCTGTCAGGCCTCCGTGGGAGGCTCAGAATACAGTTCTCAGTCCCAGAGACGTCTTTCCTGTATTGAAGCTTCTCCAACAAAGGGCTTAGCTTTCTGGAAGACCAAAGGCAGGTACCTTAATGTATATTTCCTTATTGTCACGTTTGAACCCAAGATAGAACATCTTAACTCCTAGAACGCTGATAGTATCGATGGCAAAGTTCATCAGGAGAAAAACAACAAACTTTTAGATGCAAATCAAATAGATGGGACCTGGGAGCATTTCAGATCATTCTGCACTTTCACATGATCACAAGGTCGATAGAGCTAGAGCAGAACCCCAGCTCTCTGCCCAGCCAGCCTCTCATCATCCAAGGAGAGATGACAGAGTCCTATGATGGCCTCCCTATACTAACCCCTGGTCCATTGATGTAACTTTCAGAGATACCAGTGAGGTCAGAATAAGCCTTTTCATGCCCAGGTCAACATGCTGTGCCAGTGGCAAGTAAAAGGACTAGTGCTTGTGCTTCTGCACTAATTCATAGCCTAGATGTCCACTACACCCAAGGACACGGCCTGGCGGGAAGTGTTCCCGTACGGGGGTGAAGATCGCAGACTCTGCCATGGTCCACTACTCTGTCAATCCAGGTGTATCTTAGGGTGAGTTCCTTCCCATTTCTGCTTCTGTTTTTACTAAGGGATATTTATCATCCTTGAAATGTGAAGTTGTAAGAATTCAGTAAGTAAAACACTTTATGCAGAGGCTGACACACAGTAAATACTCAAAACCTGTCAATCATTCACATTATGGTGATGCTGGGTCTCAATAGCAGATTTGGCACATTGTGTGGTAAAAGTCATTGAAGTGCCACCCATTCAGTAATTTGAATGGCACAACTAAGGCTCAGTTAGAGTCCTTTTTAGGAATAAATTAAGTTCTGTGCTTTTTTAAAAGTTTCTTGTTGTGACAGGGATAAAATTAATATTTATTTCATCTTTTAACAGCTATAGAAGAATTCACCTCAGTTTGGTAATCGATTCAATTGCCTCTTATTTCACAACAAACAATGACATAGTGGCTTGGAAAAGGACTTTTTCTTTTGATTCTGTGGGATTTCTGGGTGGGTCTTCTCTCAGCCCTGCCTGGACTCACACATGTGGTTATTGTTTCCACAGGGTGAGTTTTCTCAGAGCTGAGCTCAACTGGGACCCTGTGATGACTGGACCTCTCTTTCTCTGTGGAATCAAGGCCTTTCTTACCACGTCGTTCTTGACCTTCAAGGACAGATTCCTGGGCTCCTTACCTGGCAGCCAGATTCCAAGAATGTATTTCCAGGGAGTGAACACTCATCAAGCCTCTGCTGGCATCACCCTTGCTAATGGGCCATTGTCTGGATAGAATCACATGAGCATGCTAAAGTCACTATTGGGTATGGAGGTAAAGAGGAGCCAGGACTAGAAGGTGTGATTCATTAGCAGATACTCCATAGAGATTGCTGTAATCAGATATAGTGAAGGGGAGCACAGAGACACCTGATGGGTTCTTGTTCTTCTCGGTCTAGGTATTGCTCTTCCTCCTGTCCACTGAACCTGTTGTGCAACACAGTTCCCAACTCCATGATGATATACTTGGCTCTAGACCCAGAGTCTTGATCACACAGAGGCCTTAGCTTCCCGGATGTAGCCCTTGAGTTTTCCTTCTTGTTCCCAGTTTGGGGCGTAAATGGATTCTCTGATGACTGCAGAGGACTTCTGCTCTGATCTTACCTACGTTCCAGGTCCTGACTGTTCCATGTCTCCCAACTACTGTGTAGGGTCTAATCCCTGTTATACTTTTCCCTCAACACTCCTCAGGGCTCTGATGCCTTTAAGGACCTATGACTGATTCAGTGATGAACTCAGTACTCATTCTGTTGTGTTCTCACATTCCTTGCATAAACCATAAGGAAGGAGAAACAATTGGATTATAGATGTAGATGTTCAATATATTAAGTTAACTTTGTGTCATAAACTAAAAAGGAAAATATCAATACAAGCTTGCTATTATAATTAGTCAAATACTTCATTTTTACAATATTTTAATTCTTGGTAGAATAATATATCTTCAAGTCTTACTGTTATAATTTCTAAATATGGTGAGGTTATATGTCACACAATGCCTTTCATGTTGTAATATAAAATGACTATGGGACTTCTTTGTATTTATACAAACAAAAATTAAATTCCTGCAAGTCTTTATACAGTTCTTTTGATTTTATTTTTCTTCTAATCTTAATTTTGTAATATACTACTCACTACTTCTTTAGTGTGGTGATTTTCTTCTTTGTTCTGTTGAATGTTATTGACCCAACAACAGCAACCAAAGTTATCCACACTTAAGAAACCATGTAGTGCTCTGAAGAAATGGATTTGGGGGTGCTTGGGTGGTTCACTGGGTTGAGCATCTGACCCTTAGTTTCAGCTCAGGTCATGGTCTCAGGTCCATCATAAGATGGAGCACTGCATTGGGCTCCCTGCTCAGCAGGCAGTCTGCTTGAGATTCTCTCCTCTCCCTCTTCCTCTGCCGCTCTGCCCTCTCTCCCTCTCTCCCTCTGTCCCCTGCCTGCTCGCACACGTCCTATCTTTCTCTGTCTCTCTAAAATAAATAAATAAATCTTAAAAAAAGAAAAAGAAATGGATTTGGAAAAACATAGCAATTTTAGTTAATCTTGAATGTTAATTTCTCCTGCCACTACATGCCTGTATTGGCTCCCATACAAAATGATCAGGGTTATTTCTGTGCTTCACAGTGTGTATATGTAATTATTTATCATATAGTTACTTTTGTTATTAGAAAGATAATGTGTTCTCCATCATAAAATGGTCAAATATTGTAAAAATTACCAAAGTATATGATATAAACTTAATTAATGGAAATAATGGCTATTAGTCAGTCTTCTGGAGATCTATTTTTACACATATCTGTGAACATGCACACATACACGCACACACACATGCACACCCACAATGGAATTGTACTATTTGACAAGTTGTTTTTCCCATTTAACAAGCTTATGAATTTCTTGTGTTTGTACATATTAAAAAATTAATAAATATATGTTTTATTTTTGTTTTTGTTTTGTGAGAATGTTATCCATCTCGACAACCAATATGGTTGAAAGGAACCTTCTGGGCTTTGTTTTATTTTGGTTTGGTTTTTGGTTTTAGATTTTTTTCCCCAATTGATACCAAGTGATAGTGACAGGGCTCAACATAAAAATCTAACTCTTAAGAATCTTCCTCTCATGGTTCACACTTTTTTTGCCCATAATAGAAACACTAAATTCATTTAATGTGCCAGTGTGCCAATGACTTATTCTATATATAAATACATATATATATATATTACATTTATAATATATATAGATATATATTCATATTTTGGAATGGAACTCCTCTAAAAACCTATTACTACTAAAGGAGTGTAGAGGTGTATATAAAGATCTAGTAAGTAATGCTTTTCTGATAGTCAAAAAAATTATGCAGTAATTATGATATATGCGTGGTTGCCCAAAGCTGCAAGCACTAGCTGTAATTAATATGGTGTTATGGGGAAAAAAGCTACCAAATTCAGACAAGCTCTGCTTTGATTCTATAACAAGTAGTATATTATTTAACCTCTCTTAGTCTCTTATTTTATTGTTAAAAAGGAGAAAATGATATGGAATTTAGCAGTTACATATTATTATATCACAATGAGACAGTACCAAACAAACAAACAAACAAACAAAAATCGGCATTGGATAAGGATTAAAACATGAACTTTGCTGCTATATGGCATAGGTTCCAGCATAGCTCCACTGCTCATTAGCTGGGTGACCATAGACAAAGTAAGCCTTCCTGTGCCTTGGTCTTCTCATCTATGAAATGGGCATGATTATAATTATCACAATAGTATTCATTTTAGGAGTAGAATGAACATGAATTGAGTTGCTAATTGGAAACTGATTGATAACATTAACGAACAAATTGAATGCAGTATTAAGTAGTAAGGATTTCTTACAGGAAATATAAACACAAAAATGTTTTTCTCATTTTGAAAACAAACACAAACTAATTATTATTCCCTGTTGGTTCTTCCCAAAAATTACACAGGAAGAAAAAGAAAAAGAAAGGCAATGTTCCATCTAATGAAAGGAAGCTATGTTCCTGGCCCTACTTTAGTAATTGAAATTTGTCTTTGGGATAGCAGAATAAAATGGTAAAACATCCAGAAATATTCATTGCAAAGACCAGCACTGACATCCCTTAATACTTCTCCATAAAAAGCTTCTGGAGCATTTGTTCCCTCTTTTATATCTGATAAGTGTTAATATAAATATGCATGAGTAAATTCTTGCAATTTGAAGACAGTTATAAATTAAGTGGTATAAAAAGTACCTAATAATTCTTTCAAGAGCCACTGGAAAATACACGGGAAAGTTTTTTTGTTGATCCCGATTCCAGGAAAGGAAGGAATATGAAGCACATGAAAGTAAAACCCACTTATTTGCCATCATCACACACTCCACAGTAAAGTTATCTGAATGAACCTTATTTTCTAATTAAAACTTTCTTTTATTACTTCCAAGATTTGCCCTGTAGTTCCCCTGGATGCCTCCCCACCCACACTGTCTCAAATGTAAGAGGAAAAAGCTTTTTGTTTTTTGTTTTCTGTCTTTTCTATATTCCTAAAATGAATGTTTTCTGTCCAGAATTGCTTTTGGTTAGTATGAGGCTGAATTACTGACACGGCCTTTTTCTGGGAAAGAACCCCAAGTGTGTTTTATCAAAATGCCGTAATTGCACCGGAAATAAGATAGTGGTGGCATTCGTTAGCTTGGACTCTAATGGCAGTAAAAGCTACGGAAAGGAGGCCTTCCTGCCCATTTTTTGATGTGTACAGACACTTCTCCAATCAAGAAATACAAATGGCTATCAGACACATGAAAAAATGCTCATCATCATTAGCCCTCAGGGAGATTCAAATTAAAACCACATTGAGATATCACCTTACACCAGTTAGAATGGCCAAAATTAACAAAACAGGAAACAACATGTGTTGGAGAGGATGTGGAGAAAGGGGAACCCTCTTACACTGTTGGTGGGAATGCAAGTTGGTGCAGCCTCTTTGGAGAACAGTGTGGAGATTCCTCAAGAAATTAAAAATAGAGCTTCCCTACGACCCTGCAATTGCACTCCTGGGTATTTACCCCAAAGATACAGATGTCGTGAAAAGAAGGGCCATCTGTACCCCAATGTTTATAGCAGCAATGGCCACAGTCGCCAAACTATGGAAAGAACCAAGATGCCCTTCAACGGATGAATGGATAAGGAAGATGTGGTCCATATACACTATGGAGTATTATGCCTCCATCAGAAAGGACGAATATCCAACTTTTGTAGCAACATGGACGGGACTGGAAGAGATTATGCTGAGTGAAATCAGTCAAGCAGAGAGAGTCAATTATCATATGGTTTCACTCATTTGTGGAGCATAACCAATAGCATGGAGGACAAGGGGCGTTAGAGAGTAGTAGGGAATTTGGGTAAATTGGAAGGGGAGGTGAACCATGAGAGACTATGGACTCTGAAAAACAGTCTGAGGGGTTTGAAGTGGCGGGGGGGTGGGAGGTTGGGGTACCAGGTGGTGGGTATTATAGAGGGCACAGCTTGCATGGAGCACTGGGTGTGGTGAAAAAATAATGAATACTGTTTTTCTGAAAATAAATAAATTGGGAAAAAAAAAAAAAAAAAAAAAAAAAAAAAAAAAAAAAAAAGGAGGCCTTCCTGCTACCTTACACGACATAACGAGGGCGGGGGGCGCGCCAGCTTTCACCGACTTCATTTGTGTAGGGCCGGACGCTGGGCGCGGACCCTGGGCTCTTCCTCGGAAGATCCACTTTGCATTCCAGAACGTGCCTGTCACTGCTGCGGGTACAGTCCATGAAGATGGCCTTGGCCTTCGGCGGGAGCGGTCCACATTGGAAGAAGCATATTCAGAGGGCGGGACCCAGGCCCTAAGTCAAGGGCAAGTGTCTGGAAGAGGAAGGCAGAGGCAACCGCTGGCGCAGATGTGCAGCAGGCCTGGGGAGCGCACGGGGCTTCGGGCTCCCAGCGCGCCCTCCACCGGGAGCCCGCGACCTCCGCTTCTCCCCCAAACCACCCAAGGTCATCGGCTCCCTCTACGCGGTGCGGTCACTATTACCTGAATTCTGCATTACCCATGATTTTTTCAAGTCTGCACTGGTGAAAACAAAACCATCTTTGTCTGAATTATCCAGAATTGTTTTTGAGAAATCCACAGAAGGCTGTGAATTACTTCGCTTTATCCCCTTCGTAGTCAGAAAAGGTAACGCTGGGCGGGTGGGGGGGGGGAGGGGCACTGCCAGTTAAGGGCTGGACTCTTGGCTCGACCTGGGTCCTGAGACCCGACCCACACAGGGCCCCGTGCTCAGCGGGGCGTTGGCTAGAGATTCTCTTGCTTCGCCCCTCCTTAAAATAAATAAACAAATCTTAAAAAAAAAAAAATCGTAAGTATAATGCTATTTGTAAATACTGCAGAAGGGGTTAGTAGATGGGGGGAAATGCACGATGGCGTTAGGGAAGGTGGAGAGAACCAACAGGGCCTGGAATTTGATTGGCTGAAATGCCTCCCAACCCCCACCTGCACCCCCAGCTTCCGAGGGAGGTGCGAGGTGCGGTGCAGAGCCACTAGCCCACAGGCCGGTAGGGAGAGAACAATGGGAAGGGAGATTTATGGGTAGATGCCACCGAAGACCTCACGCCTGGTCTCAGGGGGGGTCGCAGTCTTCCAAGTGTGGTTTTCCACTTCCCACTGACTGACGGCTCAGTTACATATTTCAGTATTTGGACTTTGAATCAAGATCATAAAAAGAATCATTTCACGGAAGAATCTTAACACTCTCAAGTAGTAAAGCAATTTAAACTTAAATCCTATGCCTTCATGTGGTTTTAGACAATTTCAGCTACCAAACGTCCCCAGTCTTTCTCAAGGTTTCCTTTATTCATGACCAGGGTCACGTCCGAGTCTAAAGTTATTCTGCACTAAATTTCTCAGATGTCAGTGGATTTGCAAAAGTCTTCCTGATGGCATCCGTGTCATGAAAAGGAAGACTTCAGTGACGTATTTTTGTTTCATCAGAAGTTGCCATCTGATGATTATTTTGAAGCAGACCCTTAAAGCGAGGTGAAGGCTACTGACAAGAACTATATGGTCATCCAGAATGTTTTTCTTTGGAAGGGAGAAAAAGAAATAAATGGAGAAAGGGCTGTGGTCAGCACCTGCACACACTAATAGGATGCTCACCTACCCCTCCTTTAAATTTGACATGCCAAATTCAGGATTAATCAAATTCTTGGGGCACCTGAGTGGCTCAGTGGGTTAAGCATCAGCCTTCAGCTCAGGTCATGATCCCAGAATCCTGGGATCAAACCCCACAGCATGCTCCCTGTGCAGCGGGAAACCTGCTTCTCCCTCTACAGCTCCCTCTGCTTGTACTCTTACTCTCTGTAAAATAAATAAATAAATAGATAGAAAAATCCTTAAATTAAACCAAATTCTTTATATCGTCCAAAATAGTCCTTATTCCCCTATAAATGCTGGGGTCTGGCTTGGAACCACCAGAGGTTTTTTGTTTGTTTTTTGTTTTTTGTTTTCTTTTTCCTTTTCTTCTTCTTCTCCTCCTCTCCTCATCCTTCTTCTTCTTTTTCTTAAGATTTTATTTATTTATTTGACACAGATTGAGAGAGAGAGAGAGAGAGTACACAAGCAGGAGGAGCAAAAGAGGGAGATACAGAAATGGAGTCCCTGATGCTGGACTGAATCCCAGGACCCCAGGATCATCACCTGAGCTGAAGGCAGATGCTTAACCAACTGAGCCACCCAGGTGCCCCTACACCACCCAGACCTTTGCCTGGGACATCCCACTATTCGAAGGCTATACGGTGAACAAAGCAAACTTAACAGCCCTGAAAGACAATGACAAATTGGAAAACCCTAACAGCAGAATTCAGTTCCTTCTGTCCGGAAATATCAGGCTTCCAGATCATATGCTCCTGAAAATATCATAGTTAAATGAGTGTAGGGTATGCTTTAAGTGACCACTTGTCTTTTTGCTCTTTCCTGAGTCGAGTAACCGTTTAAGTTTAGGTATTATCTCAAACGTTCCAAAAGATGCCACATTATTTGTATAGCCTGGTGTCTTTTTTTTGTAATTTCAAAGCTCAATGAGAGAAACTGTTTTCTATCTAAAATGATAAGAGAAACTACCATTTATTCAGTGCTGACTTCACATTACAGATTTTTAATTCACTGTCTTTAATCTAGGTGTGGACTTTTTGAGGTAGACAGTCTTTCTCTGTTATAGATGAGAACACAGAGGCTAGAGACCCTAAGTTACTAGGCAAGAGGTAGAAAAGGATAAAGAACAGGGTGCCTGGGTGGCTCCATTGGCTGAGTGTTGGACACTTGACTTGGTTTCACCTCAGATCATGATCTCAGGGTCATGGGATTGAACCCCGCAGCAGGCTCTGCCCTCAGCTCAGCATCGGCTTGAGCTTCTCTCCCTCCCTCTGTCCCTCCCCTGGCATGTGCTTCCTTTTTCACTCTCTCTTTCTGAAATAAATATATAAATAAATGAATAAAATGTAGAGAAAGAAAGAAAGAAATAGAGAAAGAAAGAAAGAAAGAAAGAAAGAAAGAAAGAAAGAAAGAAAGAAAGAAAAACTAAAATGGTAAAGAAGGGTGTGACCTCAGACCTTTGGAGCTGAATGCCCCTAACAAAGCACCATACCTCCTTTCTTAGTTTTAGTTAATGATGCAATGTTAGGTAAGGTAGCCTTTCTCAAAGATCAATCGTACATATATTAAATATTAACAGGAAGAATCCTACCTTTAGATATGACTGTTAAGAAGATGTTGGTATTTTCTTCCATCCTGTCTGCAGTTTTAAACCTCCCTGATACATACTCACGAGCTCCATAATGATCACCAGGGATAAGAGGAATCACAATATATTGTGTCCTACTATGTGCGAGACTCAAAACTAAGCTGTCTTCATGAGCTCACTTGTTTAATTAATCTAAAAATGTGATTCTGTAGGCCATTAGTTTATGTCTACCATCATTAGCTTACCAATGAGGAAATTTGATGACAGAGAGGTTAAATCAATTGTTTAAATTTATATTAGGGTCTCCTAGATGACTCACTTGTTTAAGCCTCTGACTGTCGGTGTTGGCTCTGGTCCTGATCTCAGGTTGGTGAGGTGGAGCCTGAGAGGGCTCTGCTTTTCTCTCCCTCTCCCTGTGCCCCACTCCTCACACAGGTGTGTACATGCTCTCTCTATTTTTCTCAAAACTCTCTCCTAAATAAATAAAATCTTAAAAAAAATAAAATAAAGTTATATAGCTAGGTAGTGGCAAACTTGGGATTCAGACTTGTCATTCCAGTTCAGTCTAAAATCTTAGCTGTGATGCAAACCTGCCTCTTTAAACAATATCTTCCTTAGGGTGGTTAACCTGTAATTAAAGATAATTTAATAGGATGTTTTCACATAAAGGTATATGACTTGAATTCTCAAAGATAAAAATATTTATTAAAACCACTTAGTGCTAAGGTATAGTTAGAAAACTCATTCACTTACAGTTAATTTTATTTCATACTTAGCTCAGTTGGCAGTTGTGAATCATTTATTGGGTGATGGGAAGCTACCATTATTTTGCCACTGTTATTTTTGTTCGTGTTTTTAAAAATGGGTAAGTGGCCATTTTTATAGTGAGGCTCACTCAGTTAGCAATTTGAAGTAAATATTATGGGGAGCAAAGCAGGAAAAGATAGGACATTTAGGATTTTTTTTTTTAAAGATTTTATTTATTTATTTGACAGAGAGAAATCACAAGCAGATGGAGAGGCAGGCAGAGAGAGAAGGAAGCAGGCTCCCCGCTGAGCAGAGAGCCCGATGCGGGACTCGATCCCAGGACCCCGGGATCATGACCCGAGCCGAAGGCAGTGGCTTAACCCACTGAGCCACCCAGGCACCCGACATTTAGGATTTTATTGCAACAATCCTGGAGAGAGATAATCAGATACAGAGAGTTAACTTTAAGAGAAAGATGGACCTAAGAGAGATTAGGAGCTCTCTGGATGGAGAGAGTGGGTCTATGGAGGGCTCAGTCTTTAGTGCCTGGTTGCATGAAGAGGTCCTTAATCCAGGTAAAGAATACAGGAGGCTGACAAGGTTTTGTATTTGGAAATAATGCAGTCTAATTCAGTTTTAAGTGCCATAGGTCCGCAGGATGGTGAAATTGCATCTTTTGATCACAAAATCCGACGTGCATAATGTTTTACTCACCTTCCAGTTCCTCAGGAATACAACCATGTTTGACAGGTATTAAAAACTCAATAAATATTAATTAGTCTGACTGGGATTCAGGGGAACAATCTGCAGCCTAGGCATTTGAAAACCCCTATGTCAGGAGAAGGAGATAAGAGGAAGATAAAGAAGTCTCGGCCTTGACATGAGTAACATCATGTAGAAAATAGGTTAGCTAGCTGGAAGAAATCCTGGAGACCCACCAACATTAAGGACCAAACAAAAAGAGGAAAAGACAAGACTATTATTCAGGGATTCAAGGGAAGGATCTCATGTGCTATGATGATAGGAGTAATCAGAAAATTCAAGTCAAGGACTGAATGCGTCCTGCTGAGCATAGAGGACTTGCCAGTTCCTCGGGAGTAGCAATGACTTCAGACACGAGTTGAAGAATGAATGACAGTGTAGAAATGCAAGCAAAGCACGTCTTCCAGAAGACTAGTTGTGATGGAGAAAAGCTTTCACAACACACCAAAACACTGGCAAAAATGTGTAGGATATGATAAAGTGAAAGACCAGCATGTAAAATTGGACACACAGGATACCAACCAGGAAGCACCTGCATGTTATATTATATACATAAATCATTACCAGGCCATATGCTAACATGTGAACAGAGGAAGATAGAGCCTCTGGATGATGAGATTGTGGGTCATTAATTACTGATTAAAACAAGAATTTCTTTAATTTACTGGTCTTCTATGAGCTGGCACAGATTCCACAGTGATAAGAAAAAGAAGCATTTGACTCTGTCCTCCTAACCTACCAAATCCCAAGGACCTCTCATTTCTTAAATGATCCCGTTGTCACTCATTATGGTTTAATGTAAGAAAATGCAGCCCTGGGAGGGGCTGTGATTTCTGAGCAGTAGGAACACAGACCTAGCCTGAAGCCATCTGGTAGGAGACTGCACTTTTGTTCAAAGTTCTAGTAAGCCGGTGAGGTGAAGCACCTGACCCGCGGTGTCAAAGTGGCATCGTGGCCTCAGTTCCTAATGAAAAGGCCATCTACACATGTGCTTAAGGTAGAGAGCATAATGTGCCATGCTTCATTTATTAAAGGTCACATGTTGAAACAGGCAATATTATAGCTGTTGGTATCATCTTTCATCTGTGACTAGAAAGACAAAAGCAGAATTATTAGCCTGGAAGAGACCTTGCACGATTATTGAGTCCTTTGCTTGATCTTTCGGAGAACCATAGACGTATTGTATACACTAGTCAACCAGTCAACCAAGATTTATTGCATATTCGCAGGTGCATAGCCTTGTATAGTATCTGGCTCTCGGTACCATTCGAGTCATCATGTTTTCCCAAGGACTTGAATCATTTTAAAGGGGAACCGACAAAAGTTCAGAAGAAATACTCTGTTTATTTAGTACAAAGTAGGGCATCCCTGCCACTCCCCATTCATTGTATGCAGTGGCAGGAATAAATAATGAATAAAGCACGGGCTGGTCTTCAAGAAGTTCATGACCACTAGCAACTCACTCCCCTTCCCCTACTTCATATGTACACTTGTCATCACTCTCAGGTAGTTCCAGCCACAACTGCTGCCCAGTCTCCTCGGGGGGCTCTAACGCATCTGAAACTTATATGTGCCTTGGAAAGTTAGCAGGTTTTGTAGCCACTGATATGTACTCAGGCATACATGTTACATATGGTAACAGCTTACTGAGTTTGATATGAGATTAGATACGTTGTTTTCATTCCAAAGTATGCAAAAATGTCCCTGTGGGAAAGCAGAATGCAAAATGACTAATGCAGTTAATTCAAACTGCAGCCTGCAACCAAAGGGACGTCACAAGTGTTATTATTCTCAAACTTGTTCTCCTAACCTCAACCTCAAAACCTCATATGCCAGATAGTCTTAGTACCGGCGCTCTCGTGGCTAGGATCTAGCCAACTGCTGTGCTTAAAATGGTCTGTGTTCCCAGGTTTCTGCTCCAGAGATCATCTGGAATGCACGTCCTTTCTCTTTAAACCAAGAGAAAAGCTAAAGAGTTCAGCCTGGAACGTAGATTTCTACATGATGTCTATATTGTATGGTCGACGGAGCATAGACTAAAGGTGCTGGTCACACCAGAGTTGAGCACAAGGGAAATGTTTCAGTGGTTTTGGGAGGAATGTCACCTGAACTCCAAACTTCAGAATAGGAAGCATGACCTTGTGATATGTTCTTCAGGAGACACATTATGTACTAGTATATATAAAGGTGCACCACTGCCGGTTTACTAATGAACCAGAATATAGAATCCCAGGTCAAGAAGACAGTTTACATGAACCATGGAGGTTTGATCTGCTTATGAAAAGAGGGAGTGAGTGTCAGCATTTACCAGGTAGTGAACACCTTTATGACGGAGTCCTGGTCCTCCATGCCATCCTGTGTTAAATTTCACACTCTACCTTGCAACCATTTGTGTTCCGAGTGGATTTAATGGATTGTGGGCAAGGGGGTGAAGTCTCACTCTACACTTCTCACCTTTCTAAGGTAGAAGTGTAGAGTGGAAGCACCACTGTGAGACTCCGCCCACATACCCCATTCAGATTCACATATCTGTCTCCCACATGCTGTAGGTATTGGCTTCAGAGAGAATGAAGATGCATCTTCTCTGGGAATTCCCTTAGGCCACAGGGAGGGCCTTTCCCAAGGTTCACTCCTTCCAAGAAGGTAGCCCGTGGCCAGCAACTGACAGAGGGACGTAAGACTCCAGCTCCTTGGAGAAATTGTGGGACAATTCTTTAGGTCTACCTAAGTCCCACAGCTTCTTGGAGGCTCCACTGCAACCATATCACACATAGGAACTTTGCCCTCTGTCCATTTCTGCCTTCTTCAATTTCTTCTGGACTGTTCTCCTGCATATAATCCCCATGGTCTGTATCCATGGAAATAATTACCAAGCTGCAAAGTTTCCCCATCTCATGAAAAAATTCTAGTCAATTGCATTCTAACCTTTTTTCTTCTTAGTTTTCTAGCAGAATGTTTGGTAAGATGATTTTAAAGCATTGAGCTCTTGTGAGCTCAAATTCAAACCGTTTTTTTCTTCAAATTCAACTGTCTGTGCAATCCTTATGTTGGTGTTCAGCTGCCACTGATATCAAAGCCATATTATTATTTGGCAATGGATTTTGATCAGGACCTGTTAAATATCTGTTTGTCCATCATGTTATATTGAATAAATTGTACCTTATCATGTTGGCTCCTGGCAAAATAGAACAATTAAGCAGCCCAGTGGCAGGTGGATATTTATCAGACTATTTTCACTGTGAGTTTAAATGACAACTATGGGATAATCCAATTTGTGTTTTTAGCAGCTTTGGGAAGCATCAAGGTGCCTGCAGTGTTTGGAAATGGGCTGCCAGTGTGGTGCACTGATTCTAAAATATGTTATGCCCAGATATCAAGTTAGTACATTTCTTCCCAGAACAAACCAAACTATGAGGGAATGCATTTTTCCTGGAATGGGCTACTGGAGTCTTTTCTGTATAGCCTGCCTCTGCTGTCATTACAGAGAAAGAAGTTCATGAGATGGTCACTGTTTAGAGAGTGTTGCTAGGCTCGGAAAGTCTGTGTCCTCTATATTACAGAACCCCCTGCATATCCTGTTGGAAGAACCAAGATGTAGGGAAGGTGAAGGTGAAAACACAGAAAACAACATGTCTTAAGAGACCAATTCTATAGAGTGGAAGTACACAAAGGAATTCTCCACCTCACCTTTATCCTTCTGCAGTCCCATTTGGGCAGAAACCCCCACGCCCCCAAATATGCCTTCAAACTCTGTACTTCAAAACTGATATGGATGCTGTATATGAAATGCATGCAGTAAAACCCCTGCCCCAGGCTCAGTCCCCCCAGGTTATAAATAAAAATGAACTAGAATGTCTGGTGTGGGTTCTTTTTATGATTCTAATATTAACCCGGTAATTGAGCTATTAAAAGTGGTTTCTAGATACACTACTAATTGCCAAGGCAAGAATAGGCAAGTCATTCTACTTTGTACAAAGGTTAATTTGTCCCACTTTTAAAGTTGGGATATTATTCAATATATAAATATCTTGAATACAGAACTTATGGAAATAGGTGCTAGAGTAAATGCACGCTAAATTTAAGATTTCTAGTTAGAAACCCAAGCTGTGATTCCTAGAACAACATGAGGTTTTCATAACAATGCCCTACTTAGCCTTATAAAGAACTAGTCTAGTTTAATGTAATAGAAATACATAGTCCCGGTCTAATAAAATTCCTTAGTTTGCAATGGCCAGGTAGAGAGGGATACATGACTAATGATTTAGAATAAAGTTATTGGAGTGCCAGGTTGTCTAAAGAATTTTTTTTTTTTTTCTGTTGGTCCATTTAACACTTTACTTTTATGAGGAAGTTTAAAGAAAAAAAAAAAGTGAAGGCTCTACTAATTTCAAGGACGTGCCAGCTCTCCAAGAATAGACCAGGGACCTTACATTTGTATGACCAGTGTCCTAGCCAAACCTTTGTTATAATTATTTAACAATGGGAACGATCTTAAAATTACACATCTGAAGTTTTTCAGCTATTTAAGGACAGTACCGATGCCTTCTAGATATGACATTCTTTGATTCAGTGTTCTGCCAAACTGGAAGTTTTGAGCTAGTAAAATCTGTTGCTCTCACACTGACTGTTGTTCAACTACATTTCTCAACCTTTGAGTCAATATAAATTTCAAAAATATGTTAAAGTTCAGAGAATGTTCATTTATATTGTTCCTATTTCAATTGTTTTAAAAATCATGAATGTAATGATCAACGTAGGCATCTTGGTAAATTAAAAAATAAATAAACAAACAAACTCCCTGATTTTATTTGTTGATTTCCTCGAGCACATTTTTCAGTTTCAATGTTATGCTAAAGCCAGCACAGCTCTAGGCAGTGAAAGAAACTAGAACTTGATAACTAATGAGACAGACAAATAGATAGGTAGGTGGATAGCCATTCTGTGAATAACTACCCACAGATGGCAAAATACTCAATCTTGCAATTCCAGGTAAAATCCAGCCTCAGATGCTCCATCTCATCTGACATCCCCTGACCCATTTCCTTCTGTAGGGATGAGGATGGGAGGTGGGAGCTGTCACACATCATTTCAGGTCTTCCTCCTATCTGGGCTACCTTGGACAAGTTCTGTCCCCTAATTATGCCTTAACTTCTATATCTATAGCAGCATTGTAATAAGAGGATCTCTTCCATAGTGTTGATAACCATATTAAATTATTTAATACACTTTAAGTGCTTGAAACTCTGGTTTGTACTCTGTAAGGAACACTCAAACCCCAGGCATTATTCCTGACTTCTATGATGAAATTCTCCTAAGGTCGTGAGTCGGCATTTCTTCCCAATGGTATCTGATGTCTGAGGTTCCACTTTGGCCTCCAGTCACTAGCTTTGTAGTGAATTCTTCCAACCCTGACAGGGCCACTTCAGGGTGTGACCCTGACCCTGGGGCAGGGTGCCTTAGAGGATGTGCTCGGGCCCACCCCCTTAAACAAGGTTTTAACCCGTTGGTGTCCATTGCACCAGCTCCATGTGGAATCCGGCTCTACAACACTGTGGTTTCCAGAGAGCCAAGGTATAGGTCCTTTATCTTCAGAGATTTTCACAAAATTTAACTGAAGTTTTCACATTTTTATCATTCCTCCCCCAGGATGGGGGAGGAGGAGGGGTTAGGGAAAAATGCCTCATTTTCTTTGCTTTGCATCCATTACTGACCTCCTCGCTCATTCCATAATTCTGACTCCTTTTCTCACCAACTGATGATGCCTGTCTCATTCTTAGTGGGATCGGGATGGAAGGCGGTAGGGAGAGGATGGGGGCTGGTGGTGAGACTCGATGGGCTTCTCATATATGTTCTTTTCAATCTCTTGTTTACAGATACACCCCATGCCCCATTTCATCATGTTTTCAGTGCTGATATTTGAAACATGTATCTTCTGAATGTCAAAGATATTTTATCTTAAGTGCCTGACTCTAGCATTTGAAATGTTTGGCTCAAATAAAAAAGAAATCTATTCTGTAACTCTTTATTCTAGGCTATATATGTATTCCTCCTAAAGCAAAGAACAGATTGGTGTGTGGGGGCAGGGGGGTGGAATATGGGTAACAAGAAAAATGTGGTTTAAAAAAACTTTGTCATCATCTAAAATATTGCCCTACCAGATCCATTTAATTTACCTCAGTTCCGATTAAAAAATTATATCCATTTCTAAGTATAGACACCCCCAAATTTGAAATCAGGTTCTCCAACAAATATATGCAGACAAATGTTCAGCAGCACTATTTACCATAGCCGACGACTGGAAATAACTCAAACGTCACCAACAGATAAACAGATAAACGGGTGGTCCATCCATGTGATGGAATATTATTCAGCCCTAAAAAGAATGTAGTCTTGATACAGGCTACAACATGGATGGATTTTGACACATTCTGCTAAGTGAGAGAAGCCAGAGGCAAGAGGCCATACATTATAGGATTCCATTTGTATGAAATGCCCAGAAGAGGCAAACCCACAGAGACAGGAAGCAGAGGGGTAGTTTTCAGGAGCTGGGGTAAGAGGATGCAGGGTGAATGCTCAGTGGAGATGAGGTTTCCATTTGGATTGATGAGAAAAATCTAAAACTAGAAGAGGTAATAGTTGCAAAGTATTGTGAAGGTTTTTTTTTGTTTTTGTTTTTGTTTTTTTTGCAAAGTATTGTGAAGGAGTTTGAACCATTTGAACCATGAATATGGTTCAAATGGTCAACTTTATGCATATTGGTAAACGATCTGTATTCTACCACAATAAAGTGTTGAACTGTCTGTATTTCAGCACAATGAAAATAATCACTACAAGAGTAAAATATGTCCTTTTGTCAACAATGTTAAGCAAGTCTTACAGATGTTGTCATCTGACATATGTTGCATGAAAAGAAACGGTACTACTTTTCTCCTGTAATCTTACCTGACAGAGGGGAAAAGCCCCCATAACTTTACAGAAAAAACTCCTACTTCCCTGTGTAACCTGTCAGCCAGTCTATATTCACAACATGGTGGTTCTCTCCAGTACTGTGTCTCCTCCCTCAAAAATACTGCAACTTTCTGAAAGCCAAGAAAGATTACCTCACTTTTGGAGGGATTCCATAGTGTGGTGGGTTATATGGTTGTATTCGTTGTTTCCATCTCTTTCCTTCTCCCTCTCCTTGCTACATGGTCTTATTGAAGGTCTTATTGAAGTTATTGAAGGTCTTATTGAAGTTCGCTTTTCTATGGGGTTTGCTATGCCTCTAGCTTTAGCCACTGGGATGGGAGTGGATATTTGTCACATCTTAGAAGGACTTTTTAGAGACAGGGCAAGTACCCTCTCCCTCACCCTGCTCCTGGACTGTCCTCCTTCACCCAAGGTCTCAGAGTAAAAAGATATGGGGCAATGAGCTGAATGAGTCCAGTAAAACCTAGCAGAACCCAATAGAACTTTCCCCAAAGTCCCTGAGGGACCCTAACCAAGAAAAACAGGATTGTTTTAAGACCTTAAGACTTAAGGATTATTTGGTGCTACAGCAAATCTGCAGATACACACGTGCCCAGGTGTAAAGAAATACTGAGGTGTCTACAAGGTGAAGTTCAGATGGGACCCCAAAAACCAGTCTTGGGACAACCTTTCTACTGTTCCAGGCTATGGGTTTAGAGTCATGAACAGTACCGAAAGTGAAGCAGAAGGAAAGACGTTTCTTTGTAGGAGAGTGCCATGAGGCAACAGTGATAAGTTAGGGGTACCTGGGTGGTTCAGTCAGTTAAGCACCTGCCTTCAGCTCAGCTGATGATCAGGACATCCTGGACTGAGCTCCACGTTGGGTTCCCTGCTCAGCAGAGAGTCCGCATCTCCCTCTGCCCTCCCCTGCTTGTGTTCTCTCTCTCTCTCAAATAAGTCAAATCTTAAAAATAATTGATAAGTAAAATGTTTTGTATTTGATAAGGCAATAAATGCTATGAACAACAACAACAACAACAAAAATATAACAAGGAAGGAAGAAAGAATACACATAGATGGGGAAGATGAAATTTAAAATAGGTGGTTTGAGAAAACCCTAGCTGGGAAGGTGACTTTTAAGTCAATCCACTTAAGGCAAGGCGTAAAGGCAAGCGTCAAAGTGGGTGGATGGTTTGTGTAGTGGAGCAAACATGAAGTCCACATGCCCCGAGGTGGGAACATGACAGGGCTGTCTGATAAAAATGAAGGACAGCTCCGAGTTTAGAACAGAATAAAGGATGAGAAATGTGTCAGAATCACCTGGAGGGCTTGTTAAAGAACAGCTTTCTCAACCCCTAGAAATTCTGATTCCATGTCTGAGGTGCAGCATGAGAATAGGCATTTTTAGCAAGTTCCCAGAGAACTTGATGCCACTCCTCCAGGGAGCTCATCTTGGGAACCGTGGCTATAGGCCTCTGCAGGTCATGAGAAGGCTTCTGTGTTTACTCTGAATGCAGTGGAGTTTCTCAGCAGATAAGGGATATTCTCTGACTACCAAGATGAACGTGGCTGTGTTGAGAATAAGCAGGGTGGAAACATGGAGACCACAGAGTATTGAAACACACATTATTAGATTGGCCTTAGGTAGGGGTGGGGGAGAAGGAGGAAGGGGACAGGGAGAGGGAAGAGAGGAGGAGGAGGAGAAGAAGAAGAGGAGAAGAAGAAGCAGGAGGAAGATGAGGAGGAGGAAGGAGAAGGAGAAGGAAGAAGGAGAAGGAGAGGAAGAGGAAGAAGAAGAAGGAGGAGGAGGAGGAGAAGAAGAAGAAGAAAAAGAAGTAGAAGAAAAAGAAGAAGAAATGTCTTTAGTTTAATGAGAGGGAAGGAGATTGCTGATGCAGGTCAAAACACTTTGAGAGCCCGCCCAGCCCCTAGCTTCTATTTTCTCTGGCAAGATCACCTAACTCTGGCGAATGGAAAAATGAGGGTGTTAGTTCTTTTTATGAGGAAAACACAGTGATCACTGCAGAGAGCTGGAGAACTCATTGACTGGAGGGCTATTTTATTGTTCCAAAAAAGCACCTTATATAAAAATAGGAGGCTCCGAGTAGGCATTTCGAGTTGGGAGATGCTCAGTGATACATCAGTTTCACCCGTGCTGAGCTAAAACTAGAACCATTCCTGGCACCTCCATATGCAAACTTCAATCCAGTGAAATTTCGTTGGTTCAAAAGGAGCATATCCTAGAGTTTGAGTATCTCAATGGCTGCTTCAGTATTTTACACAGAAAACCCATCTCTTCTCATTTCTGCCAAATATTTTAAATAAAAGCTCAGCAAAAGATTGAAATAGAACCAGGAGTTGTTGGTGGGGTGTGTATATCCTGTAGAATCAAAAAGTTTGCTAAAAGCAACATATGATGGTGATGGTGAAGATGATGGTGACGAAGATGTGGTGGCCAAGAGTTCTGGTTTATTCTGTGACAGGAACTGTTCTAAACCCTTTTTCCCTGTTTGAAATCATCTCATCCTCTTCAAGGTGTGACCAGATGGCTCCGTTGGTGTCCATGTTTACAGATAAGGACCTCGCAGCCCAGGTGGTTCCCGGGTCATGTGGAGCGGAAGCAGCCGTGTGGTGGGAGCTCAGTGCTGGCTGGAGGGTCTGACCTTTCTAACACCTGTGCCCCAGCTGCCCACGAATGAGATGTGGTGTTGAACTGAGGCCTCTTCTCTCCACCTTTTCTAGTGTGGAATATGGGGAGTGACCTGCATCACTGCCCAGGGATTATAGTGGGAGGCTGGACGGAAACTGACACAACTGTCCTAGGATGTCCGGGCCAGAGAAGCAGGTGGGAGAAACCAGAGAAGGGCGCATGGGTGTGAAGGAGAGGGAGGGGAAGCTTCTGCTGGAGCTTCTGGCACATTCTTCGAAGGAAGCTGTATGCACTGAGATGAGTCCTTGTGTGTCTCCAGACGCCCACACGCCCCGTATCTGCTGAGGATAGCCACTTCGCTCTTTTCCCTTGAAATGGGAAATTCAGACCAAGAAGAATAACACGATGGAGATATTTCCTCCCATTAACAACTTGCAGTAGTTGTATAAAAATGTTTCCTATCATCTTCATTTTTCTAATAGCCATATTTTTCCATATTTTTAAAAAAATTTTTCATATAAAAATGTGAAGTTTAATTTTTGGAGGATTGCAATTTCAAGTCCTTAATAATAATTTCTTACACTTTTCAAGTGCTTAGTAGATAGAAGACATGGGGGTGCCTCCCATTAAAAGGACCCTTGTACCACTTTTCTCTCCAGTAAGTAAGCTATAATCATGCTAAACATTAAGCAGGCCATGGAAGTTAAAGAGCTACTCTTTCCTACTGAATTTAAGTCACGGAGGCTCTTGGCCACATTTACCAGTAGTACAAAGAATTTTCCTGACCAGGAATATATTTACAAAGTGTCTAGGTAACTCAGAGCAGGATTTTTCATTTACATGACAATGGTCTTTTCCACTCTTCTTAGGACTGTCCCTTCAACTCTGTGATGTTTGTTAGTTCATTATTTGTAAAATAGTAAAACCGCATCTGAAAAAAAAAAAAGAAAGTGTGTTGTGTCTTTAATTTAAAAACCGCCTCAGGGCCCTATGGGGTATATTAAATCTGTCTCTCTGCCGTATATCTTGATGTACATTTTACTTGAAACCAGGTGTTTTGTATATTGAACTTTTTAACACTGCAGGGAGGTAAGTATTCACAGCTGGAGTTTTATGCTTCACACATTTTCATGTTTGAGAACAAGAAGCAACCCCTAGGAAAACCTCCTCCCGCATGAAGAGAGTCCGAACAAAGCCCTTCTGTATCTGGTGGCAGGACATGGATATGATGAAGTCACAGATACGGGGCCTGAATGCAAAATAGAAGCCAGGGACACCCAGACAAAAAGTTTCAAGGAATCCAACTGCACAGGTTCTCAGATCAATCACCAGCGATGAAGTTGTCACGGCACAGAAGGGCTGAAAAGCAGCATCAAAGCCCCGAAAAGAGAGGGGAGAAGCTTTTGTCTGGCTGGCTTTTGTCTTCACGACCAACATTGGAAGCCAGCTCACATCCACTGAAAGGCCGAGTTAATCTATTTCTAGTGAACATTGTCCGCTGTGTGTAGTTAGCCCAAAATCATTAAAGAAAAATAACTAGGTTGGCATGACCGAAAAAGCATTGATTTTCCTGTGGGGTACATTGGTAGGAGTGGAATGTCGTGCATATGGTATTGTCTGCAAGAGAGAGAAAGGTGACTGACCTCGCGAAACAAAAGGCACCCGGCGGCTGTGCTTCCTCGCCTCAGAAATGAACTCTGTGTTTGCAGATCCAGACGCAAGAAGCTTTATGAAAATTAAAAGCATCACATTTCTAATTCATTCTCCTCCTCTAGGTTCAGTTTACCCTCCCAAGTCTCCTTAAACATCCAACAAGAAAGAAGCACTCTCCCGTGATTTGGGTAGCCGGCCCAATGAAATCTGTCACGGCTTTGAGGTGAGATTTGCATTTTTCTGGCCGGTGGGAAGAGATGGGATAGGGGTGGGGGAGTCACAGAAAAAGAGCATGATTTGGGAGACAGAGATGTTGAATGTCTTTGTCACTTCGTAGTCTGTGGTTTGGGTGCCCCTCACCCCAGCGCCAGGAAAGAATTCCACTGTAGCCCAGATGATCATAGACCAACCTCTCCTCTATGCACACACAACAGTCCTAGGTTTGCTAAAAACTGATTGCTTGAAGATTGTCATCATCCAAAGGCAGGCGCCTCTAGCGGGCACATCCTCAACTTGGCTGTCTTTGTCTCGAGCTAAATGGTGCTCCCTATTTCTTTGCATGTTGGGAAGGTGCTCCAGGACCTCAAAAACCCACTCTCTTGTTATAAAGTCAGCACTTTGATGTACATGGTGGCCCAGCATGCGATTCTCTGCAGCCCCAGCAGTAAGCACCAGGAATTTTCCTGCCAAGAAAAGGATAAATAAGAGCCCTTATTAAATAAATAAATAAATAAATAAATAAATAAATAAAATCAGAAAATGACAGCAAGCTTGCCAACGGTGGTGCTTTTTCTGGACACAAAGATGGGAAAATCTTACCTTCCCTGGGTTTTGAGAACATGGAATTGTTCTATGTGATACAATGTTTCTTACTGTTCATGGGGAAGCAGCTTGAGAAGTCAATGATGGAAGAGAAAGGAGCCAGAGACCGCATGGAAGATTCCTGATGGGAAAAGATGAGCTCCAGAATGGTTAAGACACAATGATGTCAATCACTACATTTTCCTGCAGGCGGCTGGAAAGTACTCCCCCCCCATCTTTTTTTTTTTTTTTTTTTTCCTCTCTGGTGTATCGTAATAAGTATCATTTCACTTAAGTTTGTAAGGATTACTAAAGAATCGGCTACTAAAAAAAAAAAAAAAAGAATCGGCTACTATTTCCACCTGCAGGAAGGCCAAGCTACTTAAATAAAAAACAAAGGCCGTTAATTTTTTCCTGACGATTGTAGACCTTTCTAGCTTAATCCAGAACTTCTGCTGGTTCCAGATGAACCCATATTGACATTCGTGCTATTTTACAAAATCTTAGAAAATTCGAGAATCTTTCTCAATTTCTGACATTCTACTCTAATTTAAGATACATTAATCTCGACACGGAAATGGAAATCTCATTGCATAGGCCTAAAAGAGAACACAGAATCATTCCTTCGGTTCTTCACTAATAAAATATTTAAATATATTACTAAATACTCCAAACAAATTAATGGGGTAGCTGCTATGGGACCCAGGACTAGGGCCCAAAGGTACAGAAATAAATTAGATGCAGTCCCTATCTTTAAGAAGCATCTACATGCTTCTTAAAGCATGGCTATTCTAAATACCCATTTAGAATATAACTCTTAGGGCTCCTTTATTTTATCTTCCATTTTCTCCTTATTTTTATGGCTTTCTACGTTACTGAAGTTAAATATTTTGTTTATAGGATATTATTTACTTTTAGACCATTTGAAAAAAAGGAGCTTCTACTAACTCTAGACTGAGACCAGTGACTCTGTAGGAACCGAGAAACAAAATTAAAATAAGGCAATATCTCTGCTTGCAGAGACCTCACAAACCAGCAGGTAACCTGAAGGTAACAATACCCATCTGCGGGCATGTGCATTGCATTGTTACCAAGAGATCCAGCACAAAACTCACTAAGCAAAGGTTTTATAGAAGGTGGTCTCCTCCGTATAATTGTATGAAAAGAGACATTTTTTGCAATAGTGTCTTAGAAAACAAAAAACCAAACCAAACCAAAACAAAACAAAACCCTTGAAATTATGTTTCTAGTCTGTGCATTAAGAGGTAAAGTCTACTGGCCATTCTTAGAGAAGCTTACATTTGATTAGAATGTTTTCAAGCCTCCCTCACTTGATTCATTGATTTGCTCATTCATACTAAACCATCTTTGAACCACAATGTGCTGGTCCTTTGTCAGGGATTCTAGTTAAAAAGAGACTTTAGATTATTTTCTTTTCTTTTTTTCTTTCCTTTTTTTTTTTTTTTTTAAAGATTTTATTTATTTATTTATTTGACGGGCAGAGATCACAAGTAGGCAGAGAGGCAGGCAGAGAGAGAGATAGAGGGAAGCAGCTCCCTGCTGAGCAGAGAGCCCAATGTGCAGCTTGATCCCAGGACCCTGTGATCATGACCTGAACTGAAGGCAGAGGCTTTAACCCACTGAGCCATCCAGGCGCTCCTAGATTATTTTCTAAAAGACAGAAATGTTTTCCACTTGCTTTTAGACCACGCTGCCTCTTGAAAGGCAGGTGTGACAGCAGAGAGAGCCATGGTGTTGAGTATTTTCGAATAAGTAACTGCTTGCAATCTTCTTTTTTCTTTTTAGAAACATAAGTGAGAGTTATAAGGACACTTAATGAAAGTTGTGAAATGTTATCCAACCAATGGGACTCTTCAGGCAATAGCTTTTCCTGTGCCCTGAGCTGCTTCTATACTCCCTCGCCGGCTGCCATTTTTTTTTTCAAGGATACAATCAAGTCAAATTGAGCCTTTATCGGGGACATATTTCAAACAATTCTTGCAGATATTCCAAGGGAATTCTACCTTTCAGTAGATGGTCTGAGTGACAGAGCAGGTAAGGAAATGAGTCTGTTATAATGTTATGGACAAATAGCCAGACAGCACCAGGAGAGGGAAAACCTGAGGTGTCAGGAGCAGTAGCAGATGTCAGAGGCCCCTTTTCACAAAGTGCACAGCAATTTATGTCAGTGCACAGAAGCCGGGAGAGCCAGACCAGAACCCAGGAGAGAGATCCTGCTCTTGTCCCAGGACCTTGCAGCTACACACTATAGGGAAGCCCTGGCCCTCTCCCTGGTGTAACCAGGAGACAGGACACAGGACACAGCAATACAGTGACATGGAAGAACCTTGTCTTCAGACTCATACTGTTAGTGCCGTGTTCACGTCAGGGGGAACTCCGGGCCCCTCCACTGTATGAGCCCGTGCAGGTGTCTGCTTTGTAGCCATAGCTATATGACATGACAAGTGACTAGAAAAACTAACCAGGGCAACACTGAAGGTTCAGAAAACAGGAGCGGCTTCTACGGACTGTGGGACACAGGCGAAATTGGGGTCATAAGTCTGTAGTTGACCAAGGCTGATGACTGTCATTTGCACAGGACCCTAGCTAGTTTCCAGGAAGGTCTAGAGGTGACTGACGCTGGGAGGCCAGCCTCGCAGGAGTCAGTCTTGGACAGTTAACTTTTACTGCTTGCTCTGCAAGCTAGTGCTAAAGTGCTGAGAGGCGTGAGGAGTATTCTGCACCCATCCCCATCCCCATACCGATGCCTATCTCCATCTATGTCTCCATCCCCACCGACACTTCCATCTATAATGAGTGTGTGTGAATGTGTGTATGTGCATAAGCTGTTGTGGCTGTGTATGTGTGCGTGGATACGTATGTGGACATGGATGTCAGTATATATACACACATCATACACATTTGCTCCCCTGGGCTCCACTCCGCTGTTCTCTGAATCACCCTTTCCCTATCACAAGAAACTCCTTAGAACTCCCACACTCCCCAGGCCGACCACCTAGCAGACTTCAGGTGTGATCGTTTTTACCTGGGAGAAGTTACTGAGATGAGGTATTTTAGAGAGGCAGAGTATTTAGTGAGATGTATAGATTTATAAATCTAGATTTTAGATATATGTATTTATATATATAGATATAAAATTATATTTTAGAGACTTATAAATCTATATTTGGAGAGGCAGAGTGGGTATTGTGATTTGCCTCAAGACTTATATCCACATTATGGTTGAGTTTCTCTTCCTGGAGAAAGATATGGGTTCATTTGGTGACTAGATACGTCATAAAAACTGGTGTTTGGAAATGTTGGACAAACTTACAAGATCATAGAAAGTTTCAGTTATCTTTATTGTTTTGAAAATATTTGGCTAATACTCAGAATTTCAATAATGGGGTTAGGAATTTAAAGAAGATTAATTAGCCCTTACCCTGATTAACTGGGCTACAAGTAAATATAGACTACTAATAATCATCATAACCTTGTTTTGTTGCAGACATTTGGGTCACAAAACTACATCTTCTAATCATCATTTAAATTTAATTATGCTATTTTAAACTATAACTATAACTATACTAATTTAAAATCAACTATACTAACATAATCAAATTCATGTATTTCTGTAACACCCTTAGCTCTGCTTGATTTACAAGCAAGTGAGAAATAAGAAATTTGGACAACAATAATATATTGATATCAGGACACTTTTTGAATAAACTAGAACAAAGACCACAAATATCAAAATCCATAATAAGAAAATGCATTGCCATTTTGTAAAGAGAACTCAGTATCCATTTCAGTATGACATAAGCCATTTTATTAACAACAACAGTGTCTGGATCAGTGCAACTATATAGGCAGAACCAGATGAGACACGAGAACATCTCTACAGCTTCTGACCCAGAGACCTCTGCCTGTGACTTTGGAGCAAAGACCCGGACAAAGTCGCCAGAAGCATTTATCATTGCTAGAATGTCCTCTCTCCAAAACGTCCAACAGAATGGGTCCTGCCGATCAGTTGTAATCCAGTGACGTTTTCTGCCCAAGCTGATATCTGCTCTGCTGAAACCTTTCTCCACATTGCTCACATGTACTGATAACTCTATTATCTGTCTCCAAAAGCTGAATTTATGAAGGTTATCTGAAAATGGAATTCACATTTTGACATTTTATTGATGGAATTATTATATACTTTCAGGTATATACAGAGATTACATATATGAATTGTATACATACGTCTACACATACTCACAAAGTGCGTATTGAGAATGGTACCCTCTTGTTCAAGAAACAGGTGGGTATGCAGGTATTATCTATCTATCTGTGTTATCCATCATAATCGTATTTTTGTGATTTCAACCATCACTGCTAAGCTTACCTGATTTTTCCATGCCCGCCTACTATCTGGCAACGCAGGTTAAGAATTCACGGAAAATTCCTGAATCTTAGTAGTACAGAGATCCTTGGAATTTAAGATTTTTGAATATGGCTTATATCACCTCTGATGAAATTGTTGTGACTGGATGTCAATAATGTTGAAGGAGACAGACTTTTAATCCTCGCCAAAAGGCATCCTTTGGGGAGGAAAGCTTACGGAGGACTCAGATGTACACATGTTTGCAGCAACAGTGACCTGGTCTGGGAATCTCAGAGGAAGGCTGCTTGCCCACCATGGATGTGATGAGCGTTCTGTACTGGAGCTTAAAGCTTTCAGACCCAAACAAAGGTGGCATGTGTCAGGAGACCTCTTCACCTTAGGCCCAAAGAGGGCTCTCTTCAAAGCCCAGGAGGGGCTCCAGCCTCGACTGGGCTGAGCAGCTCAAGAAAGCGTTCATGACAAAATAATGACAGTGACAGTAGTTACAAAAAGCACATGATATGCAGCAAGTTTCTTTTATACTTGCAGGAGGCAAACATCCTTAATGACTCGGAAAAAGGCCACATTTTACACTATATTTGATAAAGGTATTTGCCTCCTGAAAATAATAGGTGTTCTCTTCAAATAAATGAACTTTAGTCAGTAAGATGACACATTGTGCCTGAACTGGAATCTAAGAGCAGAAATGCCACTGAAATGGAAGGTTTTGAGATAAATACAAACATGTTCTTGCTTCTTCATTTTAACGGGCTTTTTAAGAATGCAAATATAAAATCAAAGCTTCACTGGAAGTGCATTTGTCTATGAAAAAAAGTATTGTATATGTTGAATGACAGTTGTAAAATAAAGATATAGATACGCATTGTAATTCAGATCATTGAAAGAGCAGCATTTATTTTTAGGGCCCAATCATAGATGCACCATTCTTGATGGTGTTTAGTTGGTTTGTAAGCTGAACAATGGTCTCACATTCACCGGAGTTACCTGAGAGAACCCAAGAAGGCAAAAGCGATGCATTTTATCTTATTTTTTAATTTTTTAAAAGATCTTATTTATATTTGAAAAGGACAGAGAAAGCACAAGCAGGGGGACAGGCAGAGGGAGAGGGAGAAGCAGACTCCCCACTGAGCTGGGAACATGACGTGGGGCTCCATCCCGGGACCCGGAGATCATGACGTGAGCCAAAGGCAGATGCTTAAACATCTGAGCCACCACCCCACCTTTTGTTTTCCTTTTAAAGACCGATGTGTTTTTAAACTGCTTTTACGTGGGCTGAGATGGCCTAACTAGAATCTCCTGAGTGCCTTGTGTGGTGAACGGGGGAAGCAGATGGATGGAGCCCATGGTCCTTGTCTCTCCCCTTTGGAGCACGTTCACCTAGCAGGCAGGTCCAACCAGATGCCTGAAGAACCATGGGGCTTGCTCCCAGGGGTCCTCCTAGCCTCACTGCCTCATGTGGATGCAAGCCATCCCACTGGCAGCCTTCTTATTTCTTTCACAGGATCAGGTCACAGAAGCAGCAGCAAATTGCTGATTTGGGATGACTATTACAAGGCTGACACAGAGCAGGCTGAGAGCACTGGGCCAGCAGTAATTCCCTCGGTGAGGCTGAGAGTTGATTCTCACTTGCGGGTACCAACCACGGAACCATCTCTGCCTTATGGCACTCAAGTCTAGTGGGAGTGGCAGCCATCTTTTGTGGGCCCCAAGGGGTAACCCACACACTGTCTCAACCCTCCATGTGAGGCACACCCAGATGACCAAACCCATCTCCTCTAAGGGCTTTTGAGGTAACAGTCTATGACATCAATGGGCCTTCCCAAAATTGTTCTCTTACTTTAGTCAATGGGGTGATGTCATATTGACTGGGATGGTCTTACACCAGACCTGATGAATGAATTCCTCACTATCCTTCTTGCTGGTGGTGATGTGTGTCCCCCAGAGGTGGAATCATCATTGGAAGAGCCATCACACGGTTGCTATGCTTGTGGCGAGCATAGCATGACATACAGACTTGTCGCTTCACTGTACTGTACACCTGAAACTAATGTAGCATGGTGCGTTAAAGAGATGTCAGTTAAAAAAACAGCTTAAAAAATCACTGAAAGAGACCATCTAGGAATACAGTGGTTACCGTCCAAGGAGCTCCAGAGAGACATGGTTGGAAGATTTGCTGTCCTATATTTCTATCATGGAATGTGAAACGTTAACATGTAAATGTAATACTACCAGAAAAAGAAATATTGATCACATTTGCTAAGTACTCTGGGTTGGTACATGCATTGTCAACGTTGAGTGAGTCACTGAACCACCATAACCTACAGCTGAGGCTAACATAACACTGTTATGTTAACTAAGTGGAATTAAAATAAAACCTTAAAAAATTTCTCATTTTTAATTCTCCTTTTTATGATCTCTTCATTTGTGTAGGTGACCATTTTTATAAGGTTTTGATATATCCTTCTGTTGTTTCTTTTTGAGAAAATAAACATGTATATAGTTGTATATTTCCCCTTTGTCATAAAAGTTGTTTCATTCAGTATTTTCTACTTGATTTTGTCTCCAACAGATATAGCTAACCTAGAGATAGAGATAATTTCCTATCAGTAATACAGATTTTCTTCATTCCATCTCTAGATTTACACACTCTATGGCATGGATTGACCATGGTTTATTCAACTAATTCTTCATTGCTGGACATTAGGCTATGCTTGGCCTTTTGCTGTTACAAATGATTGCACAATTATTGGTTTCTTCTGATACCATTTCTTCTTTTTGTCAGCATATCTTTGGGAGAGAAGACAATGTATAATTGACTTCTGGACCGGAAAGTGTGTGTGTGTGTGTGTGTGTGTGTGAGAGAGAGAGAGAGAGAGAGAGATAATGTGTGTGTAATATTACCAAACATTTATAAGAGTTGTGCTGTGTTGAATTCCCATTAGCAAGGTATAAAAGTACCTGTTTCATGACACATTGGCAACAGAGAATAAGTTTTACTTTTGAATATTTGACAGTATACCTGAGAAATGGTACCTCAGTCTAATTTTAATTTAAAATTCTCTATGTATGAGTGAATTTGCACATGTTTTTCTATGACTAAGTGTCAGTCACATTTTATTCATAAACTATCCCTTTGTGTCTATTGGCTTCCTACTGATTTCTTCTCAGTGTTTAGAAGCTCTTTCTAACTCTTTGTGGGTAAGTTGCAGAACATTTTTGTCACTATTGCACTTTAACTTGTTTATGTTGATATTTCTTTAACCATGCAAAGTTTTAATTTATAATATTTATGTAATCCAATTTTTACTTTTGAGTCACAGCCAAAAATTGGATTTTTTTTAGTCTTAGTGCAGGAAGTTCTCCTTACTCTTAGCTTTTATATAAGACTCATCCTTTTTTTCCCTAGGACTTGCAGAGTTTTAGGTTTTACATTTTGGATATCTGATACATTTGGAATTTTATATTTATATTTAAAATTGTGTACTAAAAGCAATTTTTTGCATTCTTAATTTTTGAGAGAGACATGTTAAAATCTTCTGTGCTTATTGTGGATTGATCAATATTTCCTAGTGTTCCTATTGATTCCTGTTTTGCTTATTTCGTGGTTGTTAGATACATACAGATCAAGAGTGTTTATACTACTTGTTTAAAAATGTGTTATGATTATGTGTGTTCCTCTTCATTATACTGAAGTCTACTGGTATGTAGCAAACACAAGCAAGTAAGTAGAAGTGAGTGAATCTCCGAAAGCTGGTATTCACAGGCAGCATGGTGGGCAAGGCAGCGTCGTGAAGAGTGATCAAACCCAGCTAGGCACTGGCTTGTTCTTGACAGTAAAGAACATTAAATGGTGGTTCAGACAGGGAAGATAATGTAGTTGGATAATAAGCAAATACATAATTCCCTCTATCTCTACCTTGCAATAAATGTCCACATTGAGCCACCATGTTTCATGTGGCCCACACATTTTCAATTTTTTTTTTTTTTCTAATCATGGCAAAGTGTGCGTAGCATAAAATTGACCATTTTAACTTAATGCGTCATCAGGTCCATCTACACGTTGGGGCTGCCACCACCACCCTTCATCTCCAGAGATTTGTATATTTCCAACCAGAAACTTTGTTTCCATCAAATACTAAGTCCTGACTTTCCCCTCCCTCCAGCCCTGGCAGCCCCCATTCTACTCTCTGCTTCTGTGAATTTGATGACTCTCAGTAGCCCATGTAAGTGGAATTGTGTACTCTTCCTCCTTTTGTGACTGGTTTATTTTACATAGCGTCCTGCTTTAAGTTTTATGCATGTTGCCCCATGTTTCTGAATCCCCTTCCTTTTTGAGTGTGAACATATTCCGTTGTATGATAGATCACATTTTCCTTTATCTGTTCAGCTGTCAGTGGGCATTTGGGCTGCTTTCACCTTTTGGTTGTTATAAATAATGCCACTGTGAACTGGAGCATACAAGTACCTATTCAAGTCTCTGCTTTCTCTTCTTTAGGACATTTACACAAGTGGATCATTTGGTGATTCTCATTTTAATTTTTTGAGGAACCCCACACTGTGTTCTCTAGTGGCTATAGTATTTTACCTCCCCAGTAACTATGTAAAAGTTTGCCAATTTCTCCATATCCTCACCAACACTGGTTCTTTTCAGTTTTTGGTGTTTTTTGTTTTGTTTTGGTTTGGTTTTTTCCTTTTTATATTACCCACCTTAATGGGTCGAAATTATATCTCATTGTGGATTTTATTCGTAATTCCCTAACAATTAGTGATGTTCAATATCTTTTCATTTTATATATATATGAACATCACTAATTGTTAGGGAATTACGAATAAAATCCACAATGAGATATAATTTCGACCCATTAAGGTGGGTAATATAAAATATATATATATAAAATGAAAAGATATATATATGTATATATATAAAATATATATATTATATATATAAATAAAATATCTATATATATGTATATATGTATATATATAAAATATGTATAAATATATATAAATTTATATATTTATATATATAAATTTATATATATTTATATATATTCATATAAATATATATTTATATGAATATATATAATATGTATATATATAAAATATATATATTATATATATATAAATAAAATATATATATATGTATATATATAAAATCAGGTGTACATAGGCAGGGACTACAAAGAATATATTTGCCTAGAGACATATAGACCCACAGGATGGTTCTGGTGCATTCTCATCTTCATTCTGCAGCCTCTTAACTGTATAGTGTTTGATATATTTCTCAACCTATCTGGATCTAGTGTAATAAGTTGACTACATTTCCTTTGTTGGTCAGTGTTTGAAGAAGCAATACATTTTAATACTTGTTTTCCTGAAATGTTGAGCTATGTTTTACCAGCTATAAATAGGACCTAGTATTGACCCATATCTGTTTTATCCACCCATATTCTGAATCTTATAATATTTTCACAACTGTCTACTTCCTACAATATTGTAACTCAATGTTAATTTTAAGAAAGATTTCAAATTATCCATGTTGCCATGTCAGTTTTCTATGTTAAGAAGAGCAAAAATCAGAAAAAAGTAAATGTTTTAGGGAAGGGAAGATGTTCCTTTTGTAAATCTGTAATTGAAGTGAAATTCAGCTGGAACTATGAAGTGTTGACACCGATACTGCTATTTACCCAGGACTGGGCCTATTTTCTTTTAATTTTACTTTTCATGTATGTTCTTATTGTAACTCCTTTTCAATCGCTTCTCAAGCATGCCTACTTTTAAGACTTTCCTCTGGATTCTGCAATGCATTCCCTTTTTACAGATATCTATCTTGAATTTTTGGCATGGCCTTCTCATCTCTCTTTTTAAAAAAACTTCTTATTATAGACTCTATGTTTTTATCATTGGTATTCTGGAAAAAAATGAGTACGTATTCAGGTCCTTTGTTCACCAACTTACAGCATGCCTAGTTCCTTGGACAATTCTGATGACCTAAGTCCTTCTTGGCACGTATGAGCAAGGCCCCAGTTCAGTATCCATAGCTCCTCTGCCAATTCCCAGAGTCCACCAATTCCCCGAGTCTGCAGGCGTCTACCTAGAGCTGCAGGAGATGGGAGCTTCTAAGATATTGGGCATTTGAAGCAAAGAAATTAAAGACCTAATACTTACCTTTAGAGGTTTCTCTCTCTCTAAATTTATTTCTGCACATACTGGCAGGAATTTCCCCTCCCTGGGTAAAATATAATATAGTTTTTATCCATAGTCATTTTCTCAGAGAATTACTTTTTTTTTTTTTTTTTTTTTTTATTAAATGGGGCACTGGTAGGGTGGGTGGTAGAAAGATGTTACCACGTAGCTGCTCCACTTCATAATTCTGTTGGTTTCTGGATCCTGGAGCCTGGAACATAAGGTTTTAAGCTATAAACTCACTGGCGGTGAAATATTATTGTTGATCCTCAAATTGTGTTTTTAAAATGTTATTCCATTACCTTTCAGTCAGCTGAAGCTTGTAGCATATTACCAGACACTTTCTGGGCTGGTCAACATCTCATCCTGACATGTATCAGATGTGACACATTAATTGCAGATTTGAAGAAACTGCTGAGTATCTGCAGATCCAGGATCTATAATTTCAAATGTAAAATCTTCATTAACTGGTTATTTTTATTTTCACTCATGTCACCACCCAGAGAAGCCTCTGGGACTGAGACAACTGTGGTGGAAACCCCTTCATCAGTTTCTGGTGAATTCCAGCATCTGAGTTTGAGCTCTTGGCTGCTATGGAATTTTGGCTATCATATCACTTCCTCTTAAATCCTACCTCAACAGTGGTCTGCCACTCTGTAGACAACCATCACTTGTGTCTTTTCTATGTTGCACCATCACATTTTCCCCTTGGATGCAGGGAATATTTATTTTCTGTCCTATTTACCTATTTTCTGTCCACTTACATATAAGCTGCCTTTTATTAGTAAAAAAAAAAAAAAAAAAGACTATTTTGAAAACTGCTAGTACACCTGCTCTTCATGCCTGATAAATAATATAATAAGTAGAGGGCACTATTTTCAAATCTAGGAGCCTCAATTCTAACTCTGATTTGGTTCAAGGAGAAATAGTTTATGCATATTAAATATGAAGCAAATAAAAATACTTTAAAGAATAATCTTTTAGGTTTTTTTTTCCCCATTAAGTTATATTCTGAAAGATACCTTAAAGGAATCTAAGTAAATAACGTCTGCTTCATGCTATCTTACATTAGAAAATCAAGGGTAGGGATGTCTGGGTGGCTCAGTCCAACTCCTGATTTCAACCAGGTCATGATCTCAGGGTTGTGGGATCCAGCCCCACCTCAGGCTCCACACTCAGTGCATATCCTGCTTATCCCTCCCCCTCACCTTCCTCTCCTTCTGCATGTGTGCATGGTCATGCGTGCTCTCACTCTCTCTCAAATAAATAAATAAAATCTTTAAAAAATAGTTATGTAGAAAATCACATGTAAAACATTAGGTTCAATTTATCTGTATTTATGAAATGAATATAAAGTTGGATTTTCTTTTGTGCTCAAATCAAATAATGTCAAATTAAATCAGATATCTCTTCTCCATGCTAATGTGTGATTCTAGCATTCAGTAGGATAACATCATGCTTACAAGATATGTCTGATATATCCAAAAATTTTTCTATGGAATTCCTTTTTTTCCAGTTTTCTAGATTAAAAAAAGCCTCCAGTAATAAGATGATTTCCACAAAATTCACAAATATTATTATATTCAATGATTTATGACAAGCAAGGGATTCCATTGGAGCTGGTAATAAAATTATATATATATATAATATATATATATATATATATTATATATATATATATATATATTTTGTATTTTGTATTATGTATTATATATATTATATATATTATGTATTATATTATTGTATTATGTATTATATATGTATTATATATGTATATGTATTTTGTATTTTGTATTATATATATATATATATATATTTTGTATTTACAGTGAGCAAAAAAGTTCTAGAAATGCCAAACTGTACAGACTGTCAAGTGTGGGATTCTGCAGGGCTTTCTGTGTTGTGAAAGACCCAACCTATCTATGAGTAAATCTACAGGGGTTGGCCTGGACTCATCATTATCCTAGTGGTTTAGCATGATAGGTCAAATGACTTGTCAATGTTGTCCTGTAATTTGAGGTGGAAACATTTCAAAACAACAAAGTCATATTCTAACTTCCAAGGACTTTGTCCTTCCACTTACTAACGCTCTTGCAACTGTGTGAGCCAACAGCAGGGGTTGGTTGGCAAAGCACTCTGACTGCTGGGTCCCAAAACCATGGGTTCACTTCAGGCATAGACCAGTAAGTTCCATGCTGATTCACAGATTTAGACTGTTCCCTAACCCCAAAAAGCTACAGGTTAAACACCATTGGGCATTAAGATGGCAGGGCAAGGTAATATGGTCTGATGAGGGGAAATACATTTCATTTAGCAGGAAAGAAGTAAGTGTATATCTTTCTGATTCAGGCTCAATAATTTTATCTGTATATTGAGAAGATCATTACATTGGAATCAAACCCAGACAAAGCTGTTCTGTTAATAGAGAATAGTATCTGGTTAAATCAGTTCTAACTACTACTCTAACACCCAGCCCTGTCCAGTCAACATGTCAAAAGGGCACATGTCTGTAATGAACCGCATAAAACCACACATACCAGCTAGTTGTAGTGACTTCCAGAAGTAACTCTTTAGAAAGTTTATTTCTTTAAAAAGAAATAATAATATAAATCTTGTGATTCCCTGTCAGTGACTGCAGTAGCCTGACTATAAGTAGTGTCTTCCATCTAAGAGAGCATCTGAAAATAAAATGCAAGTTTTTTTTTTAAAATGCAAGTTTTAAAGAAATACAGTACCATATTTTCTGCTGTTTTGAACAGAATTTTAATCATTTAATTATATCATGAAAAAATAAATATGATGAGAATTCAGGTATAATGTATAGTGTTTGTGCTTCCCTTCAGTGAAGACCTTTGCTTAACTTGCTGTTAATTAGTCAGAATTCATTGACATTCTGTTTAACAGAAGTGTTTATCATCATTCATCTATCTATATAATTGGATCATGTATTGGAGAAAGTGAGGTTTTCTAGACTTCTAATATATATATATATATATATATATATATATATATATATATTTTAATCTTTTTACTTTAAATCCTTCCCAGAAGGACTACTTATAATTGGAAGGGAGACTTGATGAGTATGAAGTTGATGACAAGTGAAAAGTAGCTGATTAGCAAGGACTGGGGTGAAAATGGGCAAGGTCTGAATGACGTCATGGTGATAATTTTCTACCTCATTTCACCATGAAGAGCTTGTTTTTGATTGTGGACTGCTACTCAAAATACACTTTGAGAAGGACATCAAAACACAGTGAAAATTGTCTACCCCATGTCAAGCAAAGTATTTGCTACAGAGAACATTTGAATTATTTCTTCAAACGTTTGATCAAAAACAGTGAGATAGAATGAGGAACTGCCTTCGGCTCAGGTCATGATCTCAGAGTCCTGGGATCGAGCCCTACATTGGGCTCTCTGCTCAGCAGGGAGCCTGCTTCCTCCTCTCTCTCTGCCTGCCTCTCTGTCTGCTTGAGATCTCCGTCTGTCAAATAAATAAATAAAATCTTAAAAAAAAAAAAAAAAGAGAAACAATGCTAAGTTAGGCATTATGCCAACTCAGTCTGACCATATCTGGTCATTTTCAGTCAAATCCTAGAAATCTTTCTTAGCTCAGTTAAAAAAATTTAGGCACATTGATCGCATGATACATTTGAGTAGCCTCTGTCTATATTTCAGCAAACTGTAACTGGAGACAGTAAACTAATCAAACCTGGCTGTCATTCAGTTCAAAAGAAAACAATGTCTACCATCTACTATATGTACTTAGTACCATCAAAAGTACCATATAGTTTTGCCTCCAAGATGCCATGATCTAGCATATATTATTTAACACGAAGAAAAATGATGCTGCTGAATCACTAGGCCATCAGTTATATCCCAACCTTAGAGATACTGTAATAGGAAGAAAATGGTATGTTGTTAAATTACTTTTTGAAAATATGTTCATTTCTCTCCATCCTGATGCAAATGACCATAGTACAAACCACCAGACTGTCACATGAACTGTCTTTTAATAGATCTCCCTCAAATTCACTCTTGTCTCCTCTCTGACTCACTCCACCAAAATTTATTCTTCTTCAGCAACCTTGGTGATCTTTTCAAATTGTATGTTTGAATATGGTAAAAATACTTCTGTAACTGCTCATTGCTCTCTTGATAAAAGCTTAAAAAGGCAGAATTATCAAGATCAGATGATCTCATACTTCGGATCTTTCTAGAATTTCCTGATGCACAAGCTTTCATACCATTTAACAAAATAAACACTGAAAAGATATTTGATTTTTAGTGACTTTTCTCGAATTCAAGCTGTGGGAAAATGTTCTATGGCAGATTGGATTCTCAAAGTTGGCTGCAGCAAAGCTTCCCGTCCTAAAAGCCTTCTTCCAAGGTCACTTTGAAACTGTCGTGAATGGGTCCCTCCTTCTTGTAATCTTGGCTGCACCTGTCACTTACTTTGCATGATAACTTGTAGCAGAAAAGAAGTTATGTTTAGGGGCTGAGCAGCTTCCCCTCCCAGGCTCTTGGAACACCCTTTCTTTCAGTGGGAGCTAAGATGCTGTGAGAAAGTCCAAGCAGCCACGTTGAGGACAGGTAAAGCCACTTCCCCTGTTGACAGCCCCCGCTGAACTCCCAGCAGGCAGCCATCGGCAGCTGCCAAGCACTGAGTCAGGACATTTTGAAACCTCCAGCCCCTGCCGGCCACCAGCTCAGTGCAGCTGTGTAAGGACCCCAGTGGGGATCACATGGAGATACAGGGCTGCACAGCTGGGCCTTGCCTGAGTTCCTGAGCTCAAAATCAGGAGCAAACAAAATGCTTATTTTTTTTCCCCCTCCAGCTCTATTGAGGCATAATTGACACACAACATTGTGTAAATGTAAGGTGTACAATGTGTTGATTCGATAGCGTGAATATTTCAATATGATTACCACCATTTAAGCCAGTAAATTTAGAGGTAATTTCTTATGCAGCAAAAGATAAGTAAAAGCTATTTCCTATTTGGGAATTTATCATACCATGTGAAGAACTAGCAGCTGAGGGACAGATTTATCACAACAAATTTCTAGAGGGAGAATCATGAAAACAATATGATGAAAATATGAAACTGCTAGAGAATAAATGGTACTTACTTTTTAAAACCAATCAGGCATTATGACAACACGTTTTATAACAATGTTTCAAAAAGAAATTATTTTGTATATATTTGATTTTATGATGACTAATGTAAATATATACATATTCCACACACATACATACATATTCTTTTAGTGGTAACTATGAACTCTCAACCATTTTCCATGGGTGAAAATAAAGGATTTTGAGATTTGCCTCAACTGTGGTATTTTAGTACAAAGTTGTTTATAGAAAACACATTACTGAAAATCTTTCCAACAATTATATTTTGCTGTCACCCAAAATCTAGAGGTATTATTGTACATACTTCCATACCAGATGAGCAGACATGTGGGGAAAAAATAATTTGGGTTTATTTGATGGTTGTTTTCATTTTTATTCAATTTCAAAGCAAGCTGGATTAACAATGGATTGAATTATATTTCTGCTCTATTTGTTTTCATTTTTGCTTAAAAAACTTATGAATTTTGATTAAACAATTATTTTCTGAATGGAGAACTAACAAAGAGTATCCCACCATTGTCTCTGGCAATGGAACAAATAATAAATGTCAGCAGTAATTTAAGGATCAAGACCTAAAATGACCTATCCTGGCTCAATGAATAGACCATCAAGAGTCAATATAATGGGTGCCTGTGACTGAGGGGAGAAGGATTGGCTAGTGCCTGGGAACCGAAGAGAGAGGATGAAAGAGAAGGAGGGGGCTTGTTAGGCTATTGTCCCTGTTTCCTTTTTCCAGTTCATCTGCTGGGAGTCCCCCTCACCCATGCAAAAGAAAAAATGCTTAAAAAAAAAAAGTTAGTCTGTTTCGTGGAGATTCCTCAAGAAATTAAAAATAGAGCTTCCCTACGACCCTGCAATTGCACTCCTGGGTATTTACCCCAAAGATACAGATGTCGTGAAAAGAAGGGCCATCTGTACCCCAATGTTTATAGCAGCAATGGCCACAGTCGCCAAACTATGGAAAGAACCAAGATGCCCTTCAACGGATGAATGGATAAGGAAGATGTGGTCCATATACACTATGGAGTATTATGCCTCCATCAGAAAGGACGAATATCCAACTTTTGTAGCAACATGGACGGGACTGGAAGAGATTATGCTGAGTGAAATCAGTCAAGCAGAGAGAGTCAATTATCATATGGTTTCACTCATTTGTGGAGCATAACCATTAGCATGGAGGACAAGGGGCGTTAGAGAGGAGTAGGGAATTTGGGTAAATTGGAAGGGGAGGTGAACCATGAGAGACTATGGACTCTGAAAAACAGTCTGAGGGGTTTGAAGTGGCGGGGGGGTGGGAGGTTGGGGTACCAGGTGGTGGGTATTATAGAGGGCACAGCTTGCATGGAGCACTGGGTGTGGTGAAAAAATAATGAATACTGTTTTTCTGAAAATAAATAAATTGGGGGGAAAAAAAAAAAAGTTATCCTTGCAAAATTAGACACCAAGTTTCCAGGTCCAAGAGATCAAAAGACAGTTTGATATTTAATTGGTGATTTTCAATTCTGGCAATTTATAGTATAATGTCTGACTTTGGGCTTAATCTTGATGTGCTTTGTGATACCCTCCTCATTTGATAAACACAGGTCATGCTATTGTGAGGATTAAATAGAATACACACACACACACTGCACACACACACACACACTGCACGCACAAACACACACACACACACTGTCACTGGCAAGTTATCTGACACTTACTCAAGTGCAGAAATGGCCATTTCGTTTGGTCCATCAGTGAGATCTGCTGAGATGACAGGGGGAATGCCTATTGCCTTGTAAATACACATCTTCTTTGGCTTCTGGCTCCTTAGAATCTCTACTCTCTTTTTCACTCATACTTTGTATTAGTATGGCCTGTGGTTCTGAACTCAAAAAGCTATGATTTCACAAAAACTGAAACCAAGCAGCAATCCACACTTTCACCCAAACAAGACACCCAAAGGATTTCTGCTCTGAGAGGCTCTGGGGGGCATTTTCAAGTACCCCGCAGAGAGAAGGGGGGAGAGAGGGAGATGACAGTACTCAGGCTGCATATCTGCTAATTTGTTTAAATTTTGATGAGGAAGTCTGATTTTTTTTTAGGAAATGTAAATGAAAGTACATTATTTAAAGAAAAGTTAAAAATAGAAATGAAATCGTTGATTTTTAGGAATTGCACTGTCAAGACTTAACCTTTATTGAAGGAACCAAGCCAGCAATATAACATATTTTTAAAATATTGATATTAACTAATATCATTTTAGGTGCTGCTGGGAATGTATTAAAGATGAAGTTACAAATTATACAACACATCAGTGGTCTTGGAAGGTTAGAGTGCCCTTGGAACTTGCTGAGATTAATACTGATTGGTAATTGAAGAGAAATTCTATACAGTCAGATTAATAGTTCACATTACATCTGTCATATGAGTATAACCATAGGTATTACGGTTCAGAAATTCATCTGATATAACCTTCATGCCATTTATCTCAGGAAAAATCCTGTTGCAGGGAATGACAGTTTTCCTTACTTAATGCTATTTAAATTACTACCATATTAGTTAATGCTTTAGGTGGCTAAAATATTATTAGTGGAAATAAATATTAAAAGGTATTGAATTAACAAAACAAACTACTTTAAATATACTATAAATTGTGCAATTGCTAATAGTGCTTATGAGGGAAAATACTTTTACACATAGAAACGTTGCCAGATACACTATTTTATAGTCTATCTGTGAAATTTAAAAAAGTTGTAAAAATTCTCACATGAGAATGCCTAAAATATGATGCCACACTTGAAACAAAGAAAGATGGAAAGTGTCTGCCAGAATGTTTATTTTCTAATAGTCATTCCATGGCAAAAATTTGAAGAAGTCTACAGTATTCTTATATATCAAATGAATCACAAGTATTACATAAACAGCATAAAAAGCTATCTCATCGTTATTGTCGTTTCATCGGTTTATCTGAAAATTTACCTGCAGCCTCTTTACATCATTGACCTACAAATCACCAGTGTTTTATGTGTTTACAACTTTTATTATAAAATACCTTTTGCTTTTATCTTTTCCTAAGGTAATGTAGTTCACATTTAAAAATGAATCAGTTACCCTGAGATTTGTTGATCAGCGTTAGGGTTATGAGTTCCATTCAGTGAAGCAATAATTGTGGACAGTTGCTGATACTTGTTGGTTATTATCCTCCTGGCAAAAAGGATCCTGGAGGCTTCCTGGAAGAGCCCTTACATCCCTCTTGTAAGATGGTAGTTGTTTGTCAGGGAGACATGCATGACATCACCCTAAGCAGAAGGGACAGTGTATATAAAGGCCAGAGGCATGAAACATCGCAATTTCAGAAGTCAACAAATTATTTCATTAGGTGGGATATGGTCCATTCACCAAGATTGCATAAAGTCTATGCACCTTTCCCTGGCTTATCCTACTTGGGGAGTATGATTACAGTTCCTTCTGCTTATTTCCCCTTGCATATACAGACTGAAGGTAGTTAGGCCTTCCTGTCTATGATACCTATAAACCTTCTTGATCTTTTTAGTTGCCTTATCAGTATGCATAGTTGACTTATGAATAGAATAATGAGCCCATGCTAGAATGTGGTAACTCATTTAAAAAATCATCTTCTCTCTTCTTACCATATATCGTGTTTCTGCGTGGTTTTATTACGTAGGATATCATGTCTGAACAACGTGACTATCATCATCTTTCATCGATGGCTTCATTCCTAATACGATCTAATTTTTCCTACTTCTGTTAGGAGTTTTAACCAAAGAACAACTGCTCAGCATTTGAGTGGAGCTGAAAGACACGGTCTCCTGTTTTCTTAGCGTGCTATATCTGAACACAATCTCACAAAAAACCAGGATCTAGCTCAGGTGTTCATCATTCCCTGGAACACCTTAACTACTTAACAAAGGAAAGATATTTATACTCATAATATTTCTCTCAATTAGGAGAGTTATTTTGAGTAGAAAACTATGCGTTCTTGCATGCTTATTAATAGCAATAAGTTACGTTTGATACAGAGACAAGTCTTTTTCTGAATAGAGCAGGGCAGATTTGAAACTTTGGCTTTCATAATGAATACTTTTGATCTGAGTCTAATAGAGAAATTAAAAAAAAAAATACATGAGTGGCCAATCAGAATACCTTGTTACCAGAGCATGAGTGTGAGTTCCCAGAGTATATTGAATGGCGTCATGGTGTGACATGTAAAGGATCTGTGGCATAAAACGAATGAAGACCTAGTTTTGCTCAAAATAAATGTTGTGTCCTGGGTGTAATTACAAAAACAAAAATGACACGGAACAAAAAGACAAGTACAATAAAGCGAGTTCCCAAAGGCAACAGTATTGAAATAGAAAATAAAGTGAGTGAATCACAAAAAGCATCAATGTGAGGAAATAATGTATCCCAACTAGGACTGTTACCACCAGTCCCTTGCGGTCAGTTCTGACGTGTGGATGCTGTCATAACCAGATAACAGATGCTAATCAATATGTGTATTGGCATGAATGAAGGCTCATTAAATAGTTTCTTACATTGAAAATTTGCATTAGCATCATTTTAAGTCACCTTTCGCACTTCCTTCTTCAAAGCTTCAAATACAAAGGATAGATTTTGATTTCGTGTTCCAGTTGTTTTGCTCTTTTTTTTTCCCCTACAGCAAATTTGGAATATCTTAATTTTAAAAATGGAATAAAATATTAAAAAATAAAAAATAAAAAATAGAATATTCAATTCCAGACTATAGTGTATGTGGAAGTAAATTTTATACAGGTACTAAAAGTAGTCATTTCATAACAAATGTGGAATCTGCAGGTCAGTTAGCCTCTGATCCTCTGGTCCCCCTCTGGAGGACTTCCTACTGATAAAGAATTTTCGGAAGATTTGTTCACTTTTGCTGATAGTAAATACAACATCTTTCAGGGACATCTTTTATTATTTTCCCTGATGAAAAATGTCACCACCATGATGAATCATCTGCGTATTTATTCTTCCTTTTCCTTCCCTTCTATTTCATCTATGAAACTGATTCACATCTGAGGGGGGAGCATATGGCTGATGTAACTGACCTTACACACAAAAATACATTTCAGACCTGGTACTCCAGGGTCTACCCCAGGGTGACTATCTCAGCCATCTGAACTGTGTGCATTTTACGTACACACGGAGAATTTGTACTCCAATCCAGTTGTGTGTTAAAGTCATTATATTTTCTGTCAAATTTCAGTACCTATCTTTTGAAAAATTTTAACAGAGTGGGTTTCTCAATCCATCTCATGACTAGGTTGATTGGGAGAAACAGATACAGTTAAAACTTACTGAATAGTTAATACGTGCCGGTTGCTCTTATAATCACTTTACATTAAATCATTCATTAATAATAAATTAACAGTGATAAAAAACCCTCTGTGAAAGACAGTAGCATCACCCCTATTTTAAACATGACACAATTAAGTTACAGAGCTGTGAAGTAATTTGCGAGAGCTCTGATAGCCAGCAAGGAGTGGCTATTAGTCTCAGACCTAGTCCCTTGTTCTTAACCACTCTTGAGTGTTAACCCTTCTGAGCTTCAGTAGTTTCCAACACAAAACGGAGAAAATTCTTTCACAGGGCCATTAGGGAGATCAAATCTCCTGGTCTCTGAACACATTTCAAAGAAGCATTCCCTTTACCCAAGGATTACAAAGAAAGTGTACTTTTCCCCTCCGGGTTGAGCAGCCTGCCACCCAAGTGCACAGAGCGTGGGGCAGAATGAGGCCCGACTTCCGGCACCCCTCATCTGTTGCCTGGCAAACCTGTCTCTGTGCCCAAAGCATGGGACTCCCCCAACGGCTGTAGACACATCATGCCCTGTTGTAAAACTCAGCACCAACTCTCCGTTCCTCAGAAACTAAAATTAGGCTGATTTTTTTGTAGTGTAGAAATGTCTTCATGATGTGGCCTCTGCCTTCTTATCTCTCTTGCCAGTTCTCCTTCATCAGTCGTCGCTCAGTCAATACGGGATTATTTGGGATTCTGGATTTACCCCATGATCCTTGGGAAGGCTGCACTGTTTGCCTAAACAACTCATTCTCCTGCACTAAATATCAGATCATTTTCACAAATGCTTTCTTTGACATCCTACCACCCACCCAAGGCTGCCTTCTGTCATATTTCCTAACACCCTATTCTTGTTTTTAGTAGAATTCATCTCATTCTGTATTAAAGTTTTTATTTATTTATTTATTTATTTATTTATTTTCTGTTTCTCCTTTCAATCTCTCAATTTGGGTGGCACAGGATCTTTTTGGTTCATCCCCATATCCTTAGCAGAGCTTGCCACAGTTAGTAGGTGCTTGGTAAATGCCTGTTTTGTTGACTTAAGGAAAACTCTGTAGCCAATTAACAACAACACAATTCCATCTTAAGATTGAAATAACAATGAAAAAGAAATTAATAAAGTTAAGAAGGTGATTACTATAAAGTTTTACCTTCTCCGCCTTATTTAGTCTAGTGACTTACACTTTGTTCTATGCACTTTGATGAGAATATTTCAGTTTGTTCTAACCATCATACTTTAGTTATCTGTATAGAGTTATTTCCTCAGTAACTAGGACCATAATAATTTAAGTTTCTGTCATTTCTCAGGCTGCTTAGAATTTCAGTTCACAATAGGAACAGCCCCATACAATGGAACAGGATGACAGAACTGAATTGGCACTTTCAATGCCTATTGGATTTGATTGCCCAGGGTAGAGAAAGAAACGTAATTATAAGACACAGAAAAGCATATCATGTCAATGACACTTAATAACTTGCCCAAAGACTTAGTTTTCTTTGGATGATATCTACATTTCTTCGTGGAGCAAGGTGAATAAAAATCCTCTAGAGAAAAATTATCTGGGCAAATGTAATATTTCTTCTCTTTTTCCAACAAAGAAAGTACATTTGCCACTTTTTGTATGGTATGCTTTCTTGTGCAGTAGCTATGTCCTAATTTTATTCACAGATTTTTCTTCTACTACACTGCACCCTCCTTGTATAAAAAGGACCTATATACTAATAATTGTCATTTATTATTTGTACATAAGATAATATTTGCTCCTAAAAATATCTGAACAACAACAAAAACAACTAAACCAGAATGTATTGATCACTTAATGTGTGTTTTATATTTTCCATAAAAATATAATAATCAATTGGTAAAACTTTACAAGGATGATATCCCTAATATTCTATTAATGATTTAAACATTTGAAAGTAATCATCAAAATTCTTACATTCATTCTCAGTATTCATCTCTGAAGATTATCTCTATTTTCTAAGAGCTCACTTAAAGTCCTCAAATACTAAGGTTTGAAAAGTCAATATCTCTTTATAACATACTCATATTAATAGGATTTCTTTAGTTGGAAAGTGTTTCCAACTTTCTTAGTACATTGGATAATGTGTGGTTGAAGGAAATTTACCTGATAATACCAAAGGAAAAATATGGCAGTGAACTTAAGGAAAATCTTTCCAAAATAATTTCCTTTCTGTGTAACTATATATAAACTTTCTAGAACACAATAAATATGTGATAAGAAAATGTGTTTGAATTTGTATTAATATACCCTTTTTAATTATGTCATATACCTTGAATTTTAACATTGTTTTAATGGTTCTATGCTCAGCATAACAATTTCCTAATAATATAACAGGAATTGTGAGTAAACAATATCAATATTGATTACAGAATTAGATAATTGCAATTATATTCCTGTCCTTTCATGAATAAAAGAAAATAGACACAAAGAATATGATCCTTCTGAAAAGATGGAATGATTTTAAATTTTTTTGTATTTGTCTTATAGTACCCAATATGAAAATGACTAGTTAAAAAAAGAACTATGACTGAAGTTTTCATTTCAGTTAACTTTCAAATGATTTTTCAGGGACCAAATGAATAATGTGATGTGATCAAAACTATATTTTAAAAGTACATTTGTGCACAGAGTTTAAAACTTGGAATATAAGAAAAATAACCATTTAATAATGTCAGATTATTCTATGACATGTGACTATTATGTCAAATTTGCTTAATTTTATGTTGATTCTAACCTTACAATCTCTGTGCTTTAACTGATATGATTAGACCTTTAACATTTATTGTGATTATTGTTAGATTGAATTTTACCTTTTTGCTAGCTGTTTTCTATTTGTTCTTTACTTCCTTTTTCCCCCTTTATTCTGCCTGTCCTGGTCTGAACTGAGAATTTTTTTTTTAATAATTCCAGTTTAATCTTTTTAATTGACTTTTTAAAAATATTACCTTTAAAAAGTCTAGTTTGGTGGTTGTCTTAAGGTTTACATTACACATTTCTTAATAATTTGAATTTAAATTTGAATAATGTTTTACAGAATTACATGTAGTATAAAAGCCTTATAACTGTATATTACCAATTCCTCTCTCCCATCCCTTATGCCATGTTTGTCATGTATTTCCATTTTATATATAAAAGCAAAATACTTTGATACAAATTTTGCTTTAAAGAGTGGTTACTTTTGTGGAGTAACTGGGTGGCTTACTTAGTTGAGTGTCCAGCTTTTGATTTCAGCTCAGGTCATGATCTGAGGGTTGTGAGATCATGCCCACATTGGACTCCCTGCTCAGTGGGGAGTCTGCTTGAGATTCGTTCCCTCTGCCCATATTCCCACTTGTGTGCTTTCTCTCTCAAGTAAATATTCTTCAAAAAAGTGCTTACTTTTTATAACAAAAAAGAAGAAAACTGTATTATACCATTATTCGTTCCCTTTCGGTGTTCTATTGTTTTCAGTAGCTTAAACTTTCTGGCAATGTCACATTTCTGGGGCTTAAAGAATTTTCTTCAACTTTTTTTTTTTTTTTTTTTTTTTTTTTTTTTTTTGGTAGAGCACATCTTCTGACAATGTATTTCCTATTTCTGTTTGTGAATGTATTTTCCTCCATTTTTGAAGTACATTTTCAATGTGTACATAAAGTTTTAGGTTAAGAGTTTTGTTTTTCTTTTAGCACTTCAACAACTTCATTCTTTTGACTTCTTGCTTGCATGGTTGCTGATAAAAAAAAATCTGCTCTGATTTTATCCTTATTCCTTTGTAGATAAAATGGCTTTTTTCTCTGGCTGCACTCAAAATTTTCTCTTGTCTTTGGTTTTCAGCAGTTTAAATGGCTATGTGTGTTTGGCAATTTTGTTTGTTTTGTTATTTGTCAAATTTGTATGCTCTGTGATCCTTGGATCTCTGGTATGGTCTCTATCAGGACTATAAAATTTACAGCCTTTATTTTGTGCAATATGTCTCCTGTTCTGCACTCATATTCTTATACTTCTAAGGCTACTTATATGTTATAATTGTTTGATATTACTCCACAGCTCTTGAATTATGTGTAAATTTTATTTTGCTAATTTTCTGTTTAGATATCTATTTGCATCATTCCCATTTTCCTATCTTCCAGCTCACTGACAATTTCTTAGGCTGTATTGAATCTAACCATGAACAAGTTGGAAACATTCTTCATCTTTGTTAACTGTTTCCTATTATAACATTTCCATTGTTTTCTTACTTATGTTTTCTGTTTCTTTACTGAAATTACATCTCTGACCTTATATGTCATCTACCTTTCACCCTAAAGCCTTTTGCATATTATTGTAGGTATTTTATATTTTCTGCTTGATTCTTCTAGCATCTGTGCAATATATGAGTCTGAATGATTGTTTTGTATCTTCAGGCAGTATATGAAATAACTAAATAAATACATAAATAAATTTATATACGTGTGTATATATGTGTGTGTGTGTGTGTGTGTGTGTGTGTGTGTGTGTAAAATGAGCAAATCTGAGCATACATATCCTTTTCCTGGGCCTTTGGTGTCCATTACATGTAACTTTAGTCAGAAGTTAGGCAGGTTTGAAGGTGGTTCACATTGGAGTTTCCCTGCTCAGCTTTGGATCTTCCCTTGGCCTTACTCTCTAGAATTTGTCTTTTGCAGTTTTACTAACTCTATTCCAATTTATGTTTCCCCAGTGCTTATTAATATAGTGATGAAAGGCAATGTGTGGTGTGCATTTTCTGATGTTTTGATTGTCTATCTTAGGTGGGTATTGCAAACATGAGTCTTGAGGGTATGACCCTCAGAAGTGTTCCTACTCCCCTGGGGGTAGGACAGAAAAACTGCTAGATTCAGCATTCTATGGATAACAAGAGCCCAATCTTAATCAGTTCTGATAGAATGCAGAACCCAGCAAATGTTTATTCCTGTCTCCAGGGGCTAGAGCTTTTTGTTTGCTTGTTCACTTCTTCCAACCACAATCAGTATCTGACTTCAGGCTACAAGTGTTTTCCTGTTTTTTCCTCTGTTGATTAGGGTATTTTGTTGTTGTAGGGCAGGTAGGGAAGATGGGTTGGTGTGGGTTTTCAGAGGTGGCTAGAGCTTTCTCAGGATCCTCTTTAGCTCTGCATACTTTCTGGGGTTCTTGCTAAAAAGCTTTCAGATGTGATGGACCTCAAGTGTTTTAATTGTCATCCCAATCTACACATGCCTTTAGTAATTTGTCCAAAATTTCTTTTCTTTTTTTTTTTTTTAATATTTTATCTATCTATTTGACAGAGAGAGAGATCACAAGCAGGTAGAGAGGCAGGCAGAGAGAGAGGAGGAAGCAGACTCCCTGCTGAGCAGAGAGCCAGATGTGGGGCTCGATCCCAGGACCCTGAGATCATGACCTGAGCCGAAGGCAGAGGCTTTAACCCACTGAGCCACCCAGGTGCCCCACTTGTCCAAAATTTCTAACTGAATCTTCTTACCAGCTTGTACAACATCAGGGCATCTGTCTCAGTGACAAAATTCTCTGGCCCTGCTTTCTTCCTGCATTCACCTCTCTCTCTCCAGACAAGGATTTGAATGTTTACTCTGCAACCCAGTTCTCTGATTTCTATGTATGTGTCATATTTCCAGTTGTCTATATTTTCTCATGCTTTAAGGTAAGAATGATGCCCTTCCCTCCTTCCTTCTTTCCTTCCTTCCTTCCTCTGATTCTCTCTCTATTTTTTGTGAGATTATCAGTTAAAATTGGTGGTTAATATTTAATGAACAAACATTTGTATGTGTGTTGTCAAAAATAGAGTTTACTCTATAACATGATTTGTTCTTTAGGAAAAATTCCAATAATCTTATTTGACAGAACACTTATAATTTCCCAGGATAATTGTGGCATCTTCTTAATTTATGTACAAATAATTTTATAAATATGAAATTGATTAGCTGACATGTCTTTTCACTTCATGTTACTTGAAACAAAGCTAAGAGTAAAGTTATATTCCCACATACATCACTGTAGTTTGCATTTACAGTGTTGTTTCTGGCATTACTTTGTCCCGACCCATGTTTTTACTTCTTGTGTTGCCTTATTTTCCACTCATTCTCTTTTATTGCCCTACATAACTTCTCATGAGCCATCAGAAAATCTTTCTCGAATATCACTGGGTATAAGTATAAAAAAGAGACAAATGTTCAAAAGGTAGTAATAAAGGTAAAAAGGGAGAGGAAGGGAAGGAGAGAGGGGCAGCATAAATAAGAAAGACAGCATATAAGATATTGTAGGGCATAAATAGAATAAGCATAAAGGATTTGATTTATGAAAAGGATGTCAACAGTAATAGAAATTTTAACAGAAACTTAAAAAATTCTAAGATACCTGGAAGGGACAAAACATCATAAAAATGATACAAAATATGTACACTTTTATTGGTGACTTGAATGTAAAAAAAAAAACAATATTGTTATCCTCAATAATTCAATGTTAAGTCCTGATCTCCTGTCAATAATGCAAAATAAAGCATGAAGAAGTCCTATTTAGGAGACTATGAGACAAAAACTAATGTAATATTTAGGCTAATAGAAAATAGTATTGGGAATTTGTAGGGGGACACGCAGGGAATCAGACTACCTTTTTCCCACTTTACCTGTCACTAGCAGCATGACCTTGGTCAAGTTATTTAATCTTTCTGAACTTTGTTTTCTTTCTCTATGAAATGAAGGATTTATAGCTGATTATGTTTAAGTTTTAAAATTCTGTATCTATGACTTTGAATGAAGGTTAAGTCAGGCTATGTTGAGCATTTAATGCCAAGCTGAGGATTTGGGACTTGATCTGCCAGTAAATGGAAGGCCATGGATGATGTCTCAGCAGGAGCTTATCTGAAGCATTGAAATAAATGGTTAGATTAGAAAGGGAATGATTAGCATGTGGGTAGAGTGTAGAGTAATAGCCTGGACTGGTAGTGTGGTGATGTCAAGGACAGATAATGGGAAGAATGCCAATGCATGACACCAGTCTCTGTAATTACTTTAAAGCTAACACAAGAAGGATGTGAGCAGTAATGGTTTAGGAGAAGGCTTAGGATTACCAATACTACATGTGTCATAGAGATTCAAGAATTTGTTTTATCCTACCCCTTCCCTTTCAATATACAAGTCCTAGTCTCTACTTATAGATTGATCACTTTATATAATTGAATACCAGAAGTGCTCTCACCATACCATCCAGTTAATATAATGACACACTGAATTTTATTATGATCACTAGAGTGATTTTAGTGTTGATTTGTCTACTTTTCAGTGTCACAGAAACATCACATGGGGAACTGGAATTTGAGAGTGATGGTCAAAGCTTTTTCTAAACTGCTCCCTCCTCCTAACTATATCATGTTCCCAAATAATAACGTTCACAAATGATAGAACATACCATCCATAACTATTCCTTACTAATGGAGGAGATAGGATGGACTTTATCAATGTGGTGAACATAACCCCTTAGTTTACTGGAGATAAACTAACCTGACTTAAGCCTGCTAATAGCACCCACGTTTAGTTCTGAAAGTGTTCATATTTTGGTGATAAGTCCTATAGACACCTTATTTTGGAGTAATTTAGTACTAGCTAGCTATAACTGTACCTATTTCTCTTCCTCAGATTCACAGATTCATGACATTCTATAATATGTGCTCCGTGACCGAGAAATGCTAGTTGAGGGTATGTGCAAACTATCTTCAGGATACTCAATTTTTTTAAAGGCATATGAGAAAGAATATACTTTCCTTACACCAAACCCTAAACTTAGTCTTCATTCCCCAGTGAACACAAATAATCAGAAAACTTGGGTTTTCCCAAATAGCTGATATCAAGATACAGGGTGTGTTTGGCAGAATAATGCCCCCATCTTCAAGGATATTCCTGTTCATCCCCAGAACTTGGAAATACACTACGTCACATGGCAAAGGAAATTAAGGTTTCTATAAACTAATCTTGAGATGGAGAGATGACCTTGATTGGGGGAATATCCAGGCGGTCCTTAGAAGTGAAATAGTGAGAAACCACAGTCAGCTCAGAGGGCTGCAGTTTAGAAATCTGATTCAGTATGGCAACTGTGAAGATGGAGGAAGGGGGCCATAAACCAAAGAATGTGGGTGACTTCTAGAGATTAGGAAAGGGTAAGACAAACAGATTCCTCTCTACTGCTTCCAGAAAGGAGTACAATCAGGCTGACACCTTGATTGAATCCCAGTAAGAAATGTATTATATTATATGTATATATATTATAATTCAGAATTATAATACATTTCTGCTATTTTAAGCCACTAAATTCATGTCAATTTGTCACAGTGGCTATAGGAAAGTAACATAGAAGAGTATGTAAAGTTCATCAGGATTTTTAAATAATGCGGATGACATGATCACTTACGTTGTATTTATGTATAAAATAAACATTCAGAACACTATCCTCTTTGAGCCTAGAGTTAGGCTTGTTTCTTTAATGAGTTTCTTTGCTTTCCATTGGTAGACAATAAGATCTACATTTTGCTTTTTTTTCCTATTTGCCCCAAAGTCTAAGAAAGTAAGAGTTAAGTTTTATGGCTAACTATAATGACTAAATAATAGTAAGCCAACTTTTAGTTAATAATTATCTGTAGCCTGTCTTTCTTTCTATGAATTTTCTTTTCCCAATTTTTACATTAGAAATTAGTCTGATGAGTGGTTTTGATAATATCAACCTTGAATACAATTTTTTTAGATTTATTTATTTATTTGAGAGAGAGAGAGAGAGTGCATGAGCAGGAGGGGCAAAGGGAGAGGGAGAGAGAGAATCTCAAGGAGATTGTGCACTGAGCATGGAGCCTGAGCAGGGCTCCATCTCAGGACTCTGGGATCATGCCTGAGCAGAAACGAAGAGTCAAGACACTTAACCAACTACACCATCCAGGTGCCCCAACTTTGAATACACTGTAAAGCGAAGGATAAGTTGCGGTTTAATAGTAATAAATTAAAACTGATTAGATACTAATGATAAATTTCTATAGGATAAAGAACCAGAAATTTCAATCTTGCCCAACACACAGATTTAGAGTTGGTCATATATTTACATTAAGGTAATAATAAAAAAAGACTGAAGAAAATTAAAAAAAAAAACAACAAAGAATGAGGTAATAATCCTTTCCTAATTCTGTTTTCCTTTGTCTTTTCTTATAGATGAGGTCAGTAAGTTAAATTGGGAATCATATAGAACTAGTTCAGCTGTAACTGTTGGTTAATTAATCAGTCACAGTTTATTATTTTATCTCAGGAATGTAACTAGAATTGTACTCAGGACAGGAAGAAAATATAACCCTGTTTTTCCCAACAACTTTCCTTAATCTCTTGTATCTATGGAATATTGCATATATTACTATAATATATAATATTGCACATACTATACTATAATATAATATACATATTGTATAATATACTATAAATGTATTTGTAGTATATATATGTGTATGTATATATAATATACTATAATATATTGAATATATCACTGGTTATTGGAGTTTATAAATATTTGGAATTTTGTTCCTCAAATCTGCATGAATTACTTTTTTACTGAGTACTAGCTATACAATTTTTACATTGCATATAATTTAACTTCAAAAGACTTACTACTTCCTCATGATCAAGTGAGGGTGGTTGACCAAGATCTATAGAATGTTAAGAATTGGTGGGCATGGCATGGTACAGACATCAAGGTCAATAGAAGCCAGAGAATGGAAAGGTCAAGTTTGTCTGGAGTCTTGCTGTTTCCTTGGAGAGTTGATATGTGATGGATTCTTTTCTTGGATAAGTACACTATTTAAACAAACATGATTCCACAGTATAAACAAGTATGTCATATGTGGGATAAGACATACACCAGAACTTTGGTTTCAGATTTAACATTGGAGAATATTAATGCATAAGAACAAATAGACAAACACTCAGAGTTTGTATACAAATAACCCCAAAAAGATTCTTACTATTTGTGAATAGAACTAATGTTTAGCTGCTCTCTCTTGGTTTTGATCTTTTTTTATTTCCATATTCATTAAAAAATGAAATAAAGAAATACTGAAAAGACTTGTAACTATACTGAATCATTCAGGGAAATATGCATAAATGTGTGTGTATTTAACTTGTAACCTTTGAGAAAAGAAATCAAGTTTATGCATAGTAATGACCCCATGGACTAAATTATTACTGAATCCAACTTCAATCTAACTCTTAGGTGAGTTGAAATAAATCTCAGTAACTACAATTGAATTTAAAGAGTAAAGCTTACATCAAGCACATTAAAAAATACCCTGAGTGCCTATTTATTAATTAACTTTGTGTTAGATACCAGAAGAAAAAAATATGCCTCTTTATCTGTAAAAGAGCATTATTATATTGGGCATAAATATTTCAAGTATAGATCTTTGCATGCATGCATACATACATTCATTAATTCTTCACATATATGTGGGTATATACATATATATAATTATCGGTTTTTAAGAAATAAAAATAATAATTAAAAATAAATCATGCGTATTTCCTTGCCTTATCTTAATTGTGGGTATGTCAAATCAGAGACCCTTATTCGTTTATTTAGCTCCAGACCATAACAAAATGGCTTGGCATATTGTAAGTGCTTAATAGATATTTTGTGAACTGATCCAGATTACTGTAATCCAGATTCTGCATAACGACATTGCTTTAAATATTTACAGCAGTTATGTCCAACCTCCACTGAAGTTCTATCATTGTTGTTTTTGCCTCCCAAGATAATCATCCCAGTTTTTTCAACCATTTGTCAGACAAGAACGTTTTTGTCAGTCTCCTATGTGTTCATCTTAATCTTTAAGCTCTGGAAGACTTTTAAGAAACTGCATTCCACAATGAATCTTGGAACACTGCATCAAAAACTAATGATGTATTTTATAGTGACTAACATAACACAGTAAAAATTAAAAAAAAAAAAAGAAACTGTATTTCTTGCTATAGGAAACTATTGAGGGAAAACAAATTAGAAATTCTCCCAAGCTATTTCTAATAGGATGCGTATTAGCTAACATAATGAAGACTTACAGATTTGAGCATGGGCTGAAAATCACAAGATCATGTAAAAGAAGTCACACGGCAGATTATCAGGGTTTCAAATACGTTTGGGTCCTTATATATAATACAGTCTTGGTTAATTGATTATTTTAATATTTTAGCTTCCATTTCACTTATTTTCAACGGGAGATTGCTTTGTCAGTGTCAGATTGATTTCAACCCCGGGGACATTCGTCAGTGTCTGGAGACGTTTTTGATTGTCCCAACTGAGGATGGAGGATACTGCCGTCATTTAGTAGGTAACAGCCAGAGACACCGCTAAATGTTCTACAAGGCACAGAGCATGGCCAAGGTTGACACACTGATAAATTTGCATTGTAATGTGGCTTTCAAGCTACATTTTATAGCATTAACAAATAAAAAAATCTAAAAGGAAATCTTCAAATAAAGTTATTTAAATAAATTTATTATCACTCAATTTCCACAGTCACACAAAATGTGAGAGTAAGTGCTGGGACTCATCCAATATTGTAACTTTTTCAGCTTCTCAAGATCCTTGAATATTCATTCCCAAGGTGCCAAACTTAAAAACCAGTGACTCTAGCATATCAGAATAGTTGGTTTTTTGTGTTTCCTGAGCAGAAGCTGCTTGCACTGTTAGCATGGGTAGGACATGGTCTCAGCTTTGTTTCCAGGAGAAGCCTTGGGATCCCACCATAGTCAATCATTGCCTTTGGGCTAGGGGCAGCTGGTATGCTCCCCAAAGTCCTGAAAACAGAGCTATTGAGGCACCAGTAAATCGGGTTCATTTCATGTTTTCGGATTGTATGATCTTTCTTATGTGTAGATGAAGTTCAGTTACAGGATCCCAACTTATATAATTTGTTCTAGCCCTTTTTATTACAATGTCTTCTGCTGTCCAAAGGAACTAATAATAATAACTCTATTAATTAAGAGAAACACAGAATATTTATCAGTCTGTGAGGCAGTCTTCGGCTTCCTTTTTGTTTTTCTTTGTAATATGCCATTGTGATTTTCCTGATCACCTCTACCATCTGAAAGCATTTTGTGGCACTTCTCATGTATGTAATAGAATACAGTTTGAAGGGGACAGAAATAGTATATGCTTCTGCACTTAGGAAGATGAGAGGTAGAACGAGGAGCTCAGTTTCTTTGTTGAGATCATTTGACGTAGGCGTTAAATCGCCAAGGTGCTGCTCAATTACTGCTCAGACCCTGAGCATTGTATCTCTCCTAGTGGGTCAGTATTTATGAAGAGATGTAAAGAAACTACATCACTGGTAAATGTTTACTCAGTGTTTCATGTTTGATCTTTTTGGTACAATCTTTCTACTAAAGCTGGAATCTATTTTCAATGACTACATATGAATGCGACACACGTTCTGCGGCCTAACAGATGCCATCTGTAAAAGCATTTACTTTAAATTAGTGGAATAAGTAATCAAAAGGGCTTTGTACTTAATGCAAAACTTTTGGTGACTATTAAATGCTCATTAGAGGGTGTTTTTGCTGTATGACTGTCAAAATCAGCAGGACGTTTATGTTAGATTTCCTGAGTGGGTCAAGATTGAATATGATTTTACAACCTAAATAACATAAATGAATGCAGGTTATTTCAGCATCTCCAGATGTTTTTTAAACTCTTTGCCCCTAAACCCAAAACTTAGTGCCATTTCAAATTCTGCAATGGTATTTTAGTAAAGATTTTTTTTTAAATTAAATATTTAACATCTTTAGATAAGTAAGCTACTTTTTCATACTCCCAACATTTATAAATGAAAAACAGATACTATCTCTAATGCTAAATATTACTCCAGCCCATCTTTTATGGAAATATATCCCCAGGGAATCAGATAATATTAAATCAGCTTAACTATGCACTTATTACAATAGCTAATTATCTAAAGTTTTCAATTATCTTATGATGGCTTATTTGGTAGATTGTGTATGTACTGCAACTTGATTGAATCTCTGGAAATATGTCCTTATTATCACTTTGCTTTTAATTAAACATTCAATAGCTGTCTTGTTTAATCTAGAGAGCTACATCTATGATTCTCGCTGCTGTTATTGATGTGGCACCATGTACAGAAATGGTACTGTATAACAAGAATAATGATTACTTCACCCCAAACCATGGTTCTCACGTTGAGGAAATGAAATCTCACATCTATTAACTGAAGTCTGTAAGCACTCTGATTATAAAATATGATTTTGAAGACCCTTCCTGCATTTTGGAGGAGGAAAAAACCCAGAGTGCATGGGTCACACTCAACTTGCTTGCAGGCAGATAGTGCTTGAAGTAGTTAGATCAGCATTGACCGTCAAGTTCAGAAAGGCAAAACAGAGTTAAGCTGAAGTAATAAAAGCCTGACAATTTATAAAAATACTGTAAGATCTTAATGCCTTTTCTTTGGGAAATCTATAAATTGGCAAATTAACCTGCTTCTCAACTTCTGAAAATCTTTACTGTGGGCCCTCGTTGTATTGCCCCTCTGGTTGTCCAGGATCAGAATTGTTTTCTGATTCTTAAAACTCTAATTGCCCATCAACTTTATCTCTGGAGGCTCAAATATCCAGATAGTCTCAAGAGGAAAAGGGGAAAATCACCTTAATTTTGTACCCATTGCAAAGATCTCTTTTCCCAAGGTCTGTTTTGGAAGGCTTTCTTTTCTCTTTTCTAACACAGATTTAAAAAGGGGAAGGGGAGTGGAGTGGGGAGGACAAAATTGTTAATCCTCATCTGACCTTGAGTCATTTCTAAACAGCTTCTTTTTTTTTTTTTTTTTTTTTTTTTTTTAAAGATTTTATTTATTTATTTGACAGAGAGAGATCACAAGTAGGCAAAGAGGCAGGCAGAGAGAGAGGAGGGGGGAAGCAGGCTCCCTGCTGAGCAGAGAGCTGGATGTGGGGTTTATTTTTTTTTTTTTCCCAATTTATTTATTTTCAGAAAAACAGTATTCATTATTTTTTCACCACACCCAGTGCTCCATGCAAGCTGTGCCCTCTATAATACCCACCACCTGGTACCCCAACATAAACAGCTTCTAAAGGACAAAATGTTTCCGGGGAGAGGGGGTAATAGAACTGCTGTTAGAAAGTACACTGAAGTGTCTATGCCTATGTTGGCTGGAGGGGTTGATTCTACCCATGTAAGTTACACCAAGAATGAGGGAGTTGAGCTAAATCCCATCTACAATGGGGCGGAAAGTATCCTCATTTTATTAGTAGCTATTATCTGTTGGAAATGGAACTAGATTCCTCATCATTCAATTATTTATTATTGATTTTTTTAATGTTTAATAAAGGCTTCATTGTTTGGATACAAAACCTCAAAAGAAAAAAAAAAAGCATATTCTTTACCTTAAGATCCTTACAGTCTATTGGGAAATGTATTAGAGTGCAAAGTGATAATGCAGTGGTATAATGGACTGCTCTGATATTGTAGGTGAGAGTAAAATTGTGCAAAAAAAAGTGGGATTATTTACAGATAGCCTTCCCTGCTTAAAATACAAAGCTCTTCTAAAACACGATAAAAATATTGTAGGAAGAGGCAACAGGTGAACTTACTCTTGGAAGAAGAGACATATTAGAGAAAGTTGTAGGTCAGGAGGAAAAAGATAAGATGCTGTATTCATGTCAGATGGAGAAGTATGCACAATGACATGAAAGTGAGATCTTCTGTTTGTATTCTGTTTCCAATATTCAAGGGAATAGATCAATTTCTATGCCTATTTATTTATATAAAAATAAATTAACCATTAATTAGCCAGTCTGAAAAATTTCAGCCATATTAATCCCTAAAATGGTTGATATGGCAGAAATAAAATCAGATTACCCACAACTCATTCAGTAGAACTTACTGTAGAATATCTGAGCAAAATTTCTCAGTTGGCTCATATTTAAGTGAAGAAAACCATTTTACTGAATGAAAGAGAAAGTGTGCATGCACAAGTTGAGTTTGTGGTGAGTTGCAAGCTAAACTACAAGCTTGTGTTATAGGACACCACGTTTGCTTGAAAGAAAGTCTGACATACAAATTGTGTCCATCCACATTTGAATATGTGGTGACATGTTTTCAAATAGAGTCAGATGAGCCTATTACTTCAAGAACAACTAATAAAGTATTGATTATGAACTATAAAATTTGAGTTCCCAAGCAAAATTAGAATTTTGGAAAAATCATTTTGGCCACCATAAGCCTCAAATTTTCACAATATTTAAAAAATTTTTAGTTGAGAAGATTGACATTGGCAGGTGTGGTTTTCTTAATGTTGTATAACAAAATGTTTCAACATTTGGAAAATCTGCATAACTGAGCAAATGAATATTTTTCAAAGGATCATGAACCTACAAAATCATGTACATGAAGAAGTTTTATCCAAAGGGTGAGCTAGACCAATGGATTTAATAGAACAAACTATAGAAGGTTTATTGGTAAAGTTTCAGATGCACATTTTAACTAACCCTAAGACACTACCACTTAATGAACTTGAGTGTAACATCGACGAATATCTACAAATATCTGAAAAGATTATTAAGTAAACATTCCTTTCTTCCAATGATATATCTATATTTCAGTATGAGGCCATATTTCCTTCATTTACTTCACCCGGAACAACATATTGAAGCAGATTAAAAGCAGACCCTGATAGGAGAACCCAGCTGTCTTCCATCAAGCCAGACATTAAAGAGATTGGTAAAACTGTAAAACAGTACCACTATAATTGAATTTTCTTTTTAAAAATGTAATTATTTTTAAACATATTATTTATTTTAACACCTTCAAGTATATTATCACTTTGAATGAATTACTTAATATTTTAAAAATTTTCTAGACTTTATTGCTTAGATAGTAAATATTGGTAGATATAGGTGACATAAACAAAAGTTCTTTGAAATCCTCAATAATTTGGGGGAGGTTATGACATCAAAGTACTGAGAACCTCTGTGTAGTATTTTCCTAGGGCTGCCATAACAGAGTATCACAAATTGGGTGGTTTAAACAAAAGAAACATATTCTTTCACAGTTCTGAAATCTACAAGGTGCTGATTAAGCCATGTTCTCCATGTAAATTCTAGTCTGTTCCATGCCCTTTCCTTAGCCTTTGGTGTTGCTGGGAATTTTTAGCATTTCTTGGCTTGCATCTGCTCAACTCCAAACTCTAGTGTCTTCTCTCTGGGTTTCTACACCCCCACATGGCCTTTGTCTTTGTGTGTGTCTGTGTCTGTGCTCCTTAGGACATCAGTCATATTGGATAAATGGTTCACCCTACTGCAGTATGACCTTATCTTAATTACATTTTAGTTATATCATAAAGACTATTTCCAAACAAGATCCCATTCACAGGTACAAGGAATTAGGACTTCAGTATATCTTTTGGAGGATACAATTCAACTGACAATATTCTGTTTAATAGACACACTTAACATGAAGATACATTCCCTTACAGCCTTTCTTTCCTGTTGTTGCTCTTTCATTGAGATGCTTTTGATTTAAATCTTCTTTAAGCTATGCTTGATATATAGTTGATGCTCAATAAATGATTGCTGAATGAATTGACCACCGAATTAATTGACTAGTAGGACCTTGCAAGGGACCCTGGAGATTCCTTGAATATTGCTTATTTGCATCTTTTGAGACTTCTTTCAAAGATCCTTTATTTTTAGGCATTGTCTGACATAGTTCCTTACTTGATTTTCTTCTGGAAAGGCAGTATAATATATGGAATGAATGTGGGATTATTTACAGATAGCCTTACCTGCTTAAAATACATACCCCATCATTCTGGTAGGTGTACAATTTTAAGCCTATTACTCCACATCCCTCAACCTCATTCTTTCCCTGTAAAGATAGGAGTAAAAATGCTGCCTTTAGAATATTTGTAAGAATTAAATTCGACAATCTATATGAAAGCCTGATGTAGTGTTTCAAATTTGGTTGTTCAGAAGAATCCATTATGAATTCTGAAAGTCTGGGAACGAGATTAAGGATGTGGTTTTTTTTTTAACAAGACCTCAGGTGATGGTGTGTAGACAGGTTTGAGAAGTCGCAGTGCAATGTATGACCCACACCAGAAAAATCAGACTGACTGTGTGTGGTGCTGGAATGGACGCCACTTCATTAACCAGTCTGGATATCAAAACTGTTAGTAGGCATCTCAGGTAGGGCAGACGTAATTCTCATGAAAAATTATATATAACAATACACTAGGGATTTCTGATAAGAGACATTATAATTATTTCTTTTTTGTTTCAGTTTTGTTTTTGTTTTTGAAAAGGGAGTTTGTTGAGAAAAACTACATCTGTTTCCTTTTCTTTCCAATGGAAGGCTGCTTTTTCATTGGAATAAGAACTGAAAAAACATTTCACATTCAATAAAACCATGACAATATCCTGCATAGAAGGACACAAAAGCCTCCTTGGTGGGGGTAGCGCTGGTCTCAAACTTCAACTTTGAAGGATTGTGTACATTGTAAAACTCCCTGGCTCAGGGCTTGGTCTAGATGAGACTCAACAATTGTTAGATTCTCTTCACCTCAGTTGTGTTCAAACACACATTTTGGCTTATGGATATGCTTCGATCCAAGACAGTGTTTGGTTTCATTTTTATCTGGAGCTCCTGGGTATGCTCCTGGGTGGAGACAAAGTTTATACTTCCCTAAGGTGGTCTGTAGCATGCTGAAGCTATTTAATTAAAGCTAATTATTAACAACTTAAATAGCATTTCAAGAGAAAAGGGAATCGGAACTAGATGCTTATGTTTTAAAAACAATGAAGCAAAGTTATAACGGTGGCACTTTGCAGTACTGTGTTACCTTTTTGGCTATACATTGCAGGAAAATGTTTTTAGCACCCAAGGTCAAAATGAGCTAAAGCTTAGTTTTAAGGGGCCACACGGAGATTCTTTATACTTTTGTTTTAATGGTAGCACAACAGCTTAAAACATCTGTGCTTGTATCTTAAATGACATCCTCTGGTCTTTTCCAACGGACAATGTTGTCCAGTGTTTTTTAAACCAAACAAAATCTTTGTATGGGTTTCTCTGAGACGGCAACACGAGTTGGAGATCTTTCTGTAAGATGGAATCAAATTTGAAAGGTGGGAGGAAACCAAAAAGAAGAACCCCTCAGATTTTCCAGTCACTGCTGGGCGAGGCACGGCAGCCTGACTTCGTGGGAATGTTGCTTGGTTCCGAGCAAGTGACAGGAGGCTCACCTACCTGCCTGGAAGAGCTCTGCTGTTAACTTACTTATTCTATTTATTAGACGCACTCATCACTTCATTGTCTCTGGCCACATTTACAAGAGCAACAAAGAAGGCTATCCAGTTCTCTCCTGGCAACTGGATAGAGTACCTTGAGTTCAAAGAAGGTGCAAGAGTGTGGAGTTCAATGGCTACTTTCTTTTAAAAAAATTCTTAACACTATTTCTTTCTTCCTTTCTTCCTCCTTTATTTTTTTTTTTTTTAAGGATTGCCATACAATAAAATTACAAAGGCAGAGTATGTACTTTTAACTGGCATATTAAAGAAAATGAAACTACAGAAAGCCTTTCACATTCTCAAGAGAGTCTATGTTAAGGGGAGACTTCTTGGAATGGGGCAGTTTCCACAGCCCCAAAAGCACATCCCATGGGAAGACGTGTCCTTGGTCAGACATGCTTCTTGGATTTCCATCAGATTCATGAGCATGTCACAGCATCCAGCAGATCTGTAGTTGCTGCATTGTGCTGCATAGGAGGGTTTTCTATAGAATTTTACGTGGGTTAGGTGGCTGCTTTGAGCACGAAAATCATGCAATGATGATGAAGTCTGTGAGGTATTTATACGTTATAGGCATGCTAACATTCATCGACAGAAGTGTGTCAAGTGCATCTCACTAATAGGACAGGTGAAGTGGTACACTAGCCAAGTGAAAGGATGTAGATTTCACTCATCATCTGGTTATTAATTATTTCCTACATGTATACATGCTGCTAACGAATGCAATTAAGCTAGGACATGAAAATCTGCTCACTTGCACTCGGAATTTCTAGTTTTTTGTATTTTCATTTCACTGAAGTGGTAAGCCACAACTTGTGCTTGTGTCAAATTATATCAAAGGAAGATGGGGGGAACCCCACAATAATTGGCCAAGGATCAAGGCAAATGAAGTATATACATTTTGAAATCTTTTCTAACATAATAAATTACCCGTGCTTCAAGTACTACAGAACTTTCCGAGGGCATGAAAGCTCACATCAAAATCTGTACAACAAATTTTCTTTATCCCCTTCTCGTTGATTCCATTGTTCCCACTGAAAACCAACAAACCAATAAACAGAACAATAAAAAATATATTGAATTTTTCTTTTCTTTTATTTAAATATTAATATTGCTAAGTTACTGTTTACTATACTTTGTTAAAAATTGCACAGCTAGCATGTCACCAACAATGATGGAAGAGATTTCACACCTAACTCCATAAACCAATAACTATTTAAGTAGATTTCCTTTAGAAAAATCCCAAAGACATTTAGTTAAAAATTTTGTTTGTGTTTATTACTATATGAAATCATCTATTCTGGGTCTTTGGGGATAAAAAGATTACTCTTGCCAACTAACACTATGTCCTTGTAGAGAGAACACCAGTCCATAAGACAATATAATCCAAGAGGAAAATATTAAATACAACAATAACAGTACACTTACATTTTAAAGTAAATTCGGAAGAAGAAGTCATTTCAGAAGATTTAATTCTTTTTAATAAGTCTTTCTTGACTGAATAGGATATATGAAAATTTTTTCTATGTTTGGGACTTCAAAAAAGATGAGTTTGAATAGTCTTTGGCCTCAAGGTGGATAATACACTGTGCAGAAGCTGATTGTGAATTGGGGAATTGATGAAAGAGAGGAATGCAGAAATGTGTAGGTGTAGAAAAGCTAATTCTGTTCTTGCTTGACAATATTATGAGGATGAGGGCCCAGTTATGAGCTCATCAAATAGGAAAGCCTTACCATGTGAAGGTTGCTTGACAGGGACAGGTAGGAGATAAGATAGGAAAACCAAGCAGAACCAGGCTATGAGGGATCTCCGAGGGCTCCAGCTTTTCAGTTCAATATCTAAGAATTTGAACATGAGTCTAGGTATATAAGCAATAGGATTGGAGAGCTCTGATCTAGAAGAACAAAATTTGGGTTTAGAACAAAGTTGCTTGAATTAAAAAAAAAAAAAAAAAAAAAAAGCTAGAGGTGAGGACCTGCTTATAAGTTATACCATTGGACAGGAGAGAGAGGACTTGAGGAAGTTAGGAGGGGCTAACCGGTAGCATATCATCAGTGGAATTACACAAAACGGATGCAAAAAGATGCTAGAGAGACAAGAATAATGTTCCGTAAAAATTGATATGGGAGCAAAAAGGAGGTGGAATCAGAGCTAATGCTGAGTATTTAAACATGGGTAACGTGGAGGCTGGTGCCATTAATACAGACATAAAGGAATTAGAAGAAAGAATTTGGAAGAATAGGCAGACTGAACTTGAAGACCTGGTGAGTTTCTATAGAGCACGCCCAGCAGGCAATCAGAAATCTGGGACTGGATCTCAGGAAACAATCAGGGGTGGAATAAACATTTGTAAATCATTTGAGGAGAGCTATAATCCAAAGTCATGAGATTTAACAAGATTTCCAGGAGACACAGAGCCAGGGGTAGATCTCAGAACAGCCACAGTGGGAGTCAGGAAGCGGGACACAAAAGGAAGCAAGCAAAGGAAACCGAAGAGGGCCAAGGGTAAAAAGGGAGTTTACATGGGGCAGCATGGGGTCAGATTGCAGTGTATAAAACAATGTCTCTTTTGGAACACGCTCATTTTTTTTTTTTTTTGAAATAGTCAATATTTATATTTTGCCCTCATCTTTACTCAGTATATAAGGAATGCTCACTGATCCTCAGATATTCCTATTTTGAAAATATGTTTGGTTTCCCCTAAGCTAAAAACAAATGAATGCCTTGAATTATGTTTACAACTAGTGTGTCCTGTGTGTTTACCAGATTCCTGTCCAGCAAAGTCACTCTCCTAAATATGCATTTTTGACAGTTGGTGTTAGGTAATGGTAATTAAAGTTGACCTCAGACCTTCACTGAAGGAGCTTCAACAGCCCTAGCTCTGTATACTCAGCACTCTGGTCACCTAGAAAGACAATACCCCAGGAGTATGCAGGAGGGCTTCTGTTTGGCCAGAAGTCACTGATGCCTCAATGCAGGGAGGAAGAGCTGAGGTCATAACCATCTCTCTGGCTTTCTTCTCTCTCTTTTTATCTTTTCTCTCTTCCAAGTCTTCGTTGAGTCTAAGCAGAGGAAATTCACACTTACATAATGAACTAAAATGACTTCATGTGAGAGAGGATCGTTATAGCCTCAACATACTTTTTTTCTTGCCACAGCACCTACAGGCACACAAATAGAGAAATATATTTAGGAGAGGGATTTTTGTTGATGGCAGTTTTCTTTCCATCTCAAATATCTCCATTCCTGCTATACATTCCTTTGCTTCAGATGTAGGTCTAGGAAAATGTTAACATCTTAGTGCCATGACTTAAGCATCTAAATGTATCTGTGGACTGCACCCATACTTGCACAAATTCTGAGTTTTTTGTATCTATGTATTGGTTTTATATAACAGATTCATTTATTTTAAGTAGCATTCAATTATTTCTGGACTGTTGCAAATTGGTCTAGCTATTTCACCTACAGAAAAAATATGAAGTTGTCTATTTCTTAGTCTTTACTAAGATACAATATTTATTTGTTTTCTTAGACTTTGAATTGCAAAATAGCTGAACCTCTTAGAAATACTACTTGTTCCTGAAAGAAAAACAAAACAAAACAAAACAAAACCCAAAAAACAGAACAATAAAAACCACCAGGATCCCAATTACCATCTAATTGTGTGGTCACTGGTCACTGTCTTCAGAATCTCAAGCTGTTTTTCAAGTCCTTGTTTGTCTTTCAGGTGACCTTTCCTGTGAAAATAGGTTACCTTGTTACTCTGAATATCAATTACAATGTCCTTGACTCTCTCTCTTGATAGTATGGAATTGAATTCCTCCTGCATTGAATGTCCACAATAAAGGATTTATTCAGCAGGCTAAAGATGGTGTCATTTGAAATGGAGAAAGGAAGGCCTCATTTTCATTCCAATTAGCAAAGGAGAGAGCTGCTGTCTTTCCCCTACTTCTCATTGCCTACGAAAGAACCAGCAGCCCCTGCCCAGACTGGTCGAAATCTACTGTTATCTAGCAGGCCAGAGGCAGTTTGTGAATATGGAAGCCTGGCTTTCAAATTGAGTGGGCTTAGTTACCAACGTTTTCCCCAGAGGGAAACACAGTGCGATAATCCTTCCCTTAGTAATATGATTTTCCCATGAAAGCAAGTTAAGAGTAGAATAGAAAGAGCCTAAGGATGAGCTAAGATTGTCTTAGCTAAACAAAAACTCCATGTTGCATGCTAGCTGTTCTTTACCTTTTATGACAGACAGATACCAAGAAGATACCAATACTTGTAAATGAGGTCAATTGCTTATTTACTCCAATATGTGGATGTGATTTTTTAGTACTGATACGATCTTACTTCTATCAAGTCTCTTTCTCACCATCAATATATATTTATGTTGGGAAATTTTGTATTTCGTTTAGTTGCAAAGGGTTAATTAAAAATAAACTATTATATTTTGAGCAATTTAAAAAATTCTATTTGCACCAAAATAAAAGGTATCATGCTCTAATTAAGTAGTTTTAGAGTCATACTAAATTCACTAGACTAAAAGAAATTATAAAATACTATAGATGTAAAAAAGAGTAACGTATGTGATCTGAATTTTGTCTACTCCTGTCTTCATATTTGTTTCAGTGAACAATAAAAGTTCATACTCCTTTCACTTCTCTGGTTCAGAGTGATTCAGGGAAAGGCAGAATTTGAGAAGTTGGAGAAAAGAAAGAAATACATGAGGATAGATTTTGGAAGTTACAGATAAGATAAAATGATAAGACCAGATGGAAAAGGGCATTGAGGTTTTAGAGAAATTTTTGAAGAACAGTTACAAAGAAATGGCCACAGAATACTATTATAGTGGATAAATAGAATGAGGGGAGGGCTGAGTGATTATTTTGTAAAAGACTCAGCAAAACTGCATCAGATAAAAACAGTGTGACATTAGTGATTAAAAATTTTTTACTGGGTGTTATACGCGACTAATGAATCATTGGACCCTACATCACAAACTAATGATGTGCTATATGTTTGCTAATTGAACTTAATACATTTTTTTTCTAACCAAGGAGATATTATAATTGAAAATTTGTTATTCCAGAAAAATGATCTTTTGTGCTATATCCAAGAAAAAAATGAGAAAGATTTGATGTGAATATTACAATGTTATTTTGTCACAAAAAGATAATACACACCAATTCCATATTGTCCACCTTCTATGCTTGTTAATGTACTGAGGACCAATGGAATCAATGAGTAAAGTTATTTATACAATATGCACTGGTCAATCACTGGGAGATCATCAAGAAATCAACGGAGATTAGTCATGTCAAAATCTGGTTAAGGGATCTTCACCACCTGCTCTTCCCTCTTTTCCTGGACTGCTGACCTGGACTGGGTAGAAGGTAGAAAGATGGGGTTTAAATGTACATCAAGGGCAGAACTTGAGACTCCTGTAGGTTTCATTCTGGATGAAACCCATAGAGTACCATAGAGGGTGAGGATATTTCCTTCCCATTAATCAAGAGTAGTGCTCATAATGAAGCTTTCCTCATTGCTACACAGAACTGTTTTGTGTTCTCTCTATACTTTTGATTATAACTGAAATGTTGAAATTATACCAAATATCAGTTGGTCTATTCATTCTTTCAATTATTCATTTAATCAACTCTAACTGATTTTCAATTTCAATACTGTATGTGTGGGTCTGGATGCTGGCATGAAACAGAAAATAAAACACGTGGAACTCACTTTCACAGATGTTGCCATATTCCAGAAATCAAACATAACAGTAAAATCACCACAATTATTATCATGATGATTACAATGACAAGTTATGGCACATAGTATGAAGAGGTGAAAGGACCACCTTCATCAGGGCACAAACTGCATGGTCATTCAGGGACTCCTACTTGGAAGGGCCAACTCTTGGGTTAGTGCTCTGCTGGCATCTCTGAGATTGTGCATACTTTTGTAACAAGGCACTCCATATGCTCACTTTGTACTGGACCTTGCAAATACAGAACTGGTCTGGAGAAGATGCTACAATAGTCAAAAACAAGGGGATACCTAGGCTATAGATTGTAATGAGGGAGGACAGCCTCAGAGAAGGTATTTCCAATCAGGTTTCTCCAAAGTCATAAGCGTAGGCTAAAAAATAACCAGATCCAGCTCTTTCCCTGTTCTTAGTCTACTGCAGGCCTAGCTAAAGGGATTGCAGTCCCAAGAATGAACAAGTTAACTGGTAGGAGGCAGATAGGTAGATAATACATTTCCAAAGACTTTTTTCAAAACCTATGAAGAAATGCTTTTTAAAATGGACAAAGGAGGGGTGCCTAGGTGGCTCAGTCATTTAAACATCCTAACTCTTGGTTTCAACTCAGGTCTTGATCTTAGGGTCTTGAGTTTAAGTCCTGTGTTGGGCTTCATGCTGGGTATGAGCTTACTTAAAAATTAAAATAATAAAATAAAGTAAAATAAAACAAATGGCAAAGCATACAAAATTCACAAAACAATAATAAAATAGGCTGGTAAAAGATTAAAAGATGGTTCTTTGAAGAATGAGAAGTGTAAAAAGTAATCCTATAGTACATAATGGACCTGTCAAATTGGCAATAAGAAAATATAATGTTCAGATTTGGTGTATTAAACAAAGTTCTTGTTACAAGAAATACAAGGTTTATTTGTGTGACATCAGGATAGTTTATAAAAAAGAGATTAGATAGGTTTTAGAGAATGAGGCCTAAAACTGAATGGACCACATAGAGCCCAAAACCACACTTAGGAAAATAGCTCCCACAAAGAAGGGTAGGTCGCAAGAAGAAGGAGCATTCTGCCATCAACAAGGTAGTGAGCACAGAGTACACCATCAACATTCACAAGCCGATCCATGGAGTGAGTTTCCAGAAGTATTTCCTTCCCATACTTAGAGATACCCGGAAATGTGCCATGAAGAAGATGTGTGCATTGACACCAAGCTCAATAGAACTGTCTGTGCCAAAGGAATAAAGAATGTTCCATAATGTATCCATGTGCAGTTGTCCAGAAAACATAATGAGAATGGAGATTTACCAAACAAGCCCTCTGCATTGGTTACCTACGTACCTCTCACTGCTTTAAAAAATCTGCAGTTACCGTGGATGAGAACTAACCACTGATTGCCAAATAAAGGTATGAAACTGAATAAAAAATAAATAAAAATTGCCCTGAAAAGAAAACCCCACAAATGCTACTATGCTATATAACAAAAGTAACAAGCATTGTCATTTCATCTCCACTTATGACACTTCCAAATCAAGAAACTTAAAACTACTTGACCCAGCATCCTGACATTCATTCCATTACCACTTGAAACACGACGGATTTTGTAAAGGGCTTTCTTCCTCATGCCACCTGTCACACATACAGTGCTACTCCTGCTGAAGAAAAAATGGTAAATTGAACTTTTTTAGAGCTCCAAGTTTGTATTTATGAAAAGACAGACTTAACCATGAACTAGCAAACATACGTACAACTTATTGGACAAAGGCATAACTAAATATTTAAAGAACTCCAAAAATCCACAATTAAAAAGAAAACAACACATTAAAAAAAAAGGCTTAAACACAGAATTACCTTATAAGTCAGCAATTCCACTCTTATATATCTACCCAAAAGGATAGAAAACAAGTACTCGGGGCGCCTGGGTGGCTCAGTGGGTTAAGCCGCTGCCTTCGGCTCAGGTCATGATCTCAGGGTCCTGGGATCGAGTCCCGCATCGGGCTCTCTGCTCAGCAGGGAGCCTGCTTCCCTCTCTCTCTCTCTGCCTGCCTCTCCATCTACTTGTGATTTCTCTCTGTCAAATAAATAAATAAAATCTTTAAAAAAAAAAAAAAGAAAAGAAAACAAGTACTCAAACAAGTACATGCCCACACATGTTTATATCAGCACTATTCACAATAACAAAAAGGTAGAAATAACCACAATATCCAAAAACAGATGAATGAATGAATAAACTGTTTTATACCTACAATAGACTATCATTTAGCCATGGAAAGAAATGAAATAGTGTCACATGCTACTCCATGGGAAAACCTCCAAAATACTGTTATTTATATTCTTAAATCCTTCCAAGGGTATTTTAAGTGAAAAAAGTCAGACATGAAAGGTCATATATTATATGATTTAACTTATGTGAAATATCTGGAACAGCTCAATCCATAGAGACAAGACACAGATCAGTATTGGCAAGGGGTCAGGATGGGTGGAGAATGGGAAAATTGCTTAATGAGTATGGGGTTTGATTTGGATTGACAAAAGTACTTTGGAATTATGGAGAGGCGTTGGTTGAACAATACTGTGAAGGTACTAGATATCACTGAATTATTTACTTTAAGTGGTTAAATTTATGTTATATTAATTTCACCTTAAAAATTATTTTAAAAATGTATGGTCAAAAGACTTATATACTTCACACACACAAAAAAGATACATGATATGATAGGCAATGCACATGTGGAAATATCATCACCATTATTAGTTATCAAGGGAATATAAATTAAAGCTTCCATGAGATACCATTTTATACCCACTGAAATGTCTGAAATAAAAATGAAGTATGACTAAAAAATATCAAATGTTAGGGAAATGTGGAGGAAATGACACTTTCACATTTTGCTGATGGAATTGTCAAATAGTTCAGCTGCTTTGAAGGAGGGGTTCACACTTTCTTATCAAGGTAAGCATACAGCCAATGTAGGATCCATCGGTTGGTTCCACTCCAATCATGTACCCACGATACATGAAAACATATATCCACAGAAGCGACTTTTTTGGAAAAATTCATAGCAGCTTAATTCATAAGAGCCCCAAACCAGAAAGACTGTAACTGTCCATCGTTAGAAAAACAGACTAAAACTACTACAGCAACAACAATCCCCTGTGGTAGACCCATACAATAAATTACTAGTCCATAAGAAAAATGAACATGTTATAGATCCACCCAACAGTGTGGAAGGATCTCAACAAAAGCATCATAATTAAGAGAGACTGGTTGGACATACAAAATAATATAGTGATTAATTGATTATAGAGTGTCCATGAACTTCCACAGTGATACTGTCATATCAAAAAGAGGGTTTTGGGGGGAGGGTACATTAAAAGGGGAGGAAATTATGATCTGAGGTAATAAAATGCTCACTATCTTAGAGTGTTAATTGTTTGAATATAAAGAATTTCCAAAATTCTTAGGATTGAACACTTAGGATTTGTACATATTTTACACTGATGATGATATTTATCCTTTGTTAATCAGTGTGGGTTTTTTTCACATATTTCCAACATAATTGATTTTATGACATGAAACAGCTCTGGACAATAATGTCCTAGCTATTTTCCATTCTGCAACAGGATTATATATATACAGTTTGAATATATATTTTGCTGTTTTTCTTCCAGAGAGGAGTATCATACCTGAGCCCAGTCTCATTTGGCACACTAATAGTCATACACCTGCTGATTTGCTATCATATGACATAATTTCCTAAAGTGCCACCTGTGATCGAACATATTGTACAGCTTCAATGTAAAAACTTTATGAATATTAAAAGCAAATGCTACTGCTTCCTTGAATGTACTTGGCTTCATATTCTACTCGCCATGCCTAACCCAGGTGTTGATTTAAAATTCAGTGGCACAAAACGATTATCTATCATTCTAAATTATCTCATATTCTTTTAATTCTTGATGCATCTAAGACCGAAGCCTGGAAAACACTTCCTTTCCAATTGACCATATAGCACATTTTGTCATTAAAGGCTGATGCTTCATCATTTGGAATTTCATTCTAAACAAAGATTCATAAGCGAGCTTTCCAGCAGCTGCCTTGTCAGGTTTGTGAAAGGGAAAAATTAAATCTACTATATTTATTCCAAGCTTCCTCTATAATGCATCTCATATGGAGCTTAATTTTATTTTCTGTTTATCAGAAATAAGGCCTATCAAAGACACGGTATGCAGGTAATTATGTAAAAACATCACACAGATGGTGGATAATAATAAGAAATTGTTGATGAAAATCTGTCCCTTTAACAAGCAAAGAGAAATGACATTTGACTCTCCTTCTTATAAATGATAATACCTAGCGCTTGGTTGTACTTCCACTTCACCAGAAGAAAAAAAGATCTGGCATTGATAGGAATTCGAAGGGGTGAAAAAATGCACAGCCCTTCATTTATTCATTTAGCATAGCTGGGAATGATTGCTAAATAATGGATAGATAATAAATAGATGATAGATGACAGATAGATAAATAGAAATGTAAGTAGATATATGCATGCATGCATACATGCATAGACAGATAGATACATAGATAATTAAAACTGTCAAAAAGAATGCAGCTGCACACTCATGAAGAATCTCCTAAGAACGACATTTACCCTTTGTAAACAATGAATCTCATGGATGCAGATGGTGGCATTGGCCAATGATTTAATTTTTTAGTCTCATTTACAATGTTACTGTTAAAATGGTAGACATATAAAAGCATTAGTCCGAATATTCACTAATTTCTTTATTCAGAAGTTCTTTTAAAGAGACTGACATGACCCAGGCACTATGCTAGGAGAGTAAGTTGTGAGTAAGACCAACCGGAGTTCTACATGGAACCTGATGCGTCCCACGGAAGACGAACAGAAGGTTGTAGTCTCTGAGATGAGATTAAATTCATCAAACGTGTATTTACTCCATCAGTATTTACTGAAGACTTACTGTCTGCCACCCCGAGGGGCGGCCAGTAGGACTGAAAGGAAAACGACCATGAAGAGATTCAATCCAGGGAGATTAGAAGCAACATTTTCACCCTCCCAAATTGAAATGTGTTCATATAAGTAAAGTTCTCACCACTATGATAGTCACTTATGAGGTGTAAAATCAATGCTAGTTATGATAGTAGACGTGTAAATCGTCATCATCTTCCTCGTCTCCATCCTCCTCGTCATCATCGTACTTGTGAAACCCACAGGACCTATTAAGCCTTTTTTCCTGGTTTACATTTGTACTGTCACCATTCTGCCTTTAGGGAAAAAACCAAATGGTTGAAACAACCATAAAATGAGCAAAATCTTCTATTATTATTTCTTCTGACACATTCTGAGATAATATCATTAATAATCAAGAGGAAATAGTCAAAAATAATGATCAGAAAAGCAGATGGCATTGACAGTGCAAAATGGGAATAAAATTTATTAGTTAAGATACATTTTAATATTAAATTTAGAATACTGATGTGCACACAAATGTGTGTAGACAGTTGTTTAGAGCATTTTTTGGAATTACTGAGAGACCCACTCCCTATAAAAGGCCAATTTGGATCAATCACTTTGCAAGATAATTGGCATAAAGGTAGGATTGAGGGACCATTAAATCAATGCAATGTTATTATAATAATTTAAAATGTAATTTTAGAATGACTTATGATAGATTTTCTTAATCTTGACGCTGTTGGCCTTTAGGGTCAGATAACTATGTGGGGAGTTCTCTCTTGTTCATTGTACACGTTTACCATCATCCCTGACCTGTATCCAATAGGAGCCTCTAGCATCCCCCGCTGTGGTTGTGACAGCCAAAAATATCCCAGAGGGGCAATATTGCCACCTACTGAGGACCACTGTCTCTGAAACAATGATCAAGAAGAGGTGTATAGGCTTCTGTAACTTAGAAAACCAAAAGTCTTTGATTAATGGTTCATGCCTAAGAACCTCTGCCCAACCTGATAGAAACGATAGCTAAGCATGACTACGGAAAAAAAAAAAAATCAAAATGTTAATTATTTAGATTTGGTGCTCTGAAACCATTTGAATATAACCTGAAATAGATACACAGGCTGAAACAAATGAAAGCAGTCAGAAAATTCTCCAGAAAAAGTAGAACGGTGAATATTTCTAAAAAGGGAGCCATCCTATAATTTAGTGATAATAGAGAGCCTTAATTACAAATTTTGTTTCTCTCCACACATGTCTAAATGTTGTACTTCTTGGATTACAAATATAAAGTGGAGTTATCAGATATAAATTTTGTCTATGAAATCATATTTTGATTTTCTATTAAAAGACCAAACATATGTATACAAAACAGGTTAGTGTCCCCTTTCTCAATTATCTGAATAGCATTAATCTCTACCAACTAAACTTAATGAAACACCTGGTTTCTTCAAGAGATTTAAACAATTTGCCAGGCATTCTATCAGTAATTTCAACTCATTTCAAGTACAGAAATTTTTCAAATGGTTAGTATTTATTTATGTTGAATGTAACTTTCAGTTAACATATTTTTAAGGTGGGCAGAGGGGTCAGTGTGAAGCGAAGAATCCCACCAATTCTTTACTTTTAAGAAATAAATTAAAATAAAAGACACATAAGTATAGTTAATATAAAGATGTTAAAACAAGTACTGAAAATCCAAATCATTTTCTTTGGTTATATATGATGAGCACATTTTTAAATATCCCTTTTTATTGTAAAATGGGAAAATCCTTCCTAAAAATGTTTTCTCATTTGAGTCGGTAGTAGAGCAGTGACTAACACCAACTCATTTTGATATTATGTTTATGTGGCAGGAGGTGGAAAGAAGTGTGGGATTGAAACTTGTTCCTGTGTGTGGTTTAAAGTCAGTCCCTGGCCCCCTGCTACCTCTTCCCTGTGTGCAGATTTAGGCTCATTTTCCTGGAGACTTCTACATCGGTCTTAATCCATTTTGAACATTGACCATGGACCTTCTCACTATAATTTCAACCAAATAGTCCCAAGTATGTTCTTAGTATTATTAATAACAGAGGATTCTTATAAGGCTTAAAGAGGGGGAAAAAAACTTTCCCTTTGTTGCATTTTGGGGGAGTGGAATACCAGATTATATTAAGAAAAAGGAATTTCTTTCAAGGAAAAGTAAATGTGAGCTCTTGTTCACTGGGTATGAAACTGACAATCCGTGGTACAAAAACAATGATGATTCCAAATATGTAAAGAATTTAGACATAACATTTCCAAACATTGTGTCATAAGCATATGGAATGCATTGACCAAAATCGCCATCAAAGAAAACCTAAATGAGCTTACAAATCAGACATTTTTACATCAGGAAAAGGATTACGGTATACAATGGCAAGTCAGCAAACAGAATTATAATAAAAGTGGACAGACTCTTTGAGACACATGGCATTTTCAGTTCATCCATCTAAAATATAAATCTATACTTTTAATTAAAATATGCCTCCCAAAGCCAGTGCACATGGCTTAGCATGCTTAGAATTATGCTGGGCTTGGCCTGGGGCATAATTTACATAGGTGGTTCGAGTCCTTGACTCACTAATGGAAAACATGTGATACTAGAAGGAAAATTGGGAACAATTTCTATCATGCCACTTAAGCCTAGCAGTAATTTCTCAGGGAAACTTGTGTCCTGTTAGCAAAATGAAGTTTGCAGTTTAGTAGATCAGAGTCAAAATATGCACACATCTACTGGAGCACATGCATTAAGGATTTTAACAACCTCCTTTCATACTTTCAGATGAATGCTGGCTTAGGCTTGGGCACAAGGATGCTTCTGTGCTTCCTGAATGGTGGTCTCCAAGCTCCTCTCATAGGGCTGCTAAAGGCAGGGATCTTCATTGACTATTCCTTGCCTTCTGAAACTTCTTCCTTCTCTTTCCACTTGTCACTGGTCCATACACAGATACCATAAAAAACATTTTTTTTTTTCTCACTAGACCACTATCAAAGCTACCATTTCTGGGAGCAAAAAATACTAGACGCTATGAAGCATTTCATAACATACTGATATACTAAATCTTAATGAAAACACAAAGAAGTCAGTTTATTTGTGTTCATTTTACAGATAACTGTCCACATAGTGGCCCTTGTTTCTTGACCTCTCTGTTGAGGAGGCTCTGCCAAATACTTTCATCGTTACAAAATTCGGAGAGATGATGGTCATATTACTGTTCTGGGTTGAATGAACTCTCATTCATCTAACCACAGCAGTTCAAAATGTGACTTTATTTGAAAATAGGGTCCTTGCAGATGTAACTAGTTAAGATAAGGGAAACCTGAGAAGGATGGGCCCTTATCCAATAGGATTGCTGTTTTTCAAAAAAAGGGAAACCTGAACATGGAAACACACAGGAAGAACATTATGTAAAGATGAAGGCAGAGATCAGGATGATTCATTTATAAGCCAAAGGACACCTAGCCTTGCTAAGAAATCATGGAAAGCATGGAACCACACAGGAGAGGCATGGACCTGATTTGCTCTCAGGAGGAACTGACATCTTGATTTTGGACATCTAGCCTTCAGAACTCTGAGCCAACAATTTTTTTTTATTCTAAATCATCCATTTTATGGTATATTGTTATGGAAGCCACCGGAAAACTAATAAACTATAAAAAATAATACAACTGATACTGTCTTATAATTGAAAAGATAGAGACCCTTGAAAGTCACACTGCCAATTCAGGCATAAAAGTCAGTCTATCCAGGCCAAGGTCCAGCAGCTTCAGAACTAACACAGTCTTCCTCCCTCATTCCTTCTCTGTAGCTTTCTTAAAAACAAACCATTTTTATTTGTTTGAGAGAGAGAGTGAACAAGAAGGGGGAGGGAGCTAGGAAGAAGCTGACTCTGTGCTGAACATGTAGCCTGATGGGAGACTCAGTCCTAGGGTGGTGGGATCATGACCTGAGCTGAAAGCAGATGTTTTTTGTTTGTTTGTTTGTTTGTTTGTTTGTTGAAAGCAGATGTTTAACAGACAACCAGCGAGGCACCCATGTAACTTTCTTTCTACCTGATTTCACCCACCATACGCATCTCGGGAATTGTCACATAGGTCATCCAGACCTATAACTAGGACAATTGATCTGTTGACAGAAGCTGCAGTATTTAAGTCAGTAGAGTTTTCCCCAAAGAAATCTGTTAAAAGCTATATAAAAACTAGTTAGGAGCAACATACCTTTTATCCCACAGAAACCAAGAGCCTGGTTTCTTCCCTTCCCACAGCCCACACTGCTCCCACCCCAAACACCCTCTCTGGGTAGTATAGACCCATGTTTTACCAAGCTATGTTCCTGTGCCTGCTCCGAATGTCCTGGGATGGTTTACCACTTGATGCCCCACAAGGGACTTGTGGGAGACACAGTGGACAGAGAGTGAGAAACATTACACTTTACTTTCTGCATAATCAAAGGGAAGGTCATGAAGAAGGTTAATCCACATCGTATTGATAGTCCTTTATCCACATGTTGGTCTACAAAGAGCAGGGGAGCAGTAGGGAACATCTCCCTGCAGATCACGTGCTTTAGCTAATTCTGCCCATCAGGCTTAGGTGGCTTCTTACATCCAGCCATTCCCAGAGATCTTCTGCCATCCCATGTGTCAATTCTATTCTCCGCACTTACTCTGCTTTCCTTTCCTTCCTCTCCAGACCACCCTCCACTCCTATTATCTGTCTACACCCTCTTTCCCTTCTCTCCCTGGCATTGCTGGCTGACGTGTTGTTCAGCGCTTTCTCCACACTACTTACCCTCCCCTCATTTTGTTGCTGGACTTTTTGTTTTGTTTTGTTTTCTTCTTATCACAGAGCTGGTTAGCCATGTTTTTTTGTTGTTGTTGTTTTCTGTTGGTTTTTTTTTTTTTTCCCTATTCTTGAATCCTCTGCCACTCTGATAACTACATCTCTGTGATGCTCCCTTTCTCCTATACTTACTGCTAAGACTAGTTTATATTATCCTAAAAATAAAGATACTGACATTTTGAATCTGTCTTCAGTGGCAAATGGATCTTTGGAGAAAAACTATCTTTGCCCTTAGACATTTGGTTCAGTGGATTCATCTACTTGGGATTTGAAGACATTATGGGGCAAATTTCAAAAGCATAAGCTGTAGAAGCTTCAGCGGCTAGCAAGGTTACTGTGCCTACAATGACAATGTGGTCGCTGCCGTAATAACCACTGCAGAGCTGGAGAAAGGACACAGCCTTGAACAATGGTGAAGTCAAAGTATGACTGACACGGGAGCTCCCCCACCCCCAACCAGAGAAAAGTCATGAAAAAAACATCCTGCATGAGAAGGTAGGGTCCCTCCCCACAGCAATGTGATAATGCCTTGTCATAGATATGTCACATGATCCCAATCATATTGCTACCCCAGCTCTGGTGTTTCCATCTGAAAAATAAAAGACCTTGGATTGCACATTTGGTAAAGTCTTTCGGCATGTCTGATGGAAATCCATTTGAAATTGTCAAGACCTGTTTCTTATATGGTTTTTAAAAATCTACCAAGAAATAATAGGATAAACATGATAAAGTAGAAAAGAGAGAATAGTAAAGCTCCCCCCAAAGATGAGAGATAATACAGAGTCACTTAAAAATATTCAATATTCCCACTTAGAGAAAGTGTGTCCAAATTCACATAGCAGGCATGCCAGGTAAGGAAGCACAGGGCATCTGTGCCCCACTGCCAAGGCTGAGGCAGAAGGCAAGCAGCCGGAGCGAGCTGGCTGACCATGTGAGAAAGGATTGGATTGTATTTCATTCAGAGAAAAGCACAGTTGAAAAGGAAAAAGGTTTCATAAATTGTGAAAGAAAAACTATAGAAAAACTATCAAATAGATTGGATTTTGAATGTGGGAATTATCACAGGACAAGGCATTGGTCTGTAGGATCAAGTTGATTAATATGGGAGGCTAAGAGGCTCTCTCCTCTGTCTCTCAGAAAACTTGCCACCTGTCCCAAGAGGCTGTCCGCACTGTCACAGAGTCATCTGGTGACCTCAGGGACAACTAAGTTCCTCTTTTGTGAACTTCAGAAAGTTGTCTTCTCAATTTTGGAGGTTGGAACTCTTTACACTATCAAAACTCGGTGAGAACCATCCCTATGAATATTTATCTTATTACAAATTACAACTGACAAAATACAAATGTTTATTTATAAATTAACAGAAAATAAGGATAAAGCCATAAGGTGTTATTATCCATATAATATTTTTCATGAAAAATAACTGAAAATAGTGAAGAGGATGGGATTGGATTCCACATTTGCAAATCTCTTTAATGTTCAGCTTAATTGAAGCTAGCTGGACGCTCACATTTGTTTTGCATTCAATCCGCAGCAATATGTGTTTTGATTAAATTATATGATGAAAATTCAACTTCAAACAGATATATAGTATTTTAGCGGCTATTTCAAATCATTGGGGATATTTTTCTTTGATGCCATGAAATGGTGTTTTTCTTTTTTTTTTTTTAAGACTCGCTGCAACTAAAACCATAATAAACGCTTCATATGATGATACATTAAAATCCATTGATCTGTCTCGCACTTTGAATGAATCTTTTATCCATGCATGTTTTACGAATTATGCATTGGTCATTTGGAAAGTATTAGTTTACTCAATTATTCACATCTTCCAAATGTTGACACATTTCATTATACAATTTTGAAAAGTCACATTTGTTACTATCACCACTGAGCAGAAGATTCTTTAAGTGCAAGGAACTTGCCAAGCACTGGATAGCAAAGATGAATTTTCCAAGTTTTAATTTTTGCTTCTAAGTTCAAATTTTATCATTCATCAACCATACTGCAAATTATTTTTATTGAAGTATCAGGCTTGTTTTTTTTTCTCAGTCCCCAGAAAATGGTTACTAAATTATCCTAGTAGAAATAATCATAGTTTGTCTTTAAGTGACTGAACCCAAAACATTACTTTAAATATTTGCTAATAAGTTTAATAGGCTAACAGGTATAAGACTCATTGCTGGGTTGATGGCTTCAAAGACCCAAGGATGGGCTTTCTTCTTTCCAAAAATGCTTTTCTGTAATCCTTTGGGCTGAAAATCCCTTTTTATAGCTAGAATATGCTGAAGTGTTGATTCCGCTTTAATCCAAAGCCAACGCATGTACATTGGAGGCTGTTCTAGTGAATAAATCAATTACTTTGTCATGCACTTGGCCCCACGTTTGGAGTTGTTGGGATTGGCTATGGTTTATGGGAAGGAAGGAAGGAAGGAAGGATGGGCAGGAGGAAGGAAAGGAAAGGATATAAGGAAGGAAGAAAAATAATTAAGAGAGGAAGGAAGGAAGGAAAGGAAAAAATTAAGAAGGATGGAAAGAAGGAAGGGCAGGAGGAAGAGAGGGGAGAAGGAAAGATGGAAGAAAAGGTACAAACTAGGTTGACTCTGGTAGATAGATTTGGAGATGAGGGTTCAGATTCTGGAGTTAGACTTGTCCCTGTCATATCCAGGCTCCAACATTCACTTGATTGTCTAAGAAGAAAGACTCTTGGGCCTCTGTGTTTCAATTTCCTCGTTTGTTAACTGGTTAAATAGTGGCACTTACCTCCTAAAACTGTTGTCAACATTAACTGAAATGGCACATGGAAAGCATCTGGCAGTTTGTAACGTTCAATAAATGTTATCTGGCTTTATTTACTAATGTCTGAAAAAGTGTTAGTGATCTTCAAGTTTTTATTGAGAGAGAAAGATTGCTGTCTGTCTCCCTCCAACAAACAGAACATTGTTTTCACTTATTCTAAGCACATATGGAGATCACCACGATGTGTCTGGCCTTCATAGTAGTTTCTGTGTGGGTCAGGTGCATTCCTGTACACCAGAAGTTCTCATTACTACATGGGTCACTCACCCTGGAGAGCCAACTTGTTTTTGGATAAATAGGTGTAGGCAGAGAGCATTAGACTGCAATTCTCTGGGCCGTAGTGGAATTGTCCACATTTTAGAAATGGTAAAACAGCACAGACAACTCTGAAGCAGAGAGTGTCTTAAAGAGGGAAAAACTAAGTGGAGATTGTGTTTAGGGGGTTGTTCTATTAGAGCAGGGAAAGTTGATGAGAGCCTAGCCAATTAAGTAGTAGGACAGGTGGAAGACAGGTGCACTCAGGGACAGTGAAGGACAAGTTTCATTTTATTTATTCTCGTATTCCTCCTCACACATATTATCCAGTCATTATCCTCTCATTCTTGAGTTGCAGGTTAAATATGATGTGTCCAGAGGTTCTGAGCGTAGGAAGCACTGGCTGGAATTCCAACATAAATTGATACAGTGCCACTTCCTATATTCTTACCCTCCTTTACAGGCCCTTCCACCTGTTTGTGGCAATTGTGTCTGTGCTGTGATTAAATGCCAGTCGCCAGCATCGCTCTTAAAACAGTGTCCTCACTGTACCTGTCAACCTCTCCCAAGCCTTTGTGCCTCCTCCAAATCCCTGCTTCAGGTGCTCAGAACTCACAGATTTCTAATCAGCTCAGTTAAGATCACCTGTATTTTCTCATGCCATTTCTTCTTTAGATACCATGTTTTCAGGCATTGATCTTTCATATTTTCAGCATTCAAAAGCCCATTTAATGTCACCTTCCTCCTGGAACCTTTCTATAGCCAGAAAAAAAGAGTCTATCCAGCATAGGCCCTAACCTAAGTCAAGTTACTCCTTTCCCTTTTATGAATAAATATGCAGAGCGTTTCATGGCCATGTTCATACAATATATAAAAGAAAATGAATAAAATTTGCATTTGCATATTTGGAGCTACCTTGTCAACCTCTCAAAATGAGTCAGCAGGTTGACTGTGCACTTCGAAGCTCTAAATAAGATATTTCTATTTCCTACAGACAAGTGATGAAAAAAGAATATATAACCTTGAAGAAAATTAGTTGCTACGAGTTCTTCATTCTATTCCAAGATTAATACTTCAAAATCTTTAAATACTTTCGCTAAGAATATTGAATCATGAAAGTTTGATATTTATTAAACGTTTTCATTTTCAGAAAGTGTAAAAAGGATGGCTTTTATGGTAAGGACATAGAAACCACTGCATTTATTATTCAGCAAAATCAAAGGACAGAAAGGAGGAACTGGGATAAAATTCATGTGCTCAAGTTCAGAATTTGTCCCCTAAAAATAGGTTTTAGAGAAAACCTTTATATTTTATTTTTTAAATTTAATCATTATAATTGCCATTTCCGTGCTATTACAGTAAATATGAAATAAAAAATGAGGGAAATAATTCTTGTCTCCTATAAAGACAATTTAAAGCAAGGGTGATTTACACTGATCTTAGTCAGAAAATTGAGTGAATTCTACCTCCTCTTACCAACCTATTGCCTCTTGTTTCTCATATAAATTTTTTATTTTTCTTTAGTAAAGCCAGATAATGGAAAGAAAATATGAAATTTATAGATATATCTAAGGTTACTCAATAGTCTTGTCAAAATAGTTTCCTGAAAAGTTGAATGGGTTTACCCTTTCATGAGCAGTGGACAAGAAAACCCTCCTCACCAGTCTTTAAAAAAAAAAAAAAAATTAAGATGTTATTTATTTATTTGACAGGGAGAGGTCACAAGTAGGTAGAGAGAGGAGGAAACAGGCTCCCCACTAAGCAGATAGCCTGATGTGGGGCTCAATCCCAAGATCCTGAGATCATGACCTGAGCTGAAGGCAGAGGGTTTAACCCACTGAGCCACCCAGGCACCCCCTGACCAGTCTTTTTAACATTTGCACATTATGGGTTTTCTTTTAAAGTTATGACAAAGAATGTCTTTTTTTTTTTTTTAATAATAAGTTGTAAGGAAATAGAGGTGGTAGACTTGATCCTTTTGTTCCTGTCCTGGGAATAGCCATCTTTTTGGAGGCTTGTGACCAAAGTATATGCCGCTAATTTACTTGACAATGTGGTGAGTTGATTTGAAAAGTAGAAGAAATCACCACCCAAAGCAGAGAATTCATGAGTTTTTTGTTAACATTGTATCCCAAGTTTGACTGACTGATTTGCACAGGGTCCTAATGGAGGTAATATTTGTTTAATCCATATGCATCCCAATCCATATGCATCCCATTACATCTGTTCTGATCCTCTGCTGCCAGCAATCTCTCTAACCCTAGTCCACAGTCAGCTCCAGACTGCCGCAAACTCATGGCAAAATAGTATAAAAATGTAATACTAAGTAAGAGTCTATTCTAGAAAAAATATTTTGAAAGAAATATATATTAAAATTAGGTATAAGATACAAAGGAATGACTTGAAATCATTCAACACTCCTAATAGTTAGTAATAGGGTATTTATTATATAAATGAAGAGTTTATATTATTCTAATTTCCACGCTGATGAGAGATTTAAAATACTCTCTCACTGCATTTGATTTATAACTCACTGAAATAATAAATGAAACTAAATATTTCACCAACATTATGGACATATATCTCTTTGAATTATTGATACAAAATTATGCTCTGAATAAAATCATATTAACTCTTGTTTGAAGGAGAATATAAAACACATGCTCACAAAGTCCTTTCACATATGGACTATGCAACTGAAACATCATCAGTTTACTAAAGCTGAACGATATTCCTTAGCTATAAAAATTCTAAGATGACATGACACTACTTTTAAGATAGTTGCTTATTATGTCTCCAACTGAATATCTTGTTTCTTAAATTTTAGTAACTTGTTAAATGCAATATGGATTGTTGTCTTTGGTTTCCAAAATCAAGACCAGTATTATGGGTAGTAAATGAGATGATCCTTTGTGTATAAAGGGATCATTTTCCTTCTCTACAAGAGTCTGTTATTCTATTACAGAATATTTTTATTGGTTCAAAGTCTTCTTCTAAAAATAAAGATATTTATCTCTATGTGTTCTTACTTTATAAATAAGGGAAATTTTTAATGTTTGAGCTATTTTCTTTTGAAATAATGGATTTATATGAATATGACTAAAATATGGTTGAATGTGAGTATGGAGAGAAAGAGAAAAGGAGGTATTGAGGAGAGAGATAGGATATGTGCATACTTAATTATTGTGCACTGTAGGAGAACAAGATTGTGGGAATCAAAATACAGTTATTTCATGCTAATGATGTAGAAAATGGTGCTCAGAGAATAAAGATTGAAACTATATAGAATTCTGTTAAATCACCCTTGAAAGTTTTGGTCTAAATGCCAAAGATCATTTCTAATAAAACATAATTTTATACTAGCTTAAATATATTAGATTTCAACACACTCTTATTAAATTCATCACCAAGAATGTATAAATGTAAAGTAGATTTAAAAAAATAAATCAATAAAGGTGTTAGTATGTATTCTGTTATAATTGAAATAAAATAGTCTCTAAAAACAGGCTGCTTATTTACTATCAAGTATTTATTACTATGACTGTATTTTAGTATTAAAGTATAAAAATAAGTACATTCCTTCAGAAGAAATAACACTGTTCACTTAACCCAAAGCTAGTGAAATAAGAATATATTCCATTCACAGGCTCTCTCAAAGCCTCTCTCTCAATCACCCTTTCTAAGTGTGTGTATGTGTATGTCCTTTTATTCCTACCAACATTTTTCTCCTCTTTTAGTCTAAAATGAATTTACATTTACTGTTTGGACTAAAAATAGAAATCACGATTTCAATGACTTCCTTTTTTTATTATTAAGGGTTTTGTTTGTTTGTTTGTTTGTTTGTTTGTTTTTATTATTCCTGTATAGTTAGCATACAGTGTTATCTTAGTTTCAGGGGTACAGCAATTCTATATGTCATTACTCAGCGCATCATGATAAGTGTACTCTTAATCCGCTTCACCTATTTCACCCAATTTCACCCATGCCCCAACCTCCCCTCTGATATGCTTTATTTTAAATGAGTACCCTTAGTTAAAGTTATTATTATTTCTTCAGCAATAACATTTTTTCCCTTGAAGCACACTTCAGAACACATGGTTCTAAAGATATGTGTAAAAATTCCATTAAGAAAAATGAATACACATTTCCTATAAGTACACACAGAAGAATCACTTGGTTAAATCACCTCAAAAGAGACATAATGAATTTTACAAATTTGAGAAGACTGAAATCATGTCTAGTATATTTTCTATCTGCAATGGTACAAAACTAAAGATCAACAATAACATAAAACTGGACAATCTACAATGTAAATATTAACACATTCCTTCACAAGCAACAACCAAAAGAGGAATTAAAGAGCAAATCAAATTATGTCTCAAAACAAAAGAAAAAAGAAACACGGAATTTCAAAACTTACGGGAAAAAACAAAAACAGATATTAGAGTGAAATGTAAATGCTTTTTATTAAGAAAAAAAGTTCAAATAAATAACTTAGCATCAAACCACAAAGAACTACAGAAAGAAGAAACTCAGCTGAAATTTAGTAGAGGAAGGAAATAACTAAGAAAAATCAGAAATAAGTAAAATAGAGGCCAGAATAAACAATAACGTAACATTGAAAGTAATGACCAATTTAAGAAAAATATATTGGCAATGATTTAATTACATTAAGAAAAAAAAAAGAAGACTCAAAAAGCAAAATGAGAAATGGGAGTTAAAACGATAATAGATAAGCACAGAAATACATGGTGTGATAACAGGTCACCATAAACAATCATATATGAACAAATCCGATAACTCAGAGGGAAAAAAATCAGATCATTCCTTAAAACATATATAGTTATCATGATTGAATCATGAAACTTGAATCCAAGAAATAGGAAATCTACTTAGACCAATAATAAGAATGACAGTTGAATTAGGAATCAAAAATCTCCCAGCACAAAAAAGTGCAAAAACACATGGTTTCACTGGTGAATTCTACCAATTTTTTTTAAGTGAGTAACAATAATCTTTGTCAAAAATCTTATAAATAATGGAATAGGCAGAGCATATTGAAAATCATCCTATGAGGCTAGTATTACCCTGATACCAAAATAGGACAAAGACAAATATAAGGACAAAAATGTCTAGTTTGTCTTGATATACGTGCTGCTACTCCAACTTTCTTTTGATATCCATTTGTATGATAAATATTTCCCCACCCTCTCACTCTCAATCTGCTGATGTCTTTAGGTCCAAAAGGGCTCTCTGGAGAAAGTATACACATGAATCTTATTATTATTATTTTTTTAATCCTTCCTGAAACTCTCTATCATTTGGTTGGATCATTTAGTCCATTAACATTCAAAGTAATTACTGATACATATCTACTTATTGGCATTTTATTACTTGTTTTGATGTTGTTTCTGGAGATATTCTCTGATCCTTTCTTGTCTTTGTCAATTTTGGTCTTTCCTTTGCACTCAAAGAGTCCCTGTTAATATTTCTTGCAGGGTCAGTTTAATGGTCCTGGAGTCTTCGTTTTCTTTTGTCAAGAAAACTTTTTATCTCCCCCTCTATTCTGAATGATAGACTTGCTGGATAGAGTATTCTTTGCTGCAGATTTTTTCCCATTCAGCACTTTGAATACACCATGCCATTCTCTTTTGTCTTGGTAAGTTTCTGCTGTGAAATCTCTAAATAGCCTTATGAATTTTCCCTTTTAAGTTACTGACTTCTTTTGTCTTGCTGCTTTTAAGATTTTTCCTTTATCACTGTATTATATTGCATATGTAACTACAATAGATCTTGGTATTGGCTTGCTTTTGTTGATTTTGATAGGAATCTCTGCCTCCTGGACTTGGATGTTTGTTTCCTTCCTTAGATTAGGGAAGTTTTCAACTATTATTTCTTAAAATAAATTATCTGTCCTCTTTCTCTCTCTTCTTCTGGGACTTATAATATGAATGTTATTGTGTTTGATGGAGACACCTATTCTTTAAGTTTATTCTCATGTTGTATAATTCTTTTTCTCTTTCATTCAGCTTCATTATTTTCTATTAATTTGTCTTCTAGGCCATGAATTCATTCCTCTTCTTCTTCCAGCCTGCTGTTCATTACATCAAACCTGTTTCCAATCTCATTCATTGCATTCTTCACCTCTGATTGGTCCTTTTTTTTTTTTTTTTTTTAACTCCTTTATCTCTGATAAAGGCTTCACTGATGTCTTCTATTTTTTTTCTCAAGCCCAGTGAGTATCTTTATACTTGTCACTTTAAATTCTCCATCAGGCATGTTACTTATATGTGTTTCACTTTTATCTCTGGCCTTGGCTTTATCATGTTCTTTCATTTGGGAAAATTTTTTCTTCTTGGAATTTTGTCTAAGTCTCGGTCTTTTTCTCTGTGTTAGAAAAGCCAGTTTGTCTCCAGTTCCTGAAAGTAATGGCCTTATGAAGAAGAGGTCATGTAGTGCCCAGAGCCTGCTGCTTCAGAGAGTGTCTCTGCTGTGTGCTACCTGTGCTCTGCTGTTGTGTTTTGGCTGCTCTATCCTTCAAGGCAATCATCTTCAGAGGCTCCCCTTGCCTGTATTGGGCAGTGTTTGGTCCCTGGCCTAAATGTGGCAAGTTTTTTTTTGTTGTTGTTTTTGTTTTTTTGTTTTTTTTTTTTAAGATTTTATGTATTTATTTGACACACACAGAGAGAGAGTTCATAAGTAGGCATAGAGGCAGACAGAGAGAGAGGGAGAAACAGGCTCCCCACTGAGCAGAGAGTCCAATGTGGGACTTGATCCCAGGACCCTGAGACCATGACTTGAGCCGAAAGCAGAGGCTTTAACCCACTGAGCCACCCAGGTGCCCCGAATGTGGCAAGTTTTAACTAGAAGTGCTATGGTCTGTTTGTGATATGAGACCTGACACTAACTCCACCAGAACTGAGGCTCTGCAGAACTCTCAGGTTGGGAAACACAGTGTGGAAAGGTGATTGTGCTGGTCTTCTTTGGGAAGGGCCAACCACAATGGGAATGCAACAAGCTTAATTGAGAAGGGCAATTCTGCCAGAGTGCTGGGCAGTGATGTTTGGTGTAAGCAAGTTAGGCAGTTAGTGTCCAAATGTCCTGATTCTCTCAGGTGGCTCTTCCCTCAGGTGATTCTCTGTACTGAAGGGTGTGGGAGTGAAATGATGCCAACCAGCTCCTTTGTTTCTGGAGAGGTATCTCCCTAATGCTGTCTCTCAGGAAGTGCTCCTAGAATAGTGAATAATCTTCCCCGGTGTGCTCCAGACATTTTCAGATCGCTGTTTCCACAATGTCTGCCCCCAAGTTGTTTGCCTGCCTTCTCTCCAAGAGCAGTGTACTGCCCTCTTGGCTTCATTCTTGACAAACCTGCTGATCTTTGAAACCCAGGCTTTAGAGATATGGTATGTGTCTGGGCAGGAGAGCCTGAACTGGTCTTCTGTGGGAGGGACCCACTGCACTGGGACTGAGGCAAACTTGACTAAGAAGGACAGTTCCATCAGAGTGCTGCACAATGGGGCTTGGTGTAAGCAAGTTAAGTACCTAGTGTCCAAGCTGAGCTGATTCCCTCAGGTGGCTCTGTGTTTATGCTGAGGGAAATGGGGAAGAGAAATGCCAGCTCCCCTATTCCTAGAGAGATGTCTCTGTGAACAATGCCTCTCAGGGACAGTTGCTGGGATAGGCAAATAATCTCCCCATTGTGTGTCCCAAGCATTCTTCAAATCACTGTTTCTACACTGTCTGCCCCCAGGTTGGGCTTTCTCTCAGGGAGCAGCACAGTGCTCTCTAGGCTCTATTCCAGCCGAGACTGCTGACCTTTGAAACTATAGACTTTAAGCTCTGTCGGTTGTAAGAACTCAAGAAATTCAGCCCCTCTCATTTTCTAAGCTGATGTCTTTGGAGAAATGTTCTTGTACATTCCTCTATGTGCTCCTCTCTCACTTCCTTTCTCCATGGCCACAGATCTCTCTCCTCTGCACTACCCACAATCTGTTTCTCCTCTAAACCACATATCTCTACTTCCTACCTTCTTCAATGTGGTCTCTTCTCTGTCTTTAGTTGTGGAGTGTTCTGTCAGTTTTCAGGTTGATTTCTGCTTTTTTTGTTTTGTTTTGTTTTAGGATGATTTGATAGATATCTAGCTGTGTTTGTGGGATGATATGAGCCTGAGGTCCTCCTACTTTATTGCCATCTTTGATGTCTCTTCCATTTCACTGACTTTCATGAAGAAAAGTTGCACATCAAGTGATGTGTTTGCAACTTATTTCCAGAGGCAGGAATCCTGATCAGTTTATTAATGAGAAACAATATAAACTGATGGCACACTATTAGGAAAATATGACTCCATAAAATTAAAATAAATTTAAACAGAACAACAGCTAAAGGCACATCTCACTCTTGAGGATGTTGACATGATGAATACAGTGCATCAGTTGTCTGCTTAGGTCAGCTTGGAGAGAGAAAGGACCTATAGTGTCTGCTCTGGCAAGTGAGCCTAATACTCAATGGCTTCTCTACATCTGAACACTGAGGTGATGAATTGTTGGAAGTAGATTTTCTAGCCTACAAACTAGGCTAGAAGATTATGATATTTTTAGTCATGTCACCTTTGTCAAGAACTCATCTTACTATATGTTAATCGATACAGTTAGTGAGAATTAAAAATATGAATATATTGATGGATCACAAATCACAGTAAGAATATACAGAGAGCATATTTTGATATATGCAATATTTACATGGAACATATAGTTGATGCAGTTCAGTTGATGTGTTGTCCAGTGCTCAGGGGGAACATTGGCAAGTGCCATTTGGTGCCAGGACTCATAGACAGAGTGAAAACTGATCCAGGAGATGCTGGTTCCTTGGTCTCCTCAGAAAAGTCATAGAAAGTCACATTCTGGTGTGTACGACCTGGTCAGTGGGCACACCAGCTTCTGCTGCAAGAAGCTATCTGTGTGGTGATTAGGCTCATGAACCCTCCTCTCCCTGCTCCCCTCTCTGTCCCCTATTCCCCCGCCTCTTAGACCCTGGGAGCTGTCATTGGTTACATGACCTTAGCTTTCATGTAACCATGACATGATGACACACTGTTTCTGAGTAACCTCAGTAAATGGGTTCTATTTGATGTGTAGAATATTACTGAGTTTGCCAGGAAGCTTCTCAGCTCTATGGGGTTTGCATGTGAAGTCACAGGAGCCGAGTCAGAAATAAAGCAGATATGACTGTCTGCTCCTAGTTACTGAATTTCAACATTTTAATCTGTGTTCAGTATTTTAAATGACATATCCTCTTCCCACCACCAGATTTTACTCTACTATATGAATGTGTCCATTCGATCTAGAGATTCCTCTTTTGCTTGGCACGTCTGTGGGAGGTGGTCCTTAGTTCTCCACAAAGATTCTAAATGGTTTTTCCTTTTCATTCTCCTTAGGACTCAGAAGGACATCCACATTTGTGTGTAGGACCTGTGTGATGGAATTGTGGAGAGCCTTGTCATCAAAGGTATCCCCTGAAATTAAGGATTTCTGAGTTACATATCCACTCAAGAATGCTGTAACCTTATGGTCCCCCCTCACGCATCCCATTGCCTTTCCTTCTATGTAGCCTACCTTATCATAGGTTTTAATGCCTTGTGGATCCTGTGAATCCCTGAGAAGTAGGTGGCTCACCTTTTTGAGCCATCTAGTATTCACAGTGACTCATCATCAAATGCTAAGGGAGGTTTGCTCCCATTATCACAAAGACAGTTGTGGTTCCCAAACTGGCAGTGTGGCCCCTGATTATTGTTCACTCTTAAACTTGCCCTCACATATCCTTCACTTACCCTCACTCTTAAACTTAAACTCACATTCAAGGGAATGTCTCAAGCCCTTGGGGTGACCCAGCCTAAGCTCTCTGCTGTGGACCAGGACAACACTATCCATACAAACTTGCAGGCATGACTTCCAACAAGTATCACTTAGCTCGGGAACAGTAAGCAAAGTTTATCTAGGTGTACAGTCCCATGTTCAGGAATCCCAAAGCTGGTCTTCAAGGCCCTGTGAGTGTAGTCTCTCAGAAAGAAGTCTCACTGCCCTGTTGCAGTCTTAGTGTACATTTCTAAGCCAGGAAAAAATAATGCACTGGTTTTAAGCTTTCTGCTTAGGGGAGTGGTAGCAAATATCAGTTCCTCAGCATCTGGACACTTGATTGCTTAGAAATTGAACTTGGACAGGAATTCAAGCCTGGTGGAAGAGGGAGGTCCAGGACTCATCTTTGTAGGGACAACCCAGAGACACCGCCTGGGATCATATACAAGAAAACCCTGTTTTCCTCTCTGCAGTCTTTGAAGCAGGAAATGCTGTGTGCCTTTAACAAGGCACTTGTTAAAAGTATGCTTATCACCCCACCATCAAAACTGACAACCTACATGCTTCTGAAATTATAATTTTTACCCTTGGTCTTCTTCTAAGGATAAAATGTCCCTGCTTCTACCAGAGGCAAATGACTCTTCTCGTGCTGTAGGTCCTAGTCCATAGTGCCGTCTCATGGAGGTTTCTTCATGATTATGCAGTTTCTCCTCTGCATCTCTAATTCCTATTTCTCTGTAAGATTATCCTCATTCTCCCACAAACAAGACCAAATAATTCAGTCTTTAAAAAGTGAAATAAAATTAAAATACTTTTACCTCACATTCTTTTCCAATTCCCAATGCAATTCTGGACACTTTTCCTCAATGAAAGTTCCTGAAATTAATGCTGGCTTACCCTCCCTATCCCTTGGCCACCTCACTCCCTAGGTCTCCAGACACATCCCTGTTGTCAACTCCAAGAACTCTGAGCTCTTCTTCAGCAATATCTCAACAACTTTAATCAGAAAAACCTCCCTTTCATCTCTTGGCCTCCAGAACACCACATTTTCTACCTCTTACCCTACCTCATGTGGTTCTTTCTCATTCTTCCTTGTTGGTGCCTCTAAATGAGGACATTCCTCAAGGTCCCATTCTGAGTTTTCTTCCCTCCTCTAAATATGTTCTCTTCTTGGGTGTCTCCACTCACTGATCCTATATCTCCCCAAGGGTCACTGAGTCAGGCTGTTCCTAACCCATGCTCATTGGTGCATGGCTAGTGTTACAAAATCCAGTTACATCATAATTTTTGCTTACTAGATTAATGTCACTGCCATGTTCAGAAGCTGAATAAAAGAATAGTGTGAGATGGAGTCAGAGCATGTAGCCCTTTAAGTACAAACTATAACTAGCCCCAACTTTTCTCTTGGACTAGATTCTATTTCTAACTCAACCTTTACAAGAAAATGTCTAACTAATATTCCCACATCCAAACTCCAGAATCATACATCCAGTTGCCTAATTGTTAATACAAATATCTAACTGGCATTTCCATTTTAACACAGTAGAAACAACTCTTTATTCCTTCACTTCCAAAATTGTTTCCACCCTCAGATTTCCACATTTCCATAAGTAGAACAAGTTGCTCAAGCTAAAGTCAAGACTTTTTGCATTGCTTCTTTTTTTGTTGTTTATTTCCTGAAGTTATACATTCCCAGGTTAAGGATATTGGGAAGGAAAAAAAAAAAAAAAAGAAGTACCAACTAGCTCACTAACACACATCCCGTCTCATCATTTCCATTCTTACCACTATTACTTCATTCAGGCACTTCCATATCTTGCCTGCTCTATTAACACAACCCCTTAGCTGGCTCTGCTAAGCTGTTACCCCTTCTGTGTGCTCTCAACCTGGCAGCCAAGTGAACACTGAAAACTGCATAACACATGTCACGACATTCTCATGCTTAAAACTTCTAGCGGGCTTATCATCAGTTTTAGAAAAAAAATTAAATTATTTGACTGGCTTATGAAGTGTTACATGTTCTGACCCTGTCTCAAGCCTTTCTCTTATTCTTCTTCTGAGCATGACAGTGAAAGTAATCTATTAAGCAAAATTATCATATCACTGGATTTTCTAAAGCCAGCCAAGTAACAATGGGCATAGGTTAGGAACAGCCTGATTCATTAATCTTCTGAGGAATATATGATTACTGGCTATAGAAACCATTGTGTCCTCATAAAATAAGCACAGTTCCATTACCTACCCCTCACCCTGTTAGGTGTTCAGATTAGGAGACACATTTTGTTACTCTGACCTTTAAAACTAGGGGTTTATCCTCCTTCATTAAAGCACATAATCACTTTAGACAGAGTTGTGTATCAGAAACCTCCCCAGACAGAAAGAAGAGTTCTACCTCTGTTTTAGGCTTCATCCAGGAACAGACTCTGCCAGACTCTTAAGAGGGCATACAGGAAACTGAAGTCTCCCATGGAACCACTACTGATGGGAAGTGTTTATCCTTTTAACTACATGTTGACTCCTGTGAGGTCAAAAGACCTATAATGTTATTGGTTGTTTTGTCAGACATAACTCTACACACTTTACGTCCCGTCTTTGGGAAAATCCACCTAAAACCACCCATACAATACCTGACTCAATGTTCTGCCAATATCAGCTATTTTTGAAAACAAAACAAAACACTATGTTAAGATGGTGAGGTAAGTATTTTATCTCCCACACTTTGCAGAAAGGAAATGGGGACTTACAGAGCACAGAAATTTATTTTTGCTCCTAAGTTTGGTAATTAGCAGATCTAGTACTTATTAAACCAAAGCAAACTGACTCCAAGGTTCTAGCTGTGGTCATGGCAGGATGGCCTGATTTAATACTCTCTACATCTTGGGGTGCCTGGGTGGCTCAGTGGGTTAAAGCCTCTGCCTTTGGCTCAGTTCATGATCCCAGGGAGCCTGCTTTCCTTCTTCTCTCTCTGCCTACCTGTGATCTCTGCAAATAAATAAATAAACTCTTAAAAAAAAATACTCTCTACGTCCTTTCACCATGCAAAGATGATTGCCTAATGCATTTGCCACCTTTTATTTTCAGGTGCATGAGATTCTTCCCTCTCTTTCTAGCTCTGAAGCTCAGAGATGCTGACTTCCTCAGATTTGGCCCTTGTTACAAATGCGGGGTCTGATGCCTTGTTGCTCAGTAAGCATTTGCTAGAGGAACAAATGGAAATGCTAGCATTTGGCATGCATATCACTGAAGTCCAAAGGAGAATGAGCTGTGTTAGCTACGACACACTACTGTCCCCAAAATAGAGACAAGTATGTGTTTGTCACTCTAAATGGTTCCTAGAATAATTCTCAATTTAACTCACATGGCATGCATGTGTCAGAACTTTTGCTAAGTGGTCATATATTAACTCATTGCTTTCTCTAAGTAATCCTCTAGGTGTAGCAATTATCATCATTCTCATTTTGCATCTGCAGAAGCTGAGACAGGAGCTCATGCAGCAACTGGTCTAAGGCCATGATGGTCAAGGGGGGAGGCAAGTGTCAAACACAGGCAGCCAGGCTCTGTGTCTGCCCCTCACCCAGCTGGCTGGGCTGCTTCTAGGGAGCTGGATGTCTCCTGTAAATCTAGGGAAATTCTACCCCCCAAATTAGGTGAGAACAAAGAAATTATGACAATTGACGTCACAAGAAATCTTAAATAGTTCTTAAAAGAGAGAAAGAGGTGCCTATCTTCCTAAATCTTGTAGTAAGCACAATGGATTTCCCACCTGGCAAGAGTTAAGTCTCTGTGAAGTTGTAACAGATTACATGATTAGTCTGCTCTCCTGGAGTAGACTCACCATTTCCCAGGAAATGAACCGACACTGGTGGTAAAATCTAAACCACGGAGCCACATATTACATGTTGCTTTCATACACAGATATGGAGAAAGACAGACTCAATTTGAAACACATTGAGAGCCAAAATTTTTGCTGGGAGTGCATTTTACATAGTGCCCAGAAAGGAAGGAACACACAGCACCTGGACATTTTCTTATCCATTCTTCCCACAGACGATCTTGAGATTCAGAAACGGCTACTGCAGGGACACCTGAATTGGGCTCAGTCAGTTAAACACCTGCCTTGGGCTCAAGTCATGATCCAGGGTCCTGGGATTGAGTCCCGCATCAGGCTCCCTGTTGAGCAGGGACCCCCTGCTTCTCTCTCTGCCTGCCACTCCCCCTGCTTGTGCTTTCTGTCAAATAAATAAATAAAATCTTAAAAAAAAGAAACAGATACTGCAGAACTGCATATGTATAGGTATATTCTCCCCAAATATATATTCCTGAATGCACATGTAATGCTGAGTTGTAATGCGCTAGTAATACTAAGATTTATTAAAAATAATTTCTTAGATATAAGATCATTTGAATTGTATTTTATTCACAATAAAATATATATGATTTTAGTATTCAAAATATTCGAAGCATAACGATTAGGAAGAAAGGAAGAGAATGTTCTAGATAGAAAGATCCTCATGTGAATATAATGTATTCATAGTTTTGACAATTATACACAGAACCTCTGGAATATACCTACAGGACAGCTGTTATACAATGTTTTGCTTGTTACAAGCATAACTGAGTACACTACAAAATGTATATCATTAGATAGAAGATAGAAAAATAATAATGTGCTCCTTAACCGAAGCAACAGTATGTTTGAAATTATTTATATATTTACCTTTATATATCTAAACTCTTGTGATTGTCCGAAGCTGTGCTCTCTTTTATGTTTTAGATTCTTTTTTCCATTTATGAGTTTATACCATGGGACCTGAATAGTTGAAATAGGGAAGGTTCATGGTGAAATTGTAGTGATGTAATTCAATAAACCAAGTAACAAAGTTCATCTGGCTCTAGTGTAATTGATGCAAAATTGTTACTGTTCATAAAAGGATCCTTGTTCATGTAGACATAAATAAATGTGATGAATATAATTTATAGTACTTTGATAGCCCACATTTAGTATTTCAAAGTTCAAATGGAATAAAGAGAAAAGAGAGAGACACAGAGAGAGAGATGTAAAAAGGGAACAGTGGTCCTTTGTTCCTTATGAACAATTATTTCAGGCCTGTTTCCTTCTTACTTGTCACTTCCATATCCACACTCAGGAGGAAAACTATGGGACTTGATGCAAACCTCATTCCATCTAAGACAATGTCTCCCTACGTGTTTGAAGCTAGCCTGCTCGACTCCGTGAGGTGTGGCAGGAGGAAATAGGGGGAGGAAGGAGAATAAGAAATTGTGTTTTGGCAAATGTTAGGTGAACGTGAAAATAAAAATACTTGTTGGATTTTCAAAAAAAAAAAAAAAGAGAGAGAGAGAGAGAGAGAGAGAGAAAGAGAGATCCAAGCAATGTTTGGGCCAACAGGAATACATAAAAATTAAATAAAATTTATACATAGGCATGTGCATATACATATATAAAATCAAATGTATTTATATATAAATTATATATAACACATAACTATATAACAGATGATATAGTACACATTATTCTTGTGATGAATGATATACAATTATAGTAATATATTTGTATAATTACATATTTAATAATTTGATTTGTATTACAAAAAGAAAATTGCACCTCTGTGTCAAAAATGATCAATAAAGAGGTATTGACATTTTATACCATCATATTATATTAAAGAATGTCACATTAAGGAGAGAGAGCATGTAGGCTGGAGAGGGGGAGAAGGAGCAGAAAGAGAGCGAGAGAGAGAATCCCAAGTAGGCTCTATGTCTGGCATGGGGCCCTGCATGTGACTTAATCTCATGATCCTGAGATCAAGAGTCGAGCTGAAATCAAGAGTCAGACACTCAACTGACTGCGCCACCCAGGCACACCCCTATATTAAGGAATTTAATTTAAACTCTGCACTCCCATCACAGATAATATAACTGAGCTCATAAAGTGTGTGTCCTTTCCATGTGTTGCCCACCTGCTTCCCTTCCCAACACATCTTTCCAACGGCCGTCCAAGTCTTTGAGAGGCACGACTTTGGGGATCCATGATGCTGTTCCTGAAGATTTTATCTCAAGCCACAAGAATGGATCTATGTACCACTAAGGCTATTGTCATTTTTGTTCTATAAATGGTTATTCATATGCTCCATAATGTGAGTGTTGACTGTATTTTGGCACTGTGTACTTGTTGAAGATCTTCCAGGCCGCTTATTTCTTAACTCAGGGCCTGGACATTGGCGTCCATCTCTACATTTAATGGATTCCACCTATTTCTTTTGCCCTCATCCCCTAAAGATTACATAATGAGGGGATCAAAGGAAAGGGTTTTTTGATGAATCTGCCCGAGATGGAGAGATTTGTTTTGGCAGAAAAAGGAGAGCAAAGTGAATAAATAGGAAGAGATAGGAGAAAGACTTGATGGAGGGAGAGGAGACATCAGGAAGGAGCAGAGTGGGGTTGGAGGAGGAAAACAGCACACAGGAAGGGAAGGCTCAGAGCCAACGAACCTTCTTCTAGAGCCGAAAAACAGCAGCTCTCTTTAGAACTGTTTTTGGCACAGGAACCATAGATAATAAGGCATTTTGGCTTCGTTATTGTTGGATTATTGTGCCCAATTCTTCATTTTCCCCTCTGCTCTCACTGAATGAGGTATGAATTCTGGTACCTCAAGGCGCCGTTAGGCTGGGGGTCCTCTTCCTCAAACCCTTCTCACCCTACTTCACGGCCAACAAAGATGGGGCATCACCTCCAGAAATATGGCCTGTGAGTCTTCTTTGTAGATCTGCTACCTTCTCAGTATTTCCAGCACCTGGAAGGGTCTCTGGCGAAGGAAGCACTTCAGGAATATTGTTTGAATCATGAACTGCTAATAGGTCAGTAAACAGGATTCATTAAACACAGCTGTATTCAATCAAGGCCATGGGGAACTGCAGAATGCACTGCCTGATGTAATTTTTTATATTAAGAAGCTTTACGAAAGATTCAATTAAAGCATGATAAATAGGGACAACTTAATCAGATGAAAACAGTATATCCATGAGATTCAAATACGTGGGGAAATAGGGGAGTAAAATTTAAGTGAGACTTCGTAGCAGGGTTCTGGCAGATTCTGAAGGAATAGATTCTGAATAGATTCTATTCAGAATAGATCTAACAGAATAGAAGATCTAATCTTCAGAATAGATTCTGAAGTGTCTATATGCCTATGTGCCAACTGCCCACATGAATTCACACGAACAGACATTAGTAAGTCATGTACAGTGTTTTAAGTAGTTAGGGAAGGAACCCGAAAGGATGAGTTAAGGGAAACAAGAAGTGTAAGATACTCATCTGTAGAAAGTTGGCAGAGTAAAATCAAGTACCTCCCAATCTACAGACACACTGATTTCTGGTCAACCGGATAGAATTTTGTAACTGAGAGCAAGCTATTTAATCTTTCTTTTTAAGATTTATTTATTTATTTATTTATTTGAGAGAGAGAGAGAGAGAGAGAGATGGAGAGAGAGAGCAAGGGGAGGGGCAGAGGTGGGGGGGAGAGAGAGAAACTCAAGCAGACTCCCTTACGACGGGCACAATCTTATGACCTGGAGCATCAGGACCTGAGCGGAAATCAAGTCAGACACTTGACTGAGTCACCCACTCACCCCACAAGCTACCTAATCTTTATATACCTCAGCTTCTTAAATGTGGTTGGTAATTATCTCCCGGGTGTTTATTAAGTGGGATAATGTATTTGAAGAGAGATTGGAATAATGCTTGCCATATTACATATGCTCAATAAATATTGTTAATACTATTATTATTAATTATGTCCAACTTATCTATTCTATTTGGGAGCTTCCACTTACATTCTCACCCACATATTTAATTAATATAAAACATCACATCAGAATGACTATTCCAAAACAAGTCTTTTTATATCATTCCATAGCATAGAATTCTTCCATGACTTCCTATTACTGTCATCTTAGCATTTTATCCAAAAAGCCTTTATAATTTGACTCTTTATAAAATTTCAATTTTTGTCATGCAATATTTGTCTTTTTATTCCCCGAACTGCTGGCATTCCAAATTACTCATATTCAGGAAAAACAGGTTCTTTCTTATCTTCCTTCCTTTGCACACTTAGAGAACTGTTTATAGTCTCGATTTACCCTCACTTCCTTCTTGTGTCAAGTGCCTACTCATTACTTTGAGTCTGGTTCAAATCTGTCTTCTTTAGCATAGCTTCTTTCACTGACAGGTAAAGGTAAACACACTGTTCTCTGTACCCTGAGTTCACCTTTAGGCAAATGTGCACGTGTACTTAAGCCATTGGAAAAAGTGTTTGCTTATTCATTAGTGCACACCACCCTTCCTTTTGATAACATTGTATTTAAAATTCAGATACTCATTTTATTTCTATTATCTTCAAAAGAGAGAACTATGTTGAAATGCAATAGATGTCTAGTGAAAATTTTTAAACGATTAGACCCCTAAGTAACACAGTAACAAATGCTTGAAGTCTTTATATATTGGAGTTTCTTCATGTCTCGCTCTATTGCTGGAACACCCTCCACAACATCATGCAGATCCTGAGCATTTCCTGGATGATGGAATAAAGTGAACAGCGAGATACACAAAACCCCTGCCCTTTGGGACATCTCATTCTAGTTGTGCTTCTGGGTACTCAGACAAAAATTATCTATAAATATTTAATCTAATGTTAGCCACTGAAAAAAGCTATGAAAAGAAGGTGGATCAAATGATTGGGATAAAGTCTTATGGAGCTAGGGGCTGCTATCTAGGGTATTTGTTTAGGTCGGCTTCTCAAGAATCATTATGGAATGGGTATTGACATGCGAGAAGATTATGAGGGAAGTCTTTGAGAAACAATGTTTTTGAGGGAGTAAGTGAAGCAGGACTGGGCAGAAAGTGGGGTTGAACACACTGCAGTAACAGCAAAAGTCTTTGTGGATTCCATGTGGAACTCAAGGGCTGTAATGGCCATTCAAGGAATTTTCTGAACTGAAGCAAAGGAGTCAGACGCCTCTAGCCCCACATTCACCAGCACTGGCTACTCCCTGGGAGTGAGTATAACTTGAATGAGGCAATTCTCTTTCCTAGGAAGAACTGAGCAGAATGCTTTGGTCCAAAAAGAGAATCTGGGTGGCTCAACACAGTGTCTACTCTGCAAGGGCACAAGGTTGCCTCCCTGAGATGATGGTTCAGCAGAAATTTGAGTAAAATAAGAAAACAAAAACCAGGGAAGAGAATTTTTCAGGCAGAGAAATGTGCGAATGTAAAAGTCCTGAGGAAGAAAAGCAAGCTGCTGAGATTGAAGTGAAGAAAGGAGACCATGTCGTCAGTGTGGCGAGCAAGACCAGGGATGGTAGGGAATGTGGAGAGGGAGGGACGGTTTATACCATAAAGGGTGCTCCAGGTTATGGTATGGGAGTGGGATTATATTTTGAAAGTAATGGAAGGCCACAGAGTGATTTTATATGATTTAGCTATTCCAAACAATTGCTCTGGTTGCCTTGCAGAAAATTATTCTCAGGAGACCAAGCATTAAATCAGAGAAACCAGCTGGTAGGCTAAAGTCTTAGTCTGATTGAGAGGAACATGTCGTCCAGATTAGCATCACAGCTATGGCGGTGGCAATAAGACATCACAGAAGAATTCATGGTAAATGAAATTTTTCATGAATTGTATACAACTTAAGAAGAAAATGTGAAGCAAAAGACCACCCCCAGGCTTTGGCTTTGATGTGAGCGTTTGGGTAAGTGGTGGTGTCATGTTTTGATATGGGCAAAATGGTTATGGACATGTTAATTAGGAGATATGTTTTAGGACTATAAATGTGAAATTACTATTAGGTTTTTAAACAGAGATTTGAGTAGGCAGTTTCATATACAAGTCTTGGATGTAGAAAGAATTTGAGGCAAAATGATAAATTTAGAAGTGATTAACATATGGAAGAAAGTATAGCCCTGCCACTGGATGGGATCACCTCATAGTTTTATTTAAGAGAAGAAATGAGTCTAAGATCGAGTTCTGAGAGGCACTCAGTAAGCGGTTGATCAAGAGCTGTAATGGAAGATATATATGTATTTCTCTATGAGACAGAGAGAAATCAAGAGATCAGAAGGGTGCAACACTTGAAAGAACTGCAAAACATTCAATGTGGTTTTAAGGGGGATGTGTGCAGGGAGTAGTAAATTATGCTTTGCGACAGTTGTTTGGTAATGGACGGATAATAAGTAAATAGGCATATTATGCTGACTAGTTCATATTTTGTTCTAAAGACAACGGATAAAATGATTGCTTTAGAATACATTTATAGATAATGGTGAGGGGAGGAAAGGACTGGATAGATATTAGATAGGCTTAGAGTTTGGAAAGGAAAGACTTTGCTGCTCGTGAGACATTTGTGGCATGGGTATAAGTGATTCTCATGTTTCTGACTGCAATTACTAGGTTAAAGGTGGACTCCATATATCAAAACTCATTGGCTCTACAAATGTTAATTGAGCTCTTATTATACATCAGGTACTCTTTTAGGTGAAGATATACTTCTAGGTGAGGATGTAACAGCGCACAAAACAGATAGAGAACTATTCCAGTTATGTTAAAGGACACAGACAATTAAGATAAGGTGAGACTAAGGCACCAGGGGGGCTCAGTGGGTTATGGGTCTGCCTTTGGCTTAGGTCATGTTCCCAGGGTCCTGGGTTAGAGTCCTGCTTTGGGTTCCTGGCTCATCGAGGAGCCTGCTTTTCCTGCTGCCTGCCACTCTCCCTGCTTGTGTTTGCGTGCTCTCTCTCTCTCTCACACAATAAATAAAGTTAAAAACTTAAAAACATAAGACCTGAGGGGCTCCTGAATGGTTTAGTTGGTTGGGCGACTGCCTTTGGCTCAGGTCATGGTCCTGGAGTCCTGGGATCAAGTCCTGCATCGGACTCCCTGCTCGGCAGGGAGTCTGCTTCTCCCGCTGATCACTCTCCTCTCATGCTCTCTCTGTCTCTCAAATAAATAAATAAAATCATTAAAAACAAACAAATAAACCAAAAACAACAACAAAAAACAAAACAAAACAAACAAAAAAATAAGACCTGAGTAAAATAGGTAGGTCATACATAGCAAAGCATAGAAGATGTTAAGTGTCCATTTCTTCTTTGATATTAACCACCTGTAGTGGATCTTGTCAGGAACAGAGGTGAGTGAAAGGAGAAGATTTAAAATGAAAGAGAGAAAATAGATGAAGTAACAGCTGAAAGCTATGAGATTAGGTAAAAATGTGTGTTTTTGCAGTGAAGAAGGAAAGACTTGTTCCCAATTTCATCCACTGCTGAGAGAAAGAAAGTGGAGAGGAAAGAAGCCTGTTGAAATGAAGCCCCTTGGGAGACGTGATCGATTTAACGTAAATTGTGCAGAGGGAAAGAGTATTTGGATGCAGGATCTGTTAGAAGAAACACAGTTTCCAAAATGTTTTACAACTGCTCAGGCTTATATACATGATATTAAGAATGAAATTGGGGAAATATGGAATTTGGAAAATAATGTTTAATTATAAAAATAGTGTGAACATAAAGAAAAATAGGTGAAATGATTTTTTTTTATTTATTCCAACTGGTATCACAGTATTTTGTTGGCAGCACTGTAATTGTTATGTGTGCCAATTTTAATTTTTGCCTGGAAAACTCCAGTTGGGTGTAAAAATGTGAAGCGTAAGAGAATTTTCCACACATAGCAAAAGAGCCAGTTGGAACCTGTGCAGGAGCTAAGACTGTAGTTAGACCAGTCCAACTCGTCAGCCCCCTTGAACTTACATTTGTGATTCAGACCCTTGGAATCAGTATTTGTAATCAGACATACATGTCTTTCCCTACAGGAAAGTCTGATGATGTGATGGTTTCTTGAAATTTGTTAATAAGAAATCATGAGTATTGAAGTAGACAATTGATTAAAGCATCTAACAACCACAGAGAATGTACCAAGATGGCATAAAATCAGTAAATTTTAGCCCTATCAAGACAATTTCCTATCTAATCTTTGCTAATATTTCATTAATTTCATATCTAAGTTTGCACTACATTTTTATTTCATATCTAATCTGTGAATTACCAAATCAAATGCAAAATGTTTTTCACATAGAAAATACACAAGAAAAGCTAAATCTAAAATTACTGAGACTTTAAAAACAGATTTTTCACTTGATCTACGAGCTATCAGTGTTGTTCCCTAATACTAGCAAAACAACAGTTTATGTAACTTCAATTGCATTCTTCAAATAATATTATGTAGAAAAGGAGGCACATTAAACTATGTAGAGCAGACCCCTTGTGTTTAGGGATTTGGTATGTGATGCAGGACATACATATATTCAGATGTATAAATATAAATGTGGGTTGTGTTATACTAGATGCAAGACAATGGGCGTGCATTTTCTTTTTCTTCCTTCCTTCCTTTTTTTTTTTTTTTTTTAAAGGATTCTATTTATTTATTTGAGAGAGAGATAGTGAGAGAGAGCATGAGAGGGGAGAAGGTCAGAGGGAGCAGACTCCCCATGGAGCAGGGAGCCTGATGCGGGACTAGATCCCAGGACTCTGGGATCATGACCTGAGCTGAAGGCAGTGGCTTAACCCACTGAGCCACCCAGGCGCCCCTGGGTGTGTATTTTCATCTGAATAGTAAAATAGATGGACTAAGACTTTTCTTAAAACTCTCAATTGATTAGAAAAATCTAACCTAGGAGAGCTATTATTTCATCTTCAAGAAAGTAGAGAATTCAGAAGAGAGGATGCACCCCATTTGTGGACCTCAGAGAGATCAAGGGTGGGGGGCAACATTGGCAAATACACCAATGTCACATTGGAGACAGTCCAGATCACGAGACCGTGGGTGAGTTGTTCATAAGACCAGTGGTTCAGTGCCAAAACTATCTATGGAATAAAAAAATAAAATAAAATAAAATAACACAGGTTGTCCTAAGATTTTCTTTTTTTTTCCTGGTGAGGAACGGAGATAACCATAATATAAAGGAGCCTCCAAAAGTATTAAAACAGAAGCTCCTCTGTAATGGATTTTATTCAGAGCTTCATTTTTTAAAATATTGCCGTATTTCGGAGTATCTTGATGCAGGAGACAGCTGGAATTGGTAATAGCATTTCTCAAGGCTGTCATTAGTTCTGCAATATTAGCTTAAAATTAGTATGGAGGAGAATGTAAAGTTCATACAGATTTTTGGTTCAATTCCTTACAGCACATAAAAAAAAATGAAAGGACATATTTTAGTAAGTTATTGACACTTATTTTCTTCAGAGGAGAGTTGTCTCAATTAAAAATATATATATACTATTAGACAACCTTCTTTATTAAGTGTTCAGGAATTAACTTATTTTAGTCAGGTTGCGATCCAATTACAAAAGAAATTATCTTCAAAAACAGAAAAGAGTTTTACTTAATATATTTTCACTGAAATGAAATTTTAAGATAATATTTCATGATTGATTATTTATAGTCTCCAAAGTAAACTTTTGACGTGTAAGTGTGAGCTACAATTCAGTATTTTAATATATTCAGGCCCTACTGTCCAAACACAGGGAAGAACTGAAGGTAGCATGTGCTCAAATAAATGACGTAATCACCTGAGTATCCAGCAGCGCGTGATGGAAATTAGGAGAGCTAGATCAGCAGAAGTATTGAGAAAGGGAGTCTGGAACTTGCAACAGGACTGAATCTTCAAAGGAGACAGATCTTGACAGGTTAGGGGTGGTGGCGTCCCCTGACTATTCATTGAAACAAATCCCTTCTAGAGTGTCCCAGTTTAAGCCCATAAAACTCCTATACATTCAAGCCCCAAAATTAATTTCCAGTCAAGAAACACAAATGTATGAGAAGTTAAGCTATGGTGACCGGGGATCCGCCAACACAAATAAATGAATACAAGTAAATACAAGTTTTAATGTCTTCGAAGACTGAAAATTCTAGAATTATTAGTACAAAATATGCAGTCATTATATAGGAATATTTAATAAAAATGGCACAGTTGCAAAAGTTGATCGGTCATAAGTCATTATCAGAAATAAATAAGAAAACTTAAAAACAAATGGAGTTTCTAGACTAATATACTCCATATTTTTTATCATCAGTAACACACTTTATTTACTTGAGTTATAGATATAAATAGAAAAAATGACAAAGTAAAAATAAACTATAATATCCTTCTTAATTGAGTAATGGTAAATAAATAGTGACTAAATACATAGAACAAAATTACTTTTTAAACTGATATCTCCAAAATGGGCCGGATCTCTCAGAACCTCAGGATTACGGCATAGAATTAACCAATTTTATTGCTAAAAATTCCAATAGAGAGAACTTAGTTTGTAAAATGTCAGGCAACAGAGTACTTCTTTGATTTTATTAAAATATTTACATTTATTCCAATACACATAGTCTCAAAGCAAGAACCATATGCATTCCTTCTCCTCAGAGACAGAGAAGGATCTCAATTAGTGTTTTTTTTTCTTTATTAGTGTTTGTTCATCAAATAAATGAATCTCTGTGAGAGTTCAACACAATACCAAGGGTATTTTTCATGGTTCTTGTCAAGTTAATCCTAAAATGCATATACAAGGAAAAATAGCCAAGAAAATACAACTAGAACATTTCAGCAAAGCATTAGAAACAAAGCAAAGCTGAAGAAACAAAGAACTAGAAAACATAATAAGGTAAATAATATAACAAAATGAGGTACTTTGAGATAAAGAGTTGAAAATATGAAGGTATCATGAAGTTATGTTGAGATTAAAATGAGAAGATCTAGTAACAGAGACAATAGAGAAAAAAAGAGGAGATACGATATCTAAACATGTACTTACTGAAAATATCCATATCTCATTAAAAACATCAATCTATGGATATGGGAGTGCAATGCATCTCAAACAAATAAAAATAAATGTATACCTTCTTTAATGGGACTACACTGGAAACCATTGGCTTTAAAACCAACAGCAAGGCAAGGGGGACCACTTTCTTAACTGTCTTTAACAAGTACCAGAACTTCAAAACAATTTAAGAAAAAAAAAAAGAAGAAAAGAAAACATCAAGATTGAGAAGGAGTCAATATAGATAATTGAATTAACTATCTTCAAATACAGAAATGTTATAGACAAATTACTGACAATACTATGAGAGTATCAGAGTATACAGATAGAAGATCATTACAAAATTCTGTTTTTAACATGTCTGTGTACTAGAAGGGTTCTAAAACAATTAAAAATACATTACACAGTTTGATCCTCGGTTTGGGCACCAAAAACAAACAAACAAACAAACAAACAAAAAACAAAATTTCACATTATATTGCAATAAAACTGCTTAAAAACAAAAACAAGCAAATAAACAAAAAATACTGTACACAATAACAATATAAACAAGCCACTTAAAGAGCAGTCTTATCAAAAGTTTATAAAATCTATGTAGAAAAAAAAACTCTGCTTAACTAAAGAGTACTAAATATGTGGAGCAAATACCCTCTTTTAGGATAGAAGAAATTAGTATCCCGAAGATGTCACTTCTCCCCAAATTGATGTTGACTCTATGAGAGCCCAATACAATACCCAAGAGGGTTTTTCATGGACCCCATCAAGCTAATTCTAAAATGTAAAATCACAAGTGAAAATAGTCAACTGAAGAAGAAGAAAGGAGAGGATTGGACATGCCCTACAAAATTATCAAAATTTAAAATAAAACTGTAGGAGTTAAGGGAGACAGGCAAGTCAACAAATGTGAAAAAACTGAAGTCCCAGAACAAATACAAGGGCTTTAATGTGTAACAGACTAGGATGGCAGATCCTATTGAAAAATATCAGTAATTTTCATCTTTTTTTGTGTGGCACATTAATAAAGCCTGAAATTGAAATGATACACAGATACAAAGATATTTTAGAAAATAAGACTATCTTTCTGACTTTAGGGAAGGGTTTTCTGGACAGATACATGTCCTAATTAAAGGAAAAGATTGATACTCTAGATTTTCTCTGCATTCAGTACTTCTGTTCAGTAAATACATATTAAAAAGGGAAAAGATGAATCAAATCTGGGAGAAGATATTTGCAAGATATACATCTGACACACATTAGAATCTGAAATATATAAATTATTAAGGCGAAGATCTAGTAGATACTTTGTCAAGGATCGTGAACAGACACTTTCTGGAAGAAGCAGCATATATGTCAAACTTCACTACTAATTATGGAAACATCCATTACAACAAAAATGAGTTACCATTTTATACTTGTAAGTTATAGGAAGAAATAAGAATCTAACAATATGAAGTGTTGGATAGCATATGGGTTAACAGGAATTTTTATACATTGCTTTGAGAGGATGAATTGTTACAACCACTTTGGGAAACAATTTGGCCTTTGCACAGAGAACAACGGAGCATTTCCATGTGTAGTTTTACCTAAGAGACATTTCTGTGTATAACCTGCAGGATTCAGGTGTAAAAGATTTCAGAGAATATCACTTCATCGAAAACAGATACATTATTTGCTATATATTGATCAGCTGGAATATTTTACAAGAAACATGAATGGACCATAGCTACATACAAATCAGAAATAAATGTTAGAAACCTGAAGCTGAGAAAAAGAAACTCCCGGAAAACTGAGTGCAGTTAAATAACACTTTTATAAAACTTAAAAACAAATAAAATGGGCAAATATATTTTTTAGCCATGTGTACATGTGTGATAAAATCATTTATCAAGACAAGGAAAAACTAAATGCAAAGCTGAAGCTAGTGGTTATTGAGTGGAAGGCAAGAGAGGGCATGAAGGAAAAGCAGAAATATGCAGATTATCCACATATTCAATTTCTTCCGTGAAATGACAGATTTGCATGTACATTATTACTTACATACATGATTATATATATAAAATTAGTGTTATGACTTAATATCTATAAAATTAGCTCTTGTGTGTGTATCAGATATTATATTTCAAGACATAATTAAAAATAATTAAGGGCTGACACTTGCAAATAATTTACCAGATACGTACAAATAATCATTTGCAACTTTTTAAAATATTTTTATCTATTTGAAAGAGAAAGAGAGGGGAGCACAAGCAGGTGGAGCAGCAGGCAGACAGAGACGGGGAGGGAGTGGGATCAGCAGACTACCCACCCCACTCCCTGCTGAACAAGGAGCCTGATTCTGGCGGGATCCAAGGACCCTGGGATCATGACCTGAGCTGAAGGCAGATGCTTAGCTGCTTAATTGACTGGGCCACCCATGCACCCCTGCAAATGGTTTGATAGAGACAATGACATTCCTAACATGTCTTCCATAAAATTGTAAAAAATATAGTCAAAATTTCAACTGTATTTTTATATGACTTCTTAATACTTCTAATGTTGAAGGCCACTGAAAGTTTTTTCATGGCACCATGAGTACATGCTGTGTATTAGTAAAAATTATACAGGACTACAAGTAGGGAGGTTCAAGTGAGACAATATTATAAACTCTGAGTAACTTTGGGAAAGTCATTTAGATGTCCCTCAATCTCCTCATTAGTGAAATTAGCAATTTAATTAAATGCTCTCTGAGGTCCCTTCAAGCTCTAAAATTTTACACAATTGTGACCTTAATTTGGTATAAACACAAAAGTTTGAAATAATGCTGAGAAAATTGGATTACTATGGTACTAAACTAAATTGCATATGCATTATTATTAGACAGTCTGGTAAAAATGCTTTTTGAAAATTTACTTGGCATTTTTCATTAATTAACTTATAAAATGTCTGTTGCATAATCTAATAAACTGTTGATACTTGGTCTAAACATGCCAGACATTAAGGCAAAAATGTACATGCCTGTTGCAGTTTCATTACTTTGTGGAGTGCATCAGTGCACTGAAGTAACCAATGCACTAAATCGGATATTTAAAACTTAATGTACTTGCCTGATGAGAGTAATTTATAATTTACATATGAATTGAATTCAGACCCATTTCTTTCTTTTTCCACTTACAGGAAAGAAGTATTAGCAACTGAAAATTGATGTTTTCCTACAACTTGAAAACCATTTCTGCAGATGTTTTTATAGTAGCTGAACAAAAAAAATAAGATTTTGGAAGAATATACTTAGAAGAAATGATAGACGATAAAGCACAAGACTTCCTAATATTTCTGTCTCCATGTCAAGTAAAATATGTGACTATGCTTGATTTAATTTTTGAGATTCAATGAGATAATTTATATCCATTAAAATATTAAGAAAGGCTTGAGTTTGATCACTTGTAAGATGTCTTAGAAATCACTAAGCAATATGAAAATATAAGCAGATGAATTACCCATCAAATGTAATAATTTCCTCTGGAAATAGATTTTGACAGAGTTGACTTTTAAGAGAACCATATTATTACTTTGCCTGGTGTAATTGTCAAATATGTGCAAAATCATGAGATAATTCATAATTTTCTTTCAACTCCAGCTTTTCTGTTCGCTTACATTTCTAAGTCGTATAATTTTTTATGGTTTTTCTTTAAAAAATATTTCTTGTGGGGAAATATTTGTGTTGTTTTATCGAAATTTATATTTTTATTATAATCCTTTCTAATAGACATTTTCATTGACAGAACAGATTACGAAGAAAATATATAATAATATTAAGCACATTTAAAGTATTAAGTATTAAATTTAATATTTAATAATATAATACACTTTAATCACTCACAAGATCTCAACATAAAGTCACTTTCTCCTTCTTCATCTGCATCTCGACAACTGTCTTCTGACCTATGGTGTTTGAAAAGTTTCATTCATTATCAAGATTATCAAAATAAAGTTACTTTATTATTTAGCCATGTAGATGGATCAACCTTGTCAACAATGGGCATAGCCCACCCCAGTTCTCCCAGGTCATCATGCCTATAAAGTAAACATAGACTCCATGACTCAGCCCCGCCCCACCCCCCACCCCGAGGGTGTTCCATTATTCCCTGTCCTCAGTAAGCGATTTCAGTGAATGGACATCTGTTTTTGGATAATTGATTTTTAAAGTATTTTACAAAAGGGTTTCCCTGTTCCAAAAAGTAGTGCCAAAGATATAGCCATCTATTTTTGTTTAACAAAACAACCCAAAATTTAATGACTTAAAATCATTTTTTCCTGCCCCCAAGTCTTTACATAGGGCTTGGCAGGTGGGATCATCTCTGTTCCTCCAGGCATATTCCACCAGGGATGGCTTGACAGGGACCAGATATGCCACTGCCATGATGACTTCCTGCTGTTGGTGCTGTTGGTGTGAGGGGTTTAACCTGGGCAGTTGACCAGGTCCACATTTCCTCTCTGTGTTGGACCTCCCAAGGGGATTTCTGTTTAAATGGTGTGAGGGGTTTAACCTGGGCTGTTGAACCAATGCTTTTCAAACAAATGTTAACCTAATTGCTATCTGTCTGAAGGTCAAGAGGAGCTCATTTAGAAAGTACATTGGTACAAAGTGTTAGCCCAAATTTGCAATGCATCCCACAGATACTTAGCAAGTTGTTTGGCAGATGTTATTAGAATTTATCAATGTCTATTTCTCTTTTCCTTTTGAGTGCACATAGTTCTACACTTCCTGTTACTAGGATAGAAACTGGTCAATAAAATGTCAAAAATGTGTCAGTTATTGTCCGTGGCTATGGTGGGAAACCCATGGAGGATTCTTCAGTTTGTCTCCAATACTGCAGTGGTCTTGGAAATAGACTTGGGATGAATTGGTGTGGGCCAACAGTGTAGGGCTACCCGGATTGCTGAGTTACACTATAGAGGACAGCTGCCCTAGAGAGTGGTGCAGCACCCACAGCAACCGTAGGTAAGTGAGAAATACACGTTCATTGCAGAATGGCAAAGAGAATTGGGGTTTGTTGTTACCCCATTCTGGTTAACAGAAGTAAGTTCGTAATGCATGGTACCATTTTCTGTTTCTTTAAATGCGAAGAATTTCATGTGACTAAGGGAATCTAAAAGAGTTTGTCGTGTTCCTTTGCTTTCATTATGGAAATATGGAAAGCTATAATCTTTAGAATTACCACCTAGAATCTTCCTCTCTCTAGTTAAATGATAGTCTCATTTTCCCTGAGTCCTTGACACTAATCTTTTTCATTTCTTTTCTTTTTCTTCAAATGGTATTGCCTGAAAATAAAGAAGATATGCCTGGAGAAGGATGGAAGAGAGGATGTAGGATGAATATACTGCCTCAGAAAGTTCCACTCATGCTGTCCCAGGTTATGAGGACAAAGGTAAACATCCATCCAGGGTTCCTTTGCAATGAGATTGAGAGCAAGATCTTTCTTTGCCTACTTCCTACAAAGTAGTATCTGTCCAGAGGCTACCAATCGCTTGCCAATACATTTTTGCTATAGTTAAATTAATTCCTCCCTAACATTTACTTATTATGAATTAATTATCTTAATTTTCTGTAGTGTTGTAAGTTTGAAACTATGTGGGGTTTTTTGGGGGGGTAGGAGAAGAGAGATTTTGTCGATAAAAATATAGGGAAATTAAATTAAGAAGAGCTGAAGAGTAACTACCACCAAGAACTTAAAGTCTTAAAATAACTGACAAAACAGAGACCACATATATCTACTCATAGGTTTCTCCTAGATAAATTCTTACAAATATATATGTAGATGGAATATATATATATATGTGTATGTATATATTTATATTTAGATACTTATATATTCATATACTTATATACTATATACAAATACACATGCTTTATAGGTTTGTGAATATCAAAACTGTCTAAGTAAACACTGAGGCTACATTAAAATTTTTAGGAAATGTTATTCAATTTCTTCTGCTCTACTTTTACAATAGAAAATGAAATGTATTTTACTATGTAACAAGGGCATTATCTTAAGTATTTTATATCCCAATACAGGCCCCATGGGTGGTATTATTATTATTTTTACAATTACATACATTATTTTCATCTCTGAATTTTTTTTTAAGATTTTATTTATTTATTTGACAGAGAGAAATCACAAGTAGATGGAGAGGCAGGCAGAGAGAGAGAGGGAAGCAGGCTCCCTGCTGAGCAGAGAGCCTGATGCGGGACTCGATCCCAGGACCCTGAGATCATGACCTGAGCTGAAGGCAGCGGCTTAACCCACTGAGCCACCCAGGCGCCCTCGTCTCTGAATTTTTGACATATTTTACTATACAGTGTTAGGAGTCAGAGTCTTCATTATAAATGTGTTAGAATATAGATGTCTTGTTTCCATAATTGCTGTGTGAATCTTAATTTTGAAGAAGCCTTCTTTTGAATGCATACATTTACAGATACTGGAGGATGGGATTTGGTAAAAGAGTAGGAATAAATCAAAAGTAGGAATAAATTGGGATGATTTATCAGCACTACTGGAAAATGGCTTTTAAAGAGAAAAATGCAATTATTTCACATGTGTCTCTCTATAATGTCTCCTATTATGCCATTCAAAGATATAATAACAAGGTTTGATGAGTGTCTTCCATGATAGGAATCTTTGGGGAGGACATAGAGAATTGAGTAAAAGAATAAGGATAAAATCCTCTTTCTGATGTTGCATGTCAGAATTCTTTCAGTTTAATTATGCTATCATGATTTGGTCTTTGAGGTCTGATTGTGAGGATGCACAATAGTATTGCCCAAGTTGGACATGGTTCTCAGTAATAATGTGTTTTGGCTCAATGACACCAATCCGTCAGCTAGCAATCATGCTTCGCCTCCACCCCTCATCCAACATCTCATTGTAGAGAACATCCTTATGGACTTTGGACTTCTCTACTCTTTGGAATGTTGAAATGGTCCATCATCAGCACATTGAATCACGTTGTGCTTGTTCATATTTGACGTATAGCCACAAACCTACACACATAAGCCATGTCTGTATCATAAATAGATCAGTTAAAATTAAATGAAAAAATGACCTTAATAACTGTTTGCCTCTATGACATACACGATTTGTTTAACTGCTTCTTAGTGATTTTTGTGAATATGAGCAGCATATGGAACTAAAAGTGGAACATTGCAACTTGTAATAATGTAATATTCTTTAATTGACAAAACTAAATGTTAACCATTTTTCAATTCAAATTTTAACCATTTTTCAATGGTCCTTCAATGACCATTCTCTACAAGACACTTGAAAACATGTGTATGGCTGTTACTATGTAAGAGACTCCTGAAAACAAATAATCTCCAATCAGGCAATTTTCCTGTCTCTGCAGGTGATTTTATACTAACACAGTATAGAAAAATGACATAACTGATGTCCATACAAAAGGTCAAATACAGTGGTAGTCCTCGCTAAACTTCATGTAGACACGGTAGTATTTATTTTAATTTTATATCATCCAGAGGGGTGTTTGTGTGTGTGTGTCCATCCCACAAACTTCTCAGAATTCTAGTGTGTCCATTCTGAAATATGTAAGTTCCATAAACAATGGAGATGTTGAATTTTTTCCTATGAAAATATCATTGTCATAATTAATTGATAGCTATAACCTACCATGGAGAAGCATATAATTTTTAATGGGAAAATCTTAGCTAGAGACCAATTAGTATTAAGGCAAATGAGAAGCAATTTTGCAATCAAAATGCCATCAAGGGTTTCCTTATGTCCCCTTCCTTTTTTTACAGATCTTTTAAAGTCACACACACACCCATTATTTTAAGCTGTGTATATAATTTAAAACAGGTTAAATAATCCAGGTTTTTGATATTTACTTATGTGTAAGCAATACTCATTTTTTCAGGAAAAAATGTATTTAATAAAAATACTAATAAAAATTACAGCTTTATGAATAAAATTGCATTTTGTTTAAGTTTTGTGCAAAATATACTTAAGATAAACTTCTAAATTGCCAAAATCATTGATCATTAAAAAGTCAGAAAATATAGAGAAAATACTGAGGGTGAAAATATAGTGACAAATACAAGAAACAGTACTAATAATGTGTTTTGTTTAAACAGTCTATACTAATCCATCAAAACAAAATTATCTCTACTGGTTAAGAAACTCTTGTTGTTTTTCATTTTTTTAGGTATTTGAAGTGAACATTTGTCCTCAATTATGCATCAGTTAGATTCTAATTTATGTACATATACATGCCAAGAAATGTAAAAAAAATAATAAAATTGGATTGGAGGATGACATTTAACCCAACATAAAAACTTTGAAAAGGAACAAAATGGTTAGCTTTATCTTAATATTTCCATAAATTGGTAATGGTTAATTTTTCACAAATAAGAACCTAATTGACATTTAATCAAGCATACATAAGTGTATGTTAAATATAAATTAATTACAGTATGTTAAAAATACTGTAATTTTATGGTGTGTAAACATGTAAGTACATTTTAGTTACCATTTAATTACTGATTTCACACACTATAAATGTATAATTACCTAACTAACAATTCCTACCTTTCTAGGGAAAGCATTTTTCAGGTTAAATATGACGCAAAGTTAATTAGATGTTATTTTTACAATAATACTAAAAAGTTGTAAGGGATTGACCCATTTAGTTCACTTCTGAATTAACTTCTCCTCACAGTAATATATGTGGAAATTATAATGTGCATAAAAACTACTTATAAATGCATAGTTATATAATTGTGATTTGATTACCCAGCCCAATGTAACAACGTGTTTATATAGAATACTAAGAAATATGTCCTGGGGTTTTAAAATACAAATATTATCTGTTTATAAAATTAAGCTAAACAAATAAAGGTAATTATGTACTATATGAAAAATACCTTTTGAATGTAATTTTTCATTAATGTATGGCAACATAATTCATCATTTTACATTTTGCATTATTACTTTTTTCTTGATTTTGCCCCTTTTTGTTTAGTGTTTTTCTGAATACTGATTTTCCACTATTGTTTAACCTTTTCTTTTATGTGTTCAAGTAAACAACCTTGAATTTGATGTGGAACAAAGTACAATATTGTTGCAAACAGACCTGAATCGATTTAATCATTGGTAATTATTCTGCTCTTTTTCATTAGGTATCAGGAACCTCATGTAGGTTACAAGTTTTCTACTACATACACTCTATTCTGGTAACAAGTTATAATGGAAGCGGATTCCAGACAAAACACACATCGGATGCCACACATCCAAATGTCTTCTAGCACACAGACAGGAAAACCACCACACCTTTACTGTAAGCCAGCCCTCTGGACCTAGGAAAAGCACTTTGTATCACAGGTGCACAGGCCCAGCTGTGACAGCATTCCAACAACAGGATACATCTAACCTTCTAATTGGAGTCCCAATGTCTCTTGAGTTGTTTAACCAGAGACTGTTTCAGAATTCCAAGGCCACATTTCCATGTGAAGTGGATTAAGACTTCCCTCAACAGAGAACATAGTCCATGAAAGAGGTGGTTTACATGAATCTTGAACATCGCTCAATTCATTTTAACATCTACATTACTAACCATCCAGCTGTCTAGTGTTGATCAAGATAAAAACAGTTGAAGCAACAGATTACTGGGATATAATCTGATTATAGGGTCTTACCTAGAGTACAAGAACTAATAACAAGCATACACAGGTTGCAGATTGCCGCAAATAAGCATGTATGAATACGTGGAACTTTACAGGCTAAGTTCAGACAGTATAGCTGACCTTATATACTTTTTTACCATCTTTATTATACAATCAATTTTAAGTTGCCCAAACACTTTATAAACATGGAAACAGCTGTTTCAAGCAAAAAGGGGAAATACAGGGGGAAATATAAAGTCTACTTAAAGGTTAATTATGTTTCCATATACAATAACTTGGGACACAGGTATTTTCCTTTTAACAATCACAGATATTGGTCAGTGCCTCATCTAAACAGAACACTGTGAAAGGAACAGAGGGGATTCAAACAAAAGCAAAATTACAAGCTCTTCCCTAAATAAGTTTATTATATCCTGCTTTTGGTTATAAGATTCATTAAATTATTAGAGGTGAAGAAAATTAAAGGTACCTAGTGAACAATGAAAATTCCCCATTTGATTAAAATAGTACGTTGATTGATATAAAAGGGAGAAATCACAATTATTCAGAAAATCTTCCTGGAGGAATTGTTTTAGAAATTATAAAAGCATTATAAAAGCATTCACAGCCAGTGTAAACGTTAAGAGATAGTAAGGCCTTTGCCTTTTTGCTTAAAGGGAAATCTGACTTCCAATAAGTTTCCTGCAAGTAGGCTTGAGTTTACAATGGAAGGAAGGGAGTAAAGGTATCTTAACATTTATTTATCTCCCCTATGTGTCTTATAGATGATGTTTTAGAACAACATAAGCCAAATTTTCATTATACAAATACAAAAAGCATATCCTTATCTCATGTTTTGTTAGGTTGCTATACAGCCATAGTTTTTGAAATACTTGGTCTTTACATTCTTAAAAATATTGAGGGCCCCAAAGAGCTTTTGCTTTTTTGAGTTGTATCTACCAGTATTTCAACACATCAAAAATTAAGTCAGAAAAAGGTCAAAAATATCTTTATCTTGCCAAAATAACATTACAAAAAAACATGATACTGTAATATCATTAAAAAGAATGATTTTCCTGAAATTAAAAAAAAATCAAGTAAGAGGAATGGCATTGTTTTACATTTTTGTAGATCTTTTTAATGACTGGTCTAATTTAAGAACCTGTATTCTCCTATCAGCTTCTGCATTAAATATGGGGCAATTCATTGCATTAAAGTCCATGAAAAAAATCTGGTTTCATACAGATATGTAGTTGGAAATGCTTCAGATTGTTGTGGATATTCTTTTTTTTTTTTTTTTTTTTTGATACTATACCAAACCTTAACAAATGGGATTGTTTACAAAATTGTCAATGCAACATGTAATCTGAAGCTATATTAATAACTTTTTAAATTCTGTTACATGAAAAGACATTGGTCTAGTGTGTATCTTGAATAAATCTCTTGCCCCACAGTGATTCTATACTGGGAGGCATTGATCATTTGGGAAATAGTGGTTCACTGATTTTGGCAGATTTTCCAAACATGGACACATTTTATTACTTAGTAGAAAACAAAAACACATACTTTCTTATCATAAAAGCCTTTAAATACTAAGAAGCTAGGAAGCTTATGTGGATGAGAGCAGTTTTAGAAAAATCAAGTGATTCCTTGCAAACTTGGATTCTACCCTAGACATGTTGACCAGGTAGTGATGAGGCTCTGAACTACAAGCAGCATGTTTGTTACAGGATCTAGAACTGCAATTTGGGGAACACAGATGCTGGTAGAAACCCCACCAGTGTCCTGTTGAAGAAACATGATGAAGGGTCTTTAAAGACAAAATGGGGCAATGGCTGTGCATTACATCACTTATTCTCCAATTATTCTGATTGGAGTCAACATTTGTATTTACAATCAGTCACCTCCCTAGTTTTTGGTAAAAAGCACATTTTTCCCCAGTCTTCAGAGGCCCTTCTCAACATTTCTGTGCTTGGCTTCTTCTGGCCCAGCTCAGCAGCAGCTGCAAAGGGAGTGGCACGGATAAGGGGTTGTAAAGGGGAAGGGGGCGTGGCACGGAGAACAAGGGGAATGGCAGTTGCTGGATGGGCGGGGTCTGTGGCCTGCTCTGGGTCTAATGCCTACTGGGGTCCTTCACCTGGAATGGAAGTGGAGAGACGTTCCCATCCAGTCCTAAAACAAGGGGCCGGTCCCACCTTCGAAACCTTCAGTTCTCCCACGTGGAGACTGTACTTTGCTTTTAGTAAACTGCCAGGCACTTGCAGCTTTCCCTCTGGCTGTCTTTATCCAAACCCTGATCTCTAGGATCTAAATCTTCCAGGGAATCCAAGGACAGAGACCTCCATTCACACAAGGTAGACTCTCCCACCGGTAACATATTCACCCAGGGGAAAGGGCGGATGATGTCTTGGCTTTGTTAGAAAAAAGAGTCTTACTCTCCAGACCCCTTGAAAGGCTCCTGGGGATTCCCTGGAGTTCCAAATTACCCTCGGAGAAACACAGCCATGAAGCCACAGGAAAATGAACACATATGGGTCATATTTCTGAGACTCCAGCCATTTCCTCTTTCACCAAATTTCTGTGTCTGTTTTTTAGCCATGTCTGCCATAACAGGATGGTTTGAGGAAAGATGGGGAACAGAACTTGATTTTCTAAGTTCTAACCATGGACTGAAAAAGTCAATTTTCCCACTCCCTCCTCCTCCTCCCCTCTCTTCTTCTCCACCCCTTCCTCCTCCTCACCCCCCTTCCTTTTCTTCCTCCCCTCCTCTTCCTCTTCCTTTTTCTTTCATACACTCCCCCAGATCTTAGCATGTGACAGGCATGTGGAGGACAGTACAGGATGCAGTAGCTGTCCAGGAGGTGACCTCTGAATGAAATTGGGTTGCAACCTTTCATATCTTATGCTCACATCTTCTTTGTTGTAAAAGGTGGGGTCTTCTTGGATTTTGGCAATGTGGCTTTTTTCCCTTATTTTTGCTTCTGGAATAATGACCCATTATATTCTAAAGTTCATGACCTGGATTTTATTTTTGATGTCAACTGTACTTAGGCATCGGTAGACACAAATAGAACAAAGGATCATAAATATATTTACAGAAAGTAAGCTGGAAAACAAAATAATAATTTCCATACTGCATACTACCAGTTGGGGACTGTTTGCCAATGTTTTACTTAACCTGAGCCAACAGATTTTATATGTGCTTTTTATGACCTTGTCTTGGAAGATTTTATAGGAAAGCCACTGTGGCATTTTTCAATACTTCAAAAGCCAAAAAGAATTGTGTGACTGTGCTTTTCACCAGAATGAGGAGGAATTTTAAATGTAGTCTGTGCCTGAAAATATATGCATTTTTATAATCCCTGAATATGAATGATGCTATTAGAACACAAAATTAGTCTATTGACATCTTATTAATCCACGAACTAAATTATTCTCTTTAGGCCTGTTATAAATACAGTTATTAATTATCTTGCCCCAAAGAAGGAAAGCATATTGGAAGATGAATACATGAAAATTTGTTCTTGAACACTGCTTTTGGAAAAGTAAAGAAAATCCATTCAAAATGTTCAAATGGGGGCGCCTGGGTGGCTCAGTGGGTTAAGCTGCTGCCTTCGGCTCAGGTCATGATCTCAGGGTCCTGGGATCGAGTCCCACATCGGGCTCTCTGCTCAGCAGGGAGCCTGCTTCCTCCTCCTTCTCTCTCTGCCTGCCTCTCTGCCTACTTGTGATCTCTCTCTGTCAAATAAATAAATAAAATCTTTAAAAAAATGTTCAAATGGAAAAAAGATGTATTTTTGAGAAATACTAAGTGTCTATTTTCAGAAAAGATGTAACTAAGGTGAAAAAAAAAAAAAACATGAGAAATTATTTGAGTAGGTGTGATGTAGGTACATACAGGCATTTTTAGTACCAGTGGTCTGAACTTATATTTTGTGCTATATATTGTGTGTTTGTTTATAATTAAATGCCAATTCATCTGATCATAGTTATATTTTGGCAGTTATTTTTATATAGATGGGACTCTGAAATCATAAGGGAAAGAGGCATTCAAAGGCAGCCAATTCTGTTGGGATTACCATACATTTCTTTCTCATAATGTCACCAGCTTCACCTATAAAACACACAGGTCACAGAAAGAAAAGAGCACCTCAAAGGCAAAGAGGATTTCTGAGGTTTAGTACAAAGATCATGGCCTTTGGAATAAGATATACTGAATTGAAAATTTGATCCTAATGCTGTGGTGGTTGTGAGTCTCCAGTTGTTCACCCTTTCAGATTTGACTATGGAGATAAAATAAGGGAGTCAGACTAAAGCTTTGCGCACTTCATAAATATCCAGTAAAGGTTGTTCCTTCGGATTGTCTTTCAACCTCATACTATCTGCAATCTTAGATTTTTGGTGGCCTACTTAGAATTTTACTAAGTTTGTCTTTATTCTTTCAGAAAATTGCCCTCACCTTAGACAACCTGGACTCATTTTTAATCACCATTGTTTGAGTACATCAGTTCTGTGTCAATGGATATCCAGGCTATTCACAATTTCCCAGTATCTTGAACACTGCTTAAGGAATACAGAAGACATGGATATTTTCATACCTGTCCCATTATCTCGGTAGGATAAATTCTTGGAAACAGAACTGGGTTGGCCTTTGATAGACTCATTTATATTTTGATTCGCATGGCTAAGGTGTTCTCTCAATCTTTGACCAGTTGTTATCCTCTTGAATAATACATGATTTCTCTTTTTCAATTTTAGAAGGCTTCAAACTCATTTCTTCAAATGCTTACTAATACTGAATTTTCTGGGGTATTTAAATCTTTGCAAATTTGAGAGGCAAGTAGATTTTTGATTTTTAAAGAATATTTGTATTCTGTAGTTCTTTAACTATTAGTAAAGTTTAATATCTTTATGTGACACCAATTTTATTTTTCTTAGGGGTAACATTGTTCATATCCTTTGCCTACTTTTATATCAGCTATTCATCTTTCTTTTTAACAATTACTTTATAATAACTTTTTCATATTAGGGATATCATGGTTTGTCATACTTATTTTATGTATTACATTTAAGAAAGTTTTGGTCTTTTAACTTTGATTATGACTCTCTTGGTAGAGACTACATTTTTATTTTATATTGTTAAAATTATGAGGTGTATTACAATTTTTCTGTACTTTCTAATGTTTTTATTATGCATTTATTCATTCAATCTCCCACCTATTTGGGATTGTTCTGAGGTACATTGTAAGATAAGAACATTTTTTATATTTTCCAGATGTTCTATCTTCCTAATACCATCTTCTGATCAATTTACTTTTTTCTCTTCAAAATAAAAAATGGTTTTTGAAGGACATTAGTATAATTTTTGGAGTTCCTATTTAGAGCTCTTACAAAAATTCTCTTAGAAGAGAATTTTTCTCTTCAAGAAACTTGAGGGGCACCTGGGTGGCTCAGTGCATTGGGCCTCTGCCTTCGGCTTGGGTCATGATCCCAGGGTCCTAGGATTGAGCCCCACATTGGGCTCTCTGCTCAACGGGGAACCTGCTTCTCTTCCTCTCCCTGCCTGCCTCTCTGCCTATTTGTGATCTCTGTCTATCAAATAAATAAATAAAATCTAAAGAAAAAGAAAAAGAAACTTGAGAGAATTTTCCACATTTACACCAGTGTTTATTTATTATTTTTTGTACATCTATATGGAGCAGCTGTCACAATAAAGATACTATGCTAGATCCTTTGGTGAGGAAAAAAGAATAGAGAGATAAATATAATGTGTTCCCTATTCTTTAAGACAAATGCCCATTTAGAAGTCCCATAAACAATTCTAAGGAAATGCAGATAAATGCTATTGGGATTCAAAGTCAAAGAAGATGATATTTTTGATGATAAGAAGAAAACATCTAATGTGGATCCTAAACTCTGAGTATAAAAATCGCAATTCAGTAGGGAGGAAAAAAGAGGTAAAAGATGGAGTAGAAAATGACAGATACGTCTTTAAAATCAAAAGAAAACCTAGAATTGAGTCATCACTCAGAGGAAGTAATAGCAAAGAAGGCTTAAAACAAAGTGTGGGGAGGGGAGCCACAGTGGCTCAGTCAGTTAAGCATCGACTCTTGGTTTCAGGTCAGGTGGTGCTCTCATGGGTCAAGGAAGCCTGCGTCAGGCTCCACACTCAGTGGGGGTCTGCTTGAGATTCTCTCCCTTCCACGCTCTTCCTCTTTTTCTGCCTCTTCCCCCACTCATGATTTCTTTCTCCCTTTCTCTAAAATAAATAAATAAATTTTGTAAAAAAGAAGTGTGGGGTAGAGCCCTGAAAACTTTATTATGAATGCCAGATTAAGCTCGTTTAATTAATTAGTGAATGGGAAATCATGAAAGGCTTATGACAAGAATTTTGATATGATCAGATTAACAATTAAGACCAGTGTCAATTATGGAGCAGTTCACAGAGTAGACTCCAAGCAAACACTTCATAAAGAGACACAGATCTTTGACATATGACATTTTGAGTGCCTTGGTGACATCTATCAGGCTTTTATTTGTAAACAGAAAAATAGACCTGATTTCAAGACAACCTGATGTGAAGAATACTCATCAGTAAAATCTAGAGAAAAGGATTTATCAGTGATCCTTAAAATGTGGACATCAACTACCCTTTAGTCAATCATACATATGTGGTATCAATATTGGAGTAAGTAATTAAAAAATAATGAAATAAAAACATCTAAACTAGATTTTATTTTTTTAATTTTTTAAAAGATTTTATTTATTTATTTGACAGACAGAGAACACAAGTAGGCAGAGAGAGGAGGAAGCAGGCTCCCCACTGAGGAGAAAGCCTGATGCGATGCTTGATCCCAGGACCCTGGGATCATGACTGAGCCGAAGGCAGAGGTTTTAACCCACTGAGCCACCCAGGCGCCCCTAAACTAGATTTTAAAGTGAAGAAAATATTGGTGTCTTACCAATGCAGTGGGTGTTACCATTTATAAAAATTATCCTTAGCAGGGGGGTTGAGCAATTGGTTGAATCATAGCTCACATAAAGATTAATGACAAAATTTTAAAAAATAGATTTTCATATAAGAAATTTTAGTGCCAAAAGTTATTGAGGACTTCATCCTTAAAATGTTCTGCATAGATCAGGACTTGATTAACATTCTTAATGAATTAAATTTTATTTCAGTGTAAAATAAAATATATACTAACATGTAAGATTATAGTAGCTTATTCTTCATGTTGTGTGTAATTAATTTCATGTTATGTCTAACTGTGATTTGATTCAAGAATTTGCTAAGGACCTTTTCCTCTGATTTCAAATGGAAAACAACCTCTCAGAGATATTATGAACTGTGCCTATTTTATCTGCTAGGAGTATAACTTTCAGGGATGGTTTGTTGCTTTGTTGTCTTCTGTACCTTTAACTATAAAATTAACTTTGCATCAGAAATACTATTTTTAAACTTGTTCTTGGAGAACTTAATTGATTTATTAATTTTTTATGAAAATAAGTGCTTCAATAGATTCTTGTTTCTATTTGACAAAATTTTGTAACAGACATCGTACTGGGGATCACTGGGCCAATAGCATTCAGCTTCTACATATGTACTTATCATCACACTTTCTCTCCATGCTTCGATTTTCCAGATGTTGGCATGGAATCATCACACTCAGCTACTGAGCTTATACCACTCCATTCAGATTCATACTTTTCATATGCACTGGAGTTAGCTTATCCCATACATTTGCCTTATAATGAGGAGTATTTTTTAAATTATTGTTTTTAGGAGTATTTTATGTTTTAACTAACAACTTTTTATGTCCTTTTTTAAAAAGATTTTATTTATCTGAGAGAAGGGGAGAGAGAACATGGGCGAGGGGAGGGGCAGAGGGACGAACAGACTTGCCACTGAATGTGGAGCCCAACTCAGGGCTCCATCCCAGGACCCTGAGATCATGACCTGAGCTGAAGTCAGATGTTTAGCTGACTGAGCCACCCAGGTGCCCCTAATTAACAAGTTTTGAAAGATGCAACCTTTTGGTAGACATAACAAATTGTAGGAAAAGGGAAAATTTAAGAAAACTAAGTCATGTCGAGTTTATATTTAAAAAACTCCACCCCACAAACTATCTCCTTAGCTGAGAATTATTCAACATGAACTGACCACTGTGGTTCTTGTGGCTTGTGTGTAACTTTACACGGTGTACCAATTATAATGAATTTCTCTGTGGAAAAACAACTAAATGAATTCTGGAATGTGAAATGAACATGGGAACATTGTTTCATCTATTATTTTTTTTTTCCTTCAGATACCAACAGTTTTCTTCTGAGCATAGTTTGAGAAATGGTACTGGACTCTTACTCTTTCTTCAAGTTTGTTATCTATCTGCTGCTGCTACTTCCTTTATAACATCAAACATGGCGACCAGTCCACTTCTTCTGTTCAACCAGTAGATGCTGTAGAGCTTAACTTCCCCTTCTATTTGCATTTGTACTTGGCATGACTGATCCAGGGGTGAGATATGGCTTTAAAGAATACAGTAACTTTAAAAATGACTTAAGTACTGAATATGTTGGAGGGGCTAAAATAGTAATCAAAGATCTATATGCTATTCCCCTTCCAACAAAGTGAAACATGAGCTTCTAAGTCCCCTTTCTTTACGGGATATATGATGGGTTACAGACCATCGTGAGCAATAGCAAGCAAACCCAAGTGTAGAATGACATACTGACGTCCTTCTCTATCTGCTAAAGTTTGAAATGTATCCTTTGCTGGTAGGAATTGCGTAATAATCTTCCCTGAAGTTTATAATAATGCATTTCCTTTTATGTATGAGTTCCGTGTTTCACATAAATACTTTATTATTTTGTTTTATTTTTAGACAATTCATGAGTAGAAAATAAAACCAAATGGTGAATTAATGTGTTAGTTACTGAAATCCAGACTTAATCTCTTAGCATATAGGTCACAGCTAGATATAACTTCTCTAGTGACATAACAATCAAGAAGCAGTCAGATCTGAATCAGCAGAATAGGCTTTCTGCCCCTTCTGGGACTTCCATAACACATCTATTGTGCCATACTAATGCAGACATTAATAATGACCAAAAGTGGTTGTGAGGTAGATGGTACAATCTGTACTATTTTTGCAAGTTTTCTGTCAATCTGAAACTATTCTAAAATAAAAATTTTATTAAAAAAAAAAATGAATTAGGTCAGGAGACAAGGCAGGAAATGTTCTGGTTGTACGCTGAAAGAGAGAGAGGCAGAAATGAGAAAACCCTGGAAATGCATTCAGCTATACTGAATGCAACCCAAGAGCTAAAGTGATTGGTAAGAAATGTACCTAAAAACTTGGAGGCACTTAAGAAACTGGAGTGGAGGGTGCACCTGAGTGGCTCAGTGGGTTAAGCCGCTGCCTTCGGCTCAGGTCATGATCTCGGAGTCCTGGGATCGAGTCCCGCATCGGGCTCTCTGCTCAGCAGGGAGCCTGCTTCCTCCTCTCTCTCTCTCTGCCTGCCTCTCTGCCTACTTGTGATCTCTCTCTGTCAAATAAATAAAATCTTTAAAAAAAAAAAAAAAAGAAACTGGAGTGGAGTTGAAAGAGCTAATGATAAGCCTTGTTGAGCATTGCAGGTGGGTGCCAAGTCTATGTGTGAATTTAGGAAGTAAAGGTGAGTAGAAAAAGTTAGACAGGGGAGAGTTGGAGAGATACTGGAGTGAGGACTGGGCTTTCCCAGTAGCCAAATGGATAGCAACAGGGTAGTGTTTCTGGATGGTGCCAGAATAAACTTAGTGGAAGTTGTGTTTGGTCTTTCCTCGCTGCAATTGTAGGAGTTGCTATCTTGCTCTTTAAAGGGTACCTGTTTCAACGTGTAATAGTTGAGCTCAGGTGTTGAGTGAAGCATAGGTCAGGGAAGGGAAGATGGCAGGAAAGCTTGCTAGAGATGAGATGAGGAAGAAAAAAAGCATCTGAACCTGTATGATCAACGATGAGAATAACAAAAGAGAAATAGACACAGGAAACATTTATAAGGCAGGGTCAGGAGACCTTGGCAACTGACTACGGATCGCAGATAAGGAGAGATTCGGAGCTTGAATGGCAGCAACATTATGGTGAGTGAGGAGACAGTGCATTCAGTTTCAAGATGCACTCCAACCTGACAGGCTGCCCCCAGTAGGCCATCTGTAAGACATTTGAGTGTATAGGTTGAGAAAGCTGGAAGGAATTACAGGTGAGTATACCAATATATACAAAGTAAATACTATTAGGAGTGGATGACATTATTAAAGCAGAATTTTTTTGTGGGAAAATCACTAGGGCAATGTTTAAAAAGAAAATCAGGAATAGCAGTCATAGCTAAGTGAAGAGAAGCTGGTGGATGAGACAGAGCATGTGGTAGTTGAAGAAGGAGGAGGCCTTGGAGTATGCAGGGACATGTGGCTTTTGGGGATTTTCCACAGCTCTCCTTTTTCAAGGGCTGGAATAACTTAGTGAACAAATTGCAGGTGTGATGTTTGTGGTTTTGCATAGAGAAGTCTCCCACGGTATGTGTTAGTGTGAAAAGAGGGCAGGTGCCCACCATCACAGTGTACATCTCTGTCATGATCATTATTACTATTATTCAAAGAATAAGACACATGAGCACAGAACACTGAAACAGATACCGTTTGATATGCATTGCAAATATGCAGTGGATTCATATTTCACTGTAGTGGATTTTCAGTATATCTAATGGCAAACAGTGAGCAACGCAGTGCCTCTCACTTCCTCTCTGGCAAGAATAGGTTCAAGTCTTCTCTAACTCACACCCACACTAGAGTCTTATGTTTTATCTAGGAATGGATAATATATCTAATTCCCGATGTTACATTTACCAATACTTTCCAGTTCCAAGGAGTCAATTCTGAAACTAATCTTAACTGTTCAGTGAGAGACGGGGGTGAGGGGGGGGCTTGAAGATTCACTAGTCTGGATTCTAGATTTGTGCTAAACAAAGGGCATGGTAAAAAACAAAAACAAAACAAAACCAGAAAAGGAGAGTGCCCATTATGGCCATAAAAGGAAGGTGGAGGAGCTGGAGGAGAACATGTTGAAGAGAAGCTTAGATTGGATTGTAGACACCGAGGACCAAGGACAGAGCTTGAGGAAAGTTCTGGGTAAAAACTCAATTGACATAAAGCCTTTATTTGTAAGACCTAGGATGGTAAAGCACAAAATGAAAATGCGTGAGGACCCTCAATTCTCCATCAACTCACAGTCCAGCAAAAAAAGAACATAAATACAGTGCTGGCTTGTTTTCTCATTCATTAAATACTAGGAAAGCTTTGGAATCAAAGAAGCCATGTTTAGGGACACCTGGGTGGTATAGTTGGTTAAGCCTCTGAGTCTTGGTTTTCTACTCAGGTCCTGATCTCAGGGTGGTGAGATCCATCGTCACATCAGGCTCCTCTCTCAGCAAAGAGTCTGCTTGAGACTCTACACCTCTCTGGTAGTCTCTTTCTCTCTCAAATAAATAAATAAGCTTTTTTTTTTTTTTTTTTCCAAGAGTCCATGTGCAACTACAAGAAAATGCTTGTTGACATTGCTTTATAACTATTTAAGCAGTCGATAATTTGGAAAGTTAGAATTCTGAAGAGAAACTATTTCTGGAGAAATGTTAAGCAAAAGTATTTTATATTTTCCTATCTCTTGCTTTATCATCTCATGGCTTCTATCAGAAGAAAGGCATTCCTGATAGTTTTGACTCATGCATATCAGATCCTTAAAGTTTTACCAAGTTACCAATACAGAATTTAGGAACATGTGTAAAATAACCTGAATTTAGTCAATTTCATGTAAACATTAAACTTATATAATCAGTTGAATATAAGGACTCAAATATATCTGAATGTGATAAAATTAATCTCAATCCATGGGTCTTTCCTCTGCTTTTTTTCCCGACAGTATTAATTTCTTCGCATAGACGTCATCCTGTCTCTCATAGAACGCGGTTCCATTTTTCTGCATATGCTCCCACATAACAGCAGCCATTAATTTACTGATACTCTGTCTATCAGGCCCACATCATCTTGATTAGGGCTGTTATCCTAATCAAAAGGCTGATAATTAAGACTATCCATCTGTAGAGTTGTAAGTGGTAAGATGAGTCGAAGATCCTAATTAAGATTATTTAGGTGTTACTTAAATGCCATCATTTGATTCAGCTAATCATACCAGCAGGTACATTAGATTTGCATTAATGTTCTGCTGAAGCCAGCAGCCATTTAGGCAGATCAAAAATGTAGATTGCAGACACCATTTCAAACATCTCTATTTGAAAGTGATATTGAGACAATACGTTAAGATAGGTATGATGTTAAAACAGCTAGGTTATTTCAATGTTTCTTAATTTACTTTATGGTAATAAGTGAGGTATTTAAAATAAACAGCCTATTTATTGAATTTGCTGTGTACCTGTCATCATCCTATACCGTCTCCCGTACGTGTTTACAGAGGCAACAGGAATGCGTTTTACCAGCCTTTTCCATTTTTCACATGTAATAAATGTAATGTGGTAAATATCTCTGCAAACAATGTTTCTTAAATAAAAATACTTAGGAATGATGAAGGATTCTGGTGCCTATATATACCTGAACAGGACTGAAAATAAGTAAGAGAATACTTAATTTGTTTTTAAAAGTCACATTAATAACATTCATCCAATAATACAAATGTTCAAGAAAATTAGTGTAGCAAAGCATACTTCATTGGTATCTTATTTTCTATTACTTTATCCTTGCTTAATAGAATACACAAAATATATTACTCGTTTAAAATTATTTAGGTATAATTAAGTGTGTTCAGAGTACCCATACCAGCTATTTCTATCAGCTTACTTTCCCCGAGTGTTCATAACCAATAACACTCTTACTAATAATGTTACTGTTAGTAATGTCTAGAAAAGTAAGCTGCATTTATTTGAAAGAATAAGTCTTATAAAGTGTGTGGTCAGTATTTTGAGTTCTCTTGTTCTGCTGTGAATGGGAAAATACACACCTGAGTTTCCATAAATGTGTAACTTCTGGAATTGTATTAGAATATGTATTTCAGGTAGGACAGGAGCACAGACAAAAAAGAGATACAGTATAAAGCATGGGAGTGAGGTCAAGCTTATGAAACTCCTGCTCAAACTAGATATTTAACACACTTTGTAACATATACTACAGCTATTATAGTATATAATTTGCTTGCTCTAGAGCAAAGTGTATAGATATCAGTTAAGTATCTATATTATATGCATAATGTATCTATCTAATGTATATAATGTATCTATCTCTCTACATGAAAGTATCTAAAATACATGAATATATATCTATATTATATATATGTATATTTAATCAGTTTCCAATTCCTTGAGTGTATAAATATTTTAATATTTTCCTATTGAATATTGGACTTTTAAGGAAACACATGATTTCCAGAAATCATTATTCATCCTTCATGATTTACGTAATGTACTTATATTTGAGATGTAGCATACTTTATAGTTCATTTTTGTTTTAGGTATGTGGTGTTGAAAACATCGGTTTATATTTCAAATCACAATTTAAAAACTAGCTGGCTTTATTTTCCATAATTTCCACAGTGACCTTTAAAAATATTATGGCAGTCATAAGTATCAATCTATTCCCTACACACACCTTAATAAAACAATTATAATTAACCAGATGCTCCAGTGTAATTTTCTCTGCCCTCAGCTAATAAAGGTCTTAGGTGGTAAACCTAGAGACAGTGCTTAAAAACCCAAAAGAATAAAAAGGAGACCAGAATAGCCCAGATAATGGAACGAGACTAATCTAGCTCTGAATAATTAGGGATGAATGTATTTGGAACTATTAAGACATTGAGGCCACTAAGACAGCACTCCGTAATCTCATTTTGTGGAAAGTGGCCAAAGATTCCTTATTTATGGCTCCTTTATTGCAATGTGACTAACTCATGTTTTCTTTAATAGTTTTACTAAAATTAATTTGCTTTTATTACAAAGGATAACATATTTGATGTTTTTTCACATTGAGATAAACCCTAATTACTTTAACTTAATCCTTCATCCTTCTTGCTATATGTCGGTTTCAGGCATTTTGTTAAAAGATATTTTGTTTTGAGAAACTTCCTGAGTGTTTAAAAGTTGTGACTAAGAATGAATCTAAGTCTGGGGTGCCCAGGTGGCTCAGTCGGTTAAGCATCTGCCTTCCTCTAGGTCGTGATCTCAGAGTCCTGGTACTGAGCCTCATTTTGGGCTCCCTGCTCAGTGGGGAGCCTACTTCTCTTTCTTCCTCTGCCCCTCTGCCTGCTCATGCTCTCTTCCTATCTTTCTCAAATAAATAAATACAATCTTTAAAAAAAAAGAATAATTTTAAGTTTTAAATATGGATTTAAACATAAAATATTACATAAATACTCTTGATATTATCTATTATCTTGGTGTTTCTGAGTACATTTTTTCCATATAAAAACTGAGAATAATAATACCTAATTTATAAATATATTTTCAGGCTTGAGATTCTTGTTTTCACACTTTTTTTTTTTTCTCCAAGAAAGCTCATCCTGCAATCTCTCCCATTTTAGTAAATGACAACTCCGTTCTTCCACTTCCTTGGAGACATCTTTCAAAGTCCTTTGTTCATCCTTTCTGTAATAAATTTATTAATAAATCCTGTTAGCTTTCTCTTCATAACACATCCATAGCCTTCCCATGTCTCTCCATCATTACTGAGTTAGTTCAAGCCCTTGGCTGCCAACCAGGAGGATGGCAGCAGTCCCCTACCCAGCTCCTCATTTCTGCTCTGGGAACCACATCCTGCCCATTTCAACCCAGTCACCAGAGTGACCCATAAAAGGCACATCAATCAGTTCATGCCACTTGGTATGGTTTTAATGTTTGTGCTTCCTCCAACCCCAAAATCCTATGTTGAATCCTAATGCCCAGTGTGGGGGTAGTAGCAGAGAGGGCCTTTGAGAGGTGCTTGGGGGATGAAGGTGGGGCTCCCAGGAACAGATTAGCTCTCTGATAAAAGAGGTCCCAGGGAGTTCCCTAGATAGACTCTTCCACCAAGCAAGGACCCAGGAGAACTCTGCAAGCCAGAGTAGGGGCCTCACTGGACCAGGCTGGCACCCTGATCTCAAACTCAATGGACTAAGACAACACTTCTGTGCTGGGATCATCCCAGCAGTGGGGTCAAGATGGTGTCAACACCCCGAACTACATACCCACCCCATCTGTGCTCTCCATGAGGAGACCTGAAGACCACAGTGCAAACACATGTGGTTCTTTCCTCAGGTCTTCCTCCAGCTTCCCCCAGTGATTTCAGGTGATAAAAAGATAGTATGGAAGTGCCGAGGAGTGAATATATCCTTGGAAGCATCCCTCATCCAGTGCTGGTGGAAGTGGTGGATCAATATTCTAGAGTGAGTCTCCCTGAGATGTGAGATGTGCCTCCTCTCAGAGGTCCCAGCCAGATGGGAGTCCTGTCCCTAAGCAGTAACTTGTTCCTGAACAAACATGAAGTTTGCTCCCTTCTTCTCCCTCTTTGGCTTGCCCACTCACTACTGATATACCCTAGAATTTCCTCTCCAAAAATGACTAAGCTTTAAATCTTTGCCTCAGGGGTGGTGTCTGAGTGAGTCCAGGATACTCATCATGTCCAGATATGGTCCTCCCAAACTTTACCCATGTTCTCTCCCTCACTGACATCATCCCTTACTGCTTTTCCCCCTACACCTCGTTGCCCTTGCCCTCCTTCCCCCACACAGGGCATTTTTCCACCTTGGAGCCTCAATACATATTACTCTATCTCCTGTAAGTTTCGTTTGTCACTTGTCACCGTCTTAGTCCTTCCCTGTTTGCATCTCTGTCTCCACTATACTCACCAACACTTTCTTTCTAACCTACCACTTTTTCCTTTATAGCCCTTGACACCGCTTGATATTTTTTATATGTATAAAACCTGTCTCTTCTGATTAAACATATGTCCCATGATGGTAAGAATGTGGTCTGTTCTGTCCACTGCTAAACCCTCAGTGAATAGAATAATCACTAAAGTATATATACAATTACTCAATATTTCATGAATAAATTGCCACCTAATAGTAGTGTGAATTGGGGAAACTATTTAACTTTTTAATCTGTCCTTATTTATAAAAGGGAATAGCGATTGCCTAGTACATGTTAGGCACTCAATAGATGATGTTTACACTTATAGTTAATACTTTTATATTATTTTATACACAATAGGTATCTTGTCAAGTCATAGTACAAGTAGTAGAAAAGCTTCTAGATGTAAGAAATTCAAGATAGCCTGATAACACTGAGATAGAATACCTAGAGATAAAATGGACCTACGCATACACTTAAAACTGTAGCCCTAACCGTGCAAGATCTTTAAGTTGACACTGCCTCGTTTAGAATGTTGTAGTGTTCCAGACTCCAAATGGTCTGAGGGACTCAGCTTGTGCATGGAACAGATTATTTCAGAAGAAGAACTTAAGTTGATTAAGAAGTTAAGAAGATTTAAGTTGGACTGTTGCATCTCTTAGGGAAGAGGTCAGATGCTTTAGAAGATTAGAAGAATTTGTCAGAACAGAGACTGGCAGGAACAAATTTTCTTAATTTTTTTGGTCTTATTTATTTTGTCTTTTGACACAGAACAAAGAAGAAGTGAAACAACTTGAAAGAAAATCGTGATAGCGAAGGTCAATTTTAACATGACATGGGAGAGAACATTTCAGGGAAGGAGTGATAAGGTCACAGCCTCACTGGACAACACAATTCTTTGCCACTTACACTAAGTTAATTGCGAAGGGATGGTTCTTCACAACTGAGATATGATACAATATCCATGTACAAAAGGAATGAGCTTAGAGATACCAGTTGAAGGTGATTTCTATTTTGTTTTCCAAAGCCATTGTAAATAAGAACTAAGTACTAAAATAGTAATTATGATGAGTGCTAGAATTAATATTGGTAGAAATATTTTGAGATATAAATTTATGATCATGATTGTAAGGCTAATACAAGAGAGGTGTGATGGACATATCCTTATTTATGTTTATCCCCAAAGTTTAGTCTTCAGTTTAACACACACAAGGAAACAGTCCAATGAACTGAATGGAATGAACACAGCTTTAGATTCATAAAAATAATTCAATAGTATTCCAGCAGCCCCCTCAGACAGACCCACATGGGATGGATTTCTAAATAGCAACTTAAAGAAACAGTGTGGCTTAGCTATTTGGGGTGACAGGTGGCAGCAGATTCAAAGATTTGGGGGGACAGTATCTGGATAATTCTATCAATCCTAGTTCCATCATGAAGGCCCCAAGTCATTCCTTTAAGTTATACTACATCCTATTTCTATATCCCTTCTAATGATTCAGTGAGCTTTCTAATATCCTTTAATAAATTCCCCTCCTGCTTAAAATAGCTTCAGTGGATTCTGTTTCCTGCAGTCAAAGACCCCAAATGAAACAAAAGATTAATCCGCTTTATGGAGGTGAAAAGTCAAAAATTATTGAATAAGATCCCCAGGGAATATGAATGGAAAGAGAATTTTTAAGAATAATTGCATAGTGGAAAATCAATGGCAGAGATATTTGCAAAAGATGTAGGGAGCTATGAGAAGTCTCCAAATAAGGTTAACTTTAACGTGATCTTTCAGTAATATTATGGGTTAAACTGCCCCCCCCCAAGTTAGTAGGTTGAAGTCCTAACCCCACAGTAGCTGGGAATGTGACTATATTTGAAAATATGGTCTTTTCAGAGTTAATTAGGGTAAAATGAATCAGTGAGGGTGGGCCCTTAATCCAATATGACTGATGTCCTTATTAAAGGAGATTAGGATGGAGACATGCACAGAAGACCACGTGAAGACCCTGAGAAGAGAATGTGGCCACCCACAAGCCAAGGAGATCAGCCTCACAAAGAATAACCCTGCCAATACCTTGATCTCAGACACTGGAACTCAGAACTGTGAGAAAGAAAAAAAAAAGTCTGCTGTTTAAACCACCCAAGCTGAGGTACATTGTTATGACATGCTGAGCAGACTAATTAATACAAAGAAGGAAAAGTGTTTTCAGATGTCCAGCTGAGCACAGGGATTCTGAGGGAGGGAGAAAAGGAATAATCCCAGAACTGCACTGCTTAGTTCAGAGTCAGTGGCAGTAAGGATGAAAACCGAATTTCATCGGATCCGGGAGGCTCACTTTACAATGAAATGAAGTCCTCCCCACCCCAGAAGGTAAGATCAGAATGAGGTATACATGAAGAAAACTGCTAAATGCAAAATCAGAGCTTTAGAAATAGGTGTTCTTTACCTGGTGCATAAGAGCTCAGAACCAAGATTCCAGAAAATATTAATCTTACATTTTTATCAGTCCCTTTGTTCTAGGATTATCTCATTCAATAAGACAAAAGGATGTTCTCAACAAATCATCTTGGCAATTTTATGTTGGCTTGCTGTTTTAAAACTATATCAATGTGTGACCTTTACTTTGTGGTACATGGTTCAACAAACAGAAATGTTTAAGTAGTGCTCAGGGTCATTTTTTATGAAGCAGAATATAGGATTTTTATATTGTTTTGAATATGTTGGTAGCATCTGATTGTATGCACCTGATCTCAGATTAATTCCAAAGTGATATATACTATAATCAAATACAAAATTAAGGATATAGACATAAAGATATTATTTTAAAAAGTGATTATATTGATATGAAATTAATTTGAAAAATTAAATAAATACTAGAAATCTGTGTTCGTTTTTTCACACACACTGGACCATAATCCAAGTTCACATGCAGAGGTATAGAAATGTGTGAGGATTTTTTGATTAAAATTATTCTCATAATTGCAAAGTCTTTTTAGACGATTTGGGTTATTTGCTTAGAACAGAAACATTTACTTTAGAAAGTACATTTTTAAAATTTTATTCACATTGGCTAACATATACAAGCCAAGATTTCCTGCACTTGACCTCAGAGGCTCATCCTTCTGGAATATTTTTTTTTTAATACTTTTCCGAAGTGTTTACTTTCCTAATTACCTCCTGTTATATTAGTTGAGTTTCCTCATGCTGGTCTGGAGAGTTCTGCTAGTCCACTGGTATTTGCACATAGAATTTAAATATTTGCAAGAGTACTTGCCCCTGTTCTTTACTCATCAGTTAGCAAAGTCAAACATCATTTACTCTCAGACCCTGCAACCAGCATGGAGGGAAGGCTAGTCAATCTTTCCCTTTTTGTTTATCTGTTCTCCGGACAGCATCCGTTTTCAATGCCAGGGTCACTGGTTATCCATTTATTCTCTATCCACTGAACATCTACATGACAGGCACAAAATTTGGTCTTAAAATTTAAGGAGTTTTACCCTAATGGGCAGAGACATATGTGAGCAAAATAATTACAAGGTGAATCGGCATGTTCTGGTGTGCACCACCCATAACAAGTGCCCAGAGGAAGGAGAAGCAGACTCCAACTGGGAGAACTGAGATGTCATCCTACAGGTAGGTCTGACATGGTGTGGGGCACCTCAGCTGAAATCTTGATGGGACACATCATGGGTAAAAAGAATGTGATCGATACATCAAAAAATGTATTATTCATCCTTCAAAAAAGAAAAGAAAAGAAAGAAAGAAAGAAAGAAAGAAAGAAAGAAAGAAAGAAAGAAAGAAAAAAGGAAAGAAAATCCTGTCATTTGCAATAACATGGATGAACCTGGAGGGCGTTATGCTGAATGAAATACCCAGAGACAGAAAGACAGATAATGCATGCTGTCACTTACATGTGGAATCCAAAATAGAAAAGTTGAGCTCAAGGAACAGAAAATAGAACAGCTATTGGAGGGCACCTGGGTAGCTCAGTGGGTTAAGCCTCCGACTCTTGGTTTCATCTCAAGTCGTAATCTCAGGGTCATGAGATCCAGCCCTGCATTGGACACCGCGATCTCAGTGTGGGTTATGGACATTGGGGAGGGTATGTGCTTTTGGGTAAATTGGAAGGGGAGGTGAACCATGAGAGACTAGGACTCTGAAAAACAATCTGAGGGGTTTGAAGTGGCGGGGGGGTGGGAGGTTGGGGTACCAGGTGGTGGGTATTATAGAGGGCACGGCTTGCATGGAGTACTGGGTGTGGTGAAAAAATAATGAATACTGTTTTTCTGAAAATAAATAAATTGGGAAAAAAAACAAAAGAAGAGTGGTTTTCAGGGGCTGAGGGGTGGGGAAATATCAAGAGGTTCATAGAGGTTTTAAACTTACAACAGCAAGATGAGTAAGGTCTGAGAATCTAATAGGTAACATGGTGAATAGCCAATAACACTGTATTGTATAATTGACATTTGTTAAAAGAACAGACCTTAAATTTTCTCCAAACATACAAAAAGTGTATAAGTGGGGGGCGGGGACGGGTGGGCAATGCCTTCAGAGTTGTACATATATCAAATCACCATGATGTACACTTTAAATATCTAGTGAATTTACTTGTCTATTATACACCAATAAAACTATGAAAATAGAAAAGGACAAAGATATCTTTTTGCTTACAGAAAGAAAAGGTTTCTAAAGGAGCAACCAGTCCTATTTAAACAATTAGAAGCAATTAAATATTATGGTTTATGATTAAGTGAAAGAAAATTGAAATCAATGCTTAATGATTCCAAAGGCATGTGGCTAACAGCGCTAAGATAGCAATAAGCCTGCAAACCCTTGGAGAGGAAAAGTAATTTACTCCAGAGCAATGAGCTCATCCTCATGCTCTGCTTTGCAAGGAGCTCTGGGACCAGCCCTGCCCCTCTTCCTGTATAAACCCAGCGTAAGTTTCCAGGCGTGCTAAAGATGCCACCTGCTCCTTGTGGCCCGGCTTCTTCCCCCTTGCTCTCTGGGTAATTGTGAAAAGGCCTTGGCACTGAGCCAGGCAGTTTGCATCCCAGTGAAATCCACACAATAAAAAACACCCTCTGCTTGTGAAGATGGTTTGGGAGCTTGTGTGAGGCCTCAACACATTTTTATGAATTCTCTACAGATTCAACTTCGACTCTTGCTGAGACGTGTTCATTGACATGGCCTTCTGGTGTTGAAATATTTGTATGTAATTTACCTCAACAGATGGTACAGAGACACACTCACCCCGATTCTCCTCATGTAAAAAAGTGTATTATTTGCATTTCTTCCTTACATTTAGTTTCTACATTTGAACAGGCAGCACTGTTGCAGGACACCAACCAGTCACACTTCCCAGCCACGGAGATATTCTTGTAGGGTAAGTATTTGTTTAAGGAATGCACGTCAGGACCTGGGAAGACGTTGACATTGTGGTAACCGTATCTTGTGAGGCTCTTGCTGTGGAGAATACATTGTATGCCGGGGGATAGGTCCTACTTAAATCCACATGAAACATTTGCACTTGCTAGCACAGCCATAAATGGTCCAGGTAATATTTTTTATGTCCCCTGTAATTGAATATAGGGTGCAAAAGGGAATATCTGTTACACAGAAATAAAGTATTCTCCCCCACCTCTCCAAGTCTCCGACATTTCATATATCACCAAATATTCCTGGCAAACCTTTCTATTAGATATCAAATTAAAAATGTGTTTATGTGCACGATCTGTTGAAGCAAAAATACAGGCACATTTTGGGTGGCTGTGATGGGGAATTCGGAAAGACTTTCCTCATGCCACCAGGGTGACTGAAGAAGGGAAGCTTTTCTATTTACCACGACTTTGAAGAGCTCCCGGCTCCAAACCTGAGAGAAGGGATTTGGACTCGAGTCTTCTGCATCTCTAGACAGCCTGGCAGTCTGCTAACTTTGTTCTGACTTCAGTCACTGGCTCAGAAGCTCACAACGACACTACACACTTTCCTCCGCAGGGGAGACAATGGAGAGAAGAGTAGGCAGGAACTATAAACTTAATTGCTTGTGCTTGTCATTGGCTTTCTCCTCCTGGCATGCCCTTCCCCCTGTGGACGTGTCCTGTTGCACTTTGTCAAGGGAAAGGAGAACTCTTGGTCTTCTCAGAGATTTCCGACGCTGATCACTGCTCAGACGAAACCCTGTGCACTTACTTCCATCATCAATTTTCAGCCCCCCTCCCTCCCCCACAACCCCATCCCAGACAACTTCTGGTGTCATAAGTCTTCTGACCTGCTCTGTGGTTAAGATGTCAGACCCATCCGCAGGACGACACAGACAGATAAATGGCACCGAAAAGGAACCCGTAAATAGGCTGAATATATACGTTGTAGGTGTCCTTGAAAGTAGCATGACAAAGATGACATTTTGAACCGGGAGAAAAAGGATGAATTAGTTAACACGGGATATGGGTCCAATTGGCAAATCCTGTGGAAAAGGAAAATGGAGTTAAACCCCTATCTCACAACATGCCTTAATAAAATCCAAATGGATTAAACATTTAAATGTGAAAAATTGAACCACAGAAACCCTGACATGAAATATAGGTGAATGTGTGTTGTTGGCATAAACAAGGCTTATCAAGACACACAGGCAAAGGCAGAAGGTCAAGGGAAAGAGGAGTAAATCTGACTGTGTGATATGAACCTTCTGGATGGTGAAGAAGTAACATTACCCGTGATATAAATATTTTGTAGTATACTCCCTAGATGTTAGTATTTAATATCCGAGTACCTCCTAAGACTAATCGACTCTATTAATGGAAAAATGGACAGAGAAACTAACTGGTGTTGAGAAGTAGGAGTCCACTGGCCAATGTGCTCAAGAGAACTATTAAGCAAATATGCATCAAGTGAAGGAAAAGGCAATAATCAAATTCCATTTTGCCTATGAAAAGGGGAGTTGATATGTATCAACCAAGTACTTACAAGGCTGAGGATAAATATGTTCTCTCATATATCATGCTAGGGTTTAAATTGGTTCCTAATGGTGAGCAAATAAGAAAAATGCAACAAAAGCTTTAAAAATTTATAATTAATGCCAAATTTCCATTTTAAATAGTTTCTTATGAGAAAATTTAGATGCAATATATTGTTTAACATTTTTAAGTATTGAAAGCAATTTACATTTCAAATTATAAAGCTTTGTCTAAATAGATTATAGTACATAAAAGAAGATAGATACTATATATCTAATTACAATGATCTGTAGCATATTACTTAAAACCATAGGTAAACAAATTACTACTTAGGTATGAAGTATATATTACGGGTATATAGGAAATTTTAAAAAAATATGTAAAGCCTGATAACAAGTACTATGTGTAAATTTATAAATATCAACTAGCAAATGAATGATCTTTTGAAAAATGCATTCTTCCATCAAATAAAAATGTTTTGACGGTGTCATATCTTTTTGTACATGTCACACAAAAGTTATGTCACAATAGGTATCTTTATCGTCAAACTAATTGAAGTATTACTTCCCCTTCCGTAAAACTCTTTGGATGATTCTTAGGGGATTTCACATTATTAGAGAAGAACAAACAGATCCAATAAGGAAAATGTTTTCTTTCTAAACTATTATCTCTTAGATGTGACTTCTAGGTTCTACCCTCCCTGGAAACCATCCAACTCTGTTCACGTATTTAGCAATAATTTTTTTTTAAAGATTTTATTTATTTATTAGAGAGAGAGAGGGAGAGAGAGCAAGCACAGGCAGACAGAATGGCAGGCAAAGGCAGAGGGAGAATCAGGCTCCCTGCCAAGCAAGGAGCCCGATGTGGGACTCAATCCCAGGACTCTGGGATCATGACCTGAGCCGAAGGCAGCTGCTTAACCAACTGAGCCACCCAGGCGTCCCACGTATTTAGCAATAATTAACTATTATCCCTTCTTTTCTTTCCCTCTAACTCTAATTTAATTCATGAGTATACCTCTTTTTTTTTTAAGATTTTATTTATTTATTTGACAGAAAGAGATATATCACAAGTAGATGGAGCAGCAGGCAGAGAGAGAGGGGGAAGCAGGCTCCCTGCTAAGCAGAGAGCCTGTTGTGGGGCTCGATCCCAGGACCCTGAGATCATGACCTGAGCTGAAGGCAGAGGCTTTAACCCACTGAACCACCCAGGTGCCCTTCATGAGTGTACTTCTTATGTGACTTTTTCAACTTCCTAGTAAATACAATGGGAAAATATTCCTAAGTTCTAGGATGGTTTGAGAAGTAGATATAATCCATGTGCAACCCATGTGACTGTTGAGGTAATGATCTTTGAAATCCAAAACCTACTCTTTTCCTCCTCTCTGCCTTAGAAATCTGCTGGAATTCTGGCAAGGAGCAAGTGCCTTGAATTCTTCCCATATACCCAGTGCTCCAAATCCATGCGATCCAACACCCACTTTCCTGTCCCATAACTTTTATCCAGTGCATACCATTGATTTTCCCCAAAAGGACAATCCATAGCAGCCATTTTAAATGGAGCTAATAATTTCCTACAAGTGGGGCTGACTATGAAGTTATAAGAACTGTTTTTTATGCACCGTCTTCCTCCTTTGAGATGACCTGAGCTCCTCTCCCTAGCTGTCTCCCCTTTGGCTCAATATATAACAATCACCACTGTCTCCAAAATCTCATTCGTTTACACCCTAAATGATTATCTCTTCCAATTATCCGCAACAGGAAAAGCTGATAAAGACTTCGGGGTTTCCCCCTTTCTCTCCTTCTACCCCACTAGTCCCTGTGAAGTATGGAATGGCTTACAAAGATTTATTTTTCCACTGAGATTGGTCAGTTTCATTGTCAAAATATCACTTGTTTCCTCCTTTTTATTGCAAGTAAAAATAAGCATATAACATATAGTGACTGCTAATTATTATTATTTTAAAAAGAATTTATTTATTTGAGAGAGAGAGAGCAAGCAGGGCAGAGGTAGAGGAGGAGGGCGAGGGAGATCTCTCGAGCAGACTCCTGTTGAGCGTGGAGCCCAATGTAGGGCTCGAACTCATGACCCTGAGATCATGACCTGAGCTGAAATCAAGAGTCTGACATTCGATCGACTGAGACACCCAGACACCCGCAATAACTGCTAATTATGAAGCATAATAACTGGTAAGTGAAAGTTTGCTGTTGTTATTGTTCTTTTCAGAAGTGATTTTAACTTGTCAGCCATTAGGTCCAGAAGGCCAAATTCCAGAGATTCTCGAAGAAACTCTCCTAGAAGTGGTCAGTGGCCTAGAGAGGTGGGAAAGGTGTGCACACATCTGCTTACATATCTCTGTGTGATAAACACTGATTGCCACACGTGTGCTATGGGAAATGTTTTTACGGGTTTTGTGGATTCTCAAAATTAAAAAGAAAAAGCACAAGGTATGAAATGAGGTGAGGGGCTACAGGCTCAGGGAAACCTTCCAGTTCCACATCAAACAGAAAACTGTGGGGAAGAGACCTGGTCCACTTTGGAGTAAGACTGTCTATTTTATTCGGGATCAGAGAAATTTTTTAAAAAATGAAGAGGATGTGGTTTGAAGACTGCAATTAAATTTGCCCTTTTAGGTAATATATTTAGAATTTAAAGTGGTATCTCTAAGGTCATGAGGCCACCTCCAGAGGCTTTAAAGGGGCCACAGGTAATCTCCCCAGGGCAGGGGGTTATCGGCATTATTCATGCTTTGGAGATAAGGCTGTTTCACCTCTGCTCTTCTAAGGTATTCATATTGTTGGTGAACTAGAAATCACGCGGGAAGCTTATCTAAATCTCTCTCGCTGCACTTCAATAGATTGATAACTAGTTCTATTTAGTTTGAGATTTATGTGTATTCCATTTGATTCAAGGAAGTTAAAAGTGCCTATGACAATTTTCATATCCTAAGAACCTCCTTGCATCCTGGATTTGGAATCAGAAAACACAAATCTATGCCCCAACTTGATCCTGCATTTACTGTGCAACATGAAGCACCTTCCCTAAGCCTTAATTTCTTCCTCTGTACCACGAGAGACCATTTCATGAAGTTGTGAGAAACCAAATACAATGATTCATACGAAGGGATCTGAAAATTAAAAAGTGAGACCATAAATAAATGTTAGTCATTTTTAATGCAGCAAACATGTTTAGTCAACATGATGCCTTGAGTCATTCTTTCTAATAATTTAAAAGAACATTGTACGAGATGGGTTTGTCATGCAGGATTTTGTTTCTGCGATGCTAATCGACCTCCCATCGTATATAACAAGACATTTTCCTGGTTTCAAAATATGGAATCATCTTTTAATTTTCTCGCCCCCTTCTTCATTAGCTTGTATGTCAACAATGACTAAATCTACTCATCTGTATCCTTAAAATGTCTCTCCCATCTTTCCGCCACCTCCATCCCTTAGCTTTTATGTTTCCTTTATCTTCAGCTTTGCCCAAGGAGGGGACCTGTCAGACAGACCAAGGTATGAATTGTGGCCCTGCAGGTTTCTGTCTGTGTGAACTTATGGCTATAGAATGTCATCTTAAACCTCAGTGTTCTCACCTGTAAAATGGACATAATACAAATCTCTCATTATAACATTCCTGTATTCAAAATCTTCAATGATTTAGATTTTTTCACTAAATAAACTTGAAATTTCTCAAGCTTTTGATACCCATCTCTTATGCCCCATTGAACTTTATCTCTTAATTTTTCTTCAATCATTATTACCATCCACTAGATTTGGCTGTCTTGATACTAGAGGCACACAATTTACAACCCAACAATGCTTCTTAAATTAAGGAAAATTGGGGCAACTGTGTGGTTCAGTCAGTTAAGCATCTGCCTTAGGCTCAAGTCATGATCTCAGGGTCTTGGAATTCTCAGGGTCCTAGAATTGGCCCATATCAGACTCTGCTCAGCAAGGAGTCTGCTTTTCCCTCTCCCTCTGCTCCTCCCCACCTTTATGCTCTCTCTCTCAAATAAGTAAACAAAATCTTTTTAAAAATTAGGGCTAATTGATTCTTTGGTTTCCTGATTTTGAAATAGGAAGAGAAGATTTTCCTGCATACATAGCAGAATTATTTTGAGAGGAAATATGCTAATCTAAATTACAAAATATTGGTATATGCCAAAGCTTCTTACTTGCATGGTGCCATTACTCTTTGGCATAGCCTTTGGCTTATCATGCAACTGGCTGAAATCAATATTTCTCCATCTCCTTAGTCTCTCTGAGTAAGAGTGACTGACTCCAGGTGGAGGATGGAATCTGTTCCAACCACTATTCCCTTTCTATTAGTGAGAAACCAAATAAGAAGAAAATATGTGATATTCATTCACCTACTAGATTTGTTTGCATAAAGGTCAGATAGTAGAAGATGGCAAAACCTTATTCTCTACATTCTACTGAAACTATCAGGCTTTAAAATATTTAAAATGTTTATATTTGACAAGCATTCCTCATGACCAATCATACATCATCATAAAATTATATGAGGAACATTGTGAACAGAATTATTTCTCTGTTCTAAAATATGTTTATTTGCAATATATAGCACAGTGTCTTGCAAATAACTCTAAATACATGCTCATTAATGACTGAATTAGAACATATTGTATATTTTTCAAAATATCTTCCTGCCTAAGTAATCACATTGAAATAACCAGTATTTGGATGATAATCTTCATAGGGCATTACTTTTTGAACAAAGACTAGAGCTCTGGGCACTCTGACAAGCCTAGGGAAGGGGTAGACGTAGGATGGGTCCAGCTCTGACAGATGCCAAGTTCAAAGAAGAGCTGGGGTTGTGAAGCCGGCGTACTGCATCCATTTATCCAAGGTCATAGCAAGGACATGGAGCAGACTGTGGGAGGCTGGGACTGAGCTCATTTACTACTTGCCAAGAGCAAGACAGGTAGAAATTCAAAAACCAGGCAGCCAAGGATAAACAGAGATGAGGTGTCATAGAAAACAGGCACAGATAGGAAGGGGGTGTCAGGAGCTCAAGGAACAGGCCAAAGTACATCACAGGGCAGAACGCATCATGAGCTCGGTGACTGGCTTTAGGGAGTGTGGAGTGGATACTATGGAATGAACACATTAATAGAAGCAATAACAAAAGACTTACCATCTAGAGGATCTGTACAAGTTAGCTTCTTTGAAAATAGTTCCTTCAGGGAGGAGCCCGTCAGCAGAATTTACAGAACTTCTAATCCAACTTGATATGGTTTTAAGGTTCTGGGTGGATAGCTAACTTGAGTGTGAAACCCTCTACGTGGAGCCACCCCTGCTTGAAGAGGGCAGAGTGGCCGCTGAGAGTGAGAATGTCACATACCTACCACCTTTGTAATTATTGGAAGAGCCAAAAATGAAAGAGGGGACCCGCGCGAGGGAAATTAAATCCCGAAATCAAAGTCATCTTTCTGCTCTCACCTGGGGATGAAGCCTGTTTTGAAGAGTCAGTCTTCCTGACTGAACTGTTTGTCAGTTTAATTCTACTGAGAGAGCTTGTTTCTGTGTTTATTTTGTTTCGCTTTATTTTTAAACCTCTTAGCAAGTTGCTTGCTCTTCAACTAGGAATAAAAAGGAGCAAGAACATTCTCAATGAGAGCATATGTCTTCTCAGCAATGAACCCAATTCCTCTGATAAACGAAAGAAATCTTGGTCTCTCTTAGTAGACTGCCAGTTTTTCATAGAGTGAAGTCATGAATTTAAATTACACAGAGGGGCAACTGGAGACTCATCTGGCGTGAACTGCACTGTGAGGTTCCAGTGACCATTGCCAAAGTTGGTACTATTTAGAGGTTTTTATTTAAAAGATCCAGGAAAAGGGCACAGAGTGAAATCTCCTTGTCTACAAATGACATTAAGCTTTTGGGTGGGAAGAAAGGCCAAGATAACAGATACAAAGAAGTAACTATTCCAGCAGTAATTTTCGTATGTGCAATTATCCACTCATTCTAGTAGATGGCATTGTGAGTACTTTTCAAAACTTGTGATTGTGGGTTCTTATTTCCACACGCTGCCCCTTTTCCCCCAAAATTCTACTTTCAGAATAGGGTTGATGTCTCCCGATTATTTCAATAAATACATTCTGGCCCTCCCATTATGATTTTGAGAATCGTGACACTTTTTGAGAGGTAGTGTGAGAGATGATAGAAATTTGAAAATGATGGCAACAATCCCAGCATGCTTTTAAAGGCAGGACTGTTATCATATGCTTTTAATCAGAGACATATTTAATAGAAAACGAGTAATGCACAGTGCAAGGCATTGCTGACTTGGAGTGAAAAAAAAAAAAAAAGAAAGCCCTCTTCCCTTGGTGGTGACATTAACTGATTTTGAATACCTAATGCAAATCATTTAATCTGTTTTTAAGTATTTTATGTTTCTTTTAATTAAAGAGACACACTTAATGAGTTAAAGTAGCACCCATAATAACCGAAAGTCAAACTAATTTTCAAATTATACTTCATGTATTCTGGTAAAGATGTGGAATCAGGAGTGTGTCAGAAAGAACTTTGTTTATGATAATAAGATAAACATCACTTTATCATTACAATCTCATTGTAAACATATGTTTTTTATATTATTTATCATGTTTTGGCTAATAACAGGTTTATACTCTCTTAATTAGTTTGATTCTCTCTTTGCAATATATCTGAATGTTTAAAAATATGTAAAGTGATCATTAAAAATCCTCAAAGTAAGCAAAAAGAATTTAAATAAGGTGATGTTTGCCTGGGTGGATGCAATTCAAATTATTCATATCATTATATAATCCATCCCCCCAAATATAGAATTTTAGCAAATTATTTATAAATTTCTTTAAAATTTTTGGTAAAACTTGGGCTCATTTTTAAATTTTTTTAAATTTTTTAAAATATTGTATTTATTTATTTATTTAGAGTATTAGCAGGGGGAGGGGCAGAAGGAGAGGGAGAAGAAGTGTGGGAATCTCAAGCACACTCCTCCATAACTATGGAGCCTGAGGCGGGGCTGAACCCCAGGACTCCAAGATCACGACCCAAGCAGAAATCAAGAGTTGGGTGCTCAAGTGACTGAGCCACCCACGGTCAAAACTTGGGGTCCTTTTGAAATGAAATTGTCCTACGTATTTCAGAAATTTTGGACTAACTTGGTTTTTGCTTCAGGAGTAATTGAGTTTCTAAACTGTGTCTACATGTACAAAATCGCTGTCCAAAGATTAGCTCCTCACAAAGGCCTGGGGCTATCTTCAAGCATTTGGGAATCAAAATCAGACAGTTAGCAACAGCTGTGACATCTGTATAGCCCAGCTCTCTGCGTGAGTCACATTACCCAAGAGAAGGGCCTGTGGGTAGACCAAGAGAGCCGGGTGAAGAGTCTCTCCACACTTTCTTTGTGCAAAACAATTTGGAGTGTTTTGATGGTCCGCACCAACCTTCTTAGTGACTCCATTATGCAGATTAACAATGAGAATAAATTGAAAACCAATATACTCGTTTTATACATGAGAATCTAAGGTCCAGAAAAATAACACATTGTTGTAAAGTCACATGAGGTACTGATGGAAAAATTAATATCTGAATTTTGTTTCTTTTTATGATTAAAAAGTTAGGAAACTTGTAATAAAATGGCTGAAATAATCAATCTTTCTGTAACATGACTGGCAAATTCAGAGAATTGACCTAACAGATACATTTCAACAAATCAATTAGACTTTCTTCCTTTTTTTTTTTTTTTTTAAGATTTTATTTATTTATTTGACAGAGATCACAAGTAGGCAGAGAGAGAGGGGGAAACAGGTTTCCCGCTGAGCAAAGAGCCCAATGCCGGGCTTGATCCCAGGACCCTCAGACCATGACCTGAGCCAAAAACAGAGGCTTTAACCCACTAAGCCACCGAGGCGCTCCTCAATTAGACTTTCTTAAAAAAACAAAATTAAACAAAACAAAGCAAACCAAGAACATCTAGCCCTGTAATCTATTGAATAAAGCTTATTTTTTCATAAAGAAAAAAATTACTTTTAGATAATTCTAACTGATCTCTGCTGATCACAGTTGATTCTGCCCAGTGCTGTGGGTAATAGCTATGGTCCTTAGGAAATGCCTTCACTTTTCATGTTTGGTGAAGCAGCCCTCATAGTGGACATACCATGTACAGAAGGATGATGCAGGCTTGCTGTCAAAATCAATCTTGACATGTCAGGAGGCTGCCTGCAGCTCCTGACACATGGAGAAAGTTCAGTGATTCAAGTTCAAAGATGGGAGAAAAAAGTCAACAAGACCCCTTAAAACTTGTACTTGTTTTTTTTTGTTTGTTTTGTTTTGTTTTGTTTTGTTTTGTTTTTTTCTGACCAGTACATCTTGGTTCCAAAAACAGTGTGTGGTACATAATTATCCTTCTCAATATAGATTCAACAAATGTGGGGAAAATATACTCAGGACAATGGAGATAATTCTTTTGGGCCAATCCACATGGTATTGATTTGCCAGAAGAAAACATTTATATGTATTTATATATATGTAAGTATTTATGAATATATATTCACATTATCTTTGAAATATATATGTGTTATATCTGTGCATATCTGTTATCCTCTGGCAGGTCCCTGGTCCTATGATCTTTTAGGAATAATAGGATCTCAGAGGAAAATTCCTCCTCAAGTTCTAACAGTGCTTGACAGTGGGACACAAGTGTGAGCTTCATTTGCTGTGACATTGCAGTGACCTAATAGTCTTTTCTGCTGCAGTTGGCTGCTTTTTTTGTTGTTGTTCAAATGAAGATAAATTTCAATATTTCGCTTGCTTGCATAATTTGGTGTCCCATTCCAGACTATCAGTAGCTCTTCCACATAGAAATTATTGGGCTATCATTGTACAGGAGCTGGTGTGCTATTCTTAGCCTTCTGTGCTCCTCCCCAGCCTTGTCTTGGTGGCATTACTGTTACAGACCCATTAGAGAGAACAGAACTGCTGGGAGTGCACAATGCTGGTGATGGATATGAGGACTCAGATTGCTGAAAGCATACATATTTAATGATGCAAGCCTAAATACAAGGTTATAATGTTTAATAGTCTAAATGGGGCAAAAATATATAGATGGGAAATTTTCTCCATGTCACTAGATTCTACACCCAAAAAGAAATCTTTGAGGTGACAAACAAAAATTATTCTGTGACATTTTTCTATCAATATAACAAGTGAAATTAGTTTCCTATTTATGTGGTTAAACGATTAATGTGTGGCTGCATTATTTATATTGTAGCAATTGTTGTTAATTTTATGTTCCAAATGTATGATGTAAATAAATTATTTCTAAGGACAAAGCACATTGTACATAAAGCCCTCTGTGAAGTATCGCTTCATGAATAATGTTGTTACATCTGGATTTTGCATTTTCACTTTTACATTTTTACTTCTCTGAATAATTAAAAATTTGAAATTATCAAGGAAAGAGAGCAACATGCTTCTTATTTGCACATAATAGCCTTTTCTTTCCATCAAAAAATGGTATCTGAGAGGTAAGAAGAGATGCTAAAAAAAAGCCTTGCAGAATAAATTAAATGAGGCACCCTTAAAAAAATATTTTAGGAATGCCTGGGTGGTTAAGTTGGTTAACCATCTGCCTTTGGCTCAGATCATGATCCCGAGGACCTGGGATTGAGTTCTTGTATCAGGCTCCTTGCTCAGTGGGAAGTCTACCCCTTCCTCTGCCTGCCACTCCCTCCTGCTTGTGTTCTCTCTCTCTCTCTCTGACAAATGAATAAATAAAATCTTTAAAAGTTTAAAAGAGTTCTTTTTATTTTATTTAACAATAAATGTAAGTGATGATTTTGAGTGATATTGTTACATTGTTTAACATGTATTATTATATTTATCATTTATACTTCAAATTATTTCAAATTTGCAGTAGTTGTTATGTCATATGTGCAAAGATGACTTTTGTTAGTTTAGTCTGATGTCATCCTGACGACTGATGTCCCAGCAATGGCTTTCTGTTAGTGAAACTTGAGTAAACTTTGTGCAAAAAGGCCTTTGGGAATTTACTTGTACATCTTGCACAGAGAGGAATTTTGGTCTATATTTTTTCCAGTGTCCAGAAGAAATCTTTCCCCAAAAGTAAGTTCCAGATGACAATTCAGTATGGACTGTTGACCAATCATGACATAACCAATGAGCACTGCTGAACATCTCTGACCTGAGCATCACTGACCATTGCTGAGATGGCCATGACTGACCATCTCTGACCTGGGCATTACCAACCATGCCTTACGTGGGCATCATTAACCAAATTAACCAATTTCCATTTATTCAACTCTTTGAAATAAGGAAACAGGTTCATGAAGATAAACTGAATTGCTCATAGTCTCACAGCTAATAAGTAACAACAACAACAAAAAGCATTTAAAATGAATTACATTTCTGTTTTTTTGTTTTGTTTTATTTTTTGTTTTTTGCTTTTTTTAAGATTTTATTTATTTATTTGAGAGAGAGAGAGAGGAGAGAGCACAGAGGAGAATGAGAAGAAGAGGCAGACTGCTTGCTGAGCAGGGAGCCCAAAGCCGAACTCGATCCACGTCACTGAGATCATGACATGAGCTGAAGACAGACTCTTAACTGACCGAAACACTCACACGCCCCACTGGTTTTTTTTGGTTTTTGTTTTTGTTTTTTTAATGAAGGAATTTGAGGTCTTTAAGTACAATGAGATAGTTTGGGATAAATAGACATGTACCACAAGCATCCATTTATGACAGTTCTGAGGCATTAAGCTGTGAATTCAAGACTTATAACAAATTAGAATTCAAATAACTTCCTTATGCTGACGTTAATGCTAATACTTTTTTCTCTTTCATACCCAAAGTGTTCTTGCATATCGCTCATAATTTTCAGAGTAAAAACTGACCTTGCATAACATTTTGGGACAAACCACACAAATATTTTAGTAGAGATCCCTTTTTAGATAATGTGTGAGATAAATGGAGGGAAGTAAGGATGTGTAGAGGACATTTGTTTTAAAAATAATAAAAACTTTGTAATTTATTATAAGTTTTAGTACATACTTTTTTTTTAGTACATACATTTTTAAAGCAAAGGAGTTTAACATTTTCATTGTGATAAGATCAACATTTAATTAATCATTTGCTTTCTCACAACCTTGAAAGTCAGCAAATTTTACGTTTTCTATCTTTTACATGTTACTATTTTTCATTCACATTACATTTACAGATCAGAAAGATTTAGGGATTAAAAAACACAAAATGAAATGTCAAAAAATGGGTTATCAAAGGATTATGATGTGAGAAACAATCTTGGCAATAATTTGTAGCTGAGTAAAATAGCAGAACAAGAAGCATTAGAAATTATATTGTTTGAATATGGGAAATGGAGACAAAATGTGATTGTGGCCACCTGTGGTTATCCCCCTGCGTGGATATGCCTAACAGACTCACTCTATCGAGCTTTGCTACTGCTTGCTACTTAGCCAGTCACTAGCTGAAGTTGGTATTGTTTCTTTTTTTTTTTTTTATTTTTTTATAAATATATATATATATTTTTTAAGATTTTTATTTTATTTATTTGAGAGAGAGAGACAGTGAGAGAGAGCATGAGCGAGGAGAAGGTCAGAGGGAGAAGCAGACTCCCCATGGAGCTGGGAGCCCGATGTGGGACTCGATCCCGGGACTCCAGGATCACGCCCTGAGCCGGAGGCAGTCGTTTAACCAACTGCGCCACCCAGGCGTCCCAATATTGTTTCTTTTTTTAAATTTCAATTCAACTAGCCAACATATAGTATATCACTAGTTCCAGATGCGGAGGTCAGTAATTCATCAGTTGCGTGTAATACCCAGTGCTTGTCACATCATGTGTCCTCCTTAATGCCCATCACCCAATTTCCTCATTCCCCTACCCACATCCCCTTCAGCAACTCTCAGTTTGTTTCTTATAGTTAAGAGGCTCTCGTGGTTTTTTTCCCTCTCTTATTTCTTAAAGTTCTTCTCTTTCCTCCTTTTACCTAAAAAATCAGTTATAGTTACTCACAGAATTAGATAGGGACCATCTTGCTAAACAAAATGGTCTAGCTTTGAAATTGTATTACAGAGAACAGTAGATTAAATTATAGAAAATATTTCCCCGAACGAGTTTTCCGGTGTGGTGTTTGCAAGCTTCAGTCTTCAAAACAATGAGGGAATCATTGCAGTTAGAGAACAGGAGAACTGTTTTACTGAAGTTGAGAATGCATAACTCATGTTGAATAGAAGTGTTTGACATTCAAAAATTGAGTTCATGGGGCGCCTGGGTGGCTCAGTTGGTTAAGCGTCTGACTATTTGGCTCAGGTCATGCTCTCAGGGTCATGGAATCATGTCTGGCTGGGGCTCAGTGGGGGAGTCTGCTTGAAATTCTCTTTCCTTCTGCCCCTTTCCCCACTCATTTACTCTCTCTCTAAAATAAATAAATGAATCTTTTTTTTTTTAATTGAGCTTATTTGTTTCCATTTTGAAAAAGTACCCTCATAGACAGAAAGTCCAGAACTTAATGCATGAGAACGTCTGACTGTCCAAATTCCTTCCTTCTCTTTCGCATAAACTTCTCTTGTTGTTCACCCTTTTATAGTACCTCTATTTCCAGGAGACCTTCAAACAGTCTTTTACTCCTAAGTCTCTCCAAAATCCAAATAAGAAAGAAAAGTCAGAGAATTTTACTGAGTGATCCTATTCTTAAAGAAGGGAAAGTGAATCAAGTCATGAAAATAATAACAATGGCAGGCTCTTCTTCTCTACCTGATGCGTTCAAAGCAGAGAAGTAGGTTGCATTTCTTTCCCTTCCAAAATGGCAGACCTTAAAAGCTTACATTAATGTTCAAACCACTGGAAAGGAAGGAAGTAATTGACATGTAATCCATGTTTACTAAGTTTATAATATTTTTGCAAATAAAGTGTTTCAACTAAATAATAACATTAATAAACTTTTCCATTTATTGAGAACTATGAATAGATTATTCTATTCTATTTCCACACAACTATGAATTCAGTATTTATTTAAAAAAAAAATTATGAGGAGCATAGTATGAGCCAGTGCCCTCCATGATCTATCTGTGGGTAGATCAATGAGCAAAACAAAGCAGCTTTCCTTGCAGAGCTTACCTTCCAGGGAAGGAAACCAGGCAATCATACACACATACAACACGGAAAATGGTACTCATGTTAGGGAACAAAGAAATGAAGTAAGGGAAGGCACTAGGAACATACAGGCTGGGTGTGGTAGGGATACATTAGTTAGGATGGTGAGGGAAAGCCTCCTTGCTAAAGAAACCATTACAGAGAGACTGATGGAAGTGGAGAGTACGTCCCGTGACCCTCTGATGGGAGAGCCAGCAGGCTGACAGTGTGGTCAGGGAACTGCACAGAGACCACTGTGTGGTCAGTGTGGCTCAATGTGTAGGCTCAGTGTGGTCAAGGAACAGCACAGAGACCACTGTGACTGTAGCCAATTGACTCAGGGAGGAGCTGGAAGGGGAAGACATTGGAAATTTGGCGAGAAGTTAAATCATGAACAGTCTTGTAGAATCTAAGCTGATTTAATGAGGGCTGAGATTGGAAGCCACTGGGAATATAGACACTGAGACTCAGAGAAATTAAGATATTTCCTGAGGTCACAAAGCAAGGAGAGGCAAATGGAGCTCCATCTGTTTGCGTGACCTGTGCACTAAGCGAATATGCTATGCATCCAACAAAGAAACACAATCATCTCAGTGTGATGCTGGAGTTGTTTAGAGGAGGAAGGGACTGATTGTAGTCTAGTTTTCAGAGAAACCATCACAGGGAGAGTGGGAACAGAGCCATGCCTTGAAGAATGGAGAATGCTTTTAAGGCAAAAAAAGAGGATATTGAAAGGATCATGAGTGAAGTCACGCTTCAGTTAGGAGACTAGTTTGACTTCAATTGAATGTCATGTTGAGTTAAATAGGAAATAGCTCTGGAAAAGTAGGTAGGAGTTTGAGAATAAAGATATAACATTAAACCTTTTTTACTTTATTCTCTAGCCAGTGGGGAAATACAGAATTTTGAATAAGGGAAAGGTAGATTTCAAATGTTCAAATGAATGGTTTAGGAATTTTAGACAAGAAATAGTGTGAACCCTGAGTTCTTAGTAGTTAACTGGCGGTAGCAATGAAAAGGAAGTGATGAGCTTGGGTGGTAATTAGAAGGAACCCTTGAAAGGAACGTGCAATCAGTTGAGAGCAGTGACATTGGTAAAAATGTTTCTATCCTTGTGTCTTCCATGCCTGCATTCCAGTAGGTTCTTCCCTGGGCTTTTTATCAGTAGTAGTTCAAAATTTCCTCCATCACTGGTTTTAAACTTTCTGAAAATTTGTTTTCTTCTCCCCTTTCCTTCTGCATTTCGTTCCTTAGCTGTATAACCTGTATTTTTGCTGTGTTCTTTCTGTCTGTGCCCTCCTCTAGGTCCCCTTGACCTACCGTATAGTGCAGGTACTTCTTTCTGGCCTGGACACTTGGAAGAATGTCTAACTTGTTTATACCATCACATCGCTCAGAGTGTTCATAAGAGTTCTTCAAATTGGCTCACTATTATTTTCTGGGAATATCTCATTGTTCCCGAGTGTGAAATGTAAGCTCCTGCACAAAAGGTTATGGTTACATAAATATAACACTTTCGGTTTTTTACTTTTTCTTTCTCTTTGCCTATGCTCTCAGTTCCCCTCTCACAAACACAGGGCCTGTGTGCAAAGTTGTGCATACATGTATGCATGTACGTGTGCACCTGCATGCACGCACGCGCCCACACACACACACTAATGCATTTCTACCAATAGCCCCAACTATTAAAAAAATTATATTATGAAATCTTGCAACTATAGATAATCTACATAGACTAGTATAATAAAGTGGTGTAGTCCAACTACTCAGCTTCCATAATTAACCAAATCAAGGTCCTTTTTTGTTTCATCTCAACCATGCTATAAGGAAAGTACTGTGCTCCTTTTCACTTTCATGAGGCCAATGCTCATTATCCTTTCTCCTGTTTCCTCTTTTCTTTCCTTATTTCTCCCCACCTGCCCACCCTGTACCATTTATCAACCCTTCAAGAATGCGAACTACAGGGTTCATCTACCTCTGGCACAGCAGGGGACTTTGGATTCCTCCAACCGGTTTTGGTTAAAACACGACAAAACAAACACAGAAAGGGACTTTGGCAAATTATTGTAGGGGCCTACAACTAGAGAAGACAATCTGTCAGGAGGTGAGGCCATTTCAAAACCACCCACTGCACCTATCTTTGTGTCTTGACCTGTAACATCTTCCTGTCCCTTGTAATTACCTTATCCCACCTCCTGAATCACTGTTATCTTCTCCGGGAGGTACTGACTTCCTGTTTCTTCTGACAGGCTCTGGTGGCTTGCAGCTTTGGCTTAGGTGCAGCCTTCAGTCCTCTCCGTCCATGACTTACCCAGGTCATTTCAGTTCAGATCTGTCTGGATAGGGAGAAAACCAAACAGCATGTTCAAAACCCAGCTGAGGAGATGATACACTTTCATGTTATTCCCAAGTGTCCTATTAGTAGAAGAAATGATCTGCCATTTTCTGGTCTAGGGATACAAAGGCACTATGTAATTTCTCAGGGCTAGGAGAGCCTTTCTCTGAGCATGCTTGTCCAACGTTAAATTATTGAATGCCTAGATTGCAAAGAAAGTAATGGAACTGAGAAACCTGAGCTTTTATAGACTAGGACCCCAATTGTAGCAATTGTAACAGGGCTGGTTATGAGTTTTGCCATCTGGGCAAATAACAAGATGTCCTGCAGCTCTGCTTTTGAGACTTCCCATTCTTTAAGTCATTCTGTCTGGAGTAAGGGAGTAACAAGAAAACAGCTCTGTGTTGACCTTACGTTCTCCCACATCTGGTAAAGGTGTTTCTCAGGTCATCCTTGTCCCTTTGGATTTTGTAAAACACTCAAATCACTGATAAAATTTCCTTCCCACTGGATTAGTCTTTTCGAGCTGCAAACAGCCTTCTGATAACCAGAAATCGATCTCACGAAGCTCTTCTAAATAACAGGGTTGATAACTGAGTAAAGCTCTCCCCTCCTTACAGTGGAATTCCCCTTTTAGGAAAATCTATATCTAAAACACACTGAACATCAAGACACCTTCTGGACCAGAATGGAAACACAGAACACAAGCAGACGTTCTCCTTTGCTAATATACAGACGGTCATTCATGTTACTGGGAAAAAGGAAGGAAAACTGATTCCCCAATCCTGGTATGTCCTATCTATTGCAGCTTCCACTGGGAACCTATTAGTCGATTCTGAAGTAATATTCCCCGTATTCTTATCTTCAACAGTTGGACATTTGTTTAGATAAGCAGTGTAGCATTCCTTTGGTATCACTAATCACTATTCATTTTTAATAAAATATTATCAAATATTATCAAATAAATCATTTTTCCCCTCTCATGGCATGATTATCAGATATGAAGGTTAATAAGTAAAGGCATTTTTTTTTTCAGAAGTCCTCTTGAACTAGGTAGTAATGTAGCATTTTCAACATTATTTAACCTTTAAATTCTACAGGTTATAAACAACATAGATCATCTATGGATAATACATTGCATAAACATAACAAGCATTTTAGTTGTCAGAAAGTACTACAGCTAGAAACAAGCCTTCTGAATATTTTTGTGTCTAGTTACAAGTAATAAAAAGGAAAAAGCTAATTTACTAAATATCTATTCTGATACTGTCCTTAAATATGGTTGCTCTTTAATACAGATTATAAGATTTTCTTATACCCATTTTGTAGATAATTTGCAAAATACGATGCACATGCATTCAAAATTCTTAAACATCAAACAACACGACTTCTAGAATACCCTCTTCTTCTGATTTTTTTTTTTTTTTTTTTTTGGTGGCACTCAAGTGCCAGATACACCCACCTTACAGCTATAGATTAGTCAATACCATGAGTCACAAACTTGGTAAGTGGTTAGTTATTCAAGGAAATAAAAGAAGTTATTTTACCTATAAAGAAACTGGCACTAGTCGAAGGCAGGGAGATATGAGATACAAGATCTCTGTGCTTGATTTCCTAATTCTTTTCCACCAATTCTACTCTCCACTCTTTTTCTGACTGTGCTCTGTCCCAGAAAGCAATCTCTATGGGTAGAATCAACCCATCTCCCTCATCCTGTGTTGTCTGGGTGGTGTCAGCTGATAGACAACAGCCACCATCATAGATGACAGGAAGAGAGAGAAGCCAGGTTTTTTTCTTCTCCCCGTTAGTCTGCGTTTTGGTTGTAGTTGCCTTCCTCTGCCCAGAGCAAGACTACTGGTCAGCTTCCCAGCAGCATCTACTGCTACCAATTTTTGTGTTCTACAAATGCACATTTTCCTTGCTCCTTCAGACCTCGAATGGTAATGCTTCTCCGCCTCTTACTGACCCTGGGGTTCTAACTATCCAGTTAGCTAACATAAGCCAACTAACACCATGATAAATTAGCCATTTCATTAAATTCTATTAGATCTTTTCAATTCCCCTCCTGAGAGTACATTGATTTCTCTTGGGACTTTGGTACAGAAATTGTCACTAACAATAGCCCTAGGGGAAAAACAAAAAAAAACAAAAAACAAAAACAAAACCTCAGAGTTGAATTCTGGTATAGGATTACTCTAATGCCAGACGAGTGCACTGATCATCTCCTTACCAGGGGATATAAGGCAACATGATCTGTGGCATATGGTAGCATATGGTGGCATCATGAAGGCAGACAGAGGGCAAGGTGTTCTGAGAGCAAATGGATGAGATTCAGAACCACTAGAGTTCCAGTGATAAATGTAGCAAGTAAGGTGTGGTTGGTTGTTTCAGAAGGGCATGGAGAGAATACTCAGGGAATTGGACTAGCTGAAAAGACTCAGGTATATGCCTAACTCAGGGCATGAATGGAAACTCAGAGGGTCACCAAGACAGGCTTAGTGATGGCCTTAATCCTCCGTAGCTATACCAAAATGAAGGGTGAAAATTAGACCAAAGTCTAACTTTGCAATTATCACATGATTACAGCATTGATGAACGTGACCCTCCAGGGCCTCCTAAAGGATGAGAGGAGAGGGATGTTGCTGCCACATGGGATTGAGACACATGACAGACAGAATTGATACTAAGAGTTTTGAACCCCAAAATCTCCCTGAGGGGTCGTTGTCTTGACCAGGGATGTCTCTTCTCACCACATTCATGGCTCCCAAGCCCACAGAGAAGGTCAGGTCCCAGTGGAGCCCAGAGATGGTGCTTTTGGGGAGAAAAGGCTTTATATACTAGACAAGTTGCAGAACATCTTCCATTTGAATTAACAGGAAACTGGAGAATGTGTTGGAGTGTATTTGATAGGCCAACAAAGATAAAAAAAAAAAAAAAAAAAGATGTAGATACACCCACCTAGAAGCAAGGATTTAATACATTAGCTCGAGCAACTGGGAGTGGCATTGATAGATTACTAACTTAGTTAATTAAGTCATCTCAGTCAATGGGATTTAATTTCCAGAGCTGCCAGGTGCACTCTGTATCACAGGCCAGCCCACGGGCCAGGTTGGGCTAGCCAGCCTGTTTTCATATATAAAATGGTATTGGAACACAGTCACACCCATATTATGTATTACCGATGGAATTTTTTACACAAAAATGGCAAGGATATATGGTTACAATAGGGACCTTAGAACCCCCAAAATTCAAACCATTTCCTATTCGGTGCTTTACAGAAAGTTTTCCCATCCCTGTGCTAAAAGAATCAAATGCTCTAGCAGAAAGACATGTTAGAGTGGACTAATTTGGTGCAGCTTCTCAACCACACCTCTCATTCCCTCACCATATCTCTGTCAGGGCTGGACAGCACGTCCTACCCCAGAACGTGAAGAAGTGAGGTAGTGTCTCTCCTCCAAGGGCCACAGGTGGCACTGGGTGAGGTTGCGGTCCAAACAGATTCAGGGGTTGGACAAAGTTTTATGGTTCAGTGGCTCACCTAATTTTGAAGTCCTCTGAGTAAAAAATGTAATATTATAAGTACAAAAAGGTGCGATAATGATTAGTTAGAATGATAAAAACAACCACAACAAATGAAATGTTTTAAAAGCTGTGGAATAAAACTAACATCACAAAATCTAAGAAAATAACTTGAAAAACAATTTTATTAACAATTTTTAATGTTTCCTTTCCCCTACCCCCATTATGAGAAGTTGTTTTACTTCGGTTTAGTTTTGCTACATGAAAACTGTTCTTATAACAGTAATTGCAGAGTGTTCAAGACCAGAGGGTGACACCTCACTACCAGATAATGTTTTCCTGATTACCATGATAAGCCTCAGGTATCTGTGATTGTGACTAATTCATCACAAATCCTTAAGTGTGACATAGATGGGTAGCTCTTTAGGTCCTATTTGACATATATTTGAATAATTCAGTCTGTTAGATTGAAATTGACTTGAGTTGCATTTGTGGGGATTGACTGTGTCTTGCTCACTTTCCTAACCAAGTCAATTCACAAACCTGATGTTCCTCAATTGATAGAAAATGAGGTTACTTGAGGAAGAACGCATGTTGTTTCGGCCCAAGTCTGTCTCGGAGGGGTCCAATCAAACCACAAGCCCATCCTGTGGTTTTTGTTTCAATTCTAGAATATATAGTGAGACCAGATATACTTAGGAACATGTAGAATCTCCACATTCATCACCAGACCTGTAACTATTACATTAGTATAGATTGAGTAGAAGCCCTGAAACGGTCTCCTTTAATACTTCATCTCTCACAGTAGCAATCAAGAAGCTTATCACATTCTTGAGGACACAAAACAATATGGTGGCAACATTAAAGCCTTGAAAAGTTCAGAGTGTTTCCTAATGTGTCTCTATAGGATACACCTGATTATCTGGTTAAAAAAAAACAAAAAAACAAAAAAACAGGTGGGCCTTACAGAGCGACTGGGGATTATTAAAAATATACCTGGGAGGAGATATCAGTTCTGGCCATGATTACAAGTATATTATGTCTACTGGATCAAATAAAGACAGTCTCTGGCATCTGGCGTGCAACTTTTGATGTAGTACCATGCTTTCTTTTCAACTCCCTTCAGCAAAGATACTCAGATCATTTTGCCTCATGAACTGTGGATAGTGGTCTCACTACCCTTCCTTACTTCAGGATTCTCTTACTTTCTGCAGAAATGTAGATTTCAAGTATTGCAATCTTAGTAGGACATTGAACACCACCCTGTCCATTCATTGATGACATTGTGTTAATTGGCTCTGGTAAGTGGGAGGAAGCAAATCTCAGTGAGAATATATCACAGAGGAAAGACATAAACCCCATTTAAGTCCAGGGCCTGACAAATGGGAGAGCTTCCGACAAGCCCAATGATCTGGGGATTTTAAGAACATTCTGAAAGACAATTTTCTGTACCTTGCACTGTCTACCGTAAAGACAGAGGTACCCTTCTGTAGGTCACTCTGACCCATTGACCAAAACCTGTTAGGCTGACACATTTAAATGGGGTCTGGGTCAATTAAAATTCTCTGGCAGTTCCAGAATAGTAGAAGGGGCCCTACCTCTTGGGTTTGATGGCCAACAAGTGTCAACGGCAGATACAGGAGCTCTAGAGAACCTCTGAAAATCCCTAGCAGGAAAATCAGAGCACTGGATCTTTTTTGTTGATGAATATTCTCCACTTTAAAAGCAGATCCTAAGACTGAGCATCTAACCCTGTGAAACATATAACCAAATGACTATGCAAGTAAATTGCCTGCGATGAACTGGTGTTATGTGATCCATCAAACCACAAAATTGGCTGTGCACCCAGCGTTTTATTGTTCGATGGAAACAACGTTTATAAAACTGGCTTACACACATCTGGAAGACCTAAGTAAACTCCATTTGTGATTAGGATGTGTCCACTGAGGAAAATTCTCATTTCTATGTACCCTAAATACAATAGAGTGGCTGCATCTGATTTTCAATTACCTGTACAACTTTGAGTAGGCAACTGAGAGTAAAAGTGACCATTAGTAATTACTATCTTTTGAATAACCTATTTGTGAGGATAATATTATCCTGGTGGACTGGTTTTACGTGGTCAAGAAATGGTTTCCTCTTACTAACCTAAGTGACGTTATCCCATCCCTCTTTACTCTTAGCAACTGAATTCCAACAATATCATTCCAATGAGTGATACATTTTTTTAAAGATTTTTAAAGAAAATTACTCACTTGAGAGGGAGAGAGCACATATATGCACAAGCAGGGGCGGGGGCAGAAGGAGGGTGGAAAGCAGACTCCCCACTTAGCTTGGAGCCCAAAGCTGGGCTCCATCGTTGGGCTCCATCGCAGGACCCCGAGATAATGATCTGAGCCCAAGGCAGACACTTCACCGACGGAGCCACCCAGGTGCCCCAGTGCATTCTTTTTACAATTTTTTAAATGTTATATATTGTTTTTGATTTCTATTTTTGTCTTTTTATACAACTTTTTATAATGTCTGATGTACTAAATGTTTTCCTTTTATCATTAAGTCTTTTAATTACCAAAGAGCCTTTAGGTTTGTTGTTAAAAAAACTAAATTGTTATGTGGCAGATTTCATTGCATCATTCTTAGATGCTCACATGTGTGGGGTAGCTTGTCCTAATGTTTTGTCTCTTTTTATAGACATGAACTGTCCTATACAGAACTCCCTTTAAATAGCCCAAATATTCTGATGTTTCTTAAAACAAAGTTCCCCCCCAGATTTGTCACCAACTATAATTTTGACAGTCTTCCTGAGGTCAGATGACTCTTGACATTCTTAACAGATCAATACTGATTAATCTCTTTCCCATACCCAGAGTCATCCTGAGTTATGTGCCCGCTGGGTCTTGGAATTGCAGGGAAGAGTGTGATTCAGGATTGAGACTTGGGTTCTCAGTCATGTGGCACCCACGGGGGATGAAGAGTTGCTCTCAATGAGGCTAGTTTGGCTTTGTTTATTTGTTTGTTTGTTTTTTGTTTTGTTTTGTTTTACCTTTAGGACTTGCCAGGAGTTAGCATACTTCCAAAGAAATGTCAAAAAGATAGGACAGCTAATAAATTGTTAAGGATTAAGTACTAAGTTGTTTGAACCTGTCTTCTTCTTCTTTTTTTTTTTTTTTCTTCTTTTCTATCTTTTGATAACCTGAACAGTTAGGTGGGTTTGTTTGTTTTGGTTTGGTTTGGTTTGGTTTGAATGTTTCTGTATCTGGAATTTTTCTGTATCTGAAATCTGCTGTGTGCTCCTGCCTTCTGGTCTACACTTCAGTGGCAGCGTTAATAACAGGGCACTGAGATAGAGCCCTACACGTTCATAGGCAGCCTCTTAATCCCCCTTTATAAGTATCCATAAGCATGCCAGACACATTGACAAGAAGGCAGTATGGAGAAATGTGAAAAGAAAAAGCAGGGTTCCTTTTAGAAGTTTTGTCTAATTTCTATACCGCAAAGTTTGTTTGTCCCTGATATTTCCTGTTTACCATTATCATGTACATTCACCAGGCCCACCTCTAACAGACTCCGACACGTGTCAGGAAGTGACTCGTGGCCCGGCAGGCTCCTCTGTAAGCCCAACTGTAGACATCTGTTATGAATAAACCTCTATCCTATGTCCTTCTTGAGGTGATTAACCTGTTCTTGTGATTTCCTTCAGGTATCTATTATCACAACGAACTCGAGATGTTTCTGAAAATACTCTCTTACCTTCTCTGCTCTGACATTCAGAACTGTTTTTCATTCATTACAGTGAATTACACCCATCTCTGAAATCAACTCAGTAATTCTGAATAATGTGTGGAGAATCGAGATATTTCGATCCCACTTATACATGGAGAGGGTGACATAGAAACTCTTCTCACACTGTTTCTATTTTCGAAATATGAACATTGCTCTTATATGCACAAAGATAAGAACCAGAGTCTGAAAAAAAAGTCAGGCAAACCCTGCATGAGGGAAGTAGATGATGTTTATTGAAGGCAGAGTTTTCCTGTGTCTCAATTTAGCTAATTATACTTCCCCCCCAAAAAAAAACAAATTAAGCTGTTACTAGTCATATATATAAGAAAAGATCATCTTTTCTGTATTGGTCTTCCCCCTCGCACTTGCCTGTTTGCTTGAAGAATCAAGGGGGTTAACGTGGGGAGCATCCGTGTCCCGGGTAGCTACCCTCTGGCACGTGCTTTCTGCTTGACTTCACACCTCTTCACCTGGACAACATAGGAATTGGCAAATGACTTACAGGGCACAGTGCTCAGTCAAACCTCAGCGAGGTCCCCTCATCTCTGGGTCTTGACTCCTTGAGTCCTAGCAACCTGGGTAGGTCTCTAATGGCTCCTGCTAGCTCTTGTATAAACTATTTCTTCAGTATGTTCTAGTTCTTCTCAGTGGGAGTTTGGGTGAGCTACAACTTAACCAGTTGCTTTATGGGAAGGAGAATTGCTATTTGGGGCCACACCAACTCTGTCAGGTACTATTATTATAATATAAGACAATTAATATAAGACAACTGGGGTTTCTCTCTTTAAATGATTTACTTACCCTGTTTTAAGTGATTTGATGGAGTAACTGGGTTTTGATCTTATTGAGTTCTGAGTCCAATGCACACATACGTTTATGTTATGTCTCAGGTACTATACCGGGTGCTTGATGACTATGACAAAGAAACTAACATCTTTTCCATGATACACAAGACTTCTTCAAATTTAAAAAAAAAAAAAAGGTTATAAAAAAAAGATCATTGTTATGACATCTATGTCAAATTTATTACTTAGAGCTATTGAGAATTAAAATAATGGGAATTTACTGCCAGTAGGTTATATTAGTGTGCCCATTAGTCTGTTTGGGTTGCTATATCAAAAATGCCATAGAAACAATAGAAATCTGTTTCCCACAGTTCTGGAGGCCGAAAGTCCAAGATCAAGGCACAGTCATGTGAAGTAAGCATAATTCTTAGTATTTGGTAATAACTTACAGGACACGTTGTGAAACGGCTTCTTATTTGATATGTACGGCAACCGTTCAAGTATCGACTGTGTCTCCATTATGAAGGTAAGGAAACTGAGGCTCAGATAGATGTGTGAGTCTCTGACAGACATTCAGGAATTAAGTAACAAAATCAGAATTCAAATACAGGTTCTATTTACTAGAGATAACTTTGTTCCTTCTTAGTTATTCATCACTCCATTCATGGTTAGGAGTAAGGCTTTAAAAGGTTAAATTGTAGCTCCAAATGCACTCAGTAGATGACAGCTAGACTTCTAATATAGGTCTTTGAACTCTTTTCAATAAAACTGTGTTAATGTGTTGGGGGTATAGGGATGTGTGTGTGTGTGTGTGTGTGTTTGTGTGTTTGTGCACACCACTAACAACCCATCTACCCTGTAATATCTCCCAGGGACACTGGCATTAAAGTTAATTGTAGTATATCTGTAGGTATTGGAGGTTTCTAAATAAAATATCTCTCAAGGTCACATGGTATTTGTAGTCTCTTGGTGAGACAGACATTACTGCAGCCCATCAATATTTCTGGTTCTTCTTTCCTTCTGAGCTTTTGGAAGGATTAGACTTTCCGCCCTCTTGAAGTTAATATAATGGAGTGATATAAGAACACATTGCTTCAAGGTGGGAACTTTTCAGAGTGGACACGTTAGTTTTCACGCACTTTTCCCTTGCTCTGGCAAACCTTGGGAACTTGCACTGAGACTCATAAGATGGTGACCTCTGTTAGCAGAGATCTGTCGCAGTTCACTCAGCCAAACTGCATGAAAATTGAGCAACGGATAAACCGTTTTGTTCAGAGCCAGTGGAATTCTGAAATGCTCCTGACTGCTGGGTAACACTTCGCCAATACTAATTACTCTTAGTTAACTGCATCTGTAATTTGATTGGATACTCCAGAAAGACATGTGTTTTTTCATTCTACACTTATTGATTATCTAATACATGCCTAGGCAATATACTAAGATCTGTATATATCATGGCGAGTAAGACACAAATATGACATATGTCCTCATGAAATATCTTGGATGGAGGACCCACCTGATCATTTTACTTTAAGATCATAAAGGAGCATGAACTGCAAATTTGCTAAAATATATAAAATGAAAAAATGGCATTTTCCTTTTTAAACAAAACAGAAGGAATTTTAGTATTTGAGTTATTATGGTGTTTATGACAGTATTAACTATGATTTGTGAGAAGGGACAGGTGAAATGCAGTTAGTAGGCTTACCAAATGATTAGAGGAGGGCAGTTTATGGATGTATAAAGTTAATAGACCAAAGTATCATTATGCTAAGAGCCAAGACACAGAGAAGACAGTAGTTAGAACTGTCTACATCGTGCATTGCTATTCTTAAACTTTCTAGTACTCTTTTAGACATTATTTTAACTCTTCGCAGTTTAACTCTTTAGACATTATTTTGCTCGGTTCCCTTGTGTCTTAGTTCACCCTATGTTGTCAATTTTTACAGTTAGATCTATGGTAAGTGTTTGGAAACTTTAGATCTCATTTAGATGAGACAGATACCAAGCAAGTTATCTTGTGATTCATGGTGAAAGAGTTGACACTTATTCTCTCTTTGCTATTTCAAGACAGCATCCCCCTTTGGTATACTAGAGCTCCCACATCCACCTGCATGCATATACCTTTTAGATGATGTACAAGGTGAGTCAACCGAGGTGGACAAGGCTGATCTTTCCACTTATCTGTCCCCCACTGATGAAATCAGACAATCAAAGGGTTTAATAGTTTGGAAATGACCTCAGAATTTCCTGATCAAGCACAAATATCAGTATGTTTAAGATAAAAAAGATTCCACCAAATTTTTCATAATTTCATTATTATTTCTATAATTTATCCTTATTGTATTATACATGTTCTGGAGTAAAAGTCATCAATAGAAGTTGGAGCTATGGAAGAATATCTTTATTTTACATTAATATCAACAGAAATAATTTCCATCATATTTTTGTGTACATTTATGTTTCTTTGAAATGTAGTGACTTAATGTTAGACACCTCCAAATTTCGCCTCCACAATTACAATACTTAATAAATAAAAACTGGAAAAACGCAAATGCTTATCAACATTGAAATAGATGATTTGTGGCATGTTCATACAAAAGAATACTCCCAGTTATGGAAATTATTTAGGTGCCAATACCTACAACAACATGGATGATTTTCAAAAATCAATGTTGAGTAAAATATGTCAGACGTAAAAAAAAAAAAAACATAGTATTCAAAGTATATAAGGTTCAAAAGTAGAAAACCAAATTATATGCCATATTTTAAGATTATTATTAATATCAGTAGAAATACCATTAGAGGGTATAGTTCTAGGTTTCAGAACATACAATTTTCTGTTAACCATATGGATCATTTCTGATAATTTCCTACTTATTGACTAGGTTGATCTCTATATGGTCAGTTAGTTCACTCTGATTGTTCATCGCACTGTACTTGTATGACTTGTACAGGTTAGTGGATGCTGTTATAGGACGGTGATGGATTAAAGAAACTGATACTTCTTGATACTTAGGTCCTTTCCTAAACCATGTGATATCTTATAATCCTCTTAAGACTTTTAAATCCTTCTAAGTTACATGATTTTTAAAATAATTTATCTGTTTAAATTTTATTACATTTACCATTTCATTGTTTTTATTCTTTCCTCCATCTCTAGCTCCCCATCTGGGGTTCTTTCCTGCCTGCCTGGAAAACACCCATGGCATTTCCTTTGCTATGGGTCCGCTAGGGATGAATTCTCTCTCTTCACTGTTTGTGAAATGGATATTTTAATCATGGTAAGGTTGAGGTAGGAAGTTTTAGATATAGAATTATTGGTTTATTTTAGGACATGGAATATATAATTTCTTTTTTTTTTGTCTTCCATGTTTTTATTGTTGCATAGTTGGCTGTCAGATTTCATATTTCCTGCAGCTTTTTTTTTCTGTTTTTGTTTTACCATATGATTAGATGTGGCTTTTATTCCCTCTCTCTCTCTCTTTTTAAAAATCATTTCCTTAGGATTTCTATGGCTTCTTGAATCTGTATTGATGTCTTTTGTAACATTTGGAAAATTTTGTGGTTATCTCATCAAACATTGCTTTGCCTCCAACCTCCCTTTCCTCTCTCTTCCTAGCACCCTAACACCCATATGGTAGGACTCCTTACTGATGACCATCCTCTATGTCGCATATCCCTGTTTATGTCTTCTCCATCTTTCACCTCGGTACTTCATTTTGAATAGTTTCTTCTTATTTATCTCCCAATGAACTATGTCTTCTTCAGTTGTGCCGATTCCACTGCAAAATGAGCCCATTGATTCCTTAATTTGAGTTAGTCACGGAATTTTATTTTCTGGAATTTTTAGAAATATTTTCTCACACTTTGTTAAACTTCTGAATTGTGTATTTTTCTTCTTGAATTAACAAGAGAGGGTGTTTTAAAGCTTGAGTCTGAAAGGACAACCTGTATCTGGGGCCACTGTAGGTCTGTTTCCACTTTCTTATGCCCCTGCTCATGGTCAAGTGTGTGGATTTCTTACAGATGATGATACTGTGGTGCTGGCTGCTGTGACTAGTTTATATCTATGACTGCATAGAGTACTGCATGCTTTCCTATAGTATGTTTAGCATGTTTTTCATGCTACATGAATTGTGTTTCCTGAGGCAACAGCTATAGTTAATAGTAAGCAACAACTATAGTTAAATATTTATCCTTTTTTTTTAAAAGATTTTATTTCTATATTTGACAGACAGAGATCACAAGTAGGCAGAGAGGCAGGCAGAGAGAGAGGGGGAAGCAGGCTCCCTGCTGAGCAGAGAAACCGATGCGGGGCTCGATCCCAGGACCCTGAGATCATGACCTGAGCTGAAGGCAGAGGCTTTAATCCACTAAGCCACCCAGGCGCCCCAATATTTATCCATTTTATAGATAATAAAGCTGTAGTGCGGGGAGTTTAAGCAAAGTGCTCTGTATAGAGCCGATAAATGGGGAAGTTCCATGAATTTGATCCCAGGAAACATTCTTAACCTCTGCTACCATATATTTATGAGAAGCAAAACAAAACAAAACAAAAAAATGAACAAAAAAAAACCCTTTCCTATCATTTAGTTATTTTACATACAACTTCCTAATAATCAAAATAATTGATAAGTAAAAATTAGATCAGAAAACCTTTTATTTGCTTCACCTGAAACAATTTTACTTTACTTAGCAAGCACCTTGCATCATCTTATTAAATTCTCATAACAGTGCTATGGTTAGATATTTTGATACCCAATTTAATAAACGAAGAGACAAACAGAGAAAAACTAGGAAACTTGTTCAATTGCCCACAGCTAGAAACAGGCAGAATAAAATTTCAGAATCAGATTGGTCCGATTCTAAAACGTATGTTCTTTAATTCTGTACCATGGTTTCTCTCATATGCGTTTTAAAATAAACAACTGATATTTTACATTAGATTTTTATACCATTTTTTTCATATCTCACTTTTCCACTGAAAATAGTAATCCATTTTAGGCACCGACCACACTTCTGCACCCAACAACGTCCATAGATGCCTATTTGCCATAAAGTTTGGGCGCTGATGGAAGTCTGAGTGTTCACTGACACGGTGAGCTACCTCACTGGCTCTTTACAACCGAAAAGCTTAGTCTTAGGGTGGCATAATTTTCAAGCTCCACTCAAGCCTGCAGAGCAAGTAGCCCTAACTCATCTTTTCAAAATGTGCTTAGAGAATGTCTTTGAAAAACAGCCTGTTGTATGTTTCATAGGGGCCCTGAGAAAAATAGTATATTCCAATAAATTTCACATGACTCTAAGTATGGTAGATAAGAGATTTAAAATAGCGTTTTTAAAGGACTATTTTTTCATTGACTTTATCTTTCTTAAATGCTCAGAGGCATGAATATATGAAAATATTTGAATAGTAAGAGACATTTTATGCTCTGAAATCAAATTAAATATCCTGAAATGTCAGCTCAGGTTTGACCATATATATATATTTCTGTTACAGGTTTTGCTTTATATTTCACCTCAAAAAGACTTGCAAAGATCCAAAGTTGAGGAATTGACCTATGTTGATTTGCTTTCTTCTTGCTTCAGGGTCTTTGGACATGAAGCCATCTCTGTTAGGAAGCTCTCCCCCAACTGGTATGTATTTTCCCAACCTCGTCTTTGGCCATGCTTCATTTGCAGTTACTTGGCCCTATTGTCACCTTCTTTGAGAACCCTTTTTGACTTTTTCCTACTCCTCACCCACCTGACCTTCATCCTGGTAAGTAACTCTCCAGTGTGAGTGCCCAACACATCCTCCATCATGCTTCATTTAACTACAAATTTCTGTAGTGAGTTACTTATTTCTGTCCTCAACATCACGGTGATTTGCTTGAAACCAGAGTCTGTCTCATTTTTTTTTTTAATAGCTTTATGGAGATATAATTCATTTACCATTCTTGAATCTATTTTTTTTTGTATATTCATATGACTATGCAACCGACACAGTCTAGGTTTTGGACATTTTGTTCCCCATAAATAAACTCCATATCCATTTGCATTCCATCTTCATCCACATCCCACACTTTTCAATCCCAAGCAACCAATATATTGGCGTTATCTGTAATTAGCAGAATGGTAGATACATAGTAAATTCTAAATAAATGTTTACTTTAAAATACAAGTAGTGATATGTATTGGTTTCCTAGAGCTGCGTTAACGAAGTATCACAAACTGGATGACTTAAAACAATAGGAATTTATTGTCTCGTAGTTCTGGAGGCATGAAGTCCAACATCAAGTTGTTGGCAGGGCCATACTCCCCTGAAACTTGTAGGGGAACATTTCCCTCCCTCCCCCAAGCTTCTGTTGGCTGCTGATGATCTTTGGTATTTCTTAGCTTGCAGTTGGATAACTGATCTCTGCCTCTGTAATCACATGGCTACCTTCTTTAAGAGCAACACTTAATATTTGTTTAGGACACAGCCTGCTCCTGTATGACCTCATGTTAATTAATTACATCTGCGAAGACCTAATTTTCCAAGTAAGGCCACACTCAGAGGTACTGGGAGTTAGAACCTCATATATCCTTTTTGGGGGGAGAGGGGACATAAATGAACCCATAACAAAATAGATGAATGATCAATGAAATTATTCATTATTACTTGCAAAGTCTTTTATCTTAAAAATGATGATAATAGTACAGTATTTTTACTTCTCCAGATAGAGACCATTTCACAGCATGCATGTTTTTATAGTTATACTATGAACCACTCTGATAATTTACTCACTGTAAGTTACTCTTAATTTACTTGCTATGAGTAAATTATTTCTAGTGCAGCTTGCTATGTTAGATGGAAATTAACTGATTGCATCTTAATCCATTATTTTTTAATGTTTCTACTTCCAAACTATGGTCTGCAACTTCTCTTTATTATATCTCCAATGGAATTATAAATGGAAAACTCTACCTATATACCTCATATGTCACTTGCTCATGTAAATAATGCTGCCTGCTCGAATAGTTCAAAGTAGAGCTACATTACAAAAAATAAGAGTGGTAAAATTTGGTGACATATTTTGTATCTTTTTCCTTTTCCACATGAAACATTCTAGTGAAATCCTGAGATTAACTTTAGTCCAAGAATTATTTTGGTACCCAAAGAATAATTCTCAGCCTATTAATTCTCATCCTTAAAATAGAATCATTGAACAACAAAAAACAAAATAGCAATCTTCTTGAGAATTGGAGCCAACAATTGATGTGAAAACTCTACAATATCACCTAGCAGTTATCAATAGCCAAGCCCAGTATGAAAAGTTGTTAGGAGATAGATGAAGAAGCGAGCATAATATAAATTTAAGGATATGAATTTGGGACAAGGGTTTTGTTTGCCAGACAAAAGAGGAACTCAAAACTCTTGGAAGTTTGTGTAGAAGGAGAATAAATGATCAAGGAACGAAGAGAGAAGATTCTTCGGGTCTGTATTTATTATGTGTCTATATAAATGTAATTACTTATAGGCAATTTACAGGCAAGGCTTTAGGATCCCATCTCCAAAGGAACTAGCTTGAGAAAATGTTCAAATACATGTCTCATGTGCCATTAATCTTGTGATACTTTATCTGATCTACAAAAGAAACTCTTATCTGAATCAAAGGAGAAATTCAAAATAAATCACAAGTAGATCTACTGTTATATTTTGTAATTTTCATTTTATAATTAGTTTTTGATTTATAAGATGTTACTTTCTCCTGGTTTCAAGAAACCTGATAGCTTAATGTTTCTGATTACTCCAGTTCCTTCAAATATTTCTTTCACATATTAACGTGTTTTTGCCTTAACTTTAACAGAAATAGGGAAGAGAAAATATCCTCTATTACAACACAGTTGGTACAAATTCTTTTAAGATGTATTTTGGGGGGCGCCTGGGTGGCTCAGTGGGTTAAGCCGCTGCCTTCGGCTCAGGTCATGATCTCGGGGTCCTGGGATCGAGTCCTGCATCGGGCTCTCTGCTCAGCGGGGAGCCTGCTTCCTCCTCTTTCTCTCTCTACCTGCCTCTCTGCCTACTTGTAATCTCTCTCTGTCAAATAAATAAATAAAATCTTAAAAAAAAAAAAAAGATGTATTTTGGTTAGAAGCATTAAATTCTGGTCCCCAATTTGACTGTCTTGTTCTGGTATCTAGCTAAACCTTCTTTGGTCTGCAATTCATTTTTTTTTTAAATTTAATTAAATTTAATGTAATTTAATTTAATTTATTTTTCCTTTAATTTTTTTTTTTTTTTTTAATAGGCTCCTTGACCAGCATGGAACCCAACTTGGGGCTTGAACTCACAACTCTGAGATCAAGACCTGAGTCAAAATCGAGAGTTGGATGCTCCACTGACTGAACCACCCACGTGTACTTTCTGTCCGTGATTCTAACAATTTTTTCTGAGCATTTGTATATCAAATTTATAAAGAAATAATGAGAAGTCTACATTTGTAGTTTTTCTTCATCATTTTTTCTAGAGCTGAATTGAAATGGATTTAAAAAAATCATTTTGCTAATTTTGTTTTAAAACTCTTCAATGCTTGTATTTTCTTTATGGCAGGGGAATGGTTCTGGATCATTTGAGAGTTGAATTTGTGAATAATGCATAGTTATCTTCCTTAAGAAGTCTTACAATCTAGCAATTCAGTAAAACAGAGACATGAACAAAAGAACCGAAGGGCTAAAAATTCGGTATGCCCAGAACATTGGTGAGACCTGTGCTGTTTTTATAAATTCAGATTACTTACAAACTTGATACGTAGATTCTTTCTCTCCAAAAGTTTTATTTTTCCTAATTTGACCCGGATATTTAATGGAAAAATTATAGCAAAGAATAGCTATCTGAGTGTTCCTGTAAGTGGGTTAATGAACTTAATGCAGGCACAAAGTTAAGAACACTTAGGTATCCATTGAAAAAAAAATTCTTCCTGGATTTAAGTTCTTTTTAAAGGTTCTATTTCCTTATTTTTAAGATAGCAGATAAAGATTTATAAGAATTTTTTATTTATGTGACTCCTTTAATTTTTAGGCCTAGTATTCTAAGGCAACTTGAGAAAAATTATAGCTCACCTACTATTTGTTTTAAGGACAAACATAACAGTTTTTTTCACTCTTATCAAATTTCAGACTTTTTTAGGAGCACAAAAGGACACAACAAAAAGATAACATTTCTTAGAAAGAGAATCTTGCTTAGAAATATGAGTGTATAAAGTTTTTGTATGTGTATTTTTCTTATTTTTATTTTCTTCCTTTCTTTTTCTTTTCTTTTCTTTTTTTTTTTTTTTTTTTTTAACTATAAGAAACTCCTGTAAGTGATGCAGTAGAGATTTGAAATAATGAGAAACAAAAGATAAGAAAGGCCAAATGGTTTAAAGTTATTTTATCTCTGGAAGTATCCCAATGACAGCCCAACCCAACATTAAAACAATCTACATTGTGCAGCAGAACAGTTAAAATCAGTGTAGCCATCTGGAAACATTCCAAGCATTATGGATTGATGGCCAGAGACAATCCCCTTTTAACAACTGAGCACATTCACACAAAACCGCATGTCAAAGTCTATGGAAAAGAAAATGCTCATATAAAAAAAGCAGCAGGGTGAAGAAGAGGATTCTTTACACGTAGGAAATAGTCACGAAAATAACTTGGAAGAGTAATGGTGATGAAAATGAGAAATTTCAACTCACCAAAGTTCGGTCCATATGAGAATTGCACGTAGCATTACTTAGACCCGTGCTTGACTACATTTTTTTTTTTAAACTTTTGCACTACAGAAAAAAGAAAAAGAAATTATCATATGACATATCACTATGCATGAAAAACTCAACAATTTTAGAATCTAAAGTAAAAATAAGGAAAAAAACAAAACAAAACCTTGATAGTCTCTTACGCTATCACATCACTGACCCAAACTGTGAACAAAAAGTACCACCAAACTCCTTTTTGGAATTGTGATTAATCAATAAGAACTCTATGCTAATTAATTTTTAATTTTGTGTTTTTGAAAATGAAATTCAAGTGAATGCTGCTAAATCATGTTTCAAGGTAGAATACTTAAATATTGATCGATGTTTCCTTTACGTGATTAGTAGGAAGATAATTTTTAAAGTGGAAAATGTAAGATAGTTGTTGATGAACAGCATCTAAAATGTTCAAGCGAATCTGCATAACACATTCACCACCAAGTTTGGTTTTGCTTCTAGCATCAATGCTTAAAACTATTTTTAAAGGCAATTAAAATTGTATAAGTGGCATAAATCCAGAGAAGAACAGCTGTCCCTATTGATACACCAATTGTTCAGAAGATACTCCCATGGTTATTTTCAATTCACTACCTTTAAGAAATTTGGGAACAAATAAATCTAGAATATTTAAAATAAGTAAAGCTTTACACAAAGAAGTATTTTGCAATATTTTAAATATCGTCAATTAACTATTGATCCTGTATTCGATATGGTTTAAGGAGTATAGGGGTTTCTTGGATGTTATTATGATTTATTTTGTAATTACCATTAATTTGCATGATCAAGTACCCATTTGTGAATAAAATTACTTGATGCTCTATGAGAAAGCATCAATGGATGCAGCTCATGTTTTGCAGAGACCATGGCTGCTATTAATTGTTGTCACTGCTATCTTTAGTATGAAAGAACTGGGGACAACAGCCTCTCAGGATGAGTGAATCGGATTTTTCCATTGTCTATGACCCTTCCTTATTATGACCTAACAGTTACTGTTGTGCTATTTCAGTACCATGACATAATTAATTATATGATGAATTGTGTTAAAAGGCAGGCTTGAATTGCACAAATGTGGAATCTGTCCCCCAAATAATATTAGACCTTAACTCAGAATCACAGTAAAATTTCATTTTATGTTTAAAAAGTTTATTACACTTCTTGAGCATACAAATGTCCCTTTTGCTTCTATCACAGGCATATCTCAATAATTCTGATTGGAATATTCCCAGTATAGGAGCCTCAGGGTTTATTTGCAAAAAAGTGAAATTAGAAGCTCTACAGATTTGTGTCTGATTCTTCACTGAAGAACTTATTTGAAGTATAATGCACTTTTAATGACCCAGGGAAACCATCTGATTTGCAAACCTGGAAGTTTTCTATTGCTGAGTTTAAAAGGGAAAATCCGTGTGAGAAGCTACCATTGTGTCTGGATCAATATAAGTAAAATACCTGGAAAAAAATAAACCTCATCAACAGGATTTTTTTTTTTTTTCTTAGCACTTCCTTAATTTCTAGCCCCACATAATGCTTCAGGCTCATCTTATTTGTTCTTCTGACCCAGTCCTAGAATCAGTCATTTCTCCAAGGAGCCCTGGAACTTGTTAGTGGAAAACGGCATTAAAACCCAAGCTGTAATGGGTTGTTTTCTACCAGGATATTATCTCTTCTGGGCACTCTTGGTTCACAGACTAACCCATGCATATACACATGTCTATAAATATTTCTATATTTAACAAAACACAACTTAAGACTGACTTTTCCAATGATCCATATGGATAATTCTAGACTCCCAGAACCCCTCGACCTCTGGCTTATCTGCATGTTCCCACTCCAATAATGAGGAACCTGGCCCTTGTCATCCACCATTTATTCATTTATTTACTTCATTGTTCAATTTCACTGTTCATGTATAACAGTACCAGAATTGTTAACTCATATCCTAATGGGATAAACTTCATCAACCGGACCCCAAGGCTTTTGTGCAATTGCTTCAACTTTTCATCTGATAGCCTCTACTCTTATGAAAATTTACACTAATCAGCAGTCCCTTCCTCCGACTTCTTCCAAGGGATGTGTCATGTATTTTTAACACAACTGGATCCTTTTGTGACAGTCTGCATTCTTTCCTAAGACCCCAGGGCATAAAGTATTTTTTTTTTCCGAAATAAATTTGCATGCATTGAAATTCACTATTTGCGTTGTAAAGTTCTGGAGCTTTGACAAATGCATAATGCCACATATCCGTTATTACAGTTTTATATGAAAAGTTTTAATACCCTAAAAATCCTCTGTACTTTAGTTATTCATCCCCTTGCCCAACCCTGAAGGCATGGCCACCATGGATCATTTTACTGCCTCTATAATGTTACATTTTCCAAAATGTCTTATAGTTGGAATCACCCATGCGGCTTTTTCATATTGGCTTTTTTAACTTAACAATACCCACTTCTCTCCTCCATGTCTTTTTGCTGCATGGTAATTCATTTTTTTTTTTTTTATTGCTAATACTCCATTGTATAAATGGACTGCAGTTTGCCTAACTGTTCATCTACCAAAGACTACCTTGGTTGTTTGCTTGGGGTGATAAAAATAAATCTGCTGTAAATACATGCAGTTTTTTGCAGACATACATTTTGAAGTTAATTGACGAACTACTTTGGAGCACAAGGTTGCATTGTATGAAACTACCAAACTGTCTTCCAAAGTGGCTCTACTATTTATATTCCCTTCTGCAATGAATGATCTACAAGATCATGAGCTTTATGTATTGTCATTTTGGGGCGGGTTTGAGCTTTTTAAATAGGTATATGTTGGTATCTTATCATGGTTTTAATGTGCAATTCCTTGAAGACAAAGCAGGTTGAACAGCTTTCACGTTTCCATTGAATAATCTGCATCTTCTCTCATGAGGCATCTGTTTCAGAACCATTGCCCATTTCCTAGTTAAGTTTGCTTTTTATGTTAATTATTTGTATATTTTGAATACAAGTCTTCTAGCAAATAGATGGTATGAAAATACAGTGTCCTAGCCTCTGATTTGACTTTGTATTCTTTTAAGAATGTCTTTTACAGAACATGTGTTTTTAATTATAATCAAGTCCACTTTCTTTTTCTTTTTTTTTTCCTTTCATAGATGGCACTTTTGGTGTTGTATCTAAATACTCATCACCAAACCCAAGGTCACATGGATTTTCTCCAGTGTTTTCTTCTAGATGTTTTGGAGTATTACATGTTTTATATATGATCCCCTTTGAGCTGATTTTTGTGAAACTGTAAGATTTCTATCTAGATTTTTTGTTTTGGTTTTGTTTTGATTTTTACACATGTTCCAGCACTTTTGATGAAAACACTATTCTTCTTTTACTAAATTTCTTTTGCATATTTGTCAAAGACCAGTTGATTGTATTTTTAAGTCTGTTATGGTTCTCTACTGTGCTCTGTTCTGTTTGTTTGTTTTTAAGATTGTTTAATTTATGCATTTGAGAGAGAGAGAAAGAGTGAGAGCATGAGCAGGAGGCAGCCGGAGGGAGGGGCAGATGCAGACTCCTCACTGGGCAGGGAGAAGACATGGGGCTCAATCCCAGGACCCCAGGATCACAACCCAAGCTGAAGGCAGACGTTTGATGAGCCCCCCAAGGGCTTCACTTCTAGTGTGTTCTACTGAAATATTTGTATGTATTTTTCAGCTTCTGGTTTGTCCTGATTACTGTAACTTTATGATAAGTCTTGAAGTTGAATAGTGTCAGTTTTCCAACTTTGTTCCTCTCCTTCAGTTGGCAGTTTTAGGTCTTTTCCCTCCCCCTTTTAAACATAAGAGTCAGTTTGTTGACATCCACAAAATAGCTTATTAGGATTTTGCTCAGAATAGTAATATTTCTATATATCAATTGAGTCTTCCAATCCTGGAACATGAAAGATCTCTCCATATATTTAGATTTTCTTTGTTTTTTTTTTTGTTTGTTTGTTTGTTTTGTTTTTTAACCATTTTATTTATTTGACAGAAAGAGAGAGAGCACAAGGGAAGCAGCAGAGGGAGAGGGAGAAGTAGGTTATCCACTGAGCAGGGAGCCCAATGTGGGGCTCTGTCCCAGGATCATGACCTGAGCAGAAGGCAGATGCTTAAACAACTGAGCCACCTAGGTAACTCTAAATTTTCTTTGTTAGCTTTCATCAGGATTTCTGCATGTATAACATCACATTTTATTAGATTTAGACCTGGATAGTTTATTTTTAGTGCTATTATAAAGAACATTTTGTTTAATTTGAAATTTTAATTTTGATTTAATTTTTAATTTGAAAATTTTAATTTGAAATTCCCATTTTTCATTGCTGGTATATAGGAATACAATTGGTGTTTGTATATTGACCTTGTGTCTGACGGCCTTGTTATAATCACTTACTAGTTGCAGATGCTTTTCAATTTTTTTCTGTATTTTTATATGGAAAATCATTGTATGTACAAAATAAGACATTTCAATTTTTTCATTCTCAATCTGCATAAATTTTGTTTTGCCTTTTTGCATTAGCTATAATGCAGTTTATAGCTAAGATTTAGAAAGTAAGAAAAATATTCTATAATCTTATGATTAAAGGTCACTGTTTTCATGCTCCTATGAGCTTTGGCCATGAATTTCATTATCGTCTCTCACCTTCTTCCTGACAGCTTGGTTGAGGCAGAAACACTAGAATGTTCTATAGTTGGGTAATTCCCTTTCCCAGATAGGATAATTCCCTCGACTTACTTTAGAATTATCTTTCTCCCCCCACCCCCCACTTCTTCCCTCTCTCCTCAAAGCCGCAACCCATGCTAGAAACACTAAGATGTTTCAGGCTTTTTTTTTTTTTTTTTTAAATCCCTAGACTCTTCTCTATGAAAAACAGGTAAGATTCCTGGAGATAAATCCCCAGAGAGTGTGGACTCTCCTCTAAATCATCAACCTCCAGAATTTTCTCACTCTCATGCTAGTTCAGGCTCTGACTCCACCAATTCATGAAAGTTTCATTTAAGCCTTCCTAGATGTTTATGGCGCCAGTGGCTTCTGCTGCAGGTGAGCTGATCCAGGCTGTAATTCCTGTGTTTGTCTGGAGAACCTCCTTAATTTCAGAGTTTCAATTTAAGGGGGAGTGCATGAATTTGATAATCGGTAATTTCCAGGCATGTGGATTAAATGTTTCAGTTTTCTAAGCTTTTCATCAAAACTCAAGATGAAACCTTTTATACTCCCTGCATAAGATGCATTCTTTTGCAGACAAATTTCTGGTGTTCTTTAATTCGTAACAAAATTCTCATGAGAGAGATCAGAGGAAAGAAACTGAAAAGCAAAGTATAAAATAAGCTGTTGTATGACTTTTTGCACGAAGTTGAAGTAAAGAGAAAATAATCACAGTTGTGTGTTGTTGGCATAAAATCTTACCCATTAAAGAATGGTGAGATTTGAAAAGTAGTATCGTGGAAGGGGATCCATATTTACTGAAGAAATCCTTCTCTTCCGTGTCCTCATTGGTCTAACAGACACCAGAAATGTGAGTAGTCTTTTCCTTTTCCAGAGTAGGAACTAAGGCTTAGAGATCCTTGACAAGTTTTCCTCAGGTCATAAAGAGATTTTGTGTCCAAATCAGGAGCCAATCAAGATGTGGACCCAGACCTGTCCACAGAGTTCAATGCTTGGGTCCTTGTCTTTTGAAAGAGTTGGATACTTCCCCTTGATATGTTTGACAGGAAAACTCTGAGTTCTCTAACTACATATATAGCCTCGGATAATTGACTTGACATCTGATTTAAATTGGGTATAAAATAAGAAGGTTGAAAGATTCAAGCTCATTTAAATTTTCTATGTTCAGTTAAATCAGAAACAAGTGACCTTTATGAAAATGGTTTTTATTAAAGGTGCACTGCTTTTCTTTATACTAGTCTTTTTAGAAAAAGGACAAAACAATAGATATGTTTTAATGATTAGATGCTTACTATGTGTTTCCTCAGAAAAACACCCAGATTTATCCCAACTAATATATGTTTTTTATTAAAAACACTTTCAAATTTGAATGCATATATAAATAACTTGGAGATCTTGTTAAAATGCATTCTCTGATTTTATATGTCTGGCAAGATGCCTGTGATTCTTCAGTTCTTACCAGTTCCAAGGTGATGCTGATGCTGTTTGTCTAGGGACCACACTGATACAGCAAGGGCCTAGACTCCTGAAAGACTTGATGATGCCTTCAGAGGCACGTGGAGCTTTACTTATTGGGCATATATTCAGAAATTAATTTCTAACTAGAGAACTGGTTTTTTAACTGGCTGCAAATTATTAACTCACCACAGATATTCAAGAAATACAAATCCTTTGCAGTTTTCCTATCCATCCTATCACAGCAATGTAGCTAAGGAATTGTAGCAGTAACGTATCTAGTTTGTTTCCAGAAGCTCTGAGTCTCTCTTTGCTGCCGGGTGCCGGGTGCCTTGAAAGCAGGTAGCTTTTATTAAACATCTATAGTTGGTAAGGAATTATGTAAAACACTATTTACATGAGAGTGACCCAGTTTTTATCAGATGATTCCAGTATTTTTGTATACTAACGAAATATGCATTCTTCCTGCCTTTTTGTCTCTTGCTTAATTTTTTAAAGTATAAAAAATTTCAGACATGTTGAAAAGCAGAGAAATTAGTGGCAAGTGCATATTAGTTAATACTTTGTCATTGTTATTTTCTGTCTCCTTCTTTCCCTTGAATGCAGCTGTTGATACTCCTTAAAACAAAACCTTACCTCTTTCCTCTTGACTCAGTGATGGCTCTCCTTTCATATCACACTCCTGGATTAATTTGCCTTTTTTACATAACTATAGCTATATCTTAACATAGATCTTTCTATGGATAAGAGATAGATGATGGAGAAATAGAAAAATAATAGCATTGTTTCTGCTTGTTTTTTTTTTTAACTTACACAAATCATTATTATATGGATTATTTAATCTCATTCAACTGAAAAACTATAAAATGTGTATTTAGACAATGCGTTTATTCAACCGATTATCATTCCACTGTTTGGCAAACACTTTTATTTATTTCCCTAATATTAGAGACATGTTTGCTATATTCTTATGGCAAACAATGATGCAATAAGCATCATAGAGAAAATGTCCTTGTAGACGTGAGTATTGTGAGGGTGTGAGAGGGCCTAAGTGTGGCCAATACTTTGAGTCATCAGATTTGTGCAGGTTCGACCTACATGATATTTATGAGATGTTTTAGCATCCATTTCTCTATTCATTTGTGGAAATAAGAAACTTTTATATCCTTTTCTTTATCTCCCATGAAGTTAGGTTTTTTAAAGATTTATTTTATGTATTTGTGAGAAAACAGAAGGTGGAGGGAGAGGGAGAAGGAGAATCTCAAGCAGACTTCCTGCTGAGTGTGGAGCCCAGTGCAGGCTCGATCCCACCACTCTGACATCATGACTTGAGGAGAAATCTAGAGTGGGCCTCTTAAACCCACTGAGCCACCGTCACACCCCATTCCATCACGTTTTTAAATCCAACAATTTCTTGTTCATATCCTTTGACCATTTTTATGAATTTTTTTCATTTGGGCATAATTGTTAATTGAGCTACTTTTATAGTCAGGGTACAAATCCTTTTCAGTTATCTTGAGACTATCATTTAGCATTTGTGGAAGATCTTTTAATTCAGTGCACCACGTTTATTTTAGTGTAGAAAATTGTCTAGAATTCTATTTTTTCCCCTGCCCCCCCCTTGGTAACCTTGTCTAAAATACTTTATCTTTTAAAAAGTCTCTCTCTGGGGTGCCTGGGTGGTTCAGTCAGTTGCGCATCCGACTTTTGATTTCTACTTAGATCGTGCTCTTGGGATCGTGGGATCAGGTCCTGTGTCCGGCTCCACACTCAGCCGGGAGTCTGACTGAGGACTCTCTCTCCTTCTCCCTCTGCCCCTCCCACTGCTCACCCTCTTTCTCTCTAAAATAAACAAATAAATATTTAAATAAATGGATGAAAGTCCCTTTAAAATTCTTTTTATTAACTTTTGCATTTCTATCTTTAGACCTAGTAGATCATATTTTTATTAAGACCGTTCAATTGGATGTATTCTTTTTATATATCTAAACATTGTCCAACACCATTTATTGACTATGTTGACTTGCAATTTCAGTTGTTATTGGGAAAGTTCCAGTGTGTGCATAAGTTTGCCTGTGTTGATATGCTTCCTGGCTATTTTTTCAGAAGGTGTACCTCTCTATTATAACGATATATACTTTATTACTTTTGCTTCATGATAAGTTTAGCTAAATAGTGAAGATACATTAGTGCTCTCTGTTATGGTTATTCTGGGGCTTTTCTTCCTCCATAAGAAGCTTTGATCCATTGTTCTTAAGCTTCATGGACAAGGACTTGAAGTTTTCCTTAAAAGCGCATGGAATAATTAGCATGATTTGAGAAAAGTAATGTTTTGAATGACATATTTCTATCCATGAGAACAATGTCTGACAGGTAAGTCCTTTGACAAATTCTTATTATTGTCTCTATTGAAAATTAACATATATTTGTGAGAATTTTCACCCTCAGGAATGTAGTAGAATTTGATGATATCCTCATTTTAATTATATTTTCACATGTTACTTAGTTACGGAAATACTGTTGCTTGTTTAATCTCATACCCTCCTGTATAGTCTATTACAGAGTCACATTTTTCTAACAGTTTTATTTTTTCTTACTTAGTTTCTTTCTTACATTTACTTACTTCTATTTTGTCCCACTATCTTTCAGCTATAGCGTTGTACATAAATACTAATAGTGCTCACCCTTGTCTCTTCTGTGCCTTCAAGCACAGCTTCTAAAATTTAACCATTAGATTTTTTTTTTAAAGATTTTATTTATTTGACACACAGAGAGAGATCACAAGTAGGCAGAGAAGTAGGCAGAGAGAGGAGGGAAGCAGGCTCCCTGATGAGCAGAGAGCCCAATGTGGGTCTTGATTCCAGGACCCTGAGATCATGACCTGAGCTGAAGGCAGAGGCTTAACACACTGAGTCATCCAGGTGCCCCTCCATTAGATCTTTTGGACAGATTTTTTTTTTTAATAGTCCTCTTTTAACAAATAAAGGAAGATATCTTCTATGCCTATTTTTCAGATACATTGTTTCAGTTTCATTTATTGGTAGTTGATTTAATTATTTTTACCATCTATTGAAATGACCACATTTCATTTTCTCCTCTGATCTGTTAAAATGATATGAAGAATTGCATGTATATTTTATCTGATGTTAATGATACCATTAGGGCTATTCTTAAATAAATCTGGCTCATTGATGACGTATTATCCACTTTCATAATTTTAGTGAGAGTGCTGGGATGCTGATAGTTAAAAATGTGCACTTACTGTCCTGATTCGCCTATAATAATGTCTTTTCCAATCAATCCTTGCCTGGCTTTGCTATCAGAGCTACAGTATCTTCATAAATTGAGTTTGGAAACTCTCATTTTTCAGTCCTCTGGAACAGTTTATATAACTTAGGGATTACATGTTCTTTTAAGGTTTTATAGAACTTGGTTATAAAACTGTCTGGGCCTGGTGTAATTTTGCACGTGGGAGGTGGGTGGGAAGGAGGGTAAATGTTAATTTATAGCTTCTATAGCTTTAATTTCACAAATGGCTTGTTAAGTTTTATATTTCATTTTGAGTGAGTTTCAATAATTTTTCCTTTTTGAAAATGTCATTTTATATATGTTGGAAAATTATCCATATAATCATTTTGGTTTTTAACCAATGGAATCCATGATTCTACATTACTCTGATTCCTGATTTGTGTGTGTGTGTGTGTGTGTGTGTGTGTGTTTTCTATTATTTTCTTGATACATCATATCAGGGTTTCATTTATTGGATTTATCTTTCTGATAAACCAAATTTAAAAAAAAATCTTTTCTCTGGATTCCGTTTTCTATTTCATTAGTTACTAGACTTTATATTTATGATTCCTTTCCTTCTACATGTCTTGCACCTACTTTTACTCTTTTTCTAACTCACTGAATTAAATATTCATCATGCAATTCTCAATCCTTTTTTTAAGTGAATGAATGTGTTTTAAAAACTTCAAATTTCTGGAGTGTCTGGGTGCCTCAGTCAGTTAAATATCTGCCTTCAGCTGGGGTTGTGATTCCAGTATCTTGGGATGGAGACCCACCTTGTTCTCCCTGCTCAGCAGGGCGTCTGCTTGTCCCTCTCCCTCTGCCCCTTCCCCTGCTAGTGCTCTCTCTCAAATAAATAAATAAATAAATAAGTAGATAAGTAAATAAATAAAAACACTTCAAATTTCCTTCACATTACTGCAATAGTTGATACTCCCAAGTTTGAATATGTAGTGTTTCCAGTGTTAATTAGCACTAAATCTTCTGTGATTCAGGATAAACGAATTTTTTTTAGGTTCTTATTTAAATTTTAGTTTGTTAAGATATAGTGTAATAAAAACAATATTTGATATGACCAAGTTAAAAATGGTTAACTATAGAGATTGAAAACCAACAAAAGAGGAACTAAATTCCCACACGATCATGAGAGCACATTTAAAAGCTTATAGTTTATTGAACACCATAAATTTGGTGAGCTACAAATATAAATAATTTTATTTTTTCCAGTTAAAAAAAAGAATAAATCTTTTGTACTTTCTGTTGTTTCTTCTTTAACCCAAGAATTATTTAAATGTATGTGTCTTATTTTCCAAAATATGAAGCTTTGGGGATGTTTCAAAATATGAATCAGAATATGAATTTGATGTATGTGCCTGACATAGTCATTGAGACTTTTTTTGTATCCTATATTTTTAACTGTAAATATTCTTCATATACTTCAAAATTACTGATAGTTCAAAATCAAAGATATTGCTTGTTTCAGGGTGCGATGCTTCCCTCTCTCTCCCCACCACCCAGTCACTTGCACAAATCTTGTTATTTTTGTTTTTTACTCTAATTCTTTTAAGATTTATCACTTATATCATGACTTCTTGAGAAAGAGTTGTTATAAATAAGGGATGTTAAAATTTCAATTTTATACATTGGTTGATTTTTTGGGATAATTTCATCAATTTTATTTTATATATTGTTATCTTATTATATTCCCATAAGTATAGGATATTAAACTTCAGGTATATTGGTTATTCTTATTCTTTTTATCATTCTGAAATAATATATTGTGTATTGTGTCCATAATTATGTTATTAAAGTCTATCTTACATGAAATTAATATTGCTTTGCCAACATTCTTTCATTTTTATTGGAGTATTTTTTATCATTTACTCTCTGTTGACACCAGCATGTTTCACCTATGTTTTCTGTAACCCATACATAATTAAATATATTTTTGACTTTTATGTGGCATATAGCCTACTGATTAAGATCAAGGACATTCCTTGCTAGAATGTCTTGCACGTTTCCTTCCTTTGTGTTTAGTGCCCCAATGCTTCCATGATATACTTAAGCATATTTTATTTTATTTCTGATCAAAATTGATTGTATTTTTTTCACTGTTAATGTTTCTGTCCTTTGGTCAGCTCTTTCACTCAATATAGGATACAGAAAAAGTCTCAACAACTATTTCAGGCACATACATTAAATTCATATTCTGTTGGTATTGCCTTTCTCCCACTGATTGACTTTGTTTTATCCTTTTGGAATTCAAAGTATTCATGTCTCATTGTCTCATTAGATACTATACTCATCTTTCAAATACTGTTTCCAATTGTCTACCTCTTCTATGGTTTTTAGCATACTGCCTAACATCCTCAACTACAGCATTTAATGTGTTAATTTTCTCTTGAACATATCTAATCTGCTGTTCATGGCATGCATTAAAATCTAATTTGAATAATTATATTGTTTTTTCCAAAACTTATGTTTGATCTGTTTTTAGTGTGCTTCACTGTCATTATTTTTTTGCATCTTCTAATGCTTCCTTTTAGTCTTACACCTTCTTTTTGAGTGTACTGATTTTATTACTCTTTTATTTTTCCAGTTACCTCAAGTTTCGTGTGAGAACCTTCCTTATTTTTGTGTCTGCTCTTTTCCCACCTGGTGGAAAATATCTTCCTGTTAGCTATGATTTCTTTCTTCCCTTACTTATTTCCTTATTTCTACTATGAGCACCTATTCTTTTGAAGTATTCCTCCAACCTGGTCTTGAGGATCAACCCACTATTCATGCTAGGATGTCATTGTCTAGGGATCAATTTTTATATTCACAGACCAACATGGGTATTTGTGCATCTTATCTAGGATGAAAAGTCAAACAAATATAAAGCAAGGTACTGGCATCAGCTTTTAATTTCTTTAGAAAAATACCCTTATCCTCAGCCTCTGTGAAGATAGAAATGGCCTTCCCAGCATATCATCTCTCCATCTCAATGTTTGGGCAGTGTATATCATCTTCTCACTGAAACTGTAACACTGCAAAGGTCAGGGCTGTCATCCCATTCATAAGTTTCAGTCCCTTCTGAGACACTGGGCAGAGAGACCCAATCTCCTTTCTCAAGGTTCTCCTTGCCATTTTAGGGAGCAGTTGACCCAGGGGAACCCAACCTGTTTCCTGGTTACTTGCTTCCTCCTTGCTTACAGCCCCTGTGGACTCTGCTTATTATAGTTTGCGCTAGCTAATAATATTTTAAAAAGCTATATATAACCCAGATTCTTTAATACTTTGTAGAAATACTTTCATGCAAGCTTAGTTCTTTATTTTATTGGAATCAGAGGTGTCTCTGTCTTCTATTTTTCCTTTCCCAAAAGATCCATGAAATTAAGAAGCACTTATTTCTATTTAACTCAATTAACCTGTTTTGGTCTCATCAAAAATCCATTCTGCTTAGTTTTTTTTTAGGTTTTTGTTTGTTTTCAGCTTCAAGAAATCTATCAGGCACTTTCTGGTTCCTTTTTTAACTTGCTTTAGCACCATGAACCATGACATCTATGTTCTCTCGCTGGTATTCACAACTCCCCTTATGCGTTTCTTTCCATTGCACCTGTATGGGTCACATCTGTTCCTTTTTTGCTAGCTTCCCTACCTACACTCCTTCTCTTCCACAGACCACTCTCCAACTCCAGCTAGAATGACTGAAATAAAACCAAATTGAATTGTTCCTCCCTGCTTAAAACTCTGTTATCTTCCCATTGTCTATAAACTAGTCTCTTAACAATAGCTTGAGAGATGCTCCACGGTGTGAACTCCCTCTACCTCACACCTACACCTTCAGCATGTGTCTTATTCTTTTTCACCTTTTAAGAATGTGGGATTGCTTTCCATTCTTCAAAAAGTGCTCTGGCATCGCAAAACTGTATAATGAGGCAACAGTTCTCAAAGTAGGTCCCTGGACCAGCAGGAAAGAGCACTTCCTGGGAACTCAGAGAATTTTGGAGCTCTATCCCTGACCTACTGCATTGGAAATGATGGGGAGCAGGCCTAGCAGTCCATGCTTCACAAACCCCCAGGTGTTTCTCACACATGTCACTCCCATAGGTATTTCTTCTGAGACACTCCCCACAGCCCCACCTACCCTGGGACAAGCTGTCCCAAGCTTCAAGCTTCAGGTTGTCTTCTCAGTGAGGTGAAATAGATCCTTAAATCTTGTTGAGTCCACATTCATGGCACGATGCCCTTCCCTGATAAGTATAGTTACCTTGTTTGCCAAAAACTGATTCATACAAGTTTTCTGTGAGAAACTACAGGTGCAGAGAAAGTCAGGAATTTTAATAACCTCTTGCTCACATATTTTCAGTGTTTGCCACCTACTTACAGGGTAGAAGAGTGGAAACATTTTTGAATGATTGAATGGATGCAGGATTTAAGTAGTATATTCATTATAGAGGTTGAAATTAGTTCCCCCGCATGCCTCTCACTTTGCTTTCCAGTGATATTTCCTGAAAGAATTGATATTAGAGAAGTGTGAACCACAGAAGTCATTTTCTGTTTCCAAACTATTTTGTTTGTCAATATGTTTCCTGATTGGAATCCATCTGTCTCTCTCTTTATCTCAATCTCTTTCTCTCTATCTCTTTCTTTGTCTCTCTCTCTTTATATCTGTCTGTCTAGAGAGAGAGAGAGAAAGACAGAAATAGCCCACATTTTTTAAGTCAATGACTGCTGGGTTAGAATTGTCTACAAATATGAGTTACTGGAGTAATTTGGTCCAAGTACAGACTCAAGCTTCAATTTGTTCAATGAATCAATATTCACTAGAAACTCACTCTGTGCAAAATGGTACTAAATCTTTCCAACAAATGACTGCAGCTGTGTTTACAGGTGAACCTGGAGAGTAGAGGCGGGGGCCAGAGTTTGAAGTGCCAGATGTGGATTGAAGTGTAAGAGGCTACCAGCTTATACTTTCCTTCATCCTTCAATCTTTACCCTTGGTGACCTTGTCCCGCCCCTCATACTCTGGGGAATTATTTCAGCTCAGAAGATTCTGTTTTCATTGTCTGCTTTTGGTTATGTTTTCTCTTCTTTATGAAGGATCGATTGTGTTTATTTTTGTTGATTTTATTCTCCTTTCTTCTAACTTTTTGTACTAGAATTTGTATTTTGGCATCTTAATTTTTGTCTTATTCATGTGTTATTTGTTTCATAGATTTTGAAAGCGTTCCTTTATATTGTGTGCACTCTTTTTCATTGATTTATTTTATAACATTATCAGGAGACATAATCTTGAAAGCTTCAATGTAGGAAGAACATATACAATGAACAATGTGGTTTGGAATCTTTATCTTTCTGCAGTTCACCATCTTCAATATCTATCAGTAGATAATTCTCATTTATATGCATCTATCAAGATATTCATGTGTTAAAATTTGAAAAAATGATCACAGCATCCTGAGATTGAGACCTACATTGGACTTCCTGCTCAGCTTCTCCCTTTCCCCTGCTCATGCTCTCTCTCTCTCGCTATCTCTCTCCCTCTGTCTCAAATAAATAAATAAAAGATGTTCATGTATTAAATGTATTTTTATGAGGCTAGTTGTAAGCAAGAAAAAGTATTGGTGCTTGAATGGAGCAGTGAAAAAATGGCCTGGGTCACAGTCTATGAAATAATCATGCAATGTAAACTGAGGTATATGCACATGAAGAGTACCGTATGAGTATGAGATAGGCCATACATAGTCTGCAAGACCAGAAGGATGTACTTGGAGACATAGGTGAGCAGACGATGTCTGGCAAAGAATAGGAAGTTCAAATGCCTGAGCTAGAAAAGAGGCTTGTGATATTAGAGAAATAGAAATGAGGTCAATATCGTTAATGGGTGATTAAAGGGCGCTGGGAGTCAGAGTGGTGTCAGGAGGGGAGAGAAAAAGTCAATGTAAATTCTGGAGTTTTAAGCAGAGTCCAAACCATCAAGTGCCTTGTAGATGACATTTGCTTCTTTGATAGATCATGCTGGTTAGAATGGAGAATGGGTTTAGAAGCAGATGAAAGAGAACAGAATAAGTAGATGACAATGTGCTGTGGAGATAATGGTGGCTTGCATCCGTCTAACAGAAGTGGTAGGAAGGAGAAGAGGGTGAAGCTGGAAAGCATTTAGAAGACAGAATCAGCAGGACTTGGAGACGGGTTGGTCATATGAATGAGGGGTTAGCTCCCAGCTAAGAGAGCAGACACTGGGGAAGTAACTTTAGGGGAAAGATCTCCTATCAGTTTAGAATAATAGAGTTTAAAATCATTGTGAGCCATGTGAGTAGTATTTTAACTACACTATTCCATTTATATGAGATGACAAGAGAAATTTATGAGAGGGGCATGTGACTATGAAGAGTATATGGCTGGCATTAGAACAGACTTTCAAGGGAGTGGGTTTGTGCACTGGGACAGGGGATGGGATTTAGTAGGAGACCACAGACCTTTGAAGGAAATTGATAAAACCAGATTAAGTGTTAGTAGAAAATCCAAGAAAGTGAGTGTTGCCAAAAACAAAGAAAATATTTGAAAGAGGGAAAATGGATCAAGTATGTTCACAGTTGATGAGGAACCCAGTGAAATAAATGACTTAAAGTCCATTGGTTTAAGCCACAGAAGCATTTTTGACTTTTGACACAGTTGTTTCAAAACTATTATTTATAAGTTAAGGACTGAATGTAGGTGAGGTGAGGAGAGAAAAAAGGCCAAATGCGGAGAGGAATGTGAACCCTGAGGAGGGTTTTTCAATGGATGGCCATGTGGGTGGCATATTCAGATCATTTTGGCACCACACTAAAATTAGCAAAATGTTGTTTCTTCATTGCCTTCTTTTTTTTTTTTTTTAAATAAAGAGTTGCCTGTTTTTAATACCCAAATATTCCTGTCTTTCACATAATCATTGACATTTTGGAAAGTCACAGTGTGATATGCCACTTCATGGGGGGTGGTGCTTAGAATTTTCATGTTTGGAAAGATTTCCTGAGTGTCACCTTGAGGATCATGGAGAATGCACTGCAGGATATGTTCCTGGGCAGACTCACTGAGCCCCCAAAGACCTGTGGGTGTCTGATGACTTCCCAAGGGTCCTACACTGCACCTGTAGGTGACGTGATGTCATAATTACTCTCAATAAATATAGCTTGTTATGTAGGACTTCAGATGGCCCTCTCAGTTTGTTACCACTTCACCCAATCCTCTGCCACATCAATTATACAACTCACATCTTCAACCCAGGAACTTCCTGAAGACTAGTCACACACACATGCGTGTACCTTGCCTTACCACCTGGAGTTCTTGTCCTTCCTTCTCATCACACGGTGACCTAGATGAGTTGCTGTCCCATATTTTGCACTCACTCTATTCTTTCCTTTCCTAGTTTGCTTTCCTGGTCTTACTATTCTCTACCATCAAGTAAAAATGACATTCATAAACTCTGGGGGGTAGAAAGAACCCTCAACACAAAGTGTCAATCAAGCCTGTTCCATTACAAATCAGTTTATGTTAAATTATATGCATTAACATTCTAATCTTCATATTATAATCAGTTAATTAGTAGTAATTAGTATAGTTTAGCCCAAAATAGCTGCCTTAAATCTTATATGCTCTTTGTAATCTTTTTTAGGCTTCTGCAGCTTTTAACTATTTAGAACAATTATTTTAAAAGAACAGTTTGAAACTTCCTATAAATCAAAGTTTTGTGTTTTGGTTTGGTTTTTTTGTTTTTGTTTTTGTTTTTTTAATTAATGATTCCCTAAAGTTAACTATAAAAAGCATGGGTGAATGACATGGTCTCCTCTGGAATTTATGAGCATGGTGTAGTATCTTTGTAGTGTTTGTGGTAGACAGAATAGTCCTCCCCTAAGCGTGTGTGTTACCCTCCTTGGGATCTGTGAAGGTAGCCTGTTAAAGGGCAGAGGGGACTTTGCAGATTTAATGAAGTCAAGGGTCTTGAGATGAGAGAGTAGACAAGATCACCCAATGTGATCACAAGGACCCTCACAAGGGGGAGGAAGGAGAGTCTGAGAGAGTGAGATGCAGCCAGGGAAGTGCAGGGCCATGTGTTAGAAGGCCCTGCCCTGCTGGCTTTGAGGATAGACAAGGAAAAGGTGAGTGCATGGCATATCCTCTAAAGACTATGAAGAGATCATAGCCCTGGTGACATTGAAACCTCTACCAAGTTAAGCCCATTCCATGCTTCTAACCTCCAGAACTATAAGCTGATAAATGTGTGTTGTATTAAGCCAATAAGTTTGTGGTAACTTGTTAGAGCAGCAATAGGAACCTGACAACAATATCCTATAATCACTTAGTGTCACTAATGCAGGTTTTAACACACATGTCTTGTTAATGAGTACATCATTGTTGTATGTGATTGTGGCCATTCCTATTGCAACAACAAGGGAAGCTCCAGCAGAGGCCAGAGAGGGAGGCCAGCTTTGTCATTGATCTGAGGTGACCAACAGAGACTGGGAAGGCCAGGGGAGCAGACAGAACTCAGTCTCTGAGTTTGAAGTCGGGACCATTAGAAACCCTACATCCTGCTCAGTCTGTGGGCCAAGTCCAGTTACCGAGTAGAGTTACATAGTGCCTCAGGAGCCATGTCTTCAGCTGGGCTCTCTTCCCCTAAAAAGCCGCAGGGGTAGTACCCACAACTTCTTAAAAGAGCCCACTCCTGAGTTACTGAAAAGAAAACAGGAAAGAAATGTACATGGTGTTTATGGCTATTGAATATTTTTGCTCTTGCTGGACCCCCTCAGACTCTTGTGTGTCTGCTGAAATCCAGAGAGAACTCATCTTTGCTTTTGGGGGACACCACCTGTCCACCAATCCTGCCGCAACTCAAAAATCATTCTGAAAATGCTTCTTGTGGATGTGGAACAAATTTAATAGGCTCCCCTTTCTGACATCTGTTGACTGTAAAAAAAATCAAAGTAGGAGAATATTTTTTTTTTAACTCTAGGAAAAACTCAAGTGTTGGTGAGTCTGAATCTGAATTACCCTTGAATAAATCAACAAAATCTTTGTGCTTCTCTCTCTCTGCCTGTGCTCAAAACTTGAATATATGTACTTTACCACAAAAATTTGCCAAAACGGTGCCTCATATAAACATGTGTAGCTCACTGCATTTCCAGGGTAACTAGAGGCTCAAAATGATGACATTCTATTGTTACACTGGAATGCCCCCATTTACATGTGACAGAGCTCTTTACAGAAATATAAAGGAATAAATGTGAATAAATCTTATTTAGCTGGCTCAACTTAACACTCAAGAAGTACGTGAGTCATGCCATGAGGGCTGTGCATAAAACACACAAGGAAAAAAAAAAAGAATTAATCCCAGTGAAAATCATGAAGTAGTGGGGCTTGATGGTTTTTTTAGCAGCTGTGCGCAAATCATTATATATCAATGGCCATGGGGAAACATTGTCAACATCTGGAGTTTTATTAAACAAATACCAACAGCTACCATTTGATTGCTCTTTCCCAAAGCAGAGATTAAATAATAGCCCATCAGACACCTGCTGCATGGGATTTATCACAGCAGCCTGTGCTCTCCATCAAGAGTAAAGTAGCATCTTCCCAGCATTCTCCAGCATGCACAACTTGTGAGTGTGTGTGTGTCTGTGTGTGATTAAAAGTAGAAACAGAAGAAAAGAATACTGATTAGTAAAAAAGATGCTTTCTTCCTTATTTAAATGGAAATTTTAAAAATTGAAAATGTGATTACTACATCATAACACAGTCATGTATTTTTCTGTGAATTTTAGATCCTGCACGCTCTTTTATTATAGTATTAATGTGTTGTTTTTTTTTTTAAAGATTGTTCACATGCACTAGGACCTGGAATGGATCATAATGAATTCCAAAGATAGAAATGGGGGCACCCATTAAAACAAGAGCTACCAGAATTGGAGTGGGGAGAATGCTTATTTGCATAAATGTTTTTACATAAGTTTAAGAGTTATATGCCTGGGAAATCAAGCTGTTGATGGAAATATCAATCAGAATTTTGCCACTGCTATGTAAGGGCCATTAAGCAGAAACATGGCTTTGAAGGAGCATACAGCAATATCTTTCCCAAAGATAGTTGGTCTCTCCCATATTGAAAAAAATGGAAGTATAAGGTCTTATTAATAAGCATCATTGGAAGACTATTGTGTCTGTGCTTGTGAAAACACGGTCTTCAGACCAGAATTATCAGGATCACCTGGGAACTGGTTAGAAAAGTAAATTGCTGGGCTCTACAGCTAGACCTTTTGGATCACATTTTAGAAGTGGGGCCAAGTATCTGTTTTAACAAGTTTTCTAAAGGGCCTGGATGCATGCTAATGTAGATAATCATAGGCTCATACAATTTGAGGGTGTCAGTAGATTTATTTGAAAAATATTAGGGATACTCAATTTTAGCACAACCCCCTGGTCATTGGTCATATAGGGACTCATGGTCTACATATGTAGTTTTCAAACACTCCTCAAAAAAAAAAAAACTTTTTATGTTTCATTTTGTAAAAATGTCATATATGCCCATCTAGCGCTTTTTCCAAATTTAATTTTAGATGGAGAAATACACATCTTTAATATATAGTAGAAGGGTTCATCTAGTTGAGATGAATGAAAAATAATTGGAGTAAAGACAATCATCAAGTCTAAGGAAATACTAGGGGTGATATAGTATTTGAAAGCACCTTCTAGATTATAAAACTAAATATAATAGTTGAAGTAATATAGAGAGTGAGTGTTGGATTAATATTACTCTGACTACCAAGACAGACTTTTTGCAGTTAAGGTATTTTAAAGAATATCTAAACACTAGAAAGTACATCATTTAGCCGTATTTCAAATGAAGTTAATGAATTAATCCTGGCTCAAACATAGGAATTAATTATTTTCAAAAATGTGTTGCCAGAAAAGTTGCTGGAACAATATCAGCAATTTGCAATTCTCTTGCTTTGTTTCCGTGGTTGCATATATCACCAAGTCCATGTTCAAGGAAAGTAGAAGGGAAGAAAGCACAGCATGAGATCCATTTATCCCTTTAATCAGAAAAGCATATCTTTTTCTTTAAAACCCTCCAGTGGGCCTTGGTTTAAGGCTCTTTGCCAATGGGACCACCTTTAATGGGAGTGATGAAGGAGATGGAGACAAGAATGACTTTTACATGAGACCGTCAACCATGCCTGAATGGCCAGTCCAAGGCTGGACAAAACCCAGGTCATTTTCAGCTCAATGATTCTTTAACCAACTAATAACTTATTTAGTGATTAATGTAAACTACTGAGATGTTCTTGAAATAAACTCGTTGGGTTAATCCTACAAATGTGTTTCAAGATGAGCACCTGCTTATCGGCTCTTTGTCTCTGAGGATTCTAATAATGGGTTGAAACCATGCGATAGGAAGCACATAAGTAGTCATTTTTCTCATGTCCTATCTCCAACAAGATTTACTAATATAAAACAGATGCTCATATCCTACTTCAATACTTACCTAGGGAGATGCACTGCATGGCTGTCCTCAGTGACCTAGTCTAGTATCTCTACGCACAGTACCTCAAGGATGCTCACCCAGGACATCGGACTTTGTTAAGCACAGCTCCATCAGCAGCAGGGAGCTGAACTCAATGAACTTTCAAGGTCTCTTTTAAGGCTATTATCGGATTTGCCTGCCTGTGTAGTCTCAGGACTTGTTTATATCCACATGAGGTCAATGCTTCCTCCCTCCTATTAATTTTCCTGCCATCTGTGCTGCCAGATGTAGTGAGAACAGGGGAGGCACTCCACCCTGGGGAAGAAAAGGCAACTCCGCCCAACTGCTCTGCCCCTGCCTCAGCCTCGATTCTTCTCTTTGTTCCTGGAGATTTGTGCTCTCATTTGCCAAAAGTAAAGTGTATAACCAAGTTGAAAATAGCCATTCATTCAGTGTAAAAAAGATACAACCTGAAGGATAATATTGCATATATTTATTCACATTTGCTATTTATGAAATACATTGGAACGTGTTTGTTAGCTAGAGATACGCTAGATTATAGCTTAGCATAATTGAGTGGTTGGCCAAACACAAGTGGGATAAAATTCACTCAGAGGAGAATTAAGAGATGCATCAAGTAGGGAAAGTCAAGGGCCTGAGATCATTTATGACAGGGATAGAAGTGACATAAGTTCCTACTCTCTCTCCTGAAGCAAACTTGTAAATTATCCCCCAAAATGTGAGATGCACGGAAACAGGAAAGTTATGCCCTGATGTTGACCTGCATTACTTCTGGCTCTACTGTGCTGTTCTTATGGATTTTGTACCCTTGACATTACAGCCCTCAGAATAAATGGAAGACTTTGGGAAAGTGTATCCCTTAGCTTAGCGTCAGTGATCTTTGTGGTCTATAGCTAAGAGAGATTGCCCAATATCACCCATCGATCTCATTGTTAGAGCAACGGAGGCATGGAGAGCTGAGTCCTCAATGCTTCGTCACACGGAGCTGTGTGCTGCAGGCAGTGCATTCTTGTAACGTTAATTCTATGATTTGTTTGGCATGTTAATATTTATGTTATATATCTCTCTATATATCCTATTATCCAAATTTACTTTGCATTTACTGAATGGAAAAATCACTTCTCTTTTTATCATATGAACGGCTGCACCTTTTAAGAGTTGGGTCTAAATGAGGCCTGAACCACTGCTAATGCTTTCATGATATTCATGAAGAATAGATATTTGGCTGAATTGAATAAAAAATGACAATAGCGAAATAATAATAATAATAACTACAACAACAATAACAAAATGGGTTATTAGTGTAGTCTATCCAAGCTATGCTTTTCACTGACTCTTTGACCTTGAATAAATCCCTTAACCTGCCAGAATTCCCATTACGTTAAATTGAGATCATTAATCTACAAGTGACTCTGTTAAGCCTATAAGCTCTGTCCTTTGTGATAGAAAGTTGCCTATTTTAGTTGTACTGAAATTTAAATATAGTTTTAAAAAATGTTATTCAAAATGTGTATTAGAGCTGTGTCCAAGAAAAATTAAATAGAAACGAGAGACAAGTTCAGCATCGGTGCCAGATTTCTGCCACAGCCCCCAAATCCCTGGAGACTCAAGGGAAAAGATCAGTTTGAATATTTGGGAAGCTAAGCCAGTTGAGAGGAAACTATAGATTTTTTAAATCTCAGACTTAGGTTCTGGCCACCAGCTCCCATTTGGTTGAATGGCATCAATTCCAGAACACAGATTATCCATGCTGAACTGCCCCTGTGACTTAGCAGCTTCTGGCAGTTTTAGTCTGATTAGTTCAACAGCTAACTTCTAAGTCGTTGGGGAAATTGGAAACTGAAGTGTATCAACATTTGTAGGGTTTGATTATCCATCCTATTCCAACTATAAGTGTTCTCAGTTATATTGATAAGTAGAGCTGGTCAAGCATTTTAGGCAATGCATGAGTATACTCTGCTCTTAAGTTCATTTATTAAGTCTATAAAATGCAACCCAAATGCAGTCAACATCTGTTAACAGTTTGCCATATATACAGCCCCATGTTCCACCCATTTAAATGTTTGTGTTGCTGAGCTTTGACAATCAAGCGATCGATGCAAACTGTGCAGTAGTATTTGATTGGAATCTTCAGGAAAAATTGAAAAATAAACAGAAAAATAAACAACAGATTAAAGCACGCATTGGGTTGACAAGAGAGAAAGTGTCAGGAGATTTTAGTGTGGTCTTGAGTGTTAGGAGGACTTCATGCAATCTTCTGTGAGCTCCCTACACTGTTGGCAGCCTACCTAGTTAACGAGAGCAGGCATCCTCTTCCACTTCAGAAATAACTCAACATTGCTCTCTTGATGGACACTGTGGCAGACACAGCAGCCTTATGATAGGGACTAAACTGCCCCTAGAGCTGTTCTTTCCCTGGATAGTTGCTGCTACACCTTGGAAAGAAATTCAACTTGGAATCATCTCAGTTTGTCTTTTCTGATCTCCCCCTGTCCTTTGAGTCCATCCGTCCACTCCTGAGCTACTTGGTCATTCTCTTATAAGGATGCTGCTAAATCAATGAGCATTTTAACGGAGTTCCCTGATGTGAGGATACACAAGACGCAAGATATTTCTTGCTTAGAAACTTGCAAAACATTCTCACTATTATATGACCAAAGAAAATGCTGTCGTTAGATTTTTATTGGAACTTCAACAATACTGAAAAAGGACGCTATGGAAATATCACAGATGGATATCCAAGTTGATATTTCTATATGGCAGCTAGGATAAAAGAAGACCGCTGGATTTGGAGACACGGAACTTCGTTTTACATCACAGCCATGCTAGTTACTGTATAGCCTTGCAGCAGTGATTGGATTTTATGAACCTCAGCTTTTCTTCTAAGATGACCTCTTCTGCCAAAATGTATTTAAAGACTAAAATATAGGCCACGTAGAGGCACCAACGGGCCCATGAAGGTCTTCAAGAAGCATTTATGAGAAGTTGCATCTGGATTTATATTATAATTCCAATCTATTTTGCTATTTGTCTGGGGATTAAGTTTATTCTTAAATATCAAGCTTAGCCTTGAACATAAAGTTTACGTACATAAGGTTTAGTTTCAGACCAAATCATCTATAGAATTTGAAATCAGATATCTGTTTCATGTTATTATTCTAGCCTCTTCAAAATCTTAGATAACAGAATATTTGAGGAAACACACACACACACACACACACACACTCAAAATTCCAAATTCATCAGCCATATGTAGTCAGTGGACATTGCCTAGTACCCCAAAAAAGACTTCATCTACAGAGAAGAGACCATTTGTTTTCACAGCACTGAATTCTAAGATCATTCATGGAAGAGAATGAAGTTCACTACTCATTATATGAGATTAGCATACTTAATGGCTGGGTTGAAAATTAGGCTTAGCATAATTGTTTTTCTTTTCTTTGTAAAATTGTGTTTTGCCATAAAACACATTGTTTGTAGTTTAACACCATTTTTATTTATTTATTTTTAATTTATCTGACAGAGATCACAGGTAGGCAGAGAGGCAGGCAGAGAGAGAGGAAGGAAAGCAGGCTCCTGGCTGAGCAGAGAGCCCAATGCGGGGCTCGATCCCAGGACCCTGGGATCATGACCTGAGCTGAAAGCAGAGGCTTTAACCCACTGAGCCACACAGGCATCCCCCATTTTTTTATTTTTAAGACTCTCTTTATTTATTTATGAGAGAGAAACAGAGAGCACAACCAGGGGTAGTAGCAGGCAGAAGGAGAAGCAGGCCCCCCTAAGAAGCATCCCAATGCAGGACTCAATCCCAGAATCCTGAGATCTTGAACCGAGCTGAAGGCTGACTCTTAACCAACTGAGCCACCCAGGCCTCCTTAGTTAACACCATTTTTATAACAAATACTTATATAAGAAACTATAGCGTTGAGAAATTGAGATTTTCCCATAACTTATAATTATTATGCCCCAATAATGGGTCCATGATTAAAGGAGCGAGACTGATATAAAGCAAAAGTCAAGCAAAGCTTTATTTCAGGCCAAGCATCAAGAATCTAACCGAACGTTCAGGGACGCACCTCTTACAAGTGAGGGCGACCCTTCTCTGTTCACAGTCTAGCTTTTAAGGGCAAAGACCATGTGGTCGGGCCTGGCCACACACATGTGACCAAAGAGATTGTAACACACCCAGGAAACTCCACAGTGTTGCTAGGTGACCAACTGAGTTACAATTTACCCTAGTAGACATTTGACCCAGCCTATTACACCTTGATTGGGATTGGCACCCAAAGGCTCCCAAAGGACAGAGCGCATACTCCTTGGTAACCAGGGAGACAATATGCACCCCCCCACTGATCTGATGTCTCCACCTGGCCTGACCCACCCTTGTATCTGGGCTTTGTTACCTGGAGCTGGTTTCCTCGTTTCCCGAACTTGTCTCCAAGTAAACCCCCTGGGGGAAGGGGAGCAGGGACAGTTTCTAAATAGGTCCTTACAATAATAGGTTACCTGGCTTTGAAGAATAATGTTCAATTTTAATTATTGTAATACATAAGTCAGAACACAAAACAGACATATATAAAGTAAAAAGAGGTAGGTAAAAAATGATGAATCAGATATCTGGAAGTGTGCTGGCTTCAATTTAAGATGGCAAATAACCGGGGTACATTCTAGACTGGCTATGGTAAAGCAAAACACAAATAATGGACTGGAAAATAGAAATAAGAGATTTATATAAAAATAGGTACAGAGAGTCAAAAACAAAAATGTTAAGAAATACTATAAACATGTGGGATAAAAACTGAATCTCCATCATGTCTGGTGTGTATAATAGTGATTTCAGGAGAAACAGACAATTTTCTGGAATGTAGAAAAAGAATAGTTTACTACTGTAAGCGACTGTGATTGCCATGGAAGATAAAAGAAAGAAACTCCTATTTAGGTATATGGGAATGATACTAAAGAATACCTAGTATAAAGTGATATTTTTAAAGTTACAAGATATAGATGATCTATAGCTGAAGAAAATTGGACTAATGGTAAAAACACGAAGGTAAAATAAAATAGCATTATTCACAACAGACAAAAAGGTGGAAGCAAGAGAAACGTTCATCAAGAGATGAAGAGATGAAAAAAAAAAATGTGGTATGTACTTACAATGGAAAATTATTCATCCTTACAAAGGAAGAGAATCTTGTCACATGCTACAATATGAATGAAGCTGGAAGACATGCTGGCAAATGAGCTAAACCAGACATAAAAAGGCAAATACTGTATGATTTCAAATATATGAATTCTCTAAAGTAGTCTGATGAATAGAAACAAATTAGAACAATGGTCATCAGGGGTGGGGTCTACGTATAGACATAAATTTTGAGATTGACAAAATGAAAAGGTTCTGAGAGGTATTTAACTTCTGAACCTTACGCTTAAAAATAGGTAAGATGGTAAATTTTATGTTATGTGTTTTATACCACAAGAAAACAAAAACTTAAAGGCAACGACCAATAACTTCAAAGTCATCACAAAATAAAAACTGTTAACTGGTCATTTTAAACTCAGCTAAAGGGACCAAGACTGATAATGGATTAAAAACAGTTTGAATGGCAGTGTACTTTAGTGTGCTTTAAAAAAAATTTTTTTTATTATTCAAATGATTGGGGGTTTTTTTGTTTTGTTTTGTTTTTGTTTTTTTTTTTAAAGATTTTATTTATTTATTTGATAGACAGAGATTGCAACTAGTCAGAGAGGCAGGCAGGGAGAGCTAGGAGGAAGCAGGCTCCCTGATGAGCAGAAAGAGCCCAATGCGGGGCTCGATCCGAGGACCCTGGGATTATGATCTGAGCCGAAGGCAGAGGCTTAACCCACTGAGCCACCCAGGCTCCCCTCAAATGATTGTTTTAAGATATTACCTACTTAGACAGAAGCAAGTAGCTCGGATGCAGAAAGTGGACTGAAGTGATGACACCACCAAGTGAGAGTCAACTCAAGGAAAGTGAAACTTCTGGAGAATTGGGCGAACATTGATGTCACCAGAGATGAAGTGGCAATAAATCTGAAACCAAAGCTAGGTTCTTGTCTGTTTGTTTGTTTAGTGTTTAATGAGCTATGTCAACCTTGGCCAGACAAGCAGCTGGGAGGCGGAGTGAGCCCACAGACAAGTGCACCAAAGTGGATATGTATTCTAGAACGCCTAATGAAAGGAGCAAGGTGCATAATGATGTGGAATACGCAATAATTTGTTGTATGAAATGTGAAGACCTTCTGTTAGAGGATCCTCATTAGCAATTGTGTTAAGGAAAGACGCCAAATTGAAAATAACAAACTTTTTGGGAAAGGATAGAATCAGAATGAACAAGGAAGAGGTAAAAGTGGAGCTTTAACTGTATCTGCATTTTCTTTTCAATAAGAATATGCTCACACTAATATGACTAAATTAAAATATTTGATGAAAAGTGAGTATACAGGTATTCATTTTTATCTCTTTTTGCTAGTTTTAAAAATACTTAAACTCAACAACATGTTAATACAAAAAAAGAAAAAAAAAACAGAAAAAAATAAAGTATACCCCTGCAAAACAGCTCAAATTCATTTTAATTTCTCGTCATTCCAAATCAGTGTAGCCCCTCATGAAGTGATTACAGTGGTAGGACCTGCGCTTAGTGACAGATTTCACCGACTGTGGAAAAACTTCAAGGGTCAACATCTCACAAGTTTAAAACTGTTTCAGAACAGTTTTTTACTGTTCATTTTTATAAAAACACACAATTTTGAAGTAGAACTTCCTGCACTGACATTATTCAACATGGCACCAGACCCAAGTTCAGAGTCTTCATTATCAAAATAACATGTAGCCTTCCAGAGAGCCTGTGAGCTCACCTGCACACCAGGCTCCCAGAGTTTCATATGTTTATTTCAGCACTGCACTTTCCCTGAAATCTCCCATAAATCTGAACAACACTGGGGACTTGCTTCATAACATCTGGTTCTTAGTGGAAGGTTATGGTGTGAAGTGATACCCAGAGCATTAGGGTGGAGACTCAATACAAATGGACCCCTCATTTATGAATTGTCAATGCAAACAAAACAGAACCGGGACATAACCATCACCTTTGTGCCCTCACTATGAAGAAGAGACCTGTGATCAGAAAAGTTCAGAACAATATTTTTAATTAATTTCAATTGAAGGGATATTTTTAAGGCTGACCCTTTTCTAGATCCTGTGGGAAACATGCAGATGTTCAGAGGCAAGTCATAGACCTCAAGAACTCAAGGTTTTAAGAGGGACACAGGGAACATATAAATAATAATATGATAGACAATTCTTGGGGCATGAAGTTTCGTACAAAGTTATACACACAGAAAAATTAGATAGGCCTGCTGGGAGTCATAAATGTCAATCTGGGCATTGATGGATGAATACAAAATTCATTTAGACATGTTTAAAATGTTGTTTTCTAATGATAAATGTAATATGCATTCATTTGGGAGGAGAGCCCTTCAGAGCAGAACAAAGGAGAGGATTTCTTATTGTATATGATATGCCTGTATCATATACGTAGCTAGACCCTTTGTCCCATGAGGGTTCCCATTGGCATAAGTACGACTCCTTGCTCCCCACTGAGCAAGGAGTCCAGGTTCCCACAGAAATAATGCAGCTGAAGGAAACTGGGAGTCTCTATTTGTCCCCAGAGCAAGTGTATACAGTGGACATGTCACTTTTCCTCCAAAGTAGAAATAGGTTCCAGGCTTCCACCTTTACTGACGAGAGCATTTGGAATAGCAGTTAGAAAGCAAACTGAGTAGTGTTGAGACAGGAACAAACATGGTGTGTGCGGACTAGGGTGGGAGACAAGAGTGGCGTGATCTTTCCGGGCACCTGGTGGCTGAAGTGGTATGGGACGTTTTATGGTTTATAGAAATTGTTTTGGAAGTGCTTGTAGGTTTAAAACTATAACAACTTTAACACATTCTAGTGCTCACTTAAATTAAATACATGTCAAACTCTTTAATCGTGAACAGTGGTTATTAAAAAAATAATAAGGTAACCCCAATATTCTCTTTTCTGTTTGTCAGCCCTTTTCTAGGTATTGCTGGCTTACTATTCTCCTGGATTTTTGCTTTTTTTCCACAGAAGCCTTTGCTGTGGCCATCCTCTATGCTGGTTCTGGAGTTAGGAAAGATGACTGCACAAAGGCTTCTCCGGCAGAGAGCTTGACGTCTCCTGCCCAGTCTCCCTGTCCCGTCCTGCTCTGGATTCACTGAATCTTCTGTTGGATGCTTCTCAATGCCTCCCAAGGGATATACCTTTGGATCATTTTTAATCCATCACAGTATTAGCTTAAAGTGGCTTCTGAGATCATGCAAGAAAGCAAGCATTCAGGCTTCTGAAGATTGGGGCTTGTCCAGCTCAGCCTTTTGTCACCTGTGGTCTGATGCTCATAGTCAGAATTCCAGAAGCAAGTCTCCACTTACCTCCTACAGTCTGCATCAGAGCTTCAAATTCTGTGATTTGGGATTTAACAATTTCTCTATCTGGTAATGCTTCATTTTGCCCATTCCCTCTGACCAGGATCATTATAATAGCTTTACTCTGCTGCAGTGAAAAGCAAATATTAAATGTTCTCAGACACTTTTGTTTGTTCATTTAAAAGACTTCATTTATTCATTTGACAGAGAGAGTACACGCAAACAGGGGGAGGGGCAGGCAGCAGGAGAGGGAGAAGCAGGTTCCTGGTAGAACAGGGAGCTGGACCTAGGGGTTCCCAGGACTCTGGGATTGTGACCTGAGCCCAAGGCAGATGTTTAACGGACTAAGCCACACAGATGCCCCTCAAACTATACTTAAATAAGGAAGTTTAGAAGTTCTGCTTGTATACTATGATAACTTTTTTGTAACCCACACATAAATACATACATATATTCCTTAATATTATATATAAATTTAATTCCCTTGTAATGATTTATTGTTGAAAATAGAAACACACTGTATAGAAATTTCCCATGTTGCCAAGTTTAATTCATTATAAAAGAAATCCTAGTCTCCATGTTTATAATAATAATTATTATTATTTAATTAAAACTGAATTTTTATAAAAGTTGATGGCTTTAAGTGTGAGATCCATATACATGTCAGTCATGTGTTTTTAATGTGTTTTAATTCTGAGATTTCTCAGTAGACTTGAAACCGTTCCTACATCTGTTATGAACTAAGGATTAAGTTGATTATTTGAATATCTAGCTTGTGAAGTAAAAGAAGGGCTTTTCTCTTTATTATAGATAAGATAATACAATTCATCATTTAGCTTTCATGATAACATATTGGAAATAGTATCCCTAATGATTCCATTATCTATTGTCTCGTGAACAAAATAGGATAACACATGGAATTTCCGCTAAAAGTCACTATTAAGAAAATAGAAGAGTCACAAGGAACTTAGTATTGTAGGTGACTTTGTCAATATTGATATCAATCATTCTAAACTTTGTACTTCCTTCTGTGTTGAAGCATCAAATTATATATCATGTGTTAAATTTATGAGTGGGATATCTATTCATGGGTCAGCCAGACAGCGATTCAGCATATGACACTCACATCTGATCAATCCTCAACAGTAGAATTGTTTAATAAGAATTGCCTGAGAAAGAGGAGTAAGGACAACAATGTATACACACACCTAAAAACGTTGTTGCTCTATGTTTATGTGTATATGCATATATATATATATATATACATATATATATGAAACTAGAAACATATGCAGGTAAAGTATTAAAGTATACTGTGCATTATCATATAAATATATATGTACACATACTTCTTCACTCCTACTCTTTTTTCATAGCATTTATCAGTTTGCAATTAGTATAGTAATTTGTGCAATTATTTGCATTTTGACTGCTTATGATAGTGGTGTTAACATAGAAAACAAACGAGATCAGCTTTGAAAATTGCCTGAGCAGACAAATCACTTTAGTTGTACAAGCACAACTTCATTTAAGTAATTTTGCAAGGCTAAGTTGACTTGGGTCATTTCTTGTTTATGTTTCTGCAAGTCAGAAGCAAAACTTGAACTGTTTCCCAAGGTTGATATGAGGTAATCACTGACTAGATTCTCTACCACTTCAGAAAATTCTAATTCTAGGGGCACCTGGGGTGGCTCAGTCAGTTAAGCATCTGACTGATTTAGGTTCTGGTCATGATCTCAGAGTCCTGGGATAGTCCCACTTCAGGCTCCCTGTTCAGTGGGGAAACAGCTTCTCCCTCTGCTCCTCCTCCTGCTTGTGTTCTTTGTCTCTCTCTCAAATAAATAAATAAAATCTTCCAAAAGACTCCAATTCTATAAGCTTTCACTGTGAAGAACACACAGCACTGATTCTCACCCTAGAAGCTGCTTTACAACAATATACTCCTGAGCCTCATTCCACGTTTCGGTATGAGTGCTCCCGGTTTGCAAAATGGTGTGTGTGTGTGTGTGTGTGTGTGTGTGTGTGTGCAATAAACTTTTACTAATTATTGCTTCGGTGATTCATTGATTTTAATTCTGTTACTTCTGAATTTTTGCAATGTGCACTAAGTTAGTTGGCTTCAGGAGAACGTCAGGATGCAGGACTGCTGAATGCAGATAGAAGTAAAACAGAGTAAATCCCAAAGATTCACCTCGTATGTCAATAGCCAGAGGGATGACCTGTGTCTGTAGGGAGTTCAGTGGTATCGATAAGATATTGGGAGGGAACTTTTAGGAAGGGAGACGAGAGGGCACATCTAAGGATGTCCTCTACTGAGAGACCAAAGTTGTCCTTTGAAAGTACACTGCGATTCTAACAGCATTCTAATTTTACAGGAAATGTCAAAACAGGTTCAATATATATTATGTAGTTGTTTAAGCGCTAAGTAGGTACACGCAAAGCAAATTTCCCAAATGTTTTCTGTTACTATTGCATTAGAATAAGAATCTTTCTTGGACTTCACTCAGTGTCAAATGATCACTGTTACAGCTACAATGAAATTAATTTTCTCTCAGAAATTATTCTGCTTAATAAATACATTTGGAGGTATTATAGATTATTTTCATTTTCATCTGCATGTAAATTTTGGGGTATAGATGAGAAATGTTTCCAGGAAACCTATTAAGAAGTGGAAATTAAGTCAAAAGTCCTAGTGGAACTAATTTTTTTTTTCTCATTTACCTTTGGATGAACTATTTCTTTAAAAACAAACAGTAAAATCTCTAAGAAAAGGTGTGTTTTATTTATTTCTCTTACTTAAGTTTCATTTCCTGGAGACTATAATCTAGGAAAGTTACTTTGAATCAATAACAATGTAGATAGCATTTCCCAACATTTTAAGGCTTTATAATCATCTCAAAGTGAAACCCATTAAAAAAAAAAAGTGATTACGGTTTTAATCAACTAGTGCAGATCTACATAGTCTCACAAATTATATGGTTCAGAATTTGGATTTTAACTATTTCCTTCAACAGGAAATCATTGTTAGTTATTATTTAACAATTGTATTTGTCACTGGCCATGGAAGTCTTTATCAGTTAGCTAAAATAGCATTTATTTTATATGTAAAGTTATTTAAAAATACCTCAATATATATTTTTCTTTTCCTAAATTAGCAACTAGAAGGAAGAAAATAGTACACTGTATACTACAGTATATCACACTCCCCTGATTATATATACATACCAGCACACAAATGAACACACCCATATCATCCAAATGAAAGAGAGACAGAGACAGACAGAGAGAGAGAAAGAGAGGGTGGGGTTTTCAGATTCCTTTGCGGCATTTTGGTACTTAATATTCAATCTATATCATATACATATTATTTACTAAGTATGATTTTCTTCATATTTCTTCAGACTTGAATAAATTAGAATTTCTTCTCATCTTTCCTTACTTCATAAACTCTAGCATTGTGTACATTTCTCTTTTCAGTCATTGGAATAAGCAATTTCAGTATCAGCCTTAATTTGGATAGGTTCAAGTTAGTTCTTTTGGGAATTCTGATATTTTTGGTGATTAAAATACATTATTACAATGATCTAGGGACTTTCTCTTCAACAAGGTGGCGGAGCAGTTTGTCCGCGGCGGCTTTGAAGCAGACACAGGGACACAGATCTTTGTGAAGACCCAGAGTGCCAAGACCATCACCCTCCAAGTCGAGCCCAGTGACACGACAGAGAATGCCAAGGGCAAAACCCGAGACAAGGAGGGCATCCAGGCTGACCAGCAGCATTGGATTTTTGTGGGCAAACAGCTGGAGGAAGGTGGTGGTCTCTCCTACTTGAATTTCCCAGAGAGGGTTCAGGCTGCACAGGGTACTTCTCCTGCAGGGTAAGATCATCACTGTGCCTTCCCTCCACCAGCTGGCCCTGAAATACAACTGTGGCCAGATGATCACAACTGTTATGCTCAACTGCTCCCCTGCTCTGTCAACTGTCACCGGAGTTTGGCCCCACCAGCAACCTGTGCCCCAAGACGGAGGTCAAACAAGTCTCTCTAGCTGCTCTTTCTTTGCCTTCAGGGCAGCCTCCTGCCAGAGCCCCAGGGCCTTGGAACCTCAATAAAGTTTCCCTTCCCTTGGCTGGAACAGTAAAAAGAAACAAACAAACAAACAAACAAAAAAAAAAAAAAAATATATATATATATACACACACACACACACAGGTATAAAGATTAGATAGGTAGATAGTTACTGTTTCATCTCAATAGAATTGAAGAAGGTGCCGTGCTTAGATGAAGGACGTGCCATATGCAGGAGAAGGCAGAAAGCTTAGTCAGTGCTTCACACATAGTAGATACCGATCTGTGGGGCAAATGAGTGGCTATGCTTAGGTCCAGCATTTCACTAAGCAAACCACCTGTTTCATAGTCTCTGGTCTGACTTTCCTCTAAAGTTGTCCAATGTCTCGGTGCACATTTGTCTTGTCCCCTTATCCTTGTAGCTAATTTCTTTTATTTTCGGGTAAAATCAAATGCTGCCGTGCTGAGAAATCTTCTGTTATCCACACCCAATACATGTTGGTATTGCAAGAAATCTTTACCCACATCTGTATGTACAGGACAAAAATGTCTCTGCTTACTGCCCCTACCTGCCCTTAGGCTGATGATCCCAGTCAATGCAATATGGAAAAGAATCATAAGGCATAAATACTGAAAGAAAAGAAGAACAATCTTTATCTGTAGGTAATGTGACTATTTATGTAAAATCCTATGGAATCCACAGAAATTCTAGAAATATAAGTGAATGTAACAAGATTACTGAAAGCGAGATTGATACATAATCAATTAAATTTCTATGGACAAGTAGCATACAATTAGAAAATTAAACTTTAAAAATATTCTATTTAAAACATCAAAACCATGAAATTTATAGGTATACCTAACTATAATTACAACAGATGTGCATTAAAATCTTGCTGAAAATAATCATAGAAGACTTAACTAATGGAGAAGCTCACTAAGTCACTAAGTTCATGGATTAGAAAATTCAATATTGTTTGAAATGTCAGTTCCATCCACATTTATCTAATTTACAAATTTAATTTTTCTGTATCCTAATTAGAGTTATAATAGCTTATGCTCTTTTTTTTTGCTGATTTGGTGATTATAAATTTTATGTGAAAATGCAAAATAACTAGAATAGCCAACATAATCTTGGAAAAGAACAAAACTGGATCTTGTACCTCCTGATTTCAAGTCTTAGTGTACATTCACAATAATCAACATAGTATCAATTTGACATATGAATAAACAAAGAGATTTGTGTAACAAAGTTACAGAATAGCAAACCTTGAATAGAATAGCATGTATTTGTCAGTTCCTTTTTACAGAAACAATAAGGCAATTTGATGGAAAATAGAAGATATTTTCAATGAATCATGATTGAATTGGGCTAATTTATGGGAAAGACATTAACTGGGGTCCTGATTCATACCAGTAGTTTATAAAGACTTCTACATAATGACTAAGAAGATCTAGAGCAGGAATGGAAGGTTGACTGAATGTTCAAAAATGAATTAATGCAAGGAGAAAATTCACACAACTCTTTCTATAAATGTGGGGAAACCATCTGAGAAAATTTGACACTCACACGTAATTAAAAACTCTAACAAACTGAGAATGTGAGAAGAAAGCCTGAATCTTATAAAGTATATGTTGTTTTAAATCAGTTGCAGACACAGAAAATAAAACTAGCCATCTTTTGTAAGAAAGCATTGTAGAATATTTTAGTGACCTTGCTATATAAGACTCATATTGTGATCATATCTGATAGATTTATACCTCAGGACTTTTTGTTGTTGTTGTTATTTCTATTGTCATCATTATTTATTTTGAATCTAATCATTCACTGGTGATATATGAAAAAAAATTGATATTTTGTGTTAATCTTGTTTCCTGCAACCCCAGTATGTTTGCTAACCAATTTCAGCCATCATTTAAAAAAAATTATTATTATTATTTCTTTTGGAGTTTTCTGCGTAGATGATCATGATATCTGCTGATCTGTATAGCTTTATTGCCTTGTATTGTTTCATTGAACAGCATGACTTCCAGCCGGATGTGAAAGCAAAGTGGTGAGGTTGTGTCCTTGCCTTGTTCCCCATCATAGGGAGAAAACATTCAGTTTTTCACCACTTAGTAAGATGTTAGCTGTAACTTTGTGGATGTGTGTTTTATCAAGCTGAGGAAGTTCTGCTCTATTTCTAGTTTGCTAAGAGTATTTATCAGAATGAGTATTCGAATTTGTCAATTTTTTTTCAACTTCTATGATATACTCATATGAGTTTTCTTTTTTATATTGTGGAGGTAGTAAGTTAAACTGATTGATTCTCAAATAGTAAGCCAGCTTTATATATGTGTCATATGTCTTACTTGGAATTAATGTTTGATGTTTTTGTATATTGCTGAATTCGATTTTCTAATACTTAGTGGAGGATTTTTGCATCTGTGTTCATGAAAGCTGTAATGGAAAAAGCAAATGACATCTTAGAGTAGATGATTAATATAAGGAGAGATGGAAGTGCTAAGAAATAATCAAAAGAAAATACATAAGTGAAAAAAATAAAGAATTTTGACATGAAGAATGCTTTTGTGGGCTCATCAGTAGACTGGACACAGCCAATGAAATCATCAGTGAGGGGGAAGGTATGTCATTGGTTATTTTAAATTCATGGTCTGATAATATCAACATCTGTGTCATATTTGAGACTGGTTGTGTTGTTTGCTTTGTCTCTTCATGCTGTTTTCCTTTGTCTTTGTAATTTTTGTTGAAAATGGCCATCCTCTGTCAGTGAATAGGTGCTGAGGTAGTTAAGACCCTTAGTATGAGGTTTTACGTTAATTTGGCTAGGAGTCTGACTGTGTTTAATATTTGTCTTAGTTATTGGTTCTAGAGTTTTCAAATTTTCCTATAACTCCTTTTTCTTTTCCTTTATTTTTTCTGGACTTTCCTAAAAACCTTCTTTAGATAATGTCTCTGTTTCCCAGCCCTTCAGCTCTAATCTCCCATGTTTTACATGGGAGTCCTGGTGGTTTGGCAGTAAGGTTGGGATAGAAATTTTTCTATAATCTTAGGATTAAATCCTAGTCTTTTAGTGGCGCTAAATCCCTGGGCTTTGACCTTCCTAGGTATTTTTTAGCTCTTTGCTTTCCTTTACTTTCTTCTGCTTTGCTTTGCTTTGCTTTTCATCATACAGATAGTCTAGAGGGTGCTGCCGTTGGGGTATTTCTTCCCCTGTTGGTATAAGATGCAGGTGATAGGGAGGGAGACAAACCATAAGTGACTCTTAATCTCACGAAACAAACTGTGGGTTGCTGGGGGGAGGGGGGTTGGGAGAAGGGGGGTAGGGTTATGGACATTGGGGAGGGTATGTGCTTTGGGGTAAATTGGAAGGGAAGATGAACCATGAGAGACTATGGACTCTGAAAAACAATCTGAGGGGTTTGAAGTGGTGGGGGGGGGTGGGAGGTTGGGGTACCAGGTGGTGGGTATTATAGAGGGCACAGCTTGCATGGAGCACTGGGAGTGGTGAAAAAATAATGAATACTGTTTTTCTGAAAATAAATAAATTGGAAAAAAAAATAAATAAGATGCAGGTGAATTCCTTTCTGCTGCAGAGTCGTCCTCCATTAGAGAGGATGCTCCAGGATCAATTAAGGGCTACCGAAATCCAAATCAAGTACTTCCTCAAAAGATTCTCTACTGTTTTCCCAGATTCTGATTCTAAGGAAGCAGAAGTCCTAAGTCCTTTTCCACAAGTTGCCTCCTAGTCTTTGCATTGACCTAAAGGTTGGATAATAGCCTCCTAATAGATACTATAAGTTTGAATTATTAACTCATATTTAAATGCACTCAGGAAAACACTGTAGATTTTTTTTAGAGTAACCTCATATCATAAGTTCTGAGTCAAGATATGATGATCATTTTGAAAGCAGCCCTAATAGATTATACACTCTTGTCTTGATACACATTTATCAACATTTCCAATGAGGTATGGTAAAGTGCCCTCACAGTCACCTATTTAAGTGGGAGATAATTTGTGAAGTAAAAAAAATTCTATTCCAAAGTAGATTTGGTTGATGCTCAAATTTATTTGTGGGTGACATTGTTATATAATGCAGAATGCTGCATTTTAAGTCACAAAGCTGTGAATATTGAGATACATGTAAATAATGCTGTATATAACATTCTTAACAAATGCATCAAAAGTACACTAATTATACTAAATAAATAGCACTGATGGCAACAATGTATAAATGCAGGGCTTGTTAGGGTAAGGAAATAAAAAAGCATCCAACCCTGTAACTGAACCCTGCTGTTTCCTGGGATAGCACCCCATATGGTCCTCAGTCTAAAAGCACCACAACATAAGGCAGTATTATATGCCCTAGAGCATTCTTAGCAAATAGATTATAACGGTGTGGTACGGAAAATATGGAAAGAATTCTTTCCTTTTATTTTTGAGCCAGGCAAACCTAGGCAGAAATGACAAATAATTTTCTAGGAAGTTTTATAAAGAAGAGTTTTGTAGAACTCCCTTTATGAAGTTTAGTTAAGACCTCCCCTTTACGTTCTATAAATCAAGGGCAAAATGCAAAATAAAGGACATCCTTCACCCTGAGACATTTATATCTTACTCTTTTGAAGACAGGCACATCTTGGTACAAAACTTTATTACAAAAAAGCAAAACCAAAAACAAAACAAAACTCCAATACAATATGGAGAACAAAGACAAGGCTTTGATGTAACATTATGTAAACTCTCTAAACAAATTGATACATTAAATATTTCCTTGCCTAGTTGCCCAAAAATGAAAATAAAGATGGATAGTATTGAAACGCTTTTAACAACAGATTTGTGCCAACATGTAATATAGTAGCAAATTCAGATCTGTGAGATAGGAAGCCTTCATTTTTGTTTTTTTATTTAACCAGTGATAGACCTGTTAATGTTTTAGTGTTATTTTGTGTTATGTATAATTTATAACTTTCATGGTAAAATGCATTAATCAGGACCTCTTCATTAGATCACTTCCAAACCAAGAAGTCTGAAAATATTGCATTTTATTTTTACTTTACTTACCAAATGAAATTATGTAATATCCAATTACATACTGGATATCCTTTAGAACACCCACTGGAACACAAGGGGAGATTATCTTTAGGAAGGTATTTAGATTCACGGTAGCTCAATATTCTCATTATTCATGTTAACAGCAACAAAAATTCTGAATGCATTATCATAGTTTATTACACTTGATTAAAACATTTCCTCACACTTCTTGCTTCTTACACAAAATGTGTGTATGCCCTCATGTACGTGTTTAAAGCAGAAATATAAGTTTTATAATGAGAGTTAACAGATTTAAATCACAAATGCCTTTCGAACTTTCAAGTTACAACTTGGGAAGCATTAATTTTATGGGATTTTATATTTGATGAGAATCCCATTTTGTCACTAATTCTACATTAATCTTTTATGAGAAGTCAACAGTAGATAACATAGAGATAATTATTTATGGTAAGCTAAAATGACACCAAAACACTCCAACATTAATTCACTTCATTGTAAATTATAAACTCAGATTCTAATAGAATTAACTGAAGGCCAAGTAAAATAACGTAATTTATTATATAATCCTATAAATCTATACAAAGAATAATGAGGAGATATGTACTACATTACAATCAGGATTTTGAATGTTATTCATAATCACTAAATCTTTGATCTTGTTATATTCATGCAAAATAGATGGGGAAGTAGAAAATATGTTCTTTCAATAGGTGAAAAACGAAGATAAGTCAAAAGAATAAGATAGTATTCAAAATTATTCAACCAAGTAAAGGAATAGTATTCAAAACCTAGGCAGAAATTTGGATTCTAACATTAAATTTTCAGAAAAATACTTATGTGCCCTAAGCTAATGGCTAAACATATGCCTTTAATTTATTAGAGGCATTCCTTATGCCATGAGACAAAAATAAATTACTGGAAAGAGTGCCTGTTTTTTGTCTTCTCTGTTTCCCCATGCAGATGATAGTCATATAGAAATAACCTAAACAGGGGAGAAATGATAAATTGAGATGCTTATTTGAAATTGATAATTTTCTATAAATAAGAATAATTCAAACTTCAGCTTTCTGGGTATTTTTAGATAATTACTCCAGTTTTATTAGCAGATCTACATCACGCCAACCATAACCTGTTCTCGATACTTCATGACCTCTGTGAATAATAATAATAAAATGTCACTCATTTCAAAGTACCTTCTTCATTGTACTAGGAAGAAGACAGAGGTAGGATTAATCACATTAGTCTTGAGCAAAATAAGATTTAGAATGTTTGGGGAAATCGATCATTCACTGAATGACTAGGTGCGCCAGCAGTTATGGTGTATCACAGACACCTGACCTCTGTTAAATCTTTCCCAAAGGCCTGTGGGGTCCTGTAGGATTTCTATTTAGGAGATAGGGAAAATGAATCACGGCAATTTGGATTAAGTTCCTAAATTACAGAACTAGAGAGAGGATCTGTCCAGCTGCAAATGCAGTTCTCTTTCTCCTACGAGTGTCTTGAAACCTGGCCCCTGGATTGGAAAACTTCCCCAGGCTCTGGGTGACCTAAGGCAGCCTGGGTCTTGAGCTCTGGTCTCAGCAAGATGCACTTTTCTCTCACCTGTTGTCACTCGCAGGCGTTTTTTGTTTCACAAAAAGAACCAAATCCCGTAGAACATCCAATAGCAAGAGTGAACCGTGAGGGAAACTACAGACTTTGGTTGACCGTGGTGAGTGGACATGTAGGTTCATCCAGCAGAGGGAAGGTCCCATTCCAGCGCACAAACTCTGTGGGAGGGGGTGTGCATATGTGAGGCAGGAGGTATGTGGGAAATCCGTACTTTCTGCTCAAGTTTAACCATGAACTGAAAACTGTTCAAAAAATAGTCTGTATTTCAAAAGCTCTCAAGTGGTTTTAAAACATCCACCCTTAAAAATGCCTCCTCCTCAGGCCACCTGGATGGCTCGGTAAGTTAAGCATCTGCCTTTGGTTCAGGTCATGATCCCAGGGTCTCGGGATCCAGCCCTGGCTCAGGCTTCCTGCCTGGAAGAGAGCCTGCTTCTCCCCCTGCTTCCCCTCTCCTCCTTCTCTCTCTCTTTCTCATCCTCTATCAAGTAAATAAATAAATAAATAAATAAAATCTTTAAAAAAGAAATGCAGCCTCCTTGGACAATGACATGCAAGACCTCACCACATACGAGAAAGTGAGAGTTGAAGCTCGTTCTGAACTTCTCCCCCCCCAACAGTGTCCAACTAAGAAATGACATCAGCAGAACGCTGACTCTACCCCCCGTTTGGTTCCTTGTCTGTTATTATTATTTACACCACAGAATGACAACACAAACAAATACATTTCCTATTTTTCTCAGCATTTCAAACATTTTACCTACAGGAAGTATCTATTTTGCAATTTTAAACCTCTTCCCCCAAGTTTAGTTAAAGATGGGGACCCCATTCTTTTTTTTTTTTTTTTTTTTTTTTTACGTGAGAGTCATTTTAAAATTTGCCATCCATCCTGATCAGTGTCACTTTCCTTAACTTGACCTCATAGATTCTGTTTTTCTGTGTTTTAATGATTTTTGTTGCTGTGCTATGTGGCTTTACTGAAGTCTTCACAATCCTCTTAAATGTTGGAGCACAGGGTGGTACCAACACTCCAATAAGCAGCAGTGCATAAGAAGTGAGCAGATTGTTTCTTACCTTTTCAGACTTTCGATATTTCAATATTTCAATAGAAGTACTTAAGAGCAGATATTCTTGGACTCTACATAGCAATCATAGATTTCCCCAAGACCCTCTGTTCTTCTCTATTCTATACCTAGGCAGAAAGTTGTGTATATGTGTTTCATTTGGAGCCTTTAAAAACTACTTCAATGTCATGTGGGCAGACTTAATTTAATTTTATTAGAAGAGAGCCTCATATAGTAGGAATGCTGCAGACTTTGAAATCAGAGAAAGCAGGGATGGATCCTGTCCTCATCATTTAGTTCCAATTTATTTTAACTCCCCAGCTTCAGCTCCATCATTTCAAAAGTTGCTCATAGAGTCCAAGATTTATTTTTTTTTTTTCCTTGAGAAAGCTGTCACATATCTTGGTCACAATTAAACATACATTTACTCTCTAAAGTGTATCAGCCATATTTGCCTCTGTGAGGCAGTTCTAATAAAGATGTTTGTCCCTCATCCCCCGGCCTCTCTCCACTCAAAAAGATCACAACACAGAATATTTTTAGAGAAACTAGAATCATAATATTGGGATTCACATCTTAGATAAAACTCATAGTAACTTAAATAACTGAGTCAATTAATCACTAGTGTTTCAATGTCCTCAATGTACCATAATATTAATGATTTACATCTTTTAAAGTAGCTTTGATAATTAACTGAAATAAAAGGTGAAAACTATTTATATAAGCTGTCAGAGAAGCAGAGGTTACAAAAAAAGCATATTTGAAACTAGATAGACGGGGGTAAAAGATAAAGCTACATAAATGGTTTCCAAATTTTCATGCTGATCTGAACATATGAACATTTGTATAACTATGTGAAGGCCATATATAGTTCATGTGGAACTTTAGTGTCTAAGAATATGCCCAAACCAACACACAAATATTTAATATAAATATTAAATCTCACTACATGCAATTAGCAGAGTCTTGAATATTAGAAGATTCGATTAAAAAAAAAAAACAACAAAGTGTTCTTTAGTAAATGATACTTTTTTTTTTTTTTAATGCTCAGTGTGAAAATTTTCGTCTTAGTAGTTCAGAAGGCAAAATCACTGTGAACATTTATATTGACAGGTGGTTGTAGCCTATCATTGAGAATGATCTCTTTGAAATGAAAATGACTCCAAGGATCATGGCTGTTGTGTCAGAAGCAGATAAATAGAGGAACACTGATGAAATTATTAGCACCTATTGTTACAAAGTCTCTTGCAAACACTAATCCTAATTCTTATTATATCTGCTAGCACACTTTTGCTGAGACACTAATGCCTCATTTGGTCATGGGTAAATCAATGAGTCTTTATGTGTATGTTAATATTATATGGGTGATAAATATATTTTAGGAGCCCAAGGTACATATCAAAACTATACTTGTTAAGAATCACCATCTGGGGGCACCTGAGTGGCTCAGTGGTTAAGCCTCTGCTTTCAGCTCAGGTCATGATCTCAGGGTCCTAGGATTGAGCCCCACATCGGGCTCTCTGCTCAGCCGGGAGCCTGGTTCCCTGTTCTCTCTCTCTGCCTGCCTCTCTGCCTACTTGTGATCTCTGTCTGTCAAATAAATAAAATCTTAAAAAAAAAAAAAAAAGAATCACCATCTTAAAGTGTTATAACCACTGTCAATTATTTGTCACAAGTTCTCTTACACCTCTACCTAATCCATCAACAAATGCTCTTTCAAAATATAGCCAGCATCTTGACTACCTCTGAAATCTTCCCAACTACTATCTGGAAAACCACAATTACCTCTCCACTTGGTCATTTCAGTAACTGCTGACTGGTTCCATGGGGCCAGACTTGTCCCTCCATTAAGCACCAATTCTCCACAAGCTGAGTGACCCTTTGAAAATGTAACTTGGATCATGCCACTCCCCCCTAATGGTCGGTTTGAAATCTCATTCCCACTCAACTGTGAAGTCTTTATGGACCTACAGAACTGAAAGGTCTGATCCTGTTTCCCACCTCTGCACCCAACAACTTGTCTTCCTCCCTCACTCACTCCTTCCCTCTATTTCTCTCTGTCTCTATGTCTCTCTCTCTCTCTCTCTCTCTGTCTCTCTCTCTCTCTCTCTCTCTCACACACACACACACACACACACACACACACACTATGCCCAGTCACTCAAGTCTCAGGGCTTTATGTGCAAAATACCCTCTACTCGACTACTTTTTCTGGAAAATACATGTAGTTCTCCACTCACTACCTTAGGTCACTATGGAAGCTTCACCTTAATAGAGAGAACTTTCCCATTTTGGCAATTCCCCCTTACCCCACACTTCAGAACTTTTAAAAAAAAAAAAATCCTGTTTCATTTTTCACTACTGCTCTCAAGTCTACCTGATTTTATATATACCTACACACACAAACACAAGAATATGAGTGAGTGTGTGTGTTTATGTGCATGTATATCCATAAATGAATGAAATAGCTGTAATATTGGTGCATATTGTTGGTCTTCCCTTGGTTTAATATTTATAGTATAGGATATGGCTGATTAGCCTTTAAAAGCCAAGCATCAGATGCAAGACAGGGAACTTTGGAAGAACGTGTGTTCAAACAGACACAATTTGTCTCACCGCAACTATTCCTATGTGTCTACGTAAAGATGCTACAAACTGGAAGAAAATGAAAATGGAAAATTACTGGGGAAATAAAAGGAAGTAGGTAAGAAGAGAATTTGCCCCCAGGTACCCTTCTTGGTCCAGTCTCAAATCTGAGGTGTGAGAACCTATTTATTTGGAGCAGCTGTGTATTGAAGGTATCCTACCTAAGCTCTCAGGGGTGGGGGGGCAGTTCTTCTCATTATCTTCACATGCAGATAGACACTCTTCTTAGTCTCCCAGAAACATAAAATGCCAATCACAGGAGTTGGATTAAGCAGGAAAGGGTCCAAAATGGGCAAAGCTTACCTGGCAAAGGTTAAAAGACAATGAGCAGAAAGAGTTTTTCTGAATTATTGGAAAAGTGTTCTGCTAGCAGGTTAAGTGGGGTTCAAAATAAGAACCAAAGAGTGTCATGGAAAAACAAAAATAAAGAGATATAGTTCTCACAGAACTGATGTTGGTGGTCTGGTCATAGTTCCTAGACTCCTGCTTTAGTCAAGAACATATTCGTACATTCTGGAATTACACTTCAATTTTCTTTTATATGTATTAAAAATATGAAACGGGATACAAAATAAAGAAATAAAATATGTCATAATGAGAAGCACTGTAATAGATTCTTAACTTTTACAGGAGAAAATTCTTTAGTAAAACATATTGAATAATGTTGATTTTGGCTATCAATTTAGCAATGCCATTTTAAGTTCACAGAGAAATGCTGATATGTGTCTCTAAGAACATGTGCCTGTCAGGAAATTGCAAGAAAGAAGCTTGTTCTCCTTAGTAGCATGACCCCTATATCTCTCTTATCCCAAATTGAAAAAGAGAGAGAGAGAGAGAGAGAGGTAGCTCATGCAAAAGAAAAAAAAGAAAGAAAAGGGTCATACTGATAGATTTTCTGACATTCACCTACCTCCTGATAACTCAATTTGGTTTTACTCACTCAAGGCTGTAGTCTGTGTTCTTAAACTTCCCTTTATTCCCACTAACTTTGTACAATTTCTAACCACTTGTTATTCTCATCTTTGTGATACCTCACACTTTTTTTTTTCCTCCTTGCCCTCAGCTCCCCGTTCCCAAGATGACATCATGAACATTCTCATCACCAGAAATGGTGATATCCCTGAAATCACATCCATATCTAGCTTAATCACTATAACCACTCTTTCAAAAATACCTCCAATTCTGTTGTATTTCTCTCCTTCTGTTGTACTTGACCCAACAAGGCCATGACTCTAGAAACCTAGTCAGCTGCAAGTCTTGTCTGAATCTTCCTTAAGCGTGCCACGGAATATCCCTACAGAAAATCACAGAATTTAGCAATCTCATACTGCTTACACATTCATTGCCACCTGCCTGATATGTCTCCCACAACACCTGTCACTTCCATCTTTTGAGGAACCTTGATCTCTAGTCTCTGTGATGTGTGCTATAGACATTTCCTTCATTTGCTACAGTGTCATATGTTCTTCAAAATATTGCATGGGGCATCATATATAAAACATTTCTCATCACCTTCTGAATTTAAAATTCCACTAGGCATCCTCTAGTTGTAGCTGCTAAATCTGGCGACAGTTCCACTACACTCTTAAAAATTTGGCGCTCTCTCTGTTTCATTGAACAAAAATGTGGATGTCCATTGGAAATGCTACTGTCTCCGAACTGCCACCTTTAGCATCCTTCTTCCTTCCCATTTCTAAAAACACTTTTGAAAAATGATTCTGTAATCAAACGGTGATACCTAACCATGAACACAAATTCTTATAACCATGTTTCTTTGGTGACCCATTCTAAGCACTAAAACATATTGTGTAGGATCATTCCCTCAGTCCAGGCATGATTTATATCTTCTATGATAAAACCATGTCTGATAAAATAGAGACTGCAGAAGATCACACTTCTTCAGTCCTCAACCTCCGTTAGTAGCAAGGTGCACGTGCCTGGCGCTGGCACAGCCTTCCTGGGCCCCGGCCACCCTGCCCTGGGTGTAATCTCTGAGCTCTTCCAGCTGGACATCAGAATCCTCCTGTCTCCAGGATCTCAAGTATCCCTGGGATTGTTCACCCATCAATATGCTGATGACGCCAAGCTTCGGGTCTCCTGAGTTCCAATTTGCTTCCTCAACAAAAATCTACATGTAAATGCTTCACAAATACCACGAACAGAAAATGTCAAAATCCAATTCTATTGCTTTCCCCCAAAGATGTCTTTCAAAGAACACTCCCCACTGGAACATAATTGCTATTGATTTCCCCATTGGGTAGCCATTGGCTCCTTGCACCCTGTGCTCCCATGTTGGGCTAGGAGGTTTGAGTGGTAGGAGGTTTTGTAAAGCCTCTTCCCTCTTCCTTTCCCTGTCTCTTCTTGGCCAGCCTTTTCTTAGGGTCCAGCATTCAGTTCAAGCATTGAGTCCTTAGACCATCCCAGACCACTTCATCTAAAAATCCCTTCTCCTATTTTTTCTCACTACTTCCAATACGTATCCCTATAGGTTACCTCTCAGTTTTTAACTGTCTATCTGTCACCATCCCTGGGCTACACTTTCTTTCACTATGGAATTCTTTTTAATGGTTCACACAAGTGGCACCTAACAAGCATGAAATAAATATTTGTTGAATAGTAGAGAAATGCATCAATGAATTATTTGTGAGATTTATATTTTAAATGTTTTAAGGTATTCTCAAATGTACAGAATTTATGATAGATTATAAAAATATAAAAATACTTAAGACACTAAGTATATATCTTCATGATATATAATACCTTTTACCATTAGGCTAATATATGGCACAAATGTTACCAAATGTTATGTACAGTATTTATTTAGTTCCTAAATAATGTAAGTCAATAAACTAAGGCAAATAGTTAAAGAAATCTAATGAGGAAAAAAATGAATCTCTTAAAGCTATAATTCTGATTTTTTAATTAAATTTGGGATATATTTTATTTTATATGAAAGTAGATAGTCTAGAAGCCAGCGTTATACTTCTGAGGAACATTTAGAGCTAGTTTTGCAAAGCTCTCGATGAATTCATCCTGGATGCGTCAGTTAATATCACCACCATAATTATTTATAGCTTATTAATCATTACTGAACAATTAAAAAGATTTAATGGCTCATTTCTCACTAACTTATCTTTTGCATAAGAACAAGAAAGATTGTTTTCCCTTATGTAATAACACATTCTGAAAGAGCTTCATCAAATTCTAGAATAATAAAAGTAGAAATAGTACATAAATTTTATTTTACTCCCATGAATAAAAAAATAATTACCCTAAGATAGGTATTTTTTTAATTTGTTAGAATGCATCCTCTCCCATTCTTTGATTTTCTTTTTCTCTCTCTCTTCTTTGGCTCTCGCTCTTTGAATCCATCAACACCACACACACACGCTGAGACACCTAGCTACTGTCTTTAGAGGGAGAAGTGCAACCATCTGGTAAAAAAAATCAGTACTGACAATGGCGAGATGTAATTTAGATTGTGTAAGACCATGTGAATTGTAAAGGATTATGGTAGGCAGTGGCTAATATTTTACATGGAAGGAAACAATACCACTAGTGTGATTTCCAGCTTCAGTGAAGACAGGAGTTGGATTTCCCTGCTACTATGAAATCTGCCGGAAGTGCTTGCCAGCACTGTCAATGCAGAAAGAGTTCTCTGATCTCGAGCAATGGGACCATTTGATTAAGCTGGGTATAAAGGATATTATATTACTTCCTCATACTTAATGCAAATCATCAGCTTGTTTGTTCTGCTTTCCAGAACAAAGAGAACAGCTCTTCATACTACAACAATTGCATCAAGTACCAGTGGACTGTCCCTGAAAGTGCCTTTCTTTTTGACACTTTCAGCTGAATATTGTCCTAAAATTACTCTGTGGCTCTCACCTGAAACTGCAATTGTCCAGACCCTTCTTTAGGCTAGAGCTGAGGTCAATCCTCTGCTAGTAGAACCCGATTTCAACCAAGAAAGATAAAGGGAATCATTCACAGTTTATGCTATATATATTCATTCATATTTTTTATTACATAAATTGTGCTAATTTTACAATTATGTATCATTCTTCCAGTATGTATGAACCAAGCAATGTGTAATGTGCAAAAGCTTTAAAGACACAACAAACCCCTTGACGTGTTGAGACTTTAGTCTTACAGCAAAGATAAGTCCTCAATCCAAAATAAAGTCATATGTAAAAGGAGCCAGATGCTAATGACCCTATGGAGTACAAAATGTCAACCAGTCATAAATCCACTAAATATTCCGCCAATATGTACTATTAAGCAGTGGAATTTATGACAATGGCTGCCCTGCTACAGGAATCTTAGGCTTGATTCAATGTTTTTGATTAACAACCCTGCTGTCATGGAACCCATACTCTGTGTTGTATTTAATATCTTTATGTCAGTGAATATATCACCACTGCATATTTAATTTGTGAAGACTTCATAATCTATGGTGCTTGTTGTATAGCTAGTTTTACATGTAAGTAAGGGTATCACCATTTTGACAGTATGTTCCAATTCTTTAGGCAAAAAATTAAAATAGAAATTGAGTTGTTTCACCATTGGTTTATTGTTTGTTTGTTTTTTTGTTTGTTTGTTTTACCAGAGACAATGTCTCCATTATCATTGCTTCAACTCTGTAGGCAGTTGATTCTGTTTTAATAAAAAATAAAAATAACAACAAAAAACTGTTTATTTTTGTTTGTTTGTTTGTTTGTTCCCCAAAAATCTTTTACAGGGAAATTTTTATGTGTAAAGTGAGAAAATGTCTCTCCTTAAAAAAAAAAAAAAAGGCGGGGGGCACACCTGAGTGGCTCAGTGGGTTAAGGCCTCTGCCTTTGGCTCAGGTCTTAATCCCAGGGTCCTGGGATGGAGTCCCAAATTGAGCTCTCTGCTCAGCGGGGAGCCTGCTTCCTCCTCTCCCTCTCTCTCTGCCTGCCTCTCTGCCTACTTGTGATTTCTGTCAACTAAATAAATAAAATCTTAAAAAAAAAATTCGAATCAATAGCTTTAAAGTAGCAAAAATTTAAAAAGAAATAAAGAAACTGGATTAACAAATGTCTCCTAACACTGTAAATAAAATGATTAAATCTTGGAGAAAAAAATTCTAAACCTGCCCGGAAGGTAGCTCCCTTCATAGAAGATGGAATGAGTTAGGATCTAACGAGGAAATGTTCCCAGGACTGCTGCAAAAGGAGTATGCAGTCACAGTACAAAAAGTTGCTGGCGTGTACACAGTGATGGGATAGTTTTTAAATGACACAGTTTTCTGCACTATCATTTCAGAGATGAATGAAGAAGGAAGCCCAATTTTTAATAAAACTGGAGAAACATTTTGTAAACAAACAAAAATCCTTCCAAAGAACAGAATGCATTTAATGAAAATACATGCAGAATTATAATTTATCTGAGGTCCTTCCAGTCTAGAAAATCAACTTCCCATTGGGTCATCTTGGATAGGATTGATCAATGACAGGGAAGAGAACTTGAAAGCATGTACTTGCCACAGTTCCACATTTGAATAATCAGAAGGCAGGTAATTTTATCTCTGCCGCTGTTGAACCCTGCCAAACGCAGTAACACAGGCATGAATTTTCATAAATTCTCCTCTACTCCCACTTCTCCGTCCTGTGCTTTTGCATCATTTTCCATAAGCATTACTGGATCTCCTGAACTTTAAACATCCTGTTCTTTTTTCCCTAAGTATGTATCCACAGTGTTGAGGGCTATGCCGATTAAAAAGCCATATTATTATAAGCATCAAGGTTGTTGAAGCTTTTTTTGCAAGATACGATCCCAGTGCTTTTCATCAGGGGAGATCAGCTTCTGTTTTGTCTATTATGTTAAATATCTGACCCATCACTTTGATCCCCTTGACTTTGTGGTTTAACAACTATACCCCCAGAAAAAATAAAATGCATGTGTGTATATATGTGTGTATAAGTTTGGATTATATTTTATTGAAGTAAAAATGTATGAGAAGTAATTGGCAATTAATAACAAAATATCTAATAGTTTTATGATAAATTCCATCTAGCCACCTGATTTTCACAGAATGCTTTTATGCAGTTTGCCAAATGCTTGTGTCTTATGTCCACAACCAACCTATGGCTTCATTTCAACCATGGTTTGACAACCTTTTGTGTGACTACACTTTTGAGTCTACTCCGCCTAATTTAAAATTTTTCCTTCATCAATATCTTGAACCTGTGTAGTCCAAAAATCCAAAGATGAAGGCTCAAGTTGTCACATTTGCCAATTTCTGTTGAACAACTACTCCCATCATGGTCAGTTTCATGCTCCCAATGTGATAGCATCAAACACAAAACTGGGCAGTGATATTCAGTAAGTAGTATATCGTTTCTACTACAGAAATAATATGCATAGATAACTCCAATAGCAAAGATAATATATGTGGTATAATAATTAGGAAATAATGAGTTTTGGATATTTATCTTTGCTTTTGGTATAATTAATTTGTGTGCTTATTTACAATATAACTTATTCCATTTTTTTTCATCATAAGTGTACTCCTTAACCCCCATCCCCTAACTCCCTCATCTCTCCCCCCCCCCCCGTTAACCATCAGTTTGTTCTCTATAATAAAGAGTCTGTTTCATGGTTTGTCTCTCTCTTTCTTTTTTTTTTCTTTGTTGTTTTTTTGTTTTGTTTCATAAGTGCCACATATGAGTGAAATCATATGGTATTTGGCTTTCTCTGTCTGACTTATTCTACTTAGCATTATACTCTCTAATTCTATCCATGTTGCTGCAAATGGTAAGATTTCATGATTTTCTATGGTTAAGTAAATGTATATATACTGCTTCTTCTTTATCCATTCATCTACTGATAGACACTTGATTGGGTATTGATGAGGGTATTGAGGGTATTGATGCATCCCTTTGAATTAGGGTTCTTGTGGTTTTGGGTAAATACCCAGTAGTGCAATTCCTGGATTATACGGTAGTTCTATTTTAATTGTTTTAGGAACCTCCATACTGTTTTCCACAGTAGCTGCACCAGTTTGCATTCCTGCTGTCACTGCAAGACTGTTCTTTTTTCTCCACATCCTAAGCAACACTTGTTGTTTCTTATGTTTTTTAATTTTAGGCATTCTGACAGGTGTGAAATGATATCTCATTGTAGTTTTGATTTATGGCTCCCTGATGATGAGTGATGTTGATCATCTTTTCATGTGTCTGTTAGCCATCTGTATGCCTTCTTTGGAGAAATGTCTGTTCGTGTCTTCTGCCATTTTTTAATAGACTTATTTGTTTTCTGGGTATTAAGTTGTATCTGTTCTTTACAAATTTTGGATACTAACCACTTATCAGATACATCATTTGCAAATATCTTCTAGGTGTGGCCTTTTAGTTTTGCTGATTATCTCTTTTGTTGTGCAGAAACTTTTTATTTTGATGCAGTCCTAATAGTTTATTTTTGATTTTATTTCCCCTTGCCTCATGAGATACATTTAGAAAAATGTAATCCTAAAATTTGTACAGAGCCATAAAAGAACTTAATGAGCCAAAGCACTCTTGAAAGAGAAAAACTAAATTGGAGGTATTACTATTCCTTGCTTCAAGTTATATTACAAAGACATAGTAATTAAAACCCTGAGTATGGTACTCGGGGTGCCTGGGTGGCTAAGTCAGTTGAGCAACAGACTCTTGGTTTCAGCTCAGTACCTGGGGTTCTGAGTTTGACCCCAGTGTTGGGGTCCTCGCTCTGCAGGGAGTTTGTTGGGGATTCTCTCTCTCCCTCTGCTCCGTGCCCCATCCTTCCCTCATACTCTTGCTCTCTTTCTCTCTACAATAAATAGATAATTATTATTTTCAAAAACCAGTATGGTACTGTCATTAAAATGAACATAGATCAATAAGATAGAACAGAAAACCCATAAATAAACCTACAATTATATGGTCAGTTTATCTCTGTCAAAGGAGGAATGAATATCAAATGGGAAAAAAAACAGTCTCTTCCAACAAATGATGTTGAGAAAACTGAACAGCTAAATGTGAAAGAATAAAACTGAACCACTTTCCTTCACCACACACAAAAATAAATTCAAAACGGATTAAAGACCTCAAGGTGAGACTTGAAACCAGAAGAACCCTTAAGAGAGCATAGGCCATAATCTCTCTAATGTCGGCCATAACATTTTTCTAGATATAATATGATTTTTAATATGGTTGTATTAACTGAATGGACAGATTCTCATCAACGTAACCGTCGTCTCTCACAAGCATTTACAAGCTGGCTATAGCACACCATTGCTTCCCTAGTCACTCCGCTGCACACTCTAGTGCTGAGCCTGAAATATGCCCCACCTTCATTTCAAAGATCCAGCTCCATCCTCATCCCTAATTTCTCAAAATTGAGATCCAGCTCCAGCTCTAAATCTCCTAAAACCCAACTGGGCTGCTCCTCGCCCTCGCAGTTTAACTGTCATCTCCTACTCCATAATTAACCCACCACACAATCAGGAAGACATCTGAAGTTGGCTTTATTTAAGTCGACTTGAATTTGAGACACCTCTCTTTCTTTCTTTTTTTCTTTTTTAAGATTTTATTTGTTTGTTTGTTTGTTTGTTATTTTTTGATAGAGAAAGAGAGAGAAAGAGAGAGAAAGAACAAGCAGGGAGAGCAGCAGGGGGAGGGGGAGTCAACAGGGAGCCTGACTTGGGACACGACCCCAGGTCCCTTAACCAACCGAGCTACCCAGGTGCCCAAGACCTTTCTCTTTCATCTACAGCTGCGTGACCTTAGGTAAGAAATGGTTATTTTTCAGGTTCAATTTCTTCATCTGTAAAACGGAGAAAATGACAGCAAGCTGATAGAATTTTAGTTAGAATTAACACAGTTCTGAAACATGTCCATAAAAGATACTTCATAAAAGAAGATGCACCTGCTTCTTTCTCCGCGTGTTCACACGAAACGACATTCTCTTCAGACAAGAAGAACAGGGCCAAGAAGAGGCTTAAGAGGAACCTTTGCAGCCAGCTAAAGCCTTATGCTTTCAGCCACTGACTGAAATAATGAGGATATTTACTCAATATGCTCCTAGTTTATTGGTGCCGGTTCCCCCTGTTGGCTACACATTTCAAGTCTCAGCATTTCTTCCTCGTGTCTCTGGACTATGGCTTCCATACACAGCTGTCTTTCCTGGTACTGTGCCCAGTTAGCATGTGGCTTTGAGCCTTCGTGAAGCTGGTTTTGCACCGGGTCTTGATGCGGCATATTTCCTAGCCACTGTTCTTGTCTTTCTGGTGTGCGGTACCAATGCTCCCTCCTCCATTCACTCTTGCCTGATCTGATCTTTCTTCCACTGGCTTTGTGACTAGGCAAACTTTCAAATTTGCCATTCCAGCCCTGGTAATACTGAGATTGGGGCATCAGTGGACAAGGAATGAGATTCAGCAAAGCACCGGGGTGGAGGTCAGAAGAAGGAGGGTCTGGTTCTGATTTGCCAGGATTAACTGTGTTACTTTAGAGAAATCAATAAACTGCTCAAAGCCAGAATTTCTTCAATTGAAAATGAGGCATAAGATTTCTCTAGGGTCCCACCAGATCTCTTGCTTCATGATTCTGTGGTTCTCATTTCACCGTTGATCTCAGCAACTGCAGTAAACTGGAAATACTGCCTCTCCCAGCCTGTTGCTTAAGCAACCCTTAATCGGTAGGAGCAACCTCAGCTGTTCTGCTCGGTGCTGCCTGTGAGCTCATCAGCGGCCGAATCCGGCTGGGAGAAACAACACCTTAGGCAATATTTTTTTCTAATCTTAAATATGAATGTATGCTTTATCTGTAAGATAAATTTTTGTTTTTCCAAAGCCATAGAAGGCAATCCCCTGGATAACAAAACAAATCTATAAACAGATGAAGACTTGCCAGATCAAGTCTCAACCAGGAAGTTGTGACCATGAGTGGAAGTCGGGCTGTTTTTTGTTGAAAACATTGGCCTCCTGAGGAGGAATAAGGCAAAATACTGATAATTATAATGATGAAAAATAAACAATAATATAAAATTAAATATAAGAGTAAACTGGTTTTTAAAAAAGGTTTACATTCTCCCGAAATCTTAAAAAAAAAAAAATAGGTGAAATAAGCTAGTGAACAAAGGTCCTTGACCACCCTTATCTTTAATATGTATTTCAGTGGTTCCTATGCTTATCTATGGCTTCCTTCCTTTATATGCGTGTTTATGCTGACACTATTGATCAACTCTCCTTAAATCTTTTTTGGGGGGGGGATTTTTCATCAGCACATAATCCTCTGACTTTTGATGGTATCTCAGATGCCCCCTTTGCCAGCTTCTTGAATGCCATGGGTTGATTCCTTGGGTTCTCTTTCTTTCTCTCTATTCTTTATCCCTGTGAGCGGGTCCATTCCAAAGTCTTCAGGTATCATCAGCAGGCTGATGATTCAGTCATATATCCTTTGGCTCCAATGTATACACATAATACAGATTTTATACACATATATAGAGTATGATTGCACATGTGTACATATATGCATATGTATATATGTATAAATGTGTATATGTGTATAAATATATATAATTTACACCAACATTCAAGACGTGTATCTTTGGATGTCCTTATAGGTTGCCTACATTTCATTCTCCTTAGTCTTCATTTCTTGTGACATCCCATGTCCTGAAGGTGACTCTGTACATCTAGTCACCAAAGGTGGAAACATCATTCTTGACCTCTTTCTTGCATTCACCCCTCATATTTTACCAGTCAGTAACTTGCATTGATCTTTCGAAAATACATCTGTTTTTCTCCATCTCCATTCTCATTCTGCTATTCTTACACTACAGTCAGCCATGGCAACAGACCGAATCGACCCCCTGGTTTAGGCCTGTTTCCCCAGACCGGCCTGCTGACTGCAGCCAGGGTGACTGTTCTCCATACATGGTCCCATCAAACCCTCTTAAAATTTCCCTTTAACTTCAGATGATATGGACTTCCTTATCTGGTCTATATAGGACCTTAGGATTCATATATCAAATTTCTACCTGTCGGAAATACTCTAGGAATATGAATCAATTACACTTCCTCGATGAAGGTCCTTTATGGTTTTTAAGGATTGTGTACCAGGTCTTGCTTCTAACTGAATACTTCTTCAGACTCTTGTCCTATGATTCATCACTTAATTTTTGGCTCAGACACCTGTTAATATTTCCACAAAACTTCTTTGACCCCCTTTAGGAGGGGTTCTACATTCTTCTTGGCACCCTGATTGCACTGATTTCCCTGGGTTGCACCTGCTCATTCATACCTCTGAACCAGATAAAACCCATAAGAGAAGCCAGACTCATCTTGTCCACAGTTGTATCTCCTATAAATTCAGCACATTTAGCAAATAAATATACAAGATGTCCATTTAAAGTTGAATTTCAGATAAATGACAGTTTCTGGCATGACCCAATATTGGGAACATATATTAGAAATGTGTTTGTTATCTGTAATTCAAACTTTTTTTTTTCCTCCCAATTTATTTATTTTCAGAAAAACAGTATTCATTATTTTTTCACCACACCCAGTGCTCCATGCAAGCTGTGCCCTCTATAATACCCACCACCTGGTACCCCAACCTCCCACCCCCCCGCCACTTCAAACTTAATGGGATATCCTGTATTTTATTTGGCAACCTTAACCTCCGCATCTTGAAACATATCTACCGCATACTAGTTGTTCAATAAATATTCAGTGATGGGGCACCAGGGTGGCTCAGTTGTTAAGCATCTGCTTTCAGTTCGGGTTGTGATCCTGGGGTCCTTGGATGGAGCCCCGCATGAGACTCAGCAGGAAGCCTGTTTCTCCCTCTCCCACTCCTCCTGCCTGTTTCCTGTCTTGTATCTCTCTCTCTCTCTCTATATATATATATATGTAAATAAATATTCTGTGATATGAAATGACAGCAGAATTATTATAAAATTTCATCCTATTTCTTCAAAAATATCATCATACAATTTAATATATTTGTTCTTGGAGAGTTAGCAGTGAGTGCTCTTGATGTATTTGACAGTGAATCATTTTAAACTGAGGTTGCTGGAGGGGAGGGAGGGGAGGGGCGTAGGGTGGTGGGTGATGGGCATTGGGGAGGATATGTGCAATGGGGGAGTGTTGCAAATCGTGTAAGACTGATGAATCACAGACCTGTATTCTTAAAACAAATAATACATTATATGTTAATAAAAATAATAATAAAAATCATTTTGAAAGAGTTCATATTATCAGTGTGATTGTGTATACGTCACTTAGCTGGGATCTTAGCAAAGGAAAATATGCGTGCATATAAGCCATTATTAGAGAATTCAGAAAACATAGCTTGTGTGTTTTGTTTTGTTTGTTTTGTTTTTGCTCATAGGACAGCTCCAGAGCCTGTCGAAACTTGCTGAGGGAAGCTCTCTTTAGGTTTTCATTTCACACATCCACTCCCTGAGCATTTCCCTCCATAGCACAACATCGGTCAGAAGTGCTCTGACTGCTTACAAGGGAGAGAGCAAGAGCCATCTGGCCCTGACCTAGAGGCAGCCTCTAGGGACTACAGCATCATTTCCTAACTTTCCAGTCTGTCACTTTGATGCATGAATCCTAAAATCCCATAAAGGCATGCTTTGATTTTCCCTGAATTATTACAAAAGGAAAATAAAAAGGGAGTTTCTTTCAATGATCTTGCCCCAGTATTTCCCTAATTTTTTGGTGTTACAATTTTAAGACCATGTCATCAAGTCTAATTTAAGAAAAATAAAAATACTCAACATGGCAGAGATCTTCCATCTAAAATATGAGTAAAGTTACAGTTACTGAAAGAAAGGGGTGGGAGGAGTGTTTGTGTCCATGTGGATTGCATCTTTCTAAACTTGCACAGCTTATGTTGGTTGGTTTTATTTGTTTCCATCTGAGATGAGTACTAATGTTAACACAAAAGTGGACGGTTAAATCCCTATGAAGTAGCAAAGGGAATGGATTAAGGAATTCCAAATTTCTGCCTCTCCATAAAAGCAATGGAATAACTGGGGAAAAAAAAAATGTGAGAATAAACTTTTTCAGAATTCTGGAAATTATCCAGAAGCTTGCAGCAACCAGGGAGAATTCATTCAAGAAAAGTGTCTGTGTCTTGGCAAGAACAGAGAGTTATGTGTCATTTTAACCTATCCTGGTCCCAAGTCCCATCTTCCAGCTTAGCGGTAGCCTTGAAAATGACAGTCCAGATTCCATTACAGATACAGAGAGAAAGCAGGACTGACCTCAGTTGCAAAGAATTCTCTATATTTACAGTCATTTGTTTTATTCACACTTAGTCTCTGTTTATTGCTTGCTGATGGCTGGACCCAGATGATTGGCTCAAAAGGGTTGTCTTTCCTTCACCTAACTTGGAAATTACTGAATGCTAAGCATCTGTCCAAAGCATATACAAGAACATGCTTTAACCACTACCGCCCAAAGCAATGGATAAAAGTTGGAACAAACAATAGACTAAACAAAGACCTTGTGGAGAAAAGCTGGGGAATGAGAGCTTAAGAGGGCTTTGAAAAACTCTAACATGTTCCTTGTATCAAGAAGGTCACACACATGCTATGCTGTACATCTGCTCAGCAAAGACTTGAGAAGACCCTGAACTCTAACCCTTAATTGATATTGAAGCTCTGTCCAAGGAGGTAGTGAAGGCTAAGACAGTGTTGTCAGCTGCCAGGCTGAGTGTCAAAGGTGTCCCCTAACCCCCACACGCAGTCTCTCTGCAAAGACTGGGAGGGATTTTTAGGACTTTCCAAATCATTGCGTGAATCTGGTATTACCATGATATCAAAGCCAAACAAAGATGTCACAAGAAAAGGAAACTACAGACCAATACCTATTATTAATATACATGCAAAAATCCTCAACAAAATACTGGTAAACCGAATCCAGGAGGAAAGGGTATTTTTAAAGGATTACATATATTAAAAGGATTACACACCATGACCAAGTGAAATTTATCCCAAGAATGAAGAGAGGCTTGACATACAGATACCAATTAATACAATGCCCCATGTGACAGAATGGAGAAAACTGAACACCTGGTCATCTCAACTGATGCAGAAAAATCATTTAACAAAATTCAACAACCTTTCCAGAGAAAAGAACTTTAGAAAGAGAAACTAAGGCTAGAACGATGAATAGTATGGAACTTCCTCAGTTTGATCAAGGGTATGTATGAAAGACTCACAGTTAACATAGTGCTTAATGCCATAAACAACAAATTTTCCTGCTAGGAATAAGAAGACAAGGGTGTCTTCTCAACACTGCTATGTAATACTATACTAAAAATCTTAGCCAGGAAATCAGGCAAGAGAAAGAAATAAGAAGCAATCAGATCAGAAAGAATTAAAGTATCTCTATTTGCAGATGATGTGATCTTAAATATAGAAAACTCTGAAGATTCTAACATTAACATCCAAACAATAAAATAATTAAGAATAAATTCAAGATGTACATTGAAAATAACAAGACTTTGCTGAAAGAAAACTAGAAAGCCATCCTGCACTAATAGACTGTATTAATACTTAATAGTGTAATAATGACACCAATCCTCAAATTGTTCTACAAATTCACTGTAACCCCTATCAAAGTTCCAACTACCTTTTCTGCCGAAACTGAGAAACTAATCCTAAAACCCATATGGAGCTGCAAAGGACAAGGAGTCATCAAAAGAAACACTGGGAAAAAAAAAAAAAAAAAGAATAAAGTTGTAGGGCACAGACTTCTGCATTTTCAAACAAACTGGAAGGCTATAGTAGTCAAATGATATGGTACTGGCATAAGAATAAATATGCAGATCAATGGACTCAACTTAAGATCACACAGATTAACTCACAGAAACTGATTTCAATATCAATTCCAAGACTATTCAATGGGATAAGATTTTTTTTTTATTAAGTTGTGCTATTTCAAACAAGACCCAAAGATTAACTCAAAATGGATCGATGATGTAAATGTAAGAGCTAAGACAATGAACTTTAAAAAGTAAACATAGGTATACATCTTTGTGACTTTGGATTATGCAACAGTTTCTTTACTAGAACACCCTAAAACACAAACAACAAAAGAAAAAATAGATAAATTGGAATTCATCAAGATTAAAAACTTTTGTGTCTCAAAGGATACTATCAAGTAAGTGAATAGACAAGCAACATGATGGGAGAAAATATCTGCAAATATCTGGTCCAGCAACAGAATACATACAGAACTCCTACAACTCAGCAGTACAATGTCAGATAAATCAATTTGAAAATGGGCAAAAGACTGGAATAAGTATTTTTCCAAAAAGATGTACAAATGGTCAATAAGTGAATAAAAAGAGACTCAGCACCTTTAGTCATCAGAGAATGTAAACTGAAACCACAATGAGATACCCATTAAGATATCTGTAATAAACAAAATGCAAAGTAACATGTGTTGCTTTTTTGATTTACCTGCAGAGCAGTTATGGCTTCATGAACATTTTTGTTTTGGTTTGGCTTGGTTTGAGGGTTTTTTTGTACAAACTTGTCTACCATGTACGAACATGTCTGCCATGTTTGTCTTAAAATCCCTCAATGCCACCAGGAACAGTGGGGTTGCAAAAGTGTGATTGGCCAGGTGCTGTATGACATGAAAACTTAAGCAGAACTAGGAACTCCAAGATGTGGAAAGAAACTCCCACATAAGGAGATAAGCCCAGCACCAGCTATGAGTGCTCTTTGTCTCCCATTAAGGAAATTGTCTGGAGACCACTTTCTGAAGCCATGCAAGGGGTCAGAAGCTACACATGACTACATCTCCCAACAGTGTGGCTATACCTCATTTTGTGTATTCATTCCTTAGTTGTTGGACATTTGGATTGTCTATACTTTTTAGCTGTTATAAATAGCATTGCTATGAACATTAATATACAGGTTTTGTGTGAAAATATATTTTCAAAGCTCTTATAAAACTAGAAGTGGAATTGCTGGGTCATGTACCAGCTCTATGTTTGAACTTCTGAGAAACTACTAAACTATTTCCCACATTGACTGAATCATTTTCATTCCCACCACCAATGGATAAATGTTTCCATTTCTCTCAAATGGGGATTCAGACTTTGATGAAGCTGTTGGTCCCAGATGCCCAAATGGCAATAATTCCAGGTCCCTACAAGGTTAGGGAGAGCTGGTGGCATTGAAGGATTTTAGGACAAGTGTGGGGACCCATGGCAAACAAGTTTGTACATAATTGTGTGAGGGGCTCTTTGCATCATGGCTGGCATTAGTGATCCTGTTTTCTACAGGTAAGTGTATAACAGGTATTGACATTTCAACTGTTTACAGCACAGACTTTACCACAGCTGCTAGGGCATGCCCCATCACAACAGAGGATTAGAGCTGTAACTCGAGGTGCATCACTCTCACTTACCACCCAAATCACCCAAAGCCTGACCAATTACTCAACAAAAGCAGCATTTCCCACCAGCCAGAGGAAAACACACTACTTTGTTAATTCAGGCCTTGCAGCAGCCAGGAGGGTTCCATGTCCTGTTATCACAGCAAATACCCCAGAATCTGGCTGGCTGACCATGCCCTACCATTGATTAAATGATGAGATGCCACCCTTGGCCACTGGGGTACCTAGTGTCATTGCCATCGCCAAAGCAGCAGTGGCCTACATGGGAGACCAGCACACCATTATTTATTTAGGTAATGCTTTATATCAGTCACTCTGTGGGACAAAGATGAGGACCAATTGCATTCTCATGGAATGGCCTACAGGATCCTTTCGCTGAACTTCTGAAGACATAACTTAACTCCCTGCAATATGCCAGCATCTACAACAGGTCTGTTTATCTCCAGAAGTACTCATCATCCACTATATTGATGACGTTCCCATTGCTAGCCTGACTGAGAAACAAACTGACCAGGCCCTATATGAGGTCATTGAACTATGACAGGCAAGGCTGTCAACCCTGGAAAGATCCCAGGACCTCCTTGACAAGTCCAGATGCTGGGAACCACCAGGGCTGGTAGTCAGAGGTGTATTCTTGATAAAGTTAAACAGAGGTTTAACTGTCCATAGCAGCCTTCACCACCAAGATAGAGGCTCAGCAGCCAGGAAAACTGCTTAACTAACTGCAGACAATATATACCACATATGGGTATATATGGTATATATATATACCATATATATATATTTAATCAAGTGTGCCTACCCAGGTATTAGAGGCTGTGCAGCACCCATTGGGATGAGTGGAGCCTGCAAACACCGTGGAACTACAGGTCTCAGCGACTCCTATGCATGTGGATTGGAGCCTGTGGCATACGATTGTTACCACGGTGAGCGGGCTTTCAATTGTTGACATGTTAATTACCTGAGGTAGCTGCCAGATACACCTTCTTCCAGGAGCAGCTCCTAGGCTGCTATTGGGCCCTACTGGAAGCAGAACATATGACCCCTGATGCACCATATGTGACCCATATATGACCCTGAGCTGCCTGTCCTCACATGAGTACTCACTAATCCCACTGATAAAGGGGAGCAGGCTCTGCAAAGTTCCACCATGAAATGAAAATGGTACATTCCTGATGGAGCCTGACCAGGGCTTTGGGGAATCAGCTGATTCCCCAGTGGCTGCCTTACTGAAGGGGACTGAATGCCCTGGAACATGTGCTCTCACCCTTCCCTTTTGTAAGTGGGTCCAGGACTCGAAGATATTCTAGCTGATCCTATGGCTTCCTGGATGGACCCATGAATCTCAAAGATGATGGGGCCCACTGGGTTGCTACAGCCATCGACCCAGGAATGACCACATTTTGAATGAGAACAGACTAGGACACTCTGCCCAATGGACCTAACTCCATGTGGTAGTGACAGCTGTGAAAACTACTCATCAGCATCTTCCTGTTACATGTTTCCAGAGCCGTGGCTATTGAAAACAGGCTAGCCATATGGTCCAGTGACTAGAAGATTGATGATTGGACCATTAAGGCTCCCCTCTGTTGGGATAGAGGTTCTGGCAGCAGCTTGCAAACTGGAAAAGAAGTCATTCAAAAGGGAATGTGAATGGGACTCATGAGCTGATCAAACATGTGCTCAACAAATCGCCATGCTTGCCCACTGGGTCTATAAAAATGGTACATGGATGGCCATCTCGGATGCAAGAATGGGATGAATCATGAGGACTTACCTTAGAAGAGATGGAAGCCAGAGATGCCAGCAGTGCAGCTGTGGGACTCCCACACCACGCAACATGGAGGACCAGGCCACATATCCTGGAGCAGAGGTCTATGGTGGGTGTATCAAATGGACTTGACTGGACAGATAGCCTCTAGTCATGGATTGCAGTAGTGCCTCACCCCTGCAGTCACATATGTCAGACATGGAACTGCCATCCAGTGTCCATGTATTGTGGCTATGTGTTTGACATTTAGCACAATTCCAGTCAATCAAGGCACTACACTCACTGCACAAGCTACAGAGCCCTGGACATACTCTCATGGCATAGTTTGAATGATTCATGCTCCCTAGACCCTGCCCCCCAAGCAAAAGTGGTGGTAGAACCATGAGCACTTCAGACCTATCTAGTGGTTCTGCAGAAGAGAACCCAGGTAAAAAAATTTATGTAAGAGGTCAACATCATTCCCTTCAATTCTGGGAACACATGTGGACACCAAGATTGATAGCACTATTGTTTTTTTCTTTAATATTTTATTTATTTATTTGACAGACAGAGATCACAGGTACACAGGCAGGCAGAGAGGGAGAGAGAGAGGAGGTTAAAAGGCTCCTCACTGAGCAGAGAGTCCGATGTGAGGCTAAATCCCAGGACCCCAAGATCATGACCCGAGCCGAAGGCAGAGGCCTCAACCCACTGAGCCACCCAGGCGCCCTGGTAACACTATCTTTAATAGAAGTGTGTGAGTCTAGACATTCGCTTCAGAAAGCTATCAGAGAGTGAGAAAGGATAATAGTATAACGTATTTGAGAAGCAGGTGACCTTGTCCCCTCTGGATTTCAGAGCCCCTGGAGGAAAATGTCAATTGTGCTCCTGGATCCAGATAAAGAGATATGGAGTTCAGAGGGGGTGGGTCTAGATGAAGCAAGAGAACATCTGAGTGGGATCAACCTTGGGAATAAGGAAGCATATAAAATGAAGTAAGAGTTTTCTTGCTCTGGAACATCCTCATATTGAAGGAATCTGAACAGAGGAGCTGAGCTCTGTTGTAATGAAACTAACTGCAGAAATGTCTTCAAGGAATTGGAGATGGACTAGGAAATGTAAGGGCCTACTTACCCAGAGCGATTCCATCCAGTTAAACAATGACTTTGTTGTTTACACAGTAAAACTTAAACTGCCCCTACCGCCTTTCCCCCAGGGGACTTACTTAAAAACAAGTCCCAGAAACCAGCTCCAGGTAACAAAGCCCAAATACAAGGGTGGGCCAGGCTAGGTGGAGGTATCCAATCAATGGGGGTGCACACTGTCTCCCTAGCTAACAAGGAGTAGGAGCCCCACACTTTGGGCACCTTTTGCGTGCCAATTCTAACCAAGGTGGTAGGCTAGTTCAAATTGAATACTAGGGTATTCAATTGGCCACACTGTGTAAGCTAGTATGACTGTGCAGCTTTATCTCTGTATTACAATCTCATTGGTCATGTGTGTGGCCAGGGCCAACCACATGGCCCTTGCCCTTTAAAAGTTAGTTGGTAAGGCAGGGACGGGTCGCCTCTTTGCAAGAGAGGGCCCAAATGGTCGGTTTGATTCTCGATGCTCAGTGCAAAATAAAGTTTTGCTTGACCTTTGCTTTGTATCACTCTCCCTCCTTTGATCACGGACCCATTATTGGGGGACCTAACAGTACTAGAGAGCCTTCTCTTCTGTGAAGACAGTGCTGCTTGTGGACCTTTTCCACAGCTGTAGGAGTAGCTTTTCCTTTTCTGATCTGATCCATCCTATAAGAGAGAGTAGGTAAAAGTGCCTAATTAACGGGGTACTAAGCCAGAGCCCAAACTTGACATGGACCCTGGAGATGAAGTCTTTATATTTCAAATCTTCATGACTTTGTTGTTTGTCTTTTCTTTCCTTTCTTTCTTTCATTTTTTTTTAAAAGATTCATTTATTCATTTGAGAGAGACAGAAGGAGCAGAGAGAGAGGTAGAGAGAGACAATCCTCAAGCAGACTCCATCCTGAGCACTACATCCCAGGCTCCCTTTCAGTACCTTGAGATCATGACCTAAGCCAAAATCAAGAGTTGGCCACTTAACTGACTGAGCCACCCAGGCGCCCAGAACTTTGTTGTTTTTATGAGTTTTATTTCAAGAAGTGTTCTTTTTTAAAATTTCTATTAGGATATCACTGAACAATAATTCCAATCATATGTAAGAAAACTGCATGAACTCAGGCAACAGTGCCGTACAATAACATTTCCCAAGTACAGACGTATTGATTTAAAGCCTCCTTTACAATTTCTATGCATGAAAAGAAAAAGGAAAAAATGGAAAAAAATCACTTCATAACATTGTTTTCTATTATATTTCAATTGATATTTATGAGAGACAAAAAGATAAATTTAATAGTTGGCTTCTGTTGTCATGTTAATTTCCCCATGAGAAAAAATAATTTCCCATGTGTTGTGGTTGATATTAACATGCTGAATCTTATCTGTAAAAATGTGCTTTTGTCACAAGAACTGTCACAGAAAAAAACAGTCTCTGTGTATTACACTCAACAGTCAGACATTGAACGCCAAAATCCCTGAAATAAATTATTATAAAAGAGGATGAAAACCTCTTGCAGGAGTACAAATAAAAATGAGAAGAGTGAAAATTAAAGTAGAAATGTATTCCTCCATGTCTTTCCCAAATGACTTCATTTTTATGTAAATATCCGTATTTCTCTTATTCTTGAGTACTTAAATGTGTAGGTCTTGAAAGATAGCAAAGGAAGGACAGCCTTTGAATAAAGATATGATGACCGTTTTTTCCACGAGGCCTGTTATCAAGGCAAAATTACATTTATCTTTTGGTTCAGGAAGCCAGGAATAAAATTCAATGAACTCTTAATGTGTTTATATTTCAGGAATGCATTTCACCTTATGGTGTGCACATACACTCTAAAGTAAGACAAGTTAATTAAACAGACGAACTCCCGGATCTTCCTGCTCTGCTGTCATCATCACTAATTTGCTTTGACGAGGTTTGCAAAATGGGTTTCAGTGTGTAGCTTCAAGGTTAACTCTGCCCCACTCCGAACCTTCCTAATTTGAGGCACCAACCATTCTTTGTAGTTGTTTTTTTCTTGTGCACATATACTCATGATGACTATATGCTTGGGGGGGGGAAATGATCAATTTTGTGATATCTGACCCATCTACACAGTGAAGGTGGTAATCTACTGTACTGTACATTTTATAAATTATCATTACCTCAGTGTATAGATGGGTGCTACAGAATAATTCATAATAATAACTAAATAGTTGTTGACATTAATGTTACATGATCAGTGTGGAGTGGGTGGCTATTTTATGTGATTCCATAATTTCATTATTAGGGATCCATTCAGTCATCCTAGGTCTCTGTCTGTTATGTCATGGTTTAGGACCAGATTCTGTGGCGAAGTCAGCTCTAGGATAGAGTATCCAGGAGTGTTGTGGCTAGTTTTCTCTGCTCCTCTGCCTATGGCATACAATCTCCCTCGTACAGAGCGCAAATGGATTCATTGTTGATCTATTATTACCCTCAGCCATCACACATTATCATTAATAGGCATCGGAAACACTATTGTTTCATTCTAAGGAAATTCATTTTGTTTATTGTGAAATTTCAATAAATAAATTTTAACACTTTAGTGTGAAAATATACTAATAAAAATTGCGTTTTATTCTTCCTTGTGGTGGCAGATTGTGTGTGTGTGTGTGTGTGTGCGCGCGCGCACATGCACTGTTTTCCAAAGCCTTAGCTTACTTAGAATAATAACTGTTAATATTTCTTGTCCTTACCCTTGGCAAAGGGACCCCCAGAACCAATTAAGAGGGATTTGGGAGCTTGATGTTTGAGACTTTAGTACTAATGCAAGAGTTCTTGGGTGTGTAAAGAGCTGATTGCTTCACCCCTATGGTTGAGTCTGATTGCATTTTCAAATATCCCACTATCTGAGCCAGATCCACCAAAGGAGCCTTTTACTCTTCTGCAGCTAAGCATCGAGCGGAGGGTTCCTTTTTGGGGTATGGGGCACTGCCTGCCGGGAATGAATTTGTTCATCCAATATCTGTGTCCCCAGGGCAATTTGGAGGCTGCTGGACTTTCCCCACTTGTCTAGAACACACTGTATTCAGACTGGGCTTTTCTAAAGCATGGGTCTTAAGGCAAGGGATGAGCGTTTTTCTCTAGGATTTGGCTCCTCACTGATTAAGCTTCTTCCTTGGTTCCATTAAAGGTTGCCTCCCCGCAAGGGTCTGGTGAGGGTGCAGGGTCACGGAGGGTGGTTTGGAAGCTTTGGGTGATAGGGACTCCAGAATTGGCTCCTCCAGCACGACCTCCATGAGCGGTTCCATTTTTAAGCCTAAATAGTATAGGATATTTAATAACAAATCTTAAGCAGGTTAAGTAAGTTTATGGTCTGAATTTTAAATTTAGAAAAGCTCAAGAGAAACTGACATTTTGCATTAGGAGGAAGAAGTTATTTGACTGGTCTTGTTGATATCCTACTGTATTATATAAAGTTATTTCAAAGGGTGCATCTTACCCCAACTGTCCTTCAAAATATGGGCAAAGAGAGTGAAGATCTCAATTTCACACTTGTTAGAAAAAAAAGAAAAAGAAAAAGAAAAAAAAAAGAGGGGAGACTTTAGTAAAAAGGAATATTATTTTTATCGATTTTAGTAGATGTTTCATTATACTCTGAAAATAAACTTAACAAAAACTGATCTTATTAAATTTTCCCTACAATAATCCTTAATGAAAAGAAGAGTAAATTCCTCAAAGTGTCTAATTTATCTCCAGATTATCTGATGGAAGTTAGGCTGAAGAAGGAAAAGGGGAAAAGAAAGAAAAACACTCCTAATTATTTTGCAATTTGCTTTAATTTAAATCAGAGCCTAATTTGTTGTCACAACAGATTAAGGGAGGCTGCACAAACAAACGTAATGAATTCAGTGTGTTTCAAAGCCAAGGGCTAAACCTGGATTTACTGCGGGCATGCACTATATCCAGCTTCATCCTTGTAGAAAAAGAATTGTTTTTTAAGGTAATAAATGCATCGGGAATTTAAAAATATAACGAATCTCAACTTAAACCAGTTATGCAGGTATTCAAGCCAATGTCATAAACAGCAATATCCCTATATCATTTTTTAAGCAAAAATTAAAACTGTTTTATAGTACAGCCTTGATTTGTGCCTAATCTGGAATAGCCCCTTTTATTAATATTGTGCTAAACCCCAGGAAATGATGCCATAGGCCACAGATTAGTGCCAAAATACATATGAAGCCAGTTGATTCTATTTATTAAGACCATATAAGGTCCCTGACCCCGTTGTGTGGAACAAACACAAGGCCAGCTGGCTCACAGGCATTATTTTATACAAACCTGTTTGCTCATATCTGTTCGCAACTTTTCCTTTCATCGGGGTCAGAGCCATTCCAGGCGGTGCAGGGACCCAGCAATGGGAGGCAGGATTGTGTTAGCAAAGGGGTGTGCAGAGCAAGTGTGCCAATTATCCTCCATGACAATCGGCTGCTAACCAAAACCGGCTTTTTGCAAGTGTGTGTAAAACAGCGCCTGGGGGCCGTCACATGAGTTGAGGTGCCCTCAAATGATTCCATTTTCCCTAGAAAAAAATTCCTCCGACCATGTGAATGGAAAAGAAAAGACATCAGGGGCAAAAAAGAAAAAAAAAGAAAAAAAAGGCACTTGCAATTCAAAATGTCTATCATTCTCCACCCCGGTGACATAATAGCAAGACTAAAAAAGTGTGCAAATACGCACACACACAGACACTCCTGGAGCAGCAGCCCCTTCACATGTGTTGTTTTTAAAACAATAGAGCTCAGCATCTACTTCCATTTCGGTTTTCGTTTCGTTTCCTTTGTTCACCTCCAAAGAAACCTGCAACCTGACTTTAAATATCTTTGAAGTTTCCCCACTGTAGTCCTTACTTCTCTTTTCCAAAATGAAATGATTATATCACCTGGGACCAGGGCGCGCATGGGGTTTCAAACCAGGTCAGTGGAGCAATTGCTAAAAATGTCGCAGAAATTATAATTTAAAAAAATAAGTTATTAAGATAAATTTCAGGGGTTGGGGGGGTGGCGGGCGTACTCAGATGGAGGACACCCGGTTGTGTCCTCGCTTGCCTGTGGAATTTATTTTAACTTCGTAGAGGAATATTTTCATTTTAGTAGAGGATATTTTCATTTTAGAGATGAGAGCATATGCCTTGTCCTTACCCACAGTTTTGGGAGGGGGAGCGCTGGATGGGTCTGTTTGCTTGGCATTGCTCCGCTTGGTTTTGCGCAAAGAGTTCTAGGGTATCCTGGTCCCATCATGAAGGTAAATAGTAGAGACGCTCTTAAGCTAGCTGGGGGCAGTCATGGGGTAATCAGCTCCTCAAAGGAGGAAAGCTGCGCACTCGGGACCCACTGTGGTTTTCATGCTGAAGCCAGCTTTGGTCCAGGCATCTCCTGGCCAATGATGAGCACAGAGATGCCTACGGTCAGGCCCTTTCCGTTCTCTATCTCAGGGGCCAAGACTCTCTCAGAACTGCACTGTAGGTAGAGGTTCTTCCCACCCAATCTACCCTCTTCTCTTCCTCCCTTTGCAGGTGTCAGGACCTCTGAGCCTTCTGCTGGCTCTCCATGCCTCTGCCTTCAAGCCCCTCCCAGCTGTGCGAGGCGGCGCTGTGTGAGCAGGAAGGGTGTGTGCCTATCTTCACCGATATCCCCTCATTTCAAAATGAGTGGCTTGAATATTTAATTATTTCATGCCATCTGCTTTTTTTTTTTTTTTTGAGGACTCCAACACCCAGTCAGGTCTGCCCTCTGCTTGTGTTTATTTTCAGAGCTTCTAAAAAGGTGCATTTTTTCCACTGTAAACTATCTAGTATGAGAGAAACCAAACTTAAAACATCATTAAAATAAAATCTAGATAGGTCTAGAGAAACAAGTATTTCACAGTTTTCCAAAAGACTTAGATGTTATGAATCCCAGTCCCAGTGTGGTCGTCCTCTTCAAACAGGTGAAGCAAGCCCCACCCCCACACACCCCCCACACCGCCCCCCTGCAAGGCAGAGCGATTGGCGCCGCCCCCATCTTTCCTGAGCCAATGGCGTTTGTTTTATTGGGCTTTCATGCAAATTTAATTCAGGTACGTACTTAGGAAGTATCTCCAACGACCCCGCTTAAACTGACAATGCATCTCCGGTCTAATCACAGCCAAGAAGAAATCTTTTTTAATTGTCTCAATTTATTTGCCACCTGTCTCCTATAATAATCCAACAGAATGTGACTTTTAACTCTGGATTACTAAAAATCCTCTCTCAGTGGGCCTTAAGACCTTCTAATTTTTTGATTCCTTGACTGTTTTCTTTCTTTCTTTTTTTTTTATCCTATACCCAGTATTTCATATTGCTAACTGTTGCTTTCTAAAAACAAACGAAAAAATACCAACGCGCGCGCGTGCACACACACACACACGCACACACACACACGCCCAACACCAGGGGCTCATGTAATGCACCTGCAACACTGATCCATTGACCTCCTGCCCGGGACAGTGAGACCAGCTGCCATAAGCCCAATTCAAAGCTTCTAAAAAACAAATGTTCACATTAAAGTCGTCAGAGCCTCTGTTTCACCATCTCTGGCTCTCTCTAGTATTGAACAATGGCAAACAGATTTTTGAAATTTGTAATATTCAAATGAACACAAATTTGATTTCTTCTTCTTCTTCTTCTTTTTTTTTTTTTTTTTTGTCCTAGCCCCTACACCCTAATTAACTACATACAAGAATTCAAGCTAGATTTCCCCTTCATGTATAGCTTCTTCTCTGTCTTATCGTTAGAACCCACATTTCAAATTTTATTAGAACTCTATTTCTTCCAACATTCCATTAAGGTCACACTAGATACCCTTTTGTTTAACTAATACTTGATCTTACTCATTTACTCAGCCAATGTCAACTGAGTCTCCACTATATGCTTTGTGCAGGTAGCAGATACATTCTCTGACTTCATGGAGCTTATAGTCCAATGGAGACAGAACAAGACTAAATGAACATGTAATACCGATTTTGGTAAGTTTTTGAAGAACAAGAACAGAAATTAAAAGTGAGGAGCCATGATTAGAATAAATATCTACAAAATTGCTTTCTGAGAAAAAAATTAAGTTGAGACTTGAAGAATCAGATTTTATAAAACATATACAGCACCCAGATGCTTCTATAAATATACGTACATTTATATTTATATGTAACTTCTTTCGCTTCAGAAACTGGGCTCCCATTGGTCATTATCAATTAGCAAATATAAAACATTACTGTAGATTAGAATATAGATACAAACAACCCACCAGTCTCTCCATCTGCTCACACATGCCTCCCTCCAATGTGACAGAAGGAGGGTTTTTGGTAATTAATTGGAAAGCAAGAGATAGAAAGGCAGGAGGGTATTGTTTGGCACCTTTTCCCTCTGAAGTCCTGTCACCTAACTCCTGAGGCCGCCACCATTCAACAGCAGGACCGGGAATCCTTCCAACCGCCCGCAAGAGCTTCCTTTCTACCCACTGCTCATCCAAGAGGCCTCTCACTCCTTCTCAAACTCTATTCCAACATCTCCCTTGCTTGTTAATTTTGTTTTTTGAATCGGGAAGGATGTGCCTTTTTTGTGGTTCTGTTATGAGGATTTCAGCCTGGAAGTCATCTCTAGGCAGTAAGCACACACACCTCTCTCTCACAGGACGGCCAGGAATTGTTCTGATGGATTTCTGGGTCATTCCTCCCTCCTTTCATTGATAAAGCAGGAGGCCTAGACCTTAAAATGTGCCTTAAAATGAAGTTACGCATCTGGGCCATGCAAACCTGGCCTAAAACCCACGTCTCCTTACTTTGTACGTAGGGTGACCTTGTACTCCGGTTCTCTGGGACAGTCCTGGCCTATGAACAATCCTCATAAAAATACGTTTATGCCTACGGTCCCCAAGAAGTCATTACTAAAAACACTTTGGCTTCCATGAATCCCCGTTTGGAGTGTATATGATATACTCCCTCTACACAGAACCCATTTATCATTCCATCATACCACACATATTTTTTTTTTTTTGATTCTCAGTGAAGTTTGTGTTTTCTGTATATGTTGTGTTTTCAAATGTAGTGTATTGGTACATAAAAAAGATGGTGTGACTTATGTGGAGAAGAAACTCTCAGAACACTACTTAGAGTCTCTAATGGTGAATATGTTACTTACTCTGTGGTGGCCACTGTGCCACTTTTTACTGATGTTACCGTGAATGTCACAATATCCTGACAAAGCATATACTTTCATTTTCCCCAGTTGACGGATAGGGAAAGAAAGCTATGGCCAAAATGCTTGGAGCTGTCATTCAGACCAAATATGCATGACTTTTTTGGCTTGTATTCCTGTTATCAAGCATGCCAACTCCATTTTTAGTGAGGGTGTTTACGACATTCTCTGATCTTTGTATTTTTATTCTGTGTCTTGCATTTATTATTTCCATTCTTAACCCTATCTAAGTCCCCAAGACTACGTTAGTGAAATCAAAATCCATCTTAGGGAGCAGAGACTGAGAAATGAATACGGGTAATTTATGTTTCACTTCCCAACTACTTTGGGATGAACCTGTCTCAGTGGAGAAGAGTGTCTGTGTCTCTTTCTGAAGTATATATATATTTCAGAAACAGAGGCAGAGAACAGGAATGGGAGGGGGAGAGGGACAGAATCTCAAGCAGACTCCCCACTGAGCTCAGAGCCCAACATGGGACTCCATCTCGGGACCCTGAGATCATGTTCTCAGCCGAAATCAAGAGCCACCCAGGTGCCCTGAGAGTGATTTTTACTATCTACTTATGTGATGGGTGAGCAGGCTGAGCAAATCACACAATTTCAAGGAATGAATGAAGTTGCTGAATGTCCACGGGAGCCTCAGTAGGGGCTGACTTGCAGATGAAGAACAGATTGGCCCAGACTCTCCTTATGGTACTGACGTTATTATTTATTATTTCAACAACACCAAAATAGTAATTTAAGGACATTTACTGAGTTTTGAGGGGTATAACTATTCAGTCTTCTCACATGGCTCAGGAAGGGAATCGTTTCTTTATTTAAACAACCTAGCATTTACCACATGTGTTCCTAGGGTTTGTAACCCCATGAAGACAATATCTCTACAAAGATACACTCTAAAAATTAACCATTCTCTGATTATTTGAAAGGAGAGTATTTTTATTGGGTAAGAGTAATTACGGGCATCACTGACTTACACACTGATAAACATAAGAAAAAGGTTCTAGGTGATCAAATACTAAGTCTGCTTATTTTAGTATGACCTTTTAAAAACTCGATTAGAAATAATAATTTTTAGATTAGAGAGTTTTGGTTATTTATTTATTTGTCTGTTGTTCTGTTCAGATTTTGTTAACCACAGAGTACCCCGTGGAAGGAAGTGGAAATGTCAAGGTTTGAGTCACTATCTCTGACCTACAAGTTTACAATCCTGAGAGAATAATAAATGAAGTATTGATTAAGTTTCATTCTTTCCTCCATGCATGTATTTTTCTGTGAGTGAAGATTGGATTCAGGGGTTAGAAAAATATCCAAGTCTTTGGGTTATAAAACAACCTGATTTGAGGAGTCTCCAAATTAAGGAAACTGTACATAGCAACGTTCTTGTCATGCTTTATTATGACAATCTTGGACTTCTATATACAGATGGACAAAAGAGGAAAGGTTATTAACTGAATGCCTACTGTGTACCAGGCACTGTGAATGACATTCCACAGACATCTTCTCGTGCTGCCCTCACAACAACTGAAATTTTGTTTTTCAAAGTCTAAAATTGAAGCTCAGGGAATTTAAGTGACTGTTAAGATTGTGAAGTTAGTAATTGTCAGATAAACCACAATCACATTTGCATTCTCCAGGATGTATTTTAAAAACACATACACACAAGAGGAAATGAGAATAAAATAAAAGAAACACTATAAAAATCGATTATACATAATTGGAGGCATTAATGGAGGAAATGAAAAACAAAACAAAAAAATCCTTTAAAGCTGTTACATGAGACAAAGAAAAAGCCATTCCATATCGATCAAAGGGTCGATTTCTTTATCCAATAACCTCAGATCTCCATGTGTCTGGGTTCAGTCACCAGTGGGTCATTACATCCTTTGGTGATACAATGTCTCCTTGATTTTTCAGCTTTTTTGAAGCCTCACATTTGCAATTAACAAGGACCTCTCTAGTCTTTGCTAGCTGACTTTGGGAAAATGTACCTTCCATCAGCCCAGCTAGGGATTCCAAGGCTTTCTAGGGCCTTCTGTGGGTATGTCAGCTCCACATTTCACGCCATCTCTGTGACACAATTCCTAAGCTTGTCTGCCTTCTTTCCAGCCTGTAATGACCTCCTCTTGTGTTCTCGTGCAGGACTAAGCTTGTGGTCTCTCTCTGGCCCCTGACTGAGCTGGCATTCTGGGTGTGCTTACAAGCCACCTGTGAAAGCTTGCTGACCCCACTGTTAGAAGTTGGAATGGACAGCAGCTGGGTATTTACTGGGTACAGTGCATGGGTCAAGTGCTTGGTCTTGGGGTGCGGGGGGGGAGGTGCATTCCTAGAGGACCGGCAAGGTGTCCCCAGAAGATCGGGGACAGGATGCTTCTTGGAACATTGAGCAGGACCCGTGTCAACTTAGTGCCCTCTAGAGCCTGACTGCATTTCTCCCAGACTCTTCCTGCCCCTGTATGATGCCCCTCACATCTCAGGACTGAGGATAGGGTAGGGAGAGGTGGCCTTCTTTGGCAGTGTCCCTGCAGCTGGGGAAGCATGGTGCTCACCCGTATGTTCCAGACCCACCACCCAAGAGAAGTTCCCAGGCACTGAGCTACTCTAGTGCTTGGTGACATCCTGGGTAAAGTCAGACTGGCCATCTTACCCAGAGCGATGCACCCAAACTCCTGTTTGTTTTGCTCCAGTGGTGCATTGGGACTTTTCCGTTGGAAACCTGGACTTTCACAAAAGCTGATCTGTGGCTGATGGTCTGAGACAGCGCCCTCCATGCTCGTGGACCACAGCCAAGAGGAGCAGGAGCTGGTGCTTGGGCCACTGCAGGAACCACACAGCAGGGACGTGGGTCCAATGCCTATTATCCACACGCAGAGGACAGACTTCTCCCAGGTTCCTTGACGTTTGGTGTTGCATCCTAAAGGACCCAGAGAGGAGCTTTGTCCATGCCAAATCATTGTTACTGGAGGTGTGTATTAGGAGGAAGGTCTGATCCAGCCATGTTTGTGGGGTCACTCTGCCCAAGGTCATGATCTTGACAGACCAAACTCATCATCAACAAACCCTCAGTCTGAGTATCCTGAGGTTATGGCTGTACCCTCCTTAAGACCCAGAAGCATCATTTTCAGGTCAAAGGAGCTAATAAACTATCAGTTTAAGGTCCTAAGGTCAAGAAAAACTATACAAACCTTGGAAATAAGACAAAAAGGACAAGCTGTCATGTCAGTGTGGCACGAGAGCATTACCTAATGGACACACCCTGGGTTTATTTAGTTCCCCAAGGAGACACACTTCTGTTTGCTTTAGCATGTGCTATGGATTAGGGCCAAGACTGTGCAACACTAAATATTAACTTGTAAGTATTTTCCCTGTATTGCTGTCTGGGAAAATGGATCATAACAAAGGGGGTGGGTTAATAGTAGTATATTTGCTAATTTTTATATCTAACCTGGTCTTCTTATTCCCACACTCTTTCTTTCAATGACAATACTAATTCAATCCCTCCAGTGTCTTTTCAACCTGATTTGTCATCTGCTGATGTCTTCATCAAGAAGAAAAATACATCTTTAACAAAGGCTCCCTAAATGTTTGTAAGAATCATCATCTTAACTATTGTAAGTTGCACTTGGAAATTGCATGTATTCTTCTGGTCTGTCTCCACCGACAACCCCCTTGGGTTAAAGAAAAATTTACTGGTTAAGAAGGCAAGCATAAAAAAGCATCTCTGTAATATATCATCTAAATATGTTTTATCCTTACATTGTTTATCTTATTATTCATCTTTTTAAAGGCTCTGTGTTTGGTTGGACATTTTCATTGGCCCTTCATTCAATATTGGTTGCACTACAAAGAATCCATGTGTTAAACCCATTAGTGCTAGAGAAACCCATTTATACTCATTCCATCATTTTTTGCTACTTTTGTCTAATTCAGAACAGAAATATGAATATAAAGGAAATATTGCCTTTATAAAATTAATTTCTTCATACTGCGTCACTAACCTCTGATCTACATGGCATAGGCAGCAAATTAGAAGGAACAATCACTTCCAATTTTTCAGTTAGGCTCTAAGCTCCAAAATAGTAATTTAGTTTTCCTCCCACAGTTACAAAAGTACATGGTAAAACTAAAAGAGTAAATACTGTAAAGGAAATAGAAACCAGCCACCATACTACTTTACACCTTGGATGTGTAACAAAATGATGCTGAAATGATATTTGATTTGAAAGCAAGACCTTTATTAGTAACAAGCAGACAGGCAAAACAAAGTTTACAAGGTGTTCATGCTAAAATTGCATTTACAAATCATAAATGTTTTGTGAAAAGGTTTCCTCTTTGTTTTCTGATCCATAAGATAAGACAGATACAAATTAGAGTTTTTTAAGGTCTTCAGAAACAGTATAGAACCCAAATGCATTTAAGTTTGAAGAACCATAAAGAATGATCTAGAGGACAGTGAAGTTGTGTCTTAAAGTGCTTGCTGTCCTCTAGTAATTCATGACAAAGGTACTGAAATTGAAGTATTTTGTTGAAGGTAATGATTTAGGGAGGTGATGAATCAAATGCTTAGTGACTCAGAGGGAAAGGATTTGAAAACAAATTCTAATGAGCGCTGGTTGCTTTTCTCCTGACCTGGGTCACTACTGGGAAAGGCTACGAGAGAATTGTTAAACAAAGAACAGGGCAGGTCTACCGTGGCCCCCCTCACATCCATCATTGCTGTGTGGATGGTTTAGTCTGGTCCAATGACGGAGCCCGTGGACTGTGGCTGTCAACCCTGCACACCAATATTTCCCATCCTGTCTAAGCCTGTTGGCGATAAATAAACAACACCCACAGATCTGTGGGACGAAGTCTAAGCAAACTGGCTGGGATTTCGCAAGGTCAAATCAAGGTGTCTATAGGGCTGCGTTCCTTTCTGGAACATTCACAGGAGAAGGCACTTCCAAGCTCACTCAGGTTGTCTGCAGGAATTAGGTCCATGTGGTGGTACAGCTGAGGCAGCCGGTGATTGGAAGGGAGTGAAGTCCTCTGGGACTTCATCAGATCTCTCTGAGCTCTCTCCCTCTGATCTGCCACACGTCTCTGACTCCAGCCAGGAAATGCTTTTGCTTTTTAAGGGCTCATGTGATTAGATCAGGACGTTATGGATAATCCAGGATAATCACCTTATTTTTAAACGTCATTTTATAGTAACTTTAATTACAGCTGAAAAGCCCCTTCAGAGTAGTAGCTAGATTAGTGTTTGATCAAATAACCAGGTGTTAGGGTTGCAGGACACATCTTTAGATTTCTCCCTACTGCAAGCTGTAAGCAGTATGTTCCACAAAATGTCAGCTGATTAGTAAGCCAGCATTTCTCGTTGGTTGATACGAATGTTAGAACAATTAGCTAGACTCTTACTCTCAGTCATTTTGCCCTTTGACTGAATTAAATATCGGATTCCAAAAGCTTCCTTTGGTTTTTTTCTCTGAGCCTCTGAGCCTCTTCTCCTCTGTCTCATACATCAAATGCTTACATGTCAAATAGAATGCTATTTATTGTCTTCTTTCTTGTATCACCTTCCTGTTGGCATTATTCAAAGGGACCATTTCTCTTCTATTCTCTCAAAATCCCTCTTTCTTTAGGAGTACCATTAACTCCAAGTTTGCTATCTTCCCTTACATTGAAAATCTCTAAATCGATTTTGTATCTTACCCTTTTATTAAACTTCAGTTAAACCTTAGTACTAAATATTTTTTTCTGGTGAGGGAGGACTCCTTAACATGAGATCCACAAGGGGTCCCTATATGGAAATCTGATAAGATGGGAAAAATTGGCAACTTTTTTTACATTAGTCTCTAAGTGAAGTTTAGTGGGTTTGCTTTTTTTTAAGTTATAAATGTGTTTCACATGCCATTGTAGTATTAGCAATACCCATAAGTCTGACACCTTAAAACACAGATATTTCCATAGAAATGATTGCAGCAAATGGATAAAACTAACCTTGACCATAGTTGCCACTTTGTGATCACTTTAGTAATTCAGCCATCACTTTAGTACTACAGTGTAGAGTGGGTACCATATCCCTGCGTTGACCGCAGCCATCACGGCTCCAGACCCTCACGCACCCCAGCTGGGCCACCAAGACAGTGTTCGGCATCCAGCAGCTGATCCATGAAATGGTGTAGAAGCCAATCCTCATACGGGGACCCAAGCATCTATGCTGTTTTGTGTTATTCCCTCTCCACAGTTATCTCCTGCAGAATGGATGGAAGGAGGTGGGTCAAAGCACCCGACAGGTTAATACTCATATTCAGGCTGATGACTAACGGTATTCACACAGGGCTCTCATTTAAAAATAAAATATAACCTTATCCTGCCTGTACTTTAAATGTCAAATCACTTAATGCGTTATAAAAGTGTACATATTACTGTATTTATATTTAAGTTTTTGACAACTGCATTTCAAGACAATTGGTTTTCTTTGTAATCCTTGATATTTATATGCTTTAAACCAATTAGAGGCGTGCGTAATTTTTGCCAGACCGCCAAACGGTTCTATGGAATAGCAATCACCACCACAATAAAACTGGTAAAGAATCCCTGCAATGCTGAAGTGTGACATACATCTATAAGCAAATGCAACAAATTTCTACTAAATTCCATCTTTCCAGTTGATTCCTCAATCATATTGAGTGTATCATCACACTTTTGCCTGCTAATCTGTAGCTCCCACTTAATCTCATCATGGCCCCCTGCCCCACACCCCCAATTAGTTTTGAAGTAAATATTAGATATCATTTACCAGTTAATTGTAACTGGTAACTTTTAACTGGTAACTGTAACTTTTAGATTGTATCTCCCAATGAAAATCTCAAAGAAACAGAAACTCATGAGGATTACCACACTGACAAACCTGAAAAGCTATGTTTTACAACATCAGATGAAACAGTGAATGTTTACATTTTCCTCGCTTTTTTAAATTAAATGTTTTCTTTTGAGATCATTGTAGATGCACATGCAGTTTTAAGAATTAATACAGACATCCAGTTTACCCTTCACCTGGCTATCCCCAACGGTCACATCTTACAGAACTACGTATCACGTCAGGACGTTGACCTCCACTCAGTCAACAGACCAAGTGTCCGCATCCCCATTAGAGTCCTTCACACAGTCTCCTCCGCAGCTGTAACTTCCTGCCCCCATCCCTGTCTTAATGTTAAAAAATCACTCATCTGTTCACCTCTTCTATAATATGGTCATTTCAAGACAGTTATGTAAACATATATACTGTCATAACCTCTCGGGATTGCTTTTTTGTTTTGTTTTGTTGTTTTGATTTTTTTTTTTAACTCAGCATGATTTTCTATTACTTCTTTTTTTTTTTAATTTTATTTATTTATTTGACAGAGAGAGAGAGAGAGAGATCACAAGCAGGCAGAGAGGAGGAAGCAGCCTCCCCGCGGAGCAGAGAGCCGGATGTGGGGCTCGATCCCAGGACCCTGGGATCATGACCTGAGCTGAAGGCAGAGGCTTAACCCACTGAGCCACCCAGGCGCCCCTGCTTTTCTGTTACTTCATCCAGGCTTTTACATTCATCAGTTGTCTGTTTCTTTTTATGCTCAATATTATTCCACCTTATGGCTGTATCAGGTTTTTCTTTCTGTCTGTCTTTCTTTTTTTTTTTTTTCCTTTCTTTTTTCTTTTTAACTTTCATCCACTGAAGGATATTTGAGTTGTTTCTAGTTGTAGGCTATAATGAATCAAGCTGCTATACACATGTCTGCAGGTTTGGGGGTGAACAAAAGTCTGTGTTTCTCTAGGGAAAATGACCAGAAGTATGATTTCTGGTTTGCATGATATTTGCAATTTTTTTTTTTAATAGCAGAGCTATTTTCCAGAGTCCCTGCACACTTTACACACCCATAAGCCAAGGGACATCAGATTATATAGTTTCTTACCTTCCTCGCCAACATCTGGTGCTGTCATTAATTTTGCATTTAGCCATTTTGATGGCTATTTAATGGTATTTCATTGTGCTTTTAATCTTCACTTATCAAATGGCTAATCATGATGATGATCATTTCATGTGCTTATTTGCCATCTCTGTCATTTCTTCAGCAAAATGTGCGTTCACATCTTTTTTCCATGCAGCTTAACTTTTTCTTCTCTTAATAAAGTCTCAGAGCAAAAATTTTTTTAATCAAATTAAATTTAATAATTGTTGCGTTCAGGGATTGTGCCTTTGGTGTTACTTCTACACTTTTTGCCTAGCCCTAAATCTCGAAGAATTTCTCCTGTATTTTTTTGTTAAGAGTTTTCTATTTTTACCTTCTACTTTTAAATCCGTGATTCATTTTGAGTTACTCTTTTTTTTTTTTTTTTTAAGATGGGACAGTTTGGTTGAAATGTGTGTGTGTGTGTGTGTGTGTTTTGTGTACGGATATCCTGTTGTCCCAGCACCATTTGTTAAAAAGACTATCTTTTCTCCATTGATTTGCTTTTGTACCTTTGTCAAAAATTGGTTGGCAAATTTCCGTGGGCCTATTTCTGGGCTTTCTATTCTATTCTCTGGATCTATATGTCTAGTGTTCTTTCAATGCCACAGTGTTGATTACTGTATCTCTACAATAAGTCTTGAAATTGAGGAGTCTCTCTCCACTCACTTTCTTCTTCCTTTTCAAAGTATTATCACTGTAGTTCATACGAATGATTTCCAGATAAGTTTTAGAATAAACATAAGTATTTCTATAAAAACATTACTAGGATTTTGACAGAAATTACATTAAAATTACATATAAATTTTGGGAGAATTGACATCAGTATGTTGAATCTTCTGATCCACAAGCATGGTGTCATTCTCCACCTATTTAGGTCTCCTAAATCTCTTTCATCCGCATAGTGTGGTTTTCGGCATGCTGGTTCTATGCATGCGTGAGATTTACACTTAAGTATTCATTGTTTAGAGTCTTTGTAAATGGTACTATATTTTAATTTTTATATGATGATGGCCATTGCCAGTATATGAACATTCAATAGATTTTTTTATGTTTACCTTTTTTTTTTTTTTAAGTAAAGAATAGTTGACACAACGTTACCTGTGCTTCAGGTGTACAACATAGTGATTCAACAAGTCTCTATGTCATGCTGTGCTCACCAGCAGTGTAGTAAGCATCTATCACCACACAGTGCTACTATGATGCCATTGACTGTGGAACCTGTGCTGAGCCTTTCATTCCTCTAACCTGTTCATTCCGTCCCTGGAAGCCCGTCCCTGCTACTCCCCTCCATCTAGTTTGTCGAATGCCACACCGCCTTCCCTTCTAGCAACCACCAGCTTGTTCTATGTATTTATAGGTCTGTGATGATTTCACTTCTTGGTTTCAAAAGTTTATTTGTAGATTCCTTAGCATTTGCTACCAAGGCAAGTGTATCATTTGCAAATAGGGACAATTTTATTTTTTCCTTTCTAATCCTGATGTATTTTATTTCCTTTTCTTGCCTTACTGCATGGACTATTTAGAACTTCCAGCACTATACTGAGTAAGTATGATAAGAGTGGAATCCTTGACTTTTTCTTGAAATTCTGGGAGGGGAGGCAAATATTTCTTTAATGTAGTGGTAAGTATAATGTTTGTTTTAAGTTTTTTGTAGAGTGTCTTTATCAAGTTAAAGAAGTTGCCTTCCATTTGTTATTTTTCTGACAGTTTCATCATGAATAGGATTGAACTTGTCAGCTGCTTCTTCTGTACCAACTGATATGATCAAAGCATTTTTATCTCCAACATTATATTAATTCTCAAATGTTGAATCAACCTTGCTGGTCTACAATATACATTTATTTGTGACAGTGGTGATAATGGCATAGGATATTTCCCCTTTCATAAAGAGCAGCGACATTTTAAAAGCTTAGAATCACAAGACTCCAGAAAATACAGGATTCTACTAATCCTATCTCATGATATTTTGGATACTTTTTCTTAATAAATTAGTAAGACATTTCAAACCTCAGAATGAAGTTTAAGATACAGTAAGCATACTGCTCCTTGACTGAGTTAGTTAAGACTAATGTATCCCTTATACACCCAAAGTGCATTAGTTCTTCACTATTGTAAGAACTGGAAAAGAGAGGGAAGACATTTTTATGCATACTCTGCTTATAAGTACCTTATAGGTTTTTTTTATAAATACCTTATAATGTTTTATTTACTTATATTTATTTATTTACTTATCTGAGAGACAGAGAGTTAGCAGGGGGTGGGGAGATCCGAGCGAGAGGTACAAGCAGACTCTGCATTGTGTACAGAGCCTGGTGAGGGACTGGATCCAAGGACCCCAAGATCATAACCTGAACTGAAACCAAGAGTCAGATGCTCAACCGCCTGAGTCACCCAGGCATCCCCAAAGCATCTTAAAGTCTTGTTGCAATGGATTTCTTCCTGGCTGGTGAATGGTAAGCAAAATAAAAGGACAGGGAATGAAGTAGGAATAGTGCATGTGACACTATAATAAAGAACCACAAATAGGTAAGAAATACAGCTTAACTAATGATGTAAAAATGTTGCTAAGTTGAAGGATTTTGAGCAGGGGCAATGTGATCAAACTGTAATTCTGGTGGGTAATCTATGGAAACGGTTCATAAAGGATAAGATAAAAAGAATGATCAAAGGGAAAGCCACAGTTACATGTGCAGCACAATGATTGAGAGGATGTAGGAGTACAGGAGTGTTAACTTCAAGACTTCCAAGAAAAGGGATCAATAATTAATACTTCCAGGATCTCTGCTTCTTAAGTGGGTGGTCAACATCAGCCAGATCCTTGGGCTGACTATAAACCATGAAAGACATTTTTCAGGTGGAAAATTCTGCTCATAACATCAGAGTACATCAATTATAACAAAAACTTTTCCAGAAGCATTTCCTTGGAGGAATCTGGTTTGGAAGTTATATTGCTACTATTGATTCTGCTACACAGCATTTTCCCTTGACAAACATAATACTTTTTGAAATACACATCCTTATTATAATGACATTCAGAGTTTCAGAAAAACTCCCATGTTCTTATATAAATCAAAGAAAATTTAAAAGATAGAAAACATCAACACATCAACCACAGTGTTCAGTGTGATATCACATTGACAATTATAATTTCATGGCAAATTATTTTTGTTGTTGTTATAGAAGAACCTCTCTTACAGGTTCAGTACATTTTGCAGTCAACAAAACATTTATTTTTTGAAATAGTATATTTCACATTGCACTAGATATTTTATGGTACATGTTTTCATCTTTTATCAATTGTATTTTGTGTGTTTAAGATTTGCTGAGATATAGTTGTTTTGCTTTTAATAATGTCAATTTGATCCCGCCAAATTGTTTGAAATATGTAAAATGGCCTTACTTATAAGTACTTATTATGTCTGCATAATATTAAGTAGCTGATTGTATAAATGCCTTTATTAAAGGCATTGTCAGGGTTCCTGGGTAGCTCAGGCAGTTAAGCATCTTCCTTAGGCTTAGGTCATGATCTCAGGGTCCTGGAGTCAAGTCCCACATCGTTCTCCCTCTGCTCCTCTTCCTGCTTGTGTGCTCTCTCTCTCTCTCTGTGTCAAATAAATAAGATCTCAAAAAAATAAAAAAACACAAATTGATAATTTGTCAAATTGATAAATTGACAATTTGACCTGGAGGCCAGAATGACATTCGATCCTACATTTGAATAAATCCCATTTTTCATTCATGCATCATTATATATTAAGGCAAATCAATAGCTGAACCATTTGTATAAAATAAAAAGAAACTGAGGGGTTATTAATTGTCAAGAGATCAAACTTGGAAGTGTTGCCTAGAGCAATGTCATTATCTTTAGAGGATTCTGCACTCAAAGAAAAGAATAATGTCATGAGGATGCATTATGGTTAAAGTGATGAGAATATTTGCATAGAGGCTGGATACAAAATTTGAGGATTAATTTTGTGTTTAGCTTTTTTTGTGTTAATTTGCATGTCAAATTCCTTTTAGAAAAATGGCCACCAAGGCTTGTGTTATTGAGTATTATAACTGCTACTTGTATTCAGGCAGCTAAATACACTTGAATTATCCTGATGTTGTCATAGAAGATCTCCAATTTAAATATAATTATCTTGAGAATGCATAAAGGTTTTTTAATATTTCCTAAATTCACTTTGTAAAAACTTATTCCTATTAAGCACTTAAAAAATTAAATAAGTTCATAGATAACATAAGATGGATTCTCTAGAATTTGGAAAAGGGCACTGAAATTAAAATAGAGAAGTAATAAATTGTCTCAGAGTCAGTGAAATAACCACATAAATCACATAAGATATATATATATTTTTTTCAAATAGGTCTACTACAAATGTTCTTTTCTGGCCATAAAATAATTATATGAGCATCAAGCCATACTTATGAAAACATCCTAAAATGATTTTCATATATGGGAAATTTATCCTCATTGTTAAATTAAGTTACTGCATACATACTGAATTCTTTGTATTTCCAACATATAATTTTTCACCTCTTTTGAATGATCTGAGAGACCTATTTAAAATCTCTAAATCTGTAGTGCGTTTTAAAAGGACTAATATTTCGGCCCAAGACCTTTGGTGATTACAGTGCAATACATCTGCAAACAGAGTGGATTCTGTTCTCCTCTGAACTCCAAAAATGTGAACTTCAAAAGTTTCCTAGAAGATGTATTGCATTCTAGCATACGAATCTGTCATGCATAAGAACTAGTTAACTAATTTGCTTGCTTTGGGGTCATTTTTTTCTTAGAAACTATATATAATTCTTTGAATTCAAACTCATAAAATCTGTTGATGAGATTCAGCTTCAGAAGAATATTTCCTGACTCATAATATTTCAAAAAACACATTTCTGGAAACGTTACTATATTAAATCTGATTAATACAGAGGTCTGGAGCAATCATTACTGAGTTGTCATCAGAGTCTACAGAATATAAATCCAAACAAATGTGTCCAGTATAAAAAGAATTCTTTATTAAAACCACCTTTCTCGAAGGTTCTATTACCTCAATATGTGACTTTGGTGTGTTTAAACAGGGCTTTCCCACATGTCACTGTAACCGGCCACTGCTTACTTGCATTCCATCAAAACGGACGCCGTCAGGAATTGCGAGGGACTGCTTGGAAAACTTCCTGTTCTCTTAGAAAGTAAGCTCGGTCAAACTGATCAGCCTGGGTCCGGGTTTATTATAAAGGATGGAGCCCAAATAGTCCTATGGTTCAGGCAATTAAAGTTCTGTGATTTTTCATTCATATGGCTCTACTGTTTTCTTTTTTTCTTTTAATCTTTCACTTTTCTCCATTATCACATTCCAAAAGATGAAATCAATGGTTAACTTAATGTCCATTCTCTAAGCAAAGTTGTCTATTTAATGAAATGAACCCCCAGTTCATCCATATTAGTGGTTAACTCTCTTTGGCTACTTAAAATGCTGACATTTGATCCCCATCTTGCAAAATGCACCCGTTTTTAAAGTGTGTTTCCAAGGGAATGAAAAGGCTGAGCCTCAGAGACCACAGACGGCTACATGTGCTTTGCTACAGCTCACATTACTGCAAGGTGGGAACAATGTCAGCAGGAGCAAAATCAACGTTTTATACAACTCATTGTACATAGGAATGCATGAGCTAATAAAGTCAGTATTAATATGTTGCCACCGTGCATAATAATTCTTAAATATAAGCTTCACGTTTTAAATAAGGCAGTTATAACATACGCAGTTATAATAAACTCCGATTTCATCACGGCTTGTGAAATTCTTAAACTAAGCCAGAATTATATATGTATTTCCAAGACTCTAATGGGCAGAGAAGGAATGCCCAGTGCTATTTTATTTCAAAACAAGGAAGGCACCATATGCTTTAACCAAATGAGGGGAAGAGAAGTTCACCTACCCCCAGCAGCTGACGTGCACTTTGTAGTTGGTTGAGTAAGCAGTTCTACATCGGGGCTCTAGCATTCGCTGTCTTTAAAGGAGGGCGATGCTTGAATTAAATTGAGCTAATTGTAGGAAAAGATCACCCATCGGTATTTATGTTTTATCAGGCTTCCTCTAGTTTAAAGTATATCAGTTATTTTATTGTGAGGTAAGACTATAAAACTAGACAAAGCCATCTTCACAGCTGACATTCTTCCAAATACATGGAATAAAAATCTGAATGTGCTGATGCTTCGACTCGACCTCCCTAAGACCAAAAAAAAACCCAAAACCAACAAACAAAAAACTGTTCTTATGGTTGAAAAACCAAGCTTAATAGATATCCCCTAGCATCTCTTTACCTCAGTTCTTGTAATAAAATTAGAACCCTTCTTAATTACCTGTGGATGTGTTCTTAAAATATCCAGGTCCTAATCTCAGGACAGTCTTGTCAGCTAATTGTAAGGCAGGTTTGCTAGTAAAGCACGGAAAGCGTCTGTGAACCGCAGCCGGAATGAATTTACCTTTTTATGCTCTATCTGGCAATCCGGGGTTTCAGGTGTCAGCTCACAATTTAAAAAGAAAAAGCAATTGTCTTCTGACTTGCCTCTAGCTTTCAGTGTGCGTTCCCATGCATTTTGAGCTCAACTTTAGAGGGGGGGATTAAGAATGAATGACGGTGGCTTAACTCAAGTTTTCATTTTTCGTTTTTCTCTTCCCTGCACAAGTGTGGTTTCCCTGTCCCTGATTATTGTGGAGGGTTTCGACAGAAGTGAAGTGGTTGGAATTCAATCATGAAGCAGAGGGCCAGCGAGGGCTGGGGACGCGGCGGAGACTGCCCGGAAAGCCCTCTCTCTCCATCCAGAAGGAGTCCTGCTCTCCTACAGCTGGGTTCCTCTGGTTTCCCCCAAATGCGCTATTGATCACGTCAAACTAGAATACTTCCTCGCGATGTGCACTCACCCAGAAAGTTCCACCTTCCAAACACAGTGCAGCGCTTGGAAATTACGTGACTTCTTAAGGTCAATGACTCTATAACTTTTTACACTTCTGAGTTAGCTTTGGAATATGCCAATTAATATATATGTTAAACCACCAAAGTGTTTCACGAAATGACTTCAAGGAAAATGTCACCTCTTGGAATTCCTGAAAAGAAAATCTTCAATTCTACTTGAGCCCCATTTCCTCCTAAATTCAGTTTTACTGTTTTTCTTGTGTCTAACATCGATTTGCCCAACCAAATTAAAGTCATACTAATCCTGACACAAAACAAAATCCGGATGTATTATATTCCCTTTCAAACAATTTGCAGTTAAGTGTATGGCCCTGTATCACATAGAATTTCTTTCCTATTTTCATTTGTTAAGCCATATTCTTTTTTGATGGGTGGATAGGGCATAGTTTTTCTCTTTCTTTTCCCTATGACAACTTCTGAAATTATTTATTGTTGAAATTTTTTAAATTCTGAGGGAAAAGTATCACAGAACCCTGTTTCTTAGGAAAAAATGTATTATTTCATCTGAATTATTTATATTCATGTGTTATATGTGCTGGGAACCATAAACAAAAGTGAAATTTTCAAAGAATGATAAAAATGTTAATTTTTTAAAAAAATTGACATAGACTTATTTTCAGATTAACTGGGATAGCATTGTGCATCATTTTGTTATTGATTTATAAAAGCAATTCATGCTTTTTTTTCTTGTTTTGCTATAACTCTTTAAGAAAAAAATCCTAACACACTAAAGAACTTTATTTACTACCAAATCCAATAATCATTAATACTTTTATCTTTTTCTTTTTGCATTATCTATTTGTGCATGTGTGTGTATAAACTCAACCTTAGGAAAATAAACGAAAATTGGGGCACGGGGTGGCTCACTCAGTTAACTGTCTGCTTTGGCTCAGGTCATGATCTGAGGGTCCTGGAATCGAGCCCTGCATTAGGCTCTCTGCTCAGTAGGGAGTGTGCTTGTATTCTCTCCCTCTGTGCTCTGTCGCTCTCTCTTTCTCCCAAATAAAAAGCTAAAAAAAAAAAAAAAAGAAAAAAGAAAAGAAAAAGAAAGAAACTAAAATTACCAGACACCTCATCTTTAAGCAACTCAGCTTGTCTATCCTGTAACTAAGGACATTTTCTTTTATAGTCAAAATGCCACTGGCACAGCTAATGAAATTAGCAGTAGTTTCCGAACTATATATAATTTTTAATTCACATTTAAACTTTCTTAACCACTGCCCAAATATATTTTATAACTGTTTTTGAAAGTACGGATTGATTTACCAATAAGAAGTTGTTTAATACGTATCGCTGAGCCATGGTCTGCCGGAGAAGTTGCTGAAGTAGGAGAGATGTCTCCTGATGGAGAGAAAATTAAATAATCTGTAACACTAGTTTATCTAACTGCTTGGGGCTCTACTAGACCCTGCTGCTGCTGTCTGAGTGGCCAGAAAGTGTCCCATGTAGTTCTACCTAGAGCTTCCTGATTGAGGAAGGGATTCTCTGGCCCAGGAAGACAACAAGTCTTCCTGCTCCTAGCTATTCCTCATGCGAATTCCATTTGCTGGTGGTGCCTCTAAGTTTGGGGCTCTCTATGAAAGAAGAATGTTCCAGACATATGGGGCAAAGTGGCTTCCAGAACTCTTATTTTGGGATACCCTTGCCTTTGGGAGATGAGATTTTCTAAAAACAATGTCTTGTGGTTTATCAGATTATGGAGGATCTTCATGAAGCATAAACACTCAATACAAATTTATTCAAAGAATCAATGCTGCTTGAGATTATGTGGTTGCTAGCAAAATATTCACATGGACAGTGTAGTACCCACAGAGTCTTAGAGAGGCCTCCCACTGCATTGCTTCCATGGTCCCAAGGGGCAACACAAAAAGTTTGAGCCCTCTTTCTATCTCAGCTATCTTTCAAGCTTTTAGAAAGTATGTCCCGGAGTATAATTGAGTTGCCTCCAAGACCTTCAATCATCTGGTTTTGATGAGTCAACTGTTTGAACCAGTCTCCATCCTATTCCCTCACCCCAAAAAGCAACATGGAAATCATACTGTGGCCTTGTTTTTGCCATCAATACCCTTTGGCAATTCTTTGAAGGAAGAGTGTTTATATATATATATATATATATATATATATATATATCCATTTTGGTCTCTTTCATTAACATATATATCAAATATTTGTTGGATGGATTAATTTGTGAATCAAAATGTAATTCACAGTTTGGCATCAATTATGGCATTACGTATCTTCATCTCAGAGTTTCTGAAGCAGCTTCTATCACAGCCAGTATCTTATTCTTTTATCACAGCTTCTAATTTCAGGGAATCAGAGGCCAATAACTATTTCCCTTTGGAATTTGAGATAATATGGATATTTCAAGTTTGAGAGTTAAGTACACATCTCATCTTTTTCATAGCTGCCAAAATATTGGCTGTATTGTTTTAAAGGTATTTTAAGTATATTTACTGTTTTGATCTTATTTAAACATGTAAACACAAGCACCATTAATCACAAAATTAAGTCGATATGTAAACTCTTCAAAAATGGTGTCACAGTAGAAAGATCAATGTAATATGGGCCACAAACATAAATTTCAAAAACTACTTGGGTAAATATTGATAAATCGTATGCATATACATGTTTGTAATTGCAATATTGCATATTTCTAAATCTATTTTAAACATAAAGTCTAATATGGTTTTGAGAGACATTAATTAACTTTCTGGTAAAAGAGTGTTTTGGTAACAGGATTAGATTAAAATTTCAGGTTGACCACAGAACGGTAACCTGTCAGCCACAATTGACTTATAGCCTACCCCAAAGCAAGATTCTTAATGGAGAAAAATTACATATGAGATTCCACTATACCAGAGGCAGCCAAGATTGCAAAATTTTTAACATCCACCAAACAGAGTTTTAGTTACCCCAGATATTTGGTGAATATCTACTCTGCTTGAACCATTATGACTGATGCAAAGAAGACCTCGCTGCGTTCAAAATTACTTTTTAAAGAAGGGGAGGTAGAGGTTGCCAGAGTGTTTGCAATCCTGTGCTAATCCTGTAGGTTATGTCTATCACATTCTGCCTAGAAAAATTAGAATTATTTTTATCTAAAAACCTCCTGTACATCTGCCAGTGCTCCCCACTAGGGTTATTTTCATCTCAAGGATCTCTGTAACTAAGTAAGGGGTTTAGAAGCTTAAGCAACAATGGGAACACACAAACACACACACACACACACATATGTATGTGCAAGTTTCAAAGGCTTTCCATTCACAGTTAGTAATTGAATATTTTTTTAATATTAATGATTTTAAAAGAATTGTGTGACTTACTTCAAGAACAGAGGAATGGATTTTTAAAAATGGGGTTGGGCACTTGGGTGATTCAGGTGATTAAGCCTCCTACTCCTGATTTTTGGCTCAGGTCATGATCTCAGAATTGTGAGACTGACCGGTGTTGGGCTCTGCACTCAGTAGAGAGTCGGCCCGAGAGTCTCTCTCTCCCTCTCCCTCTGCCCTTCCACCCTGGGCATGGGCTTTCAACTTTTTGTCTCCAAAATATATAAACACACATATATATATTCTTAAGTGGGATATTATGTTCTATTTGGACACACCAAATCACTGAGAATGTGTGACATATGCAGAAATAAAAATGTAAGACAGACACCCCAATTTCAAAGAATCCAGAAAACTCAGGAAGGATGCACACCTGCTTGGATTAGAGGCTAAGGTGTTAGAAAGGACAGGGCAGACGTAGGCTTCTCAGGGCAGCTGGCAGCAGAGAACACATCATTTGTTCCTACACCTGCTCAAGCAGCCGAGCCTCTCTGTGCAAAATGGCCTCTAACAACAGGAACGGGACTTGGGATCTAAATGATAAATTTACAGATCAATTTTCAAAAACCAATATATACATCAGATGAGAATTGTCATTATTCTTTATGAACTTCTTTTCTCAAAATTTTCTTTTGTAATTGTAAGTGCAATACTTTGACTGTCCGAGAACACTTTATTTTGGCCTGTGGACACATACATATACTGAACATGCACACACCTCTACATATATGAAACGTGGAACATATATATGTATAGTCCTGAGATATAGTAAATGTTTTGGAAATGACACTTCATTGTTTTAAAAATTATCCACGATTTGCTTTGCAAACTCTTCTGTCAATTTTCCTTCTTTCTTTTTTTTCTTTTTTTTTTTTTTTTTTTTACGATTTTAATTATTTATTTGACAGAGAGAGAAGCAGAGCAGGTGGCAGGTACTGGGAGAAGCAGTCTCTCCACTGAGCAGGGAGCCTGATACAGGGCGCTATCCCAGGACCCTGGAATCATGGCCTGAGCCAAAGGCAGATGCTTAACCAACTGAGCCACCCAATGTCCCTCACCTGTAAATTTTCTAATTGTTAACAATACACATACAATGGAATTACTTTCCTGGCCAACATTTTACAGATGAAATTAAGTGTAAACATGCACACTCAACATTTATCACATCTATCCACTACTTTGTTCCTTATTATCTACTTTGTTCCTTATTATTGAGTCTGTAGAAGACATTATTTTTACTTTGATGTTTTGTGTCCCACTTTGCCTTTCTTGAGGCCAAATCCAAAGTCATGTTTAAAAGACTTCTGAGGGGGCAACTGCGTGGCTCACTCTGTTAAGTGTTTGCCTTTGACTCAGGTCATGATCCCAGGGTCCTGGTACTGAGTCCCACACTGGGCTCCCTGTTTAGTGGGGAGTCTGCCTCTCCCTCCCCTCTGCTCATACTCTCTCTCTCTCTCTCTCAAATAAATAAATAAATAAAATCTTAAAAAAAAAAAAAGCACTCTATAAAAGATAAAAATAAAAATAAATGACTCCCAAGGTTCTCCTTTTTTCTAGAAAAGAATTCGGTGAATCTATTGCCATAAGGGTACATACTTTTAAAAGTAGCAGCAGAGGTTAAGACATACAGAAGTATGCAGGTAGCTCAGTTGGTTAAGCGGCCAACTCTTGGTTTCAGCCCAGGTCACGAGCTCGGGTTCTTGTGTCCGACATCAGGCTCTGTGCTCAATGGAGAGTCTGTTTCAGTATTTTCTCTCTTCCTCTGCCACTGCCCCCTTCTCATTCATACTCTTTCTCTCAAATAAATAAATAAATCTTTGAAAAAGTATATAATGCATATTTTCTAAGCCAAGGCAGCTTGGCATGTAAAATAAGGATTACAGTAATTGTCTAAATATACCTATTCAGACATGATATTACTAATCACGAAGCACTATGAGATTGAGTGACAGCTAATGTGATGTAATATGAAGGATTAAAAAAAGCCAACATATTAAGGATCCTTTCTAAAAATCTAAATTAAACTCCTAATTTATACAATATATCAAAGTTAGAGGGATAAATTTAATGATTCCATGGTTTCAGAAAAATTCACAATGCCATTTTTTTCTATAAAACAACTTGTCTGATGTTTTTAAGTAATAAGATGGGAAAATAAGTGGGGGTGGGCACAGGTCCAGACTGAAAGAGGAGACAGGAGAACCAACTGCTGTGAGTGACGTTTGATCAAATATTGGTATTAAAAATGCTATGAAGCAAACTCTGGCCTTAAAATATGCTATAAAAGAAAAGAAACAATTGATGGAACTGGGATCAGAATGTGTATTAAACAGTATAAGATTAGTTGTTTTTAATATTAGATAATAGCATTGAAGTTTTTTGGAGGATATTCTTTGAAGGTTCATGCGGAGACATTTAGTCGGGAATTGTCGTCCTGTTCAAAATTCACTTTCAAAACCACACTGCAGTGAGACACAAGTACAAAAGAGGAAAAGCAAGTTAACCAGTAAGGCACAACAAAAGAGCAGGAGTAAAGTCTCCTATCCTGTAGAAGAACTTTTGATTCTGTTCTGAGCGAGAGGGGTCTGGGGTGGGTGGTGGAAAGATCCAAATTCTAAAACACACACTGGTGGTGGGTAGAGAGGGCCAGGGAACCAGCGCACCAGCAGGAACTCGGCTAGGGGGCGCTCTCCAGCACAAGAGCCATCACTGCCAAAATTTTCAAGAGCTGGTCAGATTCTTGTGTGTTTTGAAGATACAATGGCAAGGATGTGTTTGTGGATTGCGTGTCAGTTTGGCAGGAAAGAGAAGTCAGAGCTGATGCCAAATGTTCACATGGGGAACTAGGAGAACTAAGGTGCCATTTACTGAGATGGGAAAACTATTTGGGGAGTGGAGTTATGAGACATGGTCAGGAACCATTTTCTTAAGCATGCTAAATCTTCACGTCATGATCAAGTCTTTTTAGTGGCACCACTTTGTCTCCTGCTGATGCTATGCCCGGACCTCTGTTGCTCAAATTAAATTACGGTCATGTCACACTAGGGACATGGCTGTAGGTACATTTAGAAAAGTTACTCTGAGTCAAAGTACCAGCTTCTACACAGTAAAGAGACTAGGAATAGCCTGTCACATGTAGAAAATTGCAGTTAGTTCTGAATGAATGGAGTGACTGCTCAGGGCAAGAGGAGTCAGATGGAAAAGCACGCAGTGTCAACTCGAAGTGACCCCTTTCATGGTACCTGCTGATCCAAGTTCTCAAACCAAAATGTTGCACCTTGACACCCCTTCCAATCCTTGTATAAGTCATTCACCAAGTTTCTTACCTTTTCCGCAATCCTGGGAGGAGGAGGGCATCATTTACCTTCAACTGTGGACACATTGAAAAGCAGATGGCCTCTCCCCCAAAGATGCACAGAAGGGCTATGTCGATCCTGAGCTCACTACTGCGGCAACTAGGCCCTGTGCTTGCTCTCGTCATCTACCCAACCTCAGCACTTCTGTTCTCATCAGAAAACATGGAGGAGAAAAGAAGTACCTAAGAAAGGAACTCCAGGTGTTTTTTTGTCTCCTCAAGAGAAAAGAGAAGTTGGGTGCATTTGAATGCATTGATCATGCCAAAAAAATAGGCACTCATTCTGTTATAGATTCACTATTGCATGTAATTGAATTCTGGTAATCATAGTCGTGATTTTGACAGCTACTTTGACCAAAAAAATCTTTGACATCATTAGTCAAGATAGGATTTGGAAACTAATACCTCAATAGGCTCAACCCCAAATTCAAGGATATTAGCACAGCCTCTTTGGCCAACACTCCACATATGTTTCAGAAACACTGTCGATTTACTCCTGCTCACAGCAGAAGTACAGAAACAAGATACCTGCTGGGAGGAATGCAGCCCAGAGGATGCTCTTTCTCATTTTTCATTCATGCTTTTCTCATCGATGGCTGATTCCATTCTTAATTTTTGCATCAGACAATAAACCTTGAAGAAAATCTGAATTCAGTGGCAATATTTGTGTCCATTATGATGTATATTTATTTTTCTGCCTGTTTCAAGAAGTCCTTTCTTTTAATTGGCTTAGAGTGCAATTCATTATCTCTACATCCTATAACACCACATTCTTGTTAGAGTTTTGGAATACAGATCTATGTCCCTTTAGGTATATATTGTTCCCAACACAGGGGCAAACGTAGCTGGATTTTATCTGTCGAGCTGAGAGTAAGAAATAGCCCCATTTATATAGTGTGGCATATAGATGAGATGAAGGACAAGAGCCCCTTAGAAACTTTTAACTGAACTGATCAATATCTATGTCTACACGTATCTTCAGGCATATATATGCAATTCCATATTATCATCTCACAAAGAGCTAAAGGAATAAAATGTGTATGTCATCATTTTACATGAGTTTTCTAAAGTATTCTATTAATAAACTGTTATATAGGGGAAAGGAAAAGCCAAAGCTAACTTGCAGTTGGGCAAGATAGCTGACCCCCAGAAGAAGACTCTGTGTCTTATGCCATTTCACATCACTGGACCCAGAATGTGAACTTAGAAAGGATAAAGGACCCCTATTTCTTGAGTTGCAAAACCTCACCAGAGTTTGGCAAGCATCTTCTGTAAAGGGCCAGATAGTAAATATTTATGACCTTGAGGGTCATGTGGGCTCTGTCAAAGCTACTCAACTCTGCTTTGTAGCAAGTAACCAGCCATAGACAATATGCAAACAAATTAGCTTGGCTGTGTTCCAGTAATACTTCATACACAGAAATAGGTAAGTTCTGGATTTGGCTCCAGGATCACAGTTTATTGATCCCTGACCTAAAACAGACATGTACCAACTCTCTTCTTTGTCCATGCAGGGGACACTGAGCCAGGAACATCGGAAGAAGAGAAAACACAGAAAATAACTTCAGGCTAATCCAGTGACAGTTTCAATTAAGAAGAAATCAACCCTATTAACATATTCTTTAAGATGTCAAATGTGTATTCCCTTAAACTTTCTTCCCATTAATATTGTGCTGTGCCATAAAATGTAAACTATTTTGGCCTCTCACAGGCATCTTTGAGCTTCCAAGAGAAAATAATTATATATATATATAATAATAATTTATATTATATATATATATAATAATTATATATATATATATAATAATTATATATATATATATATATATATATATATATATATATATATATATCTGAGACAACTCCAGGAACGAGGGCAAGAAAACGGAGCTCCACACGTTACGTCAGTTGCATTATTAACAGAATAATTATATATATATATATATATATATATATAGCTCGTTCCTGGAGCTGTTCCGCATGCATGGGACTAGGCAGGCAGGTCAGTGGGAAGTTATTCTTTTTTTTAAGATTTTATTTATTTACATGACAGACAGAGAGAGAGAGGGAAAGAGAGCACAAGTAAGGAGAGTGACAGAGGCAGAGGGAGAAGGAGAAGCAGACTCCCCGCCGAACAGGGAGCCCAATGCAGGGCTTGATCCCAGGACCCTGGGATCACGACCTGAGCTGAAGGCAGACACTTAACCAACTGAGCCACCCAAGTGCCCTTATAAGTTATTTTGAAACTGCATGTTCACATGTGCACATACGTCACTCTTTGACTACGAAGAGTATTAGCACTTTTTAATTGAAGAAATGTTTCATCAACTACAAAACAGAAAATTGCTTCATGGTAATTTCTGAACATCTACATGTATTTAAGTAGCTGTGCGACCTTGGGAAATTCACTCAGATTCTCGGATACATAGGTGTCTGGATAATAATTAAAGATGCTGGTATAGCCAAATACATATTCTTCTAGTAAGTTTGGGGGTCAAACTAAATTCTACTACTTATTAACTGTGTTACCAGGCAAGTTACTCAACCTTAGAGTTCGTTTCTTCAGCCACAGAACCAGGATAGTAATAGCTGAGTTAGTTTTATCAGTTCCCTACCTGACCTGCCTCCACGGACCCCCAGGGTGTGTCAACCTCCACACGTTATTGATCAATGACTAGGAGAGAAGCCTACTCACATTCTTAAGGAAAGTGATGTCTATTTTAGAGTAAGGCTTTGGATAGAAACACAAGGGAATTGTAAAGAAAAAAATACCAGGCTCCATTTTCATCCCCAAGTATACATAGTAAATATTTTAGAGACAGGAGGGGGGAAAAAAAAAAAGAAAAGAAAAAAAAAATGAGAAAAAGTTTGGGGGAGAGAAAGACACAGAGAGAGACTGAATAAAATAAATGGAGAAGGTCCCTCTAAACAAAAGATAGACTGTGAGATCCTTTACCTTTGAAAGGTGAAAGAGAGGCAGAGGATTCACACATAACATAAATACTGACCACTGACCGGAGAATATTATGTCATCAACAGCAGCACCTCAAATGTACTGCTGTACTATCAACATGAAATTGAGGGCAGAAAATACTTATATGATATAAATATGAACATATATATTTATATGACAGAGTTTTCTACTAGCTAAAAAAAAAAAAAAAAAAAAAACCTTATGTTTGCACCATTTGCCTTTAGAAGCAACAATGTAAAATCACTCCCCAAATTAAAAATATCCAACTATGGCACATTAGCAAATGAAAATAGTGACGTCATGGCCATAAAAATAATGATAATAATTCTGCATATGTTTTAATAATTCAGTACGATAATCTTTGCCTTCTATTTTTCTTAAAAAGCCAATATCTAAGAAGTGACCTCTTCCTATATATAATTCTAACGTCATCCTTTGAAATTCAAATGAAATTTGCTCTCATCCCTTCCACGTGCGTGCACTGGCTGATCTGTGCTGTTCCACCATCTTCTCCTCCCGGTCCGGCAGTAAGGAGGGTTCAAAGTAGAGGAGAGTCTTCTTGTTCCCTGGGGCTCTGCATCCGTCTGCTTCCATGGGCATGGTCTGGCCATTCCACTTGTTCTTCCCATTTAAATCACACATGGCACTTCATGGGTAGAGCACAGACTCCTATTTTAAACACAGCAAATGCTACATTAACTCTGTATAAGGGTTTCCTGAATTTTATTATTTCTGAATTAATCACTTTATTCTCTCTCCAGATTTCTTATTTCCTTATTTCCTGGTCCTCTCACCATGACCTCCCCCTGGAAATTCAGTTTCTCTAGTTTTTATTGTATAAAAAAAAATTAACTCTTGGGCAGCTGGGTGGCTCAGTTGGTTGAGCATCTGCCCCTTGGTTTCACCTCAGATCATGATTACAGGGTCATGAGATCAGACCCGGAGTCAGACTCCTTCCTCAGCATGGAATCTGTTTGAGATTCTCTCTCTTGGTTTCCCTCGGCCCCTTCCCACCTCTCTCTCTCTCAAATGAAATAAGTAAAATCTTTTTTAAAAAATTAACTCTTTGGGGGTGCCTGGGTGGCTCAGTGGGTTAAAGCCTCTGCCTTTGGCTCAGGTCATGATCCCAGGGTCCTGGGATCGAGCCCCGAGTCAAGCTCTCTGCTTGCGGGAGAGCTTGCTTCCCCCACCCATCCCCTTTTCCTGTCTCTCTGCCTGCATATGATCTCTCTGTCAAATAAATTAAAAAAAAAAAAAGAAAGAAAAGAAAAGAAAGAAAAAAGAAAAGAAAAAATCTTAAAAAATTAACTCTTTGCCTTCTCATTAATGCATTTGGCTAAATAGTGATGTATATTTAGTCAAGAGACTCTTTATTGCTCCAAAGAAGGAGGAGGACAAGCAGAAAGTGAAGGAGAGAAAGAAGCTGAAGGAGGTGGAGGAGGAGGAGGAGGGTGAGGAAGGAGAGAAGGAAGAGAAGAAACACAAAAGGTTTCAATATTTCAGAATTTATCTTCTCAGTTATCTGAAAAAGCCTGATGATGACTGCCTTCCTCACTAGTGTGTGGGGTGATCCTCCTGTCTGGAGCCATAGCCTCTCCTGCTAGGTAGTTTGTGGGGTTCAGCTACGGAGAGACTGGGAAAGGGAATGCTTCTGTCTAACCAATCCTACCTTCTGAGGCCACGCTACAGTTTTGTGGCATGATTTGAGAATGAAGCCAAAGCTATCCTTGAAATAGCACCTGCAGGGAACAAACTAGGTGGGGAAAGGGTTTTAAGAGAATGATATTAACAGTAGTTGCTTCAAGAGAGGGAAGGCAGGGAGTCTGAGCAGTGGCTAAGGGAGGATGTTATTTTCAGTCCTAACTGTAAATGGTTGTCACCAGTGCCACCATTAACATGGGACTTGCCAAGAACTGGGAATCCAAGCCATGGGAAATTTGTGATATTTAGGAGAGGAAAACAAATATAAAAGAAACATAAAACAGGGGCACCTGGGTGGCTCAGTGGGTTAAGCCTCTGCCTTCAGCTCGGGTCATGATCTCAGGGTCCTGGGATCTAGCCCTACATCAGGCTCTCTGCTCAGCAGGGAGCCTGTTCCCCCCCCCCACCAGCCCCTATGCCTCTCTGCCTACTTGTGATCTCTCTGTCAAATAAATAAAAAAAATCTTTAAAAAAAAAAAAGAAGAAACACAAAAGAAAAGCAACAAACTTCTCTGCTTTTGTGACTCCTTATCAACACAATGCCTATAAACCCATATATGTGTGTATGTGTGTGTGTGTGTGTGTGTGTGTTTTCCCCCAAGGAAATCCTAGCTCTATTCATGTTTATTAAGAGCTGCCTGGGTGCAATCACTCAACTGGAGGTCAAAACTGTGTCTGTTACTCAGAACTTCAAAGGAAAGGCATGTCACAACAGTCCCACTTTTTGTTTTTTATTTTAACCTCACCATTAGGTCCAGAATCCGTGGCATTAAGAACAGCTAGTGATTCTTCTCCATATAAAAAGTGTTCCACATTATTGATTTAACTGTGCCTTGACACTTTCTTCTCTAAATACCAGCTGAAGAAAAATATTGATTAAACCTAGAAATTCTTTATTGCCGCCTCCTTCTTAACTGTCGGTGGCACGAGGTTCATGTACATTTAATCGATTTTTGATTCATTCGTGATTAGAAAATCGGTAAATTATTTCATTCAGCTTGAGAGGTACACTCATCACAAAGAAACCTAGTTGAATTGAACTTTGGCCACAAATTTGAAGGGGTATCATATGGCATAATTAAATAAATACATAAATTTTATTTTATAAGGCGAATATTACCCTGCAGGGATATGCCAGGTTCTTGGTTTACATCCAGACTCCAGAATCTTGGCAGAGCCCTCCAGGGCAAATCCTGCCTCTTGTGAGAAATGTAATTATATCTTTAATAATATACCTACTACGGACCAGTAGTAGGTATATAAATTTCTTGTGGAATATTCTCTTAAAATGATTACAGAAAGATCTGGATTGTATCTCTTTCTCCTTTATTCATTCACTGACCACCTTAATTTCCCAAATGGCATTGAAACCATCTAATGCTTTCATCCACACAATGCAAAGATTGCGTCACCGGATGGAAGTCCAACAGGAATGGTGCAGCCTGGGAATATAACGCAAGAGACATTTTTAAACTGATTCCTGCTGTAGATCGAGAGGTCATTTCTAGGCATGGTCAACCCTTTGGCCTATAGGAGTAACTAGTTTATAGAAAGAGAGGCAAGGGACGCCTGGGTGGCGCAGTTGGCTGGACGACTGCCTTCGGCTCAGGGCGTGATCCTGGAGTCCCGGGATCGAGTCCCACATCAGGCTCCCAGCTCCATGGGGAGTCTGCTTCGCTCTCTGACCTTCTCCTCGCTCATGCTCTCTCTCTCAAATAAATAAATAAAATCTTCAAAAAAAAAAAAAAAAGAAAGAGAGGCAAAATCCAGAGCACATTATTAACATCAGACGACCCTCCTATAAATGCAATGAGTCTTCCACGTGCGTTATTGATGAGCGTCTCCAAAATAGGTAAGGATAGGAAACAGAGTAACTGGGTCTGGAAAATGGAGTAAAGTGTTTCAGTTGCTTGGCCTAGAAAATTGGGGACTGTTCTGTTCCTTCTGTCTCTGCTGAATTAAAACCTAAATAGCTGTAACCCTGTGCCTCTTTGTTCTCAGACTGAAAGTGGCATTAATATACTTGGCCATAAAAGGGTAAATGAAATATTATATGATTTTTAAAGTTGTCATAAATGCTTAATAAAGGCTATGGGGAAACATGATAGTCATTTCTCACAATGTATTTGCTGATGAGTCAAGAGCAGTAATGAAAAGTTCTGAGGAGCCGTCCCTGCTTCACAGCTGCATTAAGATGCTTTCCCGTGTGAGAAGACGTAAAGTGCATTATGACACTTGCATAAAAGCAAGAATAAAAGTGTGAAAGGGCTCTGCAATGTCTATTTAGTTTTTCTTGCCTTTCCTGTTTGCTGTTTGCCAGCCTAGAAGGCCGACCCAGCCTCCAACTCCTCCCAAACGGAACCTTCCCGGCCAAGACCGAGGTCATACATCACCTTTGTTGTTTTAGTAACTACCGCTACATCCTTGATGTCCTTCCCTGACTCTTCTCGTGTATTGCTCCTCATGGTGGATGGCTGGTCTTGGCTTTGAAACTGTGAGCACATCGAAAGGGTGAACTTTGCACAATACCATGACGGGGCACCGGTTTCCAAGTGCATTTTTCATGCAGTCATGCTTCTTTGGTGTACGAAATGGGTGCAGTCCAATTTTGTCCCACAATATAAAATAATGTCTTCTTGAAGAGTATTTGGAAACAGCCAAGGAGAGTTTGATGATGCACCGAGGAAGATGCTGATTGATGATCATCATGCCGCAACCCACAGCACATTCTGAGCAGTTCACGAAATGCCCCGTATGATCCTGTGCTTCTTGATGTGTAATACACAGGAAATAATTCCACGTGATACTGAAACACGTATGTACCTAGAAACGTGACAAGTCCTGTTTTTCCTTTTCTTTTACGGTACTGAAGATCAGGTCTCATTTAAGAGAAAACAAACAATAAAACAAATCACTGTGTTTGTCTCACATTCCTTCTTTGATGTAGTCCCTGTGAGTAATCCTACTTTGCCTGTACTCTTAAATGTCACGGACTCCTTCAGTGACCCTCCCGCATCACCACCGCACATACTCCCCCTCCTCCTCCTCTCTAATTACTTTTTACCATACTCACCTTTGACAAACCGTGCTCACTTTCCCCTCTGTGCTATGCACTTATTTCTAGCCCCGCTGAGGACACAGGCCACCATTCCTTGGTAGCTCGGCTCTAACGGAGACTGAGTAAGACTCCCAGACATGTCTGGATCTTCACCGTAGCTTCCTAGGGTTGTTACTTCACCCAGCCCTGCCGGTCCTGTCTTGACCAGAGACACGAGTCTGCTGCTCACAGCGTAGCAGGCAGAACAGAGGAACACTGGCATGTGAGAAATCAGCATTCACTGACCACCTTAATTCCCCAAGACGCTGTGTATGTTGTTACCTTCTCATTAATCAGGAACTCCGCGGCTGTACTCTCTTGAGGCAACTACGACATTTAGTGGTCACATTCTTCTCCAAAGCGCTTACTCTAAAATGTAGGATTAGGGAGGGGGCTCCTGGGTGGCTCAGTCGATGCAGAGTCTACCTTCCACTCAGGTCATGATCTCCAGGTCCTGGGTTTGAGCACCGCATCGGTCTCCCTGCTCAGCTGTGAGTTGGCTTCTCCCTCTCCTTCTGGGGTCTCTCTCTCACTCTGCTTCTCTCTCAAATAAATAAATAAAAATCTTTAAAATACATACGTAAGATAAAATATAGGATAGCTAATCAGTAGGGAAACGATATTTACTGTAACCATTATGTTGTTGATATATAATATTAGTATACGTATATACTTGATTTTAATAGATTTATTTATATTAATTAGCTTTTTTCAATTCAGCACCTAGTAACTGAGAGTAATGTTGAATAGTCAGAATAATATTAACTTGATAATCGTTATCCAGGAGTTTAGAGTCCAGCTGGACATACAAGATAAAAATATACATGGGTAATAAGAAACAATACGCATGTCAAATGAGACACCTGGATAGTGGGAAGTATCAAAGGTCTCGCTAGCACAGGCAAGAGTATGATTAGAATATCAGAGGACTTGATATCACATTTCAGATTCTAATTTTATCTGAAAATGTTCCATTTAGTTATAGGACTTATTACTATATTAGGCATTCGGAATAATAGCAAGACTTCATTGGTTTATATTCCCTAATTCTTATATGACTATGATCTGTGTTCACTTGCATTATATGTTCACATTCCAACTGGGCTGAATTTTATATTAAAGAAAAAGAGAATGAAGAATTTTTCCTCCTATTAATTGCATATATTTTAGAAGTATTTACTTGAAGAATGTTGATCTTTATGAAAGGAGAAATATCAGTTCTGAATTATTTTACTAGTGTTGAAACACAAAATAATCCTTATTATGTGCATAAGTATCTATCACTCTTTGCAATTATCAAAATTAATATAAACAAATTTCACCCAATGTACAAGTAACCCCCATAAACAGTATGTAACTATTTATATTCATAAACTGCAAAACATCTTTAGACTGAGTCTAAATTTACATAATGAATTATCAAATGCATATCTGAATTATTGTTTTTGTTCACAAATTCTAATTAACAAGGTAATATGTACACTGCAATTTTGAAACATAAAGGTGGTAATGATTCATTTATTTAATAAGGTAAGTTACTGAAATTAAGTACATACTGTGTGCTAACTACCTTGCTTTATGCTGCGCTCAGGCCAATAGCCAGGAGTGAAGTCATCATAACTCATCTCAGAGCTCCTGGTCTAGTGGGAATTACCTAATGGTTATGGAATTGTTTGGTTCAGCATTCACCAAAATTCTCAATCTTGAAAATACTAATGTATATATAGTGAGGTTCTCAAACTCAGCAAATGAAAATACAAATACTATATGGGCCATATTGATCCAAATATTTCATGGGATAATTAATTGCTGTTTATCTGAAATTCCAACATATCTGAGATAAAGATTACTAAACATTGACATGATGCTTATGTCACTTGTTGCAATCTTTTCCATGGACCCATGGCCATGGAGAGGCTAGAAGTATGATTATTCCCATTTATCAATGATAACACAAAGCCTCCTCAAGGGATTGCACCTTTTTTGGGTCTCCCAATTAGGGAACAGAGCTCATCCCACTCTGACTCCATATTGAATCAACTTGTTCATGGGTCATGCTGCTTTTGATGGAACTCGTCTTCAGGTATCCTCTGTACTTTATTCATTTTTAAGTGAATAGTTTGCTCTTTGAGAAACAGCTGGAACTCTTACTCTGGGGGAGTACCCCTTCTTCCCTCCCTCCCTCCCTCCTCCTCCAGCTGTTTCTCATACCAAAAAGAGGCTGCATTTACATCTGCTGATACTGCTCATCCGACAGTACCGAATTTTGCCTGTAATTCCTAGGTTTTCATATTTGCTATTTGAGCTTTTCTTATCAGTTCTTTAAACTTGGGTCTCTTCCATGCCCTCTAAGTAGGTCATTTGTATCTATTTTAAAAGGTCGTTGTTCTCGGCTTGCACCTCTGTCTGCTTCTGTGCACTGGCAATTCTGCCCTCACTCCTTCAAGGATCCCTACACCTGAGCTGTGTCCCCGCTTACTGTCAGCACTTCTGATAATGGCTGTGCTTATTAAATTTTCTGCACATTCAACTGAATTCTGGGAATTTATGACTATCATGTTTGCTGCTTTATCATCCTTATTTTGCATGCTTCATTTTTTTAATACTAGCTTTTATTTCCTGGGAACTTTATTTTTACCTGCTTAGGTAAGGTATTTGCAGCCATATGTTCCATGGCTATCTCTTGGGGGCCCCTGTCCCTTTAGCTCTGCCACGTGGTACACACAGTTCTCTTTTAAGAGAGTTGTGACTATTTCACTGAATAAGCATTTAGGATGTGCTTCTGTTTGTGTCCACCGCACAAGGTAAATTATTGTCATTCCCTGATTACTGGCTTGGTTGCAACAATAACTAGAAGAAAAGTGATATATTCACATGCAAACAGTGGACATATTGAGCAAACATGTGAAATTAGGTCCCACGTGATCAGGATGGTCTGGGAAATAACGGACAGATTGAGGAGGCCATCACAAATGTCATGGGAGAACAGGGACTGACAGTCTTTACTTGTGCTAGCCTAAAGGTTCATGAGGATTGGGACTTTCATACAACCTGCCCAAATGCTCACAGTCCCTGGGATAATCTTAACCATACCTGACATGGTATTGAGACAATTTCCACCAGTAGGGAACTGGGTTACGTTGTCCTGGTCTTGTCATTGTACTCTCCGGACTGTGTGGAGGATGCTGGCCTCTCACTCGATTATGGCTGCTGTGTGTTTGCATATCTGAGTGTCTTCTGCTTCCCCTAACTGAAGCAGGGAGCCCTGTTCCTACATTCAGGTTTTGCTATAATCTAGCACTCCCCTCCTTCGCTTTTGATAGCTGCCTTTTCTTCCACCCTCCGTACTTGGACGATGCTTCCTAGACTTGTATAGCTGTTAGTTAGGTACCTGATTCCGTTCACATAGCTTTAGAAACAAAGATCATCATCTCTTCCTCTCACTAACACTGTGCGTAACTTGTACTCAGGAACAACTCTCCTAGCCACTGGAGTAGCTTGGGCATTTGGAAGCCAGCCCAGATTAGATTAGAGAACACTAAGATATCTCGGGCATTGATTTAAACTTCTGGACACCTGCCTTGTAGCAAAACTTAAAGACAAAATAATCCTTCTCCTTGTCTGACAAATATAATGGAAAAAGAAATAAGGAAAAATACAATCATCCCTATGAAAATTTTGAACATACCCCAAATAAGGAGAGTGACGTAATAATCTCTATATACCTATTACTCACCTCCAAGACTAATCTAGTGTGATGGTTCGTTTTTGGTGCCAACTTAACAATGCTAAGAGATGCCCCAATAGGTGGTAAAACATTGTTTATGGTTGTGTCTGTGACTATGATTTTGCAAAACAAGCATTTGAGTCAACAGACTGAGACAAGCAGATCCCCCTCGCCAAAGTAGGTGGTCGTTATCCAATCCATTAAAGGCCTGAATGGGACAAAAAGTTAGAGGATGGAAGCATTTGTTCTCTGCTCTCTCTTCCCAGCCCATCTTCTTCCAGCTTCAGGTATAAACCCTTCTAGTTCTTGGGCTTTTGGATTCAGATTGCAGATCACACCATCAACCCCCTTGGTGCTCAGGCCTGTGAACACATGCTAAATTACACCATGAGCTTTCCTGGTTCTCCAGCTTGCAGAGGGTAGATGGCAGGACTTCCTGGTCTCCATAATCATGTGAGCCGTTTCTAGAATAAATCTCCTCTTACATATGTATCTTTGTATATCCCGTTAGTTCTTCTTCTTTGGAAATCCCAGACTAACACATCCACTTACAATTAATCTTGTTTTGTCCATACCCACAACCATTCCTGTCTCTTCTGACCTCCACAGTTGATTCTTTTAAAGCAAATATCCCAAATACATATAGCTTCATTTGTATATACCTAATTATGTATCTCTTAACTATAACTCTATTTTCTAACATAACTATATTACTATCTCTCTAGAAATATTATCAGTGGTCCAGTTACCATTCAAATTTCCGAAACACCTACCCACGCTCCCATTAATTGTTGGAATCAGAGTCAGACACAATGCATGTTCTAAATTGCAAAATTGAAATAATCACAAGAAAACTAAGTTTTTAGTTAGTAATGAGAAGTACAAATAAATGACCCGAAACAAAAGCTGGCAGGGAGGGGCAGTGTTGTGCTGCCTTTAACCATACCATCTCTTTCCTATGGTTGTGTGGATAAAATTCAGCCGGAAATTTGCCCTTACCTTTAAAAAGAGAGATCATGTATACAATTCTGTGTAACTCTTGGATTATCCAAATACCTGCTTTTAATATAAGCAAAGTGGTTTGCCTGAATTCCATCAGGAATATAAGAGATCATTCATTCAGCGGGGAAAAGAGGACTGTGGATCCTATTAGCCATTTTATGTCATTGTGCAGGCACAAAGTACAAACACACACACACACAAATGAATTGTGCAGCGCTTTTCAAGACTTTGTTAAAATGATCCTTCAACTAGGATACCAGGATGGAATAAAATTCCATAACCTCGGGGGAAAGAAAAGGCAGAAGGACTCACAGCCATAAGGTTGGCTGGGCTCATTGTACCTGGATAAATGCATTTTAGCTTTCACCATGCCTTTTCTGAGTTTTATTACTGACTACTAACCGAAAACAGGATTCCTTCAAATTCCTGGGCAGCTTGCCACTACTTTGGGCCAAGGGGCCAATAAAAATCATTAGCAATCCATAAATTTTATCCAGTGGGCTTTCCTGAACATGTGCGAGTGTTCATAAGGTCTGAGCACTGAAATCCACATGTTCTGTCTCATGTGCTCCTCATTTGCTCGCAATCGGTTATACTCAAGTCTGTTATGTGATTATATTGTAATTCATATCGAATGAGGATCAATATGCCATTCAAATACGCTAATAAAAACGGTGATCAGATAGACACTTTTGTTAATGCAAGACAGTAGATAAGACTAAACACAGTTCTAGGGTTTCAGCGTCTGCAGCGCTCCAATGCATACTCTCGATTTTATTTACTCATTTGCAGGAAGGTCTGTGTGAATATATTCATAAGGAAATATTAGAATGAACTAAACCTGTTCACAATTACCATGATGAGCTGTATCAGCCACTTCATAAGACTGAAAATCTCTACCTTATAGTTTTGCACTTAAAACTCAAAATGGTTCATTCGCTAGGTTAATTAAATAGCCATTTGTCCTTGTTGATATTTTGTAAATTTTTCGTGACAGTGAAAATTATTTTCTGTGAAAAAACGTAGTTTTACCTCATGTCAGGTTTAAAACACGCACATCACCACACTTGAAAGATTATGTGAAGTGTATTTACTCGGATGTTTAACTCAAAAGTGCCAATATCATAGAGAGTGCTGCACGTTATGCAGTCTTTCTGTTTCCAGGGACTGTGAGCCCCTGCGCCAATACCACTCCCAGCATCTGCCTTGGGGGCATTGGAAAAAAACAAAACAAAACATGAAAGCACGAAGTGAGACTTTAAGAATGGAGAACACAGGCTGGGTGAAGATCAAGTATTAAGAAAACACACACTCAACTCAGATACTCCTTTATGTGTCATGTTAACAAAGGTGTCCTCTATCACATTCATGGGATTCCCAGGGATATGCTTCTTTTTGGTGAATAAATTTATGAACTTGATCCTAAAAATCACAGTTTAAATTGAAAAACAAAATTTAAAAAAAAATGAAAAAGAAATCAAAGGATACCTCCTCCTTAATTTAAACCAGAAGGTGGCCTACTTTAGACTGAAGTAATCGAGTGGGAAATATATTTTGGCAATAAACATCTACTTAAAAACATTTTACAACAAACTAACACCTCCTTGTATACTAATAAATTAAATACAAATTAAGGCCAAAGGATTTTTCTTTCTTTCTTTCTTTTTTTAGACTCCATAGGATATCAAGAGCTTGTTCTTTAAAAGGAGAGTTCAGAGAACCCAAAACGTGAGGAATATATTCTATACCCTGGCAGAATTTTATTAAGCTTGTTCTGAACAGATGGGTGCCTATTTTTAAGAGCTCTAGGAACGGCAATGCCATGTGACTACAAAGCCCATTCTGATGGCCACCATAGTCCTGTGGTTCTTCAGTTACCATCCACGTCTATACAAACATTTCTATTTCACGAGAGGATGTAATAAGAAACAAGTTTAAATAAGTTAGACATTAGGACAAGAATGTGGCAAGTTATTGTAGTTTATTTGTTTAAAAAAAAATGAGATAGGAGATTAATATTTAACATTTTCAAAATAAGCTTGTTATGCTTTTTCTCCCCGAAGAATTCAAAAGCCTTTTAAAATAATGCTTTTCAAACGCATTGGCTTATTTATAACACAAAACATCTGTGAGAAAATTAATTTGTTCTTATTTGAATTTATAGAGCTGTTTTCCCCATAATGGGGCATAAGAACTCTTATTCTAATGGGTATTTTATCCAGCAACTTATAATGTGTATTTCCACGTAGAAAAAACAAGCAATGCCAATGATAATGCTAAGAATGCTATTTATTTTCTTGTCTTTTTCTTTCTAATTTAAAAAATCGTGCATAATTAACACCAAAAGAGGTACTCATATACATATATTTGGAGCACTAGAAAGTGCTCATCACAAACTACCCGGACACTTTGTCTTTAAATGTTGCACTTAAAAAAGTTATTCCAGGGGTACTTGGGTGGCTCCGTGGCTTAGGGCCTCTGCCTTCGGCTCAGGTCATGATCCCAGGGTCCTGGAATCGAGCCCCACGTCCGACTCTCTGCTCCGCGGGGAGCCTGCTTCCTCCTCTCTCTCTCTGCCTGCCTCTCTGCCTAGCTGTGATGTCTCTCTGTCAAATAAATAAAATATTAAAAAAAAAAGTTATTCCATGGAATTATACTGATTTTCAAACATCATGACAAAAAATCATTAGATGTACTGGGTATCACTGTGCTTCGTCCACATTCCCTCCTCAGAGGTGATGCTTCCAATGCTCTTACACTGGGAGTATGGCCCGCTGAGGACTCGCAGCTCAGTCCTTCACTGGCATTTGCTCTTTGGCTGCAGGGAACTGCTGAGACCTGGGCAAGCCCTCTCTCATGGGTTGACTCGCACTCAGTAGTTAACTGATACATCCAACACTCATATCTGATTGCCCATAACTCTGATAAGCATGCCAACTCTAGAACTTATTATAGAATAGGAAGAGCTAACATTGCTTTCCCACAGTGGGTCAAGCTTTACCTCCCCCAACACCTAGCTTTCTTCCTCCCTTATCGGTGTAGCTCCTAAAACCATCCCCTAGGGAAATCTATGCACACCACAGTCCTTCCTAGGTGGTTGTTCTAGGAATCCAGTTGAAGACACCATAAATATCACAATAGAACTATATTATTTAAAAACCCATTCAAGAAATTTTTGCATACATTCTGACAACCTATGTTCCAAAGTGGCTTAAATGTAATCTGAAATGTAACTATTTACAGCTCCTAATATACTAGAAAATCAGTAAGGAAATTTGGAACTGCTATGTGCAAAGTGCTTTAGATGTTGAGAATGTGCCATGACATTTAATCATTATTTATTTATCAAACATATACTGTCTGCATGTTCTATGTCCTACTACCTAAGTGCTTGCAATCTGAGAAGGCAGAATGTACACATGGAAAATAATTTCTTGTTTTTGCTAAAATATTGTATTTCTATTACTTTCACTTCTTTTCTGCTTTTCTCTACTTTTTACTCATCACTGTAGTACATCATATGACTGTTATAAGCCATCACATAGGTCATAAAAATGGATTTAAAAGGTGCTACAAGTCTTCCAAGAGTTAAGGATTATGGTCTTTGGAGAAAGAACAGAGTTTAAGTTGACAGAAGCAGGAACTGCATTCTAGAAAGAAAGGATCAGCATTGAAGAAGCACCACAAAGTAGGATATGTTTTTGGCACACTTGAAGTCATGCATAGTCCAATTTAGCTAGAGCTTATGTTATGGAGTTATAGGGGATGAGTCTGGAATGCTAACTAGTGCCAACTTGGCTATGAGTGCCAGGATAAGGAATTTAAGTTTGTTATGGAGAAGAGGGTTGAATTATAAGAATGGAAGCAAGGATGCTCTGAAGATTCTATATTTTTTTTTTTGGAAGATTCTTGCTTTATTATTTTGACCATGATATCATACAACTCTCTTATAATACAAAAATTATTAAATCCCAAATAAAATGGATAGCTACTAAAATTTGATATCAAACTTAATGAATGTACTCAGCTACATGTGGAGAAGGTGACATACTCACACAGAGAAAGTAATTATTTGAGTAACTTTAAGCACCACATCAAAAAAAGTCCATTCAGTTGGAAATACCATGAAGGACTCTTCTTTTTTTCTAAATTGTGTCTTTATTAGGTCTGCAAACTGTTCAAGATCTAGAGTTAGTGACAGTCTAGCAGAAATGTGCATTCTTGAGTATTCCTTACCAAAAAGAACCAGGACTCTTTAAAGGAAAGGTGAGTCCAGTCTGGGGCAGAAAATCTGTGTGATGCTTCCAGGAAATGGGCCAGAAAGCAAGAGATGCTAACCCGCCTCTCCCACCTTCAAATCTAACGAGGTCATGTCAAAGGACAGGGGGTATCATGATGGGTTTCCAGCAAGTCAACCATGAGCAATTTGAGCATTTAACCACAACCACAGCTTCAATAACATGGAGTCTGTAATACCAAAGAGTTAAGAGTTCATAGCAGGGGTCGAAGAAACAACAAAGTTAACAAAATTTTCCAGGAATGTGTATGAACATGGAAGTGTGAGAAATACCATTATATATGGTTGTTAAGGCTCATGATCCACAACTGCTGTTTTCATTCCATCTTCCCTTTTGAAACTGTACTACTAGCCGTTCTTGTTTTACTATGGTGCTTGTTTTAGCATGCCCTTTCTCTCATGTGCCTCTGCAAGCAGAATGTGTGGTTGGTTCAGGTCGTTCTCAAATTTCTTTGCAAGGAGACCATCACAATTGGGTAGAATCCAAGCCCTATCTTCACCAGCTTGCCCTTAAAGGTTTTGAGTGATGCTGTGATACCAATTCACATCATTTCCTTTTATGCTCCAACACCAGCACATTTCCTTCTGCTTCAACACCACCTATATTTCTTAAGCCCTGGTCACCGTCCTTTTGTTCCTTACCCTGCAAGATCCACTCTCTGGACAGGCAAGCTGTTCCTGCAAATCTGTCCCTGCATTATTATGCTGGCTCTGGTTCCATCATCTTCTCGCATTTCTCCCCTCTCTGCTTTTTTCTGCTAGTCCTATTTCAGTTTCTTGTTCTTTGCTTTAAAGCAAAGTATGTCACTAAATACAAAAACAAAGAATCTATTTTGCCATTTCTTTTCTTATATTTAATGGCATGTTTTACCCAGTTATGCAACCAGTGACATCTTAAAATGAAAGCAAGTTTTCTCTTCTATTGATTATATTAAAAATTTAAATGTCTTCCTGTTCTAACAGAAGTTTTTTACATCCTCCATATGACTTCCAAATTTTCAGGATTGTGTGAAATTAGTTTCAGCTATTGCAATATCATGATAAGAAAAAGTGGTATTTTTCTCTTTCGAGTTGACAAGTCTCAATTCCCCATACACCCTATCGATTCTTCTATACACATTAACTTCCTGCATTCCACTTCAGACAATTAACACATGTATCTTGGTATGCCTTCTTCTATGGTATATACTAATAGACTGATTTTTAGAACACTTGACATTATCATTAGATTTTTGCTTTGATCCAAACCTAAACTTGGATTTTTCTAAAAGACGAGTGAAATTTCTTCCCCAGTCATAAAATCCCCCACGCAGATTTCTAATCTTTGAAATGGCCATTGTATATCCTAAACCCAACTCTGATACGCATATATTCACATATGTTTCACTGGAAAGAGCCCTAAACATTAGCACTAAAGAGATTTCTCTCATTTCTGTCTGAATCCTTGTATTTCAAAGTGAAATGCTCTTCTGCACTGCTTGAGTATGCCCTTTCACAGACGCAGACGCTGTGACTTTGACCTTCTCCGTCTCTGTTATTGCTTGTGGCCAGAATGGAAGGGCAAACCCCCAGAAGGCTGGAGGACAGGGAGACCTCAGCAGCCCTCAAGTCCCATCTGCTCACCTAACATGTGAGGAAAGTGTGGCCCAGAACACCTAAAGCCAAACAAAACACACCTGTTTATGCAAACTGTTATTTTCTCCTCCTCTGCCCCTCCTCCCACTTCCCTCCCTTTCTTATATTGTTTCCTTTCTTTCTTTTTCCTTTTTTAAATTGTAGTTTGTTTTAACCTTTGGTCACTTTGATGAATTGATTCACTTACTTGCTCATAATGGAAGGGGAATGGAACACACTCTCCGATGCTTCCTCTGATGCAGGACATCATTCCTTCCTTGTATTTATGTGCAAGCCTTTCAAGTATCCTTTTGAATTGCTTTCCTTTAGCCTTTGTGCCCTTGAATGACACTTCATTTTTTTTCCCCCACATCTCTTTTTGATGTATCTCCTCCCCCCAACCCCGTATTCAGTCTGTTGAGAAAGGAGGTTCTTAAGTTTGGTCCAGTTCTTTCCATCTATCTGGTTTCCCATCTACTCATTCCCTCTGATCTTCCCTCCTTGCCTCCGGCATCAGGGACTGTAGACCAGAAGACTTTCCTCTGAGGCGTCCTGGTCCTTTTCTCTGCAACCTACTCTCTGCCCTGCTGGTCTCCTTTCTGTGGGTTCTCCTTGACTTTCCTGTCTCACGTACAGCCGAATCAGTCTTTGCTTTATTTCTCCCCATCTCTTCCCACTTCCCCACCGAAACTGGATTCTTTGTTGTATTAATTAAGGGGAGTGAATGTTACCATATCCAGCTGTTTTGTTTTTTTTCTTCAGACTTTCCTACCAAGTGCTTGAAGTTGGTGCAGCTGTTGAGCAGTCTGCACAGACGGTGTTCCTTTGCATAATAAAGGTCGCACGCATTTTATTGGAAAATATGCCGCGTCCCTTTCCTCCACAGCAAGCACATATTTCCTGGCTGTGCAATGCTCCCAGATGAGTTCCAAGGCCTTATACAAAACATGTCTTTAATTGTCTTTTTTTTTTTTCTAATATATATAATGACAACCTCTCTTTGTTTCTATTGGAAAACACCTGGCAAATGGCTAATCCCTCTCCATCCTTGCTACATTTCTGTTTCACACTTAGGTTTCCTAGTCCAAATCCCAAACCTGTCTGCTACATTGGCTGGAAATCCTGACACAGTGCAAGATCATCTTTGTTCCTCTACACCCGCCATTTTATCCTACTAATTGGGAGGAACACCGCGTCCTTCCCCCAGTGAAGATACTCTTTTTCAGCCAACTTTAAGTTAACACAATAATAACAACAGTTAATGTTAATAATAAAATATATTACTTACAATAAAATGTAGCGAAAAATAAATATACACTGTGTATTTCCTGTTCTATCTAGTTATCCTGTTGTAGTTGACTCTTGGTCTATGTTATGACTCTAATTAGTTTCAGGATAAAATATTCATACTTTTGGTTATGCGGTCCTGCTATATATATATATATATATATATATTTGTTTGTCTTTTAAATTTCACCGTTAATTTTTGCTCAACTGTGGCTGGTGGAAATGCTCATTGTTCTTATTTTACGATAATATTTTCTTTTCTTTTTAAATTTTTTTAATTTATTTATTTGACAAAGAGAGAGTGCAAGCAGGGGTAGTAGCAGGCAGAGGGAGAGCGAGAAGCAGGTTCTCTGTAGAACAGGGACCCTGATGCAGGGCTCGGTCCAAGACCCTGGGATCATGACCTAAGCCAAAGGCAGCTGCTTAACACACTGTGCTACCCAGGTGCTTCAAGATAATATATTCTACACCAGATTTTTCTATTATTTTTTTCTTATTTCTGGTCTTTGAAACTACTGATCTTTTTACTGTCTCCATCATTTTACCTTTTCCAGAATGTCACATAATTGGAGTCATACCATATATAGCCTTTCACTTTGGCTTCATTCACTTAGTAATATGCATTTAAGCTTTTTCTGTGTCTTCTAATGGCTTGATGGCTCATGGCATTTTAGTACTGAATAATATATTCCATTGTCTGGATGGACCACAGTGTGTTTCTCCATTCACCTACTGCAAGACATCTTGGTTGCTTCTAAGTTTGGGTGATTATGAATAAAGCTGCTATAAACGTGTGTATACTTGGTTTTTGTGTGAATATTTTGTGTATTTTCACTCTTTGGGGCAAATATCAAAGACCATGATTGATGGATCATATGGTAATAGCACATAGAGTTTTGAACAAAACTCTCAAAATACCTTCTAATACCATTTTGCATTCTCAGTAGTAATGAATGAAAGTTCCTATTACTTCACAACCTTGCCAGCATTTGGTGTTACTGACAGTCCAGATTTTGGCCATTCTAACAGATGCATAGTAGTATTTCATTGTTGTTTTATTTTAAATTTTTTAAGATTTTATTTATTTATTTGACACAGAGAGAGAGATCACAAGCAGGCAGAGAGGCAGGCAGAGAGAGAGAAGGGGGGAGCAGACTCCTCGCCCAGCAGAGAGCCTGATGTGGGGCTTGATCCCAGGACCCTGAGATCATGACCTGAGCTGAAGGCAGAGGCTTAACCCACTGAGCCACCCAGGTGCTCCTTCATTGTGTTTTAATTTGAATTTTCCTGAGGGCTTATATTATGGTACACCTTTTTGTATACTTACTTGCCATCTTTTTTTCTTCTGTGATGGGGTATCTGGAACTTGGGTCCATTTTATAAAATCTCATTGTTTTTTATTGTTGAGTTTTAAGAATTATTTGTATGTTTTGAATAGCAGCTCTTTAGTGTCTTTTGTAAAGATTTTCTCTCAGTCAGTGTTTTATCTTTTCAGTCATTGATGTCTTTGGCAGAGCATAAGTTATTAATCTAATGAAGTCCAGCTCATCAATTAACATTTTTTCATGGATTGTGCCTTTATTGTTTTATCTAAAAATTCATTGTCATACCCAAATAATCATTTGAGTGTCCTCCTATGTTATATAATAGTAGTTTTATAATTTTCCATTTTCCATTTAGGTCTATGATCCATGTTGAGTTAATTTTTGTGAAGGGTATAGGTCTATGTCTATTTTTTTTTTTTTTTTTGCTTGTGGATGTCCATTTGTTGAAAAGACTGTATTTTCTCCATTGCATTGCCTTTGCTACTTTGTCAAAGATCAGTCGACTACATTTATGGAGCTCAATTTCCTGGCTCTTTATTCTGTTCCTTTGATCTGTCTATTTTTTACTGTGGCTTTGTAGTAGTAAGTCATGACATCAGGCGTCAGTTCTCTAACTCTGTTCTTCAATATCGTGTTGACTATTCTGTTTTTTTCATTTCAATTTATTTAATTTTTGCCCCTCCATCTAAACTTTAGAATCAGTTTGCTGGTAACTGCAAAATAATTGGCTTAGACTTTGATTGGGATTGAACTGAATCTACAGATCAAGTCAGAAAGAACTGACTTCTTGACAATACTGAAGGTTCCTATTCAGAATCATGAAATATATTTCCATTTATGCATTTCTTCTTTGATTTCACTTATCAGAGTTTTGTAATTTTCCTCATACAGATCTTGTACATGTTTTGTTAGATTTATATCTACTGGTCTTTATTTTGAGAGTTGCTAAATGTAAATATAAATAAATGATCTTATGATCAGTCAAAAATGGACACACTGGATAGTTGTAAAGATATAAAAAAGGAAAAGCTGAATATACAGTGTGATATTCATAAAAAAAATTCAGAGTACAAGAAGCATTATTGTGTATTTTTTTGGTCATACATATGAATTGAAATCTTGCATAAATGTAGTCCTTTCTGCAATTATTCATATATTTCAAGTAGACCTACAGTTGCAACCCAATGTATATTATTGAGAATTAGGATGGTCTTTCGTATAGTCTATTTCTTAGATATTTGGAAAATTGACTACTAAATCACATGCTAAAACACCTAGTCACTATGTAAAAGATGTTGCTTTATATATTTGGTAGAAAAATCATTCAAAATAAATTATGAAATGTTAAATGCTGTATTTTCTTTACTACTAGTAATCTCTATAAATATGGGCAGATCAATTAATATTAGCACTTTTATTTCTAAGCTATAAAGTGAGAATTTCACACTAATTACAGATGACACAGTACATTAGAAAAAAATTCAGAAGTAGAAATCATTTTCTATATACAACACCATGCATTATTTTGAATCAGTTAAATGAATACCTCACTATTACCACTCAACAGGAAAATAAGTTATTCTCCATGTAAAGGAAAAGGAATTATAGCTGTTTGGGAAATCTCTGGAAAATACCAGTTAGTCTCTAAGGAGTAATAACTTCTGAATTATCATTCTTGTAATTGTAAATAAACACATCTCAACTGCTAAAGTGCTAAGTACTATGAATTTTAAAATTGTCAGTGAGCCAGCAATATCATCTATGTTGTTAAATCTTCTCCTTGAAATTGCCTTGGTTAATTCTTAAATTCACGAGCAAGGAGCACAAGATCAACGATGATCATTTTGTTATTGTTTGAAAGTAGAAACATCCTAATCCACTATATTATAAATTCTGTGAAGGATGTCTTCATATTTCTTCATATATCTCCAGAGAATCCAGTACAGTATTTTGTATACAAATAAAGATGTTAACTGATAGATCTTAAAATATTTAATTTGGGAAGAAATAGTAAGTAGGCTACATACACAACAAGTTGGTTTCCATTTATTCATACAGACAAGTAAAAATCTGTTTATTCTTCAACATTTTTTCATGCATTGTGCAGATAAGTTATAAAAGAACAACAAAGAAAAGTTTAAATACATCTGTACCCCCAAGAGTACTGCAAGTCCTTTTGCTTTGTTTCTGACAAAATAGAACACTGATTAAAACAGTTGTTTTTCAGAAGCACTATTATGTATGTCCTACGCTGGTATCCACTGTCACACGTGGGGAAGGCTTAGCTACTTTTTAAAGATGTCCCATAAATTCAGCAACATATGTGCACCGACTAAGCATTTCCTGTGCCCTCTAGATCCACTGTATGTCTGGTTGTCTGTTTTCATTCTTCTCCTCTACATCCCCCTGCTACTATTCCAAAAACAGAAGGTGGGATCCATTGCCAAAGCATGTTATGTAATTACTATACATTTCGTATCTTATGTCCAGTAATTCTTCTTGTTGGTTTTGTCAATGGGTGTGAGGAATGGTTGTAGAACAGAGAAACTGGGATTACCAAGAAAGTTAATAGAATAATAACCACATAAGATCGTTCTCCTGTTTTCATCACTTAAATGCTCTTGTTTATGTTTCTTTGTCTCTTTCATATTGGATAGCCTTCTGCCTACCTTGATGGTCTCCCTGTGGCTCACCTCAATCTGTTTTCCTCTGTCTCCTGGCTGCCAGCCAGCTCCTGAAACAGCAACTGGGCTATTTATAACTGATGGGTCTCAAAGGTGAGTGCTTCATATAGGGTAAGTACTCCTTTGCCTTGTTGTCACTGAGGCCACCATCCCAAAGGGCCCCAGGGCTATATGACTACACCTGACTTCTTATGAACTAAGTGTCAGTATATGGTCAGGGCCTGAACCACAGTAAATCGTTTTGTAGTCTCAAAACAATATGAGATTTGCCAAACTGTTTTGATGGGAGATAGTCTATATTAAGTGTATTCACTGTAGAAAGTGATGTTTCATCAACACTTGGGCTGGAATAACATAGAAATACACCCAAGTTGAATGACTTGATCTTAAGAGAGGAGGAAAAAAAAAAAAAAGTGACGTTATAAAATTCTTATTAGTCTGGATAAGTGAGTGCCAGGAGTATATACAGTCATTTTATTCCAAAAATTTCTGAACAGACGACCTGAATCACATATTTTAAGGAAATAGGGTCCCATTGAGGTGTTTGAATGACGTCCTAAAAATGGGAGGGCTATCTGATTTAAAGACATCTGCTCTGAACTTCCATGGAAACCTGTAAAGCATTTCACAATCTATTCTTAGCATTACTTTTCCTCCTTATGTGACTGATGTCTCCTAAATGCTCTTGGTAGTAAACTGTTTTTGTAAATAAATGTTTATTGAAATATAGCCACACATGTGTTTTCTGATTGTGTATACTGCTCTTCCTGTTAGAGTGGTGGACTTGAGTAATAACTGTCAGAAAGATAAGAGAGCCCAGAGTGCTTAAAATACTATCTGGATTTCTGCTTATCAACCTCTATTCTAGATGTTTGTCTACTCAAATGAATGAATGAATTTACGATCTTGTATGTCCAATACAGAATTATTTTTAAGTCATTCCTTCATATGTTCATTAGTTCAGATAGAATTCTCAGGAGTCAGATAACCCTTGGTTCAAATCAGAGCTCCACTGTCGTGCTGACCTTTGGGAAAATTGCAGAAACACCATAATTTGGTTCTTCACCTATGAAATGAACAGAGTAATCGTACCTGCTTCATTCACCCACTCCATCATCGTGAACTCATGAATGAATCAGTACTTCTATAAAACTGTCTTAAATTGGTAGAAATACTGTTTCAGTTACTTATAATTATGTTCCTTCACTGTCTCCCAGGTTCCTCCTTCTCATGCTTCTTTTTTCTATCCTCAAAATATGCAAATGCCTATAATCATGTCCAGAACATAAACTGTGTCTGGCCAAGAGTGAAGAGATGAATGACTGAATGGGTAAATGCTTTTTGTCTACTCTCCCCATGATGTTATGATGCTGTATGCCTTTGGGTCAAATTATAACATGAAAAGCATGAATGCAGTGGGGCCAAAATGGAAGAGTGCCTCAACTATAATAGATCCAATATAATAGATGATCAGTAAGTGATTCTTGAAAGAATGCAATGAAATGTAAGGTGAAATGTTACATCATTCCACAATAACATTGTCAAGGAGAGACTACGTAGGTCCTGAAGGCTAAACTTGCTTTTTCAGGTTGGTTATTATAAAAACAAACAGAACATAGCCATGGCTGATTTGCTAAATATATAACAGAGAACAAAGAATAGATGAGTTACACCAGTCAAAAAGTTGGCACAGAGATAATTTTACTCAAGCATGAAGAACATTTGTAACTTGACAAATTTAGCCCATGCTTCAAAAACTAGTAGGTGCAAATTCACTTTCAAAGCTGTAATCACCTCTTGATATTTGAGTATAATCAATAAGGTGTATGATTCCTAACTCAGATTAAATTAGGGTTTGGGCTTTGAGATGGGTAACTTCCACCCAGGTATAGCCTAACCTAAATCCCTTTGCTTGGGGAAAGGCTCTGTTATTCAAAGAGAAGGAAGATTGGCAGGACAAAATAAGATATTAAGACAGTGTCTCAGGGTTAATAAGAGCTAAGTATATGTATCTATGTGTGTGGAGGGACAAGGTTATTATTGTATCCATTCCTAATGAGATCACTGGGCTTATTTGTTATCTTATCATTATTTAGTTTTATTGAAGAGAAACTAGAAGGAAATAAATTATGCAAAGATGACCTAGTGGATCTGGGAACCAAGCATCACAGCAAAGCTTAGTGGTAAGAAGCACTTGCCCATTGTTTTCATTGACTACAATATATTTCCATCACAACAAGAGCTGAATGCAGCGTCATTTGGCATAATTAGGATGCAGAGCAGTGAGAAGAATGGGGGATGAAATGGTCATAAGACACCTTTGGTCTCCCAGAAATAATCAGGAATGGCTGGTTGAGGGAAAGAATTCAAATATGCAAGTATTTCTTTATGAGATAAAGAAAAGCATGTGTTAGTAATGTTAATATTCCAAAATTGGCATCACAGTCTGGGGAGAACTGGGGACATTTAGGCTACATGTAAAGAGGAAAGAACAAATAGCAGAATCATTCTATTGTAGTTAGTGATGAAATATTTGGATTTTTTTGTATACACACATTCAGTCCAGAAGTTTCAGAAACAGTAAGAATAGCAACTCATTCAAAAGAATCTAAAGTAATAAGATACAATATAATACCATTATTCCATTTATATTGCTTTAATAAAATACTGATATGTCACCTTCTAATTTCAAATAATCACTTTAACTCATACTAATTATGATTAACTTATTACTAATAAAAAAGACATTAGAAAATGAAGACAAAATACTAAGGTCTAAGCACAGTCTAGTAGCTACTCAATTAATTCCTTCGCTTTGGAACTGATGACATTTCTGTGAAATACCAGAAGCAAGAAGCTAAAGTCAAAGATTACTTTGTCAAGATGAAAACGGTTGTTAAACCAACCCATTTTCCAATACTTTCTAATAATACCACTTTAAAGTGATTTTTCCCACAAAAGAATTTCTCTATTCATGTCCAGAGAGATTGGTTTCATGATGACCCAACCCTGAGAAAGAACTGCAAATTATTTGAAAACTTTAAACACTAAAGAAGAAGAGAATTACAGAAATGACTTTTGAAATAGGCTACTTAGCACCATTTATATTTTATTCATTTCCTGGGAACTTAAGGTGTTTTGCAATCTTCAGCCCTTATATCCTTCTCCTCGCATAGGTTAGTTATGGAAATTTTATCATTCTTCATACACTAAACGGGATCCTGAGAGTCTGGTTCTCACCACTTGGCATATCAAAGATTTCAAATGTCTAGCACCCATTTAGCCTGGGGATAAAAGCTTCTCTACCCTACTACCCTGTAATAATTTAGTGAGTTCCCTATAAACTTGTAAAAAGTGTGGTTAAGATTTCCATGATGTAATTGTTTCTCACCACGTCATTAATACATAATACAATTTCGACACGAGGGTCCACACCAGGGTCGGTTAAACTTCCTCTGTCCCTGTCCTTGCAGCTCCCGCTCTTCTTTACCAGAATCCTATTTATCTTTTGACACTTCAAGTCTCACACCTCCAGGGGCACCTGATCATCTGACCTCCCTCATTAACAGCTGCAAATTTCTTGGCAGGTGCTGCATCACCCAGCATTTCATAACACATTCGTGTTTTATTGTGCTGTGCTCCTTGTTTGTTGTCTTTGTCATCCTGTCTAAATTATATGTTCCTTAAGGACAAAAATGGTATCCGTAAATACCCAACAAATATACTTGTATTTGCAAATTCCATGATCTGTGAGCTTTGCAACGTAGGAACTTTATGTGTCAACAATACCAAGTTTTGGAAAATAAGAAGTCTCTACCTGAAAATTGGAGAGAATTTCTGATTGCTGGTGTTCTGTTTACAATTATTAATAATGTTTAATTCTTGTTTAATATTCATGTAACACAATGATATTTTTGGCACACTTTCTTGGATGTAATTGATTATCTACTTAATTTTATCTTCATGAAACTGAATATGAGTGCTTACTTGTTTTTTGATGTGGTAGCGAGTTTCACGTAAACAGGACAACCAGTCACGAGAGGAAGTTACATAACACAGACAACTTAACACTCATTCAGTAGGAGAAAGTACTTTTATTATAAATGAGGAAAATCACACCTATCATTATTTATACTTTACCTTTCCTTTAATCAGTTTCTGAGTTGCCTGTTGTAGAATTATCACATTTACCCTTGAAATTTCCATGCAAAATAACAAGGCTTGAACATTTCTTCCAAGTAAACAAAATGATGATTATTTTTTTAATCATACCCTCTATACAATGCATAATGTAGAATCATAATATGTTAAGTTCTTTCTGTTTTTAATTTCGTTAAATTGGGAACTCTTATCAAGTCCTTCAGTGACTGATGTGCTGAGCTGTCCCCAGGCATTTTAGGACACCATGGCAGGTAGAGAGATTTAATGATTCTAGAAGTATTTAATGTTTTGTTTCAAGATGAGGTAAATATATTTTTTGAAGTCTCTTTGAAATAATTTTCGATGGCAGTGGAAACAAACTCACTCATATTCAAACTCCTTCTTGAATCCTTCTGCTTAATATCGACTCACATAAATCTCAAGGTAATAGACATTCATATAGTATGCAAATTAAATAAAAAAATGGTAATTTTGTTACTTCTGAGATCATTATATTTTTCTGTTACTCATAACATATACTCATATATGTTACTCATATATTATCTTCAGAGCTTATCCTCTGAAAAATAATTTATAGGAGCAACTATTGCTAATAATTGTATCAATAATAATTAGTACTTTTGAAATTCAAAACGTTATTTGTTTTATGAATTCCTAAACATCACAATGCAGTTTTCTTTTTTTTTTTTTTAAGCTTTTATTCATTTATTTGAAAGAGAGAGAGAGAGAGCACTAGAGGGAGTAAGCATGAATAGGGGTAAGAGGGAAAGGGAAAACTAGGGAGCCGGAGTGGGACTCAATCCCAGGACTCTGGGATCATGACAAGGAGCAGAAGGCAGACGCTCAACCGGCTGAGCCACCCGAGTGCCCTGCCACACAGTGTTCTGCTGACAAATGTTGAATGCACCCATTATCCTCATTTCACTTATACGTAATTGACCCTAGTTACTTGTTTATAAATTTCAACAATTATCCTGAAAACTTCTCTTCCTTTATTTTAGTGTAAAGGGAGCGGGATGTGGTTTAGGCCTTTTAACTCTGGTATCTGAAAAGTACATGAAAGGATTATCTTGTGTAGAGTGAAACAGAAATTAAGGAACTGGAAAGAGAGGACAGTGAAGAAAATTTGGAGAAGAGAGCCAGAAGTAGAGGAGCCCAGAGACAGATCAGACGGAGCTGACATCAAAAAGGAAAGAAGGGGAAGCTGAAGGGTTTTCACAAGATATTTTCTAATATTTTGAAACCCATGCTTGCATGTAACTGAAGTTTTTACCATGGATTTGATGATTCAAAGACATATCTTCTTATAGTTTATCTCACAATCTTTAATACTAAATTATCAGAGTGGCTCTTACTCTGAACGCATAAAAAATTAGGTTATCGGGTGGATTCCAGAGTTTCTAACATCACCTTTCTACTTAGAGTAGATTACGAATTAAACACATAACTCTCTCGAACATACTCCACTTGGTCTCATGTTCATCAACATGGAAACAAAAAAGAAGACCCGAAAATATCCCTATTAAATTCTCTGTTGATTATCTACAGATAGATTATTTTGCAGCAGATGTTTTGCTTCTTAAAAGTGCAATTTTGATACAGTGTTGCAAGCTTCCGACACATTTTTCTGCTTCAATTGTGCCTTTGATTTTCCCTTCTCCGGATTAGGATTTCTGTTCTTCCTCAGATATCTCTAAACAAACACCTTTGACATTTTGCAAACACTCCTCCTCATCTACCCAGCCCTTGCCAGAGGCATAAAATCTTTATCTACTTGCAAATCTGCCAATTGCTGCCCTCAACAGTGAGTGAGTCATGTAAATGAAGCTCCAATTTTATGTGAAGGGGCACAGGAAGGAATGGTGAGAAAAGCAGACTGACGAATTTAAGGAGCAAATAGCAAACATCAAAGGCACGTCTGATCCTCTAGTGCCTCGTCCTGATCAATGACACACCATTCCTGCAGGCAAGGAGACACGAAGCCAGATTTTCCGGGCATAGACTGTGATACTGCTGGCAAAACCGTCACTGTTTCCATCATATATAATGATCTTTCAACAGAAGTTACAATGTCGTCTTTACCTAATGATGTCGAATAAGATCATCATTTAAAGTCTATCACAGTTTCATCCTCACTGGTTTAAATTCTGACGTATCTGAAGCCAATTGTGGAAGAGTGATGTATGCAATTTGATTTACCTTGAATGCCTGAGCGACTCATTTTGCTCAGCTTATAAATGACAGCGTGAATATAAGACTTCATTTTGATAATAAGAAAATTTAAAGTTTGGCTCCACAATCTGGAAGAACAAAATGAATCTTGACATGGGTCTAAAAATAAGAACATCTGTTTGCAGCAGGAAATAGTCATGATTTATGGTTCCTACATCACCGTGTGATATGTTGTTTCACTTTGTGGTAATTTACAGCATTTAATGTACTATATAAATTGACATAAACTGAGGTAATGCTCCCTCAAAATGCAATAAAAGGATCAAAAATGTAGAATATAAATGTTTGGTTTCCTGTGTGAAAGTTTTGGTTTTACAGTGGAGATTCATGTGGGAAGAACAGAATGATTCCAAACCAAAATTGCCCCCTAGGCAGCTTTGAAGTTTTGCTGGTGTCAGCATCCCACGCAAGTCCTGAAGTACAGGACACTGGAGGGAGTCCTGTGGCAGACCTCACGTGCCATCACCTTACTGATGAATTTTTATTTACAGTTTTACAAGCATGTCCTTCCTGCAAAGTTCTACAGCCCACCCAAATGCCCCTGAGTCACACACATTTATCTTCATTCTTTGGCTAATAATACAACTTTGTATTTTTTTTTAAGTCTAGTAAATGATTTTATATGAAATTGTCCCTAATCCTAAAAAAAAGTGATCTGCCTTTGAACGTATTTCAGAACTCTTAAAAAGCTCTAAATCAATATCACTTTATTCGAAACACGTTAAAACTGGAAAATTGTGCTATGCTATCATGAAACTGCATGGATATCTCTCCAACAAAGAATTCACAATCCAAAACATTTCACCTGTATTCCCCAAAGTCATATATCTCTTACACCTGCTGAGGATAGCCTTCTTGGTAGGGACAGCAGGAGAGGCTGGCTGAGGGCAGAGGTGAGAATTTTGTAGGAAGAGATTCAAAGACTCTTAGGGCACAAACTTCCTCTGCTATCTACAGAAGAGTTGATGGGTAGTCCCTGTAAATAAACAATCAAGCTATTTGCCTGAGGAAGAATTGCAGAAATAGTAAAGTCATGCTAATATGTAGGGTAAGTTTTTTGTTTTGTTTCTTAAGATTTTATTTATTTATTTGACAGGGAGAGAGAGCACAAGCAGGGAGAATGGCAGAGAGAGGGGGGAGAAGCAAGCTAAACAGGGAGCCCCCCTGGGGCTTGATCCCAGGACCCTGGATCTTGACCTGAGCTGAAGGCAGTCACTTAACTGACTGAGCCTCCCAGATGCCCTATGTAAGGTAAGTTTTGAGGGAAATAGAGAGTTCAAGAACTATGTCATTGTTATGTACGGGGGGAATTGTCTTGATTCTCAGATCCTTGCCCTATGTCTACTACAATTTGTGAGTATTCAATTAGGCTAGTGTTCTAGGAACCATGTGAGTCCAGTGATAGAGGGGTCCTGAATGCCAACACGTTACACACACACATGGAATATACCAAGTACTTTAGTTAAAATAACACCTCTGGAGGATGATCTAGAATTTTCTGAACTTTACACCTTTACAAAACCACACCGACACCTTCCTGCCATCAGTATCCATTTCACGGATGACAAAACCAAGGGGGAGAGAGTCTGACTAGTTAAAGCCAATAGCTACTAAAAGGAAGCCTGCGAGTCTGAGATCCTCTGATACATCTGGAGCCCATTCTCTCACTGCTCTACTTTCTCACCTTGTCACCTAACTTCCGTGGAGTTTCTTTATGTAATATGTATGTTTTTCCCTATTTAGATAACCTCGAGATTTTTTTTTTTTTAAGGATTTTATTTATTTATTTGAGAGAGAGAAAGGGTGAGTGTGGGGGGGCGGGGGCACGAGGGAGAAAGAGAACACAGGCAGACTCCCCATTGAGCACAGAGCTTGATCTCACAACCAGAGGTCATGACGTCCCCAAATCAAAATCAAAAAAGCTTAACTGATGGATCCCCCCAAGCACCCCTAGTCTCAGCATTTAACTCATCATTTTATATGTAGCGGGCCCTTAACTGGTGTTAACAATATTAAGATAAATACTAAGTAATATTAACAGATCTCTCAAACTTTCATCAACAGATCAATTACCTCAACAGAAGGAGGAGAGTTGTATGACTAAACGAAAAGGCAGACCTTAATTTCACTTCTGACCATAGCTTACTTGTTTTCTCCACTGGGCTTTCACGTTATGACATATCCCATCAGAAACATACCTCTATTTCTCTACTAAAATATGTCTCCTTCTTAAAACAACTTTTTTAACATACATTTTTTTTCTGTGGCTTTACTTGCATAAAACCTGTCAAAACTAATATGTAAACCATTTTCAATATTCTTGAATACACATTTATATATGTGAGTAGTTGTAATGTGTACTTAACGTTTTGTAAAAATGCATATGTACACATACTCTTTATGCATACTTAGAGTATAAGTTCCTTAAGGAACTGCTAACATGGCTTTGCTTTCTTTTATTGTTCTTTTTGGATCTATCCAGCTATCAGTAGATTATTCTATAAAACTAGCAGCATAATTATGAGTATTTTTTATTATAATCTTTATAAATATAAATGTGATGAGACCAATTACTATTCCATGGTTTCCTTCATAGAGTTTCCTGCCTTGGATAAACGCTTCACCATAAAAGAATTACAAGTTTTAACTTGGTAGGAAATTAGTGCACTTTTTCATTTTTATCTTATTATTTCTTTTCTTGATGGGAGCTTGCAATACAAGTTCATTCAGGCTACTATTTATTTCTTTTTCCTGAATGGAGTTTAACAGTCTCCTAAGGGAAAGGCAAAAATCACAATTTTATTTTCACCCATTTTCTTCCCATTTACTCTCATAACTAAGCCTCTGGTGATGACTTTATAGAAATGTTCATTTTCTGAAAATTTTACATTCTCATATAAAAATTCATTTTGGAATTTTGTGGGGGTTTTTGGTGTTGGTTTTTACTTTTTTTTTTTTCCTCCAGATATTAACTGTTCTTCTAAAATGACTATTCTTACTGAAGCTTAATGATATCGCCCTGATAGGCCACCAAATTATTTTTATGTGTCCAAAAGAGTTTCCCATTATTTAAACATATCTTTTTATGTTATTTTACTATTTCTATTTCTTTTAAATGCTGAAGAAGAGTACTTGCAAACCATTTTAAGAACAATCACACATTTTAAAGGCATCCCTAACAGTAAAGTGCTTAGGGCTACAGGGCACTAAATTTGACATGAACATCTGTTTGGATTGTCATATGCACAGAACAGACTCATTCTGAGTATAATGAAAAAGAGAAGAATAGCATCACTCCTCAAAAGAAAAGGCATTCTATCATATTGATAAGTCTGTAGAATGCAGATTCTTACACTGGTGAGGTTAATTGTTAGGGGAACATTAAAAAGATAGTATTTGGGAATCCTGGAATGTCAATTGAAAGGTCACTTGAAAAGTGCTGGTTTCAGGCTGGAGACAATATGATGGCACATTTAGAAATAAATTACTGAATAAAGGGAATGCTGTCTTCACTGGCATTGGAATGTAATATGTTAGATTTTAAGGTCCAGTTATACATGTAAGTGCTTAGATTTGGGATTTCAACTATTTTTAGGGAAAAGTGTTTTTAAAGTAGTTAACAATGGGCAGGGGACTCTCTCAAATTTTGAAAACATACTCTTCATATCTGGATTAGGAAAACCTATGATTGGGTTTCCTGTGGCAAGAAGTTGCTCTTCAAACTGATGGAGCCTATTTTGGTCCAGTATAAATAAGGGACAATCAATCTCCTTGAGTTTCTTGGTTTTGAATACAAATCATTAAGAGTCAGGGGGGTAGATCATGATGAAGAAGTCTTGACCTTGTACCTCCAAAGAAGCACTGTGACTGAATGTTTAGAAGATGCAGTTCACTCCCAGTGAAGTTGAAAGAGGATACATTCACAGGGTCCATTACAATTAGATAACTCTGACATCTGATTCCAATTGTCTTTTTTTTTCCTATTTCCAATTATTTTTCTATTTAAGAATGAAGCAACAGAAAAGTGCACAAAACAGGATCGTATAGCTCAAATAATTATTTGAACTGAACACAACTGGAGAACTACCATCTCAGCTCAAGTAATGGAACATAACCAGTAGCCCAGGAGCCCCCTTGCGACCCTGATCCCCACCCATCTGTCATCACTTTCCAGGCTCCTATCTGCATAGATTGAATATGTCTCTCTTTCAAATTCAGATAAACGAGGTCATAAAGCAGGTAATCATTTGTGTTTGCATATTTTCATTCATGTCATTTTATATAACAATAGTTCATTTACTCTCATGGCTACACACAATCCCATTTTCTAGACAGCAGACTTGCTATTATCGGTTCTACTCTTGATGGGCTTTAGAGTTGTTTTATGTTAGTGTTTGGTTGTTACAAATAATGTTGCCAGGTATAGACTTTTGGCTTCTTCGCATGTTGCATGTAGGTTGTACATATGTTGCATTTGCTGTGAAACTGCTCTGTCATGTTATGCATATTCTCAGGATTAGCAGATATCTGAGTTGTTATTCCAATTGCACTCCCCCTAGCAGTGAAAAGTTTTCCAATTGCAATTATTTGATATTGCCAGGTTTTAAAAATTTTTGCACTTGATCTTACCCGAAATGCTGAGAAGTGACGCCAGGTTTTTAAAATTTTGATATACCTTCTAAAGCAAACACACAAATACACACAGTATTTTTCTAACTGAAAGTAAGTAGCAAAGTTGATACCCTTTATCTCTACATATTTTCATATGTTTCTGCAAAAAAAAAAAAAAAAAAAAAACAAGGACATTCTCTTACAAAACCACAGTATGACTATATAAAATTGGGGAACTAATATTAACACGTGCTATTATTTTTCTTGGAATCTGCCCACTTCACACACATTTTCAAATTTATTTCCTTACAGTTTGTCACAATATCATCTCATTATGTAGAACCTGTGATGTTTTGTTTTCTATTTCTGATATTAGGTATTTGTGCCTTCTCTCATACTAAATAGTATTTCCAATATTTTTGATCCCTAGTTTTAGACATTCTATCTAAAAAAGGAAACCCCTTTCATTTTCCATTTTACTATGATTTTTTTTATCACAAATAGATTTGAATTCATACAATCTATAAAATAAAAATTTTTCCCATAATAAAGCTTTTTAAATTGGCTTGTCTCTTCTATTTTCTTTAATTTGTTGTTCTGTTTTTAACTGATTTATACTATACTTTTCTCAATTATGTGCTTTACTTGTTATAAATTTTTTTAATGCAGTTTTCTTTGTGTGTGCCATCTTTTGAAATTTGAATGACGGGAGAGCTTTCCTTTTGGGTATTCTATTCTATTCTATTGATCTATCTATTTTCGTGCCAGTACCATACTGTGTTAATTACTAGTTTTATAATATATCTTGAATTCAGGAACTGTGATGCCTCCAGGTTTGCTTTTTCTTTTTACAATTGCTTTGGCTATTCAGGGTCATTTATGGATCCTTATAAATTTTAGCATTGTTTATTCTAGTTCTGTGAAAAATGCTGTTAGTATTTTGGTAGGGATTGCATTAAATCTATAGATTGTTTTAGGTAGTATGGACATTTTAAGAATATTTGTTCTTCCAATCCATGAACATAGAATGTCCTTTCATTTCTTTGTGTCATCTTCAATTTTTTTAATCAGTGTTTTATAGTTTTCAGAGTACAAGTCTTTCACTATTTTGGTTAGGTTTATTCTTACATATCTTATTATTTTTGGAACAACTGCAAATAAGATTATTTTCCTCAATGGGAATGGGATTCTAGGTTAATAGTTTTTGTTGTTGTTGTTGTTGTTGTTATTGTGTTTTATTTATATGTTTGAAATACTTGGAAAATATCACTGCATTATTTTGAGCTTCCATTGTTTGAGCCTTGTTCTTACTAATGTAACATGTCTTAATTTTATGAACATTTTTAAGATTTGTGTCATGATCTCTGCTTTTTAACAGTTTTACTATGACTTACCATATATGTGTGTCTACCTGTATACACATATCTGCTTAGAGATTGTAGTGCTTTTAAATAGCATCTTAATAACTTATTACTTCTGAAAGTTTTATATAATTGTTTTTGAATTATACCCTCTATTTTATTCTCTTTTTCCTGCACCTATTAGTTCCAGTGATATGTATAATTAAGCTTTCTACCTGTATCCCTGTGTCTCTGAAATCTTTCTATACCTCCATGTTTTAGTCTATTTTTTTTGGGGGGGGGGAGATATTCCTCAGATATTTTATCTAGTTTGCTCATTCTTTCTTTAGTTGCTTCTACTCTACTGTTAAATATATTTCTTTTCTTTTCTTTTTTCTTTTTTTTTTTAATGCCTTATGATGAGTGCTGACTTTCAAGAGATTGCAACAAGGGAGTTCCTTTGCTACATCTGAAACCCCTATGCAGAAGCAGGTCATCTATGAATGGTTAGCATATTTATTTTCAGTTGAGCTTATTTTACAATTCAGGTATATATTTTTCATCGTTCCTTTTTATATAGTTTCTATTCCTCTGTGGAAATTGTTAATTTTTAATTAATTTATTGAAAATATTGTATATAGTTGTTTTATTTTGTGTGTCATATGTCCATTATCTGCCTTTACTTACTCTGGTGGGTTTTTTTGTTTGTTTGTTTTTTGTTTTTCTGTTTAAAAAATTGTTTCTTCATCTTTGCTTCCCTGGTTGAGTACATTGTTAATAAAAAACTAGGTAATAGTTTCGAATATAAGGAAATGTTTTATTTTTTTTTGAAAAGGTATTTTTTCTTCTGTCAGGAGCTGAGGGACAATGTCAGTTATTTTATTTCAATGGTTTCTTATTTCATGCAATAACATCTTAGTTATCAGTGTAGCTACTGTCTATCTTATTCCCCTCACCATGATAGTAGTGTTTTTTCTGTTTGTTATTTTTTTTAATCCCAGACAAAATTTAGGTTGCTTTGCCAGACTGTCTTGATTTTTGCTGTATCCTGAACTTACATTTGTATCTTATAATACCTGAAGATGTCAAAACTCTATTTTTTCTTCTTAAGGTTTCTACAGTATCTTCCAGAATCACCAGGTTTCCTTCTAGGATTTCAGCTCTCCAAATGCAGTTTAGTTATGTTGGATCTCGGAAGCTTCTCAAAATATTCCTACAGACTAAAAGATAATAATCCAGTTTTTTTCTTATTTTTCTCAGTAAGATAATTTTCTCAATTATCTGCTCTGCCATTTCCAGGAGTTGAGTTTCATTCTCTAGTATCAAATGTGAAAGTATAAAATATGAAGATTGGTCTCTTTTTCTACTTTCTAAGGATAAACAGCTCTAATCTACCATTAGTCATGAGAATAGAAGTCCCATGTACCAAAAAGAGAGCAGAAACTAATATGAAGTTTCCTTCTCCCACACAGATCCTCAAAGATGCCCTTTCTTAGGTAGGCACTGGAGCAGCTTTGCTATTCTACTGTCAAAATCAGCACATGTGTGGATTGTCCTAGACAGCCTAACACTTAGCTGCAACAAAAATTTTAAGAATTAAGTACATGAGAAGATAGAATCAACTTCAGTCATGAAGATAAGCTGGTGAGACACTTGAATGTTTTCATTTTACCTCAGTAATATTCCATGTGCTGTAGAGTCATGACTATGGGTTAGTGTTTTTTCTAAGGTCTAAAGTTTTACCAGGAGAAATAGGAATTCTATTTTGATATACTGTTAAATTGACAAGGTGAGTATTTATTTGCTTTTCCAAGAACATAATAACATTTGAAACTATTGACAGCATTTCCTTGGTTGCCAAGGTAACATTCCAACACTAAGTTGAGAATGGGCTTTTTGATATCACACAAAGGGAAAATATTTTGATTCTTTATTTAAAAAGAAGAATTTTATTAAGCATATGAAGAGAGGAACACCTATAAGTGCGGTTCATAAAGGACTGCAGACATAAGAATGCAAGTTGAATCCACTGCTACAAATTAAAGATGTTCCTTTCATAATATACGCTACTGTCACTTTGCCAATTAACATCAAGTTATCCTCTGTGTGTGTGTGTGTGTGTGTGTGTGTGTGTTAAAGAAGGTACCAAAGAATGGGTGAAAAAATTTAAGAATGGACAAACTCATCATATACTTTTGAATTGGCCTTTTAATATTTAGGTTCTTAATGCTCAGATTGATTACATGATCCCTTTCAGAGTCATTCCCTAAATTTTGTTTAATTGAATGATATAATTTTACATAATTTACATAATTATTCAATTATGGTATTGTATTGTGGCTCTGAAAGAGGGCATAGATTTTACTTTCCTCTTTCCACTAATATAAAACTGAGACTGAAGCTATAAACAGCAACGGGCGGCCCCTGCAGTGTAGGGTAACTGACCAGCTGCTAAGAAATTTCAACAATTGCCATAACGCAGGAAGTTAACATATTTACCAGATACTTGAGATGAAAAAATGGTATTCATGGGGACTTTTTACCCTATGCCATCTGGTCCTGAGGTGCCTATTACATCTATTATTGACTCATTAAAGTCAATGAGGTGAATAACACAATTAAACTTGTTTACTTGTCATGTAACAGTCAGTTAACATTGAAATGTAACTTCCAGTTCCAGTACCACTATGCAGCACAAACCCATTCCAACAACACTAAGGGATGCCCAAAATTAATCTCAGATTAATAATCTCTCAAAATTATAGTGCAATTTAAAAGTACATGAATATCCGAGGTACTTTTTAACATGCAAATGACATATAACAGTCGCGATGAAGAGTCGCCTTTATAATTAAAACAATAAAACAGAAATAAATGGCCAAAGGGGACCAAATACAGGATACATATTCCTGTACTCCCCTAATCATTCAGCTGCAGATGGCTTGCACATTTGCAAATAGCTTGCAGAAAATATGGATCCATTTGTGTAGCAAGGCAGCAAGAGGCAAAGCTATCAGAAAGGAAAAGCTTATTTCTACAAAACAGTTGAAGAATTCATTACTAGATAAGCTCTTAAATATGGACATACAGTGTTGCGGCAAGATCAAAACATTATTCTTATTATTTTAATTTGCACCCAGTATTCCGTGATGAAAATAATATAAAAATGATCTTTTGATTCTGGACCTAAGAAAAACATGGCAACAAAAAGTTTAAGACTTTATAAATATTTATGTAGTCATATAATAATAAAAATACATTCCTCACGTACTTGTGAGTTAACACTTAAAACAAAATGTGCATTTTTCATTTGTAAATACTTCTTTTTTTTTATTTGTAAATACTTCTGTATATAAAGAGAGTTAACATCATTTGTCCATTGTATTTGTTGGAAATTCAGATAAATTAATAAAATGCCAGCTTTGAAACTAAAGCTTGCTGAATAGCTGTTCAGTGGCTTCAGAAATAAGCATATAATCATATATGTATTTGATCAATAAATGTTTGGAGAAGAAAAAGATACAGGGACAGAAAGAGAGGAGAGAGATTTTCAATTACAACTGGGCATACTGTTTTCTGAAAAATCCTTACAGCTGAAATAATTTTAGATCATTTTTTCACCTTAACTGTGTACTTACACAGCAACTGATAAATACCACTCCTTGGACTAAAAGAACTATTTCTTCCACTTAGAAATGGAGTCCTCCTCTTCAATATAAAATTTCTACCAAGTAGGTTTCATGTTAAATTTTACAAATAATTTGTTTCTACATAGGATATTAAATTATCTTTTAACAAAAGTAGACAAACAGCAAAGAGCTTACAAGCAATTTCTTATTCAAATGACCACAGTATTTTAATCTCAAGAGCAGAAAAGCAGCATTGAGTACTTTACTTTGACAGGAGAAATCCAGAAGCATTACTAGACATTAATCTCAAATAAATAGCACATTTAAAGATATAGTCTCCAAAGTCTACCTGCCTTGTCAATGGTTTTTGTTTTGTTTTGTTTTGTTTTGTTTTATTCATTCATTTGTCTTTACCCAAGCAACTTTACCTAAGCAACACTGCAAATTCTATCTGGAAAGAGAAAGTGACCAAAATCATGCATCGGTTCAATCTCAACTCACTACAACATTAGATTGGAAGTTCATGCTTTTCACGGTACAGAAATAAGATAGAAAAGAGTGAATGCAAATAAATATCCATTGCATCGGTGTGCTGTGAAGTGAGGGGAAAAAACTATACTTGAGCAATTAAATAATTGAAAATGGTTGTTGCAATGAAATCCTCCTAATATATTTTAGGGACTTAGCAGTTTAAAAACAATGGATTTGCTTCTTCCTTCTAATCTAGATGAAGATATTTGCTGGGTTATGACAACTAAAAATAACAAGCTTTGAAATCCCATGCATTTTATAAGCATAGGTCCTATATATACACATATATACATATATATATGTATGCACACACGTATATATGTGTATATATATGCATACATACATACATACAGAACCTAAACTTTTAGGGTCATAGTAATCACTATTTTAGAATGTTGTGATGTATAGATTGATATTGAGAGTGTAAGGTTTCCATGTAGTTTTGAGAAAGAATTGTGATGTTTTCTAGTTATACATAGATAAGGGCAAAGGTTAACTGGTGTACGTGTTGAGATTATTGACAATTTCCAAGTAGCAAAAGTCTTTTCCATTAAAGAGAGCATCTCCAACAACACTTAAAAGAAAACATTACATAAAAATCAGATTGACTTCAACTGGAGTCAACCTCATGACAATCTAATCCATTCGAACACGCAACGTAGACTTCAATCATCCAAAGAAAAACAAAAATCCATTTGCTTTTTTATAAATGGAATTTAAACTATGTAAAAATATACATTCTTAAAAGGGCCATAAAGTCTGGATGCTATCCAACAGGAAAAGAATTGAGAACACAATCCAGAAAAATATCCTTATATCACATGGTGCTCTCCAGACATGGTCTACGTAGGAAAAATAATTTTATAAAGCCAGGCTATTAATTGTCGGATCAGGTAACCTTCTTAAAAAGGAAAATTGATCTTCAAATGGACACTTGGGATGGAATGATATCAGCTGAACCATATGGACCAGAGTAAGTAAATACAGGAGTAGGTATTTCATTTTGGAAAAATGGGGAAAGGAAGAAAATTTGAGACATGAAGAGTCATTTAATGCATCTTTAAAATACATTTAATCAAAAGCAAAACTGACCTCACCATTAAAAAAAAGAAAGAAAGAAAAGAAACCACAGGTAGAAAGAATCCTCTAACTTCTAAAGTGCAGCATTTTAACTATACATTATTTTTTCTTTTATAATACGAGCACTGATTTTACCTACTCTGCATATAACCCAGTGGAAAACGCATTTTTATGGAACCAGTGATATATAAAATGCATGGTAATTTTTTTTTACACCTCATGTAAAAAGCAAATTTACATCTCATGTGAAAAATAAATGGAAAATGATTACTGAGCAGTTTTCAAATAAAGTACAATAAAATGCTTAATAATGTTGAGTAAGTAGCAATGGATTTAAATCTGGAAACATAAAACTAGACAAGCAACAGCATCCACAGTGATAGAAATTAATACTTTCAGAACTTTTCATTAGGATGAGAAAGTCTAAAGCCCATGAGCACTATAGAGGGTGTTCTGAGTTGCTCCTGCGTTATGTCTCATCAAAAGCTTTATCACTTAGCACATACGGAGAGCATGCTGCCGACACCTTGCTTGTCCCTCTGCCTGTGAGGCAGAGCCCTTTTGGACAAGTTTAGAACACAACTAAAATGAACTCCCCGGTATTCTAGTTTATTAGGGGGAAAGCAACACTTCCCGTTTTCTTTTAAATTGTTTTTAAAAATGTAAACGCTTTAAAGGATTATCAAAAATTCTCAATAGTCTTCAGGGATATCAAATCACCCTAAAAGACTGGTGTTTTGATGATTTCAGTGTAAATGAATCAAAAACATATGGATTATATTGCTGTTCAAATACACAAGGTTGTAAAAAATCAAGGGCAAAGTAGTTCCAAAAGGGGCATTCGGGACTTTGACTTCAAGGGTCTGAAAGCAGTTCAAGATGTCCAATGAAATCAACCTGCAGAAAGAACACACCATTCAGACAGTATTTTGTTGCAGGACAAGGATGGTTTCTACCGACAGGATAGAATTTTAGGGATTCTAACATGCCTTAATGAAATCAGATAGTTATTTAAAGAGACCATGAAAATTAATAGACATGATATAAAATAATGTATCTGTGGCTTGTTACAAAAAGACCATTTTTAATTTACCATCTTGAAATCAAGTTAAGAAGTACTTATGTGTGGTTTAATTGGAACCTTCTTAATAACTACATTTCCGATTATTTTATTGACACCTCACCTTGAAAGGAACTCTCCTTGAGAAGCCTCAAATATATATAAAAAAAAATAGACTGTTCTACCTTTGGCTAAAGGAATCAAGAATGAAACCCACATACCCCCTGCTCCCTCTTTTTTATTATACGTTTTTGAGATATAGTTCATATACCTTAAAATTCACCCATCTTGTATAAGGTTCTGATGATCCTCCGTATAGTCACAGTGTTGAGTAACTATCACCACAATCAATTTTAGGACATTTTCATTACCTCCCAAATTGCCCCCGTTCTCATCAGTGGTCTCATTTATACAAACCACTCCCACGTCAGCCCTCAGCCTCAAGCAACTGTGAATCTATTTCTTGTCTCTAGGGGTTTGACAATTCTGGCGATTTCAAATCAATGAACTCCTACAATACGTGACGTTTTGTGACAGACTTCTTTCAGTTAGAATAATTTTTTCAAGGTCCTTCCATGTTCTAGCACATGTCAGTCGTTTTTTGAATTGCCACATATGTCACTGCACTGAAATACCACATTAATTTATCTCATCAGTTAATAAACATTTGGGTCATTAGTACTTTTGGCTGTTGTGGGTAATGCTGTTATAAACATCCATTCACATGTTTCTGTGCCGAAATAAGTTTTCATTCCTCTTCAGAATAAACGTACAAGTGAAATTTCTGGGTCACACAATTACTCTATATTTAAACTTCTTGAGTAAGTACCGACTGTATTCCAAACAGCTGCACCATTTTATTTCCCCACTAGCCATGTGAGCGGGATGTAATTTCTCACTTCCTCACCAATACTTACCTTTTTTAATGTTAGCCATCCTAGTACATGTGATAAAGTACCCTTTTGTGGTTTTGACTTACATTTCCCTTGGCTGCAAGACAGACTCATCCCTGGGCTCTAGATATTTATGTCCTAGTGGAGTAAGCTAGATAGAGACAGGCAAAAGATAATAAATAAAACATAACTTTAGACAGTCAATGGGACAGCAAAGAACATGTGAAATACAATAATGTCATATGTGACCAGAATAAACGAGACTATTTTTTTAAATATCTGAAGGAGGGGCCTCTTGGTTAAGCCCGCTCAGTTTGAGCAATTAAGTAAGGAGGACGGAAGAAAGCCTTGTGATAAACTTGGCAGAATTATTGTTTCAGGGAGAGAGAGGCTAACAAGTGTAAAGTCCCTGTGGCAGATAGGAATCTGTCACTTTCTAGGAACCTAAAGCAGGCTAAAGAAACCAAGACATAGAAAGTAAGGAGAGATGTATGATGTGTGACTAAATGAGGAATTCATGTAAAATGCTTAGAACAGTGCCTAACACATAACAAAAGCTTAATAAATTCTGGTTATTATTGTTATTATTATTTCATTACTATTATACACGTGAGTCAGGAAGTATGAAGATAAGATTTATTGAAAGAGAGAGACAATATTTATGGATAAAATATTCTGTAGCTTTATTATTACTCTTGAAATTACTAACTTAGGGGCCCCTGGGTGGCACAGCTGTTAAGCATCTAGGTCTTGGTTCCAGCTCAGGCCCTAATCTCAGGGTAGTAAGGTAAAGCCCTGCATCAGGCTCCGCCTTCAGCACAGAGTCTGCTTGAAGTTCTCTCCCTCTGCCCCTCCCACTCATGCCTGTGCTCTCTCTCTCTCCAAAATAAATAAATAAATATATTTTCTAATAATATTAACTTTTATTGGATCAGGTACCATAATGGAAAGACCAGAGGTTTGGAAACCCTGTTTTAAAATCTCAAGTCTTCCACTTTTATAGCAAATATGCAGAGAGTGGGATCAAGGAGAAAGTTTGAATGCCGAGTTATTCTGTTTCAACTTGGCCACTCCGGGCATTTCCATTCCTCTCCACCAACAAGCCTCCAGATGTGCAGGGTACCATTCTGTTCTGTGTACTGTCCACCGCCCTGGACTTGAGAGGGAGGCTGCCCACACTGGGAAGATCAAATGACTGTTGAAAAAGACCACGTGGTGTGGGACAGGAGAGTCCTCTCCTGCAGGGAGATGGCTGGCTGGCATGGTGACTGCTGTTATGCTCATCCCCAGAGTGTGATTACAGTGATGGGAAGTCACAGGTTTCTGCTTAACATGGGCTAGTACTTCCACATACTTACTTGGTACTTATCATGACGTCTGGCCCTCGTGGCCAATATTCTTCTCCTGGTCCTGGCCTTCTTCTTATTGCCTCACTTTCTCCCCTGCTTGCCCACCCCAGCGTATGGAATGTTAAAAGAAAAACAAGGAATAATGTGGAGCATGTACCCGTCCAAAGATTTTCTGACTTATACTCAGACCTGGAATTATTAACTTAGAAGGAAAGAATGCATCAATGTCTTTCTCTCGTTCCACCTGCCTGGCCAGTCATTCGGCATCAGCCCATGGAGGTGGTATTTGGAGAGCTGTCACAGTGCTTATTACTCCGATGGTACCGCATGCCACCAGTTAATTTTTTTAATTCCTTCAGCTATGAGGTGAGAATGATAGCACTCTCCCTCAAAGGACTGTGGTCATAAAACGTGCATACTGTAAACTATTCTATTATGCAAGTTTTGATGCCCAAACCTCTGTCATTCCTTTAAGATAATGAATTCTATGTTTATTCTATATTTTTATTTATGTTTTCATTTTATGTAGGGGAGTGCCAAGACTCCATTTTAGGGCAACTTCCCTTCACCTACATGCCCTTGTGGATGATGGCTCTGGCCAGATGCTGAGCCTTCCTGCCCTGCTCTTTACCTCTTCCAGACATGTCAGCTTCTTTGTTCCTTCTCAAGCATCACCTCTCCTCAGTGCTTTGTACTTTCTGTTCCCTCTTCATGGAGGTTCTTTCAACTTTTGACCCTTTGGCTTGCTCTCTTATTGCCTACCGGTCTTGCCTCAACCTAGGTATGCCCTACACGAAGTAAATGTTTTCTTTTTCCTTAATAGCACTTAATATCATATGACAGAATATGGATCTGTTTCCCTCAGCTACAGTGAAAGCTCACGAAGGTTAAGAACTTTTCTCTTTTCTTTTCTTTTCTTTTCCTTTTTTTTTTTTTACAGTCTTGCCTCACCAGCTACAAAAGTGCCTAATACAATGCAGACATTCAATAAATACTGGTTTAGAATTTGTCCTGAAATCCTTCATTTATCATCAAAGAGTATTTGGAGATAAAGCAGAGATACAAATTAAGGTAGAGAGAGCTAAAGAAATTGGCCTGAATTTATGCACCATTGTTAAAAGATCAAAGTTGAATTTAGAGAAACATGGCAAGTGTAAAACCAAATTAAGGCATTTAGATTAGTAAGTGAAAACGTATTGGTAAGAAAGGAAGTACGGGGAATCAGGCATTTATTTTCGATAAACCCTGATATAATGTTAGGTCATTTCCAAAACACATGAAAGTCATGTAACTTCATCTTCTGGTGATATTTTAATGATTCCCCTGGCATTCTGTGTTCTACCCAGATGAGTGCAATACTCCCTAGAGTCAGAGCTTTCAACCTGGCTGCTATGTGTCTTGGGTCAGAGTTCTCTTTCTCCTCTTTTACTCCCTGGAGAAGCAACATGGGAGGAGTAGTGCTTGTAGAATAGAAATTGGCTAAAAATTGTGACACCAGAAATACAAATCCAGTTCCCTCCCCCCACCTTTGGTAGACAACTGAGGGTGTTATAATGAAAATCATTTTTATTTAAGGTGAGCTGTTTTGCTTAGCTCTCTTGTGAAAGACAGACAAATTAGTGATAAAAATGTCTTCGAAATAACAGATTAGAGCAGCTCTTCTCTCTGCCTTATACGTGAGCAAAAAGGAAGCAGACAGGGAGATTTCGTTTGGTTACAGTTTCGGACCCAGAAGAGGAATGAAGGACCTTGACGACATTCTCCGTTCAGGCCAGTTGATCTGAGAAGTAATGGCAGCTTCCGTGTTCAGCTCAGGATATTCAGATGATAAGAAATACCCACCTTAGGAAGAGAGATGGAAACAACACCAGTTTTCTTGAATTTTAGTTGGCTTTACAGTTGAGAGGACATACAGGTCATGCGGAACCCAGGATTTGTCTCTTCATGTTGGTATGGAAACAAAAGGCAAGCTGAGGACAAAGCAGAAGCTGACATCCCACAATTCCTCCATGGGATACCTATGACATTCCTCAGTCATTCCTATCTGCCCTAAAGCTAAGGAAAGAAAAAAAAAAAAGTTAATTTACAGAGATCACAGTCCTGCAAGACAGGAGTCTCCCTCAGTTTACAAATGTCTTAGCAATCTACAAGAACACAGCATTTCTATCAATAGCTTAGCTTCCAGAAGGAAATGTAGAGACAATTAAATATCCTTATAACCTGCACCCCACTGACAGACACTTGAACCTGAAGTGGGCAGAATGTAATGTTCCTCCAGGAAGCTCCCAAATATCTTCATGTTAATGCTTTGCTAGAGGGAAAAACAACCTTAACCTGACAATGGCAAAGCTTCTGGTATCCTGTGAGTCTTCTTTAACATAGGAAAATCCTTTGAAACCTCCCTTTTCCTTACCTCCTCCAATCCCACGAATCTAACCAGCTGCTCCTCACAACCCTGGCAAAGCAGCTCTTTCTGCCCATGGTACCGTCCCTGTGGGTTAGGAAGCTGCCATTTTGCACCAAAGACATGTCGACAATTCTTTCTTGGTCATCGGCTCTGGACTTCATTCCACCAAACCTCACCTATATTCTAAAACCACATCATGTCCTCCCATTGCATTTCATTGGAATGAAAAATATCTGAATGGAATTGTTCCTCCGCAACAGAAAGCAAAAGCAAAACTAAACTAAAACGGCAGAGAGAAGAGAAGTAGTAGTCTTCACTGGCTGAACAATAATGCTCTAGCTGCCTTTTTCAAATTGCTGATTTATTTGAGCAACAGACTCCTAAGGAAATTTGCCGACTCTCTGCAAGGTTAAATCCTTACTACTCTAAAACTGGTCCTTGGTTGGACCACGGTCATCAGTTCTTGCCTGGAGTTCTTTGAAATGAAAAATCTCAGCATACCCCAGACCTACAGAAGCAGAATCTGCAATTCTAACAAGATCACCAGGTGATTCTTAGGCACATTTGAGAAGGGCTTAGTTAAGCTCTGTGTTCATTACTCAAATGCATTCACGGATAAGGTACAGAGTATAAACAGTAAAACAAGAGGTAAAATGAGTGGCCTCAGCTGAGAGAAAGACAGTGAGGGCATGGTCCTCAAGAAATGTTAGTTTATTGTGAGGGAAAAGATCATAGATCATACCCTATTTGGGAAAGGAAGAAAAAAAAAATCTTCTGGCCATATTTTCTAACTCCTGGTTAAAACTCTGTGATTTAGGATGAGTTACAAGAAAATGCCATTTTTAAGTAGCTCAACACCAAAATGAAGCCAACTTTAGTGACCTCGAATGGCACTGGAAGACAAGATATCTGGGAGCAGAGCAGATTTTAAGACAGTGCCTTGGAACTTGAAAGATCAGCAGGAGCAACAGGTCTCCAGAATTAACAAGGGAGAATAGCATAGAAAGATACAGTTGAAATAAAACTTTGCGACTTTGTTTTCTAATCCAAAGAGGAACCAGACACCCCTTGAAGAGAATAAGGAATGTGCCCAAGTGGCCCCTGTTTGGAAGTAGAAAGAACCAAGAGCTCCTACACCAGCCCTGCACTATCCCACAGCCCAGGGGTGCCTCCTGCTAGAACCCATAGCAGCCATCATCAATTTTCCTGTAAGACTGAACGGATGCCACGTACCTTTGATAACATTACTCTGCAGCCTGTATCTTCCTAACCCTACTTCCACAATTTACTTTTGACCCGTGAAAGGTTACATGTCAAAAGTTATCTTTTCTTATGCTATAACTACTGTCATCATGATTACTACTTTTATATATATCTATATCTCTATTTCTTTCATTTTCAGTCCACTTTCTACAGATTATTTTTTTTAAAGATTTTATTTATTTATTTGACAAAGAGAGGCACAGTGAGAGAAGGAACACAAGCAGGAGGCATGGGAGAGGGAGAAGCCGGCTTCCCTCTAGTCAAGCAACCTCATACAGGGTTCGATCCCAGGACATTGGGATCATGACCTGAGCCAAAGACAGACACTTAACAGCTGAGCCACGCAGGCATCCATCCACAGATTGGTTCAAGTCTCATTTGTGTGGCATACATTTTTGCCCTGCGAATGCAAATTTTGTATGTGATGATGTGATTTTGCTGAAAGGATTTCATAAGATTTCACATTCTGCTTCATTCTCATACTCTGTATTTTCCAAGTATTATGGTACGTTATGCAAATTTTTCCCTATATCCATCAGCTCCTACGTGTAAAATTGCTTCTAGCTCCTCAGTTGTTTGCTCGGTCTTGATAGACTAGTGGCTATTTATTCTGCCTATCCCCTAAACTCAAATTCTCAGTCCAACTTATTAATAATGAATCTAGACTCTTATCACAGCTACTGAAGTCTCTCAACCTAAGTTAACATTTGGAGATGGACAGTTCATTGTTGTGCAGTGGGGAGCTGTACTGTGAATCCCTGGTCATCAGAATCCCCCAACACTATCTTGTGGATGACAGTAGCATTCAGCTTGTGGGGAAAAAATTAAATTAATTCTCCATATATGACCATATGTTCTGTGGGTCACAAAACCACTCCTCGTTGAGAACCACTTGTCTCCAAAATTTGTCTCCCAACATCACTACTATCAGAAACAAGAGCCCGTTTTTAGTTTTTCTTTCACTGCAGGCACCAAGAAGCTGCCGGCATTCTCTTAACTCTCCCAGCACTCTTCTGACTTTTGACATGTCCCTTCTCTTGTCTGGCTTTCACAGTGCACTCCCTGAGCTTTCTTTTCTTCTCTCCCTACTTGCTACGATTGCCTCATGATACCAATTACTCTTATGGCTTCCATTATGCCCCTCCGACATTCTGTTGATTGCCATGCCTCCATTTCTGGTCCCTACACCTGCCCTGAGTTCCAGGCCTTCTGGACATCAATCCTGGGGTGCACTGCCAGCATGAAGGGTCAGTATGTGCATTCTTACCTTCCCCAACATACTTGCTGTCCATCATGTATCTTGTCACTTCCTGTCCCTATCACCCACCAAGTCTCCTTACCATCTTGAATTAAATTTATTAGCAAATCCTGTTATTATAAGCACATATATTCTGAATCCCATATCTTCAATCTATTACCACAGTATTTACCTAAAGCTAAAGAAACACCATGACTTCCTCAGGTATCGTCTGCACTATCGCTATAGCCTCATAAAGGGTCTTCCCGTCTAGACTTTGATCCACTGTACAAATTGCTGGAAAATTTACTCTCCTAAAAGATAAACCTGAACATTTAACTCTATTGATTGAAAGTCCTCTGCTATCACTTTTTTACATATAATTATTGCTTTTTTAATATAATTCATACACCTTAATATTGCATTTAAAGACCTTCATGATCTGATCTAACACCTCTCTTTCGTCATCTTTCTTGGCAACCATGAGGCACCATGTGGCCAACTCCTTGTCTGAGGGCACTGATTATTTTGCTCTTCCCCTATCCCAAGTGGCCTGCCCCACTTCCTGACTAACAATCTCTCACTGATTCTTTCTGAAGAAGATCTACTACCCCTTTCTGAAATGGACTACAAGACCAGGCAGAATTAGACAACATAATGTTATTGCCATTCATCACAGTGTGCAGCAAGTGTTTATTTAGAGGTTCATTTTCTTCTAAGGAGCCATCAGATCATATCTCATACAGGGGAATTAAAACTGAAGTTCTAGAGAGATCCTTCTTTCAGGATTTGGTCTCTGATGTTAACAAGTGTTTCTTTGGTGGCAGAGTCTAAGTCTAGAATGTTATACTGCATTTTCATTCACTGATGTCACTTTCTGTTGGAAGAAAAGAATGATGTGTAGATCCTGTTGATGCCTAACACAATGATTATTTGTCAAAAAGATCTAAGTAACTCAAACAAAAGGGTTCAATTGATTCAACTGTACATTTTACAATAAACTTAAGAAATGAAAACCAAGTTAGCAATATATAGATAAATATAGGCACATCTATGTTCATGTGTGTGTGCTGTGTGGAGAGAGAGGAAGACAGAGAGAGAGGGAAAAAGGAAAAATGAGATAGATCATGAGAGACAAAAAGATAGATTTTCTAAGCTTCATTATTAAATTAGGTACATTTTTAAAAATGATTTTTCTTGGTCTTATATTATCCAAAGCATGGAAACAGTAGAAAATTTCACTACAATTATAAGAAAAGAGAATATTTTGCATGTAAATGAAATTGAAACTTTCATACAGCAAAATTTCATAGAGTAATATAAGCATATTATTATATAACAGCTTTCATATTTTAATCAAATTAACTGCTAATAAATTTCATATCTCTTAGAAATAGGAATGCAGAAATATATTTTGAAATGTAATAAAAAGGAAATGTATGTTTGTGTTGGATTTTACATTTTCAAATGCCAGAAGTCCTCATTAAAGATCTTACCAGCTGAATATTTTCTTTGCATTTCATTTAAATGCAAACAACATTCTACAACCTGAGCCAATTAACTGCATCATTTTCGCAGTACCAAATTGTACCTCAGATTTCAGTTTTACTCACATTCTGGGCTAAAGTTTTTGGCTCATGGCTCAAAACTGATGCAATCTTGAAAATGAAAGACCAGTCCTTTATCCGCTAATCTTCTTCAAAATATTTACTCTGTGTCCATGGATGTTCATCATGCAAAGGGATAAATCCACAAGGCTTTCATAACGGAGTTTGATCAGTGGATGTAGCCCCACTTGTTCACAGGGCCGAGTCTAATAACTGAGTCAATATGTTCAAACCCATGGTTCATGTGCAGCTGTTTTATTAAAGAAAATACATTTTTGCCCATTCTTCCTAATTGTTTGAGTTAAAGTCTTGCTGATCATTTACCATGTTGACTTGTAAATGGGAAATAAGGCATTTGTTATGGATTCTTTTTGGTACTTTGATCAGAAAAACAAACAAGCAAAAAAAGGAATGAGAATCACCTGCAAATGCAAAAGAACTTATCTTTTCAGGAAAAGTCAAATTTTTTAAGACTGATGCATATGTATATGATCTTTAAGAGGTCTCCTGCTAACCTACAAAGCGTCTATTAGCAGTACAATGCTCTTCACCATCAAAAACAAAATTTTAAAGCCTCTTTTCTCATCTCACACTTAGGAATTAAAATTGAAATTCTAGAGAAATCCTTCCAGCAGGACTCGGTCTCTGTGGTTACAAGCACTTCCTTGGTGGCAGAGCCGAGGTCTAGAATGTTAGACTGCCTTTTCCCTCACCGATGTCACTTTCTGTTGGAAGAATAGAATAATGTGCAGCTGCTGTTCATCAGGTTGACTGGCAAGTGATTTCAGAGCTTCATCCTAATTAGATCAATAAAAGCTAATCCCTATGAGAGTATAAATAAAGCTTGCCAATTACACACTTAATTTAGAGAGAAGTAGTACTATTTTCAGTAAGTGGAACTATTATGACTGTTCCATTGCTCTTCTCCAACATTTATTCCCCTGGATCATTGAGTCGCAGATGTAACCTCTGAAATGTGGTGGGGGAAGAGCATGATGGGTAGAAGGAGAAATCATCGGTTGAAACTTACAGCTGCTTTGAGGCTTACGCATTGACTGAAGTAGAGAAAAAAATTAGTCTCGCAGAAGGTCACGTGATTGTAGAACAATCGCTCATAAGCTCGTGTAAGTGGTAGAAGCTCTAAGATAATTACAAGTATCTATGTTAAAGTGACTTAAAATCATTCCACTTGACCATGTGTGTAAAAGGTCAAGAAGTGACCCGGCACAACAATCTGTGAGCGGCGACTGCGTTACACAAGGCAGCGCTGGGTCAATTCTCCATCATTGGTAATAATGAAGCAGCCTTTGCCTCGAACTGCTTTAACTGTCTGCAGGAGGAATGTGTGCCTCCGCCCAGAGAGTCACTTTCTATCGACCAGGAATTGATTTGGTCCTTTGCCTTATTCTCCATGCAGAATCACCAATTACAACACAGCTATTGCCATCAGGGATGGAAGCAAATTATCTACTCTTCCACAGTAGATGAGAACCAATGAAGAAAATTGTATTTTTTGGCTCTGACAAAATACACCAGTTGGGGATTTTAATACTTGATTCGCTGTTTTGCAGAGGTGCAATTATTTTAAAATTGATTTTAGCTTTATAGTTCATTGACTCTTCCTTTCAACACTTATTTTAAAGTAAAATGATATAAATATGTCTAATTATTTAACATTGCATATATTCCCTGTACATGTGCACATTGGGTTTATAAAGATACATGTGTCCAGTACACTATTGAATAAAATGTCATTTAAAAAACAGTGTGTGGGCTTCTAATTTAATTATAGTTATTTATAATAATATTTATATTTAGTCAAAATATAATGTTTCACTTTATGCAAGACAGTAATCATAATTTCCTTTACAACTTTACAAAGATCTTGAGTTAGTATGCATCTGAGTTTTAAAATCACCAGTGATGAATCATCACTATCTTTGCTTCTGTTGATTTGTATATCCAATCCTGCAAGCAGAGTATCTCTGTTTCTTCTCATCACAGCATAGCTTCAGAGCAAACTCCTTCAGTGTACTGTCTGGGCCACATAACCAGCGTCTTTCTCTTTAGGACAATAGGCAGCTTCTTCAGTTTCACAGGAAAAGGTAACAGGACATTAATCTTGAATTCACGTTTTATATAACTTCCATACTCAGGATAGTACATGTACTTTAAGGAAATATGTCAAACTCAAATATATCACCTGTCCTTGGATAAACCAAAAACAAAAAGTATTAAATATATATACATATGTATGTATGTATGTGTGTGTGTACACACTTATTACTATCACATTTTAAAGTATATATACATATATGTATATACTTATTAGTATCATATTTAAAAGTATATATACATATGTATATGTGTATGTGTATATGTGTGTGAGTGTGTGTGTGTGTACACACATACATCTTAGATATAACATATTTATATTTTGTCCGTATAATGTGGAACAATAGATATCCAGATAATGTTTGGATCTATTTACCTCCTAGAGTTATGCAGAGAAATCATGGCACCAGTGGTTCGTATAGGTTACTAATATTAAGAGAGTCATACTCTCCTTCAGACAGAACAGAACCGGGGGGATCACGGTGGGGTGTTCTCCCACCACGAACAAGAGCAGGGCTAAGCATGAGATCAAAGTTTCAGCCTTCCAGTCACGGTCCCTGGGGAACTCCTTCACCTCACTGAGCTCCCTGTGTGACTACTCCAGGGCTAATGATACATGGTCCTTTTCTCCTTTGATGGGGGAGAGAGGCTAACATTCATATAGGAAGGAAAATGAAGACAAAGAAAAGGCAAGATTATATAAAGTCTCTGAAATGATGGTGAACAGCTCAAGTTGAAAATAAATCCATAAAAACGAAACCTTCTTTCCAATAGATAGAAAGCACAGTATTATCTTTTTTTTTAATCTATTACTCATTTATGACACCATATTTTCTCCCATCTCATGCATACACATTTACAATAGGTGGGTGATGACGGATCATCCAGCTGGGGTCTGGGGGTGTTTGGCATGCTTAAACCCTCAGAGGACACTTAACTGTCCTGAAGAAATGGCCATTTCATCATTTAATCAGATACTTGGATGTAATTGCATTTTGGACACACATGCATTCACACACTTACACAACTGCATTTAAACTTCAAAGGGAAACTTTCTAAAGGGCATTTGTTTCTTATGGAAATAAAATAAGAATGAGCTGTATTCAAAGAGTGAGGAAAGCTATACACAGGAGACCTCTGTTTTATTGTGGTTTAGCTCATGGAGCAAATATGTTTAGTGGTTTCGGTCTACTTCCTTAGAAAAATGTCCACATTAAAAATGACCACCCAGGTTAGCAGAGTCTGGCATAGTGCTAACATCCTAGAAAACAGGAGTCTGTACCCAGGGCCAACGTCCACTTCCAGCTCTTACCACATTTCTCTTCCTCTGGGAAGAGATTTAAGTAGAATCAAGAGAAGTTATTCTATGGGTCTAAAAAACTACAATAAATCACACACTTTAAACCAATAACTACTAAATCAAAATAAGTTCTTTTAAACCATTAATTGACACCATCCACCTCGGGATCAACCAAGAGTGAATTATTCCCTTGTTGGTTACAAAGTGTATTCAGGTATCACAGAATTGTGACCTGGGATCCTGCCCGATCTTAGAGAGATTCAACATTACAAATGAGAAAGCTGTTGGGCTATATAAAATTCTTTCCAAAAACAGTATCACATTGTCAAAAAGTTTTACAATTATCAGTCCTTGCCACAATCTTATAAAATGGTTTGTAAGCCTCATTCTTTTAGGTTCGCCCTACTCTCTGCTTTTCAAATGACTAATTCCTGGACAAACAGGGCACCATGATTTAGAGGGAAGTCTCATATATTCCTGCCCTAGACTGTGAGATCTGTAGAGAGTACAAGCTTGGGCTTCAGTGTCAAAGACCCACAATCTACCAGGCACAATATAATTAAATATATAGCTTCCTTGAAACATTTCCAATAGTAATGTGGGCTGGAAGAAGAATCCTATGCAATGGGCAGAAAAATATATATGAATGCCCTAAGGAAAGTGGATGCAATTGCTTTGCACTAGAACAAGCTTGTTTTGAATATTTTGAGTTGAAATTCTGAAAATATTAAAATATGTATATATAGGTATATATTTATATTTACTGAATTTATATATGTAGTACATTTATATATTTAACATATTTATATTTAGCATAATATATTTCAGAATATATTTATAGATTCAAAAAAGTGTGTGTATATATGTATATGTATGTGTGTGTGTGTGTGTGTGTGTGTGTGTATCATTTAGCCTATATGGTATCTGATCACTATGACTGAGTTTTTTTGGAATGTTCCAAATAACATAAGATAAGGGTTGGTTTTGCCTTTGAAATAAAGTGGATTAGAACTATTCTTGGGTAAGTATAGGTGAAGTCAGTATTATTTGTAGGTTACTCCTATAGTACCTTAATACTTAACCTCATGTAGCCAATCCCTAATTTATTTATAATTAAATATTAGAAAAGTGTCATTTTCTAAAAATACTCAATCTTTAGCAATTCTTGGACATTTCTTTTTCAAGCCTGTTTCCATAAAAGCAGAAGTCAAATAATTTTTCTGTGCTGTAACGGCAAGAGATGTCTATATTCTACCTGGATACAATGTAAATGATATTTTGGTGGGAAAAAAAAATGTAGAACTTCAATATTCAAGACAGAGTTACCTATAGGAAAATAAGGGCAAAAATGATGCCTTCTTGCAGGATAGCACTGAAAGCAATTTTGTTACAGTTCTCAGTTTTATATGAGTTAAGTTTTAATATGGAGTAAAGGATCTATTTTCCATTTTTGGAAAACCGCTGAGTGGAGAAAGATACATTTCATGATTTGTTTCTATAAAAGTCTGTAAAAAGAAAGAAAGAAATATCCATACATATGTGCATATTTCCAGATATTTGTACATAAAAAGTTTGCATGTGGGAGCAGAGAGTATTCATTCTAAACTCCAGTAAAACACTAGGCTAGCCAAGTCTCAAATCAAGATAATTCAAGGAAAACCAACATGAAAACTTCTAAAACACATAACTGAAAAGGGCATTGCACAGCTCCCTCTGACTATCTCCAAGTCTTTTACAACCAATTTAATGGATTTCTGTTCCTCTTAATTGATTAAGTATTCTTCCTTCCATATTCATTCGTCTTGGCACCAATTATAGGCACCTGAATTTACATCTTCAGGAAATTAACTAAAGTAAAATTTTCTTAAAAGCAGTAATGGTGGTAGAGTCTGCTCTATTGGCACAGAACGTGATGACAGGACCAGTGAGAAATTATGAATTCCTTGAAGCAAATCCTGACTAATCTTCTCGACCCAGTACTAATGGCCATGCTTGGCATCAAAAGTAAATCAATAATTGTTTTTGAATTGTTGAATTAACTGTGTTCATCTTGTGGTAGAATTCTTATTTTAGTTACAGATTTATCTTGTCAACTAAAACTGCTTGATGGTTGAGGTTTCCATTAATCATCTGGTCAATAACTTAATTGTTGCTCTATTTGACTCTCCAGTAATCTATACAAAAGTGGCAAATGGTATGTGTATATGCTTGCCATTAATCAATTATAGTAACTTGGGAAAAAGATCAGTTAACATTATAATGCAAATAGTTCTATAATTCAGTGATTAACATGAAACATAAACCGTGATTTATTGTAGTAAAGACATCTTACTATAATTCCAGTTTTGTTAACAACAATTGGAAGGAAACACATCTTCCCTGAGAGTGATATTTTCAGTACTATTATCATCACAATTCTCTCTTAATTTTGGTTATTGTTTCTCTTTGAGTTGAATAGAACAACTTTTGTCTCATTACGGTCTTTCCGATTAAAATGAACTCATGTGGATGGGCAAATATTTGCATTGTTATAATATTGGATTAATAACACTCACAGCGACATCAATTAAATCTTTCCTCACCAACACTGAATATGCCCAATTTTATCATATTTGTGGGAAATACAATAAAAAAGTGTTTTTTCTTTGTATTTGCCATGATAGACTTTCTTTTTTTCTTATATGTCTAACCTTGATCCAGTATTAGTTTCCATGAAAAGTACTAAAAAAATTAACAGTGGATCACACTTTATTCCATTTCTCTAGGGCAAAAATGAGAAGCTATGAATTTAGTAAATCTTTTTAACAAATGTGGTAATTTTCTTTGATGATGAAAATCATAATTTTATGATACTCATTGCTTGCACAATAATTATTTATATAGTTTAAGAATCTAGTATGGGAAAAGAGTTGCACACATTACTATAATAATGGAATAACATATGTGTGCACACCTATATGCACATACACTCAATTGTTTGCTAGTTTCCAAGCTGTGTTTAATAGAGCTAAACACTGCCTGCTTCAACTAGATGCTAAGAAAATAGTCCTTCTCAGGGCTCCTGGGTGGTTCAGATGGTTGAGAGTCTGCCTTCTGCTCTGGTCATAATCTCCAGGTCCTGGGATCCAGCCCCATGTAGGGCTCCCAGCTCAGCAGGGAGTCTGCTTCACCCTCTGCCACATCTTCTTCTCCTGCACGTGCTCTCTTTGTCTCTGTATTTCTCTCAAATGAATTAAAAAAAATAAAAATAAAAATAAATAAATAAAAAGAAAATAGTCCTTCACGAGTTCCCAGAGAAATTATGTTAAAATGCAGATTTTTGAGTTTAGAGTTTCCAGATACAGCAAGAAGTAGTGTATTTCCATTAGGCTCCAAGTGATGCTGATTCTGTTGGCTTGGGACCACAATTTGAGTATCCAAAAATCTAGATGACCCTTTTGGTCATTCCCAACACTTGGATTTAAGAATTTTCTCCAGCAAAGATCAACAGATTATATGGTTGCATGGTGGTGGTAGGAAAATAAGGACACTTGAGTCACATTTATCTGTTCTCTCACCAAATTGCCCTGCTTCCTTTGGAGCTGCTGTATTTTTTATGAGGTTTCATTAATCTAAACTGGAAGGTTATTGTGCTGAACTCTGTTCAAGGAGGAGAAACCTGATAATAACGCATTAGCACTAATGAAGAGAAAGTACCCACCATATGTCTTACATAATATTTGATCCTCTTAGGATACATGCAACCCTTCCGGAATTGTTAGTTTATATCTTTAGTTTTAATTTTTTAGTATCTTTATATTTGATTATATTCCAGCTTCTACAACCGATGATTCATATGTTCTTAAATGAAACCCAATGCCGTACCCATAAGTACTATATGCAAAACCACGAGGATTATAAAAATAGCATAATATTATTTTCCATGAATCTCATTTATACATCATTTATGTGACTACGTAAAATGAACATCATAACAAAAGTGTTTTATAGGTATGTGGTGATACTGTTTCATGTTTCTTTCATATATAACTGGACGTTTTCTCTGCTTTTAAAAATCAAACATAAGAATGTCAGTCTACCCTGTCTAAACAGGAACACAATTTCAGTTTGCTCTTCCACAAAAAAAAAAAAAAAAAAAAAATTGAATTAAATAAATAAATAAGGCAAAAACAAAGCAAACAAACAAACCATACACCTCAGAGACCCCAGAGAGGTACTGGGATCAACCATAGACCTCAGAGATCAACCATAGACCTCAGAGACCCCAGAGAGGTACTATTTAAGAAAGTAAGAGTCAGAAAGAAAGGATATATTTATACTGATATGTGTTTGTTTAGCATTTTCATCTTTTTCATCATGGGTATTTTTCATTAATTTTGAGTTTTCAAAGTGTGTATTAAAATATTATTTATCTTGATTACTAAGGGTTTTTTGATGTCATTTTAGATTTCATACCTGCTCCTGATCCAATGGAGTCCCAGTCATGAACATGGATGCAAGCTCTTAATAAGTTTTCTATTATTAAAGATAATAAACATATTTAAAATGATTTCCTCTCCATTATGAATGAAAAATTATCTGGCTTTTAAGCCTCACGTACATTAAAAATTCCATTCTTTCCTATTCTTTTATGTTTATTTCTCTAGCCAGTTTATCTCTCCAATATTATTTCTCAAACAAAATTAAAAATAAATACATTTTTGTATTTCCTCTATCCTTAGGCTTTATTTTTGAGACCGTGTGTTGTGCTCTTTTCTACCCTAACGTTTAGCTTTAGTATGTTTCTCTAATTCCTCCATCTGTCTGAGTTCCTACCTAATACATTCCTATAGTGCCGAATCCTACCCTGGAAGGTCTGATCACAGCAGAGCTGGGGTGATTTCTGAAGCTTATCTTTCCAAAATGTTTCTCTCAGAGAATATGCATATGATTATCTTCCAAGTTGTTTATCTCTTTAATGCACAATGTTATTTTATAAATTCCACTTAATTTATTATGAAGTATGTTTTGCAGTTTTGCTCTAATTCTCCTTTTTTCAGCAGTCTTTTAAAATTAAGTTTTAATGCCTTCAATCTAAGGCATGAATCTCTACCGGGATAGCTTTGTGTTAAGTTTTTCCTTACCCCATGCTGCTACCTTTCTTTGCTTTCACATTTCCTGCCTAAAGCTTTTCCTACTGATTTCCCTGTCTCCATTGTGTTACCGCTGTGAGAGACCAACTTTGGGACACAAGTATGACTTAGAAGGAATATCAGGAAGAGAAGAATAAAACTCGGTGAAATCAGAAAACTTTCTTTCTGTTCCTGCCTGACTTCATCCTAGAACCAAAGCCAAACATTTCTCTTTGGTGCTTAAGGAACACCTAGGCTCCACTCTTAGTACTCATGAAGGCTTTGCTGGGCTTCCTGTTTTCTACCTCATTGACTCAAAACTCACAAAACTTCAAGTTTATGATTTTCCATGAACTACTGGTCTTTTCATAATTTCCATTTGCCCCATGATGACGTCTTGACTTCAGTATTACATTTCTGTCTGGATCCTAAATATTTTGGTGTTTTTGTTTGCCTTGGAATTATGTCATTTTAAAATTAAAATATCATTTCACCTCCTTTTATGAGACACATCCGTTGCTATCGCTAATCACCCACAAAATGTGGATGGAAAATTCTTTACCTGTCTCGTAGACTCAATGTACCAAAAGAGGAGGGGGAAGGGGAGGGGGAGGAGAGGGAGGGTAATAACAGAACACAAATAGAAGTACTTCTATGTTGTTTGGGAGCAAAGTCATCAGAATTCAAAGAAATAGGACTGAGCCCTTCACGCAAATTTGTCATAGGTGATGGTATTCAGTAAATCTATGCTTAGATGTAAATTATTCAAAGCACAGCATGCCAGAGTTCCACAGCCGAACTTAGCCAAACTCCTCTCAAGCAATATAAAAAATGAAATAGTTCTTTCATAGCCACTTGACATTTTCCCCTATGTTTGTATGGTATTAAGAGAAGGTATATGAAAAACCAGTAGTAACTACCAAAATCTTCATGACTAAACAAGCCAGATTAATGATCAGAGGGAATAACACATTTCAGAATCCTTTTATCCCATCTTTACTATGTGCCTAAGTCTGAATTGTAGGAAGTCCTGGAACTGAGCAGAGCTGTAGCACTTTCATCACGGGCGCGTGGTGCTCTGGTAGCGATGCAGACAGCGTTCGTGGAGCTTCTGTCCTGGTGAATAACTCTTATTTGGTCCAAGAAAAAAGGAGTCTTAGCATCGGAGCTCTGTGCACATCACTGACTCTGATGTCGTTGTTTTTATAAACATTACATAATACACGATATTCAAGTTTCCCTATCTGCATTTTATTAATAGTTACACATTTTTTTCTCATTCAAAAAGTAAAGGTGAAAGGATTACTTCACATGAATGAGGCTTTATTTTCTTTCCAGTAAATTGCGTTGTGTGTATGCGTGTGTATGCGTGTGTATGCGTGTGTGTGCGCGCGCACGCATGCGCACATGTTACCTTGTGTGGCGAGAACCTAATTAGATTCTGAGATATGATGAATCTGTTTATTAAAAAAATAAATATAATTGTAGTAGATAATAACAGCAAAGGGGGTATATGGTACCCATTCAACCCAATTACAATCTTTGGCAGGTTCCTATTTATAGCATGAAATAATGTAATGACCAACAGATATAAAATAAAGACCGCTTATATTTTTTCACATGTTCTTTGTTTCTGAAAGAACATTTAGAAATATGCTTAGCAGGCAGGGCATTTTCATTACATTCAACAACTTCTTATTTCCTTAACTTTTGGATAGAATTTTGAATGCTTTAAAGATAGTAAAAAGAAGTCTATAATAGTATGTGAGTTTGCTTCTATATGTTATCCATTATGAATAAATTACTGAGGCATTTTATTTTGTTACAAATCTCTCCCACGGCCTCAATTAAACCAAACCTTCCTCCCTAAAAGGAATGCTTTTCCCATTGAGTGCTTCCATTAGGTTCGAATGAATGAAAGATCCCTGTCATCTGAGGTCCACTATCAACTTATTGTAAGAGAGCACATCAACACAATATCCAGATCCAATAATTCACTGGGAAAATATTTAAGCAAATAACTTTTTCAGTTTAATAATTGGCAAGATAGAAGACTATCATATCTATTTATTGATGTTCTTACTCTGTCAATTTGCTAGAACCCCTAATAAGCACAGACATAGTAACCGTGATGTGAATACAACTTGAATAATCAGTCAGTCACCCATGCAGGTACTTCGGGATTCAGAAATAGTAGCAGAGTTTTGTTTTTCTCTCAGTTTTTGTTTTAACTGACGACGAATCCATCTTGGGTTCAAATGAAAAGGTTGTTTGAGTGCTTTTTGTTATACACACTCAGACCATCAGTTTCCTAGTGACCCAGAAAGAGACTTGGCTGCGTCCTGGGAGCAGGCAGACCACTGTGCAACGCTTTAAGATGCTGTGCTTGCTGTCCGTCTTGTTGTCAGTGTTGCTGTTATTGTTACATTTACTTTGTACCGAAGACCTGGGATCAGAGAAGGAGCTAAGTGCTTGGATGTATATGGCAGTTGGGAAGGGAGCATGGACAAGTCTGAAGAAGTCTCTGGCCAAGGCTGGGAGCCCTTTTCAAGCATTTTTTCCTGGAATTGTGCTTTGTGCTGGAGGACCATAAGTAAGTGCCGGTGAAGTGAGAAAACTGTGTGCTGCAGACACAGAATGAGTGCCACCACCAAACTGTCCAGGGGCCATGGAGGGGGCCCTTCAGAGGCAAACATCAGGGAAGCAGGCAGTCGACACAGTGGTCAGCACGAATGAAAGTTGGCAGTTGGCGTTATGCCCTTCATGACAAGCAAGCCCCTTTTGTCTGAATACATTTGGGGATTTAAGGATAACTGTGGGGGGGGGGAGAAAAAGAAAAAGAAAAAGAGAAGTTTCAAAAGGGTAATAACGCATTCGGACACTCTAACACTTTGCTACTAAAAATAATTCCGTGAAACAGCATCTCCAGCAGCACCGGGGAGCTGGTTAGAAATGAAAATCTTTGTTCTCCACCCTCAAGCCTGCTGAAACAGCATCTGTATGTTCCCTGGATCCCAAGGTTATTCATATACATGGAAAACTTTGAAAAGCTTGACTCTAACAATTAATTAGAAAAATTATGTATATACATATATACATATTTGTGTGTGTGTGTATATATATATATATATTTCCTATACATGGAATCAACCAAATACAATACATGTAAATTATTTCTCCATAAATGTGTGTTTACGATTAGATAAAATTGAAGTAAGCATGGTCTCTGCCCTTTATTAAGCTAATATTTTGTTAAGAAGTGACAGCAGTGATTTATTAGCTTTTGGTTATATTTGCAGAAGGTGATATTTTCCAAGTCTACTTAATTAAACAAATGCTACAAGTATATGCAAAATACATTTCTGCCCAAATGATAAAAACACTCTTTTTCAAGGAGGAAGGTAAGTGTTATTCCTGGACTTGGAGTTTGCCAAAGAAAGAATTGATGACAGCTGTGAAAGCCACCAGTTCACAAGCCTTTGTCACAACAGGACTGAGTAGCAGAGGTGAAGATGGTGTAGGGGTGAGCACAGGCCCTTCTCCCAAAGGAACCAGAGGCTGCACAATGGCAAATCATCCGTACAGAAACTTAGTTATGTCGTCTTCCTATATGAATTGAAACTTTAGCATCAGGCATCCATCCATCGGTCAAAAAAGCAGGATGACGACAACAAATATGATCCCACTTCCAAATCCAACTGATAACAATAATGTACAGAATGACCTGATTTGCTCTGAGGCATGCATCATGGTGTGCACATCACACTTCTATAGAGTGACAGATGGTTGTGAATTAATGAAAGCAAGACACCAAAAAACACTGAAATTATTTCAGAATGAGTGTTCCAAATGACAGCATATGGCTGAAGACAAATTCTGTGTTATGCTTTTTAAATCCATTAGGTGAATTCTTGCTTCAACCTGTTGTTTCTTTCTAATCTTCTCTCCCCTCTCTCCCCCACTCTGCCTCCTCCCTTTCCCTTGCCCTTCCTCACCCCACTCCTCTCTTCCCCTCCCCTTCTTTGATTCATGGTAAATCTTCTTAATCCAGGATATAAAATGCTTATAGTCAAGAGGTACTAAAAAACATTTAATGATCAATCCATACCCCAAAATACAGAGGCAATGGTGACTTGTTGCCTCCACATGAATAGCACCTTCTTTTTCTTTACACTCCCAGCTTTTTCTTACTCCATTCCAAATGTCATAAAAAGTATAAAAACCATTTGCATCCCAGAAAAAGAATAATTCATCTGATACTCATTATTTTAATCAACAACAGCCATAACAGCATAAAATATGCATGCCCCAGAGACTTAAAGAGGAATTTGACTTTCAATCACAGAGATTTTTCTGAGTTTTAGGAACCTTGTATCTTTAAGTTTTATCACAAGGAAGATAAACAGTTTGAAGCCAGAGGACCCACTATCACAGTTATAAGAAAAAGAGCAATGAGTTCCTAATACGGTGTTACATACATCCTAAATCTCCTTTGTAATTGTTTTAAAAATTGGACACTCCCCAAATCCAGAGTTTAGGGAAGAAAGAAAGCCCGCGTAAATACGTATTTTCTCCAAACTTTCTACTAATCCTTTAGCTAAAGGATGTGAGCATCAAGAAGAGTCAAATATGTTAACTATTACTTTAGCTCTGAACCGTACTGTTTCATGTTAAATGAATGCATCTTTGAAGGAAACTGTGCAAATTACCACAGGACTTGGTTTGAAAGGAATGATTTGGGTTCTCTGGCCATATAATCCACAGCAATGCTGGCTACTTTACACGGTTAATTTTCACAAAGTCTTGAATTCCCTTCTATTGCCCTTTTATGAGTTCATACCTGAAAACACATTTGTGCTTTTCCTCAAAGCCATATTTATTTCTCTTCAGTTTCCCTTCAACTGGAGAACTATCGGAAGAGCACTGAAAATTACAGTCTATGAGCTGGTTTATAAACTCAAGAGATAACGGTTGGATCAACCCCTTGTCTTTCAGACAATAAACCTAAGGAGCTTAGAAGAATCTATGGCATATAGTAATTGCCATATACATGTTAGACATTATCATCAATACTGCTATTGCTGTATATAGAAATGTAGAAATCTAATTTCTGTAATTACAAATATTCTAAAAACTTAGTATGAAGTTGATATAATGTCTACTAACATGTCATCCAAATAGTCTCTGTGTTCAACATCTATTTGCCCAAGTTAACATTAAAGATTATCTATTGTTTGTTCTAGAGTAGATACAGAGAGAAAACACTATTATCTTAGTCATATATTATACTCTTGAAAAAATAATCACCTTAATTATTGGCTTCAGAGTTAAATTTTTGCAATTCCTCGATATAAATTCAAAGCTTAGTTTAAGTTTAATCCTATTTGCTGTATTTTCAAAAAAAAACATTGTTTCCCTAATCAATATCTTCCCATATGTTTTTGAAATGGTAAAAATATAGACATTTAATAGTCATTGAACATAGTCACAGAGCTGAACATTTCTATTATTGGGAATAAATAAGAAACCTATATTATAACTATGTGTTATAAGTTCTAATGTAGTTCTATTGTCCATAAGGGGAAACTGAGACATGGAAAATTTAAGCAAATTCAGTATGACACAGTTAAAGGTTGGAGCTGGGATAAGGCAAGGGAATGGCCTCCAGAGCTCCCCCACCACTCAATGCCCTCTGAAGTCTTTTCTAACAAGAACGGAAAATTCCCTACCCAAGCAGAGAATATAGATACTTTCATCCTATATTCCATTTTGCTATGATCTGCTATTATTTTTGCTTGTTTGATTTCCAATATGGAATATCTCAGTGTCTCATAAAATTGTATGACATAGGGTGCTTATATTTCTTGCTAACCATTTTCTCTATTAGATTGTCAATGGGGACATATCATTTTCTATCCTCAAAAACATTTCCATTTTCTGCTAATGTTTTCGAGTACTGTCTTCAGTTAATTCTTCAGGGGAATATTTCTAATTTCTAAAAGTCACTTTGAATACTATTTTTATGTATTTATTTTTCTCATGTCATACGGTTCATACGTTGATACTGTTTTTCTGACAAACTATCAACTACTTCTTAGAAGTCATTGGTAAGGATATTTACTATAATATATCTAAGGACATACTTTGATAATCTTGTTTATCCATATAACAACGGATACACAGATAATATCTTATTTGGAATAAAAGGTGAATGACGCAAAAGGAAATTGTTCTATTGTTCTTCTTCATGAAGCCATCCTAGCCCTTGTCAAATCTTCCCTATACCCTGTTCTTGTGTCTCTCTTCTTCCATTTCTCATGCAGCAAAATAGTCATTTCCAAGGTTGGATCCACACAGAAAGAAAGATTTATTCATGTGTTCATTCAATCCTTCATTCTATATGAATTTATTGAATACTTATTCAATCAGTTCAAAACATATTTCTTTAACCTTAATCTTGAGCAGGACACCATGCCAGGCACAGAAAAGGATGAAGTGAAAATACAGGATGAGAAAGGAACAAAGTCTGATCTTCCCCACATTCCACCTTTACTCCCAAGGCCTCTTTTTACTGTTGATCTGTTCTGGATGTGACTTGATAGCCCTAGTCATTTCAGTATGCTGTAGCCTCATGTGAAAAACAAACACCTCCCCGAGTGTCTGACTTACTACCAAGAGGAGACATAATCAGCAAGGAAAATCAGAATCAATATACCCAGCTTGCTTGTGATATTTGCAGAGAGTGTTGAAACATAAAATATATTATACAAAAAAATATACAGCAAGAACATATGTGTTGGCTTTAGGAACCTGGGGTTGCTTTGGATCTCGTTTAGATCAAGGCTGCCTGTACTTCCTGACGACAACATTCTGCTCTCAGGTTGAATTCTCACACAGTCAAATAGCAAGTAATACCCTTCTAAAAGCCACAAACATACCTACTCCCTTGAATATCAATTACGTTAACACGGCAATCTTCCTAGTCTCCAGTTGCCCATGAAACCGAGCCTTGAAATTCCTCCAGAACCTAGGTCACCTTCATGCTAGCAGCCTGCTTAGTCACCCTGATGTCTAGGTACTGAGAGGTGGGACTTGCCAAAGGAAGAGTCACATGAAAATTAAATGATGTCACTATCAGGATTCTTTTTTTTTTTTTTTCCCTTTTCCCAGCGTGCTAACAAAATAGAAAAGATACATCTTCCCCCCGAATTTATATTCTTAAATACCTGTCTCTCTCAGCAGCAGCAGAAAAAAAAACCAAAAAACAAAAAACAAAAAACTGCATTGTGCATCACTGGACATATCTTTCTTTCTTTCTTTCTTTTTTTTTTTTTGAAACATGTATTTTTTTTTTCTTTTTAATAAAAATTTGAGGTGATTTTGTTTTTGAAAAAGAAAAAAGACTTATCTATCTGGCCCCCTTCCTTGTTAAAGATATCCGCCAGACATCTGTTTGCACTTATGCACTAAACATATACACATCCACACACACAACTTGTCTGAAATTTAATAAAAGATCGCCGCATTCTCTCGGCCTCTCCACATTTAAGATAATGTCTTCTCTGTGTGAGATGCCTTCAGATCATAATGGTCAATGACTAAAGACTATTTCTGGGAAGATATTGAAAATATCAAGTTCTTGACACACAGCATCTACACCAGGGACAGGCTAACTATGACATCCTAACGAAGAATCTGAGTTCCCCATTCAATTCAGTCAGTTTTTACATCTGTAGAAATAAACACCACAGTCTCTCAAAATTACTCAGTGGAAGGGTCTCTCTCTCCTCCGCTTTATCTGCCAACATAAATAGAGCTACAGATTCCAAATTAATAACCCCTTGGCCCTGAAAAAATATTTTTTTGAAATTACATGGTAGAGAAATATAAGAAAAATACCTAGGATAGAAACAGAAACTTGAAGGATTCAAGGGATAAAAACAATGCATTTTTCCTTCTTTACTTTAGTGAAATCAATTCAACTGACTAGAATAAACCATTCAAAGTGCAGGAGAATATACAATTTTTATGTGTTTCCTAAAACATAAAAGTATTACTTTAGTATTTGAAGGACTTTAGCTTTGGTTCCATTGCTGTCATTTAGAAACTGTACTACTTGTGGACAAGTGAGTAGTATATATATAAACAACAAACAACATATATGTGATTTTTATATTCATATATTTGTATTAAATATTTATCTATTTATTTGTATTTTATATTTAGATATTTACATATAAATATATTTATGGTGTATGTATATGCATTCATTTCCTCATTTACAAATGAAATATTAAAAGGACTACTATTTATATATCACTCTGAGAAAATAGACCCACAAGCATCTTGAGTTGATTAAGACCATAGTGCCAAGTATAGTGCCATTGAATGCTAGAGCATTTCAAGAAACATTGCATCCTCACTCCCGCATACTGCCTACAACATGACTGATGATTTATGTTCCTCTTATGATTAGGACTTCCTTTTGGGCCGGAGACTCCTCTGTTCTCGGCAGTACATAAGGCAGTACGCATCGTGATGTGTAAATGAAAATCGTATATCTGTGATCAAGCTATTTAATGAGAGATTATTATGGTACCGATCAAAAATTTGGATAGACAATGTGAAAAACGGAGAGGAGAATTTCTCCTTGTAAAATCCTTATCAGTGTAATGTAATGACGGCACTCTAATTAATCTCAAGGTGAGAGAGTTAATTTTGTGGGGTTTTGCGAGCAAAGACAGTTTTCTCATTCAGCCTGTTCTAAAATAAGGAAAAATAAATTTAAAAGATCTACAAACTTTTAGTTCTTTTTGAAAAGACAAGCTGGAATTCAAAATACATTAAGCTGCCCCCCATTTTCAAACGAGTAAATAAAATTAATGAATCTCAACAAATACCGATTACATTTATGAACATTAAAATCCAATTGTATTAATTTTTAAGCTGATGTATTTCCTTTTAAAAAATATTGTTGGGAAATAGTCTCAGATATCCAGGTGGTCTCATTGTTTTCAAGGGCCTATCCCATCGCTTCAAATCTAAGCCTATTTTTATGCCAGCAAAGACTAAGCCTGAAGACACAGCCTCACCCCACATTCAGATATAGGACATATATTTTTCTCCTTTTTAGTTGATTATTCCTGTATTTCTATTAATATTTTATTAATATTTTTAAATCCCCTACTCTTTCGTTTTATCTGAAACGTAAATAATTATCGATGCTGCTTCTAGGAGACATTAGATACATAAACAACATTTTCTAAAATATATCGACATTATACGATTTATAACAGTAGTTAGTGATTTTCCACTAACAGCTGTAAATTTGGAAGGAACTGGATAAATTTCAAGGTTAACATAAACTAAGTGTAGCACACAAAGCTACTCTTTACCTACTAATTGAATTTCTTACTGAATTCTTTAGTCTGGAAGCAGTAGGTAAGATAGATCAGTAGGAGAGTGTATCGCACGGATCCCTTCAGCCAGGATCTTAGATCAAAACAAAGGTCACCGGAGGCTGATTCTTGACTGAAAGGCCCCAGTGGTAGCTTAGCTAGTCCCTTCTTGGAGAACAAAAGGCCCATATAATTATACTTCCTAGCATGATACTGTTCTTTAAAATAATTTAGATATTTTGCATGTAAGCCTTCTGTTGTAAAGATATGTACAATTCCTCTTTATTTTATTTTCAAATTTGGTTGATATTATGTGAACAGTTTTAAATACCACAGACTTTGGATTGGAGAATCAAAAGCTTACTGCATCCCTGAGATGATTTTTCCCAAAAGAGTAAATAAAAAAATGGAAACTACAACATAAAAAGTTATTAACCAGCACCAATACAGGGGGCTCTGAAAACAAGAAAACTCTCTTCTTATCTTCCTGAATCTCAAAACTAAATTAGATGTGGAACAGGAAAAAAAAAATAGTAAAAATAAAGAGAAAGTTTGCTAAAAAAGAGAGAAGATTTGTTCTTTGGGTTTTCTGTTGCATGACAAATCAGGTCTTTGATGATGTAAACATTTTAAATGGAAACCCATGCTAGATTTTTAAAAGGCAATGTTGTTTTAATAGATTTGTTTGTGTATTTATTTACTTATTTTTTACTATCAGTCAACATTATATTCTCCTAAATAAAAATTCTCTAAGAAGAGACTAGAATGGCCGTTATATATATATTTTAAGAAACCCCTGTAAAATCATGTACCTTATGAAGCACTCAAAGTGATTTCTAATCATCACATAGTTAAGCTATGCATTTATTTAATTGTGACAGGTGAAATAACATTACATAAATTATATTCTATCTTCAGGCAAAACTCATTCCAATTAAGGATAAGCATTTTGTAAGTGCTTAATATTTGTTATTACATTTAAAACAGCTCTTGTAATACCATGAAGTTTCACCGCAACGGCCCGAGTGGAACTATAACTCTTGTTGAAAACATGTTGCATTTTGCCTTTGGCAAAATTGTCTGCATTTGCTTTAACTGTAATAATTTATTATCTGGAGCTAATATCACTAGTGCACACAATGCCTAAAAATGTTTGCTACAAGCAAAGATTACAGGAAAGATTCTTTCAATGTATCTGCCATTTTCCTTTCTTCTAATACACAAAAGGATTAAGTCCTTACATTGAAAAATCACATTTAGTTCTTTGAACATAAAAAATATATATATTTTTAGCTTATTGTGTTTGTAAGGAGTAAGTTATGAATTTGATCATTGTTTAATTTCTGTTTTTCTATTATCAGATTACTTAGAATATTTGTTTTTGTTATTATCCACTCTTATCCTAATTGTATCATATCTTTATCTTTAATTGAGCATACTGTTCTATTAAAGAAACAAAGTTTTATAAAGAAAAAAATGTCACAGGCAAATATACTGTATTTGTGCATTTTCTTTTTTATTTTAACAAAAAATGATCTTATCTTTTCAACTAACATCTTTCTATTACTATATTACAGGTAACTATTTAAGTCTCATTTAGTAACTATTCACATCATTTGTTTAAATCTGTACTAAAATCAGTAACTCTCAAGTTTCAAGGATCTCCATGTTTCACTTTGTTGGTTATTAAAAATAATTCTGTAATAATATTCATTCTTTTATATGCTTATATAAAATTGTGCCTATTTCTATAAGCTATACTTATAAACTAAGCTTTCTGATTTGAAGTTCATGTGCTTTTATTAAAAAAAGGTTTTATTTAAGTATTTATTTTAGAGGGGGGAGGAGCAGAGGGAGAAGGTGAGAATCTCAAGCAAACTCCCCTCTGAATGCAGAACCCTAAGTGGGGCTCAGTTTCAGGACCCTGAGATCATAACCTGAGTCAGAGCCAAGAGTCCAGTGGTTAACTGACTGAACTACCTAAGCACCCCAAAGTTTATGTGTATTTTTAATTTCTGGTGAAACATGTCATTTTGTCTTCCACAAAAATCATACATTTTAATATTATCAAAATCAGCATGTGAGAACACTTATTCCCCTTTATACTTCTTAATACAGAATATTCTATAGAAAGAAAGAAGGGAAGGACAGGGAGAGAGAGAAAGGATATTGCAATCTTAACATCTCCAAATTTTAGAAAAGTGGGGTAATTTTTCTGAGAGTTTCATGGTGGGAGGAACTGGGCTGGGGCTTGGGGTAGGGGACAGGGATAAATAAAATTAGCGAGGGAGTCTATGCATAGATTGTTATATCATCAAAAAAGTAGCATGATTACATCAAATGTTTTCATTTTAAGTCCAAAAAAGATGAGGCAAGTTATATCATATCATTACCTTGTTATTTCTCTTATTATTTTTATGTATTCTGTCACATAGAATTGTGGCATTCCTCCTTTGAAGACCTATCGTGATTCTCCACAACCTAGAGCTCCAATCTTCTCACCACAACATTTTAAAAGTCATCCATTATTCGGTAACAAACTTCACTTTTTTTTTTTTTTTTAAGATTATTTATTTATTTATTTATTTGACAGAGAGAGAGAGAGAGAGAGACAGTGAAAGAGGGAACAGAAGCAGGGGGAGTGGGAGAAGGAGAAACAGGCTTCCTGCTGAGCGGGGAGCCTGATGCAAGGCTCTATACCAGGACCCTGGGATCATGACCTGAGCTGAAGTCAGGGGCTTAACGACTGAGCCACCCGGGCGCCTCAAACTTTACTTTTCAGTCTCACTCTGGTGCATCACTCACTCCCTTCATGGTATCATGTAACGTGTCCCGTATCTCTTGTTGTTTTATGACTCTGTGCTTTGAAGTCACCTGTTTGGTCTCCTCCTTTCACTTCGGATCCTTGAGCCAATGCCAGGTGGTCCTAAATCACGTGATCTGAGGCCTTGCTTCTCCTTGGAAACAATATAATCACATCTTCATTGCGACATCCCAGTGGAAGCATGGTAGACGCTTTCTCCTTGGCTGCTGTCATGGAAACATCACAACAGCATCCCCATTGGTTGTCAACAAAGAAAATATCAGGGCAGTTTCCTCATTGGCTCTTCAGCTTCCATTTTTGTCAGTTTAGACGGAGTATTTCTTTATGAATGAATGACATTATGTCACTTCTCTGCTCAGTGAACTCCTTGAACTTTCCCACTCAAGGAAAAAGCCGAAGTCCAAGCCATGGACTGAAAGGACCTATCTGATTAATGCATTAACTCCTCTTGTCTCCTGCCTGCTTCCCCCTCACTTACCTTGCTACCAGATCTATCTGCCTCTCTCTTCATCCTGAAAGTCTCCTGCCCCTAAGTGCTTGCTTGTCTTTCTTCTCTGCCTGGACCCTCTTCTCTAAATACATCTCGCTGACTTCTCTCCTTTTCCTTTAAGTGCCTGCTCTAAGTTACCTTACCTGTGATCATTTTATATCAGCCATCCTTCTGAATCTTCCTCAACTTTCTTATACTTTGTAAAACACTTTGCATTTTTTATACTTACCAGTTTTAGGGTTTCTTTTGTTCCCTTCTCCCAATTCAATATAAACATTAGAAAGATAGGGCTTTCTCCTTCTTTTCCTTCTTCTTTTTCTCCTTTTCCTTTTCCTTCTTCATTTTCCTAGAAGCAATTTTCCCAGTCCCAAGAAAAGAAAATTTTACCTACTTTGTAATCAGTAAAAATTTTGTGTGAATTTATGTAATTTTTCCACATTGTTGATATGTCCTGAAATACCTACATTCAATTTTCATTCCTTCTACTTTCCTATAGAAACCCAGTACGAATACCATTTATTCCATTAAGTCCTTTTTAATTCCCTTGGTTCTAATTAAATTTCTCTCTGAAAGGTTTCCTGGTATTTTAAGTTCCAACATTGGGATCTTTGACATTGTATCATGCTTTCAAGTTATAAGTACATAACTGTCTCTGCTAGTGGAAGGTAAACTACTTTTAGTTATGATTGCATTAAGAGAGGCAGTCTGCCACTAGCCCTGAGGGTCCCCTCTGTAGGTTTGCCAGATAAAATAAAAAATGCCTGGTTAAATTTAAATTTCAGGTAAATAACAAATACAATATTTGGAACACACTGATACTAAAATATTTATGCTGTTGAAATTCAATGTAAATTCTAGGTTATCTCTGGGTTTTATTTCTAACCTTGCTTAAAGCATAAAGTTAAACAATTTTTTTTTTCCAGAGACAAATATAGGCAAATCCTCACAATCGGTAGTCATCCATTTTAATTTCCTTCTAACATCTCATGCTGTGTCTCCTACAATCGTTTATTTAGGCAAACTGGCAAAAGTCTGGCTGCTGTTTATTCATTTAGGATTTATCACAAACCTACCCCACACCTTCTCCTTTCTCTAGCACACATTCCCATTAAATAAACTTATATATTTATTCTTGTTAAGATCAATTAGAGAATATGGCAATGACCTTTTATGGTGTATCTGTGGCATAAATTACTCATATTTTAAAAATAGCTTATTTTGGAGAAATTTTAGATTTATAGAAAGTTATAAATATAATTCATGGCATTCACATATACAAGTGACCAATTTCTCCTAATATTATCATCTTCTATTACTACAATGCATTTGTCAAAACTGAGAAATTAACATTGATACAATTACTGAAGGCAAACTTCCAGATTTCCCCAGTTTTCCCACTAATGTCTATTTTTGTGGCAGGACCTCACATGACATTCTGTTATTACATTTCCTTGGATTCCTCTGGTCTGTGACAGTTTCTTAGTCTTGTTTTTGATGACCTTCAAGTTCTGAAAGGTACTAATCGGGAGTCTGTAGACTGTGTCTCAATTTGTTTTTGGTTTTATTTTGGGGGGGGAGGAAATTGATAATTATAGTTATGATGGTAATACTGGAGATATGGTATTTAAAAGAAAATCACAAAGGTAAAGTACATTTTTCACTACACTTTATCAGAGTACACATAATGTCCATATGACTTATGACCTAATTAAACTTTACCACATGATTAAAGTAGTATTTGCTAGTTTTCTCCATTGTAAACCTGTAATATTCCTTTCCATACAACTTACTCACTTTTATCACATGAGCTATTTATGAGCTAGTTTATGAGCTATATTTTGTTATATATACTAGTTATATACATATTTGTTATATATACTAGTTTATGAGCTATATTTTGATTATATGTTTGGGTATACTAAATTTTCAAATTGTATATATTGATGGTCATATATCTATTCTCCTAGAGAGTACTTAGCTCAAAAATTCCTCAGAATAAAGAAACAAGACTAGCATTGACATCAATTAGATTTTTGAAATATGTAGGTTTTAAAAAAAAAATTCAGAGTACAAATGCAGATGTTTTATTTAACTCTTTTTTTTTTTGCTTTGTTTTAAGGATGATTGCAGAGAGATCAAAACGAAGGTATTTTCAAGCTGTCTATATATGATAATATAATGTTACTAGATTGAAAGGTTTAAATGATAATTTAGAACTAATAAATTGAATATAACAAGAATTAATGTTAATTTTATTACTTAATTTGTATCAACTAAAGGTGTAATTCATATACAGCCATAGGATCCAACCTATGGGTAACCGTTTTAGTTTGGGTTTCCTAAAAACACACTCTGAGCAAAAGACTCCCACGTAAAAGATTTGATTAGAAGTGTTCCAAGAAAAACTTAAGGGAGAGAGGAAATGGGAGTGGAAAAGGGAGGAAACCAACAAAGTTTATCAAGAAAAAGTGCCACAGAGGGTCATCTAGCAGAGTCCTGCTCACTAGCATTGCGGAGCAGGGTCTGCGGGGAGCACGAGGAAGCTGGAGAAGTTGTACTCCTCCTGCTGTCAGTCACTGCAAAGAGGGGTCCCTGCAGACAATGTAAAATACCTCAGCAACCCTGTCCTTTCCATGCACAAAGGCAAAGTGGCTCCAGAATTAGAGAGCTGAACGGCAGCAAAGATCAACGGGAGCCTGAGGTCAAAGGTGGCATAGGCAGGGCAACGGCATCTGAAGGAAGAGGGCAGGGCACTGACAACGTCCCTGGGTAACAAAGCCCTTTGCACTGCTCATTGGAAGCGCTGGTGCTGAGAACAGCATTGTTGTGCCATAATGGTTGTACCACAACCATTGTTGTGTCTGTGTTCAGCTGAGATAGAGTTTCATAATCTGAAATGAAGGTGAACCCGGAGTAACCTAATTTTTTTTTTTTTTTTTTGGTGACGGATATAGAAGGTGTTTTGTCATAAATTCTAACATAAAAGGGGGAAAGCAGGTATTTTCTACTTTTTCTTTTAAGCATTCGTATTTAGTGAAGTTCCAGATATAGAAATCCTAATGGAGTCATGGTATCTTTTCCAGGTGTGTGTCAACCAAAAACAAAAAGCTAGTATCCTATTCAATTGGATTATTTTAGGGTACAGTTTTATTTATTTCCGTGTAATTACAAAAATAAAGTTGAGATGGGGTGTATTGTGCTTTACAGTTTGACATTAAGGTAGTTAGGCTGCCTGTTAGTAAAAGTAGGAGGTGAAAATATCAGAGAGAACAGCAAAAAATAATAATTTACCACTAAGGAGTTTGGTTTTCAATGATCCCCCCCCCTTTTTTTTTTAAGATTTTGTTTATTTATTTGACAGAGAGAGAGAGATCACAAGTAGGCAGAGAGGCAGGCAGAGAGAGGGGGAAGCAGGCTCCCCGCTGAGCAGAGAGCCCGATGTGGGGCTTGATCCCAGGACCCTGAGATCATGACCTGAGCTGAAGGCAGAGGCTTAACCCACTGAGCCACCCAGGCGCCCCCAGTGTCTCCCCATTCTTAATGTATAAAATCATTATCTCAAAAAAATCTACCCACACTCATATGCCCATCCTCTAAATAAACAAAATGAACGAACACATAAATAAATACTCCAACTCAGAGAGAATTCTTTAACAACAGCAAAAACATGTTGCAAATGGACTTTTACTGTCCATATAGCATCTGTTTCAGAATCAAGGCTTTTATTTGCAGAGATGGAATTTTGTGTTAATTTAACACCTTTCACCACTATGTTATCCATGATAGTCATCTGATAAATGGTTGTTCAATGAAAAGCTTATCATTTTACTGCAAAATAGTATTCGTTACCAGTTTATACCTATCAGAGCGGGTAAATCCCAACGACTCAAAATACCAGATGCCGGCGAGGATATGGAGCAACAGGAGCTCTCTCTCATGGCTGGTGGGAACGAAAATGGTGTCTGCACTTTGGGAGGCAGTTCGGCCATTTCTTACAGAACTCAGCATCCTCTCCCTATGCCGTCCAGCAATCACACTCCTTGGTACCCAAATGAGTTGAAAATTTATGTCTCCACAAAAAATGGCATATATATTATATACATCAGCTTTATTCTTAGAAAACAAAAGTAGAAGTCACCAAGATGTGCTTCCACGGGTGAGCAGATGAGCTGTGGTCTCCCCACACAATGAAAACTTCTTCAGCACTAAAAAGAAATGAGCTATCAAGCCATGACAAGGCACGGAAGAACCTTAAATGCGTATCACTGAATGAAAGAAGCCAGTCTGCAAAGGCTGCTCACTCTATGTTTCCAACTACACGATATTCTGAAAAAGGTTAAAAAATGGAAATAATAAAAGTCACTGATTCCCAGGGGTTAGACAGTGAGAGGAAGAATGGGAGGGCACAGAGGATTCTTTGGGCAGTGAAACGACATTTGGAATACTGTGACAGTGGATTCCTATCACTATACATTTGTTAAAATGTAACATTTGTTAGAACACATAAAACGCACACCAGCAAGTGTGAACCCTTACGTAAACTAAGACTTTTAGGTAATAATGATGTGTCACTGTGGGTTCATCAACTGTAATAAATGTGCCGTTGTGCTGGGAGATGCTGTATAGTTGGGGAGGCTGTGTAGGCTTGAGGTCAGGGGGCATTTGGACAATCCCTGACATCAGTTAAATTTGGTTATAAACAGTAACTACTCTGAAAAAAATAACATCTACAAAAAGTAGCAATGGTTAACTCTCCTGAAAATCTATTTATCACAGGAGATATAAGCACACTCTAACTTCCTAAATCTATTTTTAAAGGGCTTAACATTTTTTATTGTTGAGTAAATGCTTGCATGAACAATTTCATGCACATAGCACATTAAATGTTCAAAAGACTTACATGAAAGACTTTTCTGCTTCTTGATCCTGTACAATTGTGAATTATTTTAGAGAAATACTCATAGTTTTTATCTTCTGATTCTTGGCATTGTTAGGATCCTTACTACACACGCTCCTTACTATTGTTTTGAATGAATGAAGGCAAAAGATTTGGATATGTCAATGGAGCTATATTTTACCATTCCTTTAAAATGCCCATGTCATATTATTTCATTTTGATGATGGAAAGAAGAAAGTAGATGGGCTGAATGAGCCAGCACTTCTGACCTTGTTATCAGTCCTTTCATTTGGGTTAAAAAGCCATTGTCATTGTGTCTGTGTGTGCATGTGTGTTTTAATATAAATTATAACTGGTCTCAAGTAAAGAGCATTTTGACTGAGAGGGAAGAAGGATGACATGGGGACTTGGCAGTTTGTAAGGAGAATAGCAGGTCTGGGCTCGGTGAGGCTCAGTGGACAAGCTGAGGGGATCAAGGAGGTGATATTTCGGTGAGAGATTCAGAAGAAGGAAGTTGCAAAGGACTATGAGATTATAGAGAAAAGTAACAGAGCACACTGTCCACTTCATAATTTTGAGAGAGAGAGAACAGAAAAGTATGACAGTCAATAAAATATTTGCAAGCTTTCTTATAGATCACAGTGATTTATTAATTTTTAAAACTGATTTCATTTTAGTTTCTTGGTTATCCTTCTCCATAAATTATGCATCTTGCCCATATGACTCTACCCTCTCCTAGGAAGACATGCGATCTCTTGATTTTAAGTGCTCGTCCCAGGACCAGTGCACAGGACCCATGTTCAATCAGTCTATGCGTATAGCTGGCGTTTGATTGCTGGGCTATTATCTGGCTTTTCAGTGTTTTGGAAATCACCATAAATCTTGATTTTGCCAGGAAACACTTGGCTTCCTACTTTTGTTTATATCTATTGCACGTACAATTTGATTTTAGACAACACAACATAACACACCAATTAAGGCAACCACTAAGCAAGGTGATTGAACAAATATCTCTCACGCAGATATGGGTCAAACCAACACAGATAAATAGGGCATATTGCCTCATTACATCCAAGGAGAGTTGAACAACAAAAATCAACGACGAAAGGCATTTAGTTGTATGTCAGACAAAATAAAAAATAAAGGTCAGAAAGCTGCAAACTTTAAATTTGACTCCAACTTTAACTTTATAATTCTTTCTTAGAGTAGATTGACTTCCTCTACAGGTGTTCACTGTTGGAGGAATCCATTGTGGCCGGAGGTCTGAGGTCACGTCAGGATAACAAGCCCTTTAACTGGAACAAGAGTAGGTCTGGTCTGCGGCTGTGACTCTCAGAAGTTCACCGCATGGATTCCGAGTGTTCACAGCCCACGAGATTTCAGGAAGGAAGCATTTATGCTGCTGCGGTGGCCCCCTTTTGGGTTATTCAGAATCACATCTCTCTCTCTCTCTCTCTCTTTGTCCTTTTTCTCTCTTTCTTTTTTGTTAGTTTTAAATGGATGAAAAATCCCCTGAGGGGTTTCATGATGATACTTTAAATCGATTACATAATATTATATAAGAAAGAGGTAGAGGATAGATAGAGATAGATTATTCTCTATCTTAATTTTATGACCTACCACATAGGGCCTTATAATCCCTGTTTCCTTCAGAGCATCTTTTCTAGCCCTGTATTCAGAAGCATTATATTAGTTTGACTACTGCATAATGATAACAATCTTGAGAGCAACATTGAAGTCATTTGAGATTCTAAACATTATGCAATCCAGACAGGAGAAGGGTTCTAAATTCTCATCATCTGGAGACACAGATGTTTGACTTCTTTGTTTGCTTTTTTGTGCACTTCAAGTGTGAGACGCTTAATCTTATTGACTAGATATTTTTTTGAACAGTTTCAATTCAACACCACTAAGAACTGTTTGCAAAATTGGTCTGGTTGAAACACTTAAACAAACTGATGACTACAAATGCTGCTGAATAAAATTACTCCAGGTGGTATAAGCCATTTGTTAGTAGTTTATGCTTAATAGTTTTATTACTTATCTAAATTATACAGAAGTATGCAATTAAGTCTTTTGTGGTGGTTGGTGTTTGCTGTTATTATTATTGTTACTCTGTTTTCTATTATTAACAGCCACCCATTTTATTGAAAATGCTCCTGCCACAAGAGACTTAAATTTTCTTTGTGGGGATATTGAGTTTAATTAACAATATCGACTATAGAAGAAATGTGGGATTTAGAGTCACTTACACCTGTGCTCAAACACCACCCCTACCAGTCTCTGCTTCTACCATCAGGGGCAAGTTATTAAAAATCTATGAGCAGGGCACCTGGGTGGCTCAGTGGGTTAAGCCGCTGCCTTTGGCTCAGGTCATGATCTCGGGTCCCGGGATCGAGTCCCGCATCGGGCTCTCTGCTCAGCAGGGAGCCTGCTTCCTCCTCTCTCTCTCTCTGCCTGCCTCTCTACCTACTTGTGATCTCTCTCTGTCAAATAAATAAATAAAATCTTAAAAAAAAAATCTATGAGCATCAGTTTTCTTGTTGGTAAAACCAGTTTATAAGAAACACCTTGCTGGGATGTTATGGAGGCCAAATGATTCTCTGGGAGGTTTTAGGACAAGGAAGATCACACTCACACCTGTGATTTAGGAAGGTCTCTTTGGCAGTATGGAGAGACCTGCTTACAGGAACTGTATGAGAATTTCTAAGTGTCTGAAATAAGGCAACATTTGTGGTTTATAGTAGGATTGTCAGAGATCAAATATCCGAGGCGGTATAAATGGGGGTAGTTGTTAGCCTTGGGTGGAAAACAGGTGGGATCCAGATATAAGTATACTTTCCAGGTGTCCCAGACAACTTCTGGGCCTGGCAAAATTTTTGAACCAGGAACCCATAGGTAGGGTAAACAGATGGAGGCTGGATGAGACGGACTCCAGTTAATCACCTGGTCAGCTTTCAAGAAACATGAAAGCCCTAGCCTCCCCCACAAACAGTAAGCCACAGTCTGTACTGTGGAGTGTGGCTGTAGTATTATTTAAGAGCTCCCTAACAGATTCTAAAGAGCAGCCACACTGAGAACCGCTGAGAAAGATGGGTCTCCAGGGCCAACCCAAAGAGGCTTAGGTGCACGGGTTGGTGGAGATGCCATTTACTGCGAAAGAGAACATAGGAGAATGCATAGGTTTGGCGTGAAGAACAGAGAGTGGTTTGTTGGGTTGTGAACATGTTCAGTTTAAGATACTTAAGGGACCACCTAGTAATGATGCCCAAAAGGAAGTCAGGTCTACTACCCTGAATCTCAGAAAGAAGGTGTTGTTTAAGAACATATGTTAAAATGTAAGTGACTGTTGAAGCCATGGACAAAGATGGAGTCTTTCAAGAAGAATGTGTAGAGTGATAAGAGAAAAATAAGGCATAAGTCTGGGTAACACCAAAACAGGAGAGCAGAGGGAGAAATTACTCCATCTCTCACACACATGGAAAAAGACCATGAAACACACTGCTGTATGCTCAGGAAGGAGTCTCTGTCAGTATTCAGTATCTGATCCAGCCATTTGGATGCAGAACTACATACAAAGGCAAATTAGAAATGCAAAGAGTAAAGTGGCCCCAAACTAAAAGCAGATGAACTTATTTGAACAGTCCTGCAAATACTTCCCTTTCCCCTAATTGAGGATCACTTCATCATAAAACAGGAAATTAAACTTAGGAGAAACCCCATCATTGTTCTTAGCTCAACCAAATCTATAGACCTTTGTATTGTTCCAGAATTTATAAGATTTTAAATTCCACAAATTAATTAACTTGCTTTGAATAGTTGAAGAACAATAATTAAAACCTAATGTCTTTTCTATTGGGAAGCATATAATCATAGAGTAAAGAGGATTGCTTTTGTGTTTTCCTTACCTGCATCTAGGGAAATAAAACAAAACTGCATTTCACAGCCAAAATGCATTTTGGCAGAGCCTTTCAGAATTGCAAAGTACGGAAGTTATTCCAGTCACTGGAATTTAAATATGGAGTTTCACTAATTAGGAAACGATGTCCGAGGTCATACAAAAATTCTCAGTATTTTAAGATTAAATCTCTCGGAGTGGCAATAATTGACCTTTGTCAATTAACCATGCTTACAGAAAACTTGGGTATTAAGAAATTTATAATTAGTATATTTTATATATGTTTTACTCTTTTCAAAAAACAACTCAGTATTAATTGCATTGTATTCTTGAATCAAAGCTGGCAGAATCAACACTTTCACCCTCACCACATTTCTGAGACAATCCCTATAGCAAATGGAAGGAGCTGCGAGGAAAAGAACTGGCTTCTGTAGAAATGGAGTCTGAATCCCAACCCTGACTTTGAACATAAGTATAAGCTTGGATCAGATGTGTTACTCATCACCTGGCCGGTGGAGATGATAATAATGATACTGTCGAGAGAACTGAACAAAAGAATTATGAAAAACACTCCCCACAGAGCTTCTCATAGAGAAAGGAACAAGAAATGTCAGCTTTCATTGTTATTATCATCATGAGTATTGTTTGTTCCCTTAAAACCTTAAGTCCTTCATTTTTAATAATAATATATGTTAAGAGGGATATATGGGACATAACTTAGCCATTGCCCACATTTTCCAAAAAGATAATTCTTTTGTTGTTGAATTTAAAGAAAGCATTCATTCACCTTTCATGAACTTCTAAATGAATTTCAACACCATGCACAAAGTCAACCCCAACCTCTTGTTCTAATCTCCTGTTCTACCCTTCTAGGGCATGTTAAATTCTAGCTGAATTCAATGCATCCAAAAAAAGTCTGCTCCACTCATCTCTGTTTTTTGATTAGCCACAGAGGTAGGCTGAATAACCATCCCCTAATGTGTCACCATCTGTTTCTCTAGAAACTCTGAATTTGATAGGTCACATGGTAAAAAGGACCTTGCAGTTATGTCAATGATTTTAAAGTAGCAAGATCATCCTGGATCACCCATGTGGTCCTAGTGTAATCAAGGCAATCACAGGGTCCTTTTAAGTGAACAGTTTAGAGCAACTGACACAGAAGAGAAGGCCATGGGCCTATGGAAGCAGGGTTGGTGTGATGTGGCCACAAGCCAGAGAATGCTGGCAGCCACCAGAAACTTCACTAGACAAGGAATGTATTGTCACCTGGAGCCTCTAGATGGAACCAACCCTGTTAACACCTTGATTTTAGCCCTTTAAGATTCATTTCAGACTTTTCTTTTCCTGCTATGTAAGACAATAAAGTTCTATTGTTTTTAGGTTATCAAGTTTAAGGTAATGCATTACAGCAGCCTTAGGGAATTAATACAGTTCCTCTCACATCCTCTCCAGAATTAGCTCATCCTTTCATATTATCCAGGTCCCTGCTCCAATGGGATTTCCACAAAATTTCCACAGAAAAGAAGACAATTTATATAAAAGACTCGGGTATCAAAGTGGCTTTGGATTTTCAATAGTATCTCTGTAAGATAAAAGATAAGGAAGCCAAGTATACAAATTCTGAAGAAAAATAACTCCCAGCCAAAAAATTACAGATCCAGCCAAATAATCAATCAAATATGTTGGTAGAATAAAGGTATGTCTGGACCTACAAAAATTTAAAATATTTACCTCATACTCTCTCTTTCTCATAAATCTACTAAATAATGTGCTTCATTCCAATAAGGGAGCATTTCAAAAAAGACAGCAAAATCAGGGCCATTTGGCATAATCCCAAGAATGGGAGAAATGGGGAGGCAGAATGGGATCTGTGTATCAGGTGAGGAGGACAGTCTCTTCAGATCAGAGCCTGTCACACCACCACTTGAGATATTCCTTTCAGTAGATAAAGAGATCTCTTACTTAATGTGAATGATTGCCATGAAAGGAGAACTGGGCTGAATTACTAACAAACGCAAAGAAAACCATCAAAGAACAAAAAGGTCCTCCATTGAAAACAGACAAAAAAATAGCAGAAGGGATAAATAACCAGGATACACTCTAGATTAACTCTGAATAGCAGAAACAATACTGTGACTAATGATCAAGTAATTAGTAGTTTCATAGTTAGGGTGCTGTGGGACTGGAAGAAAGAAAGCTGAGTCATCATCTTAGGAAACAATTGAACCCGAACTTGAGGAATGATAAAGAGGACTATTAAATGTGTTATATAGAAATTTGGAAGTGAAGACCAAAGACTTGACCAAAGTCATTGAAAGTGACCTGAGAAGGGAAGCAATTTATTGTCTATTAAGATACTTTGTAAACAAGTTAAAAATTTAAACTCCTATGTTTATGTAATTTTGATAGAAATAAAATCAAAAAGAAGGTGAAATAATTCTGGCCTTCAAGGCCTATTACAAAACTATAATCAAGACAGTATGGTAATGACACAAAAACAGACACATGGATCAATGAAACAGAATAGAGAGGCCAGAAATGGACCCTCAATTCTATGGTCAACTAATGTTTGACAAAGCAGGAAAGAATGTCCAATGGAAAAAAGACAGTCTCTTCAACAAATGGTGTTGGGAAAAATGGATAGCCACATGCACAAAAATGAAACTGGACCATTTCCTTACACCACACACAAAAATAGACTCAAAATGGATGAAAGACCTCAATGTAATACCAGAATCCATCAAAATCCTTGAGGAGAACATAGGCAGCAACGTCTTAGACATCAGCCACAACAACTTCTTTTTAGAAACACTGCCAAAGGCAAGGGAAGCAAGGGCAAAAATGAACTATTGAGACTTCATCAAGATAAAAAGCTTTTGTACAACAAAGGAAACAGTCAACAAAACCAAAAGACAACCTACAGAATGGGAGAAGATATTTGGAAAAGACAAATCAGATAAAGGGCTAGTATCTAAAATCTATAAAGAACTTACCAAACGCAATACCCAAAGAACAAATAATCCAATTAAGAAATGGGCGGAAGATATGAACAGGTATTTCTGCAAAGAAGACATCCAAAAAGACAATAGACCCATGAAGAAGTGCTCAACATCACTCAGCCTCAGGGAAATACAAATCAAAACCATGGTGAGGGGCACCTGGGTGGCTCAGTGGGTTAAGCCTCTGCCTTCAGCTCAGGTCATGATCCCAAGGTCCTGGGATCGAGCCCCGCATCAGGCTCTCTGCTCAGCAGGGAGCTTGCTTCCTCCTCTTTCTCTACCTGCTTCTCTGCCTACTTGTGATCTCTGTCTGTCAAATAAGTAAATAAAATCTTAAAAAAAAAAATGGTGAAATACCACGTGACACCAATCAGAATGGCTAAAACTAACAAGTCAAGAAATGACAGGTGTTGGCAAGGATGTGGAGAGAGGGAAACCTGCCGACACTGTTGGTGGGAATGCAAGCTGGTGCAGCCACTCTAGAAAACAGTATGGAAGTTTCTCAAAAAGTTGAGAATAGAGCCACCCTATGACCCCACAATTGTACTACTGGGTATTTATCCCAAAGATACAAATGTAGTGGTCCAAAGGGGCACATGCTCCCCAAGGTTTATAGCACCAATGTCCACAGTAGCTGAACTCCAGAAAAAGCCTAGGTGTCCATCAACAGATGAATGGATAAAGAAGATGCATGTATATATGTATGTATATGTGCATACATATATGTATGTATATGTATACATATATGTATGTATATGTATATATACATATATATAAAATATTATGCAGCTATCAAAAAACTGAAATCTTGGGGTGACTGGGTGGCTCAGTGGGTTAAGTCTCTGCCTTCAGCTCAGGTCATGATCCCAGAGTCCTGGGATCGAGCCCCACATCGGGCTCTCTGCTCAGCAGGGAGCCTGCTTCCCTTTCTCTCTCTGCCTGCCTCTCTGCCTACTTGTGATCTCTGTCTATCGAATAAATAAATAAATAATCTTAAAAAAAAAAAACCTGAAATCTTGCTATTTGCAATGATGTGGATAGAACTAGAGGGTATTATGCTAACTGAAATAAGTCAATCAAAGACAATTATCATATGATCTCACTGATATGAGGAATTTGAGAAGTAAGACAGAGGATCATAGGGAAGGGGAGGAAAAAGTGAAACAAGATGAAACCAGAGAGGGAGACAAACCATAAGAGACTCTTGATCTCAGGAAACAAACTGAGGATTTTTAGAGTGGAGGAGGGTGGAAGGGATGGGGTGGCTAAGTGATGGACATTGGGGAGGGTATGTGCTATGGTGAGTGCTGTGAATTGTGTAAGACTGGTAAAACACAGACCTGTACCCCTGAAACAAATAATACAGTATATGTTAATAAGTAAAAATATATTTATATATAAAATATAATTTCTAATATGAAAACAAGAAACAAATGATATAGGACTAAATCTAACAACAGATAAATAGAAAATTTATGGAGAAAAGCAATGAAATCAATTGTAAGAAAAAAATAAATGATAATTAAGAAAAACTATTTTTATGCATAAAACAAGTCATTATCATAAAAATGTCAAATTTCCCCAAGTTTATCTGGTATTGTTGCAATCCTAATCAATTCAACTAGAAGAAGATTATAACAAAGAAACTCTAAATTTACTGTAAAAGTATAAATATGCATGAACAGACAAAGTAATTTTGAAATAGAATGCAAATCATTAAAAAATAAGACATATAGAGGTGCCTAAATGGCTCAGTTGGTTAAGTGACTAACTCTTGATTTCAGCTCAGGTCATGATCTCAGGATGGTGGGATGGAGCCCAGCAATGGGCTATGCACTCAGCCATGAGTATGCTGGAGATTTCTGTCTCTCCCTCTCCCTCTGCTCCTTCTCTTTCCCCCTGCTCTCTCCCTCATTCTCTCTTTCTTTCAAATAAATAAATCCTTAAAAAAAAAAATAGCCCATTGGAAGGAAAGTAGGACAATCTTGAGTGGGGTTCGTAGTCCGGGTAGTTCTATTGCTCCAGGATCAATCTCCTGTTCTTGATAATTGTGCTATGTTTCTGTGAGATGTTCACTTGACGAGAAGTCAAGAGATACAGATCAGCAAGCAGCTTTTTACCATTTTTTCAACTCCTCTCTAATTCTAAAGTTAGCTCAAAATGAAGCATTTAAAAAAGACAAGTAGTTAAGATTTTGAAGGATTGGTAAAAGTGCAGAGATGAACCCAAAAGAATGGAAAGTCCTGAAACTCTTATGGGCATGTTATGATACAGTATATGAGACAAGTGGTTTCAGAACCCAGTGGGTGCATGGAGAGCTTATTGAGAAACTGATGTGGGAAAATTGGCTCACCTGTTTGTGAAAAAAATGTGGATCCCACCTCAACACCATCCAAAAACAATTTCAAAAGAATTAATGTCTAAACTAAAGGAAATATCGATCATTTTGGGAACTATGTTTGAACAAATATTTCCTAGGTTTTAAAATACAAACTATGAGGAGTATAGAGGAATATATCAAACTAAAGATACCGTGTAGAAGAAGTAGCTGCTAAGGATATGTAAAGAGTTAACTGCACGAAAAATACGGAAAATGCAATTAAGATCATGACAGACCAGGTTAAGCATATCATGTTGACAGAAGTTAGAAAGAGGGAAAATAACAAGTACTATCAAAATATGAAGCCGTGACAACCTTTTGTACTACTGCTGGGAACACACAGGGCACGATTCTGAGAGCACATTTGCAGTATTCCCTGAGTCATGCAGGTGCCCCCCCAGCAGTGCTCCTACTCAGTAAATACAACTTTTCCCCACTCTCTGAAAATTCTTTTTATCCCTTAATTTTTACAAAAGATCTACACTAGTACCTATTTTCAATAACTGAAAGAAATCCAAAGAGTACTTTCACTTTTACAAAATTACAATGGCTTCTTCACCTTAGGCCCTGGGCGTGGGGAAAGGTTTCATAGGATCCCTCTACTTTTGGATCCTGGGGGAAATCTATACCTGGGGAAGTATCTTCCAGAGGTCTACGGGACTTATAAAGGAAAGTATTGATTGCCATATTTTGCTGGCAAAGAAGAACATGACAGTCTAGCTGGCATGAGAGAGAGATTCATTAATAAAAAGCAGTATAAGCACAAAATGGAATACTATGCAGTAAAAAATGTAATAAAGTTGTATTGACATAAACCCAAATAGATTTCAAACATATAAAGCTGACACAAGAGATATAGCAAAATATTTTAAGTATATTTAAAACATGAATATACAGAATATAAACCTATTAACAAGTCTGTGACTTAAATATGACTTCACTATCTATATTTATATGTAAATGTTGTGTTAGAGGAAAATTTATTAAATACACCAAAATATATGCCACAGAGAGGCTAAGAATATGATGGAGGATGACAGTGAAAAATAATCAGTAAAATATCACCTAGAGCTGATAAAAGCACGTCATAAATTGAAAATGTTAATTTCTTATGCTCATAGCTAAAAGTATAATAATAAAGTAGTAATAAAAATCTCAACATTATTATGGAGTAGCTAAAAGAATACAGTACTCTACTATTTTTGGATATGAATTAAGTATAAAAATAGTGATTTCCATAAAATTATCGACTAAGCAGGTAGACTTTCTTAGGCAAATACAAAAGATAGAAGTATATAAAACTTAAATCACTAAATATGCTATTGCTTACATACATGACTACAATATAGATATGCCTCTATTAACAACAGTGGCTTGACATGCATATGGAATATAGCAAAGTAAGTTTCTAGAAGACTGCAAGTAATTGCCTTTTAGTATGTTCTGACAGAATTTTAAAAGGCACTTCAGAGACCGGAGATCTAGATATCATGAAGTACCATCAAGGAGAACAACTGAAGATAAAACCAAAAAGTTAAGAAAAGAAAGAAAGAAAGTATGGGAAGGGTTGTGTACTTGCCTGGAAAGAACCCACAGATTTATGTGAGCTGAACTGTGGAGTTCTGAGGGTTATGGAATGTGTAAGGAAAGAGAGAAATGCATAAGGAGTGCATAAGGTAGCCTTATAGATGGTGAAAATGGAAAACTAACTCTAGGTCATACTTGATGAATCTGTCTAGGATTGTTTTACTACCAGCTGAGAGAGAATTGATCAGTGACTCCTCAAAACTCTATACCCATGTGGTGCCTGGGTGGTTCAGCCAGTTAAGCCACTGGCTTGATTTTAGCTCAGGTCATGATCTCAGGATTGTGAGACTGAGTCTTTTCTCTGACTCCATGATCAGTGGGCATCCTACTTAGGATTCTCTCCCTTCCTCTCCTTCTGCCCCTCCCTACCACTCCTGTTCCCTCCCTTGCTCTCTCAAATAACTAAATATTAAAAAAACAAAACAACAAAACCACAAAACAAAACAAAACTGTGATCTCCTATAGTTACCTAGAGATTTTTTTCACAAATCTCATCAAAGGCGTAGAAATGTTACACAAAATCTCCTCTAAGTACTCCTTCACACAATCTCTTGAAAGAGACAAGATGGTCTTTCCAAATATAAAGACCAACTGTCTTTCACTCTAGAGGTTTTTTGTTCCAGATAATATATTTTTTAAGATTTTATTTATTTCTTTGCCAGAGAGAGAGAAAGCATAAGCAGGAGGAGCAACAGGCAGAGGAAGAAACTCGTTCCCTGCTGAGCAAGGAGCCCAATGTGGGACTCTGGGATCATGACCTGAGCCAAAGGCAGATGCTTAACAGACTGAGCCACCCAGATGTCCCTGTTCTGGATAATGTTATCTACATTTGTGATATTCCAAGGTTCCTTTTGACTGCATTCATGTGCTGTTTCCAAAGATCTCCATTATTTATGTTTCCTTTTATTCCAACTATAAAGCCAACAATTTTCATCATAAAACTTATTTCAGTATTTTTCTTATTTTTCCATAAGATTTAAATTTCACTCTGATTTGCCAATATCATCTACCAAGAAAATATCAATTGTTATAATTGAAGACATATGCTTTTTAAAATGGTTTTAATCTAATGGATATAGAGTTTGCTATATATTTAATCTAGAGAGTCAGTCCATTCCTGGATGTCTATAAAATATAAATGGATTTGGAGTGTTGACTCAAGGACTATTGTTTTTTCTTGGACAATAACTTACACGTTATTATACCTTGTATGTTAGCATAGCCAAATAGAGGTAATTAGGTATTAAAATGCGGCATTATATTGAAAGGGAAGTGTTAACAATTTCTCCTGATCCTGTAGTGGCTGAAATGGAACTAATTACTAGTGTTATTCCCTTTTCTTATAATTCTAAGTGTTTAATATATTTCCCTTGATCTGAATATAAATGCAAATATACTTTATCATCACATTGTTAAATGGCCTAAGTCTGTTGCTCAAATATCTATTTGGCATGTCAGTGAAGTTATTGCTATAAATTTATGCTATATTTATCTCATCTTGATTTTATGATCTTGCTTTTGAGCTCTATTGGCAGCATTTGGTGATTATTCTGCTTATTTTACTAGTTAAAATTTGGAAAAATGATTTTTATTCTGTTCCATGACTGTTAAAAGAAAAAAAAAACTGTCTTCCATGTCTTTACTGAGTCTATTAGTTCTCATGTTTTCCTTGATGTTAATTTAATTTGATTTGAATTTCAAAATATTCTTGTCTATTGTCTTATTTCATTTTCTTTTAAATGAAAGTGGATTTTTTCTAAGTAATGAAAAGGATAATTTGTTTAAAGATTTATTGTCATGTTATTAAGAAATAGAAGTGTTAGAAAACTGATTACCAAAAACAATTCTGTATCAAGATATATACAATTCATCTTAAGAATTATAGTGTTTAAGATAAATAAAATTTAATTGGAACATAATTGGTGAGAGCTCTGTCACTTCTGAAACCCAAATAATTCAATCTAACTGTAAATCTGAGGAGTTTCCAAAGTTGTATTTGATGAGATTGATACATATGTGTGTATACACTTATGTATGTATAAATACGTGTGTGTGTGTGTGTGTGTGTGTGTGTGTGGTTGGTGATCACTGTTAGAAGAGTTTGGGGAAGAAGGAAAGAATGAATAGCTTGTGGGTAAAAGGTGGTTACAAGAAATGGTGTCACCCATACGGGGGCTGACATGGTAAGTATGGATAATTTTGACATATGGTTCCTTGCAAGGAAATGGCAGTACTAATTACTTAAGCTTAATTCTTTATCAACAGTCTCTTTGAACCCTTTTAGAGATCCTCAGTGACCCCATGGCTAGAGTTCCTGACCCTCAGTATGAGAAACATTGAATGCAAACAAGCAAAAATGGCTCAGAGCTATGTTATTTCTGAACTACAAAATGGCTTACAAAGTTAAAAATAGAAATCTGAATACATGTGTCAGCACTTACAAGAATGAAAACACTGAGCCTCCTCTTCTAGAGCCAGCATCCCCTCTCAGAGTAGATAGAGTAATATAATCAGGGTAAGGTCAAGTAATTGTCAGTGGGGTCCTGGGCCATACATTTCTTCCTACAAGCTACTTTTATTTAAAAGAAAAAAGTACCTCTTACAAATGCCTTATAATGCCTATATAGAGAGAATTACATGAAACAAGAAGGTTCACAATTTTACTCAAATATATTGTTCCAATATATTGGAAGTATAAACTTCCAATTTTTAAAAACCTTTAATTTAATTTGAATTTAAATGTATATCTCAAGAGAACAAAAGGCCATTTTTTTTCTGCATATGCCCCCAAAAAGGAAAAAAGAAACAGAAATGAAAAAGAAGAAGACAAATGATAACAATGAAGTTTTATAGACAAGATACCGAGTTCTTCTGTTGAAATCGTTGACCAACAAAAAAATGATTTTCCTAGTCATCCCAAAGAATTACCCACCAAAAAAGTGGATTTCTACTAAAATTGTGGATTAAAAATCTAGGTGCCAAAATGGATTTGGGAGAGATGGAGATGATTTTAATTGGTAAATGAGTTCACACTAAGCAGATAATAATGCTGGACATTCTAAATATGTAGATATATTTCTGCAGATAAAATCTGAAACACAAAATGAGAATAGAAGATATATTGTGAATTTTTTCTGAGATAATTATTTTTTCATTAGGGATTACCTTTTCTTATTTTATATTTTACATGATTTATCTAATTATAATACAACCAAATTGCATCAAAGAGCCCTGCTGATTAAAATATGTCTGGAGAGCCCTCTTGTGTACTAGTTCATAAAATGAGCTGGAAAGCTTGGATTACTTTTTCAATAATTCATTTATTGATTCACTGAATAAGGATTTATTATATGCTTACATGAGTCCATGTAAGGTACCATCTAAAGAGGGTTATAATTTTAGTAAAGATAATTACACAGAGATGTTAAAATTAATACCTCCTATACCTACAATCTTCACCTTCCTGCCTGCTCATGAATCCATAATAAAAATAAATGAATTTTTTAAAAAAAGTAAAAAAAAAAAAAAAGATGGGGGGGCACCTTGGTGGTTCAGTCAGTTAAACGTCTGCTTTCTGCTCAGGTCATGATCTCAGGGTCCTGGGATCAAGCCCCACATGGGGCTCCCTGCTCAGTTGGGAGCCTGCTTCTCCTTTTCACCCTCCCCCTGGGCACTCCCTCTTTCTCTTTCAAATAAATAAAGAAAATCTTAAAAGAAAAAAAAGTTTACTCAGTCTTTTTTAAAAAACTACAGTGGTCACTTACAATACTAACAAACAATAGTAATTTATTAAACAATCATATTGAGACTTTAGCATAGAATAGATTTCCATTAAATGTTCATTAAAATAATTTTAAAAATTTCATTCATTTAAATAGCCATCCTAGAAGACTATATGTTTATTCTTTCATTGATCATATTTCTACAATATTAAGGAGTGGAATACAGAGGGCACCCCAAATATCCTAAATAAAGCTATTATCTAAAAGGATTAATCCAATCTTTAGATCATCTGGGTCATGAGTATTGTCTTTTCGTTTTGTTTAAAATAAGAAAATAATATCTCACCTCTATGTTACCTTCAAGTTTTTCCTTTTCAGGAAGACTTTCTTTCTTTCTTTTTTAGAGTCCAAAAATTGTTTCATCCAAATATTTTATATTAACATTCTAAATGAACTACACTTTTCTATCATTCATTTGTATGTTTGTACAAGTAATTAGTTCATTTATCATTTACTAAGTATTAAGAAAGAATCCATATTCTTAAGAAAATAAATAACTCGAGTAAGAAACTCTATCATTAGAACATATCATTATCATATGAGAAGATAAATAAGAGCTATAAATAGAGCTCCTTGGTATTGTGCTGGGAGAAATTATTAACCATGGATGTCTAGAGCATAGGGAAAGAGCTTACGGAGAAAATGAGGTTTCATCTGGGTGTTGACTAATAGGTTAACTTTATGTTGACTTCTCAATCTTAGGGAACTGACAAAATCAGACAAGTATCAGCTAGACGCTGAGCATGGAGATGTGAGTAAAGTTTTACCTTCTGTATTTTTGTATTCTCAGAGCCAGTGTGTTTCTTGAAATGAGGTGTAAGGAGTATGAAGTCCCAATGCAAAGTAAACTGCAATAGAACTGTACTATTTCAGTAGCATGACCATATGATTTGTTTTTCAACTCAGGAGACTTTTAAAAGAGAACAATGGAGCCATACCTATTTATGCTGGCAAACAGGCAGATACAAAACTCTCCATAAAACCACCATATACCTCTGCACTAGACGTACACTGGTGAGGAATAGGAGGATGCCTTTATGCAAAGCTTTAGGAAAGGTTATGCAGCAAAGTAGTCTTACTAATCCTATGTCACTCTACTCATTCAGTTATAGAGAAAATTCCAGTCAGTTCTAGTCCACCTAAAATAATATTTTGCTCTTTTGAACAGTCAACAACTTTAACCTAAATATCACAGATTAGATACTAGCAAACTAACCAACAAAAATGATATATGCACATCCAACTTCTGGGAACCAACTAAACATGCCAATTTGAATGGGCACTCAGGCATAGTGAATCGTATTCTAATCTATAGCATGAGGGTTTTTTCTGGCCTTTTTGTTTTCTTGACTCTGGCATAATGTGTCTAGAATAGAGAGAACAGGATTACAGCTGTTTTATTTCTAGGGATCCCCCCAAAATAGCTCTCTAACATCAGCCTTATGAACACGATACCCAGTATGTGGAGCCTTGGTACATGGGTTCCCTGTTCAATGCCCAACACTTCATTCTGGATGTGACAGAGTTGGGTCCTTTCCATTATCTTGCTCCACTCTTCCAGAGTAATTACTCACTTCCATTCTGAACTACCACTTATATATAGGGATGATTCTGAGCTTTATCATTAACCTATGTATCTCTTAGAAACACATGCCCTTTCTCAGTGACCATCATAACCTAGATACTGAATGGGAACTGATAATTATCCTCATGTCTCAAAATATATTTCCTCTCTTCTCTTTCTTATCTGGGTTATCACCATCAAAAATAAGTTTCAAGTGAACTTTAAGACTTCTAACACCAATTTTCAATTGCTTTACAATCTCTAGTTTTCTACCTTCTACTCATGTTTTAAATATTTCATTATTTTCATACAGATTTTAGAATTCTGTTAAAACTAATTAACATAGCATATGAAATCTTTCATAAGTGGAACTGTATTTATCTAATTTATTTTCTTCAGGTTCACCACAAACAAGTTTATAATAGTATCACATTGTCTATCTATTACACATTTATATGAGCCCAACTGAGTTAGAGTATCTTTTTATTTGTTTGGTGAAACATTTGAATTTTCTCTTCTATAAATTACCTTTTCCTTACCTCTTTCAACTTTATTATTGGGTGGCTTACTTTTTCCTTTTAAAACATCTGTTCATCATGAAATTTTGCTTCTGGCTGAATTCTATACTAAATTTATTTTCCAAATCTATTGGCTGTGTATTGATTTTGAGAGTGTTTTCTTATGCAAAGCTGTATTTTTATATAGGCTACCAGGCCATTCTTTTATAGCATCTTGATATAAACCTCGATTTAGGAAATTTCTCCTTATTAATTTCTCCATGATTACTTTACATGATAAATGTTGTTTTATTTTTTAGCCTTTAACTGTTTAATTTATTTGAATCACTCCCCTTTTTTGATAAGGTATGTCTCCAAATTTATTTTTTCTTTAAAAGCAATAACTAAGTTGTGCTTTCTCCATGCATTGAGCTATCCATTTTTTTTCCTTATTAAATTAAAACATCAGGGCACCTGGTGGCTCAGTCAATAAAATGAACCACTAAGGTCATGACCTCAGGGTCCCACAATGGGCTCTGCACTCAGAGGGGAGTCTACTTGAGATTCTCTCTCTCTCCCTCTGCCCGTTCCCCCACTCATGTGCACTTGCTCTCTCTCTCTCTCTCTCTCTCTCTCTCAAATAAATAAATAAATATTAAGTAAAAAAACCTAAAGCATCAAATTCATCATATGCTGAATTCTTCTATAAGCTGGATTCTACTTTCTGGATTTTCTGTTCTCTTCCATTGATATAGGTTTGATTTCCAATAGCTCTATAGTACCTATAAAACTTATAATTCTGGTTCCTGTCACCATTATTAATACAATTTTTTTTCCCTCATCCCTTATTTGGCAGGATTCTCTTCCCACTGTTGAATTAAGGCTCTGTGAAGATCTTTTCCTCTGGAGAGAAGTTCTCCATTATGGAGAAGGCTTTCAGCACATTTCACAAAAATTAATCCTTTCCTCCCCTTCTCAGAGCTGAGATGAGATATTTTTGGATTTTTCACCATGGGAACCTAGTAGAGTTCTGGAAGTTAAAGACCAAGAAAGTGTGCTCCTACCAAGACTTCTCACTCTCATGAAAAGTCCACATTCATTCTCTGGTAATTCTTCACAATGATCATTTAATGTTTGAGGGTGGGACTTCAGCAGCTTCTGCTTCAGGTGAGCCTATCTTAGCCATGTCTCTTCCGCTGTGTCATCTACCCAGATTTCAAGTGGGACTTTGTCCTGTGACTTAAGTTCTTTCCTGAGTCCAAGAAGCCACTGATTTCACATTTTCCAGCTTTTTTGTACAAAAGAAAAAATGACTTCTAATTCTTTTTCTCTCTGAATTAAAGCTGGAAATCTCATAATATTCTTGGACAAAATTTACCAAAAGTTGTTTTCAGTATATTTTTAGATTAATCAAAAAAATAAACTCTACATGTACACTAGAGTTGAACAATTAAATAAATGAATGGCAGATGGTCAGAGCCAGGTTTCTCGCTGTTGGAGTAGGTATTTACAGACAGGCAAGAGGAGGAGGCTATAAAGATCTGTGTGGTAATGGTAATGGATTAGAATTAGAATGATAAGCATGAACTGTTTAATGTAGATACAGATGATTATATACAGATACTGCAGATATTACATATGCATTACCTAATATGCAGTTAATATATACACATAGTGTTCCTGGTTCTGTGACTTGAGAGATCCAGAAGCAATCACATCTCCATAGTAATGAACTGTCTCATTCCAAAGTTTTTGGATTCTGATATCATTCTTCAATAACAGGACTCAGGATCCTTGGAGAAATAACTGATTCTAGAAAATACATGAGATGAGTCTGGAGCATCTTGTAGTACCAGAAAGTAGAGAAATACATACAACAAACAAGCAAAAGATCATACATATTGATGAAGTATATCAACACGACACAGGGGCCTAATCAAAGAACACCCTAAGGCCAAAGTTGTAACAATTTGAGCAACAAAATAAAGTAGCACTGGCTTTAACCCAAAATATAAATAAACATCTATGAGTACATGATCCTATGAATGAACGATTAGATAAATAAATCAATGGGGGAGAATAGGCAAGTCTCCTGTGCAGAAGAGCTCCACATATTTTATGTAGATGTTACATCCTCAAGGATGTGCAACATAATTCCACATTGTTTAAATTTTATTTTATTTTTAAAGTAATCTCTACACCCAAAGTGGGGCTCTCACTCATGACCCCAAGATCAAGTGTCACACACTTAAACAATCCCACATTGTTTAAAAGTGAACTGTATGAAGTGACTTCTTTCCAAAGAGTGAAGTATGGAAGGGAAGGGGGGAAGTAACTACAGTGGGAAGCCCTGATAAACACTACTTCAGCCAAATACATAATTTTAGCATCTTTGGTGTTAAGTCATTTGATAGTAAAAGTCACTGATAAGATGTGTAGGAAATTGAACATCAGCCCTTGGTCTCCAAAACCACGCAATCTCAATCCCACCATTAAAAAAAACATGAGATGCATCCCTATTGAGGTATATTCTACAAAATATATTTCAGTACTCCTGAAAATTCTCATGGTTATAAAAGGAAAAGAAAGGGGAAGAAAGGCTAAGAAACTAATGGCCCAGAAAACTACAGTTAAATATACTGTGGTATCCTGTATAAGCTCCTGGAACATAACAAAAAAAGGACATCAGGAAAAAACAAATCAAATCAATAAAGAATTGGTCTCTATTTTACTCAGTAATAACATACCTGTTTTAGATTTGTTAATTGCAACAAATAAGCCATATTAATATTTTATGTTCATAGAAGAATCAGAGTGTGGGGTATGTGGCGATTGTACTATCTTTACAATTTTTCTATGAATCTAATTTTTTTCTAAAATACTATTTTAGTTGTATATTTATGTATATGTGTATGTGTGTGTGTGTGTGTGTGTGTGTGTGTGTGTGCCAGCTTAAATATGTCTATAGTAAATGCTAAGCTTATAAATATGTAAGGGTACCTGTGTGGCATAGTCGATTAAGCAACTGACTCTTGGTTTGGGTTTAGGTCATGATCTCACATTCGTGAGATCCAGCCCCACATTCTGCTCCATGCTCAAGGTGAAGTCTGCTTAAGACTCTCTTTCCCTCTCCCTCTGCCCCTCCCAGACTCATGCACATGCTGTCTCTCTCCTTTCTCTCTAAAATAAACAAATCTTTAAAAAATACCTATTAACATGTAGATATTGATCAAAATAGATTTAGTTCACAGTCAACTACAGGGAAAGTAACATTTTATTCACAACAAATGTTTCAACAGAATTTTCAATTTTCCCAATAGAATGCCATTTCTTTCCCATGCTCAACTTTGACTTGAAGTATTACTTCCTGTACTAACATGATAATCCGTATAAGTGATGGTTTGAGAAACTTTTGGTGACTAACATTTTACTGCTACTCAACATCTATCAGAAACTTAGCCAAGTGAAACTGTATTTCCATAATATTACCCCAATGAAATGAAATCCATATATTCTAGAAAGTACTCTGAAATGTTGACTTTAATATGCTTTTTTCTTTATCATGATCTCTTGCTTAGTTTCTGGAAAACTGTTATCTAAAATATTCCATATCCCTTTCTTTCAGACCTTGCACTTTCTGGATCACAAACTTTTTTTTTTTTTTTTTCCCCCAACTAGATCACTAAGATGAAATCCAGGGACTCTATACTCAGCCATTGCTGGCTGTGGATCAATTATAACAGCTATCTGGTGCCTTGGTATTAGTTGTCTGCTGCTGAGTTATGTTGTTATGAATTTTCTTTTGGCTTGACTTATTTTTAAGGGTAATAGAAGAAACAGCAACCTTATGCTCATATCTGTCTCCACTCTAATGATGTTTCCTTGAGGATATTGTACATCATATTACAGTGTCCTCATCCTTAACACTCCTAGGGGAATAATCTCTGTATTCTTAATGTCAGGAAATGGAAGGGTGAGGAATGTGAATGCATGGTAAATTCCTTACCTTATTTTAGGGAGAGTCAGAAGGCATTATATATAACTTAAATTTGATTCTTTTTGGAAATGTATTTTAAGGTAACATTTTGAGAAATATAAGGACATTTTAAAAATATAATAAAATAGGATGGATTTCTTTCCACTCAAGAAAATAACAGTAAATATAATACATATGTCAGAGAAAAAAGATAAAATCAACAAAATTTAAAAATAAGGTAGCTGAGATAAACCATCTGTATCAATTTTGACAAATGGGTTGTTCTTCTTCATAAGAAGCAAGCGATTTGATATGGGGGCTGTGCTTCTTGTATGTTAGAAATATTCTAATGTTCTGACAGGTAGTTGCATAGGTCCAATTACTGGAACTGCAAGCTTACGCTTTTGGCTTTTTATCTACTATTACCTGTAGCTACTTTAATAAAACTTTTGTTTTTAAAATAAATGAATGCAACATATGGTATACACACTGAATACAAAAGGCATTTTTTTTTAAAATAAAGGCTTGGGCTATGCCAGACCAAAAAAAAAAAAAAAAAAAAAGGAGAAGGGGGGATAAGCTTCTTGCCTGCATTAATGTTAGTAAATAAGAATGCAAGAGAAAAAACATTAAATGAAATATAGAGGAATTCCTGTCTCAGAAATATAGAGGAAAATTTCATTAAGTATATAATGGACAAAGAATAAATATTAAATGCAAATATATTTAGCATTAAATACAATTTATATAAAAGGATATAGAGAAGTATTTATTGCGAGGCCTTTTACATGCTGATCTGTCTTTCATAAATCAGTTAAACAAAAAAAGATGTACTTGAAGAACATACCTGATGATATTGAAATAACATGCATATAAGCTATATACTCTAAGAACAGAGAACAGTGAAACTGTTCTTCATCTTGCCATATGCTATGCAACCTCAAACTCCTCAAAAAAAAAAATTGTGACTAATCCTTGACTACAAATTTAAAATATAATATATTGTTTACAAGTTTGTTAAGGATACAGTCATGTAGGCACATTCATGCCCCGATCTTCTTCATAAGTACGGGGAGTCTTCTAGGAAGATACTAGGTATTTCTTTAAATTTTTTAGCACGTTATGTAAAACATTGATCCTAGACATGTATTATCATAAAATAATTAAATATAGAAAGAAATATTTAGAGACAAATTTGACATATTGATTTTATGCCTTTTGGTGACAAAACTGAAATAATTTTCAATGTTAATACAAGTTCACTTTAGATTTTTATTATATACATAACATGATATAATCTTTTTTAAAATATTTTAATATTATAGTAAAATGTTAAACTGAAAAATACAAAAGTATAAATAGATAAGCAAACAGAGAGAGAGAGAGATGATGATATATAATAAAATACCTATTTGGGGTTATATGTAGTTTCCACATTAAAAAAAAAAACTAAAATTACAGGGTTGCAAATATTAACATTGGCTAACAATAATATTTATTTTCTTACATATCACCTTATTTCTGAATTTTACATTTATGAATATAAATTACTTTGAAAAAGTTAGAAAATAAATACCTATCAAAGTAAATGTTTAAAGAAGTATTATTATTGAGGGTAACATAATCTGCTAATTATGCCATTAAATTATTTTCTTTGAATTATAAGTAATGCCAGAGCACATTGTAACTTAAACAGTATAGAGTTTACTATTTCAATTTTTCCAATAAATCACCACAATTATCTTCAAACACAATTAGTATGGAGATCGTATGTAAAGTGAATTTAACAAATTGACATGTATCACCCACCGTACTTAAAACACATTATCATATAGTAGTGTAACAAAAAACTGTACAACTCCATTATTCCAACTGAAAGGTCAAAGCAAGTATCGTGAGCATTTGAAGATAAAGATGGATTTAATTGCCAAACAAAACAAAACAAAACCTCTGTCATTCCTCTTTAGGCCATGATTGCAGAAACCTCATTTTATTTGTGACATCTAGACAATACTTAGAAAAACATAGTAAGTAACATTAATTTTGATTAAAATAATGATTTTTTATATAATAGGGTTTCACTTACAGGTTAAAAAAGAAGAGAAGTCTTCAATGATTCAAAGATAACGAATCAGAGTATCCATATCATGATTCTATGAATTATAATTGCTATTGTTAAAAGCTAAAATGACACAGCTTTGCAATTTATAAATGCTCTCCATTTATACACTGGACATGAGGGACATATAGGGACATGATTATATCATCATATTGGTAAATGTTGATAATTATCTTTATCCTTATTATGACCTCCATAGATTATAAACTTTTTGGGAAAAGGGCAGTCCCTACAGGAGCAATGAGAAATGACACTGTATGGCATTATTCATTATAACTTTGAAGACACTGTTTCACAAAAGCCTGGTATACTGCTTTACTAAAATACTCCCAAGATCTCCTATCTTGCAATAATATCTCATAGCATTATAGGTAACTGTTTTAGAGAAAGAAAGCATTTGAAGATGAATTCCTTGAAGGAAAAATAAAAAATCTTAATAAAATTACATTTATAACTGTTTTGTGGCTTGAGCTTAAAGAAGCAAGATTTCTGTACGTGAAGGAAATCCATTGGGTGATTATATAGCAATGTTAAGGACTTTAAGGAATTTAACTTAGTTGTTTTAGAAGAAATTAGCAATCTTTGCATCTGCTAGAGACATGAAACCAAACTATTATTGTTGAAGGCACCTGATTATCCAGTGAACAGCCACTAATTTATACAGGAAATGAAAATGGATCAAAAAGGAAACACTCTGAAGGGAGAAAAATATGCATCTTTCAACTGAATAATAATGAACTTATATTTCAAGATCCCTTCTTCAATGTAGAAATTAAATAGCCAATCAATATTCATATTCTTAGCAAAATTACATAAATATTATGTTTCAATAATATATTTAACATGTAAGTATCCCATATTTCACTACTATCACTTCAGTACTATTCATTGGCTGCTATGTCATTTATAGTTAATATGTTATTTTGACATACTAATAATTTAGCTGGATTACTCTGTTAAAGCAGCTCATTGGTTCTCTATTTTTATATACATATGTCTCTAAGTTATGTCTCTAAGTTTATATACTTCCTTACCCAAATGTTATGTAGGTTTAATTCAACTTATAGTCAAGAAGTCAATATTCCAAAACTTGTATTTTCATCCAGATTGTGGATTTTAGTTACAAGTAACTTCTAGGGGCCAGATCTTTTAACTTAAAATACAGGTCTATGTTAATAAAAAGACCAACATCATCTGATTTGCTGGGTTAATTAGGAATAGCAGTAAAATTAGTTTAATGAAATAAAATATTTTGAAGCCAAGTTCAAATTTTAAAATATGAAAACCATTTTATATTAAAAATTCATAGTTTGGTAATCTATGTTTATAACATTCTATTGCCTTTTACATACTATCCTCCTCTGCTGTGAAATATCTGAATTGTTAACATCACAATACAACACTTCCCTCATCCACAAGGGACACATTTCAAGACGCCTGCTGGATGCCTGAACGCATGGAGAGTATCAAACCCTATATATAGTGTGTTTTTTCCTACTCACTCATACCCATGATAAATTTATAAGTTAGACAGTAGGAGACTGCCAACAACAATGGTAAAATAGAACAATTGTAACAATTGACTGTAATCCAAGTTATGTGCATGTAGTCTCTCTTTCTCTCTCAGAATAGGTTATTGTACTATAGTCACCCTTTTTGTGGTGATGATGTGGGATGATAAAATGCCTCCATGATGGGATGGAGTGAAGTGAATGACATGGGCATTTGGATGTAATATTGGGTTACTATTGACCTTAATGATACATCATAAGGGGGATCATCTGCTTCTGGATCACGGTTGACCCCAGGTAGCTAAAATCTTTGAAAGTGAAACTGCAGATAAGCAGGGGACAACAGTACAAAATAAGAATCTTACCTAAAATGTTAGAAGGACTACAAATCTCTCAATACAAGAATGTGGTGTACATTGTTCAGCTACAGTAGTTCTCAGGTATGTTCCTCAAACTATTCCTATATTTTTTTCTTCCTGAGTCAAAAAAGTAAAGGCATTTAAAAGCAGACATACTATATCTCTAACATTCCCCCCCCAAGGATATCTTAAACAAAAAAACATTGTTTTAATAAATACAATGTCATTACTATGTTTAAGAAAAATTAACACCAATTTGATAATATAATCAAATATATACTGAATAATTCCCATTTCCCCTATTGTCATGAAAGTCTCTTATACTTTTTTTGTTGGTTTGTTTTTCTATTCATGATTCAATCATTTTGACACACTTTTGGCAAGGGTTATGTCTTTAGTTTTCCATAATCTCCATAGTCTCCAACTCTCTTTTTCCTCATGATAGTGAAGTTTTGAAGACACCAGTTTTAGTTTCCTTGTAAAATAGTCATATTTGCAATCTGTGCTCAGATTTTGACTCTGTGTCCTTGAGACTATTGCATTTTTTAGCAATAATGCAGCACAGGTGTTATGACACCTGTCAGTGCAGGCTATCAGGAGTTGCTTAGCGTGTGCCCATTTTGGATGTAATTAGTTGTATGAAAGCGGTGACCACATCAGGTCACTCACAGTAAAGAACATATTTCAATTTGCAACTGATACTTAGGTAGAGTACTTTGAGGCCACATGAAAGTCTTACTCCCCACCACCTACTACCCAACTGAAGATCCTTGCCTAAAATAATTTTACATTGCAAGTTAGTTGTAATATTGAAATAAGCTAATTGTGTCATTTTTAATATTTATTACCTGACATTTTCTGTAAAGTTATATTTTTAAATCTATTTTCCTATATTTTGACAATTTTTGAGTATCACTTTGCACTCATTTTGCATATAATAAATGTGGAAAATATTACCATGTAATTCATTTTCATGGGCAAATCAATGGAAATTGTGATCTCACATGACAAATTGCAAGCTCAGACCTGAAATCATATATTTCTCCATGCACCTCCTTCTTATTTCATTTAACAACAATTAGTTTTAGGACATGAAGACTTGGGCACTAAGTATGCTCATTGATACTGGATCATTGTTTTAAACCTATTCAGAATATATATTCTGAGTAGGTTTATATAGATGTATATGTGTGTGTGTGTGTATAAAATGAATTTATATATTTTTATATATAAAATGAATTTATATACATAAATTCATTATATATAAATTAAATATATATTTATGTATATAAACTCATTTTATATATAAAAATATATAAATATATATATTTATATATCTGAATAGGTTTATATAGGTATAGATAGATACATAGATATAATGAGTTTATATCTTTATATCTAGTTAAAATCTTAGTTAAGGTGTAATTATATATCAGATGAGGGATGAAGTTGCTTGTTACTTCTGTTTTGCTAGTCCAATAAGCATAACATCATCAGCGGACTGTAGTAATGTTTGGTACAGAATGAAAACAAATTTCCTCAAGCTTTCATTATGATAGAGATCAAAAGTTTTGAAATAGCACTGTGGAAGAAAATTGCTTCCCTCTATGTGATTTTAGTGCAAACAGACTTGTCAGGTCAAGAAATGCATACTGAGTTCTAGTAGGCTGTACAAAGATACCACATCAAAATAACAGCTGTGATTGATCAAGACCTGACAAAGTTTACCAATATCCAGAGTCATTATAAGAGATCTATCTGACTTTTGCATTGACCAAACAAGAGAGTTGAATGGGAATGCAATAGGAATTCCTATCCTTCAATCTTGCAAGTCTTTGAAAGTCCTCAGGAATGCAATATTGCTTTGCTTTATTCTATTAGTGAGGGATTAGGGGGCCATTATTTCTACATCACTCCATGGCCCATCAACCACATGGGTAATCTGTCCATAATTTGGAATATTTATCTCCTTTACCTATAATGAGACTAAGCACATAACCATAGAACAGAAGCAGGCCAAGACTCCCTCTATAGGCACAGAGTGACCACTAGGCCTGTAATGATGAAGATCTTGGTCTTTAGGTATTAATGTCAGTTCAAATTCAACTTACAATAATCGCCAGAGGGTCTATTTCCCTCCCAGAGTACTGACACCTCCATAAACAGCCATAGGAGCCTCAAAATTGCTTAGAGGAAGATTCAGAGTATACTGATATAACTCTGTTGCAGGATTTTTTTTTTTTTTTTCCTCAAAAAGATTAAGGCTCTCCCTTCTGTCCAGGAGCTCCAGGTCTGTAAAGGGACATTTTCTGAGACTTAGGTAAGAAGCCATGAATTCTTACATGGAATTCTTACATGGGAATCTTCTGCTTGAATAGGCAAGTGTTACTTTAGTAGGTGGCTTATGTGTTCATTCCTACATACAAGGCTCAATGAGCCAACACTCATGATTGTTAAGGTTTACAACACTTTTTTTGTCCCTTGGTCTCTCTTACTTTTCACAGTAATAGTGCTCACTTTGTCTCTCACTGTAAAGAGACAGTGACACAGTTGAACCACTTGACTTTTGTTACTCTTTGGCTACTGAAATCAGGGACCCAAATTCCACAGTGCTTCTCCTATCTTTATCTCCAGCCTACAAAAGATGACCATCACAGAGGATATTGTGGTTATGGAGTGGCTGGGCTGGTTCCACAAATTTATTTACTCTCATATCCTGAGCCTTTAGGCCCTACCCACCTCTTCAGTGAGCCAGGAAAGTTCTAGTTTCAAACTCACTGTCTTCAGGAACCCATGCAGACTAGGTTTTAGTTAACCCATTGGGCTCTCAGGTATTGAACACAATCTATGAATCCCCAAACCCAAGGTAAGTACAGGAATATTTAATACTTTTGGCTTATTACATTTGTTAATAAATATCTGTTCCTAAACTTTTAATCAAACAGCTTAGCCAGATCTTACATCATTAATCAATCTGCCACAATTCACCCTCTGGCTATAAATATTCACTTCCCCTCCATGTGTCTGTCCTTGTCACAGGAGCTCATCACCAGAGCCTCACCCAACCCTAACTGCAGGCACAGAATCTAGGTTCTCTTGATCTACACCATGTCTGGATGTGTCTCTTCAGACATGGCTCTCAATCTAGAGACATATGAAATACAGACATCGTCTGTTGATCCCACACTGAATATGCAATGGTGAAATGGTCAAGAAAACCAAAACGAATGACATGGCCAGGTCTAGGTTCAAGTATATGGGAGAGTGTAACTGTATCACGGGTACATGAATTGTTACGCCATACACATTTTATGAGGATATTTTTCCTTTTTCTTTCTTTTCTGTTAAAAAATTTTAAACTTGAATGAAGGGGCATATTTAGTTGTTTATCACTTAAACCTTCATCTTAGTTTGCCCTAGCAAAGTTTGATCAGAATAGCTGTTGAGATGGGAAAAGGGTATTGGAAGGAGGAGGGAGGAAGCTGTCAGTGTAGGTGGGGAACATCACTCTGCTGTAAAAACAAACAAAAAAAAAGCATCCTCACATATTGCCAATGAAAACAAAGAATACTGGGGCACCTGGGTGGCTCAGTAGGTTTAACCTCTGCCTTTGGCTCAGGTCATGATCTCCAGGTCCTGGGATTGAGCCCTGAATCGGGCTCCTTGTTCAGTGGGGAACCTGCTTCCCCCTCTCTCTCTCTCTGCCTGCCTTTCTGCCTACTTGTGATCTCTGCCTGTCAAATAAATAAATAAAATCTTTAAAAACAAAACAAAACAAATAAAACTGAGGTAAATGCAATACAGAGATCAGCTTGCAAATGGAAAATAAAATCAGCAACTGTAAATTATTAAGATATAGAAGTATATGTTGAGTAAATGTATGAAGAAAATTCCAAGACATCAAGAGAGCGTCCAATTCAAAATCCCAGAAAACTTACTGTTCATTGCTGGGAAAACATCTCCATCATCACACATAAAAATTATTGAAATACTGATTCCTAAAGGAACTTAGTATTTTTAGAGCATTTGTGGACTTTGAAATGCATAGGGATATTTTGGGATTATTTGTTTCAATACTAAAATCTGTCTTCTTGAGGTCCTCTTCCCCATCAATTAAGTTCAAAGCAAACAAATATGTAAAAACTTATTTGGATAGGACACTTTACTTAACTAGAAAATAGCCAATGCTAGTAAATGTTCTCAATTGTGATTCCATTTCAATAATATGCCAGTACTATTTTATAAAAAAAGACTGTTAAAACTTCCCAAAATTAGTCGAATCCTAAAAACCAATCAGTGTAACATTGAAATCCTTTTTCAAAAATGTGAGTTTAATTTATTCAAACATAACTCCTTGCTAACCCTCTTGTTATTGAGAATTTATAAGGATAGCCAATTATCTGATGAGAAGAACTGAACATTAGTGTCAAGTGATTATTTTTCTTTAAGTATACCTGCATATTTAATAAATTAGGTTAGGTCACCTTATCCTGGAATTTTGCAAAGGCAAGAAACTGCTAGAGTCTCTATTTTAAATCTCACATTTGTAAAACCAAAGGTCTTTAGATTAACTTGCTTGTCTAAGACCACACAGAAGGTTAGTGCAGGTGACACAAGATCCTTACATAAACAGACTTTCCCACTCTGCCGTTAGCTTGAATTTTCAGTAAACAAGAAGTAATAAACAGATCATCCTCTTTTTTTATGCTTGTATAAAATTAAGATTTTTTCTGAGGAACAGATTTTATTAGAGGACAATAATTGGGCCTGGTCTATAAAATTTTAAAAAAAATCAACTGATGTGGCTGTATCTAGAATAAAAGTCACTGGAAAAAAAACTAACTGGCATCATTAAAAACAAAATAAAATCTGAGTAGTTGAGTCAGTACTCAAAGCTTAAACTAGAGTAGTTCATTGTAGTATCATTATGGCATTGATGAGTGTGGGAAAACCCTAAGAAATGCTACTGCTATGACATTGATAAATGTGGGAAGGACATGTGAACTTTTTCAGACTAATACTTTTTTTTTTTTTTTTAACCCATCTGCAAGGCTGTTTTACAGGAAATGACAATCTTCTTTGCTACTTAAAGAAAATGATTGTATCTGGCCCAAAGACAGACTTTTTATAATGAAACCAGTTGTTTGAATCTACTTGCCATTGATTTCTTTTCTGAGAAAATATAATTACACCAGATGAGAAATTTTTCCCCACCCCTTGTCATTAGTTTCTCACAGCTGAAGCCTCTTTGGTATGACAGATTTCACCCCCTGATTGTAGCATAAAGGGAATGGCTCACCTCATGGAAAGCCCTGGCTCCTGCTTCTCCCCCTTTCCTGCTCCTTTATCCTACCACCTCCCACAGGCCACATGCTCAGCTTGGCTCCAGTCCGGGCCACTGGTGACAGGAAGCTTTCAAATCAAGGCCAGAACAGTAAGACTTGGTGGGTCCTCCTGGAGTGCTGGGTCACATGTAGGCGGGCTTCAAGGAATTGTCGCTTGACTCTGAACTTTGTGGAATGCCTCCCTAATGTCTTAGGAAGAACCTCTAAGATTGCACCAAATTTTTGTTTACATCCAGGCCCATGGGACCTAGGCTTTTAGGGTTAGGACGCATCTCTCTCTGCATGTGCCATGGGAAATGAAAGGCCCCGTTCTCCACTTTCACCGTTCCAGTGAACCTTTCCATTCTTCTTTGATCACTTGCACTGTTCTGTGATTAACCATAGCAATAAGGAGACAAACACATTTCTCTATGCCATTCTCTATAGCTACTTCCATTTGAATTCCATCCAAATGACTTTCCCCTTTGCTCGTGCCGTTGTTCAGGGGAACTTATAAAACATGACCAGTCGTCTCCTGGGAAGAACTAACAAACCCTTTTAAATCACATGTAACATTGCATGTCCAGCACCAATAGAACTTAGTTCAAGATCTCTTAGTACAAAGTACATGATGCTTGTCACACAATCAGAACTTTCTAAGTAATCTTCATTAAAACCCTACATATCTTGCACAAACATAACAAATTATAAAGGAACAGTATAAGTAATAATAATTACTTATTGAATATATTTGCTGTGAGTGCATTACTCTTTTTTTAAATATTTTTTAAAGATTTTATTTATTCATTTGACAGACAGAGATCACAGAGAACCAGGCAGAGAGAGAGGAGGAAGCAGGCTCCCTGCTGAGCAGAAAGTCTGATGCAGTGCTCGATCCCAGGACCCTGGGATCATGACCTGAGCCAAAGACAGAGGCTTTAACCCACTGAGCCACCCAGGCGCCCCTGAACTACTCTTTTTAATATTTTTTAAAATATCAGTTAATATTTAAATATTCTAACTCAAGTAATGACACTTACTTGAGAGTTTCTTGTCATGTTATCTTATATAGGTGGATATGATTTTGAATGTTTAGAAACAACATAGGAAAGGTTAACAGGTAAAGACAAAGAATATTTATAATCACATTCAGATTGTGGAAACAACTCAATAATACTGAGACTAAAAAAAAAAAATACTAGAAATCTAAAAGTATAAAAATACAAAAAAGTACTAGAGATATAAGACTACAAGCCAGGATGGTTACTTATAAACTATTAATTGCAGTTATTTTTAAGCTCTCAAGTGATTTAAACGTCTTCAGATTTTAAGCAGTGAGTCTCTGAGGGAATTCTGAGTACACTCTTTCAAAACTCAATGCCAGCCTTATTTCATGGTTCAGTTAACCCGATTCAGATTAATGATCTTTTTTGTACCCTATAACATAAAAATCGGTCACAAGTGACAAGATATTTATTTTGGAAGCAGTGTACCAACATTCCAAATACAGAGAGGCTGAAGTGTATAGATAGAAATAGATACACTGAAATAGACATCAATATCCATGGCTGTATAGATCATTGGGTGCTTCTGAAATATCTTCTAATTAGATATTTCAGAGTAAAATTGATTTATTTCTTATAAGTCTAATCGCAACAATTTCTAGGAAAATGATTTATTATGATGACAGAGATACATTGACAGTTCAATAACACTGATCAATGATACTACCCAATGGACAAATGGTATTTTCTATGCTTTGGAATAGCATGCAGGCATTGACTACTGAAAAGCCATTCTCAAAAGTTTCCAAGTGTGAAATAGTATTTGTGGGTATAAATGTCAATCTCGTTGTTCATTATTCACTTTAGAATGCAAACTTGCTCTGATATAAATGGTTCAAAAAGTCAAATTTTGTGTTAGAATCTGTAGAGCTAAGAGTGTTTTTCTTAGGATGGATGGATATTTGTTTTTCTTTAAGTCCCTCTTCCAACCGGGAAGTTATCTTCCATAAATTCACCTCTGCCACACATTTTTCTTCTCCATATCTCCCCCATCAAATTGGTCAGGAAATGCTAACTACTACAACAATAATCTCAAAATCTCAGTGTTCGACAAAAATTTGCTCTTAATTCACTTTGAACTCCAGTAAGGGTCAAGTGTTGGATGGGTTGGAGCTCTGGCAGGGATTGGAATTCTTTCAATCTAGTAATGGCACAGACTTCTGCACTTTTGAGTTTCCCCCTGGATTCTTTACACGAAGCCGGTAGGAAAGAGAGAGCATATGTGAGTCCATATAGGGAGATCTGAATGACTGACCTGAGAAGTGACATTTGTCAGGACAGCCATTTAGGCCCATAGGTCCACAGGTGAGCCTGGAGAAGGCAATCCTCCCACAAGCCCTGGAAAAAAACATAAATAAGAAAAAACACTGTGAACAAACAGCATGATCTTTCTCTCTCTCTCTCTCTCTCTCTCTCTCTCTCACACACACACACACACACAATCTATCTATCTATCTATCTATATACATATATATGCATATATTATTTTAAAGTTCTGTTTTCACTATTATTACTAAATCTCCACTAAAATCATATTACCAACATACCAGTCTAGACACTTAGTAATTCTTTTCAGATTTTTACTTTCTATTTTTTTCTTTCACAGTTCCCAACAGTAGCAATAAAAATTACCTTTTTGCACCCAGTTAAGAGGAACCTTAGCTAAACTCTCTGTGATTTAGTAAATCTTGTTGGGCATGCAGCTCTGATACCCAATACATCTCCCTTAGAAAACTTGCATTTAAACAAATTATTATTGCTTCATGATGAAGAGCCACCAAATGTTTATTTTGCATTTATCTCTTTGATATGTAGGCATATAGTTATTTAATTTTCCTATAAAGTTTTATTCAGTAAACAAGGGGTCAAATTTTGCACAACAGATATTGGGAAAACTGGTATTAATGGTCTCCTGATGTGGTCCAGTACAAAATTCACATTTTATAACCAAAATATTCAACATGATTTTAGGCAAGCTTTGGGAACTGACTTCCTGTTTGTAAAAAATAAAAGAAAGAAGAATTAATGTTAAATGACACAATGAACTAACAGTTAGACTCATAATTTGAAGCTTCTCCAAAAGCAGAAATTGAAACAAACCTTATGTGCATCTAGTTTATATAGAATACCAGGATACCAAGTATCCTGGTTTATATAGAATAGATATAGATATAGATATAGATATAGATAGATAGTTTATATATAATATAAACTATATATAAAATATAGATAGATAGTTTATATAGAATTCCTGATACCAGGAAGCACAAATGAGAGAAAGGGAAATGGAGGAAGGTCAATAAAATTTATGTTAATTTCAAACTTATTCCTGCAGGAAATAAAGGCACGTTCTCACTGGGGAAGTACTGAGAAACCAGGTTAAACAAAACTTTGAATTTCCTTCCAATGGACAGTGAAACTGGGGTATTTTTCCATATACTCACACTCACACTCCATCTCTTGTACCCCAAGGAGGGCCAACTGCTTGACTCAAGGCAATTTCTAGCAGTCTTTGGGCAGTGAAGAAGAGGAATAGAGAAAGGCACAGAGAGAAGATAAAATATTAACAAATAATGAATCTGGGTAGAGAGTTTATGAATACTTTGTACTATTCCCAAATCTTTCCTGAATCTAAGAGAAAACTCATAATAAAATGGAGGAAGGCAAGGAAATATTTCATGACAAAAAAGATGTCAATGATATGCTCACATGTTTAATAATATTAACCAATTATAACCATGATCTTAGAAACTCTGTACATAAGTATCAATATTTCCAATGTTCTTTGAACAATTCTAAAAATGTGAGTAAATAATGTCAAGTAGATAACATAATCACCCCAGATCTCTTTCAATATATTCACTCTTTCTAGTATAACATTATGTTGATGGTGTTCCAACTACCATTATAAGATCTATTCAATGCAAAGAGAGATACAGACATGCTGAGAACATTAAAAATTCATATTAATTATGTCATAAGGTTGAGTCATTATGTTTAAATCCATAGTGACAATAAGTTAAAATAAGCATATTGTCAGTTACGTTTGATGAGGCTTTCCCAATAAATAGTCACAGCAGATGAAGAAGGAATGCTTTCTCTCAGGAAGTTAAACTGATCACTAATGGTCTTTTCCAAAGAACAATTAGAAAGAGTCAAATGTAACTCAAAGATATAGCTTCAACTTTAATCAAGGATTTTTCTTATCTAAAGAGCTACTGTTAAGTATAGACTTTATTTAATGATATATATCTATCTCTTCACTTGATGATATTTACATAAATATAAAGATATATAAATATATACAAATATACAAATATAAAGATATATATATAAATATGTTAAAATATAAAGATATACACACAGATACAATAAATACCTATATACAGATATAGTGGGGGGGGTGTATGTATAAATTCAACTTCCCCCTCAGAATAGTTTATCATCATTGCACCAGGTATGGTAGTAAACAGAACATATTGAAATAATGCACATAATGTAAATAAAGAAGAAAAACTTACAGAAATTCCTTTGACAATTTGTCATATTTTCAATCAAACATTATTGCCATATGTTTTCATTTGTAAGCTCTAAGTATTCTGACCGTGACTGCAATCCAAGGACTAGCTGAAGACTATTCCTTTATTTCATGAAGAATAAAATCTGAACACTGATGATTCAATAGAACCCAAAAGTATTTACTGAAAGACCTGAATCTGAAGATGAACATTTGAACCTCCACTTCATCCTGGTGCCTGGGTGGCTCAGTGGTTAAGCGTCTGCCTTCCGTTCAGGTCATGATCCCAGGGTCTTGGGATCGAGCCGCACATCGGGCTCCGGCTCCATGGAAAGCCTGCTTGTTCCACTCACACTCCCCCTGCTTGTGCTCCTTCTCTTGCTGTGTCTCTATCTCTGTCAAATAAATAAATAAAATCTTTTAAAAATCAATCGGTCAATCTAGGTCTCTTGCTCATGCCAAAATCCATGTTAAAAAAAAAAAAAAAAATTGAGGCTTTGACCCAGAATACAGTGATATATGTATCAACTCTTTCATAGTTATTTATTCCTAAAGTCTGTTAAACATTAAATATACATTGATAATCTGTTCATTTTGTTTTTGTCCAAAAGGAAGGTGGATATTTGGGCTTTTTTTTCTTTCTTTTTGTTTTTCCATTGAGTCCTTCTTCACTCCAACCCAGAGAAGAGAGAACTAGTTATGGAGAGTTGCTCTTCAGAATGCTCAGTATCCTGACTTCCTCCTAGTTTTGCAGTTAATACTAATAGATATGGTTTCCTTTCCCTTCCAGCTATAGGTTCATAAGAAGGTGTCTAGAATGGCCACCAAAGTTAGAAAGTATGGTTCTTTCTCTTGTCTCTGTCTCCCTCTCTCACCTCTCCCCTTTCTTTTTTCCTATCTCGCTGTCTCATTTGTCAACTAGATTAAGGACTAATTCTCTGATCTGGTAAAGGCTGGAGTTGTAATCTAGACCACTCTGCCTTATGAGGAGAAACTTCTTCTCTTCATTGCTCTTATTTTTGTTGGAATTGATAGATGTAACTTTTTACTTCTTTGGAATCTAGAGATCCAAAACCATGTATTGCGGTGTGTGTATGTGAGTGTGTGTGTGTGTGTGTGTGTGTGTACACGCGCACACGCCCGCTTAGGAGGAGTGAAGATAGAGAAGGCCTACAGCTTTCTTTTTTGCAGTTTTGTTTTTGTTTACTTAGGAAAAAAGCCCTGTACTCATTTCCAGCTTGTTTATTAGATTATCAAGTTAGATTAGGTTAAGATGCTCATACATTGTCTTGGATTATTAATTTTATTCATGTATGACTTGGACTCCTATAAGGAAAATAACCAGCAAGAGGAACATTAATTTATTCTCAATATTCTGGAATCATATACTGTCACTTCAGTCGAGCCAGGATGTATACCATTATGTAAAAAATTGGCAAACTTTTTCTACTATTTCTCACAAACACTCTCAGTTTATATTTCTCAGAACTCTTAATAAAATCTGTGTATGATTCGTTAGAAAAATATATAGATGGATTTTCAAAGGATAGAACAGCACTGAATGTCTATTTCATTTTTAACATTCTGGAATCTGAAATGCATCTGAAATCAATGGGTTTTATATTGAAAATGGCCTAATTTTTGGTCAGTATATAAAATAACGATATCCCTTTTAATCAATAGTGTTTGAATTCATTGAGACTTCCATAGCATGAACAATCATCTAATCAATCCCATGAATGACTCGTTAAAATGAAGCCCAACTTCAATCACTGAAAAGAAGAGGAAAACAAACAAACAAACAACAAACCTTGGACATTTTAGTACCTTTTGAGAAAGATAGTATCCTTTTGAGAAAGGCAACTGGGTAGATAGAGCATACATATCAAATTTGAGGGACAATAATAAGCATACCATTAACATATCATTAAGTTTTGCTTAGATGCTGGCAAAGGTGTTGTGGTTTTTATCACTTAGGCATACTTTCAGAAGTAAATGCCAAAAAACTCAACTCACACAGGCTTCCTTTAGTAGCTCATGTAACTGAAAAGACTGGGGTGTATGGGGATTCTAGCTCAATAGACATCATTAAATGGGACTCTTCTCACTTTTATTTGCATTCTCAGGCACTTTGTGCGGTCAAAATGGCTATAACTTAATGGTTGTAAGCTGAGTAGAAAATGAATATTTATTTGATGGAGAATACAATGAAGTTTATATTAATTGTACCAATCTCGGATATATTAATTAAGCCAAATCCAGAGCTAGAGGCTAAAATCCTGTAATGTCCTAATTGGCCTATTTTGAGTTACATATTCCTGCTTGGGATGAATATCAACCAAAATATATAGAATGGAGAGTGTGTAGATATTTCAAAAACTTCTTATATACACAAATACACACACATACACACAATACACACATTACATGTACATTTTGTTTATGCAAGTAATGCATTATATAAATTGTGAATAATATTTAAGTATATTGCACATAGCATGTATGGATTATACATAAATTACACATCTAATTGCAAATCATGATAATTTGGTTTTTGAATTGAAAAATCTCTTGAACACATGAAAAATATAAAGCAGTTTGGAACTGGAAATTAGAAATTTTAGGAATACGTGAAGTATAAAGTCAGAACAAAAATGGTATTAAAATCAGGAACATATGACAAGGCACACTGATGCTAAATAGAAATAAAACAAAACTGACTACTAGTATTTAAAAGAAAAAGTGTTTTAAATTTAAAATCAGTGAGATACATTATCATCTATTTTCTAATCTTTTCATCTGGGTAAAGCCATCCAGATAAAAAGGTACATTAATTTCCTTTGTGCATCATCCAGAAAAATGACATCTCTGATGAATGTAGAAATAGCTGAAAGGATGGAGGCATAAGGTCTCCGAGTTACCATGTCAATCCTTGCTTACCTGAGAAAAGACGTAAATGTTCTCTATTAGCTTACTAGCTTAAAGCAAGAATAATATGGACTTCATCAGTTCGTTAGCAACCACTACTTCATCAGCTTCTTCAAGGAACTATCATTGTGTGCTTTTCCCATGACCTTCAATTATCATAATGACAAATAAAACTGCTATTCTTAAAGACAGATGAAACCCCTGTGACCTAGACTTTCACCTTGCCCAAAAATGTGAGAATTTCAAGAGTTGAAGAGGAAAACAATTAATACTAAATAAAGAATGATATGTTAATTAGTTAATATATCTAAAGTTTTAAAATCCTCTATCAGGAAAACAAACAAAAAGACAAAAACAATAACCCAAAATCTTAGAAGAAAGCACAGGTACTACTTTCTCCAACATTAACCATAGCGACATTTTTTTTTTTTTAGATATGTTTCCTGAGGCAAAGGAAATAAATGCAAAAATAAGCTATTGAGACTACATGAGAACAAAAGGTTTTTTTCACAGCAAGGAAATAATCCACAAAATTAAGACAACTTGCTGATGGAAGAAGATATTTGCAAATGACATATCCAATAGAGGGTTAGTACCTTAAATATATAAAGAGCTGATACAACTCCACACCCCCCTAAAAAATAATCCAATTAAAACTGCACAGAAGACATAAATAGACATTTCTTCAAAGAAGTCATCCAGATGGCCAACAGACACATGAAAAAATCCTTATCATCATTCATCACCAAAGAAATACAAATCAAAACTACAATGAGGTATCACCTCATACCTGTCAGAAAGGCTAAAATCAAAAACACGAGAAACAAGTGTGAGAGAGGATATGGGATAAAAGGAACTTCCATGCAATATTGGTGGACATTAAAACTGGTGCAGCCACTGTGGAAAACAATATGGACATTCCTCAAAAAATTAAAAATGGAATTACTCTATGATTTAGCAATCACAATACTGGGTTCTTACCCAAAGAATATAAAAACCCTAATTCAAAAAGATATATGCACCTGATGTTCACTGCAACATTATTTACAATAACCACATTATAGAAGCAGCCCAAGTGTTCACATAGATGAAAAATAAATTAGAAGTTTTATATATATGTGTGCGTGTATATACATATATTGCAAAAAGAAAAAGAAAAAAAGAAATCTTTCCATTTATAATGAGCTGGATAGAGCTAAAGAGTACAATGCTAAGTGAATAAGCTAGTTACAGAAAGGCAAATACCATAGGATTTCACTTATATGTGGAATTTAAGAAGCAAAACAAATGAGCAAAGGAAAAAAGAGACAAACCAAAACAACAACAACAACAACAAAAAAAACAAACAAAGAAAATCAAACAAAAAGCAATTTCTTTCTTTCTTTCTTTCTTTCTTTCTTTCTATCTTTCTCTCTTTCTTTAAGAGAAAACAGAGAGACGGCACAAGTAGGCGAGAGGCAGGCAGAGGGAGATGGAGAAGCAGGCTCTCTGCTGAGAAGAGAGCCCAATGTGGCACTCAATCCCAGGACCCTGGGATCATAACCTGAGCCAAAGATACCTGCTTAACCAACTGAGCCACCCAGGAACCCCCAAAAAGCAATTGCTTAACTATAAAGAACAAACTGACAGTTTCCAGAGAGGAGATATGTGGGGGGGATGGGTGAAATAGGTTAAGGTTAACGGTACACTTATCATGCACTTATTATGATGAGCACTGAGTAATGTATAGAATTGTTGAATCAGTATATGCATCTGAAATTAATATAACACTGTATGTTAACACTGAAATTAAAAAAAAAAAACACCCAAGGGCTAGAAACAATACCAATAATAACAAACAAATAAAACAAAATGTAGCTTATGTGTATATGTCTTTGACTCTAGAGTATGAATGGGATATGTAATTCACATTTTAACGTTCCTGCCAACATCACACAGACCCAATTCTGAGACTTAACAGTCCTGTACATTCATAATATCCCTCATAATATTAGGTGGTAGAACTTGAATTACACAGGTCCATGCCATTCTGGAGTTGATCCCCGGGCTTCTATAATATGGCACCTAGAACTTCGTTTATATTGTCACTGCTTTTTCCTATTACCTAAAGCAGGAGTTGGCATGTAGTAAACAAAAAAATAGTGCAGGAATGAAGGGTCAAATGAATGACAGAGTATATGGATATCTTGGGTTTGAGAGTGTCTCACATTGGGCAAGTAGGCTTCTTTCTTGTTAGAATTTTCAATGAGGTTACAGACACCACAGTAGCTTTTCCTAGCAGTTACATTGGAAACAATGTAGATTTAGGGTTGGGACAATATGAACGTGGTAAAGGAGAGAAGGCCAGCCCTATGAGGGAAAACAAGGGAGCAAGAAACTGGCATGTAAACTCGTCAATTCCTGGACCCAATTTTTTCCAGGCTGAGCAGCACTTTCTCTCTTTCACATTTTCAAGTTCTCACAAAACCCTCCAATTAATTCTTTTCCTCTTGTAAAAGATTGAATAGATTTGGTTCCTTGCAATAATACATCCCTAACACATATGACAAAGTACTTTTCATATTTATTATAGTCTAAGGTTGCTTTCACCACTTGAGACACCATGATTAATTTTCAGCTTCCATGTCCTATATTTGAAACTTTAATTTTAACTAATGTGCCCTGTCTAGAGAAGTCCCCATTCTTATGTCACAAAGAAACAAAAACAAAGGAAAATGCCTGCCAGTAAAAAGAGGAATAATAATAATAATAATAAAAATGAATCCAAGAGAAGTGGGCACATATCCCTTTGTAACCAGCATTTGTCCATGTGTCTCTAGAGAAACAGAAGAGAAGCAGAGTCACCATAATAGCATGGATAACTGACCTAAATAGGAGGAGGTGGGACTGTTTTTGCACAATGAGGGGAAGACGTCTTCCATATTGGGAATTTCTTCATCACTGTTACATTACTCAGATGTTGATTAATAGAAATCAGAGAAGTAAGGTCATCTGACACTGGGTTTTGCCAGATAGGTGCTCGGGCAATTGCAAGGGATGAGATAGTTTCGTGTTTAAGTAGAAATACCAAGAGATAATGGCTCATGGATGTTACACCAAACCAGGAAGGAAATAAAGAAAAAGATAATAACAGATGGGAAGTTTAGAAGTGGAGTGACAGAAGACATCCCTCAATAGAAACAACAAGGAAAAGGCAAAAATTGAATCAACTTTTTCAGAACTCTGGAAATGAATCATCTTGCAGCATCTCTGAGAGAGCTTTTTGGGGAGAAAGTGACTTTTTCTCTAAAAACGGTGAACTTTGTGGCATTTTAACTTACAAAAGTCCTTTCTGTGGCCCTTAGCTCAGCAGTAACTGTGAAAAGAGCAGTGTGCAGACTATACCAGAGGGAGCAGACAGACCTCATTCACAAAGAACCTGTGACCTGTCTTATTCTGACCTGTCAGGTGGTTACATGGAAGACAGGCTCAAATTGACTCTGTCTATTTCACCTAAATCAAGACTGGCTGAGTGCTAAAACTGCTTCCTGTGGAATTTGTCAAAAAATATTTACAAGCTTATTTATTAGGTTGCTTCTGCCTGAGGCAATAGACAATAGTAGTTACAAACAACACACTGACCAAAACCAAAACAAAACAAAATAAACAAAACAAACAAACAAAAAACCCACACATAAAGGAAAGGCTGGAGAAAAATACATACATACATCTTAAAACACACACACACACACACACAGACACACCTACACACACACACACACACACACACACACACACACTTCTGAGGACCTTCTAAAGACCACATACCTCCTCAGGGTTTTGAACATGGTTAGGAAAAACTTCCACCTGACCTTAACACTGGATGGATAAAAAAATAAAGACAAAGAGAATTGCTAACTGCCTGTCTAAGTGTTGACACCATGCTTCAATGTACACACAAAACTGTATGCAAAGACTAGAAGATTGTTTTTTGGTTCTAGGCATTTAAGGAACTTCCTGCTCAATGCATGACTAACTTCTCAGTTAATGGAAGAAGAAATTCAGGGGCCACAATGACAAATAATAGACTTTATACAGACTTTATAGTCAGCTCAGAAAGATCTTTAACTAAAAAAACAGCAACATCTGAAATAATCATCAAGAACAGTAAGTCTTGGGGAGGAGAGGAACCCAATTTCCAGAGTTGCTATATTATAATATTCAAAAAGTGTAACTTAAACAAAAATGCTCAAGAACAAAAAAGAAAATATGGCCCTTATATAGAAAAAAATAAGTCAATAGGAACTGTCTCAGAAAAAGACCAGGCACTGAATTTTTAGAGAAAAACTTCAACTATTTTAAATACTTGGATGAGTTAGAGAAAATGATTTACATTAAACTAAAAGGAAGTATGAGAATGGTGTTTAATCAAACAGAATATCAATAAAAATAGATACTTAAAAAAATAGATATTTTGGAGGTGAAAGTACAATAACTGAAATGAAAGACCCACCAGAAAATCTCAACTGTGGATATGAGCAGACACAAGAAACAATCAGGAAACCTGAAGATAGGTCAATTGATAATATCCAGTCTGAGGAACAGGATTAAAAAATAGATGAATAGAAATGAACAGAGGCCTAGAATCTTGTGGAATATCATTAAGATTACCAACTGATGCATAATGGGAGTTCCAGAAAGTAAGAAGAGAAAAATGAAAGGAGGGATAATACTTAACTAAATAATCATAAAGTTGATGAAAAATGTTACTCTACAAATCCAAAAATCTAAATAAACTCCATGCAAGATAAAATCAAACATAGCCACACATGGAAACATAAAAACAAAATAAAACAAAACCAAAAAATAATTCTCAAATCCAAATATAAAGAATTCTGAAAGCAGCCAGACAAGTGACCCTCGACAAGATTAACAGCTAATTTCTCATCAGAAAATATGGAGACCAGGAGAAAGTTAGATGGCATATTCAAAGTTCTGAAAAGAGAAATAACTTTTTTTCAACCAAGAATTCATTACCTATAAACTATTCTTCAACAGTGAAAAAGATATGAAGACATTCATATGAGGACAAAACTGAGAAAGTTCATGCACACCATACCCAAGCTACAGCACAAGGACTATAAGATAAGGACTATGGGATAAGGACAAGGTCTACGAAGGGGTCTTTCATCTTAAAATGAAATGATTCTAAACAGTAACTCAATTTCACACAAAAAAGATAACACTGGGAAGAGTAAATATGATAGGCAATGTAATTTTTTTTTATTTGCAACACCTTTCTTTTCCCATTTTATTTAAAAGACAATGTATTTAAAATGTTACTTATTTAAAATTGTAATTAAAAATCCAGGTTAACACATCTATAATATGTGAAGATGTAATCTGTGGGAATAACAGCATAATGATGAGAAAGGGGATAGGTAGATACATAGGTAGATATGCTACTAAGTTGGACTATTTATATATTAACTTGATAGTAGTCCAAACTAGGTTGTTACAAATTAAGATGTTGACTAGGATGTCAATTCCCAGAGAAACCAATACAAAATATAGTAAAAGAAATTTCAAAGAAATTAAAATAGTACACTAGAAATTATATTTTTCATACAAAAGAAAACAATAAGAACCATAAGACATAAGATATATAGAAAGCAAACAATAAAACTGTAGAAGTAAGTCCTTACTTATAAATAAATACAAATAGAGTATACTCCAATTAAAAGACAAGGAGTGATAAAATGAATATAAAACTATGATCCAACTATACAGTCTACAAAAGACTTACTTTATACAAATGGGTTTCAGGAAGAAACCAAAACAAAACAAAAAATGAAACAAAACCAAACAAACAGGGTTCATAAAGGCAGTAGTCAAAAGAGCTGAAGTTGCTATACTAACAGTACAGCACCTTATCTCACACTATATGCAAAAAAATAATAATTCAAAAAAGGTCAGACCTAAATGTAAGATTTAAAACTATTAGACTTGTAATAAGATAAATGGATAAAAATCTGAGTGACCTTGGAGTAGCAATTCTTTTTAAGAATGATACCAAAACACAAGAAATCAAAGAAGAAAATAGGTGAATTGGACTTCATCATAATTAAGATATTTTATTCAATAAATGACATTATCAAGAAAGTGAGAAGACACAGAATGGGAGAAAATAGTCACAAATCATATATTTAATAATGATGTAGTATCCAGAAAATATAAAGAACACTTATAATTCAACACCTAAAGGACAAATGACCCAAGTAAAAACTAGTCAAAGAATTTGAATAGATATTCCTCCAAATAAATACATACAAATGGCCAATAAACGTACTAAAAGATACTCATTAGCATTAGTATTAGTCATTAAGGAAATGCAAACCAAAACTATAATGAAGTGATAGAAAGAGTTGTTTCAAAGCATATCAATACTCATTCTCGGCTGACAGTAAATTAGATGCAATTGAATGAAATGCCTAAATTATTAAAAATAGGAAATACATTCAGGACATAAGTGCAATTTCATTTATTTCTCCTTGAAATCATGTCTGTGTTGCTTGATTTATTGTAATCCCGAGACCTTAGAGGAACCTTAATGGCTCACTCAGTTACACGTCTGACTCTTCATTTCAGCTCAGGTCATGATCTCAGGGTCGTGAGATCAAGCCCCTCTGTGGGGCCCTTGCTGGGCGTTGAGCCTGTTTAAGATTCTCTCTCTCCCTCTCCTACTGCCCCTACCCCCTCCCTCCATCTCTAAACAAACAAACAAATAAACAAAGGTGGGATTTTATAATGATTTGCCTTTATTCTAAAAGAGAGAGACATTGAAATCATCTACTGTACTGTCTCAAATCTCTGGAAAAACTTAAGTTTTCTAAATAGATCATGGAGGAGAGAGAAAGTTGGCTGATGTTCTAGGAATCACAAATGATAGTAATTTTTTTTAAGAAAGAGAAAATTGGTATACATATATATTAACTTAATATTAGTCCAAACTAGATTGCTAGAAATTAAGATGTTAACTACATGTTAACTAGTTAACATTAGTTGAATTGATCTGGTAGGAAGAGGCCTCTCAACTCATGATAGCAGGTCATTCTGCTATAGGATATATATAAATATAAATATATAAGATATTTCCCCAGACTTCTGAGCACAGGATCACAAACACAGGAGTTAAAAATCATCATCATCTGGAAATGGTGTATTATAAGGATTTTATTTGTAGTTCCATAAATGATTGCTGAATTTTCAGTATTATAAAATGATTTCCACTTGATTAATTTTGGTCTATTTTCTTATATGTTAGAAAGATGTCCATTAAAATGTCTCCAAAGGGGACTTGAGGCTCGGATGTAATCATTGATACTATTTATTGGGTATCTATGACTCCACTTAATATTTGAAATAACTTTATATTAAATATTTGAAATGTCTATTACTTGCCCTTTATGGGAGAGAAAACTGAATTCCAGAAAGATTAAATAAATCCCGCCAAATCAGAAGAAAGCTAAGAATTAAAGACAATATTGTCAGACTTTAAATTCCGTGTGCTTTTTACTACTTAAATATATTCTCACAACAAAAAATAAGAGAGGCCCTTCATGCTATGTTTATCCCATTTCTAACCCATATGATTAAATATAAGGAACTATTTAGGTCATGTACCCTATAGTATTATGCAATGGTTAATAAGCAAGAGGATATTGAATAAACACAATTAAAAATTAGAACAGGTTATTCTCAATCTTCAAAATGTTACTCAGGAAAAATTGAAAACAAGACTTAAATAAAAGATATTCTAGGAAAAGTCTATTTACTAGAACAAATTTAATTTTAACAAAGAAAAAACTGATTCTGTATGATTCAGATATTCATCAGAAATTTTACTTGTTTTTAGCTGTCCGTATGGTTTTTGTCATGAAGACATAATTAATTATAAAAAGAAAATTTCCATATAGCATATTCTGTGAGAAGATGAAAAGAGAGCATTAGAAGACTGTCATAGTGGAGACCTATTTTAAGACCATTTATATAAGACATCCCAGATAATTATACTGTAGAAGTTATCTTTTCTATATTTAGGAAGCATTTTAAGTAATAAATGCAGAAGAAAACCATCAAAGTCAGTAGAAAAATATGATCACTTTTCAGAATGATCCTGGGAGAGAAAACCACACAATGGCTTAAAAAAAATGACTTGGGTTAGGACAATAAAATAAACATAATTTATTATAGTACCACAGAATAATCTAGTGTTTATAGAAAACAAAAAACAAAAAACAAAAAAACCCTGTCATTAGGTTAACAGAATGACCTCTACCTCTTCACTTCTGATCAAAATGTATTGAACTTACTAAGTAGTAATACTACACATCTTAATAAACTGGTCTGCGCAGCTAGTTGAATTGGTTAGCAGGAGTCACCAATCCATGCAGTTAGGGGGTCAGTCTCCCCGTGGAACATTGAGCTTTTCTTCTGTTATCATAATGATCATAATGGCTTCTCTAACTCTGTTCTGCTTCCTTGAAAACTGGATGAAATGGATAGACATTGGGAATATTTATAACTTGGCATATATTTTTTTTCTCATGTACAAATAAGAGCGCTGTTGTCTAAGGGCAGTTTTTCTAAAATTGCTGAATCATAAATTTGTGTTTAAATGCTATGTTGACTCCACTATGGTTCTTTTAAAAAAAATTTCCATGAGAGAACCCCAGTAAATTTTAAAAATCTAGTTAGGGAATCTAGGCATGAGTAATTAAAGAACTACTGGACAAGACAAGCCCATAGGTCTTTACTCTCAGCAACATCTCTGATAGTCTGAAAAGAGATGTGATATGGTTTATGTAGGTGCGATTTCACAAAACAAAACAAGATATTTAATTCAATTTGACTTTCAAATAAACAACAAATAATGACTTAGTGTAAGTATGACCCAAATCTTATGTAAGGTAAACTTAAATAAAACAACATTTGTAGTTTATCTGGAATTCACATGTATTTGGTGTCCTACATTTTATCTGTCAGCCTTAAGGTTCAGAGTGAGTTGGCAGAATAATGGATATAAAATCTCTGGGTGTTTTTTAAACAAATACTTGGGATTACTCTTGATAAGCCGTCATAGAAAAACCCAATTCTTTCTTTGACAGTCTTTAAAAAAATGCTTAGGAAAAAAAAATATGTTTAAAATTTCACATGGACAAGAATGATTTTGTTTGTATATTAAACTAGAGAAAAACTAGATGGAGAAACAGACTGCATTAATATGACTTGTTACCAAACTCACTCTTCAAAATAAACCCCTCAGAAATCAATTCGATTCTTTCAGTGAAACATTTTGCAAACCCACTATGGAGATAGTGGGATGTTTTATGTTAATTTCATCTTTGATATTGAGTGCTCTGTAGGTAAATACTTAGCTAACAGATCACTCAATGTTTTAATCTTTGTTTTAGCCCCTTTGCAATCACCGATTATTTTATTATCTCAGAATTCATTACTATCTACATTTAGAAAGGAAATGAAAAATGGAAAAATTCAGTGAACCAGTTTTCCTACTTGATGAAAAAAGAGTTTAAATACTTTAAATATTGAAGCCAGGTTTTAGATTACCTATTGGTTTCATTCTCCTAATAAAATGAATAAATGACATCTGGCTGCCTCTAATTTAGAAAAATGCTCTGAAAAATTATCTGCCAAAATCTAAATTGCATGCCTGCTTCAAGAATATTCATAAAACTGAAACCTTAACTATTTTAGATATGTTCAAAAATATATTTTACAATAACATCATGTATTTTATAGTGTATTTCTTAAGTAGGAAATGTTTGACTTAAAATGTTATTGTTAAATTTATGTATGTATATGTATATATACACAAATAAATATATTATACCTGTTATACTTTCATGTGTTTATATAACCATATGTAACCTTTTATATATATATATAATATGTGCATGATTATGTTAGTTTTAGTGTTTTTATGGAAAGGAAAATAGCAAAGTTTAAATCCATCAGTAATTAATGATTTTAGAAAGCTTGTCCAGGTTTTGTGAATACGTAGTCAAGAATACATAAAAATTGCTGTAATTCTTGGCTAATTCAATATAAACAAAGGGCCAACTCTTTCTTTGTTCCTTCCTTCCTTTCTCTTTCTTCCTTCCCCTTCCTTCCTTCCTTCCTTCCTTCCTTCCTTCCTTCCTTCCTTCCTATTTTCCCCTTATTCCTATATTTATATTATACTGAAAAATACTTAATCCAAAATATAACACATTCACTGAACTTTTACTAATCATTGGTAATAGCTTGAGTATGAAACCTTAAAATCATACTATATTAGAAAATAAAATAAAATAAAATAAAATTCTTAATTGAAAGATTATGATAAATTTTCTGAACAATATCACCTGTAACACAAGAATCATATATTTTCATGTTCTCATTCTCTAGAGATTGGAGTGAAAAGACAAGTATAAGACAGATGTTGGGTGACTTTCACCCTCTGGAAACAATGGTCAGGTTAATAACTTGACCTACCTCTTAGAAAGAAAATTGAAGCCATTCTTCCACTTGGTTTAGACAGTGACCATGAAAAGACGTTATTATAAGCGATGTAATGAAGACCATAACATTTTCATCATGAGTAAATCTATCACTGGCAAACTTAAATTTCAACTCAGAATTTGAGATTATTTGTCAATGAAGCAAATTAAATGAAACAGTAAAGAAATCCGTACTGAGTATTACAGAATGAAATGTTGGTCATGGAGGCTCCAGGAAATATGTTCGAAAACTGTTTTTAATTACATTTTGCAGGGTCAAAATTCTGATAGAATTCACCTGTGAAGCCATAAGGTTAGGTGCACAATGCAGTGCTTTATTATCAAGTGGTAATAGTGAATGGAGACTATGATTTGAATGGGCTCTGAGGGCACATGTCAGGTATATGAACAACATGTTAGTGGTATAGTGTCTCAATGAAGAGTCGTCTTGTTTTGTTTTGTTTTGTTGAGAAAGAAGAAGTCAGCCCCCATGTGTGATGGTTCTACAAGATATGCTGGTACCAGCCAGAGGGGATAGTTTCAGTATGATGGTCAGTAAAGAACAGTGGTAAGACAATACTCACAGTTGGCATAATTTTGAGAAGTATGCCATATTTGTTTTGCCTAAAATCTAAAAAGGGCAAAATACAGACCTACACTGATAGGTGGGCAGATACTTATGATTTGGATAGATAGCCGAGAACTTGGAAGAAGTGCAATTGGAAAATTAGTGATAAAAATTTCTGGGGAATAGCCCATGAGACGTCATCATTCCCTGAGGAAATAAGACAGCCAATGGCATTGGTCTGACTGAGTACATTACACTGTTTTTATCATGAGAAGGGTAAGGCTATTCTCACTAGAATAGACACTTGCTCTGGATATGGATTTGCCTTCTGTGTCTGTAATGCATCTGCCAATATCACCATCCATAGGCTTACAGCTGAATTATTCATTGTCCTGATATTAAACACAGCATTTTTTTCTGACCAGGTAACTGATTTTACTGCAAATTAAGCATCTTGAATGGACTTGGGCACATAAAATTCACTGGTCTTACTATGTTCTATGTTACCATGAAGCAACTGTCCTAATAGAATAAAGGGATAGACTTTTGATGTATGATGATTCGTGTCAGTTGAATGATGATACTTTATGGACCTATGGTAATTTGTCTGATACCAAAAATATAAAGAAAGTTTTCAAACATATTCCTGGAGCCTCCATGACCAACATTTCCTTCTGTATGTCTCAGTATGGATTTCTTTATTGTTACATTTTATTTGCTTCATTAACAAGCAATCTCAAATTTTGAGTTGAAATTTAAGTTTGTCAGTGATAGATTTGCTCATGACAAATCCATGAACTTTATGTCTTTGTTCTCTTATCTCCAAATTTCTCCTATACCCAGGTTTTAAGAGTCTTGTATTCAAGGATAAAAATGGAAATAGTTCCTCTCACTACTGGCCCTAATGATTTATTAGAAAAAATTTATTTCCTTTTCATGAAAAGTTGGATTCTGTCAGTAGAGAGGTCTTAGTTTCCAAAGGAGTAATAAATAGTCCTTCTAGGGGACTCAGAAATGGTTCCATTAAACTAGAAGCTTAGACTGCCACTTGGCCACTTTGGACTTCATAGACTCCCAAACTGACAGGCAACAAAAAGAATTTCCATATTGGATGGGCTGATTAACTATGGCTAACATAAGGAAATTGAGTTGCTACTAAAAACTGGTGCAAGGGATGAGTCTTTTTGGAATTCTTTTTAATTCCCCAATGTTCTTTGATAAAAGTTAATGGAGAACTCTATTCAGACAGGATGATTATCAGCACATACTCTTTAGAAATGGAAGTTCATGCAGCATTTGGAAGACATAAGTGAATCAACCATTGTCCTCTGGAAGATGTAAGTGAATCAATAGCCATTGTCCTCTGAAGGTTCCTTTGGTAGGACACAGAAGTGCTGACTCTCAGCTTTTCCTTGCTCTCATTTCCTGCACGTGCAGCTCTTTCCGTCTACCTCCTGTGCTGATCGACAGCAACACCAATGCCACCACCAGGTAGCGGGTTAACAGTTTTATACACAAATCTGTACCAGTATCCCCTCATGGCTCCACTGGACACCCCTGGCTTCCCAGATTTTCCCACAAGTTCCTACATGTCTACCCACCATATCACAGTGCTTTGCAAAAATTGGTTATTAAACTGTATGACCCTTAAACTCTTCTTTCCAGATATTATCACCCTTCACTTTGAGTAAAGTCTAAATCCAAGAAGTCCCTTATTTATAAATACTCATAGTAGTTCTGCTTTCTTGGTGAAACACTGACTGATACAGCTGTAATTAGAAGATAAAATATTTTAGGTAGTTTTTTTCTCCTCATTAATTTACCAAAAAAATATTATTTTCTGCACAGCTGTTTACTTTCCAGATAAATCACTTGCTTTTCTGCCAAGAAATATCTGTTCCATCAAATTACAAGCATCATTATCATCCAGTCATAAATTCCCAATAATAAATAGATCATGGAAAATGAGTTGAATGTGAATATTCAACTAGTTTCAATATGGGCACTTGACTACATTCTATCTCCTCATCTTGCTACCCCATCCCTTGTTGTATTAATCTGTTAGGATTCTATCAGTTTAAAGAAGAAAGGCATTTTCCCCTAGACTGAAAATAATGATTTCTTCACTTTCATGAATTACTGAAAACTGAGCTATCACTGACTTGAGGTAAAGGACACTAGTTTGTAGTTTGCTAAGTGATTAAGACATTAAAAAAATTTTTCCTCAAGGTGTATTGATGACAGTCAAGGGAAAATAATGTGTGTGTGTTTGTGTGTATACATGTGCACATATTTTTGGATTTATATTAACAGGCAATGTAGGAAATCATGAGAAGAAATAAATACGAGGTCCTAGAAACCAGGGAAATTAGAAGGGCCTTGTCTTTGAAGAGAAAGAGTATGTGGGGAAAGTGCCTGAGAGGGATAACTGGGAAAGACATGATCAAAAGACTTTACTGTTTTTCAGAGTCCATAGTCTCTCATGGTTCACCTCTCCTTCCAATTTCCCTCAACTCCCTTCTCCTCTCCATCTTCCCTTTTCCTCCATGCTATCTGTTATGCTCCACAAATAAACAATCTGAGGGTTTTGAAGAGGCGGGGTGGTGGGAGGTTGGGAGAACCAGGTGGTGGGTATTAGAGAGGGCACAGATTGCATGGAGCACCAGGTGTGGTGCAAAAACAATGAATACTGTTACGCTGAAAAAAAAATTAAAGAAAAAAAAGACTTTACTGTTATTCAAGTCAAAGCATTGTAAGAAAAAGACTCACTCTTCACAAAATGAAAATCTTGAGTTATCCCATTATCTCTCCCTCCAAGGGCTCTCCCTGCAATTTCTTTTTTGGGGGCAGAAAAGAGAATTTTCTCCTTCTTCTTAACAGGGAAAATTGTCTGTTTGGTCTCTGTGGTCTGTGCCCATCAGAGTCTTCAGTGTTGATGTCTTTCCACAACATGACATGACAGTAATAAGCCCAAAGTATGACTGTCAGGAATGAGCATCCAGTGTGTTCATGGGAAGAACACCTGTGTACGTGAAAATGAGTTTGGGTTAGGTGGCAAACTGGGGATACACATCTGGGACACTTGCTAGTGAAGATCCATTGTTACAAAAATATGATCATTTCCATTAGAATGTTACTCTGTTTTTGAGATTTTTGAGGTTCTTTAAGAAATTGAAATTATTTTCTCCATAAATACTTTCAATGATTGAGAGAATATTCAACCACAGAGAAATCCTCTAATTTTGAAATCTCAATTAATGAAAAATATTTTATTTTTAATAGGTACCTCCTTTAAAAATGTTTCATATATCAAATTGAATTCCAAACCCCATCTTAGAGTTGTTGAGTTAGGTGTTGTGTGAGTGTTGAAGTAGTACCACAAGAATGGCCTACCCATTTCCCCTCTTCAGCCTCATTTCACATCCCCATTACCACTGTGCTCTAGATGAAAACTGTATTCACTGCCTTGAGCTCTCCTTGCTTCTTTCTGCCATAGGTATTAAATCAGCAATTCTCTTCCCTGAGAAGCTCTCCTTTGTTGCTCTGTATACCTCACACCTATCCTGTCTTTCTCAACTCTATGCTGCTGAAAAATCTCTTTCTAACTTCCTGAAGTCCTACAAACTTCAGGTTTGACCCCTGATCTTCAACCTCCCTTTCTTAACAATTGTCATAGTAAAAAATAATAAACAAATAAATAATTATATGATCATTTGCTACTCTGTTCCTCTAATAAATTAGGGAAGGAGTCCAAATTTCCACCAACAGATGAATGGATAAAGATGAGGTAGTATATGTACAAAATGGAGTATTAACAATCAAAAAGAATGAAATCTTGACATTTCCAACAATATGGATGGAATTAGAGTATATTATGTTAAGTGAAATAAGTCAGTCAAAGACAAATATCATATGATTTCCTCATATGTGGAATTTAAGAAACAAAACAGATGAGTATAAGGGAAGGAAAAATAAGGTAACAGAAAGGGAAGCAAACCATAAGAGACTCTTACATCTCTTACATACAAGAACAAAATGAGGACTGCTAGAGGGGAGATAGGTGGGAGGATGGGCTAAATGAGTGATGGGCATTAAGGAGGGCACTTGTTGGGATGAGTAGTAGTTGTTGTATGTGGGTGATGAATCACTGGATTCCACTCCTGAAACCAGTTCTACGCTGTATGTTAACTAACTTAAATTTAAATTTGAAAATGAATTAAAATTAAAACAAAAGACAAAAAAAAAACCACTCCATGAGAATAGAGACCATATCTGAATTTTATCAAACATCATATTTCAGTATTCCACACATAAGTTGATAATACCTAGTTAATAAATAAATAACTTTTATTGAGGTCCTTACCACCTTCAAATTTCCTTATGTGTCTTTATTTAGAAATGATACATATTACATAAACTCTGTTCTTATATTATGTGTTAATTATACAAAACAAAATTAAGTACATCTATATTACATAGCAAGAACAGGGATAAAGTTGTGCATATTATTTTCTCAATAATATAGTTGAAACTGGGGATTTTGTAAAAAATGAGAAATCTATTTGAATAAGCAAAGTATAAAATTCAAATATATACAAGTTGGCTACAAAAATGTTTTATGCTGTAGGAGTTTGTTGAAAGAGCTCCTCTCTTATCCTGTTTTACTTCACTACTCATGCATTTGAAAAACAGAAATTTGCCTGTTTCCATCCTGTGAGTAATTTAAAAGTCAAAGCGCTAAATATTTTTAATATTTCTCTTTTATTTAGTTTAATTATTATCTTTTACCTATAACATCAGATTTCATGCAGACTAGATATGTGATAAAAAATACATTATACTTATTTGAATTTCAAATTGCCAAGTTGTTATTAAACACATATCCAACAGCAATGCACTTCTTCCTTATTTTCTGAAAATGAAAGCATGAATATGAAGGTCAATTTACATTAAATAATAATTATGTATTTTGGAAATTTGAAATTTATATGTAGATTTTGGATTCATACAAAAACTCTAAAAAATGAAAGGTTTTATTTTTATTTATTTTTAAAGATTTATTTATTTGAGAGAGAGAGCAAGAGCAAGTCGGGGGAGGGGATGAGGGAAGGAATCTCAACTGAACTCTTCATGGAGCATGGAGTCCTGGAGCCCAAAGCCCTGGAGCCTGATATGAGGCTTGATCCTACACCCAGAGATCATGACCTGAACTGGAATTAAAAGTCTGATGCTTAACTGACTGAGCCACTCAGATGCCCCCAAAATAGGAGGTTTTAAAAGATAATGTATGATCTGCTTCAAAACATATTCTATTAAATCATAAATGTTCTATTTCAATGATGAGAATGCATTTATGGACATGCAGAGAGAAAATTAACAAAAAGATATATGGATCCAAGGAAGTAACTCCAATGCAGCACAGAGAATACAAAGGAGAGATACAAGATACAAATTGAAGAGAGCAGTTAAGAGCTCAGGGAAGAGGGGTGCCAGGGCGGCTCCATTGGTTAAGCCTCTGACTCTTGGTTTTGGTTCAGGTCCTGATCTCAGGGTCATGAGATCAAGCCCCACTTCGGGCTCTGTGCTCACTGGGGAGCCTCTTTCCTGCCTTTTCCTCACCTTCTCCTTCTACTATTCCCCCACTCGTGCTCTCTTTCTAAAGCAAATAAATAAATCTTAAAAAATAAAAGAGATCAGGGAAGATAAAACAGAATGTTCCTATGCACTCATAGAAGAGAGTGGCAACAAAAGGATGAGATCCAAATATACTGAATGAACACTTCCCAAACCTGAAGAAATGAATTCTTAGCTGTAACAGACAAAATGAATTTCAGGGAAAAATAAAACAATAATTTAAAAAAATCAACCATCCATACCTTTATAGTGAGACTGCAGAAAATAAAACAGAGAAAAATATAAAAGCGATCCAGAGAGAACAATAGGGACTCCCTGTGAAAGAGAGATAATCAGACTTTCTGCAGGCTTTGTGTTAACTGAATAGAGGTTAAAAATAATGTTACAATACCTTCAAAATGCTGAGGAAACATGCAGCCAAGATTACTTATACCAGATTAAGATACCATTTAAGAGTGAGAAATACAGACATTTCAGTTATACAAAGGCGATGAAAATAAATGCTTGGGATCAAAAGTACTGTCTGAATTAAAATGTAAATATCTATATTAGGAACTCTTTTTGGTAGGACTTGGTGTATTTTTGTGTCCCAATTCCTAGCACAGTGCCTGGTGCATGGTAGAAGTTTAGCAAGTATTTTATCAATGAATAAATTTGCAATGCTCTAAAACAGTGCTACTTGATGCTATGAAAGTAAATGAAGTGGCCGAGAACAGTAGCCTGCAAAATAAGACATGCATATTCTGAAAGTACCCACATATTTTCCAAGGAATCCATAAATGAGGTTGTTTTAAGGGAATCAATTTATAGATCAGTAACTTCCAAATGTACTCTTTCCTAGATTGATTAACCTGAACTTTTCCTACAGTTGAGGCAATATAAAGATTTCACCGCCCCCCCCACCAAACTCTTCATTCAAAATCACTCTTTTCTCACTTGAAAAAAGAAAAAGACACTGAACACTCATGCTGAAATATCCTATGATGCATTGCAGTGAGGCATAAAAACAACCAAATATAGGGCAACTAGAAATACTGACATACTGGGAGCTTTTTTTTTTTTTTTTAATCTTTTTTAAGCAGCCATCATACCCTCTTATTGGAGTTTTCTGTTTTTCGTTAACACTTTTTTCCATGAAGGTGTTGTATTTGAAACAGTATTTTAGCCTATGCTGGAAAATTCTAAGTTCAGACATATCGTAGAAGCTGTACATTAGTGTTTATGCTTCCTAAAATTTACTCAGAAAAAATTAGGAATGTCTTTAACATTTGCTAAAATTACTAACTGATGCTATTTTGTTAACTCGAGTGTATCTCTCTTCCTTGCTGTAACTTACCAAGCACTTCTCTACTCATTTCTTGATTCTTTTCATTTATTTATTAGATTTAGAATATCCTAATTTTGTTGGGGATGTTACTGTAAATAATGCACTTAATACAAATCATTAATAAGCCTTTTTATAAACACTGCATTTTCCTAGTGGACTTCTCTTATTAATGACCCTCTCTTTTATTTGCTGTTAAGCTTCACTGAAAAAGATCTTAGTCTAGCAGTGACTAATATGAAAACATGGGTGTATTAGTTATTAGAAACTGATAATGAGAAAATGAAATAGTTCTCATTACAAGTACATTACCAATGGAATTTTACTCTTATGTTTAGTAAATATAATTATTTCAAAATCAGAAATATATTTTCTTTTCAGTTACTATAAATATTTATAATGTTACTTTTAAGGCTTTGGAGATGTATGAAAACAAATTGTTTTTTTATTATGTAGTTCAAGAAATAGTATTTTGCCAGTGTTTCTGGATCTCTTTCAGGCATCTTCACAATCAATAGCCAACCATCTTTTATTCTAAGCTGGTAGGATGATCACTGCCAGGTTTGTACCACTAAAAGCAGTAGTTTAGTTTTGACATTTCTTAAAAACTTTTGAAAGTATTCCGAGGGACACGGGTGAGACACTGGGTGTCTCAGTTGGTTAAGCATCTGCCTTTGGCTCAACTCATGATCTCCAGGTCCTGGGATAAAGCCCATTGGCTCCCAGCTAAGTGGGGAGTCTGTTTCTCTCTCTCCCTTTACCCACTCCCTCCCCACACCGCACAATCAGGCTCTCTCTGTCACTCTCTCAAAAATAAATAAATAAAGCTAAAAAAAGTAGTCCTAAAGCATGTACTCTTTTCTGACTTCTCAATGTTACTCACTGAGAACAAGCACATGAGATTTGACTAAGATACATTTGTCTATTTTAATTATTGTATTTTATTCCATTATATGAATATATGATACTTTATCAGTTTATCCATTGGTGGATACATGGAGTGTTTCTTTTCTTTAGATACTGTGAATGACAATGTTCTCGTGATATGTATCTGGTACCTATGAGCATGTATTTCTCAGGTAAATATTATTTAGTAGTATTACTGGGTCAGATTTCGTAGATAAGTTTTAGTAGATGATTTTAAACCATTCTGGTGGGTTAGTGGTTGCATCTCTCTGTGGTTTTAATTTACGTTTCCCTGACAACTAAAGCAGTAAATAAATTATTGTTTCTTATGTTTAGGAACCATTTGAAATTAATCTGCTGTGAAATTCCTGATATTGTCTCTTCCTCATTTTTCTATTGGTTGTCAGACATTTTCTTATCAATTGTAGGATTTATTTTTTCTTGTTTGTTTGTTACTCTTTTTGTTTTTAGATCCTTCATTGGTTATTTATGTCACAAAGACCTTCTCTTCTTCTGTATATGTATTACAAAGACCTTCTATTTTGTGTATTTTTAAAATCATAACAAAGGTGGTATCTTTAGATGAACAGATGATCTTAATTTAAATGTAATAAAATATATCATTAATTTCCTCTGTGGGTAGAGCTTTTGAATCCTGTTGAAGACAACTTTTCCTAACTTGAGATTGTGTAGATATTTTCCTAAATGACTTAGTAGAAATTTTATTGTTTTACCTTTCACATTAATGTCTCCAATTTATTTTTGGATATGATAAGAAGTAAAGCAAATATATCTCTTCTAGACATGTGCATACTGAGAGACCCCAGACCCATTTATTGAAAATAACTTCCTTTTTTCATTGATCTTCAATGCCAGCCTCATCCAAATCAAATTCTATTGAAGACGTCTGATTTGGGGCTTTTAATTATGGTCTCTCATCTAATTAATTGATTAATTATTGAGTTGATATCACATTTCTCTAGTCACTATAGCTTTACAATAAGTTGTGGCATCTAGTGGAGTAAGTTCTCTTATTTTGTTCTTTTTCAAGATTGTCTTGGAGTCTGCACAAATTTTAAAATTCTTTTGTTGAGTTCATCAAAAATAAATTTTGAGATTTTAAGATTACAAAGAATCTAAAGATATTTTGGGGGAGAATTTATGTATTTGTAATTTTAGTTTTTACAACTAGTGAACATGGTATACGCCTTATTTACCTTGGACATTTTTTAAAGCAAATTGTGTAGAAGTGCAATCTCATAAGATGTGTCATCAGGGAAATTTTGAAGATATATTTGAACTTTGTCTTAGGCTACAGTTAGAATCAGACCTTATAAGAGAAAGCTAGGGTAGTTCAGAGCAAGGCTATCAAATTTGCATTTCTGCCACAAGGAAACAAGAATGAAACCCGATTCCCAAATGGGGTGTATCTCTTGGAAACTTGGAAGTGGACCACAATGTCATAGAGGGTCCAGCACTAAGATAAATTGATCTTGAGCTGCCTAAATCACTAGCATGGGTTTATTAAATTGTCTCTTAATCAGTTTGAATAAAACCCCAGAGAGAGGTTCAATAACACCCTAGAGGTTGTGGGATTTAGAGGGGGAAGGCCATAAGAATTCATGGAGATAATTTTGCCACTGCTCTAAATAAGCCTGCACCAGTAAGAAGGCAAAGTAAGAAGTGGGAATATACTCAAGTTATGTCTTGATGCATTATTGGCACTTACCTTACTCTTTCAATAGGTCATGAAGATTTGTATGTTTTATCTCCTAAACTACTGTTTTTCTCTACCTTCCACTCACTTTGCCATTACTTGAATCTTGGACCATTACATTAGTCCTTGAATTATGGAACTACCTATAAAGCCTGGGTGGTAGTCCTCTCAGAAACCAGAGCTACAAGCTTAAGTGAACAAAGGCTTTCTTGAACCATCAAAATGACAGGAAAAAAAAAAAATCACTTGCTTTGTTTTTTTCTTAGAATTTATTTTTTAAACTAAAAATGCTATCTGTCGCCTGCATATTTTGCCAATTATTTCAAGATGGATGAATGTTTAACAATCATGAATACTTGAGATTAAAAATTCTATAAAGCACAAAAGTATTATTATTAAAGAGCATGCTTTGGGGATGACAACACAGTTCAGGCAATATTATTTTGATTATCCCTACTGAATATAAAAGGCAGTTCAAAGCAATTTGCAATTTTATAGCCTGAGGAAATTATTTCTATGAAAAAACATCCATTTCTGTTCCTTGTATTGCCTAAATGCTTTCTAGTTTGGAAGTCGAGCTGAATGGCAGATTCCTCTAACAAATCTACAAGCTTTTGAATGACTTGCTTTGTCTCATCTTTTGGGCAAATCTCAGCGTACTCTTTAATAAATAATAAGTATGTTGAGAAAAGGGTGCAATCTTGATATGATTTCAGTTTGACTTAACAACAAATTGAGAAGGGATGCTTGAAATTGAGTTAGACTTTTTAACCTACTTATATTCTAGTCATGTTAATGTTAGTATGAAAATTACTTTGGAATTACTTTGTATATCTTATAAAATAAGTTGATGGCTGAGATTATCCTTCCAAGGGTCTTTTTATTTTCTAATACTAATTTTTCTCTCTTGGGGACTTAGAAAGGAATCTTAAGTATAAATACATTCAAACCTTAAGTCCTTCATTTTTTTTTTTTTCTGCTAAGCTTTTTCTTTAGTATTTTTATATTTGACCTAGGGTCTTCAACATCACTGTGCAAAGTAAACTTGTATGATATTTACCTGATTTTTTATTTTTTTATTGCAGTGTGTGCTGATGTCTAAAGCAAAATAAAAGTGTCATAATGCACTGGAAAAACCTTAGTAATGTATAATTGCTATGAGTTCAGAGGAAACCACTTTCTGAAAGTAAACTCTTGCTTCTGAGGTCATTTATTTATTTCCATGATGGTGAAATGAGGACTGATGAAATGCCTTTGCATTCAGTTACTTCAATGCAAACGTTGAAGTCTGTTAGGTTTGCTAGACTCTCCTACATTCTATTCACTTTTCCCATCAATAGCAACACGTCAGCACAGCTAGCTTTAGAATTACTGATTTTCTGATTTTGAATTGCATGAAAGGATGGTATAATTCAATTAAACAGTAATGAAATAATACCTGGGAAACACAGGGAATCCTATTATGCTGGTTGAAAGTGTTATAGTCTCTTTATTTTTATGCATACACACCAACTTTAACTCTTCCAAGAATTTGTTTCCTTTTAAAGAAAAATAATGTTCATCATAATAAAATATTAATAATTAGAGGTTTAAAGTTTCAATCTTGCAAGATGATTGAAGATCTGCTGTACAGCATTATGCCTATGGCAAACCATAGTGTACTGTACAGTCAAGAATTGTTAAGAGAGTAAATCTCATGTTCAAAGTTCTTACCTCTATTAAAATTTATAATTAACATTGGTGGTATAATTATGACTAACATATTTACAATTATTAATTGTAATATCAATGCATATTATCATATTAATAATATATGTCAACATGAGTGTTTATAAATAGTATTAATAAAAAATTATGATCTCAACTTATAATTGCCTCTTTATATCCACCCCACTATGGTAATATTGAAGTTGGGTGTGTGGTGCTTTCATTTTTATTTCATTCTTTTTTTTTTTCAATTTATTTATTTTTAGAAAAACAGTATTCATTATTTTTTCACCACACCGAGTGCTCCATGCAATCTGTGCCCTCTATAATACCCACCACCTGGTACCCCAACCTCCCACCCCCCCCGCCACTTCAAACCCCTCATATTGTTTTTCAGAGTCCATAGTCTCTCGTGGCTCACCTCCCTATCCAATTTACCCCAACTCCCTTCTCCTCTCTAACACTCCTTGTCCTCCATGCTATTTGTTATGCTCCACAAATAAGTGAAAACATATGATAATTGGCTCTCTCTGCTTGACTTATTTCACTCAGCATAATCTCTTCCAGTCCCGTCCATGTTGCTACAAAAGTTGGGTATTCATCCTTTCTGATGGAGGCATAATACTCCATAGTGTATATGGACCACATCTTCCTTATCCATTCATCCGTTGAAGGGCATCTTGGTTCTTTCCATAGTTTGGCGACCGTGGCCATTGCTGCTATAAACATTGGGGTACAGATGGCCCTTCTTTTCACGACATCTGTATCTTTGGGGTAAATACCCAGGAGTGCAATTGCAGGGTCATAGGGAAGCTCTATTTTTAATTTCTTGAGGAATCTCCACACAGTTCTCCAAAGAGGCTGCACCAACTTGCATTCCCACCAACAGTGTAAGAGGGTTCCCCTTTCTCCACATCCTCTCCAACACATGCTGTTTCCTGTTTTGTTAATTTTGGCCATTCTAACTGGTGTGAGGTGATATCTCAATGTGGTTTTAATTTGAATCTCCCTGAGGGCTAATGATGATGAACATTTTTTCGTGTGTCTGATAGCCATTTGTATGTCTTGATTGGAGAAGTGTCTGTTCATATCTTCTGCCCATTTTTTGATATGTTTGCCTGTTTCATGTGTGTTGAGTTTGAGGAGTTCATTATAGATCCTGGATATCAACCTTTTATCTGTACTGTCATTTGCAAATATCTTCTCCCATTCCGTGGGTTGCCTCTTTGTTTTTTGACTGTTTCCTTTGCTGTGCAGAAGCTTTTGATTTTGATGAAGTCCCAAAAGTTTATTTTCGCTTTTGTTTCCTTTGCCTTTGGAGACGTATCTTGAAAGAAGTTGCTGTGGCTGATATCAAAGAGATTACTGCCTATGCTCTCCTCTAGGATTCTGATGGATTCCTGTCTCACATTGAGGTCTTTTATCCATTTTGAGTTTATCTTTGTGTACAGTGTAAGAGAATGGTCGAGTTTCATTCTTCTACATATAGCTGTCCAGTTCTCCCAGCACCATTTATTGAAGAGACTGTCTTTTGTCCACTGTATATTTTTTCCTGTTTTGTCAAAGATTAATTGACCATAGAGTTGAGGGTCCATATCTGGGCTCTCTACTCTGTTCCACTGGTCTATGTGTCTGTTTTTATGCCAGTACCATGCTGTCTTGGTGATCACAGCTTTGTAATAAAGCTTGAAATCAGGTAACGTGATGCCGCCAGCTTTACTTTTGTTTTTCAACATATCCCTAGCGATTCGGGGTCTCTTCTGATTCCATACAAATTTTAGGATTATTTGCTCCGCTCTTTGAAGAATGCCGGTGGAATTTTGATCGGGATGGCATTAAAAGTATAGATTGCTCTAGGCAGTATAGACATTTTAACAATGTTTATTCTTCCAATCCAAGAGCATGGAATGGTCTTCCATATTTGTGTCTTCTTCAATTTCTTTCATGAGTGTTCTGTAGTTCCTCAAGTACAGATCCTTTACCTCTTTGTTTAGGTTTATTCCCAGGTATCTTATGCCGCCCCGATTCCCACAATTTCCCCCCGCGATCCTTTGCTCTTTTGGAGCGCTTTCAATCAGTCTCCAAGTTACTGCTGGTCCCCAGACGCAGGGCACTCTCACTCGTATTAGGGTATTACTTTCCAACCGGTCGCCTCTGGTGGCTCCCTCCCCCTTTTGTTTATCTTCCGATATCAGTCCGCCATTCCCATTCCCCTTTACCTGCCCACTGGCGTCTTCTGCCCCTGTAGAGATCCAGACGTGTATAATTCTGATCTCAGGCTGATTTCATGGGTGATCGGAGTTCTTTGGTAGGTAATCAGCTCACTTTGGGGTACCGGCTGAAAAAAGGCGCCTCTTCCTACGCCCCCGCCATCTTGTCCTTTTTTATTTCATTCTTTTGCAAACATGTATCTTTTTAACAAATATACATGCAGGTGTATAGAACTTGCCATAACTTTTTTTAATTACTAATTGAGCAGGATAGTCTCACATGGTTGAGTTTACAGCTTGCTTTTCTTAACAATACATTATGCAATTTTGTGCAGCTCCTTGCCATTTCAGTAGGTTCAATTTCTAGCAGCACAATTACTGGGTTAAGATAATGAATTTGGTTTAAGATTTCTTTACCCTTCCTATATACACAATCTTATCAGTTGTAAATAAAGATTATTGTCTTTTTCATTCCTGATATTTATTCTTCTGTTTCCTTTTTTTTTTTAATTTCATATTAGCTAAACCCTCCAAAAGTTTAAATTATAGGAATGATAGTGAGCTTCCCTTGCTGGTTCTTGATTTGAACAGCAAATGGCTTCAACATTTGAAGTCTTTAATGTAATTCTTGATGTGGTATTTGGGGAGTTTCCTGGGTGTTATATTTTTGTAGTTTTCATCTCTTTCTATTTGTGCAAATTTTCTATTTTTCTGTGAATTTATTTTAGAGAGTTTGACAGAGGCTGGTCAGAAAAGAACATAAGGTTCCTGTAGTGGCTTAGGTCCCTTCTCTTCCCTCCTGTCTTACATTTATCATCCTTTTTCCCCAAGACTTGACAGTTGTGGAGCAATCCCTGTGGCATCTCATTGTCTCTCCCTTGTTCCTTTTCTCTGGTTGGTTGTCCTGCTGAATAATTATGGCTGGACTCCACATACTCTATGCAGAACTTGTCTGGGGTCTTAGCCAAGATTTTTCTGTTCCCCTATCTCCCTGGAAGCCAAGACACTTCTGTAGGGTTTGAATGTGTTCAAGTACATCAGGAAAAGAAACTCCATAAATCAGAACATAGGTCTGTTTTAACCATGGTTGGGAAACAGCCCATGGTAAACCTGGATCCTGCTATGTATGATTCAAAATATTTTCTCCTTAGATAGTTCAATGGCAGAATATAGATAAAATTTTATGGACAGATTTTTCCTTAGAAGATTCTTAATATAAATTGTTTCCTAAAAGTCTCATGCTTCCTAATAGTCTTAGGAACAAACTTCCTAATAGTCTCATGCTTTAATCACATATCCTAAAAAAATTAGTGAAAACGGACAATGCTCTTAAAAACAGTGAGAGTAGAATTTTGGGGGACTTCCTATATTTTGGACAGCATAATGAGCTCATCTGTGTGTCAGATTATCTTTGTTTAATGTATCAACAATCCTCATGCATGTACACTGGCCTTCATATTTTTTGTTTGCTTGTTTGTTTCCAAAGCATACTGTTCCACTCGCAACTCTAATACTAGAGAGAACATCACTGACTTTAAGAATAGATACTTGGAGGGAACATATTTTCTCTGCTACCTCATTCTTGATAATATCTGCCACACCTTTTATAATGACTGCAGTTATCTATAGTCAAAAAAAAAAGAAAGAAAATGCAACTAAACCATATTCTTGTGTAGAAAAAATACTTGAAGAAAATGTTGATTTTTAATGTCTGTGGTTATGACTTTTATCAACTGCAAAGTGGGTTTCCATGAGAAAAGCACAGTCTAATCTCCCACTTACTATATATTATTTAAGACAGGCTATATATTTAGTATAATAAAAAGGAAAACGTTACAGATATTAGAACAGTAGAAAACTAATCCACAAAGACAGAAAAGAAAACACATAGGATATTTGAAGATATATTTCTAGTATATGTAGGAATCCAATATGGTAGGTATTTTTTCATTTTTAAGTAAATGAAAACCAAAACAGCAGTATTGTGTTTCTACCTGTTCTCTATTTCCTTCCTACTCAAAATGTGGTTTAAGGTCCTGCCCCATTTGTAACACCTGGGAGTTCATTAGAAATACAGAAACGTAGGCACCACCCCAGATCTAGTAAAGTGAACTCTGCATTTTAATAAGATCCCCAAATGATTCATATACAGAAAAGGTAGAGGAACACTGCAAATGTAAGGAAGTTCTGTTTTATATGTGCATGCACGTGTCTTGGTTACTTATATTCAATAAAACTTAATTTAGATTTACCATAGATCAGTAGTATCCATACCTTTCCATAAATCTCTTGATGAACAGTAGAAAAATAAATCGGTTAAAATGTTTTATGAAGGTCAAATATGCATTTCTTGGAAAAGCAACATGTATTTAAATAAAACAAATCACTTCTCAGTGTTTGGATTGTGCTCAAGGAAACGTCATCTGGAGGACTGAATAAAATGTGCCATAAGCATCGCAGGGCAGGACATTAGAAAATCTTTTCTTTTCTCTGAACTAGAGTGCACACCATGCAAATATCATCTCTCCTACTAAATGTTCACCACTAATGAGGTTGAGTTAATCTCAACTATTTCTTCTTTGAGTGCAATTTCTCTTTCACATGTTTACATGTACTTTCTACTGACATATTTGAGACAACCAATCTTTATGTTGTATTTTTCTATAAACATATCCAATATTGCTTTAGAAGCCAATTTCATAAAAGCCAAGACAACACAAGAAAAGACCATGTTCAATGACAATTGCATATCTCAATATTTTCTACAAATGATATTTCCTGATGAATTGCTATGGTATCTATCTTCAGGTCATAAAATGCTGTGCTTGATCTCACATGAGTAATGTATAAGCTCTTGGTGAAAGAAGACCATCCATACTTTACTTCTCTGTTAGTGTTTTATTGTATGTATACAATATTTATGTATATATTTGGTATATAATTTGTGTATATACGCATAAGTGCAGATGGATAGATAAATAATGGACAGGAAGCTATCAGCATGGTTATGTACTATGAATTAAATTAAAACTAGGTTGTATTTTTTTTTATTTCCAGGAATTGTATTTATTTTGATCATTCCAAATCTTGTTTTTGAGCTTCCCTAAATAAAACTTAAAAAAATTTAGCTTTTCTTTTTATCAATAACTGTCTTGCAATACTGTAAAGATTAATTTTAAAATTTGCTATTTGGCTTCAGTTTCTCAGTTAATCTTTCTAAACCTTACTTTTTATATTATCAATGAAGATAACCTCTTCCCCAACTACAGGAGAATTTTGAGAATATAAGACACATAAAATAATTTGAAAATTTTCTTCCACCTCTTCCTTTCTCTTCCTTCCTCCTTTCTTTACCCCCTTAGCCTTGTTTGGAGCCACTGTGGTTGTGTGTTGAGTGGGGGATGGAACTGGGGCTGAGCAACCTCAAGGTCGTATAAGATGTTGGAAACTACAGGACTCTTTCCAATGGACAAAAACGAAGACACTAATACCACATGATAAATGAATGCAACATATGATTCCAGATTAGATCCTGGATGAATAAAGGACCACAGGCAAAATGTGAATAGCATCTACAGATTAGATAACAATATTTTATCAGTGTTATTGTCCTAATTTTAATAGTTGCACTCTGGTTATGTAGGATCTTCTCTGCATCAAAAAGCAGATTATTTTTTAGAAGCTATAAGTTCACAGCAAAATTGAGGGAAAGATCTAGAATTCCTGTATACCTTTGTCTCCACACAGGCATGCCACCCCCCCATTATCAACATCCTTTACCAAAATGGTTCATGTTATAATCAATGAACCTACAATGATACATCATTATCAACACAAGTCCATTTTCTACATTAGAGTATGTTCTTGGTGTTACACATTCTATGAGTTTGCAAAAATGTATCTACCATTACAGTGTTATACAGAATAGTTTGCTTCCTTAAAATTTTCTGTGCTTCACTGATTTATCCCTCCCTCTCATCCATCCCTGGCAACCACTGATACTTTTACCATCTTCATAGCTTTGCCTTCTCTGGAATGTTGAAATCATAAAGCATGTAGTTTTTCAGATTGATTTTTTTTTCATTTAATAATATGTATCTAAGATTCCTCCATAGCTTTTCATGGCTTGATAGCACCTCTCTTTATGACACTGAGTAATGGTCCATTGTCTAGATGTACCACAGTTTATTTTTCCATTCACCTACTGAAGGACGTCTTGGTTGCTTCCAAGTTTTGGCGATTATGAACAAAAGTTCTATAAATATATATATGTAATTTTTGTGTGGAGAGAAACTCAACTTATGAGTAAATACCAAGGAGTGAGATTGCTGGATCATATGGCATGATATGTTTAGTTTTGTAAGAAACCACTAAACTGCCTTTCAGAGTGGCTGTTCCATTTTCACCCCCAATAACAATAATGAGAATTCTTCTTGTTCCATATTCTCATCAGCAATTGGTATTGTCAGTCTTTCAAATTTTGGCCACTGAAATAGGTATGTAGTGGTATCACACTGTTGTTTTAATTGGCAACTCCCTAATGACTTACAATGTTGAGCACATTTTTTAGGAAGTATACCCTGAAGTATTTAGGGCTGAAGCAGTATCATGTACAACTTACTTTCAAATGGACAGAAAAATAAATAGGAGGCATAGTGATAAGGAAAAGGCAACTGTGAAAAAATGTCAAGGGTTAATGAATTTGGAACCTCTTGTGCTATTTGAATTGATTCTTGTTTATCCTATATATTTCTTAATTTCTTAGTTTCTTTTAGTAATAGTTACACTTTTATATTATTAAAAAAAAACACAATTTCAAGAAATAATCCTTGTGTTATGACAGATAAATATATGTATAGCTGAGTATAACTTATAATTTAAGGATATGGTTTAGAAGAAGGGATTTTTTAAGAGATTTCATATTTTTTGTTTTCTATTTTTCTGATAAATTTGGCTTTTGCTAGCTATTGCTGTGCTACTGTTACATCATTACATTACATTTTACATAATGTAATCCTTATTGAATATTAACAAATATGTTTTCTCATTGAAGAATAACCCTGATAATTTGTGAATTCAAATTATATGCACTTCTATATACAATGCTAAAAATAGAACTTATGCATAATTAGCCCTTAATAAATATTAATTTGATAAACAAATTGTTAGGCGTGAATCACACATATCTGGGATTTCAGCATTTTACCTTTTTTCTACTCTCTTTTCACAGACTAACATGCAAAAGATCACTTGTGCAATTCCGTCTGGTATCAAAATCATAACAGCAATAATTCAAGGAATAACAATATAAGTCTACTATTTATAAACCCAAGAAAATGCCTACAGAAGTAGGTAAGGCACTCACAGTAGTTGCCCCTGGGGAGTATGAGTTAGGAAGGAGAACGGAAGGAGAGATTTGCTGTTTGACTCAGTCCTTCAGTACCATGTAGTTTTTAAAATTATAATGCATAACTCAATATTTTTCAAATTTTACTTTATACATAAAATGTATTTATAAAGAAAACACATTTTTAAAGGATAAGAAAGTGTTGATCGTATTTGATTCCCTGGGCCCAGCTGTCTCCCTCCACACTGTCAGGCTTTGATAATCTGCAAAACATAATCAGTGTATCCAAGTTCCTTCAAGGCTGATCTCTTGGGGTTGCAACGAGAAGAATCCTTCATGATAGGATTGCTCTTATTTACAAGCAAGATATAAATTCTTATCATCACCTATGATCACATATAGGATCTTATAAGATGATTGAAATTTTATTTTACTTGTATTTGGAGGCCACTAGAGGGTTCTTTGTAAGCAGGGGAGGAAGGAACACACCTGATTTATGCTATAAGAGTCTCTCTGGTTGAAAGCGTCGACTGCTTTAGGCTGGATGGAGGGAGGGACAGAAAAGTTAGTAGGGTTCTGGAGTAGTCTAGGGGAAAGCTGAAAGGTGACAATGGCTTTCACCAAAGCTTTAATGAGAGATATGGGGAGCAGTGTTATGAATAAGGTTATACTTTGAAGATAGAACTAGCTAAAATTGCAACATATCACATGCAAGTTATGAGATGAGGAGAGGAAAACTGAGTGGCTCTATTATGTTTTATTCTGAGTTTGAATTTTTTTTTTTTTGGCAGACAAATGGAAATATTGACAAAGCAGCTATATATGATAACATAATTATAATTTTAGAGACTTCCAGAGTTCTGATCTTCTCCATATAATGGACCATCGGAAGGGTGTGTGTGTGTGTGTGTGTGTGTGTGTGTTTACATGTGCATGCAGACTGTCTCTTCAGGGGTGTTGCTTCACAAGCTTTCTGACTGAATTCAGCTCAGTTGCCTCATTAGCTGATGAATTTTTGTCCTTTGGCCACCAGTTTTGAAGACAGCTCTGAACAGAATACTTTCTAATTGTTTTTGTTCTTTAAGACTCACCAATCATATGTGTATCATCAATTCATACAATTTATTGTCTTAGACAAATGAGTGCTGTTGGCCTCTCTTTCCAGTTCTTCAGTTGCCTTTTACTGGAGGGAATTTGTTGAGATGTCTCCCTTCTCCTCTGAAAAGATCACCACTGACAATGAATGAACATATTTTAAGATTCCCAGAGTCTCATAATTATCAGACACTGGCTACAAAACAGACGTTTGTATGTTTCTTCATATGAATTGTGTTTCCTGTCACTACTAGGCTCTTAACAGAACATTTCTTGAACCGTTACTTCTAAAATAGTATAAGTTCTAATGACATCTTTTTCCATAAAAGGGCTTGTAATGCTTTGACATCAAGTACACCAGCTTTTCACTTTATTCTGTCATGACTCAATATACTGTCCAGAATTTCATTACTTTCTCAATTTTTTAAAGGTTACTTTTTAAGTTTGAAAAAGAGTTTACAATTTAATTGGGACTTCTTATAAATGTCATCTCTTTCAAAATTCTAACAATGGTTAATTAGCCTATCAATACCACAGAATCTCAAATCAGTTCTCAGTCATTTAATTGGTTAATGTTAATTTTTCTTAAGAATTAATCAGGTGTTAATTGAATGTTTCTTTTATAATGTATAATTATTTTAAAAGTTCTGAACATTAGTTCTCATCTTCTAAATAGGCCAAGTTTCTGGAATATACTCCTTTCCCCATTCTTTCACTGAAGGAGAGAGATTAAAGAACTAAGATTTATAACCAAATTAAAGAAATATGTATTTCTATGACTAACAGACTAATTAGCATATATGATGTATATAAAGTATAACGTATAATAAACAGTCACTATCACATCTTCTGCCTCTTATTCTTCAACAGGAGCCACACCTGTTCTCTTTCAGAATTAAGGACCTCTCATAAGCTTGCTCTCAGCTGGATACCCAGTTATCACATAGTTCTTCCTGGAGATTCATTTCCTGGTGTCAGACACTTGGTTTGGCGTACCTCTCTCTTTTTCTTCCTTTCTGAAATATATCTTACCACTGACAGTGTTTGGTACATATTATGCCCTCAGTAAAAATTTGTTGAATTAATGAATGCTATCTGACTCATTTTAATTGTATGTGGAATCAGATGTGCCGGTCTGTTACACACAGGTGAAGTTAATACGTCATTTTCTTATGCATGTCTAGTGTACCTGTGTTATGCCTGCATCTGTGTTTGAGTGTGTCTTCAAAGCAGCTTTGAAATATTTGAAAAATTATAATTTGGGTAAATTGGAAGGGGAGGTGAACCATGAGAGACTATGGACTCTGAAAAACAGTCTGAGGGGTTTGAAGTGGCGGGGGGGTGGGAGGTTGGGGTACCAGGTGGTGGGTATTATAGAGGGCACGGCTTGCATGGAGCACTGGGTGTGGTGAAAAAATAATGAATACTGTTTTTCTGAAAATAAATAAATTGGGGAAAAAATTAACAATAACTAAAAAAAATAAATTATTTGTGGTCAGCAATCTTTTTTCTCTAAAGGATCAGAGAGTAAATAATTTTGGTTTTAGAAATTGCACAGCCCCTTTTTCATGAAGTCATTTTTGCAATTGTAGCACATAAGCAGTCATGGACAATTCAGAAACACATGAACATGGTTGTTTTCAATAAAAATTTATTTACAAAAACAAGTAGCAGGCCAATAAATAGTTTGTCTGAGTCTTCTCCTAGATACTTAAAATGTTGATTTGTCTTTAAAAAATATTAATGAGAAATAAACTTCATAATTAACACTACATACAACACTCATTTGTCGTGGTGGTGTTTGTTGTGTGTGTTTTTTTTTTTCTTTTAGATAGAGTGAGCATGAACCGGGGGAGGGCTTCAAGGGAGAGGGAGAAAGAATCTTAAGCAACCTCCAAATCCAACACAGAACCCAACACAGGGCTTGATCTCATGATCCTGAGATCATGTGCTGAACCAAAATTAAGAGTCGAATGCTTAACTGACTGAGCCACCTGTGTGCCCCACAACCCTCAGTTTTTATTAAATACCTGAAGATCATGTAGGCCAAGGCTGTTAAACTAGTCAAAAATTATTTGCCATGACTATATTGTACTTATGATTATAACTTATTAGTAAGTTTTATGTCTTCTGAATTGAAAACTGAATAAACAGTATACATATATGAGCTTACTCAATTCATGTAATTATGGTCCAGCCCCAAAGAAGGAAGACCACAGCTCTATCACTCTGAGGTTTAGTAACCTAATAATCTACTTCCATTTGGTACAGATGTGGGTGCTTAAGACTTACAACTAAATATGTGTTCTTTTGTTATTGTTTTTTTGATGAAAACATTATTCTTGGTGACTACTTTAGAGACAGCTATGTAAAACACAAAACCAAAAATAAAATAAAAATAAAACCTGAAATAAATTTAGTTTGTTTTAGTCACATGATGTATATATTTCCATATATATAAATACATATGTGTGTATATATAGTCACATACTATATACACCTATACATGCACAATATATATGCATCATACATAAGTATATGTGTGTATATATACACATATAAATTTTTTTAAGATTTTATTTATTTATTTGACAGAAATCACAAGTAGGCAGAGAAGTAGGCGGGGGGTGGGAAGCAGGCTCCCTGCCAAACAGAGAGCCCAACGCGGGGCTCCATCCCAGGACCCCTAGATCATGACCTTAGCCAAAGGCAGAGGCTTTAACCCACTGAGCCACCCAGGCACCCCAAATATGTTTTCTTATATTTTAATACATTTAAAGTTGTGTTAGAAATATTGTTTACAAACTTAACAATCTGTTTCTCCAATTCCACTGAAATAAACCATCAAAATACATACTGATGATGAACTACATGAAGGGATGGCTCAAGTATTTGTGAAAACTTTTAACTGACTGTGAAATTGTAGTTCAGATATTGTTGATAAGGAAAATACAGAAAACCTTAGGTTCTAATCATTTTCACCCAGCTGGTCCCAGTTGTTAAAGTAAACATCAGATTCAAAGGTAGAAAATCTTACTGTATGTATGGAATCAATTTTACTCTTATTTTCACTCACTGTAATAGAGTGTTTCCTGGGAAGTATCGATGCTGGAGGGACATCTGTCATTCCTTCTCGTGTGGGAAAGACTCACAGCAGATACTGAAAGGCTTGAATTCTGTAGTTGGACTTTCCGGGCTCGACAGGTACATTGATGCTGAGCAGAATTCTTAACCTCTCTGTCACACAATGCCCAAGTTGAAAGTCACGGAAAATGGAACACTGTGCCTACCTCATTTATTCTGTAGTGATTAAATGTAAATCACTTAAAAAGAGCTTTATAAATGCTTTCTTACTTGTTTTTCCTTAGACTATACGGTGAGTGTATATTTGAGAATTGAGTTGAACGAATTAGAAAGAGAGAAAATGGAAACTTTGGACAATCGTGCCCATCTTATGATGCAAGTTTTACCCCTAGATTAGGACGGGAAATCCTCTTTTCCCACACATCAACTTTACACCCTTGTTCTTCAGATTGAGTGCTTGACAGCCCCCAAAAGCTGGTTAGAGATTCAGGATCCCCTTGAACCTTACTGCAAATGTATGCAAGCACAATCTTCATTTTGCTAGATCCCTAGGGAGTTTTGGCCCATTCACATCTGAGAATTGAGGTCATACGAAAACTATGTATATTACCAATGCCTGGGTATAGGTTGTGCACCCACAAATGTCACCAGACTTCAGGTGCTACCTCCAAATCTGTTCAGGCCCCAAGGAAATGTCTCAATGTTCTCCCCTTTGTTCTTGGAGCCAACAGGGGAGATGGCCTATGCTTGGGAGGAGGTGGATTATCTGAACAGCAGAAGTGTTTATGTTAGAGAAAGATATTTCATTCACATGTTACATTCTTTCTTCAGATAACATGATGATAACAGTTCATCATTAGGTGACCATTTTCTTGCTTCTCTTGTTCTGAGTTGGGGATCCACAGGAATTCATGATTTAGTTCATTATTCACCACAGTTGTCCCAGAGCCTGAACAATTGGTGATATTATAAAATTCATATAATATCACAATTAAATTGCTACCAATTCCTTACTTTGGCAACTTTGGCAACTAAATAACCACTGAGCACTAGGATAATAAACTTTTATTTTTAAATTATTTACTAACAGAATTAAGTTTCAAAAATAGTGTTTAAATGTAGTTTAATTCTCTGTAATTAAATTTTCATGTCCATTGACTACAAATTACTTGTCTTTATAGACAATACTAAATACTTCAGAATAAAAATTTGAAATTTATACTTACTTTATTTTTTGATGTTTACATATACTTTAATTTTGATTTTTATGAAAATATACTATTATCATGTGCATTTTGAATATAATCGCATTTTACTTTTTAATCCTTCAGTTTATTTCTATAAAATTAGGTCAACGTCTTGGTAATAATGTAATCAATGCTATTGCTAAAATACAGACAGAAACTAAAACATATTGCATGAGTATTTAATGATTTACTATATGCATATTTCTATTTTCTTTCTCATCCATACTGCTATCCCATGAGCCAAACACACAGATATGAGTAAAAATAATAAAATTCAGACATCTTAGCTTTATGTGTTTTTCTGTTTTACTGTTATAAAGGCATATTTTTCAAGGAGAGAGGATAGAACACAAATTTTTAAATTGTGTTGGCCTCATTTATCACTTGTAAGTATTGAGATCCATTATGTAATGTGGACATCTCTTTGTCCTCCTGCCTGCGTAAATATTAGCAGGGGTCTGTGCGCTGTCTTCCCCTCAAACTGTTTCATGCTGCTTGGCTGCCCTGTAGCCACTCCTACCTGGACACTGTCCTGGCAGTTTTCTTTCCCGTGCATTCCTCTGTTGCCCCATAGTTTTTTTTTTCTCAGCCCCTCCCCTGTCACCACTTCATTCCTTCCAGTCAGCAGTCTTCAACAAAAAACAATGGAAATCACCATGTGAAATTTCAAAGAAACACTGGTTGCCTGTGTCTTCCTATATTATTTTTTTTCCCTGTAATCCCCGAAACAAATTTAAATCCACTAAAGTAGGTAAGTACCAGGTGTCTTGTTGTTTCAAACTGACTAGGTATCCATCATTTGACTGTACACAGAGGAAGCCATCAGTTGGCCTGTGTGATTTTAATGATATTTATGAGCCTGTAAAACGATCCTCCATGATGAGATTAATTGACCTGATGGCTCCTGAACATCCATTAAACATAAGAGACCCATAATCCCAGCAAGAAGGCAAATGCCTCCCTCGAGATCAACCTCCCCAAGGCTCGAAAGATCAGTTTCTAGGAAAAGGTTTAAAGAATTCTTTCCTGTTCTTCTCAGTTTGATCCATACAGCGGATGTTAAGAGCTGGTTCAGTGAGTGGACGGACTAAATTCTACTTGAAATTCAGGTCCTAGAAAGTTTGGTACACGTCATACAGTTTTGTAAATTATTTGGAATTGATCAGCCTACTTATGGCCGGGTCACAGTTTCTCCGTCTCTGGGAAGCCAAGTTCCAGGGCTGGGTTCTGAGTGATGAGTTAAGTTGTATCATTCTCTACCTCCAGTATATTCTTCCACAGAAGCATCTCATTATCTTTATAGAACTTAACTAAGCGTGACTCTGGTTTGTGCTTTCCATAAATATAAAGAACAGTGCATTTTTGATGTGTCTGCAAAGCACAGTATATTAGGGATTTTTTTTTTTTAAGATTTTATTTATTTATTTGACAGAGAGATCACAAGCAGACGGAGAGGCAGGCAGAGAGGGAGATAGAAGGAAGCAGGCTCCCTGCTGAGCAGAGAGCCCGACGTGGGACTCGATCCCAGGACCCCGAGATCATGACCTGAGCCGAAGGCAGCGGCATAACCCACTGAGCCACCCAGGCGCCCCTATATTAGGGATTATTAAATTGAATTTAGTTTAGGAGAAAGTGACAGAATGGAAGCATATATTTTTTTCTTTTCTATATTCCTTATGCTGTGCTTGTTATTCTTGTACCGTATTCATTCCATAACTGGAAGCCTGTACCTCCCACTCCCTTTCACACATTTTTCCCAACCCCCATGTCTTCCCCTCTGGCAACCTCCAGTTTGTTACCTGTGCTTATAGGTTTGATTCTCCTTGTTTGCTTGTTTATTCATTTGTGGGGTTTTTTGCTTTTTTTTTTTTTTTTTTTTTTTAGCATTCACGAGTGAAATCATACAGTATTTTTTTTTCTCAGTCTGACTTATTTCACTTAGCATAACACCCTCTAGGTCCATCCATATTGTTGTAAATGACATGATAGTGTCCTTTTTTATGGCTTCCTGATATTCCAGTGTGTGTGTGTGTGTGTATGTGTGTGCGCGCGCGCGCGCGCACCATATTGAGCATCTGATTTTAAGGCCCGAGTTTGCTATTCACTATCTGTGTGGCTTTGCGAAATGTTTTAGCTCTCTGAGTCTTGATTTCTTCACTCACTGAATAGTAATGATGATAATAATAGTTTGTCTTCACCTGCAATGATGTGGCAAATATCCCAGAAATTAAAATAGAAAATTGTTTTAGAAATATGACTAATATACTCCAGCATGGTACATATTCAGGATAGATTGTCCTAAAGAAATTTCTATCAATCCCATCCACTAACAGGCAATAACCACTGTCTTTAGCTCTTCACCGTCTAACTTGCATCCTATGACACAGAGCCACTCAACATCTCCTAAAATATTCTCAGCTACATCAAATACCCTGAGTCTGATGTATCTTTTTTAAATGCCTGAATGTGCATATGCCATTCATTAAAAATTGAGTACAGAGTATATGCCAAACATGTAACTCATTAAGGAACAAAGGCATTTCTTTTTTAAATGTGATTAATTGTTGTCAGGGCTTTAAGTGAGTAAGTGAGTAAGTACTCTGGGAACATGAAGTTTGAATTTCCCTCAGACTGCTGGGTAGTTGGAGGACCGGATGTGTGGAGGAGATAGTGATGCTCCTTAGTGTTGAAGGTGAAATGCATGACATGTCTCATGAGGGTGGAATGTGCTAAGTTAAGGCCCCTGAGTAAGAGGCCAGTGTGGATGGAGGAACAGAAAGAAGACAGGGAAAGATGAATATGAGGAACTTCAGAAAGTTTAGCATGCATGGCTATACCAAGAGAAAACGACAATTATACTTAAATTTCGATCAGTTCTCATGGAACTTCAGCTTGGGTGGAATGGCAAAATATAAGGCTGTGTAAGGGATCTGGGGGACCACAGAGTATGAGTTCCCTGATAATGAATATTTGGGTTTTATCTTGGATGCAACTGGAGACATTAGGTTTGTTTGTTTGTTTTGTGGGTTGTTTTTTTTTTTTGCATTTTTTTTTTTTAATAAAAATTTTGTTTTAGAGAAATGCAATGGCAGGGAGACTAGTTAATAGATTTTGTAGTAATCTGGGTGAGACCAGTTAAGACCTTCAAGATAGGTTTGGGGGGGGAGGAAATAGTTTTAAATTAGACATTGGTACGTCGCTGAACTGATTTGATGTGGGAGGTGATGGAGAGGAAGGTTCTGAATTAGAGTATGATGACTTGGTGCTACTATTCATTAATTAAAAAAAAAAAAAGCATTGCAATTTGAGGACTCTGTTTTAAGGGAGTAAAAATTAATTCTGCATATTATGATTTTAAGGTGTGTTATGGCAAATATCACTCTCCAGGAAGGATTTTTTTTTTAAGTAGTCTCTACACCAGACATGGGGCTTGAATTCACAACCCTGAGGTCAGAAGTCCTGCACTCTGCCTTCTGAGCCAGCCAGGTACCCCTTCCAGGAAGGATCTGAAGGCACATCGTTTTCGTAAAAGGAAGAAATGAGAGTGGGCATAAAAGTTCAGAAGTTCCTAGGATCCAGGGGAAGTCTGAAACAGTGGGGATGAAGGAGATAACACAGAAAGTTTCTCAAGACAAACGAGAAGGAGATGGGCCTAGGAATCCTGAGAGGCTCTAAGACATCTGGAGAAGTAGAAAAAAGAGAACCTTAGCAAGGGAAAGGGGTAAGGAGGAGGACAAAATTGCCTTTGAGTGCTGGAACCTGAAAATCTTTCTACCTTTCTCATTAATTACATTCTCTCCTTACTTAACTTACTTTATTTTCAAAAAAATACTAGAGTTCATTCCTAAACTTAGTTTGACTATCCATACCCTATGTGAAGTCTGAGAATGGTCCCAGCTGAAATCATTCAACGTTAGCTTTCTTGGAAATGTTTTTTTTTAACAAAAACAATCAACTATAAGGTTCAAATATTAAAAAAAAAAAAAAAAAAAGAAGATACAATGATACAATATTGTTTTAAGGATTTATTCATATGTGCACATAAGCTATTCAGGAAAGAATGTGTTAAAATTGCCTCCGAAATGACAATATGATTATTTCACATGGTGTACGCTTATGTTGTGAAGGAAGCAAAAAGATAACATCTGTGCTCAATAAGCATTTCCACAGCGCGTCTCCTCAGTGCCAGAATGCTTCTGATGCAATGTGAGAAATCAAGGTTATTTACTTCCTGGCTAATTCTTTGTTATGCAAGCCTTTCTCTCAGAGCCACACATTTTTTCCCGTGTGGTTTGCCAGTTCTTTCAGTCCCAGATTGACGATTGTCACTTCCTAAATACCCTCATCATTCAATTTCTATCAACTCTGTAAAATGTGGACACTTTGGGCCCCCAAACTCAGAAAACCTGAGGGTAAAGATCTTACTTTTATTATGAGCTTTATTGTCTTATATAACAAGAAACCTGGACAGAGACGACTCCAGGGTTGGTTAATTCAGTCTCGACGATGTCACCAGGCACACAAGTTCTTTCCACTGCACCGTCCTCACCTGTTGGCAAGATCCTGAGCAGTTCAGAAAGGCCATCGCACACAGCTCACTTTACCACATAATGGTGGCTCCGTCATTCCGGCACTGTCAGAAGAGGTGCCCGTCCGTTCTCCCATGGGTTCCTTGTATTGAGTGTGTGGGGTCTTTTTTCAGCAGATCCTGGTAGATTTCCTTACTAGTCCACTGACCAGAATTGGGTCGTATGCCCACCTAAACTAATCACTGGCAAGAGAGGCATGAATGGCTGCGACTTACTGGTGTTTGCTCCTTGATTCTAGAGAGACCCAGTGCTAGGGTATTTTGTCATCCCCAAAATCATACATTGAAATTCTAATCCCCAGTGGTGATGGGATTAGGAGGAGGGGACTTGGAAAGTGATTAGGTCCTGTGTGTGGAGCCCTCGTGAACGGGATTAATACTCCCTTATAACAGAGACCTTACCCAACTCGTCCTCACCCCTGCCAGCCACCATGTGAGGACACAGAGAGAACTTTGTGACATGGAAGAAGGTCCCCACATGGTCCAACTGACCTTGATCTTGGGCTTCCAGTCTCCAGAACTGTAGGAAACACATTTCTGTTATTTGCAACCTACCCAATTTGTGATATTTTGTGATAGCTGCTGAATGACTAAGACCCTCAGAAAATATGCAAGTGCCTACAGTTCAACAGAGCAGGAACAAAAGATGAGGAGATGCATTTTTAATTAGAAATTACATCATCTGCCATCTTGTCCTACTGTCTTCTCTTCCAGGTGTATAGAATAAAGCAGTTGAAATCTCTCCTTCATTCAACTTTAATCCTGAGGTTAGATCAAATTCAAATCAAATTATGCTCTATTGGTCACGCAATCTATTCACACTATTTATTTCAGCTGCACATTTTTAAACATGTGGTTTGACTGCCTTAGACCTGTTTGGACCTCACACTTTCAATTTCACACTGTCGGGCACCCGTGGTTTCTTATTTTTAACATATTATTTGCTTCTTAATAAGTTCTTTCATATAACTTTTTTCAGCAAAGCAGTAATAATAATAATAAAATGATATCTGGAGTTCATAAGATATGTCCTCTTTATACTCTGTATTTACTGTTTGAATACATTTTCCAAAGAGGAAAAATGAAGTCATTATTCAGTGAACTATTTGCTGCTTGTCTGGGAAAACTTGTTTTCTTATATCCTCATTGATCTATCCAGTCCATGGTGAATGATAATCTAGTATATACATATATATATTTTCACAAACAATTTTGTCTCTTACTACAGAATTTCTTGTTTTACTCTCACATTCATTTTTAAAATCTGCATTATCATAACAAAGTAAAAATAGCTTGCTCTTTGTATAATAAATAGGGCCCTTTATCTCTTCTCCCTTGAGCATGCATGAAATTTGGTAGCACTATTACTGAGTATGAAAGCATTCACTAATACATTTATTCATGCAAGAATAACTAAGATACAAATTGTTAACTGGTATAGGAGGAAAGCTATATGAAAACACCCTAGACTTGCTAATTATTTTATTTGGGAGACATGGTAATAGTACACAACCATCTTTCTTGGTTTGACACATGAAGCACCATACAGTTTGGCTTAGTCTATACTCCCAGTCTCATTAACCACCATTTGCCTCAGTTACAGAACCACTAAATCTCTCTTTGATCTTGGAAGGTGCAGAAACTGTTATAAACCAGTGACTTTGTGTATGGTTTTCCCTATATATAAAAACACCTATCTTTTCACACCCCAAGAACACCATTTCTCTACTACTCCAACATGCAAAAGAATATTCTGTATCCCAACCTATAGCTAAAAATGCCCTCTTTCTCTCCCTTCTCTGTATACAGAATTGCCTTTCCTGTACATAAGACCTCAGCTAGGACTCCATCTAGAAGCTTGTGGAAATCATGATCTAAAGGCATGAAATCACGTATGACTTAACTTCCAATTAAGGAAACCATTTTACAGTATTAAAAGGATGTCAGGGAGAGTTCACGATCGTGGGATTTACTGGATACATTGACTATACCATCCAGAACCTGCCAGTATGATAGAGCATTGGACTGACCTACTGATGGTACTGTTGAAGCACCCACCAGAGGCAATATCCAATGAGACAAGGCCGCCATTCTCCAGGATACATTAAGTATATGTATGTCTATAAATTCTTTATATATTCCAGTTATTCTTTAAGTCTATATATTCCAACTAAGAATTATACATGAGTCTGAGAACCAAGGAATGAAGCAGAAGTGTCCCTACTTATAATCACTATCATTAACCTACCAGGTTACTTTGACTTACTTTATCTCTGCAGGGTTAGAGATCTTATTCTCCTGATTTCAGGAGGTGATACTGTAACAAAGTGTCTGAGTAACAGAACACAGTTCCCATTGAAGTATGCCCATAGCTGTTACCTGGGAACTTTGGGTACCTGATGTTCATAGGACCGGTTGGCAAGTAGGGGAGTCACAGTCTTCTCAGTGGTAACTGACCCTGGTCATCAAGAAGAGGTTTGGTTGCTGTTATACAATGTAGACAGGTGAGAATATATGTGACATTCAGGAAAACTTCTCTAAGGGTCAGGCTCAAACCTGTCATGAATGAGGAATTGGGCATACCATCAAATAGTCGCCAAATTAACAGGGTTAATGCCTGAGGCAAGGGGTATTTGAAATGGAGAGTGAGGAGAGAAATAATGAGTAGTATTGTATCCCTAAGAGCAAATGAAGCAAGGGGGGGTGGTGTGTTTGCCTATTTGCCTTTCTTTTCCAAGTCTCATCCTCCAACAGGAGGATATCACATTATGGCCTTGAAGGAGTTGCTCCCCAACCTGTATGGAGATGTGGATCGGAGTGGCCCAAGCAAAGGAGTGGGATAACCATGTAGACACACTACTCATATCTCCCTTCCAGGAAAGACTTGTTGCCCAAAAGACCAGAAGTGTGGCTGACTGGGGTGCCTGGGTGGCTCAGTGGGTTAAAGCCTCTGCCTTCAGCTCAGGTCATGATCCCAGAGTCCTGGGATCGAGCCCCACATAGGGCTTTCTGCTCAGTGGGGAGCCTGCTTCCCTTCTTCCTTTTCCCCCTGTCTCTCTACCTACTTCTGATCTTTCTCTGTCTGTCAAATAAATAAAAATTAAATCTTTAAAATAAAAAAAAGTGTGGCTGGTTTCCTTCAGCTGTTTGCTTCTTTAAGGCTTTCCTCAGGTTTCTGGACCAGTCACACTCATCTCAGGGAAAACCTGAGTCAGTAACTGTGCAACACAATAAGAATCTAGCTATTTCCACTTAAGGCAGGCTCTTCTTCCTACACCAGAACTGCACACCCCCCATCATAATCCCAGTCCAATTTTCAAACTTCCAAGGAATAAGACATCTCATGTTCCCATCTTCCAAAGAAGAGCATGTGTTAGGTGATATACTGGTATGGTCATCTTTGAAAAACACCAGCTGCTGGGATGCCTGGATGGCTCAGTTGTTTAAGTGTCTGACTCTTGGTTTTGGCTCAGGTCCTGATCTCATGGGTCCTGAGATCAAGCCCTGCACAGGACTCTGAGCTCATCAGGACTCTGCTTGGATAATCTCTCCCTCTATCCCTTCCCCCCACTTGCTGGTTCTCTCTCTCCCTCTCTAAAACAAATAAAGCTTAAAAAGAAGGAAGGAAGGAAGGAATGAATGAACGAACAAACAAACGAATGAAAAATACCATCTGCTTCACCAAAGAAAAGATTATATATATATATATATATATATATATATATATATATAAATAATTTCAAATAGCTATACCTGCCCTCATATAATACTTTCCTCCTTTTTTCTCTTGTGATAATAAGGTTGGAAAATGAGCTCTTCTTTTCTAAGACAAGCTGTCCAGCTGTGTTCCAGATCTAACTCCTTCTTACCTTCTCGGTGGTCTTTTTATATAATTTATCTCTTTCCATATCTATATCATATCTTTGAAATTGTTATTTTAACATTATCATTCCACCCACAAACAAAAAATCATGTTTCTCCTTTCAAAAAACAAAAACAATTTGGAGTCTTCCTTATTAATTTCAAGCCCTTGTATGTCTTTATATGTTGTCTATATGCTGAATGACCCCAGACCTTTATCCTGTTCTGATTTGTTTTCTAAGAGGCTCCTTTTTGTCCCATGAATTTTTTTTTAATATTTTATTTATTTATTTGATAGAGCGATCACAAGCAGCAGAGAGGCAGGCAGAGACAGAGAGGGAAGCAGGCTCCCCACCCAGCAGAGAGCCCGATGTGGGGCTCGATCCCAGGACCCGGGGACCATGACCTGAGCTGAAGGCAGAGGCTTTAACCCACTGAGCCACCCAGGCGCCCTTGTGCCATGTATCTTTATCTACCCCTAAGATTGTAATTATCATTCAACTAAGTGATATATAACAGACATACTTCCTCTTGACTACCTGTCTATGCCACATTCTAAGACTTGGGATAATTTCCATGTTTTGGTCCCAATTGCCCTAAATGTCCATATTTTGGATGAATTTCTCTAATCTTACCCTGAAATAAATTCCTCTATTAAAGGTAGACATCTGTATCAAGTCCTGTGGCAGAGGGCTTTACTCAAAAAATGAACTGTACCTACAATCACATTCTTGTTCAGGATTTTTCACTAACGCCATAGAAAGAGAAGCTTTTAGATTTTCAATAAATATTTTATTTCTGAATGATAAAGTGAACAGTGCATGTGCCAAGGCATGCTATAATTTATCTGTTAATTCAGCCTTCTGCAAATCTCCTAGCTTAGTGTTTGATGCCCCAGGAGAGTTGACCTGTGCTAACATCTCTGGCCAAATACTCATGAACATCTTTCTCTCCTCTGCATCCATCCCTGTTCACAAGGTATCATCACCTTCATTGAGCACTCCCAAAGGAAATAATGGTGCCTACCAGGTATCACTGTTTTGTATGATCAGTATTTCCAATTACATTGGCAGTCTTGGAGGCATATTGGAAGAACATTAAACAGCACAGCTTGAAGTATAAGAAGATAAATATGTGCAGGTAAGACTGACATTTTATTTGAGTTTTTTTATTAACAGGGAACTCATTCAAGGAAGAATGGGGAAATGGATCTCATTGAATTACAGGTCCTTATGAATAAATTATCCAGCTAAACTTCAGGAGAAATGGAACAATAGGCATATCAATCCTGGTACGTTTGGAATATTCACTTTCTGTCCTAAATCTGCCTCTTACAGTGTCACTCTGTTTTTTCTTCTTTCTGTTTACTGTATATCTTATATCCATAATTTCCTAACTTATATTTTCTACTTCATTTTTTTCTCTCTTTGAAGTAAATTTACATATGTTTTAAACTTTAGCTTGTTTCAAACTCTCTTCCTTGATGAGTATTTTCTGTTCATATCCTGCAAAGAGAAAATCTAATTGGATTAACAAACAATAATATTAGTTTTTACTTGTAGGGTATGTACTATACGTCAGGGTATATTATTTGGTAGGAACAATATTATCCCTACTACTATATCTTTTTGATAGTAGAGGAAATCGAGGCTCAGAGAAGTCACTTAACTCAAGCTCAAAAAAAAAAAAAAGATTCAAGGTGCTCTGCCAGCTGTCCCCAGATAAGCTTCTATTTCACCAACACACCATTTACTCCAAGATGAGCAGCATAGACAGCTTGAATGGGATAACTCTCGGCAGGAGCTTAAAAATAATAATTTCCTTCATAAGTAGGTATGATAGGTGAAAACAGATGTATTTTAGTGGAGTTTAAATACAGAGCTAAAGAACTGATACTCAGTTATGGAAATCAATTATAGAGTTTCAATTTTTGGACACTATTTTGAAGCTACTGAATTTCTTGCCTAATGAACAATTAAGTGAATAAAAGAAATTGTGTACAGCAGTGGATGGCCCATGTTCACACACCTGTGCAAGTCCTTAAAGTGATAGTTGGAGGGACAAAATCAGCAATGTTCCCTGCTTTCTATTCATGCATCAGAGGTCAGCCACTGGAGTGGAAACTGGGAATGAGGACAGTCACCCAGGGAGGACACACTGATGATTGAACATGGTTCCCTGTCTAGGTAGGGAGGCTGGGAATAAAATAGAGATGAAAAGTCTGGAAGATGAAAGAAAGTTTGAGGCCTCTTTTCAGTCTGGATGGCCTCTACTTTTCTCTGAGAAGAAGGAGGCTGTCACCTATAAATTCATTCAACGGCCCACTCCCTGCCACATGCTTACCTTCTTCTAAGAAATCCTGTCCTGATCTTTCTTACAGACAACACTGTTTCCTCCCTTCATCTGTGTTTAATCCTGTGTGCCTTATTTATATAGCATCTTCAACAACATTATGTGTTGTTACATTTTGACCCTTTATCTTTCCTTTTTATGCCTGCTATGTCTCCTTAACAAAATAAAACAAAAACACTTACAAAAAATTACAAGCAAATTCACAAAATTATTTGAGATCTAGGTCATTGTATTTTAAATTATTGAGAATAGGGGAAACTTTGAGGAAAAAAAAAGTTACCAATATTGTTGCTGAATCGGACTCTTTTGGAAAGCAGCAAGAACTGGCAAACTCAAACATTCATGAGTCACCATTGTCTTTGAAGAATATGTGTAAATGTCAAGAACATTCAGATTAGATTTTGATGAAGAGAGCATAATATGAGTAAAAATCAACAGTAAGAGTTCCAAGACAGGATACAGTACAAGAGAAAACAGTGTTCTAATAGTCTGGAATCAATAGTAAGTCTCAAGAATCAAAACTAATTGCTATCAACTTTTTTATTCCTAAGATCCTAAGATGTTTGACTCCTACTTCAATTATGACCTAGTAAACCGTGTGATTATCTTTCCTGCTCTGTTGGCTGAGTATCAGAAACTGCTGTAGTTCTACAATCAATCACTTCACTGGGAACATAGCGGTTATAAGAAATGCTTGTGAGTATATCACAAGGATGCATGTCTGTTTGCACTAGTGAGTATGCTAACTCAACTCCTGTTCTCTCAAATGATGCCATATATATGGCATCATATATATCATGTGTGTATATAAATATATATATATATATATATATATATAGAGAGAGAGAGAGAGAGAGAGAGAGAGAGAGAGAGTCTGAATTGGAAAGACTTGCAAGGAATATCATTCCTTCTGGTAATCTCCTGAGGAAGTAAAATGAATGAATAAAAGTTCAGAACTGAGGAATAATAGTTCATTATCATCTCCTGAGAAAGAAGAGAAATACAGTGTCCCTCACTTCTCATCCTAACACTCAGAGTCTCAGTTTTTCTTTTTTTTTTCTCTGCGGGTCTGAAAATCTTTGGTTCCCAGCGTGCATATGCCGCAGCTCAGCAGGGATGTTCTGAGGCACTATCTCCTTGTGATAGAAATAATAGAAATGACAGGTATCCTGGAGAGTCCTCATATTCTCTCTCTCCAGCTGGCCTGGGTCCCTTTTGTTGGTCCCCAGCCAGGCTGTCGCAAAGAGCTTTGTATCCAGACCCTTAACATGAGAGAAAGGAGGGCACATTGGGCCACCTAGACTGCATTTCATATTATCATTAGGATTTTACAAAGTTTTCAGAGACAGACCATATTTTTAAAATAGAGACAGTTATCAAAATAGGAAATCTTAGACGAGAACTTAAAATGATCACCAATCTGAAATGTCTCAATAAACACCTGGACTGTTTTTTGTGAATGTAATTAAACACACCCAACATAATAGGATAAAAAAACCTTGCAGAGGCACAGAACTTACCACCACGGTTCTGACCTTTTGGATAATGAAAACTAAGTTAATTTCACAGACAAAAATATAAAGAACTCTAGCTATAAATAAACAATTCAAGGAATGAGCTATTTCTGTTCCAGCTAATGAAGAATGACATTTAAAGAAATACTATTCATTTGTTTAGATGCAGAGAACAGATTGGCAGTTGCTGGAGGAGAGGGGAGCTGGGGGTTGGTGAGTCAAATGGTTTTTGGTAATCGGGAGGTACAAACTTCTAGTTATAAGATTAATAAGTCACGGGGATGTAGTGTACAACCTGGAGACTATCATATTATATTGCAAATGTGAAAGGTGCTAAGAAAATCAATCTTATAAGTTCTTATCACGACGAGAGAAAGTTGTAACTCTGTATGGTGACAGATGGTAAACAGACTTAATGCGGTGACCATTTTGCAATACATACTGATGTGGAAATATGATATTGGACACCTGAAACCAAAATTAATGCTGTATCTCAATTACACGTCAGTTAAAGAAAAGAAAATATTCAAATACAGAATCTGCTCATTTCAAAAAGGTGCCTTAGATTTGAGGCTTGCTGTGACCATGCACTGAAAAACTTGTGTTTGTTAGAAACAACGGAACTTGCTTTTCATGTCCAACTGCTAGTCAATTCTTATGGTCTCAGGTTGATTTTTTTCAACTTCTAATTGTTATTTATGAAGTTGTCAGAGGTGCTAAGAAGCACACATTAATAAAACTCCTGCCTGAAATGGAATACTTTGTAGACTTATGGTTGAATAGCAGCACATACATTCAACTGGACTCGGTTAAAAAAAAATATGCCTAAATTACTTCCCTCTATTAGGGGTAACTGAGCACCTAGAGCTTAGGGAGGATTACAAAATTTATACTTCTACACCAAGGTTCTAATGCAGGATCCCAATTTTTGCAAAAGAAGGGTACCTTGTGGAAAAGGGACATGCACACACTTGACTACAGTTTCAAGGGTTCATGCATCTGCGAGTTGCTGCTATACGGGTGGCCTCCCTCTGATTCGTTTCCCCTCCATGCATGTCTTCATTACAACCAGAGTGTGAGTGGGTGTTTGTGTCTTTGGGGATTGTATAGGCGTAAGAATATATATGTTTGTGAGTCTCATCAAAGAGAGTGGGATTCAATAAATTGTCTGTATTGTGGAAGAGCCATTTTTGGGTGAGGCAGCTAGCTGTGAGCAGTTTCTACCATCCTGCTTTAATGACGTATGATCTTCGGTTGCTGGAAGGGGCAGGGTGGAGTTGTAGCCACCACTGTGGTACGCGGTGTTAGCACACGGCTGCACCGCTAGCAGGTTTGCTCCAGCCCTGCGGTACATTCTGAGTGGATTGTCCGAGCAGTAGTTGGAAACCTAATTCAGTTCTCTGGTTTCTGTGTCTCTTCATAGGTGACCCCCTCTCACTAACAATTAGCCTGTGTGACGCTTTCTTTCCATAATTTTGAAGACTTCTTTTTCTTCTCCTCCTCCTTCTTCTTCCTTTGTGAGGGAGATAGAAGGTGCACTAGTGGCAGGGAAGGGATGCAGAGGGAGAGGGAAAGAGAGAAGCTTAAGCAGACTCCACTTCCAGCACAGTGGAGCCTGACCTGAGGTTCAATCCCACAACCCTGAGATCATGACTTGAGCCAAAACCAAGGGTCCAAGGCTTAACTGACGAGCCACTTGGGCACCTCCGTAAGTTTGACTTCCAACAAATCAGGCTATTCTTTACCACTCTGCCAAGGCTGAAAAATAGATGAACTCCTATTTTTTGGTATTTTTTTAGAGCTGCTTATTCATTTGGATTATATGGATCTGACCTTGGGCTTCCTGCTCTCTGGAAAGGATGTTAAAATCCATTGATGAAGAATTTTAGGAGATTTTCAGACAAGGATAATGAATTCTTGACAGGTCCTAGGTGCTAAATCAGTTGAGGAATGCTAAATCAGAACAGGAAATAGGAGGGAGGTGACAGAGAAGTGAGGCATACATAGAAGAATGGGAAGGAGACCAGAAGGTGTCACAGAAAAAAAATATATTTGGTCAAATTATGTCAAGGATTTGGCCAAAGGACAGAAGGAACAGACGCTAGTGATTAGGCATGTGTTTTGTAGGAACATAAATGAGAGTAGCGTTCAAGTAAGAGCTCGTGCCTTCGACCAAGGAAAAGAAATTACCTAAGCTATTTGTGTGAAATTAATGTGTGTTATTTGTACCCAAAAGGAAGAAAATCATGGTAAAACAGTCTCACTAATTATGTTAAGGCACAGCACAAGTTGCCTATGAATACTTTTCATATTGCATACAGAGATAACGTTAGATTGCCAATGATATTAGGAGTTATGCAGGTATTCAGTTTTGCCCAAGCAGGGGACCTAGAGTGAGTTCAACACCCATGATTTTCCTAGTTAAAAGGCTTTTATACCCAGCAACCCTTTAAACTCTCTTCAGTAAAATTTGGACACTTTAAAACCAAATGGGACTCTTGTGAAAGCTTTAGCAGATGAATTTGATGTTGTCACTGGACTCAAAAAGAGCACGTGGGCTGAGACCCCTGCAGGACAGATACAGAATTTCTCCCATCCAAGTACTAACCAGGCCCGACCCTGCTTAGCTTCCGAGATCAGACGAGATACAGAATTTCTAAGAGTCCGGCTCTGTGCTTACATCAGAGCTGCCTGCTACCCCAGCCTGTGAAAGTGGCTGGGAGTCATCACCGCCACGTGGCTGGAAGTGACCCCGAAAGAGAATCTTTCATACTCTCGTCAAGCTTTTTTTTTTTTTTTCTCCCCAGTTGGACAAAAAATGTCTTTTCTGAACTTACATTTTAAACATATAAGGAAAGACAAAATAAAATGCAATGGAATAAATAGAATATCTCTACTCCCACGAAAAATTGATTCACAGTTCTACGCAGACCATTACCCTTGAGATCAACACGCCACGGCAGAACGTGTGAACATCTCATTTCACACACAGTCTTTTCCATATATTCTTGCATGAGATCGGTATCACTTAATCAAAAGAACATATTCAATAGATCAGGTTGAGCAGTACAAAATGGCCAATAGTCCTCTCTATGTGACCTATATAAATGGCATTTCATATGATTTAATATAACATATGTGTGGATTGAAAGATTAATGTGGTGAACACTTATTCACCAGCAACTTACTTAAGAAGTGGAACATTACGAAATATTATAAAGAGCTTTAAAGTACCTGCATCCCTCTTCCTCATCACCTTCCTCTGCCACACAGTATTTTTAAATGGATATGCTGTATTTTTAAAATTTTTTGAAAGAAAATAAGTAAAGACATACTATATAAGTAATTCTATAACTGCTTTTGTGACTCACTCTTAAATACATCTGTCTGGTGAGCAGAACTGGAGGTCGTTCATTTCCATTTGTTACCTTGTATATAAGCCTATGTATTTTTAATTTTCAAAAGTGTTTTTGTAAGCATTAATTGTTGACTTTTACCTCAATTGGCATAGCCTGTAGAATACAAGTTCTTTAAAAATTGTGGGGCTTATTGTTGGAAACTAGTAAAGGGAAAATTATAAAATGGCTCTTTTGGAAAAAAAATCATATATTTTTCAGTTATTGGATATAATAATAGATATGTATATAATGCATGTATCTCTGTATCCATATAACACACACATATGTATATATAAATCTTTTTTAAAAGATTTGTGATTATTTATTTATTTCTTTGAGATCACAAGAAGGCAGAGAAGCAGGCAGGGGGTTAAGGGGGGAAGCAGGCTCCCTGCTGAGATGAGAGCCCCATGAGGGGCTCGATCCCAGGACCCTGAGATCATAACCTGAGCCAAAGGCAGAGGCTTTAACCCACTGAGACACCCAGGCACCCTTATATATATATCAATCTTAAGATTATTGTGGTATTCTAATCATATGTACATTTGAATGTTTTTCTTTTGCCTAAGAGTGGAGTGTTAGTCTTCTTGTATATATATTCATCAATTTATCTATGTAGTTCTGTCAACTTAACTCTCTTACATTTTGAAGTTCTATTAGTAAGTACAACCATTTTTAGATTTGCCACATCTTCCTGATAATTTGCATGCTGTTAAAATAGTGTGAAGAAACACTCCACCTATGTCTAGTAATGCATTTTTAACAGCATAGTCCATTCTTACTGGCATTTATAGGCCCATTTTCTCTCAACAGTATTTACCTGGTACTTTTTTTTCTTTTATTTGGAATCTTGTATCTTCCAAGATTTTCATGCCTTCCTGATACAACTAATTTCTTTTTATAATTCAAGTATATAATCAGTGTTTTTAAATATAGAAATTAGTTTCTTTGTGTTGATCAAGATTGCCAACATATTTGAATGTATTTTTTTATTTTTTAAGATTTTATTATTTATTTGACAGACAGAGATCACAAGTAGGCAGAGAGCCAGGCAGAGAGAGAGGGAGAAGCAGGCTCCCTGCTGAGCAGAGAGCCTGACTTGGGGCTCGATCCCAGGACCCTGAGATCATGACCTGAGCCAAAGGCAGAGGCTTTAACCCACTGAACCATCTAGGCACCCCATATTTGAATTTATTTATGCCACTTTATTCCTTATTTATTCTTCTTCTAGTTGTTTTTCTTTTTCATTTATTTTTTTTTGCATTCAATTTTCCTATCCTTTTTTTTTTTTAACCTCCACTAGTTTGAGAGTTATACACTCTTTCTATTCTTTTAGTGGTTATAATGGAAAATTATAACATGCATATTAAATGTTATAATGACAAAATTAAATCAGTATTTTACTGCTGCATTGAACAATGACAGTAGAATAGAAATTTTTAACATATTTCTATCCTTCCTTTATTTTCTTGGTTCCTTACTGAAAATATTTTAAAAATTAAAAGAGTTGATAAAATGTATTTAAAGATTTTATTTTATTAATTTGACAGAGAGAGATCACAAGTAGGCAGAGAGGCAGGCAGAGAGAGAGAGGAGGAAGCAGGTTCCCCGCTGAGCAGAGAACCCGATGCGGGACTCGATCCCAGGACCCTGAGATCATGACCTGAGCCGAAGGCAGCGGCTTAACCCACTGAGCCACCCAGGCGCCCCTGGTAAAATGTATTTAAAAATATGTTTTAGTCAATTATGTGGCTATTCTCTTACAAGTAGACATTTTGTTCATTGATTCCTTCAATCGTTCAATTGTTAAACATTCATTTCTCAACATTGTCTTAGGTTCTAGTGATTCAGCAGTAAAAAAGGAATCTGCCCTCTGGACCTTATAATATAGTACAAGATAAACACAATACCCAGAGAAGAGATTCCAAAATTATCAGTATTCTGAGTTTATGGTAAGAAAAGAATGTGGATATTTCCTTCAAGGACTCTACTTGCATAAACTTCTTTCTATAGTCTATGCTTTTCCTGATTTGCCACGTAGATTTTTATTTGTTTGTTTGTTTGTTTGTTTAAGATTTATCTTATGTTTATGCACGATATTTTCATTTGAAATCTGAAGAAATCATAGCAAGAATAAACACTTTAGAAGATAATATAGTTTAACAGAATATTATATAGGATCTTTCTTATCTCAAAATCTGCAGAGAAGAATGAGTTTTATGAACTGATGATACTGTCTATTCAAAATCGTCCACTGATGGGGAGGAACTGACCTTGCTGCCAATACCCTTCCCCTACTCCAGCCTGTGTGGGAAGGAAACTAGCAGCCATTTTGGAGGATGTATGGTGAGAAACATTTGTGTGAACATCGGCAGAGCCCTGAGTTTTTCTACACTTTTTTTTCCCTACAGTTTGGGGCAGGAGGTCCCCTTCCTTCAAACCAAGTGAAGGAAGCTTCCCAGGAACTCCTTGAACACACACAAAAAATTGTTCCCCTGGAGGATCAGGCAGAGGGATTGGTGTCTGCACTCATCTCCAGGGAGCACCTGCTGTAAGCTGGCTGCAGCTGTTCTTGAGGAAAAACTGAGATGCCCCATGAGCAGCGGCAGCTCTGAGGCACTACGTTTCCCTGTGGTTTTGGTGCTGATGCAGAGGTGGCCAAACTTGAGTTTTCCTGTAACAACCTGACAGAGAGATTTGCCCACCACAGGACGCAGGAAGGGTCAGAGCCAGGATCCGGGAGCCACCCCCCAACCCCCACCCCCACCCAAACCCCTGTCTTCTCCAGGTTCCTGCCTCAAGTCAGAGTGAGGTCTGGGACGATCTACATTTTGAAGGAGATGAATAATGGATGATTCCTCTTTAGACTGAACAGGATCTTTAATGTCTGGAATTAGGATGATTATAAGGCTGAGGGTAGCTGGAAAAGTTCCAGAATCTATTTGAGATATTTCAATGATGGGAAAGGACTCTGGTATACAGGGGCTGAAAGTCAATGTGGAAATACATATATTTATCCTTTCTTATGCCTCATTAAGCCCGCTTGGATTTAATTGTTTCAGCAATATTTTCATATCTCTCATATAAGTTCATAAACAGCCAAATGGTTTCAATCCTGACAAAATTTGCCCCAAACCTTCCTTTTTACTATAAACGTATTTACTGATGGGTGTCAACAGTGAAGTTAATCAAATCTGCCTGTGAATCATGGGCAGCAATTTATGCCAAGTGAAGTTTAAGTATATTCAGCAAGAAATATGTACCTTGATTTTTCTTATTTTCCCCCAAATATATCTGTCTTTCATAGCCCTATGCTTAGGAATTAAATACAAAGGTGGGTAAAGTTTTAAAAACTTCTAAAAACAACTAAAATTATTTTCCTTAATCCAGACTTATACTGGTTAATGAAATGATCATACAGAGGACCATAATAACAGGAATACTAGTTATAGCATTAGTAGTTTAAAAGATTTATTTGCACAGATTAAGGCGACAGGGTAAAAAGAAATAAATAAGTGTGAAAAATCTCCATCTTTCACAGCTTTAAAATGTTGGCTCTGTTGTATGCCATGATTAAGTCAACAGTCTGCTGGTCGGGTTCCAGGCATGCAGACTATTCCCTCATCGCCACCAGTAAATTCACGAGTCTGCTCTTTCCCCAAAAGCTTCTGTGCACAGCCTTTCCTAAGGTAATAGAATGGTGAGATGGACAGGATAATAGGAGGCCAGACAGTTATCTAGACTGTGTATAGAGCAACAGAAAAGTGCCTAAAATATTACAGCTCAGCTGTCAAAAATCCCTAATACTTGGAACTTAATTTGAGCAACATGACTACATGACTTACATAGTTTTACATGGATAGAAGCGGTCTATATCTTTCTTAAATTTTTAGGGAAATTTCCCAAGAATTTTATGCTATCTGTGTCTAGTTGGCTTTTGAGCCAGTGATCTTAACACTGCCACAAGAAAGTTTTTGATTATTAGTAATCATATTGAACAGGAGCATATGCCTAATGATAATGACATTTGGAAGGTTTACCCAGACACACATCTGTAGAAATTGCAAATCGTAAATTTAACCCATGCAGAGAAGGCATTTAAGTGAGTGAAAGCGAACGCTTACTTTGTTTCAGACATTGTTCTAAGCACTTTTTATCAACCCCTTGAATCCTTTCAATGACCCCACAGCATCGCTTGCATTTCCAACTGTGTAGACAATTAAATGGATGGAACAATAAATAACGTGACAGTCGGTAGGTGGCAGAGCTAGAATTTGAACATTTGGGACTCTGAGCATGCTCTCTTAAGCTCTGCAGTAAACTGATTTCACAAGGGGATGGGGCTGAGAAGTTGGTTGTGTCATGGTGGTCGTTTGGTTGCAGTTTTGATTGTGATAGCAGCAATGTTACAACACACACACACACACAATTCCATTCTGCATGAGGGATAGGCTTGTTACATTGCATGTGAGAAAGGAAATAACTATCTTAAATACCTTGTGAACTAGGGAATATTGTATACTTCTTTTTCCTTTTTTTTAGGCAAGGAAAGGAACACTAAGAAAGGTTATATAACTTGTCTCTAATCACAGAACTAATGTGTTACAGAGCCAGGACTTCCCCTTAAGATCTGATTCTAACGCCAATCCTCTCATCTTTACTTTTCAGAAGATTTATTAACTCTTGAAAAAATAGTAATATATAATTCTAAGATTTAGATTTTTAAAGTTATGTCTTCAGCTGATATTTTTCTGATTGGCTAAATGTATTTAAATTCAATATTTTTGAATATTTCTTTCTCTTGCTGTTTCCTTTGCATTTTTAGTTACTTATTTTTTATTGATTTGACTTTCATTTTTCTACGTTCTTATAACTCTGAGATAATTAAAAGATTCAGTTATACATCACTGGGATTAGTGTGTCTTATCTTTTTTCAGGCATAATAAGTGCTTATCTAAGGTAAGTATACATAGTCAAGGGGCGCCTGGGTGGCTCAGTGGGTTAAGCCGCTGCCTTCGGCTCAGGTCATGGTCTCAGGGTCCTGGGATCGAGTCCCGCATCGGGCTCTCTGCTCAGCAGGGAGCCTGCTTCCCTTCCTCTCTCTCTGCCTGCCTCTCTGTCTACTTGTGACCTCTGTCTGTCAAATAAATAAATAAAATAAAATAAAAAAATAACACGATTTCTCTTTGCCCCCTAAAGGTCTGCAGTGAGTAAAGGATGTGCTGTTCAAAGATTATTGTGTAACTAGGAATGGTTTTCTTGGTGTTAACCCAACTGGTTATCCATAGACCCTCATCATCTGTGAAGCTAAAATTAGCCTGATAAAAATACCATACCTTAGGAGTCATGTTAAGCCTAAATATTTCACACAAATAGCCACAAAGACCCTAAAGTAGCAGATTAGTTTTTGAGTCAATGTGAGCCTGAAGAATCACCACAGTTTATCTTCATGGGACTTTTCGTGTGTGCGTGGAAAGAAATCAAGTGTAGTGCTCTAGAATGGTGCATGGGAAACTGAACATTTCAACATCAAGAGCCAAAGCTTATATTATTAAAAATATATAATCTAGAGCAAGAGTTGGCAAACTTTTTCTACAAGGAACCAGGTGGTAAATATTTTAGGTTTTGTGTGCCAAGGGGAAAATACAAGCACCTCTTCTGTAGTTGTAGCAAAAAGGAAAGTAATTTTTCATAAACATTTAATTGAATTAAAAATATAATAATATATTCCTGGTTTTGCATTAGTTTTCCATTGATGCCTTAGCATGTAACCATAAATGTCTTAGAACACCTCTTTATTTCCTCGCCATCCTGGGGATAAGAAGTCCAGGCATAGTGTGGCTCAGCTGTTTCTATGCTGTGGATTTTACGAGGCCAATATCAAGGCATCAAGGTGTTGGCAAGGATATATCCCTCTCTGGAAACTCCAGTGGAGAATTTGCTTCTAGGTCAGTCAGGCTGTTAAGAGACTTTAGTTCCCTGTGATTATAAGACTGAGGTTCCCATGAGATTAAGAGTCACTTATGGTTTGGGTTGCTGGGGGGAGAGGGGTTGAGAGAAGGCGGGTAGGGTTATGGACATTGGCGAGGGTATGTGCTTTTGGGTAAATTGGAAGGGGAGGTGAACCATGAGAGACTATGGACTCTGAAAAACAATCTGAGGGGTTTGAAGTGGTGGGGGGTGGGAGGTTGGGGTACCAGGTGGTGGGTATTATAGAGGGCATGGCTTGCATGGAGCACTGGGTGTGGTGTAAAAATAATGAATACTGTTTTTCTGAAAATAAATAAATTGGAAAAAAAAAAAAAAGACTGAGGTTCCCATTGCCTTTACAGGTGGGGCAGGACATCCTCCCCAGCTTCTGGAGAACTTAGTGGCATTCTTTGGCTCATGGACCCCTTCCTCCACCTTCAGATCCACAATAGAGAATTGAGTCCTTCTCATATTTAGAAATCTCACAGAACTTCTCTTCTGCCTCTTCTCCCATTTGCTTTTCAACGCATCTTTCTGACAGACCTTTTGCTCTTAAGCGTTTTATGTGATGACACTGGGTCTATCAGAATAACCCAAGATACAGACTGGGTTACAGACAGGCTGGTTTGCCTCAGGGGCAATAGTTTGTAGACCTATGATCTCAAATATTCTGTAGTCATTGGAAGTTCTGTGGATGACTGTTAAGTGCTAAATGTCTAAAGCATATAGATAAACTAAAATAAATGATTAAGTAGTAGGCACTATTTTCCCAGTTTTGCAAGGAACCTCTAATATAAATCAACAGATCACTATCTTTATATAAAATAGAAGATACACAATTCACTGGTAACAATAAGTCATTTGTGAATGTAGAATGCAATTTAAATTAATGTAATTTTTTTTTACATTTGTCATGCATTTACAGTACTTTTTGAAAGAAATTGGGAAAGAATTAAATGGTGTAAGATATTTCAGATTCAATATGTGTATTAAAATATTTTCATTTAAATTTTCAACCCTCAATCGCCTTGCTAGAAAAAGTAAGATAAGATGTACCAAAACAGAATGCCATATTTCACGATAACTTGTCCTCACCAGCTAAATCTATAAAGAGGATGGATTTTGAGTGACCCAGTAGAGTAGATCTCACTAAACCCAAGTGACAACTCTGTCTTAATTAACACTGGGATTTGTTTAAATAATTCTGTATGGATCATTCTGAGGTGTCCAGAGTGTTCATTTAATGGATTACGATGTTTGCTATGAAATATTTTTTTTAATGGATGAGAATATAAATGGAACTTGGTCCCTTTGCACAAATAGCAAAATATGCACCTCACTCTAAAAGCCAGGATCCTGGGGCGTCTGGGTGGCTCAGTCAGTAGATGTCTGCCTTTGGCTCAAGTCATGATCCCAGGGTTCTGGGATCAAGTTCCATGTCAGGCTCCCTGCTCAAATTCCTCTCCCTCTGCCATGATCCCTGCTTGTGTTTTCTCATTCTCTCTTTCTCAAGTAAATAAAATAAAATCTATAAAAAAATGAAAAAAAAATATAAATAAAAATAAATAAATAAAAGCCAGGATCCCTACCTCATCCATCCGATTCTGGTTCTGTAACAACCAGGTGATTATTTTCATACCCTTTGTCTACTCACAATTAAGAAAGCAAAGAAAATATAAATAATATTCCATAGGAGAACAGCAGAAGTAAGAAAAACAATACCATGAAAGAGAGCTTCTTTACTGGACACATGGGAATACTTAGTAGGTGTTTGAGCTTTGGGGATAATATTTGTGAGAGAGGTCCACCTTGGAGATTAAGAATTAGGGGAGAGATAGTTGGTTAAATTCCAAACATGGATGAGTTATGTCTCCATGACAGAAAATAAGCTACAAAAAAAGCAAAAGTTCCTTCACATAGATACAATTTATGTCAAGATGAATCTGTGTGTATTATATGTGCACTAAACAATATTGATATGCAACAGATTATTGTAGAAAAAGTAGACCAGAAACAAACTGAAAAATATCACACAAAAACAAAATCAAGAATTCAAATATAGTTGTAGATAATACAATGTATCTCTTGCACAGCTGAAACTAATTCCGGTAGGCTGACCTGCAGGGAAGCTCGAGTTAAGTTCTTTCATTGAACATCTCAGAATGTGAAGGGACGGAATTGTACAGAACTATGTACAGAACTATGTACACTATGTGTTACAGTTCCTCCAGGAGGGGAGAGCTGACCTGAGATTGAGTCCATCATGCCCTGCTAGGACCACAATATTTGAAGCGAGATCATATGAAAATGCATATTTTTAGTCTGGACCAAGAATGGGTTCATTTTTAGATATGTCATATCGAGTCTTCATTTATTCAGACTCATGCAAAGCATTCAATATTCAGGTCAGGATTTGCAAGGGGCAGTCAGAGAGGTGACTTTAGGAGGGAAAGGCCTGACATTCGAGCACTTTTATAATAGCAAAAGGTTCAAGTTAGACCTTGACTGGTTAAGAAACTTCTAATGTGTTACAGAGTCTTGCCTGGAATCCAGAATAAGGGCCTGGGGTGGAGGTCAGACAGTGACTTGAAGGGAGAAAAGTGGCTCTAATTGGGCTGCATGGAGGGGACAAAGATATCTACCAGTTTTCAATATTTTGCCCAAGGCCACGCTGGCCCTGCCATTCAAAATCATCCTTTCTGTCACTTTGACATTTGCGGTCCATTGCAGAACCCTGATATAGGCCAGGCAGTTCAGTTTAGGATATTATTCCTGACAATTTGTTTTGACTCAGCAAAATAAATAAATAAACCACGTCTTCTTGTCACATATCCGAAATGCCCAATGTAAATACGTAATGGTATTTATTTTAAAATGAAATTTGCTTGAGCTCAATTGAACACCATTCAGGAATACACTTGTCATTTAATTCGATTTCCAGGTTCTGTCTTTCATTTTGAAGGAATAAAATTCCATATTTTATGTCTATATATACTCTCCAATGGGGCAATTCAAAAATAAAAGTGCATCCTTAACAATAAATTTCTTTGCTTTTCGCTTGTACCAGAACTTTCCCCTCATTTCAATGTAGCTTTTGTATGGGCATGTGCAATAAAAAAGCTAATAAACTTAATAAATGGTTCAATTGCATGACCGCACCTGTGTGTTACCTTCATCCTCATTATCCATTTCCTTAGACATTGTCCATTATTTCGTCGTGGCCACAGAACCCTAGTGTAAGTCTAATAAATAGAGCAATAAAAGTAAATAATCTGAGAAAATATTACAGTGCAAACTGAAAATACTTTTGTTGTAAATTTATGCACGTTTTTATCCATTCTGCCAAGTACAAGTATGCTGGCATTCGGCTGCTTGCTCTGAATCTCCCACAGGAATATGACCCAAATCCTTATTTCTTATGAGCTTCATTCTAATATATATGAGGGTGGATCAATGCCAGCAGTTGTTTTTTTTTTTTTCAATAGGATTGTTGAAAACGGCTTCAGACAATAACATGTGCATATATACCTATTGCTGAAATGAACCTCTGAAACCATCTCTACTTGCTCAAAGTAGAACATTAAGTTCTTTATTTTAGTAATTCAGACATCAAATGTATTTTCCTCCTGATATTCTATAGATATGGACAAACTGTATATTTGACTTGAAACTTCTCTGCGTAATAGGTATATTTCCAGACTGATTTGCCTGTGTACGCTCTGAATTTCAGCATGTTTAGAAAGGCAGGAATTTACAAAGATGCTTAGCATTAAAATTGGATATCAGATATCAGTATGATATGAAGAGCAGACTCACCTCCTCACATCATACTAGTTTGAGAATACTTTAGATCCTTTTAGCTAAAGACCATTTTAAAATAAAATGTGCCATTAGTTAGTTGATGCGAAACGGTGTTTTCAATCACTCCTTTACATGGGGTTGGTTGGCAGCTGAATGATAGAACACTCATTAATACCTCTGGCAGTTCATAGCTGTCAGTCAGAGAGGATTTCCACAAGCTGCTTCCAAGGCATGAAAAATGCACAGAAATGAAGAGGTGATCCCAGACTGACAGATCGTTTGGGATAGCTTGAGTAGGCTCTAATTGACTCTTGGTTTTCTCTCTCCTACTTTACAAAGCGGGTGCTGAATTGATAAAGCTATTTGCTAAAAATCTTGGTTAGATCTTCTTTGGCTCTGCCATTAACCAATGCAACATATTTACACTCTATAATTTACATGTATGCACACAGGGTTTCGTGTTATATAGAGAGCAGGACCTTTTCCTTTACGTCATATTTTGTTCTGCTACCTAGAAACAGGACAAAAACATCCAGATAACCTCTGATGATCATTATAATATGAAGACGGTGTCTAATAGTTTGCTTATATAGTAACATTTCAAACAAAAGGTAGATAGACATTTCCTACCATGGAAGTTTTATGCTGCCTCCACTCTGATTAACAGGTGAAAAGATAATCTAACAATTTAAAAACTTCTTCCAGGAAACTTCTCAATCTTTTATTTTGAACAAAAGCAGTTCTCTTTAGTGCTTTCCAAGAGTGAAAATTTGCACTGGGCATGGAACATACACAAGATCTTGCTTGTCTTTATCACCTGGTGAAGTAGACATGGAGTCCTCCTTTTTCAGATGGGGATATTTATGTTTAGACAAATTAAATGATTTGGCCAATCCCATACAGCTAGTGGTTGGAAAGCATGGAACAAGGGCCCAGGCTGTCTGGACCCCAAAGCTTTGATCCTTCCCATTAAGTCACTGGGCCTACTGGAGTCATCTTCAGTCATGGTGGAACCCACCTGTCTCTTTCATTTCTTGAATAATAATCCCCACTCAAATAAGAGCAGTGTAGAGGTCACTGCTGTTTTCTCTGCTTGTTTCCTTTGTCCACAGTCATATGTGTATTCCTGTTCCAGTTCCCTTTCCAGTTGCTGGCTTAGAACAGAGCTCTAATTAGTATAGCTACTTTATTACATCAATATCAAGATGCAAATGACATCCTTAAATGTGCATGAATACTTCTGATTTTCAAGTGATGCAAACCAATGGAATAGAGTTGATGGGTCATTAGCTAAATACTCTGCACAATCTGTTATTAAAATGTTACCTGGCCTGAGACCATTATTCAGAGAGAATTACTGACTGGAATTTTATTTGGTGACTCCAAAATGAATCTTTTAGAGTAATCTATGTTTTCTCCAGAGTATTTGGAAAATTTAGTTCATTGTGTATTTAAATATTTGAGTTAATTAAGAGAGATAATAATCCCCATATATATATTTTCACTTAATATTCTATATAAATAGATATTTACACATTATATAATTTTACTTTTTATGAATATGTACATTTATAAGTTAGTAAACAATAAACATTTTCATCAGAGTATTCAACTACAGCAATCATATAAAATAAATACGGTGAAATAGTGTATATTTAATGTTAAAATTGTACAAAGAATACTTTCACCCCTATGTAATAAATTTTTCCTTGATTGAACATAATCACTGAGAAAAGTCATTTTCAGTATACTATGCTATTAATATAGAAGATATAAGATGTTTAATTTCTCAAAAATGATATTTAGTTTCTCATAATTTCTGCTTGATACATGTTACATAAAAGAATAAATAGGGGTGCCTGGGTGGCTCAGTGGGTTAAAGCCTCTGTCTTCGGCTCGGGTCATGATCCCGGAGTCCTGGGATCGAGCCCCACGTCGGGCTCTTTGCTCCACAGAGAGCCTGCTTCCTCCTCTCTCTCTGCTTGCCTCTCTGCCTTCTTGTGATCTCTGTCTGTCAAATAAATAAATAAAAACTTTAATAAATAAATAAATAAATAAGAATAAATAAATCTCTTAATAAATAACCCCTAACACTAACCTACCTTATTTATAAGCATAATACCCAGTAGGCAAGCTACACGTTCAAACACTAATATTTTGAATATAAGAGGCCCTTAATAAATGCCTGTCGAAGTACATTGAGTCTGAAAATACTCTAATGATGTATTTGAAACAACGTTTCCAAAAGAGCATTCTGAAGAATGCTTTCCCTGCAGGGTGACCCTCAAGTATGAATGTCATAATCACATACATTGGTGACATGCTCTATACTGTATTATACTTTTGGAAATTTTAGAAATGTTAGTTTATTTGGCTTCTGGTAAGTTTTACAGAAAAGACATCCCATGGGGACCTGGGTGGCTCAGTCATGATCTCAGGGTCCTGGGATGGAGTCCTGCATTGGGCTCCCTGCTCAGTAAGGAGCCTGCTTCTCCCTCCCCTGCTCTGCCTGCTTGTGCTTTCTCTCTGTCAAATAAACAAATATAATCTTGTAAAAAAGAAAAGAAATCCCTTACTCTTATCCATCTATTTCCTAGCATAATTGACCCCAGAAACTCTTTTTCTTCCTCTTAAAGTCTATAGAACTGACCTCTAGCATTCCCAGTAACTCAGCATAAGAACCATTGTTTAAGATTTCAGTTCCTTGAAAGAAAAGTTCTTGATATTGCTTTATTTAAATGCATTTGTCTCTTTACAAATTATAACTTTTATCCATAGCTCATATTCGGGTTTTCTGCTATTTTTAGTTTAGCTAACAGAACTTTATAATGTTAATAAATAAGGACATAAATATGATTTGAAAATGCCCCAGCTTTCTTAATATTATCATGACTTAGTTTCATTATGCCACCTTCAATAATAAATCTCAGTGCTTAAGAAGAAAATAAAAATACTAGGAAAATTTCTTTTTTTTGTAAATTTTGAAATTTGTCTTAAAGCATATATTCAAAATGTTCTTTTTATCAATGGTTAAGAATTCAGGACACATATCTACACACAGAATGCTACTTTTCTTATTTTTTGTAGCAAACTCCTTGCTTACTTTAAATGAAATCAAAACTAAAAATTGCTATAAACTCATCATGATAAAATTGTTTCTTACTATAATTTGTTCCTGGCTCAAAAAGTTTAGCTAAGAGACAATGTGGATGGAACTAGAGGGAGTTATGCTTAGTGAAATAAGTCAATCTGAGAAAGACAACTATCACATGATCTCCCTGATATGAGGAAGTTGAGATGCAACATGGGGGGGTTAAGGGTGTAGGAGAAGAATAAATGAAACGAGATGGGATCGGAGGGGAGACAAACCATAAGAGACTCTTAATCTCACAAAACAAACTGAGGGTTGCCAGGAGGAGGGGGGCAGGAGAGGGTGGGTTGGGTTATGGACATTGAGGAGGGTATGTGCTATGGTGAGTGCTGTGAAGTGTGTAAACCTGGCGATTCACAGACCTGTACCCCTGAAGCTAATAATATATTGTATGTTAATTTTAAAAATCTTAAAAATATAAATAAATATTTTAAAAGTTTAGCTAAGAAACTGGAGGTTATAATTTTAATAATTTTTAATGTTCCTTTAATATACTAGAAATGAATACATCAGATATATTTTTTTGTATGACTGAGGCAGAATGATGGATTGAAAGGGTATGGTCTTCACAGTCTCCTGGGTTTGAATCTTGGACTCACCACAGGAACACTGTGAGTCTAGGTTAGTTATTTACCATCCTGAATCTCATTTTATAAATCCTTAAATTAGCGATGAAACCTAGATATCCCATAAACTGCTTTATCTTTTGAAATTAAAAACATTGGTTCACTATTCCTCTCTTACGTCCTACACAAAAGGCAATATCAATCTCAAAATTTCTGTAAATCTCTCTTATGGGTTGAATGTGTACCCATCCCTCCCTTTCATAGTTGGTCCTAATGTCCAGTACCTAAATATGTGACCATACATAGAGATAAGATCCTTAAACAGATAATGAAATTAGAATAAAGTCATTTGGATTTGTCATGATCCAATATGATTGGTGTCCTTTTACCAGAGGAAGTGACACATGAACATAGAGGAAAGATGGTGTGAAGGCATGAGAGAAGACAGCGATGGTCTAAGGAAAGAGGGGACAGACCCCCTCACTACCTGCAGAAGAAAGCAACCCTGCTAATATCTTGATCTTGGACTCCCAGGCTCCAGAACAGTAAGAAAGTAAACCCTAGTTGTTGAGACACCCAGACTGTGGTACTTTGTAAGGGGTAGCATAACCTAGGTAAGGAAGCATAGTGTCCCCAGGGATCCACATCCAATGGCTGCTTCCAGCTTCAGGGTCCGGATTCCACTAAACTCCCTCACCTACATTTCCAAGAAAATGTTGTACAGGACTAGGTAAAGACAGGCTTGTTGTCAGTTTTCCTCTTCGTGCTAATCTACAAAAAGGACCAGTTCATATTTGTCAGTTTCTATAAAAAACACTCATGTAGGGGCACCTGGGTGGGTTAAAGCCTCTGCTTTCGGCTCAGGTCATGATCCCAGGGTCCCAGGATCGAGCCCCACATCGGGCTCTCTGCTCCGCAGGGAGCCTGCTTCCTCCTCTGTCTCTCTCTGCCTGCCTCTCTGCCTACTTGTGATCTCTGTCAAATAAATAAATAAAACCTTAAAAAAAAAAAAACTCATGTAACATTTGAGGTGATTTCAGAAGTAACATGACAACAACACACACACACACACACACCAAAATTGTTCATCCTACACACTCTTTTATTGCAGGTCTTTCATGTAACACCTCTATGAATTCCTCACCTGTCACATTTCTTTGCAAATTCCAGAGTACTATTTACTGTTATTTGAATCCCACCCCTCCTTTCACAAATCCCCCCCCAAATATCTCAGATTTTTATTGTCCTAGGTTATTTCCCTTTAAATTTTTCCAAGGACCAGCATTCCCTGAATTTTATTATGCAGAACAATTTGGCATTCCATTTAGGCCTGACTTTGCATGACTACAGATTCATGGATTTCACACCAAGCAGTCAGGAGTCCTGGATAGAACTGAGAAATATTAGCTTTCTCTTTTCTTCTTCCTTTCCCTGTCTTCATAAATAGAAAAGGGGGGGAATAAAAATTTATTCTCCCATTATACCATCACTTTTTATCTTTGAATAGTCATATGTCTTTTCTCATTCCCAAATTCCTTGATGGGTTGAATGTCTATCTCAGTGGCTAATAAAGTACATATACATGTCCAATGAATAAAAGAACTAATAAGTAGTTAATTGACTAAAATATACCTTGTCAGTATCTTTGTAGTAAAGATACTTATTACCATTGAAGGATGCACAGTTTTTCAAGAAGGGAAACATTGTACATACTGATCACAATTACAGTGAAAAATATTGAAGAGCATGGATTTTAAAAAGTACTGAGAAGTTAAGGGTACAAGGTGCATAGTGCTGATGGTTGTATTAAACTGCTCAGAGTTTCCATAACAAAATACTACAAACTAAGCGGTTTAGTCACCAGAAATTTACTTCTTATAATTCTGGAGGCTGGGAGTCCAAAAACAAGGCCCTGGCTGATTGGTTTCCTGGTGAGAATTCTTTGCTTGGTTTGTAGATGATCACCTCACTCTGTCCTCACAGGAAGAGAGAGAGCATTCTGGTGTCTCTTCATTCTCTAATAAGGGCACCAGCCTGTTGGATTAAGACCTCACCTGCCTGGCCTCATTTAACTTTTGTCACCTCTTACACCCTGTTTTCACAAAAAGTCACACTGATGGTTAGGGCTTCAACATGAATTTTAAGGGGACACAATTCAGTCCATAGTATTCCAATTCAACCCTTCTAACTTCATGGTTTTCTTAAATGCAAAATATGCCCATTCCATCCCGACATCCCCAAAGTCTTTACTCATCCCAACATCAGCTCTACAGCTCCAAGTCTCAACTAAATGTCACCTAAATCATATATGGGTAAGACTTGAGGCACAAGTAGCTTTGAGGCAAAAGTCCTCTCTAAGTATGAGCTTGTGAAACTCATGGTTTTTGAAACTCAAAAGTCTTAGAAACTTCGGTGCTTCTAAAATGCAATGGGGGGGGGACAGGTATAGGACAGTCACTTCCATTCCAAAGGTAGAAATAGGAAAGAAGGAAGAGTTGTCCAAACATAGCAAGGAAAGTGTCACAAGGCTGATATGACAGGAAACTCATTTATATAAGTGTGACATATGATAGTGTCATTTAACTTACATTTAGATTTATTGCAAAAATAATTTGACTAAAAACTCAAATCTGTAAGTATTGAACAAAAGCTGTAGCTGAATGTAATAATGCCACAAATTCACAACATGAAAGGCAGCATTAAGGCCTGTTCAAACCCATCTAAATAGAGGCATTCTGCAATTAACACCAAGCAAGACCTGAGTCGGTGGGTCCTGTCATATTCCAGGCACATCCTGGATGGTAGGTCTCATCTGTGTCTTCTCTAATTTGTTCAGTTTCTTGTTTCGTGTGATCCTAAGACATAGCATGTCTGAAATTGCTGAGGCAAAGAATCAGGTTGAGAAGAGGTGATAATAAAAACCAGCAGACAGATATTTAAACAAGTACGTAATGCAAGAGACGAAAGCACCAGATGAGGCAGTGGAAATACCAGGAATTTAAGGGGGAGCTGTGACAAGTTGAGCAGAAATAATCCAAGAAAGGGAAAACAAATATATGTGAGCAGGAAGAGATTAGGGAGAGGTAGACAAAGGACAAGCAGGGCTCTAGGAGGGAACTGCTTGGTAATTCAACTTAATTCCATGAGATACCATGTCTCTGGATTAGTGATTTCTCCTGCTGTGGTTCTAATACCAATTCATAATAATGTTAGCTTAAGAATGCTACCTGACACGTTAAAAACCCAACCCTGTCGTAGTCATCTTTTCTGTTTTCTTGGTATGTCTAAATAAAACTGTGGCTCTTCAATGTGTATGGCTTCTCTGTGTTCTTCATTTCTGCAATGCTACTGCATCCCAGCCTGATTTCTCAGGCCAGCTTGCCTGTGTTCTGTGACATGGACCCGTCTGTTCAGTAGCAGCAGCCACCACCACAGATACAGCCAATATCCACAGCTTACCAATGCTTTCATCGTGTTAGACCTGGCAGCTCTTTTTATGAGCAGACACATTTTCTTGAATTATTAAAAAAAATATAAAACTTCTTATATGCACCAACATAAAATGCGTTCCTATAATGGCATTGCATGCGACACATAGTAACATGAAGTAAGAATATACACTAAGGTCCAGTCAGCAATCCGTGAAGTATTTTGTTACAAAAACCATAACTATGTCATTCTAGATTCCCTGGCCCCTGGTGTTATATCCTATGTCTTGGCCCTTGACTTCTGGAGCCATGCCCAGTCCTCTCCACATTTCTAACTTGGGTCTCCCTGAAGAGAGTTCCTCACCCGAGACTCTGCTCTAACACTTATTCTTAGTCCAAGTTTTTATGTACTTCCTCCCACCCAACCTTCCCCTACCCATAGGTTTCGGCTTTGGTTTCTGCTCCCCTTTTGGTGGACACCTCTATTAGGATCCTTAGAATATTTTATAACCATTATATATTTACTTGTCGGTTTTCTCATTTATAGTTGATCTCCAGGCATCTGCCAAAGAGGAAGCCTTGGCCAAAGTTTGCTGATTGAAGACGTGATTAAAATAACCTAATAAATATGCAACTTAAAAATCATTTCATTCAGGGTTTAATGACAAATAAGTTAGTGTTGCATAATTTCACAGATCGATGTGTCCCAGTGTATTTATATGAATGCTAACATTATTTAACATCCATTCTAAATCTATTTAAAGTTCAAAACATAAAAGGTATATCTATGGTAATGAAAACATAAAACACCAATAAACAAAACAACAATCAGATTGTTGGACCTCACTGTAAAGAGCTAGTATTGTTCAATGCTACAAAAAGAATTTTAGTTTAAATCAGCTTTTACATTATTTAAATCAATCTTTAATTAAAATAAATTTTTAAGCAAAATTTTACAGAGTTCCCATAAGCATGTTTTTTGTGCTCTGCCTTGTGGAGGGCCCTGAAGCTTTCAGTGAAAGCCAAGGGCTCCATTCAACACAATTTGGAAATAATCACCTATAATCCCTAAAGTTTACAGCTTGAATCAATAAAAATACATATGATTATAGACGAATGTTCAATTGTCAGTATATTGTACTACCTGATCTGTATTTCCAGTGTTTTATTTCACTGTTCCAAATAGTAAAGGGTGAGGGAGAAGTGAAGATAACAGGAGGAGGGGGACCCTAAGTTTGTCTTGTTGCTCGAACACAGGTAGATAGTTATCAAATCATTCTGAACACCCAAGAAATCAATCAGAAGTCAGAGAGAACAAAACCTGTAAGACCCTAAGTAGAAAAGCAAACACGTTTTAGAAGGTAGGAGGGGTGGAGTATGGAATTGGTGGAGATTCAGCTGTGGGTACTATGGCAGCACGGTGTGGGGGAGCTCTGCTTACCAAGTTTACTGTGAAGTATTAAAAGCAGCACAGCACAAAATCTGAACTTTCAGAAGTCCACTGCCATAGGGGATGTGCTGGCTTAAAGATGCTGTGGTGGCAAAATGGGTGGAACCCCAGGAGAAGCAGCATAGTCTGAGAACCCCCTGGGGTGCAAGAAGACCAATGGTGCCAACATGCTGCACCATTCCCAGCCATGAATGGGAAGCCAGCTGAGAGCAGTAGGTCTTGGTGCCAGCTTTCTTCTCTGTTTTGCCATAAACTGTGAACTGCTGTGTGTTGTGGGACTGCTTTCCTGGGACTGGCCAGCAATCAGCAAAAGAGCAGCATAATCCTCTCCTAGAGGAACAACGTGAGTCTGTGGCATGGAAGCCCTAAAATTTGGAGTTTTGAAACTCAGTCGCACACTTGAGACTTAATGCAAACAAACAAACAAAAAAACAAAACAAAACAAAACAAAAACAACAATAAAACCACCTCAGACACAGGCAGGGTGAATGCAGAGGGTTTGGATGGAAACCAGGGACACAAGAGGGGTAATTGATTGCTCTTATGTGTGGTGTCCTTAAAGAGTGGAGGGCACAAACTTTCACCTCCAGGTCTAGAGAGCAGGTTGCAACTATTTTCATCCTGCCAATTGGTACTGAAAGCCCATGAGTGAGCCACAGTGGCACCTAGTGGAGGCTGGAACCCCTAATACCAATCCTGCCCCCTGTGCCTTGGAGAAGCATTTCCACTGGAACTACTCAGCCTGAAAATCAGTGCAGCAGGCCTCTCTCCCAGGAGACCAGCACAAACAAACAACTTGCTTACACTAAGTCTACTGATCCTAGAGAGCTGCAAAGCTTCAGACCTAAGGGAAATAGGATCTAACTTCTTTTATATTTTCATTCTTAATTTTTTTCATTTATTTTCTTCTTTCTTTCAATACCTTTATTCTTATTACTTTTAAAATTTTTATTTATATATGTTATATATAAATTTGCTTATTTCCTTTTTATTTACTTTATTTATTCATTTCTTTCTTTCTTTTTTAGCTCTAGATTCTTTTAAGAAGCAGACCAAAACCACCATGGACCTGTTCCTTTTTTTTGTTTTGTTTTGTTTTTTTCTTTCTTCTTCTTCTTCTTCTTCTTCTTCTTCTTCTTCTGGACAAAATGACAAGACAGAGAAATTCACCACAAAAGAAAGAATAGGAAGTAGAACTCACAGTCAGGAATCTAATCAATACAGATATAAGTAAGATGTCTGAAATATCTGAAATAGAATTTAAGACAGTGATTATAAAGATACTAGTTGGATTTGGAAAAAAGCACAGAAGACACTAGCGATTCCCTTACTGCAGAGATGAAAGAACTAAAATCTAGTCCGGCCGAAATTAAAAAATGCTATAACCGACATGCGATAAAATAAATAAAATCAGAAGAGTGAATCAGTAATAAAGAAGGTAAAAGTATAGAATACAATGAAGAAAGAAAGGTAATGAACTACAAAGTCTAAAGATAATAGACTTAGGAAACTCAGCAACTTGTTAAAATGTAATAACATTTGTATTTTAGGAGTCCCAGAAAATGAGAAGAGAGTAAAGGGGGAAGAAGGCTTATTTGAACAAATTATAGCTGAAAACTTCCCTAATTTGGAGAAAGACAGACATCAAAATCCAAGAAGCATTGAGACCTCCCATTAAATTCAACCAAAGCTAACCATTGCTAAGGCATATCATAGTCAAATTCACAAAATATACAGACAAGAAAAGAATCCTGAAAGCCAACAAGGAAAGAGAAGTCCTTAACCTACAAGGAAAGACAGATTAGGTCTGCAGAAAATCTTCCCACAGAAATTTAGCAAGCCAGAAAAAAGTCGCAGAATATAATCAATGTGTTAAATGGGAAAAATATGCAGCCAAGGATTCTTTATCCTGCAAGGCTGTAATTCAGATTAGGAAAGATAGTTTCTCAAACAAAAACTAAAGGAGGTCATGACCAATAAACCAGTCCTGCAAGAAATTTTAAGGGGAACTCTTTGAGTGGAGAAAAAAAGACCAAAAGCAACAAAGAAAGGACCACAGGATATCACCAGAAATACCAACTCTACGGGTAACACAATGGCACTAAATTCATATCTTTCAATGGTCACTCTGAATGTAAATGAATTAAGGTCCATTTATGCTGCCTACAAAACACTCATTTTGGACCTAAAGACACCTACAGGCTGAAAGTGAGGGGATGGAAAACCACCTATCGTGCTAATGGATGGCAAAAGAAAGAGTAGCAAAACGTGTATCAGACAAACTAGATTTTTAAGCAAAGACTGTAAAAAGAGATGAAAAGGGCATTATATCACAATGAAGGGATCTATCCATTAAGAGCATCTAACAGTTGTAAATATTTATGCTCCCAATTTGGGAGCAAATATTTAAACTGATTAATAATAAACTTAAAGAAACTCACTGATAATAATAATACAATAATAGTAACGGACTTCAGCACACCACTTATAGCAACAGGCAGATCAGCTAAGCAGAAAATCAACAAAGTAACAATAGTTTTGAATAATCCACTGGAGCAGATGGACCTAACAGATCTATTCAGAACATTTCCTCATAAAGCAGCAGAATACACATTCCTTTTTTTTTTTTTTTTAAAGATTTTATTTATTTATTTAACAGAGAGAAACCACAAGTAGACGGAGAGGCAGGCAGAGAGAGAGAGAGGGAAGCAGGCTCCCTGCTGAGCAGAGAGCCCGATGCGGGACTCGATCCCAGGACCCTGGGATCATGACCTGAGCCGAAGGCAGCGGCTTAACCCACTGAGCCACCCAGGCGCCCCAGAATACACATTCTTTTCCAGTGCACATGGAACATTCTCCAGAATAGATCACAATACTGGGTCACAAATCAGCTCTCAATAAATACAAAAAGATTGAGAACATACCATGCCTTTCTCAGACCACAACAGTATGAAACAAAGTCAACCACAAGAAAAAAAGTATGGAAAGAACTCCAATAATGGAGGTTAAAGAACACCATACTAAAGAATAAATGGGTTCACCAGGAAATTAAAGTAGAAATGAAAAATGGAAGCAAATGAAAATGAAACCATGACAGTCCAAAACCTTCAAGATGCTGCAAAGGGAGTCCCAAGAGGGAAATATATTGCAATACAAGCCTAACTCAAGAAGCAAGAAAAATCTCAAATAGACAAACTAACCTTACTCTTAAAGGAGCTAGAAAAGGCATAGCAAATAAAACCCAAAGGCAGGAGAAGAAGGGAAATAATAATATCATCCTCAATGGAAAAAACGGAGAGACTTTCCCCTAAGGTCAGGAACACAACAAGGATGTCTACTCTGGCCATGTGCTATTTAGCATAGGACTGGAAGTCTTAGTCTCAGCAACCAGACAAGAAGAAATAAAAGGCATCGAAATTGGCAAGGAACAAGTCAGACTTTCACTACTTGTAGATGACATGATACTCTATATAGAAAACCCCAAAGACTCCACTGAAAAACTGCTAGAACTAATACATGAATTCAGCAAATTTGCAGGATATAAAATCAATGTGCATAGATATGTTGCGTTTCTTTACACCATTAATGAAGCAGCAGAAAAATGAAATCGAGGAATCAATCCCATATGCAATTGCACCAAAACCAGTTAAGGATACCTGGGAATAAACCTAATTACAGAGGTAAAAGATCTGTACTCTGAAAACCATAGAACACTTATGAAAGGATTTGAAGAGGACATGGACACAGAAAAGCATTTTGTGCTCATGGATTAGAAGAACAAATATTGTTAAAATGTCTAGACTACCTAAAGTAACCCAGGCATTTAATGCAATCCATATCAAAATACTACCAGCATTTTTCATAGAGCTAGAACAAACAATCCTGAAGTTTGTATGGAACCACAAAAGACCCCAAATAGCCAAAGCAACCTGAAAAAAAAAAAAAAAAAAGAAAACAAAAACTGGAGGCATCCTGATTCTAGATTTCAAGCCATATTACAGAGCTGTATTCATCAATGCAGTATGGTGCTGGAACAAAAGCAGACACAGGTCAATGGAACAGAATGGACAACCCAGAAAGAGTCCCACAACTGTATGGTGAACTCATCTTCAACAAAGCAGGAAAGAATATCCAATAGAAAAAAGACAGTTTCTTCAACAAAGAGTGTTGGGAAAACTGGATAGCAACATGTAAAAGAATGAAATCGGGCCACTTTCTCACAAGATACACAAAAATAAATCAAAACGGATAAAAGACCTAAATGTAATACAGGAAACCATTAAAATTCTGAGAACACGGGCAGAAACCTCTTTGAAACTGGCCATAACAACTTCTTACCAGGCACATCATTGGGAGGCAAGGAAAACAAAAGCAAAAATGAACTATTGGGACTTGATCAAGATTAAAAGCTTCTGCACAGCAAATAAATAAATAAATAAATAAATAATAAAACTAAAATGCAGCTTTCAGAATGGGAGAAGATATTTACAAATGGCATATCTGATAAAGGATTAGTATCCAAAATCTGTTTTTAAAAAAAGACTCAAAAAACCAAATAAACCAGTTCAGAAATGGGCAGAAGACATGAATAGACACTTTTCCAAAGAAGACATCTGATGGATAACAGATACAGGGAAAGTTCCTCATCATCAGAGAAATACGCATCAAAACCACTATATCACCTCACACCTGTCAGAATGGCTAAAACTAACAGCACAAGAAGCAATAGGTGTTGTCTCTCTGCCTACCTGTGATCTGTGTCTGTAAATAAATAAAAAGTCTTAAAAAAAAAAAGAAAAGAAAGAAAGAAAGGAAAGGAAAGAAACAATAGGTATTGGATCCAGAGAACGGGGAACCCTTCTGCACCCTTGGTGGCAATGCAACCATTTTAGCCGTTCTGGAGAACAGTATGGATGTTCCTCAAAACATTAAAAATAGAACTACCCTACGATCCAGCAATTACCCTACTAAGTATTTACACACAGGGTACAAAAATACAGATCTGAAGGGGTACCTGGACCCCGATATTTACAGCAGCATTATCAGCAATAGCCAAACTATGGAGAGAGTCCAAATGTCCATCAACTGATGAATAGCTATTGTGTTCTATCTACACAATAGAACATTACTCAGACATCAAAAAAGAATAAAATCTTGCCATTTGCTAGAGCTTTTAATGCTAAGTGTAATAAGTCAGAGACAAATACCACATGATCCATCCACATGTGAAATTTAAGAAACAAAACAGATGAACATATGGAAAGGAGAAAAGAAAAAAAAAGAAGAGTGAAACAAACTATGAGGGACTTTTAATGATAAGAACTGAGGGTTGATGGAGGGAGGTGTGGGGGGATGGGTATTGAGGAGGGCACGTACGATGATACAGCATTGGGTGCTGAGTCACTGAATTCTACTCCTGAAACCAATACTGCACTGCTTGTTAATTAACGAAAATTTAAACTAAAAACTAGTAATGGGGATTTTTGTTATTAAAATAGTACTGGTAAGTATGTAAATTAAAGAACTAAAATGATGGTCTAGAATATGTCCTCAAAATTTCATCCCATACCTGTGAAAAACACTTAGCTAGACTGGACCTCAAAAATTATTAATAAATAAATACAAAAAAAAACCCTTTAAATCTTATAATGCATTTCCTATTGTATATCCAATCTAATTTTAGCCCTCATATGCAAAGCTAGTCTATAACGAGGTGTGTATACCAAAGTTGCCAGGTGCTTTCATTCATTTTTATAGCTATTTGCATTTTACTTTCATCATGTGAAACACAAAACAATATGTCTGTGAGAGAGAGTCAGATTTTGCGTGCACAGTCTCTTGTAACATGCAGAACCATCCAACTTTGAAACTCACAGGCTTGGTGTTAGAAATTTACTAGAAGAAATGTGTTTGGAGCGTTACCAAATCAATAACTTTCAAAATGCAGTTTGAAACATTTGTTAAAGTCATAGTATGTGCAGGTATGTACATCCTTCAAACACAGGAATGTTTTGTATTTACTGGATGGACATGGAGATCAAAGCCTTTGTCATAAACGCTCTTGGTAACACTCTGTGTAGAGCACTTCTTTGAGGGAGAGTTCTGGCTTTTCTTTCTTTCTTATTTTTTTTTTTAAGTCATAAAATCACTTGCAAAAAACAATGACCTATATTAATAGCACATTTAGAACCTTAACCAGTGCTTCCTAACATTAAATTGTACATTTAAGGCTTTGATATAAACCATGTTTAAAATATTGAAACTATTGTCTTACTTTATGAATGCAGCCTGCCAACACTTACTGTACACCTACCCAGTGTAGAAAATTGCAGTAGGTACAAAGGCTGCCAGAATATTAAATTCGCAACTCATTTGACAGAACACTTTGGGAAGATCTTCGTTTTTCTTCCCAAATTGTAAACTTCAGTTAGTAAATATCTTCATGTTCATTATGCATTTCAAAATGCATCAGTCTTGGTTGAGCTGGGAACTAAAGTTGGGTATCTACACATTCTTCTTTGACTACTGAGTGTTGTGAATAATAAAGTTCCAAGTAATAGTTGACTAAAAGTTCCACTGTCAAATGTTTGACACAGAGATCATGCTTAGCGAAATAAGTCAAGCGGAGAAAGACAACTATCATATGATCTCCCTGATATGAGGGAGTGGTGATGCAACATGGGGGCTTAAGTGGGAAGGAGAAGAATCCATGAAACAAGATGGGATAGGGAGGGAGACAAACCATAAGTGACTCTTAATCTCACGAAACAAACTATGGGTTGCTGGGGGGAGGGGGGTTGGGAGAAGGGGGGTAGGGTTATGGACATTGGGGAGGGTATGTGCTTTTGGGTAAATTGGAAGGGGAGATGAACCATGAGAGACTATGGACTCTGAAAAACAATCTGAGGGGTTTGAAGTGGCGGGGGGGTGGGAGGTTGGGGTACCAGGTGGTGGGTATTATAGAGGGCACAGCTTGCATGGAGCACTGGGTGTGGTGAAAAAATAATGAATACTGTTTTTCTGAAAATAAATAAATTGGAAAAAAAAATGTTTGACACAGAGAACATGAGTCCCTGATACAACACAGTTACTTTAAAGTCCCTGTTAAGTCTTATTTTAGCCAACGTATTCTGCTTAATTTCCCCCTAAAGATTTTAAACATCAACGTTTCAAATTTGGAACTAATTACAAAAATAAAATACTGGTCACAGATCTATCCTCCAAACAATAGCTGCTCAATCATGAAGTCACTACAGATATAAAGAGTTTTCCTTAAAGTTCTATGTGAATCTTAAATATACATAGCCACAAGACATTCTCTGGAAGTAAGATTAAGGGCATTTCTTATATTTTGCATACATGCATTCTGATTTATTTTCTTCACTATAGAAAAAGGAAAGAAAGGAGAGGGAAGTCTTATGTAGAGGAAGGTTAGACTCCTCCATCCTATCCCATGCTCTGTCACCAGGAAGGGATTTAAGTACGTAGTGAAAGGGAGGGTCCATGCTTCTTAACAGGAGCAGGGTTGGGAACCAGCAGGAATCCAGTAAGCAGAAATTAACAATTTGGGGGTGGAACAAAACATTTTGTTTTGTTTAGCTCTTATTTAAGCAGAAACAGCTCTTGCTAGTAGGGCAAACAGGAGACCGAGGAAGCTGAGCAATGGAAAGGAGAGGTTTTGGTAAAGAGATTTCGTCCCAAATATGGAAGCTCAGACCATGTGCAACTAATGGCTTTTTGTCCAAAGGAAAATTTCAATCTTGTGTGGAATAGCTGGGAAGTGTTCATTAAATGGACATAATATTTATATAAATTATAGCATAGCCTTCCTGCATTTAATTGCATTTTTGGAGTAAAAGGGGAATCTAACAGAAGTCATAAGAAGTTGTTGAAATGTTCCACACTAGAGTGTGTGCCTTTGCTGAGAAATGAAAGTTATATTATGTGCTACCTTTTCATCTGTTGCATGTCTTTGCCAGCTGTGGAGGCATGTCAGATGCCATTATTCTGTAAATTTTACTCTTTCTCAATTGCTAACCTCTTGTTGACAGTAATCAGAACTTGACAGAGGGGCCCATGCAGGTGTTACCTGATAGTCAGGGCTAGCATGATATAGTATGTGACAGCTTTAGTATTAGATCCTGTAGGATGATACATCATCAAATAATAGTTCAGATAATCCTGAGTCTTTCAGCAGAAGTGTAATTGTTACTCATCTAATAATATTTCCAGATGGCACAGTAGGTGAGGTGTGGGCTAAAACTGGAGGAAGACAAGGCTAAAAAGTGAGACTAAAGCAAAATATGAATTAAGGAAACTTACCAAGGATGGAGAAGAAGCATAAAACTCTTTGCAAAACTAGGGTTGCATAAGATTGGCCATGGTGAAGAAGCGAGCAAAAGGAATATATTTAGTGCTGTTATGGAATAAGAATTTGACAAAACGGAAGGATCACTTGAAATGCTGCTCCCATAAGATTTATTCCTAAAGAGCAACCATTACAGTAAAAGTCAGTCAGAGTTTTCTTTATTAATTTCAGTACGGGGCACCCAGTTTGTAGAAATGATTTTCTTTCAGACTGCATCTTGGATTAACATCTGAATATCGCACTATATTATTCCAATGTTTTCTGCAAATTTTGGTTTATTGAAGTACAAAATTCAAGGTATGTTGTCAAATTTCACATTTGTCATTAAGTAACATTTACTAACTGACATTGTCTCTCTACCAGAGCCCACCTTGATTTCTATTTCTAGACCAACTTACTAGCCCTCCCTGCAGACTGCACTCACTAGAATAGAGGACTTGGCCTTTTAAATTATAAGATCTCTCAGCAATTATAGTGGTTCCCTGATACCTGAGCATGTGACACCTACAAGACACATCTTCCAAAACTTCAAGAAAATATTTAATGAGCAAATATTCCAGAACTTGAATTTTTTAGTCCATGAAGGATTTTTTTTTTTTCATGTTTAGGAGAATGAAAAAAAAGAAGAAAAATGCCCTAAAAATTTTCCAATCTCCAGAAGCAATGCTTATATTAACATTCTCATAATTTACTTCTAAGTTTTATACTACATACCTAAAAAGTCTTTGTTTTTTAAGAAGCAGTAGAATTTTTATGCATTATAGGTAGATAGATTCTATTTTCTGTTGTTTTGTCTTCCCAGCTAAATGAAACAGGACAGCTTATGGTCTGAGACCTCAGGTTTTGATAATTTCTCTTATTAAAAAAAAATCCTCACCTTAGATATGTAAAATTAAGAATTATGGAGATTTAGTTTGATGGAGTATCTTCATTCAGATATTTTTGCCTGTAAAGTAAATCTCCACTATAACCTATTGAATGTATATAAATGTGCTATTTTTTGTTTCATTTGGAAAGGATAATGGGTTTACATGGGGATTTCAATGTGAAGATCAGATCACTTTGTATAGTTTTCGTGCATCTTCTGAGTATCATTTTTATTTAGAAATGAAGACAATTTCCATTTTCACAAACATGTGAGAAAAATTCACCTTCTTGAATAAGCTGCAAAGTGATTAAGTAGATTCACTCAAGTCTCGTAGAAAATAAGTAAGGCTATCAAGCTTTAATTTCTATTAATATATTAATGTTTTTGTCTAATTTATGGCCATAAATAGAAAAATAGTTTTGGGCTTTTTGTTGACTTGATTGTAAACCAATATATTTTCTTGATAAAAATGCCTGTCCAAATATTATCTTTCAGTCATTTCAGTTATTCAAATCCATTATCTATCCATATATCTATCACTGTACTTATGTAAGTAGGCTCCATGCCCAATGTGCAGCCCAGTGCAAGGCTTGAACTCACAACTCTGAGATCAAGACCCGAGCTGAGATCAAGAGTCAGACATTTAGCCCACTGAACCCTGACCCAGGTACCGCTGTTTGTTTGTATTTTTCAAGGGCCAGAAATTAGGGAACAGTAGGCTCACAGAATCAGAAACAACCCATCCCATTCTTTTTGGAGCTAGTAAGGTGCTTTCTCTAGCCTCACTGCTGTTGAATTACCAAGACGAGGATAATGTACTTAACATATTAGCCCAGTTTAAGATCTCCTAGTATAGAAAAGACAAACTGCAAAATTACCTTATACTTTTTTTTTTAATTATAAAAGCTGTCAGAGCTTTTTCTTAAGTCTGTACTCCTAGTTAATTTAGCCATAATGTGAATGGATACTAGGGGAAATTTTTAAGATACAAGATAAAATGAGGCAGTATTGAATAAACCTCATTTTTTCCAAAAGATTACACATTCTCTTTTGCATATACATGTGTTCTAAAACTGTACTCTTTAAGTAAATCTATGCGGTCACTCTTATTTTGTACTCTGCACGCACAGTCTTTAAAATTTTTATAAAACACTTCTAAAAGTTACCTATTACTTTCTCTAATTGAGAGATTATAAAACGGAAACCCAGACAGGTGGCTTCATTTGCCCAAGGACACACATACATGAATTGAGAGACCTCGGTATAGAAACCAGGCCTAGTTGCCTCCAACACTAATGTGTTACTTCTCAGGCATGGCACTTGGCGGATAGCTTTGATAGCTTTGTCCTCAGGCAAACCAAATAGATACACTTTTATAAGAATATACTATTCTGCTGTACTTTTTTCGCTCTCTCTTTATCTTATTCAAATTTGTCCATCATTTAAGAAAAAAATATATTTCCTAGCACCATGGAAATTGTCCATAACAACAGATGATGTTGACATTATCAGTGCTTAACAGGACCCCGAGGCAATTCTTATACATTTTACATGTTAGCAAATTAGTCATGTGATATATTTACTTATTTATATTTTTAATTTATTTTTGGTTTTGGTACTTTTTCCCTTCAAGGCTTTTTCTATGTTACTAGGTTAAACAACTCAAAAATTTCCAGTATTTACCAATTTTGCATCATACATGTTCATGCCTAAGCTTGACACCAATTTCAGAATAACCTTAGACTATGGCTGCCTTCAAAAAAGTTTTGTTCATTTTACAAACAACATATAAATATTATAAATATATAATATATTATAACAAATATATAATATACATTTACATATAATACATCATATATATAACAATATATGAATATGTTTATAATGAATATCGCAAACATTGCTGTCTTAGTTCTTTCCTTCAAGTTTGCTTCCAAGGACATGAGATCATGTTTTCCAAAATACTGGCATTCATCTTCATCACTATATATAAATAAAATGGTCAATTAAAACTAACATCTTGAGTTTAGGTTACACATCTATTGATAATATCAAGAGAGATGTTCTAGAATTTCAATTTTAGCAAATATGATTTCTTCTTGAAATTGCCATGACAAGTAATGTTCCAAGAGGTCACATTTTCTTTGCAATTTTTTTTGAAGATTTTATTTATTTATTTGACAGACAGAGATCACAAGTAGGCAGAGAGGCAGGCAGAGAAAAAGGAGAAAGCAGGCTCCCCACTGAGAGGAGAGCCCAATGCGGGGCTCGATCCCAGGATCCCAGGATCATGAACTGAGCCAAAAGCAGAGGCTTTAACCCACTGAGCCACCCAGGCGCCCCACAATTATTTTTTGAAACACTTCTTTATTTAACATATGGTTATAGACATATAGATGTATATATATATATATTTAGAGAGGCCGGATCTTAATCCAGTTAAGAATCAGTTGATTAGGGGCGCCTGGGTGGCTCAGTGGTTAAAGCCTCTGCCTTCAGCTCAGAGGGCTCTCTGCTCAGCAGGGAGCCTGTCTCCTCCTCTCTCTCTCTCTCTGCCTGCCTCTCTGCCTACTTGTGATCTGTCTGTCAAATAAATAAAAATCTTTAAAAAAAAAAAAGAAAGAAAGAAAGAAAGAAAGAAAGAAAGAAAGAAAGAAAGAAAGAAAGAAAAAGAAAAAAAAAAAAAAGAATCAGTTGATTGGGGTGCCTGGGTGGCTCAGTGGTTTAAAGCCTCTGCCTTTGGCTCAGGTCATGATCCCAGAGGATCTGGGATCAAGCCCTGCATCGGGCTCTCCTCAGCAGGGAGCCTGCTTCCCCCTCTCTCTCTGCCTACTTGTGATCTCTGTCAAATAAATAAAATCTTAAAAAAAAAAAAAAAAAAGAATTGATTGATAAAATTTGATTTGGGAATACACAAATATCCACGGCAGTGTACTTAACCAAAACAAAATCCTTAACTTTTCAAAATAAGTAGAAAGGAAGTTTGGAAGGAAGGAAGGAAGAAGGAAAAGGAAAAAACTTTTGAACACCATTAGTAGTAGAATATTGCAGTCTAGGAGTTTTACGGTTGGATAAAATTAGTGCCTCTCTTTGAATATTTCAGAATTTCATGGCAGGTGTGAATACCTTCAGAACAGGGAGACTTTCTGCAAAGTACATTAACTCTAAATTACTAATAAAAAACAGATTGCACTAAGGGGCCGAGTAAGTATGGGAATTGAAATTCCAAGACCGCACATTATTGCTCGCTTAGGGATACTGTGTTAGGTAACAGCAAAGAGAAAGGGAGCCGTGGAAAGGCCAGTAGTCTTAACATCTAACACCAGAGCATGTTCTAAGTGTGAACCATAATATCCAGAGGGACTGGAACCTAGGTATCTGCTTGCTTGATCTAATCCCATAAGGTAAAAAGCTAACGGCAGTTGACAGAAGCAAGTGATTATTATGTCTGTATTTTTTTTTTTTTTCCTAAATTGTCCACTGCTGTTCGGGTGTTCCATGTGAGGTAGACAAGGGCAGTTTTCATTAGTTGGCTCCATATGTTTGTATTCCTGCCCTGAAACAAAACAAAACAAATGTGAAGGCTTTTCATCTTTTCCCCTTCATGCTGTGTTACTTTTCCTACTACTTTCATTGTCTTGTGAACTTACTGACGCAGACGGAAAGTAACACAGTATTCTGGTCTGATGTATGTTAGGAAACTGTTAGGAAAATGGAAAAAGCACTCGTCTTAGAACTACCAACATCACCTCCAGCACTGACCTTCTGGTCCCATCCCAAAGATCCTGGTTTAGAGCCATTCTTATGATACCATGCCTTCCAACTTCTTCACCACATCCACAAAAAATTCTTTGAATTGTGTAAAATAGTGACGTGTCCTTAAACATATCCTTTTTCTAATATGTTTAAAGCTTTTTTAAATTACAAAAACTTCTGTTGGTTTAGAATTACACCAAATTCATGAAACAGAAAGAAAACCTGCAATGTATAGAGGTCCCAAGTATAGCCAATCAGCCTCTGAGAGAACCAACTTAAGACTCTCTGTGCATGAGGGTGAGTGGGAAGGGATGAGCCCCAGCAGGGACATATGGAAAACCTGGGTCTGTTCAGCAGAGTGGAAATGAAAACAGGAAATAAAGAGTAAATAAAGAGCCCAGAAAAAGGGGCTTTTAGCGTCTACATATTGACCAAGAAGGAGAGATGACATTAGTAAGAGGGAATGAAACTTTGGGGGATGACCTGAGATCCATTCTAATAGAAGGTTGGCTCAGATTTCTGCTCTGGGATATGAAAACAAACAAAAAAACAAATTAACAAAAATCACTATCTCCCAGTCTTCACCAAAGCATTATGGATAATATCTGTTTGATGGACACAACATAGTTTTGAGTATGGCTTCAAGGTAGGCATAATACAAAATCAATGCCTCCTGCAGGAAGCTCCCACTCCTGGATTTCATACCCAGTCTGGCAGGGTTTTTTCTCACCTGGGTACGAGTAGTGAGTGTATTCACTGGATATGGTTTTCAACTTCCTCTCTACATCACTGTTCATTGTATCATTCCTCAGAATAATGGTTCTCCAAGTTTGGGACAAAAATAAAAAAAGTATCTTTGCTAGTTGTTTTAACATTATGAAAACTTTCAGAAGTACTTTGAAACAAAAATTCTCCCTATCTCCATTATAAATATTTAAAGACAATTGTTATGCTAGTCGGGAGTATTTTGAATATTTGTGAGCTATGTAACAAATGATCTAATAAATAAATCCATGCGTGTTGTTGTTTATATTCAATGTAATAATATATTTCACACAGCCTTTCCCTGTGAGCATCAGGGTGGCAGAATTTCGGATACAATTTTGGATATATTGTTTCTGTAAACATCACCCGTCAGATTGAGTTTGCCATTATTTCATAAGCATAGGTACTTCAATAATGCCATATTAAAAACTAAATAGTTAGACTCTGAAAAATAAATCACCCTAGGTCAGAAAAGAGACACAAGTTTCCGGAAACAGACAGAATATTAAAAAAAAAGAAGAAGAAGAAGAAGAAGAACTTGGAATAAAACAGTTATTAGATTCTGAATGTGGCAATATTCTGCATTTGCATACGGCAGGTGAACCAGAAGCATCTCAAAGCCCTAAATCATCATCGCTTTGGGGGTCAAATTATCTTCAGTGAGGCTTTTATAAAAAGATGTTTTTCTAAAAAAAAAAAAAGGAAAGAAAAAAAAAGGTGTTTTTCTTCTGTCTCCACATGGAAGAAAAAAGAAGAAAGATAAATTTCTAAACCAAATATGAGGCCACCATTGGAATCAAGCCACATGACAATAGCAAGGCAAAGGCCAAACAACAGAAACAAAACTGTTGGTAAAGAGCTCACACCTCAGATAGAGTTTAGAATTGGCTATAATATACAACGCAGGATTATACTTCAATCAACTCAAAATGGAGGTGGCCCAGGGGATGATGGATAAAGATGAGAATAAAAAAAATAAATAAAACAATAAGAAAACTAGTAAGCCCCGGAAGAAAAACCATCAAATTCATGTGGGCTGGCCTGATGTCCTCTTTTTCTCCCTGGCTAAAAAAAATAAAATGAAAATAAGAATATGTATGTACATACATACATATTCTAATATATATATTATTTATTTGACAGACAGAGATCACAAGTAGGCAGAGAGGCAGGCAGAGAGAGAGGAGGAAGCAGGCTCCCTGCTGAGCAGAGACCCTGATGTGGGACTCGATCCCAGGACCATGAGATCATGACCTGAGCCGGAGGCAGAGGCTTTAACCCACTGAGCCACCCAGGCACCCAAGAATATATATATATTTTTAAAATCTCATAGTCTAAGAAGTGGTACAAAATGTAATAGAGATACCGGGAGTCAAGGGCAGACCTTCCTGTTTATGCTCAGAGGATGGGCAGATAGCCTAGAGGGAAGGCTACAAATCCCATCAAGCTTAACGTATCTCCCAAAGGACCTGTTTAAGATTTCCTCAACAGATTGAGAAATAGAACCAAGTTTCACAGACTTAATAAGCTGTCAAATAAGAAGACCTTTCTTTAATGATAGGAATTCTGAGTTATGTTACATAACTCTTAGATCTAAACACATAATTAGCTCTTATATCTAAACAAATAATCCTTGAGTCACAAAAGACCTTTAAAATTTTTTTTTTTTTACTTATGAAAGAGAGAATGAGAGAGAGAGAGAGCATGAGCAGGGGAAGGGGTAGAGGGAGAAGCAGATGCCCTGTCAAGCAGGGAGCCCATTGTAGGGCCCAATCCCAGGACCCTGGGATCATGACCTTAGCCAAAGGCAGAAGCTTAACTGACTGAACCACCCAGGTACCTCCCACGGAAGACCTTTTAACGTCACCTTTACCTATGTTTGTAGGTGGACACGGTATTTCCAAGACCCTCACTGAACAATAAAGTGTAAGGTAATGCATCAGACACTGTTTAATACTTTCTCTGAGTTGGTCCTAATAATTGGTTCTTTGGTTGCCTTAGAGCAAAGAACCAAATGGAGATTTGACACCGTTTCTCATACCTTGCCCTAGTCATTACTCAAATGAGTTAAGTTTTATAAAGTTCTTAAAATTGCTTCGTGGTATGTAAATTTTTTATGTAAATGTTATCACATAAATAAAATCTCCCTCTTCCCCAACCGATATATATTCCATGGTCCATGGACTTTGACAACACCTTTATCAACTTTTTAAACTCATTTTCTTGGGGCTCCTGGGTGGCTCAGTTATTAAGTGTCTGCCTTTGGCCTGGGTCATGATTCCAGAGTCCTGAGATGGAGCCCCGCATTCGGATCCCTGCTCTGCGGGAAGCCAGCTTCTCCCTCTCCCACACTTCCTACTTGTGTTCCTTCTCTTGCTGTTCTCTCTCTGTCAAATAAATAAATGAAATCTCTTAAAAAATAAATAAATAAACCTATTTTCTTAATTTTTATTCTATCACACATACATACTTGAAAGAAAACTCCAGTGTTTGAAAAGGAAAAAAAAAAAAAATCATGTCTATCTCTCCACCTAAGCCAGGCTTATGAGCAACCCTGGCAGGTTTCACGTAACCAAGCCAAGAGTGGTCAGTATAGAATTCTGAGCGGCACCCACATGTGAAGCCTCCAACCTCCCCAACCTACCTATCAATGCTCTCACAACATCCACTGATTATCTACAACCCTCGTCAATCCTCTTCTCAGGAACCTCTCCCTGTAAACCTCTCTCTGCGCTTGGTCTCCTACCTTACCTCTCCACTTAGGTATAGGCTCACTATTTCCCTACAACACTGAGCAGATGATTTGGTCAACGCTGCATTCACTTGCAGCACTGAATGTTAACTTTCTCTGCCTTCCGCAGACAAACTTTAAAAAAGAATTTTCTAAATTGAATGTTTCTATTTCCTGAGCTCTCCTCACTGCTCTAGTTTTTCCTACACTGAACTTGATTTAGTCTTCATTCTTGATTTCCCTGGACTTCTGTGTTCATGGCATTCTTTGCATTTTCCTCTGCCTTCAGAGGCCCCTCCACAGTCACCTTTCTCTGGATCGTTATTATGGACTGAATCATGTACTTCACATTCATATGTTGAAGCCCTACCCCCAATGTGACTGCATTTGGATAGAACTGTAGGGGGGTAATTAAGGTCAAATGAAATCTTAAGGGTGGGGCCCTAATCCAACAGGACTGGTGTGAAGGAGAGAGAGAGAGAGAACCTGCCAACACCTGATCTCCAGAGCTATGAGATATTCCACCTCTGTCATTTAAGCCACACCATCTATGGTATTTTGTTATGGCAGCCAGAGCACACAAATGCAATCCCTTTCCTCTTTGTGTTTCTTAAATGTTACATTCCTTGATGTTTCAGGCCATCTCCTCTCCATTTCTGCATTTTCCCCAGAGGTAGTTGCACCCACTCTCAAGTCTTAAACTATCACCTCTATGTGGACCACTTGTCCCAGTTCTTAGTCTTAGCTTTCTAGCAACCTACTGATGAACTTCACCCATGGGTCTTACAAGTCCTTCAAACCGAAAATGTCTAAAGTTGAATTTGTCACTGAACACCTCCAACCCTCCCCAAATTACCATTTTTCCTCCTTTCTAGTGGTGATGTTTTGTACCTGCACAAGGAAGACTCCTGTAGGGCAATCCTCATCTCACATCCTCATTGTGTCCCTTGGACGGGCAGAGACACCACAGGTCTTTGAAATTCCTGAACATTTCTCTCAGAGCTGATTACACTTCCCCATTCCTACTGCCAATACCCAACCCGTCTTGGCTACTCTGGTTTTCCATCTTGGCAAAAACAAATTCCTACCCTGTTTCAATTTCTCCATTGCTCATCTCCTATCCATTCCCTACTGGTAAATATGAATCTGATAATGTTTAACTCCAGCTTCAAATGCTTGGAATCCTTTCCAATGTCTCTGGGTTTAAATACCTTATAGAACCCCCATTTGATGTACCTTTTTCTTGCCAATCTTGCTCTTATAATTCTTATCCCATCAATTTCAAATATCTTTCCATTCTTCCTATTTAAAGAAAAGGTTCTCTCAAAATTTAAAAGAAGCAAATTTTAAGCAATCAAAAAGTTTATCTAGTCAATATGTTCTACCACCTAAGAAGATACAGATCTGAAAGAAAAGCAGTTTATAAAATATTGATGTCCATAACAACCTAGGTGCAAGAAATATAGGATAGTAGCACAACATAGTGGTAAGAGTAGAGACTATTTTATAATATTAGTAACGTTTTCTTGACTGCAAGCAATAGAAACTGACTCTTGTTATTTTAGAGGGTGGGGGAGGCACTATAGTAGCTCATAAAATTAAACAAGAACTTAGCAGTGAAGCCAGGGAGCTGGGGAAGAAGCCAGGATAACACTAGAAAATCGGCAATAGGAGTTGGTGGATATTGCCTTGAGACTTCTGCCTTTGGTGAGTCTCCGGGTATGTGGCTCCAGGCTTTATGTCTCTGCATTCCAGATTTCAGGTAACTGAGGATGAGAATGTGATTGTCATCACTGGCATCAAGTGTCTGCCCTGGGGTCAGATCACTAAGCCCATCTGGCATGCCTCAGTGCAGGGAATGGAGATTAGGGGTGCCGTTCATGGCTGTTTGTAGCGAGTCACTCCAGAGAATCAGGGTTCACTTTCATTTAGGAATGCCCCGACTGGGTCTACTACACTAGAAGCTACTTAGTGTAAGTTTCTGTTTAAAGTACTTTCTGTATAGGATTGGTCTTTTGGACTTTATTTATTTATTTAAATATTTAATTAGTTTAGAGAGAGAGAGCAGGGGGAGGGGCAGAGGGAGAGAGAGAAAATCCTGAAGCAGACGCCCTGCTGAGTGGGGATTCCCAACTCCAGGCTGGGTCTCATGACCCTGAGATCATGGTCTGGACCAAAATCAGGAGTTGGCCACTTAACCAACTGAGCCACTCAGGTACCCCAATATTTTATACTTGGAAGCTGAATGAATAAGTGACCATCTTAGCGTACACTTTAGCAAGTGATGTTGGGAAAGGTATCCTATTAAAGGAGTTTAATTAATTATTTCAATTATCAGCTAAGAAAGGAGGAATGTATGAAATATTTCTTTTGCCGCAGAACAGGATTCCTGCTATGCTCATTCGGGATGACTTATAATACAGCCTGAACAGATGAGAGGAGTGTGATTTTTCTATATTTAGAATTGCATTTACAGGGAGCACCTAAATATTTTATATTCTAAAGGGGTATTTGAACAGGGTCTGTAGATTGTTTTGTCTTTCTAGACATGGATTTTGGCCCAAGGCATTCCCTCCTACTGGGGGAACAGTCACCAGCTCACCCTAGAAAATGCAAGACTGCTGAGCAATGCTATTTTATCTCCTGGCCTGCAAGCTCAACCTCCCAGCCCTTCTACCTCTCCAAACCCGCTCACCTGGAAGCTTCAGGGGAGCCTTTTATTATTGAAAGGGCTCTGAGAATATGAAACAGCTGGTCACGTCTAATGTCTTAAAGATGCGCACATGCTCACTTTTTATTTAATGCCCTCCTGGTAGTCTGAGCAGATGCTTGCTGCATTGCAACATGAGTCATCCGAAAAGTATGTATCTCAATTCCACCCAAAATATCATCGGAAATTTACATAACTTTTTTTTAAAACAAACTAAAAATATATATATATACAAGCGATTGTAGGAAGCAAAGAGGTTTCACCTAAAACTGAATGATTAGTGAGGACCTAATTGGGTGTGCCTGGTGTCTTTTCTACCAGGACTTGCTTCTTACTGAAATAAAATATTAAAACATTATTTTAACCATGCAAATGAAGGGTCGTCAAATCTAATCAATTTGCAGTGTGACAAAGTCGTCTGTTGATCTGCCAATTCGCCAAGGTGTCTCAGCTGTTTGGGATAATGCAAATTGTTTAACGTTCGATCATTTCAAGTGGATTAGAAGATGCTGTAATTAAAGAGTATAGAATATGAGGAAAATACATACTGAAACAGTAAATCAAAATTAAAAGGAAGTTTTAATTTATCTGTTTTATGTTTTAATGAGCTCAACGTCCCAGTATACTAATAATATTGTATATTGACCTCTTTACAAAGATGCCCATCATTGCCACTGACATGCAACTTTGATGTGCTCCTCTGTTACATTTTTTTGTAATATGAATGAATCAGTTGGATTTTGGGATTGCCTTATTAATTTTGGTGTCACAGTTTTCCCTTATTTAAAATCCTGACACTATTAAAGACATCTTTTGGGCTTCTAGGATCACAAATATAAATACCAATAGCTTTAAGAAAAAAAATCAGAAATAAAATTATGACTATAAACTGACTTTTTTCCCCATTTGCTCTGAATTTGTGTCTTCATAAATTTAATAACTGCTTAGTGCCAATTTAAAACAAACCATCATGGGGCGCTTGGGTGGCTCAGCTGTTAAGTGACTGCCTTTGGCTCAGGTCATGATCCCAGTGTCCTGGATCGAGCCCCGCACTGGACTTCCTGCTTAGCAGGAAGTCTGCCTCTCCCTCTCCCATTCCCCCACTTGTGTTCCCGCTCTCGCTGTCTCTGTGTCAAATAAATAAAATCCTTTTTTAAAAAATCATCATGTATCGGGGCGTCTGGGTGGTTAAAGCCTCTGCCTTCGGCTTGGATTGAGCCCCACATAGGGCTCTCTGCTCAGCAGGGAGCCTGCTTCCCTTCCTCTCTCTCTGCCTGCCTCTCTGCCTACCTGTGATTTGTCTGTCAAATAAATAAATAAATCTTTAAAAAAAAATCATCATGTATCATCCAAATTAAAGAATGCACACATTTAGGATCAGCTGTGGCTGAGAAACATAAGAATCATCACTGCCTTAAACAGGATAGAAGCTGACTTCTCTATCACACTAACAGAGCGAACCATCTAGAGGGGCTGAAGCCTTGCAAAGCGCCAGGGATCACAGCTTCTCTAACTTTGTTGCTCCCATTGTACATATTTCCATTCCCAGGATCATCTGATTATTGGAGAAGGCAGATGGAGTTTGTGACATGTGAACTCTATTGTACCCAGTAGACAGGTATTGAGAAGTGTTGACTCCATGCCAGGAAAGCATAAAACTTGCTTTCATCCCTAGTGGTCAGACTAGTCATGATACTCCTAGTTAGGAGACCATCTGGGAAATGCACCCAAATAAATGCATGGGGGTATGTTTTTATCCAGAAAGGTGCCAAGAGACAATGAGTAGAATCCACTCCATTCTCCAAATTTTAGTTGTCATTTCACACATTGACTGTTGGGAATGCAAATTATGCAGCCGCTGTGGATAACACTGCGGAGGTTCTTCAAAGTAGTAAAATTGAACTACCATATGACCTAGCAATTGAACGTTTCAATGTTTATCCACAAGAATTGAAACCAGGACCTTGAGGACATATAAACATCCCCTTGCTCACTGGGGCACAGTCACCATAGCGAAGATGTAGAAACAAACTTACTGTTGAATGAGCTGATAAATGTGTACAGAAAATGTGGTTTGGACCTACAATGGAATGCACCCAGCCTCTGAAGAGAAGGAATTCTGCTCTATGTGACAATGCAGGCAAACCTTGAGGACATCATGCTCAGTGAAATAAGCCAGTCACGGGAAAATAAAAAGAATTTAAAATATAGAAATCAGCATGGGCAGAGAAAAGAATGAGAGGACAGAGATCCGTACCTATCATCTGCTGAGCCCAATACCCAGTTTCTGTTTACTAAGGCTCGGATGGGGAAAGAACTTTGTTGTGTTTCAAAACATTGATGTCAAAGTGCTTACGAAAGATTTTTGTCCCATGGTGCATGACGGGGCAATGAAAACAGATGTGGCTTCCTCAGCTGGCATTTTTCCGGAGGAGTATTCCAAATGAAGACATGGGGAGATAAAATCCTAAGTGAGAGCAGAAATAGTTCAGGTCTCACAAAATATCTTGAACCAAAGAGTGGGAACCATGAGAGAAGCAACCTAAACATCTGCATGTAAATTCCCCCCAAATTATTAGTTTGCGCCTAAGCTTCAACTGTGCAGAAACTTAGTAGAAACCAACAGGTAGGAAGCTAAAGATCAGGAAACGGTTTCAGTAGCTAGTACCTCTTGGAGTTCAATGCCAGCCAAGGGGAAGGTATTAGGGTTAATATTTCAGGTTTTCAGTTGAAGCCCCATTCAGGCTTAGGAGGGAAGGCTATATATTGGAATCAACTGTGCTCTAAGAGTCAAAGCAAAAACCTAAATAAATTGGTCCTAATATATCCTAAAATCCCATATCAAATTTCAGTGAATGCAAACACACTTGAGAAAAGAAGCCATCATAAGAAAAGTGTAAAAGATCAGTTATAGATAATTGTACGGTCAGACTAAAAACATACGCAGGTTTTGGAACTATAAGTTGACACCGTGCAGGATAAGCTTGATTAAGTTGTGGTGGTAACGGATAATCCGGAAACCAAAGGTGTCACACCAGTATTTTTAGCTGCCAGAAAAATATCTTAAAAATAAAAGTGGATGTATTTATTTAAGTCAACTTGTACCTATTTAGCATCCTAGTGCCAAACCAGAGCTACTGTGTTCATTTTCTTCCAGCTAGAAAGCATACCTATTTTACTGCTCTTTGAACACAGTAGTGTTCTAATACAAATGACCCCTGACTTAGACTGTCCACTAAGGCTTATCGGAAGCAATACTTAACGGGCTTGAACAGGCTAATGTAAGAAGGAAGCAACAGGAATGCTTACCCTGTTCTTCAAAATAAAATAACAAAGATCTCTCCATAAAGGAAGGACTTTAATCAGATATAAGAACTCTATTTACATTATGAGTAATTATGAAAAATGTGTGAAATTTGGACACATCAAATAAGTTGTAATTGCTTATTTTGATTCAATGGCCAGACTCCCAGCCATATTATACTGTTACTCAGAAAACTAAACATTTCTGCTTTCTGTGATTATATTCTGTGATTATATTCTTAAATATTCTTCCAGTACAATAGACATGGTTCCTTAAGTAGATCGCTATTTTTGTAAGCTGCTTGTTTAGAGGAAAGTATGGTCCCAAGATTGTGGATGATAAGCCAAACCCATTGTGATTTGCTAATTGATCATTCTGATTCAAAATGCAATTTGAAGAGGGCGTTGCGATAGTCACACATTGTTTCCCTCAAGTATTTCAGATGAACTTTTTTCTTTGTGCATGCATCTATTTCCTATAATCTTATACTTCATTCTGAATATAAAATATAACCAACTTTTATGCAGTATAAAGCAGAACTTGGAAAATATCTAATTAGTTTCATCAAGGAGTACCCCAATCTGATTATTCAAATTAAAAATAGAACTAGTCTTGAATTATAAATTTTGCTAACTTCATTGTCTGTTTAGGCAAAAAGCTATGTTTTCCTTCCTAGAGTGTCTATCTTTGGACTTCAACTATATGAAAAGGGAAGCCTGCTGTTTTGTGGCTACGATAAGTTTAACAAGGGAAAATTGTTCATCATACTCTGTCAATTCATATATAAATATATCTTATAAAATCAGAGAGAAAGGAAATAGTATTAATATTTTATAGAATGCAGTTTATGTGTCAAAAAATAAGTAACCATTGGATATACAAAAATGAATAATATGTACTTATAAGGGGCTCCCAAACTAATAAATTCAAGATGCTTTTCAATATAGTACATACACAAATAGCCTAAACTAACTGTTTAGAAGTAGACCAGTAGGCCTGTATTTTCAGTTTCAGATGAGATATTGGAAGTTAGAAAATCTTCCAAATAGATTAGGCTGCTAATCATAAAGGTTAGGTAAAATTGGTTTAACTCCATCCTGTGGTTGCAAATAGCTTTCAAGGCTCCATGCACTTGTGTTACCCAGTTACCAGTTAAGTGCATACACCAAGACAAGATGAGTGCCTGTGCGTTTCTGGCATGTAATGAATGTTTCCTGTTCATCAAAATCAGAAATGGGTGATGCAAAATAATCCCATGTCTCCTTGAAATTCACCTCATTCTTTGGTTCAGCAAAAGTTTATTGTTACTATGTGCCAGGCATAGTTCTAATCACTGATAGATTCAGAGAAAACATCTTTTGCATCGGGGGAGATAAGCAATACAAAAAAGTTTATTTTATTTAAGCTTAGGATTGGATCAATGCAGTGGGGAAGAATAAAGCAGAGGAGGGACAGAGGCTGCTGCGCGAAGTTTTAACGTTCGAGTGAGGCACGTGGGGAGCACTCACTGACATGACATATTGGGGCAAAGCATCAAGGAAGAGAAGCCATGAACTAGGTGGGGGTCTGGAAAGAAAGACTTACAGGTGGAAGGAAAGGCAGGCGCAAAGGCCCTGGGACAGGAGCTTTTCTGGCATGTCAGGAGACCTGCAGAGCCAAGTCTAACTGGAGCAGGATACAGAAGCACTAAAGCAGTGGAAGATGTAGTCAGAGGGGATGGGGACTTTTCACTCTGACGTGAGAAACCACAGGAGGATTTTATGCAGACTATCGGGTCCTGATATTCTCAGACAGTCATGCTCTGTTTCTGTAGCCCTTCATTCTCTTAATCACACAGATGATTATTTCATTCTTTATTTTCTTTATTATCCTTAAAATATCCTTTTTTTTTTTTCACTATAATCCCCAGTCCCTCTCCTTCATTCTCATCCAACAACTTGCTTCATGGAAAAAGCCAGAAGTTACCAAAAAAGATTTCACTCGAGTTCCCACTCCGACCACCTCTGCCCCTCCCCATCAACCTGTCATGAAAGGAAGTTGCCAGGTCCTCTCCAAGGCCAGCCCCACCACCTGTGCCAGATTTCCCATCTCTTCTCTAGATAATCCTTTTTTTTTTTTTTTTCCTGGTTACTTTCTATAGCTGGGGAGAGGGACAGTGTGCACATGGCCACAAGGTGACTTAAGGGAGGGGAAGTTAGTCATCAAAAACCCTGGGCTTCTTGCAAAGACTAATGTAGGTCATGGTAAAAGGCATAAAGGGCTCCTTTGATTATCTTCAGGTGCTGATAACGGACAAGAAGGGGGGGGGTTGGGATTCTCTGCTTCACTCCTGCCAATGTGGATGAAAAGGCCAGCAGAAGGGGGACAGCAGTCAAGAAGTCTATAAACTTTGGTAGCAGTCGCCACAGGTTCCCCCAAACTCTTCATCTTCTCAGTTAGATGATTTTGTGCTTTTGGAAATGTTGACTCATACCCAGAACAAAACAACTGCCTCTGTGATGTGGTTTGTTCCAGGAACAAAGGTAGGTGTCCTTGGCTAAATAAAACACAGTGGCACACCCCCATTGAGCCAATGGGTAAAGATAGAACTTTTCCAGGAGTAGCACAGGAAGCATCTCTACCACACTACCTTCCCGTTTCTCTTCATGAGGAGTTTCGGGAGGTGTCAGAGACTCTCAGTCGGGGAATCTCTTAGATAATCTAATGTCAGGCACACATCAATGTGATCATGACAGGTATGAAGTGGTGGAGACACTGTTGTAATATTTACATACCAAGTGCATACTGTCTTCAATGTTAAAAGTATATAATCCCCGGAGTGGGCATGCTCATGGTTTCTTCCTTCTAATTTGTGGAAATAGCAACTGGAAAATATACAAAGGCAGAGACACTGAAAAATCAAGCTGATATTTTCTGCAAAAATGAGGCAAGTTGGGAAAATACTGAAATAGGGTGAGGATCCAAAACTCAAAAGGATAGGTCAGCCGCCCCACTTCCCCTCAAAAGCGTAGGTGCCATGACACCTGATCAAGGAGATAAATAAATGTTATAAGAGAGAGAACGTCTCCTCCTGGGATTCACTCTTCTTCAGGCTACAATAACTGGATGCTGCATCAAATACCGCGCTCTCACGATGAAGGTCGGAGGGACAAACAACCTCGTCTGTCATAAGATGGGAATCACATTTCCCACTTCAGATCAAAGCGAACCATAGACATTGCCATCCAAGACCACACAAAACAAACCAGAGCAAAAATAAAATCAGCTATGTTAACACAGCACACTGTAATAGTAAAAATAAGAAATAAGTTAAACAACTTACAGTTACCCAAGAACATGAATTCAATGAAAAAAAGAAAACATGGAGGAGATAGGAGGGGATGCTACAGAACCAGGCTCAGTCAAGAACGGAAATACTGGGAAACAACACGGATGTACCTAACTACTGAAGCAATGATGTGGAGGAGTAGTTCTCAAACCTGAATGTTTTTCCGACCCACCTGCTCATACTGTTAAAGCACAGAACGTTGGGCTCCACTCCCAGTGTGTCTGATTCAGCAAGTCTGAGGAAGGCTGAAAACCCAACTTGCTTTTCAAACAAGTTTCTAGGTGATGCTGATGCTGCTGGTGTGGGGACCATAATCTGAGCTCTATTTATATGAGGGATGGAGAAAATAACAGGCAGCACTGTTAAAAGAAAAACACTAGGCAACAATTAGATGCACACAGAGACAAAGTTGAAGTAATGTAAGTAAAATTCATAGCAGCTTGAAGGGAAGAATAGTTCTTGCCTGTAGAATCTGGTCAAAGAACAGTTCAACAGAAGGGACTCAAAGCTTTGAGAAACCATGGTAAAATGAGTTCTGTTCAGTAGGAATCAATTTAAATACAAAAGCAATACTAAGTAACTGTGGGAAGTATAGTTACAGGATTGAATAATAATGTTACAGATCTTAAGAATGTAAGATCTAATATAATTACAGAATTGAACTGTGAGGAAGTGCCAATGCATTAATGCCCTTGTTTTCCACGGCAGAGAGGCTAATATTGAGATGTGACAATACGCAAAAACATAATGACCCTAGGGATAGCTGGGTGGCTCAGTCGGTTATATGTCTGCTGTAGGCTCAGGTCATGATCTCAGGGTGCTGGGATCCAGCCCTGCATTGGTTTCCCTGCTCAGTGGGAAGTCTGCTTCTCCCTCTCCCTCTGCCCTTCCCCTGCTTGTTCTCTCTCTGTCTCCCTCTCCCTCTCTCAAATAAATAATTAAAACCTAAAAAATATATAATGATTCTAAACATTTAATGTCTTTAAAAATTATCTTGATTTCAGAAATAATATCTTGTAAGAAATTTTATGTTCAGTGATTTTGTCTACATTTTTCAGTTTTACAATTACATTCATTTCAAGTAAAATTAACCTGAACATGTAATTTATTATTTTAAAATATCATTTATGATATGATAACATTTAAAATATACCTTGAACTATTGTTCTCTCCCCTGTCTATATATTTTCATCAGTGTATATTTATATAAAAATTTGTAGACTATTATGTACCTGAAGTTCCTCACTCTATTTTTGGTGGAAAGACTTGAAAGATTTTTTTTTTCTTCTTCTCTTATCTTCTATTATGTTTCACATTACTTCAATTCCTTATGTTGTGCATATCAGTTTTACACAAAATATTCTTTTCCTAGGAAATATAAATAAATTTTAACAACAACAAAAATCCTCATGTGAAAAAAATCTAATTGTGGGGAAAAATCTAAATGATAAATGAATTAAACATATCTTTTTTTCTGGGAAAAAAAAATTCTAATGTAAATTATTTAGTCACACAAACCATTAGAAATATCTCCAGAGCATGTCATAGCTGCAATTAAGCCATGTGGAACTTGACAGTATCATTATGCAAAGTTAAAAACTTAGGTGTGAGTGTGTGTGATTATAGTAGTGAGCTTTTTTTTTTAAGATTTTATTTATTTATTTATTTGACAGACAGAGATCACAAGCAGGCAGAGAGGCAGGCAGAGAGAGAGGGGGAAGCAGGCTCCCGGCTGAGCAGAGATCCCGATGTGGGATTCGATCCCAGCACCCTGGGATCATGACCTGAGCCGAAGGCAGAGGCTTAACCCACTGAGCCACCCTAGTGCCCCATACAGTAGTGAGATTCTTAAGAAAGCTAGAATACTTTTAAAACAAATATTTGATTTCCAAATTTGATTTCCAAATAGTACTATTTGGAAATAGTACTATTTAGAGAAGTCCCGTGTTTTCATAATTATTCTTAATTAACAAGGGCTTATCACTGCTTCCTATAATCTTTTAAGATGCAATAATATATTATTAAAAGCAAGGAAATAGAGCTACTCTGTTTAGAATATAGAAATAAGGAACCTCACGCACTTAATTAGTCTCTTACCCCAGGGGTGGGCCCTGAGGTGCTCTGTGCACCACCAAATTCTGTGGAACACATTGGCGTACCTTTAGATCTTGGAATGGTCAGTGAGCTAGAAAAAGGCAGAGCTTTAAGAAATAATCTCTGCCTTATTTGCAAATCATCAATCAGAGTGTATTCACCTGTCCATTTCAGACCAAATTACTTAATAAAATTTAACTTAGAGAGTTCTGTATTTAAAAATACTCATTCCAGCTCTAGTTCTTCATGAATATCTATGAGCAATAGAAAAACTGATAAAGAAGAAAAAAGCATATAGATACTGCATACTTTGAAATATTTAAAAATAAATCATTATGTATGTGTGTATTTATACATATATATATACTTTTAATTAGTGGAATATTACATCAGTAGTTCTTTGTTGTACTTTTCCCGCTAAACATTAAATTGGTTGATTCTGTGATTTTAATTCATTTCAATAACTTCCTTATGTCATTTAGACATAGGCATCTTTTATGAAAATAAATCAACAGACATATCATGGTCCTATGCTGACTAACTACAGAAAAATTATGTAACTTCACATTACAGAATACTTTCCAAAGTGGATAATGTTGCCAGGCAGAAAAAAAATGTCAGGCGATTTAAGGAGTATACATATGATCAGAATTAACCTAAAATTTATATATTTTCCCGTGAAGAAATTTATACCATTTCAAGAACATAAAAATATAAATCCATCATAGGTAAAAAGACTGGAAAAATCTAATTGTTAAATATGTAAGTGTTTCATATTACTTCAGCAATAAACATTTTGTAGGTTTCATAAATCTTCCCAGGAAGATTTAATATCTATACCATTGTTGTTTTTTTTTTTATATAAAAGTAGGTAAACATTTATCAGAGAAGCCCAAATATTGTCCCTTCAATTTTCCTTTGAAACATGAACTTTTCTACTTAAGGCAAACATTAAAGAACCATAATAGTTCATTCAAGGATAAGATTCTGGAAGGAATATAAATAACACAGATAGGTTCAGACTCTTACATCTCCTTGTGAGAATGCAGTAGGCCGTAGACTCTCGTGCCATTTGGGAATCACATAGCCAGGATTAGACCACACGGAGACTGTATTAGTTGCTGGGGCTACCATGACAACCCCATACAAATTAAGTAGCTTAGACAACAAAAATGTATTGTCTCACAGTTCTGGAGGCTGGAAATCCAAGATCACGAAGTTGGAAGGGTTTGCTCCTTCAGAGGGGTGTGAGGGAAAATTTGTTCCATGTGTCTCTCTTAGGTTCTGGTGGTGGCTAACAATATTTCGTGTCCTAGCTTGTAGATGGATCATCCACACTTTCCTCTTCATTTGGCATTCTTCCTGTGCGTATATCTATGTCTAAATTTCCCCCTTTTTATAGGGACACTGGTCACATTGAATTAGGGACCTATCTTCTTCAGTATGGCTTTGTCTTACCTATTCACATTGCAAGTGATCCTATTTCCAAATAAGATCACGTTGTGAAATACTGAAGGTGAGGGCCTCGATATATGGATTTGGGGTGCACGATCCAACACAGAACAAAAATCCCGTGTTAAACTGAGAAGCTCTAAAATCTGAGACACAGCTACTAATCTTTTTCCTGGAATCCAAATAGTAACTTTGGTTCCTATGTCAATCATAGGATAGTTAGGCAATTTTTAAGGCAGGGATTGCAGCAACAATGCCAGTGACACCATATGTAGGCATTGGTAGAAGACGAAAGTCTGAAGTCAAGGAGACTAATATTCCTTTAACCTGGTATGATACCAACCCCATCGTATAAGCCAGATAACCCTGGGTTCAAAATCTGGAAACATATGGAAGATGCCAGGAACCCAGCCTTACTTATAAAGTGACCTAGAAGTCATAACAATGTAAATAGGAGGCAGAATGCGCAAAGGGTAGAATCTGAGCAATTTTGCTACTAGGCGAGATATCCCAATATGGAACAAAAAGATCTTTATTTATATTGCCCACGGAAATAGGGATGACCATTGCACACTTGCCTGATCTTGAAAGACATGGATTAGGGTATTAAGCCATGTGCCTGGGCATATCTGATAAAATCTAATGCACTAAATGCAATCTTTTTTGGTACTTTACGTATACAAAAAGGATATCCAAACATCACAGGAAGAGCTTGTCATTGGCCTAGGATGTAATTTGCAAGTCAAAGCCCTGACTCACCACAGAGGTAATGAGGTGTGTCCATAAACACTCATGTCACAAAGGTTCGGTGCTTCCCTATGCAAAATATGATTGTCTTAAAAAGGATGAGACAAGGAGAACAGGATGGTACCTCTCATTAGAAAATACCATTCTTTAATAGCAGAATGAACAGATTCTCTAAGGAATCTGAATAAGCTCATTGTTATTTATTCTTAATGAGGACTAAAGGTGACCATTGCTGTGTGTTGGATCACGCAGTCAGGGTTAAGAAATTGGTGACAAGTGAACAAAACTTACAGAACTCTAGCTACCATTGCTTCTAACCAAAAAATCATGCTTCTCTACTGCTGATGCTAAGATTTGGGCAAAATTTCATCTCAGTGTGAAGCATTTCCAGTTGTCTTATTATCTCTAAGCAAATCAGGGATAGAGCAGTTGCACTGATTTTTAAAGACTAGCCCCTTTTGAGCTAATGCAAAGGCAATCAGAACTTAAAATCAAGGTCAATCTCCCAAAGGTGGAGTTGGGGTGGGGGAGAGGTGGGATTGGCTCTCTAATTGTTCATGTCTTTTAAACAGTTTTATTGACATGTAATTGATATGCAAAAAAATTACACATGTTGAATGGGTAGAATTTGATGAGTTTAGACTCATGTTTCACAGGTGCACTTACATGTCTAGTTGTTCTGATAATAGCTGCTATGTTGTAGTCCTTTCATATATTCTAAAACTTCTTTTCCATCCCAGCAACAACTACTAATTTCTAATTTGCTTCTGGAGACCTAAGGACATCTACCTAAAATAACCTATAATTCTCCCAAGAAAGTTTAAGTGTCTCCATTTGAGTTCTAGATTAGTGAAACAAAGTGGAAATTGATGGTGGCATCAGATTCCACCTGTTGGGCAATAATGGACTGTGATGATTACATACCTAGGGAAATAAGAATTTCAGTGGAAGTGGAGGGACTATATAGCAAAGCTCCATTTGCCATCAACCCTATGTATAAAAGATTGATAATTGTAGTGCACTATGGTAAAGAAGAATGAGAAGTGGTCAGATCCTTCAAGTAAGGAGAGATGATAGGAAGCAACCCTGGGATACTGAATGGCTATGGGAAAGCACAAGTTTATCTTTGTGCATTGAGGTAAATTCACACCAAGATACATGTAAGTCTGGCTGATCAAATGTTGCCCTCAGCTACCCAAATGCTGAAGGGACAAGAAGAGATCGGGCTGGTTTGAAGATGCCCCCTCCTCTTTCTTACCTTACACTCGCACTAATTGATCTCCTTGTGCCAACCAAGAGCAATGACACAGACATTATTTTGTTCCACCTCTTCATAACCATGCCTTGAAAAAACACTAGGAAGAATGGAAGAACAATGCTGCATGTGAGAACATTGGTAGTATCGACAGGCAACTTGACTGACTCATCAAAAGACTCACACTGGGTGTAACTTACTCTTAGAGGTATTCATAGTAGTCCAGACAGAAAAGTTGGTCAGCATCATCTCCCTTGGGACACTAAAGATCAAGAGTGTTTACTAGTTATTGTCTAATGTTTCAAGGACTCAAACAAGGGCAGTGGATATCTGGAGCCAGCCACACCTGGCAACTTAAAGACTTAGGGAAGATTTATCTTTTCTCTCTTCTTCACAAACTTGTGACTCCAATACTAGGATTTTATCAATGGAGGGTGGGAGAGCCTAGCAGCTCAAGTGGTGACTGAAAGTATATATTGTTTGGCTGTCATAAAATTTGACAAAATATTTTAGCCAATCAGGTTGCATCTAGGGGAACAGTGGTAATATGGGAAGGCAATTTTACTTTGCAATGATAATTATAACCAAAGCTTTAGTGGGTAGGGAGTGGCACTCTCAGATATTTGATGTACCAATAAGTTCATTGACACCAAACAAAATATTGATATTGGTGATAGGCCACTGTTACTAATCAACATAAACAGCTGTTTATGTGAAATAATACTATTATCCAGTATCAAGGCATACTTCTCATTCCAGTGCTGTTTTCTAAGTTGTACAAATAAAACACCACACCCTGGTTGACTTGGTAGGGGAGTAACACCATAGTTAAGTACGTGAGGCAAGGCATTCATAAATGGAAGGCTTTTGCACTAAAGGAGACAGCTCATATGATGGTAAGATTGCATAAAGAAAACGCATACACTGTGGGGGTCTCAATAGTTCTCCATTTTATCATGAATTGTAAGTATATGATATATTCCCAAGTTCAGAGATCCTTGACTGGTTCTTATCCGTCAGAGAAAAATGCCTCCATGTCACTTATATATGCATTCATAAATCAGTAACTAAGTGGAGGGCACTAGTACTTCTAACAAGCAGGTCATATTTACAAAACCAAAAGTGTTTGCCTCTCATGGCAGATACCACAAAGAGACTTTAGGTATAAACGGACAATTGGGATCCACTCTCAACAGCAAGAGCTGGTTATGACAATCATGTACATTTACTTGAGGGATAGGTTGGGAGCTATTCCCGGGGATCATCTACCAACGAGCTACCTAAATCTATTTTGGAATCAAAGGAGAAATGATTAAGAAACAAGAGTTTCCTTTTAAACATTCACTAGACTCTTGCAATATACTTACATCAGGAAATCTGGGTCAACTCTATGGTGGATACCACAGGATCTCAAGAAAAAGGGTCAGGAGAAATGTAGTTTCCCAAACCGCAGAACCTTAGGTCTTATTATGAATGATGAGTCTATGCTCTAGCAGGAAGGGATTGTTTTACTTAATATCCTGGACAATTCGTATAGCACATGGGATTTAGCAAAATACACATAGAAGGAAGTGACTAAGTTATGGATGAGCCCTTAGAAATGTGACCCTGGTTTTCCCCTATTTGGGGAACATGGGACCTTATATATTGAAAAGGTTTTTGTTTTGTATTGTTTTGATAGAACAAACAATCATTTCGATTCTTACTTAATAGATGTTGTCACCATTTTGAAGACATCACCGTGTGTCTTAATTCATCCAAGTTTGAGTTGTTTAGAGACACCAATAGCTCTCCCTGTCCCAGTCAAGGTATTATACGGGTCAGGAATAAGCCAGTATCTTGCGTAGCCCTTTGTCCCCATGAAAAGTTATTTTCTTAAGTTACATGGGTTTGGGCTTTGTAATTCCGCTAGAAAACCAATACCCAAAATTTCATAGTTAGTTTTGTATGGTTCTTGGTGCATGACACACCCAGAGTGTCATTTCTGCTAACTCCCTCAAGAGTGAACTTGGGCTCCCACAGAGCTCATGTCTCAGTAGTTCTAAAATACTGGTAGATTTGATGCGAAGGTCTTAAGATAACGTAACTAGGATATCCAGAAAGATAAACTGATCATTCAGTTTTTCCAGAGTAGCAGTTTACAAACTATATTTTTTTGAAACTGTGGGATTCTCCTGAGGTGTCTTTGGAACTGGCCAAGAGACAGCTCTGAGACCCATGCTCTATGATACAACCTCAAAAGGCAATGAACACACACACACACACACACACACACACACACACACACACAGCATTCATGCTCATTACTCTAATATCTCTAAATTGTTCCATTTTATTAAGTCAGGCCATCTGACAACTATGTAACAAGGTCACATTATGTGGTTTTTATAGAAATGCTTCTAGTGAATGGCATTTTGGATGCTGTGCTCTTAGTTTAAATCTAAAACTGTTAGAAGAAATACCACACAAATCTCACATATAGTTCTCTCATTGTGGTAAAAATATACATAACATAAGACTCGTCATGTTAACCGTTGTTAAATGGATTATTTGGTGGCGTTAAGAACAGCAACACTGGGGCGCCTGGGTGACTCAGTGGCTTAAAGCCTCTGCCTTCGGCTCAGGTCATGGTCTCAGGGTCCTGGGATCGAGTCCTGCATCAGGCTCTCTGCTCAGCGGGGAGCCTGCTTCCTCCCCACCCCCCGCCTGCCTCTCTGCCTGCTTGTGATCTCTGTCTGTCAAATAAATAAAAATCTTTAAAAAACAAACAAACAAAACAACAAAAACATCAACACTGTTGTGCAGGGGTCACCATTACTCCAGAACGTTTTCATCTTACCCCCCTGAAGGTCTGTAACCAGGAAATACCAGCTCCCATTCCCCTGTGTCCCCAGCCTCTGTAACCACCGTTCTAATTTCTGTCTCCAGAATGTGACTAGTCTATGTACTTCATGTAAGTGCAATTAGACAGCATCTGTCCTTTGGTGTCTGGTTTATCCCACTTAGCATAACACCCTCAAGGTTTCTCCCTGTTGTAACATGTGTCATTTTTTTTCCTTTTGAAGGTTGAATAATATTCCATTGTATGCATATATCGCATTTGCTTATGCATTCACTTACTGATGGATACTTGAGCTGCTTCCACATTTTGGCTCTTGCCCATTGTACTACAATGAACATGAGTGTCCAAACAACTTGTCAAGTCCCTGCTCAAACTTTCCAGAATATTTCTCCAGCTGTGCAGTTGCCAGCTCATCTGATAATTTCATGTTCACTTTTTGAGGAATTGACATACCATTTTCACATCTTTGGCCCCATATTACATTCCCACTCATATTGTTTTATGACAGACACTTCTGTGGACATTTACTACATTACATGTATACACGTAACCACATCTACACTCACGTCCACATCTATAGTTTCTCTTCACAAAGCAAGGCCATAAGAGAAATTCTTGCATTAAAAAAAATTATCAGCAATGGCTGTTCTTCTCCAAAGCAACCTGTTTGTTTTTCTCCCATTGGACACTATGAATCATGTATTTATGTTTTCCTTTTGGCTTTGATCTATAGGAAGCAAGAGCCAAGATTCCAGCCCACATCTACCAAGCCCACACCTAACACTTTATGTCGGATTTCTCCCTGGCTTCAACTTGCTATCATAACTTTATTTTTTTCTAGCCCAAATTTATTTAGTTTCCTCTTAATCATGAATCACATGAATGTGTGTAAGCAGTTGTTGAAACAAAGCAGGCTACATATAAATAAACACACAGTATTTAAATTCCTTCAGAGTTAACTTCTATTCACTTAGAATATCTAGGAGTTTGAAAAAAGAAATCTGCATCTTGCCTTTTTTCCAAGTAGAGTTAGAATTATAATGGGATCGGGTTTGTTTGAAATAATCATACTTGTTTACTTTATGAGAAGTTGAAATCTGGTAGAAGAATTCACAGAGACTGTATGTGTGTGTGTGTGTGTGTGTGTGTGTGTATAAATATATATATATATATATATAGCCAGATTTTTACCTCTCTCCCAGTTGCTAAGGAGTTTGTATATATTCTTTATTTCTACGTTGTTGAATAAATTACTTTCCTGGATCGGAACAGAACTGTGTTTCCTCCTCAGGGCATCAGCTTCACATTAGATGTTTTCAATGAAACGTTCATGGACAGGCAAGGAGAAACATTGTTTAAGGGTGTTTCATTTTTTCAAGTGCTAAATCGAGCTGATAGGGTGGATTTCTAGGAGTAGACTTACTCTTCAGAGCACCTGGGCACTACTGAAAGTAATTTATTTGAGCTTTAACTGAGCTTTATGTGTGTGTATGTGTGTCCACATCTTCCCATTCCTCCTGAGTAAAGACGATGAGTGACCTTGATTCATACAAGAGTCTCAAAGGACATATGGTGATCTGTAGAGGTTTTTATGAGCTCATGGATTTTGGGCTCAGTAGGACACAGATAAGGAATTCATGCAGTTGATTATTGCAGAGATCTTTTAATTGTCTTATTTATCCAAATTAAATTATTGTGACCTTTATGTATCTTTGTGGAAATCTGTTCATATTCCTTTTGAAGGTACAAGCCCTAATCACTCCCATATATGATCTCTGATTACAAAATTAGTGTAAGAATTTAATTTGGGGTATTAAGAAATATAATACATTTATACATGTACACTAGGTTTATTGACTTATAATAAATCAAGACATATATAGATTTATCATTTTGCTATTTATTATATTTCTGTATTTATATCTATAAATATGGATATAGATACTGAGTATGTACTGCGTAGAAGACACTCTCCTATCAGTTTTTGGGCTATGTTAGCGATCACTTGGCCCAGCTTGTCTTATGAGGAAATTGGCAGAGTAGGATGCAAGCCTGAAACAGATGTGTGAGACCAACATGCCCCCTGTCCTGGCGAGTGAGCTGGGCATGGTAAGCCTTGAGGTTTATATTAGAGAAGCAAATACCAACAGCCTCGTCGACGCAAGGAGCTGGAAAACCACTGCCTGAAAGCAAAGGTAGGTCGTGGACTAGGATAGTACCCAAAAGTCCCAGAAATGTGGGTACTCTGAATCTGATTGCTGCATAACAGTATTACATGTAACTGAGGAAAAAGACTGACCACGCAAAGTAAAAATGTGCTCCTGTCTTCTTGACCTGACAATTAATTGCTAAAGCTGTACGTACTTTTCTGAGCAGGTGGTTCTTGAATATTTCCTAATTTAAAAAAAAGCCTGGGGTCCTATGAGATGAGTTAAGTCCAAGAATGTTTGGTTCAGGTAGAGGAAAAGGCAGAACAGACCAAATGGGCAGCAGGAGCTCTGATTCAACACTGCTGCACGAGGCTGCTGGCGAAAACTACTTCTCCAGGACCTGGAACACACAGGCCACTGCTGACTTCTTAGCTCCCGTCCAAACAATGGTTCCACATCAGTAGTTGGTGATTGATTCTTAATCATATCTGTAGCCCTATTTCCCAGACCACGTTGTTGAGCTAGAATAGCAGAGCCAGGAGGCCTCATTGCTATAACCAATGCCTTATACCCCTTAATTTACTTTAGTAGAGAATGGTTGTTCTTCCAGAATCCATCTCTGCGCCTCCCTTATACCAAAACTGAAGAAGACTGGGCACTCCATCACATCCTCCCCAAAATCACATCCTTGGAATCTTGTAGATTTCATGGATAAACAGAGGTTAAATTTTATGAGCCCTCCATGCATAAAATGATCTCTTTAGTCATTGTTACTACATTCTTTCTCATTTCTATAAAAGTCCACAAAATAAAGGTACAGTGTGATGGATTGTCAGGTGAGCACCTGTGTCATCATTTTCCAGGTCAAGAAGCAGAATATCCTCAAAACCTTAGAATCCCAAAACCTATACCCTTCTAAGTTACCCACCGTCCATGTCGCTGGTGGTCATCTCTATTCTGCCCTTGATGGATGGTATGCTCATCTTTGCTTGCTTTTTTATTTTACCATTGATTTGTTCATCTCCAAACTCTCTAGTCTTATCTTTATACTTTATATAAATGGAATAATATAGTATAATACAATATAGTACCTGTTCTTCTATCAAACTAATTCTGTTCAGCATTACATTTGTGAGATTGATCCATGTTTCCATTTTGTGGCTATAGTGACATACAACCGTCCACGTACAGCTTCACCTTTTATGATAATATCAATATTTAATTATCTATTTCACTTTGCTAGACTTTGTATTACCTCCTCCACCTTTTTTTTTTTCTGTTTCAAATAATGTTTCCTTCGTGTGTAACTTTTATTCACATATGCATACATTTCTCTTTCGGAATACAGTTGGGAGTTTAATTATTAGATCACAAGATAACCTTTTTTTCCGACTTAGAGGATAATGTCAAACAGTATTCTAAAATGATCGCACCAATTGTAATTCTCACCAGCAGTGTATGTGAATGAGAATTCCAATTTCGCTTCATTCTCATCAAATGCTGTCAGACCATATAAGCGTATAGACATTCTGTTAGGGGCGTAGTAGTATTTCATGTGGTTTTAACTTGAATTTCCCTAATGACTATTTTTGTTGAACACTTTTTGTATTCATATTGACCAACTGGATTTCCTGTTTGTGAAGTGCCTGTTGACATTGCTTATACAATTTTTTGTTATTGGGTTGTCTATCTTCTCATTATATTCAGGTGTTATTTTTGTATCTTGAATAGGGGCTGCTCATCATTTTTATGTTCTGAAATACCTTCTTTTGCCCTGTGATTTGAATTTTCATTTTTCTAATGGTGCCTTTCAGTGAACAAAATTCTTAATCTTAATTGTAATGTAGCAAGGTGTATCTACGTTTTCCTTTAGATCAGTGCTTTGTTTTTTCCTTTCCTGTTTAAGAAATTTCGTTTGTCCCGACATCAGAAACTTGTTATCCTGTGTGGGTTAGAACTGCAGACCACTGGACTGGATATTTTCACATGGCGTCAGGGAGAGAGAATTTCTTGTTTAATTTGTCCATATGAGTAGTCAATTTTTCTCAGGGCCACACACCGAAAAGTTAGTTCTTTCATGGTACCTTTTTGTACTGCATATTTGTCATTAATCAATATGTCAGTGTATGTCTGAATCTTTATTTTGTTCTCTTGGTTCAGTTGCCTATCTTCATACTTACACTCCCTTATTTATCACAGCATCATAATAAATTTTCATATTCAGCGCAGAAATTTCCTCCACTTTAATCTTCAGGTTTTTCTTTCCTACTCTTCTTCCTTTGAAAATCATATGCATTTTGAAGTAGCTTGTCATGGCTTATCAAAATACTAACTGGGATTTTGTTTAATTTATATTCTACATTAAGCAGAATTGATGTCTTTAAAAAGTCATCTTTATTCCATGGACATGGCAAATTCTTTCACTTATTTAGGTTACAGTAATAGCTGCCAATGGTGATTAATAACTTTTTTTGCGTGGAAATACTGCGCATATTTCATAAGATCTATTCCTAGCCATTTACAATTTTGTTGATGATATAAATGATATCTCCTGAAAATTTTGCATTTTCTCTTAGTGTTGCCATTTAGAAATGCCAGTATATTTTAGATATTAACCATATTTCTAATAACCTTGTTAAAATCATTTACTAATCCTAATAATTTTCTGTAGTTGCTTTTTAATATTTAAAGTACAAAGTTGTATCGTTTATGAATAATTATGGTTATTATTTCTTTTTCAATCCTCAAAATTTCTACTTTTATATTCAACTTACTGTACTAATCAGACAAAATTGAGAGCAATGTTACAGTGTCATATCAATTACATGAAAAAGGATATATTTAGCATTTTATTATTAAAAATTATGTTTGCTTTATTATCTTTAGATACTTTTTATGGAACTAGGAAGCATCAGCATTTCCTACTTGTTAGAATATTTCATCAGATATATGTGGTGATGTTTTCCCTTATTTTTCATATTTTAAGATGACCATATGACATTTCTTCTTAACTTTAATTATGAGAAAATTCAGTTGGTAGAATATTTGAAAGTTATACTACCCTTGAATTCTTAGAAAAACAAAAACAAAAATGAAACCACCTTGCCATGATATATTGCTCTAGTTATATATTTCTGGAATTAATTTGTTAATATTTTCTCTCCTTGTTTTCAATCGTATGCAAGAATAAGTTTGGCCTTTAGTTTTCTTTAAACTTGATGTTCTTATTAAGATTTGGAATAATGGTTATTCTGACCTTTATAAAAATTAGGATTGATCCTTCATTTTTTGGCTTCTGAAAGAAACTGAATACTTCTTGGTTATTTCTTCCTTATGCATTCAGTAGAGTTTCCCAGTGAAACTATCTGGATGTGAAAAATTAGTATTAATTATGGTTTTATTTCCTTAAGGAATCATGTGACTACTTTGATTTTCTGTTTCCTACTTACATGATTTTTGTGAGTTATGCATTTTTCAAATTAATTTCCAGTTTATCTAATTTATTTACTTATTTACTCATTTGTCTACCTACTTACTTAGTTTTGTAGGAGGTAGTTGTGCTCATATATTCTTTCTGTCCTTTGTTATTGGCAGTTTTTGTGGAGATGTCCCACATCTTACCTGTCACTGAAGTTCTTCTGTGCTTTCTCTCATTTTCTTTATTGTCTTCCCCAGGAATTTATTAATGGTATTGACCTTTTCAAAGAACACACATTAATCTCTTGATATTTTCAACTATGTATTTGCTTTCTATTTCATATATTTATACTCACATTTTTTCTGATTAAGGTTTTCTTTTGATAACTTCTTCAAATGGATGTTTAGTCTATCTGTTTTTCCATCTTGCTTTCTTAATATATGCAATATATTAAGTTATGCCCCTAAGCTTGACTGGGTTTCATCCTACCAGTTAGATCATGACTTTTACTTGACTATTCAATTCAAAGTGTTCTCTAATTTGTATTTGGACATTTTTTTTTTTTAAGTATAAACACACACACAATTACTCTCCAAAAAGATGAAGTTCTTTGTTGTTATTTATTTCTCGGTTTTTGCTGTGGGTGTTAATATTCTTCCATTTTTTTAAGCTTTGTTTATTTATTTTAGAGAGAAAACATGTTGGGGGGAAGGTCAGAGAGGGAGAGAGAGAATCTGCTTTGAGGCGAGGTATCCAACATAGGGCTTGATCGCACAGCCGTGAGATGATGACCTGAGCCCAGATCAAGAGTCAGAGATTCAGCTCACTGAGCACCCAGTGCCCTTAGTCTTCAATATTTAAATGTGAATTTGTAGAAATGTGTTTTGTGGGCATCTTACAACCAATTTTTGAAAATGGAAAGTATATTCTTGAGAAGAATGTGTATTCTTAGGTTGTTGGGGATAGTGTTCATTATATACCCTCTGTATCCACTTCCGAAACTCTTATTTCAATACATTTTTCAGCACTGTCCAATAGTATATTTGTGATCACATAAATCTATGTATTCTAAACTGTACCATGGTAATCCCTAGCACATGTGTTAATGGGAGTTTAAACTATGGCTAGTATAATTTAGAAACTGAAGTTCTAGATTTAATCCATTTAAATTTAAAAAGCCACATGTGGCTAAAAGTCACCATATCATATTGGGGCAATCCTGTACCTTTGATAAATCTTTGATTGTTTTTCCTAGGATGTTCAGTTAGAGGTGGGTCAAAATCACCCCATATTATGGCTTGTTTTAGAGTGTCCATTTTATTTTATACATTCGGATGTCATTTTTTTAGGTGCATATACACTGAGAACTATAATGATCTCTTGGTGAATTAGTTTTTTTTTAAGTATCAAATACCTCTACCTGTAGTAATTATTCACATATTAATTTTTTTCTGATATTAATATGGCATATTCATGCTTTTCTTTTTTTATTAATTATTTTTATTAACATATAATGTATTTTTGGCCCTTTACTGGTCTGTGAATCACCCGTCCTACACACTTCACAGCACTCACCATGTCACATACACTCCCCAAAGTCCCTCACCCCTGCACCTTCTCCGTACCCCCATCCTCCACTCTTCCTTATTGCTGTTTCTCTGATATCAGTTTCCTCATGTTATTTTTGACATTTCTACATGATTATGTTCTTACATGTCCTTTGTCAACAACATGTGCTTTTGTTTCATTTTAGTTAGCCTGAATGATTCACCCCCAAATTGTAGCATTCCATCCATAAGTATTCAGCATAAAGCATATATATGGACTTATTTTGACAGTTTTCTACTTGATGACTATTTCCTCATTATCCCTTTCTTTTTTCTCTCTGTACACACAACACACAATCACACTCATCTACTATTTTATTGCTAGAGATAAAAATGTATTTCCTACACTTATCTGAAGCGAAGGCAAATTTTTATCTGTACCCTCATCACAGGTACATTGTGAGATCTTACCACCCTGATTGTATTTATCCTTGGTTCTACCCATTTTTATTGTCGCTCCATATTTTATTCTTTACAAGATTTCAAAGCTCAGGAAACATTATTGTTTTTGTTAGAAATTCATATTCAGCTAGATTCACAGACATAGTTTTCAATTTCGGTTAACTCTACTTTTACCTACACCTCTACAATTGAATCTCATACCGTTTTCCTTCTACTTGAGGAAAACACGGCAGTTACCCCTGTTGGTGTGGATCGACCAGAGCTGAATTCTCTCATTTCTCCTTTGTCGGAGCTGAGTTTCCCTCCGCTCTTCCAGGGCACCTTGCTGAGCACGGAGTGAGGAGAGCTGCCAGCCTGTCCATCGCTTTCACCCATGGTCTCCCACTTCCACTCTTTCTGTTGTGAATTAGCGCAAGTCATGTGCTTCTTTGAAGGTCGCCTCTTTTTGCTTCAGCGGCTTCCAGTCTTCTCCCTCTCCTTCCCTCCCCCCTACAGTGTTCCTATTTGTATCTCAATATGAATTTCCTCGTTTAAAAACTTTAATTGGGTTCATAGGTCTTTTTGAATCTGTGTACCAATATTTTTCATTTGCCTTTCACAATGATTATCCATTAATTCTCCAAAGATTGGATCTACTCCAAATATTATCCTCCCTGCTTCTGGGGCTGAAAATAATTCCCTGCTAGCCTTTATCCTTTTTCATTCCTGTGTCTGCATCTTCTCTTTTCTCCTCTGTATCAATTTACCTCTCATGGGTCCATTCTGTTACTCTTTTGTGGCTATCTTCCAATGTAGTAGAATCTGGTGTGCTACTTAACATCTCTCTTGGTTCTAAATTATGGTTATTCTTGTTAGTTTTTAGACATTTGCTACAGGGATGCCTCGGTGGCTCCATCGGTTAAGCATATGCCTTTGGCTCGGGTCATGATCCCAGAGTCCTGGGATGGAGCCATGGTTGGGCTCGCTGCTCAGCAGGGAGTCTGTTTCTCCCTCTCCCTCTGCCTCCCCGCTGGCTTGCACTCTGCTTTCTCTCACTCACTCTCTCTCAAATAAATAAATCTTTTAAAAATAAATAAAAGTTTGTAGTGATTTGGGGTTGATATTTTTAAATTATTTGGCACTTCTAAAATTCTGCTGTTTCATTATTATCTTGATGTGGTTTTAGACTTAAAGAGATGCAAAATCGGCCTCCATGCATTCTTCACCCAAATTCTTCTTAAATTAACAATTCATGTCATTACAGAGCATGATCAGAAGAAAGAAATTATTCTTGGTATTGCATCATTACCTAAAGCAAAACTCTAAGTCATATTTCACTAGTGTTTTCCACTAATTTTTGTGTTCCAGGATTCAGTCCAAGGTCCTGTATTATATTTAGTTGTCATGTGTCCTGAGTCTCCCCAGGTCTGTGATAGCTGTTCAGTCTTGCTTTGTCTTTCCTGTCCTTGACACTTCTGGTGAATGTGGATTAGTCATTTTGTGGACTGTCCCTCAGTTTGGGTTTCTCAGTTTTCTCACAACGAGGTAGATCTATGCATCATTTGAAGGATATCCAAGGACACTTCAGCTTTCTTCCCCACTATGAGCCCTGTCCAAACACCAGTTGATTGTGGGTGTTTCTTCTCCATAAGAAGACCAAGGAACTTGACATATGCCTCACAGCAGTAACTGCCAGGGGACTATATGCTTCTCAGCCCGGAACATGCAGAACACAGGTTGAGCAAGGAAGCTGAGTTAGCATGATGGGCCCAGCAGGTGGGGTAACTGGCATTTTTTATGTCTCTCGCCCTTCATTCCAATGTTGGGTTTGACTGGTTACTCCCCTGTGTGTTCAGTGAATATCCAAGCTCAGAGGTCCCCTACTTTATGAGGTCACAATGACTCTGTCATTCTTCCATGAAGTCCTTGGTGTGTCAGGACACCCTTGTGCCCACCCCCTTATCAGACTAATTACTGTAGAGTCCAACATGGAATCAATGTTGGGACCTGCCCTTTGGATAATTTCTCTTAGGATGTTCAGAAGAATGCATATGGTCTTTGGTCTACATTAGAGACAGGAAGACCTTGCTCTCACTCATAATTACATTTTTCCTTACAGCAGCTGAGGATGGGCAGAAGGGTAGGGAGGCACTGGAGGCAAGAATGGACAGTGTCTTCATTTCCATAAGTAAAGATTTTACCTTTATTTTAATTTTGGTGCAAACACCTGCTAAGGTTTAACTGAACTAAGTTCTGGTGTTTTGGTTAACTCAAAGCTGTATATTCAAAAACAAGCCCACATTGCTGACATTGTTTATTTTAGTTTCATGGGCTACTTGGCTCAGGAGCCACGGGCATATTGCCTTTCAGAGGGGTATTCTATGGCTTGCTGACCTGCCAATATGAGAACATCTCTTGTGCTTGGAAGGAAGTGAAAAATAACCAAGTCACTACTTTGATGTCCTGTCCGGAATCTCCCTCTCCCCACTCAGCACCATTTAGAGGTAGAATACTGAAGCAGTCTTATTTCTGATTCCTTCCACTCAGTGTCTGGGTGAAAAAAAACAAAAAAACAAAACAACAACAACAACAAAAAATAAAAATAAAACAAAAAGCAAAACAAAACAAAAAACCTAACTTTAGTTATCAGATTATAGGGTGTCTTAACTTGAGCCAAGCTCACTGTGTCTTCCTCCCTTCTTCCCCGAAAGCCACGTCTCTTTTTTTTTTTTTTTTAAAGATTTTATTTATTTATTTGACAGACAGAGATCACAAGTAGACGGAGAGGCAGGCAGAGAGAGGAGGAAGCAGGCTCCCTGCTGAGCAGAGAGCCCGATGCGGGACTCGATCCCAGGACCCTGAGATCATGACCTGAGCCGAAGGCAGCGGCTTAACCCACTGAACCACCCGGGTGCCCCAACTATCAGAATTTCTGATTTGATTTTGCCTTACTTACAAATGGCTGAGTTCATCTGTTACTGGTTGGATAGTGCTGGAAGAAGACATGTGACTCCTGGGTCACAGACAGGACTGTATTACTCATGGCACAAGGAACACCAGGAGCACGATCCCAAGTGGTGGCCAGAACGGACGGAAGGTTGCTGTGCTGGAGGGGATCAATGAGTTTGGGGAGCTGGTGTTTTACAACAAGCAGTAAGCAAGCCTGCTCTTGGTCCAGAGAGAGACATTATGTTATCCTTCAAGTCTGCTCTGTGCAAATATGACCTTGGGTAATGCTCAAAATAGACTGTTCAGATACTAACATCCTTGACCACCCAAAAAGAAAGTACAGATGTCTGCATGCCCATAGCACGTTCCTTCTCCCAACAGTTTGGGACATTAACACCCAGAGGCAGGGAAGAATAGATTTGAAGAGTCATTGGTGGGAAATAATTAAATGATTTTCTCCTTATTGGATCCCACTGATTTTTAAACTGATAAGTAAGTATATTTATAAATTATGCATATATCCAATCCTACTGTTCTCTTAAGTGTATTGTAAGATATCAATTAAATGGAAATGAGCAACGAGATGATAAAATAGCAATATCTGACTCTGCTTCTCATGCAACAGCGGCTCATCACGCTTTTTGTACAATGGCTTGCTACCTCCATTCATAATGCACAGAAAGAAGATTTTTCAATTTCTTTTTTCTTTCTTTGTGTGTGACACATTATGTCTCCTCAATATGTACTCCTTGAAGAATGACCATGGTTAGAAATAGCCCACAGTGACGGCAGCTCCTAATTTAATGGTCTCTGCAGCTAAGCACAATCAAACTCGAACAGAGCCCCTTGGCCTCAGCACATGGTTGCTACAAGCAGAGGACCCACCCTGTACTAAGGCTTATACTTCATAGTGAAGACTTGAGTCCAAATCTATTTTTGCACCGAAGGGGTCCAGGTTTTATTATATGGTTTCTTGTCTGTGAATATGCAGACTTTGTTCCAGTCTTTCAGCTGAATTCATTGCCACAAAAATAAAATTGTATCAAATATCAGACAAAAGCTGACAAGGAGTTGGATTTCATGTTATTGCAGCAAAACAGCTATAGATCACTTCCTTTTCTCCTCTCCTCCCCTTCCATCCTCTCTTCAGTTATAAGAAACTTCAACCACACAAACGCTAAATTACCAGTGCTGAACCAGGGCATAAAAATTAACTGGCAGATATGATATAATAATAACAGATACAATAAATCATTGGGTTCTCTTTTTAAAACAGCCATTTAGGAGTTGGCTGTGACTCCAGATTTGTCAATTTGCAAATGTTTGGGTCTGGCCTATAATTTCTCAGGTATATTTCACATGTTTGTATTCTATCACGTTGTAAAATGCAAATAGGCTAATTTATCAATTATGCTATGGTCGGTGTTGACATTTCAGAGAGTTTCTCACACTTTTATTCATTCAATAGAGAGTAATTATTTTATTTTAATTACTTCTTTCAAACTTCTTCCCAAAAAACTTTGAGGCTTAAATGCTTGTAGGAACGTCAGTGTCAGGCCCTGATTCGAAGGTGGCTGAAGAGAGACCGTCGGTACCACAGGAAGAGGTAAGAGTGAGGGAAAGTTCCGGTGACTGGAAGGGTTAACTGAAACGGCAGTTGAGAAAACAGGTAACCGTAATTATAAAGGATATTATAACTAGAACATCTCCTCAGGCAACATTTTGTAACTGAGAACTTAGGAGTCTCTAGAAAACACAAGCTGAGCATGTGTGGGTGCCATTACTGGGATCATTTTTAAATTAGACTGGCCAAATATTCAAGAAGATGATCTAAGAGAGAAAACGCTGCATTGTTGAGGAGATTGGGTGACCTGGCAGTTCTTTTCCATCTCTAACTCGGAGGATTCTATTATCTGGTCTGTCTTTATGATAACCTCATTTTAAAAAAAGAAAAAAAAAAACTGCATTGCATCACATTACCTACATAACTTCCATTGAACATAACAGATGTGTATAGTGCATAAACAGCAGCCTATGCAGATGTGAGCCAAGAAAAAGTACACAAATTTAAAAAGAAAACAGAGATGTGCTATTTGAAGAAGAACAGTGGATGACACAAGAAAAGCAAAATTCTAGGAATCTATTTTGAGAGGACATTTGATTAAATACCGAATCGGGTTATTGTTCTAGCTCTGTTCTTAAAGAGCTACATGAGTTGTTTTAAAACCTATAACATGAGAAAATTGATTTACTTACTGCTTAGACCCCTTTACCTTTAATAGTAAGTCAGTCTGTGACCCCAGTTACAGTATATAGTGCTTGGTAGCAAAAGCATCCCTATTTTTGCATAAATACTCATGTCATCATGTTTCTTATCTATAAAGTTCATGCTTGAAAAATTAAAAATGTAATGCATCAGTGGAATATCTATACAGGAGAATTCCATTTTTCCCCCCAATTCACTGGAATTCACTGGGACCGAAGACATCTCTCCACCAGTAGTGCAGAAAATTCTTCAATAACTACACCAAGTACCTCATAGTACTTAGTTTTCTTCATGTTAGACAGATAATCTTCCCTTCTCATGCTTTAAGTGCCCTGCCCTCTGGTCCAAAATGCATTCCCTCTCTTTCTAGTATATTCACACACTCGACTTATACTTTTCTATACTTGTCTTTGACCCATTGCCAAGCCTTTGCTTAGGTCTCTTCTACCTTAAAATTAGCATGAAGTTTTTAATTAATAACCTTTTTCACTTGTGTCTCTGCTTAGCTGTAATGTAATCTTTGTCACACCTTGGTTATTTCTTTGTGGATGTTGTTGTTTTGAAGCCAGTCTCTGTCCATGCTGCTTCCCAATCTGAGCATTTTCAGTCTGACCTATGAGTCCAACAGGACAATAAAATGTTCTTGCCCAAACTACAAAATGGCTGCCTAAGAGATGGTTCCAACAATCACTTTATCAGTCCTCCGCTTTCCCCAACAGGGATTTGTAGCTGTCTAAGTGCATGTTGAGTTCAGTTTTGGGACTGCCCATGCCCTCCTGAAGCATATGTTCTATATGTTCTGCTTATAGAACATATGCTTCAGGAGGGCCTGGGCGTTAAGTTGTTTCAATACTGAAACAACTGTACAAGTAAATATAAACTTTCAACTGGGATGAGCATTTTAAAGAAAAAGACATAATTCTTTGAAAGCATATAGTAAGGGATCTGAATTTCCCTCTGACTTAGAGGTAGCGTCTTTGAGGAAGAGACATTTGAACTGAAGAACAGTCTCGAGATGGACCACAGATGCATTTTTAGCAAGGCTTGAATTGCTCTAGTTGATACTGGTTAGGAACGACTTGGAAGGCATTGTGGAGAATCAAAAACAGTGCAAACCAACCACAAACGAAAATCAAAAAGGGCAAACGGGCAAACAGGCATGAATGAATCTTGGGAAAAGCTATTTCTCTATCCAGTTGAGAGATAACAGTTTGGTACGAAGTGTCTGTGTATTGACAATAGAAGGAAATGGATAGACTCGATGCACATTCACAGAGTGAAATTGGCAGTGGTGTCTTAGGTGTATAAGGTCGGGGAGGAAAAGGACAGATGGAGTCTGTACTTCTTTAATTCCACATTTTTTATATGTGTAGCTAGATTCAGTGATATAAAGGTTACACAGAGGAGAATGGGTGTAGAAAAGAAACTACAAGTCAATATCTCTCATGAACATAGATGCAAAAGTCCTCAACAGAATATTAACAAATTAGATCCAACAATCTATAAAAAGAATTATATTCCACAGCCAGCTATGATACATCCCGGGTGTGCAAAACTGGTTCAACATTCAAAAATCCATGAAAGCAATCCATCACATCAAGAGAATAAAAAAGAAAAATCACATGATCACGTCAATAGATGCAAAAATGCATTCAAAACAATTCAACACTCATTCATGATATTAAAAAAAAAGTCTTACTAGGAATAAAGTGAAAGTTCCTCAATTGATAAAATATATTTAAGAAAATCTACAGCTGACACACTTAAGGAGAAACTCAAAACTTTCCCACTAAGATCAGGTACAAGGCAAGGCTGCCCCAATCCCACTACTGTTTTTCAGTATCTTACTAGAAATTCCATTTAATGCAAAAGGACAAGACAAGAAAATAATATGTATACTTATTTGGAAAGAAGAAATAAAACTGGCTTTGTTGGGAGTTAACTTGTCTGTCTTCTTAGAAAATCCTAAAGTATGCACCAAAAGCTGCTGATTTTCTAATAAGTGATTATAACAAGTTTGAAAGACATAAGGTTAATACACAAAAGTCAGTTGCTTTCCTATACACTAAAAATGAACAGATGGATTTTGAAACTTAAATAGAATTCCATGCACTTTAGCATTGAAAAAAATAATTAATTAATTAATAACTCTAACAAGATATATGTAAGCTCTATATAGGGAATACTATAAAACTCTGATAATCAAAATTTAAAAAAAATTAAGTAGTAAATAAACAGAGTGATATTCCGTGCTCACAGTTAAGAAGACTCAATATTGTCAGTATGTCGATTCTTCCTAACTTGATCTATAGACTCAATGCAATATAAATTAAAAATCCCCAGAAAATTATTTTATGGCTATCACAAGCTAATTCTAAGGTAAACATGGAAATGTCAAAGACCCTGGATGTTAAAGGGGATAAAATAATTAAACTAGTGATTTCACTGAGAATATCAAAGACTTTGCAAGGCCTCTTCGTTCATTATAAAGCTGCAATTTTGGACGCCTGTGTGGCTCAGTTGGTTAAGCATCTGCCTTCAGTTGAGGTCATGATCTCAGGGTCCTGGGATTGGGTCCCACATCAAGCTCCCTACTTAGTGGGGAGTCTGCTTCTCCCTCCACTTCTCCCCCCCTCCTCCCTGCTTTTCTCTCTCTTTCTCTCTCAAATAAATAGATAAAATACATTTTTAAAAAGTTGCAATTTTTTCAGTGCATTTTTACCAAACTAGAAATTATCATGAATACTTCAACTAAAATTATATTGATGTTCAAAATACTTTTAGCTGATTACCAGGAAGTTACTATTAATTATGTTATTGTATTTCCCATTTAAGGTAGAAGCCCATCCGGGATGCCTGGGTGGCTCAGTCATTAAGAGTCTGCCTTGAGCTCAGGTCAGGATCCTAGGGTCCTGGGATCGAGCCCCACTTCGGGCTCCCTGCTCAGCGGGATGCCTGCTTTTCCCTCTCCCAATCCCCAATTTGTGTTCCTTCTCTCACTGTCTCTGTCAAATAAATAAATAAAATCTTCAAAAAATAATAATAATAAGGTAGAAGCCCATCCTACAGAAGTCCCTATTTGTGCTATTTTTTTTCATAGATGTATAAAAACAAAATAACAACTGTTAATGCTGTTTCTTATTAACACAGTATGAAGAGTGTATTTGATTTTTAAAATCCCTAAAATTAAATAACTGATTATAGAGGTGCCTGGGTGGCTCAGTCAGTTAAGCCACTGACCCTTGGTTTTTGCTCAGGTTGTGATTCAGGGTCAGGAGATTGAGTCCCTGTCAGGGTCCAGGTTTGGCGTGGAGTCTGCTTGGGATTCTCTCTCCCTCTGGCTCTTCCCCCCCCTGCTCCCTGTTTCTCTCTCTAAAATAAATAAATAAATCATTAAAGTAAACAAAACCCACGTAATTCTATTACAAGGCTGGAAAGCATTTGCCATGATTTGAAACTCTGTCAGCCTCAGGAACATGGCAGATTTCTGACTTCAGTCACCTGCTCATCTTCCTCCAAGCTGAGCCGAGCCCTTCAACAGTGCTCCAGCTGGTAGACTTCCTCCTTCTTAGAAGAGTTTTCTTGTTTTTTTGTTTGTTTGTTTGTTTTAAATAAACACTTGGAAGATTTAGCATGGATATCTGTGAAGTGGGGTCACCTGTTCATTTTGCTCTATTTAACAGAAGAGGTCTGAAACCATAAGATATTAATAAAATATGTATATAATTTCACATTTTATTTGGTACCATGATTTCCTTTGAAAATACTAGAATGTTTGCATGCTCTACTTCTTTGAAAAACTGCAATAACCTGTTGTAATATGGTTCTAATCCAGCTCTGATTTTTATAAAACAATATGTAAAATATTTTAAATAAAACGAAAGTTTAATTAACAAGATACATATTTAGTTATCTTTTCTGTGGGCTTTTACTATACATTATATAAAACTCATTTTGATCTTGCTGGTCTAAAGCAGTCATTTTAATTCCATAGTAAATAATAACAGAAAAAAAAATAAAGTTTAATCTTTAAAAGAAAGTACAATGTGAACTATTTTTCACATAAATGTCTTCAAGAAAGTACCCTATACTACAAAGACAATATTAAGAAAGAAAAAGACACTCAGCAGTTCTCTGTTTATTCTCAGAGACACAAGAATCTCTGTAAGCCCTCAAAACTATTATGCTAGCTCATCCTTTGAAGTAAAGATAGTGTGTAGAGATGGGGCAAAGCACCGTAACCCTGGGAAATTATTGACAATTCTCTTCATGAGCTTCTACTTACTTGTTTTTTGATGCGAGGGGTCTTAAATTTAACAGTTTATCTCATTTTCTTTCTCATAAAGAGGGAGTTGGAAATAAAATTACCTATACCCATTAGGTTAAAGATCAATAATTGTGACATTGAAAGAATTTAGAAGTTTTCACCTTGTCAATATTGGTACATAAAACTTGCTGAACAAATTAATAGTGTGAGAAAAATTGTTGCAAGGAGATTGTTCAAACTACTCCAAGGAATTTAACACTCCAGGAACTTTGGAATTTTTAGTCTCTGAAAACAGAATTTATTGCTCGACCATGTAGCTCATACCTTCATGATACATAAGAAATTAAATCAAGAGAGAGGACCTCCTCCAACATGGAATCCAGCATTTTACTAAATAGCAAACAAACTGGGGCACATGGGTAGCTCGGTTGGATAAACGTCTGACTTTGGCTCAGGCCATGATCTCGGGGTCCTGGGATTGAGCCCCACACAGGGCTCCATGCTCAGCAGGGAGCCTGCTTGTTCCTATCCCTCTCCATCTGCCCCTCCCCCCGCACATGCTCTCTCTCTCTCTCTCTCAGATAAATAAATATTTTTAAAAATAACAATTAAATGTCCTTGAGAAATTAATTTGTATATTCATCTGAAACAGAAATAGGAACCCTTATTCTAAGTAACAATTTAAAAATGTGTCTATCCCCTACTTTTTTCACTATAGTCACCTACTAAATTATTAAAATTTCTCTTTTGTTTTGTGAATTATATCATTTGCCTAGTGTCTATCTTTCTTGTTAAAGTAGCAAAATGAAAAAGAAATATATTTTATTTTCATATCTCTATCTAGAATACATTGATTTCAGCTGAAGAAATAGCAATTAATTTTGTAAGCGCAAATTTTCAATGGAAGTTTTGGCAGAGTGTTCCTAATTCTTCATTATATACATGAATTATTTTCTATGTATGTGGATCATGTTTTATGTGCATATACTTAAAAAACTTGCATTTTCATAAATGTCATTGCATTCAGACTTACCTGACATTTCTGAGCAATTGCTATAACCATTTATATTATCTCAGGTAGATCACATGTGCGCACTGCAAAGATTTTTCTCTTTCAGAAAACACCAGATAATTCTCACGCTGAACCAGACCACTCTTGGGAGTTGACTTCCCAGCAAGCATTCGCTCTATAGCGATTTTCCTCCTAATATCTTTTTCCGTATTCCATGACTGGAATAAATTTATAAAGGAAGAAATACATAGTCTCATTATATTGTTACTGAAACATAGTAATTTTTGTCACTTGCTTCCTTATAGTAGGGTATTAGTTTGTCAACATAAATTTAATTTTTCCTGCATTATTTTGACATATTTCACTTAGCCACCCTTTGGGATGTTTGTAATACATATAATTTTAAACAGTTTTTTTTTTTTTTAAGGAAGTGTCAAGGAGAAGAAAATGGACAAAACTAACAAATTAAATAAAAATAAATCACATGTACTTAAAGAAACACATATATTCCTTATTTTCCATCTTTTTTAGAGAACCCTTTTAAAGATGCTTAAAAAAATACTACACACAACTCCACAGAGATCATTGTTTTTTCCAGTCAATCTATGAGTAATTGAAAATATTAACATATTATTTTTTAAGCCAAACATCATTTGCATGACTCCATGGAATTCATACAGATTTTAATATTTTGTTGCATTATTTCCCCTTAGTTTTAATTATAAAACTATATAACAGGGGGCGCCTGGGTGGCTCAGTGGGTTAAGCCGCTGCCTTCGGCTCAGGTCATGATCTCAGGGTCCTGGGATCGAGTCCCGCATCGGGCTCTCTGCTCGGCGGGGAGCCTGCTTCCTCCTCTCTCTCTCTGCCTGCCTCTCTGCCTACTTGTAATCTCTCTCTGTCAAATAAATAAATAAAATCTTTAAAAAAAAAAAAAACTATATAACACATAGTTATATATATGAAAAACACATATGTGCATATATATATGTGTGTGTACAAGTGGGAAAAAGGGCTTTCCTCCAATGTCTGAAGGGAAAATGGCATCAGGTGAAGGCTGTCACGAAAAATTCACAGTAAATAGGTGTTGCCTAGGATTTAAGCTGAAATCACCTATCTAGACACAACCTCAATTTGACACCATAATTCTTTGCAGGCTTCCTTAAAACTCAGTCCAGGTGGAAGAAAAAAAAAAAAAGGCATTTTGGCAAACTGGCCTCCTGACTCTGTAATGAACATCTTGCTGAGCTCTGCTTATGAATAACAAAAATAGATATAATCGAGCAAAAGATGGGTCATAAAACCTTAAATATTCTGTCTAAGAAGACTGAGAAATAAGAATGAGGCTTCACCTTGCGGATCCTTTAAAAACAATTTCTGGCTTTATGTGCTTCCTTGTCACAATATGAGTCTCATTCAAATGTCTCAATGGTCAAAGCCTCAATTTCACAAGGTTGGCAAGTTGAGACTCATCTCCTAGGTGTGATTCAGGCAGACAGGCTTCTAAGAGCAATGGGCTAGAAAAATGCTAATACCAATGATGGTTATGTAATGGAGCTGAATGGTGGTTTAGAAAACCCATCAAAAATTGTTACCCCTACAGGAGATCCTGACTTAATATGTCAGTTAATTGGATAAATTATGGAATGGTCAGCAAGTGACCTCCTATTAGAGAACAGAAGCTAATGATGGCAATTATTTTGGAAAAAGAAGAAAGAGAAGGATCTATTTTATGAAATAAGATATTTAAATATAAGGTAAAACCTCCAAACCTGACTCTTTTCCAAACATCTACATCCCTGTTCCATAGCACTAAAAGGGATGAATGCTAAAATGTTACCTGTTGGAAGAGAATACTGAAGAACAAAGGGGAGACATCAAAGTAACTAGCACGGAATGCCTGCATTTACTCTAGAAGAGCTAAAACTCTCCTTGGTGACATGAACAGGAAGAACTAAAATCTCACATATCTTGAAGAGGAAAAGGGGGAGAAAGTTGCATAAATAATACTTGAATGGAAACAGTCATATGGCTAAATTTTCAAAATATGTAGTTGATAGATACAATTTTGTTATCATAACATTTTATTTAGTAATCCTTTAGGATGCTTGTACTATATGCTATTTTTTTATGTTTTTTTTAAAAGAAAATGTCAGGGATATAATAATCAAAGCCTAATTAAAATACTTAGTGCATTATTTTAGTAACTGGCATAGTTTATATAACATAGTATATAATGCAATGATAAATAATACATAATTTGACAAGATTTTTTTTCTTATATTTAATGTGTGTGTGTATATATATATATATAAAAGATTTTATTTACTCATTTGACAGAGATCACAAATAGGCAAAGAGGCAGGCAGAGAAAGAGGGTGGGAGAAGCAGGGTCCCCGCTGAGCAGAGAGCCTGATGCAGGGCTCTATCCCAGGACCCTGAGATCATGACCTTAGCTGAAGGCAGAGGCTTAACTCATTGAGCCACCCACGTGCCCAAGATTTATGTTTTTTGTGGGTTTTTTTGTTCTTTGTTTGTTTGTTTGTTTGTTTGTTTTGTTTTGTTTTTAAATCAAAGCCTTTCCTGCCCAGGTTTATTGAAAAGTAACTGATATATGTCACTGTATACATTGGAAGTACACCGCTTGATGATTTGATTGACATATATTATGAAATGATCAAAATAGTTTCAGTTAACATCCATTGTCTCATATATATACATGAGAAAGCAAAGAAGAAAAGGAAGGATAAACATTCTCCTTGTGATGAGAACTCTTAAGATTTACTCTCTTAATAACTTTCAAATATGTCCCAAAGTAGTGTCAACTATAAACATCATGTTATATATCACACCCCTGTGCTTTTTTTTATCTTTAAGTGGAAATGTGTACCTTTGACTACCTTCCTCCAGTCGTCCATCTCTGCTAGTCACTGTCCCTGGTCACCGTATGTCTGGTCTCTTTTTCTATGGGTTTGTTTTGTTTTTGTCATTTTTGTTTGTTTGTTTGTTTTTAGATTCTACACGTAAGTAAAATCAGATGGTATTTGTCTTTCTCCGTCTGACTTGTTTCACTTAACATAATGCTTTCAAGTTCCCATGTTGTTGAAAATGATAGGATTTCCATATTTTTATGGCTGAATAATATTCCATTGTATATATACCACAGCTTCTTTATCCCTTACCTGCCAATGGACATTTAGGCTGTTTTCATGTCTTGGCTAGCATAAATAATGTTGTTTGAACACAGGAGTGCAGACATTTTTTCAAGTTAGTGTTTTTATTTTCTTTGGGTGTATTCCCAGAAGTGGAATTTCTGGATCATATCATAGTTCTTTTTTTTAAAATTTTTTTAAAGATCTTCTGTCCTGTTCTTCATAGTAGCTATGGCAATTTACATTCCCACCAAGAGTGCACAAGTTTCCCTTTCTCCACAACCATCCCAGGATTTGTTATCTCTTGTCTTTTTGATAATGGTCATTTTAACAGACATGAGGTCATGTGTCATTAGTGGTTTTAATTTGCGTTTCCCTGATGACTAGTGATGGTCAGCATCTTTTCATGCGTCTGTTACTCTTTTGTATGTCTTCTTTGGAGAAATGTCTATGCCAGTCCTTTGCCCATTTTTAAATTGTGTTATTTGGTCTTTAGCTATTGAATTTATTAGTACTTTGTACTCTTTGGATACTGACTTTTATTAGATATATGGTCTGCAAATATTTTTTCCCATTCCATAGCTTCTGTTTTCACTTTATTGATGGTTTCTTTTTCTAGTGGAAGCTTTTTAGTTTGATGTAGTCTCATTTGTTTATTTTTTATTTTGTTGCTTACATTTGAGGTGTCATGTCCACATAATCATGACCAAAGCCCATGCTATTGAGCCTTTTTTTATGTTTTCTTCTAGGACTTCTGTGCTCCCAGGTCTTACATTTGAGTCTTTAATCCTTTTTGAGTTAATTCTGTGTGTGGTATAAGATAGGGGTCTAGTCCTTCTTTTACACATGGATATCCAATTATCCCAGCAGCATTTACTTAAAAAAAAGTTCTCAGGGCACCTGGGTGGCTCAGTGGGTTAAAGCCTCTGCCTTTGGCTCAGGTCATGGTCCCAGGGTCCTGGGATGGAGCCCTGCATCGGGCTCTCTGCTCAGCAGGAAGCCTGCTTCCTCCTCCTCTCTCTCTCTCTCTCTCTCTCTCTCTCTCTCTCTCCGCCAGCCTCTCCACGTACTTGAGATCTGTCTGTCAAATAAATAAATAAAATCTAAAAAAAAAAGTTCTCTTTTCTTCATTGAATATTCTTAACTCCTTTGTCAAATATTAGTTGACTGCTTACACTTGGGTTTATTCTGGGCTCTCAATTCTGTTCCATTGATCTATTTTTCCATTTTTATGCCTGTATCATACTGTTTTTTTTTTTATTAAAGATTTTTATTTATTTATTTGACAGAGAGAGAGATCATAAGTAGGCAGAGAGGCAGGCAGAGAGAGAGAGGAGGAAGCAGGCTCCCTGCTGAGCAGAGAGCCCGATGCGGGACTTGATCCCAGGACCCTGAGATCATGACCTGAGCCGAAGGCAGCGGCTTAAGCCACTGAGCCATCCAGGCGCCCTGTATCATACTGTTTTGATAATAACAACTTTGTAGGACGCCTTGAAATCAGGGGGCTGTGATGCCTCCTTCTTTGCTTCTTTGTTTTTCTTTCTCAGGGTTATTTTAGCTATTTGGGATCTTTTGAAATTACAAAATGACTTTTTTTTTTTTTTTTTTTTTTTAACTTAAGCTATCTGTTATTATGGGGGCGCCTGGGTGGCTCAGTGGGTTAAGCCGCTGCCTTCGGCTCAGGTCATGATCTCAGGGTCCTGGGATCAAGTCCCATATCGGGCTCTCTGCTCAGCAGGGAGCCTGCTTCTCTCTCTCTCTCTGCCTGCCTCTCCATCTACTTGTGATTTCTCTCTGTCAAATAAATAAATAAATAAAATCTTAAAAAAAAAAAAAAAGCTATCTGTTATTATGGATTTCTAGAACAAGATACAGAGAAGAAACTTAAGTGAATAGATTTCACCTTTTATAGCATCAGGCAAACTTTAAAATCAGTTAAGCCTAACCCTGGCTAGTTTGCAAATATTGAGCAAAACCACTTTAACAGATGGAAGAGTCCTATATTGTAGAGAAGTATGAACTTTGATGTCGATCTGGCATGAAGACCTTTGCTACTTGGTTTTTCTGCCTGTGTGATCCTCATTTGAACAGGATCTATTACTGAACTTTGGGACTCAGTGGATACTGGAGGACTGACCTTAAATTTCCCCCCAAATCTGATGAATCTAAGGTTGATAGGATACTGGTAGTACAGATAGGGGAAAAGTTTGAGACTGTTGAGAGTCTGTATCTTTTACAAGGTATTTTTTTCAGATGATGACATCCACATTAAGATGCCTAATGTGACCGGAATTTTAAGCAACTAAATAGGAGCTTGGACATAAATTCATAGGCACACATAGTACGCTGTTTTCAAACCTATGCAGATTTATCTGACATGTTGATAATTTAAAATAAAAATATAGAATCATGTGCCTAAAAATTATCATTTTATCCCTTTCTTTGTTAAGAAATATAATGAAAACTGATTTTTTAAGGTTGAATAAAATAATGATATTTTTATATAATGTTAATTAAAATAATTTCTTAAGTATTATTACTGCTAATGTGAAAGACTATAAACTGTACTTTTAAAATAATAAAGAATGTAACCTACATCTATATTTTAAATTTTAATAAAAGTTTACTAGAATATATTACTGATTCTCTAACTAAGCAAACCCGGTAGGATATAAACAAAAATGCAATCACATTTTCTTGCTAGACACCAGCACCGAGCCTCTATATTAAACTAGCAGGTTTATAAGATCCTTCCAATCCTTTTGGAGTATTATAAAATCAATTATTATGGACCTTTTTCTTTGGCTAAAGTGCCTTATTTGGCACTATCATAGTCTTTCCTAGTGTGGGAAATTCCATTTGTTGTCATTATATGTATTATATGTAGAATTGTCATTATATGTATTATATGTAGAATTGAGAAAGAATATTTTGCATGTAGACACAGCACTTTGAATATATTAAGAGATACACATTAATCATCTTGGTTTTCTGGCTGTTACAATAAATTGACTTATAAATTGTTATGTATCTGGTTATTCTATGCAAGGCACTTCAAGTAAAAAAAAAATGCTAAACAAAAAATGATAGAATGAAGCAGCTGGTTGACTTTTTTTTTTTTAATAACTTTCTTGAAATGACATGAAGTTTTGGTAAGTACATCTAAAAGGATTTAAAAATTTCTCATGAATAATTTTAAGTTTCAAAGAGGAAAGCTGTTCATTTGTGTTTGTAATCTGGTCTTTGAAAAAAAAAAAAGAAGAAGAAGAAAGAAAGAAAGTAAGAAAGAAAGAGAGAGAGAAAAGGGAGCTTCCTTGGGAAGACTTTGAATTGAAAAAAATCTCCAGGCTTGACCTCTTGCAGTAAAAGGCAAAGAGAAAGAGGAACCAAACTCAGAGAGGTTAAGGATCCTACAAGTTTCTTTTTTCAGTTGTGTTGGCTGCTGGTTTCCCTCAATTCCTTGTGTTCTGTAGTAGTGACATTCTACATTCTGACATTGTTGACACTGCCTAGCCTCCAAATTATCCTTAGTATATTCATTTGTTTGTTTCTTCTTCGCATTTTATGTATCATGTAGTTATGGCTGTGAAATCATTTATTAAATTTCTAAAGGAAAACTATTTAAAAAGTGTCCATTTTGTTCAATTTTTATTCATTCCATTTAATATGAGAAAAAATGTAATACTTCTCACCATATAAAATCAATCCATACTTCACATTTCAAAAGGACCTCAGCCTTTCCTGAAATGTATTTTGGAAAAAATAAAGAAAAATCCTTTAGGAACATTTTTTTTTTCCCTGCTATGCTAACTCTGCTGAGACTACAACATCATTTCATGTAACTTTATCACTGATACATTTTCCTAGGTCCAATATTTCCCATAATACTTTTGATTATGTTCTACCTCCTCCACTTGATTTTGTTCTTTGTACTTCTCAAAGCATTTGAGGAGTATTGGGATAATATTGGATAATCAATAATTCATATTGGAAAAGGAATGGGTAGTATTCAAGTGTTGATTTGCAACCACTCAATTGGAAATATGCAATATTAGATACAAAATATCTATTTTCAAATAACATATAAGATAGAAAACAGATGATGCTCTAGGTATTTTATTCTATATTAGTATAGATATATATTTATTATGTAATCTATTCCATAATTATATATAATTCCTGTGACTATTACTAGTATAAGTCCTGAAGAACCCACGAGTTAGAGGGAAAAAAAGATTCATCAATATAATGTGTCTTGGCAAAAGTGTGTTTAAGAGTTTGAATATACTCTCTCTCCCCTTCATATCATTAACCTTTCCTTGTTCTGTTTGTGTGGTATTTCCGTTCTAGGGATTATGCAGAGTGAAAGACAGTCCCACAAGCATATTGTCTGTTTGAAGGACATCCAGGGAGGGACAGCCAATTGTGCTGTAGCCAGAATTGTGCTCCACTCCCAGGGGAAATTCAGGATGGAGATGGACATTTGTGCAAGAGCCAAGTGTCAAGCATTTTGATTATTTAACTTGGTGTTTTTGCATGTTGCCATTCTGTAGATGCCTCAAAGCAATGTTCTAGAGACTGACATTTCCTTTTTGTTTTTCTCCTCCTCAAAGAAGACAAAGTTCATCATATTTTTCAGGCAGCTGGTATTTATCAGTGTGGTTCTACACAATGTTTTATTTTTCAAGTGAGATGTACAGCTACTACATTCAAATATCCAGCATAGCTCAATTCTAATAATAAAGAAAATTTTCCAAACACGAATGATGATCAGAATAACCAAGAATCACTGTGGGTATGAAGCTATTTGAGAATTCAGTGTTACCTACTCACTAGGTCAAGAAAGTAGACACTCTGGATGGTGATACTTGTCAAAATAGCCTTCAGCTAGTTGGCAAATCATGGGAGAGAATACTGAATAGTAGTAAACAAAGATAAGAAAAGGGAACAGACAAGCTTCAGAGTGAGATTAAAAGCTAGAAAAGACTTAACATCAGTGAACACTAACTTTTATACACATTGATGTCTCTGTTGAAATTAAAATATCACAAGAGATAAAGAGCATAAACTATAGAGCACAATGACTCTACTGTATGAATTGTAAAGGCAACACCCTTGCTCTCCTCAGAAGCCCTTCAAATCACAGTTCACGTGGAAGTACTACTGGTATCCATATAGAATTTAGTGCACTTAGATAAAAGAGGAGGCAATGCACAATACATTTGGGAGATATAGGTAACAAAATAAGTATCATTATAGGGCAAGTAGCTCAGAGTTCTGCATTTTAGTATATGGAAAGTTGACGTATCTAGAACTACAATTCTTGGAAATTCTGGGTAAAACATGTCTTACTTATTTTCATTTAAATGATATTTTCCACCTTTTTCCTATCTGCTACATGATCTTCTCTCAAAATATATTTTATCAGACTTTAAAAACTGTTACTAGAAATAAGGAAACCAGATACCAATGGTCAATACAAGGCTAACATAATAGAAAGGACATCTTTCATGGTAGCCATCAGTTTCAAGAAAATCGCAGATTATTATATCTACTCCAAACTACATGAACCTGATTTTTTCTTTTTGATGGCAATCAATATTTCATTTTGTTTGCTGTATAGCCGAGTGGCAACCTTGTTTGTGGATAACTCCATCCCGGTCATCCTGGCCCAGGGAATCAATATGACATTGACCATTTAAATAACATAGTTAATATAACCTTCCAACATCCAGTTTTTAACATCTGAAGGGAAATATCTGTGTGTGTGTGTGAATGTGTGTGTGTTTCTCTTTATAACATAATAATGATAGTACTTTACTAGAAGAAGTTGTGATGCAGAACTTGGACCATTTCTTTCCTTTGATTAAACCTCCAAATGGAATGGTATAGATGAAGAAAGCAATTGTGCATAGCCCTGGCCTGCCACAGCAAAGAATAAATCAGAAGTGATCACTAGTTGAGCTCAATTTCTGAGAAGTTCATTTTCTTCAAACTGTTACAACCTGACAGGCAGAACCACTTGCCTTCCAGCTTTCTGACAGATCCCACTGTGACCAGGGAAATGGCACCTAGCACATTAAATGGATGCTTTGGGTCAGCTGGATGGCTTTTCTTCAGCTATTAAAGATGTATCGCCAGGAACTTCTGTTTGCAGATGGCTTTGACACTCCCACACACATACGAGAAGCCCGAGTTATACATAACACTAATGGGATTCACAGTGTTAATAAAGGATGCTGTAGTTGGAATGTCTGCAAGCAAGTTACCGAGAATAGAATAGCTTTGGACAATAACTTCTTTGGGCAAAGCCTTGCTATAGATCAGGTCTATCTGCTATGTGGGAGGAGTGAAAGATTTCTTATTAACAGGGTTAGCCTGACGCAATTGTTTGGTAAGAAAGAAGGAGCTGGCATTGAAGAAGGAGAAAATGGTGTCATAAAAACACAATAGCAAAGGGGATTTCCTTTTACAAAGTAACTTCATAGTATAATAATAGTAATTATTACATGAAATATGCTCTCTTGTTTTTGCATATTTGTACCACTAACATGTGTGGCTTTCTATCATGTATGTTCAGGAAAGCCAACTTTGACCTTCTAGTAATAAGATAATAAGGGCTTACTAAACACCGTATTCTAAAATGCTTTTCTACTGGGTAGCAGAGATTGGACTGCAGGTAAGAAACCATGATATGAAATCAAAGGAAATAAGCAGGATAGGGAAAGTATGAACTGAATGTCAGCTCAGCTGTGTTTTGCCTTGTTTGGTGGGAGGTAAGGATCGTAGGGCTCCAGTAAATGCACTTCCTAGAGGAGTTTCCAAGATTGTGGTCTGTTTCTACATGCGGCCTTTGACTTGGTACCTTGATTTTATTTAGAAGGCAGTTTCGGAAGACGTATTGGCAAACAGAGGAAAGCTTGGAGATTCATGTATGTGTTTTAAGACACACCTCCTTCTCTGTGTCTTGAGGTAGTGGTGTATTAGCCTGGAGCTTCTGGGACACATGGAGGAGGTGGTAGCAGCACCCCATTCCCTAGTTCACCATGAGCCACTAGTTTTGACCTGAGGCTCCAGTTTCTGAAGAGATGAATCAACTTAATCTTCTGTGTTTGGAACCTCAGGAGTAATTTATTAACTGAAAAGAATGATTGCTTTTTACAATCCTACCAAAAAACCTTAAATCATCGTGTCCAAAAAATAATTTTAATTAAAGCAAATATCTTAGATATTCACCTTCACCTTCCATTTAACTAAATTTATGTCAACAAAATGCAAATTTATATGTGTATATATATTTTTATATATGAACGCATATATAATTGTATATATTTAGGTAAAGAAATGTACAGACAAAACCACCACACTTGGGCATAAATTTTTCTACCTGTCTTCTGATTTCTTTCTCTTTCTCATTATAATAAAACATTGGTAGCCTTTTGAAGTTTTAGTGTTAAATGCATATTGTGTATTTTTGATAATTGGTAGGTTGCAATGAATTGTCACTCTATTTTTTATTTATTTTAACCATGTATATATTGTATTTTTGTTGAAGTTTTAAAGTTATGCCTTTTCAAAGAAAATGTCATTTATTTTTAGATATACATTAGCTTTTTTCTTAACATTGAATTAAAAATAGCTAAAATTATATTCACTAATAATATTAATTGGTAATTGACAATTCTTAAATTGGGAAAGGAACTTTAGATGTTATAGAATTTAAAAAGACAGCAACAGGTCTCATTAAAAGACATTATCCTATTGGCTAGTTTTTACCTGGCCCTTATTCCTTTTGTCTTTATTCTACCAGTGGCTAAACTTTATGTAACAAATAGAAAACCAGATGCTCTTCAGAAAACCAAAAGAACAGTTCTAACTGAATAACTGGCTATGTTAAATTACAAAGTTTATAGTTTGAATTTTGGTCTTTGAGGATCATGTATATCTTAAAAATAGGAGACAAGGTTGACTATCTCTGCATGTATGATATGAATGCAAAGAAAAATTCAATTAAAAAGTATCAGTTTAAAAAACTGATATCAGTTTAAAAAAAAAAAAAAAGTATCAGTTTGGGTCGCCTGGGTGGGGTTAAAGCCTCTGCCTTCAGCTCAGGTCGTGATCCCAAAGTACCGGGACCAACCTCTGCATCAGCTCTCTGCTCAGCAGGGAGCCTGCTTCCTCCTCTCTCTCTCTCTGCCTGCCTCTCTGCCTACTTGTGATCTCTCTCTGTCAAATAAATAATTAAAAATATATTTTTTAAAAGTATCAGTTTGACAAATATCTTTAAAATATTTTTTCAATTGCAGGCCATATTATATTAAATATTTTCTTAGGCTTATTTTCTCCACTGTAAGTATTCACCATTCTTCTAGGTTTTAATTATTTTCTATTGCCATGATCCGAACTAATACGAACTCTCCCTTTTGTTACTAGTTCAGTCACTAGAAGTTTGTTTTCCAGGTAATAGTAAATGATAGAGATTACACTTAAAGGATATAATTTTTACAATATGATATAAAACACACATAATGACCTTGAATTGTATCATTAAAATGACAGTTACTACTCCTCATATGCACACATTAAAATTGCACAATGACATTTTGTACCCCACACCAGTGCTGTTTGCTTAACTTTCCCGCTTCAATTCACCTGTGGCAGGGAATTAATCAGTCCACCACTTGTCTGTTGTCCTATAGTTTATGATGGGTAGCCAAGAGAGCTAAAATGCATTCCTTATTTAAATACAATAGTATAAACATTCATATTCATGTGATCAAGAAATAACCAAACTATAGATTTTTAAAACAATATTGACCTCAAAATATTATTTACTTTGATGCTGGTGTGTATTTGTTTGGAAGTTAGTGTAAGAAGGTATAAATTAGATACAACAAAAAATTGAAAATTTTTGTATTGCATTATTACATGAGTGGACAAAATTAAATATATTACTTACGTTACATTAACTTTCATGTTATTGTTAAATATTTTGATCAGCTTCTCTTCAGGGGTTTGAAAACTGTTTCATTTTTGACAACTTTAAGAAAAATATATAAAATATGAATCCACAATGTATTTATATTAATGGCTAATGACTGATTCAATGCTTTTTTTAAAAGGTGTTTTAACGAGGATACCTGAAAATGTTCTAATTCTACTCAAAAAGCACTGGCAAAGCATTTTAAGTGATATTGTGAATAGAAGTTTAAAAAAGAAAACTCTGTAGTCTTGGAATGAGAGACTTCTGAGTTTTAAGTTCTAAGTTTGAACTCTAAGAATCCAGGAGAACCCTGATTTTTATTTTGCTCGCACAGAGAGCAAAGAGGGAAAGAGGCACACGGGGAACAGTGTATGTCACCAACAAGAAATACAATGCTATATTAAAGGGTTAAGTCTGATTTATAGCTGGAATCTATTCATCTTATTACTTATAGCTCACTATAAGGAAACTAATGATAAATGAAATAAAAGATACCTGATCTTTATGTTTTAGGTTTAAATGCCATAATGCACACGTGGATTGAACAGAAACTACATTTACTGTTGTAAAGCCGTGGTGATAATACTTGTTCGCACCACAGGGAATGCCTGTTTTTATATGCGACATCATTGAATCTTGGCAATTTCTATGGCTTAATCTATAAAAGAGATAATTTAGTGGTTAAATCAATAAGCCTAGATGTCAGCTGGCTTAGACTGAAATCTTGGCCTCAGTTACCAGCTGTGAGATCTGAGGTGAAACTCTCTGTCCCTCAGGTTCCTCGACTATAAAATGTGGCTAAGATCACCTACTTCATAGGACCATTGTGAGGATTAAAAGACTGAACTAAATATGGAAAAATGCAGTATTATGTAACTACCTTTCACACTAAATAGACAACATATATCATGAATCTCTGAAATGGAACTGCTCACGAAGAACTATGAGACTATCAGGAAAATTTTCAATCAAATCTCCAAAAATGCATTTATTAATTAATTTGTAATGGTTTTTTTTTTTTCACCTCTATCTAGCCTATTTAATCCTTATGTTCCTGAAATCCCTGGAATATAAATGGATCTCCCATTCCTTTTCTATTAATTGCTCTCCCAAGAGTTGTAGAAAGATGAAGTACTCAGCTTAAGCACATTCTTAACAAATAGAACCTTGAGTCATAGTATCTGTAAGTAACTGAGGTCAAACTGTTGATTTCACATTGATCTTTCCACAAGTGTTGTATGATGGCTCAGTCATTTCCTATGCTGAGTTTTACTTTCCCAATCAGTAAAATAGCTCTAGTAGTATCTAAAAGCAATAAGCAAATGTGATGCATTCCAAAAACTCTGGAAAGCAAAGATCAACAAGCAATAAAGGGAACAAGTTTTGTGATAATCACATGTCATTAGAAAAAAAAGAACTGTTAAAGTGTGCACAAAAATTATACCCTTACTAGGAATACATATCTATTGGTTAAAGAGGGCATTCCTACAGTATAATATCTATTGTTGTTTTCTAAACACAGCGCACATATAGGTATCGAGTTATAATCCTTGCCTGAGGCCCTTATGTAAACAATCTATTCATTATCTCCATACAAGCACTAAGGTATCTAAACATAATCTTATGAAGGCTCTAGAATTGTCTCAAAAAGACCTGGGATGTGGTTTATTCTTGAAGCTTCTCAACTGGGAAAACTTTTTCCCTTGAGAGAGTGAAACAGCTCAGAATGTCAAACTTTGATCTAAACTGTTCACAGAATTCACAAGTAATATCAAGACAGTAATTTCCGTCTGTTTTCGTCTCAGATGTGAGCCACAATAGCAAAACACAGAAAACCCAAAACATAAAATGTTGCGGGAAATATTCCCCAAGGTATATTTTAGTAATTCTCTCTTTTTACTCATGATATATATCAGAAGGATAGTGAAGGGTAAGTCAGAAATGCAGAATTCAGTTGTAATATTTTATGTATATTGGAAAAAGTCGATAGCAATTAAGAGATGTGATTTTTTTGGTGTATTTTTAATAGCTGTGTATAAATTATTTCTAATTATGAAGTAAGGAATGGGACCACATTTTCTGAAATCCATTTCAAGCCCAACCAGTCCCAAATGACATAGTTCAGTGCTCCCTAGACACACATTTCTTCTGTATAATTTTATCTCTGTGATGCAGATGTCGCTCTGAGGTTTCCGATACAGGAACAATATCCTTAGAAAACCTTCCCTCCTCAAGGTAATGGAAATAAAAATAATTTAATACTGCAACCTGAAACTTTCCAATCCATGTTTAATATTTTCCACTCGTTTGGTTCTTCCTGACTTGTCTTGTTCACTCTACTCCTGCTTTTTCCACTTTGCTGCTGCAGCTTACCTATGGCAATCCCTTTTTAAGGATATTTAGTAGCATCATGATGTCCATGTCTTCAATGTACCTCTCCATCCCCACTGTCAGAACCACATCCCCTTTGGTTTTTGATTATGAAAAAAAAAGGCAAGGACAAATTGGACACTTGAAGTAGGTTATCAATGTGTTTTCCAATCCAAACTTAGGGTCAATACATGAAAATTTAAAAACAAACAAACAGACAAAAAACCCTTTGGTTTTCCCAAATGGATTTATTTCTACCCTGAGGAACCCTTGGTAAAAAGTGTCAGAACAGCTAAATTCTTCCAGTATGTAGGCCGTTTTTCTAGCCAGGAGATGTCTTTTTTAAAGGAAGGAAGGGAAGATGGAAGGAAGAGCAGGAGAGAGAGAGGAAGGAGCGAGGTTGGGTAACGTATGTCAAAGTCTGTAAACTTGGCATTCTTGGCGGTAGGCTTCAATCTTAAAGACTCCATTTATTTGTTTATTTTTAGAGAGAGAGACGGAGAGAGAGAGCATGAACAGGGGGAGGGGCAGAAGGAGAAGAGAAGGATCTCCAGCAGGCTCTGTGCTGAGAGCCGAGCCCGACACGGGCTCCACCTCACCACCCGGAGACCACAGCCTCAGCTGAAATCAAGAGTCCGATGCTTAAATGAGTGAGCCACCCAGGCACCCCATTAGGCTGCAATCTTTCCCTTGCAGATTTATGTAAGGACTTGAATGCATAATGTATGCTACTTTCTTGGCAGAGAGGCACTTAGAGTATAATATCTATTATTAGGCAAATTTTCTTATATGTGATAGCTCTGTCATTATAAGACTAAAATGGATCTAGAGGAAATACAGCACATGCATATAAGCTTCATATTTACACATGTTCATCATTTTTTTTCCCTTTTCCTCCTGCTTATTGAATTATACGGCACATGATCAGGTAGGGTGTTTTGGTTTGTTTGTCTTTGAAGGTCATGAGAAAGTTCCATCATTGGAAATATGCTCAGCAAACTTCCACAAGGTGAGGTCTTTAACTTTGCTGTGTGGGTGCCTCGGGTGAACCTGACATCAGCGTGCTGTCCCAGGAATAATGTCCCTCCTAGGAAAGGAGTCCTGGCACTCATACAGTCAAGGTAAGAGAGCCTGAGATGATGAGATTCATGATTTTGGAATAAAATGTAGATGTAGGTGATTGCATATATATCCAAAAGATGCAGGCAGTCAGAACTGAATACATATTGTAAATCTCGATGGATATAAGTGGACATAATTGTCATCATTTGTCACAAATAATGTTTCTACCTATTTCTTTGCCTGCTACTAATAAAAAGCAACCCCAAAGGCTGCTGAAAAAACTTTTAGTTTGTTCTCAATTCTGCTTCAGAGGAAGGGGAAAAGAAGTGTGTTTATCTCCTATTGAGGAGGAAATATGGTAAGGAAGAATTACACGGCTCTATGACTGGGGGTATCAGTTTCCTGGAGTTCTGGGGAGCTCAACTCATTCAGTGAATGTCTTATCAGTGAAATATATTTGGGGTCCTCTCAGAGAAAAGCAAGACATTAAAAAATATTTTATCTGCTCCTCTATAGGAGATTACATTAACACATATATTAATATTGAGAACAGTTAGTGAATACAAAATATAATCCAGTGTAACTGTCTAAAATCGCCATCTTCATAAAATTACAAGGAGTCCAGAAAAACTCTTACTGTATTTTTGAAGGAGATGAATTCAACATCTTCTCTCTGGTTCTCTTCCTCCATGATGAAAGCCTTCGACTCACCCATCCGCTCCCACGTGGCATCTCAGTAGCCTCTCTCATATAATGTTTGACAGAATACGACCGGATAACACCCTGCAGCTTTCACTTTTGTCTACGCCTCCCTCCACCCCCAATTCTCTTGCTAAAGGAGGACAAAGCCACTCGTCCCCAGAGAACCGGCCAGCCCCATGTGCTCACCTGCTGCGGAACTAGCAGTAAAGGGCAGGACGGATTCCTTGAACTCAAGCTTAGGCAGGTGGGAACGACAGGTGTATAGTTCCTCAGGCTCAGCTGGACTTCGGATCACTCCCAGGGAAGCAATGGTAACTCAGCTCCTCTAAAAAAGTGCTCTCCTTGTCGAACATGTCTTAGAACTACAATATTGTATTTACTCACAACATACAGGACTTGAACTACAAGGATTATATTTGGTCATAATTTAGAGGAACAGGCAATTTGGGCTAGCCTCCTGTGGGGATTCTGCTGGTCTTTCCTGGTACCCTACATATGACTGCGGTCCTCTGAGGTCTCACTGGAGACGGTTTCCAGGGCTTGAGCTGGGTAGCTCCATGTGGTCTCCACCTCTCATTCCTGCCACGGCCACGTGATGTTCTAAGAATGCCAAATGGAATCCGAAAGGCCAGGTGAACCTTGGGCTTGGGATCTCCTTTCCTCTGCATCATATAGAGAGTGCCATTCAGGTCATGCCCGCACTCACCTTGTGGCTCACCAAGCAGCTGGCTGTTCCAGGGATACCCAGCTGGTTGGCATATCTTGGCTCCATGGGGTGACTTTCTTACAGGTTAGATGGTTTTTCCTCACTTGGCAGCACCGTGGTCAGAGACCGTACAAAGTGAGGCTACAGAGCCTTCTGAAGACTAGGCTCTGCCTTTGCGTGGCATTGTCTCCATCACATGTTATTGGTTAAAACAAACCACAGGATCAGACCTTATAGGGACTGGGAAAATGGACTCCACCTCCTGAGAGGGAGAAGCCGCAGTTAAGAGTGCGTGGGAAAGGGTAACAGCAATGACAATTTTTGCTGCCATCTTTCAGTCTGACATTTTTTCTTAACTCTCATTATTTTAATTTTCCTATAAAAAACAGACAAGCAAACAAACAGAAGACCCCCACTTCTCTCCTTGTTCAGCAACTTCCCCCACATCATTGCAGTGCTGACCGATTTCCATTCCTCCCTCATCCTCTCTCCCAGGACAGCGTTTTCTAAAGTACGTAAAACATGATAGTGCTTTTCTTGCTCAGTGTGGGGAGTCTGCAAAACAAAGTTGTGCACAAACTCATCTGATTATATTCTTAATAATCAGTGCCTTAAGGTAGAACATTTACTACAAATACTGCTGTATTGATTTGTTTTAGATCATATTCCATTTGAACAATACACCATTTGTCTTGAGACATAGATTTTCATGTGATTTTTGTGCTATTGTTTGTTAAATGTAATATATTTTCTGACTATGATGTTGCATTATATTTCTGATGCACGCAAATGGAATTTTTGTGTGATTTGTGTACTGTTATTTGTAAATTTGATATCTTTTTTACTATTATGTTTCATAGTATTTCTAACTCATAAGAATTGGATGAGTGGCTTAAAAACAGGTCAGTGATGCATAAAAATAATGATCAAAATTGCAGTGCAAGGACTGAAATGGCACAAAACATTATAAACATAAAAAGGATAAATTCCGGGGCAAAATGAAATATGAATCTGTATGTGCATTGATAAGTGATATATAAATATAATGGTTTCTCCTAAGCAAAAAAAAAAAAAAAAACGAGAAAATGGTGCACAAATGGACCATAAGCATGAGAAAAATAGATTCTAGCAAATCCGTGGTCCATTTGCACCCAGGCCCTCCAATGTGGTCTGTGATTAAATGTCATCAGACCGCATGTGGATGCCATTGGTACACTGATCTCATTATTAAAATGCACTGTCCTTTGTGATAACACAATTGTTTTTATATTCTTTCCCCACAATTTCAAAACAGTATTTACAGAACCAACTTGGCTATTTTTTCACTAAGTGTAGGGAAGAAAGAACAGAATCATCCAGGCTTCTTTAAAATTAATACTTTTCCTCTCAAGAAGTACAAGGCAGAGTATTACCTAGAATCCTGTAAAGCTAGCTGCTAGGTTAACAGGAATATTATGCTCAGGGCAAAATCAGAAGGAGTTAATGACAAAAATCCCTCCATTAAATGACATTGTTGGAAGTGACAAAATACTGATGTCACAGAACCAAGAGCAGTTACTCTCCAAATATGTGGAAGCGGGCATTTTATTCTAAAGGTGAATGAAATCAGTTTGCATTATGACATGTAGATTATGAATCAGTACTTCATGTATGTGAATAATGCATCTGAGGGAGAGTACTTTCAGGTTTTTCCTATGTATCACTAGAATTGCATGTGGTAGAAATGTATATTATGTTTTATTAATTGATTATTAGGAGTGGTGATATCAAGAAAGAATCTAAGCCATATTCTGATGGAGCTTCAGCTACATGGAAAGGCAATATTTTAGATATTTAATAAAAATACATAGCTCCTGGTAGAATATGGGCAGCAACCTAGCAGGACAGAAAAAGAACATTAAGGAGGTCCCAGTGAGTGTTAGCTAAAGTTCAGCCATAGCAACACATCCAATCAGGATGAGAGCTACTATTAGGTAAATTGACTTTTATTAGGGGGTGATGGGTCAAAACTAAGCCTTAGGATCCTAAAACCAAACCTGATCAAGGAAGAGTTGAACAGTCTCTCCTATGAACTTGAGCTTTCAGAGTAGCCAATGCAATTAAAGCAAATAAACCATGGGCTCAACAATGATTCTTAATTTCAGGATATTTTTCTAGTGTTTCTGGAATCTTCTCCTGGTGAACCCCTTCCATGATAGCTTCATGCCTTTTATATTCTATATCCTTTTCTTGCTATTCTTGAAATCAGCCCAGTCAAACGAATCCCAGCAAGTCTGCTGAGAGTTGGCATACGTCAGTCCAAGCCTCTGACCTTCAAAAGTGCATTTTTCTGGAATTTTCTGGAAACTTCCATCCAGGAACCCTAACTTCTCTTTTTTATTGTCTACATGGCAATGCAGAATGTGTCCTTCCTTTCAATTACCTGAATGTGAAATTTTCTTTGACAATACAAATCCATGTTTTTCTCCATGAAGATTTTTTTCACTACTCAGTCCCTGCTGTGTCCTCACTTCCTGAATTCCAACACATAATTAAGTAGAACTGCACAATTCAGTACTTTGTCATATATTTATTTCCTTCACAGTAACGTCCGTTTCCTCCCAAGCCCAAATGAACATACCTTGAGGGAATTCTTATGTTGACATTCTTATGAGAGTTGCAGAGGTACAATATTCTGAGTAGGTTGTCTGCTATCAAGGCACTTAGAATCTAGTTAGAGATCTACATAGAAACAAACAAAAGAATAGAATATAATTGGGCTCCAATTATAAGGGACACTCTACAAACTCCTTTGGCTGGCAGAGAAGGTAAATGAGGACTGGAGTGCTGGTAGAGCATCCCTCAAGGCTAACAACAGTCTTAAGGATTTGTGGGATTCGCCTCAGTAGAAGGAAGGGTAGTAGGATATCAGGGGAGGCAATCCTGAGGAAGGAGAATGCAGCGGTGAGAATGAGCCTGGGAGTTTTGGAAAGGTAACAGGGAGCCTGGAGAATTTCATCATAGAATGCTACTTCCTGCCACGGAATTATCCTCAAAGAAAAAATGATGGGGATATGTAAATATCTGACTATTAGTACTGAAAATTCTACCTTAATGAGGAGGTATTTGGCTACAGGGAATGATGGTATTGTGGCTGGAGTTTCCAGAAACAGTGATAGTTTGTGTTCTACAGAGTTAGAATTGCTCGTGAATAATGTAGGGAATGTGCTGGTGTGTCGGTGTTGCTTGTGATGTATGACTGGACTCTGTATTGTGACTTTTAGTGTGATGGCTCTTCCAAATCCTTCTTATTATAAAATTATGAAGGAGTTATTGCAAGTAAAACGATGAACATTCTATTGTTCTGGTAATCTTCAAAAACTGATAATCTTAAAAAAAAAAGTTGTTAGGCAAACTCTGACATACTATGACACACTGCTCACCGAGGTCTAGGAGTTTCCTCTTTTGGAAAAAAAAAAGAAGTAATTGCAAGTCATACAGAATTTTTTTTTAATCTTATTTTATTTTAAATTGTGCTAAATCATGAAGAAAATGATCTGGTTAAGAACGTAAATTATGTATATAGAAACGTGCTTTTAAAATATTTTACTTATTTCTCATTTTGAGTTTGAAAACAAAAAATAGCTTTTCATCATTGTGTTTACCGATTTGATATTTGCAATACAAATCTTTTTGTAAACACTGAATATGTAAGTAAAATGGAAGGAGTGGCTCTCTCAAATGCCCCAGGGGACATCTAGAAACGCCTAGAGACATTCTGATTGTCCCAACCTGGGGTCAGGGGGTGTCCATCGGGAGGATGGAGGACAGAAAGGGAACTGAACATCACAGTGAGTAAGACTGCCCCATAACAAAGAATTAACCTGGCCCAAATGTCCCCAGTGTCAAGGCTGGGACCACACCCGAACTGAACTGAACTGTGCATTATCCAATAAATCCGATGATCCTCCTAATGTACTAAAGAAGAGATGAATGAAACTTTTTCCTAAGAAGCTATTGAAATGTTGTCTATCTGGGCTGCATGGGAAAGTATAATCCAAAATTAGGATGCAGTGTTGATGGGACTGAATACAGCATTCCACCGTCATAGTGACATTTTTGCACACTGAAAACATCTTAAAAGGGAGATCTAAAGCACGTTCCAAATGTTAATGTATTCTGAGGACGGCCCTGATAGCCGTGTGTCTTTGTGTTCCATTTCGCTAACGAAGGAACACACACAGGAAGGTTGGAGGTGACGCCATCGAGGTCACAGAGTGAATTTATAACAGTCCAAACCAGATTTTGAGGATCTAATTTTCTATTGTGATCAAATGATTTTACCTTTCAGATAGTTTTAAATGCAGTTGGTCATGATTAAATGTATCTCCGAACATAAAAATTTGCTCTCTTAGAAACATAAATATGCAGCAAGGTGATAGGTGACTTGGCATATTTCACGTTCTCTTATCATCTATGAATTTGATTTCTTGTGTAAGAAAATTGAGCCTATTAGAATTCACGGAGTCTAATTAAAAAGAATTTCCAAACTGGTGGCCTTCAGGGAATGTAAGGTTAATTAGTCCTTAATTCTCTCAAAATAATGACTATTTTTCTATACATATAATTGCAGGAATAGAATACTATTTGGTTTTGGTGTGCAGTATAAGAACTAATCCCTTCACTTCATGCATCAAAGTCTCTTTAGAAAATATAATCAAATAATTATAGGAAACCAAGCCCTATAGATCCTGAGGAGACATGATGTACCACAATAGGTAATTTTGTACTGTAAATTAATTTGTATATAGGGATGCATTCACGGGATTTTTGTTAACCTTTGGAGTGATTTCTGCCTCATCAAATAATTATTGAATATCTATTAAATGTCAAAGACTGTTAAATACGTACCTCACGTATAGATCTGTGACTTCCTTGATTTTTAAGTAAGGTTATTATCTTATCGAACCATTCACATATCTATTCAGACAAATTTTCACATGGATTGATATATAAAAATAAAGGTAAGTACAAGCTTGTTGCCTGGAAGGGTCAGCCCTTTGTGGAATAAATGGAAAGAAAGTAGGAGAAAGAAAAGAGAACAGATAGGGGGGAAAAAATGAATGATAAGACAAACGTTTGCATTTTTTTTTTTTCAACTTCTCTCACTCAGCCATTGAAAAGAATGAAATCTTGCCCTTTGCAAAGATGTGAATGGAACTGTATTACGCTTGGTGAAATAAGACGTCAGAGAAAGACAAATACCATGATTTCACTCATATGTGGAATTTAAGAAACAAAACAGATGAACATAGGGGAAAGGAAGGAAAAATAAAATTAGACAAAATAAGAGAGGGAGGCAAACCTCTTAACTCTAGGAAACCAACTGAGGGTTGCTGGAGGGTTAAGGGTTGGAGAGATGAGGTAACTGGGTGATGGGCATTAAGGAGGGCACGTGATCTAATGGGCACTGAGTGTTATGTGCAACTGATGAATCACTAAATTCTACTAGGGTGGAGGCCAAGAAAATTAAGGCCATCCCACCTCAGTTTCGCGTTAGCACAAGTACAGCCATCTTAGCTTTGGTGGCCATCTCAGGCCCCTGTGACCAGGGGCTGAACTCTAGGTGCAGGAAAAACCGCTCTACCCAACCCTACTTTAGTTACAGGAAAAACCGCTACACACAAGCCCGCAAACACTCTGGCACCAGCTAATCAGCTTACTGCAGGGAAGGCTGAGATTTCCCCACTCCCTCCCGACCAGGCCTCTGGTAACCACACATAAAAACCCCTTGCGTGGCCGGTCCGGGGCTCTCACTCCTGTTCTGCTGCACCGGTGACAGTCGTGAGCCCGGACTCGAGTCTGAATAAAGACCCTCCTGTGTTTGCATCGGTGTTGGCTCCTTAGTGGTCTCTCGGGCTCGAAATTTGGGAATAACGCTAGTAATACACCAAATGTTAACTAGACGAGATCGCACGCGTTCAGGGTGGTACGGCCGTAGACCCAAATGTTAATTAAATTGAATTTAAATTAAAACAAAAAACAAACTTCTCTCTCTCTTATATTCTACCTAAGTGTTATTTAGGGCACATACTACATTCTAACTTGCCACGTTTTTTTTTAATAAAAGCAGCCTCTACTAATTTTTAGTAATTAAGAATTGAAAGACTATTAATGTTACCTCTTATAATTTTTATGACATTATTGCTGTTTGGGAATGATTAGAAGTTAGATAAAGAAGCTAAAACTTGCAGCTGTTACTTAACCATGGATCAAAAAAATATATATATATATCATGGACAAATCTAAGACTTTTGTATAATTTCCACTGTAGATTGCAGACCCTCCCCAGTGCAAACGGCAGATGTCTTACCTTTTCTACAAAATCTACCCTGATAAAGGTAGGTCAGTGTACCTCATCTATAATAAATGGAACAAGGAAGGTTTTCAGAAAGAAACATGTGGTCAGGTACTTCTCAGTATAATGACATCTTCCTAATTTATCCACCTTGGTTAGGAGAATATATCCCCATATATCCTCAGTCTGAATTAACTATTTAACTTAGGGTTTCCTGAAGGTAATATATTTATGAAATTCATTCAACCGTTTTGAGACTCTGGTATGTGTCAGGTATTTTGTTGGGTGCAAGGAATTTAAAGCTTTTTTTTTTTTTTAAGTTTCTTATCTCTGGGACCATGCAGATTAGGCACAATAAACATACGTGCTATAAAAATAAAAGTGCTATGATAGACATATGTGTTGGTATAACATTGCCTGTAAAAGAATGAATACAGAAAAATCTCTGATAAACAGACAAAGGTGCTTGGCAAAGAGGATGACATTCATAGCTTAGTCTTGAATGATACCTTTGCAGAGGGAAGATTTAGTTTGAATCTGCATTGATACCAGTGCAGAAGGCATTGTGGGCAGAGGCGGTTACAGCCAAGTACGTTGATGGGAGGGAGGGAAATATCACATAATTCAGTATGACACCACCATAGGTACAACGTGAGAGCAGTAAAAACGTAGATGGGTAAATAATGTGAAAATTTCTCCATGGCTAGTTTATGTAAACCCTACGTGAAAAAAATACTACTTTAATCTGGATAATAGCATGATGTGTGTTGCTTTTTAGCATCGCCAATGTCAGTGACATAGAGTATAGCTAGAAAGGAAGAAGAACAATTAGAATAAGCTCTTGGAGTTTGAACAAGAATTAATGAAGAACAAAATTCAGGTGTTGGCAGGAACCGGAATGCAGGTATTAGGCATGATAAATGTGCAGCTGGAAAGAATACATTGATTAATTGAGGATAACTGAAACCACACTATAAATTGAGAAGCAAATGCATTCTACGACGTAATTAAAATTAACTAGGGATAGGTGCAACAAGACATAAAGGATTTACTGTGTGCTACTGATTTCAACCTCGATTCATTCTCCCAGGGGAGCATGGGAGTAAGAGAATAATTGTCATCACACTGCAATTTGCTTCTTTGCCTAGCTCGGGTCCTGCTCATCCCCTTCTGAATTGCTGCCTCAGGTCTGCCCTCAGAGGCCATGTTTCTGTTTGAACCATAGCATCATTCGTCCTATGGATTAGGTCTCTCTGCGTCTGCTCCTACGAAGGTCACCTTCCTTGGATAGGCTTTGCCAATCTGATCAAGAGGATGTTGAATCAAATATACTTCTGGCAGAAAGATTAGGCTGATCGTGAAGGAAAGCACCGTTGCCCAGACTAGAGCTACTTATACATCAAACTGGAGAACATAGAATGAAGGTTCACAGCATCATAGCTTGATGTGCTCTTTGCTATTTTCTTATGCAAACCCTCCTTTTGTAGACAAAGAAACAAGACCTGAGAGGTTTTAATAAAATCATGGCCACTCAACTAAGTAATGGTAGCTCTAGAAACAGGACTGAAGTTTTCTGACCTGGTTTATTGACCAGGGGAATTCCAGAATCACTCAGGTAGAATTTCTGGAAGTCATACTAAGAAAGATTTAGTTTGAATCAGAAAGGACTCCCAAGGCTCACATGATATACCAAAAAAGTAAATAAGATTTATATTCCACCTTGGATGAAGTTGGATTCCTCATTTACAGACCTCTAATCCCCTACTGGTATATGGTTTTTATATGGCTTTTATATGCTTGTAGTAAAGTAACTTTCATTTTGTTTCATGTAATTGACCTGATAGGACACACATAAGTGTTTGCATATAATTTCTTACAGCTGTGGCCATAGCCCCAATTAACCAAGGGTAGTATTTCACCAAGTCATTAAAAGTATTATTGGCTGACCCATTACAGCATACAGAGCCTTCTAATGGAAAGCAATTTGGGAGTGAATATAGAGTAACTTGAAGGTATTTTAAAAATAAATATTCATTACATTCTAAAGCCAGATATTAACAAAGAAACTGATTATAAAATGTGATTGATTAATGGTACAGAAACATTTTTTCTATATTCCTCTATAATCATATGAACCAAAGATTAGTGTGGGTGTCTGTGTGTGTGTTCAGTAAAAAGGAAGTTATATGGTAAGCCTTGGACTTGCAATAGTGTTCATTCTCAACTCAAACAAAACTCTGTAGTTGAAAATATAAACATATATACTTTTAATTATTTAACAGTTTGCCACTTGCGTGCTGACTTCCCAGTGTCAGTGCCTACAAGCGGATATAAAGGAGAGAAGGAAGAAAAGATCAACCAGAACACAGGATTCCAGCTCCGAGAATTACAAGCTGATTGTCAGGGTTCAGGTATGTTTTCAAAGTTATGCTTACATACCATGGCTTTCTTGTTCTCTCAATTCTTGCACTACTCTGCAGTGTTTATACTTCTTGAAATTCAATGAAAACTGTGTGAAAGCTTAGTTTACATATTTGTCCAAAACTCGGCCAGCTACACATTTATGTTTTTCAAGTGGGCAATTGCAATGTAAATGAATGTGATCGTCTGAAGCAGAATGTGCAGATTGTAGCTACTCTCGTGTCTACTGAAACGACTTTTAGCAATGTTGTCTTCTTATGGTGAGGTTTATTTTTTCCCTCTTTTGTTAAATATATCATCCGGGTCAGGCTAGGTTTTGCCAAGTTTTTAACAATTCACTCAGGCAATGATTCAGCCAAGAGAGAGGTTGGTTAGAATGCTAGCATGGCCCTGAAATGTCACTTTTGTTTATTTGTTGGTTTGTTGGTCTGTTTGTTTAAAGAAGGTTTAGTTTCCACAAAAGCCCCTTTTCTCTTGTAAGTCAGCAGGAATGTCTATCCATTGTAGTCCCTCAGGAACTCAAGCAGGTGGTTCGTAGACCACAGAAAAAAAGATGTTTCACTTGTAACTAAATACTGCAAACCGATGCTTTACTGACAGCTCATTGGCCAAAATTAGTCATGGGCTCCCCCATCGGGGGCCAGCAAGTAAGTTCCCAAATGCACTCAGAAGGCTGAGAATCAACAGCATTTTGACAATAACACTGACGATTATCTCTGGCAATTATTAAATGTACGTTCTGTCATTGGATTCATTGCATCTCTCATTGGTCAACAGAAGTATACATGAAAACATAGGCAAATGAATGTAAAAATAACACCAAAAGTCAGAACACATATTTTAGTACTTAATGCTTAGGTAACAGCATCAGGAAGGTAAGTTCTAAGTGGTTCTTGATATATAATAACTCTTTTAATTCTATAGCAGCCCTGTTAATTTGGTGCTCTTTCTTATAATGCTCTTTCCAATGAAGAAACTAAGCCAAGAGTGGTTAAGTACTTGCCTATGATCCCACAGTGAATGAATTACAGACGTGGGGTGCAAACCAGTCATTCCATCTCTAGAACTCGGGTTCCTTTCTTTTTAAGATTTTATTTATTTATCAGAGAGAGAGAGAGAGCACAAGCAGGGGGATCAGCAGGCAGAGGGAGAAGCAGGCTACTGAGCTAGGAGCCTGATGGAGAACTGAATCCCAGGACTCTGGGATCATAACCTGAGCTGAAGACAGACACTTAACGAACTGAGCCACCTTGTGCCCCAGAGCCCAGGTTCTTCCTCATTAATCTGTACTGCTTCAAAGTGGAAGCATTTTGGAGACCCATGTGTTCTCCCTTCAGGGATAATCAAGAGGACAAACTCTGGAATCAAAATGCGTTGGTTGGAATATCAGCTTAATTGTCTCCAACCCCCTAACCTTTTGCAAGTTATTTAAATTCTCTGGCCTTCATGATCTTCACCTGTTAAATGTAGGTACCAGTGACAATACCTAGTTCAGGGGAATTCTGGCTACAGTGGCACATACTAATCATGAGTAATGCTGTCACAATTACACAAGAAAATATGAGTTCTTATATTATTTCATGTTGGTGAAGATCATTTGAGATTGGCCAGATACTGCTTTAGGCTTACAATGACTACATGGAGGCTGGCGGGGCTGATGTGATATGCTTGGTGTCACAGAGCTCCTTAGTGGGATGCCTAGGATTCCCACCCAGATCCTTCTAGCTGCTAAGCACATTCTCCCATCTGCAGAATCTCAGCAAACCATCAGCTACCATAGACTTGTGGTAGGACATGAAGGAAGCTTAAAATTTTGGAGCATTTTTGCTTTCCCATTTTGATCACTTGAAAAAGTACTGTCAGTTGAGTTTCCTCATGGTAATTTGCTGTTTTCTTCTTCCTTCCTTTCTCTCTTTCTCTCTCTCTCTTTCTGTCTTACTTATTAATTTTTATTTATTTATTTAATTTATTATTATTATTATTATTATTTTTTAGTTAGTGCCTATTTGATGGAACACAATTTGGGGATTCTGCAAATATCCTGTTTCTTAAGCATAAATTGAGAAATGATGTTTCAAACTCTGATTCTCCTGTTTGGGCATTTATTCCATCTAGTTTCCACACTTTCCCATCCCCCATTCCCTATACCATATGTAACTAATCATTTTACTTTCTGGTTTGTCCTTCCTATATTTATTTTTCAGATGCATGCATATTTTCTTAAACCCCATTTCTTTCTTAAATGAAAGGCAACATATTGTGGATATTCTGCATTTTGCTTTGGCTCATTGAACAATATTCTGAAAGTCACCCCATAACAGTTCATTAATATCTTTCTCATTCTTTTTTACAGATGCACGGTATCCCACAGTGTGGATGTATCAGAATTTTTCAACTATTCTCCTATGCATTTGTATCTAGGTTGTTTCCAGTATATTATAATTAAAAATAACACTTTAATGAGTAAAGTTGTGTATGTGTATTTTTGTATAATTAAATGTATATCTTCAGGGTCAGTTCTTAGAAGTGTAAGTGTATTTGTAGTTTGTAAGTGTATTTGTAGTTTGTTAAGTATTGGCAATGTTTCCTGCAGAAATGTGGCCATAAGCAATGTTTGAAATCGCTTTGTTCTCCTACAGCCTCACTGACAGAGTGTTTTGTCATCCTTTTCCACTTTTGTTACACTAATAAGTTAGATATGGTATCTCAATGTTGTGTTAATTTGTATTTTTGGAGTTATAAATGAGTGTGAACTTTTTCCAAGACATGAGGGTTATTTTTTAATTTATTTTCTCACATTTTTTCTGATGATATTTTTGGTTCTTAATCTCCTAATTTTTAAAAATTTGCATCACTGGGCACCTGGATGGCTCAGTGGGTTAAGTCTCTGCCTTCGACTCAGGTCATGGTCTTGGGGTTCTGGAATCAAACATGGCATCAGGGTCTCTGCTCAGTGGGGAGCCTGCTTCCCCCTCTCTCTCTGACTGCCTCTTTGCCTACTTGTGATCTCTGTCTGTCAAATAAATAAGTAAAATCTTTTTTTTTTTTTAAATTGTATCATATAAACATAAAATAAGCTGGCAGGTTTCTGGTGATTCTCATATTTGAACTTAAAGCTTTGTGCTAATCATAAGACCAAGATAGATATGTGCTTTGAGGTCAGATACATCTCAATTTTCCACATATTTCAAAATTAGCTCTTTTTTTTAAAATGATTTTTTATAGATTATTTATTTGATAGAGAGAGATCACAAGTAGGCAGAGAGAAGGGGGAAGCAGGCTCCCTGCTGAGCAGAGAGCTCAACGTGGGGCTCGATCCCAGGACCCTGAGATCATGACCTGAGCCGAAGGCAGAGGCTTAAACCACTGAGCCACCCAGGCGCCCCTCAAAATTAGCTCTTAATAGTAAAATTATATTTTTTAGTAACTTGTATGTGAATTTCGGTTATTAAGTGTTTTTAAATAAGGATATATTTTCAAGTAATGAGGTATTTAAATATTTATAGTAAAAAAAAAAAGCCTATTCAGGATACAACATGATATATTTATAATAAAGTTCTGATTATCAGATATACAGTTCTACGTGACCTTATCTGGTCCTAATTGCTAGTGATCATTATTTAATAAGGCAGCTCTCTGACTATATTTAATAAACATTTTATGTTCAATTAGGTTGGAATTATGGAAAAGTTGCCCAAACAGTAGAGAAATTTTCCATGTACACTATAAGCTGTTTCTGTTATTATTAACATCTTTCATTAGTATACTTTTGTTAAAATTAATGACCCAACATTGCTACATTATTATTAAACAGTCTTTATACTTCATTCAGACTTCCTTAGTTTTTACTTACTGCCATTTTTCTTTTCCACGATTCCAAACAAAATATCACGTTACATTCCATATTAGCTTTGTTTATCTTACTCCAGCCCTTTACATCTAACCCATCTGTGTACTTACGTCTTTACATTTAAGGAGAATTTCCTGTGGACAATACATGATTGCGCCTTTTTTAAATCCATCCTGACCACTCTGTCTTTCAATTATTGTAGCTATAATATTTACATGTAACATAATTATGTGTATAGTTGAGTTAATTCTACCATGTTTATAACTGTTTTCTATTTGTTGGAATTACCTGGGTTCGCTTTCTTCCTCTCTTTCTATGTCTACTCAGATTTTAATTAGGTGGTTTAAACTCTTCCAGTTGTACCCTTTCTTAACATGTGAATTCTAAGAGCACCTGGGTGACTCAGTTGGTTAAGCCGCTGCCATCAGTCCATGATCCCAACACCCTGGGATCAAGACCCATGTCTGACTTTCTGCTCAAAGGGAGTCTACTTCTCCCTCTTCCTCTGTCCTTCCCCTACTTGTGCACATTCTCTCTCTCTCTCTCTCTCAAATAAATCATTTTTATATGAATTATATGTTCTCAAATGTGTGTGTGTGTGTGTGTGTGTGGTTGCTCCTGAGTTTTCAATACACCATAAGAAATCAAGATCTATTTCTTTTTTTTTTTTTTTTCCCAATTTATTTATTTTCAGAAAAACAGTATTCATTATTTTTTCACCACACCCAGTGCTCCATGCAAGCTGTGCCCTCTATAATACCCACCACCTGGTACCCCAACCTCCCACCCCCCCGCCACTTCAGACCCCTCAGACTGTTTTTCAGAGTCCATAGTCTCTCATGGTTCACCTCCCCTTCCAATTTACCCAAATTCCCTACTACTCTCTAACGCCCCTTGTCCTCCATGCTATTGGTTATGCTCCACAAATGAGTGAAACCATATGATAATTGACTCTCTCTGCTTGACTGATTTCACTCAGCATAATCTCTTCCAGTCCCGTCCATGTTGCTACAAAAGTTGGATATTCGTCCTTTCTGATGGAGGCATAATACTCCATAGTGTTCAAATAACACTGTACTGCTTCATCGGTAGTGCATTAACTTATTCCCCCTTCTTAACACTTTCAATACTCTTGTCATTAATTTCCTTTATTCGTATGCTTTAACCACTTGAAACATTGTTACTATTACTTTTGACAAAATCTATGAGACCAATTAAGAATAAGATTAATAGAAAAGATTGTGTTTTGCCTTCACTTAGCACCTAAAACAATAGCAATTGTAGAAACGAGCACATCTAACATGCAGATCTTGCTTTCTAGTATCATCTCAAACAACAGGTACCCAGGCTGCTTGGTGAAATGGGTGATTCTAGAACTGGGTCAGGAATTACACAAGGTGACAATCTCCTGGTGTCAAAAAGTAAGGAAGCCTTAAAACAAACAAACAAAACAAAGAGTGTGAGGTGTGTCCAAGAAACACAGAAGGCAAATAAAGGAACCTCTGATAAGATAAAGGTAGAATATTTGTAGTAACAATATATAAAGTATTTGATTACAGTATTTAATGACAACCCAAAGTACACAGTAAACATCCAAAAGTACATACTGATATAAGTGATTGCATATATAAATAAATGAGGGAGAATAGACAAATCTCCTGTGCAGTAGAATTCCAAATAATGAATGTAGATACTTCACTCTCAGAAAGGTAGAGCATACCGTCTTCCGTCTTCTTCCTTAAACCTGAGCTGTCCATAGACACTTTCTTCCTAAGAGTAAATATGAAAAAAGGTGGGAAAAGTGACTTGGATAGTGGAGAAACCTATGAGCCAGGAGGCCAAGATCAATGCTCGTAATTATATATCAAGTTAATAGTATATATCCTTGGTACTGATGTGATGAGAATGGCACTTTACCTCTGTGTGGACTTATTACCTCTTTGGTAAGTCCCCATCTTAAGAATAACACATAAGACTCCATCTTAAGAATGAGTTACACATTTGACTAACCCCAACTAAAGGCCATTTTATAAAATATCTGACCAGTATTCCTCAAAACTGTCAGGGTCACCAAAGCACAAGGAATGTCTGAGAAACTCTTAGAGCCCAAGTCACCTGACGAAACATGACTAACAGATAGAACTTGGTATCCTCAAACAGAAAAAGATCATTAGGTAGCAACTAAGAAAATCTGAGTGACGTATGGATGTTAGCTAATAGAAATGTATTAATAAATAAGCTATCCTAATGCAAGACATTAACAGAGGAAATTGGGGGGGGGGCATATGTGCTATCTTCACGAGTTTTCTATAAAGTTAAAACGCTTCTTAAAAAAACTTGAAAATTTTTTAAGTTTATTTATAAACAAACAAAACAAAACAGAAATTTGGTAGGAAAGCTAGTGATCCTTGATTAGGTCTAGAATGCAAACTTCCAAACTACACAAATGAAAACACTCCCTGGTCTAAGGCAGAGACATCTCCTGACGGGAACAATGCGGTGCCTTAGGAACTGATTGATCTGTCTTCATCCCGTATTGCACAGAAGTATCCCAGACTAAGCTGTTTCAAAAATATCAACTTTCTAATGGCAAGGAATGGACTTCAGCATGAGGCCTCAGTGGTATTGAGAAAAGTGATGGATTTGACTTGAACCTGGGGCCGAAGGGGTTCATTCTACTCGTGCCCTGAATCTAGAAATCGGTAACCTATCCATGGGGAGAGCTTAGTCTGCAGAGTGGATCCCCAGGAGTCAGGAGGCTAAGAAAAGCCCAAAACCCGTGGAAATCCTGCCTTGGAGCAGGTATAGGATTTGCAGGATGGAGCAGAGAGTGGGTGAACTTTCAGGAGTCAGGGTGCAGTCTCTACCTGAACAGGAGAAGAAGGAATTATCAGGCATGGGGCTCACATCACCACACTAGCCAAGGCTGTCCACTCAGTCAAACTTCTCTCTGTCTTTCAAGGCAGAGCTAATAGGTGAGGAGGTGAACTCAGCGTGTTCTCACATTTTGCTGTTAGGTGATCAGCAGTTCTCCCCCTTTACGGTTACCTGCGAACATGAGACGTGTTCAGCCAACCTCACCACATTTTATACATGCATAAAACAAGTCCTAGAAATGTGAAAAAACTTGTCCCAAATCACGAAGCAAGTTAGATGTTAAGATTCACCTGATTGCCTTTCACTTTCAGTAATTTACTATCCTCATAAAACAAGATTTATGGTATTTTTCCACAAAGTAAATGATCCTGTTGACTTAGATTCCTAAGTTTTATTTTAAATGAAAGTGTAGATGTTTATAATATATCTTTTTGGAGCGTATTGAAAAAAAGGCAAGATAAAGAAGAATATAAGGAAAGCAGAATGTTTAGGACACCTGGAATAACTTGAAAAGATACAATTTGACAGGCTTTGTAACATAGTAAAGTGATTGTAGACTTTGAAGAAGGACAGGGTCTGGAGGAAAAGGCCCTAAGAAACTGACTACACACTTACTTCTTAATCCATGAGCAGCAACTACTGCCCATTGATATCCTCTGACTTATTATCACCTGAGTAAATAATTAAGAAACTGAAGGCAACTTTATTTAGAGAAAGCAGAGCTTATGTAAGAGAAAAAGCATGTTGGCTCCAATGAAATTAAGTATAATATATTGGGGACAGAGAAGCCCAGAAGAAAGTAAATACTACAAGTAAAGCAAGGAGAGGCATATATCTCTTCTGTATAACTAGAGAGTGAAATTGCAGGAGATAGAAAGGATATGGGTTAGAAATTTTGCCAAGGAGAAAAAAAAAGTGAATGGAAAATCAAAATAAGGGAAAAGGAAAATCAAGTTCTAAGATCTGGTCATCTAAACAGAAAAAGCCCCTGTAAAATGATCATAGAGATATGCAGACTATGAAAGTCTGTGAACTTCCTGCCACAGAGCTGAAAGTAAGAAAGAAGGACCCAGAACAAATGGTTCATGTTCTCCAGGAACTCCCACATGAGCTAATGCCATCTGACTGCTTGCTCCTTCTCCTGTTCCATTTTTCTATGGTCCTCTGGCCTCATTTCCTTCACCCCATCAAAATTTATTACCTGGATTACTGTCTCCGTCTTCATTATTATTCCTGCCATAATTCTGGGTGATTTAAAAATTCACATAGAAGATCTTTCCCATATCTGCCCCCTTCAGATCTCAATGTCATCTCTGCTTCACTGGTCCTTCCATCATGCTTTGGTCCAGGAAACCATCATTCTTGTCTGGGTTATTGAAATAGCATCCTGCTCTGTTCCCTTGATTTCACTCTGAGTTCCCCATATACAAGGCACCTAGAGTTACTCTTTCAAAATGGAAAGGGCATCACTCTTCTGCTCAGAGCCTTCTAGTGGCTTCTAGGCTCATTCAGCATAAAAGCAAAAGACATTGCAATGGCTTCCCATAGCCTCCTGACCCCATCTCCTTCCATTCTCTCCCTGGAGCACAATTTCCCATCTAATCTTGTGCTGTCTGCGAACACACTGAGCCTTCCTCCGCTCAGGGCACGTGTACTGGCTCACCGCTTGGTAGGAATTTGCTCTTCCTTTACTGCTTTCTGTTCTTTGCTCACTTTTCACTTCATCTCCTGAATAACTTGTCACACACACCAGCGCTTAGTACCTATTTCCCATCCTTCTTTTTTTTCATAGCATTTATATGATCTGACTTATCATAATTTTTCTAATTTGTTTGTTATTTGTCACCCACAGGGAGGATTTAAATTACATGAAGGTGGAGCTGTGTTTATTTTATGACCATATACCTAACACTTAAAATGTATCTGGCACATAGTCAGAACTGTTTCCGTAGTGTAGTGGTTATCACATTCGCCTGACACATAGTCAGAACTTACATATTTTCTAAAATAAGTACGCCATTGCTCTTATGAAATCAATGTATCAATAATGCATAATTAACACTTAAAAAAAACTGTGGTTATTTGTAAAAAGCAAAACAAATAAAACAAACCACATGTACATTCCAGTCAAACCAAACATAAACTCTACCACTTAAAGATTCTAGAAAGTTATTTTCTCTGTTTTTTTTAATTAAGAAAGCAAATGTAATTATGACTTATTTATGGAGAGATCACATGTAATTATAACTTATGTATGGAGTTATTACAATAAACTAAATCAAGTATAAAAGCTTAAACATATTTAAACCTAGCAACCTAGAAGATATTTGTGATTTATCACCTACTAGGTAGGTAGTATGCTGTAAGGAGAAATCAGAATTGATGTTCAAATATGTGGACAGGGCTGTCATGCTACCCAAACATTTGAACTGGTTCCATGCTCTTAAGGAAAAAAGAACAAGTTAGAATGAGGTAAGGTTGAAGGCACATGAAAGAACAAAGGAAAAAGACAGAGAAATAACTATTTAAATAGTTCACTGATTTTGGTGAAACCTTTCAGTTGATGAGCCTTGCCCCACCCCCCACCCTTGGTTAGCCTGAGGAGAGAGGCATGATTCTGTGAGACCCTGATACACCCAGTTACTGCCTGTCTCTTGTAAGTGATGGACTTACAGGGACAAATAGAATTCTACTTTTAAAGATAGGTATTTGGGACCTGAGTGGGTCATAAATGCAAACCACCATTAGATCAGGGGCTCACCCAACAAAACAGGGATCCACTCACCCTGGAGGAAAAAAAGAAATCAATTACAAAAATTGTTCTGAGGAGTAGTATGTACCGTTCCAACCTTGTTCCTTCTTGAGGAATTATCAAGATTTATAGTAAATCTGTTTATTGTGTAAATCACAAACACAACATGTGTTTATGTAGCTCTCTGTAGGAAAAACACTGCAGGGGATCACAGCTGAAAGGGACCTCACATGTTGAATGGGGTAGAAGGAATTTAAAATTGGTATTGATATCCCTACCCCAAGACCTTCATATTTATTACTTCAAGTTTTAATGTCTTTATGGATCAGATTTATAGTTAGGGAGCCTATACATGATTATGTGAAGGCAAGAAGAATCCAATTCCCAGAGTAATTTTATCCTATTCTCGGTGAAAGTAAGTATGAAGGAGAAACCCTTTTCATTTTTGCATGTCCTGAGATCTCTTTGAAGGCAATTATTTACAGGTGATGTAGAAGAACAGAATTGCTCTGTCTTGCCTCTCCTGACACTGAGGACAGGTATATGGCTGTGGAGGAGAAGGAACAAGGCCTTGGGTGCCCTCTGTTCCTGTAGCTCCCAGTCCTGCATGCCTCTGAACAGGGAGAGCCAAGGGCAACACAAAAGTGATCCTTCCCTCTGAGCAGTGTCTGAGCAGGCTTGGTCATGAGCCAGGCCATTGTAAGGTGAATAGAAAAGATTGAGCCAACGAGGTAAGATGTGGTAATTTAGACCTGAATCTGAGAAGGTGTCTTTCTTAACTTGAAACAGAGGACTGTCATGTTGCAAGCCCTTCAGTGTGTCTGATTCCTCACACCTGCTTACCCCTTGACCTACTGCATATATTTGAAATCAATTACTATTGACACAAGACACGAAATGCCACAAAAAAGGCCAAACTGTGAATTCAAGTGCTTTTAGGTAGTACAAAGGTGTTAGTCTTTGAAAATCAGACATTTGGATGAGAATTTTTCCTATATAATGTTTATTTATTTGTTATAGGATTATATATATATATACACACACACACACACACACACACACACATATATATATATACATACACACACATACAGGTAGATAGATATACATATATAGATATATATAAAGTTTTCTGGGGGTTGGGGTTAGCTGTAGAATTCCACGGCTCTTCTTCAAGGAAACTGGGGCTATGCTAAGATCACATCCATGCTAAAGACGGGGACCCATCACTGAGAAGGCCCCATGCAACCTCACACTGATCATAGAAATAGCTTAATGATACTGTCCTCTCTCAGTCTCCCATAAAACTAATTGTTCTTCCAGCGGTGTTACAATCCAAGAGAAAGAAAAATATTTTTAAAATATTAAAACATGTTTTATTGAACTACACTCATCTTTCCAATTAGATATACAAAAATGCTATGGATTAATGGTGTTCATGTAACTCTTGATTTAATAAAGTATTCATATCTTCAAAATCTTCATTATGATAAAAAGGTCACTTCTGCTAATTGAGGTAAGATAATATAATAGCTAAAAAAATTCTTCTCTGTGCCAATAGAATAATGAAATCTCTCTTGAAAAGGTGGGTTTTACATCTGATTTTGTATTTCAATGGAGTCTCACTATGAAATTGGCCTCAGGGCTCTCACCATATAATAATGTTATAATTATGTCTTTCTGGTAATTTCAATAATAAGATTCTTCGAACGGACTTTGAGGTGACTCTGTCTTATACTGAATTCAGCCCTGGAAGAACTTTGTTCTATTGAAACTTGAACACCCTTTCATTTCATCCATATTGGAAGTCTACTTTTCTTCTTCTTCTTTAAGAAGTAAGAGAAAATGGGGGTCGAATGGTATAAGTAGGATCTGAGAGGAGAAACTCTCAAATCATGGTTATCTTTCCTGGTACAGAAAAGACAGATTGCATTACTGTTCAAGATGTTGACAAGCTCCAAATCAGTACTACCCATTATGAAAAAAAATAAAGTAAAAAAAGGTGAGACATTAGAGCTAGTTTATTTATTTTTTTTATCACTACTCTTAACTTCACAATGCATACTATTTAAAAGAACATGGACAAGTAGATTTAGAAATGATTGGACTGCAAATCACAACCCATGTGAATGGATGAACTCGGCCTATTGGTGCTTGTCATTAACTGGTAGTATGAAGGAGAGGGACGAAAAAGAGTTTTGATGAAGATATTTTATGCATGAAAGTCCTGACACCATAAGTTTCCAATAGTGCACAAATTTTGGGCTATTTTCACATGGAACCTATCAAAAGACAAAATAACAATTTTAATAAAATAACAATTATAATAAAATTATCAGTAAACCAAATTTATGTTTTCTCCGTATTTTGCTCTTGTAACATACACACTAAACATGTTTTAGACAGTTAAGATAAATTTGGATCATGATGTTGATGTGCTTTATTACACAATATGGGATTATCAAATTAGAACTATTATTTTGCCCCAAGAATAATTCAAACTAATGTACGTCCAACTTTCTAATTAATAGCAATCTCTTTAAGCTTAGAGAGTGCTAAAGCTCTTGATAATGCATTTCCAGTTGTTAACAGAAGTTTCAGAGCTCCCTAGATATTTATATGAAAATTCACTTATCTTGGCCCCAGCAGTGCCTTTCAAAGGCAAGCACTGCATTTTGCATCAGGGAAATTCCCAGAGATCACATAATAACTCATGTGAGATCACAACTAAAAACAAACCAATGTGCAGCTTACATATCAAAGACATTTCCCTTGTATCCTTAGCATGGATTCCCAGTCATTTGAGGAACAGTATGAGATGATTTATTTCCACTGTGCCATATTTTTATACCACTCAGTTCAACAATAACATATTTTCCCCAAGAAGGTTAATAATATTCAGTAGAAGCAATCTTACTATATAGCATTACCTTAATTTTAAGTCAATCAAATAATTTAATCCATTCACATTTATTAATATACTTCAATTAAGTTTATTGACAAACCACAAGATCTGGAGTTTAAAGGTAGCTGTAATAATATACATGTATTTCTACAAGTGTTAAATAGTAGACACCTTCCCAAACCAGATGGATTTAACCACCATCACCACCTTTATCTCCATCATTACATGACATCCTCATCAATTAATCACCAGCTGTATGCCGTTAAACCTCATCTATTAATAATTGTAAAATTCAAATGTCTTATTTTATCATACTTCTTTTCCCTAAAATAATTGAAAACTATATTTTTGATTTGAGGTATATAAAGTACCACTCCTTTAAAGCATTTTACAGAAATATTTTCCTTAGTTAAAATGGCACCTTAATGTTGGCTTTTTTTTTCCCTTTCTCTTTACAAAATTGGTATTAAACTCATTTTATTTTGGAGTTGGTTTGATGTGAAAAAATATGGCAGCTTATAATGATCTGTATTATTACGTGCCATTATAAATATCTATGTTTCATTAGCATGTTTCATTTAACTTTGTAATCCTGTTTAAAATCTATAGCTGCAATGTTTATTTTTTAATTCCATTTTCCTTGTATTGTTTTCATTATTTCTTTGATATGAAAAAGGCCATGTTCTCCTTAATTTAGAAAATATGTTCTAGACTTAAGAACAACATCCAGACTTCAAACCCAAATTCTCAAAAAAAAAAAAAAAAAAAAAAATATATATATATATATATATATATAATTTATCCTTGCTGCTTACATGTAGTGAAATCTGAAACAGGTTTCTCCATCCACATGTTCTGGGAACACTCAGTAAGCTGGGAACTACAGATGTCTAGATAGATAGGTCAATAGATAGTTTTTCAAGGCTTAGTTAAAACATGGTCTCTATTCCCAGAACTCTATGTACTTAACCTGCTGTGAAAATATGTTTGCCCCACCTTAATCTCCATTTAGCACCTCACGCAATGTGACAGTTTCAGACGATGGTGTTGGGACGGCAAGGTCCAAAGGGAATATCACATTCAGGCGATCTCACAGCTCACTTCCCTTTGTCATTTTAAATTACAGTGTCAAACACTTCCTACTGTATAACACTCAAATTTGTGTCAGAAACGGTATAAGGTGAAACCTTTCTGCACGCTTAAGTTCATTTTTTTTTTAAGCGTCAGAAAGAACTTTAGGGAGAATGGTTACCACCTTTATTCCTACCAGTGCAGGCAGCACTAAGGAAAAATGACAACTCTGCAAGGCGGCCACGTAGATCTCAAGGTGCTATTAAACATGAGCCAGTTTCTATTTCTGAAGTCAGTTCCAGTTCACTGTATCCGTGTCATGGGGCTCTCTGCTGGTCTGAAGGTCCACAAAGGAAGGACCAACCTTGGATAAGAAGATAATGTTCATGAGAAATGAAGCTCAATGGCCTTGTTAGTCCAAGTCATTTGTTGAATGATCACTGTCTTATTTGTTGCTGGGCATTAACACTTCTTCTGTCATTGCTGAATGGCTGGACTTCGCATGGTCACTTCCAGCTGCTTCTGCTCATGGAGTCTCCAGCAGACTTCCTTGGCTACAGCCATTTCTGCTTAGTGAGACACCCTCTAATCTTCAAACCTCTGAATCCCCTGGATGCCCTGATTCCTGCCCCACCTTTTTCTTTTTACAGTGTGTGCCAAAAAATGTCTCTTCTTACTTCCAAGTATCTCACACCTGGATCACTATAGAAACTTTCCCTTAGCTACATCTTCAAATAGGATCAGATATCTGGGAACTGCTTCAAAATAATCTGGGGGTGGGAAGTATGTAGAATTGAAACAATACTGGCCATAATTCAGTAATTATTGAAATTAACTGAAAGCTACACCGGATCTGTTATATTGCTTTCTCTTCTTTAGAGTATATATATTCAAAATACATATACACACATATATTTTGATAGTGAAAAATATTGTCAGAGCTTCATGTTCATTTTAGTTACTGTGCATACATAAGGATTCATAAAAAAAAATCAAAGTATGATTACTGTTACCCATCTCAGAGATTTTGTTTTATTTCTTACCTTCAGCAAAGGCATTTAGAAGCAGCAAAATAAGGAACTCTATGAGCCAAGCTGGCTTAGTTAAAATCCCAGCTTTGCAACTTACCAAATGTTGGGTTTTATGCAAGTTTGTCCCCCCTTCACCGCATTATTTCATTTTCTTGCTGTGGAAAAACTGGGGTGAATAAATCACCTTCCTTAAATAGGGTTAGAAGACCTAACACCTGTAACAAATGCAGACATGTCTTATCACACTGAAAGTGTTCAACACAACACAGGTTTGAAATGAATAGCTAATCCCCTAGCATGGATTTTGCAGCTCTACCATCTAAAGACAATACCTGTGGACTTTTCCTTGTGTTTTATTAATGCAGATACAAATATATTATAAGAACTCTAATGTATCATCAGGTTTTCTTCTTCTTCTTCATTTATCCTTTATTATTTAATAATGAGACCAGTGATAATCTCTTTATTTGTAGAAAAACCAACAATGTATGAATTACTATAGAATTAGGTTGGATAACATTTTAAAATATTTTGATAGCCTTCCAAGGTTGAATTCCCTAGGAGCTGGTTTGATGCAATTTGACTTTCTACCATACATTTGGATTTTACCCTCCAGCTATTAACAAGAGCTTTCTCATGAGCCATCCCAAACCCATCTGTCAGTCAGAGCCACCACCTCCCCAATCCTGTTCTTTTTATTTCAGTGTCTCCTGGTCAGAGAGCAGCCTGACACATGGCTGCCAGGCTCACAGAGCTCCTAGTGAGACCAAGAAGGTCAATACTAAGGGTGTTGTTTCCTGCAAAACATTTTTCATTCTCAGAGGGACCTGATAGTGTGCTTTGTGTGGATATGGGAAGAATAATTTGCCCCTAAATTCTGTAGATCCCAATGCCACTTGAATTTTTAATTATTAAAAAAAATTAAGGAAGAAAAGGAAAAAAAATTCTTACTTCAATTTATTAGAGACATAAACTTCATACTTTAAATAACAATGTTTGTCTCAGAGTTCCACAAATAATCTGAAGTATATAGTATCTTCAAACATTGGGGCTCATTATATCTCTTGCAGGGTCCAAAATCTACCTGAGTTAGATTAGGATTGAGTGCCATTCAGTCCCATTCTTGCATAACTTCATTTTCTCTTATCTTGAGAACTCATCATACAGTTTCTTTTCTGGATAATAATCAAAACAACTAATGGCTATTTCTTGTTCATGCACATGGCTGTCTCATGAAGTCACTGCCCATCAAATCCTGATACTTATATATAATCTGCAGAACAGTTTCTGGGTAAACATGGCTTAAGATCTTGAGTAATGTAAGGCACATTGATATTGAGCTAGGGAGAGCATATACCTGTTGGAATTGGGATCTCCAAGTTTCCATTTTTCAACCATGGCATTTTTCAGCACTTTTAACTCATTTGGGATTATGGAATTCCCTTTCCATGTGTCTTTCTTTCATATCTTTTTTTTTTTCAATTTATTTATTTTCAGAAAAATAGTATTCATTATTTTTTCACCACACCCAGTGCTCCATGCAAGCTGTACCCTCTATAATACCCAACACCTGGTACCCCAACGGATGAATGGATAAGGAAGATGTGGTCCATATACACTATGGAGTATTATGCCTCCATCAGAAAGGATGAATACCCAACTTTTGTAGCAACATGGACGGGACTGGAAGAGATTATGCTGAGTGAAATAAGTCAAGCAGAGAGAATCAATTATCATATGGTTTCACTTTCTTTCATATTTTAAAATATAAGAATTTCTCCAAGTCTCATATCTCCAAAAGTAACAAAGCTTTCAAAACTTCATTATCTTCTTCCTTTTTCTATTAATATTAATAATATCTATTATCTCCCTTTACTGGTTCACACTAACAAAACAACATTTTCAACTCAATAGATAAAATTTTCCAATAAATGTGATGCTGATGACTAATCCACAGAACTGAAGAATGTTGAAAAAGATGAGTGGAAGAAAGTTATGGATGAGAGAGGGGGAATAGGACAATTATCCTACCTTGATGTTCTTTATTTTACTACAAATATTATCAATTATCATAGGTCTCTCTCTCCTTCCAAAAAGTAGGTGGGAGGGAGGATGGAGAAATGGTTGCTAGAGGAAACAGATAAGACCTTCTGGTGCATATGTGATCTATTATAGGAAAAGGAAGGACACACAGTTGTATATTGCCAAAATGTTTTAGCAGCTGTGCTAAAATGTTTCACAGCCAGTAAAATAAACTTGGGCAGCCATTACATTAGTTGGCCTGCTCTTAAAAATGTTCAAAGACCAGATATTGCTTTATGATGGAGAAGCTAGAATTAATGCCAATGGTTTTTCTTTCAACCATTTTCCGTCAATGATGATGTGAAACGGAACTGTGCTGTGCACTTCCCTATGTATGCCTGCCAGCATTAGCAGCCATGCTATAGCCTCAGGCCAGTGTTTTAGACTTTGGTGACAGCACAGTGGGAAGACCCCTGTGTGCAGGATCCGAACAGTCAGCTGTGTGATCTTCAGAAGATCGCCTCAGTAGTTTTGATCGCTAAACACGAGACTGTAAATGAAAAACAAAATGAAAACAAACAAGCAAACAAACAAACATGATCAGGAAGCAGCCTGGTATGGAGGAAATGGCATCACAATAGAGCAACCCAGACTGGTGACCATTCTCTACCTCTCGTGTGTCTCCATCACTGGCTCCATCGTCATCTAATTTATGAGGATGATAAAGTACAAAAGCTTTCTGAGCACTACTTTTCTTATCTTTAGAAATAATAGCATCTACATCACTGGGTCATAAGATGGGGGAACATGGAAAGCACCTAGAAAAGAGACAGGTACATGGCGTGCTTTCTGTGTGCTTTTTCCTCACCTTAATGAGGGACATGTCAGTTCTACTGTGTAGTAGCGTGCTTTAGGAAATCACCACCAACATAGAGACTTGAACACAAATGCATATGTTCTGGTTTTGGAGGTCAGAATTATGATATTGGTCTCACTGGATTAAAATTAAAAGTCCACTAGATGTTCTGGGAGAGAATCCCTGTCTTCCTTTCCCATTTTTCAGAGTTTCTGACAAGCATTTCCTCACGACCCCCTTCCTCCGTCTTAAAAGCCAACCATGTCTGACCAAGAAATTGTCATGCTTCCCTCCTCTTAACATTCCTTCTTCTGCTTCCATTTTCCACTTACAAGGACTCCTGTGAGTACATTGGCCCACCCAGATAATCCAGGATAATTTCCCCATGTCAAGGTCAATCGATTAGTAAAATCATTTTACCTATAACCTTAATTCTCCTTTGCCATGTAACATGAGACATTCATCTTTGCAGGGCCATTATTCTGCCCACTGCTTACTGGAATGGACCAAAAGTCTTCCTACAAAAGAAGCATTTTGAGTTGCCCTGTGTAGAATCCTTATACAAGGTGGAAGAGGAAGGAAAGAGCAGGTTAACTACAAGAAATAGTACAAGGAAGGCGTGGGGACATCAAGAGTACCAGGATATGCTTGGGAAGTCTGAGATCTGATATGATCAGACCAGAGTGCCTAATACTCAGATTCATTAAAAAGAATGCTGTTGACAGGTAGAGAAAGGATCTGTAGGATTTGGAAAAAGTTTCTCAAGTAAGGAAATGGGTATTACAGTATGAGGTAGAGAAGAACAACAAAAATATGAGTCTTGTCAACAATGATACAAGTGACTTTGATTTGGGAACACTTGGAAGAGAGTTACCCATTTGCAGTCTCTTGTAATAGACTAAGATTGAAGCAGGGGAACTGGAAATGTACAGGTATTATAGAGATTGAATGGTTATAACCTATGAATCTTATTAGAGATAAGAAATAGAGGAGAGGATGGAATCCAAGGCACAAATGATATTCTTAGTTGTATGGCTCCATGAAAGGTACAACATAATTAGGAACAGAAGAGGAAGAACACCTTTGGGAAATAGAAGTAAAGAAAGTTTAAAAAAAATGGAAAAAAATCCAAATCCATGTCAATATAATTATACTATTACCATAAAATGCAGGAATAATTTTCAAAGTTTTTTTTTTTTTTCAATCATTGGATTCAGGGTACCATGCTGTATTCTTTCACTCAAATTGAATCCAACCTTCAGGGTGCCACCGGAAGGATCTGACACCCACATCTGACTAGCCATTCCTCTGCTTAAAACCTTCTACTGGCTTTTCATCAATCACACAATTAGATGTAAGCTTTTTAACTTGACATAAAAGTCCCTTTTGGTGTTCTTTCAGAATCATGGGAACCCCTCCAAAGAAACCAAAAAGTTGATTTTCATATAAATAGGTGGGGTTAGAAGCATAGTCATGAAGGCTTGATGTCCAAATTTCTGGCCTTCTTTGTGAATGGAGATCTATAGTATAATGAAAAACTATCTGCCATCTAAAAAATAATATACAAAACACGCTGTCCAGGAAGCCCCAGCACGTTAGTCACAGCAAACACCTGTATGTGATTCTGATGTTTCAAGTCCTCTCATTCTTCTAAATGAACACGAATGAATGAATTATCTCAAACAAATCACCAAATTTACTTTCATGATGCAAAGCCACAAGATAGGAGGATAATGAAATGTTTCCACTCTGTCCATGATCAGACTTAAGATGCTTATGCTGGAAAGTCACGTTTTAAGCAACCCTAAAAAACCGAATGATCCTTACCTTCTTGATACCTTCATGCACACATTGGTCAGGTTGCTTTGGTTTGATTTTAAAGAAAAAGACATGGATTTTGATGAGCCTGAAAAAAAAAAAATACCTAGAATCTATTTTCCTCTTTTATTTATTTATTTATTTATTTTTATAAAACATTACTTATGGCCTGAAGACCTTGTAATGCATCTCCCACTTACAATAAAAAAGAGAGAGAGAGAAAGAAATTGAAGAGCTTCACCTTGATAAGATCTCATCACCAGACAGGGCAGAAGTATGACAATATCCGATATGTAATCTTATCCTTCTTGACAGTTATATGCAGTTTTGAAATAGAGGTACAGAGAGATATTGAGCCAGTCTGATCAAAGATTTTTAAAATATTACATGGTAGGCTATTTAAATCCTTTTCTTTCAGGTGTTACTTTAGAAAGTAGATTCCTTTTAGACTTAATATATGTATTTGGAAGACTAAAACAGTACAGATCAAAAACACTGAAACAAAGTGGTTTATTAAACATCAACTCATGTTAATGCAAGCATTTAGGGAAAGCTAATTAGCTAATTCTTATGCATTCTGAAATACATAAGTGCATTATTAATTGATAAATTAATTCTTCAGCATATTTTTCTTGGCTGTACCTTGATTTGTACTTAGCATATTCATTTAATTGATCATTTAATATTTAATAACAATACATAGTAATGCAGAGTTATAATGAAATCACAATTCATGGTTATCAAGAGAATATGTTTGCATCTTGTGTTTTTAATTGCTTTAAAATATTGTATCTACAATAAACTTGTAAAACATAATTATACAAAATACATTATTTCAAAAATAACTGAGGGAATATGGAAACGAAATATCTTTTCTTTATTATCCTCATAAAGTCTAACACCTTGAATACTGAAATAATACTAATTTTGAAACTCCAGCATGTAACAGATTTTAAGAGTATAAATAGCTGGCTTGTTATTTTCTTTACATCTCACTGATTTATCTTGAGCCTCTATCATCTTGAAAATCAGTGCTCTTTGAAAAATATGAGGTACAAATGTGCAATATCCATTGGTTAAAGAAAGGAAAAGAATACAGCTATCTTGTACAGAGCAGAACTACATTGAGAAGTGTCCACATTTGATCAAAGATTCAATTATTAAGAGGCAGCCGCAGAATAAAGGAACTTCCATTATTCAAATTTAAAGAATAAGTACAGAATGACTGTACTTGTTTCTGGAGGGCTGTTGTAACACCCACCACAGACTGGGTGGCTTAAACAATGCAAGTTTATTATCTCACAACTCTGGAAGCCACAATACCAATGTCAAGGTGTCAGTGGGGCTGATTCCTTCTGAGGCTCTGAGAAAGAATCTGTCCTACCCTTTCTTTTTTGCTACTGGTGATTTGCTGGCAATCTTTGGTGTTCTGTATCTTGTAGAAGCGTTACCAAATTTCTGCCTTCATCTTCACATGGTTCTCCCTGTGTACCTGTATTTGTGTCCAAATTTCCCCTTTTTATAAGGACATGGCACATTGGGTGAGGACCACATCTTAATTGATCATCAGTAAAGACCTGTTTCCAGGTCTTTGGCCATCCTGAAGTATTGGAAGCTAGGATTTCAACATGTTTTAATGGGACACAATTCAACCCATAACAACTATTCTGATTTTCTAGATAATTATATGAAAATATATCCCAAAAAAATTGTATCTGTGAAAATATTAGTATTCCTGTAGTATAAAGTAAGGGTTTCATTATATGCTTCTTTTCTTTGAAAACCTTCCTCAGGTCTTTGAGCAAATCTCACGTCATTCCTGTTTTAGAAACATTGCATATACACCCACACCAAGCTCTAAATAGACTTTGGATATTAAAGTAACTAATTTTGTCTCCAGAAGGATATGATCTTTGGAAGGCTTTTTTTTTTTTTTTTTTTAAAGTTAAGGTTTAGTAAACCTGTTATGGGAAAAAGAAAAAAAAAATCCTATCCCTGAAACATAAATCTGTCAAAATTATAATTGTCCAATTAGATTAGAGATACATATTATAAAATATCAAAACTAAGAATGAGAAATTATTCATTATAATTTTGAGACATTTTTATGAGTAGATTGGTTTTTGTAGAGGGATGTTCCTCCAAGAGATTTAATCTGCTTCATTATTTTTTTTCTTTGAAAGTGTCTTTGACAGAAAATCACCATGGAAACACTGAGATCAGCTCAGTAACTATACCCACCCCACCACTATCCATACATCTGGGCACCTTGGAAGCACCTACCAATTACCCTTTGCAGATAAGTCACTGTTGAATTACTCCCTTGGAAATGTGGGTTCCATATAGTTTATAAGAGCAGACTCCCCAGGGGAAGTGCGTAAGCTAGAGAGGTTTCTAGTGAAAAAGGGTAACAGGCCCTTAGGGTCTTAAGAATTTAGAAGTGAAATTTCCTAAACATCTGGTGTGATTTATTGAGGAAAGAAGGGAAATTTTGCCTCTAGGTCTCTAAGAAATGATCCCTGGATCTAGGGAGAATTCACCAACTTCACTGGCTTGGATCCCTTGGAGATGGGGGTTGACCCTGTGACCAGGGGACCAATGAAACCAAGAGGTTCAATTTTCAAATCACCAGAAGGGCCTGTCCTGCAAGACACCTAACCTTGAGAAATCAGGATTGAACCCATCTACGAATCACAGCCATAAAGGCAGGGGTAAAAGGGCCAGGATGGCTGGTCGACTGATTCGAATCAAAATCCACCTGACTGTGGATGTCCATGTACCTAATCACCGCACACTTCCCCTTTTGCTTCTGTAACACCCAGTGTTCTTAGAAAATTAGACAAAGGAGAGAGAACACTTAAGAAAAACCCTCTGGATTTCTTGGCTAAAAAGGCAGGAGAAAAAAAAAAGGCAGGAGATATTTCAGTTGATGGACTGGGATAAATAAATCATGAATCAATAAATAGTAGTAAATAAACAGCAAATAGTCAGACATAAGTAGTAAACAAAAAGTAAATAGTGTGATATTTTGCATGGACTGAGAAAATCTAATTGCATGTAACAAAGCCTCATACTTATTAAGACTTGCTTAGGAATGGTCCACAAAATGAATTTGGAATAGTAATATAAAACCAAATTTTAGAAGAAGTTAAGGGGGAGAGTGACGTATTTTCAAAAAAGTAGGACACGGTGCCCCTCTGCCCTGCTTCCTTCTCTTGAGAACACAGCCTGAAAATGGCGTACTCAGCGTCCACTCAGGTGTCATCAGCCAGAACATTCTCAAAGCCAGTTCAGTTATAAGGAAGCTGAAAAATATGAGTAACCCCAGGTTGCCGTATGCTCAGGTCATGTGTGGATCTATCAAAATGCAGAAGGAGAGGCCTCAAAAGAGGGCAAACAACAATCTGTCCCAAGTCCATAAACTAAGATATGGAATATGGCTAGCGAATGTCATGGCGATCACTAACCAAGATGGTTTCCAGGAGTAGCTGGGCCAGATGGGGCCCTCTATCTTCCGAGGCTGTTATTTCTGCTATTTTATTAGATATCAGCAATGTGAATCGTAAACCAGGTTCAATTTAACACAAAATGAATTTTTTTAAAAAACACGTTCTGTGTGGGGAATGAAACTTACTGTGAGAGGCCAAGGACAGAATTATATTGTGAAGGAAAGGGGCTCCCGGGGAGTAGGTGCTTCACCACACACCCTTCTGAGGACCCTGATGGACAGCTTCCTAAGCAAAAACGGATACTGTTAAGAATAAGGTTGCAAAGTGCAAAACATAAATTACGAAGGCAGAGGGGAGAGATAGACAAGCCTCCTTCATTTTCCATATTAAAGCATTAGAGACAGAGTTATCATTGGTACATCTCTAGGGAGTAATTTGATCAACGCTCAGCTGTGACCTTTTCTATCTGAAATAGATGGCATGTTTGCTTTATGATTTCTTATAGTCTGTTAGTGAGGAAGTCACACACACACACTATATTCATAATATGATGAGACCTATTTGAGGTTGTTTCCTCAACATCAAATATAATGCATATTTCATTATGAATCCATTCTTACCATTAAAATGCCATTTTAAATGATGTATCAGCAAATGTATTCAGGATAATTTTATGCTAGTAGGAGGTGATTTATAGCACTAAATGGTATAGGCTTAAACAGCTAGCACTGAAAAAGTGGGACTCATGTGAGAAATGCATCAAAATCCCTCTACAGTATTATTACTCAAATAGGAAACATACATTATTCAATTAGCAGTTTTAATATGATTTCAACATCAGTAAAATGTGCCTTTTAATAAATCTAGTAATATGAAAATAAGATTTAATACAGAAAAAATCTATGGATAAAATATTTTTTCTATTTATTATAGGAGATTTCCCCCCAAATATTTTTAATTTTGCACATGGTTAGTTACTACAGCAACAAAAAGAAAGAAAACAAAACTTTCTCAAGTTTTTCATTTTTCTATGCATATTGGGGGACTTAAATCATAAGATACAATTGATAATGCTTGAAAACTGGTCAGCAATCAAACCAATGAGCACTGGCTAAGCCATTTGTTTGAGAAGTCAAAAAGCAGATAAACCTCTTTTTTCTGGTTTTTATTTTATATATAACTGGTTCTGTTAAGGATATAGGGATATAATCAATATCTATATCAAATATTGTAGAACTCTGATTGTTCTATAAGTAAATTTTCTGGAATATTGTCTCTGGCAAATCTGATTTCCCACATCAGTGTGTATCTTTTGTAGATACTACTCCATAAAAATTTGGTTATGTTGGAAATGAACACAAGGAAAATTAAAAGCAATAAACAAAATTAACAAAGCTTTGGGGTATATACTACAAATTAATCTCTAGTGCAAGAAATCCTAATGAGCAAAATGTGAAATAATATGAATTATAATAGATAATAATTATTAATTATCAGCATAAGAGAAGGAAATGCATTTGATAAAGTAGAACATTTTGTTCTAGTCTGTGCTAGAAAATAGCATAGATCCTAGATGTTTATCTACTTCATATTAATTTAGGAAAAAGCTCATAGTTCACTGAAAACTCATATACCATGCATAGTAAAAACATGTTGTGTTTGCTTGTTTTCTTTTTCTTTTTTTTTTCTTTTCCTTCAAGAACAGTCAATAATTTTATGGGTCATTCAGATTCTGAAAAGACAGTATAGATGCTGACATATCTACCAAAATGCAAATATGACTGGAAAAGGGGACATTTCAATGTAACCCAAACTGGCCAAAATTCTATATTGAATAAAGATGCCTACTGAAATAGAAGAGGAATATTCTTGGTTTCAACACTTTGAAGGACTGTAAGTCATGCCTATTTTGAAGACAAACAAGTGGTGTCCCATGCCTACGCTCCTTTTAGTTTTGTTATTTAGGAGCCAGTGAAAAGTAGGTGAACTGCCTGTTGGAACCTAACCTGTTTGGAAACGGAAGAGGTGTCTGCCTCGTGAGCAGGTGCTGTGTGTGTGTACCAGTCACATTTCAGATTTCATTGTGATTATCTTTGGGAGGCAAAAAGCACCTCTCCTATGGATAAATTGCATCATTAGAGTGAGAAGGCATTACGCCCCAGATGCTTTTTCAAGTGTACTCCTTCATCTTGAACCAAAATAATGGGTCTCAAGATCAATAATGACAAAGGAAATGGTGTTTTTGTACTAGAGCTAGCAATTGCTAACAGTAAGATTTCATGGCCTATATTGATTTGGGAAGTACATCCCATTGTAGCTATTTAAATAAATATATCTATATATGCAATTTTATTGATAAATACACAGTCCTGTGTTTCGTCACCCCCACCTGCTTCTGGCTGTCCTTTTAGTTAAACTGATTGAGCATATAGGACCTAAAAAGTACTGTGCTGTCTGGAAAAAATAATATACAAAAAAGCATTTTATGGGAGAGTATGCTAGAGCAACCTGGTAACATCCAACAAAATTCAGCACACTTGTTCATCTAATATTTTAGTATTTTAACAAACCTACTAATAATTGCGCTTTTAAAAATTCAAATGGAGGGACACCTGGGTGACTCAGTTGGTTACGCAACCACCTCTTGATTTCAGCTCAGGTTATGATCTCAGGGTGGTGGGATCGAGCCCTGTGTTGAGCTCTATGCTGGTCATGGAGCCCGCTTAAGGATTCTCTCTCTCCCTCTTCCTCTGCCACTCTCCCCTCAAATAAATAAATAAATAAATATTTTTAAAAAAATATTCTAATGGAAAACTTACTTTGTATCTCTCTTTGAAATATGAAATATCTTAATTTTAATTATTTATATTAATATTTTTAAAAGGTTTAATGAGTTTAGTAGATTATAGAAATAAAAATTCTGTAATGGAAAAACTAAAAACAAATTAATTCTTAGAAACCACATTGATAGAGGCAGAATTGGTATAACTTAGTTTTCAGTATCAATGCCAGGAAAGCCTGCAAAGTTATGAGACAGCTGGCTGTCTCCATTTATCCAAGTTGTCATGTAATTAATTGGATGAATATATAAATGGAAATTGTAACACAGCAACACCCATATCCTAGCAGACGGTGTATGCCTCCTTAAATGTGAGCATATCTGTATTGAATTTATTTTATTTAGATTTATATATCTGTTAGAAGCAGTATGCAAAAATGGTTACGAACAAGGGCACTGGAGTGAAAATGACCTGAGCTTTTCTACCTTTTTCCATTTGAGAAATGTTTGCCAAGTGCCTACTATGAGCCAGGCGCTCTTCAAGGCATAGAAAATAGCCATAAAGAAAACAAATGAATTTCCTGTTCTCACAGTATTTACATCACATTAAATCTTATGCAGAAAAGAAAGAATAAAGAATGCAATACATTAATTTTTAACATATTAAAAATATATTATTAAGAGAAAAAAGAGAAGAGCAAATAAAATGGTGGAGGATCTTCCACTTTCTATAGGATGCTCAGATTTACTTGATGACTTTCTTGTTTTTTTTGTTTGTTTGTTTGTTTGTTTTATTTTAAGGAGGCTCCACACCCAACATGGAGCTTGAAATCATGACCCTGAGATCAAGAGTCATATGTTCTACTGTCTGAACCAAATGACGTTTTTTTTTTCCATTTATTTATTTTCAGAAAAACATTATTCATTATTTTTTCACCACACCCAGTGCTCCATGCAAGCCGTGCCTTCTATAATACCCACCACCTGGTACCCCAACCTCCCACCCCCCCGCCACTTCAAACCCCTCAGATTGTTTTTCAGAGTCCATAGTCTCTCATGGTTCACCTCCCCTGAACCAAATGACTTTTAATGAACAAACAAAACAAAGTGTTGAATGAAATGAAGGATTCCTCTGAGACAACAGTGCTCTAGGTAAGGGAGATTGCATTGGCCACGTTCCTGAGGTCAGAGTGTGCGTGCCCCGTCCAGAGAGCAAGGCAACCAGAGCACTAAGCAGATGGGGGAGGGGAGAAGGCAAGGATAAGAGTGAGGAGCTGGACTTTCAAACCCTCAGAGGCTGGCGTTTTATTCTTACGGACTGGCGTTTTATTCTTAGTGTAATACGAAGTCATAAGAGCCTTCAAGTAGGGTATAGCACTGTCTGAGTTATTTGGAAACACCCCATGGCTGCTGTGTAGGAACAAGGGTATAAATAAACAGTAGGACTAGTTGGGAAGCTCTTCTGACCCACAAGAGATGACTGTGTTTGGGACACAAGTGGCTGTTCCAGGAGGGACACAAAGGGAGTGATTGAAGATACATTTTGAAGATAGAGCTTACACTATTTTTATTCAGTTTTGTTTATTGAAAACAGTTGAAAAAGGAGTCAAGGTTGACGCCACACCTTTTGGCCAGAGCAGCTGAGTGAGTGAAGTTGCTTTTCCTCGTGTGGGAGTATTTGCCAGCTAAATGGGAAAACTTGTTTTCCTCATCTGGAAGAAGTCGAAGCAAAGATACCGATTTCACAGGGTTTGTCGGTATGAGTTCAGATAATACATTTAAGACACTAAACAAAGAGAGCGGCAAATAGTCAACACCTCACATGGGGTAGGCACACTTATTCTAAGTAATTATGATTCAGCACTGTACCATCTGTTAATCTGGACATCAGTACTTTTGGATTTTGTTTTGTTTTGTTTTCTTCTGTCTTTCTGGTAGATTATCTGCACCCTTCATATCATAAGAAGAAGGCGACTCATGGTCTGTGCACCGATGAGTCAAGTGGTATTTTTAGGACTGGATTTCTACAAACACAGTAGTCTGGGAGCATTGGTGAATATCAAACTCGTGGAAAAAAGACATTAGCAATATTCTCTTTCAAACTCCAAGTTCACATTGTACCTACTACTGCTGATCATAATGAATTTCTCTTTTGCATTTTCCATTTCAAAAGGGCTTTAAAACATAATATGATTCTCAAAGTATTGCTGTAAGAAAGATTTCATCATAATTACAGTAAATAAGCAAATACAAAACAAAATAAAACCAGACTGAACACCGAAGAACCCAAAGACTGACGGTCTTGGGGAGACTGATGTTCCATTAGTCCTACAGCTAATACGTGAAAACGCTGGCTTAAAATTCTTTCTCACTACAAATGCTATGCTAATTCCACTATCTGCTCACGTCTCCAGGAATTACATAACTGCTCTTGACCTCAAATAATAAATATCTCAAAAAATAGAAGGCTATTTGGCTTCCCGAGATTTAGAGTTATTTTGGGACACAATCACTCCCCATTGGTAATGAGTCACCTCAAAAGCAAAGAATGATGTAAGCAAAATCTCCCTTTATTATTTCCATTAGTTTTGTTTTAACCTGGCATTCTCTTTTTGGTCCTACAGAAAGATATCTTTCTTCCCAGGTACTCAGATAACTCATATTTTGCCTTTCTTGAGTAAACAAATAGGAGACTTATAGGGGACTCTTTTTAACATCAAAACCTACATGAAATCATAAATCATTTGTATTAGCATCAATGTCAGATATAAAACAGTTCATATATTTTTTCAAAGATTTAATCATTTAAGTGACATTACTGGAGATTTTTTATGTGCCAGGCATCTTGCTGGTCATTTTAAATCATCTTAATGAGACAAGATAAATGGTGTCAATATGCCACCATAACTGTTGACCAGGTGCTCATGATAAAATATGAAATAAGTCCCATCCTTGCCCTCAAAGAGCACCTAGTTTATAATAGATAATATTCTCCTGCTCAACAGAGGAAGGCATCTTTTTCTAAATTCCACCCAATATTTGAGTTTCATAAGGAAAGCTCAGTGCAATCAGAAGACGTTGGTATTCAAGCATCTCATATCTTCCGCTTAATCTTGTCTAGATTCATATGGCTTACCAGATGTCCTGGAAATGCCCAAAGGGCAAAGGATGGGTTCCCACCATCTGGAAATGGTCCTTTGTAATATTGCAGCAACACCAGCTCCCCTTTCCCTATGCCCGTATCAAAATCAAACACAACAGCTGGATGTTCAATTATTCAGGCTCCATAAGTACTCTTTAATTACCACTATATGCCATCTATTAACCCAATAAGCACAAAATTATGCTCTATAGTTATAGTTATAACTGAACCAAGTACGGGCAATATTTGCAATATTAATTATTTTTCTTTAGGACTTTTAATGAATATTTAAAAATAACTTAAAAATCTATATTTTTCAAATTTAACTTGGCACTTGTAATCATTTATTAATTTATAATATAAATTTAATTTATGATTATCTCTATAATCTAAAATGAAATGTCTTGAATTTTCCTACCTTTTGTGTGATTAAGTTCAGACTGAAACACAGAGAATACATAAGGATGCTTAGGGAATTGTAACCTTAGATTGTCTAGCAATCAAAGACAGGCATTTAAGAGTAAAAATTTATGTGGGTTTTTGCACATAGATGTATTTATTAAAGAAAAAAAAGTAACCGTGGCATGACCATCACCATGCTATATTGCATCATCATTGGGAAATTAAAAGAGACCTTCATGAAGAAAAGCATTAGCAAAATATAATATATGCAGGTTATGTTAAATATACCAACAAAAGTATTTAAAAATAATGTTTTCAGACTTTAAAAATGACTTCAGCAAAATTGTTCTCTTCTTTAAAATTGTTTAAAAAATAACTAAGGGGATGCCTGGGTGGCTCAGTTGGTTGAGCATCTGTCTTTGCCTGAGGTCATGATCCCAGGGTCCTGGGATCGAGTCCCATGTTGGGCTCCCTCTTTCGCTGGGAGCTTGCTTCTCCCTCTGCCCGTTACTCCCCCTGCTTGTGTTCTCTGTCTCTGTCTTTCTCTGACAAATGAATAAACAAAATCTTTAAAAAACAAAAACAAAAACAAGAAATAACTATATTCATCAGTACTAGATAATTTCAAATCTCTCTTTCATGAATTACTAAGAAACATCCCTTCATGATAAAACTTTGGAAGCATAACTTTGCATGAAGTTTGACCATCTTTCTACCATGTGAATTTGTAACTAGACATGATGAGGCTCAAAGAGCATTTCACTAGGGGAAAAACCCATTGGCTAACAAGTAAAGAACTTTTTTTTTTCCCCTTTGGCTCTTTGGGTTTTTTCTTTCTCCTATAATTTTGTGTCCATCGCGCAGTATTTTTGCTTCATAGAATTTAACTCTCCTAATTGTCATTTCTCATTGAATGGGGTCATCAAATTTCTGTCACATGATACTTCTAATTACCTAATGCCAACTCATGGTAAAAACCCCATTTATATCCTTTGGTCAGTTTTATAAAAGTTGGGCGTAAATTCTAGAAACATATATTATTTTACATCTTTGGAAATAAAATATTAAATTAAAATTAAAATTTAGGGGCACCTGGATGGCTCAGTCAGTTGGTTATCTGCCTTTGGCTCAGGTCATGACCCCAGGATCCTGGGATGGAGCCCCGCGTTGGGCTCCCTGCTCAGCAAGGAGCCTGGTTCTCCCTGCCCTTCTGCTGTTCTCACTGCTTGAGCTCTCTCTCTCTTTCTCTCCCTCTCTGTCAAATAAATAAGTAAAATTTAAAATTAAATTTTAAGAAAATGAAATAAGCATTCAACTTAAGCTATGGTCTACATTTTGCTTCAATCTCAAATTAAGCCCTGGCAATTATTCCAGAATAGAACATGTAGTAGGCTGAAAATTGGCTCCTAAGGGATCAGATCCTAATCCCTAAAACTTACAAATGTCACCTTATATGTAAAAAGGGTGTTTACACATATGAACAAGTTAGGTGTGTCCTAAATGAATCATATTTATTCCTATAAACTAGAAGAAGTAAGGAGTGGATTGTCCTCAGAGCTTCCAATAGGAGCCCAGATCTGTGACCTTTATTTTGGACTTCTACACTCCCAAATTGTGAGATAATAAATTTCTGTTGGATCTAGCCATCAAGTTTGTGGTCATTTGTTATAGAGCCACAGGAACCTAGCAGAGATGAGGACATCAAACAGTACAGATGTGCTACTGGGTTCATTTAAAGATAGCAGTATTCTGAGATATTCGTTTGCTTCTGTGGACCTAAAAGTATTTCTCTCCTATGCCATACATTCTTTTTTCCTTAGTCTCATTTTCTCTTTGCATACTTTTCTATTTGTGCTATAACAGAAGTCTATCCTGATATAACCAGAGACCTGCAGTGTAGCCTGGTAAGATCTCAGCTCAATTACATCTCATGTCCTCTAGAGCTTCTCTTCCTGCAAGAGTTTCTCAGTCATGCTGACCCTTGTTCAAACCTAGAGTTATATATGCTGACTGGGACAACCCTTGACCAATGATGATGGAGCCTGGTTATAAATGCCCTGCTCTTCCTTATTTTACATAAAAAATTGTAGGGTGCACCGTTACATGAATGGCCCCCATGGGACTGAGACCCAGGTACCCACAGCAGGAATCAGATCAACAGAAGACTTTTGATCACCTGTATTTCCTTCTCAGTTTTCCTTTCTCAGTCTGCCATTCCTCTTCCTTGAGATGACGACGATGATGATGATGATGATTTTTAATAACGGGTCCACATGCAAGCCTCAGCCTCAACTCTGCACCTCAGTGAAGTCACACATAAGACAGGTGGCATAGCGATGGCTGTGGACAAGGCCTGGGAGAAGTGTTTCTGGAATGGAGCACTAGCTGATCCCATAACCATGGGGATCTACTATTGGTGGTGTGGGCGAGAGATCCTGCCCAGAACACTACAACAGAATAGCTACAGGTTTCTTGCCAGTCGTGGCTTGAGGTGAGGCAAGGTGGGAGTTCTCACTTTCCTAGAGAATGATAAGTGGAAGGAAAGGACAGTGAACTGACTTCTTAAATGGCTTTGAAACACTGAAAATACAAAATGGCATGCTCAATTGAACCATTAATTCAAAACAGATGATGAAAGTCAAAAACTTTCATATCATTAAAAAAGATCCTTATCTTCTGCAGCCAAATGACAGGTGGTGCTGAAATCGGGCCCCAAATTTAATTGTAAGGATTGCAGAGCCATAAGTAGACTAAATACAGCACTTATGAGGTCTCCTTTGCTAATCAAAGGCACTGATAAGGTAAAATTGGGGCCCTGAGATCTGCCATGGGCACACTACTTGGGTGGACAAGCCTGAGAATCTTCAGTCGTCTCCAATTGTCACTGAGTTCCCTTTCTGTTGGTGGAGGAAAACATCCTCTCCTCAGATGACAGCCATGTAAAGAAATGTCTTTACTAGGTTGCCACAGATGTCTTACGATATCATCTTTGTTCTTCAAAGTCTGTGCTGTCTTCCCATGTTGCCTCTTGACTAAGGATTGGCAAAGTCTTTCTATAAATAGCAAAATTATAACTATTTTTGGTTTTGCGGGCCAACAGGCAAAATTGATATTATTGTGTGGTCATTTCTGCAGCCACTTAAAAAACATTAGCTCCATATCTATTTTAGGCCACAAGCCACACAGAAACAAGAACAGGTAGGATTTGGTCCGGGGTCATAGTTTGCTAACCACTGATCTCAACCTCTTAGTTTTCAAACTTTAGAGTCTATCAGAGTCACTTAGAAGACCTGATAAGATGATTTCTAAGACCCAACTGCAGATTAGGACTTGGGTGGGCTGAAAATTTGCATTTCCAGTAAGTTCCAAGGTTTCAATGACAGTGCTAGTTGGAGAAATCACTGTTCTTGATCAAGAAGATTAAATTTTAATCTGTACAAGAAAATATAGTCCCGGTTCTGAGAGGGAAAAGATGTGTATAGCTAATGTGAACCAGCAGACATGGGGGGGGGGTCATGTTTTCGGGTGGCTTTTCGGCTTGTTGACCAGGTGGCCAGAACATATAGCTTGAAAGAGGGGGATATATTGATATGGGGCACTTGGAGTCAATTTAGTGACTCAGGCTTGGATAGCCCAGCCAGGACACCTGGTGCAGATTTTAATCAACTCTTTGTATTATTTCTTGAAGCTTAGACATGACTGTAACCTACAGAAAATGTAATAAAGATGTTTTAAACCTTCTGGCATTTTCCTGAGGAAAGGCTCAAGAAGCAAGCAGGAAGATATTAGTTTTGATCTATTACGTGAGACCAGAGAACCCACCACTTGATTGATTACATCCCCCAAAGGCCCAATGGTCACTCATTTTACTCTGACAACATAGAGTTCACTGAAGAGGCTGGTCACATCATGGAGCCCTGGCAAAGGTTCATTTAAAGTGAATCCGATGGGACTACACCTTATTGTGTTATCATTTCCTTGACCCCTGTGAGCATAATTGTGATGGATACCGTTAGCAGCTGATTGGAAACCAACACACTCCCCTTCCTTTCCTGACCTCTGGAGTAACTTAATATGGTGGACTGTCCACATGGAAATCCTTGAAGCTCTCTGCCCCCAGGCAAGATGATAAAGCAGAAATAACAGTATGCCTCAGGAAAAAAAAAAAAAAAAAAGGCAGAGATTAGGGCAACCAACACCAAAGACTTAAAAGTCTACAGGAGCTGTGTTCCTACTACATACCCATTCAACAACTAGTTTTATACCTGTGAGATTGAATCAGATGATAAAGAACTACTGTACACCCAAGTGTTACCCCAACAGCTGCCCCAGCTCTGAAGGTGGTATCCACACAAACTTTGGTATTTGGTTTGTTCTGAATGAACTGGCAAAAGCATGATTTTTATCCCCATCACTAAAGAGAATCATGCCTTTCAGCCATCTCCCACACCTAAGCACATGATTCATAATGTGGAGTGTCTCCTATCTTTCTGTGGTACATGCTGGCCATCCTCTGAGAAACAGTCATATGACTAAGCCATGGTATTCTTAATAAAGTCCTTGACCTTAGGGAATCCAGGAAATGCTGTGGGAAGAGTAACATACAGAGTCAAATCCCTTGGATTGGAGTACAGGGAAATTTCTAAATCAATATTTTTCTAACCTAACAGAGCAAGTCTCCCTTGGGTAAGATTTTGCTAAATACTCTTAATAACACAAAAGAGAAATATAAGACAGAGTCCTGAAAATCTACTTGGGAGACCTGATAAATATTCATGAAACCATGAGTGAACAACACATATCATTAATTCTCAAGACTGTGTGATGAAAACTCTCAAGTATTATGGGCTGTAAGAGAGGAGAAAAAGCTGGACTAGAGCACTGAAGAGAGCTTTATGGAGGAACTGGGATTTGAGCAAAGACTTAGCAGTGGTATTTGGAAAAGTAGAGTGGAGAAGAACATACTTCAGGTAAAGAAGACAATTCAAAATACACAGAATGTGAGAAAGGGCACACTTAATTCATGGAGCAAGAAAAAAAAAAAAACCAACAACTATGAAGTGGTTAAGAAAGCAGAATAAAAAATAGTTGATGTCTTTAGGGAAGAAGGGAAGGGATCTTAAATCATTCAGGTTTTTTAAATAATGATACAGTATAAAATTAAGAGGGATCATAGACATTTAAACCAAGGGATCACACAGTAAAGGCGACATTTGGCAGACCAGTCAGGGAAAAGTGTGCAAAATGGGAATTCTTCATGTTCTTCCTAATGCTTTAGCTGTACTCCTATTGCCTTTAAAATTCCTGCTTCTCTAGCTATCCAATAAATCTTGTAAGCCAATACATCTTCCTTCACGGGCATTCTTGCTCTGTGCTTTCTCCGTCTGCAATCTCATCTACAGCAGGGGATTTGTTTACACCTGTTCACAGATCCCCCCACAATTTCTGTCTAGCCCACACTGAGCTCCCTGAAACAAATGCCCACCATCTCTCTAGATACTTTCACTTGGATAATGCCCCCAACAGGGCAATAAGAATGAGGAGGGCTGTCAGTAATCTCTAACACATATTCACAAAGTGTAGATTAAACAAGTAAGCAATTTTTTTTTTCAGGTAATAAAAAGTCCAAAGACAGGTGGTCCCCACAGTGCTGCAGCAGTTGGTGGGGTTCTAGGCTTCTTCTTTCTCATGTGGAGCTGTCCTTAATGTGTGGCATGTCTCCACACAGTTCTAAGATGGGCTTTTCCTCCTTCAAGAAACGTATCTTTATTTCAAACAAGAAGAAGGGGAAGGGAGAAGGGCAAAAGGCACGTGGAGATAATGTTCTTTATGTAACTAGCAGAAAAATAATTTCCCCAGAATCTCTGGCAGTAGGCTTCAATTTCTTTTTTTTTTCCAATTTATTTATTTTCAGAAAAACAGTATTCATTATTTTTTCACCACACCCAGTGCTCCATGCAAGCTGTGCCCTCAATAATACCCACCACCTGGCACCCCAACCTCCCACCCCCCCGCCACTTCAAACCCCTCAGATTGTTTTTCAGAGTCCATAGTCTCTCATGGTTCACCTCCCCTTCCAATTTACCCAAAAGCACATACCCTTTCCAATGTCCAAAGGGGGGTAGGGTTATGGATATAGGCTTCAATTTCTATCTCACTGGCCAGAAAAGCATTACACGGTCACCCCTAATACAAGGAAGTATGGGAAGTTACAGTTTACCCACACATAGTACGACAACCCACAAACACGGGGTCGTGTTCATAAAATGAGGGGTTTCAAATAAGCCATGGAAACCTCTGCTGTGATATCTGGAATTCAACTCGTGATGACCCCTGCTGATTCTGTCCTCTTCCAGGGCTCCTGCAATGAGTGTGTCATCCCCCATCCCCCAGGCCCTTTGGCTAGATCAGAAATGCTGGTCTTTACAACTCCTCCATGTGCCACGTCCACGCTGTAGCCATGTGTGCCAGTGGCCCTCATGCCAACACTAACGCTGGATTCCAAGATAACATGGTTCATCTCCTGAATTACTGAAGCATCATGCAGACGACTGTCCTTGCATTCAACCCTACAGTCAAGCCTTTTCCAGTCCCTTCACCACTTGGCACCGAGTTAACTTTTTAAAGCAATTTGGATAGTGTCCCCTCCCTCCCCCCCCACCCCGGTTTATGTGCCACAGTGGCTTCTTATTGCTCTCACTTAAAGATGGCCCTCGTTAACAGGACCTAGAGTGTTCCCTAACTCCAGATGTTGGCAAGTTCCAAAGTCAACACAGCCCCCTCTGCAAATTCCAGGCATGCTGGTCTTGTCTGAGATTCTGTTCTTTCCTTGATCTCTCTTTTGGGTTTTAAAATAGTTTGCTTCTCTCTCTCAAGACCACTTCTACCTCCCAAATTGACTTGGTTAACTCCTGCTTGTCCTTTAGATTTTAATTCTATTGTTACTTCTTCAGAGAAAAATCTCCCTTGTCCTTCTAATCAGACAAAAAATTTATATTTATCTCTGTGATTAATCTCATGCATCAGGGTCCATATATTTTTATGCTCACCTTCGTATCACGTCTTTCTACTAAGATGTGCACTTATACATATTTATGAAATAAAAAACAAAAAACAAAAAAAAGGACATAAAGAAGAAAGAAATTGAGAAATTGAGATAACTGTGTGTCTATCTCCATTTTAAACTCCATCTCTACCAGGAAGATAAGAGAAAGATAAATTCCATTTCTGATGCAAAGTCTCTTGGCTAGAATAGATTTTCTTTCCCATTAAGGAAAACGTATCTATTGCAAATAGATATGTTTGAAATTGGTTGATGCCATCTGAGCTGAAATTAATTTCTTTCAAAGTCTGAAGTCCACCCGAGCGTGTGGTTTGTTCTAGAAGTTCATATCAACACAACAACAACAACATTGCAGCAATAACAACAACAAGTAAAATACATCTTGGAATTGAATATTTAAAAAGTTGTTATTTCCAGAAAATGTGATTGGCAAATAGAAACAAATAAATAAGCAAACAGAAAGAAGGAAAATGAGCTTGTCTATTAGAAAAGGGACTTTATATTAATTAGGAAATATCCATATGATAGAATTTGAAAAGTTAAACACACTAAAATATTAATTGTGGCTATATCCATATAGTTTTAATATAGGAAATTAAAATATGTTTATTTTAGTTTGGAGATTTCCATGTAACATATAGTAAGAAAGAATAGTTGCTATATAAATTGTTAAAGGAACGGGGAATAGCATTTTTGAGAGTTTTAGTGACTTAATATTTAGAGTGCATATTGGTCTTTATTCTTGTCAAACCCTAAATCACTTCCTGGCTTTAAGTTAGATATCAGTGTAGATAAATTAACTCTACTGGGTCACTTGGGTGTCATTCAGTACAATGTTCTATTCTGGAAAGTGTAGGAAACTGCATAACCCATGTGGACTGGTACAAATGGCAACTGGACATTTTTAGTGATTCCCCCCGTTTTTTCCAGCAAATGTATTAGAGCACACAAGGTCAAAAGCTTATGATCTTTCCCATATTTTAAACTTGAAAGTTGATATTTTATTTTGCCATGTTTTCGCTTGCCCAAATAACTCCAAATTTTCTTCCTATGTAACCTTTCAGGAGTATTTTCAAATTTTTAAATAATATAACTGGTGAGAAATCTTACTTACAAGAAATGGTTTTGATTTGAGAAATTGGGCAAATGTCCTTCCAAGTCAGGTATGGTGCATACATCTCTGATCAAGGTACACAGCAATGATTTGGTCAAATATCACAGGATCTATATAATACAATGGTAGTATTTTTACTTGTAGTTGTGGGATCTATTTGTAACACCTGTGCTAAGTGTAAATTTTAGAGAAATCCCTTGAGAATTTGGAACCTCTGTTTTATCGCCTTAAATTTTATATTATTAACTTTCATTTTCTCATAGAGTTGGTGGTCAGAAGCTGATACACGAAGTCACTGTTCTTGTTTCTGTTGTAAACAGTGTCCATATAAACACTTTTGGTGGTGGGAGCACTGTTGACATTCTTAGCTCTGGAGCTGACAAATCATGAAATTCATGTTTGCGAGACATGTTTAATCAAGGTCAAATAAAATTTTAATTTATAACCCTTTCATTTCTAAAACACAAACATCTGACTGCAATACTTCTAACATTAGCGTGTGTCTCTGCAGAGAATATCCTTTCCTTCTGGATTTTTATTTAAGCGACTCGACTCCCATTTTTCCTCATTTAATATATCTTGGGTGTAAACAGCCATGATGTATGGATAACTACTTTCTAGAGTAGAGAGGAAGTTTATAACCATTCTTTCCATCAGAAAATAACAAACACTTTCTTAATATATATTTATGCATATAAAACATTTTTAATGTAGTTTTGGGGGAGGAGGTTATCAGAACCAGATAGTAATGATGATAAACATATGTATTTACCACATTCATTCCAAATACATTTTTTCTTCTGGAAAGATAACTATTTTTGAGCAGTATAAATTTTGTTTTCACTTTTGGTTGTGATTTTCCTCAAATGTTCCTGAGGTTTCAAGATCTATCTCAATAGAACAATTTCTCCTTTGCTCCAAATGAAATGTGGACTCTGGTTCTTTGGAGATGTGAGAAGATATGTTTGACACAACACTTTGTCCAGAAATTTATGGTAATGTCTTCTTAAATCAAGTCTCCATACTAACTCCAGATCTTAAAATGTTACAAAGTGTGATTCAGTATGTTATGTAGATTGCCAGCATCAGAATGCTACAACCCCCTGTTCCAAAACAAATGAAAGATACACACATACATACACACAAAACATTTATCTACACATACATACATAATTTTCTCAAAAAGAACCTGTTATCTGCTACTGGTTCATACCATAAAGTTTAAAATATTTTCTCCTCATTTTCATTATTCTGGTTTTACATTAAAAACAGAAGGCATGTATCTTATAAAAAAAATATATATATATATTTTTAAATTGGGGTAATACACAGATTGGATATGGCCTAGTTTGCAAGTCTCATAAAGTCGTTTTTAAAGGGTCCTAATCCATTCACATTTCATAGGAGTGATTTTGATTAAGAAGAATACTTTTAAATACCACTTAAATCAGCGGCCATATTCTCTTGCAGACTTCTAGAGTGTGAGCTTGTTTCCTGTGTTCACAGGCTATTCTTTCTCAATACCCTTTGCTCTTGCCTTTTCCTGAAGTGCAAACATTTGGGAGCCTCAGAGACTCAACGTGGCCTCCCTTACTTGTTATGCATTCACCCCCTTCAGGAGCTTATCCAATCATAAGATTTTATTCTAAGACTCAGCCCCAAATTCACGTAATCTGGCCTCCTCCCTCCACACAAGCCAATCCTGATGCCTACTTGACACCTCCACACTCATGCCTAATAGAGATGTCAAATTTCATATGCTAAAAGGTATGTTGTATGTCCTGATTTTTCCCTCAGGGTTTTCATTCAGGGACACTACCCAAATCACAATGCCTGTTTGTGACTCAAAAAAAAAAAAAAAAAAAAAAAAAAAAAGACACTGAATAAAACAGTAAAGAGTAAAGTGCACAGGGATGCCTGGGTGGCTCAGTTGGTTAAGCAGCTGCTTTCGGCTCAGGCCATGATCCCAGTGTCCTGGGATCAAATCCCATATCAGGTTCCTTGCTCTGCAGGGAGCCTTCTTCTCCCTCTGCCTCTGCCTGCCACTCTGCCTGTGCTCGCTCTCTCTCCCTCTCTCTCTGATAATTAATAAATAAATTCTTAAAAAAAAATAAGAGTAAAGTGCATGGTTTGGAGAGAATGGGATATATTTTATTCACCACTTACTGACATGATAGGAAGAATGAGCGGAGCATAGTCTGCACAACCGTAGGCAGAAGCTCTCCCCTGCTGGCTCCTCAAACTATTTTCTGTCAATGGTGCCTCTGCGGTCGTTGCTCAGGCCACAGACCAATTTCCTTATTTCAGGTGAGTCATTCTACCTACCAGCATTCTCTGGCCTAGCTCCCGGGTGATATCCAGAATCTGACCACTCTCCCTACACCTGGTGTGTCCACCCAGACCCTGACCACTTTCATAACTTACTTTGATTATTAGCAAAGACTTTGCTTCCCTGGTTCCACCTAAAACTTACTTTCAACCCAAGAGTAAATATCAGATATTTAAAATTCTCCGTTGGCTTCTTCTCTGCCTCAGAGGAAATACTATCACTTGCCTAAAGACCAGCATCATCTGCCCAAGTCCCATGCCTTTAGCTGTGTGAAGTAGCTGCCCCCTGCTTGGGGTCACAGCACCAGCCACCTTAGCCCCCGCTCCTCCCCTTCCTGGCTTCCCTCCCCTGGAGTGCTTGGTCTCTCCTGACACAGACATGGGGCTGTGTGACCAGGATTTCTCAGGCTGGCTTCAATGTCCACATCCACTACCACTCTACATAAACTTCAGCTCTTCCCAATGTCCTTTCCCTTCTCTACATGTCCTAGTAACACGCAGACCTACCTGACATCATCACTTCTACAGCGGGTGTTCTGGCTTTAAAACATCAACCCCTAGACAATGGGAGAAAGACAACTATCATACGATCTCCCTGATATGAGGAAGTGGAGATGCAACGTGGGGGGTTTGGGGGGTAGGAGAAGAATAAATGAAACAAGATGGGATCGGGAGGGAGACAAACCATAAGTGACTATTAATCTCACAAAACAGAGGACTGCTTGGGGGAGGGAGGAAAAGGAAGGGGTGGGTGGGTTATGGGCTTTGGGGAGGGTATGTGCTATGGTGAGTGCTGTGAAGTGTGTAAGCCTGACGATTCACATGCCTGTACCCCTGGGGCAAATAATACATTATATGTTTATAAAAAATTTAAAAATAAATAAATAATCAACCCCTCGAAACACTCTCCACTCTCCTCTTTCCTAGGACTTCTCTCTTGAATACTTTAGTCTATCCCAAACTCTTCTGCAGAGATTTGTTTTTTGTATTATTATTATTTAGCAATGTTTCTTTGGTCTTCCTAAGTGGAATTACTTATTCCTCTCACTTCCTGGTGTATGTATGCATGACCCATCATTCCGTTATTATTATTACTCCATTTTCATTATTTTGTTAGAGTACTATCACAAAAGATTCTCATATGAATTACTTTGCATTCTCATAGAAATATCTTCATAGTGTAGATTTTCTGAGTAGAATTGCCAGGTCTCAGGCTACACAGATTTTTTAAAAATATCAGATAGTACTTATGTTTTTTCCAACAGTTATTGCTACATCATGTTCCTTAAGTTGAATATGAGAATACCAAACTCTCCATATTCTCAACAATATTCTATGAATAACTCCATAATTTTTTTTCCATTCTGAGTGAGAACTATCATAACTTGTTTCAATATATTCTCGACTCTTTTCTGGCTCTTACTCATTTTCATGAGTTCCTTGGGATTTATATACTTATATAATTTTTTCATATTTCCATTTTGTTATTTGCATTTTTTTCTCAACCCTTTTTTTCTCTTAACTGCTGTAGGTTTTTGATATATCTTATGTATGAACTATTTATGACCAGTATTACAAATGCCCTTCTGCAACGGGTATTTCTATTAAGCTAAGTTTATGCTGTGTTTGCCACACAGGTTTTTGTTTTTAATGATGATTTCTATTTTAATCTTTTTATTTATGTCACATGAGTTTTCTATCATGCTTACAATTTTTAATCCAGGATTTGAAAAGCAAGCCTCCCACAGATGGATAGATAGATGTAAAGCATATATTCTTCAGCTGAAATTCCGTGTGTCAGGTTAAAGATAGACACCTCACTTTTTCCATAAGAGGAGCCAATATTCCCAGCTCCATTTCTGCAACAATTCATCTATCAGCTATTTCACGATATGAAATGGTACCATTATCATCTAATAACATTCCATATACACATGGATTTTCTCTTGGATGTTGTCCTTCCTCTGTGATGAAATGCACCAAGAGTACATTCTTTCATTATCGGAGCTTATAACACATTCCTGTGAGTGTGTGTGGGGGTGGGTGGGGAACCTCTTTCTTCCTGTGTTATCCATTATCATAACTCCTTTGCATCTTTATACTTTCCAGCTTCCAGATACCTTCCCCAAAACTTACGTGATACCAATCATGGCTGTGTTTTTGTCCAAAGATTCATGGACAAACATTTGTGCCCATAATGAAATGTGTAGTGTAGCAAAGCATGCAGAACTTACTACCTTTTAAATGAGTTCAACCAGCCATCCTGCTTTTTAAGTTTGTAATAATTATACACTTTATACATACATAATGTATATATTAAAAAGTATATAATAATGTCCTCTTGCTGTATTTGTGTTTGGTACTATGTAAAACAATGAATACTACTTAAGTACAAATCAAGTCCTTTCTTTATGAGAAACAACTACTGTACATGAAAGAGTGTTAAGCTTCCCCACAGGAAACTTCTTCATTCAGAAAAACAATTTTCTGCCTCTTTGTTTAAGTCAGATCACAAGAGGGGGGAAAAAAAAAGGTGCCAGAAATGTTCAAAATCACTACTTCATCTCAGCACACTTTTTTCTTTAATTCCTTTCATATGTCTAAAAGAAAATACATAAAGCCATAGGTATGAAATTTGAAGATCTTCCTGAGATTCAATTCTCCTTGACTTTGAGTATCTACAGGGATGGCTGCCTGCTTTCCACATTGCCGTGGCCCTTGGCACTGCTGTTTGGAACACTAACTTGTCTTCTCTCTAACTCTCTAACTGGAACCTGCCCCAGAACTCTAAGCTCCATTACATCCCCTAAAAAAGAATATTGTACAGGGATTTTTTTTTTTCTCCTACAACCTTTGTTGTTTTATATTAGCATAATTCCCATTGTCCTTTTAGCTAAATGATTCATATCAATACCGTTCTTCTAAATTCTGGCTCTTCTTTATTGATCCATGTTCAAAATTCTCAAAATAAATTTTATCATAATTTCCAACTTATTTATCCAACATATTTCCAACTTTCCAGCTTCTTCCCCTACATGGTCCTCAGTTTCTGTTGATATTATAACAGTCATCTTGGTCACTTCTGCTCATATTTATGGTTTCTTTCTAGTGCTCTCTAATCAGATCAGCTATAATTGGCTCCCCCTCCACCATGTGTTTCCATTTCCCCCATCATCACCATTTTCTAGACTGTTACCACTTTCCTAAAATGCTGCAAAAGTTTCATGCTATCTTTCCTGGATCACAAATATCACGGCTAAATTATTTTCCAAAAATCAGCTTCCCACTGCCATTGGAAGGGAAAAGAAGTAGTTTGTCAACAACTATTTGTTGACTGCCTGGCTGAATTTTTCCAGTTCCCCCTTACTAAGAGCCCATAGATAAAATGCTCTGAAATGTTGAATTAGATTTCTATGTTATGTTTTAATTTGTATATGTATTATTTTGTAATTTTATCCTTCCTTAAGTCTCTGTTCCCAGACATGAGCTCTGGTTCTCTCACCACGCTGTGATGCAATCATAATTATGTCTCTGCATCCATATATCTGGTATGCAAATGTTACCTTGCTCCTTTTTGTTCAAATGCTGTACATCCTTCAGGTAGAAATACAAAACTGTCTCCCCATGAAAAGTTTCCTAATTATTCAAACTCTCCATAATTTTTTTCTAGTCCCTAGGGCCTATGACATGTGACTCATTGATCACTTCTCTCCTACTCTGTATTATGGTTTTCTGTGTCTGTATCTTATCTTCCCAATTAGACACAACATGCAATGTCTGAGTTATATTTTCACTTTTTTCTCTCTCTCAACTTGTTGTACTGTCTTTAAGAATTCTACTGCAGCATGACCCAATGGAAAGAGTATTAGAGCAGCAGTTTTGCATTGGATCCTTGCAACTTAAAATAATACTTTTTTGATAGTTCTCATCACACAACTTTCTAGCTTCATTATCTAACTCCTACATTCACACGTTCTATTCCTCATATTTTCTGTTGCTCTTGTGCCCACAAGGACTTGTCCAACACCCTGGTATATAATAGCACTCCTTTCTTCAATGTGAAATTCTACCATATACAGTCTGTAAAACACTGAGTTACATATCTAGGTTCTCACCTTGAGATTATTACTATGTTGACCATCCCATTCCACCAACCAGTGGAAAACATTTGATCTCAAGTCAAATGAAATTCCATCAATGCCAGATTTTCTATTTCAGGGCCTCTGATCTCCCTCTTTCCCCCAGTGATTGCATCTAGGTTTTTTTGTTTTGTTTTGTTTTGTTTTGTTTTGTTTTTTTTCCAATTTATTTATTTTCAGAAAAACAGTATTCATTATTTTTTCACCACACCCAGTGCTCCATGCAAGCTGTGCCCTCTATAATACCCACCACCTGGTACCCAACCTCCCACCCCCCCGCCACTTCAAACCCCTCAGATTGTTTTTCAGAGTCCATAGTCTCTCATGGTTCATCTCCCCTTCCAATTTACCCAAAAGCACATACCCTCCCCAATGTCCATAACCCTACTCCCCTTCTCCCAACCCCCCTCCCCCCAGCAACCCACAGTTTGTTTCGTGAGATTAAGAGTCACTTATGGTTTGTCTCCCTCCCTATCCCATCTTGTTTCATGGATTCTTCTCCTACCCACTTAAGCCCCCATGTTGCATCACCACTTCCTCATATCAGGGAGATCATATGATAGTTGTCTTTCTCCGCTTGACTTATTTCACTAAGCATGATACGCTCTAGTTCCAGCCAAAAGAAACGAAATCTTGCCATTTGTGACAACATGGATGCATCTAGGTTTTAACTGGTTCAGTGGCCATGTTACTGACACCGATCATCTGTTCATTCTTTCAACAATCCACAGAGATGTCTGCATTTCTACATGTGCGTGTGACCCAAACTTCATCCACTGCTGGAGACTTTTGTGTGGACCTCAAGGTGCTCTAGGTCCTTGGGACTTCCAGTGCCTCCATAATGCTCCCCTTAGTTACTTCTTTCATTTTATTGAGGCATTTCAGGCTGTTGTTACCTCAATCTCCTTCGTCAGGCACACCATGAATTCATGTCTACCATCCCCTCCCAAGCCTACATCTACCTAATACAGTGAGGTAGAGACTTCCAGGGCTGCCCTGCTTGTATCTCAAGCTTCAGCTCCACGTCAATACTGTTCCCCATCCAGTAGTAGTCCTACCACCTCTCTTTGGCTTTATCATTGTCACGCTGCTCGGAGCACATCAAACATAGCACCATTTATGTTAATCCCTGTGATTTGTTTCTCCTAGGTTGTGTTGCATGTTAAGTAGGTTCACTGAATTTCTCCCATATTTTACCAACCTTAGTGGGAAGCAACCTAGATTAAGCCCTGATCATTTGAAAGAGAAGAAGCTTATAGAAGAATTCCAGCACACTTGCATTAGAGACATGTATTAGCAAGGACATTTTGCGCCCCCCCCATCTCTATTGTTCAAGAGAAAATTTCCCCAACATATTTCAATAAGAATTTTACTGAAGTATAAACTCACAGATCATAAAAGTAAAATCCAATAAGTTCTGCCTGTAATTAACACCCAGGTCAAGGAAGAGATAATTATCATCAGCCCCTGTCTTACTCCTTTTAAGTTATAACCTTGGCTCCCAGATCACCATTATACCATTATACTCACATCTAAAACTCTGAGTCAGTTCTGAGTTCGTTTTGCCTATGTATTTTATTTTAATTGCTATCATTATATGAAAATGTCACATAATTTGTTTATCCATATTTTTTGTTCATGGACTTTTGAAATGGTCTCAGATTCTAGCAATTATGAATATTGCTTCTATGAACATTACTAAAGAAAGCTTTGGATGCAAGCATGCATATATATATACATATATATGTATATATATATATTCATCCTTCTGCTGGGCACGGCTAGGAGTGGAAGTCAGCTTTAGCTGATATTGGCAACCTGTTTTACCAAGTACATGTGTCATTTCTATTTGTTTTTTCATTACTTTTCAGCATCTTACCCGACAGAACTTAACAGTTTGGGGAAAATGTTGAGGAGAAGCCTGTGGAACTTAACATTTACTTTCGTGTACTTCCTTATTCACTGAGATATTAGCCTCTTAATTTCTGGCTGCCTTGATATCCCCATACTGCAATTTTTATCTCCATCTCCTTTAGATTATCAAAAACTCTGCTAGTTTCTCTTCATTTTAGCATCAACTCTTTGCCTGAAGTCTTAGTTTCTCATCCTACACCAACAGCATGGGGCATAGCCTTGGAGAAAAGGAACTTAAACAAGGCCAGTCCACATTTCTGAAAACCCCAGTAATTTCTTGATCTGCATGCCTGATTGAATCAGTAGTTCCTAATATCTTGCCTTTACTTTTGTTTGTTTCTTTTGTTTTTGAGATGACATTTTTCCCCCTGGATGCTCTCAACAAGGACACTAGTTTTCTAAGAGCTATCTCTCCAACATATTTGGTAAAGATGTTAAAATGTCTGCAATTAAAGGCCTTGGGGGTATAGATGGGTGATTGTTCCAGATTTCCAATTTGGAGAGCTAAAGTATATCCCATGATGAGAGGTACAGTATTGCACCTGAAATGCCTGAACTACAGAAAGGAATTCATGTACTGAAAAGCCTATCTGCCAAAGAAGTTGTACATTGTGTGCCTATGATCCCAGATGAGCTAAAATAATGAGTATGATAATGTGTGTACTTGTCTCTACATCCAAACATTTTGAATGAAGGACCATTGGCAAACCATGCCAACACTCTGTTCAAATTCCAGATGGTGGATTGCTTCCGGTTCCAACAGTTCCACAATTTACAACTGGCATAGCTTTGGCATCAAAACTGAACACTTACCTTCCAAATTGTCATTTACAAAAATTCCATGTTATCTCTCAAACTATTATGATTTCAGTATCATTAACAATGCCACAACATAAATGTGAGAGTCAAATCAGTTCTTACATATACCCTGAAGTAAAACAAAAGGCAGTCGAAGCGAAAGGGGTAGGATCCTCAGTAGAATCTTGCCTTTGAGAGTACAAACACGTTTTTGCTTGTGAAAGAGAGGGACCTTCTATAATCACTGGGCACGTTATGTGTAAATCTTTATTGATTTATTAAACAAATCACCAATACGTAGTTACTCAATGTTTGAATATATTAAGTACATTTGTTGAATGACCGAGTTTGTTACATTGAGATTATGTCTCAAAATATATTGAATTCATACTTTTTTGTTCCTTGAAACCTTAAAAAATAGTATTTAAAAAAAAATGTGCTGCACCCAAAAGAAGTATTAAAGACATGATACAATTACAAAAATATAAAATACCGAGGGTGGGGTGGAGTGGAAATCAATCTCATACTTCCAACTGAGTTGACCACTTGTCTAGCAATTATCATAAGTGCTTCCCCACCACCGAGAGTGAGAAAGGAAGCTGCTGTTGCTGCCACTTCTGTGTTGTATGTTGCTATTTTATCCAATCTATTCTTGTAAATAACGTCTCAGAAACCTTAAATACCCATTTCAAAAGCACTTCTTAAAGCAAAGTACTCACTTGTTCTTCCTTCTTGGAACTTGGTATTTTGAGTGCCAAAAATTCACAAAAGATGGAACAGGCCTGCTGAGAAAATAGAAAAAAAAGATAGAATTACCACCTAGCATTATATTCAGGTGCTATGCTTTACTTTCCTCTTAATGGTAGCAGTACATTGTTTTAGCTAATTCATAGGCACTTAAGTAAAAAGAAAACTGAACTGGAAAAAAAAAATGTCTTCAGTTTGGCATAGCTCAGTGAAAATATCCGTGCTTGATCATCATTTTTCTCATAGAGAAGGGCCCCTAGTATTTTCTTGATGAATGTACATAACATCAACACTTTGGAGGACAGTTGGGAGAATAGCATCTTATGTCAGAAGATTAGTTTGAAATTATTCCAAACAGATTTATTTCAATTAAAACCATGAGAAAATAATGCATGTTAGAAACCTGCTTTACTACATAGAGTTGCAGCTCTGATATTAATTGCTGTGTTCTGTGAACAGGCCACATCATAATCTTCCAACAACAACACAGAGAGTGGGAACCCATGATCCACTCAAGTGTCCTTCCGTTCCTGTGTTCCATCACTCGCTGCCTGCCTGGTGTCTACATCGCTGCCCGGTGTCCCCATCTAGCTAGCTTGCTGTCTTTCACATATTTTTACCTTTCTCCATATTCTTCCCCACCCTATCAAGCCCCCTCTTGCATATAGCTCCCTAATTCATCAAACATCAACCAGTTGCTTACCTATTTTTGGTTCAAGTACAAATTGATTTGTTTCACTTTCAATATATTGTTCTAGCCTTATATTTCACTAGTTCTCACAAGGTACCATCCATTCCCATTTCACTGTTCTTTTTCTTTTTTTTTTCATTTTCCCACTCTCATCTTACATTTGACCCACCCAACCATTTATTTCCGCTGTTCTGCACAACAGTAATACCTTCCTCTTTCCTTCCTATTCACCATTCCAAAAAAGCATCATCTTTTCAACAGGCACCAACAATCACTTTAGGTCATTTACAAATTTGTTTCCTTAATTCCTACTTAAGCACTACAAAGTGTTTGTGAATTTTGTCTCCCTCAAAGGCAATGTAAGCTCCTTGGAAGCTAGGACAATGCCATGGGTTGTACAGTGGATGCATGGTTGTCCACACCACAGCATCTGTCTCGATGCTTCTGAATTCCATGTCACATATTTACATGAATCAGATATTCTATTTAAGAATAAGTAACTTTTTGACGAGATACTACATGGCACATATCTGATAAAAGAAGTAGATATCTGATCATATCAAAATTTTTCTAAGGGACCAGGAATCAGTTCATAGGTACTCATAACAAAGTATGAAAGAACGGTGGGAATCTGGGGAGGATACTCTTGTCTGTAGTGTGTGCAGAGCCTCCCAAGGAGTATAGAGTGGGGATGGGTTTCACATCTTTTAATTCAAGTCGAGGGAGAGAGGCTTCAGTTGGATCACTTTCAAAGCTTAAATCCTGTTTCCTACAGTTGGAAGCATGGGAGAATGGTATTTCAGTCAGGGTTCTCCTATAATACAGATATTAGATAGATCGATGAAAGTATTTCGAGGGCTTGGCTCACATGATTGTGGAGACTGAAAATTATGAAATATATATGGCAGTCTGGTGAGCTGAAAATTCAGGCAGAGGCTGATGCTCCACTCTTGAGGCAGAGGATCTTCTGTCGGGGAAGCCTCAATTCCCACTCTGAAGGCCTTCAGCTGATTGCTCGAAGCCCACCCATCTTATCAAGAATCACCTCCTTTGCATAAAGTCAACTGATTCCAGATTTAAACACATCTACAAAATACCTTCACAGGAATACCTAGATTCTTTTTTTTTTTAATTAAATGGGTACTATAGCTTTGATAAACTGATACATACACCCAACCATCACAGGTGACATCTGGATTTCTGCCTGAGAAGTCTCAAAAACAAGCAACATTGTTGGACAGGATGGTGGACATAAATGAAAGTTGCTGCTCCACCAGGATTGCTCTGTTCCACTGGAGTTTGCCAGGATGTGTCGACCTCATCAACCTAAGAGGGATCCAGAATTAAGTCACCTTAAATTGTCCTGCATAGGACTCTCTCAAAGGAGATGCAGATCTCATTCCACAGTTGCTGAAGGCATCACAGGAGCCTGAGAGACTGGGAAGGGAATAGATGATGAGCTAGAGAATCATATACTAACTACCTCAAAAGCTCAGGTGACATGGTCTTGGAAAGGGGAGCTGGGTCTTCCCAGTGCCCCAAGGGTCCATCAGAAGAGAAGGTTGCCGTATGCAGGAGCTGCTACCTGAAACCTTAAAGTCAGCATTCAACAGCTCCATGTGTAAAGTAAGACTTTCTTTCTCCCCTTTTCTGTCCTTTTTGCATGCCCTCTAATAGCTAAGAAGTTAGAAACAGTACACAGTGAGGATGGAGGCAATGAAAAGGAGTGGGGAGTCCAAGCACAGCTCCTTCCCAGGCTGCTGGTACCCAGCCCAAGCCAGAGCGGGAGAAGTGAAGTAGCTTCCACTTTGAAAAAACAAAAAAGTACATGTCTGGCACTTTTATGGGAATAGAAGCCTAAGAACCAATCTAAGATTTTTGTGAATATATCTTAAAGCAACGAAAGAACTTTCACTACATGAGAGTCATTGGGGAGAGCCAGGAGACGACCTGAATTTTCATCCAGGGACATAGGAAGAACTTTCCATACTGTAAACTTTAGAAGTACAGTGAGAGACATGTTAAAACTGCTTTGTGATACTCCATAGTGACAGAACATGTGCAAATAGAATAGAAATATAGAATAGAATATAGAAATAGAATGTTTTAAAATAGAATATTAGAACTGAGAATGCTTTAGAAGCCAGGAATTATACAAATCTTATAGACCTGGAGGGACAGAAAAGGGGAAATAATGAGCAAGTGTGGCTTGCTTGGTAGACTGGAGGACACTGGTCCAACTCGGGACGTGGGTTTTTATTACAGGGTAGTAACGCACAGCAGTTTTTCACTGACTTGATAAGAGATTTAATTCCACAGGCATTGAAGGTCTTTAGAAGTTTTGAAAAGTAGACTACTGGGATTCAATCCGTGATGAATTTGCAAATTTCTGGCAACAATATATATAAATACATTCATATACATCTGCGGGTGTTATTATGTAATATCTAGTATCATCCAAGTATTTCATGTAAATCAGTCATCTTGCATATTTTAAGCTACCTTCATTTTTTCTTCTTCCCTTAAAGAAAGATTCTAAGGGCACAAGGGTGGCTCAGTCGGTTAAGCTATAGACTATTGATTTTGGCTCAGCTCATGATCTCAGGGACATGAGATTGAGCCCTTGGTCAGGCTCCACACTCAGTGGGGAGTCTGCTTGAGATTCTGTCTCCTTCTCTCTCTGTCCTCCCCAACACTGTGCATGCACTTGTGTGCTCTCTCTCTCTCTCTAAAATAAATGAATAAATTTTAAAATAAGGGGGAGGAGGAGGAGAAGAAACAGCAGAAGCAGCAGCAGCAGCAACAACAACAGCATTTTAAAAAGAAAAAGAATGAAATATGAAACTTCAGAATGCAATATCCCTGATGACTCTTCTGGGGACATATATAAACCAAGACACAAACAGAAAAATAAGGATGACATCAGGAGAAAGTAGGTGCAGTTAAGTAACAAGAAAACCATGCTATTGGGAAGCCAAGGATGGGGTGCCTGAGGCAAACAGCTTGTGAGCATCTTGGATCTTGCAGACACATTTTATTCTGTTGCTAGAACACTGTGGTACATAGAGGCAGTATCATCCCTCTAAAGCTGTGTCCTTCCTCCCTGGCTTTTCCCTTTTTGACCACTCCTCCCTACCCCACGTTTCATAATATGGCCACAGAAGTTCTCATGAAATATGGGCATTGCCTCTCGCTCACCTCCCACTGCCTGTGAGTCACCATTTTTGCTGATTTCTCCATGTTTATAGCCAACTGTTTTGAAATGGTTCTCATAGTCCTTTGTGAATGAGCCTCTGATATTCCTTCCAACTTCATATCTTACCATTTTTCTGTACCACATATTCCAGTTAAGTAGAACTACAGAAAATCACAGTGGCCGAGGGTAAATGTAGAGCATGGATAACACCAGTTCACTACCAAAACAAAATACAAATATTTGGACATTGTGGTTACTTTCAACAGGGACATGAAAGCTTATATGCTTATCAAGACTTGATGACAAACAGCTAATTGGAAAATGAATGTTCGTTGCCTGATTTGGAGGAATAGAGTCATCAGATCTCAGTGCCAAATCGTGGTGGTTAGTCTCCAAGCTCTGCGTGAGTAAAAACAGCCTTTCCCAATAAGCTCCAGGATGGCCTTAGAACAGAGCGGTAACGCTGCTCTACTGTTTCCAAACCCCCGAACCAAACGGGGATTAAGAGTAAGGATATTAGAGAATAACAGTTAGCAGTCCAGCTTTGGGTGAATTCACAGCTAGATTTAATATTCTGCTTTACCCTTACCACCTGCATCGTCTCTGGAAACCTTGCGAATTTGGTCTCTCAAGTCCTTTACCCTCTCAAATGGAAAATACGATTGCTTTTTGTGATTTAAAAGAAAGTATTACTAACAAAGAAAAGCACTTAGAAATTAAATAGTTTGGAGAATGCTGCCCCAGGTTTGACAATCTTGGTGTTACAGATAGGACTTTTCCTCCAGTTTGAAATCTAGCAACGCCAAAGAAGCTATGCTCAAAATTCAGTGATCTTGGTTTTCATTCTCTTCCAGTTCATGGAGGATCAGCTCCTCCTTGGATTTCATCTGTTCTGTTATACAAGTACTATCACTAGAACGATCACTGAGTCTAGTTCATTTTTTAAAATAAATTTGTTCACTTCATATTCAGACTTGAAAGTTTTAAAAAACAAACAAACATACAAAGCATGGAAAAAGTACCCAAAAAATTCCATAGTTTCTTATAAAAACAAAGACAAAAAACACTCTTGCTGACATCCATTTGTCTTCTCTTTTCTCTACAGTTGAAATTATTCAGTAAATAAAATTATATGCTCTTCTTTACCTACATAACAAGAAAAGCAAGCCCTTTTCTACATTATTTTAATGCTTTATAAATATAATTTTAATGGTTGCAAAAACACTCTTCTTTTAATGTTCATATCCTGGTATCCTTAATAAGTTCTATTTCCACTGGTAGATTGTTTCTGAAAACAATTGTTTTTAAAAACCTCAGCATTACAAGTAATATTTAGGAAATGCCTGCATGCATATTTATAGATGATTAGGTGTTGTCAGATTATTTTTTGACCTGTTTGTCCAAATTAGTTACTCGATAGTATAATAGGGGACTTTTGTGGGTTTTACATTTATTGCCATAAGTAACACTGATTTTTATAATCTACTTTTAGCCTATAATTGCACCTAGAAAGATTACCTATAAATTTCTTTCAACCATTTATTCAAACAACACTTTAAATGGATTATTATATGCCAAACACTATTATAGGCGTTGAAGATGTATTTGTGAGCGAAGTAGAAAAGATTTCTTTTTCTGGGAAATTTTAGTAGAGTGAGACAGAAGACCATCATAAATCAAGTAGGTAGAATGAAAAGGAAAGATTCACAGGAAAGAAGGAAGGAGGGAGTGAGGGAAGGGTTAACAGAGAGGGAGAAGGGACAGAAGGGGAAGGAAGGAAGGGAAGGAGGGAGAAAACAGGAAAGAAGTAAAAACCAAATGAAGAGAGAAGTCAGATAATGACAAAGGCTCTTTTTTTTTTTAAAGATTTTTTATTTATTTATTTGAGAGAGAGAGACAGTGAGAGAGAGCATGAGCGAGGAGAAGGTCAGAGAGCAAAGCAGACTCCCCATGGAGCTGGGAGCCTGATGTGGGACTCGATCCCGGGACTCCAGGATCACGCCCTGAGCCGAAGGCAGTCGTCCAACCAACTGAGCCACCCAGGCGTCCCATGACAAAGGCTCTTAAATACAGGAGCAAACAATAGTATGGAAAAACTCATAAATGCTAACTGGGGAATTTGAACCTCACTTCCCAAATAAGCACACTGTTTATTTCTGAAATATTCTGACAAAATTGTTGCCTTAATCGGCAAGTTTCTGAAAACCAGTTAAGGAATGTACATCTTTAAGAAGAATTTGTCATTAAAATTATAACCTTTCTGTGTGTTAAACTCCAGATGCATGACAAAAGCAGAATCAGAACTTTGTGGCTACACACAAATATATGATGTAATGTAGTAACTTAGTGTTTTAATCATCTGTCTTAGCGATAGGATAGCCTTTAACTGCCTTGAATGGTTCTATTCCTTTCCTTTATTTAAATTCCAAGAGCTTTCAGACTCTCCTGTGGTGGGGAGCGGGGATGGGATCTCCAGCAAGAGAACCTTCCAAACTGTATTCACAAAAAGGTATCACAAGGTCAATTCCAGAACTTCCTTTTCAATTCAAATGAAGCTGCAGGCTCTGTTTTCTGTTTTTGGAACCTTTGAAACAACAGGGTATTCTTCCCCATATTTCATTCATGAAATGGATGATTTAAAATCCTTTTCATGGTTAATATCTCTGCACCTTGATTTACCACAGAAAATGTAAGAGTCTGTAGATCTGTACAACTTAGAGCAAGAGCCAAAAAAATACTTGAATAAATGCTTTCAAAGCTAAGGCAGCTGCTTGTCAATTAAGTGAGGCTTTTTATTGGGTCTCTGGTCTTTTTTCAGCACAGATTTTCTTCATTACTGTTTCTCCCCCTTTTTCCTGTTTCTGAACATGCTTCTGTTAGAAGAGCAACAGTAAGAGCAAGCTATTACGTAAGGCTGATTCATGTTCCTTTAGATATTTAACATTTTGAGCAAGAAATGGGCTGAAAAAATGGAGGTTCAGGGCCATCTCACTTAGGTCTTTAATGGGATGCTCCATGTTCTGGTTCTTTCTGTACAACATGCTATATGGCGTGCCCTATAAAGAAATTAGACATTTGAAATGCTGCTGCGTCTGCATGACATGCCGACGCTCACACGTTGCTGCAGAATGTTTCCCACTGCTTGTGAAGAAAACAGCTCCAGTGTTTGAGGAGACAAAAGGTGTTGGGTGTTTCTGTGGGTTGTTTTTTGGTGTTGTTTTTTGTTTTGCCTCCTTTTCCCTCTCTATGACTGCAAGAAGGCAGCGGAGGTGATTAATGTGCTTTCAAATACCATAAATTGGGCAAATGTATACCACTGAAAACTACTCAACTAAATCTGCCCCTTTCACTCTTCAACAAGTTCACTTGTATTCCTAATAAGGCAGCATCTACCAGGGGCCTTCCAGGACTGAGTCAGTACAATGTTCCCAGGGACACACTGTGTGTTTTTTGGTTTTTGCTTTTAATTTGCCCGTTAATTCCAGCTGGCTGGTTCCATGCACTAAGGGGGACGGGGGTGGAGGACATGGCATTTGTCAAGCATTAGGACTCCTTAAGATGAAAGGAAACGGGCATGTTCAGAGCCCTTGCATGTAAATACCACTGACTAGCACCTACCATATGAAGTTTATGGGCCAGTTTCAAGCATGGGTATCTCTGTAATTTTTGCCTTACTTTTTAAATTTCTAAAGATACTTTGTACGTGAAAATAAATAAATAAATAAATCCCTGTTTTTACAAGTTCAGCTGAACAACCTTAAAAGGTATTTTTTGTTTGTTTGTTTGTTTCTTGTTTTTGTTGTTGTTTGTTTTTTAACTTGGGGTAACAGTCCATTGAAATTCTCCTTTCCTTGTGTCCTTTCCAGCTTTAAAACTCTCCCAATGAAGAGAGAGCCTTATTTGCATGAAGCTGTTCTAGCATAAAATTTTCCTAGCTGCAGGAAAACCAGAGGAGGGGCTGAGCTAAATCTCTCTGTGTGGTTTTTCAGGAGAACACCCTCCCCATAAACCTGCCCACTGCTGCCAAAGGCTGTGCAGAGAAATCGTCAGATGTTGTAACAGAGACACAGGTGAGGCACAGCTATGCGGGTAGGGACTCAAGGAGAGACGTTTCAAAACACTATGCCTGAAACACTGGGGCTTAACTGAGGTTTTTGATTTTGGAAGAGATTCACGTGAGCCCCATTTCATAAGGTAACTTACCCATTGGGTGGGTACCTGCCCGCTTACTAAAGGAGAGAGACAGGGTGTTGCACTAGAAATGAAATATTCGCAAAAACATCCTCTTCTTGCTCCTCTTATTACAAACTGAGCAACATAATGGGAGACCTGGAGGCGTGACAAAATGCGGTTCATGCTGCACGCCGTGACTTGGAAAATCAAAGAATGGGGAGGAATAAAGAACTTCCTTCTCCTCCTCCTTCTCCTTCCCTTGCTTTGGCTTCTTGTCTTACTGTCTGTGTTTGGAAAGCCAAATGTTGACTGAGTTAATGGAATAAACAGCATTGCTTACTTAGCACAAGCATGTATTAGCTGGGAAGATCTGTATTGATTATTACATAATAAGTGTTATGAGACTGATGTGCACTTTTCTCATACAGTGTTCCAATAGTACCCAGGTAAATGCCAATAAACGGTTCTATTACTCTGAATTGTTTTATAGATTTAGATTTGTTAGATTTGCTAGAAAGCCGATTGTTTTATATAAAGGCTGTGCCAAGCTACCAGAAAGCATAGGCATTTTATACCTTCAAATAAATCTGAAGTTTTTACTTAAGCAACAGTATCAGGTGTGATGTTGAGACGCGTCTTAGCCAAGCAGGCAACTGACAACCTTCTAACACACTGATTAGTATGAAAAGTGTTGATTATTTTAAATTATCAATGAATTCTTTTGAAAGTACATAAAGTCAGTTAAAGAGAGAATTTTCCTTTTCTTATTTTGTTTTTTAGTCTGTTCCAAGTGTTATCATTGCTATTTAGTGCTATATTTAGTGCTATATAACACACAAATGTAAACATACATAGGATTTATAAATCTAACTGTATTTTTAGGAAGCATATCTTATAGGTTTTTGTGAGTCTATTTCTTCTATGAGAAGAAATCATCTCTGATCTTATTCCTGAACACTGGTAAGTTTTTAGGTCTCTTCTTGCACACTACAACAGGATATGACACTCTTAACTTATTAAGAGGAGTTCTTTCATTCGCTTAATTGAAGAGTCTCATTACTTGGATTCTGGCTAGAAGGATTTCTCAGTGGCAGAGTACCACGTGAAGGCAGAGTCTTCAAAGCATTCCTAATATTTTCCTGCCCGAGTATATAGCCCAGTATGTCAGAGTCACGGTTCATATTCCTGGAAGATGAATGGCATCGTGGAGAAGCACTTGGGGAGTGTCAGTGGATGTTCTGAGAATGGGCTGTTTTCTGCATTTGCCTGGCTGATCTGGTCTCGAGGCACATGAGCTAGGATGGAGGCAAACCCAGGCTGTGTGGCCTGCTCTGATATTTCCCAGCCTCCTTTCCCTGACGTGCTCCTGGATGAGTACACGGTTCTTATTATCCAAGGCAACATGCATGAGACCCGTCCATGGAGTGTCTTCACGGATGTGTTATTGTTGGAGCGTCTACTGAGGGCTGAGGCCTGCTGTACCACATTATAACAGCTGTGGGTGTAGGAACTGCCTGGGCAGCAGCGGGAAAACCACTCCCTTTGGCAGCAAAGGGCTGTCCTCAGGATATAGTGCAATTACATCTTAGAAGCCCAGCCCCCAACTTGGGTTGGCTCTAAATGGAATATTCCATTTGGGGATTTTTTTTTTCTTTTCCCTATGCTTCTAGAAACATTTTACCTCATTTAATATTCAAAGCTATGCCCACCTAGAAAACTTTTGGGTGTCTATTTTAAAATAAAACAAAACAAAAGAGAAGCAAACAACAAATATGCATACACGTATACATAATTCTCTATACACACATATACATATATGTACAGTAGTTCAAAGTTATATCAACACTATACACAATGAAAGATGTTCTGCTGGTTTAAGAAGGGAAGGGATATCAAAAAGGATCATTAAAAAAAAAACAGGTCATATCTTGCATTGACTGGGTTGCGAGTTTCAAAAAAGGACATTAATTTACTGGATCTGGCACCTATTCTAGGTATTTTCTAATCACCAATAAATTAAAATCCATTACTCAGACATTATAGATATTATCTCTATTTATTTTCTCACTCTTTAAGAAAGAGAATTCTTTACCGAATTGGACCTCCTTTTTTTAATCAGTGAAATATTCCAGTGAGTAGAATCAGAGGTTTAAAACCTACCAAAGGAACTTCAGAACTTTATTCCTGTTGTAAGTTAATACTTAAGGAGCTTGTCAAAGTCTGTCCATAAATCAGTTAGAGATTCCATCCTTATTAAGGATGTTTCATTCAGGTCATTCTGAAATATGGTGATCTGAGTGTGGGGAGCAAAACGTAGGCACCAACGAATGGTGGATTTTATCATCATCTTTATTATGTTACCTTTTGTAAAACTTAAATACATATGCTGTGCCAGACACTATGCTAGGATCTTTGTCTGATTTGTTTTACAAACCTACTGGATAGAAATTATTATCCCCACTTTCAAGGGAAAAAAAGAAAGGAAAAAGAAAAGAAAAGAGGCTTTGGAAAGTGAAATAACTTGTCCAAGACCCACATGGCTGGTACAAGATGCACAAGACCATCTATCTGGAATGTCTACCCTCTCCCTTTTGCAGTGGCAAATTCGATTTTAATAGAGATAAGTAGTAAACTTATTAAAATAGAATGGGTAATCAGTAGTTATCAAGAAACTGAAAAAAGGAGAATGAAGACTGAGAAAAAAGCTTTGGATTCCAAATATCAAGTGTTGGCTTCTACTTTGCAGACCAGCAGGGAATAAAGATTAGAACGGAAGAAGAAAGAGGTGAGGCAACCAACGTTTGTTTCTTACCTAACATTCTCCTTGCAACATATGAGACACTTTACTTATGTTTTCTCATTTAAAGGTCATAACTCTGCTCCAAGTTTGAGGTTTGTTGTCCAGATTAACAGATCAAGGAATGGCAGGACGTGACAGGTTGAAGTTAAACTGAAGTTCTCATACCTAGGAAGTAGTGAGACTTGATTGAGAATGAAGGTTTTTGGAATCCCAGAGAATGTAAATACTTTACAGTATAGATGGATACACATGGCTATTCTCAGTTATTTATAAAATGAATTATCTTATGAAATTCTTTGTCTATTTCACATTCACTACTCCCAATTTCATAGTACACAAATATCTGTGTCTGGTCAGGCTTGAGTTTGGATGACAAAAAAATTATTTAAGCAGAATGTAAATGAAAACGATGCTTATAGGCTATAAAAGTTCAGACTATAATTTTGTCTACATCAAAGTAAACCCAACACTCTCCAAGTTATTGTATTTCTTTCTAACTGATGTTAAAAATTATCAAACAGGAAATGTGTGCCTCCTGTATTCTAAGACTCACGCAGGTTATGGAGCTTAATTCCGTGAGTTCAAGTTCATGGACATAATACCCAGAGGATAGAACCGTGACTCAGGGATCTCCTGAGTGGGAACCGCAGCTAAGCAGCAGAAATTGCATTTTTACATCAAATATTATGTTTTTAACTTCTCCCTTCTTTCATTTTCCCTGCAAAAATGAAGAAGAAAATCAGTGATGGTAATATACATATTGACTACATCTTTATCATGAAGTTACTAAATTGGCTCTTTTCCTTGAACTGTAACTTTAAGGTAGACTTAAAGATTTAAGCTTTGATGCTTTCCCTTCTGTGTATAGGGGAAGTAAAACTGATTTTAAAATCTGCAATTTTCATTTGTGTAAACCAGAAGAGTAGCTAATATATTAAAATCAATAGAGTAGATGATTTTATTTTTATTATAAAATATGCCATGTTTGGACAGTTTACTTCACACAAGCTTACTTTCTTTTAAATTTTTTTCTTGAGCTAATTGACAGTTAATATTGATAAGTTTCTTTGATTAACAAATGTTAATGTTGCTAATATACTTCAAGTAACACAGTTGTATATAATTTGAAAGAACAGGCAATGAATTAAATTCAAGAGTTAAATTGCATAGAAAGGTCTATTCAATGAAATAAATTCTGATTCTAATCATGGTTGTGGTAGAAGCAAGTATTTTGATGTTTCTTTAAGATATTTCATACATGTGCTTGTGTCAAAGAAAATGACACAGGGTTGTGTTTGATAAATATCTTATTGCAAGTACACGCCATTTTTTAAAATACACAAAAGAACAAGGAGATATATTCTACACTTTCATATATATAGAGAGAGAGGTCGTGATCAGGAAACTGAGATTGAAAAAAGCTAGTGACTCTTCTCAGTGGCAGATTAGAACTTCGAGCCACCAGCCCTCCATTGTAGTCTACAATTCTTTTCCCAATACCTATCAACCAGAAATTTTTGTATTAAAATTATGGCATCCAGGAGTTTTCCTGTGGGGCATACAAAATTATTGCATGTTTATAGGATATCGGAAAAATAAATGCCAGGAAGAATGCTAAATTAATCATGGTGACCATTAAGAATGCCTTTGAATATTAGAATATTTTCTTTAACATGCCTCAAGCAGAATAAAGGAATTAGTTCTACTACATATTTAGGCCTTTCTATGTCAAAGTTCTCAAAGCTTGAATATTTCACAAGGCCTTACTAATGAGTTCATTATTTTGTTTATTCTGTTCATAAGAAAGTCTGATATGACCTTTATATTTGCATTGCTAATAGCTGTCAGGGTTGGTTTCCAGGCTGTCTTCGGTACAGCACTTTGACATAGTTAAGTCGGATCAAAGACCATTGAAGGAAGAGCATCGGTCTGGGCCGTCGGATGAAGAGAACGTTCGGGTCACTGGGCCAGCTCCCAACGCGAGTACTTCAAAATTTGGGGCGAGGCACTTAAAACAAATAAGCCATAGGGGCATAAATACGTTGCAGAATGCGGTTGCCAAACCAAATACAGAAGCCGAGGAGATGAGGGAGGAGGTATGGAAGAAGCAGGAATGTTCCGACGCAGACTTGATCGGGAGGGGCCCGGGAGGCACCACTGCCCGCAGAGAAGAAAATGCCCTTGGCTTTATCATGCTACCCGGTACTGGTTTCTCTCCTGTGTTCTCAAATTCAGTGGGTGAAAGATCACCCAAAGAAACTGAAGATTAAGGACGCCTGGGTGGCTCAGTTGGTTAAGCATCTGCCTCCGGCTCAGGTCCTGATGCCAGCACTCTGGGATCAAGCCCTGCATGGGGTTTCCTGCTCTGGGAGCCTCCTTCTCCCTCTGCCTGGTGGTCTCCGTTTGTGCTCTCTCTCTTTCTCTCTCTGGCAAATAAATAAAATATTTTTTAAAAGTTAAAAAAGAAAGAAAGAAGAAAAAAAAACTGAAGATTATTTATTCAGTTCTCATGTATTATATACCAGACATAGGATTTACACAAAGCTTACAATTATATGGGGAGAAAAAAATATTACACAATTAAGCTGGGCATGTGGAGAGGCTCAGCCTCAGCCCAAAGAGAAACTATCCATTCTGCATTTCTCCACCAAGAGCCCGGAAAGCCTTCTGGGGGAGGTAACACTCAGTTCAATCTCGAAAGATGGTTATTATATTTCAGATGGAATATGACGAGTATTTACAAAGGTGGAAAGGGTATTTCAAAGAAATTGGTGCTTGAAACCACTGATGCACTCTGGAGCAGTACAATAGTTCTGTAGGACTGAAACAATATTCAACGGATATTCGGGACTTAGGGATGCTGGGTAGTAAACTGCACTTTCTCTAGATAGAGGCTGCCTCATTAAATCCTCTCTCTACCTCTCCCGAGCTGGGTGACCTTGGGCAGGCTCTATATAACCTCTTAAACCCTCTCTGCAAAATGGGATTAAAGTAGAGCCTCTCCCACAGGGTTGTTATGGAGATTAAATGAGTTCCTGCTTGCAAAGCATCAGAAACTCTTACCTCTTAGTAAGTACAGGGTAAAGGCTGTAATCTAAATGGGATGGGCGAAACTCCCCTAGTAAAAATTTTACTGGGGATTTGTTTTCTTAATTCCCATTCAGTGGATCCTAAAGACATTTCCCTCCTCCTTGAAATCTCTTACTCATTCAGCGGTCTAGAGCAGCGTATCATCTGTTCTGTAGTTAATTTTTCCTTTCGCCAGAAAACTCCTTTTTTAAATTCTAATTTCGTTCTTTAGAATGTGCCTTGTTGCTTCTGAATTTCTGGCATTTCACTAGAATTACAGCAACAAATACGCCATTGTCAAATTCCAGTTCCCTAAAATCACTAAGCGAGCTGAGGGTAAAATACAGTTGAGTTTGTTGCTTATGGCCGTGAGGGAGAATACCAACTCCACAGACCACGGACCACGTGTCTGGGGCAGGAGGAAAAGGTGGAAAGTGATGTGAATTCCAGGTTTGGTTTTAGGCAGGTCTTCCAAAACAGGGGCTGATTAGGAGTGGGTGAAGATGACAAGACAACTATTGAGTATTGGCAGAAACAGCAAAGGTAAGAGATTCAAAGAACCTTAGAACGTGGATTGTCTACTGACCTTTCCATTGAAGAGTCGATGGGGAGTCTCTGTAAAGAATAATCAGGCCACTTTTGAAGCAAGAGTCTCCTGAAATGGTAAAGCCATGCCAAAACATGGGTACATCATGTGGGGACAAGGTTTCAGACTTCAGTCCGCGTTACGTGTGAGGGTGGATCGTTTGCTTCTTTTCTCTATCAGCCAGACATTTTCTTACGCTTGAGTTTCAGGAGGCAGCTTGTTGCTGTGGTGGAAAGAATGGATTCTGAAGCCAAAATGGTGGTGTTTAAACTCGGGTTCCTCATTTTGCCCCTGCCATCTTGGCCAGGTTACTTTACCTCTTTGTGTGCTGATTCTTCATTTGCAAGGGGGAACGTTTATAATTGTGTTCAGTGACGGATTATTATGAGAGTTCAGTGAGTTAATAGGTACAAGTAAAGCTTTTAAAAATGATGTGTGGCACATAGTGAGTATCAAGTAAATAACAGCTATTACTGATCTAAAATTAAAGACTAGGGCAATATTTTTTCATTCCTATCACAAATTATCTATACTATATCTATTTTTATGGTTTTGTTCAAAGTATATATATATTTATACACACGTATATTATGTATACATATTATTATATAATATGTATACATTATATATGTATACACATATGTATACATATAATATATGTAATAATATATGTATACATATATAGTGTATACATATTATATAATAATATGTATACATTATATGTGTGTGTATAAATATATATATATAAAATTACTTAAGCAGCAGGAGAAAGAAGTACTAATGCAAATCAAAATTGTTGGCTCAATTTTTTTAATTTTCTGGCAATTCTTTCAATTTTTCAATTGTAGACATTTTCCCAATTTTTGTCCATAGTGTCCTCTAGGCTCTTGTCCTCTAGCCTCTGGTCTATAGCCTCTTTTTATTCTAAATCATCTCCACCCCAGCCAAGATCTCTGATCTGTTTCCCTTCATGGATGTGAACATGGCTAACCCTCAAGGTCTCTGGCTCCTCTCGAGTGCCCCTCCCCCATACTTTGATTATACTCTCGCCCAAGACTCTGTTACCTACTCTTATGTTCCTTGTCTCCATTCTCCCTCATTCTCCCACTTGCACACACCTGGAATTACATTTAAGTTCTCCTTGCTCTCATCTGGCCTTTGCCTACCAGGCTCCCATCACACAATCCAGAAAATTGATAATCTATATTGGCCTCATAGTCTTAGCCTGACTCTATCCCCATGACTGTCTCTCTGGGTCAGAGGCTTATCATCTCTTACATGAACTATTTCAATTGCTTTGCGATGGTTTCCCTGGATAAAATCTATTGCTTTTTATATTCATCTTCCACACTGCTGCCAGATTTTTCTTAATAAAATACAGATAATATCAAGTCACTTATCTGTTCAAAGAACTGCAGTGACTCACCATGGCTGTGTGACTAAAGGTCACAGTGGCATTTAGTATTCTCCAACACCTGGCTCTAACCCCACCTCCGGTCCTGTCCCCTTCTGTCTTTCAGTTATTGGTTCAGACTATGCAATCGCCCCCTACGGGGATGCCATTGCACAAATGTTCCTCACCTGAAATGATGATGCCTGCCTTTCTTCCACATTTCCATGTTCTGCTTCTCCTTCCTACTGAAGATTTCACTTTTTCCTCAAGTTACCATAAAATTACTTCCTCCCTTACTTTCTCAAAATAATAGGCAGATTTGGGTTTGTAAATCCTGAAGCTCTTAGAATTTTTGATGTTCCAGAGAAGAAAAAGGGTAAGACACTATGAGTAAAAAACTCATGACCCTCGGTGAGTGCCCAGTGACAGAGGAATCCTTTTCCACCCAAGGAGGCCTAGCCTAAGTTAATTCCATACGGAAGTAACCGCAAACAAGGTAACTATCACATCAAACTGATATTAAATGTGCACCTGATTCAGCTTCTTCCTGACTGACTCCCCCTAATGCCCCTGGCCACCCCCTGCTGCCCAAATGCAGGGTAAGACAATGAAGGGGAAAATTTCGACTATAAAGAGAGCCTGGAGTTCGACAATGGCTATTTAAGTAGCTTATTTTCATTGCTGGGACTTGGCCCAAGGACTGATCCCTCAAAATAAGCCCCACATATCTTCATTAACTTCAACAATGTGCTGAGGACAGATTGATTTACCTCTAATAAAACTTTTGTTCTCTGCTGTGTTGTGTTGTGCTTAATTGTACACATGCATTGTGTGAGTGTGCTTTATTGATTGTTGGTGCTAACATGTCCAGTTCTCTGCTAGCCTGATGACTGGCAGTGAGTTTTAATTGTCTTTGAATCTTTCATGGTAAATGTACTCTGGATATCCAAAAATTATATGTTGATTTAAATGGAATTAGTTTGAGAATAGCCAGGAGTCATATTGAAAATTACATCTCTTTCCTTCTTTACGCATTGGGATAAAGGTCAGAGATATAACAATACCAGCTAAAATTAATTTTAGGTACTTCTATATTTAAGAAACTAATTAGCTTTTATAGAGATTAATTCCTGCAACAGTAAGATTACATCAAGCTGATTATGATATTTTGTTCATAAAAAAAAAAATAACTGTCAAAGAAGGGTAAAAAAGTAAAACGTCTGAGTGAATAATTAAAGGGTCAGCATCCCCCTCTAATAATATTAATTAAAAGAAAGTATCTAAAACTAAAATATTTCCTTCAGGGAAACTACACATTAACTTACATTATATTGATGTAAATTAATTTACATTATATATAATATATAATATATAAATTAATATAAATATATTAATTTGCGTTATATATCACATTATATTTACATTAAGTTGAACCATATGAAATTGCCACTAGTTTGCTGTTTTTATCATATGAAATGGCAATTTGGGACAATTCAACTCAACCTATTAATACATTTGTTCTTGAGCTTTTAGTCATAAAATCCAGAAAGAAAAAGTAATATTTTTTCCCCATACTCAGTCCTCAGATTGCCTTCAGAAATATCACAGATTGTATAAAGTAAGTATTCGGCTAGTGGTTATGTTTCATTTAGCCATGTTACTGTGAAAAGACAATAGCTATAAAGAAAAGCAAATCTACTAAGGTACTTATTTGTAAGCTGTAATTCTCTATACTTTCACACAATGGGTAACTTCTTCCTGTGATTTTAGACAAATGATAGAGTGTAATATCTACATTTGAGCTTTATGTAGAGACAAGTTAAAAGCAAGACCTGCCAGAGTTACTATAACCAGATAATGCATTTTTTTCTCCAGAAATGCACACTCCAAATAGAGCATATGTTGTACACAGCTGTGGTACCATAACCTCTATTTTTCCCCACCATGTGTTCTCAAAAGACTTGTTTCATTTTCTCCCCATCAAAACTTAGCTTTAATTCATGTCAGATCTTGATTAACAATTTACATGAGATTTATAATTACCGGAATGCAATAAAATATATAAATGGGATTTAAAAAATAATTTTGGGCTCTGATTAATAAAGTTACATGTATATATACAGATATATACAGATATGTATATATATGTATATATATACACACACATGTATATTATACATGTATATACATATATAGATATTATATATGCATATATAGATATATACATCTATAGATATTAAATATCAATATATAATATATACATATCTATATATAACATACATATATACATATAAATAGATTTATACATACATATAGATATTATATATACATTTATACATATATACATATATACACATATTATACATACATAGTTATAAATTTGGACACACAAATTTATATGGGACAAATTTATAAGGGACAGAAATCATCAGTAACTCTGAAGCTCAGAGATATCCAATGTTAATACTTTGATCTGAAACCTGCCAATACTTCTCTATGCATATATATATATATATAAATTATGAAATTCAATTTTTAAAATAGCTTTATATGATATAATTCACATATCATACAATTCACTCATTTAAAGCATAAATTTCAAATTTTTTTTAATATGTATTTATTTTTAGAAAGAGAGAGAGCAGTTGGGGAGAGGGAAAGGCAGAGGAGAGAGAAAATCCCAAGCAGACTCTCTACTGAGTACAGAGCCCATTGTTGGGGTCGATCCCAGGACCCTGAGATCATGAACTGAGCCAAAATCAAGAGCTGGATGCTTAATGACTGGCCCAGGAACCCATAGATTTCTATGGTTTTTAACAAATAACAACAACCATCACAAGAGTCCATTTTGGAACATTTTCATCATCTGAGGGGAAAACTCCCAATGTTTAGCTATCTCCCTTCTTTCCCCTTCCTCCTTCCAGCCCTAGATAACTGCTCATCTACTTTCTATCTCTATAGGTTTTCCTGTTTTGAACTTTTATAGGAAGGAAACCATAGAGTATGCGGGGTTTTGTAGCTGGCTTCTTTCACTTAGCATGATGTCTTCAAGGCTCATTCCTGTTGTAGCACATGTCAGTGGTTCATCCTTTTTAATAATGTTTAATATTCCACACCATGCACATCACATTTGTTTACCCATTCATCTGTTGAAGGACATTTAAATTGTTTCCACCTTTTGGCTGTAATGAATAATGTAGCAGTTTCTGCGTAGACACACGTTTTCATTTCTCTTGGGTACACACCTATGAGTGGGATCACTGGGTCATTTGGAAATCTTGTCTAATCATGTGAGAAGCTGTCAGACTATTCTCCCTTTGTTACTCAGCCATAGAGCAGGAACACAACAAGTGTCATCTGAGATCCCACTGGGAATTCTCTCCACAACCACCTGTTCAAGGAAGTAGCAGTAGAGCATGGCATTGGCCCTACTCCACAAGAAATGCCAACTGAGTTGGGAAGAAATCACTTCTCAGCACAGAGAGAACGTCTGTCCCCCTCTGCTCTTCTGTGGACCCTTTCTCTTGCCTCACTGACATTATATTATGTTGCCTGGATTGTAGATTTGTGTTCCTCTCCTTGTCATCTATCCCTACTCCACAGCTCTGGCATCTGTAGCTCAATATTTTTAAAGTGTGTAGACATAGTCATGATGTTCATGAGGTGTCTGAAAATAGAGTAACAATAAAGTTAAAGGAGTTAATTTCAGTAAAAGAAACCACTCAAGAGAATTTCATTGGTGAAAGTTCAGCTTATACAACTATCGTATAAAAAACCTAAAATCACAGTAAAGATGATACCCCACAGTCCTCAAAATAGATCATAAAATATACATACAAATAAAATATATCATTAAATGGCTGATACTATCAGAAATAGGTTGGAAGGTTCTTATAGTGTACGTATAATGATATAAAAATTTAAATATGTTTTGACTTGTTCTGTGACATAAATTATTGTTATCATATATATCCAATTTTTTTCAAGTGGGATACTACAGCATCCTAAATCATTTTCCCCCAAATCCCAGAAAAAAACACACCATAATTCTTCTCACCAGGAATAAAGGGTTATAACACAGTTTTTTCATAAATATAGAGGAGTCAATATCAAAATGAATCACTTTTCCTATTTTCTGCAATTTAATTTTGTCCTGTCCAATGTAAGAACTAAAGGTTTGAACATTTTGAAGTGTGGAGCAAATTTTAACATTTTAAATTAACATTCTGAGTATGTAAAAATTGAGTAATACTTCACTGGAGGGCTGACTACCCAAGGACTTTTCCTTTTCTTTCTCATATCATCCATGTTATTATATAACATTTCTTAGTGTATTTTTGAAATATTATTGAAAAACAACTAAAAGGAAACATACATGAAACAGGCAAGTAATTACCCATATTTAAAGAGAATTAAAAAACAAACAAACAAATAAGATGTCAGGTGGGATAATCCCACCACATGTGGAGCTCTTGCACACTCGTAGGAAAAAAAAGAGACACTGTTTGATGGCAAATCCCAGGTGGGTCCATTCACAACTGTGTGCCCTTTAGGTAGCTTAAATTTCCTTGCCTCAGTCACCTCATCTGTTAAATGGGATATCATTGTGAAGCACATCTACTTCCCAGGGCTTATAAGCAACAACAGAGGAAGCAGTCAATAAAAGTTAAGAAAAGTTAATATTAAGGACACTGGGGTGGCTCAGTCAGCTGGGTGTCTGCCTTCAGCTGAAGTCAGGATCCTGGGTCCTGGGCTTGACCCAGTCTCGGGCTCCCTGCTCAGCAGAAACTGTTTCTCCCTCTCTGCCCCTTTGCCACTTGTGCTTCCTTACTCTCTCTTTCAAATAAGTAAGTAAAATCTTTTTAAAAAATAATAATAGGGGTGCCTGGGTGGCTCAGTGGGTTAAGCCTCTGCCTCCGGCTCAGGTCATGATCCCAGGGTCCTGGGATCGAGGCCCCCATCTTGTTCTCTCTGCTCAGCGGGAAGCCTGCTTCCTCCTCTCTCTCTGCCTACTTATGATCTCTGTCTGTTAAATAAATAAAGACAATCTTAAAAAATAATAATAATAATAAAGTTAACTTCAGACTTCAGAGCCAGTCTATTAGTGATACCAGAGTGAGTGGAATGAGAAACAGTATGTTCTCATAATCTAAGAACTTCTTTTTGTAAAATACTATAGGAATTAAAAAAATAAGTACGGATGTGCATTTTCATTACATATATATGTGCACATGCACATTCCACATATAGTTTTTTATAGATATAATTTTCATACATATCCAAAATAGTAGGGAATGCAGGATGAGACTCCAAACGTTCAACTGAATTTTTGAAAACTTGATGGGTGAATGATTGATCATGCTAACTGGTTTTTAATCTGAAGTTTGATTATAACCATTTCAGGGTTTCACAATGATGAGAATACAATGAATGCCACTGAACTGTATATCTAAAGGTGGTTAAAATGGTAATTTTTATGTTATGTGTATTTTACCACAATTTAACAAAATAAACAATGAGAAGGTTTAGGAGAGGTTTTAATCTGAGGGTGAGCCACAGGAGCCCAGGGGCGGGTGGGTGAAGGGGACATATGAGACTGAGACACCTAATCTGAGAAAGGACTGCAAAACTAGGGCATTTGGGGCCCCAATTTGCAAGTGGATACAGGTTGCCCTTTAGGGTCTTTTTCTCTCTCATCTCTCTGGTATGTTTTCTGCCTCCTTTGGGATCACACCCAGCGGTTAGCCTACACTGACTAATTCTTAGCTGATTGTTCTCTTGTTTTCCCCTGGTTCTCTCTGATAGACTGGCCATCCTATGGTTTATCTTGTTCTAACGTAACTACCAGCGTCATCTTAATTACTTATCAAAATTTCCATCGTTTTCAAATGCCCCATGAGACATGAACTGCCCCCACCTCCTCTGCTTCACATCGTCAACCCCTTTGGTCAGGATTTAGGAGCTCCCTGTTCTGACAGCCTCCCAAACTTTCTCCCTGGGAAACCTCTGAGCCACTGGTCTGGATCCTTGGGTGGGCTCAATAGCAGGGTCTCCCCGCTTAGCTCCCCCATTGTGGAACTTCCTCCTAGTGAGTGATCTGGAGTGGAGGTAATGGGGGGGAGGCGTATTCATGGTCTGTTCTGCCTGCAGAGAAGTCTCCAACCAATCAGCTTAGAGTGGTCTGATTAACCCCTTCAGGACCAGCCAGTAGGACCCACTGCTGCTGGTGCACTCCCGGTGAGACTCCAGGAATTGCTTTCAGGCAGAGTATTCCTGCCGTTCCCTGGCCCTAAAGCAGTCTGCTCTCAGTAGCTGGTCCTTGCAGGGGAAATGCGGAGGGTGCTGCCCTGCCAGGCTCACATCCCTCTCTCCCAGGTGGGACAGGCACAAGATGTTTGAATCTCGTGAGTCCTCTGTTCCAACCATGTGGAAATCGACCTTCACCTTCCGAGCAACCTTGCTTCCCTCAGCCTTGGAGGAGCTGGCTTCTGAGCACGCCTCCCAGTAAGCCCCAGTTACCTGCCAGTCCCGTGCGTGGAGGTTTTGGCCTACCTAACCCTGAAATGTGGAAGAAACACAACCCCCAGGTACTGTTTGGCTATCCAAACTCAAAAAGATGGTTCTCCTGCAATGTCTTTGTTCTCAAGTGACCCCAGTGTTTACATGAACCTATTTGCTTCCTTCTTTGAAGATTCATTGTAATGATCATTATTAGAATCACTTTGATAAAACTCAATCCTCCATTAACCAGAATTTTATTAAATAAATTTTTGTTTGGGAGTTTCAGTTGGTGCTTTATTCCTCAGCATCTTGTGCTTATCTTATGCTGACACTTCTAGAACTCACATAATTTTCCCTCTCTCATCCCTGCTCTGTTCAGGAGGGGAAACAATTATAAACGTGACCAAAACCACATGAAATCATATTTGAAACATTAAACACAATAAAATTACATGTACGGGTTTACAAAAGCATTATCTCCCCCTTGAACAAATTAACTTTATCATTGTTAAAAAATCTAAGTTTTAGTCTGAGTGACCTGTCATCAATTGAAGTAAATTTTGTCAGTTAGAAAACCTGTTTCTTGCTGTTTTATGGAACAGATGAAGCAGGAAATAATTAATCTCAGCATCACGCCATTGGCAGTTTCAGAAGTAGACACAACAGAAAATGTCTGAATAGCTAATACTTTGGGGATGATTCAAAACTGCCTTTAAAGTCTGCCTTGCATTTCAGCGTGAAAACAGTGGGCATGTTACCCCTGCAAGTAAAGGGAGGGAGCGGGGGTGGGGGGAGAGTGAGAGCAGATGTATCTTCTGTGGTAAAAATTGACACCTTCTTTATATACTAGGTTCATGCACCAAGGCATTCCACAACGGCTTCTCCATGCAGAGTCATCATCTGTTCTAATGAAAAGAGATACAGACTAAGAGAACATAAACCCGGTTTTAGTGGGAAGGCTTTGGGAAATGGTACCCACTTCCTAAGTAGCGCTTAGTTGAAGAGAACAGGTAAGAAAGAATAACAAAGAAAAGACTCAGATGGTTCCATCAGGCTGATTTGAAATAGTTTCTGCAAAACACGTCTTAAAGGTCAGAGAAAGTTGGGAGTGGGTCTCCCAGCACTGGGAGAACATTTAGTGTCCATCCTTCTTGGACTTTGGGGAAAGCATCAAAAGGAAGGGCTGCCCTAAGGCAACAGCCCAAAGGGGAAGAGAGGGCAGCGGTCACCCGGGTAAGGGAGAGCTGTTGGTGGGCCACGGGTGCTCCGCTGCCTCCCACTGTGGGCGACGGCTGTGGCCCCGTTCAGCCTGCTGGGATTCACGAGCTGTCTGTTTTCCTGTCTGCTTACCCATCTGTGCAAATGGGATTCAGTGTGATCTTAAGTCTGTCTGAAAATGAAATTCAGTTGCAAGGTAAGAACTGTTAATAGAAGTGAACAAATGGAATAAAAAGGTGTTGATATGTTAAATTGTAAGCTGACTTCACACGGGTATCTCTTTCTAATAGGAGAGTAACCGGCGACTACAAGGACTCTCCTGTAACAGCATTTTCGTAGGGCGAGTTGACCTTCCTGCGGCTCAGGACGAGGAGGTTTTATGCAGAACCACATGCACCTCAGGGCACAGTCAAGGTGACAGAACGCTTAGTAGGGGTTAGGCTATGTACTTTTTCCTTTTTCAACTCAGGGAACATATTTTGAGTAGTATCTTCCCTCCCATAGACAATCCTATTATTTCAAGCACCAAAAAAGGCTACCTTTATTTTGTTGTAATATCTTAAGTCGTATCCTCCATCAGACTAGCTACAGCTGAGTCCAGCGCCAGCTGTTACCAACTACCACCTCTACTGGAAGTAGCAGAGGGTCTTTTCAAGTCTATCCTGGGCAGCTGCGGGACAATTCCAGCACAGTACCGGTCAAGGCTAAAGACCCTCCTTTTTATTTATTTATGGAGAAGAAAAAAAAAAAAAAAAAGCAATGAAAAAACAAAAGTTCACATATCTGACAGGCTGCCTAAATAAAGCTTGTATTAGTTGAAACAAATTAAACAATTTAGAGGCTAATTACATGTGAGAGTTTTGCTCAGAATCACACCACACACTTGACGGAGGCTAGCCAACTTATGTCCACTTTGCTAGTGTAACAAACTTCTCCATGAACCTAACTCATTGTGTCTTTTTGAAGGTGTACATTTTTTAGGTTTTATAAATAAAATGAATATTAATATTTAAAAGAGCAGCAGGAGCTTATATTTGATTGTGTAGAGGAGCAGCAAAATGAATATTTAATACGGTGTCCACTTAGGGTACTCTAAATATAATTACTGGCATTTGTCCAACCAAAGGAAAAAAGTGGGGGAGGAAACTACATACTGCTTATTTTAATTAGGTGAAATTATGTGGTTCAATAAAGCATGACAGCCTGCATAATGAGAGGAGAGACCCATGTTTATGGGAGAATTATTGGTGACAAAAATGTTGGCAGTATGCATGTTTTACTGAGGCGGCTGAAAGCCACTGTTTCATCTTCTCATTCATAATTTCCTGTAATGCCTTTTTAAAATAAACTGATATCAAGCCGGAGGGAGAAAAAGGGGAAGTGTTTGTTTTCTGTGCTTAACAAAGATGAAGATAATATGTTTAGAGTATTTTGAAGATGATCTAAAAAGTTGCCAATGAGGATTGGTTTCCTGTTCTGCCTCCCCCTGCTCCCCCAGCCTCCCCCTGCCTCTCCAGCCTCCCCAGCCTTTCCCTGCCTCCCCAGCCTCCCTCTCCACCACCTTCCCCATTCTCCATAGTTTCTCTTTCTGAACCTCTGTTTGATTCTGTCATCTGCATTAGATACATATGGATATATAGTATATGAATATACAGATATATATACTTGTTTTTCCTATTTTTGAAAGAACAGATAATGCATTTGAAAAAGACAAAATGAAACAGAAGGAAGAGATTAAAAAGTGGAATGATTATCACTGCATATTTTTCTTCTTTCCTTATCTTTGTTTAGAGAAAGACAGAGTGCTTAGTTCATAGATAGCCTTCTATAAAAATGCTAGTTAAAATTATATTTACATTAAACTGCATGTCATAGAGGTAGCTTGATTTGATATTATTGAAATTGTAAGGGAAGGAAACATTTTTTTTTCCCCAATTGCTGGCCTATACAGCATATTGACTTAAAAATATAGTGTACATCTGGGGCATCTGGGTGGCTCAGTGGGTTAAGCATCTGCCCTCTGCTCAGGTCATGATCTCAGGGTCCTGGGATCGAGTCCTGCATCAGGCTCCATGCTCAACAAGGAGCCTGCTTCCTCCTCTCTCTCTATCTGCCTGCCTCTCTGCCTACTTGTGATCTCTGTCTGTCAAATAAATAACTAAAATCTTTAAAAAATATATAGTATATATCTAAATATAATACCATAGGCTAAAACATGAATATTGATAAATCCTGTTGTTTAGAAACTCCTCTGTTTGGCAAAATCATCATAAATAGCATTTCAAAAATATTAAACAAACTAAAGAAAAAAATAACAAAGGTAAAAATGTTAGTTATATAATTAATATGTAAACATTTTCAAAATCAGGAAAATAATTACATTAATAGAAATTTTAAAATATTAACATATAAATCACAAACAAAAAACCCCAAAGATCCAATAACTGATACAAATGGTTATATCCCATTATTCAAGAAATATAAGCCAAAATACCCAATACACAAAATGTTTGTCTAACATATATGCAAAATTTAATTTAAGACACACAATATTTGGTGCCGTTAGGATTTCGGACAAATAAATGGTCATTTTTCCCCAATACGTATTAAAGCATAAATTATGTTGACTTTTCAGAAGCAATTTGGTAATGTACAATAAGTATTTTTAATAAGTGATTATTTGTGTTCATAACACTTTAAAGAATTTGTCCTTTGGGATTAATGAATCATATAACTCATCATTAGGGTCTTCTTTCTTTATAGTATTGTGTACAAGGCTAAAAAACAAAACCAACCAAAAAGAAATTAGTTTTAAAAATTAGGGTTTTCTAATATGATGTTATAAAAATGATTCCATTTGCTTTGAGGAGAAATGTTTCAAAATATATTGCTAAATATAAAAATCTGGCTATAAAAAGTGTGTGTATTAGAGACTTGTTTTGTTTTGTTTTGTTTTATAAAAGGTCTAAATTGGATATTTTTCCATTGTTTGTGGGTGGTGAAATTGTTTTTTTTTTTTTTAATTTTCCAAATAAATTTTATGTGATAACTTTTAGTTTTCCCTTATTTATTTATTTTTTAATTAAGAAAAAGATGACTTGGGACACCTGGCTGGCTCAGTCAGTTGAGCATCTGCCTTCAGTTCAGGTCATGATCCCGGGATCCTGAGATGGAGCCCCACATCAGGTTCCTGCTCCATGAGGAGTCTGCTTATCCATTTCCCTCTGTGATCTCTCTCACTTTCACTCTCTCTCAAATAAATAAATAAAATATTTTTAAAAAGGTAAAAAAAATGCACAAGAAAAGATAAAATTATCTTAAAGATGAGGTAAATTCCAAGACATTCAAGAACTGAATATAGTCAAAAGATAGTTTTCCAATGATCTTTGAGAACACTAGGAAAACAACTAAGAGGGTAAGCATGTGATAAAGGAAGAAAGATTCCAGAAGTTTAAGGAGAACATAGTGAAAATTAAAAGACAGACAAAGGAGGGAAACGATTTCTATGATTTACATTCCTGGGAAATAAGAACAAAGCAATAGCACAGAACTAGTACTTACATCACAATCTAAGAAAACATTCTAGAAATAAGACCAGAATCAATACATTGGAAGGACCTACAATGTGCATGGGAAATTTAACTCCTACCAAGAAACTCGAAGACAAATCCTCATAAAGCCATTAGATTTCAAAGATAGAAAGTCTTTAAGTATTTGTAAGATTACACTTTGAGTTTAAAATCTCACGGCAGATGAAGAAGTTCTGAGGAAAATGAGTAACAACAGAAACACAAACCAATTTTTCTTCCAATGGTAAGTGCGGGGTCCTTCCTGGAGGCCTTGGTGTCCTTCTCCATTTATTACATCCCAATGTGATGGGATAGGATAATATTTGAATGATAGTCTCATGTTAATAAACTTACACATTTCTATTCAATTCATTCACATTTCTTATCTAAGAAACACCTAAAACTAATCTGTGGTAGTATTAAGTATTGAAATGTTAAAAATAACAAATACATGTAAATATCATCTTACTATTTTCAATACTTCAACCTTAGTTTTTAATTGAGATGCAATATGGTATAAAGTTACAAAATTCTTGAGAATTTAAGATTTAAAATATTCAAAATCTATATAGAAGATTGGTGATGTTAAAATAACATTTTTTAAAAAAGATCTTATTTGACAGAGAAATACAAAGCGAGAGAGGGAACACGAGCAGAAGGATGGGAGAAGGAGAAGCAGGCTTTCTTTCGAGCAGAGAGCCTGATGTGGGGCTCAATCCCAGAACCCTGAGATCATGACCTGAGGTGAAGGCAGATGCTTAATGACTGAGCCATTCAGATACCCCCAAATTACCTGTTTTCTGTTGAAGTAAGATGTATCCCAGAGTATCATTGTGTTGAGGTGGGAAGGGGTTATACTAGCAAGCCTAATGAACTCAGAAGACTAACAAGGTAAGGGAACCCTCAACAGGATTTTCCCAAACATCTCTTTCCTGAGTATACATTCTGCTTCTTATCAAAAGGCAAACCATTTTCCAACATAGTCTATAGATCTGCATATAAGTTGAAAATCATTCTTATTCAGCTGGTATTTGTTATTAATACCAATCATAATTAAATAACAATACAGGTATTTCCCCATCCCAAAATAGGGCATTCCATGAAGACTTTAGTAAGCCAAAATGGCAGAAAGTAAAGGAGTAATTATTGTTCATTTACATGGAAAATGAGCATTCCTAGATCCCAACCACCGACCCCTCTTAGGCTTTTCTGATGCTTTAGGATACACCTTGTTAATGGATACACAATATAAATTATAATAAAACATAGATGCTCACAGGCAAGGTTCAAAGACAGGCAGCTAAATGCTGAGTGTTCTGAGGAAAGGCACTTGTGGGGGCCATTCTTGCTGCTTGTGGTGAACATGGCCTCTATGAGGGCTTATGGCAAAGTAAAGGCTGAACACTCTGTTTTTCACCTTTTTTGTAAAAGCAAAAATCCTTTTTGGACTTCTTTCAGTTATCAAGAATAGGAATTATTATTATTAATTTTTTAGAGATAATGTGCACATGCATACACGCATGACTGGGGCAGGAAGGGAAACTGAGAGGGAGAGAGAGAATCTTAAGCAGGTTCCATGAGCTGGTTGGGGGAGGCCAGCAACTTCACAATCCTGAGATCACAACCTGAGCTGAAATCAAGAGTCAGACATTCAACCAAATGGGTTATCCAGACACCCTGCAAAAACAGGAATTAATGTAGGTTTTTCATAAAAGTGAATTGGCATAATACAAACTTTTAAGAAGTAGGGGATAACTGTAAATGGAAAATATTCCTTAATAAATAACAGCAAATGATTCATCCATTAACTGAACTACAGTTAACATTCACAAAGCGGGAATGAGAGAAAGTATAAATGAAATAAAGCTAATTTTGACTTGAACCATTTGGAATTCTATTGCAGTTTCTGTACAATATTTAATGTCCTCATTACGTTATTGGGCACATAATTTGAATTAGTTTATAAGAGAAAATCAAATTGGATTTTTTAATTGTCTAAATTTACCGTACATGCTGTTATTTTAAAGTAACAATATAGGTTATTTACATTATTCAACATTTTCTAGACAATATTACTATAACTTCTACATTATCAACCTACCAACTACCTATCATCTTTAGTGGGGGGATCATCTATCCTCCCCATCTATCCTGCCCACTTAGCTACCTACATTCATGTAAACTTTCATATGTACATTTACTTAATTTTAAAATATTAGAACTGTCTAGGAAGTTAATTTTGCAATATAATGAAAAATTCATGTCAAAGGAAAGTATGACACTCACGTACAATTTTACAACCAACCCAGCTAACCTGATCTCTGGATTACTACTGTTTTATACTAATTACTTCTTTACTATTAGAAGCATAATTTTATGTTTAGGACGTTAGAAGTCCTAAGTCATATTTTTGAGCTCAACATTAACTTAGATTCAGAGTTTTGCAAGGAAACTTGAGGTTTTATTAAGCTTCTCTAGGAAGCCATCTGAAAAAGTTATCAAAGTGACCAACTTCATGAACCTGTTCCTTGACCTCACAGGTATCACAAGAGATGAGAAGCTAGAAATAAAAGTGACAACTAGAACTTCTATTTTACTAAAATTTCCATGTTTGAAGTGTGACCTCAGTGATAGGGATATTGTGGCAAGTGTCCAAACTACTTCAAAGAGAAGCCAGCCTGTTACTCCTTTCATCACAAAATTCTTTATTGTGGGTGGGTGTCAACTTCTCTAGTCTTGGAAACTACAAAGAAATCTCGAACATTTCACTCTATTTAAGTTCCACTAGAAGAAGAGCAGTGCCTGACTTCACGCCCCATGATGGCATTGATGGTCATCATCTTTCCCACTACTGTGTCTCTGCCCTTCCCCATCCTTCCTAGAACATAATGAAGAAGCACCACAAATATTTGTAATATAAGAATCGGTTCCTTCTTTTTTACTGTACACATAAATATTCAAACTGTAATTTAAAATATAAAACAATTGCCTGCCAGATAATAATTATAAAATATTTACTCTCATTTGGGCAGTGCATAAATAAAAGACTAGTATTCATACAGCAGATGAATTTTTCTTTTATATCATGCTTAAAACCAAGCATATTGAATCTTGACCTTTAAAACCCACAGAACTATCAATAATTTTCCTTCTTCGTAATTGTTGCTACTAATTAAAAAAACAAAAAAACAAAAAACAAACAAACAAAAAACCTTACCACATCAATCATAGGTAATGGCACAACTAATTGATGGGAAATGCTTTTCTAAAAATGCTGTTGTGTAATTCATTTGATTGGGCTAATTATCCCTATTTTCCTTGACCACTTCCCCGTTAATTCCTACCTAATGGTAATGACAATTATTGTGAGAAAGGAAAGGTTTAGCTGCTGGTCTTGTGCCCAACTCAACTGATAGAAATCTGGCAGTTTCAGCACCAAAGAAATCTGTACCAGCAACCACTCCCTGGCTTTTAGTGGTCAGGAAGCCAAAACTCAACAAGAGAAGGTTTCCACATGACACCCAGGTTAAAGTATTAGCAGATTTCAGTTCCTGTGCTTATTTTTGGTTCAGAATAGATGAAAGGGAACATGCAGCAAAACAATGCAAAGAATCAGAATCGGGCATTTTAGATGAATGTGCTACTCTCTGGTATTTCTGATAGCCATCCTTAACATTTGTTTCTTGACCTGACCTCGCCTGGCCCAGGGCGGAGATTCTTAGCAGTTCAGGATTTCAAGGGGGTTGGCCCTCCTCAAGGGTCCTCCGAGGTCCCTCTGGGAGAGAAGTTCATTCAAGAGTTCCGAGAACAAGAGCCTATTCATAATAACCTCAATTCCCACGGGGTCAATATGCAACCGGGAGTCTCCAGTGGTCCTTGGTTGGCTTGCCTGGCTAACAGCTGTGGCCAAGAGCTGCCCTGAAACCAAGCTAAACTATCCTCAGTGTCTGTCTTTGAATGACAGCGGCAAGAGGATATTTTCTGATAATTGGCTTTTTTGAGCAACCAGACCCAGGAGCCCTGACTCTTGAACAAATAAAGCCTTGTCAGGATTAAACCTCGATTAGTAATTCATAAGAAATTTCTGTCAAGTTTGTGTGTGTGGTTTCGATAGGACAAAAGAACATTAATTCCCTGACTACAAGACCTCGTATGCTTTAACTTTATTCTTATATTATACTTTTCTTTAAAAAAAGGTAAATTACCATCTTTCCAACAAATATATTTATGGACTGCCATGAGATTCATGCATAAGAATTGAAAATTACCATGAAGTTGATGGCATTCTGTAAATTGATTGAGAATTTCTCAATCTCTTTAGTGCTCTTGCAGCCAGAGAGGTTTTGATGTAGGTCAAAATATGGTATGAAAAGGGCATGAGGAGGAAACCAATCAAGTGGTCTGGTTAGATTAAAAACAATGTTCACATTAGCAAAACCAAAGGTAGAATGTTTCAAATCAAAAGTGAAAACCAACCCAAAAGGCTTAACTTAAAGTCTACTACACAGCCTTAGTAGGGAGCTAAATGTGTTGTAGTCACATCCATTTGAATGTCTATGATTTATTATAAACATACATGTTTTATGCATTATGAAAGGCTCCTTTGATCTCTCCTGAAAACCACAAGACCTTACTGATGACTGCTTTAGCTTGACAGTTTTTTTGAGAAAATCCATTAAGGTACAGAGAAAATCACATGCTATCATTTTGAGATAATTTATTTTGGGAAAAAAAAAAAAGTTCTGCGTAAGATAGTTTGAGAATTTAAATAGAATCTCTCTTTTCTTTCTTTCTTTAAAAAGATTTTATTTATTGATTTGAGAGAAAGAGAATACAAGCCAGAGCCAGAGGCAGCAGGAGAGAGAGAAGCAGACTCCCCACTGAGCAGGGAGCCCGAAGAGGGACTTGATCCCAGAACCCTGGGATCATGACCTGAGCTAAAGGCAGACACTTAATGGACTGAACCACCTAGGAGCCCCTAAATAAGGACTTCCTGTAATGCTATTTGTTGCTTTTAATTGTGTGTGTTGGTCTCAAACTTTTGCAAAATCAATATTTATCAGTGATTACTGCTAAATATTTAAAACTTCAGTAGTACACACTCAGTGCCGACATAGGCTTTTTATTTTTGCCTTTTTCAATACATTGGCTTTTACAAGTAATAGTATTGTTCAAGTACTTCTTCATTTATCTAAAACAAACAATCAAAACAGGGTCTCCAGTCCTATCACATACACTGTATATTGTTCATTCAGTGATTTCCTATAGCTAAAGACCTCTGTATAGGCCAGATTTCCACACATGGGCCTGGGCACCTCTTTATGCCATGCCATGTCCCTAGACCTTGAATAGTGCCTGACATTTAAAGCTGCTCAAATAATATTTGTTAAATGAACAAATATCTAACCTTCTGGATTAACAAAATAATGACAAGGATATTGATCGCTGCAGATGACAATGAAAGACTGAAATGGTCTTGGGAAGACTCAGAAAAGTGTGGGTAAGCACATCACCCTTACAACGGAATTCAATTTATAGTGCAGGATTCGAAAATCTGTCTTTTCAGGCCTATGTTGATATAGTCATATATGAAAAATATTTCTGAGAAGGTAAGAATAATGGGGTAGGCACAAACCATTTCTAAATTCCAAGCAAGTATTCAGGCTTTTAAGCTGCATAAATACATGCAGTTTGGGAAAAAAATAATGTATGAGTGAATGAGTTTGAATGTCATTTCATTTCATGTAAACAAACTTTGATCTCAATGGTAGACTATAGCAAAATAAATTCCTACATCCACCATGAAACCCATAATAAGACCTTGCCAAAACAGAATCCCCATGACTCTCCTTAATTAATTGATTCCACTAGCTGTTAGCATCTGTCATTTAGAGGTTAGAGAAGAAAACAAAAATTGAGTGTTCTCCAGGTTCTAGTTACCATCACATGGGTTATTTAATTAAATTCCCACAATGACCCATGTGGGATGAAACCAATTCTGAAAAAGGAAACTCACCTTTACTGATCATATTATAAGGACAAGCACACTCTTCAGGATATTATATGCATATATATGCATGTAGGGGAGGGAAGGAAAAGAGAGGGGAGATGAAGGGGGGCAGGGCTGGGGAGGATAGTGAGAAGAGAGAGTCAGAGGGAACAGGGATGGGGAAGTAATGTATGGGAGAGGAGTACAAAGAGAAGAAGGGTAAAGTGCTTGGAGGAGGTGTCTGCCCTGAATATGAGTCTGTCTGTAGATTAGAACCAGGGACAAGGGATAGCCTTAACTTCTTGCAACCTAAACTGGGATAGCAAGCATAAAGCGATTAATAGAGATGATACACCCCAGCAGATATTGGTGAAGCACCTAAGAGCATAAAAGGGAGAGAACTGTTGGGGGTATCGGTATGTCCCTCCAGACCCTGAGGCTGTCTCCTCCATCGACCAGTGGTAGCACAGAATCTAGGACTTAGACTTTCATCCTGAGCAGCAGAGCCGGAGCCCTTCCTGACATGACTCACAGCAACACTGTAGAATAAATTTCATAGTCCTCACTCTCCTGATAAGAAAATTAATTCTCTATAGGAGTAAAAGCACTGCTAATCATGGACTATAAACACACCTGAGGTACTGATTGCAAAGTCTGAGGTGGAGAGGAGTGTTTTGCACAGGAGGCTCAGGTCACATGTATGCCAGGGTATTGGCAGCTTCTGGGGCCAGCATATAATACCACAGTGGAACTTAAATAAGCAGGTATTATGATGGGTAGTGTGAGCTTTACATTGCTGAGAAGAGACTACCCCAAGCTGAGTGGCTAAAACAGCAAACACTGATCATCTTATAGTTACTGAGGTCAGGGACGGGGTGAAGTTCAAATGGGATTTCAGCCCGTAGCCTCATGAGGCTGCAATCAAGGTCTCACTGTGGCTATGATCTCATCTGAGGCTAGTGTCTTCTTCCTAGCTTACTGACCATTGGCATAATTGATTATCTTGTGGCTACAGGACTGAGGCCCTCAGCTTCCACAAGCATCCACTATTCTCTGCCTTGTGGTTCCTCCACACCACACATTTTGCCTTTTTAAGCCAGCAGAGAGTGTCTCTCTTGTTTGGTCTCTGACCTCTTAGGCATCTTCTGAAGGACTCACCTGATTAAGCCAAACCCACCCAGGATAGTCTCTCTTTTGATGAATATCAAGTCCACTGAGTAAGGGCCTTGGAACAGTTGCAAACTTCTCTCAACTTTGCCACAGAAGGTAATATGATCAGGAGAGTGATATCTCCTCCCGCCTTTGCCAAAATCTTTCGCTTAGAAGCAGGTTAAATCTCCTGCCTGTACTCAGAGAAAGGATACTATACAGGCATGACACATGGGGGGATTGTCTGAGAACTCTACAAGGTATGCAGTACACACACTGTTAAACTCTCACATCCCCTGCCTCATCCAAGGGTACATGTGAGTTAACAGAAGGCTAGCTCCTACCTCAATGAGGTAAAAGTACAACTACATGAGTGAATTTCTTAAAATTAAAAGATCTTGGGGCACCTGGGTGGCTCAGTGGGTTAAGCCGCTGCCTTCGGCTCAGGTCATGATCTCAGGGTACTGGGATCGAGTCCCGCATTGGGCTCTCTGCTCAGTGGGGAGCCTGCTTCCCTCTCTCTCTCTCTGCCTGCCTCTATGCCTACTTGTGATCTCCGTCTGTCAAATAAACAAATAAAATCTTAAAAAAAAAATTAAAAGATCTTGAAAAAAATTGGTGATTTTTTAAAACCTCCATAAAGAGTTGTTTATTCTTATCATCTGTGATCTAGCAGTCAATACAAAGTAATAATTTGGGGAGCAGAGGAGGGTGATACTTTGTCTAAAGGAAAATTTGCTTCGGTTCTTACAGTTATACTTTGGCTTTCAAAATATCACAGAGATCAGGTAATTCCATCTCCATGCTTCCTACTGAAAGAGTGAATCACACATCAAGCGTGTCTCCTGAACTCTTGTTGGAAACTCAGAATCTTGTAAGAAGACCTGGGGGAGTTTTTGCACCTTAATGTTTGAGAAGTGCTATCTGCAAAGTCTTGCTTTATGTTTACATATTCACTCAGGCATCTGTGCCTTTCAATATTCTTTCCTTTACCTATTGATTTAAAATAAAATATATAGCAAAGTTTTTTTTTTTTTTAAGTTCCTTTTAGACATTTAATGATATCTACATAAACCTTCTTGAATAAGTTCTGAATCACAGAAGTGGGAAATGGGAGAATAGAGAGATAAGCATGTTTCTTTCTTTCTTTTTCCTCCTATTTTGACCACAACACTCAAGAGATGTCATAGGACCTCATTTCATTCTCCTCTAAGCAGAGATAGATAATGTTTAGATTAAGCTATAAAGTTGAACTGGAAATGCCATACTAACCAGAGGATAATTGGATGAATTGAATAACATTTTCTGGTTGCTGAGTTAGTCTTTTCAACTTCTTTAGTCAATAAGAGAAAAATAAGAAAACATGACAGTATAATACCGTATATCTTTGTTACCACTGCAAAGGAATCGACACTTCAGTGGGCCCAGCAGAAGTTAGGAGTCTCCCATGATAGGGCACACTGCAATTATTTGAAGTTAAAATTCAAAAGACATCTTTGCATTAAGAAATTCCTCTAAAGCTACAGAAATTATTATCTATTAAGTATACTAAAGATTCAGAGTTTACGGTTCTATGAGCCATTAAGTTCAATAAAAAATTTATACCAAAAAGGGAAATGGAGGGAGAGAACTTCATTTAAGAATAATTCTTCCTACATTTGATATTTGCCAAAGAAATAACGATTTTTGTTTTAATATCATCTCAACCAATTATATTCAAAATTACTAAGTGTTCAACATAATAGTTTTTACCTTTATATTTTGGAAGGTAAGATACTCAAAATCAACTATGTTCCAAAAGAAACAAAAAGGAAGAAAGAAAACCCTATTTGGTTTCATCAGGACGCTTTAACTGTCTGCTTTGCCTGGAGCTAATCTGGATTATAAAGTTCAAACACGGTCTGGTTTTTGTTTGTTTGTTTGTTTTGTTTTGTTTTTGTTTGTTTTTCTTTTCTCCCGAACACCTTTGAATTAAAAATCCACCATTGGTTGGCTGTGTCTTTGGGCAAATTATTCAAACTGCTTCAGCCTTAGTTTCATGAGGTAAAATATTGGTAAACCCTTAGATCGTTAAGACGATAAAATGGACCATCTATGTAAAGCAATTAATGCAGTGCTCGTCAACTAGTTGGCACTCAGTAAGCCTTGCTGTTGCTGTTGTTACCGACTTGTGGGTACAAGTTTCAAAACTTCTCTTGGATTCCTTTCAAGGCACTTTAAAAACAAGCTGTTAGAGCTCTTTCTTCTTCATTAATATCTGGGGCAATACTATGGTTTAGGGCTCTGATGCACACTAACCAAATCCCTTGATGTTGGTATACTGAATGGAGCTCACTCAAGTTCTCCTTTCTTGTGTGGTAAAACTCAAGTGGTATCAGTTGTTAACTGAAGTGATAATCCAGGTCATTGACTCACTTCTGTATTCTCCCTCAATTTCACTTGACTAAGAAAATTTTTAAGTAAAAGCAAAAACAGATGATATTATTGAGTCGTATTGTGAACAATGAGCAGTGAGCAATGACTGTAATAAGTTAGAAAAATTATGACTTCTCCAATGATTTCAATATCACTATTCCTACATAAAATATAAAAATACAGCCATTTTTTCTAAATTAGTTTGGTCTGGTTTTGACCAAATATTATCCTGGTCTAACAGATGTTTATTGTATAATCTAAGCATTTATAATAGATTTCAAGATGTAACAGAAGTTTAGATATAATTTCCGCCCTGTGATGTGTAACACCCAAAGAATTAATTAATACGAAATGCCATGTCCAGATCCAGTTGACGTATCTGAAAAGATGCAGAGGCTGTAGCTAGTCATTGGGAATTGCTGGTTCTGTAAAATCATAATTATTTGACATTGAAGACCATGCATTGCCATTCCCTGATAGAAGAATGTCTAAAACAGAGAAGACAGAGGATATGTCATTTGTGGAACACAAGAAGAGATTTGCTTCTCAGTCTTTTCCCAGCAATGTTCTTACTGAGCATGGTGGTTTAGAACTTGCGTTCTTCACATGGGCTCTTGCACTACAAAAATTGTTATTCCTAACCCCCTTGCTTGGAATTTCTCAAGTGGTTTTCTTTTCTTTCTTTTTTTTTTTTTTCCTTCCTTCCTTCCTTTTCTTCTTCCTTTTCTTCTTCATCCTCCTCCTCCTCCTCCCCCTCCTCCTCCCTCTTCTTCTTCTTCTTCTTCTTCTTCCTTTTTCTTTTTTTGGAACCAAAGAATTTTGACTAGCCTTGATATGTAGGATGAAGCCAAGTCATGGTGAGTCATGAAATTTGAACAGAAAAATTGTGACTAGGTATAATAGGAAATGACATCATCAAAGCCTTTGAAGAGGAATGCAAAATGATCAAAGTGGTTCTAAGAAAGAGAGATTTGGCAGCGGTATTCAGGATCAATTATCAATTAGATGATTGTGGAGTTATGTAAGCCAGGTCAGAGATTCATATAGTATATGGAGAATCAGATTTGTGAATGTACATATATTGAACTAAATCAATACTTACTATTACAGAAATAATTGCTACCATATGATGAAAATTGATTAAGCATTAATAACTATACTTATTAAGAACTTTATATATATATATATATATATATATATATATATCACATTTTTTTAGTCACTGTTACCCTTTTATCTTAGGACAATTAAGGTTTAGAAAAAGCAAACATCTGACTTAGTTCATTAGCTGGGACTTAAACCCGGTTCTTAAACCAAACATCATTCCCCTTTGTTTTCTAGCATTTCAATAAAAATGGACATTATTGAAGGATATGTCCTGTATCACATTCTATGACCTGGGTTAGGCACTAGGCATGCAAAAGTGAATTACCCTGGTCATCTGAGAAGTTCATTCCAACTGCAATATTTTTGTAAAGAACATTACCAAAAAATCTTTTTGTATAGTTTTTCAGTCATGTAAAGTAAAACAATAGGGTGGCTTGGATAATTGTTTCAAAGAACTTCAAGTATAATTATCACATGTAATTATCCCATCTCCAATAGCGAATAGCATTTAAAAAGAGAAGCACTTAAATACCCTTATTTAAGAGGGTTTCTTGAATTATCAGCCAGACCACAAAGTGAGACCAACGTTGTAGGAGAGCAGGCAATTTGATAGATGATATGTGAATTCCAGTTATGGAGAGGGTGATAAACCCCCAGCTGCTGCTTGAATTCTCCCTGAAATGATCCCAAACATCGGAAGAAGCATAGGTAGTCTTGTCATCTTTCATGAAATTCTATGAAGAAACTCTTAGAGCCAAAGATAAAGGGGGTCCAGAGTGTGCTATGGGTGTGGGAAGGGGCAGGAGTGATCTTAAGTAGGAGTATAATAACAATGTTCAAAAGAGGTTCAGTGACAAGTTGTCCTGCATTCCCCTTCCACCTTGACCTAAGAGGAAATTTTCCAAAGCTGTCACCTCCAAGGTAGGAATATAGTAATCAAGATCCAGTGTCAAAAAGAGACAGCAAGATAAATTGATATGCAAACCCATTTGGACATGAAAAGGATTGAAAAACAAAAGTTAACATGCATCATTCTTCTTTCCTGAAATGTGGAAGGCATCTCTTTAAAAAGAGCAGTGTTCAGGATGGAGAGGAGATGCTGGTATGGCCCATAGGGACCACAAATGTATTTGCAGGGAGAAGAGACACAGAATAGCTGAGTCCTTAAGTCACACCAAAAGCTGTCCTGCACAAATGACACTTCCATATCTACAGTCTGGCCAGAGTCTATGCCGAGATCTTGGGGCTTGATCACCTCTATGGGTACCCAAAACCAGAAATAGCAGTAGATCCTCCAAAAAAATGTGAGTTTAAATGAAAAATTATTGAGATAGCTATGAAATGTATGCAACATAAAAGAGAAACCAAAATGGGCGACATTTGGTGGAGGCAGCACAATTAACAGACCAGAGCAAATACAAACTGAATAATATAAGCCTATAATAATACATATCTTTGAATGAATAGAAATAGATACTGGAAAAATGAAACAGGAACAAATATTTATGAAGAACAGGGACAGATACTCACGAAGAAGATACTGGATATGACAAGTGTGCTACCTTAAGTAAAGAAATCAGTCGTTGGGATAAATAATAAAATAGGCTAAGTTAGTGAGTGAATAAGGCACAAGTCTGTTGAAGAAGCCTCCCAGAAGATAGATACACAGTAAAATTTAAAATCTGATAGAGTACAGTGGACAAAACAGAATAGGAATTTCAGAAGAAAATAATAGTTCTTAGAAGAACAAATACTAAAAACTGAGTGAAGTTTTCCCAGGGTTTAAATAATCAGTTAGAAATTCATATTAAAGGGCCCATAGCACTCCTTATGAAAGGCAAAAACAAAAACACACCTCAACCCATGAGAATGAATTAAAAAAAAAAAATCCAAAACAAAGAAATGAATCTGGGATCCTCCAGAATGAATGTACAACCCTTTGTATATGGTTTGTATACAAAGAACTAAGAATCAAATTGACATTGGCTATGTGCATGACAATAGTATATTCAAGATGGAGCTCCTCGCAAAACCTGAAGGAAAAGAATGTGGAACTCAACTTTTACATATCGCTGAGCTCATATTTAAATGAAAAATGAAATTATAATTAATTGAACTAATTAATTAATTGATTGAAAAATGAACTCATATTGAAATAAAAATACATATCATTCAGCATAAAAGACTCAAACCTGGAAACACAAAGCCTGTATTTTGAATAAATATTAGAGTAACACTCTAGAAGAAAGGAAATAAATCCAAGAGAAAGCCTTAAGAGGGGGCCTGCTTCCACTTCATAGTCACACAGTGCTCTGGAAGACAAACTCATCATTCCCTTTCGCTGTGCAGAGGGTGGTCCTACTAGCAGTGAACCTTACCATCCATCCAGATGAGGAAGAGCCTGGACACCGTCTTAGTCCACCACCTGGGCACCGTCTTAGTCCACCACCCTTTCTGTTAACCTCATGTTCCGACTCCAGTGCTGCCTCTTACTACTGCTTTGTTAACACTTACTATCAGTATCTTCTACCTAAATGAGGTAGTTGCTCTAGTCTACCATTTCCTAAATTGCTTGATCCATTTTCTGTCTGTATGACATTTGACATTTAAAAGCGTCACTTCTCAGGAACAAATGCAATCCCTTAGAAGTGGTCATCTTGTACCAACTTGGGGATGACCTCCCTTGAGCCCCCTGCTGGCTACTTTCTTGGCTCTAAATCAGTGCAGTCAGCCTCTCCTCCTCTATGGCTTTCCTTACCCCCTCCCCCCAGCGGGAGTTAATTTTAGTTTTAGAAGGACCATTTTATACCTCATAATTTCACGATTTTTTTCTACAATAGACTGAAAAGGGCCTATTTATTTTTCTATCTCTCCAAATGAGATACCCAAGCAACCTGAAAATTGTTTTCTTATTCACTATTTAAAAAGTATTTCTAGAATCAATGGGATAAAAAGAATAAATGAATAGACAAAACAAAACAAAACACCTGGGATTCTACAAGAACTGATTTAAACATCAGTCCTGTCACTGCAAACATGGTTCACTTATAAAATTATCTGTTCCTTCAACGTTTTTCTCTCATTTACAGAATAGGTAAAGTCTATAGCACTTTTTTTGTGGATTTAGGTGGGATTATGATGTAAGAACACTTAGCACAATGTTTGTCACATAATAGCTAAGCAACTTAGTTTCATCACCCAAGAAACACCTGGTTCCTTTGAGAACCACCTGGTTCAGTCTGTTTTCCTAGAGGATACAGATTAGTCATTGACAAAAATTAATCAGATAAAGAATTTACTGTTAAATAGAGCTAAACCTTAAGATTTAGTATTCTAGAGTGAAAACACACATGTGCCCTACCTTGAGGAACTTGGGGCTGAGTGCAAACCCTGGATACTTCAGTATCACCCGAAGAACTTAATATGATACCAATTCTTGACTTTCCCCCCAGTCATTATGATGTGAGAGATCCATGGTAACTACTGGGGAATGACAGATTAAAGCAGGGTTTCTCAATGGTGATAGTATTGTCATTTGGGGCTGGGTACTCCTCTGGTGCTGGGGGCTCCCCTGCACATGTGAGATGTTTGGCCGTATCTCCATCCTCCATATGCCAGTTGACAGTACTGCACCGCCTTCCCCAGCCCTCTTGCTGCAAGTTGTGATAACTAAACACATTTTTAGTTATTGTCAAATGGTTCCTGGGACAAAAATATCCCCAGTTGAGAACCATGGAATTAAGAAGCAATTTCCACTCTAGTTTTCATGATTATAGCAAGTCAGTATTTCCTGATTCATGACTCATGCCTCCAGAATGTAGAAGACCTGAACTCAATTTCCCAGCTTCTCTTGAAGCCCTGTGCACGTGACATAGGCTGCACCAAGAAGAGGAGCCAGAATAGAATTTAGGTTCTGAAAAGCCAGCTCTAGGAACAAGCTGTGGGTGAGATTCACATTCCTTTCAGGGTGAGGAGAGAGGACCTGCCCAGGGAGCAGCCTGCAGTGCCTGAAGTCATGATGGGGGTGTTTGGGAGGCATCTTGTCTCATATGCTGGATATTGCTTCTGGCTCCAGGCATGAAGCACTCCCTTAGTTGGATTTCTCAAATGAACCACACAATGCAAAAATGACTTGAATGATTATTGTCTCAGTTCTCCTAGAGATGGTCCATAATTGCACCATTCTACAGGCATAGGAGGAAAGTTCATTCTTTGCATACAATAGACACCTTAATAGGTGGTCATGAAGACTGCTAACAGTCTTCAACTGAAGAAGCATTAAACAACATTAAAAGTGAGGTGGTTTTCTTTAGCTGGACCTTGGAATATAATTTGATGGTGAATAATTGCCTATTCCTTGTATTCAAGCATTTTTCTAAGTGCTTTCATGAGGACAGTACAGAAATTATATTCTAAGGTTTTGATATTCTTGCACATTATATTACTTTGTCCAATCTTTGTGGCAACCTTGTTCAAGACTGGCTACATAATTTATGGAACTCAGTGTAAGCTGAAATGCAAGACTTTCCATTCAAAAAAAAAAAAAAAATAAGGATGGCAATAGCAGAACCTTAAAACAGGTATGGGGTCCTTGTCAGACCAAGACTGTGCACCTGCTTAGGTCACATGCCCCTGAAGGCAGGCTTGCCCTTGATAAATAGACAAGCACATAGCACTTGTACTAGTTTACACAGGAAGAGACTGAGGCTCTCATTTTTCCTGGTGGTTTTAAAGCAATTTCTGAAGGAAATTCTGATGGATGATTCCTCAGCATATTGAAAGTGGCCCTGGAATTGCTGGTGATCCAGCATCTTTGCACCCAAAAGAGAGAAGAAGATTATAGTTATGATTTAGAGTTGGAACCACCCAGACAGTATATTACTGAATACACAAAAATGCCCTAAGAAATGGAAGATGCAAAAAATATATAAAAAGCCTAAACTCAATAGACCCTCAACTCTATGGTCAACTAATCTTTGACAAAGCAGGAAAGAATGTCCAATGGAAGAAAGAAAGCCTCTTTAATAAATAGTGTTGGGAAAATTGGACAGCCACATGCAGAAAAATGAAATTGGACCATTTCCTTATACCACACATGAAAATAGACTCAAAATGGATGAAGGACCTCAATGTGAGAAAGGAATCCATCAAAATCCTTGAGGATAACACAGGCAGCAACCTTTCTGACCTCAGCCACAGCAACGTCTTCCTAGGAACATCGCCAAAGGCAAGGGAAGCAAGGGCAAAAATGAACTATTGGGATTTCATCAAGATCAAAAGCTTTTGCAAAACAAAGGAAACAGTTAACAAAACCAAAAGACAACTGACAGAATGGGAGAAGATATTTGCAAATGACATATCAGATAAAGGGCTAGTGTCCAAAATCTATAAAGAACTTAGCAAACTCAACACCTAAAGAACAAATAATCCAATCAAGAAATGGGCAGAAGACATGAACAGATATTTCTGCAAAGAAGACATCCAGATGGCCAACAGACACATGAAAAAGTGCTCCATATCACTCGGCATCAGGGAAATACAAATCAAAACCACAATGAGATATCACCTCACACCAGTCAGAATGGCTAAAATTAACAACTCAGGAAATGACAGATGCTGGCGAGGATGTGGAGAAAGGAGAACCCTCCTACACTGTTGGTGGGAATGCAAGCTGGTGCAACCACTCTGGAAAACAGCATGGAGGTTCCTCAAAATGTTGAAAGTAGAACTACCCTATGACCCAGCAATTGCACTACCGGGTATTTACCCTAAAGATACAAACGTAGTGATCCGAAGGGGCACGTGCACCCGAATGTTTAAAGCAGCAATGTCTACAATAGCCAAACTATGGAAAGAACCTAGATGTCCATCAACAGATGACTGCATAAAGAAGAATGGTATATATACACAATGGAATACTATGCAGCCATCAAAAGAAGTGAAATCTTGCCATTTGCAACGACGTGGATGGAACTAGAGGGTATCATGCTTAGTGAAATAAGTCAAACGGAGAAAGACAACTATCATATGATCTCTCTGATATAAGGAAATGGTGATGCAACATGGGGGGTTAAGGGGGTAGGAGAAGAATAAATGAAACAAGATGGGATTGGGAGGGAGACAAACCATAAGTGACTCTTAATCTCACTAAACAAACTGAGGGTTGCTGGGGGGAGGGAGGTTGAGAGAGGGGGGTGGGGTTTTGGACATTGGGGAGGGTATGTGCTATGGTGAGTGCTGTGAAGTGTGTAAACCTGGTGATTCACAGACCTGTACCCCTGGGGGTAAAAATACATTATATGTTTATAAAAAAATTCAAAAAAATGTCTAAACTTAAATTATACTAGTGTTAAGCCACTGACTGCATAATAAAGTGTGTTGACATCATTACAATGAACAATCAATATAGCACTATTTATTACAAAAGTGATAAATCTATCTGGTGCGTAGAATTGATTCTATGAAATAAGTGGACTCAGTGAAGTAGTAGTTCATCAGAGCAGCCTACATTGTGTTTTGAGTATTGTTCCTGGCTATAGACCCTTCAAATATGACTCTCCTTTTTTGATAGGATTCTTCAACTGAACCACACAATATTATCACATTTATCATTCAACTTTCATTCTCTATATACCCGTCCTAATTTGGAAGGAAATAATCATTGAGATAATTCTGATGTTCCCAGCCCTGTAATTTATAATATTCTAATGGAATATTAGTATGACAATTGTAAAGTTATTGACAATTTAAGTTAATTGCTTCAAGGAGTTGTAGAGATATTTTTAGCTTTAAGAACTGTTATTGTGATTTAAAAAAAAAAACTGTTAGATATTAGTTATGTCATAGCTTATACATACAGTGTTTTTTTTAATCACAAAAGGGAATTTGCTTAAATTACAGATAAAAAGGGTATTTTAAAAGTTGCTTTGAATACAAAGCTCTAATTCAGAAGCAGTGGTTGATGCCATTTTCCAGCAACAAACTCATTTTATAAATCATCAGTTCAGCATTAGCGAACATGTGGCAAAATAATGCAGCTTTAAATTATTGGTGTATTAGTGAATCAGTTATCTAGTCTAAAATATAATACAATTCAGAGGCCCCTGGGTGAGTCAGTTGGTTAAACATCCTACTCTTAGTTCCAGCTCGAGTCATGATCTCAGGACTGAGATCTCTTCTCTGAGCTGGGCATGGAGCCTGCTTAAGATTCTCTTGCCCTCCCCTACTTGGAGGTGCCCACATGCATGCTCTCTTTATTAAAAAAAAAAAAAAAAAGAAAAAAGAAAACAATACCGTTCTCGTGTTTTGCATGCATTTTATCTATATTTGATTCAAAATGCTATATTTAATAGTATATTTAAATATTGTATCCCCTTCACCCTTGCAATAGTGGGATGGCTTAGACTATCTGTGGGTGGCAATTTATCAGGCATTCATTTATTGTGATAAATGATAAATGCTTAAATGTTGCTACAAAACTTTATTCACTGGATTCTTCCCCATCCCCCAAACAGATGACTATAAGCAAATTATGATCACAGAGATATCTGCACTGTTGTTTTTTGTTTGTTTGTTTTTGTTTTATTTTGTTTTTTAAAGATTTTATTTATTTATTTGACAGAGAGAGATCACAAGTAGATGGAGAGGCAGGCAGAGAGAGAGAGAGAGGGAAGCAGGCCACCTGCTAAGCAGATAGCCTGATGCGGGACTCGATCCCACGACCCTGAGATCATGACCTGAGCTGAAGGCACCGGCTTAACCCACTGAGCCACCAAGGCACCTTATTTTGTTTTTTAATAGCGAATCAGGAATGAAAACTGTGGAAAAATCCATGCAGCCCTGGATCTGAATGTGCTCCTTAATTTGTTCCAAATTTCCCATTCAAGGGAAATCAAAGCATGACATTTGGGTGTTTACTTAAAATGCTCCTTCTGAGGCTATCTCTAGCAATCTTGATTCAGTAGTTTGGATGGGTTTAGAGAAATTTTCATTTTTATCAAGAACATAAGGGCACTATAATCCCGAGGATTTGCTCTTATGCTAAGAAAAATGCTATCACTATGTCGTATTATTTTCAGAATATGTAAAGAGAAATAGAAGAAACAGAAGAAAACAAGGCAATAGTCAAAGCATATTTGCCAAGGAAATCCTTTGTGAAAATATTGGAGTAGAAGACTCTACATTTATTTGGCAGCAAGGAAAAGTATTAGAGGTTTTATATATTGAAAAGCCTTCTTTTGGACTATATTGGTTGGTATCTGGATAAGAAACAAGATGAGAGAGTGAACTAGAATTTACATTCACAAGGGGGGGTATTTTGTCATTGTTAATGTTACTATCAGTATTAGTAGGTGGAAGTGAGAAAGTTTAGTCATAGTCTACGAGGGGAAAATCCCTAGTAAATCTTCCTTCCCTTAGAACAGGATTAGATTGCAATGATCAGGTCTGTTTAGGAGGCATGGAGATAACATCTTCAAATCCAAACAGAAGACAAGTAAGTCTGAGATTAACTGAATATGAGGAGACCAGATGTAAGACCCGAAATGGACAAACACTGGAGTCAGGGTGATGGCTGGGAGCAGGCTGAGGTATTAAGGAGGCTGGGATCCAGGAGCAGAGGAACCTATTCCCGCCAATGGTCTCCCAGCAGGTGTCCACAGCTCAGTCTAAGACATGAAGCCCCATTAACTGAGGATTCCTCTACCTAGTGTCCTCCTCAGTACAAGTACAAGGAGGTGTCCTCCTCAGTACAAGTGTTGAGCGACAAAAAAGAAAAAGAAATCGTGAAATATTTAATAACATTTCCTTTAGTTTAGAGAAATAGTAACAAAAGGTACAATGCAACTTCTCATCAAATCTGGAAAACTATCCGATAAAAAAAAAAGGTACAAGGTATATGAACTGATTACAAAAACCAGTATATGATTTTTATCTTTGCTTAGACACTTTCCTTGATTGTATTTAAAGTGTATTCATACAGCTTTGATTTAAGTACAGAACACAGCAGCTTTGGCTTATGACTCACAAAGTATAAGAACATTCGAAAGAATAATCTGTTTATTTGCTTTTCCCTTGGTTACCAATTTTCAAGATAGATAGACATAGAAAAGACAATTGATACCCACGAGTTGGATAAATCGTGATAGTTGACTCTTCAAATTCTACGAAGTATAAATAACTTGAGCTTTACTTTCCCGGCTTATGATATCAGTGGTTCCCCCTGAGTGAATTATTACTTGGGATTTGACTCTGTCATTTTTCACTGTATCTATTGCATTTATTTTGCACTTCATCATTACGATTTTGATATTTGGGGACAGAAGTATTGGAAAACCAGTGCACCCAGGGTGCTTCTAGTCAGTTCAGTGAAAATTTGGGATGTGTATAAAGCAATTTTAGGTAAAACTATAGAGGAAAGGTCGAAATAAATTAGCTCATTTCTTTGGTTTCTTTTAGAGCTGCTTGAGTTCATTGTTAGATGCTTGAGGAAAATACATTTGGTTAACAAGTATTGCCCAGCAGACAGGCTATGCAGAGACTGATCATTTCTCTAGCACCTAAACTACAAATTCAGTGAGTGCTTAGCTCAGCTCACTGACTGCTGAGTACACGGAAATCCGAAGGGAGCCCCAGAGCGTTGTGGAGAATATTGAAGGAAGGACACTTGATACCATTCAATCATCATTTATCTTCTCCAGTGTCTCAATTCTGTGAATCTTGGAGAAACATGGGGAAAAAGTTAAGGAAGAGTTGTAAGGGTCATCAGATTCCCTACTCCTTTTTGGTTGTTTGTCAGCAGAGGCACATTTTGACGCTCAGCAATGGCTAGTTTTTCTTGACTGTAATCCTTGATGCGGATTATTCCACTTGCCTTTCTTTTTGGAGTTTGCCATATCTACAATGTCCAAACAAGAGATTACCATCTCTAGGTCTCAAAAGGTCAATAAAACATGGGGGGTTAGAAAACCTCAGGGTCTGGGACCTTGAATTAAAAAAAAAGGTCAGGAACACACCTTGTTCTATTTTCCCACTTCAGCCCTGAATGAGGCAGAAAGAGTCACACAGTAGGACTTGGCTTGAGATTTTTTCTCTCTCTCTCTCTCAAATAAATAAATAGTTCTGGAGGACAATTGGACTTTAAAGTCTTAAAGACTTTAGACTATAGACTTTAAAGACTTTAAAGTATGAATATCTTTTTTAAATTTAGTTTTCTAGAATCTTTTTTTTTTTTAAGTTTTTATTTATTTATTTGACAGACACACCTAGAGAGGGCACACAAGCCAGAGAAGTGGGAGAGAGAGAAGCAGGCTTCCTACTGAGCAGGGATCTGATACAGGGCTTGGTCCCAGGACCCTGGGACCACAACCCCAGCCAAAGGTAGACTTTCAAAGATGGAGCCACCCAGACAACCTCCTAGAATCTTTTTAAAGTGGAAATTCCAATACCTTTTGGTGAAACAATTGTATTTATAAGATTGAATGATGACATTCAAAAACAGATATATAGATAGATAGATAGATATAGATAGAGAGATACATGCATGTATATATATACATATATATAGATAGATATAAATGTTCAACTAAGTATTATTTATAATAGTTAATTATTGAGGAAAAGCACATAATCAACAAGGAGTATTAAAATAAATGATCTAAAAAATAAAATAAAATAAATGATCTATGGAATAATTTATATGATCAAGTCTGCAGCCATTAAAAATTACATTTCACAGATTTGCTTTTTATAAGAAAAAATGTTCACAATACATTCTTTACATGAAGAGCAGGTTAAAACATGTATGTATATAAAACATCCTTGTAGGGTATAAGTCACAATATTAATGATAATTATGATGGGGTTTTAGAATGTAGGTGAGGTTCAGTAGGGTGAGGTCTGGAGCCCACAGCCAATAAAGAATTCTTGAGACATCTCTGGTGCAAAAAAGTGGTTTGTTAACGTGCTGGGAGAGGATCAATGGGCAGAAAGAGCTGTTGCCTTGGAGTGGTGAGCGGGGCTGATCATATTCTATAGAGTGGGGGAGGTAAGGGAAAGGGAGGTTTTCAACAGGATTTTCATATGTTAAAGAGGACTCACAGGATACCCAGAGGCTTTGCCATGGTCAAATTAAGGTTGCTTCTCCTTCTAGCAAGGCATTCATGATAAGATAGTTGGGAGGCTCCTGGAGGAGCATTACATTCTACCCACTTCAAGTGTCTGTCAGTGGGCTGCAGGTTATGAGGACATTTAATTGTACCTACATTTCCTTCTGGGAGCTAGGTTATTGATAGAAATGCTGTGTTCTTGTAGATCGCTAAGACATTTATAAACTGAGGGAGACTCCTGTCTTGCAGGATTGGGATTTTATAAGTTAACTATTTGTTTTTTCTTTCCTTAGCTTTGGGGCAACCAGAAATGCCTGAGGAGTATCACACAGATCCCATGGGGGAGGGGGCTGTGGGGCGTCAGCTTCTGCGTTGTCCTCAGCTTGCCTTCTGCTCCCTCACCAATTATATCCAAAGAGTGGAATTAATGCTGATTTTAATATTCTCTTAATATAGTTTTTTGTTTTTCAGACCTTCAGTGCACTATTAATATTTTTGCAATGAAAGCAATATATTAAAATATCTGAAAACCAAATCTTAAGTAATGTTTTAGGTTTTCTGCTATTTCTTTTTTGTATGTGTGGTCATAGTAAATAATAAAGCTACTAAACTTTTTCACTGAAAAATTCTAACTTTTATTTTATATCCTCATAGTAAACAATTCCTAACTTGGATTTTCACTTGTTCTAACCTTTGAGTACAAATGTAAAAAATTAGCCAAATTTCTCATTATGTTCCAATCTGACATGAACAACGCAGTAAGTTTTGGTTTATTGGTCTGCTATTTGTTTCTCCCTATAGATCATCATACTTAGGACTGTTTTGTTTTGTTTTGTTTTGTTTTTTCTCTCTCTCTCTTCTTCTCTCTCTCTTGTCCCAGGAGCTGGCAGTTGTTCAATACATCTTAAAATGTTATTTATATGGAAGAATATATCATACAATTACATGTAAAACTGCAAATCCTCAAGGATAGAGTGAAGTTGTTTTAGAAGGTTCAAAGGTAGGAATGGCTCACATGAACAATTTAGGCACAATAAATACTCTTCTAGAAAACTAAATCACAAAAATGCCTCTTGGTGAGAGCTGTCAAAGTATTTTACAGTCTTGAAACAGAATGTGGGGAGGGTAAAATGTAATTATTTTAATTTAGATAGAAAATAATGCAGTTGAAGCCAATACTGAGCCATGACTATTCCTTGGCATGGTGCAGTATTGGCTTACTTACCTTGAGGTAAGAGCAATACTGCACCATGCCAAAGAATGGTCATAGCTCAGTAATAAAAGTTTTGATCTCTAATCTTGAAAAGATTCAGAAATCTGGGGATGGTCCAACAAAGTGGTATCTTGTGGTAAGGAGGCAATGAAAAGGCTTTGATGACAAATGGTTTCTCTTTAATGAATAAGATAAAGGGTAAAGATTGCTCAGGTGTTAGTTATGTAAAGGCTGAAAGAATCTAAAACAAGTTTCTTAATTATCATTCAATATGCCTCAGGCAGTTCCTCCTCTCTTCTCCACCACTGCCCCCAGGAGGACATCATAGTAAATGGGCAACAGGTCCGGTTTTACCCCATTTCTTCCTTCCCTCCCTCTACTTTTTCCCCTCCTGCTCTCTCTCAGCATTTAATCCTTCATTTTGATTTTAAGACTGAAACTTATGAGTTAAAAATATGTTATTTGTTGAAAGCAGAATATGCCTTCCTTATTCAATCCTCCCATGACCTTTATTCCATTGTAATGTTAGAGAGGAATGGAGTGCAGAGAAAAGCACATTGTGTCTGCCAGGTAAATCGTGACAGGAGGGTGTATGATCAGATCCCTTATCTTTGTTAAAGAATATTTTTGTAATAAAATCATGACTGTTATACAAGTATACAATGAAGACATAGCAAAGGTTTTATTTAACTAATTGATCAATGAAAGAATCTGTAAGCTGTTGGAACTAGTTCAAAGGACAATTTGAAAACACACACCGGCCCTTAGGAATGCTGAAATAAATTTGTAAATTGGTTAATGTCCATAAGACAATAGTCAATTGAATCTCTGCCCGACAATATTAGCATTTGTATGGAAGAGAATTGTTTGCATTACTATCAGTATTCTATACAGATATACTGATAGCATAAAGTAAACAGTACTTATACAAAGTTTTAAGAAGTTCAAAGACAATGAAAGGTGAGTTAATTTAGCTATGTGTGCTAAACAGGACTCAAAATGATCTCTTTCACCACTTTCAAAATCTTTAAAATTTTTCATGACCCTTTCCACATCATGCAACAGGGACTTGTGTAACTTAGAACAGATTAAGTTGCTTATAAATATTGCTTCTGTGCATACTCAGGATGGAATGAATATGAGCAAACAGCCGTTGGATTAGAGAACTGAGTTCCAAGGGAAGGCCAGGAAATCAATGGATCCAACAAACTGTATCGATAGAGAGTGTAATCACCATACATCAGATGAAAATAATAGTGCCCAGAATTTTACTTGATGGACCAAAATTCAAAGGAAAATGTGCAGAGAAATGTCAATTTGCATGAAATTGCCGACCTGTTTACATGGCTACTGCTCCCAACGGAATCTCAGAAAAGTCTTTCAAGTCCTAAGTGTGATAAGGACATAAATACTCAGACCAATGTGCCTCCCAAACTGTCCCAGAGCAGCTGTGATGTCCCCTCACAGCCAACTTTGTTTGACAAGTACCCCTATACTTTCTACTTACCTAAGAAGAAGGGGGGAATGAGGCATGGAAAGTGATAGGGAAGAAAGAAAGAAAGAAAGAAAGAAAGAAAGAAAGAAAGAAAGAAAGAAAGAAAGAAAGAAAGGAAGAAAAAAAATCAGGAATTACTCAACACTCCTCTGCCCTCCCCAGTTTCACTTGACATGCACATCTAGCTATCTGTCCTACTGCACTTTTTCTTCCAGCCCTCTACATAATATACTCTCTACATTTCAAATTAGGATTTGCACCTTAATCCCAAATTTGCAGTCATGCTACTCCCTTGGAGTGTGTTTTCCTCTTTGTCCACCTGTCACTTTCTCACACATGCCTCAAAATTCAGTTAAAATCCCCTCTGTTCTGTGACTCCATGTTTTGAGTTCTTAGAATGTTCCCTTGCTATTATGAGACTGTAAATTCCTTGCAGAAAGAGCTTATTCAAATTTGGCTTACTTTGTATATACCCAACAGAAACACAGAAGATGATTAATGACTAAGAATAATAAACGAACTAGCAGTATGTTAATGATTCATAGAATACATGAACAAACGGGGGAATGAATGAATGAATGAATAGAATGACGTAAAATGTAATCAAGTGCTCCTTTTCTTTCTCAGGTATGTAAGTCCTAGGGTTTGTTGGTAAGTCACCCTGAGAGTAGGGACAATGAGGAAAGCATCTAATTCATCTTTTCCTCCAATTCAAGTCCTAACACAAACCTGTCTTATGAATTGAGGTGTATTTAATCTTTCAAAGTACTTTAGGAATGAGATTTTGTCATGGCCATCAAAAACTTGAATCCTTGAAAAGTAGAATCCTTAAAAAAGAATAACTACCAGAAAGTCTCATATACTCAAAAATTCATCCATGGGATGGGGGGGGGGACCCACAACACTCCTCCAGAAGATTAATATCTTAGTGTCTATAACTGTTATCACTTGATTATGTACAAGAGAAGAAACACAAGAAATTCTTTTGTCTATTTTATCACTTTACCATCAAAGTGAATTCTGACAGGTGCATGGATTTAGAAGTCTCTTGTTTTATGTTATGGAGCAGGTGAGGATTTTATACTGGAGTCTTGAAGTGTAGATTGATTCTGGTAATTAAAGTGAAAAGTCCTTGGTTTCATAAGGTAAACCCTAAGACACACGACTGTACCAGTCTGGATTGAACCGATCTGAAGTGAATCTGGGGTATTTGTTTTAGGGATGACAATGGGAATTGCGTGGGTAGATGCCTTCAAGCCCTTTTCTGAAATGAGGCTCCATGCTTTGCAAGCACTGATAAGTTAATTTCCAAGTATTCAAGCCCTTCGCTTATCCAAAACTTTCCAACTACCTTCTCAACTTGCTCCTGCATGCTCAAGTTCTCAGCAGAATGGTGTAAACAATATAGCTTTTGTTTCTCTTCTTTACTCAACCTTCTCCCCAAATGATAGTATTGATTGCTCTTTGGAACCTGCCATATGTGTCTTATTTCAAGGTCTTAGTATTCTGTGTGACAGATTATAAATTTAGGAACTGTGAGTGTAATTCCAAATTCGCCCTCATGTATACACAACTTTTGCATACATCTTAACATTTTTGTGTGGATTTTTTGATGTACATTGCTTATTATAATATTATTTTGGTTATAGAAGTGCTGTGAAAACAAACAAAACAAAGAAGAAGACTGTTTGAAAAATACAGCATATTTTAAAAACAAATAGTTCTGACACGGCATCTGGGGAAGACTTTTTTTTTTTTAAATGAAAGAAACTTTGTAAACTGTGGACTTTATACAAACAGTCTTAAAAGTGAAAAATAGAGATAAGAACTGAGAGGGAGGGTCAGATTTAGAGATGAGAGCCAGGACATAGTTGAAGGCTAAAGGTATTAGAAATTATAGAGAGGCAAAATGTTGAGAAGGGTGATTGATTTAAACTAAGTTGAAATATGGAAGTGTCCAGACACTTATAAAAAGGGATTGGATTTTGATTTACTGGTGGCTCAAACTTCACATAGTTTACATAAAGTGGCAATCAGGGAAGTTTGACTTAGGATCATGAAGCATACAGAATACATTTCCAACCCATAAAAAAGTTGCAACAATAAAGAAGCCGTTACTGAGGAGAAGTTCGATGAAAGCTATATACTTTAGAGGTGGACTGAGGCTGGGCATTCAAAACTTATGCTTATATTGACCCTTTCTCCCCTCCTAATTTGAATATGCTCTACATTTTTGTGAAGTTACTAATTTAATTTGAAATTTTCTTTTTGGCATAAAAATGTGCTTGATTCAAACAAACAAACAAACAAACAAACACACAAAAAAGAACAGACCATAGTATGACTTCTGCTGCCTCCTTTTGCCCTTAAAATGACTTCCTTCGGAAAAGAAATCATCTGGGATTCAATACTGTCCAAGATTGAAAAGGTGAAGGTTTTAATTAACTGCCCTAGAACTTGTCATTGTAAGATGGGGGTATTTGACTCAAGTGGTGTGAAGAGCTCTCAAATTATTCTGGCAATTGAGTTTTCATGCTTTTGTTCTGTATTGTAAAATCCTCTAATGGCTAAACACACCCACAAGCTTGGACTTTAGACCCTGTGAACAGCAGGGGGGAGATATGCAACTGATGTAATGTTCAGTCCCGTGTGGATGGAATCATTAGAGTTTCTGGCATTCGTGCATATGCCAAAAGGGTGAGTGTGAATTAATCAGAATGGCTGGACTCTGGGAGACCAAAGTAGTTCTCAAAAAGTAGATGGGGGGAGGGAAAGGATTAAGAAAATTGAAAGCTAAAATAAAAGAGAATCAAGCACTCGCCAACGTTTCCCTCACACTAAATGAGGCCAAATGCCAATACTTTGATTTACAAGCCTCCGCGTCAAGTTACTTTGGAGACAAGGGAAAGTGTCTGACTTGCAACCACAGATGGATGGTCAGCTGACCTCATGGCCATTCATCATGGAGATGCGGGAGTGAGTTCACTTCTCTGCACTTCAGCTAACAGCCCCTTAAAGGGTGAAAGTCAAGACTTGCAACTGAATTAAAGCTCATTCCAGTTGTCAGGCCAAATCCTTAAACTCTGGCCAGTTCACTCTATGATAATATGCACGTCACTTGACCTCTCTATACATTGAAGCTTATTGTATTTCATTTTCAATAAGCAATGAGAAGTCTGAAATAACATACTGTCGGAATTCCTTTGCTTTAGGGTAGGGGACGGTGTTATGGGAATAACATTCGCCCTAGACTGAGGTTCTTAGGTACCCTTCAATGCATATAAGAAATGTGATTCACAGGGTCTTCTAAGCCTTTGTTACTCCAAGTATCTTTCACAGACCAGCAGAAGATTGCTAGAAATTCAGAATCTTGGTCCCTGTCCCAGGCATACTGACTTGGAATCAGTATTTTAACCTAACAACAGATAATTTAAAAGCATATTAAAATTTGGGAAGCAGTGATGTATTAGTTACTGGTGTATAAAGGCACCACAATGCAATGTTTAAAATGCTTCCATATTCACCCTTAACACTTAACTGGATTTTTTTTTTTTTTACAAGAATGCAATATTTTAAATTTCAGCTTCTGAGGCATGGCTATATCTTAATTTATCTGTGTGTATCTAGACTTTTCTGAGTGACTATGACATAGCAGGAACACAAGAAATGTTTACGGAATTAATTTAGGATATAAGTTTAAAGGGAAATATGCTTAAATCTAAATTTTAGCAACTTCTATTATATTTTTTAAAATACATTAAAATTATAATGCTAAAAATATAATGTTAACAATCTTAACCCTCATTTACTCTATGTGTAGTTCAAAGTTTTAAAAAAACAATTTCCTCTGCATCACAGTTAAGGGTATATGGGAAACTTCAAACACAATCTGCATCACAGTTAAGGGTATATGGGAAACTTCAAACACAATCACCTCCTGCTTCCCCATAGTTAGTAGAAGAGTGACAAAATTAAGTCACTTCTAGAAGTACTGCTAAGAAGAGTCTAGTCTCCTCCCACTGTGGTAGGAGAGAAGGGTTTTCTTTTCCCCTTTTCTGAAAAGCCAAAGGTGTGAGTAGAATGGGCATCAGATCTCATATGAAGAGTGGAGAACCACAAAACTGAAAACTGGCATTATGTCATCTGATAGATGTCTGCTTGAATATGACACTGATGAATTGTCCCTTCCCAGGGAGAGGGGAGAAGAAAACGGGGTGAGAGAGTGTTAAGGAACAATTGGGGAAAAGGGCCAGAGACCCAATTATACTCAGCATCTATTCTGGACCCCCCCTGGCTCCCCAATGCCCCCTCTCTCTGGCTTGACCATCCCAATCTCTGCCTCTCTTATTCACAGATTGTTCTGATTTGTGTGAATTCCAGAACATGAGTCTGAACATGGCTATACATCTGACATAGCCAACTAAAGCAGATGAGACCATGGGCTATCTGTTTTTCCAGACCTCTGATACTTGGAGGGAAACTGTTACATATTTTAGGAGTATGTCCTGGTGTCACCGACAAGGAGGTAACTTGAATATAAGATACCAAAACCTAGAAAAATACCATGGGTATGAGCATCTCCTTCACTGGTTATGTTGGAATCAACCCAGGACTCAAGATGCTCATATGAAGGTTGAAATGTTGGACCAGCAGGACTGGCCAACAAAAGTAATCACTCCAACCACACCTAACTATTCTTCCTTCTTCGCATATCCATTCCCTTACCATGATGGATCCCATTCTCAAAAGAGAGAAAAAAAGAAGAGATGCTTTATAGCTTGCCTATGTCCAATCCATCTCCTAGTGACCATAGCTACCGCACTATACCGGAGAAGAGCTTGAGATGGAGAATTGGGAAGACTCTAAAATGAATAGGGCAGTTCTTGAACTCTAAGATAAACCTAATCTAATAGATTAAAATAACTCAAAAGCTAAGAAATCAGTCAATAAGAAGCTTAAGTAGCTACTATAGGGCATGAAGCATGATTCTGTGGAGCACAGTAGAGGAAAAAATACATATCTACCTCATCATGTTCATTTCAGTCAAAATGTCCACTTACAATAGTATTCTACAACACAACTTACTGAGTTATGAAAGGGATCAATATTCATTGTACATCCCAATATTATCAGTTTCACGGCAAGTGTACTGTCTTCCCTTTGGGGACTATGCACTATATGGTCAGATTCATCAGGGAAAAAATAGTTTTAGATTTAATAAAAGATTCCAGTGCCAGAAAAATCTGATGGGGTATCTCCAGGCCACCCCAAATTGACTGAGAAGAGGTAAAAATCTTTTACTCTACCCCCAGCAACACCTTTGCAAATACTTTAGATACAGTCTTTCTCATGAGAGAGTTAAAAGTTACATTTTTGACATCTGTAAAGAATTTATAACACCTAGTAATAGCAAAAATATTGACAAGGAAATAATATATATTCTATAAACATCCCAAAACAAGTACAACCAAGTCTATAAGATTAAGAGTTTCTGAAAACTTTCCTCATTTTAAAATTATGGAAAAGGGAAAGATGCCATAAATCTCCCTATATCCTAATTCTGATAAGAATCAAGATTAGAATTTCCCTTTTAATTGTCCAAGAGGAATGCGATAGCATAACTTTCATCTAGAAGTGGCCAAATACACAGACATTCCCATCCTTGCATGGGAATGTTCACTGTCAGTAGTAAAATCATTTTCATTTGCTTCTGTGAAACCACTTAATGCACAGCCTATTTAAAATAGCACATCTCTAAGAGGCGTAATTAGTTTTCTAACAGCTCTTCCTTCTGCCATTTGCAAATCAGTCTAGGAGTCCAACTTTTAACACAGACATGTCACTAATTAGCACTGCCCAAAACCAAGTCCAATAGGGCTGTAATGAATGCACGACAATTGGGGAACTGAGTTCATTTCTCCATTTGAATCTTGGAAGCAATCCATTTTAATCTGTATGCAAAGGTCGACTTTTGAAGGAATAATTGTACTTTGTTTTGGTCCATCTGGATTGGGCTATAAATATGCCTTCCAGGTTTTATAACATTAAGTTACACAGACAGCACTCAATGTCAGAGTAATGTTCAAGAAGTCCTATAAGGGTGATTAACTTGAGAACATTCATCAAATTGGTGCCCTGATCTTAGGGGAAAAAATGCATTTTTAAGCTAGAAGTGATTTCGGGGCTCTTGGTTTTGGTGAATGAAATGAATTCATTTTTAAAAAGTTCCAGTGCTTTTTGTTCTCCCTTATAATTAAGCTTAATAAAATAAACACATTTTTCTCCTTTCTTTAACATATGCATATTTTTCTATGCCAGGAATTACCTTGCGGTATTAGAGTAACAATAACAAAAATATCCCGTTGTGGTCTCCGTGGTTTAAGGCCCACATACCAATCTTCTGTGATTGTTTTGCCCATTATATTCTCGCATATGTTTTTGCAGGATTTTACAACATGCTTCAAAAACATTAGAGGTTTGGGATTTCCACTTGTTACTATTTATGGTTTCAGCATTCACATACCATTGATTGTTTTTCCCTCTCCCTCTTCAAACTTAAATGTCAATTGTAATCTAAATTAATTTGCACTTGGAGTTGGCAAGAGGGAAACTTCGGCTCATGTAGAGAAACCACAGGCAAAGCAGAACACATTAAGTGCAGTTCTGGGTCCATCATCCTAATGTTCCTGGTGTCCCTCTTCAGTTACCCAAAAGGCAATTAGACATTTGTCATTGTCATTTGGGAAACAGATACGAGGGAACCGATACATACGTTGATTTTGTCTTTAGAAATATTATGTCCAGATTTCTCACAGAAAGAAAATTATGATGAATTTCTTCTTGGTAAACATGCATAAAAATCAATTTTGGCAAAAGCAAAATATATAACTTTACTATAAATGAAAGGTGGATCAAATGTTACAGAAACTCCATGGGTACCCGGATCACATGCTTTAGACACCTTGCCTCTCAGTTTCAAGGCAGGGTACCGAAGTGTCAAAGGTACTTAGTAAGTTGCAGATCATGTGAAAGGAACATAATAAATGGAAATAAAAGGTGTTTGGCTCTTCAAATCCAGAGGTGCAGCACGCAAAGAGTCACTGTGAAGTGACGTCACAAGTCTCTACAGAAGCCAAGGGAGATGCTAGGACTAAGGAGAGAGGATTTGGGTTTGGCACACTTTATTGTCAGACAATTGAGAAGGATTTGTCATGTGCCCCAGAGCATGTAGAAGCCAAATACTCTCTAAGTCTAACAAGGCTAGAGTTGTTAACTTCAACAAACAAGATCGAGGAATGTAAATAAGAGAAATATAAATTCTTCAGGTAAGTGAGCATGGGCTGATGCAGTAGAAAAGTAGGAAAGTCACCATCCCAGAGAAGATAGAACACAGAGGGACAGGGAAGGGGATGAAAGGCAGATCAGACCCGGGAACAAGCCTCTTGCAGCTTTGAATAGTAAAAGGAAGCCCCATCTTTAGAATGGGAACCTCATGCCTGTCCCTTACCCTATCTGAATAAGTTTGCTTTAGACCTTGAGAAAAACCTTCATGCCTGCATTGCTTTTAAGATAGTAGTATTGTTGTTACAGTCAAGTCCTGAATGGTGGAAGCTAAGCAAAGCAGCTAAATGCTTTCCATAAACAAATTCTTTTATTTACTTTTAAGTATACAGAGTGCTGTCAGCGAAGCCATAGATAAGCATTTAATGCAATTTTCCATTACAGTTCCTTATGTATTGCCTAGTGATGAAGGGTTATGTTCTAGAAGAGCTGACAATGATTTTAAGTGTGGACGTCTCAAGGGAATCTCTGAGGGAAAAAATGTCAGGCTATTTTATAACATGATTAATAACCATTAAGTGGACAGGAAGGGATTTTTTTAAGTTGTGGATTAAGGTTTATGTTCTTTGGGTCTTCAAACAGTTTCCAGCTTTTATTCACATCTAGTAAGACATGAAGGGCTAGGCAAGAACAAGGCTCCACCCCTCGCTAGGCAACACGCCCCGTCTTCTCCAGGTGCTTCAGTAACAGCTGCTAAGGAAGCTTAAGGGGCAGGCAGGGCACATACGCTCCCTCCCAGGGTAGCAGGGAACAATGGAAGGCTTGCAATTTTGTATCTCCATGGGATGGACACCTGAAGGTCTGAGCAAAGACTGTGTGGTCTTCCCGGCATCCTTGTGTGTCTACAGACTTGTACAGGAAAGCCCAGTTGGTTAGGAAGCATGCCACCCCCCAACCCACTTCCTTGATCATCTGTGGCTCCTGAAACATTTGCATCATGGGACCACTTTTTCTCATATAAATAAATTTCTTGGAGAAGTATTTTATTGGCATAGTGTTAGTCTTTCAGAAATATGGTCTAATGGGAGCCACGCTACTTAGATTCCTTTCTTTTAAACTAAGCCTAAATAATCTGAATATGTTTTCCTTAGATTATATGAGTCCAAGAGTGTGGAAATGGCTTGTAAATTAAAGGATGCTGTAAAATACAGAGGGTTTTCATGCTTCTTAAGTGAAGAGGACAGATTCCTTGAGGATCTCAGGGTACAATACTGAGTTGCTTGCACTCTGAAGTTTGCATAGTACGGTAGCTCAGTCTGCAAGGACATTGTCTTTTATTTTAGTTATTTATTCCTCATTTCTGATCCTATGGTCTCCTCTCCCACAGAAATACACTCTAAAATATTTAAAACATGCCCTTCCCATCCAGATTCTATTGGTTGGTTTTATAAGTTGGCATATTTTTCAAAATATTTCAAATACTTCTTGCTGTTGGGACACCTGGATGGCTCAGTTGGTGAAGTATCTGCCTTTGGCTCAGGCCATGATCCCAGGGTCCTGAGATCGAGCCCCATGTTGGGCTTTCTGCTAAGCAGAGAGCCCACCTCTCCCTCTGCCTGCTGCTCTGCCTGTATTCTGTCTCTCTCTCGGTCAAATAAATAAGTCAGTCTTTTTAAAAAATGTATTTCTTTTTTTTTTTGTTTTTTTGTTTTTTGTTTTGTTTTGTTTTGTTTTTTTAATTATTATTTATTTATTTATTTTCAGAAAAACAGTATTCATTATTTTTTCACCACACCCAGTGCTCCATGCAAGCCGTGCCCTCTATAATACCCACCACCTGGTACCCCAACCTCCCACCCCCCCGCCACTTCAAACCCCTCAGATTGTTTTTCAGAGTCCATAGTCTCTCATGGTTCACCTCCCCTTCCAATTTACCCAAATTCCCTACTCCTCTCTAACACCCCTTGTCCTCCATGCTATTTGTTATGCTCCACAAATAAGTGAAACCATATGATAATTGACTCTCTCTGCTTGACTTATTTCACTCAGCATAATCTCTTCCAGTCCTGTCCATATTGCTACAAAAGTTGGGTATCCTTTCTGATGGAGGCATAATACTCCATAGTGTATATGGACCACATCTTCCTTATCCATTTCTTGTCTGCAATAGTTCTGCCTCCTTGGTGTCATGCAGAAATCCAATTTCATTTATTAAAATCGACATTTTGTTTTTGAGATCTACTCCGGTTGGTGTGTATGAATTCAGTTCATCATGTCTAATTGTTGTATAGTATTCCCTTCTCTTAAAACATTTCATTTTATTATTCTCTTCATTTCTTCATGTCTGATTTTGTATTTTCTTTCCAATCTGACAGTCACAAAATAGTTTAATTTTTAGTTTGTCTGTTTTTTCTTTCTCTCTCCCTCTGTTTCTTTCTGTAATGCTGGCCAAATGTCCTTCGTTGCTGAGTGGTAACTAAGTCAAATGAGCGGTAACCCTCCAGGACCCTGAGGATTTTATTGAGGATGGGATCCAGGAGTCTGGATCACCAGCTCCTACAAATGGAGAAAGGTAGTTTACCCCAAAACATCTAAGACTCATGAGTGATTGTCACGGAAACTTCACACTTACTGAAGATCATCTTTCAAATATACCATGTTTCTACTTTTCCCCAGGGAATGGAGAAATTAAAAGATCTGCTAAATTTAAAAGATCACAGTACAAAAAATATCTAATGTGTTGACAGAGACATAACTAAAGTATAAATAACTTGCTTTGGATGTATATTCAGATATCAAATGAGGTCCAGAGAATGCTTCCTCTTCAAATAGGTATGCACACACGTAAAATGATGTACTTCATCAAACTCATGTACACTGATGCAAAGGTCTTCATCTGTAGGGCAGTCATGAAGATTACTTGGTTACACTTCCTAATGCCATGCCCAGTAACACAGATGTCATTGCCTTCACTCATGTACACTAAGCTGATGAGGCTCCACCTGGAGAAAAACTGGAGCAGCGCTTCTGCCATCTAATATCACTCACAGGCTTGCTGAAACAGCAGTCCTGTGTGTAAGAGCAGGGGTGCATGAGGCAGCCCTCTTTCCTGTAATCATGGTGGTCACCACAGTTCCTGCCACAAAGGTAGCTTCCCCAGATCTACCACGTCTGACAGTCTCCTCTTCCTCCCTGTAACTGGGTACTTAAGGACATTTAGTTGTTCTCTGTTATTTCCTCTTCCCTGTCTTAGAGCATTTCTGTTCTTACAGGTTGGCCACTCACCATGAGGCTAACCTCTCTGTCTTTATCTCAAGGTCTTTGACTTGACTCAAAGGGCTTTCTGCCCTAGAATTCCTACTGCAAATGCAAATAGCATGTGAATTAGTCAAATCTATGAGCATATCGTTCAGGTCCCTTATCTTACTCTGTGACTGTTATCGTCAGCCATGCAATCTCAATATCTGAATTTATTCTTATCTCTTTGCCCCACTCTCTCTATTAATGCATCATTAGATCTTGCCAACATTTACCTTGAAATGTGTCTCCTGTGGTTTTTTTTTTCCCCCATTCCGACCCCCATTTCCTTATACTTGAATGAATGCAATAGATTCCTACATATTACCCATAATTTTTCTATTCTCAATTTTAATTATTGTCAAAGATGAAGCAAAATGGTATAATGCTTAGGACTGTGGGCTCTGGGAAGAGATGCCTTGATTTCTATACAGTTTCATTTTTACAAAGTTGTAGAAATTTGAACAAGTTAGTTAACGTGTTAATACTATTTTTTCTTCATTTATAAAAGGGAGGTGATGATGCTACCTCGTGAGATTATTTGAGTGTTCATCCACATAACTCACAGACAGTGATGCATAGTGCATGGTCTGCTTTAGGAATTTAAAGATAGAATTTGTGGGACTCTGAGAAAATATACAGAATAGTGTTCCAACCTAGTTCCCTCAACATCTGACAGAATTGCCTCTCTGGCATTCAAAGCCTTCCTAAATTGTTTTTTGTTTTTGCTTTTGTTTTGTTTTTCCCTGGGTTGAATAAATTATTAAAAATCAAAATTAATTGCTGATATTCTCACATTGTGTTATAACTTTTTTTTTTTTTTTGCATTTTTTATCATGTGATGCTTACTACTTACATGGGCTCCTTTTTGGAGAGGAAAAAAGCCAATTACAGTTAATAAAGGAAGACCAAAGTCTTGAATGGAGAAACCCTGACAGCTTGCTCTATTTTCTCCATACAAGGGTATACTCTTTTTTTTTTTCCAATTTATTTATTTTCAGAAAAACAGTATTCATTATTTTTTCACCACACCCAGTGCTCCATGCAAGCTGTGCCCTCTATAATACCCACCACCTCAAGGGTATACTCTTTTAGAAAAATAATTCCTTTAAATACTTACTATTATGAATTTTGAAAAAAACACAGTGAAAACTTTCTAAGCCTCTATAAGATTTTTAGGAAATAAATAAAGATGGAGTTTGACCTTCACTCACTTCATGGAAAATCCTTTTTGCTCCTCACTGAAACACATTCAGGTAATTCTTATGAACATGAGGTGATTCCTCTGCCTGGAAAGGACCAGAGGTGCTTCCTCAAAACTTCAAACAAGGAGAAACCTAAAAGAAAACAAAAATAAATGGAAAAGAGAGACTATTTCTGTATTCCAGGATGGGAAGAATAAAAAACGCATGCACACAAATAAGATAATTTTAACATAGTGTATTTATGAGTTTACTGTGTGACCCAAGCATGAAATGTGCCCCCCCCAATTTATTTGGCTGTGTACTCTTTGATTGCCTCTTTCTATGACAGCTATTTTTAATGTACTTCTACATGGAGAACAGAAATGAAAGTCAGCCTTCAAAGATGTTGTATCTCAATTTAAATTTCAAGCTTAGCTAAAAATATCCAGTGAAATTTTTAATGTGATATTAATGAAGTAATTATACATGTTTCTGAAGAAAAAAAGTGATCAATTAAATTTTAAAAATAAATAGAAAAGAGAAATGAGACTGGATATTGGGATATATCATTAAAAAGATGATCCTTCTAGAAAATAGTGTATATTTAAAATTTTCTCATAATATAAAATATGCTATGGTCTCTTAGAAAGATACATCATCAGAATAATAGGTTAAAGTTGGATTTCATTACACATAAGCAAATATAATAGGAAGCATCACTAACAAGGGAAAGTAAAACATCATGCCCTAAATTTTCTTTCAAGTAAAACATCTTAAAAAAAAAAAGTCAAAGTAGATCCTCAATTTACGTGGCAAACCAATGTATTTTACAGTTAAATTTTGGTTAATACTTTAGTATTTAGTATTTAGTTAATACTTTAAAAAATAATGAGGTGTGCCTCATTGGTGCGGGGTCAAAATCTCAGGATCATGAGATCAAGTCCTGTGTCAGGCTCCGTGTTCAGTGTGGAGTCTGCTTAAGACACTCCTGGCCCCGACTGCTCGTGCTCACTCTCTCAAATAAAATAAATAAATCTTTCTTAAAAAGTATTGAAAAATGGAGTGCATGGGTGTCTCAGTCAGTTAAGGAATGAACTCTGATTTTGGGTCAGGTCATGATCTCAGGGTCCTGGGATCAAGCCCCACATTAGGTGCTGTCACAGGGGATTCTGCTTGAGGATTCTCTGTCTCTCCCTCTGCTCTTCTCCCCACAAATACACACTCTCTTTAAAACAAATAAATAAATATTTTAAAAAGGTCAAAAAGTTATGTAATTGTTAGATGCATCTTAAAACAATGAAGAAAATAAAATAATCGATGATGAAAAGAAAAAAAAAATCATGTCCCAAAATATTTTATACATCACAAGTAAACAGGAAAGCAAAGAACATACTGGGTGGGGTATATGTTCTGCATCACAATAAAAACTTGTTCTTTTTATTACAAAAAGTTGGGAATTTTGAAGGAAGCATCATGGTAGATTGAACATGTGTTCCAGTTCCGCTCAATCCATAAACCCGACTGAAATGCATAAGTCATATAGCCTTTGCCTATAAAGAAATCAAAAAGGAAGAAAACCATAATGACAAAAGGGGATAGCAGATAACAGAACACTAAAGAAATTAGAAAAACTCGGAAATATGTTTATGGCAGAGGTGACCAAGAGGAAGAACTTATGGTTGACTTAGGAAGGAGGGTCTGTAGAAAACACAAGTGTTTATGGAGAAGGTGATGTGGGACATGCAGTGACAAGAGAAAACCCAAACCAAAGTGTGAGCAATGTCGAACCCATTTGGTGATTGCCTGTTCCTGGATCCCACATAACCCTTTTTATGGTATAATCGCTCAATTTGGTGTAGCACATTCTCCTAACGCTCCAAGGTATTGCCCTCTAGATCAAGGGTGAGTGGCATCCCAGAATATTTGCACTTAAGCCGAGGTCAATACTGTAACATGTTGGTGCAGAATTTTAAAGGAAATCCTGCTGAGCTGTATTGGAAATTTTAATAGACTAGAAAATTATCACATTTTAAAATTCATTTTATGTCTCAGTTTTACAACTTGAAAGTCAAGATAAATTAACTTTTTTTTTCCTAAATAGACATCTTCTAGGGACCCAATATTGTGTTCTGAATTATAATGACTGTGAAAACAAGAAATAGGATGCATGATCTTTGCTTTTATGAACACACATTGATCGAAACAGTTTATATCCTGAGGCAGAATAGATACTGAGAAAGAAAGTTTAGTTCTATGCTTTTTTTTTTTTTTTTAAGATTTTATTCATTTACTCGACAGACAGAAATCACAAGTAGGCAGAAAGGCAGGCAGAGAGAGAGAGAGAGGAGGAAGCAGGTTCCCCGCTGAGCAGAGAGCCCAATGTGGGGCTTGATCCCAGAACTCTGGGATCATGACCTGAGCCGAAGGCAGAGGCTTTAACCCACCAAGCCCCCCAGGCGCCCCAGTTCTATGCTTTTCTTCCTGGAGACAACTTTATCCTTTCTTTCTTTCTTCCTTCCTTTCTTTCTTTCTTTCTTTCATCTTTTTTTCTTTCTTTCTTTATGTATTTTTTAAACTTAAAAGAACTTCATGTGATATTTCAAATTAGAACTAAAATTAACTTACCCCAATCAATTTAGACCTGTGCTATCATTGATCTGATGATATGTAAAGTAAATGAATATTCTTCAGGCTCCCTGAAGAATCCGGAGATGTACGTATCAGGAAAAAAATCAAATGGATAGGCCTGGATCACTTAACTATGAAAAACTCCTGCCTTAAGAGAAAAAAGCTTGAGATCTTAGTTGACTGTGATAAAATGGTATCGAATGTTTTTCTTTTCTTTTCTTTTTTTTTTTTTTAAAGATTTTATTTATTTGACACAGAAATCACAAGTAGGCAGAGAGGCAGGCAGAGAGAGAGAGGGGGGAGGAAGCAGGCTCCCTGCGGAGCAGAGAGCCCGACGCGGGGCTCGATCCCAGAACCCTGGGATCACGACCCGAGCTGAAGGCAGAGGCTGCAACCCACTGAGCCACCCAGGCGCCCCTCGAATGCTTTTCTTTACCCATTATTTTTAACATATATCTCTGAAGACATTTTCAGCCATGTCCTGCCTTTTTAAACAATGAATGAATGTCAACGAAAAGACCTTAAGAACAGACCTGAACCCGAAACCCAGACTCTGAGGGGAGCACAAGGTAATAAAAGGAAATTTTCTTTCCCAAATGTCAAACAAAGCACCTCCACGGGAGGGATCCTACACTTCCATAGCCATCAAAAGTGTGAGGAACAAAAATTATGGTACTTTTAGGCTCTGAGTGCAATCACCCTCACGTGGGTGCTCCAAAGTATAGTACTGCCCCCCGATCCCCACCCCAGAGAAAATATTGTATTCTTAGTTTCTATCTCCCAGGACAGAGGAATGCCCTGGCCAGCAGAGAGTGGATCCTGAATTCTGAGTGTCCTTCAGTCCTGCGGATTTGGACACCTAACATTATTATTTACTTCTCATCATTATCAGACATGTCTGAATAATTGGCCCTGAGCTCCCTCCCGCTTCTATCCCCCACCTTTTCCGTCTTTCTTTTTCCTTTGTTCCTACAGGTACTGGCTAGCTTTACAAGCTGTCATAATTTTGTTTCTGGTTTGACCTGAAGGGGAGCGATGTCCTCATCACACCCAAACTCGTCCTTATCATCAGATGGATAGTAGCAATAAGCAAGGATATTTACCCCAAGGCTCCTTCTGGGAACTTCAACAAAGTCATCCCTAAAAAACATATTACACAGAGACATGTTCAGACCTAACGGTAGATAAGACAGAGCCCATCCTCTTGGGTTCCCACACAGTCAAGTCATACAATCTCTACACTATGCCAACAATTGACACTAAAACTCTAAAACCACATTCAGTGGAAAGAGGACACAAAAGTGCTTCATTTTAGTGAAAGACATTGTCTACCACCCCAGAGAGTCTACCCTGAGAATACCGTTAAGTCATGTTGCACAAAACGACTTCTGTGATTTGGTTATATTTCTAAAAGTAGTTTTGCTTCCAATTTCACCTCTAAACGCTTAGTGTTTAGCACTTTCAGTGACCTCTTTTCCTCCTTAAGCTGGTTTCTGTGTATTCTTAGAAAACATCTATTATATCAATACTATATTGCTATAAATTATATACATTTACTGCAAGTAAATGAAACAAAGTTTATTGCAACCCACGTTATAATTTTGCTATGCCTGCTCACAATGCTTTCTACCATATAATCTTCAATCATAACCTGATATTTGATACAAGTTTACACTTTAAAAATAATCTGACAGTTGAAAGCGCATTAGGTTTTTCTAACCTAATTTGGTTAGAGTGTGTTTTCACTTTATTTTAGAAATTCATTGTCAGAATTGATCCCAAGTTCAGTTGTGGCTTCTTTCATTGTGCCCGAAATCCAGACTTCAAAACATTTGCTTTCTTAGTTGGCCTTTTGAGGGCAAGATTCATACTATCGCACTTGAAGGAAGTTATCAAGTATCATAAACAACTTAATTTAGATCTTAAGCTTGAGTGTCAAGGAGAAATAGTGAACCAACTTTGTTTCCCACTTGAAAGCTCCCTTCTAAGGCTCTGGAGATTTATGTGGGACAGGTTATTATACTTCTCTTACTAATCAGAACTCTTGTTCCCTTGGCAACCTGCATACTTTGTTTCCCCCACACTAGCATTCCCGAATCCCCCCTCCCCAAATGATTTATTTCCCTATTGCTACAGCCTATGGGCACATTACATACTTTAAAACAACACATTAATCTACAGCTTTCCAACCCAGACAGCAGACACCGCCATCCTTCTTGATAACCACTGCTGGCTATTACAAAGAAAGCATTCCTGATTTAGGCTACAGTCAAGAAATTGTAGGGGATGACATGCCTTGCACCAGTCTCCGAAGTCATGTGTAGGCAGACTGCCAGGTGAGAGCTAAAGCCACAGCTGCAAATTTTCATAGAAAATGCCCTGTACCAGTCTCTGAAGCTTATTTTTGACTACTTAGGGCCGGCCTTCCTGAAAATAAATGGAAAATAAAAAAACCAAAATGCATACTGGGCCACATTTATTAGATAGATAGATGGGTGTGATTTAGTGATTGTTTTTTCCCCTTCTCCTTTGGCTGGGCTGGAGCAGTGAATGAGTTCTCCTGGATCAGTCCTCCAAGCCCCACGCAATTTTTATATTCAGAGTAAAACCTTGCACTAAAAACTTAGGGTTAATTTTCCAATTTCCATACATTACCTTGGGGGGAAAAATACCTTTCAACTCTTCACCAGGATAAAGGCAAATATGGTTAGTCAGCCCTTAAAGGAAAGCAGATCCATTCAAACCTCAAAAATTCTTCTCTGTTAAAATTCCTCTTGGACATGTTTTTTTTTTTTTTTTTTTTTCCCAAAGTATCCCGTTACTTAGAATACCAGACACATATTCAGGGTGGCATAGCGCCCTCACTAAGCAGGGATTGACACTGATTACAAGAATACGTGGCATTTAAGAAAAAAATAATTAAGATATTTTACCTCAAAGTTTCATTCTCATCCATGGCATATACAATGAGTGAAAGCTTACATATGCCATGATAAATTGATTTTGTTCTATTATCATAAATTTCCATATGATTTTAAGAATTCTGCAGTGTGATCCACTGTCTTTTTCACTTCTTCTTCTCCTCCTGCTCCTCCTCCTCCTCCTTCTTCTTCATATGTTCATTTTTTATAAAAATGAAACTTCACAATAAACAGCAAAAATGACATTACCCATCCTTTACTGTTGTCTTTTTCCCTCTACCTAGAGATAGTCATTATCCTAAAGTTATTCAGAATATATGCCTTACGTATCCTGAGGTTTGACTTTATGTTTGAAATATATAGTATATATATACTTTATATATATATGTATATATATACACACACACACATATTTATATAGTATATATGTATGGATATGTATTATATATATTTCCACACAAGTATATGTGTGCACATCTATACATATATAGTTTTAAATGTTTTATTTTGTATATATATTATGCTACTCTTTATTCTTCATGAAATAATATATTTTAATTAAGCATTTCATTCTGAATTAATTTATTTTAATTACTGAATAAATGGTCCCAATATCTGCCTCTGTAATCTTAATAAATAAAATTCATTTCAGCAGTTATCTAAAACTAAAATCTTGAAATATCAGGGCTGACCTACTTTGAAGGACTAAGAGTCTTTAACCAGTAATCTAGAACCTGACTTCCAAGTTTTGATTATGTAAATCTCCATGTGACCCAATTATTTTAAATGCTCACGTAACCTGGATGTATGATCTAACACTTAGCATTAGCTCTAGGTGGCTGGTAGTAAATGCTTAAAAATGAGACCCATAATTCACCTAAAATATGTAATACTAAACCAGAAGGGAGTTTGTTTCTGACCACATGTACCCTAATTTGTCACAAAGCATGAGGTGTGGGAACCTTCCTAGCAGCTCATGGCTGAGCCACCAATTGGCTTAGATGTTTTAGTGTTTAAGTCAATATTCATAGTCTTACTCTCACTATAATTTTCTTTGTGTAACTTAATTTCCTTTATCCAATATGGGTTGTGTTAACCTCTCGGTACTTTTCTCTGCCATGACCTATCTAGGAAGTTGGTAAGACTTTTTGTTTTAAAAGACCCAAACTCTGCAGCAAAAGTGCAATAACAGAGAAAATATCTTATACCTAAAACTAAAAACAAACAAACAAAAAAAATCTACCTTTGAAATATGGGATTTGCACAAGAACTGGATTTTCTTAAGTTCTCCGGATTGAATACGTTCAGAATTTATTTTCCATTGAGGAACGGCTCATTGCTCCAGTGAGCAAATACATGAGCATAGGAACACAGAGATACCCGCATGCAGCATGACTTCACAAAGACTAGGTTAGTCATGGGCTTGCCAGTGTGTCCTGTGTGTGTATGTGTGGTGTTGTTGTTGTTATTGTTTTCACTCATTGGAAAACTTTTAAAGCACCTTATATGTGAACAATTAAATATATTCATAATTTGATTTCTTTTTAAACTGTGGACATGGTGTATGTGTTAATGTCTATTCTAGACTAGGCAGAGTGGTGAAGGTTCCACATCCTTGAAACTTTCCAAGGCTGCTAATGTCAAGCTCTGACCAATTTACTATTTACTATTTGAATGGGGTCCAGCAAATCATTTACCAAGTTGCTGAGTATCAGTTCCCCAGCCCACTCCACCAAAAGCCTTCACCATCCATGCGCTGCTCAGGCCAAAAAGAAAGTCATCTTCAATTCTTCTCTTTCCCTCCTCAACCATTTGTGACCTATCTGCTAGTTCCTCCTCTAAACTGGATTCCAGATCTATTCACTTCCCTTCATGCCCGCTGCTAAAACCCTGGCTCACCCAGCATCAACTTCTGCTGGACTACTAAAATGCTTCCTAACTCATCTCTTCTCTTCAATTCTTCATACCACTCCCACCCCCCGCAAATATTTTCTCTATCCAACCAAAAGAATGAGCTTTTTAAAACACCAGACCACACTACTGTCCTTTGGAAGAATTTCCAACATTTTCCCATTGGGTTTAGCACGATTGTCCAGCCTCCCTACATGTGGGGAGGGTTTGTCCAGGGGGTTTGTCTTAAATATCTCATGCTGTTTTATGACCATCTTGATCTTTCCAATTGATCAGGTGCCTTCTCATGCTGTAGCATTAATGCTACTCGTTTCTCCCCATCTCTGACGGCGTTACACCATTTTGCTGATCCCTCCAGCTTGCTGGTTTGTCCTCCCCTGAGGTCATCTCACATTATTTCTCCACTCCCTGTGATTGTCTGAGGGCAGGTATGCCCATTCCCAGCTCTTTTCATTCAGGTCTTAGCTCCAAAGTCAGAGAACAGTTCCCTGATCATCCAATATAAAACAATCCTCTGAAACATTATCATTCAGGACTGTATTTCCCTATATATTCATTTTTATGTATATATGTCTTCGCTACCTACATAGTATGTATCGTATTATTCATGTATTAAATATCTTATTGCATGAAGCTCTTTGAGTACAATTGCTTAACACTGTTCCCTCAAAGTCAGACAGTAGTAAGCATGTAAATATTTCTTTAAATGAATGCAGATGTTGAGTCCTGGTTGCTCGTTTATACAATGCAGCATAATGCCTTCCACTTCGCAGCATGATTTGTAAGGATTAGCTGTGTCTCAGAGGTGCCTACTGTAAAGAGAGATGGAACTGAAAATTCTACAGATTGGTACAGAGTTGCTAGAGTAACTGTTACTTCTTATTTTTCTAGGTCCTTCTCCCCTCTTTAAAATGTACTTCCCTTCCTAATCGTGCCGTCTTTCTTTGTTTCAAATACAGCAGATCTTTAGAGCATAACTTTAATTACGATACAGATGATAACAAGAGTAGTTGGCAACTACACGTACATTGATCTCTCTTGGCTCCTTTTTTTGCAAAAGAAAAGAAATTACAGCCGAAGACACACGCTCAATCATGATTAATTTTGAAGGAAAAAAAATGAACCATAACAACATTTCTAAACACACATAATAATAATGTTATGCTTGTAAAGTTTTTCAAAGTAGTTTCCCACATGTTCCCACAACACACTGAGCGAGATGCTCAAAGGATATTATGTCCATTGAGTAGTTGAGAGGTTTTGCTTCTTGGGAGAAGGTGTTCTCAGGCTAACCTGGTCCGGGGTCTGGGCAGCAGAGACAGGAACCACGGTTGCTGAGACTTACTTTAATTCCTTCCCCCCACTGCTCCAGCCTTTTCCTTCCTCATTTTTGCTCTTCTAGCTTCAATCCTCTTTCTGAATTCAAAGTTGCATTTGGCCAGTCGGCCACTGTCTTTCCCCCGGGGTTTTTCTTCCTTATCTCGGTCTTTTTTCCTATTGCCGGTATTTGATTAGTGGACTCGTGGCCTTCCAGTGGGTTTGTCTTAAATATCTCATGCTGTTTTATTACCATCTTGATCTTTCCAATGCTATTTGTACATTTCTTTTCTCTCCCCTCATGGCATTTCTAAAAGATTGTGGGACGAGGGAGAGATTGCTCAAATGAAGGCCTCTTTATTTGCTAGCCATGCTTTCTTGACAAGAACCTTAATGAACCGGACTCGTGAGCTGTTGGGCTGTTTGTTCCGGGGATGTGAGCAGGACACACGAGTGTGGCAGGTACTAACTCAACAACCACCTTCTGCTTTTGTGTCCCACGTGTGTCAGACACGTCCTTGTGCACTGGTGATATATCAGAAAACATGAGAGGTAGATGCTTATGTTCTTGGAAATTTCATGCCAGCAGAGTAAAACAGAAAAACACATGAACAACTGGATGCTGGTGAAAACAGTTAAAACACTGGATCAAGTAATTTCAAATATCAGACTCAGATCTAAGGGGTTATATATGCAGACGTTTAGTATCCTAAAGTCTCTGTGCAAGAACTAACTACAAACAGGTAAGCTCTGGAGAGGGGGGAGAGGGAAGGAGAGCTCTGCCTGGCTTCAGAGGTCAAGGGAGAATTGGATTTCAAAAGGAGGAGTAAGTTCCAGCTGAGTTGATGGAAGGGGAACTGAGATTCTTATCCACTTATTTCTCAAACCTAAACTCCTCTGCTCGGACACCGGCTATTTCTTATGCTGACGTGTAATTACCTTTGTACATAGCTGCAGATATGAACAGACAGTCACCTACGCATCAAATGTGCAAGAGGTGTTTGCTGGAGAAAAGAGCCGCTTGTTGGCCAAGTGGAAGGGAATGAGACGGGTATTGGTCAAGGGCATTAGCCTCCGGGAAAAACGCTCCTGTTGTTTTCTGACAGTTCCCTCTGACAACAATTCCCTGAGACAAAAGATACCTGATCTAAAAAGGTCAGTGGGTCAGATCGTATGCTTTATCTGTTAATCCATAATAAAGAGTCGGGGATCTGAGTGGGGGAAATGTCACCCTCCTGCTGATAGGTCGGGTTGGCACGCTTCCTCCAGCGCCCTCTGTCCCTCTGGGGTCACTGATCTGGACTCCTTGGCTCCAGTCTTCAGCACAGGTCAAGGAACCACCTGATTATCCCACAGGTGGAATTCAGCCTCCTGTTTGATTTTATTTTCTCACCTCTGAGATTTTCCCCTGGTTTCCTAAAAGACCTTCTCCTCTCTCGTACTCCCTCCTCCTACCTTCCTTCCTCTAACACCCCCTCCGCTGGACGTGCTTTCTTCTACTGCTGTTCCCTCCTCCCACACAGAACCCTACCTGATCATCATGATCTTTACGCAGCATAAAAACACATGCAATTGGGGTGACAGAATTCAGGCTGTATTCCATGTTCACTTTCTATTTGTTCGATGCATCTTTTTTTTTTTTTTTTTAAGACTTTATTTCCTTGATAGAGAGAGAGAAATCACAAATAGGCAGAGAGGCAAGCAGAGAGAGAGGGTGGGAAGCAGCTCCCTGCTGAGCAGAGATCCTGATGCGCAGCTCAATCCCAGGACCCTGGAATCATGACCTGAGCCGAAGGCAGAGGCTTAACCCACTGAGCCACCCAGGCGCCCCTGTTTGATGTGTCTTATTTATCATTCTCTCTTACCCTTGGCTCTGGTTAGCCCCTGGGGGTGACGGGGGGTAAGGCTACAATTAATGTTATTTAACACTTTTATTTTTACAATTGAATGGAAAGTAGGTAGTCTAAATATTTGTTTAATTTCTGAGAACAATAACACTTACAAGACAAAATTTGACATACGAAAAATTTTACTCCAGGATCTCTTTAAAAAGCCAGCTTTATGTAGGCAGGTAAAATATATTTTATTATGAAATACCGCAAAATCAGTGATTCTATAAGCAAGATGTATGGGTGTTAAGGGTTCCAACATAGATACGAGGTTCTCAGGAAACCAAACCAAAAGGAGGATTTGGGGACCTTCAATGAGGCATTTCAATCACTCAGAAAAAAATGGAAGTAATAAGTGTGCCCATTTCCTGGGGATTGAAAGGATTAAATCAAATAATTTATGTACACGGCTCAGGCCAGTGCTAGCTCACAGTAAAAAACCAGAAGTTTGGAAAAATAATCGATTGAAATAAAAACCACTCAAAAGGTAGGCATTGTATGTGCATACATAAGTTCAAGGATCATATTTTTCTATATTCATGAAATTCGACCTCCCATTTCTTCCCTGTGCATTCCTTTTGCTCTTTTCTGTAGTAAAGAAGCCTTCTTTACTGTATTGAGCCAGGAAAAACAAAAGAAAAGGTAGTTGAGAATAAACATTAGGACTTGGTTTGTTACTTTTGTTTTGTTTGTACAAAGGGTGAGCATTGCAAGTAGGCACCAAGACTCCCAGAAAAGGCGACGTGAACATTCTCGAGGCGACAGTTCAATTTGTGTTACAGGCTGGTAAGTTTCTCACCTACCTGGCTCTCTTTCCTTCTGAGCTCAGAGATGGACTACATTTTCTTGCCCTCCTATCATTAAGGATGGTCTTGTGACTGATATGAACCACCTCGAAGCCCGGCCCTTTGCAATCTTCTACTCTGTGTGTCCATCCCATGCCGTCCAGCAGGCTGGATGCCAAAGTTTGGGGCAACATGGCAGCCTGTGCTGAAGAAGGCAGAGTTTCCTCCTGCTGGGATACTTGACTCCCTCCATGGTGTAGAGGTCCCCTTGTTTTTGTACCCTCCCCCAGCTCCCTGGTAAAACTGTGAATTAGAAACAACTTCCCATTTATCTTAAGGCCCTGGAGTTTCTAAGTTTGATTGCTATTACTGTTAGTACTATAAAGGGATATATAAAATCTGGGCTTTTCCCAAGAGAGCTAACCAGTTGGGTGTGCGCACAGCAGAGCTGAGAGTATGCAGGAGAAGATGATACTGGCGCAATGGCAGCCTTTGGGACTAGAACTCAAACACTATTTGTGAGGAAGCCATGGTTCAGTATTTCAACCGGCAGAGTCAAGGACCGAAAGAAGGTGATAATGAAATTGCAGAAAGTTTGGGTGATTCTAGAACATTCAAAAAAAAAAAAAAACACTTATTAACATTCAAGAATGTAGCTTAAAAATACTGCAATTTATTTCTACATGTCCCATGCCCAGCACACGCCCAAGGGGTAGAGGATCAATGGTTGGGAAAGAATTATAGACGGGTACATCCACCTGCCTGGCTGGCTGACTTCTGTGGACTCATGTCCTTCAGAGTGATGGGAGACAGTGGTCGGAAGAGTCCTATGTCCAAAGCCTGGTGTGAAGGGAGAAGCCTTAGCCAGAAACGGCCTCGGAGGACAAGTGGGTAGAATAAAGACTTAACCGTATGAGGGGAGGGGACGCTGGATATTCTGGGGCGCCGCACTTAAAAAGTGAAGATGGGGAGAAACACCCCTCCCCACCAAGCACAGAGTAAACTCCCGTTGTGGTGAGAAAGTGTTTAGCAAATTTAAATTAAATTATTTATGGAGGGCTTTTTGTATGATTTTCTTTTGGTAGGCTGAACACTTGAGACAACCATTTTCTCATGCCTTTTTCAAATGCCAATATTGAATTAAAGCAGTATTGGTAGTACTTTATATTTTATTTTAAAATAAAAGAAGATTCTAGGGGCACCCGGGTGGCTCAGTTGTTGAACGTCCGACTCTTGGTTCTAGTTCAGATCATGATCTCAGTGTTGTGAGATCGAGCTCGGTTTCGGGCTCTGTGTTCAGCGTGGAGTCTGCTTGCTCCTCTCTCCTCCTTTCCCTGCTCCCTTTCTCTCTCAAGGTCTCTCTCTCTTTCATAAATAAATGAAATCTTTAAAAAAAATCATTAAAACAATTAAAGAAGATTCTAGTGCTCTTTTTGCATAAGATGTGTTTTTTACTGAACAGTTTACGGTGTACCTTTTACCTATTTATCTGAGTGATTATCATTCCAGAAACACTGACTGGTGATATCCATTCACTTACTAAGTAAAACCACAGGCTTGGACACACTGACATGGGAAATAGAAGAGTTCCTAAATTAAGCCAATATCTGTGGAAGAGAAATTTTGAAACAAGTCCTAAACTTGCGACATATGGGTTCCTGCACGTCGCCAGAAGGAAAAGTTGACAGAAATTTGGGCCGTCCATCAAGACACCTTTGTCTTTATTTAGTAACTCTTGGCAAGTCTGAGTCAGTAGCTATTGGAAAGATTTCCAACGTAAGGCAAAGGTCTGTGCCCAAAAGTTAGCTACAAACCAAATAGTTTCAGTAATATCATCTTGATATACTATATCTCAAAAATGATTTTTTCAAATTCATTTAGAGGTAAATTTGTCTCATTTTAGAGAACAAAATGAAATAAGACACCTTCTCATTTGTTAAATTAAGGGCATTTGGAAATAACGCTTAGCAAAAACCTAAATTACACATAGGCCTCTTTTGGTAAAGGAACTTCAAAAATGAGATCCCAAGAGCTGAGGTAAGCACTGCTAGGGATAAACTCAGACGGAGGCTAAGTCTGAGGGGTGAGGCATCTTTCCAGAGAAACTGGAGAGATACTTGGAAGACACGTGTTAGTATTAAGTAATGGATGGAGAAGCAAAAGCAGATACATGCCTAGATTCTGAAAACAAAGGCGAGATTTCTCATGAAAGAGGAAAATGAAACACAAAAGAATGAGTGGTTACCAAAGAAAACAGACTGCATACATGGTCACTTCGTTTTTAGGAGCCAAAACCTAAATGTCAATCATGTGGGTACCTGTGGGGACTCCCCAGAGGGCAAAACGATTCCTGCTTCATATTGAAGTGGGTAATATTTTGTGTATTGCTAATAGGGATGTACTTGTGTTGGCTTTTAAAGTTAAACTGATTTACAAATTCCATGTTGATCCGTGACTGGGATCTCCTGGCCAGCATCAGCGGCTTGGCATGGTTCGAGCAAAGGGGAGAAATGAAATCCCTCCACATCGTAGTGCTGTGCCGGCCTCAAATCAGAGATGAATGAATGTTGGTTCTCTTCTTCCTACTCTTCTATTACTCCAGGTAATTTTCCTGTAATTCCAAATAAAGAGAATGGTAGGGGTTTTACCACAGACCAAACTGAGATTTAAATTCTACTTATTTCATGCGGTCAAGAAATAATATGAAACCTTTGCTAAGCAAGACATGGTTTTCGCCACTTAAGTTCAGTGAGCTTTATGCAAATCGAAGCCTGCTGCCTTCCAACTTGGTGATAAAATGAAAAAGAACGGTTCATCCATAGGTTGGGTGAGTCAGACTTTCTCATTACAGAAGGTACTACGTGGGAGTCCATCAGGTATTCGGGGAAATTATACCTACCGCCTACCTTAAGATTTAATAATGAAATGAACTAATTTCTTTTTTCAAATATGCACCAAATAGGTGCAGTTTTGGTAGAATTTCCCAAAGGATTGTAAGGTTCCATTTTACTGATATTAAAGGGGGGAGAGAGTTCTAATTAGCTAAGATGTATTTTCAGTGATTGACTCCCCAAGTGTTACAGAAACCAAACCAACAAAACAAGGTCAATTTTCCCAGCCCCTGGAAAAACTCCCACAGACGTCCAATCATATTCTTAACCACTTAAGATTCCCATACACATTAAATAGCCAATGCCTACAGAAAACATACTTGTAGGTGGTTTTGTTTTGTTTTTCTAAGATGAATTCTTTTTCCTTCTGAATATTGAAACTAAATATTATAGAACTTAGAGTTAAAGGACAATGGGTCTAAACCAGACGTAGAGTAATGATTCTTACAGATTCTTACACCTAATTAGGTTTTTCTTTTTCTACAGATTTGCATATATCCAGAGTAATTTGTATAGGTATTCTTGGATTTTTTTCTTTTTAATAAGTGACCAAAGATAGAGACATAGGAAATGAGAGCTAAAAATGTTTCCTTCCCCCCCACCACAACCATATGCTACACAACTGGATTAGAAGGCCACATTATAAAAATTCTGTGTATATTACATACTTTATACCAAGAAAATGTTGGTTAAAATGTTCTTTCATTTTTCCTTTCTTTTTTAGTATAAATATTTCCAAAATCTAGTTGCATTTTCCCCATGCCTATCTCTTTATTTGCAGTCTTAGTCGATCTGTTCTGGGTATTTTTAGATCATAAAAAAAATGAAAGAGAAAATTTAAAGTGCTCGGCAGGCAGAGAGCTCACACAGCGACGTCTTTCTTCATCCACTTCTTTACGTAATTTTTAAGTTAGGTTCCTGCTGCTTTCATAAGTGTTTCGACTTTAGAATTCCTGCCAACACAGACAGACTATTGACAAGGAAATATAACAAGACCATTTCTTTTTAATTTACTTCCTAATAACTGGATTCTGCGTAGAGGCTATAAAACAATCAAGTATGGACAGAAACGGAGTCCAGTAGTGAAAAGAAGCAAGGGGAAAAAAAATGATTTTTTGTTGTTCTCGAGTTTCTCTCATTATATATGCTAAAGATATTAGGTATATCCTGGCTACATCTGGCAAACGTGAAGCTGTTGTATGCGACAGGGAGATTGGAAGATCAAGTCTGTCTTCGTAGGTCCTTGGGAAAATCCCCAATTTGTCTTCATTACGGTGATAATGAGGTTATTTATTTACTCCACAAGGGTGGGACAGAGATACTAGTATCCCTTGGAAGGCACTGTGTAGTTATTACTCCAAAAATGTCTTCCCTGATTTCCAATGTCAAACGTAGAGAAAAATGGTATTTTTATCCCCCGATATTTAATACACTTATATAGATCTTTCTCTTATTCCATCCAAAGTTGAAAAGGAGCAAATTAAAAGGAAGGTCATTTGAGGAACACACCCACACACGCTAAAGGGAATTTCCAATTTGCCAGCCGTTTGTGTTCTGTGGTTCATTTATTTGGAACTTGGAATGCACAAGGTTAAAAACGCAGCGCTGATATTTCCCGAGAATTTGGCCTTCCCTCCATTAACGGAAGCGTCTACTCAAAAGGGAATCTAACAAAGGGGAAATGTCTCCGAAATTTTAATTCGGGAAGATCCAGAGTCATTCTGATGTGAAGATGGACTCGCTCTAACCTACAGCTTTGCGAGAGGCTCTGGGCGAGGCCGGGGGGGAATTTGGGCAGCGGGGCGCAGCCCCCGCCACCCCCGAGTGCGGGCTTGGAGAGCACCAAGGGAGGAAGAAGCAACACTGTTGCATCGCCTGGTTACTTGTTCTTCTTTTCCTTTCCCCTTCCTCTCCGATTTCCTTAACGAGGGTGTATTCTCTCTTTCTGTGGCTGTTGTGACAAGTTACCACAGTCTCAGGACCAGAAACAACGTCTGTGCGTGTGTGTGTGTGTGTGTGTGTGTGTGTGTGTGTAAGATCTTGCCTTTCTGTCAGCCAGGAGCCCGGGAAGGTGGAGTCAGGGTCCTTGCGGTGGGTCTCCTGAGGCTGAAATCCGGGCTCAGCTGACTCTGCTCTGCCTGGAGCTCCCCAGTCCCCCTCTAGTCCTCCCCTTCACCGGCAGGACCCACAAACAGGAGACTACAGGACCAAGCCCCTGCATCCCTGCTCCCAGTTCAGGAGGCTACCCCTGGACAACCCCCCTCCACTCCCCCATTGTTCACCACACAGCCGTCTAGTAAAGCTGCAGCAGGTGAATCCCCCCGCCCCCAACTTCCACCAAGTCTCTCTCTCCCCATTTCTCTGGCTTCTCGGACCAGCCTGAGAAATCTGTGCTTGCCAAGGGTTTGCCTGGCTGGGCTCTGTTCCCTCGGGTTCTCTCCAGACCTAATAACATCTCTACCATCCCTTCTGGGCAGCACCTAGATTCGTGTTTGACTCAATAACTACACGATGAGAATCTGGGAAGACATCTCTAGAATCTTCCCGCCGCAGGTTAGGGTCTCCCATGGGCGCAAGTTCACTTTCTGGCTGACCTTCTCATGGTCGCTCTGCGCCCTTTCCTTTTGACCTTCTGTTCCAAAGAAACATGATTTTCTCTCTCCTCGAATTCTGAAAAAAATACGCAGCATCTTCGTGATGGCTTTTTAAGTTTTTGGATTTTTTATGGAAAGAACACTAAATACGGCATGTTGATAAACTCAATGCAGGTTTCTAGTGAAGACTGTTGTTGGTGGTTATCCGTAGGTGGGTATTATAGAGGGCACGGCTTGCATGGAGCACTGGGTGTGCTGAAAAAATAATGAATAATGTTTTTCTGAAAATAAATAAATTGAAAAAAAAATTACAGTAAATATATTTAGTCTTTTTTGGTCTTCCTTGCTCCAGTGTGCTCTCCTTAGGCCCATCTTTGAAATCTCCAGAGCTCTTCATTGTTTCTGAGAGGAACTCCAAATCCTGGCTGGATAAGACAACAACTCTAGAGAACATCCTCTCTTCTCATTTTCTATTTCCTCCCCAGGCCGCCTCAGGAACACGTGCTATCTGGTCGGCTATATGCATCAAAAGGCTGGACCAAAACCTCTATTTATTTAATTTATTTATTTATTTATATTTTCCCCTCATGGCTTTTCTAATTTTTTTCTCATTATTTTTTCAGGGCTTCTTCTGTCAAGGGGGTGGGGAAGGGGCCCCTGCCTCAGCTGCTGGGGCGGAGTAGCCACTGAATATATTTTTTATGTCCTCTACCTTCTACTTTCCTTTACAGACCCTTCCCCTCTGTGTTGCTAAAACGGAGTTGTAGAATAAGAAGAAAAGACCAAGTTCATGAAGCAGCAGTGCCCCTGATTATGACGTTGACAGGAATCCACTTTATGTTGATGTTGGATGGGGCTGAGTTTATTGCCTTTTCTTGGCGCCCAGCCACGGCCACCCTCACCGTGGAGCCTTCTCTTCCGCAGCTGTCTATCCAGCAAGCTCTATTTCTTGACTATCCTTTGTACTCAAGGGTGAGGCTTCTAAGTCAGTTTGAGGAACCACACATTGCTCCACCCACACCCCCACTGAAACCGGCACAATCTCTCCAACACGTTTTCCCTCTGCACCCACGCCCAGCGTGACTTCAGGAAGGCTGGAGAAGTCCCCGCGATCCTCACACGGCCCCTCGAGTCGAAGGCAGTCCTGCCAGTGGGGTCTGTTTACAACGGGAACTATAACCCTTGAGAAATTTAAGCATTTCCACATTTTATTATTGCCTACACTCATCTTCTGTTTTTCCTCTATGTCTGTTTTTCAAAATCCTTTCCTCTCCTATCTGTTCTCAGTCAGAAACAAAAAACAAAACTGGATTTTTTCCTGATATTTGTGTACAGTTGAGTGCAGAAGCTTGAATAGGGTAGCAGCTGGAGAGAAAAGGGCCCCTGCCTCTCTAACAGCCAGAAGAAAGACAGGTGGGGAGAAGCACGTGCTGCCCGGCACAGCCTCAAGCCACTGAGACTGAGAAGCTTCCGGTAGGCACCTCTGTAGCTCCAACCCTCAAAGACCAGTTTTGACAGTTGTGGGGAGAGTTGAGGGTAACCAAGCTAGCTTTGTCACAGAATTGTCAGGAGACTCTCCTTATTACAGCCCTGCTTCTGTAGCTTCCAGTGCTAGACAAATTTTTGCTCTGGTTCTTTAAGGCTTTTTTTTTTTTTTTTTTAAAGATTTTATTTATTTATTTGACAGAGATCACAAGTAGGCAGAGAAGGAGGCAGAGAAAGAGAGGGGAGCAGAGAGCCCGATTTGGGGCTCGATCTCAGGACCTTGGGATCATGACCTGAGCCGAAGGCAGAGGCTTAACCCACTGAGCTGCCCAGGTGCCCCTTTAAGGCTTTTAAGAACACATAAGGGCAAACACACACACACACATACACACACGTGCGTGTGCGCACATACACACACACACACACACACACACAGTGGCTTCTGCAGAGGTCTGCTCCTTCCCTCTCAGTGGCAGAAATTCATTGTGGGGTGGATTAATTCTGGGAAAGATCTAGGTAAGGAGCTCCCACTGGTGGTGGAGGAAACCCCACCATCCACATGAAATGCTTCTCCTTGTTTGTCCTCCGAGAACTCATCTCTGAGTCACGGGCAAAACGTGCGCCAATATTGCTCTTCCATCATGTGACGAAACAACAACAAAAATGCCATTGTTCTCCAGGTGGCTCCAGCTGTTAGTCACAGCTGCTGATAAGCCGGAGGTGTGGGCTGTGCCACCGGGACTGCGCTAGTCCTTGCAGGTCCGGATGGGCTCTGCGGGCACCACGGTTAAGTCGCTTCAATGCTCTCAAACCTTGAGGTACTCTGAAGCTACCACTGCAAATCCTGCATTTCTCTCAGTTCTGGACATTATTTATTGCCTTTATTACAGGTTTACATTTAACCAGGGAAGGCACAGCCTTTCAAAGTTGAAGGCTCTCTGAACCCCTTTTGAGGAATAAAGTGATTCTTTGCATGTACCAGGGATAAGTTATCCTATGGTTTGGCTCCGCGATTGAGCCCCATGAATTGGCAGCATGCGTCACTGAGGCACACCTAGGTGCCTCCTCTGTTCTGGGGCTCTCTTTCCACATTATACCTTCCCATAAATATTTCAACAACCATCTTACATGTGAGCATCTTGATGGCAATGGCCAAGAATGTTGACGAATGTAGTCTATACGATAAGCATGGCAAAAGAAACAATGTTGGATTCATACGGGAGAAAAAAGTAGGTTCTTCTCTTAGCTGATGTCTTGGATGAAGGTTTTTTTTTTGTTTTGTTTTTGTTTTTTTAAGATTTTATTTATTTATTTGACAGGCAGAGATCACAAGTAGGCAGAGAGGCAAGCAGAGAGAGAGGAGGAAGCAGGCTCCCCACGGAGCAGAGAGCCCGATGTAGGGCTCGATCCCAGGACACTGGGATCACGACCTGAGCCAAAGGCAGAGGCTTAACCCACTGAGCCACCCAGACGCCCCTGGATGAAGGTATTTTGATACACTTGCCAGACAGACATCAAGAAGAGGAAGAGATAGAGCTGGTATGGACCCAGAACAACAGGATCCGTTTCAGAGAAAAGAGCAGCCATCAGGTAATTGGGCCAAAAGTGAACTTCCATGACATTCAGCTTACCTTTAAACCTGGAGCTTCTTTGTATCCCTTGTACCAGAGCTCAATACAAAATTTCAGTTGGATGTCTTTCTGATCCAGGTTAGGTAAATTTGGTGGGATTTCTGGAACAACTAGGTGACTTGAATGGTTTCCCTTAGGTCCCACCTGGGGAGCTTGTGTGACCCCTACACTGACATTTTATTCAAGGTACAAAATGTTTTTGCTCTGTTATCTCTAGAGTCTGAAAGTTGCAACATTGGTTGCGTAGGTACGGGCTTGATCAAAAGGGTTGGCGACTGCACCAGCTCCTTCAAGACCACTGGAGCTCTCAAGTCCCATTTTTGTGCTTATAAATGTCTATTTATGTCTATTTCCTTGAATGACTAAGACCCCAATGAAAGGAAACCAGGAAGACAGAAAGGACAAGGAATACCATGAGAGATCTGCTGAGAAGACTTAATTGGGGGAGGGGGGGGGTCAAAGCATTGTGTCTAGTACGGTCTGCTATTTAAAGGCACTGATGATGAACTTGATGCCCTCCCATCTTTCTCACTGGGCTCATTTATGCTTTGCTTAGTTCCAGCTTCCTGCGATGAGGACAATGCAAACTTGCGCATGCGCATCCCTCATCTTGCACCACACAGATGACGAGGGCTGTTCTGAATTAGCTGCCGCAGATAGAGGGGCCTACAGGGACTCACGGGGGACAAGAAAGATCATTTCTTATTCTTTGAGCCTTTGTATATTCACAGAACACAAAGGGGAAAGCAAAGGACAGTCTTGCAAAAGCACTGACATCTTTTCCGCGGCAGGCCTGCTGCCAGTGGGTTAGCAGCCAGGAGAGTTCTCCCCATAGTTCCCTCCCTGCAGGGGAAGGATGGGGCCGACACGCTTCGAATGTGGGGAAGTGGGTCACTGTGCAGCCTGGCTTTCTCAGGCAACCGGCTTTGCTCACAGCAAGTGCCCTCTATTCCCCAAAAAGGGTGCCATGGCCACAATGTCAGTAACTATTGCTCGTTGTACCGGGGAACCATAATTATGGGCATCCTTTCATAGAATGACACATTTTCAAAAGAGTTTAGGACACTTTCGGAAGAGTTTAGCTGACTTGTCTTTGTTTTGGCAAATGCATTGCCAAACACTTAGAATTTGGATAGGGTAATTCTAAGATTAATGTCTTAAGGGAGACAACAGAGATAGCTAACTTGAGTGGAAATGAGGGGGTGCCAACAAGAGAAATGGGGGAAGAGGGAAGGCAATGGCAGGAGACTGGAATGCGCAGAGTCAAGTCCCCAGAAGTAGGTCCCCAGGGAGGAATAGCAAATGAAATTTTAACAGCAGTGACCCCTACTATATCCACACATGACTTGCATAGAATGTGGTGTGCAACCAAATTTACAATGGATAAGGCTTTAAATTTCAAAACAATTTTATTTTTTTAAATTAAATTAAATTTAATTTTTAAAAGATTTTATTTATTTATTTGACAGATGGAGATCACAAGTAGACAGAGAGGGAAGCAGAGAGGGAAGGGGGAAGCAGGCTCCCCACTGAGCAGAGAGCCTGATGCAGGGCTCAATCCCAGGACCCGGGATCATGACCTGAGTCAAAGGCAGAGGCCCAACCCACTGAGCCACCCAGGTGTCCCTCAAAACAATTTCAAAAAGACTTATTTTTTCTTCACCTTTGAAACACTGGAGGAAAAAGTGACAAAGATTCCAGTTCTGGGCTGGGGAAGAAAGGAAAAGAGGTGGAGAGGGACTTGGAACCACACCTCACTTCACACAGGTCAACTTCTGGGATGTTACAGAAGTCGTTTTCACAAGTTGGGGTGATGGATGGTTTGATTCAAATGCATCTAAATCCCCTAGTACTAGGCAACCATTGTTGAAAACTGGATGATTAATGATTTATTCACACATGCAGTGTAAATATTTTAAATGAAAAAATCTAGCTTGTCATTCTATTGATCATAGACATTATCCTTCCCCTGCCCTTCAAAAAAGACCCCACACACCTATACACTGAATTGATGGAGGATTGTGTGATTCTCCTCTCTCTTCCCATATGTCATAGGGAAGTGGTGACTTCACATCTGACTTTTTTACTTCCTGGTTATGTAGCCCATTATGGGCTAACCTAGAACACTGTACTGAAGGAACCACCCAGAGCAGGTTATCAGAAGGAGATGATTTCTACACAGCACTTAGGACTGTTTTCCAAGGAGGTCAGTGAGCTGGAGTAAGACTTTGTAAAGCATTTTTCTGTTTTCCTGGAGAAAGCAAGCTAGTTATTGTTCCCAGCAAGTTCTTGTTATGCATAATCAGCCACATCAATAAAAATGGAAACATACCTGAGATATTGTGTGTCTCAATCTCTTCATTTCAAAGATAAAAAACCAAAGGCCCAGAGAAGTCTCTGTAACTAGTTTGTACCCACCTGTGGGCTTAACACGATTATGTAGTGAGGCACAGGTTCGGCTTTTTTTTTTTTTTTTTAAAGATTTTATTTATTTATTTGTCAGAGAGAAATCACAAGTAGGCAGAGAGGCAGGCAGAGAGAGAGAGAGGAGGAAGCAGGCTCCCTGCCGAGCAGAGAGCACGATGCGGGACTCGATCCCAGGACCCCGAGATCATGACCTGAGCTGAAGGCAGCGGCTTAACCCACTGAGCCACCCAGGCTTCCCCACAGGTTCGGCTTTAAATTGACTGTGACTTAATCCTTTTGCTACTTTAAAATTTTTGTGAAATACAATCTAGTTGTCCAATATCAACTTTTTTGCAATTGCAAATAAAGTTCAACTATTTTCACATCAATATTCAGCTTAAAGGTAGTTTTTGTTTTTCACAACAACATTGAGAATAATCACATATCTACCCACATATATTCACCTCCCTTACCCACGTATCATTATCTTATTGGAGTAATTGAGGAACAGCAATATATAGAAGATCTAAGTTCCATGCTCCAAATGAATTGTGATAGATACAATTTAAGACACATACAAAAATAGCTGGAGAAAATATCAGTAGAAGCCTTGAGAAAGTATATTCTAGGGCTCTAGTGGTTAATGAAATAAAAAGATCACTCATCTGTTCCCCATTGCAAAAGTTCCTCTTCTCAGTCTTGATTTTGCTCCTGTCACCATGATCTTTGTAAGAACCAGTCTTGGAAATCCCTCGTTCATCATTTATATTATCTCCAATCCCAACTTCTTATTTCCAATTGTTTGTCAGATACTGACTACTTTTCTAAAACAACAATAACAACAACAAAACACACCCAAACCGAAAAGTCAAAACAAAACAATTACTTCTTCCCTTGCTATAATCCAATCTTTTTTTTTCCTTAAACCTGGACTGTCACCGTACAGTTCTCACTGGACCACTTATCTCTAGATGTTCCTTTCCTCACTGTTCTCTCTGTGGCAGAGGGGTCCTGTTGTTTTATTCACTATTAATTCCTGGGCTATGTATACTGTCTGGACTACATCAGGGAGTCAACAATTACTTCCTTAGGATGCCATGTGGTTTTGCTCATCATTTCCTGGCTAGTTCGCCTAAATTGTCACGATATCACTTTGGTTCTTAAAAATCTTTCCTTGTTGCCCATTCTAGGTAGCATAAATGATGGACTTTTTTAGCTTGGATTTTCACTGTCCTGTCTCCTTCCACATGTCCTCTCTCCATCCACATGTCTTTGATTTACCTTTCCTCTAACCTTATACATGCCCTTAGTCCTTTTTCCATATACACCTTTGATGATGTCACCTTTGTGCATGAGGAATGCCCCCCCCCCTATGCTTTTTGTGCTTCTGTTGAGGTCTGATAATGGCACCTTCAACAAAACTTCCCTATGATTGGGCATCCCATGCTCAGCCTGCACGAACTAGATCCACCCTGCCATGTCCTTGTCTCCCACAGACTGGCCTTCCTTCTTCTGTTCCTTTCTCTGTTACAGCACCCCTGCCCTGCCTTGCCCACAGTATGCAAGGACTTAGCGCATTCTGTTCCTTCTCCTCAGCCCCAAGCCAATCATCCAAATGGCACCGCCATGTTATTTTTACTCCCTTACCTTCCACCTTTTCCATTTTTATATCAATTCCTTTCTAAATGCAGGGACTCATTACGTGCAGCCTGAGCTCTCACACTGTATTTATCTTTGCTCCTTCAGGGCCTTTTATCTATGCCGCAGCTTGGCCCTGGCTGAGGCTCTGGGAAACAATGGGAGGAAAGAAAATCGTGGCTCTGCCCGTCACAGCGGCTTTCATCAAAGAAGCCAAGTGTGCTAGGGGCTGCTACTCAAAGCCTATCCAACATCGCCTCCTCTGATTGACCTTTTGTCCTAACATAGTCCTAATTTCCCTCAGTTAATGTGCCCTTAATGACAAACATGTCATTTTCTACCTTCACATGATGGGAGAGGGCGAATATTCACTATTTTATGTTTTGACTCTCTGAGATCATAATGGATGCAGTTTTAAACTGACAATTTTTATGTGGATTATGATTATAATTTTAATACCTGGAGGCAAAGATATTATGACTTAATGAAAAAGCAGGAAAGGGAAACGCCTCCCCTGCCTTAGGGAAAGTTGAGTTAGATTGCACACCCCAAAAGATGTATACGCACAAAAAGCTAATCAGTGACTCATAGAAATTAGACAGACCTTGTGTTTTTTTTTAACCTTGAAATCCCATTAACAAATGATTATTGATATATTTCCTGCCAGTTGGTTTCTTTTCTTCTTCTATTAAAACTTGTGCATCAAAAACAAAAACAAAAACAAAACAAAACTAATACATAAAAATAAGCTTTGTCACATATTCAGAAGAAATCTAAAAGATGGGAAAATTTATTCACTTTTGCTTTATTCCAACGCCATCGAGAAAGATACGGTCAAGAATCTGAATCAACCAATACAATTATTTTCTTTTAAGTACAAGAGAATAAAAGAATGAGAAGAAGAATGCCAAGATGCCTTGATTCAGGAGTTCTGATGCAGAGTTCCACAACCTTAAGCAGTTCAGACATGCGGAGAGTTACAGTGTATTCTACTCAAAAACTTGCCAACACAAACAAACAAAGAATTTTATTCCTTGATCCCGAACAGGGTGCAGAGTTTGTATTTAACAAATATGCTGTGAGCTGACGGAACTCGTCAAATATTTAGGTGCTACCTGAAGACAAACAAAATATTTGTCAGTGGTTCGGAAACAGAACAAGAAAGCAATGGACAGGCATTTCTTTATAAAAGGGAACACATTTTTATTAGAGCTTCCGCTCTTTTGAATGCCACAACTGATCACAGCATGGATATGCATAGGATTCTCTTCGGTTGACAAAGATGTAAACTAAACTCAGCGTGCCCAAAGACAGTGTGTGTCTGTGTGTGGGTGCGTAGATGCCAAGCGTTTTCAGAAATGTGTATCTGAATGCTTAAGAAATGGATTTTTTTACGAGAGCAAACATTCAGTAAAAATAGATTTTTGATAACCACCACCCATGACACTCTTTTTTTTTTTAAATTTCAAGATTTTATTTTTATATTGGAGAGAGAGAGAGAGCATACACAAGCAAGGGGTGAGTGGTGGAGGGGAGAGGGAGAAACAGACTCTGTGCTGAGCAGGGAGACCCACGTGGGGCTCAATCCCAGGACTCGGGGATCATGACTTGAGCCGAAGGCAGGCGCTTAATCAACGGAGTTGCCCGTGTGCCCTGCCGTGATGCTTTCCAACAGACATCACTAAAACTAAATAAGTCGGTCTCCAAGACTAAGACACGAGCAGGCAAGCCTAGCCTAGCTGCGGCAGCAGATGAGGCTCATCAGTTTTTCATATACTGATTTCCTATCCAGAAAGAGACAGAAACTAGAACCCTGTCCCATCTCTGTCATCTCCAGCTGATGTCACTGATGGGGCCACAGGAGTTTCAGAGGATGGGATGGGATGAAGTGACTCTCTAAAACAAGTAGAAACCATCTCCAAATTCTTTTTTGGGGGGAGGGGAAGAAATATTTATTTTTATTTTATTTTAATTTTTACTAGAACATTATTATAATTCAACAAAGAAATTATATACTAATAAATCACAATTTATATTTTATGCATTATAGTATCAATTATTTTAACTTTCTCAAAAACTCAGTTTAATTTCCAATTTAGAGTTATACATTATTTCTTGTTATACCAAATTCCCTTTTTATATAACATTATTTAACAGGTGCAGTGTCAGCTAACAAGGAAGACAGGGAAAGCAGAAGTGAAGTAGAGATCTAGGGACCTGGACTCTAGTTTCAGGTTGGTCCAATATGAGGGGGATGACCATGTATGTTTTATGGAATCATAACATTTTTAAACTACTGATATCTATGAGATAACTTCCCTTTGATGTCAACGTTTTACAGGTAAGAGCCGGAGGCACAGAGAAGATGACTCATCCAGCTTGTGCCCACTGGAACGTGGTCAGCCTCCCTATGAAGTAGGGAGGTAGTTCAGGTAGGTAAGTAAGTCAGGTAGGTCCCTGATTCTTACCTGGCTCTGGTTCTCTGTGCCAGGACTGTGATAGTCACATGTATCAATTTCCAGCAACACACAGAAAAACATGTAACAGAGCTCATTTGAAAGCCTTGAAGTGAAGGCTTGAAAACTTGAAATCCAAGTGAAGCAGGTAGAAAAAGCAAAGACTGGTGTGAGAAAACAAGATGAAGGTGCAAAAAAATTAAAACCTGATAACAACTTAAAGAGTCTGCAGTAGAAAATTCTAGTGTACACTAGAAATAATACTTGTATTGAGCATCTCACCCAGTTATTATGAAATCAAATCAGGTCATAGTTAGGAAAATGTTCTGGAACTTAAAGACATATGCAAGTAAAAATAATACTATGAATTAGAAAAAAAAAGTAATAATGATCACATCCTTTTAAATGCCTATTTTAAGTTGGCATGACATTGTTAAATTTTACTTTACTTTGTCTCTTTATTCAAATCTGATATCCTTAAGGTACTGAAGCCACAAAGAATCTCATGATGCAGTGGAATTTAACACCAGAAACTGCAAGCGTAAGTCAAATCAGTTTGACACATTACAGAGTATTTTTATTTTATTTTTCGATTACAATAAGACAATTTCATGGCAACATTTATCTAACAAACTCCTCTTCAGCTAGAATTTTCTCACGCGAAAATAGGCCGGTTCAGATGTAATTCCGCTCACATCCTCTTACTATTTTTAATTTGGGTCATAGGGGCAGTACTCGAGAGCCATAAAAACTACAGTCTAAGAAAAATAGCTATAAGAGTTTCATCAGGAAAGGAAGAGATTAATACTTGAATTTAGACACATAAGGAGGGAAAGGACGTGTGCTGTACTGAAATCATGGTGAACACTGGAGCATGAAAGATGGTGCTTATCCATTCCCTGACCTGAAGCACCAGGCTCTTTTGCTGCTTCTTGTTTTGTTTTGTTTCATTTTAAACAGAGATTTTTGTGGTAAAGTAAGATCCTGTTCTGCTTCAGGTTTCTTTTTTTTTCCCTCTCTACCTTTTTTCCTTAGCGAGGGTACGAGTTAGCTTAGTCTGCATTAACTGCTTAAAGAAAGGGATATATCCAAATCCAGGATTCCTATTTCACTGAGAGGTATTAAATATCTTCTACCATGAAATAAGAGGAGAGTGTAAATAAATCTTCATACTGATGCAGAATGGATCACATTTCTTTTCTCACTATCTGAGGGATAAATTCGTGTGAAGAGAAGATTGATACATAATAAGAAGGCCCCATCTGGAGAAGATGAGAAGGTAACTCAACACACTGGTCCCTGGTTGCAGAAGCTGCCATTCCAGGATGTGCCCAGGGAGGAGGACAGAAGGCTACATACAGGGATTTCACGTCCTCTGAGAACTGTCACGAATTCTCATACTCTCCTTTTATTTTAATGCAAAAAAAAAGGTGTAAGGTATTTTGTAATATTATGTAGGCTACCCATTCTATTTGAGAATGCAAATGAATTGTCACTATTTAAATAACATTACCTAGTATTGCTTGAGTCTTAAATTAATAATAATATAATCTCAAATTAATGGAGTAGGTACCATGGGTCAAATACAATCCTATGTGTGTTGCATGAAATTTCCCATTTATTTCACATTAAATATCTTATCATCCTCTTTTATTACAAATGAGAAACTAAGGCTTAGAAGGGCTCATTGGCTCAAGACAATGCAGAACCAGGATTGTAACCCAGGGGTTCTAAGTCTGAAGCTCATCCAACTAACCATTAGACCCATTTCTGTATTTTATTTTTAGCCCTTTGTTTTAAGTGTAAATTAGTGTTAATTAAAAGTGCACATACAGGACAACGTTGAGATTTATGGTCTTCATTTATAGTCTTCTCAATTTCACTTAAATTCATAATGACTAAAAATAGTTAAGGATAGTGTAAGAAAAAAAAAGTACAAAAGATTTCCTCTTTGGAGAAAATTCTACAGTATAGAAACTTAAAAAATAAATATACCATTTTAAGCAGGGTGGTTTGACATTTCTTTCACTGAATGGGTGATTCTTAAGTAATTATTTAAGTTGGTTAAAGGAGTTTCATAATGAATTTAAGTTATCAATACCTGGATTCTGATTATGTCCACCCACATAGAAGCTGAAAATTACACCAGGCTGCTGCATCTGGATGTACAGTTTGTGCACTGCTCTAAGGCTTTTGACGTATGAAGCTAGCAGGGCTGAAATCCACCCCAATGAGGTACCTCCTAGTCTAGGCAAGAGTACTGCTTTGGCTAGTAGCCTCCTGAAATGAAAAAAAGCAAATCCTGCTGAGTTGCAAAGTATAGGGATGGTTCTGATATTCAAGAAAACTCACCAATCAGCCATTGTGTGGGTCAGTCTAGAAACACATTTTAAGAATATCAAGCATAAGGGCGACTGAATGGCTCAGTGCGTTGAGCCTCTGCCTTTGGCTCAGGTCATGATCTCAGGGTCCTGGGACCGAGCCCCTCATCGAGATCTCTACTTGGCGGGGAGCCTGCTTCCTCCTCTTTCTCTCTGCCTGCCTCTCTGCCTACTTGTGATCTCTGTCAAATAAATAAATAAATAAATAAATAAATAAAAAGACTATCAAGCATAAGACAATGCATAAATGTGACCAGCACTAAAAAGGTGAGATTAGTAAATTCAAAGAACAATGGGTCAAATTGAAGGAAGAACATTCATACAACTGGATTCAGAGACTAATTTGAATAGAACATTTCTTATTCTTTCTCTACCACTGCCTTATTGGAGTGGTTTTCTGAAGAGTCAGTACCTGAGAGAAATTGAATTTTAGTCATGGTCATCAAAGTTTCCTCATTAGGATGATTGTCCTATGACTTTGTTCAAGAATTCCTCTCTCTTTATATTGAACACTTTTCAGTAGAACTTGGAAGCACAGTGTTAAAAAAGGAAACACAACATATTTTTACTTATCACAGTATTAAAATAAGATTACAATCTTAAATATTGCAATGGATTTATCAAGCCATCTCTACTTCCTCAAATTGGAGAGTTATAGAAAAAGAAAGTGTGCTAGACAAACACAGAAAGTGATTTTCTATGCTTACATTCATTTTCCATATTCATATTTAAATAAATAATACTAGCTCCACCCTATCTACAAAAAGGATGGATATAGAAGCAGCCAGAAATATAGGAAAGTAACTCATTCCTCTCATTTTCTACCCTAAGTGCAATCAAGAAAACATTTATAGAGTAATATGTAGCAGATGAAAGTATCCAAATACCTTTTAGAATCATCCATTTGAAAAGAAAGGATCCAAGAACACCTTAAATTAAATGATAATAATTGGGGGATTGTAAGGAATCTCACTTGGAAGTGCAATCAAGGTAAATGATTGTTCACTGATTTTTTTTTTTTTTTTTTTAAAGTATAGTGACTCCCCTGTGGTTTGATGGCTAGGATTTCTTGTTCTTAAAAACACCAGGATATTTCGGCTCAGAAACAAGCATCTCACCAAATAATAGTAGTTGCTTAGAGAATCAGAGCTTGTGATCTCTTAAAAAGCGACGTATGTTACATTTATGCTTCAGTTTTCACAACATTGCTATGCATATAGTTCTCATTTCCTCTTATTATTAAACTAGCTTAGTTTCTTTAATGAAATTGATACAGCTTTGGTTCTTGTAAGGAGGCACATTTTTCCTCTACATATTTCTTTTTCCTGTAAAGAGAGAAACAACAGAGTTCTGGGTATATATTTGCACAAATTATGGTTTATAGATTCAATTCCAGCTGGTCCAGCTGAATTTAAAGCAACGGGTGATTTTGTTACATTCTAATTGGCATTTCCATACCAATGCCATGTAAAGCCCAGTATCAACATACCTGGTTCCCCATGGATGCTTTTAGTCAAATAAATAAGCAGATAGAAGTCATTACATAGACTGCAAGTCAAATATTTGTCTTTTTATAGCTGAAGAACTATATGATTTCATAAGCTTCAAAGAGCAACCTTTTACACTAACCTTTGTATAAACTTCAATAAAGCCTAGATTTCCTGGACTCAAAGAATGAAAAATATGTGTAATCTGGGATAACATGTCTTGTTAACCTTTTAACAACTTAAATATCATGTATTTAAAAAAATTAATTGTCAACTATATAAAAAACTTCTAATATTCAGTAAAAGCTTAAGTATGTATTCCTTAGGTATGTTAAATCCCTACTAATAACTATCATTGGCATTTACAGTGGGCCAGCTCATGTTCTATGTGGTTATATGTTTTGGGTCAATTCTTCTTCATCGAAATTTCGTGAGGTGGTATTCTTTTTGATACATTAAAATTACTTAATTAATAATTTATTTTAAAAAATAATTACTTAATTTTATTTTTAGTAAATTATTTTAATAAAATAAATTTAATTTTTAAATGATTCATTCAATGGAAGAGAAAACTGAGACTCAGGTAGGTTAAGGGATTCACCTGAAGTCATATAAAGAGTAAACAATTGAACTGGGTTTAGTTCAAAAGCCTTCTGAGTCTGAAAAGGCAACCCTTATTCAGTCTACACTGGCAACTTCTCATAGGACAGAAGAAGATGTCCAACGCACTGTTGAGAGTCAAAATCCTAATTCCTTATATTTTGGCAGCCCAGATACTACTAAACAGTAAAGAATCTTTGTTCCACAAAGGTACATACCAAATGCATGAATGCAGGGGAAACGTGAATCCTTTATTTGGATGGCATTCGACATTTGCAGAACGAATCCGGCAGGTGAGATTCCACTTACAGTCTAGTAGGGAAAGAGAGAGAGGAATCGACCCCATCCATCCATGATGAGTACAATGCAGGATATGAGAGAGAGAGGTAGAAGAGGGAGAGGGCCGAATGGGGGCAGACTGCAGAGGTGGCATTCCCCTCGAGTGCCGCAGACCCTGCCGTCTAAGCTGAGTCCGGGACAAGAGCGGAGCAGCAAGGCTGTGGACAGGGCACGTGCACCTGGAGAGCCCTGGGAATGAGAGCAAGTCTGGAGCATTACAGCTGAAGGGGTGCATGAAAGTGAGTGAAGCTGGAGAAGAGGCCAGAACCAGATCACACGGACCTGGGAGATCGCGGCTAAGAGGAGAGGCCAGGAAGGAAGATTGTGATTGACTCCATGGTTCCCCACACCCCTGCGGCTGCTGGGTACGGAATGCTGGGACTGAGGCAAGTGTGGAAGAGAGCCAGGCTGGAAGCCAGCGCAGAGGGAGAGAAGCCATAGAGTTAGGACACACTGGAATGCAGAAGACAACATCTGGATGGCATTTTCAAAGCACGCTTAGATCCCGTGCAGCTAGCAGTAGAGTTGATAAGCTGTAAGAAGAAGGTCTCATTGCCAGGAAGAGTTCCCTTTTGAAAAGTAGAGGACAAAACATGAAGTCTGATGCAGGTCAGGCACTACCCAAATATGGGAAAGCAAACATTGCCTGGATTCACGGCGAGGGCTAACTGGTTTTTGATGTCCGGTGGTGTGGAAACATAACGGAGCAGAAGTGCTTTCTCGCAGCGCACAGACTGTGAAGTCAGAGAGTAGGGGGTCCAAGGAAAATGATGCGTGCCTCGTTAGAGCACTCACACACAACACACTTTCTCTTGTAAACTGTAGGTCCTTGGTTTGGTGGCCTCCTGAACATCCGAAGGAGATGAAGGATCCTAAGCCTCCCCCAGGGCGAAAGTATGGAGGAGAGTGTGTAGCCTGCACTTGGTTAGAGCAGAGAAGGGGTGACGTCAAGTATGTTCGGCCAGAATATGGACCTCTCCCTCCATACTGAGCCCAATCTGCCCTCAGAACATTTCCTTCCATAGCCATCTATTTCTTTGATTTCTGGCAATAAGTATTTTTTTTTTTTTCCTGGTGTAAACAGGACATGCGCTAGGCTCTAGAAGTGGAAAAGATAATGATAATATAGGTGGTACTTTCAAGGAATTTTAGTTTCAAGAGGCTTGCATGGAAGATAAGGGAAAAAACATATATAGAGAGAGAGCGCTAAAACCAAGCAAGAAGTGTCATAAAAGACATGTTTGCAAATTGCTGTCAGTCTTTTAACAGGAAAAACTCAGCTGGGAAATTTTGATTTTTTACAAGGTTCTTGATGGATTACTCAGGTTTTAGGAGATGCCTGGAGAAGCCAGGTAATGTAGGTAAGGTGAGAATCCACCTCTCTGCTCTCATGCACTCCCTGTGATGTGGGCATGTACCTTCAGATTAGTCATGTAGAGCTGTGCAGAAGAATCGGCCCCTTATCCTATCTGCGCCTATGTACAAATATCTTACCATATTTGCTGGCATTCAACTTTCAAATAGCACATTTGAGACACATCAGGCAGACATTATGATCAATCCTTCTCTTCATTTTTATGAGCACGATGTTTGCATTCCTTGATTCCCCAGTGCCCCTTCCTTCCTTTCCAAATGCCATCCTATCCACAAACATCACCTCTATTTCCTCAGATGTCATCTGGCCCCTTCTTTTGTGCATCTGTAAGCCTCTGTTGAAGTGTTATTTAAATTTGTGTTATAAAATACAATTCTCATACTAGATCACAAGTCACTGTTTCCTGCATTCACTACAAGACCTATCATCATACTGTTCACAAAATTATTTCTTCAGAGATGTTTGTTAAATCAGATCATGTGAATGCAGTGCTAAGCTCAGTGCCTGTCACAGGGAAAAACCTCAATATGTGATACTGTTATTACTGAATGAATTGATGACTGAGTGGATAAATGTGTTGTTGACAAATGCTTTTCCTGTGTATTTAATAAAACAAGAGTGCTTGCCTTGACCAGCTATAATCTGCAAAAGGAAAATACCCAAGGGAGAGAGGTTTTTGCCTTCAAGATTTCTAGGGAGGAGGGAAGGGTGTTCTGATCGCTATAGAACCAAACAGGAGAAAGACTCTCAGGAGAGAGACTGAGCCAAGACAGGGAGGCTGCAAGGAGAGATAGAAGGCACAAAAATAGTCATAGGAAAACTCCTGTCACTTGAATTGTTCTCTACACTTAGAAGAACACAATTACCATTCATGAATTCATGGGATTTTTCTGAGTTGGAGAGACCATGCCAGTGTTTGGAAGTCATAGAAAGAGGCTTTCTTCTTAAAAGCAGCAATGCGGCTGCAGGAAGGGAGTGCTTGCTGAGCATGTGCCTAGAATGGACGAGAGCTCAAATGAGAAGATCAGGAACCAGGCATCCTGTGCCATACCTCTGGGCAGGAGTAACACCCCCACTGTGTCTTTTTTTTTTTTTTTTTTTTTAAGATTTTATTTATTTATTTGACAGAGAGAGATCACAAGTAGGCAGAGAGGCAGGCAGAGAGAGAGAGAGGAGGAAGCAGGCTCCCTGCTGAGCAGAGAGCCCGATACGGGACTCCATCCCAGGACCCTGAGATCATGACCTGAGCCGAAGGCAGTGGCTTAACCCACTGAGCCACGCAGGCACCCCCTCTGTGTCTTATTAATTTGGTCATATGTTTACAGTAGCACACTAGAGCGCTGACATCATGGTAGCCTGAGGAAACATATTCATGTTCATTTAAGTCCTACAGTATGGATCAATGCTTGAGGAGATAGGAAGAGGCAGGTCTGGGTTCCCGAGGTAGTAGCTGCTATTACAGGAACCCTCTGGTAGAGCAGATGATGTTGACTAATTTTTGTGTGGCCAGTGTTGTACTTTGTTTTGTTTTGTTTTTAAAGCAATGATGTGATAAACTGTATAATACCCCTTCAGAGATATCCCTTCCTGACCCTGAAGCCTGTAAGCACTGCCTTATAAAGCCAAAGGAGCTCTGCAAGTATGATTAAGTTAAAAATTTTGACGTGGTGAGATTATCTTGCCTTTCTCCAGGAGAGCTCTAAATACAACCACAGGGGTCCTTGGGAAAGAGGCAAGAATGTCAAAAGAGGCTGATATGATGGCAGGGCATGGGATTGGAGGGAAGGGAAGAAGGGGTCCTGAGGCAGGAAAGGCCAGTGTCCTCTGGAAGCTAGAAGAACCAAGAAAAAAGACTCCCTTCTGGAGACTCCAGAAACAGCCAGCTCTGCCAAGACCTTGACTTTAGTCCAGCAAAACCAATTTTGGACTTGTGCCTTCCAGAAGAGTAAAATAAAAAATTTGTGTTATTTGAAGCCCCAGACCGTGGTCTTGTCACAGCAGCCACAAAATACTAATAAAAACACAAATGAGTATAGGGGAAATCCTAAGAGATGTACTTCTAGAGTCACAAACAGGAGGGTAGGCAGTTTAAGGACACTGCCTTTACAAAACCAGTCCGATGGCCTGGGACTGAAGGAATGCCGTGCCCTGACTGGAATGGCCTCGTGATTTTCTGTGCAGCTGGAAAAGAGATGATCTGGATAAAGGGAACGTAACACTGTTTTCCCATTGAGCAGTTTTTATAATTTGGGGGCTTATATTCAGAATAACCTGGTTAAAATACACAGAAGTAGTCCCTATGTGCCTGGATGGTTCAGTCAGTCAAGCTTCCAACTATTGATTTCAGCTCGGGTCATGATCTCAGAGCTATGAGATCGAGCCCCGAATGGGGCTCCGCGCTCAGTGTGGAGACTGCTTGACATTCTCTCTATCCCTCTCTCTCGGCCCCTCCTCTCATGCATGTGCTCGTGTTTTTTCTCTAAAATAAGTAAATAAATCTTTTAAAAAAGTAGTCTCTTGGGGCGCCTGGGTGGCTCGGTCATTCAGCTTCTGCCTTCAGCTCAGGTCAAGATCCCAGCGTCCTGGGATTAAGCCCCACATTGGGTTCCCTGCTCAGCCGGAAGCCTGCTTTTCCCTTTCCTACTCCCCCTGTTTGTGTCCCCTCTCTCACTGTCTGTCTCTCACTGTCAAATCAATAAATAAAATCTTTTAAAAAAATGTAGTCTCTTAACCTGTAAAACCTGTAGTCTCTACACCTATTTATGAATATCTTACCAAAGAGGCATGAACAACCTGGGAAGGTATAATGACAAATGTCTCTCCTACATTTAAAGATTATGTATTTATTTGTTTATTTATTTGACAGAGATCGTAAGTAGGCAGAGAGGCAGGCAGAAACAGAGAGAAGAGAAAGAAGGCTCCCTGCTGAGCAGAGAGCCCAATGTGGGGCTCGATCCCAAGACCCAGAGATCATGACCTGAGCCGAAGGCAGAAGCTTTAACCCACTGAGCCACCCAGGTGCCCCTCTCCTACATTTAGTTCTAACCTGGCTCTACAGGTACTACTACAGGATGGAGAGCAGATGTGATCTGCACTCTAACAATATTACTGGAATATTCTGGGAACAACCCAAATTCCAAAGTTTTGTTACCATGCAACTACATGCTGCCAAGTTATGACTTAACATAGGATTAAGGATGTGGTAATTAAGGTATTTGCTTCAGAATCCAGTTGCATTTTATCATACTATTCAATGAATAATTGAATTTTCTGCATCCCATAGAGAACTGGTGTGCTCAGTTCAGGAACATGGCACAGACCCTGTTCTTCAGAATCTCAGAGTTTAGGGAGGGGAATAGGCAAGGATGTAAGAATATTAAAGTATTAATACAGGATGTTGTAGGAAGACAGAAACCAAACTGAAGGGCTTGGGGAAGACTTAAATTAGTTGTATGTATTCTTACCTGGATTAAAGGGGAAAAGAGTAAGGTTGTAAGCATATAAAAATGCACCTAAGGATAATCAATCATATATTTCTTTTAAAAATATCTTTCAGAAGGCAGTTGCTTAGAATGTGATAAACTGTATCAAAAACAAAACAAAAACAAAACAAAACAAAACAACAACAACAACAAAACAGTTTTCGTTTGTTTGTTGTTGTTGTTTGACACTTAAGGATACATGTTTAATAAAGCCCTTGAGAAGTTTGCTATGTGGCAACCATTGATGCTAATAGGTTTCTTGTGGTTAAATCTGCATGTGTTGCCTTGAAAAACTGTATTTTCACTTGTAGGGTGTAACTGTTAATTGCACTGACCTGGAGTAAACAATTTCAGGTAGATACTATTTCCTATTTCACTCTTTCCATTTCAGATACTGAGAATTAATTCCAACAGAAAATTGTGGTGAACTTGGCATACTGAAAGAATTCTCACCTTCAAATTTGTAAAGCCACAATATATTTCCTTTAGAAAGCTTTCATAACCTCGGAAAGAGCTCTAAAACACCAAAATCCCTCAAATCCCTACACAGTTCACAAAGGAATATATGCCTTCCAGCAATAGTTAGGTTTTTGCCAGGAATGTAAATATGATAGACTTTGGAGCCATCCCACATTTTAATTCAAATTCAAATAAATCCTATGCCTGGGCTTCTGTGTAAATAAAGCTTTCTCCAGGGGGAATAAAAAATAGCAGTAATTTGAAAAGAAACCTGAATTATTCTTCTAAGTAAACTCTTAAGGTAACACAAAATTAAATGGTAGGTTCTTATTTTCTCATCTAAGCTCTGGATCCTAAACAAAATTTTAAAAGTCAGTCATATAATAGGTTAGTTGTGACTATTGTTGATCATGGCTGTTTATCTAGCTGGGTTTATCTTTAACCTAAATTGACTGGTTTGGGGAATTGGCTGTACCTACCATGCATTTTCTTTTTCTTTAACTGCAACTTTTTCAAATCAACCAAGATGACTCTGCTAACATTATGGAAAATAATTTAGAGGAGAAATATAAATGATTTCTTAATGTAGCCATTTGTTTTGAGATTTTTGAACATAAAAAATCTGCTGAGAGGAAGATTAACTTTTTAAAAAATGATTTATGCGTATATGAGTGATGTGGAATATATTTAATGAAAATTAGAAATTAGAGAATGAGATGATCATCTACACATCTATATATTCAATATAGATCTATGTATTGAATATATAGAACACATCTATATATCCAAATATAAAACATTTGAATCCATCAGGTTTTAATCAAGGAGGACACATTAAAACAGACAAGGGTTTGGGTGACCTCCGTTTCTTTCCTGCATGCATTACACTTTCTCAGTGTCCACTTAGCAATGCAGAGCCTCTAAACAAAGTGGTGGCTGGCAGAAGAGTCAGATCAAGGGTGCTGGAAAAATGCATAACAAATAAAATTAGCACAGACTGATTGAGAAACTAAGATACATTTGTGTCACATAACAGGTATTCTCAAGCAAAAATATTAGTTTAGTTTTTCTTTCTTTATTTTATTTATTTATTTTTTATTTTATTTTTTTAGAACCACTAAACTGTTCTTAAAGGGAAGCACTACAATAACATCAAAAGAATTGGACTGGGGCGCCTGGGTGGCTCAATCAGTTAAGCATTTGGTTCAGGTCATGATCTCATGGTCCTTGGATCAAGTCCAGTGTCCTGCTCCACACTCAGTGAGGAGTCTGCTTGTCCCTCTCCTTCTGTCCCTACCCATGCTCTTGCTTTCTCTCTATCTCTCTCTCTCTCTCAAAAAAGAAGAAGAAGAAGAAGAATTAGACTGTGAATCAGAAAAAACTGAAATCTGAAACTTGATTTTGAGCAAGTTGGTTATTTTTACTGTTTTATTCCATCGATGTTAAAATAATCAAAGAGTTATGTGCTCTCTATACCCTTCTCTTCTCTGTCTATACTGTGGATATGCTGCTCATGTGACTGACTAGCCCAGCTCACTTGTGTAGTAAATCATTCTCTCCCTAAAGACCTATTGTGTTTAGTTCATTCCTCACCACTGAAACCAGATTAAATTTTGTTCAAAGTGTGTCCTATTACCCATGCCAAAATGCTGGGGCAGCTCTGCATTGGGCTCGGGATAAATCTCAATTTTCTTAGCTTTTAGCGAGAATGGCTCATCACTTCCTTCCCTACCTCTGTCTTCCTCCCCTCCTTGCCCGGCTTCCCTGTTGCCCTGGCTCAGTGCTGCCTGTCTAGGGAGCCTCTGCTTTAGGGCCCTTTGCTTGCTCCCAAAAGACTTCCTTGACCTTAGACTAGCCTGGGTCCGCTCTTATTTTTTCACAGCTCCCTCTACTTCTCCTGCTGTTTCATTCCCTGCATGATATTGCAAAAGTTTCTTGGAGTTGGAATTTTCTGGAACTTGTGTTAGAGTCAGGACTTATCTGTATCACTCAGTATCACTCCAGTGTTTAGCAACCCCAGAAGGCATTCAATACTTTTTGGTTAAACACATGAACAAATGAATAGAGAAATTTTATATTATAAAAATTCATAAGTTGCAGGACTTCTTTCCAGGCATAAGGAGAGTGGGCTGATTTGTGTTATTTTCTCATCGCTGTAAAGCAAATTTTACCCCTTTCTCATCTTGTAATCCAAAGAATAACAGTAAGATTATAATAACTCCTTACTTTGTTTTTTCCAACAATATTCCTCCTGACTTATAGAATGTATGATTTGAACATTCCATTGAACGTCAGTGAAATCAGTGCACATTATAGTTAAGATTTTGAAGGTAATGGGATGGCATGTTAATCTGATGGTGGCAAAAAATAGGGTGGCTGAGGAAAGATCTAGTTAGATTTTTTTAATGATGTCAGCAAACATTAAAAGACATTTTAAGTTAATTTAATAATTACTTAATGGAACTGATATAATTAACTAATTAAACCATGAAATAACTAATGTTTTGTTTAAAATTACATAATTGTATGTGCTATGGTGAGTGCAATTCACAGACCTGTACCCCTGGGGTTAATAATACATTATATGTTAACTAAAAATTTAAAAAATATAAAAATAAAATAAAATAAAATTACATAATTGCAAACTGTTTCTGATTTTCAAGGTGGGTGACAGGGCTCCATAAACTACTGTCTTTACTTTCTATATGTTTGAAAATTTCCATAAAAAAAGTTAAACAATACGTGATCAAACTTTTTTTTTTTTTTTGACCAAACTTTTAATATACACGACAAAGTACAGGAAGTTCAGAAACAAAAATAGCCTTTGTCATGTTGATCTTTGTCCTAAAAATTTGTATTCCCCTATGGGACCTTGAAACTGTTCAGGGGCTCCATAATGTTCAATGGTCTTTTGATTTGAAATTGAAAAGATACGTAAAGAGAGATTAAATGACAACATATTTGTGATGTTTTCAAGTCTTTGAAGATGGAGTTAGTCTGTCAAATACTATCAGTTTGCAACTATGTTAATTCTTACTCTGTGATTCTAGAAGTGCTCCTGCCCAACCCATTACCAGCATGTGGCTTACCTGCCAGTGAGAATTTGGGACTTCAAAATAATTACTTTAGCTTTTAGCAATACATTCCTTACATTTATTTTTACTGAAGAAAAATGTCAACACCAAGAGATTATACATGCAGTACATTGAGATCTATGGCATATTTTGCACGGCTGCTTAGAAGATAACCCAAGTAAATTCATGCAGTAACTTGACTTGTAACTCAGCTGGATGAGAGAAAATGTGTTCTCTGTTCATAATACATGTGAGAATACTTGTGTAAGATATACAGAGGCCAAGCAACATCCCTGACCAATAATTTGACTTCCTGTAATAGCACTTGCTTGAGGCGTAGATCAAGAAAAAATATGCTTCCTGGATCAACTTAGATATGGTGAAACCAGGTTGCACACACATTATCGTGAGGAAGAAATTCAGCCTCCATAAACTATACAGCGTGGTAGAATGATTGTGTCACCGCAACATGAAGTCGGGGAAGAAACATTGACCGAGAGCCCTTACTTGTAGTGCAGGGTCCCAGATGTTGCCTTGGTGACCAACGTAAATTAAAGAAACATGCATTGCCCTCTAGCATCTTTTTATCTATTTGGGAGATGTCATACATAAACTAAATTAATAGCCCTCATAAAGCAAAATAGATTTAAGTAGAAATATAGTAACTTTCTGTACTAAAATCATGTTTATACTGTAATATAGCATTGCTACATGTGCAGCAAGAATTGGATTTAGAGTCAAGGATAATTAACTGAAAAAAGACGTTTTCCTTAAATTTGTTTTGCATTTGTGAAGGGAAAGTTTTAGCTTCACAGATCTACAATCGTAAAGGCAAGATAGAGTCAGAGAATATGGGGTCGGATTGTGGAAAAGGTATGTGGAAAATTATAAGATACTAATGAACAATCTTAATTCAGAAGAGAAGGCAAATTAAATAGAATTCATTATAAATACTACGAGATGGGTCATCTATACATGAGACCTTAGAATGCATGTACCGTATTATTTCTTCCTCTGTTGTTTTCCTTTATGAGCCATCCTACTACCAACACAACATATCTAGCAGATAATTGGGACCAGCTTAAATCCCTGTATTTAACACTATCCCTGGATAGTGTTTTGTACCCTGTGTAGTTATCATGGGTTGAACTGTATTTCCCTCCCCCTCTTCAAAATTCTTATTTGAAGTCCTTTCCCCTAGCACCCAAGAATGTGACTGTACTTGAATATGGGGTCTTTAAAGTGGTAATTAAATTAAAATGAGGTCATTAATGTGGGCCCTAATCTGAAATGGCTGCTGTCCTACAGGAAGAGCAAATCTGGACATTGACATGGACAGAAGGAAGACACTGTGAAGACACAGAGAAAGCAGGGCCTTCCAGAAATATGGGTGAAAAGTCTGAACCTATTGCTTCTCAGGGTCCTACGGAGCAGTCAACCTGCCTACACCTGGATCTCAGACTTCCCGCCTCTGGAACTCTGAGAAAGTGTGTGGTGCATTGTTAGAGCGGTTCAAGCAAACTAAGTCAATGGTTAAAATACATATATCTTAAAACAGCTAGAAAACATTGTAAAATATTTGATAATCCATCTGACTTCTCTATCTTGCTTATTTTATATGTTAGCTCAGCTGAACAAGCTGAAAACTTAGAATGCCCCATCTACATCTGTCCATTTTGCTGAGATAAATGATTCAATCCTCAGCACTTAGTTTCTTGGACACCCTACACCAATAACCAACAAACGGCTCCCTGAGAGCTGTGGAATTTCATCGGGCTCCTTGCCAGGTGGAGAAAGCTGCTGGTCAGGCTGCCCCCCGACCCCCGCTGCGCACGTGCCACATTCTCCCGATGAAATAGTTACGTTTTCTATAATAATGACTAGATATTTACTCACTGGAAGAGAAAACAAAGGACTTAATATGCAGGTTTTTAACTATGAAATAACTTTCCTTTCATTCCCTTGGGGGAAAATACGAGAAAACTGAATTTCTGCAAGGTAAATTCGACATTCTGAATTGGATCCTTAAAAATACCGTATTTGATCACAAATGGAAGATCCAAATGAGCCTGGAGGCCATGTTTACCAGAGAAATTTTATCCTTCTGTTTATATTTATTGTAAATGATATTTTTTTAATCAGATGGGACATCTGTAAATTTTTAGGCACTAATTTTCAAAGACCATGAAGCCCTCTGGGTGATTTTTTCATTTCCTTAACAGATAGTTTAGTTTTAAACTACATACTTTCCCTTGGCAGAGTGAGAGATGAAAAGCCTGCTATAAAATTGATTTGGCATCTACATAAAAGAAAGCTTTGTAAGAAGTAGTGCTAACTGAGAAGCTTTCTTTATAAGCATATGCCCCCAAATTAAAATGTCACTCAGATCTGAGGAGCATTCCCTGCCCAAACATCTTCAATGAAATCATATTTACACTCCTTATCGTATATTTTAGGAAAAAAAAAACTATATAGTTTTACCTGTGACTTTTTGTGTTCAAGACTACAAGACCCTTGAATTGTGTGTTGGACATATACATTGTTAACCTAGTAGAACATGTCTATTTAAAAAATATTTTTACAATGAATTTTGGCTGTTCCTGAAATAAATAACCAGGAACATGCCCCCACAATGTTTATGGAAATAAAAAGAGGTGAAGCATTGGTCACATGTCCTTAGACTTCTTTATCTACAGGGAGCGAAAACATTTTAACTGACTAGATGATGAGTTTGAAATGAATTTGTTTAACTACAGTTGTCTAAATTTAGCCAGAAACAAAGCATCTTCCTACAAGAAATGCTAATAGCATCTATATATCCACTGGTAAAAATCAAAGGTACTCATTAGATAGTATAAGACGTATCTTAAGAAATTCAAACATTTCAGTGAAAATATGCTATTTTACTCTTTCGTAATAGAATTATTTAATAAAAATTTAGTACAAATGAAATCAAAAGTCATCAGACAGTGTCTAATACTTCACTCCCTCTCCCCTCATGTGTTGGAGGAAAGAGTACCTGGCCTGTACGTTTTAACAGTTCTGAATGCCTGTGAAAATGTCCCGACTGAACAATGATGGTTTAAGGGTAGATTGAAGAGGCACATACATAATCACATGAATTTTAACTTCATGGAATCTGCTTACAAGTATTTGCTTCACTGAATATTGCCTAAGTGGGAGTTTCATACATTCTGAGCAATAACAAGATTTAACACAGAGGAAAGCTGTCACTGAAAAACATTTCGAGCCAGTGTCTGGAGACCAAAAACCGAGCTTCATTCAAACAGCCCGTTAGTGAATTTTTAACTATCCAGTTAGCCAAAATTTGACCATGTGTGGGCAATTATAAAGCCTGAAATGTTTCATGATCTTTCCAGTCTATACTGAATGAATTCTACCAGGCATTTTAACAGAGTGTGAGAAAAGCATATTTTTTTCTTTTCAAATTAGTTAATTCAAGTCACTTCAATAGAATGTCATTATATTTGCTTTTTCTTTCCATATCTTGATTATCTAATAACTTTTTTTTTAAAGATTTTATTCATTTATTTGACAGAGAGAGATTACAAGTAGGCAGAGAGGCAGGCAGAGAGAGAGAGGAGGAAGCAGGCTCCCTGCTGAGCAGAGAGCCTGATGCGGGACTCGATCCCAGGACCCTGGGATCATGGCCCGAGCCTAAGGCAGACACTTAGCCGACCAAGCCACCCAGGCACCCCATCTGATAACATTTTTAGTTGATAACATTTACTGTGTATTTTAACGCTAATATTTATTACAACAAAGGTCCTATATCAAAAGTTCAATTTGATATTTTATATCCACTCAAAGATGTTGAGATTTTGAAAAAAGCAGTCACAGTGAAATGAATCCGCCGGTCGTCCTAGGACTTCGGGTTTGATTGAGCACTCTCCTAGAAATAAACATCTTATCCGCCACTAGACCGCAGTGATCTGTTTCGTGATACCCCGTCGGAGGGTCACTGTGACCCTGGTTGAATTCTTGCCCTGGACTCCGTGTCCCCATACTCGGCGTCTCTATTCCTGGAGTCCTCTCGGGGCTGCACAGCACCTCCCCACCTGGAGCCCAGCTCTGTGTTCCTGTCGCTTCTGCCCTTGGCTGGTTTTTGACTTGACAGCTGCAGGAAGTCCATCTTGTCCTCCTTCCACATCTCAGCTCTTCATGCCTTTGGAGACAGGCTTGCACAGCAGCTCCCAACCCATCCGCCCTTTCCTCCCAGCGCTTGGAGCCTCCTCTGATGCCGATGGATGATACGCTTTCCCACAAGTACTATACACTCCACATCTGTTTTGAAATGGACTGGGAGGCTCATACCATTCACACGCTAGTGGAGATCACTAATGCTCTTGGGTTTGCCGGCCAGTCAGATCAAATGCGGCTTGTTGACTGAGGTTTGCTCTGAAAGCCCGGTCACATGCTTGTGTAGAGATTGAAGGGGACAAAAATCTCAAATGGAGATTTGCAAAGTTTCTATGCCTTAGGAAGTGAGCCAGCACTAAGTCCTGCCGTTGTGCTGAGAGTTTCTGCTGGGTGGGATTCCTCTTTTGTTTTTGTTTTTGTTTTTTGTTTTATTTTTTCCCAGAAAACTTCTTGATGTTCTCTCATAATAATTCTATTTCCCTCATGTTTCTATGCTACCACAAGTTTATCACCTTGTAAGTACCTTGTTGTATTTGATTAGATATTTAAAAAAACAAAAACAAACAAACAAAACAAAAGCAAACACTCCTAGTATAGAATTAGGCATTTACCTTTTTTAACATTGATTTCCCATATTTTGAAATTGTTTGCATCTTTCCATAAATAGCGACTCTTGAAGCCATCATCACAGATAAAACAGACTCTGAGTCTATGGGAGATTAGTATCAGTAGAAGGATTACAATGTGATTCTTCCAATAATGTGATTGTTCCATTAATGTGATGGAAACACTGGAATTTATATCAAATTTATTTGGGAAGGAATCGTGTTCCTTGAATAAGTAAACTTCTGTATAAATAAGGGCAGCCACAGGCATACAGTAAGTTATAAATGAATACTCATTCAACAAACAATGTATGTCATACATTTCATGCATATGTATGTCCGTGTATGCATGTTTATGTGTAGATAAATTAATATAGTTTATCTTTTTGCTTGTTTCTCCATCTTCAAGATATTTTTCTTCTATATTTTCTTATCCCTGGTTATAACCATAAATATTATAATTAATTATAAATTGAAAAGTTTGATTGACTGATGCACATTTTGGCACACAATATCAACTCATTATAGATGTAGGCTCGATGACTTTTTGAGATTTTAGCATGCCCGATTAGAGTGTATACTATGCAATACTAGTAGCTCCCCTGTTTTAAAGATATTTAGTTTGTGCTCAGAATTTAAGAAAAAATGAAAAAAAAAAAGGAAATTCAGTATGCTCTTATTTATTTAAAGCTATCCTAGCAATACTTTGTTCTTTCTAACAGAGTCACATAATCACAAGATGAACTAATTCATTTATCAAGTTCTCTGAAAACAACAGACTCTGTGACTGCCTGCATGGTCCCGCTCTTCCTCGTGGAATTATTCATTCGGAGGCAGCTGAGGCGGGCTGGCGAATGGCTCCACACTTTTTTTAGAATTATTTTCTAGTAAGCTGACATTCTGCTTTCTAAATGTAAACTAGATAGTATGTAACCATCACAGCATTTTAGAAGTCATGATAGGGAAGTATAGCATCTGGGAAATAGTTTTTACCTACAGTGATGAGATAAAATAGATGATTTCATTAACGGAGCACAAACAAGATTTAGTACTGCTTGATGTTGAGAATTGTGATATATTCATATGCAACCCACAACGGAGGGGATGGACTAATCCCCTCGGGGAAATATGTTAAAGGCAGGGAATTCACCTTCAAGGAATGCCAGAAGCAACAGGTGAAGGGGGGTGGGGAACTCAGCAAGATTAAAAAAAAAAAAAAAAAAAGGGTAAATATGGAGGGGTCTTCTTTTTCTCCACTGCATAACGCTCAATATATTCATATCACGGTCAAAAGAGAACCCTTTGAAAATTTAGGAAAGTGGTTTTAAAAGCATCCATCTGTAGCTTGGAGAGAACGAAGTTATTTTTTGAGACCTGAGAAAAAATAGACAAGTCCTTCTTTTTAAGCTGGTGTTCCTTCGGGTGTGAGGGAGAGAATTTCAAAGCTAGGTGAGTATCAACGACAGTGGTGGCCGTAGGTTCAGGAACCTCTCCAGGAAGGAGGAAACAAATTGCCACAACTCTGATATTCTTATCATCCCAAAATGATGGTTAAAAATGTGCAGCAGAAAGCAGGTCTGCTACCTCTAACACCTGCCCGGGAGAAGCAGAAAAGGTCTGCACTTCCTGAGACTCTGTTTGACCCAGCTGATCTGTCCTTCCTTCGGCCTCCCGTGCGACCATCGGTCCCCATATTTCCGCACACAGAAGCCTCCCGGACTGCTGCTTGCAGCTCTCTGCGGAGAAACCTTTCCTGACCAGCCTCTCGGTCCCCACCATTGGCGATCTCCAACAACATGGCCCTGTTTCATTTTCCTTACCTGGCATCCGCTTTCCAGACAGTCATCACATCAGTTCCCTAGTTGACTGACCGTTTCCACCCACAAAAATGAAAGTTCTATGAGCACCGGGACCGATGTTTTGTTTTACCTCTTTTGCCCGTGTCTGGTGTAGTGCCCGAACCGTAGTCGGTACTCAGTAAAAATGTGACGAATGAATGCACCTAAGGATAATTATACTACAAACATGAATTGTACTTCTGTCTTTTTTCTCATTTCAAGTGTCTTTAGAACAAATAGAGGAAATTGTTTAACTTTTAAAAGTAACACAGAGGGGTGCCTGGGTGGCTCAGTTGGTTAAAACTCTGCCTTTAGCTCAGATCGTGATCCCTGGGTCCTGGGATCGAGCCCTGGATCAGGCTCCTTGCTCAGTGGGGAGCCTGCTTCTCCTTCTCCCTGCCTCCTGCTCATGCTCTCTCTCTCTCTTTTTCAAATAAATAAAATCTTATTATTATTATTATTTTAAGTAGCACAGGAACAGGATTTACTACACCTAGAGGTATCACAAATAAATTGTCCTCTTACTGGGTCCAAAAGTTAAGTTTTCTCACACAGTGGGCTCAGTGAGTATACGGTACTCAAAATATCCAGATGCATGAAGATATTATTTTTTTAAATAATTGCATGCCACAGGTTAAAGCTCAGTGAAGGAAGTTACTAGAAAAGGCAATACACATGAGTCCGTCACACTTTGAATTCAAGAGTAGACATGCTGTCAGGCTTGTAATCCTGTTCTTGCATTTCAGTGAAAGACTATTCCCATCTTACACAGAAAACTGGTGACCAAAGCGGCCACCGACCTCCGACTGGGTTTTCACAAACTCTGCTACCCACCCACTCAGTCAGGAGATGGCGAGGCAGAATAATGTCGGATTCCTTCCACACAGGCCTCCTACGGGGACAGAAAAGTAGTGGAAGTGTGTGCACAATATTTCCTCCTTCCACCAACTGTGTCTGATTCAGGAAGGCCCCCGACCCTCTCCCCCAGCTGCAGAGCCCATTTTCTTTATTTTGAAAGTTAATTCCACTCACAGCTGGAACTCAAAGCAAAAAGTGAACATTGTACGTAAAAAAAAAAAGCCTCCTTGAATTTGATTGTGTACTTGTTACAAGGACAAAAACTTCTATTCCTCAAGCCAAAAGGAGCCTCAATATTATGGTTCAGGGTACAGGCTTGGGAGCAGTAATCTGAGGACAACACCGAGCTCGCATGCCTGCGTAAACATTATTGAGCAAGGGTAGAGCGGCGCTGGGTAGCATAGGCATGTGGTGTGTTACAAATACACTACATCCTTACAAGGAGACAACGCCGTGAGGTCTATCCATGATCAGACGCTGCGCTGGCTTCATGCTTCTGACTGTAAACATGCCTGGGAGATTTTTACACCTGAAGGCACCAGTTCAAGTCCACAGACGTGCGTGCAGTCTAAGCATGTTCTTTGGCTTATATCAAGTTGCACGAATTGCATATTTTATAGCTTCCTCAAATATCGAAGGGAGAAAAGGAATTGATGAAAAAAAGTGATCCTCTAGAAGGACTAATCTCTAAAATCCTCAAAGGGAATTTCAATGGATTGATTTTCTAGGGGGGGTCATTCTGTTTGCTTCCAGTAATAGTCCTCAAAAGCTCTGGAAAGGCTGTTTAGGTAGGAGATACGTGACTGAAAGTCTCCAGGCAATGCCTAATGGTTGTCTACAATTCTTTAGGATAGAGTCGGGATTGTGCATTATTCATACTGTTTTTAATATTTTGGAGTTTCACCCTGTCAATCATATGAACACAGTTTAGCATGCATCTAAGTTTCCTCTTCCCACTGTAAAAATCACCACAAACTCAGTGGCTTGAAACAACACAGATGTATTCATTTCCAGTGTGGACATGAGAAGTCTGAAATGAAGTTGTTGGGTCTATGATCAAAGTGTCAGCAGGGCGAGCTCCTTTTGGAGGTCCCAGAGGAGAAGACATTCCGTGCCTCTTCCAGCTTCTAGAAGCTTCTCGCATTCCTTGCCTTGTGCTCTGCCTCCTCTGTTGTATGGCCTGCTCATCTCTGATTCCTGCTCCTCTTTTCAGCAGGCCCATCCAGGACAGTGCAGGATAAAGTCCCTGTCACAAGATCCTTAAATTCATAAAATCTACAAAATCCTCTTACCAGGTGTGGCCACACAGTCACGGGTTCTGGGGATTAGGGTGTAGACCCCTTCAGAGGGAGCATTTTTCAGTCTACTGCAGCATGTAAACTATAAATACAAAATATATATATTGCCAAATAATTCGGCAATGCTGGTAACGACAGGCTGTAATTACTGACTGTTACCATGAAAACATATTATTGGGATAAAGTAATACATAATTCATTAATAAATCTATCATCATCATTTTGGCAGTATTCCTGAAGAACAATCACCAAAATTCAAAGTGCTGATAAGAATGCTAAATATCAAGGGGCACCTGGGTGGCTCAGTGGGTTGAGCCGCTGCCTTTGGCTCAGGTCATGATCTCGGAGTCCTGGGATCGAGTCCCGCATCGGGCTCTCTGCTCAGCAGGGAGCCTGCTTCCCTCTCTCTCTCTCTGCCTGCCTCTCTGCCTACTTGTGATTTCTCTCTGTCAAATAAATAAATAAAATCTTTAAAAAAAAAAAAAAAGAATGCTAAATATCAAAAAAAAAATAAAAAAAATAAAAAAAAAGAATGCTAAATATCTATCTTATTTTATCTTATCTTATTTTGTTTTATTTTATGTTAATTCCAGGGTTGTTAACATACAGTGTGATACTATACAGTGTTATATTCAGGCGTATAAAATAGAGATCCAACAGTTCCATACATTATTCACTGTTCATCACAATGAGTGTACTCCTTAATCCCCTCCAACTAGTTCCCCCATCCTCCATCCATCTCCCCTATGGTGACCATCAGTTTGTTCTCTGTAGTTCAGAGTTTGTTTTCTGGTTTGTCTCTCTCTCTCTTTTTATTTGTTCTTTTCTTTTGTTACTTAAATTCCACATATGTAGGAAATCATATGGAATATGTCTCTCTCCAACTTGCTTATTTCACTTAGCGTTTTACTTTCTAGCTCTGTCCATGGTATTAGCAAATGGCAAGATTTCATTCTTTTTTGTGACTGTGTAATATTCCATTGTCCACATCTTCTTTATCCATTCATCTAATGATGGACACTTGGAATGCTTCTACATTTTGCTATTGTAAATAATACTGCACTAAACATGGGGGTGCATATATCCCTTCAAATTAGTGTTTTTGTATTTTTTGGAAAAATACCCAGTAGTGAGATTAATGGATCATAGAGTAGTTCTATTTTTAATTTTTTTGAGGGACTTCCATACTGTTTTCCGGAGTGGCTGCACCAATTTGCATTTTAACCAACTGTGCAATAGGGTTCCTTTTTCTCCACATCCTTGCCAAGACCTTTTTTTTTTTCCCTTCAGTTTTTTTTTTTTTTTTTTTAAATTTTAGAGGTGTGAGGTGATATCTCATTGTGGTTTTGATTTGCATTTCCCTGTTGATGAGTGGTGTTGAGCATCTTTTCGTTAGTCTTTGGGTCACCTGTATTTCTTTTTTGAAGAACTGCCTGTTCTTGTCTTCTGCACACTTTTTTAATTGGGTTATTTGTGTTGTTTTGGTGTTGAGTTATATAAATTCTTTATATATTTTGGGTACAAAATTTATTTTATTTGTTATCTTGCTATCCATTTATTGTAAATGCCATTTGTAAAAATCTTCTCCCACTAGTAGGTTGTCTTTTAGTTTTGTTGGTTTTTTCCTTTGCTGTAGAGAAGATTTTTATTCTGATGTAGTCCCAATAGTTTATTTTTGCTTTTGTTTCCTTTGCCTCAGGAGACATACCTAGAAAAATGTTGCTATGGCCGATTTCAGAGATAATACCACCTAAATATTTTTAACTGAATCTTTTTGATGTTGACTTTTATAAGTTATTTATATATTGGATATTAACCCCTTTTCAGATATATCATTTGTAAATAACTACTACCATTCAGTAGATTACATTTTTATTGTTGATAAAAAAAGAAATGCTATCAATTTCTGGATGTTCATTTTGTATCCTGAAAATTAACTGAATTCATTTATTGCTTTTAGTAGTTTTTGGGGAATGTAAATTGGCACAGCCACTGTGGAAAATAATATGGAGATTCCTCAAAAAATTAAAAATAGAAACACCATATGACCTGATAATTCCATCAGTGACCATATATTCAAAGAAAACAAAAACATTAATTTGAAAAGACACACACCCCTATGTTTATTGCCACATTGCTTGCAATAACCAAGATACTGAACAAACCTATGTGTCCATTGATGAATGGACAGATAAGGAAAGATGTGATACACACACAAACACACACACAATGGAATTATTACACAGCCATGGGAAAGATTTGGATCATGTCATTTCCAACAACATGGATGGATGTAAAGGGTATTTTACTAAGTGAAATAAATCAGACTGAGAAAGACTAACACGTATGATTTCACTCATACGTGGAATCTAAAAACCCAAGGAATAAAAAGCCCCCAAAACAGAATCAGACCTGTGTTTACAGAGAACAAACTGATGGTTGTCAGAGGGGTGAGGGTATGGACAAAATTGGTGAAGGCAAATAGGAGATACAGGCCTTCATCTATGGAATGAATAACTCATGGGAATAAGAGGCACAGTAAGGTGAATATAGTTAGTGCTGTCATAATAGAGTTGTATGCTAGCTACACTTGAGAGTATCACAAAATGTATAGAGTTGTCAGAACACTGTGTTGTACACCTGAAACTAATGTAACATTATGTGTCAACTATGCTCGGAAATTTTTAAAAATTACAGTACTGGCATATAAAATAATGCTGAATATTATAGGACATCAATTCTAACCCTAAATACAAATAATATATTTTCTTTCTTTATGAAAAACATTTGGAAAAGAGTTGCATTCTTGAATCTTTTAAAAGTATTGTCATGTTATTATTTCATTAATATTCAGAGTTCAGCATTTATAGTCATCCCAAAGAAAGTTATATTATACAAAAAAGTTTTCAAGGAAAGAGAAGGTTAAATCATAGGTTATTTTTGTGTATGGTAGAAGAAAGTGATCCAGTTTCATTCTTTTTCATGTAGCTGTCCAGTTTTCCCAACACAATCTGTTGAAGAGGCTATCTTTTTTCCCTTTGCATATTCTTGGAAACTTTTCATGGAAAGAAAATGTTAAATCACAGGTGTGTACATATACAAGCGATCAATACAGTCATATTGTTAATCTGTCATAAGGGGAGTTTGAAAACTGAATCCTAGAATATGTTCATGTGAATAGTTATAAAATACGGAGGAAGCTTAAGTAATTAAACTTTTGGGCAGCGATTAAAAATATGTATAGATACTTGGGATCACATTTCTAGAACTAAATTTTTTTTTAAAGATTTTTATTTATTTATTTGAGAAAGAGAGAGATCACAAGTAGGCAGAGAGGCAGGCAGAGAGAGGAAGGGAAGCAGGCTCCCTGCTGAGCAGAGAGCCCAATACGGGGCTCGATCCCAGGACCTTGGGATCATGACCTGAGCTGAAGGCAGAGGCTTTAACCCACTGAGCCACCCAGGCGCCCCTAGAACTAAATTTTTAAGTGCTACCTACTTTTTGATGATTATTTATAAGATTTTTTTGAGTGATGTGATAGGATTTAGATTGCTGTTTGTCAATTACATTTCATTTGACCAAACACCTCCAAGGATCTCTTTGTATTACTCTGACAATAAAAACAAATCCCAAATTGTTACATAGTACTGAGATTATTTCATATTATAGATACCATGGTTTTCATTGCCATGATCTCTTAATTAACATGTGTGTTTGTGTGTGTGTTACACAGGAATCATTTCCCTTATGAAAAAAATAGGATTTCAAATGATTTTAAGAAAAAGGGAATATCAAAATAAATAAATAAAAGGGAATATCTATTATTTATTTCCTTATGTTACCTTTCCAATTATTTGACTATAGGTGGAATTATTTTATCATAATTTGTGTCTAGAGCATAAAAATATACGAATATAAATGTTTCATAATGTATCCATGTTATATAAACAAATAAAATCCCACAGCCTATGACCTAATTTAAGATATTATTATTACTATTGTTATTATCATTATTATTACTATTACTGTTATTTTGTAAAATTTATCTTCAACTTTTTTCTCATCCCATTTAGGTTATAAGCACAGAGGCAGATAATCTTCCTAATCATCCTATGAGAATTACAGCACGGCTCTTTCTGTCTTTCCTATCCTCACCAAAAAAAAAAAAAAGAAAAAGAAAAAAAAAGGGTGCCTCTGAATAACTTGATGAGGAATACAATGACAGACACATCTAAGAAAGAAGCAGAGTTCAGCATGACTTTAGTGATATATAGGTACCTGAAGTCAGATACTAATGAAAAAATCTCCTTTTTATTACTGATAGCTCAGGACCCCTGATAATTCAGGAATCCTGCATCTTTTAGCTACTCTTATCTCCTGAATTTTTTTTCCTGAAATGTACAACCAAAAACTTGAATTAACATTTGTTTAGAATTTATCATAATATTTAGTCATAATGAAGAAATGAACATAATGATGATGAAAGAGAATGTCAACTCACCAATAATAATCCATTCCATTTTATTCAATAAATTAAAAAAAGAAGTGATAAACAGCATGCTTGATATCTACTTGGCTATATCCATATATTCATTGCTATAGTTATTTGGATCAGGTATTATTCTTGTTCTTATTTTAAAGATGAGACTATTGAGGCATAGGCATCCTATTCTGCCTAAAGAATGGCAATTTTGCATCAAGTAGAAGAAAATACTACCTTTAACTTCACTGGAAAGCACTAGTTGATTGAGGGACTTACCCTCAGGTTTGCTAGTATTCAAGGTCCATAGTGCATAATCACCCACTCAGTGTCCGATAAACCACATGAATTGCATTTATTTACTCCAGTTCAAGTTATGACGGTCAAATAGGTAGACAGGCCTGGTATGTCAATGGGAGGAGACATGTATTTTGGGAATGACTCAGCTCTTGCCCTCAAATTGAAAAGGAAGTAATTAATCATGCAATTCTACTATTTTTCGAGTAAATAAATTTGAATTATGCTTCTTCCCTAAGATTCCTCCTCTGAAAGCAATGACCTATTATAATCCTGAAATAAGGAAAAAGCATGCGAGTGCTTGGATATTGTTGGAATTTAAATAGTTCTTTTGAAAAAAAAATTTTTTTAAATGTTCTAAATAGTTAGAAGCAACATTAACTTGGGGTTTTGGATTTTCCTTTAGGCTTTTTTTTTTTTTTCTGCACTAATAAAAGAACCCAGAAATAAAGCTATTTTAAACTGTGTGAGAAAGGAAAGTCTAATAAATAAAGAAGCAGAAAATTAATTTTTCGACTACCCACAGAACAAATTATAATCATCCTCTGAATGTCACATACAGAAGTTGAGATATTAACTTCAGTCATTTTTCCCCCACTATGAATCCCAGTTTTATTAAGTTTTCAATAGTAGATGAAAATTTCACATTTTTATTAAGTCTTCAGAAAATATCCCAGGAAACAGTGTGCTTCAGTGGGTATCAAATAAAGGCTCATGTAAACACTCACACTGTGCATTTAAAGCAAACTAATTTGATTTTATTTTAAAATACAACTTGTTTCAGTGCTGCTTGGAAGAGATAGTTTCCATTTACCAGAAATTAAATACGAATCTCCAGAAAATAAAGCATAATTATCTCTTATCATCGCAACTCACACACTCATCTGGAGAGGAATCTTTCTCATAATGGGAGAAATCATGAAGAGTATCTGACACTTGTGATGCCTTATTGATTTGGTGCTTATATAACGTAAAGGAGGATCTTCAAGATGTTTTCATATATATGCTGCAACCGTGGAAACTTCCAGATGTCATTTTTGTTAGGTCTTCCGTAACTCTTGATTACAATTTTTGTCCATGTAGACAAACGTTTTTATTAATTTTTTTTCACTCTCATTTTATAAGGGACTGAGGTTGTTTATGAAAAAGATAGTGTCAGGACAATGTCAGAGTTTGGAAGGGAGGGGAATGAAACTAAAGAAAAGGATAAAAGAAGATAGATTTTTCTTGAAACGTAGCCAAGTATGTTATGTTCTCATTATCAATTTAGCCATGACTTTTTGAAATAAATAATACAGATCATCAATAATACATCAATAATACAGATCAAAATAATGAAAAAAAAAGAAATTAGTATTTGCTTTATCACATCACAAATTTTGTAAAACAAAATGCTTAAAAAAATGCAACTGAGTAAAGTGGCAAATAATTAAAGAGACTTACTTAAAGAGACAGTTTTGTCCTGGGATAGTTGAACAATTTGAAATCAGGCTTAAAACACGACAAAAATTTCTTATGAATTAATATTGTATCAATTAATGTCTTTTTAAAAAAGTATCTAGGTACATGCATCCTAATTTACAAAAATTAAGGTAATCATGACATAATTTTTTGAAGTAACATTGGTATATAACATTATATAAGTTTCAAATGCAAAACATAATTTGACAATTATAGGTACTACAAAGTGATCTCAACCAAGGGTCCAGGTACCATTCATCAACATCAGTGACTTCCTTCCCCCATCTCGCCCACCCCCGACCTCCTCTCTCTCTGGTAATGATCAATCTGTTCTCTGTATCTATAAGTTTGTTTTTGTATTCTTTTGTTTGTTTCTTTATTCCACATATGAGCAAAATTGTGTGGTGTTTGTCTTTCTCTTTCTGACTTATTTCACTTAACATAATACCCTCTAGGCCCATGTATGTTGTTCCAAATGGCAAGATTTCATTCTCCCTTGTGGCTGAGTATTATTCATTGTGTTTGTGTGGGGGGAGGGTGGTGTGTGTGCATACCACATCCTTTTATCTATTCATCTATCTATGGACAGTTAGATTGTTCCCATAGCTTAGCTATTATAAATAGTGCTGCTGTAAGCATAAGGTTATGTATCTTTTTGAATTTGTGTTTTTGTTTTCTTTGGGTAAATACCCAGAAGTCAAATTGCTGGATCATATGGTATTTCCAGTCTTCATTTTTTGAGGAACTTTCATACTATCTTCCACAATGGTTGCACCAACTTACATTCCCACCAAAAGTGTGGGAGGGTTCCTTTTTCTTCATACCTTCTCCAATGTATTTCTCCCATTTAAAAATAGTCATTCTAAAAGTATGAGGTGATATCTTTTCATGGTTTTGATATGCACTTGCCCTACCTGGTCATGTTGAACGTATTTTTATGTGCCTCTTGACCATTTGTATGTCTTCTTTAGGAAACAAAACAAAACAAAACAAAACAAAACTATGCAGATCCTCTCCCCATTTCTTTAAATTGACTTGTTTTTTATTGCTGAATTGTATATTTTAAATATATTTTGAATGTTGACCTCTTATTGGATATATGATTTGCAAGTATTTTCTCCCACTCACTAGGTTGTTTTTCATTTTCATGATTATTCTTTTCACTGTGCAAAACCTTTTTTAGTTTGATGTAGTTTCATTTGCTGATCTTTGCTTTTGTTTTCCTCAACTTTGGAGTCATATCTATAAACACATTGCCGTTTACATCAATGAGTTTACCGTTTTAAGTTAATTTTTGTGTGCAGTATAAGACGGTGGTCTAGTTTCATTCTTTTGCATTTTGTTATCTAGTTTTTCCAGCACTATTTACAAAAAGACTATACTTTCTTGGCTTTGTTCTTGGCTCTGTTATCATAAGTTAATTGTCCATGTGTGTAGCTTTATTTATGGACCCTCAGTTCTGTTCTGTTATTTTGTGTGTCTGTTTTTAGGCCTGCAAAACAGACACACAGCTTTGTGTATCTTGTTTTGATTACTTTTTGATTTTGATTATGACAGCTTTGTAATATAGTTTGAAATCAGGGAACATGATACCTCTAGCTTTGTGCTTCTTTTCCAAGATTGCTTTGGTTATTCATGATCATTTATGGTTCCATAAAAATTTTAGAATTATTTGTTCTAGTTCTGTGAAAAACACCATTGAAATTTTGATATGATTGCATTAAATCTGTAGATTGCTTTGGGTAGTATGGACATTTAAGAATACTAATTCTTCCAATCCATGAACATGGAATATCATTTTATTTATTTGTGTTTACTTTTTTCAGCATAATCATAGTTTTCCATGTACAGGACTTTCACCTCCATAGTTAAATTTATTTCTGGGTATTTTATTCTTTGAGATGAGTTGTAAGTGGGATTGCTTTTCTAATTCATCTTTCTGATCAGTTGTTTTTGGTGTATTTAAGCACCACAGGTTTCTGTATATTGACTTTGTATCTAACAACTTTATTGAATTTGCTTATTAGTTCTAGTAGTGTTTTGGTGGATATTTTAGGGTCTTCAATAATAGTATCATATTCCTCTGCAAATCATGACCGTATTACTTCTTCCTTTCCTATTTGGATGCCTTTTATTTCTCCCTCTTGCCTAATTGCTCTGAGCAGGACTTCTAATACTATGTTGAATCAAAATGATGAGAGGAGGCATGCTTGTCTTGTTCCTGATCTTAGAGGACAATCTTCCACTTTTTCATCATCGAGGGTATTGCCTGAAAGTTTTATGTATACGGCCTTCATTATATGGAGGCACGTTCCCTTGTTGCCCATTTTGTTCAGTTTTGTTTGCTTGTTTTGTTTTGTTTCAGGAAGAGAGAGATCATAAGCATGGGGAGTAGCAGGCAGAAGGAGAGGGAGAAGCAGGATCTCTGCCCAGTAGAGAGCCCAATGTGGGGCTCGATCCCAGGACCTGGGATCATGACCTGAGCCAAGGGCAGACACCCAACCAACTGAACCATCCAGGCATCCCTTGTTGAGAGTTTTTATCAAAAATAGATGTTGAATTGTATCAAATGGCTTTTTCTGTTGTTGGTTTGTTTTTGTTTTTGTTTTGTTTTGTTTTTTTGAAATTATAAAATTTTTATCCTTCATTTTGTTAATGCAGTGTTTCACATTGATTGATTTGTGGATGTTGAATCATTCTTGCATTCTGGGAATAAATCCCACTAAATCATGGAGTAAGATTCTTTTAACATATTGTCGAATTTGGGTTATTTGCATCTATGTTCATCTAGGATATTGACCCATAATTTTCTTTTTTTTTCTTTGTCTAATTTTGGTATAAAGATAATTGGTTTGGTATAAGGGTAATGCTGGGCTCACTGAACGTTTGGTAGAATTTACCAGTGGGAAGTTCTAGTCCTGGGCTTTTGTTTATCAGCAGGTTTTTTATTACTGATTCAATTCCTTACTAGAAATTGGTCAATTCAGAATTTTTAATTTTTTCATAATGCAGACTTGGGAGATTGTCTAGGAATTTAACCACTTCTGCGTTGTCCAATTTGTTGGCATTAATAATTTAAAATATTTTCTTCTACTCCTTTGTATTTCTGTAACATCAGTTGTAATATCCTCTCTTTATTTTTTTATTTTATTTATTTGTGCCCTCTCTCCTTTTTCCTTGGTAAGTCTAGCTGAAGGTTTGTTAATTTTGGTTTATCTTTTCAAAGAACTAGCTTTTAGTTTAATTGATCTTTTTAATTGTCTTGTTAGTTTCTACTGCATTTATTCTCTCTCTGCTCTTTACTATTTTCTTCCTTCTTTAACTCTGTGCTTTGTCATTCTTTTTCTGATTCTTTTAAGTGTAAGGTTGTGTTGTTTATCTGAGATTTTTCTTGGTTTTGAGGGTAGGTTCGTATTGCTTTGAACTTCCCTCTTAGAAATCATTTTTGCAGGGCGCCTGGTTGGCTCAGTGGGTTAAGCCGCTGCCTTCAGCTCGGGTCATGATCTCAGGGTCCTGGGATCGAGCCCCCGCATCGGGCTCTCTGCTCAGCAGGGAGCCTGCTACCTCCTCTCTCTCTCTCTGCCTGCCTCTCTGCCTACTTGTGATCTCTCTCTGTCAAATAAATAAATAAAATCTTAAAAAAAAAAAAAAGAAATCATTTTTGCTGCATCCCACAGATTTTGGTAGGTCGCATTTCTGTTTTTATTTGTTCCTATATATTTTTGTTTCCTCTTTAATTTCTTCTATGACCCATTGTTATTCAATAGCACGTAGTTTATTTTTCACGTTTTAGTGGGTTTTCTGGTTTTCTTCTTGTAATTGACTTCTGATTTCGTAAAATTATGTTTGGAAAAGTTGATTGATAAGATTTCAATCTTCTTGAATTTATTGAGACTTGTTTTGTGGCCAAACATGTGATATGTCCTAGACAATGTTCCATGTACACTTGAGAATAATGTGTATTCTGCTATTTTTGAATAGAATGTTCTGTATGTATCCATTAAGTCCATCTGATCTAACATGTCATTTAAAACCAATGGTTCCTTTTTGATTTTCTGTCTGAATGATCAATCCAATGATGTACCTGGAGATAAAATCCCCTAATATGATTGTATTACTGGATGGTGTAATAATTTCTTACCTTTCTTTTCTACATGGGCGACAATAATTATATATGTAAAGTGTGAAACACTTCTTTTGTCTCATATCGAAGATTCCTGAAGATCCTGAAAATATCCTGTAAAACATTTTCTTACCACCAAATGGATGATTACACCTTCTATTTTTGTTGACTCTGGAGTCAGAGGATGGTTCAAAAGAACTAGTGCCTGGGTGGCTCAGTGGGTTGTGCCACTGCCTTCAGCTCAGGTCATGATCTCAGGGTCCTGGATCAAGTCCCGCATCGGGCTCTCTGGTCAGCGGGGAGCCTGCTTCTCTCTCTCTCTCTCTCTCTCTCTCTGCCTGCCTCTCCTTCTACTTGTGATCTCTCTCTGTCAAATAAATAAATAAAATCTTAAAAAAAAATTCTAGAAAGAACTAGTGAATGCTATCCTCAGAAAGGATCCCACCTAGACTCTCTGCATCTGTGTCTAAGCACCTGTATCCCACATGATCTCTCATGCCTCCTAAAGCAGACCTGGACATAAGCTCTTTTCCCCATAACCAACTACCAAATGATGAATTTCATCAAGTGCATTAATATGTATGTGTTTCAGAGGGGAAATGTGCTTATTGTGTTCTCTCCTACCCACAAATTCCAAATCTAAGAATATATAACAATAAAAATTCTAAGTGTGTTGATTTTTTTTCTAACCAGACTTAACATAGTAACTTCATGCAAAATAACACAATCTTCATCGAGTGGTATAACTGCTAAATATGAAAAAGAGAGCTAGAATTACTAAAATATCTATCACCATGATTTGAGCCAATAAATGCCTATCAAAATAAAGCTATTCAAGTCAATCTGGACTCAAGAACCACACACCAACCATATTTTAATTGAAATCATATATTCCAATGCTGTGTTGTTTCCACAACTGTTTTCTTTTAGTTATTCTAGGAAATAAAATAAAATATTAAGTCTGAGTTAACAGCACATTTGAAACTTAGCTTCATTCGTTTAGTACTTTCCAAGCTTTTGCATACTTTGTCACATATTTAAGAAAGTGTGTGGAAAATGCACAAATAAGGATGCTTGATGCTTGGGTCCCAGTATTTAAAATGTGTGTTTCACTAGAAAGAAAACATCAGATATTTCAGCTTGAAAAGAAAGTAAAGCTATCTGCCTCACATTATTCACAGCCAATTCAAACAGGCTACTGTGGTATTCATAAATCCCCCTGAATTAAATCAAACATGCATAAAATCAGGCTTCCTTTGTGGTAAAAATTTCTTCCAGCTGAGCCGAAGGAGAGAATAAAAAGTTATCCAAATACCTATTGTGATACTGAAGATGACTTTAAAAAGTCAATGCCATACCTCTGCTCAAGTCTTCCTGACAATTTCCTAATTTTAATAAATTGTTAGTGAGAATTGTCGTCAGCCTGTTTCCACTCAGAAGTGAAGAACATAGCAACCAGTGTCATTGGATTAGCTTAAAGTAGTGTCATGGTGCCCGGTGTTTTAAGTGGGAGTCTGTTTGCTTCATTAAGATTCAGGTAACTCACTTTGCAGTAATCAAATGGTGCACTTTCTCAAAAAAGACCTGGTGTTTTCTTAGGGGTAAAAAAGAATACAATTTATTATATTTCTATGAGTAGAAGATAAATACATTTTGCAAAGAGAAAATTCATTCCTGGGAATATTTAAAAAATAGACAATACTATAAAGGTTTCTAATATGTGATCATCTGAGGGAAAATTGTATTTCATTTTTGAATTGGATTTACTGGGAGAACAGGAAGGTGATTCTTCATACAACATTTGGGAGGCGGGACAAAAGCAATCACAGTATTCGTGTTGATAAAGCTCTGTGTCCACAACAAGCAAGCTAACACCACCAACTTGCCACTATGACTGGTACAGAGATTGACCTGCTTCATTTTCTATTTCCAGATACTCTGCCACCTGAAATCACACATTGCTTATCCAATGACACTAAAGACAAGCAGAATTAGTCACCCTCTGCCACCTGACATAAAGATTATTTTAGGCTTATTGTTTTTAACACACAGCAAATGCACTTAAGGCTCTGGAAACTAAGTAGAAGTTACCCTTGTGTAAGAGACATTAGCATTTATAAGGGAAATCCAAGATAAGTGTGTCTCCCTCTTGTACTTGGAAGAAAAAGATGACTAAATCTCAAGAAACACTTATCAATAGAGAAGGCAAAGACTTAGATCTGCATAACAATAGTACTCTTCTACATTACTGTGCTTTTCCTGAAAACCTCCCACAATTGCCCCCACCCCCAACATCTTCTACATTTAGTTAGAGTTAGTATTTAGGGTGGCTGGTCTTATCCTAACATGGTAGCATGCTCCAGTGGCTGAAGTCTAGTTAAAAACAACAGAAAGACACTGATTCAAAACACAAATATCTTAGATTCAGTCTTGGCTTCAATTTCTACATGCTTCGTGATTTTTGGCAACTTCATTCACACGCCTTATTTTGAATTTTATTATCTATTAAATCACAATGACTGTACCTCAGATCATTAGCAGGAATGAATGATATAATTTATAGAAAATTACTAGCACATATTAAGATATAGAGTTATCTTTTCAGTTATTTGTTTTTCACTGGAAAGTAAGCACTTTCCCCATCAAATCCACTATTTCTTGAACATAAATGTACATTTCCATCTCTCCTATTTTATGTACTTCATGTCCACTTCCTTCTTCTCCATATGAACTCTTTCTAATCACCGCTGTTGGGTCCCCCAATAATGGGTCCGTGATTAAAGGAGTGAGACTGATACAAAGCGAAGGTCAAGCAAAGCTTTATTTCCCACCAAGCATGGAGAATCAAACCCACCGTCAAACCGACTGGTTGGGGCCGCCCCTTACAGAGAGGGCGACCCCTCCCTGCCTTACAGACTAACTTTTATAGAGCAAAGGCCATGTCCTTGAGCCTAGTCACACACAGGTGGCCAATTGAACTATATTTTACCCTATACTAGCTATTTGAACTAGCCTATCACCTTGGTCAGAATTGGCGCCCAAAAGGCGCCCAAAAGGCAGGGCCCACACTCCTTGATAGCTAGGGAGACAGGATGCACACTCCACTGACTGGATGTCTCTACCTGGCCCCACTCATCCCCGTATCCCGGTTCTGTTATCTCTACCTGACCTGACCCACCCTTGTATTTGGGCTTTGTTACCTGGGACTGGTTTCCTGGACTTGCTTTTAAGTAAGTTCCCCCCGGGGGCAGGGTCAGTTTAAGTTTTACTGCATAAACAACAAAATGGCTGTTCAACTGAGGTGGGGCAGCTCTGGTTAAATAGGCCCTTACACCACAGACAGATGCCTCTGTCTTCCCAAAGACCCAAGTCAGATGCTACCTTCCCAGATTGTGTGGATTTTTCTGGCTTTGCTAAAAATAGACTTATACATTGTAAAAAATTGTTATTTTTCCCACATAGTAACATGGCATCCATTTGATAAATTCTTATTGCATAAATGCTAAATAGCTTATTCATGCTTGGCTATCCTAAAACCTCAAAAGAACTGTGCATAAAACTACAGACTATGGAATATCTGGATTAAAAATTACTTCAAAATAAGATAAAATAGTACTGCACATTTTTGCAGGGGATTTTTGTAAAGAACACAAAAAACAAAAATGAGGGCAATGAACATTGGCCCTAAAATTTGCCACAGTATTAGAAATCATCACATTTTTCATTTTAAAAATTTAGATTTATTTGAAAAGGGGGGAGCAAAGGAAATTGGGTTAAGAAACTTGTTTAAAATATGCCTTCCAAGGCCACCCACCCAATCTTCTAACCTCTAACTGACTAATTAGGTCCACTTGCTTTATGAGGCATGTGCTTTAAGAACTAGGATAATTTTTAATAGCATAGCCAGGAAAAACAACAGAAGTAGAAAAATATTTTTATAGTTGAAAAACTTGGCATCAGTTTTCCTGCAACTAGAACATATTTTGCCTATCCTTTATGAAAGTCTGGAAAAAGAACTAAGATGCACAGAGAAGATTTTGAAACAAAGTTTTAAATCATTTGCATATCAGCACAGAAACAAAGGCCTACACTTGACTGTTAATTTAAATAATCAAACATATACAGCATTATAAGAAAAGGAACAATGAACCCCGAGGGATGTATAATGTAGCATAAAATTAAAAGGGGTTTGACCTGACTGACATTAAATTTGATTAAGGAGAAGCTTCTCTCAAAAGAGCACCTGCCCTTTCAATCCTACAAACAATTTACAGGTCAAATGAATTTGCTACACGGTATTAGTAAAAGTCTTCCGTATCAGGGAAAAATCCACAATCTCTGAAACAGCCTCAAGCCCATTTATTTACTTGAACTTAATGAAAATCTAAGACACTATGATTATGTTCATATTCCAAACCATCTCTATATAAGGTTAAACTATTATACATTTTACTTAAAGTTAAAATTATTATGCATTTTGTTGGTACTTAGAGGTTTACAGATGCTGGCCAAATTATTGAGAGAGATCAGGATGAGACTTAGATTTTAATTTAGTTCTTTAAAAAAAAAAAAAAAACTGACTATAATCCTTAGCAACATTACAAAAATAGAAGACATATTCTAGGTGAATTCTTTTCTTTTTTTTTTTTTTTAAGATTTTATTTATTTATTTGACAGACAGAGATCACAAGTAGGCAGAGAGGCAGGCAGAGAGGAGGAAGCAGGCTCCCCGCAGAGCAGAGAGCTCAATGAGGGGCTCCATCCCAAGACCCTGGGATCATGACCTGAGTCAACGGCAGAGGCTTTAACCCACTGAGCCACCCAGGCGCCTCTTCCAGGTGAATTCTTAAAGCAATATTTGTTTACTTAAAATACATATATTTTATTAAAAAATAAACATATAGAGATACATATATAGTATATGATGCATAAGGTAGACATACAGATTTCTAAGAATGTTATTTTTTCCCACATGGTAGTAAAATACTCATCTGATAAATTCTTACTGGATTAATGTTAAATATCTTATGCATGCTTGAATATCCTATGACCACAGAATTGGTGTATTTAAAACAATGGATGATGAAATATTTGTATAAGTAAAGATATATATAATATATGTATTATGATATATCTATATATAGATATAATATATATTATGCTTTGTATATTACATTATGCATTTTTCATGATTTAATAACTCAACATATAGCATATAAAATGTATCACAATAGATGACACATAAAATACATTATTTATATCTACTATATATGCATATATATACATATATACACACACATACATACATACACACACAAAGACACATATACACTCAGGTGTGTATGAGAGACCTCATCTGGAATTTGATATCTGTGCTTGAGAGTCATTGTTTCAACCACAGAAAATTTCTGCAGAAGGGAGCTAGAAACTAGGGTATCTGTATCAGCCCCATGGTGGTGCCCCAGCACACCTGCATTGTCTAAGGGAACACTGTGTGGGGTAGACCAGTCACACATTGCCACAAGCAAACATTGGGCATGGAGGAGGTCAGGGTGGCAGGAAGAGCATAGTCAACACCATTTAAGAATACATGGCGGAGAATTTGAGAACACCCAGATAAACTAAAGGGGAGAGGACAACAGAAGAGGATGCTGAAGCCCATTCCTTATAAAGATCAGGGACAGGGTGCTACCAAAACCCAGACATTAATTGTAGTCATCAGCTAATATGTGCTGGAAACATATGAATTGATTTAGTGACCAATTCCCTAAAAGAAGAAGTAAAAATTCTAGGTGAAACTGCATTAAAGTAAAACTTCTTGGAACAGAAGAAAATCTGGACTGGATTAGAACAGACCTAGTTTCCTGAGCTTCCCTGATGAAGAAATACCATCATTATCGTAGTGATGAAAGTGTTAAAATCAGTATTAGAACTCAGAACCTACCCACTTTGTGATTGCAGGTTGGTGGTAAACTGTGTGTAGAAAGTACCCTTTCTAAAGGACTTTTTACTTATTTATTTATCTCTTGATTATCATTTCTTACCTTGTTTGTTGTTAATAAGATATAAAAGTATTTCAGTCCACATATCCTCATAGTTATATGCTTTTGCCTCAGCATAAGTATATTTCATTTAGCAAGCAAATAAATTTGAAAAACAAAATTCATCGAATCAGCTGTTTCTTTTGATTCTTTTATGTATTTCACCAAGAAGTTTCATTTAAATATTTATCCACAATTTGAAGTATTCAAAATGGCAATGTTGTAATTTCAAAATTAAAATTGCGATACTCTTTAAACCCTCATAATTAAATAGTTCAGTTTCTTTCTTGCTTTTTTTTTATAGTATAAGTTTAAATACTTTTTTATTTGTAGGCTTTATATTTATTAATGACAACTAACCTTAAATTGCTAAATAATTATTTTGGGCACCTCCTGCTATGGAACTTTTCTCACCCATTATTAGACATACCATTCAAATCATTTAAGAGGCCATAGGCAGTATCCAACCCAAGCACAAACTGTCCATAAAGGATGGACACCTCTTCTAGTAGGTGTTACAGCACATGTGTAATTCAACATTGGACCTGTAAACACCCATCACTCCCCATGGTCCTATGGACCACTCTCTCTCTAGAACTTGTTCTTTGCTTTCCAATTTTGTTATTTATTGGATTTCTGGTACTTATAACTAAATTTATGCAAATCCCATAAAACATTTTGAGGCATTATTGCCATTCTGGAAAAATATTATAATGATGAACTAAAAGATCTCTCTATAGTTTCCTGATGCCACTCTGCTATCAAGGCCTGATTTACGTACAGGAGTTTCTTCTGGGAAGTTATTCCATGAAGAAGGATCTATGGAGCTGGAAGACTAAGGTGGGAAGGAGCAAACCCAATTCGTGTCTGTATCTGTTTGGGCAAAAGCGCTTCTTCCACTAGGAATGGCTACACTGTCCGTCCAGCTGAGGGTAGATGGCAAGGCTGAGAAAGTGGGAAGTGGGACATGGATGGGTGTCTCATCAATCCTTTCTCTTTAACAACCTCCTTGGAATGAAAAGTTGGTGTGTGTAGGGTTTTCATCATGACTCAACACTTTCTATCAATGGTCACCTCTGCTTAGGTTTGAGAGAATTGGTTGAAGACAGGTTTGATGTATCATTGATGGTTATTTTAGCAATAACCAATGTCTAATCCCTTTTTTACTGCAGCAGTGAAAAAGGTTTACGTTAACAGATAAAAGGCATGATAGGAAAAACTAAGAGCATGTTAAAAACACATTATAATATGGGAATAGTGTCCTCATCATAATTGAGGGATTGAATTTCAGTCCTTACACAAGACAGCATACCAAAAGTTCTTGATTCTTATCCTAATTCTGTTTTGATTCCATTTGTTCCCTCCTAGGAACAGTTTGACAATTTCTTAGGGCCATTATAATGTCAAAATTGTAGCTTTCTGGAATCCATCTGCTTTTGCTTCTACCCCTTAATAATACAACTGGGACCTATTTTGAATGTTACTGACAGTTTGAGGTTTCTGGAATATTATTTTGGAAATATCTTCTAATTTATGTCACCAAAATTACTGATTTGCGACTGAGCATTTGCCTACAGACATGCATAATTAACTTTTTATCAATTATTTATTGAATTTGTAGATTGAACTTGTTTTTCATACTAAATTCTGAGACATCCTATTGATAATTAATCATAATCCCCTCAAAGTGTACATAGTTTAGAAACATTGTGGTTTAAGAATGGTATGATATCTTTGACTTTAATTTTCAGTGTTAACAAAGAGTTGGATAAAAGATTGAAATTGAGGTTAGATAAAGCACATCAACTCAGATTGGTTAGCTATCTCTAGACAATAGTCAAGAAAGCAATAACTTATTTCTCTTTGCTTTTTTTCTTAGAGAAGTATTATTTAAAGCTTATTTACATGGAATAGATCTTATGTGGAGAATCTTCACTAATGGATCTATAGTAAGGTAGGCTTATCTTCAAGCTGGTCTCTCCTATCTTAGAACACCATTTGTTGGTGCCTTTGTTCTCTCAAACCGAACATGATGACAGCACCTACATCATGTGGGTTTTGTGAGGATCAAATGAGCTAACACATAAAAAGTATGTAACAAAAATTCCATTGACTACATTATTTTTAAAACTCTATCCTAGCTACTGTGATAAAAATAAGTAGCTAGATAAGTGTGTACCGAATTTCAGTGAAGGAAGATGAAGATAAATAACATTAATAAGACATAGATTAAATGCTAATAGTAGTTTAGAGTAGAAAGCTAGGGTTTCCACTTGGCTGAATGCCTCCATGGGATGAAGGCGGTAGCAAACTACAAGGCACAAGAGAAGGGGGATGGGAGCCATAGCCTCATGTCTTTAGGAAATGATTCATGGAGATTCTGTTTGAGTAGGATATTGTAGTAAGGAAATAATCTGAACTTGTTTTCTGCTTTCCCAAAGTTCCCCAAATTTTATAGTTACATTAGACTACGGCATTCAATTTGATAAACAATAGCAATAGATATACACATAGAGAAAGATATAGATACAGATATAACTTAGATACATATATTCACATATACTCTATGTTCTTTGAACTGTATTAGAATGTATCTATATCACAACTTCATAAGTCTCAAGGACATACAGCATTTTTAGATGACAAGTCAATGATAGCCTAACAAAACAAAACTGAAGCGGTATTGCCTCTGTGCCTCTGTTCCTAGTTTTCTGGAACTAGGAAAAAACTGCATCTTTCTACAGATACTTCTTTTTACATTGCTGTTATCAATCCTAACAGTTAAAAATACTTAAAGCAGCTTTTTTTCAGATAATATTTTGGGTAATATTTAAAAAATAATTATTGGATATATTTTCATTTCTTTAAAAAAGATGCTAATTACTTGTATATAAAATTAATATTCCATGTGTCAATAATTTTATAATAATTGTCCATACTTTATGGACTTAATAGACTTAATGAAAGTTTAAAAAGTTTTATTAAGTTAAAATAAAATTTGTTGGAATAAATGAATCAGTATTAATACCATTTTAAAGGATTTAATGATAATATAAATTGGTAATAATTTTTGAGGTTACACTGTGTTTGTGCTCTCTGTGCCTTTTTATATACTGAGTTTATTAATGGTATGCTTGATATAATTGCAGGTACATATTATGTATTTTTTAAATATATAAATGATATATTAATTGAGGGACATATATTTTAGAAACAAAGTGCTAAAGTTTCTTCATTTTCTTGAATACTGAGTTGTAAATACCAGAGCATTATTTGAAGTATTATGGTTGCTACTTGTAGAAGTCAGTACATTTAGTATGTATCTTTTGAAATAAGTTGAATTCAATTCAATTTTTAATTGAAATTTTTTGTGGAGTTAGGAAATAAAAAACAATTTTATAGCCCAAGAAATTCAAGCTTATAATCTGGCTAGGTCCCAACAACTAAAATGGTGCCATCTAATTATAAAAGAAATATTTCTCTCCTGTATGATTCTGTTGTCTTTTTCTGGAGGAAATTTTTTTTTCTATTTTTCTTCCAATAAAAACATATTACATAACAAGAGTATAATGCAGTGCAACAGCTATATGCAAAACTGAAAATACTCTAGAAATTTTCTCATCTTAGTTTATTCAGCATCAATTTTCTTCAGTAGAACTCTTAGTGATGATACAAGAAGGGGACAGTACCCTATTATAGTCCTCAAATGACCAAGTCTTTAGATGTATCCTTATCTTAAAGAGAGTACAACAGAAACTTGAAGAAAACACGTTTAAAAAATAAGTAAATAAAAATGAATTTATATCAACAGCTCAGTAAAATCCATTATGATAAGACCCTTAAGTATCAATGTGTGACGTGTTAATTGATCCCTTGCTCTATGTTAATTGTGTGATCTTTAAAATGATGAAAAGAAAGAACATCATACTAATCTTGCCATGAATATTTCTGTAGTCAGTATTCACATCCTAAAGGCTGATGCCAATTGACAAGTTTTGTTATGATCTTTGTCATAAGACAATTCGCCTACTGTAACAAGTAGTAAATATGTAATATATAATATAAACATATATTTACTTTATATTTTAAATATGTACTATACATAAAAGAAATAAATGACATCAACATATATTTGGGATATTAAAATGTAATATTCAGGGTGTCTGGGTGGCTCAGTGGGTTTAAGCCTCTGCCTTCGGCTCAGCCCCGCATTGGCTCTCTGCTCAGCGGAGAGCCTGCTTCCTCCTCTCTCTCTCTCTCTCTGTCTCAGAGAACCCGCCTTTCTGCCTACTTGTGACCTCTCTCTCAGTGTGAAATAAAAAAAGATACATAAATAAAAAATAAAATAAAATGTAATATTCAAGTTAATTTAAGTTCCACAAACAGAGCTACTTGTCACAATTTCAAAATTTCAAAGACATAGGCCAGACACAGAATATCTAGAATAGGGTCCTACTTAGAAACACAAGTCCAATTCATTTCTTTTTAACGTGTTCTAAATTCATTATCAGGCAAAAAAAAAAAAAAAAAAAAGACAACTATCAACAATGACAGATACTTTCATCTGCATCCCGGCCACCCAGGAGAAACAGATGAGGCTTATGGTCTTCTGTCTGTTTGCGTGCATGCTATGGTCTGCTCTGGTGTAAGTCCACAAATGACGAGGAAACCAGCTGTATTCTTCCTCTGGTTGAAAGTGTTCTAAATTAGAATGCATATTTAACATGCTAAATACAGCATATTAAAACATTAAGTACATTTAACCTTTCACTTGTGATTCCATGTGAATGGAGTCATTTCTGGTCACCCTGATGATGACAGCCTGGAGGTGACTGGAGGTATTCAGCGAGGATTTCTTCCTCTACTGGTTTTATGCTAAATGAGGATTTTCTTGGGTTGCCTTGGCATTTACTGAGCATTTGGGCTCATTGGCTCCGAAAAAACCACAATTTATTAAACTACAAAGATGCCTTTGGCTAAATGGTGGCCTCCGGTGAAGGCAGTGGGAACTACTCTGGTGTGTCTGATGACAACCCCCTGCCTTACAGTGCCTGGTGCCCAGGCCAACACGGAGGCCCACGGGTGAGAGAGCTTCTGCTCAGTCGAAAACAAACCCTTGAGTTCAGAAAAGATTGTCATTTATGGACAAGTAATACAAAGTATTTCGATTACAACACTGTGAACTATTTTCTTTAGCCTTAAAAATATGCGGACAAATCAAAAGAGGCACTTTTCTAGCATATAATTACACAAGAGTCCAGAATTTTAAAAAATATATATATAATATTATAAAATATTACGTATTTTATACACACACAATTCTTTCCCAAAGGAAGTGTTTATGCAAGTAAATAATGCATGTTCTACAGGGAGAAAAATTATGGCAAGCCAACCAATTATGGAAAGTCAAAATATAAACACATGATATTTAGTAACTTTCTGCAATGATTGTTTTTGATTGGATCAATCTTACTAAAATAAATCTGCTAACTAAAGGTGCTTCAGTTAGCCATTGCTATTTAAACACACACTCCGATTTATAACAGCTTCAAATAGCAATGATTTGTAACTTCTTACCATTCAGCAAACAGCTGGGTGGTCCTACGCTACGTTCACATGTTCACATGGCCATGCTCCTGCAGTTGCAAAGTGACTGGGTAGAAGCCAGGCAGCTTTTCTCATAGATCATGCGGTCTGTGCAGGCAATTGCAGTCTCGGGTTTTCCCACCCTCCAGCAGACCAGCCCAGTTTCCTCCACTAGAGGTCTCAAGGTAGTGTTCTGGGATGGAGATAGGGAAAAACTGCAAAGCTTCTTGACATCTTGACCTGGAATTGTGTATCTCTTTTTTCATATTCTGTTGGTAAAGCAAATCACGCACTCCATCTTTCATGGGAAGAACAGCAAAATCCCATTGAAAAAATACATGGGAGCAATTATACCCATACAAAATAACACTGTCTTCCTAAATTTCCTCATATATGGAGACAGAAATACACCTACTATTTTGTCCCAAGTCGTAGTCTCATTTCCACAATGCTCGTCAGATTGACTGATATCCATTAAGTCTTGGAAATATTTTAATGTTTACAAAACGTCTAAGCTTTGGAATACGCAACTACATCATTGTACAAATCTAAGAATCACTCCTACATTCACAGTTTTTATTTCTGTAACCCTTTAAACAAGACAATCATTTAATTAGTTTATTCTTAGTGCCATGAACACTGGCTGTAACCACAAACTACTGAAAATGCATTTGGCTCTCAACACTTATTTATTATTCTCTATCGAAAGTGACTTGTTAAGCAATGTGAAGAAAGTACATGATGGTAAAGATGTATAATCATGAGATCTTTTTACAGTGATATGATTTAAGGTGAAGAACAATTGATAGAGTATTTATTTATTTATTATGTAATTGCTCTTTTCTTTATATAGCATTATCTATATAGCAACACAATATTTAACTTTATCTAAGTCCCGTGGTCCAGGAAAACAGCCTGGTTGAGAAATCTTCCTGCCTATTTTTGGCCCCCAAGAAGCTGCTAACCTCAAAGGATCATAGGGCTCCTACATTTTCTGAGATAAGCGCCCACCTCTGCCCTTTCTCAATGACTCAGATAAACCGTCTCCATTGTTCCTCATAACTTTCATAGACTCCTGGATGAGTCTTTGTTGTCCTGCCTCTATAAACTCCCAGACCTCTTTCCATTTCTTTGAGAAGGTCCTCATTAAATGGTCCCCTTATTGCAAAAATCTCCTAAACTTTCTAAAGCATTTTGTCTTTTACATGCATCGTAAGTCTAGGAGAAAACAAACAAAAAATGCTTAATTTGATTGTAATTCAAAGTACAAACTTTTTAAGTTTAAGCTTTTGATCTACAACACACCTCTTAGTTACCCATATGGTAAGACTAATCCTCAGTGATTCCAAAAATTCACCTGTACTGTTCTTTTTTAGTCATTCTTTGGAAGTCTTTACCTTTGATCCAAAAAATAAAGTGTATGATCTAGTATTCCTAAAAAAGAAAAAAAAAATAATAAGAAAATTCCAAAGGGATAAAAAAAGTGATAGCAGGAAGGTATAATTTTTGTGACTTTTTTGGTTTTTTGTTGTTCTCAGTGAGAACATTGGCCCACCACAAACTTCATCTCATTCCTTAATAAAACTTTAACAATTTAAAAAATATTTTATTTCTTCTGATTTTTTCAAATCTCTACTTTAGCCCTTTAGCATTAGAAGCAAAGAGGGAAAAAAAGAAAAAAAAAAACAAAAAAAACGGAGGGGCTGTTGCTTGTGTTTGGTGGGGTGAGGGGGTTTCTAGAGGCAGGCATTATTAGGCATTAATAGTGCCACCCTGTGGAGGGAAGGAAAGAGTCTCTTGTCTATGTCTTCAAGTCTATCAGAGGTCAGCCAACTTTTACCTTAAAGGAGTATAGAGTAAATACATAAGAAAATACATGTAAATACATGAAGAACATGTAGTCTTCCATTCTTCCTTAACTCTTCCAGAACAAAACAAACCCAGACATAATATGTAAATCGATGGGCATAACCATGTTCCAATAAATTTATTTACAAAAACAGGTGGCTGGCTGGATTTGGACCTCTGACTATAGTTTGTCAACTATTCATCTAGATTTTTGGATCAATAAGGGACAGAAGAAATGCAAACGTATTATAGAACTGCCTTCCTGTGCTTGGGTTTGGGTATAAGTGGAGGTGGGGTGTCCAGTTAGCCTCACACTGAAGGCATTTCCTTTGGATGAACTTACTAAGGGGATTCAGAGAAGCAGGTACACGGAGTGTTGGTTTTAACTTTTGAGCCATCCACCCAAAAGCCCTAATCAGGCTGATAATCTCCAGTTATACCAGAATTTTTCTCTGTGTACCATCAGTTTCAAGCATTATCTTATTTCAAAAAATTTTAATGTTCACTCTGCTGACAGTAATCTATCAATCATTTAATTAATCCTGTTTGATCATCTTTATAGATAATGATCCATTATCTGGTCTACTTTTGCTTATAAAATTACTAGTTAAAAATTGGTAAAATGTCCCTGGAAGGACAATGCTCCTCTGAAGACAGATACCAGCTACACTTTCAGTGATCGTGGTCCATGGTCTAAACTTCATTAAAAACCTGCTCTAACCAGCTGAGATAAATAACCAAAGATAATACGTTTTTAAACGATACCTATATACTGCCCATGTATGGCAATCTCACATTTCTATCCCATGAGATAATTGACCCAAGGTATAGATTTTACATTTTCCTCTAGATTGAAACTCATATCAGATTAGGAAACAAAGCAAGCAAGGTAAATCATGGAACCAATCACGCTGAAGTTCAGTAAAACCTATCATATAAGGTAAAATACAATATGTAATCTTTCTTCTTCTCTGAGAATTTTGCTTTATTGTCAAAGTGTATCCAAGGAGGTTTTCCAAAGAGATCTCTTACGCTTTGGGTACTAGATATAGAACAAAATTATTTGCTCCTATGTGCAATCCAGAAACGGGGCCTACATACATTTATTTTGTTGCTCTGTGTTCATAGTCTATTAAATTATTTTTGCTTTCCCCCCACAAGGTCAGATAAGAAGTCAATAAAAATTATCCCTCTAGGCAATTTCTTTCTTTCTTTTTCGTTTCGGTTTAAATTGAGTGAAAAGTTTTCAACAGTATATTTTGATACTGGACAAAGCCTGTTTTCAAAGTACAAATTATTGTCTTTTTTCCTGACTTCATTTGAATTACTTTTTTTTTTTTTTTTACAGTTTCTATTAACTACTTGAGTCTGATTTTTATGTGAGGTTTACAATCTCTGGGGCCTAGGTATGCATCTGGTAGTTTCAAAAAACAAACATATCTTTCCTTCCCCTCTGCTCATAGTGTGTCCATACCTAAAGTCATTATGTAGGGAGATGACTACTAGTTCCCTAGTACTCTACTGAAATCAGAGGCCAGATTTAATTTTCCTTGAAACACTCATTTCTTTTTGCTTTTGATCATTTTTTAGTGAAGGTAATAATTTGGTTTTCTGATTTAATGACTTTAAAAAAATTCAGTAACACTTTTAAGAAGATGGCATGTAAAAAAAACATGTAAGTTCTGTTCTAAAGAACTCTGTCAGTTCATGTGGGTCTATTTCTAGTCACCACAAACATAAATAACTAAGGTTAAAGTGAATGTCATTTGACTTGAAATGAAGAAATTTTACATGTACTCATCACTTTACATAATTGATTCCACCCACTCCCTGAGTGTTGTTTTTAAGTCATGTGTATTTTTAAAATTAAGTCATATTTTTAAGTGACATGAAACCTGCTTTCTCCCTGCCAAAGCAAATAGAAGAGTGACAACAGACAATCCAGCATTTATGGGTTTTCCTCTCTAATGTCTTCAGAACAGCCATTGTTATAGCAGATCATAGAAAGACGTTAGATTACCTGTAAATTTGTTTTGACACTTAAAAATAGTTATTACTTACTTTAGATGGTTAATGAGCTCTGACACATTTTTTTTCTTATTCCTAGCAGGACACATTTAGAAACTTAAAAATAAAAAGTATTATTTTTTATTGTAACCAGGCATTTGGTTTTTCTCATTTGGAAATGGTTATCCTAATAGTGCAGTTGTAGTCATTCATTCTAAGGTTATTTTCTGTAGTCTGACTCCTCCTCGTTTCTCTGTCCAGCACACACATTTACCACCTAGCAGAACTTACTGTCCTGATGCAAGGGATTTTGCAGATCCTGGGATTTCCCCTAAACATCAGGCTTCCTTACAAGGCACCATCACCTGCAGCAGAGATCTGATCTCAACATCTCCACTCCTTGGGCTTCCACCTATTATTTTCTGCCAGGTTTTCTTGGCCCTGTGTAAGCCTTACTCACTGAAACAATTGTATGTTGTACCTAATGCTGATCTCTCTCCCTGATACCCACTTTACCTGTCTGAGTTTCCTAATACAGTCACAGTTGATAAGGTCCAGTCGTTGTAATAGCAAACATTTCATATTCACAATTAGTAATAATGACTTGCCTTTATGGGGTGTGTTAGAGATCTGTAAACTGTTTTCATAGCATTTCATCCAGCCTTCTATCTGCCTCTGTGATCCAGGTAAAGCATTGCTAAAGCTGATTTAAATAAAAGGATACTGAGTCTTAGAAAGGTAAAGGGACTTTACCTGGTATCAAGGAACAAAGAAGAGGAAGAATAGAGATACCACTGAAGTTTTCAGACCCTGGTACTCTTTGTAATACTTCTCTCCCTGTGTCACACTGTTTCTGGGAGGGGAGAGAGACAGAGACAAAGAATGTGAGATTTTCAATCTGGCTATCTCTCTGACCAGTCATCTTTCCCTATTTAAAATGATCGTTACACTCTACACACCCACACGAATGCACGTGCACACACACAAAATGGTCTCATAATTGCATAGAAGAAACCATCCATTGACCTTACTCCCATATCCTCTTTACTTGCTAAATGCACCAAAATTAGATTGTGGAGATGCAAAAAAGAGTTAAAGAAGTTAGTCTCTATTGTATTTTGTAATAATACTGGAACTATACAGTGAATGTGTTAACTGCTAAAAGATACTAGATGTACCCACAGGTTTTCAGAAATCATATTTCAAGTACTAAAAATCAATTTGCTTTTCCCTGCAGTGAGATATGTGTTGACATGAATTTTTGAATAACAATATTGTATTATTGATAAAATATTAAATATCATCATCATCAAGTTCTGTTTTATGGCTGAGTTTGCACTGATTTATTTAATCACTCAAAGATATTAATTAGAAAGCCAGATGAAGAAGGAAACATTTTATCCTAGAAAAAATTCTACTTAAGATTTTTGTCCCTCAAATTAGAAATTAAAATGACCTTAAGAAAGAGACAAATTCTAAAGTATTGAAATATAGGTGATACAAAAATATTAAATGCATTATGTAAAGATCACTTTACTATTTTCAAGTGGACTGCATTATATCTGATTCTATATCTAAACCACATTTGCATCACTATGCATATGAGAAAAATGACAATTTCATCTTCTTGACTATAAATAATTCACTAATTTTGAAAGTAATGTTTTCCAGAACCACAGTCTTGTTTTAGAGATGGACGCATATGAACATATATATGTAATTTCTAAGAATAACACTTATTATTGTTTAGCTTATAGCAGAATTAAGACAATGCCTCAATACATTTTTTTTAAGATTTTTTTTTTCTTAAGATTTTTTTTTTTTTTTTTTATCAGAGAGAGCGAGAGAGGGAGAGCGAGCGAGCACAGGCAGACAGAATGGCAGGCAGAGGCAGAGGGAGAAGCAGGCTCCCCGCTGAGCAAGGATCCCGATGTGGGACTCGATCCCAGGATGCTGGGATCATGACCTGAACCGAAGGCAGCTGCTTAACCAACTGAGCCACCCAGGCGTCCCGCCTCAGTACATTTTAAACACAATTTTAAAGAACACATTTTGTTACAAGCAAAGTAAAAGAATACGACTCCCTTTGTGTATCTAAAAAGTTAATGGCTCTCAGAATTTATATTCGCCACAGACAAGATGCTACTTTAGTAATTAGTCCGACTCATTTTAATAGATCTTCTCTCCATATAGAAAAAAAATCTTTAGTGTACTGCCTTGTGCTTAACTTCCAAGGTTAATTTTGTTTCTCATTTGAAAGTTTGTTTTTAGCAAGTTATTGCTTCCTATTTAAAATATAGCCTATTATTGCATTTGTAACACTGACTTTTTAATGCAGATTAAAAATAACAGCAACAAAAACCAAACAGAAAGAAAAAAAAAATAAAGAAAGAAAACAGGTTCATTAGGTCATTTCACTTAAGAATGTTTCTTTAGCCATTAAAAGCACAAACTATATGCCACCTCAAATAACAAGTGTGTACAATGTCTTTAATATCCCCTAGACACACACTTACACACAACTCTCTCTCACACACACACACACACACACACACACTCACTTGAGTATCAACACAGAGTTCAAAATCTGAAGGGCAGTACCATTTGATTCATCCGTGGTGGCATTACATTGAATGATGACAAGTGTATTAGAAGATAACAATACTTCTTTTGCAAGATAACCTATTAAGAGTACAAATTAGTATTTTAAAATTTTAATTAGTAGGCTTTACTTTTTAGCATTTTTCAATTTACAGAAAAATTTAGCTGGAAATAAAGAGAACACCCATGTATTTCCCTCACCACCATTCATAGTGGCCCCCATCATCCACATCTTGCATCTAGTTGGATACATTCCTTATAATTTGTGAATCAATATTGACATGTTATCATGAACTAAAGTCCACAATTACATTGGGGTTCACTGTTGATGTGGCACATTCTATGGATTCCGACAAACGGACATGCATGCACCATTACCATAGCATACAGAGTATTTTCACTGCCCTAGAAATCCCTGTGCTCTGCCTTTCATCCTTCAGTCCCTGCCCCACAAATCCCTGATGATCACCAGTCTTTTTACTGTCTCCTTAGTTGTGTTTTTCCAGAACGCCATATATTTGGAATCACACGGTGTGTAGACTTTTCAGACTGGATTTAGCAGTTAGCTATGTGCATTTAAGATTCCTCCAACACCTTTTCTCTCATTTATTTTTAGTGCTGAATAATAGTCCGTTATCAGGAAGTCAGGAAGTACCTATTGAAGGACATCTTGGTTGTTTCTAAGTTTTGCCAATCTATTCATGCTAATTCTGCGAAGGTGAAAAGTAATTTTTTTTCAGATTTTATTTTTAAGTAATCTCTACACCGAACATGGGGCTTGAACTCATGAACCCAAGATCAAGAGTTGCATGCTCTACCAACTAAGCTAGCCAGGCACCCTTCAAGCAATACTTCTAAAAACCTGGGATAGCTCAAAACCTGGGATAGAGTTGTAGCTATATCCAGTGATTTTCACCACAAAACAAAATTTTATTATGTTAATGTAAAATTTATTACACATATATGTTGCATAGACTTATAGACACATAGACATATAGACTTATAGACATTGCATAGACAATAAATATATTGTGACAAGTAAAGGTGTTATAAACATAAAACAAAAATTCCAGTAATGGGTTTCAAGTCTTCACCTTTTAGGGCAATTGCTATATGATGAATTACCAGACAATAATTCTTTAGAAAGAGCTATGAAATCTGAACTGAGCCATCCAATGTTTTGCTAATTTAAGAGTCTGATAATTAGTAATGTGGAGCACCCTTTCAATACCTGTCACCATGTGTATCTTCTTTGGAGAAATGTCTACTTAAGTTCATTGCCCATTTTTAAATTTTGGTCATTTGTTTATTTGTAATAAAATTGTAGGAGTTTCTTGCATATTTGACATTAACTTTTTTTTAATTTTTATTTTTCAGTGAGCTCAACAACTAACATGAGGCTTGAACTCACATCCCCAATATCAAGAGTTTCATGCTCTACCAACTGAGCCAGCCAGGTTCTCCGAATTGTGAACATTAAGTATGTATAGTCAGTCATACTTCAATGACGTGATTTTGTGAGGAATTTTTAAAAATATTTTTATTTATTTATTAGAGAAAGTGGGGGGAGAGGGAGAGGGAGAGGAAGAGAAGGAAGCTCAAACAGACTCTGCTGAGTGTGCAGTCCAACAGGTGTTTCAATCCCATGTCCCTGAGACGGTGACCCAAGCCTAAATCCAAACCAGATGCTCAACCAGCTGAGCCACCCAGGGTCCCTCAATGAAGTGATTTTTATTTATTTATTTATTTATTTATTTATTTTTTTGATTTTTAAACAAACAAATAAATAAACAAAACCACCAGATATCTGCCAGCTACCCCTCCAACAAGATTCTCTTAAATATTTATTTCTAAACAAAACCATGAATTATGCTCTACTCTTTATTATGGACAGAACTGAAATTGATTTGATTTTTATTTTTTGTTATGTTTATGACAAAAATTTACTAAACAAATAATCTTAAAGATTTTGTGATTAATAAAAATATTATTACTCAAACCAAGTCTATTGCAAACTATTATTGCAAACTGAAACTTTATATTTCAAGCACTATGTTACACAAGTCCAAATACTTCTAAAAAGATACCAGCCTAATAGTCAAGACTTAAATTATGGGAAACTCTTACAAATTTCGTCCCAACAAGTAATCTTCCTAGATTTTCAATCCCTAAATATTTATACATTCTGTAAGGTTTCTGAAACCTGTATTGTCCCTACAGATAAGATGTCTTAAGGTGTCAAAATATATATATTATGACTCCTTAGATAACAAAAGTAAGTAAATCAAATCAGGAAAGCAATTGTACTTAAATTAATTCAAACCTACCATATAGGGCAGGACAGACTATATCATCTTCCTTTCCCTCTGAGGATTTTGCTTCACTGTGAACTGAATCCTTTGTAAGGTGAATCAAGTATCAAAATAATGTATCACAAGTCTTGCCCTAACACCTAAATTTGATGAAAGGCACTTTGCTAGGGCATTCAACTCACTTAAACACAAGTGATGAATGACTCTTCATTATATTACAATCTGCTTTTTTTAAGTGGAAATAAATAATCCAGTGACATTATTGATATACTTTATATTAACAGACTGATTAATTGAACATTCAAATTATAAAAGTGAATATATAACTAGGGTCATCAGTATAAGAATACACTTAGTAATATGAAGTCGCATTTCTGCTTTTCTCTTTCTTCTCTTCATTAGTAAATAAATGAGAGAGAGAAATCAGCTCTAACATGACTGTTAGGAGACCCAGATAGGCACTTGGATTTCAAAGAATGGCCACAGAGAACTTCACAGGGTTGTTTCACAAAGTTGCACCCCCTTGAAGCCCCAGAGTCTCCTGTTAATATGATCAATTTATAGCAAGTTTTATGTATAAGAGGCATGCCTTTCTCACAAATTAACATTTTAATAATTCAATATGAAATGCAATTGTAGGTGATGCTATTTTAAATCATTTTCTATTGCATCCTACACTGTGTTTTATTTTGCCATGTTTTATGCATTTTCCAAACCAACGTATTTCTCTTTAACACAAATTTTATTCTTGGTAATGATTAATTTTCAAGTTTTGTGTTTTAATTGATTCAGTTGTGAGGTATCTTATAATTTTTGCCTGTTAGCTCCACAGAATGAGAGGTTCTATGATAGGGTCAGATTCAGAAAGCAAAAGATTGAGTTAAGTACAGTTTAAATTGATTAATAAGATTAATAATCCTAAAGCAAAGCATGTTAAATGTTTGTGTATATTAGCCATAGTACTTGTAGGATGTCTACGCACCTGCAGTTTAACTGTTAATGCAAATTCACAGAAGAGTAACAGGGGTAGATATTGCTACTTCCTATCTTTAGCGAATGTTTAGTGTTTAGTGATGTTTAGTGACTATTCTCTCCTTTCCTTCTGTCCTTCCCTGGCATCCCCGCCCGCCCCCCCACCACTCTCCCATGTCACTTTCTTTGATAGCCTCGACATTTTCATTCTTGAGTCTCCCAAACTCACACTGTAGAGCTATTGGCATTTGGGTCAGACTATTCTTTGTTGCAGGGGACTCTGTCTTGGGCCTTATAGGATGTTTGGTCTCTATCCCTAGTCACCAGTAGCACACATTCCCAGTTAGGAGAACTAAACATGTCCAGATATTGTCAAATATTCTGGAGCAGGAGGTGGGGGCCATTTCAGCCTTGGTTGGGAATCACTTCTTTAGGGCTTGATATTGCTTGCTTTACCAATTAACCGCTTTGCCATTAAGTAATATTAGTGGCAAAGAATCAGGGTATGGTTGAACTTGGAGCAATGATAGCTTTGGTGTTCAGTTATTTCCCTTCTTGGAGCAGGTAGCTGAAGTCTGTTTTTAGTGTTGGAACAATAAAACAGTGGTACAGACCTGACCCTCGCTTTGCATCAAGACAGTCCATACTTTCCTCCATTCTTAGATTGCTCATTCATAAAGTAAGGCAATCCAATGCTCAACCTGCTGATTGTCCTCAGGAGAGAGAAAGAGAGTCTTTGAAAAACAGGTTAATGGGGAGAAAGAAACATAGTATTTACTTCTTCTCCTTCCTGCTCACTCTTAGGGCATCCTTCTGTACCACAAAGCTACTTAACACAATCCAGAGACCAGCAAATCATTCTGATGCCATTTGCTTCTGAGAATATTTCTGTACTTTCATCAAGATCCATCAACTTTCATTTGACTTGAGAAGTCTTTTGCAGCAACGTTTCTACCCAAGAACCTTTGTTAAATATGTATTAGAGAGCGCTAGGATGTTTAATCTACCAATTTATTCTCTTGAGTCACTTCCTGGGATATGTCTACACATTTTGGAGAGAATATATTATATTCCTACTTAACACTGTATGAGAGGCCCTAGTCACTGGTCCTTTGCTTTCAAGAACACCCTTCAGATTAGGTCCCCTGTGAAGAAGAGACAGATAATTGTCTAAGTGCATGCTACCATGTGTGAGAAATTTCTTTTCTTATATTTTGAAGGTTCCTGCATAAATCAATGGGACATGTGTGTTTGGCTCAGAGGAATTAATTCATTTCATGCAGGTAGGTCTGGATATAAATCAGATTTGTTTTCAGATAGTAAAATCAAACTTCATTATTTAATATAAGGATTGATAGTGAAGACTTTCTACAGTTAAGTATACAGTGTATGCATTGTGTGTATGGATTTACATATAATTTTATACATTATAATACATCTATAATTCATATAATTATGTATTATATATAATGTAATAATGTAGTATTATAATACTTAAAATGAACAAGTTAGGACATTGGACATTAAGAAAATGAACAAATAACAACATTATACTTAAAATCACGTAAATTCAGTATGCCTAGCAAATATTATAATTTACTGAAGATTGCTCTGAGATTGAAAAGAAGAATTTTCCCCTGCCACTGTTTTTAAATACAGGAAAAAAAGATAATCTAATTAGACATGTTATGGCTAGGAGACACATAGAGAGCAGGAAAGCATTACTTGAAGAAGAGCATATTAATTAAAATAACCAAAGAATATATTATGTTCATAAAATCAATCACATGTTATTTTTCTTTTTCTGTTACAGCACTTCTTAAATAAGGACTTTGCATTTAGCACATCAAAATGTAATAAATGGTTGCCCTTGCAGTTGGAAAAATGTATACAGTGGGTTTTATTAATGAATGGAATAATATCAATGATCCTATCATTACCTCCAGAGCACAGGTAAATAGATTAATGTAGGATGAATTTAAGGGAAGAAAATGTTTCTCAGTTTTCCCTGGCACCAGTGATGTGAATAATCTTCTATTCTCCACTGCCTGCATTTTCTTTTGCCCACCCGAGAATTTCACATCAGTGATGTAAATCATTATTTCACATCAGTCTCTTCACTACAAGATACAAATTTCAGGCTCCATGCATGGAGACTGCTGACATTTATTTGCTGAGATTTATATTCATTTAAAATAGTGTAACCGTCAATATTCAAAAAATCATTTTGACTGCATATCTGGCTTGAGATTCTGTATCTTTTTTTTTTTTTTAAATATAAGAAAGCGACAGTATCATAAAAAGTGAGTATTTTGTCAGGATGAATATATAATTCTCTCTCTCTGTGCTTCTGAAGGCTTAGTTGTTTTTTCAAGGGTGTGTGTGTGTGTGTGAGAGAGAGAGACAGAGAGAGAGAGAGGTGTTGGTGGGAGAGACAAGAAGTAGGTGAAAAATAAGTTAGAGGTTATTATAATTAATCTGTTTAGAGTAAATGATAAATTTATTTTTTTTCATTTGAAATGCAATTGTGGCAATCATGTAGAATTGGTATTGAATATTATCTTTATTTAAAAGAACACTAATAAACCTAAAAATAGCACCACTTTATGTATGACCTGAAGACCAGTATATATCTTACTTTAAATCCAAAATCAATAAAGGCATTGGATATTTTTTTGTAAAAAATACTAGAGGGGTGCCTGGGTGGCTCAGTCAGTTATGCATCAGACTTGATTTGGGCTCAGGTCATGATCTCAGGGTCATGAGACTGAACACTCTTGGCTCTGTGCTCAACACGGAGTCTGTTTGTCCCTCCCCTCCCCCCACCTCCTCCCACTCGCTGCTCTAGCTCTTAAACAAACAAACAAACAAATAAATAAATAAAACCTTTAACCCCCCCCCAAATTCCCATTACCAGGGAACCACAATAAGATATGTGAAGTTATTAGCTATTAAAGATGAGTACTTACACATTACAATTTCATTATTTTATAATACAAGTATTTTCTATTATATTTTACAGGGGGTAGGAAACTTCACAAATACTCATAGTACCCATGCCATCAGTTTTAAGCTATAGATAGAAAAGTGAATTTTTATTTTTATCTTATTTTTTTAAAGATTTTATTTATTTGTTTGACAGAGACACAGTGAGAGTGAGCACACAAACAGGGGGAGTGGAAGAGGGAGAAGCAGGCTCCCCACTGAATAGGAACCCCGGTGTGGGGCTCCATCCCAGGACCCTGGGATCATGACCTGAGCCAAAGGCAGATGCTTAATGACTGAGACACCCAGGTGCCCCGGAAAAGTGAATTTTTAAAAATGTAACTAAAGAGGTGCTGAAGGACATAGGAATCTTAAAGCTTGCAAAGGTGTTTGGGTAGGGAGGAAATCATTGAAAAGGAAATTCCTGTAGGATTCACCGCAGAATTCAGAGGAATGTCTTCACAAACCAAGGACAGCAGCGTTGCTGGGGCGGCAGTTGGTGGCGCAGAGCAGGGGAACACCAAAAAAACATCATCCACTTTAAAGACAACTTTAACCCTTGTTTTAATTTACCTGATCAAATATACTTTGAATTTTATACCTCTCTTCACTTTATAATGTATGTAAAAAGATGAATTGTTCTCTGGTAACATTCATTTTAATGCTGGAGTAGTAATTGCATTTTACATTTAAGAACATCTAAATGAATGATCTGGTCATGAAATGCTGATTGGAATTCAAGTGAAACTGGAAAAACTAATGTGGTTTATTTACCAAATGAAACTTGGGACCACTCTGTAGATGCACTCAACGGCTAGGTACGTCCTGGCACTCAATTTAGGAGAAAAATTGAATTTATGAGAAAAATTGAAAAATTGAATTACTGTATTGTAATAGACCAGTCTATTTGATTTTTTCTAGAATATTAATAATAAAAATTGAGGAAACTGAGTGAATGAATAACTAATGTAAGAATTTATTTTTAATTATACATATATGTACATATACATATATTATTGGCAATACTGATTTATCATATATTTATTATATTATTTATTTATCAATTTGCAATATTTATCCAACCATTCTCTCTTGAACTTCTACCTAGCATTTCTGTGTTCATTGAAGAAGGTATCAGGGTAAACAAAAACGGCACACTTCCTGTCACTACAGGTTTATAGTCTTGTGGCAGAAAGTGGCTTTATTATTTTTTTTAAAGATTTTATTTATTTATTTGACAGAGAGAGAGAGAGAGATCACAAGTAGCCAGAGAGGCAGGCAGAGAGAGAAGGGGAAGCAGGCTCCCCGCGGAGCAGAGAGCCCAATGTAGGTCTCGATCCCAGGACCCTGAGATCATGACCTGAACCGAAGGCAGAAGCTTAACCCACTGAGCTGCTCAGGCACCCCAGAAAGTGACTTTATATTTATGATTCCAGTAAAGTATGATGCATTATTTAATAGAATAGGGGCATGTTTTAATCAATACTAGTGGAGAGCTAGTTTCTTGATAACTTAATAACAACTGCCATTCACTTTATGTTATTATCGTACTAAATAATGTGATTTCAGAACAAACAAGTAAAGCTCTTTCTGGAAGGCGTTGCTATTATCCCTATTTAATAGATGAGAGAATTGACTTTCAAGTACCAAGAAACTTGAGTTAGAAACATGCAACTGACCTGATAAAGAAAGAACAATTAAATCCACCTAGAACATGGGCATGACATTATGGAAGAAGTAACATGGTGAAAATTTTGAAGATCGAGGGTGAATGGTCAGGCTCCTTGCTCAGTGCAAAGTCTCCTTAAAAGCCTCTATTTCTCTCCCTCTGCCCCACCCCCTGTCATGCTCTCTCTCTCTCAAATTAATAAATAAATCTTTTTTAAAAGACAAAATTCAATTTTTAAATATATTTAATGTGTATTCTCAAAATTTTTGAATATGATATAAGTTTTTCTTCAACAATTATTTTCCAAGGAAGAAAGACCATGATTTTCTAATTCAATTTTATTGTGTCTCTAATGCCACACTGGGCTACTAGGTGCTATGGAAAAGGATGATGAATGAAATTGGGGAAAAGTTAGTACGTTTAGAGAAATTCTGGTGGAATTACATTGTGTTGGCCATCCTGTGGGTTTAAGGTTCAAAACCCAGCTGTTTGGCAACTTCCAGAGCCAACCATCTAGGAGTTAGGGTTTAGAATTTGCATTGCAAATAACCACCTGGTAATGATAGTTAGGACTTGCTATTGCTTACGCATTACACATAATGGATTGCCTTAGAAGGGCCAAGTATTCAACAGGCAGGCAGCTAAAACTGTGTCTAAATTTTCATGCCAAACAACATGCCCATATTTTCAATACAATTTTAAATTATGGAAATCTTCCTCCCATCACATTTTTTAAAATGTTTGGCTTTTTTTTTTTTTTTAACCTTTAAACCTTTTCAATAAATTTTCCAACTGTCTAGCAAAACCCTTTAACAAGGAATGTTGCTTTTAATCATTGTTCCAGCGAGGATTTTCTTTTTAAACATCTTCTTGCCAAGGAATCCAAACAAAATTAATTTCCCCTGAAAATCTCCCTCTCTGCCTTCACTGTCATATTTAACTCTGAAATGATTAACAGATGCCAATTATGAAAGTTCTTCCCAAATGAAACTTTGGATGCATTTTAAAATAAATGAGAATTAATTCTCAACCCAGTAAAAACAAATACTGACACTTGTTTTGACATCTTTCATTAATTTTAAGAGTCAGTTTATTAAGAGTGGTAATGAAGTCAATTTGTAGGACTATAGGAGCCAAATTCTGATCGATTTCATCATCCATTTCCTATTTTTGCGATGTGATTGAACAGAAGAGTGGAAAAAAAAGAGATTAAATGTCTGATGATTTTACTGCTCAGTCTATGCGATTTGAATACTTGTCTGAATCGCTGATTCAAAACAATATAAATTATGAGTAAAAGGGTCTAATCTAAAATATTTCGTTTCTCAATGTCCTTATCAAAGAACTTTTCTGATTATGTTCAATGAATCCTTTCTACTAATTAGCAATATTTAGCCAGCCGGTAACATGTGCAATGAATATGAGGAAGCCTGGTAAGACACTGTAAGTAGCTATTTTCTAGAAATGTAATATTCTTCCATACTTTTACCCTAAGGATATAATTCAAGATTCCATCATGTATGATTTCCCTAGTAAGTTTAGGTAAATTTTATTCAGAAAGGTGATAAACTCATATGTATCCAACAACCCCACTGAGAAATAAAAAATATTCCCAGAATTCAACATTATTATCTGGCTATTGGTAGGAAAAGGAATAAAATATGAAAAGAGTTATCTTCTACCTGAATACAATGTCAAATGATGTAGATAAGAGCAACTAGATAGACTGATAAAATCATGAAGAAAGAACAAAGTAAAACAGCTGTTTAAAAACCAGTACATCGATTACTTTACAGTTGAGCCGTATTCTCTACTTATGTCTCAAAATGATGTTTAAAAACTTGGTGACATAAGTTACATAAATTTAGAATCAGGACATACACTTTTATGTAAAAATACTGTTAGCTCTTTAGGCAAAACTCTTGATTTATATAGGTTTTATTTATAAAATTAGTTAATTTATACAAATTATCAATTAGGAGGTCCATAGAGCACTTAAATAACCTGCTTTACTAAATTTTTATATCTGTACAAAAGTTATTAGAAGATCTCAGTTATAGGAAGTTAAAAATATACTAGTTCATTCAACAAATATTTATTGGAAAACTTAAATACATAGTTGTTATATAAAGGAGAGATAAAAAGAAACAAACAAACAAAAACAGAGTAAAAGATATTAGAGTAGCCTGGGGAAAGGCAACATGAACAAAGTTAGATATAGTTAATAAAACCTCCAATATAGACCACTGTGGGCATATAGAAAAAAAGAAATGACTCCTTTTGAAAAATGAGACATTGTGGTTTCTGTGCACTTTTCCAAGGGTTCTTGTTTAAACAAGATGCCTCTCTCATGTCTGTTTCCCTGTTGGTTAACCTCTCTGCTCTGTTCCATAAGTCAGGTCCTTCCAAGAAAGCAAAAATCAAAAGAGCAGCCATGGACATGCCAAAGTCTATTGTCACCATTGGAAGATGGAAGATGAAGCCATGGCTAGTCTGACTGCAGACTTTCGTGAGGGCACAAATGCAGGTAGAGAAGGAAAGAAATTCCTGGATTCTTTAATTTTCTTACTCCATTTTTCACAGGTGCCCCTTGTTAACTGAATTCCCTAGACAATCTGAAGGGAAGGGGAAGGTTAGAGGAAGATGGGGGTAGGCAAAAAAATCAGTGGACTTGAGCGCAAACAGACCAACACTTCCACATTTACATGTATGGACTGGATTCCTCAGGAGGAATGATGTGTGATAGACTATTTTCTAATGATTATACTAAGTGAAGAATAGTTTCATCTATATATAGAATTAGCATTGGTGATTTTTATTTCAAAGACCATTTTTTAAGAATAGGTTTAGGATCACATCAAAATGTACAGGAAGATACAAAGATTTTTCTCACATTCCCTACACTACACATCATCGTCTCCTCCACTATCAACATCCCCACCAGAGTGTACATTTGTTAAAACTGATGAACTTACAATGACACATCATAATCACCCCAATCCACATGTACCTTAGGATACAAGATTGGTGTACATTCTATGGGTTTAGATGGATGTATAATGAAACCTACCCATTATTATAGTATCATACAGAATATTTTCACTACCCTAAAATTCCTCTGTGGTCTACTTATTTCTTCTGCCCTCTAAGCTCTGGCAATTGCATTTATATGTAATTTGCATTAATAAACAGTAATATGCATTTACATTTCCTCCATGTGTTTTCATGGCATGATAACTCCTTTTCTTTTAGCAATGAAGAATATTCCATTGTCTGGATGCCACAATTTTCTATTCACCAACTGAAGGACATATCGATTGTCCTCCAAGTTTTGGAAATTATGAATAAGCTGCTATAAACGTCTATGTGCAGGTGTCTGTGTGGACATATTTTCAACTCTTTTGGGTATATATCAAGGAGTTGAATTGCTGGACTGTATGGTAAGAGTGTATTTAGTTTTGTAAGAAACCACCAAATTGTCTTCCAGAGTAGCTATATACCATTTTACATTCTCACCGCCAAAGAATGAGAATCCTTGGTGGTTGTTCCATACCCAAGTCAGCATTGATATTGTCAGTGTTTGAGATTTTGGCCATTCAAATTGATACATAGTGGTCTCAACTATTGCCTTAATTTCCATTTTATTAATGACATATGATGTGGAACATCTTTTTATATGCTTACCCACCCATCAATATATCTTCTTAGATACTGTGTCTATTAAGATCTTTGGTGCAATTTTTTTTTAATTGGGCTGTTTGCTTTTTTAATGTTGATTTTTAAGAGTTCTTTGTGTATTTTGGATAATAGTTGTCTATCAAATGTATCTTTTGCAAATATTTCCCTCCTGTCTGTGGCTTATTTTCTTATTCTTTTGGCATTGTCTTTTGTAGAATATATATATATATATATATATTTAATTTTAATGAAGTCCCACTTATCAGTTATGTCTTTCAAGGGCCATGCATTTGCTGCTTTATCTAAACAGCCATCACCATATTCAAGGTCACCTAGGTTTTCACCTATGTTATCTTCTAGGAGATTTTTAGTTTGCATTTTACATTTAGGTCTATGATCTATTTTGAGTTAATTTTTGTAAAGGGTATAAGGTCTGTGTCTAGATGCATTTTTTTGCATGTACATGTCCAGTTGTTCCAACACTATTGAAAAAAATATCTTTATTCCATTAGATTGCCTTTGCTACTTTGTCAAAGATCAATTGACTATATTTATGTGAATCTATTTCTTGGCTCTCAATTCTGTTGTGTTGATTTAATTATTTATATATTTTTAACCAGTGTTACATTGTCTTGATTACTGTAATTTTATAGTAAGTCTTAAAGAAAGGTAGAATCAGTCCTCCAACCTTGTTCTTCAATGTTGTGTTGATTTTTTTTTTTTTTTTTTTTTTGGTGTTCTGCTTTTCCATATAAACTTTAGGATCAATTTGTTAATATACACAAAATAACTTGCAAAGGTTCTGATTGGAATTCTAGTGAATCTATAGATCTACTTTAGTGGAACTGACATCTTGATAAAAGTGTGCTTCCTATCCACAGACAAAACTATCTTTCCATTTACTTAACTCCTTTTTAAAAAAAATTGTCCATCAGAGTTTTTTAGTTTTTCTCAAATAAACCTTATACATATTTTGTTAGATTCATACTTAGGTATTCATTTTGGGGGATACTAATATAAATGGTATTGTATTTTAAATTCAAATTATACTTGTTAATTGTTGCTATGCAGGAAAGCAAATGACTTCTGTATATTAACATTATATCCTGCAAACTTCTTTCAATCACTTATTAGTTCCAGGAGGTTTATAGTCAATTTTTTTAAAATTTTCTGCATAGATATTGCCATCAGTAAAAAAACAGTTTTATTTTTTGCTTGTCAATCTGTATTCTTTTTACTTCCTTTACTTGTCTTGTTGCATCAGCTAAAACTTCCAGCATGATGTTGAATACCCCAACAGGTTAGGCTCTGGTTAAGTAGTTCCCCTGAGGACAGATCTTAAGAAGATCAGAGTGCTCTGGTGTTTTTCAAAATGGTTCCTTTACCCCTCCTCCTGCCAGAAGCACGATTTTTCTGATATTTACAATGGCAACCTAATCAGAATCACTGGAGATAAATTTCACAATGTTATGTTGACCCCTCTGGGAATCTCAGGAGGGTTTAACCCTCAGAATTGTTGATGCCAACCCCCAGCTATTCATCAATTACAGTTCTGGTTTTTCTACCACAGCCTGGAGGCAACGGCAGTTCCAGCTCAGGATTTTCAGCTCAGGTAAGCCATGGCTTCCTATATTCACCCCTTTCCCTCCAGAATTGGGGGATGAGTTTTGCCCTGTGTCCTCAATCTTTTATGAATCCAAGAAGAGTTGTTGATTTTTCAGTCTGCTCAGCTTTTTACTTGTTAGGATAGAGTGGCATTTTCTCAGCTCCTTATTTGTGGAACTGGAAACCAGAAGTCCCATTATTAATTATTTTTTTAAATTAAACTGTTTATTTTTAGATCACTTTAGATTCACATACAGTTATCAGAAATAATACCAGGAGATCCCATGTATTCTTTATATAGTTTCTCCCAATGATAATATCTTGCAAAAATTATAGTATAATTTGTTTTAGTAGAACATTTACTTTTATATTGTTCTTTCCTTTTCTTTTCTCCCTAGAAAAAATTTCACCTCACCTAGGATATTCTCTCTCTCTCTTTTTTAAAAGATTTTATTTATTTATTTGAGAGAGAGAGATACAGAGAGAGAGGGAACACAAGCAGGGGGAGTGGGAGAGGGAGAAGCAGGCTTCCTGATGCCGAGCAGGGACAGATGCTGGGCTCAATCCAAGTACCCTGGGATCATGTGAGCTGAAGGCAGACACTTGATGACTGAGCCACCCAGGTGCCCCTCACCTGGGATATTCTTCCGTCCCTATACTCTCTTCTAGACAATCAGGGACAACTGATTAAAATTGAAGATCTCCAGTATCACATGGGCTATTTCTTTCTTCATTTAATCATATATATATATATATATATATATATATATATATATATATATCCTAACAAAATGAATGTTTGTAGAAGACAATTTTGAAGCCCAGAGGTAGAGATTTATAAAGGATTTACCTAAATAGGTTCACGAAGGGTTGACATTCAACAATAAAAACAGCAACAACAACAACATCAACAATAATGTCATAACAGAAATAATGAAACCTGGGGGCACCTGGGTGGCTCAGTGGGTTAAAGCCTCTGTCTTCAGCTTTGGTCATGATCTCAGGGTCCTGGGATCGAGCCTTGCATCAAGCTCTCTGCTCAGTGGAGAGCCCACTTCCTCCTCTCTCGCTCTCTGCCTGCCTCTCTGCCTACTTGTGATCTCTGTCTGTCAAATAAATAAATAAAATCTTAAAAAAGAAAAAAAAGAAAGAATGAAACCTGGATTTTTGCCACCAGTCCCTATCTGCTATGAACTAATTTGACCATCTCAGGCAAACCCCTCACTCTCTTTACTTTCTACCCAACTATAATATTACAAGAGTTCTGCAATTGAGTGTCTAAGATTTGTTTCTGCTCTAATATGTTAATATTTTATTTTTCTTCTGGATTAAACACCTTTTATGTCTTTCAAAGGCACCCTGTATATTTCTCCATTGCTTGTCTTGCAATTGAACCTACTGGGTTCTTTTGCATCCAAAGGTTAATACGAGGTCATTGAGAGCAAGGGCTGAATCTTTTCCCAGATATAATACTATTCCCAGGAGACCAGATATTTTAAATAAATATCTACTTTTAAATTAGATGTTATTCCAACAATTTCAGCAACTGAATATTTCATCTCTCAGGTTGAAGGGCAAAGAGATGACCAAAGTAATGTAATCAATCCATCATGAACATAGGAAGAAATAGACTTATTCTAAAGATATGTCAAAGAAAAGAGTATGTCAAGGAAGAGATACATAAGTTTTGTCATTTTAAGGTTTTTTTTTTAATACTTTTGATATGTAATTCAATGGTTACATGGTTATATCAATAAGATATGAAATAGCATTTAGAAGAAACTGCTTCATGATGCAAAATGAATTAAAAATGCTATCAAATTTAGATATATAAATATTAAAGTTATTTGTTATTTTTATAACACATTTCACAGCAATTCTAAAACCATGGATTATATATTAGGTCCTATGTTCACCAGCTTAAACGGCAAGGATGAGTGAAAACATTCAGCTACGTTTGGCCTCTACTCAAATCTAATGCATTTTATATGTCAAGTGGATTCAATGCTTTCAAGGATAGAATGCAATTTATTTTTTGGCAAATATATGAGTTCCTGGTTTGAAGAAAAGACTGTTGGAAAAAGTTTTTTAAAACAATATTTTGATGAATGAATATAACTCAATCAACCAATACAGTGTTTGATTTAAATGCTGAAATATTTTTAAATGAATTACAAAGGCATTTTAGCAAAATGCATTTAGGTTTGACATCCTTGTTTTTTATGATTCCTAGAAATGTTCAGTTAGATTTGTTCTAGCACATGGATGTTTTCTTTTTAATCTTCACTTCTATTTCACTGTGGAGGTTTGGAGGAAAGCTGGTATGTGATTAGGAATTTAAATAGCTGGCTAGCTAGCTAGCTACATAGATGGATGTATGTTGTAGCTGTTGAGAGTGGTCCCATGCTCGTTGAGAGAGGGTTAAATTTAGGTCTAGACAGAAAGGTAGACCAATCTCTGCATTGAATCCTGGCTGTGGTTTCATCAAAATTGCTGGGTACTAATTTCCAAAAATGCTGCTAGAACATCTGTAGGTCAGAAAAGCTGAGTTTGCTCCCATTATAGCAAGGAGAGTACCACCTTGACTGAGTCTTAGTGTCATCTCAAAATAGGAAAGTCAGAATAGGGTTTTATACGCTGGGTTTGACAGCTTAAGTCAGGCTTAAGAGGGATGGGGCCTTTCAATAGAGTAGGATAGAGTAGAGTATATAAAATATTAGTTTAAGATTGGTGCACACAGTGAGGTGAGGACCTTGAAATTATCCTGAATAATAAACAGTGTTTTGGAAAGTACACCATTTACTCCGCTAAATAATTTGTTGTCCTGAGAAAAAGGCTGTTTGCCCAAATGAACAAAATATTGTCTTGAAAAGGGAGCACTTTGACTAACCTGTCAAAAAACAATGGTGTTTTAACTGGTTTACAGTGTTATCTTTTTGAGCAAGAAATTCCTGGAACAAAGAGTAAACTCCTGTCTAGGAAGGGAGCTTTCTAAATTCTGAGAGTTAAGCTACATGAAAGCAGTTGTCTCCCTTATCAAAGTGGAGATCAACTTCATCTTTGATAGCTGGAGGAGTTCGCTCTTGCTCTTGAAGCTATCATGTGGTGAGCCCTGGTCACTGCCTGGTGTTTTTGCTATTGTGAAGGGGATCAGCCTGGGGTCAGCACTTGAGGATGGGTGCAGATGGGAGAAGAATTATGAAGAGGACAAGCATGAGTCCTGACAAAACCATACCCTAAATTTGTTGTGGAGCCTGACTTTTCATGCATATGACCCATTAAGTTGACTCCATTGTTTTGGGCATATTATTGGTCGGGGTTGTCTGGTGTTTGCGTCTGAAAGTATAGTGATAGAGAAACACCCTAAAATACTGACAATGGTTTTCTTTGAAAGATAGAATTTAAAAATGGGGAAGAAGATGTTCATTTAAAAATAATGGTTCTGAAGAATATTTAGAGATATGGGGAAATTATATATAATGAGGGAAATAAGGAAGGAATTTGCAAAACTTCATTTCATTAACTAATCAAATGTTGGAAGTCATTAGTATGAATCAGATGCCATTGTAGGCACTGGATATATGTGTGGTAATACAATAGAGAAAAAGAATTCCTGCCCTCATAATCCCACTCCATTTTTACAATATATATTTATACTAAGAAAGCACATTCAAAGGTTCACTACCAATAGCTATCCAAAAGTAGTAAGATGTCTTCTTCTTCCTATTTTTATATTTTCCAAACTCACAATAAACTCTGATTATTTATATTCATTTAAAAAATGAATTTATGGGGTGCCTTGGTGGCTCAGTGGGTTAAAGCCTCTGCCTTCGGCTCAGGTCATGATCTCAGGGTGCTGGGATCAAGACCCACATCAGGCTTTCTTCTCGGCAGGGAGCCTGCTTCCTCCTCTCTCTCTGCCTACTTGTGATGTGTCTCTCTCTGTCAAATAAATAAATAAAATCTTTTTAAAAAGATGAATTTATATTCATTTAAAAAATGTCTCTACATAAGTACTAAGCAAATGCAGAGGTATTGAGAATTAGGAAAGAGATTTCTTTGGATTTAACCATGTATCTATAAATTTAAGAATCATCTAAGGCCACCCAAAATATAACTGATTTAAGGTACCAGCTGGGAATTTCTAATTCTCATCTCAATTATCTTAATCTTGCCCAGTACAGAACTCAAGGAGATAGAGATAAATGAAAGAATTTAAAGGATAAGCCCTGAAAATTATTAAAAATCAAAAACAAACTTTGTAATCTTGAAATAGACTTTTAAAATTTATATTGACATACTATTTTGTAATTTTAAACATGACACTTGCTTCAGAAAACTTACATTAAAACACAGTGAAAAATAAATAACAAATAATATCACAACTTGGATAAAAGTAAACATCACTAGTTCCAATTTTCATATCCCTAGATGTTATTTGGAATGTCTAGATATATGTAATTGAATAAAAAAGTAAATATTATAACAATTTCTTTTAAAAATATTATTATTCCATACATAACTGCTTTCCAGTTATCATTTTACCTAAGTTTTATTACCCATTTTTACAAGTTTTACTTTATTCTAGACATTTTGCTTTGCATGCTTTCAAAAAAGATCCTTACACTTATTTTTTGCCCAGTACTGAAGGTACATTTCTTTTTCAAAGATCCCTCACAAATGAAACTTTCTTTGTTTTAAGGAAATTTACTGAATACCTCAAGTATTAGAATTGAAAATTAAAATGCACTTATAGCAAGATAATAAAAAAGTACCAATTGTGACAGAGATTGCCTTTTCAAATGGTCTCATAATTTGAGAAAATAGGAAATAGCTTGTATACATATAATCTGGTAGAGAAAAGGTCAATATCTCTATCACATATCTAAGGTTTTAAATGGTTTTACTTTTTCACTGGTTACATATCAATTTTCAGACAGCAAATACAATTTTATGACAAGTGACCTTATCCTTGTCAGAAAGAGATGTGTCTTTGAGCTGTACATCAACACACAAAAAATTATTATTCTTATCCTTCTACAGGAACAGAATAACACATCTTCATTAAATGTCAAGTGTTTATTTTATAAGATTAAGAGTTCATGAAAAAGTGGTAGAAAATTGTGTCACAATAATTGATTTAACAGGATATAAGGTCATATTTTAGGAAAATAAGTCATAAGCTGTGGTATCCAATAGCTTTTTAGCATTTGGGAAAATCTGAAGACTGAAGGTTTTATTCTCCATATAGATTTACAGAAACAAATGTGCTATATACTTATATTATATAGAAAGTCATTTTGTAAATATTTTTCTGCATGCTTATTATATGCAAATATATTCTTTTGTGAAAAGAAGTAGGAAAAAGTAGGAAAAACAGTATTTACATTATAAACTGCATTTTCCCTGTGCCATCTTGGTTTAGACCAACAAAATGGTTGGTTCCAAATTCACTTGGCTTTCTATTCAGTCATATTGAACAGTCTCTGATTTTACTAATATGCAGTCAATGGCAGTCTTCACTGTTCCCATTAAAATTCTGTATGGACAGACATCAGACACTTTTCAGTCAGGTTTTGTTTAAATAAGATAGACAAAGCTAAAGTCAACCCATTAGAAAAAGTGCATTTACAGTTTAAAATAAATGAAATGGTCAGAGAGATCAGTATGTAAGAGTATGTACAGATAACTAATGTATGGACATCAGTTGTACATATGTACAGATAACTAATATCCATAGTAAATGTTTTGGTTAAGCAGAGCTTCTTACTCTTATTCTTCTCAGTGTTAAGGGGAGACTGGTATCAACCAGGTGGTAGTAAACATTCTCTTGAAGGCTCTAACTCATCTTTTGATTTGGAGGCATATCCAAGTTATAACTAGATTTTAAGAATCCCTTGTGAATTTGGATCTTCCATAAACTTGAAATGAACCATCTGCAAGGCTTGGATTCATTAGAAGCCCACATTATTGCATTATTATCTTATTTATTAAAATTAAAAATTGATGGACATTCAAGCTTATTGTAATTTTTGAAATTTATTTCATATGATTATTTCCCAAAATTGATGTAGGTCTTTCTCTTCTAGCTTCTGGAGATTGTCGTGTCCCTTGGATCCTGATCACTTCACTGCTATCTCTGCTTCCATCCTGATATTGCCTTCTCTCACAGTCTTCGACCTTTTTGTTGGGGATAAAATGTGTCCCTCCTTCCTTTTTAAATTCTTTGGTGACCTTAATATCTAAGTTGACATAAGAAAGATAAACAGAAGAAAAACAGATTTAATTTCCTATATACAGGAGCCCCACAAAGCCGTGAGAGGCTCCCAGGCAATCAGGTCATTGAGACTCACATTCCAGCCTGAACTAAGAAGAGGTGGCTAGGTATCTGGGGCCCCAAAAGAAAGGAAGGCAAATTCCAGGAAGATGAGAAGAGCATATGTCTGGTAGACAATGGTGTCCTACAGCAGGAAGATAAGTCTTTCTGATATAAAAAGTAATCTTCGGTGTTAGCTCTATCCTGGTATGGGCCCTCTGTCTAAATTATTCTAGGCAGTTAAGGGGGATGCTAAAAGGTCTTTCTGAGTCTATTGCAGGCCTTGAATATATCTTCTGTTTGAAAAACTCTTCATCCCCACAGGGCACCTTCTGGGGCAGTCTGCTGTGGGTTCTTTCCCCATCTTTCCTTTCTCTGAGGGGGACCCCTGTGATTACATTTGAGCCACACCAGGTAATCCAAAACAACCTCCCCACCTTAAGATCTTTAACTATATCATGTTTGAAAAGTCTCTGTTGCCACAGAAGGTAACAGTCATGGTTTCCAGTTTCCATGGACATCTTTAGGGAACCCTGGTAACACACAATCCAGAAGATACAAAAACAAAGTAAAAAAACAAACAAACACAAGATCCCAGCAACTTTGGTGCTTAGAAAGATATTTAAATAGTGGTGTTTAGGTGCTTTGGCTTTGGGATTACATTTCTTTTCCATATGGCTCTGCCTATATTAATTGCCCTATACAAAATTTTAAATTATCAAAATCATACAAATGCTGTGAGTTTGATTTTCAGTTTATTAGATCATCAACAGAATATAGAACATATAATTAAACATTATTAAAGTTATTACATAATAGAAAGTATTTTTCACTTGTAAAATGATACTGTCACAAAAGATATTTATTTTTTGTAGAGCAGAAGAAAGAGTGAAATTAGACAACTGTTATTATTTCCTTGTTTTTCATGGCCCCAAAGAAATTGTTCTATCTAAAACTATTAAATCAAGACACAGAGGCATACATATAAATTTGAAGATATTAAAGGCAGCTCTAAAAGCGAGAAAAAAATCACTAAAAAATCAACAAAATGTGAAGGGTTGATGGGGAAACAAGGGAGTGCATTAGCTAATGACCTCATCCTTCACAGTGAGGAAGTGGTGTCTAAAGTTAATAAATCTTGGAGAAAAATCTACATTACATAAAGTCATAATGGTGACTGTTTATTTTCTATTTAAATCTCAGATTGGTTTCTAGCTTTTGCTCTGCTCCGACTTACATTGTAGTGCTCTGGTCCTCATAGGTTACATTTCTTAGGCTTCCCTGTCAGCTGGCTTCAGGCTGGGTTCAGCCAAAGGGAAGGAACACAGGAGAGTGGGGTTAGGACAAAGGAGAAGCCAGTTAGTGCATCCACCCCCTCTCTGCCTCACGTAGCCTCTCCAGCTCTGGTTGCCAACCCAACCTCAGACCGTTGAAAGATTCCCTACTACAACATGCAATGTATTCCTCAATGGAAGCCTGAGATCTGAGGACTTACTAACACTACTATCTCTGGTATCTGATATTATTGGGTGTCCTTTTATTAATTATCTGTGGATCTTTCTACTTTTGAAAGGAATAGTTTTAGTGAAAAACAGACAAACAAGTGAAATAACAAAAGAACAGTTTTGAAGTGAGGAAAAGTAAGAGTTATTTGCCCCTGTTTTGTAGAGTTTTATCAATAAATATTTATTAAGTACCTAATATGTGTTGAGAAGCCTGTGAGACACTTGGGATGTTTGAGTAAAAAAGATGAAATATTATCCAGGAAACATACACATGCACATAAATGTAATCATATGATCCATATGCAGTAATGTAATGAAGGCATTTGGCATAGAAAATCAATTAAACATCTATAAAACCTTTTGTTATGAAAAACTGACACTGGTCAAAATATCAAGTGTAGACATTTCACTGTATTTAAAAGTTGTATTATGTCATTTATGTATTTTACATGGAATAATCTTTGGTATGTATTTATAATTTATTTTACCTACCTACAAGCACGACTTTGGCTTTAACTCATTTAGACTCTCAGAGAGTTTTCACTAAATGGACAGGCATATTAAGTAAAGTAAACTATCAATTCAGCTAAATAATTGGTCAAGAAGTCAATTCTGTCAAGAATTTATTTTGACTGAAATGGCTTGTTGTTTGATGAAGTTAATTTTTCAATTTAGTCGATGCTTTTAAAGCAATTTTGTGTGTGTGTGGTAATAGCCTTAGTTGGCTGAGGGATTACATTTCCATTCTGAAGTAACTAACATTAATAGAACTCTCTCTGATGGTATTGCTTTATATTTGGAAAAATCAGTGGTAGACCAAATAAGAAATGATAAACATAACAACTTGTTTTTGAAGCACAGAGTAGAATCATTCTAGGAGTCTAAAAGCCCAGGTACAAATAATTATACCTAAAATTGTTTAATTACAACTCAGAGATAAATGGAAAGTGTCCAATTGCAACTGGAATTGCTCGATTGCCTACACAATTATCCAATTGCAGCAGTAATTATTGGTTGCTAATTTTTTTTCTCTCTAAAATAAATTTAATGTCCATATATGTATTTTAGATCCCAAGTAAATATCATTACACCTTTAAAATTTGCTTGAAGCATTGCTAGTTTCTATCATACAGATTTTTAAAAAATTTCTAAAAATACCATCAAAAATCATATTTCAGAAAAAATTAACAATTAATGGGCTTAATTTATACTGACATAATTAATTCATCTTACCTGTATATTATTTCTTGAGAAAGTTTGCAGGTAACTTTTAGGTAAAATAGTGTCTCTCAAACATCCATTTTCATCTGATGAACTAGCATTATGCAGACACTATTAAGCAAGGTTATTTTTGAAAATGTGAATTATTAATATCCTGTGTATTGCTCCAAGTAGAAGAGTATGCAGTAGCATTGAATAATTCTGCAATAAAAGGAACAAAGCCAAGATGGATTTACAAATATTTTACTGTTTTCATGCAATAGTCATTCAAAATAATTGATATAAGTAATTGACTTAAACTAATTTTCAAAAGGTAGGAATGAATCCGTAAAAGTATAAATTTCAGACCCTTATTTTGACATTGAGTGCAATTCTACTTTGCATCTCCACCATCTAAGTATTTTCCAAGTATTCTGGGCATCGTATTCAGAATCTAAGGAAAAATAAAGCAGTTTGAAGAGGAACTTCAGTAAAAGAAGAGCTTTATGAGTGATATCTCTGAGAATAAAGAAAAATAAATGAATTTTAAAAACAAATAAATGAGAGAAGAATGAAGAAAAGGTGGTTTTGATATGGTGATTGAGATGAGCATTTTGATGGGCAACTGGGTGGCCCAGTCCATTGACCATCTGACTCTTGACTTCAGATCAGGTCATGATCTCAGGGTCTTGAGATCAAATACTATGTCAGGCTCCACATTGAGTGCAAGGGGAATATGCTTGTCTTTCTCCCTCTTCTCCCCCTACTCCTTCCTCTCTCAAATAAATAATATTTTTAATAGTATTTTTAAGTGAGTATTAAATGTTTTAGGTTGCAGTTGCCATAATAATTTACCATGCCTATTTTAATGCATTCTCCCCTGGGAAAATATTGAAGAAAACAGCCCCAACATCACCTATTCATCTGTACTTGCAAACTTAGCAATTAAATTTCACTTTGATTCACTCATTCAGCCACCAAGCTGCTTTTAGTGAAAATGGAGATGGATGTTGCGTCCATTTTCAAATAGTGGAAATCACCCAATCTATTGTAAAAAGTAAACTCCACAAGTTCTAATGTAAACGGTTGCCTACTTTAAAAGCAAAAACTTGGATGAGTGGCTTAATCCTTCTATGTTTGATTCCCCAAGCTATGAATTAAGGGAATTGTCCTCATTCTGGATTGAATTGTGTCCCCGCCTCCAGATTAATATGTTGATGTCCTAACTCTTATACCTCAGAGTGTGACCTTATTTGGAAATAGAATCTTGGAGATGTGATTAATTAATATGAAGTCACACGAGAGTAACTGCTTTAGGGCAGCGTGACTGGTGTCCTTACAAAAGGAGGAATTTGGAGACAGTCATGCACACTCAGGGAGAACACAGTGTGAAGATATCGGTGGAGATGGTATGATGCAGCTGAAGCCAAGGAACAGGGAAGATTGCAGACAAACCACCAGAAGCTGAGAGAAAGCTGTGGAACAGATTCTCTCTCCCAGTCGTCAGAAGGAATCAGTCCTGCCAACACCTTGACTCCTGGCTTCTACAACTGTGAGAGACTACGTTTCTGTTTAAGCACCCAGCTTGTGGTACTGTGTCCATCAGCCAGTCTGAGCCAACTAATTCATGGTGCTATCATTCCAGGTGTCTGAGTTCTTCTTCATCAAGTACAGGCAAGTATAGTACAGTTTATGCAACAAGAAGAGCACCAAAAATGGCTTTAACATACACAGTTTTTAATTTCTCTATCTCCAAACACAAATTCCCAAAGAAATCCTCCTACCTATTTCTTCAGCAAGAGGGGAGAAAAAACATATGACAGGCACCTTCATGGATTTGACTAATTGTTGCATTGATTTTTGTTGTTAATATCCACATATGATCTATTTTTGTAGTAGTTCAGTTACACAAAACATTGAATTTGAAAATAAATTTATAGAAGAAGAAAATATTCTTAAAGATGTCATCTCCCAAGCAATTCCCACTGTCCTTTCCCCTATGATGCTAGCCCATTACTATTCTCGTTTCTAAAAAATTGGAATGATGTGTAGAGGAAAATGTCCCTTAATTCAACAACACTCAAATAGTAGAAAGAACAAAGTGTTCTTTAAGTCATATTTAAAATATATGATTAAAAACATAACAAAATAGAATTATTTCATTCCTTAATTCAAAAGAAGTGGCCCATATATGTAAGATAATCATCATTTGGAAAGATGATATTTCTGTGATTCTAATATTCTAATAGAAGGTAACTATCTCAGAATATATATTTATTTGATATGTCGATGTATTTTGCAAGATTTATTTGTTGGTCATATTTTTGTTTTACTTCTTAAAAATCTAGTTTGGTTCAGAGTTCCATAGTTCATTTGATGCAATATTTAAATTCAAGTTTTGGCAAATTCGTCTGATTCATTTTACTTTTGGTTCACAGATAGTTATACTCCGTGCTCTTGGTAATACACATGAGAATGGATTGGATAGTTCATTATTAAGGACAATCATGGTGTCCACTGGAGGGCAAGCTTCCAGACCAAGACATACTGGTACTTACTTTCTGAGATAACAGCATAGAGTTTATTCTCATAAACCAAGCTGCTCATAGAAAATAAAAGAAGGAAAACCTGTTTTCTTCTGGGAACATTATTTCAAAGCTGCCACTTGATCATATATTGCCACAAATTGTTGACAGTTTCAGTTTGGCCATCAAGAACACATTACCTCTATCTCCTGCTAGGAGAAAACTGTCAACAATATTGATTACAAATATTTTCATGCCAAGAAAAAGCTGAACACTGAGTATGAGACACCAAAAGGCCCTGAAGCATGTGGTTCCAAAGATGCACAGCCGTCTTCTCAAGTTGCTTTCCAAAATGACATGAGCCATTAATTCAATTCATGTTATTTCTTTAAATATTTTTTGACCTTTGTTTTTCAGAAGCAAGACTACAAGAGACATGAGACCTATCCTTACCACCAAGCAACTCAGTCTTAGTATAATGGTTTGAAGAAGTGTTTTGAAAATGTGCATTAAATAGGAATAAACAATAAATAAAAAAAATTATGTCCAATTTTCACTAAAGAATATATAGATTTCTTTATTATTGAAAATATAAATATTTTAACCTTGTGATAAGCAACTATTCCAATGAGTATAAAATTTTTGAAATTTTCACCAGATATCCTAAATAAAGAATCTGTAAGATGACACGAGACATACCAATATAGAGATGTTCATTGCACTCTAATAGAAAGAGTCTAATGTTGGGCAAATGTTAAAAGCATTATTAGGAATTCCATCTGAGAGAAAATCAGACCAATTAGGTTTGTCTTTAATATTTTAAATATTAACATGCTTTTATTCTAGGAAATACAAAAGTGAAAGTGAAGTGATCAGATTATAATGTTCCAAATGAGTGCATGTGATTCTTAAAATAATAGTTTGTTAAAATCTCTCATGCATTAATGCAATGATTATATAACATGACATAGTGTAGAGAAAACATAAAAATCATGTAATATAAACAAGAACTAGAAAGGTTGAGTTTTAGTGTTTTATTATAGGGATTTTTGTTCCCTTAGGGGTGAAGATGTTTTCTAATTTATATAGTGTTGATATAAAAACTACTAGTTTAAAACTCCAGTTTAATTCATAGTTATTCATTCATTTAGCAAATATTTATTCAGCATGCCTTCTACCAGCACTGATTAGCTACTGAGGCCCATTGGGTAAAATGTCAGATTTGTTTTTTTCTCAAAAAGCCCAAGGTCTAGTAAACAAGTTAATTTGAATACTGAGTGAAATATATATATAAATATATAATGATACATTTTTTAATGGATTTATACACAGGGTGCTATAGGAGGCATTGGAAGAGAAAGAAGAGAAACCAACCCCAGTTAATAGGAATCTGAAAAATTTTCCATGAGAGGGTAATAACAACAAATAATTTAAAAATATACTTAAGTATGGTGTGTTTCTTGTTAGCAAATTATCAGAATTCCTTTTGGATTCTTCTATTTGATTAAGTTTAGTTTCTGAAGTGATTCCTAGTTAAAACTCTGCTCACTGAAGGTTTTCCCCTATCTTCATCCAATTATTTTGAAATACTCATCATGAACTCATCCATTCTTCCCTCTGATAAAAGTAATCATGAACTCATCCATTCTTCCCTCTGATAATAGTAAAGTGATAAGCAATGGGGTACAGAATATAATATCACTCCAATGAGAGAAGGAAATTACTTTGATTTGCTTAATAGTGTATCAAATGGTAAATAGTAATACCATATATAATAGCAACGATATTAAATGGAAAATGGCAACAATATTAAGGAGCTGCAGAAATTCATTTAGGGATTGCTTGAATGGCCATGAGAGAAGATAGCATTTAAATAATGTATTATTGTAAGAACTAGTCAAAGAAGAATGTGGCAACATTTCTGGCGGTTGGGTAATGCAGTTAAATATACAGTGTTGGAAGTGTGCCTTGGTTTGGGATAGAAACAGTTTCATGGAGAGTGAAGGGCAGACAGCATTAAATAATGAACTAGGTGCTTCGACTTCATTTTAAATATCAGTATTTCCCAGACTTCTACTTTTCCCTAGATGGATTGGGTGTTGAGAAATTTTATCTAAAAGCATATCTGGGAGCCCAGCATACAAAGCAAATAAAAACAGAACGACTTTTTTTAGAAGTAGCGGTGAGGTGATGAGTCCCATTACTTCCCAGCTCCTTTCTTTTCTCAGGAGGCACAATTTAAACACCTCCGCCTATAAAGACTGAAATAAATAGTCATTGACAGGCTGGGATGTGTCTATTGAGTTTGATGGGATTTGGGGTGACATTCAAAGAAGCACTAAGAACTAATATTTCTTTGATATGGGATTAAGGACATATTGGAACAAAGAAATGAAAATAAGGATTCCAATTAGACAGTTATAAAAATCATTTAAAGTATCTTGAGGATGTTGACAATGGGAGACTGAGAAGAAAGTTACAAGCTCTCAAAAGTGACTTAGCTTTGAGAGTGCTGTTTATCTAAAATCTAAAATCAGCATACATTTTTTTTGGTAAAAAGCACAAAAAGCAGAATTTTCAGAGGAGAGGAAATAGTGAGTAGCTTCAGATATCCTAATACTTAGGGATAAAGAATGTTACATCCAGTTGGTCCCTAAATCTTTAAGAATGGCAACAGCAAAAATCCATTGAAGGTAACTGCATATGCTGAAAAGAATAAGATAGTAGGGAATCTTGCATCAAGGTATAAAATATCTAAAAATACTAGTTCATGTTGCAGTGGAGTAAACTAAATGAATGGAAGAAAACTGGAGGAAAGCATAACAACCAACATTTTCTAGACTACAAAATTAAAATTGCATTTCAAGAGGAAAATAATTATGTGAGTGCTTTGACATTTTTTTTCATATCTGTACCGAATAGCTTTTATCTTGAATAGTTTCTAAATATGAAATTGCTTGATAGAATACAAAATAGATGTAGGAGGAGAGTAGGCACATTAAAAAATAATTTATATGATTATTTTATATATAATTTAATATAGATATGGCATAAAATTTATAGGACATTGAATTAATATTATATTTTAGTAATTATAACATGATTCATTTCTTCAAATTCCTACCTTAAAGATTAAATAGCTAAGCACGGAGTTGTTAGTAACTACTGAAACACAAGATTTAGAACTATGCCTGCTTACATTTAGGGCGAAAAATCTACCCTTTCAGTAAGTGGTTATTATCAATAACAAACCAAAATAAAAGTTAAAATAATTTTAAAAAATGAAATTTCCATAAGGACAAAGTATTAGCAATGAAGGCTATAAAGAACAAGGGTAGCTCCAAATGCAGACTTCACAAAGGAAGTATTAGTGAATCAGTTCCCCAGCATTTGAATGCTTGCTCAGTCTGATAAAAGATATACAAATGGGTCACAAACATGGAAAAAGGAGAATATTTTAAGTAGGTACAGTGTTTGTACAATTCTTTGTTGAGTCCCAACTCCGATTGAGAGGAAAGCAGTTAATACGGCTACTTGTAGAGATTAAATGTAGTCAAGGTTGCAAGAAAAGGATTGAAATTTCCCCCAAAGCAACAGAAAGAGTGAAAGACAGCCAAAGGATGGCTTTGATGGCAGAACCAAGACTTACTGCTATGTTCAAAGTGGGCTGAACTGCTAGAATTCGCCAGGATAAAGGATCATTGTGTTTCCCCCAAATCAGAACTGGCATGGAGTCATCTTGGGTTCCATTAATAGAGCCATCTGGAGCGGGGAGGAGCCAAATAAGGAAGAAGCCACAAGTTGGTGGTGAATGCATAGGGAAGGGGGAAGGGGCCAAATCTCCATTGAGAATGGATTTGCCCAGAGACTCTAATTCAAGGCACCTCTGTGAAAAGCCCAGAATGATGAGAATCCACAAAGACACCTGTGAGAGGGGGAACCAGCTTACCACCTGCTAGGTCCAGAGCCCAGAAATCCACACACAAAACCACCAAGAAAGAACTCCCTATCCCCCTATTGTTTTTGGTCTTTCTGGAGTTCTAATACTCCAAAAAACCTGAAGCCAAGGTTAGGGAATTAAAGAATGGGAAGGAAAGCTGAATCAGCTACCTCTCTTCCCTGCTATAAAGGAGTGTCTGAAATAGATCCGAGGGAGTCTATGTCAAGTGTGAAGCCACTGTTGCTCATGATTATCCCCTAATTTTGATAAAGTCACTGAGCATTTGTTGAGCCTGACTAATATCATTTACACAGTGATCACTATATGGGTTTGATATGGAACTTGCGAATCTGACATGAACAGTTGGTCTATGATGCAATAAGTATGATTAAAAATAAAATTGTAATTGTAATTGAAATTGAAATTGAAATTAAAAGTTAAAAATTGCAATTAATAGCCTGGTTCTTATGGTTCAATTTTTGTAACTTACAAACTAAATGAAAAGATTAAAAAAAAAAAAAGAGTTGGAACTGATACAATTTATTTTATCATAAATACCATCAATGTGAAAGATAAAAATTTCAAATTCATAGATTTTCTCATAAGACTATATTTCTAATTGGAATTATCAGAGTTAAAGTTAATCTAAATCATTTTATCTAGTTATAGGGATCCAGGTCACTTGATTGCTTAAATTCTACTTTATGGGGTTCATCTTATTCTAAAAATCATATCACATATCAGTACCTGATGCTCCCATTTAATAGATCTAATATTTTCATGTGATAGATTCAGAATTCATTTATATATCTCACTCTTTAATTGATAATGAAAGGCCCATTCTAGGCAATGGGTGAAAGCAAGGAATAAAATAGACAAACTATCACATCATGAGCCTTAGAAGATAATGGAGGAAATTGTCAGGGAGAGAAACAAGAGAAGAGAAAGAAATCAGAGTAAAGAAAATTGCACCTCAAAGGAAATGACATTTCAGATCTGGTGACTTAGGAAACGCATCTGATAAAGTACCATTTGAACAAAACCCCCAAAAACAGGTGGGAAAGATCATGTGGTGAAATAGGGAACAACATCCCAGAAAGAGGTACAAGCAAAAGCCAGTCCCCAAGCAGGACCATCATCACCTGGAGGGTTAGGATTTCCACATATAAATTTTAGGGGGACACAAACATTCAGCCTTATGACACTTATTCACAAGGGTTATTTTAATGCATTTTTGGTTCAAAAATTATAATAGCAACAATAATATTATAGAGGAAATACTATTTTTTATCCCCAGGTATACTTCTTAGGAATTAACATATTTAATTTGTTTGTGGGATTTGTTCTGTTATTATCATAAATCGTTCACAAAGGGGGCAGCTGAGGCACAGGGCGGTTATATAACTTCTCTAAGTTCACATATCTATTAAATTGCAGTCAGTTTTCCAAATCAGGCATCCTGACACCAAAAACCAGACTTTTAAACACTGTGGTATATTAGTTATCATTAGGGTTTTAGACAATTCAGAAATGACTTATCAAAACCATTGACTTAAAATGTCTCCTTAAAAATGACTACACATATCATTTTGATGATAGCAAATAAAATGAATTATTTTTCCGATTTCATAGTCTAGAGTCTCACAGCAAACCCTCCCCCAAATTGCCAACAACATAACTCTAAGAGGAATAAAAATCACATATTTCAGTAAAGATGGTAAAGCCTAGGTGAAAAGAAGCTTTTTGGGGAACTAGTATAAAGTTAGTCTGGGTACATTGTTTGGGCATAGCTTTAAAAATGGTTTATCAATAACAATGTAATTCAACGACGGTGGAGAGTGTTAATTTCAAAGGTTTAGAGAAATCTGAATCATACTTTGTCAATCTGTTAACAAAATGACAATATAAGAACTATATCCAAGGAGCTTCTTACATCCTGGATAATTATAATGCTTTTTTATGCTAGGCGTGTCAATTAGCATTGATCTTCGCTCTGAAAGCATTGTTAAGTCTTGGGAAGTCTGTGAAAGGGTGTAAGTATGGGTCCTGTGAAGTGCAATGTGTAACAATTCATTAAGCAGCTTTTATTTTAGCAGGAAAAAAAAGTTGCTAGAAATATAATAGTCAATTCAAATCTTCTCGGGAAAAGTAATCATCCAGTCACTGCTAATATGGGAAAGAATAGGAACTCAGAAATTCATAAAATCAGGTTTCGCCTGAATCTATTCGCATAGTACAACATTCTTCCAAATACAGTTTCTCTTTCAGTTAATCAACTGATAACCATCTATACAACTTGACTCCGAACAGTTACTATCAGTCACAGAGCCAAGAAAAGCCTGAGTGATAGGGACCCCCCAGGGCAGAGCACAGTGAACAAACTGCTGCCCAGGGGGTACTCAGCCTTTGGGATGGAAGTATGTTAGCTCCCATAGTCCTTTTTGTTATTTAACCCAATTGTCTTCGGAAAGAATAACATTCATCTGTGAATAGCACATGAACTTATTTCATTAAAGGTTTTTAAGACATTGATCTTTAGAACTACTGAGAAATAAATAAATAAATAAAAGACATCCAAACCAGGTAAGTTGAGATTTAGGAGAAAGAGAGAGTATTTATAATAAAAGCAGAGTGGGGCACCTGGGTGACTCAGTCAGTGAATCATCTGCCTTCAGCTAAGGTCATGATCCCATTGTCCAGGGATGGTGCCCTGTATCAGGCTCCCTGCTCAACGGGGAGTCTGCTTCTCCCTCTGTCTCTGCCCTTCCCCCTGCTCATGCTCTCTCTCACTTGTACTCTCTCTCTATCAAATAAATAAAATCTTAAAAAGCAAGCAGGCAAGCAGAGGTCACTGTGAAGGAGGAAAGAATCACACATGATAGATGTGGTTACACACCAGATATGGTGACCCAGGGACCTGGAGCCACTGGAGCACTTTATTAAATCAATTTTTTTTTTTTTCCCCCATAAGAAAACTCTATCACAGGGGCAGTGGGTGACTCCGTGGGTTAAGTGTCTGCCTTTGGCTCAGATGGTGTTTCCGAGATCCTGGGATGGGATCCAACATTAGGTTCCCTGCTCTGTGGAGAGCCTGCTTCTCCCTTTCCCTCTGCCTCTCTTTCTCTCTGTCTTCATGAATAAATAAATAAAATCTTAAAAAATAAACAAGACAGGGGGTGCCTGGTTGGCTCAGTGGTTAAAGCCTCTGCCTTCGGCTCAGGTCATGATCCCAGGGTCCTGGGATCAAGCCCCGCATCGGGCTCTCTGCTCCACGGGGAGCCTGCTTCCGCCTCTCTGCCTGCTTGTGATCTCTGTCAAATAAATAAGTAAATAAAATATTTTAAAAAATAAAAATAAAAAATAAACAAGACAAAAAACCTCTATCACAGTTATCTGATATGACCAACACATACATACGTACGTACATACAAAGATACAAACATACATACATAACCAGCATGGCAAGCTCATCTAGAATATAAGATCCAAGAGGAAAGCAATCATCTCTATCTTATTCACTGTGATATCCTCTACTCCAGATCATTGAATGAAAATGGTAAGTATTCAATTCCCATTTGTTGCCTGACTGCAGACATACTCTTTCCTTGCTGCTCTCCAATGAAAAGGTCACAGCAATAAAGTTTCCTTTCAAAAAGCATCCTCTGACAATGACAACACTCCATATAAGGATTAAATAATTGGTAGAGCATCCTTGGTACTATCTATGCCACTATAATGTATCCTAGATGAGATGAATGACATCTTCTGTCTCGTTGATGTTTAGATAACAGAAACACATTACTTTCTAATAGTCTGTAAAAGGAACAAAAATACTCTATTCAGGTGTTTACTTTTACTTAAAGGAACACATTCATCCAAAGCCATTGAGACTTATGTTCCATGAGGAAGCTTCAGGTTATCAAATAAGTATAGTGAATCCACTAATTCAGCAGCCACCAGAATGATTGTTAAACCAAGGCAGAGAGGAGTAGGGAATTTGGGTAAATTGGAAGGGGAGGTGAACCATGAGAGACTATGGACTCTGAAAAACAATCTGAGGGGTTTGAAGTGGCAGGGGGGTGGGAGGTTGGGGTACCAGGTGGTGGGTATTGGGGAGGGCACGGCTTGCATGGAGCACTGGGTGTGGTGAAAAAATAATGAATAATGTTTTTCTGAAAATAAATAAATTGAAAAAAGAAAAAAAAAACAAGGCAGAGAAACCAAATGACTTGCTCAAATATACAATTGGTAGAGGCAAATTCTGAACCTCACAGTCTGACCTGAGAGAATACCCCTATTGTGCACTAGTAGGAAGATACTATGTCTTTCTTCTTTGCTGCGACATGCCAGGTTTCTATACACAGAAATTCTCAGCCTCTGTCAACACTCCATATCAAGGTTAAATAATTGCAGGAAAATTAATAGAATCTAGATAAGTAGGAAAAGAAGGAGAAAGATGTCGCTAATTCTGAGACTATAATCCATTAACCCACCTAACAAAGTCAAAGGCAATATATTGGTATGGGTTGAATTTTTGTCCTTCCAGCCCCCAAAAAGATATGGCAAAGTCATACCCCAGTCCCTCAGAATGTACATTGTTAAGACTCAGGGTCTTTTTAGATGTAATGAAGTTAAAGTTAGGTCGTTAGAGTGGGCCCTAATCCAATATGACTCGTGTTGTTATTGGAGGAGACATTTGGACACAAAGACAAACATGCACAGAGGGAAGACGTGAAAACACAGGGAAAAATGACATCAGCGAGTCAATGAATGTCTGAGGCGATCAGAAGCTAGAGATAGGCATGGAGCAAATATTTCCTCACAAGCCTCAGAAGAAGCCAACCCCCTAACATTCTTGGTTTTGGACTTCTAGCATCCAGAACTTTGAGATAATACATAAGTCCCCCAGTTTTGGGAACTGTTACTGTATTCTGAGAAGCTATTACACATATCTTCTGGAATGTACCAATCATCCTTTCCTCCCCATCTTGAAATGCTGAATGATCATTGTTTTACTCAGGCCAACGAGGGCCATGGAACTTCAACCATTAAGTGCTGAATTGAGCTACCCCTTTAAAGAGAAGTTCCCCCAATTTTTTGGATGTGTTGGCATTTTTATGCTTCTTTGTTTGCTTCCAGCATTACCAGTCCCTTTACACTAGAGCTTTCAAACCACCCCCTTTGTGTTTACCCAACCAAAACAAGTAGTGGGACAGTTGGTTCAAATGGCCACTTTGGAAGTAAGGAATGAGAAGTTCTTTGAATAGATTGTTCTTCTGAGGATTGGGAAAAACAAACAAAAGCCAACAACAACAAGAAAAGAAACCAAAACCAATAAGGTCGCCCTGTGAAGACTCAACTTATTGGGTAAGATTCTTTTTTTTTTTTTTTCTTTTTCCAATTTATTTATTTTCAGAAAAACAGTATTCATTATTTTTTCACCACACCCAGTGCTCCATGCAAGCCGTGCCCTCTATAATACCCACCACCTGGTACCCCAACCTCCCACCCCCCGCCACTTCAAACCCCTCAGATTGTTTTTCAGAGTCCATAGTCTCTCATGGTTCACCTCCCCTTCCAATTTACCCAAAAGCACATACCCTCCCCAATGTCCATAACCCTACCCCCCTTCTCCCAACCCCCCTCCCCCCAGCAACCCACAGCTTGTTTCGTGAGATTAAGAGTCACTTATGGTTTGTCTCCTTCCCTATCCCATCTTGTTTCATGGATTCTTCTCCTACCCACTTAAGCCCCCATGTTGCATCCCACTTCCTCATATCAGGGAGATCATATGATAGTTGTCTTTCTCCGCTTGACTTATTTCGCCAAGCATGATACGCTCTAGTTCCATCCATGTTGTCACAAATGGCAAGATTTCGTTTCTTTTGATGGCTGCATAGTATTCCATTGTGTATATATACCACATCTTCTTGATCCATTCATCTGTTGATGGACATCTAGGTTCTTTCCATAGTTTGGCTATTGTGGACATTGCTGCTATAAACATTCGGGTGCACGTGCCCCTTTGGATCACTACGTTTGTATCTTTAGGGTAAATTCCCAGTAGTGCAATTGCTGGGTCATAGGGCAGTTCTATTTTCAACATTTTGAGGAACCTCCATGCTGTTTTCCAGAGTGGTTGCACCAGCTTGCATTCCCACCAACAGTGTAGGAGGGTTCCCCTTTCTCCGCATCCTCGCCAGCATCTGTCATTTCCTGACTTGTTGATTTTAGCCATTCTGACTGGTGTGAGGTGATATCTCATTGTGGTTTTGATTTGTATTTCCCTGATGCCGAGTGATATGGAGCACTTTTTCATGTGTCTGTTGGCCATCTGGATGTCTTCTTTGCAGAAACGTCTGTTCATGTCCTCTGCCCATTTCTTGATTGGATTATTTGTTCTTTGGGTGTTGAGTTTGTTAAGTTCTTTATAGATTTTGGACACTAGTCCTTTATCTGATATGTCGTTTGCAAATATCTTCTCCCATTCTGTCATTGGTCTTTTGGTTTTGTTAACTGTTTCCTTTGCTGTGCAAAAGCTTTTGATTTTGATGAAATCCCAAAAGTTCATTTTTGCCCTTGCTTCCCTTGCCTTTGGCGATGTTCCTAGGAAGATGTTGCTGCGGCTGAGGTCGAAGAGGTTATAAAAACAATGGAATCACATTTGTTTGTGTAAATTGTATGTTTCATTTAAAAATACAAGTAAATGATGCCAAACACGAATAATTAAAGGACATCCAGCAACGTGGCGATTTGAAGAACGATGCTATTTTCCCACGGATACATGTAAAACTTTGCGACATAAATCCTATTACCTAGCTGCAGCTTTCTGGAAAGTAGGAGCTTGAGAAAGCTTTGATAAAAACAAGCTGCCAACATGGACAGCGATGTGCTATACAACAACAAAAAAAAGCACATTTCAAAAGCAGATGATAATTATTCTTTTGCTCGCACGCCCAGCAATGGTACTGCTCAAGTGCTAGGACTTTTTAAGTGGGAACCAAATTAATCTTTATTAATCCTTGTCATTGTGATTGCATAATGTCTGGGTTTGAATGTCTGATGTGTGATACTCTCTTTCCTCTTCCTCTGGCAATCAGAAGTGTGAAAATAAACCTCACACTTTAAAAGAAACGCTGAGTTTGAAAAAAAAAAAAAAAAAGATATAATCATCTGAACCGAAAAGGAAAAAAAAAATGCTTTGCAGGAGGAAAAATATACACTATGTCAGAGTTACAGACATGCTCTTTTATGTTAATATATTCACTGGTATATGTCAGGGCTGTGAAAATAGGCGGCAAAACAAGAAGGCAGGTGGCCAAGTGCATAAAGAGAAATTTAAAAAAATTTGTTCATTTGCATTTTTTGAGAATCTCTCTCTAGAGCTTAATTAATACCTTTAAAATTACTTCCTCGAATGATCTGTGTATAATCCCAATTCAAATTGCCACCGGGTGCTAATTAGTGAGGAAGGTCAAGTTCCATAATAAATAAATAAATGCAAACACAAACACGCACGATCGTGGAGCCAACCTCCCAACAAGGACTAGTTTCTGCCATTCTTGATGTTCTGCCTTGCTCTGGTGCTCAGTCCGGATGGTGTCTGAGTAGGTTCTCTGCCCATGGGAGCTGCTCGTACACCAATATTTAGTCCATTTACAGGGTCAGATTAGACCAAACTTCTCAGCGTCCGATAACGTCCTCTATAATTCGATTCCAACGTGACCTGTGAACCCCGGACCTCACAGACGGACATGTCTGCGCACCCAGCGGCCGCTGGATTGCCGGGCCTCACTGGGACACAGCTTGTGAGGGGCTCCACACACACCACTAGTGTCATGTTTAAGGATTATAGATTTTTTTTTTTTTTGGTGATCTTATTACTTTCTGATTTATGTGTTAGTCTTGATGTAAAAAGTAATCATCCGTTTGTATCTTTTTAAGGTCAGAATTATATTTTTCTACAATAAAGAGTAACCTATTGTGTCATAAATATTTGCCTAAATTCCCTAACTCAACATTAGTATTAAAAAAAGAAGAAAGAACTAGAGGTGTCAGTAGCTCAGAGCCCTACTAAGGTCAGGGCACAGTTCTGAGGAAAGGGCTCAACAGAGAAGTTGCCCCAATGGAGAGCAAAATGGCATCCAGCGGTGGATGTTAGCCGGAGGGATGCGGGCAGACTCGGCCCTCACCAGAACCTGCTGGCATCATGTCATGGGCATCGGTGGGGAGTGGGCCATCAGCAGCAAGACTGGGGTACCAGACCCTGTGTGATAACCTCCAACCGGACATGAGCACTTTCATTAGAGATGTGAGAGGTGAAGCCAGAGAGTGCATTCATTTTAGTTACAATGGGCCAGGTGTGACAGCGCGTCTGGCCAGGTGGAGCTGTACCTCTTGGATACACCTGAGGGAACGGTCCATGGTAGAGCAGAGGCCGGCGTTGCTTTTGTAAAACCAAATATTTCTGGACGCAGGAGCACGGCCAGCTCCCAGGATATGAGCCCCCAAACTGAGGACTTCTATTCTGCTCCCCACACTTTCCTTCTCCCCTCCGGCCTGTGTCTTCCCTTCTCCTCACAGATAAATGTCTCCATCTGTAAGTAATTGAGGATCTCCCTTTTCTCCCCTGCTCAGCTTATCTGCACCCCAGGCTCACTGTGCTGTCCTCGTTATCAGAGCAGCTGGACTGCTGTCAACACAGTTAACAGCATCCCAGTGTCATTGTATGACATTGTATGTCATTGTATGTCATTGTATGTCACCTTGCAATGATGTCATCCGTTTCTCACTAGAGGAGTCTCTTGCTAGGTGATCTGCCCGCCCCCGACTTCACACTCTCTAACGGCCCCCTGCTTCACAGCTACAGGTCAGAGGGAACCTCCAACATTCCCGCAGGTGCCACCACTTCCCCAGGATGCACATGGGTATCACAGAGGTGCTTTAAGTTCTGCAAATTAAAAAAATCAAGTTCACAACCTTGCCCAAGGTAGTTCTCGCCACAGTTCTGAGGAAAGGGCTCAGCAGAGAAGTTGCCCCAATGGAGAGCAAAATGGCATCCAGCGGTGGATGTTAGCCGGAGGGATGCGGGCAGACTCGGCCCTCACAAAACCATTTTTCAAGGGGTGCCATTTTAATCTTCCCAGCTCTGCGAGCTGTAAATAGTTCTGAGTACTTTGTTCCCCTCACCCCCTGTAATTTACCCATTACTAGTATGTTTATATATTTCTCTACATGCCCACTGCCACCACCTAGTTAGCAAAAATAATGCTCATTGGAGTTCATTCCTTTTAAGATAGTCTCTGTCATTCCTCCATTTAGACCTTCTTCATATTTTCTCTGGTTCCTGTGTTAAAGACAAAGTTCTGATCAGAAACTTACCTGTTGCTGCTTGACCTGCTTTCACCCCTCCTCAACTCCACAGAACCCTGACTCACTGTTGCCATCTTTCCCCAAACTCTCTGCTGACACTTAAGGACCTTCCACACGGCCCTTTCCATTCCTGCCATGAATAAGGGTTCCCAGAATGTCATTCTTCTGCATGATTATCAGATTAACCTTTGAATTCCACACAACTCTATAAAATACAAGAGGCTAAGAACCCACGCAGAGTTTTTCTTCACCTTGCCTTGTGCACAAGATATCATTAATACTTGTTGGATAAATATATCTTCTTTTAATAACAATATCACTCAAATTATATGATGCAACTATAAATTGGTATTTCATATCATTATAGAAAATATGGGCAATTGGAGTCGATTGAAAGGGAAAATAAAACCGATACAAAACAAAACAAAAACAAAAAAAAAGAAAAAAAATAAATTGCCCATTGATCTTTGTCCAGAAACAATCATATCTTTTTTATATTTCTCCCACTATTTTGCTATTGACAGTTATATATCATAAGATTTACATGTTTCCTGACTATACTTTAAGATTTTATTTACAATAAGATCTCATATCATATCACTAATATCACTACTAACTTTAATCTTCATTTTTTTTTAAGATTTTATTTATTTATTTGACAGAGAGAGATCACAGTAGACAGAGAGGCAGGCAGAGAGAGAGAGAGAGAGGGAAGCAGGCTCCCTGCTGAGCAGAGAGCCCGATGCGGGACTTGATCCCAGGACCCTGAGATCATGACCTGAGCCAAAGGCAGCGGCTTAACCCACTGAGCCACCCAGGTGCCCTAATCTTCATTTTTTTAATGACTAAGTACTAATTCTTTGGGTTTATATGCTGGAATTTACTGAACATCCATAACATAATTAGCTATTTAGATTGTTTCTAAGTCTTGGCAATATAAACAATGATCTGACAAACATCTCCTCACATAAAGCGTCTCTTCTTTTTTTTTAAATAATTTTTTGTTTATTTATTTGACAGAGAAATCACAAGTAGGCAGAGAGGCAGGCAGAGAGAGAGAGGGGGAAGCAGGCTCCCTGTTGAGCAGAGAGCCTAATTCGGGGCTTGATCCCAGGACCCTGGGACCATGACCTGAGCCAAAGGCAGAGGCTTAACCTACTGAGCCACCCAGGTGCCTGAAGCTTCTCTTGTTATCATATTTTCTTAGACCAGTTACCTGGTACAATAATTCGTGAATAGAAGGGTACATGACCCTTTAAACATTGTGTATAATTTTTGCCAAGTTTTCTCTGCAATGGTTTACCAGTGACTCAGGGAGCCATTTTCATTTACTTGTTACTATGCTGTTTTTGCTAAAATGTTAGACCCCCAAATAATAAATTTTTTATTGATGTGTGTTTTTTTTAATTTATTAATGAATGTTTTCTTAAAATAGCATAAATTCTTACTTATATGATTTTATTTCTATGTGCCTATAGATATACATGTGTATATATTTTGATATATGTCTGTATAGTTAGACTAATGTATATATTTTTTATTATTCCATAGATGTTATTATGTAGGCATAACTACATATGATATTTATTTATTTACTTTAAAGATTTTATTTATTTATTTGACAGAGAGAGATCACAAATAGGCAGAGAGACAGGCTGAGAGAGAGGGGGAAGCAGGCTCCCTGCTGAGCAGAGAGCCCGATGCGGGACTCGATCCCAGGACCCTGAGACCATGACCTGAGCTGAAGTCAGAGGCTTTAATCCACTGAGCCACCCAGGCACCCCGACATATGATATTTATTTATATTTAACATTATATTAATATATTTTATACTATTTTTACATCTCATATATGTGTTTGGTGACAGATTTAGATAGAACTAGACACATTCTATGTGCAGAAAGTGCACTGGGCTCTGAAAATCCAGCAGTGGGTAAAACAACCTTCTAGTCAGTGATGAAAGTAGCTAGGAGTAAATAATGAGGCTACATATAACATCACTGATTTTTCAGAATATTCAAGTTTAAGACATATAGATTAAAAATTATAATAAAATCCAGGAGTGATTTTTTTTTTTTTCAAATCCTTTTCTTTCTTACTGAGTGTTTTTCATAATTGTACTGGTGGGGATGTCATCTCTCTGAGGGGTCGAAGTGAAAGACCATGCAGGGAGGGCTTTCTCTTCAGATGCACCCTAGTCTGTCATCATGGCATAGCTGGAATAAACTGAAGGGCTCCCGCCCCATGCGCAGACCCAGTGTGAGTATTTTGAGTCCATCCTACCACTTCTGGGATGCATTTTACCTGCAGTTCTTCATTGGCTGTATGGAATGTCTATCTGGAGTATTCTAGTCTGTAGGGAAAACTGATTTGTCAGCCATGCTTTCCCTAGTCTCCTAGAAGACCCTAAAGATTGAAAGGAAGGTTAAATTTTCCCCTTTATTTTAAGACTATTCTTCCTACGAATGAAATCAAGTAACTTTAGAGCAACCATCACATGTGGCTTTTCTATTTTGTTAAGTATTCAGATTTTTTTTTAGTGTGAGATTTTGTTTTTTTTTGGTACTTATTGCATTACAAATATAGGTGCTTTATTTTAGATTTTAATGAGATTGAGGATGTTAAAATGACGGAATTTTTCACCATTTTGCTGTCAGTTTATCTCGCGTTGACCTAAGAACAGGCATAAACCATTTGCTTTGTATTTTTTCACAGCGATGGATCCAGTACCCTAGAACTTTGAACTTGGAATTGCATGTGCCTGCTGAGTATACTGGGTCTCAAAATATGTCCTGTGGAACATGTTATTGATACAACTGAAAGGAAAAACTACATGGCAGCCAACATCTGATCACGCCCAAAATGTTAGGACATGGAGCGTGTTTTTCATGAGTAAATAAAAAGTTACAAAGAATATCAAAGAGCTTTTTGAGGAGTGCATTACACACCGAATAACTCAGTTGTTTGGTTGCGATGAGAAAATGCTGGCATTTATGGAAATCATATCTTTCTAAGTAGAAAGCCATCATCACGAAAATCACTAGAAAGAGGAGACTGAAGGCAAAAAATTCCAGTAGTCTTTCTCTTTCTTAGCTTCTCACTCATATCAACAACATCCTGGTATGTATTAACTTCCTAGTGGGACTTTAAAGTCTCGTAAGAACTTCATACACATTTTTATAGTGGTTTTTTAAATTTAATTAATTCCCCAGTTCACCCTGATCCAATTTGGGGTCTGTAGGAGTCACATATTAAAGTATCCCAAAGCTTGGATGCTTATCAAATTTTTCCAAATCTAAAACAATAACAAGTGACTTCCTATATTGTAGGCAGTATTGTTTTTTTTTTTTTTTTTAAACCGGCAGTATTGTTTCTTTAGATATTTGACTTGTTCTTCCCTTCGTGCACATTAAGGTAGATATATGCTATTTTTTTTTAAAGATTTTATTTATTTATTTGACAGAGAGAGATCACAAGTAGACGGAGAGGCAGGCAGAGAGAGAGAGGGAAGCAGGCTCCCTGCTGAGCAGAGAGCCCCATGGGGGACTCGAGCCCAGGACCCTGAGATCATGACCTGAGCCGAAGGCAGCGGCTTAACCCACTGAGCCACCCAGGCACCCAATATATGCTATTTAAATGCAAATCCTTCATGATATACTGCAATGATTCAAGCTCTTGCTATGTCCAATTTTTCCTAATTATCCTAGTTCAATTATAATTCTTGGGTAAAATGATGGGTTTTATTTGCTTGTTATTATATGTGCAACCTGATTCTCAGGAAGAGTGGGAGCTCCAGAGTGAGGCAGAAGGGTTTGAATTCAACTTGGAGGCTTCCTGGGGGTGAAGGATATCATCATCCCTCTAATTACGTAACAATCTCTGACCGCTGGGTCTGCTCATTCAAATGAGCTAGTCGTAGTGACGATGCCTGGTTTGTGAATTTCTGTGCACTAATCTTGGCTTGTGTTAAGCCGCGAATTACTATTATTAGTTTTATTATCATCATTACTTCACCATTGCCGCCATCCCTGCTGTCAGTATTTTTATGATAATCTATTAAGAAAGAAACTATTATGCTAATATTAATGCGAAAAGCAAAAAAAAAAAAACAAAAACAAAAAAAACCTTAATTTTGAAAAACACCAGACAGTTTGATCTTTTATTTCCTAAAGAAACCAGTCATGAAAGAATAGGAAAAGAATCTGTTTTAATTATTTTCAAAATAAACTTTATTTTCAAATAAAAATTTCATTGAAAAGTGTTTTTCCTTATTTTTTAAATTTTTTAGCTTTCCTTCAAACATGTATGAAAAATTGCCATATATCTTTTATTTTATAAGTAAATTATTTTTAGAGTTTGCTTCATTAATCATACTAAATAACTACCTTGAACAAAGATTATCAACATTTTCTGTAAGTTGTGGTTGATGCCACATTATTTCTAGGATTAAAATCAGAGAAGAATATGGAATAAAATAGCATTTCATTTGCCTTGCCTTGCGAAGACTATTATTCCATCTTTTTAACATTCCTGAAACAGAATATTAGTTGCAGACACAAATAATAAGGTCTTTCCTTAAGTATTTGGGGGGTAGTTTTGATTTCAGAGAAAGAACATTGAAGTTGGTGCCAGAAGATATATTTAAACCCCAAATCTGTGTGTTACACACTGTGGGATCTTCAATCAATCACTGAATTTCCTTGAAACTCCTTTTCCTGGATTGAAATTGAGACGATAAACCCAACCATTTGTTTTTGTCACAAGAATGGATTGAGATAAAATATTTCTCTAGCTGCTCTCTCATCTACAAATCCAACATAATATTACTAATTAATATAAATGTTATCATTTAAACTTATGAAAAATGCCTCCCGGTCAATTTAATGAATATATTTTCTAGCAATTGGAAACTTTCTTTTCCTCTGCTTCAGAAACAGTAACTGATTCAGAATCATTATGTGAAATGTCTATGTCTAAGGCCACTGCTTCTTAAAATCTCAGCTGATGATATGGTGTGTGTAGGTGTGTGTGTATGTGAAGGGAGAGACCTAGGGAACCATTTCTGGTTCTTCAGTGGTTTCTATTCTCTGAACTGTATCTGTATTTGCTATGAATTTTATTTAAAAATCAAACCAAACCCTACAGTTCTTTCTTCCTTTCTTTGACACGGGGCGGGCACTGTAGTTGGGATGTGAGTTCTCTGTTGTTCTCAGAATTCTCTGGCAATGAGAGAGGCTTTCATCTTCTCCCCATCTGTAGTGTCTCACCTTCCACCTTTTCAGGCACTATGTAATTATCATGTCCGCAGACTACTTTTCTTTTCTCCATCAGCTCTGACAAGAAGATGGATCCTCTTGCTACAGAGTACATGTCATTGTTCATGAAGCACTTGCCCAACAGGAACTTAAATATTAATTGTGAAAAAAACGGCATGGGGTAAGGATCTTTGATGAACTAAAATTACTGTTGTGCCATAATGTGAAGGGACTTTAATTTTGCCATCTGGGTCTAATTGACAGAGAATGACTAAGAATTGTAGCTTGGAGAATTGGTGAACTTTGCGTATGGACAATTAACTAGAAAAAGAACAAGCTAGTTTGGAAAATTGTGAGTATCTCTGAAAACGAGATGTCTGAATATCATCAGATAATGCAGCCATTTTTCCGTCAACGGGACACATTTCTTGCACTGAAACAGTAGCTGAGACTGCAATTAAGATTAGTGTCGGTGCATTCGAACCTAAATAGAGATTTGGCAGCCTCCAGGAACCAAGTCCATTGTCACGAGATCTCCCAGTGTTTCCTTGGGCCCCTTTTCCTATTACAAGAAAGGGACCATTTTGCCAGATCTCTGACAAGGGATGTAAACAGCTCATCTGGGTGATTTAACAGATACACATCTTTTATAGAAAATGGGTCATAAGCATTTATATTTTTAAGTTAAAATTAATTGATTCTAGGTTTATTCACAAGATCAGGTTTTATTTTTAAAAGATCACAAAAGATCACAACTGAGTTGAATTAAATCACTAGATGCTTTGAAAACAACTCATTCACTAGCACAACTAGGAAGAAGAGGGTTATGGACCTGCTTTTATCAAATAATAACCTGCTTACCAAATTCACCACTTCAGCTGATCTTATTTCTTTCAAAAATCAGCTTGGACAGATGCATTGCCTAAGTCTCTTGCATCTGACATTGTTTTTGATGGTTATCATGAAAAAAATATTTTTAGTGTAGATTTGTTTCGAAACAGTTTTCTCTTCATAAATATTAGCTATGTAGAAGTGACTTAAAAAACAAACTATTGTGATTTTGACCACTACATTAAAAAAGTAATAACTCAAGCCTGTATTTCTTTTTTGAACATCAGGACTTTAAATGTGAAAGAGATGTGTGGGAAAATATTATACTGAATAGATTTTGTTCTATATTTCAAATTAGATGCGTTGAACATTCCAATTTTAGGTCTTATAGGTACCTTGGAAAATACTTAGTTCCACGCTATCTTTGTAAGGATAAGGAACTGAGACCCAGAGTGTAGGCAACATCACGAAGTCCTATTACAGCTTCCTTGAGTCTATCCTGAGAACTTGGTCTAACACTCACCCCGTGCAAGGCTATCAGGGAGGTTAAACGTATAATCCAATAGCTTCAAGATCAAGATCAAGGACATTTTATGGGCAAAAATACCTACAGAGCAACTCTATGAAAATCTGTGTAGAGCCTCCATTTAAGGTTTCAAAGATACCAGAAAAAAATCAGCAGATCTTGAACATTGCAAATTTTAATGGGGGGGGGAGTAAAAAAGAGACAACACATTTCTAGGAGGAAATGCATCAATGTTTCCTAGTTAAGATATATTTGGAAAGGAAAAACACAGCCGATAAGACAACTGTTTCCAGTAATTTCTTGGGAAGCCTCATGATATATGAATGAACAAAATTGGGTTTGGCAAGTATCTTGATAGCTAAATAAATCTTTTTCTCCTTATCCACCTCTTTTGGCATCTTAAGGCATCACTTATATATGTTAGTAAAGTATATGTTTCTGTGATCAATTTTATAAACTCTGTGTTTTCATTCCACTCCTGAGATGGTGCTGGCATTGATTTCTAGAAGGAAGTAGGCATGTAGGGGAACTCTGTGACACGCTGCTGCCTTTGTTTCTATCATGATAATGGTTTACACAGACCAAAAACGGTCATTTCAAAACCAATGCAAGGTTTTCAAAATATATACACATTGCCTAAGAATTATGTCAAAATTTATTTCCTTTACATTTTTTCAGGATATGCAAATGAAATACTTTCACTAAGTCACTCTACTTCAGACTGCTGAAACCCCAAAGTTTGCTGAAGATTTCTCCCCCTTGAACCATTCTGATCAAAGTGAGCACACCAGCATCACTTCTTCTTAACCAGAAGTTACTTAGGATAGTGTGTATCTTGGGGAAAAAGAGGTGCTGTCTTGTCCATGGAAGATGCCTCCAACCTCTTGAAAAAGCACTCCAATGAAGGTAATGCATGGTGTATACAAACTAATACATGTATTTCCAGTCTTATTTTTGCTGTGTTAAAAAAATCAGTATATTTCTCCTGAGCCAAACTGCTCCCCGTGTGACTCCTGTACACTACTATTAACCAGTAATGAGATATTCCATACACTGATATCAGCCTTCTATTTCTCTCCATGCCTGCCAAAACATCCTCTTCTAATAATACCCTAAAACAGATCTTTCTTGTCCTTTCTCTTATATAAATGTATTCTTGTTCCTGTGTTTTATTAACATCACCAGTGCTGTCTCCTAGGTAAAAGATTAATTACTTGGCTGTGATTCACAGAAATGGAGCACTAACTAAATTACTGAGGGAATATATCAGAAAAAATCAGTCATTGTTACATCATTGGAAAAAAAATTCTTACAAGAGGAAATAAAGAAACACTCTTCAATATAGTAACACGACTGTGTGTTAGGGAAAAGCACCTCAAATCTTCTTTAGACGTAGACAGCAAGTCAAAGAACATTAATAGGCAATGAGCAATGCCTACTGAATGCTGATAAATGGGTCTGGCTTATTACGATGCCACCCCCTTGGTGAATATCTCTTTGTTGCCCATTAATTAAATTTGGGTTAGCTATATTTCTGTGAACCCTCAATAACTGGTGGATGCTAGGGGAGAATCAAAACCTTGCTTCTAATTAAAGTAGTAATTGTGATTTGTAGTCTTTGAAGTCTCCCTCCCCCCACCCAATGCTATCCCTGAGATCCTATTTTGTTTTCTAGCTTCTTTGAAAAAAAAAAAAAAATCCATAATTCTCCAATACCATTCATTATACAGTGAAGATTTATTAAAACATAATGGACCATTAATAATGATGACTTTGAACCAAAGATTATGAGTAATCCAATTTGGTGCACCTGAGAGCCAAATTACAAACATAATAATGATAATAATTGTGACAGCAATGAAACTGGAGAATGTTGACATAAAAAGGAATCATGTCTCTGTGGCTTGATGAGCCTTTCTCTCTTGCACTCTCTTTTCCTTTTTACTCTCTTCCTCATTCCAATTCAACCTGGGCACCCACCCCAAATTATTGATTATAGCCCCTGAGAAGTTTGCTGTTGGCTTTTCTCAAAATATCTCATTCTGAAAATATACTCCTAGTGCCTTCTACTATTTATTTTTTTAAATGATGATGATGATGATGGCGATGACGACTTAAGCTATTGCATTCATTGAGTTTGGAGGTCACCAGAAGTACTAATAGGAAAGTATAAGAATAAGATTGTGGCATCCCAAGAGTGAGGAGTATGGGAAGAACTTCTATATCTACTCATTGTTTTTCAAAGCCTAGAACTATTGTTTTCAAATGTGTCAAGAACACAACTGTTATTCCAATAATACCTTTAATCACACATAAAGTAATAAAGAAAATTCACTGAAATATGAACAAATGTCAGAACCTAACTTCATCCTTAAATCACTAGTATTCATGATTGAATGCACTTGGAATATTATATTAATCGTCCTACATTAAACCAAGATGGACACCAATATTATCATCATTGATAACAATTAAGTGTTTTTTTCTTTTTTAAAAATGTGTTGTTTATTTTTTTGACAAGGAGAGAGTCGGTGAGAGAGGGAACACAAGCCGGGGGAGAGCAGGAGAGGCAGGCTTCCTGCTAAGCAGGGATCCTGATGAGGGACTGGATCAATAGTCAAGTGTCGTAGGAAACATACTGACTTCATCACTTTGTGTGACCCTTCCAGTCTGAATCATATTTCTAATATATTTTTTAAAATTTTAAAATAGTAAGTGGAAGAAATGTGGTGGATTTGATTTTTTTACTCCAAGGTAAATAGAAAATTTCCATTTTGGTTCATATGTAAAGTATATACTATAATTTAAAGCAAAGTCACAGAAAAACAAATGCAGATGCTAAATATGACAGAATGCATATGAAGACACAAGATATGCTAAAAAGAAGTACAACACTTAGGGGCGCCTGGGTGGCTCAGTGGGTTAAGCCGCTGCCTTCGGCTCAGGTCATGATCTCAGGGTCCTGGGATCAAGTCCCACATCGGGCTCTCTGCTCGGCAGGGAGCCTGCTTCCTCCTCTCTCTCTCTGCCTGCCTCTCTGTCTACTTGTGATCTCTCTCTGTCAAATAAATAAATAAAATCTTTTAAAAAAAAAAAAAAAAAAAAAAAAAAAAGAAGTACAACACTTAGACATATTCTCATTTGAATTTGGGCTTTGTCACAGTGAGCCTGCTGATGATATTCCATTTGTCTAAAACTAAAGTTTTTAGGTTAAGTAATATTAATTGTCCCTTAGAGTTATTGAGAGACTGTATAAAAGACTATGGAAGGCTAACAGGAGAATATCTGGCATATATAAGTACTCAATGTATAGTTATTAACGATTTGATCATCACAATTTTTTAAATGGAAAAGATGTTAACAAATTTCATGTAAAACAATATAAAAATGGGAGAATATATATATATGTATGTACGCATATATATATATATGTGTGTGTGTGTGTGTATGTGTATGTATCTTCATGATACTAATACTTTTTCAATATAGCCCATTAGAGAATTTCCACAGAAAATACAATAATATTGATAAATAAAGAAATAATGTCCATCAGAAAGGATGAATACCCAACATTTTATCGACATGGTTGGGACTGGAAGAGCTTATGCTGAGTGAAATAAGTCAAGCAGAGAGAGTCAATTATCATATGGTTTCACTTACTTGTGGAGCATAAGAAATAGCATGGAGGACATGGGGAGATGGAGAGGAGAAGGGAGTTGAGGGAAATCGGAAGGGGAAATGAACCATGAGAGACTGTGGACTCTGAAAAACAATCTGAGGGTTTTGAAGGGCGGTGGGGTGGGAGGTTGGGGGAGCCTGGTGGTGGGTATTATGGAGGGCACGTATTGCATGGCGCACTGGGTGTGGTGCATAAACAATGAATTCTGTTATACTGAAAAGAAATTTTTTAAAAAAATGTCCAAACCACTTTAATTTTATAATATTTTTTCTAGTACCTGGCAATATGCACAAAATTTGGCCTATATTATTTATTTCAGTGAAACATAAGTAAAAATTAATTATTGCTCATTGACATCAATGCTTCTTTCTTTTTTTTTTTTCCCTTAAATATTTATTTATTTGAGAGAGCAGAGAGTGGGGGAGAAAGAGTTGGTGTGGACAGGGGCAGAGGGACTCTTAAGCAGACTCCCTACTGAGCACAGAACCTGACTTGGGGCTCAGTCTCAGGACCCTGAGATTGTGACCTGAGCTGACATCAAGAGCTGGCTGCCTAACTGACTGAGCCACCCAGGTGCCCCAGCAGTGTTATCAGTGTTTTCTTCTAAGATGATGTTTTTCCTGAATTACTCAGCTATGGTGGCTGGTTTAGGCTCACTGGTTGCTGCATCTTGGCATTTTACATAATCCTCATAGAAAATGTTGTGCAAAGAGAGATAAATAGAAAATTATAAATGTAGGTATACATATTTGTAATAATACTAATTTAATGTCACTGCAATTCATCACTGGTTAAGTGGATTCTTATGATCTTTACTGTTGTCTCAATCACCATTAATCATATACTCTATTTGTAAAACTGTGTTTTCTGTTATTTTAAAAATTGGCTGTGTTAAGTGATAAAACAGATATTATTATTTTTAAACTTGGAGATATTGGTCAACAAAATAAATTTTAGTGGACAGTGATACCAATAAAAATGTCTAAATGAGTTATAACCCATTTGGAAATGATTTAAATATTTTCTTTTTAAAAAAATTATTTGAGAGGGAGAGAATGAGAGACAGAGAGAGAGAGAGAGAGAGAGAAGGGAAAGTCAGAGGGCACAAGAGGGGGAAAGTCAGAGGGAAAAGCAGATTCCCTGTGGAGCAGGAAAACTGATGAGGCACTTGATCCCAAGACTCCAGGATCATGACCTGAGCCGAAAGTAGGTGCTTAACGAACTGAGCCGCTCAGGCGTCCAGGATTTAATTATTTCAAAAGAATTCTGAGTTTCTTTCTCTCTCTCTCTCTCTTTTTTTAAGAATTTTGACCTTTGAGTCTGTACGTTTTATTTTATAATATAGGTGCAGTAACTTATGAGACTGTTTCATTGTTTATGAGTGTGTGCGTGTGTGTGTCTCCTAAATTTATTCCTTTCCTTGAACCAGGATAAATGTTATGTTCTCCAAATCATATTGGAAATACTGACATAGTGATGAGGAATATTAATATTTAGAAATACACAGTAGGGATGACAGATGATCTTAGAGCTGGGGTCAGCAAATGACTTCTCATAAGTGAAATCTGGCCTGCCACCTGTTTTTGTAAATAAGGAGTTATTCGAACAGATATGCCCATTCATTTAGGCATTCACTGGCTGTGCTCTTGTTAGAATAGCACAGCTGAGTATTTGTGAAAGAGCTCCTATGGACCCCAAAGCAGGAAATACTTATCTGACCCTGTATAAAAAGTGTTTCTAACCCTTGTACAGTATAAGGTGCCAATATCTGGGGAAAAATAGCAGAATGTTTCTAACAGTAGAACAAATTTCCAAAGCTTATGTGGTCCACTTATCCAGTTATTCTTTCAGGCAGCTTTGGATTTCATGGGCATTTATGGCACATAAATTCTTTGTACATATTTTATATATAAGATTCCTATTTTTTCATAGCACAATGATATAACTGCAATCTGTGCAGGCAGAGCCTTTTTTTAATTTTGAGAACTTAGTGCCTCTTAGCATTTCTCACTTGGATTTTTAAACAATAAGCTCAAGTAAAGAACCACCATCAGTCCCCTTTCTTTGGGCTACCATAACCGGTCTGTTTTGGTTTTTATTCTGTCCATCTAAATGGCTCCAGTGATCTGGAGTCCATACGTAATCTTCTAGGCTTCAATTCACTCCACATTTTCTCCTTTCCTTTGTGTTTTTCTACCAACGTGTATTTCAATGTGCAGGAATATATTAAGCTTGATGGTAAGTAAGAAAACTTATTTCTTTCTATGACTAATTTTTTTCACATTTCATTCCATCAAATGTTTACTTTTTGCTTTTATGTAATAAGTGTTTTATTTTTTCCCAAAGTTGTTTCTACATATTTCCCCATATCTCAACTTTGGAATTCGTTAGAATGTAGCTATGTTCTTAGGGTTTTTCCTCTACCAATATATTGTGAAATTCTTACAAAAATAGTTCCTGCATTTAATACATTCACCATATAGTCAGCACCAAATAAATTTGTGTAAAATAAACTAATAAAATATTTATATAAAATATAAAATATGTATAGTTCTCATTTTTTGTTTTCTTTTTACTTAAAACAACATTTATTATTACAGAGGCAATTATATCCACATGACAGAATATTAGAAAATATAAATAGGCAAAAATGAGATTTTTTTCTCTCCATCCATTGAGATCATTTCAGTTAACACTTATGGATCATTTTATATCCTTACAAACACTTATGTGTTTTTATTACCAAAAGTAACTCATATAGTACATATTGCTTTCTAAACCAACATTTTTCTCTCAAAGGTCTATACATGTTTCTCATTTTTATCTCATGTAAGCCAAGATTGTAATTTAAAATAGTGTTTCAAAGAGCATTCCTAAGAAAGTGAAAAAATAATCCAGAGAATGGAAGAAAATATTTGAAAACCATATATCTGATAAGGGACTAATATAAAAATATATGAAGAACTCTTACAACTCAAATATAAAAAGGACAAGTATTCTATTTAAAAAATGGGCAAATGATTCTTGAAATAGGTATTTCTCCTAAGAAGATACACAAATGGGTAATAAGAACCTAAAAAGATGCTCAGTCTCATTCATTAGTCAGTAGGGAAATGCAAATCAAACCCCCATGAACTATGACTTCACTCTCACCAGGACGGTTCTAGTAAAAAAGACAAAAAAGTATACATTTTATTGAGGATATGGAAAAATTATAATCTACTGCCTTGCTTATAAGAATGTAAAATGGTGCAGAACCAGCTTTGCCAAACAGTTTGGCAGTTCTTTAAAAAAATTAAACAGATACCATACGATAGAGCATTGCTACTCATTAGTATAGACCAAAGAAAATTCAAAGTATAAGTCTACCCAGAAACATGTACATGAATGTTTATAGCAGCTTCACTCATGATAGGCAAAAATAGAAGCGATCCCACTGTCCATTAATGGAGGAATGGACAAACAAGTTGGATATATACATATAATGGAAGGGTGTTCAACCATAAAAAGGAATGGCGTGCTTTTAAACACTGAATGTGGATGAATCTTGCAAATTTCATGCAAATTACAAAAAGGGAGACATTAAAAAGCCACATTATGATGATTCCATTTATGTGAAATGTTCAAACTAGACAAATTCATGGAGATAGAAAGTAAAGTAGTGATTACCAGGGTATGGAAGGAGGACTCAGGGAGAGTGTCTGCTAATGGATAATGAAAATGTTGCACAGTTAGTGATGATGGTTGTGCAACTGGTGATTATGCTAAAAATCACTGAATTGTACATTTTAAAATATGAATTGTATTGTTTGTGTTTCATAGCTCAAAAAAACTGTCATTTAAAAGGACAGTTATAAAAGTAGGTTGAAGTTTATCTAAATAAATTTGCCTTGGTTAAAAAAAAGATAAATCATGTTCTGAAAATATAATTATTTTTTTTCTTTTCTGCTCCAAATTTTTAAAATATTTTTTACACTTTGCTATTTTATTTATTTGCAAAGTTATTTGACATAACTTGTGCTATAAAGCACTAACTGCATTATTTTTCTCCAACTCATCCATTTTTTTTTCAGTTTTATTTCCTCATTGTTAGATGTTTTTATTTTCCAAATTTCAAGTTCAAATATAGGCCAGGGTCTTTCTTGCTTCTATTTATTATATTCCGTGCATCTACCTATACAGGTTTGCATAAATGGCAAATTGTTTAAAATATTTTAGTTTTCTAAGATGTTTCAATATGTGATGGGACATGAAGTTACTTACCTTTTCAAAATTTTCCTAAATATTATCTCCACCAATCTTGAAAATCTCTCAACATGGAATTGCACTCACATTTGATAGATGTGGTTAAAAGAGTGAGCAAAATTATTTAGGGAAAGCTGAGACTACAGCATGATTATTCACTGGTGCTTCTCAGGCACCCCTAGAAGCCCTTGGCTGAAGTCAGGAGACACGTGGCAGCTGCTCACTCTTGTACTCTGCATCTTCTAGTGACACTGGGAGCATCTTCATCTCCATTTCTGTTTTCTCTCAAGTCTTCAACCACTTTCATGGTCCCAAACTGAGGCTCAGTGAGAGATGTCCTGCTGCTCTTCTTGCAATGGATGACCACCATTTGTATAGTGGTGTAGCATATGAGAGATTTCATCCTAGTGAACTTGATTTCTTCATTTTAGAATTTTTGGCATTACTGAAAGGAAAGATTTTTTTGGAATAAGGATTGACATATTTTGTGTGAATTGCTTAACTTTATTTATTTATTTATTTATTTATTGGTAGTCTTGGCAAGACCTAAGATCTCAGGAGAGAAATCATGAGCTTTGGGGATCTGAAAAGAGAGACTTCATCTCCTCCAGCCATTGTTCACCAAAGGAGGACACTGGTGGGTGAAGGAATTCACATGGTACCCAGTCTTTCATTAGTGGATGTTAGAAGGCAGCTGATACGCCTTGCAGTGATTTGGAGGTTTTGAAATTTATTTACCACCACTTAAGAACACTTATATCTGGATTATAAATCATTAAGTCTTCATTTAAAAGAGATTTGCATATAAGCCACACAAAAATAAAGGGAATTAAAACCAAGTTGGATCATATTGTGTCTCATCTTAATCTTTTGCTTTACTTGCTAAATTTTCCTTACCTACTCATTCCTTAATCCTTTAGATTTATTTTCTAGTGCTGGTGTGAGCCTGACAAACCATAGATTCAAAAATAACATGTTATCAGATATGAGGTGTATACATTTTCACACTGGATATACCTTATTCCAAGTGTGATTTAAAACTATCATCAGCCACACCACAGATAGATGTTAATTTTTGCAAGGATATAGGTGGGTGACAGTTTGTTAGAGTTTCTTCATTTTTAATTTAGTTGTGTATTTTGGTTCCACATGGCGGGATTTAATTGTCAATTAAAATGTATTTTAGAAGATCACTTCATGAGTCACCAATAAAACAAAAAGATATTATGTCACAGAAAAGAATGGAACTCAAACAGCAGAAAGTAAAATCAGTATCAGTGAATAACATATTTGTCATTGGAAGAATATATACAATTCTGTGTTTTCTTGCAAAGTAACAAGAATGTGCTTTATGAGACCTAAGGAAGTAAGACATCCAGAAGTTTGAAGCTCTATTGAATTTTGTTTGAGTTAGGATCGAATATAACACAACAGGCAATGGATCTGATGTCAGGATAAATTGCCAAATAGCTAGGAATAGATGACAAAAAATTCAAAGCAACATGGATCCAGTATGACAGATTTATGTGTCAAACAGGACTATTGTTACAGTGTCAAACATCAATTTGTCAGGAATTTCCTGCTGACGTTGAAGAAAAAACAATAATGGAGTACTCTTAAGAAATGCTGCATCACCAGTGTTCTTGATGGCAACTGGCACACTACTGTCCCAAAAATACGACGTTAACTATTCTGAGTTGGAAGGTGATTCAGAAGGCTTGGCCTCCGAATATGAAGTTAATATCAGACAAATTTATTTCACTTGATGTCCTCATGCGTATGCACAAGAGTGCTAAGATATAACCTATATCTAAATTCTAATAGAGCTCCTTCACTAAGTATGAAATATCCTATGTGATAAGGAAAATACATATTTAGAAACCTTATATATGTAATTTGTAATACAATCTCAGACAGTTACAGATGAATACAAAGTAAGTAAACATGTAAAGGTGTTTACATCTATACGAAGTATAGATGTTAAGTAGAGATGTAAGGGGACCCAGATGTAATCTTGGGAAAGAGTCAGGGAGAACTTAGTTGGGAAGTGAGAGTTGATATGATGAAGGTTGAATGAGAGCTAAATAGTTAAAAGGTGGAAAAACATTATGGGAAAAAGGAACAGACTATGAGATGCCTTGAGGATGGGGAAGTATTATAAGTCTGAAGCATTAAAATTAAACTAGGGAGACTTGGCAGCAGAGACAGAGGAAGAGAGTTTATGAGGTAAAGATGGAGTGCTTGCCAGAGACTAGATCATGCTGTCCTTGAAAGCCATGTTAAAGATTTGTTTTTTTCCTCTGAGCACTGATCTTGTAAGTGAAGTATGATATAATTAAACTTGGATTTTTAATAGATCCCTTGTGAAGAAGACAGAATGGTTGGTAAGAAAGGATACAGTGGAATTCTTTGGAGACTACCAGAGGTCTCATAGGATGGGATTAGTCGTTTGATGACAGAAGCTTAAATCAGGGGCACAGTTGCAGACATGAAAATAAATGAATATATTTGAGGGACACAAGAGAAGGGAAATCAACAGAGTGCAGATAAAGGCAGTGAAGTGAGAGGCAGAGTCAGTATTCATTCTAAGACCACTGGCTTTGATAATTGAGAGAGGAAGCAGTGTAGAAGGTTCACATCTGAGGGAAAAGAGAATGATTCAGTGTGGAATTTATCAGTGAAGTGTTTTGAACTCTAGAGGAACTGCAAATAAACACCCAGATAGTTCAAATTTGAGATCTTATGAAGTGATAGAAATTTTGGAAAATAGTCTAGACTTACATTGTACCATACAATGTAATGATGCATTCCCAAGTATCTATATCGGAAAAGTTTGTCCACGTGTATACTAGAGTATTGTATAGAAACATTGACAAAAACACAGCTCATAGGGGGCGCCTGGGTGGCTCAGTGGGTTAAGCCACTGCCTTCGGCTCAGGTCATGATATCAGAGTCCTGGGATCGAGTCCCGCATCGGGCTCTCTGCTCAGCAGGGAGCCTGCTTCCCCCTCTCTCTCTGCCTGCCTCTCTGCCTACTTGTGATTTCTCTCTGTCAAATAAATAAATAAAATCTTAAAAAAAAAAAAAAAACACAGCTCATAGTAGCTAAATATTGGAAAAGCTTCGAATGCTCTTCCTCAAAATTGTGGTCCATTTACAAATTGGATAGTGTACAGGAATTCAAATACATTAACTACAGTTATTTATGAGACTCCACATTTCTAGCTATAGTGCTTCTTCATTTCGGTGGCAATCATCTAGGTGTTCACTATTTACCAACACATTTAACTGTCCATTAATGTTTCATACCATCTGAAGTATGTATATTGTATTTTATATTGAAATATCTCAGTGTTGAAGTGTCTGGGTGGCTCATCTGGTTAAGCATCTGCCTTCAGCTCAGGTCACAATGCCAGGATCCTGGGATTGAGCCTTGTGTCAGGCTCCCTGATCAGCAGGGTGTCTGCTTCTCCATCTCCCCTCTGCCTCTCTCCTCTCACTCTTGTGCGTGCTCTCTCACTCTCTTTCTATCAAATAAATAAGTAAAATCTTAAAAAAAGAAACATCAAAATGTATATATGTTATAGTTATACATATGTAACATACACAAATGTATATATATATGCACACAAAGAACAAAATACCCACATATTGATATAAAATAAGAATGAAACTAAGAAATATCCAAGAACTAGATGAAGTACAACTTTAAATGTTTTTTATTGACACAAAAGATATTTTAAACAAGAGAAGTGGCTCACTGTGATGCTAGATAGGAAGACTCAAGATCATGAAATCCTTTCTCCCTTACTTAAGTTATAAATTTAATAATATCCTGATGAAAATATTAACAGAAACTCTTTTAAACTAAACCATTTGATGTTAAAATTTATATGTAATAAAATGAACAGATAAAAAATACATATGAAACTCCAGAAAAACAGTACTGTGTAGTCACTATAGATTGCAGAGAAGAAAACATATTGTGTAGACTTTAAAACGCACAGGTTCATGATTCTGGTATAGATATAGGAAAGAAGAACAATGAGACAGTAATCTGGAGACAATAAATACTGGACAGTGTTAGTTGTCATGTTAAATGAGTGTGGTGGGACAGGAAGAGCTGGAGAACTTCATATGTGGTCCACACACTATGGTACAGCCTTCAGGTGGAAACAGAAAGTGAACTTTGATCTGTACTTCCCACGTTAAACAAATTGTTCTGACAACTGTTAGTGGATCGAAAATGTAAATGTCCAAAAAATTAAAATCATCAAAGTACTAACTACGTAGGAGAAAAGACCTTTCTCCAGTTATTCACATGAGAAGTCATGAAATAAAAAGATTGAAAAACACAACTTACAAATTTTAAATTTTTTTATAGGGAAGGGGGGGAAAAAAAAGCACCAAAGGCAAAGTCAAAAGACAAGTGGCAAATTGGGAGAATCTATTTTCATCTAATATCAACATCAGGAGTCCAAACTCCCTTAGATAAGTACAGTTCCTATTAATACATAAAAAAGATCAGCTACCCAATAGAATTAAGTAGAAAGTACCTCAAGTTCACAAACAAAAAAATAATACAAATTACCCGTAAGTATTGAAAAAGATGACCAGACTTACTCATAAGAATAAGACAAAACCACACTGACATAATTTTCTCATCAGATTATCAAAAAATTTCTAAAAGTGTAATAACACAGTATTGAAGCAAGCATGCGCCTCCATTAGAACCCCATGGAATGCCGTTTGGCATTATCTATGAAAATCGGGATGCATGTGAGGGGTAGTAGACTATGCTTTCCCCAAATATGCTCCTTAGGTTTATTGATTAATCTGAGCTGTAGGCACTTGGAAACTGAAAATTCAGGGAGAGGATTTATCTGAACCTCTCTTACTTGCCAAAGATAGATTCTCTGAAGGACCTTGATTGTCATGGGTCCTCACTGAGAGTTTTGTGACCAAGAAGATAGTATCTCGTCACAGGCGAGGAGATAGATGTTGACCTCATCCCCAGAAAAATCTTGTCACAAACTATCACGGCTCCCATCTGATCTCCTAAGGGCCCATTCTTGTCCATTCTTTATTCCTAAAAAAAGCATTTCTTCTCTCCAAAGAGGCTGTGCCCCCTTCCTGTTTCCAAATGAAAATGGGAAATACACTTACTTTCCATCTGTTTCCTTCCTTCCATTTATTCCTACTTAGGTCTTTCCCTCTCTCACTTTTATCCTACTTTTACCCTTTATTTTATGAAGGACCATCTAATTGTAAAGCAGAACACACACAACCTTGCTAACCTTGGTTCCCACTGCACTGTGGTTTGGGAAATTCGCAGAGTCTGGCATCATGTTATCTGTCATTTGTAGGGCATTATTCTGTGGTGTGTTCTAATTTCTTCTCTATTTCCATGGATGTTTTCATAAAAGCTTAGGAGAAGGAAAGTTTTGTGCGTTTTCAAAGACATAATTTTTAAAATTTCAATTACAAACATGTGGTATAGTTTTTTTTTTCTTTTTTTAATTTTAAATTGGTTTTTTTTTTTTAAAGATTTTATTTATTTATTTGACAGAGAGAAATCACAAGTAGATGGAGAGGCAGGCAGAGAGAGAGAGGGAAGCAGGCTCCCTGCTGAGCAGAGAGCCCGATGCGGGACTCGATCCCAGGACCCTGAGATCATGACCTGAGCCGAAGGCAGCGGCTTAACCACTGAGCCACCCAGGCGCCCTTAAATTGGTTTTTAAGTATAGCCAATTTCTTTTTTTTTTAATGAAAGGTAATAATAAGTATTTGAGTTTATAATTTTCATTAAGTACATTAATGACAATCTTGTTTTGACATATTCTCATACCTTCTATTCCCACAAAAACCAGATTATAAAAGAAATACTATTGATTTAAATAAAATGAAACAAAAAAAACTTTAATGCTTAGTGTTTTTCAAATATAGAAGACTACTCAGCCTATTTAAAAAATCGGGTTAGGTCCAAATCATATCCTAGAGCAATTTATAAATTCTATTTCTCTCAACCATTATTCTGTCTTGCACACATAGAGACAAAGCTAGAGGAAGACAGAGATTTCTGTATCATGAACAAAAATAATGAGATTGTTTTGACACTGTGAAACCACTGATGATAGTTTAAGAAGACATTATGCAGAGCCCGTTATTTTTATTGAAATTTTTAAAGTCTGTAAACCATTAAAATTATTGATTTGTGGTTCTTCTGAAATTAAGCTATCAAGTATCCCTGTGTACTTGATATGGTATTGATTTCCTTCAGAAAGATTTAAAGAAATGTGATGGAACCAAAAGATCAATGGAAACTAAATTTTATTTAGCACATTGTCACTTAACTAGGAGGGTTTCTTAATTATTTCTGTTGTATTTCTTAATTGTATTTTCTTGTATCAAAAATGTTCTGATCATTTAGATATTCTAAGAAATAAATATTTTAACATAATATCATTGAATATTGCTCATAAAAATATAAAAGAAAAATCCATGTGTTGAAGAAGACAGATCACTAAAAGGCCTTGTTCCCTAAAAATGTATCACTATCTTTTACTTTCATAATTAAAGTGCTATGTGGTTGTTCTTTTCCTTGACTAGATCCATGTTTAATCATACATTTGAAGACTGTATGAAAACAATTTCCCTCTACAAATACTTCAGGATTCATTCATTCATTCATTCATTCATCCGAACACTCCTTCATCTCTGAAATCTACATTCTACACCTTCCACAATTTATTATGGGGAGAAACAGAGAGAAGGAAACTCACCGCTATGTTTTGAGTGTTTGTGGCCCAGTAGGAAGAATGAGACATTTGGGGTGGCTGGAGCATATGACTTTAACATAAGATCAGTTCATTAAATGCTTATTCAACTCTCTATGTCTTTGTGTTTTAGTACAATTAAATAGGATTAAATCAGAAGAGGAGATGGTTATGCAGAGAACTGTGGGGAGGCCATTCCATGCAGAGACAAAACTGATCTAAAGACCCTGAGATGTGAAAATATAGTGTTTTTGGTGACTCAATGAACACCAAGGAGCAATGTTGAGAATAGTCAGGGTCTGGTCATGTGTGAACTTTGGGGACCATAGAAGTTTGTCCTGACTCTGGAGAAATGGAAAGGCACTGAAATATTTGAAGGGGTAGTGGAGACGAGGCAAGAATTTGGGATCCATACTTTTATTCAGTTCCTCGTAGCCCAAGTAGCAAATACTGTAAATGTGTTCAACCTTCAGAGAATAGTAATGTTGACCCATCCTGGTAATGAAATATGGCAGAGACATATCGAATTCAGAAAATACTTATATTATAATATATTATAAAAGGCAGAGTAGAAAATGAAATATCTATATAAGGTAATTTCACCAAGTAATCTTTCAAAAAAATAACTTGAAGAAAATATTACCTTTGATGGAAGATATACTATGTACTTTGTATATATGTACTAAAGGTATCTGTGTACACACACATACATACCTATGTGTGTGCATATACACACATACATACATATGTGCATATACATACATACATATGTACATACATATGTACATATATATACACACTTTGAACTAAATGGCTATATTAAAATATTGGTTAAGTGAATTAAGTAGTTACACAATGGGAATGACAATATCTATTAATTATTATATTAAGTGAGTGATTAAATGTCTGCATGCGCACAACTGTGTGTGTGTGTGTGTGTGTGTGCATGCATGTGCTTAGATAACAAAAGAATATCCCAAAGAACTAAAAATGGTAGTTTGGGTATTTAAATTGTATTAAAGAATAAATAAATTGTATTCATTTTTAAAGATTTCTACTGTAAATGTTTGTTACTTTTAGATGCACAGATTATATGCCATTCTTTTTAAGTATGTATTATAGTGTTTTTGTATTCATTTTCTAAGACAATCTAGTATGTCTCTATAATCAATATTTGGTAATAGCCATGACATATCATTATGTTATACCTTAAATTATTACTTACTTTCATTAGATTCATTTTTCATCTTTCAGGCAGAAATTTATGCTTTGCAATTTGATAAATAATTGGGTAAATTTGGTACTTAATTGTGCATACCTTCGTGAGACAACATAGATATTAATCCTAATAGATTTGATTACAAGGATTCACAATCTAGTCCTGACTTACTTTCTTACACTGGTTTGGAAAACTAATTCCAAGATCCTCATCAAAAATGACGTCCTTGATAAGTAAGTTTTTTAAATGCTAGGCTCATCAAGTTGAAAATATCATTTGTGTGTAGGTGTGTTTTTTTATTGTTGTGGCTCTCTAGGAATGTGCAGTAGGAGGTGAACGATCATAAATATTTTTCCACAATTATTCCAGTTCCATAGTTAATCAGAATATGTATTATTATCTCCTCCAAGTAGTATTCTAAGGTGTATACTTTATGAGCTGTCTTCTTCTGGCTCTGAGACGTAAGGAAGGCAGTATGGTAGAGTGGCATCCCCACTGGACTGCACATTGGAAGAATCCAAACATAGTTCTGACACTTAAAAATATTTAGCCTTGTGAATAAGAGCATGGAAAATATCTAATCTCTGGTTTACTTAACTATAACAACAGAGTAAACAGCTAATAGTCTATGTGTCTCGCACAGGTAGGCTTTATAAAATAATGAAATAAAGTTCTAGAAAATTGCATGTAGTTATTAATTTGAAAGCCCTGTAATTTTCTTATGGCAATAGTAGTATTTTAACATAATTATAAAAATGACAGTAAAAACTCTGTAGAGAGTCTGTATTTCTAACAGTTTTTCTCAAAAAAGGAATGAATAAGATGTTGAAAGAATGATAGTCCCCAATAAAGCAGGTCTATTTCCCAAGATTATATTCCCCTTTAAAAAAAAAGATATATATATATATATATATATATATACACATACATATATGTATATGTATATATTTTATTTATTTATCTGAGAAGGAAAATGAGCAAAAGAGAGAACACAGTCTGGGAGGGAGGCAGACGCTTAACCAACGGAGTCACCGAGGCTCCCTTAAGGCTTATTTTCCTGAGAGAGGACAGGAATTTGGGAAGTCACATGCACTTTTGCAAGCTTTCATCCAAGTCTCTTTTATCAGACAAATAAATGAGCAAACTTCATCCTTATAACAATGATGTTATCTATATTTTAAACCTGAGAAAGTCAACAATTTATCACAGAGAAAATATAGAAAGGCATACTGTTAATTATCTTAAAAGTTTACACCATTATAGTGTATGTGGTAAACAGCCAAACAGCAAAACTAGACACTGCAGTTACTAATTCTGTTTCTGCAGAAGTTTAACATGTCCCTGCTACATGTACAAAATATGAACTCTGCTATCTTCATAGTACTTAGCTTGCAAGAAAAATAGAAATTCTTTTTTCTATTGGTAAAGCAATACCAAAAATAAACATTCACTACTCACTGTCTTAAAAGGGAAGAAGAATGTGAAATAGTACATATTTAATATGTGTTGGCATATTATAATATAGTCTTGATAGTTATCCCAATCTGCTATCATAAATAAAGAGGTTTGGGGCACCTGGGTGGCTCAGTGGGTTAAGCCACTGCCTTTGGATCAGGTCATGATCTCAGGATCGAGCCCCGCATTGGGCTCTCTGCTCGGTGGGGAGCCTGCTCTCCACCCCCACCCCCCGCCTGCCTCTCTGCCTACTTATGATCTCTGTCTGTCAAATAAATAAATAAAATCTTTATAAATAAATAAAAGGTTTTATGACTTATTTGTTCTCTAAATATATAGGAGGCCACTAACATTTCAATCTCTAGCTCTTCGTTAACTGCATATTTACTGAGACTAATTAGAAATAAAGAATAATTATTGAAGCAACCACCATCCCATATCAATTACTCCTGGCATGTTGATACCTTGGCTTCCAGTCACTTTATATGGGTGCACTTCTGTTTTCAAACATGGATATTCTTTTTGTGGCATATTAGAACATTATCTCCTTTGGCCATTAACTTTCTCCCTTTTCATCTACCATATATTTGTCATTTTCCCTCTGAGTATAATGTCTGTTACCTGATAATTCTTAGCCCTTTATCTTTTGTGTGTTGAAATTCCTTCTCATATTTCCAGTTGCTGGCTTTCCTTATGTGGCTGATAATGTTTATTTCTTGCAAGGAATTTTATTCAGGCAATTTTGGGGATTTAACAACATCATTAAAGAGTTGTCTTAAGGAATCATCTTTGCTGTCTTTATAGAAACTTGACTCTTTTATAACTGTTTCCCAACTACTTGAGTTCCTAAGCCTCACCTCATGGGGTCCATGATTTGGTGGACCCCCTACAGATACACTGGACATTAAGTTCTGGACCTACCATGCATGTTGCTGAAAAAAGACACTAGGTATGGCCATATACACTTGGTCTACAGAGGTTATCTTCATTTTATTCAAGTTTTATTTCATTTTGGGGTACCTGAATGGCTCAGTTGGTTCGATGGCCAACTTTTGATTTTAGTTGGGGTCAAAAGTCTCGGGTTTGTGAGATTGAGCACTATGTCAGGCTCCATCCTCCACTCAGACTCTGCTTGTCTTTCTACTTCTGCTCCTCCTACCACGTGCACTCCCTCCTCTCTCTCTGTCTCTCTCTCTCTAAAATAAATAAAATCTTTAAAAATATTTCATTGTATTTGGCTATATGATTTTATCATGACAGTTAATATTACTGTTATTTAATTTTTTTTATTTAAATATAAGTTACTTCAACATGTTGCATCAGAAATCTTCCGTTTGAATGCCAATTTAAATTTAAATGTCAGACATTTCAATTTTTAAATGTTTCTTAATAGGAAATTTAATATACCCTGTTCTCTTTTTCTATACTTCCATTATTTCCTTTAATTTCAATTATTAGTATTTTTTAAATAAATTTAAACACACACAAACTGATTAATTCTTGCTCTTCGATAGTAGACAATACATTTCTTACTTTAAAACTGTCATCATTAAAATCAATCACAGAATTAGCAGAGGTTTTGAATATTTCTTTTATATGTTTACACATTTCAGTTTTCAAGAGACTCTAATGTAGGAGCATCAATATAGTTTTAAACCAATAGAGTTAATGTGATCAAATTATTAAACCAATCGATTTAATTATTGTATGTTTGTCTCCTGGGTAATCAGAATAAGGGGAGGTTTATTTTGCAAAACTTCATCAAAACTTAGTGAACAGTGTTACAAGCACACATGTTAAAAAGTGTTCACACATGGGCAGGAGAAGAAGCCTAAACAAGAGGGCATAACTTCAGAGGCCACCTAAAACTGAACGGAATAAGAAACTGTGCTGGTCAGAGGTCAAAAAACCTTGGTAGGTAAAGGAAGGCTAGGGATCAATTAGGAGATCACAAGTCATTCAATCTATGCTTTGAGTTTTTTGTCTTTACTGAAAAACATATTTGGTTATTACTTCTGACCCTGAGGTTACAGTGTGCCAATTATTTCCATCCGTTCATTTTATAAAATTTGTTGTGATTGACTATATAATAGGAAAATGTTACATTTTCAACTATGAAGAGTAATAAATGTTCTTTATTCCTTTGAGAAGTTCTGAAAGATTATAAAAGGTTAAAATTGATTCCATTTGGGACTGAATGCATGTATGTCCCATATTTAGGATAAGTTTACTATGATGCAAAACCCCCAAGCAAGAAGAGACACGTTGCATATCAATGCCAATTATCCAAGTTATCATTGCACTAAGTCTCACACTGTTGCTACTTACATTCTGAAAAATAGGAAATAATTCTCAAGTAGGAATTGGGGATCCCTTTTAGTCACTAATAACCGGTTAATGTATTTTATTAACTGAAGCCATCTGGGGTTTTTCAGATGTCTGTTATGATTCTGGAATTCCTTATGCTAAAACAAACAAAGTTCATAGAGCAAATAACCCAATAGCTAGTTAAATGTCCTCGAAACACTAAGGTGCTAGACAATTTATGCCTTAGGAAAGCCTCTGATTGCAACTGATATAAGTTTTAAAAATAACCAGACTTTAATAGACTAATTGTGAAAGATTAGTCCATTTATCTGAGCTTGTTAAACACTGCAGTAGACTGGAACCAATTAAATAAATAACTCTAATTCTATATTATTAACTTCAAAAGTCCCTAGTTCCCATCATTGCTGTGCTATGATAGGTAATTTTTTTTCCAAAGCACAATTCTTTTCCCCCACAAAGGGAAATGTAATTTGGCACTTTTTTAAGGAGTCTACATATATCAGACTACATGTGGTCAATTGAATTTGCCATATTAGCCCTGCGTATAAATAAAGTAAAATACCAAATTAAAATTCTGTTTTTTAGATGCAAATAAAACTGCACCCAGATCAACAGATATAACAACAGATTTAATTCTCTGTGTTCATATAAATTAAACCTACTTCTGGTTCTTAAAGATAATCTTCTTAAAATAACATTTAATAATTTAATGTAATATATGTTTCTGATCTCACCAACCACAAAACAGAATATGAACAATTCAGAAGTTCTAAAATACTGGAGGAAAGAATGAAAAAAGAGGCATTATTCAGAGACTACAGAATTACTTAGCCTATGTGTCTGATATAAATGTGATGCTTCTTTCTTTATACTCACTGTTGTCTAAATAAGTAAACAAACATTTTTATCTCAGAATGAGTCAGAACCTAATTTCCTTAATTAGACTTTCTATGCTCTTTCTTGCTTAAGCCAGAAAACAGTAAGAATAAATGTAATATGTTAAAATGGGAAATTTCAGTAAAATGATCTCCAAGGGAAAAATATTTATGATTATTTGAACTGTGTGATTAGAAGTAAGTATTAACAAATGTTACCGGTATCAAATTGGAAAAGGATATGGATATTTGTTGGCTAGATTTAATTTTCAAAACTTGGCATCTCTTCCTCCTCTCTCACACAAACTCACAAATGTGACTTGCATAACTACATTTCCACAAGCTATTGGATTTGATAATAAATACCTTTTACTTGAAATTCTTTCTCTGGACTAGTCTGTAAATCAGACACTAAAAGAGAAGTTGTGGGATGCCTGGATGGCTTAGTAAATTAAGCGTCTGCCTTCAGCTCAGGTCATGATCCCAGTGTCTGGGGATTGAGTCCCACATGGGGCTCCCTGCTCAGTGGGGATTCTGCTTCTTCCTCTACCTGCTGCTCCTCCTGCTTGTGTTAGCTCTCTCTCTGACAAATAAATAAAGAAAATCTTTGAAAAAATAATAAAATAAAAGAGAAGTTGTATGACATTATAGGTAAAAGCAGAGATGTTTTCTGATACTTCCTCCATCTCTGTCAACAGGAATTAGGTTCCAAGTCCAACTGTACTCCTGTTCATCCATGTGTCAGAAGCTAATATGGATTCATCAAGAATTGCTTTGAGTCCTGTGTCATTTGATGTACAGAACTTTGTTGTGGAAAAAAGAAAGGATAAAACGTTGACTGTTACTTTCTTCTTTTGACCGAAGCTAATGAAACCCTAGAGCACCGGGGGAGACCATCCAGGTTCTGAAGTCTCCTGGACTGTGCCCTGAAGCTCCCATAGTCATATGGGTTTCTGCCGGAAAGAAGGTAGCACGATGCTTCCATAGAGCCCTTAGGAACCTATATCTCGTTTGCAACATTTTCATTCTCCCAAGTGCTGAGCACTGGTAGTATTTGCTAACACTTTTTTTTTTTAAGATTTTATTTTTTTATTTGACAGACAGAGATCACAAGCAGGCAGAGAGGCAGGCAGAGAGAGGAGGATGCAGGCTCCCCGCTGAGCAGAGAGCCTGATGCGGGGCTTGATCCCAGGACCCTGAGATCATGACCTGAGCCGAAGGCAGAGGCTTTAACCCACTGAGCCACCCAGGCGCCCCATCTGCTAACACTTTTAAAGAAATGATTAAGTGAATTTTAATATGCTAGCCAAAGATACAATATTGTATCATTTTCTCATGCATTGACAGTTTTCAGGGAAAAAAATAGGAAATGTGTTTGTTATTAAATGAAAGATCATTATCTTTCTTTGGAAGATGAGATGAGATGGGCAGATAAAATGAGATTCCAAGAAAAAAGGTAAAGACACACTTTAGATCTTGAGGAAAGTTTTTAGAGTCACTTAAAGAAACAAGGTCAACTTTAAGATGAGACTAAATGGGCAGGGTAGGTAAACTTCTTATGACTAAGGCCATGTCTCCTTTGGTTAATGTCTTGATGTGCTCCAAGAAAGAGACCAGAGACATTAATTCACAGCCACTGTGACAACCCATTTATCCCACATCATAGACCCACAGTGTCATCTAATTAGCTCTCTGCTCAGGGTCTAGAGGGGCACTCCAGTCTTGGGAGGGAGGGAGTGAACTGGCTTGTTGACAGGAATTGGTGGTGGAGACTCTGAGAAACGGATCAGCTTTCAGTTCAGTGTGTGAACTGCTTTATTTTAAAGATTTGTTAATTAAAAAATGATCTTTTACTATCAAAACTATTGTTTTTAGGCAATTGTTGTTGCATTATTGGACCAGACATTATGACATAAACCAGTAGGGAAATATTGTATAAACTCAATAATTTATACTATAAAACTTGCCTTAAGTTAATTCAATAGCTTTTCGGTTTACCTCTGAGACCATGAGCCAGTATTTAGAATCCAGTACTAAATTTGTTAGTGAGTACTTTAATCCGTGTTCTGTATTTAGTTTCTAATCAACTTTCTTATAACTAGGACCATTTTCGCCACTTCTGTTTCTTTTATTTAATTTGAAACTGCTTAGCAAAGTTCCTAATAAGCCTTGTTTGAATTTTGTTGTTGTCTTATTTTTTTGACACTGAGACTCAAGGCTAATGTTAGCCTTTGGTGCATGGTTCCAACTTTGCAACAATATTCACGCTGATCTGTAGACTGTAAACTGTCAATTCTGAATTCTTTATGATACAGAGATGCTGGGTTTCTTGTGGGGCATCTGCAGTGGTCCAGAGATTCTGCTTCTTCTCATTTAAAGTGATCCTGTGGTGGCCACTTTGTGTTTTGTAAAATAAATTAACTTTCAATCTGGGTACTTAGTAACAACGAGCTTCTGATACTGTGCTATTCCTGAGGAGAAATGGAAGGGAGGCTTTCAAAAAATACTAAAGGGAGTTTTCTCTTTCTGAGAAGTAAGCAAAGTAATAAATATTTCCACTGAAAGACACAGTTATTCTTTATCTATATTTATAAATATAAGATCTTCTTAATAAATGTTTATATATTAACATATACTCACTTATCTTCATTATCAATTCTATATTAAGATCATTATAAGATAAATGCAACGTCATCTGCTCTGATTCATACAGAATAGAGATTAAAATGACATTAAAACAATTTTTTGCACTTACTTGTTAACTTTGGAACAAATAAAATGTTTTTCCTCTTGGTGTAGTAGTGCCCTTAGAGTTTAGATTATTACTAAGGATCTTATATATTATGATTATTATCCAAGATGGTGTTAAATATAGTTTAAGTTAAAACTATTTTTCTTCCTACTTATTAGTTTGTTTGTTTATACCCCCTCTAATTTTCATCATTCAGTTATTTGGGATGTAAATGAAAAATTCCATATTGAGTTCTTAATTTACTTCCAAGACACTGAGCAATTTTTAATCAAGAAGTTCCCCCAAAACACAATAATTCCTACTAATTTTTAATAAGACTTAAATGTAATGACATGCACATCACAAAGTTGAAAATCATTGTTCTCATTGGATATATTTTTACAGTTAGATGGATTATGGAATTTTTAGAACAGAAATGTCTCCCTTTGCATCCATGGATTTCTGCTACTGGCTGATAATCGCTGCTAGTGCAGTATTAATGTTCGTATTAATATCTCTTCATGTCAGTGCTCTTTCTAAGACATCTTGCCTCTATTTAAAGCCAGAATTCTCCTTCAAGCATGTTCAGCCATTTGATGAAATTGCTTGTAAGATTGTTGCTCAAAATCGCAAGTTTACTAAAACTCAGATATATAATCATTTTCGAAGAAAGAAAAAGAAGATAAACTGTTTTTTTTTTTTTGTGGGAAGCTTTAAAAATTGCTCTTTTTACACTTGTTCACTTCCAGTAGAGGTTTAATTCAGAGAATTGATCAAAGTATTAGCAGAACAGAAAATACCTGAGGTAATAGCTGGAGAGATGAAATAGAAGCATTGTAGTATACTAGTTTACTAATATGTTGCATCTGTCTTTCCATCAATGGAGCCATCCATCCAAACTAAGAGTTCGTAAAATGTTATGAAGACAGAATCCATTTTTCAATTGTTCCTAAGTAGTGCTTGCACCACTCACAGTGACTCAATATGTCAAAATTTACAAACCTTTCTCTTGGATAAATATAACATGGCAGATCTCTAGTTTCCTAGTAACATTCAATAAATGTTTTAGTAAGAATAACTAAAAATAGCTAACAATTATTCTCACCTCAGACACTGTTGTAATGGTTTCCATTTTTGCCCTCACAAGCCTACAAAATATTGTTATTCACGTTTCGTAGATGAGGAAACGACAGCATAAAAAACTTGAATAAATTTCTCAAGGTCACACAGCTGTTGATTTATCACTTAATCCATAGGAAAATTCAGACCACTCAGTTGTCATTAACTATTTCTAAATGAATTGAGGATTCCTCAAGATTTTCTGTAACAGACTGTAATAGAGGTAAACAGACCAAATTGCTTTAACTTTCCTCAGATTTTCTAAAATGAACCCCTCCCACATTATGCCCATATCAGATTCCAATGACAAAATTCTGTTCAAAAATATAACTTCTTAAGAGAAAGCAAGTGTTTGAGTGAAATGTATTTTATATTCTAACATACCACTGAAAAACTATAGTTTTAAAATAACAGATAATTTAGTTTATCATGTCCCCCCTCTTTTAGGAAAACTGGTCAACAGATCTGAAGAGGGGAAATTCCCCAACCAGAAAAAAATTATCCTTATTAAGGTTTCCTTTCAATTTGGCATCTTACAATATAGCATTTAAAATGAAGGAATTAGAGTATTATAAAATTTTTGAGTAGATAATTTTCTAAAGCTGAAAGATAACAAGGAAATTATTATAATCTGGATTGTCATCATTATCAAAAACATCAGTGGAATAGTTTGGGTAATTTCAAAGAAAATGGAAGAGGATAATGATTGTCTTGCAGAAATCTGCATACTAAAAATTCATATTCTCATTATTGAATACATATGTTGGGAAATGTATGAGAGCCATCTCTGTGCTATCATGCTTAAGCTGGTAGGAAACAGAAAGCTACCACACATTCCCGAGTTAAATCTTGAGCTGTAAATATACTGCTGCATTTCCCCTGAATGTTTACAAATAGCATCTTTGCAGCTGGATGGTTACTGAGGCAATCCTGGATTCTCAACTTTCATCTCCATGACAGCTGCTAATTGCATCTAAGTTTCCCTTTCCTGAGACAACTCTTATTTCGCATTTATTCTTCAGTATATTCTGTGTATTTGTCAACTTTCCCACAAACATAATCCTTTTTATGTCTGATGTTTTTGTTTTTGTTTTTTCCCTACAGAAATGTGAGGATATTGTAACTTTTCTCCATCTTGCTTTTTTACTCTTAATATGTCATGGAGATCATTCCACATTGGTGCACATAAAGCAGGCTAATTAATTCTAAAGGCTGAGTATGAGGGCATCCATGTAACATGATTTAGATCACTAGTCCAAAATTGACAGCCTTTAGATGTTTTCAATCTTCTATTGTTTTAAAATCATCACTATGAATGACCTTGGGGATAATTATTTAATTGTAGAACAAATATGCATGTATAAAGAGACAGAATTGTTAGATCAAAGTGTGTGCATTTTAAATATGTGTACAATATATAGCTAAAATATGTATTCAAATATTTATGTAAATAGCTCTCTGTAGATGTGACCTTTTTACAAGCAATAGTAATGTACAAGAAAGCCTCACTAATGCAAGATGTTGTGATTTTGTTTTAATTGTTGCCAATCTTTGCCAAATTTAATTTACATTTATCTCATTATGAATGAGGTAAACTATCTTTCTACATAACCAAAGCATATCTCTTTATTTTCTGAAAATTGTGTATCCCTAGCCTTTGTTAATTTTTCTTTTGCATTTCATTTTAATTCTAATGGATCTGTAGAAGCTCCTTATGTACAAGAAAATTTCCCTTTGTATATAATATGAATTGCAAATATCAACCTCACTGTCAAATATTGAATTATTAATCCTAACTTTTCATTTCTTTTTGATAGTATTATACATTAAAATCCAGACCCTTGCTGCATTATGAGACAGTGTACTTCTCTACCCCTTGACTTTGTTCTTGTCAATGTGACTTGTTTTGGTAAAGGATGAGTTCACAGATGTTATAGGAGTGGATAATTTAAATTTATTTACAGGATGGTCTTAAATTTTGGCATTTTGTGATCCACAATTAAAGAAGGTTCCCTCCAGTTTTGCCATCATCCTCTTAGCCTGGTCATCACAGTGAACAGATGCAAAGACCTGAGCCCAACCACAACCAGCATCTAAGTCAGGCTGATGTTGCAGGACGAGTTCAGTGTCCCAGCAATCCAGTGGAAATTGGCTTATCCAGATGTAACCTGGGGTTGCTTGTACATGAATAAAAATTTTTACTGTGGTGAGACTCTATGATTTGGGGGTAGTTTCTTATACAGCAATAATTGACACAAACATTAGGTAATCAGTTGCATTTAATTGTCTTTTTAAAGATCATTTATTTGATCAAGAGGGCATGCACATGTTGTAGGGGAGGGTCAAAAGGAGAGGGAGAAGCAGACTCCTTGCTGATTGGGGACCCCCACTCAGGGCTTGATCCCAGGACCTTGAGATCATGACTTGAGCTGAAGGCAGATGCTGAACTGACTGAGCCAACCAGGGGCCTCGACATGATTTTTTTAATCCCTTTTTTAAATTTTTATAATTTGAATTTATTAATCTTTTTTATTAATTTATTTAATTAATCATTTATTAATCATTTTTATGTATACTTCTAAGATTTTGTGCTACTGAGAAAGACCTAACTACTGAAAACATGAATTAAAATGAGATAGTCTATGTTTATTTCATTGCCTTTTAAAGTTATTTTTCTTTCATTTAATTATACAATAACATTAGAATTTCCTTTACTGTAAATTTTAGAGTAGAAATTAAAATATATTGTTCAACTCAAATTGACATGTTATTTACTTAATACGCCATTTTATTTACTGACTTGAAATGTTTCCATTAAATATACTGAATTTCACAATGTATTATGCTTTGTTTCTGAAATTTCTTGATATCATCTCTCTATATATCCATTTAAATGGATATATAACATCTTCATATGTGAACATATATGAAAAACCAATGTCTAACATACTTAATGGTGAAACACTGAGAGCTTTTCCTCAAAGTTTAGAAATGAAACAATGATGTTCACTCTCACCCCTTTTACTCAACCAAATACTGGAACTCCAACCCATAGCAGTCATACAAAAAAAGAAATAGAAAGTATTCATATTGGTAAAGTAGAAGTAAAACGTTCACTATTTGCAGATGACATGTTGCTATATATAGAAAACCCTAAAGACTCCACCAAAAAACTGCTAGCACTGGTAAATGAATTCGGTAAAGTCACAAGATACAAAATAAATATACAGAAATATGTTGCATTTCTATGCACTCATAATGAAGTAGCAGAAAAAGAAATTTAGAAAACAATCCATTTACAATTGCACCATAAATAATAAAATCCATTAAGAATAAACTTAACCAAGAAGGTGAAAGACTTATGCTTTGAAAACTGTAAAATATTGATGAAAGAAATTGAAGATGATTCAAACAAATGGAAGGATAGTCCATGGTCATAGATTGAAAGAACCAATATTGTTAAAATCCCCTTACTACTCAAAGCAATCTATAGACTTAATACAATCCCTATCAAAACGTTAACAGCATTTTCCCCAGAACTTGAACAAATAATCCTAAAAGTTGTATGGAACCACAAAAGACCTCGAATAGCCAAAGCAATCTTGAAAAAGAAGAACAAAATGGGAGATATCACATTCCCAGATTTCAAGATATAATAAAATCTGTAGTACTCCAAAAAATATGGTAATGGCACAAAAATAGATACAAAGACCAATAGAAAAGAATAGAGAGCCCAGAAAGGAACTCATGGTTATATAATCAATTAATCTTCAATAAAGGAGGCAAGAATGTGCAATGGAAAAAAATAAAAACAGTTTCTTCTAAATGGTGTTTGGAAAACTGGACAGATATTTGTAAAAGAATGAAACAGGATGGGCCACATTCTTACACTCCATACAAAAATAAATTCAAAATCCATTAAAAACTTAAACATAAGACTTGAAAATGTAGACATAACCTACTTACCTTTTTTTCTTTCTTCCTTTTCTTTCTCTTTCTTTCTTTCTTTCTTTCTTTCTTTCTTTCTTTCTTTTTTTCAGAGAAAGAGAGCAAGGACAAGCAGGGGGTGAGGTAGAAGGAGAAGCAGGCTACCTGCTGAGCAGGGAGCCCCATGTGGAACTGGATCCCAGGATGCTGGGATCATGACCTGAGCCAAAAGCAGTTGCTTAACTGCTCTGAGCCACCCAAGCATCCTGGCAATAATCTCTTTGACATCAGCCTTAGAAATATTTTCCTAGATATAGCTCCTTTGGCAAGGGAAACAAAAGCAAAATTAAACTATTGGGACTACACCAAAAATACAAAGCTTTTGCACAGTAGGGGAAACCATCAACAAACCAAAAGACAAACCACTGAGTAAGAGAATATATTTCTAATGATATGTCTATTATAACTAAAATATATAAAGAACTTATACAACTAAACATCAAAAAAAGTAAAACAAAAACAAAAACAAAAACGGGACAGAAGATATGAAGAGACATTTCTGTAAGGAAGACATACAGACACATGGAAAGATGCTCAACATCACTCATCATCAAGGATATACAAATCAAAATCATAATGAGATATCACCTCAGACCTGTCAGAATGGCTAGAATAAAAAAAGAAAAAAGAAAAAAAGAAACAAATGTTGGCAAGGATATGGAGACAAGGGAATCCTTGTGCACTCACACTCTTGGTGAGTTTTCCAAAGTGGTGCAGCCATTTTGGAAAACACTATGGAGTTTCCTCAAAAAAATTAAACATAGTGTTACAATAGGATCTAGTAACTCCACTACTAGGATCCCCCTTAAATGAAAACACTAATTCAGGAAGATATATGTACTCCTATAATTATTACTGTATTATTTACAATAGGCAAGATATGGAAGCAACCTAAGTGTCCATCCATAGATAAATGGCTAAAGTAGTTGTGAGATATATACATACATATACAATGAAATATCACTGGCCATAAGAAAGGATGAAATATTGGTATTTGCAACAGGATGGATGGATCTGGAGGGTATAAACTGAAATAAGTCAGTCAGAGAAAAACAAATAATACCTTCTGATTTCAGTCTATTTAGAATTTAAGAGAATACAAACAAAATAAAGAAAAAAGAGGAAACAAAAACAAAAACAAAAATAGATTAAAATATGGAGAACAAGCTGGTAGTTACCAGAGGGGAGCTGAGTGGGGTAAAGGGGCATATAGGTGAAGGGGATTAAACCTACGCTTACTGTGATGAGCACTGAGTAATATACAGAATTGCTAAGTCCCTACATTATATACCTGAAACTAATGTAACACTGTATGTTTACTCTACAGGAATTAAAAAATAAGTAAAAATTAAAAAATAAATAAATTTCAATGTCATTAACACTATACTCATCACTTTAATATTAGTTAGATACATTTTCTTCTCCTTTTCTTCATTTTGAGAAGTATTCTTATGTATTTTCACCTAGGAGTCCAAAATCATATTGGAATTTTCAGAAAGATTTCAAAAGACAGTTTCATTGGAATTAAATAAAGCATGGAGCTTGATTTAGGGGAAAGCAATAGTTTTTAAGATCTACTGAGTCTTCATTTTCAAGTGTATACTTTTTAATTATTACTCTTTTGTGTCCTTCAGGAGCCATGGTTTTTTTTTTTTTTAGCTTCTGGATGTGATGTCTATTATTTAATTTGATCAACTTCATTTTCTATCTTCCTGCTGTTTGTCTACATAGAAGATACATGAATTTTTATCCTACCAATTAAATGAATGCATTTTATTCTGAGTTTCATTATTTTTATCTTTTCTTGTTTCTCTGTTTACTAGGCAAAAATAATACCTTAAAATAATCATAAGGGTTTTTTTATAGTGAAATTTATTCATCTTTTTAAAGATTTTATTTATTCCTTTATTTATTTGACAGACAGAGATCACAAGTAGTCAGAGAGGCAGGCAAAAAGAGAGGGGGAAGCAGGCTCCCTGCTGAGCAGAGAGCCTGATGCGGGACTCTATCTCAGGACCCTGAGATCATGACCTGAGCCAAAGGCAAAGACTTTAACCCACTGATCCACCCAGGCACCCCAATCATAAGGTATTTTTAAAAAGATTTTATTTACTTATTTGAGAAAGAGACAACACAAGCAAGGGAAGGGACAGAGTGAAATGGAGAAGCAGACTTTCTGTTGAGTAGGGAACCCAGCGTGGGGCTCAGTTTCAGGACCCTGAGATCATGACCTGAGCCAAAGGCAGACGCTTAATGGACCTAGGTGGAGAGCCACCTAGGTTCCCCCGTAAGTTGTTTTTTTAACAGACTTAAAAAAAAAATTGGTGGGGAAATAATTGTAGATTCACATGCAACTCTAAAAAATAATACAGAGAGTCAGAGATCTCCTATGTATACTTTACCCATTTTCTCCACATAGTAACATCTTGGAAAAACACAACACAATAGCACAACCAGGATATGGACTTGGATATAGTCAAACTACCCCAAGATTTCCATTACTCCAGGAACCCCCAGGTTCCTTTTTGTAGACACATCCACTTGTCTCTTACTACCACTCTCTCTCTTACCCTACTCAGACCCTAATCTTTTCTCCATTTCTGTACTTTTGTCATTAGAGGAATATTATAAATAGAAGCAAAGAGTAAAAAGGCATTTGCAATTGGCTTTTTCACTCAGTATAATTCTCTGGAGAGCCATTCAAGTTTTTGTGTGTCCCAATAGCCTTTTGCCTTATAATGTTGAGTAGGATCCCATCGTTTGGATAGTCCAGTTTGTTTAATCATTCACCCACTGCCGGACATCTGGGTTGATTCCAGTTTATGATTATTATGGATAAAATTTCAATGAACATTTGTGTACAGGTCTTTATCTTTGTTTCTCTAGGGTAAATGCCTAGAAGTGTAATTGCAAGTTTGTATATTCAGCATTTTGAATAGGATACTACTTTCCAGAGTGGTTGTATCATTTTCCATTTTCACTAGTAATGTATGAAAGCAACTCTGTTCTTCTCCTTCCTCATCAGCATTTGGTGATATCATATTTCTTTTTGCTTTTTGCTTTTTTTCTTTCCTTCTTTCTTTTTCACTTCATCCATTCAAATAGGTGTGTAGTGATAGTTCCTTGTGATTCTAATTCCCACTTCTCTAACAGCAAATTATGTTTAACATCCCTCCTCATGTGCTCATTTGCAATCTATGCATCTTCTTCAGTGATACGTCTCTTCATGACTTCTGCCTTGTTCTAATTGGATTGTTTGCCTTTTCACTGTTGAGTTTTAAGAGTTCTTTTTTTTTTTTTTTTTTTTCTGTGTGGTTGTTCTTTGTTAGGTAAGTGGTTTGCAAATATTTCTCCCACTCTATACTGTGTGTTTTCATCCTGCTGCCAAGTCTAAGGAGTCTTTGCCTAGCTCCACATCATGGAGTTTCTCCTATTTTATAAAGCAAGTTTTAGTTTTGCATTTAATTCCATGATTCAGTTTGAGTTAATTTCTGTGTAAGGGGTGAGGTTTAGGTCAAGATTCCTTTTTTTTCCCCCCCCTACAGATATCCAATTGCTCCAGCACCATATGTTGAAAAGATTATTTTATCACCATTGAATCAATCTTACACCTATGTAAAAAATCAGGTTGGGGGGCACCTGGGTGGCTCAGTTGGTTAAGCGGCTGCCTTCAGCTCAGGTCATGATTCCAGGGTCCTGGGATCCAGCCCCGCATAAGGCTCCCTGCTTAGCGAAGAGGTTGCTTCTCTCTCTCCTTCTGCCTGCTACTCTGCTTACTTGTGCTCTCTCTCTCTTTCTATCAAATAAATAAATAAAATCTTTTAAAAAAATCAGGTTGGAAGAAGAGTGTGGGTCTATTTGTCCTTTTGTTATTTTGGTTCTAGATCTAAGTGTCTATCCCTTAGGCAGTACCATACTACCTTAATCCTGCAGCTGTATAGTAAACTTAACCATTAACTTGACCTGCTGTCATACCTCATGGTCAGGTTATCAGGGCATCTTCTGACAGCCTTGCAAAGGTGGAACTCCAGGCTCCTCACTCACATTCTGCGCTGTGTTTGGAGATGAAATAATAGTAGTATCTGTGGCATTTGGCTGGGGGAGAGTAGTTATTGTCTAAACTTATTTGTCTTATTGAACTCCCCTCTAGTCCTTGGGATAGAAGGAGCAAGCTTTGGTTGGGGTTTTATCTGTCTGCACACATTGGGTTTCAGGTCAACAGCTTCTTAGCTCCAAGCCTGAGAAATAGCAGCAAAGAGAAAATCCAAAAACTCACCACCATGTATTTCCTTGGGTGTCAATGTGTCTAGCTGGTCTACCTCTTTCCCTCCATCTTTCAGAGTCTCTTCATGTTTGTCTTATGTGTAATGTCCAGGGTTTTTTGTTATACTTTGCCGAAGGAATTAGAAAAAGTGCATTTACTCCATCTTCCTGAAAACCAAGGTTTCCTTTAAGATTTTTATCTTCCATTTCTATTCTTATCAAGCCAGATTAAACTGTATATCAGAACAATGTTGAAGAGAAGAAGAAGGAGGAGGAGGAGGAGGAGAAGAAAGTACTCTTGTTATAATTCTTACTTTAAAGATAATCCTTCCTTTAAGGTTTCATATGTTTTCAGAACATTAAGAGAATGTTAATATGGACACTTTTATTTTACCATTAAAGGGATAGGAATTTATTTCATCTGTTATGAAAGTGATTATCTTCATTTAATTAAGAATTTTTATAAAGAATGGATTATGCACTTTAAACTGCCTATTGAATAGACAGTGAGAAGATCATAAGGCTTTTTTTTTACTTTCATTTATTAATAAAATGAATAAAATATTCTAACACCAAAGCATCTTGACATTATAACTTAACTACTACTGGGTCATGATGTATCAATGCCATGTTGAAGTTGGAATGCTATTTCCTAATATTTTATTTTAGATATTTTAAATTGATATTCAAAAGAGTGATTCATCTGTGATTTTTTGTGCTACGTTTTTGAGCTATTCTTTTATTAGAAAAAAAAGCTTTAATTTAAACAGGATTATTGGTTCTTTCTAAATAAAGAAATAATCTTTTAGTATTAAGAAAATGATGATTATATTTTTTACAAGAACAGTATCCAAATCTGTGGAATACAATCATATTAAGTCTCTAGGAAGTGCTAGAAACTCATCAGATTTCATAACTTTCTCACGGTAGAGTCCCAGTCACTTATCTAGAACTAGACCAGTACATGCCGGGCTTTATGCATTCATGAATACATGCATCGGTTTGTTCATACATGAGCCAACCACTTACCACAATGACCCATTTTTCAACTTAAGAAATTATGTTTCAAATAGATGAAGAATCTCAATCCAAGGTACACTATTTCTAGGAATTCTCATTCTTCATTGTTTGATTCTGTGGTTCATTAGTCTACGGACCAGAGTAGAGCAGCCCAAGACTATGCACTTCTTCTGGGGGCAGTGCACAGGATACTTTATTCTTAAATACCCGATAGCTGCTAACACAGGCTCTCCAGAGGAACAGACATGCATTGCACTGACTGCTTTCTTCATTTGCCCTACTGTTGGACTGTGGCTGCAGTATGAGACACAAAGAATTTTTTTCATTGGTTTTCCTACTTTAATGCACAGAAACATGGGTGGGGTCTTACTTTCTTCTTCTTTTGAAGAAATATCTTCAACAGATACTTGAATTCTCTTTAGTACACATAACTGAATTTTAAAACTTATTATTCATTTGCGTGCTTGCGTGCTTTCGTGTTTGTCGTCCAGAGCGGATTCTGAAGAATTGTCTGGAGACTCTTTGTTCCTATTTGTTTCTGTAGGAGAGGCCGGATGCAGTGCGAGGGACACTCACCCAGGTTTTATCTGGCTTTTTATTGCTTTTGGTTGAGGGATCACCTACCTAGGAAAGAGAATTACTAAGAGTGATGTATATTCCCGTTGGCTCAATACTTTTGCCATCATTTAATTCTGCTTTCTATAACTTTTCAGATAAATGTGACCTCTCTTTGTTTTTATTAAGGTAATATTCATGTGTTTAAATTTATCTAGATCTTCACATACGTTGCATTGTTTTCTACATGGCTTTCTGGGGAACCAGACTGCTTGTCCATGTCTAGCATTATATCTTGCTTCTCATAGGTTTCTAAATCTATGGCTCCCTTCAGTTTAACATTACTATCTGCTCCTGAAAATTTCAGGGATGCCTGCACCTCCATTTCTGTTGCAGAACTAGTATTCATGAGTTGGCTTTCCTTACCTCTTCTGGGTCAAGAGAAAAGCAATCTTTTGACGTGTCTCTTTTGTCCCTTTCATTATCAGGTTCAGAAGAAACTTCTTCCAAGTCAACAAAGGCAACTTCTTCCCCTAAAAGTAAATTTTCTTTGGCTATAGATTCAAATGGAGCATGAGGGTCAGAAGGTTCCTCACTGACCTTAGTTACTGTGATAGATCCATTGGTTTGTTCTAGAGAAGATTCCAGTGTCTTTATCTTTCCTGACTCCGAGCTGTCTGAGGGATTTGTATGTGTGTATTTTGTTGACTTCTCTAAAGGTCTTGTTTTGGAATCCGAAGAGATGGTTCTCTCCATTCTGCTGCTGTTTTTCCCTGATCAAAGATTTGAATTCACTGGACCATGGAAGAGATTGTTTTGCTTCCATTGCCCTCACAATGACATTCCTACATGAAGACTCAAAAATGCACTTGCCATGGCCTGGAGAATGGGAAGATCTGTCTCCAGAAAGACTATCAACTCTTTCAGTAAGTGTTTGAGCTATTTTTTGATGTCAATGTAATCTTAATTTCATTTTTAAAAACTGAAATTCCTTTTTTATTTTTCTCAGTTCCCATGCTCTATGACAGGAAAAGTCATATTTTAAATTTCCTTATGTAAATATTGCACATTTCTTGTTGCTTTTATTCCTAGATACTTCATTTGCTATAGTAAATGAATTTCTTTTATTGTCTTTTTAAAATAATTGGTAGAACATGCTGTGAAATTATTTAGGCCTGATACTTACCTGGGTATAGTTATTGACCAAATTTTAAATTTATTTTAATTAATTAATCATATATATAATATGTATATGATATATAATTTATAAAATAAATTATTTATTATAAAATAATTTAATTATATATATATGAGATAGCTACAAAATATGTATATTTCGTAGCTATCTCTTTGTGGTATAGACCTTTGACATTGAAAGCACTGTACACTTGTTCTACTGTCTACTTCCTATAAATATGTTGAAGTAAGTCACTCTACAACTGCTAGCATCTTTATGGTAAAAATACTTAAACTATGTTCATTTGTTTGTGAACACAATGGACAATTTTCAAAAATTGGACAATGCTCAAGTTTTATATTTTTGGTTTCCTTAAATAGATATTGGTATAAGGAAGGAAATGATGGAAGAGATTCAGAAACTTTAGAAAGAAAACAGCAGAAAGCCAGAAGGACATTAACTGGACATGGGTAATTAGGAAGAAGAAATGATTTCAAGTGACACTGAAATTTTGCAAATGTGTAGGTGGACAGATGAAGCACTCTGGGCAAATTTGTGAGCATTAGGATGGGAGATATATGGACGTAGTTAGGAGGTGGTGCAGCAGCCAGCCCTGGCCCTGTAGCTCACAGGCATCTCGTAAATGATTTTTGAATGACTGTTAGATGAATTCCATACCCGACACACGGAATCTGATGTGGATGCTTTCAGTGGTCCTGTAACCTTAAACCTGTGGGGCACTTTCAGTTTACAAAGCGCTTTCATATGCTGGCCCATTAATCCCCACAATAAAGCATGGAGTAAAATATCATTAAAGCCCTCTTACAGCTGAGGAAATGAGGCTTAGAAAGATTAAGTTCTTTACTTAAGTTCTAAGTTTTAGTATGAGCCAGAGATGAGGTTTAAGCTTGAGTGTTTTTGAAGCCAGAACCTGGGCTTTTTCTCTTAGTGCAGAATGTTCCAAGTAAAAGTAGCCTGCTATCTCAGACACATCTGAGAAAATCATAATGTCTGGAAAGACACAAATAATTGTGGAGCAAGTTAAAAATGAGAGCACGTCAGCTATAGGCAAGAGACTCACAAAGGATGGGACACTGTTTCTCTGTGATCAACACAGAGGGAAACTCAGTGCTGTACTTAGTGACTGAATGATTCCCCAGAGGCTGGAGTGTGCTGGAAGGATAAAGATTTGTTTGGGGGGAAAAAAAAATCAAATGCTGGAATTATGATAAAATTATGATAATTATGATAAAATGCTGGAATTATATTACAAATTTCATGGAAGAGTTAAGGATATTGGGAAGCAAAAAGAATTCCACAGGATTCTTCTTGCGGAAAAGATCCTACTTTTTATCAACGACAACAGACTAAAATATCTGAAGAAGCTAATATAACTTAACAACTAATATTCTTTTTTTAACTTTATGATACACCTTTTTATAGTGTTTTATATATGGGTACAGTATTGGTGAAGTACTGTATTTACAGCTGAGTGGGGTTTTAATTGATGGAATATATTGTTTTTGAGAAATTTTTAAATTTCTCAACCTTGGTTTCTTTGCTTTGGTTTTTGTTTGGGGTCATCTTTTACCAGTTTATCAAACAGTCTTTACATACACCCTATACCAGTCACATTTTCTTGGTTCCCTTTTAGCTTTTATTTCTTTTTGATTTTAAAAGTTTTTCTCCCTTTGCTTATTCTGTTTGTCTAAAGAAATTATCTGTGTGCCTAGGTTAATACTGTTGTTCATTTATTTCATATATTTTTCTATGTGCTATCACCTCATTTCTGAATTTTTCTATTTTAGATTTATGCTATTGTATTATATATTCTATCATTTTCTCAATTTATTTTTGCATGTTTGGAAACACATGGTTTATTTTTGTTTGTTCTTTGCCATGCCTTTTTGGAATACTTTTGCTTCCGACAAAGTCAATATTCTATTTCAATGTATATTTTAAAAAAAAAGAGAGAGTATGGGATTTAATTGTGATAATTTGTGCTGTGCTATTTTTTTCTTTCTCTACCTTATATTGGTTTTGTGGCTTTTGAGGACGTAGGAGTGGGTTCAAAGAGTTTTTCTAGGCTCAGGCTCTAATATGCCCCCTATAATTTCCATCAGTTCTTTAAGTTATGGTCCCTTACCATTCGAAATCTCCTAGTAGTCTTCTTTGTTCATAATAAACATACCTAACTCTTGCTTTTGCCCCTATGGATCCTCTTCTGATAAATTTAGATTCTCTTTAGAAAAGTCTCTCCTCATATTGGGCTCTGTTGTAGAAAGGATTTTGCAGATTTCATAGACATCAGATTGCTCTTGTTACATCATCTTAAATCACTGGTCTGTGCTAATGATCCACAATTTAGCATATAAAAAAAAATACTTGCAGTTTGGTAGATTTTTCTCAAGTTGTCCTGCCCATGTTCCAGTGCATGCCTGGTGGCAGTTTTGTGGTTCTCTACTCCCCACATCCATCATTGACACCTTGATACCTGTCTTTCCTTCTGAAGAGATACTTGCACCATCCAAGTCTTGGCTTTCCAGAGTTTTGTGGCCCCTGCTCTTGTTTCCTGATAATTTTTTTTTTAAATTTTATTTATTTGTTTGACAGAGAGTGTGGGCACAGGAGTGGGGGGAGGGGCAGAGAGAGAGACGAAGCAGCAGACTCCTCGCTGAACAGGAAGCCCAATGCGGGGCTCAATCATGACCTGAGCTGAGGGCAGATGTTTAACTGGCTGAACCACCCAGATGCGCTAATTTCTTGATTTCTTGCAGTGGGTGTCATCATAGGGGCTTTGTTTTGCTATTACAGGTTTTGAGGAACACTTCCAGCATTACTCTGCTCAGCTACCATTTCCGGATCCCTTCACCTAATCTCCAGGTGAGAGCATAAAGCTCAGCCCTCAGGCTTCAATTGGCCTAACTGCTTCTCCTTGGATTGTGGACTCCACTGTTTCAGAAATACATATTCCTTAATTTAATAGAATAGAATAAGCATTTATATTTGCAGGTGCCTTATTTTTTGAAACCTTAAATGTTCATATCCTTCTATAAAGTTCTGTACACACGCTCAAACACACACGGTAACCATTCATAATTGAAAACTGATTTTGATTTTCACAAAACATTCTAAATGACACAGAATATTCTTTGTCACCAAATTATTTCAAATATTCTCTTTTATACTTCATAATTTTTATTGGATTGACTTGTCTTTGCTCATTATCGGAGTGAACCACAGAGCTGTTCCACTGGTTTGATTTTACTGTAGAATGGTGCCCATTTTTTTTCTTTAAGACTGAAATTTCCAAATCATTCTTCATAGGTCAGTCAGAAAAAGAAAAAAAAAAGAAAACGCCTTAACAGACTGAAAATGAACATTTGTAATGATTAGATAGGAATATTTTTTGCAGTTTCAGAGAACTAAACTATTTTTTCCCTCAAACACTCAAGTTTATATATTGATTTTATTACGAAAGTTAATAGATGTCAAATATTTGGAAACCATTTCTACATTTCTTGATAGGTGATTACGTGAGAAGTAAACAGTTAATCATCTTTGAATGGAAGTAAATAAGATGATAAATTCTCTGTCAGGGAAATTTTTATATGTTTGAAGCGATTTTTAAATATTAGTGTAAAAATAATGCCATATTTTCTACATAGTTACACTAGGCATCTACTGAAGTCAAGCCATGAGTGATTCATTACCTTGCTGGGCTCTTCATCTGAGCTTTTCAAATGGTCCTCCAGGGCACACGACCACACAGCTCATGGTTTCATAAACAAGTTATCAAGGGATTGCAGCATCTCCATAGAACTCCTAACTATCCTAACTTAACTTACTTTGATAGTTAATTTAGTCAAATAGAATATACGATTAAATCTGAAAAACAGCTTTAGGCATCTACTTAATTGTTCGATTTAATTAATTAATAAGATCTCTTTTAAAAGTTTACAATTTTATGAACAGTAATTGTGGTTTTACTATAGTACTTGGTACACTCCATAATTTCTAGCACAGTTGGCAAGTTGCAAACTCATTTGTAGTTTCTCTTGACTAATACCTTTTACTAAAATACATGCTAAGTCATTCATTCAGCATTCAACACAAGACTTTTAAGAATAAATTTAACATGCTTTTTAGCTACATATTTTCATAGAGTTGTTTAAAACATTTTCTGAGTAAAATTCCATTATATAAACACACATGCACACACATATACATACACATCTTTATCCACTCATCTATGGACACTCAGGTTGTTTCCATATCTTGACTATTGTAAATAACGTTGTAATAAACCTAAGGGCTCATACATCTTTTTGAATTAGTGCTTTCATTTTCTTTGGGTAAATTCCTACCAGTGAAATTACTGGATCCTATGATAGTATTTTTATCTTTAATTTTTTGAGGAATCTCCATGCTGTTTTCTATGGTGGCTGTAGGGGATTAAAATAAGTAGAGGGGATTAAGAGGTACAAACTTCTAGTTATAAAATGTCATGGGGATGAAAAGTACAGCACAGGGAATAGAGCCAGTAATATTGTAATAACTTTGTATGATGACAGATAGTAACTATACAGATGGTGGTGAGTAATGTGTAAGGCACAGAATTGTCAAATCTCTATGTTGTAAATCAGAAACTAATATAAAATTTTATGTCATCTATACTATAAAAAGTAAGCAAACAAAGAAACATTTTTCCTGGACCTGAATAACATAACTTATATTTTCAAATATGACTCCTATGTTATTTAAAAAAAAAAAAAAGTCTCACACAGGTGTTACCAAATCAATTTTCACTTGAATGATTACACATTTTTCCCTGAGAACAGTAATTATTCAAAGCATAAGGGATTTGAAATATAGTAAAGGGCAGTTACTCTGTACTTATTCGTTGTGATATGTATTCCTCAATCAGAGATTAAAAACTGTTTGAAAAATTAAATCTTCCCAAACTACTTAGATCTATATATACAAACTGTAAACATAAGTTTGTTAAATTCTTCATCTTCAGAAACTTTCATGCAAATGGAAATCTTAAATATCTATTACCTTTCAGGGTATAGGATGACTAAAAACCCATTTTTTTCTTTGAAAATTTTTGGGTAAATTTCAAAAGAAGGGAAGTGAAGGGATTAAAATTTATTGGAAGTCTAATATATGCCAGCCACTGTGTCGGTATTCATACATAGTTTTATTAACTTCTACTCCATTTACTTACTTTTATTTAAACTTTCAAAAATGGTGAAAAATATATTTTATTGTCTTATAGATAAAATAGATTTTAATGTCTTAATACTATTTTAACATCTCAAAAATAAAATGTTTTATTATCTTATTGGACATGTGAAGAAACAATGAGATCAAAACCACAACTTAATCATCAGTAGGTGTGGTATTTGTAGATAAATCTTGCTGGCCCAAGCGGTAAGTATATTCATTTTCCTTCTCATATGGTGTAAGGCAGGCTTGCTGTGGATTGAGAAGTCATTATGTGGATAATTGTTCCCTGAAAAATAATAATCCATTTTTTAAATCTGAAATAAAAATTCAGAGGTAGAATTGAAATAGGATTATAATATTTACCTGCATACATGATGCACGTTTGATACCATTTGTCTCATCTTAAAATAGGAGTTCAAACCAAATAAATAGAGATAATGTATAAATCAACTGTGAGAGTGGTTATAATTTTCTGGAAGGTAATGATCATATGAAAAGCAAAACTATCATATAATTTTACTAAAAGCTCTTTTACTCTTTCTTGAAACTGAAACAGGAATTCTCATGATTTTCATAGTCTGTAATCCCTTACACGAAGTGCATTATAAAAAAGAAAAAAAAAAGAGAGAGCATTATAGTTAGCCTAGTTTGGGATTAAATAAGCAGGAAGAGCTCTTTTTGGCTGATAACAAACAGGGTGGTCATCAAAACATAATCTGCCTGAATGTGCCTTTATTTCTTTATGTGACATGCTAGGAATATGTCAATATTCCCCACAATTTCCATTGTTATTTATGATTTCTGAAAGTTCTAATCAATGGAATAACATAAGAAACAGATACATGAGACGTTCCTGTTGGATCAAACCTACTAGAAGACAACATAGGAAAAATGCTTCCCTTTTTTATCTGAGGCTTGAACTCATGACCCTGAGATCAAGACCTGAGCAGAGACCAAGAGTCCAGACATTTAACTGACGGAGCCACCCAGGTGCCCCAGGAAAAATCTCCTTGATATTGGTCAGGACACTGATATTTTGGCTTATAAAATAAAAAATAAAGGCAATAAAAGCAAAAATAGACAAATGGGATTGCATCAAACTGAAAAGAGTCTGCACCACACAGGAAACAATTAACAGAGTGAAGAGGCAACCAACAGAATGAAAGAAAATAGTCTAAACCATACATCTAATAAGGTGTTAATATTCAAATCATGGAAAGAACACTTACAACTTAAGAGCAAGGGGAAAAAAATTACTCAGTTAAAAAATAAACAAAGTAATTGGATAGACATTTACCCCCACAAAGATACACAAATGCCCAACAGGTATTTAAAAAGATACTCAGCATCACTCAACATCAGGGAAATGCAGATGCCTTAAACAGAAAACCTGTACCGTCTTCATATACTAGTGGAGGTCTTAGATGCTATGAAAGTTCATGAGTAAGGACCAGGCTGGACACACAAATTCTGGAATTTTAAACAACTGAATGAGCTGAAACCGAAGACCTGGATGAGTTTACCATAGAAGGGTGGAGAGACACAGGAGAATCCAGGAACCAAAACTTGTGCCTAATGCGAGTTAACAAGAGAGGGGGTTAACGAGAGATGGAGTTCCAGTAGCCTGTTAAACAGGCAAAAATAAGTGAAAATGGTACCTCAAAAGTACAGTGAAAAAAGTGTGGCAGAAAAAGGAGCTTTTTAATGAAGGCAAATGTTATTATATAAGGTGAGGACTAAAACTGAGCTTGGACATGAGGAATCCAATATTCCGATGAAATCTTCCAGAAAATACAATATTTCCCTTGATTGTCAAAAAACAGCAACCTTACTGCACATATTATTACAGAAATCTGAGTAAAACAATAGCAAAAATATCTACATTATTAAAATAAATATATATTATTGACAAATGAGATTTGGCACAGAAATGCGAAAAGGTTTGCACGCTCAGAAACGCAGTTACATTATCCATTTTATTAGAAATTTGGGTGAGAAAAGCTAGACCATCATTTTTAAGGAATCTGCAAAGATATTAATGAGAACAGAATAGAGAGCCCAGAAATAGACCCTCAACTCTATGGTCAACTAATCTTCGACAAAGCAGGAAAGAATGTCCAATGGAAAAAAGACAGCCTCTTCAATAAATGGTGTTGGGAAAATTGGACAGCCACGTGCAGAAAAATGAAATTGGACCATTTCCTTACACCACACACAAAAATAGATTCAAAATGGATTAAGGACCTCAATGTGAGAAAGCAATCCATCAAAATCCTTGAGGAGAACACAGGCAGCAACCTCTTCGACCTCAGCCGCAGCAACATCTTCCTAGGAACATCGCCAAAGGCAAGGGAAGCAAGGGCAAAAATGAACTTTTGGGATTTCATCAAAATCAAAAGCTTTTGCACAGCAAAGGAAACAGTTAACAAAACCAAAAGACCAATGACAGAATGGGAGAAGATATTTGCAAACGACATATCAGATAAAGGACTAGTGTCCAAAATCTATAAAGAACTTAACAAACTCAACACCCAAAGAACAAATAATCCAATCAAGAAATGGGCAGAGGACATGAACAGACGTTTCTGCAAAGAAGACATCCAGATGGCCAACAGACACATGAAAAAGTGCTCCATATCACTCGGCATCAGGGAAATACAAATCAAAACCACAATGAGATATCACCTCACACCAGTCAGAATGGCTAAAATCAACAAGTCAGGAAATGACAGATGCTGGCGAGGATGCGGAGAAAGGGGAACCCTCCTACACTGTTGGTGGGAATGCAAGCTGGTGCAACCACTCTGGAAAACAGCATGGAGGTTCCTCAAAATGTTGAAAATAGAACTGCCCTATGACCCAGCAATTGCACTACTGGGAATTTACCCTAAAGATACAAACGTAGTGATCCAAAGGGGCACGTGCACCCGAATGTTTATAGCAGCAATGTCCACAATAGCCAAACTATGGAAAGAACCTAGATGTCCATCAACAGATGACTGCATAAAGAAGAATGGTATATATACACAATGGAATACTATGCAGCCATCAAAAGAAACGAAATCTTGCCATTTGCGACAACATGGATGGAACTAGAGCGTATCATGCTTAGCGAAATAAGTCAAGCGGAGAAAGACAACTGTCATATGATCTCCCTGATATGAGGGAGTGGTGATGCAACATGGGGGCTTAAGTGGGTAGGAGAAGAATCCATGAAACAAGATGGGATAGGGAAGGAGACAAACCATAAGTGACTCTTAATCTCACGAAACAAACTGTGGGTTGCTGGGAGAAGGGGGGTAGGGTTATGGACATTGGGGAGGGTATGTGCTTTTGGGTAAATTGGAAGGGGAGATGAACCATGAGGGACTATGGACTCTGAAAAACAATCTGAGGGGTTTGAAGTGGCGAGGGGGTGGGAGGTTGGGGTACCAGGTGGTGGGTATTATAGAGGGCACAGCTTGCATGGAGCACTGGGTGTGGTGAAAAAAATAATGAATACTGTTTTTCTGAAAATAAATAAATTGGAAAAAAAATAATGCATAAACAAAAAAAAAGATATTAATGAAATTCCTCAGTAAATTATATGGAAAAACTGGTTATTTCTTCAGCTAATAAATAATATATATGGATGTACTTATAGGAGGCAATTATGGTTTTTAACTTATATTTTTGTTTTGGTGTTTTCAGAGGTTTAAAATGTCTCTCTTCCCTTTTTTTTTTTTTTTTAAGAATGCATGCTATTTGAGACAACACATATTATTTATTATGTTTTGGTTTTTATTTGTTTGCACAAACCATTCCTTTGCCACACGCCGTACCTGGTGACTGCTGACCTTCCTTGATCCGTGTTTATATTAGAAGCAGGTAGCCTTTGTCATGACCCCAAGTCCTCTACAGCCGATTAGGACAGAAGTGATATGAGCTGAGCTGAGATAATCTGAATGTGTACATTGGATTCTGGATCAATATCTTTCTGGGTGGATGAAACTAAGGGCATCTAAAATACTGTCCCTCTTGGTAACCATGTTTGTCATATAAACACCAAACAAAGAAAAATCACATTGCCAGTGAGCAAGGAGAATACAGTGGATGAAGGATATGCAGGAAGAAAAAGAAACACCCAGATACTCACTAATACTTCAATCCTTCTATTGTAGCCGAATTCTGACACCGATACCCTTATAACAAATTCCTTTTGTTATTGAAATCCACACAAGCTGAATAATTATTTGAATCTGAAATGTTCAGAGGTAATATGTTAATTCCTGTATTTATTTTCTAGAGTCTGAGGGAAAAATCTTGGAAAATGAAAAAGAGATCCTTAGATCCATCCTGCTTCTATTAAAGAAAAAATGTTTTTCTTAGAATCAAGAAGTTTCTTTTCTTTTCTTTAAAGATTTATTTATTTATTTAACGAGAGAGAGCATGGAAAGGGGCAGGGGGGAGGGGGAGAGAGAGAATATCAAGCAGACCCACCCTCCCAGCACGGAGACTGGCTCGGGGCTCAATCTCGGGACCCTGAGATCGTGACCTGAACCGAAACCAAGAGTCTGATGCTTAACCAACTGAGCCACCCAGATGCCCCCGATTCAAGAAATTTCATTCTGGCATTCTTCTAACAATTTGAATTCCAAACACACAATCAATATTCAGGACAAATATTTTGAAATGATGGCATATATATAAGATGAAATAAGATTAAAAACAAAAATAAAAACATGTTGATATATTTATTTTCAAAGCATAGACCCCTCACAACATAATTATATTGGTAATACGCTGAAAATTATACGGTGTAGAAGAACTTTTTTTAATTTAAATTTTGTTAGTTAACATATAGTGCACCATTGGTTTCTAGAGTAGAATTCAGGGATTCATCACTTAGATACACCACCCAGTGTTCATCATAACAGGTGTCCTCCTTAATTCAAGTCACCCATCCAGACCATTCTCCACCTCTCTCCATCAACCCTCAATCTGTTCTCTGTCACTAAGAGTCACTTATGGCTTGTTTCCCTCTCTGCTTTTTCTTTCTTTCCCCCCTTCCTGTATGTTCATCTGTTTTCTTTCTTAAATCCCATGTATGAGTGAAATCATGTTGCATTTGTCTTTCTCTGACTTATTTCATTTAGCATAGCACACTCTAGCTCCATCCGTATAGTTGCAAATAGCAAGATTTCATTTTTGATGCTGAGTAATATTCCTGTGTGTGTGTGTGTGTGTGTGTGTGTGTGTAATTTATATACTACATCTTCTTTATCCATTCATCAGGCTATTGTTGATAATGCTGTTATAAACATCAGGGTGGATATATCCCTTCAAATTAGTATTTTTGTATCCTTGGGGTAAAAACAGTAATGGACTTGCTGGATCTTAGGGTAGTCCTATTTTTTTTAACTTTTTGAGGAACTCCAAACTGTTCTTCAGAGTGGCTGCACCAGTTTACATTCCCACCAATAGTACAAAAGTTTTCCCCTTTCTCCACATCCTCGCCAACACCTGTTGTTTCTTGTGTTGTTAATTTTAGAAGAACACTTAAAAATGTATTTTGCTTCCACTTATATTATTTTATAGTAATATTTTTGATATAAATTTTTGAGTTCTGATTGATCTAGCCAAATAATTCATAATTCAAGACTAATTCAGCACTACATAGTGGCTCCTTTGCACAATAAAAATAATAAAAATACTTCTCAAGTCATGAAGTCAGGAGCCAGTAGTCTGGGTTTCTGCCTTATTTTAATAAGACAGGGATAACTTTACCCTGCATGACCTTACAAATATCTTCAAATAGTGTTGCAAAAGTGCTGAAAATCAGAACAAATTTTCAACTGATAAAAATGATGGAAGTCCTAGAATTATTGCGATATGATATTACAGACTAGAATGAGATCAGCTAAAATAATTTTATGGTGCATCATTTTTTATCACAACCAGTATTTTTCTTAGCTAGAATGTCTTTTGTGTATTTTTAAATTTTGTTTTCCAACTAATGAACCATGAATATCTGTATTAATTTTCACACATATTTGATCCATATAGTACAATCTCATCTATTGTGTTATTAAAATTATTAGTTTTGTTATAAAATTAAATGTAATACAGAGTGAAGTAGTTCAAGAAAACAGAAACAAACAAAATTGCAATATTACATTGTAAGATTCCACTACTACTGTAGGCTTTCTAAGATTTTTTTCCCCTACAGGTTTGTATTTTTCCATGGTAGATATTAGCTTATATATAAAATTTTGTCAACAGTTTCTGCATGGATCTGAATGTCAGTGGTGTACCTTAGATTATCAATTATAACAAAATGGAAAAATAATGTTGCAGAAAAAAACGTTAAAATGCAAATAAGACTTTGTGCTGATTTTGCAGTTAAGCCCATTCTTATAATGCACTACTGCCTACTCATATGACAGAATCAGTAAACTATTGTCCACAGACCAAACTGACCTCCTTTTTCTGTAGATAAAATTTTATTGGAACGTGGTCACATTCATTTGTTAACACATTGTCTATAGTGCTTTTCCACAAAAATGGCAGAATTTAGCAATTGGTGCAGAAAAATTATGTCCCACAAAGCTGAGAATATTTATTATTTACCCCTGTACTAAAAATCGTTTGCCAATTTCTGCAATAGGATATCAAAGAAATACAACACTTGGTCATGGAACTCAAAAGCTTACAAATGATTTAAGAAAAAAAAAAAAAAAGCGCATTAAATACATAACCAACAGCTGCAGTTGGTCTACAAACTATCCCAACTGTGGTTTTCTACCTAGGAAAAATCCAATTTGAGATCATCATTCATGATCTTTGGTGATACAAGCAAAGTGATTTTTCTGGATAGAGTAGGGTGAATTAAAAACCAACAATTTAGGAGCACCTGGGTGGCTCAGTGGGCTAAAGCCTCTGCCTTCAGCTCAGGTCATGGTCCTGGGGTCCTGGGATCGAGTCCCTCATCAGGTTCTCTGATCAGCGGAGAGCCTGCTTCCCCCCACCTCTCTCTGCCTGCCTCTCTGCCTACTTGCAATCTCTGTCTGTCAAATAAATAAATAAAAATCTTAAAAAAAAAACCCTCAGATTGTTTTTCAGAGTCCATAGTCTCTCATGATTCACCTCCCCTTCCAATTTACCCCAACTCCCTTCTCTCTAACTCCCCATGTCCTCCATGCTTTTTGTTATGCTCCACAAATAAGTGAAATCATATGATAATTGACTCTCTCTGCTTGACTTATTTCACTCAGCATAATCTCTTCCAGTCCCATCCATGTTGCTACAAAAGTTGGGTATTCGTCCTTTCTGATGGAGGCATAATACTCCACAGTGTATATGGACCACATCTTCCTTATCCATTCGTCCGTTGAAGGGCATGTTGGTTCTTTCCAAGGTCTGGCTACCATGGCCATTGCTGTTATAAACATTGGGGTACAGATGGCCCTTCTTTTCACTACATCTGTATCTTTGGGGTAAATACCCAGGAGTACAATGGCAGGGTCATAGGGAAGTTCTATTTTTAATTTCTTGAGGAATCTCCAACTGTTCTCCAAAGAGGCTGTACCAACTTGCATTCCCACCAACAGTGTAAGAGGGTTCCCCTTTCTCCACATCCCCTCCAACACAAGTTGTTTCCTGTCTTGCTAATTTTGGCCATTCTAACTTGTGTAAGGTGATATCTCAAAGAGACTATGGACTCTGAAAAACAATCTGAGGGGTTTGAAGTGGTGGGGTGGGTGGGAGGTCAGGGTACCAGGTGGTGGGTATTATAGAGGGCACAGATTGCATGGAGCACTGGGTGCAGTGAAAAAATAATGATACTGTTATGCTGAAAATAAATAAATGAAAAAAAAAGAAATAAAAAAATAGGTAAAAAAAAATCTTAAAAAAACCCAACAATTTGAAAATTTGAATTAAAAGCAATTTTTTTATTTATTTACTTAGATTTTTATAAATTAACATATTTAATATAATATTGATTTACATATTTTTTGACTTAACAACTTAAGAGTAAAACCTATCTAGAGTTTCCTTTAGAAGTTAAAAAAAGGGGTGTACCTGGGTAGCTCAGTAGGTTAAGTTTCTACCTTCAGTTCGGGTCATGATCACAGGGTCCTGGGATCGAGCCCTGTGTCAGGCTCCCTGCTCACAGGGAGCCTGTTTCTCCCTCTCCTCTCAACTCAGTGTTCTCTCTCTCAAGTGAATAAATAAAATCTTAAAAAAAGAAAAAGAAAAAGAAAAAAGAGCGAAAAAAGGACAGGCATCTGGTTGAAAATACAGACACAGCTATAAAATCTAAACATTTTAAATCCCATGTATGTTTTATGCTTTGATAAATGACCTCCATAGAGATACATAAAGCCATAGGGAAAAATTTTTGAGAACACAAGGTTCTCTTATGGTGTAGATTTTGCAGATGAATTTGTTTAATTAACTGAAGTCCTACTGTAAATAAATAAAGAATTAATATTCCGGATGAAGAATTATATTTGGGAAAAAAATCATATGATAATGGGGAAATATTAGGGAACATAGAACTAGAATGTTAGAATGTTGTTAAGCTACCTGTGCCTTTCTACGTTTTCTATTGAGGTAAGAATAGTTAGCATGAGATCTACTCTCCTGACACACCTTTCAGTGCAACACAATGTTGTTAACTCTAAGCACAACGTCATTGAGTAGATCAACCGAATTTACTCATCTTGCACAATGGAAACTTTAAAACTTCCCACTTCCTTCCCCTGACAACCACTGTTTTACTCTACGATTTTGACAGTTTTAGGTACCTCATGTAAGTGGAATTATGCAGGACTTATCTTTTGGTAATTGGTTTATTTCACTTACCATAACATCTTCCAGATTGATCCATGCTGTTGCATATGACAAGATATTTCTTTTTTAAGGCTGAATAATATTCCAGTGTGTGTGTTTATGTGTGTGTGTATCACATGGGAGTAATAAACACGGGAGCGCAGGTATCTCTGAGATTGATTTCAATTATTTTGGATGCATACCCAAAAGTGGGATTGCTGGATTAGTTCTATTTTTAGTTCTGAGTGACTTCTACACTATGTTCCATGGTAGCTGCACCATTTTGTACTCCCACCAACAGTGCATGTGTGTTCCCATTTCTCCATATCCTCCTCCATACCTGATTTTTATTTTGTTTTTTTTTTTTTTTTTTTCGAAAATGCCATCCTAATATCTGTGATATTTTGTTGGGCATTTTTCTGTGGATTAGTGATGTTGAACATCTTTTCATATGCCCATCGGCCACATGTACGTTTTTGTTAGAGATATATCTATTCAAGTCTTCCTCGCATTTTAACTGGGTTATTTGTTATTGAATTGTGGGAGTTCCTTATATATTTTGGAAATTGACTCCTTTTCAGATATAAGGTGTGCAAATATTTTTCTAATGCCATAGGGTTTTTTTTTTTCACATGTTGATGATTTCCTTTCTTGTGCAGAAGTTTTGTTTGTTTGTTTGTTTTCGTTTGATGTAGAGCCACTTGTCTATTTTTCCTTTTCCTTTGGTGCAATATCCAAGAAATCCTTGCCAAGACTAATGTTGTAAAGATTTTTCCCTATGTTATCTTCTAATCGTTTTATAGTTTAAGGCCTTATGTTGAAGACTTTAATCCTTTTCAAGTTTACTGTTGTGTATGGTATAGGATAAAGGTCTAGTTTCATTCTTTTGCAAATGGATATCCAGTTTTCCCATTTCATCATTTGTTGAAGAGACTATGCTTTTCCCATTGTATATTCTTGGGATTTCAGTTGAGAATAATCAATCATATATATATGAAGTTTATTTGTGGGATCTCTATTCTATTCTGTTGGTCTATGTATCTGTTTTTGTGTCTCAGAACAACTTTTTTTTCATTTATATATATATATATACACACACATATCTGAAATGAGAAAGTGTGGTATTCCCAACTTTGTTCTCTCTCAGGTTTGCTTTGACTATCTAGGGTCTCAAATCATAGCAGGAATTCCTCCCTTCTTGATGAGACATTCTCTGTGTCATTTCAACATAAGACTATGTATTTCATAAATGGAGAATGAAATACTGGAAAAAAGATTTGTCTTTTCATGTGGAAGGACAGAAGCACTTTAAACCAACACTTGCAAAACTAAAATCAGTAATCTCTTTGTTCACTCCAAGTAACAAATTTCAGATTTTTGAATTTCTAATATATAAGGTTCATTTTAGATCTAAATACATTACACAGAAAAATTTAGTAGTTTAAAATTATGAGCAATTTTAGAGATTATAAGTTTAACCCGTCATTTTTTTTAACTGAGCAAATTGAGATTCTGTGATATATAGAAGTAATTTGGTTATACACTTACTAATTTTCTGAAGTAAAGTAAGTTCTCAGTTTTCCTAAAACAGGGCATATTCTGCCTTAATTGTGAAAACTGGTGATTACTTCAGTATGAAAAAAGGTAAATAATAAAAGCAAAATATCAGAAACACTCATTAGGATAATTCTGGCGTGTATTTTGTTGCTAGACAAAGTCATTTAGGCAGTCATTGGTTTCACTGATATTCTAGGAATTATGGGAGGAATATTCACCAACACTAATGCCAGTTATGTATGTAAATCCTCTGTACAATGATGGGAGAATAACCCCAAAGTGTTTGACTTAATTAATCTTTTTCTGAGGCCCTTCACTACAGAGCTAAAAATCTAAATAATGAGTAGGGACAGAGTATTAAGTATCTTTCTGCACTTAGGGGATGATTAATTATAATGGCTAAACCCCTGAACATTAAGTTGAATACTAATCTGATGACAGAGTTTGGAAATAAGCCAGTACTGCATCTGGGTTTTTTCTGTCCTTTTGACAGAATAATAAAAAGAAAAGGGGGAACATATTAACAGTTTATGCTTATTCCACTTAACACAGTCTCCTTCAAATCTGCTTGTTAGCCAAGTGGAAAAGTAAATTTCTCCCACCTTCTTGACCATAAATGTAAATTGCATATATATCTGTTAGTGATTTGATACTCCTCTCTGTGTTTTGAGATAGTGCAAAAAAGGAAATAGTGAAGAGTTAATCACCTGAATCTATAATTCACACTTGCATCTTTTCATTGTGCTTGCCTGTTGTCTGTAGACAGATAAATAGTGTGGTCCTGTAGAGTTGCAAGCTGCTTTGAGGTGGTTTTGATTTACAGAGCAAATACCTATTAGATTGGTCTGTATCACATGGATTCACAGGGCTGGTGCAAATAAACTCAAAGGGCAAATGGATAAAGGGTCAAAAGATAAATGTTATTAAAGACTTTTGCCAATAGACAATAGAAGTAGGGAAACTACTTTCACTGAAAGAGTTAGAAAAACAAGTAGCTCTTTCAAACTTATTTTTGTTGTTCCAAGGGATTAACCATACTCCAATGATAATAGGAGAGAAAAAGTCTTCAAGATGTTTACTTCTAAATCCCCCTTTTCTGGCTTTAGTATTTAAAAATAGAGAAGAATATAAGGTCTTAGTATCTACCTCCCTGACCACTAATAAACTTCTTTTTTATTTGGTGTGGATCAATTTGGTCATGACATCATTCTTCAGATGGTTCACCTTGCTTCATTCAGTGGGAATAAAGCACCGTGTTATTGCTGTGTGCTAGGAATTTTTCCCCACTAACTTACTGCTATTGTCCATTTGTCTTTTTATAGGTAACCTTAAATTTCATATATATGCATATAGATGGATGAATATACATGTATTTATCTATATTTATATCTATATATTTATATGTTTTGATTTTTCTAAATTTATATTAATTGTTTTGAATGAATGGAATTTTAAAAATTCATATGAGCTCTGCTGAAGTCTCTTTTGAGGGAAGATATATGACTTTATGTTAATACTATTAACTAGAGCAACTATAAGTATGGAACCAAATAACACTGTGTTCCTGCTTCTATGGCGTGACTCATCTGTAACAAGGTTACATTCCCAAAAAGCACTGGAAAGTATAGAAACATTTAGTAAATTTTTCCCATGACACAATGATAGCAAACATTGATGTAAAGAAAATAAGTGTATTCATTCGTCTTCTAAGTAACTATAACGACTACTTTAGAGTCTACTTCCCCGATCTCTATACTTTCCTCTGAAAACTCTCTGACAGAAACCTGCCCCCAGTGGCTCCTTATTTTCTCTCCTTTCTATTGCTGTCTCAATTCAGTAATTCAGTATTGAACGGGTCAACTTATCCCCTGTGCCTTTTCTTTTCCATGAACTTTCTGACATTTTACCCATGGTCTGTATTTATTTTGCAAAGCCTTGATCTACGTGCAGAAATGACTTAGCTATTTTTTGAGAGGACAGAAAGGCATTAATCTGCCAACATGTCACTTTATGAATTTATAGATTTTATTTTGTGATATTCCACTAAATGCATTTTATATTAATCAACATCATTTTTTGTTGTTGTTTCTCTTTCCATATCAGAAGAAAAGCCTAGAAAGACTAAATTATCACTAGGAGGTACTAGAGTAAAAAAAATTTTTTTTTCAGGATATCTACTCAGAAAAAGTAAAAAAGTCCTCTTTTCACTTTTAGAAAGGAGCAAGGGGAGATTTTAGGACTAGTGGGAGAAAATTACGAAGTCAGAAAACAGTACCCACAGAGTAGGAACATGACACCTGACACCACAAACCCAAGATCTTGTTGCGTCTGCCTTCTGCAGATGTTGCCTGAGGCAGTTGTGGGCAATCAAGAGAAACCTTACAATCTGATGTTCTAAACAAATTATAGGAGCAAACCCCAGCATGGAAAAAGCAAAGTCAAAGTATAAACTAATCTAAGGTGGGAATCCAGATTACCCACAGGCATTGTGTGGCTTTCAGTGTAGTCAGAAGTTTCTTCTTCCAAGTGAAGACAGAATGCTGGGTTTGGGAGAGGGGAAAGGGATTGTGTCTGCCCTGAGTTTCAGTTTTCCAGCAGAAAAACAGGGTTAGGACAAAGAAAACAGAGTGTGTGGCTAATCCTGCATTAAAGTTGAAGATGCAAGACCATGGATTTCCAGAGTGGATGTTATGGTGACAACACGATCAGTAAGACCAGTGTGTTCACAGGCACCAAGAGAGCAAGGATCAGACTCGCTCAGGCACCACATGTTGAGATAAGTCCAAGTCCAAGAGTAAAACAGGATCCCTCTGGTATGCCAATAGGCCCCTTTCCACTTCTTATGGCAACACACAGACATCATCATAGAGAGCCAGAGGGAAGAGAAACACTAAAAGCTTGAATGTTGACATCACCTTGTGTCCAAAATGGAGTCACAGAAAATAGATTTACAACCCCATCTTCAACAAACAGAACACCAGATCAGTTATAAGAGAGGACGATTTTAAAGACACTGAACATTAAAAAAAAAAAAAAAAAAAGGTCAATGATTGGTGAATGTAATAGCCAGAATTCTAAGGACGACACTCTGAGAATACCACCCTCTGGTTTTCCATGCAGATGATATAAACAAGCACTGTCATGAAGGAACTCTGTTGACAGCATTATGATTACTAATCAGCTGACTTTGAGATAGAGAGGTCATACTGAACTATTAAGGGTTCCCAAAGTAATCATAGAAAAAGGAGGCAGAAGAGTCAGTAAGAGCAATGCTGCAGAAGATAAGGGGCAGGAAATCAGGCAAGAGAAGGGGTCACAGAGAATAGAAGCCTGCAAGGACTTGACATACCAAACTTGGCTTTGAAGTTGGCTACTGGTCAGGAGATATGAGCAGTCTCTAGAAACCAAGAAGAACCTAAATCCTACAGCCACATAGAAAAGAACTCTGTCAACAACCAGAATGAGCCAAGTAACCGATTACGTTTTAGAGCCTCTGGAAGGAAACACAGTGTTGGCAGAATCTTCATTTCAGCCTTGTGAGACTGCAGACAGAGAATGAGCTGAGTCACGCTCTGTTTAGATTTCTGACATATGGAACTGTAGAAAATAAGTGTGCGTTGTTTTAAGTCTCTAAGTTTGTATTAATTTGTTATGGCCTCAAAGGGAAATGAACTCACTGAAGGACAGGACCAAAACAAGTGAGCCCCACAATTGTCCTGTTTTGTTGCCTTGAGAGAATGAGAAGACCATGCTTCTGAGAGGGAAAACCCAGGCAGAGCCATGGACACTCCTTTGGGCAGACAGAACTGAGAGTCAGGGGAGATGGAAGCAGAAAGAGTTCACAGGACAGAGGAGAAAGATGTGCAGAGACAGCTCAGCTGATCTGCAAGAAGCTTCTCTTCAAGCATTCAGCAGAGTTCTGATCGGAATCTGTGTGTGAAGGAACTCCCCAAGACCATGGAAAGGATCACTTAAAATGATTAAAGAGAAGAGGATTAGGAGCTCACACCAGCCTAGCAATAATGCCTGCTCCTACTAGACAAATCAGAAAACTCACATTTACAGGACATGCACAGAAAAAAGTCCCAACACATTAGTGGGGGACAATTAGTTCTAAGCCAAACGCTGCTCTGGTCCCCATAACAAATCTTAAAGGAAAACATGAAAGTATCAAACTATTTCCAACTCAATGGCACTACACATAATAAGAGGAATTCAAAAATATCTAGTCCTTAAGAGGGTCAAGTTCACAGTCTTGGAGCCAAACAGGTGAGATATGGACATAAAGAAGCAAGAAAACATGACTGGAAAAGAGGAGTAATCAATGAAAGCCAACCCAGAACTGACACCTGTTAGCGTCACAATGCAAGGACATTAACAGTGATCATATCTGTATCCCATATGCTAAAAAATATATGGACATAGAAAATATGAGAGATCCAAACTGAATTTCCAGTGGTGAAAACTGTAGTGCCTGAGATGAGCAACGTGCTGGATGAGTGTAACCGCAGACGAGATATTGCAGACGGTGGTTGAGGAGTTTAAAGATGCAGCAATACCTATTACCTAAAATGAGTAACAGAGGGAGGAAAGAATATATGAACAGAGTATCAGTTAATAGTGAGGTCCACTTCAAGAAGCCTAATACACTTGTAATTGAATTCCTCAAAGGAGGACAGGGGGAAGAAAAATGTATTTGAAAAAAATGGCTTAATTTTTCCAAATTTGATTAAAATCATAAACTCACAAATCCAAGAAGCTCATTGGAACCAAACTTCATAAACATGAACTATATATATATACACTACTGAATCGGTGAAAACTAAAGATTAAGAGAAAATCTTAAAAGGAAATAGCGAACAACAACGTAACAAAACAAAACAAAAAGAACAACAACAACAAAAAGCATCAGGAACAAAATAAGGTTGACAGCAGATATTTTATCAGAGAGAATGAGCAGAGAGTGAAATCATCTCATTTTTATACTCAATGAATTCAATAGTATAGAATTCCATACTCAGTGAAAAATCTCTCAAAGAGCAAAACCAAAATAGAGAATTTCAGACAAAATTCAGGAGAGTTCATTTCCAATAGCCCTGCACTTTAAGAAAAGAAAAAGCTGGGTCTTCAGGAAGAAGAAAAATCATACCACATGGATATCTGGATCTATACAGAGGAATGAAGTGTAACTCTGTATATAGAAAGGTATGAGATATTCCTATTGTATAAACTTCTGAAAGGTGATTTACTATTTAAGCAAACATGCTAACAATGTAAAGTAAGGTTTGTAATATATGTAAAAGTAGTAAAATACATCACAAAAGAGCACAGAGCTGCATAAGGGAAGAATGGAAATAGGCTGTTTAAGCTTATTGTCCTATGCATGAAATCACATGTCACTTAATGATAGACTATGATGGGGTAAATGTGTGTACTTTAAAATCTAGAGCAACCACTAAAATGAAACTTTAAAAAAAAAAGAGTTATAGCTAGTTAATAAACCCAGAAATGACAAAATGTGGGATATTTTGTTTTATTTTTAAATATTTTATTTATTTATTTATTTGAGAGATAGACAGTGAGAGAGAGCATGAGCAAGAAGAAGGTCAGAGAGTGAAGCAGACTCCCCATGGAGCTGGGAGCCCGATGTGGGACTCGATTTTGTTTTATTTTTAGAGAGAGAGTGAGTGCAAATGGGACAGAGAAGGACAGAGGGAGAGGAAGAGAGAGAGAATCGTAAGCAGGCTCCAAGAGCAGTGCAGGTTAGCCCAGAAGCTTGATCTCATGGCTTTGCGATCACAGCCTAAGCCAAAATCAAGAGTCAGAGCCCAACCAATTGAGCTACGCAGGCACCCCAATGTGGGAGAATTTTTTTTTTTTTTTTGACAGACAGAGATCACAAGTAGGCAGAGAGGCAGGTAGAGAGAGAGAGGGAAGCAGGCTCCCTGCCAAGCAGAGAGCCCGATGCGGGACTCCATCCCAAGACCCTGGGATCGTGACCGGAGCCTAGGACAAAGGCTTTAACCCACTGAGCCACCAAGGCGCCCCTGTGGGATAATTTTTCAAAATACTCAGTTCATTAAAATTAGTCAAAAGGAAGGGGCAAAGAACAACAAAAATTAATCTTAAACAAATCACAAGATGGCAGATTTAAACCTAATTATATCACTAGTCATATTAAATGTAAATGTAAATGTAAACACCCCAAAGCTTGTCAATTGTATAAAAAGGCCAGACCCGCCTATAGGATGAATGGAAGTAATGTACTTTGAATATAAGGACAAGCCTAGGTTAAAAGTAGGTTGGGAAAAGACTGGATCCATCAGTATCCAGTCTGGAGACAGAAATCACGAAGTAAAGAGGACTTTCATTAGGTAATTTTGTACATAATAAGAATATATAATGTATATAATATAAATCCTCATAGGACAGCAAGTGAAAATACGGAGAGAGGACTGTACAAGGTCCACCATGGCTGTGGGAGAGCGCTTGTGGAAGGGAACACTTAGAAGGAAAAATCACCTCACCCATAAGGACGGTGGAATTTGCAGCCCGTTCAATAGAATTTTGCTGGGTCTCCCAGGTGGGAGCTGCTTCTGAGATGCCAGGCAAGCGGCCACAAGTCTAGGACCCCTGCGAGCCATTGTTGACGGGCAAGGACTCCAAGGATGTCCGTACGCCACAGCAGGTCTTGGAGACCAGGAGCTGGAGAGACCTCCCTCTGCAGAAACCAGCTTAGGCTGTGGCAGCTCTGGGATGCCCCGTGCCACGAGGCATAGAATCCTGCAGCAATCCTGGCCATGGGTGGGTGGGACGAGGAAAAAGATCAGAACGCAACAGCTCAGGTTGGGGCTCAGCTCTGCCCTGTCTTGGTGTCCTGGTGATGACACCACTGCGTGAGTCAACAGGTGAAGGAAAATGTGATCAAGGCAGGGTAGTATTGGTGCGAAGGCAAACAGATAGACCATTGGAACATGATACTGTTCAGAAAGGGACACATACCTGCGTGCCTGGGTGGATCAGTCATTAAGCGTCTGCCTTGGGCTGGGTTATGATCCCTGGAGCCTGGGATCCAGCCCTTCATTGGGCTCCGTGATGGGTGGGAAAGCTGCTTCTCCCTCTCCGGCTCCCTCCTGCTTGTGCTCCTTTTCTGGTTGTCTCTATCTGCCAAATAAATAAATAAAATCTTTAAAAAATAAAATGGACACATAACCTATATAGCCACATACATATGATTTTCAACAGATGCAAAGACAATGGAGTGGAGAAAGGGAACTGTTTACAAACAGCACTGAAACCATTGAACATCCATCTGCAGAAAAAATCTGAACTTCAATTCACACCTTGGATGATATATAAAAATGTACTCAAAATGGATGATAGACATAAATATAAAATCTAAAACTTTACATCTTCCAGAAGGATGCATAGAGGCATATTTTTGTGTTCTTCAGTTAGGCAAAGATATTTCTAGATATGACACCAAAAGTACTATCTACAAAATAACAAATCAATAACTTGCACTTTTTCACAGCTAAAAAAAAAGTCTGCTTTTTGAAAAATACTGTTAAGAAGATGAAAAAAATGCAAAGACTGGGAAAAAATATTTGCAGATCATATATATCCGATTAAAAAAAAAAAGAAAAAAAGAACAAAAAAAACCCTGGGTCCAGAACACGTGAGGAAATCTCATGCCTCACTGATCAGAAAACAAATGGCTTTAAAAAATGGTTTTTAAAAAAATGATTGGAATACTTCAACAAAATAGACAAGATAATATATAAACATATTAAAAAGATGCTCAATATTATTTGTCATTAGTAACATGCAAATTAGAACCAAAATGAGATACCACTTCATGCCTCTTGGGATTAAAAAGTCAGGCCACAGGAAATATCGATGAGGACGCGAGGGACCTGGATGTCTCAATATAACTTCTGGGAGCTGCAGATAGGACAAACGCTTTGAAAACCAATTCTACCATTTCTTAAAACCTTTGTTTTAAGGTTTTCAATGATCCAGCCAGTTCACTCTTAGGTAAGTTTGAGTCTCTGGGTACCTATGATGAATGAGAGCCTGTGGACAGTTTGGAGGTAAAAGAAACAAAGATACACATGGGCGCATTGTAGTTTCAAAACCTTCCCACCTGTGCTCACCCCCCTCACGTTTTCCGATAGAGGAGGAAGTCAAGAACAAAATAAGATATTATAAAGAAACAAAGTATTTTTCAAATCTGAATTTTCCATATAAACTTTAAACTTCATTATAGTAACTCCTTTTAGTTATGAGTGGCATTTCTTAGAACATTCACTGACCTTTAGCTAAATCCTTGTGCACTTTCCTGGAGCGCCTCTCAATAAGCACTTTTATCCTTTCCTCTGCTTGGGGGAATACTATGTATATTATGCAAACATCTCTACTAAAATGAATTGCAGAGCGCAGAGTTTAAATAGACTTCATTCATATCTTTGAAAACTTGATAATGTAAATATCTAGATTCCAGAAAATGCATGATTCTTCTGGAGTTGTCTGAGAATGTCTTTGAGAAGAAAGCTGGTAGCAAGCCTTGAACTGGGATGCTTCGTGTTTTGTTCAGTTTACCGTGGTACGTTTTGGAAAAGATAACATGTTGACAAAGCCATAACCAAAAGCTATAACCATTGGAGCAAAAAACGAATCCTGCCAACTGGTTAATTGGGTAAGGCATTTAGGAAGGCCACAAATTGCGATAAGAAGCTGACTTGAAAATGTCATTTAAATTAGGCATAACTGGAGTAAATACCAATACCCATATTTTGTTAGGGAAATAAAATACACAAACTGGGAGAAGTACATTTATTATCAAATGTAATATTAAAATGACTTGCAAAAGATCACTGGATATCTCACCATGTATTCTAAAAAATAAAAGAAAAATTCAGTGAGCAGCAATTTTCTTGATTGATGTGCTTCCCCAGGCTACTGATTTACTCAATTCCCCACTGAATTTCCAATCCCACCCGCGACGTAGCCGCTGCAGGCTTCCTATCAATGTACTGGGCTTTGTTACAACTCTCTGGGGAAGAGACTCATGCCAGCAGAATGCCTATTAAATAGTGGTGTTTAATGCATACTTGAGGAAGGAAATAATAACATTAGGCACTTTTTTTACTGAGCACTTACAATGTCCCAGGACGTTGAGAATGCTTTCCGCATGCAGGTGACCCTTGAACAGTGTGGGTTTGAACTGCGTGGTTCCACTTACAGGTGGATTGTCATTGATAAATACAGTACTGTGCTGTAAATGCATTTTCTCTTCCTTTTGATTTTCTGAATGACTTCTTTTCTCTAGCCTACTTTATTGTAAGAGTATAGTATATCAGAGATATATCAACTATGTGTTAATTCATTGTTATCTGTAAAGCTTCTGGTCAATGGTAAGCTATTGGTTGTTAAGTTTGGGGGCAGTTAACTGTTATACACAGATTTTCGACTGTGAGGGTGGTCAGTGACCCAACCCCCACGTTGTTCAAGGGTCAAACGCATGCAGCTCCCGGTTGGGTTCGCTAAAAGCAGAGCATCCGTGATGCACCTTGAAGGAAAGTCTCAGGAAAGACCCATGATGACTGAGAGCAGCAAGCTAGGGAATGGAAAAGAGCTACTCAAAACTGTGGTGTCAGGTGGGGTCCAGTATGTTGCCAGACCCCAGCAGAGGCTCCTCAGAGCTGTCTTGCCTTAATACGAAGGGCCGGGTTGGGGTTGGGGGGAGGGTAACTGGGAGGCTCGGTCAGTTAAATGCCTGCCTAAGGTCATGATCCTGGGGTTCTGGGATGGAGCCCCACGTCAGGCTACCTGCTCAGCAAAAAGTCTGTGTCTCCTTCTCCCCCTGCCCCTTGCCTACTTGTGCACTCATGTGCACCTGTGTTCTCTCTCTCTTAAATAAATAAATAAAATCATTAAAAAAAGAATACAACTGACTTGGGTTTTGTAGGGCTTGGAGGAAACTTCTAATTCTTCACTTTAGAAGGAGGCATCCACGACACAAAGGGTAAGCTGTAGAAAGGGAATAAATGACAGGGAAATGCAGAAGCCCCAGCTGCATGGAGAGGAAATGCAGACCAACCAAGCCAGCCAAGGATCCAGGGCACCTGGATGTGAGCCAGCAGCATCTGCTGCAAGTACGTCAATTTATTTAATCCTGGAGGCAACCCTGCCAAGTAGGTAGGCTTTCTGTGTCTATTTTTCATAGAAACTGATGCACAAAGTGGTTACTTCACTTGCCAACATTACTTAGCAAGTAAGTAGCTGTGCCCATACTTGAGGAAAGAAAGGGAGAGAGGGAGGGATAAAGAGGCCAGGAGGCAAGAGAAAGAGAGAGAGAGAAAGAATGACATTAAGTAAATCTGCAAATGTGTCCATGACCTCCTCTTGCATTTCAGATGCTTCTACAGTATCCTTGGGAAATTCAAACAAATCACTTCCAACAAAATTTGAAGCTCTTTACTTGGTTCTGTTTATGGAGGAACTTGGGTAAGGACACATGGTACTTAGAACACTACTCCAGATACCCATTTTAAGAGTCTAATTCTTCATTTCAAAATTGTGGTGGGAATATCATTTCTAACTAAACAATGAGGGAAACCCTCATTCCGTTTTCCAAGGTGTTCACATTGATATTTAAGTTTTTTTCTTATGTTTTGTTATACTGGGATTTTGTATTTACAAATACCAGCCCCCGTTCCTGTTGGAGGAGCTAGGTAAGTGATATGTAAACAAGACGAAGGCCAGTCGTGTTATCTCTCAGTGACTTAGTTTCAATTTTTTGTAATATGAACATTTTAAAATGCCATGTATTTTAGATCCAACAAATGATATATCTCGAAAGACTTTAAAATGAAAAAAATATATAGTAATGCTAAAATATGATTATTACGAATAATTTTTCAAAATGAGCTTTTGGTAGCAATCCGTGGGAAGTCCATATATACAATGGTAACCCTTGTTTTTCATTCATAATATAGTTCAGTCCCTTAATTTGTCTCTACGCTTATTTCCACAGACTCAGAAGAACACTGGCTCTTCTCTACCTGGAACCGTAAATGAGCTACCTTACATGTTTCTAGCAAAATTGATTTACTTTGTCCCCTTTTATCTATTTATATGAATTTACCAGCACTTTCATTTATATTATGTGCTATTAATTAGACGACGTATGGCAACACGATTGATTAAATCTAAAATCTTGTTTTTCTAATCAGTATACTTTATTGTCACCTTTTGTCTTTACCTATCCCCTTGTCTTTTTAGATGAACTCACCTAGATTGCTATCTTTGTTTGAGCCTATGTCTAAAACTTCCTCTTAAATTGTTCTGCATTGCTAGGTTTCTAAATCCCATGTTTCCTATCTTAAAATTAACTCTGGACATCTCAAGTCATCATTGCCTGTATATCTAGCTGAATGTCCAAAAATAACACTAGAAATGTGTAGGATCTTTGTGTTCTATACCACATTGCATTGTTAACCTTGATGGTCAAAGTGTTCATAAGATGAAACCTGGATCTTATAAATACCATTGTATTTATTGTAATTTTGTAATATTTATTTGTAATATTTGTGATTTGTAATATTGTACATATTGTAATTTTCAAAAGGTTAATATGATTTCAATAACATAGTGAAACTATCATGACATTGAGATGCTAATGGGGATTCCATCTAGGGGACATTCCCTCTCCATGAACTTTTTTATATCCTTTATTGGCGGCTCTTCTCTCTCAGAGGTCTCCAAGGCACTTCGCTGTGTCTCCCAATTTCTGCCATGTGCACCACCTTATGTGGGCTTCACAGACCATCCACCAAGGCTCTGACAAAGGCAGACAGAGAGGAGGCAAAGGAGAGGAGGAGCGATTTTCTACATCAAAGGAAATGCAACATACTTGCCAGCATTTTATAACAAGGTGCGCAACACACATTATCTATGCATCCTGAAAACATCCTTGTCATTCTAGGTCTATGGTGAGTCTTGCCAGGCACTTGGAAATTGTACTTGCAAATCCAATTCCTACTTCTCGCATTATGATCTAGGTGAGTGATGCATAAACAACTGTGTCTCTTCTCACCGAGGCGGGGAAGACAAATGGAATTCAAGCAGCATATTCTGAGCAATTATAGAGAGACAACCCCCAGTGGTACTGCTCTTCCTCCCACACATACTTCACCGCTTCTCTAAAACAGTCGCTGTCTGATGAATGATTCTAACAAAGCAGCAAAGCAGCAACACCACAATGGCATAAGGAAGCAAGACTTGGCCTACTAGTGTAACAGCTCACAGGAATGACAGTTGAAGAGAAAACGCAGATACAAAAAAACTGTAAATATCAAATACACTTTGAGACAAAGGAGTTTCATAATTTAGTTAACGTAACTTTTTCATGAAATCAGTGATAGCCATAATCATTTAGAAGGCGCCATCTGATAGAAAAGAAAAACACTTAAATGGCTTGAAGGCTTTGTTCCCCCTCTATAGTGGCAGGTGCTACGCTCCACATAATATAGGAATTAATATATCCTGATAGCATAATTTTTAAAAGATTTATTTATTTATTTGAGAGAGAGAAAGAACACATTTAGTGAGTGGCAGAGGGAAAGGGAAAAGCCCCCTCCCCGCAGAGTGCTGAACCCAGAACCTAATATGGGGCCGGGCTCCCTCCTAGGACATGACCTGAGATCATTACCTGAGCTGAAGTCTGACGCTTAACCAACTGAGCCACTCAGGTACCCAAGACAGCATCAAACTTTAAAATCAATTAATCTTTGATTTCAATAAGACATAGACTATACTATTGATCAGTAGAGAAAGGGGAGTCTCTTCCCTGATGTTATAATTTATAAGCCTTTCTTGGCCTATTTACCCTGAATATTAAGAATAATATGATTCAGTGCATTTTTTATTCATAATGCGGAGTCCATGAAAAAATAAAAGTAATTAACAGTGAGAATCTTCAGTAGCAAAAAATATTTAAATAATTGCATCCTTAGGCCATACACGTTTAAGAATAACACACACAAATTAGATACTTAAATATAAATTTTCCTACACAAAGCACTAACATCTAGCCATCTATCTATAAAACACAAACAAATTAAATGCCCAGGTCAAACCCACTGGACATTTATCTCAAAGCAGATAGTTCTCTTTTATTAAAGAACACATAGAGAAAACAAAATTATGTCCTTAATTAAATAATTGCTGGACTTTTGATACACTGATCTATTTAGCCATTTGAACAAATCCCCTGGATATTTTTATTCTTAAAATTTTTTGATAAAAAATTACAAGGTCTCAATATCCTTAATTAATTAGCAATAGTCTTTCCATTGTTTATTGATACAACATTCACCCCACACCTGAGTAAATATCCTTCCTTCAGAAAGTCAGTGGTTAAATTATCCTGTGCCATTTATCACTGAAGGCACAGTCATGTTTATACTCTGAAGTTTCCTCTCTGCTTGAAGTAATTGAGGCTTTGAGCTTCCAAAAGGTTAACTAACCTATGAATGACCAAATAGTTTCATCTCAGAGGGTCATTGTTCTTAAAAGTCACAGTCATTATAAGCTATTACAGCTTAACTACCTACCTTGGACTTGTTTTTAAACCATGAAGAATAAGAAACCAAAACAAAAATTCTCACTTTTATCAGGGGTTAGATTACCAAAGGGTCAACATCTTCAAGGTGAGACTGTCAGTGCCTGTGCACAATTTTGCATTCAGTTTTGAAGGCCCTAAATTGCTTAGGGAAAAAACAAATGTATCCCCAATTCTTTTTTGAAGGGAAAAATCCATAAAGGCAACTACAAAAAAATTTCCCCGCTAAAATGTCTTGGAGACTTTTCGCTGTTGTTGTTTTACTATTAAAGATGATATTTGAGGACCTCAAATCAGAAATAAAATCACAAGTAATAAAAATAAAAACACGTCCCAGATAAATAAAGAAAGGAATCTGTTCCTCTTTTACCTCTCTGCTTGGAACAAGACTGGTAAAAGGATAATAACACAGCAGTTCTGTTTTTCCCAACTCAGAATGGTAGAATGACGGCTAAGGATGTCGTAGATGGAATAAATGTTCTCATTACTGATTTCCATTTGTGTATGATATACTGAACTTCTCTTGATTGCATTTCCTATAAATATTTGTTGCATGGATGAACGGATGGGCAAATGAATGAATGAATGGACTGCAATCCAAGAGAGCACGAATCGTGTGATCGTTAAGCACCATTCCTTTTCCTTTCTAAAATAAATGGACTAGTGACCTGTTTTTTGTTTTATAAGGTATGTGTGTGTATGTGTTAGCTACATTACATGTAGTTACATGCTCATGCCTAATTGTAAGAGAATAATTCCCCCAGAGCAAGGAAGATTTATTCAAGACTGTTCAAATAGAAGAAAAAGATTGAACTCAGTTCCACTGAAACAAAAGGCGAGAGAGTTTTAAGCTCGTGGCTGAGCTCCTGGAAAAGTACTGGAGGACATCAGGGGCTGCTGGTTGATGTGATCAGGCTAGCTGTGTTTGCTGACTGACACTATGGAAGTTAGGTTCCTATCCTCCAGAGCCTGGAGACAGAGCCTGGGAGATGGGGCCCTATCATTTTTTTTTTTTTATGATTTTCTTTATTTAATTAAGAGAGAGTGAGAGAGAGAGCATGACATGGGAGATTGTCAGAGGGAGAAGCAGACTCCCCATGGCGCTGGGAACCCGATGCAGGACTCGATCTCAGGACTCCGGGATCATGACCCGAGCCAAAGGCAGTCACTTAACCAACTGAGCCACCCAGGTGCCTGACACTTATCGTTCTTGATGTCATTTCCCAAGTCCTTGAGAAAGACATCCCTGGGCCATAGTAGATACACATCTCCAAGGGACAGAAAAAGTGTGTGCAGTTGCAAGTTTTCTAAAGTAAATGCACAAAGAAAAGGGAAGTCAGGGAAATACAGTCAGAAAGAAAACTGTCTAAAAGTTCAGTGCAACCGAGAAGAAGGATAAAGTCATCTTGGTCGATGCCTACCCACATTTACGTACTTTGTTAAACCTGTATGTTTGTATATATACGTATGGGAAAGTGATGTTGACCTGGTTTATACCAATTAGAATTCAACATGGTGCCATGCCCAAGGAGCTTTAACATATTCGCAGATAACATAGTATTTTCAAAAACCAAATTATAGAATACATAGTCATGTGTTATAATTATTAAATGCATTCTCTAGACACCTAATGGCAGCTCCAGCATTTCTCTCTACAAGGCTGAAGAAATATCAAGTGAAAGGAAACGCTATGTTAGTTGCATATTTCCAAGAAAATGTTCATTTTACATTTACTGATTGAGCATTGATTTCCTAGCTTTTGAAAATGCCACTTGGAACAATGAATTCATTTGTTAAAAAATAGATGAAGAGAAGACTTGCAAGAACGATCTGCATATCAAAATTTTAAATGCCTGCTGGTACTTTTATGTAAGTCGGATATGTAGTAACAAATTTCCAGGTGAGGAAACTTCTGTGGTCTGGTAACAAATGAGGGAGATGAGGTGCTGGAAACCTACCTTGCCTTGGGTCAGACATTCATTTCTCTCCCCTGGGCTCCAGGATGTGCTCTTTTCTGGTCCCCTTTCTTGAAATGAAACTTAAAGAATCATTTCACTTGTGCTTCATAAAGAGTCCAGATTTATTTTTCTAAAATGTCAAAATGTAAGTCTGCCTCATTCTCCTTCTTACCCTACCCTGTCGCCCGGCTAGCTCAGTCGGTAGAGCATGAGACTCTTACCCTACCCTGGCATGCTTCCCTAAAGCCCATCTTACAGTGCAAATACCAAGCTTTGTAGTAAGCACAAGGAACGCCTGTCTCCTTAACCACGCTGTACCCCAATGCAACTACATGACTCCTTTGCCCAAATCATCTTACCAAAACCCAAAGACCAGGGGTTTTAGACTCCACTGTACTTAAGAATGAGACACTTGTTTGAAGTGCACACTCCAAGGTCCCACACCCATATATACAAATTCAGTATGACTGAGCTGGACTCACAAATCTGACTATTAACAACACCTCAGAATGTGTCTGAAGAAGCTGTATTCTACTTTCTTCAGATTTGATTTAAAAGCTGAATTCTATGCATGGAGGTGAGTGAGAGGATAGAAGTTGTATTTTTCTGAATTTACTTGTTATTTGCTTTGGATGTTGCAACTATAAAGATATTTTACAAAATTAAAACTTTTTTAAAAAGAGAGTAATCCTTAAAATTAAAAAAAATCAACTTCTGAAAAGCCTTCCCTGAAGCAAACCCCAGCATTCTCTGCATTTCTTCCTCGCTTTATGCTGCCTCTGGACTGAGCATGCACATGCAACAGCTGTTGCACTCATCACATCGGACTAGGATTACAGTTTGTTAAACCAAATAGATTATAAGCCCTATTGAGAATAGGAACTTGATGTGTTCATTTTTGCAGCATTTAGCACTAGGATTGGCACCTATGACTCTTTAATAAATACCAGATTATTTATTTATGATATATAAGCATATTCTCCCAGAGCTTTAGAGCAATGTGGGAATGTCCTAAATCTTAACATGGAGACAGGGGTTTTGTTCAAATTAATATCCCCAGTGCCTAGAACGGTAACTAGGACTTAGTAAGTCAGTTCTGTTGACTGCTTAATGAATGAGTGAATCACTAACATAACTATGCCTAAAATACCCATAGATAATGATGTATCTGATTCATTCACCAAATGGATTCCACTGGTCATTCTATTTCTTGGTTTATGTATACTAAGGCAATAATGTTCCCTTTGAAATATTCCAAAATATATTGAAGGAAATGAAAGATATTTAGAAGAGGAACATGTTGTCAAATAAGAAAAGGCACTCACAACAAATATAAACACATATTTGCAAGTTTTTCCATTGAAAAATAATCCTGCAAGGACTGTGGTCTTACTGACAGGTGAATCCATGGGGGGTTTTCATATGTCATTTATATGTTTGTTATAATAAAAAAAAAAAGAGCAACTCTTCTCTGCCATTGTTACAAAAGGAAATAGCTTTGATTTGAGGGGCATAACCTGCTTTAGCTAGTAAAAATGAAACTTTTTAGATGGATATCCTGCGGTGACTAAATTGGTCTTAATTTCTCAACCAACAGACTTTCTTAAAGACCTTAGAAAGGATTGACCGGAGTGCTTTCTTTAAGAGAGATTTAGGTAGGCAAGACCCAATTTATTTGTGTTTGTTTGTTTGTTTATTTATTTATTTATTTATTTGACAGAGAGAGATCACAAGTAGGCAGAGAGGAAGACAGATAGAGAGAGGGAAACTGGCTCCCTGCTGAGGAGAGAGCCTAATGTGGGTCTGGATCCCAGGATCCTGAGACCATGACCTGAGCTGAAGGCAGAGGCTTAACCCACTGAGCCACCCAGGTGCCCCAAGATCCAATTTAGAAATAGTTTTGTTTGTTTCTTTTTTTCTGAAGGTGCCATTTATTTTCATTACCAAACCAGAAATGTTATTGTGATCTTTGTCTAGGTATTTATGTTTAGATGTTTGACTTGGATACCTTCTTGGTGCCTCTGAGTGTTCTGCCCAAGCAGTTGTCTCAGTGCTGATCCACAGATGATCCATGTCAAGATCGTCACTGTTCTTCAGCAAAAACAGAAAAAAATACCATTATGTCTATAACCATATTGCTGTATCCTTGTATCAAGATACAATAAAAAGTTGACAATTCTACATGGTGTTTCAATTAGACAGGGGAAATAAAATTGTTCTGTGAAAATCTAACGTCTATGCCTGTTCGTTCTGGCTCATTCCGACCAATACTGAGGAGAGTATGAGAATGATGTTACCATCCCACCTTCTTCCATCTTAAACCCGTCATTCTCCTAACACTCTCTCTAGTCCTTAACCTCCTCTCTGCTCTGCTGTCTTGGAGTCTTGCTAGGTGATGTCTGACGTGCCTTATCTGATAAAATCAAATGTGGTTCCTCTGATTACCTTTTCTTCCTCATGATCAGGGCCAGAAGAATATTTCATATACCAGTAGTGGACTTTTCTCATTAAAAGATTTTGAAAGATGTGTTTTTGGGAGCATGTGAGTAATAATGATTTAGAAGATAATTGATTACTTAAAAAAAAAAAGATACATCAGGCTCATATTTCCCTCCCATTCCCTGTTTGAGTAAAACTAGAATATGTGAAGAGCAAAAATTCATAGAAAACTTATGCCAGTCGTGAACATGTGAGACATCAAGAAACTTAAAGAATAGAAGAGACTACAAAATATTTAAATTCCTGTTAGTAACATCTTCGAGTGAACCAAGCACATGGCTTATTTGCTCAAATACAGTAGTGGCTACAGTTAAAATGAAACCCACAACTCCTGCTCCTTATAGATAGTCTTTGTCCTCACAAGGATGGTATTAAAGGCAGAGAAGCACTCAGATGAAATAAATAGTATCAGAAATGTACTTAGTTGTCTAAACAGATCCTCCTGGAGAGTAACAAGAACTAGTTAGGTAGCTGTGTGCATAGAAGTAAAAATGGAGACCAAGGGAAAGAAAAAGGGCTACACTGCTGGACACGGCTTATGGGTACACTGAAGATGCATGTTTGGAAATTTCTCAGGTTTGAGAAGCTGAGCTATGCTCAATTGAACCTACTAACACTGGTTGAGTGACTGTGGAGGAGGTAAAAATTCTGTAGGCTTTCTTAACAGCATCTTTCCTGGCTGCCAAGAATTCTGTATGGGAAGACCCTCTAGGGAGCAGGGAATGGCGTCAACATCACTTTCAAACTAGTTTATGTGTTTTCCTGCTCCTTGAGGGAAGGCAGTTGACTTACTCATCTAGAACCACACATAGGCAATTATCTAGAAAACAAACTGGCATATGGTATGTCTTTAAAATTTTATTGAATTGAATTAATTGACCAATAGAGTGCACATAAACAAGTTAAGCAAGATATTTAACATGTTTTCAGCAAACAACATGAATCAGACACTAAAAATTTTATATATAATGACAAGTTTTGGGACATGATGTTTTGATGCCAATTTTGTGGGCTATTTTTTCCTGAAATTATATCATGTAGGAAGTAGCAGAATCCAAGTTGGTATAGATCTAGAGCCTGGTCAGTGGTTACATGAATAATGAATAACAAAATAATAATAATAATAATAATCTGGTCCACTCAGTAATGCATTTCATACCAGTGCCTTTCGTGGGTGAGGCAGTGTTTACTAACGGGCAAAATGAGTAAGATAGTTCTCGGGTCTATTTTATTTTTAAAATATTTTGTTTATTTATTGGACAGACAGAGATCACAAGTAGGCAGAGAGGCAGGCAGAGAGAGAGGAGGAAGCAGGCTCCCTGCGGAGCAGAGAGCCCGACGAGGGGCTCAATCCCAAGACCCTGGAATCATGTCCGGTCTATTTTTAAAAGAACTTTGCAGGTGATGTTGATGTTTAAACTGTTTTAAAGAGCAAGAATTATAATGGAAAAAAAGTCTGGTCTATATAGGGCATGGTAAAACGTGATCCTGGTCTTGCCTCTCCTAGCAATATATAATGTGGCCCACTATAATCTGCCAGGCTGCCAATGTCCTCATTTATTAACCAAGGAGTTGAGAGTTGGGTACATGCATGGATGTTCGGGTATTAGATACAGTAATCACAATGGCCCCTTTCTTCTAAAATGTTTCAAATTTTTATAGGTAAGAAGTAACAAAAATGAGAGCAAATAAGAGTTCAGCACAACTTCAAAAAGGAGCCCGTTGCCTACTGATCATTTCCCTGAAATAAAAACTAACCATACAAGTCCCAGCTCGAGGGCGCCGTGTGCTACGCCGTCACTACTGTCAGAAGTCATTGTGACATTGATGACTCTGTATTTTGACTACTCATTTCCAGTGAATATGGGTGGAATTAGATGGCTTGAGCAATGGTAAAAATGATGATTTCCTGGGTGGTTGATATCCTTTGGCCACTATCAGGGTCACGGAATAGAGATGTGACAAATTTCATGGTAAAAATGATGATTTCCTGGGTCGTTGATATCCATTGACCACTATCAGGGTCACGGAATAGAGATGTGACAAATTTCATGGTAAAAATGATGATTTCCTGGGTCGTTGATATCCTTGGCCACTATCAGGGTCACGGAATAGAGACATGACAAATTTCATAAGGAAATCCCGGTGGATAGAACAGACTCCTAATAGTCAGCTTAGGCGATAATGAACGTTCCCTCTCCCTCGATCTCGGAGTTTTATGAAAAGCAGCCTTCCTCTCTGCCTTACCCTATGGGTAGCTGTGGGTTGACTGTGATGCTTCAAGCTGTGGTTCTGTTCCCTGTGTCTTCTCTGTCACTGACTTATATTAAAAGAGGAGCCTCATCCTGGGCATTAATGCGAATGGCAGGGGACAAAAGCAAAACCAACAAACTACATTAAAATCCGTGCATAGATGTGATATCATCATGTTCTGCTGGGCCAAACGCGTTGCAGGACTGTGGCTGACAAAGGACAGGGAGTACATTCTGACTGCCGGGGAAGCTCTGGGGGTGTCTGGACACAGAAGGTCATGCTATGACTGTGGAGGGAGTACCTAGTGTTGACACGTAATCTGGGAGCCAATACCCAAGCCCTCGCTGTGAACCCAAAACGTATTCCTAAACACCATGCCTCATACACAGTCTTGTACTTCTTTGCCACGGGGTGCTTACTTCCTGCAACTCTTGACGGCACAGGGATGCTGGAGATAGGGCCCGATAAGAGAGAGAGGTGAGAAGAAGAAAAAAGAATCAGTGAAAACAGTAATCACGATTATTTAGTGTATTTTAGAGGCAGAATGGAATTTGGGATAATGTATTTCAAACTTTTCATCTGCAAGATGAGAAAATCAAAACATAACAAGGGTGAAAGGCACAGACACCGCTAGGTTTTACAGACAATGGTAGTTTCACTTTTTGATGCCAGGTCTTTGGACTCCTGTGTTCTTCTGACCAAGACACAACCTACCCACCTACCCCCATGCACAGATTCTTGCTTCCACAGTTCTAAATCGTAGTGATCTTCACAGAAGGATGACACGCACTTCTGTCTGAGCTGTGATTGTGTCTGCTGTTATTGGAAGGATACAACTTGGAAAACTAATCCACCACCTGCCCAAATCCCACTATTTCACTTGAAAGCTAAAAATGAGTTGAGCTCTGTGGAGCCCCTCAAGGGCTTCAGATAAATTTCACTGAATTGTAATTCAATATTTTCACTTCAGTCCGCACGACTATGTATATTGGTGAGATTGGGCACTCTCATCATCCCAACGAACTGCGATGTATCTTCTCTGAATTACATTTAAATTGAATTTGAAAAGACTTTCCAGCACATAAAAAAGAAAGACCAGGGAAAATGCCTCATTTCTCTCCATCTCGGAACTGAAGGCAGCAGGTTCCTGAGAGTTTTATCATCAGAAGTTCCTATTCTGTAAATCTGATTTGGGAAACTTGAAAAAAAAATTGAGCCATTTAAAAATATATTAGGAGAAGGAGGAGGAGAGAATAGTCAACGTGTTCACTTCACTGTCAGTGATTAGCTATTTTCTGATTTAAGAAGCGCATGCACAAAAAAAGTCATTCCCTATTCTCTCTCCAACTGTGCTGTGAAATGAATACAATGATCATAAAATGATGAATTTTTAAATATATCTTTTGCTCCTTAAAAAAAAAAAAAAAAGTAGCTGGTCTGTCAAAATAGGCGCTGCCTTCCAAATTTCCAGATTACAGGTGTTTCCCTGTGATATAATTAACTTAAATGGCTGTCTTCCTGCCATGATGACAAAGGTGGGACTCTTTACGTAACTACTATCCATCTTGTAAGGCGCGTATAAAGCTCTCACTCCTGACTGGCTTCACACACTGATTAATAGACACTTTCTATTTTAGGCTTTAATTAAAGGCAATAAAAGCAGTCAGCTGTAGGCTGTGATTGTGTTGGTGACAAAAAAAAAAAAAAAGTGTCATTAGGAAGACGGAAGATCAAGCACGGAACGAATTTAGCATGAAGCCTTGTAAGTGGGTCCGTATGCCTGTGCTCAAACTTCCCAGAGAACCCCCATCACTGAGATTGCATTTACCACAAGAAACAACAATTAAGAGTAGAACCACCTTGTTAGGCCAGTGTTAGGCCCCATGTGCTTGACTTTAGAAGAAATCCACACCATATTTCTCCCATACTTGTATGAATATCAAAGTCAGTGGAAACAAACAAAAAAAGATAACGTTTGAATGAGCAAACTCTAGCCTCTAGGTTTTGTTAGAAAATACACATCATTGAATTAATTCCGTTGTGTCTGCAGAGTGATTTAATGTAAATCATTGAACAGATGTCATGGGCTATTGTGACTTATTGAGAAAAATCAAGCGAGCCGTTACTGATTCCCACAGTATTATACTAATTATTCACTTACTACACTACGACAAATATTTACCTGTACTTTAAGCCATATGCCACATAGAAAGTTGGCAAGTATTGAGGAAGTAGTATGAGCAACATCAGGAGGATGGCAGTTGTGTGGTTTTGCTTTCCACTTGGATTCCCACAGCCCCTCTGAGCCTTTGAGTGACAGGTTGAGCAACCGCTGCAGAGGACTTCCCTAATGTCTACTGCACATGGTGGGATCTTTACAGCTGCAAGAGCGTGCCTACTTTCCCGTGGTTCTAAGGGTCCTTCTCTATGGCGCAGTGAAGCAAGACCAAATAAAGACTTTAGAAAGTGTTGATCTCTGTTTATCCTTCAGAGGAAAGGTTCCTTCTCAGTCCCAACGGGGAGAGCCCTGCCATGTTTGCACATGAAGTCAGGTCGTGACTTTTCAGAGCTCCGTGTTTTGGCGCAGAAGGCAGACAGATACCAACTCAGCCACTTAAGAGGGCAGCGTCACAAAGGTTTAAAAAATGAAATCTAGTATGACAGGAAAAACATTCACATATGCGTTTCATAGCCTCTCCCTTTCATTGCCAATTAAAGATAATTCTATTTTTGCCAGTTTTATTCAGGGTGTTATGTGGGCATTGCCAAATGGGGGTGAAAGGGGTTGGAAGGGTGGAAATTAAGGAAGCCAAACACAAATTGATTGATTTTGTTGGAAAAGGCATAGAATTTCCTCTAGAAAATAAAACATATAGGAAAAGGACCTGGTGATAAATATAAAAGCCAATAATTCTGTGCTTTAGAGAAGGAATGTAAGGGTGGGGGTTTTGAAAGAGAGGACAGTTTTGCTAAAGGTGGTGCGTGAAACAGAATGGAGGATGGGAGATGACTTTTAAATACTTTTACTAAATGTTTTTTTTGTGCCTGTGATCTTTTGGAAGATAACAGTAAATATTTAAAGTATATTTTAAAATGTCTTTGGCTATAGGACAGGAATTTTATTTTAATACAATATTTTATAAATTCATACAAAATAGGCAGTAATGTATACAGACTTTGCTAATATAATAGTAAATGCAAAGTCCCTCTCTTTTCTAAAACATGCATCTAGAAATCTAACCAGTTCTTCTTAAAACTACCACAGGCCAATTTATTCCAGTCACTGGAAACCTGAGACAAGTTTAAATTATATTTTAGCATGATTCTTAAAGTATTGAAATATTGATATTAGATTTTGAGGTAGATTCACTTCCTTCCTCCTTCCTTCCTTCTTTACTACAAATCAGAATTAGGAATGTCTAAACACACACACACACACACACACACACACACACATTATGTGTGTCCTGACATTTTTCTCCTGGAATAAATTTTATTCTATTTTGTAGTTTCTATAACCTTCTGATCAATAGCAAAACACTATGGTTTGATATCCCTGAAAACTAGGAAGGGCTATTTTTCTCTCGTCATATTCAGTTAGTTTAAAATAAAAGAGTGTAGATCTTTCTGATTATTTCTTCATTAGTCCAGAAGTCCGTTAAATTTCCAATATTAATAATCAGTTTTTGTAATTAAAATGCATCTCTTGGTTCTTTTCATTTGGTCAATAGACAGTTTCTATTTTCATATAAAGTCATTGGGATGTGAATTGTAAGCTGTTCATGATGAGAATCCTGGACCTAAAAATGTCTCTCTATTTGTAAAGTTGTCCAAATTCTAATCAGCAAGCAGATTCAAACTTACATGTACATTGTTTCTACAAGCTCAAATCAATACATAGACTTCTAAATTCTTTTCTGTGTTACATTATTTTACTTATATAAATTTTGAGTATGTTTGATTGATTCCAAAGACCAGGGTTGAGTCTGGACTTCTCCTCTTAAAAGCAGAATATCCCTGTACAACCAGAGTAAATCATTTTGCTTTTTTCTCATATGTGAATTGGAAATAAAACCTGTACATGCCTTATACGCATTTTGTGAATTTTTTTTTATGAAATTGTGCATGGAACATGTTCAATCCTCAGCATGGTGACCAGCAAGCACAGAGTGAGGTCCAATAAAATGAAGCTGATATTTCCATGATGAAATTAATGATTGAATTCTTTTTCTGAGCCTCATAGAGAGAGATGGTGCATTTCAACTTTGACGCTTCTAGGGGAATGGGCTACCATCAACATCAACAAGAACAGAATCCTCACTCTATGGATACAGAATCCCCTACTAAGCCTAGAACTAGAATGTGTTGACTTTCCCATGGATGTACATCTTCTGCTCCACAGAAAAACCTTCACAGCAAACACCTCCATGCATTTTGGGACCTATGCAAGAAACATTGCTCTCTTTCTCAAATGGCTGTGCAAGTTAGATTTGGGGCGAGGGATGGGGATGAGGATTTACCTCTTTTTAGAGTGCAGTTGAAGATATTTTACGTTCTAACTATAGTTATATCTCTTGGAGACTTAACACCAAATGTAGTCGTTATTTCAATCAGGAAAATATTAATTTCTATAAACCTAGGTCTAAGTATCATTATGGATCATGTTCTCAACTGGACCCAGATTTAATGAGATGGACACATTTTCTCTATTCTGGGATCATTTTCAGTATTTCCTTCCTCACTTAGGTGAGCCAAGAAGGCTGGAGGATGCTGGTATTGGGGGAGGGCTAGGAGAGGGAATACCCTTTCCTGAGGACAGGAAGCTCTTCCAAAGTTCTTTCTCCTAGAGGACTGTCCTTTATCATGGAGAATACTCTAGGCATATTGCCCACTGGTTACTTCCCATTATTATTATTATTATTATTATTATTTTAATTAGGAGCTACAACCAGATCTTTAATTGGCTGGGCTTATTCTACAGTATTTCAGGACCAGGGTTCTTGAGGGATAGAACTTAGTATCCTTTTAGTGCAAGTAAAACCGTTTAAAATGGTCCTCTGCAGAGCTGCATGTGGCTTTTTACATTTATTGGTTTAAAAAAAATTAAATTTTTATTTAAATTCATTTAATTAAGATACAATATAGTATTGGTTTCAGAGGTATAGGCCTGTGATTCATCAGCTTATATATCACATCATATGTCCTCTTTAATATCCACCACCCAGTTACCCCATCCCTCCACCCAGCCCCCCTCCAGCAACCCTCAGTTTGTTTCCTATGATTAAGAGTTTCTTATGGTTTGTCTCCATTTCTGGTTTAGTCTTGTTTCATTTTTTCCTCTCTTCCCCTATGATCCTCTGTTTTGTTTCTTAAATTCTACATATGAGTGAGATCATATGATAATTGCCTTATACAATTGACTTATTTCACCTGGCATAATACCCTCTAGTTCTACCCATGTCGTTGCAAGTGACAAGGTTTCATTTCTTGATGGCTGAGTAATATTCCATTGTATATTTTTATATTACATCTTCTTTATCCATGCATCTGTTGATGGACATCTGGGCTCTTTCCATAGTTTGGTTACTGTGGACATTGTTGATATAAACATTGGGTTGCAGGTGACCCATAAAATCACTACATTTGTATCTTTGGGGTAAATACCCAGTAGTGCAATTGCTGGGTCATAGGGTGGCTCTATTTTCAACTTCTTGAGGAACCTCCACACTGTTTTCCAGAGTGGCTGCACCAGCTTGCATTCCCACCAGTGGTGTTGAGGCTTCCCCTTTCTCCACATCCTCACCAACATCTGTCATTTCCTGATTTGTTAATTTTAGTTATTTTGACTGGTGTGAGATGGTATCGTATTGAGAACACTGATAGGATTTCTTGGCTCTTAGCCACAAGAATCTGCTGGGATTACAGGATGTAAAACCTGTGTAAGATGTCTTTCAAAAAGTTTCTCACTCATGGCAGACCATAGTTAGTACAGAAACATGTCAGAAGTGCCATTTAAATATTCATCTCAGCTTCGACTCCAGCTGGGACCCTGGATTTGCCATTTCTTCAGAGTCCAGGATGGTGGCTCACCCTTGGAACTCATCTCTTTGATGGACCAAGAAAGTCAATTCTCAGTCTGTTCAGTTTCTTTTCCCTGTTATAAGGTCAGGCCAAGCTCCATGTCAGAACTGAAACTGAAAGTCTTCTCAGGGAGTTTATTTCTAAAGTATATTTTTTCATCTTTCTTTTAGGTAATTCAATTTGAATTTTAGAGAGAGACATAATTTCATCTGGATTACTCTCATTGAGTTCATTGCAAATTTAGGTGTTTGAATTTTATAAATCTTTACTTGTGAACATTTTCAGGATTGAGGTGATTGAATTCAAATTTGAATAGAAATAAGAGTAGATAACAAAATGTTTTTCATTATTTTAAAAAATAAAAATAAAATTATATATTTTTGAAATATATATAAAATATACTATTTACATATTGTTGATTTCTTCAGGACAGGTAACATAAAATCAAAAGTAATGTAGTCTAGCATTATTAGAAAAAAATTTCTATTTTGTAATCGCTCAGAAAATGTCAAACAAATAGTAATTTACCAAGCTTTCTAATGAAAACCCAAATAACATATTTATTGTTTATTTCCTGAGTGAGAAGACGTCTCCCAACCTATTTACGCATAATATAAAGACAAATACATTTACGCATAATATAAATACAAATACATAATATAACAGAGATGAATCACAATATAAATTGGAATTTGGATCATTTAAAAAAACTTGATTGTTTTAAATACAATAATACACATGGAAAAAAATATGTATTCCCCTTTGCCCACCCTTCATTCTCTCTCTGAAGTTCTAATAGAATCAAGATACTTTTAATAAAATCATTACCAACTGGTGGTCATCTTTTAGTCTATTTAGTGAAAAAAAGGAAAAAAGAGAGAAAAGAGAAAACAAAATGCAAGCTAAACAAACAAAGATGCATGAGAATTGTTTCAAAAAGTCATTGCCAAGAAATATTAGTTTTGTTTTACTCCAAAATGTCTAATAATGTCAGTGGTAGGGAACAATGAAGGATATTTGCCATTGAAAGCCAACAAAGACACAAGAGTTTCATTGTAGCAGCCCCTCCTTCCCTTTAAGGGGTTTGACATGTTTCATAAATGTTGGAGAAGAAACCTCCGTGTGGATTCTGTCCACTTACGGAGAATGTTTGAGTGAAGATGCAGGGGTTTAGTATTATTACCATCATCAACATCATCATTGTCATCATTATTATTATTATCGTTCTTCCCTGGACGTGGAGTCATTTTCCCACATCTGAAAACTGACACGCTTTCAATATTTGCTGGTGCAGAGCCTACTTCCCACTAGAAAAGGCACTAGGAGATGACCTCATATCAGCTACGCAGGCCCTTCTGCCCAGGGTGTCATACCAGAGCCTAGCCTGAAGCTGTCATGATAACAGACATGGGGATGCAGTCAGTGGAAATGACGTCACAAACCCCGTGTGGAGATTAGGTCCAGTGCCCTGTGGCAGTGACAAGTTTTGTTAAGCTATGACACCCACAGCTGATCAGGAAAAGCAAGTTTTCTCACTGAACTGATTCCGGGTCTGGATTGAGCTGTGCTGCTGCTGCAAAGCTTCTGCTTGTGTTTGAACTTGCTTCTCCAGCTCTTCTTGTGATAAAAGTGCTGCCCAAATGTCATTTGCTTAAATCAGTTTGAATTATGTTTTATTGTTCACAATTAAGAGGTCTGGCTAAAATTGAGGCCATGATGGATAATGGGATTGTTTTAAAAAGAACAGAAAATCTAAGTTTGGATTTAGTGACCACATCTTTTGTGGTACCAAACATTGGAATTTTCTTCAACAATACGTGTTAATGAAATGCTGGTGTACCAAGGGGCCCACATATTTTCATTAGAGGTAAGAAAAAGAGAAAGATGTATGTGTGGAGAAATTGCAGTAGAAGAGTTTATGATTGCTCCTGGGACTCAGTAGAGGGTGAGGTGGGGGAAAAAAAAGAGAGGGAGGGAAGGAGGGAGTGAAAGATAGAGAGAGAGAGAGAACAATCTGAGGGAGGTTCCTAGTACAAGAAATAAATAATCAAGAGGCTTTCAAAGCAAGCAATACCTAGTTCTGAAATTTAACATGGTGTTACACTGCAATCATACCTCTATCCAATCTCCCTCTAGCTGTCATATGTAATGCTTTATGCAGCAAAGCTGTATATTGGGAAGACATGGGAAGACATGCTGTGCAGGGATGCTATGGAGGAATGGTAGATTCTTTATTAACAGAGATCAATAATTCATCACCAGATCAGAGCCAAGAGTGACTGGAAAATATGTGAGATTTCTCAAAAATTTCAGGTTTTGTTTTTTTTTTTTTTTCAGGAATGAAGTCAGGGTTTCCACAATATTTGGAATATAGTGTTTAGTAACTTTCCTTCTGATGTTAAACAAAAGTGGAAACCCCTACTTTTCAGTAATTCTGAAGAACACCAAGAACCTGAATGTGTATCGACTTTATAGCACTTACAACAAAGAAATTCCTTTATGGTGTGTGTTTTCTAGGCCGTTCATCTTAGTGGTCAGAATAAGATGATCATAAAGACTCCAAAAGGGAGATTTTCTCATTCCATATCCTCCAAATTTATAGGAATTCTTGTCCTAAGGAATCTTCCCAAACAACTCCAGGGAGGATATGGAGTGAGATGGGAAAAGAAGGTATAATCCAAGGACATTGTCTACCATGGATCCAATAGGCAGTTTGGTTACGCCTAAAGGCCCAGTGAGATGGAGTACTCCTCTCTTCTTCTTGAGACAGGCATTGGGAATAAGGACAAGAAAATGATGAAATACCAGAGCTAACAAATGAGCATTTATTCCACAAAATGTGATGGCTAAAGGTCTGGTTTGCATGAATATGGTTCTCCCATCTCTTTGGAGGCTTTTCTTTCCCACACAACTGGTGTACAAGGAGGGCTGAGTGCAAGTGGTCCAAGAGTAAGGCAGGAAGGATCAAATTTGCCTTGGCAAGTCAGGAGATGCATCATGTACACAGGAGTCATTTAGCCTGAATCTCAGAGATTACTTGTTAATTCCCCAAGACGTGATGGACAGATTCCATGCTTTCTTTTATTCCACAATATCTGTTGAGTACTTTGTACATGCTGTGTGCTGTGATACAGAGTTGAGAGTGAAGAATGTGATTTCCTTCTAGATCTATCCAACTAGTGGGGAAAAAAAAAATACTTTATATATATAACGACGCAACTACTTTTGTAAATCCGAAACACTCTAAGCTCTGTGGTAGAAAGAGTTGGAAAGATACAAGACAATAGAAAAAGGAAATTAATTTATATTGGGGCCATGAGGGAAGATTCTATTGGAAAAACCTTATATATAAGATAAGATCTGGCTAAGCAAAGGGTGGTTGGAAGAAAGTTCCCCAGAGAGCAAAGAGCAATGTGGAGCCCTGGGAGATTAAATGTGTGGTCATCCAAGAAACTGGAGAAGGCTCAGGTGAAGACATAGCAAGAAGGTGGTCATCTGCTAGCCATAGAGAGCCTGCAGGGGAAGCCAACCCTACTGGCATCTTGATTTTCTAGCCTTTAATAGTATGAGAAAACAAATCCTGTTTCTTAAGTCACCTAGCCTAAGGGGGTTGTTAAGGCTTCTGTAGCAAACTAATAGAGGTACCAAAGTGCTTTACCAGCAGGTAAAATAAGATCTGCCCTAAATATTGATTTTAAAAATTAAAGCTGGTGATATACATGATTAAATTTAATTTACATTAAAAAAATTGTTATGGTCACTGGTAAATGTTTTAGAAATAAGGAGCCCTGGAGGTAGAAACCAACTAGATTGAGGAAGATTTCCTTAACTGGGGCAGGGGGGAGAAAATTGTTATTTCAGCATTGACCCTTCATTTGAAGTCTCAAGGGACCATCCAGTAAGGACTTGTAATATCCAGTAAGACTTTGTCAATGGAGCTTGTAATTTGAGAAGAGAGTCTGCTATAAATATAGAGTGTGGTTACTCATGTATATTTAGAAGAATATTTCAAGAGAAAATTTGTATTCCATTTCCTCATCCTACCAGAGAAAAATGTTTTTCAGAAATTGTGTCATTACCACTTTTAGAGTTTGGATAAAAACATTCTTTTTGGAATAGTTTGGTTGATAATCAAAATCAACAAATATGTTACATGCTATGATGAACGTACATACATATACACACACTTATTACACTAAATGAAGCTTTGCTCTAGGAGTAACAAAAACAAAACAACCACAATGAGAAAATACAGTAAAGTCAGAGAAAAGATCAAAGAGAGATGTATTTCCAGGAAATACCAGAGGTGCAGGAGTCATGGAGGACTAAAATGAGCAGAGAAAACCTTAAGGATTAGGCTGGATTTGAACTTGGAAAATATTTAGCTAGTCCTAGAAACTGGAACACCTAAAAAGCAAAGAGAGGATATCTGAGGACATCATAGTGATGTTTTAATGCTAAGAGGAAATAGATATGGTTTGGGAGAGATTGTGAAAAATGTAAAGTTAGAAGAACTTTCTCAAGGAAATTATATGAATCAGGTAGCTGAAGGATGACAAAGATGAAGAACCCCACTTCTTAGCTCAGGATGTGTGGACTTGGGAAGAACACAAATGTAGCCTGTTGTCTTATTTATTCTGTCATAATTTAATTATTTACTCTGTAATAAATTTTATTCCATATGATATATAAATAATTGAGTAACTACCAGTCATATTTGTTTGAAACAATACTATATGGGCAGTGATTGTGACCTTTATCAAAATATTTGTTTTGAAACTGACATTGGCTCGAACATAATATTAGGTAACCAAACTCTCTCTTTAAGACATTTTCAAAGGAGGAATATACTGAGAAGTTGTTATATCTGATCGATGTTGAAGGAGCCAGTTCAGTGGGCATCTATCCAACTGACTCCAGTGTTGGAACTGTGGGATTTAGATGCACAAGGGCCATTACAGACAGGGCTGTATTGGGTAAATGGTCCAGAAGAAAGTAGAACTTAGTAACAGTAGACAATGTATCTCTGGCTGTACAAGAGCAGGGCATGTAAGTTTCCCTTCTAAAATAAACAATGTGTTTATTTCTCTAATAAATTTTAATCATTTAGAATAAATAGGGAAATACTTCAAGCTTACTTTCCATGAAATATTCTGCTTATAACATTTTAGAAACTAAGGGAATGTCTGGGTGGCTCAGCTGATTGAGCACTGACTCTTGATTTTGGCTCAGGTCATGATCACGGGGTCATGAGATCGGCCTCACATCTGTGTCTGTGCTCCTCATGGAATCTGCTTGAAATTCTCTCTGTCCCTCCCCCTGCTCTGTGTGTGTGTGTGTGTGTGTGTGTGTGTGTGTGTGACATTTGGTTTTGTCCAGTACTGTCTGTCTTAAAATAAACAAAAAAACCATAATGGTATTGTGTGGTATCGTGGTGCTTTCTCCCTTTAATATCTAGTAGGTATTAAAGGCTTGTCTGGCTCATATACTCTTTCAGTTTATGTAAATAAGTCATGGAAGGTAATAAAACCATGAGTCATATCCATTTGAGGCCCATAGGATAAAAAGAGTTGGGGATACACAAGACTTCCGAAGAGGCCAATATATATTAGAGGTATAAATGTCATATAGATCTGTATAGATACACACACATATAATTTGAGGCCCCCAAATTATAAGCAAACAAATAAATGAAAAAAAATTGAGGTCATGTGAAGCTTTTGGGCAAGCTCAAGTGACCTACAACCTGTAGCAAAGCCAACAAAACAGACCCCAGCCTAGGCCAGCTAAACCACAGCAAACTTGCAGAGCCATGATTATGAGATAAAGGTTCATTGTCTTTAAATCATTCAGATTTGTGATGCCCATTACATGGCATTATTGTGGCAATAGCTAATTAATATTTGAATCAATGACTAAAGAAAAATTTGGTAGATCTGAAACAAGAACAGAATTCACAAGATGTTTAAATAATTAGACCATGCAATCATTGAAACAAGAAAAAGAAAATAAAATTAGAATACCATGGCTAAATAAAGGATTGATTAAAGGAATAAAATTAGACTGAGAAAAACCTCAAATCAATGTGTTGAGCTGTTGCAAGGGTCAAAAAACTATAATTCTTTAAAACAAACAAACAAATGCTTCGTCTGTGTGGTAAAAACACTACCAGCAGAGTTGCCTGGTTTCCTACATTTATACTGATATTAATACTTATATCCCTGCTACTGCTCATTTAGGTTTTCCCTAAAACTAGCAAAATGGCTATTTGCCCTACATATGTTGGGTAGCGCATAGAATAAAATTGACTAGTCCATCCTAACTAGGCTAAATCCTATAAAGAAGCGGGAAAATAGCAAAATCAAAAGAAAGGACTCTAAATTGAAGAACATAGATCCATTTCCCTTACACAAATGCCAATACTCTTCTGAGACCCTGATTCTGCTTTACTAGATAAGTCACCTGGTTCCTGACCTACTTCACTAGGTAAGTTCATCGTTCTTGGTGATTCTGCCAAAATTTTAAAAACTGCACCACAAGCTACAGATCTTGATCTATTTGACCAGATTACAAATTTTGTCTCAAAACTATGTTACCTTTCAGTCAAGAAATTTATTATTAGCTCTCATCTCAAGGACTTAATATCCCTCTCATATTTGTATATCTGGTCTATTTGGAGATAATTCATTAATTTATTCATTCCCACAGTGATATTAATTGAGGGCCTACCAGCATGCCTTGAACAAGTAAATGAGTGATTAAAAAATAAATAATTAAATAACTCCATGGGCCCTACTCTCAAAGGAAGTATGGAACCAGGGAATAAAGAAATATCCAAGGTTAAAGTTTAATGCTGCAAAACAACAAGATAAAATTTCACAGTAGGAGGCAGGCAAGATCATTGTATGATTCAGGGCTGAGGGACCTTGTCACAGAGGAAGATTTTCATATACACCCTTAAAAAAAAACAAAACAACAACAACAAAAAAAAAACCTTGATGCGATTTAACTGCACAAAGAGCATAAAAACCTTTTATGCTGATACAGTATGGAGTCCAAGATAGTGAAGATGAATGCATGTGATGTGAGGAGGTAGTTGTGACAAAGCAAAGTTGGCTAGAATGAAGGTTCATTCTGGATAATAGTCACCGACACAGCAAAAACACACCTAAAATCAAAGCCAAGATGGAGAATTAGGTTCAGGGCACTCATTGGTATCTTTGGAATACACCAAAAGAAGCCAGTTTCCAGAATCTTCATGAGTTCAGGAGTTCATAAGGATCTGAAGCTCTGAAACCTGACCCTGGCTTAAGTTTAAGTTACAGAAGATGACTCGCCCAAACATGCAAGATGGATATTTTGAAAATACCGTGGTAAACACAGCAGAGCAGTCCAGGGAGATGGTGCAGGAGCTCAGTGAGTTTAAAAAAGTTAAGAGTTAGACGTTCCAAGATTCCATGAGGGGAGCTATTAGGATTGTGGAAGATGCAGTACAGAGAGGGTAATCAATTCAAGGATGACTATTTACTGAGATCCTACAAAGTGCCACCTGGACTCTCTGCTCAGAACTGGGGTCTGAACACAGGCCGGGAAGCAGGACTGTGGACTGGTGAGAAGTTAGAGTTGTGTTAGAGTTAGAGTCATTCTTTCACACCAAATAGAAGTAGAGTTTTCAAAGTCTGTTTCCTCATCATCTTCTATGTGTGGGGACAATGGTGGATGGTAGCAATACAAAGGCAATCAGGAAATGGTGATTATTTTACTTCTTGCCTTGCCCATAATGGACCTGCGGAACAGTTGTAGAAACTCCCATCGAGGAAGATGCATGAGTCTACATCAATCACATATGCATATTAGGCAGAAAGTCAGAAAATTTACTGAATTAAGAAAGTCAAGAGAAAACATGACTTAAGCCAAATTAGCATGGTAAGTGGACTACAGAAGAAGGAGCAATGAGGTTGGCAAAGGAAGCCGAGTAAGGAACGACACTGATGGGTGAAGCAGGGCAGTTCATGAACCACATCTAAGAATCACCAGCATGGACGAGATGTTCTGTGCAAAGTTCAACTTTATGGTCTCACTGCAAAGGTAATTCAGTAAAGCTATCATGCAGAGACCACACCTCCAGATACAAAGCAGGGGTTCCAAGATCTCTAGACCAAAAATGGAGGCTGAGACTAATGATACAGAGCCAGGTGCCAAGGAGACGAGATAGGGTTTTGGACAACAAAAATCCTGGGGCTGGTCGAAAACTGAAAGTAGATTTAGCATGAGGAAAATGGGGGCCAAAACCCTGAAACACCCAGGTCACTTTTAACCCATCCAGATGAGAGGAAAGATTATCTTCCATGTTAAGGGCTGTAAAGGACTATGTGGCTTGGGAAATTAATGTTGGCATTAATAACTAGGATGGATGGTTACTGGGGTACAGACTGGCCACACGGTGCTTGCAAGATGCATTAGAGAAGCATGTCCTTACCTGACACACATATTTTCCCCCTCAGAATCTGTTTTCATGGTTTCTTTTGCTTTGTTTTTGGTTTTTGTTTTAATCTGAGACATAGTAAGCTTAGGGCATTTGCCTGGTGCTCAAATAGAATATGTAGTAGGCATTTGGAAAGCAGGAGGCAATTTCCCAAGAGGAAGTAAACAATTTCTGATTAATTACACTTTGAACTTCTGTGTAGAGCTATCGACCATAGAATCACTAAAAAAAAAAAAAAAAAAAAAAAAAAAATGCATTGTGTCAATGAATATGCATGGAATGACAGCAAATTCACCAAATTTAGAGAGTCAAGAAGTTTAAGTTGAAAGAACACAGCTGACAGATTAGGAAATCAGGTTACAAAAGAGTGAGTACTACCCCAGTGGAGTCACATCGTTGACCTTCCTGTTTCTGCATGTTTTATATTTAGATTCAAAAGGAAGGAAGGAAGGAAGGAAGGAAGGAAGGAAGGAAAGAACGAAGGATCCTTACTTCAAGGTCAAATATTCTATTTTATTACATTACATGTTTGAAGTTATATTTATTTTCAAAACTTTAGAGTCTATATTTTGTCTATCTTTACTTCAAATATTCCTAAATACCTTGTGAAATTTTATGTGATGCGTGTTTGTCATCTTTACATATTCTTCTGGCTAAATGGCTGACCCTTATGTCCTAGTGAGAAAACTCTGCTGCCCAGTGGCGGCAGAATGGATGAAAACCCACATAGCGGGGGACTCTGCCCAGCCGTAGAGCAGACTGTCTCCCACAGAGTCTTCAGAAGCAGCTCATTTATACAGTAATTGGCCAGGTCATCTTATAGAGCCGAGTACCATTTGTCAAGCATTAAAAATACTCCTTAAATTGTACTACTGGACTCATGCAGGGATACAGTTGAACATTTAATCATTTAATTAATCCAAAAGACAAACACACAAACAAAAACCATGCCCCAAACTATGTATCACAACCAAGGTCATGTTTCTGTCCCAGGAAGAATAATAACAAGATCAAAACTGGTGGACAGACACTTAAACCATGAGTAAGAGGGATGTGGGGTTCTCTGGAAAATACTATATTTCCAGGAAATAAACCACACTCCAATATCTACTTTGCTACTTTGTGAGATGGTTCATTCACTGTTTACAGGACCCTTGGGAGCACTCTGAAGTCCAAATAAAACCATTAATTTTTTTCTTGAGCTTAGTCAGAATATTAAAGATAAGTGACAGAGACGGGATAAAGGCATGGAGATAAAACATCTGAGTTGAAGTCTCCAACATTATAACACACTGAGGAATTCTCAGTGTGAAGATCATGCCAGTCTGGACACTGGGCTGTGCCTCAGCAGAGCAGGAAGGCCAAGAACCGGGAGTGCACGGCTGAGTCCTTGCTGAGGGTGAGCTCAGTCGCCACCCCTGCTAGAGGAGCAGGTTTCCGTGAACTCCCAGGGCTTCTTGGTGCGGAGCACACAAGCGAGTTGTCTTCAGTAGCACCAAGAGGTGGAAAGTCAGGGATGCAAAGAATTCTGAGGAGTGACCGCACTTACTATCAGGTCTAGGAAATTAATGCTGCCTGTTTTCAAACCCTCCACCCGTTGCCTGCCGGTACAAAAGGGAGGGGGCAGAGACGAGTCGGCCATAACACAGTCACTTGTCCTTTGGTCTGTCCCTGAACAGTCTGCATTCAAAGCAAGGGGGTCTGTGATTTCCTCCTACTTGATTCTCCCCTGCATTTTCTCCCTTTCATCAAATAGCATTAAAGATTTTTACCCTCCACATCCAGTACCCAAGTGCAGATTACATAGACTTTCTGTGCTGACTTTACTCTTTCATTATTTCCAGAATCCCAAAGGATAATTATATTTTTTTGTCTTCCTCTCCAGGGCTGTGTCACACTTTGAACTTGCCTCAGAGTTTCCCAAGCAAACTTAAGATCAGCTACATCTATCTCAAGACAATTGATGCTACAGCTGTGCAGATTTGAGGGCAAGAAGCTGATAGCACCAGAGGCCATTAACTTTCTTTTCCAAAATCACCTTTCTCATTAGATTTGAAAAATGTGCTTGAGAACAGCAGCTTATGGCAGTCGACTAGATAAAACTTCAGAAAGATAGTACACACAAGGAAAGGTGAGACAAATTGCAATGATAAGGTATGTCAGCAGAGGGCTGATGTTGCAAGAATATAGTGTCTTTGTATCTGTAGCCATTCATTAAGCAAGGTTATGTCAGTGCTGTTGGCAGAGAGAAATGACGACTCCAATATACCTAGGAACAACTGAACATAATTATTCATAGCTCTGGACTTCTGTATCCCTCCCTCAGACTACTCCTTGGCGCTGGTATATTCATTTGCAAAAATATATATGCCAGAAAAATATTTTGAAAATCATCATTTTCAGTTCTTCAGTAATTCACGATTGGAAAATAACTACTTACTCCACATTGTAATATTGACTGTCTCAGGAAAAAAAAAGAAATCTGATTGTTAACCCTGACTCAACATGTTCTATTAGGTTAGGAAACAAGAGTTGTGTTTCTGTGGGGCTCAGGGAAGCGGGGAAGGCACTTAAAATGAAGATAAAAATCCCTATTCCCAATGTTAAGCCATGATCAATATATATCAGAATATATCATTCTTTTGCAATAATGTCAGTATTTGATCCTTTATTTGTGTCAATGCAACGGTGGCAGGTTCCTGTTTATGAGAAATATCTGCATAACCCACAAAAAGTGTTGGGAATAAAAACAATTCTCATCTAAGAGAATTTTTCAATTTTTGCGTCTTGGACCTGGAGAATGTTTAGAATCTCATCCACGAACTTTGTCTTGGAAAGAGAATTCCTTTCAGATCTAACATGAGTAAAAGGAATCTCATAAAAATAATTTCATTTGCGAAGATTGAAACTCTGAAATGGGATTATGGCCAAATCAGGAAAGAGCCTCCACAGTGCTCTCCGAACACTCCCCGTTGTATACTCACGAGTCCTGACTTCACTTCAGCCTCTGTAGGCAAATCTCTCTGCTCCTGCCTCAGCTAAGGGCCCTATTTGTGCAGTGGCCCCGGTGCTCTCACACCTGCTCAAGAAAGTTGCTTCTGCAAATGACTTTTCTCATGTATCCACTGGATTGTTACATGAGCTAACACAGAGGGTGCAATATCCTTCACAATCACAACATACAAGTCAACAAAACAGAAAACCTTGAGCCCATGCCCCATGCCAACAGCACTGACACTGTTCATTTCTTTTTTGTTTTGTTTTGTTTTTCTCCTTTTTATTTACTTATTTACTATATGATGTATTACTTGTTTCAGGGGTACAGGTCTGTGATTCATCGGTCTTACATCATTCACAGCACTCACCACAGCACGTACTCTCCTCTGTGTCCGTCACCCCGACACCCCATCCCTCCCACCCCCCTCCTCTCCAGCCACCCCCAGTTTGTATCCTGAGATTAACAGTCTCTTATGGTTTGTCTCCCTCTCTGGTTTCATCTTGCTTCATATTTTCCCCCTTTTCCCCTATGAGCCTCTGCTTTGTTTCTCAAATTCCACATCTATATTCTCTTCAAAAGATGTCAAAACCTGCTAGGAAATGGAAACTGAGGCAAAGCTTAAGAACTGGTCTTTCATGGAAAGTGCCATCTCAGGCAAGAATGCAGAGGGAAAAACAAAGTGAAGAAGGGAAAACAGATAGAAGATTACACGTCATCGAACAGCTTAATGAGACATGGCTGATGACTCAGTTGCACAGTGTATCTCCTGCAGGCCAAAAAGAAACACCATATCTGGGAGCCATCCATTAGTGGAAGAATGGAGGAGGAATTTATCTGTGGGTTTCTTACATCTCCTCTTTCTCACTGGGCAAGACTGTTACCAGATCATTAATTCCACGTGTGGTATTGTGTCACCTGGACCTTTGGGAAGTTACTGGTGAATCAGATATTATACCCTGAGGTGTGGGACTTCATCTGAATCCCCAAGTAATGGCAAGGGTCCAGATCACTCCCTTAGGTGCCTCTCTCAGGTAGGGTAGGGTTGACAGCATTGCTTTGGCTCCCTCTGCATTAGGAGTGAAGGGAAACTTTTCCACAGAGGACACTTACCCTGGTAGAGGCTTCTGGTAAGCCGGCCAGGATACTGTGACCACAAGTGGTGACAGCTGTGTGTGATCGAAGGCCAAGATGTCAAGAGCCCAAGAAACAGGTAAGGCAAAGTAGATGGGAAGGTATGCATAAATTGTGCCTGATTAAAAAGAAAATTGTCTACACTCGTTCAACTGCCTGCACTCAATCCATGATTTTTAAAATACAAACCCCAATGGTCAGTTGTTGCTTGTCAGTTTTCTTATCCTCTCAGCAGGATTTCCCCTTCAACCTCAATCACTTCCTTGCCTTCTTGAAGACCTTGCTCTCCTCATTCCTTTGTTACCAGTAACCCCCTCCCCGACCCCACTGGTCTCTCTGGAGTCTATGTCTTCTTCCCTGAGATTTCTAAATGTTTAAGTACTAAGACTAAATCGTCCCTGGGCCCCTTCTCTTTCTCTTGCTACTCATTCTTTGTGTGACATTATCTAAATTGCAGTAAATTCCATTTCTATGCTAATGATGCCCACGTTAATTTCTCTGGTTTCAACCCACCCTTTAACTCATTTCCCATATATTGAGCTATTTACTCATCATTTCCTCTTGATGCCATTGAGATCTTAACTCAAATAAATAAATGAATAAGTTCATGGAAAATGAATCTTAAATAGCTAGTAGGAAAGAGTCTCAACTTTCATTGTAATCAGGAAGGTATAAATTAAGTCATTGATTCTACATAATATCACAACCTGTATAGTAATAAAAAATTAAAAAACAAGCTAGCAAGGCAACTGGCATAGCATACAGGGTGGTGATGATGTGAAGAAAGGGACGTCCCATGCGGCCCTTTATTCCTAACACTTGAGAGACCAATCAGGCGACAGACACCTGATTCACATTCCCTACGACACATCAGACTTCCTACAGACTACATATACTTTGTATCTAAAACTTGCATGTCTTTTCTTTTAGTTAGCCTGATTGTAGTATAGTTGATATACAAAAAACCCCACTAATTTAAAATATCTAATTTGATGGGCTTGGATATATGCAAATAAATGTGAAACCATCTCTACAATTAAGGTAATAAACATATCCATCCCCTTCAGAAGTTCCCTCCTGCCCCCCCCCCACTTCTGTGGTAAAAACACTCAACAGAGCTCTACCCTCTTATCAAACCAAGTACACAGAACAGAATTGCTAAACAGAGGCACTCTGTTGTTCAGCAGAACTCTAGAACTTATTCAACTTGTATGTATCCCTAAAATGACAAGTGAGCTCACACAGTATCCGCTGCTGTCGTAAAACACAGAAACAATATAATTTTATATTTATAGTGGAATGGCTAAATGTAGATAGACTAATACAATGAAATGCAGAATAACTTGAGTAACTTTAAGAATGTAATCATAAGTGAAAAAAACATGTTGAGGAATATGCATGTTAATGCTCTATGGATGTCTCATGAATCTATATACTATTAATAATACATTAGCCTGAAAAGAAATGCACCATATTTAACATAATGTAACTTTTGTAATGAAAGAGGGAAATAGGTCCTGGCAGACACCAGATAGATCTCTAACTGTATCTGTAACATTTATTTCATTAAGGAAGCTTTGAAGGAAAAAGAACAGTGCCTTAAAAAAAAATTCTAAAACAGGGATGTCTAGGCGCCTCAATCAGTTAAACAGCTGCCTTCAGCTTGGGTCATGATCCCAGAGCCCTAGGATTGAGTCCTGCATCAGGGTCCTTGCTCAGCAAGGAGTCTGCTTCTCCCTTTTCCTCTGACCATTCTCCTGACTCATGCTCTCTCTTTCTCTCTTAAATAAATAAAATCCTTTAAAAAAGCTACTTAAAAAAATTTTAATAGCATTTTAAAATCCATGTAAGTAGAAAGAAACCGACATTTCTCAATGGCTAACTATGTGCCCATTTTCCAATTCAGGTTTGAATCCTGGCTCTGGCATTCACTGGGTATATTGTTATGAACAAGTTGGGTAGCTTTCCTAGGACTGGTCTGTTTCTCTATAAAATAATGATAGTGGTGGTATCAGCCTCTTAGTATCGTTGTGATAATTTAGTTACATGATTCATTTATGAAGTGTTTTACAGAGTTCCTGCCATTAACCGTTGTTCCTTGAATGTGAATTATTCTCAGTGGGCTAAGAACCCAGGCAGTCTGTCTCTGACCAGGCAGTCAGTCTCAACGTGTTGGTTTAAGGAGAGAACCACACCAAAAAAACTATAATTAGGATGCATCTTTTGTTTTTTTCCATCTTGAGAGTAAGCATACCTACTAATGATGAGGTCATCAACGGGAGGGTCAGTAGTCTCTTCTTGATTAATTAGCACAAGACTCTAAGCATGAGTCAAGCTTGGTGAGTTTTTTTTGCCATCAACTGACATATAATATCATGTTCAGAAATCTAAGTGAGTTAAGATAGAACATTTAACCAGTGTTTCTTACAATATCTGAATAGGAAACATTAAAATACTATTTCAAAACTTTTCACTAATGCTGTTATATCATTGCATCATCTAAATTACACTAAAGATGAATTATCGAACGGAAAATAAAAACTGCAGTCGGCTGTCAACAACAGCTTGAGGATTATATATTTACCACATGAGGGACTCGTAAGCTAAAGCTCTATAAATACAGAATACAAAATTTGCTGAATTTGAGTCTGTTTCCCAAATTTATACTTAATTTTTTTTTCCCCCTGCACATTTGAATATACAGCAGAATTGAAGGTTAAGGAAGAGATAGGGAAGATTTTTGCAAGAATCATTTAAACTAGAAAGACTGTTCTCTGCCTGGCCTAGTTACCAGATTTCTGCTGAGGTGGCATTCCTGGGAGCACTCGCCCTTGCGAACACATGCTTTTGTATTTATTCCCCAGGTTTTTCTCATTTCAAGTTTTACACGGTTTCCTTCTATAATTCCTTAGGGGCCACCTGGCCTCCTTTTCAGACTAAATGCTTGGGCTGCTACTGAGGGCGAGCTGGTAGCCACCTGTGCTCAGAGACGCCCCCCCTCAGCCTTTAGAAAATGGCTGCAGGGCCCATGGAGCAATAAAACCCGGTCCTTCATGGACGCAGGCTTCTTGCTCCCTCTACTACCACCGTCACTGGGAGCGAAAATGCTCTAACCTTTCCCCCATCTTTCTTTTTGATGAAATCCGAGAGGCGGAGCTTTAAAATTTCAGACTACAAAATTTCAGGCTACTTCAAAAGTGTAGCCACAAAATTTCAGACACAACTCATTTTGGTTTTAGAGTGAAATCCATTTAGATTGGTTTTCTCATTTCTCTTTGGACCTCTACATCAAAAAGAAACAAACACAAATAGAAGTTCGTTGAATGTCTGGCATTTATACCCAATATCGAGTAATATGTAATAACCTACAAATATTTTTTCACAATACCTCCCCAGATGTAGTATTTTAACTTTTCAATTTGCCACCAACTAATTTACTTTGGAGGATTATTAATTATGGGTTATCATTTTAAGGCATAAAAACAAAGCAATGCATAAAGCAAAGAGACTGCTTTCATCTCCTATACATGTAAAGAAAATGCCATGTGTAACAGAATGTTTAGTGTCCACTTCAGGAAAACAAAAATAAACCAAAAAAAGTAACTGTGAAAGGCACCTTCACTATTGCAGAAAGTTACTTTGTGGTTCTCCCATGAAGAGTCATTCAAATGGAGAAAGGCAGGAGCACTATAATCAGAAATCATAGTTGATGAATGGAAAATTGAATTGTTCCATCCTAGAAAGATTTGAAATCCTGTATGATATTGGATTGGGTAGGAATTGGCATAAAATTATGTAAGGACATATATGGGCTGATTTTGATTAAATTCTGTTTCGAAGTAAAGCTTATGAAAAGGGACACTCTCTTTCAATCACTTATCTTGTGAAATTTTCTTTTTTTAAGTTTGCAATTTCCCGTTTTAGCACCAATGACTACTTTTTGGATGGAAATGGTTTGCTGAAAATACAAGTGTTAATTTAAAATATTTATTATATATTTGAGGTATTCTGACAAACTAAATTCAACACTGTGGACTGAAACTATACATTTTTACATTTAAAAAGGTATTTAAGTGTGTAGTAGTGCAACAGTGTAGAAGGAAACATAGCTGAGGGTTTTGCTGTTCTTATACAAACCTAGCATTCATACTCTCTATATGTAAAATTTATAGCATCATCTAACTACTATAGTCAATTACGATCACTCCATCAATGTTCACTGTACATCTTCTATATACTACATTCTGGGCACCAGAGATATAGCTGTGAAAACAAACGAGCAAAAGACCTGCCCTCAGGTCTTTTATAAAGAAGCACAGGGAATAAACATGTGTTTATGTGTGTGTGTGTGTGTGAGTGTCTGTGGTATGTACACAAAGTTTCATACATTAACAATAATACTAACAACTGAGCCACCCATGCACCAGTTAATAATAATACTAAAGAATAAATACATCAGGAAAGGAAGGGTCATGGACTGTCAGAGTTGCAAGTTACAGTCTTAGATGGGTTGCCCAAGAATGGCCTCATTGAGAAGACGACTTCTGAAAAAAAATCTATAGAATATGACAGCACTCGCCGTTTTGACACACCTGGTTTCCAAGAGAAGTAAATCTTGGAGATTCTCACATTAGAGGCTCACCAAAGAGGCCAGTGTATGGTGGCCAATGTGGATAATAAAGGAAAGAGGAATGGGAAGGAGAAAGAAGCACCCAATCATGCAGGCTTTGTAGGCACTAGATTTTTCATTTTACTCTCAGTGAATTGGGAAGGCATTAAGACATTTCAGCATGGGAATGGCATTTTAATTGAATCCCTCTGGCTGCTTTTTTGAGAAGAGATTGTAGGGGCAGTAGCAGAAGCCAGGAGACTGGATTGGAGGCTGTTGAAGTATTGTAGCGTTTCGGTGATAAATGATGGTGAGATAAGATGGTAGAACATACTTGAATTCTGTGTATTTAGCTGCCAGAATTTACTGACGAGTTGGCACAAAAGCCTGGGGATAATAAAATGGAGAAGTCAGGGCTGACTGACATCAACACCTTTAAGAATGTGGATGCATATAACTAAGAAGAGGAGAACATGGGAAGAGCAGAACTGTGGAAATTCAGGGACTCCCTAGTGGTCAAGGATATTCCAATCTGGAGTTCAGGGGAAAGATCTGGGTAGGCTGTATGAGTTGGGGAATGATCAGCATGTAGATGGCATGTCTATTTTTTTTAATATATGAATGTTCTCAGATTACTGAGATATTTCTTTTTTCTTTTTCTTTTTCTTTTTCTTTTTTTTATTTGACAGAGAGAGAAATACATTGAGAGAGAGAATACAAGCAGGGGGAATGGGAGAGGGAGAACATAGGCTTCCTGCTGAGCAGGGAGCCCAGTGTAGGGCTTGATCCCAGGCCACTGGAATCAGGACCGGACTCAAAGACAGATGCTTAGGGACTAAGCCATGTAGGAGCCCCAAGACGGCATGTCTCCTACTGACATGAGTGACATAAGAAAGGGAGTGGAGATACATGGGAAAGAGGAGACGCCCCAGGGCCAAACACTGGGCAATGCCACATTAACAGGATAAGAGATAAGCAGAAACAGCACAACAAAAGAGAAGAAATGGGAAGAAAAACAGAAGTAATGTCAGGTGAGTGTGGCATCCTCAAAGCCACATGAAGGAACTGTTTCAAGGAGACACAAGTCAAATGCCTTTGACAGATCCTACAGAGTGAGAATCAAGACATGATCTTTGGTGAACCTAAAATAGGCAGATTCAGCACAGTGGGCAACACTTTGTTTAGAGAGCCTCCCTCGAAGGACAGGAAGGCAGGGAAGGAATATGGACAGCCTTTTCTGGGAGTTCTGTTATAAATAAAAGGAGAGTAACAAGGAGGTACCTGGAGGAAAAGGGTGAAGGCACAGATGGAATTCTAAGGTGAGTGAAGGGATAGCAGGAGTGGATGCCAATGAGAAAGACACCTTTCAGAGGCGATAAGAGGGTGCCGAACCAGGAGAGAGAGGGAAGACTGGCCTGAGAAATTCTGGGGGTGATGGGGGAGCAAGTGACTTCCCAAGATCAGTGGAGGGTGATAGCTTAAGGGAACATTATATACTCATCACAATCATTTAGGACAAGGGCTCATCTGACAATCTTAAATTCTTCCATACCCCAACCATCTAGACACCCCCTCTTCCTTTATGCTATTGTATTTCCTCATGTGTAACCGTTACTAAGTTAGTCTTCAGTTAAAACACACACCACGCAGGGGTATCTGGGTGGCTCAGTAAGTTAAACCTCTGATTTTTGATTTTGACTCAAGTCAAGATCTCAGGGTCCTGGGATTGAGACCCCACTTGGGCTCCACACTCAGCAGGGAGTCTTCTCGAGGACTCTTTTCTCTCCTCTCCCTCTGGCCTTCTCCCTGCGCACGCTCTCGCTCTCGCTCTCTCTCTCAAACAAATAAATAAATCTTTAAAAAGCCAAACAGACCACTCAATAAGAAATGGTTCAAGCTTAAGTATATTTTGCTTTCACACATCAGTTCAAAATAGGTGTCCTCCTGGTGCCTAGTTGGCTGTTCTCTTCATGGGGACCCAGCATTAGAGGCTCATTTCATTTGCAGTTCACCTTATGTGTTGTCACGGCTACACGCAGCATAGATGACGTGAGGAGAGAGGAGAGAACCACCATGTAAGGCTTGAGAAGGAGCGGCCACATGTAGCTTCTGCTCTCCTGGCATCGGTGAGAAATAAACATGAAAAGGAACCACATCCCTGGTACATTTGAAAGAAAATAACAGGTTTTGGTGGAAGCTTCCTTACCATGACCTGACGTATTATGAACATATGTGATTATCTCCACTCAAGACTAGTAAGTAAGCTTCATGAAGGAGTTTAATTTACTATTATATTCCTAATGCCTTGATGAAGGTCAGGCATGTACTAGCCACTTAATAAGTATTTTCCTAAATGAATCAGTTTGAAGCACACACACTTATTTGGCCTAAAATATAGTTTCCCTTGAGCCAGAAAGGAAGCTATCTCAGCATTCAGGATAAAGTATCCATCTGCCAATTTTACTAGCTTTTGCTTAATAAGCTTCAACTTCATAATATATTTTCCACTATTTCCCATGACACATGACAAAAATAGACTTTAAAAAATATATGTTTTGACTGTTATGATGGATGAATGCAATGTAAAAAAAAAATCTCCATTTGATGTGGTTCAATGTGCTTGAAGTATTTTTTTGCCTTTTGATATTTTTCAATGTAAATATTACTAAATGTATACATACCTCTTTGACATCTAATTGTGAGTAAAATTAAGTTAACACTTTCTATTTAGGAGAAATGAAACACATCTTTATTAGGGTCTTTTAAATTTTTCAACGTGGGTTAATTGATTTGACTGTTCCCTTCCTTGTTGGCACAGGAAGAATTACCCAAGAACTATAATTTTAAAATTCACAGTTTCACTTAGGATCTTCAAAAGTCATCAAAGTTAGTTAACATTTTGGGTGCTTTCAGTTGAATAAGTAGAAACTACCTAAATTACAATATTGCATATGACAATATGAATTCTAGGAAATTTAGGTAGATCTGTTTTCAAATATGTTTATATGTAATAATCGGTGTCTTATTAAATTATATGGCCTCTAGGTATACCAGCATTTGCTTATTCAGATTTTCTGAAGTTTGGACCCTAAACGATTCAGAACTAATTATAACAATCTGGTTTGAGATGCTAACGTTGAGGGACACCCAGACAAGACAACCCAGCTGGTACGCAACAGCGGTGGTAATATACTTGAAGGCGTGGGATTTGAGAAGCACATACCAGCTGTGCTCTGGAGCCACTCCGGCTGCCTCTCCTCTTCTGAATATCATTCACAGTGTTGACATTTGATTTTGATGGTGTGGAAGTCCCGAATGCTTCTCTGGTAAGTGCTTGGGCCAATGATACTCTGCTGTGCTGGTTTTGACGTTCAGTTCCTTTCTACCAGGTCTGTTGGTCAACCTCATCTCTCATGCCAAAAAGTGGTTATACCGAAATTCCGAAATTTCCTCGGGCAAAGAGATTGACCTTGAGCTTGAATGTTTGTCCGTGAGGCGACTGGATTTCCAGAGTGGCCTCGCACTGACAGAACGAGTCTCTCTCTGTGAGCTGAACGAACCAGTCAGTCTTTGGGAGTGGCCCGAGTGAGAAGAGTCAGGGAAGCGCAGCCAAGACGGTTTTCTCTCATGGGCAGCACGAGCCCGGGGAAACCATTTGGTGTAACCTGCTCTGAAAATTGCCCCCGCGCATCTGAGCAATAAACTACCACGATTATCAAAAGCAGGAAACCTGACTACTGCCAAGCCTGCTAGTTTTTTGGATGGCTAACAAGACATTCCAAACTACCTGTCCCACCTTCATTCATGTTACAGTCTCTGTTACAACTTACTGAGTTTATACATATATTAAGTTGGAAATAGGAAAACATGAAAAAAATAATACAATTGTTCGGGTGGTCGATCTATGCCCACTGATGCTATTTAACATCCTTACCATTATTGAATGTAATTAGGGGCTTAAAATGCAAAAGGCAATATGTAAAGTGCACAACCCATATTTTTAATTCTTTTCCTATTTTCCTATTCTATTTGTTTATTTATTTATATTCATTTATTTATTTATTTATTTTTAATTAGAGAGATTTAGAGAAAGAGTCAGGGGAAGGTCAAAGGGAGAGAGAGACTCTCAAGCAGACTCTGCGTGGAGCCTGACATGGGGCTCAATCCTATTATCCCGAGATCATGACCTGAGCAGACATTAAGACTCGATGCTTAACCAACTGAGCCACCCAAGGGACCCATATTTTCTATTTTAATTCTCACAAAAAATATCTATATGGTCTTATACAGAAACACTTCTGAGGTGCTATTACAAAGAAATCATGGTGGAAGAAAATGCTTAGATAACGTAGCAAGAATTGTTTCACAGGTAACGTATGATGAGATATAAACTCAGGGCCCCTGGCACCAGACTTCTCACCTCTACGTTGGATTTCTTCCATTTAAAGTGTGTTTTCTACTCATTGATCATACTAGTCTCTTGAACTGAATTGCAATTCCTGTCCCATTTTCATCTATTGGATTCCTCTTTATGTTTCAAAGTCCATTATATATATATATACGTATATATATATATATACACATACTGGTAACTTTTGTGGCAGAGACTGACTAAATTTTTTGTGTCTGTGAAAATATTTTTACTGATTTTTCACCAGCATAGGGAATATTTATGTTCTCCCTTTCTCAGTTCACCTTTAAACTACATTACTAAGCTTTCCTGAATCTTGTTAGGACTGTTTGGTCAGTCCTCATCAATGGAAAGTAGGTGGAAGAGGCAGGTACAGCTGTATTAGCCCAACCCCAGAAACATGTTTGCCAGGACTTTCCCACTCTCCTTTCCGAGTTGGAGCACAGATTCCAATGAAGAGCATCAAGACCCTAGAAAATGATAGGGTCTTCAATTCACCGTGTCCTGACTGCAAACACCTGCACTCAACTTTCATGAGCTTGTAGTACATGTTTATTGTCTAAGCCCTTCAGATTTATTTGTTATAGCAGTTCATTTTATAGACCCTGCCTAATGCACCATTTAACCTGTGTTAATCATTTTCAGTTTACAATGTACTTTCACAGACAATACCATCTTTTAATATTATAACAGTCACAAAACATGAGTATTTGTTTCTGTAATGGGCTGAATTGTGTCCTTCAAAATCCATATATTGACGGCCTAACCCTCAGTAAATCAGAATGTGACCACATAGGCTCTTCAGAGAGGTAATTAAGTGAAAATGAGGTCACAGTGGGGAGGGGAGAGTTCTAGTCCAATATGACTGGTGTTGTTAGAAGACGAGGAAATTTGGACAGAGACACACACAAAGAAAAGACCTTATGATGGCACAGGGAGGAGAAAATGGCCGTATCTAAGACAAGGGGAGAAGTCTCAGAAAAAACCAACCCTGCTGATACCTAGATCTTGAACTTTTAGTCAGCAGCTCTGTCAGAAAATAAATTCCTGTTGTTGAAGCCATCTAGTCAGTGATGCTTTGTTACGGCAACCTTAGCAGACTAACACAGCTGCTCTCTAAATAAATAAGTAAACCTTAGAGGAAAACACACACACACACACGCACAAGAACTCTGTCAATGAGAAAATGATAATAAGCAGCAGAATCAGGAACCAAACACAATTCTTGAGAAGAACAGGGAAACCCTTTCTATTCTTCCCACCTTTCTTACCTAGCAGATTCTAGCTTGATAAACTCATCTGCATTCCTATAATGGTCATTATTTGTGTCACTAATTTGGAAGGTTTATGTCTCCCTATTTATTTTTGACTTATTTCCTCACTTTCTTTTGAGTTCATGATAGGAAAAGACTGACTCTCAAACCATTATATTCCTTATAGAATCTGGAGTGGTGCCTTAAAGTACTGAAGGGTTCAGTAAACATTACACTAAAAATATAGCATTGAGGATTAAAAACTTATACTGAGGGAGTCAAAAACCAGTGTTAAAAGTTATTCATGTTATAATAAAAGTACTTGGGTTACATGGTTGGACAACCTGTAAAAATGCTTTAATTTAGTTTGTTAAAAAAATCAAACATACATCTCTGAATTTTTAATATGTGATTTCTTTGTGTATATATATATACATATACATATATAAAATACATATATATATATGTATTTTTTTGTGTCAACAATTGTTTTCCTGCAAAAAGACTTTAAGGTGCACGAAAAGATAAAATCTATTCTATGTTTTACAACTCACATGTAACTTTATAGACATATATCTTTTTTAACAACCCGGGAAATGACATTATTCTAGATATTAGCCTAGCCACATATGTAAACAAACTTTACTCTTACCCTCTTGTGTAGTTACAAAGAGCCCTGTTCAAATATTTATTTGACTGCTTACCTTGATTCATTTGTGCATCATATTTGCCTGATAATATCCCACTATAAAGGTCTTGGGCTTAATTCCTTATATTATGATTGTCATGGTAACAACCAGAGCCCTGTACCAGTACCACGGGTACTTTCCTTTAAAAAAGAGCAAAATGAGGATATAAAATAACATTGCACCCAGACAAATTAATAAAAAAATAATAGATTTGTAAAGCCTAACATTCCCGCTTGACACTTTTGAAACATTGTTAGCTTGCAAGACATAAACAAAATATTAAATAAAAATATATGCATGCTGATATAAATTAGATTTCAAAAGCATCATTTTTAATAAAGGCTTTTAACTGCCTCAGTCTGGAAATAGTCTGCAATCTGGTTGATAAATATGCAGCAAATGACAAATTAATATGTGTTGGCCCTCATCAACATCGGAGACAAATGTTATTATAATGTTTTGGACTGTGCTCAGTTTTGTCTGTCTGGGGAAAGGCTGTACCAGTTGCAGAGAATCTGCAATTCAGAGGGATAAAGCTGCCCTCTATGTGAAAAGAGTGTGTGCTGCACCACACAATAAAACACGAAATGTTACAAGATTTAGAGGGAAACTAATTGTAAGAATCTGTCAAATTTGTGAAACTCTTAAATGTGTATATAAAGGGGGCAATGTGACTGAGGTCCCACAAAGACTTCTAGAATCTCGGTGGAACCAGCATCCATGTCCATAATAGATTATATACCTCCAGAAGTTAAATACTCAACTTAATTCCTATTGCTTCAAATTGCCCATCTATAAGCTTTTAAAAATGCAATAAAACCGCATTAACAAAATCAGAAAATACAAAGTAATTTTACATAGAATTATTTTAAACACTCGTGCTCAGTTATATAAACACACAATAATAAGCTGAACTTCTTCCTCATACTCAGAATATTTCCATAAAACAAATGTGTTAATAAGTTTCCTAAGATCCACCCCAAGGTGAAAGAAAATATTTCAGTTGTGACAGATTGTATAACTTTTGAGTCTACAAATGTGGACGTCTCAGTTGCTAATAATAACTTCTTTATGGATTTTATTGTTTATATTTTTAATTATTTCTCTTGTATTTAAATGATCAGCAACTGATGACTAGGACTTTACATGGAGGACACCATATCATATTAGTTAATGACTGTGAAGTTATAAATAATTGCCTTTTAGTCCAAGATCTTCCTGTTAATTATTTTCTTGGGCAAAAGTAGAACAATTAGCAGCTTTGACTAATAGACCTCTTCCAAAGAATAAATAAAATATAAATGTAAAACATTTATGTCATTAACAGACATGTAATAAGCAATTAATAAATATTGTATCTTCTTATTATTAAGATTGCTGTGATGTTATTTTCTTCCTCTGAGTCTGGAAAACATTGCAATGACAATCCTCTTTTCCACTACCGTGGTCTTGCTTGCCCTCCACCCCAGCAGGTCAAAGCAATAGTAGTCAGCATATTGTGCCACAACTATTAAATTGTGTTTGACCCCTACCATATTCAATTCTGATTTCCACCTAGTATGGGATCACTACTACATTTGGCTCCAGGTCTATCTTCTCCTTTTCTGCTTAAAAATTGCTTTGGGAGTTTGGGAATTGAGTTTGTTCAGTCTTAGAGAAAGCCTAAAGCTAGTAATATTCTACAAAAGCATTGCTGTGTGTAAATACCATTACAACAAATATTAAAACACTCCCTATATAACAAAGATTTCCAAATCCTTGCCAATGGCACTTTTGGTATGAGCTATAGTCAATACGACTAACTTCCAGTACATGGAAAAATTGGGGGGAACTTTGGGAAGTATTTGGTCATTACATAGGATATGACTTGCTGTTCCTTTCAAAATTGAGCAACTGTCCATTTTTCTTGAGCATTTACTTTGTGTTTTTGTATAAAGCATATATCACATAAAATATATCTTATAGAGAAAGAGAATTCTACTGCTCATCATGATTTCAGCTGGTATAGCTAAGCTAGAGATTAAAGTTAAGACAGTTCATCTTTTCTGTCCTCTGAGAAGATTCATCAGCACTGATATATGTCCCAAAGCACAGAGCAGAAAAACATAAGAAGAATGATGGAAACTATTTGATGTGATACAACAGAAAGATAAGAAATGAAGAAAGAAAGACAGAAATATATAAAGAAATAAGAAAAAAAAAGAAAGAGAGAGAGGGAGGGAGGGAGGGAGGGAAAGAGAAAGAAAGAAAGCAAGCAAGCAAGCAAGCAAGCAGGAAGGAAGGAAGGAAGAAAGGCCATAATTCAAGTGTAGGAGCTTCTGCCTGGTTCTGCTGTGTGGTGATCCTTGGCAAATCATTTAACTTATCTACCACTCCAGACCTTTATGTATAAATTCAGAGCTTAATTATTCTCCAAATTTTCTCTCGCTTCTCTTAACGTTAAGGTTTTAATATTCGTGGATAAAACAAGTTTTATGGTTAGCTTGCTCCACGGCTATGGTGGCTTCAGATCAGAAAGACTGGGTTGTCCGTCAACATCCTCAATATCATCTAAGCTCTCACGCAAAACAAATGATCTTTCCCTCTCAGTGTAAGAAGAGAGCTCATAATGCCTTTCATTATCCTATATTGTACAGTTGAGAGTGACACATTACAAGCTTGATTTACAAAAGATAAATACCAATGTTTTTGTAAAAAAGGTTGTAACGATAGTTTTTGTATGTTTAGAGGGCTAAAAAAAATATCAGTTTAATGACATTTTATTTTTATTCCCTGACAAATTTAGGCATCAGGGAGAATCTGAATAAATATTTATATAAAATAAAAAGAATGAGTGAAACTAAGTATTCAACCAATGAACACTTGCCTCTTCTGTTAAGGGTGAAGGATGGGGAGTGAGTGGGCAGTGATACATTTACCAAGAGCCTTCTTCATTACGCCATGCAGCATGCTGTCACTAGTATTTTCCACACTGCATAAATGTGGAATTGGAGGCACAAGGGGATTTGCTCATATGTCTAAAGTCAGACAATGGGTGTGCTGTGCTATAGGAATTAGATTCCATGCAAATAAGTCACTAAAGTTTGTGTTCTTTCTCTTAGGAATTACTAGGCTAAAGGTCATCACCTTGGAATGTTCCAAACTTATCCAATAACTTATGCAATAACTAATCTTCTTGATGCTGAAAATTCTTTGGAATTCTTCAAATTCTCTTTAAGGTAAGTCACCAGCTATGTACCCACGTAGGCACACATATATATGCACATTCACACTCAAATCATTCCCATTATGGTGGCAAAATCCCAGACGAAGTCTTACTCTGCAATAATAAATGGATTTTTTATTGTCCCTTTGGTGACTACATTAACAACATGCCATTCCTGTGGATTTGGTCTGAATAATATTCTATTCCAGGATGGCATAGTGGAGGGTTGAAACCTTAGGTAGAAATTGAAAAAGTAAACACAGGAAGAAATAAAAAGGTTTTCTCATTCAGCAAACCTAGATGAATGTATCTTGATCATTCATACCTGAAAACACATGTTTTCAGATGGATGTGAATTTGATCACATTTATACACTGCATCTTTGAATTTCAAATTCTTCATTGTATGTTAAACAATAAGATATTTTCAACAAGATAATTAATGTTATTGCTATTTTACAAGATTGGTTTTAATTAGTCTGATACATATGGGCAAATCTTACATTGACCATGTCCCTTATTAACAAAATGAAAAAACCTGGTAAATTGTAGAAAATGACATTTAAAAAGCAAAACAACAAAACCTTCCTAAAAGTTAACAATTACAGTTTTATTTGACAGTGAGATAGAATGAATGGATAGTAAGAAGATCAGAAAGCATGTGTTTATCCTAGACTCAGTTGCCATTCTAAGTAAAAATGTCAATTTTTTAAAAATAAAAGAGAGTTATTTATTTATTTATTTATTTATTTATTTATTTATTTTAATTCACAAAGATCAAGCTAAGAAAAGACCTTAAAAATTTCACAGGAGATAAACTAAAGCTTCAAATGGAAAGCCAATGGAACAAAGCCACATGTCATTGTCTTTGGTAATACTAAGAAAAATATTATGTTAAAATCCCTGCAGCAAAACACAGACAATACTGCATCCAACAAGGATAGACACCTTCTAAGCCATTAAGATATTTAGAGAGAATAGTAGTAGAATTAAAAAGAAAAAAAAATCCTGTGTTTGTAGAAAATAGGTCGGTGCTGAGATAGGAACCTGTACATGCTGTACAGGCAGAACAATGTAACAATTATTTTAAATTAAAAATCCTGAAATAAGTAGAGAATTGAAGAAAATTCAGTGTGAGAGAGGAATCTGTGCTCAAAATTAAAGAAAAAACGAGAGAATTTTAGCTAAATAAAATTATAGAAAAATCACTATCAAACTTAAATATTTTTAAAATGTATGGAGTATATTAAAAATATTCTTCCTTATCCATTCGTCCGTTGAAGGGCATCTTAGTTCTTTCCATAGTTTGGCGACTGTGGCCATTGCTGCTATAAACATTGGAGTACAGATGGCCCTTCTTTTCACGACATCTGTATCTTTGGGGTAAATACCCAGGAGTGCAATTGCAGGGTCGTAGGGAAGCTCTATTTTTAATTTCTTGAGGAATCTCCACACTGTTCTCCAAAGAGGCTGCACCAACTTGCATTCCCACCAACAGTGTAAGAGGGTTCCCCTTTCTCCACATCCTCTCCAACACATGTTGTTTACTGTTTTGTTAATTTTGGCCATTCTAACTAGTGTAAGGTGATATCTCAATGTGGTTTTAATTTGAATCTCCCTGAGGGCTAATGATGATGAACATTTTTTCATGTGTCTGATAGCCATTTGTATGTCTTGATTGGAGAAGTGTCTGTTCATATCTTCTGCCCAGTTTTTTGATATGTTTGCCTGTTTCGTGTGTGTTGAGTTTGAGGAGTGACGAATGGATAAGGAAGATGTGGTCCATATACACTATGGAGTATTATGCCTCCATCAGAAAGGACAAATACCAACTTTTGTAGCAACATGGACGGGACTGGAAGAGATTATGCTGAGTGAAATAAGTCAAGCAGAGAGAGTCAATTATCATATGGTTTCACTTATTTGTGGAGCATAACAAATATCATGGAGGACAAGGGGTGTTAGAGAGGAGAAGGGAGTTGGGGTAAATTGGAAGGGGAGGTGAATCACGAGAGACTATGGACTCTGAAAAACAATCTGAGGGGTTTGAAGTGGTGGGGGAGTGGGAGGTTGGGGTACCAGGTGGTGGGTATCATAGAGGGCATGGCTTGCATGGAGCACTGGGTGTGGTGAAAAAATAATGAATACTGTTTTTCAGAAATAAATAAATTGAAGAAATTAAATATATATATATATATACATTCTTTAAAAGTCAATTACTATTTTTTCTTAGTAAATCCAATGTATGTGGATGACTGATGGCGTTAGCAACCACTGACTAATTTGATCCAAAAATGGAATATTATCAAATAAAAAATCCAGTATTTTTGTGAGTCTTCCAAAGAATCTATATTATTTTCCATTAACCTATTAGGACACAGAAAAATACTTCTTTAATGACGTACATTGTGGTATATATTGATATCGCCTATAAACTGTTATTTTTAAAACTCATCATTTGCATATTACTATTATATAAAATCAGCCTCTCAAGTTTATGGAAAAAAAACAGTTTTTAGTTTTGTTTTAAATTGAATTAGTAGTTTGACTTAAGGAGAATCTTCAGCTCTACCATATTTTGTCTTGCCATTAATTAATACAGTATAGTGTCTGATGTTATAAGATCTTTCTTAAATTCCATTACTAAAATTTTATTGATTTTAGCTATATTGTCCTTGAAACTTTCTTGTTAGGATTATTACCAGTTTCTCTATATTTTTCTTGCTGTTGCAAATCAGTGCTTTGTTTATTTCATTTCCTATTTGGTTGTAGTTGGAAAGAATAAGTGGTTTATATGGTAGTCTTAAACAAAGTAATATTTTTATTTTACTTTTTCCTCTAAGAATATTGGATTTAGGGAATTTAAAATTAGTCTCTATGCCTTATAATTCTTATACAACACTTATATATTTTCTTATTTTCTCTAACTTTAAATATTAAAATATTTCTGGTAAAATGAAGACCAACAGTGGCAGTAGTAAACATTCTGTTTTTTTATATAACAAATTTTAAAGGGAAGGCCATCTAATGTAAACTATTTACTATTTGTTCCTGGTAGTTAACTGTTATAAAATTATATCAGTTTTATCCCATTCTCAGAGGACTTTCATGAGGGGTAATACATTTAATCTTTATTTTCAGTATAATCAACAAATATTTATGAAGCACTTACTCTTTGTCAAGCATGGTTAAAAAAGCTTTCCTTAAGTGTAATGATTATAGTAATAGATTGTCTAATGTTTCATTTTTTGTCATTATTTCAAAGAGATGTATTAAATTGTGCTACATTTTTAAAATAGTAAAGAAAATAATATTTAATTTTTATATGTGTATTTCTTGGTGTGATTGAATAACAGTTTGTTTTTATTGCAATTTGTTCAGTTTTGTATTATTAGTTTTTTTCTTTTTTTTTTTTTTTAAATTTTATTTATTTATTTCACAGACAGAGATCACAAGTGGGCAGAGAAGCTGGCAGAGAGCGGGGGAAGCAGGCTCCCCATGGAGCAGAGAGCCCGATGCAGGGCTGGATCCCAGGACCTGGGATCATGACCTGAGCTGAAGGCAGAGGCTTTATCCCACTGAGCCAGGCACCCCTATTAGTTTTTTCATTGATTGGACTGGATAACTTCACCTATTTTCCTATATCTTGGGAAAATGCAAAATATAAAAATGTATTAATGTTTCTGGTTTGTCTATTCAGTTTCTAATCAATTATCTTTGATGAGCATAATTTTCTGGTTTAATGAAATACAACTGGTTTTTACTCTCTTTTATAGTTAGTTCCAGGTGTGTCCTTTGCTTACTCTGCTTTATCAAGACATTCTATTTATTTTTTTTTTTTTACATTTAGACACTTCATCGTTTCAGCTTTTGACTTTATCTCAATGATCTACCTCATAATAATTGGGTGTGGGGGCAGAGTAGATTAGGCTTCCTTTTTTCAGATAATTATTCAACTGTTCCAACAATATTTGTTGAAAAAAAATCTTTTTTTTTCATTGCCCTTCACTGTCATACTTGCTAAAAATCATTTCGCCACCACCAAAACAGACAAACAAAAAAGCTAGGTAAATAAGTGAATGGATGTATGTGTTAACTTAAACTTCGCAGGAGGAATTCTTTCACAACCTGAACATGTATCAAATCATCATGTTGCCCACTTTAAATACCTATATCTTACAATTATACTTTTCAATTATATTTCAATAAAGCTGGAAGAAAATGAAAACAAAAACAAAAACAAAAAACTTTGACCAAAATGCATAGGTATATTTTTTTAACTCTCCATTCATTGATTGATTTGTCTGACTTTGTAGCAAAACTGTCTATAATTTTTAGTGTGGCAAATATAGGTTTTCATTTCATTTGTGTTGAACATATTGATCAATTTAGGGATAAATGACATTATAACATTTTTCCATCCACGAATATGTTATGTTTACCCATTAAATTAAGTTTTATTTATTTTTTCTCAGGAGTATTTAATAGTTTTTAGAATACAGATCTTTCAATAAATTTGTTAAATTTATCCCATAGTATTTTATGGTTTAATTTCATTATTTATGGTAGTTCATTATCAGCATGGTAATATAACCAAATTTTGTATATGGAATTGGTATCCTTTTATATTGCTGAAGAAACTTACTACTTCTGGTAGGTCTTTTTCTTTTCTTTTTTCTGTCCTTCAGATTTCTTGAGATTTTTCTATATACGTATTTATGTCAGATGTTAATTAGCAAAGTGATAATCTTGCTTTTAATCTTTATGTCTCTCTTTTTTTCTTTTTAGTACCTTATTATAATGAATATAAATAGCACACTATTTAATAGAAGGGGCAGGAGAATATGTACTGGTGATGTCACCGTCCTGGAAGAAATGATGCTAACTCTAGGTTTTGGTGTTTTACTTACTTTTTTTTAATGTCCTTTAACAGTTCTGAGGATGTTTTCCATCACTTCTACCATCCCCTAGTTTTCTGAGAATTTTTATCAGGAACACATGCTAAATTTGTCCATACTTTTTCTGTGTTTATTTAAATGAGCATATATTATATTTTGACCCTCTTAATGACTTTTCATACCTGATTCAGCCCTTTTAAAATGTAAACCCATCACTGATGATTTCAAGCTATTATAAGTGAATATTGACTTATTAGTAACCATCCTACATGGGCACCCCAATGTTGTTTACAGGAGTAACCAGAGGAACAGTTTTAGAAATGGGGAATAGAGGTACCTAATGTAAACATGTAAGTCTTTGGGACAGTAGTACCAGTAATTCTAGTAATAGTTCTGCGTCCTCAACCACACACAGCCCCAGGATCTCTAAGTCCTAAGGAATGTTTTATTTCTGATAAGTTTCTAGGGCTGCTGCAAGGTCACACTTTGTAAATGATTATATATATTTACATTTGATTTGTATAAGTAAATAGGTAGATATGAAATTTTTAGAAATACATATTCTTACCATTTCCCCCAAATAATCTATCTAATTTTACATATACAGGGATTTCTCCTTGACACTTGAGAAAGAAAAAATGGGTGATCAAACTGTCTGGGGAGAGTGCTGCAGGAGGGATGGGAAGGCTCTCAGAGGTGGGTCTCAGTCCTTTGCTTTTTTTTTTTTTTTTAAGATTTTATTTATTTATTCGTCAGAGAGAAAGATAACAAGTAGGCAGAGGCAGGCAGAGAGAGAATGGAAGCAGGCTCTCCGCTGAGCAGAGAGCCCGATGCGGGGCTTGATCCCAGGGCCCTGAGATCATGACCTGAGCCGAAGGCAGAGGCTTAACCCACTGAACCACCCAGGCACCCCGGTCTCAGTCCTTTGGAGCTGCAGTAACAGAAATACCACGGACTGGGTAGTTTCTAAACAGGAAGTTATTTCAGCAGCAACATATAAAAAATATGTTTTCAAGAATATATCTTAACAGAGTTGCTTTCAGTTTTAGACTAAATATTTAAGACTTTCTGAGGAATTTGTGTGCGTAACATTATATAATATCAATTTCCTCCACCATTACAACCAACTAAAGTAATTATTTTCCAACAATGATAAATTGTAATCTTTCCACAAAACATTGTATATACGTTCATATATATGCAAAACCATTTCCATCAGTGTGCATGTATGTGTGTGTGTGTGCATGCGCGTGTGCACATGCAAGGATGTATGTGAAGATGTATGTGTGCATCTGTGGGAGGATGTGTGAGTGTATGTGTGTATGCGTGTTCTAGCCCATCAGGTACAAACTGGTCTGTGCAAATCACAGGTCTTCTCAATTTTCACTTTCTTGTGACTGTGGCTTCATAAACCTTTTTAAACATCTTCCTATCTACCAATAAGCCATTTTTTTTTTTAAGATTTTATTTATTTATTTGACAGAGAGAAATCACAAGTAGATGGAGAGGCAGGCAGAGAGAGAGAGAGAGAGAAGCAGGCTCCCTGCTGAGCAGAGAGCCCGATGCGGGGCTCGATCCCAGGACCCTGAGATCATGACCTGAGCCGAAGGCAGCGGCTTAACCCACTGAGCCACCCAGGCGCCCTACCAATAAGCCATTTTATTGTTTTTGAAATTATATTTATACCTTATTTCACCCTCCCCAACAAATGGCAGAGATTTTCTAAATCAAAGTTCTTTTCATAACAGGTACAAGGAAAATGAAAACATAGTATATGAGCCTCATTGATGACCACTTATGAAAGTCCATCTGGAAGGAGATCTTAACAGCAATAAGATAAGGACAGATGTATGTCTTAGGGTAATATGCTCAACGACAAAGGTTTTGAAGTGATAATTTCAGAAAATGCCACTTTTTCTTTTTAGGTTGTCCTTTACCCAAAGGTAGTCAACACTGTCAGTGTCTGCTCAGATTCTTTTGTCTATACTGCTCTTTGCAACTTGGTCTGGCTTCCTGAAGCCAGCACCTCATCTTTGCTGGAGAACTTTCTCTGACTTGAAGCTTGAAGGGCCAGGGAATAAACATGTGACCTTTAACAAAAGACCAGTAGGAACAGCCACATGTATTCTGCACCCCCTCACCCTTCCAGTGGGATACTTCTGAGTTGCGGGTACAGCATATTCTGTCATCGAACACCTTCCCAGTGGGACAAAGCTCCTGTTCACCTCAATTGCAAAGTGCATGATAATAAAAAAATTAAAAATTAACTGCCCCCCCCACCATCCCACAACTCTCTCACTTTCCCACTCCCCAACTGCTTATTTCTTGGAATTACCATCAAAAGAAATTCCCTGCGCCAAAATCTCTGTCTCAGGTTCTGCTGTAGGGGTAATTAATCTCAGAAAGTTGGTGCCAGAAAAAGCCCCAGGACATGGATCTTCGGAATGAGATTTAAGAGTTAGAATGCTTACCCACCAGGGAGGGCAACATGGCCCCCTTCGCTGGTGTTGAGAGGAGGTTGTGATCACACCAGCGTGCTCAACAAGCACAGCCACTTACACCTCAGCGGTGGCACATTAGGAGGGCGCCGACTGGGCTGTGTGGTATTTTTGGCATCGGAGACCATGGAGACAATGCCTGTTTCCAAGGGCCGTGGAGTACCTTGGCTGCGGTTAAGTGCAATCAGTACACTGAGGGAACTACACTACAGACTCAGTCTACTGAGCTATCACCTCAGAGCCCCGGGTGAGAGCCAGGCATTTCCCTGGCAAAATTTAAAGAGATCTTTCTGTTCTCCAGCTAGAGGGTAGATGGTGCTGAAGACACAGCTCTGGGCTCCAAGGTGAACATAAAGTAACAGAGTTGAAAGAGAAGGCTGAATCCTTGAGCCAGCTGCCCTCCTAGCCTGGACACAGAGAGCAGACACATCTGAGTGCATGTGCTTGGTGACCTTGAACCCCCAGGTTCCCATCAACTCTCTGATTGAATGGTGCTCCCCCACCATTTGTGAGGGAAGAAAAACCTCTCTGGGATGGAGGAGGTCTTGTTAAGGCCCAGTGGGAGTGAGCTGCCTCGAGGAGATAGTGTTTTCCATTCCCAGCAAATGCCCTACCTTTCCTATTACCTCAGGACCAATGACTAGCGTGAACCCTCCTCAGCAGGCCCAAGAGGGAAACATTATCCCAGCATCAAGAGGAAAGATTTCTCAGCAAAAGAATGTCAGATTTACTTAATACGCGTAGCCAAGGCCTGGGAAAACATGCCGAGGATGGATTTTTAGGGTCCAGAGGAATAGAGAGTGAAAAGGAAAGCCGACAAAGGAGAGTGCATCTATCTGTGGGCTGTCTCCTACGCCTTCTCTTTAAGGAGCTGACCCTATTATGCAGCAAGGATTTCTCCCTGAAGCTTGAAAAAGAGAGAGTGGGGAATCACACTGTCTGGGGAGAGTGCTGCAGGAGGGATGGGAAGGCTCTCAGAGGTGGGTCTCGGTCCTTTGGAGCTGCAGTAACAGAAATAGGATGGACAGGGTAGTTTCTAAACAGGAAGTTATTTCTTATAGATTTGAAGGTGGAAAGTCTGAGATCAGGATGCTAGCAAGTTCCAGTTGTGGTGAGGACCTTCTTGCCCACTCCAGATGGCTGACATATTCTATCCACACATAGCTGAGAGCAGAGAGACGAGGCCAGTCCTCTCACAACTTATAAAATCACTAATCCCAGTCAGGAGGGCTCTACCGTCATGATTTTATGAAGACCTAAAGTACTCCCAAAGGCCCCTTCTCCTAATACCATCACGTTGGGGGTTAGAATTTCAGCATATGAATTTGGAGGTAACAAAGACATTCAGTCTACAGCAGGTATGTTATACGATAGATTTATGAGGTAAAATATGGAACTATTAGATGAGCATATTCCGTGGAAGGGCCCTTAGAACAGTTCCTTTACTAAAGCAATAAAAGGAATGTGTAGACGGGAGGGTCCTGGCACCATTGAGAAGTGTTGTGGTGGTGTCTCTCCTCTGTGGGCTGGGGTGGAAGGTAGAGGGACGTCGCTGAGGAAGTCACCTCCCCAAGTGATGCCGACCCAGGGGCTGCACTTAATCACTACAAACAAGGTGGGCGTCATCATCAAACAAGCAGCAGAGCCAGAATGGCGACAATGATCCGAGGCCCAGTGGGATCTGTGGTGATGCCTCACAGTTCACAGGGAAAGTAGAAGCAAGGAACAGGGACAAATAGGATGTTACTTGATCTATAGACCCCAAAGTAATAAAGAACAGATGGACTGGAGGCTCATATCACTCACTGCACTGGAGGGAAAAAAAAAATTCTGACTCTTCCTCCAGTTTCAGGCCTGAAACAATTCTCAGACTCAGAACCTGTCTGCGGAAGGAGGAGGCAGCTGCCGCTCTCCAAGTGTCTCCTCGGAGCTCCTCCATTTCCTCCTGCAGCTGTTAGCAGAGTCAGGACACTGCCGAGAGGGGGCTATCCACACGATGACACAGGTCAGAGGTGACCCTGACAATCCCGTCACGGCCCTGGTTAGAGTGGGGCTGTGGAAGCAGGTGACCGTGGAGTTGTACCACATGCACATCAGCTTGTCCACGGAGTCTCTAGAACCCACCCTGGGAGACGGAATCCTGAACACTCGGGGCTGATTCAAATGGACACACTTGGCATCTGGGAAAGTCCTCATTCACGTGGGTTTTCCATTTCTCAGTCAAATGAGAGTCATAATGGATGGAAAAGCCAAATCAAATCCCTAAAACTAGAGATTCAGTTGCTGGCCAAGATAGTGAAATTGAATCAGTACCACATCCTCAAGGCAACAGCAGAGACTTACAGCCCTTCAAAGAGTTATAGGGCTCAGGGGATCCCTGTCACATCCCTGTTTAAGTCACCGGTGTGGTCCCGGGTGACACCAGATGGACAACATCGGATGCCAGTGAATAACTACAGATTCCACAGAGCAGGAATCAGAATAGTAACTACTGGCGAGATGTCCTGTCTCCACTTGACTGGATCCACGCCCCCCAGTTTGGATGTATCTACTGATCAGGTGACTACCTTTCTGATCTCCTTGAGAAGGGGGGATCCCAAGTGGTTTCCATTCACTTGGAACAGGTAGCTTGATATGCACATGTTCTTAGCCTCCCAAGGAATAACCATAAGGACCTAGACCAGGTGAACTGCTGGATGCGGATGGGGGTTCTAGAGTGGATGTTAAGTACATGGGTTACTCTCTTTTATAGTAATTTCTGAATCCCCTGAGAGGATTAGAGACTCCTGTTACCTGCTTTGATAGAAAGTTTGTTTCAAGGAAACCCCCATTTTTGGCTTCTTTTTCCTTGCCTGTCTCACTTTTCAATTTCACTACTAGTGTTTCACGGGATCACCTCTAAAATCAACCACTTCCTTTTGCATCCTTGTCTCAAGGTCCACTTCTGGTGGAACTAAAACTAAAACCTCAAGGAAGTGAAGCAGATGAAGACACTGAATGTGAAGGTAGCTGTCCTATGAATCTTTAAACCTTATGTTGAGAAAAAGCATCACCGGTGTGTTACGGTAACCACCTTCAACCCCGGTGAAACAATTATTACCGTCTATTACACCTGCCTGTTTTCCAGCTTGAATTCCGAGTTCTGTCAAACTTTTTGAGTAATAATAATCAACATTTAACGTGCCTACTGTAATATTGGCTAATTGAATATTGAATAAATGATCAAAAATCTCTGAAAGTACCTTGAAGATCTATAAACCTCCAGCAGAAGATACAGGAAGACTGAAGAAACATGTCAGAGGAGGTAGAAAGATGGCCTTTTCAAAGTTCCAGAAATAAATCAGTAGAGTTACTGCTATATCTACATGACTCCTGTGTTTTATGAATTTTTGTGTATATTATTGCCACATATCCACTTTTCGTTTATCATGTGCTTGGCTAGTTAGGCTACTGAGTTATTTAAAGGCATTTCATCCTCTTTAAACATTGTTAAAGGCAGTGTTTAAAGAATAAAAACTTTATGAAGTGGTTATACTTGTAAGATAATTCTAAAGACTGTTTTAAACACTTGGTATCAAGCTGCCATTGCGGCTCAGGGACTTTCTTGCTCTGTAACCTTATTGTGGTCTTTATGTGGGTCAGCTTCACCCTTGTAGGGTCACCAGAAGACTAAGTGGATCATAGTTTCTCCCAATACACTGACCACCGTGCTCCAACCCCACCGCCAAGTTCAAATTTTCTTCTTTACCTTCCCTTTGTTGACACTAAGTGTTTGTTGTAAGCTCAGAAAATCTTAGTGTGAATAGTAAGTCATAGCCCCCAGTTTCTAAGACAGGATTTATTTAAACAATAACAACAACAAAACAATAGCAGAGCCTTGGTTTACATCAGAACTGATCTTGTGAGGAGATACCTAAGTTTTGGCTACAGTATCTACAGAGAAAGTCTGCCAAGCTAATGTGTAAAAATGAACTCACCCTCCTATTTGCATCGTGAAACAGTATCTCTCTCTCTCTCTCTCTCTCTCTCTCCCTTTTTTAAAGAGAAACAGCCTTCACACTCAGCCCAGACAATCTTAAAGCCATTACCCTTCACATCTCATATGTTAGCCCCGTGCTTTGGCACAAGGCCATTGAGAGCGCAAAAGGAATACATTCTGAGATGAGTGTCCTGATGGCGATGTTTCCATCCTCTGTACCCACGGAGAACCGAGCACTGTGGAAAACATCTTTTGCTGCAGTTATTTCAACTGAATAAGCACAATTTTAACATGAGGCCATTAAAAAACTACTTTGGTTCTGGGAAACTGAGTATTAGAAATATGATGAGCATATTGGAGTTAGTTCAAAACTGAACATCAGGAGTAATTAAGGGAATGGAGAGATTGATTTATGAGAAAAGATTAAAAGAGCTCAATCTGTTTAGCTTGGCTAACAGACAACTAAGTAGGGGATATGGTAATTGTTTACAAGTACTTACAGGATGTAAATATCAAGGCTGAAACAGAGATGTTCAGGCTGAGATCAGAAAGCCTGAATCACTCCAAGTTAATAAAGAGAAAATTTAGTTGACTACCATCCAAAATTGGGTGATAGTTAAGTCCTTTCAGCAGGAATCATTGCTGGGGGAAAATGGAAAAATAAACTCTTTGGGATATTTAAATGTGACATAGCCTCTGTGAGTCCAGGGTTGGTGCAAATTGATCATCAGAGATATTTGGGAAATACAGAAGCTTCATCACTGTGTGTATGGAAAGAGCTTCCTATACTGTTCAAATGATCTATGGTATTATGTAGGTGCTTCATAAAGATCAGATTCTAACAAAACAGATGAACACAATACAGACAGAGAGACATTATTTTAAAAAAATACATTTAAAAAAAAGCAAAGTAATTTCTACTTTTGTTTTTAAAAACTTTAACCCAAATAAATCATGATTTAAAAATTCATGACTGAATTAAAATAGAATAGTGTATTATATTTATTCCGATAAATATATGATTTGTATATGATTAGTAGCGTTATTAATGTACCAACACATTTTTTAAATTAGTAGAAATAAGAAATTCACAGCAATTCATTATATACATTAAATGCTTACTGTATAAAAAAGAATAAGAGCATTACATTATTGAAATAACTCACAAAATATATGTTGCATGATGTGATTTGAATATAAAAATAATTCTTATCATCATTCTAAATCAAACTAATTTAATAAACAGTAATCCTGTAACATTGCTGGGGATCCTATGTATACATCTCAGAGATCCTATCTGTATCTATCTGTCCATCTATTTATCTCTGTCTTTCTAGCACTACAAAAAAGTGTCATTTTACTTATTTCTGCATATTTCTTCATAAGACCAGTACAGTAGCCTGCCTGTTTTTCTTTCTCATGTTCCCCACTCTGTTCGGTTTTGTAGGAAATAAATGAATTAGAGTCTGCCTCCTCCAATCTTCACAAGTTTGTTGTTTATTTAAGAAAAAGTAGGGGGTGCCTGGGTGGGTTCAGTTGGTTGAGTATCTTGACTCTTGATTTTGGCTCAAGTCGTGATCTCCGGGTCTGAAACTGAACCCTGCTGTGGACTCTATGCTCAGCGGGGAGTCTGCTTTGGGATTTCTCTCCCTCTCTCTCTGCCCCTCTTCCTGCTCACTCTGCCTCTCTCTCAAATAAATAAGTAAATCTTAAAAAAAAAATAAAAAGTAGAATGAATCGTGACCAAGTTGAGGCAGCAGCTGACATAAAGCACAAATACTACTTTTTGGTGTAGACTGGCTTTTAAGTGGATGATTTAAAAAAATATCTGAATGACGTTTGTAAGTGTGTCACTCATTTACATGTTCTTCCATAAATTGCCCTTCACTTTCTGCAGAAGCTTTTATTTTAACTAAATGAAACAAAGATTTCTTGTGTCTCTGGATCCATAAAAATGTTGCTTCTCTATTAGTTGATCAGGGAGATTGAGTCATTAAGATACACATACACATATATAAGACACCCACACACACTATAGTCTGAAATCTAAGCACCTTTGAGATTATTTTGTCCCTAACTGAAAAGTTATTACTTTCCAAAATAGACACAGAGAATGGAAGTCTATTTGTCCAAATGATTTGTAAGAGAATTTAAAGTAAATGAAGTGCTTTGTGTAATGCACAGAAGCATTCCTTCAGGAAAACTGTGCATAGACAAAAAGAATCATTGCAATTTCATATAAGATAAATTATAATTTAGGCTCTGAGTTGTTACATTATCATAGAAAATATATTACTGAACTTTTGAGGGCTCATGATGGTTATAGGAAACATGAGTGTACTTATGTAATTATAAAATTATAAGTATTGTTTCCTGTAGATGAGTATATAAATTAAGCACATAGAATACAAAAAGAATACAAAAAGAGTACATGTAATGCCAACATGAAAACTTATGAAGGCATTTGGCATATGCCAGTATTATATTCAAATAGGAAAGGACAAGAATGAGCAGAATTTGTAAATGTAAATGAAGACCTGTAAAAATTCATTTTTCTCATAAACTATAGACATTTCACTAATTTGGATACATTAAGTTGGGTATTTAACATATTCATAATATTACCAAGGCCATCTGATCTCACTTTTGCATTTCCCTGGGCACGTTTTCCAACTGTATTACATAAAAATCATCTCTCTACAATTAAGGGTGTATTTTTGAAGTATCAACATCAGTCTCTTCAAGCTAATACTGCCATAATGTCCAATCAAACCTTGATTTATGTTGGATTATGTGCATAGCATTGTGCTTTCTCAATGATCCTGGAATCCTTCTGGATTAATTTATATCCATGGGTGGAAAACACAGAATGTCATTTTTACTCCAAGGGAATAAGATTGTAACTAAATCTGAGCAAAACTGTTGTTGAGCTAACATTGGATTATTGTCCAATTTCTATCAAGTGCTCCAAAGAATCTAGTAAATAAGTAAATAATGAAAACATTTATTCTTAGAACAGTTAAATCTTGAGTACTGAACGAAATATATTATTTTTATATCCTAGACTTGTACACTGATGTAGATCATGTACATGTAGATCATGCTAGATCATGGTGGGAGAGGCAGAATTGTCTAAAAATTGCTCTGGTTTACCTGGACTATGAACCAACAAGAACTGGGGTTTCCTCCTCCTAACATGAGAACCAGCACATAAAGCCAACTCACTATAAGATAGTGGTTGCAATTCTCTGCTGAGGGGCTGCTCCTATAAGCTCCATGTTTCCCAGGTTTTGGAAACCTGCGTTCAGGAAATCCATGTGAACAGCTGCTATGCAAACCCAGACTGCCAAGGGGCCAAGTGGTCTTCCCCTATTTTGACTGGCAGGTTGCTCTCTTGCTCTCCTGGTAATTGTGGAGAGCAACAAGGAGTCACACACATGCCATGGTCTGGGTTTGCCTCTGTATGGATAAAATGAGATATGGCATGGGGCGTTTATGCCTTCTCGTCTCTTCTCTTGCTGACCTTTGCCTTATAAGTTCTTCTAATGAAGCTTAACCCATACCCTGTGACATTATAGAAATTGTTCCAAGTATTTTTGTGACAATTACAAGAAGCCTACCTTGTAATGACAAAAATGAAACTCTCATAAAATATTTGTATAAAAGGTGTGATTGGGAAACCATAGCTGTTCTAAGAGACACTCACCTGGAAACTGAACCTGTATGCAAAAGAATGATGAATGTATTGATAGATATCCAGATATTAATGATTTGGCTATAAAAATGCATACCTTTTTTCTTCTCTCTTTCAGGTTAGAACAACATCTATCATTTCTCAAAGAGGGAAATATTTCCTAGAAAGTACTCTGCAGATGCAGTTCACTCCAACTTTCTGTGAAGCCAGACTGGGTCCTGCAGCCAAATCTACCAACACAAGAGTATGGGAAATATATATTTGATTTATTATCCCCTATTGTGGAAAGGAGTAAATAATAAGGGATGCAGACAGTCATCACTGCTCACCTCTTGTACAGCAATGACATTTTAACGTGGTTTCTGGAGGGAAGAGAGATAAACTTAGATGTTCATTCTGCCATGTTTAACCCGGGTCATCGATCTATATACACTTCCTGTGATATCCCATCTCTACTTTTTATAGTTGGAGCATGAAGGTACTAAATGTCACTCAGCAAAAGTTGAAGCTGTATATCATCACATGACCCAGCCTCTCTCTGCCAAGCAGTATTGTGAAAAAGTTAGGTAAGGAGATGGCCTAATTTCACCACAGTCATGCATGTTCTTGAATACCACCAATCTCTTCTCTGTGTTCGATCAACGTCAGAGAGGTCTTAGATGCTCATGGCCCAGGCCATATGATCCCTTCAATACCCACGAGTGAGTGTCTCTCTGGAGTCTATGCTTTGTTGAGTGATAGGACTAGTGGGAATTCTGGGAGCCCATGTTTAGGACCCATCCTCATCTGGGACACCAGAAAGTCCATCCTGTCTGAGCCCTTGCAATTCATAAAGGGTGTTGTCGTTAAGTTGAGAATGGCTTACTGATATACAGGGACCCACTGACTCCTGCTATATTCCAATGACCATGTTAGTCTCTCCCTACCAGCTCTGGCTTTGCTTTGAATACTTAAAATTTTAGAAATAAAGATAGAAAATATCACTGCCTCTATCTGTTCTAATTCCAGGATCTCAGGTGTTCACAGAGTCACTAACTTGATTGTATCATTTTACCTTAAAATGGCTTCTTTCAGGCATGACTCATGGACAATCACTAACCTCTGTCTCTCATTCTACAGCTTTATTGAGATATAATTTACAAGTGTATATATTTAATCAATGTGATATTTTGGTATATGCATATATTTTGAAATGTTTGTCACCATCAAGTTAAGACATCCATCACCTTACACAACCACTTATTTTAGTGAGAACAATTCAGATTTACTAAGTAAATTTCAAGTATTTAATACAATATTGCTAAATATAGTTAACATGCTATAAATAGGATCTCTAGAAACTATTTATCTTGCATACCTGAAAGGGTCTACCCTTTGATCAACATCTCCCCATTTTTCTCACCGGTAACCACCATTCCACTCTCTGCTACACTGGCAACTCAGAGTCATATGCTAAGCAGATTCAGTGTATGTATTTGGAATATTATTGGAATTGCCTAATTATGGGTTATGAAGGAATTCAAACTACAATTGTGAAGCCAAACGATTAGTTCACAGAAAAAATCATATACTATATTAATGTTCAATGACTCAAAAACATAAGAGCAAACCAAAGAAAAGTGAAGAATAAGTAAAAATACGTGAATAAATGTACATGTTGCACCCTATTCTACATGATCTAGCCAATGTGAAGGCATGGAGAGAAACCCTCATAAGAAGAACATTGGCACTGAGACTAGATTCTTTGGGTCATCTCTATGGCACCATGGGAATGTGATATTGGATGTGTTATTTCAACCTTCTGTGCCTCCTATCCCACAGGGCCTTTCTGAGATTTTAGCTTATGCACACAAAAGAGATTTATAAGCCAAAGTTTTATACATCTGTAAGATATTAAAACACGCTTCTGACTTGCTTCAACCTGCCAAGATGACATCGTATCTTCCTATCTTACTTTCCCTCAAGAATTAAAGGAAAATCATTTACCTTCTTTCACCAAAGTCCCTGAGAGAAAGATTATAATAGAAAAAGTGAAGAAAGGAAAATTTAAAAATAGAAGTTGCACATCTGTAGAAAAAGGAGCCAAAGTCCAAGAAAGATAAAGCACTTTGGATTATTGCTTCTGTTGTTGGAGGGTGAGCAGAAGGCCAAAGATTTTAAAATCCTGACCAAGGCCCCCTCAGGGAGTGACAGGGCCAGCCAGATTCTCACATCTGGTTAAACTCAGGGGATCTCGTGGCTGTAGTATATTGACAAGTTTTCAAAACTATCAAACAGAAATGAATTCCTTGCAGTTAAGTCTGGATAATAGCATGTGGATTATCCCTTTGCACTTTGTTGACATAAACAGTGTCATAGTTTACACTGGTCTAGCAGAAGCAAGCAAAGGGGAAGAAAGAACTTTTAAATTTATTAATTACTTCCTTTTTCAGAGAAGGCATGGAGTATTAAGTACTCAGAGCCAGACCTCTTCTAATTCGGACAGATCACTGCGTTAGTCGAAAGGCCAACAAGGACAATCTGAGAGCATAAAAGAGCCCTACGGAAGGAAGTCACCAATGGGAAGCTACAAGGGGGGCGTTCAGATTTAGAAAATAGGATATATGATATAAGTTTTAGTAATTGCTTTAATATTAACTGGATAGTCTGTTATACAAAGTACATATGTCATGAGATCTAGCAATTAAAACGTAAGAGTGTCCGTCATATGGGATCACAATTCCACATGGGTGGTCTTACCAAGTCTGTAAGGAAAATGCACGTTGAGAGGAAAAAGGCTAACAAAGAACGTAGTTTTGACTTGTCAAGAGAAAATTAATATCAGTAGCAACAAACAATTATCTAGTGGCAAATGCAAATAACTATTGGGTATGACCTGAATAAGCCCCTGTCAACATTTGCACACAGATTTCAGTCTGCTCCAGGGGAGACACAGGGTTCCATGGTGGTGGCTTTGCTGCCCAGCAGTCATTAATTCTCCCTTATGTTTACAGCCCTCCAGGTTTCCTTTCAGAAGCAAAACATTCACAGTTTGCACCATGCGGTTCTTTGGGGGTTGACCCAATCTACAGCTCAGGGTGGCCCTTATTGAAGGTAGTCAATCAGCAAGGTCCATCTGATAAGCCAGGAGAGCTGGCCTATGCAGTGCCATGCAGTCAGCAAACACTGCGGGACCTTCATCCATGACCCTGAAAGTTAATGTACTCCGTCTTCCATGGCGGTCCCTGCAGGAGACCCTCACTCTTACCCTGACATTATTTTTTTTTTTTTTATTTGAGAGAGAGAGACAGTGAGAGAGAGCATGAGCGAGGAGAAGGTCAGAGGGAGAAGCAGACTCCCCATGGAGCTGGGAGCCCGATGTGGGACTCGATCCCGGGACTCCAGGATCACGCCCTGAGCCGGAGGCAGTCGTTTTAACCAACTGCGCCACCCAGGCGTCCCTTACCCTGACATTATGATGTGAAGACCTGAGATCCAGGTTATTCACACCCATGTTGGTACTTAGAGAAGAACCTGAAGATAAACTGGAACCAGAGACAAGTAAAAAAACAAAAGAAAATGAAAAACTGGAGAATTGCAAAGAAATGGAATTTAAAACCAAATGATAAAGGGGAAGTTCTAAAACCAAACACATGTAAAATGAATGCTCTCCATTAACTATTCCCAAAAAAAAGTAATTTTTTAATTTCCTTTTTTAGTTTCATTAATTTTTGTTTTGTTTTGTTTTGTTTTGTTTTTTAGTCACTAACATCATAACATATTTTATGTTGTCAGGGATATCCATGGAATAAAATTGTTCTGTTGACTGGGTTTGTGGAAATTGGGTTCTTCTGTAGGCTCACATTAATTTGTTGTGATGTTAGAAAATATTTCAACCTTTCCTGGCATAGATTTCTATTCTCCCTAATTGTTCCTTTCCTCTTTTCTGCTTTTCTCCCTTTCTGCCATAACCATTTCTGATGGTATTAGGAGATGTTTGGAACTGGGACTTCCATTATGAAACAAAACCACTTGCTTATCTTGAGGGAATTATGGATGAGGAGAAGCAATACCCCAACAACTCAGTGAGGCCATGGGGTTGGGACTCCAGAGCCCACAGCTTTGCCAACTGCTGTGGGGGCATGGAAAGCCACTGCCTGACTATCTATAGAAGTCAGAGAATCACTGGTGGATAAGAATTGCACCTGTTCCCCTTCTTATCCTCTTATTGTACAAATATGACTTTCTTAACGAAAGTCAAGTGAAATGTTCATTTTCCATTTTATTTACTCAGGTGGAATGGATCGTCTCTCGCCTGCCCAAGGGGAGCACATAATCCTGGCCCAGCCAATCTTTAGCTCTGTCATCTCATCTAAAATTTGCCAAGAATGTGCATTTAGGGGTGCCTGGGTGGCTCAGTCATTAAGTGTCTGCCTTCGGCTGAGGTCATGGTCCTGGGGTCCTGGGATTGAGCCCTGCATCGGGCACCCTGCTCAGCGGGAAGCCTGCTTCTCTCTCTCCCGCTTCCCCTGCTTGTGTTCCTTCTTTCGCTTTGTCTCTCTCTGTCAAATAAATAAAATCTTAAAAAAAAAAAAATGCATTTAGTCATCAGAACCTAACATGGAACAATCTCTAAGAACAGAAGGTAAGAGTCACATGATTTTGTTTTAGTGGGAAATAAATAAATAAATAATCATTACGTATAAAGAAATTAGATGTGTAGAGTTGTCTATGAAAATGTGATATGGAAAAGCCATGTTAAAAGACTTCAGTTGAAAGGAAAGGAGGGCCAGGGCAGCAGAGAGTCAGACAGACTCCCAATCACATCACATGGACAATTTGATAGAACTGTGCCTTACATCATCTAGAATGAACCAATTTTCATGATTCAATATGATGCCTAGGTAAGGGTTTGTGCCAATTGGTTATAAAAACCTTTAAAAATAAAGATAGGCTCAAAAGTAAAATGTTTGAAAGGCATCATAGCTATAAATGAGATCCCTGCTCATCCTGGCAATCTGATTAAATATACAGGTTGAAGTTGTGCATTTAGCACAAGATACTGGCTGAGAGTGACAAGTAGTCTTCAGAAAGGGAAATTCGGAAAGCAAAAGTTCTAGGACTGAAAAACAGAGTGGTCAGTGTGTGGTTTGCTGTTGTGGCTGTTCCAGATGTGTGTCTGTATATAGTTCAGAGTTATACTACCTGCATGATTCAATAACTCTCAAAGACTAACAGTTAGAAATTAGCAAAGTCATTCTCAAGGAAGACATCCTTAGTTTGAGACATGGAACTCCCATCAATAGCAATCCACCAGGAGGAAAATTCAGTGATACGAGCAACGTAAGGATAGGAATCTAAGTTCTTCAGACAATAGACAATCTTGGGGGGGGGGGCTAACTAAAATAGTTATGTTTAAAAAATATAATTAAGAATGTAAGAAAAAAGAATCAAATGCATAAGAAAGAAGGGATGTTAGGAAAAAAAGAATAGACATATACAAAAAAGAAATATATTTTATGGAAATTTAAAAAAAAAGAGGTAAATTAGAAGATTCAAAATGTCTTGTTAAAAAAATGTCACGGAGCGCCTGGGGCACTCTCGGTTGAGTGTATGACTCTTAATCTTGTCTCAGGTCATCATCTCAGGGTTGTGAGAATGAACCCTGTGTCAGGCTCGGCTATTGGAGGAAGTCTGCTTAGGATTCTCTTTTCCTTCCCCTTTGCCTCTTGTCCTCCAGCTCTCTAAAATCGTCATCATCATCATCATCATCATCATCATCATCATCGTCACCATTATCACATAAAAGGCCAAGAGTTGCACAGACAATTCTAAAAAGGAATAAAACGAGTAAATTGAAAAGCATCACAGATTATTAGGCAACTAAACAGATTCTACCATATCATTCAGCAATTTCACTTCAAATTGAGTGGGGAACTTATATCCATAAAAGAATCCTCCACTTGAATGTTTATGGTAACTGTATTGATTACTGCCAAACTTGGAAGCACCCAAAATTTCCTTTCAACAGGTGAATAAATAAATAAATTGGTATAATCCAGACAATGAAATTTTATGCAGCAGTAAAAATAAATGATTTATCAAGCCATGAAAAAAAGTGTTACGCAGATTACTAAGTGCATATTATCATTTGGGTTGATACTAATGTGTTAATGTAGCTTCCCCAATTGCAACAAATGTATCACCCTGGTGGTGATGCAGACAGTGAGGGAGACTGTGCGAGGAGTGGCAGGGGTTATATGGGGATGGTCTAAACTTTCAACTCAATTTTGCTGCTCATCTAAAACTGCTCTAAAAATAAAGTTCAGTTTTTTAAAATGAAGGACAATGAAAAAGGAGGGGAAGGAGATGAAGAAGAGAAAGAGTTATTCCGTTATCAGGGCAAAATGAAAATATCACATAGATAACATTGTGTAGTATTAGCACAAGAAACACACACACACACACACACACACACAGACATTGCATAAGACTAGGGAGCCCAGGAACAGGCAAACATATAATGGTATATATTTTAACTATTTGGATCCTTGTTTCATATTAAATATGTATTCCACATATTTTAAGTAAAGTATTTGAATAATTAAACTATAATATTTAGAGGAAAAGATCAGAGTAACTTTATGACTTCAAGTTTGAAGGATTTCTTCTTTTTCTTTCTTTCTTTCTTTCTTTCTTTCTTTCTTTCTTTCTTTTTTTTTCTTTTTGAGGTGACAGGGGGGCAAAAGGAGAGAATCTCAAGCAGGGTCCACAGTCAGTGTAGAGCACAATATGAGGCTCAATCTCATGACTCTGAGATCATGACCTGAGCTGAAATCAAGAGCAAGATGCTTAACTGACTGGGCCACCCAGTTGCCCCAAGTTTGAAGGATTTTTTAAAGAAGGCTCAGACATACACAAGCAACACAAAAAGAAAAACTGTTCGCTTTGATTTTAATTTACAGAGCAAGAAAACTGAGTGCCAAATAGACGTATGAAAATACTTTTAATCTCACTGAGAGCCCATTATATGCTCAATAAATAACAAAGCATATTTTTTCACAATAATCAGGTTAATTTTTATGTAATCATATGATACCCAATTTTGGTAGGATGCAAGGCTATTAATTAGTCCAACCACATTAGAAAACAGTTTGGCAGTATTAAATAGAGGAAAAAACCCCACTTCTAGGTATCTACCCTGGGGAACTGCGTATCAGTCAAGGGAGATTTTCACATTAGTGCTCAGAGCAGCATCCTTTATAATAGCAAAAAAAGTAGAAATTTCTAATTTCTAAAATGAATTCTAAATAGATTTTGGGTGAATGAATTGTGTTTCATTTATGCAACAGAATATTCCAGAGGAGTTAAATTAGAAAGTCAGTGTGTGTCAACATGCATAAGATCTGAAAACAATCTAATGTTAAGTGAAGAAAATTAAACTGTAAACTAACACATGCATTAATTTATATTTTATGCTGATAGCAGTCAAAACTATAATATTTACGGTTTATGAATGATAAATACCAATTCAGAAGTCCATCTGGAGAAGTGGGTGGGGACAGGAGATAAGGTGGCTTTCAAGATGTCTGTAATGTTTCATTTCTCTGAAACACAGAAAAAAAAACTTGAAACAAACACAGCACAATGTTGACATCTGTTTAATCTTGGGGGTTGGAGTATAGGGGTCTGTTCTTTTATTTTCTGTATCCTTCCATATGTTTAAAGTGGTTTGTAATTAAAATACAACACGGATGAGTAGGGATCAGTCTAGTAGAAAAAAAAATAAAAACGCATCTCGGGCAGAAGGAAGCAAAAGAATTAGTAAATTTTAAAAGAACAAGATGGCTTCAGAGAACCACATATCGTGTGGCATGTCTTTGTTCTAAAATGCCAGAGAAGAAGTAGGAGAGAATAGGAGTGAATAATAAAGTAGATCAGAGTTTGACCATAAGAGGGTCTTGGGCTTTATTCTATCAAGTGGAACTTCATTCTAGAGGCCATTGTGGAGTACAGAACATGTTTCTCCAAAGCGGTCCATATCCTAGTCCCAGAACCTGTGAATACAGGACATTCCATGGCAAAAACTTCACATGTGAGTGAGTTAAACACGCTGAAACAGAATTTTCTTGGATTTCCTGGATGAGGCCAATGTACTGACAAGGGCCCGTGTAAGGGCGAAGAGGCGAGTCAGGTCAGGAAGGAGATGTGATGAGGAAAGTAGAGGTTGGAGCCAGGCATGGTCACAGAGTGCCCTGGAGAAGGCAGCACAATGCATTCTCCTCTGGAGCCTTCAGGAAGCAGCCTTGCCAGCCCAGTTTATACTTCTTACCCCAACATGCTAAGATAATGTAATTTTGTTGTTTTAAGTCTGTAGCCTTTTTTTTTAAACAGCAGCAATAGACAATTAATATAGCAGTGAAGATGAAATCTTGTGGAAGGTCCTAGACATTACAGAGAATAAGGGAGGTGTAGTGGGGGGAGAGGCAGATGCTGAGGGGAGGAGCAAATGTATCTGCAGTGTTACTGTTTATATCTGTAACAGAGTAATAATATCTACTGCCTTGCTAAAGAGAAATCAGAGAATGCTGTTCTCCCGAGTCATCCTTGTTGCAGGATAATTACTGCATGATTCCACTTCAAAAGGGAATCTAAAATACTCAAACACATAGAAGCATAGAGGAGTGGGGTGGTTACCAGGGGCTGGTGGGAAGGATGCAAAGGGACATTTCATTCAAGGGGTATGAAGTTTCCAGTCATCAAGATGTTTACGTTCTAGAGATCTGCTGTACTCTACTGTGGCTATGAATATAATATTGTATAGTGTTCTTACCTCAAAAATCAACCAATCAGAGGAGAAAATAAGTGAAGAAGAAGATGGAGGAGAAGGAGGAGAAGAAGGAGAGGGTGGAGGAGAAGGAGAGGAGAAAGGAGAAGAAAGGGGGAAGAAACAAAACAAAACTGAAACTCAAACTCCTCAGCTGGTTGTACATAAATATGGAAACTGCGCACCAGACAATAATGTGGCAGTTATCTGGAGTTACTAACAGAACATCAGAGAAAAAGCCGTGGCTGTGGGAAAGAGTTATAAGGGAAAACAACAAAAATAAAATTATACATGTTCTATGGTATGTTAACATACTACATATATTAAAAGAATTTTTCTCTCTTATTCTAGGCAAATATCAAGACCACACACTACTTTGTTCATACTTTTTTTTTTAAGATTTTATTTATTTATTTGATACAAAGAGAGAGAGAAAGAGAGAGGGAACACAAGCAAGGGGAGTGAGAGAGGGAGAAGCAGGCTTCCCACTGAGCAGGGAGGCCGATCCAGGGCTGGATCCCAGGACCCTGGGACCATGACCTGAGCCAAAGGCAGATGCTTGACGACTGTGCCACCCAGGAGCCCCTGTTTCATACTTCTGAGATAGCTTTCTCACTTATGATTTATTTTGTTGAAAGTTGTATGAATTTCCAGAGTCAAGCTACCAAGATGAAAATATGTTTTAAGAATGGGATACCAACAGATAAAAAGCATAAAGGAAAATGCATATATAATTTTCTTACCCTATTACAGTTTCTACATCTGTCTTATGGAGCAAATTTTAAAATTCAGGAAAAAAAATCCTACCATTTTCCAAAATATCCCTTTCAAATTTATATCCAATTTGAGCCTGAAATGTTTTGGCAAATGAAGGGAATACACAAATACACAACTCTTAATATGCCAAACTCCCCATCTTCTAGCAAACAAAGTCAAATTTTTAGCTATCAAAAATGGTAAAACAGAAAGAAGCTAAATCACTAGATTTGAAATAAAACTATGGTTAGAATCAGTTATGAATTAGCTGATTCCTCATTGAATAAGCTGTCTAATAACAACAAAAGGAAATTAAAGGCATCCAAATAAGCAAAGAAGAAGTCAAACTATCACTCTTCGCAGATGATATGATACTCTATGTGGAAAACCCAAAAGACTCCACTCCAAAACTGCTCGAACTTATACAGGAATTCAGTAAAGTGTCAGGATATAAGATCAATGCACAGAAATCAGTTGCATTTCTCTACACCAACAACAAGACAGAAGAAAGAGAAATTAAGGAATCAATCCCATTTACAATTGCACCCCAAACCATAAGATACCTAGGAATAAACCTAACCAAAGAGGCTAAGAATCTATACTCAGAAAACTATAAAGTACTCATGAAAGAAATTGAGGAAGACACAAAGAAATGGAAAAATGTCCCATGCTCCTGGATCGGAAGAATAAATATTGTGAAAATGTCTATGCTACCTAAAGCAATCTACACATTTAATGCAATTCCTATCAAAGTACCATCCATCTTTTTCAAAGAAATGGAACAAATAATTTTAAAATTTATATGGAACCAGAAAAGACCTCGAATAGCCAAAGGGATATTGAAAAACAAAGCCAAAGTTGGTGGCATCACAATTCCGGACTTTAAGCTCTAATATCTAATGTAAGTTGGGTTTAAATCCTTGGTGTTTGTAAAGATTAAATAAGACATTTTATCATGAAATCACTAAATTGATACACTAGTTTACAATTTCAACAATTGCTGGTGACCCTGAAACCATGCAGGAGTTAGGGGCTTCAATCCCCACACAGTTGAAAATCTGTTGATAACTTCTGACTCCTCCAAAATTTAACTAATAGCCTACTGTTGACCGAAAGCCCTACTGATAGTCGATTAACACATATTTTTTTATACCATATATATAGCATCTGCTTCCACTCAGCTGATGATCTGGCAGTCCTGGGATCAAGGCCCGGGGCTGGCTCTCAGCTAAGCAGGGAGTCTGTTCTCCCTCTCCCTTTGCCCTCCCCCCTTGCTTGTGCTCTCTCTCTCCCTCTCTGTCAAATAAACAAAATCTAAAAAAAAAAAAAAAAAAAAAAAGGAGGGGTGTTTGGGTACCTCAGTCGGTTAAGTGTCTACATTTGGCTGAGTTTGTTATTCCCGGGGTCCTGGGACTGAGTCCTGCATCAGGCTCCCTGCACAGTGGGGAGTCTGCTTCTCCCTCTCCCATTCCTGTGCTTGGGATCTCTCTCTCTCTCTACCAAATACATAAAATCTTTGTGTATATAGATAGATATAGAAATCTAAATATATAGAGAGAGAATATATCTTAAAACAAAGTAAAAAAATAGTAAATTAGAGAAACTACATTTTCAGTACTGTACTATATTTATTGAAAATAAAAAATTAAAAAAAAAAGAAAGAAAGGAAAAAATCCACAAATAAGTGGATCCATACAGTTGAAAGCCATGTTGTTCAAGGGTCAACTCGATAACCTATGGATTTAGATGAACTAAAACTTGCAGACCATTAAAGAAAACTGAGAATTGATTTATAAACAATCTTTAAACAATTACAGAGATATGCATCATACTTCCAAAACTATATCTTTGAGACTTGAACAATCATTCTGATGTCAAGCTAGACAAGATGTCTTGCAAGAAAAATACTGCCAGGATGCCTAAGAATTCCTGCACCTGAGACAATGTGGTGGAAGGTAAGAGGTACCACTTTCCCCACTGCTTAGAAAAATCTGCTTGTTTTCTGGTGTTGAGTAGTTGGCTTCATTAACATTTGTACAAACTGGTTCCTTAGACTTAATTTCTCTAAGGTTCTCTAAGGTTCTTTAAGGTTCTAAACCCTCAAACATTTAAATTTTTTTGCATGTATCAGTTGCAACTTTCATCATAAAGTGTCTTTCTGAAAAATTAAGTTCAGAGAGTTTTAATGAAGAGTGAATTTGTAAGTTCTACGTAAGAGTCCTTCCCAATTACTCAAAAGCCCCAAAGTAAGCTGTACTCAAGAGTGGACATTCATACAAATTTTAAGGAAGATTTTTTCTAATCACCTCATGCTATTATTAAATATAGAACTGCAACAACAATAAAACATTAAAAGACATTGGAGTATGTTTGTCTGCCACTTGGAAAAAAAGAAAAACACCTTTTTAAAATAGTTTTATGTAGTTTTCAGGGACATCTTCAAAAATCCCAATTTCAAAAAATACATTTGTACTGTAGAATAATTGTAGATATACGAAAAACGTTGGAAGATCCTGCTGAGAGTTCTTGAATATGATTTACCCAGTTCCCCCTAGTTAGCACTGGGAATAACCACAGGGCACTTGCCAAAACTAAGAAAATAATATTGGTACAATACTACCAAGTAAACTCCTGGCTGTTTCTAGTTCACTGGTTTTTCCATTAACGATTTTGTTTGTGGGTTTCAGAATCCAGTTTAAGATAGCACATGACATTTAGCATAATATTTTAAAACTATAGAAAATCTTAAACCTGGGCTTTCAACACATTTTCCAAAATGCACACAGCCAAGGGCAGTTCTGATCCGTGCTGCTCGGTTTTTCATTCTTTCTCCAAAACACAAGCATTCCAGACTCAAGCACATTGTTGTATCAGCGCGTTGTATCACTGAATTAAAGCTATTTGTAAACTTTAAACATAACAGATGTTTCTACATCTGCATAAACTACCAGCCTTTGAAAAAATCGTTCAGTGTGCATTTGGTCTTTTAAGACTGCCTCCCTTCAAATATTTACTCTCTGCTACAAAGTGCTTGAAATAAACAGTGTCCCCAGATCTGGATGATACAATGCCCTCCCTGCACTGTCCCAAGTTTGCTCTGGCTCTCTTTACCATATTTTTTATGCCTTCCTTATTCCCACATTTTTCCCGTTTACCCTACTTACCTGAGGTGGTTTCCTCTTCTTGAGGGCCATTTTTTTTTTTTTTTAATTAAAGAGGGGGAGATAGAGGGACCCAACCTGGGGCTCTACCTTACAACGCTGAGGTCATGACCTGATCCAAAATCAAGTCAGATGCTTCACTGACTGAGCCACCCAGGCCCCCCTTGAGGACCCTTTACTAACTGGCAAATATTACATGAAGATGTAATGAGCGTCAGGTTCCTCCTAATGCCGAAGTTCCATTTCATCCTCCTGGGATCACATCTGCTGCCACTTCTCAAAGATACAGATGTTGCTTTTTGAAACCAAGATCTTGCTGGATAGTTCACTTCAAAACCCTCCTTATGCAGTGAGGCCAGAAGAACTCCCACATGCCCAGCACAGAAGGCTGCAGTTTGTGGATGTCTCTATCAACGAGAACAGCAGCAGAAATATTAAAACTAGGTGACAGGGCGCCTGGGTGGCTCAGTGGATTAAGCCGCTGCCTTCGGCTCAGGTCATGATCTCAGGGTCCTGGGATCGAGTCCCGCATCGGGCTCTCTGCTCAGCGAAGAGCCTGCTTCCCTCTCTCTCTCTCTCTCTCTGCCTGCCTCCCCGTCTACTTGTGATTTCTCTCTGTTAAATAAATAAAATCTTAAAAAAAAAATTAAAACTAGGTGACAGTTGTATGCTATTCTGGATGCTTCGGGTGTGACTGTTAGGGTACTCATTTAACAAATGAGGTAACGGAATCTGCAGGTCGTTAAGAGACATTCTGTCTTCAAGCTCATTGAAACAACTTCCCTGGGGCCTTCGCTGTGTGGTTACCAGGCAGCAGTGATCCTTGTTGGCTACACTGTACATCAGACCCGGAGTTTGGAGTATCCCTTGCAGGGGACACACCCAGTTTGGACTGCCTCCCCAGTCATCTGGCACTGAATGCTGCCGTCTTCCTAAAAGACAGTGATGGCCTTTGTGCCCTGTCCTCTCTTGTGGCAGACGGAGCTCTCTTTGGCAAGACTTACGAGAGATCACAGCCAGCCCTGGGAATCTGAAGCTACTGTCCCTCTTCCTCGATGCTGGTATGAGCTATTACTTCTGCTTTTTCTTCTATCAACTCAATTTTCTTCTCAATGCCTGCATTTTCTTTTCATTGGTTTTTAAAACTGACTCTACATCTTTTTTTTTTTTTTTTTTCCTTCCACCTGTTATCAACTCCACTTGGAATGATTCCATCTCCTGGGCCAAGCTAGTGGATTTCTGCTTTCTGGGGCATCAGCGTTGCAAAGAACCGCATTTACAACCAGCGTGTACAGAATGTTTCTCCCCAGTGCAAAGACAGATACTTGTAAACTGAAACTGTTTATCTTAGATTAACTTCATGTGGTTATCCTAAGCAGAACAGAAATGTATCTTTTAGTAGGATCTCTTTGGAAAGAATTTCTTTACTTGGAGGAGTTATCTGCAAGGTCTGCTGACATATCTGTGGGAAAAGAGGTAGGGATCAGCCTGAAGACAGGACTTTCAGTAGAGCACAATTCAAACTCTTTGAAAAGGCACAGAGTTTCCTAACTTCCAAATGCTGAATACATTTTATATAAAAGGAATTTAAAAATTTCAAGATCAGTCCTCTAGCATGAGTTACATGTATTATAAAAAGAGAACACTTTTAGTATTTTTAAAATAACAACACACATTTAAAATACAAATTGATAACCAAAATATAATACAAAATGGAATGTAAATGTTCAGTTGAAGGAGGTTAAATATATGCATCTGTATGTGTGGATGGTTTCTAGGCTCTGTATATGCACATACATATAAATACACTTATATTTATATTATTTACATGTGAATGTATATTCTTTTTTTTTTAAAGATTTATTTATTTATTTATTTGACAGAGAGATCACAAGTAGGCAGAGAGGCAGGCAGAGAGAGAGAGGAGGAAGGCGGCTCCCTTCTGAGCAGAGAGCCCGATGTGGGGCTCGATCCCAGGACCCTGGGATCATGACCTGAGCCGAAGGCAGAGGCTTTAACCCACTGAGCCACCCAGGCGCCCCTGAATGTATATTCTATATGTATGTATCTACTTATTAAGGTCAGTCATGCCTTATATGACAGTGCTTTGTAAATATAGATGTAATAAAATCATTTAGTGCCTATTCCAAAAATTACAGAGACTACTAATCTATTTATTTTAAGAACTGGGTAAAGAAAGACTTTCAGTGTCCTTTTCCAGCCTCAATTTTCTCTCAGTTAGAGACAATCTATTTAAAATAATTCTCTTAAATCAACATGAGAGGCACATTTCCATTGTTCCCAAAAGCCTCCTTCTTTTTATTTGGCATTTTTTCCCCCTTTCTGTTTACTTTGTGCTTTTGGTTGGGGGAGCAGTCTTTGTTTCTTGTGCCTTTTCTTTTCCCTTTTTTTCCACTAGATCTGCTCTGCTGCCTGTCCCTCAGGTGTTCCTTCAAGAACCTTTTCTAAATGCAAAAGCAAATAAGAGGAAAAATGTCAGCTTCCATGGTTGGCAAGACAACAAGGCTCAGAGGGTAGGAAGCAGGTTCGTGGCAAGCAGCAGCAGGCTTCGCACGCGGGCCCTGGGCACGGGAGCACCGGTCGGTGCCTGCAGGTGCCCCGAGCTCTGAAAGAGCTCTCCCTTCCCAGCACTTTCTGTTTATCAAATGCTGCCCTGTATGGGCTGTGCCACGGTGTATCTCTCTAAGGTTAGAACCCAGCTGTGTCCAGGAAATCAATAGAGACAGGAAAGCACATGTGCAGCCCAAGTGTTTTACAGTGACGCGGGTATGGTGGTTCAACTAGTGCTCCCCGTCACGTGCTTTATTTAACACTCATGAAGTTTGCCTCAAAAACCTCTCAGAATGAGTTTGATTAGGTGAGTATCGTGATACTATCCAATTATGAAAATCACGAGATACCTTCCCAGTTATTTAAAACACTGACAGAAAATCACTGCAAACTAATTATATGGTCTATCATACATTAAGAATTGCTATACTTTCTCCTACTTGTATCTTTTTTTTAATCTTCTAGAGCACTAGTTATTAAAAGCAGCATTGGGGGTTTATAGAATTAATGTAATTCTTCACACAACAAAGAGATAGGCTGGAGAGTGCTTTGATTTTTCTAGAACTTCTTGTGGAAGTTTTAAAAACCCCAGAGAAATAAGAGCAACTAGCTTTTAGGATGGGTTGAACTCAGAATATAAAGTTTTATTTTTTACCACTATTGGTGCCTAACCTACATTTTGTCAATTTGCCCTTCCCTGATCCTCAGGAGCATCCTATCCCTTCTGAGACCACTCTGGGGATGGTTAAGCCACGAGGAAAGGGAGCAGCCACCATCTTCCCTTCCCTTTTCCTTTCTTACTCCTTTCTCCACCTGCCTTTCCTTCAAGGCTAGAGTAGTGGGGGAGGTGATTCAAAGGAAGAAGGAAAGATCTACTTCTGGACCTTGAGGGCATCCTCACTCACCACTGCCCTTTGGTCCTGCCACTGTGAGTCTTTCTCACTGCTCTTTCCTCACTGACATCATGCACTTGCTGGGGCAACTTTGCTTCTTACCTTTCGTCAGCCCGATCCAGGGTCGGACTTTTGAGATTACCTTGCCCCGGGAGGTAGCTGCTCTGGGGCAGGTTTTTGTCAGGATATCGATAGCAAAGTTACCTCCTGGAAGAAGCCATGTGTCCCAAATAAAAATAGAGAATTCTTTGTCCCATGAAGCACTAGTTTCTTCACTGCTCCCTTTCTTCTTGCCTTAACTGTGTGGCTCGTCCAACCAGCTTCCTGTTTTTGGCTTCTTCAGGCTGAAAACCGACACCTGCCTCCGTCAGCATGTATACAAAACCCCTGTGGCATAACCCAACCTTTGCAAGGGTGTCTTGAGGTTTGACTACTTCTGTTATAATTTGGGATATGACTGATAACGAACATCTAGTCAGGGAGTGTTCTACCAGCCTTCTGTAGTGCAAACAATCCCCCAATTTTTGTGTGTTCTTTGATGCTGCCACACCTGGCTGGGGTACGGATAACCGTGCACCATTTCTCCCCCATGGAAATGGGCTGGAAAATAACATAACACTTTAATTTTTGTAAAGTTCTTGCTACCTTATTAGCAAAGATGCCTTATACTAAGGATATCTAGAGCTATTTTTCTATGCACCGTAAGAAATCTGAACCAATTTAGTCATGTCTTTACAAATCCTGTCTTTAGAAGTGATGATAAGTTCACTGACTCTTGTTAACTTCCCAGGCTTTAGTGACTTTGAGACAACAGAAAAAGTTCCAAATATCCTGATAGAAATTTTTTCACCAATTATTCATTTTCACTTTTTACACAATATATTCAAAGTGGAGTAGGTTAGCCTGGCAAATCAGTCTTGCACCATGGCACAAGAAAGATGGACATAATTTTTCAGCAGCTTCTGGAAAATACTGATGATTTCTTACGTGTTGACTCAGTGGTGGTCAGAGGTAGACTCTAAGCTATTATGTTCCCCATCATGGCGGCCCTCTATGTTCTTTCCTTACCCAGTCGGGATCACAAGATTCTTCTGTGCTCCATATTGGACAATTCCAGACCACCTTCTTGATGTATATCTTTTTTGATGAAACCTGAAGCTTTTGACCTACTGCATAAATTCCTATTATTTCAAGGCTAACCCTTAGCACAGGATACCCAGGGGTAGGCATATCCTAGACGCTCATTTGAGAACCCCAAAATATCCACAAACTTATTGAGCAAAGGGGTTGTAAGTATGTTCATTTATTCTGAAAATCTATATCATTTTTAATAATGACAGTGATCTCCCCTTTCTTATAGAATCATGTTTAATAGTAAGGGATGTAGTTAATACCTGTGGTGACTGTATAATGTAGGAATTAGGAGATAAACTTATGAGTCAGACCACACCTGAAATCCTATCTTGGTCCACCTCTACAAGCTGTGTGACCTGAACATGCTACACAATGTCTCAAAGCCATAATTTCCTCATCTGAAGTGTCAATATAATAATAATATCTACACCATAAGTTTGTAGTGAAGACTATGTTGCTATATTGAAAATATTAGATATATACATCAGTGAGTGGCAGATAGCATTAGAGTCCTTTTTTATTATTAATACTCTTATAAATCACATTCAAAGTATGAAGTATGTCAGATATTTTAATTTTTCTTCTATAAAAATGGAAAATTAAAATTTTAAGACTTTTTTCTAGAGAAGTTTAAAGTTCACAGCAAGACTGAGAAGCAAGTTACAGAGATTTCCTATATGCTGTCTGCTCCACAATTGCATAACCTTCCCCAGCCTCAATATCCTCACCAGAATGGTACACTGAAAACTACTGATGAGCCAATATTGATACCTTATAATTACTGGAAGTCCATAGCTTACATTAGAGTTCACACTTGGTGGTGGACATTCTATGGGTTTTGGCAACATGTAATGACATGTTTCCATCATTACGGTATCATATAGAGTATTTTCATTGTCCTGAAAATCCTCTGTATTCCTCCTATTAATTCCCCAGCCCAATCCCTGGCAACCACTGATCTTTATAGTGTCTCCATAATTTTGCGTTTTCCAGAATGTCATATAGATAGAATCATACCATATTCCTTTTCATACCGTAACCTTTTCATATTGGCTTCTTTCCCTTAGTAGTATTCATTTAAAGTCCCCTTACATGCCTTTTTGTGACATGACAGCTCATTTCTTTTTAATGCTCAATAATAATCCATTGTCTAGTTGGACCACTGTTCATCAAGGACATCTTGATTGCTTTCAAGTTTTGGCAATTACAAATAAAACTACTATCAATGGTCATTCCAGGTTTTTCTGTAGATAGGTTTTCAACTCCTTTAGATGAGTACCAAGGAGTGTGATTGCTGGATTTCATGACAGGAATATATTAAGAAACCTCTGAACTATTTTCTCCAAGTGACTGCACCATTATGTGTTCCCACCAGTGAAGAAGGAAGAGTTCCAGAGCCCAACATGGTGATGCACATTAAGAAAGTTCTGTGTCAGATCTCAGAAATGCTTTCTTCCAGAGACAGAAATTAAATGTCTAAAAGATTGGAGTATAATGCAAAGCTCATAATATTTACACCTTGACACCTTCTAAAATATAACATTAGGTGAATGTCATTTATATTTCTTATAAATTCTCATTTTTATAAAAATTAACTAACAACATAGGAAAAACTGACTTCGAAATGTAATGCTAAATAATTTTAAGAATAATATAGAAATTATGTAAAATATTCTGAAGGAATAAACAAAATAATTAATTTTGTTTCAAGGACATGGGATTATATGTATTTTTATGCACACATTTCTATTATATGTATGTATGTTTTAGACGTGCTTTTCTCTCTACTTTATTTTGAACAAAGGTTGACATTAGAGTAATACTTGAATCTATGTTTTTCTGATGAAAAATTACAAAGGACTCTGTCAATGTCATGTCAAAATCAAGGATTATTTTTAAATTCTGGGATGTGCCTCATCCTGAAGATTATTATTAACTAATCACAATTGGCAGAGGTAGAAAACAGAGTATGAATTCATAGAAACTATGCAAACAATCTACAGAAGTCATATGGGCTATAAGATTCCAGGTTGGAAGAACCTAAAACTTGGTTCTGTAGGAATATATAGCAAGAAATCAAGTGACCTCATTGATCCAGAAGGTCTCCTCATTGAGAGTATTTGTCATCACTACAAACTAACCTTTAGCTTTGTGGTGTTGCCTCTGAGAATTCCTGTACCTATACAAATGCCCTGTTGAGCCCCTCCTGAGGAAATACCAAAGCCTTAAATATCATATTAAAGTTTACATTGTTTTATTTTTCACTATAGAAATACATTGTTAGTAGTTGGGATCCTCAAACTATAGCTAAAAAGTCATTATGAGGAATAATTTTTTCTTCCTCACTAAGAGGTAATGTGTCCACAGCAAGGTTTGGCTTCTGGCCATGGTCACACCAACGGTGAGCAGAGAGTGCTCTCTGGGAGCCAATGTGTCACATTTGGTGCATTTGAGCAGAAGGCCTGACTATAGCTCTCTGCTCAACTAAGTTTCCAGACACTCTCAGAGGTACATTGCTGGAAAGGCCATGGGCTAGGGCAGCAACGTGCAAAAACCTCTCAGGCTAAATTAATTATATTTCTGGAAATGGTGGAAGAAAAGAAAACAGATCAAGATAGTGTGGGATCTGGGGAAGTAATTTGCTTTTAAATAATTGCTGGGGAATTCTTAGGTGATGTTAGGGCACCAAAGAAGGAAATATTATCACTGATAACTAATTCTTAGTGAGGACCTACAGAAGTGTAGCTATAACCTGATACCAAACTTAGGTCTGCAAAGAACACACAAAATCTATATGGCAAGATCTCAGAGATATAAATTCAGGGAATTTATAACCACTGAATAAATTAACTACCCTACATAATTAGACTATGGGTACATAGAGCATGAACTGTGTCTCTTTCATATTGTTCTAGTAAGCAGTCTGTAACTGGGACAATAATCTAGGCTAAAGTCATATATTTTGGAGTCATTGTTATTTCTGAATTTTAGGAGGAAACTATAGGTGAGAAGGAGGTCAGTCTCAAGAACTGTGCAGGGTCTAGGGTTTTATCTTAGTTGCAAGCCAACAAGTTTGCCTGCCCCATTTTCATAGGTTCTGGCAGAAGATACAGGGCACCCTAATAAGAGACAAGCAGCAGTAGCTAGTTTCAAGTCTATTTCTATCAAGTATCTATGCTGTTCAGACCCCACAGGGTGACACAGGTGGCCCATAATGGACACTTGTACATACAATAGGTTGCACTGCAGAAGAGGAGCACCTAACTTGAGAAATTTATTGTTTCCATAGGATGAGAAGTTGGTTTGCTCTTTGTTTTGAGGGAGAGTTCATGTCAGCTCTCAAAGTCATTCATTGAAAACACAACCCAAAGAAATTGCCCAAGGAAAGAGTGGTCAAAGTTTTATGCTCTTGGTGCCCATTAAGAATGTACCCGATGGGACTCCTGGGTGGCTCAATTGGTTAAGCAATGGCCTTCAGCTCAGGTCATGATCCCAGCGTCCTGGGATCGAGTCCCACATCGGGCTCCCTGCTCCTTGGAGAGTCTGCCTCTCCCTCTGACTTTCTCCCCTCTCATGCTCTCTCTCACTTGTCTCTCTCTCAAATAAATAAATAAAATCTTAAAAAAAAAAAAAAAGAATGTACCCAAAGATCCATGACAGGTGGATGGTCTACCCAACAGTTGCCCAGGGAAAACCTAGAGGAGAAATGATATGTGATTAGGAGTAAACCTTAGGAAACACGAACATTTGAAAATGTTTGGAACAGGCAAGAAAGGAGTAATAGGGGAAAAGGAGAAAAATCAGAATAGTGAAAAGGATGAAAACAGTATTAATGAGGGAGTAGTGATGACAGCAATCTGCCTGACAAATACACAACACCAAACCATTCGGAACCTGGAGAAGTGCTTTACAATTTTATTTTTAAATTTTCTTTCAATATCCCTTTGTATTGTTAAAACTTTTGAGGAGCTGAGAGCTTTTGTTTATGTGGGTTATGTCCACTGAGAGTTAAAAGTTGAGTGTGAGAACATTTTTAAGTATTTATTAATTAAATATTTAAAATAACAGTTGGTTTTATGAAAAACTCAGTATATTTTCTAAAACTAAATATAATGGAAACATTATTTTTCACTTTTGCAATTCTATTAAATGTCTCTCTTAAGATATCTTGATTCTTATACCTGCTTCTATAGTCTTCATGTTGCCATAAGCTATTTAGATTAAAGTATATGAACAAAATCCAGCATCACAGAGGCATGTGGTTGGAAAGAGTGGGGGTCATATAAGTAACCTTTTTTAGATAAGTGGGGATATTCTTGTCTAACATTATACCAAAATTTCCAAGGTGGTAATTTTTAAATAGAAGTTGAAATATTGAAACAGAAAAAATCATTTTTTGCTCTGTTACATTCAAATTCATTGGTGTATTTTCCATTTTGAATGGATATTTTAACCACAAATGATTATGTAACATCATGTACAGATCATTTGGAAAGTATTGTTTTATTGAGTAATGCTGATCTTTCAAATGTTGACATTTCATTATACAGTATTAAATATCACATTAATTAATTTCACCAGCAATCATCAGAAAAGTATTTAAGAATTAGATATACCAGTCTCACAGTGGTGGATACAAGCTTTCCAAATGTCTAATTTTCATTGGAAAGCTTGGATTTCATCATTGAAAAGTATTATCAAATGTTTTTCTTAAAACAGCAGGTTTAATTTCTTTGTTCACTCTCAAGAAAATGTCCACCAAATATTCAGTTCTGAATAACATATTTGTTCTGTCAGTCTTTCTTTCAGGTAAAAATGGTGATTTGTGAGGGTGGGGGGGCAGTTAGTTTAGCTTACAACTCAGACAAGTGTAGGAGCCCGGATATAGTCATTGACCTCTGTTATGCAGTAAAAGTGTTTCATAGAGTTTCCTTGTCATCACATGGCATTATTAGGGAGTTAGAATTTAATGAAAAGGATAACTTTTGTGTTTCACCTCAGACACTCTCAAAAAAATATTTTCATGTTTTGTTTTGTCTTCCTCACAAGTTCTTGGCTGTAAATACAACGACTACTAGTATTTTGGTGCTATTCCCATGACTCATGCTAAGAAACCAGCAGTTTTACTTAAATTACTTTTGCAACATCAGTGCAAACAGCATAAGAAAGACAACTAACATCTTAGTATTATTATGAAAATAGCTTGACTGTTACAGTGAACGTATCTAGGGGATCCCAGGGATCTGAAAACTTTATTTTGAGAACTGCTACTTTAGAAAAGTGAAAGCCCCTTCCTTCAATTACTAATTCAGTTTTGTTGCTGTTGTTGTTTGTTTTTATATTCATTTTAATTTCTCTGTTCTCATCCTCTCTCTCTTCAAATGTGTGTGTGAGCATGTTGGAGCTGCTTGGGGTCTAATTAAAAATTAAAGAAAGCCTAATTTTATTGCAGGATATTTTTAGCTATTTTTTGTCTTCCTCAGTGATATTATTTTACTTTATGTTAATAAAGTAGATTTTTAAATTTTTATTAAGAACTTCATCTTTAGAGCAGTTTTGGGTTCTAGTTTTAGTTTTAGTTTTAGTTTAGCAAAACCCAGGCAAAGATACAACGGTTCTCCTCACCCATGCACAGCACCTCATTCTCAACATCTTCTGCCAGAGTGATACATTTGTTACAATCAAACTACTTTAATACACTAGTCACCCAAAGTTCATAGTTTATATGACGGGCTTCTTTGAGGCTCACAGAAACTCTGACTCCCTTTTTCATCTGTCTCCTTAGTCTTGGGGGCAGTGGTTTGTCCCATATTCCTCCTTTTTTATGAATTCAAGAGGAGTGGTTGGTTTTCCAGTCTGATCAGCTTTTTATTTGTGGTTAGGATGGAGTAGTTACTTCCAAGCTCGTTATTATACGCAGAAGCAGAAATCACAAGTCTTAACAGACCATGTCTGAGTATATATCTCCTCTGTTTTGGAGACTAATCTTCTGAAAACCCCACAGTTTCTGGTTAGACTAAGAATGTTTCTGAGTCTGTATCTATAACTATCTTTTCCATGTTCAATAGCTTCAAAATAATCACAGAAACTCGACCTGAACACATCATCTAATCTTACATATGCCAGTATTTTTTTAAAATTTATTTTGATAGAGAGAGAACACAAGAAGGCAGAGACGCAGGCAGAGAGAGAGGGAGAAGCAGGCTCCCCACTGAGCAGAAAGCCTAATGCGGGGCTCGATCCCAGGACCCTGAGATCATGACCTGAGTTGAAGGCAGAGACATTAACCCACTGAGCCACCCAGATGCCCCCATATGCCAGTATTTTAGACGAAGGCAGAAGGATCAATCAGCAAGACCAGAATAAATCTCATAACTTTTTACCATGAGGACTTGACAACTAATTGACATTTATTTTTTTGTATAAATCCATCTGATTTTCAAACCATGCATTATATGTATTCGCTGAATTTAAACATGGGACATATATTAATACAACAAAGAGAAGTTGCATCAGATTAGAATATAAAAAGATGAGGCAGTGAGGCACCTGGCTGGCTCAGTCAGTTGAGCATCCAAGTCTTTCTTTTGGCTCAGGCCATGATCTCATGGGTTGAGAGATCGAGCCCCATGTTAGGCCCCACGCCCAAAGCAGAGTCTGCTTGAAATCCTCTTTCTGCCTTCCCCCTTCCCACCTCATGTGCTTTCTCTCTCTCTCTCTCTCAAATAACTAAACAAATAATTTTTTTTTAAAAAGATGAGGTAGGACAAAAAGCCCTATTTCTGAGTTTCCATGCAATCTGGCATAAACCGAATATTTATAGAAAACAAAGTTTATTTCATTACATCTTAAACAACTAAAAATACAAAGGACATTAGAAATTGTTCAGATCTCTTGGATTAGATTAATGTATTTTAGAATGACTTAGTCATAATAAATATATTTACATTAGGAAGCTTATTCATTACCAAATACAGTTGAAAGTATAATAGTATATGATCTTTCTAAACTGTAGCAGGATAGTATTTTGAAACACTATTCAACTGTTTTTCTCTTTCCTAGTTCTCTTTTATCTTGTTTTTCCTTCCCCATTAAAATAATACTGAGTTAGTGCCTTGAGAAAGGAAAACACAAAGAACAGAATATAAAGTAATAGTCGAGTAATTGATTTTGACTTCCAAAACAGCTTTTAAAATCCAAAGCTGACATGTGACGTGAATATATTTTTGATTTATATAAATATGGAATTGGCGGAAAGAAAAATGATTTAAATAATTAAAAAAATCATTTAAACATGTACAACACAGAGAAATGTAAATAATGGATATTCAAGTAAGAAAGACAATATGCAGATATACTAGTCCTTTTCCCAAGCAGATAGATAAAGATCTCAAAAGATTAGCAGGGGAAAGAAAGCTAGAGAAGTGACTAGTCTTTAGAGCCCGATGGTACCCCAGAAGAAGCCCGACACTGTCATCCCTTGGCTCTGTCCAGTGGGAATGGCTGGACCCCTATATGTTTAAGGGGAATCTGAGGTAGAGGGGTCTTCTATATGGTTCACCTGTAACCCACGGATGTGGAAACCTTGTGGAGGAGCTCCAGAATATGGTGCCAAACCAGTAAAATAGATAAGGCTATGGACTTGGCTATAGCTTCAGAAAATTCTGATAATCTTGACCTTCACAGAGAAAGAATCAAGTCTTCTAAGAGGGGGTGTGGCAGATGCTCTTTTCCAAATATGAATGCAGCAAGTACTCTCATTCCACATGTTGTTTTTACTATGTGAGTCTGACAGGCCTACCATCAAGAAGTAGGGTCTGTGTTTCTTCTTGAAGCTGGTGGGGTTACAAACAGAAGTGACATGATGGGATTCCAATGCTAAGTAATAAAAGGCAAACAACTTCTGCCTGTTTCTCTTCAATGTTTTTGTTCTTGGAACCCAGCCATCCATGCTGTGAGGAAGACCAAGCAGCCAAGAGAAGCTTCATGTAGGTGTGAGGCCAACAGGCCCAGCTGAGGTTGCAACCAACAGCCAACATCGATTTTCAGACATGTGAGTAAAAGAAAAGTCTTTAGATGATTCATGTCTCCAGACTTCATGTATTCCAGATGAAGCCCCAAAATAGCTCAGAATAGAAACAAGCTGTCCCTGCTGGGCCTTTTCTGAATTCCTTGTTCTCAGAATCCAAAAATATAATAAAATAGTTGTTTTATGTCACTAAATTTGGATACTTTGTCATGAAGCATCGATAACTGGCACAATGGGGGGGGGGCAAAGGAGTGGATATGAGAGGGATAATGGAGGGGCAGAACCTGGTCTTGGGAAAAGTAAGCAGAATATCTAAGTCCCTAGACTTATGCCTAGAAGTCACGGCAGGGTCCTTAGCATCAGGACCAGATTCCACAGTAGGTGCCTCAACACCTGGCTAAGTGAGTTACATCTTAGTGAGTGTTGTCACGGACAGAAGATGATATAGGGACAGACACCTTTCCCTGATGCCATGACAATACCGTTATTTGTAGATACTTAGGGATGCTACGGAAGAACATATGAAATAGAAAGAATCATAAATTGACCAACTTTCATCTTGAAATAGCCACATTCAAATCACATTTGAGTTGGCATGACTCAGGTTTTCTTTGCCGTTTTTGGATTATTTCAAATTTAGTCCAAGAAAATAAAATCCCATTTTACCTTTTTTAAATCTTAATTTTATAAAATGTCTCAAGTGCCAGCTAAATATTTTTTGGAGATGCTTACAGAAATAGGCATTGCTCTGAGCAGATGATATGTATTATCACATGCCCCTTCACAAAGTTTCAAATTTTAATTGGGAAATAGTGTTTAGATTGGCAAATTCAAACCACAGCTTTGTCTTCAATGGAGAAAATTTGAATAGAAACTAACAGCTCTTTTTGCTTCTACTATTTTATTTTATTTTATTTCTTATTAATGTTAATTACAGTAAGATGTAAGTATGACACACTTTATCATCTTTAAGTGTACAACTCATTAGTTTCTGCTTCCACTTTTAATGATTCATTCTGTACTTTATACCTCTCTAGAGATCTCATACAAACTCTCGGAGAGGGGTCTTAAGAAAAGAACATTGGTTTTATTCATAAATGACAAGCTAAGTTTCTGCTAGTGATAACTGACCCATTCCTATCTAATCAGACTCCTCCACTGAATGTTCTTTGGGACTTGTGGTAAAGTTTGTGAGATAAATAGCCTTGATCAGGATGAATCTGTGGCCCTAATCCAAAACAGAATTAATGGGCCTGAATCGGAGTTAAATTCAAGAAGCTCAATATAGCTGACAAAATTGGATAATAAAATACCACTAGGCATACTCTCTGGACTAAAATTTATAATTGTCAATATGATGTAATCAAAAATGCTAATTTTTGTAATCAATCTCATTTGCAGCCAACTTCTACTTTTTTGACATCAGCCTAGTTCATGGAACTTTTATGTTCAATTTAAGAAAAAAATTGAAATATCAGTTACTTATTTTATTTGAAACCTGAAATTTTAGGTAAAACTCTGGGGATTCCTGCCCCACTCCTGTGTGATCCCAGAAGATGTTGTATCCATGTGCCTTCATCCCGGTCTCTAACACTGAGCTCCCTAACTAACTCTTTCTGACTCCAAAGTTCATCTCCATTCTGTTCTGAGATGTGCGGCTTTAGTTCTATGGCACCAGTGTTTCTTGAACCAGAGTCATGCTTCCAGTGAAAGAAAACTGTGAGATGTAGAGTACTATAGTGCACAGAACCATTAGCTGTGTGGAACTCCAGAGAACCTAGGCATTAGAAGAAATTATGCACATTGTGAGCAGATGTATTCTGGTATTTATTGCCTTGTCATGAGAATATAGAAGTTGAGTTCTGTGGCTTCTAAATAAATAAATACATATATACATACATAAGAAATACAAATAGCAAGTACACACTACCCTTATATTGTGATGAATGAATTATTAATGGCTACTTGAGTTCAGTTCTCAGAGAGAAAAGGGAGAGGAATAGATAGCAAGTCATATTTCAGTTTTCTACCCAACTGTGAAAAAAGGAGTTGGGTAATTTAAGGGCACTGATTACACTTTAGGTTCATTCTTCTAGGTTCATCTCTAATGTTTACCCACCCCCAGGTTTTTATTTAAATTCTAGCTAGTTAACATACTGTGCAATATTAGTTCCAGGTGCAGAGTTTAGCGATTCATCACTTACATAAAACATCCAGTGCTCATTACAACAAGTGTGCTCCCTAATACTTATCACCCATTTAGCCCAGACCCTGCCCATCTCCCCTTCAGTAACCATCAGTTTGTTCTCCATAGACAATGTTTCTTGGTTTGCCTCTCTTTCTCCCCACTGTGTTCATTTGTTTTGTTTCTTAAATTCCATATATGAGTGAAATCATATGGTAACTGATGTCTATTCAAAGAAGAATGGATAAAGAAGATGTGGTATATATAGATAATGGAATATTACTCAACCACCAAAAAATGAAATCTTATTATTTGCAATGACATGGATGGAACTAGAGGGTATTATGCTAAGTGAAATAGTTCAATCAGAGAAAGACAATTAACATATGATCCCACCCATATGTGGGAGTTTAAGAAACAAAACAGAGGATCATAGGGAAGATGAAAATATAAAACTAGACAAAATCAGAGAGGGAGACAAACCATAATAGATTCTTAATCACAGGAAACTGAGGTTTGGTGGAGGGGAGAACAGTGCGGGGGATTGGGCAACTGGGTGATGGGCATTAAGGAGGGCACGTGATGTAATAAACACTGGGTGTTATATAAGACAGAGGAATTGCAGGCCTGTACCTCTGAAACTAATAATACATTGTACGTTAAGTAACTGAATTTAAATTTAAAAAGTATAATAAAAAAAGAAATTATATTTGTTTTCTCCTGTTTATAAAAAAGCACTAGAATCCAAAATATATAAAGAACTTATAAAACTGAATACCTGAAAGACAAATAATCCAGTTTAAAAAATATGGGCTGCAGACATGAATAGATATTTTTCAAAAGAAGACATACAGATGGCCAATAGGCACATGAAAAGTTGCTCAAATCACTCATCATCAGGGGACTACAAATCAAAACCACAAGGAGATGTCACTTCATACCAGTCAGAATGACTGAAAATAATAACACGGGGAACAGGTGTTGGCCAGGATACATTGTTGGTGGGAATAAAAACTGGTGTAGCCACTCCAGAAAACAGTACAGAGTTTCCCCAAAAACTTAAAAATAGAACTACCTTATATCCAGCAATTGCACTAGGGGGGTCTATTTACCCAAATGATATAAAAATAGTGATTCAAAAGGATACATAAACCCCAACGTTTATAGCAGCATTATCAACAATAGCCAAATTATGAAAAGAGCCCAAGAATCTCTAACATTTTTAAGTGTATAACATAATAAACATGGGATTTAAAAAAAAAAAAACAACTTATTGAAATAAAGTGAACATATTAACAACTAGTAACTTCCATAATTCCAAAGTAGTGTTGAGTATACACAATGTTTTTTGATATTGTCAATAACTTGAACATAACATGAAAATTTCTGTTTCTATTGTTGACAGTGTCACCTAGAATTGCTTGGACTACTGTGTTTTATTGCCTACACTTAACATCAAATGAAATGTTAAACTTCAGTTAAAGGACAGTAAAAGAAAAAACTGCACTTTTTTCTCATCCAAGTTTATAAATCCTTGAAAGTCTATCCACAAATCTCTTGGTGTTTAGTGGAGCCCAGGTTAAGAATCCCTGACGTGATAACAGGCTAGATCTCTACTGTATCATAGAACGAATTGCTTCATGCTTCTCACTAACGTCAAGAAGAGTTATTTATCATAAAATTTTAGCTAAATTCCAAAAACAAAACAACAACAGAAGGAAAAAAAAAATCCCACTTGCATCCACTAGCAGTAAACCAGGAACCATGGGCTGGTCTAGGCTCAGGAGATGGAAGGCTACATGCATTGTTCGTCTTCAGAAAGGATTTTGGAATATTTGCCACTTTCATCTCAGAATACCTCCACATTTGATTAGAGTTAAAAACAACTGAAAAAAGTCATAGACATATTAGGTGAGCCAGGTGCCATCTGTGCTCAAACATATACTCTTTTTCTATTGGTCCTTCGAGTGAAATTTCTCCTTGGGCTAATATTCTGTGTAAATTTAGCAATATCAGTTACCTAGGAAAGGGCAAGTTACTTAAAGACTCAGCTCCTCCAGTTTCTCTTGTGTAAAATAAATGGGTTAAGCTAAATGATCCTATGGTGGACTATAGTGGAAAGACAATTAACTTTGAAGTTAAGCATTAGTTAAAATGCCCACTGAAATTCTATTAAATAAAATATGATTTAAGAAAGTTAAGACATATTTAATTATAGAGCTGTGAAGAGGATCAAATAAGACAACATAATGCTTCTAAAAGGCACACATTAAGTCTTAAATATGGGGCTTCGTACTTGGACTCTGATAAGCCGTAATAGAAAAACGCCTGCTCCATGCATATGGAATCCCAATTTTTACTTTTAAATAAATGCTCATCATTAAAAACACTTTGAACACTGGGCTACAACATGCTTATTTATTTATCTTTTTAGTGAAGAAAAACTTCTGTAAGCATTTCTTGAATTCGGGGGCATTAGAAATGCTGCAGCATGGAAGAAAACGGCTGTGGAGGAGAGATGAACAGCAGATTCAGGAAGGCAGTAGGCTGTGAAAGACATTGGATGCCAGGTTAAGACACACGGCTGACAAATTCTTTAAAATGTGAGGCAGAGAGCTAAGCCCAAAGCACAAAGACTAACATGGCTAGATCGCTAGTTTGAGTGAGTGCTCTCCATATTTTTGTGTCAGGAGAACACAGAAATGACAAGATGTGCTCAGTGTGCTGGTGTATACAGACCAGGCTCCTCGTGGCGGGTGTCAGCTCAAAGGGCAGGATGGGCTGCTCCCACAGCCTCCGAGCGCCACCAAGGTCTCCAGACCCACCCCGTGGTAACCTTCACCTCAGCACACCTACAGGCCCTTGGTGACCCTTTCCAGAGCACAGCAGCTGGACCCTTGGTCTCACATATACAGAATAGTTTGATGATGACTTGTCAAACAAACAGGACAGAACACATCATATTCTGCTTTTTATTTTTTTTTATTTTTTTAAGATTTTATTTATTTACTTGACAGACAGAGATCACAAGTAGGCAGAGAGATAGGCAGAGAGAGAGAGGAAGAGAAGCAGGCCTCCTGCTGAACAGAGAGCCGGATGCGGGGCTCGATCCTAAAACCCTGGGATCGTGACCTGAGCCGAAGGCAGAGGCTTTAACTCACTGAGCCACCCAGGTGCCCCATATTCTGCTTTTTAAAATAGGTTCTCACCACTTAGAGCTATTATTTGAAAACATTCACAATGGGATCCTAAATGAGAGAACTTCTCCAAATCCTCATTTACTTCACAGCAATAAAGCAAAAGAGACATTCTAGGCTAACTGCTAAAATTTAGTGCACTTAGTGATGAAAGGACAATTTATGGGCTTTAGGGTCCAGGCTAATTTACACTTGCTATTATCTTCTACCTATATGTGGTAGACAGAATGATGCCCCCCAAATATCCATGTACTAATCTCCAGAACCTGTGAATATGCTATCTTACATGATGAAAGGGACTTTTCAGATGTCATTAAATTAGAGATGGATCCTGAGTGGGGGAGATGGTCCTGGATTATTCAAAAAGGAAAATGCAGTAGCAAGGGTCCTATCATATGTCTGTCTGTGACAGAGGAAGCTGAGGTGAGACAGAGAGACAGAGATTTAAGATGCTCTGCTACAAGACTTAAGTTGCTGAGGAATTCTGGGAAAGATGTTTTCCCGGGATCAAAGAGAGTAGTGTAATGAGGAAAGCCTTTGGAAAAAAAAAAAAAGATGCTCTGCTACCATCTTTGAAGATGGAGGAGGGGTCAAGAGACCAGGCATACAATACAGGTGGCCTATAGAAGCTGGAAAGGCAAAGAACACAGGCCTGCTGACACTCTGATTTCAGGATTTCCACCTACAAATTATAAGAGAATAAATGTATGTTGTTTAATCCACTAAATTCATCATATTTTTTTACAGTCACAATAGTGAACTAATATACTATGTGTCTGTGTAATAAATTTTTATGCTTTTTCCTCTTGGCTTAAGACATAACACACAGTTTTGAACCAAACAGAAATACATATTAAATTGTCACTTGTGGAAGTGAAGTTCCAACCCCTCACCTCTAAGAAGAGTCAAGATAAGAGAGTTAAGGATCTGTACTTTTTTCAGCATTGAATCAATCATTTCCAATAAAACGTTATGAACTATCAGGAGAACCTTAAAGATTGTTAAATAGTTCATGTTTAAAATTCTTTTGGAGCAATGTTGATACTTTGCCTTTATTTTTGACATTTGCCTTTAATAAAATGCACCATTTATCACATTTGCAGTGGAATATCAATGATTTCTTAATAGTTGGTATCTGATCTTTTCTATTCAACATTATGTCTAGATTTTAAAATGTCACAAGGACAGCAGATATTTAGAGAGAGATAGTTTGGCAATGTGTATGATTGTGTGTGTGTGTGTGTGTGTGTATTTACATGTGTGTATAAAGACACCACACTTTCCACATCAACTTCCTTAGCTTTATTATTCTCTAATTCCGGGATCTTGAAAACCAACTACAGCTTCCATGCCTCAGTTCCCTCAAAATACTACCTCATAAGATTAGTGAAGATAACCAGTAAAGAAAATGTATGTAAAATGATAGGAATGCTACTTGGCACATAGTAATCGCTCTGAAACATTATTATTATCTTCATCACTAGTATTATTGGTATTATTATCTTCATCACTAGGGTGCCCACTAACTAAATGCACATGCAAGAAACCTCAAAGCTCTTGCACTATCCAGAGATGATGGGAACACCACTGTGACCATTAGTGCTCAGTTATCCTACCGTATCTTACTGATGGCCTGCGTGACTTCTCCAACGGGACACTCACAATACCACTGATTAAACCATTGCCACTCGCTGCCCACTATTGCAAATTACTCTTCTTCTGACTCAATGGTAGGATTCAACAATGTAGGATCATTAAAAATACATTTTCAGAATAGTGAGTTATTTAGATACTTTGAGCATTTACATTCCCACTGGCTAAATTAAGATCATGCTTAATCTTCTTAGTTGGATAGCCAGAACTTTAAACCAACAAATGAAGGACATCCTTTATAGCTGGTTGCATGCATGGACCTATATATTCAATTTAATAAGAAATTCACTTATCTGAACCAAGCATTAATCATTTCATAACTATGTTGAAAGGATACTTTCCCTCTTAGAAAGGAAAATCTCGATATCAGGATAATTTCGTGATTTCCAAATTGTATCTGTTAAATCTCCAGTAACCAGGGCACTAGATACCAATTGCTAGACTACAAATCAGTTTATCTGTAGTACTCATTAAGATGCTACTTACAATATCTATCAGAATTGGCAATTGACAACTTATTGAACTATTGGCAAAGTTTCCTCATTACTGACATAGAACTGATAAGATATCACCTAGAAATTACAATGTGTGCTGCAAATATACAATTGGTTAAATGATTTAGTATCCAAATGTGATGTACTCAAGAACTTGCTGTCTTTGAAGTCTTTGAACACAGCCATAGGCCACTATAATCTCCACATTTAGAGTTTTTAATTAAATATATCTTCTCATTTGAATATTAATTATTTTGACATCTAATGACACTTTTCAACTTACATTTTTTTAAAGATTTTTCTATTTATTTATTTGACAGAGAGAGATCACAGTAGACAGAGAGGCAGGCAGAGAGAGAGAGAGAGGGAAGCAGGCTCCCTGCTGAGCAGAAAGCCCGATGCGGGACACGATCCCAGGACCCTGAGATCATGACCTGAGCCGAAGGCAGCGGCTTAACCCACTGAGCCACCCAGGCGCCCCAAACTTACATTTTTTTTTAAATTACATCTTGTCTCAGTATATAGTTCAAAGGGCTCGTTCATTTTAAAAATCACTCTGCCCATATTGGATATTAACCTAAGACTTTAAAGTCCTTAGACTTCTTTTTTATAAGATTAATGTGTTAACAAGTATATGTTAACAGGCTTAATTTTAATACATTCTAGTTAATTTCCTACACAGGACAGGTCGGAATACAACATATTCATTCCAACAGAGGCAGAAGGAAGGACAGGATATGTCATGATGAAATGAATACCTGTTCCTTAACCATCATAGCCTGAAGCTTGGGTTTTGCTAACAAACAGATATCAGCATCGTTTTCATGCAGGCACGGAATAGTTAGTTGGTTTCACTCCTTCACTAACTCTGTAAACATTTATAGAAGATCTCAAAGCCTGGAACTAATTCAGTTATTGGTAATATAAATAACTATTCCGTTTGTTATATTTTATAGAAGAAAATGGAAAAGTGATTTTAATATGGATACACTTCTTTTTAGTGGTTTATTATTGCATTAGCACAGAATCACCCTTAAGAAATGTCCTTCTTAAGAGTGATTCTGAAATGACCCAACTGTTTTTCTATCTTTGGCGTGCCTTACCAAGTTTTACTCGAAATCTTTGCATTTGTGATGAGGGGAATAAATAAAGACAAGGCTTTTTGTACCCTACCCTTCAGACTCAGGATTGCTACATGTACATCTGGGGAAGAAATTTTCAGAGATAAGGAAAGCACTGGGTGAGACAGAAGTGGAAAGTGGAGAGCCACACCTTGTCACGACGTGGGTGCAGCACGGAGCAGACTCATTCTGGGCTGGGTGTGAGTAAAGCCGCATGCAGGAAGATGCACCTGCCTTTCCTGATCCTTCTTGACACACAGCATTAGATTGCTACTGGCAGTGGCTCTTCAGTAATACTGGACCGGGTTCTTTTAAGCCAGGATTTTTTTTTTTTTTTTTTAAGACAAAACCTTCATTGAACATGACTAAAACAGACTCTTGAAATCACATGTAGTTTATTAAATGAATAACTGAATAAGAAATATTTATACATCAAAACACAGGGAACAGATACACTGATTCTGGTTACTCTTTGGTCCTTCTCGGGTGAGAATTTGATGCACCTTTTAGGGCATCATCACCAGGTGGTATCAATTCTCTCCTTACCACATCCCGGTTTGGTTTATTTTCTGATACTCTATTGAGTGGACACTGTTCTTGTCCAAAATTTGGCTGTGAAAAAATTAAAATTGATACAATCTGCAGAGAATACTTGACTTTCCATCTGCTCATGTTCAAGGTTCAAAAAAGATTAGTATATTTATCAGTGATTCATATAATGCCAGCTAAGCCTGTCACTCCTAACTACTGTGACAATTCATGTACAACAGTAATGTGGCCTACGTTCTCCTCCAACAAGCTTTCTGTGGAATAACGTCATGGCTGCCAGTTTCTTTAACAGAGAAGTGTGTCATTGGCGTAGCTTACTGAGTTTTGTCTCATTTGAAATTTGATCTGTGTTAGGGCAGTAAGAGAGGTTTTGTAGTTCATTTGAGTTTGGGGTCTGAAGAAAGCTGTTGCTGGCTTAGTAACTTCCTGACCAAGCCCCCTAGACCATCTTTGACTCTATGATACTTTTTGGGCTGCTCACAGCAAAGATCTCTTCTGGGCACTACAGTGAAAGAGTCTACAGTTTTTTCCTTACCTCTGTTATTCTTAGCCCTCTCTAAAATTTAATAGTAAGCATTTACCACTGTACCTTAAGTGATAAGGTAATGACAATGTATACCAGCTACTTAAAAAAGAAATTCATTAATTAAGTTTATTATTTCAAGGAGAAAATGCATTAAATTTTATTACTATGTAAAAATATATACCATTCCTTTTTTATTTCAAAAACATGGCTTTTAGATACATAGATAGGTAGTTAGGTTGACAGATAATCTCATTTATTTTCCCCTTAAACCTACTTGATTACCTTGATATGTGAAGGAAATTAAAAACCAAAAAAAACCAAACAAACAAACAAACAAAAAAAAACTAAAACTAAAAAACAGGAGCACCTGGGTGGCTCAGTGGGTTAAAGCCTCTGCCTTCAGCTCAGGTCGTGATCCCAGGGTCCTGAGATCCTCTGCTCGTCAGGGAGCCTGCTTCCCTTCCTCTCTCTCTGTCTGCCTCTCTGCCTGCTTGTGATCTCTGTCTGTCAAATAAATAAATAAAATCTTAAAAAAAAAAAAAAAACAACTATCAGGTATATATGAATAAGACAGGCTGTTTCAGTTAAAAAAAAATTCTCTTATTGCTGCTTGATAAGAAACTGAACAACAGATTCTACTAAGGCTAATTGACATAAATTCTATTATCAAATTAATTCAATTTCCATTAAACACCAGGGTGCTAACCCTTATGTTATGGCAATCATTCATTATCATAGGAAGACTTGCTCTATTATCCTAGATAAAGAATTTGTTCAAAACAAAATTATAGATACTATTTGGAAGATAATATATAGTACAATTTCCCTTGGGATTACCAGATTTTTTTTCTCTCTCTCTCTCTCTTTATTTATTTATTTTTTTGATACACTAATCCTTAGTATAAATTTCAGGCTAATGCAAATTTTTCAATAAAAACCTTCAAGTATTTCATGGTTAAATAATGATAATTAAAAGAGATTAATTTGCTTTCTGCATTTATAAAATTCATTCAAGAGCATAATGCAGGATGCTATCTTTCCCTAAGAACTGCAGTTTTGTATTATTATTTCCTTTAGAGAGTTCACTAAGTCTAGATAAATGCTGTATATTTTATAAACTGCCTTTTATATCTCAAAAATATCTATTTTTCTGAACAGACTGAAAAAAAAAATCACTTCCTTTCCTAATGTATCATGCTAAAGTCTAGAGGACAACAGTGACTAGGTCAAAAGGAGCTTAAAGCAGCAGGACACTTCAATTAATAAGACAAGATAAATATTTGAGGAGCTTTAAAGGTTCATTTCTCATAAAGATTTAGATAACCATCATATGTTATATAATGACTTCATTTTCATAATCATCATCTGAAATTCCCTTCAAATTAAATATATATATTACATGTAGATATATTTTATTTGACATATCCTCCCAATGAAACAATTACTTTGGTGCATTTAATGGCCTTCCTCCTAACTGATAGAGCTGTACAATGTTCTCCATTCTGCTATTAAAATATTCTAATTAAATCAGTCACCCTGTTCCCATCTGTTATATACTGATCTCATGTGGAGAAGCTGCTGGAATCTCTCCAGGGTAGTGAATGTACTCAGTTCCTTTCATGGCCCATTGGATGTCACGTGCAGGAGGACCTTGTTCTTGGTTTGAAATTATAACTAAGGCTCCGGGTATACAATAAACCATAGTGGATGTTATGGAGATTAAATCAGCTCTTTTTCAGAGTGCTTGCAGAGTAATAAAACAATTGTGGCCCATGTCACTGTTCAGAAGCCTACACTTCATCATGGTCTATGAGGAAGGTCTGAGGAGATTTCCTGAATATTCCCTCCAGATCTAAGCATGATAGGCACCGGATCCTAAGTCTATGGGAACATGGGTGAACTGGTGAATCTATCTGGAGTCTACCAGAACACCAGAAATCAGCACTAAACTGTGACTCCTAAGTACAGATGACCTCTGTTCTTTCAGAGATCACAGCACGCTTGATGAGCGTTTCCCAACAAGTTTACTGTTTTTTAAATTTTAATTTCTTGGAAATTCTCTGTAGTTTGATGGTGGGGTAATCCACAGAACTGTGTGTATAATCTTCTTGTTAAAAGATGATAGTAACAGTGGTCTTGATATGTTAATTAGGAGGATTTGGCTGACAAAATGCAGGTTTTCATAAGTGATAGATGAGAAAACTGTATTTTTCTCTGCATTGCTGTTGCTATTTTTCGATTCTAACGCTTCGATTCATGGAATGCGGATGTCTTTTACAAAGAAAAAATCTTATTTTATTACTGTATTTTAATAATTAGGTGGGTTAGTCTAGCTGATACTTCTGTTAGCTGAAATGTATGACTACCCATTATTAATTGTGATGATGCTTCATTACAAAGTTGACAATTCTGCTTATATCTCAGATCCTTTTTGGTGTTGAGAAGGCCATGAAGTATATATTAATAAACTTGTACATTATTTATACAAACAGCTAAGCATACAGCTCTATCTATCTATTACAAATGAGCATATACTTTTTTCCCTCTTATCCTATTTTTTACTATTTCAAATATTAAATAGTTTCAAAGTTTCTTTTTATCAAATCTATTCATGCATATAAAGAATCAACTGTTCTACTGGATTTTAAAATCCAGTGTCCCTATATAAGGCAATCCTTTGACTCTTGTATCTGATTAAGCATTTACTTGTTTTTTTACAAATTGCATGTCTGTTGGTATCTACTGCCCTCCTGCTATAGCTCTTTCTCCCCTTGCCTTCTCTTGCACATATATACCTTCATCTACACTTTTTTTTTTTTTCTTTGATAAGCTCAATCCCACTCTTGTTCTAATCAGTGTTTGGTGTTTGAGTTTGTGTAATTTTGAATCCTATCCAGAGCTCATCTCCCATTTACTTGGCTCATTCACTTCCCACATCCTTAAACTACCATTTCACTTCTCTCTCTTCAAACCTCTAATGTCTTCCTTCTAGTCCTCACTCACAGCTGACCTTGCTTCCTATTTTCCTGGGAATACCAATGAGGGTAGAAGAGAAGGCCTCCAGAAGCTCTCAGATAGGACATGCTGACCCCACATCCTTCACACTCTGCCCTGTCTCCCGTAAGATAGGTGGACCCCCTCACTCACATGTTTGCCTCTCATCCTGCCCAACAGACCCACATTGGCCACACTAGGCACTTTTATAGCACTTTTCCATATTCTGCATTTTCTGCACTTCTATGGGATCACTATGATTATCAAATATTTTCCTCACATTTTTTAAAAAGAGGAAATCCTATCAATACATTTAAAGTCAGTTCCCACATTTCTCTACTTCTCTTCCTCCTACCCCAATCTCCCATTAAGGCAAATCTCTACAAAATGTTGTCTGGACAGACTTGCTCTTTTCAACTGAACTCATCACATTTTCTCTTGAATCCTCCTCAGTCATGATTTCATTCTCACCATGCTTGCAAAGCCGTTAATAAGAAGACTAATTCCCAGTTGTCATGTGACTCGAACATCAACATTTGGTGTAATCAGGCTCTGAAACAGTTTTTTTCCCCCTTTGGATTCCAGGAAACACCTGGTGTTCCAGCCTTTGTTTCTCAGTCTGCTTTTCTGATCTCACCTCTTGTGCTCTGACCTCCAAATGCTGGTAAGCCCCAGGACTGTCTTCCATTCACACTCAAACCCCTTGTGACATTACCTAATTTCATGGCTTCAGATTTTCATCTCCAGCCTGAACCCTTCCTCTGAATTCCAGAGTGTCACATTCAACTGCTTAGTCAATATTTCTACTCAGATGTCTAGTGGATGTTTCCAGCTTACCATGCATAAGAGCACACCTCCAAGAAAGAAAGAAAGAAAGAAAGGTAGGTAGGAAGGAAGGGGGAGAAAGGAAGAAAGACTGGACTAAGGAAGAATCTGCTCTGCCAGTAGTAAAGATTCTGTCTGGCTTTGTCATAGACTGTTACTTTTCATTCAATCCAGCAACAAATCCTATTAGTTCTGCCTCCAAATTATATTCAGATTTAGGATCCCACTCTTTCCATCCTTATAACTACCACCCTAGGCAAAGCCCTGATCTTCCCTCAACTATATTGTCACAGATGCTATCAACTGATACACCTGCTCTGCCTTTACCTTCTTTTCTGTCTGTTCTCAACACAGAAGCCAGATTGATCAAGTTAAAATGACATATTATGCCATAACTCAACTCAAAACAGTATTTCTTAAAAATTTCAATTTATTTCTTTTAAATATTTCCTTACTCTAGCATTAGAAGAGTTTCAAAAGACAGCATAAGGAGATGTGCACATTCACTCTCTGTTCCAAATGCACCTATATGTTGAAGAACCAGATTATCAGAATCAGTATCCAAATGCCTTATTGACAAGACCCTACCTGGGGTGGCTGTGTTTTGGGCTGGCAGAGTCTAAACAGGGAATGTGGTGGGGAGCACAAGGGTGGAAACTCTGTGTAGGAGGCCCTGATGAAGGCTGTCCTTTTCTAGCTGGAATTACTCTTGAGGAGAAGACCCAAGACACCAGAAAAAGGATAAGCACAATTTATTTTCAAGGGACATCCACTTTTCTGTGTTCTCATCTCTATGTGGTCTGGCATCTTTGTTAAAGTCCTTCTGTTCTTTGCGATGACCCTGGGTCTTATTATTGGAATGCTTGGCCTGAAACTCACTATGATGAATATTAGGCTGCATGTCACGCTGCTCTCTCTCCAGAATATGAAATAGCAGACAACACAGAAGTCCGATTGCTGACAGCAGAGGAAGGACAAAACACTCAGCCAAGCTTTAAAGGCCATTTCCCAAAAGTGGGTTTCCTGAAATCTGCTAGGAAAGTTGAAGTACCCTGAAAATGCACCATGCTTAACCTTCATCTCATGTAATTCCAGTTGGAAAACCTAAGGAAGCAAAGCTACTTGGACTTGGCCTTATAATAAAATGTGGTTTGTGGGTTCAGAAGGAAAGAAATGCTGTTATGGGATTAAACTCCAAAGAAGGCAGAAACCAAAGCTGATGGAAAACAATTAAAGCTTTTCGGTGTGTTCATGACCATCATGTAGAAGAAGAAAGCCATGACAATGCCTACATCTTACTAGAGAACCTAAGGTAGCTTCTGGTAATGTACAAACCCAAATCCTTCAGAAGATTTAAGCCCTACATAACGCACTGCTGCATGAGTGGAGGGTCAGGATATATGCAGAGCAAAGCACCTTTGGGGATTGGTTGACGCATCCAAGATGGACAAATGCACAAGCAGTCCTTCCACTGAAAACAGTGCTGGGGAAGTGCATGGAAATCATAAACACAGAGCCAGGAGATTCCAGAGATCCCATAGGAAAGGAAATTTTCCACCCTTTTGGGCAGTAACACAACTTGAACAAAGGTTATCTAACCATCTAACCAAAACCTTTTGGTACTAGCATTATAACTAGTATCCTCCCATAGAAGGTCTTAGTTAATATTCTGAACTTGTGGTTTCTCTGTACTATGTTGACCTTATACCACATTTATAATCTTCAACCATGTGGTTATGTATATAGACATCAACCTGCCTTCCTTGAGACTAGCCTAAAGACACAAGTGAAGCATATAAAAATGAAGGTAAAAATTAAGAAAACCTTAATAGAAAAACATGAGTGAACAAAGGTAGAATATCTAACACCACACTGAAAGGCTTCTGCATCTCTATTATAGAAAACTAGAATCCCAGTAAGGACTTCTAAGGGAACAAGTATCCCATATTAGAAATCTTGCATATGTATGTTTGTCATTTGAAGCTTTAAATGAGCTGGGCATTCTGTTAAAATGTGCTTTGATACAGAAACATACACATATATAAATATGAAATATAATATATAATAATAAAATACTATGTGTGTGTGTGTGTGTGTATGATGTGTGTATATAAATGTTTTTTAAATGACAGTGGCTAGTTAGAGGAACTAAAGATTGTGTAAAGCTTTTGTTGGCTGTTCTTGACCACACTCGTTATTGCCACTAAGAAACCCCAATAGTTAAATTTGCTGAAACTATAGGACACCATTTTATAATACATACACAGTGCTAAATAAACATGCCTTTATAGAATTTTTAGAAGAAATTTTTCCCAGTATTGTTTGTAAACTCAAGCCATGAATTTGTACTTGCCATGATTACTCATCATTGGCAGTGTTTCTTTCAGAAAGTAATAAAAATGGCATTTGCTCTAAAAGTGCATTAATGAAAACACAATTTGATATTTTAATGCTTTCCAAGCATCAGACATAGCCTTACTTTTCTAATACTAAATTATAAGATCTCCCTGATACATACATATATATAGATATAGATATAGATATAGATATATAATCAATATTTGCATCAAATTTTCAAATGTTGTGTTAGGGTTTGTGTAAAGCACAATAAGGCATGGCTTAATTTTCAGGTACTCTCAAGTTGCTTATTACTTGGTTAATATCTTTTTCTCTATGAACAAATATAAACACATCAGAGAACATCAAACTGGCAAAGTGTGTGGTTCCAAAATTAAAAGTAGATGTGAGAAAAAGAAATAATAATGATTGTCTGGAGAAGGGAGAAAAAACGTTCCGTGGAGGTGAAGCTTGACTTAGACTTAAAGGAGTGGGTACAGCTTGGAGGGTGGAAACCCGGGACAGAACTGGGAAGAAGCTTTCCATGACAGCTGACATCATAACTTCATAACATCTCACTTAAGAACACCGTACAGATTTGGGAATGCATGACTCAGTAAAGAAATGTTGAAACAAGAATGCATTTTTGAGTGGGCCCTGAGATGTCTGATTGTAACAAATGTTCTGTGTCACTAGACATTGAGAAAAGGCTCCTTCCCCAGGCAAGTTTTCAAAGAAGACTCCCTTCTTGGTCAACGTCTTGTTTGCGACCTTGCAAAAAAAAAAGATTCTGAGGAAGAGGACCCAGCTAAGCTGCATCTGGAACCCTGATCTATTGAAATTGTGAGATAAAAAAGATGGGCCACAAATTTTGTGGTCATTTTTTCCACAATAGGTAACTAATAAAGGATGACGTGGATATGAGCTGAGAGATAAGAGATGAAATGGTACAGGGTTCAGCAGAGGACAATACTGCATAAGCAACATTTAGCTTATGTGTAGACATATTAGAGAACACAAAAAGATGCTGAGGAAAATCCTACATTTAGAACCTTATGGAATTATTTAGGCCTGAAATATTAAGTGCCTAAATGTACTGGCGTCCATGGGAATGAAGATATTGTGACCCCTGCTGCTAGTCATTTATTGAGAATTATTTTCAGTACTTGACAACTTCCAAGCAACTTATGCACATGGATTCAGTTAAAATTTATGACTGATCTTCAAGTTCCTGTACTGTCCTATTTTATAAGTAATGGAAAATAACTGGACAAAATTAATGGTTGGTAGATCCAGGCAATGGGATCCTAAAGCCCATGTTCTTAGAGATAGGCACTCTTAGGATGACTTGGGATTCAAAGAATATAGATAGAGAAGCTCTACCTTGATAGCAGTAAGCCTGGTGGGTTCCACAGCTTAATAGTAACCAGAATGCTCATTACTAATATAGACTAATTACTTTTCATTATATCTGAATCTGACTCTAAAAATAGAAATATTATAGTGTAAAGGAAACGTTCAGTTACTACTTCATTGTATAAGAACAATAACAAAATTCTTTTTAATATTTCAGAATTTTTTTTTCAGGTTGAAAAAACACAGAAGATGCTCTGAATAGAAAATATATGGCTTATGAGCAAAAAACAAAATAGCATGAGTTTCATAAATGGATGTTTTGTGCCAGAATACATTCCCAACTGGTTTTATGGCTGGAGATGGCAAAAGCTATGAAGGACAGGAAATAAATTAATAGCATCACGGTTGCATGATTGCAACATAACTTTTATCCTAATGACAAGTGTACCATAGCAATAATAAAAGTTTCAGAAATGATGAGATACTTATGCCTTCAATGAACCAGATAAGTAGATATTTATATTATATCTTTGACAGAGGATACAATACTACATTTCATCATGAACAAGCCACTGAGATCTGTGATAAACATTGAAAATGTCTGGTTTATTGGACTTCACTAATCATTTCAAAACCTTTCACTCATAATATGATTTGTAGAATCAGCGTACATATAGGACTGGACCATACAGAAGCAAATCGGCCCTGTGTTTTGGGCTTGTTTGCATTTGGTGAACTGAGATGTAACCCCATATCTAAGGGCTGAAATGCAAACTATATCCCAGTTGTTGGATTTGGGAAAGTGAGGGAGTTACAGGGGTCAAGGACGAATTAATTTTCTAGCTCAGGGGAGTGGTGGAGGTGTCTGTAAATGGGATGGGGGAAAGATGATGGATTTGGTTGCATGAAACTGAGGTCATAAAGATTATATTTACATTGACAGGAAGAAAGCAAACAAATGCACCATCAAGAAAGAAGGTAAAATGCACACTTGCTTATTCTAAGCATTAATTCTAGCTAGAAGGGAAAAAAAAATCCCTCTGAAAATTCATCCTTCATGTGGTTTTGAGGTATAAATTCATGTCACCTGTATATTCCAAAAATCCTAAGAAAACCATTTCATTTTTAGTGGGCTCAGGTTGTTAGCACCCTCAGGCATTTTCATGAGTAAAGGCAGTCATTTCAGAAAAACAAGCAAACTTCATTCTAGGCGTCCAAGAATGTTCACACAGTTACAGTGGGAAGACTCTGGGCTCAAGCAGAAGATCAGCAAACGTCTTCGCTTCCTGGGGAGCGAGTGTGGTGTCCTGGGTGAGAGTGGGTGCCCACCATGGAGTGAGGAGCATACCCACACAGACTCGTCAGGGACTTACCAGTCACAGAACACAAAAGACAGATGTTTGATATGTTTTTGAGAAGACAGCCACGAAAACTGGAGAAACATTTAAGACATAAACCAACAGGTTTTGAAAATAATGAAAAGAATATCTCTGTATGAGAGCTATAATTGAAAAATTGAAACCCAAGATCAGACAGACATGAGAGTGAGAGACCCCTGAAGCCATCAGAATACAGGAAAAGATATGAGACTGTGAGAGAAATGCTAAAAATTATATAGAAAAATGGGAACATTCTAGTACATACTTCATTAACCTTCCACAAGTTTAAAAATTTAAATTTTTAAATTTAAACAAATTTAAAATTTAAAATTTAAAAAAATTTAAATTTAAACAAATTTAAAAAGAGGCACTATTCAAAGAAATAGTGCCCGAGAGTTTAATGGAGACGAAGAACACAAACTTCAGATCTGGGAAGCATGAAACATGCAAGTAAAAGGAAATCCACACTTAACATTTCACATTAAAATGAAAGAACCTCAAGGAAAAAGAAAATAAATTAAAAACACTCAGAGAGAAAAGACAGATCACTTACAAAGAGCAATAAGGCTGACAGCTGACTCATACACAGCATCAATGAATGCAGAGAAACAGTAAAAGAATCGTTTTAATGTTCTAAGAGAGAATACTCATCCATTTAAGCTTCAGAATTCTAATCAGGAAAGAAATTTTAAAAAGTTTTGATATCTGAAACCCAAAAGTGTCTATCACCAGCACACTTTCACTAAAGGAATCTTGTAAAAAGATACATTTTGGAAATCGGGAAAATGGTTTCAGAATGTAGATTTGATACAAAAGACACTGTTTTTGTTTTTTGTTTTTTTTTAATTTAACTAAGTGGGTAAATATAAGTGATCATTAGTTCTATATAAGAATAACATGAGATGGCTAGTTTGAGTGGTTTGGAATAAAGCAAGCAAAACATGGATAGAAGAGGGAGACTCCAGTCTAGGTGGCAAATTTCTCAATGAAAGGTGGGGAAGAAACAAGTCTGTAGGCATCGGGAACGAAGGGGGTGCCCGGGAGCGTAGGTGTCAGAGCAAGAGGAGCTGATCAAAGCATGACTTTGGCCTGACATTCTAAGAGACTGAGGAGGCAGTCCCTGAGGGCTGACTCTACCTCAAGGAAATGCAAATTCCTGGCAAAGCAGTATAAATACCCAAGTCAAAGTGCCTTTACAATTGGAAGTCCATATGCTCTTTTATGTGCTCCAGAAAGGCAGGGAGGTTAACAAGTGAAGGAAACTCTCTATGCAGTTCCCAAGAATAAAAGTTCTTTACATCCTGGGACTGCCGCGGCTTCCTCCTCTCATTAACATACCATTCTTACCCCTTGGTTTGCCCTGGTCTCATTAAAGGTAAAAGAACCTGCAAGCCTCATGCCACAATGCAAGGTTTTATGTTCGAATGTATTTATTTAAAGAAGTCAGAGGGGAGGAGATTATTATTACTCAGCTTAATTTCACTTTGAAAGGAAAGCTCAAGCATCAGATGCTAATGTGTTCAATTTCCTAAACAAGTCCCCTTTGAACAGTAAAAGCATTTCTTTGTCAAAGCCTCCTATTTTCTCCCCCTCTCTCCATCAAAGGAATAGAAAAAAAAAAAACAAAACGTTGACTTTCTTTTGATTTTTATTTCATACTCTAATAATATGTTAAGAAAGCTTTTAAGAGATAATCCCTATTTTTCCGATATGTTCAAATATGAAACAGTCATGTAATTAATTTATCTTCCGAAAGATGGGTGTGCAGTGAGTTTTTATACCAGGGCAGGGGACCAAGAATAATAAGCAGAGTGGGTCATCTTAATTTACGCCCACTTGAATTTTCTCCAAATTTTTGCATTTAATCTTGTTCCTGGTGGCCTTTAGCCATAGAGACTGTAGAACAGCCATCTGTACTTGTTTATTTCCTTCTATCTTTCTGATCTTCACCTTGAGACACACCACTATTACTTACTGACCTTGTCAGTCTGTCAGTTGTGCCCTGGTGCTAAGAGCCTTTGTGTTCCTGCATATTGTCATTATTCTTTGTTAGATAAGCCCTCCCATTCCCCAACAGCACTATGCCCTGACTTTTCTGCCCTTTACTCGATCTTCACTGGAAGAAGTAATCCTATCCCTTTCCCTTATCTCTAGCACCTTCTAACTCTTACATCTGACATTGTCTTTTTATGCTTTCTGCCTCTTAACTTCATGCATTCCCCAAGAAACCGTCCTTGGTCATCTGCTTCTCTTCCCATCGCTTCCCGTGATGTGCTTTGTCTTGCCTTAAACTAGCCTCTCTATGATTGGTTAATGCCCAAAGTGGGTGAAAGGGCTCTCTGAAAAAGGGAAAATTTGACCCACCAATTAGGTCTAAACTTGAAACAGTTAACGTGTGTCTTTTTAAATATCCAAAACAAGAGTTACATTATAATCTATCAAGCTTGAACATGTAATTATGAGAATAAACAAGCATATCTGATACTTTAGAACAGAGATATAACAAGTATTAGACAGTATTCATGCTTATGGTTTATACTTACCCCCGTAAGAGTTTGACAAATAACATAGGCACAGAGCCCCGTATTAAACCGCCCATCCATGAATGTTCTTTCTTGCTCCTTCATAACTCTTGACATTAACTGAATCACTCTGGATAATGAGGCTGAGTATAGAGATCAGGATAACAAAAAGGATACATTAACCCCCCAAATCCCTGGGCCTCCTGATTCTCTCCTTCCTTGACTCCACCAAAATAATTTAATGAACCTAAAGGCAGGTTTAAGAGAATCCTTTCTGGTTTGGCTTTTTCCTAACTGGTGTTGAGTCCTGTTGTGAAAGTCTGTAAAACTAGCTACTTGTTTTAGCTTTATTTTGATATTTTTATAGCACACATTAAAAACAATGTCAATATCTTTTATTGTTTAAAGTCAAGAAAAACACATTTTGACAATTAAAATGTAAGTTGGTTATTTCTTGTCATATGTAAAATCTAGATAATTAACCAAACTTCTAGAATCAATATTTTTTAAGCAGAAAACCAACTTCTCCTAAAGTACATTAAAATCTCCTTCAGCTTTATAACATATACTAATAAATAAATTCAGTAGTTTTCTTTTCTGAATTTATTAAGAATTATCGATGACATTCTTCAGATGTTACCCTTGTCACTTTTATGACTGGTACTATACTCTTTTTTTTCCTCAATTACCACTATAATTATCACTGCATAATTTACAAATATTGCTTCCAGAAACTGTATTGTTCTTTCAGCTGTGTGTGTGTGTGTGTGATAGTCTGAAACATATCTCACGTAGTTCAAGATAAGGCTTCTCATTTTTTATCCTTAATTTTGATGGCACTATTTTTGTGTTAATTCCATGGTCATCCAGTGAAAAGCCACATGAGTAAAGCAGGGCATTCACAGTGATAGAATAAACATAGAGTGACCCAGATGTTCAAGAGAGCAGGCAAATATGAAGGAAAAGTCAAGGAAATGGTATGCTAAATTGAATTACTTATGAATATTTTAGAAACCTCATTGACTCTTTTGGTAAATACAAATCTTTTACTGAGATCACAGTTGCTTTCTCTCTTCAACAATCTACAGCTAATCATGGATTGCATTTTTGGTTCTTTATCTTCCTTCCAATTCCCACATTGGCTTTTAACTGATATTTAAACTCATATCATGTACAAATAATATGTATTATTTAAGAGTATAACAGATTGGATATATATACACAGAAATTAATAACTTTTAAAACTTCTGAATGTGTCATCTTCTTGTTTTGTTGGTCTGCTTGTTTTGTTGTTTTTTTTAATTAAGGTAACATTTAGAAAAGTTTCTCTGAATGAGTTATTAGAGATACAAAATTTGAAATGCACTTAAAAAGACCACCTTATCTACTGAATTAGCCAAAATTAAAATTAATTTAGGGCTATATGAAGAAAATGCTACATGTGTTGAGTAGAGGCACCACTGTCTAGTCATAGAATCCTTCTGTGAAAATTGCATACATGATGGAGCCAAAGAGATGCTCCCCACAGACTGAATCTTACATAAATTTGTGAGCGTTTATTCTTAGGACGGAATTTAATAATAGGTCATTAAGTGTCGAAGTGATTATTTACTATTAATTTATTAAAGAAGAATTCTTATATGAAAATAACAGATTGACTTAATAGTTTACAGTGCAAAATCAGTATAAGAGCACACTTCTATTAAACTAATTAAAATATAATAGATGGGTACTTGAATATTTATGGTAGATCATCAAATTTTATTTATTTTTTATTTTCATTTTTTAGAGGGAGGAGGGGGCAAAGGGATTGAGAGAATCTCAAGCAGGCTCCACACCCAGCAGGGAGCTTGATGTGGAGCTTGATGTCATGTCCCTGAGATCATGACCTGAGATGAAATCAAGAGTCAGATGTTTACCTAAAGGAGTCACACAGGCACCATTTAAATTTTAAAATTCTGGGGAATACTGATAATGGAGGAGGCTATGCTTGAGTAGGATTGGGGAAATATAGAAAATCTCTGTATCTTTTGCTCAATTTTGTTGTGAAAAAACAATTTGCTCTAAAAAACATCCTATTGAAATGTTAAAACAAAATTCAGAATATGAAATTGTATGTAGACTTGGGTGGGAAAATGCAAAAATAAATCCTATACATGTTGATGGTGTTAATTTAATTTAAGAATAATAAAAATAATTAAAATAATTTTGTTAGGTTTGTTAATTTTCTCCAAAGAACTATAAAATCTCATAATTATCATATATAATATTTTTAAGCATGTAAGAATGATTTAAAATGCAGCATCCAAAAAGGATCTAATTGATATCATTGAGAACTTAACTTTTTGGAGAATTTTAATAGATACTAAATTTAAGAAACCAAAATCCAGTTGGTTCTTGACCTCTATTTCCAAAAGAATTGTACACCCACAGACACCTTCTCACACACACACACACAAACACACATGTGTTCATACACCACACATGTACAGATAAGAAACATTATTTTTTATAAATGGAGAAGGGATAAAAATAAATAAAAATATAAACTATTTGTTTACATGCTTCAGAAAGTATCACAGTGAGCAATCCAACACAAATAATTTTCCAAATAAAAATAAAATGCCAAAGATCTTCCTTTTAACGTTATTTGTTTGTTTGTTTGTTTGTTTTTTAGCTTTTGATCCTCTTTATCTATTTCACTCACACACACACACACACACACACACCCTCAAGAGCCCTCTGGCTACCACCGGTTTGTTTTCTGTATTTAGAAGTCTGGTTTTTTGTTTGTCTCTTTCCCCTCCCTTTATTTGTTTGTTCCTTTTGTTTCATACATTCCACACAGGTGTGAAGTCATAGGGTATTTGTCTTTCTCTGATTGACTTATTTCATTTAGCATTATACCTTCTAGGTCCAACTGTGTTGTTGCAAAAGGTAAGATTCCATGCTTTTTATGACTGAGTAATATTTCATTATACATACACACACATATATATAATTCCATATATATTCCATATATACATGTGGTGTTCCATTATATATATCCCAGATCTCCTTTATCCAGTCATCTACAGATGTGTGCTTGGGTTGCTTTCATATATTGCCTATTATAAATAAAGCTGCAATAAACAGTAAGGAGACATTTCTAGAAAGAAAAGAAGGGAGGAAAGGAGCAAAGATGGAAGGAAGAAAGGAGAAAGAAAAGAAGGAAAAAGAAATCTCAAAACACTTTTCTCCGAAGTACTAAAACAAAACAAAATCAAACCAAAGCAATAAAACTTCCAAATCGATACAAGGTACTTATAAGCAACACTAATAAATGTAAATGAATGAATGAATGAATGAATGAATGCAATAGCATGTTCTTTCTTCTTTTTTTTTTTTTTTAAGATTTTATTTATTTATTTGACAGACAGAGATCACAAGGAGGCAGAGAGGCAGGCAGAGAGAGAGAGAGGAGGAAGCAGGCTCCCCGCTGAGCAGAGAGCCCGATGTGGGGCTCGATCCCAGAACACTGGAATCATGACCCGAGCCGAAGGTAGAGGCTTTAACCCACTGAGCCACCCAGGCGCCCCAACATATTCTTTCTTCTGATTCAATTTTATCCTTTATTTTATTGATGGCTACACTACCAATAACAGAAAAAATAAACATCTTATTTTCTACTTTTTGTGAGTCTCTCCTGTAACACTAACATGTAAGTATCAGCTAAACATTTTAAATTCAGTGGGATTTTTTTTTCCACTATGGTAGAAATGATGATATTTTTTCATCTACTTTTCCTTTTGAACATTTTCAAGATACTTTAAAAGTACGCAATTTACTGTTAGGTGTCCCATAAATGGAAAAATGAGTTATTATTTTACTAGTTATGTCTTTTTACGTCTACACATAGTTTTTACATCAATAACTCTATCTTTTGTGACTGCACTCAAAAGGGTGTCTCTCAATCATACTTTGCTACGCATTTTTTTTTTTTTTAACACAGAAGAATTTTCCTTTGAGTCATTATGAGGAGTAATTTGCAGTGAACTTAGAAGTATATAGTCTTGGGTCCCTCCTTTCCCACCCCCACCCACACCCCAGGTTCCTTCAGCTCAAGCTGGTCCAGCCCAGTTCTTGGGGGATGTATAAAGAAGAACATCTGTTCAGGAAGTGTTGCTTCGAGGGTGAGAAGATCTCAAAGAAATACCTAGATTGGACTCTGTGGTAGTAAGAAAAGGCTCCCAAATCTCAGGTAGGAGACCTGGACAAAAAGAAATAGCTGGTGCCTTCTCATCTCACAGCTGGTCAGTTCCACTTTTTTTTTTTTTTCTTTTTTTTAGATATATGAATTTGAGAGAGAAAGAGAAAGAACATCTGAGTGAGATCTGAGTGAGGGAGATGGGCAAAGAGAGAGGGAGAGAGAATCTCAAGCAGACTTCCCACTGAGCACAGAGCCAAATGTGGGGCTTGATCTCATGATCTTGAAATCATGACCTGAGCTGAAATCATGAGTTGGTCACTTAATTGAATGAGCCACCCAGGCGTCCCTACAGTTGGTCAGTTCTACTTTTTGATCTGCGAGCAAATTTATCTCTGAGCTGAGGATAGATACCTTCTTTTTCTTTGTCAACAATGTCATTCCATCTACCAGTACCACAATGGGTCAACTATAACAAGGGACACCATGAAGACTTCTTTCTATACATTGCCTACAGTGATGAAAATATCTATGTCTGTGACGCTGCTGCCCCTGACATGGGGGTTCCCATTCTACAAAGAGAGAAGTGGTCCTCCTTCCTTGACCTACTCCTTCTTCAGTCTCAGCTACCACCTCCTTTCTTCAGGACATGTACTTCCAAATGTTTGAGACTTTCCACCAGTTCCTCTTAGCAGGAGGGTTAATGGAGGAGGTGGCTTCTCATACCTGTCCTTCCCTTTCTCCTACATTTCCGACTCTGTTTTAGACTTCTTGACTGTCAGTCTCTGTCACTTCCAGTGATTGTTGTGTTCCCCTTCCCTCTCTAACTGCCCAAGGGACTCAGAACCCTACCATTCTCTTCCTTTCACTACCCCTTTTTTTGGAGGTAGATGAAAGACACTTAAATTGTGAGGAGAAAGTAGGAGTTATATCAATAAAGAAGAAACCATCAAGCTAGAAAAGGAAAAGAAACATATTGTCTTGGAGGCAAACATTTGTATGTGAAGCTAAGGATGTTCATGAACAAAGTCATGACTATGATGTTTTGAATTAACTAGTTACTTATATCATGTTACCACCTTTGATTTTGTACCTTTAGTAATGGCCTACTGGTCCACAAGCAGGAACTCCCAGAATTCCATAAAGGCTGTGAAGCTCTTTAGTTAGTTGTTCTGTGACCTTCTTTCATGTTATCCATTGGACTCTATAGAGAGGCTTGCTCTCTGCCTTCCCATTTGAGAATGACAACTTACTTTACCAATCTGCCCAACTTTTCACTCAATTTTGCCACAATTTCTGTCTTCTTTGGTTCAGGCACCACAGCCCTCTGCATACATCTTTGCTCCCCTCTCTTGCCAAACTGTTAAGTGAGTTCCTGCCATTAGCATCCTAAGATCCTACATCTTTGGGAAAATGAATTAAACAGATATTCCCCATTTTATAGACTCAGAAACTAAGAGAGAGTCATACATGTGATCTTGTTCCAGAGTCCTTGGTCTTTAGAATTATGCCACTAAATAGCTACAAACAACCATTCATTCATTAACTTAATCATGAATTCATGTATTTAAGAAATAAAAACTGGGTTCATTCTATATGCCTCCTTTAGCTTCAAAAACCAACATATCCGATATTTTTAAAGCATCCTAATTCAAGCAAGGCATACTCAATAGCCTCTTTTGCATGCAGTACCTTGTTAATTCAAGTGCTGATTCAAGTGGTAATCCACATCTGCCTCCATCTAGATGGAGTTAATGCTAGAAACACTATATGTTTGCAAGGAATAAAGTTTACATTTTAGCATCCAGAGAGGTTTTTGATTACTTTAGGCACATATTTTCACTGTATAACACAGAGAAATCTATAATGTAATATCCAAATAAATTGACATCAATTTTTGAGTTATTACAAATTTTTTAAAAAATATTTTACTTCGTTATTCATGAATGAGAGACAGAGAAAGAGAGAGAGAGAGAGGCAGAGACAAAGGGAGAAGCAGCTCCCCAACCATCAGGGAGCTCTATGGACTTGCTCCCTGGACCCCCGGATCATGACCTGAGCCGAAGACAGAAGTTTAACCATCTGAGCTACACAGGCACTAAAGTTATTACAAATATTTATAAGAAAAATGATATCTAGCAGTTCTTATATAATACCCCCGAGCATTTTTTCTTTATCAATATATATTTTCAGGTCCTTCCATGACATTTTACATGACTAGTATAACTATTTTGCTCCTTGAGGATTTAGGAAGAAAAAATGCTATGAAGTGGTCAAGTCTCTATCTCTAGAAAAAGGAGTGATAATCAATGAAATTAAGAAACATAGGGAAAAATAAAAGAAAGAGTATAGCATTTCTCTTTCATTTCTTCTGTACTCAGTATTATGTAGAAATTTGGTCATTTTAACATCAAATTTAGTGTTATCGTTTCATAAATAAATTTTTCTAATTTTATGAAAACAATTCTTTCTCTGACCAAGAATTACATGCCATTGGAGGACACCTGTATGAATCTGTGTACTTTAGGGTTAGGCAAATCTTGAAAAGATTATTTAATCCAACTAATTCATAATTGACAATCTGGCAATTCCTTATATCAGAAACAATACTATACAGTGCCAATCTTACTGATAAGAATGTAGCCTATCCCACACATGTTGTTGACACAGAAAAGTGATTAGAATTTATTGATTTTGTAAAATTATGTTCCTCAAGTAAACATACAAATGTAACTCTAAACTTGTTTATGCTTGCAGTTTTTATATGAGCTATAGATGAATATCTCAAACTTGATGTGACCAGTTTTACTGTTTATATTGCCTTTTGTGAATTCCACACTTTTAAATAAAAAACTACATATCACTAACTTACATTATTAAATGATTGTTGAAACAAAGTCGTATGAACAATCAAACCAACAAACAAATGTTCAAACAAAAACTTCTAAATCTATTATTGAAAAGTGTGCAGCTACTAGCTTCATAATATATGTTGACTGATAATCGTGGAATATAGAATGTAAACACAATGGAATCACAAAATGAGGAAATCTTGGGAGTTACAGATATAAGAGATACTAAAAGCAGAGCTTTGCCCCTTGAAATGGGGATGATTTGATCCCCCTCCTTCCAATGTAGGGCTGACTCCTTTGAGGCAGTTCTGTGACACGATGAGAGGTCAGGGAATAATGAAATAAGAAAATAAATAATAAGAAAAAAGGGAAATGGTAGTTAAAAAAACAAAACAAAATAATATTTTGCCTAAGACCTGAATTTATGAATTAGTAGTACTTGAACTTGGGAAATGTTACCTTCAATGCCAAAGCTTTAGCTCATTTTTTATCACCAGATTTCAAATAATATTGCATTTTAAAATTTAATAATTAATTATCTCATTTTCTAGAGGGGCACAGGAACAGTGTTTGAGTGTCTCATCACCAAGAACTTGATAGCTATCATCTGTCAAAACGATTGTCAGGAAAAAGAAAGCAAAGTTACCATATATAGTTTCTTTTGTAATACTTGTTTATCATCCAGAAATATGCCTTCCATAGGGTATAAAACTTTAGTGGGGGAATCTAAATATGCTATACCAACAGTCATTACCTCCATCATCACCAATAACAACTAAATAAATACCTCCATGATCGAAATATGAGGAAAATTCCTCTATACTCAGAAAAGTAGTGTTAAAATATCTGCGTATTCAGCTGAGAAAAAAGGATAATATCTTTATATTTATTGCTGTAACATTTTCAGGTTATGGTAGTTTCAGTTTATAATATTCCATATGAGGAAACTAAATAAAAATAAATAGTAAGAGTCTGTAAAGAATCCCATTAAAGATGAGTATTCAGATTATAAATACTGAACACATGAGCGATTACCAGCATAACGCACACAGATAGCCTACTTCAGTGTGTCAAAAAATTGCAAAAGTAGCACTTTATTAATAGATGACATAATGATATTTTAATATTTTTGTCATCAGGAAACTGCTAGGCTGCAAATGATCTTCACTAGAAGCATTTGGCTATGAGATGTTTTTTTTAAAATATGTGTAAATTTTCCCATCAAACCTTCAGTTAAAAATACTATCTCACAAATGTAATCTCCATGACTTTTTAATAAAGCATCCTAGAGATATTCATTTATATGAAAATCTATTTCAATAGCTATAAAACCGTCACGCAAGTTACAAGAGGTAGATTTTGCCCGAATTTTTATATGTGTTGTTATGCTGCGAGAATAAAAAACTCACCAAAAAATTAGTTTAATGGAAATTAAGACTATGAATGCACAACAAAGCCAACACTACTGGTTGAAAATGGTTTTAAAAATAAAAAGAGAATCGCTCATATCAGTTTAAGTACAAAGGAATTCGGATCCAATTTTCAACCTATAATGAAATAGTTTCATGTTTCATAGATTTTTTTTCTAAAGATGTTTTTTCAAGTCCTCCTCCAATCTTCTTTTAAATACTCTATAATTTTAGAGGCTATTGGCAAAGGATGTAACAAAAATTCAACTGCAATGTATCCTGACTGCCGCGAGAAATATGATACTCATTGATTCATTTATTCACTCGACAAACGCTTATTAAATGCTTGCCCTTGCCAAGTCATGGTCCCTGAAAAAAAATTCTTCCCTTATGATCTAGTGGAGAAGAAATTAATAACGACAGTAAGTGAAATAGATAGCGTGTCATATAATAAGTGTTATATAATAAGTACGAAAAGGGGGAAAAGTGATGCTTAGTGGATTAGAAATGCCTGAGGGGGGAATATCCATGGAAATCCCCTCAGTGAAGATGGGTTGAGAAGTTAACAAATTAGCCATGCAGATATGAGAAGGAGGAACATTTGTCTGCTGGGGTGAGAGGCTGCCTCCTATGTTCAAGAAACAGACCAGAGAGACCTCTGTGGCCAGAGCCGAGAGAACGGAGAAATGAATGGAGTTGTCAGAACAGTAAGAAGTCAGCTCTGGAGGCTTACAAGATGTGGTAGGGATCTGGCTGGGCTATGAATGAGATGGGAGGCACTGGAGGGTTTTGAGCAGAGGAATGACTTCATTCAACTGAAATATTAACACGATCCCTCTGACTATCCTGGTAAAAAGATGCTATAGGGAGCAAGGTCAGAAACAGGCCTGATTCAGGGACACAGGAAAATTGTTTTCCTTTCGTTTCTTAATCAGAAAATATTGACTTCTGTAGCTAGAAGATGTATCCTTAAGAAGTCTGCATTATATATTCTTATATATCATATATAACAGTGATATTATCATTTTTAAAATTTCAGACATTAATACATACAAAATACTATGTAAAATTACACATGCCCCTACCACTTAGGTTAAGTAAGCAAAAATAACCACCCAGCCTGTAAAGATTGTCCCACCTCGCGATAATCCCAGAGATCATCGCTATCCTAACTGTAATGTTTATGATTCTATGAGGCATACTTCACATTTTTTTTAAGCAGATCTGAGAATGTAAGTGTATTTCCTTTTCATCAGTTAAGAGTGTGTCAGGAAAAGAGAGAATTTCAAACAGAGTGAAGGTAATGCAGTGAATTGTTTACAAAATGTTGGAAAGAAGAGGAATTAAAAACAGTTAAGAAGATAACCCAGAGTCTGGGACGATCTTGGATACTTTAACCCTGAAGCTACTGCTACCGGGGTGATTCTAACAATAGAAGGTACAAATCAGCTTGTATTCCTGCCTGCGTCCTGGAGGGGCGCAAGAGACCTTAGTCCCTCAGGCGGGGGCTTCCCTCCTCCAGAGGCCAGAGACACCTGCTGCTGTTGAGGCCACCAACGTCCAGCTATGGCCATGGAAGAAAGAAAGGTGATAAGGAAAAAGTAGAAACTAGCTGGTAATAAAATCTAGGAAAAGTAGTTTTCAGAGTTTCAGCTCTCGGCCGTATATAGAAAAAACACGGCAGGTTGGAATAGAGTAGGGAAAAATTCAACAAATAGCCAGCACACTTCAATATGATTTTAATTTTTAAAGGATTATTTTTGGCTCCAAAGGTAAATCTTTAAAATTACCCAGAATTAATTTCTGTCTTTGGTGTAGAGGTCCAATTTTACTTTTTCTTAATATACTACCAACAATTGGTATTTATACTGCAGGTTCACCAAAAACCAAAGCCAATTTTATCATATTTTATGCTTACTCATATATTAAGTTCTTTTTCAGGGCTCTGTTTTCTATTGCATAAATACATATATTTAATTATTTCTGTACAGTAATGATAGCTTATGGGCCTTAGATCAGGCAGGAAACATTTCTCCACATTAATATTTTAAAATATATTTTTAGTTATTCTTGGCAACTATCTCTTTCAAATGCAATTTAAGATTGTGGACTTTTCTAATAAATTCTGTAGGAAATTATTGATATTGCCTTAAATTCATAGAGTAATTTTGAGAAACTTACATATTTATGTTACTGATTAGTATATCATTATGGGTGTGGTGTCATATCCTTAATCTCTCTTAATAAAGTTTGATGTTTCTCCACACACAAGAGTTTATCTTTTGTTAGATTGCTCCTGATTTGTTTTTGCTATTGTTACTATAAGTAGTACCCTTCTTTCAATTACTTTAAAAAGGTAATTTGAGACTGGCATATAGGAATACAATTGATTTTGAAAATATGTATTTTAGATACTGATGTATTTTTATTCCTGTGACTTATTCATTCCCTAACTGGAAGCCTGTATCTCCCACTCCCCTTCACCCGTTTTACCCTTCCCCCAACCCCTTCCCTCTCGTAATCATCGATTTGTTCTCAGCATCTATGGCTCTGATTCTGCTTTTTGTTTATTCATTTGTCATTTTCTTTTTTCCTTTTTTTTTATTTTAGATTCCACATATAAGTTAAATCATATGGTATTTATCCTTCTCTGTTTGACTTTTGACTTATTTAATTAACATCCATCCTCTCATATATATAGAACTTACTAAATGGGAGAAAAAAAAAGAAAAACATTTCTCCTTGTGATGAGAACTTTTAGGACTTACTGCCTAACTCTTCTCGATGTCACAAAGCAGTTGGCAGTAGTCACCATGCTGTGCGTTACATCTCCAGTACTTATTCATTTTATAAATGGAAATTTATACTCTGACCACCTTCCTCCACCCCCCCTACCCCCTCATCGCCCTCTGGTAACCCCAAATCTGATCTCTTTTTCTATGAGTTTTTGTTTGCTTGTTTTGTTTTGGTTTAGATTCCACATAGAAAAGAGATCATAGGCTCAGTATCTACGAATGAATCTACTCTGTTCCAGACACTGTTCTGGACTCTCGGAGTATATTACTGAAAAAGTAGACAAAGGAATTCCTCTGTGTTAACTACATAAAGTAAAAAATTGTTTTTTTTTTCTTCACTGTTTTTGGCTTTCTGCCATTTTTTTTAAAGATTTTATTATTTATTTGACAGAGAGAGATCACAAGTAGGCAGAGAGGCAGGCAGAGAGAGAGGAGGAAGCAGGCTCCCTGCTGAGCAGAGAGCCCGACGCGGGGCTCGATCCCAGGACCCTGAGATCATGACCTGAGCCAAAGGCAGCAGCTTAACCCACTGAGCCACCCAGGCACCCCACTTTCTGCCATTCTTATTTCAAAAATAGGAACTGAATATTATCAAACATATGTAGCAGGATATTGTAATTGAACAACTAAATCAAATTTTTCCTGACACTCAAAGTCAGTGGAGAGCAATGTCTTCCTCAGTCCAAATACATGAACAGACATGCACACAGGACTCGGAGAGGTTGTGACAAAAATTGGCCCTGCAGTGTGTATACCTCTCCTCATGCAAAAGGATAAATTTGAACGTGCCAGGAAGTTTTTAGTCTGGCAAATTTATTTACAGAAACACTGAACACCTGACAATTTATAATAAGATTATTCTCACTTTTCTTGAGTTGAAATGAATACTTGCTGGTTATGGAAACCCAAGGGCAAGGGATTAAATGTGTGTTCGAGGTTGCTACCTTCCACTGGCGCCTTATAAAGGCAAACACAAATCCTTCTAAGAGCACGGCACGCATAAATTAGTACTTCAGTACTCAAACAAGGGAAGAATTCAGCGTGAGTGAGCAGGAGGGACAATAAAACATGACTAATTGGGATAGCCAAGTAACTCAGATTATAGCAATCCAATAAAATACAGAACAATTTTCTATGCAATGTTGACAGATTATTGTTGGCATTTCCCTCTACCCTCTCTTTCACCAATTCTGAGTCCCAGATAAAAGTAGAGTGGGAAGAGTATCAAAAATGTATCAAGGAGAACACACACACACACACACACACACACACAACTTTTAAGAATAAAAAAAATAAAATTATTTTAACTTTAAAAGTCAACAGATGGATTAAACAGCAGGTTAGGCACAGCTTGAAGAAAGTAGTGACCTGGAAACTCCACATAACACAATAAAATAGATGGTAAAATAAAACCAGATGAAAGAGTGATCAGAAGACACAGGATTCGGAGTGAGACCGCTGAGATGTGCGGGGAAGGCCGCACCTCGCCAGGAGAGACTTGTGTTTGCTTCTGCCAGGACCCCCTGGGAGCTATCAATCTGAAATCATGTGATCTTAATTTCTCAACTCCAGCATTTCCTGAACCATGACAATAACATAAATAATCCAAATCCAAACCCTAAATCTATGTGTGAGAGAATTAATCATTCTAAGTTACCTGTGAAAAGATCTTTCTCCTTATGAGACCATAGGTTAGTACAGCCTAAAAATTTCCCTTCTAATAGAAACCTATTTTGCTCTCCTGATCCTTTTCAGCAAAGCTCTAGTATTGCGAGGGCCCCAGATTTTTGTGGGGGATTCAGTCATGGGAGCCTAAGGTGCCATTTCCTGCCTCCCACAACTAGTATTAACATGCCAGCGTTGAGGTCAGCACAGTGCATATACACTGGGAACAGGTGGTGTTACTGACTGCTTAGAATGCTGGTTTCCTGTCGCCTATGATATTTTTAGGCTCTCTGACCTCCCTCATGCTCTCAGAAGCTCAGAAAAGAATTTACAAGAAGTTCTAGAGATTTTTAGAGTACAGTTGTTAGGATATCTAGTAGGCCACAGTGCAGAGATACCATATTTAAATATGTGCTTTGTACTTCTTCTTTTTTTTTTTTTTTTTTGAGAGAGAGAGAGTGTGTGAGCAGGGAGCTACAGAGGATGAAGGAGAGAGAGAATCTTAAACAGGCTCCACACTCAGTGCCGGGTCTGACATGGGGATGATCTCATGACCCTGAGATCAAAACCTGAGATAAAATCAAGAGTTGGATGCTTAACTGACTGAGCCACCCAAAACCCTCATGATGGTGACTTATGCAAAATAGGATACAAGCTTATTCTGATGACACGAATGATAATTTTTATCAAATACTATCTCAAAATTTCATTGACCAACATTGCAATATGTGTTATTTTTAACATTATGGGCTAAGAAGACATAAATAATGTTGACTAACTGTACAAATGACTTATGTGTATCAGGGGAAGATTAAGTGACATGTGGGACACAGTAAGTCAAATAAAGAAAGATCGTAGACAAATTGAGACATGACACGGCATGCGGTCAGGTGAGCAAACTCAATCCCAACAACATTGCACCTTGAAAGCCTGAAGCACATTTTACACCGCGAGTGTCAAGTTAGTAAAGAAAGAAAAATCACCATATTAACTTGATATTGTTACGTGAACCTTACCGAGTTTATAACTTTACTAAAACTAAATTATTTGGGGCACCTGGGTGACTCTGTTGGTTAAGTGTGTGCCTTTGGGTCAGGTCACGGAATTGAGCCCCACCTCAGGCTCTCTGTCCAGCAGGGACTCTGCTTCTCCCCCTCCCTCTCCCGCTCCACCTTGCTTGTGCTCTCTCTCTTTCACTCTTTCTCTCAAGTAAAATCTTTAAAAAACAACTAAGTTACATTTAATACAGAGTTCATATGATTTACAACTGGAAATGGTTTTTACATATTATGTTTTACTATATGTTAGCAATGTTAAAAATAATTTGTTCAAGTACCCTTAACCATTGCCTATCCACTCACAGTACCAAATTCCTCCGCTATCAGTAGGATATTAGTAAAACATCAAATGGAAGTGATTTGGAATTCTGGGCAACAGCCTTCAAATAGAATTCTTTGAAAATTAGTTCAATATTTAGTTGGAGGAATACTATATTGTAGGAGGTTGGAGGGTCCTTCCTGATAGCTGAAGCAGATTTGCCTCATAGGCAAATCAGAGAAACTCAAGAATGAATTATATTTGCAAGTTATTTTTGTTATTATTTGTCTAAACAACATGGCCCAATTACGTTTATCTTATATATAAGATATATATATCTCTATATATCTATATCTTATGTCATATATATATTATATATAATTATAAGATATAAGATATAAACATTATAAGATAATGTCTATCTTATACATAAGATACTATAGATACATGATATCTTATATATGTTTATATATAATGTTTATCTTATATAAGATATAATATATCTTATATTTAAGATAAACATAAATGGGCCATGTTGTTTGGATACATAATAACAAAAATAGATACCATATTTTTTTACTATGTTCTATGTCCAGAAATTATGGCTAAACCCTGTATATGCTTAATTCCTTTAATCTGCATAAACCCCAGAAGAGGAAACTGAGTCTTAGAGAAATAAAATGATGCACTCATTATCCCACTCCTGACTGAGCGCTAGCTGTCTCATGTTTAACTCCAGAACATAAATTCTTCATCGTGATGCTGTAATGTCTCTCAGAGAGGTCTATAACAACAAGGACACGTATTTCTAAAAGAGAAAAAAAAAAAAAAACGGGTTTTGAGTTTTGCACTGGCCAGAGCAAACTGCTGTAATCTTTCTGCTGTGGTCTCCTCATGCGGAAAGGAGAAAGGGTATCTGCGCTGAAGGATGCTGGAGAGCAAAGATTCTGACCATGCCGCTTGGGGTCTGGTGTACAGGTCCGTTTGCCTCCTGTTGTGGAATGTCTCAGCGAACCTCATTTCTTAGATCCCTCGTTTTCTTCAGGTGTGCGTGCTTCTGCTTCGGAGGCTTCTTCTGGTTTCCCCATGTATTTGCTCAGCTCTCCTCTTCCTTTCTATTAAATCTCTTCTATTCTTCTTCACATCTTTAATTTTCTAGACCATTATCATCCTCTACGCCTCAACTTCTGTGTCCCCTGCATTTGGTCTCTGATTATACTGCCTCCCCCTTTCCCATCGACTCCTTCAAAGAACTGTTCTCTGTTCACAACACACTATCACCATCACCGGGCGGGGGCGGTGAGGGTGGGGTCGTGGCAATCACACTACATCATCATCTAGCGCCCAGGAAGTGTTTTGCAATACTGATTTTTCCCTCATTGCTATTCATTTTCCAAATGATGGCTTTAGACCTATACCATATTCAACATATTGCTTTGGACTTGTACTATATTCAACAGTAAAGAGACTGTTGGAGAGTTTGAATGATACAAGAAATCTCGCTATGGCTGTTCAAAAAAAAAATTTCTGTGATCTAAGTAGATCATAAAGATTGTACATATGAAAAGACATCCTTTTAATCAAAATCTACTTTATGGGACATAGTAATACAGCCATGGGATGCCCTGTTTTATTAATTAATATCTATTGATAGTAATTCTCTTATTGTAGGGAAGAATATTATCCCTAATGAACTAAACTTTCTATAAAGTACATTTGCAATCATTTTAATTCTTTGTTCTCACGGTAAACGTTAAAAAAACAGATGATTAAAATATACAGAAAGATATTTTAGTGATTTAAGAATATAAAAGAAAATGTATATGACAAGTAGGAATATTTTTCTTTAATATTCTAATTGTCTTTGTGTCAGTTAAACATCAGTGCTCTGTAAAGTATGTTTTCTTTGTTGTCATAGATTATTTCCTCTGAACCAATAAGACTTCCAGAATAATCCCAATTAAGTAAAGCTGATTTCAGAAACAGTTTTATAAATATTTAAGAACCAAAACCTTTCATTCTAAACCATGGAAAGTGACTCTGCACTAATATTGTCTGACAGTGACCTAATTAGAATCATTTGCATACTGATGAGACTTTGAAGGAGATAAGCAATGGCATGCTTGTAATAGATAATTAATTTGTATTTCAAAATAAGCTATGGCTATTTAACAACAACTCAAATGACACATTGAATTAAAAGAGTTGTTCAAGCTACTTCTTAACAATAAACTCCTGTTACAGCTTTTCAATTGTGTTAAGCTTCAAACTGATGAACATATCCCATGAATCCATTTATATTCGTAAGATGACTCCTCATTAAGTGCTTAATTCTCAAATTCTTCTTCAAAATATCTCTTTTGGTCAAGAAATTTGGAGTGATTTACATGTTGTTAATTAAAATATTTTCTACTGATGTAGCAACGTGCATCGGAATAGCACAATTCACTTTTCAAATAATCTTACATCATCCCCCAAGGAAGTAATTCCCATGTTTTCGTTATTGAAATCATTGAACTGAAAGGTAAAGAGATTTGGGCACAGAGAGCAAGTCGAAATGAGCCAGGATGCTGGGCCACTCTTCATCGTGCCTCCTACCATGAAATAAGACATATAGAACCTTACATAAACTGACCAGGACAACCAATAAACTCTTCCAACCTGTCTGATTTACTGTCCCTTACTGATCACTGAAAGTGTAAAATGTCTAGAATCATTCACCAATCGCCGCAACTGGAAATGGACAAGTGAGCTGCGGTGATTTATAGAATTTATAGTCTTTTTCCTCTGATCCATTAATCTCTCTCTCATGTAAGTTTCAAATGATAACTGTGGTTTATTTTCATAAAGTGAAGTCACTCCACAGTATAGCTATTCTGTTATCCATTATATTATGCCTGGCAGTCCTGGAAAGAATGCTCTGATGACATAATTGTAGGTGAATTATGAAAATAACAGGCCCTTACCCAAGAGAAAGTTCAAGTTTTCACACAAAAATATTTCTTCATTGACCCCAGAGGGCACATCGAGCTTAGACAATGACTAGTGTTATTTATGTGGCCTCTGATAAGAAGGTTAAGAATTACCATTGTTGCAATTTCAGGTAACAAAGGAAGAACTAGCAGGTCAGCACAAATGAAGAGGAAAAGGCAAGTGGACAACATATTAGAAACATTGGCTTTGTTCTCAGTCACACAGCCTTGAAGATTCAGAATAATCTCAAAATTTGGAAATCTTTTCTCCTTCATAACATAAAAATTGTTTCATTAAAATCTGAGATTTGCAGTTTGCATATATGTTATTATTCTAAAAACCAGTGAGAATGCAGACCCTGGAGCTGGAAGAAACAGCAAGAAACTTTCTATGATGCTATATATGTTATATAATTAAAATACAATCACACATTATGTATATATAACATATTTATATATTAATATATAACAATCATAAATGCAATTTAATTATATTAATATATAATTAAATATATATTATGTATCTATATATTTAATATATAATTAAATTAAATATAATTATAAATATAATAAATATAATATACATATTAACCTGAGATGATTTAGATTTTTTTTTCATTTTATATGGGGGAATCACCAAAGCCTAAAAAAGGTTAGATGGCATTCTTAAAGTCACAAATAATAAGCAAGAGATTGAAAAGTAATGTGCACTTCTATATAATAGGATGTTAACACCTGTTTTTTCCCCTTTTAGTTTACCTAGAAATGATTTATATTTATCTGAGAAATCACATTTTTATTGGCTTTTGCTGTTACTGTATTTTCTTTAGTTCAGTGTATTAGTCACAGTTTGGTTACCTCTGTTTTGTAAGAAGGTTCCTATGAAAGTCCATGCTTTTACTAACCATGACTTCAAAATCGATATGTAACACATTATCTGAACAGATACTTTCTAATCTTTTCATTGTGAAACCTCATCTGAATGTCTGCATTTGAAGGTTACTGACCTTCAAATATTGTGGGTAAGACTGAGTTTAGAACAAAAGAAATAGGGATACCTGGGTAGCTCAGTTGTTTAAGCTTCTGCCTTTAGCTCAGGTCATGAGCGCAGGGTCCTGGGTTTCTTGCTCAGTGGGGAGTCTGCTTCTCCCTCTGCCTCCTTCTCCTTCGGCTTGTGCTCTCACTCTCTTTCGCTCTCTCTCTGACAAATAAAAATAATATCTTAAAAAAGAAAAAAAAAATAAAACAAAAACATTTACTATTTTGGTAAAAGCCTGTTGATTAATATTTCACCACCTACACATATAATTACCATAATGAAGTATGCCATTTATTTCCAACTCTAGTAATGATCCAAGTTTGATTTTCTAGCACAGATAGAGCTGAACCAGTATTACCCTGAAGAAAGTAACCTCCTGCCAACACTGGTATCAGCTATGCTCCTGTGCTCAAGTTTTGGTTAGGTTAAGTCATTTAATGACTTATTCAGAATTTACACACATAGTTTCATTGATACACACACATATAGAGAGACACTCAGCCAGCTCTGCTGAGCAGTTATCACTTCAAAGAATAGAACTATAAAACTGCAAGAGAAGCACAGTGCTGTGTGGTCTATCATTGGAAGAAATATTGTCCCAATCAGTGAGCCTTTTTCAGGATGCTGAACATTCTGAGTTTCTGACTTTGAGCACTGCAAAGCACTGCTCTAAAAGTCACCTTGGTGCATGTGGTAGGAGCTAGCAACCCATCACCAGAATGACATTTCCTTTAAAAAAAAGTCATACTTTCTGTGCACCTCAGATAAAAATAGCAGAGGCCTCCAGCACTGTTCCACATTTTATGGTCTCATGGACAAGCACAAGAAGTTTCATTTAAAAACAACAGAACCCATCGAGTGTTCATTTAGTTGTACAGAATGCCAGAGTTTTGCCGAGTTCTCCCCGTCAGTCTAAATTAGATCTGCATCGTTGGCGTATATCTGCATTTTGCTGTGGCAGTCATGGAGCTGAGCGGCTGTGGGTCTACTGAGGCAAGGACTATTGGCCAAGCCTGCCTCTATCCCCTGAAAACGTTTTGTAATTTGGGATATGAAACTCAAATGACTACAGAAGAAAGAGAAACATAGATTCAGAGATGTAGTTCTTCTTAGTTGTTATCTATACATTAGCTATACAAAGGCATGTAGACCTTGACAGTGGTAGCCTCGAACTCCCAGCCATATTAAAGAATTCATGTTAAGTGTCACCTCTTCTTTCAAGGCTCCTCTTGGAGCCCACCAGCTCATCCAGCACACTCTGTTTCCCACCACCATAATAGCTGCTGCTTGCTTTTGTCATTTTCTTGCTTTATTGTAATTAACTTCTTTTTTTTTTTTTTAAATTTCTGTCAACCTCCTAGACTCTGAGTTGCCAAAATGGAAGTGATTTCTTATTCATCATTTTACTTCAGAGACTAACCTCCAACAGACCCTCAGCAAGTTTGGCTGCTGGTTCCCACCCAGGTAACGGTCACCCATTTACCTTCCAGAGCTGTCTTCGTAGCTTACCTTCCCAGCCCTGTCAGCATGCCTCATTTGGGTTGACTGACCTAGGGAAGCTCTGCTGAGGTCATACCCAGACTAGAACATTTCTCAAGATAAATAGTAAAATTAAAACACATACATACAGGCGCGCCTGGGTGGCTCAGTGTGTTAAAGCCTCTGCCTTCAGCTCAGGTCATGGTCCCAGGGTCCTGGGATCGAGCCCCATATCGGGTTCTCTGCTCGGTGGGGAACCTGCTTCCCTCTCTCTCTCTGCCTGCCTCTCTGCCTACTTGTGACCTTCGTCTTTCCAGTAAATAAATAAAAATCTTAAAAAAACAAAAACAAAAACACATACATACATACATACATACAATATAAGACAAGAAAATACAACAAAAAAGCCCCTAAGGTGTTAGCCCAGTATGGGAATGCAACCCACTCATCTCATGGAATCAGCCCACACCTGCAGGTTTCTGTTAAGTAAATTAGCATGGGGGTTGTCCATTTAGGGAAATGAATTGGTCTCCCAGAGAACCATCTATGAAGTACATATCCTTCAATGGATTATTGATTATTGCTGGATTCCATCAAATCTGTACCCTGATTATCAAAATCTCAAAGACGACCAATTCCACTGTTGTGAATATGGATGAAGGGGGAAAAAGAAAAAAAAAAAAAAAGAAAGAAAAGAAAAGATCAGAAAGGAGAAAAGAAGTACAAGCACACAGCTTGCAGACTAACTTAGTGTTAATGCCGGGACACATCATATCAACTAGTCAGGAACTGGATCGGATGGAAGGGTGTTTTGTCCCGCAGCTAATGCACTATGGACTAGCTTTACTAGGTGGTTCTCTAAGGAGCTCCACATGCAAAGTCAGGAACAACGTCACACTTTTCAAAACTTCAGGAGGTTGTTGGTGTCTGCCTCTCATATGTGGATGAATTCTAGTAAATATTGTTTTAGTGTTGTTTCCCATAGCAGATAAGTTTTTGTCTCATGTTGTTGGAATGAATATAGATAAGTAAAGGGATTGAATAAACACAGACACAAAGGAAAAAAACAAAACAAAACAGGGAAATAAGATAGTGAGAAGTTATCAAATGGTGAAAATAAACTTATTTAGAGGTAAGATATACTTAAATAGGGTGTATGTGTATCCAAAAATCAATGTTGTGACCATTTATTAGAAGTTATCATAGATAAAAAAAAAATGCAGCTTCTCATTAAAAATTGAATGAATAAATGCTGTTAATTTGCTTCCAAGGGTCTTATTCTTATTTTCTGCTTCTTAGCTTCATTTATAACGTTGAAATTTAAAAGCCTGAATTAGTAACCCAAGTGCAGATTCTGGAGTTAAGTAACTTATTCTAACTCTGGATCCACTAATTATTAGTAGTATGACATTAGCAAGTGTCTTAATCTCTCTAAGGCTATGATTCCTTGTCAGAAAAATGGATGTTAACCCAGTAGTGACTTCATGAGATTTTGGTGGTCAATAAACCAGAATGCAGATGAGTTGTTTTACATAATTCAGACCCATAAATACTCTACACAAACAGCAGTTCTTCTCCCATCCAAGAACTAACCAGGCCCGACCCTGCTTAGCTTCTGCGATCAGACGAGATCGGGCGCGTTCAGGGTGGTATGGCCGTAGACAAACATCAGTTCTTCTGATTAGAAGTCAGGGATGTAGGTCCAGTAATGACCTTGTCAAGGTCACTGGTTCCACACTCATCCATCTTCAAAAGGTCCATTTCCTCTACTATACTCTCATCTATCTTTACTAATCATTTTCCCCTTCTCTCTCTTTTTCTCTCTCTCTTTCTCACGCACACACAGTAAAATACGCAATGAGGTCAATGGTAATCATAATCAAATACACATAAATATCGTTAATGTACAATGAGGAAAATGATTTGGATGTTTTCCATCATTTATGAACAGTTTGTTACAGACACTTATAAAGTCAAAGTAACTTCTTACAGTAATCATTTCTCCATTTTAACTTTTCTTTTTCAAATGTGTTATCAGTGGATGCTGCCCTGAATAAAACTTAATTTATGCAAAATGAATGACATATTAGCTTATGATTTTTAAAAATCACTGCTGTTCTCTTTCTGATATTTTTTAAAATTCTCACAGTGCTTGAAATTCATGAATGCTTCTCACTTCTGCTGTTTCAGATAGTTTTTCTAAAATTCTTATCCTGCCATAATGTGTTATAGGGAATTTATTCTTCACAGCAGAGAAACAGTTAAGACTGAGCAACAATGAAATTGTTAAAGATTGCTATGGTCTTATTTTGTATATGATATTTTATTTAAAAACAAAAACAAAGAATATATAGAATAAAATATCATACAAATATGTATTGATTTATCAATAACATTTGGCATTGATTGTCACAACTACTGAAATATTAATGCACTAATATTAATACAAAAATGCAGATATTATTAATGTGCTGATATTAACATGTGGTAATTATCAAGGGTGGCCCCAGGAGTTTCACAGCTTTGCTGTTCACACCCTACAACCTCCCCTTCAGTATGTGAGGACCCTATGACTTGCTTTTAGCCAGTAGAATATGGTAAATGTAAAGGAACACAGTTACTAACTAATTAAGGTAAGGTTAATTTTTCCATTACCTTTTTGCATTTAGCTGCACCCCGCTTTATCGGAGCTCTGAGTTTCAGTGGGAGTGAACACAGGAGTTGGTTCAGGGCTCTTTGAAGTAGGAAGCTACTCTTTCTGCCAGGAGTCTTGAGTAAACAACAGCAAACTGCCTGATCCCACACAGGGAAGGACTACATGCAATTACAAGGATTGTGGTAGAAGGAAAGAGTCCGGTGTTGTACCCCATAGAGCATAGGTAGCTGGTTCAGTGCATGTTGTTCGAGAGAGATGTTTTCGTTGTTGTTGTTCAGGAGAAATGTGATATAGGATTGCTGTCAGCTTAGTCTCCTGTCACGAGGCCTCCCTCTCCCCCAGATTCCACCTCTCTAGATCTGGTCTGGCAAAGTGACCCTCTGTTTCAGACAGCGGACCCTCTGCTGCATACTGAACAACTTGTATTGATGAAACAGATGTAAACTAATTACATAAGTCTCAGGCCTGATGTTATTCAATAAGTAATGTTAACAGTAAACAAAATTCAAGAATTAATTGTGCCCTTCGAAAGGACTCAAGGATAACTGGTATCACCAGCTGATACTCAGAAAGTAACTGTTCTCGGGATTCTAATTTCACTGTTGTTACTGAAAAGGGGCTTGGCATTATTTTCTCCTTGAAATTTTCACTACTTGATATCAAGTATAAGAAAGCGAAATGGAGACATCACACCTTTTACTCAGAAATTGAGAACTAAATACCCTAAAATGTACTTAATTAAGAAATCCAGAGGCTACCCGGAAGGCTCGGTTAAGTGTCTGACTCTTGATTTTGGTTTAGGTGTGGTCTCAGACTCCTGACTGAGATCAAGCCCTGTCTCAGGCTTGGTAATCAGCAGAGAGTCCACTTAAGATTCTCTCTCCCTTCGGCCTCACTCTTTCTTAAAAAAAAAAAAAAAAAGAAGGAAGGAAAGAAAAAAAGAAGAGAAGAAGAAATCAAGAATTGTGTTTGGTATTCTAAAAATTTACATAGTTCATTTCATTAATATACTTTAGAGGTTTATGAAACTCAAGGGAAAATACTTAGATTATTTTTTGTTTGATAGTTTTGAGAGACTGAATTTTCCCATTCGAACTTCAAATTTAGCTATAAACATTATAGATTTTTTAATAAAATTTAAGATAATCAGATATCACCTGTATGTTGTTGATATTTTATAGCAAAACAGCTGATTAGGAATTGCATGATTCCATGTTTTCCTGAAAAGCGACTGAGAAACATCTTGTCTTATACTACAGCCATGATATCTAGTTATTATTTCATTCTGCTTGAATAAATAAGCAATATTGGAAAGACGATTGCAACAGGTTGCCCAATTTCTAAACATTAAAAGAATTAAATATATTTGTGAAGGAAAGACCATTGTCATAATCAACACAAAGGGAATACAGATATTATAATTTATTGTGGAAACATAGCTGCAAGTAAGTGCCGGGTAACTGTGCAAAGATAAAGGTGTACAGATTATATGTACCCACTCAGAGAACAAGAAAATTACTAAAGTAAGCTTTGTCCATAAATATGTTCTTTTTTTATACCCTACCCTTACCACCAAAATTTAGTTTAATTAGAGCAAGATAATTACCCAATTATCTTACTGGAAGAAGGTATGGATAGATTATTAAATATTAGAGTAAAAAAATCAGATAGAAATTTAATTTAATGTTGTGAAAACCTATGCATCAACATAACTCTTTGTACCCTCAATAATGCTACCCCACTTATATATAAGTGGATAAAAATGTTAAACTACTAGCCTTTGGCTCAAGTTATGATTCCAGAGTATTGGAACTGAGTTCTGGAGTCTGGCTCCCTGCTCAGTGGTGAGCCTGCTTCTCCCTCTCCCTCTGTAGCTCCCCTGCTTATGCTCTCTCACTCACTATCTCTCTCTCTCAAATAAATAAAATCATTTTAAAAAGAAGCAAATTCCATTCAGCTGTTCTTTTACCATCTGACTGATGGGCCACTTCATTGGCTTTTTCACTGGGGAAAAACTATTATTATGATACAGGATAATTCACAGGAGAATTATCCTCAAATTACACTTATGGACAAAAGTGTCAAGTGTGTAGACAAGATGGAAGTTCATAACATTTACAGCCACTCATTCTGCCATGAAGTCTACACTGTCAATCTACATTCATTTAAAAATTGTGCCCTAGCCTAGACATGTGATTTCTTTGCCACCGAAGAGAGGTAGTCCACTGCATCTCCAAGGTAGCCAGAACATTGCTAAAGAGAATCCCTCTGTAAACAGAATAGTATGTGGCTTAGCTGTTCTCTGTACCACGAGATGGAAGATTTCAATAACACGCAATATTTTGGAATTTTAGATGTCAAGTTCCATGTGTTGCAGGCAGTGAAATTTTTGAACACAGGATTCTGTCATAAAGATCCAATTTGCTGTAGTTACTAGTGGAAATACCAAAACAAATCAGAAACATGGTTCATTTGCAGTAATTGTATAATGGTATTGCGAAGGCTGGTCTCTTACCTGGGAATAGTCACCGTGTAGAGGAGTAGTGAGAAAAAAGTGAACTATGGTATATTGAACAGTGTGTTCAACAAACAGAAGCTGTCAAAGAACTGGAGTATGATGACATGACAGCTCCTGATTCCTTCTTTCTACCTATCTGTCTATGAATCAAGAACAAAATCACTATTCATCTCTCTCTCTTACCATGCCTTTTTTGTTTGTTTTGTAGAGAGGGGATGGGGAAGGACAGTAGGAGAGGGAGGCAGAATCTTAAGCATTCTCTACTGCAAGAACTGAGCCCGAACCGGGGTTCCATCTCATAACCCTGGGATCATGGCCTGAGCCAAAATTAAGGGCCAGACACTTAACCAACTGAGGCATTCAGGGTCCCTGTAACATGTTTTTTTTGACAATGATTTTCAAACAGTCTTACCCTAAAGCTTCTGAACATGATCACTAGATTCTCTGGGAAGGGTATGAATTAATTTAAAAATGGCAACCTTCTAGAGCGTATCATGCTTAGTGAAATAAGTCAAGCAGAGAAAGACAACTATCATATGCTCTCCCTGATATGAGGAAGTGGTGATGCAACATGAGGGCTTAAGTGGGTAGGAGAAGAATCCATGAAACAAGATGGGATAGGGAGGGAGACAAACCATAAGTGACTCTTAATCTCACAAAACAAACTGAGGGTTGCTGGGGGGAGGGGAGTTGGGAGAAGGGGGGTGGGGTTATGGACATCGGGGAGGGTATGTGCTTCGGTGAGTGCTGTGAAGTGTGTAAACCTGGCGATTCACAGACCTGTACCCCTGGGGATAAAAATATATGTTTATAAAAAATAAAAAAAATATTTTTAAAAAATGGCAACCTTCAATATAATACAGAAATTCTATGAAGTCAAAATATTGGTAGTTGAGTGAGCCAAAATCTCATTTATTTACATCAATAAAATAGGCACCTCAAGACAAATGGTCTCCCTTGAGTAATGTATTGCATTTCCCTCTGTTTTTAGAAGGAATGAGTAATGACAGTGAAAAGCTTAGGTTCATTAAAGAAAAACAAATTTAATGTACTGGACTCCTTTATTTAGAAGGAGCCTGTGATGTGAGTTGACAGTTGCTTTGTTTAGACAAGTGTCATAGTTTTATTTCATTGACCACATTTTCTGAAGTCCAATAGGGTAATCATTCTATCAGCATCCGACTTGGACATCCAACATCAACATGAAAACAACGGCTTCAAACTAAAGAACCAAAATATTCAAAATCAAGTAATTATATTTTTTTTCAGTAATGGTAACATTTTACATAATTCGACCCATATGGAGCTAAATAATCAATGTTGCTGAGGTGTAATCTAAGTCCAGATTTCCATTAAGGAAAATGTTTTTAGGAAAATAAAACATTTTTAAAACGAATCAGAGATGTGTAGTTAATTAACTACTGAAAGCTAAAAATGCTATTTTGAAGTTTAATATGATGTAAATGTAATGCTCTATTGAATACCCCTTGATTTTGAACAAATGGATGCTACTTCCTCAGAGCGAATCAAAATTAATTTAGATATTCCCTGTCTCTACTAAGGGTGATTCCAGCTGTCCTTGAATTGTTCTAATCTCCAGTAAATACCAATAATAGGCTGGAACAGGTGAAGAAAGCGACATTCAGAGTAGAGTGGTCTGAAAAATTCTAAGTAAATTTATTAGTCTTTTAATAAATTGCTACAATCCCTTTACAAAGAGGATTCATCTACTAGAAAATATTTGAGGAAAAAAAATCACCGATAATATAAATTTTAGAAATTTATTTAGAAATTTTACTGTCTTTGGTGATTAAAAGCAGATATTTATGAACTAGTTTAAGCTATAAATGAACATTAGATTTTGCTTTCTAGTGTAAATCATCATTTATGCTAGACATCTTTGTAGCTTTGGTCACATTCAGGATATTAGAGACTGCCATCTCTTCTGCGTGGGGTATGTTCTTTCTTTAATAAATGTTTAAATAACTACCAATCTTCTTATACTATGGCTCAAGACACAAAGCTGATCCACAGAACAAAAATGATTGTCCAGGTAATTTCAGCTAAAAATAATTTAAATAAATTATCTAAAATATAGAATCAAAAGTTTATTTTTATTATTCACTCTCTTTCCTCATCTAATTTCCTTTAAACATAATAAAATTTTCTGCAATCAAAAAATCAAAGAAGTCATATGTAGGACCCTATAACATGTAATTAGCCTGACCACAAAACATAACTATTAGGCAAAAAATAAAAGCAAACTCTACAAGAAATTTTTGAAGATTGTACAAATAACTGATGGGGAGAAAAGGAAGACGATGCTGTTCAAATGCCCTTTGGCAATTTTCAAAAATAATTTTGTTTATTCTGTGTTACAAAAAACATAACATGAAGTATTGAATTTGACTAAACCTAGAGTTCATTTAAATGTTCCCCAAACCCATGATGAATAGTTTGTTTTAAATTAAAGCCATCACTCTCCCATTCAGTTTGTAGGAAATGCATACATTTAAAGGTACATTAGTTCCAAATTATGTATTTCAAAACCATCATACATTAAAAAATCGACTGATTTAGCAGCATATATATTGTCTATTAAATTATGTAAAATACCAGTATAGAAAAAAGTCTGTGTCGTGTAGTGATATTGTACATATTCTAGTTTTTCTCAATGCAGAGTGGTTGTGTGAACATGCAGGAGGGTTTTATCAAAGCAACTCCAACAAATAAGTAGTGAAAAAAAGTAAGGTGTATGGACACGACTAATTCTTCTAGTAAATAATAAGAAGATAAAATGAAAATCACTTGGTGTCTTTGACCCTCGGCTGCTTATCTGAACACCTGGGGTTGAAAGTTGTGATTTCTAAGTCTCTAATATTAAATGATCTTGTGACCTGTCTTATTTAAGTTTCTGCGATTATCTAATGGGGGCTTAGGTACACAGGACGGACTGTCTTGAAGGCATAGAAGATGCTGTTAACAGGAAATAATTGGCAGGCCCCGGAGTCATTGGCTGGCACCCATGCTTCCAGAGAATTCTACTTCAGAGACCAGTAAATTGCCTTCCATTAAAACAGATGTGATGATTATATATTTAAGATCAAGTTATAAAGGTAACGGCTAAAAAACTAAAAATAAAGAGTAACCTATATACGGATGACAGCCAGCTCCTTTACAAGGGTCGATTTACAGTAAACTAGGAGCTTCCTCAACATCATGGGAAGGGAGCTCAAAATGTGTTCAGATGGTCTCATGGTTTTGTAAAATTTGTCAAGTTCGGTAATTTAACTATGATTTATGAAGATCACTGTCTCTTCTCACCCTGATTTCCATCCATTATACCATCCCTGATTTTAGTGGACCATTAAAAAATCTACTGTGAATTTGGGGATTCAACGGAGGGCGGTTATTTTTGGAATTCTCTTCAACTGGATTTGGTAATTCAGATTTATTTTAGGCCTTGTCATCACTTCTATGGCCAGTTTCTGTGGGCTGATCACATCATGTATAGGGAACACCTTCAGGAAAACTTCTACTGTTTTCTGTGCTGACCTGTCCACCCTAGAGATTCTGGTCATTTGTATCATGTTGCAAATAGGTCCTCTAGCCTTGACATCAGAGCCCTCACATTAACCCTGCTGGGAGAAGTGGAGCAGGCATGAGAGCCGTGGAATAGGTAAGAACAAGTCTTCCACGCCCTAGAAATGCAGAATTGTGAGCAGAAGATGGTTTTCACTGACAATCAATATAGAAATTCAACTCCTCTTGGTAGCAATACACAAAAATGTGTGTGTGTGTGCATATGTGTGTGCATATGTATATGTGTATGTACATGTGTATGTGTATCATATATGATTAGAAAAGGACCTGACATTTTTTGCTTTTTTGGTGGGAATTACTGAGAATGGAATTTTTTAAAAGATTCTATTTATTTGACAGAGAGTGCGAGAGAGAACGAGTAGGGTAAGGGGTAGAGGGAAAAAGAGACTCCTGGCTGAGAAGGAAGTCTGACACAAGGCTCCATCCCAGAACCCTGAGGATCATGACCTGAGCTAAAGGCAGAGACTTCCCCGACTGAGCCACCCAGGCGCCCTGCTCAGAATGAATTGATGAGAATCCCTGTGTTTACAGGGCACACTCCCAGGGCAGCTCTGCAAGGTCGAGGGGTGTCTTATGTATGCAGTGGCATGTTTTATGTGTGCCAACCTACCAACCATGTCTTAGCATATCTGATGCATTTTTTTCCCTAATGAAATCTGGCAGATGCAGACAAAACAGCATACAAATTGCCACCAACTCAGCAAATAAAGTGAAGAAACAAGCACAGAGCACCTACAAAATTTTAACCAATGTGTAGATAAGAGTAATTTATTGCAAATTAGTGTAGCTCAGTGTACACAGCAGAAATTTTAAAATGTGTTTGAACTGCTCTTGAGGATACCTTAATTTCAGATTACTTTTGTGTAGTGTTTTGGAAATATTAATCAAACCAGTAACTTAAAAATATAGTATCAAGGCAGGCAACTAATTAATCAAAATATGCTTTTTTCTTCTTCTAGATTTTGTTACATTTGTGACATTTGCCAGTTTTTTTCTCAATTTAAATATTCTATTTCTTACTTAATTTTGGATGTATAATCTTATCCGTTTCCATAAGTGTTCCCTGAAAATTATAAACAACATGAAATTATAAAAGTTTCAGATCTCATAAGATCTAAATCTGTTCTCACCTATTGCATATGTCAATATTGATAGAGAAGCATTAAAGACTGAAACCCACTGGGAAGCATCAATTGTTTTAATGGCCTGTCTTGTCTAACATGCTTGGATTCTTTGTAACTAATATATAATCATGTCTCCATTTTATAGTCACCACCATCATTACAGGACTATTGCTTTTATTCCACTTCACCCTGCCAGTCTCAATACAGGAGGATTTATCCTGGCTTAAATAGTCCAATACCTACAAAACCTATTGGCATTCATCATTAATCAAGCAAGTAAGATCTATTCCTTTCGTATTAATCACAAAGAGCACATGGGAGATTTTGACCAACCAAAACTTTTTCTTGGCAATTTTTAAGACACTAAAATGTTAGCTGGAAAAATGTCTTCCCTGAGGGTAAAGACTAATTCCCAAGCCATTGCAGGAAGAGGGTTTGCGGATCCTTCCATCACTTTGATGTATGGACACCTGGAAAGCATTATTTTATTACTTGCCAAATGATTTTTGTTGACATTCATCAGCATTACTATTTATATTTAATGATTTTATTAGTTGGAATGTTTTCAGCCACAAACAGAAACGCCATATTCGAGGTGTTTTTTGGCAACATAACTAGAAATCTAGATGTGAGTAGACCTTTGGTCATTGTACAATCATACGATGAGGAAAAACCAGCATGAACAGTTTAGAGATATAAGTGAGGCAATCCCATAAACTGACAAGAGTATACAGATCTCTGATATCTTATCTAGTGAAAATAAAACAGCAAGTAATTCAACAGAGCTGAAGAATGTTTTATATTCTTAAAGCCACAATGTGGAGAAGAGAATCCATGAGACGTTAGCCAAGCTGAGCTGAGCTCTAACACTGGAAACATATGCACTCTGGCGACAGAACCCATGTCTTATAGTAAAGAAAATGGCACCTGAATGAGGAAAATAGCCCCAACCCCAATAGTATTTAGAGATTGTGCTCTGTTATGGCGGGCATTTGAGGAAACATTTATAAGTTTTTATTTTACTTTTTGTTATTTCATTTTAACCCTGGGGGTGGAGGGACAGGCGTACCTATGTGGCTCAGTCAGTTAAACATCTGTTATTGGCTCGGTCTTGATCCCAAGGTACTGGGATTGAGCCCCACGGAAGGCTACCCGGTCAGCTGGGAGTTTGCTTTTCCCTCTCTCCCTGCCCCTCTCTCACACTTATATGCACTCTCTCTCTCTTTCAAATAAATAGATAAAACCTGAAAAAAAAAAAAAAAAGAAAAAGAAAAAAATCAAGTCATAAGATTTTTTTTTTAAGATTTTATTTATTTATTTGACAGACAGAGATCACAAGCAGGCAGAGAGGCAGGCAGAGAGAGAGGAGGAAGCAGGCTTCCTGCTGAGCAGAGAGCCTGATGTGGGGCTCCATCCCAGGACCCTGGGATCATGACCTGAGCCAAAGGTAGAGACTTTAACCCACTGAGCCACCCAGGCGCCCCTCAAGTCATAAGATTTATTTACAGATGTGGTACTCCAGAAGCCACAGATATTTTTTTGGATATGCAGAGTATTAATATATTTTTTCTCCCACTGATTTCATCGAAGCCAATACAGATTAAATAATTAGTTGCATATCTACTCTATCACCTTTTCCACCGTTTGGCATTGTTGCCTGGAAGAATTCTTGGACTAGATGGAAGCAGAAGTTCCTCCAGTTTGCTAGTTTTTTGTTTGTTTGTTTTTTAAAATATTTTAGTTATTTACTTAGAGAGAGAGAGCATGAGAGGGGAGAGATCAGAGGGAGAAGCAGACTCTCTGCTGAGCAGGGAGCCCACTGTGGGACTGGATCCCAAGACTCCAGGATCATGACCAGAGCTAAAGGCAATCATTTAACCAGCTGAGCCACGCAAAAGCCCTCCTGTTTAATTTGCTCCCATCTCGTAGCAAGGAGAGCAACCACGGGACATTCTCATGCTTTCAGGACTGAACTGGTCATGTCCTCATCATGTCCTGATACTGTCCCCTATCCCTATGTGATATTGCACTTGTGGTAGCTCCTAATTTATTAGCCTTTTTAAAGAATACATTAGATTTTATTAGTCTGCTCTAATTTGTTGGTGGTGGATTTTTAACTTCTACCATATCTTTATTCTTTCTTTACTTCAATTAATCTTGGTTTTTAATTTTATCATTTTTAATTTGCCTTTCTTCCTGAGCTGAAAATTTTCTTTGTTTATTTTAAAACTTTTATATTTATAGTAAGATGCATTTAAAGATACAACTCCTGGGGTACCTGGGTGGTTCACTCCGGTAAGAGTCTGCCTCTTGATTTTGGCTCAGGTCATAATTTCGGGGTCCTGAGACCGAACCTTGTGTCAGGCTCACACTCAACAGGGAGTCCACTTGTCCCTCTCGTCCTGCTCCTCCTCTTTTATCCTGTTGGCACTCTCTCACCCCAAAAAATAAATAAATAAAATCTTAAAAAAATAGATATAACTCTTTTTTAAGTATTGTTTTATCTATATTTATATAGGTAGTGTTGTCATTTGATGCAAATTATTTTAAAATTTCTGTTTCTTCTCTATCCCCTCAAATGGATAGAAATATGTATGTGTATTTTTTTAAATTTCTAGATGTTACTTAATGTTACTTTCAAATTTCTTTGAACTGTGGTCAATAGTGATGGGTTTTAATAACATAAAATATGAGAAATTGACTCAAATCTCCCTTGTGGTCTTATGTATGGTTATTTTTGTGATAGTTCACAAGACATATTCACGGTTTTCTTTGTGACCATGGTTCTAAGTGGAGGTGGCACTGTTCCCTTGGGAACATTGGGGAAGTGAGTGGAGATGCTTTTGTTTGTCATAATAATTTTGGTGATTGGGTTTGCTGTGGTTTATTGGGTGTAGTCAAGGGAAACTAAATATTCAGTAAGACATTTGACAGTTTAGCACATATAATTGTCCTGTGTCCTTCCTGTCTTTCTAAAGTTCTATTAGACATTTATGTTGGCTAAAAATCTGAAATCATTTGAGCCTAGAATCTAACACTATTTCACAGAGAAACCAAAGTCTTTTTGCATTACTTTAACAGACACTTTGCTTTTCAAGAATGGAACTACAGCTGACTCTTGAACAATATGGATTTGAACTGCTTGGGTCCATGTAACACAAGGATTTTTTTCAATACCTGCAGCCAAGTACTCTAAAAGTATTTTTTCTTCCTTATGATTTTCTTAATATCATTATCTTTTTTCTGGTTTACTTTATTGTAAGAATAAAGTAAACAATACATACGACATATAAAACATGTTAATCAGCTGTTTATGTTATTGGTAAGGCTTCTGGTCAATGGTAGATGATTAGTAGTTAAGTTTCTGGGAAGTCAAAGGTTACACATGAATTTTTGACCACCCCAGGGGGCTGGCACCCCTAACCCCCACATTGTTCAAGAGTCAACTGTACCATGTAAAATGAAAGAAGATTTTGCTTTTTTTGGATTTTTTTTAAAGATTTTATTTATTTGACAAACACATCACAAGTAGGCAGAGAGGCGGGCAGAGAGAGAGAGGAGGAAGCAGGCTCCCCGCTGAGCAGAGAGCCCAATGTGGGGCTCCATCCCAGGACCCTGAGATCATGACCTGAGCCGAAGGCAGAGGCTTTAACCCACTAAGCCACCCAGGTGCCCCTTTTTGGATCTTTCTAATCACAGACTTCTAATCACAGTCACACCTTGAAAAACCACATTATCAGTGGAAAGCTACTTATAGTATTTGAGTTGACTTTAAAAAATGTGTATTTTTCTGTGTTTTTTTTTGGCTGCCATCTTCACTTGATTCTACATAGATTCGTAAACATCTAATTATTATTTTCTAGTGCAGTCGTACCTGTATCAAAATATGTATTATTGTATACTAAACTACTTGGCCTAGTGCCTCCTTTATATCACAAAACATTATTGATTTTGTATTTAAAATTTCTAGAAAGGTATGTTGCATTAACTATAATTCTTTTTTTTTTCTGGATATTAATTTTTGTTGTTATTTTTTAAAAAGGGGGGATGGGATTGATAGAATTGAAAAATCACATTTTTATATAGTACCCATAGTCCTAAATGGGTGTTGGCTTCCCTGGGGTAACGTTGTGATGGTAGAGGCATCGAGAGTGGTGAGGAGATTAGATGTACAATTTAAAATGGAGTGACATCCCAAGTTAATTTCATCATGTTTAATGATGTGAAGAATGAAGAAAAGTAGAGGAATTTAGTTCCCTTTGCACCCTTACACCCTGTCAAATGGGCCTGGCTTAAAAGTCTTTCAGATGTATCCCATGGAACCCAAGATTTATTCTTGCTTTAGCAATTAATTATCTCATGTTTTTGCAATGGATGATTTACTTGTCTCCACTGAACTGCATGATCCCTGATCACAGAGACTCAACATACCCATTGCCTAGAACATGCTAAAGGATATCCTTTTAATTACAGGCAACAGAAACACATTCTAACATGAGCAAAACTGTGGTTATGGACTTTAGTGGATGAGTATATGGGAGACTCATATAATTTAAAGAAGAGCTCAACAACCAAGCCTCAGGGAAATAAGAAAGCTAAGTAGAAGCAATCACATTCAGTGTCCACACTGTAGGGAAGAGTCAATATGATCATTCTAATTTGGGTCATTTGTTTTGGCAATAATTAGTCATCACTGAGGAAAAGAAAATGTAGCACTGTTAGTCTTTGGAGAAATTGTTGAAAGCTGTATCGTTCCTCCAGTTCATATCTATTGTAAGAACTCAATAGCATTTGTTTAACAGATGAGTAAATAAAAGAGAAGACTGTGGGCAAAAATGTTTTCCAAGAGGTAATGATTTACTTTTTTTTTCTCTACTGTAGTTCAAGAAAATGATATTTATACAGTTAACATTGAACTAAAGCATTTTATTTATACATTTTTATTTATATTCACATTAAGTGCATCTACCATGACTGAAAAGTAGAAAGAAATTATTCTGAGTACATAAAGGAAGTATTTTTCAGAACTGGGAACTTTCATCATAAATTGATAAGAGAAAATATTTCACAACTGACTACACATTATTTTCCTCCAAGTATCAGATTGCATTGACACTTTATGATGATAAACAGTTTACAAAGTCCTATTAGAATATGAGGTGGTTCACACTTTGTCTAGCATACTCTTAGACCAAATGACATTCCATTTCTTCCTTAATAAACTAGTCCTTAAAACCTGGTATCTCATAGTGCTATAGCTCATTCTAGTAGGATCTTTATATAGATTGGAATATCTTATTTCACCAGCTAAATGTCATTGGGTTATGTCATATTTTAATTTGAACTTGACTAAATAAAAAAATACTTAAAAACTTAACTATTTAACAAATTTTAAATTGACATGAAAATGGAAAAGTGCAAATTATGACTTAATTTTGAACAGACCATTCCAATGTAAATCTACATAGTTTCATTTTTAATATAAAACTTCATTGAATATTTTCCACAAAATAAAAGGGTCACTTGCCGGGCAAACTATTTACAACGAGAGTCAATGTGAACTTTGTCGAGAATCAGGAAAAGTCTGAGATTTCATTCCACTGAAAGCCAACAGCTCAGGTCGCCACATTCTTATGAGCACTCGGAAGACAGAAAAACTGAGCACAGTTGATTCCCCATAGCAATCACAGGAACCAAAAGTCAGCATTTCTGTTGCACTTCTCTGAACTCGATTCCTGGGGTAATTCAAAGAGGCCCAAGTGACATTTTTACACATGGTGGATTGCGTGAAAGTAGGACTCTGAGCCTAGGAAACCCAACTATTTTATTATGGGAAGTAGGGTTACCTGGCTGTGCCTCAGGGGAAGACACCATCTCTGTCTTCCAGTGTAGTGACTACCATACCTTAAGAAAGGCTGTACCTGGGCATTCGGTGCCTCTGCTCCTAAGGACGCAGGAATTTGAGAGATCTATTGAGAACGATTTCCCAACAGCTTAGCAAAGCTGCCTCCAACTTTTCCTGGTGTCGTAAGTAAAGCTACCAAAGTCTGTCTGAGACTGGAAAATACACATGATATAATGCTGGCTTGTTAGTGCTCTTTCTTCTCCCATAAATGATGTCATGTCACTCAATCCCTAACAGACAGGCTAACTGTGAATCAAACAACCATTGTTAAAAAAAACACTGTCCTCTGCAGACTGAGAATCCTGAGGGTCCCTACAAAATGTAGAGCACTCTGGTAGGAGGAGTTAACATATCCCGAATAAGATCATTTCTCATGGCTTATGCTTTTATTGGCCGATTTCTAAAATCTGAAATTTGCTTTGCTTTCTCTATCACCTCAGTTAATGTTAGAATTGCTTCCTCTTTTGCTTTACTGAGATTTACTTTTACACTAATACCAAAAGTGTTCTTTTGACTTTATTTTGTGCATGTTTTCTCTATTGATCTGAATAACTTCAGTTTCAGCTCTCTCTCCATCACCAAGTGGAGACTGTTGTATTATAAAGCTACATATATGATGTTAACCAACTAATAATGTCCAGATTCATGTGTGTATTGATTTATTTAGCTTGAAAAACTACTTTGAAAATGCTAATTTTAGAAACTTGTGTTGGAAAATCTCAATGCTGTTTCTCCTTCTCGTTTAAAAATAGATATTTGAAAGAAGTACCCTAGGGTAGCCTTCTGTCTAGTATAGTAGCCATTAATCACATTATTGAGAATTAGAGATGTAGCTAGTATAAGTAAGCAACTGAATTTTTAATTTTATTTAACTTTAATTTAAAAATTTAGTTTAAAAACTAATGGCCAATTTAGTTATTTGAAAGCTTTTATACATTTGGAATAATTGGGCTATATGAATGTACTTTGCCAACAGTAGACTTAATGAATTGTAAATACAGACCAAGTAGTTCCCATTAAAAAATGAGCATCTAAAATGAGATGTGTTGTAAGAGTCAAATACAGAGCAGAAAATGCAGGGAGATTTTTTTTTTAAATTATTCATAAGGTTTGATATATCTTGGATGGAGCTAGAAACTATTGGTTGTGTGTCTTCTTCAAGCAGCTGGTTACTCTTTATTTCTCTATCTTCAAGTAAGATCTCTGTGTGGCTGCATTCATTGAGTAGGAATTAAGTCACATATCTTAAATAATTTTGTTGGAGTAACTATAAATATCTTTCAGTTTTATTAAATATCTCTTAAGCACTTTGAAAATCACTTCACGTGGGACACCTGGGTGACTCAGTCGGTTAGGCATTGCCTTTGGCTCGCTCAAGATGTGATTCCAGGGTCATGGGATAGAGTCCCTGGTCTGCCTTCTTGCTCATCAGGGAGCCTGCTCTCCCTCTGCCTGCTTTGCCTGCTCTTCCTGCTTGTGCTCTCTTTCTCTCACAAATAAATAAATAAAATCTTTTAAAAAAATGTATGCAATATATGTTTTTAAAAAATCATTTCACTAATAAGTGATTCAAAATATAAGTGATTTAAACAAATCCAATTGGATTAATCTGTGTTTTACCTGATTAAGATTCTAAACCTCACATTGCTAGCCCTTGTTAGTGGTATTTAAATCAGTTTCTACATGGAAGCATCAAAACTCTTTCTATGTAAAACCTGGTAGCATTATTAGGCTACAAAATAGTGCTACTCCCACATACTTTCAGTGTCATGTCTAACTTAATCCATTGACTTCATTTTGAAAATATCAAAACCAGAGAACCATTCAAAAATGTAATTTTCCCTCTGGAGAAAATTCTGCATTCTCTACCCAACTGGATAGTGTATCGAATTGATTGAGAAGTGTGCCAACACAAATACAGATGTTTAGAAACGGATCCATTTGTTGAGCATAAGGTCCAAACTATCCCACAATATGTTTAAGATCAGGTCCACCCAGGGAGAAAAGCCCGGAGCACAAGCCGAGGGACCAAGACCCCCTTTCCCCTCACTCTGGAATCCACCATTTCTTCTTCTCTTGGTCCTTATTCTCCCCCTCACCACAGGGCCAAGAGAAACATTGGACCATAACTCGGAATTCTAAAACAGGAGACTGAAGAGTGTGATGTCTCTGATGACCTTGACTTGTGTATCGTGCAAATGTTTGAGGACAGAAGCATTAGCAAATGGAAAAACAAAGAGAAACACCCAAAGCTCATCCATCACTGCGTGTTTGCTTTGCCCCTTAAACACGTTGGTCTGCCATCTACATGTTTGGAAGTTAATTTTAAACGACTTTTCTACTTCTGTTACTGCTTATTTCCCTGTTAGCTGTGACTCCTTTTTACCTCAGTGCTCCCCAACGGTGACTTCATTTAGCTTTTGGCCGACCACACAGTATGATGGACACATCTATGTTTCCACAACATGATGAACAGGTGGTGTAATTATTTTATACTTGAACATCTTCAATGGGCATTAAATTCACTGCTATCTTTGTGTAAAGAAATCCAATCATTACTCAGTTGTGATAGGGAAAAAATAAAAAGAAATAAAATATTGCTATCTGCTCTAATTAGTTTAAGTTGTCATAATAGAGGAGCTAATTTCTGATAGCTCTCAGATATTAAAGTTGAAATTTCCTAGCCGTTTGTGGAGAATGCCAAGTTTAAAAATGTTAAATATTTTCTTTAATAAATTGTGGATATTTGATGGCTTAGGAAGTATTTTCTCTTTCTTCAGATTAAAATACTAGAATTCTATTCTTCCTGGTCTAGCTCTAAATATAATTAAGTATGAAATAAACAATGAGATGTCCTTAAATATCATTATTTCTCTGAAAGCCTTAATACTACCAAGTTATTTAGACATTGTTTCCCTTCATTTGTTCGTAAACTTATTCAAACCAGCAGTAAATGTTGTGATTGAATATTGATTCTGCAAACAGAATTAAAACTTGAATGCATTCCATTTAACTTAGATAATTAAAATATAGACAATGAAATTACATAAGGTTGTAATGTACTTTAGTGTAAAAATATCAGCCAAATTAAAGGGGAAAAAACAAATTTATCTTACCTCTTCTGAGCTAGAAGGCATTCTTACATGCTTATGCAATTTTATCCAGGAAAATTATTATTATAAGAGGTCTTGGGGAAAGACAAATCTCAAGTCATTCTCAAACTCGAGCAGTTTAAGAAGCTATGTAATTTCTTATCTCTAAATCTTCATAGCAATCCTGTGAGGTAGGCATTATCATCCTCACGTTGAAAACTAGAAGGCCAACTTTTAATTGCAAGATGACAAAATACAGTATTTCCTGACCCCTTAAGTTCTTGAAAATATCTAAACTGCAAATAAAATGCAAATCAACTTGATTTCCATATTCATAAAAAAATATCTTTAATGTAACCTATAATCTAGGCAGAGAGCATGAAGAGACTGATAATGTAGCAAAGGGAAGAAGCCAAGGTCTAAAACCCATAAGGAGGCCACCAAATGAACAAGCACCAGTCATTCTAGAAGTGACAGCTAAAAGAGGTCAGTTTGCCAAAAGTCTTCATAAGGGACCGTTGGGTCATCATGGCCATCCTGGGAAGACAGATGTTTACACCTCCCAAGAATCCAGAAGAGTCTTTCTGATGAATTGCAGAGGGTTAGTGCTATTAGGAGCAGGAGGTAGGGGGTGGAATTAAAGACACCCTCCATGCTGAGGGAAAAAACCACCTATGACCACCATATTCTCTGAACACCATCTGCAGGTTTCATACCGTGTGGATATCGGGATGAGCCTTATCTGAAGATACTGAATGTTCCTGAATGATTTCATTGCTGTCAGCATGATGACTATGCAAGTCTTAGGAAGGAAGGTCACCAAGCTGCTGCTTATTTCCAGCTTTCATAATTACATTGATTTCAATACGTTTTACCTTGAAAAGGTATGTCCATATGTTGTCTCGATTAAAAAAAAAATAGGTAACATAAAAATAAAAGTAACAATCACAGAAGTTAAAAATCATGCAAAGGAACCCCGGCAAGAAGGAGTGAAAGACAGAACGTGTGCTCACACCTAATTTTCCAAAGCAAATGCTGGATCAGCATACAAGGGTGAGGCCTGAGCTCGTTTGTCTATATGCACATATACTAAGGAATAAATACTAAAACAAGGTGGTGTTTCTTGGAAATGTATTAAATTAAGAATTCAACATTCAAAAATCATTTGGAATTTTAGAAGAAAAATTTGGTTTGCAACAAAAAAATCTGTAACAAAAAGTTGAAATTTCAGAAAATTATTGTCAAGTTATCACTGAGCCTTTTAGCAAAGTGATCGTCAACTTTTCTTTCAACATAGATGGTTTGAAAACAGTTCTATTATTATGACAAAATAGTCACTAAATTTTCATCCCGTAATAAATCTAAACTCACCCAAAAAATATAAAATAAAATAAAATAAAAAATAACAACACTAGTGATTTTAAAATCTGTTTTATTTTAGTCTTTGTCTTTTTTTTTTAACTTTGATGCTACAAAATAGGTGTGACAATAATTTATTCATTCAAAAACACTTAGTGATCATCAAAAACACGCTGAATACTGGGTAAACTCATTTTCAGCAGCAGACAGATAGACATACAGCTATAACTCAAAGTTTAATTCAAGGTGCAGTTTGTTCAGCAGAAATTGGGGAACTGGGAATCGCAGAGGTGGTGAATTTGGAACTGAAACCAATAGATAGATTACTGCAAGTTCACTGAGAAGTTAGAATGTAAAAGGCAATCAGGATTATCTGTATTATGACATGCAGGCATAAGAGATCCTAGTGTTTTCAAAGAATTGCAAGTAACTCATTTGGGATGAAATCTTTTGTTTTTGGCAACAAATGAGTTCACAAAGAAAGGCAGGAGCCAAATCATTAAGACCCTTCTAGGGGAATGTAAGAGATTTAGCCATTATTTTTGCAGGTAATAGATCCATTGAAGGTTTTTTAACCAAGAAAATAACAATTTTAAAGAAAAACATCTTATCAATTTGGAGAGTAAATTAAGACCAGGAAACTGAAGTGGTAACATTGAAGAGAAAGGATTGAGTGGATCCGAATGCTCTTTGGTCCAGCAGAGAGTGAGGGTCAAGAGGATAAAGCGAAGGAAGCTGGTGGATGGCAAAGGCAATCATGTGGTCTTGGTGTCATTCTCTGAGAAAGCCACTATTGGGTATTAAGTGAGATTTCATGTCTAGTGTATTTGTGGAATGCATTTATGAATTCATTTTTAAGCATTCATCTATTCAAAGATATTTATTAATTGCATTTTATATGTTAGGATTTATTTATATAAATAATCTTAGGATATCCCAATTAAGGTGAACAAAAATGTACTCTGAGATCCAGCCTAGAGAGAAGTATTAAAACTCTGATTTTATACTACCACACACTAACTTATGAAGATGGGGTGAATTTTCCTGGAGAAAAACGTAATAATTAAGACACATACATCTTATTTTAAGATTTTGGCTGATGAAGAAAAGTACATGATATTGGTAAGAAGGGTCAGAAAGCTGAATGGAAAACTTTAAGAGAGGGACACGTTTAGCTGAAAAATCTTATGTTCCATTACAACAAATTTTTCACTAACATTGCATTAATAAAGCAAGTAAAATAAGCATTAATAAATGTTCAACTTAAAATTTAGAGAGAGATTTCATGAAGTAGAGATAATTGTTACTTGGTATTTGACTTTGCATGTGCGATCTGCGCATGAATGTTATTTAAACTGAGTCTCACATGGAGGCCCAAGATTCATTAGAATAATAATTCTAGTAGAACATAGGGGAAACATAAATTCCCATGTGAAGTGAATCTAATATTTAGTTATCAAAAACTGTATGCAAACCAAACTGCATTTTTTTAAAACCCAGCCCCTTTCTTTCCCAAATAAACTATGAATCGATATTATCTGTACTTAATAAGTAGTGGCCTAGAGACTGTCATAAAGCATTGCTTTATGTAAATACAAAAGATGCAATAGGGTCCAAAACAGCAAAGTCACACGATCAAAGTATCTTCAACCCTCCATAACCTACATTAACTACAATAGACTGCAATGCTCCTACTTTTAAAAATGTCCAGTACACTTCTTTGAGTATAAAACTATTTCTCTACAATGTACGTTAGAAGCCAGAAATTAGATACAAATAAAAATTTAAAAAATACATTTTTAAAGGGATTTTGATAGATGTTTGCTCCTCAACATCTTTGAACTTGAACTTTGGTCAAAGATTCCAATATGAAATGTCTATATTCTATTTCACTGCCTACAGGAAATCAATTTCTAATGAAAATATGTTGAAATAAGAGATGATAAGTAGACATTCAACATGGAACACAAGTTTAAGATAATTTTATCAATATTATTTTTCTATAAATACTGAACACAATTTCATGGAATCGTCACAGAATAAGGGAGTACAATCTTGATTCAAACTCTTTCTAGATGCTTGATTTTAGATAAGATACTGAATTTTCACCTTCACCATCAAAAAAGAAAATATTTGGTCCTTTGGAAGAATGAGTAAAATCAAGTGAGTGAAAATGCCAGTAAATTAGAGAAAGACAGAAATAACAGCTGTGGTTGTACGGAAGGTGCTGGAAATAGAAGTGGAAGAGATTTCCTGATACAATTTCTATATTGGAAATTCAAGGAGAGGCAATGAGACTTGTCTAAAATCATTCAGGGCTGAGATCAAAAACGGAATCTAGCTCCCCCTTCCCTAACTTCTCCATTTTCATAAGTTGATTGCTTTACAAAGTACCATGATCCTGTTGTGAGGGTTTTTATGATAGAGACCTTTCCTGTGTAGCTGGAAGCTCTGCTGCTCCGCTAAAGGATGACTCTTCCATGGCTTCTCTAAAACATTTGTGTAGATAAGTGACAAAGATCCTTCTTTGTCAGAGGTAGGGCAAGGGGGTTGTGGAACGTGGATGACGTTTCCAGAGAAAGACTGCAGACACCACCGCTAAGCCCTGGCCATCACTGCGTAGCATGTGGAGATACTGGTTGGAGTTCCAGCAGCATGCTGGATGAAGATGATGTGAGTGACATTGGAGGTTTGGCTCACTGGCGGGGGCACATCAAGAACAGAGTCTCTGGTGACTGTGGAGAAGACATTGCAGACCTGGGTTGCTACTCCCAGATTCTTTTATGGGAAAAAAATTAAAGTTTTATATTATTCAGTCGCTGTTACTTGGGGCTTTTAATCTTACACAGCTGAAACTTCTCTAATTGAAAATTAAATTAAATTAAATGTAGGGGTCTCATTAAAAGAAGAAGGAAAATAGATATTGGGATAGGCAATTAGGAGTTTCTGACACATTAATTTAATGAGCTTTTTTATATATTCAATCATTCATTTATTAGAAGTTAACCAAACATTTATTAGAGATTCTCTGCATGTCAATCTGTTTGGCACTGTGTATCTCAACCTGAGTAAAGACAGTGTTAAGAGGTAACGGTCCCCCACACCATAAACCCACTACTCAACATGTGAGCTGAAAACTATCTATTACTCATCTGCAATGAAATATTTACAGAAATTGGGAGTCTTTAATAATTTTCCAAAGTAGTTTAACAGAGTAATTTATGTCTATTAAATCTCATAACAAATTGTTTAGGTTTATATTTTATTATTTTAAATTTTATTTTTTTCTATATTTTACAAAAGTATCAGTCCAAGATGGTGGAAACAAAACAGAAAGAAAATCAGTATGAAGACACTTTGATTCAGGACAAAGAGCAGACGATTGAATCAGGAGGCATTTAATAGTGAGGGTCCTATTCGGCCATATTGAGATCATGTAGAATCACATTTTGAAGATTACATAAGCATTATTTGCAAACTGGATGACCCCGAAACAGGTGATCTGATAGTCCTAACTTTGAAAAAGAAAAATGGTATTTTCCTTTTTCTGAATGAATGGCACTTTTCCCAACCAAATGCAATTCTTCATGAGTCAGCTACCTACACCCAAATGACTAATCATTCTACTTACAAAATGTATATTGAATAGGAACAATAAAAATATATTAAACAAAAAAATTATAAATAACTAACATGTAATAGAAAATACTCAGTATACTGAAGGAATATTGTGCATCCATGGTTCAGAGCATATCTTGTTGCACAGATATATCAAGGATTTCAGCCTTCACAGTGGGGTGAGTTTCTTGGTCCGTTAACCTGCTGTCCTCACATCTGTTCTCCGAAAGCACACCCCTTATTCAGCGTTCCATGGATATGTTTAAGGAGAGCTTGGGGACTAGAAGATGACCCTGATGGGTAGACAACTATCTGCTAGGGTATATGACACAGGCACAATTTCCCTAAAATTGTCCTTGACTGCTGATTGAAAAAAAAAGGGCCAATTGCAAAATCACGTATCTT